>NC_138353.1:52197225-57062225 GCF_046562875.1 Panthera onca
AAACCAAACGGTAATGGAAAGAACTTTTGGGTTTCACAGGGTCCTTTCCACCTTTCACATTGTGGGTTAATGCATAAGCAGCAGGAATAGAGTTGAATGTGATGACTTGCTTATATGGGTATTGTTTCGTTATTAGGAAAATCACGCTTGTCACATATTCACCCCACCTTTTGCTTTGAATCCAGATTGCTGCCTTTCAGGCTGGGGCCCGTGAGGCAACCCCTGTAACCCGGCTGGTGTGGAAGTGGCAGGCTCCCCGGGCAGTCACAGAGCCACCTTATTTTTGGATCTGTGGGGCCTTCTGCGCACCTTTCCGCATCATTCCTGAAGTGACCCCGGGGACCTGACCCGACATTTGTCAGTGCCAGCCTGTTGACTTCAGGAAAGCATGTATGTCTTTGTGCCAAAGGGCGCAGGGTGCGTGGCAAACGGACCCCCCCCCCGTTCCCCATCACCTTAGTCTAGTGTGGGACCACCCCTTCTCGACACTGAGGCCGAGTGAGGCAGAGTTGGGGTACCAACAACCGTCACTGCCTTGAAGTATTTTACGTACACCCCAGAAATATTGGCATAGTTGTCTTTTAAATGCATTCTTAACTTTTCCTTTTCCATAGCTCTTTGCAATGCTTTGTGTAATCGGTCACCACGTGTTTAATAAGCCCTAGTTCTGGGCTGGGCGTCGTCCACGGTATTGCCCTAGTCTTGCAGTAAGGCGAGGTTAATGCATTGACGTTTCAGAAATAGGGAGCGTGTTCTGAGTTTGGGGCCTCTCCTGTGTGATTCTAGCTGTAAAATCATTTTTGTAAGCTTAGGGATCCCAGTTAAATTTAAATGTTGAGATTTCTACCATGTTTGGAAGATTGGAGGCTGGGTTTATGACATTATGGAAACATGGTCCATACTCTCCATTGCTCATATACCATCCCTGTTGTTTGACAAGGCGTGGCCACTCTAGAAGGTGCCAGTAGGAGCTCCGGGCACTGCTCTAGACCCCGGATCCTCTGGGTCAGGGGATGCCTCTGCCCTTGTCTCCACGTCCCAGGACTTGGTGCATGGTAGGCTCACAAGTGTGTGTTGAGAGGAACTGAGGAAGGAGGCAAGAAATAATGCCTTAGGAAGTCAGTAGAAACCGACTTAGAACATTGGTCAGCTTCCCCTTCCCTTGGCTAGAACCCTCCACCTTGTGACTCATGAACCCGCTGGTCTCACAAAGGTACCGGTGGCAGGGGTTCCCTGATTTCTCTGGGTGCGTGTGCATGTGCCAGTGCGTGTGTGTGCACTCACACGCACCCAGCTTTTTTCTCTTTGCCATTTTTTTGTTGCCGTTATGTAAGTAAGTAGGATGCTTGTTCATTTTTTGTTTCTTCAGCAAGGGACAAATTTAAGAAAGCAGACACGGTCTGAGAAGAGCCGGCGCCCCGGATGTGCCCATCAGTTTCTTCCCCAAGTAAGAGGAGTGTGCAACAGAGACCTTACTCAGACCACTGTCCCTGTGGGGCAGGTTCCTCAACCCAGCGATGGTCTGTGCAGCCCTGCCAGATAAGTCTGGTCATTTTGTTCAAGTCTCCGAGCTCCCTGGTCAAGTCAGTTGTAGAAAGTGGTAATGAGCCTCCTTACTGCGCGCCCGGGGTTCCCCTCACCGGCCCAGCTCCGTGCAGGGACTCGGTGTGAACACAGGTGGCGCACGTGAGCAGCCGCGTGAAGAGGCTCCGTGGCTTTCTCCGGGCTTGCGCCCCGAGGGCGGGCGAGGGTGAGAATCCCTAAGATGTGTCCCCAGTCCCCCCAGGCTGGAACGAGCGCCCTGCCCACACCTGAGCTCCTGTGGCGCGTGCACTTCCCCCGCGGCTGCCACCCCATCCTGCCAGGTTCCAGGACTCCCGTGTGCGCGTCCCGTCCCCTCCGCACCGTGTTGGGCTCCTCGTCCCCTGGGCCATCCTCGCCGTGTCCCGGTGTCCCAGGGACTTGGGATGAATCTTCGTCGCTCCGTTGCGGCGTGTCTATCCATCACAGTATTAACTGACCTTTCTGTAGCACCATTTCGTTCGCACGATACACATGGTTACAAGAAACTGATAACGAGTCAGGAAGGGTTTTTTGATGTTCATTTTATCAACAATGCTAACAGCTAATATTTCTTGAGCCCCATCTGCGGGCCCCCCATGGCCTTCCGCACCGCCTTGCGTTATCCGATGAGGTTTTCACCACAAGCCTGTGAGGTTGTTCCTGTCCACACTTTGCCTATGATGGAAGTGAGAACTGACTGGCCCCAGGCCACAGGGCAGGAACTCAGGTCCCAGTGTTCCTGACTCCAGAACCCTTGCTCTTAGAGATTCCCGAGCTCAGTCGGCCCTGGAGCCATTGTCGCTTTGGAGTCGCAGGGCGGCCGGAACAGAGCACTGCGGCCCCAGAGGCTTAGACAACAGACGTTGTCTCGTGGTTCTGGAGGCTGGAAGTCTAAAGTCAAGGTGCCGGTAGGGTTGCCTTCCTGTGAGGCTTGTCTCCTTGGTGCACAGTCCTCTCTCCTCTTCCCATGTCCTCACAGGGTCCTCCCCCCGTGCGCGTCTGTGTCCTGATCTCCTTGTCTTGTAAGGACAGCAGTCGGATTAGGGCCCATCCTACTGGCCTCATGTTACCCTAAACACCTTTTTAAAGGTTCTGTTTCCAAATACGGTCACATCCTGAGGGACTAGGGGGTTAGGACTTCAACATGGCAGTTTTGAAGGGAACAGGATTCAGCTCCTAACAGGCCTCTTCTTGGACAGCATCAGGGAACAAAGCCAACATCGCTTTAATCTTTGTAATGTGTATAATGACTCATGAGAGCGACTCCTACCCCTGAAAGATAGGACCAAGAGGAGAGGAGACGGCCGGGAGCCACAGCACTGTGACACGCATTGGCCCGTGGTCCAATACACTTAGGTGACCAGCTTTTCACTGGCGCCCTGGATGTGCCCATCAGTTTCTTCCCCAAGTAAGAGGAGTGTGCAACAGAGACCTTACTCAGACCACTGTCCCTGTGGGGCAGGTTCCTCAACCTTTTGATTTTTATTTTTGAGAGAGAGGGAAGGAGAGAGAGCGCCAGCTCCAGCGGGGGAGGGGCAGGGGGAGAGAATCTTAAGCAGGCTCCATACTGAGCATGGCCCAACACAGGGCTCGATGAGCCCTGAGATCTCAGCCCATGAGATCATGACCTGAGCCAAGATCAAGAGTTGGACCCTTAGCTGACTGAGACACCCAGGTGCCCCACCTTTTTTTAGTCAAGTATAAGCAGGAAAGGGCACTCGCTTTGTGTATATGCTTCAGTGAATTTACCCAAACTGACATGTGCGTGTAATGAGCACCCACATTAATAGGATGATTCCAGAACCCCACTGGACCTCTCGGGTCCCCTTCCAGCCTCTACTGCTGCACAGTTTCTAACCTCAGTTGTACACAGCTTGTAACTGTAAAAGCAAAGGAAGATGATGGTCACAGTAAAAAGACAAGAAAGCCCCACAAAAACATACACACCTTATCTCTATCTGGATTCCTTTAGACCCAGCTCTGCTCTTAATTAACCACGGGACACTGAGGACACAATTTGGTCTCTCACTTCGGCGTCCTCTTCTTTCAAATGAGGTGAGACAATCTCCAGATGATAATGAATATAGAATACCTAGGACAGGGTTAGACACACAGCCGATCGAGGCGGTACACTTACGAGCTAATAAGGAAAGGATGTGTAATAAAGGATGTGTACAAAGGATGTATAAGGAAAGGACGCCTTTGGCTTTCTGGAAGCGAGGTTCCTAACCAGTAAATGACAGGCTGGTTTAATCAGGTATTTACCGGGGGATCGTTGTTAAGGGGCTAAAGGGGACGGGCCGAGACCTTCTCCGAGGAACCTGCTGCTTGCCTGGACTGGAAGCCCTCTGGCGGCAGTCCGGCCAGGTGGGGTGCTCTGTGTTCTACAAGTTTGCCCCGTGCAACCTTCTTTCGAACTTTCTCTATCCACCACAAGGTACCGGGGAGCTTGGGACAATCAGGGTTCCCGCTTTGTCCCTGGAAGGAAGAAAGTGGCTGTAACAGTGACAGAGATGCCACGTTCTCTCCAGGCTAGACAGACACTCAACACTGGGCAGAGTGGAACAGTTTCCTGTCCCCTGTATCCGGGATGCTTGTCCTCGGACAAACTCCCACACGACACAACATTTTAATATTTACCAGTGTACCTGCAGCTCCTTGATACACTTGTACTGCACATGAATTGATTTTCAAGAAATATATTTGGGAATTTGTTTTTTTTTTTTTTCTTTCCTTCGTGCTCTTGGCTTGGCAAGACGCATATTTGCATAGAAATAATCTTGAGTGAGCTCTCCTTGCAAAGGTGTCAAATTTATAAACATCACAACTGTAAAGACATGGTTTTGGATATGGATTCCAGCTCCACCCCCCCCACCCCCCCACCGCCAACCTCAGTTTATTTCTTCCTTCATTTGTCATGTCTGGGTCACCACACATTGCGTTTATTTCTTTGGGATTTTGTTTCTGAGCAATTTATTTGCCCAGGTGGTATTTCTGTGTGTTAAAGCATATTACTATATTTTATTTTGTTTTATTTTACTATGCTTTCCATCACAATTTCAAAATAAAACAATCCGATTCTAAGGTTCTTTAAAGCGTCTCTCTGGTGAAGGCAAGGCATGTGGTAAAGCCTTGCGCCTCCTGTCCCTCCCTCACCCCCATGGTGCACAATTTATCTTTTGAAGATGCTGGGCTTTAATAGGTGGGGTAGAGCACAGAAACCAGATGGTTTCAACTCACACCTGTGCAAGTGCCAGGATTCCGAAAACATTACAGTTAATGGCCAGAATCAGGCTGCCAAGCCTCGTGGAATCTTACTTAACTGATATGTCATTTTGGTTAACTGAACTTTTCAGTTAACCGGGAGCTACGTTGGCTCCTGCCCCCTCCCCCTCCCCCGCCAGCCAGTCCCTCCCGGTATTAAATTTGCTTCACTCCCTCCCTCTTCTCCAACCTTACCTGCCCCCAACTCTTTCCTCTCGATGTGTCTTTCTCTCTTGGTATCGCTTATTCTTTCCTTGTGTCTAGAAGCCTCAGAACCTGGCTTTTATTGGCCAGCTTATCACATTCGATCATTCATTGTCCTCGGCGAACGTCGTGTTGTTCTAGTCTTTCAGGCAGCTAGACACAGCTGCCTTTGAGCCTGCCTTGGCTTTTCCTGGTGCTTTGGTGCTCCTTGATGCCCAAGTTTATTGTCGCCCTGATAGAAAGAGGATTTTGGTTACCCGGTCGTCAGTTGCCAAACTTTGACTGTACGTTTTTTTTTTTTTTTTTTTTTTAACGTTTATTCATTTTTGAGACAGAGAGAGACAGAGCATGAACAGGGGAGGGGCAGAGAGAGAGGGAGACACAGAATCTGAAACGGGCTCCAGGCTCTGGGCTGTCAGCACGGAGCCCGACGCGGGGCTCGAACTCACGGACCGTGAGATCATGACCTGAGCCAAAGTCGGACGCTTAACCAACTAAGCCACCCAGGCGTCCCTTGACTGTACATTTTAAGCATACATTTATTTTATTACATAATACCTAGAAACCCATTATTCTAGCAACACCTTGAGAAAATGTGATTATTTGCAATAAATACAGGGTTCTATCTTGATTCTCTCCACCCTCCAAGATTCTAAATGCTCACTCATAAAAGAAATAATTATTTTTTTAATGTTTTATTATTTACTTTTGAGAGAGAGAGAGAGACAGAGACAGTGAGAGAGAGACAGTGGAGGGTGGGGGGAGAGAGGGAGACACAGAATCTGAAGCAGGCCCTGGGCTCCAAGCTGAGCTGTGGGCCCAGAGCCTGACATAGGGCTTGAACCCATGGACAGTGAGATAATGACCTGAGGTGAGGCCGGAGGCTCCACCGACTGAGCCACCCAGGTGCCCCGTAAATGAAGTCATTCTGACCCTACTATGATGAAACTTTGTTTAGACGTGAAGCCCTGTGTTTTCTTCCTCTACTTGGCAGGTGGATCCTTAGGTGGCCCCACTGATTCCCACTTCCTGGTATCCACTCCCTTGTGATATCCTCCCCTTGAGTGTGTGGAGAAATGGACTTCTAACCAATAGAATATGGAAAACATGATGGGATGTCACTTCATCGATTAGGCTACATCACATTGCAAGGTGAAGGGGTCCTGCAGATATAAGTAAGGTCCCAGATCAGTTGGTGCGAGGTCAATCAGAAAGGTTATCATCCTGGGTGGGCCTGGATTAATCAGATGAAAGCCCTTTAAAGAGGGTCTGAAGCCAGAGTCTCCATTGATGGCTTTGAGGAAGTAAGATGCCATGTGGTGAGAGGAGCTATGGAGTGGGCAATGTGACAAGGAACTGCAGGAATCTTCTGGATTGGTCCAGAATATACCACAAGAAAATGGAGATTATCACTCCTACAGGCTGGAAGAAATTAGTTCTACCGCCAATCTTCGGGAGCTTAAAGGTGATTGAAATTCCCCTGATAAGTCTCTGATGAGACCACAGCCCAACCCATAAGCCATGACCGTACTCTTGACCCATGAAAACTGTAAGATAATAATGTAGGTTGCTTTCAGCCACTAAATTTGTGGTAATTTGTTACACAGCAGTGGGAAAGCAATATAAATAGTGCAAACTTCATTCTTTCCTATTCTGCACAGCAAGTTCTAAGTTACTCAACAGAACTCAGAGGACAGCCAGGAAGATAGTGATCCCATAAAAAACATGCATTTTGTAAGCCCCATTTCTTCACAATTTTCATCTGTAAAGTAAGAGGAAAATAATACAGCGCCAGGCTTTCTTTGAGCACTTCAGACATACTTTTACCTACAGAGACAGTGACACATATTGTCTATCCTAAAATGTTGTCGGGAGCAGCTCACGTGGCCGGAATGTGGCCCCGTCTTTCCTCCATAGGTCATCTTGTGACTTACAGAGGAGAGACGCGGTGACTTCAAGGTATAGGTCACACTGTCCACTTACTTTATAGATGAGGAAAGTAACAATCCACAGCATCTCACAGGTAGAGCTCAATATAAGTCCTCCGTCTTGAATCACATTGACCTTGTAGGTCATATGATTTCCATTAGTTTACAGAGCAACCCAAGGGCAGAAGTGAAATTGGAATTTCACTTTGGAATTTCTGAAACCCTGTTTTATTTATATATTTATTTAGTTGTCTTTTTTTTTTTTTTTTTCTGGCCACCAACCATCTTTCCCTTTGAAAACTCCCCCAGTGCCCCAGCATCAGTTTCTAAAAGGGATATATTTCTAACTGGCAGGTCCGGTTGGGCTGTGCGAAGTGTTCCCTACCTTCCCTGCTCACCCAACCCTAAATAATCGTCTGTGTGTTCCTTTTATTGTCACCTCTGAAACAAGATGAAGAACCCAGTGGTTTGCTTTAGAACGCATTAACTTCTTTATCACATTAATACTGACTTATATCTTACTTCCCACTTGCAGTAAGAAAACCATTCACTTCTTTCCCTCACAGGACAATATCTTTAATAGCTTCTGTGTGTTTCCTATTTTGGGCTGTTTCTGTATAAACAGACTAATCTAATAGCATGCTGAACCATCTAACTTGGCAGAAATTCAGAAAATCACTCATTTCTATGGCAAGCTGGGATGCCAAGCAGGGGGGAAAGCCCTCACTTTTATTGCAGAAAGATTTTTCTTAAAGTTGTCTTTCATGAACATAATATGTCTATCATTTAGAATTCTCTAGCACCCTGACTAGAAATTATTTATTGCAGAAAGGCACAATGCTGAACGGGAAAGTATTATTCCCCTTACGATTTCGGGCTTGAATTCATTTGCCTAAAGGAGCGGGATCTTATGAACACAGTTTTGAATGCTGGCATGGTTATGAAGGATGGTGCTCACCTCCAGGGTACGTGTCCAAAGCCGTTTTCATTGAATCTGCAAGGTGAGAATATCATGGCCCCGTTGCAAACCTGGCTGATGGCCTGGCCAACCCAGAGTTCCAGCCTCTGTCACTGGAACGAGAGCCTGTCTTTTGGAGGAGGTGTTCTTGCTGAGATTCTAGGACACCCCTCTCCCCCTTTGCTTGGCTGCCTCTCACAGGTTGTGGGTCCCAAGTGGCCCAAAGCCTTGGCTCCCACTTCTGGTCTCTGAAGCATTGATGGATCATGAACCATGCTGGTGCAGCCACTGACACCTGGCTTTTCTGGGGAGACAGGGGTGACCGGGATGCCCCATGCTCCGTGCCCTTCTCCACGTCTCTTCTAGCTGTCGCCTCCCCGTAGGCCAGGAGTCCCTGGGGCCTGTCCACTTAGGGCTTACATGCCCCCCTTCATAGTATCAGAGTATGTCCCTACCCAAGCAACCCCCAACGCACTTCGAGAAGGTCACATCCTTTTCTGTATGCTGTTCTTTCACATAGTGTGTGCATGCTTGCATGTGTGTGTATATATACACACACACTTTTAAAACAGACTTTTTTTAAAAAAATAGGCTTTGTTTCTTGATCAGTTTTAGATTTATACAAAGACTGAGACACTAGAACGGACTTCCCGCATACCTCACACCCAGCTTCTCCTATTATTAACATCTTACAAAATCAGGTACATTTATTACAGTTGAATAATATCAATATATTCTTATTCACTCAAGCCCACAGTTTATACACATTTCCTTAGTTTTTACCTAGTGACTTCTTTCTGCTCCAGAATCCCATCCAGGGTCCTACATTACATTTAGTTATTAATGTGTCCTTGGACTCCTCAGACAGCAGTAGTGTCTCTGACGTCCCTTGTCCTTGGTGACATGGGCAGTTGTGAGGAGTGCCGGTCCAGGATGATGTACGACGTCCCAATATTCAACTTTGTCTTAATGGTTTTTTTTTTCCATGCTTAGACTTGGGTTTTGGAAGAGAAGACCTCAGGGTACAGTGTCCTTCTTATCACGTCATCAAGGTCACATATTGTCACATATGTTAAGGTGAATGATCTCTATTAGACCTTCTTCACCTGGCCTAAGCAGGATCCGTCCCTTTCTCCCGGATACGGTTACTCTTTTCCTGTCCATCCCACACTCTTCCTTTTGGAAGGAGGCTGCTGTGTACAGCTCACGCTATAGGAGTAGGGATTTATGTTCCCACTCTTCGCAGGCACAGCATCTACATAAACTATTTGGAATTCTTTTGCATGGGAGATTTGTCCCTTCTCCCCCAGTTATTTATTTATTCAGTCATTTATTTACAGCCTTGCAGGCTCATGGATATTTATTCTCCGCTTCGGGTTATAATCCAGCACGACTATGTTGGTCTCCTTGCTCATGTTATTCCAGGCCTGGCCATCAGGAGCTCTGTCAGTTGGCTCCTGTGCCCCTTTTGTACCCCGCCGTCGTTGTAAGGTGCGCTTCTGTTTTTGTTTCTGTTTTCATTTTCCTTTTTTGTTTTGTTTGTGTCCCCCCCCCCACACACACACACAAAGGGCAGGATGCTACTGGGATGTCTGGGATCTCAGCGGCATTGTTTCTACTCTTAAGAGAAATCTCATTTGAGCAGTGAAGGGGGTGGGTGAGTTCTTGCTCTCGTTTAACATTTTACCCAATTCAGGGACCGGAGAGACCACTGTCTCTCTTAGTGCGTTTCCCACCATACCTCTCCCAGCAGATGGAGCAGATGGGCCGTCGAGCCTTCCCCCTCACCCCTGCCCCGGCCACACAGCTCAGCCTCCAAGTCCCAAAAAAGGACAGGATGTCAAAAATGCTCAGCCAGGGAGAAGGTCTGGGTCCTGATCCTGGCCCGGCCCCAACTTGGGCGTCTCAGTGTGACCTCTGCCCCTCTGCACCTCCACATTGAAGGGTTTGCCTCGGCTGGTCTCCAAGGCTTCCTTCAAATCCTGAAGTTCTAGGATACTGGGAGTCCTTGAGTAAAAAGAAGTCACCCACCAGGCCTCAGGTGTGTCTGTTGGAAATCGTGTTGAAATCATGGAGAAAAGGAGAGGAGCAAGAGGAAAGAGGTGGACCTGAGCTGATAAAAAGAAGAATGAGAATGAGTGTGTGGGGCGAGGGTGAGGAGAGAAGAAAGAAATAACTTGGATGTTAATCCCTGTGAAAATGCCGCAACAACTCATTAAATACATAATTTCTGAAATTTTAGCTAAGAAACTCAGGACCACTAAGCAACAACATGAGTGGCATTAACTGTCTTTCATTTCTGAAAAGGTTACTAGATGAATAGAAGGTGCAAGAGAGAGAAGATAGTGATTTCAGTGTGTCAGGCTTTGACAACAGCAATGCACCCTTGGGCAGCTGTACAAATCATAAATTTCCAGATCAAGAGAGGCATTGGCATTGGTCAGTTGGTCTTTGGACTTGGCATTGGTCAAGCCACATCTGGAATCTCATTTTCCGTGTTGGGTATCATTTGATAAGAACACTAATGGCAGACTGGAATTGGTCCTTGGTAGAGTGACAGGAGTGACGGGGGCCTTGGGACCAGGGCATTAGGAGAGGGGTTGACGGAACCGGAATGTGTTCATTCTGAGGAAGATACAAGAAACACCTGCTTTTGCAAGGCTCAGTAGAGGACAGTCAAGTGTTGTCCTACAGTGGAATGAACCTCTACACAAAGGATCCGTGCCCTTTGTTGGGGCCGGGAAAGCAAAGGCTGGATGCGTAAACATCTGGTACGGCTGCCATCGATGGGATGCAGCTTTGGAGACAAGTGTGGCTGGACAGGCACCGGGATCTCTCCCTCTAGTTGGGTTCTGTGGTACTAATGCTTCCTGGAGCTTTTCCTTCTTTTCACTTCACTGGCTCTAAATCCCAGCCCCTATCAGAAGTCCTTTGGTTTGCTTCCAATGCAAATTCCAGTCCCTGTGTGGATATTCTTATGCACTGGGAGTTGGGGGGCAGTGTGAGATCCAGTGGGCAGACCTGTGTTTCTGTCAGGTTCCCTAGGTGATTCCTACACATGCCAGGAGTCGAGGAGTACCCTCCGAAGTGGATTGCCAACTCCTTAAGGATAAGAACCATATTTTCTTCCTCTTTTGTATGCGTCCCCATACAAGGATAATTACAGAGAATAAGCACAGAAATGCTTGTTGGTGGATTTATTCCAGAAAATTTTTTTTTAGCTCTCTTTGTATGGAACTTTGCAAAATAAACACCATGATCACCCCATGCTTTGCGAGTAGCATATGCTAGAATGGAATTTCACTGCCTTAAGTTGAGTGTTAATTTCTTGGTTTCAACTGAATTCTGAACAGAAGAGGAGACACCTTGGAAAGGTGTGAATGTCGATGCCGAGAACTGGCCAGACACTTCCCTTCCAGCACGTTCCATGAGGGACTAAAAGGCCAGCTGTTTTGAACCTCCCATTTCGTGATGGTTCCAGTTTCCTCCTCACTGCGCATTTATCTTGCATATTTAGGGGATGTTTCCATTCTATTTTATCTACTTTCCATTCTGAGGTCTTTTGTATAAGTATTCCCTTGAACCCGTTCCAAGAAGCAGATTTTTAACCCAATAGACCACAACTGCAGTGCTTTATCATGCATGCATATTTCAAAATGTGAATGTAAGTAGATTTAGCAAAGTTAAAACAAAATTAAAACTTTCCAAAGGGTACTTCTGCTTGTTTTTCCACGTTGGACTTTCCCATCGGGATTCTTACGCCATTTAGAAGACTCTAAAAACAGGAAGAATTTTCACTTGGGTCTTTTTTTTTTTTTTTCTTTTTTTTCTCTCCTCAAGGGATAGGGTACAGAAAACACTACTGAGGTTTGGCCTTGTTCTGTTTTCCTGCACCACCCTCGCTGGCAGTGGTGGGTGAATTCTGAATCTCGGCCATTAGCCGGATTGTTAGCACGATTTCTGGCTGGCACCTTGCCTCCCCTCCTGCCTCTGTTGAAATCTTTTCTTCAGGCAGACACTAGAGTCATTTCTCTAAAACAGAAATCCCATTTTGCCTCTCCCTGTGTCACCAACCCCCCCCCCCCCGGCCCTTCATATCCCTTAGGACAAAACCCGCAATCCTTACCAGGTCCTTCACGCACCTGCCACTCCCTGCCACCTCCTCTCACCCCACTCCCCTTCCCCCTGGAGGCTGCCAGCACCCCCCCCCCCAACTCCTGCCACAGGGCCTTGACACAAGCTCTTCGCTCTGCCTGGAGTAGTCTTTCCCTCCTACTTAACGAATACACTCTTCTTTCTGACTTCCCAGGGCTCAGCTGGATCGTACTTTCAAGAACTTGGAAAGTGACTTCATCTTTCTAAGCTATGTTTTCTGCTCTGTACGGTGAGGTCAATACCTGTCTGTCCTTCCTAGGATTTTTTGAAGGGAAGTGAGGAATAAATGATACCATTCACGAAAGCACTTAGCATCCTATTTGGTACATAGTAGGTGGGCATGTTCTGAGCACTGGCAGCCATTATTGAGCTGGTCAGCTGCCTCCACCCTAAGTCCTTTCCTTCAGATGCTCTCACTCCTGTTGCTGCAGATGTCGTGGGCTGGGGGGAGGGGGTGCGGAGACCAAGAGAGGGAGGGGGAAAATGGGGGAGATGGCGATCTAACCCTTACAGTGCCCTCCACCTACCACCAGAAGACCCTCCCCAGAGGGTCTGTGTGACTATTTCCCCAGAATTCTTATGTGGAAATCCCACCTCCCAAAGATGCTGGTATTAGAAGGTGGGACCTTGGGGGGGGGGGGGGCGCTGAATTCGTGAGAGTGGAGCTCTCCTCAGTGGGATTCTTGCCTTATAAAACGGGCTCCAGAGAGCTCCTCCAGTGTGTGAGGACAGAGAAAAGGCTCTGGCCCTGGAGCAGGAAGAGGGCCCTCGCTCACGGGACCTCTCTGGCACTCCGTTTTGGAACTTCCAGAATCCAGAGCTGTGAGAAATGGCGTTTGGGTGAATTTAAGCCACCCAGTGTCTGGTATGTTGTTACAGCAGCTGGAATACACTGCACACCCCCTTCCTTACATTTTGGCCTAATGGCCCTTGAGTGTAAGGGAGAGAGGGGCCACGTGGAAGAAGGACCTAGCATTTGTTGTCATTGTCTTTTGATTTTTAGTGTTTATTCTTTTTGAGAGAGAGCCAGAGCCAGAGCCAGAGCCAGAGACAGAATGTGAATGGGGAAGGGGCAGAGAGAGAATTTGACTAGGCTCCAGGCCCTGAGCTGTCAGCACGGAGCCCAACGCGGGGCTTGAACTCTCGAGCTGTGAGATCATGAACTGAGCCGAAGTCGGACACGTAACCTACCGAGGCCCCCGGGCGCCCCTGTTCTCGTGGTCTTACAGACAAAGACGTGGGGATCTGGAGTGACCAGGAGGAGGTCACCCCGTTAGTCAGGAGTTGGAAGTCAGGGCTCCTAGATCTCAAAGCCTCATCTTCCCCACAATCCTGCCCTTTCTACCAAGCAGCCATGCACTTGGTGTGCCTTTAAAAGGGAACCACGAGTTCAGGACTCTGTTCGGGTCCTTCCTCTAGAACACACGCAGGGACAGGGCCTGCAGCCTCTCCTCATGCAGGTTTCTGAGGAGCGCACAGGCAGACAGGCCCCTGGCTCCGCGGTGCCACTGCGAAGTCCCCTGCTTGCCATCAACTGGTCGCCATGAGTCCTTCTCAAGAAAGCCACCTCTGCTGCCTCCTGTGTGCTTTTCTGCTCCGCTGTGCAGGGGAACGTTAGCTGGCCGGCCTCTCTTTCTTCCTTATCGCACGTGTGGTGCATAGAGAGGACTCTGCAGGACGTGAGGTGCGCCACGGCCTAGCCTGTGCTCCGGAGCACGTCATATGCGGGCAGACGCCCGTTTCACGTTCCACTCGCATGTAGGTCAGCCAGGGGAGCGGATGTAGATCAGCAAGGGGAGCGGGGGCAGGGGGCAGGGTTGTCTAGGTTTTTCTGTGCCCGGGACGATGCCGGCTCAGCCCTCCAAAGGGCCGCGTGTCCTTTTCGGAGCTGCCCCCTGGCGACCCACAGGTCCAAGCCCTCACTCACAGTGGCAGCTAACCACGGCGCCTACACCACGCTTTTGCCTCACCTGCCGGGGCACCGCAGAGCAGGTGCAGCTGGTGGGCTCGCCGTGGTCTCCTGCACCACATGCCTGCTTCCCCCCATATCTATAGATGCTCGGAAGAACACTTCCGCCAGCAGAGTTCATTCTTCTGAGACTTTTACCTTAAAACACGAGTGCCCAGGGGAACAGGAAAACCATAAATTGTTGTCAGCTAAGAACTGGCGGCTGGTGTAGTGTCTAACAAGTATCTTGTTACAAGTGAATGTTGAAATACCCACATTTGGCAATAAGGTGCTTCTGCCTTTTATGTATTTGACGGATGCGTAACTCGTCCTTTTGGTATCTCGTTCACTTACTCGGGCACCGGCAACGCTGTTTGGTTGGGAGAGCCACAGGAAGCGTTACAGTTCTAGGGACGTCGGGTGGCCGGGATGGGGCCTCCCTGCAAACACCATTCAACAGAATCAGGCTGAGAGCCAGTGGCCCGGAGGCTCCGAACTAGGTCAGGACGTGCGTGCGTGTGTGTGCGTGTGTGTGTTTGCATATGTGTGAGTGTGAGAGACTGTGTGTGCATGTGATTGACGATGAGTGTGCGAGTATGTGCAAATGAGTGTGAGTGAGAGTGCGTATGTAAGTGTATGAGAGTGTTTATGTGAGGGAGTGTGTATGCGAGAGAGAGCGACAGGGTGTGTGTATGTGTGTGTAGGAGGTTGGGGCAAGTGCTGAACTTGTGCACAAGCCCGGGAGGAAGAAGGCCTGTAACGTTGTGGATACGTACTGAGCTTGTACAGCACACGGAACCAGACTCCGTGCCGTGACCTCCCTTGAGGTGGACGCACAACCCTGGCTGCACCCCTGCGGCATCCGTTTCCCGGCTGCCCACTTTGCCCAGTATCATTAGATTTCACATCTAGCTGTGTCCGATGCCCGAGCCACGCCCTGGCCCCCCAGTGTCTGCGGTGGAAGGTTGCCCGATGCAGGGCCAGCCGGTGTCCAGCTCTGGGCTGGGATGAGATGCGCGAAACCCTTTCAGTCTAAGTCTCGGGTGTTTTGCCTGTTGGAAGGATGCCTGGCTGCTCCTTTAATCGGTCATCCAGGAGGCCCGAGGAAGGATGGCTGGGGGCTTAGATCTTGGCCACGCTGCCTGACTAGATCCTAGGGACCTTGGGGACGGCTCATCTGGGAGGAAGGGCAGGGGTTCTGAGGTGCTATTTCCACCCAGACAGCAGGGGAGGCACAGTTGCTTGAAGTGGGTTGTTAGGGACTGAACGTGTCCCCCCACATTCCTATGTTGAAGCCCTAACCAACGTGATAGTATTTGGAAGTGGGGTCTTTGGGGGGTGATTCGGTTTAGACGAGGTCACGAGAGCGGGACCCTTGGGAGGGGATTAGCGCCCTTATCAGAAGCGGAGGGCAGAGATATGGCCGTCTCTCTTTGTGCGTGTGCACTGAGGAAGGGCCGTGTGATGACAGAGCCTGAGGCACCGTGGGCAAGCCCAGCAGAGAGCTCTCACCAGACACTGAATCTGCCGGTGCCTGGATCTTAGACTTCCGAGCCTCTAGAGCCGTGCGATATACATGTCTGTTGTTCAAGCTGGGGTGTTTTCTTACCGCACTTGAGGAGATTAAGACACCAAGGTAGTGTTAGCTAAGGCAGAACTCGACGTTGCCCACCTGCGCCCATGTCCTGGCTGGGCCATTTACTTTCTGGGCATCTTGGGCAATTCACTTATCCTCTGTGAGCCTCGGTGTTTCCATCTACAGAATGGGGGCGGTACCGAGCTCTTCCTCAGAGCGTTGCGAGGATCAGATGCAGAGGATGCTCGTACGGCACACACTCACAGCATCGCCGTTCACCTCATCGTCATCAGTGCCATTCACATCGTCATCACGGTCACCATTGCTGGCCTCGCCATCATCATGAAAAGCACGAGGTTTTGATTTGCCCCGAGCCTGGGTGTCCACCTTGGGAAAAATCTGTGAGTGGCAGATACTCATAGAACTCCGGAGTTGGACCGAAACCTCAATGAAATATCACCGCATACCTGTCAGATCAGCTGTTAGCAAAAATGACCAAGAAATGTCAAGAAATAATAAGTTTTGGTGAGGATGAAGAGAAAAAAGGAACCCTCACGCATTGCTGATGGGAATATAAACTGGTGTGACTACAATGGAAAACACAGTGGAGGTTCCTCAAAAAAATGAAAAGTAGAACCACCTTATCATCCAGCAGTTGCATTTCTGGGCATTTATCTGAAGAAAGAGAAGACACCAATTTAAAGAGATCTACACACCCCTGTGTACATTGGCACATTAGTTACAGTAGCCAAGATACAGGTGCTACGTCAGTGTCGATCAATACCTGAACAGATAAAGATGTGGTTGGTGTTCATGCACAATGGAATATTACGCAGCCATTAAAAAAGAATACAGTCTTGCTATTTGCAGCAACACGGATGGACCTCGTGGCTGTGATGCTAAGAAAAATATGTCACAGACAAAGATAAATTCTGTGTGATTTCACTTCGATCTGGAATATATAAGACAAAAAACAAATAGAACAGACAAAATAAGGGGGTCTCATAGATACATAGAACAGACCGTTGGTTACCAGAAGGAAGCGGGTTTCGGGGGGTGGGTGAAATAGGGGAAGAGGATTTTCCAGTTACGAAATGAATATGTCATGGGGATGTATTGTAAAACCCAGAGAATATAGTCAACAATGTCGTAATAACTTTGGTGACAGATAACTAGGCTTATCGTGGGGATCACTTAGTAATGTATAAAAATACCAAATCACTGTGATGTACCCTTGAAACTAAAAGGCTATTGTGTGTCAGTTACACTTCAGTTACAAAAAAAAAAAAAAAATCTCAGAAGTAGGCCTTCCTGTGCTGACATCAGTGGTGGCCACTTTCTGGGGGTGGGGGGGTGGAACGCTTTGGAAACCAGGTCACAGAGGAAAGTGCCTCTTGCTGTTCTGGGCTCAGAGGTCTGCTGTGGAAGTGAAGTGCAGAGGGAGCCCGGCCTCATTGCATCGATAATACGATCCCGTAACTCATTCTGCCGCCATGAAGGTGGACGGACGGTCCCCATCCCTGCCATTGAACACTGCCCGTGTTTTCCTCAGAGGGGTATCTGCTCGCCAGTGGTGATTAGAGTGCCCCGAACAGGCCCTTGCTATTAAGAGTTTGTGGCTCCAGTTTAATAAAAGGTAGTATATTAAAATGGAAACATGTTATTCTTGATAAGGACTAGACATATTATAGGGCAGATGAAAGCTTTGATAATGCAAAATGCAGGGAAAGGAAGCGAAGGGGTATGGAATACCTACTACGCACAGATTGCTTTGCTGGACGCTTTGGAGGGGCATCACTGCAAAATGCCCGTGCCACCCAATGAACCAAGCCCAGCCTCTCTGATATATTAATATATTTAATTATCAGACTTTCAGCATTAAAGGAGATTACAATAGAGGCATCCAGTTGATTGGGGAATAGTTGCTGCAAATGATAAGCTCTTTTGAATAAGCCGATACCGGCTTAATGAGGTTTTGCAGTGTGTTATTTTTTTCCTGATAGAAAATCGAGTGACTGCTCTCCTCCCCCACCACGCTCAGTCCTTTCGCTTCCTAGTAATGACCCCCTTTTCTCTTGCTCCATGGGAACTTTTAAAAATTTAAATTAATGGATTTTTTAGCCTCCAGTTTCTGGAATTCTAAGAGGGTCTGAAAGGTAAGTGCTCAATTACCGAGGCATGCGAACTTAGCTAGGGAAGTGAAAATAGAGAGGAGTCCCCCCACCTTCCCTGGAGTTGTGTGTTTTGTTTCTGGAAGAGGTTCAAGAAGTATTGAACCTCCAGTTAATTTGGCTGGCCCTTTCGGATAACTTCTTCCTGGGGCGGCATGAGCTTCATCGCTTAAAGAATTCATAAGACCAGTCTGAGGGCCTCTGTACTGGGGAGAATTCCTTATGTTAGCGAAGAGGCTGGTGTGGTTTGAACTTGCCTGCCCAATTCCCGACAGGCGCCTGTGCCCGCTTGAGGCAAACCGATGGTCCAGCCTCCCCGGTGCCTGGCCATCTAGAGCACATCGAGGAACCTGCAAAAATAAAAAATAAATAGCACGCCTCAAACACCCAGCACACCTCTTCCATTTTCGACATGTGCTCCCTAATCCTGTGATAAGTATTCCTGCCCCCGTGTTACCGATGAGGCTTGTAACAGTTCAAGCAGATGGGCCATAGTCACGTCACTCCTCAGTCGCCCACTTGGCATTTGAAATCAGATTTTTCTGGAACTTTCTACCATGTTGCACTCCCTTAGTCCCTGAGGCCATCCTCATAACAAAGAAATGAGGAAAGGGGGCTACAGACGCTGTTCTTCTGGGGGTCCCTTGGTAAATGGCACAGAACTAAATACATAGTGGGCGCCCTGTCTCTTCTGTCTGAAAGAAACGTAAGGACCTTAGAAGTGGAGCTGTTGGTAGTGGTAGGGCATATGTGGCCTGGGTAATGTTCTCCTGGCCCAGGACCTGCTGCAGTGTTCGCCCCCATCTCCCATCCCGCGGGAGCTCATCGGGGACCTCTGTAGGCGGTATCAGCACCCGTGAAGTGCAGGGTACATGGAAGACTACTTCCTTGCAGGCCCTTTCCTTTCTCCAAGAGGAGGAAAGGTCTCCATGCCTGGTTCCACCAGTGGACAGGGAGTCACTTTCAACCCACTCACCTGTCTCTCTGCAGTGTTCGATTTCCCTCCCCTGGGATGCGTGCATGCTTCACGAAGCTGCCTCTCTCCCGGATCTCCATACCTCCTGGTCCACTCCAGTCCAGCTGCTGGACTAGCTGTGTCACCCCAGGCACTACCCACAGCGTTTTGCACAAGACAATTTAAAAAAAAAAAAAGCGTGAAGGTATTATGACGCTCCCATTTTACAGATAACCCAACCAAGGCTTGGAGGGGTGAGTGATTTGTCTAAGTGTCCTAAGTAGCCCCGGGGAAGAGTCAGGATCTGAACCCCAGGGGCAGGCACAGGGGTCTGCCGTTCCATTTTTAACCCTCTCTCCTAGTTGGTTGTCCCTTCTTATTCCCTGTCCCTCCCCCTCCTCCTTGGCTCTGCTTTCCTTCCCCTGCCCAGCAAGCCCTCCACCACCTTTTTTTTTTTTTTGCCTCTGTGCAAACAGCACTGGAAAGGCTTGGCCTGCCTAATGCTTCTGACTTTTCCTCGGTGCACCACCCCCAGCAGCAGGCTGGAAGGGATAGAAGGGGGTCAGAGGCAGGATGGAACACTTCTGGTTCCAATGAGATACATTAGAACATTAGAGCTTTTCTGTTACTAAGTCACTCTCCCTCTCTGTCTTTCTCTTCCCTTTGGGAGGGAATGTTGTCATTCCTAGGAATTCATCCTAAAATGAGAAATGATTCGATTTCACAGTTGTAGCTCCTATGAAGATTCAGGGTTTGTTTTGTTTTGTTTTTTCCCATTCCCAGTCTTCAGTCCTAAGCATGTAAAAAACAAAGAAAAGGAAAGAAAAAAACCGTGAGGAATAAAACTTGAACAATTTGAGTCTGAAGCAAGAGGATTAAGATGTCTGGGAGCTGGCGGTGGGAGCCTGATGTCCTGCAGGCCTACTGAGTGTCAGCTCTGCTTTCCTTTTAAAATTTCCCGACAGGCAATGAGGGAGGTATATGGAGGCCACTTTCGAGGTAGGAAGACTGAGGCTGAAAGACTGGCTTGCTGTCCAGTGCTCGGTCGCCGTTGTTCTGTTTTGGACAATAAAATAAAAAGGGGGAAAAAACTCAGAACCGTAAGCCTGTGTAGTCTGGCTGCATTGGGTGTCAAGGCACACAGGATGCTTCTGCAGGTGATCAGGTGCCCGAGGTCACACAGCAGGGTTCCTTACTGACTTGGGAGTAACCCCAGGGTGGGTTCAAGAGGACTCTGCAGGAGAGGTGGGACTGGGGAGTGCCCCCCGCCACCGGACTCCGGATGCACCTGCTTGATGTCTCTGCAACTGGCCCGTGCAGGCACAAGACCCACTAAAAAGGGAGAGCGAGGGTCTGAGGTTAACCCTGGAAGGACTAGGAAGAAGTCATTGGGGGCCACTGTTTGTTTCATTTTTTAAATGTTTATTTATTTTTGAGAGAGAGAGAGAGAGAATATGAATCTGAAGCAGGCTCCAGGCTCTGAGCCCTCAGCACAGAGCCTGACGCAGGGCTCAAACCCATGAACCGTGAGATCATGACCTGAGCCAAAGTCAGATGCTTACCAGACTGAGCCACCCAGGTGCCCGATGTTACCATTTTAAATTTGGCATTGTGCTGGGGCATTTCCGGAGCCTGGGACCATCCAGACCTGAGAGTGACAAAGGCAAAGCCAGCAAACAAAGCTGGGTCATTTTCATATGGATGAGGTGTTCAGAATAATAATAATAATAATAATAATATTAATAAATAAAGACAGGGTTAAACATCTATCTTGATTCTAAGGCACATAGAGGGTCTCTGAATCTGCACACAAATGCAGGCTTCATTAACAAATGAATTACCAATATTTAAGGAGGAATTCACGTAAAAGTCCAGATTTCCCAGTTCTCTTGAAATATCCCAGTACCACCGCAGGCCAGCTGCTCTGGGCCAGAATTCTGGCCTGCAGGCTGGCCCTGTGGGCTTTTGACTGTTCCATGCATGGAGTGGAAGGAAAGAGGGACTTTGGGTCAGAAAGAGCCACGAGCTGCACACCTTCCCTTGGCTGAACATTAGTTTTCTCATCTGTGAAATGGAACCGCTGAAACCTACCCACACAGTTGCTCTAAGGGTGAACTTCACTAGCAGATGTAAAGTCCTCTCCAAGTCCTCAAAAAAGTGATCGTAACTATTTAATTTTTTAAACCACCCGACCCAATTCCTTCAGGGTTTAAAACATGAAAAGCACGAAGCCCAGAGAAGTTTGGGAGAGGGATGGAAGGAAGGTAGGCTGTATTTTGTGAACAGGTACCTCCTCCAGAAATCATTCTTTTCCTTGGATTTCGAAATGGCCCCCACAGAGAACAAAGCTTTCCATACCTGTGTTTATTTTTCTCAGGTCTAGGGTTCCCCTGGGAGATTTTCCTAAAAGAAAAGGCAGGGGAGCCCCCCACCCAAGCCAGAATCCAATGCAAATATGACAATACAGCCCCTCCAGGGTAGAAGAGGCTCCTTCTTAATTAGAAGCATGGAAGGACATACCCCATAATTGTGGCACTTGAAGCGTCAGGGCTATCAATATTGGTGCCTCTTTCATTAATAAACCGGCAAAGTCAGAACGCTGCCGGAGTGGGAAACCTTCCCCCCCTCCCCTCTCCCACCCCAAGTTCCACTTAATCAACTGCAGACTCGATCAAACAGGAAAAGAACATGTAAATCAGCTGCATGAATTCTGCAGGGCCCTAAATAGGTAGAAGGAAGAAGGGAAAACATGAAAGGGAGCCTTCATCCGTTTCGCCGCAGATGCCCGGGCTCTCTCAGTGAACCTAAGCAAGAGGTAGTCAAACGGCCCCGCAGATTGCCAGGGACTCGGGGAAAGCCTGGGTTTATGTACGGATTAGCACGGTGATAGACCCTGAGTAGCAAAAGACAAAGACTAATTACCTGACAGAGCTCCCCTCCACTCGCCTGGGTCATTGAAATTAATTTCTGCTTTCAGGCTTGGCAGCAAGCAGCTGCAGTATTTCAGTTCAATACTCAAATTAACGGGGAGCTGAAATTATTTCTCTGCGCAGGCGGCATTAGAGGAGTGGGTTACCAAATAGATCTTGATGGCAGACACCAAAGAAAGGATTATTCCTCCCTTTTCATCAAGAGCCTCGGGTCCTTGGAAAGTGCAGGGCTGGGGCGGGGGCGGGGGGGGGGGGGGTGGTGGCAAGGAGGAAAAACAACAACCAATTTACCAGAGAGTTAACACTTAAGTACTGTGTTGGATTAGGTGGGACATACCTGCAGACCCCCTGCCCCCCAGATAATGCAGTTTCTCTCCATTTAACAAGAAATTTAAACACACAGCACTTTTGCATATACCCAAATTGGAATTCCTAATCCAGGGATATTACCAAATACCTCTTCTCCTATGTTGTCGGAAAGCATTTGCCCTTATCTCCAGGACCAGGAGGCAGGTTGGAAGGGGGCAGTGGGGAGGAGGTATGGGGAAAGAGAAAAGGAGGAAGACGTCACAGGTGGGATTTGAACCCAAGGATTGGGTTTCCAACCTCATCTTTCTGCCACTTCCCATTGCCTTTCTTTTTTCTTTTTTCTTTTTTTTTTTTTTTTTTTGCTTAAAGTCCCTCTCATTGCTCCTCCCTCCCTCTCTGGGCTCCCCACTTGTGTTTCAGTCTTGGTGACATCTGTCACCTTTGTGGAGCACCTCCTGTGTGCACCAGGTCAAATTCAGTGCTGCCTGGGCCAGCAGTGCCCAACTCATTTGTTTCTGTGATGCTCCTGCCGCCACGACCCACCTGATGGATAAGATGCTTGGCCATACTAAGCCCCCACGTTGTCACCATGGGCTTCTGCCAGCTAAGACACCTGCTCGTGGGTCCATGGAGAGCTCCCACATTGACCTCCATTTCTTTTGCTGCTGGCGATCCTGGCTCCCTATCAGGATGCATCATTGGGGAACCCTGGGCGTGAGGCACATTCATCACAGATATGCAGGCAAAGCATCTTTCCTGATTTTCCCAGCCCTTGTTTGGGACCCAGTCCAGTAGTTAAACAAATTCTGGAATCCTACCGCCTGGGTACACGTAATGCCTTTCATCCTACTAGGCATAAACCCGTGGGATTACTGCTTGTAACAGTAATATTATGGTACCTACCGCGTGGGGATTCTGCAAGGATTAAATTAGTGAATGGAGACAAAATGTATAAAAATTTGCTTGATACATAGTAGGCTCTTGGTGACTATTAGCGCTGCTATGATCCCTGCCCCTGGTAACCCAAACCAGATAACCGAAGGTAAGGGCCTCTTCTTTGTTCCCTGGAAATGGCAGACGAGCTCTGTACAGCTATCCAGACCCGAGAAGATTCGGTGGTGCTTGAACTTATAAATTCATAGCTACTCTAGCCTTTGTAATGGCTAAGGATGCAAAAGGAAGTGTATTCTTTAGAGAACAGCAGTAGTCCCCCTCTGTCAAAAACTTACCACGTGCCAAGCATATTCGCATTTACCTCACAACAAAAAAAGAAAGGAATCAACCTTAACAAAATCTTATACGCTGCGGAACCACAGGAACATCTGTGACCCCACAGCCAATTCAGGGACAGCACAGGGACTCGAACCCTGGTCTCTGTGTCTCCAAGCCCACAAGGCAGCACATGCCCCTCTGTTCTCTGCCGAGTCACCCAGGAGTAGCAATTAGGCCCGTCTCACATGTCCAGCTTTAAACCTGTGACCTCGAGGCGAATGACTTCCACATCTCATTACCACTCCCCTGAGCCACCCAGGCCCCCGGTGGGACAGGGAGGTTAATCAGCCACGCACTGAATCTGCTTATAAGGCTGTTTCATGTACAATTTTTATATCTTGGCTCCTAATAATGGTCCCATTATAAATGATTGTCTCACTATGATATACTGGTTTCTCGCCTTCTAGGAACTGATTTAAAAGGGAGCCCCAGACTTCTCGTGCCCGCAGAGTTTATTCATATTGCGATTTTTTGCTTGCTCAGCAGCTTGAGTGGTGTGGGGGACAGCCCCCCTCCAAAAAAAAAATATTTTCTTCCCAGCATGAGGCAGTTGCCATTATTAGTGACCTCTAGCTCGCTTGATATCTTGATAATACTTTATGAACAAATCACTCGTCCTTCTTCCATTGCACCCCCCGCCCTGAGCTTCCTTTCAGACAGGTAGTGCCAGTGGCCTTTGGGTCCGTCGCCTTCCTCTTCCAACCAAACCAAAACGTTCAAATTATTTCTAGGGTGACTTGGGAGAACAGGTCATAGGGGGATATATAGCATCAGGGGATATATTTTCAAACCAAAAACCTGGGCATATTTACCCCACAAATATTTATTTAGTGCCTATTATGGGTCAGGCACATGAATATACTGCTGGGTGCAGCAGGACGGAATATAGGAGAATAAGACACATTCTGAAGATCTGGAATGCATGTTAGGAATCTAAATAGGCATATAAATTGGAATTACGAAGGAAAATTGCACTTTGTGGAATTCTTTGTGCTAGTTATTATTAATATATGGATGATCTCCGGTCCTAGCCCTCAACGAGTTTAAAATCAAGGAAATCATTAAAGACTGCTTTGTTTCCCCCCAAAGTTGGGTCGTGTTGAATATTTAAAGGGCTTTAAATTCTTCTCTGAACCTCAAGGCTAAGCAATATACACTCCAGCCTCCACGGTCTTCGTGCTGTTCTCAGAACATGTCGGCCCCTTTCCGATCCCAGGGTTTTCCACGTGGTCGTCTTGCCACCTTGGTGTGGCCCTCTTCTCGTCATGCTTCCGCCCTTGGTATGAATGCCCGTCAGAGAGGCCAGTGCTGACCATCTGTCTGAGTTTGCTGTTGGTGCTGTAACAAAGTGTCACAGACTCGGTGGCTTAAACAATGTGATGCGTTCCCCTACTGTTCTGGGTGGTACAAGTCAGAGACGGGTCTCACCGGGTTGACATCAAGGTGTCGGCAGGGGGCAGTCCCTTCTGGAGGCTCCAGGGTAGAATCTGTGAACATTTTCTAGTGGCTGCTTATGTTCCATCTTCAGATCTGGCCTTGTAGCTAGCATCCTTAAATCCCACTGAGTCTGCAACAACTCTGGCTTTTCCATCTTTTGAGGCCCTTTCTGATGCCACTGGGCCCACCTGGCTACCTCAGCATGCTCCACACATCTCAAAAAGCTGAACTGATTTATGTCTGCAGAGCTCCCTTTTTTGCCACATCACGTAACATAGTCCTAGGTTTTGGGGATCAGAAGGTGGTCACCTTAAGCACCCGCCTCTGTCTCCCATGCTGTCCCGAGTAAATACAGCACTGCTCCAGGATTCTTTATCTCAGCTCTTCCTTCCTTCACCTCGTGGTACTCCCCGCAACCTTCCATAGCTTCCATTTTATTTTTTGGTTCGCTTGGTTTTGGTATGCTTCTCCAACTAGAACGTAAGCTCCCCGAAGGCAGGCCATGCCCAGAATTTCCTTCCATCTCTGTCACCTCAGCCAAAACTTTCTCAGCTGTATCAGTCAGACCGTCTTGCTTGTGAGAGAAACTTCATCATTCAATTGGTTGAAGCAAAACAAAGGGTGTTTATTGCTTCACAGAAGCAAAATTCTATCCAGGGATAGAACTGGTTCAGGTTCTACTGGACCTGGCTGTTCAGATGATATCAAGAATCTGTCTCTTCCCCTTCGTAGCTTAGCTTTTCTAAACCATGTCAACTCAGGAACTCTCTCCCTTGCCAGTGGCAAAGCCAGCTGCTCCTGTAGGATATGAAATCGCAGTTGTCAAAACCTAGGGTTGACCAGTTGATCGTCTTTGGTCTAGTCGGGGGTCATCCTTCAATTGGCCTGTGGGAGCGAATGGACAAGTGTAGGTCATCTGCCACCACAAGCTTCCCAGACACATAGATGGAGCCCAGGGCAAGGGCTGTTTCCCAAAGGAATCGGGTTGCTGGGGAGGGGGAGGAGTCAGTGACTGCTGGTCAGACACATGTGGAGGACATGGAATGACTGCCCTTCCAAGTCTTGCTTTCCCGTCCTACCCCCTTGGAGACTATCTGGTTACTCTGATTTCTTGTACCTTTCTACACATTATATCATTATACAAACTAGCACATGATTCTATGACAGTGGTCCCTTTTCAATATGCAATTAAGCCCTTTACAAAGCACCTTTGTGTCTCACAGGGAAGAGATTGGAGGCCAGCCCGCTTTGGGCCAAGTCTCCATGTTATCAAACCTTCACCACCACCATCCTAGGAGGGGTCGACATTTTCCTCCCCATTTCATTTCCTAAGTGCTCACTGAGGACTGGGCATCACACAGGCCCTTAGAATATCACCTCCCTCCTGCTCAAAACAACCCTAAAGGTGACTCAGGGTCTCCCACTGGTCAGTGGCAGACTGGGGGTCAAACCATAAACCCAAAGCAGAAGCTTCTAAAAAAGAAGCCAAAAATGTGTTGGCTAAGGCTGGGGACATCGAATCAAGTATTACTGCCCTCGGGGGATCCCAGTCCTTTTTCTCTCTAATTCTCAGGAGCTAGAGGTTTTTATTGCTATTTTTGTAAAAAGCACCATTAGTAATCATTTTAGCAGATTTTTTTTTAATACAAACAGTGAGCTTTTCTTTTTCATTTGCTTTAGCTTAGTCCTTTCCATTATTCATTGGGCTTCTTGAACCATCCTGTGTGTACCCATACTTATTCTTATTCACCCTGAACAGGTGTGTGACACCTTGGAGAAGATGAAGCCAGGGAGAAAATCAATCAGACAGGAATTATGTTGAAAGATGACTGAATAAATTACCACCTCCCAGGAGTTGTGTGAAAAACAGCTATTTCTTTTGGACGTCCAACTACCTTTTTCCTCTCTAATTCACGTGTATCCCTTATACAAAGGCCCACAGTGACAGGGCATCAGTTTCTGGACTGTGTGGGGCCTTCTGAGAATGTGGTGTCCTTGTCATCAGGAAGCACTGACGGGTGGCTGTCCCCCTTCATCTACAGCCAGCCAGTCTCCTGCACTCACTGCTTTGGAGAAGGGTTCTTATCACATTCCTTCTTGTGGACAGCCCTGGGGTAAACAGTCATTGGTCATTAGATAGATGATCTGCTAATGAGGAATTGCCTGTACAAATGGACAGTGGCCAGACCACGTCTGATCCTGAAACTCTGACCCACAAGTTCTACATCGGCCAGCCCCGGAAGCCAATCCACACCTCCGTAGCAATCAACCCACAGCAGACAGGACTTGGTCAGTGACACCAGCTTCCCTGAATTTTGTCTCCACTTCCAAATCGGGAACAGCCAGAAAAAGCCGAATACGCTCCTGAAACCAATCATATAGGATGCTGGCTTCTGGAGAGCCTGCCTCCATGATCAGGGCATGCCTGAAACCTTCTCTTTTTTCACTAGAAAGCTTTCCCTCACCCTGCCTCCTGTTGAGTCCCTGCCAAGCACAAGTGATAGTGGCTGACTCCCCTGGTACACCCAGCTCTGAGTGGACGGCCTCCCTCTAGTCTCATCTGGGTGGCCATTGTTTATTTCTACAGAACTTTGCACTAGGTTCATTGTTTCCCCACACAGCCCTTCCCCTTGTATCAACACACACCGCAACCTTGATCTTTCCCACCCTGTGTCTCTTCCTCTCCATTTGCCCTGCTCTTATGGTTCTGCCCACTTTTGACCTTGGTTAAAATAATTGGATTCTGTTGTTGCATTATTATTTTATGTGTTCAATGTCTAGGATGTGCAAGTAGGTTCACTCATCATCTTAATCCTTAGGGGTACCTCACAAATGTGTTCCCAGAGCCCATGTTACAGAGTCTGGATAATGGACAGTCAGAGCATTTAAATGACCTTGGTTGCCCACGGTGATAGGCTACAGCACCAGTGAATGATCCAAATTTTGTCTGCTTGCATCTGAGGCCCTGGCCACCATTTTGATCTATTTCTCCTATCTAACTGTAAGGGCAGGTTCTGGGTCATTTAACTGTGTGCCCCTCGTAGCAGCTAGAGGCTGATAGGACAGGCTTAAATGTCTGAGGAAGAAGGGAAGAGCCACGAGGAAGAAGGAAAAAAAGAAATAATAAGCCCAGATTAAGAAAACAAAAAGAGGGCCCCTGGGCAGCCCAGTCGGTGAAGCATCCAACTCTTGGTTTCAGCTCAGGTCCTGATCTCATGGTTTGTGAGATAGAGCCCCACGTCAGGCTCTGCACTGACAGCATGGAGCATGCTTGGGATTCTCTCTCCCTTATTCTCTGCCCCTCCCTCATTTTCTTTCTCAAAATAAACACATAAACTTAAAAAAAGAGAGAGCTTGCCTAAGTTGCATAAAAAATCTCATTTTTCCTTTCAAAAGATTAGTACATATAGCGACCATAACGTTTTTCTACTTTTGTCAAGCTTTACTTTGAAGATGAGAAGGTATGGGTATCTGCTTAGCGCTCCTGTTGTCATTTAGAAGAGTGCACTCCTATCTGTAAATATACAGATAATTTCTCCCTTTAAATTCCATAAGCTGGAGACGCCGCCTTCGTTACAAATGAACACAGATCCAATTTTTATCTCCTGTGTGAAATTGGGGTTCCAGTGCCTATCAGTGCTCTCCACCATGATGGCAGCTTGTCCATCCGTTCGCCAGTGACTCAGCCCAAATCTCAAGGCTCGGAGGTATGAATCCAGGACAGCCACGTTCAAATGCATTTTTCATGTATAGGTTGTTCACTCTGGTCTTTGAGATTGTGCAATTAGCATATGTTGTCATAGTGATGTATTTATTATAATGGAGGTGTTCTCAGGAAACCAGATTTAATAGTTTTAAATCAGAAGCTAACATGGACTTTTAGGAATCCCATTCACAGTAAATTTTATGCCTGGTGAAAGGTTATGGAATGGGTTTCCATGCCACATCTCCCCCATCTCACAAATCTCCTGGCATACAAACGTTCCACTCTGGGTTTTTGCGAGCTAGCTGCCCGATGCAGACAGAAAACTCCACAGTTTATGCACCTACACAGCACACCTTCCAATGAAAAAGGAGTGAGAGGAAACTGACTTGGCTGTTGGGTGTGTATCCTAAGCCTTTATCGCAACGTGAATCTCCTTAACAGATTGTCTCCTAAGCTTCGGACTGACAGGAATTTGGCTTTTCTTGTGTTCATTTGATAGCCCTTTGACTATTGAAGCCATTACATATCTGCTCAGTTGGTGCGCTCATGAAGAAGTTGGGACCCTCCCCACCCCACCCAAGGTCCAGGGACGTGGTGTCCCTTGGCTGGTACCAGGAGCCCATAAAAGTTTCTTATATTGTAAGAACCAAAGTAGCACCATTATACCCTCCTTACACTGCCCTGTATCATGTGTGTGTACCCCCACTTGCTGAAACACGAAAGGCAGATGAGAGAGAGCCCCAAGGTGCTCGAAAGCTGTGGTTCCTTCATGTCTGTGCAAAAGTTAGAAGGATTGGATTAGACGCTTAAGTATCTGTGGATGTCAGGTTGAATACAAGCAGCTATTCAGTGTATCTCTGATAGAAGAACATGTCCCCTGGAGGTGGGCAGTCACGCAGGTCCCTGGAAATGTGAGAAGATTGTTAAAATGGCATCAGAGATGGGCTGGAGTGATGCCAGGGTCTATGTTTGATGCTTACCCTAGGTCTAGGGTGAAACTCTTGTCTTTCCCTGTTACCTGCTTAGTGGTTCCTTCTACTCCCAGAGAACCTTGGTGCATATACCTCCAGGGACCCAGCTCCCCCTTCCAGGCCGTGTCCTCTGTCTCCTGTTCTGTCACCATTGCGGGTGCTAAGCATCAGTGCTTGGCTAAGGAGTGTCATTGCAGCTCCCCTAAACCAGGAAGCAGAAGAGCAAATGCTTTAGAATCAGACACAGCTGGGTATGAATCTGGGTTCTACCAAAGTGAATGGTTGGACTCCTAATGAGCTTTCCTCTTCCCCAGCCTTAGTTTTATCATCTCTAGAATGGGGAGTATTGTTAGCTGTTTCCTGCGGGAGTCAGGTATTGTGTAGGTAAAATGGCTGGCAGAGTGCCATAGACATGGTCACTGTTATTGATTGTGTCATCACAGTGATTATTTTCCACCCAGATCAGGTACAAAATGAAAGTATTATTGGCATTCCTGAGACTATTTTCAAGGAATATCTCCAAGTCCTCATGACAAGCCAGATGTCCGGAAGGCAGCTTGAGAGCAAGGCTCGGGGTTACTTAAAACAGGTTTGGAAGGTGTGTCCCATGAGTGCCAAATGTGATCTTGGACACTACAAAGGGCTTTGAAGAAAGCCACAATAAATCACACAGACCCCTCAGCTCACTCTGCTCCCTAGTGATCCCGGCACAGCCATGTCTCAACCTGTTGGGGGTGTTCCTGTGTGTTACCTAGACAGCTACTACCATAAGAGCTCCCAGCCCAGCCTCCCCCTTGCTCCAGGACTCGGGGTTTATCACACTCAAGAGCTGCGTGCTGGGGGAGTGATGCCGAATTTCTTTTCAGATTCTGATTTCTCTGTAGTTAAAAAAAAAAAAAGTGGATATTTCTTTTATATGTGTATATATTTTTATTAGACTGTGAGTTTCTTAACCTTTCCTAACTGATGATCCAAGTAAATATTTGACTGGACCCAGACATAGAACCTGATTTGACTCCCCTCCCCGACCCCATCCAGAGTCACTTGTTATTCTGAAAACCCAGTGTTTGTGTTTTTAATATGGTAGTGGATAATATGCGTGGTAGAAAAAGGAGAAGGCAGAAGAAAATTAAAATGTTCTGTTAATTCCAGTGCCCTGAGATAATTGCTCTTAATATTTTTTGTATGTTCTCTTCTTTCTTCTGAATGATGGCATTTATTTTTTTTAAAGTTGAGCATATATATATATATATATATATATATATATGCATACATACATATATATATGTATGTGTGTGTGTATGTATGTGTGTGTGTGTATATATATATGTGTGTGTGTGTGTGTGTATACACACACACACACACACACACACACACACATATATCATCTTTTTTCTCTTTAATAAGAATTTGTCATGTCACTAAACATTGCCTGGAAAAAATACTTTAATGATTTCCTAAGATTGTACCGTATGAACTCCTGTTGTTGGATAGTTAGGGTATTTTATAGCTTGAGCCCTGTATTAAAAAGAACTCGGGCTTATTTTATCATGTCTTTTGCCTCATATGTTTGGTAAAAGAAGTGCACCAGTTATGATGGGTGGCTCCCCAATCTCCTTTCACTTCCCGAAACTAAGCCTATCCAGGTAACCTGTACGTCTTGCCAGTGATTGGTTTAGAAATAGACATGTGACCTGGTCCTGACCAATGAAAATGGAGGGCCCTTCTGGGACTGGATTCCTGACTCAAGAGTGGCACCCAAGGAGGGTACAGACTTTATGCTGCCTCTGGGCATACTCCGCCGTTCTGTTCTCAAGGGGCCTTCCAGCCTGAGATGAAGCAGACGCTGAAGGGGTCACGGGAAGAAACCTGTGCCTTTTATGGGGCTGTGGAGTCCACTGTGCCTGTGGCCTGTTTCCTTCTAGACTTCCAGCGGTCACCGAATAAGGCGTTTTGAGTTGGGTTTGGATCACTTTTTAAGTCACCTGCTTTGCTACTTAGAGCAAACTGCCCCTCATCCTCAGGTAGAGAGGTACTCTCAGAGGGCCAGAGCGGTGACACGGGATCGAGCCGAGAATTTAGATTCAGGAAATGTGAGTTCAAACTGGCTTCATCCCGTCACCTGGATATGCGATCTGTGGTCTCAGTCCCTCCGGTTTTCAGGATCCCTTTTGGTAAACAGAGTGAATATACTGAGGATTGTGGGATGTAACTCCCTTTGCAAGAATATAATGGTTATATTTTTTTATATTATGATGCTTGCCCTTATGGTTGGTTCACACGAGTGGTACCTATCAAGTATCTATTATGTTCCCGGCTCTATTTCAAATGTCAGCAATACAGCAGTGAATAAATAGATAACCTTTCCCCTCACGAATTTTAGAGTGTAATGAAGGTGGCAGCAAATAAGCAGGTAAAACAATAAACTGAGCACTTTAGGAAAAGAGACCCAAGTTCTTTTCAGATTCTGATTTCTCCATGATCTAAACAGGATTGTTAGGAGAACAGTTAATATTTTTGCCTTTCCATTCGTCCGTCTGTCCATCTATCCATTCATCCATCCCTCTTTCTAGATAGATATGTGTGTATATATGGTATAAATACATGTTTTACTTAGTTATTGCCCGGGAATTTCTTGACCTTTCTTAACCCATGTCCTAAATAAATTGACAGGACATTCTGAAACAATTTACCTGTCTTGACTATTGGAAATAGACTGATGTTTCTTCAATTATGTTCCAGAGACCCCTGGATGTTGCAGTTGTATTTTCTGCTGTGTGGGCCAGGGTGTGTGTGTGTGTGTGTGGGGGGGGGGGGGACGGGTAGTGAGTGGATGGTCATGTGCATACATGTGTATTTTGATAATCCAGAAAGATTAAGTATCTGTGGATCATCTGGGTCATCATGTTAAAAGCCAGCACCACCGCATCATATGTCTGTGTGTTTGGAGTTGGGGGGGTCCTCTGGCCTCACTCTCCTGCTTTCCCCCCAGTCTTCTGCAGCCTTCCCTCCAGGCTACACAGTGGTCCTTATCAACCTTGTTTTACAAACGAGGAAACGGAGACCGGAGGGAGCTTTGCAGTGCACCTTGGCCACACATCCCTCTGGTCACAGGCCTGAGAGCTACACCCGGTCTGTCTCCCTTCCTGCTCCCTCCTCTGCCTCTCCTCTCTGTAGGCAACACTGGGACACAGGCATCAAATTGGATTTGATTATTGAGGATAAAACAGCTTATAAAACGCTACAGAGCAATGCCTTTTGTTTCTGAGAACTTGATATAATAAAGTTGGCTTGATCTCCTCAGCCTGTATCTTGGGGGAACAAGTAAATTAAACAAGTAATTATATCCATAATGTTTTTAGAAGTTAGAAGATTTAAATATATGAATCTCATCTGAGCGTGCAGCCTTTTGTCTGTGGTGTTTCCTGCCAAAAGATCTCTTGACAGGAAATAAACATTAAAATAATCTTTAATCCCTTGTCTGGTCTATTACCATTAACAATTGATGCACTTTAATTTTGTGGGATTTTAACTACAAAATGGAACGGCTAAGTAGTGATAATTGGGTTTGGAATTATACGGTCATTTATATCAACAGATGCAAGAGGCTGGGAGGGAGGGTGATTAATTATTTACTATTTCCTGGCTGTGGTTCCTATTATAGAATTTTCTGATATGTTCTGCTGTGAACAATTATCACCAAATGAAAGTAAACAAATCTGTGATCTGAAGCCTTATTTAGAAGTTAGGCTTTATTTAGGTGATATGAGCTTGATTTTCCTGGACCCTGCGGGCTGGGAGTGTTCCTTATCTCAGGGGCCCACTGGCCCAGTATTTGAATATGGTTATCTCTGTGCATCTTAAACTCTAAAATGCACAGCCCTGGGGAAATGCCTTGGTTGCTGGGGGGTTGGGGGGGGAGGGAGAAACAAACAAACAAAAAAACCCAACAACATTGAGTCAGATCTTGGTTTGATACCAAAGGCATATTTGAGAGGGGGCTTGCGGTTTATTCTTCCCTCTGTTTGGTTTGCTTCATTACAGAGTGGGGTGGGAGGGAAATGAAATTATTATGTCAACTTGAGAATAAAAGTTGTGCTCTGCCGTTTCTCTTAATGCAAATGTGTGTGTGCGTGTGCGTGCGCACGCGTGTGCGTTAAAGGCAGACCACCTCTCTGTGCCTCAGTGTCCCCCATCATGGTTCAGTGGCAGACCAACACTATCTGATCAGGCCCTGTGGGATGCACAGTCACTGCTCCAAAATGCATTTCTATTCTCCTTTCTCTCTTGGTGACATATCCACAGAGTGCATCCCCCTGAATCTTCCTAGCTCTTCCAACACGTGATTCCTTGCAGAGCCAAGAGCTCAGCTCCTCACATGGATTTCTCTGACTCGTGAAGATTGGTGGGTGCCAGATAGGATGTGTTTCATGGAAAGCAGGAGGACACTAGGGGAAAGGATGCAGACACAAGCCATTTCAAGAGTCCCTCTGACCATCATGGCTCCAGAGTCCATCCAGACTGGAGCAGCAGGAAACTGGAGCATATGTTTGATGAGCAAGTTTTCCCTCTCAGTTCATGTACTCATTTAATTTTGGAACGAATGCAGCCCTCTCCTAGTGCTCTCCAGCTAAAGGAGTGCTCCTGCCATTCATCCAATTGCACAGTCCAAAAACCAGGAGCCATCTTGGCACCTTCCTCACCCCCACCCTCACGGGTCCTGTCATCACTTGTCATGTCCATTTTACCGCCTCGAGTCTGTCGGCGCTCGTCATCTCCACCGTCACTACTCTAGTCCTGGTTGTCATCATCTCTTACCTGGGTCATTGCAACAGTTTTTCTCTGGTCTCCACACCCCCAGGTCTCTTGGGTCCACAGATTGGAAGGAGATCGTGCTACAGAGGACTTAGGGCTTCTTCCCCAGATTTCTCCCCCAGCTTCTAAAGGATCCCGTGTCAAAGGGCCCTGCAACGTGTCAAGAACAATCATGGACAAGCTTGTTCATGAAGCAGTCCAGGTGGCTTCCGGCCGCTGGGACGCTTGGTGCTGTCACCAGAGCAAGAAAACAGTATGGTAACAGACCGGGGTTTGAGATGCGTCTCTGCTTCAGTTGACGTATGACCCTGGCCAGAGCTAAAGCACAGAGGCTTTCTCAACAGTGCACCTGGCCTCTGCCCTGTGTGCTCAGACCCTGATGACAGATTCCAGGCCCCTCCCGATTTCCCCAGCGTGTGATTCCCAGTGGAGACGAAGGCCGCTTTGCCTTCTGTAGCTTGGGAGGTGAGGCAGAGAGTTGCATGAGCCCCCGCCGTGGGCCACGCTCGACCCTTGGTTTGTTGTTGTTCTTATTTATTACTCTTATGAACTCGGTTTTATCTGGGGTGTGTGTGTGTGTGTGTGTTGGTGGTAGTTGCTCTCCTAGGAAGACTTGTGTGGTGCCCGACAAACTGCTTCTGTGCTCGTCTTAGGAAGCCGAACTCGGGGATCAGGTGACTGACTCTTCACGTCACTCCAGAGTTTCTCAGCCTTGCACTATTGACTTTTGGGTCAGATAACTCGTTGTTGTGTGTGTGTGTGTGTGTGTGTGTGTGTGTGTGTGTGTGTGTGGCTTCCTGTGCATTGTGGCATGTTTAACAGCACCCCAGGCCTCTGCCCGTTAGATGCCAGCAACATGCACCTGTTTCTCAGGTCCTACAAAAAGAAAATTTCTGCAGACATTGCCAAATATCCCTTGGGTGGGGACAAGATCATCCCTGATGCTGTATACCCTTCTCTGCAATTCTGATGGGTTTTTTTTTCTTCTTCCAAGGGAAAGTATTTTTTAAGTGTTTGTTTGCTTATTTATTTATTGAGAGAGAGTACGTGTACACATGTGTAAGTGGGAGAGGGGCAGAGAGAGAGAGAGAGAGGGAGAGAGAAAATCCCAAGCAGGCTCCACGCTGTCAGCATGGAGCCCGACGTGGGGCTCGATCTTATGAATTGTGAGATCATGACCTGAGCTGAAATCAAGAGTCGGACACTTAACCGACAGAGCCAGCCAGGTGCCCCGAGAAAGTATCTTTAATACCAAAATAGTGAAAGACAGTATTGGCAAAACCAAAATAATAATAGGAGCTACTACTTGGTATTATTCATCACCTACCAGGCCCTGCTCTAGACACTTGCTGTGTATTCGGTAATTTAGCCCTCCCAAGAATTCCTGAAGGCAATGTAAGCAGTGTCCTGGGCCACCATAACAAGGTACTACAAACTGGGTGGCCTAAAATAGCCAAAATGTATTCTCTCACAGTTACGGGGGGCAGAAGTCTGAGATCGAGTAGTTGGCAGGGTGGGTTCCTTCTGGGGCTCTGGTGAGAATCTGTGCCGTGCCTCTCTCCTTGTGTCTGGTGGGTGCCAGTAATCCCTGGTGTTCCTTGGTGTGTGGTAGTGTGACTGAGTTCTCTGTTTCTGTCTTCACGTGACGATCGTTCCTCTGTCTGTGTGCCCTCTCCTCTTCTTAGAAGGGCACCGGTCATTGGATTGAGGGCCCACCTGAATTCACTGTGAACTTCTTTTATTTTTACTAATTATACCTGCAGAGCCCCGGTTCCAAATGTGGTCTCATTCCGAGCTGCCAGGTGCACGTGGATTTTGTGGAAAGAGGATTTAACCCAGTGCAGGCAGGTATCGCTCTTAGGTCCATTTTACAGGTAAAGAAACTGAGGCATAGAGACGTTTTAGTGACTGTTTAACTCACAGTTAAGCAAGCGGGAGAGGCAAGAATGAAACCAAGTCCCTCTGGTTCCACAGACCAAGCTTATAACCACTGCACTGGTGGCTCTCAAAGTGTAGTCCCTGGCCGGCCGCAGCAGCACCTGGGAACTTGTTAGAGATGCACATTCTCTGGCCCCACCCCACACCCCCTGAATCAGAAACCCTGGAAGTCAGACCAGCCATCACATGTTCTTTTCACAAACCCTCCAGAAGGTTCTGAGGTGTCCTGATATTTGAGCAGTCTCATGAAAGTGCGATGTAAGAAGAATAACTCTCAAGACATCATGTTAGCCAACTGTCGAATGTTTTTTGAGTGCACTTGGTTTTTACAAAGCACAGTACTAACCTCTGACTCCAAGAGGCTGGGTCAGGAGTCTTGTTTACTTATCTAAAGGGGCCTCTTCCCCTCGTTCACCAGTGCCAAAAAAATCTTTGAAAAATCACAGTGTTCATGTCTTTGCTTATATAGAGAGTGTCATGTCAGGGGCACCTGAGTGGCTCAGTAGGTTAAGCATCCAAGTTAAGCTAAACTTGTGATCTTGTGGTTGGTGGGTTCGAGCCCCACATCGGGGTCTGTGCTGACATTGTGGAGCCTGCTTGGGATTCTCTCTCTCTCTCTCTCTCTCTCCCTCTCTCTCCCTCCCTCCCTCCCTCCCTCCCTCCCTCCCTCCCTCTCTCCCTCCCTCTCTCCCTCTCTCCATTTCTCTCTGCCCCTCCCCCACTCTCTCTCTCAAAATAAATAAACTGTAACAAAAAAAAAAAAAAGAGGGGCATCTGGGTGGCTCAGTTGGTTAAGCCTCCAATATCAGCTCATGATCTCACAGCTTATGGGTTCAAGCTGCACGTCAGGCTCTGTGCTGACAGCTCAGAGCCTGGATCCTGCTTGAGATTCTGTGTCTGTCTGTCTGTCTGTCTGTCTCTCTCTCTCTCTCTGCCCCTCCCCCCCCCAAATGAATAAATTCATTTTAAAAAGTGTCATTTCAAAGATAAATTGGGAAAAGTTCTTTTCATTTTTGTAAGTCACTCTTATTTGGACATACAGCCTGGCTCTTCTTAGATGTTTCTTTCAGAAGAGCAAACCACTAGACAACCCCCTCTGTCAGCTGCCATCGCGTCCCAGGAGCCCCACCTGCCAGGGACATGCTGTCAGTGTGTGTAATCGAGTCAAGTCATTTCAGGCTTATTGGTACATTGCTAATTGATCTTCATTTCCTATTATTTCACCTCCAAGCCAACACCCCCCTCACCATGGTGACAATGGGGTGGTTTCTGTTCTCCATGCAAGTGCCTGCTTGTTGATCAGTTTTCATTACTCCCTGGTTCAGGAGGCCTCTCCTCATCTGTTTGACGCAAACTCTGCATCTTTCTTTTTATTTATTATTTTTTTTAATCACAGTGTCTATAAAATAATGCCATCAGCAGGAGAGAGAGCGCCAATTGTCCTCCAGGGTCACTGATAGAAGTCACCTGGCCCCCGCAAGCCCACCTCTCAAGCACTTCTGTGCATGAAAGGCCCCGCGCTGTGGCAGAAACCCATTCCATTTATTTGAGGAGTTTGGTGAGGGCTTCGGAGAAGCAGAAGGAAACCCGAGACATGGATCGTCTTCCTGGAGGTGGAGGTGGCCACGCCTCACTGCAGGAAGATCCGGCCTTCGTGCCACGATTTCTGGTGGAAGAGGAGCCAGGGCGGGCTTTAGTGATGAACATCCGGAGATCCCTGAGTCTCCATCGGATGATTCACGAAACAAGCCAGGGCTTCCTAGCTTCCTGGAAAAGGTTATCCTGTTGCTTTGTTTTAGTGTGGGTTGTTGTCATTGCTTCTCTATTCACCCACTTGCGGGGAAAGACACCATCAAAGGAGTAGAGGCTCCTGGTGACAGTTTCAAACCTTTCGATAAGATGTAACAGTAAAAATTTTCCTTCCACCTCTCATTCCCAGCCGTCTCTCCAAAAGAAACCACCATGAAAGTTATATTGTGGATTCTTCCAGAAACATCATGTGCATTTACTATCAGATACAAATATGTATGGCTTTCTTAAGAAGAAAAAAATGTGCAACCCGAAACCATTGAAGACATTTTGTTTATTACCTTGCCCCATTTGTGTAATAGTGTGTTGGAGATTCTTTGGTGCCTGCACGTGTAGCTCGACCTGGCGGTGCGCCCTGACCACAGAATATTCCATCACGTGAGGGTCCGGCAATTTATTCATTCCTCTGCTGGCAGGCATTTAGGTCAATTCTGTGTTTTGCTTTTACACATGATTTGGTGACCAAACGTCTCTGCACATGTGTTTTGTCTCCTTGTACAAGAGTGTCAGAAGGGTGCCTTTCCGGTAGCAGAAGTGCACCTTGCAAATACTTTTTTAGGAATCCTAAATCCTCTGAAACGGCAGCACCACTTTTTTCCCCTGCCGTTCTCCCATGAGGATGCGTGCCACCCCAGAAATTACCTCCAGCAGCAGCAGAGAGGTCTGGCATGTCAGAAATCAGAACCCCATTTTTAAAAATTTACGTTGCTATCATATTATCAGGTTCTTACGAAGCGACTACATCCTAACACTGTGTAGCCCAATCCCCAAGCTTGGCAATTTTTCCCCCCCTTTCAATACATCACATTGATTTTCTGTATGACTTTATCTGCTTAATACAAAGTGGGATTGAACAGTTATTTGTCTGGATTTGACCATTCCTTATCAAACATTTATGATTTAGCTTTCGCCACGGCATCTTCTTGTAAGGTGTTTCTTATTTTTATCTTTGTCTGTAAAGGTGGGATTGTGTTGACAGCCCCGTAATAAATCTCTCTTGAATGAGACATGTGGCAGCAGGGCGGGGAGAGGGAGAGGTGGGGCTCTGTGCACAGGCTATTTAAGGAAAAGCTTTAAGAAGGGTCCGTGTCAATTGTTTCCGAAACAAAGTCGCCTTCTAATAGTAGAAAGTGATGCCCTGACTTTGGAGTTTGCCACGTACAATGATTGGGTGCCTCACTGGAAAACACAGTGGGGAGGGGGTCCTGCCCTGATGATGGCTTGTCCAGTAAATAAGTGAGGTTAGTACAGCCAAGGCCAAATCTTAGAACTACCTCTTGTCTGTACATAGAATAATGTCACCGTCAGGGTCAGGGCAGGGTCACCAGCATTCACTGAGAACCTTGGTGGGAATGTAAGGTGCATACAGGGGACTGGAAAATAATAGAACTTGATGGGGTATACATATTTTACTCTCATTTGCTTTCTTGTCGGGAGCAGTTTCTAGCTACATGCAGAGGAGAGAGAGTTAGAAAATTTGACTCAGTGCTACAAAACCTAATTGAGCACCTACTAGGCCTCGGACATCGTGCCCCGGGAACAAATTCCAGGGACGAGGGATGAATACAGCAGTGTGGCAGTGAAGGGAGCAACCAGACCTTTGTAAGTAGGCCTGCATCCCAACAGTTCAGAGCCGGGTGACTCAGGGCAAGTCCTTTTCTTTTTTCTTTTTTATGTTTATTTATTTTTGATAGAACACAAGGCGGGGAGGAGAAGAGAGAGAGGGAGACACAGAATCGGAAGCAGGCTCCAGGCTCTGAGCTGTCAGCACAGAGCCCGACGTGGGGCTCAGACCCACAGACTGTGAGATCATGACCTGAGCTGAAGTCGGTTCAGCTGAGCCACCCAGGTGCCCTAGGGGCGAGTCCTTTCTAATTAAAAAAATAATAATAAAATAAGACCACATACTTAGGTCACATCATGACTTCCGTGGATGAAGGATCCAGGCGTGGTTTAGCATTTCTCAGGCTGTAACTAAGGGGCTGCATTCATGGACTGGGGCTGGGCTGGGAAAGGTCTGTTCCCAAGTTTACACTCAAAGTTCTTGGCAGAATTCTTCTTCCTCCTCTTCTTCCTCCTCTTCCTCTTCCTCCCTTTCTTCTTTTTCTTCTTCTTCTTTTTCTTCTTCTTTTTTCTTTTTTTTGGCTGATGTTGGACTGAGGGACTCCGTTCCTTTGTCCGCTGTTGTTTGTTCAGTGTTGTCATGTGGGCCTCTCTAAATGGCACCGTGCAACATGGCAGCTGCCTTCCAGCTAAAAGAGCCACAGAAGAGCACGAGAAGATGAGCTAGAAGGAAGCCAGAGTCTTGGGGAAACTTAATCTCAGAAGCGAAAACACATCCTTTTATTTTGCATTGAGATATAATTCAGTGCCATAACGCCCTCCCTTTTAAAGTGTACACAGTTTTTGCACATATATATCGTGCTTTTTGGTATATTTGTGAAGTTGTACAATCATCACCACTGTCTAAGTACAGAATGTTTTCATCATGCCAAAAAAAAGACCCTGGGCCCATTAGCAGTCACTCCCCTTCCCCATCCCCAGCCTCACCAAAGAGAATTCCAAGCAGAAGTATGGTGAGTGCCTATTTCCTGTGATGGACATGTGCGTGACCTGTTCAAGGGAGAGGAAGCAGCCACTATGGTTGGAACCAGGTGGAGTGATAGGCGATGTGTTTGGAGAGGGTGGCAGACCTCAGATTGTGAAGCCGCTGTGAGGACTCTGGACTTTATTCTACTCGTGCTGGAAGCCACTGGAAGTTTGTGATAGGATTTTATCCACAGTTTTAAAAAGATGTGGTTTTGGTCTGTAGGAGGCAAGAGCGGAAGCTGCAGGGCCAGTTGGGGGGCATCTCATGGGCTACGGGAACGATAATGGCGACTTAGACCACGTGGTGACGACGGAGATGGAGAGAAGAGGTTAGATTCAGGATACATCATCCTACCGAGCTCGGTGCACTGTGATTGTCGGGTGGCCTCCCTCCCCCGGAACACAGACCCTGTGACGTCTCCATCCCGATACGCACTGTGGGCAGCCACCCGGGAGGCCCCCGCCGCACATCTGCCGCATGAGTGTTACGGATTGACCACCCGCGCGGGAAGTGGCTGGTTGGCGGATAAAGCAGCCAGGCTCCGAGCTCTGGATGCTGAGCTCCTTCCGCTGCAGGCTGGCTCATCATAGCCTGTCCCCTAGAATGATGCCTTTAATCCTGTCCCCTTCACTAGCAGGGATTCCCAGCTTATAAGTGATGTTTTCCTTTTCAAATGTGAGCAGAAAGAAGAGCCAGCAGTGTCAAAACTGTGTGCGTAAATATTTTATTTTTTTCCTTCCCGCAAATGAGCACGGTATATCCATATCAGTGCCTCTGGGAAGAGCAAGCACGTCGGTGGCCAGCAGAATAGAAACCTGGTACGGCGATCCATTATGTTCTCCCTCAATTAGGCTTGTTGAGGCTCCGTGATGAAAGTGGCATTTTTCTTAATTATTAACAGTTAAAAATAGGAAAATAGATTTCGGGGGGGGGGGAAGTTGCAGGCAACAAGAGCCCAATTCTAAATGTGTGCGTGTGCGTAAAACAGAATTTGCCAAACATGAATAGGCACTTACAATGTGACTAGAATTGGCTCTGTCATGTGTCAGCCTAATAGCCTAAACCCTGGTTCAATACAATGAACTTGGGAAGGTTTGCTTAATGAAAGAACTGACGTTTTCTGTGCAGTGGCTGCATTCATCAGCCTGCATCCTGTTCATTACACTTCAAAGGGCTGCCAATGGGAATTGGTAGGGTCATCTATTAGGTAAACGTGATGGGGACAAAAGATAGCAGAGGCCGGGGCCTTGTGGAATTTTCTGAGTTGGTCTGGGTTCCTGCAGGCGTCAGCCCTGCTGAGGGGCACTATGTGTCCAAGTTGCAAAACGGCTTCAGGAGCCATGGGCTGGATTCTGACTCTGCCCCCTCCTGATACACACATCCTTGGGGTCGCTGGAGAAGAGCGTTCCCCCATCCTTGATGCCTCTGCACCCACGGGGAAGCCTGTAGGGCTGCCCACACCATTGGGTTTCTCCCTCCCTGTGGACACACGGTACGACTGGCCTCCCCTGTCCCATGACTTGCTTCGGCCAATGGATTCGGACTGGAAGCGATGTGCATCTCTTGGAGGCAGAAACTTTAAGAGCCTGGGAGGGTGACACACGTATTCTCTGCCACTGCTGACTGGCAGTGTTCCAGACACCAGCTGCCCTGTCACCGTGGGTCCTGGAGGAAGGGCAAAGACAAGAGCCCCAATGGACCCAGGGTGGACAGAGAGAAAGAAATTATGCTTCTGCTTCGTGGCCGTCAGACACTGAGATTCGGAGGGTTGCTTGTTACACGGTTATCCCCTGGCCCATCCTCACGGCTCATACCCATCATTAGGCACAGAGGGATCCTCGTTTGACGATCACGGCGAAAAACTCCAGAACAATCGGTTGCTTCCTAACACGCTTATAGCCCATGTTGCAAGGTTGGAATATTGCCACCTGCCTTTTTTTAAAAAATTATTTTAAAGATCTGTAGATGTCAGATTTCAGTTAGCGTCTAGAGCCGTTTGAGGGGGGTGCCCACCTGAGAACTTCAGCAGACTCTTTCCTCGGTGAGTGGGGCCCTGAGTCTTTGGAAGATGCAGACAAGCAAGATCTGCTGACTGTCGAGGTCATCTTGGGAAAGGCCGTGGTGGGGAGTACAGAGCAGGCCCATTAATTCAGGGGGGATTTACATCAGTTCTATCTGCCTCTTGCCTAATGGGGCTGTTTGGTTGTGTTCTTTTCCTGGAGAGATTAGTGATTGAAAGCAGGAGATTTAGAAAAGAGAGATAAAAGTTTGCTCTTAATTCTTGTGACATGCAGCCTCCTAAGAAGGCTTGCTAAGGAAGCTCCGTAGTAGATTCAGACTTAAGCCAGAGGACAGATTCTCCTAAGACAGTATCAATGTCCAGGGGGTGACATTTCCATAATAAAGGGGCTTTAAAAAGGATTCTAGGGAAGTTGAGTTGTGTTGCTGTCGTCTCTAACCCGAAACCCCAACTGCTGGCCGACTTCAAAGTCCCTTATGTCATTTATCACGGGGGGTTTTGAATATGCATTCTTCCTGCATTCGCTTCTTGAATTCAGTTGCCTCGAAAATACTAGTTTTCTCTCTCACCCTCTCCCTAGCAGTCTTTATCCCCCTCAGTGCCACAAGTTGGAGAGACATGGTCTTTCACAGATGTAAAACATAGCCTGTCTTCGTGAGGTTGCTGCATGTCACGTGCAGGGTGTCTTAAAGCCCTTCAGACAGGGTTCCACAGTCTTCACATGGTACCCTGGGAGAAGCCAGTTGTGCTGCCTCGATCCTATTCCATAACCTTCTCGGCCTCAGTTTTCTTTTCCATAAAATGGGGACAAAAGTGGCATCTTGGCACCTTGCTCACCAAGTGATTCTGAGAAGCAAAGTAGGTGAACAAATGTGGGCAGGACCCTCAGTCCAGCCTTGCCACTAAGGGAATTTTCAGTTAAGTGCTCTTTCCTGGTAGCACTTGTGTATGGATGGGCGCAGTCTTTGCCACGGAAAGTCCCAGAAAATGCTGACTCAGTGGATCTGAAACAAACAAGCAGCATGGTTTGTCACAACACCAGGACTTCTGATTGGGGCAGCTCCCGGCAGGGTGGGTTTTCAGGGCCTAGGCCCAGCGTGACTTACCCTTTACAAGATGGAGCCTCCATTGGTGGGGCTGTCTGGGGCTGTCTGTGATGGACTCTGGTGTGGAGAAGCGTGTCCTCTGCAGAGTCAGGAACACGTGACTTCAATCCCCTCTGTCAAAGCTTCAAAGCTGTGTGACCATGGGGTGACCTCTCTGTGCTTCAGGCTCCTCATCTGTAAGATGGGCACAGTGACTTTGCCAATCTCAGAACGTGGCGTCGTCAGTAAGGCGGTTAGTATGAAGTTCACAGCCCCATGCCCAACACAGTGAGTTCTCTGCAGATGTGTCTCAGGCATCAGAGTGGGTGACTTGTTTGGTGCTGCTCATCTGGTGGCTGATGGACCAGGTGCCCAGACTCTTCTTCCCCCTGGTATCTCACCCTACAACCACGGGAAACTGTACAGAGGGGTTGGCTCTCATAGTTAATTAAAAGTAGGCGCACAAGGACCATAGCTTCTAAAATCCTACAACAGTGCTTAATACAAAACTAGTCTATCATGAAAAGAACTGTATTCCACTCTTATGAAGCCCCTTGCGTATAAATTTTCTCCTTCTGTTTAATGGGAGAGGAAAACACTGCTTTATATATTTGCTAGCCGCTTTCCTGAGGGTCCATGGGTGAACTTATCTATAAATCTTTGGCATTTGAACTTTAGTCTCCTGCTCCTCATAGACTTTCTAGAAGTAGGGCTCCGCATTTCCTTTAACCCATATTTAGACTTGGACAAGTTGACATTGTTATGCATTGGATTATCTCAATATAGATATACTTTGCTGGGTTCTAGGGTTTTTTTGGTTTGGAAAACTAAAAATAATAATGATGAAGATAACAGGATACTGATCAGAGCCCCATTACTAGGCTCTGTTGTTCTACTGAACTCATCTGAGCAATCTCCCTTTTGTTCCTCTCTGTGTCCCTTTCTTTCACACCAGGTTGAGGCTTGATTGCCTATCCTATAAGGCGTCACCAGTTTGGTCCCTTCCTGTTCTTCCAAATGAGTCTTTCATTGTGCTCTTTGATTCTCATATTAGACTTTGCTCTGCCCTCAGCCAAAGCTCCTCTTAAATACACAGCCATCAAAACCACACAACTTAATCCTTATGCCCCTGGGGGTATCTTTCCTGCTATATTAGTCTTGGCTTCCCTTGGGTATTCCATGACAACTTCACGGGCAAGGCTGTGAGATAAAATGTCATTAGGTAAACAGGGATGATATCAAGGTTCCATCCATTCATTTGTTGATCTATTCTTTATTCAACTACCATTCACTATGAGCTTACCCTGAGTTAGGCCCTGCTAGGCCCCCTCACACTTGGTGGGGCTTAAGTAGGAATTAGGATCCTACAGTTTAGTTAGGGCAAGGCATATGGACATACAATTAGAATGTTCGGTGTGGTAAATGCAATGACAAAGGTACCAAGAATGTAGGCAAGAGAGGGAAAGGAATACTTTCCTTTGCTAAGTGTGGGTGAAGGTGTAAGAGAGTTAGGAGGTAGCAGTTTGGAGGAGGAAACTTGACCGTAGAGAAGGCTGTGCATAACAGGGGTCTTGGAGGGGCTTCTGGGTGGCTCAGTCCATTAAGCATCTGACTCTTGATTTCTGCTCAGGTCATGATCTCACGATCATGAGATCAAGCCCCCTTTTGGGCTTCTTTGCTGAGTATGGAGCGTGCTTAAGATTCTCTGTCTCCCCCCCCCCCCCCTCTCTGCCCCTCCCTCACTGCTCACGCTCTCTCTTAAAAATAAACAAAAGAAGACATTGGCATCTATGTGAGTGCTGGCAGCTGGACTACTCTGGGAAGCTGAGCTCTAGGGGAGGAAAGGAAGGAAGTGCCCTTAGCAGAGGGAACAGTGGGTATGGTGGCCCAGACATGGGTGTCATCAGAGCATGCCTGAGTTTCCCTGAGGAGACACCTGATCATAACTTGATAAATACTCCCTGATGGGCTATCTCCACCAGGGCTTGGTGCAGGAAATGGGAACCTCTCTATAAATTGTATACAGGAAGGGATTTAATAAAGGCAATGTGGTGCTTGCAAAGTTGTTGGAAAAGCTGAAGGAGTGGAATCGAAGTTGGTCCTCTCCAAGAATGGCCCAATGAATCATACAGACGTAACCCTCCAGGGAAGCCACTACTGGAGCTAAGCCAGATTGAGTAAGACAAAGCCACCTCCACTGCTGGCCCTAATACCACCACCCAGGGAATTAGAGACTGGGCACCAGAGGAGTGAGACCAAAAACTCTGTTTGCATGTGCCGTCCCTTGCTGGGCACGAGGAGAAGCTTCAAAGAAGCAGGAGTAAGGCCCTTCCCTCGCTTGTCCTCTTCATGTCTCATGTGACAGCACCTAGCAGTTGGTGGGATAGACCGGTGTCTAGAAGGTAGCTGTAAGTCCTGGAAAGGTAGTGTTTAGCTTTCTGACTCCTCCAGCTAGGGCAGCAGTATCCAGGAATCGTGTCGCCCCTCAGAGTGCATTTCAGTATATCTGAGATATTTTTGGTTGCCCCAGTCAGGGCCTGGAGGTTGGCACCTAGTGGGTCCAGGCCAGGGACGCTGCTCAACATCCCATAATACACGGGGCAGACACTCCCACAAAGAGTAAGCCAGAATTAAATGTCAGAGAGCTGAAGTTGAGAAATGTATGGAATGATCCGAGGCCCGGGACAATCATGCCGCCCTCTCAGTTTGGATTATAGTGTGGTGGGTCTGATGGGCCCAGACTTGGATTCCAGATGGATGCTGAAGTCTGCTGAATAGCGTCCCTTCCTCTACTCCAATTCCTGGCTCTCCAGAACCTCGGAATACAGCTCCACTTGCAAATAAAGTCTTTACAGATGGGACTGTAAACATGGACCCCCCAATTCAAGGAGAGTGTCCTTGTGACAGACAGAAATGGACTCACAGTGAGAAAGCCCTGTAAAGGTGGAGGCAGAGGCTGGAGGGGGTGCGTCTCCAGCAACCAGCATTAGCTGGGGAAGAGGCCTGAGATTGCTTCTCCCTCAGAGCACCAGGAGGCACCATCCCTGTGACTCAGACGTCCAGCCTCCAGAACTCCAAGAGAATAAATTTCAGGCCTCCTCCTTTGCGACCCTAGAGAACTAATGCAGATACTATTTAATACAGCTCTATAGGATGGACATGAGTATTATTGTCACACAGCTGCCACTCCTGAGTGGCAATAATCCGGTTAATCGCTGATGCCCTCATATCCCTTCTTTCCGCATCTGTAAATGGAGATGCCCCTGTCGCATTTAGAGGTGGTTTTAAGACTTACATGAAACGACATATATAAAGGACTTGCCACAAAGCCTGGTTCACAGTAAGTGACCAATAAATAACTGCCCTTATTATTGTCGCTATTATTTAGGATGAAAATGTATTTAAAATGCACAGTCAATATTCAATTACCCTCACTAATAAAGGAGAATAAAGATATGGATTACAAAAGAGAAAAAAAATGGAAAGATTGCTTTACATTTTGAAAAGTGGTGAGATGAACCGCATAGGCACTAAGCTTCGGGGGGCCTTACTTGGTTCCTTTTTAGCCCACCCCGGCAGGGACTGGCTTTCTACCGGGGCAGTGGAAGAGATACAATCCTTTACAACCCGCAGGGAAAATAATTCGCTTTTGGATAGTTAAGTATCACTTGGGAGCTACAGGGTCCTGCTTAAAAATCATTCTGTCCTCCTAATTCCCACCCCCACCCCCAGTTTAGTAAAAGTTTAGAATACTGGCAGGGCAGCAAATATGTTTAAATGGTTTTCTTCAAATGTCAGATTTAATTAAATCCATAACCAGAAGACAAGCCTAAAGGAATTTTGCAGGGAGCTTTGGAATTCATTTTTCTTTCTACCCCACCTCACCTCCCCCCCGCCGCCCCACCGTGTTCAAGATGATAACTGTGGACCAAAACCTTCCCAAATGCATGCAAATGGAAGTAGGGACATTGATCATACAAATACATCCAGGGAGACAGAGTGCCTGTTAGCACTGTGTTCTATAGCCAAGTGTGGTGATCAGAAAATTTGTACGTTGAGACCACAAAAGAGTGTAGCTGAAGTTTGGTGGTTTCTTTCTCAGACGGGAATGTGTATGTGCTGGCCTTACATTCAGGCCTCTGTGATCGCTCAGGTGTGCATCGGTATTCTGATGGGTAGGTTATTAGGACCACAGTAAGCAGTGTAGCATGACAGGAGAAACCATTGTGTCTCCAAACTATGCCTAAATTGCCTGTAATCGGTTCATTCTACCTTGCATAACCAGATTTTATCACTTGCAAACCGAACAGCTGGAAAAAAAGATGCTTAAAATAAAATTGTCAGGTGAAATTTTAAAAACAAGAAGGGCCCAAAAGATCCCCCACAAGACCATCCCTGGCCCGGAGCCCCCCATTCCAGGGTCCGGCATTTGTACCGATTATGGCCTGACAGCTCTTGAGTTTCCAATGATAACAGCCATCTGACTTGATCGGAGTTCAATGGATTTTCACTAAAATAGAATCATCGCCTTGGTGATGGATAGAAAACGTAAAGCAATACATCCTGATAAATGCTCTGCCTGCCTCCTTCCTCTCCCCAGCGGTGACCTTGTACAATCCATAAGAGAGCAAGGCAGAGCCCTGGTCACCGCCGCAGCGCGTCAGGGCTTGGAAATTTAAGTAGCTTTGAAGCCCGTCAATGGGGTGAAGGGGGAATGGCCGGAGAAAGCAATGGATCATGCTTAGAAGGCTCGGAGGGAAATAGGGTACGCTGAAGGTCAGCGCGCAGACGTGTCCCGAAGGAACAGCTCAAACCCTCATTCGTATTCACGGGAGGCTGTGGCCCTGTGAGGCGAGATCCTTACAAGAGTACAATAAAACAGGAATTTCCAGAGCATATCATTTCTTCCCAGCTGCGAAAGGCACCAGAGAACAGTGTGGCCTAAGTGCTCACCCAGAGCGCGAGGGTGCCTTGCCCCAGCCTGTCCCTCTGAATCACAAGGAGCCAGCTACGCAGGCAGTCGATCTGGAGCACTACATTTTCCAAGTTGTCCATCTGGGTGAGCCCAGCCAGCCGTGAAGATTTTGAACCCCACCGATCAATGGAACGACACCAGCACCATAAGCTACAAAGAAACCCGACGGAAACAGGGTGTCCAGGAAGCTCCCGGACCCATGACCTTGGCCCGGTCCCACGCACTCGATTGGGAAAGGTGCTTCTGGGTGGTTGAAGGATGGACGGAGAAGTTCGATGTTGGCAGGCGCCCATTAGTGTTGGTTACAAGTTGCTAAAAGAAAATATTAAAATAAAAATTAGATCATAAATTTGGAGCCACACTTACCAAGCCTAAAGTGCAAATTGCCAAACAAGTCAAGAGACTCATTAGCATTTTATGTAAATCAGTTATTACTGTTCTCCACTTCCTTAATTATCCATGTTATTTCAATACAACCCTTTCTTTGATGTCCCAATTCTATATTTAAATAGTGCAAGATTTCTATCGTATCCTCCCGCAGAGGTTTCTGCCATGCAAAAAACATGCCAAGAGCAGCTATTTTAAAGACTACAGGGAAATGTTTAATTGGTTCATCCCATTTGAGTTATGAGGGCGTATTACTGAGCACATAAACTCAGAAACATGGAAAGTACTAGCTTGGAGAAGTTTACTAAAACCTGCAAGAGACCACTTGAAATTTTGCCCCCAAGACTTTTTTCCGATCCTCAGTGGGAGCTGATTCAAAGGGAAATTTTGCAGACTTCATTGAATTTTGCTAAACGATTGATTTATAATTGAAATATTTGGAAATAAAACCCAACCGTCCTCTTTCCTTTGGCACAGAGAGTTGTTCTTTGGTTGGATAAAGGGAACATCAGGGCAGAGGGAGGGGAAGCACAGAGTGGGTGTGTGTGGGGAGTGAGTGCCTGCCATGTGACTGTTTTCATCTGGCTCATGTTTTCTGAAAGAGGAGCCATCACAAACAGGAGGAACAAGTTCACGGATGTCTTATCCTCAAATTGGCTAGAATGGAAGAAAATCTCACAAGTTACAGACGTGATATGGACTTTCTCTAATGAATGAGCTTTGGAAATCACAGTGCGGCTGCAGGGAAGTTCATGGTCACTCTTACCATCTCCTAAGATACTGGGGAAGTCTCTCTTGGTCACCTGCCACCTGCCCCATCACCTGCCTTGTTTTTAAATACTTTAGTAAGAAACTAATAAGGGGAGAATTTTCAAGCATGAATTATAACTGGAAAATAGAGGTAAATGAATGGAAACGTACTCTTTCCATGTATTTTGGAACAATCAGTACATCTGATTTTTTCTTTTTTCTTTTTTGGTCTCGAAGAAGGCAGATCTTTGGTGAAGCCAGTGTGATGGCATAGGATTTGGTGACAGACCCAGGTTCAAGACCAAACTGTGTGGCCTCCTTCATGTCATGTCCCCTTAGCCTCCCCTTGGTGAAACATGGCTAGCAGCGTTTACCTTGAAGAGTTGTCATGAAGATTAGCATTAATATATGTACAGTGTGTAATTTTTAGTAGGCACTCCACAAATGGTGAACCTGAGCCTCCACTCCGGGCCCGGAACTGTGCCAAGTGTTTACACGGATGGTCACACCCAAGCCTCAGAACACTCATCAAAATAAGTATGATTACTATTATGCATATTTAACAGATGAGGAAAGCAGGGTTTCTGGAGGCAGTTGACTTGCCCAAGATCACACAGAACCAAGTGTAGTAGCTGGGATTTTAATCCAAAAGTTCTCCAAGCTTGAGTCGTACTTTTAAAAAAAAAAAATTTTTTTTTAATGTTTATTTTTATTTTTGAAAGAGAGTGTGAGCAGGGGAGGGGCAGAGAGAGAGGAGACCCAGAATCGAAAGCAGCCTCCAGGTTCCGAGCTGTCAGCACAGAGCCCAACGTGGGGCTCGAACTCATGGACTGCAAGATCATGACCTGAGCCGAAGCTGGACTGAGCCACCTAGGTGCCCCTGGAGTCATACTTTTGACAGGAGTCATACATACAGTGTAGTAAGCTTAGCATTAAAAGGGGGAAAACTAACACTTCTGTATTCATTCTTTACCTACTTAAATAAATATTTATAAAAACTCACCTCTGCAAACCAAAATACTTTATTTAATCTGACTTATTGGTTATTTATTTCACGAATACGTTTATGGGGCTTGCCATGTTCCAGGCACTGTTCTGTGCACTTACAGCTAGTAATTTATTTAACTATATAACAAATATTTATTTTGAGAGCAAGCACAAGGGTTTATGGAGTGGTCTAAGATGCTGGGAGACCCAATCCCTAGTGCTTACAATCTTATAAGTCCCTGGGCACTAGCCCATGAACGAGTTTTAAAAATATGAATAAATTACATTTTTAATAACATGATTTTTCTGATCATACATATGGCATACTCATTATAAACAATTTGGAAAATATAAAAAGTTGCATAGAAGAAAAAAAAAATTGAGCCCTTATAATCCCGCCGATCCAGGATTTTAATGGAAAGAGAAAACACAGGATCTCGTACAAGGAATATTTTCCAGGGTCTTCACTTTGCTTGTTTTAAGAATCTGAGAGTAATTCAGAGGTTGCTACACCACAAGCCAATCCAGGGCAGTAACTAGGTTGAGAACCCTGAGCCCCATGTCTTCCTTACGTAGCTTTGCTGTCTTGTTCGAATGCATAGAAAAGTAGCTGCAAATGCATCATTTATCAGGACGTTTGCTATGCACCAAAACAAAACAGAAAAAAATGACGTGCTACCACCCCCAGAAGAAGTCGGTCTCGGTCCTTTGACCCCCCCTCCCCCTCACTGCCCCCGTTTATATCATGTCACTTGGGTCTTGGTTGCACGAACTGTTATCAGCCTTCAGGATTTACTATTTTCTTTACCTGGAGACTTCCTCTTGCAGAAATGGGATCACGTTTTTGAAAAGCTTCTATCCCCCCAGTGACTAGTGGGGTTTCATCACCAGGAAAGCACATTGTTCCAGCTCTAAAAGTCTACGGTCCAAAATCATCATCATGTATTTTCATCAGAATGAAATATCGGGCGCTCTGCTCAGTGCAAGGTTTTATTAATGATGTGCTGTCAGGGGCTGGATGTTCTGCATATTTGCATATTAAACAGCTGAGTGAAGAAACATTCCTTTTATTGCTGCAGGGAATAAATCAGTTTAAAGCAAGTTCTCATCATTTATACTCCTTTCAGCTAAGTCTTCTTTTATTGAAATAAATTGTTGAAGTGCTTTGCTCATTCTTTGAATACTGATGAAATTTACCTTGATAGGACCTCAGGAAAAATAATATTTTCTTAAAGGTGCAGTATTGTTCCATTTTTGAGTATTACTTTAATACATTATTGATAAGATAATTTAGAAATAGCAAGTGAAAGGGGAAGAAAAACAGTTTTGAATAAAGACAGTGTTTCCTCTGGATGATTTTTCCAAATGCATTTTTATTGGTGGAATGTACGCAGATTAAAAAAAAAAAAAACCAATAAGCAACCGAAAGTACTTTTATTGTTTTAATGAACGATCAGCTGTTTTTGCCTTCAAATCCCAGTGGGCAGTGTATTCCATCCACATACAAGGACACAGTGTTTCCCAGATCCCAAAGCTCACTGTCCCCTGGGCAGACACACAAGAGGCCCCCAGAAGGCAGGCTATTTTCAAATATGAATTATACTCAGCCTCGGGGTCAAGGGCAGTGGCTGTGTGACAGGCTCCTTGCCAATGTTTTTGGTTCTCTGTCTACTCTTTGCCTATCTGTTCCAGAGGTTGAAAGCTCTGTTCAGACCAAATACATCCTGAAAATATATTTTAAACAGTTTGGATGTTTTCTTAACAAATGTTTAAAGAAACATGATATGTTCTAATTGCCTGGCAGCATTTTAGAATTGGAAAATGTCACGTAAAAATCCAGCCTCTGAACGTCTCTCAAAAAGACACAAGATCAAACGGTCCTGAGCCCGTTTCATCCTGGGCTGCTGAGGCAGGTGATGTGGGGACGGTGGGGTACCTCTTATTGTGGTGCCCAGGTCCCCACCACTCCCCGTCATGTAAGTGGCCTTAGCCCTTTCTGATTCCTGCCTGGGGCCTCTGAGCATCCATTTTTTTTCATCCCCGGTCTATACCTTTGCTCTTGACAGTGACCTCAGTTATATAAAGCGCTTGGGCAGTGCCTGGAACATGATAGATATCCAGTAAGCATCAGCTGGTATTAACGTAGATGAAATCATGGGAAGTGAGGTTAGCCAGTGAAATCAGTGTGGTTGGGTTTTTTTTTTTTTTTTTTTTTTTTTTTTGTGATATCCTTCAGAGAACCAGGCACTTCTTTGGCATACAATTTCCTGTTTTCCAAATTAATTTTATATCAAAAAAGTTGCCCTCTCCTTCAAATCTTTGCTTAAACATCTCCTTCTCAGGGACGCAGTCCCTGACCACCCTATTTAAAATTGCAGATTTTCTTCCTGAAATTTGCTCTCCCTGAATCTTCCCTGCTTTACTCTTCTCTGTAGCATGTATTGAGGGACACCATTTCTTTCTTTTATCCGTTCCTTTGGTAATTGTCCCATTCCCCTCTGCCACTGGAAGGTGAACTCCACGAAGGCCCAGGGATTTGTTTGTTTTGGCCCCTCCTGTGTTCTGAGTACCAATACCCATGCCTGACACTTAGTGGGTATAGTAGGTGCTCAATAAATATTAAGTAAATGAATGGATGGATGGATGGATGGATGGATGGTTGGATGGATGGATGCATGGGATGGATTTGCTTATTACAGATTGGTCTCAATCTTTACAGAAATTCGGTTCAACAAGTATTTATGTGAGTACCTAGTATATACAGGGCCCTGTGCTACTTGCATCGTGGAAGGAAATGATGGGCAAGGTCCAATGCTCAGGAAGCCACGTCCATGCCCACAGTCCATACTGAAAATACAATAATTGTAAACAAACTGTGATGTGCATCCTTGGACATCTACGCCTAGCATAGGCATAGACAGGGATCTATAGACTAGGAAAACGCTCGTAGACTAAGAGGGCAGGGACATTTTGGCAAATAAGATTGAATCTGAAATAGGCCTAAAAGAGGGTCAGGGTTTTGACTAAGGGCTAGAAAGGAGGGAACTCACCTTCTTCCAGCCCCTTTTATTGGCCAGACACAGGGTCAAGGGCTCAGGGAAGCCCCATGTGGGTCACTGTTCTTCCCATGTCACCCTGGAGATTACTGAGGCTCAGAGAGGGCGAGCCACCACCCCCCACCCCCGCCCTGGGGTGGCAGTGCACATGTGGCCACGGTGGGCAAGGTCGTGGACCACACTGCCTCCCGTGGCAGGGAGGTGGGAGAGCAGGGATGCAGGCAAGTGCAGAGCTTGCTTCTAGAACCTCAAGACTGCCATCTGATGCAGCTGCTGGGGGAGTCACCATGTCTTGAACTTGGTGATGGATTTGGGGAGGATGGTATCCCCCGCTGGCCCACCTTGTCTGTCCCGACAGAGGTCGTTCAGAGGTACCTGACATCCTGGAACCCATTTCTCATCATGGCAGTAGTGATGAGGGGAGGTTGAAAGGTGGGGCAGACCTAAAGCACATACATTAAAAAATGAATAGAATATCGACACGAGCTTTTTTTTTTTCTTTTTCTTTTTCTTTTTTGGTTAATCTTGAAACAGTAAAAATCTCCTGTTTCTGTTTCTCTGCCAGGAGTAGTAGTATTTCCATATAAGTCATTTGTGACAGAAGCTCCTTATTGTTACGCGGAAAATGTACATTTAATAATAGCAAAGTAAAGTCCAAACATCCTCTCACTGACAGCTGCCAAGAGAATGGCAGCCCTGGTCATTGTCTGGAGAAAGAGATACTCAGAAGCAGCTTTCTTAAGGGGCCGCAGTCATTGCTGTTGTGTTTGCTGAGAACAATGGCTCTCCTCAGGTCTACCTACTCAGTGGCAGCTGAGTGCTTTTGTGCCTTGTAAATCTGGAGTTGCAGACCAGGGTTAAGACCCCAGCCCTACCACTGACTGGCTATGTGAGCTGGGGTTCATTATGTTGCCTCTGGAAGTCTCCATTTTCTCATCTGTGAAATGGGCATATTGTTAGCCCTTGCCCTTAGAAGCTTAGAAGGGAAGTTGAAATCAGAGGCATCTAGAGTTATCCAATACATAAGGTAGCCATTGGCCACATGGGGCTATTTAAATTTAAACTAATTAAAATTTAAATAAAAATAAAAATCTAGTCATACACTTCAAATGCTTACCAGCCAAATGTGGCTGGTGGCTGCTACTACATTGGGTAGCACAGATACAGAACATTTCCATCTCTGCGGGAAAGTTCTGTTTGCGCTCTTCTGAGGTACTTAGCTCAGTGTTTGCACACTGGATGCTGTATTGGTTCTTGATTTTATTCTCTTTAATTTACATGGGAAAAGAAAAAAAAAAAGGAGGCATCCTCCATACCTGAATCAGAGCCCCTGTAATCATCATTTGAATAAATTGGAATTGGTAACCACCCAAGGGCTCCCCCATATGCAAAAAAGGAAGTTGAGTGTGGTCATACAGTATTTTGCCCGATAAGACAGAGAGTCTCTGGGGAAAGACTGGGGCTTGAGGGCTCCCAGTCCTGATCTCAGAGGAATCCCATATTGCAGGTGTTAATGCGATTAGGGCAAGCCTGGCTCCTCGTTAATTACCTGGCATGGGTAGGGCCATTTCCAATACTCAGCACAAACGTTTTCATGTTGATTCTGCCACTCACTAGTTCCCCGGCCTTGGAAAGTTACTCTCTAAGACAGTGCTTCTTTTCTTAAACTTTTCTTGGCATGAGAATCCTCTGGAGGGCTTGTTAAAACACAATTCCTGGGTCCCACCCCCAGAGCCTCTAATTCTCTAGGCCTGGGCTGGCGTCCAGGACTCCCCATTTCTAGCAAGCTCTCAAACAAGTGGTGGTGTTCCCAGCCCTCGGGCCACACGTGGATCAGCCGTTTTTTGTTTGTTTGTTTGTTTTAAGCCTCTGTTTCTTCTTTTGTAAAGAGGTATTCTTCAAGTCCATAATTATTGTAGGAATTGAGGAAATGATTGTATGTGGGATCTGCTATTACTATTATTTTATTTTTACTAACTATTATTTTTAGACTCACAAATCAAGATCTGCTAGGATAGCTTGATATTTAAAAATCAGGCCTAGGGTACCATGCTACTGTTCTCTGATGGACTTATCTTGGATTTAAGCCATTCAAGAACTTTTCTATGCACAGTCGTTCTGGATCAGTGAGGATACGTGTGTTTCCATGTGTGCGATCAGTATCACTCCTGAACCAGGTACTTCTCCCTTTCAGGGTGGTTAGGAACTGATGTCCCTTGTGCCACTCATTCTTCTACAGCTTGGGAGGAAGGACAACACTCTCATGTACTTGCCCACTGCTGACAGTGTAGTCGGTACCTGCGGGTAATGCAAAGTGGGTGTTCTGGAAACACATGCCTTTGTGATTGGCCATCAGCTCCAAGGGGGAGACAGATCATCACCGAGTAGAGGATGCTACGCGGATGACATTTCTGTTTTGGGATTGGAAATTTTAATAAATGAATCTCTAGGCTGTTGCAAAAGAAAGCAAGGAAGGCTAAGCCTTTCAAAATCTAGGGTTCAAGTCCAGATGCCATGTTCCTCTGTTCCATCCTTGAAATTTTTCCAAAATCCCTTTCAAGTTTCCAAAATGGCAGGTGGGGAGACATGCTGAGTGTGACTTGTGCTTATTTTTAATGCCTTCGATAAGCCACAGTCTTCAAGGACTTGGGTGAGTTTTGATATTAAATATCCTAACGGTAGTGGTTTGAGCCTTAAGAGCTCATTATGACGTACAACTCAGATTCTCCGAGTGTCTTAATTAGGCTTTTTCAGTCACAAGGAGCCAAGTCCTACTATGTCAGTTATTCTAAAAAAACAAAAAAGGTGTACTGTAAGGGATCTTGGCAGGTGAGGAAGCGAGGCCACGCTAGGTACCTGCCCCTATGAATCCCTCCATGTATTTGCTGTATTCTCTTTTTCTGATTGGCTCCTTCCACCACTGGTAGATTTATTTAGATTTGCCCCCTCATTCCGCTTGCCCAGAATTTATCTCTCCTTTTTGCTCCAGACGGGGCAACTCAGCTCTACCTAATGGCGTGTCTTCATGAGCTGTGCCTGCCTCCGTAGGCTCAGGGTACGTTTCCTGATTACCTGAGTGCAAGAATTCAAGGCTAGGAGTCCTCTTTGCCATCGGTAAATCGCAGCCCAGCCTTTGGGGTTGAGTGCCCCTGGCTCAGATGCAAGTGGACCGGGGGTCTGTTCAGCTGTACTCAGAGTGGGGAAGGGATAGTGTCAGCTGATAAAGAGCTCGCCCACCCAGGTGGGAGGCCCGTGGATTACGGGCCTTTCCCTTAGAAGGACAAGTGAACGGGAGCGGGCATGACTGGCCTGTCCAGTGTCCTGAGGTTTTGCACTTTGGGGCCAGCTGAGTCGGAATGGGGGCTGCAGCATGTTGAGTCAGACCAGGTCCAGAGTCCTCTACACCCCACCCGCTTACAGTTGCCTCAGATTTCTTAGGGGGTCTTCACGTGGTGCAAGCGTGCCTGCTGGGGGGCTGCTGCTCACAGCCACAATGTCCCTAGGGATGGGGGTGCCACGTGGAGCCTCTCAGAACCTCAGGGAAGGCTCCTTGCTAAAGACTGGGAAGGGCCCCGCGCAACCAGTTGACTTCGTCAGTCATCTTTCCCCAGGTTAGTCTCCATTTCAACTGGTTTGAGCTGTAATTAGAAAGGGCCCCATTGTATCGAACTGTAGGGATGCCACACTCATCACCCAACTGTAGTTCTCTTCATTCCCATCTGTGTTTCAGCCAGGCACTCATGTCTTCAAAAAAAGAGAGGGAGCCAGAAAGGAAAACTGGCAATTGACTCCTCTTAACAGTCGGAGCATGGAGGAGCTCACTAGTGTGAACGGAGGCCTGGGACGACACACAGGCGTTAGCGTCTTATGCCAGCGTCCGTGAAGAGCATATCACACGCTTCTTCCGGGAATGTCCCCACTCTGATTTATATTCTGGGCCGTCTTTCGCCCCCAGCCTTACAGGGGACTGTTTTCTCTTTGACCTCCGTTGTGACCTGGTCCACCCCCTGAGATAATTACCGTCTGGCCTCTTGGAGTCTCCACTTCCCACTGCTGCAAGATGACTAGTCAGAATTTCCATTCAGATTTTACGACCCTGGGAGGGAACGGGAAAGATCTATGAGGTCATCTTGTCCGTCCTCAGCCAGGGTAGGATTGTTCCCTAATGGTGCAGTCAAGTGTTTGGTCCAGTCTCGTTTCAAATGACTCAAGCGATAAGGCCCCGGGACCTCCCTTGGGAAGCTGTTCTGCAGCCTAATAACTCTCTCTGTGAGAGTTTTTCGTGTGTATGTGGCCAATATTCAGAGTCTGACACAATCAGGCTATAAAGAGCTAAGCCTGTGTAGGGTAGCTCTTCACCTAGGAGTGATCTCGAAATAATCACTTTTGTTATAAATCTCTTTCCAGCGTGGGGGGTTAAGTGCAAGTTACAAGGAGACCTAGGGACTATTCATCCCAAACTGCAAGTATAGCCCCCAAAATGAGAATTAATGCTGAAAAGCTACCCCATCCACCAACAGTAACTATATATATATATATATATATATATATTTTTTTTTTTTTTTTTTTTTTTTTTTTTTTTCGCTTATGTAGTGCTAAATGCAAAAGCAGAGAAGCTTTTTCTATCGACTGCTTAGGACCAAGTTCATAGCTTCCCTCTTTGAAACTCTTCTGACAGTTGCCCCCTCATTCTATTTGCCAAGGATTGAGATGCTTGTTGGCCCCATGTGTATCTCCCATGGCAGGGGAAAGGCCAGGGGGGTCCATCTGTAATCTTGGTCACTGTCGAGAGACTGGTGGAAGGTTAATTATTGCTGGGGAAAAAAATCTCAGGGTGGCACTGACGAGAGAAGAAAGAACAAAAGAAAGGGGGAGAGAAAGGGCACAGAGGAGGAGGAAGGAGAAATAGAAATCAGAAATCAGAAATAGAGATGTAAGTAAAACAAAAAAGAAAGGGAAGAAAGAATGGGGGAGTGGATAAAGGGAACGGCACAAAGGAAAGGAAAAGAAAGTGAAAGTCGATTTGGGATCTACAGACTGGGAACAGACCTCCGTGCTGTGACCGTCAAAGGCTTCCTTATTATTTCATCTTCCCCACACTGCCATTGCCTTAGGAACCCGGTTCCTGCAAAGCATGGTTTCCAGACCAGCAGCATCAGCATCACCTGGGAATTCGTTAGAAATTCAGATTCTCCGCCCCACCCCAGACATCTTGAATCAGAAGAACTAGGGAGGGGACCCAGCCGTCTAGGTTTTCACAAACCTTCCAGCGGGTCCTGACACATGCCCAAGTTTGAGAACCACTGCTATAGGACTTCCTCCCACGGGTCTCAGGCTATTTGTAAGATCGGCCTGACGGTTGGGAGGCATTTATATTTATAGGGGACTCTGCCATGCCCCTGTCTCATGCCTTCTGCAGCTCTCCAGTAGGCAGAAGTTGACCCACAGACTGGGGCAGACTGGGTGACTCATGATTTCGGCTCAGGTCGTCTCACAATTTGTGAGATTGAGCCCCGTGTCAGGCTCTGTGCCAACAGCACAGAGCCTGCTTAGGATTCTCTCTCCCTGTCTCTGTGCCCCTGCCTCATGTATGCTCTCTCCCTTCTCTCTCTCTCTCTCAAAATAAATAAATAAACGTAAAAAAAAGAAGAAGAAGAAGTTGCCCACAGAAACCAGTATCTCTGGCCAGGAGACAGACTTCGTTTTTTGAAATTCACCGAGGGAAGGCGAAGTCCTTCTTGCCTGGACCACACACAATGCCACGTGGTAGCATACAGATTCCAGATCCAAGCAGCTATGGTCTGGGCCGTGCAAATTCTACAGGATGTCAGGATGTGTATCTGAGAGCTTCCGTTTCCCCACTTGGTGTGTCATGGCAAGAAGAGAGTCGGGATCATTAACGACTTCATTTTCGTTTTTATTTTATCACTTAAAACACTTGCAATGAGAGTACTGGCAACCTAAAAGGTTGTACATGGAGTTGCCACCCAAATTAGCACTGTTTCATTCCCATCCATTCACACGGTTCCCTTGCCTTCGCTCATGATATAATAGCAAACCCCAGTCACTTCAGGTAGATACTGGAAATATGAACCTAGTAAGTCATTGGCTTTCCTATGGCATAATTATAATGTAGAATCCACGTCCTTATACCAAATGATACTTTTTAGGTTCGAGCGTTATATTTATCAAAAGAGGAGAATTGAAAATGTAAAAATCCTCCCTTCGTTTTCAACATGGCCTATAGTTGTTTAGGGTTTTGTTCTATTGCACACTGATAAATATTTATCATGGTTAAGTGAACAATCATTTGGAGACAGATACCATTTTATGATGCAGCTTTTCAGGGCGTCCTAATTGTGACTCTGCCTGGCCGTTTTATGTTTTATCGGAATATGCAGGCATATACTTTATGAGGTTGGGTAATGAAGAGAGAGAGACCCCAATAAACATATTTGCTAAGAGTAATGGTTATCTATAGCTCAGCAACCCTTGGTTAGCATAGCCTCCATTACACAATACAAGGCAAGCAGTTCATAGCTCAATTAGACCTAACTTGCTTCATTTTTAGGCATTACGTTATTCTAAATTAACACTATTTTTCATATTCTGCAGGTCTGACTATTAGCTGGATTTTGGAACCTTCAGGGTTTATTACTTAGTAATCCCTGAAGCTCTAAAGCAGGCATTTCTAAATTCATACGTTAGAACAGATTAAAAATTAGCTGGAAAGGCACGTTAAAATAGCCACTCCCTTGCTTTTGCTAATTGTGCTAGCAGAAGTGAAAAAGAAAATGTTAAGTGAGGTCAGATCTGGTGTGGCACAAATGAACTTGCTACCTGGCTTGCTGCTGATTGTTGCTGAAATCAAGCACACTGACCAGGAGTTTTGTTTTTGGGTTTTTTTTTTGTTTGTTTTCTGTTTGTTTTTTAGTCCATGCTTTAAGGTTTTCGTAATAATAATCCATGTCAAATGTAAACTGGAGAAAAAAAAAAGTGACAAGACCTGCAAACGTTTTGAAAATGGTGACTAGTTTATTCCTAGAAAACATCTCTGTTTCTTGTTGTTGCTTTATCCTCATTCTTAGCTGTTCATCAGAAATAGAAAACTTACCTGAAAGGTTATCACAAAGATCATTCATGATGCATCAGTGTATCAGTTGCTGTTTTCTTTACCTTTTGTTTTTTTTTAAAGAAAAATTGTGACAGCTCTGACTTTTCCAAGTCCCCACGCACCCATTTCACTTCTCTGTTTCTCCGTCCTCTGTCGCATTCAATCACTGTAGTTGGAGAACGAAAGATTCTGCCTTCATTACAGAAACTTTAGACCCTGGCCCCTAGTTCTGTCCTCGGCGCCTAGCTTCTCTGCTCTGCTCACTCCAAATCCCAGGTCCTTCTGGCCCGCTGTCCCTCACCCATAGGCAGTCTTACCCACCCTACCCCATCCCCACTCCCTGGGAAATTTGGCAATATCTGGCGGCATTTTGGTTGCCATGAGTTGGGCACGTGCTGGGAGAGGGAAGGTCCTGCAGGCATCTTAGTGAGTGGAGGCCAGGAATACTGCTCAGCACCCTACAACGGCAGGACAGCACCCCCCCCCCCCCACCATTTTCCAGCCGTAAAATCTCAATAGCGCTCCCCCCTTGAGAAGCCCTCTTCTAGCCATGCCTGACCACTGGAAGGTCACCAACCTGTGCTTTCTGCTGCCATCCTGTCTGCTTGCCTTGAATTTCCCTTTGCTGATGCCTGCTTGTGCTCCCAGAAACACCCGAGCACTTAAACAAGGCTGTTTAAGAAAACTTTGCCGACTCCCATAGTGTCCGTGGCAGTTTCTACCCTCTCTTCTCCCTTGGGGAAAAGACTCTCCTTGAGCAAACTGTACTTGGCTCCTCTGAGCTCGCTTCTCAACTAGGCCTCAACCTTGGCCCCATCCTTGCCGGGTCTGCACAGCCCGGTCTTAGTGAGAATCCTGCCGAGTCGGGTTAGAGAGAATCCCGCCACCCTTGGTGTCCAGTCATCTAGGCCTGCCTTCAGTAAGAATGCAGCCTGACTCCCCTATTGCCATGGTCCTGACCTCTATGGAAACAGTCCTGAATAAAGTCTTCCTTACCATTTTAACAGGTGGCAGAATAATTTTTTTTTTTTTTTAAAACACCCCACCCACTATACTGTGAACTCCTTGAGGGCCAGGGCTACGTGTTGTCTAGGGCCAGATACATAGTGCACGTGGTGGTCACGTAAGAAACGTTTGTTGAGTGAAGATCTGAAATTGTCAAGTGGAAATAGGACACATACACCGGTATGTTCATAGTTCCAAATTCAGAAAGATACCCCTGACCCCGCTCATTGTCTTCTCCCTTCCATCTAGGCAATTTCCAGCCACAGTCTGGATGCGTGTATGAATAAACTTCTGCCCTGAAGTCCCTGAATTATTTAAGCGCTGCCAGTGATTAGGTACGAACCGTATAGTAGAACGTATTGCATATGCATACACTTCAAGAGCATCCATCAGCCTACCCAGGATGGCCTGATGTTGTCTTTTAACGCCACATCAATCCTTGGGTATTTTCAAATGTCATGGGTGGCCGAAACCTTTGTGTTCAGGCTTCTGCAGGCGTCATCCGTTTGTAAAACCAGGCCCCTATCTCTATGTCCCAACGCCATTCCTAGACCCCCTTTGATAATCCTCACTGAGCAGACCCACTCGATACGTCGTCACTAATGGCTTCTGACTTCCTAAAATGTATCAATGACTTCTTTTTGAAAGTAAGAGTGCTTTGAACACAAGTCTTTATTGCTTTACAAGTTCGTAAAAGCAAAAGCATGGCATTTCCCTTGGTGTGTGTACGTCTAGGGGAATAGACGTGCACCCAGGGCCTGTGCTCCGCTGTGTGATTCCAGATTTCAGACCGCCTGGTAGAATCAGGCCCCTCTCGGAGTCTCAGTCCCGTCCGTCTTAGTTTGGTGGACTCCTTCCTTGCAAAAGGCTTACAGTCATTTCATTTGAGAATGGCTCTATCACATGACAAGGACGATGGAAAGAAGACCTGGACTGTGTGTACAGGGTGTTTGAAAAGCATCACCTCCTTCCTTGCAGCAACCCTGCAGGAGAGAGCGGTCATTCGCTCTCAGTGTGTAGACGGGGAAACCCATGTGCTAAGAAGGGGGCGTGGTTGAACTTGAGCCCTGGACTAACTTTCAGTAGCTTTCAGTGGTCCACATCTCCACCCTGCTCTCAATCCTAATGGTGGGTGAAAAGAAGCAGCAGCTTTTACTTCCATGAAGTTTTGAACTTGAAAGATTTTCTTCAAGACACGAGGAAACCACAGCTTCCTTGGCTGCAATACTCACCAAAAGTGCACGTTGCCTTTACAGAGATTTGTTTTCATCAATTCTCCAATTTGCAGGGAAACACTAGAGAGCAGTACCCAAAGTGGCTCCCATCTGGTTGACATCTGGTCATTAAGAATGGCTGCCTTTGGGTTCTAAGACATCTAACAAACTCTTACGGGTAGCACCTGTAGATTTATAGCTGTTCCTCTCAACTACAAGAGCCATATTCCCAAATCCGCCCCACCCCCCCGCCCCCGTGTTTATTAAACTTTCCGTTGAGGATATAATGGGTCGAGGGACTAAGGTCACTAGCGGAGCCTCGTAAATATGTTATTTATGATCCCTATGATACAAGAAGACCATCTTAATTTCATGCTTCTTAAACTAGGGTATGAGTATCCCTAGTTTTCCCTGGTGGAGTCCCAACTGCAAAGTTTATTGAAAGCCCCAGGAAATCTAAGCACATTTTCCTTAAGAGTCAACCTCTTTGGTGATCAAACCATATCGTTTAGAGCAAGACAGCAAAAAGAATGCCTCTTTTGCATGATTTTTTAATGATAGAACATGAGTCTTTAAATACACCTCTACCTCTGGGGATCCTCTTTGCTATGAGAGATATGCCCATGGAAGGATTTGAAAGGCCGGCCATATGGACATCATATTATTCATTTTTATTTGCCATCCAGAGCTCGCCAGAAACCTTTTAGATCTCTCTCCTCCGAAGCTTCAGCAAGATGCTTACAAAGGTCTGTTTCTTTGTTGCAGATAATGTGCACGTTGAAAAGCACTTATGTGTTCCCCTCTTGGGTCTTCAACTCAGATGTTGACTGCCTTCCTGGTTTTGTGGCTGGGCAGTGTTGACCCTCACCTGCAGGTTTTTACCATGGTTCTAGAGACCCCCACCCACGCCCTCCGTTATACACACAGCATAGACACACATCCTCCCATATGCCATAGGGGTATGCCTCTATACTCCTCTTCTTTTTCCCTCTGTTTCCTTTATCATTTCCAAGTTCAGATGATGTTGCCACCCTGGGGCCACCTGGCAGTGGCTAGAGACATTTTTGATTGTCACGCCAGGGTAGGAGTCGGGGGCAGTGCCATCATCATCTGGTAGGTGGAGGGCGGGAATGCTACTGAATGTCCTGTGTTGCTCAGCCCAACCCCCACACAAGGAATTAGCCAACCTCAACTGCCAATAGTGTCGAGGTTGAGAAATGCTCTTCTGGGAGAAGGTAGGATTTCATTCTTCTCTTCACTGATGCAAATTATTAGTCAAGCTGTGAGTACGCTCCCTCTTTTTAGTCTAAAATTCTGGCTTAAGATCTGCGAAGTTAGATCATGCGATATTAGAACGAATCAGTGGAGCTCATTGATCGGAGAGATTTACTCTTCCCACCTGGCAGGGAGACAACCCTATGTAAAAACATCAGGATTTAAAGACAGTTTAGAAGTGGGAAGGTCATGGGTTAGGGCTGGGGTCAAGGGGCCTGCGGTGAGCGTGATCCTTGCATACGCTGTAGCCGTGGTCTCGAGCGCCGCTGGACATGGGGTACGACAGGAGCCATGTTTTTTGGGGATCTTTCCTGGCTCTCGTCAGACAATATCCTTCACTGTCAAGGGAGCAGCAGCCTCCACGGAGAAATGTTAGGCAACACGTCAGTCTCACTTTCCGTTGCTCTGCTCCCGTATCCATTTGAAATTCAGTGCGAATCCATAAATTCTACTTTGCTTCTGGAAGCAGCCCGCATGGTGTGTGTACTGAGCATTAGAAAAACAGTAAATCCAGCCCATTTATTCACATTAGCCAGCAAAGGCATCCTGCATGCCCATGTAAGTACTGGAAATTACTGACATGGCCTCCTAGACCATGAAAAGATGGAAACATATGGCAGAATTCATATGTGAACAGATTGCTTTTTCTCATAAGAACGCTTTATTAGAATATCAACTATTATAGCTTACCGAAGGTACTCCTCCTGCTCTTGATTTAAGCCCCGAGTCACCCAGCACGCTTTTTTTTTCCCCCTGCATTCTGCTATGTATCTCACACCTACTCCTTGCTGTTTCTAAATGGCCTACTTAAACCTTGAGGTGGGTCCTTCAGTTTCCCATAAATTAATAACACCTCTATGAATATTTTCCAGCCAATTTTTGAAGCCCCAGTCTGTTCCAAGTCCAGGACCGTAAAAACGGGGGATAGATAAAGCAAGCTGCTTCTTTCAAATGCTCTGCCAGTATGAAGCAAAATATTATTAATCTAGACTGCCAGCTACTTTCTTTTACCATGTTGCTGCTCACGGGATTACAGGCACAAAGGTTTCATAAATTTCAAATGAAATATGAACATTTGTTGTCAAAATATTGTTAAGCTATGAGAGCCCTGCTAGTATTACTTCCTCTTATTATTATTATTATTGTTATTATTATTTTTATAGTATTTATATCCACAGACACTCACACGGTCTGAGTTCTGGGGAGCAAAGCCTCCCCCTCCCCTATGTTCCCCCATTCCTTCATAATCCTCTCTTGTGTCCCTCCCTTGTTTGACCAGCAGGAGACAGGAAATCAGACAGGCAAGGAGTGGTTTCCTCAATGAGTGAGTCCATCTTGCCGTATCTGCCGTGTCTCTACCAGGACTAGGGGGGCACCGACGCCCTTGGGTGCGAGCCAAACAGCTTGTCTCTCCTGATACAGGTGGGTGGTGAGGGGCCCAGCCGACTTCATCAGATAGTAACTCGAAGGTCCCACCTGTGAGGCTGCGGCCTGCCAAGGAAGGTTCAGGTGGCCGGATTAGAGACGGCAGAGCCAAACTGGAAAGGCAGTCTTTGTGGAGAGCAGCCAAGGTCACAGCTGGAAAGAGAACAGTGTGTTCCAGATTGGAGGGGCAGCGCACGGACGGATCAGAGAAAGGAGAGCAATCATTGTTAGCTAAGAGAATCAAGAGCCAGATTGAAACCATGGCAAAAATGCAGCTAAGTAAAATAAAATAATTAAGTACAGTAGAGCCATCTATTGGGCATTGGCCCAGTGCCAGATATTTTAATGACACATGAGTTTGCACCAGATACACTGTAGAAGGGCAGGTGGGACTTCCTGAAGACGCTCCACTGAGTTCGATCAGAGTGGTTCTTAAAGTGGGGTCCCTGGACCAACAGCACTGACACCTCTTGTAACTTGTTAAAGACGCGCGTTCTAAAGCCCTACCCCAGATCCAAATCTACTGAATCCGTATCTCTGGGGGTAGCTTCTTTCCAGAAGCCCTCCAGGTGATTCTGATGGAGGTCAAGTCTGAGAGGCAACAGGACAGGTAGGGAGCACAGTCGAGGCTGTCTACACTGGGCCTGGGAATCAGAAATACGGTTATACCACTCCGCTGTGCAAGTCTCTGAAGCTTTCTGTGCCTGGCAGCTTCTTCCAACAGGGAGATAATCATGCCTGCCTTTCTGACCTTACAGGATTTTTCTAGAATGATATAGTAGTTACGATGACAGCAGCTGAGATCCACATTCCCATTACTGTGTGCCAGTACTGTGCGCTAAGCACTCATTTCAGACACTCTGTGTTTGGATCCCCACAATAACCCATGAAGTAGGTGTGATTATTACCCTTGCTTAGTGTTGGGAAAACGGAGAGGTTTAGTAATTTGCCTAAGGCCATGCTGCTAGCAGGCAGGCATCACTCCATTCAAAGCTCACGTCAGCCTCTGCGTTGCTACATTATTTTACTGGATCAAGAGAGATAGTGTGTTTGAAAGGGCTTTATGGATTATAAATGCTATATGAAATCACGAAGTAATTTTGTAAAACATTTATGTACTCACATATCATGTGTATTGTACATTAATACCTATATTTCGTAAAAAGGCTTATTTGATATATAATATGTGAAGTATTTATTTATTTTATATAAAAATACTTTTAAAATCATCTTACATTGGCATTTTTCCTTGATGTTTCTTTTATATGGGATTCTGTGGCTGAGGGCAGTCCCATTTGTCACAAAGACTCACAACCTGAACTGGGTCAGAAAAGACAGATGGGGTCTGGATTCAGTCACTGGTGTCAGCGAGGACCCAGCTTTGATTCTTCAGTGCTCTTTCGGTTGGGTTGACTCCTGACAAGCAGAGGGGAGGAGATCCAGGATCCAGATTGTTAATAGGGTGTTTTGGTGGCTGCTGGGGTGGCCTTGTATGAGCAGAAGAGCGTGTTGACCTAGGTTTTTAAAATTAAGATTCATTTCATTCACATCACAAATTTCTTTCTTTCTTTCTTTCTTTCTTTCTTTCTTTCTTTCTTTCTTTTCTTTCTTTCTTTCTTTCTTTCTTTCTTTCTTTCTTTCTTTCTTTCTTTCTTTCTTTCTTTCTTTCTTTCTTTTACTATGAAATTTATTGTCACATTGGTTTCCATACAACACCCAGTGCTCTTCCCAACATCACTCCTCATCAGGGAAATACAAATCAAAGCCACACTGAGATACCACCTCACGCCGGTCAGAGTAGCTAAAATGAACAAATCAGGAGACTATAGATGCTGGTGAGGATGTGGAGAAACGGGAACCCTCTTGCACTGTTGGTGGGAATGCAAATGGGTACACATCATAAATTTCAAATCCTGGCTCTTCTTTACAGTTTTTAGTATAACTTCCCAAAGATTATTGCTGTGCTCACAAGCCTAAGAAATTTTAGCAGCCAGTTTTGAGGAACTCTAGAGGAATGTTTGTGCTCACTTATGAATTTAGGTGGAGATCTTAAAAGTATTAAGCCGCATTCATGAATTTGCTCTTTCAATTTCCTTTTCAAGCGTTGTAACTGACAAACTTCCCAAGAAGCTAAATGATTTGTAGATAACTAATAAATATAATTGCAAACATGATTAACCTAAAGTTTTCTTAATGTTCTGATGCTTTTATAAATATTTCGCCTGACGATCACAATTCTCTAGCAATTACCATTTGCATATTTAAAATAGAAACTTATACGCTAATGCCTAAGCCTAGAACAAGTGTTGGCAGACTTTTTCTGTAAAGGACCAGATAGTATTTCCAGCTTTGCAGTTCAGATGGTCTCTGTCACAATTATTCAAGTCTCCCTTTGTGTGAAAGCAGCCGCAGATAGTATATAAATGAACAATCTGGCTGTAGTCCAATAAAACTTTATTCATAAAAACAGTGGTGGGCCCGATTTGGCCCAAAGACCTTAGTTTTCCCGGCTCTCCTCCTGAAAGCCAAATTCAAACATTACAAGTCCATAATATACCACGTACCTGAAGATATGCCAATACAATAACATATTTCTCTTGTTTTGGTTATGCCAATATTTTTACGTTTAATTCTAACATAAAAACATTACTTTTTATGTTTGATTCAAACACCGCCTGTCTGGGTTTAGAGTTAGTCTCTCCCATATCTAGCTGTGTGTCCTAGGGCAAGCAACTTAACCTCTCTGTGTTTATTTGGCTCATTTTAAAGAGGGAATCATGATAGTATCTATCTCACAAGGTGGTTGTAAGAACGGCATGCATGATTGTATGTTAGTCTTCCTGTGGTTAAACAACGTCTGTGCATTAAGGAAGCAAGATGTCTTACCAAACAATATGGGGGTTCCCTTGCCATGCCATTTTTCGGACTGCTTTCTCAGCATACTGGGAATTCTTAACAACCAGGGAGGCTCCTGGCTGAGATGAGAACTGGTTGCCCGTGGACACCTGGACTTCTAGGACAACCGCCTTTTTATAGACACGACGATTATCACTGATTCTATTTCCTAAAGAGGACAGATCACCAGTTCTCTCTGCTCACTGACATCCACACCTTCTACCAGATGGCACCTTACTTAATTGAGGTTTGCATTTCTTCGGGATTTTCCATGTAATTGTCTTCCGGCCAACTTTAAATCACCTTTGAACTTGACGGAATTCGGGGCTTTGTTCATATACCTTCTGTCTGTCCAGACCACAGAATGGTATTGGGGTGTCTCTCGTGGGGTCATCTGACTTGCGGTCACATCTTCTAAGACACTGGTTCTTACAGGTAAGGGTGGCACTGGCCCCTCCCCGCACCTTTGGCATTTTTAAGCAGCCCAAGATGACCAAGGCTCACTGTGCCTCGGGGAGGGGAGGTGGCTGGGAGACAGGATGTGGAGTCTCGTCCTGCACGGCAGAGACGTGTCGCTCCTCAAGATGGCGGCAACACCCTCATCGAGAAACACTGTCCTAGGGCCATCTTTCTGACAACACGCTAGTAGGTGGACCGGCGACCCTCACAGACACCTGACCACATTCTGGGCAGTGCAGCCTGCGCAGGTCAGAGCACGCCAGGCCAGTGAGCCAAGAAACCATGAACCTGGGGAGGGGCCGGGCCAGCACTCCTATTTCCCCCCGGCAAACAGGACCATCCCTCCCTGCTCCACCAACTTAGGCTTCCTCGATGTCTTTCTTAAGGTATTTCTGGGTGTGCAGTGGGCCTCACCACAGACACCTCATGGGCACACTGGCCGTAGCCTTGAGAGCCAGGACTTGGGAGAGGGGCCTTCACTAGCATGGTGGGTGGCCCAGAACAGGCGCTTAATGAATAGTTATTGAATGATTTCCAGCTACCGGGAAGAAAGCTAAGCAGCACAGCACGCAAAGGATTGAAGTTTATTGAAAGTTGACCCAAAGGACTCTGGCAGAAAGAATCTCGAAAGGCAGGGGGCAAGGACTTGGCATTTATAAAGGGCCTTAAATGGACGCCACCGTAGAGAGTAAGTGACACGGGAAGAGCACGGTCCGGAGCCAGACTGCCATGTGCAGCTGTGTGGCCTTGGGCCAGTTGTGCAGCTTCTCTGTGCCTAATCTCTTCATCTTTCAAGCAGCAGTGTGACGCTGGGACTTGTCTCACGGTGAGAACGAAGCCTGCCGCGTTCTATTAAGCACTTTTCACAGGGCCTGGCACATGGCGAGCCCCGCGCAGCAGTTTGCCATGATTGTTTGGTGACCCTGCTTTGTAGTACCCCCAGCTCACGCCCTCCCCCACCCCATTTGACACATGAGGAAGCTGAGGACCTGATGGCCCTCCGGCAGGTGGCAGCTTCAGAATGGGAGCCCGAGTCTGCTGCCCTTGATTCCTTCTCCCTCCACCCCCCCGCCATGTCTCCTCCACCTACCTCATTCTTTCCTCCCTTCCCCGTGGGGGGCTCCCCGGAGAAAGAGAATACACAAAGGTCATGCGTCGGAACCACATCATAAACCAGGAATTAGGTTAAGCCATACAGGACCATGGAATGTGATATGAGCCACCGTTTGGGGCTGCAGCGTGAGGTCCCCTCCATGGTGGCTGCACCCGCAGCGTGTGGGCCGGAGGAAAGGCCAGGAAACAGCAGGCGAGAGGAGAAATGGCCAGTAGCCCTTCCTGACCACCATCAGCCGGTAGAGGAACAAGTGACGCGATTCTTTTCTAGGTGCAAAGCCAAAGATGAGGAAGGAGAGGAAGCGAGAACGTCAAGGAGACATGGAAGAGGAACCAGATGTGCTGGGGACACGTTTTCAGAGCATATTCAGAGGCAGCTGTGTGCTGTGGGGTCAGGGGAAACTCTTACTCAGAGCAGTTGCCCTCTCCAGTCCCATTTGAATTGCGCCACTCTCTGAGCGACAGAGGGCCCAGAGTGGGATTCCCTGAGAGCAGATGCCTTGGCAGTGCCCCCCCTTGCCCACCGCCCCCGCCTGCTGCAGTGTGGGGCTTCGGGAGCGGACACCCGCCCCAAAGCTTCTCCTGTCAGTCAACACGGAACTTTTTTGCTCCCTTCCCGAGGGGGATCGGTCTGAAAGGCAAGCCCCTGGAATTAGTGGGATCACAGACAGGGAAGGCTCCCCCGAGGACAGAGAATTAGGCTGAGGGCTGGAGAGACCTTGACTTTAGCCAGGAGGGAAATCAAGACCCAGGAGGGAGGAGGGAGGCCATCAGTTTCCATTTTCTTCTTCTCCTCTCCCCTCCTCCCTCCAGACAAGACCCGGTTCTTTTCTCAGTGTTTCGTAAGGACCCTTGGTCACACCGGCAGCCATTCCCTGTGTTTGCCTCCTGTCCTGATTTCTGCTTCTCCCTGTGCTCTCCTGTGAAAATTGCTAACAAGGTAGAAATTAGAATCTCCATGAAGGAGGATAAAAAAGCCCCAGAAACCTCGAATGCCTGAATCTGGGCAATGGGGAAAATAAAACAAAATATGTTCCCAACTATCCCACTGACTTTGACCTCCTAAAGGGGAAGCATTTGCCTAAATTTTTTATTCCTTAATGCTCTGAGTTTCTGGCCGAGTTGTGGGCAAAGAGGTGGGTATGACAGAAGATTCTTCACACACGTGACTATGACCAGTCAATCTCAGCGGAAAGCCGTTTGTGGACTTGATCTGTTTATTTTTAATTGTGGCAAAACATAGGTACCATAAGAGTGACCATTTTTAAGTGTGCAAATTCAGTGGCATTTCATGCATTCACACTGTTGTGGGATTATTGCAATTATCCATCCGCAGGCAAACTTGACTCTTCAGTCTCCCAGCCGTGGGTGTCCGTTCTCCAGACGGTCCTCAGATCGTGGTGGAATTTTCTCTTTAACCACCAGCAACTGCGTTGTCCTCACCCCTCTCTGAGCCTCAGTTTCTGTCTGTAAAATGGGAACTGTCCTCCCCACGCTGAGGCTGTATGGCTTGAACTTCGTGAGATCGCATATGGGGGGGACCTCTAGATTTTGCTCACCTCCAGGACTTACTGGTGCCTCTGGAAATGGTAGCACATGACCAGTTGCCTGCATTTTCTCCTCTGCCTGCCCTTGTAGGACCCTTGGATGTACTTCCTGTACACATACAACATATGTTACATGTGGCGTCAAGGAGAATTCTGGCCTGTGTGTGTGTGTGCGCGCATGCTGTGTGACTGCTCTCTGTCATTCGGGAACCCGTTAGGCCCTGGCGGGGTTGGTGTGGGGACGGCCGCCACTTGGTATCGTGGCCGCTCTGTCCATACAGTTTACAAAACTCTAATCCATACAAGCTGTTTGAAATTTCCATTAGGAGATTTGCACAAGTGGTTAAAATTAGTCATGCATTCTTGGTCTAAACTGCAGGAAGGCTATCTTTACTGTGAAAATGATTATGACAATGTTCAAACTGTGTAATAGTAAGCAGACAGTTTTCCGAGCTGCTGGGCGAGTTCTGGAAACGCTCTATTTATTTTCTCCCTACTGACTCCTTTCTTTCGGGCAAGACTGCCTGTGCGCCGCCTTGGAAAACAACTGGGGCCCAGCGATTCCAAAGCAGTGACATCGCGTGGCTTCATTTGTGAGCCTGGGCTAAGTCTTCTATTTCCTTGTTTAATTGCTGCTTCTTCCTCTAAAACATGAAGCACGTTTGTTTTTGAGAGGCAGCCTTAAAAAATAGCAGCATTTCTGGTGCTCTCAACATAGCCCCCCCCCCCGGCCCCCCGACCCGTTTAACATTTCTAGAAGTCCAACGCTGCTTCTGAGGTTAGGTTAGAGGCCGTGACTTTCTGCGAGCTGAAAATTAGCCGCCTGGTTCATTTAGTTACTTATTTCTTTTGAGCGCAGCCGTGTTTTTAGTGCCAGAGAAAAGGCTGTGATTTCTTTGATATTAAAAAACCAACCACTTATATTTTTTGAAAGTCATTTGCATTCAGTCTGACGTCCGCTAAAAATGTATGTGGGTTTTTCATCTGAGAGGTTTTCTCTGTGCATATTGTTTACATTTATCAAATGTTGTTTTGCCCAGTACTTTATATTCATTGTAGCTTCCGGACCTCACTGACAACATGGTCTATATGAAAAACAAAATAAAACAAAGCAAAAAGAGTCAAAGGGTCTTCTTTTGAGAGGATATGAAAATAAGGGAAAGCAAATGTGGCCATAAAAAAAATCAATAAAATAAAATAAAATAAAATAAAATAAAATAAAATAAAAAGCAAAAAACAAACAACAAACAAAAACAAACAAACAAAAACCGAGCAGTATTTCTGAGTGAAGCCTCGGTCTTTGTTCTGGTCTCCGTTTGCCAGCTGTCAGTCAAGCTCTCCTCCCCCTTACAGGGCCCACTAAGCTGACGTGAAGACCAGGCTCTGTCTCTGCTCTGAGCCTGCAGTTGTGCAGACTAAAAAATACGGGAGGATTCTGTGAAACAAATACTTAACATGACAGGAAAGGACTGGACAAAAGCCAATATTGCTTGGGATCACACTAACAAAACGGTTTCATATTTATTTGCTTTCTTGCTTCGAGTTCTTTGCATTTGGTGACTTTGTGTAATGCCTCATGTGCCACCAGATTAAGACTGCTTCTGCGTGCCCTTGCATTAAAAATAATGCAAAAATAAAACCAAAAACCCTATTCCTGCAATTCTGGTATGTCGTCACTAGGTGGTGGTAGTGTATCTTTGTTAAGGAACCTGACCGGCTAGGAAGAGGCATTCACTTTTCACTAAAATGCATTTATTGAGGGTGGAGGATGGTGCGGAGATATCAGTGAGTAAGATAGGTTTGTATCCTCAAGAAGCTTACCATGCAGTGAAATGTACTCTGCAGTCAGAGATGGTAGTTTTTCAAAAATTCAGATAGGAATTTGTCCACATTCGATTATAAACATAATCACACCTTACTTATCACAATACATGTTTATTGGGGCGGCCGGGTGGTTCAGTCAGTTAAGCATCCAACTCTTGATTTTGGCTCAGGTCACGATCTCACAGTTTTGTGAGTTTGAGCCCTGTGTCAGGCTCTGTGCTGACAGTGGGGAGCCCAGTTGAGATTCTCTCTCTCTCTCTCTCTCTCTCTCTCTCTCTCTCTGCCCCTCCCCTGCTCTCTCTCTCTCGGTCTCTCTCTCAAAATAAATAAACTTAAAAAAAGAATACATTTTTTTCATTTAAAACATTTCCATTGACAAGTCCCAAGTTTAATAAAGTTAAATAATATGTAATAAGGGTATCAGAAAATACCTTAGACATATACGTGTACCTTTTTTGATTAACATTTACCTGTATCCTTTTTCAGACTATCAGGGTAGCTTTTTGAAGACAGTTGCCTTTAACTTACACACACACACACACACGCACGCATGCACACACACATCCTTAAACACATTTATTATTCCAGAGTCGGGCTAACACACCTGTGCCATTGTCTGCCTCTGCCCTTAGATTGGGTGTTTTCTCCAAGAATCTTCTCTCTGGGAGCATCCTGAGTCTGCCACAATTCCATCTCGGTCTCTCTCTATAGTCGAGGGCTCCCTCTCTCTGCAGCTTTCTCTGGATCCTCACCATCCTCTCTGTCAACCTTTTCTTTTCTCTTTCTCCACCTTCTCATCTGTCAGCTGGAAAGAAGCTAATGGAAGTGGCAGGAGAACTCAGTGTCTCCGAAGCATCTCTATCCCCCGAAGTAGATGCTCTTCCAGTTCCGGAAGCTCTGACAGTCCATCCAGCAGAGAGAATGGCCATTCTCGAGCCTGACGTCCCCCTTGTGACTTGTGTTCAAGTGATCCGGTGCTGGCCGGATCATCAACCTTCTCAGAAGGTTCTCACACTTACAGCTGACTGAGATACAAACTGCCTCTAGAAGTGAGCCCATCAGTTCCCCAGTCGAAAGAGACCACATTCTGCACAAACCATTGCATGTTTTAAACAGAAGGTAAACTTTTGTCCCTTCAGGAACAAATTGTTTGCATAATTGACATCCTGGGTTGTCAGGGAAGCCTTGCTGCCGCGTTCATTCTGATCACTCAAGTGGTCCTTCCTTCCACCCCTCGCCCCATTCAGAACATTACTCATCTGAGAACAAAAGCATTCCTCAAATATCTTAAAAAGCTGCCATAGTCAGACTTTATGTGTCTCCAAGACATCTTTTGCCCGACATTGTGCAAAACCCCCCAAATCTATGAAAACAGGTGTGCAGGGTATAAAACATGGGCGACGTGTGTGTGTCCATGCCTCCTCACCTATAGTGTGGCATCTTGTATCAGGGGCTACTCTTTGCAGCTTCCTCCTTGGATTGCTCTGGAATGTTTGCACCAGAAGGGTCTGTGAATCCCAGCTCTCCTCCGCTGGGTCAGCAGCGGAGTGGGGAACGAGGGCCAGGGATGTCCACAGTCAGTGGTGTTCAAGCTTTGCATGTTTGAGGACGTCTTCCCCCGTATTCTGCAGCTGGCACTCTTTTATACCTGGTGACTGAGAGACACCACCTGAAATAATCGAGGATTTCATCGGTCATTGTGCCTACCCACGGTCTGAAAAGTAGTCATTTTATACTAAGCGTGTACCAAGGAAGAGGGCGGTGAGATCATGCTCCACACGTATGATCTTGTGTCACATCCTCATCCACTCAATCAGCCAGCTCTCCTTGACTCTTGCTGTTGTGTCCACCGAGGTTCACGGAGATTCTTCAAGTTGCCTGAGGTAATACAGGTAGGGGGTGGTGAAGCCGGGATTTACCCCAGGCTGGTCTCAATGCTGGAGACGCTCAAAATGCGTACAGCCTTCCCATCGTGGAGCATCTGGCATGCCCAGATTATAATCACCACCTCAAAGAATAGGAGGGAATAATGAATATACACATTGTTTATTCTCAGCAGCTTCTGGAATGTGGGCCACCTCTCATTGGGAAGCATCCACTTCAGGTCCAACTAGTCAGAGACCATCCTCGGGAAGGACACAGTCCTCAGAAACGTGCCATTGTGTGTTTGGGATAGGGAGGATGCCTTGTCCCTCACTGTGAAGGGAAGCCTTGGGCAGAGAGTCTTCCTTCGATACCCCAGTCAGGCCCCAGGCCCCTCTGTAAAATTAGCTGAACATGAGGCTGTTTCTATTCTAAAGCAATAAACGATCAAGAAAAAAAAATTAAAAAGGAACGATACTTTGCATTACAAATCATGCTCCCGTACATTATTTGACCCTATCCACAGCTGTGTGAATTACGCAGGGTATCATGTTTACATTTAGCCTCATTGCATAGACGAGGAAACTTGAGGCTCAGAGAATTATCATATCTGTCCCTGAGTTACATAGCTGGTAAGTAAGACTCAGTCTTGATCTTCTGACCTCAAATCCTACAGCTAATCTTGCCGGATAAAAGTCAAGACACCCAATTACATTTGAATCTCAGATAAATAACCAATAGTTTCTTAGTGTAAATGTAGCCATGCAACCTTTGGGACATACCTATATGTCCCATACTGATACTGAGTGTGTGTGTGTGTGTGTGTGTGTGTGTGTATATATATATATATATATATATATATATATATATATATATATATATATGATATTTAGCCTGTGTATGTTTAGCTTGTGTGTGTGTATATACACACACACACACACACACGCACATATATATATGAGCTGTACCTCTACTAAGAAATTATTTGTTGTTTATCTCAAATTAGAATTTAAATAGGTATCGAATATTTTTTGTTTGATAAATCTCGCACCCACCTACGACCTCTTTTTGTTTCTTCCCTGCTCTACCGCACAGGCTTGATATCAGCCTATGATTCAGTAACTACTGTAGGAAGTAATAATACTGTTTGGAGCTGCTCCTCATTACATACTCGTGACCCTCTAAAAGCGTGCTTTATCGCATATCCTTACAATGGCCTTGAAAGTTGGTGTGGTTATTACCCCTTCCCAGATGCCAGACTAGGGCTCAAAGAAATCGAGCGGCTTTCTGGAGACCTCGCAGTTGAAGCAGGTGGGGAATGGGCTTAGGATCAGAGTCTGTGCTTCCAATGGCATATATTATGGTCTACAGTCCAAAGTAATTTTTAGAAATTTAAAAAGAGAAATGATGCTTACCATCAGCCACAGAGGCATAAAGCTCCTTGAGGGGAGAGCCCAGGTGTTGGCCTTCCTAAAACCAACAAACAAGCAAACGTACAAACTTTGAAAGCACCCCAGAGAAAACGCTTTCCAGGTAGTAGGCCCCCCAGCCCAGACCTGTTTGTTGGCCGATGTGTTTCAAGAGCAGCTCAGAGAAAGGAGTGGAAGACTCAGTGTCGTTTACACGTCTCTTTTGCCCTAGATGTGCTTTAAATTTTGTCAGGATTATACACTGTGTTTCAAAACATGAAGATAAATTGGTCCTCTGACCTCTTATGAGGGGCCATAATTCATCGGAAAGGGGTACCGCCCCGCGTGTCATTCCACGGCTCCCCACTCCCCTTCTGGTTCTTTTAACCCTATTAAACACAGACAGGGGAGACAAGGTGAGTGGAGAGTAGCTTGTTGCGTGCGGTGCGTGGGAGGTGACTCTGGAAACCCCCGGCCCTCCCGTTAACACAGTACTTTTATCTGGTAATCACAGCCTGCGGGAGACAAAGTAACAATTCATCTGGAAAACGAGATTAACTCATTTAAGCTAGGCAGTGATCACAGGGAGAAGCATGTTGGCGGTGCCTGGCCCATGGAGAGACTGCAGATTCCCGGGCCATTCCGGTTCAGGGGGTCCGGGGAGCAAGCCCAGCCTGCCGAAAGTAATCGGGCCGCGCCGGAGTCCTCCCGAGATACGGATCTTGCAGAGGAATTCGGTTCGTCTCTGACGCAGCCCCTCTCGTGTGATAAAAAGAGCATATTCGACTTTTCTTCCTTAGAACGTCTTCCAGCCGCTGGCCTGTCCGCACGGCTCTGCCACGAGCTTCTCAGGTGAACGTGCTGCCGTGCCCTTCACATTTGGGGCCTCTTAACAAGTGATGAAAACACACTGCAGTGTAATTGAGCACTTGTTGGTTCCTAAGGAACGTGCTTCATGCGGCCTCTTGTTCCAAAGAGGCAGCTGGCTTTCTTGCCGGGCGGCCGCAGCCAGGAGTGGCTGTTTATCTTTCCCCGGCAGTGACTCTCCTGATAGAGATGTCCCCGGAGTTGACCTCGTCTTTCCCATCTGGAGCCCTGGGAACAGGTGTCTTACCCACATCAAACTGCACCCTCAAATCACCCAACGGCCCATGCATTTAGGGCAGTTGGAGACCCATTTCCCGGACAGCGTGGAGAGCCACCCCACCGCATATACACTTAACTGCCGGGAGACTTGATTATGGAAGCGGCACGTTGATACGGGCTGACGGCCTCGCCCCTGCCTGCTTCCCCCCCAGTACGTGCCCACCCTACCGAGCCTTTCCGACGTCGCCCTGCTGGGATGTCCACACTCGGGAGATGACAGATTAATGCTATAGAGAGTGTGCATTTCTTGTTTCCACACAGTTTTATTTTCTGCTTGTGCGGTTTACTCACATCTGGACCACAAGTAACTTCCCTGTTTGTTGAGGCCAGATTTGGGGACCTAAGGACCCACTCAATAGAAATTTTTGAAAATGGAGGGTCACCATAGGGAAAGACTGCAAATGAGCTTCTTTAAAGCCAGCCAGCTAAATTAACCAAAGAATGTGCCTCACTCTGCTCTTGGTAGTCTGGCCTTTGTATGCTAGAGAAACAAATCTGTTGCGAATCCTCCAATGTCACACGGAAATTGTAACATTCAAAGCCCTGTGCAGGTATACACATTTCAAATATATCACTATCCCCTGTGCATAACTTTACCATTTTGGGGGGCTTATTCGGTAATAACCGGACTGAATAATTGCTTCAACAAATAGGGAGCAAGAGGCTCTTATCAGACTGGTATATGTGCTCTGAAGGGAAATATTCAGACTGGATGGCTGCAGCCATTGAGAGCTTGTTGAATATTTAACATTTTTTTTTTTTTTTTTTTTTTTTTGTGTGTGTGGATCCATCAACTAAGAAGACTATCAATTTTAGAGCATACAGCTGTTCAGGAATAATAGTGTGAAAGACCAGCCCCAAAGATCTTGGTGATGAAAGTGTGAACAGATGACAGAATGATAAACCTTTAATGCTTAAAAATGTGTTTTTATAGTTCCATCCCCGTATAACATTGTCTGATAAATGTATTTGCGACTCACCGACCAAATGAAAGAACCTTCCATAAGGGGACCCAGCACAGTTTGAATGTAAATGTTTGCTCCGAGTCCCCTGTCGGTGATTGACTATGAGTATTGATCACCGTTAAAGAGTGAGCACACAGGAACCTCCTCAAAGCCTACTGCGCACACACTCCCACTTATAAACGCATGAGTATTGATCACAGTTATTCCGTAAACATATCATACAAATTCCCTCTGTGCACGCGCCATTTAAATTAATCCAAATTCAGAACCAAGCTCACTTGGAAAGAGAAAGAGCATATCTTGCAGCACTGCCCTCCTGGACATTAAATCATCTGTAATCTGTGCGAACTCAGTGAAGAAGCAGCCTGAGCCCCCTCCCATTCACAGGACCCTGGGCTCTTGGGCTCCCGTATCTTGGATAATGAATACTCTGCCGTGACGTCTTAAGTGAGAAAGTGCTCTGAGTGCGAAGGCGGTGTGCATCTGACTTCAAAATGTTGCATGGATTAAAAAAGACGTGAGCAACACAGCATCTAATTGCAATCCGTGAAGCTTGTTTTGATTTAGATTTAAATGAACCTACCATCAAAGATAATTTTCTGAGACCGTCAGGGAAATCTGAATATGGAGTAGGTAATAGTGTTAAGTAAGGACTGTTAATTTGGGAAGCGTGATAATATTCTGAATAAAATTCATTTTGTATTAGAGACTCATACTGAGAAAAGTATACCATTGCGATGTTTGGGATTTGCTTTAAAATAATAAAAAGAAATAGTTGAGGGCATGTGGGTGACTCAGTTGGTCAAGCATCTGACTTCGACTCAGGTCATGATCTTGCTGTTCACGAGTTCATGGCCCGCGTCGGGCTTTGTGCTGACAGCTCGGAGCCTGGAGGCTGCTTCGGATTCTGTGTCTCCCTCTCTGTCTGCCCCTGCCAGGTTCGCTTTCTGTCTGTCTCTCTCTCTTTCAAAAATAAAGAAACATAGGGACGCCTGGGTGGCTCAGTTGGTTAAGCTTCCGACTTCAGTTCAGGTCTTGATCTCATAATCCGTGAGTTCAAGTCCCACATCGGGCTCTGAGCTGTCAGCACAGATTCTGTGTCTCCTTCTCTCTCTGCCCTTCCCCTGCTCACGTTCTGTCTCTCTTTCTCTCAAAAATAAACATACGTTAAAAAAAATTTTTTAAATCAACATTAAAAAAATTTTTTTAAGTAAAAAAATGATAGTTGGAGGAGAGGATACACGATTCCAGATTGGAAAGCGTTGTAGCTATTGGTGCATTATGGGTTCATTGTAACTAGTTTCTCTACTGTGAGGTACGTTTGAAAATTTCTCTAAGAAAATATGATCTGGCCGCCTCAAGAGACAGATTGCCAGGAATGACAGACAGGTCATAGTGTGAGCCGTAAGACATAGATCATTCCTGGTAACCAGGCCAGCAAAGCTCCGTCCTTCGAGGCTGTTATTATTTGGTATGTGTGATGTGTTGAACTGACACAATGGGAACATGGTCGTCCACATGCCAGAGAGGCCTCAGAAGAAACCAAACTTACCGACACCTTGACCTCCAGCCTCCGGAACTGTGAGAAAAGAAATACGTGTTGTTTAAGCCACCAAGGTGTGTATTCTGTTATGGCAGCTGGCAGACTAATGCACGGGTCCTGATGTGAATATAGTGAGAGAAAGAGACGGAGCTAGGGCCTGGGACTCTAGGGAGCAGGGGATCGCCGCCCTGGTGTACCCCAGTAGGAGGGCTTTGTGGGTACGTGCGCACGCGTCCGGGTTTAATTTCCAGGAGACCATACTCGGTGGGATGAGGAGTAAAGCAGGTAAAAGAAACCAAAGTGTGGATTTTAGATGACCGGATGAACCCAGAGCTCTTCCATGGGGTCCCCTTGGACAATGTGGTTGTGTCACACAGTTGTGCTCCGTGGATATTAGGTTTTCTCTCCTTGGTTCACCTGACACGTCCTGACAGCCCTCCCTGTTCAAGGTGCTCTTCTAGGAGCGACACGGAGGATGGTAAAGAGCCAAGTACTCAAATTTACAGCAGCAACGTGTCCGAAAGAGAAGAAACAGTTGTCAAGACCTCTGGACCTGAAAAGGAGGTTGGCGTGTCGGAGGCAGTCGAGAGGCTCATTGGAGGCAGAACAGAACAGCTTCAGGTGAAAGCTGATGGCAGGTGCCACATCACGCAGAGCCTTGTAAGCGGGCGGCTTGAGACTTGCCTCTGGTTTCAGTAAGGAACCGCTGGATGGCTTTCAGCTAGAGACTCATAGGATGCACTGTGATACAGGATGTGACATACGTTTGACATAAGGTATCACATACGATAATGCTATATTATGACAGGACTCTTGCCAATACCAGGGCTGTTGGGAGAGAATGGATCGTCATGGTTTAGGGTTGGAAACGCAGAGATCAATGAGAAGGTTTATCAAGATAGGAGTGAGTTCAGCAGCAGGTTAGAGAAAACACAAGTAAAATTAGCATAAGCAAATAGGGCTTTGTCTTTTCTTGCCTAATAAGAAGCCCAGAGGGAGGCAGTTGCTGGCAGTGACTCAGCTGGCTCAGCGGCTCAACACCTGTCAGAGTTCTGGGTCACCAGCCCTGTGGTTCTCTAGATCATTGCTCTGGGCTCTTAGATGGCCACCACCATGGTAGGCATACCAGTTGGGTTCCAGCTGGGAAGAAGGAGAAGGGAATGGTACCAGCTGGCTCTGACCTTTTTATCAGGAAAGGCAAGAGCTTTTCCAGAATCCCTCATGTGGCCTCCTAGGTTGTGAGGGATGCTGGGAAAGCCCTGCAGGAGAGGAGGCCGATGGGGCCACCAACCAAGATGTCTGCCACGTGAGGTCTTGCAGGGCTTTGAGCAAGAAATCATGTGGTCTCAGAGAGGATGTGTCTTAATAAATACTGTCAGCAAGAGGAATGTCTAAAAGAAAGGAGGGGGGAGGGAGCTCTTGAGCCCATCAGCTACTCATCTACCTTATCCTTGAATTAGCTCATGCAATCCTCATAACTAGCCTATGAGGTATGTGTTAACTTTCTCATTTTACAGATGAGAAAACAGGGACAATGTGGGTCAGACTTTGTCTAGGTCACAAGTAGTAAGTGGAGGAGGCAGGTTCCAACCCAGGTGTTTTGGGAAAGGATGACATTCCCTTTACCTACCGTTTATCTGCCACTGCTCTGCTACTGAGGGTTGAATTGTGTCACCCCCACGCACACACACCCAAAAAATCCAAAGGTCAAGTTCAAGTCCTAACCTTCAGCAACTCAGAATGTGGCCTTATTTGGAACTAGGATCTTTTCAGAGGTGATCAAGTTCAAATGAGGTCCTTAGGGTGTCCCCTGATCCAGTATGGCCGGCATCCTTACACACAGGGGACATCTGGACACAGAGGTGACACCTAGAACAGGAGGGCGATGTGATGAGACACATGGAGAGAACAGCCCAGGCAGAGGGAGGCACAGATAGGTATCGTACTGCCACAAGCCAAGGAACATCTGGGCTACCAGAAGGTGGTGGGTGAGGAGGGGTTCTCCCCCAGAGGCTTAGAGGGAGGGTGGCTGTGCTGATACCTTGATTTCAGACTTCTGGCCATCATGACTGAGAAACGATAACTCTGCTGCTGTTCTGACAGTTTGTAGAGATTTGGTATAGGTTTTCTAGGAACCAGCCCACCTGCCAAGTTCCACTGGCCCTTTGAGACTAGACTTATGTGGTAGAGGAACCATCCCAAGACCCTTGTCCCGGATGCACCTGCGGTTTAGATGAGGACCCCGCGCCAGGATCCCCATGCTATGCTGTGCTTGTGTCTATGCCAATATCCCGCAGCCGCTGCTGGACACATGTCTGTGGCTCTTTGGCAGCCCTCATGTCTCTACACTGCTTTTCCTGTGACATCAACGTGAGGCCCACCGGACTGTCTCCAGGGAGATTTCATTGGAGGTGTGGGCCACAAGGAGGTGTGACCCTTGTCCAGCTGCAGGGCCTTCCTTTCGTGCTGGATCTCCATGACCCGCCATGTTCCAGCCTCATTTCCCCTCCTGGTCAACCGTCACCCTTCTTGTGGGCCACCATTTCTTTAGCCAGGTTTTCTGTACGTGATCTCACCAGCCTCATGTTGATTCTTCTGTTTTGTTGCAAAAGGGATGTATCCTGTATCTTTTCCCAAGATACGTGGTTAGGGAATGAATGCCTTGATGCTCAGTAACGTTCAACTAGTAACACCTCTCTCCATTGTTGTGAGCATAACAGGAAGTAGTGTTTGCTCTGAAAGGTATAAAAAGTTAAGTGGTTTTATCCCACTATGATCACAGTTACCTTGACCAGACTTGCCCAGGCGTTGGCTCTAAGCTCCTGGAGGGCAGGGGTATTTTGTATAAATCCAGTCCCTGTCCCTCAGCCTAGGGCTTGACCCGCACTATGCTAATAGTTCATGTGGTTTTTAAAATTTCATTTAAATCAGGGGTACCTGGGTGGCTCAGGTGGTTAAGCGTCTGGCTCCAGCTCCAGCTCTGGCTCCGGTCATGATTTTGTGGTCCGTGAGTTCAAGCCCCTCCGTTGGGCTCTGTGCTGACAGCTCGGAGCCTGGCACCTGCTTTGGATTCTGTCTAGATCTCTCTCTGATTGCACTCTGTCTCTCTCAAGAATAAATAAACACTAAGTTTCTTTTTTAATTTAATTTAAATCAGTTCAATAGCCATTGGTAACTTGAGAAACCATGTGCATATAGAGATACGGTAGTCGATAGTCTATTCTGGAAGACACAGCACAATAATTACAATAATGATAGAACCTGAAATAATGTCATCCTACCTGATATTATACGATTTAGTTAGCTCTGTATTTGGAGACTACCAGCTTTTTGTCCATCCTGTTCGTTACCGTATCTCCAGTGCCTTTTGAACGGTGTTTGGATCTTGGTAGGTGGTCAACAGTTGCGTACTGAGTGCAGAAATTGATCGAGGAACTGCTGTGAAGGGCATGATTCACTCTCTCTGATGTTGGCCAAGGAATGTTTCCTGGGACAGAAGATAGTTGAGTTGGGTTTTGATGAGTGAATAGGAGTTGTCCTGGACACACGGAGGAGGTAGAATGGAAAGGGAGAGGAGCATTCCAGGCAGAGAAGCCCTGAAGGGCAAGCCTTCATTGCTTCTTTGGAGACTCCACTACGGAATTCCTTTGGGTTGGTCTCTCGTGGATCTAGGGGAGGATTACGATGGACAGTAGTTGGAAGCATATTTGGAAGGATCCATATTTTTCTCCTTCCTCCTCACCATCAGTTCATATCAGTGAATATGAATACGAATAATCATATTCATGAATTCCCCGTCTGTGGCCCCCGCCTCCTTGGTGATGGCGGGAAGCTGTGTGTCGGTTTGAAACATATTCAGAACGTAGTGGACTCAACACCAAGCGTCTTATTGTAAATGGATCCACTTTGACTGCTGTTACTTTAATGGCGCCTAAATGATAAATGTTAATAAAAAAGCATTTTCGCTTGGGAAAGCACAATGGTATTAGCCTGCCAGACTGCCAACGCCATTTACTTTATGGAAAGGGATTTGAAATAAGAGGTTCTGGTGGTTGTATTTTTGCCTCAACAGTTATTTATAGAGAAAGTATGGGCCATTGCATGTTTATAGAATCTCTTCTTTATGGATGCCCAAGTTATTATTTTTTATTGGTTTGGGTACTTATTTTGCGCATTTGTAAACAATTATGTAGTTATGCAGCTGTTGTGCCACAGAGGGCCATATGCATTTCCATGTTAAGAGAAAATTCCATGAGGGATTCTCACTGGGTACCATCATAAAAGAATTATTGTACTGCCAAAAAAACAAAAAGACTGGCTCAGGAGTTATCACTGGGTTTTTACAGTGTTGGGAGTTAAATGGGTTTGATTCTTTTTCGCTAACGTTATAGAGTTGCAGTCAGACTTTAAAAAGTAGATGTGTAGCTTCGGCCCATGGTCCATACATGCATGGAAAGCATGTCTTACTACCTGTCACAAGGTGAATCGATGAATACATACATGGATAAATTCTCTGCCCCGTTCCGTACTCTTGATGGAGAAGGTACACACCTTGGGAGACTCCTAGTTTTACTAAGGAATTTGTGTGTGTGTGTGTGTGTGTGTGTGTGTGTGTGTGTGTGTGTGTGTAAAGGAAGCATTTATTTAGGTGACAAAGCCCCTACGATGTGCGGGGAATTGTTCAATTGATTGACCGGGCTTCAACATTTATTTATTTTTTAATCTGTAAGGTACCAGGCACTATAGAAGGCAACAGTGTGGAGGGGATGAATGGACACGCAGAGACCCTGCCCAGCAGGTCTAAAGGGGATTGGTCAGGATTATGAGCCCTCCCATCACACACACCTGGTTTCAGATCCAAGCCCCACCCCCCACCCCCTCGTACTGTTTGGTTATGGGTGATCACTTTCCTGTCAAAGCCCATTTTTCTAAGTCTCTGCACATATCGTGTTAAGCACGGGACCTGGCATGTAGCCATCACCACGGTAGGAGTGATTACGGTGGATGGGTTATTTTGGGGAGACAGCCCCCAGGCTCGTCAAACCATCCCTGCTCGTCCATTCTTGGGAGACCACCATTTGCTAAATCTTCTATCAGGTTGTTAGCGTCGGCTCAGGGAAAGAACAGGAATCCAAAGATGCCACGCTTGCCTCCAAAGAGCACGTGGTCTCGTTGGAGCGACGGTCACATGTGCACTGAGAAAGTCTGCAGATGTTATAACATTCACCCAAGGAAAAGTGCCAAGATTTGAAATGCTCATCAGCGGGGGACACGCGTGTTGTTAATTAAGGAAAGGGAGGTTTTAAATAAGACATTTTACAAAGGAAATGAGACCCCTGGATGTGTTTGAAAGGGCATTTTGGAACCAGCATCTTGATTCAAAGAAGTTACTTTGCCCTATCTTACACTGGCTCTTAGTATTTACACCTTTACTTCTCTTCTGTGAAGCACCATTAGTAACATTTATAAGTTGCCAACTGGAAAATATCACTTAAATGGAAAATATCACTTAACGTTAAGCAGCAGCAAAGTTAAAAATAAATTTGCAGGCCGGAGTTCTGTCTGTTTCTCTTAGTGTAACACCTATCAATCAAAAACAAAACAAATAAACAACAACCAAAAAGAGAAAAAAAAAAGGGAGAAAAAAACCTAGCATTTATTTGTAGTATTTGTCTGCAGAATATTATTTGTTTCACTTTGCAGTTTTATTCATTTTAAGCACGTTTTCACCAAAGTGTTCTACGTTAAGCCAGTCTCAATTCCATTTAAAGTGAAGGGTTTTCTGAGTTTAGATAATTTACATATAAAAGCGTTACTGTACATTTTATAAAGTGACTGCATTCGGAAAACAACAATTTCAATTTAATCGTATTGTCATTTTGCAAGTTGAAATGCCTCCCTCTTGCTTCCCGGTATTACTAACAATATTCCTTCTTGTCCTAATTTAAAATTGTTAGTGTTCGAAAATTGATGTGTTTCTTTTAGACCCCACCAGGAAGACTCTAGGCCCACTGTGATTTGTCTGATAGACTTGAAGATTATGTGCATGTGTGAGACAGAGAGGATCTTAATAACTGTCTGGGCATGACAGGTATATGGCTCTTTCTAAATTATTTTCTTGCTTCTCCCAAGAAATTTTGTTTGCCGGTGGCCATATCTGTTCAAAACAAAACAACACAAAACACAACACACAACTTCTGCCTCACTTTATGTTTCAAAATTTGCCATGTTTTGTTCTTTGTTTTTTTTTTTCTCTTTTCTTTCCTTTTCTAAAATGACACTATTGTTCCAGAAAAGTCCTTAGGAATCAGTCCCTCTACCTCTGGATCTTATATTATAATGTGTCTTCGAGAACTAGGGCCAGATGTTTAGGATTTCAGACCACCATATTTGTCGTAGGAAGCCTGCCAATGTTTCAAATTCTTGACCCTGGAATTGAATGTGAGGCTCTGGCTATATTAAGGAAAACACCCGAGTTTTATGATTCTGCGAGCTTGGGTTACGCCATAAATTTCCCCTGGCCTCTGCTTGTTTGTCTCTTGCAGGGTTTAGGGTTATTCCCCGAGTCCGCTCTACAAGCAGCATCCAAGTGGCTGCCTCTAAAAGCACATTAGATAATTTCTTGGGGAGAGAATAAACAGCTGTTGAAACAGGAGCCACAAAGCTGCCTTAAAATTAATTTGGTCCTAACCGAAAGATAAGTACCTCCCCCTCGGTTCTCGGAATGAAACCCAGAACTCGTCTCCAGCGGCAGATCCGCCATCAGGATCGCTGAGGTCGACTTACCAGGAGGGGCTCCCTTTCAGCTTTCGGATTTACTGTTTCCAGTGTCTGCATCCCGTTAGTCTATGCGATCGGGGTAGTTTATCGGTGATCATTCGTAGATGTATATTTATATAAATCTCCTAGCCCTGCATCTCCTTAAACTGTGGTTCTTGATTTGGGGACCACATGGTTTGTGTCTCGCACTTGGCAAGTGCCATCAATCTCTTACAGCTCATCACGTCTAACTTTTATGCCCTGTGTCTCTATGGCAGAAAAATACTGTTTTTTCCATAATGAAAAGAGTGATTTTTTTCTTCACAATATTCTAACTCCCCATTGCCCCCCCAGATTTTAAATATATCATAATACTTTTTACATTTACCTTGTTAATTCCTAGGTCTTTTATAAAAATATCTGTATGGTGGTAGCAATTATTATTATTACCGCATGGCAGTGTTTGAGGCCAGATGTTATTCAGACTGATCACGTGTTCTCCGAGACTTGGGGAGAGAATATAGAGCATTTTCTCCTCTTTAGAAGCCCTAAGTTCAGGGCAGTCTGAGCTACTCCTTTTAGAAATATACTCTGTGAAGAAAGGGTATGTGCTTTGACTGGCTGCGTGACCTCACAGAAAGAGTTTACCCTGCCTGAACCTTTTCTGAACTATTGAGAGGACAGTAGCATCCTCATAGAGGTTCTCTGGGGGTTGACGAGAGAAGGTATACGCAGTGTCAGCAGAACAGGTGTTCTACACATATTCCCTTCTCCTTTGCTGCAACAAAGAGACCCTACTTTCTGTCCCAGCGAATAAGGCAAACCAACCACATACAAACATCTGTATAGAAGCTGGAATATTTGATGTCCCCATAATCCCAGTAAACCCAGCTGTATGTATGTGACTGACCTTTGGTGCTTCTTGCCTATTAAGGAGCTATTTATGTAAACTATTAAATTAGGGTCCAGCCATTTTCTTTCCTAGAAGGTGGCATTTTGGACACGAGTGTGTGTGTGTGTGTGTGTGTGTGTGTGTGTGTCAAGAAACTACAGTGGTTCCTGGGTGGCTCAGTCGGTTGAATGTCCTACTTTGGCTCAGGTCATGATCTCGCAGTCCGTGAGTTTGAGCCCCGCGTCTGGCTCTGTGCTGACAGCTCAGAGCCTGGAGCCTGCTTCAGATTCTGTGTCTCCCTCTCTCTCTGCCCCTCCCCTGCTCACACTCTTTCTGTCTGTCTGTCTGTCTCTCTCTCTCTCTCTCTCAAAAATGAGTACATTAGAAAAATGAAATCAAGAAACTTCAGTTTTGACCAATATCTTATCTTCCTTTACATGCGTTGATTAAGGTCATGATTATGCATACCCTAGGCCCAGCAAAATGTGGAATCATTTGTTCTTCCATTTGTTCATTCACTTGTTCATTCACTTGTTCGTTCATTTGTTCGTTCATCTGTTCATTCATCTGTTCATTCACTTGTTCATTTATTCATTCGCTTGTTCATTTATTCATTCACTTGTTCATCCGCTTGTTCATTCACTTGTTCATCTGCTTGTTCATCCAGCATCCATGAAGCAGCTCTGCATGCCCAGACCTGCCAAAAAGATTGAGATGGGTCTTTCCAGCAGAGGTGATAAGGCCTGGGGCCAGATGCACACGAGGTGTGGGGGCGGATGTACTGACCACAGCCTCTTGCAGGGGTCGTGGCCACTGACTGTATAGTCAGGCAGACTTGCATCCAAGGCCAGCTCTGCCACTGACTGCTTGCGTGGCACGACGTCGGGCAGTTTTACTCAGTTCCCTCGTGTGTACAGTGGAGACGATCGCAGTATCTAACTCATGGAGGTGCCCGAGGATTAACTGAGAGAGATGACATCGATCTCAAAGTGACTGGAATAAAGAGCAGTTGCCCCGGTGCCTGGCTCATAGGAAGTGCCTGGCCACCCTTGTGTGTTATCCCACGGGGCACCATGGGAGCACGAGGCGAGGCGTCATTCCAGAGGCTGCAGGGTGTGTCTGATGGCTCCGAGGGCTCACCAGTGGTTAAGGTCATGGGAGACTAGCAGGGCTTGGTGTGGGGGGTTGTAACTGGAGCGAGGCTGAAAGGAACGATAGTCGTTATCAACAGTAAGCAAAGGGATAGCAGCTGATGCGGGGAGGCTGGGAATTGTGTGTGCCTGGCTAAACTAGATGACGTCTGTAAGGACCAGGGGAGAGCAAGGACAAGTAAAGCAAAAGCCAGTCGAATGGGCCGCTGCCCCATCTCTTGTGCTGGTTAACAGAAGCAGAGACTTCGTATCCTATGATGCTCAAGCTTTCTTAGTAGCTCCAGAATGTTTCTTTTCTTTTCTTTTCTTTTCTTTTCTTTTCTTTTCTTTCCTTTCCTTTCCTTTCCTTTCCTTTCCTTTCCTTTCCTTTCCTTCCTTTCTTTTTTAAGTAGGTCCCACAGCCAACATGGGGCTTGAAATCATGACCCTGAGGTCAAGAGTCTCATGCTGTACTGACTGAGCCAGCTAGGTCCCCTTCCTGTCTTTATGTGTTAAGTTCCTGCTACAGCAGTGGTTCTCAATGTGGGTGATGCAGTGGAGTCACCTGGGAAGCTTTTAACCATCCCAGCACCATGAAACACAGAAGCAAGAAAGCTTTGGCAGTCGTTCCCATTTCCCAGTTCTCTCCCGTATGTGGCCTTTGCTGAAAAGTCCTCCTGCATGAGGTGTGAGGTGGGAGAGGTAAGGGTGGCCAGAAGAAGACCAGATCGCTCCAGGCTGTGTGTAGAAATGAACGTTGTTCTCATCTGCACATTTTCCTCCTCCCCTCTTACTCTTTTACACTTGCCCCTGACCTTCATCTCCCCGCAGCCGGCATCCGTGTGTCTGTCTCTCAAGGGTTCTCGGTAATATCCACAGCGTCTTCGCTCATCTGGCCCTTGGAGCTCCCTCTAGGGTCCCCCCTGACCCTGCTTTCCCATCTCTGTAAAGGTCAAAAATGGAATTTGTTCTTTGTTCCTTGTATCAGCCTAGGCCAGTTGGTGTAAGTGAAAACTCCAAAATTTTAGTGCTTTCGCATTTAATCTTTAATATAATAAGGGTTACTTAATAGCTGCGGTCACAGTCTATTGTGGGTCATTCAGAGACCTGGGTTTTATCTCTCCAGGTGCTTTACTCTCCATCCCCACTAGGGCCTGCAAGGTACCCTCTCATCCCGGCTCAGCAGAAGCGGAGGGAGAGGAAGTGTAGAACCATGGGGGATGCTCTATGCCCCAAGCCTGGAAGCAGTGTCCTCATGTCTGTCCTCGCTCTGGCAAGAATCAGGGATGCCCAAGAAGGAAGCGGGCTTAGTGAAGATTTAGCCTGTCTTTACTACAACCCCCATGTTCTGGAATGCACCCCTTTATTTATAATCTGTAATTAAATCTTTAGAGAGTGCCTGTCACAGACTCGGGCTTCTTGGGGCTCTGGTTACCCCCAAAGTGTTGATTGAGGAAATAAAGTGGTTGGATTCTATTGTCTCTGTAGTAACTTACAGTGTAGCTTTTCCTGCATTCTCTGCAAACAGGAGAGTTTTCAGGGACATAACTTTTAGCAACAACTCCTGAGAATCATCTTTCTTTCCATCGTTTGTTCATGCCCCTCCTTCTTCCGGCAGAAGTTAAAGCAGAGAGTTTTAGCATGTTGTACCCGCTGTAAGCATCGCCAGTGCACCAAATTTTTTGAGTTATCACCATGTCCTTATGTTTTTTCAGTGGGAGTGGTCAAAGCCCCTTGGTTTTGGGAATTTGGACAAGCAGACCCACTCACATGAAGTCCCCTGGCACAAAGATGAAAATCCCTAGAGCTGGGAAAGCATTTCCATGCAGTTCCCCCTTGGCTTACATCAAAACCATCTCATTGCCCTTGGGATTGAAAACCACATTCTGTAAACTCTGAATAAATACTACACAACCATTTTTTGCCCCCTCAAGGAGACATTTTCTAGGGAGCAGTGAAAATGATTTGATGAGCTTTTATGTGTGTGTGGAACGTTTCAGACGTATCTCATCCCCCTACCTTTTCCCCTAAGAGTTTCTCAAGGGTAACGGTGTGTTTCTTTTGTTTTCTTTTGCAACTCAGGAGGCTGAGCACCCGGTGAAGGGCCCCGGGCACATAGCCGGTGTTCGGCAGGTGCTTTCTGCATTGGTGGGTTTCACGGGTCTCCCCAACTAGGCGGCTTAGAACACAAATACATTCTCTTCCCGTTCTGAAGCTTAGCAGTCCGAGATCAAGATGTTGGCAGGGCCCCGCTCTCTGTCTAGGCTCTCAGGGAGAGTCTGCTCCGTGCCTTCCTCAGCGTCTGGTGTTGGGGGGGCTCTTGGTGTTCCTTGGCTTAGAGATGCGTCGTCAGTCCCTGCCCCTGTCGTTCCACGGCCTTATCCTTGTGGGTCTGTCTTCCATCTTCCTTTGATGAGGACACCAGCTTTTGCGTTAGGACCTGCTCTGCCCCAGTATGATGTCATCTTACCTGCAAAGACCCTATTTCCAAATCGGGTGACATTTACAGCTACCAGGAATCAGGACTTCAGCATATTATTTGGGGTGACACAGTTCCTCCGCAATAGGCAACATCCGATGCGGAAAAGCACCACGCCCCGTCAATGGCTTGGTCCCAGTATTTTGTGCCGTACCTGAGCTCATGCGTGTGTGACGGATGAAGGCGTGAAGGAACAAATGAACAAGTGGATAAAGAAACAACGCGGCTGGGTGTTCGGGCAGACAAGGAGATGACAGGGTTGTGCAGAGATCATGGCGTGATGCCCTCATGCCTGGGCCTGAATCTCTGCTCACTACCATTTGGGTCACCTCATCCTTAGACAAGATACTCAACGTGGCCATGGCTGCTCTCTCCTCATGTGAAAGACGGAGCCAGTAATATCAACAAAATGATGTTTGTACAGCGCTTAACACGGTGCCTGGAGCCCAGTGGTTTACACGGTCAGAGGCTCCCATCTTTCCGCTAACACCGTACCTCAGTTTTATGCCAAACTCTGGGTCAGCTTCCGGCACCTCGGGAAGTGTTCGCTGCGGCACGAGCCCTTGAGGAACACGCTGTTCTGGGAGCATCTCTTAGCATCGGAACCAGTTTGGGCTCTGTCTTGTCCTCTGAAGGCCACCATGAGATATGCCTGGCCTCTGGGGCTCCTGGGACTTGTTATTATCTGGAAATTTATTTATTTGGATTATCCTTGGATTATCTGGAAACTTCAGCCGTCTTTTATCTTGTACTTTTGTGGCTAACACTGCCTCCTGTTGCCTCCCCTCCCCACCTACCCTTTGCCTTGTTAGCTAGCTCTGTCAAGATTAGTACATTAACAGAGAGCTTCTTCAAGCAGATCTCTTATCGTATTTTGTATTGTATTCTGGTACATTTTATTCTGAGTACTTCAATGTAGGGAAGAAGCAAGGGAAGAGAAGACTGTCAGGCTTTTTGGCTCTTCTGCACCAGTCCCTTCCAATATCCGATCACGGACTGCTCTAGCTCCTGGGCACAGCTCCTTGGCAGGCCGCGCACAGGGAGAGAGGAGACATACCAGCCCTGGTTTCCCCACAGCTGCTAACATAGCCTTTGTGGGAAAACGGAGGTTGCGTTAGATATGCAGGGCATGCTCATTGCTGCGTGGTCAGTTGGCTTCATTTGGTCATTATACACCTAGTCGCATTGAGGAAACGTAGTGAGGAAATACAGGAAAGCGCGATTTGCTTTTCCAGTGTTAGTAAAAAGCAGTTAGAGTGTCCAACAGAAGTATAATAAAAGTTGGGGTAGGGGAAATGGCCAGGGAAATCAAGGGAAGGTAGCATGAGAGTAGGAAAAACAACACAAAGTCAGGACCAAGGCTAGTTCATAAAATGTACATCAGGAGGACCTGGAAATCAGGTCAAAGTGGACTCTGAGCTTCCTAGCAGGGCATGCAAAGAGGGAAACGGGATCACTTACATGGTTCCCAGTTATTTGTAGAACCAGATCCTAAGAGACAAATCTACTTTGGGTTCTCATATGTAGTGATATTTATTAATGGAGTGGACAAGTTCTCATACGTGAATTCTTAATTTCTCTTTGCCTTTTGCTCCCAGACTCAGCCTTTGCCAACCCTCTACTGATAGGGGAAGGGTGGTGGTTCAGCTGGATCGAAGTTCCCTTTTGTGTGATCATCATTGGATACACAGTGTTGCCTTTTGTTCTTTTTGAGGGACGGTGTCTAAATTGATGGAGAATGGGGGCCAGCTGAGCAAGTCACTTGTGTAAGTAAGACCCTAGACGCTATGTGCCAGAGATGTTGTGGTTGTATCTCCCTTCTGCAGTGGTAGGTGCATGGGCCCGTGAAGAGGTAGTTCACAAGAGCTTTGTCAAAACAGAAGACACTGTTTCTCCGTGTGTAGAATGACAGTGAGGGAGGTGGCACTGAAACGAATTGTCCACCGGGTATCATTTGTGTGGCTAACATGGCTCCACTGGCCAGGCCCGTCTGAGCACAGTGGAGGGCGTTTGTGGCTTTAGTCATCCTGGGAGGCTTTTGCCTTCTTAAGACCGGCATCTTCATTTGCGAATTTCTTTCCCTCTTACTGTGGCCAACCCAAGAGCCACAGGCTGTCGGCCGCAGATGTGGGTTTTTGACTCAAGAGACCGCTCAGAGTGTACCCAACGAATGTGGACAGCAAGGCTCATCAGAAGGACCTTTGCCCCATCTGGTCCTGGAGATACAAAGACGTCCCTCCAGAGCTGCCTGTGGACACATTTCCCATCTGTCGGGGATCCCGCAGAATGCAGAAATGAGAGAGACGGGGCAGGGGAGGGGGGTAGCTACAAGACCTGAGTCCAGGGTGGCCAGTCCCTGGGGTCCCTGGAGCTGCCGTTGTAGTTCCTGATCTGTTTCTTGCGATTCTGGGGACCCTTCTGTATCTTTCCCATAAATTTTTCTCTCTTTTTTTGCTTATGCCAAGTTTCTCTCACTGGCAATGGAAAGAGCCTTGCTGCTAGTAACACAATGTGGAAAGGACTGAGAGTTTGGGGCAGGATTCATTGGGAACCCGGAGTCACCCCTGGATGTCCACAAGGTGGTGAGACAAGGAAGGGTATGGTGCGTCTTACTGGACGCCAGCCTCGGTCTACATCAGCACTTCCCAGCACTTCCCAGCACTTCCCAGTTCTTCCCAAAGAACTTTTGCTTATGTGGACTATATCTGTTTTTACTTAACGCATTAGCAATTCGAGTAGAAAACAATTAAATTTGTATGCAGTAATTCATTTAAAAATCATAAACCCATTGCATGTTGACATGAATAAATTTTTTAGGAAAAATAAATGCATTTTCAGACAAATAGTGAGGAGGACAGCATTGTTATATGTTTCTGCAGATCTCTTTAACGCTCAGCTTTACAGAAAACAGTCACATTCTCACATCTGCTTTTGCATTCGGTCTTTTGCGATATCACATGTCATATGGCCACTGGGAAACTCCACTTCTACTTGTAAGAAAATGAAAAAAAAAAAGTCAAATAATACCTTAGCTTTACCGTGAAAAGTGGTCTGACCTCACAGAGCCTCTGATAGAGTCCCCGGGCCACACTTGGAGAACTCCTGGTGTTCATGGTCTCCAGAGTCTTGCTGCTTTTGCTGTCTCTGATTCCAAGAGGGAAAATAACTTTCCTTTCTGAAAAAACTGTGTGCCAGCGTGTCCCCGTCTAGAGTCATATGCTGACATGATAGGGGACCTTAAATGTGCCATTTGAACCTTCTTGTTATGCCACTTTCCTCCTGGTAACATGGAAGCCACAGGAATACAGAAATGGTACATTGGTCACCTCATTTGGTCTTCTCTGAGTGCAAGGAGGTGAGGTCTGTGAGGGTCTCTGTTTCATAAACCAGGAATATCTGGCTCAGGAAGAGTGTAGTGGATTGAATGGTGGCCCTTCAGGAAAGAGACGTCCATGTCCTCAGTTCCTGGAACCTGTGAATGTGGCTTTATTTGGGAAAGGGTCTTTGCAGATGTGTTTAAGTTAATGATCTTGACATGAGGACAGATTCCTGGATTATCCAGGTGAGCCCTAAATGCAATGACGAGTGTCCTTGTCAGAAAGGCACAGGGGGAGACTTGAGAGAAGAGGAGGAGGCCATGTGACCCCGGAAGCAGGGCAGGAGTGATGTGGCCACAAGCTCAGGAACTCCTGGAGCCACCTGCAGCTGAAAGAGGCAGGGGTGAATCTTTCCACCTCCTAAAGGCTTTGCAGGAGCACAGCCCCTGATGACAGCTTCATTTTGGACTGCTGGCTTCCAGAACTGGGAGAGAATATACTTCTGTTGTTCTAAGCCCCCCAGCCGTGGTTATTTGTTATGGCAGCTCCGAGAAACTCATACGGAGGGTAGAGACTATGCTCAAGGACACTCAGGTGCTGAAGGTCAGTGACGGGATCTGAACGCACGGTTTTGACTCCCGAGCCTGCTGTGTAGCACATCTCACCTGTGAGCACACCTGTAAAACCACTGTGGTGCCGAACCCACAGGCTTTGATTTGGGTCTGAACAAGACTGTGAATGGAAACAGATGCAGGACAGTGCCAGACCCAGAACCACTCAGGTCACTGCTCCCCCCTTTACTAATCCCGTCACGCTGCTGACTTTTAGGTTACCGACCCACGTGTTTGGACATTCTGTTACTTCCGATTTTTCTGTGTAATAAATAAGGTAGTGACTTTAACATGCCTCAGTTTGTTTTGTTTTGTGTTGTTTCGTTTAACCCCTTACCATAAATTCTTGAGGAATTCTTAGCGTTGGGGAAATAGAACTACTTAGGCCAAGAATGTAAAGTTGTTTTGTTTTGTTCTTTATGTTTATTTATTTATTTTTGTATGTGTGCGAGAGGGAGAGGGAGCACTCAGGGGAGGAGCAGAGAGAAAGGGAGAGAGAGAACCCCAAGCAGGCTCTGTGCTGTCAGCACAGAGCCTGACGTGGGGCTTGATCTCACAAACCGCGAGATCACGACCTGAGCCAAGATCAAGAGCGGGGTGCTTAACTGACTCAGCCACCCACGTGCCCCTGTTTTGTTTTGTCTTGTTTTTAAGGCTCTGGTTACATATTTTCAAGATGCTTACTAAGAAGTACGTATGTCAGGATGATTTTAATGACAAGCCTAGCACCTCAAACCCATTCTTCCCTCCCTCCCTTCCTCTTTTCCTTCCTTCCTTCCTTCCCACATTTTCTTATAATAATCCATGTGCTGGCTGTGCTAAGCACACCAACTCCATAACCTGAGTTATTTCTTAAGACTCATTCATGTGAGTCCAGGAGAAGTCTTTTCGGGAAAGAACACAAATAGTCTTCTCTCTTGGCTTAATCATATGGGATGTGGGAAGTCCGTTCCGTTAGAGAACCACCAGGAATCCAGGAATCCTGGGAATCAGTAACGACAGGAGATACAGAAACTGGGCAGTGATTAAAAAGTTCCAATCACTCTGTGTGTTCCCCTTGGAATAAGCAATTATCATCATTAACAAAGTCCCCAACTTACAGTATGAGATCTGCTCTGCCATGGATGTCGGTGCCACCACAGCATCCAACACATTATGTTGGGTGTTATTTTAAGATAACGTCGAAATCATTTGCTATCCTTGGGAGGAATGGGTGTTATTTTAAGATAATGTTGAAATCCTTTGCTATCCTTGGTAGGAAGTTGCTTATTTTTAATTCTTTTTCATGAATCTGAGTTGACTGAGCTGTATAAGCCCCAGGAGTACCTACTGTCTCTTTTCCAGTGGCTCTTATGGTGTCTGTTATTTTATTGCCACATGCATTAGAGACAGGACCCGATACTTGACGTGGCAGCATGGCGTGTCCCACGGCAGAGCTGGGGGTACGACTTAGAGCCAAGAGGCACGCTCCCATTAAGGTGCCAAGTGCTTTACTTTCTAAGGTACAGCTCAATGCTTTCCAGACCTTTTTATAGAACGTGTGACTTCAAAGATGCAGGCCAACCCTGTGTCTCCTCGGGAAATCTTCCTGGCGCGGATTCCTTTGAACATCTATTGTTTCAGCATGCACTTGTTACAAAGAAAAGGAATATGAATCTGTTCTTTCTGTCCGTTTTCACTCTGTCAATTCGTGTTTTCTTTCTGCCAATTTCATCTGCTTCTTTCTCACCTACTTTTTCTTCTCTTTTTTTTTTTTTTTTTTTTTTTTTTTTTTTTTTTTGCTGCAGGGGTGGGGGGTGCTTCTTTGGTTGCGAAGGTCAGTACCTTGAAATTGAGAGCAGGCAGAGTAAAGCCCTCCAACTTGGTGTCCAGGTGATAATGTGTGTGGTCAACTCCCATGATGATCATTGTTGGCCGGGAAGTTTGTAAGAAGGGGGAGTTGAGGGGTGCTGAGGAGGCAGTTTTCCTGTTATTAAACCTCTGCACAGGCTGCTTGCAAATTCTTTTGACATTCTTCCAGTGAAAGGCAGAGCCTAAACCTATCCTCCCATCCTGGAATCTGGGCTACCTGTATGGACTTGCTTGCAACTAATTAGAATGTGGTGCAAGGGACATTATGGGATTTCTCTTAGGTAGCAAAAGATGATTTGGCTCCCATCTGGGTCTGTCTCACTCATATGATACTTACCTTTGGAGCCTGGCCACCATGCTGTGAGGAAGTTCAATCCAGCTCACGTGGAAGGACCACACAGGGAGGCCCCGATGGGGAGGAACTGAGGCCCCGTCCACCATCAGACCGAAAGGGAATGACGGAGCCTTCAGACGATTCCACCTTCCAAATGTCACGGTCCCCATGGTGCCCTGTTCAAATTCCTGACTCCCAAAATGCATGAACAGAATAAGTGGTTGTCTTATACCTCTTAAGTTTTGGGATAATTTGATACAGAGATTTAATACCTGGAATATGCTTTAATCAATATTCTTAGGTAATTAATTTTTTTTATCAGAAATTAAACCTTTATACTTAATTAACCACCTGGATATGGTATGGGCATATCTGACTCTAAGGAACTTTGACTCCAATCCTTTAGTTAATTTAAATAACATAGAAGTAGATCAATGGAAATTAGTTTAGATACTCCTGAGCTGGCCTATTTCCCTATGGCTTTTGAGTCTATGGCAGGTAGAAGTAATTGTTTCTGTAATTCTTAGCAAAGCTTAGGAATTGCCTCCATTGGGTTTGACCCCCTCCCTTCTTGAAACGTAGCATGATGTTTTGGCAAGAATAAAGAGAGAGCATTTATTTTGTGTTTTTACAAACTTGAATGGATGACTATTTGTCACTTCCCATCTTTTCTTGCTAGATTTTTCTGGACTCCTTCCTTGACCCGCTCATCCCGTCCTCTTTTCTATAGTTTTCGCATTTAATTCTGTAAAACAGTGTTTCCCAAGCTTCATTTTTATACCACCTTCACAATGATTGGCCTCTTTGCTCGTCTGTCATATTATTTGGTTTTAATTTATCTTTATAAATACTTGGATAATTATGTGAAGCTCTTTATAGGGAAAATTTTATATTCCTGACATAAATGGAAGAGCAGCCTCTTTTGTCATAAATACAAAATATTCATAAAAATAAATATAAGGGAAACAAAAAACAGTGGTATTCAATTCTGGTTAGCTACTTATGATCGCCAGGGAGTCTGAAATTGAAGTGTTAGGCGTTAAAGACACATCCAAACAAGATTCTTGTTGTTTCTTATGGTAAGTGCAAGGATTGTGAGAGAATTGAAAAGGGTGTTTTTTCCTTCTCCTTGTATGTCTCAGGAGTACAGTCTCTGGAGTCTCAAATTTACCTTCAATATCTGTATGCCACTTTTGCCCAGAACGCCTTTCCCATAATATTCCTAATCAGAATTTCATAAATATTTGTTGTGTTAATGAACCTATTTGTCTTTTGCATTCCTAAACGGCTTTTGGCTGACATTTCTAGCCAACGTAGCCACCTCCATACCTATTTGGAAAGTACGTGAGGTCCTTGAGCTAGCCGAGATTGAGGGCAGGGCTGGTTTATGTGTAACTTAAGGCTGTGATGATTAATTTTATACGTCAGTTAGACTGAGCATGGGGTACTCGGCTATTTGGCCAAACAGTATTCTGGGTGTGTCTGTGAGGGTGTTTGGGGATGAGATTAACATTTGGATTTGTGGACCGTAAATTAGATTGCCCTCTCTAAAGTGAGTGGGCCTCGTCTAATCAGTTGAGGGCCTGCCTAGAGCAAAATGCTGACTCTCTCAGGAGTAAGGGAGAACTCCTGCTGCCAGAGTTCCTCGAGCTGGGCCTTGGTCTTTTTCCTGCCTCTGGCCTCAAACTGTGGCCTCAACCCTTCTCGGGTCTCCAAGCTGCCAGCTTCAAGACTGGGGATTTACACCATTGGCTCTCCAGCTGGCCAACTAAAGATCTGGGGCCCTCTCAGCCTCCGTAATCACATGTGCCAATTTCTTATAGTGAATATCTCCTGTAGGTTCTGTTTCTCTGCTGAACCTTGACTAATACAGAGGCAATATCCTGTTTGGAGGTGCTTTGATTCTAGGGATCCTTCAGACGTTAACTATAAACATTCCAGTTTTGCACTCAGCCGTATAGGTTTTCAGAGCACGTGTCTAGAGTTGTGTTGCAAGCACAGACCCGCCCTATATTTGAGGACAGGGTGGGAGGTTGTCCCGTTCTAAGCATCTTCTCCTCCTCGTGGAGTCACCATGCCGTCCTCAGCTACCACGGCACCTGCCCTATGCACTGGTCCTGTCTGTCATGGCCGCAGTGGCCTCTGACTCCACAGAATGCTGCGGACTGAAGCCCAGCTCCCCCGCTGCCGTGCAGTGTCAGGTTGGGGCCTTGTGAATCTCAGATGCTCCAAACCCTATGCTCTCTGGGCAGAATCCACGCAAGTATCTGTCCCACATGTGGACCAGGGATCTGAACACAGTTTTGTCTCCCTCCACATCCTTCCTCTTACCTCTCAGTAGGTAGGCCCTCCCAGTTTACGTGTCAGATACCTGGTAGGCCCACCTCAAGACATTCTGGCTTTTACTGATTTTTTTTTTTTTTTTAAACTGCCTAAGCTTGAGTCACCTAGAAGCAGAGCCTGAGACAGGGATTTGGTCGCACATACTTGCTGGAGGGTGTATTTTCGGAGGTGATGGGTGAGGAAAACAAAGTAGGAGAAGGGAAAGGAGTCAAGGGAAGATGTGGCCTCAAGTGATGTCTACTTTTGTCTCAATGCCAGGGGTTCCTGGGGTGCAAATCGCACCTCAGAGCTGGTCCAACTAGAGGCCCGAGGGCCAGTCTGTTAAACCCCCATATGAGGTGGTCCTAGCCCATCCCTGGTAGGGGCTTTTCCTTCCCAGGTGTCTCGGGTGAGGTGAGCAAGGACATTGGCCAAAGATAATTCCCCAGAGAAGGTCTCAAAACTGGGAGACGGCACAGTGGCTAGCAAATGAGGATCTGATGGTGGGGGAACCAACATTTTCTGCTTCTCTCCTTCTAGTCGGCGCCCTTTGCTCTCTCCTCAGCCATCTTGGGTGCCTCATTTTCGTACACAAAAACAGACACACACCCAAGTTGAAGATTACCCGTAGCTCACCACATTTTTCAGGTATCTGTTGTCCATTTTGTTACTGTCTTTGTCACAGCAGCCCATAAAACAGATTCCAGGGCCGAGACTCGATTTGCAGAGTGACAAAGGGAGGCCTCGATGTAATTAAATTTACTGGATTCTGTCTGAAGAGAAAAAAGGTGTAAAACTCTAGGTATCACTGACGATTGCCCACCCTTTTGCTGACTGCCTTTGTTCTTTCTCCCCACGTTCCTGTCTCGCGGAGACTGAAGAAATCCCTGTAAGGCTCTGGGGCGCATCCTGGGCAGGCTGTCTCCAGGTCACTCTTTCCCCTCACCTGTCCCTCCCAAAGGCCACACGTTCCCAGTCAGTCGGTTCCCTTTATCAGTATTTATTGCCCTTAAGCCATCTCCCCCATCCCAGGAGGAAGGCACTAAAGTGATTCTGTGAGTTCTAATGTACCGGGGACCTCACTGTCAGAGCCAAGCTGGGTTGTGTGGCCTTAAACAACTCCAGGTTGCAACTCCAGGGCTCCTAAGTGGCAGCTGACAACTTCCAGAAAGCTAGAGGTTCTGATTATGTCTTTCTGAAAAACAGTTCTATTAGGTACAAGTGACATTTTTAAGCCCCTGTGTGTGCGTGACTCGTAAAAGTTCAGGAGGTTGTCAGCGAGAGGCTGCAGCCATTTCCAGCTGCCAGGGGCTGTTGGCATTGAAAATGTAACTGTCTTCATTCCTAACATTATACGAAGTGTATTCTTGCCTCTGGGTGAAATAGAGTCATGGTCGTTATTGCTTTTTGGTTATTATCAATAATTGGACACAAAAAATCGGTGTTTACGTATAACTGCTAATCTGAAGATTATCGCTTATATGTGACTCTGGGCTTTACAAATCGAAATCTGGCCTCAGTTGGGCGATGTAAAGGGAATTTTTAAATAACCAGATTTCCACTGCTTTGGGACAACTGGCATATTAAAATATGAATGTGTCTGTATTTTTCTCCCTTTGATGAGACAGGTACATGTTTGTACAAAACAGCTACTCCTGTGTCTCCCTTAACACTCCTTCACATGTTTTATTATGCTTTGAGGCTTTGGAAGCCTCCCCCCGCCATGATCTCATTCACGTCTCCCGGCCACACAGGCAGGAGGTGAGCCCAGTGAGACTGCCCATTTGACGGATGTGAATGTGGACACAGGCCACAGCTGGGCTCAGAACAGAGCTGCCTCGTCCTGGAATCGGTACCCCTAACCACACTGCCCTCATCCTGAAGATTAAGAGGTAGGGGGTGGACAGGAATTTTCCTCTAAACATTTTCCACTCTTCATGATTTTGTGCCCATTTGGCTTCTGCTGTTTCTTTGCCCTCATCCCTGGGTCCCTTAAATGCCATGTCCTGTATCACCAATTAAAAGAATTTGTTTAATGTTTATTTTTGAGAGAAAGAGCAGGGGAGGGGCAGAGAGAGAGGGAGACAGAATCTGAAGCAGGCTCCAGGCTCTGAGCTGTCAGCACAGAGCCTGATGTGGGACTTGAACTCACAGACTGCGAGATCATGACCCGAGCTGAAGTTGGAAGCTTAACCGACTGAGCCACCCAGGCGCCCCTGTATCAGCAGTTTAGTCCTGGCTCTAGGACACATAGGATGATGAGACACAATTCAGTGGAGAGGAGCCATGGCTTCCTGGTTGACCGTACCTTCTCTGTCACCAGACTAACATACTCGATGGCTGAAAAGTCACGGAGGCTTGTGACAGGCCAAGAGTAATCTCTGTACCCTGGGTGACTTCTCAGCCGCACAGTGACCTCCCCTAAGCCAAGGCTGTAACTCTTTTCCTAGATGCTTATGTACCTCTTTCCAAAGGTGTGTATTGAATGAATGCAGGGCCCCGAAGAGCATTCTTGCGATGCTTCAGGGAAGGATGTTCGCTCAGCTCGGTCAGCGCAAGCTGGTCATAGCGGGGTGTGGTAGCCCAGCCTTCTCCACCCCTGCCTGCGGGGGGACAGCAGGACCATGTTTAGGCAGCCATTACCGAGGAGCCTCCTGAGGGCCACGTGCTTTCAGGAAGCAAACCACCCATCTTCAGAAGTCCTAGGGTCCCCCAAGCACTGAGAAGGTTTTGTAGAAGGGAGCGGGCTGCCTGACAGAGGGTCTGATGAACAGAGGGCTGCGCAGGGGTGGCTACTGAGAGACTCCTTGTTACAAGGAAACAACGGCTGTGTTTTTGAATATTTGGGGTCAGACAAAATAGGAGAATTGCCCATCTCGTTACCCACGTGCACTCACACACACACACACACACACACACACACACACACACATACACACACATCCCTCAGGAAGTTACATGACACGCTGTCCCCCAAAACAAGATCCTGCCTCAGGAGCTAAGGGTCTTAAGGGTAGCCTGCATTGTCCCACCTTCAGCCACCTGCACCTGGGACCCCCTTTGCCCATGGCCCCTCTCCACTGCTTCGAATTACAGCCCATGTCTGCCTTAGCCCCTGTGCCACATTGTGCTGCCGAGTCCAAAAGCTTTGCATCTTGCAAGAACTCCGTTTCTTAGAAAACCCGCCCCGAGCCACCGAGCTGCAGTTGAAAGATTCCGGAAGGGCCGGGGTCTCGGGGCACGCTTCCGACCCTGCTGTGACTCCCAGGTGCGCTGTGCCCACATACGTCTGTGGGAAATTGCCCACCGGGGGCTCCTGAAAGCTGACTCGAGCCGCTTCATGTGGTGCAGAGCGAATGCCGCGTGGTTTGCGAAGACAGTCCCGTGGATGGCGCTTGGCAGGAGCTCTCCGCCTGGACCTTGGCCCCCCCCGCAGGCCACAGGGGTGGGGGGCAGACAGCCTCAGGAAGCCGGCTCCCGGGGCTCTGGCCAATGCGGAGGGCACCGTTCAGGACTCCAGCTGCACGAGGCGATCCCTACGCGTATGGTAACTGAGAGCGTGCCCCTCCTCCCGGGCGTGGGGGTGCCATTTAATTTCTCTTAGTGCTGGAAGGGGACTTGGTGGAATTGATTTGGCAAAAAGGTTAATGCGTTGTTATGGCTTCCAGTTGGCCGATTGAGTCGCTGGTAATTGGGCAGGGGAAGCATTTAGTTGGACGCGCTGAGAGCAGGTCCACACAGCTGGTACCTTGGCTGCAGCAGATTCTCCGTGCGCATGTGCACGTGTGTGTGCGCGGCTCACACACTCACATGCTCCTGTTTTCACTCCTTCTGCCCTCCCCTGTGACGCAAGGGCCTGTCGTCACCTTGCTCTGCCTGCTCGCCAGCCCCCCCCCCCCCCAACCCCGGGAGAAAACATAAGACAAGAGCTTCCTTCTCTTCTGTGTCCTGTTGTTGGAGAGCTGTGCACGCGCGGGCCCTTCTCTTTTACACGCCGGGCTCTCCTAGGTGCAAGGCGCCAAGGATGAATCACTAGGGCGGGGTCAGCAAACTTCAGCCCACATCACGTCTCTCCCGCCACTTGTTCTTATAAATAAGGTTTTACTGGGACACAGCCACCCCTCCATCGTTCAGGATTTGCCTCGGGCTGCATTCACCGGATGGAAAGTTGACTAGTAGCCACTAAGAAGGGAAGCCATCCCTTCCCTAAAGCCTAGAATATTCCTCTGGACCTGAAACCGAAAACACTTGCTGACCCTTTGGGTTTCTAGATTTAGCAAATCAAAATACAAGATTCCCGGGGCGCCTGGGTGACTCAGTTGGTTGGGTGTCTGATTCTTGATTTTGGCTCAGGTCATGATCTCAAGGTTCGTGAGATCGAGCCCTGCTTCGAGCCCCGCACTGGGCTCTGCACTCTTAGTGCTTGGGATTCTCTCCCGCCCTCTCTCGCTGCCCCTTCCCAGCTCCTGTGTGCGTGCTCTCTCTCCCTCTCACAATAAATAACTAAACTTAAAAAAAAAAACAAAAACAAGATGCCCACTTAAATTTTAACTTAAGATAAACAGTGCATAATTTTTCTTAGCAAAGTTCTGTCTCAGTTCTAACTGGGCAGCCTGTGTGTGTGCCTCTGGGTACCCGGCCACACCTGTCCTGGGCTAGGGGAAAGCAAAAGTGTAGCTCCTGTTTACATTTAACTTTTATCTCATTTCATCTCAGTTCCCACTTCTTTGAATGTTTTGTAATATCATAGCTCGTGGCATTATTACATCTTTTGTAGATAAACAAGTGGACAACTTTTGAGGGTATGCTCAAAATTGAATTTTACTGCACTGGTCCATGATCAAAGCAGTTTGGGGGCTACCGAGAGAGCAGGGGAGCCTCCTGCCCGTGTTGACTCTCATTCTGGTGAAGTGTAGCTGGAGGAAAGAACCTAAATTCAAAAAAGATTTTTTTAACATTTATTTATTTTTGAGAGACAGAGAGAGAGAGAGCAGGGGAGGGGCAGAGAGAGAGGGAGACACAGAATCCGAAGCAGGCTCCAGGCTCCGAGCTGTCCGCACAGAGCCTGACGCGGGGCTCAAAACCATGAACCGTGAGATCATGACCTGAGCCGAAGTCAGACGCTCAACCGCCTGCGCCACCCAGGTGCCCCTGAAAGAACTCAAATTCATCTCTGTCTTATCTCTAGGTTCCATGTTCTCGTGTGCGAATGGAGAGAACAGTTCATTCCTAGATAGGGTGATGGTGAAAACCCACTGGACGCTTCCATCTGTATTGTTGACCAGAGCCTATGGGATTGGGCGGGTGCTCCGTGCGTATTCTCTTTCCTTCTACTCCAATCTCTAGGGACTGGAAAGTGTGAAGGGTGCCCACAACGCCATGGGCAAACCCTCCTCAAACTGGGCCTTCTCTCCCTAGCCGCATTCCGGCTTTGCTGGGTGACTCACTCGCGGGTCGGAGTGTTTGTGTCTGGAGACTCAGAGCACCCTGCCCTGTGGTTTCAGTTCACATGGGGTTTGGTGACATGGTTTTGTTTTCACTTTGGTTTATCGTGTGAGTTTCCATCCTTCATCTCTTTTGTACCTGGCATTCTTGTGAAACTTTGGGGATTCGTCTGAAATTGTCCACCGAACAGCCGCCGCTGTGACTGCCGTGGTTCGCCGTAAGGGCAAGGGGGCTCCCCGGCGTGGCATCCGTTCAGGCGGTGGCCGTGTCCCGGGCGGCGTCCTCGTGAGAGAAAGGGCAGGGTCTTGGCTCGTGGGAAAACAGAAGGGGCCTCCTTCGTGTCTCCCAAGCATACCCTGCCCCGGTCTACGACGTTGCCCCCAAGCTCATGAACAGGAAGTGAACTGTACCAGCCATCTTTCTCCTTGCAGGAGACGCGAGCATCTTTGTGAGGGTGCCGCGGCGGTCCAAAAGCGTTGATGCTACGTGGGAAGCGGGTCTGTGATTCTCATCTGTTTCCAGGGCGAGGTGGAGGCTGCCAAAAAGAGGGCCACTCTTCCTGCCCAGGAGAGCAAGGGGTGTCTCATCTCTCTGGGTGTTAGATGGCAGTGATAAGTCGAGCAGAGCAACGGTGGCCCAACCCCTGTTTGTCGCTCAGAGGCCAGAATTCCTGTCCTCTGTCATTGTAAACAGAAAACGGTGTTTTCTCCCCTTCATTCATTCGTGCGTTCATTTGTTCACAAGCAAAACTTTCCTGGGGATCCACTCCATCCAAGTCTTGCCCTGTGCTACACAAATGAAATACTAAGTGATTCAGACTTGGTAGCTACCCTCAAGAGGCCATGTTTAGAGGAGAAATCGGAGAAGTAAGTGAGGTTTTGAAGGTGCTGTGACGAGCCTCGGGGTCCAGAAAGCAGCATGTGCTATCAGAGCCCTGTAAAGGACTCTTGGACGCAGATAAGGTGATACTTCAGTTGGGCTCTGAGGCCTGAGTAGGACTTTGCTAAAAGAAGAAGGGGTTTATTGGGCACCTGGGTGGCTCAGTTGGTTAAGTGTCTGAGTTGGGCTCAGGTCACGATCTCACAGCTCGATAGCTCAGAGCCTGGAGCCTGCTTTGGATTCTGTGTGTGTGGGTGTCTCTCTCTCTGTTCCTCCCCCGTTCACACTCTCTGTCTCTCTGTCTCTCTCTCTCAAAATAAATAGACATTAAAAAAGAAAAGAAAATTGTTTAAAAAATAAAAATGAGGGGCGCCTGGGTGGCTTGGTCGGTTAAGCGTCCGACTTCGGCTCAGGTCATGATCTCACGGCCCGTGAGTTCAAGCTCCGCGTCGGGCTCTGTGCTGACCGCTCAGAGCCTGCAGCCTGTTTCAGATTCTGTGTCTCCCTCTCTCTCTGCCCCTCCCCTGTTCATGCTCTGTCTTCCTCTGGCTCAAAAACAAATAAACGTTGAAAAATAAAATTAAAATAATAAATAAATAAATAAATAAATAAATAAATAAATAAATAAATAAAGATGAAAAGAAGAAGAATGGGTTTGGCCCAAAGCATGATACACTGAGGGAACAGGAAGTGTAAGGCCCAGGCTCAAAACCGCAGGGTAGGTCTGAGAAGCTGACCCTGATTTTTGGTTCGTATTTATTTGTTTATTTTGAAGAGTTGCATGAGCATTGTGTTCAGAGGAGGCAAGCGGGGACCAGATGAGGAAGGGGCTGTGGGCTACACTGCATTTCTGTTATCTGAATGCAACGTGGAAAATATGAATTACAAAGGAGATAAAAAGTAAAACTGGCTTCTCAGCCTGAAAACCCACACGATGACTAGACTGAAGTCATCAGGTAGGGAGAGAAGAACAAAACTCACATGTGTCTCAAAGCTTTAGCAGCCCCCAGCTTCCTGCCACATCAAGTCTCAGTTCCTCTACCTGATACGTGCACAACCTGCCCTGATCCGGCATCACCCCACGTCTGGCTTCCCGGCCTCTGCTTCTCAGCCCATGTCATTTATTTGGTGCTGGCCAGGGATCCCTGCCATTTGCATCTGACTGATGAAGAAACTGGGGTCCCCAGAGGTTGAGAACTTACCTAAGGGACACAGAGCCAGTTCCGGGTGGAGTTTGGACTTAAACCTGCCTCCCTTTGTGGAAGCCAGGCTCTTTCCTGGAAGAACCCAGCCTCATGGCACTTGGTCAGCCGCCGTGGAGCAACTGATAACAATCAAGTCTTTGAGCGACTGTTGGGCTGAGCCCGGCGTCTTCCCGCACTCTCACTGCCACCCCTTTCCAAAGCCCGAGTTTCCAAGGCTTCATGCCATGGGTACTTGGCTTTGAGAAAAATGAGCGTATTTTTCATTCTCGTTGCCAGTCTTCCCCTGTGTCAGGGCCATTATGCCCTCCTTGCTCGGGATTGAGCTGGGTGCTAAAATGCACAACGTGGAGGGACCTCATTTTAACGTTCAGTGTTCGGGGTGGGGGGGGTCACTCCACAGAGGGGTGTGTGTGGGGAGTCTTCTCTCTTTGACTCTTTTCCTTGGATCTGCTTGGAAACGTAGCGTTTTAAAGACCTTCTTGGCTGGAGGGTTTTTTATTGTAAACATAAAACATTCATTGAAACGTTAAACATTTTACAGCTGCTTTTCAGCACATAAATTTTCATAGATACCCACCCCCTCACTGCCACACCCTTCTCATATAGTTTTCCTTCCTCCTCCTCCTCTTCCTTTCCCTCCTCCTTTCCCCCTCCTCCTTTCCCCCCCTCCTCCTTTCCTCCCCTCCTCCTTTCCTCCCCCCCCTCCTCCTCCTCCTTCTCCTCCTCCTCTTCCTTTCCCCTCAAATAGTTCCAAGACCAAAGCTGGGGGGCGGGGGGCTACACTTCTGATAAACTATAACAGGAGACGTAGGTCACCCAGTTTGGAAAAGCACACTGTATTTTAGCCCAGTGAAGAATGACAGAGCTCTGCCAAGGAAAACAAACACTCCTGCTCCTTCCAGCCCCAGCTTGAGCCACTGTGAGGCCGAACCCTATGCCAGGCCTGAGGAGGCTACTGGGCATGCCTCAGATGTGTCTCCTCTCCCAGCCAGAGTCGCAGGAAGGCTGACTCTGAGAAAGCCAGAAGACCCACGAGGACCGGTGTTAAGGTGGAACAAGCCAGCGTGTGATTTGTCAAGGGCCGTCTTTCTGATTGGATGATCCATGGGTGGTGTGGCTACTCATTAAAGCCAAGTCCACCAGAAGGTTGGCCTAGTTGGTTCCAAAATAGGGCAGGGTGAGCCTGGTGCTCAGAGACCAGGGGAAACGTACATGGAGTGGTGGAAGTCAAAAATCTGCTAAGCTTTGACCCTGATGGGTACTTTGGGAAAGCAAACCAGTTCCCTATGGGTGACATGGATTCTTTGGCCCCGTCACAGCTGTCTATGACCCTTGCCATGGCCTCGTGGTGGGTGGTGTGAACTTCCTTCCTCCTGGATTTTTGACCCTGGTCATGTGATTCTCTTTTGCCCATGAGGGATGTCAGCCAAAACGATGTGAGCAGAGTCTTGAAATGTGCTTGCATGACTAGATTTATCCCCTTACCCTTCTCTCATGGCCAGTGTCTCTGCAGCTTGAGCCCCAGAAGGAGACACAGTAAGCAAACCTGGAACCTGAGTTACAGCATGGGGCCAAGTTCTGCCCTGCCCAGTCAATATCAGCCAAGCCCAAACCAACCCCTAGACCAGTGAGTGAAAAAAAAAAAAAAATCAATATTTATTCATGTGAGTTACTGAGTGTCCAAGATTGTTTGTTATGCAGCAGTATTGTGGCAAGTGCTGACTAAGACACCTTCTAGTGACTTTGTGTTCTACTTAGAATAAAAATACATATTCTCTACTGGGGCCTACATGTCCTGCAGATTTGAACCTCTGCCTTCCTTTCAGACTGTATTTCACATGGTGCGCAATTTTGCCAAATGCCCTCGAGCCACTCTAGTCTTCTTTATATTCCTTGGGCACTCAAAGCCTCAACACACAAAGCCTCAGGGCCTTTGCCCATATTGCCGTTTTTGCCCAGAAAGGGCATGGCCCGTTCTTTCTAATCCTCCTGGGTCAGTTTAAATATCACTTCCTCAAAGGCCTACCTTGACCACTCTATATAAATAAAAGCAGTAACAGTAATCATCATTTCATCATTTCCCGATTGCTCATACGTGCCAGACTGTGTTCTTGGCATGTCATAACAGCCCTATGAGATCGGGGCCGTCATTCGTCCCCCTAGTGCACAGAGGAGACTCTGAGGTTCAGAGAGGCTTGGCGAGTGTGTCACCCAACTAGGAAATGGTGAAACTGGATTCAAACCCTCTTCCTCTCTACTCACTCTATTTCTTTTCTTCTGAGCACTTCCCACTTTCTGAATATGTGTACATCCGTTTCTCCCTTTGCTGTCTGTGTCTTCTTCCCTAGACTGTAAGCCCCTGAACTTGAAAGCTTACAGGGAGGCCCTGTGGACACAGCCAGCAAGTTGCTCAGCATCTTAGTCCTAGTTCTGTCTCCAACCCCTTCTATGATCGAGGATAGGTTGCAACCCTTCTGCTGGCCTCAGTTTCCCCACCTGTCAGAGAGGGGTTTGTCCTTGATCTCTCGGGTCCCTCTGAGACTGAACATCCCACGGTTCTCAGAGACTCTGAGGCCAAATAGCCCAGGACAGCCTTGGTACCCAGCGGCCCAGAGAGTTCTCGGTCCATCTGCACCGAAGGGCCGAACCTGGTCATGGCCCTTGGGTTCTGCAGACCCTAGAGGGACGACAGAAGGGTTCTTTGACTGTCTCACAGTTCATTTTCCCACCGGCTCTGCCGTTCCTCTCTCAGGCCTGAGCCATTCATTCTTGCATCTAACATTTATCCAGTGCACCCTGTGTCCTGGGCTGTGTGTTGATCTCCCAAGGTCCAAAGGTCAGCAGACCTGGGGCTGAGTGGCCACTCGATACATATTTGATGAATGAACCTTGTCTCCACCCTACAAGCGGCCCATCACAAATATCTATACAAGAGCCCCAAAGATGACACACGCACAGTTAAGGTTGTCCGGCAATAGAAGTGCTGATGTGTTTTTGGGCAGTCATTCAATCATTTCCATCTCCAGCCTTTCCCAGGCATTCCTCCATGCCAAGCCCTGGGGGTACAGAGTGAAATAACACAGGAGAAGCCGAGCCCAGCCACGCTGGCTGTAAAGTTCACCTTTTGGCTCCCTCCCTCTAGTCTCATTAGGGTCTTGCCCCATCTCGGCAACAGGCCGACAGTCTACGTTACCATCCGAGACCCCGGCTCTAATTACAGCGCAGCCGCGATCAACATGCCCTAACCAGTGAGCAGATGGCAGCTGCATGAAATCACTGGGCGCAGATAGGAATCAACAAGGGAGATTAGGTAAGGTGCTTATTTGAGGGGCCGTCAGGGCCCGCGGCAAGAGAGTTCCCTCGGGCTCGAGGCATGCCCTCTGCAGCCTTCTCCACGCACGCTCGGATTACACCGCTCGGTGATATTCCATCTGCATGCACCTTGCCCTCTGACTTGGCAAACACGGATGCTGCCAAAAGCCTTGTAAAGCCGTATATCTTAAGTACGAAGGAGCATCTTTGGGGGGAGGTGAATTGATTTGCAAAGCAGGCTGACACCTGGTCTCCTATTTCTCCTTGGAATCAAATAATTCATCTTTATACCCCTAGGCCATAGTGAAATTCGAACCTGGACGAAACCAGGGACTATTTGTAGCAGCGGGATCAGAGAAATTAGCCAAGTGTATTCTAAAATTATCAATTGCTGATCACATAGCCGAGGTGTGCTTTAGGCCTTGTGGGGCGGGGGTGGGGGGTCTCAAGCTGCGGTTGGCTGGCCCTTCGCAACCAAAGGCTGCCTGCATGGAGGAACAAATGCCAAACAGCCATGCGTTTGTGGGGTAGCTGCTGTCCGTATGTTATGTGTGCATCGTATGTAGATTACTGTCAAATCCTTACAGCTATGGGCAAAACAGTTAGTATCCCCATTTTACAGACGAGGAAACAGAACCCCAGAAATGTTAAAGCCTCTGCCCTACAGAGAGGAAAGGGGTGGGGGGGGAGCTGGATTTTAAGAGAGTTAAAACATCAAACATTGAAATGTTAAAACAAAAAAACACAACAGTCTATTAGATTAAAATTACTATTTTAAGTTAAAAAAAAAAAAGAAAAACGAAAGACGAGAAAAACACTAAAAAATTAAGTTTTGGATTCCAGTGGTAGAATAATAGTAAATCATAACAAAATACTCAGTGTTTGTTTTTTTTTTTTTTTTTTGTTTAGCACTAGGAGTATGCATAATGGTTAATGTATTTATATAAAAAATATATTTAAAAATGTAAAAATAAAGGTAGGAAATACATCTATGGTTGATAATGAAGTATGAATTTGGCTAAAGGAAATGTTTATTGGTGTAGGTGAGAAATAGCTAAGAAGGAAAAACTGCAGATCTTAAAATAGGTGTAATATATTATATATCTGTGAAAATGGACCACATAGATTGCCTCCATTAAAGTCGTATTGGATGTTGGAATCTCAGGTTCCTTGGATTGCAACTGTACTTCTTATATTAACCAGGCTTTTTATAAACCATGCCTCTCAACACCTCAAGCTGACAGCCACATCCTGGGTGGTTATTTAATACCAAGTTTGACTTTCTTCACTCTGAGGGTCCTGGAAATAGAAGACCAGAAAGTAGCCTTTTAAAGGTCTGGTGCCATTTACCAGTCAAATGCTTTGGGCAGAGCGACTGAGGCGGCCCCCTTTTCCTTTATTTTCTTTCTTTGAGCAGTAAAGAGACCATCATGGACCAAATCAAGAGTAAAATAAGGCAGCGTATGGAAAGCATTTCTGAAAGTCCTTACCATGTCTTACCACCGAGGAAGAAGGAAGAAAACAAACAAGAAGAGAAAAATTAGCAATTCCTCTGCAATCGTGTCTCTGCAGAGTTCAACTGTACCCTTAGCCAGAGAGAGGAAGAGAACCCCCTGCCCAGACAGGGATCTGGTGATCTGGAGATCTGGTGATCTCCACGTAATCCCTATCTGAGCTACAGTGCCTCTGAAGGACCAATATGCCAAACACGAAATCCTGTAGCTCTCCAGTCTCTCCTTAAGGGCTGTGAGAAGTGGGTGTCACCAAGATCCCCTCGTTGTGTGACCTGAAAAACAAAGTCCCATCAGGGTCATGAAGGACCTCTTGACCTGAACAGGGGGAGAAAAGAGCAGAGCCACTGTCAACAATGGACACTACACGTTGCCACGAAAAAGTAGGCTTGAAGTGACTCAAAAGGGGATAGCATGGTACATAGAAAAGGCAATTGGACATATTTATTTTATGTTTTGAACAACATACCAGAAACTAATTCAAACCAAAAAATGAGATGCATTTACCAGGAACAGAGATAAGTTATTTTTATCAATCAGCATTAAATCCAACTGGATTTCTTGGGAGTCTTTAAAACAAAAGTTCTCTTTAACCGATAAAAAAAGAGCATAGGCGTATAGGGACAAACTTCTACCCTGCAACATAATTCTAAGAACTTATCAAATAAACGCTTCTTTAAAAAAAAAAAAAAGATTCAAGTCTCTTACAGTGTCTTAGAATATTTAGACACAGTATCTTAGAATAGAGTTTGCCAAAGATAACAGAACTGTCTTCTATCAGCCATCCCTGCCTCATGTTTACCTAGAATAAAAATAGAGGATAATATTAAATTATAAGTTAAGGAAGCCCTTTCTGCAAAGAGTTAGAATATATATATATATATATATATATATATATATATATATATATATATATATATATATAGGCTCAGTTGTTTCCCGCGTGACAGCATATGGGATTGAAATGAAAGAGAGCAGGGGAAGAGGGAAGGAGGGAAGGAAGGAAGAAAGAAAGACAAGAAAGAAATTAACATGTTTTAGAATACGACTTGAGGCGAAGTGAAAATGAAAATGAATAACCTGATTGACCCTCATCTCTGCCCCCTCTCCTTGGAAGTGGGCTGTCAGAGCACCTCTGAGGAAAATCAGCATTTTTCTTTCAAAAAAGAAGGAAGAGGAGGAAAGGAGAAGCCGAGGACAAGAGCGGACACCGAATCCACTCAAGGAAATGAATGCAAATTCTGAGTGTTGCCAATCAGCCGTCTCAGCCGTTAGAAGCAAACCCCGTCATCTCTCCTACAACACCTGCTATTGAGGGGCTCACTTGGGCACATAACTGAGAATAGACCTTTAAGTACTTGAGTGACTTAAAGGCTTAATAAATGTTATAGAACAGTTTTCATGGAAGTGTTGGGGGAATATCAGATGAACACAAGACATTTCTTTCTAATATAATTTAGTTAACAAGCGCAACAGATTTTTAAGCGCACTCCTAAATCATGATAAAAATCTGTACGATAAACATATTTGTCTTCTGTTGTCCCATGATAATAACCATCTTAGTTAACATTTACGGAGCACTTACTATATGCTAAGGGCGATGTGTATGTGCATTATCTTACTTAATCTTCACGACAATTTTATGAGATAAGAGGCACTCAATACATTCAAATCACGTAATTATTGAAATGGGCTGGTGAGCCAGCCTAGCTCATGGGTCAGAAATTCCACGGGTCAGGCTCTCTGATCCAAATGTCTCCTGGTCCCACCGTGGTGATGCCACCTGGGAGCACCTAGCTATACGCTGCAGCCGATATATCACTGGGGATCGTTCTGAGCCCTTTCGTTGCCTGGTTCTTCCGGGATAGTGGCACCGACTCCAGGAATGTCCTAGGAATCTCATTTCATCAGCCAGATGGAGAGAGAATGGGCAGAAGGAATATTGGGGTCCGGGGACCATCTACCTCTGTTCCTCAGGATCCTTCACAACTGTCTTTATCACCACTAGTATTGTTGTAGAATTTTACCGCATTATATCCTCCTTTTTACAGATGATAAAAATGTGAAAGCATCGAGTTGAAGGGACTTTTCCAAGGTCACATGATTTATCAATGGCAGAGAGAGAAGAAATCTGTCTAATGCAATCCAACTTATCCATCTCAAGAAGAGAGATATGCCAAGGAGGATGATTATTAAATTATCACTAATGTGAACCCTTGTAATTACTCTCATAATTTTCTTTAGGCTTATCCCATAGGGCATTGTTAAGCATTATTAGATTGTGATTATAAATGGATTTGGCCAGGCATTTCTCTTTTGCTCTGTGGCAGCTTTTTCTCTAGAGGACTTGGCCTCTGGAGAAACTACCTTCCCTGTATCCATTTGCTTCCCAACCTTTGGGCTTCCCTTATCTGATAAGCACTCAGTGACTTCAGCAGAGAATACGTGCATTCAGGCTGATTTCAGACAGCTTAAGATCAGCGTGCCAGTTGGTAAGTCCCCAACTGGTTGCTAAGTCATGCTTACTGAATGGATGAATGAATGAATGACCAAGTCATTAAGACTTCTCAGGTTAGTGTTTTCATGAAGCTGACACAGAATGCGAAAACCAAAGTTCTTGTTGTCACACCAATTTCTTTCAATCCCTTCCTGGATTCCATGTTCTAAGATCTTTTTTTCTCTCCACATAAATGGTATTTATTAAATAAAAATGCATTTTTCTTATGTATCAACCAGTGTGGCAGCCTTTGGATTTTTTAAAGCAACCTTCCTTTGCACACCCTTTATTTCCTTCCCCACCCGGCTTTATGAAGTGGAAGGGCCATATAAAACTGTATATATTTAAGTGTACATGATTTGATATGTGTGTACATTATAAATGATTGCCACAATCAAGTTAATTAACACACTCATCACCTTGCTTAATTTTTTTTTTATTTTCCTGGTGAGAAAGCTTGTGATCTACTCTCTTGGCAAATCGCAAGGATAAAATACAGTGTTATTAACTCTAGGCACCATAATTTACATTAGATCACTAGAGTGTATGCATCTTATAACTGAAATTTGGTACCCTTTGACCTACATCTCCCCATTTTCTGACCCCCCACCCCCACCCCTAGCAACTGCCCTTTTCCTCTCTGTTTCTATGAGTTCAATTTGCTCTGCTCCCTACCTCTCTCTCTCTCTCTCTTTCGTGTCTGGCTTATTTCTACTTATGGATGTTTTAATTATATACAAAAGCATGGAGACTGGGCATTTTAATTAGTGACCACAGCCTTGACACAAATAAATGTACTGTTTTGGTTATGTTTTCAAAGAAAAAAAAATCTTGCCCCTTATCACCAGGACCTTGAGTTTGGCAAATGTGGATGAGAAGGTCTCTCAGGTCCATTTTGTAGAGCTAAGCAATCATGCCTGGGAGCTGCACTAACCCACCCCACAGGTAATAACCCTCTCACAGTCTGTGCTGTGTCCCTTGTCTGCCAGCGTGAGGCTGTTATGCGCAGGGAGGGGTGCTGCCCAGAAATAGCTCACCGTTTATGCTGCCAAAGAATACACTAGCGAAAAGGAGGTCTCTCTTCAAAGGACCTAATCCCAGGAATTTGACGGAAGAGTCTAAGACATTTGCCAAAGGTGATGAAGAACCCAGTGGGTGGTTTGGGGAAAGCAGGACTTGCCCCTGTTCCCTTGGACCATGTCCTTCTCTACTGGGATGTTGGGGCCTTGTGGTACTAATCATATTCAGGCTGTAAGATGGTGTGGAAGGAGCAGGGACATTCTTCAGCCAGTACCTACGAGGGTGGCCATACTGTTAAAATATTAAATAATTCCACACTATTTGATAATACTCCTGCCCCAAACCCATTAGGTGCCCACATACCCCTGGGATTCCTGAGTGATTCCTCACCTGAAGGAGTCATGCCTGCTTTCATGGAGGAGGGACATGCTCCCAGGACATGACCAGTGTGCGTTCACATTGGTCACTGACAACTATTAAATACATTCAGTGTTACCCCTGATAAAGAGTGTAGGAATAATGGCCAAAACATACCTGGCTTCAGTCCCAACTCTGTCATTTAGTAACCTCAGGACCTCAAGTCACTTCCCCGAGTCTTTTCTTCTCTTTATATTAGTCATCTTAGTAATTATTACAACATCGTGGGATTATTTTCAGGACTACATGATGAGAAAAACACATGCCAATAATAACAGATTTCTGAATCTCGTGGATCTGTAAGAAATGGTGGCTCTTAAGTTGCATGGCAAAATCTGGCTCGGAGAAGAGGGCCTCACGTATGAAATCTTGGGCATGAGAAAGGAGTCTCATGACTCACCCCATGCTCAGCCTCCTCCCTGCAGAAGGGAAGACTGGTAGAGCATGGAGGGGGCATGATACATGACACAGGAGAAGGGCACACAGGAACCTTGAACTTCTGGTATGAACCACCTTGACACATAAGGGTCTGTGGGCACATGCACTTTTCCTCCTTTTCCTGTTGGCCCCATTGCTTAAAGTGCAAAGCAGATGTCATGTTTTTGGGCAACGTTGTTCACTTTTAACACTCAGTTTATTAATGAATTTGGAACAAAGAAAATTCAATAAAGTGAGCAGCCTTGGGGGCCAGAGTAAAGGCAATTGAGAAAAGCACAGCACTCCATGGGACTCTCAGACATTATTTAGGAAGCTCTGAAGTGTACTCAGTCTGGGATTCTAAAAAAAAGATTAGTTAGGCAATAGTTTACCTTAGATCATTGCGAGATGGGCTTTAGCCAAAACAGTCTGTCAAACCCAAGAGAAAAGTTGGGGGAGGGATTATTTTTAGGGTTCTGAGAGCACTTTGCCTCGATATTCCTATGGGCATTCAGTGAGTTATTGACACTTTGTGCGATAGGGTAAACTTGAGAATTATTCATGCCCCTCACTTTCACCCTGTTCCCTAATTCTCTCTTCCATGAAACTACAGTGAAACAGCTGCTGTACCTAGCTTTAAAGTGGCAGACCAGGAACCAAATACAGGCTATGGAAAGTGGCCCCAGTGGTTCTTAGTTCTTGGCAGTCTTCTCCTACACTGAGTAGTCCCAATCTCTGTAACCAGTGGAGTATTGCAGAAATCAGCATGTGTAGCTTCTGAGGTGAGGCCATCAAAGACCTTGAAGCTTCTTCCCTCCTGTCTGGGCTCATTCACTTGGGGAGAAGCCAGCCACCACGTCGTAAGAGTGCTCAAGCAGCCCTGCAGAGAGGCACTGGGGGCTTCCTGCCAATAACTGTGTGAAGAAACCATCTCCGAAGCTGGTTCTCCAGCCCTAACTGAGCCTTCAAATGATTGCAGACCCAGCTGTTAGTTTTTTCTTGAGCCACGTTTAAGACTCTGAGCCAAGAACCACCAAACTGAACCACTCTCAAATTCCTGGCCCACAGAACTGTGTGAGACAATCAATGTCTATGATTGTTTCAGCCCACTTAGTTTTGGGATAACTTGTTATGCAGCAACAGATGACTAATACAGTTGGAAAAGCTAATCTTTAGCTGCCCATTCAAGGTCCGAAATATTGATTATTTATTCAGGACTACTTAGTTCCAAGTGAATGGAAAATGAATTGAATCTGAGGTCTCTCCCTTCCCCATACTTAGAGTGAGATTCGCTTTGGCAAATGTGACCTTATCAGACAGCGTCCACTGCTTCTGGATCTCTTCCTTAATCAGTTTGCGGTATGATGTGCCAGTATGGCAAAAAAACGTCCAGAACTCTGGCTGCATGGGCTTGTGGAACTGCTACATTTTATAGATTGTCAAGGTTTAACTGTTTAACAAATAGTTGGACTGATCCTTTAAAAGGGCTGTATTATCAATATGTAAATTTATTTTAGCACATGTCTTCCTAAAATGTACCACCTGCTTCCCTGCCTTCCCTCCACAGAGCGCATTTTGCAGCCCTGAAGGCTCCAGATGACCATTATTGTGAGGTCTGAAGTGTAACCATGAAAGGCAGAAGGTGCAAGCAGTATTGGGCAGACACATACCCTGTGGACGGCAGCCCCGGAGGCCTTCTCCGTGCCTCTCTACTGCCAGCCTGTCATTGGGTCTTTAACTCATTCAGGAAGGGAAATTTCATAACTTCACAACCGTCAGAGCTTCGACTCATGGCTAACTCTCTGCTGAATCGGCCAGGCTGCTCCGCTCCGGACCCTTGTCCTCTTCACCTTCACACTGTCCTCTGTTATTATCTAATTAACATTTAAGACATTTAATATTTAATTAATATTACGATGTATCCTTAGATCCATTCATAATTTCATTAGCTTTGTTTTAAAAGGAAATTTTCTATCACCAATCATAAAGGGAAAACCAAGACGATTGGCCACAAATAGATAAGGGTAAAACCACATGCTGTGGAAGCAGAACAGTGTCATCCATTCCAAGTAGCTTTGTCACCAGAGAAGATGCTGTGCGTCTTCATGTCAGTGGGAGTCAAGTGCCTCCCCAGAATTCTGTGCTGTGGGGTCTGTGAGCCAGCTGCAATCCCCTGTAGTTTGCTAAGCACCATCATTGCCTCAGATCAGGAACAGGCTTCCCCGAAGCGTGCTTCAGTTGTGACGCCAGTGTCTTTCGACGTGCCAACGCCATTGGAAGCGCCATCTCCAGAGAGGTCATCTGCCATGGCGCTCTCTTCTTATCTTGCTTCCCCTGTCCTACACCATGGAGTTAAGAGCTCCAGCTTTGATTCAGATCCTGTCTCTTCTCCTCACCGTGTGATTGTGAACCCATCAATAAAAGGAGGTGATAGTATACACTTAGCAGGTTGTTGTGAGAGTCAAGGGTGATGATGTATATAAGGCCTTGATGTTTGCTGTAAAGAGGCTATATCTCGTATTTGCATCACCAGCTATTTGAAGATTTTGTTTTCGAGTTTTGGGAGAGAATCTTCTTCCCAGACCTGGGAATTTTCTTTTTTCAAAAAAGAAAGAAAAAGGTCCTTCTGCAGACAAAACCAGGGTCATATTTCAGGTGTGTTGAGTCCCCACTTCTTGTTATCTCTAGCTGGAAGCCGGCAGTGCCCCCCCCCATGTGTGGATCACCACATTCCCACTTCTGATTTAAGATAGTGCAAGTTGGACATGGTCACCAACCAAGATCCCTGGCTGATCTGAGTGCACTTAACCACGAATGACACTTGATTAAGGGAAGAAATATGAAGAAGTCTTAGAACAGGTTAATTGGGAACCCATGTCATGTAAATGCTGAGACGTTTTGAAGGTGAGCATGGTAGAGAACTAACAAGGTGCCCAGCTCGATGAGAAATGAATTCCTAAGTGTACATGACCAGGCATAGGGTACAGAGAACATCCTCCATTCCCAATGGATGGGATGTTTTTTTGTTTGTTTTTTTTTTTTTTCATTCTTATCTCTGTTCCTTCTTCCTTCACTGTCACTGTGGTAAACTAAGCCAATGATGGTTTTGACTCAGGTTTTGGTTTCCAACCTTCTTACATACCGTGTCATCCGGGAGCAACGTAGGAAGTCTCTCGATGAGTATGTCAGGTACTAACCTAGGTCTTCCCTGAATCCTTTCAACTGACTCTCACAGAATTGCATTCTATGGACAGGGAAATAGAAATGCAGGGAAGTTAAGCTACAGGCCAATGGTCATCCATTTGGAAGAGGCAGAACTGAAATTTGAACCCAAGACTCTATGCTCCTGATTTTAGTTTCCTATGGCCTCTGTAACAAAGCACTACCAACTTTGTGGCTTAAAACAACACATATTGATTCTGTTACACTTCTGGGGGTCACACTTCTGAAATGCATCCAATGGAGCTAAAAAATCAAGGTGTGTCAAGAGTGCTTCCTTCTGGAGGTCATAGCGGAGAATCCATTCATTCCATCTTCTAGATTCTAGAGGCTGCTGACATTCCTTGACTCATGGCCCCATACCTCTAGCCTCTGCTCCCATCTTCACATCTCTCTGACTCTGAGCCTCCTAACTCCCCCTTAAATACCCTCATGATCCCATTGGACCCACCTGGATAATTCAGGATAATCTGTACACCTCCAGATCTTTAGCTTTACCCCATCTACAAATCCCTTCTGCCATGTGAAACATCATATTCATAGGTTCTGGGGATTAGGACATAGACACCTTTAGGGGGGCACTATTGAGCCTAATATACCCCCTACCACCAATCTCACACTTAGGAGGGGATGTCCACATGGACTCGGGGCCTTATGTCAGCATTTCCCCTCGAAGAACAAATACTTGCCCTTGTGTTTGGCCGAGAGCCCAGATCTTGCATTCAGGGTCAGGCAGCTCCGCTCAAGCTCCTGGGTTCAGCGGACTGTCCCTGGCCTGGCAGGGTCCATGAGACTCTGGAGGCACAGTACCTTGTGGGCATGGGGAGCATGATGGGCTCATGATAGCATGGGGTTATTTCTTGTTCCATTTTTGTACCAATTATTACATTTCTGTTCCCAAGGGGTTTTCAACTGTGATTATTACACTGCCAGTCAAGAGGTTGAGGGGTTCATCCTTTCCAGACTCGGATGGTCGAGGGCCATTAGCAGAACGGGTCAGTAAGAGCAGCCTGTAAGAAGTGTGATCTGCTTGTCTTTACTAAGCTGTCTGGATTTTCTCGGCCCATTTCCCCACAAATTTAAAAGACACAATGAGTTTTCAGGGAGAATGCCTCCGCATTTGAAAGTTTTCGTTTAGTTTTGTTTACTTGTTGAATGCCCTCTCGGCTCCTGGACCAACAGACATGACTCTTGTCACCAGGGAGAAATTGGCGTTGGCTAAATCTGTGGTCGGTCTGCTGCTTTTGCTTCTCCACTCAGCCACCCCAGTACTTTCTCTGTGGCTTGTGGTGGGCTCACAGTTCTTGACCTCAGGACTCCCACCGGTCTAGCCGAGATTGGTTGGCTTGGAGCGGCTCACACATGGGTTCCTGGTGACATCTGGGACACCCTGCGATTAGTCTGACACGAAACACTGATCGCCTCCTTGGGTTTGGATTCTGTGGCACTGCAGCCTCTTGTTCGTGGCACAAGATCATCTTCAAAATCGCACATCCCTTGTTGGGTTTCGGTCTCCACCCCTGGTACAAAGAGAAGGATAACCGGGTACAAGCAAGGGAAGGGAGCCCGGGGTAGGCCAACCTAAACTCTACAAAGAAGATGAATCAACAAATGAATGTCGAGAAGGCCTCTCAGATTAAAGGAACTTGACTCCTCTTTGGTGGCAGAACTGCGCTGGCCTTTTTTCTCAACTTTTCTGATTTACCCCCAAAGGAGCTGTGAGGTGGGTCTAGTTGTTCTCATTTTATACATCAGGAAACTGAGGCCAAAGGCAGCAGATCAATTTGCCCGAGATCCCAGTCAGGAAGTTTTCAGCTAAGAGCCAAAAGCACCCCTGTCACTAGCCTGTTGCCTCCCCCGTGGCCACTCCAGGCATGGCCCGTGGACCACCAGCGTCAGCGTTCCCTGGAAATGCAGAGCCCCGGGCTGACCCCAGACCTGCTGAGTCAGAACCCGCGTTGTAACAAAATCTTCAGGTGACTTGGGTGCACATGCTAGCTGTTCGCCTCCACCCCCACCTCCTCCTGAGCGAGCAGACCGTCGTCAGGTAACCCCCGTGCCTGAAGCCTCTAGTGAGGCCACAAAGACGCTACGACCCAGGCCCCTGTCATGAGAAATTCAGAGCCCAAGGCAACAGACCGCCAGCCCTGTGGGGGTGGCGGTGCAGTAAAAACAGTAGTCACTGGGTGTTCACAGAGCACAGAGGGGGGCAGTTTACCAGGAAAACTATCTGTTGGAGCTTACTCTTAACCGGAGTGGGAGGCAGTAACCCACTGTGGTCGAGAACAGCAGCCCTGGATTCGTATTGTCTGGTTTCAGGTCCTGGTTCTACTACGTCCCAGCTGTGTGATGTGGGCCAAGTTGCTTAACCTCTCTGGGCCTCAGTTTCTGTATCAGTTTCTATATCTGCACAACAAGCAAGTACTCTTATGGTTCTGGGGGATTATATTATTACCTGCCTGTTGTGCAGGTAAAATGAGATGATACTCGGGAGGGACCCAGTGGGCTGCACTCAGCTTAATAAGTGTTAGGTATTATTGACGGTTGGGTGTACAACAACCAAAACAACAAAGGCTGGGAAGGGTTTTCCAGGCAGGGGGACCACACGGGAGATTTCCATTCCACTGAAGCATGTGTTTCCCGAGCACCTGCTCTGTGCCAAGCACTATTCTAGGCTCTGAGGACATGAACCTGAATTTACAAAAACAGTTTCCTCCACCTGAAGGCCTCACAGTCAAGGGCCAGAAAACCATCGGTCATCTGGCATCATTCATATGTTGTATTACAAAGCTGTGCATTTCCTTCTAAGTACTGCTTTAGCAGCATCCCGCCTGTCCAAACAGGTGTATTGGTATTGCTGTATTTCCATTCTCCATCATTCCAAACATTTCCCATGTGATTTCTCCTTTGACCCTCGCATGTTTATTTTAACATTCACTCATTTCTGTTCGGCCCATCCAGTGCTCACTGAATACTTGGCCTTGCACCAGGCAGTGGCCTAGGCACGGCTTCAGGCCTTTAGGAGCTCATCATCCAAAGAGGCATTCAGCATCTGGTTAGGGGAGACAGACGTGAAGTCTTTCTATATACAATACAAGAAGCCTCTGTTCCAGATTTCTCAGCCCCAGGTCTCTGACTCCCAAAGCATTTATCGCTGCTCAGTTGCTGCTTCTGAAGCGAAGCCTTGTCCCGGTCACCACTGTATTTCCAGCCCTGAGCACTGGGCCCTGCCCATAGTAGGTACTTACTAAGTATTTGTTCCACAAAGTCGTTCTGCGGTACCCATGCACTTTGTCTCAATTCTTTTGATTATTCTCTTAACTCGTCTGATTTTTGACTCATTTCTCCGATACTCAGTTCTGATATGCCCAAATCCTATCAGTCCGCACCATACTGTAGAGCTGTTTCCCCTCGTTCTAATTGTCCTGCGAAGTGCTCGGTGGCCTACTTGGGACTGTGCAGACCCCGGCACCCCAAGGCTCGTGTCTGTTTCCGCTACCACCTTTGAGCCAGAGAAGCCCTTCTCTCCCTCCGCCTCCCATGCATTGTGGGCTGGGACGTACGTTTGGGCGTCTGCCCAGATTGTGCTTGGAGTGGCACCAGCTGCACAGGATATGTGAAATATCTGCTCCAAAGGGTCCAGGAGTGGCACTGGGAGTGGAATCAGCTGGTGCTCCAGGATAAAAATCATTTCGCCATCTTTGCTGAAAAGTCAGTGTGCTCCTCCTGCACTCAGCAGTTTATGGGGGTGCCATGTTGTTTTCAGTCTTCCGGCCCTAGCCATTTTCCAGATGGGGCTGGGTGCTGTTAGACAGCTCCATGCTCCTGCCAAAAAGAGTCGTTTCCTTGGGGCGGGAGGCCACCCCCCCCAAGCCCAGCCGGCGTTGCCTTTCAGTGAGCATACTGGAACTTGGCAAGTCCCGATTTCTTTGGGAGCTTGACCCGGGATGCCTGCTCCTCCAGCCCCACTTGGCAGGCGTTCTTGTCCTCTTGGTGAAAGGGAATTCATCCTTGTGGGGAGGTGCCCCTTCTGGAGTGGGTTTGGAGGGTCACAGCTGCCTCTGTCCAAACCAGTTACCTGCTTCTCCAGAAATTACATCTTCCTCCGCCCTCCTGCGTGGCCATCCCTCTCTTCTATCCTTCCATCCTGCGGGTAGCAGCGTGGGTTTGAAAGCCGTGCTGCCTGTTTCGATTCCTGGCTCCCCCACATTACCCGTGTTTAACCTCGGACAAACCGCTTGAGTCTCTTTAAGCCTCAGTGCCCGCAACTGCAAAATGGGTGAGGTTGTGAGGGTTTGATGCTGTGATGTGAGGGCGCTTAGCATGGTGGTGAACACTCTCCGTGTGTCTGATCTCGCGCTGTTGTTGTTCATCGCAGAGATTTGTTGGGCTTACTGTGGGTTTAGCAGCATCCTTAAAGAATATCCTTTCACAGGTGCAAGTGTTGAAGTGTGTAAGTTGTGCCTTTAGGGCGTAGATACCTGCATACTGAGATGTATAAACACCGAAGGCTCTAAGGAAGAGGTGGATCAAGCAAAGGGGAGCTTTAGTGAATTCACTCTGGCAGTTGCACCAAGGAGAGAAACGACAGGCAAAAATCATCACCTCGGTAGGAGACACTTGCATTTTTCACAAGCTTCTGGGTGAGGGCAAGCCGCAGGTCCCATGGACCCCACGGGGAGTAGAGTTGCCCTAGACCATGCCCTGAATGCTTCTGCTGTGACCCACCAGCCCGCCCAGGGATTCACCTGCACTGGCTGCAGAGGACGCCTCCCAGCCCACCTTCTGCCTGATGCACCTTTCCCATCGGTCCTGCTGTTCTTCTTGGTCTTTTGTTAACTTCTATTCTGCATGGAGCTCTCTGCTGGTCACCAGTTGGAGATATTTTTTTCTTGCATCGTTGTTCAGACATTTCACATCTCCAGGGCTTTTCGTTCTAAGCCTTTCCATGGTGGGTGACGACCGAAGGCCGAGGGTTTGCCAAATTCGCGCACGCGCGTGCACACACACACACACACACACACACACACACACACACACACCCCATGACGGTTTATGGGGTGGGTGCTGCCCGGCCAACCTCCCCATGCCAGGTGCAGGAGATTAGACAGGCTACATGCCTTCCCCCAGGCTATTTCCAGGCTATTCTAAAAAGGAGTCCACCAGATAAACTTGAATCACTGGGGGACTGGCAGAAAGCCCTCTTCTTCTTGCTCTCCTCCCAGCCATATGCCAGCCTTATGAAAACACACAGAAGCTTCGTGACTGAGCCGTCTCCAGAACTTGGAAGATGAAGAATCTAATTAATCGAGTTTGTTAGAGTTCTTTCTAAAATGAGAGTAAACAGGCCCAGAGCAAGGGCCTGGCCAGCTCTTTCATGAGATAGGACGTAGATTTTTATGCTCGTGCATATGGCCTTCATTGGTTGTGGCGGTAAAATACACACAATACAAAAATTTCATTTTACCCATGGTTCAGTGTCTAAGACAGTGGCGTTAACTTTAGTCACTAAAATTGTTGTATCACCGCTATCCTTTTTTTTTATCATCCCAAACATAAACTCTGTACCCATGGAACAAGAACCCCCCTTTCTCCACTCCTGGTGGTCCCCAGGAACCTCTCTGTTCATTGCTTCTATGCCTTTGCCTATCCTAGATGTCTCATGTACGTGCAGTCACACAGTAGTGTCCTTCTGTGTCTGTTTTATTCCATTCATGTGTTTCAGGTCTATCCAGGTGGTAGCATGTACCAAAATTTCATTCTTTTCAGGGCTGAATGGTATTCCAGTGTATGTTTTCATACCACATTTTGTTAATCTGTTCATCTCCTGGCAGATACTTGTATTGCTTCCACTTCAGGCCTATTGTGAATAGTGTTGCTATTGTCATCAAGTGCCCGTTTGAGTCCCTACTGGCAACTCTTTGGCTCAGACACCTAGTAATCAAGTCTCCAGGTCGCATGGTAGTTGTAGGCCTAACCTTCTGAGAAACTGCCAGAGTGTTTTCCACACTTGTACCGTTTCCCATTCCCGCCAGCAAATGTCATTCTTCACACCCTCACCAACACTTGTTATTTTCCTTTTTTTTTTTTTTTATGATAACCCTTCTTAATGGGAATTGAAGTGATAGCTCGTCATGACTTTGATTTGCATTTCTGTAATGACCAATGATGTGCAACGTCTTTTCACATGTTCATTTGCCACGTGTGTCTCTTCTTTGAAGAAAGTCACATCCATTTTGACAGTCGGGTGCTTTTTTTTTGTTTTCTTGTTTTCTTTGGGTCTATGGCTACATTTCAGCACCGTGGGTTTCTACTGTGCTAATTTCTTCCAGTCCTGTTTAGAATTTGAGGTAAAAAGAAAATAGTAATTGGAATAGACAGTTGTTAGTTACATCAGGGGTTTGGTATTAAATACCCTTGTGCCCTTTCATTAGCTGTATTATATTCTTATTATGTGTTTTACTAGGTAATCGTAATTCTTGGCTTTGGGATTTTGTAGCTTTTTCTTCCTGGTTTATTTTGTGAGCAGAGAAGGATGGCCAGTATGATTCCGAAGCATCGGGGCCACGGAAGAAAAACAATTGAAGGAGAATGAAATTGTAAGCAAAGCGAAAAATGATAGATGAGTCAACAAACAAGAAAAAAAAAATCCTTTAGAGGTTTCTAATCTCCAAATAGTTTTTCTTTATAATTTTCTGAGGTTATGAAATTAACTCAGGAGATTGGAGTGTAGTTCATTACTCTAATTGCTGAGCATTTTAATTATCAGGCGCATTTTATGCTTTCGCGAAATGCTCATTTCACAGCCTACTGGTAGGCCTTTCTGTAGAATGGGGAAGAGAGTATTCACACCAGAAATTGGGCGCTGACCCAGACAGGGCTCTCCAATCAAAGAGAAGGGAGAACGTCTGTGAGTAGGAAGCTAAGCTGCACCAGTGTCGTTGTGGCGCATTGTTTCCATTCTGTCGTGATCAGAATAAAAACAACGCCAGAAGTTCCAGATTCCGTCCCAAGATGCTTTCTTTCCTCCGTCTGTCCCTGCTCATGTTGTTGCTGCTGTTTTTCTTTAAGAGAGTCATAGGGCAGCCCAGACCTTAGGCTCTGGCCTTGGGTAGTAAGGTATTTCAGTATTCCAAATAGTTGGAGGAAGGATGGGAGCAGTTACTGGAAGTCGTGGAGGGTCTTCAGAGACACTGATGACGGACTGTTTCGTGCATCTTACTACATACCCGGCCCTGTTGGACACCAGGTGATGCCACATGGGGGTCGGGGTCACTATCTGTCTTCTCCCTCCCTTCTTACCTACCCACCTACCAAGATTTATCGAGTGCCTAGAACATGTCAAGCACACAGCAGCAAACAAAGTTGTAAATATCAGCTGAGTCTTTAGTAAATTAGTAAGCACCGCAGTCTTTGCTTGCATTCTGTTACCATGTCAGTCGCGATTCAGTCAGGAAACAAACTACCCAGGGATTTTAATGGGGAAAATTTAATACAAGTATCTAGTAACTACAATGAGGTATTATTGGCTACTACAGGAATGCAGTTTTGGGAGCCACCACTACCCCTGAAGGCTGAGGCAGCACAGCCCAGGGAGGAACAGATCAGAAAGAGGGGTTCCCACTCCCCAGGGCTGGGATCCAGCCACCATGGTCCACGGGATGTAGTTTTCCCTGAGACCACATGCAGATGGGACTCACTAGGAGGGCTGACCTGCAGGGTACCAGAGAAGGTCCCATATGGGAGGTGCCCTGCCGTGGAAGCCGCTGGAAATCAGCCACTAGTGGGGGTGATGTGCCAGGAAGTTGCCCTGGGTGGGGGTAGGAGTAGGCTCCCCACGGGGAGGGTGCTTCCACAGAAACATTCTTTCAGTGTCTCTCCCGCGCCCTCTACTGGTGAAGCCTTACATGGTGCCCCGTGGCCACAAGCAGGGCCATGGTGGCTGAGTTTGGTGCTGGGAGGTAACCAAACCCTGGAAGACTGGCACAGGGGCTAATAAGTAGAGTGGGAAGCCTAAGGAGGTTTGAGGGGCTGTTTTACAGAGAATTTTCAGGGAAGGCCTTTCTGGAAAGGTGGTGTTTGAGCAGAGGCCTGAGGAAGGAAGTCGCAGCTGCCGGCAGAGCATTCCAGGCAGAGGGAACAGCAGGTGCAAAGGCCGTGAGGTCAGAGCTGGCATGGCGTGTTCAAAGAACAGCAAGGAAGCCAGCTGCAGCCCAGTGGGTGCGGGTGAAGGGAAGAGAGGCTAAGAGAGATGTCTTGAGCAGAGACGCACCATGAACTGACTTGCACTTTGAAAGGATTACCCTGGCTGCTGTGTCGCGAGTAGATCGGTGGGCGGGCGGTGAGGACAGAAGCAGTGACCCAGTGAGCCAGCTACTGTAGTAATCCAAGGGACAGATGAAGGGATGAAGGTGGCCTGGGTCAGAAATAGCAATGACGGCCTTGAGAAGGGGTCGGAGGCTGGCGACAGTCGTGGGGAGGGTGGGGGTGCACTTTTTCTAATGGATTGGAAGCAGAATGGCGAGAGGTGAAAGCATCCAGCATGTTTGTACGACCTTGGCCTTGAGTGACTAAATGAATGTAGTTGCCACCAAAACATTTGCTTGAAGAACCTCAGCCCCCAACATAAATATATGATCAGAAGTGGTTCCCATTCCGTCTAGGGTGATGACAGAGTTTTCAGGACGGGGGAGGGGGGGGCAGTGACAGCCGCACAACGCCGTGGATGTAATTCACGCCACCGACTTGTGCCCCTAACGCTGGTTAAAATGGCAAATGTCACTTTTTAAAAACCTACCGCAAAGGAATATTACAGAAACGGTGCTGTTTCCTTTTTAGTGCATCTGTCTCCTGAAGGGATTAACAGTGTACCTGTGTTATTGGTGATGTCCATCCTGATCAGCCGGTCGGTGTGATGTCTGCTGGGTCCTCCATAAAGTTACTTTCTCTCCTTTTGTAGGTAATAAGTACTTTGAAGGAGATTTTATCAAGAAATGGGCACCTCCTAATGCCTCCATGGCTATTACCATGGCTACTCCTTATGGGCTCCGAACAGGTGGGAATTAGGCATATTTTTAGCCTGTCTCCCAGGTGGGAAACAGAGGCCCCGTGGAGTTGGGTGACGTGCTCCAGGGAGCACAGCTCGCGAGCGGCCAGAGTGAGAACTCGACGAGAGCCCAGCTTTCCAGCTGCTGCGCTCAGGTGGTGTTCATCCTAAGCCCTGAGCGCAGTGCCTGCACGCACGTTAGATGTATGTTACACGCGTGAGACGGAACCGGAACGTGTATTTTGTGAGTCCACGCCTCATGCCCTTTCCTCTACCACCTCGGCCTCTCTGTCTGTCATTCGTTAGCACTGTGCCTCCCTCAGATTTCAGGAATGTCCAGCTGTTTCCTAGGATGGAATGAACTGTCCCACGGCCCCACCCTTGACCAAGTCATTGGCCGCAGACAGACACCAGAATTTGGCTCTCCTCGTGACATTCCTACCCCATTTCATACAATGGGACGGCGGGGTGCTTTGTCCTTCACGTTAGCTGAAGTTTTATGATACTGTGTTTATGGGAAAATGCTGTTACTATTCTTAGGCCAGTGGCGGTTCTCACTTATTCATAGCTCCGCGCTTGTGGGTGGAAGGAGAAGTTATAATAGAGTGCAGGTGCCTCTCATTGTTTTCCGCTGCTCACTGGATAGTGTTTATTAAAAAGGAAATCACAGTGGTGTGTCTGGAGCTGAAGTCTGAACAAATAACCCAAAACGAGGAGTCCCAGGAAGGTGGGCAGAGGCGACAACAAAGAAAAGCAAAAACAAGTTTGAGCTAATTGGGATCAGGCAGTATTTTGTGCGTGAATTATGAATAGGGAGCTTGGCAGCAAAATAATTATTGTGTTCAACCTTTGTTGGCGTACTTCACATACTTTTACACAAAATCCAGAATCCGAATTTAACACATTTTATCCAGGCCTCTCATGGAATTTGAAAACCTAATTCTGAAAGCATGCGGCTGAAATGAGATCCTTTCAAAACCTTTAAAACTGTGCGTGGCCATGTTGGTGTCCACAAGCACATCCCCCTTAATTTGTTCTTGTCTCTTAAAATAAGCCATTCCACATCCTCTGAAAAGAAGGGCTGGGGATTTCAATTCAAAACAAGTTCTAAATTATGACAGGCACTGGAATCCATGCCGCCATGTCTGTAAGCTCTTCGGCCAGTTTGTTGAGAAACCATTGTGTGTGTGTGTGTGTGTGTGTGTGTGTGTGTGTGTGTACACATGCACAGGTGTACATGCTGTACAAAAAGGCAGTTGTTAGTACATGGCATTGTTCTGGACTGTGAGATACCCCCAGGAGACTGTGCTTCCTACCACATAGACATCCAACAAATCTCTTTCCTCATTCAGCAAATATTTACTGCAGAGTACAAAGATAAATTGAATGTCACCCTTGCTCGTAAGCACTCACGGTCTTCAGAGGGAGACAGGCCCATGTACAACTAAATAGAATGCTGGGGTCATGCGCTGTAGCGGGCAAAGGAGCAGAGCATGGAGAGATCAATGCCTCCAGCATTGATAGGGAGTTGGGGAAGACTTCACATAGGCGGCCACATTCCAAGTATGCCAGGAAGATAAATGGATTTTTGTTCCAATCAGAGAAGGGAGGGAAAGGGCTCTGCAGGCAGAGACGAGCACGTGGACCAGGCTAGGGAGCCTGGGTACATGTGACACTTGCAGGGTACGGCATATCGTCTTCATAGCTAACCTATCAGGTTCCTGTGGGGAGAAGAGCTCCAGGTGACCCTGGAAAGATAGATGGCGACACATCACCTCCCTCACCTGAGACAGTGGGGAGCCATCTCGGGCTTCGGGGAAGAGTTGTGGCCTGATGGCCGACTCCCTCCATCAAACCTGGTCATGTTTTTGGAAGTATCTCATCTTGAAGTACCTCAATTCCTCTTGCTTCCCCAGCTCCCTGCCTCTCTCCTGCCTGTTCAGCGAACTGAAAGATATCAGAACTATATTCAGCCCTCTCCAGTAAGATCATGAAACAAAAATATCTCATGGCTTTGCAACTTATGAGTGTTTTGACTGTTCACAGCAAAGTCTTTGAGACTCGCAGTTGTCATCCCCCCTGGAGCTCTCTGGCAGCTTTTGATGAGTAAACCTGGGCCTGACTTTTACCCCAAAGTGATGATCTTTTGTGGCTTGTCTAGTCCAAGAATTGAAATACCCAGACTCATTCCTCATCTCTTGTTGAAACAGAGAAGTCACTGCGGCACCCTCCAGGGGGTCAAGGACATACACGGGTTTTGAGACTGCTCACACCTAGAGCCTGGGAGGGGTGTAGCCTCCACCCTCTGCTCCAACCAGGAGGAGCGGCTTCCGGTGGCTCAGACGTGAGCCTTAGCAATATGGTGCCATCAGGCACCACCCGCTGTGTGGGCGTCTACTGAGTTGGGTGTTACGATAAGGGTGTTGCTTTCCCTCCTTACCCCTACCCTTTATTTCTTTAGCCGATAGAGCATTGGGATTTGGTCCTCTGCTTTGTGCTGAACCATGAGTGGGCACACACCTCCCTTTTGTTCTGGTCTCGTCGAGCCTTGGTGCCTAACACCAGGAGCCTCTGCAGGAGCCTGAGTGAGTCCTCCTGACGCAAGGTCGGTGGGTAGCCGTTGCTACTCTAACCGCTGGACCGGCTGATGACGCTCCATAGTTTCCTTATTTACTTTTCATGGGAGGACCCAGCTGTGCCCTCCAGATTGTCTTGTTCCTACAGGAGAGCATCATGGCTAATTCAGAAAACCTTATTCCAGCTTCCAATCTGACGGGACCCTGGGAAGTAAAGGGGAAGGAGGGGTTGTACAGAGGGATGGTGGCTTCAAAGAAATGATCCCGCACCCCCAGTACAGCAACCTTTGTGTGTGAGAATTTGGGTAAGCAGCCACAGCACAGACTGTTTGCTTGACTCTCGTTGGACAGTGAGCACAGTGCTTGGGACCCTGGCATCCAGGGCCAGGCGTCCCTGTGTTGAGTCTTGGCTGACTTGCTCACTATGTGACCTGCAGCAATTCAGATCTCCTGTTCCTCAGTTTTCTTATCCATAAAATGGGCATTCCAATAAGTATTACAAGGCATAAAAGCATGCCTGGCCAATGGTACCTGGGAAATCTGGTCATATGGCTTGTCGAGCACCTGTAGTGTGCTAAGAAGTGGGATCTTTATGAATCGAACAGATTTGGAGGCAGTGTGGGTGTTTATCTCACCAAATCCTATTTTTTACACAGTGTGTGTGCTTTCAAATTTTACGTGACACTTGAAGACAGGTGGGAAGAAAATAGGGAAAATTGGGAGTGAAGGTAAGGTTAGGAAAGTCTCGGTGGGTATTTCATAAGGACCATTGTTTCTGGGGTTTGGAACCCAGCATGGGTTCAAACAGGACTTTCTGCACTGATGGAGATGTTCTCCATCTCTGTTGTCCAGTCCTATACCTACAGGTGACTCTTCAACCCATGGAATGTGGCTGGTGTGACTGAGGGGCTGAAGCTTTAATTTAAATTAGTTCCCTTTAGATAATTTAAGTAGCCACCCGTGGCTGGTGGCTGTCATACCGGGCGGCATGGCTGAACACTGGAAATACAGACCTAAAAGGACACCCTGCCTGCCCATAAGGAGTTCCTGGTCACCCTGGGAGCTGCCATTTACATGGATAGAGTGTGGTATGATAAGCATTGGAACGGAGACACGCACAAGGTGCGGGGAAGGCAGGGCAAAGTAGGATCTCCTGTTGCCAGGTTAGTCAAGGATGACTTCACAGAAGACTCTAGTGCAGTACGCTGGCCTCTTCCTGAAGACCTCCACTGAGGAGAGAATCGTCGTTTTGCAAGTGCCGATTAGGTGCCCCATACTGGGACACGTTCCATCGATGCTGTCACATTTACTGTTACGATTCCTTTGCCACCCATTCCACAGATGGGAAGTCTGAGATTCAAATCGGTGATGGCCCCCCCCACCCCCCGCTGTCCAGTCACACAGCTTAGGGTACAGGTAAATCAAGCTTTGCCTGACTCCCGAGCCACCCCGGGCAGCCTGTTTCTTGATTTACCCTCCGTGCCCTCCATTTCCTTCCTTGGATTCCTTACAGTGTTTCTGGTGATCCGTGGCCACTGATACACCCCCATCTGTCCACACTTTGACTGGTGCCAGATTTCACATAACTGGCTTCCTGTTCAGCAAGGAATGAGGTGACAGCAAGAGCACCAACTAATAAATACAGCGGTATTTACATAATGTCGGACCTCCATGTGATTGATGTGTGTGTTGTTGATGAGGGTGTCACATGTTCGTGCTCTGATCCTGGTCTCAGTATGACTGTGAGGACGGGGCCAAGTCATTTCACAATTTGGGTGAGTGTTCCAAGCTTCTCAGAAGACCAACGCAATAGAAATTCAAGGTATGAAATTCAGGGTGCGGCCCCAGAGTCGTTTTATTTAACAACTTCTATGCTGTGTTTTTTTCAATATGTCAAATGAGAACATCACTCCCCTTCTACCCACCCCCCACCCCCACCACATTGTGAGTGTTCAAGGAAGGTTTACAAGTTGGTTTGAAGGAAGACTTCTCTTGAAAAGCTGTATGACCCCGACACTCACTTTTCTCAGCCCTGAGCTAGTTGAGTCCTGTTCATTGGAAGGAGCCACATTTTCTGGCTCATAAACCCTGGCGCCTCTTCTCAGCTCCAGGGTAACCCTTCCAGGAAACACCCACAGTTACCCAGCAGTGTGCAGTTCCCGCACGGTGGCACTTGACAGGGATACAATGTCCACCCCCCCCTTGGCAGTCAACCTGCTTGACTCCTTCCAAATCCTTCTTCAGATTCTAGCCATCTTGGAGGTTTGACAGATCTGAAATTAAACCAATGAGCTCATTCTACTTGTGGGATATTCTACCTGGAAGGGAATCACGGAGATCACAGTATCACCTAAAATGATCCCTTCACATAGCCCACCATTGGCAAATACGAATGAGGCTCCAGCCCATGTCATTTTTTAAAACTGAGCTACGAAGGCCCAGAAAAGGATGCTGTTGCTACGGCTGAGGAAGGCTAACATTAGTTGTTTGCTCTGTACGAGGCTCTGTGCTCAGCACTTTGCATAGATTATTTAATCCAAACAGGTCTATGAATAGAGTGTAGTATTATCTCCATTTTAAGGATGAGGAAACCAAAGCTCAGAGAATTTTAGCAGATAGCCCTTGTTCATGCAACTAGGACATGATGGAGCTGGGGATGACACACAGTTGGTCTGACCCATGAGCCTGTTCTCCTAACTAGGATATAAGAGCCATTCTTGTCCCATGCAATGGGTGGGTGGCAGGGGTGGGACCTAGACTGGGGGCCTCTGTTGGACCATCTCTGGCCCCATGGAAGGGGTGGAGAAGGATAAGGGCCTTTGGAACTGGCTGGTATAAGAAATACCAGCTCTGCCCTTCTCCTGTAGATTAAAAGGGAGGCTCTGGATTGCAGCACCAAGCAATAATGGGAAGCCACTGGACCAAGCCTTTTTGAGTCTGATTGCATATCAGACTCAAATCTGATATCAGTGTGTATGGCCAGGAGGAGCTCAATAATCTTGCTGTTGTTTTTTTTTTGTTGTTGTTGAAGTGAACTAATGCTGTAGCCAGTGTTCTGGGTATTTCAAGTCCCTATCAGGCTCCTGGGGTCCCAGGGTCCTGAAGCCAGGGGCAAGGCTCTTCTTACCTGGATCTCCTCCTTCTCTCCATTTCCTCTAGCTTTTGAAGCTTGTTGGGGCTTCCTTCCCCTCCCAAGATAAGACACAACATCCTTCTCTTAACATTTCTGGAGGTTGGCCGCCAGGGAAGGGGGATCCAAGGGTGCCTGCCTTCCCTAGCTCAAGAAGCTAAGGCCACACCCATTCATTCATGAATTAATTGGTTCATTCATTCACTGATTGATTGAATGATTAATTCATTAAGCTGTCTTTTGGATGCTTTGCTGAGCTAAGTACTGGAAAAAATAGTACACAAGTCAAAAACAAAGGGTCCTGGCCTTAGGGGGACTTCCAAGACCTAGGAGGAAGAAGCCAATAAGTAAGCAAGTAAAGATGCAAGACACTTCGAGACTGCGAGGAGAGCAATAAACAAATCAAAAGTCCTTGAGGTATCAGATGGAGGGGAGAAGGAAAGTCAGGGAAGACCTCTTTAAGGAGGTGATATTTGAACTGAAGGCCTAGCAATGAAAAAGAGCCTGCAGTTGGAGGGACTGAATGACAGTGAACATTCCAGGCAAGGTGAACCAAAGTGCCAAGGCCCTGGGGCCAAAAGGAGCTTGGACAAGGTGAGCCGGAGCAAAAAAGGGGCCCATGTGGCTGAAGTAGCGTGGGATGGGAGAGCACAGTGTAACCAGCTAGGACTTTATTCTAAAGGAATAAAGGAAGCCACTGAAGAGTTTTAAGCAGCAGAGTGACAGGATCCAAGGACATGTGTCAAAAGATCTGTCTGCCTTAGGGAATGTGAGTTTAGAGGGTGATAGAGGAAGTGCATAGATGACTTAGAGCCTGACCTCAGGGCCAGGCTGGGAGAGGGGACAAAGTAACAGCCCACACTCCTCTGCCACACCCTCCCTTCTGGAAGAATCCTTTGCAGCTGCAACCATTCAGTGAAGACAGCAAGTCCCAAGTTACTTGATAGTATTCTAAAGCCAAACAAATATGCTATCATTTCTGAAAGGTAAATCAAGACAGGGAAATGATGACACATTCACCACAACTGAAGTGTTTGTTGGGCGTTTGAGGACCCTTGGCTTGTTCCAAAGCCTACGTGTCTGGGACTTCTTTGGTATTGCCAGTAATTGGGCACTTGGCTAGAAACAGAGCTATTTTGGAAATTCTGCATCTCGCTTTTAAAAAAGGAGAAGGACGGGAAAGGGGAGCTGGGTTTAGGTCTCAGAGTTATGTATCCCACCTTGCTATCTACCAGCAGTATTCCATCAAGTCTTTCTCTACCCTCCTATCCCTGCTGCACCTGGACAGTCCTCACCAGGAGGGAGACCACTTTCATTTCAAGAACTGTTTTTATTTCATGATCAAATGTTACCAAGGTATAGGTGACATGACCCTCTGAGGAGCAAGAAGTTAAAACCTGCTGCTTTTGTGTGCTTCGTACTTAAAACACACTTTTCCCCCCTTATTTTACCTAAAAACCCTTATTTAGCATTTTACAAAAACATGAATATCATCTTCTAAATAAAAATAGTCGTGATGGTGATGATGATAGTAATGGTGATGATGGTAGTAATTGTGAGGGTGATGATGATGATGGCAGTGATAATGGTGGAGGTGGTGGTGATGATGGTGACAATGACGATGATGGTGATAGTGATAATGGTGGAGCTGGTGATGATGATAATGGTGGTGGTGATGGTGATGATGGTAGGGATTGTCATGTGATCATGATCATAGTGGTGTTAATAATGGTGATGGTGAGGGTGATGGTGATGATCGTAGTAATTGCGATGGTGGTGGTGGTGATATTGTTGATGATAACCGTGGTGGTGGTGATGGTGACAATGATAGTTATGATGATGTTAGTGATGGCTGTGTTGATGCTGATGATATCGATGGGTAACATGTATTGAGCACCCACTTTGCTCCGTGGAATGTTCATGGCTCTTTAGATGTAATAACTTTGAATCGTCACACCAGTCTCATAAAATGAGTGCCATTTATCCTCATTTTACATGTAAACCAAGGCAGAGGTTTCAAATATGGTTCCAAAGAATATAGTTCTGAAACCTGCTCTCCTAACCATCATCAAACTTTAGTGAATTGTTTTTCTTTTTTCGAAAAAAAAAAACCAAACAGGTGGGACTGTTACATATGGTAGCAGATGTAAATCGTCACCTTCATTTATTTTAATTTTCCTCTTCCGACCTTTTTGCCTTCATCTTCACTCTTCGCTTCGTCTTCGTGCCCTCCTTAAACAACCCAGCTACCTGTGATTTACTCTATTAGACTTATCTGCTTCTTGTTTTCAACTCTCTTCCAGTCACTGCTGCACTTACCTTCAAGGTACATGAGCTTTCCAATGAATTGTTCTTGCTCCCTGTCCATTTCCCTTCCTTTTTTGAGCACTGATTTTGCCACAGCCCCCTCTCCCCACTATGGGGCTACCCTTTTCTGTGGATGAGGACACAGTGTAGAGCTCACCTCTTTTATTCCGGAGTAATGCTTCTAACATTTGTATTCTGCAGCACTCCAAACATTCTAAATACTCTCCTAGTTTGGGAAGGAAAAGTCATCCAAACTACTTTGTAATTGAATTCAAGAGTGATGGACCAAAAATTATTAATGCATTTCCTTTTCTCTGCCAGCTAAAGAGGATTCCATGTTTACTTCACTTTCCACATATAAGCTCCATTAACTTTTAGGGTTATTTCTTTCCAGTCTTTCTTTTCCATACCCCGTTTTGTTGTTGTTGTTGTTGTTGTTGTTGTTGTTGTGCATTTTTCTAGTTGTAATCATAATCATACTATATATGGAATTTTAAGGTATTTTTGATAATATTATTAAAGCATTACAAAGGCTTCATATAATATATTCTCTGAAGATAGGTATAAGGCATGCTGTTATTTTATGTTCCACTAAGGGAAAAACATTGTCAACTAAACAGTGATGCAAAGCTCTCTTCTCTCAGAACTTATTATTACATATCTATTAAAAAAAAGATATTTTGACTTATTTACTCAGAGAATTCATCTTATATCAGGTGGCCATTTCCATGCCTTTCTGGAAACATAGTGAATTTGATTACAATACTGAATCATTGCATCATCTTTCTGAAGACATTTTAAATGTCAATCAAACTCAACATGGATAACACCAAAAGTGCACTTATTTCCACTGAAATGCAGAACATATCGGTTATTACCGTGTAACAGGAAAAAGAATAAAACACATCTCAAAATGGATGAAAGGTGGTCTGTCATTTACAATGGCTGTCGGATAGTTGGGTACGTATGTGCCACACTTGACTTCACTATTCTCTTAAGTTTCTATTAAGCTCCTCTTACTGTGTGTGTGGCACTGTGCACTTTAGTGAACCATACTGTGGTGACTGTGGACAGGCATAGGCTGGTGGAGAGGACCAGATGTTGACGGGGAGATGTGCCCTTGCACACACCACAGCAAAGAGAGAGTGGGGAGGGAGGAAGGAGTCTGTCCCTACCATCCAGCTGTGCTTTGTGGGAGCTCCTTCTGGGAGGCAGTTAGATCATCTTCACGAAAGCCAGGGCCTCCAGCTGAAAACAGGGACAGTCTGGAATGCATCTTTCCAAAGCTGATGGGCATGACATTGGGAGTCCTGAGACCTGGGGAGAGGTGGGAGCTGCTATTTATTGGGGCCAGTGATGTGCCAAGTAACCCCCCATGTCTTTTAGAAAGACATAAATACTGTCTTATAAATACAAGTGGTGATGGTGGTGATGATCATGGTGATATCAGTGGGTAACATGTACTGAGCACCAACTTTGCACCATGCGATTTTCATGACTGTTCATATGCAATAATACATTTCCCAAGGCCCTGGAAGAACAGTGCCATCCTGATCCCCATATTACCCAGAAATCATGTAACCACACATTCCTTATCATAGGTAGATATTACTCTCTTCCTTTTGTAGATGAGGAACCCAAGGGTCAAAGAAGATAAGCTCAAGGTCACAGGTAAAAATGGGAGGGCAAGGTCCTTTTGTGACCCTGATCAGACACAGCTCTCCAGTTTCCCCCACTGAAGCTGACAGGTAAAGAAGAGAAATCTGTGGCCCCCTCCTGGCTTTTCTTCCGCCAGGAGCCCTCAGGAAGCTAGTGAGTGAAGTTCTTAACTAACCATTGGGAAGTTGTGTAACAGTGACGTAAGTATAGGCTCTGGAGGTGAGCTGCTAGCCATGTGTCTATGAGAAAATGATTCCCTCTACCTGAGCCTCAACTTCCTCATCTCCAGAGTGGCACTAAATAATAGAAATGGCCTCAGAGCTGCTGTGAAAATTAAGTGAGATAATACATACACAGTGTGAGGCTCTCAGTCAGTGTTTGCCATTGGTGTTGTTACATAGTTGCTCTTAGCCAACAGGTTTATGAGGTAGGAAGCCTGATGAGCGAGCGGTTCAGAAGTAGGCTGCCTGAAGTCTTCGTTGGCAACCAGTGGCTCCAAGGTCAACCTCAGACCTTGCACCCAATGAGCGACGTCTGTCAGTCCCAAGGACTGCCAGAGAGTATGCGTAGCTGGGAAGGCAGCCATGCATTCCCTTTAGTGTCCAGCTGCCACCTGCTGACAAGCCTGAGGTCATACTGACAGGCCAGGAGGCCCCATGGGTCAGTCTCATCCCCTGTCTGTAGCTGGTCAGAGGGGCCCGTGGGTCAGCCTGAGCCGGATGGGAAGAGGAGCATCATACCAGCTCCCAAGCAGTACGTGTGGCAGCAGTGATTACAGCTAAGGAGGAGCTAAAGTCTAGAGGCTTGTGCTGTCCCCAGGGAATACACCAATTGAGAAACAACATCCATAAAAAATAATTCAGTACTAGTATGTAAAACTAAAAACAATAACGAAGTGTGACTGGCTGTCGCGAATTAAGGAAAGCAAGACAAAGTGTGTCTTGCCAGCAGGTAACTCCCAGCAAAGGAGAGCAAGGGCCACATCGATTCTCACTCCCCACCTTTGAGGGGAAGGTGTCACCTTTGGCTGCAGGAATTGACACCTCTTGGCAGCAGCTCTGAATCTCTTTGGGCACCAGCTTCTGGGAAGGAGAGTCAGTTAAGACTGTTTTTTGGGGCACAAGGGGGTCTCACACTAAAGCACACAGCCCTACAGCCAGAGGTGTGCTGATAAATGTTCAACACATGGGCCTCTGGGAGAAAATAGAGTGTGCATGTATTCATATACACACATACAGAGCTATTATAAGTTGCTGGTAGAATAAATGCTTAGCACATAATTTACAAATAATAATATACACAATACTAATTCTTATAAGCAGTCACCACTGTCTAATTCCAGAACATTTTTATCTTCTGCCACAGATGCCCCATATCCACCAGTCATTCCCCGTCCTCACCTCCATCCCCTAGAAAGTATTAATCTCCTTTCTGTCTCTATGGAGTTGCCTATTCTAAACAGAATATTTCATATATGTAGCCTTTTATGTCTGGTTATTTCACTTAGCATAATGTATTCAAATTTCAGTCATGTGATAGCATCTGTCAGTACTTCATTCCTTGATATCAGTAAGTAATATTCCATTGTATGGATATACCACATTTTCTTTATCTGCTTACCAGCTGATGAACATTGAGTTGTTTCTACTTCTAATTTGGCCATTATGAACTTTGCTATAATCATTCATGTGCACGTTTTTTCTGGACACCTGTTTTCTATTCTGTTGGGTATATACTTAGGAGTGGAATATGGGGGTCATAGAGTATATTTAATTTTTTGAGAAATCACCAAATGGTCTTTCCACAGTGTCTGCATCATTTTATATTCCAACTCACGATGAATGATGGTTCCAATTTCTCTACAGCCTTGCCAACCCTTGTATGTTCTCTTTGTTTGCTTGTTGTTTTTATTACAGCTATCCCAGTAGATGTGAAGTGGTATCTTATTGTGGTTCTGATTTGCATTTCCCTGATGACTAATGATGTTGAGCATCTTTTCATATGCTTATTGCCCATTTGCATATCTCCTTTGGAGAAATGTCTATTCAACTCTTTTATCTGTCTTTTTTTTTAATGTTTATTTACTTTTGAGAGAGAGACAGAGCACAAGCAGGGGAGGGGCAGAGAGAGACAGAGACACAGAATCCAAAGCAGGCTCCAGGTTCTAAGCTGTCAGCACAGAACCCACTGCAGGGCTTGAAGTTACAAACCGTGAGGTCCTGACCTGAGCCGAAGTCTGATGCTCAACCGACTGAGCCCCAGGTGCCCCTTTTCCGTCTTTTAATTGGATTATGGTTTTTTGTTGAGTTGTACTATTCTGGATACTAGAACCTTATCAATATGTGGTTTGCACATAGGTTTTTCTAGTCTGTAGGTAATCTTTTAACTCTCTTGTTAATATCCCCTGATAGACAAAACCTTTAAATGTTGATGAAGTCCAGTGTATTTTTTTTTTTTTTTTTTTTTTTTTTTTTTGTCTTTTGCAGCTTGTGCTTTTGGGGTCATATCTCAGAATCAAAGCAAGTCATATGGAGTGGGGCCCTGCACATTTGCATGGAGTGGGGCCCTATGGTGTGGGGGGCCTGCACATTTGCATGATAGAGGGCACACATAACAGTGTAGTGAAGAACTGGGGCCATTAATACAATTTTGTCACACCATGATTGGCTTACGTTGTCTCCAGTATGTCTGCCAGGAACTTTGCCACCCAAACAGAATCACAATTCTGTTAGCAAGAAAGGAAGAAGAACAGTTTGGGCAGACAACATGTAGAGCTTACAACCCACATGGATTGGGAATCTCACCTGTAGGAATCTGAGATCAAGGCTGGCCAAAGCACTGTGCGATGGCTGAGGATGTGTTTGGTACCTCTCCCCGAGGGATAGAACGTGGTCATGGAAGCAAACGTCCAGGAAGGCCAAGCCACTCACCAGGATCCCCAACAGAGAGCTTGATTGTCCATAGCTCTGTTCTCTGTTTTCCCTGGACGGCTGAGGCTTAGCAGTAACAGATCCCAAGCGTAGAAGGAGAGAGAGCTGTTGCAGAGAAAGGAGGAAAGACACAGATCCAAATCCCTGTTGATAACCAGGATGGTGGACCAGGGATCTCTCTCTGTATCCTAGTGACTCTCGAGTGATACCAGTATGATCCGTAAGATGGAGAATCTCCTTCCTGTTTCTAGTTGAAATGCCCAAATTCTTTTACTCCTCAAAGTTGGAATGATACAGCATAGACTGTTCAGCTGCTCTTGACTCAAGAATATAAACTGACCATTGACTTTCCTCATTTTTTATCCAATTTTGCGTTCCATAAGCCCAGATATGACTTCATTTTTAAAATGAAATTTTGCAGGTCATTAGCCCATAATTAAATGATTCTGGTTATTAGCATAAAACACAGCTGTGGTACATGAGAGGTAACCTTTATTGTTTAAATATTATGCAGTGTGTTCACATAGTGCACAGCAAAATTCTATTTTTTCAGACTATTCAGCCATTATGGAAATGACTTATGATTTCATTCAGAAATGTTATAAATGCACTTCATCATTTCATTGGGGGTAAACATTGCCTAGAATAGTTCCTAAGAGGAAACCAGGTCAGGAACAGGGAAATTTTTGACATGGAAGAGAGCCCCCAGGAGGTAGGGCTCAGAAAGACTCGTGCCATACGGAAAAGTTCTTAATATCTTGGGCTTTAGGGTAGCAGTGACCTGGATTCAAATCCCCCTTTCTGTGTCCCCTTAGGCAAAATACTTAAACTCTCTGAACACCAATTTCCCCGTCCAAAAAACCCCCAAAACGGTAAGTTATGCCTCCCTCTTAGGGTTCCTGTGAGATTCAAGGAGGGAAGGTCTTCTTGTGGTGGGCACAGCACTGGACCCATAGTGAACGCTCAGCATCATAGCTGCTGCTATTATTACTGCTATTGCTGGTGCCATTACTCTCACACGCTAGTGTAATAATGGTGATGCTCTGGCCTGGGAAGGTGGGGACCCCTGTCGTTAGACACCCCAAGCAGCACCCGCCTATCGCAGAAGGTTCAGCAGCGGGCCATGGAACTGACACCTGTGGCTCCTTGGACCTGTCTGCCCTTGAATAAGTCAGTGACAAAGAAATAACTTGCCTTTTGTGTAGTAACTTTGTGCCCGGCATACTGCAGATATCCATGGTTGACCACTTAATCTTGTCCTTATCACACAAGCGTTCCAGTAAGTCTGTAAATAGTAGGAGTTGGAGGCTTCAGGCTGGTCTCTGAGCTGGTGGTTTCTCCAGTCGATCCAATGTACGTGGTGGTGGTTAAGGAGATCCCTCCTTGAAGAATAGACTGGTGCTGGAGATAGTGATAATGTTGATCATGACAGTGATCATAGCCTGAATTATCGATTCTGAATAATTTCTACATACAAGGAAAATGAGGGACAAACACTTTAACTTATCTCTGATCTCACGTAGGGTACTTGAGTCCAGCAATCTCACCCCAGAAAGCTGGCTCTTGATCACTGTGCCCTTCTGTCTGTCCAGTTGTTTTGTCAACGAGTAGAGTGGGAAGGAAGTCCTTAACTTCTGAGGGCCACCTACAGACTGCAACAAAATGTTTTCTCCAACCTCAGTCTCGATGGGATGAGCTCTCATTAGTTCCTTTACGTCATACCTGGGGCTTTAGGCCACTGCTGGGTCTTCCTGTTCTAAAACAGAACCCACAGTGCACATGGATGTCTGGAAAACGCTGCCTCGGAGGGCTGCACTTCCCTTCCCTACTTAACACTGACTTCCAGACCTGGCTCTTGAATCTCATCCCTTTATGCAGCAAGTACACTACCTTCATTGGGCCAGCCTCTGGGAATTGAGTCTAGTGGGTAGGACCCTTATGTTTCTAAACCTCAGTTTTCTCATCTATAAGATGGGGATAATAATGACGTCTACCTAATATATTTGAAGAGGAAATGAGACATTGTATGCAAAGTATCTCATAAAGTGGCTGACAGATAAGAACCCAATAAATACTGGCTATTTTCAGCACCACCATTATCTTCACCGCCAAATGGATACAGAAACATAAGGTTCAAGTAAGTGAAATATGGTAAGATAATGAATGAAAAGTAAAATTAGTTGATGTCTATAATAAGACAAAAAAGCCTCATGTGAATATTTATATCTTAAAGATCCAAGATCTATCATTGGTTTCTCAAACAGGGTGTGGTAAAAACTTTAGGCTGCTGACAAGAATTGCTTTAAATGTTTACTTAGCAGGGGCATCGGGGTGGCTCCGTTGGTTAAGTCTCCAATTTCAGCTCAGGTCATGATCTCGTGATTCATGAGTTTGAGCCCCACATCAGGCTCTGTGCTGACAGCTCAGAGCCTGGAGCCTACTTCTGATTCTGTGTCTTCCTCTCTCTCTGCCTCATGATCTCCCTCTCTGTCTCTCAAAAATAAATAAAAACATTTAAAAAAAACCACATCAATTAAAAAATTAAAAATAAAAATAAATGTGTAGCTAGCTATCATACTGAAAACACTTCTCGACTCCCTTCCAGAACTTTCTTCTTTTAGTCGAGACTGGCTAACTGCTGTAACAAACAACTCCCAGAACTAAAGTTGATTTCTTGTTCAAGTAACAATCAGTGAAGGCGGTGAGCAGCTGGCCTCCTATGCTGTGATCCAGGGACTCAGGCTTTGACATCTTGGGTTCATCCATCCCTTACAGCCTCAGATCTTCTCCTGGATCCTCAAAATCCAGACATTGGATGAAGGAAGAAAGAGAATAGGACTCCCAGGAGGTTTTTATGGGCCAAGCCTAGAAGCAATGAGATCACTCTCACCTACTTTCCATTGGCCAGAACTCAGTCACATGGTCACACATAGCTAGGAGAGGGTCTGGGGAGTGTCCTATGGTGATGCCATCAGGAGGCAAGAGAAATGTTTTCAGTGACACATTGTCTTGTCTGCCTTGCTCTCTACTATATTACTTTCAAACTGCACAGTCTTAGCGCGCCTGGGTGGCTCGGTGGGTTAAGCATCCAACTTCAATTCGGGTCACGATCTCACGGTTTGTGGGTTTAAGCCCCGCGTCAGTTTCTGTGCTTACAGCTCAGAGCCTGGAGCCTGATTCAGATTCTGTGTCTCACTATTTCTCTGCCCCTCCCCTGCTCACTTGCTCTCTCTCTCTCTCTCTTCCAAAAATAATAAACATCAAAAAATTTAAATGGCACTGCCTTAGCGCACCTGGGTGGCTCAGTCGGTTAAGCATCCAACTCTTGATTTTGGCCCAGGTCATGATCTCAAGGTTTGTGAGTTCGAGGCTCGTGTTGGGCTCTGCTCTGACAGCACGGAATTTGCTTGAGATTCTCTGTCTCCATCACTGCCCCTGCCCCAAATAAATAATTTTTTTTAATTGTGCAGTCTTGTATAAACCACACCAGTTTTATTTAGCCTTTTGGAAAATAATTAATTATTGTCCATATTCATTGCAAAAATATGTGTTTATTTGTGTCATTGCCATGTATTATCAAGAGACCTGAATTTCACTTCCCAGCTCAGCCATTCAGCCATTCAGGTGGAGCTCAGACTGCCTTAGTTCTTATCTTTATCTTAAGTTTCCTTATCAGTAGAATCAAGGAAATTGTACCCGCCCTGCCTGCTTGTGTTGGGTGAGGATGACATGACCTGATCTGTGACAGTCCCTTGTGACCAAGAGAACCTGTGGGGTGGGAGGGGTGGGGGGGAGGGTAGATGTCTTAAGACAGTTACTTCTTACCTGAATAAGACACAGTTAGAACATAACCATGTGTTATTCAAGACATGCCTTTTTTGTTTTTAAGGGTCCAAGTGGTAAAAATAATGAAAGTTCGATATAAAGGGCAGTCCTGAGCCACAAGCTTATATTAATTCCCCAAACCCCAAGAGCAGAACCTTCCCCACAAGGCTCACTGCAAGAGATGCTCCCTGGGCAGCGTGGGTCCAGACTAGGGTGCTGGGCAGACCCAGCCAGGCTCCGTCCCATCCCCAGTACTGGTGTATTTCCCACCCTGGACCTCAGTTAATATTCCTGAGCTTACGTTTGCTCTTTGGAAAAATGAGCAGATCCATCCAGCTTCATGAGACTGATGGGGACACATAAAATCACAGAAAATCGTTGGAGCTGCAAGGGGTCTCACTCAGCTCATCAAGTCAAAAGTGCTCTTGCTTCTGAGGAAACTGAGGCCCAGAGAGATGGGTCACTACCCAAGCTCTGTAGGGAGAGCTGGGCGGAGGCTCAACATGGAGCCCAGACCCCCTCCACCCCCTTCGCCCCAATGCTCCTGGCCCTTTAAACCCACTGCGTTGTCTCCATGATGTGAGCACAACCCATTTGCGGAAGTTAAGGCGCTAAATGCAAGGCCATCATTGCCGTTATTAATCCAAACTGAGTTTCCACCATGCTCTTGTGGAATCTGGGTCACAAAAAGTGAAAGTCAGGTTCAGATTGACAGTGCTTTTCAAAGGAAAAAAAAATCTTGCCTTTCTTTAGCTAGAGGTCAAATGTCAGAAAAGCTAATAACAGAACAAGAGGGACCCACGGATATAATCGACAAATGAAAAAAAACTGGTGAGATGAGGGAACAAAAGATATATTATCATTAATATGCTGCTTTTTGTTATGTACTCGTGCGCCGGGAATTATTGTACAGCCCATACCCACGTCCTTAGGCAGAAAGCACCTTATCATTCACAAGCTTAGCTATATAATATATCTTCCCCCCCAAGGGAGTTTGTTGTGTTTTTTTTTTTTCTTTTTCTTTCTTTCTTTCTTTTTTTTTTTTTTTTTGGAGAGGTTTACAATGATTCTTTCCCTATAGGTTTTTCTTGATACATATATATTTTTAATTTCTCACCGTCTCAGGGGTAAATAAATATATTAAAATAAGCTATGGGATGTATAGCAGAGTATAACAATGATAAATGATGTTGTGTGTAATTTTTCTACTATTAACATAAAGTAATATAAACTGAAGGACACTAGTCTATTGAGAGACTTAGAAGCTAATGTTCCATATCAGATGTGGCCAATGTCAGGACTGAATACAGATTAGGCAGTGTCCTTTTCTCCCCAGGGGAATTAAAGTTTGAGACACCGCTAGCTGCTAGTGCTTTTACGGCATTTTGTTGGGGCCGGTGGTGCCTTTCTTGGTCTATTAATTCAGGAGCCGTAAATGACAATGTGAGCAAAATGCTTTTCCGGTGGGATGCATTTCATTTATGCATGCTTCTATCACCAGCACCTCGTCAATCCATTTTGTCACAATAAGTGTTTTTAAATTGTGGAGATTACCTCTACTTCATTATGGTCCCCTAGCATTGGTGTCTTAGTCAAGGCTATTAGGTAAAGTTAGGAAATATTTAAAACTCTCTGTTTCCAAAGAGCAAGGGAGGCAGAGCTTCATCAGAGTTAGACTTGTCTCTTGTGTTCTTCCCCAGTGGAGAAAGACCAGAGTTCATCAGAGTTAGACTTGTCTCTTGTGTTCTTCCCCAGCGGAGAGTTCATGGCCAGGTTTCACTCTGCAGGGAGGAGTAAAAACCCCAGGTCTGGTGCTTGCCAAAATCCCCTCCCCCACTTTTTCTTTCTTTCTTTTTTTTTTTTTTTTTTTTAACTTCAGGGTGTCCCTCTGGTTTTGGAAACACACATTCATACAAATGTGATTGCTGCATTTTTAAGAGCTCGTCAACATTTAAGATTTTTCTTTTAAAAGCGATTATCTCACCAGTGATATCATCTGAAAGCTGGAGGTGTTTTATTTTATTTTAAATAATCTTTTTGTAACATTTCATTGTCGAGATGAGAAATCTACTCTAAATCCTTCCTTGTACGGATGAGGAGAGTGAAGCCCAGAGAGAGGGACTTGTTCAAGGTCACCCACTTTCTCTGGCACTTATCTGCTGTCCTTTCTGCTCCCCGTATGGCCCCTTCTCGTTATGCCCTCCCAAAACGCATTCTGATGGAAATATGGAAAAGATAAAGGGGGAAAGTGAGTGAGTCATTCTGACAAAAATCTAATCAGATACATTGGGTTGTGTTGCCAGAAGCTGCAGAAATTATACACAGCAGCATAAAAACTAAAAATGTATATTAATCGTACTCTCAAATACATGTGTGACTTTAGAAAAATTTTTGTATGAATAAATACTTTTCCTTGAAATTTGTCTTGGCTCTAGGGCATGAGTTGGGAACTTCTCCCACGTCTGGAATTCGAGGACTGGGGTCTGGATTAACTCTTTTTCTCTCTCACCCCATTAAATGGGCAGAAGGGAGCTAACACTTGGGTTTTACCACACATATTGTTATCCTTTGGGTTGGCTCTGAGATGATACGTTTGTCACGGTTCATAAATTTTATCTTTGCACTAAAAACAGGGTTAGAATATCTTCAATGCAATTATAAAAATGTATTAAAACTGAGAAGGAGAAAAAATATGGTGGTAGATGCGATTTTAATGATTGTATAAATGTTCACTGTTCCGTGGCAAAAAAAAAAAAAAAAAAAAAAGTCATGCTTTTCAGCCACACTATTTCAGAGGAATGCCAGGGAAGGACCAGGTTTCCCATAAATGCATGCCATGTGTTTTCAGCAGAAAGCCCAAAGCCAAATATGTTGCACTGAGATTTTGCTTGGAAAGAGGTGAGCAGATGGTGTAGTGTGATGTCTACAGGTTATGATTCTGTAGGACCCTCTAGACACTGTGTGTGAAAATCACCCGGAAGAAGGTGTTACTCTCAGCTTCTTCCTTCTCCTAAGAAAGAATTTGCAGGGCTGGGGAATAGGAGTAAGCGTGCGCGATCAGAATTAGCCCTCCACGTGCATTGCCGCACAGAGACCGTCCTCACTGGTAGGATTTGTCATTCCCTTCCTTTGCTAAAAGGTTTGCAACATCAGCTGACAATCAGTGGGGAAGCTAGACACAGCGGAGATGCACCTGCACCTATTTGAGGGGTTCACGTGGAAGCTCCCCTCATTTCAGATCGCTTTTCAGAGTGAGAAAATTTTTTCAAAAACCCAAATGCTTAGTTGGCCAAGGTAGGTGTGTCTAGTCTATCAGGCTTGTTGCAAGTGTAGCAAACTTCTCTAGAGATCACATTTTCTCCCCTGCACTCACTTGACTGATTTTCTTAGTCAATAAATAAGCTGATAGCTTCTAAAGTTGTGACGGGGTGTTCCCCAATATAAAACATGAAGCAGGGGGCATCTGGGTGGCTTAGTCAGTGAAGCGTCTGACTCTGGCTCAGGTCATGATCTCAGGGTTCTTGGGTTTGAGCCCCGCACTGGGCTCTGTGCTGACAGCTCAGAGCCTGGAGCCTGCTTCAGATTCTGTGTCTCCTGCTGTCTCTGCCCCTTCCCCTGCTCGTGCTCTGTCTCTCTCTCATAAAAATAAGTAAACAGTAAAAAAAAAAAAAAAAAACACAACTTAAAATAAACCTGAAGCAGGAAGCTCTGATAGTTAGGCAAGTCTTGTGAAATGCAACATTTGTAGGCATGAATATTGCTCACGTAATAGTTTCTTTCTTCCATGGTGCAGTTTTCTGGGTGACTGGGGATGTAATTCCCTCTCTCTTGTTCTTTAAGAACTGTTGGCATTCTACCATCCAGTGAAGGTGTTTATGCCCCCATCGTTTGAACGCGGCAAGGTTGGTAAGGAAACTGATACTTATTGGTGAGGGGAGAAGGTTCTTCAATTCCTTCGGCACACCAGCAGCTGATCTCCATTACTTGGTCTCTGAACAAGGTTACCCACAGAGTTTCAAAGTTGGCGGTGGTAAGTTTCGGATAGAGACCTCCTCCTAGCTCACGCACACATCCTCAGTCCCTCTCCTTAGTGTATATGGATCAATTACATTTCACGTTCAGACAACAGGACATTTCAATTTTCGATTCAAAGACTAAAGCTGTGTAGGATTTACGATCTAAAACAGGGTTTTGTTATTTCATAGGTTTTTGAAGTCAGATTCCCCTGATCTGAAATGCACGGGTTTTGTGATTTGGGGGAAATCACTTAACCTCTGTCAACCTTTTATCAGCAACATGGGATAAAAATAGTACCTGACTTGCAGGTTAAATGAGAATTTAATGAGATAATGCGTACAAACGGCCTATATCACAAAGTCTGGCACAGAGTAATTGCTTCTGCTGCTGCTGCTTCTTAGTGTTATTGTTATTAACATGATTGTCATTGTGAAAATGACTACGGATGTGCCCATGAGTAATGCTCACTCTTCGATCAGACATGCTTTTTAACTATACAGGTATATTAAACACAGAGCCCACTTTTTTTTTTTTTTTTTTTTTTTTTTTTTTTTGCTATTTGTTGAATGTGTACAAACCCATTCCGTGTAAACCCTGTACAAGACATTCAAGGTATGTTGAATGTCCCAGCAATGCTATGGGGCATGGGATGAGACATGAGCTGGTGCAAAGAGACTGAGGATAGTTCTGTGAATGCAAGTGGACAAGGGAAAAGAATAAGGTGAATACCAGGAAAACAGGTCTGTTTAAATAAACAGGAAGTTAATGGTTGGTTTGTGGAAGGCTTTGGAAATCCACTATGCTAATCTGGAATTTTCTGTGCCACTAGAGTCTAAATTAGTTAAGGGTGGAGACCATGTAATTCCCTCCCTGAACCTAGTCCACAGCCTTGTTTTTAGCACATACCTAGTAGATGTATGTGAATATTGTGATTCAGTGACTGAATCAGTGGACAATGAATGGGTGAGGAAATGAATGAATGGCTAGAAAAATGAACTGACTTCCATCACCAGGCCTGCCATTCTGTCCCTGGTGCCTAGCAGTGGGGCAGGCATTTAGTAGGTGTTCCATAAAGAATATGTTGGAATCAATTATAATCTAATATCAGCATTAACATCAAACTATGATTTAATATCAATATCAATTATAATTTAATATCAATATCAATTGATTTAATATCAATACCAATTGATTTAATGTCAATACAATTAATAGAAATTAATATATAATATTAATTATATTAAAAAAATCATCGTAGAAGATCCAACAGTCCTAATTTATTCCACTCACAGGATGTGTCACCCTTAGCACATACCTGTTTCCTAATAAATAAATAAATAAATAAATAAATAAATAAATAAATAAATGTGGCTGTGCAGAAGTAAGACCTTTTTTTACCCCCTCAAACCAACACCTTGCTCAAGTGTATTATTTTAGTGGCTTTACGGTACATTTCTTGTGGCTGAAGAAGCTATTGTCAAGTTGATCTCTGCTCTCAAGTGTAGAATTTATTTGTCAGGCTCTTGCAGAATTCTGTTTTATATGGAGATTTTGTACTTGTGCAGAAAAGCATTGTGTGGTTTTAAAGGATATTCCTGGAAGGAGAATCATAAGGGATCTGTAGGAAACATGTATGGTGGAGAAATTTAAACAGAATTAAACAAATAAAAGTCAGAACTCAAAAACTGAACGCTGCCCCATTTTGCATAAATCGCCATTAGCGGCAGATTGAGACTCGTGTGTGTGTGTGTGTGTGTGTGTGTGTGTGTGTGTGTGTGCGCGCGCGCGTGCGCGCGCGCACATGCGTGTGTCTGTATGCGTGCGCATGCGTGTTTGCAGGTGATACGTGGAGAATCTGGAGAAAGAGGAGTGCTGCCTTCTTTGTGGAGGGATGGACGCGAGAGTTAGGCATGCCCACGTCCACGTCCACAGTGAGGTGGAAGCTCTTCTTTCAATTCCTAAGAGACTTCTGTCTCCCTCATTCCCCAACCAGGTGTGACCCCGTAACAGTGGAGGTCGGAGGCAGATGGGTCTGATATTGTGTGTCCTGCCTGGAACAGTCGGCTGTCACCGCTTTTTAATAAGGGCCAGGCGTCCTCTCGAAGAGCCCAGGAATTTCCGTCCCTCCGCTGCGCCTTTCCCCCCAACACTACTCGCCCTCACTAATAAATTCCGAGGGCTGACATTGCCTGAGCCGGCTGGTCTTTGCCCTCAATTTCATTGAGATGGGCCATTGAAAACTCATTACAAGCTGTTTAGACTCTGACTTTGACTTTTGCTCGGCAGCGAGCAAAATTAACAGCTCTTGGAGGTAGCAAAAAAGGCACTCAGCCAAATAAAAAAAAATAAAAAATGAAAGAATTGAAATGATGAGAAAAGACTTTTAATATTATCACCATTAGTCATGCAAACAAGCGCACATCCAAAGCGCGTATGTGCTGCATGTGGCTCTCGTTTGGTGCCTGGTGTGGATTGTGGTTCCCCCACTGGAGGCAAATTCATACTCAGGTCTTACACGCAGCTCAAAAATTTTTTACATGTCAAGCAATGAGCCTTTGAGTGTAGCAGAATTGCTTCATAAATTTAACTATCACTTTCGAATTTCTGTTTTTTTCTAATTTAGTGCTTGATAGTTTTTTATGTGATCATTTAAAAATGCTGTTTATAGCAAAAGTTACCTTGATAGTACAGGTGTGCACAGAAAATTCACAGCCATCAATAAAAAGAAAAAAAAAAAAAGCTGTTTATACCTTAGGCATTCTGTGATTTTAAGGATGGTTCCGTGGCAATATTACAGGTTTTAAAGGCAGCCCAATTAATCTAAATTTCTTCAAAAGTAACAGCTCCTGAAAGATTTAAATACTGCTCCCGATCGCTGTGGGTGGTTTCTATCTGTATTTGGGAAGCTCGTATAAAATGTTTCTTAGTCCTGATATTTTCATCGCATCTTAAAGATATAGGTGTGTGTGTGGTCATCTAAATGGAAGTCAAGAATATTACTGCCAAAACATCAAAGTTTAAGAAATAGACTGCAAAATGTTTAAGATGAGCGAAGGAATCTTAACCGAGAAAGGGAAAATGTATTTGAGGGGGATCTGATTAGTTAGCCAGCACCTCTGGGCAAACCCGGGGCACCACAGACAGGAGCCACCTTGAGGGCATTTGGAAAATGGTGAGTTCCACGTTGGATTTTAAGTGATGCGTTGCCAACACATAAATAACCTCTCGCTTGGTGAAACACGTGAGTGTCAAATGGAAGTCACCATCATGCTTTGCCAACCTTCTTCGACTGTTTGTGTGACCAGATGTCCATGAGGATACCCAGTTTTTCTTTTAATTCCTCTAGAAACTCTCAGGGACAGTGGCAGGATGCGTGAATATAGAAGTGAATGAGATGTTCTCCTGCCTTGTTGGGTCCCCTGTGTTTGGTCCCCTGTGTTGGGTCCCCTTTCTAGCATCCTGGCAACATTTTTCTCATCTTCTGAACATTGTGCAGTAAACCCAGTGCCATCCCGTACCCCCAAGAGACAGAAGTAGAAATTCTATTTAAGGCACTGAGTCTTTGAGAGCCAAACTAGGAAATTAGTCCAAAGCCATTGGAGGCTCTAGATAGATCTTAGCCCTCAAAGCAATACATGTACAATCCCATAAATCTAAACTTTCTGGTATATTCATTAGGCATTCTGTTTTCTTTTCCTTCAACTGTTCCATTCAATTCCCTAGTATAATAAGCCTTCCAAATTCTTAGTGTTTCTCCGTAGCCAAGCCTTTATCTTTTTCCCCTCAGGATTTCTTTCATGGGAACACATTATCTAGCCATCGGATGTCTTTGATGAGGGAATTAAAGCATTTGCCTGTTCTGTAGAGTTTGATTAAAGTTTGACCATGTTCCAGTGACTATTGCATAACATACCACACCAAAATTTAGTGGTTTAAGATGACAACATTTATGTTGTTCATGAATCTGTGGTCTGAGCAGGGATGGAAGAAACAGCTTGTCTCTGCTCCAGTCAGCGTCAGCTGAGGCAGCTTGCAAACCGGGGGTGTGTGATCATCTGAGCATGGTTCACTGGTGAGTCTGGGGTTGATGCTGACATTTGGCTGGAACACCTACACCTTGCTTCCACGGAGCTTAGTCTTCCTCATAATATGGCAGCTGGGTTCCAAGAGTCAATGTCCCGAGAGAGAGAGAGCCATGCTCATTCTGTATTGCCCCTTATGACGTAGCCACAGAAGTCATGGAGCATTTTTCTGCATTCTGTTTGCATAGGTCATCACACAGGGCTTCCCAGGCTTACAGGAAGAGGAAATAGACCCCGCCTCTCGATGGAGCAATGGGAGGGTTCTGGAAGGGAATGTAGGGTCACTTTTGAAAAATACAGTCTGCCATATATCATAAGAAAAATGTTAATATCCTGGAGTGGCATACTGGACGAAGAAGTGTTGTTTAGGAGTCAGAACACCTGGTTTTGAGTCCCACCTCCACCTACTACTAACTGCATGATTGGACCTCAGCGTGCTCATCTATAAAATGGAGACACTGATGCTGGCCCCATGTATTTATGCTGAGGAGTGTGCAAATGAAATATGTTATATGGGCAAGTGTCCATTGAGTGCCTGGGACAGACTGGACGCTCAATAAATCTTTGGTGAGTTAGTTTATTGAATCAGAATCTGTCCATTATAGCCATTATTTAGCTTTATTGTGTCCTAATCTGTGTCACCGAGTACATCCTTGCTGTTTTTCATGAATTTTCCACTGGGTCGCAACATGCTGCTGGCCAATGAAGGTCAGGGAGGAAACAGATTAACAGCATCTCATACCACAATGTCAAAATACTTAAAAGTGTTTACAGAGCTTGGTGACACCCAATGAATTTAAAACAAGACTGGAGCAGAAGTAAAGCTATTCTTGTTCTTCTAAGCTTGAGCAAGGGCCTTGATGTTTTACGATTGTTTTAAGGTCCATTAATCGTTGAATCATGAGGCCATGTAAAAAATGACAGCTGTAACATCGAGGGCTCGGGTTTATTTTACTGTTTTTGCTTCTACCCTGTTTCTAATTAATAACATTGCCTAAAACTTGATTCAAATGTGGCAAAAGCAGAATGCCACGGGATAAAGCAGCTCGATGTCACCTGGGAGGGTTTTATGGCTTCTTAAAAGAAGTATTTCCTTAGTTTGAAAGGTTCCAGCCTTTATCAGCCATTAGCTGATTCTCAGACAGACAGAACTAGTTACACCTATATAATCAGGATCTCTTCAAACAGGTCTGAGCAAACTTTAGAGCAGTGTAGTCCAGTAGTAGCCACATGTAGTTATTTAAAGTTAAAGGGATTTAAATTATGTGAATTTTTTAAAAAGTCACTACTTCAGTCACACAAACCACATTTCAAGTGTTCAGTAGCTGCACACGGCCACCATATTGGACAGCACACTGTAGAACATTTTCATCATTGCAAAAAGTTTAATTGGATGGCAAAACTTCGAGGTTGGTTCTCTAATGTTGTTGTTGTTGTTGTTGTTGTTGTTGTTCCCATCTTCACTCGGGGATTAAAGTCAACCAGCTCAAACATTGCATCTTCTCCCCAGGTCCTGATGCCCAAAGGCATCTCCTTCCCCTATTTGGAGAACCTTCTAGGGTGTGACCCAACTGATTGAACTCCCTACGGCAACTCCCCCTGGCCACCTTCTTTTTAGGAGCCACCAAACTCAGCCTCCATGTCATGTCGTCTGCCCCGTCTTCCCATATCCTCTTCCTCCAGCACCCTCCAGGAGCTCAGACCTGCAGTCTTCCTTAAGGGCAATGCTTCACCCTCTGGACTATGGAGTTACTATAAGGTTTCTTCAACTCTCTATATGCTGCAACTATGGTATTATAGATGGGATAAATAATAGGTCTTTATGTAGATGCAAATGGTTTTCAAATGCGGGGAAATGCTTTGGTGATGTGTGAAGTAATCATTTTAAAGTGTTACTGCATTCATAGTAGTATTCAATCATTATGTGTTTACTCAATCAATGGTTACAAAGAGTGTGGGTGTCTGAATTTCTGACGCCATTTAAGGTGTTCTCATAGTAGGAAAGTGTGCAACCACTGGGGAAAGGAGACAAGTCTATTCATGGATGGGGGAAGCAAAGGTTTCATCATCAGTGCATCATTATTTTAAACATAATCTCCAATAGAAAAATAATTCCCTAACAGAGTCAAGCATTTATCCCATATAATCCTCACACCAGACCTAAGCCATCAGTATTAATGTCCCTACTTGAAAGATGAGTAAACCGAGGCTCAAATAGTTTCATTTTCCCAGGGCTCTTGGGTGTGGTCTTGACCACCAGCCTAAAGTGCCATTCTGAGTCCACCCTTCAACCTCAAAGATAGCCACTCATTTGAGCTTACGTAATATAATTGCGTGGCTTGGTGGAGCCATCTTTATTCTGTTAGGCCATTAGCCAATGCCACCATTAGGGGGAAATGTCATGCACTTGATCTGAATGTACTTAGGGGAGCTCTCAGGACCTGATGAATTATTATGGGGAGTTTTATGGCCCCACAGGTCATAGGCTTCGTACTAACTGTAGCTAATGAGCTACGGACGCCACGGAGCGCTGAGGATACATGGTGCTCCGAATGGAGAGAGCCACTTCGTTCCATCCCCCGCCCCACCCCCCACCCTGCTCCCTTTTCAGAGGCAATCTCAAATCAGATGAGAAAATGTACAAATGCTTTTGGATGGTTTGCTTTTATACCATGTTTCCTATTATTCGGAATGGATGTCTGAGCAGAATGTTTTTAGAAATCTTTTTTGGGGGATTGGGGGAGAGACAGAAGCCAAAGCAAAGCCAAGGGAGATCTAAAAAAAATCCACCATGGTAGTCTGGGGAGGAAAACTTTTTTTTTTTTTTTTAATATTTTTTATTGTTAAGTAATCTCTATACCCAGCATAGGGCTCAAACTCACAACCTCGAGATCAAGAGTTGCACGCTCCATCGACTGAGCCAGCCAGGCACCCCCAAAAAACATCATTTTTGAATGAAGGTGTTTTTATTGTATTTGGTATGATTTGTTTCCCCAGCAGGTACAACTAAGATAATCTCAACTTTCAGGCTAATAACTGAAACCTGTCTCTACACCCTCCACCCCTTCCACAAGTGGAAACCCAGCTTTTCTCTTTGGTGCCTTCTTTTCTTTCATTCCTCCCATCAGGTTTTTAAAGAATTTCAGGGATTTAATCCAGGACACAGGGGCTATGTCTGCTTCCAAATCCCTTCCAGGAAGGGAACAAACAGGTCTGCTCTCAGGCTGCCTTGGCTTCATACATCCTGGTGAGTGTGATGACAGTTTCTTAAGACTTAGTTGGAAAAGGAAAAAGGAGAGAGAGAATGGTATCGTGCTTTACTCATCCACGTAGGGGCTTTTGTGAGCTCTTGGGTCGCTGCTGGCAAGGGCTGACCACCACATGGGGTGGTAGCTCGGTCTCACATGCACTTCAACTTGTCTTCTTCCCCTGTGTCAGTAGTCCATCCACACTCACCTCCCTCAAGGCATGCGATTTCTTGGGGACGCTTGGTGTCCTGTTTTTCCTGCAAATCTCATAGCCCTAGAGAAGCAGTAAGAACATGCATCCTCCAGAGGGAAAGAGCTGAGGTCATGTTTCCTTTACTTGCACGTAATCTCTCAGCCCCGGATGCAAATCTCCAGAGCCCTTAACCAGTGACTTGAGAGTGTAGGGAAGAGCAGTCTCAACACGGTTGGATTAGAAGGCGCTTTTTTGTGAAATTTTTTAAAATGTTTACTTAATTTTGAGAGAGACAGCGCGTGAGCAGGGGAGGGCAGACCCACAATCCAAAGCAGGCTCCAGGCTCTGAGCTGTCAGCACAGAGCCCGATGCGGGGCTCAAATTCATGAATGGCGAGATCATGACCTGAGTTGAAGTTGGACGCTTAACCTACTGAGCCACCCAGGCGCCCCTAGAAGGTCCTTTGCTACCGTCCTTCAGAGTTGTGGGAGCTCACTGTCTTAGGTTTGCAAAACGATGCTGAGATAGTCAAGAAATCCCTATCAGCCCAGAGCTTCATTCCCCCTGGTTTGCAATCTCCACCTAGATCTGTTAAATAGCAGCTAACCTGAGAAATACTAGGTTCTGCCCAATCGCATGTCCCGGTCCATATAAGCCAATATATTGATGTGCCGCCAACCATCCACAGTTGTTTCCCACATCTGAGAGTGGCAACACATTAGCAGTTTATACTAAGCCATCAAACATGATGCTGCAGAAACATGAGATAGAAAACATCCCCAGGAAGTATTAGGGGACCCCCCGACCCACTGTGTCACCTGGGACTCTTAGAGGCATATTTGTTAGCAAAATCAGTCAACAACTGATTAAAGCAGCTCCCAGGGCCGCCTTGACAGATTCTGCAGCCGTGGAGAATTGTACCTTCAGCTGTTTCTTCCCAGTCGGCTTGCCTGCTGAACAGGACATTCGGTTCTAATTGTCGAACCTGCCTAATCCCGACTGAAGTGTGCCATAATATCAAGTGTGGAAGAAGGTGGGCATATGAACTAGATTTGCTCTCCTCTGAAGGAATAACTATATTAAGATGCTCTTTTCGGAGACAAATCATCTTATGCAGGAGGAAAAAAACTCCATAGAAAAAGACAAATGACAGCGCGAGATCCAGGAAGACAAGTGCTCCGTCATTTTGTCATAATGCCAGAAGAGACAGTAATGCTGCATGGACACGCAGACACTTAGAAAATATCACAGGCAGAGCGCGGGCTTCTGGTGCCGGGAGCACATTTGGTGAACTTAGGACACATCAAGAGCCTTCCCTGGTTTCTCAGTCACTTGTACTGTATTTCAGAGGATTACAGAGAAAGGGACAGGCAAGCAGTGTGCTAAGGGGGAAGGATCTGGCTTCTCTGGTCTTCTGACTTGCCCTGGAGTGCATGTGAACTACCAGTTAAAAAGGCAGGCTGGGCTTCAGTAATTCACAGTCTGGGAAATTGAGTGTTCTGTGACACTCTGAATTGGGACATACTTATGTGTGCACACATACTCAGAAGGTACACATACAGGTAAATTTTCTTCAAGAATCCCAAAACTGTCATTTAATTCATGATCTTCTCTTCCTCTCTTGACTCATAGACTCTGGGTTGGATTTTCCACTTTGGGGAAATACATTTACTAGTACATTCGTGTCATTAGAATGCCATGTAGAAACTGTCATTGTGTATGCTCACACCATCTGCTACTTTTCTTCCTTCCTTCCTTCCTTCCTACCATTTTCCTTCCTTCCTTCCTTCTTTCCTTCCTTCCTTCCTACCCTTTCCTTCTTTCTTTCCTTTCTTCTTTTCTTCTTTCCTTCCTCCCTTCCCTTTCCTTCCTTCCTTTCCTTCCTTTTTCCCTTCCTTCATTCGTCATTAATTCCTTTTACATTTTTTGTTTCCTTCTAAATTTATGCTAAATTCTATTATTTCCATTATGTTATAGGACAATACTGAGATACTTGTGTTTGCCCTTTTTTTGGTCATTGCAATTTGTATACACATCTTTTTTCCCCATAATTAGTTGATAGGTTTTTTCTTTTTTCAGAAAAAAGATTCAGCTGCTCAAATTTACCTGTATTTTTCTGTTTTTGTTATTTTGTTGATTTTTTTCAAATTTACCTTTAATATTGGTTCTGATTTTTGCAGTTTTGCTGACATACAGTCATCTACCTTACAAAGGTATTTCAAGCCCTAAATACTTCTCATTGAATTTTTTGTCCTTTCCTTTGTTTTTTCTTGCCTCCTGAACTGTATGTACAGAGCCCTTTTATGAACACGCAGACTTTCAAGTGTGAGAATCAGTGTTCGTGCTTTTCCTAATACCATTCAAGTGTCGGATGAATAACATTTTTATAAGGTGGTGACCAGAACGGAGTGAGCTCCTTGAGCCGAGTTTTGCCACAGTCCAGGATAATCTGTTCTCATTTCTGGGGACACGCATTTTGTCCTGGTTAAAAGCGATGCACTCATGCCCATGTTACTCTGCCGTGCCCGGCTTGGCTGTGTGCAGATGTGAGGAGGCACGTGCGGGGGGCTTCCTGCGTGAGCGCCTGTGTCTGTTGCGATCTCAAGGTCTTATCAACAACAACAGAAGGCCCCTTTGAGATCAATCATATCCATTCGCTGTTTGTTTTCTACTACCAAACACTTGTTGCTCTCTCTTTGTCGCCGTTAATTTTGTCTGTCATATGTCAGACCAGGATGAGTGAGGCACATTCAGACTCCCCCCATTTTCTTTTCTCTCTTCCTTCCGCAGCCACCACCTTTGCTAATTTGAGGCGGTCAGCACATTTGGCAGGTCTGTAGCTGCTAGCCTGAGCGAGTCATTAATCTATATTAGAAAAGGCAGGGCCCCAGTTCCAACCTTTCCCAAGCTGGCCTGCCCCACCCCCAACGTGCAGGTTATTTTCTATCTCCCTTGGCTTAGGCACCTGTTGTTTTCTTTTGTGACTTTTCCTTTTGTCTTCTGGATTGAAAATCTGCCCTGAAACCCCTCCTGGCACACCAGCTTCAGGTCTCTGCGCCCCACAGAATGCCGTCGTCACACGATAGAGCCAAGCTTGTTGAGACCCGCTCTTCCCGGCCAATGGCCCCAATTATGGGGGAGCCATTCCAGCTCTTTCTTCTCAAGAGGTTCAGCAAAAAGTGTGCCTCGACTTTATGTGTCTTTCAGGCTCTCATTTTACATCTCCAGGGAATTGAATTTCCTCTGCCCTTCTTCCTCCTTTCTGTCATCTTGTTGAAATACCTCTTTTTCCCTAGAAGTCTTAAAATGAATATGCCTTTTTCCATGTGCATTCAAAGGAGTGGTGTTTAAAAGCTGTTCTTTTTTTTCCCCCCTAATTTTTAGATTCCCCTGTGTCCCACTGCCAAATAAAACTACCAAGGCGTGGTGTCTCTTAAAAAAAATTAAAATAAACCCCTACTTCAAAATGTTGGCTTTCCCATGTACTTACACAACGAAAGGGGCTAGGAGCCAGGGGTTGGGTGCAAATTGTCAGTGCCTTTCTCTAACGTATGCAGTTTTGAGACGTTATATACGCATACTGTGGATTACATCCAGTTCTTCCTATGGAATCCTGCACGACCTGGAAGAAACCTGAGAGAGCAACTAGGCTAGGTGTTTCCAATTGATATCTTTCTAGGAAAAGAGTCGTATTGTCCAGTGATACCTAACAGGGCACGCCGATACAACTCGGGTTTGAGCTGCTCAGATCCACTGATGTGCGGAATGTTTCGATAAATACAGCACAGTCCTGAAACTGTATTTTCTCATCCTTATGGTTTTCTTAGTAACATTTTCTTCTCTTTGGCTTACTTTATTGTCAGAGTACAATATATCATGCCTACGGCATACAACATAGGTGTTACTTGACGGCTTATGTTATCAGTAAGGCTTTTTGGTCAACAATAGACTATGAAATATTTGAGTTTAGAGAGAGGCAAAAGTTGTAAGCAGGTTTTCAGCTGCAGCGGGGGTGGGGTGGTCGGCGCCCTTAACTGTATTGTTGAAGGATCAACTGTATAGCCATTGCAGCCGGGTTCTCCCGGTTGAAGTTGGAGAAAACAGGAGTACTTGGCCTCTCATTTGCCTTTACAGTGGAGACCTCGAGGCCCCCTGAGCGTCTCTGGGGTATGGTTTGTGAACCATACCTTCCCTCCTCCAGCTCCTTCCTACCCTGCCTCAGTGTCTCGGGAGGCTGACCTCAGCGGGCTGTCCTGCTCTCTCACGCTCAGGTTGGATTCACCAGTGATGGGCATTTACCCGTGGGAATTCAGAACAAAGCAGGGTTGTGCTGTTTAATCCCCAGGCTTGCTCCCTGCCGTGTAGGGGTGGACAGCCTTCTTCTGTAGCAGGGCAAGGGCAGGGAGCTCTCCGTTCTCTTATTCACCACAGGTCACGGCACACGCCTCACCGGTTCCCTAGACCCCACGCCGATCTTCGCCAACAGCGCCTCTCTTAAACACTCCTCAAATGACCCATTTTGAGTGTGCCACCTGTACCTTGCCAGGACCTTGACCAGTAGATAGGGTGTAAAATCTCAGACCACGGCCCTTTTCTTGACCAGTGCATAAACTTTTATGCAAAACACATCTCTGGGCCAGGGGGAGACTGTGAAGGAAGACTTCCGCTGAGTTATGGCTCCGTTTTCTTCCCCTGGGCTTCGAGCCTTCTTTCTTTCCTGTTCTTTTAACAAAATCTGGAAAGGAGCTAAAGAGCTCGACGTGCAACTGTCAGGCTGAGGCCAAGGGCAGTTGCAGGCAGACCTCTCATCTTGCTGCTGGCTGCCTACAAGTCCACACTCACATCTGGCCTCGTCTGTGCCCGGACATAACCTTGAGAATGACTTTGAAGATCTCTTTGGGGCTCAGAGGCTCTTTCCCAGATAGATGTCCCCAAGTCCCCTGGGTGACCTTGTGTGTCCTTCCGGGGCTATTGCTCCATCATCCTAGACTCATAAGGCCACGGGGTCCCAGCCGGAACATGGCAGGAATATCCATGTGTCTGTTTGGCCTTTTCCCTGTGGAATCCCCCAGGCTTTAATGGAAATACTCTTCGAGATGGAGGCAGAATCCAGTATTTGTTGTTTTGATCAAATCCTGAACTTGACCCCTTCTGATAAGCCCTCGGATATGGAGTTAATGTAAACTGTGGGACACTGGCCAGGTCCAGGAGGCCAGAGAAAGAGGGTACCCTCTTCTCCTCCAACATCTGAATTCCCCAAGAAATAAAACTATATGAATGTTCGCTTCATTTCTCCTGATAGATCCAGGACTCCAGATGTAAGCTCATTGATAGTCTTGGTGTGTGCTTCAGTATTTGTGCTTTTAATAGATATTGCAAGTGTGTTTAATGTGAAAATAGAAACAGAGGGCTCTTAAAAGAGCTTACTCAAAATCCTGCCAATTACTGAAATCTACCAGACAAGAAGGAGCCACTTTTTTTTTTTTTTTTTTTTTTTTTTTTTTTTGATACAAGAGGGAAAAATGTTTCCACAAAAGCCTGGCTCTTTGTCTTTAAAAATATTCATCTCTTGGGTACTGAGTTATAATAGTAAATGCAGATGTAGCTGTGTCACATTAAAAGCACAACCAAATTGTAGTACAATGTTCAGGGCACCGTTATGTCACTTGAAGATGTATGGTGTCACCTAAGAGTGTGCAGTCGGTAAGAGGAAACTGTTACTGGCTCTCATTTCGGGGCTCAGTGTTTTTGGTTTCCTGAGAAGGTAATCCTTAAGTCAAAAGTTGCACAGTGCCAATGTGCTCCTCCGTGTGACCTGTTTTAGCTTCCAGAATTTCTCATCACCTGGTTACAAACATCTGAAGGCAAGGAAGAGCCAATATTCCATCGCGGGTCCCAAAGTAGGTTACCGTTAGCCAAAAACGAACAAGTAAATAACTTGGGCCCGTGCCATTGTCCCAATGTATCCTGAGCCGGCTGGGAAGGGGGGGGTGTCTAAGCAACTGTTTCTGATCCCAGCCTGTAGTAACTGTGTGGAAATGCCAAAGTCAAATTGTCCATAACCCTCTGCAGCCCCTAGTGGAGCTAAGGAATTAAAAGTTGCTCAGACCTTTTTCTCATTGCCAGTTTTTCTTAAACATTAGCTCTGCTCCATTTTTTTTTTTTTTTTCAGATTCTGATTTGCAAAGAATAGGGAAGCTTAGCCAACTGCAATTTCAAAGTATTGCCTCTTAAGCCCAGGCCAAGTGTGCAGACTTGATAGAATTCTGATTAATGCATCTTATTACATTAATTTTCGGAGGAACCCGAAGGCATTTCTCCTCTTCCTAGCGCAGCCTGGGCTGCCAGAAGCATTTGTCCACTTAAAGAGCTAATATCTTCGGCTACCAACAACCATAAAACTGGAAATCTATCGGAAGAGTTGGCCTCTTTAGTTGCGCAGAAGGCACGGTGCAAAATAGATATAGAACTTGGCTGAACTTTGCTTCAAATTTGCCAATCAAAACTCACAAACTCACGCCAAGTTGGCCACAAAAGCTCCTGTTTGGGGCCAGCACTAATTATGTCAACAAAGAAGTTCAAGTCTGGCCCCTGTTACGTCCTGCACTTGTGGGCGTCGGGGATGAGCCTTTGGTGTGTAGGCAGACGAGCCCTGCTCAGACCAGCTCTGTCTTCTCCTGGCTCCCTCAGAAACTCCCAGGAGCTCCTCAGGTCCCAGCCCTTTCTGCTCCTCTGGGGTATGCCTCTCCACCTTCTGACTTGCATGAGAAAGGGTCTCCGGCCGTTCCAATCACTCAGGCCACGGCTTCCTATCAAACTAGACAGTTTTCTTTAGAAATGAGAACCCTTCTCTTCGAGTTTTCCAGGGAGCTGACTCTGAAGGGAAGTGTATCGTGCAGGATTTTTTTTTTTAGGGTCACTGCTTGGGGAATGAAGCTGGCCTGGGCAGAGGGAAGAGTTGAGCTGACATCCAGGTGGACGGGGTCTCAGCTGACCTCATGGAGAGCTCCGGTGCTGAAAGGGCCCATTGCATTGGTAACCACCAAGGGCCTTCATACCTGCCTCGACTCGTCCTTAGGCAGGCCGCCCATCTGCCTTCCAGCATGGACACGGCCCAGCTCCTGCCCTACCTCAGCCCTCCCACGCTTTAACCTCCTCCAGCACATAAAGCTCTCTTCTTTGGGTCAGGGCCCGCGTGAGCTGTGAGTTCCGCAGCCCTGGTAGATCCAGACCTCGAGGTATAGTAGAAAGCCCTGGAATTAGGCTGACCTGGGCTTGAGTGTCGTCTCCATCGTGTAACTGGCTTTCCAGTCACCTCATTAACTGTGTGGGGCCTCAGTTTTGTCTTCTCCAAAATGGAGCCGTTCAGTCTTAATCCGCACAGTTTGCTTAAGGCTGAGCGAGAATGCTGGCAGAAGGGCGTTAGCATGGAGAGAGGGGATTTAATGCAGGGGTTAAATGGGTGGGTTAAGAGCAGAGGCCGGAAACTCAGGCTGGCAGTCTGGTCCTTTAGTTGAATGTCCCTGGGCAAGTCACGTAATATCTGTAAACCTTGGTGTGATGCGCTCAGATGTACGTTACAAGGAAATAAGAGTGGGTGAAGAACTTGGCCCTGGCCTAGGCCCACTGCACTCACTCTCCCCTCCTTGAACATTTGCTCTCATGCATTACCTCCCACTAGGCTGGCCCAAGGCTCAACCCCCTCCTACGTCTCCTCAGCCTTCTGGTTCCTGGGCAAAATGAGCCCAGCTCAGCAGGCAAGTTGTAGTGAATGGTCCCATCAGCCACTGTTAATTTATATCGTTAAATGTCCTTGGTGACCTCTGTATCCTTGAGGACCACCAGCCCCTAGCATTTTCATCCCTATGGAAAAGCTTGGGGGCAATCTCTGATGATGATTCAGCGCTCGGGCCTCTGAAGCAGTGAGGCTTGAGTTGAACCCTAAGTCTGCGTCTTCCTGGATACACTGACTCTCTCTTCTGCTCTTAGTTTGGTACCAGTATCAGTGAAATTAGGAGGATAATGTGGCACTGTGGAGGAAACAAAATAAAGCAAGTAGGTTCTTTTTCTTAGTCGTAACCTTTATCATTCCTTGGACACCCACGAGCACCTCTTGTGGGCTTGGCACTCTGCTAGACCCTCCGGATGCACAAGGAACCAGTTCCTGTTGGCAGAAGACATAAGAGAAGCCCCCCAGCCACTCAAGCCCATGTCTGGAAATAGAGCAAGAACTGTAATGGGTGCCTGTAAGTTTTAATGCCAAGGAGCCAGTTGTGTGGGGTAGGAATGTTCTTTGCCACACGTGAGCTGAAGCTCTGGCCGCCGCCCACTTCACGTGCCTAAGCCCAGTGGAAGTCATGTCAGTGGAAGGCTGGAAATAATGATGGAGTCAGGTAAGACCCAAGGGTGTCTTCAGGGGATACCTGAATCACTTTCCCGTCTTTAAAAGAAGATCTTCCGCACTGGTGACCTGAGAAGTTCTCCTTGGCCCCATGCCTGTTAGTAACGTTGGCTGTTGACTCCCAAGAAAACCCGGGTGGTTTTTCTTTGGATCAGTGGGGCAGGCTCCGAAGTGGTGTACCTCGCTAAGATAGGCGGAGAATCTCAGTGAACGTAAAGTTACCGATCCTTTGCTCAGGAAGGCGCCTCCTGTTTCAACGCCAACCGCACTGCCTGTCTGAGTTTCCTTGGGCTGCCGTAACAAATGACGACGAACTAGGTGGCTTAAAGCAGTGGAAATATTCTGTCTCATAGCTCAGGACGCCAGAAGTTCAAACTCAAGGTATTGGCAGCCTTGGTTCCTTCTGGAGGCGCTGAGAGGGCATCTTTCCTTGCCTCTCTCTTGGCTTCTTGCATGGCTGGTATACTTGGAAAGCTTGGTGTCCTTGGCCTGGAGATGCATCCCTCTAGTCTCTGCCTCTGTCTCCACATTACCTTTATCTCTGTGTCCCTACGTGTCCTTTTCACCCTCTCATAAGGACACAGGTCATTGGATTTAGGACCCATCCGGATCCAGTGTGATTCCACCTCGGTCCTTATCTTCATTACATTTGCAAAGACCCTGTTCCCAAATAAGGTCACATTCTTTTATTTATTTTTGTGTGTTTACTTGCTTTTGAGAGAGCGAGAGCAAGTGAGCAAGTGGGAACGTGAGTAGGGTAGGGGCAGAGCGAGAGGGAGACACAGAATCTGAAGCAGGTTCCAGGCTCTGAGACGTCAGCACAGAGCCCGATACGGGGCTCAAACTCACGAACTGTGAGATCGTGACCCGAGCCGAAGTCAGACGCTTAACCGACTGAGCCACCCAGGTGCCCCCAAATAAGGTCACATTTTGAGGTTTTGAGTGAGTGACATGAATTTGGGGGAACCCTGTTTAACCCACCACCTGGCCTTTTATGTGCGTGGGCCATTGCTCTCAGCCTTTCTCCTTGGAATCTTCTGTATGTCGGGAACTGTGGTTTAGTGTCTACCCACCCATCCCCTATGCAAAGCTGCATCTCTACTCGATGAGCAAATAACAATAAAAGTGAAGAAACTGAGGTCCAGACATGCAGACTGATTTGCCCCAGGTTACACAGCTAGTCATGATGGAGGTTGGGTTGGAAGCCAGCCAAACCAGCTATGTCTGGTCTCCTCCCAGTTTATCCTTACCCCACCTGCCCACCCACCTCATGGCTTTTCATTTTGAAAACCCAAAGCCAAATAAAGCAGATGAATTTCAAGTATGTGAAGTACCATGGTTCTTGCCTTTGTGCATGGTGTAATCGTAGCAGCGACCAGAACGTTCACAGTGGGACTGCTAGGAAGGCTGTTCAACCCCAACAGTGTGACAGGGTCGGGCTCATTTGACCCTCAACCCAGTGGTATTTTTATACCCATATGTTTATTTGTTTCTAGCTTTCAAAGTTGACTTCAGGAAGCACCAAAGTGTGTGGCGTTTCACAATGAGGAAGAGGCTTGAGGAAGGTAAATTGCTTTGTGAGATTTAAACCCAAATCTCTGTCTTTCTAAAGCTGGAATTAGTCTTTGAGAAAATGCAAAGAAAGTACCTGGCACAGTGCCAGACACAAAATAGATGCTCAGTAGAGACCAGCTAAGATTCAGGCTTCTGAGTCCAAAGTATGCCATTCCCATCTTCAGCTAGAGTTTTAAATATTCACCAACACACAAACAAACAAACTCTTTGGAGTCTTGCAATATATTTGAGCCAGCTAAAACCCCATTTCCAAACAGAATTGTATTCTAGTGTAGTGTATTTATTTTTGGTTTTTGATGAATGTTTCTTTTTTTTCAAATTTTTATTTAAATTCTAATTAGTGGGATTGGGGCGCCTGGGTGGCTCAGTCGGTTGAGCGTCTGACTTCAGCTCAGGTCACGATCTTGCAGTCCGTGAGTTCGAGCCCCGCGTCGGGCTCTGGGCTGATGGCCCGGAGCCTGGAGCCTTCTTCCGATTCTGTGAATCCCTCTCTCTCTGCCCCTCCCCCGTTCATGCTCTGTCTCTCTCTGTCTCAAAAATAAATAAATGTTAAAAAATTAAAAAACAATTCTAATCAGTGGGGCGCTTAGGTGGCTTAGTCGGTTGAGCGTCCGACTTCGGCTCAGGTCATGATCTCACAGTCCGTGAGTTCGAGCCCTGCATCAGGGTCTGTGCTGACAGCTTAGCCTGGAGCCTGTTTCAGATTCTGTATCTCCATCCCTCTCTGCCCCTCCCCTGCTCACGCTCTGTCTCTATCTCTCGCAAAAATAAATAAACATTAAAAAAAAAATCTAATTAGTTAACATATAGGGCAACATTTGTTTCAGGAGTAGAATTCAGTGTTTCACCACTTACACATAACACCCAGTGCTCATCACAACAAGTACCCTCCTTCTAGCCCACCCACCTCCCTCCATCAACCCTCAGTTTGTTCTTTATCTTTCAGAGTCTCTCATGGTTTGTTTCCCTCTCTCTTTTTCCGCCCTCCCGTATGTTCATCTGTTTTGTTTCCTAAATTCCACATATGACTGAACTCATGTGATGTTTGTCTTTCTCTGACTTACATCACTTAGTGTATCACACTCTAGTTCTATCCACCTCTTTGCAAATGGCAAGATTTCATTCTTTTTGATGGCTGAGTAATATTCCAGCATGTCTTTTTTGTGTGTGTGTGTGTGTGTGTGTGTGTGTGTGTGTGTGTGTGTGAGAGAGAGAGAGAGAGAGAGAGAGACACCTCTTCCTTTTCCATTCATCAGCCCGTGGACATTTAGCCTCTCTGCATAGCTTGGCTGTTGTTGATAATGCCCCTATAAATATTAGGATGTATGTACCCCTTTGAATCTGTATTTTTGTCTCCTTTAGGTACATACCTAGTAGTGCAATTGCTGGATCATAAGTTAGTTCTATTTTTAATTTTTTGAGGGACTTTTCATTCATTCTCCAGAGTGGCTGCACCGGTTACCATTCCCACAAGCAGTGTAAAAGGGCTCCCCTTTCTCTGCATCCTGGCCAACATGTGTTGTTTCTTGTGTCGTTAATTTTATCCATTCTGACAGGTATGAGGCGGTGTCTCATTGTGGTTTTGATTTGTGTTACCCTAATGATGAGTGATGTTGAGCATCTTTTCATGTGTCAGTTGGCCATTTGGATGTCTTCTTTGAAAAAGTATCTTTTCATGTCTTCTGCCCATTTCTTAATTGGATTATTTGGTTCTGGGGTGCTGAGTCTACTGTGTTCTTTATAGATTTTAGATACTAACCCTTTATCAGATATGTCATTTGCAAATATCTTCTCCCATTCTGTAGGCTGCCTTTTAGTTTTGTTGATTGTTTCCTTCACTGTGCAGAAGCTTTTTATCTTGATGAGGTCCCAGTAGTTCATTTTTGCTTTGTTTCCCTTGCCTCTGGCAATGTGTCTGGGAAGAAGCTGCAATGGCCACGGTCAGAGAGGTTGTTGCCCATGTTCCCCTCTAGGATTTTAATGGTTTCCTGTCTCATGTCTTTCTTCTATTTTGAATTTATCTTTTGTATACAGTGTAAGAAAGTGGTCCAGTTTCATTCTTCTGCGTGTTGCTGTCCAGTTTTCTCAATATTTGCTGAAGAGACTGTTTTTTTTCCATCGGATATTCTTTCCTGCTTTGTCAAAGATTAGTTGGCCATACGTTTGTGGGTCCATTTCTGGGTTCTCTATTCTGTTCCATTGATCTCATTGTCTGTTCTTGTGCCAGTACCATACTGTCTTGATGATTACAGCTTCGTAATACAGCTTAAAGTCTAGAGTTGTGATGCCTCCAACTTCGGTTTTCTTTTTCAAGATTGCATTGGCTATTCAGGGTCTTTTCTGATTCCATATAAATTTTAAGATTGTTTGTTCTGGCTCTGTGAAGAATACTGGTGTTATTTTGATAGGGATTGTGTTGAATGTATAGATTGCTTTGGGTAGTATTGACATTTTGAGAATATTCTTTCTGTCTATGAGGATGGAATGGTTTTCAGTTTCTTTCATAAGTGTTCTGTAGTCAGAATGCACATCTTTCATATCTTTGGTTAGGTTTATTCCTAGATGTCTAGTTGTTTTTGGTGCAACTGCAAATGGGATCAGTTCCTTGATATCTTTTTCTGCTCCTTTGGTATTGGTGTATAGAAATGCAACCGATTTCCAGACAGAATTTTAAATATTTTATAAATACGGTCTTGAGAGTCTAGACATTTCCCAGAACCAGGAAGCCCAATTTTCCAGCTGGGTGGTATATAGCTTTGGATCTTGTCATCACCTTCCCTCCTAGAGAGTTAGTTACCTTGTAGGCCAAAGCTTTTTATAGAACACTGTCAGGGTTGAACACACACTTAGGATTTTAAACTGGAATCCAAGGGAACCAGAATGTTGGAGAAGATTTCTAAGGAAGCCTGTTTTCTCTTCAACGATGAAATCAAATTGAGAGGTAATCCCTGAAAGGCAGCCATTTGTAAATTAGGAAGGAAAGGGGGAAGTGTTCCTTAAAAGGAACGTCATAAAGGGGCTAGATTAAGCAGAGGGAACTGGAAAAAGAGAAACGGGGTTTGTTGTTTGTCAATTTCTGAATAAATTCTGTTACAGAAATACTGGACTCATATTCTACTTGAAAAACAGGGAAAGGCCTTTTATTGCATGCTTAGAAGTTTGAATACACTTTCAGTAGCTCTTCGTTATCTCAAATTAAATCTTAAATTGAGCTTGTGGTTCTGTGAATTAATACCCCGGCCTTTCAGCCCCGCTGCTGAGGTCATTCAGATCTAATGGTGGAAATGGTCACAGGGTCAGCCCCTGGTCGGCACTGTATAGAAATGCCTTAATGATGCCGGCAGATGTTTGCATTCTGCGGCTGGGGCGGCCAGGCAGTGGGGGACTGAGACAGAGAAGGGGCTTGGCAGTCATTGTACCGGCCTCCTGCGTGAATGAGGAACCTCACGCCGTCCCACCATTCCACATTGAAACGGGAGGCGAGTGCCTCCTGGAGCACAAAGATGTGAGGGAAGCCACCATCGCCTCAATATTCGCCGTGGTGACCTACATCTTGGGAGGCCACGGGAGAGGGGCCACCTGTTCACGTAAGCACATACATCATCCTAGAGAGATTCCATTCCTCTGACATAATAGACATTGTTGGGTAGAACAGCCTGGCCCCCGGTGTCAGGGAGGCCTAAATTTATGCCTCGATCCCTGCAAATACGTACATTTAAAGACAGCTGAGAACACGCTGGTGTGAAATGTACAAGAATAAGCCTTTTCAAGGAAGTCCTCTGCTCTGCCGATTTCTCTCTTTGCCCCAGTCTCCCTCTTTAAGTAGCAGGTGTAATCATCGATACCCGCTCTAGGCCAGACACAGAGCCAGGTTTTAGATACCTTATTTCCATCTCTCTTTAGGACTAGCCAGCTGGGTTCAGGTGATGTCCCCCGATTTTACAGATGGTGGAAAGGAAGCCAGAGAGCTTGCGGTAAATGGCTTTGTCAGGGGATTTGACCACAGGTCTGTCTGGGGCGTTGCAGCAGATTGGTCTGGAAAGCACACTTAGCATCAGTTGAAGGTAAATGAACGAAAGCTGGGATGGCCGATCCTCCAAACTGGCGAGCACCGGCTGTGCGCCAGGCCCCGTGCAAAGAGCTTTGCACGATGACCCCAGGGCAGCCGTCGGAGGGGGAAGTGCCAGCGTCAAGCCCATTTCACAGATGAAGATAGTAAAGGTCATTGGCATACACTCACTGGGAAAGTGGCGGAGCAGAGAAGCCCGTGTGACTCCAGGTATAGAATTTCTAACCCCCTCCTCTGTTCTCTACATCCCCGCCCCGCCGCCGCCACCCCCACCCCCACCCAACATCTCTGGCTCCATTTTCCAGCAGGGAGATTCCAGGGCTGAAAGAACCAGGAAAGGTAAGGTCTACTGAAACCACATAGAAACCATATCCACCGGCCCGCGTTGTTCCTTTGGGACAGGAGACAGGCACACCCCCGCCTCCTTCACAGGAGTGGGCTCTGGGTGGATTACTCTGCCCGAGTAAGGGGGCCGGGCTGGCCGACAGGATGTGGGGGACAGCCACGGTGGAAATTGTCAGGTCGCGAAGGGGAATTAGCTTCTGGGTGTCACTAGGTGCACATTGCTGCAGGCGTTGGCGACTGGGAGCCCTGGTGTCTGTATTAGGTCCTCAGGCCATGAGGCCTTAATGACCCTACAGCCGACAGAAGGAGAGACATCCAGTGACAGTAGGGAAGAGGGCTGCCAGCTAATCTAATCTGAACGCCCCGCCCCACCGGGGGCCTGGGGACACCAAGGCCTGGCTCCTGCTCCCTGTCACAGTCTCAGCGCTGATGACAAGAGAAGAGCAGCTTCCCGAGAGAAAAGCGTTGATACGGGGGCCAGGTCAGAGCCAGGATGCGGGTCGGAAATCTTTGCCGCACATGAGGAGGCCAGGAGCCAGAGAGAAGGGGGACTGTTAGGACTAACATTTAGGCAGAACCTGCCACGCACAGGGTTGTGATGTCACCAGTGTCGCTGTTGCCGTGACCTGCATTCTCTGGGGTATGTGTGATATGCACAGCCCTGCCCTGGGCACCTTTGAGTATCACTCATGTATAATTATATATAATAACTTCATTTAGGGCCGCCTGGGTGGCTCATTCGGTTAAGCGTCCGACTCTTGATTTCGGCTCAGGTCATGATCTCACCGTTCATGAGTTCGAGCCCCGCATCGGGCTCCATGCTGACAGCACAGAGTCTGCTTGGGATTCTCTCTCTCTCCCTCTTTCTCTGCCCTTCCCCTCCTCGTGCTCTCTCTCTCGCAAAATAAACTTTAAAAAATCATTAAAAAATAATAATGTATAACTATGCATCTTATTTATTTGGGTCCTGCTCTGCACCAAATGCTATTAGACACATCTATTAACAGTAAATAATACAGTCTATCGTTATATGCCAATCCCTGACTATTCCCTTTATCAATTATACTGTATTGTGCGCCAATGATATTTTGTTAATTGTGGTGACTGTCGTCACCTCTCGTCCTCCAACCCTGTAAATCGGGCACTGTTATTATTTCTCTTTTATAAAGGAGCGATGTGGGGACACCAAGAGCTGGATGTGGAACCAAGTGATCGTTTCTGTCCTTTGAGTAGTATCTTCTGCATTCCGTATGCATAATTTTTTTTTTAATCCTAAATCAGATTAGAGCAGAGGTTCCCAAACTTCAGTGTGCGTCAGGATTACTTGGGGCCATTTCTCAGACCTCATCTCAACGATTCTGTAAAATTGAGTCGATCCAGGATGGGACCCAGGAATGTGTGTGATTAACTAGCAGCATTGGGGTCCTGATGCTGTCCATGCATGACTACATCCTGGGTACAGTTGATCTAGAACAAGGTTCAGCAAACTGTAGCCCGCGGGCCGAATCCAGCCGACTGCCTGTTTTTTAAACACATTGGCCTTAGAACACAGTCTTGCCTGATTGATCACCTTTTGTCCATAGCTGCTTTCGAGGTGCAATAGCAGAATTGAGTAGTTTCTGCAGAGATCCACCAGGCCAACTAAATATTTACTATTTCGCTTTTTACAGGAAAAGTTTATCAACCCCTGATCTAGAGAATTTTCTGGAGCTCAGGGTAAGGTCATTGGAAGCACATGGGGCTCTAGTAGCAAAACTTAAAAATGACCTTTCCCTTAGCCTTTACCAGATTTTGTGCCCAGGGTTTTGGGATCATTGCCCATTTAATCCCCTGACAGGTTTATGGGCCACTGTCCTCCCCAGTCAAGGGAAGTTGTGACTCAGAGAGGTCGAGAGTACCCTTAGCTCCCACAGCAAGTGAGAGTGGGAGACAGAATCAGAACTCTGGATTCCAAAACCCCTCCCTCCTGTCAACATCTTTCTTAGGGTTTTTTTTTTTTTTCTTTAATGTTTATTTATTTTTGAGAGAGAGACCACAAGCAGGAGAGGAACAGAGGATCTGAAGTAGGCTCTGTGCTAACAGCTGTGAGCCTGGCATGGGGCTCAAACTCCCCAACATCAAGATCATGATGAACCAAAGTCAGACGTACAGCCTACGGAGCCACCCAGGTGCCCCGTTTGGGTAGTTTTGTTAGGCAAACTGGTGACACCACAGTGACCCAACCTCCTGAGAACACCAACCGGCCAGCATGCACGGTCAGCAGAGATGAAGTGACATGAGGCCGGGGCTTTAGCAGCAGCGATAATAACAAAAGAAGAAGGAGGAGGGGAGGTTTAAGGAAAGAGAGGGAAGAGACGGGCAGATAACGTGAACATTGTAGTGATTTTTGTATCTAGATGGTAGGCATACAGTGTTACAGTATTTTCTCTACTTTGGGGTATGTTTTTAAATTTCGTAATAAACATGTACCTATTTGTATATATAATCTATTGTGTGTGTGTTTATATATACACACACTTTATATACATAGATACAGTATATATGTATGTGTGTGTGTGTGTGTGTGTGTGTGTGTGTATATATATAAATACACACACACACACACATTAGGACCATAATGTCTATTTGGCTGGGGTTTTCCTCTCTCTCTCTCTCTCTCTCTCTCTCTCTCTCTCTTTCTCTCTTTCTCTCTTTCTCTCTCTCCCCCACCTTCTCACCTCTCTCTCTCATTCTCTCATATCTTCCCTGCCACCCCTGTGTTTTTTTTTTTTTCTTTTTCATTAAGAAAATGGTAGCACCAATCTGACTATTTCCCTGGCTTCCTGAAGAGGCCCGAGAATTATAGTAAACAAATTACCCATTACCGGGGAAGCCCTGTCCTCCCCCACCCAGCAGATTCCCAGCATCTTCTTTCACCTCTAGGAGATATTCTCCAAGGTCACTAAATTAAGCCTTCAGACAATCGAAAAATTGAATCTCAGTACATCTATTTTCCTAACAAAATTTCCGCAGCGCCGATTGGGGCTGACAGGTGCGGCCGCGCAGCTTTCTGGGCTGTTCAGGTCGATTTGGCCGAGTGGGACGGCATCAGCTTGTATTGGAGGGAACATCTGAGCAGCCCAGGGCCCCCTGGGAGTCGGAGAGTTCCTTACCTCCTTGCCACTGTAAATGACTATTTCTGTCGTCCCCAGAGCTGCCTTGTCTGCCCCTCCTCCAGCCCCACCCTCACCCCCTGCAGCCGCCAGGTCAGGCGCCTCATCTTAAATTATTTATCAAAAAGGCCATCGCAATCATTGCAAACACATTTAGGAGTAGCTGGAAACCGTGTTCTTTTTGAGGACACTAATGACACAGCCGTAATCACACTCCTTGTTGGAATGGAGGGGCAGGATGTGATACTTGCGGAGTGGAGTCTGAGAGGAGGGGCTTTGCCCCGAGTCCCCAAGGCCTCGCAGCTGCCACAGCCTGGCTGATGGAGGGGCTTGCAGAGGTGGGGACCACCCAGGATTTGGAGCCAGAGGAGCTCAGCCCTCTGACTGCAGAGACCTTGGAAGTCACATCGCCTACCCGGGCTTCCTTTCTTCATCCACAAGCCACGTGTTAGCCAGTGCTTTCTACAAAGAACGCACATGTGCTGCTGGAGGTCTGGGACATCATCGGGAGTAGTCCGCCACGAGCCTCTAAGATTTACCTTAAAAGCTCCAGGGAAGGCCTGCATTCCACTTAAGATATCTGCATTCATAGACATGTAAAAACTGTCTAGTTTGCTCAGCTGAGAATAAAACGGATGCTCCGGGAATAAAACGGATGTCTATCCTGTTGCTTTGAATGCCCGCTGGTACCCACCCTGGGAGCCCAGGTGCATGCCCCAGCTGCACAAGGCCAGCACCTTGACCTCCCCAGTAGGATGCAGGCTGCATGCTTATTAGGTGTAGGGCCTTGGGCAGCTCACTTAACCGGTCTCTTCTTGAGTTTTCTCTCATCTATGAAAGAGTGATCATAATGTTATGTGCAGTGTTTAGGAGCCTTGAGAGGCTCAAATAAGATAATTCTTGTAAAGCCCAGGGCATAATCCCTGGTACCTAATAAGTGCTCAATAAATGTTAGCAAAAGTAGCAGTTACTATAATTATATCCAGAGCTTTTATTGAACACCTGTCAGTAAGCACTCTGTGCTGAGCCCTGGAGTGGAAACTCCTAGAAGATACAGGAGCTGGTGGGACTGAGGTTGGGGAATCCCCCATGGCAGGTCCTCACCTTGTTGGTGCCCGTATGATTTTTGTTTCTCAGCTGGCCTTCCTCTTGCTCATGGCCACTGCTGTCTACACTGCCTCTTTCTCTTCTTCCTGGATTTGGGTACTCGTTTCGGCGTCTTTGTAGCAGTTACCTATTGCCCCCTAACAAATTACCCGAATGCTTTATGGCTGAAAACAGTAAATGTTTAGTATCTTACAGTTTCTGTGGGTCAGAGATGAGGGAGTAGCTTAGATCGGTAATTCGGGCTTGGGGTCCCACACGAGGCTGCAGTCAAGTTGTTGGCTGGGGCTGTAGTCTCTGAAGACTTGATGGGGTTGGAAGTGTTACATCCGAGATGGCGTGTGCACATGGCTTTTGGCCGGAGGCTTCCGTTCTTCACCACGTGGACCTTTCACAGGGCTGCCTGTGTAGCCTCACAGTGTGGCAGCTGGCCAAGTGAGTGATCTCGGAGACAGCACGAGGAGCAGGCTGGAGTGCCTTGTAGACATCCGTCTGCGACACCACACAGTCAGGTGCTGTAATGTCAGCCACATTCTGTTCATTGGAAATGGGCCAGTAAAGTCCATATTCAAGGAAAGGGGAACCTGGACCCACTACTTGAAGGGAGGTGTTACCAAGGATCTTGTGGGCATGTCTTTAAGTCACCACAATCTTCCGCCTCGGTTCTCTCCCTGGTTCTCTTGAACACCTGACTGTTTCACTGGTTCAGCCCTTGGAAAAGGCACAAGCTGCGGGAAAATGCAGCTGCCCCTCCCCTCTGGGTCAGAAGAGTCATCTCCCCCTTTCTGGGGTTGTTGTGACTGGAGGAAGGACGGCCCTCGGGAACCATCTGTAATCGTGTCAGAGGGGCCAGCAGGGGAGTGGAGGCAGTAACTTCGTAGAAGGAACCTTCAACTCTCCCCATCATATCAGAGAACTTCTCTGCAGACACACTGCCTCCATTTATAATCGTTACAGCCCTGGCTTTTGAACTCACCAGGTTTATTTGCTTACTTTTCCCCCTGAGAACAAGAAACCTGCCCTGAAGAAAGACTGCTTTGGACAGTGTGGTAGGTGTTGTCATTGGAGTCTTCAAGTGAGCATTGGTGGGATACAGAAAAATAAAGTGACCTGGGTCAGCATTCCCTCTCTCTCTCTCTCTCTCTCTCTCTCTCTCTCTTATTTTTTTTATTTTTGAGAGACTTTTTTAAATTTATTTTTGAGAGAGAGACAGAGAGTGCACAAATGGGGGAGGCACAGAGAGAGAGGGAGAGAGAGAGAGAGAGAGAGAGAGAGAGAGAGAGAATCTCAACCAGGCTCCACGCTGTCCATGCAGAGAGCCCGATGAGGGGCTCCATCCCACGAACAGTGAGGTCATGACCTGAGCCGAGATTCAGAGTCAGACACTTGACCAACGGAGACCCCCAGGTGCGCCTCTCTCTCTTTTTTAACACCAATCCTCAACTCATACCCTTTCCTATACACTGCTTTTTCCTCCAGTGGAGCCCTGATTCTCTCTTTACTTAGCAGCCTGGCCATCTTCTACTCTCCCTGCCTCCTGTCCCTCCTCATTCTTCCTCCCTGGGAGGAAAGAAAATTGGGGCACAGCACCTACAACATGCAACGATAACATTGGGTGACTGTAAACATATTAGGGTCTCCCCTCCTGGGTCAGATGCTCCATAGCTTCTCTTTTGTTACTTTACTGCACGTGTATTCCTCTCTCGGGTGAATTGCTGGCATGCGCATGAGAACCTGCAACACATGTATGGTGCTTAGAGTTTTCACGGCAATTTACTGAGCATTATTATTCCCTCTATCCATCCTCTGTAAAATTGGGTATGAATATACCCATTTTGCAGTTGACGCAACTAAGGCTTAAGGTGGTCCAGTACGTTGCCCGGGATCACGCAGCTTGGAGGTAAAACAGGCTGCCCTCCAGCCAGAGTCTGAGCATAAGCTCTTTGAGTCCGGGTACTGTGTCTCATTTTGCTTTGTATCCCCGTGCCTTTTGCGTCCTTGTCTTGCACACATGAGGGATTTGGAGCGTCTCCAGTGAATGAGTGAATACGTGAACGAGTGAAGCCATCAGTCAAACCAAGACGCTGCTCACACATGCATCCCAGAGTTCGGCGTCCACGTGTGCTTCCGGTGAAGAAGTCTGCAGGTTGCTATTATGACGCCCAGCAAGACCAAAGATGCTGTGGCCTGAATAACAACGGGATGCAAACGCTCCCCTCCTCTCGTAAATCTTGTAAATCAGCATCGTCTGTGCCGAGCAGGGCCCATGTGTTGTGGCGGCAAACACCGCGAGGCCCAGAAGGCTGATCTGGGACAGCGTCCCCTTCGAACGCTGCCCTGTGCTAAGTCTGCAGAATATTTAAATAAGGGGTTAATTTATAAAGTGAGCTACAGGAAAGTTTCCAGGACTGTCGTGCGCGTGTCTCATAAATCGGCACAAATTGAATCTAGCTTTCTGTACCTGTCAGCTCCTAGGTAAACCAAAATTTATTGGGAGGTATATAGGTTGCCATCCAAAGAAACATAGTAAATGAGAAAAGCGTGTCCTCAGGAGGTCCGTAAACAAGGTATCAAGGCTGGCAGACGCAACGAGGGTCCGAAACGTAAAATCCCCGTTGCTGAGGGTTCGGAAGTACGGTGTGCTTTGTAGCAGATGGAGACTGGGTTCCAGGAAACCTTGTTCTTTTCCTGAACATTCCACTGACTTCTTAATAGACTAAAGATTTCGTGTATTGCAGGGAGAATTTATGGTCTGGAGGGTGTGCAGACAAAAAGGAATGCCAACCTCGGTATTTTGCACATATCAAATTACGAGACGAATTTAGCCAGATCCAAAAATGTTATGCAACATAAAAATGGGAAGCTTTAGTTTGTATTATTACAATGACTCTTTATAATAATCATGTGCGCCCTCGGCACTGATCTGAGCAATTGTACTAGCAGTTAGTATTTACCGAGGGCCTGCCATGACCCAGACCCTGTGCCGAGGGTTTCACGGACTTTATTTTCAGTCTTTACAAGGACACGGTCCTTTCGGGAGTTCTGGAGGTTGTCGTTAATGTGGTTCATGTGCCCATTTTACAGAGAGGAAAGTGAAACTGCAAAAATGAAGCCCAAGGATCTTTGGCCAATATATGGATTTGGGTCCACGTATCTCACTCCAAAAACTCTTCTTCTAATTCTTTTCATTATCTAATATCACCTCTTGTCACAGTGCTCTTACTATTCTAGAAAGTAAGTGCCAGCATTCTGGTAAAAGGCCTTTGTCTGGCCAAATTATTGAAAACTTTAATCTGGCTTTTATTCTATTAGCTACAACATTCAAAGTGATGTTCTCTCTTGTTCTCTCTCAAAATAAACACATTTTTTAAAATAACTTTTAAAAATAAAAGGGAAATGTCGTTTAAAATGAGAAGCATCCGTGTGCATATTAAAGCATCCCTGAAGCATTTGTATGGTGAAGAAAGACAAGGCGGGGGTTAAGTTAGACACACCATGAAATCAAACAGTCTGGGCACTTCAGAACGTTCGCGTGGTCTTTCATGCACAAGTCAGCTTAGGACCTTATAGCAGTCCCATTGGCTAGACCAATTATTATGACTGCATATTATAGAGGGAGAAACAGAGAAGTTAAGTGACTTGTCTGAGGTCACATAGCAACTCCAGGATCCATCCTTCACTAGTCTGACTTCATGAAGAGGTGGGAACAGTGGACCAGAAGGAGAAATTAACATGAAAAAAAAAATAGCATGGCCACAATATTGCCAGAAGGTATTTAGAAAAATCTCTTGGGCTTCTTTTAATAAGAAAAGAAGCAAAATTCAAATCTGAAGTAATTCAGTATTCTTAGTTTTGTTTGTTTGTTTGTTTCTGACTTTTCAGGATCTCAGTTATATCCTCAGATATAGTTGAGACTATCAGCGAGAAAGCATAAAATTACGTTCCTACCCACGCTGCCCTCCTTCAAAGCCTTGTTATTCTTGTTCCCTTCGATGTATTTCAACTCCAAAATACACTGTGACATGAAAATTGTGTATTCAGATTGTTCTATTGATTTGCTGAGAAAGTGACCTTGTATGCACCCATGAAAACGAAGAGATCTATAGCGCCCGGCCTCTTTGTAAGGGTACGGGAAGAGCCGCGGATAACAGGCATCTCTTTAACTCCAAACTCTACTCTTCCTTCGCGCAGACTGAGAGACCCCAGGGAGGGCTTCTCGGGAGGCTGTGCAGGTGTGGCCCAAGTCAGGACACTGGCAGAGGACGAATGTAGGGGCTGGAATTGTGTGTTGCAATTGCAAAAGCCCACGGCCCTGGCCAGACGTCGGAGGTTCTCTTCGGGATTCGGTCAGTGGCTTCCACAGGCCTGGATTTTCCTTTGGCTAGTTCACCCCAGGGCGCACTGCCACAGACCCAGCCGAGTGACAGCGTCCTCCCCTGCAGCGAGGAGGGGTCCCGCTGTGGTGTTTTCACACACCTCTGCCGCTGCTATGATCAACAGGTGGCACATGTGAGTGGGAAGGAGAGGGGATGAGCATTCCTGACCTCAGCTGCTACTCTCGGGCCTTGCAAATGCAGCGCCGCATTTCAACCCTTGAGGTGGGTGGCATTAGGCCACTTGCCGGCTACAGAAAGTGAGAAGCAGGGATGTTCCAGCAGCTCGCCTGAGGTCAGGCAGCTTGTAACTGGCAGAGATGAGGCTGGAACTCAAGATTTTTGATCTAAATTTCGGTCTACTTAGTTATTCTCTACACCCGAAGCCCCTGCGGTTTGGATGCCTCATCACGGGACTGAGATGAAATAGAATTTCTTAGCTTAAGGAGCCAGGCAGTAGATGGGCCTTTGCTAAGCACATTTCCGCCCCTCGCCCCCGCCCCCCCCCCCCCCAAATCAGGGATTAGCAGGAAGAGACGAAAGACAGAAGGTGAAGTGCAGGAGAGGAGAATTTGGAGACAGTGGGGGTTGTTTCCCAGAATATAGATGCTGCTTCTACATCCCACACGACAGAAGCCAGAGCTCAGGTTATATTAACGAATCTAGCTCTAGAATCACAAATTGCTCTTTGCTGCTGAGGCACAGAGGGACAAGAAGAAGAGGAGGGGGAAAAAAAAAAAGAAAGAAAACCAGCATGTGCAAACTTAAAAAATGGAGAGCTGTATGTAAATGACTTTTATTATCACTGCTAGGCTGCCCTGGAAGACTTGAGCTGTGTAAAATGTCACTTGGTCTTATCACGGTTCATGGAGATTACCTTTCAACGGGAGTTTCGTTTTCATTTCTTCCAACACTTGGAGAAGCGAGCGAGGCAGTGACTCCTTTATTTCCTAATCCTCGCCAGCAACTGGCTTCTTCCTCTGTGTTTTGTGTCATTCTGTATGATACTGCATCAAGGCAATTCATGGCAGCGGTTGAACCAAAAGCAATTTAAGTCAAAAATGGACAAATATGGATGTCATTTATAAGGCTTGTTCAAAGGCCTTTGACATCACTCAAAGCCTGAACACTTCTCAGGAGGGAGATGCTTTTTTTTTTTTTTCCCCCAGCCATGCAAGATTGGAGATTTAATACAGACCTCTTTCTTAGTGAGGTGTCTGCACGGTTCTTGCCTAGAAACCATTTCTTGGGGAAGTGAGTATTTTGTAAATACCAAGAAAGAGGGAGAAAAATATTGAATGATTAGGAACCAAAGTGAATTTTCCAAGGTGAACTTACATTTATTATTTTGATTCATTTCCAATGATAATAGCCACATGGGTCACATATTTGGGCATATCACGTACGGGGCATGGCGTTACAAGCATTACATTTAATTTAATTAATATTCATAATCACAGTGCATAGACGTGCCCGTAAATATAAAGGCAAGTTTTCTTGTCCCCATTTTACAGATGAGGAAACTGAGACTCAGAGACCCACTCAAGGGCCCAAGAAACATTTCTCTTGAGTTGGAGAATTCACTTCAAGTGACTCCAAAGTTCTTTTTACTACACCATACTTTAGATTAGATAATGGCTGGCAAAATTAGAAGCTAGAAGCCCTATGTTGGCCTTGCCCCTTTCTCTCTGTCTGGGGTTGTGGGGAATGCAGGTGGTTTGGGAAGCTCCTTGTCACACAGACTCCATGGCGCTGTGCTTTAGGAGATAGCTTTTCATGTTCTGTGGATTTGGAGAATCAGAGGAAAGCAGCTCAGGGAGCCACAGGCCCCCACGAACAAAGCCGAGCATCATCAGAAAGTGGTTAGTTCAGCCATGGCACTGCAGAGTGACAGAAATAGTTTCCAAACCGCAGAGGTCAAGGAGCACCTGTCAGGAGAAGAAGAGACTGTAGTGGTTCCTAGAGATTGAATACTCTAGACAACTCAAGGAACAATTCAGTCTTCTAATAGTGAAGCTTCACACATACACACAGTGTTTCCTTTGGCTGCAAAAGAATTACAGATGAATGAAAAAAAATTCAGTCCCAAAAGGTTCCATACTGTATGAGTCCAGTTACATAACACTCTTGAAATGACAAATTTATAGAAATGGAGAACAGATTAGGATTGCTGGGGAGTCAACTGGGAACAGCAGTGGTAAGTGGTGTGGCTATCAAAGGGCAACATGAGGGACCACGGCAATGTGGATATGGTCCCTGTATTGACTGTAGTGATGTCGCTTTCCTGGTTGTGATGTGTCCTGTTGTTCTGTGAGATAGTGCCGCTGTGGGCATCTAGACACAGGAGACCCGGGACTTCTGTATTATTTCTCACAACTGCATGTGAGTCTACTCTTACCTCAAAATTAAATAGTTGACTTCAAAAAATTAGAGACCGTTTGGGAAAAGAATTTAACAGGAAGAAAATTTAAATCCCTCATTGAGCCCTCCACCCAGAGAGTCACCATTTCCACTTTCTTTTATTCTCTTTCTCCCTCTCCCTCATTCTCTCCTGTTCATACGTATAAAATGGAGAGGTTTTAAAATATAGTTCCACCTTGTCTGACTCCAGGCTTGATAAGACTGAACCTTTACATCTTCTCAGGACTTCTGAAGGCTGTGTTTAAACCTGCTGGTTTGGCATTGATTTTGATGCACAGACAGCAGTGAGGTTCCCCCTCCAAGTTGCTGAGGAGCTGTGCATGAGGAATGGATGCTGTTTATGAGCAGAGCTGCAATCATCCCCACCTCCACCCCCAACCTCCAATCGCTAATAGGTGTTAAGATTTTGCAATAAATATTACTTATGGCTGTTAATTAAACTGAATCCCAGATTGTCAGGACATGTATATTTTCTCATTTTAACTTCTCTGAGTCCTCACAGTTATGGAGGGGGTGTACAGAGAATAAGGTTAGGTTAGGGGGGCAATATATGCTATATGTAATCTACATTCCTGGTTGATGTTCCTGACAAATGTCATGCTAGGTTAGGGACAATAAAATGGTGCCGAGGAAGAGGTCGGGGGGACATCCTGAAAAACCAAGCTCCCCATAACACCCTCACCCCTGCCCATGGTGTGCTGGAGATCATTTCTCCAGGTGCCTTTGCTTCCAGGTCTTTTCGGACAGCCTCCTACCCCCAGGTGCTAGCTTCATGTCTAGGCAAGTAAAATCAGAAAACATGAATTATCTTGCTTTTATTACTACTTACTAGCTGAATGACTTGGGCGAGTTTCTTCATTTGCTGACCCTTCCTCCCTTGCCTCTCTGAGCTTCAGTCTCTTCATCTTGCAATAGAATCAATAAGTGACTGGGTGTTTGGAAGTTCCAATGAGTTGACACCTGTGAACATGCTTCGCATGTACACAGTTGTGTGCAATAGTAGGTCATCATCATTATGGGATGGAAGGGCCCCATTGTCTACCTTGCCTCCCAGCTGACCCTCATTGTGTGCTCGTAGAATAATCTTTTAATGTAAGATAATTACCATCAGTAATCCTGACTGTGCAACGTTCCTAAGTCTGTGACGCTACACAAAGTCTTGAACCTCTCCGTGCCTTGCTTTTCTCATCTCTTGTTCTTATTTTAAAGAGAGATTGTCGTGTGGATCAGGTGGGAGGAGGTATAAGGCGTAACACATAGTAAGGACTCAATACATCTTTGATGGACTAATTCAATAATCGTCCAAACAGTTAATGCAAAAGAGCTCATGGCTGTGCAGTATGGTGATAACAAAAAGGGATGGATGGTGGCATGGCATGGTACCACTCCTAAATGAGGCATGTTATTTAGTCTTTCTTTGGAGCCAATGGTTTATTTTGCATTGTCTATATCAGCATTAAACAGGATTCCTGTACAACCAGTCAATCTTGAAGCTTGCTGTCTCACCTAGTGCCTCCCCACCTGTAATGTGCCTACGAATCACCCAGGGCCCCTGGATCTTGTTAAATGCAAACTCTGGTTTAGTAGCTCTGGGTGGGGCCCAAGAGTCTGTCCTTCTGACAAACTAAGGAGCTCCCAGGTGATGCCAGTGTTACTGGTCCAAGAACCACACTTTGAGTGGCAAAGGTCCAGTGGAGGCAGCACTGCTTGCTAGGGAACCTTTTAGAAATTTGTGGAGGCATTTTTGGTGGTCTTTGGTATTTAGTCTCTAGAGTCCATAAATCTGTCTTGTGATGCAATGCATAGTCCAAAACAATAAAGAATTGTCCACATCCTGTTAACACTCATGTGCCATCAGACCTTCATGTCAGTGAAAACTTGTTTGTAGCCATTTGAGCCCAGAATTCACTCTGCTTTGCACAGAAACTGTGTACTGAATCTCCTAGAAGTGCAAGGACCTTCTCAATCAAGGGAAGATTGTACTGTGTTTTATTCAAAACTTTACTGAGATTTGGTCACCATCTTGAAAATTCAGGTCTCACAGTAGTGAGTCAGCATAATATGTGAATTGTCTACATTTATAGCTATTATAGTCATGGTGAGCTAGCCACGCAGTGGAGCTGATCCCTACCAGCTCACGTGACCAGATTTTGCCCATAGCTTCCCAAATCTGCATTCCAGGATACTGTGTCGGTAGCATGAGATTGACCGCGGTGAGAGTATTTACACCATGGAAATTGGCAAATGCTACTGATTGGGTATTATGCATATGTGTGTGTGTGTGTGTGTGTGTGTGTGTGTGTGTGTGTGTGTGTCTTTCCAGAGAGCTGGTTGAAAAGGTAGTTATTGGGGCACCTGGGTGGCTGTTGATTGAGCATCTGACTCTCGATTTCGGTTCAGGTCATGATCCAGGATCGTGGGATCAAGCCCCATGGTGGGCTCTGTGCTGAGTGTGGAGCCTACTTGAGAGTCTCTCTCTCCCTTTCTTTCTCCCCCTCCCCTGCTCACACTCTCTCTCTAAAATTAAAAAATAAAATAAGATGTCATCACCAATATGATACTATGTCTGTGTAAAAAATATATTTAGTCCTTATTTCAAAATGCCAAATATAAAGAGAATATATCAACAACATTTTGGTGAATTTTGATCTGTGTGTCTTGAATCCAAACCTGCAATTAGGTGCAAACATTTGACTGTTTCATTATGGGCTTCTGGTATAAACTTGCCCTTTTTAAAATGCGTATTATTTTGGGTGCCTGGGTGGCTCAGTCGGTTAAGCATCTGACTCTTGATTTCAGCTCAGGTCGTGATCTTGAGGTTTGTGAGTTTGAGCCTCGCGTCGAGCTCTGTGCTGACAGCTTGGGGCCTGCTTGGTATTCCCTGTCTCCCTCTCTCTCTGCCCTTCCCCCACTCGCTCTCACACACTCTCTCAAAATAAATAAACAAAAACTTAAATAATAATAATAATAGAATAAAATGCATATTATTTATCAATTTTTTCTTCTTTATTTTATAGCTGGACATTATATTCATTTTTTGTTAATTATGTGTGTGCATAAGCTTATTATTCATTAACTTCATCTCAAGACCTTAATAAGGAGTTATAAAATATTTCTTTTAAAATGAGGATCTTGGGTCTCTGGGCTTGAGTAGCACTATCTAATTAACCTCCAGGCAGGACCTACAGACATGGGGGAAACCCAGGTCTCCTCTTGGGGAGAAGGGGTGTAAGCATCACATTATAAAGCCAAGTCCTAATTGGCATTTCCCCTTCAAGGTGCCGAGAAGAAGTGTGTTGTAATCTGGGGTTGGAATGAGCAGTGCCGTGTTTCATAAAATAACCCAAGGGGAATTCATTCTAAACAAATTCAGTAGCGCAGGCGCTGAGGAAGAGGAGGGGAGGGGGAGGGGGAAGGGAGGTGGGGGTGGGGCGGAGGTGGCCAGATCTGGAAGTGGGTGAAAGGGGGTCTAAGACACTGGGGACAGTGTATCCGTAAAATACAGGGAAAGATGAAGACAGGTTTAAAAGAAGTTCTTTACAGAAGCAGAGAAATATGGAATAGAAACCTAATTTAGAAAAATACACACACACACACACACACACACACACACACACACACACACACACAGACATCCCGCACGGGACTGGCAGGTGGAGAGGAGGATTTTCGCAGGACGGCTATCTCACCGTAGCCTTCTGTTCAGAACAAAAGTGTTGTAAACCTCGCACTAACACTTGGGCCTTTGCTTTTGGCAACCATTCCCCTTTTACATTTTTTTTGGCACCGTAGAAATGTTTCCATAAATAGTGCATTTAATGGAGTGTGTTACTTTATTACTGTCAGCTACCATAACAGTAGAGGAAAATTCAATAAACACGAAAGCTGAGATCAGAACACAGAAGGCTCTCAATTCTACATCCTTCATGAACTTGTACCTTTAAGGCACGTAACCTTTCTGTTTCCTCACTTATGAAATTCTTCGCTTTTTGGTGGGTGAAGCCACCCAGCTTGGTACCTGATTGATGGTCGCTGTGCCGCAAAATTTAGGACATACTCATTATTACAGTGGCTGTTTTGTAGACCCACAAAGCCAAGTGCTCCTTCCTATGCTGCTGAGATGGGAATGCCCAGCTCGGGGACTGAATTTGCCTGAACTTTGGGTGTTAGCAGCCAGCCTTTGCATGTGACAAACCCGCAGATGAAATGTTGTGATTCTTTGCTACGGAATAATTGGAAGTCACTTGCTCAGCTAGAGCAGGGAAGCCAGCATAAAGGAGGAAGTAAAAATGAAAAGGCATAAATATGTGAGAAAGTTAGCAAATCAAAGTAATTGAGGAGCAAAATAATTCATTCCCTCTCCCTGGCTCAGCATGGATGCAAATGATATATCATTAAGTAAGCCCCCAACACAAAGGCGGCCAGCATAACTGTTGCATCAAATATTTAGCCGGAGCCAAGAGCAATTTTTTTATTATGTTTTTTATAAGTTTGATTTACTAACCTTCAGTGCAATCCCTATTTTTAGAGGTTGGCTCATATTTTTAATTTGTTTTCTCTGAAGCACTGAATCCTTACTAGTGTTTCAAGCCGTCCACTCGGTTCCTAATGGCAGAGTAACACTGAAAAGCATAATTACATTTCCTAATTATGTGTAATTAGGCAAAACCCAGATGATGTATTCAACATGCTCTCAGAATAGCCAGGGGTCAAGGACTGTTGGAACTCACTAACATTTTTATAAATAAGTCAGTGCGTTATTTAACGTTGGGGTCCAAGGTGGTGCTGGGTGCCTTGTAGACCAATATAATGGTTGAAATATATAGCATTCATTTATTTAGCCAAGTAAAACATAATTGATCCCCCACCGCCTTACCCTGCCCCCCCTTTTTAAAACCAGAGTTTAGATTTGCTATTCTTAGCCCAAGAGAGGCCCTCTAAACTCAGAACCATAAAGTTCTGCTAACTGACAGCCTAAGTGATATTTATTTTTTCAAAGCTTAATCCTTTTGAAACATGGAGAAATAAATACATCCTCTTATCTACCATATGCCTGGGATGGGAAATAAATTCTTATTTTCCTGCAGTGTGGTACCAGTGGGCTACAATGAATAATTTGGGCAGTCTCACTGAAGATAATAGGGAAGCCTTCTCTATTACCAGTGATAATTATGAATCTCATAATAGAAAACATCCCAAGCCCGAACATCAATCAGGGGAGATAAACAATGGGAAATGATAGGTATACAAAAGGAAAATGGCAGCGGCCCATATGGAGGGAAAGCCTGCAGAATTCTGGAGGGGTCATAAATCATAGAGTCCAGTAATTTCCAGGCAATTAATGTCCTCAAATTAAAACATACGTTTTTAAAGAGAGATTTTGCAGACTTTTCAGCCCAGCAGTGGGATGTCTTAGGAGATTCATCTGGGAACCCCAGAGCCATCCGCCCTCCTGAGTCTTGTGTATCCTCAGCTGGAGTTGGCCGGAGCCCTGGCTAACAATGTCACCGTGTGAGCTGGCCGGGGATGATCTCACTCCAGCCCACCAGGGACCGTACACGAGGAGGTCAGAGCTAGTGATGGCGGACCCTTGGAATGTTCGGCCTTAACTGTGCAAAAAAGACTGGCCCTATTGAGGCAGGATGTCTGACTTTCTTTACCAGTCTGAAAGACTGTCTCCAGCCACGTGGACACAGCCCAGTGAAGTGCTTGGCAAAGCTACAGAGAAATGGAAAACCTTCATTCCAGAGGGTCGTGGTCTCCTCCTATTTAATAGCCCTGCATTCATTCACTTTCTTCTTATCTTGCCATCATTCGGTCAAGTCCCCAAGGTACTTGGATGGCCGTCTTCAAGAGAATAATAAAGGAATCCATTTATAACAGTGAGAAAACACTGCCCATTAGTCTGCTGAAGCTGCTCCAAATGAAATTTAAGACTATCTGGCTAATTTATTTACTGCATCATGTGCAAAGACCAACAAGATTTCTAGTCTTTCTTCTTGTGGGTCTGCATGTAGAAATCCATGAACCATGTCCCCCCCCTCCCCCTCCCTACAACCCACATGAATTCAACTGGGATCTCTCCCCTCCAACCCTGTTTAAGGAGTGGGCCGGAGATTTGAGTCAATTGTCAAATATGTCCTAAAGGCCACAAAATGTGCTCGTGGATTTTGTTTTATAGGCTTAATATAATATTTTACAAAACATATCTTTAAAGAAATATATAATTTTTCCCTCAAAGCAAGGGTTTTCCCATGCCATATAATTTGCTAAGTGTGGCTTTGCTGCGTTGTAACCCATAATTTACAGTCAACCTCCACAAGGCAAAAAATAACTCCAAGCTATGATTAAGTAAGTAATAGACAAGGTAACTAATATTCCCGGAAGGATGGCCTTCCAGACACTCATTTTAAGTGACAAAATGGTTGAAGGTTGAGATGTGTAGTCCTGTACTAATTTAACCAAGTTGTGGGGAATCAAGAAGCGACATTATAAACTGGCAGATCTGGGCGTTTAGGACACGGAGCTGAGCGTGGCTATTCTCTATGTACATTTTAACGAGCCCGGGCCTCATTTTTCCCATTTAAAGTAAACGGGCTTATGCCTAATTGTGCCACCCGCTTTTCCCATAAGATAATTCGTTTGGAAGGAGTGTCCTAGTCCAGTCTCAGCCAATTCTGAGAAGGTGATCTGTGCAGTGTGGATGGGGGAAGCATGGCAGAGCGGAAAAAGCATGGACTTTGGACTCCGGCAAAATGGTTTTCCCGTCAGGAGCTGTGACCTTGGGAAAGTTTTGCTTTGAAATAAATTTCAGCTTACAGAAAAGTCACAAATGTCATGCAAAGAGTTCCATACACCCTGCACCAAGCATCCGCTAACATGATACATTTTTCCACACTAAGAAATTAACATTGGTACATTGCAGTCAACTCAACTGACCACTGTTTTTGCATGTCGCTGGTGCTTCTGTTAATGTTCTTTTGATGTTCCAGGATTCAACCCGGGGTACCGGGCTGCATTTTTGTCATGTTTTCCCAATCTCTTCTGATCCATGGCAATTTCTGTCTTCGTGTGTGTGTGTGTGTGTGTGTGTGTGTGTGTGTGTGTATAAATACTTCTTTTTGTGAGCTTGATACTTTTGAAGAGTTTGGTCATTTCTTTTATAGAATGTTCTCAGTTTGGGCTTGTCTGATATTTTCTCCTGCTTATACTGAAGTTAGGCATTTTTGGTCAGAATACACAAAAATACTCTGCCCTTCTCAGTCCATCCTATCAGAGAGTACACAGTGTCAAAATGTCTTGTAAGTGGTGATGTTGATGTTAATCTTGATCTCTTGGCAAAAGTGTTGTCTGCTGGATTTAGGCACTGAAAATTATTATTTTCCCCTTTGTAATTAATATGTCTTGGGGATGTACTTTGAGACTATTTCTCCTCAAATTTTTATCCACCAATGTAACCATCTGTCTTTTGATCTTGCCTACGACAGTTAATGCTATGGTGTTCTAAAGGTGAATTTTTATTTCCCTCAGGCCTTCTACATTTATTAATCAAATTCTTTTCTGTCGAAGGCTGTCCCTTCTCTATTTAATTATATATTCATTTATATCAGTATGGACACATGAATATTGATTTTTATACTCTAAGTCATGATACAATAATAATGTCACACATTCTGTCACTCAGATTGTTCTGGCTTTGGCCACTGAGAGTGCTTTCAGGCTGGCCTTTGAGCTCTTTTGATGCACCCCATCCTCTTTGAGCACTTCCTTGCCTTTTTGCCTTGCAAGTTGTTACAGACTCATCTTATTTCCTGCCCTAATCTCAGAATTAGCAAGGAGCCTTGGTTCCTTTTTTGGAGAATGGTGTTTAGAAACCAAGATCTAGCTGCTGGGGGTGCTCATTACTAGTGGGATATCACTGCCTCCAGGACTTCTCAATGGACAGAGTTTGAAAATACTTGTATGGATACTAACACATACACATAAACATATCTCTATTTCTCTATCTCTGTGTGTATATATTGTATATTCTAATGTATTTATATTTATATTCATTTATATTTAAGCAAATTTTATTATTTTATTTTATTTATGATTTTAAAATATATAGTATAAATATATACTTATAATATAAAGTATCTATTAATAATATAACCACATATATATTTGAAATATGAATTGGTACCTGATTCCAGTGTGACACAATTGGGTTTATTCTGACTTTTCATGGGGATATATTTTAACCGTTCAAGATTTCATGTTCTTCTTCTTTAAGTTGGAGATAATAACAAACACACTGTAAGGTTTGGGGAAGGTATGGTAAATTGTAAAAATTGTGAATTATTGGGGAAAAAAAGAAAAAGATTTCTTCCCTTGCTGCATCCAGGCCCACACTCTGATGGTTACTCATCCTTCCATTAAGAAGTGGAGACTGTTTCTCCACCACCGAAATCAGTTTAATCAAGTGACTTGCCTTGGCCAACTTGACCTTAGCAAACACGATGCAAAGCCCAGGCGTACAAGGTACTTGGCTATCAGGCTTTGCTGTATTGCTGCTTAGAACCCTGAGTCCACATGTACAGGCCTGAGCTAGTCTGCCGGAAGACAAGAGGCCACATGGAGGGAGCCTTGTTGCCTGCCAACCTCCAGGCACATTAGTGAAGCCATTCCAGGGTCATCCAGCCAAGCCACCAGCTGAGCCCAGACAGGCACATGAGCCCAGCAAAGACAGTCAAGACAGTTCACACCAGAGAAAGAGCCTAGCCCATGACCAGAATGATGAACTTTTTATAAAAAAAGTCGTTATTGTTTTTATCCATGGAGTTCTGGCGTGGTTGGTTACATAGCAAATACTAATGAATACACGAGGCTTGGGGATAATGTATGGAAAACAAGTAGCACAGTATCTCTTGTACACATTGGGCTCTGAATGAAGCGCTTGCTTTTGGTTATTGGTATTGTTATTTTTGAGAAAACCATCAAGTTTTGTTTGCCTCCAAATGCCTTCCCAGCCAATCTAACATTTATAAATGAACTGTATTTGCTAACTGTTGGAACCAGTCCTCTGGACTAGATCAGTGCCTTCAGAAAAAAAAAAACAAAAAAACAAAAAAAAACAACACTGTTCAAGTGCAAGGCTCTGTGTATTTATCCACTCACACCAAGGTAGAGACAGAGCTGAGTCGATGCAGGACGCTCGGTAACGTGAGCAGTATGAACACTGGGGAACAGAAAGTCCTTTATCTGGTGTCGCCTGAGGGTGCTTGGAGCCCGGCCTGGTGGAGAGAGGGGAGAGGGTGCCGAGTAGGAAATCAGGAGAGTATCTCAGCAGGCCAAATTTAGCCTAATTAACAGATTTGCCTAGGGCTGACCCTGAAGCAGAACGGGAAACCTTGATCCGTTTGCTCTCTTCCTACCAATAAGGTAATGACGAGGTGGAACCACCAGTTCTCAATCTCCTAGAAAGATTCCCAAAATAGATGGGGTGAGACAAAGAGACCTGTACATTTCTTTCCTCTTCCGAGATTCTGTCTTTCCTTAATGACCTGATGCATCTATTTAGCACGGTTTTTAATCCTTGCAAACAAGTGAGTGCACTCCTATGGCTGCTAGTTGTGGTCATATTTCCATTTAGTGGCAAAGGTGCTAATAGCCATTTGCTGAAATAACTCACAAAGGCACAGTTTTCTTGAGCAGCAGTAGGACAGACCATGTTGGCCACCATGTTGCCATGGGCTTCGTCACCTGGAGGGAAGTCAGCACTCTTGGTACTGCTGCCCAGGGTTTACGTGGCATCCCATGGAGGACACAGTCAATGTGTTAAGTATGCAGCTCTCCCAACTCTGCTACCCTCCTGCCCACACGTTCAGGGGTCAACGCAAACCTCTGTTACCAGGTGGAACTATCATCTGTGACTGTGTTGCCATGAGGCGCCCATGGTGAAGAATTGTGAAATCACGTGAAGTTGTCAAAAGCAGCAGCCCAAGTTTGAGAAAGGCCTCCCGTGGCAAACTTGATGACAAAACTCAGTAAGCTTGTTTTTCTTCATAGACTAGTTTTTTAATCTCGATGCAATGAACAGAGGAGGAAGTTTGGCATTTTTCTTACCAGACCCCATAGAAAATAGTGTGGGAGCGTGACTTTTATCTACGGAAGTTTTCACTACCAGTTCCCGTGTGTGTGTGTGTGTGTGTGTGTGTGTGTGTGTGTGTGTGTGTGTGTAAAATACCGAACAGGAAATTACAAAAAAAAAAAAAAAAAAAAAAAAAAGAGGGAAGGGAGGAAAGAAAGAAAAGGAAAAGGAAAAAAGAAGGATGAGCGGGACAGAAAATAATAATACTTGGCCACTGTGTCCTCATTTAAACAATAAACACTGTCAACATTTGGTTAGTCCCATTCAAATTTCCATCCCCCATGCATGGCTATAATTTTTTCTTCATATTGTTGTTTATGCTCCATTATGTTTGATGCTCTCTCCTAAGCATCTCACTTAACATTATAGAACAAGTCTTTCCCCCTATTATGAGATAGTCTTTATTAATATTAAGCATCAGCTAGATAAAAAAGCTATCAAGTGATAGTTCTTATGGCTTATTCACTCTTCAGTTGGGAATGTACAGTGTTGATAGTCCTTTACTGTTAAAATAATGTTGCAATGGAACTCCTCTATGTAAAGCTTTTTATTTCCCTCTCCCTCATTACTTAGGATTCCTTAGAGTCCTACCCCTACTCCAAATTAACCAAATGCTGTCACCATCCACATTCAGTGTTGCTGAAGGCTTATATAATGATGATCCTCACCTAGGATTTATTTGTGCCTCATGTATCAGTCAGTGCCTATGACCTTGAAGCATATGCACTCAGGGCTCAATCTGAAAAGGAATTCATCTTATGGGGACAAACAGATATTGATATCCCAGGTCTTTGAGCCTCACTGTCTTCGAATGCTGATCAATTGTTAGTGTCTCTTGGTGGTACAATGTTGAGTAAGACTCTGAAGCCATATTGGCTCAACATTGAAGATTTCTGTGATCAATTATTAATATCAGTTCTGAATGAGGATTCAGAGTATAGCAGTCACATAGTATCCTGGTTTTTCTGCATATGTTTTCTTTAGAGTTCCTAGAGGCATTTTTTTTTAAGGTATAAAATGTCAGTTTTCTTTTGAAAGAAGAGGATAGGTGTAGACAGTGAAAGCCAGGTGGCTGACTTTCTAGAAGCTTTCCAGGTCATAGTATGTTGGTGAGTTCACTAACAATGTGAATCTTGCCCTCAAGCTTGCTACCTCAAAAAATTGGATTTTGTCAGGCCACCAAGAACAGATCTTTCTTACAGATTCAGACTCACAGTCATCAAACTCATAAGGACTAGGACGTAAACCAAGTGCCCAAACAAGAATTGTCAAAAAGGACTGTACTTATAACACCGTTTGAAATGCTCTTGTTAATTGGGCCAGAAAGAAACAAACGAACAGTGTTTCCTTCTAGGCAGACTGAGCCAAGTAAAAAAAGTATAAGTTACTTGATAGGCAAATAATTGAGCCAAAGGTCATTCGGCCAGATGACTTAGTATCTGGTTCGCTCAGAAGATAACAAACCTGATACTTTCACAGTAAGGATGTTATACGCTTCTGTTTGTTACCATTTCCCCCAGAAGGATGTGGGTGACCTTATCTGTCTTGTTCATTACTTTGTCCACCGGCCTTAGTGCCACGCACATAGAGGTACTAAATATGTATTTGCTGTCCCAGTGAGTCTCCAAATGCCAGCTGACCCCAAAATACAAAGCGATTGTTCATTTTCCCAATGAGGTGCTCCCCAATTGGTCTTTCGCCCAATTTATAAACTTTGGGGGATGTAGATGAAATGTTGAAAAATTTACATATAAGGTTTAATTCATTAATGCATTTTCACAGATAAAATATAAATTTTTAAATAGTGGAAGTTTTTTTCATTCTCAGATTTTATGAAATAATTTTACTCAAACTCTTCATATTCATCTTCACTGTCATCACTGACACCTCTTTTGGAGCCACCTAATGGAGTTTTCCGGGCCATTCCGCTTCGTTTCTTCCCCAGCTGTTTGAAACATAGCACTTTTGGAATTCTGTATAACGCTGGTCCTGCAGTCAAGAGTGACTTGGACTGGGTGCCTTTGTGTTTCTTCAAGGTGACTTTTTCACCTTCCCATTGGGCCCACTTTGAATTCACTCCATTGCTGAAATGTCAGAATGCAGCCTTATATAGTTCCTCGCCCTGGGGCTGTCTAGACAAAGGGAGAAGAGATCCTGTGGTAGCCATCCTCCAAGATGGCCTCCAAACACCCTGGCCTGCCAGATTTCATGGACCTCTGTAGTTCGCTCTTACTCTCAATCGGAATGACGGGGAGAATGATAGAGCACGACTCTTGAGGCTAGGTGACAAAAGACGTTGAAACTTCTGCCTTGCTGTCTCTGGGATCACTTGCCCTAAGGGAAGCTAAATGCTCTGTTGTGAGGATGTTCAAACAACACTGTGGAGAGGCCCACACGTTGGGGAACTCAAACCTCCAGCCAGTAACCAGAACTAATTTGCCAGCCCTGTGAGGGCGCCATCTTGGTAGCATATCCCCGACTCCCACTTTAGCCTTCAGATAAGACTGCAAGGAGCAACCAAACCCAAGCCAGAATGTGTAGCTGAACTGCTCCTAAATTCTGACCCACAAAAGTCACGCGAGATATTAAATACTTCCAGTCGTTTGAAGATGCTGAATTTTGGGGGTGATTTGTTACTCATCAAAATTAATACAAAGCCTGTTTGTGCCGCCTCCGTGGTAAATAAACCAAGACTTTAGAATTAAAAGTGCCTCAATTTTTTCACCTGTGTCATGAGTTTAACAATAACGCATTTGTGGATAGAAACTTGCTACAAGTTAATAAACCCATTTTCCTCCTGCATGTATCACTTTCTCAAAAAGTTGGCAATAGGCTTCTTTCTCCTTGTGTCTCAAAGACATCTGGGGGATGAGTCAGACGGTGCAATTTATATCTCGACTCCACCAAGCACTGACTTGCCCGGAGTCACACACAGGTGATCAGTGATGCCGTGCCTCAGTTTTCTCGTCTATGAAATGGCTAACACATATAGGGAGGGTGGGGACTTGAGATCTGTAAGATGTTTAACTCAACGCTGCAGGTAGCCATGGCAAACACGTAGTAAACAGTAGGTGCTATTTTCATGGTTCTTTTTGCTCTTCCCATTATCATTATTTATTTAGTAAATGACAGGCAAAATCTAGAAATCCAGTCACAGCCGACTCTCCGTAACCCAGTTTGCTAAAACCCTCTCACTGATGTCTGTTCTTCATGAATCCTTTCAACCATGAGGCAGAATCTTTCTATGTTCTTCTCATCAAGGATTTTATCTAAAAACCTGCAATACTTCACCCTTCCCCAGGTGGAGAGGAGAGGAGGAAATATGCTTCTAAAGTAATTTAGCATACACTCTGAAAGCATGGTGTGGCCGTCGCTGGCTTCCTGTTTTGAAGCCCAGCTTGTAAGCATATATGTGGATCCCAGGGAGGTTTTTACTGAACCGAGAGATGCCATGAGCAGTCCTTGGTGTAATAATTCAATAGCAAAGCCCTCAGCAATAAGTCTTCAGCTGAAACGGACACTGACTGTCTATCATACAAAGATTCAGACACTGATGTAATTTAAAATGCTTTCAATATTACGGATGTAAACATACACCTTTTGATTTCTGAAGGACTTTTCCGAATATTAGATTAATAAATGAACAGAGGAAATGAAAAAATAAAATTGTCTCTTGTACCACCACCTAAAAATTACCACTACTTACGCTTTGCTGTATTTCCTTCTAGATTTTTCTCAGCTTATACGTGATTATTTTTACATTGTAGTGACTTTGCTGGGTGCTTATTTCATTTTGTATCCTGATTTTTTTTTTCAGTTAAAATTACTATAGTGGGGGCACCTGGGTGGTTCAGTGGGTTGAACACTGGACTCTTAGTTTTAGCTCAGGTCATGATCCCAGGGTTATGAGATTGGGTCCCATGTCAGGCTCTGTACTATGTGAGGAGCCTGCTTGGGACTCTCTCTCTTCCCTTTGTCCCCTTCCCCTGCTCACTCACTCTCTCTCTAAAATAAAATAATAATAAATAATTTTTAAAATATTAAAAATTATAATAGCGAATATTGTTTTTCCTTCCCCTCTGTTCTTTAATTTATTTATGATAAGGGTGTACTGTATCAAAATAAAGATTAATTTTATTTTAGGGAAAATGAAAAGGCATTACCATGCAGGTGACTTTATTATTTGCATGCAGTCGATCAAAAAGCATACCTGCGTTCAGCAAAATACAATCCTGAAGTCTTTTAGCATTGAATGTTTGAAACTGTGAAATAGGTTCTAATTTGGCAATGAATTCGGGTGATAAAGAAGACTCTCATTTAGATAACATCGGTAGCTTTCTAAAATATTTATTTAGTTAATATTTCACTTCTTGTCTATGTATCTCTAAAATTGTAACACTTCACCAACAAAGCAATAAAAACTGCTACATTGGGTGAAGATTAACACCTAATGAAATGGTACTGGCTAATATTTGAACAGCTTTGTTTTTTTTAATGAAACTTTAAATGTGGGTTATGGGTTTTATTTTCTTAGTGAGCTGAGGGCTTCTCAAATTTTGACTCCATTATTTCATTTTAAGATTTAGTATGATGTTTCTTAAATAAGTTAGCACTGTGATTGACAATCTACCTGGAAAGATTAGGCAACTGGGGGTGATGGCCCCCCACCCCCCAATTATTGCCTTTGTTCTTACAAGTGTGTTTAAATCTATTTCTGTTAATTTACAATTTGAAAGGTGGGCGAGGAGCAGAGTTTGAAAAATAGATTACTGTCTTCATTAATACAGGTTTGACCTACAAAGTCTTCACGTACTTAATGATTAAAAACCAAAGTACTAAATAATAAATTATAAGAATTTATAGGAGTCATCATCTTGAAATTAGCTTACTGAATGTTCTTATCATAATAAATCTGAGTGGGTGTCTAATTTAGTGTTAGCTGACTAAAATTATATGTTGCGGGCAGGGAAAAAAAAAAAACACTTTTGTTTGAAGACAAACGCAGGGAGTTTAATCACAGGTGATCTGAAAGGCACCTGTCTTTTGCTATGTTCACTTCGCAGAAACTTTGGCGAAACTGGGTGAATGAAGATCGATCCCAATTTGTAAATCTGGCAGACAATAAAATTTCCCCCAGCACTTCAGTGATGTTTGTGTTAACACTTGCCGCACAGATTATAGAGACTGAGCCAGCAAAACTGTGCTGTGCTCTCCCGGAGTCAAGTCTGTAGAGAGTTCACCGTTTCTTAGTTGAAGAGTGTTTTTATTGGCGGAAGAAAGGTGAGCCCTACCTCTCTGCCCTTCTACATCTCCTTCCCTCGCACCATGTGTATCAGAAGGGCTTTCTCTATCCATCCGACAATTATTTACTGGGTTTCTATCCTGGTTCAGTCAGACCCTGTATTAGGCTCGGGTGGTAGAAAAACTATAGGGCTCTATCCTCACCCCAAAGTAGGTCAACATCTTTTACAGAAGGCAGACTTGGGAACAAATAAATTAAAACACACACACACACACACACACACACACAACTTTGTATGGAAAAATAGGTGCATATGCAAGGTACAAGAGGGAGTGACTATCTCCAGTGAGGCAAGGCTGGTAGTGAGGGAATGTTTCTTCCAGAAGAGGGGAGACAAATAGGAGTTGATTAAGGACAGAGAGTATCCAAGGAAGATGTTCTCATAGAGGGATCAACATGGGTAAGGTGCACGGATAAAGCACAGTCTGTCTGGGCCACAAGAAATGCTGTTCTTGGGGCTCGGAGGGCCAGAACAGACCTGTCAAGGATCATGTTAATGACTTAGGCATGGACCACAGGGCAAAAGCCCTGAGGCAGGCCTAAACTTTGTTTATAGCCCACAGGCACTGAAGGTTTCGCAGCAGGATATTAGTGACTTTATATTGAAGCAGAAATGGAATAACTCTCCTCCAGGTGCTGTGAGAAGTTGGCATATAATTCAGTGATTTTTTAATTTCAAATTTAGTGTCTTAGAAAAGGAGAAGAAATGTACATGCACATCCATATTTATGTACACACACACTTAAGTAATTTACCTCAAATATACAAAGAGATTTTGCAAATCAAGAAGAAAAATGTGAAGCTCCCAATAGAAAAATGGGCAAAGACAATGAACAGGAAATTCACTGAAGAAAACTGACAAACATGAAAAAAGAATCACCCTTATTTTTAATTCACGGAAGTGGAAATTAAACAATGAGATACCATTTTGCACCACGACACGGACAGGTATTAAGGCAGATAACTGCCAATGTTGGTGAGTGTGTGGAGTATAAAGGGGTGTAAAAAAGAAAAATGGTCCCGAATGTGGTCTGGAATAGAACCTTTTTGCATGATGTAATTCACAGCCTCATTCCTGATAAATTGCTTAAGCAATTTTCTGATAAACTTTAATGGGATTAAGACTTGTTCTGAAAAATCAGCCACCCATCTAGCCAGCTGACTGTCAGTCAAGAGTCTAGCGACCTCAAACCAAGTGTTCTTTTCTTTTTGTATCTAGCTTAACATTGACTATCTTATCGCTCTATTTTCTATAAAATGTCTCTACCAAGAGTGAATCTCTGAATTGATTTGCCAGAGTCCTTTCCCCTTGTAGCAAAATTACAACAAAACTTTGACTCATGCGCATAACTAGACTTTGTAAAAAGTTTTCTTTAACACAGGGAAAGAACACACTATTAAAAAGAGCGTAAATTGGTTTTGGTCCTTTTTGGAGAGCAAGTGGGCAATTTCAGCACAAATTAAGCCTTTTGATCAAGCAGTTTTGAATCAGAAAAATCCAGATCCTTCAATAAATGTGCAAGGTCTCCCAATTAGAAGAATGAATGATATTTTTAGCATTTTATATATACATATATATGTGTGTGTGTGTGTATATATATATATATATTTCAATGTATTTACATATTTTACATATAAACTATGTGTATATAAATATATTTATATGTGTATATATACACATACATACACACATTTATTTATTTATTTAACTTGTGAATTCTGAATCCCTATTAATAGGGTAATGTTTAACTGAGTTAGGGTTTTTCCAAAGTTTTAAATACTGTATACAAAAAGAGAGAGAGAGAGTTGGATATTAGAGAGATAGATCTAAACATACATATTACATACATATTATGCACTATACATATGCACACACTCACACACACACAAAATGGCTGCCTGAGATACAATGCTGAGTGAGGAAAAGCAAGCTGCAGAGCAATATACACGTTATTAGAATGTTTTCTTTCTTTCTTCCTTCCTTCCTTCCTTCCTTCCTTCCTTCCTTCCTTCCTTCCTTTTAAGAAAGCTATACATGTACCTGAATGTTTATTTTCCTGTGGATTTTCATATGCTTATCATGTGATTGGGGATTGTAATGATAGGTATTAACAGTTAATAGTGATAACTCCCTGACAGAAAGCATAAGAAATGAGAAGGTTTTGTGCAGGAGGGAACTTTTATTTTTTCCTTTGTCTTTTCCTTTATGTAATTCTGTCATGTTTGAATTTCTCCGCCGCTGCCCCCCCCCCCCATCCATCTGTTCTATTTTTGAAAGTAGAAAAAAGGGCAAAAGGTCTGAATTACACAGATATGACTGATGAGGTGGCCCTGGGAGACAGGACCCCACAACGTGTCTCAGTCTGAGGCACTGAAACGAGGCCAGCCTTGCAGAGAAGCCGGATGAAGTGGCCTGGAATCCATTCAGTTGATTTCAAGGGTTTGTCTCCAAAGAGAAAGCTGGGGCTGGGGTTGGGGAAAAGGGAAGTGGAGAAGGCAGGAATGAATTTGATTCTCTCACCCCCTGCTGGTTTCCAAGCCTGCCCCCTCCCTTGCCCCCCGCAATTTCTAATTAATTAGAAGAGCGATGCCTTCCAGAAAAGAGCAAGCATCCCTTTGGGAATCTCACCAGGAAGAAGTGGGTCTTGTGGTGGAAAGGAAAGCTTTTTTTTTTTTTTTTTCTGTATTAAAAATTAATTAAAACTGGAATGTGTTAAAGCTCAGTTTTTATCATTAGGACCCATTCCAGACGGCCAGTTGCTGTTGGTAAAACTTCAAATCCTTTCTGTCATTATAGATTTGGTTTTAGAGAAGTTACCTTAGCGTTCAGCATTTTATGTGTCAGTCACTAAAACTCATGATCCTCTGTGACTCCATTGGGTTGGAGGAAGGGCGAGTGATTTCATTCTCAGAAAAGTGTCCAGAGGATATAACAGCTGGCAAATTAGAAGTCGATAGTTACTGATAGTTCTTTTCAAAGGATAGACACTGAGAGTTATTTCCAAAGGAAGGAAACCAGTATGGGAACAGTTTAATGTGATGTCACATTGAAAATTTCCTTTTTGCTTTTTAAAGACAGTATCTCTATCTCCTTTGGTTGCTTATAAATTGGCGGTCTCTGAATAAACACATTTTTCTCTCGTTTGAATGAGAAATCATAATGCACCTAACGAATTTGAGGACATATCCTGACCACAGTAGCAGACCGCGCTAATGGCTTCGGTAAATCACATTTCCATGAGTACACTTTTCAGTTAATTCTCAAAAAAGAAATAGTAATGAATTTCTAGCCATATGTTAGCATTATTCCCAAATACGTAAATCCTTGTCTGGGACTGTGGCCTCTTCAGTAGTCCCTGCCCTTACTCCTTCCTCATGTCCTAAAACACAGCCTTCGTCGATGTAGAGATTTTCACCACATGCTTGTCTATACTCTGCTATTATATGTGCGATCCTTTGTATATGCTGTGTGTCCATGCCGCCAAAGTATGTGCCCAGTATTTTTTTTCACTCATTCATTGAATGGCATGAATGAATGGCAGTCTACTTTTGTGAAAGTATTTGAAGGACTCCCACTCTTTGTACCCTTTGTTTATATAATTTCTGTGCTGGGCACCTCCAACCCACTATTTCCATGCTTCATGTAAGACTTCTTGTGCACTGGGCAGTGAATAAGGTCAGAATGAATTGGCTAGACTTCGATTCATTCATTTACTCGAATAGTCTGCCATTCAAAAAGGTAAAAAACATAAAACATAAAACCCCAAAACCGAACACCTATCACGTGCCGGGCATTGCTCTAGAAGGTGAAGATTCAGCAAAAAAGAAAAAAAAAATCCCTCCCCTTGTAGAGCTTATGTTATCTTGGGGAAGAAAGGCAATAAACAAAACATCAATATTTAATATAATTTCAGATAATAACACAGGCTAAAAAGAAATGTTCTTCCTGTCAGTGGTGCCCAATATGTATTCTTTAGTTCTCTGCCACACTGTCAAATATGTGGACATCTGTTTATCAGAAATGTCTGGGAACCAGCTAAAATGAGGCAGTTATGGTGCCCCACCATGGAGTGTTGAGGGAAGATTTTTCTGCCAGGCTTTATCTATCTATCCACCTACCTACCTACCTACCTACCTACCTACCTACCTACTTCTATTAACTTACTTGTATTGCGTTAAGAATTACTTTTTACTCCTGCCATTTATTTGCGTATTTATTTCTGAAGAGGTAAAAAACATTTACAGAAGGTGACAGAGCACAGTTAGCTCCCAGCACCCCATCACCCAGCTTCGATATCTACCCCACGTGGCCAATCTTGTTTTACCCCTCCCACATCCACTTCCCCCACATCCAGTATTTCACAGAAGCAAATCGAAGGCATTACATCTTTTTTATCCATAGATATTTTATTATGAGTCACTATAAAGTCAGAGCTCTCCAAGATAGACAGACACACACATCCATAGATACAATATCATTACCATGCCCAAAGAAATAACACAAAGTTTTTAATATGATTATGTATCCATTAAAGGATCATGTTTCCAGTTGTTCCCTAAATATTATAAATCACACTTTTTTTTTTCAACTGTTGTTTGAGTCCCCCCAGGGTTTTGTTTTTTTTTTTTTCTGTAATTCATCTCTTTTTGAGTTTTCAAGAGTTGTTTGAATGTTTGCTCTCCTTAACAAATCTGGAAACTGTTGAAATAAGTAAAGAAGAAGAGAAAGTGCACGGGCGTTTCCATATTCCCATGTTTTCTGGTCAAGGTTGTCATACCTAGCTCGTGGCTAGAATCGCTTTCTGGTAATAATGTTTTGAGAACAATTTGGCTGTTGTTGGTATTGGTTGGGGTATTAGTCAGGGTTCCCCAGAGAAATAGAACCAGTAGAGGCTGTGGGTACACGCACAGACACACACACATATACAATAGAGAGAATTACTGTAGAGGATTCTGAGGTCACACAATTATGGAGGCCAAGAAGTCCATACCCAAGAGAGCTAATGGTATGGTCTCCAAGTCTGAAGGCTTGAAAAGCAGGAAAGCCAATGTTGTAAGTTCTGGCCAAGTCTAAGTCTGAGGGCAGGAGAAGATACATATCCTCGTTCAAAGACAATGAGGCAGAGAGAACAGTCTTCTCCTTCCTCTGCCTTTTGTTCTCTTGGAGCCTTCAACAGATTGGATGTGGAGCTCTCACATTGGGCAGGGTAATCTGCTTTATTCAAATATTAATGTCAACCAGAAACACCCTCACAGACATACCCAGAAATAATATTTAACCAAATATCCAGGTACCCTGTGCTCCCGTCGAGTTAATACATAAAATTAACCACCATCACATGGGTAATGTGGAGTAAGATTTACCTTGGAAATAATGGGTAGGTGCCCCCAAGTACCTATTCCCCTTGATAGGTTTCTTCATCGAAGAGGCATCTCAAGGGCCTCTAAGCCAAGTGTTCTTTTTTTTTTTTAATGTTTATTTATTTTTGACAGAGAGAGAGACAAAACATGAGCAGGGAAGGGGCAGAGAGAGAGAGAGGGAGACACAGAATCCCAAGCAGGCTCCAGGTTCCGAGCTGCCAGCACAGAGCCCGATGCCGGGCTCGAACTCACAGACCGCAAGATCATGACCTGAGCTGAAGTCGGACCCCTAATCAGCTGAGCCACCCAGGCGCCCCTCTAACCCAAGTGTTCTTAATGACAGACCTTGAAGAGGGGCCCTGAGATGTCTTAGAGTCCTCTGAAATATTGTGCAACGTTATATTCCATTTATACTTTTCTGAGAAAGGATCCTTGTCTCTCATCAGATTCTCTAAGGGCCCATTGGCCTCTGGAGATTTAGTATCACTGCCTGAAGCCATCATTAGTCCTAGGGAGCTTCCAACTTGGTGGTTCCCTTTTGTGAGGAGGGCCTAAGAGTGAATCTCCTGACAAAAAACAAGCTCTCTTCAGGGAGCGGTTAAGTCCCTTCTGTTTACTCAGTGTCCCTGGAGCCTGGCACAGTGCCTTGCACACAGCAGGCACTCAATAAATGTCTCCTGAACCAACAAACGAATAACTGAATGAGTTTCCTTTTGCTCCATAAGTAAGTGATCACAGATTTAGCAGGTGGTTCCAGTGGGTTGAATGGTGGCCCGTCGAACGATACGTCCACATCCTCTAAGTGTTATACAACACGTGCTGCTTTCACTCGGCACGGTGTTTTCAACACTTCTGCATCTGTCAGTCCCTTCGTTTCTTATGAGCCTGAATAATATTCCGTCGTACGGCCACACAATCACTTGTTTATTCGTTCATCTGTTGACGGGCATCTGTGTTTTTACCCTTTGACGGCTGTGAATACAGGTGCCCTGAACATTTGTGTGCTCGAACATTCAAGTTTTGCTTGAACACCTATTTTCGGTTCTTTTGGAGATATGTCTAGGAGTAGAATTGCTGGGTCCTATGAAAACCCTATGTTTAACTTATCAAGCAACCCTGTTATTAATTTTTGATGTAGGGTATTTGAAGATTATAAATGGAGCCTTTTCACGTGACAAAAAAAAAATCTTTTTTTTTAAAGATAGAAGTTTTTACACTCCTTAGGACCTCAGGATAAAAATAACAGGAACGGGGCGCCTGGGCGGCTCAGTCGGTTAAGCGCCCGACTTTGGCTCAGGTCATGATCTCACGGTTCGTGGGTTCCAGCCCCACATCGGGCTCTGTGTTGACAGCTCAGAGCCTGGAGCCTGCCTCGGAATCTGTGTCTCCCTCTCTGTCTGCCCCTCCCCTGCTCTGTCTCTCTCTCTCTCAAAAATAAATAAATGCAAAAAAAAAAAAAATTAAAAAAACAACAACAGGAAAAATACTTATTAATCTTGACTTGGAAAGAACAGACCCAGCACCACTCTGTGTCGTCTTTGCTGTAACACCTGTTCCTGGGCCTTCCCATTTGTGTGGCAGCACGGGGTCACTGTCATGTAGTCTGTCTAGACCTTTGAACTTCACAGTGTCTGAATGAGGATTATGATCTAGAGGATGTGATTTTTAAAACAAGACTGGACACAGCCTACAGGGCGTAGATTCGGGTGACTGTGGTTTCCGAGACCCCATAGGCATAGCTCTGAGCTTCCCTGAGTAAGATGAGTTCATTAGCACAGAGTCTGACACGTAGTAGATGATCAGTGAATCTAGGCTGAATAAAAACAGAGTTGTCTTGGTGTTTCTCTCAGAGTCCATTTTGTAAAACTAGTGTCTTCATATGTCAAAATAAACACCATACATCTTTAAGTGGTGCGGATTGTGTGCGGGTACAGAGGGAGGTGTGTTTAAAAGTTAGATATAGGATGAGGCAGTTATTTGTATCCCTTGACTTGGATTCACATCTTGACTCTTCTTCTTTCTGCCTGAAGATTTCGACAACTCACAGATGCGTTCTGAGCCTCAATTTTCTTGGCTCAGAAATGGCAACATGAATGTATGTTTCCTAAGATTGCTGTAACATGAATTAAGGCGAGATCCGTAAAGCACAAAGAGCTGTGCCTGGCCGATAAAAGGTGCTCAACAAATCCTGTTTATTATTGTTTTGTTTTCACTAATTTTTTTTTAAGCTGAAACTGATAACGTTCCATGGAGAAAGGACAACACAGTTATTCCATTTGAAGCCTCCATGGGTCAAAAACATAACAGGTTGCTCCAAGAAGCAGATTCTCATTGGAAGTATTAGGCTCTTCAAAGCAATGATAAAATTGGTCTCTCTGTCTTCCATTACATAGATTTTTCCATCTGTCTCCTGGTTTGACTTCTGTTTAATACCTGTGCTATGAAAACACCCAAGCATCGTTCTGTTAGTCTTTATAGCTATGACATAAGTCAGAGTCTGCAGTCTCACAAATGCTCTGCTGTGCCTCCAAGAGTCTGCCGGAGAGAGCCATTGTCAGATTCGCAAATGGTCATTTCAGCCTCCCTCCCCGTGTGGGGCCTGAGACACGATTAACCTGAGATAATTGTGACTCTCTCATTAAAGGAAAGCTGTAGCAAGGGGAAAGAAAAAGGAAAACATTGAGACTGATCAAGACGTTCCATGCTATTTTTTCCTTGCACGTCAGCTGCGTGGGTGCCTCTTGTTCCTCTGTCCTTCAGGTTAGTAAAATCAAGACCAGTTGCTGAAGCTACGAGCTATCCATAAAAGTTAATGTACCACAGGAAATTGGAAGGCGGACAAAATCACTTAAGTGTTCAGGGCCACCAAGCTACCCGTGCATCCCTTGTGAGGTGGTCAGCTCCTGGCGGTGTTTTTGTTGCCCTGGCTTGCAACTTAGCATGATTTTCCTGAGAAAATGAGAGAGCATGTAGACCAAGGGCATTGGCAATAAACCAGGGATACGCTGTTCCCAGCCATGAGCCGTCCAGGGAAGCAGGAACAGTATGTGACGTACCTCAACGTAGGGCCATATCCAAATCATGGCGGCTCATGTTTTTCTTCAGATAGCAGTGTCAGTAGATGACCACACTCAGGGGCGCAGCAAACTCTTTCTTTGGTCTAAAGATTCAAATCTGTGCCCTGGCCATGAGCTGCATAAATGTTGCAGCCAAAATGTTTCAAATTTGTGTTGTGTCATAAAGGTTCCTCCTCAAGCTGGATGTAGTCTTCTTGACTCTTGGCTCAGCAAGGAAGAAGGCTTGAGTCGATGTTCACAACTGAAGAAGGGCTCGTTACACTATGTAGTTGGCTCATTCAGAATGGTTACTGATAAGCAGGGTCAGTGACAAGAAACATGAAGAGATTCAAGCAAAACTGCAAAGGGAGGGGATAAAAGAAAAATTTTGTGCCAAGGAAAATGGAGTGGAAATCTTTGCTTGGTTAAAAAAAAAAAAAAAAAAAAAAAGAACGCTTTCCCAAATATTTTCATATTCAGTGATATACTCTTTGTTCTAAAAATGAGTTTGAGGTTTGGTACCATACTTTACATATATTATTTCACTTAGTGACTTTTCATAGGGGCACCTGGGTGGCTCAGTGGGTTAAGTGTCACACTTCAGCTCAAGTCTTGATCTTGTGGTTCATGGATTCGAGCCCCGCGTCAGGCTCCGTGCTGACAGCTCAGAGTCTGGAGCCTGCTTCGAATTCTGTGTCTCCCTCTCTCTATGCTCCTCTCCCACTTGCACTCTGTCTTGCTCTCAAAATAAATAAACATAAAAAAAAAAAAAAAAACTTCAGTGACTCTTTATAATCTGTAGTTACTATAGTTTCCAATTTTCAGATAGGGAAACTGAGACTCAGAAGAGTGAAGTGAGTTACTTAAAGTTTTAGGGCTGAGAGACTGTGGACTAAAAGTTGTAGAACCAAGTTTTTCAAACTGCTAATCTCGAATCCTTTCTAATCTTTTTGTTGCCATTGTCAAATGAAGTCCAGACCACGACATGCCCGCTGGGATGGCTCTAAGTAGCTAGACTGACCAGACTAAGAATTGCACGTGTGTGAAGGAACTGGGCCTCTCAGCCACTGCTGGTGGGAACGGAAAATGGTACAACCACATTGGAAGACTGTTTGCCAGTTTCTTAAAAAGTTATATGTGTACCTGTCTTGTGACTTGGCAATTCCACTCCTAGTAATTCACCTGAGACAAATGGAAACCTATGTCCACACAAAGGCTTGCTTGTAAATGTTCATAGCAGCTTTATTCAGTTAGCCAAACACTGGAAATAATCCAAATGTCCATCAAGTGGTGGATGGATGAACAGTTGTGGAATAGCCACGTAATGGAGTATTACTCAGCAATAAAAAGGAGCTAATTACTGATCCATTCGATAACATGGGTGAACCTCAAAATCCTTATGCGTAGTGAAAGGAGCGAGTCACAAAGACCACGTATTGTATGATCACATTTAGACAAAATTTCTAGAAAAGGTCAAACTACAGAGACAAAAAGCAGCGCTGGGAATGAGTGGGAGGACTGACTGAAAATGGGCCTTTGATCTTGAAATTCAACTTTTGGGGTTGAAAATATTCTAAGATTAGACTGTGGTGGTGATTGCACAACTGTATAAATTTACTAAAAATCATCAAACCACGTGCAATGGTTAAGTTGTATGGTGTGAAGATGATACTTCAGTAAAGTCCTTTAGAAAAAAAAATGAACCCCAGGACCATTGAGCCAACTATGTGAGCCAACAGCTAAAGGAATGTAGGAAGATTTGCACTAAATGTATTTAACACGCCAAATCCTGCTACTTTGTCCAGTTCAGCAGGATCGTCTCTGCGATCGAAGAGAAGTAAATGACCCCAAATGACCATGTCCTAATGGTCAATGGTGACCCTTAGGAGAGCCTGTCGGGGCAGGAAGGAAGGGGCTATGGCCACTCTGTGTGTGTAACCTGGTGCTCTCTTTCGTTTGTAGTGCGTCTGTGGATCTCCAAGACACGTGCACTTCTTTTTTCTTTTTCTGGTAATAAAACACACTTGCACGCACGTGTGCACACTTACGTACAAGTGATTTGTGAAAAGTCAGGAAGACAAAACCAAGTTCATAAAGGATGAAAAATAAAAATGAGCCATCGTCCTATCCCTCAGAGTCACTGTAAAACATTTGTATAAGTTGAGACTACAATTATCTATCTGTTAGTATAGATAGTTAAAACTCTATAGAGACTTTAGTCAACCGTCAGCTGTCTTGGTAAGGCCCTGTGGGCTCTGGAGCCTTCTGGGTCTGGAGGAAGCTCGAAGTCACCACGAAGCTCCCACCTGGCACCCTGTTTGGGATGAAGGCACTCAAGGGTTGGAAGGATCTCCAGGAAAGGGCAGGGGTTGGTTTTGACCGTCTTCAGTAGCTCCCAGATGTGCCCACGCACCCAAACATCCGAGCTGTGATGTCCCCACCCTCACAGTGGTTTTTCACAGATCACGTCCTGATCTTGCAAGTGTCCCGACTACAGTCAGCAACATAAGTCTATACCTGGGAAGCGTGCACACCACTCCCTCCCACCTCACCCAGTAACAATTTAGGGTGCAAAATAGGATTCATGCCTCAAGTCAGGTCCATTTAAATGGCCAGCGGAAGTCGTGTGTTGAAAGGGACTTTGGAGCGGCACACACACTCTTTGGGAAGGGATGTGATGATAGATTACAGATTCTGCTGTATTGTGGGGGCTCTGAGGAGTGGTGGCCTCTTTTCAATGCATCTTCCACCCTGGTTTAGATGAATATGTGCTGCACAGTTGTAGATTTTTGTTCTCTGAATAGCAATAGGAATGGCCCCCACATAGCCTCTTAGCAGACCCAAATGCCGGTGGAGGAGAGACTCAACCATTTTACATTAGAGTCAGTGTGCATGCACATGGTTGGTTTGTTTGTTTGTCTTCCAACTTATGGGGTCTCTGTTCCAAATAATTCAGGGGCTACCACTTCGGGAGAAGGTGGCATTTGGCATTGGCATTGTCATCCTAGAAGTCTGTGTTTCTGTGGGCTTAAGGTTGTGAAAACTCAGTGACACAGATCGAAGGGTCCTGGACTGATCTGTCTTCCAGTCCTCTAGGGGATTTACTACGTCACCTACAAATCATTGATCAGAGTGTCTGTCACCTGTCCATATGTGAGACCAGGTCTCCATGCATTGACAGGGCATGGCTTCAACATCAAGCAGAAAAGGGGGGGGGGGTCCCTATACCTCTCCAGAGGCTTTCTGGAAGCCAGGTGATAGGCTTCCTCAAGATTGTCTCCTTATGCAGCCAGGACTCTGATTTCTATTTTGTTTCATGACAATGACCCCATTTCTCTTCAGTTAAACGTATTGAAATGCATCATATGCATTTCACTCTACAAATCATATGCTTTCAAAGAAAAAGTTTTAAACATCTGTATTTTTAAGTAATTTTATTTAAAATACCATTAAAAAGAGCATTAACTTTTTGACCCATATTTGTGGTTTTGATACATTTTACTAATTTTGAAATACAAATAATTTTTTCAGTATTTCAAAACCTTGTGTCTCATGCGATGCTCATGTTCTATGTGTATAACAACCACTTTGTTATTGAAAATGTTTTTTTAATTAAAGGTATAAATATTTCTATACATGAAGACATGTAGCTTCACATATAAAGAAAGCTGTCTATAAATTCAGAATCGTAAGCTTTTCATAGGGGAGTCATAGGGGCCCGTTAAAGGACATTTCCTTTGACCTTTCCATTTTACAGATGGGAATACTGAGGTCCAGGCTTGAATATGACTCACCATCATGATGATGGCCAGAACAGACACGATATATCTGACCTATTATTCAGTATTCCTATTTCTGTAGCAGATTGTCTCTATAAACTTCAAACAAAAATCCAATCTTTTAAATATGCAGTGTTTCCTCTTCATCTGTCTTTGTCCCACCAGTCCTTTTAAATCTGAAACTGTCTGCCCAACTCTGCCTAAATATAACCTCAAAAGTTTCAAGTATCGGGGTGCCTGGGTGGCTCAGTCGGTTAAACGCCCGACACTTGGTTTCGGCTCGGGTGATGATCTCGGAATTCGTGAGTTTGAGCCCCACATCGGGCTCTGCCCTGACAACACAGAATCTCATCTCATCTCTTCTCTTCTCTTCTCTTCTCTTCTCTTCTCTTCTCTTCTCTTCTCTTCTCTTCCCTTCCCTTCCCTTCCCTTCCCTTCCCTTCTCTCCCCTTCTCTCCCCTTCTCTCCCCTTCTCTCCCCTTCTCTCCCCTTCTCTCCCCTTCTCTCCCTCTCTCCCTTTCCTTCCCACTGGCACTGTCTCTGTGTCTTTCAAAATAAATAAACTTAAAAAAATTATTAAAAAAAAAAGTCTCAAGCATCCCACCTGTGAGGGTCTCATAGACTTCCAGTATGGTTAATTCTTCAGGAAAATTAATTTCAAGTAAAACAGTTAAAAACATTACCCCCAACTGCATGTAGAAGCAACTGGGTAAATATTTATCAAATATCGAATGAATGAACAAATGGCATTTCTACAATGAATGTAATCATTTCCAACATTCCTGGGGCTTTTTTTTTTTTTTTTTTTTTTTAATGAGGCAGCCAGGAATAATAACCCAACTGCTGTCACCAGACTGGAAGAGGAGGGGATCTCTTCTTCAGTGTCTTTGTCCTTGTTCTTGCAACCTGTTTGCACTGCTGAACTTCCTGAATGCCCTTGTCACCACGGCAGGAGGAGGGGGCAGATGAACTGGAGCCTGGGCACCTGGACGAAAGCCTGGTGATGTTCACAAAGCACCAGGGGGACAAATGAACGGTTGGTGTACGCTTTGGTTCAGCTCAGGGCTGTGTCCACAGCAGAGCCTGGCTCTTCTGCACCGGGGTGGTCCAAGGGGAGTCTTGTAATCTGCCGGTAACACCCGCCTCGAAGGGGCCGGTTTACCCTGGGGTGACTCGAGCTGTGGCCACAGTCCCACTTAAACGCAAATTGAGGCTTACCAGGAAATGGCTCAGAAGGCAGACTCCAGAGAAATGGCTATTACAGTCTGCCCAGGTCAGTCCTTTCAGTCCCCTTGACCTACCTCCTTCCAGTCCTGCCCTCTGTAGACCCTGCCTTTTCCCAGAATGCCACTCGTTAAAGACCAACTGGCAAGAAGGGAGCCGTCTGTGGCCAGGGTACAGATGTCTATCAAGCCTTCCCACCAACCTTTGAAGTGTGTGCTAAGATGTGCAATTGCCTACCTTATCTGATGAGGAATTAGAAAGGAAAAAAGGGCAAGGAGCTCTGTTATTCATCATGGCAAGTGCTTTCCGGAGGCAGCTGGAAGCCCAGCGCCACCTCTATTCACCGTAAGAGTTGAGCAAAATTGCTTAACTGCTTCATTTCTCCAAGTCTCAGTTTCCTCACACGTAAAGTGGGGATAATGAAATAATGTAGGGAAAATGCCTCCTGCATTGAGAGCAAGCACTCAACCATTGTGTTATTAAAACTATTATTCATATTGTCATTATGAAAATGGCCTCCTTGTTTCTAGAAGGGGCTTAAAGGAGAGGCTTGGTTTAAAGGTGAGACAGCAAGCTAGAGCAGGAATAAGGAGACAGGGTGTCAGACAGACGTGGCCTCTGTGGCCTCGGGCAAATGCATTCACTTCTCTGAGCCTCAGTTTCCTTCTGTGTGTGTGTGTGTGTGTGTGTGTGTGTGTGTGTGTGTGTGTGTTACAAGGAGTGTTTTCTCTTTAAATTGAAGTTTATTTATTTTGAGAGAGAGAGAGAGAGTGCACGCTAGGAAGGGACAGAGAGAGAGAGACAGAGAATCCCAAGCAGGCCTTGCAATGTCAGTGCAGAGCCTGATATGGGGGGTCAAACTCAAGCCCTGAGAGATCTTGACCTGAGCCGAAATCAACAGTCAGATGCTTAACTGACTGAGCCACGCAGGTGCCCCTGTGTTAAAATGAGTATTAATGAAAATGCCGTGGAGCACAGGGCAGGAATTCAGTAAGTTCCCACTTTCTCTTTCCCATTCTCTTCCTCACATCTCATTTGCCTAGAGCCAATGCTGGAGGCTACGGACATGCTGTCCCCAGTCTCTGCCCGAGCTCCTCGTTGGTCGTTATTAAAGGACATCTACCGCATGCTCAAATCCCCGGCCAAGTGCTCATCCTCTTCTGTCTCTTGAAGTGAGTCTTAGCTACATGGATATATTCAGTTGGTGAAGAATTGGAGGTATGCACTTATTATATGTGTACGTTTCTGCGTGTGTATTATACTTCCATAAAAAATATATTTCCTAAGCTATCGCAGGTAAAGAGATTTGAATACCATTAGTTACCTGCTGCTCCTACTTGGAACCAAGGAGGGACTAGTACTCATTATCAGAGGTCTGGTTATCCCCCTTCAAATTTACTGTCTCTTCACATTGATTTTTTTTTTTAATAGTGGTACAAATGTTTACCATCTAGCAGAAGTAGTAAGAAACTACGTGGCTCAGTCCATTCCGAACTGAGCCTTTGGTAGATAGCCATTCACTTAGGATGTTGGGAGGGTTCCCTGCCTTTGCCAGGCCATGCGCTTAGGCACTGGAAATATATCTGATGGGACAATCACTGAGAAGATCCCAGTCTCTCTCGAACTTGCATTCTGCAACTCGCAAATGTAGAACACTACCCATAGCGGTAAGCATTTGAAGTGTTCAAGGGGTAAAGAGGCTCCACCATGGCATGAGGAAGGACACCTGCCGGTCAGGAAAGGGGGCTCGGATGAGGCATCCTGAACAGACATGATCTGGAGAGAGAGCAGGGCACTGGCCGTCAGGGTAAAGCAGACCAGCGAGAAAGAACAGCATTTGCTAAAGCTTTAGAGTCTCGCTCCCCTGACTTACAGTTCTGGTTCTGCTGTGTACCACCTGGGTCATCTCTGGTACATCATGGAAACTCTCTGGGCCTGAGCAAATGCCTGCCCCGCGGCCTGTGGCATCTCCTGGCTTACAGGAAGACTCGATGTTATTAATGGCAAAAGGTGTGTCGATGCTCTCCGCTTAGGGTTCAGATGGCAGGTGATGGAAAGACATTGACAGGGGTTAGCGGAAAAAAATTGAAACGTCTCCAGTGTGTCTGGACACAGAAGAATTCTTCTTGCTTTTTTTTCCCCCTAAATGTAGGGATTCAGGAACGTAGTTGTGGGATCACAAAACATCTACTCAACAGTTCCAAGCATACCCTCCTAGGGAAGCCTTCTGCATACGTGTGTGTTTGGCCAAGACTCAAGATTAGAGGTGATCTCCATTGGACCTCCCTAAAGGAGGTGGTCGATGATCCCTTAGACACCTCACTTAGGCCAAGACCCCCCTTCAAGCACATAGATCCAACCATAAAAAGACAAAACATGCATTTGAACTATGTATCTCTACCCCAGTGGCTTTCAAGAGTTGGTCTCATAAAGGAATGTCCCCTACCCCACGCTTTTGATATTGTTATTAATTCCTAGTGAGGTGGAGAAAAGCACCGTCTTCCTGCCCAGTAGACTCAGTGTGGACTCCAAAGAGGGTGTGGGGCTGGCCCTTCACTTCTCGAGTTTGAATTCAGGGATGGTGGAAGATTGCATGAGATGAAGCAGCTCAGAAGACGAGGAAAAGCCCGCTCTAATTTCATTGCTGTGTTCACCACTTTTTTTTTCTTTTTTGAGGGCTCTGCTGCTCCTGGTAAATCAAGTAATAGGTTTCTGTTAAAGACCTTAGCGTTCTGGTCTCAGTGACAGCAGTCTTGCTTTGTAAGCCATTCTCTCCATTTATTATTCTCCCAGTATAGGAGAGTCTTCCGGTGTCTATTCCAAATTAGTATTTCTCTAATTTTCAAGTGTCAGATCTGCCCGGCTCAGATAAAAAACTAGCAACTCAATTTGACAGGCTTTACATTAAGGGGACAGGCTGTTTTGGTGATTATTCAATCTTCTTCTTCTTCTTCTTTCTTTTTTTTTTTTTTTTATCCCCCTATCTGTTTCCTGGTTATAGAGAATTCACTTTGCCCATCTTCCTGACTGTTCATATTGCTTATCTCAAGGTGGGTATCCTCAGAATCCCAACGCATTTCCCCGGCCACGTTTCACAGGAGCTTAGGAAGACACAGGCAAACCTATAAGCGAGACTTGGGTTTCCTAAGCCACAGTGGCAATTTCCTGCTCGATTACAACTCTGTATACCCTTTCGGTTTGCTTGTCAGCGCTGGCCCTGCATGTCCTGGATAATCCTACAGTTGGTGACAGGGTTATTGACTTCTAGGTTTCTAAGGCATCTCTCAGTCAGTTGTGGTTTTTTTTGTTTTTTTTTTTTTTAAGGATTCTCCCTCCCTCTTATTGCTCTGTAGAAACTTGTTCCAGTTCTTTCTCCTGGTACTCTCTGGCCCGTTGAGTACCTGGGAATACTCACACTCTCTTATCTAGTCCTACCGATTGGTGTTGTTTTGAGCTATGCCCACTTTGCGCCTCCCACCCTCTCTCTTATTTTTATAAACAGACTCCATGATAATATATATACTGCAGATGGACGGCAGCCAGCACGTTCTCTTTTGTGCTGAGAAAGTTTCCATCTTTCAACTAGTTTACATGACTTCCCTGCACATCCTACCTTATAATCTTTTTATAAATTTTGGTTTACACTGTAATAATGTAGGACACTTAAGGTTCTGTTTCTTTTCTGCCCTGTCTTTTCTTTCACCAGCTCTCTTTAAATTTTTTTTTTAATTTTTTTTTCAACGTTTTTTATTTATTTTTGGGACAGAGAGAGACAGAGCATGAAAGGGGGAGGGGCTGAGAGAGAGGGAGACACAGAATCGGAAACAGGCTCCAGGCTCTGAGCCATCAGCCCAGAGCCTGACGCGGGGCTTGAACTCACGGACCGCGAGATCGTGACCTGGCTGAAGTCAGATGCTTAACCGACTGTGCCACCCAGGCGCCCCAAATTTTTTTAATGTTTATTTATTTTTGAGACACAGAAAGAGACAGAGTGTGAGCAGAGGAGGGGCAGAGAGAGAGAGAGGGAGACACAGAATCCAAAGCAGGCTCCAGGGTCTGAGCTGTTAGCACAGAGCCCGATGCGGGGCTCGAACTCACAGACCGCGAGATCATGACCTGAGCCGAAGTCAGACACTCAACCGACTCAGCCACCCAGGCACCCCCCCACCTCAGCTATGTTTAAAAGCCGTTCTAAAACTTCTTCTTTTAAGATTATACCCTTCACACCTCAGTCTAAATAATGGCTATTTTTGGTCACGCCCTTTCTTTCTCCTGCACTTTGGGTTTCATCTAGCTCCTGCCCTACTGTCCTTCTGTAAAAAGGGCGCATTTCCCGTTACCCTCCTGAGACAGCATCTCACCAATTCTCTGTTGTAATCAACAGATAGATTTTGAATGTCTGACTCTTTATGAAAAAAATAAAATAAAAGGATTTTCAAGGGTAAGACCTGCCATCTTGTGAACGTCAAAGAAGTTTTCTCATTCACCTTTTTTCTTCTTTCTCTCCCACTCTTTAATTTGTTAATGCTTTCGACTTACTTTGCTTTGGATAATTTTCAAAGAACCACTTCCCCCAAGAGATCTCTAAAAGGCAGAAGTTCTGGCTATTAAAGATTTGCCATTCTCAGAACAACCCAGTTAGGGTACCCTCAGGTTATTTATAACTGGATTTTATCTCAGAAAATTAACTAAAAGAAGATTAACCAAAAATCTAAAGGAAAATGCCTTAAACACCTCATCTATTATGCTGTGCTCAAACAGATATTTTCATCTTAACAGCTTGGCAAACCCAGTGGAATGCTCTTTCTAGTTTGGGGCATAAAATAAGATAACACTCTGAATTCCTACAGGAAATCTTGAAACGCTACTTAAAATTAAGGCATAAAGTATGAAAATGTGAGTTTCCTCTGTATAGTCTTATTACTTTGCCTGTTAACTTAAGTGGTTCCCATTTCTGATGGTTCGAAGAGCCCCAGGACATTTAAATACCTCTTCTAGAAACAAATACTTTTCCTTAAAAGCCCTCCCAGATTACGACTAAGTCATGAGCTTGAATCGGTAATGCAGAAGGTCTTGTGTTTGGACATTTCCCTCATCTTCTGATTTACCCAAATGAGAGAGGAAGCCAGAAAAGAGTCCTACTTCATCCATCGAGGATTTTGTTCATTACATCTCATTTCAGGCCAATTAAAAGACAAAGTGTTCACAACAAGATACAAGGACTTTGATTTGATGTCTGCCCCGCCTGCCTTCACACTCAGACCTGTTTGCCTCCTCCCTCTGACCTGCCGGCCTCCTCCCTTTGACCTGTCTCCATCTTCTTTTCTCTCATCCTTCTTCAGCCATTCCTCAAACCAGGTGTGCTGCTGTCCCGGGGGTTTTGCTTCTGCAGTTTCCTCTGTCTGGAATGTTCTTATATAGTGCCTTGGGCTATTCCTCTCCAATCAGGGCTTTGATCCAAAGTCACTTTCTCGGTGAAGTCTTTCCTCACCACTTGTTTTAAAATAGTAACCTGCGTCCTGATCTCTGTACCCTCCTCCTTTCCCCCGATGCATCTTTCTTAGTCCATCATGTAGATACAGATGTGAACATTTATGTTCATTCTCCTGCCCTCCAGAATGTACGTTCATGAGATGTTTATCTGTTTTGCTCACTAGGGCCTACAGGAGTGCTCAACACATGGAAGGCAGTTAATAAATGTTTGTGGAATAAGTGAATCCAGAACTACCCCTGGATAGATAATACCCAACTCACTCTATCATAGCACCACAGGTAGTCTGTTACGCATTTTGCAGGCTAGCCAAACAGTCTAAGAAGTTAAGTGCCTTGCGTAAGATCCCCAAGATCACCAACTGGATGAGAGGGGATTTGAAATGAATTCTGGTCAATTCCAGATTCCTCTCGTCTGCTTCTTAGATGTCCAATAAATTAGAATTTTTTAATAGGCTCCCAAAGACCCGTTCTCATTTGTGTCTGTCAGTGGAGACAAGCTCCCTGGAAGCCGCCTCTCTAGATATCTTAGAATACCTTCTCCTGGTTCCAGAAGTATCCACTGGGGTTTTGAATCTCATTGTCCAACTCCTGAATAGCTGTCTTATTTGGGGAGGTGAGGTGGCATAATGATCAGGAGAGCAGAATGAGGAAGGGAATCCTGAGCCACAACCCATTAGCTGCGTGATCTTGGACAGACGATGTAGCCTGCCTGAGTTGCCGTTAAGTACATCCTGAGTGGTAGTCTGGTATGGCATTGAAAAGCATACCCCTTGCAGGAAGTCCCCGGGGTTTAATCCCTGGCCCTGTCATTGTGTAATTGGTCACAACTTCGGGGCAAATGAACTTCTGTAAATCTCAGTTTACTGCTCTGCTAAATGGGATAATAGGAATCATAACAATGTTACAGGGTTTTGGAGGAGGGTCACATGAAATGATACCTATAAAGGACTTGGTTCATTCTCTGAAGCACACTAGCTACATTGTTAGCTGTTATCATGATTCTTATTACCATCTATTTCATAGGGTCACCATGAAGACTTGAGATACTTTGTGTAAAGAATGTAGCACCCTGCTTGGTGCATGTAAGGATTCAGTAAATGTTATCAATGTTATTCCTTAATTGCCTCTATATCCCCCTTCCCTCTAATACCCAGCAGTCTGGCTTCTACCCAGCTATGTTCCTGAAATTGCCTTCTTCAAAGCAACAAGTTCTAACTTCTATAACCCTAAGTATTTGTTCAGGCAGAAAAACCCAGGGAGGAAAATCAAGGAGGTTGAGTGGAAGCTGCATAGCCTTCAAGGACACAGACCTCGGTTTCGTCACCCGGAAAAAGGGCCAATAGCTCTTGCTGGCAGTTTGCTACAACAATGTGGGGATATGTGGATTTTTCATCTCCATTTGAAATACAACAAATCCTTGATCGGGGTGGGAGGGAGGCTCTGTCATGATGACAACCGCAGTAGTGACGATGTTGTTCTTTCAGTTGTCTTATTTCAAACTTCCAATTAGTCTATTGATGCCTTATGGGCAGATATGTCTTATGATATTTCAGGATCTCTTCCACATCCCCAGATATCTAACACCATCCTGGACCTAGGGCCAATTCTCAAAAAACAAAAACAAAAACAAATCGGTGATTGATAACGTGACCACTAAACCCATTTTCCCATTTGCTTTCCAAGAGGCAACACTGTTGTGCCTACAAGCACTTTCTAACAGTCTGTCATCTCTAGGGTCTTTTGTATTATTATTCAGCTTCAGCCTTTTATTTTTTCCCAAACATTTGGAAAGCCTGTACGATGGTTTCAACTGATCAAGAATTTATATGAAAATGTCGATCTAGTAAAAGGGTGAAAGCAGAGAGAATGACCCAAGTTCATGGTGCCACGTGCAACCTGCCACACAGTTGTTTTTGTGAGTTACAAACCCGGGGTCTATTTTGTGGCTTATTTCATAATCTTGCAGAGATGTTGGATCAAATCAAGCGTCAGAAAAGACGCCAGCCCCAAACGGAGGTGACTTTGCTGTATTTGCAGTTTTCCCTCTTATTAACATGAAAACACTTTACATGGTTGGAAACATCTAAAGGCTATTTTTTATTTTATTTTCCATTACTTCACTCTGCTGCTTTAACCCGTACCTGTGGAAATGAGACTGTCACCTGCTTTTAGCATCCTGTTTTCTTTCGTGTTTGTAATGAAGCCTTCTGGGAATCACGCGATTACAAAAATGAGTTACAAATCCTCATTTGGTATACAAAAGTCTGTAGCTGCCTTCCTTCTCTGTTTAAATAGTCTACAAAACAAGAAATAATTAGTCGAGCACTATCGGTAATTAAGCACATAAGATGAACATTAAAGAAACTGCAATCTTGCATCATTTTGGAGGTGGATAGGCAGGTTTCCGCGTTTGGAATCCGGCCAAAATGCCCATCTTCATTCCCTCTGCTCCTTATTTATTACCAGCGAGGGAATTTTCTTGCCTAACTTGCTGATGTGCTCTTGCCGGAGGTCCGTCCGAGAGTTCATGTAAGTGTGAGCCGCTGTTTTGTTTTTCTGGTTTTTGGTTTTTTGTGTTTTTTTTGGGGGGGGGGGGTTGTTTTGTTTTTTGACAACACCACCGTTGGGAAAGGATGATTTCAAAGAACTTGATATATTAAGAGTGGAAAGACGATGCTTCCCCCCAACACAGGGAGTGCGTTTTGAACTTGAGATCAGTTCACAATTCAGAGAACTGGCCTGCCTTCGTGCACATGACATCTGCTCAGAAGTATTTATAAAACCCTGTTTCTGTTTTTCTGAACACTCCTTCTCATTTGGTGTTTCCTCTTCAGGCCCCTTGAAATCTTGTCAACATCGTCACCACTACACAGGGAAACTCTGAAAGATTTGGCAGTGTGAGTTAGCCAGGCTTTTCTGGAAGACCAAAACTTCTCGAAAACTGATTTATAGGTTTTGATGAAAATGTATTTATTTCCAAGGAAAATACGAAGATCAAACTTTCCAACCCGTTTAGACTGGAAAATTAAATATTCATCTAATAAACACTTGGGCGTACCTGTTATTTGCCAGGCACAAAAGGAATAGTGTCCTTGAGGCAGTGACTGTCAGGCTTTGTGATCAAGCCTAATTAAGACTCAATGTTGAGTACTTTTGTCACATTGCGCTGCATTCCTACTAGTTCCATGATGTGAAATCTAGATAGAAAAGATTTGTGCATGACGTGCCAGATTTCCATTAATCACCCAAGAAGTAATAGAATGAGCCGTGATTTTTCTTGTGGCTTTTCTACCCCCAGATGGTTCTGTTGCTTGCATGGTTTCAGTAGTGCCTCTATGGATATAGGCATTTTTCTCTGGAATTAGAAAGAACTACAGTAAATAGCATTCTCCATTTCACCTGTGATTTCTTTTTTACAGTTAGATAAATGCCGTAAGGTCAACACTTCCTAATGTATGTATAGTATGTTACAGTTTCCAAAGCGCTCCCTACACAAGCATATCTAGGGAGCGAGGACAATATTAATTTCCCCATTTTATAGCTGCTGGATAACAAGCCCAGAGAGGTTCAGTGGCTTGCCCAAGATGACACAGTGATCTAGCAGAGCCAAGAGGATCTTTTTCATCACACACGCCTCCCTGTAAAGATGGAGAGGCCCATAGAGATGGAGAAGGATCATGTTCACACCATATATCTTAAATATCAAGTTTTCACACAGCCATAGTATTTTTTTTTAAGTATTTGAGCATCCATACATTTAGCCAAGATTTACCAAGTGCCTTTGCTGTGTGGTTGCGACAGCCATGAACAGGCAGATGTGAATGTGGGTAAGCTAATTGACCCAACTGGATTCCTTTTCTCATCAGCGAAATACAAATAAAACACATGAAGTGCAGTCCAGTGATATCCTGAATGAGATCCTAAAGCAGAAATGAGAAAATTGTAATGACCTGGTGCTATCCAAATAACATTTGTTGCTTACTTAATAGTAATGTACCAGTGTTAATTCCTTAAGGTTACCTTGGTCATGTGGGATGTCGACATCAAAGAAAATGGGATGAAGCGTATACAGGAACTCTGTGAACTCTCTTTGCAACTTTCCTGTAGAAGTAAAATTATTCTGAAATTAAAAGATTATTTAAAGAAAAAACCCCACTTACTCACAGTAATTGCATTAGTCAGTTTGCACTGCCATAACAAAAGACCAGAGATTTGGTTGACTTAAATAAGAGAAATTTGGGTTTCCATAGTTCAGGAGGCTGGGAGGTTCAAGATCAAGGTGCTGGCTCATGTGGTTCATGGTAAGGGCCCTCCTAGTGGCTTTCAGATGGCTTCTTTCTCGCTGTGTCCTCACGTGGCAGAGGAGAACCCTGATGTCTCTCTTCTTATAAGAACACCAATCGTGTGACACGAGGGCCTCACCCTTATGACCTCACTTAACCTTCATTATCTCCTTATAGGCCCTTTTTCCAAATACAGTCACATTGGGAGTTAGGGCCACCACATAGCAATTTGAGAGGGACACATTCGATCCACAGCAATAACAATTATTAAATCATTTGGAAAGATTTGTTAACAGTATCTACATAAACCGAACATGAGAATATGTGATCACCTGGCAATTCCACTCCTTAAGTATATGTTCACCAGAAGACAAGTACAAGAATATGAATAGCAGCATTAATGATGACTTAAAACTATAAGCTACCCAAGTGTCTACCAGAGATAGGATGGATAAATAAATCATGGTATTTTCACACAGTGGGACACTGCACACTTAGGAGCATAAATGCACCAACAACTAAACCAAATAATATGGATTAACCTTACAAACATTATATTGTCAGAAAGAAGGCAGATACAGAAGACTGCATTCCATGTGACCCCATTTATAGGAAGTTTATTAAAAAAAAAAAACAAACTATCCATGTATTGAAGTCACAGGTAGAGACAGGAAGGGGGCATGAGTGGGCTCTCAGATGTGCTGATATTCGGTTACTTGATCAGGGTGCTGGGGTATGTTCAGTTTGTGAAAATACATTTAGTGACTCACATATGTTTTGTGCTTTTTTTTTTTTTTGAGTGTATATTTTACTCCAATGAAAAGTTCAGACACACCCAAAATCTTATCCCCTGGCAGTTGAGAGAATCAAGTAAGGTAATGAACATAAAGCATTCTCATTACATTTCATTTATTTTTCTTCTCTTCGTTCCCAGTCTCAATTTACATAGCCAGAGACCCTGCCACATCATCTGGTTCTTACCCATGTCATGGGGTTACTCCTCCCACAGCACAGCGTTTTCTTCTTGACCCAATGGCACCCGTGGTGTAATGAGCGTCATGGCAACACTGAAATGTCTCAAGATCTCCTCTCGTGTGTGGGGTACATTACCTGGTCAACTAACTCTTCAAGGAGCTCATTCTTGGTGGTGGTGGTAGTGAGGGGGATATTACTAATCACTCTGAACTTTTTTTTTAGTTCTTATCATTTGTAAATGGGAAAGGAGCATGGAAAAAAAACATACTCCTGCCTTCTTCCATCTGTATTTTCTTTACTAAATTATCCAGTCTTATAAATATTTGAATAACATTTGGTCAGGATAAAATCTTTCCTGTCAGCTCAGTACAAGAACACTTTTTGGCTCCTGAGACCATAACAGTCAGATAAATTAATATTGATTTGTTAGAAAATAGTTTTCACTCTGTCTAAACATCTTATTCTGGGCTCTTGAACCAAAATTATGAATTTAAAAGCAGCAAAATAGTTCTTCACAGTTTTCCCAGTGAAACTAATTATGGGCGGATTGTGAAAAATGTATTGGATGTGATTTCTAACATAGAGTTCTGCTAACCAAAATTCACAGAAACCTGAGGCTCGATGTCTGATTTATTTGAGCAAGTTGCGATTTGGTAGACTGGAGAATATATGTAAATAGTTTTTGCAATTTCCACAGGGATAACTCAATACATTAATGTCTCATGTATGGCAGAAGATGAAGGGGGAAACTTTTTTTTTAGTGATTCCTTATATTTTAATGTAATAAATGGTCACTGATAAACAATATAATATTAAATGTATAATACTGTAATAATTTTATGACCTCACAGACTGCAGAACAAAGCTTGATTTGTTACTAAATTGTTAATGTGGCATTCAATTCTTTGTCGAGTTTTATTGAGAAGTAATTGACATACATCACTGTCTAAATTTAAGACATACAGCATGATGGTTTGATTTACATAGATTGTGATGATTACAATAGGTTTAGCTAACATCCATTTTCTCATATACATACAATAAAAAGAAAAGAAAAAACAGGAAAAAAAATGTTTTCTTGTGATGAGAACCCTTAGGGTTTACTCTCTTAACAGCTTTTCCATCTATCATACTGCAGTGTTAGCTCTCGTGACTGTGCTGTACATGATATCCCTAGAGCTTACTTACCTTCTGACTAGAAATTTGTACCTTTGACCACCTTCCCTAATTCCCCCTTTCCTGACTCTTCATCTCCGGTAACCTTAAGTCTAGTCTCTACGAGATTGCTTTTGTTTGTTTGTTTATTCCACATTTAAGTAAGATTATACAGTACTTCTCCTTGTCTGTCGGACTTACTTCACTTAGCATAATGCGTTCAGGGTTCACCCACACTGTCACAAATGGTAGGATTCTCTCATTGTTTATGGCTGAATAATATTCCAGTGTGTGTGTGTGTGTGTGTGTGTGTGTGTGTGTGTGTGTGTGTGCGCGCGCGCGCGCATGTGTGTGTATGTATAATATGATATGTTATATACATATATATAATGTTATACACACACACACACACACACACACACACACATCTTCTTTATCCATTCATCCATCAGTGGACACTTAGATTCTACATCCTGGCTATAAATGCTGCTACAAACATGGGGGTGAGAGCTCTTCAAGTTAGTATTTTCATTCCCTTTGGATATATTCCCAGAAGGAGAATTGCTGGATCATATGGTTTTCCTTTTTATAATTTTTTGAAGATCCTCCCTACTCTTTCCCATAGTGGTTATACCAATTTACAAACCCACCGACAGTGCACAAGGATTCCCTTTTCTCCACATCCTTGCCAGCATTTGTTACCTCTTATCTTTAGATGATGGCCATTCTAACAGGTGTGAGATGATACCTCATTGTGGTTTTAATTTGCATGTCCCTAATGATTAGTGATGTTGAACATCTTTTCACATATCTGTTGGTATTTCGTATATCTTCTTTGAAGTGTCTTTTTAAGTCCTTTGCCCGTTTTTTAATTGGGTTGTTTGCTTGTTTTTATGCTATTGAGTTGTAGGCGGTTTTTAAAAAATTTTTTGGACATTGACCCATTCATTATCAGATATGTGGTTTGCAAATATTCTTTTCCATTCTGTAGACTGTCTTTTCACTTTGGTAATGTTTTTGGTTTGTTATTCTGTTTTGCTCTGCAGAAGCTTTTTAGTTTGATGTAGTCCCACTCATTTATTTTATTTTATTTTTTTCATTTTGTTGCTTGTGCTTTAGGTGTCTTTCATGTACCAAAAAATCATTACCAGGAATCCTTACCAAGACCCGTGTCAAAGAGATTTCTTTCTATGTTTCCTTCTAAGAGTTTCATGGTTTCAGGTCTTAAATTTAACTCATCCATTTTGAGTTAATTTTTAGGAGTAGTGTAAAGAGGGGTCCAATTTCTTTTTTTTTTTTTACATGTGAATATCCAAGTATCTCAACCCCATTTATTGAAGGAAGTTTCTTTCCTCCATTGAGTATTTTTGGCTCTCTTGTCAAATATTAATTGACCAGGTATGTTTGGGGTGCTTTCTGGGCTCTCAGTTTTGTTCCATGGGTCTATTTGTCTGTTTTTATGCCAGTACCCTTTTGGTTTGATGACTATAGCTTTACAGTGCTTAAAATCAGAAAACGTGAGGGGTGCCTAGTTGGCTCAGTCGATTAAGCATCCAACTTTGGCTCAAGTCATGATCTCATGGAGGCTGGTGAGTTCCAGCCCTGCGTTGGGCTCTGTGCTAACAGCTCAGAGCCTGGGGCTTGCTTCAGATTCTGTCTCTCTGTCTCTGCCCCTACCCCACTCGTGCTCTGTCTGTCTCTCTCTCAAAAATAAATAAACATTAAAAATATTTCTATAAAAATAAATCAGAAAACGTGGTATGTCCTGCTTTGTTCTTCTTTCCCAGGATTTCTTTGGCTATTTGGAGTCTTTTGTCGTTCTATATAAATTTTAGGAGTTTGGTTTTTTTCCCTACTTCTGTAAAAAATACCATTAGAATCTTACTAGGGATTGCACTGAGTAGATGCCTTTTGGTAGTATTGACATTTCAGCAATATTAATTCTTCCAATCCATGAACTTGGTATATCTTCCCACTTATTTGTACCTTCTATTTCTTTCATAAATGTCTTGTAGTTTTCAGAGTTGATAACTTTTATTTCCTTTAGTTTATTTTATTTCTAAGTATTTTATCATTTTGATGTTATTGTAAATGGCATTGGTTTATTTCTTTTTCAGAAAATTCATTGTTAGTGTATAGAAACACAACTGATTTTTGCATATTAATTTTGTATCTACAACTTTACTGAAATCATTGATTAGATCTAAGAACTTTTTTGGTTGAGTCTTTAGGATTTTTTTATATGTAAAATCATGTCATTTGCAAATAGAGGTAGTTTTACTTCTTCCTTTTAATTCTGGTGCTTTTTTTCCTTGCCTGCTTGCTCTAGCTAGGATTTCCAGTACTATGTTGAATACGAGTGTTGAGAGTAGGTACTCTTGTTTGTTCCTAGCGGGAACCTTTTTTTTTAACTGATAATTTGATTTATCTAATAGAAAGATCAGATTTGTTTTCTTTCTTACCTAGTTCTTAAATATACCTAGTATATTAAAGAATAGCCTACTCATCTACTACATAGTCATGCAGTGTGTAGAGTTTGACTGTATTTATATTTATCTTTTAATTACATCAATGTATAGGAATGGCAATGGAAAATTTAAATTTTTTTTAATGTTTGTTTATTTTTGAAAGAGAGACAGAGCATGAGCGGGGGTGGGGACAGAGAAAGAGGGAGACACAGAATCTGAAGCAGGCTCTCAGCTCAGAGCCCGACGCAGGGCTCGAACCCACGAACCATGAGATCATGACCTGAACCAAAGTCAGCCACTTAACCAACTGAGCCACCCAGGCACCCTGACAATGGAAAATTTAAATAGTAAAAGTAAGAAAATAAAGCATTGTCTATATGCCCATGCCCATTTTAAACACTTGAGTTTTTTTCTTTTAGAAAATGCATTTTTGTTTTTTGCCTCACAAAACTCTTAATACATTTAATGCACTCAGTATCCTACTTTTTAAACTCAATATTATATGAGACAATGGTGATTTTGTATGTGTGACTCTTTTTTTTTTTTTTTTTGGTGATTTTTGAATGGTGGCTTAGCAAAGGAACATTTCCTCCTTTTTTGGACATTTAAGTTGCTTCCAATTTTTAAGAATACAACATTGAACACCTCTGTGCAAAAATCCTTATCTGAATTGCAGATATTTTTAAGATAGGTATCTACAACTGCATCTCCCATCCAAACTATTTTGAGATCCTTGATACATATGTCCAATTGCCTTCCAGAAAATATAAGATATTATCAAGAAAAAAAATATATATATACATATATATATGTATATATATATATATATATATATACACACACACACACATACACACACACATATATATATAGAGAGAGAGAGAGAGAGGAAAAATATTATCAATGAAAAGAAAAAATAGAACATAGAGGCAGCTATAGCTAAACACAAAGAAAGACTCTGAAATTCTGGTTTCCATCTACATCAGCTGTATGGTTAAAGACCTTATGCAAAGTCCTCCCTTTTCTGGAAAGCATCCTCGGAGTCTTATAGGAAAACAATGAACAGCTATAGGGTCAAGGCTACTTTTTCCTTGAACTAGTTCACTAAAGCCTCTATAATGTGAAAGCAAATATGAAATCCTTAAAGTTTATAGTCTGCTGGGTTGAGAAGGAGAAATTTCAGTTTTCATAATGTCAATCTCAAGCCTTTTCTGAAATTGGAAGTGACAGTCTAGCCATATATAATATACATATATATATATATATATACACACACACACACACACACACACACACACAACACACACACACACACACACACACACACACACACACACACACAGAATGGAACCTGAGTCTAGTGCTAGGTTTGGGGACTGAACTATTTTCTACCATAGATTAAGCTGACTAGACCGTATGTCAAAAAAAGAGTCTCAATGTCAACTTAATCCATTGTCACCGCTGTAAAATGCTATTTCATTATACAAGCAATTCCCTCGTGGATTTCTCCTGATTTTCTATGCAGCTCAAGTCTATTTTAATCTGTTGTGGCTTTTTCCCCCCTCTCTCCCAACTACCACCGTTTTGGAATCATTAAATCTATTTGCTTCCAAGTCACCTGTTTGATATTTACACAAATTATCCAAGTGAAGTAGGAGTGAAGTGCAGGCAACAAAATGTACTTACAAACAACCCAACCAACAACCCTTAAGAAATAGCTACAATTTGGGATGAGCACTGGGTGTTGTATGGAAACCAATTTGACAATAAATTTCATATATTTAAAAAAAAAAAAAAAAGAAAAGAAATAGCTACAAATGGTGCAAAACATTCCAGGACATTTGAATCATTTTCCTTGGAAGCTAAATAAGTGGCTGAAAATCCCAAACCCCGCTGCGTAATGTGCGTGTGTGTACGAAAGGGTCAGATAGAATGATGTAAGGGTGGATTCCATATAATAGTTGTGTTTGAATTCCCCAAGTCTTTTAAAGATAAGTGTTTTCCAGACGTGACAAAAGAAAGGAAAATTTCCAAATCAAAATTCCCATTTGCCTTTCGGGATGTTGAATTTTCTTCACATTTGTGCAATTAAGGGTTTTGCTGAGTGAGCTTAGGACTCTGTCTCTTTAAGTGTTTAACAGTAATTGGTTCGTGTCCTAGTGTTCATTGAAAATCCTAGACATTTCATGTAAAATCTTCTTAATGAGGGGATGAATTTTTCATTCACATTAGAAAGCTCACTCTGACAAACAATTTCTAAATAAAACTTTAGCGACATGACATCCTACATTGGACCTGACAGAGAGGACAGGTGCATTAGAATATAACTGTATGGCGATCCTTCAAGCTGTCAGCCATGAATATTTTATTTCTTAATGAATCATCTTTGTGAAATGAACTTTCTTGTTGTAGTGTCAGTGCCATTTACAACAAAAAGCTGGCTCCTTTTAAAAGGTGAGCTCCATAAAGATGCTGATGCCTGCATAAAATGCTTAACCCTACCTGAGGTGTAGGGCAATTTGGGGCTATGCATTTCCCTTCGCTTTCTGAAAGTGACTTGAGAGCTCACTTCGGCTAGCGCGCTCGGATCGTGGGGAACACTTTCCCTTGATTCAGTGCTTCTTTTCTCAGAACTCAAATTCCAGGTAACCACTCATTGGCAGCCACTTTGGCCGCTGAGGTCTGCTTCTTCTGAGGTGTCATGGCTAGTCTTCCGCTTACCGTTTTTGCGATCTGGCTTCTAACACGCTTAGACCCACAAGGCGCTCGCTCTTAGCTCAAGCTAACTGGTAGCGCTGGGCAGGGAGACTTTCTCTGGTCCCCGCTCCCTCTCTTCATCTCAGAGACCACTCTTGTTTGTTTGTTTCCAGTGACGGAGGAAGCTTTCATTCTGACAGTGGCTTAAGTAGATCTCCCCCCTGAGGGAGCCAAAACTTATTTTTATGTTGCCACTAAGAGCCTCCTGAGATATTTCTGTGGCTCGGTGTGGAATCATTCTGCTCATCTCTAGACACAACACAGACAACAGAAGCTGTTCGCCCAAAATAACCCAGAGTGAGTGCTATGCCCTTTACCGCTAACTGGGCTCTTGGTATAGTCATGAGACAATATTGACCTTCTTCCTTCCTTTCTTTCTTTCTTTCTTTCTTTCTTTCTTTCTTTCTTTCTTTCTTTCTTTCTTTCTTTCTTTCTTTCTTCATGGTCTCAACTGTGTTCTGAAGACAGCCTAGCAATCCTGTTTACTGAACTTGGTTTCTCTTCTGTCCCTCATAGTGGCTATCTCAAGCTTCTCCATTTTCCCCAAGTCCCACCTCTCCCCGATGTGATGTTCTTTCCTTTGAAATCAAAGAAACCTCAGTGGTCAGCCCCTCAACACTACCCCCACCTCCCTATCCTCAGCTTCCCCCGAAACTGGCCAACATTTACCCCCATCCCCGCCTCCTTCCCCTTCACAGTGGAGATGTCTCTCTTTGGATTCAAGTTGGGATCAGTTTGGCCACCTGTGCTGTGGACCCTACCCTTCAGGAATGTGGCTTAATCAATAAAGGGACAGGGGTCAGTGCCAGGCTTGGCACATCGCAGCCATGATCTGTTTTTATAAGTAAAATTCTGTTGCAATACAGCCGCGCTCATTTGTTTGTTTATGTTTCGTCTATGGCTGCTTCCATACTCCAACAGCAGAGTTGAGTACGACAGGGACTGGACGGCCCACAAAGCCTACGATGTTTTCTATCTGGCCCCTTGCAGAAGATACTTGCCGACCCTGATTTATACCATGGGTCAGAAGCCTGAACCCTGCAAACTGGGCTCCCCATCTCGGGGTCTGCGATGAAACCCAAGTGGAATCGGTGGGTCTCAGAGTAATAATTCTTGCTCTCCACAGCTTTCACTTCACTCTTGCAGCTCCTCGTATATTTTAGTGCGCTATAATAACCATGAGAACTGGCCCGTGTCCACGTGGCTCCACGCAGGAGAAAAGCAGGCCAAGTCTGAAAGCTCTAAGCGGGCCCAGAGGAAATGGAATAAGCTAGAACTTTGTTGTTTCCTTTTCGTTAGGTTTAAGTGAGAATTATGTTTTTTAGCAAACTCTCAGTGTGGGCAGGTGACAATTTTTGCAGATATTTTTTTTTTTCCTCTCTTTTAACTTGTGCCAATGCGAGTCTGTTTTGTTCCACAGGTTTTACAATATCTGCCGCCCAAGGCTTAAAGATATGTTGTTGTCACCTTCAGAGAAAGGGTTGCCTTTGCAGTCTCTGGAGAAAGTCCATACTATAGGATGGATTTCCTATTACCTTCCGCCGTTTACAAGCCTCTAAAATTATTTGGATTAAATTAGATGTACAGCATCTTATATCTCTTCTTCCAGAAAAAAAAAAAAAAAAATCCCTCCCCCCCTCCCAATTTAGGAATTTTCTGAAATATCACCCCACATGGCACGAAACCATTGTATTTATTAACAAAATTGTACCCAGGATACACACACGCACAAGCACGTGCACACTTCTATGCAACACCAATGTTATTGCCATTTGGAAGCAAAGGTACACATACACCCATACATATTTGGTAAAAGAGGCGAATTTGCCATTGACATGTGATTGCTTAAAAGAGAAGTCACTAAAAATAAATATGCGTGAATGTCAATGCAGATAAATAAATAAAAGCCCAGCTCTCACACTGTCCTTTGACCTCCTGCTCGCCATCCTCCTTAACCTTCATTTTCTCACTGAGGATCCCCCCCCGCATCCCCTGCGGGTCTCCCTAGGCGGCCCCGTGGCCCACAGTCAGGACAGCCTGTGCCCAGGTCGTTGGGCAGTCTGGCAGGCCTCCTGGCCGTCCCTGAAATGGTGTTGATGTTTTCCCACCCCTGTGCAGCCTGCCCACAGTAACTCCCTCTCTCGGGGTAAAGGGAACAAAGTCAGAGAGAAAAGAGCGGTGATGTCTGGGTTTGGTCTGCTCGCTCACTGATACATCCTGTGTTCAGTCTTCTCCCCCAAAGCAGCATCCCCAGCGGGCCTTGGCCGAGCACCACCTGTACGTGCTCACCCACTGTTTGTTTTACCTGAACACAAACGTTAGCCTTGTTCAAGGGGAGTGTGTATAGGCCATCTGCGCTTCACGCCTTTTGGCCACTTTGCAGTATGATGCGTTTATAGCCGTCATCATAAAGAACTTAGATGCATCCCTGTCCTGCCTAATACTCAGCCTGCTTCTGCCAGGGGAATGAACCCCTCTTTGGTTCTCACTGACCTAGTCTGTTTCAGAATTTTCCCAGGGGAGGAATAAAGTGGAATTTAGATATTTTTGTTCAGAAGTGACATTATTTAAATCTTCGTTTTTAAATGCCTTTTCTTTTTTTTTGCATTTCTCCCCTCCCCATATACCCTGTTTTTCACCCCTGTTATCTCACCCTCATCCGCTATCTGATTAATAATATGTACTTTCAGACTTAGGATCTATTATCTGTAAATCTCTGTGTAATGCTTTCAACTTCTGCCTTTCTCCGGAGCTGATGCATTCCTCCTCTCCACCTTCCAGCTCTGCAAGGACTCTTAAAGATTACACTTCATTAAATTATTTTTATAATGAGTTCCTGTTACCAGGGAATACAGAGTTAAAAAGGTGATCTCACTACAAGTAATTAGCATAAGACCTGCTGGACCCGTAGAAGTGACTGGATCGCAATCAATGGCAATATGATTACACCCATGCAGCAATTATAAATTATTTAAAACACTACCCCCAGGTTACTGACGAGTTGCCTTTAAATTAAATTCTCTGTCAATAATTGATGCAAAGAATTAATGTGAGAACACCTCCAGTTACTGAAACTTTTTTAAGGTGGCATAAAATATTGAACTGTGGCCCGTCATTAGCAGCGGGACTGTCTGTTTGCTGTAACATCCTTCTTTTCTAAATTGGTCAAGAAAGACTCTCAGATCTTGAAAGATGACAAATGATTCTGAATCCACGGTGGGATAATCTCCTATGGATGCTGAAATGCCTCAATAGAAACCTTATATATTAAGGCAAAAGAAAAGAAAATAGCCTTTAAATAAGAACTGATTTTATCACTTAATCAATTTCAACAAATATATAAGCAGACTTAGGTTCGGTGTTGGTTTAATTTTGTTTTGTTTTTTAGGGGTTTTTTTGTTTTGTTTTGCTTTGCTTTTTTGCTTACGTTACAGTTCTTTGCTAGGATCAGTAAGTGAGAGAAGGTCTTACCTACTTGAGAAGTCATGATCTATGATATTTAAGCAGTCAGAAATCTTAAAATAAAAAAAGTCAGGTCTTACAGTAACATAAGAAGTGTGCCTTTGACACAATGGGTTGTTCTCCTCGCTTACTTAGTGCCTTCTGTTTCTATCTAAACATCGTGTGTCATTGTTTCGTCTTCCACACTAATTCTCTACTAGCAATGGGAACAGGGGATCTAGACAATTATGCAGGCCCTTCAAGGATGAGAAGGAGGTTGTCTGTTAGCCATCCTGGCTCCTGTCTGATTTTACCAGTCAGGGGGAGCTCAGGGGGTGGAGGTGATGCAAAAGATGAACCGTCTCTAAAATAAAGAACATACTTCCTTCGTTTGCCCGTTCTCAGCCCAGCCCAGTGTTTGGGGGCAATGCCTGGTAAGATGCCTTCTCTGTCCTCACACTCTCACTCTCAGGTTAACAGGCAATACTCTTGATTCCTCCCTTGGAGACTGATAGGGAAACCCTAAGGTTCTCTGTTAGCCAGAGCAGAGGCCGTCAAAACAGACTTTAAGGTCAGAGAAGCTTCTAGAATCTTCATTTTGGTGGGTAAACTGCAGTTACCTGGACAAGGAAAGGGGCTCTCCAGGCTGACAGGGCGCCTCCCACACAAAGGCTCACAGAAGTGAAATGGAACAACTGGCAGTAAGACTCTACCTAGAAAAATAAAAAAAGAGGCCCCTTTTGACCATCCCATGCCTGAAATGAGAGACAACATTGTCTGGTGTGCATCAAAGCTCCCCGCGTTGCTCTAGGCACGGAGTCAGGGCTTGAAAAATGCCAACGCTTGGCCTTCCCCTTCTTATGTGTGATTTGAATATTTGAGGCTATCCTAACGGGCTTCCCATTGGCATTGTGTCCCCTTTATTTTTACCTCGTCTAGGTTGATTACTCTCTTCTTTGGCTTCTCAGGAAACCATCTCCATGCTCAAACAAGTGCCAGAAATGGAGAAGGGTGGGGGTATTGCACGGACACTTCCTCCCCCTCCACTCCAACCTCAGACTCATTTCCTCTTGCTTCTTCCCACACGGCCGCCATTTTCATTTTTGCTTACCGTCATTGTATAACTTACAGTTCTCTTTTCTTCGCTGTCTGGGATATTCTTCCTTTTGGGACTCCCTGCTAGTCCCAGGGGGCCTTTTTCCAACACTGCTCTGAACTCATTAGCATCCCTCTTGTTCCAGAAAATGCCCTTAATGTGCCTTTCCCCTGCCTGTGCCAGCTTCACCCTTCATACAAAATGTCCACACAGGGAAGAGGACACTAGAATCAAATAGTATCTTCTGTTTCCTAGCAGCCTCAAACAGAAGATTACCTAGACAGGTATTTCAAGCTGATACACAATATTTTCCCTGGCACATTTGCCACTGGCTGAGCAAGATGTCTCATCGGTAATGTAGTTGAGTACCAAGTACTCCCGACTGCCACAGAATAATTTCTTTTGTTGCGGCAAATTTTAATTTTTTCATTCTTGCAGTTTGGTTTTATCTTCTAATTATGTGTGTGTGTGTGTGTGTGTGTGTGTGTGTGTATGTGTGTGCACATACACTCATGCAACATACATCCACATACCTAACTATTAGGCTGTGGGCTTAACCCTCTGGATTCAAGTCTATCAAAGTTCCTTTGCTAACTCCAGCCGACTAAAGGATATCCTCCCCCTCACCAAATGTACTATTAAACATCAAAATTACTCATTTTTGGTGGCACTTGAGCATGCAGATAATCAAATCATAGACTGTTTTGTTTTGTTAGTCTGTTTTGGGTCCAAATTGTGTTTAATTTTTTTAATGTTTTTACTTTATTTCTAAGAGGGAGACAGAGCGTGAGTGGGGGAGGGTCAGAGAGCGAGGAAGACACAGAATCCGAAGCGGGCTCCAGGCTCCGAGCTGGCAGCACAGAGCCCTACAGGGCACAGGAACTCACAGCCTGTGAGATCATGACTCGAGCCGAAGTTGGACGCTTAACCGACTGAGCCACCCGGGTGCCCCGAAATTGTGTTTTATGGTTAACATTTCTACCAGTTGGATGTGCACAGGCTTTGGAGATCCAACTTCCTCTGCCCTACCGAATTCGTCGTCACAGCTGCAGTCTGCCGTGAGTCTAATTTTTTAACTCAAAGTGATCGTCTTCTTTTCACTTCTGTGAAACATACTGATTCACGTTCCCCAGGGACCCACACGGGGCTCCCTCACACCGGCCCAGTCTGCTGTGTCTTTCTCAAGAAAGGATGGGAAAGCTGTGGGAAGAACAGAGAGGGTAGAGGGCCGCGTTAGAGCTGAACAGGTTTGAAGAAGAAGACAGGATTGAAACTGCACCTTGCAAGTGTTTACAAGCACCTGACATTGAGCTTCAGACCCCAGGATGGGCGGCTTTGGTTTCCCACATTGCAGGTCTTTTGAGAAAAACAGTGACTAACCCGCACAGTGCGTAACTCACTTCTCAGAACTTTCGATCAGAAATTATCTGATGACTGGACCAATTCTGATCACTGCCCTTTGAGCAGACGCACACAGGCCCCTCAGTGGCGAGGCGTGCAGAAGGCAGAGAGATCCTACGCATCCTTACCACGGCCCAGGGCGCCTGGGCTTCCCACCAGGCCACCAGGCACCTGTTTACGAGAACTCACTGGTGTTCTAAGTATATGTCTTATCTGGGCAGTCTGATCAGGAAAATAAATTCACCAGCTTGCCTTAAATGTTTCCATCATGAGGGTACTTATTAGCCTTGTGCTAAAATGTAATATCCGCTTTTTCAAACCACATTTCAAAGTTGATAGCATCACCGGATTGAGAAGACTTTTAAAGAAGCGGGCTCAACCAATGAAGAGAAATGAGATCTGTCTGTTCGTCAGTGGGTTTGCTTTACTTTTCTGTGGGTTTCTTTTTTGTTCTCAATTAAGTATTATTTACAAAAGGCCCCAAGTTTCAGTGCACGCTACATCTCCCTTTCCGATTCCTGGTAGCCTGGAAAGACGAGGGTTCCCCGAAGAGACGTTGTGTGTTGCCTTCTCAGTTGCCGAGCCTCGTGACCCTGTGTGTCCTGACACATGGCGATGGTGGCAGCTGCCTGGCTCGCCACGAGGCTTTCATCCTGTGGTTTCTTCCGTTCTTTTCAGGCTACCATGCCGTCGAGCCTTAATTTGTTGTCAGATTTGCACCGTACCCAGGAGAAGGGTCGATTCACCTTTAAAATCTAGTGGCCGGCATTTGGAAAGGATTCCGTTTTTGAAATCCTGCCCCTTTTGACAATGCAAACCCAAGCAGGTAATAACTCTATCACGTCTGTTTCCACCTTAACGTTGCCATTCTTCCTTCAAAAGTGCCCCGGTCCCATGGATGGGGGATCACAGGACTTCAACATATGACCATTCTGGTAAATTCAGAGATTCTGGCAAAAAGAAGTTTTCTTAAGAACCATGTCGATTGATTCATAGTATGTGTCTTTGTCAAGCTGAATGGCATACTGTCATGTCAGGAAGCTGATAACCACAGTTCAGAAAAACCTCGATCTGGCTTTCACATTAGCCTTGTGCTCTCTTTAGGAAAAAAAAAAAAAGAAAAAACAATCACCTCATGAATTTGGTCCTGACGATAACTTAACATCCCAAGCCATAGAGATTTGATTTGGTGCTTCCTTTAAGAAAAGAACAGCTATCAAACTTTGTATAAAAATTCCTTTTCACACTCGAGTAACCACCAAAGCCATTTTTGAAAGGACACCGCAGACACACAGGCAATTGTTCTTTAAAACAAGAGAGGAACATTGCGTTTTAGAAGAGAAGGAAATAGAAATACTGCTGGAGGGGGGGAGAAAAGCAAACAAACCTGCTAAATGATGTTTTTAAAATAATTAAGTATTTCCAGAGTGTACTTACCCATAAAAAAATAAAAGTCCCCAGGGGCGCCTGGGTGGCTTGGTTGGTTAAGCATCTGACTTCAGCTCAGGTCATGATCTTACGGTCCGTGGGCTCAAGCCCCACGTCGGGCTCTGTGCTGACAGCTCAGAGCCTGGAGCCTGTTTCGGATTCTGTGTCTCCCTCTCTCTGTGACCCTCCCCCGTTCGTGCTCTGTCTCTCTCTGTCTCAAAAATAAATAAACGTTAAAAAAAAAAATTTTAAATAAAAAAAAAAAAAATAATAAAAGTCCCCAAATTGTTTTCATAGACCCACTTGGTCTTCCTCAGAAAAAAGAGCTTAGGAAAGGATTATGGAGTGACTGGTGTCCCAAAGCCGCTTGGTGTTTACAAAGTTATCGAAAATGGGCTGGGGCTGCTGATGGTAATAACAACAGCTGGGGCCCTTAATCGTGTGCTGCGCCTCCGTTATCACGCTGAAACTCCACCAGAGTCTTGCAAGATCCATGTCTGGCTCCCTGGACTTCTTCAGGTGAAGAAATTGCTGAGGCTGATAATTAACTTGCTCAAGGTCACAGTGCTAATGAGAAGCAAAGCCGTGATAATGATCTGGGACACCTGACTCCTAAGCCCATTCTTTTTCCACAAAGCATGACTTCCTCAGATAGTAATTAAGAAACAGTTTCATAAGTAATCTTAAAATAAAACTTGCGAGCGCTTTTGTGGCCTGGATTATAAGCCTAAAACGTAAAGTCTGTTTCGCAAATACGAAATTTGACCTGTCAAGTGACTCTCTCGGCAAATGTGGGAGATGGCGGCCAGCTGGCAGAATATTTATACACACGTATATCTGTATAATGAGGTGTAATCTTCATACCCTAAAGTTAATGTAGTTTAAGGATACTGTTTTCTGGATTTCAGCAAACGTGCATATGTCCACACCCACGTAATCACCACCGCTATTCAGATGTAGAACATTCGCGTAACCCTACTAAATTCCATCATTCTTATTTACAGTGAATCCCTCCACTCCCAGAGGCTTTCTTCTTGTCCATTTAACTTAGTTCCACCTATGCTAGAACATCATTTCACGGAAATCAGACCTATTTTTTGTCTGGCTCCTTTAGCGCAACCTCATATTTGTGAGACCCATCTCTGCCGATGTACTTATCAGTACGTTCTCTTTTTTCAGTGTTGAGTAGTGTGCCATTTTGAAAATCTCCCACAGTCTGTGCATCTACGCACCTGTTGATGAGCACAGAGTTGTTTGCTATTCCGAGTAAGGCTGTTGTGAATGTTCCCGTAAAAACCTTCTTCCGCATTTTTGTTTCTTTTTGGTAAACTCCTAGGTGTAAAATTCTGGACTCTTAGGGTATGCATGTGCCACTTTAAGTTGCTGTCAAACAGTTGTCTAAAGTGGTTTTACCATTTTAAACTCCCCCTGGAAGCGTGTGAGAATTCGTAGTGCTTCACATCCTCACCGATACTTGGTATTTTCAGTCTTTTTAATTATAGCCATCCTCGTGGGTGTGAAATGGTATCTCTTGGTTTAATTTTGCATTTTCCTGATGACTAATGCATCTTTTTATGACCTCATTAGCCAGTCATATGTTTTTCTTTCTGTGAAGTGATTATTCACATATTTGGCCATTTAACAAAAAATTGGGGTTGTTTGTCTTTATCTTATTGAGTTGTAGAGCTTCTTTATATATTTTGGATTTGAGCCTTCATCACGTGACATTGTAAATTTCCTCCTCGTCTGTATCTTCTCTATTCCCTCCTTAATGGTGTCTTTTGAAAAGCAAAACATTTTAATCTAGATAATGTCTGGTTTTTCTTTTTTTTTTTTCTTTTGTCATTGTTCTAATAAAATCATCACTGATCCCAAGGTCAAAAAGATTTTTTTTTTTCCTAGAAGCTTCATAGTTTGTTTTACATTTAGGTCTATGTTCTGTCTCAAATTAATTTGTGTATATGGTGTGAGGTAAGGATAGAAGTTTATTTTTCCCCCATACAGACCTCCAAATAGTTGTTCCCACGCTCTTTGTTGAAAGACTAATCTCCTTATTGAATTTCCTTGGCTCTTTTGTCAAAAATCAATTGACTATATGTTTGAGGATCTATTTTTAGACTCTCTCTTGTACTCCATTGATCTATTTGTTTTTTCTTATGGCTATACCTACTTTATTGATTACTGTGGATTTACAGTAAATTTTGAAGGTAGGTAGTATAAAGATTTCAACTTTATTCTGTATTTCAAGATTGTTTTGGTATTCTAGCTACTTGGGTTTTTCCACTGCAATTGTAGGATTAGCTTCTCAATTTCTGTTAAAAGCCTTGCTGAGATTTTATTTGGTATGATATTGAATCCACTGATAATTTCAAGGAGGATTGAAATCGTCACACCATTGAGTATCATAATCCATAAGCCTATATCTATTTGCTTATGTCTTCTTTAATTCCTCCCAATGATGTTTTATAGTTTTCCGTATAGAGGTCTTGTGCCTTTTTATTTATTCTTAAACATTTTGCTTCTTATGCTATTGTAAATGACATTTTTAAGTGTCTTTTTTTTCTAATTGTCCGTTGCTAATGTGTAGAAATAAAATAGATTCTAGCAAGATGATCTTATATCCTGTGACTTTGAAGCTTTTTAGTTTCTTTTTTTTTTTTTTTTAGTATTCCATGGGAATTTCTATGTCTCCAAATAGATAGAGGTCTACTTCTTTCACCATGATTTTTCTCATGTTTCTTTTTCTTATGTTAATGCACATGTAGAACCCCCAGGAATGTTGAATAGATGTGTAAAGAGGAGACATCATTGCCTTATTTAGTATTTTTCCATTAGGTATGATGCTAATTGTAGACTGTTAGTACATGTTCTTTATTAGATTGACTAGTTTGTGTTTATTTCAGTTTGCTGAGAGTTCTATTATAAATAGGCATGTATACATATTGTACATTCTTATTATTTTCTGTGTGTTCAGGGTAGTTTAGCTCATTGGTAGAAAGGGTGGGTGCTGGCATCGTCACCCCAGATCTTTGAGTTGCCCACAAACACGGCCAGGGCAAATAACTTATTTCCTCTGCGAACTGAGGTTTCCTCATCTGTAACTGGAAATCGTATACAAAGACCTCACATAGTAACTGACACTTAGCACTCCGTAAATGCTAGCTCTTCTTTTAATATGACATTTATGGGAAAACGGAGGGTATATTCCAGCATCATGGAAAGCACCTGTCCTGAACACTGAGAACATCAGCCCTACCAGCCACTGTCCGTTTTGAAGACAAGATAAGGTCACTGGCTTATGGGATTGATCTTGGTGTAGACTTTTACAGACGCCCGAAATGACTCTCCCTTTTCACATTCCACTTCCCTAGTTTTGAAAGTTGAAGTAGATCTGTGTGATCCCTGCAGAATTATGTGCAAACTAGTGTTAAGATGAAAATCTTTTATATTTGTTCTGTAGCTTGGAAAACTAGTGCATGGTCTGTTTTATTCCACTGGCTCCTAAGGTTCAGGTATTAACATAAATACAGCCCATTAACACTTGTTCCTCTCTGTCAGGACATAAATTAAGTCTGCAGGTGTTCCATGAAGCTGTACCCTTGGTACTAATTAAGCCTTGATAATTAGGTTTGTTAAATTCAGGACTTTAAGCTTATATTCCCTCTTTGGGCTACCAAAACCGGAGATGTGCAACATTCAAACCCTCCCCTCCCCCTGCTTTTTTTTTTTCTCGCAGAGAGCTTTGCTGCTCCTCCCTTCTATTCCATTATTATTAGTATTAGTATGAGTATTATTAGTAGTATTACTATTAAAATGAAGAAGGAGTCACTAACGAACCCTTCACCATTTTGCCAACTCTGGGTATAAATGTTGAAGGAGATCTGTACGTTTGTTTATGATGAGATTAAAGTTTTTTCTTCTCCTGTTTTGTGTCAGCTCAGACACTGACGTGGAGAGTTTCCAGCCTGGCTTAGCCCATGTACTGAACATGCCCAGATCTCTGCCTCAAACCCAAATGAACTGTCACTTACGAACATATGTTGCTGTCATTAAAAGCTAGGCATGTAATGAACGCAGCCTGAAGTAATTTGTGCTTGTATTTTTCCTTTTAAAAATGAGACATTTTATTAATAGGAAAGGAGTTATTTGAAAATGAAGGGATCCTGCAGTCACAGCGGTACCTACTCCCACTGGAGTTTTCCAAACAGAGATCCTTGTTTGGAGGACCAGGAGAATATTTTGTGGCTGTCAGGTTATTTGTAACCAGAACACAAACCACAAAATCATCTAATCAAAATAGATTTTCTCTCCAGTTCATCTTTCCTCTTTGGTTGCTTTATAAATCTTATTACTCATCGGATCCGATGTTTGGCGAGTGCCATTTTTCATTTTGAATAAATGGAATCATAAAAACAACTCCATTAGTGCTGCTTTCAATAATATTCTTGGTGATCATGCTAACTTAATACTCTCTTCTTTTATTTCAAGAATATTAAATAAAGTTACACTTTTACTAGGAAGCATTCTTTTTTTTTTTTTTTTTTTTTTCCAAAAAACACAGTTTATACTGCAAGAGACTGCCATAAAGCCAGATCAGTTCCATGTTTTCTTTGGCATTCTCTTCCCAAGAAGCCCCGTGATTAATCTGTCCAGAAAAGGACCAGTTTTCACCAGCACTCACATCCCGAAGCTTCAAAGAACTCATTCCACAGAACGGGCCACCCCTCTCTTTTCTGACCCAACCTCACTTTTAGACATTGCTCACATCCAGAAGCCCCAGTTTTCTCCTTCAAGCACGGTGTTCAAAGTCCATCTTCAAAGTCCCCAGCGCAGAGCTCCCCGTGCCTCCCCGCCCCCCCTCCCCATGACAGCAGGACAGGAGGAAGACCCAGAGATGAAGAGATGGGCTTTGAAGGAAATAGTTTGAGCAATAATCCAAAGGCTTGCCTTTGTTTTGCTAAATGTGGGAGGTTAAGGATCTGAGGGTGTGTGTTTGCAGGGCCCTACTATTTAATCAGGGTTGTAGAATATCCCAGATGCCGGAGAATGTCGCTTGCCCGAGAGCCCTATGCTGATAGGAACGGGGCGTTTTTGTTTGAATTATTTCTTCTTTTCCAGCTCTGTTCTCTGTCTTCTTTGTCTCTCCTCCCTCCCCCTTTTCAAAACCGGCTGGCACTGGCTGTGCCAGACCACCCCCCCTCCATGTGCATTCTGATGCTGTCCCTGCTGGGTGCAGTGCAGGGACAGCGGGGACCCTCGCCCCCACCTCACCTGCCAGCCCGAGCCCCTCTGCAGCAAGCACTGTCCCCGTGCCCCTCACTTTTGGGGAGGCAGGAATTAGAGCGGGGGTTGGTGTAAGAGCTGCATGTTTGCAGCACATCTGGCCGGCTGGCAGTCTCTCCTTGTCAGTCCTCCGGGAAACCCCAGAAATCTTTCTCCTGGTGAAAATCAGGCAGGCTGGCAGTCCTCTTAGTTGTGTTTGAAGCAACCTTGCGCACTCCACGCTCTACACTCGGCCGTCAACGACTTAGCCTTGTTACGTTGCAGTGAAACCCCACCACATCCCTTTGTATCTTTTTTGGAGCTGCTTCTGCACTGCATAATTGACATTACAGGGAGGAAAAGTGCTCTGAGTAATATTCTTCACCGAGTAAAGAGTCACCGCTGATTAATTACCTCAAGGACGAGGGGATGGCGGCTTCTTCTCTTCTCAGTGGAAGCCCCTTGCATCCCGCAGCTGCACGCGGGGCAGGGAGGGAAGGCCAGGGCTCAGAGGTGGACTAACAGCTGGGGTGAAGGCATTTCAAATGTCAGGCAGCCGGTTAGACTGCGGCATTTTCGGGCCTTCCCGGGGACTGCGGCGCGGGCCTGCGCCGAGGCTGTGCCCTGAGCTCAGGATCTGACACCAGCTTCCAAATGCTGTCTCTCTCTGCTTGGGGCTGGAACCCGCATGCCAGGGCTAAGCCATCAGGCCGGGCTCTGCAGGGGCTGCGGGACCAGAGCAGCTCGATATTTCCTGCTCGGTGAGAAAGGCCAGCTCTTTTCTTAGTGGGAATCCGCTTTCCCACCCACTGCCTTCTAAGAATGAAAGCAAATCTATTGTGCTTTTTTTTTTTTTTTTTTTGTCTTGTTATGTTTTCCCACTCCAGTTTCAGCCTTGATTTGCATGGTTGTTTCTTCCCCTCCATTTCATGTTAGTTTCCTAATTGAGGAGTAAGTGAAGAGTGAGTAGGGACTAGACAGTTTCTCCCAGTGGCTTGCACAGCAGGAGTCCCTGCTAGGTTCAGGGCTTAACATTCCTCTTTGCCCTTTGGACCCCCCAAAGCGAGGCATATACCTTCTTCAGGCCCCCTTTCCTCAGCCCTTAAAGGAAGGCATGCGGATGGGTCACCTGTGAGTTCCTTTGATTACTGGTCGTGTTAGGAGTGCAGGGCATTTGCGACATAATTTGTCGAGTGTGACAGTTATTCGTTCAACCAACGCTCATTGAGAAGCTCTTGTGTGCCGGGAGAGCGGCTGAGCCCAAGTGTAAAAAACCAGAGCCTAGAAAACCAGGTTTGGCATAAAACAGAGGGAGGATCTATAAACCCTGCTGGTGTGATATGAAACAGCATCAGACAGCAGTGTCCACACCAGCTCTCAGTCCTTCATGGAATCACACAAGAAAACAGACTTACATGGGGATTTCTAACCCGCTGCGTTAGCTTCTGAGCATTGGGGGGGGGGGGGGGGGGGTGAATAGTGACCAACACTAATTTTTCTTTTTAAGTATTGAAGATTTTTGTTTTTCTTACAGTAGATACTTTATTCCAGAAACATTAAATTCAGAAAACTTAAGCCTAATGATAAAAGTTGTGTGTCAGTTTTACATCAGTTGCTTCTCTGGCTCTGTTGAAGTTCCCTGAGAAAAGAAACTTGGCTTTGGGCCACCTGCTTGGCTCAGTTGGTTAAGCGTCCGACTCTTGGCTTCAGCTCAGGTCTTGGTCTCGCGGTTCGTGAGTTCGAGCCCCGTATGGGGCTCTGTGCTGACGGCACGGAGCCTGCTTAGGATTCTCTCCGTCTTTCCCTGCCCATCCGCTGCTCTCTCTGTCTCCATATAAGTAAATAAACTTAAAAAAAAAAAAAATTTTAGATCTAAGAAACTTGGCTTCACGTATCTTTCCCTGCTTCCCCTTCCACCCCAGCAGTGGGAGGTAATGATATGGTCAACCTCACTGGTTTGTCTGAGGATCCAAAGAAATGTGGAAGGAGCTTAAACACATCACCTGGCAGGTTGTTATTAGCCAACAATTTCTGAAAAATTCCTAAGCCAATAAGTACGTCTTGCTGTCGTATGCACTGATTTAACCAACAGACCACCTGCACATCTATGGTGCTGCTGTTTTCAGGGTAGCCCAGGTATGGTGTGGTAAAGAGAACACATCCCTGAACCTAGTTTAATCCCGACCCACCCCCCTACCTTATTATTCACTGTGAGAGCTTATTTTCTTTAACTGCGAGATGAGCTTGAGAGTAACAAGGATGCCGAAGATTTGGGATGATCGTAATGACAGGAGTAATAAAAATTGTAATCATGGTAGCATTGACCATGCTGTGCCTTGGGTTCCTGTGATGTGCCAGGTACTGAGCGTGTTCCATTTAGTTCTCGGAGCTCTGTGGAGCTCTTGTCATTCCCAATTGACAAAGGGGGGAAGGGACAAAGCAGATGAGTCATTTTCTGCAGGTTACACAGCCTAAGGAGTGGAGATTCCCTGCGCCTACAGGTAGTGGAAACCTCAAAGCTATAACCATTCCATCAACAACACCTTCATCTTCTTATCAACGTTGCCTCTTTCCTGAAAGTAGGGGCCTCCACTGATGTTAGCAAACCAGGAAAACCCTTCTGAAAAAAAAAAAAAAAAAAAAAGCTGTTACCACAGGGCGCTGGGTGGCTCAGTTGGTTAAGGGTCAGGCTTCAGCTCAGGTCATGATCTCACGCTTCGTTGGTTCCAGCCCCTCGTCAGGCTGTGTGCTGACAGCTCGGAGCCTGGAGCCTGCTTGGGATTCTGTGTCTCCCTCTCTCTCTGCCCCTCCCCCACTTGTGCAGTGTTTCTCTGTCTCTCAAAAATGAATAAACATTAAAAAAAAAAAACAAAAAAACATGTCACCAAACTAGCAACGCACACAAAGTCAAACACTGGTGTTAGGGCTTTTCTTTAAAGCAAAAGTTGCCACTTCTAGGTGCTTTGAGGTCATCGCTTCGATGACCTTATAAATGCTTTCTCTGGGTGGGTGAGTCGCTAAAAATGTGAATACTTCCTTTGCCACGTGCAGCTTGCACTCCAGGTGTCTGTGCTATGATTACAGACTGTATCTTTGTCACCCAGACTGGGGCCTTTTTAAGAGGGGGCAGGGGCACCTGGGTGGCTCAGTCTTATTTCAGCTCAGGTTGTGATCTCATCATTCATGGGTTCAAGCCCCGCATGAGTCCTGCACCGACAGTGTGCCACCTGCTTGGGGGTTCTCTCTCTTCCTTTCTCTCCTCTCTCTCTGTCCCTCTCCCTCTCTAAATAAATAAATAAATAAATAAATAAATAAATAAAGGGCAGGTAATTACTGGGACGGTAGGCATAATCATTTTAACTGTGACCCATCCTACTTTCTAAAATTTTAGGGTCTTGGGGCACCTGGGTGGCTCAGTCCATTAGTGTCTGACTTTGGCTCAGGTCACGATCTCTCAGTTCATGGGTTCAAGCCCCATGTCGAGATCTGTGCTGACAGCTCAGGGCCTGCAGCCTGCTTCAGTTTCTGTGTCTCCTTCTGTCTCTGTCCCTCCCTTGCTCATTCTCTCTCTCTCTCTCTCTCTCTCTCTCTCAAAAATAAAAAAACATTAAAAGAATTTTTTTTTAAATAAATAAATAAAATAAAATTCTAGGGTCTTTGCTTCTGGGCCTTTTGTCAATCTTTGGTCCTACTCCAGTAAATCCTTCTCAGGTGAGTGGCTGGGGGGGAGAAGGGGGAAGTGTGGGGGAGAGCTGGAAGGAAATAACCATCTTTTTCTCTAGAAAAAAATCACACCTCTTTCCTGCTTCATGCTCCCCTTGGTTCTCTGCATCGTGTATCTTTATATTCTACCCCTACGTCCCAATGGAGTACCCCACCCTAGAGTGCCATTATAACCGCAAAGGATAAAATACATTGTCATTCTCTGTTGCTTTTCACCAGAACTGTGAATCCCTGAGACTTGTTTCTTTGGGGTCAACTAGCAATATTGTGGATCGAGATCTTCATGACACTAGCCTTGGACTAACCCTAGGTGGTGGGTTGTACCTCTGGTCACCCAACTGCTGCCCTTGGCATGAGGCTGTTGGCAGGCCCCAGGAGAGAAGAAGGACTGATTGCTTGCTAATTTCACTTGCGTGTTGGGTCTACATATATTTGCTTCCAACTTGAAGAAAACCTGAGACGGGAAGATTCTGATCTAAAAGAAAGAAGGAAGGAAAGAAAGGAAGGGAAGGGAAACGGAAACGGAAACGGAAAGGGAAAGGGAAAGGGAAGAAGAAATGTCAAGTAAATGGCTGTTGATGGACCCCTGAAAGAATTGTTCCATTCATAAGAAGGGTGGAGTAGGAGCTTAAAGATGTAAGCCACCTAGATGCACATATAGTATCCTATATTTGTGAAATTCAATTTAAAAAAAAAAAGGATTTATTAAGAACATAATCCAAGGAGCTCTCAATGTCAAATGTTAGTTGTACAGGGGAGAAAAAATGTTTTCCCCAACCTTCTTGGGGTCCCTGGCCGGGTCTGAAAATGAAAAAGATAGGTCAATAAGAGAAAAGCCTATAGATTCTCATTTAATAGAAGTTTTGCATGAGATGGGAGCCTTCATAAGGAAGTGAAGGCCGGAAGCAACATTGAGACCTGAATATTTTCGTGGTAGGTTTGAGGAAGAGTGGACAGACATGGCAGGAATATGACTGGCTGAGAAGTGGCCTGTTTTTTTGTTTTTTGTTTTGTTGTTGTTGTTATTGTTGTTGTTTGATTCTTTGTCTTCAGAGAGAAGGCTGTTCCTTTCCTCTGGGTTTAGTCAAGGCACTTATCACATGAAAGTTTTATGACCTGTTTCCGGGGAGAAGGGCAAGAAAACATGAGGGTAACTTCCCTGTTCCTGCCATTTTATCAGACTCCTTCAGCTTAAACATTTAATATTCCAAGATGTCATATTTTGGGGTAACTGGTCCTTAACTCCATTGGTTGCATCAAACACACCTCCACCCAAATTGCCAGAACTTGGCCCAAGTTCTTAGTGTTAGAGTGTCCCCAACTCAGCCATCCCACACTCCTCCTCCCCTACCTTAGTTAACCAAGGATCAGAGATCCAGAAAGGAAAAAATAGCTTTGTACTAAGAACTTAGTAGTGATTCAATAAATGTCTCTGGGATGGGAAGGTGGATGGATGGATGGATGGATGGATGGATGGGTGGATGGGTGGGTGGACAGACAGATGAATGAATGACCCAGGCTACACTATATCTGTCTTCTTGGTTACAGGCCTTGGGTAAGCTCAGGAGTCTGAGGGGAATCCCACATAACTCCTATAAACCAAGGATTCCTCTGCAAAGTTTCAACCATTTAGGGAGAGCTAGGGTAACAGCAGACCACCTTTGGGGTGAATTACGTCCCAGGGCCTTTTGGAACAGAACCATTTTGTCCCCCCACAAGGGAGGAGTAGGAGGAATGGCAAAATTTAGCTTCAGAAGAAAGCTTCTTGGCCTTGAAGGAGATGACTTTGTTACTACTGTGTAAGCCCAGCAGGAAGGACTCTTTGATGTGTAAATGTGACCTGATAAGGACTTCCTCTAATCCCCCCACCCCTGGCAGGAATTCTCTCCCAGGGAGGCCTCCCGGCCCCTCCCATCCAGAGCCCTGCCCTGGGCTATCTGCCTGCTTGGCACCCCATCAGCTATCCTCTGTAGAATCAGGCCCTGATTGCAATGTGGTCGGGGCTTCTGAAGAGAGACAGAATACATACACATCTTCCAGGAGGTGAGGGAAGGCGGGAGGGAAGACAGAACTTTCCTTTGGCTCCAGGTCTGTCAAGACTTGGGAAGAACCTGATTCTCTCTGTGTGAGTGAGCCTCCTTCAACCTCCCCAAGTTCCCGTAGCTCTGTGGGGACAAGGTCTCCTGACCTTTCATTACCTTTATTACCCAAGGTGTTCTGTTCATTTGTGCAAACCCAGCACTGAGCGAGACCAGGAATAATATGATAATATGTCAAATTCCCTGATTCTATGGCAATGTCATTTGTGTGTGTGTGTGTGTGTGTGTGTGTGTGTTGTGCATGTGTGAATAAAAAAGGAAAGGAGCACACAAAGGAGCCACTGGCAGGTGGTGAGGAGTGCTGTTTAGGAAATAAAATTGCGCAGTAAGTGGCATGAGGGGTGTTACTTTTATTTTATTTTATTTTATTAAGTTATTTGTTTATTTTGAGAGAGAGAGAGAGAGCGAGCACAAGTGGGGGAGGGGCAGAGAGAGAGGGAGAGAGAGAGAGAGAGAGAGAAAGGGAATCCCAAGCGGGGTCTACACCCTCAGTGTAGACAGAGCCCGATGCGGGGCTCGAACCCACGAAACACGATGGAACCCACGAACCGCAAGATCATGACCTGAGCCGAAGCCAAGAGTTGGACGCTTAACCAACTGGGCCACCCAGGTGCTCAGGGGAGGGGGATGGCTTTAGATGGGTCTCCAGGGCCTCTCTGAGGAGGTCCCATTTAACCAGGGCTGGGGCTGAAATGGAGCCAGTCCAAGGGAGACCAGAGAAAACCAGCCCCTGAAGGAAGGGAGGGCAGCAGCTGGCAAGACCCATGGCAGGGCAGGGGGTGCTGTGTTTAGTGACTGCAGGAGACTGGGAACCTGACCCTGTGAGTAGATGAGAAACAGGAGGGGGCTGGGAGCCGCAGTTCATGCACAGCTTTGCAGGCCTTGGGAAGGGATGTGGAGCTCTTTACCAGCGTTTGGTCATTTGGACCAAGCCCTGGCATGCTAACCCTGTGGATCACTGTGGTCCAAACTGCAGGGCAACCAGGCTTTTTATCATCCCCAATTCCCCAGAGCTCAAATTACTATGAAGGCCCAATGTGGCAGTTGTGCTGTTTCAAAGACAGCACGCACCCTTTTGAATCCCTTTGTCCCTCATGGTTACTCTGCATGGCCCCCAATGAGAGATGAGCACATCGTACGAGCGGAGATGCCCAGGGGGGGAAACATGGAAAATCTAGCTACCCTTTGGTAAGAGTGGCCTTCGAGCCTCGTGTGTTCTCTGTTCAGCTGTTAAGATTGTTATTAAACTTTATGGACCATAAACCCCACGGCAACAAGGAGAGTGAACATCCATGCTATTACAAGAGTGTCAAAACAGGAGCCATATTTCATGGCCTGAAAGGTACGCACGGTTGGCCTCTTGCGAGCCCAGAGTGCCTTCTGGCTGGGTTTAACCCTCAGCCTGTCTTCTGCCTCTCAGTGAAACAGTTTGGTACAGAGGCTTTCCAGAAACGATATTCCTCTTCGATGCAGTTCCCTTGTCGCAATGGATGCAGAGGGTCCAGTTCCTGGGGTTGTGGAAGACGTTCTCCTCCTCTCCTTCTTGGGGATGACGTTCCTCCACTGTTTTAGAGCCAGGTGTAGACAGGCCCCTTGCTTTGGCCGGGAAAGCATGTCACAAGTGTCAGTTTTAAAAGCCAGGATGCGGTGCCCCACTATTTCCGCGAACAGTATTGACCGTGGAGTCAGTCACATGATGAGATGGACCCTCCATCTTTGGGGTCCCTGAGTGACTGAGATGGCCCGAGCCCCCCGCCAGCCTGTTCCGGGTTGGCAGTCTGAGTAAGAATTGAGCTTTTCTGCTGCGTTCAGCCCCTGAGCTATGGAAACTGTTCCTTACCGCAACAGAACCTCATCCATCCCGACTGGAACAGGGCTTCAGGTTGGTACCGTGTAGTGAGGCCTTTCGGTTTCAGAGCAAAAAGTGATGATTTTCCTTCAAGCAGAGCGCTTTACCCATTACGGCTACCTTTTCTTTTTCTTGATAGCCTGGGTTCAGCCACCCCTGCCTTTTGTGAGGGTGGAAAAAGTGCCGGAAAAGACAATGGTTAAGAGACAGAGGTAGGAGGGATAGGCAGTGCAATGAGACGGGACCTGCTTGGGACTCTCTCTCTCTCTCTCTCTCTCCCTCTCTCTCTCTTTCTCTCTCCCTCTCTGTCTCTCTCTCTCTCTCTCTCTGTCTCTCTCTCTCTCTCTCTGTCTCTCTCTCTCTCTCTCTCTCTCTCTCTCTGGCCCTCCCCCACCTCATGCACGTGGTGCACTCTCTCTCAAAATAAATAAGATAAACGTTAAAAAAAAGGTACGGTGGTGGGGGGGGACCTCGAAGCCCAAATTAGGTTCAGGCTCCCCAGATTGGGCTGTGGACCTTTCCCTATAAAATCCTGTGCAGAGCACTCAAGTCTGCTGGCTTCTCGAGCCAAATCAATGTGTATGTTGAATCCATTTATGGTCTTTATCAGTTGCGTTCCTGTGGACCAGGTTTTCAGTGGCTCTGAGCTCTGTTTCCTCGTCTGTGACGTGCGGATGTACAAGTATGGATTGCTGGAACATAGCCCACGGTCAGCATTAGCTCTTACTTCTCTAAACCGAGCAGAGCGCCCGAATCGTTTTTAATCTTTTTGCCATCAGTCACAGTGGCGATAACGGGGATACTCCCTGAAGACTCCCCGTGTGCCAGGCACCGTAGTCTGCGTCTTACATGCACGTTTTTCCTGAATTCGTGCAATAATGCTCTGAGGAGGTGGCCACTGCCATTATCTGCATTTTGCAGGTGGAAAACCTGCGGCTCAGAGATCTTGTCCGGGGTCACCCAGTTTGCTAACTGGGGGGGGGGGTAAATCGAGGGCTTTTCTCCTGTACCTTTTCCTGAAACCACTGCCTAAAACCCCCTCAGCTGTGTTGCTGGTGATCGGGACACTGTGGTTTCTCTCCCCTCGCTTGGTGCCTTGTTGGAGAAGCCAACAGCGGGAGCCCATCCCCAGCGCTTTAATTTAGCATGACAGTCCAGGGAAAAACACCTTGTGGAATTTCACTTCTTGTCATTTTATGCCCCCTTTAATTTTCATGTAAGCTCCCCTCCGTAAGAGGCAGTCCCTTCAGCTCTCATAAAAGTTTATGGTCTTTACTTGTGACGAGGAAATGGTAAAATTGATTCCCTAAAACCAACTTCTAGTCCAGTCATGTAATTGGCCAATAAGGGAGGCTGAGAGAGGAGGATGTACCAGGCTCTCCCTTAAGAGGTCAGACCTATTATCATTGGTTAGAGGCTGTATCTTTAAAACACCATCAACTTGGAAAACACTATCCATTAGCAAGAGATCAGAGCGATGAGAAACCTCAAAAGGTCGACCGGTCCATTCTGAGGGCCCCACAAAGAACTCGGCGTCCCAGAAGGACGATTAGCCTTCGAGCTCTGGAACTGTCTGAATGCACAACAGATCTGAGAGTTGTTTTTTTCCTTTAGCGAATTAACCCGTTGGATTTCAGCCCTAGCTTCTGCTTCCCACACCCAGCATCCCACGTTACCTCCTGCCAGAATGGATTTTTGCTTTTGATCATGTAATTGCAGTAGCCAAGGCAGCCTGAGGAGGTCTGAGACCTTGGACTTGGAGGGAGAAAGCTCGCAATTACTCTCCTGCGGGCACAAGCCCTGAGCACATGGGCAAGCCGTTCCCCTGATTCCTGGCACGCGGCTAGACTGCGTTTCCCAAGCTGTCGGGTCTTAGCTGCGGCCACACGGCTGGGTTCTGGCCGGCGACATGTCGGGAGAGGTGATGTGGGCCCTTCCAGGTCTGCGCCATGAACACCAGCCCCGCACAGAGCTCCTTGCTGTCTCTCCTGCGTGTTTGAAAAGTGAGACAGGTTTACCTTTACATGGTGAAGGTGGTAGGGCCGCGAGGTGAAGAGAGGCCCCTGAGTGACCGCACGGAGCAAAGCCACCCACCGGTCAGGAATATTGCATTTTGGACTTGATGTGAGTAAGATACCTTTTATCACCTCACAGTGGCCCGCGTGACCCTGACTCGCACACGTGCTCATACCGCTGTTTTTGGCAAAGACTTGTGGCCCCATCACAATCACAGATCAAATCGTGGCCAATCAGGGCCACTGATGGCTGCTCAGTGGGAGGAGCGTGAGAGATTGAAACTTGCCAGCCCCAGTTGCAAACGCACTATGAGCCCATCGTTGTGCTGTGGCTACATTGTGTCCCCATGGGGGCCCTCCCTAGCCACCCTGTCCAAAGGAACCAGCCGTGTTTTCTCTTGCGTTTCTTTCCCCGCCCTGCATTTATCACTATTTGGTATCACCCGTTCATCCATCTATCCATCCATTTCATTTACTGCTTATGTACTGTTTTGATTTTCTTCCCCTGGACTGTGAGCCACAGGAAAGCAGAGACCACGTTTGTCTCATCTGCTCTAATGTCTTGAGCACTTAGTGTCTGATATGTAGGAGAAGCTTTACAAATACTCACTAATGAATGAACAAACGAGTGAATGAATGAATGATGGAGTTGCAGCTTGCACCCTTTACTTTTGAGACAGTTTCAGTTTCGTGCAATTTTTTTTTTTTTCTTTACGTGAGTAACTGAATGAAATGGTTGCTTTATTTAATCAGAACGTATAGGGTACTGACTCAGAGCCAGAAACAGTGGTTAAATGTGCTAGGCATTATGAATATACATGGCCCTGCCTTTGAGCAGCTTTAAGTCTGGCTGCAGTGGAGAGAGACACAGAAGCGGGCGATTCCTGGGTTTTGTGGTGGGTGCTAAGATAATGGCCGATAACAGGAATGTGGAGGATGAGTCCTTCGCCTGGTCTAGAAGTTCAAAGCAGGGGAAGCTGGATGGCCCCTCGCTGGTCTTGAAGCACCTGCATGAAGCAGACAGGGCAGGTCGGTAGAACTTGTATTCTGGGCAGAATGCACAACAGTTGAAACTGCTTCACGTATACGAGGACCTACCGGCAGTTTATTTTTATTAGAGCACCAGTTACAGCTCAGGAGTGATAGGCAATGAGGCTAGAGAGATAAATGGGACGTTGGCCCCTTGACGTCTTCGTACCTCGAGGTGGGCAGGGTGGGCTTAAATTGCTCTTCTGATGGACTGGCGGAGGGCAAGAAAGAAACACCAGTGTCCGTGGTGTTGGGACAGGAAGGTGGGACGTTTCACCCGTGATGGCCTCAAATGTGTCCGGGAAGTAGGAAGCCAAATATCATCTGGGAACAGGAAGGAGCATGTTGGGGGGGGGGCAGTCCTGTTTGCGATAGGACTTGCAGGTTGAGCAAGCCGTTGTCAGGTCCTGCCACGTCCCACCTTCGTTAGGTGGCGTCCTAGCCCACGTGGGCTCTCTAACAAAACACGATAGACCGGGTGGCTTGCGAAGAACAGAAATGATCTCTCACACTTCGGAGACAGAAGTCCTAGATCAGGATGCCAGTCTGCTCGGCTGCGGGCCCTCTTCCAAGGGTCCCAGACTTCTTGCTGTAGCCTCGGAACAGGGGACTAGGGTAGCTCTGTAAGATCTTTTTCATGAGGGCGCTGATCCCCTTCCCGAGGGCTCCGCCCTTGGGGCGTTAGCATTTCAACGTACGTATCTTCTGGGGACCCAGACATTTGAACCAAAGCAGGTGGCATAAGACAGTGTCACCAGTATTTTCATAAGCCTTAACTAGGTCTGCCTGTAATACAGAAAAAAACGGAGGGAGACCGAAACGTGTGCTCTTGCTGTTCTCATCTAAAGAGCGTTCAGAGGCTGTCGAGGGCTGTATGATGGGCCCGTGTTTATCCAGGACACCCTCTTTGCTCCTCCATGCTTAGCTGTCCCTTACAGTCCAAAAGGACTGAGCACCAGCCATCCCAAGCGACAGCAAGGAGGAAGGGGACAGAAGGCTGTGTCCTGTCCCCTTAAAGGAGATGTCCCCGGAGGCCCCGGCACTGCTTCCCTCAACAACTCCGTTGCAGCAAGGGAGGCTGAAAACTGGCGTCTCACAGCCACAACCGGTTCTGGCTTTATTGACTCCCGGTAGCCGGAGTAGGGGGCAAAGAAGGCATGCCGCTGATTTGTGGGAGTTCAGCAGCCTGCAGGGCAGAATTGAGAGGTGCTGGTGGGCATCCAGTGTGTTGTCAAATTCTGCTAACCAGACCAAGGGGCCGTGTGCCAGAGGCCGACGATGGAGCAGCAAAAGCATGAGCGGCTGGAATTTAGGATTTTCGGTACAGAGAGGATCTGAGTGCTGCCAGGTTCTGACCTGCCGCCCTGAGAGGGGTGGCCGGGAAACAAGGACGGGGATCTGCAGGGCTGAAGTCAGGGAGGCTAAGGGCTGAGATGTCGGGTGGGTCAACCAGATAATGAAATGACATGACAGACAGAAGACTGAAATTTGAGAAAACTTTTCAGCTACATGAATTCACACGTCAGCAACCGAAGGCAGCAGGTGCAGGTTTCCTGATATTTGCTGCAACCGATGTGTCCAATGGCGATCAAGTGGCGGCTTGGACTCGTGTTACGCTAAAATATTGCCGTCCATTGTTCTTTGTATTCCCTTCCTTACCATTTGGCTTGTAGAGATTGCGAGGGTTCCCTTTGCAGGACCATTCTGGCCACTGAGCAAAGCCACTGGTCTCTACCTTGGCTGGTTGAATTCCCTAAGAGCTAAGTGTCGCGTACCTTCCATTTGAAAACCCCTTTGCAGGAGCTTGGGAGATTTTTTTTTTTTTGCCATCTCAATAGCTTAACCGTTGCTCTGTAGGGCATTCATCAGTGTAAATGAACTTAATACGGCTTGATTGCTAGTGATGACTTTGTCTCTCCAAAGATGCTCCCAGATAGAGAAGTCCTACTCGCAGGTCCTGGGCAAACTCCGCCGTGCAGATCAATGCACCAGACGTCACCACGATACTGAGCATTGCAGATTAAAAAACAAAGCAAAACAAAATTACACTGTGATGTGGCTGGTTCCTGTTAGCGAAATTACAGATGATGTGTCATGAATTGACTTGGCCACCGTTTAGGGAAGATGCTCGTCTGTGTTTTCCCTTGACCAGAACAGTTGTCAAAACAATTTCTCCATGAGCGCTCATCTCCTCGTCTGCCTTGATCGAACGTTTGCTCACCGGCATAATTTCAAAAGGGAACTTGTTACCGTTCACGAGTGTATATAACTCTCAACTCTCCCGCTTCCGATTTTTAATCTCTGTCACCCCAGCTTTATAACAAGATGAACACTCCAGGAAGAAAAATGGAAGAGGTCTGAATTTTAATTTGCTGTTTCTTCACACACACAAAACCCCGTAGGCTCAATCAATGCCCAGAAATGAAGGCCAATAGATAATGATAGCAGGGCCTTGTGTTTCCCACCTATTGTTCCAAGACTCTAATGAGGAAAAGGGAATTTGGGAACAGTGTCTCCTCCCAGTGTGCAGACACGATGTTATCATTGTGTTTACAGGGCGGTCAGATTCCCAGCACAGCGTGCTCCCGCACGGATAACCGTCCCATCTTGATAAAACAATGCCCTTCGCTGAATCCTAAACATGCTGCACGAGGAAGACCTTATGCTGACGGCAGGGAGGAAGCGACACGCTAACAAACAAGTTTTCAGGCCAGGAAGTTTTAATCAGTTCTTTCTACTACAGGAGGTATGATGGATGGAGGCCCTGCTTGAGAGGGGTTTCCTCTAGATAAGACAATAATACCATGCTCTCAAGAACCTCGTTCGACAGCAGAAAGCTGTGATTAATTCCCCAAAAGTCAAACATGGGAAGACTGGCAAGATGAGATTATTTGCTGAGTATAATTAGCCAGGATTATCACTGAAAAGAATTTGGGGGAAGGGGTGTGGGATTCTACTCCCAAAGGAAAAAACTTTGTAAAGAAGAATTGTGAATAGGGTAACCTTACAACTCACTGTTGAATCAATCTTGGATTTTTGTTTAAAGTGAAAGTGGACAGTAATAATAATTAGTCCAGAACAAGAGGCATAAATTAGGATCGTCCCAGACCAGTAGGGATGAATGATCACCCTGTGTATAAATAAGAAGGCAACAATATTCGCAGATTTGAAAAGAATCATAGTGGTCATAGTCTGGGACAGACTCTAAGATAAATCTCTGATGGAATCTGGGCAAGTTTGTCCAAATTGTAACAACTCAGAGTCAAGAATAGTCTTCCCTTTTCCACTGGATGGAGTTGCCAGTGCTGGAGACTTTCTACTGCAAGTGAAAGAAAGCTTTGCCCAAACAGGCTTAACTAAATGGAAAATATAGATTGTGACAAGGGGATCAGGTAAAGCTTGATTCAGGAGCTAAATGATCAGCACCTAATTTCCATCTTTTCATCCCTTCATTTTTTTTTCTTCGGCATTGGCACCAATCCCACTAACTGTGAGATCATGACTGGAGCCAAAATCAAGAGTCAGACGCTCAACACCCTGAGCCAACCAAGTGTCCCATACTATTTTTTTTTTAATTTAGAAAACCCGTATTATGGAATGAAAATGATAGTCCTAAAATTTATCAATCAGTATGTGTTGATCCATTAATACTGATAACCTAAGTGGGAACTTACATACATTTCCTATATTCTTTTCAAAGGAGCTCTTTCTCAGTCTGTACCTGCAAAACCTCTCTCTTTTCTGGTTTCTTTGATGTAGACTTCCCCCCTGCCCCATCATCATTTTCTGGCAGGGGTGCAATAAGGCTTGATTATTCTTGGTTTCGGGACTCATATTCCTGTGTTATGTATATATTCAGAGGTCTCTGCAAAGGGTAGGCTGGCTGTTAAGAAGGCTTGTCCTTTCCTTCCAAGATGGGCTGCAATATTCTTGCTACTGTTTGGGGGTATTTCTGACAGTGTTAGTATTATTTGCTTTATTAACGATGACAATAAGAGCTAATGTTGACTGTGGCCTATGAGATCAACCCCATCTTGAAAGGACTACATAGGTTACCTCCCCCTATCCTTAGGCCCCTGTGAATTTTCCTCCCGCTCTTCCCGTTGTACAGATTAAGAAACTCATGCTTAGAAGAGCCATGTTATCTGTCTAAGCACTAAGTCACAGAACCTGAATTGGCTTCGCTTTTCAATTGCCTGGCCCTACATGAACAGTGAGCACTTTTTGTTGTCTTTCCTGAGCCATGTGATGCAAGAATACAGAGGGATAGTTTGTTCTGATACAAACATTAAGAAGCATAGCTGCTTTTTTTTAAAAAAAAATTTAATGTTTATTTAAAGAGAGAGAGAGAGAGAGAGACAAAGAGAGAGAGAGCACCAGCAGGGGAGGGGCAGAGAGAGAGGGAGACCTGGAATCCGAAGCAGGCTCTAGGTCCCGAGCTGTCAGCACAAAGCCCGATGCGGGGCTCGAACCCACAAACTGTAGTATGACCTGAGCTGAAGTCAGACCCCCAGTCGACTGAGCCACCCAGGTGCCTCAAGAAGAGTAGCTTTCTGATTGGGCAACAAAAAGGTCTATGATCTACAGTGTTCACTGTCATGATGGCAGTTTCTTTTTTTTTTTAACCTTTATTTACTTGAGAGACAGAGCATGAACGGGGGAGGGGCAGAGAGAGAGGGATTCACAGAATCGGAAGCAGGCTCCAGGCTCTGAGCCATCAGCCCAGGACCTGACGCGGGGCTCGAACTCACAGACTGCGAGATCGTGACCTGAGCCGAAGTCTGACGCTTAATCAACTGAGCCACCCAGGCGCCCCATGATGGCAATTTCTATGCAGGTTCTTTAAGTCCAGTCATGGCAGCAGCAACCAACAGGCTGTTTAATTTATCATTTCCACCTCCAATTAGTAGGATACCTGAGATCCTTCACTAAATAGGTGGGAGAGAAGTATTAACAGTGGTATGAATAGCAACAGAAATAAGAGCCATGATTTTATTTTATTTTATTTTACTTATTTTTTTTTGAGAGAGAGGGAGAGAGTGCCTGCACACCTGAGTCGGGGAAAGGCAGAGGGAGAGACAGAATCTCAAGCAGACTCCAGGAGCTGGACATGGGGCTCAATCTCAGGACCTCAAGATCATGACCCATGCCAAAATCAAGAGTCAGATGCCTAACCGACTCAGCCATCCAGGTGCCCCAGGAGCCACAATGACCAGCATACATTGAGCAATTACCATACAGCTAGGCTCTGTGCTATTCCCCTAATTGCATGAGATTATCTAATTCCTTCACCATTTGAAGGTGGCAGGGGCTCCCTTGTTAGCCTACTTTAAAGATGAGTAAACAAAGGCTCAGAGAAGTTAGGCAAACCTTCCAGGAGCAGGCAGAGAGTAAATAGTAGATTCTAGGATTTACTTCCAGCCTATTGACTCCAGATGTTGTCCTAATATAATTTGTTCCACAGTGTATCCTAAGGTCAGCGCTAGGAGATCTTCAAGAACAATTACTATCTTTCTACTATCTTCTGACAGCCATTGTTACTCTCAGGCAGCTTTATTTTCTTACATGGGGATCCTGGAGAGAGAGCATGTGCCCGTGTGTTTGTAATCCAGTCTGTACAGTTGATTCTGGGTATGTCTGTGCCCACTCTGGAGCTAAAAAATGATTTAGAAATACAGACCAACAAACACATGGGCTTACTTACTGTTTTTTCATCCTTCTCACGCACGTTTTAGGAAGGAAGAGCTGAGGGGGTACCATGTCAGTCAGGCTAGACTAAGTATGCTGCAGTGACAAACAATCCCACAGTCCTCATGGCCTAAAGAAACAAAAGAGCCCATGTGCACTACACATCCAGGTTGGTCATAAAGCCTCTCTGTAGCACTTGTTTCATAGAGGCAAGAGGCAAGACGTGCTCCCAAAGACTTTTCCTAGAGGAGACACCTGTCATGGCGGCTCTATTCCGTTGGCCAGAGGCAGCAACCTGATCACTCCTGGGCAGGGATGTGTTCGCTCTCCCTAGAGTAGAGAGTAAATAATCATGCGCAATAATATTACCTCCTGTGGGTGCTAATGTGACATTTCTTCTCTGTGCCTCTTTCCTACCTCGCTGCCCCAGATCCCAAGGTCATAGCCACCAACTGTCCTTTGAACCTGTGGTTCTTACTTGTCCCCAAAGCATGGATGATGTGCTGTCTGCACATCCTCCCACCCCAGCCCTTAGAGTTACTGTTTCCAGGGCCCCTGCCCTTGTTAAATGTCAGCCCGGACTGAAAATTCTCCCATTTTTACTCATAATGCAGAGAACACTCAGGTCAGAGGCTTGACCCGACTTGATTCACATCTTCGAAACCCTCCTTTGTCTTTCAGAGAAAGTAACGTGAGACGGAGATAGAGAAAGTGTGACCTACTTTTTATTATCAGCCCCATTTCATCTGCAAAACACGACTTTTCTCTTCTGATTACGCTGAGCATGAAAATAAAATGTTTTCCAAAAGACCTGGCTTTGGCTGTTGTGAGGAAGGCCAGGGACTTGTTCAAAACTCTGATCAACTCTCTGAGCAAATGATCCCAATTTTTTAAAACCGTAATTGAGTTCCAAACGGCTCTCCTGCCCACGAATAATATGTGGTACTTTTCTACACATATCAGCAGCGAGGTAGGACAAAACCAGCTCCCAAACTAGCTGTTTGCTTGATATTAAGCCTTGCCAGTCCAATATAGGTCACATTTCCAGCCAGATTTTGTGCTCATCTCTGAATTACACCTTGTAGCAAGGGGGAAAAAAAGAGCTTCTTGACATCTTTTTGAAGAATGGCGCTCTTTAAAAAAACATAAGGGAACTTTTTTTCAAACACTATAATGAGGGTATTCAAGTCTGCAGGCAAAACAGAGCTGTTTGAAAAGACATTAGCCTCGAAACCGCACTGTGCCAGAATAGATACAGCTACGTCAAAACGCTGCATCTGTTTTGCCATTACTTTTCACTGACTAAAACCGTTTGCTAATGAAAGTTCTAGCTGACATAATTTCCGCACCTGCCAGTGGAGACAAGAGGAATTCACTGGCCAGGAGAGATACAATAAAACTGGGAGAGTGAATGTAATCCTGTAGCACAGAAGCTCCAAAATAATAGTAACCGTAGCTCTTAACATCCTATCGTTGAAAAAGACGTTAGCATTTTCGGAGAGTTTTCACAGTTATTACCTGAGTCGAGTCTCGTAATAACTTTGGCATTTAGACTGAGCAACCCACTCAAAGCCTCATTTTCCTGATGAGGAGACCGGAGCTCAGAGAGGGTATGTGGATGCCGGCTCTCTGTAAGTCGCGGTGGTAGAGAGATGCGGCGGCTTCCTGCCTAAATACCCGGGACTCAACTCTCGGTGGGGGCCCGGGAAGACTTAGGGGACAGCCACCATCTCCAAGACTGTCTTCTGACGACAGCTGCAAATTTGGGGGTGGGAGACCGTTCCCCCCAAACACCCCCAGGCTTGATAGTGTGCCAGAAGGACTCAACTGAACACGCCGAAAGCTGTCATATCCACAGTTATGATTTATTACAAGGAAAGGACACAACTTAAAAGCAACCAAAAGAGGAGGAGACACACAGGGCAGAGTCCAGGAAGGGGCAAATGCAAAGCTTTCCGTGGTCCTCTCCCCATGACGTTAGGACGCGTTGCTCTGCCAGTATCCACGTGTGACAGTCTGCAGGGGGCTCGGCAGCCATGGGCTCGGACAGCCACGTGTGACTGTCTTAGGGGACAGTCTCCCCTAAGACTCGGTGTTCAGAGCTTTTACTGGGGCTTCACCGTGCAGGCATTATTGGTTGATTGATTGCCCCATAGTTGATGTCAGTTTCCAGGTCATCAGATACCACGTGATATAGCCCCCATCCCACCACATTGTTGGTCTTTCTGGAATGGTTCACCCCACCTCTAAGACTATATGGGTCTGGCTGTCCCCACCCTAAACTGCCTTGTTAAGACTCTCCAACATGACCTAAGGTTCCAGACCAAAAAAACACACTCCTATCAGGCATATATTCTGCATATATGTAGTGATTTTTTTCTTTTAAATTTGGAAAGGCTTTTATAGGCAGTGGATTCCACCTTCCCACTTACAGAGGAGGAGCTGAGAATCACAAGGTTAGCTCACGCCTTAAAGCTGATCAGGAAAAGTTAGACCAGGAGCTTGGGTGTCCCCACGTAGGGCACCATCACGAAGCAAATGGCTTATCAGTCATACTAGAAGCAAGAACTTAACACTGATATTTTATTTGACTCAAAATATTTAAATCTGGGGGCACCTGGGTGGCTCAGTTGGTTGGGCGTCTGACTTCGGATCAGGTCATGATCTCGCGGCTCGTGGGTTCGAGCCCCGCGTCGGGCTCTGTGCTGACAGCCGCTCCCCAACTTGTGCTCTGTCTCTCTCTCAAAAATAAACAAATGTAAAAAAATTTTTTTTTTAAATATTTAAATCTGTAGAAAAAAAAAATAGTCCACATCCAGGAGTCAAAATCCTCTTTCTTTTCCTCCTCTCTTTCTACCTTGCCCACTCTGGCTACACCCCACCAAAACAGCAGCATCATGTTCATTTCTAGTACAGACTCTTCCAAAAAAAGGGACTGTTTTCTTCTGTGTGACCCCTTGATCTGTCCTGCTAATGTTTTGCATGTGTCTTTCATCATATGTAGCTTATACGTTGGGGCATTGTCTTTTCTTGGGGGTGAGAGACAACGTAGCAACTGTTTCAGAAAATAGCTTTGGAAATGCCCCCACACGCACACCCTCACAGGTACAAAGTTTCAACTCGCAGTGTGTTAGCAGCTCTCATTTAGAAGTCTCTTGAGGGAAGAGTGACGTCTTGGTCTTTTCACGGAATCAAGTAGTTTATTGTGTGGACTTGGAGGAAATCAGTCGCGTGGACTTTATTCTTCCAGAATAATTAGCTTTTATCTGCTTCAGAAATGTTGTGGGGTGGGTGGGACGATTCAGGAGTTTCATAAATGATGACCTGGCCTGATTGTTACAAATTGCTATTCCATCTGGAAGAGTCTGTTCAGAGAATGAGCAAGCTTGATGACCCTGTGCCTTCTGGTGGGATTTTGACCTGAGGTCCAGAATTGACAGGTGTCTTAGAAACTTTCAAATGCGGTTGGTTAGATGAATGTTACAATACTCTAGATCAGCAGTGCTTTTTTTTTTCTTTCTAAGTTTGCTTTTTCAGGGTTTGCTTCTAAAAGTGTGTTTGAAAAGTGGAATTTGTTGTCATCATTTCTATCAAGAGATATTTAGGGGCGCCTAGGTGGCTCAGTCAGTTAAGTGCCCGACTTTGGCTCAGGTCATGATCTTGTGGTTCATGGGTTCGAGCCCCGCCGTCGGGCTCTGTGCTGACAGCTCGGAGCCTGGAGCTTGCTTGGGATTCTTTGTCTCCCTCTCTCTCTATGCCCCTCCCCCGCTTGCGTGCATGTGCTCTCTCTCTCTCTTTCTCTCAAAAATAAATAAATAAACATTAAAAAAAGAAATATTTATTGACAAATTGAGGTAATGGCATACTGGAGAGAATCCAAGTTTTGTAGTCAAAACATCTCACTTAAAACTTGTCTTTGCCACCTGCTCACCGGTTGTCTTTGTGTAAATTACTAAAAATTTCTGCACCCCAGATTCTTTCTCTGTAAAATCCTAGCATGGTTGTTAGGAGGGTGAGGAAGCAGATGTAGGTAAGATACATGTCACAGTCCTCTGGAGTGTTTAGGAAGTGTTGATTTCTCCCTCCAGTGTTCATCCAATATTTATTAGTTGGTTTCTGTGTGTGTGTGTGTGTGCGCGCGCGCGTGTGTGTGCGCGCGCGCACGGTGCGGGGGGGGGTGGTGTAACCATTTAAGCCTTCGACAAGCTTACAATCTGTTCATTCTACAGGGTTTGCTACTTAAGGGTCAGTAAGTTTTGCTGTTATTTTAGGGCTATCTGTTTAAGTGTTCCTATCATACTTTGCGTTCATCTCTTTTAAACCTCTTTGTTGCAACGTGTTTCAAATGTTATGTGAACATGTATCTGAATGTGGCTATCCCTCTCATTAGCAAGGGGCTCTCCATGTTTATTTTTTAAGTAGTGAGTACATTTCTCATCTATATCTTACAAAAACTGGGTCATCGGCTAAGCCTTGTGTACGTCATGTGACCAAGGCTGATCATTGCTGCCACTGGGTGGCAGCATACCAGGATTGAGAAAACAACCCCTCACCTGCTCAAAATGTGAACATCAAGTTCTAAAATGGCATCAAAGTAAAATAAATACATAATAATAAAAAAAAAAAAGATAAAATGGCATCAAAGTGGGATCCATGGTTCTCATGCAAAATGTGTTAATGAAGTTTGAGGGAAAACCTCTCAGGCAAATATGTCAATGAAGTCTGGGGTCATAATTACCTTGGGCGGTGTCAAGAAATGCCCTTATGCTACTAAAATCTCCTGCTTTAAGTTTTCCGCGCCTTAACCAGGAACTCACCTGTGTGTGTTGTTTCCTGCTTATTTTCGCTGGGGAGCCACAACTGTTAAACACAGAGGATAACATTACGGGGAGGAAATGCACATCTTTAACATATTCGTGCTTCACAAACTGTAAGGAACTCTGGTTTCTCTACGAGAACCAGGCTTTCACACGTATCCTTTGCCAGAGACTTTAGAAGGGGAGCTTCCACCTTCAAGAGCTTTGGTGATACTTCCTTTCTCTACGAGTATGACGGTACCACTCACTTTTGGAGAGCGATGCTTTGGCCAACGAGGAAGTGCTGGGCTGCAGGAAGGCATTCTGGCTCAAGCCCTGGTCCCGTCCTCACAGGGTTTGGTCAGTTCTCGCTTCCTTCATTTTTCGTTTGAGCATGCTCTTGCCTCCATCAAGAATGAAGGTGAGATATGGAGCTGTTTCAGACCAGGAATGTGGCTGGGCAGACACAACCTGAACCTGGAAGAGAGCCGGGAAAGGGGTGGAGAAAAAAATCTAGCGGTGGATTATAAATATATTCTTTTTAATGTTTGTGTATTTATTTTGGGAGACAGAATGGGGGGCGGGGGGGAGAGAGAGAGGGAGACACAGAATCTGAAGCAGGCTCCAGGCTCCGAGCTGTCAGCACAGAGCCTGATGTGGGGCTTGAACCCACCAAGCGTGGGATCATGACCTGGGCCGAAGTTGGACGCTCAACTGAGTGAGCCACCCAGGCGCCCCTAGCTGTGGATTATAGATCCTACCATCGATTAAAAGGGAGGGAGATCACAGGTGCGGACAGATGGCCGTCCTTAAAGAGCACGTTACAGAATGCTAAGAAAGTCAAGCGTGGCCCATTGTACTTAGTGTAGGTCTCCATAATTCCTTTCGGTTACTTAAGTTGTAAGTTCGGTTTGGGGACCATTTGTCCTCAGCAGCGCGATCACTTTAGAGGCATTTAGACACCTGGTTTCGCTCGTTTTGCAGAAAGCGAACATTCTCCTTTGCAGATGTTCTGTGGTTGCTGAACAGTTTGTCAGTCTCAGTCCGTTCCTTCCGCGGGACTGATACGCGGCACGCAGCAGGGTGGCCCTGGGCCGTCGTTAACGTGTCAGAACCCTGGAGGGCTGGTTGGTAATAGCTTGTGCCCGGCCTCCCTTGATCCAGCAACTGAAGGGTCACACCTGGCCTGGCAGAGGCCTGGGCTCCAGGGTGATGACTGTAAGAGCTCTGTCAGTTCTGAATGGCCAGGGGTCAAACAGGGTGGCTGCATCAGGAATGCTGGGCTGGGCTGGAGGCTGTTGCGTGACCATACGCCTGCAGCTCCTGCCCGCAGAAAGGGTATGTTCTAGCCTGGATAAGAGAAAGCTGGACTAGTACTGACCATAAGGTGTGGGGGAGGGGAAGGATGTTTAACACAGGAAGTTCGAGGTACGAGGGGAGTATTTGGCAGAGCAGCTCAGTGGCTGGAGAAGCATTAGACACAAATACCATGCAAGCCGCCGACTTCCAAAGCCTAGAGAGGTGGAGAGAGGTCTGGAGGAAGGAGCTTCAGGTCTAGCCCCTGCTGGAGCCCGGCGTGGGGCTCCGGACGTCCACCAAGCTGCCTGGTGTTGCGTCTTCCTTCTCCACCCCCCTTGCCTTCCGGAAGCTTTTGGGAACACCATTTTAGTATCAGAAGCAACCTCTGGTTCTGGAAGAGTGTGAGTCTAGGCAGTAAGAGAGAGAGTGGCAATTTTGATCTTGCCCCCAGCTAGCTTGGAGAGCTTGGGGAAGACATTGCATCACTTCTCCGCATCTGACTTTCCTCTTGTATGAAATGAGCTCTGTTTTGAGGAAAGAATGAGTGATCTCTTGCCTGTGATCAGGACTGTCAGTGCTGGGCCAGTTGTTCCTATGACACAGAAATCCCTCGAGTGTGAGCTTATTGGAAAGAACATAGATAGCCCTTCAGCCCTCAGTCCACTTTTTGTCTGGGTGGCCTTGGACAAGTCATTTAATTTCTCTGGGCTTTGCTTGCTTGCTTCGTGTGTAAAAAGTCATACTCGCTGTGTTGTTTCAAGGACTATCTGGGATAATACACGCCAAGGCTTAGCAATGTGTTTGATACATAATTGACCACCAGGGAATGTTATTATTTTATTGTTATTATATGTGTCTGTTTACATGTCTGTTTCCAAGTTCAGTGGAGGCAGAGAGGAACATGCAGCTCCCCTGACTCCCCGTAGGCACCCGGGCAATATTTGATACATGGGTCCTGGTTATTTGATCTCTGGAATCATGTGAACACTAGCGCTATGACCCCACCGTGAGCTGACATTACTGTTTGCAGGTGTGCGTTCCCCTTTAAATCCAAATTGGAGAGAAGAAAGGTAATTAAGACATAATCATGAGACTTAATCAAGCAGTTATTTATTGACTGTACTTGGTGCCTGGGTGTATATCTTTTGTCTCTGATTTGAGTTTCATTTCAGTGCCCCAGTGAGGGGAAATTTGTCCCTTTGAATAAGTGTCTTTCTTTGGGAGACAGATTAAGTAGGGATTTCTCTTACTGTGTTTATTTTTATTTCTAACTCTGAAGCTCAGTGAATTATTCTTTTGCCAGATACTTACATATTCTTAGCCATCCCTTTTGCTTAAGCTTGCAGAGATTTGTGCTTAAAACTGAATAAACTGTCTCAGTTGTATGTGTGTGTGTGTTACATGAAGTCCTTCTCGAATCTATAAACAAACAAAAAAAATTCATAGTCACAGATCCTGGATATTGTGGTCATCTAGACTTCAAAAGCCTTTTGTCCATATGTATTTACATAATGCACTCTGCATGTTTGACTTTCATTAAAACCATGAGTTTAATAATAAAGTGTTTGGACATATGCTTTCCCGACCACTTTTCTTGTTCTGAATATGTTTTCCCCCTTTGAAGTGAATGCTGTTTGTTTGTTTTTTTGGTGGTTCTTTTTTTTTTTTTTTTTTTTTTTTGTACAGCTATTTGATGCTTTTGAGGCCTGTTAAAATAATGGTAAATACTTTTCCTAAATAGATGAAATGTAAGAAATTTGGAGAAGGGTTTTCTTTGAGTTACAGGGAAAAAAATAATAGGAAATCTGAAATGGGAGCACATTTGGTTCTCGTTCATCAACAGTTTTATGGACCCGCATTGCTGTGTTTCTGTAATGTTGTGTATAAAACATGGTTTAGGCGATCATGCAGCCTCGGTCTTAGAAAATAAAAAGATATGAACTTGAACCCGAGCTTCCCTGTCAAGAGAATTACAGTGTGTTTCATCCCTAAGCTTCCTTCCAGTTAAATTTACAGTATTTCCCCCTAACAATAACAACAACCCAAAGCATCCCTTTAAGTTGAAATGTTTGTTAAACTTCATATATACGCATGCACATAAATGTACTTCTCTGTATATACAATGTATGGTCACATAACAATTAGGTTCGATTTTGGGGGTATTTCCTCTTTGCTTTCAAATCACTGCACAGAATATCCAAGTAGACATCGTGTCAAAATAATCAAAACGTATTTAACGCTCTCTCAAAAAATCCATTGAAGAATAAGATCGTGGTTTGGGGGTGATTTTCAGACCATAAATTGAAGTGTAAATATTCAAATTATTTTCATAAACTCTTCAGTTCTGCTGGGCTTTTATGTTATCACACAGTGAATTTTTTGTATTTAACTTTCTAGCAGTTCCCTTTTTTAAGAGCCTCAAGTGTCCCATAAAAAGCAAATACTTGAATTTTCAGTTTCTAGGTACTGCATATTTTCCCTTCTGCTTGCCTTATTTTTATAACGGTGATTTATAAAGACATTACTAAAGAAAAGGAAAGAAGGATTTTGAGGAGGAACTGCTATATAACACTGCTTAAAAATCTATTTCCAGTGCTAAGGAAGAGAAAAAAAGAAGTCCTGGCATCATATCAGCATGTGATCTGTGATCTGAGTGAGATGGCCATACCTTGAGTTGTTATCTTCCAAAAATATTTATGGAGCCTTGTGGAGGAGGAGGGCAGGGTGAGGTTGCCAGACCGACTCTGTTTCCATTTCTGGGGGTGGGGGCCCGGGGGGTGCTGAGAGGGCAGCCAATGCAGCCAGCCCCTGGGGAAGAGCCATTGCAGACAAGATGGCTTTGGAAAGAAAATGCAAGGGTGAGGTTCCAGGGAGTCTGTAAAAGAGGACCAGAATCTGACTTCAGGTTATGCAGGACAGCTGAGGAAGACAGGGATTCAGAACATGCTAGTGCATGAGAAATCCTGCTTGTCCCCCAGGATCTGGTCCATTTTTTCTTAGTAACAGAATTTTTCAAGGGGTACATGGTGGGTCTGCATAAGAATTCCATACCCTGGGGATCCTGCGTGGCTCAGTTGGTGAAGTGTCCAACTTCAGCTCAGGTCATGATCTGATGGTTCATGAGTTTGAGTCCTGCCTCAGACTCTACGCTGACAGTCCACAGCTTGCCTGGGTTCTCTCTCTCTCTCTCTCTCTCTCTCTCTCTCTCTCTGCCCCTTCCCTCCACCCCTGTCAAAATATATAAATAAACTTAAAAAAAAAGAATTCCATGTCCTAACTCCCCTTTTGGCTGTCTGTGACCATGTGACAAAGTTCTAGTCCATGGGATGGCAGGGAAGTTCTCATGCCTTCCTGCCATGTGGGATGCCACTGGGGCTGACAAGGGCACAGTGTTGTGAATGGAGGGAGCTAGGTGCCCAAAATCATATCATGTCTAGGACTGATCATTCCAGGATTTTTTTTTTTTTTTTAATACAGACTTCTCTCAGATGGAAGGCACTACATTTTTGGGTTTTTTGTTAATTGCAGTCAATCCTATTGAACAAATTTATTAAGGACAAAGAACAGAATGAGGGGCACCTGGGTGGCTCAGTCAGCTAAGTGTCTGACTCTTGATTTCAGCTCAGGTCATGATCTCACGGTTCCTGAGTTTGAACCCCAAGTCAGGATCCGTGCTGACAGTGCGGAGCCTGCTTGGGATTCTCTCTCTCCCTCTCTCTCTGCCCCTGCCCTGCTCTCTCTCTCTCTCTCTCTGAATAAATAAACTTTAAAAAATAGAATTAAAAAAATGCGTGAGTAAAGTGAAGGAGAAGGACTAATTGAAAAGCCCCAGGAAGATTCCGTGGTGCCTTCAAAACATCCAGCCCACCCTTGTTTGTTGAGTGCTCACTGTTCATATGTGGGTCACTGTTCTAGACACCGAGAGGACAAAGGCAAGGTGAACAGCAGTTACGTACAGCCACGGCTTTGCGGTGAATGATTTCTGGGTTGATATCCAGGCTCCATCTGTAACTGGTACCCTTACGGATCCGTGCATGTCACCGGCCACCTCAAGTTTCCTCATCCGTGAAATGGACATATAGTAATAACTACTTCCTGTGGTTGATGTGGACATCACGTGAGACAGTGCACATGAAAGTTTCTCATAGTGACCAGCATGTGGTAGATGAGAACTTAGTGGATTTTCGTTTAAAAACAAAACGACGGATTATTGCGTCAAGGAGCTTACAATCTCACAAGGGAGACAGAGTTATAAGCACACGCGTGGTCCTCCGGCTCAGGAACCATGGGGAACTGGTAGGGCCAGGGAATACTGTGTGATGTGTGACCTGGGAGCCCAGTCAGGTGCTCTGGGAATAGGTAAGAGAAGCCCCCAGCCTGGACTAGAGGGAGCGGGAGTGCTCAGGGCGGTTCCCCTGTACTCTGGGACTGGAAGGGGGAGTGGGTGCCTGCCATGATGAGGGCGTGAGAGGGGCAGGAGGATGACGGAAAATCCATGGTGCCAGAAATGGAATATCCAGGTGTGCACGCTCAGAAGAGTTTGTTGGGCTGGGGCAGTCAGGTCAATAAGTATCACTGGGCATCTGCTTTGGGGACAAAGGTGAGGATACGAACCTAATTAGGATGTGATCCTTGACCTTGAGAAGCCTATCGTCTCACAGAGGAGACAGATATGAAAATAATTAAGTGCAATATAGCACAGGGTGGGCAGTCACAGGATCCTCTACAGGCCTGGCTGGAATATTTCATTTTGTGTTTCATTCTGTCCATCTGGGCAAGACACTGAAAGGTTCACAGAGGGAAAGACACTTGGGTAGAAGTTTCAAGGCAGTTCCAACTCGGCAATACCGTTTTGAGTTGCTGACGTGCGAGAGGCTTTCGCCCAGCCCTTCAAACAGAGAGGCAGCCCTTTTCCCGAACTGCTCACGCGGTGCTGTGTCAAACTCCCGGGGAACTAAGATGTCTGGATGGTGACCACCAAGCAGAGCGGTTTTTCTTCCACTGACCGGGCAGTGACCCAAGGCAGCCCCTGAGACAGTCCCAGGTGCCCCGCGGCCGGTTTCCACTCCGGCTTGTGTCTTCATATGGACACAGCCCATGTCTGGATAAGAACATGCTGTGTAAGGCAGTTCTTTTTCACTTCGCCCCTCAAAATGTGCAAACCGACGACCACAGATAGATCCCAGATGCCGTTTTCCTGCTCTCGCAAACCTTGAAATGGGCCCTGCCAGCAGGCACACCTGCCAAGGAAAATGCTCTCCTCGAAACGTTCCTGGCACCATCTTCAAGAGGTGCCGACCAAGCGCTGGAATCGCTGACCTCCCGGAAAGAGAAGCCTGGAGCCGCGGCCTCCGGGGTGAATTCCCCCGATGGGAGGGCCCTGTGGAATTAGAACAGACTTAATCCACATCACAGAGAAGCTGGCCCAGCACCCGTGGCCGGGGAAGCGGCGGTTTGTAGGAGGGGCCTTCCCAGAAGGCGGATGACTCAGGTTGGCCCCCCAGGCACCTCCCGAAGACCAAACAGACAAGGTGAAGAGCAAGGAGGCACCGGGCAGCATCCGGTCCAGCCCTGTGTCCAGAGGACAGGTGTGAGTTTTATAATGTCAGCCAGAAGGAGAACACGGTGAGGGTTGAACTGTGTCCCCTTCCCTCTGGTTGAACCGTCAGCGTCCAAACAGTGGACCCCTTAACTGCCCCAACCTGGAAGGTCTGTGGGAACAAGACGCTTCAAACTCCCCGATAAGACTTTCTACAAAATACATAGGTGGGTTGGGAGAGCAGGGCTTGGGACTCACAGGGACCAGTGACTCCCCCTGGAGTATTTTCTCCATGGGACATTCTCTCAACACTTTTTTTAAAAGGTGACTTGGATGGTTTTTGAAAAGTTTTTTTTTTTTTTTTTTTTTTTTTTTTCAAGGTGTCATGATGGTTATAAGGACCGAGGTGGTTGGATGGCTTGGGTTAAGATAGGTTAGAGGAAGTCACATGACCCGCTATGAATCATCACTGGCCACACCCTGAGGCCCATGGCAAACGTGGGCAGAGGGTGACATCTGTTTTTATGTGCCCAGCTCCCCCACCAGCTGCTGTGCAGGCCTCATCATGCAAGGTCATTTGTGGAGGAGCTTAAGTGTCCAAACCAGAAGTCTGAAAACTTATCTGGTTGGTGGTGGGGCCACAGCAGATTTTTTGAATAGGACAATAACATGCCTACATCTATAGCAGATGTCAAGGAAGAAGAAGCTGGAAGCTCAGAAAAAAGTTAGGAAGTTATGATTACATTTTAGTCTCTGGGAACCAGGAGAATGGTAGTCCATGGACAGAAATTTGGAAGGCAAGATCAGTAGCTGGAAGGTGGGGAGGTGATGAGTTGAATGGTTGACTTTTGATATTTGTGGCATGTGTTCTTCTCACCTTTGAGTTCGGTCCTAATTCCTTGGACTGTGTTCCAGGTGGCTACATGTAGTGGTCATCCCTAGCAGGTCTTTCCGGGTCTATCCTGGATGTTTCGGAACCTTCTGAAGGTCCCCAGATCCAAGTTTCACATGGTCCCCCCAGGATGGGTAAGGCTCTTACTATCCAGATCCCACTCCTCTGTAGGCTTACCTGCCCGGTGAGTAAATGAGGCATGAGTAGTAGATACTGGCAATTAGTCAAAGTGTCCCACTAATTTTTTAACAATTAAAAGATTGGAATTAAAAGTCAGCCCACAGCACAGATCAAATTTTACCATCTTACCCATTTTTAAGCACACAGCTCAGTAGTATTAAATTCATTTGCATTGAGCAGTCAGCACGACCATCAGCCCCGTAACTCGCCCCAGGAACTGCAATTCTAGACCTGCTAAATAACTGCCCTTTCTCCCCACTCTCCAGCCCCTGGAAAGCACCATTTTACTTTCTATCTTTATCTCAGTACCTCATATAAGTAGAATCATATAATGTTTGTCTTCTCGTGACTGGTTTATGTCACTTAACATAATGTCCTCAAGGTTCGTCCATGTTGTAACATGGGTCACAATTCCCTCCCTCTTTAAAGCTGCAGTACAGTCCGTTGCTTCTCCTTCCCTTCGTCGTTAGATACGTGGGTTGCTTCCATGTTTTAGCTATTTTGAATAATGCTGCAGTGGACATGGGTGCCCCAGTCTTGAATTTTAACTTGCTTTCTAAGTAAAACTTCCACAACTGCAGAACTTCTCACATTCCTCCCTGGGCACAGTCCATGGGCTGCATGGGTTTTGGAATATGTCTTGATTGTGCTTTTCCCTCTTGGTTTGGAAACCAACTCACGCTAGGCAGGGAGAGGCTTCCGACAACAGGTCACCCTTATGGTTTCCAGCCAATGTGTCCAGTAGATCGACCCTAAGTTAAGAAAAAGTGAGTGCCGCTGTTTGAGGTATGCCTAGAGTATGGTTTTAATCCATCCCTGTCAGGCTCATATAAAATTCCAGGCTTCTGTAACTCTTCCACTTGGAGTATCACCGGGTATCACATGTTAACTGGAAGCCAAGAGAGGCAAGGGGTTTGGTTCATGGTTAAATCTTATAAAGATGCTTTTAAAGCGTATTAATCCATTAGTAATCCAGATGGATTTTGGACTATGGTCACATATTGTTTAGGACCTGGTCCTGGAATATCAGGTAGAAATACAGTTTTAAGCCCCAGGAACTTGGAAGTGGCCCGTCAATAACCCCCTTCTCATCCGATCTCCGTTCCTAGATTAAAAAAAAAAAAAAAAAAAAAAAAAAAGGTACATCAAGTTTCCATGAAGGGGGCACACCTATGAGTGTTTCGGGGGGGGGGGGGGTCATAAGGAGGAGATTTTAATTCTAATAGCATTTCATATTTACCAAAATATTACCGGAATAGTATGAGCAACTTTTTACCCAGATTCACAAATATATCTGGCATGGTTTTGTTCTGTTTGTTTTTATTTGAGAGAGAGAGAGAGAAAGAGAACGCTAGCAGGGGAGAGGGGCAGAGGGAGAGATAGAGAGAGAGAGAGAGAGAGAGAGAGAGAGAGAGAGACTCATAAGTAGGCTCAGTCCCATGACTCTGGGATCAGGACCTAAGCCAAAATCAAGAATCGGCCACTCACCCAACTGAGCCACCTGGGTGGCCCCACCTGTGTTTTTCATGATACTGATTAGATACGCATATAAGGATTACACATTAACAAAATGATCTTTTCTCTTTGAATGTACGTTTTCTATGGAGCTGCTACACATATATTTACTGAGCTTTTTAACATTGCCAGGCTCTGTGTTAGGCACTGTCTTATAGGATTTAATTGTCCTTTCATGATTTAACCCTTAAAGCTGTCTCGTGAGGATTGTTACCCTCATTTTCCTACAAGAGGATAGGTGACTTTCTCAAGGCTGGGCAGCTGGCAGCCGAGCCCGGATTCCCAGTCACACCCTGTGGCTTCCAATCCTGAGTCCCTGAAATTGCATTGTATGTCAGGACCTTCCTGGATGGCAGGAAAGACAGAGGGTTTCTGTTTTGAGAGGAGAGTGAAAAAATACTCAGGCCGGATTTCCACTTGCCTGGAAGTGAGCTAGGGCGCGGTGGGGAAAGACAGGAAGCAGATCAGCGTTTGCTAAACTCTGCCTCTTCGGACCGGGGTACGGACAGCCCTTCAGGGCTTGACCTCCGTGTCAGAATCAGGGGTATCACTGACGATGTTTACGAGGTTGGTGACATTACCAAACATGAAGAATCAGGCGAGGCATAAGCACAGAAGAGCTTGAGGACCGCTGTGTGTGGCGGGAATTCCCTTTTAATAGCAAGGGCTCTGCCTCCTTGTGTTTCTGTCCCCAGAAGCTGTCTTGGTGGGTCTGACTCACTTGTTTCCCAGCTCTTGGGGCTCTCATGTCCCCTGCATATTCAGGATCATCATCAAGAAGATTCCCTTAAATACAGAAAATATTAAAAGTCATTTCTGGGGGTGCCTGGGTGGCTTAGTCGGGTAAGCATCTGGCTTCTGCTCAGGTCATGATCTCAGGGTTCGTGAGTTTGAGCCCTGCACTGGGCTCTCTGCTGTCAGCACAGAGCCTGCTTTCGATCCTCTCTCTCTCTCTCTCTCTCTGCCCCCTCCCCACTTGCGTGCGCTCTCTCTCAAAAAAAATAAACAATAAAAAAAACGTCGTTTTTGGATATTTTAGTACATTCATTCATTCCGCAGGTATTTATTGAGCACCTACCATGTACTAGTGGTGGGGATATAGGAATGAAGGCAGATGAAGGCTCTTTGTTCCAACGCACTCATAACAGTCAACAGTGAATGAGCGAACAAGATACAAGTTGGAGAGAAGTGGTATATGGCCAAGTTTACCGGGTACAGTGATCGAGAGGGACTGGGGATGAGAGTATGCTAATTTGGTTTCGGGTCTAGAAAGCCCTGAATCAATCTGAGGCCTGATTTGCTAGAGGCGGCAAAGGTATGCTGTGAAAGCAAGAGGCGCAGGCAGGGGAACAGCGGATGTTCAGTGCCAGTCTGGCACGGCTGAAAAACCACGCTAGGTGATGAATTGTAACGACATGGGTTTGGACCGAGATCCGATGAGGTTGGAGAGGTGGGCCTTGAAGGCCGCGTAAGGAATTGGGAATCTCTAAGTGCTTCAGGCAGCCACTGGAGATTTTAGGCAAGACAAAGAGCCCATCGGGTCAGTGCCCATCAAGGGGACTCTAAGTCACGTTCAGGCGGCTCATTACCAATGGCACTTGGAACAAAGACAATTGTGTCTTACAGTCAGCATATGTTCTCCCAGCATCTTTTGTCTGTTCGACTCCAAATAGGCTGCTAAGCTTTAAAGATGAATGAGAGGCAGTACCTAGCCTCCAAAGGCTCCTGCCTGGAAGAGGGTGTTCGCCATCGTCGGTGATGCGTTCCTCTTAGGCATTGATGCCCGATACTGCGGTTGCTGGGATTTCTGGATTCATTTCTTTCATTTACCAGTGGCGAATGTTTACCCTTTGAGGGTGCGCTTAATTTTTTTGGAAATAGCCAAGAGTTGCTTTACATCTACTCTAGTGAATGAAGTAGGGGATTGGGTTTTTAGAAAACAAGTAAATAAATAAACAAGGTTGAGTTTTGGTGTGTGTTTTCAAAACTCGGCCCGGGACGCCATTACATCTCATTGTCTGATCCTCAAATATCAAATTAGCGAAAAGAAGTTCCTTGAAATACAAAACTGTTTGGATTCAGGAGTACCCAAATGTTCTGGGAAAATTCCCTGATTTGGGGGCAGCCCTGCCCTTCTAATGGCAACCTGCAATCCTCCAGATTTCATCCATCCTGGCAGCCCACCCCACTTCTGTGTTCCTTTAGGTGACATGAGTCTGATGATCTTTTTGGCATTGAGATTACAGAGGCTAATTTTGATATTTGTACATGCATTTGCTGAAGCTCCCTGAACCTGGTTGGTAAGACCCAAGGTTATCCTGTTCAGCTGCATAGGATATTCATGGTTAGACTACGGAATCTGCATAAGTGGAAATTGTAAATCTGTTTATATTTTAAAAATCACGGTTCTGAAGCTTTTAAAAATACACACTACTTTCCATCCCATTATACAAAAACGCATTTGAGGTGGTCGTCATTTTATTTGGGCCATGGTCTTCTGAGACTTGGGACAATAATATATGTTTTCTCTCTTATGCAAATGCATGCAGATTTTTAAAGCATGCATGCATGTATTACACACTTTATAAATTCAAGTAATAGAAATGTTGGTGTATATAAATAGATAGAATAAGGAGTATACATTTTATATAAAATAACCTCTTTGGTATTTGTTTACCCTGATTTTTTGATTTATGAGTCGTCATTGCTCACTACAGAAGAAGAAAAATAAATATGCAAAACACTGGTAGACTTTTAATGGGGTTACTTCCCATCTTAGCTCAGTGTTTCTCCGCCGAAGCTGACCTTGAAATTGCTTTTTAAATACAAGTCAAAATATGCAAATTCCAGAGCATCAGGATGAGTATGATGTGAGGAGTTCTTTCAAATTCACGTTTTTACATCATTCCCATCTTATATCCTGTGCTTTATCTGCTTCCTAATCCATTAGTATCTGAGTGGTGGGTATATATATGGGTTTTCTCAAACGCACCAATCCGACTGAGGTTAAAGTACCTGAAATGAGCCCAAGTATGGTTTTCTTTCTTTCCTTTCCTACTTCTTCTTTTTTTTTTTAATTTAACCTTCTTCCCTTTTTAATGAACATGAAGCATTTCCTGCCTAGCGGATTTCATTTCTTTCCTTTTTAGTCTCCACAGTCTGTTGCGGGGAGCTGACCCCCGTCTGACGTATGACTCATCTGTGTTGTTCAGTCGTGTATTTTCGCCACTCCTGGTGCCTGTGCGTCCATTTCATTGCATCCCAAGGAACTTTTCCTCTGTCCTGTGCTCATATTTCATCAGGGTTTTCTGGAGCCTGCATAGCATGGATATGTATATATCACCTCCCCCCTCCTTATGGCCAGAAAAACTCACCACCGTGAATTTCACTGAAGTTTATGATTGGTCCCCGACTGCCTCCACTGTCACGTTTGGCACAGAATCCTCTTCTGGATGCATTCTTGCAGTTAGATAAACAAGCAGATATACTGAACCGGTGCATGAATGAATAGGAAATATCCCAGTTCCAAAGGATAAATCTATCATGTGGTGGAGGGGGTAGTCAGGCAAAACATTTGGTTCTGCCGTCGCTTGGAGGGTTGGGCCCGTGCTATAATTAATGCCACTAGCAGTAAAAGGACATTAGGGATGTCGCGTGTGTTGATTATTTCTTCATTTTGTTTATCCAAGTTTCCCCGCCTTGGAATCTCTGTGGCCATTGCCAAAGAAAGCCTTGGAGACAGAGCGCTAGCCCTGCTCCCTTGTAAGTGCATCATTACCTTGCTCCAAAGTCTTTTTATTTTCCCCTTTCTTCTCTTCTCTTCTCTTCTCTTTCTTTCTTTCTTTCTTTCTTTCTCCCTTTCTTCTCTTTCTTTCTCCCTTTCTTCTTTCTTTCTTTCTTCTTTCTTCCTTTCTTCTTTCTTTCTTTCTTTCTTCTTTCTCCCTTTCTTCTTTCTTTCTTTCTTTCTTTCTTTCTTTCTTTCTTCCTCTTCTTTTGTCAATAGAGGATGGAAACATTATTGGATTCAGGAGTTCATAGTAGTCCTGTATGCAGCTAGGGATGAGGGGGATAGATTTATGAAATGGACCATTTCAAATGGCATTATCTTCCCACCGTGAGGTACACCTTTCATAAATCATGGGAGAGTGCTCGGGAAATAGAGCGTCTGTCATTCCTCCTCTACATTGTGTCTGCCTCCCCCATAATCATAGAGAAGAAGAGTCTCAGGTTTCCTTGGGTTGGAAAAGGCAATTAATCCCGATAAAGAGAAGAAGAAGAAGTGTGATAAATAAAGGAGTACTTCTTAAAAGTCAAGGATTGTGCTTTCACTATGATTTTTTTGTTTTTGTTTGTGTTTTTCAATCATGGTGATATTTTTCCCCCTGCTTATTTGGGCCTTAATGTAATTATGGCATTAATTAAGCTCTTTGGTTTTATTTTTCACAAAAAACTTTGCGCCGTATTCTGTAGGATAATGTAGACTGATGTGGCTCCGCTGGGAAAGCAAGTAGATGGGAATAGTGGCTGAGATTTTCTTTGCCTACCTCTGCCTTTCCCCATCTCGAGGCTGGTGGGTGATTGTTCTTTGTTTCTTTCTTTTTAAGTTTCTTTTAATATTTATTCATTTCTGTGAGAGGCAGAGACAGAGTGTGAGTGGGGGAGGGGCAGAGAGCGAGGGAGACACAGAATCTGAAACAGGTTCTAGGCTCTGAGCTGTCAGCGCAGAGCCCGGTGCGGGGCTCGAACCCACCAACTCTGAGACCATGACCTGAGCTGAAGTCAGACGCTTAACCGACCGAGCCACCCCGGTGCCCCTGGTGATTATTCTTTAGTATGCCTGAAGCCAAGTTATGGATCGTTGTGTTTCTGACATGGAGGGCCCTTCTTGTCTGGTAGTCTGGATGCAGTCTGTGTGGAGGAGCAAAGTGGATTCTTCTTCGTGTGCCCTTGGGAGAACCTACCCAGTGATAGTCCATTCCCCGTAAAGAATCAGGCTTCTCAACCTCTAGCTGTTTCCCACACTGCCAGGGGATCTCACAGAATTACCCTTGAGTGGTAAAAGCCATTGCTCTGATGGACACTCAGGAGTCCCCAGCATGCTCTATCCCGTGCCTCAGGTTCCCGTGGCGCCTTGGAGAATAGTCTGGGAAGAAGTTGTGAAAATGTCTGACAGCAGTTTGCAAAGCTTTGAAGATATGTCTACCTCCTCACACGATAGTAGCCCCCCCGCCCCCAAATAGATAACATAAGAAAAATTGACCTCTGTAACGTTGGGCTGGGGGAGGAAAGAACAATAACCAGCTACAATGTATCATTTCAGAAAATTGAGATTAAAAAAAAAGACATTGTAAAGGTGGCTTCATCTCAAAAAGTTTGAGATGCGTTTTTTTCCCCACACATGTGACATGCCAAGAGAAAATGAATTGCATGGACACGTAAGAGGATAAGAGGACCTTGAACTGGACTAACTGAACTTGATGGTCATCACAAGACACGAGGGGAAAACATCTCATTGTTGAGATATTTTGAGACCTCATTGTTCAGGCAAACGTGAGCTAGAAGTTGGGAAATCTATTCATGTTCTTCTTTTCTGGTTGCCCGGAAGGAATTAATGCCAAATCCCATGGCTGAGGTCCCAGGCGAAAACTAGCTCTGCAGAAGGAGCTGTTCGTCTTTGCTTGTGCCTTTTTCTGCCTGCCCACCCCCTCCTTTCACAAGGATATAAGGTGTTTATCTGCATGTATATGAGAGAACAGTCTTGGGTTTGTATCAGACAGACCTCGGCTTGAAGCCTGCCCTCATTTTTCCTTACCTTTCCTGCTTCTCTTTCCTATTTTATAAAATGAAGGCCATGATGGCAACCATTCAAAATTCCTATCAAGCTTTAGCTAGATAATGAGTCAAAATGGTAGCACAGAGTAGGTGCTTAAAACACATAATAGGGCTTTCTTCTGTATGACATGGATTTAGTTTTGTACTTTGGGGACAATTCTCTCTTTTTTCTCTTTAATCTTCAAAACTATCCTGTGACATAAGCATCACTGTGCCTCTTTTCCAGATCAGGAGACTAAAGTATAGGGATAGTAAGTCATTCGTCTCATAAATATCAAACCCATGACCCAAACCCTGGACTCATTGACATCAAAGACTGTATTCTTACCCACTACATATTTATCTCCTGTGGTCCTACTCCTGGGACTACAAGTCCCATACCCCAGGTCAGATGACCTGTCCAGGACTGGAAACTCCAAGAAAGAGAAACAACGAAGACCCAGGCATATGAACTTCAAGAGCTACTGAGTTACCAGAAAATCTAAGCTAGAAGCTTATAGGGCTTCCTCAGAGCTTTCCCTCTTGCTGTTTCTGATACATCATGGTTGGAGCAACTCTGGAAAAGAAACAGAAAGGAGGCAAATGGCTCCACTCTGCATTGCCTTGTCAGTACCTTGGACACAGGTGGAAAAATCTAGAATGAGTGTGGGATAACTGAAAGTAGCTGGGTGTGAACTGGCGATCAAAGGCAGCCTCGCCAAGACTCTCAAGGTCTTTGCAGCTCCTTCTGGATTCCAGTGGTCTGTTCAATGGCTCTGTGCTGGACCAAGAGACGGTCGCTCCTGAAAGTGTGGGCACGCCATCCCCGAGATGACGCATCCATCACAGGGAACCCAAAATCCACATTAGTAAGCCCTGCATTACTGATATCCATCCACAGTCATTTCCATTGCTTGATTTTCTGTAGTCAAACAGTCTGTTTCCAGGTCCTTGGCCAGATACTTAAGAAGCTCGTCAAGAGAAGGAGGTTTGAAGAAAAAACAAAAACCAAGGATATATTGATTTCTGAGAATTCTTCCTGAGTTTCTCTTGGCTGTGGTATTGTCAGCCCATGATGAGATTGTTGTTGAGTTTGGATTGATTTTTGTCTTTCAAGACTCAGCACAAAACAACCCTTCCCCGGGGTAATCTTTTCTGCTCCCTCTTCGCAGATAGAGTTGACCTTCAGAATTGAGATTGTCTTCTACTTCATCAGCTTGTACCGTTTTCAAGAACTATCACATTGAATAGAAACAGTTTCTTGTCTGGGACATCTATAAGACTTAAGACTGTAAGACTATATAAGACTCTTTGAAGACAGGAACCATCTTATCTTCAAGGTGCCCAGGAACCGATTCTTGTATCAGTGAGTGGAATCGGAGTATAAACAGGTGAAGAGAGCCAAGAGCACAATAATATTAAACCTAGAACGTCTTCTCCTACTAACACTGTTGGTCGAGATACATTATTGTACGTAGTTGATCTCACTTGCTGTAGTCCAGTCACGTCATAGTCTGAGTTGAGTAAACATCCCCGTAAGTACTCTGGATTCAGTGACTTCTTCCCAGTTCGGAACTAGTGGCAAGTGACCAATCCAATTTCTTGTTCAAGTGCATGGGGACTGGAAATCACACCACCTGGGGCAGATCATCTTGAGACATTCTTAGATTATACTGCTGCGTTTGAACCTGGCTCTTGACCGCCATGGATAAGTGAGCACGGCCTCGCCAGGGAAAATGGAGACACTTTGACATGCCCATGTAGCTGTTTCCGTGATGAATCAACTGGATGCAGAACATGAGAGGGAGATACTAATTGAGAAAGCTTTGCCTGAATGGCTAGAACAAGTGAATACCAGTAAGAATGGCCGCAATTCCTCTTTCCTTTTCCCTGGGATATCGAGGCATCCTCGGGTTAGTCCTCATTTTTAAAGGGTGACATTGAGAGTTGGATGTGTTTTGGAGTAAAGAGGCCGTTCAGATTTAGAATTGGAATCTGTCATTTGGTTGCCTTTTCTTAAATATCCCAGTCTTCAGAATGAGGCTATTTGTCTCACGCTTATGAAATTTGCTCTTTGCTTAATTTTAATGCATCTGAAATTTTCATGCCCAGAAGATCAGATTCAAGTTTAAAAGGCTATACGCTAACCAAAAATTTGTTTGTTTGTTTGTTTGTTTGTTTTACCACTTTTTTTTTTTTTTAATCTCTTCTGGTGACATTGTTACCTTTTTTATTTTTTAATCTCTTCTGGTGACAGCCTGGACTTCTCGTCTTAATTTTTCCCCTTTCTTGTTCGTTTCGTTGTGCTCCCTGCTTGATCTGACGACTGGTTTTATTTTTAAAGTTGGCATCTTCATTTGTTTGACCCTCCTCGTGCGCCCCACCCCACCTGCTGTCTTAACATGTTTTTGACTTGTTTCATTCATTATTTTCCAAAATACTGAAAATTCTTTTTCCTTAGGCCTCATTATATATAGATGCTACGTTTTTGGTAGAAAGAATCTGGCTTTAATTGACGTGGGCTGAGCATCTGGTGGGGAGGGGACTCTTATCTCACGGACCGTCCACATGGAGGCCAATCCCGGCTCTCACCTTAACTTCCCTTGTAACCTCGAGCATGCCCTTTCACCTGTCCATCTCTTAATTGTCCTCTGTCCCTTTGGGCCGATCAGCACCCGTCCCACCTTCTTCAGAGGCTTATTGGGCAGCTCGTAAGAGCAAGTAAACTGTACACACTTTTACATTCATCTGAGCTCTGGAAACACGGGGTCATCTCATCAATTCCTTAAATGAGGTGATTATTCAAGAAATCCTTCAAACTAATTTTATTTCCTCTCCTCTCCCCCCCATCCAAGAACACTAAGACAAATCGGCTGACTTTCTCTCTCTGTGTTTGAAGAGTCAGGGAGGTCCTAGATCCACAGAATGTGGCCAGACCAGCCCTTGCACAGACTTACACAATGAAGAGGTTTCAGCACTCAGCCCGGAGGAGGTAGCTTCTCTCTCCCTCCATCCCAGGGCACTGAAGAAATGGAACAATTATATGTCTCCACTCTGCAGACGCTGCGGGCCTGGAAAACGAGTGGGTGCGTTTATCAGATAGTTGATCAAGTCAGGTGCACCACGTGGATGAAGGGGTCCACAGAGCGTGGCCGTGGCCCCTGGGGAAACTAGCCCAAAGCCAGGTTCTGACATGAGAACCACACCATCAGGGGCCTGGGGTCTTACCCGATGCCCTCCTCCAAGTTGGTAGGATAGTTTTCCCTCCTGGAACATTCAAGTGAAATAAAGCTTTAGGAATCGGTACCAGAGACATTAAATATGGATTACAAAGTGGGAACTTCTCCCCCTCGGTCCCCATCTTTGCTTCCATAAAGGAGTAGTTTAAAAAAGAAAAGTTCTTTAAAAAAAATGTCTTACTGCTCAGTAAATCCCTGTGGGGGGATAAAAAAAAAAAAAAAAACAAAAAACGGTGGTGGGGGCGGGGGGGGGTGGGGGAAGGAATGCACATTAGTCTTCCATTAAAAATAGATCAAAAAAGTACCCAAAAGAAAAAACCCCACAACAATGAAATAAATTAGGATAATACAACTGGAAGCCAGCAAATGAGTTTGCTAAACGTTATATTTTCTCAAGCCACTTAGATTTCTAACTTCCTGTTTCTGCCTGAAGCAATAAAGGCAGGAACACTGTCATTAGCTTCAAAAACCATTTTTTTAGCCCCTAGCTGCATTTATTATTATTTTTTCTACCCCTCCTCCCCCCAACAGCTGTATCTCTGCATTTATTACAGCCCAGGTGCACCTTGCTCTCTATGTTAAAGGAGATAGGAGGGAGGGAACGTCCCCTTCCCTTGTTGGCAGGAGCCCAGTGCCAACCCCGTGAACGCGGGGCTGGGCGGGGGGCTTCCCGGGGCGGCTTCCAGCAAGGCTGGACTGGGTTTCCACTGCACCCTGCCATCCGATCACCCGTGATCCCCGTAAGCCATGGGATAGTCCCTTGCAGTCTTCAATAAAGTAATTACTCTGTCCCCTCATTTAGCCCCTTAGAAAGAGCCAAAAAGAATGTGGCACCTAGACGCTATTTATAACCATTTTCACCTTGTGCCTCTAGGGCCAAAATTGGAAACCTAATTTTAGATCCATAAAAGCCCAAATAGATGTATAAGAAGCCCCAAAATAAAATATTCCAGGGCAGCTCCGAACAGGTTCAGGTTGATTTATCTCACGGTGGCTATTTAATTATGTCGTGGAAAAAACAGCGGCAATTAGATCATCATTTCTTGGGTGTTGGGTCCAAGGACATTCCAGAGGAAGTCAAAGGCAGAGGGAAGAAGGAGCAGAAGTGCGCCACGGGCCTGCAAGCCTGCAAGCCATTTGGCGGGCGAGGAGAGGCTTTCAGGTCAGACAGAGGGGCCCTGCCGTCGCCCGTGCAGCTGGGTCATCTTGCACATCCTGCTCCTTGTCCCTGGGCCTCTGTCTGCCCAAAGGGGGGCGGAATCCTGCCCACCTCCCTGCTTTGCTGTGGTGTTTAGAAATGCAGCGTTCTGCGCGGGACCTGGCAGGCCGTGGCCTCGTCCACACACGGCTACCCTGGTAGCTGTTGTTTACTCATTGTTACTGCTCCGGAGACCTGTCACCGCCCACACCCTCCAAACGCTGTCTGTCCCCCTTTTAGAAGTTAGCTGAACGACTTCGTGACGTTGGATAGAGCGCTCACGCTCACAGATCTCAGAGCCTGTGTCTTTTCTGGGTGGCCAGGCTGAAAGATGCACCATTTTCCAAGGGGGCCAGATGTCAGACTCCAATGGCATTTCGCTTTTGAAGACCTCCCAGATCCTGAAAGGTCCCAGTCCCCCCAACAGCCCTGCTCCCTGTTTTTAGATGCCCATGGCGGCTCTGCCTGATTCCCACTCCGAGAGAGGTACCAGGAGCCTAGATGTAGCCCTGTGGTAGGCAGACGTTTGGCCCTGTGATCTTCCCCCTGTGGTGTTACTCTCCTGGTTATGCTGCATGACAAAAGGGCCTTTGCGGGTGTAATTAAGGTAACGCATCCGCATCTGGTGACTTTAAAATGGGGAGATTCCTGTGGATTCTCAGGGTGGGTCCCATGGAATCACAGGTGCCCCTCAGAGCAGAAGAGGAAGCAGACGAGGGAGGGAATCAGAGAGACGTGGCCAAAGGAGAGGCAGAGCGATGGCAGAGGACGAGGGTTCCGTGTTCTGTTCCTGACTTTGAAGATAGAGGGGACTGAGGGGACTGTGTGCTGAGAAAGATGGGCGGCTTCTAGACGCTGAGAGCTAGCTCTGGCCGGCAGCCAGAAGGAGATGGGGAGCTCAGTCCCACAGCTGCGTGGGAAAGGGGGACCTCAGGTCTCCAGCCACGTGGGACTGAATCCTGCCAATCCCTTGAGTGATGCTGGGAGCAGATTCTTTGCCAGAGCCTCTAGACGGGAGCCAGAGAGTCTGACACCTGGGCCAGGTGACCCTGTGGCCTTGTGAGCCCCACCGTGTCTGGACTTCGGACCCGCGGCGACTGTGAGATAGATAAACAACACCCCCCTTGTTTAAGCCGGCAGACTGGCCCCTTGCGGTGACCACGAACAAAACTCCTGCATTCCCTGGGGCCTTTCGTGGGGGGCAGGTCTCGCCCAGCTCGAAGTCCCTTGAGCTCCTTGCCAAGTACCTCTGCCCCTTTCGCCCATTTTCCCTCCCTAGAGAATCAGCTCGCCTCATTCAGTAGAATTGCTTTTGTTGGATTATGAGTGCGTCCAGAGGCATACTCAGCCTAATTATTGCTTTTGACTAACCCCAACACATAACGTTGTATGTCATGCTGTACTACTTTTAATTTCACAGATGAACACGTTTCTGTTCTTTAATCCCCTCTCCGAGTCTCATGTTAACTCCATCTGGACGAAGCACTGAGGTGTGTGTATGGCTTCCTCCAGGCTGAATGCCACAGCTGCCCTGGGGTCACCCTGCGGGGCCAGGGCAACAAGGAAGAGGTTTTCCTCTTGAGTGACGAAAGCCTTATTATGTGGAGTTCGTCGTGCTGGCCTGAGAGGTCTCGCTCCGAGATTCCGCATGCCACCCCACGTCTGCGTAGCCGTGTGTCTCAGGGACTTGCCGTCTTAATAGCAACAACACTGCTTCCTTAGTGTCTAACATGTGCCCGTCAAGGGGTGTGCTGGGGGCTTTTCATGCATTATTTAACTTCACGATAGCACTCCCATTTGGCAGGTGAGAGGGCCAAGGCTTGTAGGCTTTCCAGGGCGATGTCGCTCTAAGCTTAGTCCAGCAGTTCAACCCGGGCGATGACAGCAGAGTCTATGTCCTTAACTATGGAATACTGCGTATGTTTGGGGGTTGTGGTTTTGGTTAAAAAGAAGAGAATGACCCCAATCATTTCATCTTGATAGATTATAGATTGTCTCATCCATCCTTTTCCAATACTCCCTCCCTGTCTTTGAAGGATTGTGTAGTCTCCATCCCAGATGCACTACATAGTGTGTGTGTGTGTGTGTGTGTGTGTGTGTGTGTGTGTGCGCGCGCATGATGGGTGGGGCGGGGGGAGTTAGTCATTGGTTATTTCCTTGAGGAAAAGGGAAGAGAAAAGTGCACCACGTTGCAGTGTTCCGGCCAGAGCACAGTGGCATTGCCATTGTTCCAAGAGGAAGGGGCTTGTTTGTTTTATCAGCCCCTGATGAAATAGGATATTGGGTTGGAAAGCTAAGTTATAGCAGGTGCACTTGAATTTGAGAAGGAGAGACAAAGCAGAACCCCGGCTCTTCAAGGTCAGTTTTATTTTCCTGTTCAGGCGTAGCACACACACATACCCGTGCACAGGCAGGTTTTTGGCATTGGGATTTGTGGATTTCTAAACTCATGAATGATAAGACTTAAAATGATTGTCGCTAATATGGGGTAAAAAGTTGAGCTGAGATCCTTTCTCCTCGGGTTGCATTTTCTGCAAGCATTTGGGTAACAGTTCCTCTTAGATATTTGCAGTTGAGGAAATTGGGAGTTTTCAAAAGAAATCGAAAATCTGAAATCATCATGCCCGGGACTTTGGGGTACAAGAAGGCTGACACCTTTGGGGAAAGCCGGACCTTCAAGGTTACGGTTCTGGGTGTGTCCTCTGATTCTAACGCAACATTTGCCAGGGGTGTGGTAGCTAAAGTCTGAAGATCTGCCCTGGAGAGAGTTCTTTCAACCCTATTCAAACTCCCCCCTGATTTTATCCCCATTTGCCTTCCTCTCAGGCAACAGGTGGGTAGGGAGGCTGGGAGCAATCACAGGAGGGCAATGAGAAGAGACCAGATGAGACTGGAGTTTTGTTTTATTTTGTTGTTTTTTTTTTTTTCAGTTGTGAGTGATGCTATACCCACCCCCAGAACAAGGGGAGTTTATCATTTCCTGGAACCGGGAAGCCAAGCGTTAGATCTGGCACGGTCTGACCCGGGTGATCAAATGGCACTGTCGTAATTCTGTTTCTCTCCATCTTTCAGCTGAGCTTCCCTCTGGGTAAACTTCATTTTCAGCCAGGGCCAGTCCAGGAGGGCAGACATGGCCACCATGAGCCCAGACATCCTTCAGGTTCCAAGAACCAGTGGGGAAAGTGTGTGCCTGGCTCCTTCCCTACAGCGCCAGCAGGATTCTCACGGCTGTCTCTCATTGGCCCTTAGTGGGCCACATGTCAGTCCCTGAACCAATCACCTTGCCCCTGTCCACAGCGGGCCTGAATGTCATGTCGGAGCTGAGGGATGAGATTGCTGGACCCAAGCCATAGAGATGGTGGGGAATGGTGTAAAGTTAGGAATGTCATTGCTGAAAAAGTGGGATGAATATTACAAAGATAGAAACAATAGACCTCGATTGCAGCAGCTTTACTGCTACAGCGGTCCCCGTTGCTAGAGACCGTGCGAGTCTTACTTGACGTTGGTCTTGCTCTAGACTCATCCCCAGGGGAATTGGAGACCAAAGGACTTGAGAAGCCATTGCTTCTTATCCTTGGGAGCCAGGTGATGGGAGCACCAAGCATGGACCCATGGAAGGGAAGAGAATCATACCAGTAGTCATGATGGGGTCCATCCAGGATTGCAGATGGCAGGGAAGGTTCGAACAGGACAAGGGGAGGTCCCTAGCCTAAGTGTGCCAAGTATAAGTAGCAGCATCCTTGTTATGGAAGGAGGTGGTGCCAGCGGAGAGATGGTTTTTGCTCTCGACCTTTTTCAAAGTACAGCCAAAGCGATCTTCTTGAAACTCAAATCTGGGTACACCATTCCTATTCCTCCCACCTCCACTTAGGATAAAGACAGACCCCATAAACGTAATCCACAATCCTCCCACCCACCCACCCAGTAATCTAGCCCTCATCTACCTCTCATTTCTCTTGGCTCTCTCCTTAATTCTCTTCCCTCTTACCACAATGGCTTTCTCCCAGTTTCTGCAAATTTTCTTGCTGCCTCCTGTCACGGGGCCTTTATGCATGCTGGTCTCTCTGCTTCTTTGCCCTCGTATTTCAACTTCATGGTCACTCCCTCCAGGAAGCCATCCTCGACTGCAGTAAACCCTCCTAGAAGTTCTCAGAGATCTGCACAATTCCTCTTGACAGCCATGCTGTGATTTTACACTTATCTGTGCCTCATCTATCAATTCCTGTTTTTCCCACTAGACTGTGAGCTCCATAGGCCACGTGTCTGTTTTGATTCACCAGTGTCTCCCTAGTGCCCAAACAGAGGGCTCGGCAGCTGATAAATATGTATGGAATGAATGCGTGAAAAAGCAAGTGAGTAAGGCCGTGCTTCCCAGGTACTTACTCAGGCTTCCAGAATCATTCTGCCATTGCGGAGGGAAGCAGGCACTGCAGGAAAAGCTGAACCTGGATCATGGATCCGTGGGCCAGCTAGGGCCCACAGGTGTTCATGACAGATCGCTCGTTTCCATGATTTTGCTTTGTTTCCTTGGAAATGTTTTCTTCTGGTAGTCAGTGGTGGTGGTGGTGGTGGTGGTGAAGCTGTATGTTAACTGAGCGACTGTTCACTTCGACCACACCTGACCAGTATCGGCGCTCAGACCTCCTAAATTGGGGCCCTTGGTAAATCCAGCCCTCATTCTGAACAGACGGGCCAGATATAATGTGAGTATTGTCCTTTGGGCCTAGACTGAGCTGAAGTCCATCCCTGGTCTACGTAGGATAGTCAAGGCGTGAAACAGATCACTACGTCAGGCACCATTGCAATGGGGGGGGGGGGTGCATATTTAACCTACTTGAGGGAACACGTTCTTTTTAAGGGCTTTGCACACTAACTGTATGCAAACGGGTGCTGCTAATTGCAAACACGAGATTCAAACTTAGTCAAATTAGAAACCTGTTCATCAACGGTCCCTTTAGGCCCTCTGCTTTACTCTGTGAGTTGAAACTGCCATTTGGTGGTACATCCCACCATCTTTCTAACCCCCAGTTTCACCGGCTTCTGGCATTGCCTCAAGAGACTCCCGGAGGGCAGAAACTTTGTCCCCCTTCACTTTTGCCTAATGCTCAGCACAGCCTGGCAGGTGCCTCACTTCAAAACAAAAATACATATTGAGGTCCTCCTCTGTGCCAGGCATGGCAATGGGCTGGGACAGTAGAGACCGCATGCATGCGTGGAGAAACTCTTCTCTGGAATGCCTTGCTCTCATCACCTGGTTCCAAATCTGAGCCAGCCCTTCTGTCCCAGCTCAAATTCCACCTTCCCTGAGGGGCCCAGCTGGATGGGATCAAGCCCCCTTCCACTCTTTGATGACATTGTGTCTATGGCATTTATCTGACGTGTTTCACTTACCATCCTGTCTTGTATTTGTTTTCATTCATTAATTCACCACTCACTTACTCATTGCTACTGAATAAAGCTTCTGTGCAAGACACCGTGGGAGACAAAAAGATGGACGAGATATGGTCTTTGCTTTCATATATTTCTCCTCGTCAGCAGCAACATATGTCAAGGCAAGGACTCTATCTTTTTCTAGTCATCTTTTCTTTTTTTATCACCCATAAAAAGGCATGGCAGAGTAGGTATTATTGCACATTTTTTCGGTGGGTGGATGGATGGATGGATGATGAATGGACAGTTACATGGATGGATGGATGGATGGATGGATGCGTGTACAGATGAATGGTTGGATAGATGGATAAATGGTGCATAGTTGGATGAATGGTGGAATTTTTATATTTTATTGAAAATCTGCAATGATATCCTAGTGGCTTACTGGAAATAACGTAGCTGCCCAAATGTCCAATCACCCTTTTGTACTTGTGAGCATCAACGACATGCCGAGCCCATGCCAGAACCGGAGATCGACATACAAATGAGAACAATTAAGATAGACACCCTGTCATCAACGATTTCTTGGTACAAGACCACAGGCACACAAGCAAATGTCTGTTAACATGGGAGGTGAGGGTGGTGGGGAGGGCGACAATACAAATGGCAAAAAGTACCACTGGAGCAGATACTTATTCGGTTTGCTCCTTCTTGATCTGGGAACTCTGCAGAGAGGACATGACTGTCGGAGGCTCCTTTGGATTTTCCCGGTGGAAGAGGGGGTGCTTTACCTCTGGGTCAGGAGGAGAGACTGTAGGTGTCAGAGACCCCGGCTGGTTCTGACAAGCCAGAAGGTGGTCTCAAATGATGTTCAGCACATCGGCACGAGTGGGCCTCCAAGTGTCCCTCACAATCTAAAACAGATGTTTTCTCCACACACAGTGTCCATGAAGTTGGTCAGGGTTGTGCTGTGACACTTGGGGCAGACTCAAGACAAATGGGGGGTGGGTGGTGTTTACAAGGTCTAGAGTCTCAGATTCTATTTTTGCTGGAACACGGGAGTCCAGATCTTGGTCAGGACAGCCAAAAGTTCTCCTCAAATAGGGACCCTGTGCTGAAATTCTAATAGCTGGACATTTTTACCACTATATTTTTCAAATATGCTTTTTATTAAAGCTGTTGTCACTTCTTTTTTAATGGGCTTTCCTTTTTAGAGCATTTTTAGGTTCACAACATATTTGAGAGCAAAGTGTGAGAAGTGCCCATATCCCCTTACCCCCACACATGCACAGCAACCCCCCCATCAGGATCCCCTACCAGAATGGCTCTTTGGTTGCCCTTGAAGAATCTACCCTGACACATCACTGTCACCCAGAGTCTGTACTTTATATCAGGGTTTACTGTCGGCGTTGTTCATTCTGGGGGTTTGGACAGACGGATCATGACATGGGTCCACGATTGTGGTCTCATACAGACTAGTTTCACTGCCCTAAAAATCCTCTGTTTTCCCCTTTTTCCCCCCTTTTTGAACCTGCATCAGAAATTCTTTTTGAGTTTTCAAGTTTTGAAAGTGTGCCACAAACATGAAATTCCAAGCTCTGCCTCTCATCCAAGCATTGTCCCAGATCCCTGGGGAGAAAGAGGACAGTCAGACTGGGTCTGGGCAGGTGGACTTGAAACATGTCAGGGGGCACATCTCAAACACACAGCTTGGAGCCACTCAAAATTCTGAAAAATTGGATGTTTCCTAAAGAAGGTTTGCCATCATTTCTGAGTGATTATGGTCCTTCCAAGTACGTGGGTGTCTTCGACAAGAACAAACCTGCCGGCAGCTTGAGGATTCTGTTCAGTCTTAAAGATCTCAGCATCATAACGTTTGTTATCATGTGCTTTACTTAATAGACTTATCTGATGTGACGTTTTATATCATGCTTTGTCTCTAAGTGATTTACTGCTGGGAAGATAATAAACACTCCAGATTTATACTCAGAAAGTCAAATACACCACGAATGTTGCATCCTAAGGTATTTGCACTTAAAGAGGAAATATTTGCTGAGATGGGGGCACGTGACTTTTCTAACAAACCACATCACCATCCCTTTCTGCAAGGAAATAAATAATTGAGGTACCGACATGCATGATGGCCAGATGAATTATCTGAGAAAAACTTAGCATCTAATGATGTTCTTTTGAGATCACAAGGAATAATTATATTCACTTGAGCTGAGGTGTTTTTTTCTTCTTTCTTTCTTTCGTTCTTTCTTTCTTTCTTTCTTTCTTTCTTTCTTTCTTCTCTTTAGTTGTAAAAACAGTCACAAATGTGAGTGCTTCGGGCTTGAACTTGTCAACAGTCAGTGGCCTACCGCGGAGATAGAGATGTCACCTGTCTTTGGGTCTGAGACACCAGAGCAGGTGTTTCTGTGGGAACTAGGGGCTTCAACCACTTTAATCTTGGATCTTCTTGCTGGTGAAATGCCCATGATTCATAACTCAGTCACGTTGCTGAGGGCTGTCTCTTCAGATAGATTCTATCTCTAAGAACTTAAGTCAAGGGATTTTCAAACAGTCGCTTGATTTATGTACGTGAACCTCTCACTCAGGAAAAGAACTTTTATTTGGCAAAGCACCATGTGAACAGAGGCCTGAAAGAAATAATTAGGACTCTCTTCTTCCTTTTTAATCTCAAGATTTCCCTGCACGGGTGTGGACGGCCCACTCGTACATTTGCGAATTTGCCGAGAAGAAGGGTGCGTGCGGCACGGCTGATCCGACTTCTTCCCTTTCTTTTGTTTGTGCAACAGCTCAATTCACCGTCACCACATCAGCACATTTTGCTGCAAATGTCAGTGCCCTCTCGCTTTTGTTTTACTTAATGCATTTCTGCGTTTACCCAAGGCCACAGGAGCTGTTTTCTTGCGAGTAGCGTACCTGTCTCAAATAACTAAAATTGCCTGGGCCACGGAATCGGAGCCTTCATATTCCCCCATATGTTATTTGGTCCTATTGTTCCTGAACTTACTCATCATTCACACAGTGAAGGAAATTCCATTTGGTCCTTTTAAGACTGCCAGACTAGCTGACTTAAACACTCAGCCCCGGCTACTTCTGGATATTTCAGTTCTTTATTGAAATGGTCCTTCTAATGTCATCTTTAATTTAATCAAATAGTGTCATCAAAATAACATTTACTCTATTACTGCAAATTCACTGCATTATTAACTAGTGTAACTAGACAAAAAAAGATGGTACAAACCCCCATGGAAATATATACTTACTGTAAAAATGGATACAGTTCATAGATGTTCTATATTTAATTTGCAGTTTCAAAGCACTCTCTATGGAGAGGTTTTATGGTTCTGAAATAATTTAAAAACACACTTTACTACAATCCATAGCAGGTAGTTTTTGCCAATTTGGGAAGTTATGGTACCTCGTACTTTCCAAAGTAACCCGCACTGTATTTTTTACAGCAAGGTACCTGTCCCATTACAAACGGGAGTCGGTCCTCCCGCCATAGATGGTTCAACCAAGGACTTGCTAGTTTTCCCTCAAACAACCGAAATATAACAGCATAAATAATTTGGCAGGTGTCATTGGAATCCAAGTAGCTTGATGAAAAAAATTCTTCGGGGCCACTTTGGATACTTTGATCAGAGAACAGGCCATGCTTGGGGCAGGGGATAAAGGCTGAGAGGGCTGTGCAATTTAAAAATTCTTGCTTTGGGGCTCCTGGGTAGCTCAGTCAGTTAAGCGGCCGACTCTTGGTTTTGGCTCAGGTCATGATCTCACGGTCTATGGGTTTGAGCCCCACATTGGGCTCTGCACTCCCAGTGTGGAGCCTGCTTCGGATCCTCTGTTTCCCTCTCTGCCCCTCTCCCGCTTGAGCTCTCTCTCTCTCTCTCTCAAAAATAAATAAAACATTAAATTTTTTTAAATTCTTCTTTTGATTCAAAAGAAAATATGGACTGGGAGATAAGAGTTCTGAGTTCAAGATGTTGAACATGTTATTTGCTAGGCCTTAATTTTCTCATCAATGAGAAGAGAGAGTTCTACGATAGTGAGACACTTACTATCAGAATAATCCATTATTTTAAAAATGCTATCTACTCACTTTCTCTTGAGATCAATCATACCGTCTTCCAATTAGAATTCTTTTTATCAGAACTTGCCACTAGCTATTTCTTTGTACAGTATAAAAGTAAGATATCAGTGGCACACCTCTATTTCACAATTGCATTCCTCTCCCTACCAAGAAATTCTGTTCTTGGAAGGATATTGGATAGACCTACCAATAAGGGTATTACATAAAGTCATTCATTTTTAAAAGGCATATATTTTTCACCTGTTGCTGTACCAGCCCACCAGTCAGGTGCTATGATAGGCTCCAAGAATGCAAAGACAAATAAGTTCAAGGTCTCTGTTTTATGGAGTTTGAAGTCTAGTAGGGAACACAAACATTTGAAGAGAATGATAAAGTCATTCAGATATTATAATAAAAGTCTTCACAGGGTTGCACGTTCCTCTCTTTATCCATCTGTCCATCCATCCGTCCTTTCACCCATCCATCCATCCATCAACCCATCCATCCATCAACCCATCCATCCATCCATCCCTACTTCCATCTGTCCATCTGTCCATGCTTCCATGCATCCATGTCAACTTCCATCCATCCATACACCCGTTTATCTGCCTAACCACCTCTAGGATGTCAGAACCATCCATGCTGAATCTCAGTGGAATAAGAAGGCTTTGTTGAAGATCAAGAACTTGTCAAAGTCTGTAGAATGTAGTGGAGTTCCAGATACTGATGAGACCTTATAGAAATATGACATCAAAAGGCCTGGAAACCTTGCTAGGCAAGAAGCACAGATCGACGAATCCAAGAGAAGTGGGGTACAGTCGTGCTCAATCAGTGGTTCTCAACCCTACTGGAATCATCTGGGAAACTGTAAAAGAAAAATCCTAATGTCTGAGTTCTTCCTCTAGGGAGCCTGGTTAGGTTATAGCATGGCAACAGGATTTTTAAAAGTTCCCTAAGTGATTCTAATTTGCAACTAAGATTAGGAATAAAGGGCATGTGTGAGGAGATATCTTCCTGGATGATTGAAGGAAGTATCAGTGGTGTCCATGCCTTTGGCTAGCGGGTATATGACACATGGGTGGGCCAGACTAGTTTAACAGGCCACTGGTAGGTCAAATGTCATAGAAGTGAGGCGTAGGGCGGTTTGTTGTTGATGATACAACAGAGATGAGACTCAGGCAGCAGGACTAATCCCAGACACCCATGATTTGGTGTAGACAATTGCTAATACCTGACTTATAATGTTTGACCCCCAAATGGGCCGTAATTAGGGCCACAGCTCAAAGACACCCTTACTTCTGATTTGGAACGACAAAAAATGATAGGACCAGGGTTTCCTATCTTCTTATGTAGTGCTTGCCTTGTGGTACATTCAACAACAAATCAGCATTTGTTGCTGACTGCCTGGCTGAAATTATTCATTCTTTAGCCACGTAGGCCTCTTCTCCAACAATCTCACTACTTAACATGAAAGGAGACTCTTACCCAATGGAAATCATTCACTTGCTTTAGGTCGAAGCCATTGAGAATCACAATGATGTCTCATTCTGTCACATTCTTACCAGGGAAGGACATACATCCATGACTTAGCGGATATTTATTGAGTCAGGCACTGTCAGGCATGGAACAGATCCAGTGGTAAGAAAGAGAAAAATGGTCTCTGCCTTCTGGGATCTTACAATCTGGAGGGGACAGAGAGCTAAATAAAGCAACTCAATACAGCGCAGCAATCATAATAATTCCTATGTCATCAGCCACTGGGTTGAATGAATGTATGACAGAGGTATACAGCAGTTCATCTGTAAGGAGGCATATCTAGCTTTGGAAGTTCTTTTTAATTGAGTTGTTTTGTTTATTTATTTTGGGTTAAGTTGGTATAATCTTTCACTGAATCTCTGTCTTGGTTGTCATATCTATTACACACATACAAGCAGACACACACACACACACACACACAAACACACACACTGATGTGTTGAAGACTTTATGTTAAAGGTACCGAACTTCAGAACCTATGGGTTTGCATAGGTCCCCAAATCCTGTTAACCTCTTGGAAACAGAAGAATCTAAAGCATATTCTCCACAAAGTATCTTTGGGGGGAAAGAAATTACTCACTTGTAATTGGATGTCTCACAAAGTAATCAGCCCCATAGATGGGTGCTTGCCGACCTACAGACCCATGAGACTTGGGTGTTCTCAGCTGAAAGTACAAGTTCCCTTGAAAAAGAGAGTCAAGCCAAAATGGTTTGTTCCAGATCATACTGTCTTTAAAATCCAGGCAGTCTTTCATACAAGGTGGATGATATCTGAAAATAGGTTTACATAGGTTAGTGAGAAAAATGGGGAAATTACCATTTTTTTGGGTTTTTTTTTGGTAATGACGATTCTATGCTTAGACTGATGGTCATATAATTAGAAGTGGCTAAGTTGGTGTGTTCCCTGTAAAACTCATTGGCGTATGGAAATTTTGTTTTTGACCATCAAGGAGGGTGCAATCTGTGGCGTGGCACATGGAAAACACTCAGTAGCTATGTAGTGAGAAGATGGATGGATGCATGCATAGATGGGTGGATGGTGATGAGTGGATAGATGGATAGGATGGATGGATGGATGGATGGATGGATGCATAGATGGATAGTTGCATGGGTGGATAAAGGGAGAAATGAAAGGTCCTGTTCCCCTTAAGAAAATCTTTACCAAGGAGCCCCGATCCCCAAACTTGCACATGCAAGAGAAACCTCAGTATGAGCTTGCTAAAATAACATTTGGGGGTGTCATTCCCAGAGATTCTGACTCAGTAGTTCTGGAGAGAAACTTGGGAATCTGTGTTTTTTAAACAAGTACCCCAAGTTATTATAGTATGCATAGTCTTGCCCTCCTGGATCCTCATTCATCTCTATTTCTAGAATATCTTCTATTTTATTGATTTTGCAGAGATTATTGTGTCGTTCCATTTTGCCTGAATTCAGGAGTTGCTGCTTCCAAATCAGCATCATAGGCAGTTTGGAAGAGATTTGGGGGAGAGTTGGGTGGCCAGGTCTCTGCTTCCAGTGACAGCTGTCATCTGTCCTATCAGGACCTCCTTTCGGGATGATCCCGGAGAAACCTAGATTCTGGTGGGCCAGGCTATAGGGAAGCTTTGGAAAGGGATGATATCGGGGTGAACAAGGGAGAGAGGTTTGTCTTCTGAAATGGAGTGTTCCCCAGAGGTAAGAGAACAAGCCTTTGACCAGGATCCAGGATGTTCATCCATTAGGCGACTCTCCACATGGTATGATTTGGAGGTGGCCTCTCTATACTCCTTGATGGCTGAATTTCATGCCACAGGACAGAAGTTTTGGGTCATTGGGGCATCATTTTTTTTTTTTTCTGGAAGTAATCTAAATATGAAGAAGAGAGGAGAAGGCCCTAGGATGCTGGACAAGGGCTGCTAGGTAGCTGAGGAGTTTCACACATTCGTGATTTCCTTGTAGGCCAAGTTTACTCTCGGGGATGACAGTCATTTTCCAAGAAAGTGAGATTGCTTCACATTGTGTTTAAAGGCTTAAATAATGTATTCTGTCAGACAATTCTCTGAAATGGTTTTCCAAGTGAATGCATCAGAAAGTGCCTAGAAAGAATGCCAGCCACGGGGAGAGGAGGACATTGAGAAAATGTGAGCTGCTTGAGTCCGAATCCAACTGGCGGTGTACCATACAAATGGTAAGGTGTGCACATATTAGAGACAGTTCAAACAATTTATACACCCACGTAACTTATTTACACACCCATGCAAACACCACCCAGATCAGACTAGAGAACGTTTCCAGTATCCCAGAAGGCTCCCCTTTCCAACCAGTAGATCGCATAACCATCAAGAGCTAACCACTGTTGTGATATCTTGAGTTTTATATAAAGAGAATCATACAGCATGGACTCATTAGTGTCTGGCTGATTTTACTCCTCATTGTGTTACGTGATTCATCCACAGTATTTCATTTTTCTTTGCCGCTGTGTCGTATGCCATCTGTCCAACATTATATTATTGTGATAAATGTCAAATGTATATAAGAGAAGAAAGAATTGTACAGTGAACTGTGTACTACTCAATGCACTACCTAGATTTGGCGGTCAGTGTTTCCCTGCACTTGGATCTTACCCATTTGTCAATCCCTCTGTCCATCTGTCCCTCAACCCATTCATCAGTCCATCTTACTTCTTGGTACGTTGCAAAATAAGTTGCAGACATCAGTCACTTCACTCCTAAACACTTACGCAGATGTATCGTCGTTGCGTTATGGAACTAGAGCTTGGGATTTGCTTCTGGTTTTGTTGAGGGTGTGCTTCTTTGTTGTTGTTAATAATTGGAGTGATGTAATTATAAAATTATTAAGAGCCAACATTTACTGAATGCGGATTTTGTATCAGACGTTGCACTAACACGTGCGTTCTTATATTGTTACTTCCATTTTAAGATAACGGACACTGGGCCTTGAAGATATTATTGATTGGCCTCAATTTACAGAGAAAGCGGATCACCCCTGGATTGGGGCTGACTCCAAAGCCAGCTGGCCTGCCTGCAACTCACAGTCACTTGAGTTAAAAAGCTTGGATTCAGTGCCCACCTCTGCCACTTACTGGCTGTGTGACTTTGGGCAAGTGAACTAACCTGTCCGAGAGTCACATTTATCCAACATTAAAATGGGGACGGTAATAACAATGCCACAGAGTTATTACTGATGACTGAATGACACAGTTAAATGCCTAGGAAAATTCCCGCCCCTTGAATGGTTAGCACTCTCACAGTTTCCAGTAGAAGATTCCAAAACCGTTAAAGTCTACAGAGCAAACGGTGTTACTCAAGCCAGTTTGGTTGGTGCTGCTGTTTGTTTTGTCCTCACTGAATTGTGATTTGATTCCATTTAAGCAGCACTCTGCAAACACAAACTCTGCTCTTCTCTGTCTCTTCACTCAACGATGTTATAATATCTAGAGGCTTATTGATTATTTGTTTGATTCTATTGTGGGCACAGGAGCAGTTCTTAGATTAAGACTATTAGATTTTCCCAAACGGTATTGCCGTGGTTTATACAATTGGACGAAACGGGTGATCTAATTTGGACTCAATTTGCTCCAAAGTACAGCAGGAGGAAGGAGGTGCTGTGATTTGGTTCGGAGCCTGAAAACAAGTGGAAAAAGTTATCTCCAGGTGATATCTCTGTGCCTCATCAATTCTGGATATACTGCGTGAGCAGGTCTGAGAATCCAAAGCATTTTTTGCTTGGTTTCTTTTCTTTTCTATGAGCTAAAGAACCTAGCTTTACCTATCCAACTGAGATATTAAACCCACTGATATAATTTATTTTTCCACGTGAAATATCTCAGAAAAAAAAAAATAGGACCAGGTTGAGTTTTCTTGAGGCACTGGGTTAAGAGAAGATAATAGATATGCCAAAAACAAATTGCTTCCTGATAGCTGCTTTGGATGGAACCAAATGGAAAATGTTTCTTTTATTTCACTGTGCATCCCCCACCCCAGCATCCAAACATATTTTGGTCATACCAAGAAAAGGTTCAGTTCTGCGTTTTACCTTAACACTACAACACAGTTCCAGGATATTATTGACTCTTCATGAATATCATTTTTAATGATGGTTATAAATTCCATTTATTGGCTATTAGTGTAGTTTATTGAACCATTCCCCTAATATTGAAAATGTAGATAGCTTCCAGATTTTACTTATTATAAATAAGGCTAAAAAGTAACATGTGAGTGTTTCAAACTAATAAATACAATATACAATATTCGACTATTTCCTAAGATTAGATTTCCAGAAGTGCAATTACTGACTCAAAGAGTGTATACTTTTTTAATAGGCTTAAATATATTGCACAGTTATTTTAATGACATGTCAATATCATTGAAAGTGATGGTTTGGGTTCAGAGCCCAGGTACCACATGGTCTTCTTTGGGGAAATTAGTGAACTGCTCTGTGCCTCAGTTTCCCCCTCTACGAATTAAGAAAAATAATAATACCTATTTCATAGAGATGTTGAGGATTGGATTTTAGTTCATATATATATATATAAAGCATGTAGAATGCATCTGGCACATAGTAAGGTCTTAGTAAATATGATCAGTTATTTTTATCAGTAATTACGTTACTGCCTTAATGGAGGATCTATGGAATACATAAAACTCATCCAGAGGCTCCCCTTGATCGACTGTTTCAATATCTCCCACTTTAGAACTTTCCCCATATTTACTCCCCAGCCCGTGAGATATCCCATGTGTGTTTCATCCTGTGTTCCCAAGCTTGGCTGCCTCTCTTAGCCCATCAATACTGAATGTTATCTGGACATAAAGAAGCAAACTCATGGTCTAAAATATGTTCCAAGTGGATGAATATACCCCTGAACAATTAAGAAGTGATGACTCTTGGCCACCTACACTTTCACAGTCAGTTGACCACAGGGAGGGGCAAGACGGAATCAAACAGATTTGACGCGTGAGGTTTGGGTGTGTGTTAGGTCCCCACATCTCTACACCCCACGTTCGGATGAGGAGTCACTGTGACCATCAACAGGTGCCTCAGGCTGGGTAGTGGCACAGAGCTCTGAATCTTTGGGTCTATAAAAGTGAGGGCAAGGGGGACATGCTGGGAGTGGCTTCACGTAAAAGGTCCCTCTTGCTATATCCGGGGACATAACGGCAACAGTAGGGCCAGGAGGAGGAGATAACAGCTTCCCCCCAGTCTTGTGTTCTTCTCGTGTAGCACTTACCCCAATAAATTAAAAATGTGTGTGTGTGTGTGTGTGTGTGTGCGCGTGCACGTGCGCATGTGTGCTTGTGTATGTGTTTAGTCTCCCTTTCTTCTGAGTTTCCTAAGAGCAAGGAACGGGACTTGCTCATTTCCTCATTTCTAACTCCCGGCATAGTGCATGGTCTGTAGGACATGGTCACGTGAGTGCGTGAGTGAATGAATGAATGAATGTATGAATAGGCTATTTCCAGACTATCCAGAAACTATACCCCATGGTCCTACCCATACAGGCCTTATATAAGGACTGAGACCGTCAGCCCTGGACAGCGCTCTTTGCCTTGGGCGTGCAGTGTGGCAGGACAGAAAGTGCCACTGCCGGCTGCCAAAGAAGCCAGGTTCTGGTGGTGGCCAGGCAGTTCCCAGCCAAGTTCTCACCAATGTCGCAAAACAAGGCAGCAGTCTTCATTATGGAGGCAGTTGTGTCTCCTTGTTAACCCTCACCAGCAGAGGGACGGTACGATGGCTGTGACTGGTTTCACATGTAAGCTTTGACCTCAGAGCAGTTGGGTGGCCTTTTCTCAAGGACCCTGTTGATGGGGAAAATAAACACTAGCCCCAGCTGCCAAGAAAGCTGATAACAGGAGAGCAGAATGTGTCTTGTCTTTCTTTCTTTCATCTTTTTCTTCTTTTCTCTTTTCTTCTTCTTTTTTTTTTTTTTAAACCATGCTCATTGGTTTTAGGAATCATTAGCATGGTAAAGATTAAAGCTATTGGAGATAGCACAGATTGTTTCATTTTATTATGTTCAATTGGATTGGATCTGAGCCATTTGCAAAGTGCAGTATTACCATAAGAAGGGACTTAGAATGTTTGTCACATAATACCCCTTCCTGGAGAAGGCAGTTTCTTAAAATTAAAAAAAATAAAAAAAGATTTGAAATAGAATGGCTTGCAAAAGTGCAAGGAAATAGAACTCTCTGTCCAGATGGGCTGCCTGGGACCTGGTGAGTGGCCCAGTTACCGTAGCCTTAGACACTCCAGGGGACAAAGTCAAGGAAGTAAAACTCAGGGCTCCTGTCCTGCTCTTTCAATCGGAACCATTCTACTTTTGTTTATCGTCCATTGTATGACACCTGAGATGCTATTCATGACAAAAGGGTTTCCTGCTGCTTTAATAACAGCAACAAAATAGTATGTTGAAGACATTATACTAGGTGAGAGAGCCACTCAGAAAGGGCCGTATGATTCCATCTCTGTGAATTGTCCAGAGGAGGCAAATCTATGGAGACAGAAAGTGGATTAGTGGTTGCCTAGGGCTAAGGGCAGGGAGGGATTGAGGGATAACTGTTAAGGGAATAGGATCCCTTTGGGGATAATGAAAATGTGCTAAAATTGACGTTGTATGACTCCGTGAATATACTGAAAACGATTTTACATTTAAATGGGTGAATTGTATGGTATGCAAACTATGTCTCAATAAAGCTGTTAAAAATAGTATGAACGGGGTGATGTAATTCAACCAGTCTGATGCTCACGTCTCCCAGATGTCCCCATTGACGTTTGGACTGGGACAGAAACCCAGATGTGGCCTGAGTAGCCCTTAGTGGAACTGACCAGCCCCCTCCAACCCAAGCGTCCTACTCCTGTTACTGCTCCTTTAAAGCCATGAGCTTTTTTGGTAGCCACATCGCCATGTTGACTCTATTATTTAATCTGATTCTTCCCTGCACTGTAATACTTGTATGTGGTTCTCTGTCTTCCTCCAACCATCAATACGGTATAAACCTCCTGAGGACAGAATGTCCAGTTCACCGTGAGTGATAATTTTTAAATGTTTATTTATTTATTTTGAGAAAGCGAGCGAGCATGCACAAGTGGGGGAGAGGCAGAGAGGGAGGGAAAGGGAGAATCCAAAGCACGCCCCACGCTGTCAGTGCAAAGCCCCATTTGGGGCTCGGTCTCACAGACAGTGAGATCATGACCTGAGTCAAAATCAAGAGTCAGATGCCTAACCTACTGAGCCACACAGACAACCCACTGTGGGTGATTTTTTAATAATATCAGTTATGACTTCGTGCCCAGCATGGTACTTGTTGTCAAAAACATACAATGAATGAGACGTGATTCTTGCTGTAACTAGCTCACAACTTATTTGGGGAACGCTCGTACTATCTACTGAAACCAGGGAAGATTTCAGCCAAGAGCTCATGATTAAGTGTTGAATGATACCTTACACATCACCAAGTATGAAAGCAGAAGAGTGAGACATTTTAGGTAGAAGGAACAGCATGGGGAAGGTCACTGAGCTAAGAAAAAACACAGTATGATACCAGAATCATGAGAAATTTGCTGAGAATTAACTTGAGCCCACAGTTTAGAAAGATCGTATATCTTGGACAGCCTGGCTGTCCCAATCGGTAGAGCACGTGACCCTTGATCTTAGGGTTGTGAGTTTGAGCTCCACATTGGGTGTAGAGATTACTTAAAAATAAAACCTTAAAAAAAAAAAAAAGATCATCTATGATATGCCGTATCCAGAACTTTCATGGGGCAGTGCTTACATGTTAGCCATAATTCTTGGTGGCGGTTAAAACTCGTTTATGACAAAAGAGAGTATGTTCGTTGACATACTAGAAAGTCTTGGCATTAGTTGTGGCTTTAGGCAGGGCAGGATCTGTGGCTCAAATATATAACCAGATTATTAGTCTCTTTCTATCCTCTGGCTATGGTGGCCTCTTTGTGACTCAGTTCTGCATTCTTGTAGCTGGTGGGAGAAATGGCTGCCTGAGGGACCAGAACCTTGTTCTCATGCAATATTAGTAATGGAAGAAAGGGACCTCGCTCTCAGAATATATGCATCCCAGGGAAGATTCTAGTCCAGTTTAGATCATGTGCTTTGTCTCTGAACCCATCACTGCGGTCAAGAGACAGGTCATTTAATTAGCTGACCGAGGTGATGTGTGGAAAGGGAATAGAACACTCTGACCCACAGAATCAAACAGAGTAAAGTATGCTTCCTAGAAGAATAGAAGGAAAAGGAAGGACCAATGTGCCGAATAGGAAGAACTGTACTTGGTTTAGCCCCTATATCCCCTAGGATGTTTTTCTATTTTCAAGTTTGGGCATTAAGCTACATGTTTGGTGTATTGTTCTTGTGATGTTGCGTTTCAAACCTTAGCTGAGGATTTTACACACACCATGCGTGTTCAACTCCAATCAGGTCGCTTATTAACAAAAGAGAATGAATGCCTTTTTCCTCTTTTAACAACCCCGGTTTCCTCATCAGTGAAATCAGGGTAATAAGTGGGGACATGGTGAAGGTCCATCAGGAAAGCCAAGCACGCACTCAAAGAGCATTACGGTTCTTCCCGGGCCAGGCCGAGTTTATCCACCTGCTGTTGACGTAGGAGCTTCTCCCTCTACCTGTCCCTTCGGCAGACGGATCAGATGGAAGTCGCCCCTTCCACCCAGCGGCCCCAGACCTCTCAGAAGAGGGCAGGTTGCTGCCCGCGTGCCAGTGAGGAGCCAGCTTGGGGCAGGTGGTAGAACCACATCGTTTCCGGATGAAACAGGGCTCCCTGGACATCAGCTGCCATGCTTGAAGGGGCGTGCAGACAAAGAGCCAAATTTAAATTCATGTAATGTTGCTGTTTGTAACATTGAATACTTAAGACATCTGCTCAAAGTCTCGCATTATAAATGAATGGAAAGGATCCAGGAGTGCTTTATTAGATGGGAGCCGTTAAGTGAGCGCCACATATTTCAAAGCAGGATCTTAATCAGACATTATTTATATCTGTAATATTTTACAAATTAAAAGCAGTAGAAATAGTCACCGGAAGGATGTCAGCAGGCAGGGGTGAAAAAAAAAAAAAAAGAACCTGAAGCCTAGAAGAGAGAGGCTGATCATCTCTGGGGGCGGGGGTGGGGGAGGGTGAAAAAGTAGCAAATTTACCGTCATTGGCAGGTGTCTAAATGTTCCATTTAAATTAAATGGCACATGTCACAAGGCAGCATGGGCATTGCGCATCCCGCCCTGCGCTTCTGTTTCGGCCAGAGAGCCTATTTTTCTTCCCCTCTCAGCTCAGCCACCGTCTCCTCCCTGACACTGGGTCACCCAGGGCTCCTACTTTATTATTTCCTTTTACTTTAGTTCATTATGCTCTGTGATTCAGTGGAAACATAAAGAATGGTTCTTAATTTTAATTAATGGCAAACTTAGAACAGGCCCATTTAATAAATCTGTTCTCTGAACTTCACAAGTCTCTTCCCCGGCAAGGGCCTCCTGTCATTTTATTAGTGCCAGAACCTCCCAACCGAACGGCTGAGTAATTGACAAAAACTGCAGGTAAGGCAGGAGACACGTAATTGATTCGTACGATGCCTTCCGCAGAACGCACTGAAGAGTTAATTATTTTTCCTGCAGTTGGGACTCAGCTGTTGTTTCCACTGGGATTAAACAGCTGTCAGCATTGTTAATGACATCAAATTCATGCATTAAAATCCTCATTCCCTTGCCGTATAAAGTGGGGTTGCAGAAATCTCTGCCACATCCCCCTTTATGAAGGAGTGAAAATTCAAGGAAAGATAACGGCCCTTATTACAAAACCACAGACCGGAGCTTGTGTTGATGAAATCTCGTAATGAGTAATTAAGCCGCTTTGCAAAAGTCGGGCCGTCATGTTGGCATTTGGGTACTTAGGTTCCTTGGTGGAAACAGCTGGATAGAGTGGGAAGGTGATAAAGGAAGAAAAATAGAATTTTTCTCGAATGATCTCCCCCCCTTTTTTTTTAAACAATGCAAAACAGTTACTAAATAATTAACTGAAAATGAACTTTTGTATCTTTTAAAAGTGTCTGCTGATTTCTTCAAACATCTGTAACAATATGTCTGATGAATCGAAAGGCTCGTGTCGCCTTTTTGGGGGGGGTATTTTTCTTTCTGTCTCAATCTCCCACATTGTATGAGAACAAACTTTAGGGTTTTGTTTCTGTTTGCTTTGTCTTGCTTTGCTTAGTTTTGTTTCCTGAAGCATTGTCTTAGCACATGAAAGTTCAAACCTTGAGTTTGACTGGGCAATCTGTCCCCGAGGAAAAAGTAAATGAAGGTATGTCTGCGAGTCTTGCAACACGAATTCCTATGCAAGGACAGAGTCAGGGGTGAGAAGGCAGGAACAGCACCAGGGTTTAGAGCTGAGGGCCCCCACTTCCACTGGTAGACAGAATTGGGTATTTTTCTGTCTCCAACTGGGGAAAAATATACATGTGTAGACTTTCATGTTTCCCTTTGGCGTATCTGTTTCATGAAACAAGATCAACCCTAGGATTATTTCAGGATAACTGTTCTTTTTCCCTGGCAAGGCAAAACTCACCCAAACGGCGATTTCGAACGTTTAAAATTATGTTCAAAAAATCTTTCCCCTTTCCCAAAACATCTGGCCGTCCAAAAGTGAGCTCTCTCCCCCTTCGGCACCTGAAGGCAGGGCGTGATGTCACAAACCGAACAGTGACTAGCAGGGCCCCTCAACTTCCTTACTACCAGGATGCCAAGAGAAGGGCAAGAGGGAAGACAAAATCATCAGAGGGCCCATTCTTTTGGATTCCTGTTAGAGCAAAACCATCGCAAAGGAACTCCTAGAAACGCAGAAGCAAAGCAGTTAAATAACTAACTACCTCCCCGCCCAGATAATAAAATGGGAGCATTTTATGTGTCACATCCATACCCATCTTAATTGAACGGCACGCGGGTTCTCTCCAACCCCTGCCTTGTACTGCACGAGCTTTCCGGAGTCTTAGCAAAGGAGGAATCGCTCAGACTCAGGTGTTCAGTGAACGAGGCTTCCTTCTCCCCAACTGGCTCCCAGTGCGAGCTGATAGATCCATCTCGGTTCTGATTATCAACCAAACAAGCCATAGGTCATTTATTTTTTTTAAGCAGTATCATGTCATGATGCACCAGGAATCATCTCAGTTTGGTTTTTGATTAAGCCAAAGCCTGATACTCCTGACTCAGAGACAGCATCGCCCGATGGAAATCGCCCGGCCTATACGGCCAAGGCCATTTGCAGTTACAGCGTGGCCAAAGCCCGAGGCCCACGCTCACTCTCTGGTGTCGGGTCCCCCAGCTCACCGCCTTTTGGAGTGGGACGTTGAGGGCGTAACCTCCCAAGGCCTGCAACCCAGGCCGGGAAGCAGAGACAATTTATTACCCTGGCTTCCCGTCCGCGAGAGGCCTGGGGAGGCCTTGAAATTCGCAGCTGCAAGTCAAATTCCACCAGCGCAGTCACGAAATTTAACGAGGCCTCTCCGGACTCAAAGAGAGATGGACGTTTCCAGGCTCGCTGGCTCCTCTCCGCAACCCCCCCACCCCCACCCCCATGAGACCTTCCTGCAAAGGCTTCCAACACTGGCATGGCTGGGTCTCAGGCACTTGACCTCCTCCTGACTTTTTAGCTGCCAGCTTGGGAACCTTTGAGAACCCTTCTCTCTGGAGATGTCGCTTCCTTTCACTGGCGCCTTTGGCCAGTTGCCCGCTCTGGGGTTCTCTAACCTCAAGGGATGTTATCTCCCTCAAATACAAATTTGAAGATTTTGTCTTCCTTTCTTCCTGGTGCATCCTTGGATGTCCTGCACAGTGACTGACACAGAGAAGTCACTGATCACTGTGTGGTTTTTTTGGATGAATGAATGAATGACTAAGGGCTTTTTTCCTTGCAAAGCTCCTCGCACGCTTTAATCTAGTCATCGTCTTGTGAAGCACACCTACTTCTTTCTGATCTGCATTTTTAGGTAGTTTTGAAATGAGAACCAATGAAGCTGCTTTTGTTCTGGTACGTCCTGTCCTCACGCACTCCCAGCACCCAGAGCCGTGCGGTCAGAGCCTCAGATCCGGAGCACGTGATGTGCGTGGGCCTGTGATTAATAGAGCCTCGTGGCACGCAAGCCGCGCAGCCTGGGAGGCTAACCGAGCAAGTCATTTCTAAAGAAGGGACCCACAGGGCGGAGAATGGGCTGTGCCACGCAGTGGAAAGAGACGGAACATGCATACTTGGCCACTGGAGGGCCATTTTGGTCCCAAGGAGCAAGTGAGGTCAAGGATCCACGTCGGGAATCCTCAGCTTGTGAGCGTCAGGGCCTCGGCCCCTCCAGGCGTTAACATCCGAACCAGTCAGAGGGCTCCTGGATTAGCGTGACACGGACATAAACGAACACAAAGGGAACATGCCTGCGGTGTCCTGGGGGAGAGGTAGGGGGTGCTCGACAGCTAGTTCTTTTCTCTTCCTGTAACCTGGTCTTTACCACCACTTCCATCTTAAAGGCTCTTTCCATGAGGCCAGCCTTGGTGCCGACGTGCAGGGTCTCTTCAATGCTGGCTCAGAGGTAATGACAGAGGGCAGAGGGTAGGTAGTCCCAGAGCACGTGCACTCCCCCCCCCCCTTCTACCCTGCGCCCTGTTCTTTATCTGAGGCCCACCGACATAGAAGTGCCTGGCTGGGGTTCCACACTTCTCTTCTTTTTGCTGGTTTTGTTTTCTCGAATGTAGCACACAAGCCCTTTGGGGCACTTTCCCCTGGTCTGGGAGAGTCCGGTGTTCACGGGGGCTCACATACGTGTCAACCCAGCAGCTCTTTTGCTGCCTTTGGGCAATTATGTAAGAGCTGTTGATCCTTCTCTTGCCCCCGTAAGTGAGTGAGTGGTATTTCAGGTACCCTGTACATCTTTGAATCAAGAGGTTGTTTTGAATTGCTCCTTTTGGTGAGATGCAGGCAAGTGGCCCAGGACTCAAGAGCTCTGGAAGGAGGAGGGAGGAGCTTGGCGTTTGTCAGAAACGTGCAGCCCTGGAATGCAGATGGCCTCCCTTGGGGACCTGGGCTCCTTGTAGGATCCTCAGGGGGCCTGGAATCCTCTAGATCATATTCATGTGCCTAATCAGTTCTGACCACAAAGCTCTTGGGGTGGCCCTGTGTCTGCCCTGGCCCCCTAGATACATCAAATACCAGGGGCCTTAAGGACCTTAGCTAAATGAGCCCGCCCCCCACGTCCCCCACTTTATTTTTCCATCCTTGAACCCCACTCAGACCTCCTTTCTGCATTTGGGGCAATTTCTTCATCCCTGTTTCTCGGAGGGGCTTAATATACACATTTTACATGAACACAGGTGGTAAGAGTGAGGGGACAGAAGGACCTTGGTGAAGGCAGAGCCCAAGGGAGAGCTCAGAGGGAGGGTAAGCCCAGCAGAGGGCAAGGGCGGATGCGTGGGCTGCCATGACCTGCCCGACCACCTTGGGGGCTCCGTTGCAGGCACACGCTCCCATCTTACCCTCGCAGCTCCCCTCTGGGAAGCAGCAGGCACACTACCAGTGTCAGCGAGGAAACGTGAGGCGTGTTTGTGTTCCTGTATATATTTTTTAATTGAGGTGAAATTCACATACCGTTCAAACGAACCATTTGCAAGCAAACAATCCATGGCAGTTAGTACATCCACCATTTTAGGCAGCTGCCACTGCTTATCTATAGGGAGTTCCAAAATAACTCCTCACCCTGCAATAACCTGTGTACCCATTCTTGCTTCCTCTCGGCCCCTGGCAGCCTCCAATCTGCTCTCTGTCTCTGTGGATTTGCCTTTTCTGGACATTTCATATCAATGGAAGTCTACAACAGGTGACTTTTCAGATCTGTCTTCTTCTACCTAGCATAGCGTCTTGACGGTTCATCCACGGTGTGGCATGCATCGAAACTCCATTCCTTTTTGTGGCTGAATACTATTCCGTTGTATGTTGGTACCACATTTTGACCATCCATTGATCCCCTGATGGACATCCGTGTTGTTTCCACCTTTTGGCTGTTGTGAATGATGCTGCTGTAAACACGCACGTGCAAGTGTTTGTTACCATCCTGTGTTCAGTCGTTCGGAGGACAGACTTAGGAGTGGCATCTACCCAGTGCTGGATCCTTTGACCATCCCATCCTTCACTTTTCGATGAATTATCACACTGTTTTCCACAGCAGCCGAACCGTTTGCACATTCCCACCAGCAACATTCAAAGGGTTTAGTTTGTCCACGGCCTCTCCGATGCTTGTTTTTCAGACGTCTCCGAGACAAGGAACGGTGCCCATTTCTCAGGACATGTGCAGGCATGCGTGGAATAGGAGATGTTGAAGAACCTGGGAGGTCCCTGGTGGCCCACAACTTCTGTCTCTCTTTCTTTCTTCCCTCTGGAGGCAGCACTCATTGTCTTCCCAGGTCGGCTGTATTGGTGATGTTTGCCTTCATCCAAAAGATGCGATTGATAACTGGAGGTAGAGTCGGGGGTTAGTCAACGTGTGGGCGCCCCGTCCCTGACTCCCACCCCCAATCCGTGCCAAACTATAATTGTTCTTCGCCTTTCCAAGCATCTGGGTGATCAATTTTCATTTTGAAGTAGGTCATCTGAGCTCCGTTTTGCAAATGGAGAAACTGAGGCAGAGTTTGCCAAACATGGCTCATTTCCCTTGGCATTGCCATTTTTTGAATTTTACGTAAACGCTTTCGCTGCTAAGTTTGTGCCAACAGCATCACTGGAATTGTTTTTAGTTCTCTTGGCTCTCACCAAGTCTACACAATGCCACTTGAATTGGCAACGTCAGAGTCGAACCTCAATTTTCGCAATTAATCGCGCCGCAGTTAATTAAATTGATTGCCTGGCAGTCCAACCTCATTTAAAATACTAATAGTTTATTTATTTATTTAGCTGTTTACAAAGCATTCTTAGCTGCCACCATCTTGCAGGATTCCGTTTGGGTGTCCTGACGATGGGAATGATAATAACATCCATGTCTGATTATTCTGTAGTTAGAGTTCTAGGAACTGGATGTGGCATTTCAAACGAGGGTTACAATTTTGACTTTGAAAGTGGGACCAGATTTCCTTACTCACCTCAGTTCTCCCAAGGAGACAGAAGTCCCAGTTTAGCTACTAAACTTGCCACCTTTTAAGTGAGTATTTTGCAGAAGAGCATTTATTCTCAATATCTGAGAAAGAGGAGGAGGAGAGTACCAGGTTAAAGAGTGCAGTTGTGTGATTCCGTAGGATTGAACTCCCTGGACGATATGTAGGGGTGTCACTTTCCATTTTATTTGCTTTCAGAAACATGAAAATAGAGTCCTATCAGGTCCTGGAATGGGCCCTGCCTTTTGGTTCTTGATGTGTGTATAGATCTGTGCTAAGAGGCTCTTTGCTCCTACGTCATGAGGTATTTTTGTATGTAATGCAACAGTACTTTCCAGGTTCCTTGAAGCCTCATGAAGCTCCTTCTGCAGATTCGTGTGTGTTGGTATGAAGCCTGTGTCCTAAGAGGGAGGGTCCTGTGCCTGTAAACTTTCCTGAAATCTGCATGTGGTCTACACGACATCGCTGGGGGCCTCAGCCATCTGACATGGCTTCACCCACACCTCCCAGCACCGCTTTCTTGTTCCCTCATTAGGATTTCTCTGTGCTTGCATAATGCCTCAGCCATTTCATGATCTCTGTGTGAATATTCAAAAATGCCCAAAGACAGGGAAAAAAAAAATGCCAACAGAGGCTTTCCAAGCGGTGTAGAGGGAGCGGGGACAAAGCAGGTTGCTGTCTTGCATCCACATGCAGGATGATTTCACACGGAGCCACATCATTTAAGCCCAAATAGTCCTGAGAGGCACGTACAACCGGGTCCAGATGAACAGCAGAGCAAAAAAGTGAAGTCATTCCCCCTGGACTACAGAGGATGCTTGGATTCCAAGTCCTCGCTCTGTCTTTTATGCCAGGTACCACCAAAAAAGTCAAGTGGCTCCTTCAGACGTGCCTTGAATTTGAGTGCTGCCACCCTGTGCTATGTTGGAGAAACCCTCCAAGGACCCCAAGGGCCCCAGTCTTTGACTGACGAGGTCTTAAGATTCAGTCTGTCCGTCTCAAGAGCGCTGGACCCACGTTGGGTGAAACATCCCCTCTGCAGAAACATGCCCACATAAGCCACACCAGGCTTGGGGCCAAGTGCTGTGGGCGTTGAACTCCTTCTCCTCCATGGCTCTGAGGGGGAAACGAAAACGAAAACAGAAACAAAACAGGACACGGCGGCCTCTCCTGTGCACCCACCTTAGAAATAGGAGCGTGCATTTGCATTCCTTCCAACTCGTGTATTTGCAAAATACAGACAGGCAAGTTTGAATCACGCTGGCTTTGAAAGCATGATTTTGAGCAATTATCTGGGGGAAAAAAAAATACCTCCTGCTCACTAAATAGGTCTGTCAAATAGAGTCATAGTACAGCATGCCATTGCTAGAATACACATGTGTACTGGTAAACTGGACGAACCAATTAAGTAGCAAAATGTCGACTGCATTCAGGCCCTTCCTGGTCTGCAGACAGACTTGTGCGAGTTCATTTTCATAGCGGTGTGTGTGTATCTTTAGACCTTAACTGACAGATTCCCACAGCGAATCAGGTAGGGAGTTATCAATTACATGGTTAGCTAGGCGCTGCCCGTGTGCGCACTGTGACTTCCTGACAGAAGCAGGCAGAAAAGGGGGGAAGGACTAATATTTCTGGTGCAAAAGGACTGTTAATATTTTCAGCTGGGCTCCTCGAATATGCACGTTTATTTAGTCAGGAGAAAGATGGGCACTTCTGCGTCGCAAAGCCTAAAGAAGTTTGCATTGATAAATACTGATGACCATAATAGTCTCTCGTAAAATATATTTTATTTATCAAATGAATACCCTTCTGAGCTTCTCTTTATCCTTCCTCTGATGGCTATATTAATTTCATCAAATTTTGATTTCTTCATGGTGATGTCGTGAAGAGTACTTGAAATAATAAAATTACCCTGAGCAGATTGCTTATAAAACCATTTGCAACTGCAGGAGCAGTAATTGGGGCTATCGTTCCCTTTGGCTGCAGGATAATATATTCCTTTGTTTTCCTTTGTGAAATATTTACCGTGAGTTCCCCTTTAGCCCGAGTCTGATCTGTAAGTGGACTGTGTTTTGCTTTTGTGGGCTGATGCCGAGAATGGGATTCTCAAGTCTGTCTCCCACCGAGATACCAGACTTGACCGTTTGGGATTTCTTTGCAGGATCACGGAGTCAGGAAGAGCTAAAAGATGCACCATGGATGCCCAAAGTGTCTACACGTAAATAAATAGGAAAGCCGTGGCTGCAGGAGGGAAGCATTTGGGAGATGACCTGGTGGGAGAGCAGGGTCTAGAACCAGGGTCTCTTCATTCCTGGTCTTAGGTTCTTTTCATGACCCCACCTCCCCTCCCCTCCTCTCTCCTTCCCTCCCCTCCTCTCTCCTTCTCTTCCCCTTATCCCTTCCCCTTCCTTCCCCTCCCATCCCCTTCCCTCCCCCCTCTTTCCCCTCCCCTCTCCTCCCCTTCCCATCCCTTCCCTTCCCTTCCCTTCCCATCCCTTCCCTTCCCTTCCCTTCCCTTCCCTTCCCTTCCCTTCCCTTCCCTTCCCTTCCCTTCCCCTCCCCTCCCCTCCCCTCCCCTCGCCTCCCCTCCCCTCCCCTCCCCTCCCCTCCCCTCCCCTCCCCTCCCCTCCCCTCCCCTCCCCTTCTTTCCCTTCCCCTCCCATCCCCTCCCTTGCTTTCCCTTGCCTTCCCTTCCCTTCCTTTCTCAGTATTGCTTAGCTATTCTAATATCTGTGTTGCCAAAGATTGTAACATTTGCGCTTGATTTGCTGGTTCCTCCCACGTGAGGGGTCACTGATGGGCCAGCTTTAGTATTGTCCCTGCTGTGGATGGGCTGAGGGCAGAGCTTGTATTGTGGGTTGTAGAATTGAAGACTCAGAGGTGACAAGACCCGGGAAGGGAGGAAACAGCCTGGAGCAGAGTTATCACAGGACGTGATACCTTTCAGCCAACCTGATCCAAGCAGCTTACTCATTTGGCTGCAGGGTGCTCCTCAGAAACACTTCACAAAACATGTTATCAAAATGTTAGAATTGGGTTTGTTTCCTAATTAAGGATCCAGTGTCAAAATGTACTAATTATGACCGTTACCATTCAGAGAGGCTGCAAGTGAAAACCTATGATAATTTTGTTACTATAGGAAAATCTCCGTGTGATAACGTGAGCAATGTACCGCTTTCTTCGCCCAGAACAGATCCTTAACACGAAAACAATTAGAACGAAAACTAATATGCCTGATCGTGGCATCTTGAGTTCAGCATTACATAATCGTGTTAGGATGGCTCTCCTCCTGGGAAGAGTAACACATTGCGTGTCTCTCATTGAAGGGCCTTCTTTTCTTCTAGGAGACACCACGATGCTGTGAATCAGGGAGGAAGGAGGGGAGGGGTAGGTCGTGCAGCAGCATGTTCGCTGGCCCATTCCCCTTGCCTCCTGGCCAACACCACTGGATTGTATTTCCCACATCCCCTTGCTGTTAGATTTGGCCGCATGACTGAGTTCTAACAGAAGGGATGAGCCCCAGGATGGAACTAGCCTGGATCCCTGAATGACCTCATGGAGCTCGCCTCCCTCTGGCAAGAGTTTACAGGAGTGAAAGATGAAAACTTCTTTTGTGTTACGCCTCTGGACTTTGAAGTTTGTCTGTTCAAGCAGGTAGAGTTAGCTGATACAGAAAAGTGGGACTGGTGAAGCATTCCATCTTTTTTTCAGAGTTGTCCTTTGTTCTTGCTATGAGTCTGGTCTTCAGCAGAGGCCGGTACAGAGCAGAGCCTGGAGGTCTAAGGAGCTTTAGCAGATAAATTGGAAGTCCCCACACAAAAGCAGCACTCTCTAGGTCAGGAGTCAGCAAACCTTTCCTGTAAAGAGCCAGATAGTCATTATTTAAAAATAGCCATAGACAGTATATGACAAAATGGGCATGACTGTGTGCCAATAAAACTTTATTTATAAGGACAGGTGGTAGGGTGCCTGGGTGGCTCAGTGAGTTAAGCCGACTCTTAATTTTGGCTCAGGTCATGATCTCACAGTCGTGAGATTGAGCGTCACATCAGGCTCCGTGCTGGGAGTGCAGCCTGCTTAAGATTCTCTCTCTCCCTCTCCCTCTGCCTCTGCCCCTGCCCCACTCGCTCCTGCTCTCTCTCTCTCTCTCTCTCTCTCTCTCTCTCTCTCTCTCTCAAAAATAAAAACAAAAATAGAAACAGGTGGCAAGCAGGCTAGAATTGGCCTCTTTGCCCACATCTACCCTGTGCGATGACCCACATTGGAGGAATCCTGGCATCGACTTTTTTCAGAATGGTATTGATACACTTCTACTCAAATAAGTCAACTGGTTTATATAACAACCTACCAGCTGACCCTCGGGATCCTTCTACCAAAGTTATCTTGCCAGTTCTCATGTCTTCATAACAGCCCTCGGGTGCAAGTGGTCTGATTGTCCTTGTCTGTTTTCATGATCACCATGTTGGTGTCTGTCGATCGATACCTGGCATTTTGGGTAATGAGTGTGTGTAGGGATGTAACAGAAAGGGAAAAAAGCAAGGAAGAAGGAAAAACAAGGATCCCATGGGGGGCGGGGGAGGATTGATTTATTTTATTCATTTATTTTTTTCTTATAATTGGCTCACACGTTTCCAGTTTTGAAGCTTGGTTTTATTTGCCATGTCAAGAGAATACAGACTGGTATTTGGGCAAAAAGAAAGAAGCCCGGACACCAGTGCGGTTCCAAGGATCTCCGAGTCCCCTGCCCCCTCCACCATCTCTCTCTCAGCAGCCAAGCTCCGGCCACCCATCATCAGGGTTTTGAGACTTTGTGTTCGAGAACTGCTCAATCGCAGATGACTTCGGCCCCGGCAGCAGTGGCCTCCATGACACGTGTGACATGATTCTTTCCAGGACTTAACTCTGGAGAGCTCTCCATTTCCTGTTGATCGTGGGGGCCTTCTACACACAAACCGTCTGTTCTGTGACTTTGTCACAGCGCATTATGTCAGGAAAGAGGAAACAGTTCAGGCTGTGAATCTGTGTCACTGGCACACAGGGTGTGGTGCCGTGTTGTCTCGCATTGTAGCTTGTCAACACCGCAGGGCTAACAGCAGTGGCGTCAGGGTCTCCGTGCCCCTGATCACTTCCCATCTCGACACTGGTGGAGCAGGTGCGTCTGAATTATCTGGATCCTTCCAGCAGGAGTATCGAAGTTGCAGCTGACGCCTGAGTTCCAACCGGCTGCCTTCTCACACTCACTCAGCCAGGATCCATCTGAAACAAAGACCTTGACTCGCCAAGGAATGCGGATGCTGTGTCAAAAGGTCATGGCGAACAGCCAAAAATGCACCATGCTGACCTCCAGTTCTCCTTGAGGAGTGGATTTGAGGGCATCCCGGGGTCAAAAGGATATCCAGCGCAAGCTTGTCTAAGCTGGCATGGGAACATGGCGGAAATGTCAAGATTAACTGGGGCTTAAGGGAGACATTTACCAAAACAGGAGCACTCACACCCCTGGCTTCGTCAGCATTTCCCCAGGCGAGATGAGTCAAACATTTATATTTTTACATACGCAACGCGCTTGCAATTTTCAACCCGGGATGATAGAAAAACTTATTGAAAATAGTTAATCAGTTTTACAAAGACGCCATAGGTGGGGGTGCGTGCAGACCCGTACGGTTTTGAAAGTCACCTGGAGGAGGCCAGTCTGACTCATAGCTTTATGAAGGCACATTCCTAATGTTCTCTGTGCGTTCCATGGAAAACAATTGGTCTGGACGTGAACTGGTTTCTGTTTTTAGACTCCGGGCCCACAATACCCTAAATAGGTTGGGGCTGTGCTGATTTGACCATTCTTTGCATTTTAGCGAGTTTTCTTGTTCTTTTTGCGCATGCGTGATCTACAGAAATTAAGGATGAATTAGAACAGGGATGAGAAACCCACAGTATACTTGACATCGTTCCCCAGTTCTGGCTCCACGGCAGCCATCATTAGCTCACGGATACGCTCTTTTCCACCCAAATGTGGATGTAATTCCCACACCCTGCCTAATTCAGTGCTCCAGGAAGTTTTCAATTGAGCAGGTGTGGTGTACACACTGAAGCTCATTTGCCATCCTGGATGACCCTCGAGGAGAGTCTAAATTACCGCTCTTTTGATGTTGCTCCTTTTGAGAATTACAGATCAATTGCCCAGGGATTTATCGGACACCTTTTCCAATAACCTGCATTATGTTAAGCATCAGAATTTCAAGGTGAACGAGAGACTCCCTCTGACCTCAGGGACTCAGGAAAACACAGTATTTCAAGGTCATGCCACAAGCTTCTACAAAAAGGATGGTCCAGGGGTGCGGTGAAGGGATATTTATCCACCAGCAAGTGGAGAGGGAGAAGGCTTCCCGGGGAGGCGATCTTGGGGCTTCCTCAAAGGACACACCCACCGTGGTTCTTCAAGGACAGCTTTCAAAGAGAACCAGCTTCCCAAAGGGATACAATTGCGGGCCCAGTAGTTCTCCTGTCTCTTTGCCTAAAGCACACAGAAGGTCTTCGTGATTCGAGATCTCCTTGCATCGTGCCCGGAAAGATGAATACATTTATAAGTAGGCTGTGCTTATTAATGCAGTTCTGGGTTTGTTGTTCTGGACACCATGATCGTAGTTTTCTTTTCTTTTCTTTTTTTCTTTTCTTCTTTCTTCCTTTTTTTAAACTTGGGACAGTGCTATTTTTCTACCTTATAGCAGGAGTAGGTTGGAATGCATTTGAAAATTAAAAATATTTTCCCGGCAAAGGCGAGATTTTTCAAGTTTGTTCACACTGAACCCTTGCAACTTATTTTATCCCTGTTTCAAGCCAATCTTGAAGGGAGGAAAACAAATGGATTGTGAAACCGGAAGGTATCTCATATTTTAATCCATTGTTTTAGTGAGAGTTTAGAGCTTTCCCATAAAACATGTAGGTTGAGAAAAATGGGAAAAGAGCTCTTCAAGGACTTCTCCTTGTGCTCTCTCATGTTTCAAGATACTTCTCGTATGACGGCACATATGTCTTTATTTCTGTACGGAGCCCTCCACGTTCAAAAGCCAAGTAAAGTGAATTCATTTTGTGCTAACGAGAGAGCTGCTGTGTAGTGGTCTAAATGCCCCATGTCCTTTCTTCCTTGGGCTGCTGAACTCTGCAACTCTCTAAAAATGTACTCTCCAAAAATTTCCAGCAGGATTTTCCCCCACGTTTAAATAAAGAGCCCAGCGTGATAGGTTCTGCTACTTAGAGCATGGCCCATAGGAAGCCAGGGGCCTCATCTGTCCTTTTTGTATCAGTGGCAGTCCTGGCAGGAAAGAAATGATACACCCACATAGCGTAATTTGAGGAGAGTTTAATAAAGCGATTATTTATACAGGTGGGGTCAGTGTGAAAAGCAACCATAAGAGATAGGGAGCTTCCCAGGGATAGTGGTGAGGGTGGCCATGACCATCCTACACCCAAAGGAGCAAGGACGGGAGCCACATGAGGGTATCTGGGTGAAGAGGACCACCTGGCAGGAGCTGTAACCTTCAGCTGAGGAATTGAGCCTAAATCTTTGGTGACACCTTTCTCACCAGGAAAGATCCCAGGGTAAGAAACATTCTCCACCATTATTCAAGCCCATCTAGACACCAGATGGTGAGAGGAACTCATTGAAGTAGGTCATATTGGTCAGCTTTTCCAGCCATGAGGACAAAAGGGTGGAAAGTAAATCTGGACAGGGAAATGGAAGATTCTAGCGTGAGCGTCATGTTAGCCAAGAGACAGAGAAAGACTATATAGTCTGTGTCCTACCCCAATCTGTCGTTTCTCAGCTCTGTCCTGTGTCTGTCACCAGGGCCAGCATGTTGGTATGTGGGTACCATTTTGTCACTGCCCCGTGGGCAGTTAGGCAAAGCATATGTGGGTGGTTCTTTTTAGCTTCGTGCGATGGGTTTTATTTTTTATCAGGAACCAGCCAGGGGGTTACCTACATTGTCTATAAAAGCAAGAAGAAAGTGATCAGTGCTGAGGTCAGTGACTCACAACATAAGTCATTTAACCTGTAGAGCTTTGAGACTTTTTTTTTTTTTTGGTGCCTTAATTAACAAAATTTAGTATGATCAGTTTAATAGTATGAAGTAAATATTTTAACTTACACACGTCTCATGAACTCTGCTCTCTTTGCTTGGACTCCTGAGATAGAATGGCCTGCAGTCGAGTCACAGCACCCTACACAATCTGAGCAGCACCACGAATGAGTTCATCCAGCCCATCAGTCCACACCTGCCCTTAGGCTGAGGGTCCCTGTCCACAGCGTCAACAGTTCCCACACCAGTCAAGTTTAGTGGGGCCAGCAGTGTATTGCCGTGGTGTTCAGCTCGCAAGGATTTGAAGAGACAAGCACAGAAAAAGACCCGCCAGTTGGCAATAAATACTGAAACGGAGAAATTATCGTTGTCGATTCAGGGATTGGACGTCCAGTCGGGACCTGCTGCAGGGAAGAGGTGGTGGGAGAGCAGAACCCGAGAGAAAACAGGAAGCTGTTCAGTAGAGAGGATAATGGGACGGGTGTGCACAGAGGAAGGTGAGATGCTGAAGAAGAAAGGGAGCCAGAGGAAGCAAAGTAGGACATAGGGGGTGTGTGTGTGTGTGTGTGTGTGTGTGTGTGTGTGTGTGTGTGTATGTGTGTTTCACAGAGAGATTGAAATCCCGAGACCCTAACCTATCTCTCAGACCAAGGACCTCCATTCTGCCCCCCGGATTTCTAACCCTTGGCTCTGTTTTCCGTGAGGCCTACCTGGGAAGGGTCCTGTCCTCAGCATAAGACACTGCAACTAATCTGGCCGACCTAGTTGTGGGGGAGGGGACTGTCCGGCTTCAGTGGATTTTCAGAATCCTGAGCTACCAAAGGTCAACAGCTGTGTTATTGCAAATGCTGTGGACTGCGTTTTGTCAACGCCAAAATGCACATCACAACGACAACAGCCCTTTGTTAACACTGGGGAGCTCCCCAGAGCCCCAGGGAAATTCCATCACCACCCAAGTTGTGGGATGCCTTAGTGAACAGTCCAGGGTGCAGAAAAAAAAAAAAAATAATAAAATAAATGAAAGAAAGAAAAAAAAGAAAGAAGGCAGGAAGGAAGGGGGGAAAGGAAGGAAGGAAGGAAGGAAGGGTAACATCTGGTTTCAGACCTGCCAGGACCCCTCCACTCTTAACTGAGCCTCTGTCACAGTCTTTCTGGTCCTTTGTCTCCATATTCGTTTGGCATTTTTTAAAAGGAGACACAACAGGTGATGAACACAGTACAAATGATTTTCCCTTAAGAGAGGGAAGTGTCATACTGAGAAAAAGGAGCAAATCTCAAGGGGAACTTGTCTCGAGACCAGAAACCTGGGAAGGACAGCTTATTTGGATCCTAGTTATTTCATTAGATTTATGAAGTGCCTTTGAAAAGAACAGGGTACTCTGGGGACACGTCAGAACATGGCAGCCCTCGTCTTCCCAAAGAAAAGCTAAGATGGAAAAGTGAAGGAGAAGACTCTACCGAGTCCGTGACGGCAGATTCCGCCCGTGAAATCAAAGTCAAAGAAGAAATTTTGGAGAAATTCTCACCGCTGTGCTTTGAGAGTCACCCTGAGCCATTTCTTGGAAGGTTTTCCCACCATCTTTCCTCCGGGGTGAGAGGCGACAAGACGCGGAGGTAAAAGCATGGGTGATGGAGCCCAGTTAGCAGCAGTGGGGCATTGGCAGACTTTTTCACCACTCGGAACCTCAGTGTCCTCTTCTGTGAGATATAAGCCACGGAAGAACAGCTCCAGGGATTGGTGTGTAGATTCCACGAGAAGGTGAAAAGTTAGCCTCCTGAAGAGTCTTAACACGTTGCCTCGCCTATCCCGAAGACCTTAGCTACCACCACTGTTTTCGTCTTCGCTTCCATCATCATGCACTTCGGGCCCCTGTCCGTGTCCAGCTCCCAAAGAGCCCTGAGAGCAGAAGGTTCCTTTGTTCTCATAATACCTGCAACAAAATAACCCTCAAGATGTAGTCGTTAGTGGATGCCGCGAAGAAAATGAAAATCAGGTGACCGGAAAACGAATCTTTACGGATCTGCTTCCACTGCCTGGGCTCTCCGTGGGCATGTATGCTTTCATTCATTTGTGAAACTAACATGCCTACAACGTGCTAGTTATTGAAGATTCAACAGTGAATAAGAAATATTTATAGTTAAAGAAGCCTGCTGGGGATTCTGGGCCTCCAATTCCAAGGATACCAGTGTACTTCTTGTGTATGCCTTTGTCTCCCTCTTCTGCACAACCAGCTGCCTCCACTGCCACGATGGTGTTCTTTGAGGTGAGAGTAGCCTACCATGGCGATGCGAGGTGCTTCCATTTTTAGCTTTCTCAAAGCAAGGATGAATCTTTCCTTTTCATCTTGTGGGCTCCCTTATCCTCTGTTTTTGCCGTCTGCCCCCAGTCCCCCCAAGATTTCTGCCAGTCTCCTCTGAAGGCAAGCAGGGAGTCATGACCATCCCTCACTGGCTCTCGGGGTGGTCGCTGTCTATGGTCGAAGCCTTGGTTTGACCACCATATGCCTTCCTGGGTCTTGCTGTTCACTCTTTCCAAATGCTCATCATCTCCCTTTCTTAACCCCTTGGCTATACTTCAGCTACCCCAATGGAAGTACTGCCTTTCTCTGGGAAGGTGTTGCTCTTAAATGATAGCATTTGGAAACCCAGCCAATGCAGGGTGCTGGAAGAAGGAGACACTCACCTAAAGATCAACCCGAATAATCTGTGAAACAAAGGAGCCCGAGTGCCTTCTCCGGCTGCTTTACCATTTGAACCCTGGATTCCAAACCCAAAGGCCCCGTGTTCCAATAACTTTTACTCACCATGGCTTTCAACCGATTGGAACAAGATGGTCTCAAACTCATAGAATCCAACACACTTGAACTTCCATCTCTGTCCACGTGGATCTGAGAAGAGGCCCAGCTGGGCTCAGTTGAGCTCATTTCGCATCACGTGCGCCCATACATGTGCGTGTGGTTGTATGTATCTGTGTGGGGTGTGTTTTTCCTCTGTCAGAATGAAAGGTTTTATTCACGCCAGCTCCCCATCCGTTCCCATTATTCCATCCTAATGACCGTTACCAGTGTTGGCCCACGGTAGCCTCAAAGCTACCCAACGAGGCTCACAGAGCGGAAAGATCACCTCGTAAAAATCAGCAGGAAGGTGGCAAGGTGAAGCAGACCTGCCAGGGCCCCCCTTGCCATGAGGGAAGTGTCCTCTGAATGCTCCTTGAGGTATAAAAATAGCCCCAGGAGTCCCTGAATGCTAAGTTGGCTTTCTCCCCAAACCTTATAAGTAGGCAATCAGGATTTAACGACCCACAAATTTCCAATTTTTTAGTTTATGAAAAAAATATATACATATATATTTTTTTAACGTCAGTTAGAGACTCATCTTTAAAAAAAAAAAAAATATTCAATGATTTCCTCCCTCTCTTTCCGATGAGGAAAACCGGACTATTTATGCTGCATTTTAGGCTTTTTTTCATATATAATTTTTCATATAAATGCACATTTTCCCCTTCTTTCTGGGCGGAAATTTAACTTTTGTGGAAATGTGATGTGTGTTTAAATTACCAATTTCATAGGCAATATGTCTGATAATTGCGGCGAGATACTGAGTTAACTTGCAGCAATGAGTTTACGTGACAAAGGAAAAATCAGTTTGTTTGCGGGTAAGCAGCGGATAAGGCTCCCAAACTTTACTATTTGGGGGTTAGTGGTTGGGGGGGGGGGAGCGGGGAGGGGGGGAGGTTGGGGAAGGGAGGCCCTGAAATTGCTTTTTATAATTAAAAAGGGAACCTCAGATGTTTTTATATCTTGAATATTTACAATAAAACCTTTAAGTGCTTGTCAAGAGGGTAATGTGTCATTAACTGGGGACTCTGCCTCGCCTCTCCTCTCGGACATGACAGTGCAGTAGGATAAGAGAAGAGTAATTATAGTTCAACAGGACTGCCAGGTGTGATAAATGACTAATCAGCGCGCAGGAGCCTCTGTCCTCAAAAGAGGACTATTACAGTGTTATCAGCTGCAGGCCCGGGTGTGCGGGGCCCCAAACAGGGACGGGGACAGGACCTTGCGCCGCGCGCCTTGGCAGGCCTCTCGTGAGCCTGTGGCTGTCGCTTCGTTTTGTCACTGGCGTCTTTGTGAAGCTGCCACCGGGGGGGGGGGGGGGGGGGGGGGGTCGGGGGGGGAGGGAAACACACAGGGGCTCAAGCAATCTGCCTCGTGCTAATATTTATATAACACGCTCACCAGCTTCCGTCGCCGGAGTCTGGGGGGGTGGGGGTGGGGGGGTGCTTTCCCAGGAGCGGGGTTGGCGGGGAGGGGGGGGAGTGGGGGGGGGTGATGGCCTAAGACCCTGCCAGAAGGCGGTTCTCCAAGATGGAATCCGTGGGCCTCTCCTGTCCGTTTCATGTGTGTCGGGTGTGAGTGTTGTTTCTAGTGTATCCGACTGCTTCCCGTGCGGGAACAATGCCGAACTGTTCCCTGGGCTGGCGGACAGCTCAGTGCTGTCCCTGAGAACCCCAGATGCTCCCACGGTGGCGGGGGGGGCACGCCTGACCCTTGTCCTAAATGTTCTTCCACTCTGCCCGGGATCTGAACACCTTTGGATTTGATTCATTTATGAATCCTCCTTATGATCAGGAAACGTTTCCTATCGACCTGGAGGGAAATTAATCAAAACCCCTCTCAGACGAACTACGTTACTTGATTCTTTGCTCATAAACCCTTTGTTTGTTTGTTTTCTCCTCCCAGCGTGCTGAAGGATGACATGGGAGTAGCGAGGCCATTTAAGAAATAATTGTAAAAAATGTACCTCAGGAAATAGCCATTTGAGTATAGGAGGTACCTGATATGGAAAAGGACATCATGTGTTTAAAAAAAAAAAAAAAAAAGAAAAGAAAGGAGCTAGTCCGACACTTTTGATACAAAGGTTATTTTTATAATACTTGCATTTTTATCGGTTGACATATTTTAACGGGGACCCCTGACTGAAGTCACAAAAATTATGACTCTGGCACCCGAGCTCCTTATCTGACAAATGCAAGGCGAACGGTCTTGTTCTTATCAATGAGATCAGATTTCAAAAATGAACACAAGACCGAGACGTTGCTTTGTGCACAGATAACCTTGCAGGCGCGAACTCCCAAACCAGAATAAAAGAATCCGCTATGAAATAATGGGCCAGGAAGCCCCATCGCGTCACACTGTAATAGACAGTGGGGGGGGGGGGGGGGTGGAATCAAAAGGGGGAAAAACTCATTTCATCTCAGTTAATGGCAGGGAAACAAGGCAGAGAAGGACTTTCCGCGTAGCGGAGCTGGTGTGACAAACACCAGGGCTTCGCCGTGTCACGCGCCATTTGACTTTGTGCTCCGGCTTTTTTCAGGAGCTGTGAAGCCATTATTATAATGTGAAAAAGGTGGAAAGAAATACTCCCTTCTGGACCCTGGAAGGGCAAATGAGGTGCAAGCCTTTCTTCTTCTTCTTCTTTTTCTCTTCTTTTCTTCTTCTTTTTTTTAAGCTCTCAGTGTCTTCTTTGCGTTTATGCACAATGTGCTCAGACAGGGTAAGAGTCCCCCTAGTAAAAAGGCTGGAGAGTTGCCAAGGAGTTCACTGTGCCCTGAGATAAACAGAGTGTTTTGGCTCTGCTCACCTCCTTTTGTGACTTCGCTGGCTGGAAAGTAGCACACGTATGTTCTGACCTCAGCTCCTCTCTGCGTGCGTTATTTTCCAATAAGAGATTTCAAAGCCCAAGTCCCATCCTTGCTCTAAGTTCTTGGCAGGAAAGAGGGACAGAGGTATCCAGACGCACGGTGGCCAGCCTGGGCTCTGTCTGTAAGCCGCCACCGAGAAGGGTACGTGTGGGCTGCTTTCCTTGGGGCAGGGCACAGAATGGGGAGATGAAAAGAGAGCCTTCCTTTTTCAGTCCTCGGCCGTGGGCAAGCCAAGTTCTTCTGTCAATTACGGAAACCAAGTTGGGACTTGGAGGCTGATTGAAATGAGCGGTTTTCTAACCGAACGATAAACACGGCCACTACCCTCTCAGAAGAAGAGGGCAAGAGGGAGAGAAAGAAAGCAGAGAAAAAAAGATAAAAGCTCCAAACTGGCTTGTTTGTACGTGGTTATCCAGGACAGCAAGATGACCTAGACAGCCAGCCTTTGATTCTCAGGACCGCTAAAGTGTAAAGAACAGCAGTGACATTCTGGTCTGCAATAAATCACTATAAAAATGTTTATGAACCCTGCAATTTGCTGTCTTTTAAATGCAAATGGAAAGGGGCACCATTGCAACTGTAAAGGAGACCTGGGGTGGCCTGCAGGAATTATAAAATGCCGCCCTAGGTTTTGGAGATTGTGTGATCTCAAATGGGACCATTTTCGAATGATTTTGCATTTCTACCTCTGTGACCATTGGGTTAATTTATTAACGAGATGGCCGTGAATCAGGGGGAGGTGGAGGTTGGCATCGCCCTTAAACAGTGGCTTTGAATGAATGACATTTTCATTTCACTGAAGGAAGAGGGAAACTAGTGATTCAGAATCCAGATCCTGAAAGTTGTTAGGACAAAATGCATTTGGAACGTGGACCCTTCAGTGAAAGTTGGCTCAGGCATAGGGTTTGTTTGTTTGTTTGTTTGTTTGTTTATGAAACTCATCATTTTTACATAAAATCTCTCTTTGGAAATTTGAAGACTCATGGCTAGATGAAGTAACCCCGAGAAGGGCAGAATTTAGCCATCCTACACAGCACAAGAGACCCTCCCCGCCAGCTTCCCAGCTGAGTGCTCCCTGAAAGGAACATCTTGCCATTTGGTTTGGTCACCCTGAGGGTATTTTTTCCACCTTCATAGAGACTGGTAGGCGAAGACTGGAGTAGGAAGAACGACAAGAGTTTTATTCCAAGGCTGGGGTCACCTCTTCCCAGTCAGGTTACCTTGGCTACATTGTTCTTTATGCTTGACCCCCCCCCCCCAACTTCCCCAGGGGTAAAACGGTTGGCTCTGGGTTCGTAGTAAACTGGTGGAGGAGACGAAGAGACGGTGATCAGTTTACAACCAGATGGGGGCTAGAATTGAGGTGCCGTTCATTCGTGGAGGTCCTCGGGTTGTGTCACAACCCCTGAAACGTGAATCTGGCGAATAGGGACAGGTACAGTGAAAGAAAGCAAACAGCGCATGGAAACAGGTTGCCGCGCAATTCTCCCGACTGTTCCCTTCCCGCTTCCCACCTGCCTCGTATGGAGCACGCCCAAAGCAGGCACTGTTTATAGAGCCGTTGCTTGCAAAACATTTCCCCCGTCTCCAACATATGTGCAGGAAGTGCCGCAGAGCTGTGTCCTCGCTTATGCTCCCGCGAAAAGCATTTGCTTGTTTTCAAACACAAGTGTCTCACGCGGATCGGAGGGCGAGGAGCGGATCTGTTCGCCTTGGCGGCCCCTCGCTCAAATGTGCATCTCTGGCAAGTCCTGTCTGCTGATCGCACCGCCACTGAGCGGGCTGGCTGTCAGATTCCGAAGTCATTATACCATCTGTTTTTCCTATCTTCTGCTCTCCCGTGTAGACATATGTTCGAGGGGGTTGTGTATACGAGGGGGAGTGCTTTTTTCTAGGGGAAGAGGAGGAGGAGGAGGAGGGGGGGGACACCTGTCCCTGCCTACTTCTCCAAGAACCCCAGACCAAACTGAAACAGAATTTTAAAGGTGTCCAAAGTGAGGGCTCCCGGTAAGAAATTCGACCAGGTGGGGTCATCTCCTGGAAAACATCCCCATAACAGCTTTGGAGACAATGTACCTTTTGTGTTTTGTAGTAACCGGGGAGATGCATGGCTTGGATTTGTTTTCCTTCTTAGCCTGGTCACATTCCACAGAGTTTTTTTGTTTTTCGGTTTTGGTGGTGGTGGTTGTTGTTATTGTTTGTTTTTAACGTTTGCTATTACGTCTATATATCCATATGCACCTCGACCTCCCCATTCCAGACTTTTATTCTTTTTGTAACTTCCATACTCCTTCGTCTTTCTGGCTTTCACCTGAAGAATAGCGTGTGTAGACCACGGAGCCGATAAAATCGACTCTCGCCTTCCTGATCACACCAAGAAGCCTAGGGTATGGCAGATTTGTACTCATATTTATTTCTTCCTTTCCCTCCTGCCCCCTCCCCTCCCCTTCTCTGCCCTTCCCATTCCACCTATACCTCTTTCTTTTTATTATTCCCCTAGAAGGAAATATTCACGCTGGCTGGAGGGAGGATAGCAATGGTAAGGCCAACGAGCCATGGGATGGAGGCCGGAAGAGATTTTCTATGCACATTTCACGCTGCCTTCCTGGGAATTTCTGGATGTTTTGCAGCCTAATGCTCAGCCTCCAAAATTCTTTAAGAAAAATTACACAATGTGAGTAAAATGGGGTCGCTTGTCTCTTGTGCTTGTGCCCCACGACGTGCTAGAATTCACGTCAGTCCGAGATGCTGGCCCCCCTCTGCCTTCTCTGTTAGTCTGCAAGCTTCTTGCGTGAAGGATCGTGGGTTTTTATGTTTTGTCCTTGGGCCCAGAGCAGAGCCCGCTGCCTGCACAGAAAGTGCCCCACATGTGTGTGTGGAAGGAACTTGCAGAAGCCCACGATTTTAAAGACTTTCCAAGGAGGGACTCAGCAAGGAACATAGAAACGGAGGTGGTCAAGCACAGTGGTTAATTCTGGAGTCCTTTTGAGTTCAGATCTTGGCTTTACAGCATACGTTGTGGGTGCCAGAACGTAGTTAAGCCTCAGTTTCTTAGCATGTACAATGGCTGTAATAGTAACGCCTCCTTCCTCCAGAACTCGTGGGCTGGGTGAAGTGATTTAATGTGATAGGAAATTGTCCAGCGCCCATGCTCAGCATAAACAAAGGGCTCTTTAACTGTGATCAATAGAGAACATCCACCTTGAAATGTGGAAATGGGTCTTGCTTCAACTGAAGTACCTTTTGAAAGCACCAGTCTGATCCTGACCTTAGGGCATGTCTCTGAAATTCTCTCATGTTAGCATCTCTGAAATCTGAGCACATCTCGAAGTCCCCGTTAGGCAGGCAGCGGCGATATGAGATTTGTCGCCGCCTTTGCATACGTAAACATGCACAGCGCCAGCGATGGAACGACTTGAAGGGCGGGTGTCAGTGGCTTTGAAGCAAAATCGCAGACATAAAGCTGGATGGAGTACCTGCTTTCAAGGAACCGAAGGGCCATCGGGGTGGAGAGGCAGGTGGGTCTGGCTACATTCCAGAAGTGGGAAGCACAAGCAGGTTTTCCTACTTTACGGAACTGAACGGCCCTCTCGAGAGCCCAGCACCGATGGCTTTTCCTCTTTTGCAGGGTTCTTCTAAGAAAGGTTGTGTCACTCGTGCTTTCAGTGGCACAGAAGGTGACAGTTCGTAGAGGAATACAGGCACCCAGTGATTCAGAGTTTAAACATTATTCAGCGAGAGCGGTACCGTTACTTAATGTGAGGAAATTATAGGAATGCCTTCATGTGTTCCTCACTTATGTTGTTATTGTAGACAGAAGAGTTAATCTATGACACAAATGGACGTCTGATGATGTCTGTAAGTTCTTGCACTAAGTATAAAATTTAAAAAGTCTAAGTGACAGGAAAGCCTTGTGCCGTATCTTTTTTAACGTTTATTTTTGAGAGAGAGAGGGTGAGTGGGAGGGGGGCAGAGAGAGAGGGAGACAGAATCTGAAGCAGGCTCCAGGCTCCGAGCTATCAGCACGGAGCCTGAGGCGGGGCTTGAACCCACAAACTGTGAGATCATGACCTGAGCCAAAGTCGGACGCTTGACCGACTGAGCCAGCCAGGCTACCCCAGCATTGTACCATATTTTAATTGGCAGCATTTTTTTCCCTTCGTGGAAAATAAATAATGCCATCTATAATCTCAGATCCAGTTAAAAGCAGTATCAAATCCCCCAACGGGAATATTTAAAGAGTTTCTTCATGCTTTTGGGGTAAGGGCCAGAATTCTTCCTATGACTGGGCAGGCTCTCCAGGGCATGGCCCTTGCTCACCTCTCCAGACCCTTTTGCACCAGCCCGCACCCCTGCACCCCGGTACTGAGTTTCTAAGCCGCGTCCACACTGGCACACCGTCCAAATGTCACCTCACGAGGTTCCGCCTCTGCCTGGAATATTCTTTTTCCTTCTCCCTCTATAGACCCCACCTGGGGTAGACAGGATAATGGCCCCAAAGTTGCCGACGTCCAAATCCCCACAACCTGTGAATATATGAGGTCCTGGGGCAAGTGGGGCATTCAAGTTTCAAAATGGAATTAAAGCAGCCGGTCAGCGGAGCGTAAAATTGGGAGATTGCGCTGGATTATCCAGATCGGTCCAGGATAGTCCCAGAGCTTCCTTAAATAGGGAAAAGGGAGGCAGTAGAGTCAGAACCAGATAGCAGAGCACAGAAGACGTGGCCTGATGTTGCCATCTTTGAAGATGGAGGAAGGGGGTGTGGACCAAGGGATGCAGGCAGCCCCTGGAAGCTGGAAAACGCAGGAAATGAATCCCCCTTGGAGCTTCCAAAAGGGAACAGAACCCTGCTGACACCCAGGATTTTCGCCCAGTGAGACCCATTTTAGACTCACGACCTCTAGCACTATAGGAAAATAAATGTCTGTCTTTTTTTTGTTTTTTTAACATTTATTTATTTTTGAGAGAGCAAGAGAGAGCGAGCCCGCATGGGGTGGCGGGGGAGGGGCAGGGAGAGAAGGAGACACAGAATCTGAGGCAGGCTCCAGGCTCCGAGCTGTCAGCACACAGCCCAACGAGGGGTTCGAACTCATGAACCGTGAAATCACGATCTGAGCCAAAGTCAGATGCTTAACCGACTGAGCCACCCAGGTGCCCCTATGTGTGTCTTTTAAGCCACTAAGTTGGGGGCAATTTGTTCCAGCAGCCACAGGCAGCTGATGGACCCTCTGAAGGCCCCTTCCTCGGGGAGATCGTGTCCAGCCTCCCCCAGGGGCTCTCAGGGGGACCTCACGTCTCTCCTCCCCTGCACCCACATGGTTTGTCGTTACGCCCTTATTTGTGTGATTATTTCCTTAATGCCTGTCTCCGCCATCGAACTGTCCGCACCGCAAGGGCAGCCATAGTTTCTGCTTCACTGTGATATCCCCGCAGCCCAGGGCCCACCACCGCCCCGGAGCCTAAGAGGAGCTCAGCATTTATAGAAGGAATGAATACACGAATGCTTGCGTGCATGCTGGAGTCCATGAACACGTTCACTGATGATTCCACCGGAGAAAGGAGGACAGGCCGCCACCAGCTGTAATGAAGCACAGACCCCACATCCGGGGCCAGCGACACAAGGGCACTTTCATTCGCTGCTGAACACGCTTCTGAATATGGAGCGAGGGTACCGTCCCGGACCCAGTCTGTTGAGACACCGGCCGGCCCCTTTGCCTCCTCTCCCAAGACAAAAGCCTTTCCCCAACCCCCCCCCATGCCCCCCACAAATCGAACACACCATCAGCTGCCCCCCTTTCTCCCCACCCCCCCCCCTCAGTCTCCACGGGAGAGTCAAGCTGAATATTTCTTTAAGGGTTGCTGTGGAGTTTCTTCTGGTGGAGTGAAGGATTTGTAGCAAAACCCAGCATGTAACTTGAGTGTTCTGTGAAGCCAGATATCGGTGCCAAGCTAAATTTGTGTGTGCAGCTTCTGTTTAAGGCAATTATATAGTGTGTAATACCCAGTAGAGAAATTAAGTCGAAGTACATTTTGCCCATGGAGATTATCCTCTCAGTTGGATTTATTTTAAACAAGTTTTGCCCCTTATACATTAAGGTGCGTGCCATAAATCACTTATGTAATAAACTGCACTGTATTATGTGGGGGGGAAAAAATGAGCCCCTGGTAGGGGGAGAGACTTCAGATGGAGCCAGACCTGAGGCAGGAAGGGAGGGAGGGGAGGGGTGGAGGGACGGGGTGTTCTGCAGAGTCCGCAGGGGCGCAGCTCAGGACGCTGCTGTCGGGAGGCGCTTATGTAATAACTGCCAGGGTGTCGCTTTAGGAGAAGTCACACCGCCCGTCTTTCTGGAGCAGGCTCCTGGCCTATCTTAATTAGCAGCCGTCCTCAGCGAGTCTGGAGGGAGCAAGAATGATGTCGGCTTTTATTAAGGATGAGAAAATGGGGAGAGGTGGCGACGATAAGGGACCTGGGGTCACCACCCACCAGACTCTATGGATAATCTAGGAACTGGTACAAGACATCCAGTGAAATTTGAACCTCGGATGAACAATGGGTGAGTTTTCGGATAAGGAGATCCCGTGGACTCCTTGGGGTGTGCTCTGCTAACAGATTATTCATCGTTGATCTGAAACCCGGATATCGCCGGGCACCTTGGGTTTTGATTTGCTATCTCGAACAACTTTTATCATAGCAGAACTCAGACTGATGCCGTCGCTGTAACAGATCAGTTACTCTGAGCTCCCACCCTCCGTGGGGCCCTTTGTTAAGGCCCTTCCCGTGATCTAGTTGATTCTTCACAAGCAAACTAGAAGGGTGGCCCTGTGTTTATTCCCATTTCACAGAGGAGCAAACTGAGGTTTGCAAAGGTTCGACCACACGCCGAGTATCTCTCCATCGACCAGGGCGAGATCGAGACTTCACACTGGGGCCCGTCGGGCTCCAAAACGTGTTCCCACAATCACGAAGTTATACAGCCTCTTCTAGACGCTGATTTGAGAAATAGCTTCACGATGAAACGCGCCAAGGGAGACTGCCTGTTGTCCTTAACGCAGAAGCACGTTAGAGCTCACCAATCTGTGCCGGTTAGGAAAGAAAAATGATATCGCTCGGAAAATCATTTAAAAACTTCCTGGCGCACACAGCTGGCTCACCACGGAGAGCATGCCATGGGGCCTCGAAGCGCACGTCAGCAGCGAGACTGTTCAGGCCCTGCTCTCTCCTGCCGAAGAACCTCCTTCCAGAACCCTCCTCTGCCGACAGCCACTCCAGTTTACACGTTCGGCATCCTCTAACTTTGAGAGCCCAGTAAAACCGAGCGCTTAGCGAGAATCGGACGTGGATAAGCTGCTTGTAATTTATGATTTAATGCAGCATGGTGTCGAAGAAGGTGATTGCACCGAAAACCAATCACCCTCCATTGTCACAAGGAACGGGAGAAACAGGGACGTGGTCTGACTTTTGCTGACAGTCCACTCTGTACCGGGAAGCTTCCATCCACGGTTTCGTTTCATCTTCCCATTATCCGTGTGGGGCCTCTCTCAAGTATTTCCCTGTGGCTGAGAAACAAAGCCCCCCCACCCCCCCAATTCACTGCCTTAGGACCGCCATTCTGTTAGCCATCGCGAGTCTCTGGCTCAGGACTTTGGATAAGTCTTGGCCGGCGGAATGTCCGGTTCCATGTGCTGCTCCCGGGGGTCACTTAGTGGCGTTCAGGGGACGAGAGGGCCGGTCTCGGGGGTCTAAGATGGTTTTCCTCCCACGTCCAGTGCCTTGTCAGGATGGCAGGGAAGGATGTGTTCGGCTGGGCTCTAGCAAGGTAGGCTCAGTGTGGTTGGAGTTCTCGAAGGCAGCCGTCCCCCCAAACACAGCCGAAGTTGCATGGCTGCTCTGCCCTAGCCTCGGAGGTCACAGGGCATCGCTTCTGCTGTATGCCTTTGTGGGAAGCTGTCACCTCTGTGCTTCATGGGGGAACCAGCCCAAACCCACCAGATTCCAGGGCGGGGGGACAGACTCTGCCTCTTGATAAAAAGAGTAGTGACGAATCTGTAGCCAGATTCTAGAACTGTGATGGGGCCTCTGCCCTTTGTTTCGTGGGGGGGGAAAAAGTTCTCCTATAATCTCCCCATTGTTGGGTACCCCTTACCCTCTAAGTCTCTTTCAGACGTTCCTATTTCAAATTTTTTTTTAATGTTTATTTATTTTTGAGACAGAGAGAGACAGAGCATGAACAGGGGAGGGGCAGAGAGAGAGGGAGACACAGAATCTGGAACGGGCTCCAGGCTCCGAGCTGTCAGCACAGAGCCCGACGCGGGGCTCGAACTCAAGGACCGTGAGATCGTGACCTGAGGCGAAGTCGGCCGCTTAACCGACTGAGCCACCCAGGCACTTCCAGATGTTCCTCTTTTCAAGTCAGCTGATCAGCAACCATAATTCCATCTGTGATCTTAATCTCCCTTCGCCTTGCGACCTAACACATCTATAGGTGCTGGGGATTCGGATGTAGACATCTTGGGGGGGGGCATCCTTCTGCCCCCCGTAGACGTTCTTCTGACTCCTCACAGAGCCCATCTATGCTGAGTGTGCCCCCTCCTCCACATGCCCTGGCTTCCCAGGCCCCTCTGAGTGTTTGCACATTACCGGCATCGTCTTTATCGTCTATCTCCCTACATCACACGGTCCCTAAAGACACAGACGCTGGTTTTGTTTTGCTCACCCACCGTCGTGCGTACGCAGGGCTACATCCAGCACATAGACGACGCTCCGCGCGTAATCGTTGAATGAGTAGACGTGCCCGGGGGCAATACCAAACAGTGACGGGTACCCTGGATGCTGCCTCCTCCAAGGAGAATTCCCGGGATAACAGAGAGTCTATTCATGTCTGTCAGGCAGGCTTGGATCTTTCTAATTTTCCACTGGCCCAGGAGTGTCGGAGCAGAGCCAAAAAGTACACGGGGGCAGGAAAGGCTGCGGTCAGAGGCAGACCCTGTTAGCCTTGGCCCCATCTGCCAGGGTCTGCTGGTTTTCATTACAGTCCTAGTACAGCAGAAGATACCGTGTGACTGCGGGCACGCTTCAGCAAGCCCATCCCTCCGGATCCCCCGCACCGTGCGTCCCTCTCAACTCTTAAATATCCTTTTGAAGCCCATATGTTCAGTCCACCCCAACTTCTGTTTATACTGGTGCAGAGCGAGGGGCTGCTCAGATTCTGGGAGTTGCACGGGAAGGTATTAAATGTGTTTTGAAAATACTTGAAAGTCCAGCTGTGTATGTTTTAGTTTTATATTTAGCCTTAAATTAGAGACTCCGTATACCTCAAGTAATAAAAAGGCACAGCAGGGACTTGCGTTTCCCTTATGTTTGCTGGGGCCGTGCACCTAGGTGAGATTTTATTATTTGTAATCTTTTTTTTTTTTTTTTTTTTCTTGGTCGGTTGTTTAATTCCGCAGCTTAATTCGGGCCTTTATGCTTTTTGAGGTCCCCTCTTGCGTTTCAGAAAGTAGTTACTGGTGTTTTGCCTTCCACTCGAATTTAAGAAAAGCGAAGGGAGCAGGGAGGGGACGAAGGAAGTACAAGTCTGTACCAGACCCTGAGCTGGGTGCCCTGGTGTGGTGAACCCACAACGCACCCTTTTGAAGAAGGGAGAGTGGGTCCCAGCAAGACCGAGATGCTCCCTGACTTCTGCCGTGGTTCACTTTTTGCTTTGAGTGCCGTCTTGCTCTCTGCCTGTGGCCCTGACCTCGGGCTTCCTGATACCCCCTACTCCCACCTGCAGTGGGGGGGTCCCCAAGAGCCTGTCCCAGGCTGAAGTCCAAGGCTGCTTGCTGAGCCTTGGAGGAGAAGGAACTCGTGATTCCCCAGTGTCACTAAGTGCCCAAGCAGAAGGGAAAAGTCACAGGAGCAATGTCGCCCGTAGCCAAGGATGAGGGCCCAGCCTATGAGTTTCCTTCGCCTGCCTTAACAAGCTGCTACGGAGTATCTGCCTTCAAACAACTCACATTTACTGTCTCACAGTTTGGGAGGCTGGAAATGCCAAATCAAGGTGCTGCTGGCCGGGCTGTGTTCTCTCTGAAAAACCTGGGGGAGAATTCTTCGTAGATTCTGGCATTTCTCAGCAATCCTTGGCTTTTGTGGCTTGTAGATATATCACTCCAAATGTTTGCGAGGCACTGTGTTAGCTTTCTATTGCTGCTGTAACAAATTAGCACAAGCCTAGTACCTCAAACAACCCAGATTTATCATCCTTCAGTTCCACCTGGCAAAGGTCCAACAACACAAGTCTCGAGGCTGAGATCAAGGTGTGGTCAAGGCTGTGTTCCCGCTGGAGACCCTAGGGGAGAAGCTCTTCTCTTGCCTTTCCACCTCCCAGAGATCTCCCATGAGACTCTGGGCCCCTTTCTTCCATCTTCAAGGTCAGGAACGTGGGGCTGAACTCTTTTCACAATGACATCTTTCTGGCTCTGTCTTCAGATTTCCTCTTCCACTTTTTTATTTTTTATTTTTTATTTTTTTTGAGAGAGAGGGAAACAGAGTGTGAGTGGTGGAGGGGCAGAGAGAGAGGGAGACACAGAATGTGAAGCAGCCTCCAGGCTCTGAGCTGTCAGCACAGAGCCTGACACGGAGCTTGAACCCGTGAACCGTGAGATCATGACCTGGGCCAAAATCACGTGCTTCACCGACTGAACTGCCCAGGCGCCCCCCTCTTCCACTTTTAAGGACCTTTGTGATTACATTGGGCCTGCTGGATAATCCAGGATAATCTTCCCATTTTAAAATCAGCTGATCAGCACCATAATTCCATCTGCAATCTTAATTCCCCTTTACCTTGTAACCTAACATATCCACAGGTTCTTGGAAGTAAGGTGTAGATATCTTTTGGAGGGGGGGGCATTATTCTGCCTTCCACAGTCATCCTGTCACCTGTCCAGGCACTGTGCAAAGCAGAGACGATACCACAGTAAATGATACCAACAAGGCCCTTGTGCCCGCAAAGCTTATGTTCTAGTGGGGTGAAGGGCGTTGAAAAGGTCAGCAAGCAAATAGTGTAATTACAGGAAACACAAGCGGTGTGTGTGAAATAAAAAAAGAAGGGTGCCATGATGGAGAATAATGATGGGAAGTCCTTACATAAATAGAATAATCAGGGAGAGCCTCCTGACGAACCCTAAAGCATGAAAAAGGGCCTGTCATGTGACGCACTGGGAAAAGATGTTCTAGGAAGAAGGAACAGCAAACACAGTGGCCCTGAGGCCTTGAGAAAAATCATTCCGACTTCCTTCTATAAAATATATCAGAGAAGGTGAATGAGGGTGACTGTTAGTAGCTGTTGCAGTGATGCAGGAGAAAGACGACAAAGGCCTTGAGCGGCAGGTGGAATCCTAGCACCGGAGGATAGCCATACCCTAATCCCCAGAATGTGCAGATGTTACTTGATACGGCAAAAGGGCATTTTTATTTTTTTATTTTTTTTAAGTGACTTAATGTGTGATTTTATTTCATATTACAAAAATATTAACCAAGCAGCCAGTAGTCAGATGGCAAGCACTCTATAACAAATTCTGTTGAGGTTATGAGCATAGGTTTTCAGAGTGTTACTGAATCTAAGAATCGACTGCAGAGTTTGTTAAAAATGCGTATTTTCAAGCTAACCACCAGATTCTAATTTAGTAGGACTGAGATGGAGTCTAGGAATCCACAAATTGTTGGCCAACTTAGTGACCCTGGTAGGAGACAAAGAGATTACTATGGAGTTAGGCATACCCTTATTTCTTATTTGAACTGGAAAAATGGATGATGGGTATGATAGAATGAACCTTATTTGACAATCAACAGAGAGGCAGGAACGGGCCAAGGTGTTTTAGCCTAGCTTAAGAGGCTCAGATTAGAAAAGGCCTCCAGTATCACACCAAAAAACCTATGGATTTGAATCTTGAAACCAAATAAGGTTTCAGAGTAGGGGAATAATAATCTGAGTGATTTTTAAAGGGACGTTGATTTGCTGGGATGAGTTGTAAAGATGGAAGGCCGGTGAGGTTTAGAATGAGGTGATAAACGTAAGCATCAAGGAGGAGGTATAGACAATAGAAAAACAAAGTCGGAAGTCATATTGGTAAAAATGTTGAACTTCCATTTACATACGTAAGGATAGGAAGTTCATATTAAATGCATTAAAAATACTCATTAAAAACATAACAGTAACAGCAACAATAGCAATAACAATAATAAAAATACTAAGAATGAAATCTTTAACAGGTCTTTCAGACGTTTACTTGCATCGTTCTTGAAACTCCACAGGAGCTCAACAGCAGTTTGTGTTGCCTTCTTTCAATGGGGTTTTGAGAGCAGAATTTTCTTTACTTTCATGACGAAAAGCAAAAGGGCATTTTTAGATGTGATGCAGTGAAGGATCTTGAGATGAGGAGACGGTCTGGGAGGGCCTCACTAAAATCACAAACGTCCTCATAATAGACACAGAGGAAGGTTTGACCACAGAATTAGCAAATGTGATGACAGAAGCTGGCTTGAGTGATTGAGGGAGGAATCATGGGCCCAATAAGACCATAGTCTCTGTCACCTGGAAAAGGTGAGGGGACTGATTCTGTGGGGCCCACACCTTGACTTTAGCCCAGGAAAGCTGGTATCAGCCTCCTGGCCTCCTTGCCTCCAGAACTCTAAGAGTTCTCATGTTGTTTTAAGCTGCCACGTCTGTGGCCATTTGTCAGGGCAGCCCTAGGAACCTCGCATGTCTCATTAAGGATGTGCTTTTGGACACAAAGGAGGAGTCCTTGACATGGGCAGAACTTGGTCCCCCTGGGGTGTGGGGAGAGCAGGGGGACAGAGGACGTGGGATGAGCCTACGGTCCCTACTTGGGTGACTGACCGGAGAATGGTGGTGTTAACTGAGAGAAAGACAAGCAGAGGGAGGAGAGAGAGTTCAGTTTGGGCCGTGCTGAGGCCGAGTGCACAGATGAGGCCCAGGAGACCCTGGCTGTGCGGGTCTGGAGACCCAGCTTCAGGCCGAGGGCCTGGAACCTATTAGGCACTCACTGAATGAGTGAATGAATGACTGAATGAATGAACGAATACTTGATGTGAATGTGGGAATCCTCTGTGAATGGTGGTAGCTGACACCATCAGATTGGACAAGATACTCCGAGGCCTGGTATTTCGGTTAACCTTTCTGCTTAAAAATATGTCCCTGAAACCTTGTCTTATTTAAAGGCAATTTCATTTCGGCCAGACTCTCCTTCCAGGCCCCCGGTGAGTTTTCCCCTCCGGGAGACACCATCTTTCAACCTCCCATCCCCCAATCGATGGGATGCCACTTTTAAATACTGGCAGTTTCGGGGGCACCTGGGCGGCTCTGTCGGCTAAGGGTCTGACTTCAGCTCAGGTCATGATCTCCGGGTTCGTGAGTTCAAGCCCCGCGTTGGGCTCTGTGCTGCCAGCTCAGAGCCTGGAGCCTGCTTTGGACTCTGTGTGTGTGTGTCTCTCTCTCTGCCCCTCCCCTGCCCCTCTCTCTCTCAAAAATAAATAGACGTTAAATACTAGTAGTTTCTGGGCCAGACGATGGTTAAGAGAAATCAGTGCGATCAACATGTATGAACCTGAGGAACTAGGCAAGCCCTTGGAAATTATTATATGCTTAAACCTAACTGCAGAGTTAACCTAAAGGGAGATGATCTTGGGGGGAAGTGTTATCAGATGAGGAAACAGACGTAGTCAACTTACTCGCCCAGGATCCCATAGCTGCTCGGCGACAAAACCAGGATGTGAATTGACAGCTCCTTCCAGGATACAGAAGCTCTTTGATATTTATCATCTTACTAATAATAGAGAAAATAAATCATAATAACAACTACCCTTTATTAGTCACTTGGTACCCCAGGCTCTTTCCCAAGCACTCTGCGTGCAGTTGGTGCCTCCTAACATCCCCAGGAGCTAGTTACTTTTGGTGGATCGGCTATGTGTTTCTGCACGACAAATCACCACAAACTGAGGAGGTTAAAACGCATATACATTGTCTAATATCCCCCCGTGCCCAGCCTAGCTATGTCTTCCGTTCAGGGTCTCAGGAGGCTGAAATCAAAGTGTCAGCCAGGGCTGGCGTCTTCAGAGAAGCTGTGGTTGTTGACAGAGGTCGTTGCTCTGTGATCATAGGGCTGTGGTCTCCATTTTCATGTGTGGGGGTGGGGCTGTTCTCAGCTCCTGGAGGCTGTTCTCGGGTTCTGGCCGTGTGGCCTTTTTTCCATAGGTGCTTCCACAACATTTGCTCCTTCAACACCACGAGAGATTCTGAATTTTTCTCTTCCGGGAGGGCGCTCTTTCCTTTTAAGGTTCACCTGATTAGGTCAGGCCCACCCAGGATCATCACTGTCTTGATTGACTCAAAGTCAGCTGCTTTGGGACCTTAACAACATGTGCGACTTCTCTTCCTTGTCGGATAGGGTAATCCAGTCGTGGGAGCAAGCCTTCCTATCATGTTCCTAGATCCCGTCCACACTCCAGAAAACTGTAAGCGTGTGTATCTTAGGAGGTGGGAATCTTGGAGGCCATCTTGGAATCCTGCCAACCACAGTCTGTGAAATCCCCATTTCACAGATGTTGCAACTGAGACTTAGATGTATTATGCAGCTCGCCCCAGGCCATGGGAAGACAGAGCTGGGATTCAGGCCTGGGCCCATCAAGTCAGGAGCCCATGCCTCCAGCACCAGGCTGGACTGTCGTCACACTCGTCCCCCGGCCTCCACCTGAAGGTGCTGACCTTGCCGCTTGCTGCCTCCAGAGAGGTGCAGGTGGCTGCACCTGTCCTCGGCATTGTCCTCCAGCCTCTCAAGCTTCCGCCTGCGTCCGGAGAGCAGAAAGGACGGAACAAGTGCCAGGGCCTTTAAGTGAAGCCATATTTGTACAGTGAGCAGCACGTGCACAAAGAGGCAAGCTAAAAATGTCCCTGACCTTCTAAAAATGGAATGACGTGGCCAGGTATTGAGTCAGCTCTGCGACTCTAATGCAGTCGTCCTGATTCAGGATCCAATTTATTCCTCATTAAACATATTTTAACTTGATTACAAACAAGCCTCATATCACTTACGGAACCATTGGAGCTGGCCGAAAGGGTAGGTTGTATCTGTGGCTACCTTGCTCTCCCAGACGTGCGAGGTGATCACCTCGCCTGCTAAGAAGGCCGACTCACTGGTGGACTCTTTGGAGCTGTTTAAGGAAAGCAGGAGCGTGATAGGAATGCCATTGGGCTTGAATTTTGTAAGCCTGGACGTGTATCCTGCTCTTTGCAGATGAATGGGGGCTTCTGGAGTCCAGAAGCCCGAGGCTCCATGGTCCTGTGGGTGCGTTGGTCTCGAAGTGGGTGTTAAGAACGGTGCCGGGAGCTGGCAAGAGTGTGACGAGCTGTAACGAAACACGGCACCTGCCCTCCGGGGGCTTTCACTCTAGACCTCAGAGCAGTCAGATATCCGGGCGAGGAAATGTCGTAAGACATCTGGGGCCCAGCTGTGAGGGAGAGATGCACATCAGACAGCACCTCATGGAGTTGGGAGCTCGTCTGGGAAGCTTGTTGGAGAAAAAGAGGCATAAGCCGATCGAGGTCTGGCCTTCCTCCGGTTACGAGAGGAATTCGATCATTTGTGAACCTGTGACCTTGGGCAAGGCCCTGAGCCTCTGTGAACCTCAGTGTACTCTTCAGAAGTAAATGGATGGAAGAAATACCGGGTCTTGAGCATGCTGAGTCCTAAGCAAGCTGCTGTCCCCAAGAAGGCTCCCCCAGCTGTCCCTTCTTGTTTTTGCCCTTAACACTCTTATGTTTCTTCTCTACCTTACTCATGCCTACGTTAAAAAAAAGAAAGAAAGAAAGAAAGAAAGAAAGAAAGAAAGAAAGATAGAAAGAGAGGGACCGTCGCATCAGGGAGCACCTTGTGCTGAGAGAGGGATGCCCGGGCATTGAGGTGCAGGGCTCTTAACTCATTGAGGCTTCTGGAAGGGTATAGTCTTCACCCAGAGACCCATGCGACTGTGTTGGTTAATGAGGGGAAGCAGGGCCTGGCCCCCAGCAGGGGTCTGGGGACAGAGCAGATCTGTGAGTGACAGCAAGGGGTCCTCTGTCCTGGGGACCCCCCAGAGAACAAAGGAGGCTAAGGAGGCCACCTTGTTGGGGGCGGGGCAAAGAAGCAGACCAGTCACTGCTATGAGAACGTATGGGAAGGTGATGAGTGTCACGGAGAGAAAACGAAGTGAGGCAGGAGGAGCGGGCATTGCATTTGTTCACAGGGTGGTCGGGACAGTCTCCCATGGGGGAGGTTCTGGGGGCCGGTGGCAGCAGGTGGGCGGGGACACAGCAGGTGCTTGGGGGGAGCCTTCACAGCAGAGGGGACATGGTTGCCCAGGTCCTTCCGAGGGGACAGGCCTATGGGGTTGGGGAGATGGTGGCAGGGCACTGAGGGAAACACAGAAGGGTGGCAGGATCAGCTTGTGAGCATGGTTACTTCTAACATGTATGATCTCGTCTCTCAATAGTAAATATGTCTTCCTACATCCTCGAGCATAGGATGACGCATCTTTATATAAAATATAGATGGTTGTGGGGCACCGGGTGGCTCAGTCGGTTTAGTGTCCAACTTCGACTCAGGTCACGATCTCGTTGCTCGTGAGTTCAAGCCACACGTCGGGCTCTGTGCTGACAGCCCAGAGCCTGGAGCCTGCTTCCGATTCTGTGTCTCCCTCTCCCTCTCAAAAATAAATAGACATTAAAAAGAAGAAAAAAGAAAGTGCCCGTGGTGGCTAGTGGCCACAAGCTGAGAGATCGCTGTGATTGGTCAGTGAATAAAGGATCGAAGGCAAGGGATGTGGGAAACGAGGCCGAAGAAACAGAACATATACAAAGGGCTAGATGTTCCAAGAAGCAGGAAATAGGCCTGCACTTCCCTTCCCCTGTGGCCAGCTGGCACCTGGAACAGGGCAAGCAGGCACTTGGGCGCACGGTTCTCTTTTCCTGCAAGTCACGTCCCCTCCCGACATGGCCCACGGCAGACTGTAACACTCCTTGTAAGCCTGGCTGAAGGCAAGCATGAAGAAAGTCCCCTCCGTCCAGCAGTCATTTGGCGGCTCACCTTGCTAACTGCCCATCTCCACGCTGACGCTCTTCTCCTGGCCCTGCCTTCAGGTGCGGTGCATCTAGCGACCTTTGCACCCGCTCTGAGCTCCAGCCCCAGAACGTTCCCTCTCTGCATCCTCCTGAAGGAGCAAGATGTGCACGCCTGTCCTTGTGGGGATCACCTCCACCTTCAGGCTCTGCTGGGGCCTGGGGAGGGGAGCTCTGATCTCCCCAGCCCCTGACACCCACCCTCACCCCCATCCCGTCCCTCCTCTCTTCTGATGCCTCTTTTATCTACCCTGGAGTTGTGTGTTTTTTCTCGCCTCTTTCTCTATAAGCATTTCTTGAGCCAACTTCACGTTCCTCTGTGGAGTCACTCAGAGCCCAGGCATCTGTGCCCCAAGCATCATCTACCGGTCCCCACTGAAGACCAGGGACACTGCTCGTTCTTTTGGATTCCACCTGGATGCACCAGCCTCCGCCCACTCGCCAAGGGTTAAATCTTGCGGCGACTGGGTCCCGTCTCCCCGAGCTTGGTTTGTATCACGGGCTGCATTAATCCACCCAAGTTTACTTGGAGTCCCAGTCTGAACTCAGATGGGAGCTCCCGGAAGCAAAGCAATTGAAGGTTCATTTGTTACTTTTATTATCTCATTTCTTCATCTTTTTTTTTTTTTTTTTAAATCCAAATTGCCTCCTCTATGGGAGAGGCTGGGGTCCTCTTTATTCTCCTCTTGGTTCTGTCTCTGCCTCCTCCCAGGTGTTTGCAGTCGCGTATTTTTCATTCGGTGTCTGGGTCCGATGCCATGAGCCCCAAACACCTCTTCCCCCGAGAGGAGAAGAGGACGCTCCATAATCTGTAAGGATTTTCCTCTCTTCCCTTTGTCAGCTGGCATGCGAGATGCTTCTCGGGCTGTAATTTAGAGACTGTCAATTTCCGAGAGCGGCTGGGGAGCAGAGACATGGGCTGCATTTCCTCGCTTCAGCTGCAGTCGGGTCTGAGCTGGCATACGGCGAGGTCTCTTTCTGGGAAGGGACGGTCCTATTTAAGGAAGGCCCTGGCTTTTGTCAAGTTCAAAAGGTTTTCAACGTCTTCCCGAGGTGGTGGTCGTGGGAGGGGTTGTTATGACACATCGGTCTGGGGAACGCCGTGCCCGGGTCGTGATTTATACCAACAGATACTTTCCTGGGGAGGGTTCCGCTCCACAGTTGGGCACTGACACGTTATTAATGCTTTCCTGTTTTCTATTGTCCCTGAATGGAAAAACACTTTGGAGCCCTTAAATTTTCTCAAGATGTCTGTGTTTTCCTGGATCATCCCTCAATTTTCCATGGTACGGAAAATGTAAATGTTGCTACATTTGGTTCGGGGAATCTGGCAGTCGCTGCAAATCCTTTTAAGATTTGCAGCCCCACAGATGCTTTCACCTGGAGAATCCCCGACTTGGCAAAAACAACCTTCTTCCCAGCCACTGCTTTTGGAGCAACTCCTGGATTCCCGCGACTTTGCATACATTATTGATCATGCCGTACCGCATTCCTTCAAAGGAGATGTCCCTGTCCTAATTCCAGAGCTGGGAAAAATAAAGCTCAGAAATGAAGTCACCTTCCCTTGAGGATACAGCTAGGGAGTGGGTTCCAATCCAGTTTCTTGGACTCCAAGGCTCCCGACAGCACTTTTGCATTCCTTTCTGTTTCCTACTTTTGTTCAACGTACATTTGTCCAATTCTCTCTTACAAGCTCTTATTTGGCACCAAGTGTTTCCAACGAGCACTTATTTAGTGAGTGACTGTGGTTGCACCTAGGAGGAAGCTGCAATGCCCTACACTAGCCAGCAGAAGGATAGATGTACCAAATTCACCTTTGAGCGATCAAAGACAGAGAGGGAGAGATCTGATGACCCAAGTGAGACTCGCAAGGAGCTTCTTCTGACAGCTACTGTCATCCGGGACCTTTGTCCCCCAAATGTTGGTGTGTAAGAGGTCATTGGATGCTTGTGTCCACTTGTCTATGGTTTGCCGTTGGATTGTTACAGTATGGAGAGCTTCCTCTGTGTTTCTATTGTATTCTGAGTTATTCTGAGTATAGACGTGGGCCCTGGAGTTAAAATAGGGAATGAGGCCCCTGGGTGGGTCAGTCGGTTGAGTGTCTGACTCTCGCTCAGGTCATGATCCCAGGGTTGTGGGATCGAGTCCCGCGTCAGGCTCTGTGCTGAGAGTGGACCCTGCTCGAGATTCTCTCTTTCTCTTCTCCTCCCCTTTGCTTATTCTCTCTCTCTCTAAAATAAAAATTAAAAACAAAATAGAGGATGAATCACATAAGGTGCCTGACTTCATGGGCCTTACAGCTAAGGGAGAGAAGCAAAACTCTGCAGTCAGATAAACTTTGGCTGCAAAATTCCAACTTTATCATTTTTCCAGCTCTGTGATCTTCAGCGACTTATCTGCTTTTCCACAAACTTCTGCCTCCTTTCAAGCGGCCTTACAGATTTGAGAGTTAACTAGAGCGTCTGCCGCATAAAATAGGTCCTCAGTAAACATTAAAGTCTTTATTTCTTTTTCCTTTCAATGAGTAGTTGCTTTTCCAAGAGGAACACCACAGCAGATGGTTTGGGAAGATGCCTCCGGGAAAAAGCCTGGCTCAGCTCAGGGGCTGCTGGTCGGGTTCGGCTCTGTCATCTACATCAAGAGCTGGAAACACAGCACACACCTAGATTTTTCTTTCTTCCAAGCTGTCTTCTTAATCTTCTGATTAAGCCAGCAGTTACCTCCAGCAGGCCCTGAATGGTTGAGAGAGAAAGGTTCCGCTGGCAGAGACGGAGGGTTTCTAGAACACCTCCTACTGCAGGGGGGTGTCATGAAATATCATTAGAGATTCTCTCCTCCATTTTGCTTCACGCTGATGCTCAGCCTCCCCACCGCAGGGACGAATGGAGGTGCTGTGAGGGTTGGGGGGGGCTCACTCCCCCACCGAATCCTCTTCTCATCTCAAGGTCACTCTCTGTCCCGTGAGGAAGAGCTCCCCCTTTCTGAACGTTCCCTCTTCCCAAGTCCCCAGGCCTCCCTTCGCCCAAGGTGGTCTGACTTCCTGCTTCTTAAAGAAGAGTCAGGTCATATGACCTGGACTTGAGTGAAGTCTCCTGTCCCCATCTTTGTATCTTTCTCATCCTCTCATTATTTCGTCTGTTCCAAAATTGCCGCCTCCTCCTCTGAACCTGATTTAGTTCATTCTCTTTGCTGATGTTTGAGCTTCCCGTCATCTGCCCTGCCCACCCCTATCCCAAGGAGTCTCTGGTCAACCCATGTGCCTTCTGGAGAGTGGGCCTGTCACCTTCCTTTCGAGATTTGGAGTGACCAAAGCAGCTACCCTCAGTACCTTGAAAATGGATATGGCAGGTTGTATATTTCTTCTAAAGTGGCACTTTGTTTCAGAAGCATGGAGTTTGGGTCCCCTGTTGGGTATTTCTCCCAAAGCTTACTTAGAAAAAATACCATAGACACGGGCATCCACCATAGGCTGGGTAGGTCATTTGCTTCTATGTTATGTAGCTATGTTAGTTTTTCATCCATACATCCCCCGCCTTAGTCCACAAAAACTGGAGGTGACTAGAGCTGGAATCAGCAAACTGCTTCTGTAAAGGGCTAGATAGTAAATGTTTCGGGCCTGGCAGGCCATATGGTATTTGTTGAAACTACTCAGCCTTGAAGTACAAAAACAGCTATATACAATACATAAATTAGTGAGCAAGGCTCTGTCCCAATAAAACTTTATTTATGGACACTGAAATTTGATTTTCATGCGTCAAGAAATTATGTTCTTCTTTTAATGTTTTAGTAAAGACATTCTGTAAAAGCCTTTGAGTCTTTTGTGATTCCAAGTTTTAATTTGGCTATTTCAACCCCCTTATTTGAAGAACAAATTATAGGTAGGCTATACATAAACAGGCTGGTGAGCTGGATTTGGCCTGTGGGACATAATGTGGTGAAGCGTGGCCAGGGAGATTAATAAGCAAAGAAGCAGTAAAATACATGTAAAAATAAAAACCAGGCAAAAATACAGGCAAAAGCATATTTGCAGGCCACAGTATCCAAAAAGGCTATGTATTTGAACTGAAGATTTAGCTCTGAGTTTCCTAGTGGTCAAAGGAAAAATGGAAACAAAATCTTTTACACAGTTTACTGGCCATTAGGGCAAAAAGAAATCAATTCTCCATGGGCGGTAGAGGTACCATGGCCTTCTGAATTAAACCCGGGAGAGAAATTTGATTTCATTGTCCATTATTTTATTTTGCCCTCACCAAGTCTAGTCTCAGAGTATTTTGCTCTACTATGTAAAATCAACAATCACCCATCTTCTGGTCATTGTAATGGTATAAATTATATCTGACGGTTGTTAATTAAATACCTAGTCATGCTCTGGAGCTAAAGCCAAATAGTGCTCCGTAAACATTATGATTTGTCAGTAATCAATGTGATTTGTATAATTTGTGAGTGATCAGATACTTTATCCAAAAGCAGATTATTGACTTCCATGCCTATCTTAGGAGAAATTGCCACTTGGTCTGTGTCTACACAGACCTGAGAGAAGAAGAGATTTGACAATGGTCTGATTAATTGAATCAGTGGTTTGGGGGAGTGGGCTGTCTGTATTGATCCAATTAAATAGATAATTGTCAGAATTGAGGTCATGTCTATAAAACACCACCATTTCAAAGCCAAAGAGATTGTTTCAAATATATAATGCACACCCAATCAATGGCGGCTGCCTCCTCCACACGCAATCAACCAGAAAGTGATTGATTCTATAGAGCTATAAACTAGGGTCTTTCCCATTTTTAGCAAACATTTATGTGCTAAATACAGTGCTTTGAATTTTTTGTTCCCCGTAGACCCAAGGGCAGTGATTCATTATGCGGATAAGGGGATGGGAATATTCAAGTCAAACGTTGAAGTGTCATAAGACTCCAAATAGTCCCTTTGAGGGGGGAAGAGAAAACCAAAGAGGTAAGCAAGCTGGTATTCTCCATACCTGTGAGCTCAGGAAACATTACCTGAGTATATTGGATAAGCAGGGGAGACTCTGGCCTCTCTTAGGGTGTTCCTTTATGGCAGCCACACTGAAGGACAGACTTTAACTCCTGGTTAGTGGTCAAGTAGAAAGGGAAAAGGAAGAAAGCAGAGAGCTTGACTTTAATTTCTATATCAGATTTGAGACCCAGTCTCACCACTAACTAGCTGGTGATTTTAGACAAGGTAGGCAACCACTCTGATCCTCAGTGTTCTGTCACCTACCTAATGAGGGTAAGCATACTTAATTCATTGCGTAGCTGTGTCTATACCAAGCACACGGTCAAGGTTGGTTAGCCTGCTACTTCTCTACTGACGCCCGCCGAGGAGAGGAACTGGTTGCTAGCATTTTTCATCTGAAACGTGGCAAGAGGCCTGCCCTTCTTGTCTCACAAGCACTACAGCAGTCAGTATTCGCCCGGAAAACTGATGAACACCCATCACCTGCCAGCTGTGTCGCAATGAGCAATAACTTAATTTTTGGCACCTCAGTTTCTTCATCTGTAAAGTGGGATGATAATACCCACTATAGGGTGGTGGGGAGGATTAAAGGCATCAATAATCCCAGTGCAGCATGAAAAGACAGGCCAGGCACAAAGAAACTGATCAATAAATGCTAGTTATTTATTTTAAGTTTATTTCATTATTTTGAGAGAGAGGTAGTGTGTACGAGTGGGGGGAACGGCAGAGAGAGAGGGAGAGAGAGAATCCCGAGCGGGCTCCGCACTGTCAGCGCAGAGCCCGACGTGGGGCTTGAACCCATACACTGTGAGATCTAGGCGACCACACTGAGGCGAAGTCAAGAGCTGGACACCCAACCAGCCGAGCCACCCAGGCACCCCTATCAATGCTAATCACCTTCGTATTAGTAAATCAGCGTTCCAGTTCGCTGGGTAGAAAGGGAGAGATGGGACACTCCAGGCAAACGAGGTAATGAGATCAATAGACAAGAAAGGAAAAGTGCTGTAATGCAAAGCTGTCTGCAGATACGAGGGTGGGGGAGGGGTGGTCATTGCCTAAGTTGGTGCATCTTCCCACGCACAGAGTAGATTCTTCTTCGGGCCTGCCATTTTGGCGTCTCTGAAAACAGTTGGCCGTCTTTAGGTTTGGCGTGTTGACTTCCAGCACAAAAGTAGAAAAAGCAGGTAGCCGGCTGTTGACAGATTGTTCTTTTTAAGTGAAGGAATATATTAATGGGCTTAGCCTGACAAGGAGCTATCAGATGGTGGGTAACTAAATAGATCACCCCAAGTTGTTTAGCAAGGGTAGAAGACCGAGGGGATACAGAAGCTTTAGAAATTTGTTCTCAGGGAGGGCAGAAGATGTGGTATTTGTTTTGTTGTTGCTGTCGTTTGGTTCAAAGCTGTGTCTCTACTGGTGGTCTGGTGGTTGGCACATAACAGGCTTTTATTATATACTTGATGAGTAAATAAATGAATGAGTGAGTGAATGAATGGAGGGAGGAAGGGAAAGGGGGAAGGAGGGAGGGAGGAAGGGAGGGAGGGAGGAAGGGAGGGAGAGAGGGAAGAAGGAAGGAGGGGAGAGAGAGAGGGAAGAAGGAAGGGAGGGAGGGAGGGAAGAAGGAAGGGAAGGGAAGAAGGAGGGAAGGAAGGGAGGGAGGGAAGAAGGAAGGAAAGGAGGGAGGGAGGGAGGGAAGAAGGAAGGAAGGGAGGGAAGGAGGGAAAAAAGAAGGAAAGGAGGGAAGAAGGAAGGGAGGGAGGGAAGAAGGAAGGAAGGGAGGGAAGAAGGAAGGGAGGGAGGGAAGAAAGAAGGAAGGGTGGGAGGGAGAGAGGGAAGGAAGGAAGGGAGGGAGGGAAGAAGGAAGAAAGGAAGGGGGGAATGAAGGGAGGGAGGAAGGAAGGGAGGGAGGGCTGAACACGATGTCCATAGTAAAGACAACGTAAAGGCATCCCACGGATCTGTTTTTAGTAGACTGGGCTTTCGGGCCCTTTGCCTCCCTTTGATGGGCACGCTCGTGGAGGATTTGAGTGCCACACTGGGTTGCGGATACTGGCTGCAAAGACGAGGGCCGCCAGGTCCCTGCTCTGGGAGAAACTCGCACTTTGTTCAGGGTTCTTCCCTTTTTTGAGCCACAGACAACCTCGGGCACCTAGTGGAACCTATAGACGGCTTCTCAGCCTAATGTTTTGTATTTTTTTACTTTTTTCCCCCCAGAATAACGTTTTTAAATGCATGATCTAAACTACAGAGAATCACAAAGGAAACCAATTATATTGAAATACAGCCTTCCAAATATTAAAACTTGCAGTCTAGTAATAAATGTTCCTCCTAATTAACCCATTCAATAACTCATCTAGTGGTGGGTCCATTAACTTCTGATTATCAAAGTAGTGGTTGAAAATGCTATTTTGAGATACCAGCTACCACCCTCATGTCATATGAAAAATATCCATGATTTCTGCTGTGATAAACGCACAGACGCCTCAAATATCATCGCAGCTTGTCGCCGCCATGAAGGAAATGGTCAATTTCAGCTAGGGGTTAATGAAACGAAAAGGTCCCATCTTGTCCAGCCTAGCACAGCCTGTCTCTCTGGAACGGTACCCACGACACCCGGATTAAGGACCCTCTTCTAGTTTGTGCTTGTTTCCTGGTGACAAAGTGGTGGAAGGACCTGCAGGACGTGCCAGTACAGGGAGTCGGGGGTTACGTGGAGCGGGAATCACCTGGGGTCCACACCAGCACCTGCGTCACCGGCTGAGAACAAACGCACGTGTCTAGAGCTCACTGCAGGCACCTAGTAGGTGCTCCCTCTGTCGTAGCCTTTGTTGTTGACCAGCTTTGACAGTATGAGCCGGAGGGGGGGAGGCAAAGGCAGAGACAGCTGCAGGGAGCAGGTATCCCCAGGGCAGGGGAAACCTCGAGTGCAAAGGAGCACGGAGCGCCCTGCTTTGGCTAGAGAATGAAGTGGGGGAGGACGGGGAGCGGGGGACAGTGACAAGCCTGAGGGATGGAGCTTCTGGCTGGCATCGGCGTCCAGTGGACTTAGCTGGCAAGCGCCTGGGACACTCTGCTGTCTCTAAGGGGGGCCGACTGGCCGGGGGGAGGGGGGCGGCGAGAGAACCTTCCGGCAATCTGCCCCACAGCAGCCCCAGTCGGTATCAGGCCTATTGGCTCATCTGTAATTTCTTGGACCTGCCCCCGTAGCTAGTAAATAAAGCTGTCTACTTTAAATTTCGTCCCGGCGTCCTTTTACAGCCTCTCTTCCTCGGAGCCGAGTCCCATTATATTCCGAAAGCATATGTTCCCGACGATTGTTCCTTCTCTTTCCAATAATATCTTTGCAGGACAAAGAGGGATGGGGAAGGGAACACACTCTCAGGATGTCAGCCCCGCTTTAATTACAAGTGTTCGTGGCTGTGGCATTCATGTAATTGGGGGGCTGATTTATGCCAAATGATAAGCACTGATGCGAGGGGCTGGAGCCCAAAGGGGGGGTACAAGCAGAGACAGCAGCGCCCCCCCCCCCAAGCCTGGAACGGGGGCGGCACATGTCAGTGGCTTTTCTCAGAAACACGCAGGGGCCGGCTGGGAATAACACCGCGGGCCTGGCTCTGGACACAAGAGTCCCTGCTTTGCCCTTTGCTCCCCCTGTGACCTTTCAGCAAGGCATTTATTTGCCTCCTCTGAGCATTAATTTCCTCATCTGAAAAAAAGTGCATCTGATCATGGTACCTGTGGCTTACGGCGGGGGGGGGGGGGGGCGGGGGGCAGGCGGTTGGAGGACTAACTAGGATAATCGAAAGAAGGAGTTGAGCACCGCGCCTGGTAGAGACCAAGTGCTCAGTGCCCGTTGAATTATGGAAAAAATAATAATAATAACACCTGCAACAACCACGACCGTCGTAGCAACAACAATCATGTTCAACTACGCGTTCAGTTTAAGGAGAGGGAATGTGACCCGGGGGCTTTTTCATGAGATATATGGCACACACTTGACCTAATGGAAAGCTTGAAAGCAATTGGATGGGAACACAGCCGTCCATCTTCTTGAAGCCTCCCGAGCAGCGTAATACAAGAATTACTATTCTCTCTTTGCATTTATGCATCGCATTTCTCTGTTGGATTCAGAATGCTTTATAGGGCCCCAATCTGCTTCCAGCATTCTCTTCGCTATAAACTCTGGGAGAGATGAGGCACGTTCATGGTTTCCTCGAGTAGTTTACTCAGTGGTGCCTTGGGGTCCCAGAGGCCAAAGGAGTGGACCGCTCCTCCCGGAGTGCTCGGGGCGTATCCGGCGTGATTGCTGGCCCCGAGACTGGACGCTCGTTGTGGGGCCCCCTGTAAGGCCTGAGAAGGCTGGTGACCCTCTGGCATCGGCAAAACGGCATGCCTTAAGCAGGAATGGCAGTAAAAAGAGGGGAGTTACTGATCCACGCTACAACACGGATGTACCTTGAAGACCTTATCTCTTGTACCTTGTATCTCTTATGCTGAGATAAGCCAGGCGCAAAAGACCACATGTCCCATCATGCCGCGTGTGTGAAATGTCCAGGGTGGGCCAGTCCACGAACAGAAGGAAGGTCAGCGGCTGCAGGGGCAGGGGGCAAGGGTGATACGGAGCAGCTGCCTCAGGGATGTGGGGCTTCATTTGGGGGTGATGAAAATGTTCCGGAATGAGGTAGGGGTGATGGTTGCACAACCTTATGAATACGCTAAAAGCTCCTGAACTGTGCACTTTAAAAGGACGAGTTTTATGGTATGTAAATTGTGTCTCAGTTTTTACCGTTATAAAGGCACGCATCGGGGAGACCGTGTGTGCCGGGCCACCTAATCATGAGAAATGCCCCCAAACCGGAGGCTCCGAAAGGGCCCCTCCAGACAGGCTGCAGGTCCTAGGAGGGAACTGAATGAGTATGGATGTGTGTATGAGCTTGTAAACCTATGCACTTGACAGCTAACTGGTGGCTTGAGGCCTCCCAGCCACGGGGAAGGCCCCGTGCAAACAGAGACACGCAGCACATAGGTGCCCGTCGGACACAAAGCCACCACGGGGCGGTGGGCGGGGGGAGGCTCAGACCCAAGAAGCCTCCATCCAAGAACTTGCCAATGCAGTGCCTGCATTTTCAATGAGCCCCCATTTCTTTAGCCCTGTGTTTTCCTGAGGGAGATGCCCCTGGCATCTTTCAAGACAAATGGTGTCACCTTTTGAACAAACATAGGCACGATGGGAAGCTGAGGAGGGCCAGCAGGAAGGCTGTGGCCCTGAGTGGTTAATGAACTGAGCCTTGTATAGACTTGTAAGACCATTGGTAGCAGGTGAATAGAGCCGAGCCCATAGGGGAGGAGCTGGTCTCCGCTTCCTTCCCCTTTCCCAAGGGCAGTGAGGAGCCACAGAAGTTCTTTTGAGCAGAGGAAAGGTAGGATTGCATTTCTTCCCCCAGAGATGGTGTCACTGACCTTGGAGACAGGGAGGTTGGTTCAGAAGTCTTTCAGTCGTCTGTATAGGCCTGAACTAAGCAGCTTCCTGTAGTGGGTTGAGTAGTGGCCCCCAAAAGACAGGTCTACTCAAAACTGTGGTTGGGACCTTGTTTAGAAAAAGGGTCTTTTTAGATGTAATTAACCTAAAGATCTCACAGTGAGATCATCACGCGTTAACTGGGTGGGCCCCAAATCCAATGGTGAGTGTTTCATTGTAGAGACCTGAAGGGGAGGAGACACAGACAAAGCCACCTTGAAAACAGAGGAAGAGACTGGACTGATATGTTTACAAGCCAAGGAGTTCTTCTCTTTCTTTTTAATTTTATTTTTTATTTTTTAAAATTTACATCCAAATTAGTTAGCATATAGTGAAACAATGATTTCAGGAGTAGATTCCTTAGTGCCCCTTCCCCATTTAGCCCATCCCCCCTCCCACCACCCCTCCAGTAACCCTCAGTTTGTTCTCCATACTTATGAGTCTCTTCTGTTTTGTCCCCCTCCCTGTTTTTATATTATTTTTGCTTCCCTTCTCTTATGTTCATCTGTTTCATCTCTTAAAGTCCTCGTATGAGTGAAGTCATATGATTTTTGTCTTTCTCTGACTGATTTCACTTAGCATAATACCCTCTAGTTCCATCCACATAGTTGCAAATGGCAAGATTTCATTCTTTTTGATTGCCGAGTAATACTCCATTGTATGTATGTGTGTGTGTATGTATATATATATATATATATATATATATATATATATGCCACATTTTCTTTATCTACTCATCCATCGAGGGACATTTGGGCTCTTTCCATACTTAGGCTATTGTTGATAGTGCTGCTATAAACATGGGGGTGCATGTGTCCCTTCGAAACAGCGCACCTCTATCCCTTGGATAAATACCTAGTAGTGCAACTGCTGGGTCGTAGGGTAGTTCTATTTTTAGTGTTTTGAGGCACCTCCATACTGTTTTCCAGAGTGGCTGCACCAGCTTGCATTGCCACCAAAAATGCAAAAGAGACCTCTTTCTCCGCATCTTCGCCAACATCTGTCATTGCCTGAGTTGTAAATGTTAGCCATTCTGACAGGTGTCAGGTGGTATCTCATTGCAGTTTTGATTTGTATTTCCCTGATGATGACTGAGTGATGTTGAGCATTTTTTCATGTGTCGGTTGGCCATCTGGATGTCTTCCTTGGAGAAGTGTCTATTCATGTCTTTTGCCCATTTCTTCACTGGATTATTTGTTTTTTGGGTGTTGAGTTTGATAAGTTCTTTATAGATTTTGGATACTAACCCTTTATCTGATATGTCATTTGCAAATATCTTCTCCCATTCTGTCGGTTGCCTTTTAGTTTTGCTGATTGTTTCCTTCTTTGTGCAGAAGTTTTTTATTTGGATGAGGTCCCAGTAGTTCATTTTTGCTTTTGTTTCCCATGCTTCCAGAGATGTGTTGAGTAAGAAGTTGCTGTGGGCAAGATCAAAGAGGTTTTTGTCTGCTTTCTCCTCAAAGATTTTGATGGCTTCCTGTCTTACATTTAGGCCTTTCATCCATTTTGAGTTTATTTTTGTGTCTGGTGTAAGAAAGTGGTCCAGGTTCATTCTTCTGCATGTCTCTGTCCAGTTTTCCCAGCACCACTTGCTGAAGAGACTGTCTTTTTTCCATTGGATATTCTTTCCTGCTTTGTCACAGATTTGTTGGCCACATATTTGTGGGTCCATTTCTGGGTTTTCTATTCTGTTCCATTGATCTGAGTGTCTGTTCTTGTGCCAGTACCATCCTGTCTTGATGATTACAGCTTTGTAGTATAGCTTGAAGTCTGGGATTGTGATGCCTCCTGCTTTGGTTTTCTTTTTCAAGTTCGCTTTGGCGATTCGGGGTCTTTTCTGGTTCCATACAAATTTTAGGATTATTTGTTCTAGCTCTGTGAAGAATGCTGGTGTTATTCTGACAGGGGCTGCATTGAATATGTAAACTGCTTTGGGTAGTATTGACATTTTAACAATATTTGTTCTTCCTATCCAGGAGCATGGAATCTTTTTCCATATTTTTGTGTCTTCTTCAGTTTCTTTCATAAGCTTTCTATAGTTTTCAGTGTATAGATTTTTCAGCTCTTTGGTTAGATTTATTCCTAGGTATTTTATGGTTTTTTGTGCAACTGTAAATGGGATCGATTTCTTGAATTCTCTTTCTGTTGCTTCATTGTTGGTGTATAGGAATAGGTGTATAGGAATGCATTGACTTTATATCCTGCAACTTTGCTGCATTCATGAATCAGTTCTAGCAGTTTTTTGGTGGAATCTTTTGGTTTTCTATGTAGAGTATCATGTCATCTGTGAAGAGTGAAAGTTTGACCTCCTCCTGGTCGATTTGGACGCCTTTTATTTCTTTGTGTTGTCTGATTGCAGAGGCTAAGACTTCCAATACTATGTTGAATAACAGTGGCGAGAGTGGACATCCCTGTATTGTTCCAACCCTTAGGAGGAAAGCTCTCAGTTTTTCCCCATTGAGGATGATATTAGCGTTGGGTCATTCATATATGGCTTTTATGATCTTGAGGTATGATCCTTCTATCCCTACTTTCTTGAGGGTTTTTATCAAGAAAGGATGCTGTATTTTGTCAAATGCTTTCTCTGCATCTATTGAGAGGATCATATGGTTCTTGTCTTTTCCTTTATTGATGTGATGAATCACGTTAATTGTTTTGTGGGTATTGAACCAGCCCTGCATCCCAGGTATAAATCCCACTTGGTCGTGGTGAATAATTTTTTTTGACGTATTGTTGTATCCGTTTGGCTAATATCTTGTTGAGGATTTTTGCATCCATGTTCATCAGGGAAATTGGCCTATAGTTCTCTTTTCTCGTGGGGTCTCAGTCTGGTTTTGGAATCAAGGTAACGCTGGCTTCATAGAAAGAGTTTGGAAGTTTTCCTTCCATTTCTATTTTTTGGAACAGTTTCAAGAGAATAGGTGTTAACTCTTCCTTAAATGTTTGGTAGAATTCCCCTGGAAAGCCATCTGGCCCTGGACTCTTATTTTTTGGCAGATTTTTTATTACTAATTCGATTTCCTTATTGGTTATGGGTCCATTCAAATTTTCTATTTCTTCCTGTTTCAGTTTTGGTAGTGTATATGTTTCTAGGAATTTGTCCATTTCTTCTAGATTACCCATTTTATTGGCATATAATTGCTTATAATATTCTCTTATTATTGTTTTTATTTCTGTTGTGTTGGTGGTGATCTCTCCTCTTTCATTCTTGACTTTATTTATTTACAAGCCAAGGAGTTCTAATTGCCAGAAGCCAAAAGAAAGGCATGGAAAAGGTTTTCCCTCGGAGCCTCCTGAAGGAACCAACCTTTCCAACACCTTGATTTTAAGCTCATGGCCTCCAGACTCAGAGAACAAATTTCTATTGTTTTAAGCTACCATATGCCCTTGGAAATAAGACATCTCCTAATGGGATTCTCCACATCCATTATGGTGAGCCTCAAACCCTCATCCACCTTGTTGCCCTTTTCAAAACACCAACCTGATCAAGTTAACCCTCCATACCTCTTTATATTTTCTCATTCCCTTTAAGATAATAATCAAATCTTTCTTTACAGCCTGTTTCCTTTTCTTTGTGTCAGTCGACTGCTGTTCATCCGCTCTTACCTACCACAGGGCCTTTGCACATCCCCGACCTGGGACACTCTTTCCCCTGCACCATCCTACTGGTCCTTCACATCTCAACCGGAATCTTATATCTTCCGAGATGCCCTCCCAAACTCACCTGACCAGGGCAGCTTCTGTTGCTGTGGGCTCCCCTATAACCATGTTCCTTTCCCTTCTTTCATTCATTCCAGTTTGCAGTCATATACTTGTTCAAGTGATCCCTGATCAATGTCCATCTTCTGCTCCCGACAGCAGTCTCCATCTAGAAGGAATGCTGCTTGCTTTCATGCACCGTCCTACCTTCAGGGGAGAGTACAACCTGGGCACATAGTAGGCTCTCAATTAATGCTTGATGACCACGGAGTGAATAAAGATGGGTTACAATAATAAAGTTGGTGGTGGTATTTAGTATAGCTTCTATGAAAAGTGACAAATCCCAGCTTTCTCGATAGCATCATGATTGTGTCTTTCTTTGCATTGAGTGGCAAGGAGCAAGGCCATTTTTTATAATCTATCCTATCGACCTGTCTCCTTCCCATTTTATGCCAAGTCTGTTGATGCTAAGAAGAACCTTCTAGTGAGTAGAAACAGATAACTTCGGCCTGTTTATCATTTTGAAAAGCCCAATTCCCCATACTGGAGACCATTCAGTTGCATGCAGCAGCTGTCATTCATAGGGACCTGTGTTCTGAATTAATGGGATCTGCACATCTCTTCCCTTTGAATCATGTGGACCTGATCACTGCTTCAAGCCGGGCTTTCAAAAGGAATACCACCACAAAGATGTTTATGTTCTCGCTGCTTCGCCACACGTAAGCCAGGACTCACTCCCTGAGGCGGAAGAAGCAGTGTTTCTCCCAACCGGGTTGTGGTTGTCTGGTATCTTCTAAAGACCCCCAAACATAGGATGGATACCACTGCATTTCTTAGAGGTAGGGCAAGGTAGCAAAGGTGGGAAGTTCACTTGGCTGTCCTGCATGTCCTTGATGCTTGGCATAGTGCCTGGCAAATGGAAAGTGCCCACTGGGTGTCCTCGGCTGATATTATGACTGTTCCATTAAGCATATCCAAACCACGGCTACATCCAGTGCAGGAATTATACCTGTGTTTTCACAGAAAACACCAGACGCAGAGTGGAATGCTTACCCATGGTGTTTGTTTAGCCCACCAATGAACCACTGCTGATCCTCTATCGAAGAGCTGTTGGAAAAGCCCAGATTGTACCATGTTTTCTTCCTTCCCCAGCCTCTCTTCCTCTCTCCCCCCCACTCCCTCCCTCCCTCCCTCCCTTCCTTCCTTCCTTCCTTCCTTCCTTCCTTCCTTCCTTCCTCCATCCCGCCCTCCCTCTTCACCTCCCCAATTTTTTTTCTGATATTTTTGTACTGAATTAACAGGATTTTTTTTTAAATGTGCTTCATTACGTGTTTCCTCTGGCCTTACACATATGCCCCCAGTGGAAAAAGCAAACTGAATAAATTCATATTCTCAACCTTTTTCCTCGAGATTAGGTTCGGAATTTAATTTTTTCTTATGCTATCTGGATAATTACATTTGCTTTCTTGCATAGATGCAGGCAAATGGTTTTCCAATCTTAAAAACCAATGTACGTACCGTGGAAACTTGTGAGTAATCATGTCGCGGTTTCCTATACTGCTGGGGAAAATGCCCCATGTAAGTTTATAGCCTCCAGCAGGGACGTGAGGGAGGTGGACAGACCTAGCACATTCGCTGATGTGTTTGAACCTCAGAACATGAAGAACATTCACCATGCCCTTGAAAAATAAGCACAATCACAGTTCTATTTGAGGAAGACCTTCCGAAGGATTGATTATCCTGGAAACATATTTTAAATGATTCAGCTGGACAGACAGGGCAGCCAAGGTATCTCAGGATGGCAGCAAGATAAACAGGATCGGTCAAAGAAGAATGGAGCCCACACACGGAGGCCCAGGCTGGGACTCTGGGCACAGATGTGCAAGAGGAGGACCGCACCCTGCCCCGTCACAGCTGGCCCTGCTCCGTTCCACATCTGTGACTTTTCCTGCGAGAACTGGACGTTTCCCCCATCCTGAGCTGCGAGATGGAAAAAAAGATGCATGTTAGCCACTGAGAAAAAGGCATCCAGTCCAAATGCCCTCTTAATTTTCTCAATCCACACAGTCAACCCAGAATGGCCAGTCGCACCGTTGTCAAAACAACCGTGAACCCTTAAAGGGTTCCGATGTGTGCTAAGTTTATTTAGCTATAACTCATCTGAATTTGGACTGTTTTTGAATCTTGGGGAAGAGAAGGATGTTGAAAGTGGAGCAGGATACTACTTACGCTTAGGTTAAAGCAAAGTCTAGAGAAACCGGGTTCCTTTGTTGGCGGGTGTTTTCCCACAAGGTAGGGCAACATCATTTAATATGAAGTTGACATTTCTCACGTTAGTGAGACATCGCTTGTCCTTTAAACTTTAGGCGTTGATGGACCTAATTATGCTTTTCAACAAGATTTTGTGCATTTAATATTTCTGTTTAGAGCTTCCAAGAATCTCAATTATTAATCCCACTGTGGATTTACTGGTCTTTTGACTCTCTCTTTAGTAGAAAGATTGTAGATTCATCAAACATTGTTTGCCATCCTGAAATTTCAATAGTGTTTTAAACCAAACAGGAAGTCCAAAGCGAAGTATAAATGCACAAAGTCATTTTCGTGGTATAGTATGACCAAGAGCCTGTATGTTAAATTTTTTTGATGTTTATTTATTTTTGATGGAGAGAGACACAGAGCATGAACGGGGGAGGGGCAGAGAGAGAGGGAGATACAGAATCTGAAACAGACTCCAGGCTTTGAGCTGTCAGCACAGAGGCCGACACGGGGCTCCAACCCACCAACTGCAAGATCATGACCTGAGCTGAAGCCGGACGCCTAACCGACTGAGCCCCCCAGGAGCCCCAAGAGCCTGTATGTCTTACAAGTTCTTTGCAATCCTGATGGTGGGTAAGCAAAGGCTATGAAGCAGGAAAAGCACTACTGGTCTGCCCCACAATCCACCTAGACAATTGTTGGTGATGTTATATGACCAAAAAATAGCATCTGCCCCAAAGATGCTATTTATAAAAGTAAACTGTTACAAATGGAGCTTAGTGTTAACCAAAACTTTATGAATAAGTAATGATGTTTAATTTTCTGTTATTACAGCCATTGTTTAAAAGCACACGTCTGCCAGGCCACTGGAATGATTTCGTGTGGCTTAGGAAAACTTTTACGATTCTCCTTTTGATTTTTGTAATAATCACTTTATTACTTCTCCATCAAGGCTTCTCTCCGCCAGCACACATGTGGACCTTCTGAAAAGCAGGCTGACAATTGTAGCCTTTGCATTTCTTCACACCACCCCCAGGACAACCCAACACTTCTGATCCTTCTCATGTGGCTTTTCCCCCAGAGCGTTCACCAGCCTGCCCTTTGATGTTCATGGGCAATCCCATTAGCCGTGATGGCTTAAGGTCCCCACACAAACTCTGCCACAGAGGCTCTGACTGTGGGCAGAACGTGATCCCGCTTCGCAGGACTTGCCAGCTCGCCAAGGAGGCCTGTCTCTACCCATCCGCTTTCTGGTTGGCCTCCTCTGGAGACCGCACGGCCTGTCTTGCTACAACAGGTGGATAGCTTGGAAGGATCATGTACCGGGGTCCTTACACTCGGGGCCAGATGCCTGCACAGTACTGTTTGCTGTGTGGACATCTGTGCCATTATTAAACACTATGCCAGCTAGATTTAAGTGCAGACTGATATTCTGAAGAATCCAGCGGGAAAGTGTGTGATAAACACTAGGAATTCTTTAAATTGTGAAGGGCCAGTAGACTTTGTTCTCTCTTCGGGGGGCATCTAGGCTTGCAGGAGCTTCTCAGCTGCTTCGCCGTATCTCTGGAAGGCCCGCATGGGAGGGGGGAGGGTTTGCGTGGGTGAATGGCTCCACGGGGGACACGTGTGGTCTGTATGGCTACTTTGTGCCGTGTGACTATCCCCATCCCAATTCTGCCGTCCTTTTCCAGTCTGTCACAGCCTCGAGGCACCTTCTTTTGCTTTGGACCTTCTTGAGTTTGTTCACAAAATTAAAGGCTTTCAACGTATCCAAGCGGCCTGAAGAAAGGGATTCTTTGAATTTCCTTGGGATCCGTATCGCAGTGATTCTCCTCGTTTGAGATGAATCAACTCTTAAAGTCCAGAGAGAAACAGAAGCTACAAACACCCTCTGGATTTGAGTGCTAGACTCGCTTTACCTGGACATAAATGAGACCGACCTCTTGTTTTTGTTTTTTTAACTGTGATAAAACCTACATAACAAAATTTACCACCTTCGCCACTTTTTTTTTTCTTTAAAAAATGTATTTATTTAAATTGGAGTTAGTTAACACGCAGTGTAGTATTGGTTTCGGGAGTAGAACGCAGTGATTCATCACTTACATACGACACCCAGTGCTCATCCCAGCAAGTGCCCTCCTCACTGCCCATCACCCATGTAGCCAGTCCCCCCACCTCCCTCCCGCAACCCTCAGGTTGTTCTTTGTCTTTAAGAGTCTCTTATGGTTTGCCATTTTAACCACTTTTAAGTGTCTGTTGAACGGGCATAAAGTCCACTCACATTGTTGTGCGACCATCACCCCCATCTGTCTCCGGGACAGATCGTTTCGTCTTCCCCACCTGAAACTCTCTGTCCGTCGTAGACAGGAAGTCTTCACTTCTCTCTCTCCACAGCCCCCACCAACTGCCATTCTCCTTTCTGTCACTGTGAATTTGACTATTCTAGGTACCGCCTGTAAGTGGAATCCAATCATATTTGACCTTTTGTGACTGGCTTATTTCACTTAGCGTAACGTCCTCCAGGTTCACCCAGGTTCAGAGTTGTACCTTTTATCTTCATTTTATTTTTATTTTTCTTACCGTTTATTCATTTTTGAGAGACAGGGGCATAGCGCAAGCGGGGGGAGGGGCAGAGAGAGAGGGAGACACAGGATCCGAAGCAGGCTCCAGGCTCTGAGCTGTCAGCACAGAGCCCGACGCGGGGCTCGAACTAACACACTGTGATATCATGACATGAGCCCAAGTCGGACACTTAACCGATTGAGCCACTCAGGCACCCCGATTTTTACCTTTTAAACCTTGAGATGGAGGGTTGTCTGTTCGACTGTCAGGCACGTGTAGCTGGCCCGGTTCACAGGGACACAGGAACTCGGTGGCATCAACAGGCCCAGCCAAGGGGCTATTCAGGGGACCTCTGATTCCATCCTGGAGAAGGCAGACAAGGTAGGGAGAGCCAGCTGCCACCTCAAAACTGTGGCCAAGCCCCCGTGGTCGGCATGGGCTAGTGGTAATGGGGTACGGGCCTGAATGGAATGCCTTTTATTATGCGCTCTTGACGTTTCTTGATATTAATCTTTTCTTCTCTCCCATCTATAACACTTCCCACACACCACACTAAAGGGATATTTTAAGCATTAATTCTCCTAAAAAGCCTCATGCCCAATGTAAAAATATTTCACTGTCTCAGAAAAAGGCACTCTGTATAAATGAAAAGCACCATTATTAGTAATGACAATAATTTTTCTGACATCCATTTGGGCATTCTATATGTTTTGATAGGATTACATAAATAATGAAATTGTATGCAAACTATCAGAATGCAAAAGCCATTTTCTCCGAGGCGTGCACCTCCACCCTCATTTTTCTTCAGCAGCCCCATGTTCTTTGGGCTCTGTTCAGACATGCTGCTATCTTTAATATTCTGTCCCCCGACTTCACCGAATGATCGTCAGACTGACTTTTCCCCAGTGCCCTGGGCTTCATTCCCAGATATTTTTTTCTGGTGTGGGATGAGTATCCTTTCCGGGATTTTCCCAAAGGCGTTTATCTTTTCAATATCAACCATATTGAATGATTTTGTGTCATTTCCTTTAAAAAAAAAAAGACATTTAATTATTTAAAAACAAAAATGCTTCTCTATGAGAGCATACCTGCGGTACTCAAAGCACTCACTTCCTGGCATGCCATAAATTACATGAAGGAATTATTCATTGTATCACTAAACACATACCTTCCATTTTCCTGGGCAGTCTATTAGGCTAAGCATGGTCTTTTAAATTATTATTTTAAAGATAAAAGATAATGGAACTATAGCATTAAATATACTTTGTAAATAGGCCGCTAGTGGGCACATTGAAAGATCGAAAAGACAAGAATGTAATTGGAAAGAAAATCACCTATAACTCATCATTGGTTCATTGTACTGCTGATTATTTTAACTAGCCAACATTTTCTGCATTAAACATTTACTCTAATATCCAAGAAAATAAAACAAATAAATTAATTTTAAAAAACCTGTAATTCTCCCATGCCAACACCAATATTTCCATTTTTGCATATGCAACTTGAATTTCCCTAAGTAATACTAACTAGGGGCATAGTACATCTTCAAAACCAAAAGCAGTTTACCTTTCTAGAATCATTGGCCCTGGCTCTATGGCTAAAATCCCTGTTTCTTCTTAGCCCTTCCTTTGGTTTCCAGTAGTGGGGAGACCCAGGAGAATTTCAGACTATTCAGAATCTGTCACCAGAGTCAAAAGGCTGACCTGGGGCGCCTGGGTGGCGCAGTCGGTTAAGCGTCCGACTTCAGCCAGGTCACGATCTCGCGGTCTGTGAGTTCGAGCCCCGCGTCAGGCTCTGGGCTGATGGCTCGGAGCCTGGAGCCTGTTTCCGATTCTGTGTCTCCCTCTCTCTCTGCCCCTCCCCCGTTCATGCTCTGTCTCTCTCTGTCCCAAAAATAAATTAAAAAAAAAAAAAAAAAAAAAAGGCTGACCCTAGTGGAAGGTGACCAAGAGAGGTGAGACGAGGAGAGGGACTGGGGACAGGTCGCTTGGTTTGTGATTCATCCATAAATGGAGGATATGTACCAGGCTATTCCTTAAATACCTTATGTTTGGGAGTGAAGGAGGGTCAGGGGACAAGAGGTCACGGCTTCTGAAGGAAGTCTCCCCGGATTGTGCCAGGAGCCTGAAGGTCAAGCATACATTCCCACCAGTGTCCCTTAGCTTTTTGGTTGGGGAGATACGTGGGTACGAATCTGTCTCCTCCTGCTGACCTTTGGAGCATGTCCCGCAGTCATGAAGGGCTGCTTCTCACCATGGAGACTGTTCCTTGCTTTTTTGTTTCCTGTCTTCCCACTTTCCGGTTCCCTTTTGCCAGCTCCCGGCTATCCTTCGCTCCAGAAGATTCCTTGGATTTAGAAATTGTGTGTTTTCTCGGCTCAGGTGTCTCCCTCCTCCGGTGGAAATACCTCATCCCCTACAGCTGTCCCCCCACCTTGACGACCACATCACAGTGCTCACTCTTTACCCAGACTCCCACCAGGCGGTGCCCCTCAGATGGCACCTCTTTTTGCTGAAAACCCCCAAATCATCACTCCTCCTGCATTAATGAGACAATGCCCTTCGTGTTCAACTTTGCAATTTAAGTCCGAGTCTTGTCCCACAGAATTATTGCCAATTGATCTCCGTATAAATGTCTGCGTTTTCTGCATTATTAATGACGTGCTAGGCTTTTGACAAGCCTTGCTCTGGTGCACCTCTCTCCGAGCAGTGACTACGGAAGTACCACAGGCAGGGCCTCCCTCTGTCTGAATTATTGGAGACTTTGGTTTAATGGGGAAAGAAGGACAAGTGATACTCCTTGATCTATCCCTCTAGGAGCAGCTTACCCCCTCATTACATTGGCAGTGCCTCCTTAGGGCTCTATTTGGGGAGAGTCCTGGGACTTGTATCTACATTTGACGGAAAGAGTCCTGGGATTGATTAGCAATGGCTGCCTTGGGCGGAGGAGTAGAAAGACTAGGCCTGAGTGCTGCAAACCACCTGCCCTGGGCTATGCACTTATCCCGTCCCAGAAGAGGGGACCTTGAAGATGTTGGTGTCAGACACCAGACACAAGAAGAGAGGTTCTGGTCCAATGGAGGGGCCCAAGGCATTGTTCCACATGGGCAGTGAGTGGTTTTGAAATCACTTTTCCTCAATTTGTTATCTTAGCTCCGTTCAGCCACACAAAAGGAACATGAGCATGGAGACTGGTGCATCATAGCTCCCGTGTTAGCGATATTTTCTGTTACTGCTTTTCTGGCACCCTGTTGCGAATGCGGGGCTCCCCTTTGAGACTCAGGGCAGGGCCTAGGGCTTTCCATCAGTGATTTTCAGTTTATCACAACACTCAAGGAGCAGAGAGGGGCACAGGGCTGGCTGGAAAGTCAGGATGATCCGAAAAGCAACACCCATCTCTGCTTTGGCATGTCTAGCTCTTTCTGTGGTCCTACTCTCCGCTCCAGGGGGACATCCCTTTCCCTTCCTTGCCTGGCAAGTGCCAGGGCCTGGGTGACGCCAGACTGTTGTTCTGTTGTTGTTGTTTCAGTATAGTTGACATATGTTACTTACAGGTGTATGGCACAGTGTTTTCAATAATTCTGTATGTTACAATTTGCAAGTCTAGCGTGGAGAGGGAGGATGAACCTCTTCAGGGCCAAGTGATTGGAGGGGGAGAGGTCCTCGCTGCAAGCGCTGTATGCCGGGTCCTGGACCAGGAGTTCTTTACAGAAAGCTTGACGAGCCTGGGGAATGGGTGTCGGTGTACGAGACGGGGTCCCAGCAGCCGTCACCTGCCCAACTGCTCATCAGTGGCAGAGACCAAGTTCAAATCTGTGTGTTGACAAGGTCCCTGCCGTGGAAACCTTGCCTTGCTGCCTCCCAGCAGCTGAGGCAGGATGGATACCTTGCCAAAGCTTCCCCATCTCCTGCTGCCTGACTTTCTAGTGAAATCTTATTAAAAAGGCCCCGCCATCCCAGTACAGTTAAAAAAAAAAAAGTGCTTAGAGAGGTTGCATTCTGGTCAGGTTTGCATTTCTGGTCACGATGAGTTGCTTTAGCCCTTCAAGGTCATCTAGGACCTTTTGTATCCCCAAGGTCATTTCATCCTCAAGGTCTTTCTGCCAGAGATCAGGATTCTGCCTGGCTTCTGTCTGCCCTCTGGGCGGCTGACTGTGCCAACAGAAATGCCAGCTGCAGCGAAAAGGACAGGCTCTCCATTCGAGAAAAGCAGGGGGACTTGCATTTCTTTTCTAGTGTGGTTTCTCCCCTCCATAACGAGAAAAAGCTAATTAACGTGTGATGGTAACGGGGCTTCAGTCTCTGCCAGTTCCCCTGTGCAGGCCCTCGTTAGCATTCCCTCGGCTTCCCTCCTCAACAATAAATTCAGATTCGTGGTTGCAAGAGAGCAGAATCCACTTCAGAAGGATCGGTCCCCCCAGTGAGCCTCCGGGCAGGGTGATGTGCCACCTGCTCTTTATTTTATTTTATTTTATTTGTCACTTAGCACCCTGTTGGCCCTTTGTAAATATTTGTCTTTACTCGTCTATGGGGCTGTTCCCATAAACATGCCATTGATTGTCTCCTGAAGATAACATACATAAAAAGACATTTCAAAGTGCAGATACACCTTAAAATGAAAAAGGAGAGAGATGCTCATGATTTAATATTAGGTGGAAAAAATGAAGGAAGGAGAATCTTAAGATTTTAATTACAGAAAAAAATGACTAAGACATGTGTTAGCCTACACATACGAAAAAAAAAAAAAAAGATGGGAAATTTACAGAGGTGTTACTGGTCTCAAGGTGGCCTAATTATGATTTTTTAAAAATATTTTCTATTATCAGAGTTTTCTGAAATGTTGATAACACTGAGGCCAAAAAAGTAAGTGTTTTAAAAAGATGTCTGCCTGGGTGGCTCAGTTGGTTGAGCGTCTGACTTCGGCTCAGGTCATGATCTCCCAGTTCGCAAGTTCAAGCCCCACGTCGGGCTCTGTGCTGATGCTCAGAGCCTGGAGCCTGCTTCGGATCCTGTGCCCCCCTGTCTCTCTGCCCCTCCCCTGCTTGAGTTCTGTCTCTCTCTGTCTCTCAAAAATACACATTAAAAAAAGATTTAGAGGGGCGCCTGGGTGGCTCAGTCGGTTGAGCGTCCGACTTCAGCTCAGGTCATGATCTCACAGTTCGTGGGTTCGAGCTCCGCATCAGGTTCTGTGCTGACAGCTCAGAGCCTGGAACATGCTTCGGATTCTGTGTCTCCTTCTCCCTCTGCCCCTCCCCCGCTCGCTCTGTTTCTCAAAAATAAATAAATGTAAAAAAAGAATTATATATTAAAAAAAAAAAGATTTAGAAGAAAAGACATCCAACCTGTGGAGAGGAGAATTTACCAATGTGCATCTCATGTCCACGTACTGCTTTTGAGCTTCTTCTAGTATGATTGTTTTTCAAACCTGATGCTTGCTGCAAAAGGGATTTTTAATGGCTTATATTAGTAGGATTGGTGTTTCACCTGTCTGCTGGGATCCTTGATTTTAACATGGAGAAACTGAACTGGACACACTGCATTAAAAACATCAACCACATAAAACTTAAAATGAAAATTCTGGCAGCTTGATTTCCTTCTGCAGGTGACACTCGCGTTAACCATTTTGGACTCCGGTTACTGTGAGGTGCTTTTGCTCCTGGGTTGCAGATTTCAAATCTGGCTTTGCAGGCACCGCTCTGTCTTTGTGGCCAAGCCATGAACCTCCCTGGACCCTCAAGTTTCCTCATCTCCTTCCCGCAGAAGCCAGTTCGCCTCACAGGGAAGGGAGATTCAGTGAGGACCAGCTGAGAGGAGGCTTAAAAGAAGCCCACTGGCCCCACAGGAAGCCACAGGGTAGCCAAGCCCAGGAACCAGAGGGGTGACTTCCTCCTGGGTGTGGCCACGTAGGACTAGAAGAGATACACTTGCCCACATTAGAGGCAGGTCGGAGAGGGGTGGGCCTCGGGCACGATCCCCCTGCTCAAGGCTGTGCCCACGATCAAGGTGTCCACTTTCCTTGTTGCCAGATGCTGGAACTGGCATTGGTTTGGACATCCTCACGTAGGCCCATCGACTAAACATGTCACAAAGTGCCACTGTCCCATGCGCCGTCTTCCTGAGAAGAGTGCCTACGATTGGAGAGATACTTGATAAGAACCAGGGGAGCCAGGGGTCCTAGTTCCAGCTATTCTCCCCCCTTCTCTGGCCCTTTGTCGGTGCTGTTCTCTCTGCCTGAAATGCCCTGTCCCCTGTTCGTCATCTGATTCACCTCTGCCAGTCTTTCCAAACTTGGCTCAGGAGCCGCCGCCTCCAGGAAGCCACCCTGGATACACTCATAGGCCATGCTCCACACCATCCCGGGTTGTATCGGGGATTTCTTTCTGATTATAGGAAGTGGCTTAGCTGGGGGTTGCCCAGCTGGTTTGCCTGGGGAAGGGGCCACCCTGCATCAATGGATGGAGCATGGGCTTTTGGGTCTGAGGGACAGTGGTGTGGATCTGAACACCTGTGGTTACTAGCAGATTATCAGCTAAGTACATTTCACTTTTCTGGCCCTCGATCATTTTATCTGGAATAGAACCAGAGCAGGAATGCAGTGATCTCATGACACCTGTAATACATCCCATAGATTACGATATAACGTCACCTATCCAAAAGTATCTAACACAATATGAATATTGGCCCCATGGTCTTGCCCCAACTTCAATGAAAACCAACACAAAGGTGGAAACCTTCCTCTCACTCCGGCGTGATGTCTCTTCATTCTTGGCTTTCTCCTTTTCCAGGATCCGTCACCTCCCCATCACCTCTCCCTCTCCGTGCATCACCTCCCATCAGACCTCTCCCACTGCCCCAGGTGAGCGCTTGCTCCCTGAGGGAAGGATTCTGTGGTCCCCTAAGAGAATCCTGTCCTGTCAGACCCAAGCCTCCTTAGGGACCCAGTGGCAGATGGGACCGTCCAGGTCGGCCAGGCTGAAGGAGAACACTGTCCCTGACAAGCGCAGGATCAGAATTTCAAGTGTCTGGGGTCAGAAACAGGCCAGCAAGAGCACCCCCGACTCAGACAGACCCCCGTCACCACAGATGGCAGGCCACTGGGGACCAGACTGCAGATCTGAACCCAGGGCTTGAGTTTCCGCTTTTGTGTTTCCCTTCCAAGTGGCTTTGCTCTAGTTTCCAGACAAAATTTAGGCAAATATTCTGGAAGCAATACAAGAGCGTACTCCCGGGTTCGGCTTCCCTCTACTTTCTCATACCTGTTTATGGAGCCTAGAGGAGCCCGGTGATGTTTCCCATTCTCTTAAGGACCCCTGTGGTTTCTTTTATGGAAATGAGTGGAATATTCACCTTGGTTCCTTCTGCAAAATGGCTGTGAAATACGTGCTTCTGCCTTCCTGGCCCTTGTGCTCCAGAATGTGTGGGAAGGAATTAATTCATTGCCTGCCTCCTGTGTGCCAGGTTCCTCCACCTGCATCCTCTTGGCTAACTTGTTTGCACACGTACCCAGGTGTATTCATAGCTAGGGGCTCGGACTCGTTCAGTGACTGACCCAACGTCACCTAGTGGCTGGAAGGCTGGAACTTATGTGTGTTGTCTGCAAAGCCCATCCTCTTCTATACGGACCCCACAGTCAGCCCTTCACCACTGTCTTTTAGTTCACTCCCTGTCCGACCTGCTGGTTTGGAACACAGAAGCTCATTGGCGCTATTGTTCGTCAGATCTAGAGCTGTCCCGCTTGCCCAATCAATGCATATCATTTTGCCAACAGTCTGCTGCTGGAGAGATTGATTCTCTGGTTATTTATCTTCCTCTGCCCAGTGTAAATTGGTCAGCCTGATCTTACTCGCATGATAAAAATCATAATGTCTCAAATTACTTACTCAATAAAATGTGGGTTTGTCTATTATTAGTGATCATTAGGGTTATAATGCAGCATGGAAATTTGGAGCAAATTAACTACATATGCAAGCTGTTGGGCTCATGTGCAGTTAATCAGATGCACACGGTTCCAGTGGGCAGAAGGGCTTGCAAGAATCGTTTCAGGAAGAATTTGTGGGAGGGGAACTGAATACCCAAATTTTCCATCGCCTGCTCCCCCTTAATCTGGATTTCTCAAATGCCTGCTTATCTGATAACAGTGCTGAAACCCACAAATACAAAAAGAAAAAAAAAAAGATCTCAAAAAACAGAATTATAGCTCCAATTGAAATACCTTTTAATACCTCCATTCACGTGCCCCTGGCTTTTCTAATAATGAGTCCAAATTCCACGGTGAGCCAACACCCAAGAAGCCCCTCCTGGTCTCCTCTGTCTTGCCTATCTGTCAAGTTCACTTTTTGGAGCCTTTCTGCTCAATGATGTAACGGGACAACCTGTGTTGTTATCAATGCAGTTCCCATCATACCTGGGCACTGCCATTTCCTCTGTGGCAGATGCTTCCTGGACTCGTGGGCAGGTGACAGGAGCTGACTTCGGCGACTTGTATCTCAGCGTAAGAGAGGTGTAGCCTTGAATGGCAGCGTAAGTTAAAACACAAAGGAAAAAAAGTTCTCTGTGTAACTTGTTTCCTGAGATGGTGCCAGGAAACTTGACAATGAACTTTGTGAATTAAAGCTACCGGATGAATAGAGGTGGTGGCAGGGTAGCGGAAATCAGAAAAATCTTGAATGGTTTTTGGTTTATGCAAAGTCTTCCGCCAAGGTGTGTGACTTATTCTGTTTGGATTCAGAGGACACAACTAAGACCAAGGGTGAGGGTTAGAGTCAGGACCGAACCCAGATCAAAACAGATTTAGGGAGAAAAGGAGACTGCGTTAGATTAGCAACTGACAAATCCTGGCGTAGAGCTGACTTCAGACATCGCTGGATCCAGGTGATTAAATAATATCATCGGAAAACTTTCTCTCCCCATGTCTCAACTTTTGTTTCTTCTGTCTTAACTTTATTCTAAGAGAGGCTTTCTTCCTGTAGTGGGTATACTTCCTACTGAGATGTACTGAGAAAATTCTGGAAACACATAACCCTCTGGCCACGAATACCAGTAGTTTCACCAAAATGACAGGCTACCTCTCATTCCCTCGGCTTGAAACTGGTCTGGTCATGTGTCCCCCCCCCCACCCCCACCCCAACCATTGTGGCCAGGGGCTATAAAACTCCCACTGACGAGGTCCTAGTTATGCTTCATTGCTGGAGCAGAAAATGGCGCCAGCCCCCCTAACCCCTGGCCTGAGAGCTGCAGGGAAGGGCAGCTACTAAAGAGAGATGAGAGTATTGTAAAGCAAAAGAAGGGGGATGGTGAGTAGGAATCTCCAAAGATCAAATATCCGCTGGTGTTCAGAGAGGTATATTTGGGCTCACAGCCAGTCATCCAATAGACCCTTCTTAAGGAAGGTGAAAACCTATCATGTCCCGTTCTGGCCTTCCGGCTGGTGCTCTCTCAGCAAGAAACCCACAGAGGAGATGGGTGTTGAGGAAGGGGACAGGAGTCAGGGTGGAAGAACACTGAGGCGCTCGGTTTCTGGAGTCTAGCAGGTTTGGCCTCAAGTCTCAGTCCTGCCATTTACTAACTCTGTGACCCTGGTAAATTTGCTCAGCCTCATCAAACTTCAGTTTTGCCCTGTGTAAAGTGGGGCTAATAACAGTGCCCAGTATGTAGTGTTGGTGTAATGATCAGTGAGAAAATGTGCAAAGGTTTGCATGCATACAAACATCATAACTGCTCAGTGAAGGGTAGGTGTTAAAGTTAGCACCAATGAGCTCTGGAAGATGCTAAGCTCTGTTGCAAAGGTTACTTGCTCTTATCTGTGATTTTTGTCTCAAATTCTAACGTTTGGCGGGATTAGTGTTTACGCATAATCACACATTAGAATGAAGTGCCTAGGGGTGTGTATCTGGGTGGCTCGGTTGGTTGAGCGTCCGACTCTTGATTTTTGGCTCAGCTCATGATCCCAGGGTCATGGGATCGAGGTCCATGTCAGGCTCCAGGCTGAGTGTGGAACCTGGTTAAGATTCCCTTTCTCATGGGGCATCTGGGTGGCTCAGTCCGCTAAGCATCTGACTTTGGCTCAGGTCATGATCTCAAGGTTGGTGAGTTCCAGCCCCGCATCGGGGTCTGTGCTGACAGCTCAGAACCTGGACCATGCTTCAGATTCTGTGATACCCTCTCTCTCTGCCCCTCCCCCCCCAAAAAACAAATAAACACTAAAAAAAATTTTTTTAAAGATTCCCTCTCTCCCTCTCCCTCTGCCCCCCACCCCCCCTCTAAAATTTAAAAAATTAAGAAAAAAGAATGAAGTGATTAAGTGATGTACATTTCGGAAGGAGCTCTCTGAGGGTACAGAATCAAGTATGCAGCCTCTAAAACTCATTGGAAGCTCACTGGACACTTGAGCCAAATGATGGATAGGTGTGAGCTCTATTTCGATTGGCAGGCACCAGCCCAGTTGTACGGCTTGTAGTCTGGAGTGTGATTGGGCTGACTCCGGAGAGATGTCCTTTGTGATCTGTCAGGAAATGGGCCACGTTGCCAGCTGACCTCTCTAGAAGGAGAGTCTGTGTTTATCACTTTCCCTCACTTGCATGGGAAAACTCTCCATCGCAAGTCTCAGTGTCCCAGTAGGACATGGAGGCAGAATGTCAGGCCACAAAATAAGTTGGTGCAAAGAATCTATCAATTAAAAGGAGGGGTTAGAGGCAAACGCTCCTGGGTTTCGTACTTTGGTTTAATCACTTACCGGCTTCACCATAGGAACAAGCAATGGACTTGACCCCAAAACTGGAAGCAAGCAAGGGTCAGAAATAGCTGTGTAAGAAAAAGTCTTTGCAGTCTGAATAATTTTCTTATATGACCATGAACAGCAATGTAATAAACCTTATGGTGGTTTTGATCATGAATTTGGCCAGGCCAGAAATAGACCGCATGAAGATTGATCAGTTGGTGGGGTGACTCATTGATCATGTGAGTAACTCTTGGCTAATGAGACTTATGAAAGCCAGAGGGATAGAAACATAGTTAATCCACAAACACCTTCATCCTCTCTGGAACCTTCTCTTGGAATGACCATGCGCATTAGTTTCTTATGACTGCTATAACAAATTGCCACAGAAGTAGTGGCTTAAAATAACTCAGGTTTATGTTCTTATAACTCTGGAAGTCAGGAGTCTTAAAATCCAGGTATCGTCAGGACATGGTTCCTTCCGGAGGGTCGAGGGAAGAATCCGTTCCTTGCCTTTCTAGTTTTGAGAGGACATGTGCATTCCTTACCTTGTGGCCCCTTTTTGCCTCTTCAGAGTACATCTCTCCAACCTGTGATTCCGGGACCGTGCCTCCTCTTTCTTCTGTCTACCTGTGTCATCACACGGCCTTCTCTGACTCTGGCCCTCCTTCTTCCCTCTTATAAGGACGCTTGGGATGACAGTAGGTCCACCCAGACCATCCAGGATCATCTCCTCATCTCAAGATCCTTCACTTAATCACATCTGCAAAGGCTTTTCTTCCCTGAGATGGAACGTATTCATTCACAGGTTTCCAGGAATATGGGAGGGACATCTTTGGGAGGCATTATCCTGTCTACCAAAGTATCCAGTATATGTAGAAATAATGCATAATTCTTTTGTCAGCATGAATCTCCATCACAAAGAGCATGTGATGGTGTGGAAGTTGTCCAGCAATGCAATGCATGGCCCTGCCCCCACTTCTAACTCTCACCTAAAACCATCTGACCTGCATTTCAGCTTCTTCAACCATAAAGTGGAAGTGTTTGTAGATGGTACCTAGAATGCTGCGTTAAACCGAATATTCTAGTGTTTTGTTGTCGAAATGGCTCTGTATTCGTTTCCTAGGGCTATGATAACAAAGTGTCCCGAATTAAGTGGCTTAAAACAAGAGAAATGTATTCTTTCATAGTTCTGAAGGCTAGAAGTTCAAAGTGAAGGATCAGGAGGGCTGTGGTCCCTCTGCAGGCTCTAGGGGAGAGTCCTCCCTTGCCTCTTCCTATGTTCTGCTGGTTGCCAGCAGTCGTTGCCGTCCCTTCACTTGTAGACGTCTCCGTGATCTCTGCTTCTGTCAATACTTGGCATTCTCCCTTGCGTCTCTGTTTCTGTGTCCCTTCTCTTCTTCTAAGGACACCAGTCCTATTGGGTTGAGGTTCCACCCTCATCTTAAGTAATTACACAGCGACAAAAATGCTGTTTCCAAATAAGTTCATGTTCTGAGGTTTTGAGAAGGACTTGATTGGCGGCGTGGGGGGGTGGGGGGGAGGGACACTATGCAACTCAGTACAACCCAGACTCCCACAGATAAGAATTAAGAGAATGTAAGGAAATGAGAGCCAGAACTTGCCGACTTTCTCCTCACCTTGCCCTGGTTACCTTTTGGATTGTTGGTCTGTGTCTTTGGACGTGGATGCAGTGGCCTCATGGAGCAGCTACGCTCCGGGCCCGTGGTGACGTTTGGTCGCAGTCTGACGGCTGGGTCACGCTGCCTGTGTGTGAGGCCGGAACACCTTGTGACCTGGTCATGAGCAGATGTGCAGTTCTGCATACCTGAAGGGAAAGCAATCTGATAGCTTATTGATTCGGATTCACAGACTCTGTATTTGGAGCTAGAATACATCTGAACAGTCACCTAGTTCCGCACGTGCTATCTACACAGCGGTGTCCGATAGAAGAAGGCCCCGGAGAGAGTATCTCTGTAGGGAGTGCTCCTGAAAACGTCAGTCCTGCGGTCCAGGTGGCTACAGACCGGCCTCTCTCCGCTCCCTAAGGTGCCGGGAGGGAGCTCATGTCTTCAAGGGCATCGCACAAAGACACAGAGCAAAACTGCCTCCCGTGGCAGATATGGCACATCATTTCTTATTTCACAGAGCACGGAGAAGCTTCCTTGGAAAAGCTTGGTCTTCGGCTTTCTGGTTTTGAACCGGAGGGCAGGCCAGGAGGGAGCTGCCCTGTCCAGGGCTCGGAGGTCGCGTTTTCAGCTGAGGAAAGTGGTCTTGAACCTCTCCATCCTTGCAAAGCCAGATGGAGGCCCTCGGCCCCAGCCCCGTCAGCCCCACACACCTGCCGTGCACCTGGACCGCCGCTCTACCTGTTTACAAATTACCCCCATTTTCTGCTTGGCTCAGCAGCAACTGTTCACCCTCCCCCGTGATGTAATTAGGCCTTCAGAGTTCATGTGTGCCTATTACGGGCTCTCCTGTGTTTTGTCTTGATGCTTCATTTCTGTAGCTGTAATCATATATATATATTAAAATTTGGTATCAATTGTTTGGCTAAATTATGCACAGTGGGCCATCCTAACCTGCCATTAACATAACGTATGCTAAACAATGTGTTGGGTTTTTCCCTTCTTCTTCTTCTTCTTCTTCTTCTTCTTCTTCTTCTTCTTCTTCTTCTTCTTCTTTTTTTCCTGATAATTATACTCCAAAGCATCAATTGCTTATTCAAGTAAATTAAACTTTGAGGGTTTTTTTTGTTTTTGTTTTTTTTTCCCCCTCATTTCGTCAAACTTTCAGATTGTCTTGGCTGCCACGGTTGCAGGCCCGGTGCTACTCTGGCTGCCCGCGGAGGTGGCCTTGGCGTTCTCTTTCTGAGAAACCCAGGGTCCACGAAGCGGTCACCGGCATCGTAGCTGTCCCGATGTTCTGGGCTGAGCCGCAGTTGGGCACGTGGTTGCCAACTTTCCCCGAACCAGGGGGCCCCTGGCCTGGGTGCAGAGATGGGCGTTAAAAATATCGGTGGCCGCTGGAGTCCTAATTCACCCGCTCCCTGGACGAATGGGCCCCGAGCCCCTATTCCACGGCCGGTGCTGTTCTAGCCGTAGGAGATCCAACAGTGACCTGGACGAGCACGAATTCTGTCCTCTGACGGTTTGTCCTCTAATGCAGGGGTCAGCAGACGGTTTCAGTAAAGGGCTAAATAATAAATATTTGGGGCTTTGTGGACCACACAGTCTCAGTGTGCACTCCACCCTTGTAGCATGAAAGCACCCGTGAGCCATAAATAAATGAATGGGCATGGCTGTGTGCCGATAAAACTTTATTTATAAGAATAGGCAGCAGGTCAGATTTTGCCAGCCCTTAGTCTCGTGGGTCGAGGCGGAGGATATATACAAAAAGTTTTTTTTTTTTTTTTTTTTTAAGCGAAAGGATAATTTTAGGCTGTGGCAAGTGATCTGGAGGAAATAAGCCTAGTGATATAAGCAGCACTTGGCAACTTTTTCACCCCAGGGTCTACACAGAGGATGTATTCAGCACCACTGAGTGAAGTGGTTGAGGAGGCTCTGGCTGGTGCCTAGAAGATCCGGCACTCGGAGGCGAATCCATAGCATGTCACATCTGTAACCCTTGTGCAGCACAGCCAGGATGCTCCGGATGGAGGGACCGTGGGGACCAAGCTTAGATGGCATACTCGTAGGGCTTTCTCCGGGACTACATTTGAGTTGAAATGTGAGTGGGTGGGCAGTGGTCGGCCACAGGGGAGAGTGTAGAGCCGGAGCACTGCTCCATTAAGGGCCAACTATGGGTGCAAAGACTCCAGGACGAGAGAACGCGTGTCGTGTTTGGAACTGAAGGGAGGCCAGAGTGACTGGAAAGAACAGAGAGCATATTCGAATCCTGCAATGAAATGAGACTAAACAGGAGCTTAGACCCTGAATCCTAAGTCAATGTTCTGGTTGTTGTAGCTGTGGAACAAAGCATGCCCCAACTGAGTGACCTACAGCAAGAAAACAAAACAAAACAAAACACATTTATTTCTCTCAAGCGCTTGGGGCTCAGCAGAACTAGGGTGGTCTTGGCTGTGCTGTTTTGCTGGTCTCGCTGGTCTCCTTGGAGAGGCTTCCTCCCCTGTCTGTGGACTGGCCGCTGTGCTCAAGCATCAGCTGGGGCTTCTGTCCTACGCTAGACACGGATGGGGTACATAAGTTAGGGTGGCGTCTCACCCTCCTGGGACCGGCAGGGCTGGACCAGGTGTGAATTTCTCACGGCAATGTCAGAAGCACAAGGAAGCAGCTCCAAACACATAACGCCTCTTGAAGTCCAGACCCAGAGCTAGCATATCCATCCTTTCTACCACATTCCATTGCCCCAAACAAATCACATGGCTGTGCTCAGAGAGGAGGGCACTGCAGAGCGACATAGCAAAAGCCCTGGCTCCTGGGCAGATGAGGAGTGGGGATCCCCAGGGGGACTGTTTGTGCGTGAAGTAGATAAGAAGCCATTGAAGCGTTTTAAGAACAGGAGTGATGTGATCTGATTTACCATGAGAAAAGTCTTAATCGGGCAGAACATGAGGGGAAGAGATCGGGGTGAGGGTTGGCGGGGTGCTGAGAGAGGTTGTGCGGAGACTAGGCTGGGCTGAACCTGTTCAAGGCCCAGAGCCCCTCTCTCTTGTGTACGCGTTTAGGATACACAAGATACATTGTTAAACTCCTCACGCTGGGCTTTACCAGGTGAGCTGACAGTTATCACCTGCATTCATCAATATAAGTTCCATAAAAAGCAAAGCAGTTGAGGAGAAATGAGAAATTACAGCCCAGATTAGCAGCCTTGAATGGTCCTCACGAACACAGGACACTCGCCCGGATCCCACATCACAGCCTGTCACCCATTATCACTAATAGCAGGATTATTCCCAAGGAAGCTTGTAGCTGTTATACTTATTACCATCACAACAATAAAATAAAGAGCTGTGAATGCCACCCATGCTCATTGACTTGTTTCATGCCGATCTGTTAATCAATAGGCGGCTCGAAGTTTGAACCTGTCGGGAGGAAATCCTATCTTCAGAAGCAATGTTGGTTTCCTATGGGAAAGGATGATTTTGTTGGGAAATGGACTCACCAGAACTTTCTGGCTTGTGTGTGGAAGACTGTAATGAAACCTAGGGGCATAGTGTCTCAAATACAATACAAATTTGTGTTTCATTAACGTAAAATCCCAAGCAGGTGTTCTGGTCAGCAAGCTACTCTCTGCCAAGTAGTGATTCAGGGCCCCAGGCTCCTTCCATCCTGTGGCTTCGCTGTGATCAACAAAGACCTTTGGAAGGTTGTCTCCTGATTCAATTCATGGGGAGCAAGGTCATGAAATACCGTGCTTGCCAGCGTGCTTGGCTCCAACTCGGTCACATGACCCCGCCTCCCGCAAGGGAGGCTGGGGATTGTAGTTCACTGTGTGTCTGGGAAGGCGAGAAGGAAGCAGGGTTACTGAACAGCTGGCCAGTCTCCACCGGAAATTCCTTTAATGCCATTCTCTCCTTTGAGCAATTGAATAATTTGCACTGTTTCACTTCTCAACAAGCAGATGCTCACAGTAAGAGTGACTCTTTATGGAGTGCTCTTCATGAGCTGGGTGCTCCACGTATATTCCCTCAATCAAACCTCCAAGCAGCTGTAGAAAAGGTACTGTGTTGTTCCCATTTGACAGATAAGGGCATAGAGATTTAGAGAGATTCCTTTTATCAACTGTTGAAAGGGGGAAGGCATCAGTACTGTGTCAAGAAGCCACATCTGCCAGGATAGGCTACGAGGTGACAGACAACCTGACTGTAGTCAAGTCAACCTCAGACAAGTCCTGAGTCCCAAGACTCAGGACTTAACCCTAAAGCTTTCTATCTCGCTCCTGGTCTGTGTCCAGTGTGAGTCGTTCTTTTTACTCCAGGACTTAGGTTGATGGAAAAGGTACTTTCTGGAATGTCGATGATTTCCGTGGTAGAGGAAAGAGAGAACATGACAAAGCATATCCTGGTCCTGAAACTGCCTGTGTGAAAGAAACCTTTATCACATTTTGTTGGTCAAGGGAGTTAGATGGCCACACCTCATTTCAAGTTGTCGGGAGATGAACTCCTATCACGCACCTGGAAAGAGAAAGCTGGCATTCTGGAACACCTTCTCATGGCAACCAGTGTATCCCTGTAATCCAGGGAGAGCGCTTAGCATGGAGCTGGGAACAGGAAGTGCCTCGGTGTCACCATTTTTATTCGATTGCCTAAGGACTGGATGGTGAGAAGAGAATTCCTAATGTATCTGGAATTATCGGAAATCTACAGTTGATCAGCCTGATTCAGGGAGACCTGGGATCATGTTTGATACTTTCTGGGGGGAGGGAGGTAGTAGAATTTGGTGGGGACACAGCTGTAGACCAGAGTCACTAGGTGCCCTCAGTGGCGAACTTCGAGAAAAGGAGGAAACTTCTCCACCATGCTGTCTGTGAGCTTTTATGAAGAAGCGAGTGGATCGCTTTCTCTATTTTATCTACAGCAACTAGATTGGGGGGTCAGAGTGTGTTTTATTATTGCACACACACATGATTACAAAGTCTTTGGTTTTTTTCCCTACGTAAATTTATGTTGAGATTTAATTTCCACCAATTAGAACCCAAATGAAGCCATTCTAATGTGATTCATACATCACAGAAACGTGGCCCTACTCCTCAGTGCACACACAAGGAAACAATATCGAAGTGAATTTTAAGTACCTAAAGTTGTGTTGGCCTGTGAATGAATATCCAATTCAATTTGTAGGAAACTTTAGATTAATTAGGTTTATAATTTGCACAGTAAGGTAATGTAAATGTGTTGCTACTGCTTGACTTTTTTGCTTAATCCTCTGAGTGGATATTTAATCTTTTTAATATTAGAATTAAAGCAGCTTGGAAGATATGAATATTAATCTAATTATATTCCGATCACTTTAATTTCTTTAATGTTTTAAATAACAAAACAACTTTACAAATTGGTTTAGGTTGGGGAACCCTTTTAGAGGATTTTGCATCTCATCAGTAAGTGCCATTTAGAAGATGCAGGCTTGGGGGAGGCCACCTTAAGTTTAGAGTTATGCAAATGGAACCCATTAATCCTGGAGCCTCCGCTATCTGACTGGCAAGGTGTGCTTCAGGAATTTCTAGCTCCCACTTAGGAAGGAAGGGTTTCCCGGCATGAAAAACCCAAGGAAGCAAACAGCTTTATGGCACTTCAGCCCTACGAAGTGAGAGCTTTTGAAGAAGCGGTGATAAGTTAGCGCTAAGAGGATTTTTCTCCTTTTTTCAGCTCTTATTATCTTAAGGAGGGGAAAGAAATCAGAGCGGTGCCTGCAAATTTTATTACCTCATTATAATTGATACCTGTTCTCTGAGCCAATAAAAGAAGCCATATTCAGCACTAGCTGTATCAAATCTTTAATGTTTTTGGCTGTCAGTGTTAGCTGTGGTTAGGCTGACATAATTATGAGCTGCCTGGACCAATACAGAGCTCTTTACCCACAAAAGCATGTTGCAAGCGGGGAGGGCGGAGGAATCTTTCAGCGACAATGAAAGGATTCATCAAGTGTCTATATGATAGCTACTTAAATCGCTATTGTTTTAGTTAGTGCAAAACGTATCCCCTGGCTATCCCAGTTCCTCATCTTTCCTCCTTAGCATTTCAGGAATTTCAGGCTTTTGTACAGAGTGTTCAGTTGCTTCCTCACGAAGGGGGAAAAATCCTTTTGGTATGATCTCCATTTCAAGATGACAATAAAGCGGAGGGGTTCCAAAGGGCAGTCCCTGGAATTCAGACGTGATAAACAGAATATATTATTTTCTGGAACTAATTACAGATTTTAAAAGCGTGATGGAAAATTAAGCAAAGAATTTATGTCATAAAATGCGGTAGTCAGTCCTAGAATTAGAAACAATTTGGACAAATAGCAAGTGAAGTTTTCCATGTTTTGAACAGTTCCTGTGTAAGGTGTTGCCACTTACCCGTAGGCTAGTGAAATGCCCTGAAAACAGCTTTTCCAGGGAGTGTATAGATATTCATGAGAAACGTCAAATGGCCTAAATGCCCAACATTAGCCAGTGAATGTAGAGCCAGATAATCAGTGTGAGACACATCCCGTAGAAGGAAAGCAATCCCTTCTCAGATGTGTACCGATTAATTGAACAAAACAAACAATGACAAGGGGCACCATGGTCCTGACTAGTTTTTCCTTGTGGTTATTTTGGTTTATACTATCCCTATAGCCAGCCTTTCTGGTTAACACCGTACATTAGCTGAGTTAATGTTGCGATAAGTTAAAAATGAATGCAGTTTTTTTCTTACTTTCCCCATCGGGAGGTGAAGTTGAATTCAGTTGAATTCCTTTGCCCTTGGATCTAGGCTGCACAGCAGCAGCTTGCTTGACAGAATAGGGCAGAAATGACGCTCTGGAACTTCCATGGCTGTGACATAAAAAGGCTTATAGCTTCCACCCAGGAATCTTGGAACGTTTGCTCTTGGAGCTCTGAGCCACTGTGTAAGAAACCTGATTGACCTGAGGCTGCCATGTTGAAGGAAGCCCAAACCAACCTGTGGAGATTGAGACGCTTGGCCAGCCACCATCCAATGGAAATCATTTCAATTAAGGCCCCAGATGGGGTGGGGGGGAAGGGTTGGGGGTGGGCAGGGATGGGTCACTTGCCATCCCCCACCCCAAGGCTCTGTCCAAACTGCAGATTCAAGGGCAAAATAAATAATTGCTATTGCATTTGACACTATGTTTTGGGTTGTTTCTTATAGAAGAATAGATAATCAGAGCAAACACGCCAGGGCAAGTAATTGTGAAAGGTGAATTTAATTTTTCAATGGGGCCTATGGAATCAGTTTCTTTGTTTTGTGGTGAATACAGAGTGTCTGTAGCAACCCAAAGATCTCTCCTTTCCTAAAACTCAAAGTGAGGCGAACTCCTTAGGCTTGTAGATGTTGAGGGCTAAACTTTGCTCCTTATACTCTTCACATTCTCTTTATAGATTTCCCTTTGGAAGCAGGGATTAAAAGAGAGAAGTCTCCCAAATGTAAATTTCTCATAAATATTTGAGCTCCATTTTGGTAATTCTTCTGTTCTCTGATCTGTTGCCTAATCTTCTAGTTAGTCAGTATTTTCCATGAAATAGAAGCCTTTAATTGTAGAATTACTAATTTTAATAGCTTAGCTTAGCACAGCTCAATTTGTAAAAAGCCCACTATCCCCATTAAATTCCCGTCGTGTAAAACCACCTATCAGTGCTTACCCATCATTTTACTAAAGTTTGCTCTTCTACAGTCTTTCACTGAATAATGAGGCTCTTACTAGATGAAGAAAAGCAGGATTTCTGTCACCCCAGAAACTTTCAAACTTGGGGAGTGGGCAGTAGGATCCCTGAAGAATAGGACTGACAAATGTCTGTAGGGCAGGTGGGAGCCACCTTGGACCTGTGCACAGAATGGTATCATCACTTCTATCTGACCTCTGTCCCATGACTTAAGGGTAGGCACATTTCATTTGGGGCTGACAGTTACGTGGGGCAAAGGCATAAGCTTATTCCGTTGACCTCAGTCCATTGTGTCTCAACCAAGGCACCACGGACATTTGAGGCTAGATAACTCTTTGTGGCGAGAGCTGTCCTCTGTGCTGTAGAATATTGAGCAATGTCCTTGGCCTTTATCCACTAGATGCCAGTAGCATTCCCTCCCCAAATTGTGACAACCCCCCAGTGTCTCCAGACATTGCCAGATTCCTCCCCCTTGACTTTCTTGGCTGTGGTAACTCTTCCCTACCCCCACCTGGTTGACTCAGCAAATCTCTCTTGCTAAGTTTATGTGACCTTGAACATATGAGGAAATTGAACTTGATTTTCCTTAAAGGAAAAATGTCTACTTCCTCCCAAATGCTATAGGAACAGGTCAAAGCTAACAACTACCTTTCTGGTGGGCTAGGCACGTCCAGCCTAGAAAAAGTGGTGCTAGCCTTCAGAAGGGCACAGTAGCGTGCTTATAGGGAGTGGATGTCGATTATCTATCACTGTTGAGAATATCATTGTCACCATCATTGTTCAACATTACAAACATGAAGGAGAAATATGAAGGATTCTAGAAAATGCCAGAAGTGATTTTTGCAGCCATGGGGCTGAATTGAAGAGCTTAACCCACTAATCTGTTACGACTGCTCAGGGAGTGCTCTGGCAGGTTCTCTAACGCACCGAGAGTACTTTAGTGGGTCGTGTAAAGCGGCATTATAGTTCCGTCTTTAATGGTGGAGGCAAGAATTGCATGGATCTCTTTCCGAGTACATCACCCGTCTTCCAGTGGCAAACTTATGTTTATGCCAGCCGGCTCACCCCAGCATGGGGGCATGAATTGGAGTGGAAATCAGTGGACTGACATTTGGATGCAATTGTCCCGAATTATCACAGAGAAAAGAGGAACCACTATAATTCACCGGCCACAGCATTTTTACCAACCACCTTTGCTAAGCATTGGTGTGTTATGTTCAATTCCTGGGCCCCCTCTTGTCAGAATTTTTCTGTAAACACCATTATTACTGCCGTCGTGTTTTCTGCGGCTGAGCTGAACTGAATTTGGAGATCTGATCCACATTAACTCCCTCATCTCCTTCAGGCAGTTGGTGACTCTTTGGGGGGTGCCAGTGCAAGTCCTATGGTCCTTGAAAGACAAGTTGGCTTTCCCCCAAGTTTCTGCTCAAAGGGAGCCGGAGGGACCAGCCTGCTGAGGCATTACAGGCTAACCCATGGTTTACATTCCCAGAGAGCTCTAAGTGAGGCGGGAGACACAGGGTCAAGAACTTGCAGTCAAGGTCAGGAAGACCTGGAATCCCGCTCTGCCCTGTCCCAGCTCTGCAGTTTCCCCAAGTTCTACAAAGCCTTGTTCCCTCACCTGTTTTATCATCTGAATTCTTTCCGTGTCCTGAATGTGGCACGGATATCCCTCCATGTTATTAGAAATGCAGATACATCATCTTTATAAATGGCCGGATCATTCAAATTGCTTTTTGCATCTGCCTCTTCCCTGGCTCTTACTCATTTTCATGATGCTATTCGAATGGTGATCGCAAGTCTCACTCGGCAAAAAAAGTGATTTTTGAGAGCATCTCTCTTCCCCACGCTCATCTGTGAGCTTAGCCGGGGTGGGAAATATACCTTATTAATTTGTTTATTCCTTCTTTCTCGCTTGGTGTTGCTCCAGGAGAGAGTAAGTACATGGATATATAGAGAGCCAGGCAGACATGTAGACGCTGCCTCCCTTGCAAGGCCTGTGAGGCCGGGCAACTCACTGCCCACCTCTAGGCCTCTGTTTTTGCCATAAAATGAGAGGGGAAAAATAATTCCTAGTTTCCGGAGTTGCTGTGAGGATAGAACAAGTTGCCAGTAGTATCCTGTTTGGCTCAGTAAATGTGGACTCTTCTGAATTGTGTGATGATTGGTATATTTCCTATTCATTGGAAATGAGTGATGAGTGGAGGGAGGGAGGAAGGAAGGAGGGAGGGAAGAAGGGAGGAGGAAGGAAGGGAAGGGAGGGAGGGAGGAAGGAAGGAGGGAGGGAAGAAGGGAGGAGGAAATAAGGGAAGGGAGAGAGGGAGGAAGTTTATGAGGCTTGATGAGTAGAATTGAAAAGAAATTCCCATGTCTTCATGGTGAATGAAATAACATGACCTTTACAAATTTGGCCTGATCCCTGGAAGAAAATTGTCCATAGGCATACGATTTATGTAATCAACCTTATTTTGCCTGAGCTTAAACTTCCATCGCTCGGTTTACCCAGAGTATCTGTGGACATACCAGGAGACATCGGGATTGAGGGCCAGATGTAAAGATCCCGAAGGATGACTGCAGCCCTTGCCTTTGCCACACCATTCTGATGAAGGTTCACAAAGAGGGCTACCAAATTTTGCATATAAAAATACACAGCACTGAGGGAAATTCGAATTTCAGGTGCTCAATAGATCATTTTTTAGTATTAAGTATGTCCCAAATATTGCATGAGACACGCTTCTCCAAAAAGTTTACTTTATTATATACTAAAAGAAAAAAAAAGTGTTCCCCTTTTTAGTATATATCCCATATTAATGTTTGGGACATGCTCATGCTAAAAATGATGTCATTCAAATTTCACTGGGGATCCTGTAGTTTCCGTGGCTACTTCTAGCAATCTTATTTACAGAACAACTAAAGACAGGTGGATTCTCCGTGCACCTTGGATTTGTCAAAATCTGGAAACACTGAAAACCGAAGGTGGCCCATAGCACCTTATATCTGACTTGAAAGTAAGCAGTAACTATTGAACAGATTTACTAGGTCTCTTGTCAATAATACTCAGATTTCTGGAGATTGTTATCAGCGTTTTGCTTCGTAGGAAATAACTTCTTTTGAAAAGGACATTTTAAATTAATGTGAAATTGCATTTTAAGTTAATTCTCAGGGAGTCATAAACAGGTGGGAGAATTATGTAACAATAATTGTGTTGGCAAGAAATTGATTTCATCCTAAAATTACATGAATACACTATTACAGTTTGTTGTCATCCTGAAATGCATCGTTTAACCATAAAATGCAGCGTAAAAGACACCCTCGTGTTGCGGTCCTTAATCTAGTGTGTAATTGCTTAAGGAAGAACATTAGCTATCGCGTCAACTACCTGTTCTCAGATACCTTAACCACCAGCTCACCAAGATGGGTTTGAGCCTGACATCTGCAATCTGGGACGTAGATGCACAACGGTATTTGGGGATTCTGCTGTTTCATTGCAGTCTGCTCGTCCAGCAAAGATACAGAGACCTTGACAAATGAGTGAGCTTGAAACAATTTAAAAAATTGTTATGTTAATAATTCTGCCACATTTACTGAAGACCTTACCTTTTTGCTACTTTAAAATACTTTGGGCGGGTTCACACACACACAAATAGCTTTATTAGCCACCTTTGGAAGTTATCATGTTCAGTTACTTTCTCCCCCACCCCCCACCCGCCCCCCACCAGAAATGTTGCTTTGGGTACACTGAGAGTTCACTCATTTAAGTTTGTCCTTGGCATTTTTTTTTTTTTGGACAGTTTTCATTTTTCTTTTCTTTTTATTTTTATATACAAAGCTGATAAATACCTGAAACCAAACAGGCTCAAACTGATCATATTTCTGGATACAAACCAGATGTGTATTTAATCCATCATTGCTCCTGTGTCAGCTACCCGCCCCCACCCCCCTTCACCTATACTTGGGGGAAAAAACAAAACAAAACGAGCCTGATTTCTCTGCTAGTTCATTTCCTTGAACTTGGGGAGATTCTAGCCGCAGTCATTTCCAAAAATAGTTTTGGAAGACGCAGAAAACTGCAGCTCTTCTCTGCCAGCTGCACTGCGAGCACAGTCTGGGGTGAATTGCACAGCACCCTTCCCCCTCTCTGCCCAGAGACTTTCAGCCACTGCTTGTGGATTGGTGAGAAAGTCAAGTGCTGATCGGGGTCAGTCAGGATGCCTGCGCTTCTGCGTCCCCCCGCAAGCGGATGGAGGGCTCAAGCTATGGCTGGTGCAGCCTGTGTTTTTTTCAGTCTGTGCTTTAGTAGACACTCATTCCATCCGACCAGTCCTGGCTGGTAATAAACACCAAGATTACTCCTTTCTTTCAAGGGCTTGGCAAACCAAAAAGAATGCAGTGAAAAAAAAAAAAAAAATCTCTTACCTCTTCAAAAGTAACTGGGCACTTGAGGAGTATTTCCTAGTCTCGCTTTGAAACCTGAATTGCAGACCAGGTTACCATCTCGTCGTTTGTTTAATGTAACCGATGAAGGCACTCTTATGTTCTTTCTGTTCATTGAGATTCTTGGTCTCTCTGTAGGTAGCTTCAGGGAGCGAGGTGTGTGCTGTGATTGGAGGGGTGGTGGCTAATTATCACAACTAACATTGGCTGATCAAAGCTTATTGTGGGCCCAGGAACATTCTGAGAACTTCCATCCATTCAAAAGCACCCTGAAATAAGTCTTGTTTACCGATGAGCACAGCACAGAGAGGGTAAGGACTGTGCTGATGGTCGCACAGGCAGCCAATGGCACGGCACTCAGACTGGTATTCAGACTTACAAACTCTTGTTAAAGGTTATTTATTCTCTTTTTTTTTTTTTTTTTTTTGAGAGATAGAGAGTGGGGGACGGACAGAGAGAGGAGAAGGAGAGAGAGAATCCCAAGTAGGCTCTGTGCTCACAGCACAGAGCCCAGTGTGGGGCTCAAACTCACAAACGGTGAGATCATGACCTGAGCTGAAACCAAGAGTTGGACGCTTAACTGACTGAGACATCCCAGCGCCCCCAGACTCACAAACTCTTATGCCAACCGGATAATCTCTCTAGAAATGTGCCTTTTCGATGCAAGGCAAGTATTTCACTTGCCACGGTGTTCAGAATCTCTCTTTATTCCCTTAGGTAAAGGCAGAAATGATACCTAGGTTTTACTTTGTGTGCCAACCTTGACTGCCAGAAATGCTAAGAAGGACTCTGGAGTTCTGTCTGGCTTCCGGAGGATTGAGTCCAATGATTGGTGCCCGCACCGAGCATGGGAGGGGTATGGGTACCAGCAGTTGCCATCCCCGGTTAAAGCATTTGAGTCTCTGGGGAAAAAAAATGCAAATTTTACTTGTGGTGACAAACGTTCAGTGACTGGTGGCTGTGGACACTTCGACCAGAGTTTATTTAGAAAGCAAGACTTGAGGGGGCGGTGCCTGGGTGGCTCACTGGTGAGGCGTCTGCCTCTTGATTTTGGCTCAGGTCATGATCTCTGTGTTCGTGAGTTCGAGCTCCAGGTCAGGCTCTGGGTGCTGACCGTGTGGAGCCCACTTAGGATTCTCTCCCTCCCTCTCTCCCTCTTTCCCTCTCTCCCTCTGCCCCTCCCCTGCTCATGCACTCTCTCTCAAAATAAATAAATAAACATTAAAAAAAAAAAAGGAAATCAAGATCTGGAGAGGTTGGGGCAGAGGACAAGTACGTTTGGGGCTGTGTGGGTACGAATCCATGATGGCATTGGTTCCTGGGGGTGAGGAGGAAAGAAGCAGAAGTTGTAGCTGCTCTGAAACGAAACTGTTCCCGTCCTAATGTGTCTCGGGGCTCCTTCCCTTAGGATGGTCGTCAGGGTTTTGAGCCTGTTGGCAGCAGAATCCCTCGTAGCTGATCCGCATGTCTGGCGGGCGCGGTGCTGGACTCTGGATGGATTCCCCACCCCCCATCAATTTCAGGGCCGTGTTTGGTGTTATTCCCGCTGCATCCGTGGGACTCATGGCAACAGAGGGTGGCTGTCCTGGCGGGGCTGGAATTCAGATTCCCGCACCCACCTCTGGGGCCTGCCTCCTTTTCATGGCACCTCCCCGCCATAGACTCCGTTTCTCCTAGGGAAAGGTCCCTGATGCCCTTCCAGCCAGGGCTTGAGCCGGAAGGTGCCAAGGGGAAACAACCGTCTGCAGCACGTGATCTCAGGGCACAAAGTGCGCGGCTGCCCTAACCGGAAGGTGGGGGAGAGCAGGGAGAGAGAAAGCTAGAAAGGAACCTAAGCGTGTCTTACGGTTTGAAACCATAATGGAGCATACCGTTTTCTTGGTTCTCCATTTATGAATAAAATGCCCAATACCTTCTGGCGTGTGCTTTGAACTGCTTTTAATTATCTTCAGTTGGATGAAGAAAAGGTAATGGGGACCTCATAATAGTCGTGGAGGGACTATTGGAATTTTATTTCCGTGGGGAAGGCAGAGACTGTTTGCCAGGGAACCAAGGCCTTTCAAAGTTGAGGACACTTCCCAGTGCCACACGGTATAAATCACAGCACAAACTATGCGATTATCCCCTGCAGAGGAATCGAGTGTGGCTTTATGGGATTCTTCACCAAGCACTTAGGAATAATCTGATATAAAACAGCAGGGGTGGAAAGTAATGACAACTTCAAATTAGTTTAATGAATGTTTACATTTAAAAAAAAGGCTTTTCTGCAAACCTGAAAATACGAAGTGACAGCTTCCTTTCCTATTTCCCCTGCCTGAGGCACCTCCCGGGTTTTTTGTTTTGTTTTGTTTTGTTTTCAGCCCGAGGGAAAAGGTGACCTGACTTAACTCCTTCGGTCCCGCACACCCAGCCTCCTCCATTGTTTGGCTTGGGTTCGAACAGCCCCTTGAACGGCTCTCAATAGTATTTCCATTGTAAACATCAGATCGGGCGTTGGGGGAACATCTGTTTTAAGTCAACTTAGACTCAGTCCAGGAAAAAATAAATTTCTGGCTCTCCACCTGCTCAAAAGGTCAATTACCCACCCAAATCAGCCAGAGATGGTTGATGGGCTACAGATGCAGGGGGATATTTTTAGCTGGATTTTGGCAGGTAAGCTGCTTGTTGAATGCATAAAGAAGGGGTGAGTGGGGGAGGTCGATCAACCATTATATGGTCTTAAGCGAGGTGGAGCGCCAAAGCCCCAAGCAAATCTGTAAGGTACTTCTGGGCGATTTCCCTACTTCTGATGAAGAAGGATTCATTTTGGCAAAGAGGGCAGGGCAGGAAACACTCACATAGCTTGCATTATGTGAGCGGACCTCAAGGTATTTTGGACAAGAAACCACATTTGCTTTTCAGATATAGTTACCCAGCCCAAGCTGCCTCTGCTCGTTTTTAATAGTGTTTTCCAAGAACGTTCTCGTGTTTGGTTCTGAAATCTGGATGTTTCCCAGTGTGCGTACGTTGGCCCCCTCGCTTCACATCAGGCTGCATTCTGTCCATAGGTTGCCAACCTGGCCAGGGAATATTAGGGAGAGTTATGTAAACAACTCTGCCTCGGCTACGGGAGGAATTATAACTGTGAAACAAAAGCAAGAAACAGAACCAGACAAAAAGCCTGAAGGGTCCGTGCCCTCTCAGGAACTACAAAACCAAATGGTGAATTCCAAGAATTGATTTAGAAACAAGCTTAGGTCTACTTTGGCCTTTAAGCCGTCGCTAGGAAAATCGAACCTTGCCCACAAGAACAAGATTTTCCTTCCCTCCTTGACTGGCATACCAGCACCTCAAAAAACCTCTGTGAAAATTCCACGGGCTCCTACGAGCCAGAAGAAAACTGAGTAAAAATAGCTCTCCGATAGAGCAAGCTTCCATTTCTGTGGGATCTCAGGAGTTGCAAAGCCTAAATAGCCAGGTGACAGTGAGTCGTTGCTTCTCAGCCTGAAATCCGTTTTTTCACAGGGCTTTCAAAGAAAGCGAGACTAGCACAGAAGCAAGCAAATTGCAGTGCTCTGTTAGCCAGAACGTTGGCTGGGTGAGAACCTGGTTTCTCCTGGACGTTTCCGTAGCCAGGTCTTTGGAGGACAGGTCACCATGTATTTGTGTATTCTCGAAGTTGCAGACGTGCACAGAATTTTCTAGTGCTCAACAAAGCATTGCCACAGCACATCTGGGTGATTGCGTAAATGGTCTTCAGGAGCCCTCCAGGGTTGTGTGCCCACCCCCACCCCGCTCCTACGTGTGGCCGTAGTTCCCTTCTCAGAAAGGCCTCTGCCAACCCATCTTCTGTAGCTCCCTTGATTGTCTTCAGCCATTGGACCCTGTTCCTCCATCACTTATCACAGGTAGGAACTATTTTACTTACTCATTATTTCTGAACCGGGCCAAGAGGGAATCTTCCCTGGTTCCTTTTTTTTTTTAATTTTTGAAAATGTTTTATTTATTTTTGAGAGAGAGAAAAACAGTATGAACGGGGGAGGGGGGACAGAGAGAGAGAAAGAGAAAAATCTAGAATCCGAAGCAGGCTCCAGGCTCTGAGCTGTCAGCACAGAGCCCGACGCGGGGCTCAGATTCACAGACCATGAGATCATGACCTGAGCTGAGGTCAGACATTTAACCAACGGAGCCACCAAATCAGCCCTATTTTAACATCATTATCAAGTGTGGAGTCAGGCACATAGTTGTGTCCAACATAAGATTTGTAGAATGAATGAATGAATGAATGAATGCTAGGAAACCTCGTTGCATTTATTTCCCCCTTATTCCTGAAGACTAACCTCTTTGCACCTGCCCCTGGCTGCAGAACTGGAACAGTAGAGACCGATCAGCAGGCTGCTGTGCCCACCTATTTCATTAGGGGAATTCCTTGGGATCCGTGCCACGGGGAACTGCCACCCTCCGTGGACCACCTGCCCCCAGCAGAAGGACCTTGTTCATTGCAAAAGTGCCCCTGGAGACGGTCCAGCTCAAACTACCTTACAAATATGTCTTATCGGCATTTTCCACCTTAACTTCCCCAAGTCTTTGCTGCCTCGGTTTCATTTCAGACTGCAGTTGCGGCTGAAAAGGTCACAGGCGGATGGGGCTGGCTCATGGGCAAAGACGACAGGACAACGTCCACCCCAAACCCTCTGCCCGCCATGGTTGCATGTTCCTACTGTGCAAGGCAGTGGTAGGAGGGTGGCTCAGGCTCCAGGGCAGTGAGTCTCCACCATCTGCACAGATGCCCCCCAGAAGGAGCCTGAATGAAAATGACCCTTGAGCCTCCTTTTGTGCCATTTATGTTCCCAGGCATGGCTTTTCCCCTTCCTCTAGGCAACATCACTGTAACACAGTGGAAAAGTACATAGTCATTGTGGATCACTCTTCCTTTTAAAAAGTCAAAAGCCTCCCTATTATAAAAGGGACAGCCCTCAAAAAAAGACTGATCTTTGTTCAATTTATTGATTCATCCTTTTGACGAATATTCATGAAGCATCAGTTTGGTGCCATGCCCTGTGCTAGGAACTTGGTATACAGAAGTGAATAAGACAAGATGTGTCCCCTGCACTCAAGGGGCTTACAGTTTAAGAGGGGGACAGACAGTTAGGGAGGCACCGTATACACTGGCCATGTGTTTCCAGTTTACTCGCTGTGTGACCTTGAACAAGTCACATAACCTCTCTGTGCCTCAGTGTCCTTATCGGTAAAGTAGGATGTGAGTTCCACTCTCACAAGACTGTTGTCAACATGAAATGAGTTGTAAGATACAAAGCATTTAGAAAAGTTCTGTGCCAGCTGTAGCTATTTATCACAAGAAGTGTTTTAAAGGAAGCGATGTGACAGAGTAATGTGGGCATTAGTTTATTTCTAGGTCATTTAGTTAGCAAATGCTAAGAGTCCTAATTCCAACTTCAGAATCCATTCTTAATCTTTCCGCTTCTGCTGTTTCTTTAAAATATGGACATGGGTAAATTACAAAGTGCCCTTCACTGTCTCCCTCTCCCTGGGTCCTTCCCCCCACCCCCATTTAGGTACATTCTGTCCGAAGACATTGATGTTTCTATCAAGCAAGCAGCCAGTCCAGGAGAGACCAGACATTTGACTAGGCTGTCATCATCACATGGCAGAAATGGGAGAAGCAAAAAAAAAAAAAAAAAAAAAAAAAGATGCGTGTGTGTGCGCATGTGTGTAATGAAGAAAGAGCACATTAAAATCAAATGACGGAAGACTACCCTATCTTTCTGACTATTAAATAGTCCCTCTTGAGTCAAATCAAGCAAATAGATATGCTGCCTCTTTAACCTTTATTCCTTCTTGGCTTTCCCCATCATGCTTTGTCCTGCCTGCCCACGAGCACTGGGAGGTCTTACCTTTGGGGACACTGGGAGTCTACCTAAAGGACACAACATCAGTAGGCAGGTAACGCCTTCTTTACTGCGTTTCTCTGTTAAATATCATTCCCCCCACCACTGCCCCATTTCTCTGGGCCGCCATGAAGCAGAACTCCTCAAATGAATGGTCTCTATTTTCTGTTCCCATTTCTTTTCCTGCTCTCTTGAACTCCTCCCCTCAGGCTTTCATTTCCTTCCCTCTTTCCCACCTGGTCTCGCACAGGTCACCCCGACCCACACTGTTCAACCTGACCATCACTTGGGGGCCTCACCTCACTCAGACCATCCACAGCATTTGGCTCCCTTCCAGAACACTCTCTCCATTTGTTTCTTGGGACATCACTTTGCTGCGTCACTTTGCGTGGTTCGTCCTCTTCCAGCTGACCTCTGTACATTGGGGTGCCCATTTCTCTACCTCTGTCTGCTTTCTTCCTCTCCTTTTGTCACTCCCCAGGTGATCTTTTCCAGCCTTGAGGCTGGAAATGCCACCCACATGCCGGTCGATTCCAAATGGGTTTTCCCATCTCAGACCTCTCCTGAACGCCACATGTGTATATCCATCCATCTGCTTAACCCCTTCACTCACTTCCCAATAAGTTCCTCAAATCTGGAAACCAAACTCGGCCTCTCGCCCCTGCCCCCACCCGAACTCTCTCCAGTCTCCATCTTTCCCATCTCAGAGAATGGCCACCAGCCGGATCCCCCAGTGGCTCAGGCCAACAGCCTTGGACGTATCCCTCCTAGTTTTCCTTTTCTCTGTTCCCCGTCCATTGTTAGCAACTTCGGTTGACTGTACTTTCAGACTGTATCCAGCCTCTGAGCATTGATGACCACCTTCGCTGGTACCCAGGTCCAGGTTATGGTCCGGTGTGTAGGCTGGATTATTGAAGCAGCCACCGTCTAGATGCGGTGCCTCTGCAGACAGCCAGCTAGAGTCCGTCCTCCCTCCGACGGCCAGGGTAGAGCTTTTAAAACTGGTTCTGAAACTTTGGTGGAAGTCGGGATTCACGAAGGCACCCCGTGAAAAACAAAGATGCAGGCTCCCATCCTCTGTCAATAAGTCTGTGCCTCTTGAGTTCATTGTGGGTGATACACACCCAAATCTGAGAAGCGTTATTTTCAGACAGAAGCCAGATGACAGCTTTCTAAAGTCAGGGGGAAAAGCCAAAAATCCCTTCACAGCATCCTCCCTGGCTTGAGAGCCTGCTGCCCCCTTCCCTCATCTGCTGTCACTTATCCCCATCACATCCTCTGCCTCAGCCACTGTGACCTCCGTGCTGTGGTCCTCTGCTCACCTACCTCCCTGAACACCACCATCTAAAATAATGCCTCCCTCACCGTCGTGTTTTCTATCCCCCCACCTGTCTTTTTCTTTGTAGACACGGCATATTTTTGTTTATTCCAGGTTGATGAGGTCAACTCATTCGCAGCTATGCTCCCCGTGCCTATGACAGTGCCTGGGGAACACACAGAAGTGCTTAGTGAAACCTGTACTTGGTTGGTGATTTGAACGCGTGTGCTGTTGACTTAGGGCCGCAGGTCACCTGCAAATGAGAAGTCCTCCCTTCTCCTCCCTTCTGCTGCTTCCCAAGGAAGCCAGCCTCTTCAGATGGCCTCTCCTGGGAGCGTCTGCAGGCCAGACACAGGACTTTAAGGGAGCCAATAAATAATTAGCCTTGAGATAGGAACCCACACAAAAGCAGAATCCGCAGATTCTCTAATTGATCTTCCTGCCTTTGCGTTGGCCACGGACAGACTTCAGCATTATCAGCTGCCCATTCAAGCGCCCAGGAACGGGGAGGGTGGCGGCGGAAGATTCCTTAACCCGGTGCAGACTCACTGTTAGTGTTAATGGAATCTGATAAGGGTGACTGAGGAAAGAGCATTGGGTGAGCGTCCCTGTCATCCTTATGAAAATAGTAGCAACGGTAACCGTTGACATTTATAAACTGCCGAGGAATGATGGGGCTGTGCCAAGCTTCTCATAGCGCAGCACCCTTGAGACCTGTAACCGTCTTGGGGGTGAGGACGATGATGCCTCCCCATGAAGCACACGGGGACACTGAGGCCAAAGTTACGTGGCGACTTGCTGGAGTCCTTCAGGAATAAGTAGCCAAGTCAGGACCTGAACCCAACCTGGTGATCCTGAGAATGGCTCCCCACCGTCTCATGCCTTCCCTTCTCCTGCACGTGGAAGCCGTCGTTCCCGGCCTCACATGGTCTTCAGAAAGCATTTCATGCCTTAAAAAAGCCCAAGAGAGAGGAGCCAGGGGGATGATGTTGAAGAAAGGGTTCCCTGGGGCAGATGCCCACCCAGAACCACTTCCCACCGGTACATTCAATAGACCACTCGCCTTTGGAAGACCCGCACCCATCTTGGCGCGTGTCCACAGCCCGGTTGTTTATATCCTGCACAACTTTGCTGGGTGGGTTTCAGAGTCACTGGGTCCGTGGTGCGCAGAGCTAGAGAGAGATGGTGACCTAGTCCCTCACCCTGCGTGATGTGCCACTCCGGGACAGTTAGGCTCGCTGGGCTGAACTTGGCAAAGGGAGGCGTACCGAGGCATCCCCGTGACCCGGAGCGGGGAAAATAAGGAAAGCTTCAGCACGCAGCACCTGCCTGATGGCGAATATGATGAATGCCGTTTGGGCCTGCCAGTTCTCCACACTCAGGGAAGGCGGTGCACGCTTCGCATTAATCACCACCAAGCAAACACGGGCTTCCAGCAAAAGAGCCAAATGATTGGGAACAAATTCAAAACAGCTTTATTTCATTGACAGACAGGACCTTTTTGTTAAACCGTGGTTTAAAAACCTTTTACATCTCTGTCTCGTTCACACGTTACTGTAGTCATTCATATTTATGTTAACCTAGAACTCAGGGCTGGCGTATTTATCACAACCTATTGGCAGGAGAAGGGTCGCGTCAGGAAAAAAAAAAAAAAAAAAAAGAATCTTTATTTGAAAAAACTTCTAACGCTATTAAACAGTGCTAATGGGAATGACCCTGTTATCAACCATTATGGAAGCAAATGGGCTTCTGAACTGGAAGAAAATAAAGTAAGACTTCTAAATGTCGGTGTGCAAATGGAAAACAGCAGCGAGTTAAACGAGACAGTGTGTGGTCAGCAAAGGTAGCCCATGTCTGTGCTGTTAGGGAAAGCTCAGGACCTGGGAAGAAGGAACAACCTTCTGCGCTTAACCTGGCCCTTGATAAGCAACGCTCATTAGTTAGCTGTACGTCAACCAACTTTGGCTCTTCCCCAGACTGATTCATTGAAAAGCCTCTCATTTCAGGCTTACCCCCTACCCACCCCTAGATGACCAAAAAGTTACCCAAACCTTTAGGTCACCTTATTCAGGGCATACCAGTTGTAGAATTTGTATTCAGGCATCTAGGATTAGCACAAACACATCTGTGAAAAAAGAATCTGGTTCCTATCCCAACATAAACACAGAAAGTTCCTGATGTCCTCTGACTGTGTCTGCGAAAGAATGGTCTTTCGGAAACGGAGCAAGCGGACTCCAAAGAGAAACGTTAAGCTCTGTCCCGCGTGCTGAGGCCATCAGGGCCAGCCACGGCGCCTAGCGTTCGGAAAAGTCAGAAATGCGGAATTCAGCCCCGGCTCCCAGGAAGCTGCATGTTTTTAGGAATGCGTATCTAGTTGTTTGCTGTTGTTGTTTTTATTGTCAGAGACCAATAGCCGGCAAGGGCCGTAATGTATGGTAACTTGTGGAAGGAAGCCACAAAGTCCTCTCCACTCCTCAGGGCGTAAAGAGATGTGTCCTTCTTCCCCCCAACTTTTCAGAGCCATGTGACCCGAGGGGGTTCACCAGTTGCCCAAACCTGCTTTCCTTTTGTTTTCTCTCTCATTTGCACCCTGCAATTTTTACTGCTTTGTCCCTCCTTGTCTGTTGGAAGTGAGCTGTTTCAGGTCCTTGAAGTCCTAAGAAAGGCCTGCAAGCCTCCCGCCCTGCCACGGGCTCGGGCTCGCGTTCAGTAATTCTGATGATTTTCCTAAACCACTCGCGGGTCCTTCTTGGCCTCCAGCCCTGCATTCCCCTTCGCTTCATAAATGTAGCTCTTTAACTTGGTCCCTTGATTACTTCAAGTAATTGATCTGTTGGCCTAAAAGTGAGTGGTTCCATTTCAGGGGTAGGAGTTAAACCAGATTCTGCCCAGGGACAAGTGCGTTGGTGGGAGGACCGCCTCTCTGGAGACAGTGGTCAGTGGTATTGCAACCCAATCCACGTCTGGTCCTTCAGATGGTCTCATTGGGTGGTAAGGGGGCCAAGCCTCCCTGGGGTATGTTCGCTTGTTCATTCATTCACTCATTCATTTCTTTTTCTTAACATAAAATTATTTATCATCTGCATTTCCAAGTCTGTTGGAGGTCCTGGGTCACATTTTCTGTAAAGCTGCCCTGCCTTCTGCAGAAACAAGGCCTCCATACAGAGAACATTCTCTCGGTGTGCACCTTGCTCAATTCCAGTAGAGACTTCGGAGTGTGTGCTGGGAATATAGTAGGAGTCCTTTCTGGGCAGAGAAAAGCTCTGCCATTCATCCGAATCTCATTAATCTGCCATAATTTCGATGTGCTTTCCTGAAGTTGAAGCTTTTTGTACTTGTAAAAGTGCTTTACAAATATTAGGTATTGTTATCATTGAAGCTCTAATTATTGACGGCAAAAATTAGCAAAGCTTCTGTTCATCATCATCGTCACTGTTATCATCACGGGATTGATAACAGCCTCTCCTTTTCTCTTACATCTCACAGAAATTCCTAGGAGTCTGCACGTCTATTTATCTTACAACATAATCCCAGTATTTAGTACATGCTGAGTCTTTGATTTCTTGTTTTCGAATGTGTGTCTTTAGAAGTGGAATATATGTAGCTGTTTTCTGGCATGCATTGGGACTGAAATGATGAGAAATGTAGAACACACTTCCAGCTAAGGTTCAGCCAGTACACGTCTAGGAAGAGTGGTAGTCAGTGTCTCTCAAAATACAGTTCCTGAGTCACTTAGGAGATTGCTACCAACTTAGTTAGCATTTCCAGATATACAGCCTGGTGTATCAAGCATCCCAGGTGATTCTTCTGAACCCTGAAGGTTGAGAACCTTTGGACAGTACAGTTACTTATTCCATATCTATTTTTTTGTTCATTATAAAACTAATGCCTATATATATGAGACATTAACAAATGATAGGGAGGTGGAAAAATCTCTTTGCTCCCAGCACCTAACCTAAAACGTTAAGGACTTTGAAGTATTTCCTTTTAGTCTTTTTTTTTCCTCCATCCATACACTTTTATTTAAAACACAGTTTAGGCATCATTTTTGTTACCATTATTGTTTATATGTGTTCGTTAATTTCATCTTACCAACTCTCTGTGATATGTGTTATTATACCCATTTTGCAGGTAAGGAAATTAAGGCCAGAGGAGGCTTACATACATAGTATACATGCACTTTGACAGCCTGCTTCTTTCCCTTATGACTACAGCAAAAGTTATATTAAGTTATTTTTCATAATCGTATTTTTCTTATTGCTTTGGGCTGTAAATGGCAGACTTTCATTTAGTTGACTTCAGCTCTAATGTTGAATTAAGTGTGGACTTCCCAATTTTCAACATCACAAATAAGGCATTTGTTGAAGTAGGTTTTATTTTCTTTCTCTACATAGACTTATTTTTTTAGTGTTTCTTAAAAATTGAATCTTTGCTCAAGAAATTTGAGCCGCTGGGGTGACTCGATTTCTTAAAATCTAGTGGGCCTTCTTGGAAACTCAGAAACGCAGCCTTTCGTTTTACTTCAGAGAGGGCTTTGTCTCACACTTTTCCTACATCAGCATTCCATGAAGCTCTTCTGAATCTGTGCAAGACTCGAGATCGCATCTTTTTCAGAGAATCAAAATGGTGCCCCTGGTTCGTTGGTTGCCCAGCCCATGCTCCAGGCCAGCCCCCCACCCCCAACCCCTCCGTGTCTGGAGCTGTGTCAGCTGACTTCCCCATGTGCTCCAGCCTCTGGACCCAAGGCTGCTCCCGCCTCTTCATGGCTCTCAGTTACAGTGATTGACTCATTGCACCTGTGACAAGTGAGGTGCCACGGAAAGAGTACAGACTTTAGGGTGCGACCTATTGGATTCAGTGCTTAGCTTTACTGCCTGTTTGCTGTAAAACTGTGCTCAACTTCTCTCCAACTTCTTGCCTCAATTTCCCGTTCTGCCCAACGGGCACCGGAATACCTATCACACAGGGTTGTTATGAAGATGAAATTATTTCACGTAGGTAACTAACAGCAACAATGGCAATGGCTAAAACGTATCAGAAGCTTATTATGTGCCAAGGTTGGCGTTCATCACCTTCCCTGTACCACCCGGTGTCATCCTTTTCACTATCCTAAGAGATAGGTGGTGTTGTTATTCCCAGTCTGTGGATGAGGTTTTAAAGAGGTGAACTGTTAGGTTGAACTGTATGAAACTGCCGTTTTTGTAGGTACAGATGGTCAGCTATTATCAATTTCATACGGCCCAACCTAATAATGTGGCCAGGTCTCAGAAAGAAAAGGTGGTAGAACCAGGATTTGAACCCACTGCTATCCAACGCCTAAGCCCATGCTTCTGGAGATTAAACTAACTGAACTCTGAAATACTTAGGCAGCATGTAGAGCTCAGAGACTCAAAACCTGTCTGTTTCTTTTGTCTTCTTGTGACCCACCCTTGCCCACCATTAAAAGTGTACCCAAGTTGAACCTCAAACCGGGTCCCTGCATTTTGACAGACATCAGAATTCTGAATTTCAACGTGGAGCAGGGTATCCAGAGCAAACACAATGGGGAAAATTGCCGTGGCCGATCGTCACAACGTGTGGATTGAAAAAAACACACGCATGCACGCGGACCTGATTTGAATGGTATTTCTGAGTGGCAGCTAAGTAGGAGCCGAAAATGGCCTTTTAAAATACAGAACATAAGGATGCAATTCACAGAGATGGTCTAAACTGTAAACATGCAGCTGTGGGGTTTGCGAGGCTCAGTGCTTACATACCGACAGCATACAAATTGTCAAGTACTTAAAGTTCCATTGTTGTGGAAAAGGCCTCACCCAGTGTCCTCGAATGGCCCCATTTCTTTTTTTTAAGCACAGGATTCATATCTCTTAGAGCATATATTGAAATATCAAACACAGAGAGCATATTAGTTATAATAAATGACGACTTTCCCAAATTCTTTTGTTCTATAATTAGTCGTTATAGGGTTCTTTAAAAAAAATTCGAAGATTATAGTTTGCACTCCCCCAAACTCCTGCAAGGAAGCCCTGTGCAAGGAATGTTCACAAATGTTCTGGATCCTTCTCCTGACTAACCTCTCTCACGAGTTCTTGTGGACATTTATAGGGTTGTCTTCCAGCACCTGTTTCCCCTCTCTCCCCCTCCCCCCCTCCCCAAAACTATTCCCACCTGCTCTCCAGTGGTGCCATTTTTATCTGGCCTCATGCGTCTGAATTCTGCCCATTGGAACCTTCCCACAAACAGCCAAGAACCGCCCCTGCCACGCCCAGGGTTTTTGAACCCGGAAGTTCCAGTGTCTTTCCATTGGCAGAAGCCATGGGATTAAACCTGGCAACTGTCAGCATCTGGGTTTCCTGCCACGTGGAGAGAGGACACAGCAGACATTCAGACAGCTGAGTCCCTGGCTCCCATATTCCTCTAGGTCTGGCTGCTTTCCTGACCTTTCCACGGTTCCATTACTCAACTCTTACTTGCATTCCACGGATGGATGAATTTCCCTTTGTTTGGGTTGGGCTTTTGTCACTTGCAAACCAACTGTCACGGGAAGGTCTGCTCCTGGCCCTGCATGGCTTTGGAATCACTTTCTGATTCTCATGGCTCGGGAAGGAAAATGTGAACATGTGATGTGTGCTGGTGAGATGATGCGGGGTGGCAGGAGTTGGGAGGAGAGTCCCATGGATGCAAACGAATGCTTCTTCCCCTGGACTTCCTCTGCACACTGTCCAGAGCTCTGTTTTTAACCCTGACTGTGCAGCATTTTGTGCATTTATTGATCATCTCGCTATCAGAGACCTTGAGCAAGTCGGAAGGTAGGAAGTAAGTCCAAATCAAGAAGTAAATCCCCAGCCTTCAGCACGGTCCCTGGTGTGAGTAAAAACTTTATAAGCATTATCTGGATTCAGCTGAACTGGTTGAAAGTATTTACAAAGGACCTGATGGATGGAGGGAGTTGAACAGTTTATAGCCCAGCTGGACCCAATTGTGGTGATTCTTGGCCCACCTCTTAGAATCAAACTATCCTGGACTCTTTCATCTAAAATGGAAGCCTTACTTTCTATCGCAATCATGCCTTCTAAATCTCTGTACGTAAGCTGTGAAGAGCTTGAGTAAATCACTGAACCTCTCTTAGCCTTCATTTCTTCAAATGCTGCAAATGAGAACTACCCCTACGGGTTATCATCAGTACGCAATTATATGTTCTATAGAAAGTGCTTAATCCCAATGCCAGCACATCGTAGGTGCTCAGTAAATATTCTTCAATTATTTTTCTCTTCTAACCAGAGATCAAAGAGGGTTGGCCCAAGAGGTTTTTTTCCCCCCTAAAATTTGACAAACTAGCGGAGAAGCTCATATATATTACCTTTGACTTGCATTGGTCATGGTAGGCTAACCGTTGTGGCAGACAACTTTAAAGTCTGTGCCTTAACATAATAAAGGATTATTTCTTGCTCATACGACATCCCATATGGATGTATCCACTTGTGAGGCTCTCTTCCAAGTAGAAATTTAGGGACATAGTCTCCCTCCATCTTCTATCCCTACCATCTTTATTTTGACCTTCATGGTCTCAGCAAAAGTAGGAGAAAATGGAGGAATGAAGTGCTCAGTTCTCACTAATGTTCTGTACACTAATGATGTACGTAAGTACGTCAGCCCAGAAGTAACTCATGTTACTTTCTCATCACCGTACTATGACCAGAAGTAGTTGCTTGGCCCAATTTAGACTCACAGGTATACTTTGATGGGGAAGCAACGTCCCAGAAATGCCTCTACTTTACGAAAAAGGAGCCTCAGTGGTCTACCAGCCACCTCTGCAGTATGAGCCAACTGTGACTCTTTTTTTTCTTTTTAAAGTAAAATTGGGTTCTTTTCTTGCTCCATGTGAATATTGGTGGTCACACAGCCATGGATATTGCTGACGCATTACTTTTCTTTCCCCCCCATGAGATACTCTTTGTGCTAAGCTTTTTGTGATTTTGAGCCCATCAGTAGACAAGGGCTATGGGATCACTGTGCTAGAGAGCACATATCACTTAGACTCCAGATCATGAGGCCCTCCTTCCAGCGGCATAACCCAGCCTACTTTCCTCTGTCAGTCTACGTAATTATTTCATGCTAGTCCAATTGCTGCCTCATTTTTCCTTGGGCTATCCAAGAAAATATGACGAAAGTTATCACCTATGTGTCCCTCCATTCATCCATCCATCGATTCACTCTCCTTCCATCCGTCCACCCATTTGTCCATCCATTCACCCGCCTGTCTATCCATCTATTCACCCATCCATTCACTATCCATCCATTCTAGGTGTCTCAACCCTGTGACTCTTCGATTCAGGCTCTTTCCTTGAAGGTTCTTTGCCCTTTCCTCTGCTGCATTCTTGAACCATGCGGTTCCCATCATTACTACTTCCTCTTGTCACCTGCTGTTCCAGTTTTTGCCTGTGGTCACGTGAAACTTTCCTTAAACACTCAGCCTTGACCTCTTGCTCACTTACTCTTTCACTGTACTTCACTCGTCTGGCTTCCTTATTTTATTGCATTTTATATATTTAATGATTGCAACGTGATTACAACATATTTCTTTATGTCTAACACAGTCTTTGCAACAGGAAACTAGATCATGATTTTGCAGACACAACAAATTCTGCAAGCATATGTCCTTGGGATGAGGACGTGGGGGGTAGACACAAATATGATTACCACATATGCCTCTCTGGGCATAGCTTTGCCCCATTGCACAAATACAGAAAATTTGGCCAGCTGAAAATAAGCTACAAGAGATTCTCAGGCCCTTGCCTTAATAACCTTGGGATGTTGATTAAGGTTCCTCATTATTTCTTTTTTTATTTTTCATGTATTTGTTGGGTAGTTGTTCCTCTGTATACCAGGCACTATTCTAGGCCCTGGGGATGCAGCAGGGCACAAAACAGAAAACTCGTTGTCTTCATTGGTTCCATTGGTTGCAACTAATAGAAACCTTTCGAGCTAACTTAAGAAAAAAAAAGTTGGGGAGGAGGAGAGAGTATGATGATATATCAAGATGCAGGAGAATCCCATGGAATACTGTCATCAACTCTTCCAATATAGTTACATGGTAATAAAAAAGATTGTTCCAGCTCCAGATACACACACACGAACACACACACAAACACACACATACCATCACAGGATTTTTTTTATTTCTCACTCATAGATTTGAACACACCTGTCATAGAATTTTTGAGATATGATTCCTAGGGGTCATGTTTCCATCCCAGTGGAGTGCTAGTTGGGACTAGGCTACTTCTGCCAACTCTGAGTTGGTTATTGTCATTGAGTCACCTGCTCTGACAGTCATCTTCATGACAGTGTGATATAGTGAGACAGACCCTGCCCTTTGGCATCAGACCTTGCCAACTCTGCCATCTGCTATTGGAGGAGCCCTGGATAAGAATCCCAATCTCTCAGAGCTTTAGTTTTCTCATTGGTCAAATCTCTTCTCACAACATCACTTTGGAATGGGACATGTATCAATGAATTGAGATTCCTGGCCATTACCAACGTGAGGAACAGCCAGGAGCCCTAGCTGCGGGAACTCAGACCATACCAAAGGTAGGCTGTGTAAGCACTTTCCATAAGCAGTGGGGGCTTCTTTAGGCTACTCTCCCTCGGTGTCTGGCTGGCTCCGGTCTATGGCAGAAACCTTGTGTGCTTGGGTGACAAAGCAGATTGCTTCCTCCCGCTTCTGTGGCTTACGACCCCTTTCTCTACCCTAGTTTCACTCTGATTGGCAAGTTCACTCAAAGTGAAACCTTCGCAAAAAACCTCAAGGTTTGGCTTAACTGCAAAGGCGTGGTTCATATCAGATTCGTACCCCAGAACCAGAAGACCACTCGTGAGAAATTCCGTAAGCATAGGAGTGTGGTTTATGTCAAAATCAGTCTGTTGGAATGAAGCTATTCAATGCCAGGTGGAAATATAGCATCATCAACTAGAATCTCCAGGCCTTGGAACCTCTAACTCAGCACCAGCTAGTGGGTTACACACTGGGGAGGTTGTGACCAATCTGGTTCCCTGACAATCATCTGAAATAATCCTAAGCACAATCATAAGCAATATTAAAGTATGTCATCTCAAGAAAAGGGAGGCAGGAATAGAAAAAGCCAAGACTTAAAAAGAGTCAGATGGACTTTAGTCTCAGACTCAGTTGTGCTTCTTACTATCTGGACTTCAGTTGAGTTCCAGAACATCCATCTCCTTATTTGTAAAATGCAGGTAATACCAACAGCATGGATTTGTTAAGAAGATTAAATTAAGTGAGGACTATAAGGTTGCCCTGCACAGGGCTGGGAGAAGTTCAGAAATGGCTTCTTATCTGGCCATTTTATAGATCTTTGAGTTGTTCAAAGTAGCCCAAAGGAGCTGTGACCTGTCCCGTCTTTATTGGTTATGAGAGTATGGCCCATACATCTGTTTTCACGAACCACAGAAAGTGAAAAGGCCCCTGTCTTTTGCTTCTGCCCCTTAAATACAGGCACAGGCTATTTCAGATTTATATGTTGGTCTTTTCGTTTTCTCCGGTGCATATGACAAGTCCAGAAATGTTCATTTGATGCGAATGGCTGAGGAGGGAGCCATGGGGACCAGGGCAGGGGACTGATAATGCCTTGAGCTTTTTCTCTGTGCTTTCAGCTTTATATCCTGTCCTTCGACTGAGGTTTATAGAGGTCAGTGAATCACCCAGCGTGGCACACATAGTCAGTGGCACGTGTGCCTAATAAGAAGTTCAAGAGGGGCTCATTTTGGGAGACCAGGGATACAAGAAGATGGCTCTTAAAAGTCTGAACTGATTTCAGAGAGTGATATGAGTGGCTGTGTAAATTCTTACCAAAGAGAACACTAGAATTCATCGCTTATTGCTTTCAGCCATTTCCATGTTTGGTGAGAGTTTAGACAAGATAATTAACGAAGAACCTGGCACATATGAACGGTCAGCCGTCGGGAGTTCTGTGTGAGTCGTTACGGCTAGTCTCAAACATTGTGGTTCCCCTACTTGAGGGCACAGGTGCACTCCCTTGCTTCCCTTGACAATAGGACCTGGCCCGTGATTTGCTTTGGCCAATGAAATGGAGGTAAAATTGACAAGTGTCCCATCCAGGAGGAAATTTTAAGAGCCAGTGCCTTCACCCTGACTCCTTCCCATTGCTCCAGCAATCAAGGGAGCAAGACTCCAGTGGATCTTCTGTCCTCCTTGGTCCCTGAGTGACCGCAGTCAATAGAGCTTTCCTGCTGATCCTCGTGGAATGTGTGAGTGAGCGAGGGGCCAACCTCTGCTATGTTACATCACTAAGATCTTGGAATCATTTGTTATTGCTGCAGAACCTAGCCTATCTTGCCCAATACAAACCTCCCCTATCTCATAAAACTTGACGCCAGTATTGTTGTATGCATTTGCTTATACAGTTTATGACTTCAGACTCCTTCCAAAAGTATTACAGGCTCTGAAGCATGATAAGACAGTTAGGTTCAAGGCAAAACAAAGACAATTGCATGGCACAGAGGGAATATACTGCTACTGTAAACCAATCACTAACACCCGGTCCTGAATTTGCTCAAAGTTTTCACAAAGGCACCAAGGGAGCTGTGTAGAGTTCTTGTCTAACTCCTTGGCAACTTTTATGTATTTGTATAGGAAGGTCTTTTGCCAGATGGTTGAAAAGTTCATGCTCCTATTTTGTTTTAATGCAAACTGACATTTCTTCATCTTCACGCGGTAGGTTTCTTTTATGAGGTCGTACTTTGCATTTTCATAGAAAGAGTTTCTGACTCCCCATCAGGAGCCCACCCTGTAGTTTCTGTGGGGCCTGGATTGGTTAACCACTTGCTTCAGTTTTAAGGCACCACAGGCAGAACCAACCATTGTGAACTTCTTGATTTACACTGTGGTGGAGAGTGTCTGAGAAGCCAGAGAGAAACAGGAAGGCACTGTTTTGGGAGCCCCAAGGAAAGCTGAGCCACAGCTCTGGGGTGCCCTTGGCCTTCAGAAAATCAGCTTGAAGGGAGCTGTGCGTATGGTTTTCTTGTTCCTGGGGAAGAGCCTGAGACGGACGCTGACCCCATTGTTAGCAGCTTTATGCACAGATATATGAATCTAAATATAATGATATGTAAAGATGAATAAATAATAGCAAAAATAGGTAATATAATCATTGATACCCAAAATAAATAATATACCTAAAACAAAATTTTCCAAAAATAAATAGTGCTGCCGGGTTATAGTAAGCAATTTTTAAACATTAACCCTTAATCCTCACAATAACTCCATGGGTTAGGGTTTGCTGCATTTTATACAAAGAAGAAAGGAGTGTATTTTAAGTGATATAAAAATCAAGCACACTTTCATTTGTTCATTCAGCTACGCATTTGCTTATATACGGATATGTACATATGTCCAGGTGTACATGTTTAAGAATAAAAACAACGAAATGCATGCTCTCTCTCTCTCTCTCTCTCTCTCATTCTCTGGGCTCTTGGGAGCTGTGTTGGTCCCCACATTCTACATGTCTCTCACATTTTCCCATCGACCAGCACCAACACACCACTGTCTGGGTCATTACAGTGACCACAGTGGCCAAGCAAGTGATGTGAGGTTGAGCTGAGTCTTAGCGCTTGGTATACAAATGGTGCTTTTCACTAGTTGGGGACGTTCCCATTGGGCAGTCTACACTGCTGATCTTTGGAAAAGAGCTTGGCTTCCCAGCTCACTGGGCAGATGTGGGCACAGACTCAGGTTGTGTGTTTTTCTCCTTTGCTGCCTCACCACACAGAACTCTAACTCAATGAAATGGAAATTCCATTGGAAATGTAGCTTTCTCTCCTGAAACTCGATTCTACTCAAGGATGGTTGGTAAAAAGAGAGTTTTGAAATTTTGATTACAAAGTTATATTGTCTTTATGGTAACTGTTTATACTTAGAAATGTATTATATTCTGCATTTTATTACTGAATCATCACAGTTTCCCCATAGTCAGAGGGATTCAGAAGTATCAGCAGAGAGATTGCCAGTAAGAAAGAAGACAAAGTAATTATTCTGGATTGTGGCGATTCTCAGCATTCCTTAAAATGATTCCATAGCTACTTCATTTTTCTTTGTGAATGTGAAAATTCCCAGCACATGGTAGATGCTTAGTAAATGTTAGTGTCCTTCCCTGAGAAGGTAAGGCAACTTTCTTCAAATTTTTTTTGCAAAACTCCAAAGATAGATTCCAAAAATGCAAGTTTTATGTTTTTTTTTTAATTCTAAATTATCATTATTATTTTAATTTGATCAGGATACAGTGGTCAACTTTGTACAAGGATATTCAGGCTTGGGGATGTCAAGTAGTGTCTTCTGCTGGTTTGTGATACTTTCTGAGGATTTGGAGCTGAGATGTATTTAAATTCACTTTTTGAAAGAAAATTACCTTATCGCCACTTGTGGCAGAATCAGGACACTTTGTCAGTACTCTGTGAATTCTAAACTGATGAGTTCATCTCTCCTCTGGGTATAGAGCCCTGACTTTCGGGTGTGGATAAGGAGCCTCTGTGTCCTGTCAGAGTACAAGTCATGTAGTTGCTATAGACTCTTCAGAGCACTGGGAAATCCCATGTCTGAAAGGAAGATGGCAAGAGATACAGCCCAGGGGAGGTGGATCCCTAAGACAGCTCTGGTCTCTGACCTCCTGATGGCCCCTGAGACCCTCTGCTAGGCACAGGATGGGGTAGGAAGGGTTGGGTGGGTGTCTTCACTTTGGAGAGCATAGGGCAGGCATCCTGGTAAGGAGTGAATCCGTGAGCTCTACAGAATAGCCCAGGAAGATTCCAGGATTCCAAGCCCTTTGGTTGAGTCTTCAAGAGTGACACAGGCTGGTGCTTCTTTCTTCCAACTAGAAGCATATCAAGCACATAGACATCTGCAGTGTTCTCAGAAGAAGCTTGGCTCTTCCTACGTTCAGAGGAGATAGGCGGAAAGGAGCAAAATGGGCAGAGAAGAAGGCCACTCACATATCAAAGAGAGCTTATCTCAGCAAACATCACTGTGTTTGACAGTTAAATTGGATGGTTTGTAGGCAGCTCTCGATTTTCAGAGCCAGTTGGTCCAAGCCTGGAATAACTGGGTTAGAATTACTTATCTTGTCCCTGTGCTAGAAGAACAAACTTAGAAGTTGGCCAAGAGACAGGAAACCAGAATAGGACTCCTTGCTGGGCAAGAAGTTCTGGATAATGGGGTTTGACTTCACATTAGGCAAGGAAAAGAATGGCCTACAGCCGGCTCTTGGCCCAAGGCAAGGCCCTATGGCTCTTGAGACTGTGGTCCTGCTGCAAGGGGAGACTTCAGTTATTTTTACCAGCACTCTCTCTGGAACTTGGCAGCTTTTCTGCTTTCTTATTTGCAAGGGTGTCACTCCACGATCACCTCACATAATGTGCAGCCCTTTGTAGTATGCATGTGCATGGGGACCGGGAGATGCTGAACAGCCAGGGCTTGGAAAGGACAGGAGGTGGTAGAACATTCTGGACCCAACGAGACCTAGAGACCCTCAGCAAGAGGTGATCTTGGATCTGTAGTCAAATGCTCCACCACAATGTGGCCCAGCTCCCGGTGGCTCCTCTCCATTCTAGATTTTTCCACTTGCTCATCATTCTTCTGTTTGCTCTTAAATTTGACTTATGCATCCTGCTCTTGGCTTCTTTGATCCCTGTCTATAGTATCACCTCATCTGGTGCTATTGACTCCATCAGATCCCTAAAAGAGAAATGTCTGTTGGGGTCGGCTTGTCTTCCCAGGCCAGGCCGTTGGTCCCTAGCTAGGCTGTGGACTCTCTGGGGACAATCCACGTGGTGGCCTCCAAGCAACCTAGACTTGCAATCCTAAACATAGCCTGTGGATGACACATTGGAAGGTTGAGAGGAAGCAGGACATCGCAGTACATTGGAGACTTTCTCCAGCACAGCAATGCAAAAACTGTACAGTGGCAGGAATTCTGCAGCCGGGTTGCCTCCATGAGGCTCAGTTTTATGTCCGGGTTAGATAAAAGACAAGTTTTGCAAAGCACTGTGGGTCTGGCTCTGGGGCAGTGGGCCGCATTTATGAAAGGCCTCATCTTCCATTGGTGAACGATGCAGAGGCCAACCTCACGGTCGTAAGCAAGTATTCTCTGAGCCGCTGGATGTATGTAGAGTCAGAGAAATGACAACCTAAAGAAGCATAATGCTTTCTTTGGGGGTTTCTTTTTGAAAGTAAAAGGGGTTTTCTAACTCGGTCCTGTGGAGACCACTTTAGTTTCCATTTTTCTCAGATGATACCATCTAGAGAGGGGCTCCTTTCATTGTGGCTACATCATTTGTCAGCCATGTGGTCCATGTTTAGAACCACATAATACTTATTAATTACCACAATTAGTACTTCTTGTGGGCTGCCAGGACTACCTCAGATCTACTCCAAATATTCAAAAGGGATTCGTAGCCTTCCTACCAGCAATGACAGTATAAGCCCAGGATGCAACCTGACCCCCATCCTTTAACGCTGAATGCGCATGGGGCGCCTGGGTGGCTCAGTCAGTTAAGCGTCCAACTCTTGATATTGGCTCAGGTTGTGATCTCACAGTCATGAGATCCAGCCTGGAGTTGGACTCCACGCTGAGTGTGGAGCCTGCTCGGAATCCTCTCTCTTTCTCTTTCCGCCCCTCCCCAGCTCACTCGCACACCTGCACAGGTACGCGCACTCTCTCTCTCTCCCTCTCTCTCTCAAAATAAATGTATAAATTTTAGAAAATGTCTGAATGAACATATTGATCACTTCTTTCCCAAAGTATGCTTCCTATTAGAACATTACTTATTTTTTTTTTGTCCTGATGTTTAATGTAATAAGAGAGAATATGATTAACTCCATGTACGTTGAATATAGCCGTTATCAGGAATGGAAGCAATTCCATTTTGCCAGAGTTAGAGTGCTTTCGTGTCCTTTCTTTTATGTAATTCATAGCATTCTCCTATTACCAATACCCCACACCAAGAATTGTAAATGCAGTTTTTCATCAGGAAGACAGAGGGTGGTGGGTACATAGGGTAGCTCTTTCATTTTCTAGCTGTGTGACAGATCTCTTCACTTTTTTGGAATCTATCCACTTCTGTGTAATACCGAGATGTTAGTTATCCATCTTATAAGATTCCTTGTACTGATTAGAAATCATATTTATAGTTTTTGGCGAATGGTTGATGACAAACGATCATTATCGCTAATCTTCAAGGTACCAATATTTATAAAATACGAACAGCAATTAATTCTTTGAATTGGGGCACTTTTTAAATATTTCCCAGTCTCTCAAATTTCCAGGGTGGGTAAACAGTTGACCACTTTGGTTGCTCAGACCTTGCAAAACTTCGTGGCCTTTGCTCGTTTTTCCCTGGGAAGGGGGTTTTCACATCACACCTGGGGAGTGATTTTGTCTTCACTGCCCCTATTGTCATGGTGGCTGTGGGGGCGGCTCATTGGGGGCTTGGGTGCCTGAGAAAAGGAGTAAAAAACCCAACTGTGAAAACCCAAGAGAAACCGAAAGACCAGAACACTGGAAAAAAAAGAGAGAGAGAGAGAGAGCTTCAGGACTGAAGCGGTTAAGGAACCGGCTTCAACAGGAAGTGGGCAGAAAATGCTGTTTTCAGTACGCTCATGGGAACTGAGTTGGAAAGTGCTGTGGTGAGTGTGTGTGGAAAAAAGGGCTTTAATCAAGCTATAAATATCTGTTTCTTTGAAGTTTTATGACCAACAATTAATGTTACTGGAAGGCACATAAAGAGTTGTTTCTTGACTTGGTGGGGATGAGTGGGGCAGGGTCAGGTTAAGATTCTCTCCCAGACTGTCCCTACAGATTCCCTTTCTGTGTGCCTGTGTGTGTGTGTGTGTGTGTGTGTGTGTGTGAGAGAGAGAGAGAGAGAGAGAGAGAGTGCTAAAGTGTAACACGGGTGTCTTGAATCATCCTCAGCATATAGTTATCCGTCCATCCATCCATCCATCCATCCATTCCTTTGTTCATTCAGTGAACTAATGTTTATCAAGGGCCCTCTGTGTGCAAGCCCTGGTGATACAGCAGTGGACAAAGGAATGAAACTCCTGCCCACAGGTAGCTTTTATTCTCCTTGGGGAAAGAGGCAACTCAAGACATGTCAGGGAAAGTAAAGTGCTGTGAGGGTCATGTGCAGCTATTTAGAGGACTGAGGGAGGAAGGTCAAGAGGCTGTTTGCCTCTAGAGGAGTCTCTCTCATGAGTTGCCTGTAAACAGAAACCTGCATAAAGATTTGAGATGAGGGGTGCTTGTGGGTAGTAGGTACCAAGGCCCTGGGGCAGGCATGTGTTCAGGAAGGCTCTGGAGTACCAAGGCCGCCAATGGGAGAGAGTAAGGAATCCCACCAGAGAAGGCACCTGTTACCAAGGTGACTGGCTATGCCCTGCTCTGGAGGTCTTGAGGGTCAAATTTTCTTCTTCCCATAAAACAAAACAAACGGTGTGAGAAAACAAAAGCAAAAACCAACTCCTCCAATAAGTTGCAGACAGGGCTGCTATTTTTTTTTTTTTTTTTTAAGAATTCTATATGCCTCTTTTCTTTCCTTTCTTTTTTTTTTCTCACTTCTTGCTATGTGCTGACCTCAATGTTAGACATTTTTTTTATCTCATTCCTGCCTTAAAGCCCTTCCATTGCTTTTGTGAGTATAATTGAACTTGAAGGCTAACAGGCTGTAGCAACATATACCTTTCCCCACAGGGTGCCCATTATACCCAATCTCCATTAATGTGGACTTCTGGAATTTGGAGCTCAAGATCCATTGGATTCAGGACTTGGCTTGAGGTTTACCCATGCACTCACTTTGGAGAAAGGGTTTACTTAGCAAAGAATACTCCAGAACAATCTGGAGTAGTCTACCTTTGCAAGAAAGCAGTTTTAAAGTACCCTTGGGCATTTTAGACTCCTACCTACTCAAGGATATTCTTACCTATTCTTTTAAGGTCTTTGCTAAATAAAAGTTGGTTTTCTGGAAAGGCTTTCTGTGCATATTTGACCGCGGCCTTTGGTATTTTTTTTTTAAATGCATAATTCAGATCAGCTTCCCTTCGGGGTTGTGTGAATTAGGGAGGTTTGCTGTGTGTGAACAAGCATTTTCCTCCTTGGGTTTCTTGGGTGCAGGGAGCTCTTTATGACTAATGGGATTCATTACATGTGTGTTTAGCCTACCTATTAATAAGGCTTTAACAATATTAAAATCCAAAGAGATAACAGAGAGGGAAGCCTTTGGGGGCAAGGAATCAATTGTGCTGGCTTGCTTGAAAATAGAACAGCAAGATGGCAGCCATCTAGGCTGTCCTCTTAACTCCACTAAAGCCAGAAGCAATGTCACTCAGTTGTCCCAAAACACTCAGTTCGCCATAGGAATGGGGATGTGAACTTCTTTCATTAGGCTCTCTCCACCACACAGACGCTTTGTGTGTTCCAGGAGCAAGGATGTCTTTCCTCTGGCATTGGGTCTGTAAGGAACCAGGTCTGGGAGCTTCAGCAGCAGCTAAGGGAAGAGATTGGCTGTCAGGTTTGTCCCTGCTTTTTGTAATTGGCCTTTAGCCTGATCTAATTCAGTCTGGTAACGTCCTCTGTCCACTTAAAGAAATGGTTGATAGGGAATGAATTGTGATGGAAACAGAGATGGATTTATGTACCTTTCGGAAACATGATTTCCCCAGGACTGGACACAAAGGTGACAATTTTTGGAGATCTCTCTGGAATTGATGTCAGTATGGTTAAAAACACATTCTTCAGTGGCTCCGTAGGAGTAGAGTGTGGGTTTCAACCTGATACAGTGCCCATCCTCGCCAGTGGACATACACCCCTGGCCCTAAATATACTGTAGAGTACAATGCTGTCTTTTTCTTAAAAAAAAATTTTTTTTTAATGTTTATTTATTTATTTTTGAGAGAGAGGGAGACGCCGCGAGTTGGGGAGGGACAGAGAGAGAGAGAGGGAAACACAGAATCTGAAGCAGGCTCCAGGCTCTGAGCTGTCAGCTCAGCACCCAATGCAGGGCTTGAACCCATGAACCGTGAGATCATGACCTGAGCCAAAGTACGACACCTAACTGACTGAGCCACCCAGGTGCCCCTGCTACCATCTCCTTTAAACTTAGCAATGCAACCAGCTGTAAAGAAAGATGCTAGGATCTTGGTGACATCACCATGACATAGCCATTCAAGAGCCATTTCCTCCTTTCTGCACCAGGAGAAAGAATGACACTTCTAAAGGAGAAAGTCAGGGCAAAAAATTGTGTTTACATCTATGATAAAAACAAAATGTCATGGCAGAGCTGGGAGAGGGTAGGAAGGCAAAGCAGCTTATTAGAATGGAAAAAAGAAACCCACGAAAACACTAAGTGCCAATTTATTTACGGTAGTTGTGTTTGAGCGATGAGGCTCTGGATTTGTTTTTCTTTGTATTTTCTCCTTTAAACAAATGGGTACTGTTAATTATGAGATCAAAGAGAAATGCTCAGTGGCTTATTTCGACCCAATATTTTTCTGTGCCTTTACTTTAGATGGAACTTCTATTTGCATAAAAATTATGTTTGCAATGCATATGGTGATTTTTTTTTTTTTAATGAAAAAGCCACCATTTTTAGCATCCCAGCAGCTCAGCAACCAGTGGGCAGAGCGCCGACCCGGTTCCTATTTACCCGAGACCAGGGTGACACCCACAACAGACACAGTGACATTAATTTTACCACAGGTTTCCGGCCAGAGCCAAGGGAGAAACTGCAGCCTATTTGGTAACTTGAATGAACATCAAAAGAATAATCAGATATTAGTTAGTCCTGTTCCTCTTTCTCAGACCATTGATAGTTTTGTCTCCTGCCTCCCCTCCCGTATGCCCTTTGACAGAGCATGGCAGGCTTGAAGGAGAAAGGGAAAAGGGGAAACTGGTGACTCAGCAAGCGCAGGCCTTACCACAGCTTCCTGGCCACCTCCTTCCATGAGAGAGAGGGGAGGAAGCCCAGAGCATTCTAGCACTCGGTATTATATGCACAAGGTGGACTTGAGCAAATGTATGGATGAATGAGTGGATAACTGAGTGAATGAATGAGTCAGTGAGTGAATGAATGAATGAGTGAGGGAGGGAATGAATGAGTGACTGAGTAAATAAATGAATGAGTGAGTGAGTGAATGAATGAATGGATACCCAAAGTCACTTAAAATTAGAATTGAGACAGATGAATTGCCATTGCCGTGCATATCTTGTCCTGCCTCCTCACCCCTCAATCCTGTGAATGCCAAGATATGTTTGGTCAAGTACAGACCAGCTTGCCAATCGGGCTGCTTTCAAAGCCACTGGCATGTTGATATTTTCTTACCGTTTTTGCCAGCCGTCTGATCTGTGCTTCCTGAATTCTAATAGAGCAAACAACAACAACAAACAACCCCCACACACCTCAGTAGGGTAACCTTCTAAAAAACTCATCTAAGACTTTGGTGGGGGGGAGACAAAGTTGATGCTTTCTAAAAGTTTTGGAATAAAATATGGACAAAGACAGGGCACCGGGGTGGCTCAGTCAGTCAAGCGGCCGACTCTTGACGTTGACTCAGTGACCATCTTGTAGATATACCTCGAGTAGGGCATAATAAGTCTCCCTCATTTAAAGAAGCCTTAAGAGGCAATCAGGGAGGCAATAAGAGGAAAATAATCGTGTTTCTTTCATTAAAAGGAGCCCGATATTTATTGATCCAACAAGTTTACACTGCGTGCACCCAGGAGTGCCATCAGCCCAAACCAGATGGGTGTCTTGGGTAACTGGTTCCTCACATTGCTGCCGAGGGGATTTGCCGGATCGCCTTGTCAGCTTCTGGATTCTTTGGGCACACGGGAGAGGCGACACGGTTCTGGCTTATTTCTAAGCCCCTTTGAGGTCATTTCTGGTCCCCAAACTAAGGCAAAATAATCCTCACAATTCCTTGGATGTTCCCTCCTGCCCTGCCCCTTCTGTTGCCGGGGTTCCCCCTTCTGGAGGCTTCCACGTGCTTTGGAATCCACCGAAGGTGATCGTGGCCTAGGAAATGTCTGTTGCCTCTGTCTGCCTCTTGTTTTCCTCCCATACCCCAGCCACCAGGACCCTCTCCTCTCCCTCCAGCAGTTTTATTTAGCAGGAGAGGAGAGGAGAGACGGAAAAATGGCCCCCTATTTTATAGCTGTTTCTTCATGGCGCTCGGACTGCTTTCAGGCATGTCCTTATTACCTCATTAATCCTCATAATGTTCCCTTGGCAGTATTATTCTTATTTTCGGGACGGAGAAATTGAGGCACGGGCAAAATAAATGGCATGTGGAAGGTCAGAGAGCCGGGCAGTGGAAGAGGCGGGGCGGCCTCTGGCATCCATCCTGGGCCATCGGTCAGGCTGTCCTCTTCCAACACCGAGAGAGAGGGAGAAGGAGGGAAGGAGCTCAAATTGCAGAGGTGATTGAACGAATGGAGGCAAATTTGGTTATCACTCATCAGTCTTCCTGGTGGATAAATAGACTGTTACCCACCAGGTTTTCCACAGTGGGACTGTCAACATTGCAGGTGTCCTGTGTACCGGGCCCTGTACTGGGCTCAGGGACTCTTCAGTTAATGACACAGACCAGGGACTTGCCTCAGTGGAGTTAATATGTGGGAGGATTCCGAACCTCACGAGCAAGAATGCACACCTAAGAAAGGCCTCCTTCCTCCACCCCAGCCTCACCCCTCCACACCCAGCCTCAGCCCCCACCCGGGTTTCTGCCCTCTCCTCCTCATGGGTCTCCTGGCACCCCGCTCTTCCTCCCTTGGGTCTTTCCTCAACAGAGTCTCCTTTGAAAACGTAAGTTACATCACATTTTTCCCCTGCTGAGAACCTTCCGCAGGCTTCAAGATGTCAGTCCTCGTGGAAGCTGGTCTTGACCAGGGCCTATGGGATCCTTCCTGCTCTCCCCTGTTCCCAGGCTCTGTGTTTGCACCTGCTGGGCTCTCTCTCTCCCTCACTCACTCTGTTCCCGCTGTGCCAGCCTCCGCGCTGCTCAAGCACCTCAGGCACGCTCTGCCTCAAAGCCTCCCCTCGCCCCCTCGCTAACCACAGGCCTCACCTTCGCCCGCCTTTCTTGCACCTTCTGAGGAGGCCTTCTCCCCACATCTCACATCTAGTTAGTCTGCCTTCCCCGTGCCCCTCACCGGCTTTAGTTTTCCCCAAAGGCATCACCATGGGACCATCCATCCATTTTCTCTCCCCTTCATGAAAATGCACTCTGGGAGGACAGATGTTCCATCTGTTCTGTCCGCTGCTGCTTTCCCATTACCAGGAACCTACTAGGTGCTTCACACATAGCTGGGTCTCCTTCCGGTGGACTTCCCCCCAGGGTTACAGAATAGCGAGGAGCCTGGAGTAGGGATCTGTGTTCAGAAGATTTCACTGGGGAGCCGAAAGGATCACGTTGGGTGGGGATTCTTTGGGGTTGTAGGATGTTGGGGAGGAGTCCGGGGAGAAGCCCAGGACAGGGCTCGCTGTCCTTGGTGGGTTTTGTACTTTCTGTGGCAGAGACATAGAAGGATCTCTTCACCTAAAGGACCAAATTGGATTTTTTTTTTTAACTTTCTTTTTGAACTTTCGTAACAGCTCACTTACCTACCAACCTGGTTGTGACATACCCGGGGGTTCTCATTACTGACAGTGCTATATGGAGGGCAGACTGTGACCTGGGTCACTGGATTCACAGAGAAGTCAGAACTCTCTTTTGTCAAGAGCCTGCTTTTCTCGATAATTGCATAATGACGTCTTTGATTCCCAGGCCCTCATCCCCAGCTGTTTCCTTAGGCATGTATTCAAGATCCGAGATGCCATTCACCATCCAGCAGGATGCATATTTGTATCTAGCTCCAAAAAAAGAAAAAAAAAAGTTGTTGTTTTTTTTTTTTGGCCCACATCACTGCTGCCCATGGCAGAAGATTCTAGCAATTAGCAGGAACTGAAAGTGATAATTTATTGCAACCAACACTGTGATCTAATAGTCACACATCCCAAAAGCAAAATCCATATTTTTTTTTTTTTGCCACGGCACTGCCATACTGTTCTCCCCTCCTCGCGCCTTCTCATGTCTTTTGTTTGCATTAGGAAAAAACGTAACCCTCTCCCGCTGAGAACCAGAGAAAGCCTCTCAGGTTCCAGGAGGGATGACATTCACAAATGTATTCCAAAGGGGGTTCGGTCTGTGTCCTAGGGGTAAGGGCTGTGTGGTTTGATCCGATTTCCAAATGATCTTTGCAAAGTACAGGACGCTTTCTTCCCTTTATGCAGGAAAGGTGATCGTCTCCCATAAGGGGTGGTTCCCGACACAGGGGTGTAGGGGACCCAGACTGGAAACTGAGAAGCTTCAGCCCTTTCATCCAGCGATCACAGTTCAAATCTATTGATTTTGATCCCTGAATCTTGCCTCGGATCCGAACCTCAGGTGAATTTCCAAACCACCAGGCAACATAAATTACGGGCAAAATGATAAGTAAGGTCCTGCCAGGTGACTAAGGCAGCGTGGCAATGCTTCACGTCTTTAAAACGTATCCCAGTGGCCCAAAAGCATTAATACGTTTGGAACATTCCCTGTCCAATGTTCAGAGAGGCGCCCGCAGAATTTGATTCCTAGGTACATCAAGTTTTTGAGCTGGAAGAAACTTGAGACAGTCTCTATTCCAGCAAATTCCAAACCTGTCTGCTCATCAGAATCATCTGGGAGCTTAAAAACAAAATACAGATTCCTGAGCCTCACCTTCCAAAGACACACATTCACTTGCTATAGGATTGGACCCAGGAAGTTCCAAGCGGGGACAGAATCACAACTGTGGGGACCCCTGCGATTGCAGAGACAGGGAAACTGAGTCTCAGTTTGCCAGATAGAGGATGGGAGGATTGCAATCCAACTCCCAGGCCCTCGGTGTGTTTCGTTTTCTCCTGGACCTGTTTAACCCTGGGAGACCTCATTCACTACCCCCCAGAGGTCAGAGAATATGTGTAACAATTACTTGGGAAGAGGGGCAATGAAATCTCACTTTCTTCAAGCCTTTTTGGTACCTCTGGTTGCATTTCAGTAAATTTCCCTAAAAGGCAATTATCATAATGTCCCTAAATATTGAGCCAACTTTCACTGGGATCATCTCAAGGTTTTTCTTATGTTGAAGAGTAAAAAGAGTAAAAAAGAATCATTTCATTGTTGTCGCTTTTCTCTAAAATATGCAAGGCTAAACAGGAATTGCAAACAGTAAGTGTTTACTACAGCACGGTCCCATAAATGAATGAGTTGAGGTGGGTAATAACAACCCAGATACTCCTTGTGGGGAAATGGAATTGAGAGAAATAGCGTTCGTTTCTTTCTTTTTTTTCTCTCTCTAAGTTTTATTTATTTATTTTGAGAGAGACAGAGACAGTGTGAGTCAGGGAGGGGCAGAAAGAGAGGGAGAGAGAGAATCCCAAGCAGGCTCTGCACTGAGCTTGAACTTACAAAACCATGAGATCATGACCTGAGCTGAAGCTGGGAGTCAGGTGCTTAACCGACCTAGCCACCCAGGCGCCCCAAAATAGTGTTCATGTCTGCGGAGAAATACATACCTTCCCCTTTTTTCTTGAAACACGTAGCCTCTCCGTCTGTCTGTTATTTCTACTTTTGACAGAACAGATGGCATGATACATCTTTCGCTTTTCTCTTTACATGAAGAAAAACAATATGCAGGCCTATGATAATGAACCTCACTGCTGAGGGTGACAACAGGGAGGGGTGGAGACTGTGGTAAACTCCAGGGCCCATGCTCTGTACAGAGAGGAAGTCACCTTCCGTTCTAGCTGATTGTTGCCATATGGGGATATAGATCCAGGGTAGTCAAATCCTCTGATTGTCTTTTCTTCCTTTTCTAAAAGAAATAAGAAATGTAGATGCATGTGTGTGTGCCCATGAGGGAGAAAGAGAGAGATTCAGGAGTTTTAGATACTGGCAACTAATTCAGTTTATTTTTACTTTTAGCATATTGTACCAAATACATAGGTGTGAGTCAAAAAGAACAGGGTCCTTTGTAGGGGCGCCTGGGGGGCTCAGTCAGTTAAGCGTCCGGCTTTGGCTCAGGTCATGATCTCGCGGTCCGTGAGTTCGAGCCCCACGTCGGGCTCTGTGCTGACAGCTCAGAGCCTGGAGCCTGTTTCGGATTCTGTGTCTCCCTCTCTCTCTGCCCCTCCCCTGTTCATGCTCTGTCTCTCTCTGTCTCAAAAATAAATAAATGTTCAAATAAATTTTTATTAAAAAAAAAAAAAGAACAGGGTCCTTTGCAGCCCACAGGCCTCAACTTTGAGACTTTTTTTTTAAATGTTTGTTTATTTATTTAGGTATGTATTTATTTTTATTTTTTTTTAATGTTTATTCATTTTTGAGAGACAGACACAGAGCATTAATGGGGGAGGGGCAGAGAGAGAGGGAGGCACAGAATCTGAAGCAGGCTCCAGGCTCTGAGCTGTCAGCACAGAGCCCGACGCGGGGCTCCAACCCACAAACCGTGAGATTGTGACGTGAGCCAAAGTCAGACGCTTAACCTACTGAGCCACCCAGGTGCCCTTCAACTTTGAGACTTCTGATGAAAAGATACTTAACTGAAGTATGAGTGACAAGGGACTATGAGTGACAGAGTTAACCGGGACAGTGGAACCAGTAGGAGGTACATGTTAGGAGATTTCTTGCAAGGAAATGGCTTATGTGATTCTGGGAAAGCCCAGAATCCATGCTGTGAATGCTTGAGAAAGGCAGGCCAGAGCTCCAGGCAGGGGCTGAAGCTGGTGACCTTACCACGGGCAGAATTCCTTCTTGCAGGAAATGCTCAGTTCTCCCCATCAGGCCTTTCGGCTGATTAAATCGGGCCCACCCAGATTATCGAGGATAAGCTCTCTTACCCAAAGCCAACTACCTATGGGCTTTAGTCACATCTCCCAAATAGGATCCCAGCAACACCTTGATTAGCGTCAAATTAAATAGCAGGGATCTCTCTCGTTGCCAAGGTGGCACGTAAAACTGGCCATCCCAGGGCAGATGTTAAAAAAAAAAAAAAAAAATCAGCCAAGGACAAAGAGGATCAAGGCCCCTATGTCGTCCTTTGACAAGAGTCTTAATTTTTTTTCTCTGTCTCTTTTCTTTTTCCCTTAAAAAAGGAGATCGTTTTAAAGAGCCTGAGAAATGAGGGCAGGCATTAGTGATCCGATTTAGCAGAGAAGCCCCGGGTTTGCGCCAATACAAGATGGGTTTGTATCTTTAAGTGGCCTTTATTACCATAGTAATAAACAGCAACCAGGCCCAAATCTTACAGGCTTGTGTTGGCTTTGACCAATGAAGTAGAACAAGGCCTCTGAATACCCCATTAGTTCCAGGCTGTGCTTTGATGGCTCTGCACAGGCAGCTCTTTTCCTACACAAGTCACCAGCCTTACCCGTGTCTCTGAACAAATGTTGTTGACAGGCCGAGTTGCAATTTTTCTGCGTGTTCTGACAGTTTAATTCAGTACCCCTTGGCTAAGCACTCAGCCTAAGGGGGTGCTTCAGCACCTTGGCATCACCAGGCTGCAATTAAAATAATTCAGCGCTGGGGCTGGGCTTGCAGAAAGAGTCCTTCTTCCCTTTGGAGCACACAGTGCACTTTCCAGTGTCCCCATGGAGCAGATTCAAGATCTCCCTTTTAGAGTGGAGGGCAGTGGACGTTATTACTAAGACGTCGAGTGGTTCGATGTGCATGTCGTACCCAGTGGGGCTTTCTCCATGGTGGCTGAACGTAATTTCTTCGGTAGACGTGGCACCTGTGGAAAGGTCATGGCAGGGGGTGGGGGGGGGCGGGGGGCAGAGGGAGTGAGGGAACATGGACGGGAGTTTGGCAAAGACAAGTTTTAGAAGGCATCCTTCCGAAACAGCAAGTCAGAAATGCTGTCCTTGCCTCTGAATCCTGCGCAGGAAAGATAAATAGATAAGAGCATCTGAAATTGGCCTCCTTCGAAATGACCTTGAACGAAGAGAGATCCCAAGAGGTGTTTTAGACCCAGATTCAGTGTGGTGTCGCTCCTTAAAGCAAGACCCTTTCCACATATCAGAGAGATTTGGTTTGTCAGGTGAGGTGCTTTGAACAGATGGAAATTTGGTAAATTCTCCAAAATTACTTTATGATGAGGACCATTTGACGGGAATGCGGTTAATTCCGTCGAGGATGGGACCCGGGTGGGAATTTGTGTTTTAACAAATGTTCCCTGGTGAGTCTTTTCATTCAGGCCAATGCAGGAAGTACCAGTGTGAAATAAACGACCACAGAACTTTGTGCTTTCCAGAAAAAGCAAACAATGGAAACTTTCCAAAGGAAATTACCTGAGATGCTTTCTCATTCTGTCTCTCCTTCGTATTACCTGCCTTAAAAAAAATAAAGTGGCAATATTTAGTTACTACTTTCTGCATCTACTTTCTGGATGCTTCCTTCTAGAGGTATGAGAGTTGGAAGAGAAACAAGCTTTATGGGTTTGGTTTGCACGAAATAGGGCATCTTGGAAGGGGGACCATGGAAGACTTTGATGGGTGGAACAAGTAGAGAATTCTGGAAGACTTATCTGGCATTGACACTTGACTCAGGACTTCACGGTACTCCCTCCCCTGTCCCCCCCGTGGATAAGGATGGAAAATGAACAAGCAAAACACTGTACTTGAGTGCTTACATTTTCTTTCTTTTTTTCTTTTTCTTCTTTCTTTTTTTCTTTCTTTCTTTCTTTCTTTCTTTCTTTCTTTCTTTCTTTCTTTCTTTCTTTCTTGGAAACTGGTACAAATTCTGCAATTCGTTCTGAACGTCTCCTCTAAATCCCTTCTGGATAATAATCTGCCTCCCACAATGAAACTAAAATGCATGCTCTGTGCCTAATTCAGTTATTTGGTGGCACCTTGTGACTTTAGGCAGGGAGGTGTTCTTCTGCAGAACTTGTCAAAGGGGCACCCTGGGTGGGTGGTCCTGTGCACCTAAGATCGCCTTCCATTCTAGAACTTCCATGAATCTGGCTGCTAGGTGCTGGATTCTCTGTTAGGGGGTGTGGGAGGATGCCTGCCGTCTCTTGCATTTAGCAAACATCATGCTTTCTCAAACTTTGTTAAAGTTGCTGAAAACCTCTGTTGAAGGAAATGGTACACTGAAGCTTGGTACATGACAGAGGGGTAGAAGAGATGCTTGAAAGAGCTTGCAAACGGTCTCATTAGAGCATGAGCATGTACCTGGTGCCTGCCTCGGAAAGACCTGGGCACGGGGCAGCCGCTCGGTAAAGGATTCAAGCCTTTGAGATATAATTCTGAGATCTCAGAGGCTCTGAATCGAAAAGGGCCCATGTGTACATTTATTTTTTCATCGAGGGGCACCTGGGTGGCTCAGTCGGTTAAGTGTCTGACTTTGGCTCAGGTTATGATCTCACGGTTCATGGGTTCAAAGCCCCGCATCAGGTTCTGTGCTGTCAGTACGGAGCCTGCTTCAGCTCCTCTGTCCTCCTCTCTCTCTGCCCCTCCTCTGCTCGCTCCCTCTTTCTCAAAAATAAGCAACTTAAAAAGTTTTTAATTTTGTCATCAAAGACTTGAGGAGTCTTTCCAGCTCACTTGTATTGGAGGCCTTCTCCAGGAGTGGTACTCTTTTTCTGATCTCTGAAGAGGAAGGGTAAAGGGCAGACTGATCCCTTGTGATTGGGCTCCCACATTCTGGCTGGTATCTCCTCCTCCTTCTCTCTTCCTCTTTCTCCTCCTCTTCCTTTCTCTCTTCCTCTCCCTCCTCTTCCCCCCACCTCCTCCTTCTCCTTTTCCATCTGGACTGGCCAGCTAAGACCTTGACAGGACAGGCCCGGAGTAAAGGACGACGGGACAAGCTGAGTTTCCTTTGCCTCTTGGTTTGGGCAGGTTCTCAGCCTACGTTCGTAGGCATCTCCCAACAAAGGCAAATATTCACCTAAGTGGTTAAGTCTCAGAACGTATTTGTTGATCTCTGCTGAATCTCTCGGACCATTTTCATCCCTCCTCTGCCTTTCCCTGTGCATTAACCAAGGCCTTGACCTATTGACTACAGAGTCTCTGAAGCAGCTGGACTCCCCATTTGAAAGCCTTTCTGAAGAGGCATCTATTAATTTATGTATTTAATTTCTGTATGAAGTGACTGTTCTGCTCCCAGCACAGGTATTAAAGTACCTTTAGGGGAATCAGGCAGCTGAAATCCTCCGTAAGGAAAAACGCTCAGAGTGTCACAAAGCAAAGGCATTAGTGGGAAGTGTTCAGAGTGCTGCTCGATGGAGACACTGGGGTCTGCCCCTCCCTGGATTGAAGGCCCTCTTCCCATTTGCTGAGCATGCCCCCATCCCAACCTGGGGAACCTTAGCTGGAGCACATCAGCTTCATTACAGTACAGGGGCGATAGCGAGAACTGGGTCCAACTTTGCTAACGGAGTCCATTATTAAGATCTTAACAAATGCAGTAACATTTAAAATTACCTAGGGGTACCTGGGTGGCTCAGTCTGCTAAGCGTCTGACTCTTGGTTTCAGTTCAAGTCATGATCTCACAGTTCATGAGTTCGAGCCCTGAGTCAGGCTTGGCACTGACAGTGTAGAGACTGTTTGGGATATTCTCTCTCTCTCTCTCTCTCTCTCTCTCTCTCTCTCTCTGCCCCTCCCTGGCTTGCTCTGTCTCAGTCCCTCTCTTTCAAACAGTAAATAAATAAACATAAAAAAGTTAAATTACCTGGGAAGTCCAGCTACAGGCTACGTATTCATAAAAAGGTTTTGTTTTTCTTTGTTAGTACCAGATGTATTATTTAAACAATTAAATCCATCATAGACATTCATTTCTGTATGGCCCAGAAAAGTGGTTAAGGTGGACTGGAAATCAGAGCTCCCTGTCCGAGCATCAATATTTTGCTGACATCAGACACATGTCTACACATCTGCCTACACACATCCCTTTGTAGGACATACCAGGTGGCCCTGTCCTGTAGGCGAAGAGTTCCTTAATTGAAAATGATGTGTGAAAGTCCAAGAGAGAAGCCCCTGAATGGGGTGATTCAGGCTTTGGAGTCCACAAACCTTCCTGAGAAAAGGTAGGAACAGCCTTTCGAGGCCACCTTTTTTTGCTGGAAAAACAGCCTTGCCCAAGACATCAGAAATTTTGCTGTTTCACTCCTGTGAGCCTTCAAAGCTAGAATTAAAAGATGCCCCACTCTCACAAGTGGGAGCTACTCTGGGGCATGGTTTCCAAACCCTGAAAAATAATGAAAAAAATTTTTTAATTTTTTTGTTACATTTATTTATTTTTGAAAGACAGAGTGAGACAGAGCGCGAATGGAGGAGGGGCAGAGAGCGAGGGAGACACAGAATCCGAAGCGGGCTCCAGGCTCTGAGCTGTCAGCACAGAGCCCAGTGGGGGACTCGAACCCATTGTGAGATCGTGACCTGAGCCGAAGTCAGACACTTAACCAACTGAGCCACCCAGGCACCCCTGAAAATTATTTTAAAAAATGGAGTAACATAGGGATGCCTGCATCTTATTGGGAGGATGTAATTTTCGCAAAACCTCAGTTATCTGCTATAAACATTATTGCATAAGACACATCATTCTCCCCAGCATTATGAAAATTCACAAACATACATCAAAGTCGAAAAAATTTTACAGTGAAAGGCCGTTAACATTTTACTCTCACTGTTTTATCATGCATTTATCCATCCATTCAGCCGTCTTATAATAAAACAATGTTTTAATGCCAGAAAAGAGAAAGGACATAATCTCAGCATAGAATACAGTTCTTTCCTAAGAAAAGTCAGTTAACAACTTGACATAAGTGTCTACACATTTAAATATCTATACACACATGTACACCTGTGTAAATGCCCATGTGTATACACATATGTATATATACATATTTGAACGCATATACATGTGTATGAACATGTGAAATACCCATATGTATATACACATATTTTAAAACTCATCTCATTCTTTAAATCCCTGTTTCTCTGTTGATCGATGAACCAAAGTCACTGCCCCAGCATGAGTGGTTCTCGGAGAGTCACTTTGGGACCCCCTGAAAATCGACCGAAAATATATGCTGCTAGTTCATTAAAGGATTCTAGGGTGTTCCAATACTTCCCTTTCATGAAGTCCCCACTTCCCCAGGATTAGCAGTGACAGGCATACAAGGGCCCCAAGCAATGGAAGTCTGCTGTGGTTTCTCACAGTTAAAAGGAACTTCTTTCCTTATATTGAAAACAATTTATGTTTATTGTTGAAAAGGTAGAAGACGGGCACCTGGGTGGCTCAGTTGGTTAAGCGTCTGACTCGATTTCAGCTCAGAGTCTGGAGCCTGCTTCGGATTCTGTGTCTCCCTCTTTCTCTGTCCCTCCCCCACATGCACTCTCCCTGTCTCTCTCTCTCTCTCTCTCAAAATAAATAAAAAGTAAACTTGAAAAGGTAGAAGATACAGGTAAGCCAACAAATAAAAGTAGAACAGTGATAATCTCAAAACTCAGAGAAAAGGATGTTAACTCTACATTCATATGCATACCCAGAGCTATAGCCCTCTCGTTATCTGTATTCATATCTATGCTTTTACCCCAATCCACTTTAATATTTAAACCTCTATATTAAGATATGAATATAAGGCACACATAGCTACTCTTGCTTTCACACACACACATAAAAAAACCAAGATTGTATTGTACATAATTCTATATCACCTGAATTCTTTTGTTACCAGGATGTTGTAAATATCTTTCTATGCCAGTAAATATTATCCCGCCGTCATTTCCAGGGGTCCCTCGTATCCCATTATGCAATCTTCAGTGATTAGTTTAAACTCACGGCCCTCAAAGTGTGGTTCCGGGATCAGCATCAGCAGGAGTACCTGGGAACTTGTTAGAAATACAGATTCTCAGGCTCCTACCCACAGACCTATTGAGAGCAGAATTGGGGCCACAATCTCTGTTTAGACAAGCCCTCCAGGGGACTCTGGGGAGTGCTAACATTTGGAAACACTCTTGAACAAACTTCTCTTCCCTAGTGATTCTTAGGGGAGCACATTCCGAATTTTTGGCCTGGAACTTGCAACTTTTACCTGTGCTCACGACAGTCTGGGGGAGGAATCTTTAGAATTCAGACTCTTACAAGTCATGCCCGCTGACTTCTCATGGAGAGTGCAGTCCTTCTTCACCTCTAAATTCTACTGACTTAATCTAGATTAAGGGATTCAAGGATAAACTTGGGGCATCTGCAAAGACCTTGCCATTTTGTGCAACATTTGAAATCTGAGTGCATTTCTCTAGGGAAAAGTATACCTACCAGATTTTCAAAAAGCCCATGACCCTAAGACTTTTTATTTGTTATCTTTTTCCTATGTTTGCTGTTGTGTTTCTCCCCAGTTAGGTCAGTGAATAAAGGAGAACCAGTCTACTCAGGGGGTCCGTGGGCACGGTGCCCAAGCAACATGCGGAATGGCGACTTTTCCCCTTTTTCATCTTTTAGTTGGTCCAAAGACCAGCCTTCCGTATCTTTTCTGGAGCACGTATTTCCCATTCTCCAGATCTCCGGCTTAGCCCTACCCTGACCCCTTGTAGTAGGTGAGATGTGCATTTTTAGGCCCCGGGTGAAAATAGAATCTTTCCCCAGTCTTTCACATCTTTTCAGACTTGAGACGGGTCGGGAGGACTGGGGGCCCAAGTGAAGGCCAAGAAAACAGAGCGGGCAGAGCGATCCTGGAGAATAAGAAAAGGAAGCGAAGGAGTTCCTTTTAGTTGTTCACCTTCCCCTCCACACGTGGGGTCCAGAGAGGTCGCCCACATGGCTGAGTTGCATGCCGAATGCAGAGCTAACCGCATACCAACATGCTGTTCTGGAATTCAGCTCTCAACAGTGGGCCACTGCAGCCGACCCAAAGGAAGGAGGAGGGTGTGACTGAGTGACCGCGAGGTCCAGGTGTCTTCAGGAGGAGAGATCGTCCAGGCTGGACTGGACACAGATGTGCTTTGTATGCGGAGTCAAAGGACCCGGGCATTTTCATCGTCTCGAAAGCCAGTATCTTAAAATTTGCCAGTCTGTGTTAAATACTTTGCTTTTCTCAGCAACGTCACCCTTCCTCGTTCTCCCCAGTCAGCCTGGCATGAGCTTGGCTGGGATGCAAGGTCATACCATGACTTGTGTGTGCACATATGTGTGTGCGTGCACACATGCACGTCTTCCAAGTACTCTGGGACTCTTGACGGTGTATGACATACAGCGTCGAGTCGGGGGCACTTTTAGTCTCAGATCTGTGTCGGGACACTGTGTACGACCGTGCCAGGCTTAAACGTACCCTTCTGTTCCCCTTTCCCCTCTTCTCCCAAGAGGACGTGTGCACCGGGCTGACCACCGACACTGGTACGTGTCCCCCAGTCTCTCAGTTCCTATTGAGCTCCTGTAACTTTAAAAAGATTTAACAAAGACCACCTCCACCAGCTAAGCTGAAATAAGAATGTCTCCGGAGTTTAATGGATCAAGTAGCGGTGATAGGTTTTATGGCTCTTTTTCACTTTAGGGCATAGGGAAGAGAGAGCCGGGCAGGTTGGTTTTAAATTCAAGGATTTATGTTGTTAATCCTCCGGGCTAATTATAATTTATGGGATCTTGGCAAATTAATATGCGGTTGCTATTCAAAAGTGGAGAGCAATGTGAGACAGGCATAAACAAGCCTTGTTCATTTTTAATTTATTTCCACCAATGGAGAATATTAAATAAAATGAACACTAGGGTATTTCGCTCTGAGTTTGGTGTTCATTATTTATCTCTAAATTATGAAATTCCTATAACAACTCCTTGTTTTTTCACCAAGAACCCAGAAATAGGGAGCGATCGTATCCGGATGAGTAGGAGGCAATCAGAGTAATTGTCTCTGCTGCATTTAGGAGGGACTGAACAATACGTGCACGGATATGTGGGTTTTCCAAGCCAGCATGTTGGTGGGGTCCAAAAGTTGGCCTTGTGCACATCAGGATGGTCTAGAAACAACTTAAATGGAGTGGGATGGGAACTTAAAATCTAAGAAATGAGGGCAATGTGGGCGCCCGCCCTCCAAAGCAAGGACTCCAGCCCATTATGCCTGGAGGGCTTTGGAAAATCCCAGTGTACTGCTAGCCCACTGGATGCTGCTCAGGGTATGGACCCATCATAGGACTTTCAGACTTGATCACAGCGATCTCATTGAACCCAGGACTCTCATCGCATCAGCATCCTCGATGGCTGTTTTCGGAGTTCTCATGCCAAGACTTCAGCTTCTCACCCAGAAGCAACTGGCAGGAGATCTTCAGCGATTGGCCACCATGCGGCCGATGGGTTCCATGTAACCTGGTAACCTGTTGTTCCACTAGAAACCAGAATGCATACCTTTCTATCCCCCCTCCACCAGCTCCCCATCTCACTCTTTTCCCTCCCCCCGCCTCTGTCCTCTTCGCTCCAGCTGGGAGAGGCCGGCACAGGCTGCTTGGAGTGCTGTGGAAGCCTTGAGCTCTGAGCCTAAGAAGCAAGTTGGAGTCCTCCCCCCAGCTGTGCAGCTCAGATAACAGCTGGAGCAGAGAACAGACTGTTCTCTCTGCTAGAATATCTGACCCAGTTCTGGCTGGCAAAGAGACTGAATGGCTGGTACCCCAAGTCGTTCTCCTCCCGGTGTGAAGGGAGAGAAGCAGTCATTCCTCTCCACACTCCACCCCCCACCCCGCCCCGACACACACTCCGTTCCAACCCCTTCTCTCTCGACCACACTTTCTGCATTGCTGTTACGCTCCTATTTTGTCTTCTTGTCGGCAGAAAAATGAGGACCGTTTTCAACAATGCTGAAGAAGAGATGGAATGTTTTGCTTTGAGAGGGAGGCTAGCATGGAAAGGCAAGGATTTCTGGATTCTGACAGGTCCCAAATCCAGTCCCCCTGCCTTCGGTCAGATGGATGTTGTCGGGCAAGTGATCTGACTTCCCTGAGCTTTGGCATAAGTGACCTGAGAACACCGTTGTTGGTCTTGGAGATTGTTATGAGAAACAGGATATCGAGAAGCACCTGGCACATTGTCTACCCTCGACATGGTCAAGAAATGGTAGCCCCTTAGGTACCCCACCGTGTACATAAGTTCCCAGCAAGTATGTGTAGAACCGAGTTGACCAGAAGAGATGGCATGTACCTTTAGCACTCAGAGAGGATCATAGATGCCTTGACTCTCGGAAGGTATCCCAAGTCTTGGTGGCAGTGAGTAAATGTGAGAAATCATGTAAATATCCCCCACTGCCGTTGGTTCATGCGTCTTTGTGATATGAACAAGGATTCATGATTTATAAGCAGCCTGGCATTGAGACATGGAAGTCTCTCGGTACCTGCAGATTTTTTTCTTCATTGTTGTCTGTCAGGTTTTATTTTTGTTTGGGAAAACAGCAGGAAGTCCAGCCCGCGTATTGACAGAGCACCTGGCTTCGCAGGAGTTTCTTATTCAGAAGGTCTTTAGCTTAATCGTTTACTGGCGAGAAGATACTCCATTTTCTGTATTATTTAGGAATGAAAATTTAAGCCTGCCTGAGATCATGTACTCAGTACATTCTATAATAGTTTGATTTTTTTAATGTTCATTTAGTTATTTTGAGAGAGAGAGAGAGAGACAGAGAGAAAACAAGTGGGGAAGGGGCAGAGAGAGCGGTAGAGAGAGAGTCCCAAGCAGTCTCCACACTATTAGCACAGAGCCCGACTCGGGCCTCGAACCCACGAACCATGAGGTCATGACCTGAGCTGAAATCACGAGTCAGACACTTAGCTAACTGAGCCACCCAGGCGCCCCCTATATTACTTTTGGTTCGTTAATCAATGGTTATCAGGGTTTTCCTTTTTTAAGTACTTTTCTGAAGGAGCATAATGTAGGACTAATCCCAGAAATTTAAAAATAAATAAATAAATAATAGCAATCCTGCAAAGTCCTAAAAGAAATGCAGTTGATGACTTCCGGGACAAAGCAGCATGGGTAATGTCCAGGCAAGGGGGACAGAAGACCAAGGTGTCACAGTGGCACAAGTGTGCAATCTCATCATATAATAGAGTTTCGTCCAAAGAACATTTATCGTTTTCATTTATTGACCACAAGTTCCCAAAGACCCAGGGCCTGATAAGGTACAGATTTGTGCAATAGCCTCCATCCTGAATTCAGATTCTAGTCCCACCCATGTACCATCAACTCAAGCTCTGTAACTAGGTCAAGCTAATCAGGCCCCTCTCTTCCTGAGGAGGGATGGTCTCGTCAGACCCTGTGAGGCACCTCCCACCTTCTGTCTGGCGGGTGACCCAGTGAGCTCCCCAGCCATTCACCGATGCTCAGACTTGCCTGTGCCCGGGACTGGACACAGCACAGGTTTAGTCTGAGACTCTTACCTCCGTGCCTCCTTCTTAGCTTGCTACATCTTGATTAAAGGTATCACCTTTAAATCACTAGCCCCTCCTTCCTTTTTGTTATTTGTGCACATCAAAATCAAGGATTTTGGTTCAAGTCGACTGGCCCATCAAAAGTGTTCTCTATTTGACTTACAGGTAGGAAATCATCTTGGTAAATAAAGAAAGCTCTCTGATGTCAAGGCCCCATCCCCTTAATGCTGAGTATTAGTGAAGCTCATGACGGACCCAAGGAGTGAAAGAGACGATGCAACGGCTGAATGTTGTTTCCCCGCACAAATTCATATGTTGAAACCTACCCTCTAATGTGATGGTCCGAGAAGGTGGAGCCTTTTAGGGGTAATCAGGTTCTGGGGGCAGAACCCTCATGAGTAAGATTAATGCCATAGAAAAGAGGCTTGAGAGAGATCCCTTGCCGCCCACCGTGTGGGCATTGAGAAGTCTGCGACCCCAAAGTGGACCCTTTACCCAACCATGGTGGTGTTCTGACCTGGGACCTCCAGCCTCCAGAGCTGTGACAAATACAATTCTCTTGCTTATAAGCCACCCAGTCCGTGGTATTTTTTTTACAGCAGTGCAGAGCAAGAGCATTGGTGGGCCCTTTTTCTCTGCTGTTAGCCTGGGCCCGGGACACTTTTCTGGGAAATGTCCAGCTATGGAACACCTTCTATCGGGGGGTTTCCAGCTTCCCAGCTGCCTGCTTTTCTTGTGACCCCTTTTCCTCTGCGACTTCTTCAATGGGTACTCTCTACACACTTTTCCCGGAAAAACAGGAGCAAAGCATCACCCTTCCGCCAACAAAATATTTCTGATCGTTGGTACCTCGGTTTTATTCTTCACTCTCCCACTACATAAAAGACTTAAAAAAAAAAAAAAAAAGAGCCCTTGCACGAATGTTTGCACATCATTTAAATATTCATTTCCATTAATTTATTCATGGTTGTAAAGTTTATTACCTAGAATATAGAGCCATAGAATTTTAGAGCCAGAAGACACGAGAGAAATCCTCTGGTCCCTGCTCCTCGTTTTACAGATGAGGAAACTGAGGTGAGGCGAGCGCAGGCAGCCGCCCAAGGTCAAATGCTGAAGGGCAGGCACTGGGAGGCCCGCCGTCACGGCTCCACAGTTGGGCCTCTGCCGAAGGCACTTGTGCGTAGCTGAAAGCCATCTTGCTCCCCCTGGCCCGGACAGGCTCGTTCCTGTGCCCTCTCCTGTTTTGTCGTTCTCTGTCAAGCGCGTGTCGAGTGCCAGCGCGGTGCTCGGTGCGGCAGTGAGGGATGCGGAGCTCACCGGCGAGTGCGGCAGCGAAGCTAAGCGTGCACACATGTGATTACAAAGTGTGATAAGGGCTCCCAAGGAAATAAACAAGGTCTGTGTGTTGGACTCCTGTAACAGAGGACCGCAGACCGGGTGGCTTGTGAACAACAGAATTTATTGCCTTGCGGTTCTGGAGGCTGAAATGCGACCCTCTTCTTCCAGCTCCAGGCTGTCTACTTCTCCTGTGTCCCCACATGGCAGAAGGGGCGAGGGAGGTCTCTGGGGCAGAAGAGGGTTGGAGAAGGCAGAGGAAAGACTCCCAGGCGAGCACGCGTTGCACGTCAAGAGCCAGGTCCCCTTAATAATCATCTGCTCTCTGTTGAACCGTAAGCCAGGGTCTCTCGGTGCTCGGAAGTGACCTTCGTGTTGGGGCAGTGGGGCCGGATGTCAATTCTAATGTCACAACTCCTGCTTCACGGGCGCTCTCTGTGTCTGGTGGGAGGCTCCCGTCATCCATGCTGGACATGGTTGCTGTCGTCTGGCCCATTTTCCAAGCTGGGGCTTCGAGAGGTCAGGTGACCTGTAGTGAGGGGTAGACCCAGGATTTGGAAACAGGCCGCTCCAGAGCATGTGTCCCCAACTGCTGCTTCATCATCAAACATACATACTATGGGTTGAACCGCGTCCCCCACAATGATAGGTTGACACCTGAACCCCTGGGCCTGTGAATGTGACTTTATTTGGAAATAAGGTCTTTGTGGGTGCCATTGAACGAAGTCGAGGTCATTGAGCAAGACGGATACGCTCTGGAGACTTGCTGTACACCATTGTACCTGTGGTCAACCCCGACGTACGCTTAGACTTAAGAGGGCGCAGCTTGTGTTAAGCGTTCTTACTCTTAACAATATACATATTGCTGTCTACTGCAGGATATACTGGATTGGGATGCAACCTAAATCCAATGAGTGGTGTCTCTGTAGGGGACATGAGAGGGAGATTTGGAGAGACCCAGGCACACACACAAACACACACACGTGGGCAAGGACACCACGTGAAGGCCGAAGCAGACGCTGAAGTCTTGCTGTTCCTGGCCCAGGGGCACCAAGCATTGCCAGCTGCCACCAGAGGCTGGAAGAGGCCATAAGGGATCCCACCCTAGAGCATTTGGAGGGAGCACAGCCCTATGGAGACCTTGATTTTGAACGTCGGGCCTCCAGAATGGTGACAGAATACGTTTCGGTTGTTTTAAGCCAGTTTTGTGGCACTTTGTGACGGTAGCACGGAGGACCTAACACAGCTCCCCTTCTTAGTTTACCAAAGGGCATCCGAAGATGTGCCCTTTAATCCAATGAACCAGCCACGCCAGGCAGGAGCCCAGCAGCTGGACGCCCCACCTAGGGGCGGTGGGTAGCACAGGTGGCCTGCCTCCTTCTTTTAACGTGCATAGATGTTGTGGTTCATGTTTCCCGGCCCACTGGCGATGACACAGAGGGAGGAGGGGGGATGCAGACAAAATTATGTACATCTCAAGGGCAGTTAGACAATTAGCTCGCCCACAGGAACACTGCAATATGCACAATATTTGCTTTCCCAGCAAAGCCAAGTGCAAGTTCCTGCCTGCCCTGATGACCCAGTGTCCCTCCAGTGCAGGAAGGGACCAGGTCCCTCAATGCTGCCGGCTCCCACCCTCTGCTGCCACGAGGCTTTAACTCTTTCCTATTCCTCACGCTCTTAGATAGCCCATACAGCCATTGCCAGGTGGAGTCAAGTGGGGTCGTTGTATGGTCCCCTGCCTTTACAGGAATTCTCTCCAGCAATCACTGGAAGCAGAATCCATAAAGATGTGCACAGCCCGTCTCTCATCTTCAAATAATAATAAAGGAAAGAGTTTGTACCTTGTCGCATTCCAACAAGTATTTGAAATAGCCCATCAGGATTTGGTGCAGGTGGTCAGGAAGTAGGAAGGACACAGAGGGTATGGAAATGAACATGGGGTCGAGAGTTAGGCCAGGACTCCAAACTACGTGTGCTCTTATTACAAGAAAGGCCTGATTTGTCTTCAGGCCTCCTGGCAGCCTCCCATGGGCTGGGAAAGACCGTCCTTTATGCAATTTACGGTATCTATAAACACAGAATAAGCCGGTAGTTCAGGAAAAGGCCAATCTTCTCATGAAGGAACTAACAGGGCCACGAGGCTGTGCGCCTGCAGTAGCCTCTTGGACTCGGGTGGGCTCCACGAGGCCTCCCCCTACCCCCGTTCTGGCCCCACTTAACGATAAAACTGAGCTGGAAGATTGCTCCGACCTGGTACAGAATTTTTAAGCCATAGGAAAAAAAAAAAAGACCACCAAGGATCCAAATTGACCCAGTCACGAGGGAAACGGAGAATGTGCCCCAAGCTTCCTCTGCCCGATTACGATGTGCTAGCATGGCGGGAGGTGGGGGGTGGCTCTCGTTTGCAAACGAGTTTTTCCCTATTTCAAAGTAATGCGGTTCAGTGAAGAAACATTTAAAAATCTTTGGGAGGGAGAAGAATTACTCATAATCCCGCTGGCTCTAGGTGACAACATATGCGTTCCTGCCAGTCTTTTCTGTGGTGCGCGGTATTCGTGTCACATTGCGATCACCACCGCGTGCCGTTTAGCACACGGTTGTCGTCTTTCCCTCACGGTATACATTTCGGCATGTGGTGCTAAATGCTTTTTAATTGCAGTTCTTAGTGGCTGATATTCCATGGAGGGGATACCTCACCCCGTATTTACCCAGTCCTGTGTTGCTGGGCATTTAGATGGTTTTAAATACTTTTGCCGTCAGAAAGAGCTTTCTGATAAACATCTTTGTGCATAAAGCAGCTTCCAAAGTTCCCATTATGTCTTTAGGATCGTTTCCCAGAAATGGAATTACTAGGTCAAAGGTTGAGCACATTTTTTAAAGGTTCCTGAGACACATTCCCAAACTGCTCTCCGAAAGGTTTGTAGTGATTTAAATGATCTAAAGCAGCATTTGTGAGCACAGTTTCTTCTAACCAGTGTGGAGTGCTCATTAAACAGAATCATGACTAATATGATAAACAAACAAACGGCATGTTATTGTTGGCTTGCAGTCTTATTGTTCCCCGCTTGAAAGGGGCAAATTTGGAGAATCCAAAGAAACACAGCAGAAATTAAATTTATGGACTACATTAACCTACCCTTTTGGATCGGATGATGGTTTCTAAAGCGGTCTCCATAGATTAATGGATGATAAGTGGATGCTGAAGAGAAAGCGTATTTTGGAGAACCTTGCAGTGATACCTAGCAGGGATTGCGTCCTCTCTCAAAGTCCCAGTACCATTGGGCTCCGTGAGTCTGATACTTTGTAGCTGCTTTATAAATCTGTATTGAAGCAAAACCCGTCATTCACATGTCTTGCAGGTTTTCAAAGTATGTTTTACATCAAGAATCTTATTTTGCCCATGAGTTGACCGAGACATGGATTCCGCAGCTTGCCTAAGACACACACACACACACACACACACACACACACACACACACACACACACAGGTTAAAAGTGGTGCTGCGGGGTGGCGATGGGACGCCACACTTTCTGCCTCTCCTTGACCCTTTGCCACCTCCTTGCTCTCCATCAGGATCACAGTAGCTGACTTCTCCGTGATGCCGAGCTGCTCTTCCCTCCAAAGTGGGGCAGGACTGGGCACCCGTGGGCAGTGCGACCCTTCTTCCCCGTCACCAGCATCCCCTCTGCATGTCACCAGTGCCCAGAATATAAGGACTCTTCATGACAAGAGACCCCATTAGCGGTAGAATCTATCGAACATGGTGTCCAGAGCAAAAACCCCGGGGTTGCTGTACCGAATCGCTACAAACTTGGTGACTTAGAACAACAGGTGTTTCTTCGCTCACTGTTCTGGAAGCCAAAAGTCTGAAAACAAGGTGTTGACAGGGCCACACTGCCTCCGCAAGCTCTGGGGGAGAATCTCTGCTCCTTCCAGCTTCTAGTGGCTGCAGAGTTCCCTCTACAGCCCTGGTCACATGGCCTCCTCCTGTTCTGTCTGTGTGCGTCTCTCTTGTAAGAGCTCTTCTCCCTGGATTTGGGGCTCACCCAGAAAACCCAGGAATGTCTCCACATCGCAAAATCCTTGACTTAATGACACCTCTGTAGACCTTTTCTCAAATAAGGGCACATCCACGGTTTCCAGGGATTTGGCACGGATGTCTTTTGGAGGGTCGTTTTCTGCCTGCCGTAGCCCTTGAAGTTCATTGCTCACCACATGAATTTCATACCTGTGAAAACTCCTAACGTGTTACCTGTCCCGTGGCCCCGCACTCAGTGCCAGCTACTGTGGGGTGATCTTCTCCTGTTGTGTTTACAACAGAATATACAGCACGCTTTAGACAGAAAGCGTTTTCGACGGGTCCGTAGACTGAATTCTGAGGTTCATTTTTCCCTTGACTGAGGCACATAACTGAACCTCTGTTTGCATGACTATAAAATGGGACCGACATCTTGTCCATTTCCAGGTATTAGCTGGGTATCCGCGGGGATAACATGAGACGCTGTTGCGTGAATGGTAGAGGGCAGTAGGATTTTGAAGACTGAATCCAGATCCCCAAAGATGGGAGGTGGGTCTTGGGGGCTCACGCCCAAGGGAAGCTGGACGTTGTTGGTAGGAGTGATTCAGAGAAAACGATCCGCATCGGCGGCTTTCCGCAATTGCTAGGCGTCCGCGCTAGATTCGATTGGGAAAACTAGGTTAGCGCCGAGAAAAGGCCATTACTCTTTAAAGGCGGTCACTCCTCCCTAATAATAAATAAACCAAACATGAAGATATTAAAACAATTCGTCCTCAGCATTGGAAAAGAGGCCGTGTGTGCGTGTGCGTGTGTGTGTGTGTTTTAATATCCCACCCAGCCCACCAAGCCCCCACCCCAGGAACTCCAAGATTGAGCAAAATCCTACTTATGTGCTACGGATTTAATATAGCATCAGGCTCCTCTAGGTACAATAAAATACCAAGTTAAGAGTATTAATTCCTTACGACCCTGATGGGTCCCAGCTGTGCACACGCATGTAGGGTGTGAGGGTGTGCTCAGCGGGTACAGGTGCTGACGGGGCTGTTCCGCCTCGGAGCCCATGTGCTCACAAGACCAGCTGTCTCAAATCCTCCACCACTTGCTTAAAAACCTCTATGAAGTTGTACCGCCTCTGGGCACAATTAAAAGCTGTATACTACATTTCATCAGGTAGTGTTAGAAATTTAGGCTGAGCCAAAAAAGAAAAGGGAGAAGGTGGGAGGGAGGAAGAAACGACTCCCTTGTTAAGGTGGCATTAACCTCCTTACCCCGGCTATTGAAACAATAAAGCTTCCAAAAGCCACATAGAACCCCAGGAACAGAGCATGGAAAAGGTGTGACAAAGCTGGGCACTTCTCTTCTCTCTCACTGTCTCTCTTCCTTCTTCTTTCTCTCTCTTCTTTTTTCTTTCCCAGTCCTCCCCTCCTCCTTTCCCTCCTTCCTGCCTTCTTCCCTCTTTCTCTCCTTTCTCAATTAGTGGCCAAGTCTATCTGCAGGAAAAACCATAGGTGAGGTCTCTCCGTGAAAATGTGACCAGCCAAGCTGAATGGCGGAAAGCCCAGCTTGAGGTCTCCTCGCAGGACGGGGACCAGAGCACCTCGCCCACTTTTGCTTGGGGAGTGAGGCCACACCCCACTCACCACTCGTGGCGTGGAGGCACCCTTGCCGTGACAACCCAGTGAAGCCAGGTCTTCGTGTGCCCATTTAACAGACACAGCTGCTGAGGACCATCCTTCACTATTAAGTGTCAGAGGCAGGAATCAAATGCCTCCCGTGGCCTCCCTGTCCACGTGGTCATTGCCTTCAACTCTGGGATTCCCGTTGTCCCTTCTCTTCTTCCCTCCCGAACAGTAGGTGCCAATGGGCATTCTCTCCTTTCTGTATGCAGTCTGTCCTCCTAGGGGAAAAGGCCTGATCTTACCGTTTCTAACCTGTACCCAGACAGTGTTGTGGACCGGATTCCCTGCTGTATAAGAAAGAAGAGGGACAGGAAAGCCCCCAAGCACAGTTTGGTGTGAGAGAGAGCTCCGTTCTTCTGTTAGCATTCCCAGCCAGGCCAGCTGAAAGGCTGTCAAGCATGTGGGGATTCCTGGCCTCAGTGGGGATGGAGATAGGGGTAAGCGGGGACTGAGACTCACATTCGACGAGGTTCTGTTTCCTGTTTCCCGGCACTGTTCTGGGCTCATCCGTATACCCGTTCATTATGCTTCCCGACAGCTCTGTCCCTTCAGAAATTCTTGTCCCGAGATAATGAGGATAATAAGGAAATTGAGACCCACGAGGGTTTAGTAACTCATCCGTGGTCACATCCAAGAGGCGGCAAAGCCAGCAATAAAAACAGCTTGACGACGATGCTCCAGACTTTTTTCCTTCTATTCCTCTTACCCACAGCCTCCTAGAATCTAGACCCTTCGCCTGGGAACATGAAATCCTGTGAGTGGGGTGAAATAATGCCATTTAAAAAGCAAGCACATTATAAAGAATTATGTCAAGCTGATTCCCTGAATCCTGGGAAAATTCATATCCTTGTGCCATCCGATTAGTGAATCAAATGAAACTGATTGATATACAGCAACAGTAGTTAAGAACCGGGCAGCCTTTGCCGAGGTTTGATTAAACCGATACCCTTGATCTCCTGCTGTATCAAATCACAGGCGAATTGGTACCATTAGGATGAATTACTACAAGAGGCCCTGCAAAGCCGAGCTAAATAAACTCTGCCTTTCCGAGCCCCGTGATTGTCTTATTAAATAATTTCTTTGCCTCTTAAGTGTGGACTCAGAGCACTGGCACTCTGAAAGCCCTCCTGATTAACTATAGCCTTGGCCTCAAGTTGATTTTATAAACTTCGGATGGTGCCCCAGAGGGTGAAGCTTCCTGTTGTCAATTCTGCCTGTTGCTATAGATACCGAACTTCACAATCAGTAATTAGAGCGTGCCCCCTGCCCCAGAACTGGTCAAACGGTGCAGAGAGCTCAGCAAATGGTCTTAAAAGCATCCGCGCCGGCATGGAAATGTACCTCCAATGGTGACGGGGTTTGTTTTATTCATAGACTTCTTGAAAAAAAAAAAAAAGAGAGAGAGAGAGAGAAAGAAAAAATCACTGGTTTATTGGAAACCATAGCAAAATAGAAGTGATTGTCATGCTTTTTAAAACACGACTGAGTTTTCGTATTGTGAGACGTTAAGAATTAAAAAGAACGGGGTAGAGTGTAGGGCAGAGCAAAGATGGTCCTGTTTGATCTACTACAGGAAGGACAGAGTTAATCCCCATTCTGATTCAGTATCTCTCATAGTCTGCCCCAAGTATATCCCACAGCCCTCCCCACCCAGCCCCAGAAAGAAATTGTAAGGGAGATTTCTTGTGGAATGGTGAGGACGTTAAGGGAAACTCACTGTTGGTAGCAAACAAGAAAAGGGGAGGGGTTGGGCTTACTTTATTTCGTGGTGCAAACCAGATGTGGAACACTTGTGTCCTAAAGCATTTTGGTCAAGAGAAGACTAAATTGGTTAGGAAGTGTGCAATTTTGCAGGTGTTATAGAAATATAAACCAATGTCTCCATGCTCTGTTCCCTAAAGGGGATGAGAAATGAAAAGGAAGGTTTGCAAAGACACCTTGCTGGACGCTTGTCTATCTTAATTTAAAGTAGCATTGCCGTCTAGTTTTTAAGCTGAAAGAAAGAGAGGGTTAATGATTTTCCCCAGGTCACCCCGTTTTTGTCACACAGCTGGGAGGGAAATCCTTGTCTGACCCCAAAACCAAAGAAAGCTTTCCCGTCTTTTAAGGAAATGTTTTTTTTTTTAAAGAAAGACTTTTTACCAAAGTATCTTGGTATCTAGGCATCCTGTTAGGGACAGCCCCTCACTTGATCCATTTCTCCATTTGAAAATATATCCTGGAATTCAGAACGATGCTTACTTATTTTAAGATCATCTTAAGATTTCCTTACAAACGTACCCAACAGCAGTGATCTGCCAGGACAAGAATTCTGTGGACACTTCCAAGTCACTGTTGATTGTGGTTTTTTATTCCTTTAAAACCTCCCTAAATGCCTTGTTAATTCCCAACACCCCGAGAACACTTCCTAAATGCTCACAGCACCCAATAGCATGGGAAAGTAAATGGCTTACGAGGATGATTTTGGAGGTGCAAATAAAGCTTTTGAAGAGACCATGTTATCTTAAAGCCTGACGTCGTAACAGCCAGGTAATCCCGCCTTCCTTAATGTGGCATTTTTATAGGATCCAGAACTCCCGGAGTCAGATTATGTTGATTTCAGCTTCTCTGTCCAAGTGCCGGGAGCCTGGACTCTGACTGGAGTTGAATCCATCTGTCTGGCAAAGAAAGGCAGCCTGAAAACACCTTTCCTACATCCTCCCAAGGGAGTCAAGTTCTGGGCAATGATTCTAGAGCGACTCTCTTAGAGCAGAAATCATGGCCGCAATTGGGGCACTTCTTGGACTGAACACTAGTTTGGACTGAGAAGGTCCTAAGAAGGGATCTTGTCCTCGCTTCTACGGGCACAGGGGGAAACAAATAAGCCAACTCGATGTTAGCATCCTTATTGATAAAAAGCACTCATACGCATTTCAAACACGTTTTTTTTTTTTTTTGCACTTAATTTCTGTCATAATCTTGTGAGGTGGGTAATTGTCTGTTTTCCATTTTTTCAAGTTTTTCATTTTTCAAATGGTTACTGGGTTTTTCTACAAAGCAAACAAACAAACACCCAGGCACTGAAGTTCTGCTCGGTGTCCTGCAAATGCACATCACAGCTCCCGTGATGGCAACAGGAATTAGTAGGTTCCAAATGTCTATTGTGGAGATGTTGAAAACCCTGCTCAGAGTAACATAGCTTTGGGGCAGTGTTGGGATTTATCATTTTTTTTAACGTTTATTATATTTGAGAGACAGAGCGAGTGCGAGCGGGAGAGGGAGAAGAGCGAGAGGGAGGCACAGATTCCAAAGCAGGCTCCAGGCTCCCAGCTGTCAGCACAGAGCCTGACGCGGGGCTCGAACTCACAAGCCGTGAGATTATGACCTGAGCCTAAGTCGGACGCTCAAGCAACTAAACCACCCAGGAGCCTCCAGTGTTGGGATTTAAATATGAGTCGGTTAGAGGGCGCCCGGGTGGCTCATTCGTTAAGCCTCTGACTTCTGCTCAGGTCATGATGTCAGGGTTGGTTGAGTTCAAGCCTGTGTGCTGAGCTGTCAGCACAGAGCCTGGAGCCTGCTTCCGATTCTGTGTCTCCCTCTCTCTCTGCCCCTCCCCCGCTGGTGTTCTGTCTCTCCCTCTCTCTCAAAAACAAATAAACTTTAAAAAATGTAAATATGGGTCTATCAGCCTTTGCAGCATTATGATGTCACTTTGGGCAAACAATTAACATTTTGAATAAACTTTTTACTCCTCCACGTTGAAATTACAGAAAGTGATCATCAAAGGTTTGGTGTCTTGTTTATTGCCTGTCTTCTCCAGAAGACTGTAATCTCCATGAGGGCAGGAGTCCGGCTACTCTGGCTTTCTCCTGTGTCCCCATCACCCCTTTCCATACACGGCATAAAGTCCGTGTCTAGTAAACATTTAATGATAATGGATAAACACACACAAAGTGATCTGTGATCTCCTGTACAGTGATAAACAGCATAAGGAGATAAGAAAACTGTGCTTGGGATTTCAAAAAAGAAGGGATTTCTTCCAGGCCAGGGGATGGAAGGTTGAGTGGTAGATTCTGAAATGACTTAACGGAGAAAGAAGATTTGGACTGAGGTTTGGAATCAAGTAGGGCTTGGGCTTTGTTTGGGAGGACGTTCCGAGTAGAAGGATGGGAGGACGGCAGTACGGGTAGAAACGGATCACTGTAGGTAACGTAGCTTTGGGAGCTGGGCACAGAAACAATGGTGGGGAGTGGAGTAAAATGGGAGAGGCTGGAGAGGTGGATGAGCTCCGGGCTGGATCCATGAATGTGGGGCGTCTTGAACAGGAATCTGTTGTGCTCAAGGCTGTATTCCAAGGAGGTCAGTGTGGAACCCCGGGTGTGAGATGGAGAGGGGTGGGGGTGCCATTTGTGTGTTGCCGTTGTTTAGAGAAGGCAGGAAGTAGGCACCTGGCTTACGTGCTCATTCTTTTTGTTTTAAGCGAGATTTTTTTTTAACTTAGATTTTTAAAAACATATGTGTAATTAAACCATTCACTTTCTAATAGGTCATACTTTGGCACGGTTCAAAGTCAAAACTATGAGATAGAAAATGTATGTATGTATACATATTTACGTGTGTGTATATATATATATATCAAATCCATAGATGTGCTTTTTTCTTCATGTATTTTCAGATCTCTCTCTACTCTTTTCCTTTAGCGCCTAATTCCTCTTCTGAACCAATGTTACCATTTCCTTGTATATCCTTCTAGACATTTTTATGCATTTACAAGACAATATGTTTATATATTCTTTTACCCTCCCCTTCACTACACTATTCACACCTTGCTCTTTTCCCTTGACAATACATCTTAGAGATGGTTCCAAATCAGCATATAAATGATTTCTTCATTTTTTAACAACTGCTGAGTATTCCACTGTGTGGATGCTTCATAATTCAGTGAACCGATTCGCCATTGATAGACGTTTGGGTCGTTCCCAGTCCTTTGCTATCACAGACTGTGCCGTAGCGCGTAACCTTGTGCTGACATCATTCCTCCCGTGCGCGAGTGTATTTGCAGGATAGAGTCCTCCAAGTAGCCGTGTTGGCTCAGAGAGGATGCACTGGGGCATTTTCACAGATATTGCCAGATTGCCCTCCACAGAGGTCGTTCTGATGTACGCTCCCAATAAGCAACATACCAGGGTTAGGGCGGAACTTTAACTGGAGGGGTGGACAGAGACCACATGGGGATGGGAAGCTGCAAGTGAATGCCCTCCCCAAATGTACTTTAAGGAGAACTATTTTGGTGGGAGCCCGGAAGTTGGGCCACGCAACAAAGAAGGCTGGACTCGGGGCAGCAAATGAGTATAGACTGCAGTAATGCAGGTGAGACTAGAAGAAGGTCGGGGCTGTTAGCGGAGCAAGAGAGATCCAAGGCATCGGAGAGACCCGTCACTGATGAGTGAGAGGCGGGATGTGGGGAACGAGGAGGGAAATCCTAAGGATAATTTTGGCGTTCGTTGAGGCTGTTATCTAATAGGGACCAGGGGGCAGGAAGAGTTTTTAGGAAGAAGTCATTGGTTTTGGCTTGATGACAATATGGCCACCCCCCTCCCAGAAGCATTTGAGCAGGGGCTCAAAGTTCTTTGTAGCAACTCCACTCTTTCCTGATCCCACCCAGAAATCTTTCCTATCACTCTTAATCCCTATGGGTTTGAGTAAGCACCTAATTTTATAGTTCAAAATCTCATAAGAGCCAAAAAGATTTTTTTTCCAGGTTTTAGATGCTTTTGAAAACAGTGCTTTTTTTTTTTTTTTAAATCTGTTTATTTATTTTGAGAGAGAGACAGTGAGAACAGGGTAGGGGCAGAGAGAGAGAGAGAGAGAGAGGGAGAGGGAGAATCCCAAGCAGGCTCCACACTGTCATTGCAGAGCCCGATGTAGGGCTCAAACTCATGACCCATGAGACCATGACCTGAGTCGAAATGAAGAGTCAGACGCTTAACCGACAGCCACCCAGGCGCCCCAAAAGTGCCTTTTTAAGACTCCCAGCCACCCTGTAAAGTCACCATCATTCTCCTGTTAAAGGCAAGAAAGAAAACCAAGCCTCAGAGAGGTTAAATAGCTTGGCCAAGGTCACGCAGCTATGAAGGAACTGTGCCAAGGCTTGGATCCAAGGTAACTTGAAATCTCGAGCTTTGTAACTTACTGATTTCAGTAGCAAATTCAGTGAGACAGAGGGGTCTGCGCATTTGTTTCCAAAGGCTAATTTTACTTGACTGTGAAATTCTAATCTGTTAACAGCATCCTATTTATTTCTAAAGTGTTGGGGCAAATTTGCCAAATTTTGAAAAGTCCATTTGTGAGCCAGTAGGATTCGGTCTGAAGTTGGGGATAACCGCGCCTGTGGGGGAGGCTCGGTCTCCTTACATATTTTAGTTCAGTGGGACTGGGAAAGGCCACAGAGTATGAAGGTGGTCATTCAGTGGCCCAGGCAAGAAGGCCTGACTCCCCCCGCACAAAGGCACCATTGTTGCCCAGCGTGAAGGGAGCGGAGGCGTCACCAAATGGGGCCGAGTGTCACTTCTCTGGGTTAGAGATGTTGTTTTCCATTCACTGGTAAACAACAGCCCAAGTTCATTGTCCCGACAAAGAACTCTGTTTCTTCTTTTATGCTGAGAGTTTGCAAGTTCGGATCTTGATAGGAATGCTCTTGAACAATCCCGGTGGCCACATGTTGCCAAGTATATATCACAACAGGGACTGTTCCAGTGCTTAACCTTTGAAAGGGACTGTCCCAGCGCTTAACTTTCACAAGTATCCAGATGAACCTCACAGAGAGTAGCGAGAAACCAACCAGTAGGTCCTGCACTTGCAAAATCTCCAACACAACATTAAGATTTAGTTTCAGGGTGCTCACCAGTATTAAGGGATTGTCTAATAAGGGATGCATGCTTTCTGACCATGCGTGGAGGCCCGTGCCTCTCATTGCCTTCAGGTTCAGGGCCCGTACAGTCTATCTCCTATGGAACAATCTGGGTATACCAAAAACAGGAGAAAACCATGCAGCGTGGGTAGAAAAAAAAATCGTTTCAGATAATAATAAAGCGAGTGCATGATTGTGTCTTAAAAGCTGCACACGTTAGGCTTAGACTGGAGAAAATGGCAGCTTATTTTTAAAGGATGCTATATTTATGCTTAAATAATTTGGATGACTTCCACCTGGGAAATTTTCGGGGATGTTCAATATTCCTTTAGACATTGCTTTCTGTGCCTGGCCCTATGCTTACGGTTTATCAGAATCTACAGCCTTTAACAGGTTCCTTCATTCATTCATCAATCAATTAAATGATTACCTAGCTCCTAATGTGTCAGGCCCCATGCTTGGCTCTGAGGTTCAAAGACAGTTCAGTGCTCAAATTGTTCATGGGCCTGTGGAAAGAGAAGGACTCATGGGTCCCGCGGGAAGAGAAGGACTCGTGGGTCCCGCTGGTGAAAAGGTGGGGACAAGCCTGCCTGGAGTGAATTCTCGGCTTCGCTGCTCACAGGCTGGGTCTTCTCGACGGGGGTCACTTCGCCTCTTATGTCTCAGTTTCCTTACCTACAGAATAGAGAGCACAAAAATAGCTAACATTTATTGAGCACTCACTCTGTATTAGTGCCTGCCATGAATTAATTAATGTATTTCTCTGCATAACCCTGTAAGGTTCCATTTTTATGTCCACTCCCATTTTATAGACAAGGCACAGAAAAGGGTCTTGCCCGAGCTCACAGCCACCATTTGGTGGACTCAGGATTTCAAGCCCAGAGTATCTGATTCAGGAGCCTGTGCACTTTTCTATTCCTCCAGCAGTACCTAAGGCAGGGGGACTAACTTAGCACAATGCCTGCCGCTTAGCTCTCAAGAGATTTTTTTTTCCCATTAGTTAAATATTAAATAATATGTGGCATGCTAGTTAACACTAATTATAAGTAAGTGCGTTCGTGTTACAGGGACAGAAGGCTGCAAAGGAAAGCCAAGTTCAGGTGTGGCAGAGGGTGGGGTCGGTTTTGCACAGGACAGAGTCTCTAACGGCTTCCTAGGGAAGGTGTCATCGGGCTGGGTGTTGAGACACCAGAGGCCAGTCAGGACTGCAGAGTGAATGGGTGCCACATACTCGTGCTCCAGCAACGCTCAGAACACCCAGAGAACGTTGACCCTGCCTTCATGGGGTTTGTAGTCGTATGGCTCAGCATTGAGGGAGCAAAGGACAAATGAACGCAGTGCAGCAAGGGAGAACCAGTTAAGTGTGATGAAAAACTCCAGGTTCACGCCTTCTGTGGTACAGATGCAATCTCTATCTTGCTGGGCTGTGATCTTGTCCGAATGCTCCCTGGCGGTGCTTACAGATTCCCACGTTCTCTGTACAGACATAAGCTACTGCTGGTGTGTTGGCCAAGGGAGACCTGTTGCCTTTGAAACGGAAAAGGGGACGATGGCTGCATGCCAACCAGGGGCCTCTATTTTCTTGGCCATCAATGGAACTACTAAGATGTGTAGGATTTCATAAAAAGGACGTTTATGTAATTCTTTTCTGGATAAGATTATCTCACAAACAGACCACACAATGGCCAGCAGGTATAATTTCCTATTTGATTTCACTCCTAAAAAAAAAAAAATGGGCTCCGGGTAGAAGTTGGCCAGACCCTATCTCACCCCTCCCTTCCAGGTCTTTCTTCCCAAGTGGGGATGTTGCCTCCTTCTCAAATTAACGAGGAAGGTAATTCCGCGAGACTCCTGCTGGACGCTCCCTTTCTCAAGGTCTGTTTGTGAGAGGGAGACACAAAATAGCAAAAGAAGACGCTATACTCCAAAGAGTCATTAGTCTTTGACTGAAATATATGCTTGGAAAAGACATTAGCTTGTCAATGAGGGAAAAAAAGGGAAAGTTCAAGAACACGAGTCTCCATATTTCAGGACCTAGTCTCCCAACCCAGATGAAAAAATGAAAATGTCATTTGTATTATTCTGTGGACATTAGATCTAGCAAATACTTTTCAGTCAGTGTACGAAATTGTAAGCAATATCCCTGAATGCCGTCATTCCAGTTAAGTCTAGAGTAGAGAATAAAGGGGGGGGGGGGGACACCCAGAAGCCCATAAATCAGTTCTTGAACAATAGTATATTAAATGATAACCTTGTCATATTTAAAGTCACACTGGAAGGATATATTGAGGTTTTGTTCTTTTCATGGTCTTGGCATCGGTGAATTAATTCAGGGCGTCTTAACTTTTCAAAACCAGGGCATGGGGGGTAAGCTGCAGGTTCCCTTTTGTCCCCGCCCCACCCGGCCGCACCCCCCCTCCCCCCCCCACACACACACACACTTGCAGAAACACACATCCACATTCCTGCATCCCTGTGCTCAGGGAGCGATCATCTATTATATCATTGCCAGCCGAACTCCAATTGGCTTTACATATTACAGTTTTTATAAACAAGGCAGCGTGGTAAAATTGAAAGGGCGTGTGTGGGCTTTGTATTGGGGCAGGGCTGCAGTGGGGGGCCAGCGTTGAGACTTCTAGCTGGGGGAATCCTGCCCCAGAATAATTCTGTCCTTGCAGAACTGTTTATGAGAGGTAATCCAAATAAATAAAGCCACAGTAGGGGATACCTCAATGGTATTTCATTATTAAAACAATAGTATTTATTCAGGACAGTTACTTGCCACATTTCACGTGCTTTGGAGAGAGGGCAAGGTCTTTTCTGGAATGTTCCACGTTTATTTGTTGGGCTCACTAGCAGCAACTTTCTCATTCTCTCTCCCTGTGGTTTCTCTACGTCTTTGGCCCTCCAGCATCCCTTCTCTCTTTAAACAAGAAAGTCCTTTAGGACCTTGGTAGGTTATTTGTTACTTACATTTGTCTTAAAAAAGAAAAGAACTTTGAAAGGGGTCTCTAGCATGCTTTGAAAAAAAGGTAAGCTCTCTCAAGCCTCTTTAATCCTAAATTCAGTTTTGAATATGCTTGTTGTACGATGTCAGTGGCTTTCCAAAAGAGAGTGTCCCAATTATTTCCACGGCCAAGAGAAACAGCTTTAATTCTTTATCACATAAATATGCTTCAAACCATGATTTAAAACAGATGGACAGAGAACTGATTAGTGGTGGGGCGTCTTGGCTGATCCTGAGTCCCAGCCCCCTCGGTATCCCTGGGTCTGTTCTATAGCTTGGATCTTACCGGTCCTGACAGACACAACCATGCTGCGAGATTTTCCTTCTGGCTTTGCACGAAGCTTTTACAAAGATGCTTGCTTCATGCATGTGAGTGACCTTTCCAGTTTTTTTTTCTACTTCCACCGTATTACATAAAGCCCCCGCTAATTTAGCATGGTATGTGCCCCAGTCTTTTTTTTTTTTAACAACTTTATTTATGTAATTAAGTGAGTGAAGTCATACATTTTATTGATCTCATGAAACACATTTCATGGTTTCTCCTGCCCTTCATCTTCGGCCCTTGCCCTTCAGATCACAGTCTTTTGCTTTAGTAGATGTTAAATGAGACCATTCGGCCACTCATCCACTCTACATCTTGCCAAATTTGAGGTCCCCCTCAAAGTTAACAGGGGACCCTAACATCTGCTTCTCGAGCAGACGCCCAGATGGCAGCTGTAGGAGGGATAAGAAGTCCTTAAAAAGAAGAGATGTGGGGGGCGCCTGGGTGGCTCAGTCGGTTAAGCGTCCGACTTCAACTCAGGTCACGATCTCGCGGTCCGTGAGTTCGAGCCCCGCGTCGGGCTCTGGGCTGATGGCTCAGAGCCTGGAGCCTGCTTCCGAATCTGTGTCTCCCTCTCTCTCTGCCCCTCCCCCGTTCATGCTCTGTCTCTCTCTGTCTCAAAAATAAATAAAACGTTAAAAAAAAAAAAAGAAGAGATGTGGTTTCCCAGGATGAGGCATAACACAGGTGGTTCTCCTTTTAATACAGTGAAACTTCAGCTCCTCAAATAGGCCTTCCTCTCCCCTTCATTCAATTTTTTTATTATTATTTTAATGGAGCGCAAGGTGCAGTCTTTTCGATGAGGTGGAATGCAGGCTTATAAAAGCTAAGCACTGCTGTATATTTCTACTGTCCTTGCCCATGGCCCACGCTGGGGAGTTGTATATTGTATCAGTAATTTTAAAGGTTGGCAAGTGTTCTACCAGTTCATGAAGTTTTCCTAACAGTAACTGGTCAAACATATTACTTAACTAGGCATGTAGAATTGTGGCGAAACACGTTAAGTAATGAAACGGCATCGGTCAGTCCTCTACAGGTCTCTTCCCAAAGCCTTGGCGCTGAGAATGAGCAAAAATCATGACAGTAGGTTGTCAGCATTTGCCAGGGAGGGGCTTGGATTAATGTAAAACTTGATCACATTGAGTGAGTCTTGAAGAAGAAGAAAACCTCAGGAGCAGATGAATAAGCCTGGGTCTTAGGCCAGATGGTCTAAGCAAGCCTGGAGGAAGAGTCTCTTTTATCCTGACCGCGACTGCCACAGCCACAGAGATTCGGTTGTCGTGAGGAAGGAACTCTTTGAACTAAAAGGCTGATCTGGGAGCGCCTGGGTGGCTCAGTCAGTTAAGCATCCAACTCTGATTTCAGTTCAGGTCATGATCTCACAGTTTGTGCATTCAAGCCCCACGTCTGGCTCTGAACTCACAGCAAGCAGCCTGTTTCAGATTTTCTCTCTCTGTCTCTGTCTCTGTCTCTCTCTCTCTCAAAAAATAAGTAAACATTAAAAAAATTTAAATAAAATAAATGTTAAAAGTGTATAGCAATAAGTCTTGTGAAAAAAGTATCTCACCATTATTTTTAAATTTTACATTTTAATTATGGATGCAGTTGAGGTGGGGGTCAGTTTTATACTTCTATTGCCCATATGTATTCCTTCTTCTTGGAACTACCTTTCCATGTTCTTGATCCAGTTTTCTACTAGATTGTTCTCACTTTGTACTGAAGGCTCTGTGTAAATTAAGGAGACCAGTTCGTCTCCCTCCGTCATAAATATTTTTTTTTCTGTTTGTTATTTGTTTTCAACTTCGTAATAGTTTTCTTCCATGCAGCAATTTTAATCTTATGTATTCATATATGGTTGACTGCACAGTGATTTGGGGAGAATACCGTTGGGTTCTTGTATTTCCAAAAGCACATCAGTGTCTGACTGCGAGCCTCACCTGAACAGGAAATATTTGCTCCTGAAAGTATCCAGGTGAGAATCAGGAAAGCCACGGGGAGTGATTGTCATACTCAGGCCACTTGTCACTCATGCTTATGTGAGATAGTCACTGAGAGAAAAAGTAGCAGGACCCCAGGGCCAGCAATGGAAAGCTGACCTTCTGCCCCCCCGATGGATGGACAGAGCATGGACCTCAATCTTTTCCAGGGGTGTGATCTGGGGCAGAAGACCGAATGTGGCTCAGCCTTAGCTTGATTGACAGTGGGAATACTGATATCTCTTATGGTACACAGTTCACCTGGCATCTGCCGGGCACATGCCTATGAGATGCTGGGAACTTCTTTGCATTTCCAGAATACGTATAATCAAATCTGCAACCCGTAATTTGAAATGATGTACGTAAAGTGTCCAAATGGTAAGAGATACTAGATGAATCAGTAAAATTAATCCTTTCCCTGTCTTAAAGAGAAAAGGTGGGAAAATAGAGCTCTGATGTTGGGGGAGGTGGGAGGGTCGCCCCTGAGTTGAGACTATTGGGACATTTTTATTTCCATACACTGCCAAGGGTTAGTTGCCATTCTCCAGCCACCGGCTGATTTCAGTTTCATTCATATGAATGTCCTCAAGCTTCAGGAAGGAAATTCCCTGAATTTTATGGATCTCTACAGCGGGCACATGCAACATCTAATGTCCCCCTTCTCAGAACGAGGCATTTCTACCCTGTATCGCCAGCACTGATACTCACGGCATATGTGTATTTCCTAGACGGGCTTGATAAAAGTCACCTTCCCTCCTTTCAGAAAGGGGGGCGGGGCCGGTATCAAATTGAGTAGGAGCTAAGCAGCTTGACAATCCTGGCCAGGTTTATCAAAGGAAAATTCACATACATCCGTCTTAAATTAGTGCGTGTTTTATTTGAGTCAATTTTATCGTCGCTGATAACTTGGGAAAGTTTTGGTAATTAAGCATTGACAGATACAATAATTCACTCAAGAATGCTCTAGAATATCATAAAGTCCAGGTCACTGTTGAGGTTGCTCCCTTTCTCCAGGAATGACATGTTTGACCCCTGGCATGATCCTGAGGCAACTCTGTGGAATTTTTCGAAAGTATTTGTTTGTCTGTGAGCTGTTTGTTTTGAACATCGTCACCTTTGGCTCAGACTCGCCATAGTGGAAAAAGAGCGCCAATGTGTTGGAAAAGGAGTGGTTTTCTTCTCCTCCTCTGCCCCTCCTTCCTTCTCCCCCTTTCTTCTCCCCCTCCGTCCACCCCTCTCCCCTCTTGCCTCCTCCTTTTCCTCTCCCTGCACCACCCTCCTCCTCTTCCTCCTCCGGTATCCTTAATCACTTCCAGGTGTGCCTGTGGGTCAAGCCCCATCCTGGGGATGCTGGGTCTGTGCCCTCCACAAACACAAGACAAAGTTGGGGAGAAGGCGGAGGCGGGTGGTGGGGGGGACACAACAGAAGTACAACATCAGGGGAAAAATCACTTTGAAGTCTTGGCGATGAAATCGGTAAAAATAATTCTAGATGAAGACAGACCCGTTTACATTCCAAGGAAGGAAAATGTTTTACACAAACAGTTGCCCTGGACCGCGTGAGTTCTTGTTAATACCTTTCAACCTTGTGATTGAAAGCCCAGGGCCTGTGATCCACGGCAGAGACCACGGCCAGAAATAATTCTCTGAGCGCACTGCGTGTGCCTTCAAGTGATCCTTGATTGTTTTTCTTGGATGCCCCACTTTCCAAAGGCCAGAAGTTGCTTCAGGGAGTCATTGAAGTTTGGGAAGGCTTTACATTCTAAGAGCAAGGTGCTGTCCTCATAGGAAAATGTGTAATTAGTCATGAGCCTTTTGCCCGGACGGGAATGGCACTGGTCCACTTCCCAGCCCAGGGGCCTTTTAGGGGGTCACAAGGGGACCCTTTGGGGCCTTACCCAGTGCCTCCCTTCTCTCGGGATGCCATTCCCCATTTTGATGGAGCTTTTCTGACACAGCTGAAGTATCACCTTGTCTGCGGAGGTTTTCCCGACCCTTTCCCCACCTCCTTCCTGTGGGACGACCTGCCTCCTTACCCCTTGGAGCCCCCCTCTGGAGTAGACAGGTGAGAGACCACAGCCCTCAAGCTTACCAGCCTGAGAATCCTGCTGGCACCTCACTTGTGGGACGTGAGCAGGTTACGCTTACCTGAGACTCCCGTACGGTGGGTACGACCAACCCGCCCGAGGAGCCTGCTGAGTGAGAGCCCCTGTCACAGCTCCTCTCGTGGTGCCTTGCTGACGTGTGCCTTGCACGTCGCTACCTGGCTCGTGAGGAAACAGCCTCGGCGGGGAGAGACTCACGTCTCACTCCTCGTTGCCCCTCCGGTCGTCACGCAGACTCAGGCACACAGTAGGCACTCAGCAAATGGAGCAGAGCAAGGGCCTCGAAGGTATCTGGTTCCCCCAAGCCGAGAGCAGAACAGGTCGGCTGGCAAGGATCATTCAACCAGGGTGAGGCTTACGGGCACTGCCGTCCCGGGCACAGTTTGTCTGCCCCGTCTACACAGCGAATGAACCCCCTTTAGTGCTGATGACCTCTCTGTCCTGAAACAGTACGGGAACAGCCCTGAACAAAGATAGACGGCCTCCCTTTAGCGTTCGCACACAGTCCTGTCTCATCCGCTGCTTTTCCGTGCCCCATTCCCACTCTCTCAGGAAGGTAATAATAGTAACTCATAATAATAGTTCAAAATAATAATAATCATACCTGGGATTTATATATCAGCATGCCTCCTAAGAGGGCAAATAAACCATTTCGCACAATGTGGAGAGGACGTATCTTCCTGGTGCCGATGCTGACCAACTAAAGGCAGGAAAGATTTACAGTCAAATTTCATCATCTGGAGCAAAGTGATGGTGCCCCGTTGGCATATGGGGATCTGGTTTAATGCCGTTCCCTTGGTTTTGCTTAAACTGCCAAGTGAATTACTGTAACACACTTTGCCTGCAATTAATTTGACATCTAGTGCCAGAGAGCCTCTTTATGTTTTTCGAGGCAAGCCAGGTTGAAATTTTTGCGAAAAGGTTTGCCCGTCATTTTTACTGATGTCCAAACATGATTTGTAGAATTTAGCTGTGGAAATCATGTGAGCTCGCTTGCTCTCTCTCTCTCTTTCCCTCTCTTTTTAAGAATCACAGGGAAGAAAAAACAAAACAAAACACAAACGCGGTGATGGTTCTGTTGAAATGTTTTTAAATTCTCCAAGTAATAAAATAGGTTTATGGCGTTTGTTTCTGAAAGCTGACTTTCATCAGAATGTTTGCGCTCCTCACAGGAGGGGCAAAGTAAAAGAGTTAGGAATGGCTCGAGACATTTGCGCAGATGACTTGAGAGAGTGTCCCAAACCGATATTAATTGTGTTACACATAGTGGCAAACACCCAAGACCCTCCCCAGAAACTGTTTGGAAGAAGTCGGGCTGCAACCCCCCTTTAGGGGGAATTACATTTTGCATGTTATATTTCTGATCATTTGAGCCCAACATCGATTTCACCTCTGGCAGCTGACCACGGTTCCAGCTGGGCTTTGCTGCATTGTCAGCGCCATGGGGCCTGATAAAGCATTTTTGGATTTTTCATACTCGCGGTGCCCCATGGTCTCAACCCCATTGGAAACATCAAGCTCCTTACCTGATCTGGGGGGAGGGGGTTGTTTGTTGTTTGGTAAAGCACTTTTCCTGCAGTCACGAGAAACCAACAAAGTGCATCCCTCCCGGCCGATGGCATGCCTAAGTCAGCAGTGAGAACAAAAATGGCCTTTTGGACACTTCCCCAAAATGCATGCTCAGAGCTGACTATCAAGCGGAGTGGGGTGGCCGCTAACTTCTTAGAACCACTGTGTTCTTGGAGGAGTGACACGTGAGATGCGGTTGGTCTTGGCCTCTCCCTTTGTTGGTACAAAGGGAATCAGAGGCAACTCCCCCCCGCCATGGCTGCCCCCCTTTCCCCCTCTTATAATCACTTGCTCTTTGATGCTGGTGAGTTTATAGCTGCAATTTCTGTGCCCTGCAGCACTGGCACCTGAGAAGCCCCATTGCTTTAGAGTCCAGCAGATTCCCTCTCTTGGGGAAATCAGCAGAAAACAATGCCAACACGTCTCGATTTCCCCTGGACTTCACAAATCTCTCCCTGCTGTGACTGCGCTGAGGGGGCGCACAGCGCGAGGCAGGCAGCTGGCCATGCGGTGACGAAGAAACGCCACCCCAGATTCTTTAGATCTAGATTTATGGGCCAGTAGCCTTCAGAGAACATCTCGCGCAAAAGCCGGACATTATCTTTTGTCTATTAAACGTCAGCTTGCAACATGAGTCGTGCAGACACAATGACGTACACTCCTTCATTACGCTGACATTCATACTTCTGCCCAAGGGGGGGAGGCTCTTTTTCTACATCAGTCCTACAATGAACGAACTCGTATTTAGCCACAGATTCTCCTTGTCACTCAAAGGGTTTTCACAGATGCGTTTTATGAAGCACTTCTTTATTTATCCATTAGGAAGGATGCTGATGCCTGGGATTTAGAATACAAATGGCTGGACCTCTGGCTTCCAACAGTAGGAAATCAAAATTAAGGGAAAAAAAAAATAGGCACGCACTTGTATGGGGCATTGTTTAAAGGACCTGTCAGCATAAACTTTTATGATGGTGGTGATAACAACTTAAGAGAAAAGGCTCCAGAAAAGTGTGGGATTAAAAAAAAAATAAACAACAGGGGCGCCTGGGTGGTTCAGTCGGTTAAGCATCCGACTTCGGCTCAGGTCATGATCTCACAGTTTGTGGGTTCGAGCCCCATGCCGGGCTCTGTGCTGACAGCTCAGAGCCTGGAGCCTGCTTCGGGTTCTGTGTCTCCCTCTCCCGCTGCCTCTCCCCACCTTGTGCTCTGTCTCTCTCTCTCTCTCTCTCAATCAAAAAAAATAAAATGTAAAAAAAAAGTTGTTAAAAAAATAAACAAACAACAACAAACAAACAAAACAAAAAACATATGGCACAATTTCTGGTCCATACTCGTCCAGTAAGAAGCTGTGTCATATAGGTCCACTCTGGCACTTGGCTCTCCCGATAAGCCCACCTAGCAGTGAAGAGGCGACCCGACTGTTGGGTCTCGTTATCCCACCTGCTAAAGTAAAAAGCAGCAAGGTCAGGATTTGACCCACTTGTCTTAGGTGTATCTTGTCCTCCTTTTCTTCCTCTGCTCTTTCCTCTTCTCCATCTCCTCCCCTGACCAACCCCACGCCATTTATTCATTCATTCTACAAACATTTAGTGAATGCTTGCTGTGTCCAGCCACTGTCTAGAGCAGCCATGGGAATGTATGGAGGTGGCCAGGCGGATGTCCCTTATGCTCAAGGAGCTCTTGTCTGATCGACATGGAGACGATCAGATGGATCAGACGATTTCTGGAAATGACGGACGCCTAAATGCAATCAAACGAGCCAGTAATGTAGAAAGCTGGGGTAGAAATGGCGTCCATGCTGTGCCAGCGAGAGCAGATTATACCCATCCCCCACGTTCAGTGACATCGCATCCACTGCGTGAATTCAGCCATGGTGGAAATACTTACACCATGGAAATTGGCCAGTGCTGCAAACCAGGGCTCCCTCCTCCCCACCAGAAATGATCATGAAACAGTTTCTGGAACATCCCTGGAATGCATGCAGGAGGCCGTGCCATTGATCTCACTTTTTATTGGAAAGTATGTTCGTTTTGGCTCTCACCAGGAAAATTGTTTTTTTGGTTTTTTTTTTGTTGTTGTTGTTGTTCTCCTCTTTGAATCAGTTTATTTGGAAATGTTCTTTTATGGGTGATAGAAACACAAGAAGTGCCTTATCACTTATCTTTAATGGTATTTTGGAGATGACAGGACAAAAAAAACTGAGAGAGAAAGAAAACCCATAGATAGTTAAGGGACCGTTTTTCGTAGGACCTGGTCTGCAAAATTAACTGCTCCGTTCCAAGTGGCCACAGGATTTATGGTTTCTCTCAAAGAACTTCAATCCTATTTTCTTCACCTTCTTCACCCTCTTGCATGAAGACTTTCTCTACACGTTTTTTGGGGGTAACTTCCCAACTTTATCAGTATGTATTACAAAAATCGTTCCTGCCTAACATATTGAATGTATTTAAATTATTTGTTCTATTAAAATGTCAATGTATTGCTTGAGTTTTAATTGTGCCTGAGGATCAATCATTATAACAGCTTCAGGGAAGACTTTATGACTTACCTGAACAGTGGTGTATTCTGTGGCTTGGCTAAGTGGATACATTGACTTTATTAGGTTTTATTAGCTACTGAGAGTCATTTGAGTGGCTTCTGTTGGAGTTTTATTCTTGATATCAGTGATGATTTACTCAGAGCCATTAGAAAAATAGTTTCAAGGATGATAAAAATAATGGTAATAATAATGATAATAAATAGACTATTAGCCAATAGGTATTAAGGGCTTACTATATTCCATGCCTTAGGCTTTGTGTGTGGTAGCTCATTGGAACCTCATAGTAGCCCCGTGATGGAGTGCTGGGTTGTCTTGATTATATACAGGAGAGACTGGGGTACAGAGGAGTTAAGTAACTGTCCCAAGAGCATACAGCCAGTGGGGCCTGAGCCAGTAGTCAAGTCCCTGTCTGTTGATGTGAAACCCCTGCTTTTGGCCACCAGATAACTACCAGTGTTCATTAAAAAGAGATCAGCTTTTTGTCTCAGACGCACCAGGATTTGCCTCCCAGTTCTGCCACTTACCGTCCTTGTGTCTTTGGATAATCTGTTGGGCCATTCTAGAGTTGTGTCCTCAACTGTTACATGGGAGAAATTAATAACACCTGCCTGGGAAGGCTGTCCACTGGACCCGGGACTTCTGCACCCCCATCACTTGTTAGGTGTTACCTGCTCCTCATGTCCATGTATAGAGAGAACTGGAGTATTCTAAGGATCCAAGGGGATAATATACATAAAAGGAACTGGCATCATCTTGCCACTTAGGACACATGCTAGTTCTTTATCTGCTCTCTCTCAGCTTCTTGTTCGTTGTATGATTTGAGCACCAGGCTGCTGAATTTTCCTTTGCATTAAAAATAAAACGTCTTGGGTCGAAAGGGGATGTTTTTTAGGGAAAATGAATACTTTTGATTTTTCAGTCTTAAATTCATTCATGATGTATCTTCTAGATTCTTATAAAAATATTATTTATACACTAAAAAAGTCTTTTAAAACACTCTTTAGATGCATTTGCCTATAAATGAGAGCTTTTCTAGATTTGTTGAAGGTTGCCCCTTGCTATGGGTTGGAGCTTACAAAATGGTATTAATGCATTATTAACTAGAACTAATTAAATTTCCATGCCATTTCTTTATTATTGTTTTTATTCTTTATCAGTTTAATTCATTATAGCAACAGATTAAAGAATGACTTTACGGTTCTATCAATGATGCCAAAAAGGCATTTGCTCAAAATCAACCAATTCACCAACCAACATCAATAACTATACTGCTAAGTAAACTAGAGGGAGAAGATTCATCCAGTATAATCAAGAATGTTATTTAAAATCTGCCACAAATATTTTCAACAGGGAGAGCACCAAAGAGTGCTGTCCATTTGAATCAGAAGGCAGATAAGTGTGTCCACAATACCCATCACGATTCATCTTGCTCAGGAAGTTTCAGCAGATAGTATTAGACCCAAAAAAGACTTCACTAAGGGGGAAGAAACAAAATGTACTTCATTTAAAAATTATATAACTATAATCTTAGAGAAGCTAAAATCGTCTCAGAAAAATTAAGAGTAACAAGGTAATTCGAAGAGTTGGCTAGATATAAGGTAAAGATCTGCAAATCAACGCACCTTTCCTATGCTAGCAGTAATTAAAGATGGAAATAAAAGAAAGATTTCATTTACATTATTACCAAAACTATAAAATATTTAACAGGAGTTACTGAATATCTATATTAAATTTTATATAAGGTGTGAAGTCAGTAAAGGTTCATATTTTTTGCCCGTGGACGTCCGGTTGCTTTAACACCTCTTGTTGACATTGAAGTTCTATTCTTCCTCCATAGAACTGCTTTTACATCTTTATTACAAACCAGTTGGGCATATTTGTGTGGCTCTATTTCTGGGTTCTCTATTCTGCTTCATTGATCTATGTGTCTGAGTCTGTGCCAGTAATACACTGTCTTGATTGTTGTAGCTACAGGGTAAGTCTTGATATGAAGTAGAGTGATTTTTCCCACTGTGTTCTTCTTTATCGAGAGCGTTTTAACTCTTCCTGGGTCTTTGCCTTTCCACATAAAGTTTAGAATAAGCTTGTCTATGTCTACCGAAAAACTTGCTGCAAGTTTGGTAGAAAGCACATTACACCTGTAGATCAGTTTGGCGAGAATTGACATCTTTACTATGTTCAGTCTTCCAATGGACGTGACATGACACTCCCATCTGTTTAGGGTATGACTCTGGAGCGTATACCTAAGTTTTCATTTTCTTTGGAGTGATTGTCAGTGATACTGTGTCTTTAATTTCAGTTTCCACATGTTCAGTGTTAGTATAGAAAGGTGATTGTGTTTTGTATGTTATCTTGATCCTGTGACCTTCCTTAATTTATTTATCAGTTCTAGAATTTTTTCTTATTTTTTTTTTAGATTCTTGGGTTTTTTTTTATATAACCAATCATTTCACAGGCAAATAGAGAGCTTTATTTCTTTTTTCCAATATGGTTGTCTTTTACTTCTTTTTCCTATCCTTATTATAGTGGCTAGAACTTACTATGTTGAATAAGAGTGGCAAGAAGAGAAATCCTTGCCTTGGTCTCAGTCTTGGGGGGAAATCATTCACTATTACACCATTAAATGATTGATGCTGGCTGTTTTTTGTAGATAGGCTTTATCAACTTGGGGTGATTCTCCTTTATTCCTAATTTGCTAAGAGTTTTTTTTTTTAAATCATGAATGCGTGTTGGATTTTGTCAAATGCTTTTTCTTTGTCAAATGATATGATCATATGAATTTTCTTAGCTTATGGATTTCGTAAATTATGTTGATTGGTTTTTGAGTGTTGAACCAGCCTTGCATGTCTGGGATAAATCCCATTCACAGAATGTAAGTCTTTTTATACATTGTCCGATTCAGTTTGCCAATATTTTGTTAACAGTCCACTGACTTTTCTTTAGCAAACATCCGCCTCAGTGGAATGCCTCACATGGAGAGGATACTTAGTAAATACTTGTCGGTTGGGTTCCATTTTTGTGGTTAGGAAAGTATGAGAATGGAACGTAGGTCCCTGCCTATGGGCTGGTCTCTACTGGGTCCCCATCAGCCACTGTGGAGCTCAGCTTGAATTACATAAAAACCAGTAAGCATTTAGTTTCACGTCTCATAAATAATCTGTCTACCTATAGTTTAGGGTGTTCTTCTTCCTCAGCTGGCATTCAGCCACAGACTGCATTTAGGCCCACAGCCAGTGGGTCAGGGCAGAAGCCCAGATACCAGTCCTGGCCTCACATTGGTTAATGTGCACGACTCAGTTCCTTTGGTGTGGACGCTCCCTCTACACTCAATCAGCCATCTTGCAACATGAGTGTTACGGATCACACAGGATTCATAGAAGAGAATCTAGGAAAGAGCTACTCTCCTGGTCAAGGACTCTTCTCTCTGATTAGGCCCCTTGTTTTAAGGCAACTGAGAAGACACACAGGTATGATCCACTGGTGATGATCCTGTTCCTCCAAGACTAGTTCTGCTCAGGCTACTCTCGGTTGAAGATTAAAAGCGAAAGCTCCTCTCATTACTGGTACAAAAGGTCCTTTCCCAAACCATAGATTCATGAAACTGCCAAACAGTAGCTTTCAACTTTGCCCTTTAACGCATTCATTTTTCTACATGTGGAACTTTGCACTGAAGTCGCATGTTCGTTTATCTTGACTCATGCATCAGGAACGGGAGGTAAGATGCTATTAATAAGTAACAATTATATAGTACAGAGTAGGGCAAACGAAGATGCCTTTAGGTACCAGGCTGGTAGAATAAATGAATGAGGTTGTGTGTGTATGAAATGATAGATGGTGGGCCCTGGACCCAGTCCCCGGCGCAGGGAAGATAGTCGAAAGTGTCAGTGTCAGGGACTGTCTGTGCCCTGTGATACGGGCAGCCATTATTAAATCCCAGCTGAATGTTGCCAAGTGGAAATTAGGTCCAATTTTGCCAGAGCTTAGAATTTTTCCAGAGAACCTTGGTTCCATTGAGTTCAATATATGTGTGTGTGTGTGTGTGTGTGTATTAAAACGTAGAGTCATCCAATTTTTAAATGTTGGCAGCGAATTCATTGCATGAGGCAACTTGGAGGGAGCCAAATGAAATACGTCTATGGGCCAGATTCAGCCGGTAGGACATCATTTTGCCTAAATTTTCAGCACTGTACGTTTCTTCCTGATTTGAGGCTCTGTGTGGCATTGCACATGAATTATTTCTCCTTTTTAAAGTTTGTCATTTTATACAAGTCAACCCACTATTGGCACATCTATTAAATATATAAATCTATCCCTTTTGTGTTCAAGAGGAAAAACTAATTTCCCCAGAAAATGCACCCCCCTGCTTTGTATATATTATACAGTTACCATAAAAATGGCACTACTTCCTAAATACCCAACTCTTTTAATCATTTGAAATCTAGAACATTCTGTCCTGTGATTGTTGACATGTTACTGCCTTTGGTGTTTCTTCTAAGTGAAGAATCATCCTTCATAGCGAGCACCTGAAGGCCATTAAAAACACAGGTCAAGCAGATATAAGGTGGACTCTCCCAAGTCCATACATTCTTTTTTTATTAACATTTATTTTTGAGAGAGAGACAGAGAGAGACAGAGCACAAATGGGGAAGGGGAAGAGAAAGAGGGTGACACAGAATCCGAAGCAGGCTCCAGGCTCTGAGCTGTCGGCACAGAGCCCAAGGCAGGGCTCGAACCCAAGAACCGCGAGATCATGACCTGAGCCGAAGTCAGACGCTCAACCGACTGAGCCACCCAGGCGCCCCCCAAGTCTGTACATTCTCACTTCTCCTAGACATGGAAGCATGTTCACGTTCTCTTTGCTTCCACGGGTCCAGACATCCCACGGCACTGGCAGGAGGTTAGGGAGGGAGAGGACAGCAACCGATACTGGTCCTTCCACTGATTGGTATCCTGGCTGGGGACAAATGGTTTTGCATGGGGCCATCGTGCATTGGAAGGCTTGTTTCAGGTTTATAATGAATAAAGAGTTATGCAATTACCCTGAGCTTAGAAGGGAAAAGAGCTGGGTACTCACTGTCTGCTTCTGGACGGTATCACTTTCTCGTGGAAATCATGCAGAACATGAAGCCCATGCCTACAGTTCAAGGATGACAGAGGGCAGGTGAGAAGAAAATTGCCACAGTGTTTGGTGCTCTGGGTGTGCTATTGTCAGAGCCCCATGCAGGGTCCTGACAGGTAGAGCCACCTAATGGGTCTGTTTGACCCCAGAGTTCCCGTCACTGCAGGGAAAAGCCAGGCTTCCTGCATCGATTTGGAAGTTCTGGCTCTAATGTGATTCTACTTCTCTTCCCTGTGATTTGGGAATGGCCTTTATTTATCTCTGTTGTTGTTTCAGTCATGAATATCACATTTGAATAGCTGAGGGTGTCCAGATTGAGTCTTGAAAAGACAACAAATCGTCCCTTTTATAGGGAGAGAGACTAGATTTTGTTGTCACCGTAGTAACCCTAAGGTGGGGAATCCTAGAAGCCCTCCATCTTACTGTGCTTTATTTCTCCAGTACTACTGAGAAGTTTTGGCTTCTCCCTTTTCCTGTAAGATGAAAGATGGTTGGCAATTTTATTTTTCTCAGCACTGCCTCGCAGCTTCTGTTTGCATCCTTCCGCCGGGTGCAAGGCCAGAGGCCCCAAGGAACAGGATTCGCTGACCCATGTTGACAGTCGGATGATGGATGGGACAGAGAAGAGCACGCGCCGCCTGGACCCGAGGGGGGTCTGGGCTGAACAGGCTCCTTCCTGAATCAAGAGCAGAAGTAGGTCTTGGGCAAAGCCACGTGGCAGCAACCCAAGCTTTAGAGAACAGCTATGTGGCCCAAACCACAGAGAGCCCCAGACTTCACCAGCAGTGTATTGCATGCAGAGCAGAGGGGCTGTTCTGCAGTTCAGCTAACATCTAGCAGCTTCCACGTGTCGGCGATGGGCCGACACTGAGGTGAAGACAGAGATGGCTCTTGTGAGCTCACCCCGGGGAAATAGAACCAGGAGGCGTTTGGTTCCATTCTTTGAGTCAAGGGCATGGGTAGAAGTGCACCCAGGGTTCAGGAGGCGGTGGAAAGAGGGGACTGCTCCTCGCCTGAGAGTATGTATCAGGGGAAGCTTCCTGGAGGAGGTGACGCTTGGAAAGAGGAGAACGCAAAACAGCTAGCGAAGGGGCAAAGCGAGCCCGCTAGGCAGAGCGCACGCCAAGAGCGGAGGCCTGGCTTCTACGAAGCACAATACGAGCAAACGAAATCCGCCGAGCCACACCACCTGTCATCGCTATATTGTTCATCCAACCTCCTGAAAAGCCTGTCAGGCAGGTTTGTCATCCCCGCTCGAGGGGGAGGAAACAGACACAGAGAGGTGGACTGGCTTCCTGACAGCGTGTGTGGGATTCGAACCTAGCCCCAGCCGGCTTCCCTCCTCTGGCTGGGAAAGTCCTCCACACAAGTTTTCTGGAGGGTCTAGAGTCACATGGGTCATTCTGAGCAGCCTGTCCGGTGAGAGGGAAGCCAGCAGAGTCCTTCTCCGACTGTGGGTATCTATTTAGGGGACCAGGGAGATACTGTCAGGTGGTTCGTTTTGCCATTACACGGGGACCCCTGGAGAGCACCCCACAATAGTGTTTCTGGAAATTCAGATTGTGTATTAGCCTGTGACAATACTCATAATACCTGCCCACCATCGGTTACCCAGCTGAAAAACAATGAAGGACCTCTAGCTTTTATTGTAACTAGATTAATTATAAGTTGGGAATCCTAGAAGGCCTTAATCTCAGCATGCACACTGCATTTCCCTCCCAGTACCATTTAGAAGTGAGCTGAAACTGACTTCAGTGTCATCTGTTTCTGTTTTGTTCTAAGTGCCTGCTCCTTTAGGGCGACGCATTCAGATAGAGAACAGGTTTGTTACCTACACTCGGGGGAGACACTCTTGACCCAGTTACAGCCCCCAAGTTTTGCATGGGTTTCTAGGCCTGTGGATGGGCTGGGGTGGCCTGCCCGGACCATTGTCCTGTCATCCTTGATGCTAGCCAAGACTGTGTTCCGCAAACATTTAGAGCTTGGGAGAAAAGAGAGCAAAGCTTCCATACCCCCAATCCAAAGCCACGAATGGTTCCTCTGGGCCCCTGTTCTAAGCAGCTGAGTTGATGTATCACAGATGATCTTCAAAGAACAGGTTCCTATTTGTTCAATGTCAAAACCTACATGGTATGAAAAGTAGGTAACTTGGGTCTTGCCACCGCAAATCCACCTACTCGACCCTTTTAACTTAATCTAGTGCAACAAGTATTTATTTATCAGTGGCAACCGGACAGTGGTCAGGTCGCTGTCCCTGTGGAGACACGGCCTCATATTCCCTATTTGAATTTAGTTTTTTCGAAGGTTGTCTGATCTTGCTTCTTCTTCCCCCTTTTCTCTGACTTCATTTCTTGTCTCCTCTTTTTACCCCATATCCAGCCTCATCACTGGCCCCACATTACATTTCCTTAGCTAACCTGCCCCTGAAGGACAGACGTGGGTATTTCCATATGAAAAAAATAAAACTCTTTTGTCCAAGACAGTTCATTCCATTGGAAAGAAATAACCACTCTTTCTCTGAAATGATGAGGATAGTAGACGGCGATTTGGTATATTCTTGATCTGAGAAAATGAAAAAGTTCACAACTTTCGTAAATGTAAAAAAAAAAAAAAACAAAAACATGGCCAGTTTTGCCGAGGACCATGCGTGGTAAAACAACCATCTTCGGTTTGCTGCTAATCATGTGTGCGGTGAACCTGGACAAAACCAGGTGCACCCACTTTCATGTTTTCTGGGTTCTTCTGTAGCTGAGGATAACTGCTTTGTGGGTCCTGATGGATCTCTAAGCACGAGTTATGAAATTCATGTTACACCAGTAGTTTCTATGGGCTTGATTCCGACGTAAGCTTTCAGTGCCAATATTCCTATTAAATATATGTCATGGTTTGTCTAAAAAACAAAACAAAACAACAACAAAACCATGGCCATTCCTCTGACATTTGGTAGTTTAACAAATATTTTCAGCGGAATTAGTGTTATAGTGTCATTGCTTGTTTCAAAACGTATGCTTTCTCTAGACTTTGGGTTCTAGATTCACCTGCATTATAGAGCAGGGGTCAGAAAACTTTTACTTGAAAATCCAGATAGTAAATATTTTACAGTTTGTGGTCTAAGACACAAAACAGAGGCTACTCTGTACATAGTCATACAGTCCTTTAAGTTATATCTGTTTTAAAATGTAAATGTCATTCTTAGATTATGGACGGTAAAAAAACAAGCAGGAATAACAGGAATAACAAAACCAGACAGCTAGTGGGATTTTACCTGATTGCCGGAAATAGCAGACCCTTGATCTAGGCAGTTTATCAAATTAGAATGTGCATGAGTCACTCGGACATCCTTCTCAAAGCGCAGATTTGGGATCAGGGTGTCTGGAATCTGATGCGAATGAATTCTGCATTCCTCACAAGCTCTGAGATGCCACTGCCGATGGTCCATGGAAGATGTTTTGAACAGAAAGGATTATATTATAAATTCCTAGACAGCCAGAATGTTTTTCTTGTCTTATCATCAGTGCCTAATATGATGTCAGGTTCATAGTGGCCTAATACACAGAAAGAGAGAGAGGAGAGAGAAAGAAGAGGGGGAGGGAGGAAGGCAGGAAGAATTGCAACTTAAAAAAAAATCTAGACACAAATACCTCTGATGATTTCTAAACATCTAACAAAGAGGAAGGAAATTCTTAAAGCATCTAAACTCTCATACCTCACATGGTTATGTCATCATTAAAAATGAAAGAGTGGGGCGCCTGGGTGGTTCATTCGGTTGAGCGTCCAACTCCAGCTCAGGTCATGATCTTGGGGTCCGTGAGTTCAAGCCCCATGTCGGGCTCTGTGCTGATAGCTCAGAGCCTGGACCCTGTTTCAGATTCTGTGTCTCCCTCTCTCTCTGCCCCTCCCTCGCTCCTGCTCTGTCTCTCTCTTTCTGTCAAAAGTAAATAAACATTAAGAAAAATGAAAAAAATGAAAGAGTAAAATATTGAGTTCACAATTTCTAGAAGATCAGGCAGATCCCCACCTCTTGGGCCTGTGTATGTTCTTGCTACTCATTACTTCATCTGTTACTACTAACAGGTGCCAATGTGTTGTCTATAGGTCTAACAACTGGGATTTTTTTAAAGCAGAAAATGTTTTCATTACACAGGGGTGCCCAAATTTTGTACACCATGTAGAAGACAGTGGAAAGAAAATTATGAATTCTTAAGCATCCTAAGATTAGGAGTCAGAGTTAACAACCAGACAATTTACAAGTTAAAAAAAAAAGTGTGAATCACACACAGATGTTATTTTCCAGAAATGCTGCTTACAAAGGTAATCGCTCACAAATTTTAGGGTTTACAGCAGGTATCACAGGATTTCAAATGTAAGGGGTGTGTGTGTTCAAAGTCTTAAGAATATCCGAGGGATGTATGCATAATTACCTGAAATTGAAACTTGTGTAGTTTAAACACTTACTGAAAGGAAGACCTTTCATTTCATCTCCTCTATGGGTTGGTAGGGGGGGAAGAACCAACAAGGAACAGCAAAAACTTTTAATGTTGAATATGTAGGTTTGTAAAATGTGAGTTAGCATCAGAGGAGCGAAGTTCTTTCATGACTGTTGCCAACGCTCTGAGGAATTGGCCTTCCTTCTGGAAGAATGGCAAGGGGCCCCTGGTAAAAGGGCCCTGGACATTTCTCGAGACGTTCTCTTTGTCTTTATATTAACTTGTAAGAAGGTGTTAGGAGAAATGGTGAAATTCTGGATAAATATGCCTGGATGAGAAACTAGGCAGAGCAGGTACAGGAGAAACAGTGGTTGGGCAACAAATGGTGATTCCAAACCAGGTTGGCCGGACGAGCAAGCAGACAGAACAAAGTCATCCAAGCGTCTGCCGAGAGGCAGTCTGTCCAGCGTGGCCGTTAGTTCATTTCATCAGAAGGAAATTGCTCTTTCTTTGAACTTATGAACTGTATACCATCTCTATTCTGGGGTTAACTCCTAACCCTGACATAGAGCCAAGTGGTCTTGGTCAAGTTCCTTAAACTCTGTCTCGGTTTCCTCATCTATAAAATGGCCCCAAACTACCTTCTTTGCAGTGTCGTGGGAGGAAGGGTTAAGTGAGAGTCTCTTAAAGTCAGCCGTGTCTCTAAAGTACCTGGCGCGAAGTCAGACCTCAGCAAACGATAGGTCTTATTCCCTGGTGTGCAATGAAACTGGGTATTTGGAGATGTTTTATGATATAACTTTCATTATTACTTAGGTATGGTAAGACCAACAGCTGTAGAGATGGTTGCCATTGCAATGACAGTTTGCAATACCCACAGGTCCCCGGAAAGGGACACACTGTGCTAGGGTGGGAAGATCACCTGGGGAAGTACCCGGACTGCCTCAGTCAGGAGGCAGAGGGAGATGGGACCCTGGGCAGGAGGCTTTATTGTGGTTTCTGCAGGAAGGAACAGGCAAGGCAGGGAAAGTAAGCTGAGGATTGGCTACTTTGAATAATTTCAGCAGGCCCAGGGCTACAGCATCTGGCCCTGGGGTGATTAGAGCAGGTAGATAGTGAGGACAGGATAGTTAGAGCCGGGAATGTGAGGACGTGGTAAGGAAGGTGATTTGGAGGTATGGGCTCAGGATTGGTCAGTTTGCATTTGTGAGGCACAGGGGAGTTGCTTCCTATCTCTAGGAATCGACTGTCAGGGAGAGTGAGTGTCTTTGGGGTCAGTGAGGCCCCAAATGTCAAAGCCTCAGAGTATGGAAAAATAAAAGAAGTGTTTAACATAGGAGAGAACCAAGCAGAGACCTCTGAAAGTTTACATATATATGCTTCTGGATTTTATAGGCGAGGATAGCAAAAATTGGGGATAATTGAAAATATTTTCAGAGTACATGGGACCACAAAGTACCACATATTGAGAAAGGGAGAGAGAAGTACGACCAGCAGTTACAATTTTCAGTTGGGAAAAAAGCACAATTTACAAAGGAAGGTGAAGGTGAAGGTGAAGGAAACCGAGTCAGGCCTCTTTTTCTTACAAAGGCAGGAAGGTCCCCATTGTCCCACCATTAACTGTGGCTGCAGAAACATTTGGCTTAGATGGAGTCACTTGACAAGTGGTGTCACTGCCTGGCTGAAAACCCTCCAGTGGCTTCCCACTGCATTTATAAAAAAATACTGCAACCCCTTACTGTGACCAGCATGGATTACTTAGTCTGACCCTTCCTACATTCACTGCGTCACCTCCAACGCACCAGCTCCCCAAACCCCCTGTTTCTTCTGTTTCTTGAACACACCACATCCACTTCTTCCTTCCTCGGGACCTTCACCCCCAGTCTCCTCTATTCTGGTGTGCCATTCCTTCTGAGCTTTGCATGGCTGGCTGCTTTTTATAATTCAGATCTCAGTTGAATGGTCATCTCTGAACAGAGATTTTCTTGGGTTCCCCAGTCTAAAGAAATCATTATTTCTAATTCTCTGTGCTGTGCTTATTACTGTCTGTTATTTTGTTGTTTATTTATTTGCTTCTCATTTCTATTTTCCCGCTATAACCTAAACTCCAGGGAAGCAGGGACCCAGGTTGTGTTTATTGCTGTAGAACCAGGACCTAGAGGCATTTACAGGACACAGCAGGGATTGGATGTTTACTGAGTGAATGAATGAATGATTGAGCTCTCTAAAACCACACTGCTCTACACTCTGCCTCCAGCTAGCTCAAGAACAATTTCCTAAAGAGCCTCTGAAAATTAGAAAAGGAACAGTGCATGGATTCTGGCCCCAGTAGGCTTCTGGGCTTGGTGTTTCTTTAATTTCATGTAAATTTCTCTAAGTAAATATTCCTTAAAAGTGAATAAAATTTTATTTCGCTTTAACAAGAGAATATAAAAGTTAAAAAGGTCACTGTAGTAATAGACTAATCTCAATTACCAGGGCAGCCTCCGAAACCCTCACTCCCACCTAATCTCATTCGGTGCATACGCAGCTCACCGTGTGATTTCCAACACAGCTAAATGAAATTATAAAGCAGTGTTAAATTTATTAATCATTTAATTAGCTAAATGTTCCTGCAAGTACTCGCGAGATGAATGGCATGTCATTTTTCTAATGCAATTTGCCTCTCAGGCAGCCAGGGTCAGAAAGGGAAGCTCCTGGCATCTCGAATGAGCTTTTTATATCTCACCTTCTATTAAGAGACAGTGGGGATACCGGTGATCGCATGTGGGGCCTGTACACAAGACCGGGGCGCTGGGGCGCTAGAATGAAACAGGGCTGTCCGTCTTCCCTGGGTTACAAGGAGGAGGGGCGGGGTGGCTGATGGGTCCTTCTGAGATTGCCTCTCCCCACGTCTCCTTGCAGGGCAAATCTTTTTATATTTAACAAGCCACTGAGCAGAGCAGAGCAAAAGATAGCAGCCAGTATTAAACGCATGCTCAATCTAGTTTTATTTCTTTAAATTTACTCAATCGAGAAAAATTTGTGGAGTGCGAATTCTCCTCATGGTAGGTGACTTTTTAATCCTTCTCGTTGACTCGGGATTTATTTCTCCCTTCCAGCCTCCTAGCCTTTGCCTGTCATCTTGGGGTGTATGCCACCCTCACTCTCTGAAGAGGGTCGTCCTGGGGTGGGGTGCTCTGGCTCCCAGGACTGAGACACATACCCGGGGCAACTCAGGGATTTGGAGACTTTGACCTGTAATTATTTCCGCATGACAAGCGGCTGCTGCTTTGTAAATCTCTTCCCATTTGCAATGAGAGAACTGGCATCCAGAACATTGTCTAAATTCACTCGGCAAGCAGCTGTTGGAGTGGGTGCCACGTGAGCCCGAGAACATCCAAATGAACACTAGTCTATTTGTTCAAGATGGAAGCTGTCAGTTCCTAGGACCTCAGCAGGACAAGCGTCTTGATGGGTGGATGTTCCTGGTCTATAGCGCCACCGAGCAGAGAGACAAGCTACTCTGCGTTGAGGAAGGTAGACACGTTGGGACTCGATGAGTGGAAGTCTCAGGGGCTGGTTTGGGTTAGCTGAGGTGCCCTCGACAAGCCATGTGACCTGCGGCCCCGTGATTTCATCACCTGTAGCAGAGGGGTCATGTGAATACTCAGTAGATATCAGTAACAGCCAATCATCCGATTGTCATAAGGATTAGATAAAATGAGGTACTCGAATCTCCCATATAAATTCTAAAGTGATGTAGAGGCATGACAGAAGGATTTTATTTAACTTATTTTGTCTTTCAAGAGCGATAGCTTTGAGTCAGATCTGCATACCAAACTCGGCCCAGCAGTTAGTTTCTTTATGAGCCCAGGCAAGATGTTTAGCCTTTCTGAGCTGTGGTTTATCTAGTGATGAAATGGGAGTCATAATATTAGTGCAGATTAGAGAAAACAGTTGTGTGTGTTTATGAATACATGTAACATACATAAAATGTACAAAATTAGGTGCGTGCATATACATATACATGCATGTACACACATGCACATGCGTGTGCCAGGTGCACACACGTGCATATACACATGCACACACACATGCGCAGCTCCTGGCACCTAATCTCATTCAGTAGTGGTGGCTGTTGTTGGTACTGCTGCTTTTACTCCTATCTCCATGACTATGACTGTGTCAACATTGCAGATAGAGGAGGCCACTTTCTGCGCCTCCAGAAAAAAATTTCTGTGTCTTATTTAACACAGCCCTTATTAAACAGGGTTGCTAAGTTAGATAGAGGCAACCCTCGATTTGCTCGCAGAATACGAGGAAAAGAGGAGTGCCAGTGTATTTAATAAAAACACGGCACGGTGTTTAAGAGCCTTGCTGCTGGAGTTCAGCAGAGCTCGCTTCAATCCTCCCTCTGCCCTGTACCAGCTAAATGACCTTGAATTCGTTTTTTTATCTCAGTTTCTTTATCCCTATGAGGGAGTTTGTTATTGTGCCTCCCTTCCACCCAAGGCCATTGCAAGGCTGAAATGGGGAGCCCATAGCATGAGTGAGGCGCATACATCCAATAGCCAACGAATATTAACAAATAGAATTTGTTATTAACAAATAGAATATTTACAAATAGAATGACAAATCGAATGGAAAAAGTTTTAGAATAAGTTATATCTAGACTGTTTACTTTGACAAGTACTCCTTCTACAACCTCCCTGGGTTATCTTGCAGTTGTCCCTTTAGGTGGGAAACTCTAATCCTTGACTTTCCCTCTCAGGGGCCATAAAGAACAACCACAGCCTAGAGATGTGACTCAACCTATACTAAAGATCTCAGTAAGCTGGCAGTGGCCAGGCCCCAGTGCACCTGTCTCCTATAGTTGTCTTTTTCTAGGGAACGTTTTTAAGTCCGTGGTGATTATTGGATAGTGGCTCACCCCCAAATCATCCCGTGATCTCTTGCTGACTGTTCCTATCTATAACAAAGGTGTCTGGTTTTACATAGTTGTTTTCACAGGCTGAGAGAGATGTTTGCATTTGTCTTTGGGTTGTTGGAATGCTGATATGAATCACTCATTTACTTATTCATTCAATAAATCCCCATGGAGGGCTTCCCATGTGAGTTATGGGGGCTCCAAGGAGGCATTTACTTCCTGGAAGTACACTTTCCTGCCCTGTAAGTTTTGAGTTAATGTCATGTAGGTCGAAGTGACCCCCAGTTGTCTCTTTCAAGTTGAGGGGCTTCTTCTGGGCACTCTCAACCGATCTCCATACCATTGGTGTTCCCCTAATAGGCGATTTTGTTGGCAAATATGGAGGGGCATCGTCAGTTATCACTGGCCCTTGAGAAACAGGGATGCCCTTAAGATTGACCCTAGGATGGAGCAGGACACAGGTAAGAGCAGGCCTAGGGAGGAGTGAACAGTTTGCCATTCGTTGGGCTATGACTTCCACTTTGGTCCTTCCAGCTTCTTCAGGCCATGCCAGGGTCTTGTGTCCTCAGCTGTCATGAGTCCCATAGTAAGTAGCTCAAGAGTTTTTTTTAAGTACAGCCTACAAATCAGCAGTACTTTGAGACTGTGCTGGTGGCCTGACTGTTGGCCCTGGCTGAGTCTGGGGGTCTTTCCCTGTGCTCCTGCAAAGCAGGTCTCCTGGGAAAGCTGCAGAATGGAAGCAAAGAGGTTGCTTTCCTGCTGCCTTGTTTGTCTGTAATTCATCTCCTGAGCCATCTTCCCAGCCTCTGGGAAGGGAATGTTCTCTCCAGAAAAATTGCTTATGGACAGATCTGGTTATTACTTATGGTTTAAAGAAAGCACCTCTCAACAGTCACACACAAGTATTTGTTCAGGCCTTTATTCTCTCTCTCTCTCTCTCTCTCTCTCTCTCTCTCTCTCTCTCTCTCACACACACACACACACACACACACACACACACACACACACGACAAGGCCTCTCTCCAAAACCAGTGTTTGTTGACGAGAGTTAGTATATTATGCCTGAGGCCGGTCATGGCACACATCCCCTGGAGCTGTTGTATATTCTTTGAGAGACACGGTGTATACAAACCCAGGAGGGAGAGTTGGGGAAAAGAGGAAGGAGCGAGGAGGGAAGAAAGTGAGAGAGAGAGTTAGTGGGAGAGAGACCAGAATAAGAGAAAATAAGGCAACACATACAGAGCAGAGTAGTTAAATCTCTTTGCCCTGGGAACTGCCTGGGTTCTGTTGTGCTTTCTGCTAACTGGGTGATCTTGAGTAAGACCATTTGTCTCTCTGGGCTTCAGCTTCCTCCTTTGTACAGGGGGAGCCATCATTAAGGCACCTAATTTATAGAGTTGCTTTGAGCACCACAAGAGATAAGCATACAAAGAACTTTGGACAATGCCCAGCATACAGTCGCTAATCAATAAATATTAATCATGTTATTAAAGCAAGAGAAAGAAGGAGTGCAGAGGGGGAAAGGAGAGGAAAATAAAAATGAGGGCAAGGGGGAGACTGTAGAGTGAAAAGTCAAGGCTGGGGAGAGAGAGAGAGAGAAAGAGAGAGAGAGAGAAGAGAGGCACCAGTCTGTCTGTATATATGGAGTTAGTTGGGCTTTTTCTAGCCCAGCCGTGATTCCCTCTCTCCTGGCTGCTGCAGGCATGGTTTACATAGAAACATGGAATGTCAGCTAAACACAGACTTTAGGCACATCCACAACAGGCAGGCGGGACTACATTCACACATTGAGTGTGCCATGTAAAAAGCTTTTCCTCGGGGCAACTTTATGGCCCAGAAACCAAACTGCAAAAACTATGATACCTTTTGTTGTTGTTGTTGTTGTTGTTGTTGTTGTTGTTGTTGTTGTTTTACAGCAAAATAGAAATCGGTGCATTCACGTCTCTTTCATGAGTTTGGGAGACACAAAGACGACAGAATGCCAGGATCTGGGCACCCCTACCTCCCCCCAGGATTGCCTTCGTTTTTTGTTCCCTTCCACCATGTTAGATATTTCTGGTTAACCAGTTAAAACAGGGAGATGACCATGATTGCTTTTAGATTACCGCTTCCACATTGAGTGAATTTTATAATAAGAAGCCATTTTTTCCCCTCCAGGCTGCCCTTGTGCCCGCCTCTCTGACTTTGAGGTCCTCATTATTGTGGGTTTAAATGAAGGATGTTCATTCAGGCAGGGACGGGGGGAGGCCACCAGGCATCAGAGCTGTTATCAGGCCCTTCTATCAGACCAAGTGACAGGCGTCCGGAACAAGAATGCAGAGCTCATGGTGGAGACCTCGGCTGACACCAAAGGTGACTCCCCTCACTCTAACCTTGAAAGGGAAAGTTCCCACTTTATTAAAATGAATTTCAAAAGGGCCGCTCTGACAGCTGCATAATTAAATATTGGAGTGTCAGCGATAATTTATTCTACTCGCATGTGGTGGTCAGATCCTTTTCACTAGAGGGTCAGCAAGCATGGTGACAGAGGCAAGGAGACAAGGGATTCTGGGCCCTTTGTCATTTGCGTAGCCCCAGCCCTGAAATCGGAGACTAGTGGAACATACAAATATCCACGTGCACGCACACACACACACACACACACACACACACACACCCCACAGAGAGAACGAAGTGTGCGGGCGGATGCACACTGTTGTTATTCACCCGGTAGAACCCTCTAGTTCAGATCTCGTATGTGTGCATTACGGATGAAAAATGTGAAATGATCAAGACTTGTGTGTACAGAGTTAGAACCTATATTTGAGGGTCACTGTGGGCTCCATAGCAGTGTCCAAAGTATCTCTCAGACATTCCAGGCTCCAGATCCGATCTCTTCTGCAGTGAGCTTGATGAAGAAGGTCATCACAGTTAAGAAATGGATAGAACTCCCAGGACATGGACTTTTGTACAAATCCTTACAATGCTAGTGACCTGATACAATCCGTGTAAGGGCTTTGGGCACCCATTGACCCAACCCAGTAAACAAATGTTGAATATATTATTGTGGGGTCAGGCTCCTGTGTGTTTCTCTGTCTGTCTGTCTCTGTCTCTGTCTGTCTCTGTCTCTGTGTGTGTGTGTGTGTGTGTGTGTGTGTGTGTGTGTGTGTGTGTGTATGGTGTATGATTAAGAGAAATTTGCCTATTTATGGGGCACCTGGGTGGCTCACTCAGCTGAGTGTCCGACTTCAGCTCAGGTCATGATCTCACGGTTCGTGAGTTCAAGCCCTGCATCGGGCTCTGTGCTGAAAGCTCGGAGCCTAGAGCCTGCTTCAGATTCTGTGTCTCCTTTCCTCTCTGCCCCTCCCCAACTTGTGCTCTGTCTCTCTCTGTCTCTCAAAAATAAATAAATGTAAAAATAAATTTTAAGAGAAATTTGCCTATTTTAAGCAGGTATAGCAGAAAGAACATGGGCTTGGGGCCAGACACAAGATCCTTTCTTATGATTAATGCAGTTAAATTTCCCACGGCAGCCAGTGGCATATTGCTTCCTAAATGCCTATAAAAAATATGAAAAACAGAGCCAGAGAAGATTCAGCACAGACCTTCTCGGGATGTTTATTCTTTGTTTATGTTGGTGTTTTGCTTTCTTTTGTTTCAGCTGGGGAGCAGTTGTATTATTTTCCCTCTTTGCTACTTCAGAGGCAGTGAATTAATGCTTCTCAGGGCTCATGGTCCGGAAGGTTCTGCCCCTCGAATGTCTACGCAGCGAGCCAGTACACGAGCCCAGTCCATCATTTCTTATTTGACCCTGTCCTGTTTACTCTGTCAGGGTAAAAGCACGGGCCAAGCTCGGCTAGTCAGTGTATTACTTTGTCAAAGGAAGCTTGGCTACCCCGCGTCAGCCCGAACAAATTACATCCTTCACTCCGTCGCCGAACCGGGAACAGGGTTATAACTCAGTCTAAGCACCGGTCTCTCTTCTATTACCTTCATAACCAAGGTCATACTAATCAACTCAATTACCAGTCCTCTCGGACATTTTCATAATGTTTTCTGCTAGTTGCTCTCCTGTGAAAATCTCTCGGTCTAAGCAAATTAATGCCATTTTTATAACTATCTGCATTTCAGGTACAGTGATCTCCTATGAAAAGATTGTATCCCCAGCAGCCCAAACTAGCTTTACGTCCCAGCGTAATGTATTGCCATAGCCCATTCTAGACTTTGTTGTCGTCGTCGTTGTTGTTTGCAGGGCAAACCAATCATCTTTGTCTTTAGGGAAACGTGAAAATTACAAAGAAAGTTACTCTGGTCATTTCTGGAAGCAGAGCACTGAGTTTCCTCCCTACCTTCTTCACCCCATTCCCAACTCATCATGCTGGGCGTTTCTGCCCGGGCTTTTCCAGGCTCCGATTTCAGAGACATAAGAAGCTGGAATTGTATTATGCCCCTCGAAGTTTGTATTTTCAATCCTTATTTACAGCTGTGTCCCCCCTTTTGCCTCCTCTCCACCCCATCCTACATAGACCCCTCCTTTGTTTGAGAGCCGCTGAGTACGTGAGCATAGCATTCTTCTTTTTTCCAAATGTTTTTTCATGTGATGTCCTTCGATTACGGTAGCGGGTCTATGAGAGTCCAAAATCATACTACTGGGCCAATAGCCCATAGTTTGACAATGTCCTAACTAGCAACACACTTGCTGGATAGCCAGTGCCTTGAGGATGTCGGGGCTGAGGGGGGAGGAGGGACTTGTTTTCATGCTGGTTAGCGACAGTCTGAGTTTGAAAGCAAACCACTGATGTTATTTAATGCACGTTGCTAACCGGGGCACACGTGCCTTCCCGCAGCACCTCTGGACGGCCACCTCTACACATGCTCAAATTATCAATTAACACAAAGCTCCGTAGCTTGGTATCTAGATCCTGTGGTTACCTCCATTGCCCATAGTAGACCCTGCATGAATAAAATCTTTTCCGCATGTTTAATGGACTTGCTTATTCGCTCACAAGAGACATTGAGCTGAGCGCAGAGGAGTCAAAGTACATTTCAACTTCATCGGAAACGTTTCTGTCCATTATTTAAACAAACAAAAAAGGAAGCACGAAGCAAATATGACAAAATGCTAACAATTCTCCTTGTGTTAGATGGGTGGGTGAAAATGTGGTTGCCCTATTATCCCCAGTACGCAGAAGGCTGGGTTGGCCCATACCTTTGAGGAAGGTCACACGTGTGTTAATGGCACAGGAGGGAGGGAGCCGACATCTGTGTGGGCTTATGGCGCCCCGGGCCTAGCTAGGTGCTTTGCTTCGTGAGTCTCATGGATTCCTCAGGGATTCTGGGATTCTCATTTCCACCACCCTAAAGACAGTAAAGCCCAAGGTTACACAAGTCAAATGAGGCAGAGGTGAGATTCAAACTCAGGCCACAGTGAATTTAAAATCCCTGCTCCTTTTGCCCCCCCCCACAAATATTTTTTAATTGAGGTGAAATTTCCATAATGTACAATCAACCACTTAAAATAGCCAGTTCTTGGGGCGCCTGGGTGGCTCAGTCAAAGTGCAGGACTCTTGGTTTTGGCTCAGGGCATGATCTCACAGTTCATGGGATCGAGCCCCGTGTCGGGCTCTGTGCTGGGTTCATGGGATCGAGCCCCATGCCGGCCTCCGTGCTGAGCATGGAGCCTGTTTGGGATTCTGGCTCTCCTTCTCTCCCTGCCCCTCCCCCCTCAAAGTAAATAAACATTAAAAAAATTAAATAAAATATATAATTCCCTGTTTCAATAAAAAGAAACATAAAATACACAATTCAGGGGCATTTAGTAAACTTACAACATTGCACAACCACCGTCTCTCTGTAGTCTTAATACTCTCTCCTTCCAGAAAAACACTCCGCACCCATTAACTGCTCACTCCCCATTCCTCCCAGCCCACGAATCTGCTTTTGGTCTCTACGGATTTGCATGTCCTCGACATTTCCTATAAGGGCAGTCAGATACTTTATGACCATTTGTGGCTGGCTTCTTTCACTTAGCATACCGTTCTCAAGTTGATCTGTGCTGTAGCAAAGGTCAATACTTCTTTGTCTTATAGGCCGAATAATATTCTGTTGTATTGATATACCACATCGTGTTCGTGCTTGCAGCCACTGATGGGCACTCGGGTTCTTTCGGGTAGACTGTGACGAATCGTTGTGCCGTGAACGTTTGGATGTGAGTATCTGTCTGGACGTGTGTTTTCATTTCTCTTGGGGATAAGGCACGGTATCACTGGGTCCTACGATGACCCTAACTTTTTCGAGCAGCCGCCAAACTAGTTTCCACGGTGGCTGCCCCATTTTGCCCGGTGCCTGCTCTTAATGCTTCTCAGTGTCTTCTGAGGCACCAGACTTTTCATTAAGTTCCGTCTGCAGAAAGAGGGAAGGCGTCTTCTCAGGTAACTATAATCAACCCCCAGGGACTCACTTAGCTTGCGTGTGTGCAACCGAAATGGCCGGGAGGCATCCGGTCCCTGTGTCCCTGTTATTTTGGTCTCCCTCCCCTCCTTCCCACCACTCTCTGGCTCCGGGTTACCCAAGAGTGGAGGAGGGGTGGCCTAGAAAAGAGGAGGGAGGCCAGGGAATAGGAATTCTCCCTGCTGCCAGTGCTCCCAGAGCTCCCGGCACTGTTACCTCCGGGTCACTCCCATTTCCCTCTGCCGGGCCCCTCTGAGCGGGGGCACGTTCAGTCACAACCTAGGCACACGGGGCAGGGTCCTACTGAGTCCTGGACAAGTCCCCTGACCGAGCTTGTTGGACTGAGTGGAGGTCACAACAGGTCTCTCCCTGTCCCCATCCGCCGCTGTGGCTCTAGTCCCTTCACCTTTTATGAAACTAAGAAAAATGTATGTGAAAAACCCCTTTAAAAAGTCAAAAGGTTTTTCAAGGTTTGAACTGCTCAACTTTGAAAAGTGGCCCACAGTAAAAATCGTGACCCCAGAGCTCCTTTAGAAATCATTGAACCCCTTTGGAGAGCTGCGGAGAATGGAATATATGTAAAATAATATGGGCAAGGCATGCGCTATTTCACAAATGCTATCCTCCTGACTCCATCATCTCACAACTCTGGGAAGTGAGTGGATTTGGCCCCATGGTAGAGATGAGGAAGCCGAGACTCGGAGAAATCAAGTGATGTGTCCGAAGGCTCCCATTTTGGAGGCAGGAACTTCTGGCTGTAGATTTTCCCAAATCTAGACTGCAGCGTGTTTTCACCGTGTCACATGTCTGAGACCTTTTATGTGTCAGAGAGCACCAAAAGACTTAGGTCATAAGACCAAGGCTAAAAAGGCCATAAATTGCAACAACTGTGTGCATGGCTTCATTTCACTTCTCCATTTGTAAGCTAGAGGAATGTGTAGAAATGCAAAGCTTCCCCGGGGCTGCAGACGCTCTCTGGACTTGCTAAAAGTCTTGGGCTTGCTAAAAACTGGGCTTCCAGACCTCCTTGGCATCTCCTTTCACAACCTCCTAGCTGTCCTTTTGAAGCCAGGGACGCCACCACAGCCCCGAATCAAGGATGGGGGAAGAGCAATTTTGAGTCTGCCCGTTCTCCTCACACAAATAGCCAAAGCCAGAAACGATTGCACAAGTCCTAACCAACAACTAGAAAGTAGGGTGTACAAGACACGGTGCAGCCGGAGTAGACCGGCTCAGTAGGCGGTGAACCGGGTGGCTGGAAAGACCCAGATCAAGGGTCAGAGGCTTGGTCTTTCGCCCATCCTTACCATGGACTCCCCATGTGACCCTGGAGACCTCCCTTCTCTTCCCCGAACCCTTTTCCTGAGTGTAAACAGGCAGAGGGGTCTAGATAGAGTTGTTCTCTGTTGGGGAGGTTCTTAGAACACACCTGGTAAAGAGAATTGGTCCCAGAAATAAAGATGGGAGGGGGGAGGTCCTTCTCTTGATGACCATCCTAAGTGGCTTAGCAGAATTGGCTCTATTGACCAGCACTAGGTGCCCTCTTGTGGGGCATTGTAGTCTTAGGGATATCCTCACTACCCCTCCTAAAAGGAAATTTTATATGAGCACACACCAGCTCAGACAGGCTGAGACCTCCTGTATTTTTCACCATCTCAGGAGACATTTCTGTAATACCCTTCAATAACCCAATCTATCCATGTTTTCCCAGATGAAACAGTTCCCTGTTGAACATTCTATGTTTCTTTTTACAAATATCACCTCATTTAATCCTCACTGCAATTATGTTGGTGTCATCATCTTTAATTTATAGTTTAGGAAACAGGGGATCGGAGAGGTTAAGTGATTTGCCCAAGACCACCCAGCTAGCAAAGTGGCAAAGTTGGAATTTGACCCAGGTCTGACCTCATCTGCCTCCTGATATATTTTCTTGTAAGGAGCAAGGAGCATCTCACAACCAAACTGATATGACCACTTAGTTTTATGTTTGGTTCAAAATGGCGCCAGTCTCATAAGCCAACAAGTTCTATTCATACTCTAAATAATGGCTGATTAAGAAAATTAAATCTGACTACAGAGTACTTCCCTAGGAGCCAATGATTGCATGATTCCATTATAGAAGATAAAAGTTTTACCCCGAAAAAGAGAAAAAAAAGAAAAACAGAACTCACTTTTCAGTCAAGAGTTACTTCTTTTACAGTAAATGCCCTGTTGAAGATTTTGCAAGCTCATTTCATGATTTTTTTTTCCTCTTTCAGTATCTTTCCAAATTTAGAAGTCAAATTTATAAGGCTGTAATTTGCAAGGCCATCCTTTTTTCTTTCTTTTTTTTTTTTTTTTTTTTTTTTTTTTAAGAAATATAAGCAGGAGATGGGGCTTTTCCCAGTTTGGGGGGTGACAGCTCATGATTCCTTATTGACTTTGGCCAAGCCTTTGCAGATTCCTGTGGGTTGATGATCATTAGCACCTTGCCTACAAATTTCAAGTACGTGGACTTATCTAGATATTGCCCCACTTGCACTTCCCAGTTGAAGAAAACCGTGCGACGTTGGAAAATGTTTCTAAGGATAGACTAAAGGCTTAGCCTACCTGGAGAAGGAACTTGAAAAGGAGGTGGAACGCAGTCAACTCCATGGTTAGCTGCCAGTGCCAGGCACACAGAGGGTGATATGGATGGAGCTGACGGAGAGCTGCCTTCGAGGTCACAGACGAGCTCGGGGACGGGCAATGCCAGCAGATGATTACAACATGGGGTGAATGCACCCCTGGGGAAACACAGAGAAGATTCAGGAATGGCACAGAGGGAGGGATTAACTCTATGAGGAAGTATTTCGATAATGGCTTTCTAATTATAGGACACCTCTAATAATATGATTATAGACTTTCATAATAGTGTAGTACTCCAATTATTATTTATTTCCCCACACTGAACAAATATAATTATCGTATGCATCCTTTCCATTATTAGCTCTTTTTATTCCTAATGAAAAGAGTGGAGGGTGGCTTATGAGAAAAATGCTTGTGTGACCCTTCCCATCATTTTTCTACTCAATATGTAAAAACCCATTTTTTGGTGTGGTGGGTTTTGTTTGTTTGTTTTTGTTTTGTTTGTTTTTTGCTTGTATCTTTCGTCTAAGTGAAAATGATACCCGCCCCCCAGGTCCTCTTACACTGGGTCCTGATTCTGCCGGGGGCTCACAAATGCTTTTCAAGAGCAAATCAATGTCAGATCAAGCCACCCAAGGGAGGTTGGTTCTTCGCTATGCATCATGGCCTTTTAATGCCATATTGCTTTTTATCAACCAATCAGCGGATGTTTTCGCTCTGTTCACGTTGAAAGCATTCTGCTGTGGAAACCAATAAGTTTGTTATCTCCTTTTTTGTTGTTGTTGTTGTTTTGTGGTGTCTTGAGAGCAGAACCAATCTTTGGAATCCTTTAAAAAAATTACCGAAACAAATTCGATCACAAAAGCTTTTAAAATCTGAAATCCCAGGAAACTAATTAGCGTATCCTTTTAAGATGGCTTCCTGCATTTTTATACACACGTAGGCTTGGGTTTCAAATGCACTTGGCAGTTTGCCACAAGTCAGGCAGATCATCCTGGCTCTTAGGAACATGGAGCTTCTGCAGAGCCCTGTGGAGGGAGGGCAAGGGCATGACTCTCCCCTGCGTTAGCACGTGACCGTGATCTGTCACCAGGTAGCAGACCGAGGCCAGGAGCTGCATTCGAGTGGGCTCCTCGTGGTCAGTTGTATACTCCACGAACTTCTCTCTGTGCCCTAATGACATCCTTATTTTGCGATTTCTCCACTTGACATTGAGCCTCTGGGAGCAGGAACTGTGTGTACCCCCAGTGCCTTGCACGGTACTTGGCACATAGTGCGTGTGTCATTAAAGTAGCTGCTATAGTACAGAACGCACAGACTCCAGAAAGAGTCAAAGACACGTGTATCTGGCAGCACACAGCTCTCCTCAACTGTTTCCGAGTCCCCTCAAGGCTTTGTATTTCTGCTCTGGGCTGCAAGCTCTTGGAGGGCAGCAACCACCCATCTTTATAGCTCCGGTGCCTGGCCCAGAGTCGGCCCTCAATAAATCTTTGCTCCCCATTGAGTGACTCTAAATCATGTCCAGGATGCCAACCGTAAGAATTTGTGGAACTTCTTTGGGAGCATGCTTTTTGGTTTCCCCAGAAATTGGGCAATCTCATTGCCAATAACAAAGACAGACTGTAAGAGATGGTTGACTTCTTTCGTGTGGTGTGTGTGTGTGTGTGTGTGTGTGTGTGTGTGTGTGTATGAGAGAGAGAGAAAGAGAGAGAGAGAGGCTATGGAAGTTTAAAATTATGACTTGAGTGCCTTGATGCATCCATCTCATCGTATTACAAAGACATCAGGATTCTCTCCAGAAAAATCTTTTCCAGCACAAGAACTATGTTAATCACACTTAAAACACATGTGTGTCCACGTCTCTAGGCCCATGCCTATATGCATGTATGTCACTGCAGAATGAACCCTATCGGTTTGTATCATCTGCTCCCCTCCTGGACTTCCTCAGGGGAGTGGGAGGGGCACATTCCAGATGGACAGAACTATCCATGAACCATCTTAGATGCACAAGAACGCCTGGTGCATTTGAGGCACCACCGAATGACCCATTGGTTCAAATATTTGATTATTCAGATGGTCCATATGGGCCTCTTTCGCCCCTCCTCGTGCACGACCCAAGCCAGTTACCAGGCAGAGATTGGCATCAGAAGCTCAGTGCAATTCCAAGAAAACAGTTGAACTGTTCACCCCTGAAGGCCTCATAATGAGCTTGTCTTACTCAATCTTCAAAGACACGAAAGGAGACTGCAGCTTACAGACACCAAGAGTTAAGACCACTAAAAAAAAGTATTTCCTACCAAATAAAGCTCTCCCACTTCAAAAATGTAAAAAACAAAACAAAACAAACAAACAAAAAACAAACAAAAACAACCCACACAATAAAACTTCAGAATCGACTTCAGGGTTCAACAGCAGAACGACTCCATAAATCACAGGAGATCCCCTGAATTAGATGGTCTCTAAAATAAATAGACAGTTGGAAAAAATACTCATGATAAAAGTTTTAATGGCTAAAGTGGGGTTCAAAGTGGAATATATTCTCTGACTAAAGTTATATTAAAGGACAGATGAGGGGTGCCTGGGTGGCTTAGTCAGTAAGCATCATACTTCTGCTCAGGTCATGATCTCACAGCTGCTTCGAGCCCCACGTCGGGCTCTGTGCTGACAGCTCAGAGCTTAGAGCCTGCTTCAGATTCTGTGTCTTCTCCTCTCTCTGCCCCTCTCCTCTGTGTGCTCGCTCTCTCTCTCTCAAAAATAACATTAAAAAAAAAAAAAACTGGACTGTTCTAAGTTAAAAAAAAAAAAAGACAGATGAATAGGGGTTGAGGTAGTGGGGATATATCATGTACCTGGGTACATTTTTCACTTTTCAAAGACGTCAACGTATTGCATTGCCTTGATAACTTGAAAAAGTCTAATTGAAAATGTGTCGCCGGTAAAATCTTGTGACAACTTGTAAACTGGCTGGATATGTGGTATTTTCAAGATATGCACTTATAAGTAGCCCTCACATTCAGCCAGGCTGTTTATTTGAACTTGGTCTTGTGAAGTCTCGGTCCCCATGGCTTTGCAGAGTGAAGGGTTCTGAGGGGCAGGTTAATAGCAACACTGATACAGGTATTGTGGTTTGTAGATAAAGTGCGCGTTACTCAGCTTAGCTGCGAACGTCAGGAGAAAATGCCTCTGGGTTGTCAATGCTCTGCACTTTTCTCTGTTGCCTTAACTGTCAGGCAGTTATTGAAAAATTGTCTTTCCCCCCCAAAATACAACAATTAATGTCTTGGCCAGACTGCCATGACACATCCTTCAAGATTAAGAGTGTACTGGTGTCTGGTGAATTTCTCCTCTCAGCCAAAGGGCTGAGGTGGAATGAAACATGGGTGTTGCTCTTTTAGAAAATTAACAAAAATGACTAATGATTCATTTTAGGAATTACTAAGTAATACATTTGATAACATTAACAGAAAGATTCATACTAAGTCATTAAGAAGAAGAAGAAAAGAGATGGGTAGAGTAGACTTTACTTATCAAGCCTTTACTGGATGCCATTTTGCTTTAATGCTTCTCATTTTGCACCGTTTATCCCATTTAATATTAGCCGTAGTCCAGAAGAATTGCTATTCTTGCCTGGATGTCTCACATCAACGTGTTCGCCTTTTCTCACTTGGCATCCTGTTTCTTATTAACTTCTCTTATCTCTATTAACTCTTTTTTTCAACGATCCCCCTCGCATTAATTCATGTGCACCTCACATTAATAGTGTGTAGGGTTCAGGGGTGCCTGGGTGGCTCAGTCGGTTGAGCATCCGACTTAGGGGATCAGGTCATGATCCCCCGGTTCATGGGTTCGAGCCACGTGTCAGGCTCTGGGCTGACAGCTCAGAGCCTGGAGTCTGCTTTGGATTCTGTGTGTGTGTCTCTCTCTCTGCCCCTTCCCCATGCTCTCATGCAGTCTCTCTCTCTCTCTCTCTCTCTCTCTCTCTCTCTCTCTCTCAAAAATAAATAAACATTAAAAAAAATGATAGCATGTAGGATTCAGAGCATCTATGTGGAGCCCAACTAAGATCCATAAAGATTGGTCAACTCTGATGTTGTGGCTCTCATTCTTAATATGCCTCATTCTAGTCGCTTGAATAAAAGTAAGACATTTGGACCTCCATTGCTCAGTGGCTTCTCCATGATTATGTGTTACAAGTAAGTTTGAAATCAGACTTTGTTGAATCTCACAAAACCGAGTCCCTCTGAGGCCCAAAGACAGGCACTCACACTTACTGTGCCGTGTCCTAGAAGTCTGTGTGTAGGTTTCAAACTTGTTTCGGATGGGCTTCATCTGTGTTTCCATGAGGCCACCAGCTCAGCCACAAAGCTGTGGTTCTGGCCATTTTGGTCCCCTTCAGCTGAATCCTGGGACAACCTATGCCTGTTATTAGCTGGATGGATATGCTTGGGTAGATTGTTCCCTTGGCCTTGATTTGCTCTTCATTCCTGGGCAAAAGCATCTCAGGAAGAAGCGACCCTTGTTTACAGGACTCATGGCCTTCCGTGTGCCTTATCTAATCCAGCTGGGGCCCCCGCCTTGTGAGGACATGCCCTGATTCTGGTCAAGGATGGTTAGCAGTAGAGGCCACATGTATGCCTGCCCTGCGTTCTGGCACCAACCTTTAACCAAAAGATACTTTTGCAGAGTTAATCTTGCGATTCCCTTATTTCCATACCAACCCCTGCGCTCTTTGGTCCCACCGAGTCCCTTTAGCCCCACCTCTTCCTCCCACACTTCCTGCCCCTCGCTCCCTGTGCACACGCCACATCCCTTCACACCTCTGACTTTTGGTTATGCTGTCACCGCTGCCTGAGTTCCCTTCCTGCTGCCACTCTTGCCTGTTAAATTCCTCACGGGTTATGCCTTTCAGCTTTAGCTGAAATGTCCCTGATGTGAATTGTCTGCACATCCATGTTGCGGCCATATGGATCAGGACAAGATAGGCCTGCTGTAGCAAACGACTCCCCAAAGGCATACTAGCTTAAACCCCCACAGCTGTATTTCTGACTCACGAAACAGCATACGTGGGTATGCCTGGCCAGTGGCTGCCTTGTTCCACGAAGTGACTCAGGGACCCGAGCTCCAGCCACCTTGTGCCTGCATTCTCCCAGCGGCTAACTGCAGCCAGCTAGCGGGTATCTCTTACCAGCCTCAGGCTCATGGAAAAGAGCTAACCACATGGCTCTCTGTGACAAGAGGCTCTGTGTGGCAAGGTAGGAAGTGGATTTGGGGTGGGGAGCCGGCTGACTGTCCCAGTGAGCTTCTTGGGGGAACCAGCTGGTTTTCGCCCACTTAGAACCTCCAGTCTCCGATGTCAACTTAGGTCCCCAATAAATATAGGTGGAATGAAGAGATAAGAGAACGCTCACTTGATTTCCATTTGCCATTGTGTCATTAAACTTTAAATTTTTTTTTTAATTTTTTTATTTATTTTTGAGAGAGAGAGAAGAGAAAGAGTGGAAGAGGGGCAGAGAGAGAGAGAGAGAGAGGGAGACACAGAATCTGAAGCAGGCTCCAGGCTCTGAGCTGTCAGCACAGAGCCCGATGTGGGGCTCGAACCCACAGACACGAGATCATGACCTGAGCTAAGGTCGGACACTTAACCAACTGAGCCACCCAGGTGCCCAATGTTTCATTAAACTTTGAATCGAGGGACATAGTTTTTTCTTTCCGGCGTTGTTCAGGGGCTTTCATTTTATGGTTGAATACCAAAATACCAAGGGCTGAAGAAGGCAGAGCGATGTCTTCAGATACATTTTCTCATCACACAGAGGCACAAAACCAGAGCGCTGGTGTTCGCAAGGCGAAAAGACCCCTGGTAAAGAGGAATCTAATAATTCATCTTTATGTTAAAAACACATCACACCCCATTCATTTCCCCACTAGCATGCTCCAGGACGACTTTGACTCCCCTTCCTGCTAAATGCACCCTTTCCCGCTCCTCCTCCGTTGCCACTCCCCTGCCTGAAATGGAATACAATGAAGAGACGTATAATAAAATCTTTTAATTGTCTTAGCATATGTTGCTTTTATTAGGTGGGCATAATTGCATTCATGGGATCACCTACAGAGTCCTTTCGAATATAAAATTGAAATGGCTTCACACTCCGTGCACAAGTCCTTCTGAGCCACTGTTTTCCCCTTCACTGCCTCCTGTCCCCCTTTTGCTGTGAAGTTCACATTGAAGTGTGAAAAGAGAGACGTGGCAACTGACACGTGCTGGGTCTTATCAGCCCCGAGTGCTGCTGTGGCCCGACGGAGGTGCGACTGTCATTTCTACACCATTTATTCCTGCCTGGCCTCATTGCTTGCTTCCTTTCGGAGGAAATTTTCCCTGTTAAAGTACTGTACTTGTCATTTATTTCCCTTTTTTTTCCGCTCTCCCTCCGTGGATGGGTTTTGATATGCATTTATCCCAAAGGCAAGCCTTTTACACACTTCCGCTAACCTCTTAGGGTCAGGCTCCTCTAAGCGGCTTCGGGCTCATAAAAGCAACTCAACAAAGCTTTTATGGTGTCATTACAGCTCCCTTAAATTCCTCTCCTTCCAGCTTCCAATAATTCTTTCACCGCTAATCAATTCACCAGCTCTTTTTACTTGAGAGTGGGCAATGGAGTGGGAGCGAAGGGGCTAGAAACCGGTTGAAGACCCACTTCATTTGGACCAAGGTTTGTCAAAGTCTATTTAGGCTGTGGCTCACTTAACTTTGAGCCCTACTGAGCCATCTCAGCCTTCATTTTTATTTTAGAACAGGGATTGGCAAACTTTCCGTAAAGGGAGAGACAGTACACGTTTTAGGTTCTACAGATGAGTCTGCATCACAAATACTCAACTCTGCCATTTAGCACACACATGCCCCAAAAAACTCCTAGGCAGCATGCGAACGAGTGAGTGTGGCTGTTTTCCAATAAAACTTTATTTACAAAAACAAGCAGTGGGGGGGGGGGGGGGGCGCGTGGGGGGCTCAGTTGGTTAAGCCACCCGCTTTAATTCAGCTCAGGGTATGATCTCATGGTTTGTGGGTTTGAGCCCCGCATCAGGCTCTGTGTTGACGGTGAGGACCCGGCTTGGAATTCTCTCTCTCCCCTCTCTGTGCCCCTCCCCCACTTGCTCTCTCTCAAAACAAATAAATATTGAGAAAACAAAAGGCAAGCAGTGGACCAGATTTGGCTATGGGCTTTAGTTTGCCAGCACCTACTTTAGCTGTTAAGGCTCCATCTGTCCTATCCTTCAGGAGCCACCCTCCAAGAATTCCTAGTCTCCTTTAAAGTAATTCTAAGGCTATGGGGCACCGGGGTGGCTCAGTCAGTTTAGCGTCTGACTCTTGATTTTGGCTCAGGTCGTGATCCCAGGGTCAAGGGATTGAGCTCCACGTCGGGCTACATGTGGAGCCTGTTTCAGATTCTCTCGCTCCCTCTGCTCCTCTCCCCAGCTCATACTCTCTCGAATTAATTCATTAATTAAATTAAGTAACTCTAAAGCTAGGTATGGTGCCTACCTCTCTAATGCTCTGCTTGGATAGTAGAATGTTAGTACCAAGAAAACTTGGTCCCCTGACTTTGTTTCCAACTCTTTTTTCTTTCCCTATTTACTTTCTTTGTCTAGAGCAGTAGAAACTTAAAATTTTTACTTAATGTATCCTTAAGCACTTCGCTTTAAAAAATAATTTTATTGCGCCACACAGAGCTGCTTAGAAACGTGAATATTATGTTTCCCCTTAATTGTGCAAGACCTTCTTGGAAAATGAGCATTTATCATATCCCTGGGAGGTAAGCGCAGTGATGAGAGGAAGCAGTTCACTGCCCTAAATCTGCCACTGCCTCGCCAGTATTCTGTGAATCTAGTGGCCACGGGGAAGGGCACCCGCGTGTTGTGACCGCTAAGGACATGCGTGGGAACACCAGAAAGTCATAATCTCCTTTCAACCTCGTAAGAACACTGTGATGAACCTAGAATGCTATATCCCAAAAGTGCAAAATTAAGCTCAGAGATGAAAAATAACTTGTCCAAAGTCCAAGTAAGCAGTGAGTGTGGTGGCACGGATTAGGGCGGAGAATGAATATGGACCCATTACAACATTTCCCCATATTTATGTTTTTCAAATGCTGAGTGTGACAGATAATGCTAGCCTTTCCCAGGACATGCATCTCCGCTATCTTTCCCGGCCGCTCTGGCAGTAATTCCTGGCCAAGTGACTGAATCCTAATTTACGCAATTCATGCAAAATGATGCCCAGCGGCTCCAGTCTGGACCGATGGAAAACCTCCACTTGTACGAATCTCCACATTATCTGCGCTCTTTTTTCTTCTTCAGTCTAGCTAGAGTAACGATGACAGTCAGGGCAATCTTATAAAAGTAGATGAAACAGGATCTTTCTGTTGGTTTCCTTCAATGACTCTGTGGAACAGAACCACTCTTCCCCTGTGGCTGAGCCCTTATAAATTTATTACTAGATCCCGTTCTAGCATGCGAGGGAGCTGGGTATCGCTAGGCTCAGTGAATCCAGGAAATGTTCAAATGGGAGGAGACTGGGAGATACCAACTTTGGGTCCCCGAGGTTTGTGAAGGGGCTGTGTGCAAGCTATTTTAAAACGTTTCAGCACAGATCGTAGGACTTAACCAAATGAGGCTAAGCATCCTATTTATTTTATTTTAATTTGGGTTGGAATCGCAACAGAGAGGTTAAGCGACCTACCCAAGGTCATGCAGGTAAAGGCGTGCAGACCCAAGAGATGAATCCATAGACCAAGTTTATTTTTTCCCATTACTCCTTAGAGGATGGTTATTGTCTGGTGGTTTTCATTGAGTTGCTTGTTGAGAGACAGGATGCCCTCGTGTTAGTGTGCCCAGTTCATCAAAGAAAAATCACTACTATGTTGGAAGACTTTGGGGGATCTCAAGGCTTGACCACAAGGTACATAAAGACAGATACTGGTGCTTAACTTCCACTTTCATCCAGAGAGAGAGAGAGAGAGGGAGAGGGAGAGGGAGAGGGAGAGGGAGAGAGAGAGAGATTGAAATCAGTAATTTATAGGTTGACATTTTCCTTGGGTCCTCATAATACTTGTTTATTAGAGATAATTTGCTTAAGCGTGCACAAGGTGGAAGGTGCACACAAGGAAGGTTTTTATTAGTTGTGTACTGAATGGATCAATAGTCATTTGAATACTATAAATCTGTCCTGTTAACAGGTTTATTTCTTCATCAGATATTAATTCCAGAGGGTTTCACCCATTATGGAATTGACATAAACCATGCCGTGCAGATGTTGATGTCTCTGTAATCAGGTTCAGCTGTGCATCTGCGGGAACCTCCATGTGGGCCCTTGAACATGGGGTAACAGACTGGCATCAGGTCAACCCAAACATGGAGCCCTTGCTTTCCTTGGAGAAGGAATTGGAAGAAAAGAAGGAAGTCATACATTCATTCAGTTGTTGGATTTGCTTCTTTTCTTTCTTTCTTTCTTTCTTTCTTTCTTTCTCTTCCTTCCTTTCTTTCTTTCTTTCTTTCTTTCTTTCTTTCTTTCTCTTTCTTCCTTCCTTTCTTTCTTTCTTTCTTTCTTTCTTTCTTTCTTTCTTTCTTTCTCTTTCTTCCTTCCTTCCTTCCTTCCTTCCTTTCTCCCTCTCTCTCTCTCCCCCCTCCCCCACCCCGCTTAATCCCTCTTTCCCTTCACCTCCGTCCCATCTTTGTCTATGAATATTCATCCATCCATTGTCCATTTACTTATCCTAATTAAGAAAAGCAACATAGGGGGACCTGGGTGACTCAGTGGGTTAAGCATCCTACTCTTGGTTTCGACTCAGGTCATGATCTTATAGTTTGTGTGTTCGAGCCCCGCGTCGGGCTCTTTGCTGACAGCTCAGAGCCTGGAGCCTGCTTTGGATTCTGTGTCTCCTCTCTGTCTCTGCTCCTCCCTGCTCGTGCTCTGTCTGTCTGTCTGTCTCTCTCTTTCTGTTTCAAAAATGAATAAACATTAAGACAAAAAGATATCAGTGGTTTAAAAAAAAGGAACAAGTCAAACAGTATGGAGATATGAGGGGGAAAAAGCTAATAATCTACACTCCACGCTGTTGCTTTGGTTAAATGGTTATGATGGACCTTTTCTGCCCACGCAAGCATGCAGAGTATATATGCATTTGGAGGGATGGAGTTTGTATGTCTGTGTTTTAATAGCATAATATTTTGCCCATCATTTAGAAACATGCTTTGTTTGGTTAACAATATTTTTGGAACACCATACGTAAAAAAAGAATTTCTTTAATGATTGCATATAATTCTATGGAATAGCCCTGATTTAATCAAACATTCAGTATTGTTTTAAAGTTTTTTTAATGCTTATTTATTTTTGAGAGAGAGCGAGAGCGAGAGAGAGAGAGAGAGAGAGAGAGCAACACCCAGTGCTCAACACAAGTGCCCTCCTTAATCCCCATCACCCATTTAGCCCTTCCTCCTGCCCACCTTCCCTCCAACAACCCTCGGTTCTCTACAGTTAAGGGTCTGCTTTACGGCTTGCCTCTATTTTTTGCTTATGTTCATCTATTTTGTTTCTAAAATTCCACATATGAGTTAGATCATATGGTATTTGTCCTTCTCTGACTGACTTATTTGGCTTAGCATAATACACTCTAGTTCCATTCATGTCATTGCAAATGGCAAGATTTCGTTCCCTGTTATGGCCGAGTAATACTCCATTGTATATATCTACCACCTCTTTTTTATCCATTCATCATTTGATGGACATTTGGGCTCTTTCCATAGTTTGGCTATTGTTGAAAGTGCTGCTATAAACATCGGGGTGCATGTGCCCTTTCGAATCAGTGTGTTTGTGTCCTTTGGGTAAATACCTAGTAGTGATATTGCTGGATTATAGGGCAGTTCTGTTTTTAGCATTTTGGGGGAACCTGCATACTTTCTCCAGAGTGATCCAGGTCGTTTCAGCATTGTTATTATTCTTGGTTTTGTTTTGCCCTTATTAATACTACAGCAATGAATATTCTTATGAATATTATCTAGCATACTGCTGGTTTTAATATTGTAGAATGGATTCCAAAGGTGGAATTTTGGGGTCAAAGTTCAGGTGACATAATTTAGCATCCTGTGTTTTTTACTTAATGTTACCCGCAAGCATTTCTCTATGTTAATGGGATCTCTTTGTAAGGTGTGTGTGTGTTTTTTTTTAATTGGTTGCAAAATAGTCTGTCTTATAGTTGTACCATAGTTCAGGGGCCATTTCTCCCATAACTGAAATTTTGGGTGCTGTTCATGTCTTTGCTTTTATCTATATATACACACACACATACATACACACACATACATTTTTTCGTGTTTATTTATTTATTTTGAGAGAGAGAGAGTGCAAGTGGGGCAGGCGCAGAGAGAGAGGGGGAAAGAGAGTGCAAGCAGGGGAGGGCCAGAGAGGGAAAGACAGAGAATCCCAAGCAGGCTTCTCGCTGCCAGCACAGAGCCTGCTGTGGGACTTGATCCCACAAACCGTGAGATCATGACCTGAGCAGAAGTTGAGGGTCGGCCGCTTCACCGACTGAGCCACCCGGGCGCCCCTTGTCTTTGCTTTTATAAATACTACCAAGAAGAACATCTTTTCTGCATGAACGTCTGCCCTCCTCTTGACTTCCTTGGCGTCCTACAAGCAGGATCACAGGTGGAAAGTCGCGAAAGGAGGGGCCTTTTAAATCCCGGGCTGCAAACAATCCCGTGGCAGGTTTACACCACCCTCTCGGTCCACACGCAGAGCAGCACTTTACAAACCGCAGCATAAACCCTCGGAATAATCCCGTGCCCCACAGGGACAGAGCACTGTTATTAATGTAACTTCACAGACAACTTTCTTTTGAAAGCTTTGTCGAACCTGACCACAGCTCATTAGACAACCTCCTTACAACCCCAGGGCAGCCTGTGGATTCTGCAGCAGACAAGTTGGCCTGAGCCGAAGGACATCCTCAGGGGAGCGTCCCAGTCCCATCCTACCCGAAAGATGATCTCAGCCCACACCTGCCAGCCGGGGGACATGAGAGCTTCCCTTCTGGGAGATAAGAGAAAGTCTCTTTGGTTCCTTCTCTGGTTCATTTCTATCTTCGGATCATGCCGTGTGTTTCCCAAGGGGGCACCGTTGGCGTTTGGCAGGAGGGACGGTCCTGCACGTGATGGGGCATTCTGGGCACCTGGCCTTGGTCACTGTACCCCAGGAGCACATTAGTAATTGTAACAACCACTGGTGTCTCCTCATGTTCCCAGCTTCCCTTTTACACACTTCACCCCTTGCTTCCAATCATATTCAAACATGTATTTTTCCAAATCCTTTTTCATGTGTTTTATATAACCATGTGGCATCTTGTTCTATGGGCTTTTGCTGTAAGACCTCTGTGCTGATGCAGATGATTCTCGGCTGGGAGTGGAAAGGGCTGGAAGGAGGGAAAGTAATCAGCATGGCCTGTGCTAATGGGGTTACAGGGTGGAGGGTGTTCATGTATTTTTTAATAGGATAACATGGTGGTTAAAAGCTGGGATTCTAGAACCAGGAGACCTGGTTCAAATTCTGACGCTTACTCTTACAAGCTCATGATCTTGGCAAGTTCTTAACCTCTTTACGCCTTTCCTTTACCGTAAATATGGGATTGTTATTGTTCAGACTGCATAGTTTTGTTGTGAGGAGTAAATGAGTCACTATTTCTGAGATACTTTCGTGCCTGACACAGAACAAGCCGTGTGTGTGTGTGTGTGTGTGTGTGTGTGTGTGTGCGTGTATTCTCCACTATTCCAGCAAGGCAAAGGGATATTTGAGAAAGATCTTCTAGGGGTCCCCTGGGAGACTCAGTTGGTTAAGCATCTGACTCTTGGTTTTGACTCAGGTCATGATCTCGAGGTTCATGAGTTCGAGCCCCACATCAGGCTCTGTGCTGGCAGCGCAGAGCCTGCTTGGGATTCTCTCTCTCCCCCTCTCTCTGCTCCTCCCCCGCTCTCTCAAAATAAAGAAAGAAACTTAAAAAGAAAATCTTCTAGAGTAGTGAGGATATCCAAAAGCAGTCTAGGGAAACTTCTAGGGCAGAAAGCTTAAGAAGGTAAGATACACGTAATAGGCAGTCAGTACGGCGGCATCCCTGGTCTGATGCACATAATTTGAGACGGGTCACGTGACCCATCTTGTGCAGGTACTTCTCTGGCAGCTGTGAAGAGCACCCCATCGTTGTCCTGGCTGCCAGCTGGACTAAAGCTGTGACCCCCCTACCTAAGAGGAAAGAGGGCTGTTCAGAGCAGGACCTTGGTACCATGAGGGCTGTGGCCCTTGTGGCCTGTGGCAGGCCCCGCCCACCAAGCGTGTCCGGCTTGACTCTCTTCCTTTTCGTGGGAGCCTAGGGAAGCCCAAGATCCAGGTGACCATTCGAGGCTTGGGTTGTACCTTCAAGCCCCTCGTCTTTGTCCTCCCAGAAGGACAAAAAAATGGAGGGAGAAAGAACGAGGAAAAAGAAGCCTATTTATGACACTGTGCGAACAAATATTAGCACGTGAAATTCAGAACAGTCCTATGAGCAGACATAGAAGCCCAAAATTTTCCTCTGTTAGAAGATGTACATTTCATTTCATATGTATTTCTGAGAGCAGTGGGCATCTTAGAATCCATGCGGGTATTTGCTGCACGGTGACCCTCCCTCCCCAATGCTGTGAGCAAATTAGTAGCACATCTTACACTTGATAACACATTGAGCTGTGATAATAATTATTATCAAAACAAACATAGAAAGTAACTAAGTGCTATCTAATTCGTTTATTTAATACCCATCACAACCTAGTGAGGTGGATTCTATTATTGTACCCACTCTACAGATGAGACAACCGAGGCACAAAAAGTTAAACTGTGGGCCCTGGCTCCCACAGCTGGGTTAGAGGCAGATGTGGAATTTGGCAAGATTGCCAAGATGAGCCAGCTCATCCGCAGTGGGTCTGGGACGTGACCCAGGGTCTCTGTGGTCCCCACATCCGTATTCTTTCCCTACTGACCCCGTCACTGAATCCCTTCCTCATTGCTCTGCTCTCTATACCCAGAATCCTGAAACCTGCCAGGTCAGGTGGTCCCAGAACAGAGCATGCTTTGATGGGACCGATCCTTGTCATTTCCTCCACTCACTCTCCTCACCCCTCAGACTCTTTCTTTACGACACTTTTGTTGTCAGGGCATTCTCTGGAAGGGGCCAACGTGGACACTGTCAAGGGGACACCAAAAATGAGGGGAAGTCGCAACCATTGCCAGACACAATCACTGACCATCTTCTTCGAAAATTGAGCCCTCCCAACGAACCTTCCAATTGACCTCTGAATTGAATAATTTAAATTCATTGAGTCAAAGGCAGTGAGTTTGGATAGCCTAGACAGACGAATCAAGATTTTTTTTTATTTTTTTATTTTTTTGGACTAAGAGCCTACCGTTCATTTATTCAACAAATGCTTTTAAACACTCACCACTGTGGTCGGCAGTGGTAACGTCTGTAGAAGCAAAGCACGCCTACAGGGGCAAAGACCTGGAATAAACCGCAGACAAGATACTATCCAGACCACTGATTTCTATGCCCTGTATGTTTTTATTGTCTTTGCCTCAGTTGACCAAACGACACCAGCCAAGATTTTGTCCACTCGGATTTCAGCGTCTTTCCCTGTTCACACCTCTCTGGTGTCCTGCACCCACCCTGAGGGTTCTCCAATGCCCACCCCAGCAGTGCCAGCGTGGACCTGCCCCCACCCCGTGGGATTCAAGATGGCACCCACCTTTGGCTAAACTTCCTGGCACGCTGGCAATTCATATCTATGAATCTGTGTTCTATCTTCCACGGATAAGCTTTCACAGAAGAAAGACAAATAACAAAGATAAGAGTTAGAAGAGGAGGTGTGAGGGGCGCCTGGGTGGCGCAGTCGGTTAAGCGTCCGACTTCAGCCAGGTCGCGATCTCGCGGTCCGTGAGTTCGAGCCCCGCGTCAGGCTCTGGGCTGATGGCTCGGAGCCTGGAGCCTGTTTCCGATTCTGTGTTTCCCTCTCTCTCTGCCCCTCCCCCGTTCATGCTCTGTCTCTCTCTGTCCCAAAAATAAATAAAAAACGTTGAAAAAAAATTTAAAAAAAAAAAAAAAAAAAAAAAAAAAGAAGAGGAGGTGTGAATGCTGACTGGGGTTACTAATTCCCCCAGCTAATTTAATTCTGATTTCCTCGTACTCCTCCTCATCATGATGCAGTTGACTCCAGAGAAAAAAACTATCAAGAAAAGGTTTTTTAAATGTTACACTTTTGGATAATTGATCGGCTGTAGGGGCTTTCCTTTAAATTTCAGACTTTAAGGAGTATAAGGTGAAATTTGTCCCTGGCACTGATGATTAAACATGTGTGCTATTTATGAAATTCAGGAAATACAAAAATAATTTGGCCAGCTCTCACCTTCTGGTCCTTTTGTGATTCTAGAGACGTAAAGATGAGGAAGACCGTGGATGAACTTTATTGAATTATCGAACTGGGTGTCGCTAAGGGAGGGGAGGTTCCTCCTATCTGTGAATTTAGGGTACAGTGGATCATTTACCTGGATTCGGAATATTTGGACTTAGAATCAGATTCTCAAATATCACCACCTTCTGGTCCGGCCACCGAACCTGACAGGGAACTGCCCCCTCCAATCCCAGAGTAGAGGAAATCTCAGTGGTAAACAGAATTCCAACTCTACTCTCTGCATGGCTCATGGGCAATTCACTTTCCCATCACTACTTTTTTATAGTTTGGAGGGAAAAGGTTAATACTGTAAAGGGTGCTTGACCATATTTTCTAAGTGGGAGACATTTCCCCTTTTCATAGTCCTTCTAGGTGTGCCTGGGTGGCTCAGTAGGTTAAGCATTTGATTTCAGCTGGGGTCATGGTCTCACAGTTGAGAGGTTCAAGTCCCGTATCAGGCTCTGCACTGACAATGTGGCACCTGCTTGGGATTCTCTGTCTCCCTCTCTCTCTGCCCCGCCCCAACGTGCTCACTCTCTGTCTCTCTCAAAAATAAATCAACTTTTTAGAAAATTAAAAATACACACATACACACACACAAGTCCTTTTATATATGTGTGTGTTCCTTGTTGGGTTAAGAAGGTGTGATTCTCCCAACAGCCAAGACCCATTTGTCACCCAGGTAGCCTTGGAACAGACCGAGAGCTCACCACTAGATCTGTCAATGACTTGTGTGCTCATCTTCCAAGGTTTGGTTTGCCAAGACTCAGGGTAGGCCTTTTGTCAAACACCTGCCGATGAACACTTGGCACAGCGCATTCTGGAACGTATCATGGATTTCCTTCTCTGTCATCTCGGGAGCAGAGAAGGGGGCAGGGGAAAGGAATCAGGAGAGAAACGGGGATGAGGATACATGAGAGTGCGTACAGGACATGGGGCGGGCTGGGTCGGACACTGCCTTGCGTGAGGAGGGACTCATCCATTTTCTAAGAAGTAACAAAAAGAAGGTAAATTTGGTGCTGGGACATCTGAGGGCTGACGCGAGAAGAAATGCAGTGAGACATACAGTTAGAAGAGATGTCCCCGTGCCTGTGTGTGGCATGTGTGTGTATTATTAATATGTCTGCTGGCCTTGGTAAGGTTCATGCAGGTTTCCTGGATTCTTTTGTACCTGGCCTGTAGGGATATAAATTGATGCTAGGTGCTTTCTGCATTGTGGCTGTGGGGGTGCATATTCCTCTAGTGTATGTTTAGGGCTGTGCTGACTTCTTTGGGGTTGATAAGGAGGAATGTGAGCTGAATGGTAATAGAACAAGTAAAATATTACTTCCTGCATCTGTCGTAACAAAGCGTACAAGCTGGCTACACAGCATGAAGGTTTCATCCCAGCTCAGGGTACCAGCGGGCCATGCCCCGTCGGAAGGCTCCGGAGAATAGTCTGTCCCTCCCTCGTCCAGCTTTGGGTCATTCACTGACGGTGTCTGTCCTGTTGCAGCCCTCTGCTCTCCACCCCATTATCACATGACGTTTTCTCTGTCTCCTCCACTTCTTATGAGGACGCCAGTAATATTGGACAAAGGGTCCACTCTACTCTAGAGTGACCTCATCTTAACGAATGATATCCTTAAAAACTATTTCCAAATCAGGTTATATTCTGAGGCATTGTTTGGGGGGTGGGGACACAATTCAACCTATAACCAGTGAGAACGATAATAATAGTTCAGGTATTAGCAGTACACTTGCTGTTCATGGAGCGTCTACTGTACTTTGGCCATTATACTAGGAACTCTCTCTTTTAGCCTCACCTCAGTCTTATAACAAATGAGGAAAATGAGGCCCTGGGAGCCTTGATCCCCATTTCTTGCCTTTCCCCCTTTTCCCCTGTTCCCCAGGCCAGGTTCCCGATGTGCCGATTCCTCACCACACGCTCACTGTGGCAGATGTTTATTCCAGAACCCAAAACTAGACGCGTGGTCTGACAGGTGTCATAGTATCACAATGTGGCAGAATTTCAATCACCAGAGCTGCTCAAGGAAACATAAATCACGCACTGAAAGACAGCACTCTAAGTGTTCAGAACAGGAGCTTGAACAGCATTTTGGGGGTTGCGATTCTTAGGGTTGTGGTTAGAAAATCACAGACTTTAGGGGTACCTGGGTGGCTCCTTCAGTTGAATGTTCGACTCCGGCTCAGGTCATGATCTCACAGTTTGCGGGTTTGAGCCCCGCGTCGGGCTCTGTGCTGATGGCTCGGAGGCTGGAGCCTGCTTCAGATTCTGTGCCTCCCTTTCTCTGCCCTTCCCCCATCTGTGCTCTGTCTCTCTCACTCAAAAGTAAATTAACATTAAAAAATCAAAAAAGAAAAAGAAAAAAAGAAAAAATCACAGACTTTGAACAGAACTTCCCCAGGTCCACATCCCAGCCCCACCACTTACCGATTTGGAAGATTTGGGGCAGGTTACGTAAAAGTTGTGCACTGTGGTTTCCTTCTCCATAAAATGACTTACCTCATAGACTTTTTATGAAAGTCAAGTAAACTCATCTGTACAAGTTATTACTACTAGAAATAATATTTCCCTATTCACAAACATGGATTTCGCACGCATTTATCACATACTGCTGATGGGCAAAGTACTCAAAATCTGCTCCTTTCTCTGGTATTTTTGACAACAGGAAAAAAAGCAATTATGACTGAACTTGTTTGAGCTGTGAGTCCTCTCCCTGCATCAGCCATAGAGGCAGCAAGGCATAATTGATAATGTTCCTTCTTATCTCTAATTGTCGACGATCTCTCCACACACAGGGAGGCAAGCTGTGCTCTTCAAACACAGATTCCTCCTCCCGCTTCCTGTGTAGTCTTGCCCCCTCCTACCCAAGCTGCTAATTGTGGACAGTACCGCTGTGGGGTCACTTTTTCCCTCATCTCCTTCCTGGAATGTGCTTCAGATGAAAACCCAAGCGTTGAGCTCAACAAGTAGAGACTGGGGAGAAGGCACGGGGGTGGGGGGCAGTGAGTCTCTTGTAGAAAAATGGAACCACCTGGGGCGCCTGGGGGGCTCAGTCGGTTAAGCATCCGACTTCAGCTCAGGTCGTGATCTCAGTTTGTGGGTTCGAGCCCCGTGTCTGGCTCTGTGCTGACAGCTCGGAGCGTAGAGCCTGTTTCGGATTCTGTGTATGTGTCTCTCTCTCTCTGCCCCTCCCCAGCTCATGCTCTGTGTCTCTTTCTCTCTTTCAAAAATGAATAAACATTAAATTTTTTTTAATTAAAAAGAAAAATGGACACACCTCCTTTGGCCTTCGGTACCCAGGAGGAAATGTCAAGGGAGGCGGGCCTTGGGGCGGCCTGGCGTGTGTGGTTGTAGACAGCCTCCCCTCCCCGGTGAGTGCCCTGGCAAAGGCATATTTCCCTTGCCAAGGCTTCATCCCTTTTGTAGCAAGGGTACGTTCTCCCTTCTGTGGAGAAGACACTGCAGATTTCTTTTCAAAGGTTTCCCGAGTCCCTTTTTTGCAGAATATCTGGTGGGACACTGGGCTAAGCACACTTTGTCGAGAAATTACAAATTACTAATCTAAGTGTCCCGGAGAACCATTTTCCTTCTGCTTTACCTAATTTCCACACTTAGGAAATCAAACCTGCAATTCAGTGTTGATACAGCAAGGTGGTCCTTCCGGGCCACATCATGAGGCAGGACCTGACTCTTGTATTTAATTCTTTTTTTTTTTTTTAATGTTTATTTATTTTTGAGAGAGAGAGATAGAGTGTGAGTGGAGAAGGGGCAGAGAGAGAGGGAGACCCAGAATCCGAAGCAGGCTCCAGGCTCTGAGCTGTCAGCACAGAGCCCGACGCGGGGCTCGAACCTGCAAACCATGAGATCATGACCTGAGCCCAAGTCGGACACTTAACCAACTGAACCGCTCGCGCGCCCCTGGGACCTGACTCTTGATGGCCTTGCTGGTTGGGTCGTCCAAGCCTCTTAGCCCCAGGGCCTGATGTTTACATCCTGCACACAAATTGCCACCGTTGATTCTCCCCCAAATGCTCCCTGCTCTCCAGAGACAGCGGTGGGGATCAGTGTTCGCTTTTCCGGGGCTGAGCTGAGCCCTGTTTCCTTTGCTGCTGTTCCTCTACTTCCCCACGTGCCCCTGCCAACGTAAGCTGGAAGCATTGGTATTCACATTTGTGTGCGGGCAGCCGGGCTAACACGCACCAGAGGGAAAATAGTATTTCTCATCAATGCTCAATAATTAGTCTTCATTGCATCCAAATCTATATCGTGACGCGTCCTGGAAGGGTTTCGCGTTCTGCGTGGAAGCGGCGACAGACATTTGCTGGGGAGGAAGGAAAGGAAAACGTACATACGGTGAGAGGAAACTTTCTCTGAACACTTGCACAGGAAAAGAGCTACAGTTGAGCCTGGACGCACGGGCTTCCTCTCGCTCCACGGTTCACGGTCTTCCCAAGTAGCGTCAACTTTCTGAAAAACTGAGCATCTTGAAAAGGCACCTATTAGGAGAGCATATTTCTGCAGCAATAATTATTCATAGCAATCCTCGTTCCACAGGAAGGGGCTCTGCATTGTCTGTCTACACCAGATGTTAACTGGAAGAGATTAGAGGTGTTGGTGAGGGGTTGGGGGGGGTTTTTCGTCCTGCTCTTCTGATTTGCTTGGCCCTACTGAAATTTCAGGCCTAGAACATTGTTACCTGCTCCTCCTGGAGAGGGTGTTGAGGTTGGGAGGGGTGATTAGTTGACATTTCACGATTAAGACCCGAGTGATTTTTCTTGGAAATTTAACTCTAAAAATTGCCAGTGGTGTTGGATTCTATCTCGTGTTAGGAAACAGATCTGGGGGTGAGGGTGGGGAAGGAAGATAAAGATGTACTCATTTGAAGGCATTCGAATTCTTCCTCATCTTGTCTTCCCATGAAAATGATTTCATAACAAGTTTTTTGTTTTTTTTTTTTATGGGAAAAATTCACAGGAATTAATGTGGAACCATTAGGCACGGATTCCTGCCTGGAGCCTGGATATGAATGCCAAAGACCACAGGACTTACTGACGTGTCTCTGGGTATTCAGGCCCACGGAGGGGGCTTAGCAACACATTTCCTGGATTAAACTGGCGTGGAAGTTTAGTCAAATGGCAAGTCCATTTGGTCAAGGGAGGGAAGTCATTTAGAAGGTAAACTCGTTGGCGTTGCTTCGATGATTAGGTAGTTAGTATTAGGCAGAAGGGGCAGGGGAAACTGCGGCCCACAGGCCAAAGCCTGCCGGCTCTCTGTGTTTGTGAATAAAGTTTTATTGGCACAGAGCCACGCCCATTTGTTTTTGTATCGTTTACAGGCTGCTTGTGTAGTACAGCACCAGGGCCGCGAGAGCCTAAAATACTTACTTCCTGCTCTTTTAGAAAGTTCAAGGACCCTTGACTCAGAAAATTAACTAGATGGTGGTCCCTCAACTTTCTGAATGGTTGTTAAATCTCTCGTTTGTGCACACCTTTAAACAAAATAGTGTTGTATCTATAATGAGACGCTCAGAAGGCAAGTAAAGTGGGGGTTCTGTTGATAAGAGGAAAAGGCCGTTGAGATTGCAGGAAATCGGGGCCTCGATGCTGAGTCTATCTGACACCCTGGCTTTTGCTTTGCTGTGGATGTTGTTTATTTAAAACTAGCTTTAGCCGCTCAAAGCAAAGGCCCACCTCTCCAGCTTCTGTATAAAAGCCCGGTTTTCTAGCTAGACGAAGGCCTTGTGGAATCTGATTTCTCGCTCGATCACTGGGGATCGTTTGAGACCTGATTTGGAGAAAGTTTCTATCAACTCGTATGCGGACCAGGCAGAAAAGTTGTCAACTGACAAAACCACCAAATAGGCCATGATAAAGAATAAACGCCACCCACCCTTGGCCCAGGTAAATGTGGAATTACTCAATAGAGCTTTGCACTGAGGGTGATAATGGGCAATCCGCTAAATTAATCGTCTATTAAAAAAAAAATCGCATAGTTAAGGGGATGTGCACTTATAAACCCATTCTTCAGTAGAGAAGTACTTAGGGTGCAGTAAGGAGTTTAAACAAAATTAGTGGAAAAACAGGGAGTTTAAGGGAACAAGAGATCAAGTTTGCCAGACTCCCCCCCACATCAGGTGATTTAAGCTAAAAATGGCTTAAAATATCGCAATCACTTGAAACGCCTTACATAAACTGACCAGGAATCTGGGGCATTCATGCTAGAGACAATTTTCTTCTCCTCAAGATAAGGGATGGGGAATTAGTCATAGGGTATTTCCAGATAATGTAGTTAACACCTCGTGTAATATTAGGTGGGCAGGGAGCTGTGCTCTCGGGACCAAAATCGTTCCTGCCAGTTCTAATAAGGAATGTGTGTATTTTTAAAGTCTGGGTAGCCACTGATGAGTCATTTCCACAATATGCCTCCCTTGGGTGTGAAATGGGGCAGAAAGAGCCCCAAACGGCTGTTGGGTGATCTGTTCAGGCATTCATTCATTCATTCATTCATTCATTCACCACATGGTTGCTATTCCCACACACACTTGTATGCCAGGCTCAGTGCTAAGTGCCGGAGAGGCACGGGCGAATAAAATCTCATTTTCAAGGGGCTTTTTGCCCATTGGGACACCTGAAAGAGATGTGGGGTTGTACGTGGTGCGGTCCCTATTGGTCAAGGGTAGGGCGGAAAGCAGACCCTATTATGACCTAAAGGTCAAGGGTCCCTCTTGGTGGCAAGGTGATTCGGAAGCACCGGCAAAGCTCATCCACGTGACTCTGTTTATAAAGGCAGCTTTCCTCTCAAATTGGTTTTGTTCACTTATTTTTGTACCCCTCATTTTAATTTCCTATGTTGAGCCTATCCCCTGTGCTTATTCTCAGTGCGAGAGAGAGAGAATGGCGAGGCGAATATGAACTTGGGGCCCAACCGTCCCTCTTCACATTTGAGTCCTAACCCTGCCACTTGCTGTGTGTCCTTGGGCAAGTTGCGTAACCTTTCTGAGCTCCAGCTTCATCACGTGGCTGCGGGACTGAGGTGAGGGATCAGCCACGGCCGTCGCCAGTGACTGGGGAGAAGGTGAATGACAGAAGGGTCACCCCGTACTCCTTGACCCCCGCCTCCTTCTGCTGCTTCATTTTGGCTGATGAAGGGTGGAAAGAAGTTGGTCTCCCTGGCTGTGAACCCCCGAAAGGTTGCTTATTTTCTGCTGTGTCCAGCCTGTCTGATCCAGAGACCATGTGACCCCGCAGGATCGTAGAGCTGTACATTGGAAGCTGTCAGGGGGCTGAGAGCCAAGGAGGCCTCAGTCGCTGTGAGGTATTTCCCCACGTGCCAGTGGACTGCAGCCCTCCTCCCTGCTGTTCTTGCTCTTTAGGTCCTTCTGGAACCTGGGTCAGGAAAGAGGCCTGATGAGAAAAGCTTCGCAGGCGGGCTGGTGCTTCTGAGCCTTGTCTTTACGGAAGAGCCCCTGTCTTATTTCCGTGGGCCCTCAGATTATGAGAGGCGTTGGTCTCCCAACTAATTAGATTCAGTAAATAATGGCCCGCGTGGTCGCTCTGTGGATAAAGCGTGTTTCTCATTCGGCTCTTAAAAATATTGTAAATAGGTACCCTACCCCCTTTTCTCATTGTGGGTCACCCAACCCGCCAAGGACCTTAGATCAGACCCCACTGATTTGAAGGAGAAGGAGCGAAGTCCTCCTCTCAGAGCGTAGACAAGGCGGGATAAGCTAGAAGATCGCTAAGTCCAGCCCTCGTCAAAAGGGTGGAATTTGAGGGGAAGCTAAATCGATAGGTAGGCGGGATTATGGCTCCCTTAAAACATACCTTGGCCTGAGCTCACTTTCGCACCTGCCGTACGACCTACCGCAAAGACCCCTGTGGATGTGACTCATGTCGGTTCTTCCCCCAAAGAGTCCACTTATCCACAGCCCCAGGTTCTGCAGGTGCATCGAGGCTGGCTCTCTGCTTGGTTGGGGCGCAGGACTCCGGCTTCGCTGGTCTCTCAAGAGTAAGAGGAGACATCAAAATGTCAACATGGCAGGGCCTTCTCTGAGGTGGTGTCTCTTCTCCTGGACTGAGACTCGGGACAGAGAGACAGGGCTCCAGAAAGCAGCCCCTGAGCCCACTTTCCTTCACTATTGAGTGCCTGCAGGCAACAGCTGAGCCCATGGGCCCAGAGCCGCCCAGAAATCTGTACCGGGAATGCAAGCTCAGGGACAAGAGGAATCTCCCTGGGACCCCACAGAAGCATCCTTAGCCCCTTGCCTGCCGTGCCAGCATGGCCTCTGGAGTCACAGGGCATGGGATCGAATCCCAGTTTCGCCAGTAAGAACCGAGAGAGTCCCTTAATCCCTCCGTGGGTCCTGGCTTTCCGTAAACTTGGGGAAATAAGAACAAACCTATTTCCCAGCGTTGTTGCAAGGACGACACGGGTGTGGTATGTGTGTGTGTTGAAAAAGAGAAAGAGAAAGCAAGCAAGCTTAGGTCAGTGTGGGGCACGTAGGAAGCGTGTAAAAGCAGCTTTCCTGTGAGTCATACCTTGCAGAGAACGACTCTGTCAAAGTCACACCCACGACAGTTTGGAAAGGAAAAAAAGAAAATCGACCTGCGATTTTGTTTAGGCAGCAACTGAGTTTGGACTGATGGATTTTGGTTTTCCTTTGCCTCACAAAGGGTATTCAATCACTCTGCACTCATATCTTTCGAAATGCTAAGTACCCACTGGGGCAGGCTCTGGAGGGGGTGCCAGGAACCCCTCTCACCGAGGTCAGAGCCTAGAGCACACACGTGACCACATCACAAGGTTCAGGACTGGCAGTGAAGGTGAGGAGAGGTGTCCGTTCTAGGGGGTGACATCTGAACTTGGTGATGACGGAAGGTGTCTCACACACGCCCTGCATGAGAACTCTGTGCGCACCTTCTCCGCCGTGTGGTCAAGCCTTCCTGGTTCTCTTCCTCCTGGTCCCAGCCTCTGCCGCCCGCTTCGGTTCCCGAGTTCCACGGTGGGCACGGCTCGTCTCTGGGTGCCTCCGCTTTCCGTGGCCAGAGCTCTGCCGGGTCAGGAGTCCCCCTTGGTCCGTCTGCTTCTCATCTTCCAAAATTCTTGCTGATGTTTCTTGATCCTGGAGTTAAATAAGTTGTGCCCTCTTTATCATGCTTTTAATAGAGTTGCTGGAGGGATCTCTGGCAGACATGCCTGAATACAACGTCCCAACTGGAAGCTCCCCGAAGTCTGTGCTTTTCTCGCCGCACCATCTCCCCGCCGAGCCCAAGGCCGAGAAAGGATCTTGCAGGCAGAGAGGAACACGAGCCCCCAGGATGGCCGATACGTCTACGACCCCCGTGCCGCTCTTAATGTTGAGTGGGTCGCACACGCCAGCTCCGTGTCCGTGCGTTGCACGCGTGCTCTGACTTAGCCATCAAAATCGTATCGGAATCTCAGATTTACGGCTGAGAAGACGGCCGCACAGTGGCTGAGTGTATTTCCCAAAGTCAGACAGCTGTCGCGTGTTGGAGGTCGGCTGTCGGGGCAGCGGGCTGCGGCGGGGGTTGGCGTGCAGGATCGGCGGGCGGTGCTCTTGGGATCCGTGCGTGAGGGCCCATGTGGCCTTGGAGGGGCACAGGGAGAGGACTGAGCTGCGATGGGGGCAGACACATCAGCCAGTCGTAAGGAGATTGAAACGGGGCGACCCTTCAGAGATGTCGTCATCTGGGGCCAAGGGGCCAAGCAGTCACAGACGTGGGCTGCCTCCCGGAGGGGTGTGTCCTTGGGCAGGGCAGGTCCCTTTGGCTGACAGCCGTTTCCAAGGAAGGACTCGGCCCCCAGCAGACATCAGCCCAGCAGCTGGGGAAATGATGCCCGCCCCCCTCCCGCCCCCCGTCCAGAATGGGGGTCTCAGCAGCACACCGCAACACCTGCGACCCTTGGAAGCCATACCTCTGTCACTTGAGTCTGTTCATGTAAGTGGGGTACGGGGATAGAAGAAAGGGAGAGGAAAGAGCTAGAAAGGTAGGCTGTCTTCTCTAGACCAAGAACTGGCCGGTGGCAAAGGGGCCGGCACTGAGCGGGGATAATGGTTATGTCAGATTAGACGAGTACTGTGTTTGGGCAAAACTGTCCGCTTGGGGGTACACGGGACCCTAGAGCCAATTCGGCTGGCAGGGTTCGTTTGACATCCTGAATACTCATGTATCTCCCTTCTCGGCTGAGAAGGGAGAGACAATTTCACTCCTTTCCGACGTCATTGGTTTCTGTTCCCTGTTTGAAAACGGTAGTCCTCCCATGCAGGAAAGATTTGGGTAACTCAGGTGGCAAAGCTCCCTTTGTTTAAAATAGCCACTTTTAAGGCTGGGACAGCAACATCATTAAGTTCCAGCACAGACCCTCCTTGTGCAATTTCATCGGTAGGAACCTGTTTGTGCGTTCAGCTGAGGAAATACCAAAACCAAAGCAGTTTCGAGGTTTAGCACCTTTGATGAAGTTACGAAAGTGCAGCGTGAATGAACGTCTTCCCCTTCTCCGTGTCTTCGTCTGTCGGTGGACAAACTGGATGAAAGGCCTTCCGCTTCAGAACGTGTGCCCTAACCATGTACTCGAAGCTCCTGAGTACCAGGGGGCTGTGTCTGCCCACTAGGCTTGTGATGCTGGGCAAAAGGAGTGAATTCTGAGTCTCTATACCCAGCTTCGTTAATATCTGAAAAATAATAATTCGCTGTCTTGAGATTTCCAATCCGCCAAGCGGTCCCCATCTCCTCTTCTCCCTGACACCCCTCCCCCCCCACTTCCCCTCCTCTCATACCTCCTGTTCTTACCCACAACCCCATAGGTTCCCAGATCCGGTATTGCTCCATGGGAGACATGCTGGGGGCACATGTATTTGTCATGATATATGGCTGGCCACATGTTGCAAAAAAGAACCTAAGACAAGAACCATGTGGTTTCCAAGGATGCTGAAGTCAGAGAGATCACAGTTCCCAGTGAGCCAGGGACATGACGAGGTCTGGAGTCAGGCAGATCTGGGTTTGGATCCTCGCGCTGCCTTTCAAGAGCTCTGTGTAACCTTGACCACATTCTACCTCCTTGAACTCCAGTTTCCTGATCTCTAAGGTGAAGTCATTCTCTACCTTGAAGAATTGTTGCAGTCGTAAATGCGCCAGTGTTTCCAAGTTTCTAGAAGGATGTTTAGGACCTATAACCAATTCAATACAACTATGTTGGCAACTATGGTCACCTCGGGCTGCGGGCGCCACCTGAGTGGAATCGGCTTTGAGATTATGGGGACCAACATGAACAAAATGTAAATGTCACAGGTCTGTGTTACTGTGGCCCCCGGGTCCCCCAAACCAACTTGGGTCTCTACTTTGCCGCTGTGCCTGCCCCAACGGTTAGAGTGCGGTTATACTTGGGGTCCTGACCTGTTTTGTCCTGCCTCATGACCTTCAAACTGTTGTTGGTGATGCGTTCTGTGCCCCCCACCCCCCACCGGCGGCAGTGTCACACAAGCTTGCCCAGGCTGAGTGTGTGGACCTCTTCCCGACCCCACGTTCAGACGGTCATGTTGAGAGTATTTACACCACGGGTTTGGGCAGACACTGTGGATCGTCTTCTCTCCCCTCCGTGTTCCAGTGAGCCAGGTGTTAAACTGTCACCGACGCTGCTTTTCACAGACGTGCAAAGCTCCCCACGGGAAAGTAAATTGTAGTTATCTTGCTTGACTCCTCCCCGCCTGCCCCCCACCCCGCCGCCGAAGGGATGACCGTGGCAGTAACCCAGGATTTTTTATGGGCTTAGAAAGGCGATTCTACACTTTAGACAAACCCTACAGTTAGCAATTCATGTATTTGTTCTCCCCCATTGCCTGTTCATTACGGTGAAAGCGTGAACACCCAAGGCAAAGGACGGGGTACGTCTCCCCCATGATAGTGGGAGGTGGTTGATGCGTGGACCCTAGAGATACAGTGGTCCTGAGTCTCAGGCCCTCGCATCCCAATTAGCAGGAAGTTACACTTCTCAGCCTCTAGGGAGGGATTAAATGGTACTGAAATCTGGAGCAGTTATGGATCTGCCCTTCTCTGTATTACACTTTAAATCAATTGGCCCTTTCCCCAAATCTGGGAACCAGAAGCAGCATTAGAGAATAGTAAATATTAAAAACAAGGGGGGAAAGTGACTCCCTCCCCTTTTTTTTCCCATTAAAAGGCTATCCTTCGTAGGACTGCCCCCTCCTCTGATCACAGATTCAAGGTGACCAGCACAAGGAGCCACTTTTCATTATTTTTTCACGAGTAGCTGAACCCCTGGCCTCCATCCCAGTTTTAGCCTCACGGTCCAGAGTCTGTGAGCAGCCAACTGGAGACATCTCTCCTAACGCAGGATAAATGACAAAGGTCATGGCAAGGGCCTGACTTCTGTGGCCCAAGATGCCAAGCGGCAAAGAGGTTAGGGGCATGGGCAGCTCAGGTGCAGATCCCGGCGACACCCCTTACTCGTTGTGTGACCTTGGGCAAGTTCCTTAACTTCCCTGACCCTCGGATTCCGTGTGTGTTCAACAGGAGTATTATAAATGAGACAGAACCCGTGAAAGGTGGAATGCCTAGGATGTTGAAAGGTCTTGTTGTTGTTGAAAGATCTACAGTGGGGTGCCTGGGGAGCCCGGGCGGTTGAGCATCTGACTTCGGCTCAGGTCACGATCTCATGGTTTGTTGAGTTCGAGCCCCGCGTCGGGCTCATTGCTCCCATTGCAAAACCCACTTTGGATCCTCTGTCCCCCTGTCTCTCTGCCCCTCCCACACTCGTGCTATACCTCTCTCTAAAAAATAAGAACAAAAGAAAGGCCTACTACAATGATAGTGTAAAGTCTTGAACACTAGATGTGCAGTGCTCCTATGTCCCTCTGGCACCTTCCCCTTTCTCCCGCTACCATTGTTAAGAGTGGGGTTCCGGAGCCCCAGGGATTAGGTTCAGCTCCCAACTCTGCTACTTATGCCTTGAGCTTTGCCTCTTTGGGACTCAGAGCCCTACCCGTAATTTGGGTTAGTGGCCTCAGAAAGGATCTGGAGGAGCGGGGGGATGACCCTTACTGGAAGCATTAAAGTCACATGCATCCCTCAGCATGGGGGGGTGAGCAGGTGGCACAAAACCAAAGTTCAATAATCAAGAATTATTTGTTAAGTTATTTTACTTGCTAAGATTCAGTTTACATGTCCGTAAAATGGGGATAATGATACTTCCATAGGGCTCTTGCAAGGATTCGGCAAATATTCTAGGGCTTGTCACCTGGAAAGTGCCACAGAAGGGATCAGACCCCATGTGGATTCATCCATTAAGGGGCCTGCCTTGTAAAGCCGGTGGATTGGGAATCCGGAGGGCACAGCCAGCAGAGGACAGATTTTCCACCCCCTTGACAATTTGAGGGCCGGCCACACCACTGGCTTGTATCATTACTGCCACCTTGTTTGGTAGGTACGAGCGTGTTTGTGTCCCTTCTCTTATCAGGACATCTCCCATCAGGTGTGGCAGCTAGAAGGGGAGAAAGCAGGGTAAGATTCTCCTTGGTGTAGCCAGTTGTCCCGAGTTCAACATTTCTCTGAACTTTGAGGGCAGGAGAGTCCCAGCCGCAGGTGGCTTGTCACGGGCCCACCTGGTGGCTGCTGGGAGACAGTCCACAGTCGCCCGACTGTTAACCCAAGGCTTGCCAGCCTGCAAGACCTGCTTTGCCTGAGAAGCAATTGGTAAAAGAGGAAGACTGTAGGGGAAGGGCCTCAGACTCCTTCTGGGGTATGTCCCAAATCATTTGTGGGCAGAAATGATATCCCCAGAGGCAGGGGACACCGAGCCACAAGCTGGGGATTGAAGGACTAAGAAATGGAGATCAGAAAGAAGGAGGTTAAGTGTCCAACTTCGGCTCGGGTCAGGATCCCATGGCTCTTGAGTTCAAGCCCCACATCGGACTCTGTGCTGACAGCTTAGAGCCTGGAGCCTGCTTTGGATTGTGTCTCCCTCTCCCCTTCTCTCTGTCTCTCTCTCAAAAGTAAATAAACATTAAAAGAAAAAGAAGAAGGAGGAGGAAGGTCCCTGAGGCTCTGTGAATGGCCACTTGGCCAGTCACTGAGGCAGGGGACGCGAACACAGCCTGATGGGCCTAGTTTTCCACATTTGCACGTCATTCCAGGAAGCTGTACAGCAACCAGGGTGTGGAGTCAGCAGGAACATTAGTCAGGAACGAGCATACGGGCTCGAACCCAGACACGCTCAGTTTGGATCTTAGCTCCGCTGCTTCCCAGGTGCGTGGCCGCGAGCGGCTTCACCTCCTTAGCCTTTGGCTCCAGGGTAAGCCCTACCTGGTGAAGAGGGTCGGAAGTGCCAATCGGTCATTACCATCATCACCATTGCCGTGTTGTTGCTTGCGTCACACTTGGGATGGGACTCGCCCTCTCTGAGGCGGCTGTCCAGCCTCCCACTCATCCCAGCCAAGGACACAGGAACTCGGGGTGTGTCTGGAAGGAAGGTGATTCACGGGCTGGAAGGTACCTGCCGAGGAAAGACTATAACGGGGCTGGGGGATCGGCCAAAGGCGAGGGGCCGGGGCAGGTGACCCGTGAGTCCCCAGAGGGAAGACCGAGAGGTAGACACGTAGGCTTCGTATCTTCTAGCGTTTGAAAGGAAAGAGGTGAGGGTGCTGGGTCAGCCCAGAGGAGAATTTCCAACCAGAGAAAAATTTAAATATGAAGTTAATATGAAGCAGAGCATGGTTGACAGGGGGCACCTGCCCAAATCATCAGGACTGGGTTGAGATTGTCTTGTAGCTTCTTCTTTTCTTTTTTTTTTATGTTTATTTATTTTTGAGAGAGAGAGAGAGCAGGGGAGGGGCAGAGAGAGAGGGAGACACAGAATCCCAAGCAGGCTCCAGGCTCTGAGCTGTCAGCACAGAGCCCTACATGGGGCTCAAACTCACGAACCATGAGATCATGACCTGAGCCAAAGTTGGATGCTTAACCGACTGAGCCACTCAGGGTCCCCTCTCATAGCTTCTAAAATTTGGGGTTGACCGTAGCTAGACAGAATTGTGAGCAGGAGGCCCGGCCAGAGGGTTGCTCATCTGACCATCTCATGCTCTCGTGTGGCCCCGATGCCAGCTGCCCCTGCCTCCTGCCCGCAACATCCTGACCCCTGCGTCTGATGCTGGTTCCCTGATTGTCCCACGGTTCTGCTCTCCTGTGCTCTCTGCCCAGCTTCCCATCTCAGACTTTTGGGTCCAAATCGCAGACACTTTAAACATGCCAGAAGGCATCAGCACTTCTCTACTGAGTGGGATGCTTTCAGCCAGGGAGAATAACCCTCTACCTTCAGGAACTCAGAGTCAAAAGCCAAATTAAGTAGCCACCAAATGAATGGATACAAGTCCACATCCCTGCACACATGGTCACTTTTGCGTGAGATCATTGATTCCTGGGGTCTGAGTTGGGGACCCCAGGAACTGCCATCCTGGTGGGAATACTGTGGGAAAACCAGTTTTCATGTTTGAAGCAGAAACCAGACTAGTAGAATCAGAGGGATGGGATTAATTGCCACTAGGAGGTGTTACAGAGATGCATATGGGCCTTTTATGGAAGGAACACCTGAGCCAAGTGGATTTCAAGACAGATGTCACCACTTACCAGGCAGAAGACATTAGGCCACTCAGTGCCACCTCTGTGCCTCAGCTTTCCCATCTGTGAAATGGGTATCATATCCCACAGGGATGGATGTGAATATTTTCCCAACATTATATCATAAAAGCTTTTAAGTAGAAAACTTGAAAGAATACTGTAGCAGTCACCCATCTACCCAACACCTAGAGTCTGTATTTTTATTGCACTTTTTAAAAAATGTTTATTTATGTTTGAGAGAGAGTGTGTGAGTGGGAGAGGGGCAGAGAGAGAGGGAGACACAGAATCTGAAGCAGGCTCCGGGCTCTGAGCTGTCAGCACAGAGCCTGATGCGGGCCTCAAACCCACCGACCGTGAGATCACGACCCGAGCGGAAGTCAGGTCATCTGCTTCACCGACTGAGCCACCCAGGTGCCTCCTGCGGTTTTTTTTTAACTGCACTTGCTTGCTCACCTGTGGGTCCATCCATGCGTCCCTTTCTCTAGACACCATTGTACAGGGAGATGTGGAGATTTGAAGGAGTTATGTGTCGAGGGCCTAGGGGCCGGGTGAGAGGTAGGCAGTGGAGTCGGGAATTTTAGAGTGCTTAACAAACACTTGTGGCCGTTGTTCAAATATAAGTGTCCTAGGGATGTGGAGGTGAACTTGGGTCTCTGGTTGCTGCGGCCAGGGAACCAGAGGAGCAGTGGAATCCATGGCCAGCACAGCACCCAGAGATGCTGGATAATGACAGTGAGAAAGATGACTGCCACTTGAATTTTGAAGGCAGTATCCTTTGCCCCCTACAACTGAACGTCCCTCAAACGCAGGAAAGGGCAGTCTGGTCTGTATGCTTCCTTCTTAAAACTCTGAACAGAACAGCAGGCCCCTTTGAACTAGCTATCTATTGTGAACTCAGGAAATGGCCAGAGGTTATCACGAATCCTCCCAAGACCACGTGAAGGCTGGTACTATGCCCATTCACAGCTGAGGCTTGAGCCTCAGGATTCGGGTGCATTTCTGGCTTCAGCTCCTGGTCTTTCCCTACCCTCCCATGGTGCCACTGGACCACAGAACACGCGGTCTTTCCTCCTCCTGCTCTTCCTCCCGCCCCCGGTCCCTACAGGCCCCAAGAGGCGATGTTGATTCTTGTTAGAACAGAGGCTAGAGGGAGTCTCTCCCAGCCCATGGTGAATTCAGAGGGCTTCCTAAGGGGAGAACTACAGGCAGTGAGGGCTGGCTCTTCACTTGATCCGCAGGAGAGTCAGATATTGTACAGGATGCCAGAGCCGGCTCAGTTTTCTAAAGACCTACCTTTGCTGCCTTCTTCAAGGGCTCCAGAGAGTTCCCTGTGCCATCAAATTAAGTTTGGACACTTCAATAAAAAAGTCCCGAAGGAAACTGTCAATTAATGCATTTACACTGAAGCATCATACTTGGGAAAAACATCTTCAAACGCCAATGCTGTTTTCCAGCCATTAAAAAGTTTGCGTGCTGCTTGGTTTCCATAGATACCTGAGGTAATAGGCTCCTTCCCCTCATTGAAGAGTGAGTGTCGCTCCCTTTCTCTCTTTCTCTTTTTTCTTTCTTTTTTTTTAACCTAGCCTTTCATACTTTCTCCCTCCGTCCCCATTTATGAAAACAAAAGATAACTAAATTGAAACCTGGCAATGAGATTTGTCTGAGAAAGACAGCTTGATTTTTAAGCTCAAGGGACTTCAATTTTTGCTCACCTCCTTATTATTTCATGACTTCGACAAATAGTGTTGCTACCTGCAGGGAAGAAATGGAGTTTTCAATTGATCAAATGACTTCCCCAGTCCATCAAACACATAAACATACTCGAAAGGGAAATGTTAATGTTCTGTTGAAGAGCACCTGAGTTTTGGCAATGAGTAGAGCAGGGCTGGCAAACTGGGGCGTGTAGGGCAAATTCGGCCCACTGCTCGTTTTTGTAAATAAAGTTTTATCGGAACACAGCCATGTTCCCTGGTGTGCATGCTGTCGGTGGCTGCTTTCCTAACAGTGGTAGATTTGACTTGTTGTGACAGAGACTATATGGCCCGCAGAGCCTAAAAGATTCTCTCGGACTCTTTGCAGAACAAGTTTACTTACCCTTGTCATACAGGAAAGCATCAGAGTTTGGAAGGCACTTTAGGGACACGTTAATCTCTCTGTGACTCAGTTTCCGCATCTTTGAAATGGGGACGACAGGATCCTTTCATAGGGTTTTGGGGATGTGAATGATCTAGAACTGTGCTTGGCACCTATTAGGGGAGCAGTAAATATGAATTTTTTTTACCCCAGATTCTTTTGCTAGAAAAATCCAGAGCCACCTAGCTTATGATTCTAGAAGTTCTTTAGAAAACTCAAGGAAAGTGGGAAGACACAAAAGCCAAACAGTTCTACATTATTCCTGGCCCAGGTGCAGGTGCCTGGCCATGTGTCTCCTCCCTGGGAGCAGGCAAGGGAAACTGAGTGGAGCACTGTTCAGGGATGAGACAGCAAACAAAAGAAACCACAACCATCTAGGAAGAAATCTTTAATTTCTATTCAGCTTTAAAGAGTTTGAGAGAGTTTTTTTTTCCTTTAAACAAACCAGTTCAAGTACATGCCTTCAGATTATAAAAGTACCTGAAATTGCCTAGAATATCAGCATGCATAGCTTGTTAGTATTTACATATATTTACATACGGAAACAAGAGAAAGATCTACAGCTATTTACAGTCTACATAGGAGAAGAGAAAGGCAGCCTAATTGTATTTCCTAAAATACAGTAGATGAGTCGTCAGCACATGCATATTTAGATAATATTTGCATGATAGAATACAGTTTAAAAAAAAAAGACATACCTTTGTAACTTTCTATGCTAAGGTGTTGCATAATCAAGGTAATTTTTTTTTGTTTGTTTTGTTTCTAGTCTATTTGCATCAAGTGCTTTAAAATGTTCACTAACACCGAGGCAGAATTATTTACCCTGGCAATTAAAGCAACAGCACACGTGATCATTTCCTACTAACTAGCAACAAGCTGCTGGTGAATGAAATATCTATTGTTTCTCATTACCCATCGACCACTGTGACGAGATCTCTCTGTATAAAGGCAGTGCCTAAGCTATCACCATTAATTATGGAAGTAATATAAATGAGATGCTCTCCACAGTATGTTCTAAATGAAATATTAACAAGGCCAGAGTCTTTGAGCCTGAGAAATGATCCGTTGTAGAGAGCTCGCTATAAAAACGCGCAAAACCTAATGCAAACAGAGGGCCAGACATGGGTGCCTGCCTGTGAGATCTGAGTTCTCGCAAAGTCCATTCTTTTCATTGGTTTCTGGAAGACAGAGTTAAGAGTTAATGCCTTGCCATGATGTGGTCCCATCACAAGACCCTGTGGGTTTTATTCCACCCCCTCCCCATGCCTTTCGGTGCTACAGTTGTGGAATATTTACATGACCTCGGTGTAAATGAACTGTCAACCTTAAAATCTAAACAAACAGCTTGTTTGGGGTTTGCCCTGCAATCTGGCTTGCTCGCAAAAACAGTCAGCTCTTGGCTTTCTAAAAGATCCAACGTGGCAGGCCAACTCGGCAGAGTGATTCCATGCAGAGGAAAGGAAGGGGGGAGCTTCTGTTTCACCTGTACTGTTAAGATATTCTCTGCATCATTATATTGGAACGGAACCCATTAATTCTGCCTGGCAATTATTTCAAAGGTTTATTTCAGTATACATGGCAAATACAGAGACATACATTTATATACAGTATACAGAGCTACTTAGAACTGAGGATAGGAAGTAGAGTAAAAATGTAAAATGTTTCAAATTAACACAGGCTAAGTATTTTCTTTTACCTCTTAAAACACCCAATCATCTTTCAGCACTAGAGTCGAGGCGACCTGGTTGGAAAATTTCAGTTTCCAGCCGTCAGATTTGTCCCGTACAGAAGCATGATGCTATTTTGGGTGGCAAAGTTCTATGGCTCTTCTGCTTCGCCGTTTCGAACTAACCCGTGGAAGCGTGGCTACCCCAGTGCATTTTTCCATCCCAGAGAACTCCCCATTGGAAAAGAAACTGTACTTTGAGCAGTGTGGGTTTTCCGGGCAGCCCTGGCGGGGAATGCCCAGGGAATTCTTCCATGGCTGTGAGGCCATCAGTGTTATCCTCTCTTATTTTTAAGGACACCATCTCTCAGGCCCAGTCCTGTTTAGGTTCTGGTGGGCATGAATCGAAGGGGGAATAAGCAGGATTAGAGTTGCCCACCTGGAATGCACCTGTGCTGTTCCTCTTCCTTCCCCTCATTCGGAGGAACCTGGACACCTGCCCAAAGCAGGTCTACAGGCCTCAGAAAACAGCAGGTCTCAGAAAGATGAAAACCATTCTAAATATTGTGCCTCCGCTCTTTTGAGACCAGACATAAATCTGTCATGGAGCCCTGGCAACATTTATGGCAGGGATTCTGGAACACGGAAGAGGTATGAAAAGGGTCTCATTTATTTCAAGGGAAAGTTCAGAACAGTTCATTGAATCGAAAATGCAGGTCCTGAAGCCCTACCAAGGTCACTGCGCCCTTAAATCCTGCTGCTAGCCTAAGTGAAAATCCTCACGTGCCTGGCCTGCCCAGAACAAACATGGCATCAGGCCTATTTGGATGGTTGGGATTGGCTGCCTTTTGCTCCCCAAAACTTATGGCTAGTGAGGACAAACATATTCTTCTGTCTTTAAAAACAAAAACAAAACCTTTCCAGCTTTCCGTCCTGAACCAACCAGTCTCTGAACTCGTTCCTGCAAATGTTTCTCAGAGGAATAGCAGTGATGTGCCTCCTGACTTTCCATCTCATTCTGCCCTGGTCTCCAAGTCATTCTCTTAAAACTCCATAATGACGTTGCTAGAAATTCATGTCTTTGGTCAAGGGGAATGCTGTGGTCCTTGTAGTCTGACTTAGATTTGGGGACCTATTTGGGATGCCTGAAAACAGAGAAGAAAGGTTCTGTGTCACCTTGTGGACTGTCTCTGAATGGAGGCCTGTGGACATGTGGCTTTTTCTTGAAAGCTGTACCACAACTGCTCCCCCTCAAACATTTCACTCAGGAGACCCTTTGAGTTTGGGGCTGCAGCCTGTGCTGGGACCAGCTGCACTCATGGCAACGGATTGGCCTACCCTATTGCTTGGTCCTCCCCTGGAGCCATTGCCATCAAGCTCCCCCCTCCCCCCCCCAAGGCTGTGTCCTCACTGTCACCTGGGGAATGACACTGCTTCACCTGCTGTGGGGGAGACAAGTCAACCGAGCGGAACCTCTGAGGTTTTCCACACTTGAGAACCTGTTTTAGCAAAGAAGCGGTTTCCCTGTGGCAAGAGGAGAAAGCCCATTGCTTTAGAGCAAGATGCATTCTCCTCTGTAGGGCTAAGAGTCGGAATGGGACCAAAATGGATGCTCTGGAACATTCTCTCAGACTTTTAAAGCCTCCACAGTTAAAAACAGGTATCTGCACATTCCTGATCTTCTCCACTTTTCTCTATTGGAGAAATTGAGTGTGGTTTGCAATCAATGTTGAGAACAGCCTGTGAGCGAAACTCCTGAAAGTACTGGAAAAAAGTTCTATTTTGACGCCAACAGGAAGTATCCACATGTATCCAAGCCCGTATGGTTTGAAGCCTTTGTGGGAATCAATCGTTAGGAATTAATTAATTGGGGGGGAGAATGGGGCATGGGGACCACAGTTTCCTCTGAACACTTGATGTCACATGTCAGGTATTGTCTTCCAGAAGGCCACACGCATCTTACATGTATGCAAACTTATAGGATGGAGATTTGCTTAGGTTTCACTGGTCTTGATGTGGTTCAGTTCCTGCACTGAAAAAAAAAAAAAAAAATACAAAGTCTAGGGTCCAAGAGGAGCTTGGAGGTGGCATTTTGAATCAGGTGACCTTTTCGTGAAGGTCATTTGCTATTGGATCTTCTGAGGTGGTGCTGAGCCTTCAGGTTTGTTAATCCAAATGGATATAATTTCAATTTAGTTCACTGACTAAACCAACAACAGAAAAAATCTCCTTTTAACATTTCTCAGGTGAAAGCATGACAACCCCACTTAATTGCAGGCCACGTTGGGGTATCACACCATGGCCAGACATGGCTCGGCTGCGAGGAGGGCAAGGAGGCCCTCATCAGGAAGCTTCTGCCAAGGCGGGGAGACAGGCAACAGGGAGCAGGCGATAGGCGAACATCTGTGTCACCTGTTTGGGAAGGAGGCTTGGCATGCCGACCTGGTAAGGCTTCCAGGTGGTTCTGTCCGTGTGGTCATCTGTGTGGCTTTGGACAAGTTGCTTTTAATCTCTGATGCTAACTGGGCTTCTCTGTAAATGGGGCTACATCATAATTGCCTCTGGCTTGGAGAGGTGCGTGGGGGTTAGAGAATCATGCTTATAAAGCTCCCTGGCGGGGCCTGACAAATTATAAGCTCTCGGTACATGCTAGCCACTGTTACCCCTTGAATAGTCCCTGTTTGCAACCACTCGTTAGAAGAGCATGACAATTTGGAGGACAGGGTCCTTTGGAATTCTCTGTTCTAGCGTCTCCCATAATTTAGGTAGAAGCCGGTGTGTTGGTTGATTAGCACTTACTTCACGACTGTCAGTTCGATTGCACAAGCATCATGGTGGAGGAAGGGGGTGACTTTTTGGCTCTGGTTGCGCTCCCAGGGAAGGCCCACGAGCCTCGTTCCTCTGCAAGCTCCCTTACTCCGTGTAATGAAATATGCAGCACATTTTGGGGCTTAAAAGATCGTTCTCAGATGGGAAGGAGGGAACTGATAACATTTGGGGGCCAGTTTGCTTTCGTTTGCCTTTCAAATCAGAGATTCAAACCGTAATTGTTTTTGGAGGAACAGATGTGTACCAAGGTATCCGGAGATGAACTCCGAAACACTGCATTGAGTTTTTCCAGCAGAATGGTTACAGACTCTTCTTTCGGGAGTGTTCTTGGGAGACAGGGAAAGACAGGGTGTGGAGGCAGCCACTGATTCCACCCGAGACACGTGCAGTCACTCCCTCTTCTCCACCGAGGCTGTGATAAGTCACTCTGCCGCATTCCGGAGCCACCAGACAGGTGGCTGGTTTCGTATCTGGCACGTTTGCCTAGCAGACCCGGCAGAGTAACGGGGACAGCTCTGAGGGTTCCAAGAGGCACCTCTGTTGTCTTCCTGCCATCACTGTCCGGGAATTCAGCACGATAGTCACCGCTCATTTCCAAGAGGGCTCTTCTCCCCCGCCCTTGGGTTTCCAAGCTCGGGCTGACTTTCGTGACGGGTTTCTTTACCCAACTACTTTCTGTTGAGTCGATTCACTCAACATTGGCTGTGTGATGTCCTGGCATCGGTATGTCTATAATAAAGCAATCTCCGAACATCTACTCTGCTCGAAATCATTGAATATACAGATGTTCCGTGACTGTGTGTCTACTTTTTTATACATCTCATAGTTAAATCTACGGCAAGACAGGAATATATTCTTCCTTTTAAGTAAGCATGCATTTTAAAACAGAGAAACTTGAAAACTGAACGTCGTGTAATATGTGTCCTTATTAAAACGCAAGTTATATTAGAGTTGCTAACCAATGCATCACAAATATGAATATGTGGGTTTTTTTTTTTTTTTTCCCTCTACCATATATCGTCTATCAGAAACCTCTGTACCTTTCCTTTGAAAGAGTCCATATTCATTTGTATTCCATGCTGACAGCTCCAAAATGATGGCCGGTGCTTCTCAAATAAAGGTTGATGAAAAGCAGCCACTTAACATCTTTATCCCCACAAAGGGTTTTGTGAGGATGGCTCATTTCGATCTCAGGGTCTCAACTCTACATAAACAACTGCTTTTTAAAGCCCACCTTTCTGGAGTTGAAGATTGGGCTGCCAATCTGACAAATGATGCCTGAAAGAGAATGACGCACCCTTATTACCAAGATACTCTTAACTTAATCCCCCAAAAAAGAATCGTAGGTGATTTTACATACACTATAAAGATTGAGGGCATACTTCTCCTCTGGCAGCTCACAAATGTTTGACTCGATCCGAAATGGCATTCAGGCGTGATTAAAGGTTCTGCTGGGCTTACCCGAAATTCTCAGTCTTGCGTCATCTGCACCCCAACTCATGCCGTGCCTACAGGACCAGGGCCGCTGCACTCCAGTTCCCAGGGATCGCAACTGCCTGGAACCTGTGAGCTTTGGGTGAGCTGTTCTTAAAACTTCACTTAGGGGAACCCACAGCTCCAGCCGGTGTTGATGTGTCAAGGTATCGCTATTATTTTATCACGCTGGATCAGTAAGCAGTGGTGATAACCACCCGGACGTCGCTTCAGATATTTCATAGCACAGTTGTTAACATTATTTCCTTTATATGGCTCTTTCATCTTTTCTGAATTATGTACTGATGCCCCAAAAAGTGGCATGAAAGCCATCTGATGGTGATTAAAGCGCTCTTGAAACAAGTTTTTTTTTTTTTTTTTTATCCGTTTAAAAAATGTTTTATCTTGTATCAGCAGTACCGGTTTATTTACTAATGAGATTTCCCTAATGTGGCTCTGTCTCATTCTGATGATAGGCAGACCAAAAAGCTGACGAGCCAAAAATGAGAACTTGTTATTAAACTGTCATCACATCCGATCATATCAAGATGTCACTCAGGCTGCCATTGGCACAGCCGAAAAGAGAAGAGAATTCCCCGAGAAGCCAGAAGGGGAGTGGGCTTGGGACTGAAAGGTACGGTCACTACTTAAGTGTCCCGACAAGAGAGGCAAGGGAAGTGGGCACCAGCCGAACCGAGCAAGACCCGGGAGGGTGGATGTGCCAAATGGATGTAGTTCATCTTCAGAGCAGAGGTGGTCTTTGCTTTCAGGGATCCCTACTGCCCCATGTTCTTCTCTAGAGCCGGAGTTACTTATGAATGCCATCAGGACTGTGGATCACCACCCCGAGCCTCGTGGCAAAGGAATCAAAGCCAGCTCTTGGGAAAAGATTGGGCTTTTCTAAAACCCACCGAGGGAAGACGCATGCCCCCAAGCTCCCTCATCAGCCTGATTCTGAATCAACGGAAGTGCCGAATTTCTTTGCAAAAATACCATCCCAACAATGCAAGAGCGCCATCGGATACCATTTTAGAAGGTCACAGCAGCAAGATACTACCTTGGGTTCAGAAGAATTCCGCTTTTCGCTTTCCCAAGCCACCTACTTGGATCTTCTCTCCCACGATGTGTGAATGCTGATATTGTAAGCACACTCGCCGGGGAGCGGGGAGCCTTAGTTTGGGGATGAGCTCACTGGGTTTTCTCACCACTTGGGAACTGATGGCAAACCACCCGACCACTCTTTGGTGGTTTTGGCAGCTGCAAAGTAAAATGGAAATCGTAGATGTCCTGAAAATGAAGCAAAACACTATCTCCACCTGAACTCTGCTAAGAATCGAGGCCAAAGTGATGCTTGGCTTGAGTTACCAGGCCGAGCCTCTCAATTCTTCAATTTGTCTTTAGAGGCGGTCCGCTTCCCTTTTTCCCCACGTGGCCTGAAGAGGAGTCAGATCAGCCGCTCGGAATTCTTTCGATAAATGTGCCAGGTGCTAAGCTAAGGGTTATTAGGAAGGATAATTCAGTGAGAGGGAATTTGGATGACACACACTTATTTCCATTACACTTGAGCCACACAAATCAATTCGAAAAGAAATAGCTGAATCCAAGAAAATAACTGAGTATCTGGGGAGTGGACATGGCCAGGGGGTCGGGGAAATGAGACACCCATTCCTGTTTAATTAAATTGGAGTCATGTCAGGTGTTCGGATTCTGGACTAATGGGACTTGTCCAACCCAGTCAAGCATCCAGCTATCACTAGGACTCAAGTCGGACGCTCTCCACTGCTCTCCACTCCACAGTGCTCCCCACAAAATCCTGTCGCTTGACTGCGTTTGACCATTTGCTTTTCAGACCAATTCAAATGTGACCCTAGAACCCGACACTGAACCTCTCTCCCCCCCACCAAAAAAATAACAAAAAAACAGAAACGAGCAAAATACTCAAGTCTACTTTTTAGCACTGTCCTAAAATGACGACACCTGGACATAAATGCGTTTCCCTCTCAAATATCTTTAGTGTCTTCCCCTAATGGTGACCTTATCCCCATTACCTTTTTCCATCCTCTTCTGCAACCCCCCCTCCCTATCAGCTGATAATTAGTTGATGCAGCAAGGGCTGTGATCCACATAAATAATCATAAGATGCCAGATAAACTGTATTGGTTTTAAATTAGAGCCGTGCCTATCGTGTCTCCCTACGAACACCAGCCTATTATTTTTAATTATGGCTTGCAAAGTGATTTCTTGCCCTCTTTACAGCGTCCCTGACAGCATTGTGTCAGCCGGGATGATATGGTGCCCCATCGGCACACACATCCCTAGCCACAGCACCAACTGTTACTCAGAAGGTGAATCGAAAGTAATCAATTGTACTCATTGCAACTTACAGTTTGAAGTGGCCTGGGAGGAAATGTACCCCCTTAGTCACTGTCCCCTTGCAAATATGGGATGAATATGAAGAAAGGTTTTCATGGGATCTGGATGAATTACTACACGTGTCCTGTGTCTGCTTGAGACACATATGCATGGCAAGAAGAACGTGTGTAGGCATGTTTTAAACATGTTCACCCAGCAAACCCTTCTAGCAGCGCCATGGGCAAAAAATAAATAAATAAAGAGAGGATCTGGCACCAGGCCCTCCGTGGGTTTTCTATCTGATAGGCATTAGAGTGGTTGGTTTCATTCAGACAGAAGGTTCTGGAAACATCTTGGGGTCAAATCACATCATGCATTCAGAAGTCAACGGGTTGGATGAACTTGTTCCTGCATGTTCAAAGGCATATACCAGCTTTTTCTCTTGGCTCAGAAGAGACCTTTGATGTGATTTATTGGGGCACGTATTTATTTCTGAAGCCTTTTCCTCTATGAGGTGTAAAAAGTCACACCAGCTTTACGAGCAGCGTTTGTGAACTTGCTTTTTTCCAGGATGGTCACTGCATCCCTTTTACGGTCATGTGCTGAGTTCAGTACCCTCTGCCATGCTGAGATCCGGGTGCAGCCGAACCCGACGCGGAGGGGCTTGCTCATGCCCAGACAGAATGAAGTCAGCTCATCACCTCTTTTCTTTAAAAAATAATCACAATGACAATAAGGAGAGTAATAATGATTTTGGCCTTCTTTGATTTCCAGCAACAAGGAGCTGCCACCACCGTCTACTGTGCTGCTGCCCCAGAGCTCGAGGGCCTGGGGGGGATGTACTTCAACAACTGTTGCCGATGCGTGCCGTCCCCCGAAGCTCAGAGCGAAGACACGGCCCGCGCCCTGTGGGTGCTCAGCGAGCGGTTAATCGAGGAAGCTCTCGGCAGCCAGTCTGGCTGAGCGCGAGCGGCCGTGAGCGTGCTCGGCACACACACCCGCCCTGTGCGCGCGCTCACTGCGTGTGTGTGCGCGCGTAGCTGCCGACGCTGGGCCCCTGCCAATTTACGATCCCGGGCCTTTCCAGGTATCCCCAGCCTCCCCCCACCCCGACCCCCGCCCCTGACCCAGATCCACCAGACAAAGGAAGTAAGAGCAGTCACAACAGAGGGAAAAATGCCAAGCGCTGGTGAGAAGCTGGGAATGGCAGGGCCAGGGGGACAATCTCCCTTCTCTGGGGCTGGGTGAGGCCCGAGTCTCTTTGCTTTCCTGGTGGCGGCCTGTTTGAAAGCGAACGCTTAGTTGGTATGCGGGTCCCTTGTCTCACTGTGGAAGCCCAAGCAATTCTCTCGCACTGTTTAGAGTAGCCAGGTGCCCCCTGTCTCTCCCCACCCTGGCCACCACCACAGCCACGGCCTTACCATCGCCACGCTGTAGCCAGGAGCTGGTCTTCTCCCGTTGAGGGCAGAAGAGGCAAGTGTCTGTCCTTCTTTGCTGCCTGGATCCAGGAGATCATTGTTTGACTCACCCTGACCAAGCCTGAGCGGGCGCGGTGATGACTGGGGACCCTTGTTCCAGCCAGCCAGGAGGGAGGTGACACTTAGAAATGGATGCCATACACAGAGCTGGTGGGTCGCAGAAGGGCTGGCCCGCCCACTCCCTCGCCAAAGCTGCACCCAAAATTCTTTAGAGATTGTAACAAATTCTGCAAATCATGCCCTAGACACCTTGGCAGGCAAGAAAGGAAGCATTGCATCCGTGAGAATATACAGGATATTTGCGGGAGCAGAGGATAAAAAGTCCTTTCCATTCATTCCTCATTTGCAGTTTCTAGAAGTAACCCGGATCACAGAGGTTCAAGACCTCTGCGTTATCCTGCTGGAGATTTCTGCTTAGACTTCCTGTCACTCCTCCCATCCTATGCTTAATAAAAGAACATGCTTGAATATTATCACCTGAAGTTCGCACTGTTTCTTTAAATGTTTGTTTCAGTTTTGTTTTTTGTTTTGTTTTGTTTTTTTAGAAAAGAAATCTAGAGGAAAAATAAAGCGCTTCTTGTAGACGCCAGGAAAACACCGTTCTTGTTTCTTCTTCTCTGAGTTTGTTTTGTTTTTGTGCTTTGTGGCTGTCTGTGGGCCAAGTTGTCTCCCGCGATTAGCATGCCAGCATCATATTTTCTGTTGAAGAAAGAAGAGAAAAAGAAAAATGACTATTGTTTAATTTCACCTTGAGAGGTTTTGTTATTACTAGCGGGTTATTTCAGTCCTCAATGGCTTGCTCCCCCTGCAATTACCAAGTTCTCCGTGATTAGAGACTCTATCTGTGCATCAGAATGGGGGCGATTGAGGTCTCTTTCTAACTAACCCCCTTTCCCATTCCAGCAGGGATATAGGCAAGTCCACAATGGCATGACAGAATGCTTTGGCCGAAATACCAAGCGGTAGGGTACGTGTGTGTCATTGTTCACCCTGACGATGGCAGTTTCGGGTCAGGCAACGTCATGAGTCTCTGGGCCCCTGGCCCTGTGGTACGGGCAAACACCGGTGCTTTCCAGGGCCCTGAGTCTGGCACATCCTCTCCTCTGGCTACAGTCTCCCTAACAAAATCCTTATTATCACAGCTCCTTTAAAACCATGAACCTGATAATGTCGCTTTTCTGGTCCAAACCCTCTAGAGTTTCTGAGGTTGACTGTTTGCAAAGTGGTGCTCACAGTTCTCCTCCTGGTCCCCACACCTTGGACAGTCCTCTACTACACCGGCTCTGGCCTGGGCCACATGACTTGCTTTAGAAAATTTGAAAAGTGCCTGTGCACTGGGGCTTGCCTTTGCAACTCTGGAACCACAGTCAGGTGAATGAGCCTGGGATAGCCTGCTGGACGATGACATGTGGTTGCTACCCTAAGTGACATCAAGCTAACCATTGGACCTGTGAGTGAGGCCACCCCAGACTAGTCAACCCCAGCCAAGCCAACCGAGATGAGAAGCTCCCCAACCCCAGTAAGAAGAACCCAGATGAGAAGCAGCTCCCAGATCCACAGAACAGAAAAAAAACGAAAGTTTGTCATCTTAAGCCACAGAGTTTCATCATTACTTGTCACGCAGCAGATACTAACTGATACAACTTCTCATCTCATTGAGTAAAGTCCACATTTTTTACCCTACCCTAGGGATTCTTTCATAAACTGGTTCCCAGCTAGCTTTTCAATCTCATGTTCTAGCACTTTCTCCTCACCCGCTACACGAAGCCAATCTAGCCTTCTTGGGTTCCTGAAATATGCCAAGCACACTCCCCGCTCAAGGACTTTGTACTTGCTGTTCCCTCTGCCAAAATGCTTTTCTTCCAGAGGCCTGCATGGCTTCCTCTCATACCACATTCTGGTTTCTGCTCAGATGTTACCCCTTTCTGATGAGGTGATATCCAACATATCAAAGCGAACTAAGGGAGAATGTGCTGCCTGCCTGCCTCCTTGCACTGTTAAGGTTGCTGTGCTGCCTGATTTCCATGTGGATCCTGCATCAGGAGGATGAGATGAGGCTTGGGGGAACCTGAGGTGAGTATTCCCCCGAATCAAGAACCTCTCGGGGTGCCTGGGTGGCTCAGTTGGTTAAGCATCTCCCTTTGGATCAGGTCATGATCTCATGGTTTATGAATTCAAGCTCTGCATCTTCTCTTTCTCTCTGTCCTTTCTCTCTTACCCTTCCCCACTTGCTCTCTCTCTCTCGCTCTCTCTCTCAAAATAAATAAATAAACTTAAAAAAAAAAGAGGCTAAGTCAGGTAGACTAAGTCTTCATTTACTCATTCACTCAACATATACTCTGTGCTCCATTGTGGAAACCCAGGGTTTAGGGTAACTATAAAAGGATTTACATCTTGGGTCTGTAGGTGTCTTCACCTTGAACGAGATGAGCAGGTGCAAAGGTGAGCCAGCAGGTGAGCAAGAGCCTCACTCCTTCTTTAGCTTATTCTAAGTCCGAGGCTGCCAGTGCTCACCAGAGGCCAGGTGTGTGTGTGTGTGTGTGTGTGTGTGTGTGTGTGTGTGTGTTACAAAGAGCATATATGTAATATTTATGTACAGGTAATATATATTTTAATCCTATAATAGTGATCCTACCCTACCATTGTCAGTACTAAATGCAGATACTATGTAGCGAATATGTGCCACTTGCTGGTCTAGGCACATCACGCTCATTTCATGCTCACATCATGGGACTGAGGTTTACAGGAACAAAGTAACCTTCCGACAGTCCCATAGCTGGGGAGTAGCAGAATCTGTATTGGAATCCAGGTCTATCACCTTCAAATCCACGCGTCTTCTGCTACATCCCACTGTTTAACGAGTAGCCTAGCGACCAGCGGTCGATGCGCACTGAATTTATACAACGAGTGAACGATTCACGAAGGAAGATTATTTGGCGTGTTACCCAAGCACGGGACCTGGCCGTCCTCCCGGTGCCCAGCGCCTAGTATAGACCTGACAAATTATTTCTGTACGTGCCATTTATCCGGCGTCAGCCCCACGGACCTTTTCTCTTGTCCCGGTTGTGAATAGGTCTGCATCTGGCCTTGGTTCCCTAGGATTAGCTTCTAATGGACTCAAAGTCCAGAGTTCTCCACCATTGCCCAGCACCATAGAATCCACCCAGAACAGGAGGAGAGAGCCAGTTTCCCGACAGCCATCTTCTTTGGAGGCACTCTCTCCCCCAAAGGCAGCCGATTTTCACTTCCATGGCTGATTAAGAGAGACCCCTCTATCAATAGGAAATCAGAAATTGAAGCATCCCCGGTAAAGGCTGAAGCTGTGGCTTGTGGTTTCGCTGTTTTCAAATGGGGTTATGGGTGGTTTTGTTTTGAACTTCAGTGAAGGAGGCCTGATTACTTTCATTAAGGTCAGCACTAGGCCAGAACGCCTTGGCTTGTAAACTGTCTGCCCGTTCTGGTCACCAGGAGGGACCATTTTTAGAAGTTTGCTTTAAACACACACACACACACACACACACACACACACACAGAACACATCTAAAATCACGATACTTCTCCCATGTGTTAACTCTTTGTGCCTTTCAACATGCCCAAGCTAGGTTGGTTGGGTTCATTTAAGAATAGTAAGAGATATCACAAAGTATTTTCCACATGATCACTTAAAACACTGCTCTGAATTACGCCTGATGATGAGATAATGTGCTAACATTGAAGCAGTTCTTAAAAAGGGAAAGAAAGGCTCCAAGACCACCATTCCAACACAGACAGTTTCTTCTTTGTTTACTACGTTGGAAGCCTTCAGACTATTGGGTTTCCTGTCCCCTCTTTTCCCTTCTTCCTTCCTCAAATTATCTCATTCCTTAGTTTTTGGTAATTTTAATGGATGCCGGATATATCCTCTTGCTGGGGGGTTATCATTTGGAAATTCGCATGATGGGGCATTTAGGTCATTTCTAGTTTTTGCTGTTAGAACTAATGGCTTAATTAGCATCTCTACGCGCACAGCTTTTCCCTTCTGTCATTTTACCTCCTCAGCATACATTTGCAGATAGGGAACTATTGGGTCTCAGAGCTCTTATTCGGCTCTTGCTGTATATTGCCTGTTGTCATCTGGATGGGCTACAACCAGCAGAACATGCATGTTTCTGTGTTTTTTCACAACCTCATCGGTGTTGGGTGTTGCCATTTAATTTTTTTTTTTTTAACATTTTGACTTCACATTTTCACAATCTGCAACTATTCATACAAAACACTCCCACGCAGACGGTCTCCTTATTTAAGGCAGAAGCATTTTGTCTTTCATTTCCCCACTGGACCACGTTCACAATTTTAATTAGAGTGGAAATTCCAGGCGAACCTACGTTTGGTTTGGGTACATCTGTACCACATTATTCAACCAGCCAATTCCCTGACTTCTTTTCCTCTGTGATCACCGCTGGAGCACTATGGGGACCCCCTCTGCATGCCGTGTGAACACGACAACTGAACACTCAAACCTCTTGGGTTCCTTCCGGCTTCTGCATTTCCCCCACGAGCCAAAGGACTAGTCCGCTCTTGTGAAATGTGCCGCGCCACTCAGGTAGACTGTCACACCTGTAAGCCGATCTGTTTACGAGGCCGTGCCCTGCTGCATCTTGAATGGGAGGAAGTCAAAGCTGCTTTTCATTTTCAAAATAGATATATGCAACAGGAGGATCTCCATCCCTCCTTCAGATTAAAGAGGCTCTCTGTCTCCTCCGGCTTTCCTGATTCCATCTGATGCTCATGAGAAGTCTGTCCTGTTCTTTGGAGCTATGACCACTGCTTGTCTGACGCTGGACACCCCAGATGAGAAAATCCAGTTTTATCAAGTATTGTTGCCCGAGTGCTTGCCAACGCTTGGTGCAAAACGTTGAACTGGAACGCTCCGTTGTCCTTTCCCACCTCACATCTTTTGAATTAAACGTCAGTGTCCCCTTTTCACTAGTGAGGGGGACATCTGAATCCTGGGGCCAGCACTTCCGGTGTGATACCGTCCCAGAAATCTCACCTGGCTGAGCCCACGAGGCTCCAAACCACTCTGCATTTGTGGTTTCTCTTGCCCCTCCGATGTCATCCCTCCCTGTTTTGCTTCCTACATTCAGACTTGTTCGGACTCCTCTAAACGGAACAAATGTGGTTTTCATCAGTAGTCTACCTGAACGTGGTTTGATTCGTTCTCTACATCCTTAAATATGACTTATGAGATTGGTTTGGGGGGAGGCAGGGAGTCCTATTGCTGTATTTAAGTACAGTTCATCCTGAAAACCATCGCTGAATGATTTTCTTTTCAACAAAATTCGTTGCTGTTTTTATTAAAAGTGAAAATGAATCCTCGGCATTTAAGTTTGGTGGAAAAAAATCAGAAAAACCGAAACCGCCCATAGTCTCACCGCTCAAAAACAACCAATATTCTGAGATATTTTCTTTGACTCTCTCTTAAAATGCATTTTACACTGTATTAGTATCTTTTAAGTTTTAGCATCATATAGTTCTGATCATACTCAGTACACGGTTTTATAGATTTCAAAATAAATTCTTGATAAATCTCTTATCAAGACTTACGATCCTGCATTCAGTGAACCGATATCCTGTGGTGGCAAGATCATTTTCTTGTTATTGGAGAGTTAAGTTTCCTCCACGACCATAATCGTTAATATAAATAAAATATAAATATATTTGCATAAGATTTCAGGGGGAGGTGGTTTGGTTATTTTCTTAGCATGGACCCCAAAGAGCATGCAGGGTCAAACAAGTATGGAAATTTTTAAGGCTCCTGGCAAGATGCCTTTTCTGAGCTGCCCACAAGGCTGGTTGGAATCCCTGCCAAGTGTTCTTCTAGAAGAGCAGGTGTGTTTTGACCCAGGTGCATTTGCTGCTGACCAGTTCATTTTCCCCGGATACTCTGCCCCTGGGGCTTGGAAGTGTTGACCTCACTCAGGGCTGCCTGTCAAAGTCCTGGGGCATGGGGGCACCTGGGTGGCTCAGTCGGTTAAGCATCCGACTCTTGATTTCGGCTCAAGTCATGATCCCAGGCTCATGGGAATCAAGCCCCACATCAGGCTCCACACTGTTAATGCAGACTGCTTGGGATACTCTCCCCCTCTCTTTCTCTCTCTCTCCCCTGCCCTTTCTCTCTCTCTCTCTCTCTCTCTCTCAATAAATAAATAAACCTAAAAAAAATTAAAAACTAAAATCCTGGGGTATGGAACACTCTTTCCCTCTGGAACCAAGACGGAAGAGGACAGGAGCTTTGCGTCAGCGAAATCGAAAAGGCTGAATGTGAAAGAATCCAGCTAAATTTTGGGTCAGCCGGCTTTGCCAGCTTCTGGTAGTGTTACAGTATTAATTGTTCTGCTATTTCAGAACCTACTGAGAAACTTTGAAGACTTTCTTGGCGACGCTGGTAAATGCTCAGAATTCCCAGCCTGGTTTTCTGAGACAGAGCTCGCCCTTAGACGTGGTCCGGGGGAATTTTACTGGTGTGGCCTAGATTTGAAGGATTTTATGATGAAGCACTTGGCTTCTCCCTCTTATTAGTGGCTGCCTTCAAACCCACTTCAGGGAGACAGGCTGAGCAGATCCTTCTAGATGATTTAGGAAAATTTTCATTCAGATCACCCTTTTTCCCAAACAAGATTCCCTAACCTTCTAGAAGCCTGCATACACATCCCAAAATATTCCCGACGACTTCAAAGCTTCAGCACTCTCAAAACATAGAACTAACAGACATGGAAAAGCAGCAGCAACATACAGCTTTATATTTATACAGTCCTACATGTCTATCTTTATCTCGATATGTTAAATCTCAATGTAAAAATAGGCACTATTAGTGATAATAAGTACTATTTAAAATAAAATTATAGTGAGCATTTTTAAAAATAAAAACCAGACCCTCTGACCCAGAAATTCAAGTTCTAAATGTTAATCCTAAAACAAGACAGTTCTCCCAGCCTGGACAGATGTAGCAGTGTTTGTGAGTATGTGTTTGTGTGTGTGTGTGTGTGTGTGTGTGTGCCACGCACACAGACATGTCAAGAGCTTTGGAATCTGAAAACTGCACTAACATACTAATGGATCTGAAAAGGCTTACTTTTAAAAATAAGCAATTTAACGATGTTTAACCCCAAACCCCTTGAACACAGGTCATTGCTTTTTAAGATACTAACAGAAACAATACTGTTCTCCGGGACACAGGTGGAAAAATGTTTTACTTAGAGCAATAATAATAATAATAATAACGAATAATAATCATGTTGAGGGATGCCTGGATGGCTCAGTTGGTAAGCATGTGACTTTGGCTCAGGTCATGATCTTGTGGTTCGTGGGTTCGAGCCCTGCGTCAGGCTCTGTGCTGACAGCTCAGAGGCTGGAGCCTGCTTGTCCACCCCTCCCCTGTTCATGCTCTCTCTGTCTCTCAAAAAAATTTTTTAAAACTTAAAAAAAAATGTTGAAAAACTGAGATCAATTGAAATCTCTAACTTGGAGGCAGGCCTCCCTGATTACCACAAAATGATGTTGTGGAAGAAATGTGATTGGCTGAAATGACGTTTAACATATTAGGTGGAAAAATGCAGGTTATGAAAGAGTTGATAAGGTATGATCCCATTTTTGTGCAACACATGGGCATTTGTGCTTCTGTACCTGTAAATTATGTATTAAGAGAAAGGACTGAACGGCGTTACTAACGGTTATCTCTGGCGAGAGGAAACCTAAGTGATTTTTTGTCTTTACGGTTATCTGCATTTCCCACATTTTCGACAATGCAAGTATGTCCCGCCACATTTTAAAAAGGAAAAGTTATCAAAAGAAAAGACAAAACGTGCCAATGATTTTGTAGACGTGCCCAGCTGCTTCCTGAACCATTAGAGCAGAGCTGGGGGCTGATTCGAGTCCCGTCATGGGTCCTCCAGAAGGTTCTCCGGGGCTGGCACAGTGACACAAACAGAATGGAAGAGGCTGGGGGACTTTTGGGACTGCCTGACACGAAGTACACGCGAGAAAGAAAAGCAGCTTCATTCTTTTGGGTCGCTTCGTGTCTTAAAATAACTGGCCGGCGGTCGGAATGATACTCTCGTGGCCGTGTGTGTTCAAATACCACGTCCCTGTGGCTTTGGTCAGGTGAGTGGCCAATAAGAGTCTCTCTCTGCCTGAGCCTGACATTCTGCCAGGGCTGAAACACAAGCTCCCACTGTTCAATTCCTCACCTCTCCACCTCCGTGCACTCCCCTTAACCTTGAACGTTCATATCCAGCTCTTGCAGACTCCGGACTGCGGTCCTATGCCAACCCCCCCTCTCACTTTTCCTTCTAGTGTTGCTTATTAAAACTTTGTTCTAAGTGATAAGCCAAAGTATTGATTCTATCCATCCACTTGATGTCTGCTAATGCAAAGTCTCTTTTAAAATCTTGCTTGTTGGAAAAGTAAAGCTAGATACGCTATGTTATACTACATAAATATAATCATCCAAAAAAAACTTGACAAAAGGATTAGGACGTAAAAATATCACCAGTGGCCATATAGCTCCTGAGTAGAGACAAGTCCTAGGTGTGGACAGCCTGTCTTGGAATCTGGACGGTAACGTAGGATTTGGGGACTTACAATGACTTTTTCTTGAGTTTTATGACATTCTATTTGGAAGAAAAGAATGAAAAGTACACCAGCTAGGGGCACGTGGGTGGCTCAGTCGGGTAAACACCCTACTTCCGCTCAGGTCACGATCTCACAGTCCGTGAATTCGAGCCCAGAGCCTGGAGCCTGCTTCAGATTCTATGTCTCCCTCTCTCTCTCTGCCTCTCCCCAGCTCGTGCTCTGTCTCTGTCTCTCAAAATAAATATTTAAAAAAATGTAAAAGTACACCATCTAGAAAAAAAAGAAAAACTAAAAAAATAATTCATCCGACAACTATCCGTCTAAATGAGAGCAGGATCAGTGACAAATGGCCTCACCAGCCCTTGCTCTGACTTTTAACTCCAGGACAGTATGACGAACTGATCTTTCGCAAGGCTTTGGAGAGCATCGCCTCACAGACCAGCCCGAGCGCGTGACCGCAATTGCACTTTTTCAGACTGGGTTTCGCGATGCCTGAGACCCCGCTTCTCACCGGCCGGTGCCCTTTTCAGTCATGGCATCTCTGCTCATTCACACTTTCACAAGACACACACACAGTGCGAAGGTAGAACAGAAGGGCCTTCTGCTCACATTCGGTGTGGATGAAACCTCAAACCTTTCTCCTAAGCGTCCACTCAGGCTGGGTGACGAGGCACTTTGCTCCGGGAGACCAATGCGACCATGGTGGTGGGGTGTGGGTGTAGCTGACGGCCCCTCTCAGGGCTTCGACCCCGGTGCACTTTTGTGGAAATCAGAGCCGGAAGATCACTTACATCGACTCCCCAGAGGGCGACGACCCCAGCGGTTGTGCTAAGTGGATCCCCTTTTCATGTCCCAGCAACACTATGCTGGGTCTGAGATGGGGCAAGTCAGTAACACCAAGGCAGGATATTAGGTGTCGGCAGAGGGATCACGAAGAACAAAAATATTCTTGGAGAAAGAATATAAGGCAGAAGAGAAAGCCTAGTGAGATGGCCCTGGTTTCCGTCCTCACCTGCCCAGTGATGTGACCCTGGGGCATCATTTGCCTTCCCCCAGCGCCCAGGCCCAGGGACTTGTGAGGATGAAGCCTGGTTCATAGAAGCAGGTTAGTAACTAATTTAATTTAATTTAATTTATTATTTATTTATTATTTATTTTTTATTTTTTTTAACGTTTATTTATTTTTGAGACAGAGAGAGATAGAGCATGAACGGGGGAGGGTCAGAGAGAGAGGGAGACACAGAATCTGAAACAGGCTCCAGGCTCTGAGCAGTCAGCACAGAGCCCGACGCAGGGCTTGAACCCACGGACCGTGAGATCATGACCGGAGCCGAAGTCGGACGCTCAACCGACTGAGCCACCCAGGCGCCCCTATTTATTAATTTTAAATCCCTCCTCCTTAGACCAGAATCAATGTCCTTCCCTTTTGGGAACAGGGCTTGATGGAGCCATAAAAACAGCAGTGACAGTAACAATTGTGGGGGGTGGGCTCATGGATGCTCAAGAGTCATCTAGAAGACAGGCATTTTGCAGAGCATCTCCTTGATGGTCTACTAAAGATCGGCCCTGTCCCTGTATCTGCAGTTTGAGCTCCCATTGTAGCTGGGATTCACCCTGCACTTTAAGGGGGCTCCTGCTCTGCCGAGAGCACCAGAGCCATGAAAGTGTCCGAAAGTTACGAACAGCCTGAGCCCAGGGCCGGATGCTCTGCGCCGGGCAGGGACGGGGCACTAATGGTGCGCAGTATGGAGGGTACCTCGGCGGAGGTGGGAGAGTGTGGAGAGGGGAGTGAGGACGAGGCCAACAGAGCCCAGGAATGGCGAGTTGCTCGAGCCCTGGGGTTGCTGTTGAGCCATCCAGAGGAGTGGCCGTGGGCTGGAGCTTGGCGCTGCACAAAGCATCTAACAAAAATGTCTCCCTCTGGGACTCCTCTCCTCTCCATTCCATTTATTTTATTTTTATTTTATTATTCCTTTTAATTTTTTTTCTAATTTGAGAGCTAGAGAGAGCACAAGTAGGGGAGGGGCAGAGAGAAGGAGAGACAGAATCCCAAGCAGGCTCTGCACCATCAGTGCAAAGCCCAACTCGGGGCTCGAACGCACCAACAGTGAGATCGTGACCTGAGCCGAGACCAGGAGTTGGATGCTTAACCAGCTGAACCACCCAGGTGCCTCACCTCTCCATTTCAGAGTGCAAGGTGCTGGGGGTTTTATCCTAACCTCAGGGTGAGTCAGGTCCTAAATTCACTCTTCCATAGAATGAGCTGATTTCTGTGGCTCCGAGCTAGCAGCAGCCTGTGTATTAATTTAACTCCATTTTTATAGGCCTTTTGCACTCCATGTGAAGCACAGGGCACTACCATCTAATTAAAAGGAACGCTTATCAATTTGCAGGATAGTCGCTTATGGGAAGGCATTATAATAAAAACACTACACCAAATCCTCCGTTCTGAAGAGGTAAACATCAATCACCTAGTGAGAATATTAGCATTTAATCATATACTTGCTGAGCGAATCTGTAGAAACGTTCTTGCCTTGAGAAACATCCCCGGTTCTTAAACAGTTAACTCTCTAGAATGGAACTGCACAGAGCCTTTCTGAATATCGGACGCAGGAGGAGGTAATGACAAGGGTAGCCCTTTCTGGCGCCCTAATTTGGCCAGGACTTCTGTCCTTTGGCATGCTAAGGCGGGCGGCTTATGCGGGTACCACTGGCAGCGACGGACAGGACGTGCAGGATGTGTGACCCACAGACATGACTGAGGCATAAACGCTATGGCTCAGAGACTGTTTCGGCACTGGACTAGACATCAGGCACAGGAAGCCTGGCCTTGACCCCACACTTGCCTTGCTGGGTGGCCTTGAGCAAACTGGGCAAGCCTTAGTTTTATCATCTGTGAAAACAGACCCACTGACTTCAAAAAAATTGCTACAGTCATGAGAAACCTTGCAGTATAATGGAATGAGCACAGGTCAAATCCTGGTGCTACAGGTGATCAACCCTCAGCCAGAAAAAAAAATGCCTCGCTGTGTCTACAAAGAAGCTGCCCTGAAAATGCCCACTCCGCATGCTTGTTCTTGGAGACTGAAAAAAATCAATCAAGCAGGGGAAGAACAGTGGACACTCAGGCTTGAAATGGATGTCAATTTCCCATCGTGGAGTATCCTTTCTAAATCGAACATGCTAAGATGATATCCCAACTTTTCTGAACAAATTGCCCTTATTTAACAGCAGGAGGGTCCCCTGAGATCCTCGGCTGCCCTTGTATTTGGGGGTGAAGTTGAGCACACTCATTAACTCCACCTCTCCTCAGGAATGTCTTTTTCTAATTCGACAGGGTAGGGCTGCAGTCTGTAATATCTCTTTGCCCCCGATTTACAATCACCCCTTGTCTAATGCTGGCTGAGGTTTGTCAGGCTGGGCTGGTTCAAATGTCTATTTTAAATATCTCCCAAAAAGCAAATTAAAATAAGAAACGTCAAGTTCTTCTGTGTAGTGCCATTAGCTTGGCCTCTGGAAAAATAGCTTCCAGGCAGAAAAAAAGGAACAGCCAAGGGACTGTTCCCACCTGGATCCAAAATCCAGAGAGCAGCCCATTCACTCTGCCACTGGGCTCTTCTGGGACAGGAGACAGATGTCTCCAAAGCCCAGTGCTTTGGGGCGCAGACTGTTAATGACCCAGGCGAGCGGGAGGGAGATGCCACCATTTTCGTATTCCGACCCAGTTTCTAGGGTAAAACTGGACATGACTTCTTGCTGCAGAATCTCTTTTACCCTAGTATCAGATAAGTACCTGAAGGAAGTCCTACAGGAGTGCAGTCGAGATCCCAAAAGCTGGAAGAAGTGAAAATAAAATGACCTACGTCACAGGACAAAAGGCACTGATCTCAGCACCAAGCACAAAGGGAAGATGCTTTGCCCATTTGATTCAAGTGTGGTTTTTATCTACGTGTCCAGTTATCAGGCATCGGCCCGCCTATCTTCCTACCTATCAGTTCACTCCAACCCATCGGTAATAGGAGCACTCACACGGCAAAACGAAGAAAACAGGAAAGCAAGTATTAGAGAAGTATAAAGATAGCTATGGAGACAATATACACACACACAAAAAACACAAAGAAAATACACTGTGATCTATTAAAACAGCTGCACCAGCGAGAGATGAATGTGGGGAGATATGAATATAGGCGCATTTCCTTCCTTCCCTTCCACTTATTTGAAACACTTAGCACACTTTACCAACTTTCTACAAGAACATTTCCACGTTATTAATGCCACTTTGAAAAAAAATGTTTTCGACACTTACTTGTTTTTGAGAGACCGAGGGAGACAGAGGGCGAACAGGGGAGGGGCAGAGAGAGGAGACACAGAATCTGAAGCCGGCTCCAAAGTCCCAAGTTGTCAGCACAGACCCTGACGCGGGGCTCAAACCCACGAACCATGAGATCATGACCTGAGCCGAAGCTGGATGCTCAATGGACAGAGCCACCCAGCCGCTCCTAACGCCACTAATGTTATACACCTGTATAACATTCCAGAATGTGGGTGTTCCCTAATTGACTTGCCAATTCCCCTATTGTTTAAAGAAAGGAAGTTGGACTCCTGATCCACTCTGACTTCCCAGTCTGGATCACAGAGAAGTTAACTGAGAAAGCTCATAGAAACACACTTCACTCAATAGTGCACAGAGGTTTGGGGCTGATGCTGTCCCTGCCTGGCACCCGTGGCCCGTAAGCTTTGCGTGAGGTTTGGCTACAGGACAATTAAAAATCAGAAAGTCCAGGTAAATGTGTGTCTGAAGTTATCTGCTCTCTGAAACAAATTTGTTCCCTGAGGACAGCTGAGATTTCCTTCCAAAGCGACCCGTGTATCCAACTTTCAGTAATAGTTGGAAAAATGTTATCGTAAAGACAGGCCATTCTTAATGAGCAACTACCCACGCAGGTTTTTCATGCGATGAAGAAGGGCCCTTGCCTCAATAACGGGAAAGCCCATTTACAGGCTGGGTGGCTTATTCACTGAACAAACAATTGTTAAGCTTCTCCTAACATGGGTCCTGTTTAATACCCTGAAATACAGGCACGGCAATGTATTGTGTGAGCTCTAGATCTCAGACCGAGGGTTGGAAACAGATCCATAAACTGGTGACTTAGAGACTCTTGCACACCTGCAGGGGCAAGAGTACACTGGACTCTGAAATAGGGGTTCAGTTTATGGAGATCAATGGGATCTCTTCTCCCAGAGTCTTGCTACCGGGGCTGCGTAAATAATGAAAGCATACATGATGAACGCTTTGATTGGCATAAGCAGAGGCGCAATGGGATCAGAGGAGAGGACCCAGCTCTGCCTGGCCGGGAGGAGACGGGTTGCCAATAAAACTCCCCATCAAAGGTGACACTGACACTGGAAAAATCGCGCAGATTCAAGAGTAAGTATGCAGAACAGAACGGGATTGAACGCTAATGTTTGCTTTCACGCGCTAGTTTAAGAAACTGATCAGACACCTCGCGGCCGCCCAAGACCCTCATGGGGAAGCCACCTGTTCATCTTCAAGGCACCACTGGATCTCCTCACGCTGTCCTTGGCTGCAGCCACATCTCCCTTCACACTTGCGTGTCAGTCACACGCAGTGTTTGCTGCAGGGCCTGCCAGCTGTGACGCTTGTTTGCAAGCCACCAAACATCGGTAGTTCAGCACGGACCACACAATTAACTTCATTTTTGCCCTCAGCCAGATTTCAAACAAAGACCCCAGAGATGCCTGGAAAATTAATTTATTAAAAAAGCAATAGCTCAACAATGTGCATGATGGCAGAAGTAATGAATATGTTCAATATCTTATAAAACAGTTGGCAATCACATAATAGAGCGTTCATTGTCAATTTCGGAGCTTGACTCATTATGCTCAGCAAATAGTTGTAAAATAGTGTATTATTCATGAACCAACATGTGTTAATTACTTTTAGTGCACATTTATTTTTCAAATGCAATAAGAGTTATAGTCATGTAGAAAAGCAACTTATTTTGCTCGTCTGCTCTAGGATGCTTTCAGAGAAAGAGCCACTGCTGTGTTTCTCAAGCTTGAAAATACAAACCAGTCAAGTCAGCATCTTTGTCCCAGCAAAAAACAGGCAGGGACAGCCCCTGCCTTGGACCATCCAGCAAAGGGCTAGCAGACACTACCCTGCCCCCCGCCCCGGCCCCAGATATAGACCTCACCTGGTGCCTACACCAGGCCTGATGGAGATGGTTAAGAAGCAGTTCAGCCACCTGAGTCTCATCATGAACTTGGCCATGTGAGTTGTTTTGCAATGGGATATGAGCAGGCAGACAGGCAGGGGATTGAAACGCTCTTGGGGCCCCTGGGTGGCTCAGTCGGTTGAGCATCCGACTTCGGCTCAGGTCATGATCTCGCGGTTCGTGAGTTCGAGCCCCGAGTCGGGCTCTGTGCTAACCGCTCAGAGCCTGGAGCCTGTTTCAGATTCTGTGCCTCCCTCTCTCTCTGACCCTCCCCCACTCATGCTCTGTCTCTCTCTGTCTCAAAAATAAATAAACGTTAAAAAAAAAAAAAGAAATGCTCTTGCATTGCTAGATGTGCCTTTTTACACTCCTGCCCTTCGCCGTGAGGGAAGCGCTCCCTGGGGAACACTAGTCCAAGGAAAATGAGAGACACATAAAGTAGACACGAACCTAATCCGTAGCCTGGAGCCAAACCCAGCCTGGATCAGCCAACCCTCAGCCTACAGACAGATAAGTGAGTGATGATAATGATTGCTGCTTTAAGCTACTACATCTTCTACATTTTGGGGGGTGGTTTGTTATGCAGCAAAAGCTGACTGATACATGTGGCATCTGCAAATTTTACTTTGGGCTGCCCTGAGGGATTCCTCAAAGCAACTGGCAGTCAATTCACCTCTACTGCACCTACTCTGGAGGGTGTTTGGCCCGTGGGGGTGTAAACCCAAGAGAGAAACCGCGTGCGGTGTCGAAAGAAAACAGATGTCTTTCAAATGTGAGCCTCAGATGGAGAACCAGTGGGGCAAGTGCCCTGTGAGCCTTGATGTGTATCCAGCTGCTTCCCACACTTGGTGACTCACTAGGGTAAGGTCACAGGAGGAACGGATTTAGTGGATGATAGCTACAATTCTTCGATAGCTACGATTCTCCACCGCAGTGATGGGAGGAAGGCCACTCTTTATAAACACCCGACCAAGCAGCGATGTTATAAGTATTAAATAACAATGGAGAAAACTACCTATCGTAAAGGTCCCAGTTAGTGGTGCTGGTAGCAATAATAATCATGGTAGTTGTTACTGTTTGAACTATTTGCTGACAAAGGAATTCAGGTGCACAGGGAAGGACCAGAAGCACCCTCTCCCATCCCCTACCCGTCCGGCTGCCCCAGAATCCAGATGTCCCTTCTGTCCCTTTCCCAAGATTCTCTCCTCCGTGCCAGTGCTGTTGCCCTGGAACACCACTGGCCTGACACCCCAACACTTCCACAGTCCGTCCTAGCCGGACCTGGGCTGGTGGGGTCACACAGCGGGCTTCACCAAGTAGAAGTTCTTCTAACCGACCATCTGACTTCCAAACTGAATCACTTCCTGGCATCTCTCCCTGCCATAGCTCTGGGTCAGAGGAGTGCCTGCACATCCTGGGTTCTGGTAACCATCCCAGCTCATGTCTGTGTGTTGGCACAGGCAATGTCCTCTGCCTGGAGACGCCTTTCCCTCCCTCCCCTTCCTCTAGGCCCACCCAGGTCCACATCCTTCAAGACCCACATCTTGGGAAAAGACCTCCAGTTGACTCCCCAGGGAAAGGCCCAGCCTTCCAGCCCTTTGGTTCCACGGACACCTGGGCATACTTCTGTAGGATTAAGTGAACCAAAGTGCCGTTCGGTTTCTTCTGGGTCGTCCTTCTGTCTGTGGCATTCGTGCATGACCTCTCTGAGAACATCCACCACGTTGCAGTCATCTCTGGGTGCCCAGCCCCTTGCACAGCCCAGAGACACAAGAGGGGCTCAGAAAACGTGGTGAATAAATTAATGAATATTCTAGCTGGGGCCAGCTCCTGAGGCCAGACAAGAGGCCCTAGCCTTTTTCCTTGCCGACCCAGCCCGGCTTCTCCATCTTTCCCTTTCTCCCTGTTCTCCAGGTTCCCAGAATTCCCTGTTGAAGATGTAGCAGCAGATTGTAGCTCCTTCTTATTAGGAGTTAAAAAAAAAAAGTACATGCCATCTCCAATGACTCCAAGCCCTCCAGGGACAACCTATGTGAGGTTCACAGAGATAGGGAGCATGTGAGGACATTTCTAATTAAATTCTTTAGTGCCTTCTACTTGACCTCATTTCAACTGTGCCATAAATCTGAAAAAAAAAAAAAAAACCCTCAAATCCAAAATTTTAAATAATGCTTACGATTTGGTTTAGAATAGCGACTCTCCTTAGTAATCCAGGAGCTGAACACACTTCGGTTGCCAGGGTATATTTTAAGACAGGGTCAGTTAAAGGCCACTGACCGTTTCAATTAAAATGTTTTCAAGGATTTCTAAATAATAAACTGATCTTGCCTATAATTACAGATGAAATAATAATTAAAAAACCCCTCGTAATCCCGTGTGTAATGTTATGGCACGATGTGGGTGTCCACGTACCAAGACAAATACCTCCGCGAGACAGGGAGCCGTGGAAACAATTAAAGTATAAATCCCAAGCACCCATTAACACCCAGGCTCTATTAGGCTGACTCTGTCTTTGGTCACATTAAAGCCCCATAGAATTTGCTAGTGCTTGGGAGGGAATGGTATCGGTCCTACTTATATGAAAATGTAATTTCACTCTGTAAATCTCGGCGGTAATTGGTTAATAAGCATACGCTTTGGCAACGTTACCACTGGGGATGACTGGTTGGAGGAGTCCCCACCCAAATGCGTGCGCGCGCGCGCACGCGCGCACACACACACACACACACACACACACACACACACACAGTTCTTTTCTCACTTCCGATGGTTCTTCCTGCTTAGGGGTTTTCTCCTTCGCGGTGGGTCTCCCAGGATTTCAGAGTGCGGGGACCCGGAAGTCCCAAGCACATTAGTTCCTACTCAGAGCCCAGTTCCTATTCTTCTTCTTCTTCCTGGTCACACATTTTCCATCTTGTTGTCAAGATGTGCCAGATTCTTCTGGTCCCCTGCCTCGCTCACACTGCCCCTCTCTTCCCTGCAGTCTGTCTTCATGGTGCCATTTTGATCAACCTCCTCATCCCCTTTGAAAAGCCACCAGGACTCCATTTGCCCCTCAGCACGTCTCTAGCCAACATCATCTTACCCCTCTTCTACCTCTGTTCTCTCAGTTTGCTGGGAAGCAATGAGCACACCTATCTCATCATTTCATATTAATTTGTAAAGGACTGCATGGCCCTATATAAATTTAAAGAGTTGCCTGCTTTTTAAGAAGGAAGCATTTACCTGTCTGGCTTTCCCCTTGCTTAAAAGTCTCTAACCCCACAAATTATACCAAACCACCACCTGACACTATAACTGATTTCATGGGATTGATTCCAGCAACACGGTGACCCCTCACACAGACACCCACCATAGAGGCCTGTAAAACAAAGGTTGAGTCCTCTTCTATGCTTGGCTTTATTTGCCAGGTTGTTTTGTTTTGTGGCTATGTTTAAATATTTCAATACAGCCTCCAGTTTGCTGTTAATGAGAAACGAGAGAGAAAACAGAGCAGAAAACCCAGAAATTGGATAGGAAACCCAATTTCCAACAAGAAATGGTTAAATTTTAAGTGGATTTCAGTGGATGTCTTGGTGCATTTAGACATTTGACACGTGGAAAAAATATCCAGTGGTATAGGAATTCAACACCTGTACTTTGCCCAAGAAAAATGCCAAAGAGTGAAGGTTACCCCAACTGGAAATGTTTTATGCTTATCCATCCACACATCCACCCATCCATCCATCCATCCACCATTCAATAATTTTGATTGCCAATTTGCCAGGTACTTGTTTTAGCTTCCCAGATGGCTCTTGTTCTAACGGAACTCACATTCTGTAGACAGAAGGCAGAGTAAATAAACAAACAAAATCAATCGATAAACAAGAAAACATCAGCCAGTAATAAGTGCTATGAAGAAAATAAATCATGGTGGATGGAGCCCAATGGAGAAGTGGGAGGGGGGACTGCTTTGGAACAAGTGGTCAGGGAAGACCTCCCTGAGTTGGTGATATTTCAACTGAACCAGGAATAAGATTCAGAAAGTGAATCAAAAGGAGGATAGTTTAAGAAGGAAGAAGCTTGTGGGATCAATGGCATATCAGTGGAGAAAGAAAACGTGGGTTATTTTTATAGGAGTAGTGAACCCCGCATCCACAGAGAGGGCACCCCCACCTTCTCCTTCCTGATGCCCACATGCACCACGGAAAACGTGCTCTTCCCTTGGCTCAGCCAGATGAAACCAGTCTGATTCAGTAACTGACTCTTTGCTGAGCTTTGTGAAATCAGGCACTTGGTGAACTGGCATTAGGGAGGAGGGAAGAGGGTTTTTGCCGCCACAGCCCCAAACGTTCTGTGCAAACGTTTCCCGAGGCACCACTTCCCCAGTGGAAGTAATGGGTGGCCATTTGCAAACTGCTTAGCCGGCCCAACCGCCATCAACCAACCCTCATTAGCTAGCTGCATCTGGAACGAAGGCACCTTTCCGAAGGCTCTGTTGGTTAAAACGCAACAAAACAAAAGTTTTATCTGGACGTGCCTTAACTAACTCCCTTTGGTGTTTTGTATCAAAACTATGCAATTGACACAATGGAAGATGGGGTACTCTTTCAGCACACCCCAAGCAAACACTCACTTGCTGAAACAATTCTGTTTAGAAAACAGTCGCTGTCTACACAATTCTGGAATGAGCTAAAACTCTGTTTCCTTCTAAGAATGCTTATAACGGCGATTTTCAGACTTTTCTCAATAGTTCCTGCTTTACCCACCCAGTTTGGGACACGTGTTTGCTAATCTCAACATCTCCTGACACATAACAATACGTGTAGTTTTTTTGTTTATTTTATTCTGTCCCTAGGAAACTGCAAAGAAGTTTCGCCCCTGTGCTTGGATTAATTTTTATTTGGATCAGAATACAAACGCACCACATGTCACATACCTTGGGATTATTTTGTTCCTTAACTTCTCACGGTGAAGACGCACAGGCTCATGCAGAAAGGGTTAACGGAGCCACTTAGAATTAAATGGTACTACCTGATCATAAATTTTGCTTTTTGTAATAAAGCAATTTTCTCTGCGTTGCAGTCTTACGAATATGATACAGTGTCTGAAATAATAACTCTATTTCAGGCAGCCCGGACTCTCCCCCTTCTCTCAGCTAATTTCTTACATGATTCCCCTGGTTTTACAAGTATTTTTAATAGGGTGGATGTTCCAGATTCTTCCACACAGTCAAATCCTTTCATAATCAGAGACTTGTTTTTCCATAGGAATTTAATTCCCTCTGCAGAATTGTAACGTGGGTTGGCCTGATCTGGTTTACATTTTCTGACATGTTTTCCCTCCCCTGAAGATTAACTTAACTATCATTTGGCTCCACTGCAATCCTTTTCATCTCATTTCCACTTAAAAAAAAAAAAATCTGATTTCATTCAGTAGGGTATCTTACACTGTTTTCTGAAGATAGGGATTCTACTTCTGGGAACATGCTTGGTTCCTGCCAAGTGTTTCTGACTTGGATTCTAGATGATGCTCAGATTGCCTGAAATTAACACGAGTCCAAGATCCTTTAAAAACAACAACACTCAGCCCGGTGAATTAAGCACGTGGTCAAGTCAGTAAAATTTTACCCAAAAATTCGGTGGTATAGTCATTTATCATTAGGTACAAAACACACTGAGTTTGGTAAGACAGTTAAAATATTTCTTTTAATTATCTAAAATTCCATTAATTCTCTTCTTTAGACTCTTTTTCATGCCTTGGGATTCAGCTAAAAAAAAAATCTCCCCTTTGGAGATATAATGGGTTCCTTATTACTCCATCCTTTTTCCTTCTTCCATCATAGATCCTAATTACAGCTTGCTTTATTACAGTTGCTTTATTTTTTGTGTGGTCTGTCTTAGCCACGACTCCACGTTCTGTGAGTTGGTAACATAATGGTTGCAGAACTTACTGAACCCAGACGAATGCCTGACATAAAGCAGGTGCTTAATAAATATTTGGTAAATTAATAAAAAAAAAAAAAGCGAGCCTCAGAGAGGGGGCATTTTCTCCTCAATTCTCTGATCTCACTTCCTACATTAAGTGAATGGGCCAGTGACCAGCATGGCGCCATTGTTCTATTCCCAGTTAGCAGGTGGCAATGAACTCTCACTCCTCTGCTGCTGCCATTTAAAAACTTTTTTTAATGTTTATTTATTTTTGAGAGAGAGACAGACAGACAGAGCATGAACGGGGGAGGAGAGAGAGGGAGACACAGAATCTGAAGCAGGCTCCAGGCTCCAAGCTGTCAGCACAAAACCTGACTCAGGGCTCGAACTCACGAACCTCAAGATCATCGCCTGAGCCGAAGTCAAATGCTCAACAGACGGAGCCCCCCAGGCGCCCCGAGTCCATTTAAGAAGGCAGAGTTTTCACTTCTCCGACCAGAGGTGTTCACATCGGCTCCCTCCCAGGTGGGGAAACTCACCACCAATCTCAGGCCTCCAGGGTTCCTCCTCCCCTGTGGTCAGGCTCCGGGGCCTGGCACTTAGAGCACACACATTTCTCAGAGCTATGTAAACGTGCAGAGGAGGCTGTCCAAGGAAGAGAGAGCGCCACGATTTGCATGCCACACGTAAGGCGATCTACGGAAAGCCAAAAGTGTCAAAGCAACCGCTCAACGGCTCAGCTGTCTCCAATTTGCCGAAAGTCACCTGACCTCTTTGGGCCTCAGTCTTTCGATCGCCAGATCGAGGGGCTTGGACCCTGTAAACTCCGTATTGTTTCTCTCTAATGCGCTGGCCTTTTGCAAGTGCTTCCGTTATAGCGAGGGGCCGCATTCCTTCCTCAGGTGGGCACCAGTCCTTACTGTGGCACTTGGAGGGCACTCGACCTCTGCGTGGTGGGAGCAGTTAAAGCCCATAATTCCATGACGATGAGCACCAGGTCTGAGGTTCTTGAACAATTCATGTCTATTTATAGAGAATCTGGGATCCCATCCAGATCCCATCCAGCAGTCCTGCCGATTGCATCAACCAAATAATAAACGTGCTTGAGAAATCCGTTACGTGTCAGTTCCGTGAGCTTGGGTTACCAGCTCACCTCTCATGGCTTGTTAGCCCAGCTGGCTTTAGGAGGGTGGCCAACCATCCTGGTTTGCAGGGACTGGGTGGATCGCCAGGACTCAAGGCTCCCAATGCTAAAACTGGCACACTGCCAAACGCATGGCCATTGGTGACCCAGCTCAACTTATCTCTAACAATGCTATGATTATCACATCATTAGCATCAGCGATTAAGAGCTTACCGTGTGTTACCTTTCATAAGGACTTTACCAAGATCATCAGACCTTCACAATAGCACTTTCTACATTAGAATCATCCTCTTTCATAGATGATGAGACACAGATTGAGAAGGGTTACGTGATTTTCTCAAGGTCACAAAGCTACAGAGAACTCTAAACCCTGACCCACCTGACCTTCCTTTCCACTTTGTGTCAAAATTGGAGATTTGAAAACTGGATGTTTTCATAAAAGACTTTAAAAAAAGTTTTTAAGATTTTAAAAAAATATTTTTTTAATGTTGATTTTGAGAAAGAGCGAGACAGAGAGAGAGAGAGAGAGAGAGAGAGAGACAGAGCATGAGCCGGGAAGGGCAGGGAGAGAGGGAGACACAGAATCTGAAGCAGGCTCTGAGCTGTCAACAGAGACCCATGCGGGGCTCAAACCCACGAACTGTGAGATCATGAGCTGAGCTGAAGTCTGACACTTAACTGACTGAGCCACCCAGCCTCCCCTCCAAAAAATTGTTTTTAGTGTATACTTATCTTTGAAAGAGAGAGAGACAGAGTGTGAGCAGGGGAGGGTCAGAGAGAAAGGGAGACCAGAATCCAAAGCAGGCTCCAGGCTCTGAGATGTCAGCACAGAGCCCAACACGGGGCTGAACCCACGAACCATGAGATCATGACCTGAACCAAAGTTGAAAGATTAATGGGCTGAGCCACCCGGGCGCCCTCGTGAAAGACTTTTAAATACAGAGAACAAACTGAAGGTTGCCGGAGAGGTATTGGGATGGGCTAAATGGGTGATAGGCATTAAGGAGGGCACTTACTGGGATGAGCACTGGGTCTTATATGTAAGTGATAATCACTAAATTCTACTCCTGAAATCATTATTATACTTTATGTTAACTAACTTGGATTCAAATTTTAAAAATTCATTAACTAAAAAAATGAAAACTGGGTGCTTCATAACAGTAAGTAATAATTGTTAATTGCTCCTTGGTGTGATAATGTTATCATGGGTACTGTTTTTTAAAAGTCTGTATCTTTCAGAGACACATTTAGAAACATTTACCGATGGAAAAAAATATCAAATAAAACCCGGGTCAGTTAAGTCTTATCAGGCTCAATTTCCCAAGAGTGATCTCCACGAGCACCAATCCCACACATCAAAATAATGCCCAAGTGCCAAACTCCGGGCCCGTGCTGGGTCTGCCTCTAATAAGCCAAGTGACCTTGGATGAGTCACTTGGTCCCCTTTGGCCTCTAAATTAAGCAAGTGGACGTGATTATTTCCATGCCCATTCTGTGTGCTTCTTAGGCTGAGTGATGTCAGTTGCCTGGGTCTGGTGGGGCAGTTTTCTGTATGAGGGTTCTCTGATAGACTATAAACTGTGACTGATACGTATTTTCCGATTTGCCTGGGTTTAGATATAATCATCACAAACTTTTCTTGGGGGGGTGGAGAAAAGTCTTGATATTCAAACTTCTTAGTGTTTATTTGTTTAGCCATGGAACCTTTTCTTCAAATGAAATATTCCCAGATGACGAACTCTACAAAACCTTTAAAGGGAGTGGCTCTCGTGTAAAAGAGAGCCAAGAATTCCCAAAATAGCATCTTTTGGAAACTTCCTGGTCTAGGCCATCCTAGCCAGCATACATCTAACAAGACTGAAAGAAATGTTCAGTAATGCAGTGATTACGTGAAAAGGGCTGAACAGTAAATAAGAAAAAGGAAAAAAACAACAATGGGCCGTTAAGTATCTGTGTCCTCAATCTATAACATGAAAACAGCCACAGACAATCCAGAAAAGAATGAATGTGGCCAAGTTCCCATAATACTTTAGGGGCACAAGTGTGAATTTCACATACTTTTCAAGCGTCACAAAATATTCTCCCTCCTCCTTCCGCAACCATTTGAAGATGGAAAGACTGTTCTTAGTTGGTGGGCCATGTAGAAACAGGTGGCAGGCTTGATCTGGCACATGGGCCCATGGCATGTGGACCCCTGTTGTAAAGCCTCGTCATTCATAGGAGACACCGAAAGGTGTCAGTAGCCTAATTTCGAGGCTTGCCTCTGACAGTTATCATCTGCACATTCGTGGGAGAGTGATGTAAGCCTTGCAGGTCTCAGTTTCCTCAGATGTGAAAGGGGCATAAAATACAACCTAGGGGACCAGGGATATATGGGGACTCTCGACACTTGCCACGCAGTATTGCAGTGAACCGAAAACTGCTCTAAAATATAAACTCTATTTTAAAGACCAACAAGTAAAGCCTATTTTGTGAGTTTATTGTTAGGATCGAGAGCGATGCGACGAGGAAAACTCTTAGCACCTGCCAGGCACTCTTAAACCGTTATTACCGAGCGCTCCTGGAAAACACAGACCTGCCCTTCTCGGCCCGACTCCTGATTAACCTTCAAAGAGCTGTGACCCCGGCATGCCAGAGCCCCCAGCAATGAACTGGATCCTGGGCTGGTTTTGGCACAATGAGCTGACCTAGAATCGGTGTGGATGAAACTCACAAGTGAACCCCGCCCCCCCCCCCCCCCCCCCCCAGCCTCCCATCTCATGACTGGCTGAACTCTGGGGCCTTTCCCCTGGGCGACAAGCTTGTTTTCCTTGTTCTGCAACTTTTCCCAAAGGCCTGGGCAGTGTTCGCTGAAGCATCTTTATCGCTCTTGCCTCCAACTCCTGCCCTGGTTTCACCATCTTGGCAGCGAGATCTATATATAACCCACTGCTGAGGTCGCCGTGGCCTCCCTCCTCCAGCCACCTCCCTGGGAGGTGGGGGTCACGTACACACACTGATACTACTCCTTCATTTTCCCGCTCCTTACCCTAGGCCCCCGAGCTGCTGCTTCTCCGTGCATCTCTCTGCCCTTGAAACGTGGAGCCTCCCATTCCTGGCCTGGCCATGCCCAGCCTGTCCAGTGTGCAAGACCCTGGGTCTGGGCTGCTTCCCATTCTGAGTCCTGTTAAGTTGCTTCTGACCCCTTTATTGGGATCACCAGAAGATGCCCGGGGATTCATCTCCTTCTCTCTTCTCTCCCCCAGACCCCACCAGAACTCTGCCCACGACGGCTGGCTCTGTGCATTCGAAATTCAAGGCACACGCCTATCCCCAGTCAAGCTCATCGCGCCCCTCCCATAGGGCTGGGGCATCTGTAAGATGCCTCCGCAAGCCTTTTAAAAATAACTCTGACTAAACTTTCCTTTTTGTTTAAAAACTAAAGCGCATCTTTGTATATTTACATTATAAAAGTAACCCATACGCCTTATTCAAAGTGCAGAAAAGTTGAAGAGAAAAATAATCAACCATGCCCTTATTCGGCATTTGGAAATGATTTCCTACTGAAGGATTTAGAGGTATTTCCGGGCGTAGAGGAGTGGATGCTGATATAGTCATTTAACACAGTAGCACCAATATTTTTCCGTTATTACTCTCCTAGCGAGCATCACTCTATGACTTCATAATACTTCAACCAGGGATCACATTATGTTGTATTTAATTGTTTCCATTTTATTGAACATTTGTTTCCAGAATCTACCATTATAAATAATACTCAAAACAACATATTTGTGCATAGATGCTTTTTATTGTATCTTCAATCACTTATTTATGGGTGATTGCTACCGATGGAATAGCTATACGAACATCTTAAAGGTAGTTATATATTTTTTTAAGGAAACATGGTCAGGGTATGAGTCGAATGATGCGCTCGGTACTGACATGCTGCCTTTTTCCGATGAGTCTAGAATCTCGGTCTTGGACTGCTCCCCCAGAATAATCCTCAAGAAAACTCCTGCCCGGTTCGCCACCTTTACACCGAAGCGTGCTCTTTCCTTCCCTTTCAGCTCACTTGCCCGCAAACTGTACCGGATGGATTACACGGACCAACTTTTGTTCCAGAACACAAATACCAGCTCGAGCGTTTATCATCTCGCCTGACCTTTCCGAGTTCGTCAATTTGTCTCTGATCTATGGCAAAAACTAACTGCTTTGTTTTAAAAAAAATTCCAAGAACGGAATCCCCAAATCGGCTCATGTGGTGCAGCCTTTCCCCCGGTAAGCGGAGCCAGAATATTGTCCTGCTAATGCCTTTGGGAGGTCAGCCGTCCCACTGCTCTGGCCCCTTGTCCGCCACTGTTCGCTGGTCCGGTTTCGTGTGTCCTGAAAATGTCTTCTTTCTTTTTAAAAAAATGTTTTTGATGTTTATTTACGTTTGAGAGAGAGATAGAGTGTGAGTGGGGCAGGGGCAGAGAGAGGGAGACAGAGCATCCGAAGCAGGCTCCGGGCTCTGAGCTGTCGGCACAGAGCCCGACGCGGGGCTTGAACCCACGGACAGTGAGATCACGACCTGAGCTGACGTCAGACGCTTAACCGACGGAGCCACCCGGGCGCCCTGGAAATACCTTCTTTCCGAACGTACCGAGGGCTGGATTGTTTCCAGGCTTCTGGCATCCAATCAGGTAACTGCACACACACCCCCTCAAACACACCCGGCCACGTCCAAGTATACAACTGACTTCTGCAAATGATGGGTTGACCTCAATCCCAGAAGGGTTGGCTTTTTTGCCTTTTCTGTCAAATTGCCTGACTGGCTCTGTGACACCAACCTGTAGCACTCCCTCTGTGGGACAGGTCTACGGTGTAAGATTCCGGGACACGACGGTTATGAGAAGTGACTGGGGTGCCCTCTCTTCTCGCTTTGGGAGACAGCAACCTCCTGCATCAAGTGACAGCAGTGAAATTCGCTACCTGCCTCCTTTTCAGAATGAATAAAAACCTGATCCATCCAGAAAATCCATTCGGAACTGATCTCCACGCTTTTATATTTAGGCAGCATTTACCTTACAGCAATATCAAATTTGCTTTACTGCCAGAAGGGGCCTTGGAGCTCATCTTGAGAGCCCGTTGGAGATTTTAGCTGGGGGTCAGAGGCAGCCACACTTCTAAACTCTTGACTGATGGGCCGCCCTTGGTCTGGGGAAAAGATCGTCTTCAACTATTGGTACAGATTTAAGGGGGGGACGAGCAGCGTGGGAGGGAAGGGAGCCCTGCTTGGCCGTTAGCCGTGGCCTCTGGGCCTATGAAGACGGCGACTCATGAGTGGTGGCTCCCTGTCCTCACCTGTGGGCGGGAAGAGGAACCTCTCCCCTGCAACAGTTTGCTGTCAGAGGTGCATCTGTCAAGGGCTCTGCGTGGCACTGGGCGTGAGAGTGGACCAGAGCTGGGAATCATTATCATTGGCTGCATGGATCCCCTGGTGACCGCAGCGGCCAAGAGGACGATGAACGTAGGCGGGTCACCCCCCCCCAACCCGGGAGCATCCATTTCACTCGCACTTTACAGGTGAGGACGATGAAGCTCAGGTGACTTGATGGCCGACCTGAGGTCATGTTGGGACTCAAACTCAGCTCTCTTGACCCCCAGCCCCGGTTCTTTCTGTTCCCCTGCATTGCCTGCCAAACATTCAGGCCACCATCCCGCCCTGCGGACGAGGACACACCGGGAGGTAGCAGAGTAGCCGGTACAAAGCCCGACAAGTCACGTCCCCAGCATGAGGTCGGAACCTCGGACGTGGGTCTCTGGCCAAGGACGGCTGGGTTTCCCTGGCAACCTGACCGCCCTTTCTGAGTTCCGGACGCCGCTTCCCGGCTCTATTCCACAATGCCCAGCGGACCCAGGGGTTAGACGCACCATTCCCCGCCAACCGTCTGGAGGAAACTTTGACAACACGCGTGTGAGCCTTAAAAATATCTCCCCATCGGCGCTCACATGAGTCTACGCATGAGATAAAATGTCATAGAACATTAAAAAAAAAAAAGCGCACGTAAAAACTGTTGCAATCTGAATAAGGTCTGTAGTTGGCGAATAGTATTGCACCGATGTTCATTTCCTGATTTTGCTAGTGCACTGTGGTTATATAAGATATGATCATTGCAGGGAGCTGAGACCTTTCTGTACTATTTTTGTTGCTTCTTGTGACTCTAAAACTATTTCAAGATAAAAAAAAAAAATTAAAAATGCAAGCCCCCGTGCCTTGCCCCATCCTTCCAGAAATTATCCTAAGGAAATAAAGATGCGTACAGAAACAGTCCTAATATCTACCGTAGGAAGTTTTAAAGTAAATTCTCATCCAGCTAGTCGCTGGAGTACTGAGCTTAAGTCGCCCTGTGGGGAGGACGGTGGTTACAGTGAGGGGCGAAGGCGGGCTCTGCAACGTTGGACCTGTGGGACCGTACGTGAGCTACTTAGCATCTCTGTCCTCGGACTCCTCGTCTGTGAAACGAACATAAGGTCTACCCTGTCGCACTGTTTGTGTTGAATCTATATATGCAACGCATGTGTGGAACAGAATCTGGCACCTTGATGTGCCCAATAAACACGAACAATTGTGTGAAAGAGCATTAATGATATGAGAAAATGTTGCTATTAGTGAAAATTGGAGGCTATCAAACTATATGTAAAATATCGATGTTCTTTTTGAAGGACACAGAGGTGCACGAGGTCACGACTGGTCGGTCTTACCAAATACTGACAAGTGTTTATCTTCAGGTGTGCTTTTTTGTTTCCCTGTTACGATTTCCAAAAATAATTCAATAGCACTAGGGGTTTGAACTTCTTAGATGAGGATAAAAGGTGACCCTTGGATAAAATGAGAGGAGACGTGATGCTACCTCAGCCGCTCCATGCTTAAAACTTTAAGAAGTTACTGGGGCACCTGGGTGGCTCAGTAGGTTAAGCGTCCAACTTCAGCTAAGATCCTGATCTCACTGTCCTTGAGTTCGAGCCCCGCGTCGGGCTCTGTGCTGACAGCTCGGAGCCCGGAGCGTGCTTCGGATTCTGGGTCTCCCTCTCTCTCTCTGCCCCTCCCCCACTCATGCTCTGTCTCTCCCTCCTTCAAAAGTAAACAAACGTTAAAAAAATTAAATTTAAAAAAATTAAAAAGTTACTTTGCCACTGCCCGTGAGGCCCAGACGTCAGTTTCGGGGATGCCCTTACTTCGGGAAGAAAGAAGGAGTACATGTAACCCTCTGGATGCACGGTTATTGGTTATTTGCTATTGTGACTCTCAGTGTTAACTATGAGCTCTGGGGGCCCCAAGTGCACACGGTCTGCCCATAAAACATGTGCCACGCTCCAGAGGCTGGTAAGATGCAGTGTCCAGGGAGCTGGCCCTGGCAGGACGGGTCAGTCACCTGCTCCTTGGAGACCAGGGCCTGCCCCAGCCTCTACCCTCCCATCCCCGTTCCCAGCCAAGGGACACAGGCTAGCAAAGGGGGGCTGCCCTCTGTGCTGCTCAAGGGAGATGCTTCTGGGGCCCAATCCCATTTTCGTGGCTTTTACGCTGTCCTCTTTTCTCCTGTAATTGGGCCAGCCCACAGTGGCTGGGCTTCTCTCCTGGGGCCTGGTTGTTCTCATGAAGGTCTCTCATGGGCACTTGTGGGCACTCAGGCCGCCTATTCATCCTTGTCCGGGGTTCTGGCTCCTTCTCTAACCCTATCACTGACCCTCAGCAGGCTCTGGAAAAGGAACAAGGGGATGCCAGGCCCTGGGGGTGCAGAGGAATTTAGGGGTCAGGCCCCCGCATGGCTGCAGTGGTTAGTTAGGCCAGGCAGGAACACAGAGAGCTTGTGTGATCTAAATAGAGACCCCCTGTCCCTCCAGGAAGCTGCCCCCACCCTGGCAAGAACACGCTCAAGAAGCCCCTTTCCAACCCAAGGTCTTCCAGCCTGGGTAAGGCCCAGATTCAGTCTGCCAACCTGGTGTCCCTTGGCCAGAGGAGTGGAGAGGAGATGGGGACACAGCCTCAGAGCTGACTCCCCATTCCTGGAGGACCCCATCATCCACCACACCACACTAAAGGGAGGGAAATCCCCTCTGATCCCATTTTGGAGGTTCAAAATTCTCTCCATTCTCTACCCTCACAGGCACCCCCTAACTCCTGGGACGAGTGCCTACTTGGGGCACTTGTACACTTCAAAGTCACCAGTGGCTTTCCAGGACATTTGGAATAAAAGCCGAGTCTTGGGGCACTGGGGTGGCTCAGTCAGTTAAGCGTCCAACTTCGGTTCAGGTCATGATCTCGCGGTTCATGGGTTGAGCCCCACATCGGGCTCTGTGCTGACAGCTCAGAGCCTCGAGCCTGCTTCCGATTCTGTGTCTCCCTCTCTCTCTGCCCTCCCCCACTTGGGCTCAGTCTCTCTTTCTCTCTCTCTCTCAAAAATAAACATTAAAAAAAAAAGCCAAATCTTTACCAGGCCTACTGCTTCCTGCCTCCTTTTGATTTGCCCTCTCCCTTCCTTGAGTAGCTCTGGTCCCTTTGGCTTCCTTTCTGCTCCTTCAATGTATCAGTCTCCTTCCCAGCACAGGGCCTTTGCACATGCTGCCCCTACTCCCGGACAACTTGTCTCTCCTACCTGTCTCCCCACCTAGCAGCATGGAGTCCTGTCATTCAGGTATTATCACCTCAGAACTTCACCGGGGCCCCGCAAGGTCACCCCCTTCTTCATAGTCCGGGTCACAATACGTAACTGTAAGACGTATGTGTTTGTTTGATTAGTGTCTACTCCCCTGCACCCTCCCCTTACTGGAAGGTGGGCTCCAAGACAGCCGAGTCTGTCGAACCATCCACACATCTCCCCAGGGCTATGAACAGGGCAGAACATGTAGTAGATACGGAAGGAAACAACGGAAGAAAGAGGTTTCCCTCGGTGGCTCTTTGTTGCACGGGAAAACCTCCTTTCCTAGAGAAGGTGGTGCCTGTCCTGGGGCCTTGGGACCAGGGTGGGGGGTACCGGTGCCATTGCCCTGGCCTCTGGCTGGCAGCATGGGAGGACCCTATCGCTGTGATCCGGTGGGTTGGCTCCCAGCTCCCGTGGGCCTCCCCACCCGGCATGGGGCACCTCGGGGCCCAGGCGAGGGGAGGTAAGACTGGACTGGGGCAGGGACAGTGGGAAGGAGCAGAGGGGACAGTGTGAAGAAAGCACGAGCTACCAAAAGGAGGCAGGTTAACGCAGCCAGACTGAGGAAACGGCCTCCCTGCAGACTGTCCCAGCGAAGGTCATGCTACCTGCCCTGCCCTGGAAGAGAATCTCCTCACTCTGTGCATGTTTTCATCTCTAGGCGGAGAAGAACCGGGGGAGGGCATGTACTTTCTAAATGACTTGTTTCTGTAGAATTATTCATTTCGAACTTCTCAAAAGAGGCAACACTGTCCGAAAGATGCCGAGGAGGTGATAACAGGGAGGGGCCGGGCATCCTGCCCGCCCCCCAACAAGGCACCGCCCATAAACACTGAGGTTTGGCCGAGAGCCTGAGTAGGACCGCAGGGGCCCAGGCAGGCTGCTGGGCTAGGCGGGGTGATGTGGTCCAGTCCTCCGTGGCCAGGCCTCTAGTTGTGGGTGGGGAGGCAAAAATGTAGGTGGCATGGCCCCAGCCTGAAAGGGCCCAGGCGGAGGGGCAGGCACGAGACGAATAAAGCACAAAATTGGCTGAGAAGGACGACTGCAGAAACAGCCCAAGCTACCCAGGTTTAACTCTAATGGGGACAGGGGACCAGGGGTCAGGGAAGATGATGTCCTGGTGGACTTGGAACAATAACGATGGTTTAGCCAGAGGCTTATGTGACAAGGGTGATCCTGGCAGAAAAAAATTAACAGGTAAAGGCAGGCACGTGGAAAGCGACGTGTGCATTGTGGGCAAATGGCCCGGAGCATTGTGGGAACTACAGGCCCCAGTGCATGGTGGGAAAATGGCGTGAAGCAATGTGGGGGCTGCGGGCCACGCGCAGGTGGGCACCAGTGCATTGTGGGAACCGTGGGCCAGGCGCTTTGAGGGCACCGGTGCCTTGTGGGGGCTATGACCACAGGGAATTGTGGGAATCCTCTGCACAAATTCTGGAATAAGGGGGTAGGGGTAGGTGGGCTGGAAAAGCAGGAAGGGTTATTTAGTACAACTGGGGTTTTCCTGCCCCTTTTTCTCTTATTTGGGTTTCCTCTTAATAGTTAAGAGGAAGTTAGTTAAAAGCCTGCATGCACTTGACTCTTTTGTCTAATTTTTATTATCTGTTTTTCCACCAGAAAAGAAACTCTAAGAGGGCAAGGATTTTGCCACTTTTGAACTCTATCCCCAGTACTGCTGGGCATGTAGGAGGGGCTGATGGTCATCCTCCGGCAACAATACCCAGGGAAGGTAGCATCATTGCCTGATAGCCTTAGATGTCTGCAAATGTTCATTTTATTACTTATGTTAAAAAACCCACGCTCGTCTAATAGTCAACTGGCATCCAATGTGTGACTTCATGGATGATACTGCTTGGAGTAAGGCCAAGTGGGGGGCGGGGGGAAGTCCACTCTTTTGAAGAAAACCTTAGGTGTAACCGAGGACAAGGTCCAGGTGGGAAACAACCCGCCCCACCCAAGACTGACAAGACCAGATGGACATTCTGGAAAGGTGACTCAGGAAGCAGTCCGGCGTGCCAGGATAAGGGAAAAGGGTAGAGAGGCTATTCTAAGGGGCCCGAAGACAAAATGCGTGTTGAGCCAGTGGAGTGTGGTGAGGGGCAGTGGGATGGAGGGAGCTGGCAGACCCTGATCGGGTGTGGAAGCTGGGGCAGGGTGGGCGGTACCGTGGCCCCCACCCATATCTGTCTCAAGACTTAGCCCAGGACCTTCCACGTAGTAGGTGCTCAGCAAATACGCGGTGAGGGACCCTGTGAGTGGATGGATGAATCGCTGCGAGCCTCCTCACTCATAATCCGCAGGGGTTTCTCATGCCCCCATGGAGGGGGCAATTAGAAAAGGGTCAGGGGGCATTGTAGAGGGTTGGCCAGCCCCCCACGGCTCCACAGGCGCAGGGGAACTGGCTTCTTGCCATCCCTCGGGGGCTTGGCAGAGTGACAGGTTCACAAGATGGGCAGGTCCCACAGCAGACTGGGAAAGTGATAAGGGCAGGGCCTGGCCTGAAGGACAACTTCTTTGACACCCCCATTAGCCCTGTCTAGGGCTGAGAGGGCCGGACTAAGCAGCTTCTCTCCTGGCAGTGGAAAGGGGGAACCAAGGACTCTGCTTTTCCTTCGGTTGCTCACACGGACCTGCCAGGAGCCATTCCAGATTGGCTGCAGGAAACGTTCTATACATATGTGAGACTCCGTGTTTCTTCCTCCCAGGAAGGGCGAGGGCGGCAGATGTTTCTCTAGAGAGAAATCAGTTCCCCTCACCCCCATCCTGCAGTCAGAATAGCAATGCAAGGGGACTAACGTTTGTGGGGTTCCTACTACGCACTACGTTCTACTACAGCGTCAGCTTTCCGCGTTACCATGTCATTGTCATGGCAACAATGCAGGATGGGTGTTTTTCGCAGAGGAAGCCTCTGAGGTTTGGAGAGTTGAGCTCCGTAGCTAAGGCCATACAACCGATACGTATCAGAACTGGAATTTGAACCTGGCTCTCCAACATTCTACAACTCGTGTCCTCTCGAATACAGCCTTTGGCTCTGTTCAAAATAGTCCTCTGGGCTCTGTGCCTAAAGCAATAGAAGATGTAGACCAAGGACATCAGACTTGGGACAGAAATATTCCGGGACATTTTTGTGGCTGAATGCTCTGGACCTAGGGGGAGAAAGCCTTCAGACAAATCTGGTAAGACAAGGGCCTGGGCAGACATCTCCTCTGTTCATTCAACCCATCGGGAAGGGTGCTCCAGGCAGAAGGTACAGCATGTGCCCAGGCCTGGAGACGCGAGAGCGGAAGTGTGCTCGCTGCTGTTAGAGCAGAGCAAGCAAATGAGGAATCGGTAGGAGGTGTGGCCAGGGGGCTGGGCTGGATTCCTGGACCCTTACCGTCATACTCTTTCTGGAGTAGACTCTGCCCTGAATCAGGCCATTCTCCTGGGTGCCCTGGAAAACGATCCGGTGACCGTGCTCTCCAGAGCGCGTCTGATGGTAATGAGGCTCAGCCCGGAGACCAACCGAGTGGGTGACAGACTCCCAAATATCAGAGGCTGGCATACTTCCTCTACAAGCCAGTGGGTACACGGTATCGAAGAGAAGGGAAAAAATAATCGCAGCAGCGTCTGAAGAACGTAGACACGGTGTCTTGCTCTCTCGTAATGTATGTTTCAAGCAGCATAAGGAGTAAAAAAGTCAGATTCACATGTCTCCTGCTGCTCGTGCAAAGAAAAGGAGCGGAAGTTCCAAGGCAGCCGTTTCACCCATAAGATGTGTGATGTTGGGAGTCGTAATAAAAAATAAATATTTGGTCTCCGGGCCCTTTTCTGGCACAGGGCTCCTAAAACCTTAGGAATTTCCGGGGAGGAAGGTGATAAAGGTGCCATTTGTTACGTTAACGAGGTGACCTTTGGAACCACCTAAGGATGAGGCTGGTTGCCAGGAGAACTAACCATGCGATGAGAAGGTTGGAGTTTTCAGTCCCTCCCTCAACTGCCTGTGAGAGGAGGAGGCTGGAGGTTGAATCAATGGCCAATGGCCAATGGCCAATGCTTTAATCCATTGTGACTATAATGAAGCCTCGGTGAAAATCCCAAAGGACCAGGGGTGCGTGCTTCCTGATTGGTGGACAGCTTTCAGAGAGCTTCCTGATTGGTGGAGACAATATTCACAGTGCTTCCTGATTGGTAGACAGGGTTCGAGCGCTTCCTGATTGGCTGACAGGCGGAGGTTCGGGAAGAGTGGGCTCTCAGAGACCGTGGAAGCTCCACCCCATGTCCCCACACCTTGCCCTATGCATCTCTTCCACTGGCTGTTCCTGAATTATATCCTTTTATAACAAACTTGTAACCTGGTAAGTAGAACGTTTCTCGGAATTTTGTGATCCCCTCTAGCAAATTAATGGAACCCAGGCAGGGAGTCGTGGTAACCTCTGATCTCTAGCTACTTAGTCAAAAGCCTGGGTGGCCCCTGGATTTGAGACTGGCATCTGAAGTTGAGGTGGGGGGGACAGCCTTGCAGGACTGAGCCCTCAACCTGTGGAACCTGACGCTGCCTCTGGGTAGATCGTGTCCTGAGTCGAATTGTAGAACACCCGGCTGGTGTCAGAGAACTGCTCGGTGGTGTGGGAAAACCCACACACACGCACTGGAATTGGGTACAGAAATAGAGACGTGACTGGTATTTTCTGTACTAACACAGCGTGGCCAAATGTCAGTGCCAAGTCATTCAACGCGCATTACCAACTTCTTCCTGTGTGCCAGGAACTGGCCCTGCCCCGGAGGACAAGCAGTGAACCCTGTAGACACAGCCTCTCACTGAGCTTGTAAGTTAGGTGTGAAGCAATCACACTCGAGCTCCTTGGCCAAGCCATTGCTACTTTTCCACCTTAGTCTTTTCGCCCGCAACATGGGGGGTTATTTTATGAGTGAAGTCAAGAGATGGCTGGGGACTAGGTATATAGGGTGAGAAATACTAAAACGGTTCATGGAGCCATATCATTTGATTTCTGCCTCTGGCTACTCTTAAGACATCATCTCTTTTCACATTCGCCCTAAGAAATACAAGAATATTTAGAGTTGAGGACAGTGTCTTCTACCCTGAAGCAGCCCAGGCAGGACCATTCTGAAATTTAACTTTGTTTCCTAATGCCTCTCTCTCTAACTCTCTCTCTCCCCCTCTCTCTCTATAGATAGATAGATAGATAGATAGATAGATAGATAGATAGATAGATAATTTTTTTTGCAGGATACTTTTGTTTTCTCTCTTCCTCCCTCCACTATGGGTCAAAGTGTCTATGCTACTTTCTGAACCACAGGTTTTTCAACATGTTCTCTCAGGGATATACGGGAGGGAGGGTGTCTCTTCAACTCTAAGATTCCATGATGAGGAGCCTGGAGATTCTTGGGAGTTGGCTGCTTGTCCAATGCTACTCTCGCCACTGTCTTCTCTCTGGCAACTCACACTTCGCAAGAGCGCCGCTCCTAGGCTACACAGCAGGTTTCAAGTTATTTCGTGTTGGTTTCCGACCACCATTTCTAGGTGGTCCCAGACCTCTTAATTCCTCTGGTCTCCTGAAAGGCTGGTTCTGTCACCTGGATGTTTGTTTCCTCCTGGAGGGCCCCAGGCCCACCAGCAGGCACACCAGACATGTGCTTCACGTCTGTGGATGGACGAGATCAGGGGGAAACACATCTGGTCTGTGTCATGACAGAGAGATGGCGAGAGGCTCGGGAGTGGATGCGGGATGGAGAGGTGGGGAGACAGGGCTGGGAGATGAGAACGTCTGAAGTCATTCCCCATCAGCAGGACTCTGAACGGAAAACTCTTTGTAGAGGAAGAGATCTCAGCAAGCTTGTAATCCCTCAGGCCCATTTGACAGAAAGGAAGGGGAAGCTTGAGATGCGAGACTACGGTGTCATAAATGCCAGAGCGGGGACTTGAACCTAGGTCTTCTGCCTCCCAGTCCAAAGAGAGAAGAGACCAGAGGAAACCCCCAGGGGATGTGGCCAGTGGTAAGGGAACAAGAAGAGCTGCTTGCCCTTGAAAATCACCATTGCCTCGGCCACTCAGCCTTTTCACTTGCATCCATTTTATGGGTGAGGTTAAATAACTTGCTCGAAGCTTCCCACTGAGAACACAGCATAGGCGTGATTGGAACCCCAAAGCCATGGGGCGCCCGATGGCAAATGTTGCCCCCAGGGGATCAGACAACATGAGCGTTGTTTTGCTCTTAAGACACAGTCATCCTCTGAGAGGAAACCAAACCTTCCTCCAAGAAGACTTCCCTGAATGCGCCAAGCCACAAAAGCATCTTCCTGATGCAGATGTCTAAACTCCTAGGCAATGTGCTTTCTTCCACCTTGTTTCCCATGGATCTGAATGTCCACATCTTAAAGTTGACTACTGCCTGCCTCAGACTTCCTGGTCCCAGTTCCCCGCACCCCGCACTTCCCACATTTTCATTCAGTACCAAACTCTTAGGAGATGCTCAAAAAAGATGTGCTGAGTCACGGGGGAAACTCAGAGGAAGAGAAACCATAGGAATAAGGACTTGCCTGTTACTGATCCTTGACCTTCCATTGAGAAGCTCTAAGAAAAAAAAAAAACCAACCGATTTTAAAATCAAGATGACTTTCGTCATCTGCCATTGGGGAGAATACAAGTCAAAGCCCGTAGGCCCACGTGGATATTCCAGAAATGGACTGTTACCTCCAATGGTTGATTGAATTAGGAAGTGTTCCCTCTGCGTCACCTAAACTCGTTACGTGTAAGATGGTGGGCAAAACGTCATGGTGTAAAGATAGTCATTTAATCCTGACTGTAAGCCTCAGGCACATGTCCCCTGGCCTTTCTCAGTCCTAAGTCCCTTAATGTTTTCACCTGGTGCTCACTGGTGGACACTGGGTCACGGCAATGACTGACACCTGCCCCACCCCACCCCGCCCCCCCCCAACCACCTCTCTCTTTCCTCGGGGTCTCTAAACTTGACCTGTCAGCCCCTTGACTCTGAGGGAGAAGTGAGCTGGATACAGAGACTGTAGCGCGGGGTGGCTTCAAACTTCAGGATTCAAGATGAGCACGGCTGGTCTAATTGAAAATAACCTGGAGAAATGATCAGCCCAAGCTCTCAGCTGAAGGAAACCCAGCTACAGAAGCGCCATCACAGCAGGGAGCCCGCACGGCACCCTCAAACCAGGACGGAAGGCCGGGAGAACTAAGTCCCCAGTACCCTGCCGGTCACAGAACAAACTCACTCACAAGCTGGGTGGCCCCATTCCTCTGCATCGGGGCTCTTCCTCTGTCACTTCCTAGCAGCATAACCATGGGCACGTCACTTCCCCCTTTCGAGCCTCCGTTTCTCTCCCTGAGAAATGGGCATACTGATCAGGACCTCTTTAGAGGGTAGCGGTTGGGACAAAAACCCTGCGATGGGGCCTGTTCCAGGCAGGCGTTTGATTTTAGCTAGTTTCCATTCTTTCAGCCTTCGCTTGCCCAAGGGCCTGGGGAACTTTAATTTCTTTGTACCCCAGGCTCTGTCCCCGGTGTAGGGCTTGTGGAGATTTGCTGATCACCCCAAGGTGTCTTGTGTTTGCCTGTCAGAACTGAAAACAGAGCCCGACTCGCGGAACGGAAAATGGGTCAGGCCCAGGGGCTGTTTAGCCAAAGAGTGGCTGCTAACCGCACCTTACGCTTCTGCCTTAGGATCCGGAGGGGGTCCACCCTCCCCCTCTCGCCGGCTGCCCCCAGGGCTGAGCCTCCAGTGTCCAGGTTTGAAGGTGGGTCACCTTGGCCACAGATTTTACACGTTTCTCTCTCCCTGGCAAATGGGGGTGTCGGGGGGGGTGTGTGTGGCAGGGACCTGAACCACAGCTCCCACACCAAGAGTTGTTTATTATTATCATTATTATTATTATTATTATTATTATTATTATTTTAATCTAAGAACTAGTTGTTCTTAGATTAATAGCAGCCTGAGCTTCTGAGGTTCCTGGTGCAGAAATAAGGTCACGGTGAAGATATGGCCGTTTTGAAACCCTGGTGAACTTCAAGGACCAGCGCAGAGTGGTAATCACTCCGGTTTTGGCTCATCTTCCCTCCCTGTGGCCTGTGACTTCAAGGCCCGGGGCTGTCCCTACCTTTCAGACTTCCTCTCATGCAAATTGGCCCAGGCAGGGGTGTGTGGGGTTGGGGGGTGGGGTGCTGGCAAAAGAGAGGAGAGAGCAGAGGGAAGTAATAAACTCCAGCCTCCCCAGACCTACTTTCTGTCTCACAGGCAGACCTCTCAGGGGTCCACCCGAGCCCCAGCACGGCCTCAGTAAGGGCCTGCTTGCTTCCACTAAAGTCCCAAACCTGGACGGGCACACCCCATCCATCCCTCTCTCAAGAAATAAATGCATCCATCCCATTCAGAGAAAGATCACAGCTCTGAGGGGCTTATGGGTTTTCCTGCAATCCGGTCCTCTCGTCATCCCACATCTGTAGAGTCTCGAAACTGCCTCTTCCTGACGAGTGGGGCTGCGAGAGTAAGGGCCTAACTGAGCTAACAGGCACGGAGACCGGCGATCATGGAGCCTTTGGGAGAGGGGGCTCGAGGGAGCCCTCCCAAAACAGGTCCCCTTCCCAGCCAGCCCCCACCGAGGACATCGCAGCAAGAATCATCCCGACGGAGGAGTTTGCGTGCTGACCCAAAGGGTGCAGGGGCTTTTCCCTTTGCTGGCTTCAGTTTAGTGGGACACATTCCTCGAGAGCCCAAGGCACCACGGTTGCCCTCGCAGGAAGGAGAAGTGGACAAGGACACAGAGGAGAGCAGGCCAAGAGCCGGCAGTCCCACCTCTGTACAGAGTCTGTGAGACCTTGAGGCCTTCAACCTCTGGGCTTGGGGCCTCAGTTTCCCCACCTGCAAGCAAGGGTGCTGGAGTACACCAAGTCTCCAGTCCTCTATTTCATCGGCACGCCAGTAAGGAGAGATCTGGTCCTGGCCCCATCCTTGCCTCAGGCAGGACTGACTTGTTCCCAATAAAAAAAATCTCAAATCCAGATTCAGTGGCTTTCTGGCTCAACCATTTCTCAAGAAATAAACGCGCTGGTGACTATGGGGAGGAGAACGTCCAAACTGGCCCTGATTTGTGTGGACTGATGCACGGGCCCCTTTCCTGCCGAGCTTTCCAACTGACTGAGTGACTCCCGTCTGGCTTGGGAGGCCTCTGCCCACTGGGATTTGGAAGTTCATGGTGAAGTCTTGTGAGTACGACTCACCGCAGGGTCCCTGCCACTCCGTTTACAAAAGGGACACAGGGGCCTCAAAAAGCCCACAACCTCCACAGGTTTCTGTGAAAATTTCCAACCCTCCTAATGTATGCAAATACCTTAAAAATATATATTTTTTAACATTTATTCATTTTTGAGCAAGGAAGGGGCAGAGAGAGAGAGAGAGGGAGACCCAGAACCCGAAGCAGGCGCCGGGCTCAGAGCTATCCGCACAGAGCCCGATGCGGGGCTCGAACCCAAGGACCGCGAGATCGTGACCGGAGCCGAAGTCGGAGGCTTAACCGACTGAGCCACCCAGGCGCCCCTGTAGGCAAATATCTTGAAATCTCAGAATACGCATAAAACCCTTTAGTGCAGCAGAGCCAGTGCCCGGTGACCTTGGCCAGGTCACGTAAAGCTTTTGGGATGGCATTCCTTTGGCTGCAAAATAAAGAGGTTGAGCTGAATTACTCAATCTCCAACATCCCCCCCACCTCCGCCCTGCCTCTATAATTATGTACATATGAGTAGACGGCCACAGGCTCTGGGTAATGAAAAAAATAATACGCACGAGCCCTCAGTTGCTTCTTCCCTCTCATACACAGGTCTGTGGATACGGACTGACAGTTGGCATGGATAGAGGGCCATCAATATACATCTCTATCAGTAGACGTCTCCGTGGCTGAAACTGTCCTCAAATGTGACACGGGGCAAGCTGTGATGTCACTGTGGGTTATGACTTGCGCTCTCTCTCCAGCTTTCTTGCTCCTGTTAGCCCGTGGGACTAATTCTTTTCTTTCAAACATGTCCTCAATGGGGAGGGAAGGAGCTCGGCGGGAGACCCAGAAAACTCAAGGGCGTCTTGCAGCACACGTGGGACGCAACGGAGAAAGAGCTGCGATCTCAAAGCCGTAGAATAAAGGGTGGGGGTCTATCACGTTCCCTGCGGGCTCAGGAAGAGCAAGCCGGGGGGCCATACAGGATGGGGGGGCCCCTCAGTGGCCTCCAAACCCTCCAAATAAGTCTGCTCCGAGAAACAAAGGTGCCTTGTTCTCCCAGAGAACAAGCCTGTGAGCCGAGGCTGGAGGGGAGAGGGCGGGCGGGTGGGGGAGAGAAAACCTTGGCCCAGGGAGCAGCAGCAGGGGGTGGGGGGGGGGCAGCCGGGGCGTCTCTGATGAAAACGTTCAGCTTGATGTGGCCTCTCTGGGTTCCTCTGAACACGCTCAGCGACAGGCACCGAGCAGCGCCGTCTGTGTTTGAAGGTATTTCTCTACAGCAAACACCAGGCGGGGAAGAGAAAAACCCAAACCACTTCAAGTGGATTTCAATTCTGAAAGACGCCACATGAAAAGTGCAGAAACCTAAGCCCCCTGTAGTCTGGGCCCAAGAGGAACAGAGCCAAGGGTGGGGAGGGGTGCCGCCTGGCTCCCCAGCTGCCCTCTCCCTGGAGGCCCCAAGCGTGCCTGAGGGGCTCTCACCTCTGCACCCAGATTCGGATGCGCTAAGAACCAGACCACGGCGTCGCCCCGTGCAGAGGCCCCAAGTAGGACAGCTTTCATTTGTCACTGGGCCGTCCCACCCTGCCCAGAAGGCCCCGGGACTTGGGGTAGACCTGGGAAGGGTTATGGCCTCCAGTGAAGACTCCAAAGCAGGCCAAGAGTCAAGAGTCTTTGTCACCTGTAACTAACAGAGCTGCTCCGGGCCACCCGCTGTCCCATGGAGAGGGGTCCCCGGCTATTTTCTCCCTATTGCCTCGTGTCTTTGCCTGCTGCCCTCTGCTCTGACCTGGTTCCCTTCTCTATGTTCAGAATTCTCAGGCGCGTCCTGGTCCCTTGGACTTGGTGCTCCCTCACTAGCTCCCCACAACTGATGTTAGTCCACTGGCCCTCTGCCAAAAGCTGATCAGAGGCCCTAAAACTTAGGGTGCAATTATTTTGTCCCTCTCCCTTCACCTGCATTTCACACAACCCAAAATGTTTCAAAACACGGCACCATAATGCAAAAGGAAGAACTATGCTGAAATCAAAATAGGGTCCCTCTGGACTTACTGATCATAAAGGCTGCAAAAATTCACCCACGTTGAAATTCTTTTTGTTGTTTTGTTTTGTAGTGTCATTGTTTTGGCCGAGGCCCTAAGTTCGATTCTCAGGTTATCCAGGGCCACTCTCCACTCACTATTCCTTTAAAAAAAGATTTTTTTAATGTTTATTTATTTTGAGAGAGACAGAGAGAGAGAAAGGGAGGGAGAAAGGGAGGGAAGGAGAGAGAGCATGAGCAGAGAGGGACAGAGAGAGAGGAAGGCACAGATTCGAAGTAGGCGCCAGGCTGGGAGCTGTCAACACAGAGCCTGACGCAGGGCTCGACCTCATGGACCGTGAGATCATGACTTGAACCAAAGTTGGACGCTTAACCGACTGAGCCCCCCAGGCGCCCCTCCATCGCCTATTTCTAACCACATGGGAACCTCCTGAGGCCCTGAGCCCCGCTGGGCACCGAACAATCCACTGGCTTCTGCGAAGGTCCGAGCATGGACCCAAGCTCAGACGGTGCAGAGAAAAAGCGACCTATTACTCAGAAAGGGACTGGACTTTACCCTTTGTGCTGTAGCCACACAAACCCACTCTCCACTTCTCTTGTGTATTAGATTCCTACGGCTGCTGTAACAAATCCCCACAAATCTGATGCCTTTAAGTAACACGGATTTATTATCTTACAGTTCTGGAAGTCAGAAGTCCGGAACTGGTCTCACTGGACTGAGATCGCGGTGTCAGCAGGGCTGTGCTCCTCCTTGAGGCTCTTGGAGAGACTCTCTCTCGTCACCTCTTCCAGCCTCTAGGGCCACCTGCCTTCCTTAGCTTGTGCCCCCTTCCTCCATCTTTAAAGCCACCAACATCCCACTCTGACCTCCTCTTCCTCCCTCTTCCACTATAAGCCACCCCTGCGATTACATTGTTCCCACCCAAATAGTCCAGGATAGTCCCTCTATTTTAAAATCCATAATGAGCTACCTTAATCCCCCTTTGCTGTATAACACAGCATATTCGCAGGTTCTGGGGATTAGGACACAGATATCTTTGGGGTATCATTGTCCATACGCAGGTGTCTATAGGATCCAGCTGGGTTCCAGCTACTTCATCTGCTGTGTGTGCCCTGAATGTTGCGGCCCCCCTCCATTTAGCTGAAATTCTAATCCCCAATGTGATGGCATTTCAAGGTGGAGCCTTTGGAGAGGGATCAGTTCACGAGAGTGGAGCCTTCATAAATGGGATTAGTGTCCTTAAAAAAGGGACCCTCCAGATTGCTCTCTTGCCCCTTCTACCATGCAAGGACACGGTGACCAGAGGGCCATCTATGAACCAGGAAGCACACTCTGACCAGACTCTAGTTCTATCGGCCCTTTGATCTTGGACTCTCCAGCCTCCAGAACTGTGAGAAATCAGTTTCTTGCTTAAGCTCCCCTAGTCCAGGGCATTTTTGTTATAGCAGCCTGAATGGACTAATACCTATCTTTTTCATTTTCAGGTAGATCCCCCCCGCTCACACACCCCCACCTTTGGCTGTCTTGGCAGAGAAACAGTGAACATCTACGGTTCACAAAGATTCAGGAGAACCCGGTCTCTGGGCCACTGGTTAATAATGCGGACACCTAGTTTACCAATGGAGGTTGAGATTTAGCAAGTCTAAAAAGAGGCCCAGGAATCTGCATTTTAACCAGCCTCCTAGAGGATTCGAATGCAAATTGTCTAAGAGCCACACCCTGGGAGACCATGGCTTCTGGGGAGCCACGGACAGCACATGGATTTGGGGATCATCAGTCTAGTTCCACGAAAGAAGCCTGCTTGTCCAGGGCAGGACAGTGGCCCCACCACAGGCTGGCAGTCACTGCAGTCTATAGTCCAGCCTCACATGGGTCGCCTCTGGAGCCCAGAGAGAATTCAGGAGTTTGAGCCTGAGGGGCAAAGAATTATTTATGTGCCATGTGCACCCCAATGCTGCCAGATGAGGGTGATCAGAAGGCTAGAGCCTTCTAAGGCTCACTATAAAGGGTCAAGACCATGGGTTATCTTCATATGGAGGAAATGTGTTTTGAGTAAAAATATTCTGAACAGTCCAACATGGTATACAGGAAAGGATAAAGACTTTGGGCTCCAGCCAGGCTTCAATTCACGAGTAGCCGTGTGACTTTGGGCACGCTGCTCAAACCCTGTTCATTGGGAAATAATGCCTACTATTACAGGTAGTAATTCTAACGGAGATGTAGGTCATTCTGACATATGGAATGGGCAAAGTAAAGGCCTTATCTCTCTGCAGAGGAAAAAAAAAATAGTAGGGATGTCAGGGCAGCTCAGTCGGTTGAACAGCGTCTGGTTCTTGATTTTGGCCCCGGTCACCATCCCAGGGTCACAGAATCAAGCCCCATGTTGGGCTCTGTATTAAGCATGGAGCCTGCCCGAGATTCTCTCTCTCTCTCCCTCTGCCCCTCCCCCACTAGCACACTCTCTCTCAGATAAAAAAAAATAGTAGTAATTAATATTTATTGAGAGCTGACATGACTGTCACTCTGTCACTTTATCAAAGTCTTTTTTGTTCATTATATATTAGCTACTCATAACTCTAAAATGAAAGTGATATAACAGCGCCAACTTCGTAAAGAGGAGGCAGCAGAGACATGGGCAGGTGAAGTGACTTGCCAAGACTCACGGGCCTAAGATGGGACCCCAATTTAGGGACTGAGTCTAGAGGATGCTTTCATAAGCAGGTTGTCTCGAATAATTCACACTTTAAATTTCCTGTCCCACTGTCAATCACGGCTTCTTTTTCTGCTTTTTTATTTGGAAACTATGGTCACTGAGATGAGAGAACCTACGGCATCATGATTTTCTATTTCCATTTTTGGTGAGAGGGGACAATAAGGGGGAAACCATGGTGAGATGTCTCTTCTGTCCAAAAATTGAAACAAAGGTCACTGGCTACCTTATGTGGATTGAAAATAATAGCATATGAAATGGGCCACAAATCCCATTTTGGAATTTATGTGCAAGCAGATTTTATCCAAACAGTGTATGTTAAGGGACTTTTTATATAGCAGGTCCTCGACCCTTTAGACTGATCCAAATAAATGTTTGAAGTGGGCCTCCTTGGGATTTGGGGGCCCCACCACAGATTTGTCATCCAAGAAAGGAAGGTTATGAAAGGAGCTAATGTTTACCCAGTGTTCTGCGGCTACCATTTTTCCGTCTTTCTGTCTCTTGAACATTTCCCTGGGGAGAAGTCTACATTACACAAGTCAGAAGGAGCTTGGGAAAGCATCAAAAAGCACAAATGTGTGTGTATCATTAAAAAAAAATCTTTTTAAACTTTGGATAGAAATCAAACCAGTCTGCATCGGGTGAGTCCAAGTGGAGGATATGACTGAGACTGGGCAGCCCCATCACCACCCCTTAGCACCAGTTTGAGGTCACTGTTCTCTGATCTGAGTCTGATGCCCTGCCTCGCAGTCTACAAGATGATGGTGATGGTGGTGATGACGATGGTGGCGGTGGTGGTGGTGGTGGTGATGGATGGTGATGGTGGTCTTGGGTATTGATGGTGGTGGTGATGATGATAGTGATGACGATGGTGGTGATGATGATGGTGGTGATGATGATGGTGATGGTGGTGGTGATGGATGGTGATGGTGGTCTTGGGTATTGATGGTGGTGTTGGTGATGATGATGGTCTTGGGTATTGACAAAGATAGGAAGAGGGATAAAGCTTCCATATGTATTTCTTAGGGCCACACTAACAAATTAGCACAGACTTGGTGGCCTAAAGCAATAAGAATTTATCTTTTTCGCAGTTCTGGATGTCCAGAGTCCAAAGTCAAGGTGTTGGTAGCACCACATTCCCTCTGTAGATTCTGGGGGGAATCCTTCACTGTCTCTTCCAGCTTTTGGTGGTTACTGGAAGTCGTTGGCTTTCCCTGGCTTGTAGCTACATCACTCCAATTTCCGCCTCTGTCCACAGGGCCTTATCCCCTCTGTGTGTCTGCGTATCTACATCTCTCCCCATACAAGGACACCAGCCATTGGATATAGGGCCCTCCATGATCCAGTATGACCTCATTTTAACTTAATTACATCTGCAAAGACCTTATTTCCAAAAAGGTCATATTTACAATATGAGGGACCATGTTGTCAGCGTATCTTTTTTTTTGGGGGGTGGGATACAATTCTACCTACAATAGCGTCTAACAATACTTAACATTCACTGAATACTGCTTTATGTCAGGTACTGTACCCAACATTTTACAATTATTAAATAGATCCATTTGAAATTGCCGCATTTGTAGGTTATAAACGGTTGAGTATCGACAACCTCATATGGCTAAACTTAGTATTATCTCATTTAGCCTTTTGGGATTAGTATCTGCTCCTACTATGCTGTTCCTGTTGTATCTGCTGACAGATGAGGAAACAGAGGCACCTGTATTTGTCAGGGAGGTGGAACAGTGGTGGCTTTAAGAATTACAGAGATGAACTGGAGGAAGCTACCTACCTCCTCTGAGCCTTAATTCCTCCATCTATAAAATCAGACAAAAACTCTTTTGTGATGAGGTTTTGTATGTATCAATACAACAGTCACATCAATGATTTGGAGGCTAGAAAAAGCATCTTGCAGGGTGGCTTTAAGTGCGGTGTGTGGTCCCGGGAACAGTATGCTCAAGAATCACCCGGTGGCCGGGCTTGAGGGCGTTTGTTAAGAATGCAGGTTCCCAGTCTCTACTCGGAGCTGCTGAATTGGAATCTCTGGGAGCGGGGCCTGGAAATCTGCATTTATTTGGGGTTCCCGTGAGTCCTCTGCTTGAAAACATAAGGAAACTGTTGCACTAAGTGAACACAAGTCTTTCATCCCTTTGAACCAAACGCAGAGGTCGAATAAGGCCTAGGTTGAGAGGTCCAGGTGCCCGTATCCCGCCAGTTCCGAGAGAGCCGCGAGAAGTTCAGGGACCAGGCGACAGCCCTCTTGCTGGCGACTGGCAGGCTCGATGGGCGTCTTTTGAGAGGAAAGTGAGCCTGTGGCCCCGAACCTTCTGAAACTGCGCGCTCATGATTTTTCCATTACTCGAATGGAAATAAACGCCACGCTTAAAAATTGCGTGTTTAAAACCCAGTGCCACGTGCCTCCTCGAAACTGAATTTTGTGCCTTGTGGGTAGAGGGAAGAAAAGAAACGACACGAAATCCTTCTCCGAGATATTTTCCCCTCCGACAAATCCTCCAGCCTGCTTTCCATCCAATCACCCCCTTACCTAAGCACCTGGTTTCTCGTGCTCAGAAAGAAGAGGCCCTTGGTATGAACACTGAGCTTTGGGGAGTAAGACGCCCTCTTGAAGCACCCTTTTCCTGTGTCTGAAAGCACAAAGGGTATTTGTAGCCTCGCTGAGCGGCGGGCTCGGGGTTTCGTGGGGACCGGGGACCGGCGGTTTCAGAAAGCCAACCGCGCTGGCTCTCGGGGGGTGTGATTTGCGCAGTCAGGAAGCCTGGGGAGCTGCCCAAACAGGAACCCGCCCCGGCCTCGGCTCCCGGCCTCCCTGCCTGCCCTCCCGCCCGCCCCCGGGGATCTGCCTCCTGGCCGAGCCCCGGGATCTCGGGGTGAAGCTGCGGCCCCCTGAAGTGCCTGTTAAATGTCCACGGATTGTGTGCCGGGGACCGGGAGGCAGGTGGGTGGCACAAAGCCCGCAGCAGGAGGGACGGGGGATTCGCCGTCCAGCACCACCTCCCAAAGAGACCACTGCTTCCTGCTTTCCAAGGAACGCGGTGGACCCTCCGACCGTATGTTACCCTTTGGTTCTCGCCTCTGACTTCCCGAGACACAGCCCCGTCATTAACGTCGCTTGCACAGACACCGGCAGCATAGCGGGTTAGGTGACTTCTCCCCGGTCACACACAGAGAACGGTAGGGTATCGATTCACCTGACCCCGTCATCTGACTACACACACACACACACACACACACACACACAGGATGCTAGTCACCCGTCCATTTTTTTCTGGCTGTGTCACTGCGGCCTCCCTGGGCCTTCCTGTTCTCTTCTGGGAAGTGGGATGATGGTAACACCAAACTGGGGGCAGGAGGAAACGGGTGTGTCATTTAAAGCGCTCTCCTCTGGTAAGGGGCGTGTGCCTTAGCGGCTCCCGTTCCATTCTGCTCAGGGTCTCTCCCAAGAACACATTCCCTGAGGGTCTGTTTTCTGAGCAGCTGAAGGGGCATGGGGTCTGGGGCAGGGGTAGAACAGGCGTGCTCAGCTTGGGGACAGAGCGGAGGTGCCCTTTGAGGGCGGATCCCTGGGTCACAGGTGAAGGGCCCAGGGAGAGGAACACTCCGGGATTGACCTCTTACTGGTGTCGCCGCTGGGTCGCAAGCAACTGGAGGGTAAGGACCACATCCAGATCCTCTACCAACCAGGAGGAATGTACAGCTGCCTTCAAGGGGGGAAAGAATTACATTTATGAACATCCAGAAAGGGTTAAGCTCCTTGCAGGTGTTGCTACAGGGGTGGACAGCAGAAGGCACTCCATAGATAGGACTTTTGTGATGAACCTACTTTTGTGTAAATACTAGAAGAATAAAGGTCCGGGGCAGGCTCACCCCAGTATTGGTGGTGGGGCGGGCAGGGGATCTGGCCGAATGTAAGGCTGGAATCTTAAATTTCTAAAAGTTACAAACCAAACTAATACACTTATACAAAAAAAAAAAAAAAATCTCTGTTCTCCTCCCTTGGCAAATATATGTGGATAACAATCCGGAGGACCAGGTTTTAGCTGAAAGGTTTTAGAACCCCTGGAGTTCTGCACCAAACCCCGGAGTACAGGGAACCCTGTTTGGGCCGGTCACCCTTCACTCCTTGTCCTGCCACAACGGGCCTCCTGTGGATGCATCGTAAAGGCTTCCTGGGATTGCCTTCACCAAGTACTACAAACCGGGTGTTTAAAGCAATGGGAATAGATTCCCTCACATCTCTGGAGGCCAGGAGTTGGAAGAAAAGGTGTTACCCTGGCCATAATCCCTCTGAAGGCACTGGGTGAGGGGCGGGGATCCTTCCTTGCCTCTTCCAGCTTCTGGAGGTGGCTGGCCACCCTGAGTGTTGCTTGGCTTGGGGCCACATCTCCCTCCAATCCCTGCCTCTGTCCTCACATGTCCTTGTCCCCTGTGCATCTCTGTCTCTCTTTGTATAGGGACGCTAGTCATGGATTTCGGCTCCACCTGAGTCTAGCAGGACCTAATTTCAACTTAACAACATGTGCAAAGACTCTATTTCCAGATAACATCAGGTTCTCTGTTTCCAAGTGAGCGTGAATTTGGGGAGACACTATGCAGCCAGGTGCACCTTTCCGTACTCCTGCGTGCACACCCAGCTACGTCCGTGACCTCTCCTGATGGCCACCCACCAACCCAGGGGTGTACCCACTGCTCTTTGTGGAGCGTCACCTGGGGAAGAGGCCACACAGGACCCCGAGGCAGGCCAGGGGGCAGGCCAGGTTCCTGGCTCCCCAAAGTATGGTCTAGAAGGGATAAATGGGTGAGCATGTCTCAGGGGCCCCATGAAGGGCTAGGGGCAGGTGCTCCGAGATGCATTGGCACAGGTGGTCCCAATGATGGCCGTGAAGCTGGTGGAGGGTTGGCATGATCTAGTCGGGCGGAGGAGATTCAAGGGTAGTAACAGGTCACCGTACTAACAACGTTCACATAAATGCTCCGGACGCACAGAAACAGAAATAATGAAGGGCACGTCCTGATCTTACAGACGGCTTTTGAGCACCGTCAGAAGAGCATGAAGCTTCCGGAGGCAACCCAGGAACGCCTCCAAGATTTGTAATGGAGCCGGAAGGAGCAGACGATTACAAGACGAGGAATTAATGCAAATAAACACAATGCGGGTAGAAATTAAAAAGAAAGGGGGAGTTCTTAATTCTCTTGAACTAAACGGTCCTTGAGGGAATACATAAGTTTAATGGGGAAGATAAGGAGCCCGATGATTCTTGAGGGGGTTTTGAAAGGGTGGGTGCCGTTATGCTGCAGATGCGACGCTCAGATTCCGTTGGTGGGGTTGGTGCACAAGACCCACAACTGCACTGAGCGTGCAGCCACGCCTTGTACGGAGATTTGCCCTTGGCTATCAGAAGCCTCCGTCTAAAAATGCCTGGAGGTTAGGCCCTGCCCTTGAGGGCAGCAGCAGTCATTGGCTGACTGATCCGGGGGGACAACTCCAGAGCCCCCCATAGGATGAGGCTGAGACCACACTGCAGCTGAAGCCACATCTCTGTCTGGCATCTTCCCTTATCCTGCTTCCCTCCCCCTCTCTGGAGAATCACCTTCGCCTTCTTTACTTCTAGGGAACCGGGCCTGAGACAGCGTGGGGCAGGTTCAAAGAGTCTGAGGCTGATTCTTTATTGGTTATCAATTTCCTCTGGAACATCCGATTTCTCTTGTCCTTGATCCATTGTGACGACAGTCTAACTCTTAACCACCCCTGGCCATGATGAGTTGAGTAGGTCTCCCAAATCAGCATGAGGGGCAAGTAGCAAAGAGAAAAAAGCAAGAGAATCGGGAAGGGAGAGGAAATAAGACTGAAGAGTAAAGAGCAGAGAGCCAGAGGGAGAAGGAAAAAAGAAAAAAAAAAGAAGAGAAGAGAAAAGAAATGAGTGATTATCCAGAGGTAACCAGAGGAACAATCAGGAGCTGGGAGGTTGGACAGGATGTGTGCACATTTAATAAATACCTGAGCACTGCCAGGGAAAAGAGGGGGTCGGCATGGGGCTTAAGCCCATCGAGAGAGTTCTTTGAGGACATTTTCTAAGGGAAATCCATTACAATCCTTCACACCTAAGGCACACTGCTCTCATCTGTGGTTTTACTTACAGAATCCTGCATTTCTGTGGAGAGCAAGGACACTACTCTGTAGTCTCGCACCAGGGTGCTTTGATAGGCAACACGGCTACAGGGGCCCCATGGTAAAAAGGCTAATGAAGAAAATGGCAGACGGTCATCTCTTGGAATCATGACATGAAGATACTGTCACCGTAAAGGGCGACAAACTCTGCCCCTGAACTCTGGAAATGGCATTTGGAGAGGCAAACACACTGCCATTTGGGAAGCAGAAAGTCTGTGCCCAAACCCAGCACACCGGTGGGTTTCTCAGTGGGGAGGAGATTCGGGGCGGGGATCTCATGAGCAGCCATGGCCTGGGCCTTGGGGAGTCACTCCACTTCCCTGGGAGAGGGGGTTCTAAGACTGATAGGAGCTTGGGGAATTAATTCTCTTCTAGCTTTGAGATTAGAGCAACAGCAGAACTAGGGGAACCACAGATGTGGCATCAGATTCTTGGGCAGGAGTACCCTCTGCAAATTCAAAAAAATTAATGGAAATGCCAAAGATTCTGAGCTGCTTGAGCTAAGAAAAGTCTTGCGACCTGGGAGTTGTAGGAAGCAAGTGTTTGTAATTGACTCGAGAGTCATGAGTTCTCCAAAGGCTGGGGGAACAGGGTGAAATCATTCCCTCTAGCCTTCGATATTAGTGCTCATGTGCACGTTCTCAAATTACTCAATATCAGTGTGTCATATAATCTTTTCCATTCAGAATTTAAGTAGATCTCTTTAGTTTCTCTTTAGTTCCATAAATAGCATTGGCAGATGGTTTTCTCTGGGAGTTTATTGTACCCCTGAGACCGTGTTTTATCCCCTGATGAGAATGACTGTAGGTACAAAACCACAAAGTTGATCTCAGGGTAGATGCTGGGCTGTCAGCTATGCTCACTCATTGATTCAAAGATTTCTTCTGCTCATTACTTTCAAGGAAGATGCCATTTAAATCCATTCAAATCCACACAGCAGTGAAAATGACAAGTGGTGAAATCGTAAAGTTTTGGGGTTACTCACAAATTGTCCAAACCATGAATTTTAAGCCTGAACATGCCAAGGGTCTATTGTACCAGATCCTGAGCTCCTCGGGGGCAGGGATTAGGGAATGTTTCTGATTCATGTCTGTATTTCTGGTAATTAGCATAGTGATAGGCATTGTGAATGAGTAAATGGGTGGAAAGATGGATGGGTAGTTGGATGGATGGATAGATGGACGGATAGATGGATGAATGGATAGATGGATGGATGGGTAGATGGATGGATGGGTGGATGGATAGATGAATGGACGAATGAATAGATGGATGAATCGATAGATGGATGAATCGATAGTTGGATGGATGGATGGATGGATGGATGGATGAATGATGGATGGGTGGATGGATTGTAGATGGATAAGAATGGGTGGATGGATAGGGTGTGTGTAAGATAACGACTAGTAATTCTTTTCAACTCAGTGATGAGCAGAGGAAACTACTCTTCTGAGGAAAACACATCATATTACATCAGACATAAGAAACTTCCTCACAATTCACAGTAAGACTATTTCAAAGATGCTAGCTTGGGCAAAAGTTTGTAGTATTTTAGTTTCAAGCTCCTTATTCTGGAGTACTGTGAGCAGACACTTTTGCATTCTAAAAGGACCCTAATAGCTTAGCTTATAGCCCCAAAACTTTATGTAGATCTCCTTTAGTTCATTAACATGTTTTTTTCCAATTACTAAGGGAAAGAGGAACACAAAGTTCTTTAGAATGTTTTAAAACATGCTTTGAGAAAATATTTTGCACGTCTTTGAAGCTAGGTCACAAAAATCTTAGGTAGTTTCTTAAAATTGTCCAAATATGGTAGCGTGCCATAACCAATTGCCCAGCAAACATTATTGACTGAGGGTTGGATGTGACAAAGGAAATAATATTCTGAAAACGAAAGTGTCTGAGAACCAAGCACAGGCCACACCAAAGCTCCAGACACCCTGCCCTGGGCACTTACACAGCCCTTTCAGACCTTGGGCAAAGACAGCTGAGTTTTCATCATGCTGTTTGACCCTATCCTCAAACAGAAGTGCCAGCCTCTTGTACAGGGGGCTAGCTGGAGGAGCTCACCCAGTTTGCCAACCTTCCATTTAAATGAAATGGTATTTTCTTTTTAGAAAACAAAGGCAAGTGGTGGTGGAGGGGGCCCTTTGAGACCATCTGACTAACGCACCCCGTTATTCACCTACAAGGTGTTTTAAGGTGGTGAATCTCCCAGTATTTGTGGCAAACAATGGCTAGGAATTACTGACATCAAACGGTAATTGAGCAGAGCATCACTGACCCTTCAGCCACCTCCGAGCTTATCAGCAGAAGGGAAACCAGCAAGAGCAAACCACCACCAGCTGACCCAGGCGGAGCTCCCTTCGAGATACAACATCTGGGTACAAAAACGGTTTCACGCTCCCTTCTTTCCTCCACGTGCATTTTTGGAGCAGGAAGAAGGGAAATGAGTGTACCACTTTCCCACACGTAAGGATCCAAAGGGATGCCAAATTCACTCAGCAAAGTCACCCCTTAGAGGGGCCCGTAGGGTAATGACAAAATTACCTCAGTGGCAACCCCATGCTGAGCCAAAATAAAGGCGTCAAGAGATTTGCCAGAAACCTTTCAATCGGGCTCATGACTGCACTCTAAAATAAAAGGGCACCATGAAAAAAAATAAATCAGGGAGCGTTTCTAGCTGAGCAGGTGTAAGCCAGGGCTCCACCCACAGTTTGACAATGACCGTAATAAACACTAGAGTATAATGATCAACAAGAATCATAATGAGTGCATCCTAGATGGAGGTAGATTTTAAAGAAAGCTTGGGAAGTTGCACGAGCCGTGCAAGCCTAATGTCAGGGCACGGTGTCCAAGTTCCGCTTTCACTTCTGTTTTTTCAGGCACGGGCATCTTGCTTCAGGGGCGATCTTGGCACTACAAGGGCTCAGCACACTTCACACGTGTGCCCTCTCTTCTCTGCCCATCTCTCACCTCTCACCTGGACTCGTTAAAATACCGAACTCCCGGTCCAGCCAGACTGAAAATCAGCTCTTCGCGGCCAACAGCCCGAGCCTGGATTTCCACCGAGGCGCATGGCTCTCCGTACAGATTGCAGATTTACACGGTAAAAATAGAAACGCACGGCATCACATGTATATGCAAATTTGCCAACCAAATTCAGTGCTGAAAATAGTTATTTACTATTTGGCTTGCATATTGGCCCAGAAAACCCTCTATACCTATTTCATGCTCATTGAAATTCTTTAAGAGTTCCTGACCCATTTAAATTCCTTGAGGGATGCCTGGCTTCACATGGACATTTGTCTGCTCCTCTCCCTGGCTACTTTTAAAGAAATACTGCCCGTCTTTGCAGACTGGCCTGTAGAGAAATACACTGGCCACCACTTTCTTGAGGTTTGTTCTGGGCACTGCTCAGTCACTAGTGGCCTCAGACCTAGAATCACAGCTTTCTTCCGGAGAGCTCTCTTAGGTGCAGGGAAAGAGGGTCCTTAGGACACACATCTAGAAAATTTGGAGGGCAGTTTTTTTTTTCCCTGAAATTGTGATCCTTGGACACCCACATCAGAGTCACGTGGGGGAAGGGGTCAGGGAAAATGCAAGCTCCTGGCTCCTCCCCAGAATCACTAAATTCAAATTTCTGGCAGTGGGATTGGGAAAGACTGCTTTCCCAGCACTCAGCGGGGTGATAGTGATGGCCTCCAAGGGTTGGGGATCCATTACTGAGAAACCACCCAGAAATGCTGATGAGGGGCTGCTAGGGGGCTGCGGGGCCGAAGTCCAGGCAAGGCTGGAGTACACGACACGACGGTCACCAAGCGAGGGTACCGACATCCTGCAAGAAGGTGGCTTGAGAACGGAAGTCAGCTTCCAGAAGCCACCAGCGTAAATCCATCTCGGTACTCTTTCAGGAGCAGTTCTGATGCTCACAGAAGTAGCCCCTGTCCCTAACAGCAGTGCGGCAAATTGCATCCCCTACAAAGTTGGCTGAGCCACAGGGGCGCCTTCCTAGGGATGATGTGCCTTCCTTGTACCCAGGGATGATGACTTGGGAGAGCTAGGGGGCTTAACGGCCAGCATTGTGTATTCAAACCCTGTCTCTACTGCCTCCTAGCTACTTCAGTCTATCAACTCTACAGAGGAAATAATAATAAATAATAAGGTTATTGGGAGGATCCAATAAGATCAATGGTGAAAAGCACCTGCGGGCAAGACCGGCCACACAGCAAACCCTTAGCTCTCATTTCAATGCATTCATGCCCCCTCAGATTTTACAGCATTCCAACGATCACCCAACAAGTCCATCTACATGAACAAATCTGGTTCAGGGAACAAGGCGTGGGGCAAAGTGAAGCCTTCAGGACCTGTAAAGCCTTCTCTGGAAAGTCCCTTTGACCATCCTGTGCTAGAGGAGGAAGACGAGTTCCCTGGGTTTGAAAGGACGCCACCCCATCTGTTGAAATAGCCATCCACGCAGACATACCGGTGCCCTGTAGACACCTAGAACCTTGCTCGTAGCCGCCCACAGACCCGTTCCCACACATCGTTCCTACGTGAGACAACCCATGCCCTCAGGAATGCCCACATGCGCTTTCTGGTCCCTCGTGGTGGTTTCCACGTCTTCTGCACAACCCGCACCACAGCCTTCTACACCTTTGTTTAGACACAACTGTACCGATTCACACACATACAAGGACCATTCCTGGGAGTATGGCACAGATTTGACTCTCCGGCAAAAAAACAAAAACAAAACAAAAAACTATAGAAACACACGAAAAAATGAAGCCAGAAGTGAGCATTCCCTCTGCATTATGTCAGCAGGCGACTGAACAGACAGCACAAGTAACATTCCAGAAATGGCTTTGTCACCCTCCATGTACTCTGCCTTCCGTTGTTTTTTTTTTTTTTTCCTTCGGCAACAACAGAAATCTGTGAAATGACTGAGGGTGGTTAATTAAGCATTGCAGCCCATATCCCACTGCAGTTTCAATTGGATATGGTGTTCTCTTTCACTTCCTGTTATGCAGGATTGCGGCGGGCTGTTAGACACCTGCCAGGCTCCCAGCCAGCTGCTGTTCCGCGGCATGCGCAGGGAGGAAGCACTCGGGCCCTTGGCCTTGAGAGGGTCTCACTCTGCAAACCAGCCCCTTCCTGGCGAGGTGGCGGGGGGCGGGGAAAGCGGACACAGCCAAGGCGAGGACACGCTGGAGGCTTAAGGACCAGCAGCTGGCAGTGAAGACCTTGGCCTATTGTGTGGGTGGGTGGGGAGGGGAACCGACTGTTTGCCCCCAAACCCCTAAGTCCCAGTGAATGATCTGCCACGACTCATCTGTGATGAAGGCGGAAGCATCTACGTGGGCCAGAATCCGACGTGATTCTCTGGTTAGCCAGGTTCCCTAATGCCAAGAACAGCACTGGGTGCCGAAGCATCCATTCACTCGTTCGTTCATTCCATAGATAGGTAAGCCTCCAACAGGTGAGCCTCTCTGTGCGAGACGGTGGCCGAAACAGAAAGATACGACACACTTTTTGTGGTACTAACAGTAACTCTCCTGATAATATAGCACTAATTGACTGAGCGCCCATTATGTGACCAATGACTTATCAATGAGGTCCAGTCCCTTTATTCGAGAAAATCACTCCCAGTTTAAGAGGGAGATTTGACACCATTTATAATTATTCAGTTTCTAGAGAAAAGCAGAGAGGGGGGCAGCCAAGGTGGGGGGGGGGGCCGGGGAGAAGCGAGCAAAGCCTCGCTTCTCCTCGAGGAGGTATGGACTGGGGTGTGTTAGAGATGGCCACAAATTCTCCGCACATCTACCATTGAGGGGTGGGGTCTGTGTCCCCTCCCCTTGTATCTGGGCTGATCTGCGGTGACTGACAGCTCACGGAACAAGTGGCACTGTGCCAGTCCTGGCCTTCGGAGGGACACTTTCTGCTGCTTTTCTCTTGGGGGCCTGAACTGCCATGTCTGCACCCCAAAGCTGCCACACTGTGACAAAGCCCGGGCTGGCCCCCTGGAAAGGCCATGTGCAGAGTGCCTCAGCCCCCAGCTCTGGGGTCCCCTGGCCCTTGGGGTCATCCCAGTTTGGCCCCATTGTCATTGTCCCAGGGTAGAGCGAGCCCTCCCTGCTGTACCCTGTGTGGACTCCTGACCCCTCAAATTTTGAGAAATAAAAATGTTTTGAATCATTAAGCCACTTTGGGAGAGGGGCTATTTGCTGCGCAGAAACAGAGAATCAGAATAATGAGTGAATCGCGGAAGCTTCCAGGTGAGTGAATTCGGTAAAGGTGAAGGAAGGGCATTCCAGGTGAAAGAGAGTAAACAAAATGGAGAGGGAGAAAGAAGCAGGACACTCGGGTCCATCAGCGTTTCTGTCTTTCTGACGTGTCAGGCAAGGAGAGGCCACACAAGGACTCATGTCCCAGGCAGAAGAGGCTTTGTTCTGTTCCCAAGCAGGAAGTGACAGGGTCTCCCCAGCAGCAGGGTGGTGGCGATGGGAAGGCCAGTAAGGAGGTGGTCTGAGGTGGTGTGGTCTGAGAGAGCATAGCAGTAGGGTCAAGAAAGGGGAAGAGATCCGGGAAATGTCTACAAGGTTAAATCGGCAGGGCTCAAAGGACGGCCAGACAAGGTGTTAGGAAGAGGGATGGGACAGTGGGAATGACATCCAGGTGTCCAGCGTGGAGACAACCTACTGTGAGAAAAGGCAGAGCAAACGGGTTTGCACAACTACAAGGAGAGCCCAGAGTAAACGGTTATACCAAAGCATCTCTAGACAATTCCAGGACCTCTGTGTGAGGCAAGAGGACAGACCGTGTGTGATGGCTGTGACCATCATGTGCCCATCAGAGGAGTTGGAACATGGTGGACCCAGGGTTTGCCTAAAGGCTTTGCAAAGGAGCCTAATGGGGCACCTGGTACTCATGTCAAGGATGTGCAAACTGAGGCTTAGAGAAGTCAAGTCATTCTTCTGAGACATCAAAACCTGCAAAAACCAGAGCTAGGGTTGGATTCCAAGGGCCCAGAGTCCACAGCTTGCTCCCTTAAGCAGGCTGCCCCATCGTGGATGAAGGAGAGGCCAGATAACTTACTTCTAGGTCCTCTTAAAACCCCAAGGCTGGGACCCCCAGGGAGGGAAGCCACTTCCAATCAGATAGAAGAGCTGTCTCCCGGGTGGCTTAGAACAGAGGGCAGGGTATGTGGACAAGACCTGACTCTTATCCGGTAAGAGACAAGGGCAGCAACATTTACATGTTAATTTCCCTTAAGTCATTAGGGCTCCATTGCACGATTATCTTTCCCCAGGACTAGTTACGTGGGTCATTGAATCAGTGTCCAAGATGGAGAAACCTTTTCTTTCCGAATATCCTTTGGGTTAAACAAGGTGACGCCAGTGTCATCGTTTTAGGGGGAGGTTAGCCAGGAAGGGCTGAGTTTGAATCCAGGCAGAGCCGACACGAGAGCTTGAACGCTCTTTTCTCTGTGCTATCTCTGTGCCATTTATTCTAGAGTCAAAACCAGAGATGTTTGGTGCAGGGTTTGGGCTGGAGAGTTAGCCCAACGGGGCCTATTGTCTTGTCGGGGTCACGCATTAAATAGATGTGCTTTCGGGTACCATGTGAGATTTCTGTTCCCCACGACAGCTTCCAAAGGTGCCTTGTTCCTTCTTGTGGAATCGAGAATACTGTCCAGCTTCTGGAGCTAACTCAGCCTTTCTCAAATTATTGACCTTCTATCGCCTGCGTTAGAATCGCCAGGCTGGCCCTCCACGAGAGGGCAGCCTCTGTTAAAAATACAGATTCCCAGGGGCGCCTGGGTGGCTCAGTTAAGCGTCTGGCTTTGGCTCAGGTCATGATCTCACCGTTTGTGGGTTCTAGCCCCGCAGAGGGCTTGTGTGAGGAGCTTGGAGCCCGCTTCAGAGTCTGTGTCTCCCTCTCTCTCTGCCCCTCCCCCACCTGCGCTCTCGCTCGCTTGCTAGTTCTGTCTCTCTCTCTCTTGCAAAAAAAAAAAAAAAAAAAAAAATACAGATTCCCAATTCCTGCCCCATAATGGACAGAAACCAGAGTCTACGGGCGGGGCCTGGGAATGTGCATTGCACATGTTTTCTCCAAGATGCTGAAGCACAGTGACAATCGAGGATCATGGGGAAGAAACACTAATCACCCGCTATAAATACTGGAGTCTAGACAAGTCTATCCAGACCCTGACTTTTCCGTATCTTCCGTGGGACCCGCCACAGTTCACAGAAGCATCAGCACAAGGGAAATGGGGCAGTTGTCTGCTTGTTACTTGAAGATGTCTTCCGGGCCCACCCCTCCCTTGCTCTGCAGGGCAGGAAACTGACCACTGAGAATGACATTTCCCAGTATCTCTGTTGCCAGATTGGCGATAGATTTGAATGAGGGGACAGGTCCTGGCAGGAGGCTGGGGGCTGAGAGATCCTACGCCTCCCTCTCGGATGTGACATCACCTCATAGGTCCAGCTGCCATTGGACAGCCGGCTCGCCGTGGTCCGGCTCCCCTCTGCCACAGGGCTACTGCCTCTGGTCCCCAAACAAGGCATGCTCTGGAATTAGTGTCTCATATTACATTTCCACCTCTGCAACTACCTGAGGGTGATTTCTGTTTTGCTGACTGTATCCTGATCGACGCGGGGACTAACTCAGCGGAAGTCACATCGCGGGAGTGATGAGCTGCTAGCCACCGGCCATTAAGTGCCTCCAGTGGGCCAGGCATGTACTAAAGGCTTTACATCCATTATTTATTCATTCGCAAGTCTTTGCTGAGCACCCATGAGACGCTAGGCACTGGGCTACCTTGTGGGGGCAAGAAGAGGTGGTCCCCGCCCTCACGAGGCTTCCCCTCTATGGGGAAGGCCCGTCGTGCACTGGAATGATATATATGGTCCCTGGGTCACGGCAGGGAAGAGCACCGTGCAAGGGAGTGGATGACCTAGGGCTTAGCTCTATTAAGCAGGTGGCACCATCCCCCTTTCCAAGAGGATATTGAGCCTCAGAAAGGAACAGATGACATCACAAAGGTACGTGTGCCCTCTTCCCTTACAAAGGAAGGGCTGGGGTTAGGTTTTGCAGGCAGAAGCTACAAACAGTACTATGGGTCACCTCGCATCCCCACCCCCTAAATATGTTGGAGCCCAAACCCCTGGCACCTGTTAGTGTGACCTTATTTAGAAACAGAGTCTTTGAGACATAATGAGTTAAGAAGAATTCCTACTGGATGAGGGTAGACCCTAACTCCAATGACTGCTGTCATTTTAAGAGAGGAGACACACACAGACACATGGAAAAGACGTGACAGCAGAGGTCAAGTTGGGGCTGCGACCCAGGGAACTTCTGGAAACCACCAGAAGCCATTAGAGGCAAGGAAACATTCTTCCCTAGAGCCTACAGAGGGAGCGTGGCCATGGTAGCACGTTGATTTCCAACCGCCAGCCTCCAGAACTGTGAGAGAATACATTTCTGTTGTGTTAAGTCACCTAGTTTCTGGTCCCTTCGTTGCGGCGGCCTTAGGGAACCTGCACTAACAGAGAGCGTGCGCTCAGAAGTATGCACTGACCAATACCACCTCCTGGGGAATCCTGGGCCTCATGCTAAGCCGTTAATCACGGAGGGCACTCCAAACACAAATTCTATGGAAAGAGGGTGGATTCGAGGGCTTTGTCCACACAGACATACTTAAAAGGAATGGCGTTACTTTTCTTTTAAGTGTATGTATTTATTTTGAGACAGAGAGAGAGAGAGAGAGAGAGAGAGCGAGAGCGAGCAAGAGAGAGCGCACCAGCAGGTGAAGGGCAGAGAGAGAGGAGAGAGCAAGAATCCTAAGCAGGCTCCACACCATCAGCACAGAGCCCCACGTGGCGCTCAAACTCACAAACCGTGAGATCGCGACCTGAGCCGAAACCAGAGTCAGACGCTTAACAGACTGAGCCACCCAGGCACCCCAAGGAATTGCGTTAATTTTTAGAAAAGGGGAGCAGAGAACAGGCCTGGATTATGGTTTTTAAAAACTGCCTACTAGTTGATACACACTTTCTCTCCAGGAACTCTATTTTGTACGGAATGCAGAACATCCTATGTTTTTTTTCCTGCTAAGAATCTTGAGGGTACATGTGCTGATCACCATTTGGCGAGCGAGCCACATCACAGAGCTAGGGAATGGTCATCAGATGTGACTGCGTGACCTGGGCCCTTGGCACCTGGTCGACTCCTCCCGGCTGAAGCCGGCTACCAGGCCTGGGGTGATCCCTCTCTTCTCTTGACCCTCCCACTAGTCTCCGTTGGTGTTCCCCGAGGTGAAACTGTGCGTTGTATCTCTGGGAAGGAAGAGACAACTTTACGAGAGCATCCCATTGTCGGGTCTAAGACACAAGAACCACACCGCATTCTATGGTCTCCCTGGCTTCTCGATGCGGAAAGGGAGAAGTGGGAGGGGAGAGGCGGGTTTGCCTCTATCTGAGAACGTGATCAATTTCAGTCCTGTGCCCTCCGCAGCTGGTAGGTCACCGCCTGCATGGGGCCCGGTGGGGAGATTCTCCCCAAAGATTTTCTGTAATAAGGTAAGATGTGGCGATTGTGCAAGAGGGAGCGGCCCCGGGGGTAATTGAGATTCCATCTCTGTCTACCTGGGGATCTACGGAACTTTCTGCACGAGTATGCTTAGGTATTTCTGAAAGGACTCAGCTCCTTCGGAGACAATGTCAGGGTCATTCTTTGGATGCTAAGGGCACTTAACTCATACAATCCTTTCTGTGAACTGTGCTTGGCATCCATGGCCTTAAACTTCTCTGTACTGGTCCTTTGTCCTCCGGGAAAGGACAGGATTGGGGATCTGTGACGATCATCGTCCTCAGAGATGCACCGTCTCAAAAGGACAGTTGCTTTTATCAGTGGTCGTTGTTTGGGATTCCTCTGCTGTAGGAGACCTTCTTTCCTGACCTCGATCGAGAATGCACACACGCTACCCTGGGCCGGCCAGGCCACCCTCTCTCTCTGACAAGGCTAGACGGTTGGCCCGGGGGCTCTCATGTCCATTCCACTGAAGGAATTTGCAGCTTTCTGGGATTCAATAGTTAACCATACTGCAATCGCTGGGAAATATTTGGGTAGTTGTCCTATCAACAAGTGGTGTCTAAGGCATTCTCTGCCTCCAGGCTTTTTAGGTGAATATTCTTCACGGCTGACACAGGAAATTAGTCTGAGAGAGCTTCAGGAACTCGCCCATTATCATACCAGATGGTGGAAGGGGTAGTGGGATGCGGGCTTAGTTTATCTAGCTCCAGAGCGCACTTGTCTAGTGCTGAGCAAACCTGACCTCGTCAGGGACTGACCCACATCCAAACAACAACGACAACGCAGCATGCATCCAATTTAAAAACTAGCTGATGCGCTCGGCTGGCCCTTTTCCCTCTTTCAATCCTCCCAGGGCAACTCCGATGTAGGGGCTGTCGGCGCCCCCATTTCACAGATGAGAAACTGAAACCGTGTGCCATGTTCGAAGCGTTTAGGACAACTAGTCACTAGCTCGTGTTGTGCCGCTGTGTGTGCTCTTCGCTCTGTGGCTCACCGGAAGCCGGAGTGTCACCTGCCTCGGTCCGCACGCCAGACTTTCCCGGGGGGCCCGCCCCTCCACCTCTCCACTTACTCAGCCCTCCACTGGCCGAGGACGCTCTCCAAGTGGGCTGATGGCTGTGGAACAGTTAAAGAAGGTCCAGATTCGATTCTAGAATCGATCTAACTTGATCTTTCTGAACTTCATCCGTAAAATGGGATAATAGCCAAGGCCTCCCCTTAGCATTTCTGGGGCATTAAACAGATCATTACATGTAAGGCAAGGCAATAACTGTGGTAAGTTTTATGAGTTTGTTCGGTAAGACGGGTGTCGAAGAGGCAGTGAACACTTCAGAGACCTATGCAGGTTTACAGGATTAATGTATTAAAAAAATCGGCACCAGGGGCGCCCGGGGGGCTCAGGTGGTTAAGCTTCTGACTTCAGCTCTGGTCATGATCTCACAGCTTGTGGGTTCAAGCCCCACATCGGGCTCTGTGCTGACAGCTTGGAGCCTGGAGCCTGCTTCAGATTCTGGGCCTCCCTCTCTCTCTGCCCCTCCTCCACTGGCACTCTGTCTCTCTCTCAGAAAGAAATAAACAACAACAAGAAAAGAAATCAGCTCCATAAATACATGTTTCAGCAGCTTCCCAGCCACAGCACATACACTCCAAGCTTCAAAGATGCATGATTTTTTTTTTTTACTTCTCCTGCTCTTTAAGTCTTTGGGCTGCCTTAACGTGATCGGGTTCCTCACCTGCCCTAGGGGTCGACAGAAGCAAAACAAAAAACAAACAAACAAAAAAACACCTCAGAACCCAGGGATGGCTCTGCCCGACAAACACTAAGCTAAGCGGGAAATGGGGCGTCCATTTTCTCTCCAGACCCACATATTGTTTCCCCCCTGAAGTTCAAGGCTACTTAGATGGTTCAGTTTGCCCTCCTGCGTTTCTCAAGCTTGCATTTTATCTGCTTTCCACGTCCTGCGAAATGGACTCTCCTCCAGGCAGGCACAAGACTCTGCTTTTTTGGAAAAAGCAAAAGCCCTTTACAGAAGTTTGTCCTGCAAGAAGGATGTTTGCACACTTTGTCTTTGTTGCCACATGGCGATGTCCTCTGTTTCCGGCCAAGGGCTCTGTTTAATGGCCACTTCTTACTCCCAACCAGCCACTTTTCTGGGATAACATTTGTGGGGATGTGATCTGGTTTGTGTTAGCGTTCACATCGTGAGGTCCTGCTCTCTAGTTAGCTCAAGGCGGTCGTCACATTATGGGGTAGCAAAGGGGATCCAAGCACGACAACATAAAAAATACATCTGGGGGGTTTTTCTTGGCAATTGCTTTTTTTTTTTAATCTAAAATAATTTTTTTTACATTTATTTATTTTTGAGAGAGAGAGGGAGACACAGAACCTGAAGCAGGGTCCGGGCTCTGAGCGGTCAGCACAGAGCCCGACACGGGACTCGAACTCACGAATCGCGAGATCATGACCTGAGCCCAAGTCAGACGCTTCAATGAATGAGCCACCCGGGTGCCCCAGCGATTACTCTTGATGGTAGTAAAAGCAGCATAACGTTTCCCAGCCTCCCACCCGGCCCCTCAACCAAATTGCAAAATTGCGACCGAATACCTACAGAGTGCTGGGCATGATGTTGAGGAAGCAGAAACGAAGGAGGCACAGTGCAGGTCTTGAGACTCAGACCGTAAGAGGGGGCGCAGAGCCCCGAGTCAACCAGCCTCGAGAGCTTCGAGTGCAGAGAGCTTCAGCTCTGGTCCGGAGGCAGGCCTGTCTGTGGACAGCGTTTTGCTTTGCTACGCTCCACTCTAAGTTTTACGGAGGCAACCCCCTGGCAGGCCTGAGCGGGTAGGGCATCCTTCCCTGGGGGTTACGCCTGTCTGATCCCGAAATGCCCACTCCGCAAGCCCCCTTGGACAATCCAAGGAATATGAGAAGCCAAGATTTCCTTTGAAGCCAGGATCCAGCCAGAGAGGATCGGCGGGGGCGAACGGTGACTGTGGCTCGAGGGGACAGACAAGTCAGGGAGCGGACGCCAATAAGAGGCCAGGATGCAGAGGGCCAGGAAAGAGTTTCCTCATCGTGGGAAGAGCACTGCCCAACCCCGTGAGCTTGCACGGAGCTGGAGCCGGGCTGGCGTCAGGTGTGGGGACGGGAAGGGCATGGGGGAGGCACTCTGGCGAAGACGGGGCACGGGGCACGTGAGAGAGAGAAAGTGATGGGCACACCGGCGATGCCTTGCTGGTTCTGCAGGGCCTCAAGGGGACCCTTCCAAGGGGCTCTGTCCAGGGGAGCAAACAGACACTGGGCCATTACTCAGCACATTTCTGCTTCTGTCCGGGGTCCCATCAGAGAGACCCCCGGGGCCAGGGGGCCGGAAAGCTGGTGGTATGGGGCCAAGGGTGGTGGACGCAGCCCCTGAGCCCCCCTCCCCACCCACCAGTACCAGCTCCTGGTGCGGTGAGAGAGCAGCGTCCCCTTCCATGGCCCCGTGCAGTGCCGACTGGCCTCCCGGCTCAGCCTAGCAAATGCGGGTCCGGATTTGCAGCCCGAGAGTAGAGCACTGATCATTCACCGTACTTCCCTGATTGCCATTCCAGAGAAACTAACTGGAGAATTAAGAGCAAATATTTGACTTTTTCTCCCTTTTCTCCCTCCCCTCCCTGTCATTTTACACAGCACTGTTTAGACTGGATGCTGGTTAATGGGCGACCTTTGCCCTTTGGCTAAAAGCTGTGACCAGGAAATCCCACCTCCCATTAATGAGGGTTTTGTTCAGGATCCGGGGAGCGCCTCGCACACAGCTTCTGCTCTGCAAATGCATTGTCTGCCTGGCTTAGGAAAAGAAAACGGGAAAGAAAAACAAACAAAGAAAAAGGAAAAAAAAAAAAAAAAACCCTTCCACTGTTGAATTAAAACCGCAAACTCCAGGCCCTAAGCAGGTTTCAGTCTCTATTAAGACAACAAAAGACCCTAAATGCCAGGCCGGGCACAAAGAGTGGAGGGTAGTGGGGGTGGGAGAAAAGGAAGAGGGAGAAGCTTGATAATTAACTGGCTTTTTTAGCATTATCCACAGTGAATCTGTCCCCAGCTGACAAGTTTTGGCGCCCGGAGCATTTCAGACTTCAAAGGCGAGGCCCTGGGAGGACCCAGCATCGGACCCCCGAGTAGCCTGCACAGAGACTCAGCCTCCCATAGGCGCCTTGACCTTGACCCCTCCTCTGCAGCTTTGCTGCAAGTGGGTGCCAGAGCATTCACATCACATGGTCAAAGTTGCTGGCTTCCTTCTTTCCTCTCGCCTTTGTTGATGCTCAGCGTGACTCTTAAAGGCTCTATCCTTTTGTTTTCCGCTAAACCACTCTGGCCCAGGGCCATCTCTTTCCCCCTAAAAATTCTAAACCCGAGAACCAGGATTCTCTGTCTCCTTGTCCACCCAGCTCGGATCATCCATCTCTTAGGACTTCTGTGTGACTATCCCTGAAGGCAGGGAGCATGGCTTGTGTGATGTCCCTCTCCGCTCTTCCTCATCTGTATCCCGTTAGGCATGAGGGCTAATGATTTTTCTGGAGCCAGACAGGTGTATGGCATAAAAATTTACAAACAGCCAACACTTACTGACCGTTGACGATTTGCATGCTTTTAATTTTTTTTTTTTAATGTTTATTTATTTTTGAGACCGAGGGAGCAGAGCGCAAGTGGGGGAGGGGCAGAGAGAGAGGGAGACACAGAATCCGAAACAGGCTCCAGGCTCTGAGCTGTCAGCACAGAGCCCGAGGAGGGGCTCGAACCCGCACACCACGAGATCATGCCCTGAGCCGAAGTCAGATGCCCAAGTGACTGAGCCACCCACGTGCCCCGATGATGATTTCCATGTTAATGAGTTAACTCTTTGACTGTCTCATCCTGGTTTTAAGATTATCCTAGGATTGCTGTGAGTTCCTAAAAATAATGAAAAGAAAATGAGAACAAAGCACTGTCCTTTTTACTTTATTTTTTGGAGGAAGAGGGCAGACACGAGCAAAGTTTGCTTTTGTCTTTGTTTTTAAGAGATTATTTGGAAGTCTACTGAATTCAACTTCAATGGAAAGTTTACTTTTAAGAAATAAACTAAAATGGTCTACTGCAAGCTTCGATAAAATCAAAATGCTCGTATTTGGGTTTGTTTTTTTATCAATACAAGGCAGGAGAGGAAAGAATGGAAAAGCAGAAGTGGGGGTGGGGAGGCGCTCGGTCACGAAGTAGGCCCCCCGCGAAAACGAAGTTGAGGCCTCACAAAGGGAACGCTCACCTTTCCTTACTCCACGACGCCTGTGGGTGTCCCATGTGTGGAGCCCTGGGGAGGACAGTGTCCTGGACAAAGCCTGGGGTTTCAAGGCCCACTGGCCACTGACCGGCCAGACTCCCCTCCCAGCCTTCCAGTGGGATGGGGACACATCATCCACTGTAAGCTGGCTTTCAGGGTCACAGGCCATCCTCCGCGGCAAGACTTCGCTGCTATTGTTACTAATTAAGGACATACATTTTTCCCATTTAAAGGAATGACTTGTCTCTCAAAGACAAATAAAGCATTAAAAAAAAGTTTTTAAAAAAAGGGGCGCCTGGGTGGCTCAGTGGGTTAAGCGTGATCTCGTGGTTCACAGGTTCAAGCCCTGCATCAGGCTCCGTGCTGACAGTTCAGAGCCTGGAGCCTGTTTTGGATTCTGTGTCTCCCTCTCTCTCTGCCCCTCCCCACTAGTCCCGCGTCTCTCTCTCTCTCTCTCTCTATCAAAAATAAATAGAACATTAAAAATTTTTTTTAAAGGAATGAGTTGTCATATGTCAAAGCTGAAGGAAGACAAAGAGGGACTGTCCTACTGCTACGTCGTGGGTAGGGCCACAGAAATGAGGCACCATCACTATGTTTTAGACCTATGTACATAGTAATTAAGGGTTTGAAACTTCATACATTTATATACAAGTCATTTTTACATCTCATGTATATGTATTTGACTATATATCACGTAAGTGCATATATGCAAACATATAACGTTTACTATATATCCTGCTATATATATCGATGCACACATATATAACATACAATAAAATACATACACATTTTATACACACACACACACACACACACACAGGAGCCATTATTGAGCACTTACTGTGTTCTAGGTACACCACTTTGGGCTTTCCACACTTGATCTCTTCCAAGCCCTATAATAATCCTGTGAAGTGGAAACCACACCATCATCCCCATGGAAACGGTCTCTGAGAAGTCAGGTTCCTCACGCAAGGTCTCACAGCCTTTTAGGGACAAAGCTGGAAACAGCCATGGTTTGATGCCACAGTAGGGCACTCATAGCCACGAAGGTTCCTGACCGTCACAGAACAGACGTGAATGACCTCAGAGCTGACGCACAACGGCCCGCCTTCTCCCACGGAACCCGCTTCTCACGTGCATCGCTCCCGTGCCTGAAACACCTGTTTTCTTGAACCCGGGGGCCCCAGCGACGGGGCCAAGCAGGGGCTCTGATACCAGCCTGAGGCCTGGGGGGGGGACCAGCCACCTTGGATGACTCAGAGCCCCAGCCTGGCGGAGCCTTGGCAGCTGGGGTGATGAGCGAGAGACCCAGAGGTACCGGACTGCCTTCTGGTTGACTTTAAATCAGGCCGTCGGCGCTCTGATTTCTAGTAAGAAATGGCCCCTTGGACTGTCTCTCTCTTGGAGAAAGCTTTTAATTAACCCACTGACCACAGGCTCCTGAGAAAACCGGTCAGTGTGAAAACGACTCTCTTTTCTGCCACCGCATATTAAGACCTCCTGCCAGAATCAGATCAAGTGATATGGTCATCGCCTTAATCGGATTGAGTGTCCTAATCGCCAGCTGCCCCGTCCTAGGCAACACGACAACCCTGCCTTCGCTGCGGACGCTTCTTGCCAACACCTCCCTCTGGAAGATGACCCACGGTTTGCTACTTCTTGCGGAAAGTTTGGTAATGAACGTGGCTTCTGTGTCTTCGGCCGTAAAGAGCAGAAATCCCCCTTCGGGCAACTCCACTAGACCTTTTATCCGTACTCGGGAAAAAGAATTGATTGATTTTGAAGTTAAATGTTGGCATCTGCTGTTATTCAAAACCGGGACCTTGGCTACAGTCATCCGCCACGTTTTCAGCCTTGCCACCAGTGTGTGGCAAATGAAGGCAAGCTGCTCTCAAATGAGAAATGCAAAATAGTCAATCTGTTTGTCTGTTTAATGTAACTGGGAACATAAGCTGCTAAAAATGGCACCATTCGGCACTGTCAGATGGGAGACACTCACCAACAAACAAAAGCCTAATGACCCATTTTACTCGGCGCTCCGGAGTTGCTCCTAATGGTACTTTCCATATGCACTCGAACATGCTTTTATCTGAAACTGCAAATGGTACGATTTTCCATCCAACACAAGCGTGTAATCTGTGCGGGTGGGGGGGGGGTGGGAGGGAGAAGAAGGATGGTGGGGGGTGGGAGGTGTCCCCCCCACCCGCCTCCTCCCCTCACCCCCCCGCCCCGGCACCATGGAGGAAGGCTGATGTTCTCGACATCTTAAAGCAGGAAGCATATTGCAGAAGCATCTGACTCTCATCTTCCCTTTACACCTGTCATTGTACTGTATTAAAGGGAAAAAATCAAGTCATTAACCATGATAGATATGTTTTTAATAAGTAAGTGTTGTGCCTCACCAGGCGGATAAATAGCGCGGCTTAAGATAGCTTCAGAGCCTGGCGTGGGATTACAGCGGGGAGTTAAAGGCACTGCTTACGTCTTCAAAGAGTGTGCAATTTGGGAAGCATGGGGCTCTCAACATTACCCCGGCTGCCACTCTTGAAGGAGGCTCCCTGCTGGGGCCGGGCTCTAACGGGCCTTTACACCAGGAGCTGGCTCCCTCTTCTTTCTCCGGACTTCTGGTGCCTACGGACATGTGCCCTCCCCCAAAGGGCTTGGGCCAAACCCAGCAGCAGCCTTTAAAAAATGTGCCTCCCATTGGTATGGTGAATGCCGATGCCTACAGATTCATACAGACTGTCAGGAGCACTGTGTTGAGAAGGAGCCTGAGGCACACCCATAGAAAAGGGTGTTAAAATCGGTTATTAGACCCTGAGGTTATTCACAAGCCAGTGTTTTTATTACAACAAAACCAAAAACAAAACAAAGGCCGGTTAGGATGGCCAGCATTCAATTCTTCATGTTCAGGATCCAACAAAGACTCCTGTATTTCTACCAGAAAGTCAAATCCACTTGAGTCATGACAAAATTGGGGGCGGGGGGGGGGGCGGGGAGAGAGGGAGGACGTTAAGGGTGCTGATGCGCTCGGCTCAAAAGACTCATTGCAAAAGAATATGTCTGGCCTCAACCATCATTTGGATACGTTCAGTGGAAATAAGGCAAAAGCATATGGTTTACATTTCCGCTATAAAGAAATATGGGTGGGAACCTTGTGGGACCCAAGTTGCAATAACAAATACAGATACTTGACAAGGCTTGGCAGGCGAAGACAGAATGTTTCTGTGTTTACCTGACAATGTGACTAGAGTCCAGCCCACGGGGGAGCAATCCATTTGGTTGTGACCCGTCGCACCCTGGCAGAATGTCCTTGCAGAGACATTATAATGTCAGCCTGGGAAGTCTCTCCCTCCCCCTTCTATGCAAGCTCTCCCTCCATTGAGAGATGCTGATATTGTCACACCAGTTAATATGCACAGTGGCACCACTTGGGACACTGGGCGATCCTGGATCGTCTTACTGTGCGATATCACCGTGTAATAACATGCCAGGAGGAGGCGTTGACTTTCGCGTGCGTTTAATTTTCCCATTCCAAAGTCCTTTTAAAAAAAAAAAATCTAACTCTGACTTCTCTTTTGGTGTGTGATTATTTGAATGGCTTCTGTTACCATTAATTCTGGTTTACCTCCCCCCCCCCCCGTTTTTTTGTTATGTCTCTCTCTCTCTCTCTCTCTCTCACGATTTGAAGCATCAAACTCACTGAAACAAAAACGGGGGAGACTCCTCCTGCTTCGTCGCATATATTTGGTTTCACAACAAAAGCGTCATTGGTAAGCTAGAGACTAAATGACTATTTTTGGGTCCAGCACACCTTTGGTCAGGAAAAAAAAAATTTTTTAAGTTAATAAATGTGGAGTTTTCTTTTTCCATTTCTTTCCATGACAGATCAAAAGTCACATGAGTGGTATTGCAATGCAGCTGCCCAGATTACTTGGCCTCTGAATAATAAATAGGGAGTTTCTAGAACCACCAGCTCATTAATGAGCACTAATTCAGAATGGATGGCACAATGTTCAGTAATTTAAGCAACGTGGACAATGAAGGTTCTCAACTCTGGTACAAAGAGCGGCCTACAGAATCATGTGGAATGAGTAATTACAGCTAATATCCATTTCAGCTTGTATTAGAATGTCCAGAGAAACAAGGTCGCAACGGCGGGCTGGGAGCTGGTCCTGGGGAGCATCATGCGGGGGGAGAGGGAGTCAGCAGGGCAGGTGAACTGTTCCCATTACTTGGCCTCACCCAAGAGGGAGCCCCTGGCCGCTCCCACTGGCACTGGGCAGGAGAGCCTCAATGACTCAGTCACCGAGCCTGTCCGTGTCTGGTGGCTCGAGTGTTCGGCAAAGGATGGCCACGAAAGCAGAGGTGGGTCCAGCCCCCACCTACCCGCAGCCTTGTTCTGCTGTTGGAGCACATGGGGGAGCAAGGTTCTGGATGCTGCTTCTCCCAGGGGCCCATGGGAAAGTGCCCCTCCCAGAAGATGCCCCTGGTGTTCTCTGCATAGTCAACGGCTGAGGGGTCTGCAAGGCTCAAAGCAAGGAGGCCACGAAGCCGGCAGAGGTCAATGGGAGGGCCTGCGTTGGAACTGGAGGGTTTGGACCCTCCCGGCAGCCCAGAGAGATAATAGAGACACGGGATACGATTTGGGGCTCTGTGGATGAGATAGGACTTTTAATCTGAGCTTTCATAGGCAGTACTCTGGGTTGCAAGCAAGAGAAATCGACTCTGGAAGATTTAAGTGGAGAGAAGAATTTACCAAAAGGGTGCTGGGGCCTCACAGGATCATGGCCACTGTCCTCACACAGCCACGGGACGCAGGCTTGCCTTCCACGCCGCCCCCCCCTCCAGACCCCGGGCTCCAGCACTGACACCCTGGGCCCCGGGTGTCACTTTTGCCACTTCATGGCTTCTCTGACAACCGATTCCAAGTCTAGGGCTGTCAAGATCAGGTCATGTGCCCGAGAGCTTCTAAGGCAGGCTGGGAATGGTAACATTGAACTTTCTGGCTTCCACATTGGTGGGGTGTGTCTGTCTCTGCCTCCCAAGGATTCATAAGGTGGAAAATCCCCCTTCAATAGGGCAGGACTGCACCAAAGGGTCAAATGTCTGCTCCAGCTGCTCTGTCTTGTCATCTCTGGGTGACCTGTGCAGGTCACTTTCCCATCCTAAATCTCAGCTCTTCGTGGCAAAATGCAGACAACAGGACCACCCTCACAGGCAGGGGTGATGATGATACTGGGCACGTTATCGATTCATCCCACATACATTTATTGAGCTCCTACAATATGAAAGGTTTTGTGTAGCCTCATAATGATGCAGATAGTTGGGCGAGCTCCTCATCCGTGGAATGACCTGGACCTGCCACCTCCTAGTAGGGATGGAGAGAGGGGATGTACCAGTAACTCGGGGGTAGATTTAATAAGACTTCCTGATGAATTGGATGCGGGGAATCAAGAAGAGGAAGGAAACAAAAGACATCTCATCTCTGGGAGAGTCTACCAGTAAAGTCACTGACTCAGTCCTTAGCATACAGTAAGGGCTCAACAAATGCTCATTGCTAACACAATTGTCATCCTGTGCTCATCTTCATTTTTTATTTCACCCCCAGCTGGCCAGTCCTCACCGATTAAGTCCGATATTCGATACGACAGGGATTACCGGGTGGGCTCAGGCTATGAGAGCTCAGACTTGACTCTGCCACTGGCTCGCCGTGTGACCTTTGGGAAACGAATTCACCTTTCTGTGGCTCAGCCCCCTCCTCTGTAAAGGGCACATGTGCTCCATCACAGGTCTGTTATGTGCTTTTATGAAAATGCCCTCAGAACCGCGCCTGCAACACGATACGAGCTCCACGTACAGAGTCTGCTGTTGTTGTTATTTCCCTAGTGCACATATCACTCACATCCCACCCCAGCCATCCAAACTGCCCGTGTGCAAAAGGAATCCTAAAAAAATCCGACCCTCTTCCTCCACTTGAGAATCAGGGAGAGAAAGTGGATCGCCCCAGTCCACAGGACGTGAAAGTCTACCATGAACCATAAACTGGAGGCTCGTGGTAAATTTGGTGATTGTGGGCGATTCTGTGGCTCAGGTTTGGGCCATTGACCTCAGATGGGAGGACCCCATGGTCTGCTCATGGTCAGCTCCTTGCACACGCTCACAGTCCTTCAAGCTTCACTTCCTGACTGCCTCGGTTAGGAGGTGAGCACTGGGGGGGGGGGGGGGTCTCAGAAGTGGGACAGCTGTCCGGAGGTTAAAGAGGGTTGGTTGTGGGGGGTGGCGCACAGCCCGGGCTCCTTAGTGTGAGGACACAGGCTGGACTTCTGCTTTCCAGCCTGGCTGGAAATAACACATCAGCACCTTTCCGCGTGATCGTAGGGCGCCCGCGGTTCCCGCACCCACTGGAAACCAGAAGTGAAGAAACACCCACACTCGCTCATCACGTCCCCCCCAAAAGACGAGAAGTTGTACTACAAATGGTAGAGCCCCCTGCTACCCTCTAAAGTAATAACGATGCGGGGCGCCTGGGGGGCTCAGTCGGTTAAGCGTCCGACTTCGGCTCAGGTCACGATCTCGCGGTCCGTGAGTTCGAGCCCCACGTCGGGCTCTGGGCTGATGGCTCAGAGCCTGGAGCCTGCTTCCGGTTCTGTGTCTCCCTCTCTCTCTGCCCCTCCCCCGTTCATGCTCTGTCTCTCTCTGTCTCAAAAATAAATAAAAAACATTAAAAAAATTTTTATAAAAATAAAGTAATAACGATGTGACAGAGCAGACAATGCAACAGAAAGCAAGCAAAACGTAACCACAAAATGGCCTCAGTGCAGGTTAACCAGATGGACAAAAGGAGACCCCCCCCACTGCTCCACACCCATTTTTCTGGAATGAAGTCTTCACCTAGACCTCAAACACAGCGTATAAAACAATTAGCCCCTGGGTTGTGCTACAGTGACCTATGCTGTGGGGTCTGACCTTTGTGAAGCTGGGGGTCGCGTCTCGTCTTGGTATCCTCTGGTGTTTGCGGGAGAAGTGGCACAGGACAGAGGTACATCGGAGGCAGAGCCCACGTGAACGGGACTCAGCACCGTGGCTGATGGCTGTGATTTCAAGGCACTGTATCATTTACATGTATGGAAATATAATACGAAGGCATAACATCTACCGAGATGCCTCAGCTTCCCCAGGTAATCAGAACAGGGCCATCCGAGCTCAGCCAGCCCGGTGCAGGCAGAGATCTTTGGTCTCCTTCTGGGTAGATGCGCCACCCTCACTGTTCCACAGGCAGCAGCCATTGCTTCCGGCACCTGTGGCGTGTGATATTGCAGACCAAGCCCCCAGCAGCCAAGAAACAAGAGCATCTGCCCCTTACAGGTCCCTGAATTGGTCGGAAGGTCAGCACTGCTGGTATCTGGCGATCCACTTTGATGGCTGGAAAATGTGTCAACAGACAGGTGCATGTTCTTGTGTCAAGGGCTAGAGTGCACACAGGCCGGGGTGCAATTTTCCCAGCGGCTCGTGGGAAACCATTCAGGCAGACTTTGGGAAGTCGGAATCAGTTTTGCATGAAGCGGGGCGGGAAGCAGCTCCCGGGGCTTACAACCTTGTCCCAAGGACACGCAGCTAGGGAAAAACAGAGCGAACCATCAAATCCAGGCTGTCAGAGGCTGGAGCTTACGTCTAAGCCACCTACCTTTACAGAGAGCCGTTCCTAGACCCCTGACAAGCCCCATGCACCAGTTTCTCCACACCCAGCCCTCTGACCCACTAATCCTTTATTACACTATCTAGCGGATTGGACTTTTCCAAAGCTGAACTTCCTCCCTGTCCTTGAAATCCAATGGTCTGCCATGAGACTGCTTGCCTGTGCCTCAGTTTCCCTTGTTTTCATGACAGTGGTGATAATATGTGACAGAGCACCGGGAAGGGTCAGACCATGTCACGTCTGTGGTGTCCCTGGAGACCCACAGCCCTCCTGACCCAATCGATGGGACTGTCTAGACGATCAATACTGATCACTGCAGCTGAATTGACCCGACACGGGTCCACATTGATCATTTAAGACACCTAGAATGGTTGGATCAGCTGGGCCATGGTTCAGGGAATTTAGTCACTAAGGCCGTCATTAAATGAAGGATGCAGCCTTTGAAAAATAGAAGGTGTTACGTTCAAAAAAAAGAAAGAAAGAAAAGAAAAGCCCTTTGACCTTTGAGAAGTCCTTGGGTGATGGGAGTTGGATCTCTGGGAGGCAGAGGTAAAGATGCCTAAGGGCCCGTGTGGCTGCAGGCAGGCTAGACAAACCCCTCTGAGCCTCAGTTTACTTTCCAGGAAAATGGGGTGAAAGAGTATTTGCCTCCAGAACTCACAGGGACCAAGTGGTAACACGAGGTATTACAATGCTTAGGCGTAGAGTCGGGGAAGTATTAAGTTTTCAATAAAGTGTGATCGCTGTTGGTATGACTTACTCTGAATAGGAGTTGTCTCCCATTCAAAAGACCTTTTCTGTTGGCATCTGGAAATATTGACGCTCTGTTATAAGTCGCGCGGGCCCGTATTGAGAGAGGTCTGTCTTTAGCAAGGACACCGCTGAACCCTCGGAATAACGTTGAGTTTTTGAAAGAGACAACGGACTTCAACCTGCCCGCGACCTCAGAGCCAGGAAGCAGCAGAGGTAGATATAAAGCCAGATTCTCCTGACTCTGGTGTCTACATTCTCTCCTAAAGCCCAAAGCCGTGGCAAAGTGGGAGATGAGGGAACACAGGACCCTCGCCTTCAGGGAGCTTGGGGTCTACCGGATGATGAGTCACCTCTGCAAAGAACGAAACGCGCACGATACCGTGAGATAGGTACAATCTGATCACACGAAGGAGGTGAGGCTCTGAGCTGGCCCTGCGCGGGCGAGGCGGGAGGTGAAGGGGCAGAAAATTTAGCACAAAGCTGGTATGTGACCCGAGCTCCGATTTCAATAAACTACGGTATGTGAGGAGACGGAGGCCAAAGGAAGAAGGTGAGCAAGGGGGTGGAGGTCGGAAGTCGCTGGGCTAATTCAGCGAATGGCCTCAATTGGCCGATGCCTTGGGTCACGGCCAACGGCAAGCAAGTGCCTTGTTATATAATCGCCTTTATTGGCTATTTGTAGAAGATTCACTTAAGGTTACCATTTTGTCAGGTTTGCAGTTCTCTCTTTCTCCTGTTCTACTTCTTTCTCTCTATTTCTGTATCTCTCTCTATCTCCCCAGAAGTTCATCTTCCCTCCTAACCCACTTTTTTTTTTTTCCCTGCTTAACAGTGAGCAACCTTAGCGAGGGCTTCTGTTTTCATATTCAAGTTGGTTTTTACATGTAAACTGTTTTGCCCTAGATTTTGGCGCATGGCCTTGCATTATAGAGTGTGAATATTTTATCCGGACGTATATTTCATTTTTTTTAAAGGAGGCTCATAACACTTGTCCAAAGCTAAAACGCTTCCCCTTGAATATAGGCTCTCTAGCAATGAAACAATATTCTGTTCCCCAACCTCAGAGGGGATGGACGCTGAGTTTGTTTAGAAATGTGCTCCTTGCGCTAAACTTCTGCCATAAATTATGAGGCGGCCGCTAGTTAGCATGTCTCCCTCCCAGCCAGACACGTGGTATGGATGATGTCCTCAGCCTACTTCAAACAAAGCTGTAAGAACACAAGGAGGAAAATCAGCCCTATCTCCATGCTGTGGGAAATTCACACAACCCGACTCCCAGCTCCTGCAAAATGGAAATAAAAATTCTCAGTGGCTGCTTTAACTCCAAGGGCTTAGAAAATTGACTAATAATGCAAATATCCAGAGGTTAATAGCCTGGTGACATTACTGTAACTTACACGGTGGCTTAAAGGGCATTATCCATCACATGGCCAGCAGTGGTCAGTTAGCAGAACATATGGATAAATATCAAAAGAGGAATGAGCTCCCAGAACCGGGCACTAATAAAACCTAGGGATTTCCTCCCTCCCCGCCGCCCCGCCCCCATTTTCTTCCTTTAATGGAACCAGGCAATGCGCAATCTTGGTCTTTTATGCCTGAGGCTCACATGTACCCTTCTCTGCAGAGGAGGCCGATCCCTGATGGGGGCCCATGAACGGGAACACAGAATGCCCCCACGATCTCACTTCGCATGTGTGGGGAGGGGAAAGTCAGTGGGATCCAATCAAGGGAAGAGTCGTCAACAAACAAAAGAGAGTCTGCGGGATACCTTTGGCGGTGGCTGTTTTGGACAAAATGAAGTGAGCTGGAAATCAGCTGGAAAAGGCTGCTAATAAGTGTGTTCATGAACAAGGCCAGCTGGAAACGCCAGCCCTCCAGGCCCAGGTGGACGGCCCTTACTCATGGATTGCCCTCACCTTTGAAGTTTGGATTGGGCGACTGTTGCCCCGACGAGGTGGTTTGTGGCACCACTGAGTGGGTGGACTCAAAGCCACCTGACTGTCCCTGGTCACGAACTGTGAGCCCTTGTACCCGTCGGGCTGGCCTGGCTGATCTTCCCTCCTCCCCCCCTCCCCCCCTGCCGTTTGGGGCTCCTCCGGGGAGGGGTGGGGCAGTATTATCTTTGGGAAATTGTAGATTCTTCGCTCCTGCTGCTAAAAGGAAAATTACTACCCTGAGCAGTGCCTGGGTGGGTTCCAAAGGAGTCTTGTCGCATTATTTAAATACTGAATTGCGATATGATTGAAGTTGGTACCAAGTTAGTCTTGGCAGAGTCTGCTGCCTGGCAGGTGCTCTCGTAAGGGCTGTGCTGTTTCAGCTAACTGCTTTGGATTCGCTGCTCTGGGGAGCGCCAGCCAAGCCCCGGGCTGCTGCTGCCGCTTTTAATTTTCTCTTCCCTGCAAAATGCACAGGATCCAAACACCCACCCTCTCCACGCGGGCCACTCCCCAGGCGGCGTCTCGCGGACTCCCGAATCCGGGTTTCTCCCTAGGTTCCTTCACCTTGCCAGGCCGTCTCTCCCCAGGGGCCCTCCCTCTTGGCCCTAAGCCGCACTAAGCACAAGAAAAAGGAAAAACGCCCCTGTCCGAAGCGCTTCCTTCTCCTCCGTCATGCTTTTTTGCCTGTACGTTCTTCTTCCCTCCGATCTAAACTTCACTTTGCACGTTTTGGCCCCAAGGATGGCCTCCTCTTGCTTTGTTTGTGAGATGGAAGCCCTGTGGCAATCAGCCCTTTCTGAGATCCTTTGTGGGGTAACACGAGTTTTCCAGAACCGTTTGGAACGTCCAGGGTTTAGTGGGCAACGGGGTGCTGCACTTTTACCAAATCTGCTCCGGGAGGTTCTTTAATTAATTTGCGTATTTGACCTTAGGAGGCAGTTTGGCACCTGCCCTCAGAGCTTTCGCCCCAGCCTTGTGGGCGAGGCGGTGCACGCCCAGGTGCACCGGGAGAACCCCCTCCTGCAGCTGGTTCTCAGTCCAGAAACGTCTGCCGGTTCACTCCAGGGACTCAACTTTCCAGCTCAGAGATGGTTTTTTGCCCAAACCCTCACCCCACTTCTGTGTGGACAGGATGCCAGGCCGGCAAGTCCGGGACCGCTGAGCCATAGCAGCGTCCTGAACAGGTTCTGAGTCTCCAGGGGCATGAGGGGGACGGAGGGGGACCCCAGCGGTGTCCTTGGTGATCTCTTAGCACTCAGCTGCCCCACGGGAGAAGGCTACATGGCCCTGGAGGGACCTGTAGGCTCAGGGGCAGAGGTGCTGATTAAGAGCCCAACGACGCCACTGCTAATGACCTTGAGGAGCTCCTGAAGCTTGTCTGAATTTTGGGTTTTCACGACTGTTCCTTTTCCCTTCCTCCTTTTTTCCCCCTTCCCTCCACCCTCCATATGCCCTTCCTTCCCCTCCCCTTCATTGTTAGTAGTAGCATTATTACAAAAGTAATACTTGCCTTTTGTGCAAAGCAAAAGGAAAATCAATCAACCAATCAATGAAGGACCAGTGAAAGTTGGCATCCCCCCATCACTAACCCAACTTTCCCGGATGCACACTCGCCATTAACCCTTTCCTACACGCCCTTCCAGACTTGGCCTGTGCAACCACAAAGCTGTACCTTTGCTGACGGTCCCTACGCTGAAGAGCCGTTGTAAGCATGAAATAAGAAAATTGATGGGAAATAATAATATTGGCCACTATCTTCCCTGGTGTCGGGTCTGATTTTATTTTGCTGACCTCTACGTATGCCTTTCACGCAGGCTGGCTGAGGGGCGGCTCTCAAGCACACGCTTCTCGTTGGCTTTTCTGCCACGGCCCATCCCAATTCCAAACGATCGTTTGCTATTTTCTCCCAACCTCCACAGGCCATGGCAGAGACACAGAAACCCCTTCCTTTCAGGGCGGTTAAGCGTCCCACTTCGGCTCAGGTCATGATCTCGCAGTCCGTGAGTTCGAGCCCTGCATCAGGCTCTGTGCTGACAGCTCACAGCCTGGAGCCTGCCTTGGATTCTGTGTCTCTCTCTCTCTCTGCCCCTCCCCTGCTCGCACTCTCTCTCTCTCTCTCAAAAATAAACACTAACACAAACAAGAAACCCCTTCCTTTCTAGGTCTTGCAGTCTTGGGTCTGTTTGGCATATACAGGATAGTCTCTAAAGGAAATATCTCAGTTATCAAGGTCAGGAGAACGCTGCGATTGTTCTGTTAGCCAACGAGCCGCACCTTCATAGCTAATCGAGGCGCCAGTTTTCTGTACGTTTCTCCCTGGGCAGAAAGCATACGTCTCCTTATCTCCTGCTGCATCTACGATAAGGGTATTTGATGAGTCAGACAGTGTTGGCTACATCCAAGACGAGCACCTTTGCAAGATTACTTATTCTGAAACCAGGCAAGGGTCTGTTTTATGCTTGGCTGTCTGGGACCCAAAAGAGAGCTGAGGGTAAACATCTTCTGGCATTACTTGCCCAGTGTGGGACGAACAGGATGGGAGGGTGGAGGCAGGAGGAGTTACATGTGGTTGGAAACACAGGCTGAGTGTCCATGCAGAGCTATGTGACCCTGGGCAAAGACAGAACTTCAGAGCCTCAGTCTCTTCATCTGCAGTAGGGAACAATAATACCCATTTCATGAGTTTGCTGTGAAGTCTGAATACACCAGCACTTGGGAAATGGTTCGCCTGGCTCCTGGGCACGTGGTAAGGGTTCAAGAAATGAATCCTTAACAAACAAACAAAAAAAGGGGGTGGGGGAGAAAGGGAGAGGAAGGTAACATTTTCTATCAGGTACAAGGATTAATTTTCCCTGAACAGCGGAAGGGAAGGAGAGACCTGTGGATTGGGAAGGAGAAGCACCAGTATGTTTCTGAGTTTGTCTGAAGAGAAAGGCGGAGCAGAAAGGAAGTACGGGTCTGGGCTGAAAAACCAGGCGCTCTGTGCAGAAAAGGCCTTGGTATTACCAGCTGTTGCAAAGTTTCCCTGACGCTCAGATGTCCAGGCACCCCTCCTACTGTAAACAGGGACTCCCATTTCTGTAGCTGTTCGGGGTCTGGGGTCCGGACACCTTCTATTGCTTCCATCGCGTGGTCCTTTACTCTGGGCCCCAGGAACCAGATTCCTAGCTTCCTAGCTTGGGGCCCCATGTGGGGCCATCTCAATTTTCCGTGTTTCTGGTTCTTTTGCTTTCAGCATCTCCCGACGCATTGGGCGGGGATGCCCAGCTTTAGGCCTGCTTCTACGGGACCCCCAAACTGTCCCCGTCCCATCCCACTCTCAAGTGGGAAGGCAGATTCTGAAGATGTCAGTTCAGCTTTCTAGCCAGTGGACGCCCAAGGCTCAGGCTCGGAATCAGGCAGATGTGTGGGCAAGCCTCAGACCTCCCTCGTCTAGTCCGGAAAGTCACAGAGCCTCTCGGAGGAGCCTCCCCGTTCGTGGGAACATCTAGGACAGTAGCGCATACATACTCAGGGGCTCTGTGATGATTCAGTGATGTACGAATAAATGGCCAGGGAGAGTCTTTCAGCTGGAAGAGAGCTGCCCTTGAAAGATAATGGCTATTGCTACCAGACTTCTTTGATTATGACGCATGGGCACTGCACATTTTAATATATCTTTTTTAAAAATATATATTTTTTTAATGTTTATTTTTGAGAAAAAGAGAGCACGCAAGCAGGAGGGGGCAGAGTGAGAGGGAGGGAGAGAATCCCAAGCAGGCATCGTGCTATCAGCACAGAGCCCGATATGGGGCTCAAACCCACGAACCGTGAGATCCTGACTTGAGCCGAAAGCAGATGCTTCACCGACTGAGCCACCCAGGTGGCCCTCATTTTAATATTTCTAGCACCATCACACACGTTAAAGCCAAAAGGACCATGTCATGTGGTGGAGACACTTCTTCCTGTGTGCTCTTGGAAAGCTGTTGTGAAGTCGATGGCACACCCTGTGGTCACCAGTTATCTTCCAGTTGAGGAAATACGTTTGATGCTGACATCTGTAAGGTGTTCAGGCTTCCCGGAGAAGCAGCACATTGAGGGGGACATTCCACAGGGACCACCACCCTCCAGATGCCCCCTGTCTTTCTGAGGGCTCCCAGGGCTCATTCTAGGGCTCGGGGAAATGGCTGAAAGACCCAGCCTGGGAAACTGATGGGAACGCTGGCCCTGACACAGGCTGCTTCTGGCAAGACTTCCCACACACACCAGGCTCCGCTCTCCTCCCGGAGGAGGCGAGACTGAAGCCGGCGTGTAGGGGACACGAGAGGACGGGCATCCAAAGATGACGAGAAGCCTGAAAGTTTCCCTCCCGAGGGGGTTCCTGTTTGACAAGTTCAGGAGGAACTGATTCAAGGCTTCCCACAGCCGGTTCTGGTGGGAAACATGGGTTTCCCCCGGTCCCCTGTTGCAGAAACTGACATTTTTGAAGGTCAAGGAGGAGACGAAAGCACTTATTTCCTCACTTACTCCTCTGCAGGACGGAGACACTGGGATCTAACACAGACGGAGAAGCTCCTGTGTGCTACACGTCGGGCTGGACCCTTTATGTCCACAACATGATCCGTTTCAATCATTAATTCATTCGGTAAGTATTTAGCGAGCAGCTATTGTGTGCCAGGCACTGTTCTATGATCTTGGGATCTAGGAATGAACCAAATGAAGCTCCTGACCTCATAGGGCGTCCACTCCCATGGTAGGAATGAGGCAATAACACATAAATAACCCCGTAACATACCAGGAGGTGATAAGTGTTAAAAAAAATAAAATAAAATAAAATAAAGCTAGTTAGGGGAATACAGAATTGAGTGCATAGGTGGGGGAAAGCTCAAACTACAACTACCTTTTAAAAATTTTTATGTATTAAAATAATCTCTACACCCAATGCGGGGCTCAAACTCATGACCTTGAGATCAAGAGTTACACGCCCTTCTGACTGAGACTGCCAGCCCGCCCCCCAAACTACTACTATTTTAATTATAAAAATACCTATAGACCACTATTAACAACAAAAGCTAGTATCTATTGATTATGGACACTTTAATCCTAAAAATTAATAGTGAAAGGTTTATATTCTCTTTGACCCACTGACAGGTTCTGCACACTAAGCCCTTAAAAGTGTGTTGTGACTGAACCCACCCATTTTAAAGATGGAGAAACTGAGGCTGGGCCTCGTGAAGTAGCTTTCCCAGTTCGTAACACTGGGTGGTTCACCTGGGTTTCAAACCCTGTTTTTTCTGACTCTAGAAACTGCTTTAACCACATGGCTCTAACAGCCCTAGGTTGGGTGCTTTTTTACTCCTATAAATGAAGAAACTAAGCGTCCGAGAGATCAGGGACTAGTGAGGCAGAATTAAAACCCACAACTGTTACACTTCAAATCCCATGTCCTTTCCTCTCTGCCACATCCCTAACTCATTACAGCGGAATCTTAAATGACCAAGACAGAGGCGGTGGAAGTTTCCAGGGCTCCCCACAGCCTGCTCCTGAGTGGGCCCCTGCTCCTCTGTAGGACAGGCAGGGGGGACCGAGAAAGACCACGTGCTGTTCCGAAAAGCGTGTGCAAGCTGTTGGTCCTTGTGCGGTGGGCCTGCTCATGACTGAGAATCCCTGGCCGTTTTCACCAACACGCAGAACCTTAACGTGCAAAAAACATGGGCTTTATTTTGATGAAAACAGAGTCCAACCTCAGGGCGTGGGCGCGTGTCAGAACGTGACTCACCCTATCTCGCGCTTTTTCCACTCCCAATTTGATGATGGAGTCAGCTTTGAAGTCACTGGCGACCTTGCTTCGCAAATGACCGAAACAGTGAAGATCGAACTGACAAGCTCACCACACTCGTTTCCAGAGAACTTTGAGCCTGTGCAGTGTTCTAGAAGCATCTCTCCACAAAGCCGTGTTCACTCATAAACAGAGAAGGCAGCTGCCCACACAGGATGGTCTGCAGGACACTGGTAAAGCCTTCCTGCCGACCCAGGTGGCCTCCTCCCAGACACACATATACCGCGCTGAAAGTTGCACCATTCGTGACGGGCAAATGGTATGTCTCCAAGCCTCAGTTTCCCCCTCTGCTAAATGGGACGCGTGAGAGCTCCTTTGAGTGGCTAACGCCTCATCTTTCAGAGTGCCGCTGACCCAAAGACCAGTGGAAGCTGCCGTCCGTCAGTTCCGGCTGAGGGTCAGGCCACCGGTTGTCTCTTACAGCCTGCCAAGAATTTCGGTCAGAGGAGACTGAGATATTGCAAGAGGATGGGTGGAAAAGGAGGGGTTGAGGGTCCGGCAGAATATTCAGGGTGTATTATAGAGGGACCCCCTCCTGGAGGTACAGGCGGAGGAAAATGCACCACCGGAAGTCCCAAAACACACGGGGATCTCTCACTTCATTCTCCCTCTCTGGGCTGGGTGCCAGGGACTTCTAAAACTTAGGAGGTGAGGTCAGAAAAGGCAATGTCTGTTGAACCCCAATGAAGAGGCACTTGAAACAAGCCATCTCGTGAATTCTCATACTCGCCCTCTAGGGAAAGGGTACTACCTTTAGTTAGCACAAGGGGAGACGAGGGCCCCGAGAAATGAAAATGTATGCTACCCCAGCGAGAAAGAGATGGGGCCAGGAGTCATCTACCTCTCCCCTGGGGTCTTGGGATCCTGGATTCCTTCTTCCCCTCCCTCCCTCCCTCCCTCTCTCCCTCCCTCCCTTTCTTCTCTCATTTCCTCCTACCTTCCTTCCTTTCTTCCTCCCTCCCACCCACAAATTCTCATTTATTCCAGGCTCAAGGGCTATACCAGTGAGCAAAACCAACACTATCCCTGACCCTGCTGGGGGCAAGCCCAGGAGCAGAGGCAGACACTGCTTTCCACTTTTCTCGTCCACTGTCAACCCGTATTCCTCATCCCTGGACTGCTGACATAGCTCTGGGCTCCAAATGACTGACTCATAGCTTACTGGACACATGACGTCGTTTGCACTTCTCTTTGTGGGACAGATCCAGGCAGACTGTACTTTCTAGTTCACAGGCCCCACTTAGAATTTACAATCTGTGGAGAAGTCAGCCACTCACCTCCTATTACCTTCCTGTAACACGGGCACATCCTGTAACATCATAGCATCATGAGAGCCTCGTAGAGCTCTCTTCTGAGGACCTCAGCAGAGGAGGCCCTATACTTCATTGATTCACTCGTTCATCCATACGTTCATTCGTTCATTCATTCATTCATTCTCCAGCTATGTCTTGAGCGCTTGTAATGTGACATAAATCACACTGTTGCGGGCATTGGAGCTACAGAAGTGAACGGGACAGAGGTAGTTCCCGTGTTTGGGGCCCTCAGACCATCGAGCAAGAAAGAGGATGCTACTCAAGTGATGACCCACCTGAATACACCTGTTCCCAAGCTGGACATACAGCAAGGCACAGCTCTGTTTCAGAGCATCATTGTGTGGAACGTTAAACAGTAAGGAGCAAACTAGAGACAGGGCATGATCATGCTAATCAGGAAGGGCTTCCTGGAAGAGAGGAATGTGGTCCCTCTTCCCAGTACCTAAGTAATTTCCAGAGTGTCCACCATTTCCCATTCTTGAACTAGGCAGGATCGAGTCATAAGCCTGGGCCTGGAACCGCCAGGAAGGAGGCTCCGAGACTCCGTTGCAGGGATGTCGACTAAGACATGAGATGACTTACTATCCACAGCCCCGGCCACAACATCATTTGTTCTTGGCAGGAATAAATGAACCACTGTATTTTTGTTGGGTACATCCATTTCATAACTCGTTGGGATGAGCACTGGATGTTGTATGTAAGCGATGAACCACGAGAATCTACCCCAAAACCAAGAGCACGCTGTAGACACTGCATGTCAGCCAATCTGACGATAAATTATGTTAAAAGTAAATAAAATCATCTGTGCGACACATTATATCACATCACGGTATTTGCGCCTGGTCCCTGAGTATCAAATATTGTTCCATAAAATACTCTTAAGACTAGGGTGGCTCAGTCGGTTGAGCGTCCGACTTCGGCTCAGGTCATTATCTCGCGGTCAGTGAGTTCGGGTCCCGCATCGGGCTCCGTGCTGACGGCTCAGAGCCTGGAGCCTGCTTTGGATTCTGTGCCTCCCTCTCTCCCTGCTCCTCTCCCACTCACACACACACTCTCTCTCTCTCTCTGTCACTCAAAGATGAATAAATGCTAAAAAAAAAAATTAAAAAATAATAATCTGAAGATTAGACGAGACCTACAGAAAAGGGCGTTTGAAGGCGCAAGGACACATGACCTCTGCCAGAAGCCTCCCCTATTTTATTGCATCCAAGGCTATGATTTGGAAGAGAAGGGCTACAGACGCATCCCCATAGCCAACCTGGGAGCCCAGGCCTCCATAGCCAGGCTAGCAATGAACACACGTGGCCTCAAATCAGAACTGTCACACCTCAGCCAAACTCTCTCCCCACCCCCCGCCCCAACCACACACATCAAAGGGTGAAAATGAACATCACTTCCTATGCAACTCTTTGTTTCAGCTGGGAAAACTGGAAAATTCACTTACGCGACGAGCCAGACTTTCACTCCCATGGACTCATCCTTGCTCGGGCAAGCTCATTTTCCCTAAATGCGTTGCGCACTCTGAAAATCCAGGCAGAGAACCTTGGGCCACGCCAGTTGTCAACAGCCACCTCGGGGGTCCCCCGTAATCCTCCTGCGTCCAGGTTGAAACCCAGCCAATTACTAAGCCATCGAGAAAGAAACAATGGCTAATTAAGATGAACTTTAAGGGGGGGCGGGAAACTTAATTAATGTGATCTTTATCTGAAACTCCTTCTAATTGAAGTAAACTTTAGAAGTTCTACGGATCAATGCCTTAGACTATTTGTAAAAGGTACATACAGCACTTTTTCATAAAGCAGAAGGCTGAAAAACCAAAGGTTAGCTAGTATGTTCAATGAGCACGGACCTTCAGCCCCCTTCCCCACGTACAACTGTTGGTGAAAATTCTCATATACACATAGAGATAGAAAATTATGGCTGCAACAGATATGGGCCTAAGGGGCCTGCATGACGGATATTACAACAAACAGGTGGGATTCGTGTCATATCCCCTACTATTCTTAAGATATTAATTGCTCTACCTACCCATTAATTTATACATTCACAGATTCGTTCTTCCAATAAATAATGACTAAGCAACCACGACATGCTAAGGCCATTTGGGGCGCACCAGGTACAGAGTGAAACAGTACGCTAATCCCCGCCCCCCCCAGAGTTTACGTTCCAGTAAGGAAGAAGACCACTGACCATGTCAAGAATTACAGAAGTCGCATGGTTTCACCTAGAGGATGGCATGGGGTGTGGCTGAGCGTGTGGTGAGCCATGTTTCATCAGGATGATTGGGGTCGGGCTCTCTGCAGAGATACGATTTAAGCTGAGCCTTGAATATCGAGAAGATATTTAGGGGGGTGCCTGGGTGGCTCGGTTGGTTAAGCGTCCAGCGCTTGGTTTTGGCTCAGGTTATGATCTCACAGTTCGGGAGACTGAGCCCCGACTTGGGCTCTGTACTGACAGCATGGAGCCTGCTTGGGATTCCCTCCCTCCCTCTCTCTCTCCCCTTCCCCCGCTCATGAACACTCCCTCTCTTTCTCCCTCAAAATAAATAAATAAACATTTAAAAAAAGAAGATACTTAAAATACTCAGCTGCCAGGAGATTCTAAGGTACAGCTAAGGGTGAAACCCATGGCTTAGTGCAAAGGCGTGTGTCCAACCAAGCATGGATAGTGTGACCGACAGAAGGAAGCCCAGAGTCAGGATTTCGGGGAAGAGGGGCACAAAGTGAAGTGTGAGGGGAGGCAGGAGCCAGATCAGGAGGGCCTAGTAGACCGTGGATTTTACTCAGGTTCAGTGGAAACCACTGGAAGGATTTTGCTCCCGAATGACTTCGGCCCACTTTATATTTGTAAAAAGATCACTAAAGAGCAGATTGTAGGGAAATCAGAGGAGAGGAGAGCACTGCTCCCTTTCTGCTAAAACCACCACCCAGAGGAGGCACACGGGGTGCCCTGCCCTGGGATGAAGGTCACATAAGGGACCGGGATCCTCGGTTTAAATGCATCCAAATGTTGGTGAGTGTTCCTAGGAAGGATTCTGGCCACTTCAGAGGTCCCCAGGGGCCCAGGTGAAAAGTGGATGCGTGCCTCTGTAGCTTAGACCCAGGAAGGAGATTTATTTTTCCAGATGATGCTTACGATCCGAGGAGAACAACAGGTTTGCTGCAGAGAAAGGCAATCGAGAGCTGTCCCGGAATTCTTTGCAAAAGGAAGTGAGCAAAAACGTATTAAATGTCTGCCATGAACCAGACCTTATATTGGGCACGGGAAGTAACACGGCGAGCAGAAAGAGGACTTCCTGTTTTCTGGAGGACACAGGCAAAGCCTCACACAAACAAATATGAAATTGCAAGGTGCTAAGGTCAAAACAGGGGAACCAGGCTTATGGGCAACTTAAGGGGATTGACCTAGCCAGGTGCAAGGTCACGGCTGGGAGCATGCACACCCTGGAGGCGAGAGGCCCAAAGACAGGGGAGAAGGAGGAATTTGGTCTCACCATCAGCCCACAGGACTCTGTGGACCCCAATAACGACTTCTGGTTTGGACTTACACACGGGGTTGGGTGCTTGATTCACATGCCAGCCTGGCCCAGGATTGTAATCCGAAGAGGGTGTGGGGGCCACGTTAAAGGCTTCACGGAGACCAGGGGGACTTGGTTATGTCACGGGTTTAGATTACAAGAAAGAAGATTGGAATTATGTTCTTTTTTTGTTCCAAAAATTTTTAATGTTTATTTTTGAGAGAGAGAGAGTGCGAGCAGGGGAGGGGCAGAGAAAGGGAGACACGGAATCTGAAACAGACTCCAGGCGCTGATCTGTCAGCCCAGAAGCTGATGTGGGGCTCAAACTCACAAACCACAACGAGATCATGACCTGAGCTGAAGTCGGATGCTTAACCAACTGAGCCACCCAGGCCCCCCATGTTCTTTTTTATTTAAGTTTATTTATTTCTTTGGAGAGAGAGAAAGAATGGGGGAAGGGTAGAGAGAGCGGGAGAGAGAGAATCCAAAGCAGGCTCCTGGCTGTCTGCGCAGAGCCAAGCTTGGGGCTCTTTCCCACGAACTGTGAGATCGTGACCTGAGCCAATAACAAGAGTCAGATGCTTAAGCGACTGTCGGTTAAGCCACTGACTCTTGGTTTCCACTCAGGTCATGATCTCGCGGTTGGTGAATTCAAGCCCCTCAATGGGCTCTAAGCACTGACATTGAGGAGCCTACTTGGGATTCTCTCTCTCTCCCTGTCCCCCACTTGCACAGGCGCTCTCTCTCTCTCTCTCTCTCTCTTAAAATAGATAAACTTAAAAAAATGATTTTAAACAATTGATACAAAGAAGGGAAAGGAAGAAACTTGAGATTGCAAGACCCACGGATAAACGTGCATAAAGATGAGAGTTGGGAGAAAAAGGAGCCAACCTTGGGCATCTGCCTGCTCCCGGGGGGGGGGGGGGGCACCACATGGGAGGGGGGTGTTGGGAAAGAAGCCAGACTGTGCGCTGGGCACATGGCACCGGGGCCAGGCGAGGGCTTCGGGAGACTTCCCCAATGCCTGCGCTGTTTCTTGGAGATTTACTTCCCCTCACCAGGGGCCTCTGAGAGCCGAGCCACACCCGCACTGACAGCTGGGTTTCCCAGACACTTAAGGAAGTAGCAGGGGAAGCGTAGACCCGGGAGAAGGGACCACCGGGGAAGCGGGAGCCACGCCCATGGCCTTGGGAGAAAGTGATCTCGAACTCGTAGCTGCTAACTGTCCCCAGTAAGGTCACAGAGCTGTCTGCAGACACATTTATTGAATGATGACCCCGTACCCGCAGAATGCTCTGAATCTGCCCACATTCACGTCTCCTCTGAGCACCCAAGTGCTACGAACTAGGAAAGGATGCTGGGAGCCAAGGGGGTATTGTCTTATTTACCACCCGCCTTCTGGGCTTAGGGCAGAGAAGGTTCTCAGTAAAGATGCGCTTTAACCGCGAATTCGGGAATTACGCGTGTACGCGACTTTGGACAGGGTGCTTCAGTTTCCTCATCTGTAAAATGGGAGACAGTCGTAGCACCCGCTCGCAGGGTTATCTGTGAGGACTGCGTGAAATGAAGCGTTTCGAGGAGTGCCTGGTCCTCACCAGAGGTCCGTAAGTGGGAGCAATGGATGCGGTCATGACTATTATTATTATTACAATATCCTGATGAGCGAGCATCATTATTTGTGCTACAGAATTAAGACACGGGGGGGGGGGGGGGGGGCGCTCAGGTAGGCAAAGGAATGAGACCGGAAATGCCCAGGTGAGAAGCAGCCGACTCCAGACGCAGAGTCTGGATGCCAAACTCCGCATAGGCGCCCCGGCTCAAGAGCCGTCTGCTACGCGCTCACGGAAGGTGATGGCAAGGGATGATGGGGGGAGACCGTGTGAGTTTCCTAAGGCTGGTGTGACAAACGACCACAAACTGGCTGCCTTCCAGCAACAGAAACAGATTCTCCCACAGTTCTGGAGGCCAGAAGGGCCACAAGGAGTCTGAAGGGCCATGCCACTTCTCAAGCGTCTAGGACAGATTCTTGCCTTGCTTCTCCTAGCTTCTGGCGGAGGCCAGCAATCTTTGGCATTCCTTGCCTTATGGATGCCTCCCTCCAATTTCTGCCTCCTCCCCTTCTCTCCTCTAAGGACGCCTGCCATTGGATTTAGGGCTCACCCTAATTCACGATAATCTCTTCTCCAGATGCTTAATATAATTACATCTGCAAAGACCCTTTTTCCACAGAAGGCCTCATTCACCGCTTCAAGTGGGGTACATCTCTGTTCTTGGGGGCGGGGCTCTGTTCAACTCACTATAGAGACGACTATCTGGAAGGGTAAATGAAACCAAGGCACTTGATCTTTGCGGGGGGCGCCTCGGTGGCTCACACGGTTAAGCGTCCGACTCTCGATTCTGGCTCAGGTCATGATCTCGTGGGTCGGGGGATCAAGCCCCACATCGAACTCAGCAATGACAGCACGGAGCCTGCTTGGGATTCTCTCTCTCTCTCTCTCTCTCTCTCTCTGCCTTTCTCCCCCTCTTGCTTGCATGCGTGCTCTCTCTCTCTCTCTAAATAAATAAATAAATAAACTCTGAATTCCAACCCCCAATGCAACTGGCATTGTCACATGCCTGCAGCTTGCCAGGTACCTTGCTAAAAATCACTGCTTTCATACACTATCTCGCTCAACCCTTACCACAGCCGTGTGACCCGGGTGCTGTCACAATCCTGTCTTTACAGGGAAACCAGCGAGGTGCAGACAGAGGAAGTAAGTAGCCCGGGCCCCAGCGTTAGTTAAGTGGGCACCAGGACCTGCAAAGAGCCGGTGGGTCTCCAGAGGCCTGGCTCTGTTAAGGCACAGGCACGGGCACACACAGAGAGCTTTTTTGAGGTCTGGGAAGAATCAGAACAAAGCAAGATGTAAGTACACTGCTGGAGGCTGACGTGTAAAGTTAAAAGCGACAGCGAGAAGGCAGGAAACCCTCAACCCTTCACGTGCTCCTGCCTTACCCGTCAGAGAGAAGGAGCTTAAACCAGAAAGAACAGAACCAACGTGGTTGGGAAGGGAACTAAGGCCCGACGTACGTGAAGTGAGGAGCCCAGGCACAGTTTTTGGACTCAAACCTGCAGGGCGGTTACGTCACCAGGAGCCTCACGCTCTGGTCCTCCGGACGCCGAAGCTCCGCGAGGCTGAACGAGGAGAAACGACGGAGCCGTAAGGTTAAGCTTCGAAGAACTTGACTCTGACAGCCGGAGTCTGACCCCTTGATCCACCACCTGACCTGATGTGCGACTTTCAGCAGCCACTTTATCAATTTCAACCTCAATTTCTAATCCCCAAAATACAACTTGGCCCGTAAAGTCTGAATTCGTAGACGCTTTATTGGTTATTTTTAGACGGAAGATTTCCTTGGTGACATGATATACATGCCCCTTTGTTCCCAGAATTTATGACCTCCTGGAGAAATAAGATTATTTTCCACCTCATAGGGCTGAAGCGAGGGTTAAATGCATTAATACCTGTAAAATTACTTATCATGGTACCTGGCATGTTACTTGTTCAGCGAATTTGATTTAAGATGTTTTGCCCAATCCACTATCCAACAAACTGGATGAGCGGGTTTTGTTTTTTGTTTTTTCTCCCAACTTAAAGATTTCCCATCCCAAATCGCAGGTTTTAAAACTCTGCACTAGAAATGATACCTAATTTAGCACATCTATATTTAATGAACTTCTGTTGAATGTAGCGACATTTTATGTTTTAATAGAAACGATCGTGACATTGGAATTTCCACACCCTGAACTGGTTTTAGAGACACTGATCTCGGGTGGTGGTTGCTAAGCATTTTCTGTAAAGGGTCATCTAAATCGTAAATATTTTAGGCTTTGCGCATGAGATGGTCCCTGTTCCAAATGCACAATTCTACAGTGTCACTGGGAAAGTAGCCACAAGAATATGAAAATGAAGGGGAGTGGCTCTGTTTCAATAACGCTTTATTTACAAAAACAGGCAGGGGCTGGAATTGGCCTCGTCTGCTGCCCCCTGGACCAGGGCACTCAGACATTTGCCAGACGTCATTATTAATTTCTGAGGCATCCAGGGTAGCAAGGTCATGACTGGAAGCCCCTGGACAGGAAACGAGGATATTCGGAAAAGAGGTAAAAGCAGGTAAGAGATTCCAGAGGGATAAGCTTGATTTGGGTCCTGAGGTTCAGAATAACTTGCCAAAGCCCATTTTCACGGAACGTGGTGGGTGCGGATGGGACCCCAGGCACGCTGGCCGTGTGTGTGTGGGCTCACCTGCTCCACAAAAGACAGGGGACCGCGTGAAGGGCAGGGACAGCCTCTGCGGGTGTTCAGAGGAGGATGCACGGACTGTGACTTTCTAAAAGGTTGGTAAAAGCCCGCTGTCCCAAGAGTGGCTTGGGGCGGGGGCCCTGGGAGAAGGGGGAGACCATTCATTTTGCCGGTCCCTGAGCAGGAAGGCACAGAACTATTGCCATGATTCTCTCACCTGACGTTTATTTTGTGATGACACTTGGTAGTGAAAATGTGTTTCATATTCTTAGAGCGCTTTTACTCAGCGATGGGTTCTCTTTGAGGCAGACGGGTCGGGGACAGCTGTGCCGGCGTACAGATAAAGTCTCGGGTTATTATTTGACAAGAGATAAAGCCGCGAGGCATCGATCTGACAAGGTCACACGGCTAGCTTTCGGAAAGACCTGCTCTGGGTGAGTCGGCTCCACCCAGGGTGGCCCAGGAGTGTGGGGAAGGTAGTGTTTTCCCCACTAAGAGTGAGAGGGGTCGTTCTCTCCATCCAAAGGGTATCTGTTTCTGGTATAAGCACAACAAAGGGGCTCAGGGTCACTTGCATGGTCTCAGGGACTGTGCCTTGAGGGTCGACGGATTCATCTCCTTTAATTTTTCTAAGTCTACACCGGGGAATACTCTTAGAATCCCATACTACAGAGGACGAAAAATAAAGCTCAGTCATACAAACGCGAGTACCTGCAAGAACATCAACTCCTGTGTAAACGATGTTTGCAGAGCACCGCCCTTTCCAGCATGGTTTGATCGCCACAGCATCCTGTGAGGGACCCATCAGACATCGGTGCGCAGCTTCGTTCACTGTGTGGTTTCCGGAAGACACGAGAAGATGGGCAGACCCACGAAACTCCCTGAGGCTCCGTTTCCTTCTCTGTGCCATGGGGGCAAGAATGCCCACACTCGGGGCTGTGAGGATCCAGTGAAGTAACAAAAGTTGCAAAGGACCCGCCAGCGTGCGTCCAGTAAGCGCCTCCGGAGGCGATTCGCACCTGGCATACAGTTGGTGCCTAATGTATGCTGCCGCCCTCAGTGGCTCTCATTTTTCCCTCACTGATTTTCAGAGGCCGCTGCCTGGCCAAAAGCATCTGTCTGCGTTGTGCATGAGCTCCGCTGGTTGTAAATCACAGGCACCATGATAAAAAAAAAAGAAAAACTCAGGTTGTGTTTTTGGAGCCACCTCTGGACCAGGATATCAGTCTGAGACACGTAGGGCAACTCTACTTTTCAGGACCACATGGCTGTGCTAGTGAGAAAAACAGACTCAAAGGGAGAATTTCGGATCCTCGTGGGCCCTTGGGGGGCTGCGGAAATCACGGGTGTGGGGGGCCCTGCACGAGGACACATTTCTTTTCTTTCTTCCTTTTTTTTTTTTTTTTTTTTTTTTTGATCTCTCGCCAATTTCTTAATGAAATAGGAGGGCAAGAGGGAGCTAATTCTCCAGAGTCTAAAAATCCCTCGAGCTGAGCCTGCACTTGGAGGAAGACAAAGCGTGTGGAGGGTGGGGTGGGGAGGGAGTTGTCACCGTGATTTGGAAGCCGTTCCTTTGGCCAGGATAACTCCATTAGGTTTTGGAAGTGAACCCAGGTAGCACGGGGGGTTCTGGAAGGAATAGTCTCCGACCGGCGTGTAATTAAAATGGAAGCTTTAGAAGAACAGCTTCTCTCTGAATTGCTGCAGCCACCCTCTCACTGATTGAATGCTGAGAAGCTGTCGCCTTGAGCTTTGGCTAGTTTTCTGCCAAGCCGTTTAGCTACCGGTTCTGTGTTGCCCGTATATTTAGCACTAAGGACATACCTGTGGGCAGCATCAGGTTCCTTCTTCCTGGTGGCTATCTGCCTCTAACTCTTGTCAATAGCCCCAGCTCTGAACACAAAGGGGCTGTTTTGCAAGCCTGGTCTCTCCCCTTTTCCCCCAACCTGCCCTCTTCCTGCTGTGATCTCTTTTTTTTGTTTTTAAATCATGTTTCACTTCCCACATTCTGGTTCTTTGTGTTCCCGGACACCCGGACCAAGAACAACAACAACAAAAAACCCACCAGGGCACACCCGGTTAAAGGAAACCTTATTTCCCCCTCTCTGCTGGAAAAGCTGGTGGTCTCAGTCAGAGGTGACTGATTTTTCCTAACCCAGGTCCTCCTAAGTTAGGGGCCGCGATGACTGACAGATCTGATCTTAATCATCTGACTCAAGGGGGCGCCTGGGTGGCTCAGTCGGTTGAGCGTCCGACTCTTGATTTCAACTCAGGTCGTGATCTCACAGTCCCTGGGATCGAGCCCCGCGTCGGGCTCTGTGCTGACAGTGTGGAGCCTGCTTGGGATTCCTTCTCTGCCTCTTTCTGTCCCTCCTCCTCTTGTGCTCTCCGGTCTCTCTCTCAAGATAAATTTAAAAAATTAAAAAAACAAAAACCAATAATAATCTGACTCTGGGTTCACCAAACCGGACTTTAGAGAAGTAAGGGTGTGCATCAGCTTCGTTGCTTCCAAAAGAGTTTATACAGGAAGGAAATGTAATGGAAGTGCCATGGGTATCTGGTGATCACAGTGCCATTTTGTCTGGATCCACAGTGGGATTCATAAGGAAAAATGTAAGAGCTAAATAACTACGTTAAAAAATTGTTTTCCAAAAATCTCCATTTAGGGTCTTAAAAATCCAAAAGCTGTACACAAAATGGAAGAAATTTATCACCCCCGACCATGATGGAAGTGGGTCACATCAGCGGTGGTATCTCACCCCAAATCAAAACCCCCTGCAACACTGTATCGCCATGCGATCCTACGGACACAAGACACTTGTGCAATCCACCGTAAAGTGAAAACAAAAGCAACTTTAGAAAACTGTCCTATTTTTACTGACCTCATATATAGTCTAAGTAAAAACAGCATGTTTTCTACTTAAATACAGTTTCAAAACAAATTCAAACTTGTCCTCTTCCAATCTGATCATTTTCCAAATGTCTTCCCACATGGAGATGTTGCTTTTATGGCTATATGGAAAGAGAAAAACAAACAAATGAACGCTAAGTCGCCACGGAACAATAGAGAAGGTCACGGACGAGGATGTGGCCAGCGAATCAATTAGACCAAAGTTTAATTTTACTAACAATCAAAGATATCTCAATTAAAATACACTTGCATTATGATAATTTTTTTTCTTTTTACTAATCAAATTAACAGGTCTATCTTGTCATTGATTGACTCCGTGCAGGCCATAGTATGAGTTATAAAGACTACTGCTCTTCTGTCGTACTCAAAGGGGGCAAAGGTCATCTATAAATGCAGCATGGCAATCCAATTTTATGGTCCGACCCCCCTTTGTGACCGGCTCATTCCAAGCATAATTTGATGCTATCACACGTTGGCTTTTACTTTTTTTAAACAGTATTATACAGAATTGTTTTATTTCCCTGAAAATCCCCCTGTGCTTCACCTATGTGTCCATCCTGCTCCTCCCAAACTCCTGAATCGTATTCCTGTCTCTCTAGGTTTGCCTTTTCCAGAATGTCCTATAACTGGAGTTACATGGTATACGGTCCCTGGAGATAGCGTTCTTTCACTTAGCAAACACATTCACTTTTTGAGAATAAAGTACAGGAAGAGAAACTGAAGTTTCTAGAACTCCCCGCTCGTATCCTCTCCCAAGCTGCCAGGAAAGGCCTTAGCTATTTTGTCTTTATGATTTTGTAAGCAATCCAGAAATGTCATAAAGCCCTGGGCCTCATAAACGGGGTGCACCCTTGAGCACAGCTAGAGAGAAGGTGGGGGCTGGGAGGGAGAGCCCTGGCCGTGGGCAAGGCTGGTGTCTTGGCTCAGCTAAGCTTGGAGGAAGCCATGAGACGGGACATGGTGGGGAGCAGCCCCAGTGCATCAAGACGGACACCAGGCTGTGATGGGGACGGTCTGTTAGTAATGAAAGGGACAGACCCTCAGGCAGAACTGGCGTCAGGCAATGAGCTCCTAGAAGGAGCTCCTAGAAGGAGCCAGTGCTGTCACACGGGCGGCACGAACGTGGACACCTGCCCGGCTTCTCCAAGCAGGGGCTGCCCTCCTGGGGGTAGAAATAAGGAGCGTGGGGCTTGGAGAGAAAAGGAACTGAGCAAACAGCTGGGGAGAGTTAATCCCAGCCAAGCCTGCCTGACTCCACAGTTCCCCTCCCCTATGCCAAGCCACCTTTCTTATCTCACAAACCATCGTAAACCCTGGATGTGGAGGCCAACCCCTGGAGTGACGGACAAGGGTAAAAAACCATGTCAAGTTGTAAAACAAGAACAAAAACTAATCTCTGGGCTCACATGGGAAATTGCTTCAGATATTTCAAGAAATAAAGTTGGGTCATTTGGGGAACGAAGAACCTCCGTTTCCCATTTACTCGATGCTTGACAAATTGATCCATAATGAGATTAAGCCCCTTAACAAATAAAGACCTAATGCAGGCCTAATCCCACGTGGAAGATGAAAAATGTATCTGAATCTGTTGCCCGAGCTTAAAAACTAGATCTCGGAGCATAAATGGCTGCTGCTCCCCCAGGCCTACCTGTCCCGGCAGAGAAGCTTCTAGCAAGGAAAGGGTGTTGTTGAATGAAGTGCCATCGGTTAAAATGCGAATGCTAGGGGCGCCTGGGTGGCTCAGTCCTTCAGGCTTCTGACTTTGGCTCAGGTCACCATCTCACGGTTCGTGGGTTCGAGCCCCGCGGCGGGCCCTGCGCTGACAGCTCAGGGCCTGGAGCCTGCTTCTGATTCTGCCTCCCTCTCTCTCTTTCTCTCTTTCAAAAATAAAATAATACATTAAAAAAATAAATAAAATGTGAACGCTAGCTGACTGTACCTGGGACTTCAGAGTAGTTCTAGATGTATTGAAAACAGTATGGCACCATCTCTTCCCTTGACGGGACTCAAGTAGGCACAATTTGGGGAGTTGTGATTAATTCTGACTCACGGTCAGTTACGATTAGCTCGTCTTGCTCTTAGACCTAACTCCTCCTCCACCACATCCCTAGCCTGGTTGAGCGTGTCATTTTATGAAGCTGAGATTCATCTCTGTCTATTAGATTCATCAATGGGTCAGCTAGCGCAGAGTAGGTGGTCCAAGACTATGGGTTACTGAACGGGTTGCGGTGGGAGTTACGAGCTCGGATAGTGAGGCCGAATACCGAGAGCACCAGTTCTGCCACTCGCTAGCTGGGTCTCCCCCAAGAGAGATCAGCGCGTATGTATGTCCACCAAAAGAGGTGTACGAGGATTTTGACCGCAGCTTTATTCATAACCAAGAGGGGAAAACAACCCAAGTGCCCATCAGGAGGAGGACGGATCTACAAATCGGGGCGGAGGGGTGCACTGGATTACTACAGAGCAACAGCAGAGGAAGAGAAAGTCTGCAACGGTGAGATAGAAGAATCCAGAAACTAGCAGCAAAGGGATACACGTTGGGTCATTCCATCCAGTAGGGCTGGAAGCGAGGGAGTCTAGACCGCCGTCACCAGTAGGGGGCGCTGACTGGGAAGGGGCAGGAAGGAGTTTCTGGGGACTGGAAATGTTCTACAGCTTGATCAAGGAGGTGGCTATAGGACAGGAGACGTAGAGAGTAATGCACTGATCTCATGGACATAACCTGCTAGACCCAGAGCAAGATGAAAATGAGGAGTCTCTTGGCTAAAAAAAAAAAAAAAAAAAAAAAAAAAAAAAAAAAAAAAAGTTAAGAATTTTAAGACCGCAGGGTATCAAACCAAGCATGGCCCTTCCAAGCCTGGGGCCCCGGGCAAGTGTGCCCATCCCATGTCCGTGACACGGGCCCTGGTTAAGATGCACTCAGGATGAGTATACTTTATGCACTTCGGTTACACTTTGATAAAAAGCCACAAGCAAACATACAGAATCAGAGGAAAAGAAATCTCGATTTTGGTAGAGCCCGGGGAAGGGGGGCGTTTTAAAAAAGGATGTCGTCCCAATTCATTCCTTTATGTACTTCCTGTCCAACTCATCAGTGCTCACTTCCTGGTCTCATGGCCAGACAGCCTTCTGAAAGCTCATTAAACTGGTTTATTGTAAAAAGAAAAGCTAAATCCAGCTGAGGAGCTAAATCAAGCTGAAATGTGCATTTGTAATTTTATATTTGTATTCAACTCAGGCTTCAGAAGGACGAGGGAAGGCAGGAAGGACCCTCTCTTGATGTGGCCGAAGGAAACAGTGGAGCCCTGGGAGGGGTGACATCCAAGTCTAGCCGGACTTTTCAGAGATGTCTGGAGTCGGCCCCGGAAGGTGTCTCCGTGGAAGGGGAGCAGGAAGGGACCCAGAGGAAGAAGGGAAAGAATGATGTGTCCAAGGCAGAGAGAGAGAGAGAGGATCAGAGTGAGTTTCCACGATGGGCAAATCCAGGAGGCAACAATTCACTGCAGGGGCAGGGGGCTGATCGGGGTGGGAACAACAGCCCATAAGGACAGGCTGTGTCAGCTCCACTTCTGCTTAGTGATTTTCTTCCTGTTCTTGAGTTTTATTGTCCTTTTTCTTCTTAAGTATTTGTTTTTAAGTTCATTCATTTATTTTCAGAAAGCAAAGGTGCAGGTGGGTCAGAGAGAGAGAGGGAGAGAGAGAATCCCAAGCAGCCTCCACGCTGTTGGCACAGTTCCCGACGTGGGGCTTGATCCCACGAACCGTGAGATCATGATGTCCAAGAGTTGGACACTTAACCAACTGAGCCACCCAGGTGCCCCTATTTTTCCCTTTTTGCTCAGACAGGGCAGGAGACAGGGGTTGAAGGCAGCCCACAGACATTGGACCTCGCAGGGAAGATCCAGAACTGAGACTCATGCCCTGAGCATGTTTAGAAATAGACACTTCCCATAGGCCAGACAGGTCCAGAACACCCTTCCAGGCACGCAGAGTGGACAAAGTCACCCTCACTACAGAGGCATCATGGGATATAAGGGCAGAAGCTAGGGCCTTAGAGCTTCTGATTCCGGGTCACATTGCATATGCCCCCCCCCATTAGCTACTTTCCTCCCCCAAGGTCACGAATAGCACAGCCTCAGGTACGGTATTTAAGTCGGTAAGCTCAGCTGTCTCTGCCCCAAACGACGATCCTAATAGTGAAAGCCATACTGTCACGAAGTACCATTGAATAAATACATTATACACCTGACCTCGTTCAGGCTTCACAATCAACCCACAAGGGTAACTGATCGCATCATCTTCATCTTGCAAAAAGTGAACGGAGGCACAGGAAGGTTAAGCAACTTGCCCAAGGTCACACAGCTAGCACAGAGCTTAGCCCAGGTTTCCACTCCGGGAATCTGATGGCAGCATCCGTGTTCCTAACCAGTTCACTATCCTCTTTATGGATATTACAAGGAAGACAGGGGAGATTCCAAATAAAATTGCCTACGGTGTGGTGGATACTCAACAAATTCAACCCCATCCTATTTTCTTCTGTATCTCTGCAGCTCAACAAGGCTATCAGCTCATTTTTCCAGTCTAGCTCAGTATGTAAGGAAGAGGGGACACCCAGAAAGGTCAAGGAAGTAGCCCAAGGTCACACAGCATGAATAAAGGGAAGCTGAGAACATAATCGAACATTTCATATTTTACTTTAGGGAGTGTCACGACTTTCGACTCAGACCCGTGAGTCGCTTATTTCTTGTTCCCCCCCTTTTTTTTTTTGTAATTTGGTGAGGATTTTTCTCTTTTTCGAGTGAGGAGGGAAGGACCACTGTTACACATTAATGAACGCAGACATAATCTTGGTTTGGATTTATTTATGTCTTCCATAAATCATATTTATTGAGTGCCTGGGGTGTACAGGCATTGTGAGAGGTCCCACACATTAAAGCAAGGAAAAAATAAACGTTACAGACACTTGGTGTAGACTGCAGACTACTTAAATATCCAAAGGCATCAAATAAATCATCAGACTGTTTAGAAATAGGTTCTGGCATGTTCCCTGCAAACCTTCATACAAAACCCTGCAATTGTGCAACGTGGGCTGAGGGCTGGGAATATTTCTTAACACGAGTGAGTGGGTCAGAGGTCCCCGGAGTCCTCCACGTTTTGGACATTGGGGATATTGTGGCCTAATCAAGCTCCCTTCTCCAACCGCCATCCTTCTTCAAACCAGCAACAAAAAGAAATGGGACCGTAAAACGTTGAGAGCATCCCATTTGGAATGAAGCTGGCCCAACCCAGAAACAGCCTCCCCGCCATCTTTAAAGGTGTCGAGAGCCTGACCTTGAGAAGGGAAGGCTGGTGAGCGACAGGGGCACGCACACACACGCGTGCACACACTCACATACACGCAAACACGCACATCACTCCCTGCCCCCTTCTCGGCATGGAGGGGAGGGTCATAGATGATCCTGTGCGTGGCCTCGCTGTAAGCTATGAAGTCCTTCTCTGCATACTGGTCCCTGCTTAAAGTATGGCGAAACCCACACTGTCGGTTGCAACCACTTGGGACTGTTGCTCTTCCTGAATTTCAAACTCCAGGGGATATAAAATGACTTACTCCTTGGGCACATCTCATACCTCAGGGATGAGATTCTTTCTTTTAGGCAATGAGGATCGAACGGGCAGCGACGTTGCATCAGGCACCGTGCTAGGCATTGGGGAAATGAAAATAAATGGGACATGTCTCCGTCCTCCAGGAGCCCCCGGTCTCATGGTGGAAACTCACATGTGAGTAGTCGGCAACTATAATCCAGCGTTAGGGTCTGTGTTCGGGCCTGCACTGTTCTCTGGTATCGCAGAGTGGAGACTCCGGGGGGACTCCCAGCAGAAGTTTAAAGATGGGATTGCCCTTTAACTCGGGGAATACAGACAAAGCAAGAACATCCCGGACAGAAGAACAAGCAGAAACGGAAGCAGAAGTCAGCCAGATGGGGGGAAGACGCACTGCGTGTGAAAGACCTTTAAGTTGGCCGAGAGATAGCCAAGAAGCCTGAGTGAAGGCCAGGGGGGTGCTGAGGGGCCAGATTACAGCCTCACAGATGCCTGGACCGGCTAAGCCATGAGGGATGAACGCTCTCCTGAAAGCTAGCGGGAGGTATCGGGATTAGTATATAAGGGAGTGACCATATCAGCCTTGCCTTTTAGAAACATCTCTTTTCTATCATCTTCCTTTGCAAGCTCCCCCCGCTTTTGAGAGCAAAAACGCACGCTCCAGCAACTATCGAGCATGCTTTAGACCAACCTCCTCTAAGTTAAAGAGTATTCAGGGGATAATTTTCCAGCCCGGAAGAACAATCTTGTAGAAAACACACAAAGTTACAGGAGCACAGAGTTTGTGCTTCGGAAATTACCGAGGGTTAGAAAGAAAGAAGGAAGGAGGGAGAGAAAGAAGGGAGGGAGGGAGGCGGGACAGAGAGATTGGCAGAGAGGGAAGATAGCGGACCGGTCTGTAACCTGGACAGCTGCACATCTCGACTTAGCTCCTTGCCAACTGCATAAACCTGGATCAGTTGCTTAACTCATGTAAGCCGCGGTTTCCTTCAAGGAAAACCCTAGCAATTTCTCATAGGGTTGGTATAGACTGGATACCACCCATGGCAGAGTAGGTAATTATTATCGAGGCCTATAGTCTCCCTTCCACAGTATGGAGCCATCACAGGGGAGGGACACATTCTCCAGGCCTCTCTTCTGGCCAGGTATAGCCACATGGCTAGCGTCACTGAAGGAATGTGAATGGAACCGTATCACATCTGGGCCAAGGTTTTTAAAAATCGAATGTACCGGGGTATCTAGGTGGCTCAGTTGGTTAAGCGTCTGACTTCGGCTCAGGTCATGATTTCGTGGCTCATGAGTTCGAACCCCACGTCGGGATCTGTGCTCACAGCTCGGAACCTGGAGCCCGCTTCCCCCTCTCTCTCTGTTCCTCCCCTGCTCACAATTTGTCTCTCTCTCTCTCGAAAATAAATAAAGATTAAAAAATTTAAGAAAAATTGAATGTATGTTCTCCATGTCCCTCTTTCCCCTTCTGCCGGCCGGGAGCAGATGAGATTGAGGCTCTAGGGAATAATGGAACCTCAAGAAAAGAGGAGCCTGAGTCCCCAAATCACTGCGTGGAAGACAGCCACCCTCAGCTGGGAACTCTGATCGGGTTATCACAGGAGTGAGAAATCTTGCATTAAGCCACTCACAGCGTGAGGCTTATTTGTTACAGCAGCTAACGCTATCCTAAGCAAACACAATATATGGTACCATCAGGCACACACCACGTGTTTAATAAGCACCGTAGGAAGGGATACGCGGTGTATCCGCTTTCGGCAACTTCCTCCCAAGAAAGAGAAACGGTACGGTTTCGAGACGACTGTTTCTCACCAACGTCTTTGGAAAAACCTCCTAATCAAGCAGCCCCCCGAACGAGATGATCTCTTTGGAGGAAAATGAAGCCCAGGCAGGCTTTCCTCCTTCCCCTTCCCCGTGAAAAGCATCCTGCCAACTTCTAACTGCCATTATTTAGTGAGTTCTTCAATTTAAAAAGTTACCATCTACTCGCCATCCTGGCGAAGCTGTCAGTTGCGGAGAAATGGAACCCGGCCAACTGATTAGTTTTGATGGACTGCGGTGTGGAACCCCAGTCTCTGTCACTAAAGTGCCTGTTCATCCAATTAACCAAATTACTGCAGGAACTCTAGCCAAGGGCAACACTTAGCGGACGGCTGCTCGGGAGGTCAGGGATGGGGGAGGAGGGAGTCTGATCAAATGCCTGCTCCTCCTTCCCTGTCCCCGGGCCAAAAGGAGTGCCAAGCGGAGGGCAGAGAACAGACCCACCCTATTCCTTTGCTGCCTGGCCTGAAAACTCCAGTGTGACTCTAGAAGGACATCTCAGGGCTGTCACCACCTCCACCATCACCATCATCATCAGTAGTGTTAGTTTTTATAACTTCTATTTTTTTTTTTTGAAATGTTTGTTTTTGAGACAGAGAAGAGAGCATGAGCAGGGGAGAGGCAGAAAGAAAGGGAGACAGAGAATCCCAAGCAGGCTTCTCGCCGTCAGCAGAGAGCCCAGGGTGAGGCTTGAACTCACGAGTCGTGAGATCACGATCTGAGCCAAAACCAAGAGTCTGACGCTCAACCCACTGAGCCACCCAGGTGCCCCTAACTTCAACTTCTTCTGTGCCAGGCACTGAGCTTGGACTTGAGAAGACAGCCGAGAACAAAGACATCAAGGCCACGCCCTTCTGGAATGTAATCAAACTGGGAGAGACAGACAGCCATCAGCCACGTTTCTCAAGCTTGGTACTGTTGACTCGTGGAACCAGATCTTTGTTGCGGTGGCGGGGTCAGTGGAGGGCGGTGGGGGGGGGGTGTCCTGGGCCCTGTGGGATGATGAGTTGTAACAACCAAGACTGTCTGAAGACCTTACCAACTGTCCCCTGGGGGCAAAGTTGCCTCCTTGGCCTCAGTCTCCCACTGAGAACCACTGCTCAAGAGCGAGATGAATAAAGGGGTTTGGACTGACTTGTGGTCGCGGCTGAGAGGGACAGAGACTGCACAGTGAGAGGAAGCAGAGAGGAGGTCGGGGCAGCGTCCCTGGGGGAGGTAACGTTTAAGCTGGGACTCACGGTGAGGAAGAACCTGCCCTGTGAAGAGCTGGAGAAGAGGGGGCGAAGGGACAAAGGCCTGCAGCCTAGATGAGAGGAGAAAACGGCAGGTGTGGACAGAAGCACATGTGGGACGCAGGATGGGGGAGGAGAACAAGGCAGGGCCGGATCCTGGCTCCGGTCACCAAGGTGGGGAGCAGGGGTTTTATTTTAAGCACAGCTGAGAGAGGCAGTATAGTGTGGTCAGGCGCTGGAGCCAGACCGCCGCCCGTGCCTCAGTTTCCCTGCCTGGGTAGCGCAGACACAGGAGAGCAGCTGTCTGGCCGAGCCGAGGCGGCCTGGGAAGCGTGCAGCCTGGTGCCCGGCACCGGGGAGGCCTCCCGAGGCTGGCCGCTGGGGCGCTGGGGCTGGCAGGAACCAGCTCGCAGCGCAGGCGCGCATCTGTTCGCAGCTGACGTCACTCTGGCGGCTGGAAATGGGCCAGGCTGGGAGTATCTGCGCCAGGGGCACTGGTGAGGGCAGCCTGGTGATTGGCTTGTGTTATTAGGTTGGCTGTTGAGGGGCTTCGAACATACGAGTGGCACGATTCGGTCTGTTTTTAACATGAAACTTTGACTATTGCGTGGAGGCCACATGGGACGCTGAGGGCAGGGCTGGGGGCAGGGAGGCCAGAGGAGAGGCCAGACCAGTGACACGGCCAGGAGCTGGTCACCTGGGCCAAGCAGTGACAGTGGGGCTTGGGAAGAGACAAGGGCGGAGCTGAGACCTATGCTGGGGACAGACTTGCCCGCGGGTTGGATGCCATGGAATCAACAGAGGAGGGTGATGTTTCTAGACCTGGGAGCCACACGGGAGGTGACGTGCTTGTAACTTCCATTAGTGGCATCAACAACACGGCGTTTGTGGTTGCCTTTTAGGAAGCATCTGCGTGTAGGGCGCGGACGGCTTCCATATATTTTTCTGATCTTCTCCAGAAAGCCACGGGAGAATGAGAATTAGATGTGGCCACATGCCGTGGGCGGGACACTGAGGCTCAGGCAGTGAAGGGACTTGCCCCAGCCTCCCAGGGAGCAGGAAGCAGGAGGTGTAGTGTCTATAGTATTTCACCAGGATCAAGTCCAGGAGAGGCTGCCGCATGGGGAACTCAGGATGCGCTTACAGCTTGGTCTTGCCTCCCTCACTTCCAAGCGCTTCTCCCCAACTTTCTGAGACGGTTTTCCCTCGTCAGATTGTGTAAAGATTCAAAGAGGTGGCTCTGAAGTTCCCGGGCATCATCGCCACCGTCATCACCACGATGGCCACGTTACTGACAGGAGTACGTACGAATATACTAACACACGCTGTGGAACTGCTAACGATACAGCGGGTGCTGGGCTTAAATGTCTCACCTTCCTGGCTTCCTAGAACTCGGTGAGGTGGCCACATTACTAACCCTAAATATAGACGGAGAAACTGAGGCGCAGAGAGGCTGCTCACGTAACACGGCCAGGAAATGGCACAGCCAGAATGCAAATCCATTAAGAGCTCACGGGGTTCTTGGTCTCCGAAATACTTCTTCCTAGAATTAAATCGCTCTGTACACGATTGGTTACTTCCAAAGCTAAGATATGCAAATGTCCCTCAAGGTTCTGTGTTTTTGTTGCGTTTTGTTTTTGTGTGTGTGCGTGTGCTTTTTTTTTTGGTCAACGTTGGTAATGGAAGGTGCTTCCAGAAATTCTCTGGGCACCCTGCCTCGTTACCATGCCAGTGTGAATCAATCAATCACCTCAGCCAGGTGAAAAGTGGGCTGGAGACAAAAATTCAAGCTTTGTCAGAGCAAGTGGATGTGGTGCAGGAACTGAGAGGGGCTCAGGTCCCTCTGGGTGACCACGGGGCACCTCTCAAAGAACAGTGTCCCAGTCCCGCGAAGTTTAAGATTAGGACAGATTCTGGGGCACCCGGGTGGCTCAGTCGGTTAACCGTCCGGCTTCGGCTCAGGTCATGATCTCGCAGTCTGTGAGTTCGAGCCCTGCGTCGGGCTCTGTGCTGACAGCTCAGAGCCTGGAGCCTGCTTCAGATTCTGTGTCTCCCTCTCTCTCTCTGCCCCTCCCCTGCTCATGCTCTGCCTCTCCCTGTCTCAAAAAAAAAAAAAAAAAAAAAAAAAGATTAGGACAGATTCTGCCTGGGAATCTGGGATCTGATCAACCAGAGAAACACACACACACATCCTATATTTGGGTCCCAGCTTTTCTTGGTTTTTTGCCGTAAGTGGTTCACAGCACAGGGCAGACGACTTTAGGGACTCTGTATGTCAGCGTCAGACACAATCATCTTGGTTGGATGCTGTCTGTAAAGGGATGTAACAAGCGTGTCTGGAATCGGGCAACTGTGTCACCCTGTTGAAACCCACATGTGTGTAGATAACCCTGAAGATGTTCCACGGGGTCGTCAGAAAAGTACATGCATCACGGCACCAACCATAATCGCAAACGGAAACATTCTTACTCTTTTTGCTGTTTCTTTTTTTTTTTTTTTTTTTCATTTTGCTTGGAAACAGATTGCCTCGTCGGTTTGTTCTGTGTCAGTCAGTTGCTTCGATACTTTCCTTTAGACACGCACGTAAAGTGATTGTCGTGAATGCAAATTTTGTGGCCGAGGCCATTTATATTAGCAAACTCTGGACTTTTCAATCAGTAATCTTTAAAATATCATCTGGATTCGCTCTCTCTTTGGATTATTTATTAGGATTCTCCCTGCTTGCACGCTGGACGACAGATTCACCCACCTCTGGCAATAGGTCTGAACGTTTCCAAATGGCTTATTGACCAGGGGTTCCTACCCCACATGCCCCAGCACAGTTTTTTTGTTTTTTGGGTTTTTTTCTTCCTTAATAGGTCAGGGCAATCCTCAGGGTGTGGTTCTGATGTTGAAAACAAAACCGTACTTGCTTGGTGAAATCGATCTGACGCTCGCATTTATAGGTCTCCTGAAAACTTTAAAATACTCCTATGTGCTTACGAGACCCGGGTCTGTGGCCCTTTCTTCACTACAGAGGGATCCACATTCCAGAGAAACACCGTGCCCATGACCTCAAGGATGCTTCTGAGGGCTGACCTGAGGAACTTCCCCCACACTTGAAAGAAAAAAGCTTATGTTTGCTGAGTATCTCCTAAGCACTCCAATTCTTGTTTTTTTTTTCTTTTTTGTGTTTATTTTGAGGGACACAGAGCATGAGTGGGAGAGGGACAGAGAGAAGGGGACAGACAGAGAATCACAAGCAGGCTCCAGACTGCCAGCGCAGAGCCCAACATGGGGCTCAGACCCATGAAACTGTGAGATCGTGACCTGAGTGGAAACCAAGAGTTGGGCGCGAAACTGACTGAGCCACCCAGGTGCCCCAACGCTCCAATTCTGTAAAAGGGATGAGACGTGCATTTCCCAACAACCCAATGGGGAGCGGGGTGTCAGAATCTTTATACCCATTTTGCAAGATGAAAAAAATGGAGGCCCTAATGAGCTTCAGCGACTCACCCAAGGCTACGTGGCTAGTAAGAGGCTGATGGAGATGGGGCCCGGGTCACCGACATACTTCAGAGCGGTGCTTACCAAGTGTCCTTTCAAGGGCCTGGGTAAACATGTAATTTATTGTCCAGAGTGAGCTGATTCTGAGCATGAAAGGGGATGTTATTACTAATTATGCTCATCACAGGTTTGTCATAGGTCAGGACAGTCCCAGACAACCAGGACATGAGGTTACCGCAGTGAAAGGGGTAGGTCCCCGTGCCCCATCCCAGACCCACTCAATCAAATCTCTGGTGGAGGGACTGGCCACCGTCTGTTTGATAAGCATCCCAGATGACTCTCACTGGTGCAAAGGGGTCCCCGAATCACGGGTGACTACTTCAGAACCATCCGAGGAGCTTATCCAAATACTGTTTTAGGGGGAGGAAGACCCTCACTCCTGCACAAGTACACCCGGGGCTCAGAATTTTGCATTTTTAAGCTCTCTCATAATTCTTGCTAAACGTAGGAATCGTGATCAACACTATAGGGGCTGAATTTGAAATGTAGCCTTCTGTTTGGTCACAGAGACAGGGGAAGACAGGAAAATCTTTCAGAGCAACTCTTACAAGTTTGCTATGTTCTTTCGTGAAGAATGTAGACAAAAAGAAAGAAAATTCTCCGTTACCCCCAGGCTGTTGTGTGAGCTTGGGGGCAAGTTTATATTATGTCTCTGCCTCAGTTTATTGGTGTTTGCAAAAGGATTGTCAGTGGGAAGATCCCTACTGAATTGGGTAACATGTGAATTATTTAGAATCATACTTAGCATGTAGAAAGAGCTCTCGAAAATGTAACGACCATTAATGATTTTTACCAGTACCTGATTTTTCCCCAACCTGCTTGGTAGCTTTTACAGTCTTTTTGTTTCTCGTTGCATGTATGTTACTTTGCCTGATTACAATAGAATGTGGTTCCTGACTCTTAACTCCTGTCCTGCCACCTGACAAATGGCCCCCCTGTCACTCTGCTCAAAACCAATTTTGTGTAACTCTTCCAAATTTCATCTGCCTTTGTCCTGAGATGCAAAGAAGGGGTAGGGAGTGGCTAAAACAACGATGTGCTGAAAACCAGTTAGAACTGGTATCTGACAACAGAAACAGACACAATTCCAAATATTTCTTCCACACTTTCCTATTGGCTACAGGGTATTCCATTAGAAGTATATTTCACACTTCTGTGAACAGGTTGCTACTCTTGGATACTTTGTGATTGAGTACTGTTGGATACTTAGGCTACCTCGGTATTTGCAAACCTTGACTGTTTGTTTGTTTCTCTTGATTAGTTATGATGACTTCCTCTAAACAGAGCCAAAAGAATGATTTTTGAATCTGGTAAAGTCCTAAAAGCAGCATGGCTCCATACTTCTCTGACTCAGGACTCACTCATTGGGACTCTCTTTCTCATCCCCATTCGTCTTGAGAAAAAAACAGGGCCGAGGATTGGCCAGAATGAATACTTGTTAAATAAAAAACATAAAAAATAAATCATCTTCCGAAAACAGCAAAGATCAACAATGGGCCGCTCTTATTTAATGGCAAAGGAATAAAAGAGGGCTTTCTCTTTCATGCTGAAACATAAATACTCCTAATGCCTTCTGAGGTTTCAGTCTTCGGCTTCAAGGAGGGTAGACGGGTTTTGTAAGCTGAAGACGCACTGTTTGTCTTACTCTGTGTGGCAAAAATAAACATCACAGCAGATCTAAATGAGAACAGCGCATACGTGTGTCTTTCTACTGGGTGTGTGTCCTATTACCCCATGTAAATAGTTACATTACATATTTATAATAGCCTGACAACAATGTTGTACATTTCTGATCTCTTTTTAAAAAATTTTACTGTTTATTTACTTTTGAGAAAGAGACAGAGAGAAACAGAGCCTGAGCGGGAGGGGCAGAGAGAGACAGACAGACAGACAGACACAGAATCGGAAGCAGGCTCCAGGCGCTGAGCTGTCAGCACAGAGCCCGACGCGGGGCTCGAACTCACAAACCGCGGGATCATGACCTGAGCCGAAGTCGGACGCTTAACAGACTGAGCCACTCGGGCGCCCCTACGTTTCTGATTTTTAAACACCCCAAAACATACTCTTGCGTAGCTTTGCTTATTTCCTGGGGAGAACTGACACTGACACAAGATGTTCTTGGTATTTGACAAGATTTAACCCGCTGTCGACATAATCCCGCTCCTTTTTTTTTTTTTTCTTTTTCGAAGCACCTAAATAAAGCAAAACCAACAGCGCCGACTGGGGCGGTCATTACAGACAGATCCACCCGGACGAGTCCGGACTCCGTCACGTAGCAGCTGCGTGACCTTGAGCAAGTTCCCAAACCCAGTACCTGCTCTGGGGTCTGGCTCTCCGTGGGCTCTGGCCCAACGGTTCCTGTGATGTCAGAAACCGGCCGGGTTATGCCCTTCACCGGGCCGTCCGCTACACCATGGAACTTCCACGTGGGAGACCGGGTCTTACCGGAGGAAGAGAACCTTCCGTTCTGACCGCGGCGGCACAGACAACCCTCCGGGCGTGCCAAGTAAGTGTGAAGGGCATGCAGGGTCCCGGGCTCCCTCCACGGGGCCTCTGCCTTCCAGCGACCACACCCACCGGGTCTCGCCCAGCGGGCCGCCAGCAGCCCTGAGCAGCGGCCAGCCAGGAATGTTGGCCTTAACGTTAGCATAGCACGTTCCAGTTGATGGAGGGGCACCGGCTCCGAGCCCCAGGCGGAGCCGTCCCCTGGATCTGTTTCGATGGGCATCGGCGACTCGTGTGCTGGCCTTGTCAGAGTCCATCTTCCCTGACACGGCTCCCAGCCCTCCCTATTATCGAGAAGAGTCCTCGTGCTTCGTGCGCACCGAGCGGGGAACGCAAGTGGCAGGGGAAGCATCAGAGAGAGATCTGAGCCGCGTTTAAAAATGATATGCTGGCAGCCAGATCCGCCGGGCCGGGGACAGCGTGACCGTTATGAAGGTCCAGAGGGGTTGCGCAGGCAGTCGGAGGCCCCCTCTGCTCCTCTCCCACCCCGTGTCCCCGCACTGCCGGGGGCCCGGGGCCTGTCCTCACGCCTGTCCTCTGCTCCCACATGGGCCGCCACTGTCTACCAGTGATCAGACCCGGGAACAATGGATTCTTTTGTCCCAGGCAAGAGCCGTGGGTCAAAGGCAGCCACCTTCCCTCCACGGCGGAGGAAAGGGTCCCGATACAGACATACGTAGATGCCAATTTTTAAATTAGGAAATGAAGGAAATCTAACCTCTCCCCCCCCACCTTTTTTTTTTTAATATCGTCCTTTCAAGGATGTCTCTATTTGCATAGTTTGATCCCCTCCCCGTACCCAGCACCAACATTAGTGTGACCTTTTCCTGCTAATTGGAAAATCTTACGGAAATAAACCCTGTCAGAAAATGAGAAGTGACTCCCCCTTTGGATGGCCAAACGACCTCAGAGGGGGAAAGAAGTTCTGAAATTCTGTTCCTTTTGCACACACTGCAAAATCTTTATTACTTCGGAGAGCCTTGAAGCTCGGTAATGCTCCTCCAGTGCAAAGCGGAGTAAATAAATTTCTTCTTATGACCACTTTGGAGAAACACACAACCAGATTTACTCAGCAGGGATAGATAGTGGACAGGATAATGAAGAGAGAATAAGAATATGGTCGGGGTTTACAGCCTCTTCTGTCTCTTTAAAGGGTTTTAATCCTTCAGAAACAGGATACGGGGTCCATTTCCTTAAAGATACAGTGTCCCTTCTGGGACAAGTAATGTTATAAAAAGCTAACATGTAACATCTATCTCGAAATATTGATTGGCACTTTAGTGTGATAAAAGGGGTTGAACCTGAAGGGGAAAAGAGGAAAAAAGGTAAGCGGGTATTACTCTTGGAAGAATTCAAAGTGTCCCCATAATATCAGGCCAAACTTCTCCAACACAGAAACAAAAGCGCTCTTCGGGCCCGGTGACATTCGTCGGCAGAACCGGACGGCTAGGGCGGGTTTCAGGCAACAGCTCTTGTCTTACAGGCAATTCCGGTGCTGCTGATGACACATTCTGAGGATTCTTAAACTGACCCCCAATGAGTCAGGCCAGATATTCCGATCCATTGCCATCGGCCTAAGGGACAAGGTCCTCTCTCTTGAGAGGCGTTGAGTTAAACGCTCCACGTTCACCTCATGCCCCAGATTCAGTGAGGTCAGTTTCAAAGACGATCCTGTGTGTACCTGCCGTCCCACACCCCACCCCCCCCACACCGCCGCCCCCCCACTCTGGGGTTACTTCCCCATTGCTTTCACCTTTGGGCATGACAATGGGCTCCTCTCTCTGCAACGAGGACACCGAATTTTTGAGGACTCACTTGGTGCCCATCCTCACGATAACTTCAGTGGCGAGGTTACGAAACCCAGTCTACACAACAGAAGAAGGAAGCTCAGAGACATCTCGCATCTTAGCCGAGGACACACAGCTTGTGAGGGACAGAGCTGGGATTCGAACTTACGTCTGCCTGACTCCAGGCCTCACGCTCTCTCCCACTGGTTACGTGCGCCCTGACCAGACTCCGCAGAGGGATCTGAGGTTGCTGTCCTGTGATTTCATCCTGACACCCTATACGTCCTCCCAGGACCTCTGGTGTCCTTTCTGATTTGTGGAGGACTTCAGGCATCGCCCAGCTCATCCATTCGGGAAACTATTTCTCTCCCAGCCCAAATTCCCATTCCGTCTCTCACTCTCTCCCAGCAAAATGGAACGGTCATCACCGATTTGGAAAATAGTATGTGATTCAGGTATCCCATTTCTGGTTTTACTCTGGAACTAATCACAAACCAGGCCGACTCAGGTCCGCTCAAGAATATAGAGACCGCCTCTTTGCAAACCTCCCTACGCGGAGCACAGCCTCTGTCTATGCAGGAGCTCAGGGATCAGCGCCCTTCACCCCTGCGGGGCCTGGGGCATGATGCGGTGCTGCTTGGCTTGAGCACGAAGCTCTTTCCTGCCCTAAACTGAGAGCACTTACACACACAAAAAAAGTTTATTTATTTATTCTGAGAGAGAGGGTGCACGCACGAGCTGGAGAGGAACAGAGAGAGAAGAGAGAATCCCACACCCCGCCTGAGAACACTTTTTCCACCTGTCCTGTACGAGGTCCTCCACGGGCTGATTACCAGGTTGAAAACCCAACCCTTTGCCTCAGCATTGTGGTAAGGCCCTTTGTCGTCTGCCTTCCAAACCTCCTCAGCACCCTACAATTCCAAATACACACACTCCGTGCTTCACCCATGCCAAGTGTTCCCCCGAACACAGCACCCTTCAAACCTCTTGCCTTTTGTTCTCACAAGTTCCCTCCTCCGAGAAGCCTCCCCTGATTTCCCCAGCTTGAGTCACATTACAGGCCTCCTTGCTCTGGCTTCCCACTGCCCCCTCTGATGGCCTCTCTCCCCCGCCCAGCCTTTAGAGGAACGGTTTGCTCAAATCCTGCCTCTGCCTGGATTTGTTAAAGCAAGGACCGTGTCCTTCTCATCTTGGGTCCTATGTACCTCATCCAGATACGCTTATCGGTGACACAGAAGAACTTGTGGGTGACTTACCCGGGGCTCCTGCAATCCCACTGGGCCCGGGAGTTACAGTCAGTCACATGGACAGTCCATGACCTTGGAAACCTTCCGTTCCCACCTTCGGAGAGGTATGACCCAAGGAACAGGATTTGAGTCTCTGGCCAGGGACAGACAGACCTGGTAGCACATGTTCAATAAGGTGGCAGATAATGGCCAGGTGTCCACCAAATCATTTTCTTGGATTTTATTTTTTTGGAACACATGGATGGACTACATTTCCCAGCCTCCCTTGCAGCTAGGGGTGCTCACCTGACTGAGCTCTGGATGGGGAGAAGAAGGGATGAGCATCGCTTCCAGGACTGGCCCGTAAAAACCTCCTGGGGCTCCCCTCTGCTCTTTTGCAAACCAACTACAGACTGGAGGGGATTCCCGGGACCCAGCCGAGGGCAGAGCCCCAAAGCACACGGGGCCTGGGCTGCTGGGACTCCACCTGCAGAAAGGCTGTCCCTGGACCTGGTCGCCACCTCTGAGCGAGCAAGAAATAGACTTTTTTACTGTGTTCAGCTGCTGAGATGCTGGGCTTATGTGCTACAGCCAACAGCCTGCCCTAATAGAGGGATAGCAGTGTGTGTGTGTGTGTGTGTGTGTGTGTGTGTGTGTGTGTGTGCGCGCGCACGCGCGAGATCTCTGAGATCCACTGCGTGCTCAGGGGGAATCCCAGACGACAAGATGGACGGGCAGAATTCCTTTATCACCTCAAGCTTCCAGATACACCTGCCGCTTGCATCAGGAAGCCTGATGTTGGCCCCGCCTACTCCCCAGCTGTGGTAACAAGGGGCACGCTAACTTGCAAAGCTACTCCTAGAAGGGTTCCCTCTGGCAGAGCCCTTGTTTTGGAGACGTGACTGCATTCCCCGTGGGTGGTACTTTCTCTCTGCTTTTGGCAGGGACCCCTTGCCCAGCCCCTGCGAAGGCTCCAGAGCTCAGGGGCCACCTTTGCTGCTCCTGTTCTGGAGGTCCTAAACTGCTGGATGTTGTATTACCATCACTGGCCACGGCTGATGAGGGGTAGAGGGGGTCCTCCCCTAAAAGGGAGAGGCCTCTTGATTTGGTGTTTACAGAAGCACTCTCGGGACACCTGAATGTGCTCCTCCCCACAAGCAGTGTGTTTTCGGCTCTTCTTCGAGGCTTGGGGGAGAGAGCTTTGTGTTGTGGTGGTTTCGTTTTGTTTTTCACGGCAGGGTACAACAAACTAGGAAGGGGCATCGTTGTGGTTTCAAAATCCGCAAATCTATGCAAACATGATCATGGAGTCCCAGCATTCCAGAGTCAAGGAATCTTGAGATCACTAAATTTCAGAATCTTGGAAATGCGGATTCAAGGAGACTTGGAAACACAGAATCCTTTTTTCTTTTTTTAACGTTTATTTATTTTGAGAGAGAGAAGCGGCGGAGGGGGGGCGGGGCAGGGAAAGAGGCAGGGAGAATCCCAAGCAGGCTCCGTGCTGTCAGCACAGAGCCCGACGCGGGGCTTGAGCCCGTAAACCACGAGATCACGACCCGAGCCGAAAACAAGAGTCGGACGCTTAACCAACTGAGCCAGCCAGGCGCCCCTGTAATCCTTTTCGAAGGCATTCTCAGGACTACCAGTATCTGGGGCAGAACGTGGGAAAGGGTTCCAGCCTCAGCGACCTGTGTCCATTCCCCACCCTGGGGGGCGGGGTGCAGGAGGACGGGACGCACCAGGTCCTCCAGGGACAGGTGTCAAGAACACCTGGAAGGGGAGCCCGAGTACGCACTTGTCACCTCCACACGTTGCTGGGAAATTGGGCGGCTCTGCCCGTGGGCAGGCCCCCCTGCTGGGCCGCTCTTCCTTTCTCACCCCGGCAAGAAACGCAGTGACGTAGAATGTGCCAAGCCACCGAGTTCCTAACATCCTGAGACAGGCACACTGGGATTCGGTCCATTGATGGAAATGTCACCGTGGAGAGGACACTCCTTTTGGCCCCGCTTCCTGCTTCCGGATCTGAGCCTCCTGGGAAGCGTCCGACCAGGCCCTGGGCAGCCGGAGACCCGGGGCCAGGGCTTAGGGGAAGTTGCACCTGCTTGAGGCACATGGAAAAGTGACCGGATCACAAAATGTCCTGCCAAGGGGCTGAGGCGGCCACGGCCGGGAGTCGGCACTAAATCATTCTCCCAGCTCCGAGAGGCTATAAGGCCAATCTCTGGGCAAGAAGCGCGTCACGCAGAGACTCGCCTTACCTGCTTTTGTCATTCGGGGACTCGTTAGCAGTGTTCACATATTCCACGTCTTCTAGAATTACCAGGAATGTTCTAGGGTATTTCGGTCTCCGTGTTGGTTTGTAGCTGGGAGTAAGAGGTGACATCCAGGGGGAGGAGATATGACGGGCACAAGGTTGATGCCTGTGATTCCTGAGTCTTCCTTTTTTTAGCTGCAGGACCTTACACGGTTTTGGAGCCTCTCCAAGACTGAGGATTGTGGGAACCGCACTCTAGCTAGTGCTCACGGCGTGCCGTGTCCTAGGAGTTGTGGGAAGTCTTGCCTCGGTGAGCAACGACCATATCTGCCAAGTATGGTTTATCTTTTTTTTTAACAGATTCAAAAAAAATGAGTAGCCGAGGTCCAAGATCACTCAGCCACTAAGAGGTGGACGTAGACAGAAACGAGCTTTCTCAGCCATTCGGACAGAGCGGGCTTCTCCACCTTGGTGCTCCTGACATCTTGAAGGAAGATAATTCTTAGTCGGGGGGGTGGGGGGGCTGTCCTGTGCACTACAGGCGTTTGGTCAGAGGCCAGTACAGCACCCAACCCCACCCACTTCTGGGTGTCCCCCAGAATGTCCCAGATATTGCCAAATGTCAGGGGGGCAGAGTTCAATAATGTGAAAACCACTGGAGTGGATGAAGAATCAGAGGGGATACACATATAAAGGTTATGCCAGAAACACGCAGTATCGATATATGTCATTATTAGAATTCAAAATGTGAAACCCTTGCCCTATGGCTGGTGTCAAGAGAGAGAGAGAGAGAGAGAGAGAGAGAGAGAGAGAGAGAGAGAGAGAGAGAGAGAAACCAGAAGTGAGAGACACTGGCCTGGTGAGGGGTCGGCTGTGCGGCACCTGCTGTAGGTCAAGTCCTACTAGGAGACTTGTAATCTGTTCAATCCTCCCCAAAGCCCTGTGAGGTGGGCCCTATTTCTCTCCCCTCAAGAGGGGCCGGTGAGGCTCCGAGAGGGCAGGGAATTTGGCTGGGATTATACAGTCCAGCCCGCAGCGAGCCAGGATTGAGATAAAAATCATGCAGACAATGGTCTTCCCTCCTGGGCTCCCCAAAGCAGGGTCGGGGGGAGGGCGGCAGGGAGAAAAGGTTGCTCCTGATGCCTATATAGCCTCTCGTACGTGGGAGTGATCATTTGTTCACACCCAGAGCTAACCTTCGTTGTTTTCTAGATCCACGAAGTTTTCTGGGGACCCCCGCACCCCTATCAGTGTGCCACCCAGAGGTAGGTGCACGCACCGTTTCGGTGCAAGATAGAGAGCGCCGTAGGACTGGAATGCAAGAGAGGGCAGGCAAGTGAAAGAGAAGGTGCAAAGGTCCTGGGGTATGTATGTGGCTGGCCATTATGTGTGCCGACCGACGGGCACACGTTCAACACTGAGCCTTCTGCGCAAGGTGGGGAGAGGGTAGGAGCAGGTCAGGGGCCTTTTCCGCGAGAGGGGATGCCGACTGACATTTGAAACTGCAAAGTGCAGAGGCTAAAGTGAGCGGAGTAAGGAAGGCGGAGGGAACAGACGGGCTGGCAAGAGCCAGAGTCAGCCTTGGGGCACAGCGAGGGACTCCCGTCTCCTGACGACCCACTTCTCGCGACAAGAGCGAAAGGGACCAGGCCAGTGGAGGGAAGACGTCATCCTTAGCGCCCTATTCTGTGCCCATGTGTCCAAGGGGAAACGGTCCCTGCAAACAGTCACATTGTCCTCCTTTTCATTTCCATCCCGTCTCTCCCCATCGAGGGACGCTTCTGTGACATCCTCTCGCCTGGCCGTGCAGGGCGAACCAGTGGGAGGGGAAACCCGGGAGCTCACTGAGCTCTGGCGAAAGACAAAAAAGAAAAACACCAAACCCAGCCTGCTTGGGAACCAGTGAGGAGTTGTTTCGTAACATTTTGAAATCAAAGTTGGCTCAAATAGGAAAGATGTCTCTCTCCTTCCTTGATAAGATGAATTCCCCCCCAAACCCCCTCAATCGTTGCCAACAGCGCTTAAATAATCTTCGCCTTAGGATAGTTCATCCAAAGTCTATCTTCTTGAAGGATCCTTCTTAAAACTCCTGTGAGCAGTGCCTGGAGCTGTCACCCCGGGATTTCACAACCTCCCTCCTGGAAAATGCATCCCAAGGTCTGAAAATAGCATCAGAGACCCGGCTGAAGGTTGGGGGCGGAGGGGGCGGGGCGGGGCAGGGAGTCGAATTCATGCATTTGAACCCCGGGTCCTTCACTGCGTTTGACCTCGGAGGAACAGCCCCAGCGTCCCCTCCGAGAACTAAGCCCTCTCTCCCTGAGTGGTTTTGGTAATTAAGTGAGAGAAGCACACAGTAGGAACTCAAATAAGATTTGTCTTCATCACAATTGCAGTTGTGTGCCCGCCTCCCGCAGCCCCCACCTGGCACCGCACGCACGTTCCCTACGGGGCCGCCCCTCTCTGAGTCTCAGCACGCGGTTGGGCCTCCCCACCTTGTCCATCTGGCGGATTCCATCCCCAGGCCGCACCACGTGGCGAGTGCTTAGTAAGCACCTCCCCCGTGCCAGATTCTGAGCTGGGAGTCCGGTGTGCGTGTGTGCCTGTGTGCGTGTGTGCGTGTTGGGGGTGGAGGTGACCAACAGGAGTACCACTGCCGCCAAGAACTCACAGCTCTTCACGGCTTAGCCTCAAACGCCGCGTCTTCTGGGAAGCCTCCCGTCTCGGCCTCTCCCCCCGCCCAGGTGAAGGGGGTCACTCTCCCTTAAGGAAACCCGCTGCGTCCCCGACCACAAACCGACTTGGAAGCCTCACCCCTCGCTCTGGGGCTTTGGCAGGGCTCCCTGGATGCTAGAAGGCGGCTCCCAGGGCCAGCCGCCTAAGGCGATCCTTGGGAAGCACCCTTGACCTGTCCCTCTCCGTCCTCCAGGACCTCCCATGGCCGCCAACCCCAAGCTCGTTACCTCCCAATCTTCTTTCACGTTTGCCCTCATCTCCACGGCGGGTCGTGCTTTCGCCATCACTCACCCCGGTTCCCATAGTGCACTCTTCTCCCGGCAGCCGGGGGCAACTGTTCGAAATCACTGACGTCACCCATGATTCCACCTGCCCTTAACTGCGACCACTGCTATCTTCGTTCCGTTACGCTGTCACTACTCATTTCCGACACTCTGACATTAAACACCCAGCCCACCGTCTACCTCGGCACGCGTCCCTTCGCTCTCCGCAGCACTGTTCAGTTTCTTAAACCCACTCTTCTTCCTCAGTCCATAGGACCTTTGCACACACTGTCCATACTGTCTGGACCACTCTCTTCCCCCTGCTGATGACTCCTGCTTTCCATCAAGTCTCAGCTGAGTTAAAACCCTTGCAGAGAAGCCTCCCTGCACCTCAGGACTAAATCAGTCCACCCTCTTCAAAGTGCTGACAGCACCTACTTCCAGGGACACATTATGCTGTTCTTGGGCCCTGGGCACTCTGGCACTTGAGGGTCCCTTCCTCTGCTAAAAAATGCTAAAAAATAGATTTTATAACTGGTATAAAGGCAAATGTAATCCAGACTGGAATCATTATTATGTACTCCTTCTTATATTCATTTTTTCCCTTTGGATTTTAAAAGAAAATAAAGTTAAAACGCTTTTGCGGGCCCCCAACGTCTCACGGGTGCTGTGCCCCCAGTTTCTGACGGACTCTTTGGCCCTGCCGGGTCAGCCCTTCGTTGAGCCTGTCATATGTGAAAGTTTACAGCGAGGGCCGTCATTTTCCTAACTGATGTCAGTCTCCACCTCTGAGCTCCATGAGGGTTGGGGCCACGCGTCTGTCGTCCTCATGACAGAATCCCCAGCAGCCAGCCAGGACAAGGGGCTGCCCGGGCGGGCTCTCGGGAAACAGCTCCCGCGTGCGCGAAAGGCGTGCCGGGCCCCTCTCCCACACTGAGCTGTGGGCACGAAGGGCAACGTCTCGTTTTCCTCCTCTTCCTGCGTCTGACATCAGAGGATCGTACAGGATCCATCACAGAGAGGAGTGGATTCGTGCCTCCTGCACAGGCCTCTGCTGGCCTCCACCGGCCTGGGCTCCTGGGAGGGGGGGGAGGGCAGATCTGGTCCGCCTGCTTGGACCCCAAGGGTCGGTCGGGGTGGTGCCCCTCCCGGCAGACCGCTGATGGCGATGGCCAGGATCAGCCCGTGCCCCCGAGGGCTAGCGTGCTGGGCTCATCAGCTGGGGCTTAAAGCAACGGGAACAAGATGGGCAGGTCGACCCTTGACCCCTCCGTGTTCACTGATCCCAAGCTGTGAGTTTCTTTCTTAATTTCAATGATGTTCATTTGGGAGAAGGGAGCCCAACACAGCTATGGCATCCTATCCAACTCCAGAGATCTAGCACTGGGTATCTCACGAGTCGGGGGAGATGGGGTGGTCCTGGGGGCCCACGAATGCCCACCTCTGATGGCTCACATGCAGACAAGTCACATCACCTTTTTTGAGAAGAGAGAGAATGCCGGTAGAAGGAACACACACGCCTGGCACACAGAGAGGCGATAAACGCCCCCAGGGTTAACTTTCAAGCGCCTCTCCAGGGATAAGCCCAAGTCAGCTCCCCGATTCCCTCAGATCCGTGCTCTGGAACCCATCCGTGGCGAGTCCGAGACCCAGGCTGGCCGGGAAACAGCCGCGGGCCTGGCCGTTGCCAGGACGCTTCCGAGGCCGCTCCGGCGTGAGGGGCATTTCCCCAAGAGGAGAGCTCGACACCACGAGCATCAGGACGCATCACCTCTAGCGGCCCAGGAAGGACACAGATGCGAGTGCTGGAAGGAACCACGGGCTTTTGCAAAATGCACTTTTTTCGGGGCGGCCTGACCGAGGGGGGAGTTGAGGCAGGAACCCGCGCCCACGGCCCATGGGCGCCCCCGGAAGCTGGCAGCGTGAGGGAGCCAGGCACACCCAGAGCCCCGTGTCAGTTCAGAAGGGCAACACGCCCGCAGCTTCCCAAGCCTTCCCCTTCTTCCATCCTGCTGTGCACACAGCCCCCACCGCTCTGGAAAAGGAGAGTCAGGAGGCTGTTTGAGGCCATCACTTTCCTTCCTAAACCAGGTCATCTGTCACCCTGTACCCCAAAGGGCATGCTGTAGACCTCCGAACGAGGCCTCAGGAAGTGAGGGTGGCATCGATTCCAGCAGCTTACAGACAGAGGTCTCTGCTGATGGTGACGTAACAGGAAGTTCTGGGGCAAACCGAGAAGCTTCTTTGAGAGGATGCCAGGGTTCTGAGGCCACCCTTGCTGGAGAATCTGGTAGAAGAGAGAGTATGGTTGGGTACACTAAGTCCATCAGACCATCTACCCGAGCACCTGGAGCTAATGCTTACTGAGCTCTTATCCTGCCAGGAGACGGGTCACGCTGGGGGACAAAACAGCCACAGTTTTCGTCCTTGGAATGCAGCCAACCAAGGAGGAGCATTCAGAGAGCAATCAAGTAATCACCCAAAGGAAGCCACAGATTATCTTGGGATGAGCGCGACCGAGCAAGGCCATGCCTGTGTCCCGGGTACCCCGTTCTCAGATGCACCTTAAAAAGGTGCACTGGTATTCGGGAGAAATTTCAAAAGTGGTGACGGTTATGAGGACGGGTCAACCCGCTGGGTTGCACTCGGGCCAGCTGGGGACTACGAGCACCTCAGCCTGATCAACAGAAGACTGTGGGGGTGTCGAGTTTCTATCTCATGGCATGTAAAAGCCATCTCATGGCTACTGACTGGGGAGGGAACCGGGCAGAGTTATTCTGAGTGGGACCAGAAGGAAGAATATGGCGGAGTTGCCCCCGAAAGAGGCGTCTGGTCCCCTTTCTGTCCTCTTGGCCACCCGCGCCCATGCTTGTGATCAGCTCCCGTGGAAAGGATATTCTGCGTATTCTGATGCCTTATCTCATCCTTGTGAATCTCCTTCGCCTCTTTCCTGCCGCGTGTTTTCCTATTTCCCTGTTGCAGCCTTCCTGGGGAATCTCCCCCGGACTTGTCACCCATTGACAGCCTCCCAAATGCCTTGGATGATGCTCTTCTGGGACTGGTGGGGACATGGTAGCAGCTAAAAGCGTGGGTGTAGGAGCCAGACAAATGTACCACATCTCAGCACCACCACCAAAAAAGTCACGTGGCCTTGTGTGCACGGTTCTCTGAGTCGGTTTCCTCATCTGTAGAGTGGGGAGAGTCATGTGACTCTCATACCCACAGGCTCAGGAGACATGATTTACTTTCTTTCTTTTTTTTTTCTTTTTTTCTGGAAAAGGAGTTAATCAATTCGACTGAATTACTCTGCAGCCGGGACCCCCGGGGCCAAGCAGACCCAAGCTCGGACAATCAAAGTAGGTCAAGTGGTGCCTTTTCTGCTTGTGGGCATTTCCATGAAATCCCAGAACAGGCAAGATCTACCTGAGGGAGGCAAGGAATGAAGCCTCGGAAGCTCCTGAGGAGAAAGTCACAGGCAACCCAGCGGAGAGGACTCTGGAATGTCCACCTGTCCCTTGGCTGGCTGTGTGCCAGAACCGCCCGCTCCGTGACAGCTGACTCTGCAAATCTCTTCCTGACTCCTGCTCAGTGACGTCATGCCGTTAGCCTGAATCAGCCAGGGTGGTGGCATTTACACCACGGAAATTGGCAAGAGCTCCGAATCAGAGCTCTTCCACCCCCACAGAGCTGATTAGTAGACAATTTCCCAGCACATCACTTCCTCTGAGAGTCGGAGAAGAGTGGCCCAAGTCACATGATTCACCTTCAAAATCCATGTGGGTGAGGAAAAGGCATCAGTGGTGCAGAGGAACACCGCACCCTAGAACAGCTCCTTCTGTCCTGGGTGGAGACACGGGGTGCTTTAGCAGCCTTTGCACCAAGGATCCGCGTGTCTGTCTGTCAGGCCCTCGCCAGAGAAGCAGAGGGTGCCTGCCTTAACCTCAGAATGCCAGCATCCTGGGAGAGTCTTGGGAGCCCCTCATCCGGGAATGATGCAGGGCTCTCCGGTGACTTGGGAACAGCGGCACCTCCGCAGCCAGGAGCCCGCGCTGGAGTCTCGCAATAATCCACCATCGCCTTATAGGGCCCGGAGGAGGCCAGGCATGGTGTTGAAGTTTGATTAGTAATAAGAACATAGCAGCTTAACCTCTAACATTTAGCACTCTCCCCCGGATCGAATGACTGATCTCTATCTGGGTGAGCCATGCTAGCCGGCTGCCTGGGAACATGACACCTCTCTAAAAGCTGTCAGTCTCTGTCACTGTCTTTGCACAATGGAGCCCATAGCTATTTTTAAAGGACTGTGTCACCTTTCAAGAGAAATTGTGTCTGCACCGAAGATTGACTTTTTTTTTTTTTTTGGTTGTTTTATATATGGGATTTGGTGGTCTTTGATCTCCCAAGGTGACGCTGGGTGCCTAATCCCCCACAAGCAGGCATTGTTTTGATTCTTCCTGTGGGGAGAATAATTGCCCAACGTCCATGTTGTCTGTGGAAAGGAAAGGAATGGAACAGAGGGGACACAGAAATGATTTCTTCACTGAAGTAACCACTGTTTAAAAAAATGTTTAAGTTTATCCACTTCTTCTGAGAGTGAGAGAGAGAGAGAGAGAGAGAGAGAGAGCAAGCGCGCAAGCAGGGAAAGGGCAGAGAGAAGGAGAGACAGAATCCCAAGGCAGCCCTGTACCATCAGAGAGCCTGATGTCGGGGTCGAACTCACAAACGGTGAGATCATGACCTGATCCGAGATCAAGAGTCAGATGCTTACGGACTACACCACCCAGGCACTCTGAAATAATCACTGTTTTGTTTAATCCTTTCCAAAATCCTGCAAGATAGGGGTTGGCCGTTAACCCTATATGCAGATGATGCCAACCCAGATAGTAGACTCTGGCATTAAAGCCCTGGGTTAATAAGCCCAGATGGGCTTGGGGGCAGATTCCTACCTATGACCCTGTGCCTCGGTTTTCTCACCTGTGAAATGGCGATGTAAACAGTGCTTAGCACACCACAAGGTCGCTGTAAGAATTTGGTCAGTTCCTCTAAGCACCTTGAGCCTACTTAGTGGCCTACCATATGGGCTTGCTTTGGAGGATGGGGTCTAGTGACCACCGCTTTCCAGATTCGTCCCTAAAACTACTGCTCCGATTAATTCTCCCTGATGCCTTGAAACATGAAGCAGCTCCACTTTTCACAGGGGGACAGCAGCACTTGCCTTAACGACATTATTTGTTAGGAGGAATAAACTGAGATCCTTAATTTCAAGTGTTGACTCAGTACCCGGCACACGGAAAGTTCTCAGCACAGGTTGGCCCTTTATTAGTCATCATTAGCCATAGTCTTATTGTGAGGAAGCTGTAATTTAGAAAGTGTGGATGGACTGTGGCCATAAAAAGGCACTTGGCGCCATGAAAACTCATAGAATGTTCTGGACAACTTGTCCAAGGCAGACGAGGTGGTCAAGTCAGATGTCGTAAGAGTATTCAGACCATTGATAAGATGGTCTTTAGGTTCTCCTTAAAGAAGTGAAACCCCAAGCTGCAGATGATGCACGATGGGTGTGGTCTGTGCCACGGGGTCACGTGGGTCTCCATCGCTGCCCTGCTCAGAGCAAAGGTGTTGCCCTTTACGAAAGAGACGCGTGTGAGCGTGCTTGCACTTGGCACGTTTTCAGTTAAAGCACACTGTTGGTTACATACTGGCGTGTCCGTTTTCATGATCCCTCGCTCCAACCACATTTCATGAGTCACCATCCAACCACTAATGCTGTCCGCCTTGCGCAGGGACTTTGTGGTTCATCTGCAAACTCATTCCGTCTTCAGGAGTTGCCCCACATCGCCCATTACCACCCGGTTTGGATTCCTAAAAGGGACGGCACATGCAGAAAAGAAGAGGTGCAAAGTGGAGTCTGTCTGGACATCTAGTAACTTAAAAATCATTTAGAATGTTCCTAGCTCAAGATAAGCCATGAGGGATGCCCTGATGAACAAGGGAGGAAAGGAAGGTGGGGAGAGGGGGAGGTCCTGCCCTGGAAAATTTCTCAGCTCAGGGCAGGACACAAATGAAAATAATTACAACAGAATGAGATTGATGCTTAGGTGGAGGCCGGATAAAGTATATGGAAACATAAAGAAAGGGATGGTTAATTCTGCCTGTGGTTGCTGGGGCCAGACATCAAAATAGAGAGGAGATTCCAGGTGGGCGACAGAGGGCGATTAGGAGTTCACTACGTGGAAAGGCATGTGAGCATGGGGATGACAAAACCAAATACCTGGAGGGTAGAAAAGTGTGACCTATGGCAGACCTAGACAGTTCAACGTCATACCTTTAATGCTTACGCTGCCCTTCCAGAACCTAACACAGCACTTGGATGGGTATTCAGCTTGGCAAATATCTAGTGAAGGAATGACTTCTCGGTGGGTGGCCTCTTCATTCCACTTTGTAATCGGGAGCCCCAGCTCTCCTCTTAGAAGTCCTATAGGCTCTGGGAGTCTACTGCATTTCTTAAAGGGGAGGAGGTGTCTGGGTCTCAGCTCTGCTCACTCATATGTCTGTGGATTGGTTGGGAGCTGGCTGATCTAGGCTGGATGGGTCGGGACCAAAAGGTCTTTACTTCCCTGTCTTCAAAATGATGCCATAGTACCCAGAGGCCGATTAGCTCACAGGGGAGAAGTTTCTCAGAACCATGACACTTCTGGCAAGGTGCGTATTCCTTCAAAATTACGCTACCTGTGCTGTTTCCAAGAACACTAAAACAGTGCTTTTCAGAACAACACCTGGACTGGGTTTAAAGGCTCCTCAGTCTGCAGATTTGACCTGTTAGGATTTAATGACTCTTTCAATCTTTGTGATCTGATCTCTGCCAAGTCAGCTTTTCGAAACACACATTTCCACAAACACCTGTTTAATTTTGAGATCTCCTCTTCATCCTGGTTCTCTGTAAAACCATTTAAGGTTCTGTTGTGTTTTTCCTTCAGCAAAATGAATATTTGTTTACTGTTGCTAAGAATACCCCTGGTTTACCAGCTGTCATTCTCATGGTGGTAAGCTTTTCCTGAGCCTGGGAATGGTGTCAGGACATTCGAAACCTCAAGAAAGGGGAACAGGCAACAAGAATTCAGCTGTAAGAGAGTCAACCTTTAAAAAATAACTATGGGGTGGAATCTCATGGTACCAAATATCTTTTGGAAACCCAGGTAGAAAATAGAAATCAAGAGTATAGGCCAGGTAATGCCTATGAATAGAGACCAGATTGCCTAAGTTCAAATCTCAAGTTGCTTTTGTGATGTTGGATAAGTCTCAGAAAGTATCTAAGTCTCAGTTCCGTTAGCTCTAAAACTGGACTGTTAATAATAATAACTTACAGTTAGGGATTTTTATATAGGTTGAGTTTTCCCACCCTTCTAGACACCTGAAGAGATTGTACCTTCTGGTCCCTTAAGGTTAGGTATGACTAAGTGACTTGCTTTAATCAATGAAATGTGAAGAGACGTTAAGGGTGCTCGCTTTTACAGGGAAAGTTTTGAATGTCAAGATGCAATTTTTCATATTTTCTTTCTGTGTCCCATCATAACTGGTAACCTTCAGATGGGGTTCTCCGTCAGAGGATGGGGTGCTGGCAGGAGAAAGATGTGAAAGCTGAGACACTCACTGACCCATGATGGACAGGTAGCATGAGCAAGGAATAAGCCAATGACTACTTAAACCATGGAGATTTGGTAGCTGTTGTCACAGCAGCAGAGCCTTACCCATACAGACTCATAAAGACTTCCTGAGGTCACACAAGGAAAGGTCTCACCACAGCACCTGGTGTGTAACAAGTGCTCCATAAATACTAGTTTCCATTGCTGTCGGTCCCCAAAGAAACACCGTGAAGAACTCAAGAACATTTTCCCTCTGTCTGACAAAGAATGGCCTCCCTCAATTCAGTCATTTCTTCCTTGCTGCGCTTTGATTCTCCCCAAGTGCACAAAGGTCAGCCAGGCAGAGATTGGAGTCTCCTGCATTGATGAATCAAGTTTCTCCTCCCCTTGAAACGGTTCTCTTTCCGTCAGTCCTGTGGGTATGTAACTTCACTGAACACCCACTTCCCTAAGGAAGTTAGCTCCTCTGGCGTGGCCACACCGGTGATAGCTTTGCTACTGATCAGTTGCGCCTTGTCTCAGTGGCCGCTGGGTGAGGCCATGGTGAATGAGGCCCCGCTTTCCTGGCTGGGAAGACAGCAGGTGTCACCCACAGGGCTGAGGGAAGAAAGAAAGCCCAAGAGACACAGTCACAGGGCTGACTGTCTGCAATCAGGACAGAAGTGATGGGGTCTCGGGTTTATAGCCAAGCCAGGGCTTCAGGAATTCTTACTTTACTTCCCAAGAGCTTATATGAAAGGAAGTAAAGGTTCAGACCATCATGTGCAAGGAAACCAGAGACTTAAAAGATGTGACATCCACAGAGACAGCGGAAGGGTTAACATGGAAAAGGAGGAGGAGGGTTATCGGATATGAAGCACCAGCTACGCAGGCTGCATACGTTTTCTCATCTTACGGGATACTGACTCCCCTAATCAAAATAAACTTAGCCACCATTTATTGAGCCTGAACTCCTTCCCCAAACTGGCTTACGTACGTGAACTCATTACCTCCTCATGCCAACTCTGCTCGAGATGTATTACCAATTTTAGCCCCTTTAACAAATAGAGAAACTGGAATCCAAGGGGGTTATACAGCCCAAGGTCACCCAGCCAGTGATCATCAGGGCAAAGACTCTAGCCTAGCTTGGTCAAACCTCAAAAGCTTCTATGTCCCCATCTAATATTTCTATGTCCCCATCTATTATGTCCAGCTCTGACTTCACCCAGATTTCCTGATGATAATAGTCACCTGTGAACCTGTGAAGGTTAAAGAAAGAAACTCAAGTCCCCAAGCTCCTCTTGAGAGATTCTGATTCAGGACATCTGAGACGGGACCAGAATTTATGTTCTAGAAAGTCCCTTGGTGATTCGTGTAGCCAGGTGAGGTTAGGCATCATTGGCTCACAGGCTTTAAGAGCCAGAAACCTATGCAGTCGCCTGGGGTCCACACTCGGCAGGATTGTGCTTGTGTTTGGTGCTCTGTTCTGAAATTCATAGTAATTTCATCCCTGAACTTGTGGTTTGTACGCAAAGTCCCATGTATGCACGCCAACAGAGGAGATACCCAATATGCATGTCCACCCATCCTTGCTGCGCTGGGTACAGATGGTGAACGCAGAAATAACGCAGGGACATCCTCAGGAAAATGAGTGACCAGGGAGCCCTATCATATCCTGTCTTACTGATGTTTCTTCCCTGTGTTGGGCAACGACTTAAGCTGAAAACGATGAGCCGGAGGCCCAAGGAGATATTGGGCAACTCATAGTTCCCTTTCCTTCCAGTCCTTCCCTGCCGATCAGTCAGTCAAGGTAGAGACTGTTGGTAGGATGTGAGCATAGCAAGAGGCGGAATACAAGCAGCTGGGTTTTGTACATTTCCACTGTTCCCATAAAGGACGAAGTGCATTTGTATGTATGAGCTACAAGATACAAGTTGTGTAACTTTGGCAATTGCACACAGTAAGTTAAATACTCTTACATTTGCGTTTAAAAATGGTATTGAATGATTTAGAGGTGGATGTGAAAACTCAAGCTAATACAGTTTTCATTTTTCGTTACTCAGAATGGCATTACATCGCTGATGAGAAAACACCACGGTGATTTGAGAAAGACACCGCGGAAGAAAAGGCTTTATGTTTTAATACCATGAACGATACTTTTTTCCTCCTGGTTTCTTTTTTTTTTAATTTAATATTTACTTCCGAGAGAGAAAGAGAGAGAGAGAGAGACAGAGCATGAGTGGGGGAGGGGCAGAGAGAGAGAGGGAGCCATAGAATCCGAAGCAGGCTCCAGTCTCTGAGCTGTCAGCACAGAGCCCGACGCGGGGCTCAAACCCACAGACCGCAAGATCATGCATGACCTGGGCCGAAGTTGGACGCTTAACCAAGTAAGCCACCCAGGCGTCCCTTTTCCTCCTGATTTCTGAATAAAGAGTTCATATGTCATCTTGCACAGGTCCCTGGGAATTACGTAGCAGGCTCTCCTGATCAAAATATTCAGATGCTCTCTTTATATTTCCATGCCTTACAAAAATAAAATAAGACCGTCTTGACTAAGGTAAACATTTGAGCCCGTCACTTTTTGGAATTTCAGTTATGAGCTCTGCAAATAAACAGTGGTGGAAAACAGATCCTACACTAGTTTGGGGCAGATCATCCCCTAGACGACCAAATCTCAGATCATGATGTGTTTGCACGTTTGTTTGCTTGATTATTAAAAGAAAAAAAAAATGTTCCACCAAAGATGTTTTGGAGGGCTGACGATTAGAGCCCTCGATTAGATGCCTGGCCTCCAAGTTCAAGGTGTTGAGGGTGTGTGATGGGGAGAAGCAGGGAATCATGGGAAAATTCCCCCACTGAAACTGGCAATGGCAGAGGCTGCCTGACCCTGTGGAAAGAGCACAGATTCTGTGACTGGTCAGCCCTTGGCTTGAATCCCAGACCAACCACCCATTATCTCTATCACTTGGGACAACTCTTCTTCCCGGGCCTCAGTTTTCTTGCCTGTGTCAAGGGCATGCCAATACCCATCCCATGAGCGCTGTTAGGAGTCAAAGAGAAACCTATCCCTTTTCTTTTTCTCCTTGTCCTGTCTCTCTTCTAAGGGAGGTAGGTGGTTCTCTACAGTTACCCCAGAAAAAGCGGAGTGGAATGGAGTGATTGCTTTTTGCTTCTGCAAATCTGACAGGCCCCAGCCCCCTACAAAAGGAAGGAAGGGAGGAACCCGGTGGGGGTACGGAGGAAAGTGTTTAAAATGGAAAGCACAGCTTTTTGTGACCATGCATCCGCCAGAAGTACCAGCATCCTCACGGCGAACAGCTGTCCCTCCACTGTGCTTGAGTTCCCACTGTCTCCAGCAAACCCTACAAACACAAGGGTTTTTCCACCTTCCAGATGCAGAGACTCAGAGGCTCCCCCTCCCCCTGGCCCTGCCACCACAGCTCTATCCCCCCGAGGCCCCTCCTCACCTGCCAAGTGGGGGCTCTGGCACTGCCTTTAGGGGACTAGACAGGACCCAAGGACACAGGGCAGTGCTGTCCAACAGGACTTTCTGAAAACAATTTTTTTTTAATGTGTATTTATTTTCAAAGGAGATAAAGACAGAGCGTGAGTTGAGGAGGGCCAGAGAGAGAGAGGGAGACACAGAATCGGAAGCAGGTTCCAGGCTCCGAGCTGTCAGCACAGAGCCCGATGCGGGGCTCGAACCCACGAACCGTGAGATCATGACCTGAGCCGAAATCAAGAGTCAGGGGCTTAATGGGCTGAGCCACCCAGGCACCTCTAATTCTAGTTAAACTCATGTGGAAATAGCCACGCGTGTGACTATGGCATCAGACGGCACTCACCTAGCAAACGCACAAGCCCCACACGCCATTGGCACTCAATAACCCAGCACTTTGCTCCTTTATTTCTATTGCCTCTGCAAGACTTCACAAAACCAAACTCCTCTGGGGGGGGGGGGGGGTCATCTCATGGGCCTTGCCAGCGGCTAAGTACTTTCACCGGAGGAAGAAGCCTGACCAGACACTGGACCAGGCCAATCCACTATGTTATCACCCACACCATTTGTCCAACGAGTGACAGGTGCAGAAAGATCCCGGCCACACGCCTTCCTGCAGGCCCTGCTCCGAGCCCAGAGGCTTCCCCATCTGCACACTGCTTCCTGCTCCCCCAAAGAAGCAGAGGGGGGGGATCTCCGGCTCCACACAGGGATCACCCAGGCTGGGGACCTTCCAGAGGGCATCTTGTCTGGGGGGCCGACTCTTTCCTCTCCCTGAAGCTCATTTTATCAAAACTCTGGAATAAGCCATGTGCCCTGGGCTCCGGGCTCCAGGTTTTGTCGGCTTGAAAGCCCCCGCAGGAGGAGAGAACGGCACGAGTTAGGAGTGGAGCACTGGACGGTATGGAGTTTTGAACAACCGACACCTGGTCTCTAGACCTTTTCTAGAGCTCAGGGTCCACGAGTCCAGGGGGGTGTCCTTTACAGAGCGATCCAGGTGAGACAGGGTTCTTTAGCACATGAACACAAGAGGAGGGATATCGGGCAGTTTTCACAAGGGAAACAAAACACGTAGATACTTGTGAAATGACTACTAGGCATCAGGCATGCTTCTGGAAACATGCCTCTCCTCAGAGCAGATGCTGAAGTCTTTCTCTAAGTAGCCATCAAGTCTCTACCAAGATGGCCCCTGCTCCCCTTTGGTTCCAGCTCTTCCCTCTGCCCACCCTAGACACAAGAATTAGCCTCCGTTTCTGGAACATGCCATTCAACCTCCTACCTCAGGACCTTGACACGTGCTTTTGTCTGACGTGCACACGACAGACTCCTCGAATCTTGAGTCTTTGCTCAGATATCAGCTGCCCAGTCAAGCCTTCCTTGGCCTTCTCTCCCAATTTAAAACTGGAATGTCTTGCTTCTCACCTCCTACCTCATTTCCTGCTTTACATTTCTACATTTGGTATCTCACTTTTTAATGCGCCATAGGTTTTTTGTTTTTTTTTTTGTTTTTTTTTTTGTTTTTTTTAATTGTCTATCCCCCGCCCCTAGAAGAAAATGAGAATCAGGAAGGCCGGGAGTTTTATCTGCTTTGTTCTCAGCTACATCATCAGCACCTTGAACAGAGTTGGGCACACAGTAGGAGCGCAAGGAATATTCGCTGAGTTTATGGATTCTCTCGTATTCAATCCTCGTGATCAATTCTCCCCAGCTTTACAAATGAGGCAACTAGAGCACAGAGAAGTAAATCGCCGGAAGTTTCATAGCCAGTAAGTAGAAAACCTTTATTAATTCCCCTGGCAAAACAAAGACCGGCTGAGAATTCACTCTGTACTGGTCACTGGGTTACAGGAATGAATACCTCAGGCAAGATCCCCATCTGCACAGAACCCGAATGACCACAGCGATTCTACGGAGTCATGTGCAAATCTGTCTCACCCCCAAGGCCATATTTTTCTCCTGCATTCACTGCCTTCCATGTTTAGGCAAACATTACTGTGTCCCTGGACACAAGTTCAGCTGTTCTTTTTGGTTTTTTTTATAATTTTTTTTTTTTAACATTTATTTATTTTTGAGACAGAGAGCATGAACGCGGGAGGGTCAGAGAGAGAGGGAGACACAGAATCCGAAACAGGCTCCAGGCTCTGAGCGGTCAGCACAGAGCCCGACGCGGGGCTCGAACCCACGGACCGCGAGATCATGACCTGAGCCGAAGTCAGACGCTTATTCGACTGAGCCACCCAGGCGCCCCTCAGCTGTTCTTTTTGAAGACGGGAAGCCACTGGGATACCAGGTATCCTGAAAGAAAGGTGTACTTCCATGACGCCTGGCTCATCGATTCGGGAAGTCGCCCCACGTCTAAGGCCAGATGGCAAACCGGCGCATCTCAGCCACTGCAAATGCCTCCACCCTCCATGACGGATTCAAGGCTTGGCACGCACACGCAGGGGGCACCCCGGCTAATCTCAAATCGTGAAAACTCTGGACGAGAGCAGATTGCCATGGCCCGAGCCCCAGCTGGAGTGAAGCAATAACTTGAAAGGGAACTGAAATTCAGCCAACGCGAGGCCTCCAAATCCTCAAAGATGGCCTCCTCCACAGGCGACCTCTCCCGACCTTCCCAAGCCGCTCTGTCATTGGCACTCACCAGAAAAGGAATGGGGGGCGGGGGGGGCGGTGACTCAGCCAAGAGCCCGAAGTTAAATGCTGATAAGAGGAGCCTGACTCACCCTCACGACTAGTTACTGGGTCAACCAGAGAAGGCTTAGGAGTCTCTGTCCTCCAAAAGTTTCCTTCCCCGGGGGGAGGATCACCTGGCAAAAGTGTACCCGGCAAATTTCTCGATGGGAAAAGGGGGGGCATTGAGGCTTTCTCGTAGTGCCAGGGACAGGTAGGGAAAGATGATGGAAGGTGGTTGGTTTTGAGCTCTTCCTCGTTGGTCTGAGAGTGGAGACCATCTGGTCACAGTCACAGTGGGCAGCAAGCTGGGGAGCCCTTAAGACACCCAACTGTGGAGCACTCAGTGTGCTGGGTCCACTGGTAATGACGTTCTAGACCCGCGGAGGTCCTGAGTGGATCTCATCCTGCCCACAGTGAAGCCGGCCCAATGGTGGCCAAACTCCTCTTGTGCCCCTTGCAAGGGCACACACCTGTCCCCCCCTGGAGAGAGGAGCATTTATAAGGAGCAAAAAAGCAGGGTTTATCTGTGTCCCGGAAAAGCACTGTCCCCTCTCCAGGATCTTAGGATACAGAGGGTTATCCTCTACCCCTCCCACTTGAGCATCCAATATGCAACCCATCAGTGACTTCTGGGTTGTGTTCTCACTTTTCCCCAAAGCACAGATCAGATTCGCTGCTGTTTCGTCGTCATTCCTCACGGTCTCGCCTGGACGACTGAAATACACGCCAGAGTCTACCTTACCAATTCCACCCCTGCTCTCCCTCTCTCGGCCCGTCATTCGGCCCCTACACTCTGGCCACAGTTATCTCTCTACAGGGTATCCACGGTCACAACTCTCTGACATCCTCCCAATGACTCACCTGTTCTGGGTATCTACGGCTCTGCAACAACCTACATGAAAACGCAGCAGTCTAAAATGACCACAGTTTAATGGTAGCTTTCAGTGGTGTGTCAGGAATTCAGACACGGATCAGCTGGACGGTGTTTCTGCTTTACAGAGAGTCGACTGAGGCCCCCTGGGGGTACTCAGCTGGCATATGGCCTGGCGCAGAGGTTCGCAGGTGGCCTCCGTCACCTATTCTGGGGTTGTGGTGGGGGTGGCCGGGGAGCGGGGCTCAGAGGGGACAGCTGACTGGAGCATCTGTATGTCACTACTCCAACATGGCAATAGCAGGGTCATGTGGCTTCTCACATGGTGGCTTAGGACTCACAGAGCTTCAAAACAAGAAGTCGGGGGTGCCTGGGTGGCTCAGTCAGAGAAGCGTCAAACTTCAGCTCAGGTCAGGATCTCATGGCTCCTGGGTTCAAGCCCTGCATCGGGCTCTGTGTGGACAGCTCAGAGCCTGGAGCCTGCTTCAGATTGTGTATCTCTCTCTCTCCGCCCTTCCCCGCTCACACTCTGTCTCTGTCTTTCAAAAATAAACTTAAAAAAAACAAACCAACAAGAAGTTGGAGATGCCCTTCCCTCGAAGTCAGAGATGGGAAACTGGCATAGCATCGCTTCTGCCATATTCTATTGGTCCAAGAAGACAGCTAGCCTCCTAGATTCAAGGGAAAGGACACAGATGCCCCCTCTCAAGGGGAAGAGTGTTCAGGAATATGTGGCCATCTTTAATTTGCCACACAACCACATTCAGAAAGACATCCGCTTTCTTGGCTAACCAACAAGGCCCTGATGATCCAGCCCGTGACTGCCTTGTACCCCTTTCTTCCTCTCACTTCCCCCTGCAGCCATGTTGGATTCCGCCCTATCCCACAAACACACCAGGCTCTTGCTTCTCACCTCGGAAGCTTCACCTGTGCTGTTTCCTCTGTGTGAAATGTTCTTCCTCAAACTCTTCCCCGGGCTGGCCCCTGTGCATTCTTCAGGTCTCAGCTCATGCGTCTCCCTTACACTGATGACACTCACCAACATACCGTCCCAGTGAGCCCCTGAGCTCAGGCCACTACCATTCAAAAGCATCTGGGCTAGAATGTTCTAGAAGGTCAACAGCTTCCCTTCAGAGACTGAAAGAAAGAACCAGTATGCGGCTCTAGGGAGACAGAAAACACCTCGTTCCTTGACAGAGAGGAGTTTCAAGTCTGCCTGTTAAGTAGTAAATTAAGTATTATTTATCACCACACCCCCCAGAAAGAAAGCCTTACTTTTCTCATCTGGGAATCACGGAAAAGCAACATTCACCTCCAAGTGTTGTCATAAGAAAAAACTGAAGAGCTGGTCCCTGGGTACGCATTGTGGGGAGCGCCTGGGCACACACAGTAAGTTTCAACACATTTTTGTTAAAAAAAGAGAGATTTTTTTTTTTTTTTTTCCTGAGTGCAAAGCCAGTTGTTACTAGACATTCTGGTTTGGCCTCTGAGTTCCAGATGGTTCTTTGTTTAATTTGAGAGCAGTCATCTCAGCCAGCCCCAGTCAGAAAATCCAATGCCTGCCATTCCTCGCGGGGAGGGCGAGGACGGGGGTAACTTGCTCAGAGTAAACAAGCTTAGGAACCGTAGGAGCAAACACGTAACTGGCAAGAAAGATTTTTTTTTTTTAATAATAGATGTTTAAAAGTGAATCCAAACAAGAAAAATATACCCACTGAATAGGAATAAGTGTAATGTCTATCATGAACTGTGATATATGTCTGCTCTGAGACCAGCTCGACAAAAGGCCAAATTTTCTTAAAAGCATGTTAAAATATTAATAGATACCTGAAACAGTTCTCTTGCAACTTCTGCCAGTCCTCAGAAAGATTACATCAGACTGGAAGGAACCAGGAGGGACGCTGCATTGTCATAGCAGTGGTGACCCATTGAGGGACCTTAGCTTCCACTCCAGGAGGGCAGGATGCGGTCTGGCGGGCAGGCCCCCGGTGGGTTCCACAGTGCGAATTGGAAATACATTTTTTTATTTCTTTTTTAACATTTTATTTATTTTTGAGAGAGAGAGAGCGCGTGCGCGTGAATGCACGAGTGGGGGAGGGGCAGAGAGAGAGGGAGACACAGAATCCGAAGCAGGTTCCAGGCTCCGAGCTGTCAGCACAGAGCCCGATGCGGGTCTTGAACCCACGAACCGTGAGATCATGGCTTGAGCCGAAGACTGAGGCTTAACCGACTGAGTCACCCATGTGCCCCTGTGTGAATCAGAATTATTGAGAAATTTCTTATTTGACCTCAGGAGCTGTGATTCACTCCCTCCAGCAGGTTCTACATCCCCAACGCAGTCCACAAGGGCCTATTGGGCTTGGCTTCAACCTCTCTCACTGGTCTCTTCTCCCACCAGGAACCCGCTGAGCTCTAGTGCCATGGATAAGCTCTTCTGACTCTCCTATGTATCTAGCTCCCTCCTGCTGCAGGACCTTCAACCTGCTCTAGCCTCTTTCTAGAACATTCTTTCCTTTCCTCTTCACTCCTTCAGTTACCTCCTCCTCATCTAGGTCTCTGCTGGAGAGCTGCTTCTTCTAGAGCATCCCCAGACGCTTCCCATAAGTCCCGTAAGAGGAAGGACCTCTATTTCCTTCCTCTCCTTTGCTGTTTTCGTAACAGCCACTCCACAAGGATATGGGTGGTGTCGGGGCATCCACAGCCTCTCTTACAATCCCTGTAGGGGCAGGGATCACATATCTGTTTGCTCACCATTGCATCCAAAGTGTCCAGTGGAGTAGAAAGCCAAGAAGTAACTGCAAGTAATTCCAGAAAAATGTCCCAACACAGCAAGAGAATAAAGTTAATCCTCATGATTCCAAGGGGGGTGGGGTGGGTGGGGGGAATTCATTGCTATGTCTCATTAACCTCATTGGTCTGGTCTGCCAAAGAAGCCTTCAGTCTCCTCTTTGCCTTTTCAGTGAAAACCCATCAAGGAACACCAACACAAAAAATGCAACATGTCGAAGGTGCTCTGGGATCTCTGACCTCTGGGGCCATGCTGGTGCTTAATCTCCCTCATGCCCCCATCTGTTTGTTATCCATCAATTATCCTCCTTGACTCTGCTCCAAAACCAATTGGAATTAATGGTGCCATTTTGCCCCCCAGCTGCCCAAGCTCAGGATCTCAGTGTCCTCCTTGGCTCTTCCTTCTCTCATCTTCCTCAGCCAACTGGCCAACAAACTCTATTGGACTTTTCTCCCACCGTGTTCACTGCTGGCTCTTTCCTCCCGAGCCTTTGCCTCTACTTTAGTTCACGCCCCTCCACCTCGCTCCCAAATCACTGCAATTGCCACGACAGCCTCTTACTGACTTCTTGCGATCGCTCCTGCCGGTTATCCTTTTTCCAGTGACACCTGGTAATATTTCTGAGTTACAGAGCATCCATTCAGCGGGTATTTATTGATGATGCTATTATAGGACAGCCACTGGGAAGGCACTGGGGATATAAGCCCACCGTGACCTCCGAGAAGAGACAAGCATATGACAACAACCAACGGGAGAATTGGAGGGGCAAGGGGAGTGACTGCTGTCACAGAGGAATGAGCAGCCACAGGGAGAGGGGAGTTGGGAGAGGCCACTTGTTCCTCCTCCTCTCCCTCCATTCCCCTCTGGCGTTGTCTGTCTCTCTTGCTTATTCATTCATTCAGAGAACGCTGCCTGGTGACAGATCTGATAGAAATGCCTGACAGTGTGGGGGACGTATATGGAAATGAACATGGTATGGAGTCACCCCTTAGAAGGCTGACTTCTCCGTGTGTACGTGTGCACTCTTGGGTGTGCACAAGCTTCCCCGTGTCCGCGCGTGTGTGCACAGTGTTCAGTTCCTCTAGGCCCAGAAATTATCTTCCAATCTCCAGTATGTAACACAGGGCTGGGACAGAGTAAGTTGTTGGTGAGCATTGACGGAATAAATGAATGGAGGTAAAGGAATGACTGGTGTGAAAAGTTGACAAGTGTTTTCCGAAGAATCAACCTCTGTCAGCAGGAGGGTTCTGATGCCTCAAGGTGAGTAGAAAATTCCCTACGAGCCAGAGGCAGAAATCTCTGGAGTTCCGCCTGCATAGGCGGGTTCAAGGCACTGATTTTATCCAGCTAAAAAGAGAGGATCCCTCCTCCCCTCCTGACGTTCTTGTCCTCCATCATGAATATTCCAGACGCCCTGGGAGTTTGTACAGAGGCCTCACTCGCCGCTCTCCAGGGTTTAGGGATTCCACACTGAACTGATGTCCTTTTTCCTAGATGGAATGAGGAGGAGGAGAAGAGGAGGAGGACAGCTACCTCTTCCTGCACACCTCTCACGCACCAGGCACTGCCCTAGACAGCTGGCTGGCAACCGACCACAAAAGTGGTTACTAGCACCATCACAGATGGGGCCGCTGAAACTTAGAGACACAGAAAGAACTTATTGTAGCTTACAGCCAAAGAATCACCCCTTTCTCCGCCTTGCTACATTTTGGCAAATTCCAGTTTAATTCCCCATTGTTTCCCGCTTCTGAACCCAGAATGTTCCCGGGAGCACAAAATAATAAGGGAGGATGAAGGACTTCATAAGCAGTTACGGAAACATGGATAGCATCAGAACACGTCACATACTGTGCCGGAGATGTGGGTCAGAAGAAACGTGAATTAGCAATGAATCCTTCACGATGGAAAACAAGTCAACAGGAGAGTTCAGTTTCTGGGTCCTGAGAAACCTGTCAGCGGAATTCTTTCAAAACAAGGACACTGCCCGGGAATACCGTGAAGCAACAAGCAGTCAAAACATACTTGGAGAGCAAACAGAGCACAGAAAGAGAAATGTTATTCCTTCCCGTGACTTAGGATTTTAGTTTTAGTCACGTTTGGTTTGGTTGGATTTGGTTTTTGTACATTCGCTTTTTTTCCTTTGGTCGCATTCTACATTTTCTCTGTGTCTACTATGCAAAAAAACAGGGTGGTTTCTATCCTGATCGGCACTTCTAGAATCTCCTCTGCCTTTGCTTTCGACACATGGAGTTTGAAATATCGCTATATTTTAGCTTAGGTATTTTTTTACACTGGAAAAGTTCCAAGCCTGTGACCCAAGAATTCCACCCCTGGATACACCCCCCCACGGAAAGGTTCAAGTATGTTCATCAGAAGCCACGTAAGAACATTTGTAGCTTCACCACAACTGGAGCAACCCCAGAGCGGAGAAGCCCATCAGTCGTGGGACGCGGCACAGTGATGGGAAGAGCACCACTATGACCGATGTGACAGCATTGCCATCCCTAAACGCAACTACGCGGGGGGATTTCAGAAGCACAATATAAAGACAAAGAAGTCAACGGAAAAAACAGTGCTAAACTCTTTTTCTTTCTTTCTTTTTTTTTTTTAATGTAGATTCATCTTTGAGAGAGACAGAGTGTGAGTGGGGAGTGGCAGAGAGAGAGGGAGGCAGAGAATCCGAAGCAGGCTCCAGGCTCCGAGCTGTCAGCACAGGGCCCGATGCGGGTCCGGAACCCACGAACTGGGACATCATGACCTGAACTGGAGTCGGAAGCTTAACTGACGGAGCCACCCAGGTACCCCAAAAGTGCTAAACTCTTGACTGAGTTACTGTAAAACTCAAGCCAGACAAAACCAAGCTCTTCTGTTTCTTGATCTAGAGCATTAAGGTACGTTCATCCTATTAAAATTCACTGAATTGCTCACTTATGATTTGAGTGCTTTTCTGTACATATTTTACACTTCAGCAGCAATTTTAATGAAAGTAATCATCCATTATTAAAAATAGGAATAGAGATAAGCAGGATGAAGGAATTAATATTTATCCATAATCTGACCACCAGAGATATCACTGTAAATATTTGTTTATATCCCCAAGTCTTTTCACATTTATTTTTAATGCATATATCTTTTAGGTGCATTATTTCAGCTGCTACCTAATAGTAAATCAAAGGATCATATGCTAATTATTTATCTCTTTTGTTACTGCTGAGCATGTGATTACTGTTATCGGCATTGTAAATACTGCCCCAACGAACAGCTTTTTCTTTTAAGGACTTTCCTGAATTAACAATTTTTTTTTTCAGTTTAGAATCTCAGGAATAGAATTACTGGGTCCACTGGTGTACATTTTTTAGTTGCTATTTATAAACACTCAATACCTGTTTTAATTTAGACTTGACTGAAAATAAAACAGGAGCTTCTCTCAGGACCACTGGCCTGGCTTTGTCCCATCGAATGCAATTTTCTCCTTGTGACGAGTTCTGAGTTCAAAACAAAACAAAACAAAAACACACGCCAGTTTCAGCTTGAAACCAAATGAAATGATGGGTCGTGACTTTACGATAATCTGAGTGACATTTTCTCTGGATCACAGACCTGGCATGAGGATTCTCCTCTCTCGGGGAAGGTAAACTATCCTCACCTTGCCTGTCAACCCCAGCCGACGGGATGGGTCACGTCTGCCTGGAGAGCTGCATCGAGAACTTTGAGGCCGAGCCTGGCTAGAGCACCAAGAGGGTTCTGATCCAGTGGCGATGCGTGCCTGCCAGGACGCTCACACAGAGCGCTAGGATACTGGCAGGGTGCCATCCACGGCTTTGCTGATGTCACGGTCTGTCACTGCATTTACACAATGTGGAACTGCCCAGCAGAGGTCTATCTATGATCTGGGCAGGAGCAGACGGCAGAGAAGCAGTGATGCATCCTACTCTGTTCTAAATGCAAACACACACACACACACACACACACACACACACACACACACACTGCTTTAGAATATAGGCACACCAGGGCACCTGGGTGGCTCAGTCGGTTAAGCGTCCAACTTCGGCTCAGGTCATGATCTCACGGTCTGTGGGTTCGAGCCCCGCGTCGGGCTCTGTGCTGACAGCTAGAGCCTGCAGCCTGCTTCACATGCTGTGTCTCCTTCTCTCTCTCTCTCTCTGCCCCTCCCATGCTCATGCTCTGACTCTCACTCTCAAAAACAAATAAACACTAAGAAAAATTAAAAAAAAAAAAAAAAGAATATAGGCACACCAGCTCAGGTAATCCTGTACAAAATTACATGCTATGTTTCTCTTACTTTGTAGCTAACTTTTTTTGAGTTTCCGCATCTCTTTACTTAAGCGAATGGTTTGTCCCGGATGCAAAGAACAGATGACCTTGGATAAGGGAGGGTCGCTCATCCCAACAACTAAGAGTCAGGCCCATTTCTTCCTGTGCCACTTTTGGGGAGGAGGAGGGAGACACAAGGAGAAGGGCGCATCTTGGGGCTGAATGTCCGTGAGGGGCATCGCTACGGCTTAAGACCCCCCACCCCACCCCCAGCTGAGGAGCTCTGGGCTTGAGGAGCCATTGTCCCGCCAGCTGGGGACAGGGCGGCTCACTGAGGCCCCACCGAGGGGAAAGGGACGGAGACCCCGCCGGGACACGGTCTGAGTCCCCCCTGGAGCAGCTCACAGATTCTCAAAGGTTGTGAGAAAAGCCAAAAGAAAAGCGCAACACGGGTCCGATGTCTCAAGTTCGCTCCTGGATCTAGGGACTGTGCACTCTTCCTCTGCGGCGAACGGTTTGCAATCAAATCCCCAAAGCACGTGGAGTACCTTGTAGGCTTACGCTCCTTTGGCTTTAACCAAACACTTGACTTTCTGACTACTTAATCATGGCTGACACCTCTCAAAAATCTGGTCCCTATTGGCCAAATGCAACTCAGGCTTTTCCAGCAGAACTCCACTTGAAACCTGAAGTACGCTAATTAAAACAACTATTTACTGACCGCGAATTCTCAGCTTCCTTGTCTACAAGGCAAAATAAGACCACCGACCTCAAGGAGAGTTGTGAGCATCGTGGGGGATGACCGTTATAATAGTAAGAGTATTAACACTAGCAGCGGTGATGTGAATGTGTCTCAGGCAGCAGGAATTGTGCTAATGATGATGCTTCCCCTTTAGTTGCGTTATCTGCACCAAAACAGATATGACAAACAGTAATGGTTTTATCACCATTAAATTTATTTACCATTTATTACCATTAATGGTTCGGAGCAATATTGCTGCAGACCCGTAACCCAATGTGCTCCCCATACATAGCATCAGCCCCTTGTACAGATAGGAAGACTGAGGCCAAAGCCTCAAAGCTAATAATATGGCAAAGCCACACATCAGTTCTAACCCAAAGCGACACACGCCGGCCATCAGCTCTGTGGCTCATGTATCACTCTGGTCTTTTTTCACTCATTTGTCAAGTCACCTGCTTGTGTCATAACTGCAGTTGCCTTCTGAGTCTGGGGGGACTAGGGGTGGCCCAAAGACTGTCCACGACTCCAGTCTTTCCTTTCAGTCCAGATGTGATGGGATGAATCTGAGGGCAGAGCCTCTCCCCCCGGAGGCCTCCGGCACCCGGGACCAGAGGTGCACCCGCGAGCCCTCTGGCCTCCCGGGCCGGCGGGCTCACCCCCGCTCTGACCTCCCGGGGTGGAACAGAGGCCACGAGCACAGGCTAACCTTTGGGTTCAGAGGCCGGCAGCTGCTGCTGGAGATCAATGATAAGTAGAAAGCGTGCACATCACCTACGACCGCCTGCTCTCCCTCCGAATCACGTGACTTCCTATTAACGGTATCTCTCGTCTTACCAAACCGATATTTCCTGTAAAGGGTTTAGACTAATTGTGGTTTTAACAAGGGTAACATTATGCATTTCTGTGAGAGTGAACAACCATAGGTCAGACAGTCAGACGGTCAGTCTGGAAAACAGATCCATACTCCGAATCTTTAAGGCTGATAGGAAACCCAGATAAGTGTGTTTGTGATGTGCAAGTTCGCCTGGGAAAATATAAGGGGAGAAAAATGAAGCCGGGGCTGGAGCCACCGCTTGGCTGGGAGGGCTTCCTCAAGGCTGCAGCACTGCATTTTTCTTTGGGGCTTATTTGAGGAACGCAATCTCTGAAGGCTGGGGGCCCTGCACGCTGTTAGATGAGGCCCCGACCATGCTTGGCGCAAGAAGAATCAGGTTGGTGGGGGGCTGTCGTGCTTTCTGGGTGCCCCCCCACCCCGCTCCCCCTCAGCAGCTCCCACGCAGATGACGTGGCTGCTGATGGCGATCTTCTCTTGGAGAGATTCCCTCCCGGCTCTGATCTTTCTCAACAGCTTGGAGGGCCTACAAGCACACTGCTCTTGAGAAAGGCTGAGGTTGCCTTGGAGAACACATTTGCCCTGACCGGCAGGCTATTCTGCAGAGTGGATGTGCTGTGATTGAACTCAGAGCTCTTGAACTCAGCCTGCACCTTGGAAAACAAAATGAAGACGAGAGAAAGGTTTGAACTTCCTCCCTTAACCCACACCTGGCTCAACGGCCCCCTTTTCCTGTTAAGACGTCAAGTGCGATCCGACAGGGTACCATTTATCACTTAGACACCCTCCCCTGTCTTCCTCTTCCTTTGCCCTGTCTCTTCCACTTAGTTTAGGTCAAACTGAGACATTTCTTACAGGGGAGCTTTCAACTAGGGTGACACTTGCCTGATTCTGAATCTTGTTGCAAAACGCCACAAGCAAAGTCACCAGCCTCGAATATCAACACGTCAGAGGGGTTTTCTTTTTTTTTAGACACAACTCAATCATTTTCCTTCTGGCTCATCTAGGAGTTTCGTTCGGTACGTTAGTATCTAATCCTACTGGGGAAATTCAAAACCACCACCATACAAGCCTAAAATCTGCTCCCGCTACACCTCTGGCTGCTAATGCAAGGTGCATGTGCATATGTTTAAAAAAATTTTTTTTAACGTTTATTTATTTTTGAGACAGAGAGAGACAGAGCATGAACGGGGGAGGGGCAAAGAGAGAGGGAGACACAGAATTGGAAGCAGGCTCCAGGCTCTGAGCCATCAGCCCAGAGCCCGACGCGGGGCTCGAACTCACGGACCGCGAGATCGCAACCTGAGCTGAAGTCGGACGCCCAACCGACTGAGCCACCCAGGCGCCCCAACACGTGCATATGTTTTATACTAGCACTGTCCAATGGCACTGGCCACAAGGGTGGGACTGTTCCATACCTGGGTTGTTCAATATGGAAGCCACTAGCCACCATCGAGCAATCGAAAAGTGGCTTTTACAACCGAAGAACTGAATTTTAGACTGTTTTAATTAATTAAAATTTCAAATTAAATTTAGGTATACAATAATGTAGAGACTGACAGAGATGAGTTTACCCTGAGCTGTACTATTGATGGAGGGGTAAGCTTTTTTTTTTTTTTTTTTTTTTTTTTTAGAGCAAGAGCAAGAGGCTACACATGTAAACAAGGGAGGGGAGAGGGGCAGTGGGAAAGAATCTTAAGCAGATTCCATGCTCTGTGTGGAGCCCGATGCCGGGGTCCATCTCACGACCCTGAGATCATGACCTGAACCGAAATCAAGAGTCGGACGCTTAACCGAATGAGCCACCCAGGAGCCCCAAGATTGTTTTTTTAATCACAATTATCCATCCAACTTGTTTCTCTAGCCCCAAACACTGCTTACAAGTCCCCATGTGGCACACGATCTTACTTTTGTTGGCCTGTACAAAGTATCTCAGAAGAAGCTAAAGTAGAAGATGCTAAATTGTTAAAATGGTGCATTTCTGCTGAGGTCCGAAGCAAGACAAAGAAGAAGAGAAGATCCATGTGGGAGGGGAAGAAAAAAAAAAAGAGGTTAGAGGGGGAGAGAGCCAAAGCATAAGAGACTCTTAAAAACTGAGAACAAACTGAGGGTTGATGGGGGGTGAGGGAGAGAGGAAAGTGGGTGATGGGTGCTGAGGAGGGCACCTGTTGGGATGAGCACTGGGTGTTGTATGGAAACCAATTTGACAATAAATTTCATATTAAAAAAAGGAAGAAGAAAAGAAATGGCTTAGTGCATGGGTTAGGTAACGAATGCAACCATATCAGAGTGGGAACACTTTGAAAAATAGCACTAATGGGATGGGATTTGGCATTCTGAGCCTAGGATCTATGCTCCAGTATTCATTCATTCATTCATTCCATATATATATATACACATAAATTTATAGAATGTATATAATGCCTAAATAAATTATATGTGTAGTACTTTGATGAACTGTGAACCACCAGAGTCATTTGGACTATAGATATGTTGCTATTTTCTTTAGGCTTTTGAACTAGGAAGCGACGTTCAGACTGGAAGGGGTACTTAAACCGTAGGGGAAACTCCAGATTCGGGTGGGAGTGGGGTGAGGACAAAAGATAAAGAAACCATTAACCATTTGGGATGATTATTTTAAAAGGTTCAAATCCCTGCATTCATAAAAATGATAATATCCTGAGATAAGAAAAAGATTGACAGATGGAAACTCAACAGATCAAGACGAAAGGGAGAAAAGGAAGAAAACCAGATTTTTAAACATCTTGGTTTCAAAACAAAACAAAACAAAACAAAACGAAACAAGGAAAACAGAACATGAAGAAATGATAGGTTTCGGAAACTATAGGATGGTAAGTTTACAGCAGCACGATCTAAGAATGGATTGTTACCACGCTGATTTTAGAGACAGGAAAGAGAAAAATAGTATCTCAAAGACGGGACACAGTGCATGTGTGTTTGGATCTTGGAAAGGCGTATGATACTGTCCCTCAAGAAATACCTAAAAGCAAGATGGGAAAATGTGAAATGGATGAGAAGAATTGGAGTATTTGGAGTTACTTAACCTTATTCCAGGAGATCCTTACAGATGCATTCTGTCTGACCTCAAGAGAAGGATCTGTAGGTGTTTGGGTTGGTCCTTTTTCAGTGCATTGTTATTTTTTAAATATTTATTTATTTTGACAGAGAGAGAGAGAGAGAAAGGGAGAGGGAGGGAGGGGCAGAGAGAACGGGAGAGAGAGAATCCCAAGCAGGTCCCATGCTGTCAGCACACAGCCCAATGTGGGGCTTGATCTCAGGAACCATGAGATCATGACTTGAGCCAAAACCAAGAGTTGGATGCTCAACCAACTGAGCCACCCAGGCGCCTCTGCATTGTTATTTTGAATCAGGACTTCGAGATGTGCTCATTAAACCTACAGCTGGTACAAAACGGGAAAAGTCAGAGAGCTAGGTGATAGATACATCAGGATCAAGAAAGATTTACACGTTTTAGAACAAGGGACTCAAATCATCAACAGAGAATCTCTACGTGTCAAGTCTTGCATTGAAATTAGAAACTTTTCTCTGTTTTTTCAAAATTACAAGATATAGTGTGTCCTGCCTGAAAAAGCTTCTAAGGAGAAAAAGCCCCACAGGGATGAGTTCTCCCCGACAGTAGGGCAGCCATGAGACATAAATCCACTGATGTAGGTCAGATTAAGGGAGAGGGATCTTCCTGGGTTGTATAATCCAGATGAGGATGCCCCAGAGAAGGAAGGCAGTCAGGAAAGCATTCCATCTGAACCTCATTTAAAAAGATGGGGAGTTGTTCACCTTGGAGAGGTAAAGATTCAGGAGTTACATTCTCCCAAGTTACGACCATCTTTCACATAAAAGCAATTGTGCACAAAGATATAAGCAGATCTTGAACGATTACGGCAGTGATTCTCAGCTTAGGGTCCTGGCTCCCGCAGGATCACCTAGAAACTTGTTAGAGAAGCAAACCTTTGCCCCCCACCTGAGACCCACTGAGTCACACACTTTGGGATGGAGCCTAGCCATCCGGGTTGACTGCCTTTTGAATTCTTATTGGCAAAAACTTGGGATACTCCCCAGCTTGATGCTTTGGCTAAGATTCCTGGAAGGTGAGCTGGAAAGAAGTACAGAAGGGTCAACTGTGCCCTTTCGTAAGAGAATATGCACTTTTTTAAGTGCCTAGACTTCCCTCCTCCCCCCCTTTTTTTTAACCAGGGTAGACAAGATTTTATTTATTTTACTTTATTTTACTTTACTTTTGTTTTATTTTATTTTATTTTATATAATTTATTGTCCAGTTAGCTAACATACATTGTATGCAGTGTGCTGTTGGTTTCGGGGGCAGATTGCCATGATTCCTCACTTACATACAACACCTAGACTTCCACTTTTAAAGGGCTCTAGAGAACAGAGGTGGGACTAACATGGAGACACTAAGTGGTAGATGATATCTCATCAAGAAAGAAAGGATAAACTACCAGCGAAAGGTTTGGGTCTATGAAGGAGTGGGTGGTCTCCTCACTGGGCTGAGCTGTGAGTTCTCCATTGCTGGAGGGAAATAAATGGCACATCGTTTGTAGTAGAAAGGCCTGCAAGTCAAAGTCTGGGTCAGACGGAGTGAAGATTGGTTCTAGTCTTCTGTTTTCTGTCTCCAAGGGGATCAATTTCCTGTATCTCAGCTCTCAAAGGTCCACACAGCTGACTCTTTCATATCTACCCAGGTCACCTCCTCCCAGGAGGCAAGATGAGCCCCTGGACTTTTGCAGATTTCAACCCATTGAAAAGGAGAATCGGGGGGGGGGGGGGGGGGGAGAGTGCTCCTGAATTTTCTCCCTAGCAGTTCAAGATCAAATTCCAACTCTGAAGTTGGTTATCCTAGTAGAACTTTGGCTTCATGGAAACAAGCCACTATTCCAAGTTCCTAGTTTGTTTCTTGGTCAGCAGCTGAAGGTGGGCCCGAAACCCTTGAGTGGTGCCAGCTGCTAGATTTTCCTTTTTCTGATTACTTTCATCAAAAGAGGCAAAAGGAGACCATTAGCTATGGAGCTCAACCCCAACGCAGCCCCCTGACTGTATGTTTCGGGCAGTTACTTCGCATTGCTTTGGCTTCCTCGTCTGTAAAAGAAGGAGAATCAAACTAGTCAGTGAAGGTAGTGGGCATCCGTGATCATCATGAAAGAGACAGGATGCTAAAGTGTATGTAACTTCAGCTTCACCTCTTCCCTGATCTTCCCAGGAGGAGTCTGTATTTCAGCTTCTCTGCTCACAGACGGTGAAGTTGCAGAATTGAAGAAAGCAAAGCAAGGTTACACATAAAAGGAAATGGAGGGGGTCCAGAAGGGCATTCTAGATCAGAGGGCTGGGAGGAGGATGAAGGGGTGGGCTAGAGTTCGTAGGGGAACAGAGGAGGAGGAATGGGGGGCAGCTGACATGACGAGAGGGCTCTGGCAAAGTAAACTGGTCTGCGTGGGATGTAGAATAATTCTCCCCTGGCTGCCTTTTCAAATGGCCTCCGTAAAGACTTGCATTACTGCTCAAGGCTCTGGAGGTCAGAGGGATGTTTCTTTTGAGTTGGACACCGGAACTCACAGCAGGGGCCAATGTGACGACCATTTTTGTCTGCCAAAGAGATGAATCCAACTCTTGTCGGCCTGTCTGGGTTGCAACTGCCCAAGCTCAACCCATTCCCTCTGTCCACCCTCCCAACTTCCCCCATATAAATAAGGCCCACTTTTAAGATTATTGGAGCCTATTTCAAGTTGGGGGTTGACCAGGCAAGGCTCGTCTCACGCAAGGGGGTAGAATAAACACCCGAAGAACACAATGGAGTCATTTTCAAACAATACGTCCTGGCTATGACTTGCTCGGAACACATCTTGGAGAAGTGGTCAGTGGAGGTTTGCAGAGAAGAGTTACCACCATAGTCCACAGAACAATTTGACATGTACATGCCTGCAAAGATGGCTGAGCATAGGTGGGTTTTTTTTTTTTTTTTCAACTTCCCTTTCCAAAAGCATTTACTCTAATAAACATACAAGATGAAATAATGATCATGTCACCCGGTGCATAAGAAGGATAATAAGATATTAATATACAGCCCAAATAAATTCAACTCCCTTTGAGGGAAATAGCCAACTTGCCAATATGTATGAATCAATTTAACTTATAAAGGGAACAGAGTTGCTCATTGGATTACACCGCGAATAGTGATTAACAGACTGTCAATTCTAATATGAATTTTGTCTCTGCCCAAGTAAAGGTTTAAGATTCATTTCATTTTTATGCATAAAATTCTGCTGCTTATTTTTTTCAATGTTAAACTCTCTATGTTCTCTCTATAAGAAAAAAAATATGAGGAAAGGGTTGAAATGAAACAGAAAAAGTCTAAATCTTCTCTTTCAATACATGCAGGCATGTATCTATGTGTGTCTTTTAAGGTAAGATTATACTTTACACACTGGATTCTCAGTTTGATTTCTTTTTTTAACATGCATCGATGTATTTAATAGGTATTTTTGGAGCACCTACTAGGTGCCTGACTCTTTGTTAGGCTCCAAGGGATTGAAACCAGGAGCCTGCCCTCAGAGCTTAGAGTCGAGGGAAGAGGAAGGAACAAAATCAAACCATTAAGTAAGTATATAATTGTAGACAACTATGTAAGTTATATTGTATAAAATATATGATCACAAATTATGAAGTGATACGATAGAAGAGAGGAGGAATTGGAAACAGAAGTGCAGGGAAGAGCTATTCGGTAAAAGGGTCATGGATGCCTTTCTGAGAACATAAAAGGGAACAAGCCACCAAATATCCTTGGAGCCCAAAGAAGGCGGGTTTTGGCCAGAGAGAGTATTACAAAGTGTTATAAATAAATGCTCCATTGGGTTGGTATCATTATAAGCCCCACTTTAAAGAAGGGGAAACTGGGGCTCTGGGAGCCCACAGACCTTTCTCAAAGACATACGTTCACTGTGGTTCCCACAACAGCCAGCTGACCTAGCTTTAGATCTGGTTAGGAGTTCAGCTGTCTAGCTACTCAACAATTTAACTACACCCCGTGGCTTCGGAAGCAGATTTCCCTAGAGTCAATATGTGCTCAGAGAAGTCACACCTCCTGGTTTTGCTTCTGGCATTTCATCTTCCTTTTACAGTGAGCCCATTCTCCAGTAACCATTCCAGAAGCCGGCCGCACCCAGCAAAAATGGCAGAGCCCTCTCCTCTGTGACCCACTGAACCGTGAAGCCCTCCACAAATGGGTGTTGGATGCTTCTAAGCATTTGCATTTGGTTGGCCATCCCACATCTCTGCCCTCTTAACCCTTCCCATAAGCATGTGGAGGAGACAGAAAATCATCTTAATGCACAAAGGGCCAAGAGAGTGTCTCTTTTTCATATCTATTTATATCCTTCCTAGCTAGATGGAAATCCATCCTTAAGGTCCCAACATCCACTACTAAGGGAGAAAAACAAAACCCACCAGGTCAAAGCATGAGTCCCAATGGGAAGTTATTAGTGTCATTCTGGTATTATGCTAAGTCTGGACCAACATTATACATGAAAGCCAATGCATGTTGAATAAGGCAATGGTTGCCAGTGCACTCACTCTGAGGCTGTGTGTGTGTGTGTGTGTGTGTGTGTGTGTGTGCAATCTTTATTACAAGTAATGTAATAATGGGTACTTATTGATCACCTGTATATGCCTAGAACTTTGAGGAGGACAGCATGTTTAAACAGGATCACGAGGACAGACTCGAGTTCTAATGTCTATATCACAAATATTTGCAACTCAACTATACCACTTACAACACTTGCTACATACAAGAAATCCTGGTAACCCGAGTGAAACCAAATAGTTAACAATGGCAAAGCATTAGAATCATCACATGAGGATTCCAAAGAAGAAAGTTAGGGAATTTCTTATTAATTAAGTTTCTTGGGGGCCGAAGTTTTATTCCGTGACTTCTCAGGAGAGTGCAGAGTCGATTGGAAACAAATAATAAATAGTAATAATTGCTTCATGAATGGGTAAAAACATAGCTTGTAATGTGATGAGATTCTCATCTTGAGCCTTCTACATCGTTTTGTTAAAATATCCATTTTAGACTCAGAACTAAAGTACAGGGCCTGCTGTCCTGTTTTCACTTCCTTCTCTCTCTCAGCACTTAAGTGATATAGAAGATATATGAGGAATTGAAATAAATAAATGCATAATTATGTTCATTTATAATGCATTAAATTCAGCTACATATATTTGCCCGAGTTGTGCGTGCTGGTCTGGCCGGCGGATAAATAGCATGCATTTTATAACCTTTACAGAGTGTTCATATTTCTTGGCTGTTATGATTTCTACATTATAGTAAAAGTAAGTCCTGCAGATGTTTAAAAAGCCAACTCTCTGCTCCTGGATGGATTCCTCACCTCAGTCCCTGCGCCTCAAGTGGAAGATTCTAAGAGTGAACGGACCCGCCACCATATCCAACCCACGTGATATTTCCCTCAACAAGTAGAGGCCATCTTGTCATTTGTTTCCCTCGAATGTGTATTAAATCCATTTTAAAAACCAAACAAATAACTATGGGGCAATCTGCTTATCAGAGCAAAGCTCTCTCTCCATCTATAAGCCCTTGCTCATTTGTTTTTCCTTATCTCTTTCCAAGAAACAACAGGTAATAAAACGCCATGAAAAAAAAGAAAAATAAGTGATTTCAGAAAAGACTGAAATTTGCTGATCTCTACAAGACACAGAAAACACAGAAAATGTAGGGGTCTCGAGAACAGGGCAGGGAGGAATATGCTGTCTTCATGGAGCATGCCATTAGTGTCTTTTACCCGTGTCTCACAACAACCAGGGAAACTAGGAGTAGGGGGGACTGTCCATTTCACAGATGAGAAAACTGAGGCCCAGGGAAGTTAAGTGGTCAGCTTCCTAGCGCCCCGCTAATTAGTCACCGGATCCAAACTTCAGCTAGCTTGACTTGCAGTGCATGCTTTTCCATGTTCTAGAATGGTTTTACTACCCTGCCTTATTATTACTGCCCTGTAAGGAGGCCCCTTCAAACTGAGTCTCGAAAGGCATGGAATTGGATGCATTTCAAAGACAGTAATCCGCTTCAGAAACTCGACCACCCGTGAGGCCGGACCACGTCTGGCCTGTGGCAGGACGGGCTGAGTCGCGCACTTTTGGAAGGACCCGGTCAACCGCTTGGCAACTCTTGGAAACAGCCGATGGTCAGACTCGATCCAAGTCTCGATCCTTCCCCACCACCACAGAGCTGCTCCCACCGGCTACAGACCGTCCGTCTTTTGGATCTGCCTTGACCTTGGCTCAGGAAGGAAAAGAAGAAACCACCTTTTCTTTGGTTTGGGAAAACCAGCAGGCCTTTTCCACACTTGCCTTGTTCGTTATCACATCCTTAGACATTTTCCTCACTTTTTTCCTTTTTTTTGTTTTTTGCAGAAAGATTTTCAAGCGGCTCTTTTGCATGGTGGGTGTGCACACGCACGTGTGTGTATGTGCCTGGGCCCGTGCCAGTGCCCCGTGCGTGAACGTGTTCCCGAATCTTGGGGGTGAGGCTGACGGTGTGGGAGCACTACCTGGCCTTGGCCAATCTGAACAGCTCTCCTTGGAAGCCGGGTTTATTTTGGCAACACTGCATTTCTCCCCAGTTTCCCCTGACCTCCTGTATTGCTGTCTGTGGATTATTTTTTTGCCGAGGGAGATACTTAGGCATGGGCTGGAGGAGATAAGTGATATGGTCAAATCACCACTGCCAAAGCTTGAAATTCCTGACCACTTTAATAGCTCTGGCTGACCTCTAAATGAAACGCCACCTTTGGTTATTAACATGTCTCTCTCTGCTTTTATGATTTTTCGGAACATAATTTGTCACAGTTTTTATCTGCACAGAGCAAGCTTTAAGCTTTTAAAAACGTGAGTTATCTTTTTACAACTGCTAACAATTACACATCACGGAACAGCCTGCTCTGAAAACCAATTATGAAAAACCGGCATGGATTCTGCATCTAGCCCCGGAGTGTGCTCTCGCCACAGAATTCTCGCGGAACTCTCGATTTCTGAACTCTGGCCAACGGAGCTGCTGGTGCTCGGGAACTGGGAACCGAGCTTGGAAATGGCTTGTGCGATCCGGGAGATAAGATAGAGGCAGAGAGATTAATTGTCCTTGTTCCGTGTGGTCATCTGATAACCGGACCACAGGGCCTTTCCATGTCTGCATGTGGGGCGGGGGTGGGGGGTGCTTCTGCCGGAGGCGGGCTTGCTCGCACCCGGGCATCCCATGCTGTCTTTCAAAGGCCACCTGCTTGCCCTGAGATGCTTATCAGGGAAGGTTCTGGCCGCTGTTTCAGCGTCACAGGTTCCCGCCATCACGGGACAGAAGCACACGGTCTTGGGATTAATGAGCACATACCTCTCAAAGATGGGGGGGGGGGGATTAAATAAGCAATAGTAAGTTATTTTATTACGTTAGTTGCTTTATTCATGCTTTTATCCCTAGGTGTCTGCCCAGAGCTGAGGGGTCCAGGGTCCGAAGCACAGCCAGAGACAGGAGGGGAGCATCAGACGGCACAAAGGGCGCCTTCTCGCCCTGTGGATCAAGGTGAAAAGGTTTGTGTTTCGTGGCAGTTGAGACGCTGATGAAGAAGTGGCAGGAAATGGTGTGACAGCTAGGGGCAGCCTTTTCAATACGAGATTGAAAGAAACATCTGTGGTTAGACCACGGAAAAAAAAGTAGAGCAGAGAGTGACATGGGGCCGCCCTGGAGGGGAGCCCCCTCGCCCCGCAAGCACAGGCCCCCTCCGCCAGCGGCCCCCATGTGGGAACCCGGGCAAGCTCCTGCGTCCAGGAGATGCTTGGTGAAGTGTGAACGGAAGGACCGAACAGAAAAGCGGCGACTTTCGGGTGTCGCGTCCTTGTCTCCTTCCCGAGGGGGCTGATGGAAAACGTGCCCCCCGCCCCCATTCCCGGAAAAGGCAAGATTTTAAAGACAGAGGATGGGGAGAGAACAAAAGGAGTACAAGAGGGTTTGACCAGCCCAAGACGGGCTGTGCTTTTGTGTATTATCTCACCCAAGCCCTAGTCAGCCAAACAGGGCCCAAGAATGGTCCTGATGAGAGTTTTACATACCAAGTAGGATTCGCAGTTGTCAGGGAGGAAGGAAGGACTGGCAGAAGTCTGAAACCCACCCAAGTCACCATGCCAGACAGGTGGCACCGCGGGGACCAGAGCCCATGCCCATCCAGCCATCCCGGAAGCTCGCCCTCCTTCAGCCAGCAGGAAACCAAAGGTGCCCCTGCAGCCTGCCAGGTGCCAAACTAAGGGAGGCTCCAATGGAGACCCGAGATGTGACCATGCACATGGCAGGGGGCGGGGCGGGGGGGGTTCTCCGCTTCCTGTGGCCGAGTAAATGGAGACACCCCAATAAGAGAGGCCCCGTTCTGGGCCTTGGCAGCTCCTGCCTCCCTCTTAAAGGAACTATTACAAGACTCTCTTCCAGGAAGTGATTTTTTTTTTTTTCTCTGTCCTTTCCAGGACCACTGTCTGCCTCGGCCCCGGGGGTAAAACATTCCCTCTGCTCCCGTCTCCCTGGCAGGAAATCCATTCAGAAAGGATGTTGATTATCCTCTTTAGCACTTATTTCCTTTACATGATTTCGATTCCGTTATTTCTCATTATACTCCCAATATGTTTTGGCAGCCCGGGCTTGCAGATGGGAACAAACAAAGGCTTCGACAGTCCTTGGACTGTACCTTCTGACTTGACTCCAAAATGCTGTCTTTGGGGGCTGGCCATTCCCTTGCAGGGTGGGGCTGGGGGGGTGGGTGGGGAGGGCGAGGGCTCATTTGCATGGCCGGCCAGCACCCCGGGTTGGCTGGTTTCCAGAACGCAGGATTCACAGACAGGGCTGCAGAGGGTGGGACGTCGAGTCCGCTCATTGGGTGGAGTCAGGGCCATGCCCCCCAGGCTCTCTCGGAGGAGAGGGTAATGCCAGAAGACACAGACTTCATCCTCTACCCATCCGGTTGTTCCCTGATGGATCTTCGGCCCAACTAGCCCTCTGTGCTGGTCACAATGAGCCACCTCCGGGCAGCCCTTTGTTAGGGGGACAGACCAAGTTGCCACATGTGTGACAGCACCCTCCTCTTACCCTAGGGGACTAGATCAAGGTGGACTGTATACTGAAGGGAAGTCTCTCCAGAGGCAACCTGGTGACCCGGAACATGGATACCTGGCCAGCCAGGTCCTCTCTCTCTGGCTTGAACCAGGACAGTAAATGCCTGAGCCAGCAATGGGCAGGTTGTAAAGTGGACAGAGGTATTTATAGAGGAGCTTGATGATTGCAGGGCCGGGACAACTGAGGAGGATGTCAAAACAATAAGCAAACAGAAGAAGGCGGCTCACGAGACTCAGGGTCACGGTCCCACTTTTGAGCGTTTGCAGGTGCTGAGCACAGTCCCAGGACCTTGCCTGTTTCGCCCCACTTTACCCGCAAAGAAACCTTCTGAAGTAGGTTTTGCTCCCTGGTTCCCAGATAAGGAAATTAATTTCCCAGGTACGTTCTCTAAAGGTCGTGTTCTTTACAGTCGTATGCTCTCTATATGGTCGCTCAGGTAGTTCTCAACAAAGCGAGAAAAATACAAGAACCCAGAGAGAGGAGAAGAGCCGGAGAAGATCCTGCTCAGCGCTGCCACAGACCCCATGCAGACTAGCCCAGGCCGGGGAGGGAAAGAAGCCTCCTTCCATTCTTGCGGTAACGTGATTGGATCTCTATTCCCGGCAGCCAGGAGGCAGACTGAAAACCTTCCTCCCAGACTCTGTTTAAAAGTCTTTTCTGCCGGGAGGCTCTCCATGACTTCCTCCTTATCCCACGGGCCAAATTGGTTCCTCCGTCCCCTGGGCCTCCCCGGCGGCTGGCTCATACATCTTTCACTGCCTCTGTCTCACTGTATTTTGATTATTTGTTTACAGCTCTGTTTCCCCCAACCAGACAGGACACGTGTTCTTTAAATCCCAGCACACAGCATAGAACTGAGTATGTAGTAGGTGCTTATTAAATGCTCATTAAATTTGTGCATTCTCCCAATCGGCATGTATCGTGCCAGAAATTGCTCTAGGCCAGGGGTCTGCAAACTGTGGTCTCCGGGCCACATTCGGTCCTCTGCCTGTTTCCGGGAAATAAAGTTTTATTGGAATGCGGCTAACGTTTCTTCATTTATGTGTGTCTATGGCCGCTTTCGTGCTATAATAGTGGAGTTGAGCAGTTGTGAAAGAGACCATCTAATGCAGCCCACAAAGCTGAAAATATTTCCTCTCGGGCCTTTACGGAAAAAGGTAGCCAACCTCTGGTCTAAGTGAATGATTCTCAAATTTGCCTGCACATCCAGAAACTTCAAAACACCCTATGGTCTGTGTCTCACCTCCAGAGATGGAAATTCACCTGTTCAGGCCTGGGTTTGGGGAATCATACAAGATTCCTAAGTGATTCTACTGTGCAGACAGGAGAACCACTATTCCAGGCACTGGAGGCTAGTTAGTCGTGGTTCCACCAAATTAGTAATGAGAGTAAGAACAGCAACTGTAGCAAATTAGTATTTAGTTGGGGCGCCTGGGTGACTCAGTCGGTGAAGCATCCGACTTCCGCTCAGGTCGTGATCTCACGGTTCCCGAGTTCGAGGTCTGCGTCAGGCTCTGGGCTGACAGCTGAGAGCCTGGGGCCTGCTTCGGATTCTGTGTCTCCCTCTCTCTCTCTCTCTCTGCGCCTCCCTCACTCACTCTCTGTCTCCCTCTCTCCCTCTCATCAATATTTTGTAAAGATTGTTCGAGAAAGCCTTGGCCATCCAGATCTACCTGGTCTGGGGGTGAGGGCAGATCTGAAGAGGGGAGGGCTGGGCTGCACAGCTCTGCCATTTGGGCTGGAAGCCACGTGTTCAGTCTCCACGTCCAGGGATCCTTCCGTGACCCCGTGGGGGCCCCTTGTCTCTAAACCTATTTCACTCAGAGTCAAGGACAGCAGTGGGCTGGCACTGGGCCAAAGAAACAAAGCCATGCAGATGGAAGGAACTTCAAGGAACATTCCAGCGGTGCTCAGCCCCAGGGGCACTTAAAAGGCCCAGAAATGTTGGCTTTGTGGGCCGCCAAAGCCAGGTTGGCACTGAGCATGACTGGAAAGTTTAGAGGACACATACTCAACCCCCTGGGGCGAGCCTTGGGCGTCCACACACGTCCCTACCACCATTCACTCGCTAGAAGACAAGGTCCCTGAGGGTGGCTGCAACCACCCAGCGTCTAGGGTAACGGCCGGTGCGTGCTAACGGCTCAGACGAGCTGGGTGGATGACAGAACAGAACTCAAGGGGCACCTGGGCGGCTCAGTCGGTTAAGCATCGGACTTCGACTCAGGTCACGATCTCGCGGTCCGTGAGTTCGAGCCCCGCGTCGGGCTCTGGGCTGACGGCTCAGAGCCTGGAGCCTGCTTCCGATTCTGTGTCTCCCTCTCTCTCTGCCCCTCCCCCGTTCATGCTCTGTCTCTGTCTCAAAAATAAATAAACGTTCAAAAAAAAAATTAAAAAAAAGAAAGAACAGAACTCAAAGCAGCGTCCTGCAATGGTGATGCCGTAATTAACGTGTTATTTGCCCTGCTCCTGCACTGCGCCTTGGAGATGTGGACATGCAACCGTAAGAGAGAAGACAACAAAGTCGCCACGGAGGAGGAAGACATCATGTCACGACGGTGCTAAGTGCTATGGACGAAACAACACCGTGAAGTGTGAGACAGGGGGATGCCTTTAAGTAGAACAGTCTGGGAAGGAATTTATGAAGCGGTGACCCTGGAGCTGAGACGTTGAAGGCTGGAGGGACGGTGCTTGGGCAGAGCAAGGGTGACAGTGTGGAGGTACGGGCAGGGCAGAGGGTGGAGGCCGGGGCTGTGGGCGTCGGGGAGTATGTTCTGGGAGGAGGTGGAAGAGGCAGCCTGAGTCTAAGCTTGTAGGCACCAGGAGGCCAGGGCCAAGGGTTGGATTTTATTCTAAGGGAAAAGAAAGGGTTGCCAACAGATGGGAGGACGTGGCCCAAACTGCCCCTTATGAGACCACACGGCTGAGCAGAGAGGGTTTGGCGAGATGGAGAACAGATACACTGGGTCGAATAGCGTCCTCTCGAGGTTCACGTCCAATGGAGCCTCAGAATGGGACCTCGTTTGGAAAGAAGATCTCTGATGTCGTAATCGGTTAAGTGAGATCATACTGGATCAGGGTGGGCCCTCATCCAAAGGCTGGTGTCATTATAAAAAGGTCATTTGGAGACCCAAGGAGACACACGGGGGAGAGACAGAACAAATGCCATGCGACCCGGAGGCAGAGGCCGTGGTGATGCTTCTGCATGGACACCATGTGACATCAAAGACTGCCAGCCGTCACCACCGGCTCGGAGAGTCCTTCAAGAGCCTCCAAAAGGCAACTAACCTTGCCAATACCTTGATTTCGGGCTTCTGGTCTCCACGACTGTGAGGGAATACATGTGCATTGGTTTAAGCCCCTAAGTATGCAGTCATTTGTGACAGCAGCAAGAGGAAACTCATCCAGGAGGGGACATGCGGTTTGGGAATGGTCAGCAAGAATAAGAATAATAGAGACAGATGAGAAAGGGGGAGGCAGACGGAGAGAAGGGAGAAAGAAATGAGTGGCAGTAAATGTCCCCTGGTTAATTGCAGACTGAACAATTGTCACAGACCAGTCTCCTAAGGGGAGGCTTTCCCTCAATGTCTTCGAGTCTTGGAGATACCAGGCATGTCCCTACCCATTACCACTTAAAAGAGGAAATGACCCAAATCTCTTGTGCGTGGAGGACCATAGGTGGCACTCTGAAACCTCGGGCAACTCCAGAGAGGGAGCATGTCCTGTGGGACAGGATCCACAGGACACAGGTCAGAGCTGGGGGTACCCTTCTGGGTCCACTGGGCCCACCTCGGGTCTAGGGGGCCCATGCCCTGTGAGCTGCTACGGCGGTTAAAGAAAACATACAGTTTTGAGTGGATTCAGTTAGGGGTTGAAAACTCCAGGGGAAAAGGGGGATGCTCACAACAAAAAGAGTTACACTTTTCTGCTGTGTTAAGAACTAGAAACCACAAGACAGGGGAAAAAAAAAAAAAACTTGACTCAATTTTTATTCGTCCCCAAGGTACAATGCATCCTCCTGGAAAACGCCTGTTTGACCCACTATCAATGTCCCACTAGAAAGATGCTTTAGTGCCATGGTTAAATAGAAGGGCTCTAGAATGTTCTGGTTCAACCCCCAGCTGGATGGGTGCCACCTGATCTCTCTGAGGCTCAGGTTTCTCTTCTTTAGAATGGGTCAATAGTAAGAGTTCCTTCTCAGGGAGTTTAGAAAGGGGATTTCAGTGAGAGCCTGTGGTAGAAAAAAAGTGGTTCCCCAGCCTGGCTGCACATTGGGGTCATCAGGGGATCTTTAAAAAGCAATGATGCCCGCGTTCTACCCCCAGACATTTTGATTTAATAGGTTTGGGGTGTGACCAGGCATCAGGTTCTTAGAGCTCCCAGGGCGTTTCTAACACGCAGCCAAGTTTGGGAACCACTGGCCGACAGCACTTAATGCACACAGTAGGCACCCTACAATCACTAGCTGTGACAGGCAGGCATGGTCCCACGTCTATTCCACTGTGAGGAAGGACGTGGGCACTCGGGGGCCAGCCAGCCCTGCCCAAATATCTACCACCCAGTGGCCCTGTGCTTGCCCAAGTCGCTGACCCTCTCCCAGGTCATTTTATTTCTCTTTTTTTTTTAAGTTTATTTATTTTGAGAGAGGCAGAGACAGAGAGAGAATCCCAAGCAAGCTCCGAGCTGTCAGCTCAGAGCCCCATGTGGGGTTCGAACTCCCAAACTATGAGCCACAACCAACAGCTGGACGCTTCAGTGACTGAGCCACCCCGGCACCCCAAGGTCAGTTAACTTCTTTGCAAAATGGGAACTAAAATACTTATCTCATGGGGTGCCCGGCTGGCTCCCTGGGCAGAGCGTGTGACTCTTGATGTCAGGGTCGTGAGTTCAAGCCCCACTTTGGGCGTGGAGCCCACTTCATTAAAATGCTTATCTCACACAGGTAAATTGCCAGGATTAAGTGAGCAAATCGAGTTAATAATTGCTTTGGGGGGAAATGTTTTGCAATCGCCCTCTTCCACACCGGTAAGGCCACGTGCACCCAGCCTTTACCACGGTTTTCCTGCCCTGAGAAAGGGAAACACAGGGTCCCGTCAATGTAAAGGAGAGTTAGAAGCAGATTAATGCCGCTTTGTTCTTTAAATAGTGCACAGCACATGTCTTACTCTGTGTTTATCTGCCTGTCGAAATCAATGGTGTAAATAATGAGGCTGCGTGATATCTGAATATTTCTACTGCTCATATTTTTCATTCTAATTAAAGCCAGAATGTTCCTTTTTAGCCATCAGTATGAATAATAAAAACCCAGCTGCCTGAATACAATATTGTAGTTTTTGTTTAAAAAAAAAAAAAAAAAAAAGTAGAGGAAAAGCCTGTGTGATCATGGGAGAGTGGCTCTGAGCTACTGGTTTGAGTTGCAGAGATGACAGGCCGAGCCTTGGAATTCCTGAGCCCCAGGACCTGCTGTTTCCCTTCCCTTCCAGGCCCCAGGATTATCAAGCTATCCCGGGTGTGGTTATGGGCTCTGATAAGAGATACTCCCATTCCTTAAGGCCAGGCCTGGATTCCATCTCCCAGCCTCCACCAGGTGGAGGAAAGTCCTTCTTCAGGGCCCAAGAGATTAGCATAACCTGAGAAACCCTCAGGGTACGTCGACCCAGGGGCTGGGGACTCTCCAGTTCACCCAACAGAAGTACAGGCCTCCAGGTTCTGGCCCAGAAAGGTGTGTGTTCCCTGTGGTTGTAACAAATGACCACAAACTTAAGGCCGAGAACCACACAAATTTATTCTGGGTTCTAGAGGTCAGAAGTGTGAGCCATGTCTCTCTGGGCTTAAAATTAAGGTGTGGACAGAGCTGCATTCCTTCTAGAAGCTCAAGGGAAGAATCTGTTTCCTAGCCTTTTCCAGCTCCTAGAAGCCACCTGCATTCCTTAGCCTGGGGCCCCTCCTCCATCTTCAAAGCACTTGACTCTGACCTCCCCCTCTTGTCGCATCTCCCTCTCTGACACTGACCCTCTTCCCTCCTTCTTACAGGGACCCTCGTTTTGGACCCACCCAGATAATGCAAGACAATCTCCCCATCTCAAGGTCGAGTGACTGGTAACTTTCATTCCATCTACAACCTTAATTTCCTTAAATAACATGTCTATAACATACCATATCCCCAGTCATATTCGCACAATCCCCAGGGACTGGCACGGGGAAATCTTTGGGAGCGAAGGGACATTTTTGACATTTTTCTGCCTATAGCTGAGGATGAGTGGAAAGATGGAGGGAAATGATGTTCTCACCCAGGGCTCCTCAAGTGGCCACGTCAGAACTCCCTGGCACCCTAGACGTATATAGGAGGGGTCTATCAGCACCATGAGCTTGTGGCTGAATTCTGTGTGTGCACACATGCATGTGTGTGTGTGTGTGTGTGTGTGTGTGTGTATGTGTGTGTTTGCCTTAGGGCATGAGTGTGTTGCACACCCTGGTGGCACAAGGCCTTCTGGGGTCCCTACTTGGACTTCGCCCTCCCTCCACCTACACTGAACCATAAGTCTCCAACCTCTCCAGTCGGCCTCGCTCAGGTGCAACCCCTGCCTGGGATCCTCTTCCCTATTTCCTGCCCCACCCCCACTCCGCAACTCTCAAGACTTCGTTCGGATGCCCTCCCCACAGACAGCCGGGCTGGAGAGCCCCCCTCCCTTTAGGCAGGCTTGGTTCAAGGAATGCACCGTCCCCTCAGAGCTCCTTCCACGTCAGAGAACACACGCTGCCTGCTGAGTTGTCTGTCTCCAGTGCTGGACTCCGGGCTCCTCATGGGCAGGGAGAGAGAGAGAGACTCTCGTCCATTCATTCTTTGCTGCCTAGCATCACGACGGGAAGAGGTGCTCATAGATGGATGACCACCGACCCCATCAACCTTATCCTACATCGACAGGTCATACTCCGTGGGCTTTGGGATTGACAGAGCTGTCCTCCAATTCTGACTCTGTCCTCAGACAACCGTCCCACCTTGCCCAAGTTACTAATCTTGCTGAAGCCTCACGTCCCATAGCTATTAAATGGGGAGAAAGATAGCATCATGGGCTGTCGTAAGGATGAAATGAAATAAGCCCTGGGAAGTGCTCATGGCAAGGCCAAGCTATACAGCAAGGGCTCGGTCATTGCTCGGTCATCCTAGTCCTCATGATCACTGCCAATGCTCTCATCACCATCGTCATCATCACAGACTACGGAGGGAGGAAGCAGGTGCACCCTCTCCTGATTAGCTCTGCAGGGTTGACTGGAAACATAGTCCCCAAACCACGTTTTCCAAGTAGAGCCCAGGTCTCTAGAATTTAGGTGAACACACCGAGAACCCGAACAGTATTAACTGAGCTTAGCACAGAGCCAAGAACACTGGCACCAACTCCCCGGGGTCATTTTCCATTTTCCAACCAGTTTAATAAAATCATGGGCTTGTCTGTGCATATGGCCTGGTCAGGGTCCCTCTGAAGGATAAGAGGAGCCGGTGCAAAGACTCCCAGAGCCCTAGGAAACCCACCCTTCGGCGCCCCCTCTCCCCGCCCCGAGATGAAGGCATCAGAGTCATGCTCTGAAGCTGCAAAGTCATACTTCTGCCCGTTTCTACCTGGAAGGCACGTAGCACGGGCGAACATTCGTCTCCGCCATGGCACCTGTATTCTGACATAATTATCAACAGTCCCCATTTTCTTCTCTGAAGGGCCCTGGTTTGGGTTGTAAGTTACATGCTGAGGCTCACCTGAGTCAGTTACCTGCCAAATGCAGATTAGACCCTGGCGAGGACATCGTAATCATAACCTCGGCGTCAACGATGGCAGAATCATGAATAATAATCACAGTACCCGACACAGGTTCAGAGCAGTGGCCCTCACCTGGGGCTATTTTGCCCCCAGACAGTCGACAATGTCTGAGGCATTTCCGCGTGTCGTCAGTTGGGGTGGGTGCTAGTTATTGACCTCTACTGGGCAGAGGCCCAGGACGCCGCTAAGAACCCTACAAGGTGCGGGCCAGCCCCCCAACAAGGAAAGACGCACCCCGAGCAGTGCCACAGGTGAGGGACCCCAGGCCGGGGAGCTTCCTCTGTGGTTTAGGGGGGTGTCTGAGACCAACGGGGGAGGTCTGAATTCTGACCGACTTTTGCGGGCTGGGTCACCTTGAAGAACAATTTTAAGCTCTCTTAGGATAACTTCGTCTTCATCCAATGGAGTGATGCGCGCGTCTCAACCCCTTTGGAGACTTTAGCGACACGACCCTGCTGTCCCGGCCCACTATGCTGGCCCAAGGGTAAGCGCTGCGCACCTCAGCAGGTAGGTCTCTCTCCCACGTATCTTTCCAGTTGATCGTGTTTCCTGAACTCGGAAATGGACAGACGCACGCCTCCCCACGGGTTTCCCCTCGGGTGGATGAGAGGCGACCTGTGCCAAACCATCCGCTGATTTGGATCTTACTCCTCGGGAGCACGCCGCAAGGTGAACGGGGGCCGGTGTTCCTGCCCCCCCAGCAACGTGAGCTGAGGGGGATCCTACAGCCGGAAGTAGGAGCCAGGAGCCCCGGCGCCCAAGCACTATGTTGTCCTTTGTGGAACCCCAGCAGTCGACTTTCAACCCTTTGTTATTGGGAGCGAGTGTTGAGAAATGCGCAGGGGTATCCCCAGGGGGAAGGAGGAGCTGCCACGTCCAAGCCCAAGCGTGTCCAAAGTCTGGGCTGCTGACCCCCGCACCCCACCCCTGCCTCAGGGAGAGGCCTGATAAACACCCTGAGCCTCTGCACACACGGGCATCCAGCCCTGGTGCCTCGGACTCTGAGCCTGCCGATAAGAGAGCTTGGCCCTGCCTTCAAGGAAAGCTGCAGACTTCACCAGGAAGTGGAGAGGTCAGCTCCGAAGGGGCCTTGGACCCTGCCCTCTGCAATCTCCCGAAACCCTGCCTTGCTCGGGAGGAGACACAGCGTGGCGCTGGGTCCTCGGCTCTGGGTCCATTGTCCCGTCTTCCCCGGGGGGCTTCTCCGAGCAAAGTGCATTTCGTTATTGCCTTCTTAGCTCCCCAAACTGCTGGTGGTGTTGAGCAGTTTCAACTAGATTCCGCTTTAGTATTTTATTGAGCACTTACTGTATCAGGCACCGTTTGCCACTGTCTCGCTGAATTCTCTCCAAAACCTTGGAAAGAACATTCTGCACCTCTCGTCATTCAGCCCCCAATGAAGGGAAATGCAGCTCAGAGGCATTAAGTGACCCAGAGTCACAGAGCTCCTAAAGAGTAAAACTAGCATTTAAATCCAGATTTAAATCTAGGGACAAAACGCTTCATGTATTTTACTTGGGGAGAGCTCCTCCCTTTGACTTGTCAATCTTTCTTCACAATAAGCCGGTCCAAGTGAAGTCTTTAAATGAGTTGGCGGAATTGTATGGATGAGTTTGGGGGGGGGAAGGGGCAGGGGTGAGGATGCCAAGATTCTACTCTGACATCCCGGCATATACCCTCACAGAAGAAAGAATAACAGAGTTCAGCCCAGGCATTTCTGGGGCTCACAGCACACGGGACGCGGAAACAGAAACAATCAGAACAGAAGAGAAACAAGGAAATCAGTGGCTGTGAGGTGAGCAAGAGAAGACAGAATCTAGGACAAAAGATGCTGGGGCCACCGCTGGGCAGTTGAGGTAAGCGTCCCCATGTAGGAACAGGCTTATCTGGTGCCGCTGGTGGTGACCCTCGCGGAAAGGGTACCTGCCACCCCTCAGCGACTTCTCCAGGCCAGCCAAATGCTGTTCCAGGCATTCCTGCATGGCGCTCACCCCTGAGTTCACTGAGCCTCCACAGAAGCCTCACAGACTGGTGGTATTGTTTTCCCCATTGTACAGATGAGGCAACTGAGGCCAGGAGAGGTTAAATGGCATGCCCGAAGTCACAGAGCTACTAAGGGGTTAGGGGCATGGGCTGTGGCGTCAGAAAAACCTAGGTCTGAACTCAGACTGTGTCCCTTACCCGTTGTGTCAGACTCTGAGCTTCAGTTTACTTGTCTGTAAAATGGGGATGGGGGAGTCCTCCCTTCTTAGGACCTTATGGGCAAAGTAAGGATTACATGAGTAGCTAGAAGACAGAAACAACTGGAAAAAGAGGCTGTTACCCAGGGTTTAAATCCAGGAGTATGTATGCAAGTGCACATGAAAGCGAGCGGGCAGGGGCCAGCCGCCAGATGGCCTGGGAAAGCAAGAGAAGGAGAGACCCTCTCTCAAACTCTGCCTCAGACGGTGTAGGCTGACTCTTAATCCTTTCAAAGCTATGCAGGTCTTTCCAGGTGGGCCTCTCGCTCCAACAGGCCAAGCTGGCTCCGGGGAGCATCCCTTGGGAGCCCTGGCTCGTGGCTGGCTTGTGAGCTCTTGGCCTACCAGGCATGACTGGGGGAGAGGTCGAGTGCGGGGTGGGGCCTGGCCAGACTCCAGCAGTAAGGCTGGCGCCCAGGCTGAGGCCACAGACAGGCCAAGGTCGGCCAGCAGGGCCTGAGGGGAAAGGTTGGAGGCGCCGGGGGTGCGGCCAGATAAAGGCCGCCGAGGCCCAGCTGCTCGGGAGGGCAGATTCCTACACCGAGAGGAGCAAGGTCTCCTTGGCAATGGGGCAACATGGCGGCACTTCCTCTTGTGCTCCCAGAGGGCCCACTGGAGACACCGTGCCAATGAGGCCACGGGAGGAGCTCTGAGGCGTCTTAACCCACATCCTCCGATGAGCCCAGAGACCAGGAGTGGCTCTGAGTCGGGCCTGTCTGCAAGCCTGGAACCTTCTGCTAAGTTTCCACTCCCAGCGATCTGGGCAGACCTGGCTGAAATCCTGGCTCCAGCAGGTCCCAGTCTTTGAGGGGGCAGGTGAGTTCACCTGCACTCGAGTCTCCTCATCTGTAAGATGTGGCGAAGCGTAGCAAATGCCTCCAGACTTCGCTGCCCAAAGCGGGGCTAACGGCCAGCACATTCAAACATGCTGGTTCGATACGCAGCGTTTGCTAACATGACTGTGTTCCCACTGAAAGGAGGGCTCAGTCACATTCAGCTCCTAATCGTCCGTAACCAAGAGAGGGGAGCGCAGTGGCAGCGGCTCAGCGTCTGCTAAGCAGATGAGTGGGTGGCCACAACCAGCTGTCACAAGCGGGCTGCGAAGACAGGAAGCCCTGAGTCCCCGATGACATGCCGTTTAAAGGGCTCAGCATCAGGACCGCCCCGCTGTCCAGAGAGAGGGGATGGTCCTGCCTGAGCCAGACTCTCTCATCTCCCGGCCACGGCCAGGAGCATCCTTCCTGTTTTGTCCCCTGCCAGCACTGCCTCCCCGCATGCCTCCCGAGGATTCCAGCTTCTCGGGGAGCCTCGCCTGACCCACTGAGCCGGACTGAGTGCCCACTGGCCTTTGGAGCCTCTCAAGAGTCGTGCCCCATTGAGATGGTTTACTTCGTCCCCGACGTGAACCGTCAACAATCTTGGGGGCACCGCAGAGAATAGGTCCTAACGTAGACTAGCGCTTGGTAAATATTTCTGAACAAAATAATGCACGAGAGGGTGAGCTAAAGACCAACGTCATAGACATTGGGATGACTTTCCAGAATGTCCTTCTTTGGGGTGAGGACAGCAGCGTTTGATTCCATGGCGCTTCTCCTCTGGAAAATTCAAACGCTTTGGACAGAGTGGATGTAGGAGGATCAAGAAAACAAACTCACCTCCACCCACCCAGTGTGGACCACTTATCCCCACATACTTCTAGAAACACTTGAGATTACTTTGAAGCACTTTCCACCAGGGCCAGTTATCCCATTATTTATTTTTTTTAATTAAAAAAATCGTTTTTAATTATTTTTGAGAAAGACAGACTGAGCAGAGGAGAGGCAGAGAGGGAATCTCCAGCATGCTCCGTGCTGTCAGCACAGAGCCCGAGGTGGGGCTCGAACTCATGAAACTATGAGATCGTGACCTGAGCCGAAATCAAGAGTCGCTCACGCAGCGGAGCCACCCAGGCACCCCTCTGCATGTTTGTTCACCCCGCTGAAGAAGATGTCTCATTTGCGAGGACTCTTGACACGCATTCCAGTGTCAGGATTTTGTCGCTGTTGTTGTTTTAAGAACTTTTCCCGTTAAGGGCTCGCGGACGTGCCAGGCGCCCTCCACCATCACTCTGCTTACAACGGTCTGAAGTGCAGTAAATGTACCTATCCTTTGAGCTAGCGTGAATCATAACTAACGTTAAGGGGCCTCTGGTATTATCTCATTTAACCACAGCAACGCTGGGTAGCAGGAGGTGCTGGCCTCATTCTGGAAAGGAGGAACTTGGGACATCAGGGGACTGATGCTGTCCCTCTCATTTCCTCCCAGCCCCTCCCATTTCATTGCCCACCATCCACACTCCCAAGCACCGGCAGCATCTTCTCTGCCTGAGGCTTGCCCATGCTGGGAGCCCACTCTGTCCACAGACACGCCGGCAGAAGCCACGGGAGCAGCCCTCGACCAAGACTCATGGAGTGGGTGTGTAAATGCCCCCACTCCCTTGCCCCTCAGCTGGCAAGACCCCAAGGCGTATGTCCAACGCTGCCTCCCAGAGGTCCCCAGCGGGATTACCTCTAGCTGTCCATGGTGGTAGAACGCTCTACCATTCACGGAATCTTCCCTTGCCTGTCACTTACTGAAATCACCTCCCGAATCAATGACTTGCCTTCAAATCCTTGTCTCAGGGTCTGTTTCTGGCAGAAGCCAAACAAAGACAGAGGAGTCAGGCAACTTGCCCAAGACACACAGGAGTAAGGCTGACACAGATTTGACTCCAATTTCTCATGACCCCAAAGCCCGCGTTTGTAACCACAAGATGGATGTATTACCTTTCGGTCTGCAGACCTCTTTATGCACACATACCCGAGAAGGGCAGAAGGCAGTTCATGCCATCCAAAGGACAGAGGAGGACAGAGGGACATCAGGTCTGGGCACCCCAGACACAGCAGGGGCCAGGCACAGGCTCCCCCACCCCGTTGCCCAGGGCTCTGGGCAAACGGAGGCGGCCGGTTTCTAGAGCAGGCGGGAGACACGGCGGCCAGCCCATCACACCCAGCTGGGAGAGAAACACCTAACATCCGCCGGTTTGCTCAGCCCATTTCCAGCACGTACTAATATGCGAGGTTGGCACCAGGGAGGGTGTCGTCTGGCAACACCATCCTTCATATGAAACATTAAGCTGAGGTCCTGCACAGGCTTGAACATTAACCATCCCCTGGTACCCATGAAAAAGAGCTACGGGTTTTATTAACCTCTGTGTCCTGAGCGCATTACACAAGGAGTGCCATCATTAACCCACCTCCAGACGGGGGACAGGGACCTCTTTTCCAGCCCTGTTCCAAGAGCGCAGGCCCTACGAAATGCCTTCAATAATTTAAGGAAACTACCAAAATGTGACCATAAAGGATATAACTTCACCTCAAGGATGGCGATCCATAAAGATTTTGTGATAGTAAAAAGTATGCTTTGTTCTGTTACTAGCCCTTTGGAAGTTTCCCTCTCTCCCTGTGTGTGCGTGCGTGTGCGTGCGTGTGCGTGCGTGCGTGCGTGTGTGGGGATGGCCGTGAGTCAGGTAGTAGTGTTCCCGCCACTGGGATTTGGCTGAACTCACGTGTAATTATTCCCACTATCACAGCCGCGGCAGGCCCACTAAGCACAGCTCAGGCCGCACCAGGAACCCCACTGGTGACCCCGGAAACACGTCTTATCGCTCATGTCTCCCCAGGTCAAAGATTTTGCTTTTCTGTTCCAGACACACAGCTTCGTTAAAAAAAATGGAACGAGCACGAGACCACCACGGACATCCTGACGTGGGAATTTAAACACCGATCCAGTTCAGCCGCCGCTCGGAGACTGGTTGCTCGTAGGCTCTGTGGCCTCAATGCCTCAGTTATCCTTAGGCTGGGTGATGCCCTTTTCATTCGTGTCCCCTGTGCGGGCTCGCAATTTGCCTCTGATAGACAAGGAGAGGGGTGGGTTAGTTCTGGGGAAGGAGGGAGGGTCAGGACTCCCAGGAGGGGAATTCCCTTCGCAGAGGGAGACAGACCTTCTTCCACCGTTCCAGAAGTTAAAAAGCTGGTGCCATAAAAGTATGGGTAGGAAGTACCCCAACAGGCTTTTTACTTGAAACAACAAAACGGGAGAGTGGGTGAGGTATGATCAACGGCACAGGCTTTAAGGACAGAACAGACTGCATCTTGGTCCCCCTGTTTATGAACTGTTTAACTTAGTAAGTCACTTAGATTCCTTGCATTTCCTACGTTTCTTTATCTGTAACCTGAAACTGACAACCAGATGCCGGAAACTCCTCCCTCCCTTTCTTCCCTCCTTTTTTTCTCCGCCTCCCTCCCCCTTTCCTCGAACAACATATTAAATGCCTAGGATGTGCCAGAAAGTAAACCAGGTACCAAGGGTACAGAGAGGAACAAGAGGAGGCTGAAGCCCGTGGCTTCGTTCCAGGCTCTATTGAAAAGAACTGATCGGAGACCATATAAAAAGCACCTGACAAATTAGAAAGGCTTCCAGAAATACGTATAGGTTTATTATGAGTGATTGCAGAAGTGGGCATATTTTACGTTTTGTTCAAAAGTTAGGATTGGAAGGGGCATCTGGGCGACTCGACGGATTAGGCTCTTGATTTCGGCTCAGGTCATGATCTCACGGTTCGTGGGCTGGAGCCCCACATCGGGCTTTGCGTGGACAGCACAGAGCTCTCTTGGGATTCTCTCTCCCTTTCTCTCTGCCCCTCCCTTGCGCATGCTGTCTGTCTCTCTCTCAAATAAATAAATAAAAATTAGGATTGCAGGAAAAGCAGATTTTTCAGACTCTGCATGCCTCCCTGCAAGCGTGCAAAGGTGAGGCCGGCAGGTCAAACCTAGAACACAGTGTGAGTAGTGCCCCCTGGAGTTGTGCAGTCTGATGACGTGGGAGGAAAAAACCAAACAAATGGGATCCAGGTTCCCTGCCCCACTTTCAAACCTAGCAGCAACTCACTCTCTCTCTCTCTCTTTTTTAATATGCTGTATTAATAGGCTTCTACGATAGGGGCCCACCTCAAAGAGAAAACAAATATTTGAAATTCACTGATGTTGGGGTTCAATAAATGCCCTTAACTGCACTGGCCAACCACAGGAAAAAGTAGGTATTTTTTTTCTGCAAGAAACACGAAAGAGAAGCCATCTCAAATAGCTCTGCTGTTTTTCTGCCCACTCAGAACATTTTCAATTAAAAGCTGAGAGACATCTGTGTTTCGGAGCCTGCCAGGTGTTTCTGACGCTTGCCTCGGCGACGTGAAGCTGAGCTCAGCTCGGTCCGCAGTTCGGCTCTCGAGTTTCCCGTGACGGGTACCTGTGTCTTAACACCACAGCCCCCGGGCCCCCTCTGCAGGCCCGGAGCCCACCCACGGGGAGTGATTTGATATACACGGCGCAGTAATAACCCTCAGCAAACCCCACGTCGCCAAATTCCTCTGCAGCTCTTGGTATTATCCAAGTACTGCCATTTGACTCCCCAAAGGATTAGCCGCAGCAAACCTTGGGGACGAGACAGAGGGTACAAACAGGGACAGGAGAATGGGCAGAAGAGGTCATTCTTTTTTTTTTTTTTTTTTTTTTTAAGGTTTATTTACTTTTGAGACAGAGAGAGACAGAGCATGAATGGCGGAGGGTCAGGGAGAGAGGGAGACACAGAATCCGAAGCAGGCTCCAGGCTCTGAGCCGTCCGCACAGAGCCCGACACGGGGCTCGAACTCACGGACCGTGAGATCGTGACCTGAGCCGAAGTCGGACACGTGACCGACGGAGCCACCCAGGCGCCCCAAGAGGTCATTCTTTATCCAGGCAAGACCAGCGGTGAAGAGTGGAATTTTCGGAGATGAGGCATGTGTTCTGTATCCTTGCTTGCACTCTACTCAGGGAACGAGTCAAAGCAACCAATGATGTGTAGGTGCCATGACAGGGGATGAGAGCAGAGAGGAAAGAGGACGAGGAATGCAGGAAGGCTGCATTGAGGAGGCAGCATTTAAGCCGCTCATATAAGGGAAGAACGTTTCTCGCAGAGAAAGGGAAGAACATTCTAGGAGAGCAAAAAGCATGAACAAAATGTCAAAACCGTGATGTGGCTATAGACTGGAGATAACTTATGGGGGGGCAGGGTTTTGTCAAAACCGTGATGTGGCTATAACTTATGGGGGGGGCAGGGTTTTGGTGGAAAGTGGGGCTAGGTGGAGGCGGGGAGAACGGGAGTCGACAGTGAGGCACCTCACATAATATCCGCGGGAGTCTGGACCTGACCTCAATCTGGAATCCCTTGACTTTTCCGTAGGTATTAGTCTTGGGCTCCTTACCTACTGCCAAACGAAAGGCCCTCAGTGGCTTCCTTTCCTTGTCTTTCCCGTCCTTCAAGCCTCTGCCTGAATCCTGCCTTCTCCAGAAGCCTACTTCGAGCTCACCTTTGTACATCAATCCTTCTCTTTTCCAATTCTGGCTTCCACTCCACGGTCACTTTTGGGCGGTTTTCAGCCACAGTCTTCACTTGGTTTGCCGTGAAGTCTTCCCCCAAGACCTCAAAGTCCTCGTGGCTGGGGCCTCACGAATTATCATTATTCTCTGTCCCCCATGAGTTCAAGAGTAGGTGCTCTGTAAATAACCCCCCTTGATAAATTAGATTTCCTGTATCACATCTCTATTGACTTGCACCTGGGGATCAGTCTAAATATTTGTCATTCTTAGGTTGGTGACACGTGAGTTGGATCCCCCGGATCCCTACCCCATGCCTTTCATTTTTTTGAAAACCAGCCTCAGTGTCATTCAAGGAGTCCCCCAAAGCTTGCCCTGATAGTGGACACGAGGGATAGCCCTGGGATCATTGCTAGGGCAGGGGGAGGGGAGAACCCCCAAAAGTCAGACAGGTTCTCTTTTCAACTAAGTCAGCCTCAAGACCCTTTTGGCCCTGAGGGATGGAGACAATCTGTACATCGAGCTGAGACACACAGCCCAGTCTCTGATGGGATTTCCTTGTGTGGCCCAGACATCTGATGAACCCCAAATGCTGTTTTTATTTACTGAATTGCTTTTTGGAACTTTCTAGACTCACCATGAGTTTGGTTTGCTCAGGCTGTCCTCATGGCGGATCTTTCCGCCTATTATGCCTTCACGCACAGGCTCTCTCTCTTCCAGGTCTCCACGCAGACCCCAGCACCTCTAGACCATCTTCCTCAACCACCCAGCCAGCCTTGGGCATTCCCCTCTGTGCTGGCCAAGTACCCTTCAGTAAAACCTATCTCGTAAGGCCACTGGAGGGTTATAGGAGAGGACGGTACGAAAACTTCAGTAAATGCTAATGGTTGCTGCTGAGACTACGACTCCTGTAATCAACCACTTTGTGCTACACTTTGTCTTTTCCCTTATGCATATTTAGCGCCCAGCGGAGGCCAGGCATGGAGGAGGTGTTTCCTGAACGAGTGAACCATATCAGTGCGACCTCAGAGGAACAAGCCAGACCTTAACATTCACAGGTTTGGGATCCAGGGTAATTAAGCGATCATGCTTAAAAACACAATACGTCAGGGGCGCCTGGGTGGCTCAGTCAGTTGGGAGTCCGATCCTTGATTTTGGCTCAGGTCATGATCTCGCAGTCCATGAGTTCGAGCCCCGCGTCAGGCTCTGTGCTGACGGCTCAGAGCCTGGAGCCCGTTTCAGATTCTGTGTCTCCCTCTCTCTCTGACCCTCCCCCGTTCATGCTCTGTCTCTGTCTCAAAAATAAATAAACGTTAAAAAAAATTTAAAAAACCAAAACCAAAACCAAAAACAAAACACCATAGGACAAAATGAACCTTCAGGGATACAGTGCCAAGAATGCAAGGCCACAGAGGTGAGACGCACATGTTGTCGGAGAAGGGGTTGGCCGACACTTCCCAAGGAGGTCAAGGTGGTACCACGTGGCACAGGTAGTAAGCAGCCACGTGGAGATATTGGAGAAGGGCCTGTTGACTTCACAGGCCTTGTAAAAGCATCTGTTCTCCATCGCGAGGAGCACACGATTAGCCCTGGCAGACACGGGCTCGATCCCGGCCCTGCGGCTTCAATGTTCCACGACGTATCAAAGTCTCTGGCCGTGGGCATTGGACATGGAGCTGGGTAATCTTGTGTTGTGGGTGTTGCCGGGCATATTATAGGGTTCGCAGGAGCGTTCCTGGCCTCTACTCTCTTGGTCCTAATTCTGCCCCCCACCCCATGCTGTGACAAGAGCCCCCTAGCTGAGAACCACCGCTAGCAGCTAAGCCTGGGTCTCCTGAGCTATGAGGGGAGGCTAACAATCCCTAGGAGGCCGGGCTGTTGTTAGGATCACATGAGGTAACACGTATGAAAGGGCTTAGCCCAGGGCTGGTGCGGGGCTGAATGGCCACAATAAAGGAGGGAGGAAAGACCCTCCCCCATCCACACGCTGCTCTGGGAGGCTGCCTGGGAGATAACAGGGCAGAAGGGGCCCATCAGTCTCTGTCCTGAAATCCCACCAGAGTCAGCAGCTCACGGAGCTAGCCTTGCCCTGTAGGTATGTAAATATGGGAATTATCAGGGCCAGCATCTGTGAGAGTTCAAGCAGGAAGTCCTTACAGCTTCCTGTAAAAAAACAAGTGACAAACTTGGATAAACAGCAAGCAGAGTAAAGATATTCCTGTGTCATCACCAGCCTCCCAAAGAGTTGTGCGCTCATTCTCTCTCTCTCTCTCTCTCTCTCACACACACACACAAGCCTCCTGCAGTACGATGCACCATAAAATAGTTATCAAAACCCTCCCTTACAAGTCAGACTTGAGATGAAGTCTCACCTCTGCTACTTATGAGCTCTGTGACTTTGCTCCAATTACTTTACCTCTCTGAGCCATAGCTTCCTCTTTTTAACCCAGGGATAACAATGGGACCTACTTCAAAGGGCTAACGTGGGTGGTCAGTGTAATACTATATATCAGCAATGTGTGTATTTCTCACGTAGATGACGCCCATGGTGGGGACCAAGTGCCTGGGGTCTAGTACATACTCAAAATATATTAGTTCTTCCCCTTCTCAGTAATGGTACGACCAGCAATCTCCCCCAAGGGGCAATCCCCATTCTCCGATGGGAGAGGATACTGTGGGGCTGAAGCATCACCCACTGGGGAAGAGAGCTCAGCAAATGGAGGCCCAATCAATGAGCAGTCGGTGGGTGAGCTGGAACGGCAAGAGGATGGAGCTTGGGGTCAGAGACGTCCACGTTCAAAACCCCACTCTACCACTTAGCATCTGGGCAAATCCCGCCCTCTGTCCGAGCACTCACGTCCGCCATTTCTGAGCCCCATAGGGCACTCATGGCCTTTGCCAACTCTGTGGTTCCTCATTTCACACTCTCGTCACTGTCTCAGGAGATAGCTGCTTGGCCCTGAGCCAAGGGTGAGGGACACAGAGGTAGATAGGGCATGGACCCCGCCCTCAAGGAGCTCAAAGTCTAGTGCCAAAAGCCAAACTCCCCAAGAGAAGGTATGGCTAGAAGAGAAGGCATAAAGAAGAAAAGCACTGAAAGCCAAGCTCGAAACGCAGATGCATTAGTCAGAAGAGACGAAGTTACATCACGGGAACAGCCCTCAAATCTCAGTCACTTCACGACACAGAGATGGGCATGTGCATGTGGTCTGCTGTGGGACCAGGGCCTCCTCTGGACGGTTGTCTGTGCATTATCTTAGTATTCTTGGTGTTCAGCTCTCAGGCCACCTGCACACCAAGAGGGCGTCCACGATCACTGAGGCAGGGGAGGGGAGGCACGGGTGTTCTACGCCCTCTCCCGACAGCTTCCACCTGCGAGCGCTGGTTTCGTTCACCTTGACATTTCACTAGACATGGCTGGTCACATGTTCTTTTCTTTCGCTAGCACTCAGCCCAGTGTCTGGCATAAGAGAGAAACTCAACAACCTCATGGGGAAAGAAGAAAGGAAGGGACGGGGACTCGAGCTGTTAAGAAACTTCTCTGCTGTCCAGGAACACAACTGTGGATTGGGGAAGAAGTCTCCTTAAATTAGGAGAGGTTCGGCGTGTGGGTGAGGGGGGCTGAGCCGTGGGTGGTCAGCAGTCAGGTTGAGATAGCTTCCTTTCTGCAGCCACAAAGCAGCTTGTGTCCCAAGCCCCTAAGGTTTCCAGGCCGCTGATACCTGCACCCTCCCCCTCAAGGACTCCACCCCCTTATTTCTTCCTGGGGCATGTCAGAAAGAACATGGGCTGTGGAGTCCGTTGAACCATGGACGTGATTCCTGGACCATTCCCTTTCTAGCTGCATGCCTTGGAGATACTAACTGGACATCCCTGGAACTCAGTTTCCTCGTTCATCAAGCAAAGACATCTGTAAAGTCACAGACCCTTCAACAACTCTTCCCCTTTCCCTCTGGGCCGCACCCTTGAATCCTTTCGAGCATCACATTACAACCCTCGGAACTCACTCCCTGTAAACAACTGAACTTCCCACGGAGCTTTCCCCCCTGGGTAAAGGCTTCCCCGCCTCCTTCCAGCAAAGCGCCATGCGCCTGGGTATGCCTGAGCCCTGCACCTGTCCCCTCCCAGCAGCACTGACAGAGGGGATGTATCCAGCTTGGGGCTGGTGGCAGCTGCTTTGAGTGCCCCGAGCTGCCACATGGTGCACAGGATGCAGCAGGGACGATTACTCACTGCTAATAATTATAGACGGAGACGACACCAGGGGATGGCTGAGCCCAAGGTGGAGGCTCTCAGAGCCTTCTTGTTCTGCATTCTGAACAGGTTCTTGGGGATTCCAGGGACCTGGGTGAGTGAGGCCAGCCCCATTCACTCATTTACGCATGACGTTTCTTTTAATTTTTTTTTTAATTTTTATTTATTTTGGAGAGAGAGAGCGAGACAGAATGTGAACGGGGGAGAAACAGAGAGAGAGGGAGACACAGAATCCAAAGCATGCTCGAGGCTCTGAGCTGTCAGCACAGAGCCTGACACGGGGCTCGAACTCATGAACTTAAACATACTTGTTTTTTTTAATAAACTCTTCAAAATATGGCTGCTTCTCTTTCTCTTCAGGGTGGTACCAGACATTTGGAAGCATAAAAAAGGAAGTGGTTTATAGCTATATTGCCAAAAAAAAAAAAAAAAAAAAAAAAAAATCAGGCATTTATTGTGACTTCCATAGAATCATATGATTTTAAGCTGAAAGGTTTAAATATCATCCAGGCAGAAGTGTCCCTTTCCTTTCCTCAATCTTACAAACGAATAAAGAGAAGTAATTCAGACATGGTGCCCAGAAACCCAGCCCTCCAAATTCCTAAATTTGTCCCTAGTGCTAGGTCTAGTCCCAGGGACAAGAGAGGAGAACAGTATTGAAGGCACCGCAGATCTGAAGCATCGGACGACCTGGATGTTTTTGTCACTTTCTCTCTGTATACGGTTGGGGAAGCCACTTTATTGTGTGACCGTTTCCTGATGGATAAAGGACAGATAAGGAAGCTTTTTATCTTGTTGTTTGTGGAGGACTGGACTCCGCTAGCCAAGTGTTACGATGACCACCACGGCAGCTACCATAACTATTCTTATTTCCACACGGGCACACGGCCCTCATTTCCACGTCAGGAAAACGGAACACGGGCAAATGCGTCGTTTACAAAATGCCACAATTTCCCAGGCACGTTCAGAGCCAAACTCACAGAACGGACGGGTACCTCTCCTCCGACTTTTAGCAGAAGTTGTTAAGCGAGGGGAGTGCCAGTCCCCTGTTCATGGCAGGCTGAGCAAGTGTCTATGGCCCCTTTCAGCAGACTCGGACATTAATAGAACCTAATTCTTTAATGGACTCTGGGTGAATTTTTTTTCTCTTGCATCTTGAGGTCTTTAAAAAGCCTGTGGTGAATGGCACTGACATAAACCTCTTATAGAAACAATCAAATATCACTCGGTAAGATAATTAGCATAAGAATAGCACAAAGTCAGTCTGTCCCACACTTGGTGCCAAACATCAAAAGGGCTCCTGCCAGCCTCACCTCTACCCGATTTTGGTGGCGGAAGGGGTGAATTTCCTCCCTCCCCTAGGCAGTTTCCAGAGTGAAGCAGGGCTCCAAGGTGTGCCATGTTTATTCTGGGCTGCAGGACAGATGATGTTCCCAGTGGGCATCACGGGGCAAAGGATGAGGAAGGAGGGAAGGACGGGAGGCGCAGGAGTTTGGGTGCCCGCCGCCCCCCCTCCCCCCCGCCTCCAAGCCCCACCGGGCAGGCCACTTCCCTTTCTAGAAGCAGTGCTGGGCAGGCATCCCCTCCCCACGCCGCCCCTAACTTCCTGCCTTGTCTTTCCAAGTATTTTCTCGTGTTGATCAGGGGCTTGCTTTTGTTTATGACTTTTGGACAAAATATCGCAGGAAAGGAGTGTCCTCTCTCAGGTCCAGATAAGATGCCCACAGGAGCGCCACGTGGACCCGGCACAAGCTACTCACCGCGATAAAGCACGTGTGTCTCAGCCTGGAAATGCAACTTCTTAGAAATGGTGACTTGCAGGGGTCCTCTGCTCGGGCCTCAGCCCAGAGAGGCAGACCCCCAGCCCAGGCCAGCGGGCATTCTTCCTATACTGTCACCCGATCACCGTGACAGGCGATGGATATTCAAACCGTGGAGCTAAGGAAGTAGAAACACGCGACACCTTTCCGTTTTTCCACATCTCAAGTGTGCAACTGGCATATCGGGAAGAAAACCACAGCCAGGGTTCCTGGCCAGCCTGAAGCTGGGGGATTCTTTCTCACCGTGTGGCCAGAACACAGACCCCAGCCCGGCTGAGCTCGAGACACCGTCTTCTTGCGTCCCCTTTAACTTAGCTGACAGCTATGAAAACGGGTTGCGTTTTTTTAAATAAATAGGCATTTCTCATTAGCTGGGGGCAGTTCGCAGGCATAGGGCCTCCCTGTCCACGGGGAGCTCTCCCGGAAAAAAACAAGAGCCCCGGGTCTCCCGCACAAAAGCCCTGCATACCTGTGCCCCCACACTGGCTGGGCAGGGGGGGGGGATTATTCACCCATTCTGTTGTGACAGACAGAAAGGGAATTTAGCAAAGCACAAAATTTCCTAATTAGTGCGCCGGGAGTTCTTTGGATGGTAATTTGGAACAAAAAGAGAGAGCCCCACCATGACGGGGTGAGGGAAAGGGAAAACCCAAGCCAAAGAAAAAAGAAAAACCCACAAAAACCAAAAACCAAAAAACAGAGGCGGTGGGGAGGAACAAGTGGCCCGCTCACGGCAGGCACAGAAAACAGTTCTAGAAGTTTCTCCTAGCCAACAGCATTCTTCTCTTCCAGAGGCTGCTGCTCACATATGGCAACACGATCCCCAGGCACCTACCATATGTAAGGACACAAGGTTTTATGACTTATTGTCGGTAAGATTTATGGAGATGATATACGAGCGGTGATTTTTTTCATCTTCTCATCTCGGGAGCAAACACGGAGAGGCACGGCCCCCAGCCCTCTTGCCGGCCGGGGCTGCGGGATCCTAACACGGGGCCCAGGAAACACTCGGGCCCCGGCCGGGTCTGCTGCTTCCCCCCTTTAATAAAGGAACAGCCTGTGGTAGCAGCGGCAACAATTTATTTGATTAAAATGGGCTACTCTGGAGCTATTTTGCGGTATGTTAATGAGTGCTATATCGTAGACATGTATTAAATTAGATTTCATAAATGTCAGCCGTGTTTGCACAGGAAATGCACCAGCCTAAATGTGGACCGAACGCGGAATTAATTTCCCCCCTCCGGAGCACGCGCATTCCTGCAGGGGTGAAGGTGTGCTGGGGAGGTGAGGACAAGACGCCCTGCTCGCAGGGTTAATATTAGCACTGGTCAAACACAGCAGTTCTGGCTCGCGGCCGCCTTGCAAACAACGAGAATACGAGGGGGCTGAAAGGAAGGAAATAACAGAACTCAACACTTCCTTGGAACAAGCCCTCAGCTTTCTGTGTCACAATATTTCACCTTTCCCTTACATCAGAATCAGCACAAATGCGCGCAGCTTGAGAAAACAGGCCGCAGGAAGAAATGGCAATCTGTGGCCAGAAGCATCCTGGCTTTCGAGAACAGTGATTCCCTGCCACCAGCCACGGAGATGTCCTCGCCAGCTCTCGAGCGTTCGGACGGGCTGGGAGGAAAGAGCTTACCGAGGAACCCCTTTCAGAATTCCGGGGGGAGGGACCCTGAGCCCGCTGGCTCTTTCCTGCCTCAGTGTCCTTCCCTACTTAATCTTCCATACCTGGTCTGGAAGAGTTAGAGCTCACATGTTCTCTCTTAAGGAGCAAGGAGTCAAAAGAACAGCGCCGTGAACATGAATTTCTGGGGTCGCGGAGATTTTCGTGGCAGGTGCCATAATTCCGAGAAAAATCTGGATAAATAGATTCATCTAGTCAAAAATAAATAAACATTAAAAAATGTTTTTTGAGAGAAAAAAAATAATAACGTAGAAGCGACTGTGACTGGTGTCTAGGAAACTGCAGTGACCCAATCTCATGCCTCTGCAGTTGGGAGGCAGGGTGATACTTGTGTGTTCCTTTGGACAGAGGCACTTGGAAAAAAGACAGATTGATCCTTCAGCTGTGTAGTTTATAGGTGTCTATCAGTGTTCTTGGATGGCAAACAGAGTGTGTGTCCCTTTAAATGCGATTTTGTGAACGTGAGGCTCCCGAGGGAGAGGGCACCCACTTTAGCCAGCAGCAGCCACAAAAGAAAAAAATTGTTTTGCCTTGTTTTGTTTTCGTGGCCATTCGTTTTGTAATCTTGTTTGGCACGCTTTATAGCCGCTAAGAGCTTAAAAGAAGTGATTTGATCAACGAAGCCAAAGTGAGGTGGCCTTTCCTTTCCACATGGGCCAGATTTGTTTTCTTGTGTTTCTACGAGTGTTCCAATGAAACGAAATTCAAAGGAAGTGAGCACACATTTGATATACACAAGACTCTTCTTAGGAGTCCTGGGAATCCTAGAGTCTTGGGTTAAAAAGAAGACCTGATTGGATTCCCACCACTACCGCCTCCGAGATCTTGAACGTGTTCAGCAGACTTAATGAGACCCCGAATCCTCTTATCTCCGCTGAGGACACAACTTCCTTCCTGAGATTTTGGACTACAGAGGAGATTAAGCACCTGGGCAACACCGGGGCTCAGTTGATGTTAGTTTTAGTTCGTATTTCCAGCGCTTTGGGCATAGTTAGCTTTTGGATGAATAGGATTCAGAGTCATTCATTTATTTGCGCACGGACTCACTCAAGACATGTTCACTGAGGACGTGTTATGAGCCGGGGACTATATAGTGGGCACCTGGGATAGGATAGCAAACACGAGAGCTTAGGTCCCTGTCCTCATGGACAGACAGATATTCGTCTACTAAACACATAAATAAGATGACTTCAGATACGGAGAAAAGACGACGGCGAGTATGACAGGGTGCCTGGGAGGGGGAACAGACTAAAGAGGATGGCAAGGGACACCATGAAGAGCTGACACTGACAGGAAAAACAAGAAGCAGGCAGCCAGATAAAGAGAAGAGGAAGGCTATTCTAGGGTAGGGTTGACAAAATACAGGACATTGAGTTAAACTTGAATTTCAGATAAACAACACTTTTCAACGTAAGTGTGACTCCATATTGCATAGGATGTGATTACAGAAAAAGAATCATTAACTGTTTATTTGAAATTCCCATGTGACTACACGCCCTGTGTTTTTATTTCCTAAATCTGGGGGGCCTATTGGAGGAGGTGGGAACAGCAGGGACAAAGGCGATGCCATGGGAGTGAACTTGGCTTATCTAGGGTGCAGAAAGAAGGTCAGCATATCCAGGGGGTGGGAGATGTGCTTTCGGACAGGAAGTCAGAGCCCCACTATAAAGGATCTGGAGGCTATGATGAGGAGCTTGAGTCAATCAAACACAACGACGTATGTATTTAATCCACGGAATTATCTGGGCCATGAGTAACAGCCCAACTATCACCAGAGGTTGGCGAACAAAGCCTGCAGGTCAAATCCAGGCTGATGCCTGTTTTTGTAAATAAAGTTTTATTGGAACCCGGCCCCACGCCTTTATTTACATGGTGTCCGTGGCTGCTTACCCACTATGGCAGCAGAGTGGAACAGTTATTACAGAGACCATAAATCCCACAAAACCTATTTACTCCTCTGTCCTTCAGAGAAACTACGGCATGTCCCAGGAACCAAAACACAACAACTCCTAGGAAACAGCAATCTCCCTGTGCTGAATCCTAGTTTCCTGCCCACCTTTCTTAACTTCCATTTTCCTATTTTGTGGTTCCTATTCAATCAGAAACTAATTTTTTCTTTAACGTTTTTTATTTTTTTGAGAGACAGAAGGTAAGCAGGGGAGGGGCAGAAAGAGAGGGAGTCACAGAATCCGAAGCGGGTTCCAGGCTCCCGGCTGTCAGCACACAGCCCGACACTGGGCTAGGTCTCACAAACCACGATATCATGACCTGAGCCGAAGTCAGCCGCTTAAGGGACTGAGCCACCCAGGTGTCCCCCCGCCAAGAAATTAAATTTTTAGATAAATGTTTTTTTTTTAATTTTTATTTTTAATGTTTTTATTTATTTTTGAGACAGGGAGAGACAGAGCATGAACAGGGGAGGGTCAGAGAGAGGGAGACACAGAATCTGAAACAAGCTCCAGGCTCTGAGGTGTCAGCACAGAGCCCGATGCGGGGCTCGAACTCACGGACCTCGAGATTGTGACCTGAGCCGAAGTCAGATGCTTAACCGACTGAGCCACCCAGGCGCCCCTAGATAAATGTTTTAAAACAATCAAGTGTTCAAGTTTTTGAGTCTGGTACTAAAATGGAAAGAAAACTAATTTGATTCCAATGTGTGGTTGCTAATAATACTCAGATTCATTAACCCGTTATGACACCATCATAAATGAAGACTTGTTTCTTATCTCATAGACTTATGTCCATTAAGGTTATTACTTTCTCTGTTAAGAGGTGAGCACAGGACATCGGTCCATGTTAAGTATACATAATTTATATGCAAATTACACGGTGGCCAAGGTGGGATTCGTGCAGAATTACCTGATTTTGAGGACGGCTACGAAAGAAACGGGCAGAACTTTTGTAAATGCTCTGTTCTTCTTAAGAAAACTAAAATAATAATAAAGCTCTACCCCGACATTGAAAAATTAACGCTTTTAAAAGTTAATGCTGAGGGGTTTCTGGGTGGCTCAGTCGATTAAGCTTCCAAGTCTTGGTTTCATCTCAGGTCGTGATCTCAGGGTTTGCGGGTTCGAGCCCTGTGTCAGGCTCCGAGCTGAGAGTGCGGAGCCTGCTTGGGATTCTCTCTCTCCCTCTCTCTCTGCCCCTCCCCTGCTCATTTTTTCTCTCAAAGTAAATAAACTTAAATTAAAAAAAAAAAACCTTAATGCTGAAAAGCAGGAACAAGGCAGCATGGTGGCCAGCCAACAGATAATAGTGATAATTTGGATTCTACCACGAGCCAGCTGAAAGCAGTATGCCCCCTAAGCCTGAGTTTCTTTCTCCATAAGACAGGAACGATCCCACCCACGGACACATAATAATTTCTGGGGACACTAGGCACTTTTGCCTTCATGAGTGCCTCCTCCATTAAAAATATTAAAAATTCTAGTACTTTGTGACTATGTGGTGTAAAGATGAATATAATCCAGGCTGGGTTGTATTCATTTGTTCCTGTGGATTTTAAAATAAATTAAAACGCTGATACGGGATCCCAAAAGGATCTTGAGTCTTAGGCGCTGTGTCTGCTGTGCCCAAATGAAGAAGTCGGCCCTGGCCTCCCCTGCTCCCAGGAATTGCCAGCCAGGACTCCAGGAGGTGATGCGAGCAAGTGGGGACCACATAACAAACGCAATATGGCTGTTGTTGATTATGTGCTGATACACATACCTTTCAAAAATCAAAACAGTTGGAGGCGCCTGGGTGACTGAGTCGATTAAGCGTCCGACCTTGGCTCAGGTCATGATCTCACTGTTTGGGGGTCCGAGCTCCACGTCGGGCTCTGTGCTAACAACTTGGAGCCTGGAGCCTGCCTGGGATTCGGTGTCTCCCCCTCCCTCTGCCCCTCTCCCCTCTCTAACTCAAAAATATAAACGTTAAATTTTTTTATAATAAAATAAAAATCAAAACATTCGTGTTATAGCCAATTTGTCAAGTTACGCTTCTAAAAATAAAATAAAAGGTGTTCCCATTCAAGTTGTAATATCCACACATTTTCATTAGAGAAAATGAGAGCACGCAGAAATGAACACAAAAGGAGAAAATAAAAATCACTCAGAATATGCTCTTACCCAGAACTGACAGTTCCTAATGCTTTAATACATACCCCTATGCTCTTTTCTTGTTTATATAAGGATGATGTTAGTTGTAACAGAATTGAAACACACTCTACACACTTTTTTTGTAACTATTTTCCCCACCTACCCAAAGAGAATATCTGTCATCCTATTATTCTTTCAATATCAGCTTAATGATATTATAATATTCCATATTATAAAAGCACGCATATTCATTTATATGATCTCCTCTCATCCAACATTCCCATCTTTTTTTTAAATTTACCATGATAGACAATGTTGTGATGAATAACCCTGTGGCCACAAGTCGATGATGTCGTTTTTTATTTTTAAAATGAAATTCCTGTGGGCTTAACACTATCTGGAGTGTGGCCTCCCTGAGTAAAAAAAAGATCTTACTACACAGTTGGAGGAGGAGACCCACGAAAATAAAGGGCAAAATTAATGGCCCGGTTCCTCGTCAACAAACAGGGTCCTGGGGCCAGAAAGTTCGCCTTGGCCACAGGGCGGGAGCTGAGATGGAGAACAATGTTCCGCATGCTTTTCTCATTTGGATTTAAAACCCAGCGGTTTTGAAAGTCAGTTAATAACCCAAAAACTTGTTAGTTACCGACCACTGCTAATAAGAAAAAAAAAAAAGTTAATTTGTATGTTAGAACATTCACTTGGACTCTTCATGTTCTTCCTGATTTTACCGCGGTTACAAAATCTGGGAGTCCAGCACTATCGCGCTGTTAGCTGGGTAATACTGCACAAGGTCCCTGTACCAAAATTTCTTCTCTGTAAAACTGGGAAATAAAACCTACAGCCCACAATTTGGGAGGGCTGAGTCAGAGAGTAGTACCATGGGGCCAGCGCGGTGCCAGGCACACAGTAGGTCCACAAAACCATTAGCCTCTGCCCCCACCCCCCCTCCCTTGCTCAGCAGAATCGTCTGTGAGGACTTCCCCAGTCAACCTGGATGTAAATTGATTTGTTGAAAAGCTTTTGTGGTGCTTTAGCCACAGAAGCCCAAAGAACTGGTGATCACGTACAATGATCCTTTGCGATCTTCTTCCTTTGAGTTAACTCATCTTTTTACTTTGTCTTTCAGGCAGAAAAGACATTTGGCCTTTTGAGGGAAGATGAAGGGGGGCCACTTCAACTGGGAACATCTACTACTTTTGACTTTTGGGCATGAACTACATTCCAGGAGAGGAGGAAACTTCCTTACAGGGAAGTCGCAGAGCAGATTTCATCATTCCCATTTAACAGAGAAGAAAATGGAGACTGGGAAAGGCTGGAAAACCTGCTTTGTATCACAGAGCCAATAAATGCCAGAAGCAGGATCAAACCACAACTCAGCCCCCCCCCCCCCCCACGTGAATCACTTCCTGAGTTCTTATCATGTAGCGAACACTGTGCTCAGTTACCTTCCTACCTTCTACATGCTTCTAGATACTACTAGATGCTTCTAGATACTACTAGATGCTTCTGGGTGGTTGTTTTGTTTTTTTTTAACGGAGATATAATTGACATAACCTTGTACGTTTCAGGGGTGTGACACAATGATTCAATATTTGTATATCTTGCAAAATGATCACCCAGGTAAGTCCAGTTAACATCCAACACCACTCATAGTTACAATTTTTTTTTCTTATGATGAGACGTTTCAAGATCTTCTCTCCTAGATACTTTCAAACGTGCCATATAGTATTATTTGCTATGGTCATCATGTTATACATTACATTCTCATGACATTTCTTTTACGACTGGAAATTTCTACCTTTTGACTCTCTTCATACACATCCCAAACTCCCCTTCCCTCCCCACACCTCATGCAACCACCAATCTGTTCTCTACAACCAAGAGATTGGTTTGGGGTTTGTTTGCTTGTTTTTCACGTTCCACATATAACTCAGATCACGTGATGTTTGTCTTTCTCTGTCTGATTTATTTCACTTAGCGTGACACCCTCAAGGCCCTTCTGTGTTGTGGCCATTTGCAAGACTCCGTTCTTTTTTATGGCTGAGTAATATTCCATTGTGTATCTACCACAATTCCTTTACCCATTCATCCATCAGGGGGCACTTGGGTTGTTTCCATATCTTGGCTACTGTAAACAAGGCTGCAATGAACACGAGAGTGCACATATCTTTCCAAGTTAGTGTTTTCATTTTCTTTGGATAAATACCCAGGAGTGGATTTGCTGGATTATATGGTAATTCTCTTTTGAATCTTTTGAGGAATTTCCTTACTGTTTTCTGTAGCAACTACACCAACTTCCATTCCCACCAACAGCACACAAGGCGTCTTCTAGATAGGATACTTCTAGATATTTCTAAGCATTTTTACCTTCTAGCCCTGAGCTGTCCAAGAGGTGGCTACTGAGCCCTTGAAACGTAAGCAGTGCCACTGAGGAACTGATTTTTTATTTCATTTACTTCTGTAATGGAGTTAAACTTAAATACTAATACTTGATTTCGTTATTGGAAAACTTTTAAGTACGTTTGGAAAAACTTGGCGAGGTGAATCTATTTCTTCAACTGTAAACATTACGAAATCTAAATAGAGATCAAGTATTTCTGATAAAATTGTAGCATCCCATAGGAGAGGTGTTACAAGTATATAAAATGCACACTGGATCTGGAAGATTTAGCAGGAAAAAGAGGAATAAAATATCTCGTTCACATTTATATACTGATTACAGGGTGAAATAATATTTTGGATGTAGTGAGTTAAACAAAGTCCATTAATATAATAAATTCTGCCCGTTCGTTCTTACCTTACCTCATGTGACTAATCAAACCTCTGAAACTACAAACGGGTATTGGTTGTTTTACATGGGCACACCTCCATCACCCCATACTTTTAGATTCTTACTAAAATTTTCTCCGGGCTCGAATCCTGCTCCATAGTCAGTTCCAACGTGTCAAGTGAGACCCTGCCTCCAGCTCCAGAATAAAACAGGTCGTGCGACCCACGGTCGAAGGATCAGAAAGCCAATTTTCCTCAGATAGGAGTGGGATTCAAGGGTCTAGCCATTCAGCTGACGTTGACCATCCTCATGGTCACAGGGACTGGTTCACCGAAGGACATGTGCCCTAGGTTAATCTAAGCAAAGTGAATCCAAATATATCTGGACGGAAGGTTCATATGAATGATGCTCTTTTCCTCCGGGGTCTGCTAACAGGAAGGACGGTGTGAACTTGGAGCTCCCAGAGCCCATACTTAGAGCATAGAATGAAGTCCTAAAAAGGAGCTGACACAAAAAACAGGCATCACTGAGAGATGCAATGAAACCCACCCTGATGACATCACTTGAGCCCCTGGATCGAACCACGCCTGAAGCCCATATATACATATATCTGCATTCCTGATTCGCACGAGCCACCGAACTACCTTGTTTTCTGCTCAAGCCAAATGAGCTGTATTCCTGTGATTGGTACCAAAAGTCCAGGATACTGTTCTCCTTCCTTTAGATTTATCCTGAGGACCACATAGGATAATGGGTAGGAAACTCCTAGGCAATTATACGCTATTCCACCTTTCAACTATCATTGTGGTTTTAGAAGGGAAAGAAAAAATAAACACAAAGAGCAGGCAACCTGAGCAAAGCCCACCATCAATGACTTGAGATACGAATCAAAACCTAGGTTTGCAAAGAGCCCCATTCAGTACACTTAGCCCCCGTGGCTGGTTATCTCATCCAGCTGCTACTGGGTACACTTTGTCCACCTGCTGTGCCCTGGGCTGCCCCAAACATCTGCTGCTACCTTCCCTGGGCTCGAACAACGCCATTTGTCCGCCATTTCTACCTGGTTCTTCCCGCAGACGATTCTGATGTTGCGTATTCATTTTTTTCCCATTCATTTGCTTGTTTACTTATTTGGAGGGGGTGATGTCAGCCCAGTAATCTGGGTCTGTGTTTGGAGAGCTCACATGTGTAGCAGCTGGACACAACCCTTTAGGCGGGCTCTCTCTCTCTCAGGTTACAGTCAAGGGTGTTCCTTCCCCCCACCTTGAAGGCCCTGCCTGAAGACCCCCTCAGACCTCATTTTCTCCATTTGTCTCCCCTCCACCTGCTGCTTTCCGCCTCTCCTTTTGGGATTCACTTGACCGAGAAGCCTCTCCTGACAGCTCCTGGCGGGCCTCTGTGCTCCCCTCTGACTCTCCATCCTGGCCCCCATTATGCGGGTGAGAAGCTATTCTGTTTATCTGTCTAGCCAGCTCTCCAGTAGACCACGACATCCTGAGGGCAGGAATCGGACTGGATTTGGCTCCGTGCCTCTCTAAACTGGGGCTGTAGGGGCTGGAGCCTCGGGGATGATTCGCAGGTATACAACGAGCAAATGAATGGAGCCAAGCGACCAAGAGCCCTCCTGGTCTTTCAGACCTTCCTGGGTGCCCCAAAGCTCTTCTGTTGCCAAGCAACTTCCGCGCGTCTCTGTTGACGCTGAAAAACTACAGCTTTGAGTGAAATAAGAGAAGCGTCTCTCGAGTGCCTCTGCCTCTTCCACGTGTACCTGGAGGTTTGGGGTGGGGGTTCCTGGTCTCCCCACCAAGGCCTGGAGGCGGTGTTAGTCACCTGAGACAATGGAGGGGTCCCAGAGGCCTCAGCCGTAGGCATGGGCAGCACCAGCCAATGGTTAGACCTGTTTTCTGCAACCACCTCTAACTGGCCACCAGCTCAATACTCGGCTGTGTCAAGGACAAATGTTATGAAGACCACGGTGTTACCTTGGAATCTTTCAAAGTGGCATTTTCCCTTTAATTGTGAGCTTGGGAGGATGAGGGAGAGAGAGAGAGAGAGAGAGAGAAGGGAGGGAGATTGAAGGAGGGAGGAAGCAAGGGGAAGGAGGGAGACAGGGAGGAAGGGAGGGAGAAAAGAGAAACAAAGAGAAAGAAAGAAAAAGGAAGGAAGGAAGGAAGGAAGGAAGGAAGGAAGGAAGGAAACATTGTCTTCTCCCTAGAGATCACAGAAGAAGAGAGGGATGGGCCCCGGGGTTACCAGAGGCCACGATACAACAGCTGCCATCAGAACATGTCCTGTGATGGACAGAGAAAGAGACACTCCGTGGAATGCATGAATAAGTCACTCTGGAAATAGTGCATTTCAAGTCCATCACTGGGCAAGAACCAGGCTGAGATGTGCTGTAAACAACATGATGTCTTTAAATGTCTACTGGAGCTAATTAAGTTGGAGATGCTTTTTTTTGGCACATCCTTGGAGGGTTACCTTGGGGCCTTATTCGGGAACATCATCTCCCAGAATTAAAAAAGAAAAACTCTGTGGCCCTCACGCTGCTGCACTGGCCCATCTCCGGGCAAGTTCAGTCATGAGTCAACACAAATCTCCTGCCCAATAGCCCGATACCTGCTGGCAAAGAACGAACGGACACGAAACGGGACCGGTGGAGAGGACAGAATCTGCAATCTTCTGTGTGTCTCTTCTTCCTCTCCCTGCCCCATCTGCCTGGCTGTTTCTCCCCTCTGAGGAGCACTGCCCTTTCCTGATGCCATAAGCTGAAGTAATTTGCTTTTAATTAGGACCACAGTCATTTCCAAAAGAGATGGGAAAGCAGGCTGGCTCTTCAGAGTTCAAGTGGATTTGATGCACGTGGTAAATTCAGATCACACTGGGGGTAGCCAAGCTGAGTGGCTTGTCCCTAATGTTCTGGGCTCCTCACTCCGGTCAACAAGGGTCTACTCGTATGCAGCACCGGTTAATAGGTCAGAAGGGGTGCGGAGAAGGGGGAACCGTGACCCCTGGTTCCCTCTGTACCTGGTGCTGAAATTATCCGGTTGATGGGGTCTGTGCTCTCCTGCAATGCACCTGCCTGGTATCATGTTCTATGCACCATTCAAACACTCTTCCCTGCAGCTCAGCTCCCCCAGCCCCACCCGGGATGGGTATCTCCATAATTTGCAGTTCCTGCTGGAAGAACTTCAGCCGTTTGTTGGGGGTGGCAAAGAGAAGAGAAAGGGACAGGAACACAGGCTTTGCGGCCTTGGCCCCACCAGCATCTTCCACCCGGAGTTCTGGGCTGGGGACCAAGTCTTCCTGCCTCCCTGTGGTTCCAGGCCAGGTGTCCACCGCGGCCCCTTCCTTCTAGAAGTCGCACCTGGGAGCCTCAACCTGGCTTCCACTCTGGCTTTCCGCTCCCTTCTCCCTGCTCCCCGTACCCGCACATTTTATGACGATAATTGGAAAGGAAAGAAAGGTAGCAGCTTTGTTTACAGTGCAATTAACATCTGAATAATTTACTAGGAAATAAGCTGGAGCTATATTCAGCACATAGAGCCTGCTCCCTTTCTAAAGCCAGCTTGAAATCCTTAGAGGCGGGACTGTCTGCCCCCTTCCCCTGGGCTGAGCTGGGTCTCCGTTGGACAACCAGCCACTGGCATCAGCACCTCCCTGCTTCTGACAAACCCCAACTGGAAATTCTCAGGAAGACCCCACTGCCCACACGGGGAGCTCTGCGAAGGTTCCTGTGCCCCCTCTGTCCGGGCCTGCCCCCGGCCCACCGCCTCACCAAGGCCACCTCCGCTTCCAGATGGCTTCTGTGCCTGGCACAGAGCCCATTTGGAAGAAAAGCCTGTTGGGGGTTAAGAGTGAGAGGCCCAACGCCTGGTGATGATCACAGGAGGCTGACTCACGACTCCCCTGCTCCACGGGGCCCTGCCCAACCCCCGCCTCGGGAGATCCGCACGTCCGAATGAGTTGGCACAAAGAAAGCAACTTAGGACGTGGGCCTGGCAGGGGAGAGGGTGCTGTCTGCATGAATAGCACCCGGCTTACCCCTCCAGCTGGCTTTGATGTGCGCTTCTGGTTCACCAAATAAGCACAATCCTGCTCCGTCATGCTAAGCGTGCCCTAGAGCTGCTGTCCTGCTTCCAAACACATAGCTGGGCTTTGCTTTGCCCACTGGCCTTGGCCTTGGCCCTCTTTCCCCTCTCCCTCCTTTTCCACCAGACCCTAAGGATGCGCGTCCTCTCTGTTACGACTTCTTAAGACAGCGGACATTCAGAGTCCTTCCAGGGAGACCAGGAAGATGCTCTTGGATCCACACCCACACTCCTTTCTACGGCTCTTGATTCTTCATCCCGGGACACCCAACTCCCAGCCAGACCCAGGGGGCTCAGGGGGGCCCGTGCCACGCACAGCCCTTCTTCCGCCCTGCCACTAAGCACTGTAGGAAGGGAACGACACTTTGGACGGTGGGTGTAGATCAGAGCTCGGGTTGGGGCAGTGGGGATTCTTGCCAGGAACATTGTGACAGGGAGTAGAGTTCTCTCCGTGAGACCTCCCGGACAAAGTGACTTAAATCCAAGCAGGTAAATAGTTAATCAGTCTCTTTCACGTTTTGGGAACTTACAGGGCTGCAAGTACCCCCCACCCCCGACAGCGCTTTTATTTAAATGAGAACGGGGTGCCCCTTCCTCTGGGCAAAGGGAGCCCCTCCCCCACTTGCCAGGGCGCGTAGTTCAGTGATTCATATGCAGGTTGGATTTCCATCCTCACTTGGCCCCTTAGCTGAGGGCCTCTGTGCAGTGTACAACCTACTCAACCATACAGAGCACCCCAAGTACCTGGTAAAGGAAAGCGGCATGGTGGTGAGCCATGAGTCCTAAAGTCTAACACGGAGGCTGAAGATGGTAGTTAAAGACCAAGGTTTGTGGAGCCAGCAGCATGGATTCGAATTCCACCTGGCTCACATACTAGCCAAGTAACATTACACAAGTTGTTTAATTTCTCTGTACCTCGGCTTCTTCCTTTGTGTAGCGAGCACAAAACAGATCTTAAGAGTGTGCATACATCCATTATCCACCTCCTTATTAAATGTTTAAATATTGCCAGGCCCCTCACTGATAGGAAACTCCAAACAAATCATTTCATCTCTCTGTGTCCTGATTTGATTCGGAGAGATTTTACTGAAGGTGCCTCTTTGAAGTCCTAATTGGACACTCTCTTTCTCTCGAAAATAAATAAATGTTAAAAAAAAAATTTATAGGGGCGCCTGGGTGGCTCAGTTGGTTAAGCGGCCGACTTCGGCTCAGGTCATGATCTCACGGTCCATGGGTTCGAGCCCCGCGTCGGGCTCTGTGCTGACAGCTCAGAGCCTGGAGCCTGTTTCAGATTCTGTGTCTCCCTCTCTCTGACCCTCCCCCGTTCATGCTCTGTCTCTCTCTGTCGCAAAAATAAATATATGTTGAAAAAAAAAATTTATAAAGGGGGGGGCGGGTGCCTGGGTGGCTCAGTCTGTTGAGCATCCGACTTCGGCTCGGGTCGTGATCTCCCGGCTCATGAGTTCGAGCCCCGCGTCGGGCTCTGTGCCGACAGCTCGGAGCCTGGAGCCTGCTTCGGATTCAGGGTCTCTCTCTCCTCCACTCACACTGTCTCTTTCTCTCAAAAATAAACGTTAAAAAAATTTTTTTAAAAGAAGTCGTAATTGGAGACCTTCACCAATGTGTATGCCCTCCTCCTGACACACTCTAGCTTGTGCTCTGACTTGAGAATCCCGCCTTTGCACACCCCGACTTGTCCCTTATTTGCAGCATGAGCACGAGCAGCTGAAGAGGTCACGGCCTTTCTGCACCGAGAAACAGGACTTCACATTACTTCTCGGGAGTTCCCATGTGAGGGGCTCATCGAGAGAATCACACAGTGTGGTTGATGCTGGGCAGAGCATGGTCCCTTACTATCTATCATGGGATGAACTGTGCCCCCTTGGCCCCCAAAGTCATAAGTCCAAGTCCCAACCCCCAGGACCTCCGAATGTGACCGTGTTCGGAAAGAGGATCTTGGCAGATTCGTCAGTTAAGATGCGGTCGCACTGGAGTAGGATGAGCCCCATTCCAGCGACGGCTGTCCTCGTAAGAAGGGGAGATTTGGGGACAGATGCTCACACAGAGAGAACCCCAGGTGAACACAAAGGCAGACACGGGGGTGACGGTCCACAAACCAAGGAACACCAGAGACTGCCAGTGAACCGACCCGGAAACCGAGGGAGAAGCTACAACGCAGTCTCGCTCCCAGCCTTCCAAAGGAACCAACCCTACAGACACCTGAATCTCGGACGTCTGGCCCCCAGCACCGTGAGACGATACGTTTCTGTCGCTCAAGCCACCCGGACCGTGGCTCTTTGTCATGGCGGCCCTAACAGACTAAGTACCTCAGGTAAAAGGGTTCCCCCTTCGTGTTCCTGAAGCCCACAGCACATCATGGGATACAGATCTGGGCCTCGGCAAAGCCACACTTTGCTACATGTCATGGCCCTTCTGCAGTAGCTCGAGAACTGTCCAAGCTGTGAATCTGAGATCCTCAGTCATTTAATACGCTTCTTTTCCCACAAAGGATTTAAAATAGCTTAAGGGAAAAGCACAAAGCTAGTGTAACTGGTAAAGATGCATCGGTATAACCAGAACAAATAGAAATCCAAGGATTTCTATTGCGTTTTGCTGGTTGTGTTTTGCTTTCTGCTCTGGCCACCAGGAAGCTCAAAACCACATATGCAGTTCAACCGTTTCTTCCGTTCAGGACGCAGCTCTGAGCTTCTCGGTGGCAGTTAGGCACCAGGCCCGTGCGGGCAATGACCCTTTTGTAGCCTGTCATTCTTCAATAATGGGAATTGAGCGGGAAATCCAGGTCCCTTAAAGGAGCTCGGAGAGGAGAGAGGCACAACCTCACACTCTAACAGGAAAGGGCCTACTACGTGGAGCCCGGAGGGAAGGCTGAAACTGGCTTCCATTCTCTAGGCACCTGCCACCGCTCACGTGCACCCAGGTTCTGCTCAGTGTCACCCACTGAATGCAGGTCCCCCAGGAAATCCAAGGCAGGGCCATGAGTTAGGCTCACGGTGTTTTTAAAAACTGGGGAATTTCACAGGTGTTTAAAAATCCAGAGGTTTTTCTTCCTTCTTAGTAAATCAGGAAGATCTGACACCACCGGTCCCCTGCGTCCTCAGGCGGAAGTGACAGACTACAGCTGCTCCTTTACACGGAACACAGGGCCCCAGTTTGCCCCAGTCCTTCCCACTCTCTATTCTCCTGCCATTAGCCCCCTGTAGGTGCTGAGCTGTATGTCCTGATCCATTAGCACCTTCAGAGGGAGGTGGTACAGGAGTGACAGTTCTCCCCATTGTACAGGTCAAGGAACTAAAGCCCAGAGGCAAATAGGCTCTGATGGGAAGAAAGCTCCCTGACTCGTGCAGTAAACAACACGTGCAACCGCACACCGGCCCCTTCAAGGTGGAGCGAATTGCCAGCGTCTGCAGACCGTGGTGAAGTTTAAATAAAATAATAAAATAAAGTATGCATGGTGACTAACACAGTGGTATGCTTATAAATGTTTCACAATAAGCTCACTGCAGGAGGGAAACCCTAATTTGTAACGTTTGCCAATTTCTGTTGTGTAAATGCTTCCATCATGGCTCATTTCAAGTTACCAATGTGAAGTCAACTGAAAATTTAACAACTGGCTCTTAAGGACCAGTTACAAGCAAGATACAGTTCATTACCACGCTGGCTGGTGCTGGCTTAAAAGAGCCAAGTGTGAAATTTATACGTGATGTTTTATACTATATGGTATGTTACATTTTGTTATGTTATATATTATACTTATAAAAGCATACTATATTCTTTTAATACATAATATATCTTTAATACATAATTTAAATGGGAAAGATACCGTTTTAATAAATGATATATGGTTTTAATAGATAACGGGAGTTCATAAATACTTTATTCCCTGTTAAAGATTATGTAATAAAATAAATGCTACATTTTAAAAGATTATAAAGAAAAAAGTAGAACACCCGTACACATTCATTTCTTCCTTTCCTTGCCGTAAACTGCAGGTGCAGATATCAGGCCAGTCCTTCCTCCGCCCCCTCCGAGCCCCACTTCCAAGGGTTAGAATCCAAAGAAAAATCCAGATCCAGGTAGGGATGCTTCAGTGGCACGTCTGGATGGATTCCTGAGAAGCAATGACTTCTTCACGGCCTAGAGCTGCTGATGGGATCTTGCCAAGGCCCGGATTCTGCTGCTTATCTGATGGGAGCCACCAGCCCTCGGCCCCAGGAGGGCGGACAGAGATGCTACCTGTCCCAGAACGGCACGCCTTAACCCATGAGGCTCTCTTGCTACGACTCCACACACACACACACACACACACACACACACACACACACACACCCCACAATACATGCAGACACACACCTGTGTGTGGATACACGTGCACACACGTCCTCAAACACACCTGTGTATACACACACACAAGGAATTTTTCTTTAGAATCTTCCTGCAAATGATCATCATAGATTGAGGGGCGCCTGGGTGGCTCAGCCGGTTAAGTATCCGACTTTGGCTCAGGTCATGATCTCGAAGTTCATGAGTTCGAGCCCCGTGTCGGGCTCTGTGCTGACAGCTCAGAGCCTGGAGCCTGTTTCGGATTCTGTGTCTCCCTCTCTCTCTGTCCCTTCTCGCTCACACTCTGACACTCTCTCTCTCTCTCTCTCTCTCTCTCTCTCTCTCAAAAATGGATAAACTTCAAAAACAAAATCTATAATGATAGACTGAAAGCCTCTGTATTCCCCAAATTCAAGGGCACTGCCTCAGACTTAGGAAACCATGCGCCTTCTGTGATCCAATAAATGCCATCGACAGAGAAGACTTTTTCACAGTTAACCATCCGTTGAGCTTTCACTACGAGCCCCAAGTTTCATGTACGTCCACCCGCTCACTCCATCCTTGCAGCCAAGACAGAGGCTGTGTTTTCATCCCCCGTTTTTCCAAGAGGAAACCGAGGCCCAGGAAGTCGGATCAGTGTGCGAAAGGTCACAGAGCCAGCCCAGCAGCAGACTTTCTGGCTAGTCTACTCGAAGGGCATTTTTCTCTTCTCGGGGGCTTCTTCCTTCAAGCCCCTTTTCCAGGAGGGCGCTGGTTTTAGGATTTTCATCAGAAGTCAGTCTGCCCCCGAATCACATGAAAATGACTGGCCCCAAAACTGCCCAGCAGTGACAGAATACTGTTTTGTCTCTGGCGTATTCTAGGTGGTTTTCCAGTGTAACCAACACATTCAGCCCTCTGTGGCACGGAAGTGTGAAAGGTGAGGAAGGCAGAGTGACTCACAGAGGGCCCCACCCCAGCGAGGAAAGAAAGGGATGGTCTCCCATTAAAGGGAGGGCGGCTGCTCTCGGGAAAACGCTTTTGACAAGAAGGCGCAAGAAACACAATAGATTTGTACCAAAGGGTTACTTCCCACCTCATTCACCCCACTTGGCTACAGCTCACTTCCGCAAGTTTCTCCAAATGGGATTCACTTACCAAGGATTTGCCGGTCGAGAGGGTATTTAAAAAGGAGACCCCTGTGCCAACCTCTGTCTTGCAACCGATCGCACATTCCACGAGCGGGTTTCACGGACCCTCTGCTCCCAAGAGGACCTTGAACCCCCTCGGAGGCCGGGGCTGTGTTGCCAGCCTGACATCCTCAGTGCCTGGTGAGAGTCGGGACAAGTTCAAGGATGGAGTTGAAGGGATCCAGGAGGCAGGGTTCTCACTGTGTTAAGCAAAAGGGCATTCCTCCATGGGGAGAACGCACATCACCCAGGGGGACTCTTTCCCCAGGCTCCATACCCACTTGCCAGAGAGAGATCTGCGTGTTCAGCAATCTTGCCCTTCAGAGTCACGGGTTGGGGTGTTTTCAGAAGTTGTTCAGACAGAAACGAAATGGTCAGAGGGGCCCTGGTTCTCTCGCTAACTTTAGCATCCGTCCCGGCCACCCAGAGAGTGCGGGTCGGGGACTAAGAATGGGAGGAAGCCCCGTGGGTGTGCGTGCACCTGTCTGCAGATGTGTGTGTACCTTACACACCCTAGTAGGGCAGAGAGCGTGTCGTAAGGAAAACATGGGGCCACATTGACATCACAGGGGTGGGAGGGCCTTGGGGCGCAAACCACTGGGTGGCCTATTTGGGATTGCATGGGGATACTGGACAGAGCCATGCACCCCGCTCGAAACGCCTCAGCAAAGAGTCCCTGTAAAGTTGGGCCGATCTGACCTCGCGTTACCCTTCAAGGGGAGGGAGGCCCGGTGGTCCAGGACCCGCAGAGAGCCAGGCACGGCATGGCACCCACGGAGCCGCCCACGGAGGCCGTGCGCGCTCCCCCATTGGACATCTGCGGGGAGGGCACCTCGGACAGATTCCTTCAGGCCCTCCTGCTGGCCCACCCCGCTCAAGCACACAGCAGCCGGATCGGGACCCCTGCCTTCCGAAAGCCCCTGGCCCCTCTCTGGAAGCTTCCAAAGCGCAGCAGGCCCCTCAGCCACAGAATTCAGAGACAGAAACTGCAGGCTGGCACTGGGCATTTCTCAATCACACCATTTCCTTTCCCCTTATAATAGAAACTTCTGCCTGGGCCGGGAAGGGGGCCTTCTCCCTTCCCCCTGGGAGAGCACAGGGCAGGCCAGAGTTTCCGGGGCTGGCCTCCCTCTGCCGGCTGGGCTCCTGGCAGGCCCATTCGCTGGGACAGGACTCGCCGGGCACCAGGACGCCGGGGCTTCTGCTGGGCACGTCTCGGGGGGCTGGAATGCCATCCCTTGGAGAGCTCTGTCTCTTAGAGACGCCAGGTCTGAGCAGCTTCAGGAAACAGCAGAAGCCTGTGGCTCCGGGTGTGTGTGTGTGTGTGGGGGGGGGGCGGGCAAGGGGTTCCCACACGCCAAGCTCCAAGGCCCTTTGTGGGGGGTTCCCTCAGGCATTTCTAATTACAGGAGTTATTTCTGCCCCGCAGATTATGTGGTTCCTGCACTTGGCATGAGAAATGAATCAAGTCATTATTAACTCGGCAAGTGTCAGCCCTGGGTCCGGAGGCCCCCGTATGGAAACAGAGCAGTTAATACACGGGCGGATTAGGTGGCTCTCAGGCTACGCCACAATTAGAAACGCAGGACGTTTGAAATATTAACTGGGGCGTGTGGGGAAGAGGCAGCGCCCGGCCTCCCTGCCAAGGAGATAGCAGCCCTGAGGAGGGTACGGAGTGTTATGTAAGGATTGGGCCGTGGGAAGTGGTGTTTGCAGGGAGCTCGCTGTGCGTCAGTGTTCTTGTGTGCGTGTCCCCCGCCTGATCTTCCCCGGGGCCCTGCAGACGGGACCGTCTCCCATGTGACAAAGGCGGGAACGGGCAGAAGCTCGGGGGTGGGGGGGGGGAGCAAATCAGGTCCCCAAGTCTGCACAGGGAGGAAGTGTGGATGGGAATCTGCACCCCGGTGGCCCCCGCCCCCACCCCTGTGCCCTTGCTCATATCTGCCCACCTCCACAGAGAACTGAGATGCTACTAAAAAGAAGGGCTAAGAAAAACACGACGAGCAATTAATCCTAGTAGCTGCTTTAACTGAGCACATACTACGTGCACACAGCTGTGTTACAACTGGTGTAGGTATACTGGCGTTTCATGCTTGGAGCATCGCAGAAAGCAGGGACTGTCACAGGGCCCCTTATATAGTTGAGGAACTGAGATATCCTGAGAGTTGTAAAGGAGTTAAAAGACCCGGGATTAGGTCTGGCCTCAGGCCTGCCTGCTTCCCAAGTCCCCCCTGCTGCAAAGGGCCACTAGGCCTTTCCAATTCCAAGAGGCAGAGGCAGAGGCAGAGGCGGGGTGGGGTGGGGGGAGCCCTTGTCTTCCTCCATCCATCCATTCACTCATCCCGGAGAAGCCTTCCTGAAACCCCATCAGGTACTGGGCTTTGTGCTAGGCACGCAACACGCAGCCACTCACATAACTCTCCCTGCCTCCCCAGGGGGCAGGTACGACTTACTACTCTTCACAGTCTATGACCAAAACCGAGTTTCGGGGAATAGCATCTCCCTCCTCTGCTCCAACTGGTCCAAAGGCGCAAAGCCTGTAACCGTCAGAGAGAGAGAGGTCCGTGTCAAACAGACCGCAAAGACAGAGGCCTACAGATGGCAGAGAGAAGAGGGAACGTGCCAGAGGGACCAGCACGGACCCACACATGGGAGTCACTCAGAGGGAGGATGGCAACTGCGGAGACAGGTCACTGGGGAACCCAAAGCTACCGATGGCGAAATAGCAACAGCGGAAAATAACATTCGACAAGACCTCATGGCTCACGGACCTCATGTTCTAGGCTTCTGTGTGTTCGCGATTGTGTCTGGGGGTCGGAGGGGCTTTGGAGGGGGGTCGTTTTACTTTTTTGGGAGAGGTCTTCTGGCCCCGCTTCACCGAGGTGCCTGTTTACAGCGTAGGGAACAGACAGGCACAGTCAAAACCAGATTCCTTGGGTTCAGTTCTATTTTCCACTTCCCTAATTACAACATTCCTTCCCTTTGGACACGGTTCAAGTTCTCCATTCCCTTGAGATGCAGTGCTAACACCTGGACGTGGGAAGGAAGCAACCGATCGTGTGTTTCTAAGGATGGTAAGAGAGGAAAGCCAGCAAGGGGGGCCCTCCCGGCCCAGGTGGGCAGCCCCCTTGGGCCCCAGCTCCCTGGAGTGGGGTGATGTGAGCACAGACCTCATCCACAGAGCTGGAAGGGGGGGGCAGGAGGGCTCTGAGAATGACCTGTGTACCTCCAGTAGCAGGCACACAGCAGGTGCACACAAGACGTCCAACCAAGATGTGTCCATATCCAGGGCACCACAGGCTCAAGTCATCTCTAATTACAGCAATTAAACTGTGGAAGCTTTGGAATGGGTTGTTTTTTTTGTTTTTTTTTTTTTCTTTTTTTGACATCTTAATTAAAGCAGCTCGGGGACACCTGGGTGGCTCAGGGAGCAAAGCGTCCGAATTCTGCTCAGGTCATGACTTTCGCGGTTGGTGAGTTCGAGCCCCACATCCGGCTCTGCACTGACAGTGCGGAGCGTGCTCGGGATCCTCTCTCTCTCGTGCTACCCCACTGTCCCTCTACAAATGAAGAAGCTTGAAACAAAAAGCAGCTCGGATGCCATTCCTAGGCCACTCTTCCTTTCACTCGCTTGTGTCTTGGCCCGTTTTCTCGAGTGGGAAAGAGAAAGACGCAGCAGACAGGGGAAGCGTGCCTGAGGCCTAGCCGGGCTAGCACCCCGCAGCCCCGGTAAGCGCTGCGTACTGACACAGCCTTCGTCTCAGGGATTTCGGGGGGTAACGCACCCCCCTTCCAGCTCTTACACCTCCTCAACATACGGGGGAGGAGCTAATTAAGAGCCGGGTCCCTGCGTGGGCGTGGTCAGTCGTCTGTACTGGCCCGCAGAGTCTCTTCCCTCGCTGGAGACGTGACGCATTTGTAGTGTCCCTGTGGCATCCGTTACTGGTAACTGGTGGCTTTTTATTCTCCATCTTGAAGAAAAAAAAAAAGGACTACCAACACGGCACCCAAGACTTCTGGTTTCTCCATCACAAATTCAGAGTTGAAGCCTTGCCCTTTTGACGTCCATATCCTGTTTCTAAAGGCCGTGAGCCGTTTCCCCCAGGGCTGGGAAGTTGCCAGGATGTGTTTTCCTCTTGCTCCCAACCTCCCCTCTTTTCTCACTTGCACCAAAGGTTTAAAACTCACCGCGTCAAAGCAGGACTCACAACCTCTTTCTGGAAAGGACCAGAGAGTGAATGTTGTTGCTTGTGGGGCTCATCTACTCTCTGCGGCAACTCAACTCAAGCATTGTGGTGCAGCCCCAGATACCAGGGGAACCAACGGGTGTGGCTGTGTTCTGGTAAAACATCATGTTGGAGGCCAAAATTGGAATGTCATATGACTTTTACAAGTTATGAAAAATCATTCTTCTCTTGATTATGGTCAGCCATTTAACAATGGGAAAAATATCCTAAACTCCCTGGCCAACCAAAAAACTCCGGTAGTAAGCTGGTGTGCTGGTCCCTGCAATTGAAGGGAGTTAGGCGTACCACCAGCCACAAATGTCCATGGGCAGACTGTGTGCTCCCTCTGGGCCTCTGATCATCACGGTTAAAATGGACGGTTGGACCAGGCCCCTGTTGCCCAGTGTGTTCCTCACCAGGCACCTGTAGCTACCTAAGTGTAGGTGTGAATTAGTTAAGATGAACAATTCAGTCCCTCAGTGGCCCTAGCCACATCTCAAGTGCACCCCCAATACAGCTGGGGGCTTCCATATTGAGTAGCACAATTCCATCATTGCAGAAAGTTCTACTGGACAGCTATAGACTAGAATGACCTCGAAGACCCCTTCCTGGTCTAAAAGTTGGTGCATCTATGATTCTCTGCCGTGAAAGTATAGCGGGGGAAGGAGGGGGAGCAAAGCCAATTGTGGGCTTCCTTCCACAGCATGGAGGAAGATGTTGGGAATTCTAGTGAGTTGAAGAGCATCTCCCTCAAATTTTTCTTCACCATGAGCTTCACGATGGAACCTTACTCAGAAAGAGGGTCTTTGCATGTGTAATTAGTCACAGGTCTTGAAACGGAATCATCCTGGATTTAGGTTGAAGGACGGCCCCAAGGTAAGGAAGGCCAAAGATCACAGCGGCCACCAGAAACGGACAGAGGCATGGATTAAATTTCCTTTAAAGCCTTCTGACGGGGCAAGTCCCCAATACACCTTCACTTCAGACTTCATCTTCAGAAGTGTGAGACAATAAATCTCTCCTGTTTTAAGCAGCCGTGTTTGTGGTAAACCAGTACAAGAGTCCTAGGAAACGAATCCAAGAGGTCAAGGGGTTTTGATGAAGAAGAAGACCAAGCTAAGAGGAATTATGTAATCCTTGAAATAATTTGGGAGGTGACCAAAAAAATCCAAGCGAGGATGTCAAAGAGCTCCAGAAAGAGACTGGGACAGAGAACATAGCTTTACGTGTGGAATCCCATCTGCCCAGCAGCCAGTGTGGCCGAGGAGTTGTCTCGGCAACACAGAAAGGGCCGAGAAATGCCAACGGGACAGAGAGGGAATAGCCCGCTTCCCCAGAGGAAAACCTCCCCCGGCAGATGGGAGGGATTTGGTCCTGGCCACAGTGGGAAACCAGATCGGGAGGGAGCCGGAGACTTAAGCCACAGCAATTTGCATAAGACGCTTGGTCATCAGCGGGCAGGGCAGCATGTGTCAACGGGGGAAGGCTAGGGGGGATGTCATAAAGTCCTTGTCTTTGGGGAATGCAGAGCAGGGATTAAAGGCAGAGTCTAAGGGGACTGGTTAGGGGACACATGGGAAGGTGACAGACACAAGCTCATTTTGCTGAGTTCGCTGTCCAAGTAAAGATGGCTGTCATAGAAGGCAGTCGGGGCTAAGAAGCAAAACTGGAAGATAGTCCCCTGTCCCACTCCTTGGTGTCTAAGGTAGCACAGAGAGGGTCCCTTGGCTTCCTGCTGGGAAGATCCTTAAACTAACACAGCTGCCCCACCACCATCACTCCCCCACTGGGAGAGCCCCCTGTTGGGCTCACCCAGCTCACTGCCCAGGCCGTATCTGAGCCCACACTCTGACTTTCAGAGTCTGGGGACAGCCAGGTGGGGTGGCTGGAGCCCAGCCTCCCTAGGGGGAGGTGGCTCTTTGCTGGGGAACAAGGCACTTACTTCCAGCACTGCTTTCAGGAAGGTCAGTGTGGACATCGGTTCCAAAACCCGGAGACAGCAGCACCTGATCTTGGACCCAGCCACGCCCCTTCTACGGAGGAGTCTAACAGGCTAATAACAGAAACAGAGCCAGGTGGGTGGCTATATGGCAGAAGACACAGGCTTGACCTTCAGAGATTCTTGCATCTGACTCTGCCTCGGTCGCCAGCTTTCACTGTCTGTCCAGAGGATGCATTTCACCTATTTAAGCCTCTGCTTTTTCATCAGGAAATGGGTGTTGATAATAGCACCTTGCTCGCAGCGTTGTGATGAGGTTTACATTAAGCAACGTAAGTGATATACTACGTCCGTGTGCAAAACACTCCACTCAAGCCTAAGGTAGGACCACCTGTTGCTATTAGCTACTTTTCCCAAAGCAAAGATGTTCATCGAGGTGTTATTTATGATTGGAGAAAAAAAAAAACTAGAAGCAAAATGTCCAAAGACAGAATTAATGATGATGTATATGTGTATATACGTGTGTGTGTGTGTGTGTGTGTGTGTGTGTGAAGAAAGGTTACCTAGCCTGTCAACCATCATTCTTGGAGACTATTTAATACTAGTTAATGACACAGGAAAAATTCAAAATAGAATATTACATGAGAAAAGCAAGAAGAAACTTCCTATGACCATCAAATCCTTTCCCTTCTCATTACACGCAGAGAGAGAGAGAGAGACAGAGAGAGAGAGAGAGCCCTATAGGAATACCAGGAAAGATTTACAGCAAAATGAATGACTATCCATACCAGAAGCAAGGAGAACTTTTACTTTCTTCTTCATACTTACACTCCGCTTGCAAAATGTTTTACAATGTACCTAAATTAATTTGGTAATGAAAAGTAAAATATTAAGGGAAAATAAAATAACATTGATTTTACGGTCAGATGCTATTTCAAAAAGTGGCTTTCTGCTTTGGAATTCTCTAACTTTGGGCCGGTTCATTAGCCGAACCTCAACTCCCTCATATTTAAAAAAAACGTGACAGGAACGTGTCTTAGCAGACTGTGTGAATTACACGAGATGGTAGAAGGCCAAGGTGTCCGTTTGTGATCTCCCCAAGGTCAGGAGATCTTTATGGGAACCTTCGGGCCACTTTTGGGGGGGGTGGATATCAACATGCTTAGTGGATCACTAGAAATTCTGAGACAGAAAGCCTCATCCCTTGGTGGCCATGGCCAGAGTGCTGTTTCTGGGACACAGGGCTCCCCCGGAGAAGTCCTGGAATGCTGTTTGAAGGACTGGCTGATTACCGTCCTGCTCACGTAATCCTTGCTTATCAGAGCAACTCGGTTCAGAGTCCATTGGAAAGCCCAGATTGATTTCATCGATGAGTCATACCTGCTACTTGCTTTGCATAGGCCAAGAGAATTGACATTTGGGGGGATCGTTGAAAGGACACCAACAGAGAGAGACACAGAGGCTGGGGTCTCTAGGTGGGAGGGTCGTTCAGTTCCCGCCAAAACTAATAACGAATAATAAAACTAACATGCCCCAAACACATATGGATCTGGTTTCAATGCATCCGTTCCTATGAAGAGCACAATGTATTTGTCGCTTTGGTTTTCTCTGTTTCCTCCAGCTTCGTCGAGATATATAACTGACGCGCAACACTGTGTACGTTTAAGGAGTACACAGTGGTGATGTGACACATCATCGCATCAGGTGACACTCCCATCACCTCACGGAAGAGTGAAGAACCCTGTATCATACGCGTGAAAGTTGCTAAGAGAGTAGATCTTGAAAGTTCTCCCCACAAAAAAGAAACGGTAACTATGTGTGGTAATTACGTTTGTTTCTGCAGTGACTTTCCACATCAACTCGTTTTACGAATGAGGAGACCAGGGCTTAGAAAACGCAACGTGGCCAAAGACACAGAGCTAATAGGGGCCTCAGCTGCGATCCCAAATCTTGGAAGGCTAAGTCCAGAGCCTATGTCCAACCCACAACGCACAGATGCCCCTCCTGGAGGATTGGTCACCTCGCTCCGCTGCCTAGGGCCACCCACGCACCCCGAGGCAGTATCTCTTCCTCTGGGGTCAGGGAAGAAGAGGAAAAAGGATAGGTTTCCATGAGACTCTCCCTCACCCTGTCTGATGGGGGCGGGGGGTAGTTTTGAAATACTCCAATTCCCTTAGGTCCTTTTATTATTATAATTGCTCCTAAATGTTTTGATTGTGGTGTATTATGGATGTTATTGCAAATCAGCTTTCGGCCTTATAAGACACTAACGCAAGCACGCAAGAACATTCTCTTGAGCAGAACATCCTTAATAAAAACAATACATCAGGCACTGACTCTTATTAAAGGGGCATTTAATCCCCGATAGTAAGCCTCTCCTCAGACAGTGCCCTCTCACAAAATGTCAGGAACCTGGCTTAGAAGTCAGTAAGAAGTGGAGAGCGGGAGAGAGAGGGAGAAAGGAAGGGAGGGTTATTGTATCTCAGTTTGATAAAAACAAGGGGCTGCGTGTCTCTAGGATATTTACCAAGTTGTGCAGACCCTGGAAAGAGGCGATGGGGTATGGTTTACAGAGCACTAGATTAGGAGCCTGAAGTCTGGGTTCTGAGATCGGAATTGCCAGTTAGTGGTTGATGTCTCTGAACAGCCTCTTAGGCTCGGTGTTTCTGCATTAGTAACCCAAAAGTGCTTCTGTCTCGCCTAGCTGGGCTGACCACATCTCATTTCGTCCAGGACATCCCCAGGCTATACCCGTTGTCCTGGCTTGAGTATGAATTGCACCCCCTTACCTCTAGAAGTGACCCTGTTTGGGTGATACATGATATATTCACCCCATACCCAACTTACAGCGTTATGATAGCTAAAGACATAGGGTTTGCACACGTTTGGTAATAGTCAAAGCCCGATTAAAGATCCGAGGGAGAGAAGGCACTTCTCAGTTGCTCTGAATCCTACCTTTTAAAAATGGAGATTGTGGGCACCTAGGTGGCTCAGTCAGTTAAGCGTCCGACTTCGGCTCAGGTCATGTTCTCGGGATTTGTGAAGTCAAGCCCTGCATTGGGCTCTGTGCTGACAACTCAGAGCCTGGAGCCTGCTTCAAGTTCTGTGTCTTCCTCTCTCTCTCTCCCTCTCCCCCACTCACATTCTGTCTCTCTCAAAAACGAATAAATGTTATTTTTTTTTTTAATAAAAGTGGAGATTGAGAAAGTATATATCAGTGTGAGGGAAATACTCAATATTATAAACTGAGGCTATTCAAAGTGATCAGTGCAGTGTGGTCATGATACATATGAACAAAAACATGTAATGGAAACACAGCAAATGAAAACAAGTAAGTAGTTGTGGGTAAGAGTGTGCTACCTTTTTTTTTTAATGAGGTTAGCTTTTATTTTGAGGGAAGAAAAAACAACTTCAACAACACAGGAGAAATACACGCGAGCGGGTGATCTTCTCTAGAGGCGGGCACAGTGAGAAGCGATACTCGCCTTCTCTTTGTACCTCATGTCAGGAGGAGGCGGGAATGGCTGCCAGAGAGAAGGGAACCTTCCCTAACGAGGATTTCTTTCTCACTCAAAGACAGTCAGGCTGCAACAATGCTCAGGTCACCTCTGGCCAGACTGCAAATGGGGAAGAGGAGTCTCAAGAGCGGTGGGACCCAGGTGATTATTTGGGCATCTAGGTTCTCCCTGCCATAACCTGGACGGGACATCTCAACTCCAACACAGCTTCAAGCATACTCCAAGCAGAGAATTCTAGGGTCAAAGAAGTTCATCTAAACACCATATCGTAAAATGCTCAGCTTTTCTGTTCATTAAAAAAAAAAAAAAAAAAAAAAAAAAAATTAGGAAGAGGGAATTCAGGACAAGAGTGTTATTTTGGACAAAGCAAACAAATCCTATTTCCCTGATATGAAGTTAATCCACTGAAATAGACATTCACCGAGACCTGATGTGGTCACATAAGCCTCCAAACAATCCTCTGATGCAGGAGCTAGTTCCTTCACACTTGGCGAAAGGGACAGTGACGCTTTGGAAGATAATTAACTTGCTAAGAGTCACAGAAAAAGGGAAGGTCTGAGTTTTGCCCAAGACATGTTGTTGGCAAGGGGCAGACTGGGGAGTTGAACCCGTGCCTGCCTGCCTGCCAGGCCTTCAGCTCTGCAAGCCGTGACTGGGCAGGAACCACGGACGGCTTCTAGCCCCTGGACACCCAGCATGGATCTCAAGCCTATCCGTGAACTGCCTCGGTGAGCATCCAACTTCTCAAAGACATAGTCCCCTGGGGGAGTCTGTCCCCAGGCACGAGTGAGACACCATGACTTCTTGTTGTTTTCTTAGCCAGACTTTCATCTGCTGGAAAGTACTGCCCTTGTCCTGGAAAGTCATTCGACTCCACTTTCTGGGTTCTGGTCCTATGCTCATTCTGGAGGAGTTAAAATATCACCTCCTCACACATGTATGCAGCAAGTGTTTATTAAGCAATTATTACGCGCCAGGCAGAATGCTACAGCTCAGGACGGAACAAGCAGCCAGAGACAGATCTGACTCTCACCAATCTAGTGAGTGGCCAACCCACTGAGGGGCCTCTGAGACGCTTTTTCTCTTACGAGGACTCAGGTTCTCCATCAGGAAAAATAGAAGTGGTTGGACCAAATGAATTCTAAGCTCCTTTCTGGCATTGACGAGCTATAGTTTACTCAGAAAGATTCCCCCCAAATAACTCCCTAAGAAGAGGTTCAAGATTGGCTCTGTATCCCCTCTCTTTCTCCTCCCCCAGAGAATTTCAGCCACGCCCATGCAAGCTTACAGTTCTCAGGTTTTTATGAGATTTCGACTTTCTCTTCTAAGGTGGGCAGACATCTGTTTTCAGCGCAGTTCACGATTCATAACCATATATTAAACAATTGCTCTTCTCTTAAACAACTCTGAAAACCTTAGGGGAAACACATGTTCCTGTTTCCACGGTATTCCCTTATTATTAAGCAATCAATGCTGAGAGTGTAACTTTTCACTAACATCAGCTCTCCCCCTAAAATCAACCTGTCATCCCATTGGGTTAAACCAGAACAGACCAGAAAAGTATGGTTTAAAAACAAACGCGCCCACTTGTCGTTCGTTAACTTAATTTTAGCACAATTTACGAGACTGTGATTTTTAAGTCATTTGTGGTATTCCCTTATTAGACTGAAATTGCCCTTTCTTGGCTTTACTTTTTAACAGATGCTAAGTTGCATGAAGCAGGCTAGCATAAAATGTACCTGCATCAGAGAAATGTCCATCTATCAATGCGGATTCTCGTAAAACATTGGAAGTGTTAGATAAACTGTTTCCATTAAGCTGAAAATACTCCTTCGGGTGTGAGCTTCTAATTCACGAGTTGCTGTAAACTGATTCAAATAATAACGAGGATTTTTTTTTTTTCTCCTGGCCTGATAATAATCTAGTGGAGAACACACTGAATCCCTAAAGAAGATGTTATCGGATGATTTCTACAATTGTCCTGAAGTCCAAACAAAGCTGTGGTGTTAAAATGTGGCTTTTGTAAGCGATCATTTTGTCCAGGCTGGCTTCCCCTCCCCTGTTTTGCAAAGAAAAGTGTGGTCTTTGACTGACATCTGGGTAGCTGGAGAGTAATCAGAACTGCGGCCCACGGGAGAAATTAAGAGAGCAACCAAGAGCTGAGACAAACTGAAATCGGAAGAGGAATGCAGAGGTATTTCAAGAGTTTACATTTCTCTGTTTGGGAAAGGCACCCAGCAGCACACAATATATCAGTGAGAAGGAAGCCTGATGAAAAACTGTTCATCACCAGAGCAGACAATAGACGCTGATATCTCTTTTCTTCATGATAATGTTCCCGGGATGCTGTCTCGGGTTAATTTAGGTTAATCATACAACCTCACACGAGGTAATCTCGCCGAGAACAACAGTCCCGAAGTCTCACGGAACGGGCCTCTTTATTGCAATCCTCGAAGGGAAAGACGCGTGCGCACCACTCCGAAAGGACCGAGGCAGCCTGGCCTGGAAATAAAATGCCCACCTGCCCCCTTCAGTGGCTGCACCCGTCCAATTCAATCCCCTCTGGACGGGTTTCGTGAGTGTGTAATACGGGCCAGCGGCCGTGCTGCTCACCGGGAATGAAGGTTGCGGGTTTCCATCGAGGAACAGCTAGGAAGTGCCCCTGCGCGGGGCACACGGACCCTGTCTGTCCCCAAGAAGCTAATGACAGCCCTGCACGTGACGAGGGTGACAGCAGGGGGCTGAGCAAAGGAACCCAAGCAAGATCCGCAAAACAAGGCTCCGCTTCCCCTTTATCAACGTCCTTGTCAGCTAAACGGTCGAAAGAGGAAGCGGACGACTTGTCTTCCTCGAGGCATTTCAGGCTCTGTCTAAACTCTTTCAATGTTATTTTGTGGTCCAGGCTACATACAGTCCCTGAAACATCGCTGCAGCTGGTTCATGGAAAATGCAAACGAGTCACGTGTTCAGGATTAAAAGGCAACATTCTCTTCTGAGTCAGCAAAAAGGTGGAAATGCATACATTTAAACTCTCTTTTTTATCACAATAGCAAACTATGCTCAATGAAAAAAAAAAAATTCACACAGCATAGGAGTAAATAAAGATTTAAGTAAAAATATCCCCTCTCCCCCCGGGCCCCCTCTGCTTTTAAACTTTCAATAGTTAAGGTCTATGCTCGTCGACTCTTGCTATGCTTATCTAAACTTGTATCCATTGAATTTTAAGTGCTTGGAAGTCATACAACTGCATTCATTTCAAGTTAAGTGAAGCAGATGAGTCTTTCCTGCTTTCCTGCGCAGGCGTCTCATGTGCAGGCCGCTCAGTGTTTTGCATACGTTACTCTGTATCCGTCACTTACTACAGGGGTTGTTACACTTTTGTCAATAAAGCTTTATTGAAACACGGTCACATCCATCTGTTTACATGTGGTCTGTGGCCGTTTTTTGGGGCCACCCGAGCGGAATTGAGTCGCAACAGATACAGCATGGCCTGGAAAGCCTAAGGTATTTACGATCTAGCCTCTTCCAGGCAAAGTTTGTTGGCCCCGGGCACAGTAGGTAACTTTGTGTGGAGGAAAAGGACCAGGTGGATATAAAACAAGCTGTTAACACGGATCCAATAATGAGTGACTCTAATTTTTTTTCTTTATCCATTACTATATTGCCTACACTTTCAATAAGGATGCACATATTACATTTGTGGCTTAATTATAAAGGCAATTTAAAGGGAATTCGACACAAAAGTGAACAAAGCTGATGGACTATTACCAAGTAACCTCCTACAAATTGAGACAATTTATTACTGGAATTTCCACTGCTTGCATGCAAACACCATAGTCTAAAAGGGATTTCTGTTATTTTCTCTCTTTTTTTTTAACATGTATTTATTTTGAGACAGACAGAGAGCAAGCAGCAGGAGGACAGAGAGAGAGGGAGACACAGAATCGGAAGCAGGCTCCAGGCTCTGAGCTGTCGGCACAGAGCCCGACGTGGGGCTTGAACCCACGGACTGTGAGATCATGACCTGAGCCAAAGTCAGAGCTTAACTGATTGAGCCCCCCAGGCACCCCACAAAGGGGATTTTTTTAAAGCATTTGCAAACACTTTATAAAATGACATTTCTGCAAGAATATTTACCTTCTTATTTTCTAAGAACATAGGTTTTTTTGGAGAACGGTGGCCACTGCTAGCTGGTTACCGTATCAGTCTCTTCCACCTGGGCAGCTAGACTACATTTCTCAGCTTCCTTTGGGTAAGCACTTGAGAAGTTGAAGAATTCCACAATTCCTCTTCTAGACCTTCATCCATCGAACCTTCCCTGCTAGTGTCCCTGCAGGTGGCTGACGTGGAGATAACCTTTCGGTGACTTCGGAACCACATAACGAAGATGACAGAGCTACGAGGTAGAAAGAACCTGGGTCCCCAGATCAACGCTTGGAGGAGAGTCACCCAAGAGAGGTCCCTGCTATGTGCTATGTGCAAATCCATTTCGCATCAAGCTTTGGAGACGGGGGAGTTTATCTGTTACTCTTCCTGATGAGAGTTCGCTGTGTTTACGGAGCTGGCTGGCGACAGATGGCTTTGGGATGGGGGGACAACACAGAAATCCCTTCTCTAGAAAATGTCATTCAATAGCCTCCCCTTAAAAATCAAAGTACTAAAAACCCGTCAGGCCTCTTTCTAATGGACAATCACAATGAACAAGCGGTAACTACAACTCCCACCCAAGCCTTTGTCTGCCTCTGTTCTGAGTTCTCTACTCTCTAATTGTGCCCTTAGGGACCACCTCAGTCTCTCTCCTGCCAGCATCAGATTCACCATAGTTCCTGGTCAAGCCTTTTCCTCTCTGCCACATGGTATTGGGTTCCATGTAATCTGAGATGGTATCCGGTAACCATTTTTAAATTTATCAACCAGGATACTCTCTCACCTACTGACTCCTATATGTCTTGATGGAAGATAAAGCACCATTCTGCCATCAGCAAGGAAGCAATGTAGATAAATTCCATGCCATTTATAATTCATTCCTCCTTCATTAAGTATTCATACACTACTTATTGGCACATCACCTAAGCGTTCTATGTGATAGAAAACAGAACAGCCAGAAGAGACACTGGGAGAGGCTGGTTCATAAGGAGACTAGGAGAGAGGAACCATGGATTTGCTGTATCCCTTGCCCCAACCCTTTTGCAGGAAGGATTTCTGGACGGGTCACTCGCAGGTGAATTAGGTAGCTACCTTGAGGGTGAATGGAACAGCGCTGGTGGAAAGATCACTGCTATTCTCATTCATTATTGCAACCCATAGTTTTTGAAGACCTGCTTTGGTGGGACCTGAGAGTAAAGCACGATTCCCTTCTTAAAGGCTGGATTGCTTAAGCAAACATATATGTGGACTGAACACAAGGACTCCATCCTGGAAGTGTTCAATAGCTACCTTCCTGTAGAAGGTTCATTTCAATAGTAACCATCACAACATTAAGTCATAATAATTTATCATAATTAGGACAGCCAAAATATATGGAGATTGTACAACAGGTCGCCTCCTAGACTGAGGAAAAGCGGATTGTCTCATTTAATTTTCAGAACCCTGAGGTTTAAGTTCCATTATGTGTGCCCATTTTACAGATGAAAACATTGAGGTTCTGAGAGATGATGCAATTGTTGCAGGCAAGCCCGTAAGTCAGGGAGAGGCTCACGCCTATTTGGATCCAGAGCCCACGTCTGTGAGCCCTCAGGGCTATCATTCCCTAAGACAGGATGGTGTCTCAACAGAGAAGATGTTGAGGCAGTGGGACATCAAGTGAAAGCATGGGCAAGCAGGGGGTCCCTGCAGAGTCAGAGGAAAGATATAGTAAAAGAAGCCTACCAGCCACTGAAGACCAGCTGTGACCAGCTCATGGGTTTACCACAATTGGCCTTGATGACTTGCCACAAAGGGCCCCCAAAACCAACCTGATTTGGTGGCATACAGACCAAATGGAGGTAGACAAGGTAAACTAAAAATCCCGTGTGTTCATTAAGTTTCAGTAATGTCAACGAATGATTCCTCCATACTTATAAAATAATTATTCAGCACCTCTCTCCTAATGGAAAATACTCGAATTAAAAAATCATGCAGTACATTTAGAACGGGCCAGATCCCTACACACTGCTCCTTTCAAACATCGACTTCTCCATGAACGGATCCTCTGGGTTTGGTTAATTCCAACATGGCCGGCCATCTTCCCGTCAGTCCCATCTGTGAAAACTCAGCTCCGGAAAACACGGGTCCATCCTTCCCTCGCAACACTGATCTGGTAGAACTGCCAGGACGTTATTCTTTGTAGTTTTCCGCACCTACGATTCCTCTTTTTTAAAAAAAAAATTTTTTTTCAACGTTTTTTATTTATTTTTGGGACAGAGAGAGACAGAGCATGAACGGGGAGGGGCAAAGAGAGAGGGAGGCACAGAATCGGAAACAGGCTCCAGGCTCCGAGCCATCAGCCCAGAGCCTGACGCGGGGCTCGAACTCACGGACTGCGAGATCGTGACCTGGCTGAAGTCGGACGCTTAACCGACTACGCCACCCAGGCGCCCCCCTACGATTCCTCTTAAAAGCCAAGTCACCGACATTTCTTGGATGAAAATGTACCTTCCAAGTGGAACTATGGTGTGCCCCAAGCTAAGTTCAGAACAAAGCCTACTATACGTTAAGGGCTCGAGAGAGCTTCTCTTTGGGGTTAAAAAAAAATGGCACTTAATTTAAAAACCCTGCTCTTTGCTTAATTATGTGTCGTGAACTGTTCCGCGATATGGATAGAAAATGAACTAAATCATGGCCCGTGCCATGAGTATCTCCAAACCCAGTAGACCAGTATACATAGAGTGACTTCTACATTGTATTACTTTGGGAGGTGGGAAACACATCACTAGAAGACATGACCTACGTTTGACTTCCCCTGTACAACCCAACACCCTTCAAGACGCCATCTTTCAAATTGCCAGAAATACCTTCTTTTCATCTTCATGAGGTTATTCCCACCTGTTGTAAACAAGATGCACCTGATAGATTTACATTTCAAAACTGAAGTCCAATCAAGTAGGTGGAGAGGGCTCCTGTTAGCCATGTGAATATCTTAATTTTAACAACAGAAACAAAGTCATACGGCTGTTCCTCTGGCAAAGGAGACACATTGTACAGGGAAAGCAGAGAGTTAAATTCCACCCCCCCCATGTCCCGATCATCTGCAATTTGCTTACCCATCATGCCGACATGGCACACAGCTGTGCCCATGCCACACGAAGGCTGTGTGCTAACATGCATCCCGGAGTTGGTCCCGTGTGAACACGGCACCACAGGATTTATGGAGAATGATACAATTATTCAACTCAGTCCCATTCGCTACCATCATGGCCTCTATTTAAAGCCTCTCTGGAAAAGGCCATTTATCTCCAGGGACAAATTGTCAGAGCAGTGTTTTATTGATAGAAATACACCCACTCTGTTTTGACAGCAACCCAGCCAGAGATAAACATGTCTCCTTCTCAATAAGTCCAAGGACTTAGGGCCTGAGGGGCTTACACATTCCAGAAGAATCCCCTTACATACAGGAAATGCTTGCCGGAGGACCCCATTGGATTCACGAATACGCACGGATGATTCCAGAACTCTCAATTTCTAACCGTGCTCAGGGCTTGGGAGAAGGTGATTGGCTAGTAAGTCCAATCGACTAGAGAAAGCTGTTCTTTACAACCTTAAGCTAAGTAACAGATGACAGAAGTCCCCTTTGCTGAGCAAGGACCTTCTGCAACATGAGCTTAGAATATGCCTACCCTGTTCTTCACACCCTGGCAGCCAGCATCCAGAAACAGCTCTTCACAAGGAAATAACTCAGGTTCTACCTCTCAGTGAGATGGCCTATTCCTGGAGCCTCCTCTTTCTGGGACATTTGCTAAAAATTAAACCTTGAATATGGAATGATTGTATTTATATGCAAATACGTGTTGGTCTTTTGCAGCACAGAAGAAAAAATATATTTTGTTTATTTCTTCCTACAAAGCCTTTTTTTAAGGAATACGTGCACACACACACACACACACACATTTGCCTAGGTGATTCTTCTGTGTGGGCTTATGAGAAATTTGGGTGATAACTCCCTGCAAGGTCACATTTCAAAGACTGATAAAACTGATATGGTGGCCATCGCAGTTGGAAAGAAAACCCACTTGGCACCAAAAATACACTTTGTTGATTAGGGTGAGGTTGACAGGGGCCATTCTCTTCAAGAAAAGAGCTCTCCCTGAAACAATTTCCAAATTAGCTCTGCCGGAATTTTCTGTCCAATGGGTATCACCTGCGGTTTGCTCCCCAGTTTAACACGCTTCCCTCCCGGCTCTACGGACGGCGTACAGGGGAGCACCCCAAAGCCAGGCACCTCTTCAGAATCGAGTAGCACTCGGACTTTTTTTTTTTTTTTTTAAGCGCGATCCCATTCGGACAATGATACTACACGGAATGAAACGACTAATAATAATACTCAAAATGGCAAGTGTAATACTGAAACATGTCAGTATTTTCTCATTCGACCATGTCAGCAGCAAATTCAATCTGAAATATGCTGACAATAGGGGAGCTATGAAAACCAATATACTTGATGAGCCAGCCGCCCAATAAATTATATATGTGTACATATACATTTGTATGTACTGCCCCCAGAAGTAGGAGACATGGGCAGTGGGGCTTCAGGATGGCTCGACACATTACAGCATCCACTAGTTTATGCTCGACATTCTATCCTCCTCAAATGAGGATTAAACTTAATACGGAGTGACTGGACAGGCACCCCAGAGTGATCAAGGCACCCCAAGGAGGTCATGGTATCTTTCATCAGGGCCTGAAATGCCACGGCAACTGGAAATCAGGACAAACAGTACCCACAGCTACCTCCCACTGAACCGAAACAAGAGTAGCTTTAGTATACCGTAGAAGCCATACTATTTCATTATTCTGGTAGGTTTCTTGCAATATAGTTCATAGTTTGTTGTTTTTTTTTAAAAAGCCACCATTACTCTCATTTTTCCTCTGCTCATTAGAGAAACATTTTTTTTTAAATATAAATGATCAAAGAGAATAAAATAAAAATGGCCCATTATCCCATCACCCAAAGACTATCACTAAGATTCTGGGGTATATAATTGTGCGTGCAGAAGGGTCTTTAGCGTGTGAGTACTCAGCTAAATAGCAGAGGGACAGGGCGCATGATTCGGATCTTACTTCTTTCCCTACACCCTCTCGATTAGCTTCAGACCAGGTGGACCTGGGAACCTGAGGGCCCGACTTTCCCTTCCTCTTCCGGTCCTGAGAACACTCGTGTTTCCCTGGGCATCTTTGGGAAGAACAAGACAAACGAGTTTGCTCTGTGTTTCCAACAGGAGACTTCTTTGCCAATGGCAGAAACCACTTTGCCCTCAGAAGAGAGTTTCTTTGTTTCATGAGAAAGCATATTTTTATATATTTTTGCGTACATAGCAACGGAGGAAGATAGGTACAACTTACAACAAGGTGAAAAGGCAGATTCCGAAATCGATGCCCGTTTGACTCAAGGACATTAACCAAAGTACCAACCGTGGCCAGCTCAAGGTGGTGGAGGAGTGAAATTCCACGCTCTTCTTTGTACACTTCTGTATTTTCCAAAACTTCGCCAGGAAGCAGGAATTGCATTTTTAGTTAAAAAATGGTGGTGGTAATAGCAAAAATGATAGCTATGTTGATATTCCTAGGTTATCTGTCATTATGCTATTTTTTAGTATCTTGGTTAAAAAGTACCGTGGGAGCGCCTGGGTGGCTCAGTCGGTTCAGGGTCCCACTTTGGCTCAGGTCATGATGTCACGGCTTGTGGGTTCGAGCCCCGCTCAGAGCCTGGAGCCTGCTTGGGATTCTGTGTCTCCCTCTCTCTCTGCCCTTCCCCCACTCGTACTCTGCCTCCCTCTCAAAAAAAAAAAATGTTAAAAAAATTTTAAGTACCCTGAAGGATAATGTGTGACCTTATGCATTAGGCAGAGGTCAAAGAAGAGAGGTTAGTTCTCTCCTTGGTCAGGCATTGTCTTGGGTCAGAGTCACCGAGAAACATTTCTCCCCAGGGAAGTCTCGATACCTGGAGATTTTGCGGAAATATTAAACAAGCTGCAGGAAAATGCAGGAAAAGATGCCTTTTTTTTTTTTTTAACTTAAACATATACGTCGCTTCTTTTTCCTTTGTTAGCTTTACAGGGACAAAATGAATTACGGAGCATTTGAAATAGCAGTTAGCATGCATCGAGCTAAGTGCTTTACGTGCATCATCTTAATTCTTCCCATTTACCCCCTACGGTAGGTATTATTCTTCATTCAAATGTTTAGGCCTGGAGACTCAGATCTGTCCATCAGAGGCAGAGGCAAGCCTCACATATCGTTCTGCGAGGTGTAAGCGTGCACTCTCCGAACCACGATGGAGTACGTCTGTGATTAGAAGAAAGAAAAAGAATACAAGATATCCCAATACCAGCTTACCAGCTACTCTTCTAGTCTTTCTTCCCACCTACTATGGACCAGGTGTTGTTGCACTGGTAGGATCACTGCAGCAGACAAGACAGTGAGAGGACTGTGCTCCGGGGGCTTGTGTTTTCAGGGAGAGGCTTATCATGGATCCCGAACTACTTCTGCATTGTCTTGTGTTCGGCTGTCTGGTCCTGCATCATGGCCACCTTCTTCTCCTAAGGAGGCTTCCAAACATATTTTAATCTTGAGGAGGAAAAGACCCTTCCCGTTACTTTTCATTTCAATAAATTCTTCCTTATTCTCCCTCTTTTAAACAGTATTACAAAGCAGATCCTCCCACAGCTGTCTTTGGGCACTGGATGGATTATATCCTTAAAACCACAGAGGCGTATTTGCTGGATCAAAGGGTGTGGGCATTTAAAAATCTGTTTTCTGGGGGCGCCTGGGTGGCTCGGTCGGTTGAGCGTCTGACTTCGGCTCAGGTTATGATCTCACGGTTCGTGAGTTCGAGCCCCGTGTCGGGCTCTGGGCTGACAGCTCAGGGCCCGGAGCCAGGTTCGGAATCTGTGTCTCCCTCTCTCTCTGCTCCTCCCCTGCTCACGCTCTGTCTCTCTCTCAAAAATAAATAAGGATTTTTCAAAAAAATTTTTTTAAATATGCATAAAAAATCAATTAAATAAAATGTGTTTTCTGGGGGTGCCCAGGTGGCTCAGTCAGTTGAGCGTCTGACTCCAGCTCAGGTCATGATCTCACAGTTCATGAGTTCAAGCCCTGCGTCGGGCTCTGGGCTGACAGCTCAGAGCCTGGAGCCTGCTTCAGGTTCTGTGTCTGTCTCCCTCTCTCTCTGCCCCTTCCCCACTCGTGCTCTCTCTCAAAAGTAAATAAACACTAAAAAAATTAAAATGTGCTTTCTGCCATGCTAGCCTCCAAAAAGACTATGTTTTTATCCATCTTAATATGGATTTCTATTTATGATTGCCTAATAATAGATCTATATATATGATGGCTATTATCACTTAGATTTTCAAAACTATAGCAAAGTTTCTTAGTTTATCATTCGTATTTTAAATTTTGTATGTTTTTTGTTTTTGTGTTTTTTGTTTTTTTTTTTTTTTGCAATGCAAGTTGTACAGTGTTTGGGAACCGACCTTATCAGTCTAGACCCTCACTTTTCCTAGCATTAGACATTATGCTTACAAAGATCGTTCATCAGGATTTGAAATAGCTCATGTATTTTTTTCGTACAAAGCTCTCCAGAAACTTAGAAGAAAGGGAGAAGCAATTGTCCTGATGTTATATATTAAACAATCTATCTTGAATCCCCTGATTTGAAAGGCTAGCTTCCTAATATACTAAACTCACACATCAAGTGTCCAATGCCAGAACTCTTTCCTCTGTTCCATTATGCTATTTGCCCATTCCTGCAACATGATCATATTTTAGGGAATACATTTTTATGTCCGACAGAGGAGGCCACTAACCCTCCCCTTTCCTGTCACTTAGTTTTATTTGTCATCTATTGGCTCTCCTGCACTCTGCTTCTTCCCAATGATCTTTGCAGTTAACCTGTCATGAAAACCATCATCTAGGATCTTGATTGAAATTTCCCTCAACGGAGAGTTCAATTTGGCATGGGGTTGATGTGTTGGAAATACTTCTCCAAGTTTTATTTTTAAACTTTAAAAAAAAAAACGTAGTAAATTTTCTTTCATATTCCTTGTTAACATTATCCCAAGGTATCCCAACGTTTTCTTTCTTTTTTTTTTTTTTTTTTTTTTTTGGTGAGTGCCCCTCCCCCAAAAACGTTTTCCATTTTTTATTGCTAATGTTCAGACGATTGGTTTTCAAACACATAAGAACATTTTTTTCTTCCTTTTTCTTTCTTCCTCTTTCTTCAGCTCTCCAAAGCTGGTGTCGTCGAGATCTCCTTAGACTCCTGTCTACTTAACACACTTAGAAGCACACAGTAGAAAGAGTATGAAATAAGGTGCCGAAAACACTGGTGGTGATATTTATTTGTGAACTTTAAGAACCTCCAGTTATTTGTCTGCCAAGAAGGCATCATCATACCAATGAGTTGAGTGGCCCTTATAAAAATCAGAGTTGATATACGTCCTGTTTTACTATTTTTAGATGTCATTAATCCACTCTCAGAGGGTACATGGCTATAGAAGATATCTGATAGACCACTCTGATGGTACTTTCATAGGGGTGGCATATTCACTTAGGGTGCGTAAGTTGCTGTAACAAACAACCCCCAACCTTCAGTGGCTTGACACAACCCAGATTTGTTTCTTGCTCACATGCCAGTTCCCAGTGGGTGTTTCTGGTCAGCTGTGTCCCTTGGACAGCACAGGGACCTAAGCTCCTTCCATCTCAGGCCGTCATGCTAGTCCGGGTCCTTGGAAGCATGTCACTTCAGCCAGTAGATGGGACAGAAAGGTCATGGAGGAATTCAGAGCAAGTTTTCATGGGCCATGCCAGAAAGGGTCTTTATCACCGCCCGTTTCTTCCATTGGCCTGAACGTGGTCATATGGCACATTTAGCTGCAAAGGATGCTGGGCAATGTAGTCCACCAGGTACCCAGGAAGAAGACGACTAGGGTTTGTTTAGCGTATAGTGGTCTCTACCATAAGCACTGTTTGGGGAAAAGACGGAGAACACTTGTGTCCACATGGTGAGCCTGAAAACAGGCCAGGAACAAGGAGAGGGACCTAAGTAAGCAAGTCCCTTCCTCCTTTGTCCTGTGGTCTGCCTTCCTGCACCCCTGGGATTGGGTGACCTGAGTCCTTTTTGCAAAACAAGACCTAATGTTTTTTCGGGGGGCGGGGGGGGGAGAGGGTAGAGGCCGTTTCTGCCTGTGTAATAACAGGTGGAAAGTCTCAAGGGCTGAAGCCCAGTTTCAAGACTCAGCTCCAACGAAGCCTTACATGAGACCTCAGGCCTCCCTGAGCTGCGCCTGAAATGGAAGCTCTACTTTCTGCACAACCAGATGGCACCTGGACCTCGGCACTCACCCGCCCCCACCCCCCTGCCCCCACCAGTCCAGGTCGATCAGCGACTCCTCCCCACACGAACCCTCTGGCTCATCTCCGTTTGGGGAAAAAATGGTAACGATAGTAACAAGAGCCAACACTTACCGACCCCTTACTCTACGTCAGGCACTGTGCAAAAATACTCTGCACATAGTTTCTTTTCCCTCTCGCGTCTCTACGAGGCAGGAAATTTTATTATTTCCCTATTCAGGCGAGGAAACGGAGACCCACCCTAACAGGGTGAGTAATGCACTCAAAGTCGCAAGGTGGCAGAGACGATGCAAGGGACAGCAGTGGTCGGATTCCAGAGCCCCCAGTCTGAACCACTCTACTACGAGCTTAGAAATCCTCCCCACCACTCTGAGTTTAAAGCCTGAAACTCGTGCCCAGTTAGCAATTCCCCCCCTCTGGCAGCTCACCTCTTGTCAAGAGTACACGCACACGCAGCACAGCTCACTGATCTTCGACAAGGGCACCAAACACATGAACACACAAGGGGAAGAGGACGGGGTATTCAGTAAACGGTGCTCTCAAACCTGGATATTCCACAGGCTTCAAAAATCAAACCGGGCCCTTGCAGCATATACAAAAACCAACTCAGAAGGTATTAGAGGCTTAAACCTAAGACCCCAAACTAAAAACGGCACACGCAGGTACACACACACACATTGGCACGCCCGCCTGTGCATTCACACACCCAGCACAGAGCACGTTTTGTCCGTTCTGGACACGCTAACAATTCATTCCAGTAGTCGGTCGTGCTCACTTGCCTTTGGACCTGTAACAGATGTTGACTGAACACCAGGCACAGCCAGGCACTAACGTGGGTACCAGGGACACTATTTCAGGTACTTGCCTCTATTAAATTTCTCTTCTTATGGGGAAGACAGATCCTAAGCACAGAACACAGGAACACGAATTTTGGGGTATTGCTTAGCGCTATGAGGGTACATAAATCAGGGTCAGGGTTTGGAGAGTGGTGGTGGATAGGGCTGTGTCCATTAGGGGGCTCAGAGAAGGCCCACCCCAGGGAATGAGTATTGTCGTCGATGGGCATCTTCGGCACAGCCCCATAAAGCCCGAGAAGAAAACCATCTGAGCCAGAAGAAATGGCCAACACAAAGGCCCCAAGCGGGAACAAGCTAGTTTAAGGAACAGAGGGAAGGTCCTTGTGGCTGGAAAGCAAAGAGCAAGGCAGAAGGTGCCAGAGATGGGCTCGGAGAAGCAGCCAGGGCTGCATCCCACAAGGCCCTGGGCCGTGGCAACGAGCTGAGCTTGAATCTCCAGGCGGTGGAAGGTGCTGGATGGTTTTAAGCAAGGTAATGATAGGATCTGATTTACATTTTAATAAGATCACTCTTGCGCTCTTGTTAAATGCCAACTTATCTTGACACACTGAAAGCCTTCCTTCCAGCCCTGTTTTAAGACAGCGGGAGCAGATACCGTTAACATCCAATGACAATTTGATTTGAAAACCCCACGTCTTATACGAATTACGGCAAACTTGCGTGGCAGATAACATCAACATTACCCAGCTGCCACACCAAATATCCTCACTGGGTCCTGTGCATTATGGAAACCGGAACTGAGCATATCATCAGGCTCCGATGAGGACTAAGTTTGGCACACATTCTCTCTGTCAAGCCCAACCCTTCCTGGACCTTTCATAAGTCAGGAGAGGTGGGCACGTTTGACGTCCAGGTTGGCATCGGGTAGGCAAATGCGTGAGTTTTTCAAAATCCGTGGGCCTCTCTTTTGGAAAATTTCTTACATTTTTCCTCAACCCCATTAACATATTTTTTTTGTCTCTTGACGTAGCGGATCCCGCTGCGAACTTGAAAACGTGGCTGGATTGCTAAATTAGTCGCTTCTGCAGGTGTGCTATCCTATTACGCGTCATCCCCCCCTAAAACAAATGCAAACTGACACTGCGTCTGTAAGAAGAGTGTTAGGAGACAAAACCCTGGAAAGCGCTGAGGCTTGCAAAAAAAGGCTAAGGACGATAAAAAAGGGCTTTTCGAGCTATGTTTGGAGCAAGAAGGAAAAGGAAGGGATTGGGAGAAGATGATGCAATATTCGAACAGATGACAGTAAGAAAAGCAGAAGTTCTGTGCTTTTATCTGCCTCCACCTTCTCCCCCGAGGAACAGTCTCCAAAGCTGGAAACGATCACATACACGTGGCTGAGGATGAATTCATAAGCATTAATCGGGTACAGGGGCACAAGGGTAGCGTATCCGCCAGGGGCTGTGACTCAGGTGACTTCTGGCACCAGGCGGGCGGGTTACAAGCGTAAGGTGTGCGGGCGCAGCTGGTGGGGGCAGAGGGAGTGTAAGTGAGAGGGTCCAGCGGGCAGTGACCCCGTAGGCCGAGCGGCGCAGCCCCCCCTGAAATCTTCCACATAAGCCAGACCCTGAGTGGTTTTAGACTTGAATTGCCCAGGTTTTGTAAATGCTGACAAGAAAGGCAGAATTTGTTCAAAACACCATGCAGACCCCCAAAAAACACCTGCATCCACGGGGTAGGCTCCACGGCCTACTACAAGAGCTGGTGGTCAGCAACAGGGCCACGAAGGGTTGCAGGAAATGTCCAGAGTTTCCAAAAGGGTTAAGGTGCGTTCCCCAAAGCAGACGAGTCCTGGACCCCGATTTCCGGCAAATTCAAGAACGGGGGTACTAACGACAGTGAGCACGGCAAGAAAGGCAGGCGTGGGCCCGTGTCGCCACGATGGCTTGGGTAAGATCAGGGGCGCCTCAGAAGGCCTACCGGACCAGGAGTTCGAGCAAATCGCGGAGAAATGGCTTAAAGCTACAGCCGAGGAGAGATGTAGCAGACTTTCTAGTGATTGTAGCTACATGTGTAGCTGGATAACCATTCAAATCCCAAAGATACTGATTAATGGATCAACAGCCAGCAGGGAGAAAGCCTTCAGCGACTGCTAACATCTTAAGGATTTTCATCAACTCCCTTCATTTCAAGTTCTCCTGGATGAAAAACAGACGGAGGGCAGAATTTTGTTTTTAAGCTGACTGATACGTGTTTACACTTCCACTATCACAAGCTGCACGGCCTTGGCCAACTCACTTCCTATCTGTGATGTTCGATTTACTTTCTGGCAAAGTGGGAGCTATAGAAGGTTCTATCTCCAATAGGTGCCGCGAAGCCTAAGTGCAGAGATACAGTGAAGGGCTTGACATGGTACCTTCTCATGGATATAATGTCCCACGTGTGCGGGCATCTCCCACCAGCCTTGGGACAGATAACTGAGGGGTTCAGGGCGATGTGCTGTGACCTCTGTAGGAATCAAGAGTGATTCTTAGGCATCAGTAATGCCCGTCAATGCCAACCCACTCACAGTGGTTCTCATCGGGCTTCATCGCTTAAGGCTGGCTTGGGCTCTGTTTCCAAAAGAACAATGAAAAACGACCAAGCAATCTCGGAGAGGGGTTCTGGGATGCAAAAAATTTTAAGAAACACATGAAACCCTGAACGAGAGCTGGCTTCCCACGCTAACCCAGAGACCCTGGCGGCAAAGGGCAGCCTGTGCTGGGATACGGCTCTCACAGCTGGTTGTCAGCAAAGACGTTTTGAGAGCATGTGCCCATCTCAGTCGTTGTGCGGATAAATGACATGTGCGGCGACAGGCAGCAAAATCCTGAAGAAGACAGCAGGCGTTCTGGTTCACCAGAGTCTCGGGTGACCACTTAACATGGCACCTTTCATGCCATGGGGACAAATTACCTCGTTAGAGGGACACAGGGGATTTCAAATCCACTTCAAGGCAACTGAGGCGATGGCTGGGGAGTCAGATTTCCAGAAGGGAACGGAGTCTCAGAGCTCGAGGCCTGGCGGATACAGTCCGGGCCACGGTCTGTCTGTTCTCACCGCAAGCAGGCTGTTCCCTTAAGCTGCAGCTGGAGCGATCTTTTCAATATACGTATAGGGTTCTCGGGGTGCCTGGGTGGCTCAGTCGGTTAAGCGTCCGACTTCAGCTCGGGTCACGATCTCACAGTCTGTGAGTTCGAGCCCCGCGTCGGGCTCTGGGCTGATGGCTCAGAGCCTGGAGCCTCCTTCTGATTCTGTGTCTCCCTCTCTCTCTGCCCCTCCCCTGTTCATGCTCTGTCTCTCTCTGTCTCAAAAATAAATAAACGTTAAAAAAAAATTAAAAAAATATATATATATATATATATACGTATAGGGTTCTGTTGGTGGCCTCTAAGGATGCCAGTCTCCCAGACCCTCTTTCCCTGGTGCTTCCTTGCAGTTTCTACTGCATTCCTTCCGGAGGCCTCTCTCACCTCCCTGATTAGGTCCAGTACCCCTGTCAGAGCCTCTGGTTGCCTCGATCATAATATCACCTCTAGATCGATCATAATATCACCTCTAGATCGATCATAATATCACCTCTAGATCGGTCTAGCCCTCCAGGTGGGAGGCTCCAGGCAGGCAGGCACCCAGCTGTGTTCCTCCCATTACAAAGGGAGGTGACACGTATTGGGGGCTTACTGGGTTGAGTATTACTCAGGCACGAGGAATTGCGGGGATCCTCTGAACTAGGCTCTGTTACTATTCCCATTTTATGGAAAAATCAAGTCAAAGCGGAGGCTTGGCTCCATCAAGGAAGTTGCCCGAAGCCACACAGCTTAGTAAAGGACATCTGCACACAGAGGATTCTGGAGCTTGAACTCTTTACCTGTAGGCCAGTTGTTTCCAGAACGGGGTCCCTGGACCACCACCAGGAGCATCGCCTGGGCCTCGTTAACATGCAGACTTGGGGCCCCACCCCACACCCACCAGGTCAGAAACTCTGGGCTGAGGCCTGTGGAGCTGGATCCTAACAACTTTTCCAGGGGGTTCTGCTGCAGCCTCGGGCTCGGAAACCATGCCCCAAAGCCGTATTTCCATCTTATTAAGGGTCCACGTTCTAGGCACGTAATAATATGTTTAAATAGGAAAGGGAGGAAGGCAGAGAGGGGAGCAAAGAAGGCAAACCTCTTCCAAAAGAATATTCCAAAGCAAGAAGATGATGCTGGTGGCGGGGGGGGGGGGGGGGGGGGGGGGGGTTTCTGCCGAGGCTTGACCATACTTTAATCTCCAAATTGCAAAAACATTAACATTATTGATTGATCAGACATCAATCCAACAGAAATTTAATTAAATTAGAATGTGTCACCGAGCAGACCTGGCTGCATCACGCATAAATCTCAGGTAATAAGTTGACAAAGAGACAGCCCCCGCTGATGCCCGGCCTGGCTGAAGCCATCGGCCGCCATCGTCCCTTCCCCGGGCCTCCAGGGGGCCCCGCGCACGGTCACATGGATGGGACAGGTGAGACGGAGTGAGCTCCTGATTTATGGCACGCACGGAGTCCCCAGCAGCGTGGCGTCCAAGGAGTGCCTTCTCCCGCGTGATTTACCGCTGCCCTGGGCCAGCCTGCCAGCACCGGGGGGATGCCCCTGCCCGAGTCCAGCCCTCGGCGAAAAGTGCTGACCACGGTGGCATCTCCTGGGTGAGAGGATTAGCACTCGGGGTGTCCTCACAGCAAATGTGTCCTCTGGAGGAAGCCAAGTCCTGGGAGGGAGGGCAGAGCCCTGCTCTTGTTTGGTCTGTCTGCCCTCACCTCGAGAATGTATTTTGGTGGCAGTGAGCAGTTGCACCTGCTGTCCCAGAAACAGGGCTGGAGCGGCCCCAGAGCGCTCCGGCCTCAAGGCACACGTATCCTCAATTTGCCCAGCTCCGGCTCGCCCCGGGCAGGCCAGGGGCGTTGGCACCGGGGACAGGGCAGAGCACACTGGGAGGCCCCCGTGCCTGGGGAGGTCCCAACGCTTTGGGGGAAGGGGAAGGGGGTGGCTGAGGACAGGATAATCCAGGGGGCAGAAAAGAAACCAGAGAAGTGAGTGCCTCAGGGAGCGTTATAAATCATGCGGGCTATTCTTGTCCTGGGTCAGTAAGGCTACAAGGAGGAAACCCTTCTAATGGAGATCTCTTGTACTTAATCCTCCTGTTTTCTCTGATTGCCTTCAATCGATGGCAGGCTCGAACCGCCTTTTTCATAGCCATCTTCCAGCTATGAAAGCATGCCGCCGTAGGGACAAGCAGATGTTCGGGAGAAGCTCCAGGCTGCCCTCATGCTAGCAGGCATTTATTCCTTAACCCCATTCATGGTGTTTCCCAGGCAGCCAGGCCTTGCTCTAAAGCAGAAGTCAGGAAGCTACAGCCCCGCAGGCCCACGCCGGCCCGCCACTTGTTTTTGTCAATAAAGTTTTATCGGAACATAGCCATGCTTGCCCGATGGCCTATTGTCTATGGCTGTTTTCGCGTCACAAGCTTCTCTGTGGTCGCAGGGAACGTGTGGGCCGCAAAGCTGAAAACGTTTGACAACCGTACCTTTGCGGAAAAAGTGCGCTGACCCGGAGGCTCAAGAAATGGAGACCGGCTAAGAACAGGGCACGCAGAACGCAGCATGTAGCTCGGGACTTAGATCAGGGCCTGAAGACGGCTTCTCCCATCTATTAGCTGTGTGGCCTTAGGTGAGTCCAATTACCTCTCTTAGCTTCAATTTCCTCCCCTGTAAAGGGGGATAATCAAATTGTCTACTCTCCTGAACAATATGAAGATAAAATAGGCTACGGCATGAAAAAATGGTCACGGCAGAGGCAGGCACTTTTACACACGGGGCTTCATTCAAGCTCACAAGTCCCCCCCATAATAGGTACTCGTGTTATTCCCATTATACAGACACCCATTAGCTGAGATTCAAAGAGTTAATAACATAAATATGCCATCTCAACCTTACTCAGAAATGCAGAGTCAGCTTCTTCTCTTCCCCATCCCCCACCCCCACCAGTGTATTTGTAAAGAAAGACATTTCATCACACGACCGACCAGCACTGGCATTTTTCCGGGACGTGCTTACTGCTGGAACGTGAAGGATGTCCCAATAGATCATGTGAGCAAGGGAGATAGGAACACTGGTTCTGAGGAAGTAGGAACTTCCTTCAAATGTCCCTTTCCTTTGTCCTCTGAACCCCAACAGTCGGCCCGGTTGGATCCTTGCCAACAGGGACGCCCATCCGCCTTTTCCTGGCAGAGCTGGTCAGTGGGTGCAGGGCAAGGCACGGTGCGGGGCCCCAGCTGGGGGCAGGGCCACAAGGGTGTCTCACCTCACAGGGGCTAGAGAAAGTGTTAGGGAAGCACAGGACCATAGGGGTGACATCCAGTCCCACAGTGAGCTCCCTTCCAGAAAGCAGGGTCTTGTCTTCCTACACTAGGCAAATACCATCACCGATGACAACAGCCAACATTTGTTAATTTGCTCTTGCCAGGTGCTGTGTCAAGCCCAATTTAATTAATTCTCACGACAACCCAGTGGTGTAGGTTTTATTATTCTCTCCGTTTTCTCCTAAGAAAATGGAGATTAAACGACTCAACGTATTATAGGAAGGGGATCCGCAATCCCACTGTCCAATATGGTGCTCGAAATGGATGGATAGATGACACAGAGGTATGTGGCTCCCGAACTTGTGCTCTCTACCACTATGCACCACTGTTTCTTATTCATCTTTGTATTCTGAGAACCCAACGCAGCGGGAGGCACTCTGATTATTTGATTTACTGCGAAAGGACAGAAGACTGGAATCACAAACACCAAGGTTTCTTTCAGGTCTGTTACCAGCTGGGCAAGACACATTATGGAGATAATGGTATCTACCTCCTGTGGTGGCCATGAAGAATAGAGAAGGGAGGGTGGATGGGTGGGTGGGTGGATAGATGGGTAAAATGTGTTACTTAACGCTTGGAAGATAGCAGGTGGTAAGTGGAAGCTACCATCAGGGTCATGTTCATTAATGTCACACCATCCCCAACCAAATTATCCTGGTAACTCTTGCAGATGTTTGTTGAACAAATTCCTAGGTAAGTGTCATTTTACAGGTCCATGTTCATTGGACTTTCCTACTGGCCTGCTTCCTGATCACTGTCATTCTGCCGAGGGAGAAGGACACAGCAAGGGTAGGGTGGTGAGAAAGAAGGAGTATCTTTCTATGTTTTACAACAGAGCTTCTATGCCTACGAATCTGAATTTTTTTTTTCTTCTTCTTTCCCTCTTATCTCACGGATCCTAAAAGATCCAGGGAAATCACAAGGAGCTTGGCAGAATTCTCAACTGCAAATTTTCCGCATGCTCTGGGTTAAAAGCAGAGGGTTAAGAATGCTGAGATTGAATAAACAAAGATTTTCAGACGCTATTACCCAGGTCATCATGCCTTATTTCTGGGGACACCAGGGCATTCGTTATTCCCCTTACTTTGCACACATAAAAACCTGAGACTCAGAGATACCCTCTGCTTCTCCTAGGATGTCTGGCAAGTGGCCACGTCATGAATGGAGCATGACAGGTGGTCCATTTCCTCCTTTATTGTTGTGTATTATCAGGTTTTCCATAATAGGTGCAATTCATGTTTATTACGAGAGGAAAACACTTGTAAAAAGATGACACAAGGAACACCATAAACAACTTTGGGGGGGGGGCGTGTCCTCGTGAAGCACGTCCTTGCAGGAGACAAGATGTGCTTCCTAGTAGGCAAAGAGCCCACAGCCCCCTCCCTCACTTCTCCCCTAACTCAGCAGGTCTTCTGTCCTTTGCTCTAACGTCGTTTATAAGGAGCCACTCGTGTAAGTGTCCACATTCAGTCTTACAGGAAAGCTCCCACAGCAAAGACTCCCAGCCAGCCCTCAAGTGGGAAGAACTAGAGTACATGGAAAATCGACCAACTGCCATCAGACCCCCAGCAATTCCGCTCCCAGAAGTCTACCCAAGAGAGATGAAAACGCGTGTCCACGCAAACATTCACAGAAGTAGCATTCACATTAGTCCAAGAAGTGGAAATAACCCAAGTACGTACCGACCGGTGAAGAAACAAATGAAATATGCTCCAGCCGTACGATGGCGTATTACTCGGCAATAAAAAGGAACAAGATACTGAAACAGGCCATATAATGGATGAGCCTCACAAACACTACACGCTAAGTAAAGAAGCCAGTCACAAAAAGCATGTGATTTATGATTCCATTTACATGAAATGTCCACAAAAGGCAAATCTATAGAGCCAGATTAAGTGGTTACTGGGGGCTCAGAGGGAGGGAAGGAATGGGGGTTGACTGCTAAGCGGTAGGGGGGCTTCCTTTTGGGGTGATGAAAATGTTCTGAAAATCAGAGTGATGGTGGCACAGCTTTATAGATGTACTAAAACCTATTAAATTTTACTCCCTAAACAGGTGAATTTCACAGTATGTATATAAATTATACCTCAGTAAAGCTACTTAAAAAGAACAACAACAACCTGCCACGGGAAGGATGCCAGTGTTAGAGGTGGGTCAATCCAGCCAATCAGCGATGAACAGGCATGTTCCCAGGACCAGCATGGACAAAACATCATTCCTGTCCTTACCGAGCTTGCATTCCAGAGGAGAAGGACAGACAGTAAGTGCAGAAATATATACACTGCGAGTTGGAATAAGAGAACGGGGAAAAAAACAAAGCCGAGTAATGGGCTATAGAGTTGGGGATGCTTTTTTCTGTAGTGCCGAGGAAAGCTTTCTGATAAAGTAACTTTGTGAGCAGAGAGCTGGAGGGAGAAATGGAGGGAACAGAGGTGACACCTTCCAGGCAGAGGGGACAGAAAGTGCAAACGCCCAGAGGCTAAAACATGCTTATGGAGAAACAGCTATGTTTCACTGAAGAGGTGACGTTAGAGCTGGGCTTTGAAAGGTGAATAGGAGCTCCCTGGCATCTACCCCAGGCGGTTCTCAGAGAAGAACTACCCGGAGACTCTTTATAGGTCTTCGCGGCTCTGAGCATTGGCTCATGGAGTTTTGAGCAAGCTGTGGGTTCCCAATAAGCACAGAAGAGGACATAAATGCATAAATGAGGACCCCAGTTTTCCATAAGGTCTGGGAGAGTGACAAGGGCATCTAAGTGCTTTAGCACCACACCAACAGCCCATTTTCCTGGGACATAGCTCCTGTTCCCCCAACCCCACCTCAAAGTGCTCGATGGTATACTCTGCTGTTGATTTCTGGACATGCGCAGTGCTTCAAGCCCTGGTCTAGCCTAGACCAAGAGCACACAGGGATTCATACACATTCTCCTCTGGGCAGCAACTGAACCCTTTTTGTTTCTTTGCCCAGTACGCTCGCATGCACTGATAAAGGCAGGTATGCTTTCCTTGGCTCCCATCTATTCAGGAAGAGTCCCGGGGTGCCAAATCCAAGGAGGGGGGCACTAAGGACATCCAACAGCACAACTGCCATTCTGGAATGTGACTCCTCTCTCCTCACCCCCCACCCCAGGCAGGGTAAATGCTGGAGAGACACAGCCACCACAAGCCTCCCCTAACAGGAACGACAAATTCCCATCCTCTCATTGGATCTCACACTAGTATATAGACCAGATGGATGGTTCCCTTGGCAAAGAGTCGGGGAGACTGTAAAAAAGAGCTCTCAGCCTATGCCAGACAATGCCCGACAAAAGGAGAGAGAACAGGCATCCACAGCCTTGCACACCCTGGACGGTTCAGGGCACACAGACCTCAGCCACTCCCCTGAGCTCGGGCTTGGGGAAAGGGCACGGGGTGAGGTGTCTTTATGACATTATTGATCAATTCTCTACCTGCAGTTAAAAACCATGCCCAGACAGACAATAAAAATAAGTACTTAACCGTATCGCAGCTCTGGCAGCTAAAATGGATTTTACACTTAAAGATACAGCTGATCCGGGTGAGGCTTTTAATGGCATGTTTGAGTTTTAAATGAAAAAAAAAAAAAAAATCAAATCTTTGAAAAAAATTAAATGAGAAATCACCACCGTTGCTCTTCATGGGGTGCTTCTCATGACATCTGCAGACCCAGGGGACTGGGGGTTACGGTTTATGAAGCATCGGGCGGGGAGGAATCAGCTAGGAAGCGTACTTGAGAAAGGTGGGCATTCCTGCGTCTGTAAGGAGAGGGAGAATGAGCAAGAAAAAGGGAACAGGGGAACGAAGTGGAATAGAATATCTCCCTGAAGGAGAGAGGCAGGAGCGAGGAGGAAATAAAAGCAGGTATGAAACGGGGCCAGAATTATTTGTCGTCTTTAAACTAGAGATCGGCGGCCCCTCCCTCATCCAGATCTTTCCAGATGGTGCAGGAGAAAATAGCCCCACTGGAAACCTTAATGCATGTTGTTATTTACTTCTTTGGGGGAAATTACCCCTGCCTGGTTTATACTATTGGTGTTTATAAAAAAATGCCTATTTCCCCTGCCAAAGGCACAGATTATGTTTGACGGGTCCGTATATTTCCCTCATACATCCCTCATATCTCCATCCTTCATGCATATTAGTTGGTAAGAGATGGTTGAGAGAGTTGCTGGTTGGCGGGACAGACAAATGAGAAAAGGTTATTGCTAAACCCACGGCCAAAGAGAAGGGACTGGGGCTTCTCGGGTGCTTTCTGACAGGTGCCATTGTGTTTCCATTCGATCCCCACAAAAACTCAATGAAGCTGAGATGGGGCGCGAGGAGAATGAGACTCTGATGTTAAAATACCCCGGCCCAAAGGGCAACGTTGCATTAGTGTTGCACATTGCAGTCTGTCTGTCTGTCCGATTCCACATCCCCTTTCCCTTCTGCAGATGGGAGGGGAACAATTGGAGCTTTCTTCACCACGTTGCCTCCTGCCACCTAGCGTGTTTTGCTAGGGAGGGAGGAAAGCCCTGAGCGCAGCTGTGCCCCAGACCTGCCTTTTGGGAGCAAGAAGGGCCCCCTCACGATCAGGCAGTCAAGGTCAAGAGTACCCTTCACCTCAGAGCATGTGGCCATATGGGGGGAGGTCTGAAAGGTCGGCATGACCGACCGTGGTCAATTACGTGCCCTGGCAATTAGAAACGTGTGGACCACCCAACGAGGATCAGAGCCCCAAGCCATGCTTTCTAGACACTGCGCTGGTAACGCGGCCGATGACGGCAGCACGCGCAGATGGCTTCCCCGGGCACCCCGACCAAAGCATTTCTAGAAGTCTCTTTTCCATGGCCATGGGCAGCTCAGCTGGGTCCCTTCTCTTCGCCTTCGTGGAATCTCATCAAGAACTGAGACTTTCAGTTACAAGAACAGGAAAGAAGCTAACAGGGATGGATTGCCTGCACTCTGGTGGCTGTGATATGACTTAGTGCAAATATTAGCTTTTTTAAAATTAAAAGTTACACGTAAGTGTGTCTGACTAGGAGGAACTTTCTAAGGGATGAAGATATTCTCAGCTGTCATAAGGGTGTGCGTTATGTGGGGTGCATCCATTCATCAAAGCTGCACAGCTGAGATGTGTGTCTTTCAGTGTATGTGAGTTTTACCTAAAATACTATAAAAGTAAATAATAATGAAGGGTGGGGGGGGATTATTAGGAGCATGACAGGGGCGCCTGGGTGGCTCAGTCGGTAAAGCGTCCAACTTCGGCTCAGGTCATGATCTCACGGCTCTTGAGTTCAAGCCCCATGTCAGGCTCTGTGTTGACAGCTCAGAGCCTGGAACCTGCTTTGGATTCTGTGTCTCCCTCTCTCTCTCTCTGCCCCTTCCCCACAGGCACTCTCTCAAAAATAAATATATGTTTAAAAAATTTTTTTAAAAAGTATGGCAGAGTGTTAAGCATTATTAAAGCTACATGGTGAGAACACATGGGTCATACTTGAAGACAGATTTCTAAGATGACCCCCAGTGACCCACACCTTTGTAGAATCCCCTCCCCTTGAGGGGGGGGAGTGGGCCTAGGAATGTGACAAGTGTCATTCCTATGATTATGTTATACTCTGTGGCAAAGGGATTTTACAGATGTAATTAAAGTCCCTGACCAGTTTGACTTTGAGTTCATTAAGAGAGAGATTATAGTAGGTGGGCCAGACCTAACCAGGTGAACTCTCAGAAGAGCACTTAGGCCTTTCCTGAAGCCAGAGACTCAAAGCAGGAGGATCTGGAAAAAACAAGCCTCCGTGAGTTCTACAGCTGGAAAAGAAAGGAATTCTGCCGACAACCCCCTGAGCTTAGAAAAGCATCTCCAACTTCTGATGAGAGCCCTTTGACTGTAGATTTAGGAGACCCTGCACAGGGGACCCAGGCAAGTCATGCCCAGACTCCTGACCCACGAAAACTCTTGGTTAATAAATGGGAGTTGTGTTCAGTTGCTAAATTTGTGGACATCTGTTACATAGCTCTAGGAAACTGACACACTACTCCATTTACTTTGTGCGGGTTTGAGATTTTCCATAATAAAAAGACACCAAATAAAGGGCGCGAGGGCACTGGAGACAGTACAGAATCGTGCTTAAGGGCAGGGACATAGATTTGAATCCCAGTCGTACTCCTCTCTTACTCGGTGTTCCTGGAAAATGTACTCGTTCTCCCTGGCCCTCAGTTTCTTCGCCTTCAGAGTCAGAAGGCCAAGGGGATCCTCTCCCAGGATAGTTGTGAGGCTAAGACTGGAAGATTTGGAGAGTCAAGGTGTTCGGTGAGAGAACACATGCCACGGTCATAAGGATGACAAGATGACAATGAGGGAGTGGATGTGGAGTCACATGGCAGAGGGCTCCTGTCACTGATTTCCTAGCTCACCTTAGGCAACGAAGCCTGTCATCCCCGTGGCTCGGTATCTCCATCACTGCATTTTTTTTTCATGTGATTTCCTATAAGTGCTCGCGTACGCCAGCTTGAAGAGATCTGCCATAAGGGTTTCGTGTTACTGAGATTGATGTCCATAGCCACCTTGAAGGCCTTTTCTGGGCTTCTGGCCGCAAAAGGTCAAGTGCAACCCACACCTGTCATAGGTGATGATCCCCGCCTCAAGGACATCAAGCATTTCTGACAAGGAGAAGTCCCCAGAGCATTTCAGGGCTTCGGGGAACAAGGATACCAGCAATGGTTGAAAGGACCCACGGACAGAACAGCTGTAATTACTGTAATTTGAACTTGGCATTGGTCAGAGCTGTCAGCCACGCTCCTCTTCTTGAAGAAAAGGTGCCAAAGGATCATTTTAATGACCACGAGGGCTCTGTGGTATGTGGCAGCTGAAAGATGTCCCTTTAAGAGCCCTAGGACCCAGGAGCATGGGCTCGGGGAGAGACTGAGATCAAAGTCTGGCTCCTCTCCCCGCAGACATGATTTGCTGGACACAGACCTCCGGGTGGATGTTCCGTCACTGAGCAGGTCAGGACCAGCCTGATCAGGTTTGCACAGCACAGAAGAGCCCAGCTTCTGGTAGCCCAGCTCTCTTGGTAGAAAACGTCATTTGCCCCATATTCCCTTCCAGCCTAAGCAAACTACCCTGAAAACCTTGTGTTGCTCCAAGGAGGGAACCAAACATTCACCGCGTTCCTACCATGTGCCAAGCGTGGCCAACCACCTTATGTGCGTTTGCTTCCTTCACGGTATGACTGGATTTATCGTCTTAGTCTCCCCGGACTGTCCCTTCACCTGGAAGTACTGATTTACGCCTCGTTTGTTGTGGGAGTTTTTACCACCTGCCCGGCATTCAATGGAGAGAAGCGACTTATTCGAAAAAGAAGCAAGCACACAGAAGTAGACATCATTAACCCTCTTTGGTAGATAAGGACACTAAGGCTTAGAGCACAGCTTGCCAGGGCCTCAGAGTTACCGCGTGGGAAAGTTAAACCTCAAACTTTGTCCCTTAAGACTCCCGAGCCCTCGTCCCCACTCCCCTGCACGCCAGCTTGCAAGAAAGAGCCAGTAACCGTCACAGGTAACCCTGAGTGGGGATGGACTGTGGGCGCTTCTGCATCACCTGTGCTTTACAAGCCCACAAAGAAGATTTTCATTTCTCTTTTGTACAGATGAAAGAATGAGCCCGAGCCTCGGGGGGCTTACGAACCTGCCCAAGGTCACACGGCCCAGAGTGGCGGGGCCAGAACTTGAGACTGGGCTGCTTGTTTCCGGGCTCTGCACCGTGAACAGCTGTGGGGTCCCAGCAGAGAAGAGGAAAACACACATCATCAGCCACAGGGACGAACAGTGTGGTAAGTCCTCGGCATGGCAATGGTGGGGTGTCTTTGTGGGCAGAATCTTGGGGCGTACGATCTCGCCTTAACTGTGTCCCACCCGTGCCCTGTCCCAGCATACCCGTGTGCCCTATGTGCGTATCATCCGCACGCGTCACCCTGTGTATATTTCTAAGCGTGGCTGCACTTCATCCCAGTGCCCCATTCCAGGATGCACCATCCCGGTGGCTCCTGCTCACGCGTCTCTGTACCACCCCCATGTGCCAATGTCACTTCCCTGTGTCCCCTCTGATGCCCCGTCCCAGTGCACCTGAGTTCCATCCCAGGATATACCAGTGCACAGAGGGTTCTGTCCCACCATTGCAACACACCTGTATTCTGTCCCAACACGCCAGTCTTCCATCCCCGTAAGGGCTCCATAAAATCAAGAACCATAACCGTTTTTGCTGGATATGTTGCAGGAACTAGTGAATGGTTCCTTTCCAGTGTCTGAACAGGCATCAGTTCTAAGACCTGCCTTGGCACGACGGTTCCTTTCCGAGGCTCCGCACTTGAATGGAATTTGCCGGGAAGGTGCCATCATTACAGGCTTTAATAGCTGCACTTGCAAGGGATCAACTCCCTGCTGACAGAGGGAATCCTCGGTCTCTCTCCCTAGAGCCGAGCCAGCTCGCCTGAAGCTGAGAGAGAAGCAAGCCAGTTGTGCAGACCACAGCACTGGGTGTTTGGAAACGCCTTCTACCCTGTACCCCAGGCAGGATTTGGCATTTCCTTCACAGGAAAAGAAAGAAGGAGAAAGGCTACTCCATGCTAATGTCGTGCTGGTACTTCCTATCAAGGATTGAATTCTTTCATTTGTTGGCATTGTCGACTCAATTGGAGACATGAGAAAATCGATGGTGGGAGAAATTATCGCCAGGCTCAGACAACAGAGATGGGGCCGGGATCTGAACCACTTTTTCACGGTCCTACACTACTTTCCACAGGTTTGGGATGGGCAAAGGGATTAGGAGGCCAGCTGCTGGTGAGAAAGCACACTGGCGTGTCTAAAATCAGAGGACACCACAGAAGCTGGCACTAAGCCTCCCCTTTGGGTCAAGCTCTAGGGCATAATATTAATAGAATCCGTAGCCTGTCCCCAAATACACCTTGACTGCATTGCTTGGTCTGTCCAAGACGCTACCTCTCAGAACCTTGATTTCAGATACAGTAAACTTGTGACTATTCACACATCGGAGCCAGTACGTTGAAGACCCATGCCACGCAGAAGGGACTGCTCAAATTCCCCAATTAGTAACATGTTGTCGGTTTCAATTCTTTTCCAGGTAAAGCTGGGCAGGCGGAATTCTCAGCTGAGGTGAAAGACATTTTTCTTCCCACTCTTTTACAAAATATATTTTTAATTGGTTCGGATTAAAAAAAAAAAAAAAAGCCAACTCCAAGGGCAAACTGGTATGACCCAGAATGGGACAAGCAGAGGAGGAAGGAGAAAGGAAAGAGGAGAAGGTTCCTCCTTCAGGCCATGGGTCAAGAGTGTGGACACTGTTTATACAGGAGAAAAAGTACCCAAAGCCAGGTGATGTGCTCTGTTTTGTACCTGGTACTCAGAAGTCCCATCAGGTTTCTCCTTGGGAAGAGTGTATGAGGATCAGGGTGGGGTGAGGGCTTGGAGCTCTATATGGGATGGAACCTCAGGGGCCACGGTCAGAGCTGGAATCGGACAGGACTGGCTTGGAGGGGTGACATCAGTGTATCGTGAACCAAACCAAGAGTGGACCTAGAAGGCAGGTTTAGCAGAGGCTATTGGGTGTTCACCAAACCCTGGTTCCCCTCTCTTCCTGGGAAAACAGACTACATTTCCCAGCATGCTTTGCCCCTTAAAAGAGGGTCATGCAACTCAGTTTTGGCCAATAGCATGCGAGTAAGGTAAATGATGTCATTTCCAGTCTGGTTCCTTAAGTCTCCGACTTGATCCTTTTTAGAGTTGTGGGGCAAGCCAGGTAAGAGCTTCCAAGTCAAGCATAGAAAAGAGAGCACACTTTCAGGGAGCCTGGGCATGGCTCCACAGACAGGGAGAACCTGGCTCTTGTCCACTGTGTATGGTCCCAATAACCACCATGAAGACTGCCCCATCTCACACACACACCTCCAGATCTTTCTACCTCTTCCTGTCCCTGACCATCCCATGCATGCATGCAGACAGATGTCCATCCACCCACCCCCCCATTCATCCACTGAGCCACCCACCCATCCATCCCTCCACTCATCCATCCATTTGTTCATAAACACGAGTATCTTCTGCATCCCAGATCCAACGTCAGCCCCGGCCCCAGCATGGTGAACAGCAGAATGGGTGCACCTTGAGAAACACCCACCTGGACAGGAGGAGGAACAGTCACAGGAAGGTGCTACCACGGGAACAGGGAGCAACCTGCTAAGACTTTGGGAAAACTGCTCGGGCACAAGACTGAAGGTCAGTGTGGAGGCGGGCAAGACTGAAGACACAGGATGGGCCATGAAAGCAGAAAGTGCTGGGTCATGGGATCAGGTCCGTGCAGGGCCAGGAGAAGAAAGGGAGATGTGGGAAGTGTTTCTAAGCGCCGAGGGCCAGACCAAAGGACAAGCTTATTAAAGAGACTTGACTCACTTCAGGTCTGAGCTGGACCCGTCCTGGTTGCCTGCAGCCCCTCCTCCCGATGCGGGGAGACCACAGTCATATGACAGTTTCATTTCCCTCAGAACATTCTTGGCACTTTCCTTCTTCTCTTTTTCCCCTCTCTCTGGGGGCTTGTATCCTTCTGCAGGGGAAGCGTGGCATGCCAAGCTCTGGCCCCTCTCCGGCATCCGGGAGGAGCCTCACAGCTGCCTTCTGCCCCCAACCTGAGATCTCGACGAGGCAGGAGAGACTGGAAAATCGGCGAGCTGGTCTCTTACAAAATCTGATCCGGCTGCTGGAGGCCAAGCGATGCCATCAATTGATTAAAACCCAGCCTGCCAGCTTCCTGCTCGATAAGGGAGCACAGCCCTGACCGGCAACTGTCAGCCCACCACCTAGGTCACCACCAGCGCCTCCCCACCTGGCATCAGACTTCCCGTGCTCACTTCCACACTGCAATGAAGCTCCGAGCACGCTCTCAGGGCGTCCCTCCCTTCCCCAGGATGGGGTGGCAGCTTGCAGGAGCTGGTCACCAGGATACCAGCACCCCGCCGGGTAAAGCCGCCTGTCCCCACAGACTGGGGGAGGCACACAGGGCCTGCCAGGTCCCGCGGGGGCGCGCGTGATTCCTTCTTCCTTCCTCCCATCCAGAAACGTGCAACGGGACGTCTGTGGGCAAAGGCTGCGGGAGGCAAAAGGGATACGATGGGGCAGAGGGGGAGGGGAGGAGGGCAAGCGGCGGGAAGGGACAAATCCGCGGTCTGTGCCCGTTAAATCCAGGTGAAGCATGGAGGGGGAGAAATGCATAGGATCGTGAGGGCAGGAACTGGACAGGAGTGACCCGGCCGGGGGGCTTCGCTGCAGAAGCGACAACCAGGCACGAAAATAAGCGTGTTCTCTGTTCTAGCAGAGGCGAAAGGAGATGCACAGCGCCTGCTACAAGAGGGAGTCTCCACACACAGGAAGGCCTCGGGGCCCCCGAGGCAGGGTCGGGTCCCCATCCTGGCAGTGCTGTGTCGTCTACAAGCACTGACATGCTGGGCTTCGCTGGCCGTGCCCACGACTGGCCTCGCGGAACAGTGGCCATCCTGACCAACTGGACAGGGATGGGTGAGGATGCTCCCTGGATGGGGAGAGGCTGCTGCTGAAAAGGCTCAGGGCAGCAAAGGCAGGCGCCAGGCACTGCCTCGGGTGCTTCCCACCACTGGGAAGTCACCTGGCAGTCCTCATGAGGCCAGTTGTTAATGCCCTCACTCCACCCTGGGGACGGTGAGGCCACGAGAGGGTTAAGGGGCCTGCCCACTGTCCCCTAACAAGCAAGCAACAGGACCAGGGCCAAACTCCAGGTCCCCTGAAGCCAAACGACTCCCTTCTTCATGAGGCGACTGATGATGAGGCTTGGGGGGCACGGGAGATGCTCCTAATTCCTCTGAGACTGTGACTCCGGGAACCACTCTCCCCTCTGACACTGGAGCCAGAGGGCTCAAGTCCTCACTGACTGAGACGGGAGCCCAGGTCCTCAGTGAGCGAGAGAGGAGCAGCGCAGGAGATCTGCGGATGACCTCAGAAGTGACTCAGCCCTTCTGGCCACAGACACGTCTGCTGGGCGTTCCCCGGGGCGGAGTCCTCACCGAGGGTCAAACAGGTTCACGCTTCGGTGGCTCTTGGTCCCTGCTCTGGTGGGCGGTGAAGGGGCCCGACCCTACGTGCAGCAAGGATACAGGAGAAGCCTCCCCCTTGAAAGCCCCCCGGAGCACATTCCCAGCAGCAACCAGGGCCAGGTGGCTGCCATGAAGGTGGTGATGGCCCCTCCTGGTCCCCTGGCCACTCCAGGTTGGAGCTGAGTTGTGAAAGAAGAGACAACTGGCCCCTTTGTGGCTACGCTCCACAGGATATATACTGGGCAGAATATACCGGGTGGCTGGTAGCTGGGACGGGTAACTAGCTAGGGGCGTGTGTGTGTGAATGTATTTCTATTAAAAGCTACTTGGCCAGACAAAGGTTTAGACCAACAGAGGCAACACGTGTAGCTGAACAAAATTTAGAATCAAGCAGACCTGAATTTGAACCTTGGATCGGCCCCTTGAAGGCTCCCCTAACTCTGGGACAGCTACTCGACTTTGCTGAGCTTCGATTTCTTACCGACAAAAATGGATAGGATACTTCTTGGCCTTAAAAGCTTTTATGGAAATTAAACCCAATAAGACACGCAAGAATGTAGTGCGAGACCTGGCATACAGTAAACACTCAGTTAAAGCCACTTTCTTCCAGGAACAGTGATCTTGTGTTCAAAGTCAATTAACCCCATCTCTGCCACTGACTAGCTGTGTGCTCCTGGGCAAGCGTCTTCACCTCTCTGTGTCTCAGCTTACTCGCATCTAAACAGACATAATAAGGATACGTACTTCCTAGGATTGAGGAGTAGAAAAGTTAATACTTTTATGGTGCTGAGGACAGTGATCGGTACGTAATAACACTGCCTTTTCCATTTATACCACCATGTATCATTATTTTATCTCTTTTTTTTTTTTTTTTTTTTTTTTAAGAGAGATGGCCTGAATCTCTCGACAGGCTGCGTACTCCTTGAGAGCCCGGGCTAAGATCTGTCTTCTGAGCATCCCTCTCAGAAGGTAGCACATGATAAGAGTGCTAAAAACGCATGGTGATTAGGTGTCGAATTTGGTCCGGGAGCACAAGCCGATGCTCCGAGACAACAGAAATGTATCACAACCAGGCTCGTTTCGAATCTCTTGCGAAAATTTTAGAGCCGGTGATTCCAAAGCATCCTCTCATGACACTTGTGGTGCATGTTGTTAGAGTAGCACAATCTGTCAGGGGCCTCCCTCCAAAGGACTTACAGCAACTCAAAGCAGCCCACAGAGTTCGCGTCCGGCCGCACAAAAGTAGGCTGGGAGCGATCCGCGGCCGGCCAGCAGCTGGCACAGAGGAGGCGAATGAATTAGCAAATTAGCAGAAAGGACTTCGGCCGAAAAACGAATAAAACGTCCACTCGACGCTGGGGCAGATTCTGAACTGCTAGCAGCCTGCGGGATTCCCACAGACAGGAAATCTGGACCACCGTGGAGAATGGGCAGGAATTTTGGAAACATGTATTGATTGCTCCCACCCGCATCAGAGAGAAAGGAAAAGGTCAGAAAAGAGAATAAACCCTGATTATAGAGTGTCTCGAATGACTGTCCAATAACTATCGCTTCTCTGCTCACCCGTGACCTTCCCTTGCCAGATCAGGGACCTCTGGTTCCGTTTGGGGCTCATCTCTCGTGATTTTTAGAGGCAGTGGTGCAGTTATGGGAAAGAGGAGTGCTTCTGGTCCCTCTGTGATTCAAAATACTTAACCACAGAGTAAGAAAAGTGAGGTTTACGTAAATAAACTTTTCCAAAATGGATATTTTCATTCATCTGTTGAAAAAGGTTTGAAGGTCGCACCACATTCACTTTGATAATTTAAGTAATTTTTTAAAGTCACAGGACAATCTGAGGAAATGCAGACAGAAGCCGTATGTTTATCAGAACTGAAACCCAAACATACAATTCTTCCACCCAGAGACTGATTTCCTTTACTTTCAGGACCTAGGTTAGAGAAAACATGAGCTCCGTGAGACAGAAAAAAGATTCTCCATCCTAAGAGGGTTCAGGAGGCAAAGATCTTTAGTTAATGCTGAGTCAACCAAATGAAATAGCTATCATTACAGCAGGACTTATCAGTACCTTTAATATCCAATTGCTGATAAGCTTTATAAATTTCCAAAAAGGAGACAGAACATGAAATACTTCTCAAATTCTCTGGCCCCCAGCTATTATCATCATTTAGAAAAATTGTTACATATCCTAAAACAAGTAAGTCCTAATTGCTACTCACTCTGGGTGAGCTAGAGCAGCCTGGGTGAGAAACAGGTTTTATCCCAAATCAATGCTTATACTGGCTTCAGGACATTTGCCTAAGTCTTTGACAGGCCCCTCCACCCCCTACCAAGTGCATTTCCAGTAGACCAGTGAGCATATTTTAAGCAGTCCATCCTAAATATGCTGCTCAGATTTGGTGCAGATTAATTCTTTGTGTGAGGGCGGGGAGGAGAGGAAAGAGGAATTAAAAGGGCTTCAAGTTCCTCTCCTTTCTGCAAAGCACATCTCTTAAAATCGTCCTAAAACATTGTTTCATCTGCTTTCATGAAGACTTTTGAACCAGGGACCGTGTGAGGGCACAACACCCAGCTGTCAATGCTAAGTACATGTCTAATAATGAGCCAGCAACAAAAAAAACAAAACAAATAGACGTAAAAGAACAGAAATGACTGAAAGGAGGAGTGTTTCCTGTTTGGGACAACTCTGGAATTATCGTAACATGAAGAAAAAGAACAAGGAGGAGACTTTTTACCCATGTGAAATCGACTCCAAAGGTATGAATAATTCTCAACGCACCCTTTGGGGAAAAATCCTATTTTATGACTTCGTATGCAAAAGGTTGATGTGAAGGGAAGGAGAAAAAAAAAAAAAAAAAACGCTCACTGTCTACGCAGACCTCATGTTTGTTACATTCCCAAGACTTCATCACTGGAGAGAACCCTGGGAAGCTTCAGAGCCCCCCACCCCCACCCCACCAGGTCATCGGAAACGTCTACTGGCTCCAAGAGGCTCAGTCCCTTGTTCCTGATGGTAAAGGGCTCTGCTTTCGTCTTTGCATATGGATGAACCTTTCCAGCCTGCATTTTAAATGAGAGCCTTTCCACGCAGAGGATAAGACCCCGTGCTCACAACGAGGAGACACAAGGAAATTAGACAGGCTGTCAATCCATGTATTTGAGAGGAATGTGGTTACAAATCGGGGGGAGAAGCATTTGCATTCGCAAGAATTGAAAAGTAGAAGCATCAGGCCTTAAAAAGTCTGTCCCTGGGGACCCACAGGAGTGGCACGGAGGCGTATCTGGCACTGACACCATGAATCGCTCATCCCGCCCGTTCCCGTGTGGAAGAGCACGCAGAGAGCCACCTGTGCTTTGAGTTGGCTTTGCCGTTTACCAGCCAGCCGGGAACCGGGGCTGATCTCTCTTCTGACCCTAGTTCTCTTCCCGTTAGAGGAGAAAGTGAATCCTACCGCGAGGACTTCGGGGGGGACGGGTCTGGAGGAAGGCGCCCTGCCCTGGAGGAATGCATCCAGAAATCTCAGGTGGCCCTCCACCCTGGCCCCTGCTCCCGTCAGGTGCATATGCCAGCAGGTTCTGGGGTCAGACTGTCTAGGATTGGAGCCTGGCCTTGGCACTTAGCCCCTGGGTGACCAGGGGCAAGTTCTGGAGCCCCTAAGAACGGGAAGCTGTGTGGGACCCCATAGTGACTCCTAAGTCTCCCCTGAGTGTGACCCTGGCCGTGAACATGATATCAGGAACACAGATGTGCTTCTGTGGACGGCTGTTAGCATTTTATTATCACCAATGTCACTGCCATTAGGCAGAAAGTCCGAAAGAACCAGCCTTCGAGGGGAACATCCTTCTGGGCCATTTGTCAGTTACCTTGTACTTTGTTTCTGGCCAAGGTGCCCGTGAACATGGTGAGTCCGGGTAGCTACAGCTATGCGTGGAAAGACAGACAGGCAGTTATAGTTCAAATCCAAGGCAGACATGCAAGGGAAGGAAGCGGGTGAAATTACTTTGAGTGAGATCGAAAGGCCAAAGATGAACCACTGGGGACCCGAACCTCTACGTGCAGGTGATTCTACAGGCCACCTGCCTGAACTGGTTTGCCTCTTTTAAATTGTCTTGGACACAGGCTCCACTGGCAATCTCCCTTACTCTTGACTGAACAGCCAGACCTTGACACGAGGCGGAAATAAAGACGGATCCAGTAGACTCGAATCCGTCAAAACTTTCTGTACCCGAGGAAACTCAAGACGTGTGTGGGCCGGGCTAGCATCCCACAGAGCTGCCATAGAGGGAACTACTCTGTCTCAAAGCACTAGCTGTGTTTGAAGATTCTCTGGTTTTAATTGGATAAATAAATTATGGTACATTCATACAGTGCAACTCCCTGCAGCCTCTGAAAAGAATGGGACAGATCTCCATGTACGGACCTGAAAAGATATCTCAGATGTACGGTTAAGTGAACGTAAAAATACATACACACAGATACCTATACCCGTACATAAATTTATTATAAGATTTGGGAACCCAGGCCAAACTGTTGGAGACTCTGATTACTAAGTACTTTCTAAGTCACAGGCATTAGGATATACAGATAGATAGATAATATATCTATATATCTATATCTATCTATATATATCTATGTATCTATATATATCTATGTATCTATATATATCTATGTATCTATATATATCTATGTATCTATATATATCTATGTATCTATATATATCTATGTATCTATATATATCTATATGTATCTATATATGTATCTATATATATCTATATGTATCTATATATATCTATATCTATATATCTATATGTATCTATATATATCTATATATATATGTATCTATATATATATATATATCTATATGTATCTATATGTATCTATATGTATCTATATGTATCTATATCTATCTATCTATCTATATTTCTTTTGTAATGACAACAACGTGGTGTCCATGAAGATGTGAAGGTGAATTGGTGCTGGTATTTGTAACTGTCAGGGTCCCTCTTCTGGGCTGTCATGTCCCCCAGCAGTGGTGGCTGCCCAGGGCTCTCTGAGGAAGGGAGGGCGGGGGAGGGAACAGGCACCCTGGTCTCTGGAGGATGTTTGATCTCGTTATTGGTAGACACAGAGTCCAAATTGTGATCACAAGGAGAAAGAAGAGGGACAGGCTGGAGAAATCAGGTTCAGAATCAGAGAAAATGGCAACGAGCATCTATAAAAGGGACTGTGTCGCACGCAGTCGAAATTCAGAGAACAGAAATGGAAGCGGAGGCGGGAGGGGAGGGCAAGCGTAAGACAGAACTCTCTGGAAGCCCACCAGCCTGAGATGTCATGGCAAGAACCTCGCTGCGTCTCTCGGGGGCAGCTCTGACTGCTCAAAGCATCGGTGAGGACCAGACAGGAGGGCACAGCCAGTCTCACAAAGAGGGCAAACCCCGAGCAGGTGCTGGGGGAGCCAGCGACCAGGACGCAGGAGCTGCCTGGAGAAATGAACCAGAGCTCGGATACGAGGATGGATAGGAGGTCAGCCAAACGAACTGGCCAACAAAAATCTTTCCCAATGTGAGGATTGCATCCTTAGCGCAGATTCCTCTTACGGAGAGGGGAGGGGTACACAAATCAGGCTGAGAACCAGTCTAGCAGCCCTGGGTCCCCATCGGTTCTGAGGCAGTCACTCGGCACATCCGGCCGGTGGAATCGAACACCACTCTCCCACTTAGAACCTCGGTTTTGTGTCCCAGGTCTCCCCACCCCCCACCTCCCCTGCTATAAATGAACCCATATGCCAGCATATGGAACAACTAGCACCTAACAAAACGAAAAATGTTCTCCTCCAGACGCGTAAATGAGGCCGACTGATGAACAGTTTTTCTTAAGAGGATTTGCTTACCTAAACCCAATAAACCGAGCCCTGGAAAAGTCTCATCCTATCAGTCCGTTACCTGCCCATGTAAGCCTTGGGATAGAGCTGGCTAAAGAGATACGAGGTGGGTGGTGGAGAAGCTCTTCATGTTAAAGAAAGGGAGGGAAGGGGAATTTTACTGAGCGACATTCGCACCTAGTCTGGCTGTGGGCACAGCCCCTCCGCCCAGCCAGACCTTCACAAACCGCACCTTTCCTTACCACCACCTCCCCCTTTTTTTTTCTTTGACATGGTCTGGAAACGTGAATTGGGACATGAGAGTCCAGCCTGGCCACCCCAGCCCAATTGATTAACTAACTTAATTAATTAGATGTCAAACTTAAAATATTCCCCCCAGACCAACAAATCTCAGACCACGTTGCAAAGTTCTTTGTGAATGAACACAACTTATTTAAAAAGATTTTTTTAATGTTTCTCTATTTTTGAGACAGAGAGAGACAGAACATGAGCTGGGGAGGGGCAGACAGAGACGGGGGACACAAAATCCGAAGCAGGCTCCAGGGTCCGAGCTGTCAGCACAGAGCCCAACGTGGGGCTCGAACCCACGGACTGCGAGATCATGACCTGAGCCGAAGTCAGATGCTCAGCGGACTGAGCCACCCAGGCGCCCCAAGATACCCAAATTTTAAATAAAGACAGAATCTGAGGCTGTTTTCACGTCACCATCTCTCAGCCCATTCAGTCCCAGGCCTTTATTCACTGTACCTAACAGAACAAACAAAGATGCTTTTGACTTAGGAACTCCCCTCTCTGCCGTGTGTATGTATGTGTGTGTATGTATGGATATATATATATATATATATATATATATATATATATATATATATACACACACACATATATATACACACACACACACACACACATACACACATATATATACACACACACATACACACACACGCACCCAAGAGAAATGTTTTCACCAAGAGACACATACAAGAACTTCACAGCAGCACCATTCACAATAGCCCCAGAGAAAAACAACCGAAAGGCCCATCGGCAGTAAAAAGGTTAAGTCCACTGGGGTCTAGCCTTTCACTAGCCATTCAGCAGTGAGAAAACACCAACCACGGGTACATGACCGTGCAATGAATCCCACATGGGTGTTTTCACTCTGTGAAAATGCACTTGATCTGTGCTCCCTTCTGTATGTAACTCACACTTTAATAACACTACTTAGGGAAATAAAAAAAGAAATAGAAGCAAATGACAGCTGACGACTCTTGTATTCACGTGTGTTCCTTGTGGCAACGTCCTCTTTACATACGTGGACCTGGAAGGAGGATATTTCCTTTCACGTTTCTTGAGACAACAAGTTTCAGTGGAAGATTTTCTCCTCTCCAAAGCCTTATCGGGAACAAAGATCTCACCCTCAGTCTCTAATTCTCTGTGGATGGGTATTAATAAAAATGGAATGTTCTTTCCGGAGGTCCACAATCCCTGGTGCTACCCGGATTTCCCTGAAAATCGGGCTCTTTCGAAAGGCCGCGGATTTACGGTCTTTGGGTTCAGTGGTGACAGCAAAGGCTAAACCCCTCCACCGCTATTTCCAAAGCCTTCTATCACGCTACCCTAGCCAGCTTCCGGAGCTGCCGAACACAGCGGTACTCCTTTTCCACCGCTGCCGTAACAAATGACAGTAAACTTAGCGGACGCAAACCACACGAATTAATGGTATTACAGTTCTGGAGGTCAGAAGTCCAGTATGGATTCCAGCAAATGGAAATTGAAGTGTTAGCGAGCTGTGCTCCTTTCGGGGAGCTCTAGGGGAGAGTCAGTCTTGCCCACTCAGGTTGTAGCAGACTTAAGCTCCACGTGGTTGTAGGACTGCGATCCTACAGGCTCAGATCTGTTTCCCTACTGGCTGAGAGCGGGGGTGGCTCCTGGCTGCGAAAAGCCTCTCTCTGGTCCTGGCACATATCCCTCTCCTCCTCGGGATTAGCCAGGCGGCTCTGAATCTCTCTCAAGCTTCCACCATGGGGACCTTCTTCTGTCACCGGCTCGCTCTCTGAGCGCACCTAGGAAAAGTTCTCCTTTTTCAAGTGATGGGAATGGACCTGCCCAGGTCATCCCAAAGAATCTCCTCATTCCTAAGGTCTGTGAGTGCAGTCAATCACAGCTGCAAACTCTGTCACCTCCCTTTTGGCCGTGTGAGGGAACATGCTCACGGGCTCCAGAGGTGGGGGCATGGGCATCTTTGGGGTGGCATTATTCCGTCTACCACACCTGCGACAATGGCTCCTTTCTCAATAGTTTTTACACTATCTGAGTCTTTTGATAGTCAAAATCCTCCGGAAGAAAGAAAAGAGGCAAGACATGGAAAGGGCTTTGCTGGGGAGAAGTGGTCTTTACATCGGTTCATTCGTTCAACAGATAATCTGAGTGACAACCGGCAACCAGCTCTGGGCACCGTGGATCTAGTGAGGAACAAGGCAGAAAACTCTCTGCCCTTACGGAGTCTCTACTGTAGCGGGATAGAGAGGACATCCAAACAGATCGTTAAAATATATGATGTGATACGCACCCTCTAAAATGGTTCCCAGTGATTCCCACTGGGTCCTTCCCCAGTCGAGCCTTGAGAGGACCACAGTCCCGGCCACTATCTTGGTCACAGCCTTGTAAGATTCCGTGAGCTAGAAGATCTAGGTAGGCCACACTCAGGTTTCTGATCCACAAAAATTCTGAGATAATGCTGTTGTCTTAAGCCACTAAATATTGCAGTATTCGTTATGCAGGACTAGCTAACCATGTACGAGGTCAGATGTTGACAATTCTTAGTAGAAAAAAAAAAAGGGAGTAAGAGAGGCGACTAAGAAATTCTACAAGAGAGTTGGGCTGCATTTTGGAACAAGTTCATCTGGGAAGATCCCACGTGATATAACAGGTTTGTGACAGAAGAAAAGCTTCTGGACAGTTGCAATTTCTGGGCAGGCTGGGGCTGTAGCCTTGACCAGTAAGTACAACCAGCAGCCGTACAACTGTCCCGCAGGGTGGGTCTCAAAGACACAACCTGAATTCTCCTACTGTACTTTATTACTCTCCCGGCAGGCATGACACTCCCTGGGCTCTGTTATCACAGCTGCTACTCGAAATTCCCGGAGTTTTATTAACAGAGCAGTTTCTTGCCGTGTGGTGTTATATAACATACCTTGTATATCTGCCTCCATCTACGCAGATAAAGAATTCCACATGGTTTTAGTTTGCAAAGGAGGGGCTCACCTAAGGAGGGTGTCCTCTTAAAAATGCAGATGACAGAGTCCAGACATGCTGTAAATTGCAGGTAGATATGATAAACGAGAGGAAAATAAACACCAATGCGAAGAGAAGCAGGTGTTCCAGTGATCCTCAGAGCGGGTTTCAGTATGCCAGCCTACGGCACATGCAAATTCCTCTTTACCGCGAAGCGTGCTTTGATTTTCCAGAATCTGAGGGTCCAATCGTGATAAATCCCTACGATTATTTCTTTTTCTTGCAAGTTACAATTGCAGGTTCTATATGGTAGCAGTGGGCCTGAGAATATTGGTCGACGTAATTCTTGGTCTTGGTTGAGGCAGAAGCTTAAGCGAGTGTAACAATTTATACGATCAAATAAAAACTTCTGAATAATAATAATAATAATAATAATAACAACAACAATAAAAACATCTTCCCTCCACCTCCCAACTCTCTCAAGTCATTTGGTGCCTCTGCCAAAATACAATGCCTTTGGGCTGACTGCATTGTAAAGTCCTAAATGGTGGTGTGTAAATTCTCTCTCTCCTTTACGAAGGAAGTTTGAGAAAAAGGTAAAGGATTAATTGACCTCTTATTGTATGGCTGTTTTCACTGCTGAAGGTACAGGCCTCTTCTTAGAAGTCACCTCCTCTGAGATGCCTCTCTTGGCTCGACCAGGACCCAGTCAGATACTTTGTGTGCCCGTCAATCTTCCCATTCCTCCTGTGTCCTTTGTCCCTGTGAGCTGGGGAGGACTCCCGGGAGACTCAGGGTCATGTACAGTTGTGTCAGGTGTGCACTGCACAAGTGACATACAGTCCTTGTTACACGTGCTAAGCCATGCCCTATGCCCAGAGGGACGGGGTGCCTTTATCTAATTCATCCTCATCGTCCCATATGGGCCCCTCCTGCATCAGGAGTTTGGTGAGGTCTAGACCAGTGGGCTCATCCTGTTCACTGTTTGAGCCCCAGCACCTGGGACAATTCTAGGCATATAATCAATACTCATTAAATAGGTGCTTATGAATTACTGAATGGATTAATTAATTCATTGGAAGAGACAGCAAACCAGTCAACAGAAAGCCGCTGAGTTTTTCACAGAAAATCAGAGAAAGCTCCGACTATAGTGAACCTGTAAATCCCTGAATTCTTTTCGTTGCTCACGTATTTACTTGTCTGTTTCCCATTTACTCGCTTAGTACCTAAGAGACATCATTCAGGTGCACACAGGATGCACACAGATGACGAAAACAAAGGGAGAGGAGATGAGGATAAGATGAATTTCCATTTTCTTCTGTCCCTGCTTCCAGATGAAATCAACCGTACTGGGATGACAGGTGCGATTTTTGGAGAAATGATCGAGCCTTGAGCCTTGGTGACCCACCAACTGAGGTGTCACCAAGTAGGCAGGCAGTGTTTCTGGCTTCCTGGCTGCAGTACGTGCACGCATTCACCAAGACTGTAACCTGGAACGGCTTAGGTCGAGAGCCGGTCAGCTTTCTCCATAAGGAACTAGATAGTCAATATTGTAGAGTTCGCAGGCCTGTGTGGTCCCTGTCACAACTACCCAACTCTGCCATCGTAGCACAAAAACATAGACAATATGTCACCAACCAGATCCGGCTGTATTCCAATAAAACTTTATTCGTAGGCACTGACATTGGAATCTCATGTCATTTTCATGTGTCCCGAAGCACTGCCCTTTTAAGAAATTTATTTTCGGGGTGCCTGGGTGGCGCAGTCGGTTAAGCGTCCGACTTCAGCCAGGTCACGATCTCGCGGTCCGTGAGTTCGAGCCCCGCGTCAGGCTCTGGGCTGATGGCTCGGAGCCTGGAGCCTGTTTCCGATTCTGTGTCTCCCTCTCTCTCTGACCCTCCCCCGTTCATGCTCTGTCTCTCTCTGTCCCAAAAATAAATAAAAAACGTTGAAAAAAAAAATTAAAAAAAAAAAAAAGAAATTTATTTTCGACGATGTAAACCATGCAAAAGCCGATCTTAGCTTATAGGCCATACCACTGGCCGGGTTCGGCCCATGGGCCAGAGGTGGCCAAGTCCTGCCCTCGACAGCCCTTCCCTGGTGCTGGCCGCTGTTCTGAGTGCTTATCCACGTTCAACCCACACAGCCCTGCGGGGGCTGTTACCATTCCGGTTTTGCATACGGGGACAGAAACAGAGGGGGTAAGGAGCTAGCTCACGTCCACATGCCTAGTTGGTGCAAACACCGGGCTTCGAACCCACACGGTCCAGCACCAGCCCCTTGCATGGAACCACCACGCACCCTTGCCCGGCGCAAAACTCTTAGAGCTCTAAGAGGGTGCGGATGCCCCAGTCACATACTCATTTGTGTTTTCAGGCGTTCATTGAGGTATAAAGAGACACCTTGGCACCGTCCATGACTTTGAGGAAAAGGCACGAAAGAAGCGTGGAAGCGAGACATCAGGAGGACATCTTCCTAGGTTTTTCAAGCCTCATAGAGGAAGACGGATAGGAAGCAGCCCCACGTGGATAAGGCATTACGGACATCCCGGGGGGGACCATCATACGCTCCGACTCCCAAAACTATTACAGGGTCTATTTGTAAACTCATCCGTCTTAGTCAGCTTTTGCCGCAGTAACAAGAAGCCCCCTGGAGTTCCCTGACAGAGAGCAATAAGCATGTGTTACCACACAATGCCAGTTTGTGACTTGGCCGTGTCTGCTCTGCCCCAAGCTGCAGGTCAGGTTGGATCTGCTCCTCCTGGGTCTCACTCTGGTCCCAGAACGCAGGAGCAGCCACCATCTGGGACAGACTTGTCTCACGGCAGAGGGGCCGGGGTGCCAGACGCGAGAGCAGAATTGCACGGATTCCCGAAGACAACTCTGCCCACTGTAGCGAGAGGCAGTGCAAAACCACACGACGTGGAGACCACCAGGGGCTGAATGGTGACTCCCCAAAAAAGACACATCCCCGTCTGAAGAGCCTCGGAATCTGTGGCTATTGCGTTCTGTGACGAAAGACCTGACTAAACGAACGATTTGAGAAGAATTTATCCTGGATTGCACCAGGTGGCCCTGACTGCAACCCCACACATCCTTGTATGACAGACGCAGAGGGAGCGTAAAGACCGACACAGAGGAGAGGCGACGAGAAGGCAGAGCCGAGATGCCTCCACAAGCCAAGGAACGCCAACAGCAGCCCTCAGTGGGGAGAGGCAAGGCACACACTCCCTTCTAGAGCCTCCAAAGTGAAGGGGGCCCTGCCAGCATCGAACCGTCAGACTTCTGGCCTCCAGAGCTGTCAGGGAATGAATCACTGTTGGCTCAAACCACCCGGTTTGTGGCGACCTGTTAGAGCCGCCACAGGAAACTCCAGCACAAGTTCAACCCGATTCAAGAGAAGTGGGCTGGCCGAAGGCCCATCTGCCACCCCATTAACATTCACGACCAGCGCCAGCTCCCAGGTGGCACATGGCCTTTGGGGTTCGGCCACCGTCTGTCTGCACAATAGACACCCAGGCTGTGGTAGCCTACAGGCGGGTCCCAACAAGACCTCCACCTGCAGAAAGTGTCATAGCCCAGCGGTCACTTGTCACGTGAGCTCCCCTGCCCCAGACGCCCCCTCTCCCTCTGCTCCAAGCCACTGTCTCTTCACCCCAGGTTGGAGATTACGAACCCCACCGGTCTCTTGGAGAGGCTGGATGGCTCCAGGCAGAAAGGGGACCCAAGGAATTCGTCTTTCCACCTCTCCCGTGCTCAGAGCACACTCCCTGGGAAGCTACTTGGGCTCGTCTTCCGGAGGAAGTCTACTAGGACGGCATCAGTGTGATTTTTTCACCATAGACGTAGAAGAGCCATCAGCGTTTCCTGCTGGAAGCTGGAGGGGTCACTGAGGCTGCCGCTTCTCATTCCCTGGAGGGAAGGCATGGCCAGAACTTCTCAGAGGGTGTCTAGAAGAATCTCACGTGCTGACCCAAATACCGTGAACCCAGTCTCTCTGGGAAGAGAAGTCCCCTCCCAGATTCCACGGTATTCCTACATCGTGATCACGAACGGGTTCTTGTTTCTAGAACCAGAAGGCGTCTTACCCAGCACCCGTGCATTGGTTGCCTAGGGCTGCCATAAAGGATGCCCCTCACGTGCGACTTAAAGCAACAGAAATGTATTCTCTCGCTCTTCTGGAGGCCAGGAGTTCTAGGTGGTATCTATCCATTGGGATTGGACCAACCCAAGGTATCAGCAGGGCCATACCTCCTCAATCAGCTCTAGGGAAGACTTCTCGCGTCTTCCAGCTTCTAAAACTGATTTCCAAATGACACTACCTTCCGAGGTTCTCGGTGGGCATGCCCATCAAAACCCATCACAGGTGGCAAGGGGTCTCTTCTGCTTTCTGTTGGTAGTGAACGTACTAGAAGACTATATATTAGCCCCAAATGCAGAATGCCTCGCTGCATTCAAAGCCTTAGATGTTCCTGATTGGTAAATGCTCACGACATATCAAATCTCACGGAGACGCCCCGATCCCCTAACTTCAGCGTTGATGCTAAAATTATGCTGAATGTCAAAATTACATCAAACAACTGCACTTATTTCCACCAGAAAAATTTGATTATTTCACTTTGATTTACATGGCATTTTTTCCCCCCTCTCCTATAAATGCTGACTTTGAAATCCCCTTCAGCACTGGACAATGAGAAGCAGGCTGTGTTTTCGACGGGAAAGAAAGCTTTCATTATATTTGATACTGCATTTTTCTCTCCTTGATTTGAATGTTATAATTGGATTGGTGAGATATTTATTAGGAACTCTGTGTTTTTTTTTCCCCCCCAACTGCTTGAAGGGCATCTCTTAATTTGCTTCTCTCTTTGGACTTCTGAGAAGTGGCTGTGAGGTATTATTCCCAACAAAACTCATTTCTTTCAAACATTTATTTAAGGGTATCATTTTCTTAATAATCTGAGGATAATTCAGAATAATTTCCACCACCGCTGCAATTTTTAACTTCAATGGAATGTATGTCACCTGCCCTGCCTCACGGTTCCCTCCCTAGAGGCCCTCAGCACCAGCAACGTGATACTGTGCAGGCAGGGCAGACAGAGGAAGGAGTTCTGGCCTATGGGATCTGAAGAGTTCCAACAGCCTAGCTGCTGACCAGCCTAGCACAAGCCTGCTGGCCTCAGTTTCCCTACCCCTGAAGTAAAATTAACCTTAATGAGCAGACTTAGACTTTTAAAACTTCTGTTCCATCTCTATCTTTTAATTTTTATTCATTCATTCATTCATTCATTCACATTTTGGAGGAGAGGGGCAGAGAGAGAGCGAGTTTTTTTTTTTAATTTTTAATGTTTATTTTTGAGAGAGAGAGACAGAGTGTGAGCGGGAGAGGGGCAGAGAGAGAGAGAAAGCCAAAGAATCTGAAGAGGCTCCAGGCTCTGAGCCATCAGCACAGAGCCCGACGCGGGGCTCGAACGCACAAGCTGTGAGATCATGACCTGAGCCAAAGTCGGATGCTCAACCGACTGAGCCACCCAGGCGCCCCGAGCGAGCGAATCTTAAGCAGGCTTCATGCTCAGCACAGAGCCCGATGCGGGGCTCAACCCCACAACCCTGGGTCACGACCTGAGGCAAAAATCAAGAGTCGGACGCTGAACCCACTGAGCCACCCAGGCTCCCCTCCGTCTAAATCTTAACCTCAAGAACATGAAAAACAGGTTAGAAACCCATCAACTCAATCAGTGGTTGCCTGAGAAGAGGGGTGGGGGAATTCATTAACAAGGGACCCGAGGGAACCGTCTGGGGTCTTAGAAATGTCCTATGTCTTCTTTGAGGTGGTCCTTACACGGGCTGAGCTGTTCATCGGGCGTCACCCAACTTTTACTGAAAGTATGCACATCCTGTTTTATATAATTGCACCTCGATAAGGCTTCTTTAAAAAGCTATCTGCTTTTGTGAGGAATTGAGTCAAAATATGTGAAAACCAGGAAACTAGTATTGTGTAGTTCGAGCACTGTGGGGATGTCTGAGCATTGGAAGTTGTTGGGAACCCAAGGGGAGCTTGGTTTAGGAAGGGGATACAAATGCAGCAGCCATCAATTTCTACCAGAAATCTACAAGAATTCTATCATAATTTCTCGTATTGTATTAAATTCATCCTCAGTTTCTTTTTGCTCAATAGCCACGGTGTTAATATTCTATTCACTCCGTCGACAATTTTTTATTGAGTGTCTAGGGCATCTCAGACACCATGCTAAGCAGCTGAAATTCCTCGTGAAATACCCAGATATATGGACACAACCACAAAGCTCCCAGAATTTAGATGAGTTGCAAATTTTATTCAAAAGAACCTCTATTTCCCAAGAGATTTTTTTATTTGATAACTTTTTTTTTTTTTACTGCAAAATTAAAGTAAATCAAATTCTCAAAGACGGGGAACTGAAGCCACCATAGTTCCCAGCTGAGAAGCCCTTCTCTTTCATCTGGGACCCATTTCCATACTGTACTGGAATCAGTGGCCATTATTGCCTTCTTTTTATCATGCCGTGGGTATCATAGTAGCTGGATTCTCTGAATGTACCCACTGGAGTGTGGACTTCTCTTCACCTTTACCCTGCTTTGTCTTCCCTTCTGGGACCAGGAAAATCACATGACTGACTCTGTTTCCCTTTTCACGTTGTTCACCAGGAAGCTCACAGCCAAGCGTGCAGGCCTGTCAGTGCAACTGTATAGAAGTATTTGGTTTGCCCGTCTGCCCTGCGGTTACTCTCTGGTCTCGACTTCCTTTTAGAATATGATATTTCCCTCATTCTCTTGGTTTTGTTTTTTGGTTATGCCCTAAGCATTATTTTGTTCGTGCATTCCATAAACCACATATGGAATTAGGCCAAGTATTAAAAAGAAATGAAAGAATTCCATCTAGGATTTCTATCTCTAACATAGGTACCATGCTAGAAATACACACGTAAGTTGCACATAGCAGGGACTCGGTCAGCATCTCCCTCAATTTTTCCAATCCTTACAGTTTTCACAAAAGCTTTTCCACTCACGTTATTTGAAATAGTACCTGTCAGAGAGTTTCCCGCACTTAGATACTCAGATATGACTTTGATTTGACCTTCTTTTGGGCTATCTCAACTTGGCTATCTTGCTCTACCCTGAATTTAAAAATACTTAAGCCAAGACATGTGAAACCCTTTTTAGAAGAAGGCAGGGCTGAACCAATATGTTAGAAGTCACTCCCTTCCCTCCCCTCTTGACCCCTTCAATCTGATAGCACCCAGCTGACTTCTTCCTCCTCATCTCCGCCCCACCCCCCGCCCCGGAAAGTATGATGTAACTAACAGAAGGGGGGGCAGACTGTGGAGTTCGACAGTGAAGGACTCAATTCTGGTTCAACCTCTTACAGCTCATGACTTGGACATGTTACTAACTTTCTTGAGTCTTGGTTTCTTCCCTAGCAGAAAATAACAAGGGGCTTGCCTTGTGGGTTTGTTGTGAGAATGGGAATCCCATGTAGCTTAGAGAGCATACTGTGTGGAACAGTACAATTACCCAATAATTCGTAGCTGAGTGAGCGGAGGGATAGGTGGCTGGATGATGGATGGAGAGATGATGGGTAGATGATGGATGGATGATGGGTGGATGATGGATGAATATAGCAGGGACTGTGTTCCTAGATAAGGCAATGCTATACGTTAGGGCGAGGGGTTCTCTGTATTTTCTCACCAGAGTTTAGAAGGGACCACACTCTCTTCTACGCTCCCCCCTGCTGGTTCAAGATTGTGGCTGTGTGTGGGTCCATATTCACATACACCGCCCCCCCCCCACACACACACTCACACACACACCCAGTGTGAGTTACTACTCTGCTTCCCAGGGGTCATCCATCTCAGGGTGGCTGTCTTTGTCCTCCTGGGGTACAATCAGTTGCAAGTGTATACACCTGAGAGAAAACGGAACCCAAAAGTTGGATAAGGATGTTATCGCCTCCTTCTGTATTTGTTGTTCTTTCTTTCTTCCTTTCTTGTCCTTCCTTCCAAGATTTTATTTTTTAGTAATCTCTATTCCCAATGTGGGGCTTGAACTTACAAACCAAAGGTCAAGACTGAGGCAGCCAGGACTGCCTCCATCTACATTTTTAAACACACATCTTAGTTAAGAGGTAAGTTATTCTATGCACTCATTTTTTAAACTAAAAATCCTGGGCGCCTGGCTGATTCAGTTGCCCAGGGATCAACTCTTGGTTTCGACTCAGGTCATGAGCTCACAGTTCCTGGAATGGAGCCCCCACATCGGGATCCGCACTAACAGCACAGAGCCTGCTTGGGATTCTCTCTGTCCCCCTCTCCGTGTCCCTCCCTTGCTCATGCTCTCTCTCAAAATAAATAAATAATCTTAAAAAAAAAAAAAAACCCTAACAATCCCAAGTAGGAGGAAAACAGGTAGAAAATCCCAACACTTACAGGCTTGACTCTTCTTTTCTGAACAGCAACACCAAAACAGAAATCAAATATAATCTGGAAATTCAGGCTATGGGTTTCTTTTTCTGCCCCCCCCCCCCCCCCCAATACTTCTGTACTGAGTGAGACGGAGATGAGGTCATGTGACTGGGCAGGTGACAATTTAAATGGTTGGATCTATTTTGCGGGGCTGGTTTGTCCTTGTCCCTCAGTCACGGGAGAGGGGGGAAGTTTGACAAAGGAGGAAGGTGAAAATGTATAAAAAGGCCACCGTTGAAAAAGGGACCCGTTGTTCCTAGGGGAAGAGGCTTCTGATTTCCAGTTGGTCCGGAAACGCTTGCTTCCTGTCCAAAACCGGAGCCCTGGGACAAACAGCCACTCCCAGGGCAATGGGACCTGGGAAGGAGGCGGCGGATAGGCCTGAAAAGACACATCGTTGGGGGAGCCGTGGGGCCTGCAGAGTGCTGCAAGGCAGCCTGCAAGAGCCACGAAATGTGACCCCTGGGGTCTGTTCCTTGCGTCTCCAGGGCTAGACTCGCCCTGGAGAGGCTGGGAGGCCTGACATATGCTCTGGGGGACAGCGAACTGGAAAGCAAAGGCACTTTTGAGAAGGGAGCCAGAACTTTCCTCGGCCCTCACACAAGGCAGTACCAGGGCACGGAAGAGCTCGGGTCATCACAAAATCTGCACACCTAACACACAGGACAATGGATGGATGGAGAAGGAGAAGAGAGTAAGGAGAGAAAGGGGAAAAGGAGAGAAGGAGAAGAGAAAGAGAAGGAGGACCAAGTAGAAAGAGCCACCATTTCTTCCTAGGCTACAAGGAAGGCATTGTCTGTGACTCAGCAGTGGAATTCAAGGCCCTGAAGGGAAAAAAGCAGAGGGAAAGAGAGCTGGGAGATGCACAGATGACAGTCAAAGGGGGTAAACTGAGGAAGTATTTACTCTGTAACTAGACACTGTCCAACATCCTCTGGTCCAACGTCCGTTGGTCCTTTTCAGGACCTCCCCTGAAACCAATACCTTCCTGAACCCTATTTTCATGCTATGGAAGCTGAGTCTCAGAGAAGTCCGGGTCCTTGGTTGCTTTGTTTTAGTGCTTCTGACAAGAAAAGCAGCAGGTGAAGACCCCAGCCCAACACCAAAAAGGGGTGAGGATCCTCTGCCAGAGACCCTGGAAGCACGTTACAACAGGGGGAATGTGGGGAACACCTGACACCATCCAGGGCCTGTGGAAGAAAAGGGGAGACAGTGAAGCATGGGACCATGAAGCAGGGCTGTGGGGTGACGACCCACGGGAAGCTCCTGGGTGCAGTTCACCATGTCCCTTCACAGGAAGAGCTGGCCGAAGCTTAGCCGAGGTAGCACTCATGCTGGGTGGACAGGGTGCACCTAGAGGCACATGGGTCTGAGGCAGTTACGGTGGGGGCCTTGTTGGGTGAAGAACCTCAAGGTGACCACCAAGACTGCAGCTGAGGAGAGGAGAAGACAGAGGAGCATGGGATCCAAGATGTAACTCTGTGGGTCATGGAAGGTTGTATGTATTCTATTCTTAGTGAGATGGGAAACCACTGGAAGAGTGAAAGCCAAAGGAGTGCCAAAATTGGACATGGGGGCGAGGTCTATGGGAGCTCTTTGTACTTGGTATTCAACCTTTCTATAACCCCAACACTGCCCTAATTTAAAAAATGTGTATAAAAATCTCTATCCACCTATCATCTATCCATTTATCCATCCACCTATCCATCCATCCATTTTCCATCCATAATTCTTCCATCCATCCATCATCCATAATCCAACCATATATCCATCATCCATCCATCTATCCATCCACCTATCCATCCATCCATTTTCCATCCATAATTCTTCCATCCATCCATCATCCATAATCCAACCATATATCCATCATCCATCCATCTATCCATCCACCTATCCATCCATCCATTTTCCATCCATAATTCTTCCATCCATCATCTATCCATCCAACTATCCATCCATCCACCCATCCATTTTCCATCCATAATTCTTCCATCCATCCACCTATCCATCCATCCATCTTCCATCCCTAATTCTTCCATCTATCTACCTATCCATCCATCCACCTATCCATCCATCCATCCACCTATCCATCCATCCATCCACCCATTTTCCATCCATAATTCTTCCATCCATCTGCCTATCCATCCATTATCCATCCACCCACCTATCCATCCATCCACCCATCCATTTTCCATCCATAATTCTTCCATCCATCTACCTATCATCCATCCATCCACCCATCCATTTTCCATCCATAATTCTTCCATACACCTACCTACCCATCCATCCATCGTCCATCCATCCACCTATCCATCCACCCATCCATTTTCCATCCATAATTCTTCCATACATCTACCTACCCATCCATCCATTGTCCATCCATCCACCTATCCATCCATTCATCCGTCCATCCATTCACCCAGCTATGCTGTTTATATGTATCACTAGTGGTTTATTTAAAACAGTGTATTTTACTAACTTCTCTGCATCTTATATTTCTACTTAATATATTTTGGAAATCTCTATTAGTCAGCCGATAAACACATAAATCACAGCACTAAGAGCTGCTAAATACCCCATTTTAGTTAGTATGCATAACAATTTCTCTTTTCAAGGTTTGTAGGTTTCCATCATGAATATATATGTAAAGCACCTAATTATTATTATGTGAAAAAAATTAGACCCGGCTTTCATCACCTCTCATTCCCTAAATACAGGAAAGAGTATGTCTCTAAACTAAAATTCAGGATTGTTGCTGCCGTTACCTTCACATTTACGTCTTTATGTGTTCCCTTTAAGGCTTCTAGTCTGGACATACACACACCACTGAAGTCACGTGGCTGTTTCCGCTGCCTGGGTGAAAAGATCTCTGATGCGCGGCAGTAGGGACAGCAGACCCTGGGTGTTGTAAGCAGAAGCAGAACAAAAATAGGACGGGGCTTTGCAAAGGGGAAATGGAGCTGAGAACCACATGGGTCTCTAAGAAAGCCCTCCGGGCCTGTGGTTCTGAGGGCCCATGAGGGAGGAAGAGGCACTGAGGAAGGAAGTCCACAGGAAGCCAGGCACGCTCGGCCACATCCAGGCCCGGGAAGAGAAGCTCTGGTCTGTCCCCTCTATGTCCCAGCTCTGCCAACAGGGCTCGGATGTTTACACAGCTTGGCTGGCAAGCGTGTTGGCAGGGAGGACCTTGCCCGTGAGACCCCAGGCCCTGCTGGGGCTCTGAGACCAGCTCTGATGAGGCCTTCTCCTGTCTTCCCGTTCCTGGCTAGATGTGCCCGGGGCCAGGCCAGCACAGGGCAGGAAAAGACCTGGGGAGATTGGCCAACACCTCTGGTACCTTGGCCCCAGCGTGTAATTTATTCACAGTGGGGGCCTCGGGGCTGGCATGGTGGATGCCCGGCCCTGGATCTCTCTGGGGATGCGTGCTTTTTTAGGCCCTGGTTTTGAGATCAACTGTCCTCCACAGAAGAATCAAACCTATTTTGCTTCTTAGGTTCTGCTGAGTCTCTTACTGAATGCCTCTTCTGTGTCTGCCAGTGAGAATTCACTGGGCAGGAAGCTCCACCCCAGCTTTGGGGGAGGGACATGATGGAGAGAGGGTGTCAGACTACCCCGAGCAGGAGACGGGCAGCAGAGGGGAAGGGGGGGTATACACGGAGCTGGCAGTTGGACCTGGGGACCCCTGCCTCTCGATTGCTTTGGATACGGCCGGGAACTTAGAAGGGAGCTCTCCCGAATCAGGTTCATAAGACAGCTCTGCGACCTGCCCGCTGCGTGATCTGCTGAAAGCTACTGAAATTTCATCGGCCTCAATGTCTCCTTCTGTAAAATGGGTGTAACAGCCCCGCTTCCCTCCTATGCTGGTTGGGAGTTAAACGCAGGTAACATACGTACAGGTACAACAAAGATCACCGATTAGCAGAAATCTCTTTCCCTTCTCTCGGGACCTCGGTGTCCACATTTAGAAAATGAGGCTCGCTCATTAGAGGAGATGTTTTCTAGGGAATCTTCCAACTGTAAAGTTGTACAATACAACTGTTTGCTCTGTTTGCTCTCATATCTACACAGCTTATGACCTAAAAAGGTATGGCCGGGGCGGGGGGGGGTGGCATCATGCCTGTGTGACTCATGCAGTCATACAAGACACCACACTCCTAAGTCGTCCGTGCATTCAAGCTCTGCTCTGGCCGTCTGGACTTCTCAGTATTGCTTGGACAAGGGGCCCCGCGTTTCTCCTTTGCATTGGGCCCTGCACAGTGACTAGCGGGTCAGGCCTGCAATGTAGGTGCATTTTGCAAGGTCACCACTGCCTCGAGACTCTAGGCGTGTGTGTGTATGTGTGTGTGGTCGGGACGGGGAGGGATTCTTTGGAGTTTTAGCTTGCTACACCTAAGAGATGTGTCTGGTAGCACCGACTGCCGAGGAAAAGCACGGGTGATTATGAGAGATCTCCAAACCAGGCCCGGCCCCACCGAGGGGAGAAAGCCAGTCCCAGAGCAGTGGCAGCTGGGAGCCCAGAAAACAGCAAACAAGCTGACTCATGAAAATCTCCCACTTCAGAAGGCTGGATGGTGATTTTTCTCTGCCTTACTCTCGTGTCTCTCCCAGATGATGTATGAATGGCCTTATTTACCTCTTCCCTCCAAACCTTCTCCTTTATTATTTTTATTAATGCCATGCCAACCCCGAAAAGGTGTTTCCTTTACAAAAAGAAAAAAAAGGAAAGAAAAAAAAAAAGAAAGAAAGAAAATTGCTGCCCCCCCTCCCCCGCAAAACCTCACCTCATTCACACAGCGGAAGGAATAGGTTCTTCAAAAATTGTCGGATTTGTGTGTGTGAGAGAGAGAAAGAGACTCAGAGACAGACACTTAAAATGGGTTTGTTATGTGCGAGTCTAAAATCTGAATATAAATAGTAATAAATTCAGGTCTTTATTTTAGAAAGGCCAGAGTACCCAGGAAAGTTTTTTTTACCACCTTTCCTGACTACAAAGGCATTGCTACATTTCATGCATTTTAATTTCAAAAGTAACGGGAGACACAGCTGCATTTACAGCTAGGGAAAACACTGAGCGTCGCCTGGTAAAACAAGCCCGTTACTGAGCTCACATTGGGTCCCTGCAACCACTGCTGTGTGTGTATACCTGCCATTGTCATTGACGGGGCGCTAAGCACTTGGCATTTCATGGGCCATTGACTCTGCAAAGCTCCCTAGCAGACAGGTGTCTTCCAGTGACAGAGGATAAAGCCGAGGCTCCCACAAGGTCACACAGCGCATGACAGGGCCCGCAATGGAGCCCAGATCCCTCCGGCCTCACCTGCCCAAGTTCTCCATACACCCCTCAGCTTGCATGTATAAACATGAGCCACTTTGCATAGCTGGAGCAAAAAAAAAAAAAAAAAAAAAACAGTGGTCTCACCTCCAGGCTTGGCAAGATTGCTGATCACTTATAAACTCAACATCTCAGGGCAGAAAGAGATTTGAGAGGTCATCTTTCTAACCTGTCACCCCGTACCTGAATTTATCCTCCATTATCTCCTATTAGAGATTCTTTTTTTTTTTTTTTTTTTTTTTTTATTACTCCCCATGACAGAGAACTCCCTACCTGTTGAACCTGAATAGGACCTACCGGACCCTGCACAACTACCTGAACTCACTACCTCTCCCAGGATCCCCGATCTCTTTGAGCAAAAACATTTGTCTTTACCTTGAAATACAGATCTGTTCTCTTCCACCCTTGACTCCAAGCTGGAGGCACAAATGACAGGCTCCCCAGTCTCCTGGACTCTTCCCATCTTAAGGTAGAGCCCCTTCATTCCCCCCCAGTTGTTTCTCCTATAAGCCAGTTTCCAGGCCATTTTCAAACCAGTTGATGGAGCCCACCTCTGGCTGAAGAAAAACTTTCAGCTCTGTTCACTTGCACACGACTTTGCGGGGGTTGGGTATAGACTCCTGGGCCAGCAGGGCAAGAGGTTCTGCATTCCACGGAGGGGACGTGATCATGGAAAACAGCGTGGCTTCTCAATCTGGGGCCACGTCAAGGGGTCCTCTTTGGGGAGGAATGGGTGCCCCACCTGGACCTGATCTCACTCGCCATCCAAGCTGCGTCCCTCCCGAGCAGGGACCTCTCCCTCCCTGGCAGTGGGGAAACTCTTTGAAGACCCAGGGAAGGCGAGGGTGTGCCGTTTATGAAAACAACTGTTTAACAGCTCCCAGAGCATCCATATTTGAATGGGAGGGAAATAATGGTAAAAACATCATCAAGAAACAGATGTGCCTGAGTCAGGTTTTGTGGCAGGAAAAAATGTGGGTTTGCCGGTATCGATTTCATTCTTCTAACTGATGACAATGAATGGCTGTGCCTTCCCGGGATGCGCCGTCCCGGGGGCTCTGCAAACGCACCCTCCGCCCTGACCTGCACACATTCCTGGGGGCTGGGGTGGGGGTGGGAGGTGGCCGTTGGATATCACGCTACTGCTCGTGGGCTCGTGTCCTCACAAAGTGCTGACTACTGCCAAGAAGGAGTGCCGTTCCCCTCTTCCTAATGCACACAAAGGTACCTGTAAGGACTATAGCAGCATTGCGTGAATGCACGTGTGCAAATGTGTGTGCAAGCTCACACATCCACAGCAGAGCATGCCGGGGTAGAGAATGGACCAGGCCCTATGGCTTCAGCAATGGCCCCTCTGACCGTTCAACCCCGCCCCAGGCTCCGACGTACCACGTGGAAGACGGGCCACACGTGTTAGGGGCTTTAGAGCCATGGACACAGGACTTTGAATCCCAGTTCTGCAACCGATTCGTTAGGTCGCCAAAGACACGTCACAAAACCTCACTGAGTATCAAGTTCCACGAGAATAAGAAAAGGCAGTCACCTTGCGGAGGTGTCGGGAGGATGTGAGATAGTAATATACGCACGAGTTCTCCATGCCGTTCCGGGAATGTACTAGAAGCTCCATTTTACTGAGCTTTCCGGAGGTCGCCGTGCAGGAAAAGGCACAGAGACCACGATCGAGCAGAGTGGTTACGTACAGGGACTCTGGAATCAAGCAGCTTGGAATAGGAGTCCCAGTTCTACCTTTTACCAGCTGTGGGATTCAGGGAAAGTTAATTAACTTCCCTGTGCCTCGCTTTCCTCACCCGTAAAATGGGGACAATAATAGCACCTAATTCATGAGGTTGCTCTGAGAATCAAATGAAATAAACCAGGGCAAGGGCTTAGCTTAGAACCTGGTGTTTAGGATGCACTCAACATATTCTAGTTATAAGAACACAGCTTTCCCACCACGGCCCAAGCTCTTCCCGCCACGGGGTAGGCTGTGGCTCATGAAAAACGCCCTAGATGCTAAAACTCCAGCCTCGTCCAGCACTGTTGATCTCCCAGGCACATGAAGACACAATAATGCCCATCAAAGGAAAGAATGAAATCAATAAAGAGAACACCTCTCCCCCTCCCACAGAAGTAGGACATCTGATAGCTGTTCTCAGCGTCTATTCTAACCTTCCTTCCCGTATATTTCAGTAAGTTTAATTTCTGCGATGTTTAACAGTTGTTTTTAGATAAATCACAGTCGCACTTTCTGGCCCAATTCACAGGCCTTTTCACTGCACAGGGAAATCAGTTCTTCCGGCTTGTTGGAGAAAAGCAAATGTGTCCTCATTGTCTATTCATGGTGGTGTCGCCAGGAAGGGACCTCGAACATGCGACTTGTCAGACATCCCATTACCTATCATTCAAATGTGTAGCGGCATTCTTTTTAAAATGGATTGTTATTCAACTTTCCTTTCCTTTTTTTTTTTTTCTTTTTTGTGAGGGAGTGGTTTGCAACACGGTCTCATGAATACCAGCCTTGTAAAGAGGAGCTGGTGTGCCTAAAAATAATAGAAAGTTTTCTCAGCACGAGTGCAAATATAACATGTACACATGATTTCAAAGGATGGCTTCCTGAATTTCTTGTCAGCTGAGAATTGAAGACCATCTCAGCCTGCTACCCAGAGCTTTGATTTGCCCAAGCGCATTCCTGCATGGCACCAGCATCACCACGTTCATTCCAGAAGAACGATTGAAAATTCAGGCTTGAGTGGCAGAAAACGCTGGGTTTGAAACGGAGTTCTGTCATTCCCCTGGACATCCTCTGTCTGTTCCTGCAGAGCTGATCTCCACTCTTCTCTACCCAGCTCCGGACCCCGGGAGGCCATCCCGTGTGGCGGATGTCCACTGGGGACCCCACCCCCTTCTCAACGCTGGCCAGATTTGACCAATGGAGGGCGCTCCCGGAGGCCAGTGCCGGGCAGATGAGAGCGTGTTTGGGTACACATTCTCCAGGCTTCCTTCCCGATACACGGCATGTCTGTAATAGCTCTTTTCCTTGATGGCAGCCCTCCCCTTCGCTAGGACCGCCTCTGGGTTCTGACTCGATGGTCCCTCCAATGACTCGTCAACATGACTCTGCTCAACCGAGCATCGAAGATGCCTCATCACTGGCTGTGTCATCAGGTCAGTGCCTTCCCCTCTCCAAGAAGTTCGGATAATCTTTCTCTGGACTTTTCCCTGATGAGCTCTCAAGGCTGCTAAGTGGTTCAAAACCCAAGCTTTGTACTCAGACAGACAGACCTTGTAGGACTATCGTGGGGAACCCTGAAAACCACCAGCAGCTCTTCTTACAGAGCAAACCATATCGCGTAGTGGTGAGGAATACGGGTTCTCCGGCCAACTGGCCTGCCTTTGACCCTGACACCAACTCTAACCAGCTGCCTGACGTTGAGAAGGCTGCTGGATCTCCCTCCGCCTCAGTTTTCTCATCTGTGAAATGGTGACTACAGTGTCTCCCGCAGTAAGGTCACCGCGAGGATCCAATCAGTTAACACACACCCAACACTGAGAACAGTGCCTGGCACACAGTAGGTGCTTTATGGGCCTCAGCCAGTAATATGCACTTATTATACACAGCGAGTTTACAAGCTCCTGCCAACAGAAGAGCCATGGAGCACACATCTGGGCACCACCAGCACGTAGCATATGATAGAGCCTCCATAAATAAAGGTCTACTGATATTAACTTATTGCTGCTCCTACGACAGATACTGATAACATGGTCATATTCTAGTTTCCAAAATTCTTCATGCTTATACTTTAAAAAAAATTTTTTTTAATGTTTATTTATTTTTGAGACAGAATGCTAACAGGGGAGGGGCAGAGAGGGAGGGAGACTCAGAATCTGAAACAGGCTCCGGGCTCTGAGCTGTCAGTACAGGACCGGATGCGGGGCGCGAACCCACGAACTGCGAGATCGCGATCTGAGTCCAATTCAGACGCTCAACTGATGGAGCCACCCCAGCGCCCCTTCACGCTCATCTCTGCTGGTCCCCGTAACGTCCCCGTGGCAGGGATGCGGTGATCATTCCTTTTATATACTTTAAGACTACCGGGGAACAGGGAGGTTCAGTGACTTGCCCAATGCCACACCGAACAGACTAGCACACCTGTAACTGTTACTCAGAACTCAGGAAACCTACCAACAACAATATCACTTCCTTAGGGATATCCAAGGACAGAGGGGCCCCCAGGAGATGGGGCGCCAAGTATCTCAAGCTCTGAAGACAGGCTGGGCATGCTATTGGGGTAGGCTCTGCCCATGACAGAGAGCAGCCGGGGTCTGTCACCTGCATGATCTAAACCTGATGTTATAGGGGGGTAGCCCCCCCAAAATTTCCAAGGAGAGCTATTCCCAAGGGCCCTCGGCTCCCACCCTCAAGCCCGCGCGTACCAGCGGCTTTCCCCGGCACCCGGAGGGTTGTCATCTCTGGGGCACCGTGCCTTGGCCCCCTGCCTGTCTCTTCCTGCCTCTCAGCTGCAAGAGAAAACACAGTTCCTTATCGCTTATCATCACTAGCTCTCCCCCGGCCCGACCCTCGGGGACCCGGAGGGCCTGTAACCCGGATAGCCTGGCAGCAGGCCAAGCCAGGCGACCCGGCCCTCGCGTACCCAGGTTTCCTGCCTGTGGTTTGCACGGCTGTAGCTACTCTGGTTCGCACTTCCTGTCCTAGCCCACGTGCCGGCATGACTCTGTGCCTCCTCTGGATGCTCTGGGTTCACAGTGCAGGTAGCCAGCCGTGTCCCATGACCTGTCGCCAGGTGGGAAAAGAAACTAGAGCCCTGGGTCCTTGTGAGCAGTCCCCTATCTCCACTCGGCCCTCCCAGCCTGGCCATACGCCTCCACCCCCACCCCACCCTCTGGGGGGCGGGCCTCTGTCTCACACCGGCCAAGTTCTAGGTCTTCACAGGTTGAGCTGGGCAGGAGGTGATGCTGGAGGCCTCTGGGGAGACAAATCTGCACTGAACAAACACCCCAAGGACACGTACCTGTACTTCGAGCCAAAAGGATCGCAAGTCTATTGTAAAGGACCAGGGCTCCTTCCGGTACTGGATGCCCACCGAACACCCTAGAATTCTCGCGGTGGCCTAAGAAACCCTTCAGTATCTGGCCCCTACCTCCTTGCCCCGTGCATTTCTCACCCGGGCTGATTCCACCCTGTGCTCCTTCCCACCTCCGGGAGCCCGCCCAGGTCCCAGAAAGGGCCTCTCCCGTGCTATCCTCTCCATTCAAGCTCTGTCTCTCGCCCACAGATTCTGAAACCCCCGACGCGAACATGAAAATGCCCTCTCTTGTTGACCGTCTAACTGGTGCTCCCCAAACAGTGACCAGTTTGAAAGAAAAGCGTTGTTCTTGACGCTAACCGAGTACAAAAGCAGACTGGCTTTGGAGCCCATCAGATCTGGTTCAAGTCCCAATTCTGTCTCTTGGGTAGGCTTGGGCTACACCCAACTGTCTGCCCCGGCCTGTTTGCGCACACCCAGGGCACCCACCAAAACGTGCTACTGCTGATTAACAGTACTTAGCATTTGAAGAACATTAGCCACGGGCCTCCAGCCCAGCTCAGCCCTTCACCTGTTTATCTCATTTCAGCCTTACAGAAACTCGGGAAGTAGGTGTTCGTCGCCTTGTAGATGAACAAAGCTGAGGCTCCGAGAGTTTAAGTAAGGTATCCAAATCACTCAGTAATGCTAGAGGGTGGCTCCAGAGAACTCTCTCCTAATCAGTGTATTATACGTTCCTCTAGGATTCAATAATGTCGTGGATTAAGAGTGAGGGCACATAGAAAATGCTGAGACACTGTTCGGTGGGGACAAAGATCACAGCCTGTTCAAGGGCTTGGGAGACCGAGAGTGCCAAAACCAGCCAGGCTCCACAGTGGGTACGGTCCGTCTTTACTTTCAGTTAACAACATCACAAAAGATCATCGGATCTTAATGGGACCCCGAGGGGGTTAATTACATGGTGGGGAATTGTCTGTGAGCTCAACCACTGTTGGTTTAATAGATGTACCTTCAGAAAAAAGATATATAGCACATTGATCTTTAAAACGGAAAAGTAAAGATCTCCCAAATGCAGATGAGGAAAAGGGAAAAGTCCTCGCTCAGCATTTAGACCCACCATTAATCCTCGGACACACTTCCTGTAGGATCTCCGGGTCCTTCCTGTTGTGGACTCCGGAATTCTGGGTCTCAAGGCTTCCGAACACAACGGTTTCCCAACCACTCCGAACAAGAGCCTCCTCCTTCTCCTTAGCGTCACGGGGGAGAAAAAAGCAAGCCCCCCCCCCCCAACACTCCCTAAGCACGACTAAGCACCAGTGAGCGGTGTCTTCCCTGGCAAGAACCTCCCACATGCTCGTGTCTCCAAGACTCAGGTCTGCGTGAAGAGAGACGTAGGTGAGGTCAGGGTACAGACAGCACATGGTCAGAGAAGCTGAGATGTGCAGGGGGTCAGAGACGGCATGCTGGGCACAGGAGACTCAGAGAGGCTGAGTATCCTGCTTCGAGGACACACAGCCACTTTGAGGTAGAGCCTCGATGGAAACCCAGGCGGTTGCAGCCCTGAACCCATGAACCTTCCACTGCCCCAGCGTCATTTGATCTCCTCAAACCCCCTCTCAGCTGGGCAGAAGTCACATTTCTTGTTTGCACGAGTCTTCCTATGTAGGCAAGACGGCGTCTCAAGGACTCCGTTGCACGCAGGAGTCATAGGCTTGCAACCAGAGCCCGTCCTCCTGCTCAGAACTGCTAAAGGAGTTGTGTTTTCACCTCCAGGGTCATGCTCAGACAGAAGGAACAGCCACCCAAAAACACATGCAACTGAGGAGCCTCCATAAACATACACAACTCTCCCCGTGCCTGGTACAGGATGGGTATGTCACAGCCGTCTAGACTATGCCCTGCCCCTAAGAAGTTTACAGTCAAGCCACTGGAGTCAAATGCACGCATGAGGCGTGTGCCTGAAGGCCAAACAGAGTGATTTGTCTCAGCAAATGATTTGAGAGTCCAGAAAAGCCCATGATTAAATCAAAGAGGCTTCTTGCATTGGGATCAATCCAACAATGGCTTTGCTTATCGGGGCTGTGGGCACAAATCGTTTACTGTCACCAAATGTCCTAAGGCTGAACCGGATTAAGACACCGAATGCCTGGAGATCCTTAGAAAAAGTTGCTTCATAAATACCACACAGTTGGAGAGCTCAGAGGAGCACGGCTCCCTGGGAGCACCATGCTTAGATTTCCAAATTCCAAAGACAAAACACGAGGTCTTCTGCCTCAAAATCTTACCCAACGCAGGGACAAAGGCAGAATGATGGAAATAGAATTTTGAGGCTTGTCTGAATGATTATAGGCACTGGAGCCATAAAAAAAAAAAAAAAATGCTACTGCCAAAGGATTTCTCTCGTGGCATCTGTTTTCTTCTTGTGCTTTTCCCGATCCATTGGTCAATAGTGTTTGATAATAGACATTACCATGAAATTAGAGCACCGGGCTTTCTAAGTGGCAAAATCAAAGTAGCATCTATTCAATTCAATTAACTATTGACCTTCTGGCCATGGTCATTCTGATAGGAATTCTCCACGGTAGCTAAGAGGAGTACACCCTTCTGTAGCTGCTCCCCTATGGTGGGTAGTGACCCTTCTTCCATTGGGAACAAGTAAACTACTTGTCCCTCTGTGCCCTGAATCCAACTCTCACACAGGCTGGGAGATTGAGCTGAATCTCTGAAAGTCCTGGAAGAACTTTGACGCATCTTATTTCTATTTGCCCAACATTTATTAGGCATTCATTCATTCAAATGTTTACTCCCAAAGGCCCACCATAGCAAGAAACGTTGCTCAGTGGGGAGACTGGATTGGTGACTGGAACGTAGTTCACAGAGTTTACAGAGAAGTAAACAATGAAGTTCGGCAAAGCCAATTCTTGAGACAGTGGTAACGGAGGTGGGGAGCAGTGAGCTCAACATGTATTAGAAACCCCACTGTACGGAAGGGGAAACTGAGGTACAGAGAGGTTTAAATGGCTCATCAGATGTCACACATCCTTCAAGCGATGAGCCCTTGAGTAATGTGTCTCAACGAACAGCAAGGCCTATGGACCAACTCCATCCCATGGAAATGAATTTACTAGGCCAATAACAGCCTATCATTAAATGGCTGGTCTTTCAACTTGGGGGGGGGGGGGGGGCTTAAAAAGTTTATCGTGGTTTACTTCTTTTTTTCTCTATCTTGGAATAATACAGTTGTGATTATCCTGTGATTATCCGCATGAAATGGCCTTAAGCCATCTAGTATAAATATACACAGATCTCCCAGACATACTTGGATTCCCCCAGATATACTCAAGCCGACTCAGGCCCTGCAGGATTTGGGGAGCTTTTGAAGGGATGCCCTGGCATCCAGCTGTGCCCATCAGCATCCCCAGATGCTTTCCCTACTTGATAAACCTTCTGATCCCTGTTCAGGTCAGTTTCAATGGGCGAACGGAAAGCCTGGCCAGAGAGCTAAACGACTTACCCCTTCTGCAGGGGAGTTAATTTGCCGCATTAGCTGGGGGCTATGCGATACCTTCTTGCTCGGTTTCCCGCTCCACACTGACCCATCTCTCATAAGGATTACGCCTTCCTCGGCGACTTTGAGGCCGGTTTTCAGGTGGGGATTTATTCGAGACGGGCAAATGAAACTTATCTAGCCACTAGCCTGATGCAATTATTCCTGTGTGGTCAGCCAAATGAGAGCTCAGCTTGAGATCCCAAAGGTTAAACCTGGCCATCCAACGTCCATCCAGGACTCCGCAATTTCCAGGAACGGCAGTAGGACAGGAGCATTGTATTCGTTGCTTGTTTCCCTGTTATTTCACTCGGTCGCATCACAATCTTTGGTCTGATTATGTTTTTTGTTTTTGTTTTTTCCCTTTGAATGCTGATTTCCTCGACAGCTAAATGCCTCCAGATACTCCTTTGGAGAAACACAGACCAAACATAGAAACCATTCAGTTATTGTCCAGCAAAAATATATATGTGTGTGTGTGTGTGTATGTATGTGTATATATATATATGTCATTATTTTCTGTCCCCAAAAATTCTTTATCCCATTGGATATGGGAATTAGATAAGATTAAGTTCTTAGGCAACATCAACTTATGGGGTGGACAGATTCTGTGCTGTTTAACTGTGTCAGAACAACATTTATATCTGCTTAGGTAGAAGACAATGTGGCCAACATACACACAGATAGTTGCATGAGGTTCGCTTTAAGTAGAGCAGCATTAGGTTGCTTTAAGGTGACAATTTCTAAATGAGAGCAAAACTGTGTAATAAGATTTAAAAAATTGGACCCATTCTTAGTTCACCAGCTCCCCAGCCAGTGACAAAATATGCCATTAGTGGCCACAGCATGATTCTGAAAATATACCTTCCTTACGATTTAACGCTTTTTTTTTTCCCTGTGAGCTAAAAATTACAAAGCCCCGGATTTCATCGCTCTTGCAATCTATTCTTTTCCCCTGACTTCCTGTTTTCATGAAATTTTAATCAGGCACTTAAAATAAATAGCTATGCAGAGCTTGTCTGCCTCCCGCAATACCCGGGATGGATGTTTTGGGTAAAGTGATAGTCCAGAGACCTTGAGAACAGTGAATCCCATTCTGACTTGGCAAGACAACAGAAATTGAAACATGGCCCTGTCCAGGCCATGCACTCGAAGGGGACAGAGCGGTCTCAGAGGACCAAAGATGTGATAGGTTGGGTCTTTTTTTCTTTTTTTTTCCTCCCAAATATTGACAGCGACTCAGTCAATTTGGAAAGGCAAGCAAGATAAAGCTAGACTAAATGATTCCAAGAGAGAGAAGAAAAGGAATGACGCATGGTCAACTTTTCAAAATCCCTTCCAAGTTGAAAAATGAATCATTCATTCCATTTAGGCAGCTACTTTCCATTGCTCGTTGGTTTTGATGATGTGTATTTGTGTCTCCTTCACATAAGCCAAAAAGATGCCTAATTCTTTGAACCTTCTAAGATTTTCCTTTTTCCCTTTCCTACCATGGTTATATCACCAAATGACGTTATAGAGAAACACAACGTACTTGTTCACAAACCATTATATTCAGAAGATGTCTTTTGTAGCAACAATTGTAGGTTCCATGGAGAGCCTAAGGACTCTCCAAGAAGGCGGTAAGACAACTGGAGAAAAAACACCGTTACAAACATTCATACCCTATGAAGTCAAAGTCCCTAGAGACCTGGAAAGAAGACTTCTTGGAGGCATGGGAGGAAATCAACTTCCTTGCCTTAAAATGCCCAACTTCTGTGTGACAGTAGCTAAACAGCATGAAAGGCTCCTCGTTCATTAATAAAAACGAAACGAAAGGATGGGGGAGTTAGCATCATTCGACCCCATGACCAATACGCGTCTTGTCTCCTTCATCTCAGTCAAATGAACAGGTTCTTGGTTACTGCACGTTCTGACCTCCTTGACTCTGGAGGTCCAGATCCTGGTTTTAAATCCTGAAAGATGGGTCCTGTAGATGACTGTCGTGCTGGGAAATGCTTTACAACTGGCTCTCCCAAACAAACAAACAAACGAACAAACAAAAAAAAGGAGGAAGGGCTCATTTTGTAGTTATTTGCTCATTTCTATGATGTAAATACTCCCACCCTGGTCAATTTCAAGCTCCCATAATGTGACCAGACGTGGAGTTGGGAGAAGGTATGAAGCAGTCCCTTACTATATAGTACAATAGATATAAATCCTAACAAGGGCACAGATCATAAAACAACATGCCACGAAAACTAGGAAGGGAGGGTTTTTGAGTACTTAGTACCTTTTTAAAAATAAAATTGATTTTAGGTTACCTGATTTAATTTTTAATAATGGCTGTATATAACAACAGACTCGCTAAATTTCTGAAAATCTGACGGTTTAAAAATTTAACAATAGGCCTCTTGTGAGCCACTACAAGCCAGCTCCAACACACCAGTGTTGTAGGGGAACCTGGCTCCATTCAGCTGGAAATGGCTGCGTGTCATTTGTGGTGTAGTGAACTTGCCCGTTTCCAGGGATAGACCATATTTTTGGATCTGTACTAGAGAGATTCAGTTTGTGCTTGGTCCCTCAAAGCTCCCCCCCCCCAATACAATTGCCCACAAAATGTCATAGCTGCCTGGTTTCTTTGATATAAGGTTTCATCTGCTTCATCGTCTCCAAATATAGCTCTAAGCTGGCCTTCTTACCTTGCTTAAGCGGAATCTCAATAACCTCAAGAAGAGAGGAATCAACTCCTCAAACAAAAGAAGTCATTCAGCTTTACGGCATCTCGCGCCGGACGATCTTGAAACTATTTCCTTTCCTACAGGCCCAGAGGATAGAGTTCCACTAAGGCAGAGAAAGGAGACTAAATGTCCAGCAAATGACCCCCTCTGATGCCAGTATCTGGTGACCTCGTGAAACAGGGGGCCGGGGGTGCTTCCACGCCGATGTGGGCCCCCACATTCCAACTCATAATCATCAAAACCACTTCTCAGAGCAGACCGCTGGGGAAGCATCTGTAAAGATTCGCGGAGCAGTCTGAAGAAGGGAGTACTATCAAGGCAATTAGGGGGAGCCCCCGAGAAAGGGCTCTTAGTAAGATGGGGCCAGCAGCGCACTGGCTCAGGACCCACCAGAAAGAAAAAAGGCAAGAGTTTCTAAAAAAGAGCTTGAGGGTTCAAGTTGTCAGGGGTCTCATATTCCGAGAGTTTTTCTCTGCCCGCCCCCCCCCCCCTCCGGTCCTCGGCCATATCCAAGTCCAAGGTGCCGGCAGCCCTTTGCTCCTTCTCATAGCAGCCCCAGGAGCAACGGGATGATTTTCTGGAGACCTGCTCATGGATAAGAACGCCAAGCTCAAGCGGCTGGATGCATCTAGCTTCTGTGAGCCACTCACACTATCAACAGACACGGTCCCAGTGGCTGGGAAATCATCCTGCTCTTGGCAAAAACCCTGCCACTTGGGGAGGAACCGAGCGAAATCATCCAAGCCAAGCAAAACCGAGCAGAGCGGGGCTCTCGCTGTACTGAAATCCAGATTCAGCATGAAGGATCTTGGCAGGACTACAGCTGGGCTCGGCCCTGGTTAATGTCACAACCGTATCTCAAATAACCCGTTCTCTTAATAAAACACAGTTTGACTCAAGGCTTTGCGATATCAATTTGAAGGGAGGAAAGAGGCAACAAGGAAGCCAGCGGAGAGCTTCCTGCTAGGAGCGCTGTTACTGAAGACGTATGCGTATGTGCATTTCTGACAGAATAATCCAGAATTCTGAAAATGAAGCAGGCCGTCTCTGGCCTCTTCTCTGTAATCACTAACTACTCAGGGATTTCTCGGAGCCGGTTGCTTGCAATAACTCGCTTTCTCTTCAGTCCCATCTAGGCGGCTGATGTGACCCCGTGCAGGATTTTCCTGCATTTGTGTATTTATAGGGTCTCCTCCAGATCCACTGAGCAGGGGGTGGTGCCAACAGGAGGAAGAGAAGCTGTCAGAAGTTTCTATTTTCGTTCCTACCTATAGTCTTAGCAAGCCAACCCAAGTTCTTCCCCCAACTGAGACTAAAACCACCTTAGGACTCAAGTGCTGAATCAGTGGCATCCCCAGGCAGATTAGGAAGTGGGAGAGAACCGACTGGAACTCCTGGTTCCAGAATGAGAGATTTCAAGCTCCATCTAGGCTCTCTTGAATCAGCTATACCTTCCCCTGGGCCAAAAAGTGGGAAGGAGGTTTTCCTGTGGATTTGGACCGACCCAAGTTAGAGCCTACCGTCCATCCTTCCCAACCTGGGTGGAAACACAAAGAGGAAGACAGAGACATCAAGAGAACCACACAGATGAAAGTAATCATTCAGGCCTACTCTTGATAACTAGAAAAACCCTTATTAATATTTTGGTCCTTTTTTTGTATCTGGTTTTTGTTTTGTTTTGGTTTTTGAGGCTTACATAAATACACAGACCCATGCACATTTGTGTCAATGCCCAAAAAACTCTTCATAGAATAAGGTCCTTAAATATTTCACCCTAATTTAGGAAAGCTACTTAGCTATCTATCCTGAGTCTGTTTCCTTGTGTATGGAAGGAAGGAGGGAGGGAGGGAGGGAGTAAAGTAAGGAAGGAAGGGGGGAAGGAAGGAGGAAAGGAAGGAAGGAAGAAAAATTGAAGGAAAGAAGCAAGAGAGAGAAAGGGAGCGATAGAGGAAGGAGAGGAGGGTGGAGGATAGAAGGATGAAGACAGTTGGATGAAGTGTATTCAAAACTGTACTATTTTAGCAATTTTGTGTGAAGTTGTAATATTGAAAAATAGGTGTTTTTAAAGAGCATGAAGGAGAACACTAACAATAATATCTCAGAGGGTGTTTTGGCAAGTGTTAAACGTAACACGTATGTATAAACACTTCGTGTAGTGCCTGGCAGGTGACGTTTAATAAATCTTGGCCGAATGCATAGATGGGTAGATATTAAACACCCAGTAGATGTTATTTTGACTCAATTTCAAACGAGGGATGATGCAAATGTTGTCCATCAAGTGTCAGCAGAGAACAGGCCTCACGAGGAGCTAGAACCATGTTCGGGCCCTCAAACGGGTCCCTGTTTATCTCTACGCTTCCTTTAGTTTGAGCAGGACCCAGGACACATCCCCTCCTCTCATACAGGGAGCGCGACACAAATGCGTGGCGCATTTTCTGAGGTCTCTCGAGCGCTTCAAACGGTCCAGGGTGCAGACGCTCGTCTCTAGCCATCCAGAGCCTTTTCCATTTGCCTAAACCATCACATCAGGGCCCTAAAGGGCCTACTCAAAAATCAGAGCCCCCTGGGGGGCATTAAAGGAAACAGATGTGAACACTGGGAGACACTTAAACCCCACCTTCTCCAAGAACATTGAAATGCCCTTGGAAAATACATATGGAGCATGCAAAGTGAAAAATCAGGATCAAGTATTTAAGGGCATTATTAATTCTACAAAGTGTGTTTCCAGGCCTGCACCCAAATGTGGATGGATGCGTATATTTACGGATGACTCAAAAAGACAGATATAAAGAGAGCGCAAAATAAGGATTTTTTTTTTTTTTCAGCTAAGAGGACGACTGGATGAGGGTTATCTTCATCGTCGTGTTTTTCTGGATTTTCTAAATGCGCTCTGCTGTACCACTGTCACAATAAAATTAAATAATGAAAATGAGAAGTAGTAAGAAATTAACGATTAACGGTGGTTTGGCATCTCCTTTCAAAGTTAGTTATCGCCGCCTCTTTGCATCATTAGTATATTGGAGACAGGAAAGTACCAGGGAAGGAAGGAAGGGCAGTTGATTACCTTGAGCCATTTCCCTGCAACCAGAAAGCCCCAAGAACCAGCCAAACGTTGTCTGTTAAGGAGACGACACTAGGCGCGGACAGGCCCAGTGACAGAGAAGCAGCAGGTTTGCAGAGACCTGTCCCATCAAGAGTTAGCCATGAGACGACTCCGGGTAAGGTCACGCCTCCCCTAGACCTCTTTTCCTAAAATTCCTCCCCTCGCTCAATGTTCGGAGGGTCAGCTCTAAGTACGAAGCATGGACTTTGAACATCTTAGGGGCACCTTCCTAGCAGAGAATCGCCAGGTAAAATACAGGGCAGGCCAGGTCAATTGAATTCCAGATAAACACTAGAAAACTATTAGCATAAGTAGGTCCCGATATTGCATGAATGGGACCTACTTATATTGAAATACGTATCTGCCATTTAACTGAAATTCAACCGAACCGGGTGTCTCGTGATTTTATTTTGCTAAATCTGGCCAGCCGGCCCCAGCAGCTCAGAGAAGTACCCTGGGGCCCCCGAGTCTCCCCCAGCCCCGCATTTCTCCCATCACTCGAAGGCAATGGGGGGAGGGGTGGAAATAGGCCCCGAGTCCAGACTGCAGGAAGGCAGGAGGGTCGTGGACACACGGAAGCCTCATCACCATGCTCTGCAGCGTCACCTCGGACAGCATCACCCTGAGCCACCGAGAGACACGTCTCTTGAGCCCGTAAGACAGCTGAGCCTTGAGTAGCTAGTTGGATCAGAGTTTCACTGAATAAAGCAAAGAAAAGCCAGGCGAATGAGTGACGGGCGGGCCGGGCCGTGCATTTCGGGTGCAGTTTGTTTCCACGGGAATTACTAAATCCAATAAGATTTTCAACTGCTCAGTAGCCAAATCAAGTGCTCTCCACTCTGCAAAGGAGCCACAAATTATCTGGCCTATAAACTCGGGCAAGGCATCACAAGTGAGACACAGGTGAAATAAAGTATCCTCATCAGATCATGGGTGGGGGACAGGTGGAGGTCTTGCAAGCTTCTGATAAAAGCTGAATTGTGATCGTGGGGGAGCTGGGGACATGCTGTCCTCACACAGACCTCTGTCGGGCGTGGTAGAAGGAAAGGTGCAGGCTGAACTGCTCGAGGGTGTGTATGTAGTGCCCGGGCCTCAAACATGGCCAAAAATAACACAAAGCAATCACTCAGGGCCTCAGATGTCTTTAAAGAAGCACATGGATGTTGTCTCACCGTCCCCAAGCGGCCAACATACCCATGTGGTCAGTACCAGCTCTGGACAGTTAAAATAAAGAAAACAAATATCCAAATATCCAATATCATCGCTGGGAGCTGGCCTCTGGGTCTTTGCCGACATCTGAACTGCTTCACATAACCTCCTGGCCTCTAAAAATAGATATTCTGTGGTACATATAATTTTTATAAGATGACTAATACAGGAATGCCCTTTGGGATAACTTAGTGTCTTAGTTTCTTTCTTCTCTCTCTCTCTCTCTATATTTATCTTCTCTTCACTGGCCTCTTTGTATCAAAGTTAGACTGCAGCCATGGACCAAGAACGTTAGCCAAGAAATTATTTATCTGTTCCACAAGGGCTATCATTTTTATCGAGAAAACAGAAGTTCCTACTTTCAAAAGGGGGGGGGGGCAGAGTGAGAACCCAAGACCTGTTTGGCTTCTCTGTCTCTCAACGTCAACTTTCCATATGAAGAACCAAGGGCTTCCTTGGTTCTCAACTGCTTCGTTTAGATACAACAGAATCAGAAATGACTGGCCAGTTGATGGACTCTAAAAAAAAATGCCTATCTTCAAGTTTGCTGCTGTAACCCCCAATAATAAGGGCAACGCAGTCATTCACAAGCACTGAAATCTTAGTCTGAATTTTACTCATCTTCTCTGAATCGTGTGTGTGTGTGTGTGTGTGTGTGTGTGTGTGAATGAGAGAGGAATAAAAATGGGAAAATAGTTGGACATCAGCTCAGACGCGCATAACCTGATCTTTCGTCTGGAGGTGAGGATTCCAGAAACGGAACCACAAGATCTACAGGAGGAAGAAGTAAAAGTGATCCATTTCTCACTGTCACCTTTCTTTCAACGAGAGCATTCAACTCCAGCGACCTCCGCACGACCTCCCGGGTGATTAGCTCCGCTCAAGAGGACGTGGAGAAATGAATTTTCTTATCCAGCGGTGTCCTCCCTTCGGAAATCGCATCCCGTCCCCCCCCTCCCTCGCCATCCAAACAATGACTGCTAAGCCCAGCGCCCTGAACAGGCCTTGGGACACCCCCTTCACCCTTCCTGGAAGACAGCACAGCAGGAAGGGAGACAAGAGAGGCCAAGGACAACCATGGGAAACTGACGCCCTCGGCTTCCCGCACCCCCTCCCGCTCACCTGAGGTCCTCGCTGCTGCCATGCTTGAAAGCTCGTCTTAGGAGATCTCTTTCCCTGCCATGACATTTGAAATCACAATCTGCTGAGGAAAACAGACCAGAATCTACTCTGGCAGGTGACTGGCCAAAAGTTGCCTCCTCAGAAGTATAGCTTGGGGACAGATGACGAGATTTCATTCTCTTCTTTTTTTTAATGTTTTTTTTTTTTTATATATATTTTCGAGAGAGAGAGAAACCATGAGCAGTTGGAGGGGCAGAGGGAGAAGGGGGCATAGGATTCGAAGCAAGCTCCAGGCTCCGAGCTGTCAGCCCAGAGCCCGACGTGGGGCTCAAACTCACAAACCATGAGATCATGCCCTGAGCCGAAGTCAGACGCTCAACCGACTAAGCCACCCAGGTGCCCTGAGGAGATTTAATTCTTAACCTCTGAAGTTGCGTGTCAGTTTGTTTTACTTCTTCCAATGAAAACAGAATCCACATGTGATTTTACACTCACTAAAAATGTAAAATTTTTACGTTTCACTTTTTGTAAAAAAAAAAAAAAAAAAAAAAGTCAGATGCTAGGCACACTTCTGGTTCTACATCTTCCTGTCTCCCTTCATCTTATTGTGTGACCGTGTGATTTTTGCTCTTGTGGACAAAGGAGTCGGGCCAGCAGGACACCTGAATGTAAGAGACTGTGTATCACTCAGAAAAAGTGCCAGAAAGTCTCCCCAAAATGCAACGCCCCAGAGCTAACTCAACGCCCACGTACCTGTAGGTTTTGATGCATTACATGCAGTATCCTATATCCCCAAGACTGGTGATCTACAGAATATGGCCGAGAGCACCGTCCTTGAAGATTAGGGACCAGTTGTTACCCTTTCAGGGCATGGTCTATAAGGGGCTAGGACGTGCAGGCCAGTGAAGGAGACTCGGAAAGGAACGCCCAACATTTGAGCCCAGCTTCATCCATGGACCGTGGTCTAGCTCTCAATCTCCCCAGGCCTCAATTTTAACCTTCTTACTCACTGGGGATGATGACAACCACACCGATGAAAATACCACCTGCCTCATGAGCTCGCTGTGAGGGTCCCATGAATTACTTCTCAGGAACCTCCACTCTTGCTTCCGAGTCCTGCGCAAGGATTCTGAGCCTCTTGGGTGACGCCTTCCTTGACCCACTTACGACAAGTTTACTCTTCAATGCTTCCTCCCAGAAACAGCACTGGTCACTTCACGTATTTTAGGGATCACATCAAATTACAGGACCGTGCCTAACCTCGAGAGGTAGGTGGAAATACCCTTAGGTCCAGGAAGGGAAGAAGAGGCGTCAAGATTAGTGAGTATCAGTCGTGTTTCTCACCCGTTTACACATAATCGGAGGCGTTATTTGGAGGATTGGAGACGGCATCTAACCCTGCTTCTCCCATGCCACCACAGTCCCGCGTGAGATCTTAACAGAAACCATTAAGAACATAAATGGAGACAAAGCCAGAGTTCTGTGTTCATTACCTGCTATATGCTTCTCTCTCATGGCTGATGGTATTTACAGAACCAGGATCATGTCCAATTCACCCTTGGTTCTACATGCTACATGCAGAACGAAGGTGCTCAATAAAGACTTACTAGATAGACAGACTGATACATCGATACATGGAGAGATACAATAAAAAAGAACGGAGAAGAAAGAGATACCCCTCTTAAGCTAGGAGGCATGAGAATGCTAGTGCTATGTTTAACACCGCAGGGAACAGCTCTTACCATCACTGCTTGGAACAGGCAGTATTAATTTTTATAAAACTTTGGCCCAGGCAGAGTCTACGAAATTGTAGAGCGTGGCATTCATTGCCAATTTCTTCCAGTCAACGACAGCAGCAACCAAAGTCACATACGTCATGGCAGCGTTGGTAGGGAGACCTCCTGCGGGTACCCCGGACTTCGATACACACGGCAGGCGTCTGCGAGGGCGAGCGTGCATGCGTGTGCACGCACCTGTGTGCGCACATGTACCCAGAGGCCGACCGTGTCTGCTCATCCCCAAGATCCTAGGAAGATCGTGCTTTCAACCTGACCGACCAGCACATTTTACTAAATGACAAAGTGGGTCATTTCGGGAATCGGTTCTCTGCTCAAACCCGCTTCCAGAGACACCCTCAGACAAGCCTTTCTATCTTTGGAATCGCCTGATTTTCCTCTGCGAGTTTGCATGAACAGGTTCACCCAAACACACACCAATACCTGATCGTATAACATCAGCACTGTCAGCCTCTAATCGTCATCGAGCGTTTACTGGGCCGGGCAGTTTGAGGAGTGTTTCATATTCAAACTCATGCTGACTTCTCACAAGAATTCTAGAAGGGGTGCCCATTTTACAGCCGAGGACGCTGGCTGGCCCTTGGGAAGGTTAAGCAGCAGGCCCGAGGTCTCAGAGCGGTCAACGCTGGAGCTGGTCTACGAGCTCGGCCAGTCTAACCCCAAAACCAGACTCGTTACCCTTTGTTCTTGACCAAACCTGACCATAGACGGATGTCACTCTGACTTAGAATCTGCTCCGGAGCGCTCTGAACCCCATCAGTCTTGTTCAACTAGGAACAGGTTGTTTGTGGCACAGGACCTGAGAACAGATGCCTCCTGGAAATTCTTCAGATGCCATGAGATCTGCCACCTTGAAATGCCAAAGCAGCAAAATTCAAACCCAGGGGCTGTGGGTGCCAGAGAGACAGCTGGCATCTTTTCCGCCCCACCAGATAAGGCCAGGGATGGTCATCCGAATCTGAGAATGACAGGCACCATTGTCTGAGCACCTCCTATGTCTCAGGCCCTGGCTTCCAGGCGTGATACACGTATGCAAGGTGCTCATCTGACACGGATGCTATCTCACCCCATTTCACAGATGAGGAAGCTGAAGCTCAGGAAGACAAAACAACTTGGGCCTTCAGTTAATGATCTGAAAAGTCAGACTTGGAGTCCTTATCTGTGTGGCCGCTCACTGTGAATTCTATTCTAGATCTCGTACTGAGAGAAAGAAATAGAAGGTACTACTTTTCCTTTTTAATTTCAAAGACAATTTTCAAAAAAGAAGAACACAAAGGATGACTACTCCAGCAAATATGAAAGTTTAACATACATATCGTGCAAGTGTTCTGTCCTATTATAAGAATCAATAAACAGGTCAATGAAATGCAACACCCTTGAAACATTTGTATGTGTGTGTGCGCGTGCGAGAGAGAAAAATTAAAGCCAATAAAAGATTCATCAGAACCAATGGAGAAAGGAAGACCCTTTTGACAATGCTGTTTTAAAACTTGTTATTTATGAAAAAAACAAAGTCTACATCCCCTATCTAATACCAAAATAAATTATAGATGGATTAAAGATTTAAAAGATAGGTATCAACATCTTAAAAATAAAAAAGTAGGAGTGAAGAGTTAACTGATACAAATGAGGAAAGTCTTTCTAAACATACAAGCAAAGGAAGAATATATTTAGATGCAAATATTGTACATGTAAAAATACAATTAAAAGGCAAGAGATAGACGGGAAAAAGTTTTTACCACAAACATAAAGGGTTAAGCCACCACATATAAATAGCTATGAGAAATCAACAAGGAAAATACCAACCATCATGTCAAATGGGAAAAAAAAGTTGGGGAGAAGGGTGCCTGGGTGGCTCAGTCAGCTAAGCGTCCGACTTCAGCTCAGGTCATGATGTCATGGTTTGGGAGTTCGAGCCCCATGTCGGGCTCTGCACTAACAGCTCAGAGCCCGGAAACTGCTTCAGATTCTGTGTCCCCCCCCCCCCCACCCCCGTCTCTGCCCCTCCCATGCTCATACTCTGTGTCTCAATAATAAATAAACTCTGGCCTCACTGACTACCAACAGAGTAGTAAAATCCCAACAATCCTGATACCAGTCCTCTGACCGCTCAGCCCCCCAGTGAGCGCAAGGGCATCCGCATACAAAGGACGCCCCTCCCCCCTCCCCACCCTGCTCATCTCCAACAGACACCTGCTGCCCATCATGAGCTCCCCTTGCAGGGCATCCGTTTTCCCGTGTGCGCCACGGAGGTGGAAGGGTCACCCGGGGAAGGTCCAACAAGGTACATGATGGAGGTGCAGTCTTTCACAGCCCAGGCTGGAAATGAACAATTCTGCATTTAAATACGAGCCTCAGGACTTTTTCCCCTTCTGTCGCATGTAGGGCAGAGTGGCTACCCGAGGGTCCTCAGGAAAAGGCAAGGAGTCGGTGCATAAAAGATTAGCATCGTCAGCCACTGGGTATAACCACAGTGAACTGGGACTCCTATCACTGTCAACATCGTTCCACGATTATTGCTATTAGCACTGTCCCTACTAACGACTAATGTGACCGCTGCTGCCATAACTTCTGTCACGACCATTGCTGCCGCTGCAGCTGCTACATTTACTGTCGTGACCCCAGGAAGTTCTGTGTGTTCACAGCAACCACGCGTGCCCAAACTGGGGGAGATCATCCTGAATGCAATTACTCTGCCTCATCTCGGAAAGTTCTCCGTCTACGCACCTGCTGGTGCAGAAAATATTTGCGCCCGTGGTCCCAGGCGTTGTTGAGCCAAGCGGCAAGCCGATGGCTGCAAGTTCGGTGGGATCGTTGTAGGAACTCGATGTACCTCATTATCCTCACTCCTGTCCCTGCCCCCCACCAAGTGCTGCCACTGCGGAGTCGTTCTCCTGTCAAGAATGAGATGCGGTTTCCAGTGGGGAAGGGAGAGGCCCAAGCTGGGGCAGCCGCGGAATGGCAGGGCCCACATTCGGACAAAGCGCTCCCAGGGTTCCCGCAGTCCCTACGCTTCTGGGGTTTTCTACGATTCCAAAGGAGCCTGGGTGCTGGCATGGGCCACCATCCTGATGGCAAGAGATAGGTTCTGGAACGAGAAGCTGAGCTGGGGCGTCCCAGTTTTCCTGACTCCCAAGCACTGCGGTCACTCAGTGACAATTTCCTCTGCCTACTCATGAGAATCCTCGCGGCAAGTTCTATGACCTGGACGCTGGGAACGCAGGACTCGGGGGCCCCTGGAGGAAAGCCTTTGCAGGACGCAGCTGAGCAGGGACAGCGGTTGGGACCTCGATACCCTGAGGAAGCACAAAGGCCAGGCGAGCGCCGAGAGGGCGATAGCCAGGAAGGCAAACAGGAAAGCGGACTCCTGGGCCTGTGGGGCCTCTCACTGGCTGGGCCTGGTGTCCCCAAGGTCCCCCTGGTGCGTGTTATTTTTGGACCGGACCACGTGATAAGTAAGCCTGTTGGATTAGATAGAGCCAAGGCCGGTTTCCAGACCGATGTCGCCCGAACCACTCGGGTCAGTGGCTCGGGGGGTGAGGCCCGTGGCGGGATTCCAGATCACGATGCTCCCAGCGGCCTCGGCGCTCTCCAAGGCTCATGGGTCACAACGGGGGAGCTGCTGGAGAAAGGGGGAACTGTGCTCTTCCTTGGCATGAGAACTCCCGGGCTGCACACAGGGTCAGCCCTGCTGGCGAGCTAAGCCTCCCGGGGCCCTAGATGGTTCTTGGGAGCTCGGACTTTCTGCCCCCACCCCGACTCTGATGGGTCAGCTGGGTTTCCCAGGTTCGGAGAAACTGGCTTCCTTCCCTCGGGGACTCACACCTCCACCCCGCGGCGGCTCCCTGCCCTGCCCTGGCGACCACAGCAAGCAGATCGCGATAGATTTCAAGGGAGGAGTTTCGAGGTGGTTGGTTTCTGCGTAATCTACACCCTGCACGGTCTTTATTTCCTAAGTTGACAGAGCCTTTTCTATAAAAGGGAAGAAACTATCTCAGGGCTTGACACACCAAGCACACACACACACGTGTGTGTGTGTGTGTGTGTGTGTATGCGTGCGTGCACACAGCTGTCTTTCTCTCCACCACTCCCACAACTATGTAAGCAAAAATCAGCAACATTTTGAGATTTTTTGTTCCTTTTTTTTTTTTTTTCCAAAGCAGAATCGTGCCGCTGTGAATTTTGCATCTCACTGGACAAAGCTATTCAGGTGATAACATCATGCGCAGGGACAGGTCCTTCCCAGGCTTGTAAAAGGACAAGAGACAAAGACCAGCGGGTACTACCTGTGTCAGTCAGTATCACTCCCCAGCGTCTTGTAGATAGCAGCAGCGGGGACAGAAGGGGGTTCAGAGCCAGAGGGAGCTGGGGCTAACATTGGCACGATGGCGCCTGTCCGCTCCAGTGCCTTCTCCGTTCCGGCTGTCCCTACACTTAAGATGCCAAGGGAGCCACGCTGAAGCCTTGGCGCTGAGATCACAGGGCTGGGATGGACACATGACGAATGCACGACAAACACCTGGGTGTTGCAAGACCCCCTCCTGCTTTTCCAGAACCTGTTCTCTCCCACCTTTTAGTAACTTCCTGGGAGCGGACAAGGCAACGCTCTTCTGTCAAAACACTCGGTCTTCTGGGATGGCACACTCCGGGACCCCGAGGGTGTGGCCAAGTTTCAAGGCTCAAGTGTGTAGCTGAGCAATGTCTCATGCTGACATACGAAGCCATACACCAAGAGCCTCTGCCTGCACTTTGGACTAAAAGATGGGGACATGCTTGTAAACTTCTGTTTGCAAGTCTATAAAGGGAAGATTTTTAAAGCCACAGAGCATACAGGAGGATGTGGCGGCGATGGGGAAAAGGAAGCCTGGCTATGGGATGGATGAGCACATACAAAGAGCAACGACTCTTTTCTTTTTTTTCTTTTTAATTAAACTATTTTAGGTTTGTTTATTTGAGAGACACAGAGACAGTGTGAGCAGCGGAGGGGCACAGGGAGAGGAAGGCAGGGAATCCCAGGCAGGCTCCATGCCACCAGTGCAGAGCCCCCAGCGGGGCTTGAACTCACAAACCATAAGATAACGAGGTGAGCCCACACCAAGAGTCCGACACTTAACTGGCTGAGCCACGCAGGCACCCCACTCTTGAGTGCCGTGTGGCATAGCAGAAACCAGCTATGGATGGCTATTTCAGTTAACAAAAATTCACTAGAATTAAAAATTCAGTTCCTCTGTGACACTAGCCTTATTTCATCACACATGGCTGGGGGTTACCACTATGGACAGCACAGATGTCCATTTTCATCATCTGAGAAAGTTCTATCGGACAGTGCTCAGGTAGAGGTTTAGGACTTCTGAGTGATTTCAAAACGTTATTTTCCTAAAGGACACCCTATCATTATTTTTTTCCTGTAAAGGAAAACACTAGAAACAACGTTTTAGGTCTCAATATTGCACATTACTGGTATTCATGTTTATGAACTGGTTAATAATGTTCTACCACCACTACCTCAAAAGGGCAAACCTAACACCACAGATTTATCCTGAGAATATCAAATTGGTAGGCTTGATACTCTTCAGTATTATTTATGTCTGGCCATGGCTGAGATGACCCCATGAAAAATCCAGGGCTATTGTGTATGAGCTCAGTCTTGAGCCAGGGCCATCTGGTTCCCCAGAGGAAAGGAGTGTCCTTCATCATCTCCCAGGAGAACACTGGACATCCATTTCTGTTGTTTGCTTCCTTATTAACTCCTAGAATATTATTAACTAGATGGTCTTTGAGACTTTCCCTCCGTGGTTTGAAATTCCATCCTTAACTACTGGGGTGGGGTGGATGGGGCTCCTGGGTGGCTTAGCGGGTTAAGTGTCCGACTTCGGCTCAGGTCATGATCTCACAGTACGTGGGTTCCAGCCCCGCATTGGGCTCTGTGCTGACAGCTCGGAGCCTGGAGCCTGGAGCCTGCGTTGGATTCTGTGTCTCCCTTTCTCTCTCTGCACCCCCCCTCACTCGCCATCTGTCTTTCTCAAAAATACACACTAAAAAATTTTTTAGGGGCACCTGAGTGGGTCAGTTAGTTAAGCATCCCACTTCGGCTCAGGTCATGATCTCATGGTCTGTGAGTTCGAGCCCCACATTGGGCTCTGTGTTGACAGCTCAGAGCCTGGAGCCTGCTTCGGATTCCATGTCTCCCTCTCTCTCTGCCCCTCCCCTGCTTGTGCTCCGTGTCTCAAAAATAAATAAACATCAACAATTTTTGGAAAAATATTGGGATGGGGGGAGAACGCAAGCCTAGCAAAACAAAGAACTATAGAACAGATGTTACAAAGCATACTGGGAAATTCAGAGCAACTTTGGCTCTCCAGTGCTAGCAAATCAAATTGGAGAAGCCATCTATGTGGTTAAAGGCGGGGAAGGCAGAGTTGGACCAGCTACACAGTTTAAAAGGCCTACTGCAAAATGACAATTCGAGACCTCTTGCTCAAAAATGATCAAGAATTCCAGGAAGAGAAGACCAGAGCAGTAAATCGAGTGTGGCCCTCCTGAGCAGGAGGCTTGCATGACTGCACGCATCACACCCCCAGGAACCTGTCCTGATAGAGAACTTTAATTTTTCACAAACTACTGGAAAAAAACTGATTCCACTAGAAAATAGTGGATGTTCCGAAATCTACCAGTATATAGAGTGGTGTGTGTGTGTGTGTGTGTGTGTGTGTGTGTATAAAAACACCAGTATCATCAAAGACTTAAGGAGACCACACGGACCCTGAAGATTCATCTCATTGAGTAAAAACCCCCCAAAAATCCTACCTATGTGACCACAGGGCTATGACCACCTTATTATATGGTAATCTGAGACGGTTTGCTTTAAATGGTATTTCCAGGTAATGCAGGTGAAAATCCAAATCAACCTGATAATTATTTTCTTTCCTTTTCTGAGTGAGACATTAGAGATCTAATTCGGAAACAATACCTAGAGAATACACTTCTCAGTCACAAACCTTAATTTATACCAGGCTCTCTAAGTTGTGCAGTGCTCTGGGTAGGAGAAAATCCCACAAGTTGGAACGGGTTTCAGCATGTTGGAACCACGCATCAAGTGAGGAGATCATTTTCAAGGTTCCCAACAAGTGAGTCCATCTTCAAGGAAATGCCTAAAAATTAAAACTATTCCATTTCAGGGGCGCCCGGATGGCTCAGTCGGTTGAGCGTCCAACTTCAGCTCGGGTCATGATCTCACGGTCTGTGGGTTCGAGCCCAGGTCGGGCTCTGGGCTGACCGCTCAGAGCCTGGAGCCTGCTTCGGATGCTGTGTCTCCCTCTCTCTCTGACCCTCCCCTGCTCATGCTCTGTCTCTGTCTCAGAAATAAACATTAAAAATAAAAATAAATAAATAAATAAATAAGTAAATAAGTAAATAAATAAATAAAAGCGACAGTGTGGGGGCGCCTGGGGGGCTCAGTCGGTTAAGCGTCCGACTTCAGCTCTGGTCGTGATCTCGCGGTCCATGGGTTCGAGCCCCACGTCGGGCTCTGTGCTGACAGCGCAGAGCCTGGAGCCTGCTTCGGATTCTGTGTCTCCCTCTCTTTCTGCCCCTCCCCTGCTCATGCTCTGTCTCCCTCTGCCAAAAATAAACAAACATCAAAAAAAATTTTCTTCAATTAAAAAAAAAAAAACTATTCCATTTGAGACCATGATAGCATTACAAGAAGCATCCCGCTTCACACGAGGACCCACGAACGAACTTTTACAAGCACTGGAAGAAGTTGGCCATCAACCGTATTTTTTGTATTTTATTGCTGGCCTCAGGCAGTAACACCGTGTGGTCAACAGCAAGGCAAGACCGGGGAATTGGGAGCCGGCCCTAAATTAATACATACATGGCTGTATGTTTAGGGAACAGAGTAAATGCTGTTGAAAGAGAGAAGACACCGTCCAGGAGCACACCCTCCTTCAAATCCCGCCTCTATCGCTCACCAGCTATGGGACCTTGGGCATATTATTCCTCTCCTGCCTCAGTTTCCTCTTCTGTTCAACGGAGGCAGTACGAATTCCTGCCCCGTGTACACCTGTGTAGACTAAAGTCAAAAGGTCCCAGGGCACCTGGGTGGCTCAGTTGGTTGAGTGTCTGACTTTGGCTCAGGTCATGATGTCATAGCTTGTGAGTTCGAGCCCTGTGTCAGGCTCTGTGCTGACAGCTCAGAGCCTGGAGCCTGCCTCGAGGTCTGTGTCTCCCTCTCTCTCTGCCGCTAACCCACTCACATTCTGGCTCTGTCTCTCTCAAAAAATAAACGTTAAAAAAAAAATTTTCAAAAAAGACAAAAGGCCCATAGTATAGTACAGTGAATATGGACAATTGTTGTAAAGCATGCAATGCAATAAATATTATTACCATGGCAACTGTATTGCAATATATAAATTGTATCAAAGTCACTCACTGTACCTTCAATTTATACAAGGTTGCATGTCAAATTTATCCAATTAAAAAAAGGAAAAAAAAAAAAAAACCTTAACCAGACAACTGACCAACTACCGATATTAACATTGGAAATTACATTGAGGAGGATGGACTTCTATGAAATATTTATGAACTGTAACTAAGGAGCAATCTAAATACAGAGAAATAACTTTCTAGGCTCAGATATTGGGACATAGGATTTGACAACCATAAGCTCACTTATGGGGGCAAGGATATAGAATATTTTAACACACGTCTCTGTCGAGAAATGCAGGGCATGTGACTGGCAAGGACTAGAGTACCAGTCCTAAGTTTTTTCTTTTTTTCTTCGAGAATTTCTTTTATGAAATTCAGTACACGGTACTATGGGTGAAGGGAACGAGATAGTGAAGACAGAAAGACCTGGAGACTCCGAAGCATCCACACACATAGGGGACACACGGATGGCTAGGTCTGTTACGCGGCCAACTTCGGCTCGAGTCACGATCTTGCGTTCCTGAGTTCACCCCCACATCAGGCTCTGTGCTGACAGCTCAGAGCCTGAAGCCTACTTTGGATTATGTCTTCCTCTCTCTCTTCGCCTCCCCCTTAGCTCTCGCTCTCTCTTTCTCTCTTTCAAAAATAAAGAAACATTAAAAAATATTTTAATTAAAAGATGCATACACACACACAACTTGATCTTGAAAATATACTTAGAAATACCTTAATACCTTTGTGGAAAATTCCTAAAATTAAATTAATTTTAAAGCAAATGAAATACCTTGTCCTCTATATTGCTGCATAGATGCAAAATATAGTTCCTTTTGGAATGGATTTTAACTCAATTCACCGTGAAGGAGTATTTAAGATTCATCAGAGCTGAGTTAGATCCCAAGGAGTTTTGGTTGCTGATGTCCTAAAGGCTGTTTATGCAGATGCTTTATAATAGAAGGTTCCATAAAGCATAAATCCTACAAACCACACAGAAGCGAGGCAGGTATTAAACATTTGTCCACAAGTGGTTCTTGCTTCTCTCTCCACTATACCAGTCCAGACCCCTAGTTTATTTTGGTTTACAAATTATATGTGTGTGCGGAATATGCACATACATATAATAGAGCATATACAGAGTATAAGCCTCTTTTTCCCTAAATACATTCCTAACACATGGGCTCAGGAAAGACACAGGTTCACAAAAAACTGAGATCTGTTGCTTTTAATAAACATATCATGGATTTGATGTAGTGGTTGTTTTCTTTTTTAGACTTGATTTATCTGTCACTTTCTTTCTAAATTTGATTTATTGGTCAATTTCTTTTCAAGATTTGATTTATTGGCCAATTTCTCTTCAAGATTTGATTAAAACACATTACATAAGTCTTTGCAGATCTATTTCTAAATATCATATATATTTCTAAGTATGGATGTTTAAAGTCTTTATTCATAAATGTTCTGGATTGATGCCTGTTTTTCATTATTTTTTTTTTTTCTTTACTCCAGGTAGTCATTTATTCTGTGATCGGAATCAGCATAAACAAACCATAACGTCCAATTGTGTAATGAATTACTCAGCTCTCTGATTCAGAGAGGAAAGAAGCTTAAGATATAACAAGGTAAAAACAGCTTGTTGGTGGGGCAGGAGAGGGGGGATCCCATGTTGGTTGATTTGTCTTCAAACTCTGGATTTACGGACACATTACAGAACATTTTCACAAGGCTTCTAGCACGACATCTCCAGTGACCATTAATTAGTCTGTGGCTACATAGATGGCCTTGAAGATGGAGAGTCTTGTATCATTCTGGGAAACATTTTATTTTAATGGACTCAAAGTGTTCTGTTCCTTCTCTCGTCTTGGTGCCTCTCTACAGACTTCCAGACGAGCCAACACCTTGGTACCCTGCCCACCAGACTCAAGGACTCATGACAAGACAGCTCGGTAGGACCCCGGGATTGTGGGTGCCCTAGGGAGGGTAGCCCACACCCCACAAGTTGAGTAGTATGGCAGTATGGCAGAGTAGGGGAGCCCGGAGCCCCCCACCATGACGTTTCAACATCTTTGGGTAAGGAAAACCTTCACTAACCAGCCACCGCCCGGTGGGCACCTAGGGGACGGCGGGATCCGGGCTGACTTGGTTCATCTTCTACGTTAGCAGATGTTACCGTCGTCCAAAAGAAAAACATCCCCTCCATCCTTCCACCCACAAGCAAATAATCTTAGCCTAGGATCTTTGTCCCATAAAAACCGCATTACCTACTTTGGAGGGTGGTCCTCGCATTTAAATGAGGGGACGCTTGCAAAGGGCTCAGCCCCGTGGTCAGAGCTGGCAGCTGCTGGGATCTATTTCAAAGGAGGACAGCAGCCAGGATGTGTCCGGCGTAGGGCACGTGACAAGGACACATCAGCCCCTTGACCGCAACACCTCCATGAGGGCCGTCCTACAGACAATCCCCCATTTACAGCTGGGTAAATGGAGATGAGGTCAGTTCGCATCAGCAGAGCTGGGGAGCAGCAGAGCTGGGGAGCAGCAGAGCTGGGGAGCAGCAGAGCTGGGGAGCAGCAGAGCTGGGGAGCAGCAGAGCTGGGGAGCAGCAGAGCTGGGGAGCAGCAGAGCTGGGGAGCAGCAGAGCTGGGGAGCAGCAGAGCTGTTCGTATCAGCAGAGAGCCCAAGATGGGGCAGAGCCACTCCTCAGGACACGACGCTGTCTGTGAAAGCCAAGCGCGCGGGAGCTCTAAGCTATTCAACTGTCTCAGGTCATCGGTGGCAAATCCCAGGTGGGGAACCTGCGTGTGTTCGGCAAGGACCAAACTTTACTGATTCTCCACCCGGCCCTTGTCACAGCCGGCAAAGCCCAGCTTCCATCACACTGGCCACCTCCTCAGGGTGGACACCTCCCTTCCCGTGGACCCCCCTGTGAAAACGATCCCTTCTGCTTCCATGTTGTCTGTCTGGAGCCTGCCACCAACGTGGGTCACCTTGCAGCGTGTGCAAAAAGCGCTACGGCAAACACCATAGCGGGAAAGGCAAGACACCCCCAACTCCCCTCAGCAGTCCTGATTCTCACTAACCCAGAAGGTTCAAGACCATCGCCCTCCACACAGTGTATCTAGGGAAAATGACCTTTCCATGACAGCCGCTTACGGAGTGATGATTGCACAGGTCAAGGAGGGCTTCTAAAGACAACCGGAAGGAAAGCGACCTCCTAAATGGTTCTGGGTCCAGAGCACCCGCGGCAGTGAGCCGAGTTCCTACACAGACGATCTGTCAACACAGGAAAGCATCGACCACTGAGGCCAGAGAAGCTCCTTGCATCACTAACGGTCTCCCTCCAAGGCGCCAGAGATGGCTCGAGAAAGAGCCTCTCCAGGCTGCAGGTCACGTCCAGGACCATGGCCTCCGGGGCCTCCATGGGCCGCTTCTACCGTGGCTGGGGTCGGGGTCCACCTAGAAGGCCACCGCGCCGCCCGGAGAGCAGGCCGAGTGCCCCGAGGCCTGATGTGCACAGGCCCTCTGCCGTGTGGGAGCCGCACAGCACCCCAACCCGGGCCGCTCCCCTGAAGGACCGCTGTAGGCAAGACCGCACCCTCACCGTTCAGAGGGGTGACCCGGGAAGAGACGACCTCACAAGTGTTGCGTCTCCAGCCGGGACTCGCTCCCCAGCTGCGCTCCGGCTAAGTGCAGCAGCCACGGTCCTCGAAGGGCTCCTCTTCCTCTCCTCAGAGGGCCTGGCCGCAAAGGGCACCCAGGGCGCGATTTCCAGTTTGGCAACACATATACGTGAGGGCCATCCTCTCATTCACAGTCCCTCTCCTTCCTTGCAACGTGCTTGTTCCAGACACGCACCCCCCGAGGGGAAGTTAGGGAAGCACAGGGCCACATTGAAGCTGGGGGAAGCCCTCCCCCGTTTCTTGAGATTCCCAACTTGACTCAAACGATTACAAGGGAGAAGGACGCGGCCCATGCTGTCTCCAGGATCTTTTGAAACAGAGATCACCTTCCTCATCGCCCTGCTGGCTGCTGTGTCCCTGGGTGGTGGCTCTAAGGGCCACAACCCTCTCGTAGGGGCCACCTGATGGCTTTGAGTCAGGGTCACCAAACTATGGGACACGGGCCAGATCCCCACTGCCTGGGAACTAAGAACAGTTTTCCCGTTTTAGATGGCTTCTTAGCAAACCCAAGACAGGGTGCCTGGGTGGCTCAGTTGGTTAAGCATCCAACTACGGCTCAGGTCATGATCTTGTGGTCCCTGGGCTCCAGCCCCACATCGGGCTCCGTGCTGACAGCTCAGAACTTGGAACCTGTTTCAGATTCTGTGTCTCCCTGTCTCTCTCTCTCTGCCCCTCCCCTACTCGCACTTCGCGTGCCTCTCTCTCAAAAATAAACATTAAAATGAGTTTTTTAAAAATCAAAAGAATATCCTGTGACACAGGAAAACTCATGTGAAGGTCAAATTTAAGTGTCTGTAAATAAGATGAATTTGTGCCACACCCAATCATGTACATATCTGCAGATACCCTTTCCATGACAGCAGCTTACGGAGTGATGATTGCACAGGTCTTGTGCTGTGTTGTGCTGACTCGAGTAACAAGAAGAGAACACACTGAAAATACTTGCCGTCTGGCCCTTTTACAGAAGGGTTCTGCCTCCCACTGGTCCTGAGGGTTGGACCTTGCCCTACCCAATTCTACTATATGCTTCAATTCCACTTTGCTGCTGTTTCCTTTATACTTTGGGATTCTAAGGAACACAGATCTTCAAAAACGTTTGTAGGATAAAATGCACACCCGTCAGCTGGGCAAAAAGACCAGAGACCTACTCGCTAGGAGATCTACTAGGTCCTAAGACCCACCTGTCCAGATGGCCATTCTGCTGCACCAGCCATCAGCACGAACGCAGGCGTCCTGGAAAATGTCCAGCCCCTCATACCTCTGAGCCCTTGCACCTGCTGTTTCTTTTTCTGAAACCCCATGCTCTTCTGACTACCTGGAAAGTTCCCCATCCTGCCAGGAGACCATTTCCAGTCTTACCTTTGTCCTCACGCTTTCTCAAGGCTCTGGTATCTTGCCCCCACCCCTATCCCCACCCCCTGCTCCTCTCTTCTCCGTTTCCTGTTTGGGACAGGATCTCAAGCCCTCATCATTGGGCTTCACTAACCACAGACAGCTGGTCCCGGAGTTCTTGCACCTGGACCGTGACTGCCACGGGGGCATGTTTTCTCGGCGGTCACGTTCACCGTGCTTAGCTCCAGGGCTAACGCACAGCCGGCAAATGTTGGCTGGCGAGATGAGAGAGCGGGACTGCGGCTCCACTGTCCACGCTCCAACCCCAGTCTACCAGACTCCTTTCTGCCACACCGGTTAGGTTTGGGGGCAAGGGCAGGAAGATGGGACAAGGGCCCCACGCTTCCACGAGACAAAGTCGAAGGAGCACAGAGGTTTGGGGTGTGGGCCACTTGAGGTCTGAATTCCCAATTTATAGGACCTTTGAGACTCAATCTCCCCACTTGTAAAGGGTGCTACTAACATCCCCAACCCGGCAGATTGGGGAGGATTAAGTCGAGCGAGAAAACAAAGCGTTTGGGGCATAGTAGGTGTTCAGAAAAGGCCAGCCGTCAGATGGGACGTCTGCCCAGGAAACACACGTGGGTCCCTTATGAGGGAAGAGCCCATTCCTCCACAGGCACCCCGTGTCCAGGGGCTACCTCGGCCCTCTGCCACCCTCCACGATGCAAGAGAAGCTTGCTCTACCTGGCAGTGGCTGGACAGCCTTCCACAGACCCAGTCCCTCCGTGTCCCTGGCCCAGGAGAGAACATCAGTGAGCAGAGAGGCCAGCGTGAGCCCACCCTTATGCTGCTGGAGCCTCACGGCACCGCAGTTCCAGAAGCCTCTACCGGGGGAGGCTCCAACAGACGGTCCAGAGTCAGCCCATGCTCAGAAAGCACCTTTGTCAAAGGGACAGCTCGGCATATTGTCTCCGCTACAGGGAGGCTCAGGGCTCAGGGTGCCCAGCAACCCGGTGCCTCCGACCCTTCAAAGGAAGCCCTGGGGACGGCTGCAAGTCCCCGATCTCCTTCTGGAAGGAGCTTAAAGACACCATGTTTCCACACCTCTTGACCGGGGGAAGAGATCCGTCGTGCACTCTCACCACAGCTCGATATCATTGCGACACCAATGCCCCGCTCAGTTACCGTGTGCAGGCACCACGTGAGTCACGGCGTAACGCTCCCCCAGTGGGACCCTCTCGGTGACCCCCACGAGGCGGGGACCTGGGTCTCCGATCTGCAGATGAGGAAACGGAGGAGCCGGGAGAGGTCCAGGGACCGAGGAAAGTCACCCACACCTGCACCTGCGGGTCTCTAGAACCCATTTCTCAGACACTCGCATCCTTACGCGTGAGGAAGATGGCAGAAGGTGTGCGTGTGAGCCACCACGGGTGCCCGGACGGAGGGAAAGGCCACCTCAAGGGGATGTGGGGGCTGGCGGGAGAGGCTGATCGCACTCAGAACTGGATCAGAGTTCTCAAGGTCCAAATGGCATTTCACATACGCCATTTGTCAGGAGGGAGGACAGGAAAACAGTAAGAGTGGATGAGGAGGCTTGCAGAAGCTTGAGGCCCCCTTCGCATCCACTTTTGCTCCTCTGGCTGGGCCCAGTGACCCCCCCGAGTCAAGTTCTCCTGGGACGTTCACTGGTAAGGGCAACTCCCGAGCCCAACCGCAGTTCTGAAGACAATTCTCAGGATGGGTCCCAGAAACCTGTCCTTGGGACAAGCCCCCACAACTGACTCTTACGTGCTAAAGCTTGAAAAATGGTCCTGGACTCATCTTGAACGCTCCCTCAGTTTCTTGGGGCCTCTCTTCTCCACCAGTCTGTCACCTTGTGTTTGTTTACACCTCCATTCCTGGACCTCCCAGGCGTCTTACCCATGCTGCCCTGGGACTGGTACTTCCCAGCGAATGATGAGTGCTTAATGCTTGCCTCAGGCTCGGTTTTTTGTTTGTTTTCAGAAACCTGAACTAAGCCAAGAACCCACACTCTCTAAATTATCATCTGTGGTCTCTGAAATACATCCACTGCCCCTTAATACCTTTGATACTCCTTACCTCTGAACAGTGGTGTGATGGGTAATGTTCAACAACCAGCTCTTGGAGGTTGGGGAAGCCCAGAATTTTAGCATTTGCTGATTTCTATGGTATATAGACCCTCATCTTTGCTGAGCATCAGTGTGAGAATTGAGCACAGACTCGTCAACCAGACCTTGAAATTGTTTTTCTGTTCTTCTTCATCCCAAGCACAACAGGTACCTTCGTGTATTATCTGTACGATCTAGGCCAAATCAGATAATCTCTCTATGCCTCACTTTACTCATTTGAAAGAATGGGTATCATTCATCACCACCACTTTATAGGGCTGTTGATCTGTATGGAGCGCTTAGAACGGTCCTTCACACAAGGAAAATGCTTCCTAAGTGTCAGCTCTGGTGGGAATTTTCCATTATAGATTCTCTCCCATCTTCTCTGCACAGACTCTTTTCAGCCAGCACTCCATTTAACAAACTTCAGCTAGTAAGGTTTTTTGGTTTTTTTTTCCCCCCTTTTAATTCAATTCCAGTGTGAATGCCAGCTATATCAGGGCTTGGGCTGCTGGGGAAGAGCTAGGAAAGGCTTTCCTGCCAAGGTAATTTCCCGAAGTTTCCATTTTTGGAGGAGAAAAGGAGACAATGGCCAAGATCAGCGGTTTGAGGGTAGAGGAGGAGAACACTGGAACTTCTCTGCCAATGGTCTTGTCACAGCATTTTCCAGTCCTCCAGGGTGCAGAGGGTCAGTGAATACGTCCCTGCCTGTGAGCGACAAGCATCCACCAGGAGAGTTAGTCCCGGTGCCGAGCGCAATTGGACTGGGACTCTTTTGGTCCCGGATGCTGGTTGTATGCCTCAACTCGTCCCCCGGCCCCACTGTTTACTAGTTATATGGCCTTGAGCGTGTCAGATTCTCTTTGACTCAGCTTCCTCATTTGCTAACTAGGGATGCAAAAACAGAGGGCAGCTCTTAAGGTGCTGCAAAGACTACAGGGATGATCTGTCACACCTGACCGTGGTCATCCTTGAGTAAGGCCACTTAGTATTACAGAGACAGGGGTCATGTGTAGTTTCTCACGTATTCAACCAATACATCCTAAGCGCGTGGAATATGCCGAGTACTCCGTGAAGGGGAAGGATACAGGAGGAGACACACAGATGCATCCCAGGGAGCTGTGCTGTACGTATGGGAAGGACATGTGCAAATGGCATGGGGCCGTAAACCTGAGCCTCTAAGCCTAATTTAGGCAGTAAGAGAAGGCTTCCGTTGGCAAGCGACCTTTAAGCCAAGGCTGATGGGTGCGTTGAGGAAGGACCGTGAATGTTCCATGATGCGATAGGGGCTGTTCAGGGCAAGCGTGTTGCCTTCTCTCACCCGCTTGGTGAAGCTCGGCCCTGGAACCTGACCACTGCATGCAGCGAGCCGGCAGAGACCATCCAAGCCAACATGCCTTCCAGTGAATCAACCAGAAGGTTGCTCTGGTTTGTGGGGCCATGGTATGAGCATAGTGGTTGTTGGAAGAAGTGGAAATCAAAGTGTGTAAGGGATTGGAAACTATAAAAAAGAAGAGGGAGGGAGGAAGGGAGAGAGGAAGGGAGAGAGGAAGGGAGAGAGGAAGGGAGAGAGGAAGGGAGAGAGGAAGGGAGAGAGGAAGGGAGAGAGGAAGGGAGAGAGGAAGGGAGAGAGGAAGGGAGAGAGGAAGGGAGAGAGGAAGGGAGAGAGGAAGGGAGAGAGGAAGGGAGAGAGGAAGGGAGAGAGGAAGGGAGAGAGGAAGGGAGAGAGGAAGGGAGAGAGGAAGGGAGAGAGGAAGGGAGAGAGGAAGGGAGAGAGGAAGGGAGAGAGGAAGGGAGAGAGGAAGGGAGAGAGGAAGGGAGAGAGGAAGGGAGAGAGGAAGGGAGAGAGGAAGGGAGAGAGGAAGGGAGAGAGGAAGGGAGAGAGGAAGGGAGAGAGGAAGGGAGAGAGGAAGGGAGATTAGTTGGTTCAAGCACCCCCATGTCAAGGAAATTCCAGGGTTTAATGTTGAGTAATCTTCTCTCCATCTAATCAGATTGAATGGATTTGTCTTTTCAAATGACCCTAGTTTAACTCTTTGCCTTTGGGGGTTAAATTTAAAGGTTATTATTGGAACTGATTTCCTACCATTATTTGTCTTCTCCTTTAGGAGAAAAGGGAATGCTGGATCAAAGTTCTTGGGATCAGTTCCATTATACAAAGAGAGCAGAGCACAGGGGTAGTTGACTCCCTTAAAGGAGCACATAATGAGGGATTTTCAGTACCTTTGGAATACTGTCTTCGGCCCTGAGGAGACACCATTGAGCCAAACGGATACTCCCTATCCTCCTAAATCTTGCCATCTAGCTGGGGTTCCGTTCACGAGTCCAGTGGCTCTCCCGGGGAAAACAAAGCCACAATATTCCCCCTTGGTTCTAGGATTTTGAACGTGGTTCCCCTGTTCGTAGTGGGAGTTCCCTTTCCTTCGGAAGCTTTTTAACTATAGAAGATGATCACCGGGTAACCTTCCTGCTTCTTTTCTCTGAAGTTAGGCCCATTATTCACAAAATGTGCTTATTCTTGGCCGGACACATGTACTTGTCTTCTGAACCAACAGCAACACCACAAAAGCCTCCGTGAAGGGTGGGTCTCTGCAATCTCGCCTGGTCCCTGTGTGTTTGGGGGCTGTTGACTTTGATCTAATTGCCATTTCTGAAACCACAGGACAAGCCATCAAACCCAAGTGTCTTGCCTGAGGACACCGGCCATGGTTTGAGCGAGCTTAGTTATTAACCAAGCTTGCACCACCAACAAGAAAGCCCGGGGAGGCCCCTTGATTCCAGCTACTGATGGTTTGTGCACGCCCTTACCACTCTTCCGAATGAGCCACTGCTGAAAGCAGACGGTAGCTCGGTTTACCACTTGAATCGCCCTGACCATCCACAGAGCAAGAACCCAAAGGCCCCAGTCATCTCCCTCCTCAACAGTGTGCATCTTTCTGCAAATTCCAGATTCACAACAGCTGGCAAAAACTGGGCCGGGCCTTTCAGAGGGGGAGCCTCAAGGGGCGGACTGCAAAAGCCCCAGCACCCACCCTGAGCTGCGCACGCTCCTTACCTGTTGCCCTGACGGCCAACCAGAAGGAAGAACGGGGAAACCACTATCAGGTGATTGAAAGGCTTGAGCCTTGCGCTGTTTTATTGACTTGTCACTATAGATAAATGGACTATAATTTACTTCAAGAGTAAATTACTAGATGTTCATAAAAAAAAAAAAAAAAAAACTGTTGTACATTACTGTCCCTAATTAAGATGTTAAACATGATTCCATTTTTAAATTGGAGGAGCCACCAGAAATGAAAAATGCTGATGGTGCTGTATTTCACTCCTGGTTGTTTTTTTTGTTTTTTTTTTTTTCCCCTTCCTCTCCATACATCAGTTAATGGTTTGGATATCGATGAGCACATGTGGCAATGCGGAACATGGGCTCTTGAAACTTCTACCCTATCATGGTTTGGGTTCTGTTCGGTTTGTTTACTTTTTTTTGTAAATTTCTTTTTTTACTTTTATTTACTTATTTTGAGAGAGAGCGTGCACGAGTGGGGAAGGAGGGGCCAAGAGAAGGAGAGAGAACCCCATGCGGGCCCCCCACCGCCAGCACAGAGCCTGACGGGGGGGGTTCGATCTCACGAAGCGAGAGATCCTGACCTGAGCCGAAACCCGGAGTTGGGCGGTTAACCGACTGAGCCGTCTAGGTGCCCTTCGTTTGGTTTAATGTGTTTTAGGTTTCTCCCTTATGTCTATGCCACTAACACTACTCTTTAAAGACATTCCATTAAGTCACAGACTGCTTTGGATACCGAGTCGGTTAAATCAGAGAAATCAGGAAGATTTGAGAGGGCAGAGGAGGAAACCTATGCAACCTCCCATATGGGCATTTCAAATTAAATAGAACCAATGTCGTGCTTAAAATTAAAAATAGACAAACACACATAAGCTACATAGGTAAGAATTAAAAAAATAACCTGAATTCTATCGTTTTTCACAAAAATTTGGGATTGTGGGAGAGGTTTTAAGAAGAGGCACTGACCATGTTCTCCAAAGCCAAGGAAAGGGAGAATGATGATCCTCAAGATTCCGAATGGAACTCAGCGGGTGAGCAAAGAGGTGGTATATCTGGGTGCTTGACATGAGTTCCCCCCCACCAAAGTTAGGAACCCCCAGGAGAACTCTTTGCTTTCCCTACTTCAGAAAATATTTGTGGAGCACCTGTCACATGCTGGGCACCAAGCTAGGTACGGAGGAGCCCAAAAGGGACACAACAGTGTCTCTGGCCTTGACATGAGCAGTTTGCCTCCAGCCAGCCAGCTTTCACCTCCTTCCCATCCAGCCATCCAACACGTTCCTTATTCCACATGGACCAACACATTCCCCCTTTCACTGTACCTTCCCCTAACTTCTCCTAGGATAAGGATCCCCCTAGGGATAAAAACTTCCCCTAGGATAAAGATCCCCCATATCCTAATATCCAGACCAGGTCTGGCCAAAGCACTCTGGTCTCAGCCTTTATGGTACTTTGGCCCAACTGAAAAGGATCTTTGATTCACATCCAGCTTTGCCAACCGATTGTGAAGCTGTGGATGGGTAGGGACCAGGTTCGTGTTGCTCCCGTCTGTATCTTCCAGCATCCCCCTGCCCCAACAGTTTCTTAATAGGTGACACATGGGTGGATACATAAATTAATGGAAAGAGGAATAAATGAGCGAGTGGACTTTCTTACCACGTCCCAAGACCTAGACATCAGAGACACAGTTCTTAGCCCTCAAGAATCCAGTTTAAAAGCTTAAAGGTCTATGGGCTAACCGAAGCATGGAACATTCTTCTGTTATCTATGCCCTGGATGCCAAGTAACACTATAGAATATTTCTGAGCCTGGGAAGATAGGTTGTATATTCAGGCCTGGGAGAGTTGCACGCTCTCTCCAACCCTTGGTGGTAAGCCTCCCTGCTTTGGGGAAGGCCCCACACTTACTGGGAAGGAGCTATCTAGGCCTCTGACCCAGGTCTTACTCCTTAGGAGAACAAGTAGAAGGGAGGAGGAAACATAATCCCACCCAGGGAGCGGCTCCGGCTAGGAGACCTTCATACATGCACCTTCCCTGGTCCAGGAAATACAGTAGCCCCTTCCTGCTCCCAACACAAACGACAAAACCCAAGAACTCCTCCAGGCTTCGGTTTTAAATGCATACGGATCTACCTGGCAGGAAGTCCTTAATAGGTCCCTTCTGTTCACCCATCCACTTGGCAAATATTAAGCCCATATTACATGCAGGCACAGGTTCTAGGTGTTTCCACTCCACAGGCAGACACTTATCCTCTGGTGGTTCTGCCATACAGGCTGAAGGCGATGGCCCGAACACACAGAGGTGCCCGATACCAGACAAAGCTAAAACCCAAGCTGGCACCTAGTGGTTTTCAATCAGATCCTTCGGGTAACTCCTCAAGTCTAGAGCTCACTATGCCGTCCAGCGACGCAACTCTGGCTTCACGAGGCGACCGAGCACTGGACAGGTAGCTGACATGTCTGAAGAAAAGACTTTTTAATTGTACTTGACTAACTACTGTACCTTTAAATTTAAAAACTGAAATGGCATAGGGGCACCTGGGCGGCTCAGTAGGTTAAGCGTCCGACTTCAGCTCGGGTCATGATCGAACAGTCTGTGGGTTCAAGCCCCTTGTCAGACTCTGGGCCGACAGCTCAGAGCCTGGAGCCTCCTTTGGATTCTGTGTCTCCCGCTCTCTCTGCCCCTCCCCCGCTAGTGTTCTGTCTGTCTCTCTCTCAAAACTGAATAAAAACATTTAAAAAAAAATTAAAAGGAAAACCGAAGCAGCATAAAAATGTTTGTTTTTTTCCTGTTAAGCACACTTTATTTTAGGCTGACTCTGTTTCACACTAACCATTGAACGTTTAGCATCCAGCCTGAGATGCACATCGAATTTCGGGAACCTGACACAAAAAAGAAACGGATGGTAACATATCTCATCAGTACACTTTTATACTGAGCACATGTTACCATAGTATTTTGGTGGATTGGGTTTTCAGTATTATAACTGATCTCACCGGTTTCTTTTCACGTTTTTAAATGTAAATGTTGCTAGAAAATGGAAAATTTTAAGTGTGCCTCACGTTATATTTCTATTGGACAGCAATGCTCTAGATGTTTCCATAAATAAATAGCGAGCAAAAATGATGAGACACACACACACACACACACACACACACACACACACACACACGGAGTCGGACTGCTTGGATAATCTCAGCAGAGAGTCCTATCTGATTTCCTATCCCATTCGGACTCCTATCCAATTCCTATCTGTAATTCTGGTCAGGAAGGAGGAAGCCTCTTGCCCCTTATCAAGTTTTTCATTTTCAAACAGTGTCACCCAGAGTCGTCAGAGCAGAATCATTTGTGTCACCTGGGGAGGCTGGGAAAGGCAACCCCCAAAGGAGTAGCTTAGGTCTGAAGCTCCTTCTGAATCTAGTTCACAGCCGCAGGAAGTGCAAAGGCAGAAAGGGAGAACCTTCCAGGTGGGATCCATCTCAGGTAGAGGAAACCCTGCCGGCAACAGAACCCTTCCCCCACCTCCAGGGCCATCCCCTCAGGCCTCCTGGGACTTCCCAGGAAGAGGCTTTCACTGCATAATTAAACGCAGGGTCTTCAGGGATTGCCTCTCTCCACACCTTGGCAATTTTTGGATTTCTGGAAGAGAAGGCGGGAAGCTTATTTCCTGTTCCTAGGAAGCAAGCCTGCCTTGCTGGGACGCTTCTCTCTGGTATCTGTTACCTGCACCGGCCATTTTCTGGTTGCAGGGGGCAGGGAGGAGGAATCTGGGGGAGGACCAGTGAGGAAGGAGTCTGCAGCTGAACAAGGTCACGAGTGTCACAGCGGAACCCTCAGCCAGGGGTGGGGAAGCAGCCATGACATGGTCGTGCTGGCTCATCCAAAGCCCACCCACCCGGGAGTCTGTCCTGCAGAGAGGGACTTGAGCTTGGCAGCATTCTGAAGGAGCGTGGGAGGCTCAGAGGAGGGTGGGCTGGTCAGGAAAGGGGGTGCAGGTCAGGGCTTGGGCACTACACTGCCCGATGTCTAGTCCTCCCAGCGGTCCGGCCCAGAAACTTCCTGTGCCTGCCTCGGTACCTCACGCGCAGAGAGAGGCCTTTAGAACCTGTGGTTTCATTTCCAAACGGTCTTTGGCTTTTGGATCCCTTGAGGCTCCGATGAAGATAGGGACCCTCTTTCCAGAAAAATGGACTTGGACAGAATGATGAATATTTTTAGAGGATTTTATAAAGTCCTTGAAACCGACTCATTCAATCTGATATTTTCTTACTACCATGAATTATATATATATATATATATATATATATACACACACATAATACACATAAAATACATATATAATATTATATGTCTAATCAGCAGCAGCTAAGAAATGGACCAGTGTAAATCACAAGCTAATTATTTTTGTTTTGCTTTTTCTTTTCATTTTTTCTTTAAAAAAATTTTTAATTTTTTTATTTGTTTTGAGAGAGACAGTGTGCGTGGGGGAGGGGCAGAGAGGGAGGGAGCAAGAGCATCCCCAGCAGGCTCTGTGCTGTCAGACCTCACAAACCGTGAGATCATGACCTGAGCCTAAGCCAAGAGTCCCACTCTTCACTGACTTAGCCACCCAGGCGCCCCTGCTTTTTCTTTTTAAAAAATAAAAAAGACAGGAAAGGAAGTCACCAATGTTATTACCAACCTAGTTTTGTTTGCTTGTTTCTTTTTTAGGTGTTTCCCATCCTGGTACAGGTCAAGTTGGATGAGGGTTATACAAAGTGAGAGCTTTAAGAAAGCCAAGTTTTGTCCCACCCCTGCACCTGTGCTGGGGGCAAGCCAACCTCCCAACATCCCTGGGGTCACACAGCCAGACGGACAGAGCTCGACAGCTATGTCCAGCGGTATTCTTGGCCACCACGCTCTCCCGGTCCCCTAGGCAAGCCAGTGCCCTGCCTTCCAGGAGCTCTCCTGGAACCCAGTAACTCACTCTCCCAAGCTCTCACGGCCATTCAGCCAAAGATTAGTGCAGCTGGCAGTCAGCACCATTTCAAAGTGATGATAAGATGTCACCTAGGGCTGGGACAAGGTCTTTACGGACGTCACCTCCCTCCCTGCCATCACCTCCACGAATAGCTTGATATTCGGTATTCCCAATAAATAAATCCCGTCTATAGGTCAACAGGCCTTCCCATGTCTAGGGAGATGTGTGTGCAAAATGCCTTCCCATTCACAGAAATAGCATCTTTCAAGGACCAGCCAGTGTCTGTGTGAGCTTCCCTCTTATTTTTACAAGGCTCTAAAAGTGAATTTTCCCCTGTGCCGGAGAGCTGGAAGTCGAGCTTAATGTACAAACCTTTATTTTCCGAAGAGGCAGTTTGGCCTTCCTGTATCGACAGACTCCGGAGCTTAGATTTATTACAGAATGGTAATCAGGCAAAAGAATAAATACACTGCATCTTTAATTCATTAATCACCTCAGAAAGCAAAATGAACTACAGTAAAGAAGACAATATGTTTTCGAATGCTGGAGGTGGGGGAAGTGGGAGCCTGTTCCTCAATAAAATCCAGTTGCTAAAATCCATTTTGTGTGCAGATTAGAGAAAGGACATTTACCTCTGAGGCTGTCGCTAGAATGGGAGCAGGAACTCTCTATACAGCAGGTTTGGTAAGATGGGGATCTCTGGATGGCCCATGGTCGTCCCTAAGGTCTCCTCCCTGTTGTAAGGCACATAATGAGCCACAGGCTCATGAGAAAACCAGGCACTGGAGTCAAAGAGACCTGGGTTCAAATCCCTGCTCAGTCTGAAAAGTGGGGAAGGTTGGGTGAGGCACCGCCCTCTGTCACTCAGTGCCTTGAGGTCTATCAACCTATGGGATATGGGTCTGGGGAGGTTTTGTCTTGTAAAAATTTTCACAACGCTACAATCTCATTAAAGCAGACCTGTCAACATGGAAGCAAAAATTAAACATCAGATTTTCTGAGAGGCCGCATGCATCTGGGCACTTTGGAAGCCCCATCTGGCTCGGGAGTCTTGGGTCTGGCCTGGAAGGCTGAGAGGTTGCCCTATTCCTGCTGTGTTCCTGAGCCCTCGCAACCTGAAAACCAGCAGTTAGCCAACTTTCCACCTATATAACCGGCCTGGTCAATGACAAGTGTTAAGTCAGCATCCTAGAACCTTCAAGGCAGACAGTCAAGGTCTGTGCAAAGATATAATGGAAGATCAAAGTAATAGTTGTTTATTGAGCATTTTGAGGGATTTCACATAGATCATCTCCTTTCACGTTTGCAACTATCCTTCAGGGATTTGTTCTACTACTGTGCCCATTGTACAGATGTGAGGACAGGTCCATGGAGGTCAAATCCCTCAGCCAACTTTATATCATGAAGTGGCTCACCCGGGAGTTTCAGAGCTACAGTGGATCCTTGAAAGACACAGGGGTGAGGGACACGGACTCCTGCGCTATCCAAAATCCACACTTAGCTTTTGACCCCCCCCCAAAGCCTCCTGTTGACTAGAAGCCTTATGGAAACAGTCGATTAATACATATTTTATATAATATTTGTATTACGTACTGTATTTTTACAATAAAGTAAGCTAAGGGAAAGAAAATGTTGTTAATTTTTTAAGGAAAGAAAATAGAGTTGCGATGCTATTTATTGATTGAAAACAAAACAAAACAAAACCCTGCCTCTAAGCGTGCCTGCACAGTTCAAACCCCTGTTCAAGGGTGGATCATCTACCGTTTTCTGAGCACTTCCTGCCTACAGCCCTTCATCTACGGGATGCCATTTATTCTTAACAACAATCTAGAGAAAAAAGTGTGACTATTCCCCACTTCATATATGAAGCGAAAGGAAGCTCAGAGGCTTTAAACCAGGGTCACTCAATCCCAGCATGACCTGTCTGGTGCCTTCTAAGGCATTCAACAGCACCCGTTCTCCACCCACCCGGTCCCCAAGTCATGACACCCCAAAGCATCTCTGGATGTTGCTCCTTGCACCGTTGAGAGCAACATTACCCCGGTTCAGAACCCACTGCTTCAGACTACTTGTCGTCCCGCAGAGCTGGGAAGGGTGGGTCTCAGACACCTCCACTAGATAGTTTTCCAAATGCTGCTTCAGTGACCTTGGGGCAGTGGCTTTTTAAATGGAGCCTCATGCCGGAACCTGAAAACTGATTCCAAATACAAATTCTGAGCACTCATACCCAGCCTGCATAAATCAGGAATTCGAGGGCTGGGGACTCCAGCGGGGTGGGGGGGGGGGGGGGGGGGGCTGAAACTTGCAAAAGTTGAAAGCCAGTGCCTTATAGCAGCGTGTCTTAGCCTCAGCTGTGCGCTATGATCACCCAAGGACCTTCCAAAAAAAAAAAAACAAACAAACAAACAAAAAAAAAAACAACTGACACCACTTGGGGATCCTGACTTAGTTGAGCTGGGGTGGGCTGGGGTGGGGTGGGGGGGGGGGGGGACTCAGGCACTGGGATTTTGAAAGCCTTCCAGGTGATCCTCAGGAATAGTTGAGGTGGAGAACCACCGACCTAGAGGGAGCTGACCCAGGTTCTCAGGGAGGCGCTGGTCAATGTCCCAAGCGCTAAAATTAAAAACCATTGAGGTTGGTCCCATGACCCGTCCGCCGGAATCTTGGACAGAAACAACGAGGGCAGTGGAGCGGTTCCCTCTGCTCTCAGTCTCAAACCACAGCCTCACTCAGCCCGGGTCCTCACGTGTGTGCTTCCTTTTTTGGATCCCTCTACCATCGATTTACCTAAATTTCTGAACTTTCGGAAAGCTCTTTAGTGGGACTCTGCACCAGCTCGAGAGGTTAAGGAGGCCAGTAAACTTGGCAGGTGAATGCTTTGCATTAAACCGGACATATCTGCAAGGTACAGGGATCATTGCTGCAGGCGGCAATGAAATTCAGCTGTCTCTTCCGCAGTATCTGAACATCCTTCCAGGTCCAGCTAAAGTAATCCCTCCGTCCTGATATCACCTTTTCATCACTGTCCTGCTGCTCACCTGCCCCTTCGCAGTCCGAGGCAAGGCGAGACATTGCCCTATTACTCTGGTCCCGTCCTTCCCCATCACGTCCCCAGAACCTGGACAGCCTAGGACTTCTTCCAAGACACCCGTAACCTCCAGCCTTCAAGATCCTTCTCTGAGGCCTCCAGCCTACATTACTCTTCCCTTCTTGGATTCTATTGTGCTTCACCATCGGAACAGCAATATCAGTGGGGACACTTTCGATACATGTGCTTCTACTCTGATCAATTTCCATTTTTTAAAAATCTGGGCATCTCACCCAGCGCTGTGCTGATCAGCTAACAGCTCTGCGGTGGACGGGAGCAAGGAAAAGGGGTCTGGTTCTATAGCATTTTCATTCCCTGCTGCAAATATTCCCGACCAATTTCATGCTGCCAGTACCTAAACAGGGAATGGGGAAGAGATCCACTCAGCTGGTTCTTTTCAGCCCCCAGGAGTGGGCTCCCGCACACGGCTGGTCAGCCATCCAGACGACATCTCCCGGGAAGCTGTTCTGTGACAGCCCCCGTGCTAAATGCTGAGCCCGAGGCATGGAAGATACGGGTCCTGGATCACAGTCTGGTGTGGTCTACGGGGAAACACTGCCTTTCACAGTGACACGTGACAGGCTGAGAAACAGGTAAGAGGTAGCTATAAAGGAGGGAGCTGTCGATTTTGCCAACTCAACTATGGGATTCCCCCCGGCTTCAGGGGAAAAAAAGATCCTCCACAGTTCTGAGCCAAAAAATACATGGTTCTGACTGGTCCCGCCTGCCTGTCCCCTTAGTAATGGGAGCAGCCAGCTGGCTTTGCACTTAGCAGACACTGCCCCTGCTTATTCATCTGACCTATATTAAGAATTCCATGTGGCTGCTTCTGTCATCCCGTCTGTAGAAGGGAAGGGACTTCTCCAAAGTCACAAAGCCGGAAAGCCCTGACACTGACACCATGGGGGCTGCAGCACTCTGTGGAATCCCTCAGTGTTTCCAGTGAGGCCAAGTGGCCCTTTGCTCCATCAAAGGCTGTGTGAGCTAGCCTTCCCGTAGCGAACTATTCCTCAAAGATATTCCGAGAGCCTCTGCAGAGATCTCAGAGTCCTGGAGGTGGGGTGGTGGGGGAGAAGGGCTGACAACTTGGAGGGCCAGTTTCCACCCTCAGTGGCTTCTTGTGTCTTTTTGCTACAGGGATTCCCCCCATACACCTTTATTTTAGAAACGGTTCCCCTGTGGAAACAAAACAAGACGGGTCTGAAAACCCACAATTGCTGCCAGAACTTAGTATTTATGGAGGTGGTAACAGAAGCCTGGAGAGCTCTGCTCTGTCGAACCCCAGCTCACCTGGTACAGTGGGGACGTACTGTGGGAATAAAAGAACTTTGGGGAGATTTTCAGAAACTGCATCCAAGCCCAATTTACTTCCTCCCCAAAACGGGCAAAGTCCTAAGGCAAGACTGTGAGCAGGTCACTAACCACTGACCCTGGACCCTGTTCTGGGTGGTCTGGCATTCACACAGCACCAGTCTGCAAGGATTTCTGGGCTGGGCATCCAATTTGCCTCGACACCCAGTCAAATACAGATTCACCCTGGAAACGCCCGACCCCGCATTGCCAACGCTTTTCAAGCCCATCGGGCAAAAAATCTGTCTTACAGGATTTCTCTGCAGGCAGCTTTGCCCCTGAGTCAAGGCCGAGTCAAGGCTGGCTCCTAAACACAACCAGATCTAAAGAACCAGGGCCTGGAATCTGCCCCTCTCCTCCCCGCCCGGAACCTGACTTCCTAAGAGGAGACTGCCACCGCACTGCTGTATTTTAACACCTAACTCACAAATTAAAAACTGAAAGAAGAAACGCATGTTTCTGTCAATGGCTTAAGGGGATTCCACCTCTAAGCTGCTGCTAAAACTCCCTTAGTCTTTTTTACATTTGTAGCATTTTGGAGCAATTTGCTGGAGTCAAAGAAGGCAGTGAAATTTCCACAACCGACTTCAAAGCCCCCAAATCCTGTATCAGTGGAGGGGAGCCTGGTAGCAACACCAGAGGGGACGTTTGTTCAAAGAGGTGTGTGTAAGAACGCGCCAGGCTTTTCTGCCCTGTGCCTGCGATTGATGTTAATGGCAGACACGTGACCAAATCCCCATGTAGTTCTTTGAAACAAGCCCCTCCCTCCCTCCTTCCCTGCCACCCACCCCCCCCCCCTTCCCCAACACTTTTTTTGGCTGTGACAATGCCGATGATACAGAAAAGGGCTAGAACAGAGGAACGGCTTCCACAACTCAATGAACAATACCGGCCTTAATTCAATTAACACAAATGAGTCTTTTATCCGGTGGGGAGCACGAAGCAGGAACAGACTGATGGAGAGGAGGGGCTGGACCTGGATGGTTTCACGCCGGTCAACACAGACGTGGACCCAAGTGGCTCCAGAAAAGGGGATCGTGCAAGCTGTCAGGGCACCACCCACCCGAATTCATTCCGCTTTGCTTTCTACCTCTGTTTCCACGGCCTCTCTGGTCTGGCTTTCCCATTTCTTCTCCCAGGGTACCCACCGGTCCCTGTGCACGAGAGTCCTTCCTCCCCACCTCAGACCCATGAACACACTGTTTGTTCCAGCTGTACCCTCGCTGCTGGAGGGGCACCTGGGAGGCTCAGTCAGTTCGACTCTTGGTTTCGGGTCAGGTCACAAGCTCACGGTCTCCCGAGTTGGATCCCCCCATCAGGCTCCGTGAGGACAGTACAGAGCCCGCTTGGGAGTGTCCGTCTCCCTCGCTCTCTGCTCTTGCCCCACTCACACTCGGTCTCTCTCAAAAATAAACTTAAAAAAAATTTCCCCCAACAGGAAATGTGTACAAACTGGCATTTACTATTAGATAAATGTGCCAGATCTTATAAAAGCTAAGAGGCTAATTCACAGGCTCACAAGCACACGTGTGGGTGCCTATCACCACTCATTTCAGCTAAAATGCAAGGTTATCCTTTCTATTACTTGATAATGAGCAAGGATCAACATGGTTTCCTAAGATTATTGGTCATTTGTATTTCCTTTTTCTACAAGCTGCCCATTCTTCTCTGCTCATGTTCCCATCAAGCTGTTGGTGGTCTCGGTAAGAGCTCTTCATCCTCAGGAAATTAGGCCTTTGCCTCTCTGGTGGGTTGTGATTTTTCCCACTTTGCTGCTTGTCTTTTGATTTTGTTTAGGGTGTTCTCGGGACATGTAGATTTTAAATGCTTACATAGAGTGATCCGTGCTTGGTCGGATCGCATGTGGGTTTTAGGTCAGGCTAAGGAAGATCTTCCCCATCCCAAGTTTAAAAAGGAGCCCAATTTCCTTTTGCTACCTCTGGAGCTTTTGTTTCTGCGTGGGGGTGTTCACAAAATGACCACCCTCCTCCTGCTCACCTTGCAAACCCCCCCATCTTCTGGAAAGCGTTTATCCAACACAACAAGCATTTTGTTTTGATTGTCAGTGTGCATCAATAATGAACCTTGAGAGCAAGAACTGTGTCCTATTTGTTTCCGAATGTTCCAGCATCGAATCCATATTCCAGTGTATAGGGACTGCCCAGTAAGTGTTCATGGAGTTAAATCCTAAAATAAAGCCTAAGAACTCGGACGCCAGACCAGCCAGAGAAAAGGGGTTTATTTTCCAATAGCTCTCCAAAAAAGGACATTAAGAAATAGGTCTGGCTGGTGCAGACTATATTTAACATGCTGTCCAGGAAAAGAAACCTAGCCCACAAAAGTGTCAAGGAGATGTCAGGATATGGGTCTTTTGAAAAGCGGGGAAGGGATTAAGAGAACAACCTCTAATTTTGACAGACTGCAAAGATGTCATCTTTGCCGTTGAGGAAACTGTTACTAGACTCGTATTACCTGTTTGTGTGCTCGCTTGTGCCCCTGCTTATTTGAGAACACTCTAGCACTTTCCAGAGAGGCTCTGAGGCACAAATGCTGTATGCTGCTCACCGATGCAGGCCTGTACCGGACACACAAATAAATGAGGCGCAGACTCCTTGCTCACAGACTTTAGAATCCAAGAGGAGAGGAGAAATTTAAAAGGTAATTGTCTCACAGAGTAGAGGGAAGTAGGCCTTCAGAGCGGGCCATTTGTGTGGTTTAATGCTATGCTTTAGTGGAGGATCAATGGGCCTGACAGTGTGTGATCAAACATCTTGGTTAATCTCAGCCAGCGCCATTTGCCCCGGTCATGTTTCTACTCTAAGCCAAATCACATACTCAAGAAGTGCCTGGTGGTGTTGGCGACGAATAATAAAACACCTCCTCAGTACTTCTAAGAGTTTGTGCAAATAATCTGGAAGACATCTATCCCTGTAACTCGCTAACTAAATCCATTATTCTCTTTTTCATGCAGAATGCTGTTTAAGTACCATCATCACTTTAAAATGAGCCATTCTGGGGCGCCCGGGTGGCTCAGTCAGTTAAGCATCTGACTTTGGCTCAGGTCATGTTCTCACTGTTCGTGGGTTCGAGCCCCGCATTGGGCTCTGTACTGACAGCTTGGAGCCTGCTTCAGATTCTGTGTCTCCCTCTCTCTCCCTCTCTGCCCCTCGCCCACTCATGCTCTGTCTCTCTCACTCTTAAAAATAAACAAGTATGTTAAAACAAACTTTTTTAAGTCCACTTAGCCATTCTGCTAGTGCAAAATCCTCAGTACCCCTTTGGTTCACATGCTGGATCTGTGATGACCTGGTCACTTGGCTGACTGTAGACTCCTAGGAGGTCTCTGACTCTGGATTACTCGACCCATTTCCCAAACGAGAAAAATGAGACCCCAGGGGAATATGCCTGCCCAGCTTGTATGGCTGCTTCGTGGCTCAGTCAGGTGTAAAAAGGAGGCTTCTGGACCCCACCTCCAATTTGCTTTCCCTGTGAGCCTTATCGGACTTCCTTACTCCTTCCTTATATAGACTTGATGCTAATAGAGGGCTGGGAACAAGAGACAAAGCTGGGAAAGCACAAAGCAATCGTTCATCCCTTTTAATTTTACGGGACCTGAAAAACGCCGAGTTGTGAGACAGAACAATAAAATACGTGCTATTCACCAGTTATTTCTTCACTTTCTTGGTTTCCATGAATAACTGTGTCCCTGAATTCCTCTACTAGGAGTTCTCAATTCTGGTTGTGCATTAGCATCCCCAGCAGTTGTTATTTAAAAAAAAAAAAAACACTGACGCCTCAAGTTCTGGAGTCATTGGTCTGGGGCCGGCATCAATGGTTTTTCAACACCTCCCCAGGGGCATCCAAGGTTGACAACCCAGTTCCCAGGTGCAGGATCTGTTCATGGCCCAATTCTACTCGCGTCTATCTCCAAAAGGGCGTGCACAGGAGTCCGGGGTACGAGTTCCCCTCCCCCACGTGGGGAAGGGCCCATCTTCCAAACCTGCTGCCCCCTCCCCCCCCCCATTCTCAGGAAATCATACTGGGAAGGCCAGACGCCCCTCCCGGCACAATCTGGAGGACCCTCCCCCAGCTACTGCTGATCGGAGGAGAGATCGACACCTGACCCCAGTGAGCCAATGGACATTCTCTTCCTAGAACGGGAGTTGTAAGAGTCGCTCGGCGGCTCTGCTTGGGAGCTCAAAAGCATGGTTGGGGTGGAAGCCAGCAGTGACTGGAGACATCACGTGTTCTCCCTAGAGAAGGCCTGCCTGCTGAGGGGAGGATGAAGCAGGTGTACAAAAACAGAGAAGGAGGGAGACGGGCCAGAGAGAACGAACCTCTGCCCCAAACTGCCCTCCACAATACAGCTTGTATATACGTGCCCTTAATGTACACCGTTAGCCTATCAATCAAGGAATAGAAACTTGAAGGCTAGAGTTTTTATGTCCAAAGAATCCCTGGCCAGCCTTCTAGAAAATTAACATATTCCTTACAGGACCTCTCATTTCCTTGGAAGGCGCATCCCATCACCAATGGCCAGGCCGGATTTGACAGTGATCTTGGGTTTTCTATCAGAGCACAGGGTCCCAAACCCGGGTCCTGAAACCCCCTGAAGAGCAAGCACATGAAAATAGTAACCGCACCCATGAGCCACTCCCCCACGGGAAGATTTTCTTGGCCTTTCACTGCATGTACGTCACTGGAATTGATTATGCCTGTTCTCTTGCTGACCAGATGCCCCGTGGCTGTTCCAGACGGTTCTAATTAATAAAAGCAAAGACACCGAATTGCAAACCATCTTTCAGAACATGAGTTTCACAAGGGGAAATTGGTACAAGTGTCCTCTGGTACTCAATAAAATGGTCAGACTTCAGTATCTTAACAGCCATTTTTCACAACTGTCCGATGTAATGTTAGTTCCACAAAACGGTTCATTAGAGAACAGGTCCCATGTTCAAGCCTGGAAGACAGTGTGTTGTTATCTGTGCTGTTCCTTTCCTGTAGAGGGGTCGCGATAATATTAGCATACAAAGGCTCTGAGATAGAGGACAGCAAAATTAAGTGTTTGATTTTGCCCAATCCATGATTTCCCTAAAGTACTTGACCACAGTATTCCCCAAACATGCCTTGTTAAAAAAAAAAAAAAAAAAAAAAAAAAAGGTTAAGGGGTGATGGTTTTTCCCCCCTCTTCAGGAAACTAGTTAGAAACTACAGGGGCACCTGGGTGGCTCAGTCAGTTAAGCATCTGACTTCTGACTTCAGCTCAGGTCATGGTCTTGTGGTCCCTGAGTTTGAGCCCCACCTCGGGCTCTGTGCTGACAGCTCAGAGCCTGGAGCCTGCTTTAGATTCTGTATCTCCCTCTCTCTCTCTGCACCTCTCCTGCTCGTGCACTGCCTCTCTCTCTTTCTCAAAAATAAACATTTTAAAACATTAAAGAAGAAAACTGTTGTTCTAGGTTTTTCTCAATTTTCCAATCTGACAACACTTCGCAGAGGGGAAGGAGGAGCCTGGTATCATAATAGCACACTCTAAAAACAAACCGAGGCCTGTAAGGTGTGAAGGTCAAAGTTTTATTCGGTCTAAAACTGATCAAGGCCAAGCATGGCAGGGTGTTTACTCTGTGCCAGGTGCTTTACATACATTATTGCATTTAATCCTTTGCCCAATCTTCTTTTACAACCCTATTTTACAGATGCAAAAACTGTATTCTTTCTCATGTTACTAAAGCTCTCGCTGACAACTTTGTATTAAATGGGGCTTTCAGTGGAGTGATTTAATGATTTATCTTCACGATCCTGCCATTTCCCGCGTGTCACTTGTCCACCTGAGACTTTACACATTACAGGGTATTAAGGAAACGGACCATCTATTATTTTTTACATGCTCTTGAAATAACCATCTTGATCTTCAAGTAGGAAATGGCTGCTGTTACCCACTGAAACCAAACCACAGCATCATTCGACTTTCGAGCTGAAGGGGTCCTTGGGGTCAAGGTCATGAGAGGCACCAGTCCCAGTCTTCTAGATACTGATGAGATCATAATACTTGTTTTCTAGGCCTCACTCAACCCAACTCAGAAAAAGATGACCACAGAGGAGAGGGCTACGAAGCCCCCACTGCATGTGCCAAGGTTACAACACTGGGCTGTTTAGCTGGGAAGGAGGGAATACGGCGATCAGGGCAGAGCGGCACGGGGTCTATCTAGAAATACGGATCTGCATGACTGCAGCGTAGGCTCAAATTATATTTTAATAGCTTTTGCCCGAGTTTCCTCATCTGTACAAAGGGGATTAAAATATCTGCCCCTCTAGTTGTTCTAACAATCCAAGATGGCATAGGTCCTGGCTCCCAGGAGGCCCCAGATCAATGGCAGCTGTCCTCATCAATGCCTGTGAGGCTTTGGATGACCTCCAAAGAGCAGGATGGAACATCATGGTCTCCAGCCCCATGGAAGTTAGCTCTAACTCCTGACCAATTGGCATAGCCCCGAAGAAGTACAGAGTTATCAACTCTCCCTTAAATCTCACAAAGACCGATTCTGAACAGTCTATAAACTGCCGACTTGAAAGGAGAAAACAAGTCATCTTGAAGTCTAGCTAACTTCTGAAATCCCTGAGAAGCGAGATATGAAAATAAAATTCACACACGTTTGGGAAGACACATACATGTTTTGGTCACCAACCTATGTATCTATAATGAAAACGTGTGGATCAAGTATTCCGAGTTCAAAAACCCAAGAACATCAGCGTTCAGAATCCTGATCTAGGTTTTCTTCTTCATCGCGGTGATCGTTGCAGAAACTGAACTCCAGATAACCTCTGACTCAGTCTCCCCAATACTGTCGATGTTGGTGACATATGCTTGCCTTCTGGTTTTAAATTTATGTCTCTAGCACCTTTCTAAAAATATTTTCCAGCGGCACCTGGTTGGCTCAGTGGGGTAAGCATCTGACTTTGGTTCAGGTCATGATTTCACGGCTCGTGGGTTCGAGCCCCGCGTCCGGCTCTGTGCTGACAGCTCGGAGCCTGGTGCCTGGAGTCTGTGTCTCCTTCTCTCCCTGCCCCTCCCCTCTCTCTCTCTCTCTCTCTCTCTCTCTCTCTATCTCTCCCTCTCTCCGTCTCTCCTCTTTCTGCCCCTCCCTCCATTTGTCTTTCTCTCTCAAAAATAAACATGAAAACAAAAAAAAAAATTTATTATTTTCCAATTTTGCAAAATAAAACCCTGCTGATAAAAGCAAATAACAAATCACACATAACAAGCAGTCTCTGCTTCGAAAAAGACTGTATTTCAATCTGTGTAATAATCTGGCATTCATCTAAAATGATCACTTGTTTTCCCCAATATGTAGGTCATTCCTTCCTTAAACATTTCATTGTGTACCCAGTATATGCTATGTTCGTTTTAATTATAGAAAACATTTTAATTTTACTTTATTAGATTGTTTTACGGCGTGTTTGTTTAGGTAGGTACCACCCATTTTCCCCCTGTGACCCCGTGCCAAGTTCATACCAGCGACGAATCCCATGTCAAAATGCCTGGGACTCAGGTGGATGCTGATATCTATATTGATACCTATGATCGATTTCATCTCTACTTTCGTGCCATGTATCATTTTTCAAAGGTAAAGATTTTATTGTGGAGTGCCTTGTTTCTAGATAGAATTCTACAGCCCTATTCATTCCTCATATGAACAGCTTAATATTTAAAGTTGGAAAGACAGACAAGGAAATCTATAATGAGAAAACTTCAGGACACCCTCCCCCGCAATAAATAACTCCTGTCTTCAATTTGACAAATATGGGACCGGCTTTGACACACGAAGCATCTCAAAACGCTCTCCTTCCCTGTTCAAACCCAACAGTCCTGAGAAATATATGACAAATTTTTGTTCGATATTAAACACAAATTATTTTTTTCCTTTCAAAAATTAATTAAAAACAGGAGATGAAATAAATATTTCAGGCGACCAGCAGCAAAATGGGAAAATACCATGTGTTTGGAGTTTTAGTGCCCTCTGAGTACAGAAATTTATTTGCAGCAAGCAGAAAATAGACAGCGAGCATAAAAATACAGCAGAGTCCCCCTAGTAAAATTATTTATCAAGCTAACAAGGGAGGGACCCTTCTAGTAACAACAAGCCAGCGAGGAATAGACATGGCTTTATATTTTACCTTTGGGTTAGCAAACCAGTAAAAATGCCAACTGACAAGCACTTCACATAAACATTTCTTTCTAAATGAGCTTCCTTGTTAGGAGGAAAGAAAAAAAAAGTCTTTCTAGCTAAGGAGCACTATAGCTTACAGACAGAGAATTCTAGCACATATACGCAGACTCTTTAGTGTAAGAATAAAATAGCTGAAAAAATAAGTTAATGTGAACTATGAACGGAGTTGTAAAAACAAATTAGAAGTTCGTTAAAGAAAATGTGCTTACACGCTTATCAGAATATGCTCAGGCTTGAAGGGCTACAGAAAGTCACAGTTTTGTAAGATGCGTTTTGGGGGCTAGCATTAAGAGTCTCCGGAAAAAATATGCATACATATATATTCACCTACACAGGTATATACGTACTGACATTGCCTCTACTGCGTAAGCCTCCCTGCTATATTTTTTCAAATATTTTATGAGCAAACTCCCAAAGCCAGTTTTTACAGTTTAGTTTAACGATACCAAACTTTGATTATAAATTACAAATCACTTACTGCAGCTTGCAACACCAAAAAAAAAAAAAAAAAAAAAAGGAGAAGGAGGAGGAAGGAGAAAAAGAAGTCCTTGAGTCAAAGCCACACAGTGACCTGATCCCAATTAAATTTTACAGAAATCATAAAAACATGCATTCTCAGAACAACCGCATATCGGCAATAGCTCTGCAAATAACTCCTAATGAATTTACAGTTGAAATCACACACTCGGAACTCATCCTCCCTAAAGTGAAAATCTGCTCGGTTAACCGTGGCAAACATGGAGAGGTGCCTTTTTTATTGTAGCGGCAAACGATGGGGCAGGGAATGGGGAATCTGAATGACACCGTAAAATGTCGAGTCAAGACAGACACAAACACCTTGCAGAAACTGCACTCCCTCCCCCCATTCCCACCAATGCCTTAAAAAACAAAAGTTTTCCAGCAACAGGGAAAGTTTCTCATCACTGCTATCACCTGGCTCAAATAGAAGGAAAAAGAAGAAAAACAGATCCTTCCTTACTTTGTTCTTCCTCTCCGGGTCAGGGCGACTTTCCCCACGCTTGCATGACATCTCCGAGCTCCAGCTGGACAGGGAAAAACCTCCCGCTCTCAGTCAGGATCCAAGCTGTACCCTGCATTTTGCGGCTGGAGTCGAGGCTCCAACTCAAATCCCACCCGCTCAGCTCGGGAGCCGGGGGTTATATCCGCCCGCACGTCTGTGGGGAGGATTGATTGCACCTGTCCTATGCTATTTCGCCAATGACCTTTTTGCCTTCGGACTGGGGTTTTGTCAGGATGCTAGTCAATACCTGAGGCTCAGATCCAACAGGTTAAGTTCTGAATAATTAGGTTTGCCAAACTACCCCCGGTGACTAGTGTCTAGAACACACCCATTTTCGCCAACAAGGTCATCACCAACCGCTAAGGTGGGGACGATAGTGAAGGCAGCAGCAGCCCTGCTCATTCTGATTCGCTGGCTGGATTAGAACACGGAGCACGTGGAAAGGAGCACGTGGAAAGCCGTGGCGTCCAAGGCAAGACGGCGATGCCAAGGGGCCTGGAATGCAGAGGGGGTCTCCAGAAGGCGGCTGGGGAGAAGGGCGGCTGGGAGCCGTCAGCCCTGGGCAGCAAAGCGGCCCCGAGGCTGACCAGAAATCCAGTCCCCATCACAAACTCTCTCCCTCCTTTGCGGTGAGGGAGAGCCCGGGCTCAAACCTCCAAACTGCCTGTGAAAGCCCGTGCCAGCACGTGGGCTTTGCACTTGCCTTCTGTGCAGTGGGGAGAAAGAGCTTCCTGGCTTTGAAAGTACAAAAGAGAAGAAAAATAAAAAATAAATAAATAAATAAAATAAAAAGTCTGGGAAAGCCCAGTGACAAACAAACAAAACAGTCTTTGAGCATCAACACAGCTACCTGTATGTGCTACTCACTGGAGCAAAGAGTGGGAAAGAAAACAGTTCTTAGCTTGTGTCGAAACGGTCAATATGGGTGAAGGGATTTCTGATTTCTCTTGGCTACTGCTGAGAGGAGAGGGATGCTATACATCCTCTCAGGCAGACTCACATGGCCTTCTAAAATGCCACACATGATTTCGAACACTGCGAAACGTACCGTATTCACGGTAAGATATTTTGTAAGGATTCCTATAGCTCCCTGATGAAGAAAGAAAGAGGGCAGGAAAATAACGAAGAGAAATTTCAGAAAGGTAAACAGGAAATCCTACTCTCCGATTCAAAACGGTCAGCCCAGGAAGAGACCCCCATGTCAGTTTTCCCCCCATTTCATGTACATGCCAGGTGAAATTCGTCTTCGAGTATGAACAAGCCGGAGGCATGCACCACAGCGGCACAGAATCAAGCCCTTTAATTAACTACTATTGGTAACAAAAGGTCTCCGTTTTGATTAACGTTGTTGTTGGAGGCAGAGGGGCGTCAACCGTGGTTCAGAATCCCTAACATAACTGTAAACTCAGGAGACAAAGCTGCTGCAGAAGGAGCCAGGGAAAAAGAAAAGAAACTTTGTAGAACCTAATTTAAAGGAAGTGTGACCTCAAGGTGAATTTCGTATCAATTCCATTCTCCCCTCCACTGCCTACCCACCTGGCAAGTGAACCTACCCTGCTTTTCAATAGACCCAAAATGAACAAAAGACGTTCTTACTGGTTGCATGTGAATAACTCCTCATTAGGTCCAGGGTCTTACACCTGAGGTCACACTGCTCCTGTGGCTGTGTGGTCTCCAGTGACAAGACCTGTGATTCCCACAGCTGGGTCTGAGTTTTCCACCCACCGCCTGGAACCGCTCCTCCCCTCCCCCTACTTGGTGCTACTTCCCATCTGAAACTTTGTCTGCGCCAATGGCTTTGTAATATTTCCTGTGGATGCTGAAAACAGAGGCATGTCCAATTTTCCCACTGGCTGACCCTTGTCCCAGCCTTTTCCAAATATTGCAAAAAGACCAAAAAATAAAAAAAAAAAATTACAAAATCAAAATCAAAACCAGCCCTTCTGCTTAGCTCATTTATTGCTGATAGTTTCATTAGGTGCCAGGAAAAGCAAAAACAATGCAGACACTAAACAACAACTTGACTGTGACTTTTGGATGGAGGAAATGGAAGATTCAGCAGTCCGCAGGTGAAGAGGGTTTCAGCACTGGCATCTGCGAACGGCAGCAGTAAATCTGAGGCTCTGGCAGGTGAATGACTGAATGTGTGCTTTCAGCGGGAACACTCTTTTACAGGAGCATGGCTTTGTTTTAAGTCACGAGTGCCGTACTTGTTGCAAAAACTCTTTCTTCCCTTTCTTCCCCCCTAAATGCATACCATTTCTTTCTTTAAATTGCCCCCTCAAGAGTATCCTAGAGCTCTCGGAAAATATGACTTGATATGGCTCGTTATCCTCTACCTGCCCCGATTGATTACATCAGCCCAGGAGGGGGCCAGTCCCCACCGAAAGAACATTAGGCAGGCTTTGTCTAGAAAGGGGGTGAGACGGTGGTTATGTGGGAGCATGACCTAAATAAACAAACAGCAAACAAACAAGTAAGTCCGCGGAATAAACACTTCAAGCGAAAGTATTCCCCCCCCCCCCTTTTTTTTTCTCAGTGCCAACAAATCCATTGATGTAATTCGCTTAAGTCACACTCATGGAACTTTTGATGGATTGGTCCGCTCCAAGTCTGCATGTAAGACAGCACTCTGTTCCTTGCTGCCTGGGGGTATGGAGGGCGTACTTTAAAACCGGAGTATTTAGAAGCCCTGAGGGGCCTGTGATGAAGACAGAGTCAAGACCAGCCACTGTTCTCACTTGGGCTTTCTAAACAGAGGCACCAAGAATTCAGAACTTACAGTCTGTGTTTTCACATGTCCTTTGCATGAGGACACCTGATTCACCATTTCTGTTAAAAGATTTTGACGGGCTCTGCAAGGGAAACATGGTTATGACATACTTCATTTTATGTTTGAATGAAACAGCTGTGCTAAGGCCCCCACGTGGACACTGGGCATCGGGAAACCATGCTTTGCGCTGTATTTCTCTAGATGATTCATGGGCAACACGGGAAGTCAAGTTATACAAAATAAAAAGATTTCTGAACACTTCTACTGTCTTTGCTTGGTTTCGTTTCATTTTTGGTTTTTATCCCAGTTCATAAAACAATGAACCCTTCCTTACATTTCTTTGCATTCAGATTGGCATAGGTACAGTCAGGATAAAACATGTCCACTCAGCTAAGTGTAAGACTAGAGGGGAGGAAAAAAACCAAACAAACTGATGGGTACTTCGAACCCAGGAAACACTATTTATACAAGTTCCATCAGCTTCTCCCATAGGCGACAGGAAAGCTACAAATGGGCCTCTCCCCTATGTATGTTATCCCACCTGCCCTGCCCCGAGGCAGCTCTGTAAGGCTTGGTTGCTTCCGGATGGGTCTTAGCCAATGTCAGGAACATCTGAAATGGGCAGAGCATAGACATGAGCAGGCTAAGATCCATCACCACCTTCCAAATCAGTGTTACAGCACACAAGACGAAAGAACATGTCTTGAAGTCCTACTTTCAACATTGGTGCAAACCAGGGGCAGTTGGGTTAGTTAATTCAAGCTGAGGGACAGTCCCTAAGGCAGATTCCAAAGCCACCTTTGGTATTATTAGGGTCGAGCAACATCATCACTTGTTTCCATGGCCAAGGCGCTAACATCACGTCACCCAAGGATGCTAAGCTTGGAAATTGTTACATCCAACAGCAGCGGTCTCTGTGGACGTTCGTGTTAGAAGACCTTCCTTAGAAGGCACGATCTTGATAAACCATGCAATTTGGGTAGATTTGCACCCCTTAAGATATAACATGCACCTACAGAAAATGCGAGTCAGGATCGGAGGTGCTGCAGCAAAGGAGAATTTAATCTTTTTGTGATACTGCTTAAGATGAATATTTGGTAATAGGCCCAAGAACCATAATATAATCCAGACTGTGTTTCTGAGAAGAAATGAAAGGTAATTAAATGACTTCCCAAATGGTGTGTGATTTAATTTTCCTACTCTAGCTAGAAAATTGCCAGAAATGAGCCACCCGCTGTACATAGTGGAAATTAGCAAGAGAGAAGAAAGCTAGCAGCTCTCCATTTTTGACTTTCACTACGAAAATCCCTTAGCCAAAGTGACTCTCTGAATATACACTAAGTAACTCTCCCCAGAGTATCAAGTATTGAACTTTTCATATATCCGCTTATAATATCTAATATCCCGGAGTAACTCAGAGGAATTGTCCTCCTACCCCAAGATTCCCCATCTGACCAAATGCCTTTCTCTTCCTTGCTCTCACCTGTCAATCAAATTCACAGATGAAATTTGATTTCTCTCCCACCCGTAACCTTATATGAAAAATTACCAGGAGGGTCAGGACCAGTGTGAACCTTGCCTTAAAAGTTCATTAACTCTTTGCTCAGAATGGATGGTTTCCATGTACCAAAACCTGCCAGTGGGCCTAGATCATCACATTTAATAGATGGCTTTCAAATTGCAATTATAAAGACACAGACAAAAGACGGGAATGAAAACGAGAGGAATAAAGTATTGGAACTGTGTGGACACTCAGATTAATCCCCAAGGTACATATACATCAAGGTAAAATCTGTGTGCGAGAGCTATTCAGGAAAAGGTTAATTCCGTGCAAGGCTAGGAAAGAAATCATAGTTAAATATTCACAGTCAGGTTATTCAAGCAGTGTGTAAAAGTAAGCAATCTGACACTATTTTTGAATAATGGGAGAAAGTAGGGTTCTGGTTTCCAACACTCTCAGATTCATTGGATCCTTAAAGTGTCTCCTTCGCAAAGAGTAGCATTTTGACAGTGTGACTTTTGCCCCCCTCCTCAGTTTCTCTAGAAATCAAAAACTGTATTTCATGCAGATTTGTCAGCAAGCAAGTTTTTAATAAAAAAAAAAAAATCAAACTTTGTTCCATTAGCCAATAAAAGGTCACAAGAACACATAAAACAATGACACTAAATAATTGTTGGGGTACAAGTGTCAGACTCACTTTCTAAACGAAGAGGTTTCATTATTAAAGTCACTCTGGGATGCTTACAATTGAGAACTGATTTAAATACCTTAATTTCTTTTCTTTTTTTCTTTTTAGCTGAGAATGAGATTTCTGCCTCCCACCCGTCTCTCACTCTTTCCTTCTGCCTATAATCGAAGCGGGCAGTGGCTCCAAAGTCACATTTGGATACGGGGGTGGGGGTGGGGGACATACTGTGTTTTGACGGGACACCAAACTTTCCAAATGTGAGTATGGAGTGAATCCTAAGAGTCTACAAATTTGGAATGTTTACGAGGCCCAGGGAAAGCTGGCCAACGACCACGGATGCAAGTTGTACAGCTTCACCCAAAATGCGTGATGTTCTAACATCAGGCCTGGCTCCATGAGTGTCAGGAGATGCATGCTGGTGAAGGCGAAAGATGTGAGGTTTCCTCAAACCCAATCGATTACTCTGTCCACCACACCTATGTAATGAGATAAATGCAGAAATACATGCATGCTGGTCCCGCATACTTGGATCTCCCCTTCAGCCCCCCGGATCACCGTTTCAGTTAGGTGGGAAACCCAGAGACAACAATTACCAAAGCAGGAGCTTTTCACACCTAAGAAATTATCAGCATTCCTTGCTTGCTTGCTTCCTCCCTCACGGAAAAGTTATTCAAACGAGCACATGCAAATCAGAAATCAAGATGTACCTCTTTGACTTCAGGCAACAGGGTTTTTCACATCACTGATGTAGAGGATTCCCTTGGGTACCTGATTTAGTAAATATATTAAAATAAACAAAGGGTAATTAATAACCATGAAGAAGGTTTCAAGGACAGTACGTCAAAGGCAGCCTAGCTATCTATGAAAAAGGCAGAATTAGACCCAAGGAAGAGGGATTTAGGTCCACTTGCTTTGGCATCCTGGCCTCAGACCTGCCAGAGGAGGGGTTCACACAGAAGAGAATGGCACGCAAGGCAAGGTCACCCCCTCTGACTACGGCTCTGACCCCAAGGAAGCTGAGATATAGAGATACTTACTCGCCTGACAGTCTGGATCGGCTTTGAAGTCCAGCTTTGAAGCCCATCCCTCTGGGAGCCCAACTGGTCCCCCTTCCCCTGGATCTTTGCTAGGGCACATTCTCTTCCATTTCCCCCCTCCTCCTTCCTTGCTCTGGTCTATTCTGCTGGTACCACTGACCTTAACTACAAACGTTCTCTCAACAAATAGAAACGTTCAGATACCACCCTTTTATTTATTAACTTCCTCTCTGTTTAAATTAGTAGCAGGGAATTCTTAAAACCAGGATATGAAAATGAGGTTGCTTTAAAAAAAAAAAAAAGGCCTCTTGCCTCACAGTGAATAACAAAGCACAGTAATTCAAAGTAGTTAGCTCTCTATGGTTCAAAAAACCCTTATTGCTATTAGCCGCACTAATGTAAGTGGCAAAATAATTATCATTTACTGTACAGAGTCCAATATTTTCCAGACAGCAGCTTAATAACAAAGCAGACCTGTCATTTCTCCCTATAGTTAGTCACACCATACAAGTTCAGACTGTCAAAATATATTTAAAATCTAACGTTAAAAATTCAACATGGTTACAGAGAATCTGTGTACAATAACTGCCATAAACCAGTAAGTCAATCTGATATTTTTCTTCCAAGATGGATACTCGCTTATTTCCCTTTAATCCCCCACACTTTCATTTGGTAAACTCCAAATTATCACGGGTACGAACAAATTCACTATACATATACACATGCTCAAATCTGTAGGCTACTGTAACTGCCCGTAGAATCTGTCTTTAAATTTTCATTGAGCGTAACTCGCCGGTTATTTCAAATGCCCCTTCTCTGGATGGTATAATTATGCATTAAAACACCTGGACAAACACGTTTGTGCTCTTCTTTCTGTCAGAGCTGCCCCGAACACATCATGGGTCTCCATTCACACATCTTGTTAGAAATACCTTCAAAATCTTATAGTACAGACTACTTTTCTTCGTGTAATAGTATCTATTAATCTTTGCTAAATATATTATTTCTATGCCAACAACAACAAAAAAAAAGGAAACAGAAAACACGAAGTTAAAAACCTGGAAATGTTAGCACTAACATCAATTGTTCTTCATTTGAAGTTCCGAGGGCTAATCTCTAAAAAAACAAACAAACAAACAAACAAACAAACAAAAACCCCTTTCTATTTAAGGTTCCCCCTCCCCACCGCCCCGTTTAAAAAAAAAAAAAAACTTCAGGAAAAACAGATTCTTTAAGAAATGCAAGTGAATAGTTTAAAAGCTTAAGAGATTGCGGAAAGAATATTTTTGTAATTCCTTTGGGGCAGTGCAAACATATGTTAAGCTTCTTCAAGGAGTATTTACATGAGATCATATACTTGTGAGGCGTTTTTCAATTTTAGAAAAATATTACAAAGCAATAATTGAACATAGGCTTTGCAAAATGCTCCTCTGTCTTCCTGACAGTCTCATTGACAGTCTCTGTTATTTTTGGAGAAAAAGAATCAGGCCTCATTAAATGTAATATTTGGCATCTCGCCTGCAATCTCATAAAGTAGATGTCCTTTTTAGATCATTGGTGTCATTTTCCTCAAGATGACCTCTACTCTTTGGCCATCCGGGCAGCCCATCCTGTTATCAAGGCATTTACTTTCAAAAGGGCGGGGGAGAGAGATTCTGTGCCTACACCTGAATAGAGTCCAAAAGCCAATGCGGCTTCTCTGTTCTCATCAGCTTTACCCAGGCTAGTCATCTGGGGAAGAGTGGTGGGGGCAAGGGGTTCTCCAAAGCGGAGGCTTTCGAGCCGGACCACCATTGTGTCATCCAGGCCAGACGTCTGTTAGTGCAGAGCCTCCAACAGTTGGAGACATTCACCTAATGATTAAATAGTATTTTTAAATAGCATAGGAACATGCAGTGATGTTCCAAGGGAGATTTTAAAAGGTCTGGGTGCCCACACAGCTCAGGGAATTAACATGGACCGGGCACCCTGAAAATACGCTGTGGATGGTCAGCATGTGTCTCTGCACGGCCCCGCATCGCCCCAAGTAGGCGAAGGATTTATGGGTAAATCACCCTAAGACAGACATTTCAGAGTAGGTTTGCTCATGCCTACAAAATTACGGAGTAGAGGGATTCACTGTCATGTGATCGTGTTTATTTTATAATGTGGAAACTGCAGATTGATCTTTCAGTCGCTTCTCCCTCTACAGTGCGTTAAAGGGTTCCCCAGATTGGTAGGTAGATAGATGGGTCATAGACAGATTGATAGATAGATAAATGGCAGGTCAAAGAATATGTTGCATTTACCAAGGTCCCCCCCCCCTTTCTATCAAAAGGGACTTTAGTGCAATCTGACGGTGTAAAACTGTCTCAGATGCTGAGATCATTGTTTCAGTTTTAACATATTTTTCTGCACATTACCAAATCCATCCTGGAGGGACGGAAAAAGAAAAGACACATCTATTTAAGAAAGTGTAATGTTCCTTGCCTCCGTATTTGTGGATCTAAAAAACTGAGGGTCCCCATAAGTAAAAGGCCCTACATGGGAGGACTCCTTTCTGAAATTAGTGCTTTTAAAATCTGTGGTGGTAAAACGGTGCCTGAGCGCCCCAGATTGGCCTGGAGCACGGTGTTAAATCCGCGAAAGCAAGCAGGACCCTCTTGGTGGGACTGCTGTCGAAATCCTAACAAAGTTGGCTTGACTCGCTTTCCTGTGTAAGGAACATCAAACCATACCACGGGAAACCCCAACCATACAGAGATCTCTGGGAAGCCTGTAAAACTTGCTATCTGTGTTTCCTTCTTTCTTTCTCTTTTCCCTCCTCTCTCTAACCAGAGCAGGAAAAAAGACAGATCTGAAAAAATAGGCCGGGAAATTAATAGAGAAAAAAAAAAAAAATCAAATGATCTGGAGCCGATGATCTTCAAGCTCCTGGGTCCGCTGGCGGGTGGGGTGGGGGTCCCAAGGTGAGGGGTGGAGCCTTTTAGGGCCGAATCAGGCTCCCTCCCTCTGCGCCCACCGGGGAGCGCCGAAGAGCTGACAGTTTTGATGTCCCCTGGCGCTCCACTCTGGCCAGGGCAGTCCTCTTGGAAAATAAACCAAATTCCAATACAAATCCGAGGCCCCTGCTGGGGCGTGCGCGCCTGATGGGCGCGGGGCACAGGGGCGCGCTGGGGACCGCCGCGGTTAGCGCCCCCGGGCGCCGGGGAGGTATCCTGGGCTTCTCCGAGGGGAGCCCGGTGGCCGGCATCCAGGAGCTCTAGCCTCCCCGGCGGGCGCAGCCTCGGGTCTGGGGAGAGCAGGGACGGCCCGGTGACCTCAGGCAGCCTCCAGGACCCGCCCCCGCGGTTCCTGCCTTCTGTTGTTCAGCACCTGCCTTGCCCAGCCTGGTCCCAGCCGCGACCCAGGAGCCTGGGGCACATACCTGGCCCCACGACTCCCCAGCAGTCAGGTCCGGGCAGTGGTGGCCAGGGCAATGGGCCCCGAAGAGTGTATACAGAGACAGGGTGAGAACAGAGTGTTTGTGTGCAGGGGGGCGGGGCGGGGGGGGGTGGCGGGAGAGGAAGCCCAGAGGTGGACAACCTCAGCATGCTCCAGGGCCTTCATCTCCTGCAGTCCAGGCTTCAAGACCCTTGGCACCAGAGGCCGAAGCTGGTGCTGAACGTTCCAGAGCCACCTCCCAGCTCCTCTCCCATCCAAGCTCGCCAGCCCGTCTCTCCAGCCCTGGGTTTGGCCACACCTAAACTGGGGCAGGAGGGACTTTGACCACGACCTTAGCTTGGGCACTGCCTTCTGGCCCAAGGGCAATGACCTCCGACTCTCTGATGGCCCTGGGCAACTAGGCCTGGGAGAAAGAGGTGGTAATGATTACAGAGAGGGCACTGGAATGGGGCAAGGGTCAGGTGATAAGAGGCCAAAGCCCTGGAGCTCAGGACATGGGTAATTCTACTTAGGAATCATGGGGATCTCGGGGTCTGCCAGTCCCTTTTCAGTCACCCTGCAAGCAGATCACTTCTGGGGTGAGGTGGGGCCCTGGGACTGACCTAGCTTTGATCCCTGGATTGGGATCTTAAGCGAAGGCTGGCTTCTGAGAGCACTACTCCCCAGCCCTGCACATCAGACCCCTCCTGTTCTCTGCTCCTCTGGCCTAGTTTGGGATGGCCTATCCACTCCGAGACCCTCAGAGCATTCCTTCTGGAGAATGCCCTCAAAGAAGGCCAGGGACCCACTTACGGGGGACAGGGGCAAATTCTGGCTGCAAAAGGGAATCTGCACCACCGACCGGACTTTTCAGCCCAGGATCCCCTTCGCAGCCATCCTTGGGGATTCTCACAGAAGAGCGGTTTTCACGCGTCTCTGCCCGGTTCTGTAAGGCTTCATGGCCTCTCCTATCCCCTGACTGAAACCACCGACCACAAGGAAAAACCATGTTTTGGAATCTTAGCTTGGAAATGCTCAAGGTTGGTCATCAGAATATTTAGAATCAGCTCAGAATCCACATCCCCAGCGTGTAGCTCACACCCAGGCCTGGGCTGGGCGGGGGCCGAGGGGTGTGGGGGGTGAGCACAGAACTATTTCCTCTCCTGCCCTCCTCTTCCCGAATGTCCACAAACACCCCTCCCTCATCCTCCCTTCTTGAATTAATGCCCCTTTCTAATCGACACTAAAGATCCAAGAATCTGTGGAGAAGAGAGGAATGTGATTTTGCAATCCAAAGTCCTAATTATGGGGGGGGGGTGAAATTGTTATTTGACAAAAAGAAAGGAGAGGAAAATGAATTTTGTTGAACAGAGGAAGAGGTGCTCAGGAGATGATTATGCTCTGAGTAAGGGACTGTCATTCCACTCATAGCCTCTCTGTGGCAAATGTGTTTTGTGAGCGTCCTCAAACTGTGCAAGTCCGATGCAAAATTCATATAAAGATCTGATTTCCGTGTGCTACGGACGTGTTCTTTCTTTCTCGGCCTTACTACAGCGGGCAAACTTCCGGAAAACACACATACACACCAAGTGCTTTCAGATTGAAACAATAAAAACTGCCGTGACCTCCTAAAACCTACCAGGGGACCCTATACGTTTTGCCAGAACATGTCTGTCTGATCCAAAATGTCACCGCTGTAAAATGGCAGACTGATACCTTTACAAAGGTCCCAGCATTGAGACAGTGACAATTTCCCCTGATTGCTCAGTTTGGGTGTGAGCGCTGAAGCTGTTTGGGAAAAGGAAACGGGCCGTCAGACCTTGTTTGCACCTGGCCCCTGTGAACGCTGGGCCTGTCCTTAGCCAGCGAGCAAGTGAAATTCTGACTGGCCACTGGGATTATTCCCGGGAGTCTTGCCTTCCAAGTCCTCCCCACCACTCTGTCTTGCTACCCTCATTTCTCACCGCCCACAGAGGGTGCAAAGAACAGGAGCCCGGGGTCCTGCTATGCCTTTGCACAGGGCAATTGGATCTGCTTTGTTTTCTGTTTTGTCCCTCTCTAAAGGGTAAAGATGTTCCCGCATTGTTACAGGACTGTACTCCTTTATGCCCCAACAATCATGAGACAGCCTGGGAGACTGAAATTCTCTCACCCTGTCCCCTACCCCCCGCTGGAGAAAAAGTGCTAGACAGAGCTGGGTTTGTTCAGGAGCCTGGGCGGAGCAAGGCTTGAAGAGAATTCCCCTTTTCTGGGGGCTGTTTGATGTCTAGGGTTTGAAGATTTATATCAAAAGTGAGAAAAGCAGGGTTATCAGAAGGTGGGGTAGGGCTCCTGCTGGGTTTTAAAACAAATGCAAAAACAAACAAACAAATCCTGACTCAGACGTCCGGACCCTGGACCATCACTCACACAGACAGCCACTGTAGGCCCTGCTTTGGACCTGGGACATCTTTCCCATTTAGGGCGAGCCCGGAGTGAGGACAAACTTCAGGTTTCCCTTATTTGCCTCGAAAGGGCAAGGAAGACACCGACCCCGAAGAACTCATTCAGCATCTTCAGGAATAATGAGAAGCGGTGGAAATTATAGCCCATCACTGTGGATAAATCTTCCCTTAAAACAACAACAAGACTAAGACATTTCTTCATAGAAAGGGGCAACATTATTTTTTAGAAATCAAATGAAAGTAAATCACAGTGGGGAGCCTCTCAAATCAGCCATCTAAAGGGGGAGGAATCTGGCCTCCCAATTCCTTTTATGCGTGTTTACATGAAAAGTAAGGCCAGGAGCCTGGCTGTGTGTTTCCCTGGCAAGGAAGTCGAATGGCTGGAGGTTGTCACTCATGTATTTTAGCCTCCCATCCACCTCGGTTAGGCTTTAACTACCGACAGGCAAAAAATAGAGACACCTGTGTGGCAAGCAGACTTTTAAAAATATTGATTGGCCTAGAATACCAGAGGAGAATGTTTTCTAAAGCCAAGAGTGTGTGAATACGGAAGTAAGTTGGCCTAAACAAAGCTAGGGCAACATCAACAAAAGCCTCCCAACGTACTATAGTCTGGGAACCTTTGTGTCAGAAGCAACTTTAGTTATTCAGACAGGGAGGCGCTAAGAACACAGCCCTACAGGTCTGCTGCAGACCATGTCTGTGAAGGTGGCTGTGGCTTGCGCTGCTCATCGTGTTTAGCAGGAAAGCGGTGGTTTGGCATCGGGGAGGTCCTGTGCGAGAACAGAAGTATCCAGAGTTGACATTACTAAATAAAAACTACTGGGCGAAAGGTAGGAGGGAGAAAAGATCAGGGCATTAGACTCTTGCATTACATAATAAATAATTTCCCACTGGGAGAGGGGCCCAGGTGGGTATGGCATGGAGGCGGAAAATCATGGCACCCAGACATCGTGTCCTCACCAAGATCAGGACGTGGCATCTCTGTCTGTTTCGATGTCAGTCTATGACCGTGTCAGATACATTGGGAAAGGTTCTTACGCTTTTTATTTATTATTTATTATTATTTTTTTTTTTTTGGTAAAAAAATATAAAGTAGGGAAATACAAGAGAGGCGATTTTATGAATGGCCTGGGAGCGGCAAAGTGGAGGAAAAAAAGGCACCTGGAGGGTGTGGTTTAACTAACTTTGCGTTTTGCCGGGCGGTGTTTTCACTTCCAGCGATGGCTGATAAATGAAGGCGTTCGACATCACTGATAAATACGATACTATCCAGGGCCTACCAGACAGCCAGGCCGCTTCGGCTGGGCTAAAACTCCCCACCCATGGCATCCGCTTGGGGAGGGGGAGGCGAGCAATTTTTGTTTTTTCTTCTTAGTAACATTATCTGCCAGAGAAACAATGAAGTGTGGAAAAGTACTATTTAGAGTGTGTGTGTCTACATACGCTTCCCAAACGCTAGCTGTTACCTTCTGGGAGCCTTCTCTTCCTACAAATGGACATGGAGATCTCCTCTAAATTTCAGTGGATTTTTAAAAGCTGATCTTGCAGGCTGAAAACAATGGCACCTACTTTAGTTTTTCGCGTCGTGGAGCCCGAAGCATCCATGCGCTTTTTCCTCTAGGTTGGCAGAGAAGACCTTCAGGCAAGGGGGATAGTTACCAGCACAGAGGTTAGACTTTGCTAGCTTTCTTCTCTAGCACAGTCATTTTTCTTTAAAAAGGAAACTAAACAGAAGTCAGGGGCAGGGTGTCGTCCAAGGCCGCAAATAATAATAATAATACATTTTTAATGTACGGTTCGCGCATAAATTTCATGTTGTGACTACACCGGTAGGTACGCATTGCTGGGCCTTCCAAAACGTGGGGTATCCCACTCATGGCTCCAACTCACGAGTGGGCTCAGTTCTGTAAGTGGAATGAAAGGAATTTGAACACTATTTAGACAAGGACTCAGATGCAGTGGAAAGGGAAAGCTAGATTTCCTTACACGATTTCTCTCTTGTTTTCTAATTTGGAGACTTATTTCTGCTAAGGGCACTTCGGTAGAACTTGGGGTTTCTTTGTTAAACACACACACACACACGCGTGCATTCGCATTTGCCACTCTTAGCACTCTGCAAAGTTTTTAGTAAGGGTGATCTCTAAAACTGCCCTTCACTAAGGAGTTAACCTTCTTTTAAAACCAGCCACCCAAACCCCATTCTGCCAGCGCCTCTCTGCTTTCTAACGTTGGGGGCCAAACCCCGCTTATGATACTGAGCTGCCCTGTGGAGTCCTAACAAAATGCTTAAGGGTGGCTTATTTTGAGAATGTGTTTGCCTAAAAGCTTTCCTCTGAGGCCGAGCGTCTTGCATAAATGGTATCTCCATTTCTGCCTCTTCAGGGGGAAACTGCGTATCTCCTCGTTGGGAATCAGAGAGAAAAAAAAAAAAACCGAAAAAACAAACAAACAAAAATCTCCAAAGCAGAGAACAGCTAGCTAAGTTCAGCACACCGAAGAAGGGCATGTACCATGAAGACTTTTGTTAAGCTACACTAAGTGTGGATTCAGGAGTTCAATCCAAACTGGCACCTAAAGGGAAGGTCTAAATGCAGTGGGTATAGTGTCTTCGCGTTCTGTGAAAAAGAGGAAGGAAGACAAGATGATCGACTGGTCAGAGCTCACCCCCGCCAAGCGCAACCTGTTTTCTGCAAAATAAGGCCTCCGTTCAGAGTTGCAGTATTATCTTAAAAAACAAAACAAAACAAAACAAAAAACCCCCCAAAAGCCCGAAAAGAAAATAAAACAGAAGTCATCATGTTTGGCTATATTTTGCAAACAGGGTTGGCTTTGTCTAACATTCTTTTAGCATTCTCTGGGAGGTTGATTAGGAGTGCAAACTGCACGGATTTGTAACATTAGTTGCATGAATTTGTGTCATTTTAAAATAGGTCAGTGCTGTTAGGGAAGGTGGCTGGACTGACTTTCTCAGTCATCTTTTTAAGTTAGCCTCCTGACACAGCCTCTTTGGGGGCAAATACCCATCAATTAAAGCACAGCCTTTATTCGACCAAGGCATTACTTTCTGCTCGCTTGTATTTCTGGAGTTAAGGTGATTGGAAATCACTGCCAGCTCGCCTAAGTGGAGAAGCCCTCTGCTAAATATTCACAGTGAAGTATGATTTAATAACACAGTTCAAATCCAGAGATGTACTTGGGGTTATGTAAGTAAGGGGGAGGGGGGTTCTTGTTCCTATTTAAGACAAATGACCTTCCAAATTACAAACAAACAAACAAACAAAAAAACCCCCCAAAACCAAAAACCAACAAACAATTTGATTTGTCCAAAGTGTTGATGTTAAGTCGTGGCAGGCCTTGCTAACAAGAAAATCATAGTGTGTAAAGGGAAGAAGGGAAAAATACTCAATTTTAGCGAAAAGGCAAGAATTGTTTATCTTTACCATTAAATGCATATGTGTCCAAGCCCCGTCTGCCAGGCCCATTTCTTTCTAGATGGGCTTGCTGTTGGACCAGAAGCTCAGGGCAATGCTGAGAAGGCCCTACTCTCTCTGGTTGGGATTTTCGTTTGTTTGTTTTCACCAGAGGGCAATGATGTCTCAACTCACTTGAAAACTGAAAACTTGTGGGGAAGGGCATTTTGAGAGGTCATAATTTACATTTATATTAAATATTGCTAATTATTCAAAGGGACTGTCCCCCCCCCCCTTCCCCCAGCCTCACAGAATAGCCTATGTTTCACCCTGAATGATTGCCTCCCTACTCCTCCATTAATCCTTCCTCTGGAGAAAAGGATGCATTTTACACTTCTAATGCGGTTTTGGGCCCAGTTAAACTGCACACTAAGAAGCTGAGCACAGAATCAAAAAAAAAAATGCAGTTTATTATTGTAGATTATTCTTTCTCTCGATATAACCAGAATTGAAAATGAAAGAAAAGCACATAGGAACATCACGCGTGGTTAGTTAGTAACTCAAGATATAAAACAATTTTGCACAGCAAAATATGTAAAAGAAAAGTAACTGACAAGATTTTTTTATATTTATTGTGGTAAGATTTACTTTTCATTTTTTTTTTTTAAAGACAGGATGTCAGTCCCTGAAAAGAACATTTACTGATTATTGCCTTTAAAACTGTGGATTTTTTTTTTTAAGTTACAGAAAATCCAGTTCTGCACCACAATACAACTGTAAAAAAATCTGCATCGTCTTAAAACTGTGCAGTAATGCCATTTTTATAACTGCATAAATTGTATTAGCGTTCTAAACAGTTTTGCAAATTCTTTTTGTATTATATGCTTGCAGGTTATATCTTAGTGCAATTCAGTCCCAAATACTTTAAATTTGAAAAAAAAAACATACATTTTGAATGTAAAATACCCCTACAGATATAAACAGGGGTGTTTCCCCTTTAATACTTTGGTTTTCAATACAGTCAGTGGTATAGCAAAGACTACACATACCCAACTTATATTTTAAGTTGCGAGCACATGCTTGTATAAGCTACTTTTTTTAAACAGTCCCCTTGCAAACTCTACCCCCCTTAACATCACAACAGTAAACAATTTAGTGCATCAATCTTTAAAAAAATCTACAGCTAAACAGACCTAACTCTTTCAAATTTATCTATAACATTCCTTTATCTGTAGCATACATTTTAACTGGGCTAACAGATTATAAAAACTAGAATTAAATTATATACTAGAAACCCATAGCATTCCACATTTGACAATGACCAAAAGCCAAAAAGAAAAAAAAAATAATAATAAAAATAAAACAAACCAAAAATCACGGGGCAGAATTCTTTTTTTTTTTCTTTTTTAAAAATAAATTTTAGACTGCTTTCTGCAACAGCACAATTTTAGTCCCCAAAGTGGGGTGTCATTCTTATTAAAAAGGAAACATGAAGAGTTCTTTACTGTTAGATTTTTAACCCATCCTGGCATCTTTGACAAGGAATGCCTTCAGTGCATTTCCAATGGGAGGCTGAAGTTCTGAGTAACTCAAAGCAGTTTGGGGGATGCAAACTTTCATGGGAAGAAGGCTCTAGGGTGGCACTTTGTTCTGAACTCAAAAAAGTCATGAGGCAATAAAACAAAAGTATGAATACCATGCCATAAGTCTTCGAACGTCCATTTCCAAGCCAAAAGGAAAAAAAAAAAAGAAAAAAAAATAATTATACCATACATGTCCAGCATGCAGGCTTTTTTTTATTAATATAATGTCTCTTTTCCATAAAGTCTTTGAAACAGTTATAGTTCATTGTTGCTAAGACAAAGTAGCAAGCGTAATAATGCATGAGATGAGAATGAGTTTTTTAATGGCAGACTAAACTCTCAGATTTGGCATGATAAGGCCAAAACTCACAAGTCACACCCAGAAGGTTGATGCGGGCTTGATTGTGGCAGGTTCATGAGGATTTTTTTCTCTCTCTCTAGTTTAGCATAACAATGCTAAAAAAACCCGATGGAACTCAGCGCGCTGCGTCTATAACATTTCACATTTTTTTTTTTCCTTTGCAAGCTCAATCTCACATATGAAGAACTCAGGAGGAGGAAAAAAAAACTTAGCCTTTTTTTTTTTTTTCTTTTTCTTTTTTTCTTTTATCTCTGAGGAGATGGGTGGAAGGAGCGTGAGGGTGGAGGTCGGGGGGAAAAAGGGCAACAACACAGCAAGCTCCAAAAAAGTAAAATTAAAAACAAAAAAAAATCCAAAGTAAAACACACACACACACAGAAAATGAACACCAGCTCATGAACTGAAAAAGAAGAAGAAAAAAAAAAAAAAACCCCACAAAAACAAAACCTGTGAATGATGCCAGCTTCAAAGGTGAGCATGACGAACTCTGCTGAGATCTTTGAACATGGTGGGGGGGGGGGTGCGGTTTGTAAATAAAAACAAGCTAGCAAGTTATGGAGAATTTCAGATTGGCAATCCATGAGCCAGACATCCACTCCCTCCCCATTAAAAAACAGCCACCACCACCGCCAACTGGGAGCAGGCTGTGTGCGCGCGCGTGTGTGCGCGTGTGTGTGTGTGTGTGTGTGTGTGTGTGCAGGGGCACGGGGCCTATCTCGGCAGGGGAGGGGGCGAGGTGGCGGCGAGCACGGCTCTGGAAGTAGCAAGCCCACACCCGAGTCGGACCCCCACGGAGCACTTATCAAGGTGGCTAGCTGGGATCGCGTGTCAGACTCACATGAAAAACTCGGGAGAGGACGGGTTGTCGCTGCTCGAGCCGTTTTCTCGGAAGCCGCTGCTCACCAACTTCTCGTATTTCTCCTTGTACGCGTCCCTCTCGCGCACCAGCCTGGAGATCTCCTGCTTGAGGTGGTCGACCTGCTGCAGCAGCTGATTCTTCTCGGACTCCAGGACGTGTCTCTGCTGCACCCTCTTGAAGCGGCAGGACTGGGCATAGCCGCGGTTTTTCAGGGTCCGCCTCTTCTGCTTCAGCCGGATCACCTCCTCCTTGCTGACCCCGCGCAGCTGCCGGTTCAGCTCGCGCACCGACATGGTCACCAGCTGCTCGTCGGAGAAGCGGTCGTCGAAGTGCAGGCCGCCCGCGGCGTGGTGCGGGTGCAGGGCGCCCCCCGCCCCCGCCGCGCCCCCGCCGCCGCCGCCGCCGCCGCCGCCGCCGCCTCCGCCGCCGCCTCCGCCGCCGCCCCCGGCGCTGGCCGGGCCACCGCCGCCCGCGCCGCCCGCGCCACCGGCCGAGGCGGACGCGCTGCCCGCGGCGCCGGGCGCGCCGGCCGTCGGGTGGTGGTGGTGGCCGTGGCCGGCGGCGTGGTGGTGGTGGTGGTGGTGGTAATGCGGGCCCGCGCCGCTCTGCGCGGCGGCCGCGGCGATCACGGCGGACACCACGGCGGCGGCGGGGCCCATCTCCTCGCCGCTGCCGCCCAGGGAGGCGCCGGCGCCGCCGGCCCCGGCCGCCGAGGCCAGCTGCTGCGCCCCGCGCGCGTAGCCATCGAAGCCGCCCTGGAGCTGGTGGCTGTTGCTGATGAGCGCCTCGACCGCGTCCTCGGGGCTGAAGCCCAGCGCCTCGGGGTTCAGCTGCTGCGGGTAGCCGGTCATCCAGTAGTAGTCTTCCAGGTGCGCCTTCTGCTCGCTGCCCGAGCCCGGGCTGGGCGCCGAGAAGCTGGGGGAAGGGGGCACCGAGCTGCACGGCGTGCTCATGGGGGTGGAGGACAGCGAGCCCCCGGCGATGAGACGGCCGCACTGGCTGATGATGCGGTCGGTCTCCACCGGTTCCTTTTTCACTTCAAACTTCATCAGATCGAAGTCATTAACATATTCCATGGCCAGGGGACTGGTGGGCAGGTCGGAGTTGCTCATTGCCAGTTCTGATGCCATTCTCCTGCCGCCGCCGCCGCCGCCGCCGCCGCTCCGCCAGATGGGCTGCAGGAGAGGGGCCAGCGGGCTGTGCTGGGTGGCCAGCGGGTGAGCCAGCTTGCCGGGCTGGGGCGCTTCTAGCTCGCGCGGCGGTGGCTGGCCCGAAAGCTCCGAGCGCGCACACACCCCCCGCCCTGCCCGCGCCCCCCGCGCCCGCCCTCCCTCCCCCCTGCTCACGCCAATGTGCTCGCTCGCTCGCCCCGGCCCCTCCTCGCCTGCTCGCCTCCGTGCGTGCCGAGCCGGCGGCTTCAGGCTCGGGAAGGTCCTCCGCGGGCTGCGGTGGCGGCGGCGGCGGCGGCGGCGGCGGCGAAGCCGGAGGAGCCCGGCCGGGTGCGCGGCGTCCCCCGCTCGCCGCTCCGCTGCGCGCTTTGCATAAGGAGGGCTCGCCTCGCCGGCCCGGGCTGCAGGCGGGGCGCGCGCGGCGGCCGCTCGGGGCTGGAGGCGCGGCGGGCGGCTGTCCGGCGGCGCGGGCCTTGGCACGGGGGAGTTAACACTTCATGCTTCTCGCCTTCTCTTCTGCCTGCTCTTTTTATTTTTTTTTTTTTCCTTTCCTCTCTCTCCCTCGCGCGCTCTCTCCGTGCAAAGTGCAAGACAGAGGTGCAGCCCGGCTGGAGGAAAGGGAGGGGGGGAGTTTAGTTCTTTCTTGCCTTTTTTTTTTTTTTTTAAAAAGCAAAATAGCGAAGTCCTGGGGAAAGGCGAGGCAGAGAGCAAAAGGGGGGAGGCCGAGCCGACGAGCAGCCCGAGCCACAGCTCGAAGATGAAAAAAGATTTTAAAGCCTCTGATCCAGCAAGAAGAGTTTAAAGCAATTGCTGAGTTTTATAGCACGTGTGACGTCAGGTCCAAATGGGAAATTGACTGGTACTCCAGGCCAATAGGAGGCGGCGAGAGCGGCTGCGATTAGCATAATAGATAGAAACAAGGAAACTTTTCGGAGCTGTCAATCAGGGCCCAATCAGCTGACTGTCAGCTGGGACAGGCTGGCTTAACCCTTTGCGCGCCGCAGCCTCCCAGGGAGGGAGCGAAGCCTGGCGCAAAGTTTGGCGCAAGAGGGGAAGGAGTAGTCCCGAGGGGCTTCGGGAACCCGGGAGGACCGTTTGCTTTACTTCGGAGCGCGAGAGAGGCCTGCCTTCCGGAGCGCCGGCTTGCCCTCCCCTCGCTCTGCCGGGGGAATGGCCTGTCTCCCCTCCCCGGGAGCCCCCATCCTCGGGACTGCGAATTCGCTCGGCATCTTTTCCTCTTTGCTCCACCTTTGGCACCCAGGTGTCTGCTCCGGGGACCTTCCTTCCCCGAGCCGTTGGCTGTGCCCGGAGCTCAAACTTGGCCCTTCGAACCAAAGAGCGCAAACTCTTTGTCCCTCTTCCCGGGGCCCGCGCGCTCGGGGGCGCAAGGGTGCTGGGGGCTCAGGGTCCCGACTGCGCGCAGGACGCCACTTCTCCGCGTGCAGCCCGAGTGGTTCCGAGTCCGCGCGGGGAGAAAGCCCGTTTTGTCGCCCTCTTTGAAGGAAGGGAGATAAGTTGTTCGGGGGCCATTACGCGCGGGCACTGGCTGCCCGCTGGCGTCGTGTGCCCTAGGATGGGGGGAGCGAACGCCTACGCGAGTTAACTCCGCAGAAGCTCAGAGCCTGGTCAGCCGGGCTCTGCCCTTGGGCTTCCACCTCTGGCCCGAGTTCGGCCTTAGAGATTCATATTTGTCTCTCTGTCTCTGTCTCTGTCTCTCTCTGTCTCACCCCACCTCCCCCATAGACACACGCACACTCACGCACACGCTCACCCACCCCCATATGAAATCTGACTCCTGTTTATCAGGGTCCCGCGCGCCCTTTGCACTTTCACGTTTCACTGAATTATTTCAGACTTGGCGCTGGAGAGAAGCAGGGGGTGTTTGTACGTGGGGGTAAACAACACCCCAGCCTTCCCCAACTCCCCTCGAAGGGTTAAATTTTAAACCGCGGTTTCTCGACCAGCCCGGAAACCCACAGTGGGGGTGGGGTGGGGTGGGGGGCTGCCTCTCCCCCTCCCCGTTGCAGATGCTAATAACTATTCAGTTTTCTAGATGGATTCATTTAAAGCTTATGCAAAAAAAAAAAAAAAAAAAGAAAGAAAGAAAGAAAAAGTAAAGAAAGAAAAAGAAGAGAAAAGAAAGAACCAACAACTGTTTCTAAGATTTTAAAGCGATAGGCAAGTCGGAGAAACCGAGATTTATTTGGGGGAAAGCAAGCGTGCGCCAAGCCGACCCAGCTTTTGGAAGACCAGCCCGCCTACTTGGATGTTGAGACTGTTGATTCCTCCAATTAATGAAATGCATTTGGTGTTAATCATATTTATTTTACTTTATGGGAGGGGGAGACGCTAGGAGGGCGCACTTAAAAAAAAAAAAATTCTGAAAAGCTTGCAAAAGAATCCAAGAGTGAAAACTATTGTTGGATTTTTACCTCAACAGCGCCACCTTTCGGCAAAGGTCAGTTGAAATTGATCCCTGTCCAGTTTTGTTGATGAAGTGCAAAGAAGCTGGTTTTCCAAGGTGGGAGGGGGACTGAGGCACAGAGAATCAGTTTGACTGTAGAGCGAGAACCCGACCTTGTAGGAAAGGGGCTAAGGAGAGTGTTGGCAGGTGCGGGAGTCATTTTTTCCCCCCAGTGTCCCCCTCGACTGTCAACAAAGAGGCCAGAAGACACAGAAGCCTTCCGAGTGTGGCTTTGCAGAGACTTTTGCAAATGACTCCCATGTAACAGGGCCCCAAACCCTTTAAAAGTGCCCAGGATGGATTTTCAACGGGCTTTATGGCAATATCAATAGAATTAAAGTTACTTGTAATTCGGTGATAAATGAGATGTCTCTAGTAAGTATGATTAAGTGCAGTGCTATAAACTTGTTTATCTGAAAAGTAATTCTCAGAAAACCTGACTTCTGACACTTAGTCATATATTAAGCTAGCTTCTTGAACGTTGCACTTCAGAACTGCTCTCACCCACCCCACGGCATACTTGACTATTTATAATGAGACCTTAGGTGTCACTCATTGGCTTCTTACACCAGATTAGACTTGTGTTAATTTCTTTGAAGCTGGCAGCCTTCAGCTCCAGCACACCCAGAATCCCTAATGAGAGACTCCCCAAAGGGTTTGTAGGCACATCATAACCCTAAGAGGCCAGTGCCATTGGTGTTTTCCAGAAAAGCGCTTTTTTCCTTTTCATTATCGCTGCAGAGAAGCTGTTTATAAGGATAGTTTTGGTTTTATGGGAGCACTTTGTAGGGATGGAATGAAGTATGTCTATTACCAGTTGGGAAGAAAGAGTGAAACTATGTCAATATTTATGCAACCTAACAGAATTCCTTTGCTTTCCTCCTCTCAAACCGTATTTTACCTAGTAATGAAGTGAAGAGATTATAGCTTATGCATTCAGAGGAAAATCCACTGCTTAAATGCTTAAATTACATAAACATATTCTATCTTTTAGCATGGTCCATAGTGATAGTTTTCTATGCCTTTTTTTCTCACTAGCCACAAAAATCTGAAGTTTATATATTTCGTGGAAAATGAATATAAGTGTATTTATTGACGCATTTTTTTGTTTGTGATAATTTTTTTTTATCCTTTTGCATCACATTTTCATTAAAAGCTGTAAGATAGGATCCCTGCCTCTCATGAAAGTGTTTTTGGCCAGGAACACTGAAACTGCTACGTTTATAAATAAACAACCTTTATAAACAAAGTTTGCTAATGACGAAGACCATGGGATACAGATTCATGGCCGTGCACCTAATTGTTGCAATTATATATCATTTCTAGAAATTAAATGTCCATGTTTGGGCAGCTAAATGTATTATTATCTGCACATTTTTTATGGTTTATTTTCGTACGCTCCTGTCAAGCTATGGTATTTTTCTTTCTCTTATTGCAGTCTTTTAGTCTCCCATTTTCTCTTGAAAAAAAAAAAGAGGATTAGAATTATTTTTCAGATGGGAAGCAGTGGTGCTTTTAGAACTGAATTCTCATTTTTGTCCTTTTTGCTTTATTAGCTAGTGATTCACAGGGGTGTCTAAACATTTACAGTTCTCTGTTAGCGGCGTTTCTTTTGTAACAATTGAGCTCTCTCATTTTAATTAGTACTATTCAGATTTTTGATTCTCTATAATTACAGCAAGGCCACATTTCTTTAGACTTCTTTGGGAACATTGTTTCACTTCTTCCAAGCTAGTCTAATCCAAATACAATATGAACTGTGTTTTCTTACTGCTTAATATCCCCTTGCTATATATACTCTAGTAATCTCTGTAGAACAATATAGAGTAATTTAGAAACCATGCGTTTGTCATTATTGACCAATTCAAACCAGTAGTATTAAAGTTTCTGAAAGCAGTGAATATTTATAGAAGAATGTGGAGGGGGAGGGTATGGGTCGAATCCTGTAGAGGATGATTGCAAAACTACATACATAGGAACTTCATGAAAAAAGAAAGGAAAAAAAAAAAACAAAACTTGTTCATGTCCAAATTACAATGATCCAACGCCAAAAGTAACATATTTCTCTTGACTGTGAGTTATAGCAACTCAGGTATATCATGTCAAAATCAGACATATGTAATCTAAAAAGAACAAGATGTATCAAGGGCAGCGTCTGAACTCTTTGTTTATCCAGAAACTGATTTTACGGTGCAGAACTAACGAGTGTCCACTCATTTCACCAGGAAAGCAACTAACTTGATTTGAGGAAAGAGTTGCTCAGAGTAACTGAATGGTGTAAGACATATAGTGTTCTTAGGTCTCGTGTTAGATAAATCCTTTTAACAGTCTTTAGTTAGCTGGGTAAGTAAATCACAAATCACTGTGAGCAGATCCATGGAAGAAAATTAATAGAATCAGACGAGATAATCTGATAAGGGTAAAATTGCTGAGAAAACAGTCTTGCCTCATATTGGAGAATGTGAAACACCAGTCTGATTACTAGGAGTCGTTATGAATAGGTGAATTATGTGCTAAATAATCATCAGAGTAATTCAGCATTTATTAATTCTTTTCTCTTTAAGCAATTCACAGTTGTAAGTTAAAGCCGCTCTCTCTTTGAAGACACATCTTTTATAATTTTTATTAGAGGTAATTTATTATTTGCATTACCTGTATTTACTTCATAATTGAACATTTTGCATTCAAATTTATGTAATGCATTATGCTTGAGAATATATTTCTGCCTGATTAGCATAAATAGTCACTTACCTCGTGAATTACTAACAAAGTTTATCTTAAAATATAGGTTTTTTTATTAAGTGGAACACAAACATATGTACAATAAATTCTGATTTTCCGGTGCAGTTAGAGAACAACTCATTTGGTTTCGGGGAAGCCAGGCTGCAAAGGAGGAGAGCAGTCATGAGGAGGAGGCAAAATATAGACAAGGGAGATGCGCGGGTCTCTTTCTAGGGGGTGTCATTCAGCAGGGGGTGGGGGGGGTGCGTCTGCGGGGGAGGACAGGGGGAGGCACCGGAGAGGCTAGGCTCTTCATGCACTGGACTGCTTGCTAGAGGATCTAGACAAGCGAGGCCGTGGGTCCTGAAAGAGCCCGTAACGAGGTGTCATCCCCGCCTTGGGAAGAACCACGGAAGGGAAGTGACGTGGCATTGGCCGTTGGTGGGTTTTGTTTATTTTGTCTGTTCGGTCTCCCCAGAACACAACACACCTCCTTTATGAAAACATTTGTTCTTTTTGCACAAGAGATGTGAAAAACCCAGCCGTGTCTTCAAGTGAGAATTCCCGGGATGAGCTCCCCAAATATACTCCCTTTCTTCACCCGGAAAAAAAGATGCCCAGGATGGCCTGGCAGACAGGAGGCTTTGGACAGACTTTCGCGCACACATGAACCCCTGATTGAAAAGGCTTCTTTTGGTTTTTAGGCAGCAGATAGAGAGATACAGCATGACGAGGTCTCTTTCTCTACCCCTGCCATTCCAAATCAACAGATTTCCATGACTTCCTTTTGTTTTTTTGTTTTTTTTTTTTTTCAGGGCATAGCCATCTCCTTAGATTTCTCACCTCCCACCCCCGCCTCCCAGTTAGGACCTTCTTAGATTTACCCCTCCCTTGCAATCTTACTCACAGCTTAGACTGATGAGGGAATACATCTCAAAAGCATTCAACCCTTCAAAGATGTTTCTTGTGCTGAAATCAGAACTGATAAAAAAAAAAAAAAGGAATGAAAAAAAAAGGGGGGACCTGATATTGGGACAGTGTTTATTCAGGCTGTGCCTTTTATACGCTGTAACTCAGAGGACAGGCTGTTGGGGGTGGTAGCTCTGTGAAGTTTGGGTCCCTCTTCCTCCTACCCCTGGGGATGGAGGGATTCGAAGGTCCCTTTCCAGACACGTTTAGCACTCACTGCACCTAGGAAACCGAAAGTTCTGGAAAACAGAGACCAAACTTAAATACTTGTGTGATTGCCAGGAACATGGTGATGTAGATGATTTCTGAATTCGTGTGTTTCTGAATTTGTTTGGCTGCCCGAGCAAAGGGATCCCCCGTGGCCCTGTTTTTACCTTTGACTTCTTGTTGCATAATGGGTTATGCTGAGCTTTCTCTCCTGCTGTTCTGTTCGCAGGAAATGCCAAATATGCCCCGTGACACCTCACGGCATCATCCCTCCATCATGATAGTGTTCCTGATCAGACAAAGAGGTGGGGGCAGCCAAATACAAATCAAATCCCAATGTATAGATCTTACGTTCGTATTTCTTTCTGGTCGGTTCGCAACAGTGATCCATGCTTTTAGCCAAATATCAACATTTAAACAAGGCAGTAATAGGAGGATATCAAACAAAAGAAACCACTAATTCCTTATCCACCCCAAGCCCCTGATCCTGGCCTCAGGTGCTACTGCCTCGAACGATGGGGGTCCATGAGCGTATTTCCACGGCATGGAATCAGCTCCAACAGAGTTCCTCAGCTCGTGCTGTTAGCAACACGTGCACCTCGACAATCTCGAAAAGCAGCTGGGGTGCTCTTCTCTGCTTTGGCAGAATTCACCTAATAGCATCTCAGACCTGGGGAGGTTTACGCATCTGACCTCAACACCCTCCGTCCGACCAGTGCATGATCAGAATTGGCCTCACAACACTCAGGGCCGTGAGTCAGCAGGCAAGACTGATTTACACACAGCAGACACCATGCCTCAGGCCCATCAGACTATTAGGGGCCCGGGAAAACACCTTCCTGTCTTTTAAAGTCAGACGAAAAGAAATGAATGTAATCGAGCATGGATTATATCTGTCATTATGCCAACACGGTCATAAAGTAATACTTAATTTTGTGTATGGAAGAAACGGGTCTATGGAACGCAAAGTGCCTAGCGCCCACAGAAGTCCAAGTGTGGCCCAACAGCATGCACTTGATCACCTCTAGTGACGGGGCACTCACTACCTCTCACTTTCACCCTCCACCCTGTCCATCTATTTTTTCCACAGGTCTGGAGATTGTTAGGACAGCTTTCCATTTGTTTGTCTCGTATGAAGTTAGCCTCTTTGTCTATACCTGAGTCCTGGTTTCATACCCTCCAAGGTCCTGTATAATGAGTCCTCACATCCCCCGGGGGCTCTGAGGAAAGGAAGACCACCAATAGGACATCCTCTCCCTGCCTTTTGGTTTTCACTGTAAACACAGTCAGTGCCTTTAGCATTTCCACCTACGCCTCAATGTCAAGTGCCCCTGCCTCCTGGTTGCTGACTGCCAGACGGGGCCACCTGGTTGCTCCCCTGTCTGCGGGCTCAGGTCCTAGAACTAAACCCAGATCCCCAGGTGTGAGCCTCTCATCACAGAGCAAGCACCGCCCTCCACCTCCGTGAGCCGCGGTCTGTCTGCTCCCCATGCAGACCGTAATTTCACCAGCCTCTCTGGCAGACACAGAACACCGGTGACTCATTGCGCGGCCCCAGGGTCTTTTCCTCCCACACTACCCCATCTTCCATTTGTGTGCTTATGTTTTTGAACCCGAGCACAGGAACAGAGAACAATCCCAGTAGACTGTGTCTCCTTAGACTCAGCCCGTTCCCTGCTTGTCTAAATCTCTTTGGATCCAGAATGTGCCATCGACTAGTTTGAATTTGCTTCCCAGCCTTGGGCCAGCTCCAAATGAAACTGATGTGCTTTTTACATGACTTAACCTCTCTGCAGCTGGTCCCACCTCTGCAAAGTGGGATATTGTCAGGGTTACAGGGAGAAGTGTCTCCCGCCACGTGAGGCCACAGATGGTCCACCAATGGTTGGTGCTCTTGTACATTTCTTACTATCCCCGCCCCCCCCCCCCCACCGACTTGTGGGTAGCAACAGCGGAAGGGACAAAGCCCTGTGGTACCCCAGGAGAGACTATCCTCCCCAACCTCAATCACTATGCAAACCGACCTAACGGATGAGTCAGGTCCCCTCGCGGATGTTGTAAGTCAAATGGGTCTACGACGGCACACATCACCCGGACACGGCAAATCGAAACCAAAAGGAGATGTCACCTCACACCTGTTAGGATGGCCTTTATCAAAAAGACAAACGGTAACGAGTGTTGGTGGCGATGTGGAGAAGAGGAACCCTTGTGCGCTGCTGGTGGCACTGGAAATTCGTAGAGTTGCTGTGAAAAACAGCAGGGAGGTTTTTCGAAAAATTAAAACTAAAACTACCATACGGAATTTACCCCCAAGTCCCAAGGAAATGACTTCAGCATCTCAAAGAGATACCTGTGTTCTCATATTCACTGCAGAATTATTCCATTAGCCGGGATATGGAAACAACCTAAGTGTCCACTGACAGGTGAATGGATAAAAAAATGTAATATATATATATATTATATATATATATATATTACATTATATATATGTTATATATATAATATATATATAATATATATATATTATATATATATTATATATATATATATATTACCACCATAATGGAATATTATTCAGCCTTAAAGGAGAAGGAAATCCTGCCATTTGCAAAGACATGGATGAAACTGGAGGACATTATGCTTAGTGAAATAAGCCAGACGCAGAAAGACAAATACTGTGTGATCTCACTTCTATGTAGAATCTAAAAAAAGTCTCACTCATAGAAGCAGAGAATCGAATGGTGGTTACCAGGGGCTGGGGGTGGGGGAAATGGGGAGATGTTGACCAAAAGGTACAAAGTTCCAGATACGCAGGATAGATACGATCTGGAGATCAACTGAATGATACAGTGACTATAGTTAGTAACAATGTATTGTCTATTGTTTGCTAAGAGAGTAGATTTTAAGTTCTTGACAGAAACACACACACAGACACACACACAGAAAATAGTAACCATGATTACAGTCATAGTAACCATTTCAAAAATATATACATACACCAAAATATCACACTGTGCATCTTAAATATATACAATGTCTATTTGTCGGTTATATCCCAATAAAGCTGATAAAACCCTTATTTGGTAATCGGGGAAACTGCAAATGAAATTACTCCATCCGGGTGTCCTACACGATTCCTTCTAATCAATTCTAAAATAACTTTATTTGTCATGGTATAGACAAAGTTCTCTGTCAAAGAGGACAGATTATTTAGATAATTGTCTAATGTTTCAGCTGCCCTGATCTTCATAAGCCGTTGCCCTGTCAAAATATAGAGTAGTTGCCCAAAGTTGGGACCTCAGAGACTAATAAAAAATAGATATAAACCTAGAGAAACTAAGCAGAAGAATCCCGTGTACGTGTAAAAGCTTTTTTGAGATCTGTTCTTTCCTCCCTGGCTTTTCTCTTTAGATTGCTGACTTTCCTGCCATTTCCTGATGCCAGTTTTGAAGCCAGGAGGCCCCAAGGCGTTTTCTTGAACAGAAGAGTTCAGAATTTCCAGTGTCCACCTTTGAGCTGCAACCAGTTCCCCCTGGCCTCTTCTTAAAAGGACCTGAAAGTGCAGGCTTTTGCAGAATCTGCCTTTCCCGACTCCCATCTCATCCTCAAACCTGGGAAGGAGAGCAGGAGGGGCCCATGAGTTATTTATGACCTGCTGTCTGCGGTATATGTCCCGTCTGAGAGCTTGGTATTGGCTGTTCGAGTAGACCCGGCCCAGGAGCATCAGGACTCTGGAGGTATGGCCGGAACTCTTCAGGTCAGTGTCCCTGACTGTGGACTTCAGGCTCTGCAAAGAGCGGCTGGTCAGGACGAGTGGAGTGATGCGGGTACTGGCAGACTGGGGTGGGGGCACGTGGGCTGGCCTGGAGACAGCCTGCTGATTCACCCTCTGACCTCAGCCAAGCGTTTCGCTGTCTTCCTCCAACTCATTTTTCGGGCTGCAAACGGACTGGGCCGCGTGAAGAGGTTAACAAAAATTCTGGATCGCATGGAGCGAATGTTCTCAGCCCTCTGAGGTTGACTATAGGGTCAGTAAACCATCCGCAAAGACAAAAGCTGACCTGCTGGACTGTTGCAGAGCCCTGATGGGTCAGATTGTCTTCGGGGTCGACGTGGCCGAGCCAGGCTGGCAGGGTCGGCATGGCGGGGCCACGCGCCCCTGCCTCTCCAGGCCAGGGGATGCTGTGGTTTGTAGTTAACAACGTTGAAAGCCTTTGGAGGCAGGGCAGGGAGGGAGTAAAGCAGGGATTTCTGAGTGTGGCTAGGGAAGGAGACACATTCAGGAGACGCTGTGCTTTGGCATCAGGCCAACACAGGTGTGAATCCTGCTCTGTCCCAGGGGTGATGCCTGAACAAGTCAGTTGACCTCTCGGCCTTCGTTCGCCCCTTGGATCAAAGGTGGGGACAGTCTTGTGATCACGGTGAGTGTGCACACCAAGTCGTCGCCAGGTATCCACCTGCCCCCCCCCCCCCCCCCCCCCGTACGTGCTCACAGAACTCCCTCTTCCCGAAATGGCAAGGTATCTGCTGACATTCTCCACACACCATTTCCACGTAAGGGCCTTGTGGGTGCCAGGGGGTCAGGAACCATTTCCCTCCTTCTGGCTTATGCTCCTGCCTTAAAGCTGCGGTCACCCCTGCCCTGCGCGTGGGTCCTCTCCCTCTCCCCCTCTGTCGAGCCTTTGCACAACGTCGCTCGCCTGGATCTCCACTCATCCCCATCTTCCTTGCCCTCTGTCCGGTCTCCTGGCTAATTCTGACTCTCCGTGACATCCTGGGTTTCTCTTAAAAAGCCTCCCCTGCATCCTCGTGCCCACCAGCCCCCAGGGCAGGCTGGGCGCCTGGTCTGCGCTTACTGCCTTGGAGTTCTGTGGTACCACGTGAGTTCCCCGCGGACCCTCTGAGCCCCTTGAAGCCAGGACAGCGCCTCTCACCCCTCCTTTGCCTACTACAGTGCTTGGTGCACAGAAGGTGCTCAATTAATGTTTATTAACTGAAAGTCACTGATAAACACTCGGATCCCTCCCCACTTTTTTCTTTCTTTTTTTTTTTTTTTTTAAGTTCTCATGCACACAATGTCCTGCCAAGTGTCCCAGAAAACCTGACTTTGGTGGGGGCAGGGTGGCTGGCTTTTCTGTTGCAACATGACTGCTCTTACGCTCACTGCTCACTTAGCCCAATCGGCCCATCCCTCAATTACCAGGATGCTTATCTCGTTCACTAATTAGCCTGCGTCTTCCCGAGATGGCACCGGGTAGAGAACGTGGCTGCGGTTCACGGGCCCTGGAACCAAAGTGGAAATCGGTAACTCTTGCCGGGATGGAATTCTGGATGAGCGGAGGGCGGTGATTAAATCCCCGGGTGTGAGCACGGTGGGGTGTCTTATCCCAGCACGGACTGCCGTCACCGAAGACAGCCCTGTTCCAGCTTTGAGTCACAGCTGCCTCCTCAGGGCTCCAGGCGCATGGACAATATTTTGTAATCTTCCAATAAGAAGGCCAGCCCTCCTCCATTTATTTCCACATGCCCAGATCTTGCTCAGTCCTCAAGGCACACCTCCGTGTCCGAGGTTGCACATGAAGCTCTGAGCGTAGTGACTGGCATCTAATAAGCGTTTAATAAAGCTTAGTTGTTAATGCAGGGTTACTGCCTCCAAAAGTGTCATTCCTGGGTCCCTGTAGCTGTAGCTTGACCTGTCTTCTAGAACCTTGTGTGGCTTTAGAGTGGTCAGGCATGGGGTTCTGCTCCTCACTTGTTGTGTGATCTCCGAGGGGCACTTTGTGTGCCCTCTGAGTCTCAGTATATAGTGTTGTGCCAATTAGCTCTCTTTGCAGTTGTCGGTGAAAACACCTCCACCTAAATGGGCTTAAATGAAAAGGAAGCTTACCGACTCACGTGACCAACAGGTGTAGGAACAGAACTGGCTGCAGGCCTGGCTGGGGGCAGGAGCCCTGTGATGTCACGGGAACTGGCTTCCATCCCTCCGTTGTCCCTGCGTCCTACTGCGTGGACTCCAGACCAGGGCTCTCCACGGAAGCTTGATGGTTGTAGCAGGGTCCGGTTCTCCGGATGGAATCGGTCTGGGTCATTGGATTGTCCACCCACCCCTGAACCAGTGCCTGGAGCAAAGGGATGAACTATGCTTATTGACTCAGACTCAGACTCAGAAATGGGGTGGGCAGGGCCCTGGGGAATTCTCCGAGCCGCTCTGAGGGTGATGGAGAAGCTGTGCCTCATGGCGACGGCATGGAGCCTGCCTTCAAATCATGGCATTACAAGTGGCCAACACACACTTGCTACTCACCCAGTTTTAACTCGCTGCATCACCCCAACAGCCCCGTAGGATGTGTGCTGCTGTTATTTCCATGTGACAGAGGAGCGAGCTAAGGGAGATTTTCCAAGGTGAGCGTGCAAGGATTCATATCAAGGCATGGCTGCAAAGGCCACACTCCTGACCATTCCCTTTTATTATCTACTGTAAGAGAGAGACACACAAGGCAGACAAATAGACAAGAGAAATATATACTATACTCTATGATACTATCATGTAGCATAGTGATACCATGGCATTATATAATACAGAATAGAATTGCATATCATCATATCATTGTATCGTATCATTTCATATCATATCATGACAGATGTTGGTAAGGGGTCCATCTTCGTGTCCATCCTGAGGACATGCATCACCCGCGTGGAGCCTTGGAGGTGTTGCATGAGTGTTGGCCAGGTGACCGAATGCACCATTTTACACGTATAGTGTGAATCCTTTGATCGGAGAACACTGTTTTTCTCATGACAACATTATTACGTTCCTGTGTTTCTTTTCGTCACAGAACAAAGGACTCAAAGGAAGAAGTCTGAGGAGAGATCGGGTGAGCTAAAATTTCTAGACCTAGAGCTCTCTGGCTTCCAGGGGTGGTGGGTGTTGAAAGACACCAGGCTGAACCTGTGTCCCTAAGACTTACAGGACACTTCAGCTGGAAAAGATCTAAGGAATTCCTGGGTCTTTTGGGTAGAGAACATGGCTGGGAACCACCGGCCCTGGAACAGAGGTGGAAAAGGAGATAAGCAAGCGGCAAATGTAAACGTTACAGAGCTTTGCCATTTAATCCTTCCCCCTTGTTAAAACGATGCGTGTGACACTTCTGAAATTTTCAGAACTATCTTCAAATTGGTGTTTGCTACACACGAATAAGCATCGGTCTGTTTGCAGGGTCTTGTGTTTGAGTGTGAAAGTGCACAAGGTGGCCTGCACAGTGAAGAGTTTGTGTTTTATGTGGCGAGGGAGCATATCCCCTCCCCTGGCCTTCTCGCAGCACGGACATGAAGGCAAATACATACCCTTGGGTTTCCGCACTTCACTCCTGCCTTCCACCTACTAGCCTAGGATCATGTGAAGCATTTAATCAAAACATAAGAGCAATTATAAAAATGCCCCTGAAATTACGTTCACATCTGCAATCGGACTTGCTAATATCTCACCTCCCTGCACCGTCCCGGTGTCATTTGATTTCAGTTCGTTAAGGTGACTAAGAGTCTAGTCATTGATATAACGCCCACCAACTGCATTGTAATTTACTGTCAGAAAGATCTGTTTCCAGAAACTCCCAGCAATAAATGCAGCTGCAGTGCCGGTCCTGCCTGGCCATTGCACAAGTCTGTGCGCTTTCTTTGTACTGGAATGGCTTCCCGACCTGGAGCACCGACAGGAGATTGCTGTCCGTTTTCGGTGTCACAGGGAGGAAAGGGCTGGTTGAACGTTATACAATGGAGCAGCTGGATTTCTAAAAGCTAAGCGCTCCCGTTGCCCACATTCTTGCCCTCCCCAACCCAACAACATTGGCATCATTTGGTAGTAATGGAATGGTGACGATAATGACACAACAACTACCAGAACCACTTCACAGGAAATGCAGAGGATGAAATGAAGCACGAACACCAGACTTTTTGTTGGTTTTTGGTCCTAATTTGGTTCCTTGGGACTCCTCTTTCTAGGAGTATGGGGCCTGTGAGGTTAATGCACTTGACAATTATGGGCTCATCGCCATCACCAGCTTTTCTTCTAGGAGGCCACCCCTGAATGGGTTTCAGCCTCCCTTGTTGCTGGTGGTGATTCAGGCCAGGGGGACTCATCGGGCTAGATGGAAAGCGTAACTTGCGCAAGGAGGTGGGGGAACTGAACAAAAGGCTTGGCATTTGCTTTCTCTAGACCATCTCATAATAGACTGGAAGAAGGAAAGTTTTCTTTCATTGGTCCCCAGCCCCACTCTCGGGTGTCATCCTACGAAGGGTAGACTTTTCAGAAACTGTCTTGGAATAGTAGAGATCCTCAAGTTACCCCCAAGTATCTAGACATGTGCCTTACTGATGCATGAAGACTCCTCTTAGGCTTCTGAATCCCTGGATTTTGATGAATAAACAAATATCAAAGTAGGTCAGATGACTTTGAGTTCCCTCCAAGCCTGAGTCTTGAAGGGCAGTGACCAGCTGATTTATTACTGTGATTGCTAAGTGTTAGGTCTGCACTTATTGAAAGCTTGTTGGATATCAGGCTTTGTGGTAGTTGGGTGGATAAAGGATAAAATCCTGTGACTCATCCACATATCATCCCATATGCCTGTCTATCCATCCATCTATCCATCCATCAGTTTCTCCATCTTTCTGTCCATTTACCCATCCATCCATGCATCCATCCATGCATGCATCTATCCATCCATCCATCCATCCATCCATCCATCCATCCATCCACCTGTTTATCCATCTTTCTGTCCATTTACCCATCCATCCATGCATCCATCCATGCATGCATGCATCCATCCATCCATCCATTTTTGTATACAGATCCATAATTTTTAGTAGTCCCAGGGCACATGTGAAAGTACAATGAGGCAACAGTACCTTTTTGAACTTCTTTGCACTACCTACTGGGCACAAACATATCTTTGCCAATTAGACATAACAAGAACACCAACCTCGTAGAATATATGTGGAACAGCCTATTGGTGACAAAGAACCTATGTTACTTTTCTACTGCTTTAAGAAAGGAACTTGAGAATCTGAACAGAAAAGCAAACTCGTTGTGGATATGCCCCCCACTCCCAGCACTCAGTACATTTTGTGGTTTTGTTTCCCAGAAGTGAAGATCTCGTGGAGTATTATTATTTTTTCCCCTCACTGGTATCTCCAGATCTCTAGGAGACTCTACTACATATGGAATGCACTGTGATTATTCGGTTTCAGCTGAGGGAGAATAAAATTCCTCCTAGCATCTTCATCGAGTTTCTTCCAGGCTTCATGGTGACAGAACACCTCACAGACAGAAGCCCATGTCAAGAAACTCATTCTTCCTAGTCTCCCTGTTGTTCTGTGAGAATCAACCAATCTGAATGGACTCGAATAGTCTCTCGAAAGTTTAAAGGTGTGTCTGGGGCAGTCCAGTTTAGGGACCAAAGAGCTCTCCTGAAACAGTGAGTGTGCCATATGATGAATGCTCCCCTCATTCCGCACTGTGCTGATCTCCAGCTCTTGGAAATAAAAATCTAGGGGCGCCTGTGGCTCAGTCGGTTAAACATAGGACTCTTGGTTTGGGATCAGGTCATGACCTCGTGGTTTGTGAGTTCGAGCTCCCACATCGGGCTTGGCACTGTTAGCACAGAGCCTTGTTGGGATTCCTCTCCCTCTCTCTGTCTGCCTCTTTCTCTCTAAATAAATAAAGAAATAAACTTACAAAAAAAAAAAAGAAACAAATCTAACTGAACCTAATACCTACAAATACAGTGATATATTCTCACGGCAAGTGCCCTTTTGGCAAAACTCCTGTCTATATAGATTTTGCCCCAGTTCCTATGTTAGGCACTCAGAAGTGGGGAAGAGAAAGGCTTTCTGAAGCAACGAAAAGGCAGGAGGAGAGATATGGGGATAAATATGGCTGGGACTTCCAACTGTGCTCATGTTTGCATCTTATAGGAACAGAGAATAGAGACACAGTGATGGGGGTGAGGAAGCAACACCTGGGGTGAGGGCACTGTGCTTTCAAGCTCGCTGGTATGACGTTATGTGGCCATCTAACCTTACGTAGCTTAACGACATAATTGCAATGACAGTATATTCAGAGACAAGGCTTTTCTCAGTCTCGAAAGGAGGAAGTACTTACACCTTGTCTTGGCAAACGCTTGAGGACAGGATGTTTGCGGGAGCCATCTTGGCTCTCCAGGCTCCTCCGTAAAATGTCAGAGCTGTCTGAGGACCACAGAACTGCCCTCCCAGATGTCTACACATGTGTCTGTATTTTTTTCCAAAGCTCTTTCCACTGCAAAGCATGTGGCAGTGGGCCACACAGTGCCTGGGACACGGCAGCCACAAGTCACACATGGTCTTCCTTCCATCTTGGGAGCCCTCGGGAGGTGTCGATATACTTGCTCGAGTATCGTCTCTGTGGCACAAAGACTTGGATTCAATAAAACCAGCCACCAGCATGTATTTTTTCCTTATAGCTAATCACTCTTTTGCACATGGCTTTGGGATTCGCGCTGGGAGAGGAAAAGTCTTGCCCAAGCCATGATGGCGCTGGCGGGCAGGCCCAGGACCCGATCCTGGCTCTCCCGAGGACATCGCCTCCCTTCCTTATCCTGGCGGAGACCTGGTTTCCTTAGACATGAGCCAGGCTCCCCACGACTCTGGGAGGCCCCGTTACTCTCAAGATCTGTGAGGAGCCTGCCATGTACGCTCACTCAACAGACACGGCTTTAGCTATTATTACTAATCCTCAGCTTACGGAGAGAATTCATAGAAATGTGTGACTTGGCTTGTTTTGCTTCTGAGAACCGGAGGTTAATGCTCGTTCTTTGGAGGAAGTTCTGTGGCTGAGAAAGAGAGAGAAAGAAAATCATATACCAAAGTGACCTTTTCCCCCAACTGTTGTGCCGCGCACAAAACTAATTAGCAGGGTTCTAATTGGGTTGAAGTCTGAGAGTAACGGGAAAAGTCACTCTGTGAGGACGACACAGACCGCAGGCTTCCCTGTTTATCCTGTCTCGGTGACTTCTGCATTAAATTTGTTCAGTTTTCTGGTCCCAAGCTGGTTTTCTTTTCTTTTCTTTCTTTTTTTTTTTTCAGATGGGATGGCTTGGCTGTTCCTTCGCGGCCTCCAAGCCAGCAACCAGGAAATCGGGAGGGGCCCCGGGGATGGCAAGGGGGACCACAGCTTGGGTTCTCCCTTGACGCACCCATCCTGGCTTAAATCACAGGTCCCCGGTAGGTCAACCGTGCCGGGCCACCTGCCAAGGAGGTGGGCGCAGCAGCGCCTGGGAAAGAAGGAAGTAGGTGAGGCAGAAGGCTGGGCACGGAGGGGCTGCGGGGGCGGGCTGCGGGGCCAGGAGCCTGGGCTCGGAGACCAGCATGTGGCGAACACCCTCCCACACCAGGAGCCAGATGACTGAGCACTGCGGGGGCGGGGCGCAGAGTGTGGGGAGCCGGGCGCAGGCTTGGGAAACAAAACCCACCTCCCCACTGCCTCCCCTGATGGGAAGCCAGGGTCAGCGGAGGGGTCTGTGGAGGGCATGGAGACTGCCAAACCACTTGGCTTTGGGATGATTGGCCTTGAGGTCTAACCTAAGCCTTGTGAAATCCCGAGAGAGTGACCCCAGGTCTTCAACTTCTGGGGCAGACTTCAGATGATGTCTGACTATAAGAAAAGGAAGGAATGATGGAGAGCACTTATTTTCCTTTCCCATACTCCCGGCGCATGGTTTATCGGGCGCCCCGTAAGAGGCCACTCGCGTCTCCATAACGCGCCCCCCCTCCTAAGGAGCGGATGCCCCCCACACTGTGAATACTTCTTTGACAGTTTGCCATCGACTATCTGCCTTCTTCATATACTTGTGAGCTCTTTGAGGGCAGGGGTGGGGTCTTATCTTCCTATCTCCAGATGCCCTGTGGTAGCAAGTTGCTTTGCTTCCTGAACAAAGGGATGGATGGATAAAAAGTCTGTGACTCTGGAAATTAGATATTGCTGTGAATATGAGTGTGTTTCTTGGGTGGCCCCTCGGGCTGGAGGGAATGTCTTTGTCTCAGGACCCAACGAGGTCACTCGGCTTCTGCTCTGGCCTTGAACACGCTTGTAGAATCATAGTCTGTTTATTATTTCACAGCAGAGTTAAAACCAGCCTCACATGCTCCCTACCCCCTAAATGACAGGAGACTTGGATATCTTATGTTAATGAATTATGTGTTCCTGGATCATTTTCTTTCTTTCTTTCTTTCTTTCTTTCTTTCTTTCTTTCTTTCTTTCTTTCATCTCATAGCGCCAAAGAATGTTCTTTCTGTTTTTGACTTTACCAGAAGCCATACTTCTACGCGTACAAAACTGCTAGGTTTCTAAGTAAAGGAAAGCACCGTGATTCTCTCGGTAGGCTGCCTACCGTCTGGAGAAGCTGCAGTGAAACACAGCTTCCACATGCAGTGAAACCACATCCGCTCCATGCAGAACCTGCTGCATTTTCAACCTTTCCCTCACCTGAGTCTACCTACCCCCCCAGCATCCATGGGGTCCAAGGTCAAAGTCTTCTGGCAATCAAGAGTGAAAAGGTTACCGAAAAAATTTTTTTTATTTCTCTTAAAAAAAAAGCAGCTCTCCTTCCCCAAAGCATTTCCCCCCTGACACTCCAGTGAGAAGAAGGAGGTAGACTTTGAGACAACCAGCCTGTAGTTATTGAATGTGGCACCAGAAAGGAATGGCTAACAGCAGCAGCAGCAGCAACTGAGAAATCGGGCGGCTGCCTGCTTGCTTTTCCGTCCCCCACGTGCCTCAGTCTCCAAGTGTGGGGTCCCACGTGCCTCTGTCGTCACCATCCGTGTGCGTTCACCAACTTCCTAAAAACGTTACTGAGCTATAATTCAGGCTCTGCCCAATTCAACCATGTAAAATGTATAGTTGAGTGCTTTAATTTTTTAATGTTTATTCATTTATTTTGAGAGAGAGAGAGCGCGTGAGCATGAGTGGGGGAGGGGCAGAAAAAGAGGGAGAGAGAGAGAGATTCTCAAACAGGCTCTGCTCTGTCAGCGCTGAGCTCGACGCGGGGCTCGGACTCATGAACCGGGAGATCGTGACCTGAGCTGAAATCAGGAGTGCGAGGCTTAACCGACCGAGGGCTGCCCGGGCGCCCTGCGCAGGTCAGTGTTTTTAAAATACCTTCACAAGATTGGGCAACCATCACCACTGTCTACTTCTAGGGCATTTGCATCACTTCCGCAAAAAACCCAGACCCGCGAGCATTCGTTCTCCATTTCCCCATCTCCCTGGCCCCGGCAACTGGACTACTCTCTGTCCCTATCGATTTGCCAATTCTGGACCACTCACATAAATGGAATTACACAAAATGTGGTCCTCTTAGCATAATGTTTCCAAAGTTCATCCACACGGTAGCATGTATCTGTACTTCATTCCTTTTGGTGGCTGAGTGATAGTCCATTGTACGAATGCACCACATTTGGTCAATCCATTCACCTGTTGATGGACAGTGGGGTTGTTTCCACCTTTGGCCGTTATGAACAAGGCTGCTATGCACAGACGTGTATTTTCATTTCTCTTGGGTATATAACTAAGAGCGGAATTGCTGGGTCATCTGATCACACCGTGTTTCATTGTTTGAGAAATTACCTATTTTCCATCTTCTTTACCCAGGACCACACAATGGCCTCTTGAGTTTTCTTCTTGCCCCTTAGTGTTCCCCCTCCCCCTGGTCAGGTCTCCCCATCACAGCAGTAGGGAGCAAAGTCTCTCATCCAACAGACATCTCTAGAGCTTGCATGGTGAACAAGAAGGACAAGATAGGATCTAGTAAGGTGGCATTAAGGCATACGTTACTCACTGCTTGAAGAGTTCATTACTCCTGAATACAAGCACAGCTCCTGAAGGTCTAGAAGGGCCACAAGGGTCTCTGCTCCTTCATCCCTCTTGTTGAGTCTTATCCAGCAGCTAAGCGTCTTGCTCCTGATTTCAGCTCAGGTCATGATCTCATAATTTGTGGGTTCAAGCCCTGCATTGGGCTCTATGCTGACAGCATGGAGCCTGCTTGGGATTCTCCATATCCTTCTCTCTCTGCCCCTCCCCTCCCCAAATAAGTCAATAAGCTTAAAAGGAGAAGAAGAAGAAGAAGAAGAAGAAGAAGAAGAAGAAGAAGAAGAAGAAGAAGAAGGGGAGGGGGAGGAGGAGGAAGAAGAAGAAAGCACTTGCCACACTTCACAAGCTGGCCAAATGAATGAACACATAAGTTGAATTTAGTCTATTCACTTGCTTAAGGCCACACAGCTGGTTAATGGCAGAATCCCCACCAGGTTTTCATAGCAAAGATTTTATTTGTTTCTTTTATTTATTTATTTATTATTTTTTTTAATGTGTATTTTGGAGAGAGAGAATCCAAAGCGGCTGCAGGTTCCAGACTCCGAGCTGTCAGTATACAACCCGACATGGGGCTTGAACTCACGAACCGCGAGATCGTGACCTGAGCCGAAGTCAGACGCTTAACCGACTGAACCACCCAGGTGCCCCTATGTGTTTGTTTTTAGTCTCTCCTTCTAGATGGCCACCTAATATATTAACCTGTAGGGCAGACCTTCTTTTATCTCTGTATCTCCTCAACCTCAGCACTATTGACATCTGGGGTTAGATACTTCTTTCTGGGGGAGGCTATCCTGTGAGCTGAGGGATATTTATGCATCCCTGGCCTTTACCCACTGGTGCCAGCAGCAATCCATCCTCCGATTTCTTTAGTTGTGACAACCAAAATTATCTGCAGACATTACCTAAACCCCTTGGTGGGCGCGGGGCACAACTGGCCATTTGAAAACCACTGCCCTGTAGCTATTGTCTTGTTCAGTGAATGGGGGTGCTGAGAACAGCCGACAGCAGTTTGCAATCCCCGCTCATTCAATAGTTTGACCTGATTCCTCTTTACTAAGGCAGGAAGTGAGACCTCTATGAATTTAGAAGCCGTTTTCACAATAACATTGGAAAAATGGGAACCCAAAGTAGTTTGTGATGTATCTGTACTTTACGAGAATAGTAGGTTTAGCAGGTATTGCACTGTTCTAAAAACTTAGTCAATACCAACTTCATGGGATTCCCAACCACGTGACATCAGGCAGGCGGTATGATTGATCTTGCCCCTTATGGACCCATTTCCATCTTGCCCCTTATGGTATTTTTCTGGGCTGCTTGGCTCCTCTCCTCCAAAGATCAGAACTTCAGAGTAGACACGGCAGCAGGAGGGGAAACAGATGATCAGAGAAGAAAATCCTCTGACAAAGGGGGTTCATTGGCAAGGGCTTCCCATTAGTTGCCCTTCCTACATCTTCAGTCTTAGGACTGCGTCTGGGAAGCAGAAATGAAGGCAACTGCTTCTAGCCATTGCCTTTCCAATCCGGGATGCCGTTCAGCTCCTGCAGTGCCGTTCAAACTTGGCAGGGTGCAACCCGAGGCCCCATTAGCAAAGCCCGTGAAAATACCAGTCATCTTAGCTGGAGATGTCCAAATACAAGGTTCATCTTTTTTTCCCTGTGGCAGAATCAATAAATTTGCATGATGCATATTAAATGTTTAATTAAAGCGCAATGCTAAAGCATTTTCAGGAAGTTATAAAAACCCTTTGGAGGAGGTCTGACAGCCCAAGGTGTTTGTGAGTTTACCAGGAATGCCTCCATCCATCGGATACCAGTTTTCATCTTTGTTCTGTTTCTTTCTGGTACCCGGGTTGTTTTGTAGCTAGTACCCCTGCTGGTCATGATTTGATGACGCTCAGATGACTTCTAAGATTACAGACATTGAAGCCATTGCGGGCATTACCACAAAATTCCCTCCAGCCAGAACCTGAATGGTGTCTACCCCTTCAGCCCTCTCTCCCATAGGAAGGGAGCCGGGCCCACAAGTGCAGAACCCGTGTTGAAGAAACACAACGATCCCAAGAACAATTTGAAGTTTAAGGGGATAAGTGCTCAGAGACAGAGATTCGCTCTTTTGGCCCTAATTGCCAATAAGATTTCCTGGGGCCTCAGAGCTGGGTGTGTTCGGAGCCGAGAATCCCGGCTCAGAAAACACCCTCCAGGTGCTGTCACGCTGCAGGATGAACACTTACAGAGCGGCTGTGTCAACTACACCCTCACTTCGTGTGGATTAATGGAGTTCATATCGGAATGTCCCCTTGCCGTTGGAACTGCCTCTTGCCGATTCCTTATCCCCTCCGAAACAGGAACTCTTCACTTCCTTGATGATTTTTCCCATTTGCTCACTCATTCATGCATTCATCCACTCATTTATTCCACGAAAGTCTACTTAGAACCTTTTATATATGGTGCACTGTATTTGTCCCAAAAGTTGACCCGGGTCAATCATCTATTGCATGAATCGTTCTTCTACCTGATTTACATACACCATCTTCTCAAATCTCCACGAGTCCCTCGAAAGTAGAGGGTTTTCTTTAGCTGGAAGCAGAAGGGGAAGCTGGAGAGATTCAAAGGACAAGAAGGATTTGATCTGATATCGCTGGCTTGAAGATGTAGGGGGCATGTGACAAGGAATGTGGGTGTTCTCCAAGAGCTGAGTGGCCCCCACCTGACAGCCAGCCAGGAAATGGGGTCTTGAATCCTACAGTTCCAGAGAAATTAATCGTGCCCACAATCTGAATGAGCTTGAAAACGGTTTCTTCCCCAAGGTCTCCAGGGAGGAGCTCAGCCTAGCTGGTACCTTGATTTTGGTCTTGTAGAAGCCTCTCCACACAGAACCCGGCTGAGCCCACTTGGACTTCTGACCTGCAGAACTCTGATATAATAGGTGCACATTGCTTTAAGCTAAGTTCATGGTGTTTGTGATGTAGCAATTGAAATCTATTATTGCTCTAAGAGACTTACTTTATTCTCATCGTGAGCCAGTAAGCTGCATATTACTCCCTTTTGGTTATATAGGTCAAGGAACTGAAATACAGACAAGGTAAGATACCTGTTCAAGGCCATACAGCTTGTCAGGTTGGTAGAGAAAGATTCATACCAAGGTCTTCTGACTATAATTCTGAAGTCTTTTTACCTGTGCGCCCGGTCTCTGCCCGGTGGGTGCCACCGTGGTCACTCTTCTAACCCTCTGGCTCTGTGGATGAAGAGGGCACAGCGGCTGTCCCACGGAGAACCCCAGGGTGAGTGAGCAGCCCTTTGGGCCCAAAGCGAGAAGAGCCCGCTGCAGCACATAGAACTGGGGCCACAGAGAGGAGGGGAGGGGCACCAGAGTGGAGGTATCGTCGTAGGAGACAACACGGAGAAGGCAGAACGTCAGGATGTTGGGAGCTTCTCGTTTTCCATCTTCCTTCATGGTCAGAGTTGCACCCCCAAAGATCCAAAGTGACACATTCCCCTTGCATTTTCAGGAGACTGACCAACGCTCCACACCATCCTCTGGTGGCTGTCGTGCAGTGGGGTCACACATCCCCATCGGCCCCCTCCACCTGGCCGCCCTCCTCCCGGGTCCGTCCTTGGGGTCAGAGGCCACACGTCAAAGGACTTTCCCGTGACGCTGATGGCCCCACTGCTTGCCAGACCCTCACCTTTTGGAGGCAGATCTCACCGCGTTTTGAAGAAAGATTATGCTAAAGAAAAGTGACCAGGATTCAAAAGTCTGACTTCTCTTGCATTTTGATAACTCATATTTATTGCTTCTTTGTCTGATTAGGAGAAGGTTTTGTTCATTAGATAAACTGTGGAGATATAACATAAGTGAAGATTTTAGCATTAACAACCACTGTTCCTAAACAGAAAACAGTGATTGTTAATAGTGTTTTCCTTGAAGTTATTTTTTTGTACTGAGTATACAGACATATGTACACAGGGGTGCCTGGGCGGCTCAGTCAGCTAAGCGTCTGACCTCGGGTCAGGTCATGGCTTTGCGGTTTGTGAGTTCGAGCCCCACGTCAGGCTCTGGGCTGACGGCTCGGAGCCTGGAGCCCGCTTCGGATTCTGTGTCTCCCTCTCTCTCCGCCCCTCCCCCACTCGGGCTCTATCTCTGTTTCTCAAAAATAATAAAAAACAAATACTAAAAGATTTTTAAAAAACACAAAAATACACACACAGATATACAGATCTGTAACTAAAGGATATTTTTAGCAGAACTGGGAGCAGCTTGAATCTACCTTTTTGTGTCTAACTTTTCAGTTCATAATCTACCAGCCACACTTTCCCAGATCACGGAGCACAGCTTTGCTGGCCACATAAAATTGAATCACGTGATTGTAAAAAATTTGGCTATTTTGCTCATTTGGGACCTTAACACCCTTTCTAATTTTTCAGTGATGTCCATACTGCTTCGATCGCCATCCTTGGACATCACTGCTGAATATCTGATAACTTACCTAAGATAAATATCAAAAAACTGAGGTCACTAGGCTGTGGTGGTGAATTTTACGTATCACCTTCGGTGGGCTATTATGGGGTGTCTGGATTAAACACGATTTCCGGGTGTGCCTTGAGGACGTTTCCGGATGAGATCAGCATTTGAATCGGTGGGTTCAGTACAGCAGTAGATGGTCCTCCCCAGTGTGGGTCAGCACCATCTAACCCATGGAGGGTCGGAACACAATGGAAGGCAGAGAAAGGAGGGATTCCTCTACCTTATTTATTTATTTATTTATTTATTTATTTATTTATTTATTTTTCTGTCTCACGGCAGGGGCTGGGACAGCCCATCTCATCTTCTGTCCTCAGACTGGGACTTAAACAATCAGCAACCTGGCTTCTTGGGCCTTCGGACTCAGACTGAATTATGTCACCAGCTTGCCTGCGTCTCCAGCCTGCCTCAGAGGTCAGACAGGGGGACTTCCCGGCCTCCGTAATCGTATGACCAATTCCTTATATTGAGTCTTCTTTCAGAAGATATATGTGGATACACATATATCTAGTCACTGATATATATGTATATATATTGTATATACTGCTGTCCATGTGAGCATTATCACTATACACATGCAAGATACATATATGCATTGTATATACATATATGTATATATATATATATATATGCAAGATTATCTAATAGAATATATAGAGGATGTATAGAGACAGGACATATAGGACATGATATGTATTTATATAGTGTGTGTGTATATATGTGTGTGTGTATATATGTGTGCGTGTATATATCTATATCCATATATCTACGTATCTATATATCTAAATCTATATCTATATCCATCTCCTATTTGTTCTGTTTCTCTGGTGAATGCTGACTCACACATAGGCCGAAAGGTATAAATATTTTAGGGCTCTGATACGACAACATATTTTCTTGAAACGTTGTATCCGTCTTTCTAAACTCTTGCTAATGTAAGTGTCACGCAGTCTTTAAAAATCGACGTCAGCATCTCTCCTGACCAACGCTCCAACAGCCTGCCCTGATAATCCCCCGACAAGGGAGATTATCTTGTCCCAAACAACCCTGCTCCCCGCTTCAGTGGCATCCCTCAAATGTCTCCAAGCAGCAAAAGGAAACTAGGCAATCAACTGTTTATCTACACCTGCTTATCTGTAAGGACCCCCCCCCCCATATGCATGCACACCTAGTTGCCCATACATGTATCAGGTGAAGGTCAAATGCCACGTAATGTCTACTTCCAAAGAAAAAAAAAAAGGGTAGTTTTTTTTTTTTTTTTAGAGATATGTTTAAATTTTTAAATACTAACTATTTGTCCATAAGCTCCTAATCCTGATTCACAGAACGACAGTTTCCTTTAGCTGCACGTCTTTGTTTTTTTTTTTAATTTTTTTTAACGTTTATTTATTTTTGAGACAGAGAGAGACAGAGCATAAATGGGGGAGGGGCAGAGAGAGGGAGACACAGAATCTGAAACAGGCTCCAGGCTCTGAGCTGTCAGCACAGAGCCCGACGCGGGGCTTGAACTCACGGACCATGAGATGGTGACCTGAGCCGAAGTCGGACGCTTAACCGACTGAGCCACCCAGGCGCCCCTCTTTTCTACCTTTCTATGCACAAAGAAATCTGCGTCAGTGTTCAGAAACTTGCCAAGGAACTGCACGCAGCACAGAGAGATGTGAACCTGAGTCCATATGCACCATCACCACGGTGGTCCTGCCCCCAGGTCTCCAGGCAGCTCCAAAAGCGGATGCCTGCCGCAGTCAGCCACCTGGATGGTGCACTGTGCTAATGGCTCCCGCTCCTTGCTGCCCCCCAATCCCACGTCTGCTTCCCGGGGCTCTGCTCCCGGACGCTTATCGGCCTCCGCATATAGGGGTCTGCACACCGAGACATCGACTGCCGAGGCCAGCAGCTCTGGCACGGCCCAGGGGAGCAGGGTGGGGCTCAGAGTGGCTTCCGTGTCTCCCTCTTCAGTCTTCAGGTTCCCCAGGGGCAATTTCAATGTGTCTTGCTGTGCAGAACCTCTCCAGGGACTGACACCTGCCCACAGAGGTTTACAGCTGGGCCTACGCGTGACCGCGAGTGAGTCACAAGCGAAAAATGGAGACATCGCTCCTGGCGGCTGGGCTCTGGGTCCCCTGACCACATTTATGTTTTTATACATGTGTTGGGATGATTCAGCGGAAATTTCTGGTCAAACGGATCACCATAGCAACTTTCAATAGACATCCAGCATGCAAATTAGAGAGTGCAAACGGGCCACTTTCTCAATGGCCCCAAACCATCCCCGTCTGAACCCTCCAAGGATGAAGTAGGAGGCATTTTGAAGGTTTCAAGCAGAATCCGTTTGAATGCAGGTCGGCCCCTGGCTGGGTTAGCTGGCACTTTCGGATGCTAAAATGAGAAGAACAAAGTCCTCTGGGTGGTCTCTGTAGTCTGATTTCTCTCGCAGGGGTGACATCCTTCGCGCAGCGGGGCGAGGCATTCACATCTCCTCTGTGTGGTTCGTAAGCCTCAGGATCTTGGCCAGATTGTGAAAACTCTCTGAGCTTCAGGGTTTTCATGTATAAAATGGGGATAAGAATGCTTGCTTAATAGAGATATGATGTGTCTGATATAGTGATTAGAAACTGCTTTGCATATGGTAGTCTCTCGGTAAATGGCAGTTACTGGTAATATCTTCTCCGGACCTTCTGGAGTCTGTTTTCTTTCTTTAGACCTCCATCTTTAATTCAATGCCGGTTACGTGAAACATGTGTGTTGATATCTAAGAATATAAGCGGCAACACGACAATTCTCCTCAAAGAGCTCCAGGACTTGTGGAGAAGACGGTAAGAGGGGTTATAGGTGTTAGACAAGGGTGGAATGAACCAGGTTCAAATTAATCCTGATGGAGCTTTATCACTTAAAAAAAAAAATCTTACGCTACACAGATTTCAACTTACAAAGCCAATGACGCGTTAGAGAACAGAAGGTTATTTTACTGACACTGTGCACTGTGTCAGATAGGAATGTCTTTCGCGACAGGCAACAGAATAACCAACTAACTGTGGCTTAAACAAATAAGGGTTAACATACCCTTCCCCCCTTCCCTCTGGAGGTAGTTGTTTCTTAAATTAGTTTGGTGGCTTAAAAATATCAAGGTCAGCACCTCTGCAAATCTCTTGTGTTTTCCTTGTTTCTGTTACCTCATCTTACCAGGATAGCTGCTGAAGTTCCAGCCATCATGTCTGCATTCCAAGATGGGAAAAATATAAGAAGAAAAATTGATGGTACCATTGAAATACTTATATCTTATTGGTGAGAACTGAGTCACATGGCCATTCTTAGATGCAAGAGGATCTAAGAAAGTGAATTTTTTTTTTTAGCTTTACCAACTTCTATAGTAGACACGGAAAAGGGCAAGTAAGTTAAGACAGTCAATTATATTTGACAATTTCCCCTTAGATTAATTTATTTTAGGACTACCCACTCAAGTATGACTTGACTTTGCACAATTGTAATTGTAATTCCAAAATTTGGTGCCACTCACTCTGCCACTAAGTTTGAGTTGAAATGTGAGTGGGTTCCTTTTGGGTGCCTCTTAGAAGTCCCAGAAGATAATCTTTTGTTTTCCTTCAAAAATCACAAAGAAAATAGTAGCTGTGGATCAGCGACGGTCTCATAAGCTCTCAGGTGCCTTGGCACTGGGGTAGATCGTGCAGAGAAATAAAAAACTGTACACAATCCCCAAATTCAGACCCAGAGAACTCCTCGTCTAGCTGCAGAGGCTACAGTTGCACCAAGCAAACAAGAACGCGTGTATTGGTTTATTGCAAGATGAATTTTAAATTGTCTTCATACATCTTTCCAATGCTTTGAGGGCCTGATGAGGAAGTAGACTCTGGCTGCCATCGTGATTTGACTGACGACCCCAAGGAAGAAGCGTGCATGTAGGTCAAAGTCGCAGGGTAAGAAAAGAGCTTCGGTCCGGTGCTGGATTCTTGGTCCAGTGCTCTGCCTTTTTGCACAGCTTGACTCCAGTTCAGGGGTCTAGAGTGAGTTAAGGGCGCTAGGGGGAGAGGAGCAAGGTCTGGTGAGGTGCTTACCTCCCCAGCTTAGTCTCTCCCAGGAAAAGGATAAAGGTCAATCATGTTCTTCTCTGTGAGCCCTGACTGGGTCCGAGGGGAGCAGCAGAAAATGACAAAGGAGGCTCCACTCCACGTAGACCTTGGGACACCTCGGAGAAACACATCCGCTGTGAGTCTGCTGGGTCCACAAACCTGTATCACTTGGGTCGAAGCAGGAAGGAGTGGACCGGGTTGATGCCAAGGGGGTTTTCATAAAGGGAATGTTCGCAGAGCACAGGGGCCCAGGGCAAAGGACGTCCTTACAGGAAGGTGTAGTTTCCTGGCAGGCTGCTGGGAGGCGTAAGGAAAGGGAGTTTCCAAGCTCAGAGAGAAAGCGAGATGAGAGACAGGTTGTGGGGACAGTGCAGAGGTGAGCGGTGACCTTCAGTCAAAGGGCACAAGTGGCTCGCAGTGATCACACAGGGAGGAGGAGGAGGCAGGCCTCTCCCCCCGTCTCATCTCCCCCCAGGGGCACTCACAGCCTGACCCAGTGCAAGCCAGGGGGCCCGACCAGTCCATTCATGTGCCTGTGTAGATCCCCCCACCCCCCACCCCGGAGCACCAAGCTGAGCGGAGAAAGGTGGAGAATGGATCTGGAGCGGGGAGGGGTGAGGCCACAACCAAAAGACACTCAGCACAAAACTGAACGAGGGGAAAGAGGATCCTAACCCTCCCCCCCGCCCCCCCCCCGCCCCGTCCTTTATGCTGTTAAAATCATCCCCACCACGGAATGTTCCAGAAGCTTCCATGGAGCGCTTGAAGATGGGGCTGATGCATAGGACAAATCCCCTGTCCCATGGTGAGCTCTGCTTTTGTCCTCAGCGCCCCGCTGCCCACCTGTCTTCACAACCCTGCTGGTGCTCCAAATTTCACGACAGAGGGTGAGAGATACCCTCAGGTGTGCTTCCTCCTCCACTTGGGTGATGAAGACTCAGTGACAGTTCTGTCATTGCATCGTTTTCATCGATAAATGACATGATCTGAATTTCAAGGCCATACCTGTCCTTAAGGGACTTGGGTGGAATGAATGGGGGGAGGTGGTGTTTGTACCTTGTCTTTAAGGTCGTCCGCATCCGAAACGGTAGGTGAGATGAGAAGCCATGGGATTTGCCGTCAGCAGATACTTAAAACAAATGGCTGCTAAGAAAAGGGAAGGGAAGGCATTTATACGAATCGATTCTATATGGATATATTATGTGTCCCTTCATTTAGTGATGGGTTGGCTCCGTTGACCAGGCAACTCAGGCAAAACAGAGGCTACGGTGGCCACATCCACTGGTTAAGTTGTTTCTTTTAAGATAACAATGAAAACCGATACTAGAAGATTCTGTGCCATTCGCCCCAGCCGCTCCTACCCTGAGGACAAGCTGTCGTTTCTGGCGGCTGAAGATGTGTGGCGCTGGGAGTGGTCCCCTTACTCTGGTGCCACTTGAGGCCCTGCTTTTCAGAAGATCACTAACCATTCTCACACCAGGTTTCAGGTTTGGCAAGAGGCACATAAAAGTGTTCTCCAGGTGTAGTGTTTTAGAAAAAAGAAAACAAACATAAAACACAACACCCAGGCTTCAAGGAAGATCAGCCTTGCCTCTCCCAACCTGCTTTTCACAGACATAAAGAGGGTGGGACATGGCCGAGGATTCTCCGGGAGCAGGCGTTGTCTCTGGCGTGAGATGTGGGCCACCAGATAGCATCATCTGAGATATTACCATGGCGGCGGGGAGCTTCCTGGGGTGTTCACATGGGGCCCAATAGACACATGGGAACAAGTCAAGTCATTTTGACCAATCAGGTTTCAATCCTCCCTCCTTGGTAGCACCGTCCTGAGAGAGGGAGACAGACACAGAAACAGAGAGAAACAAAGAGATGACAAGATCAGACAGGAAAAGACAGAGACACAGACAGACGGAGGCAGACAGACAGTGAGACCAGTTTATGAGGGGTCATTTTCAGATTGGGACACACCAGCAAATTGAGAGAGGACATCTTATACGAACTAGTTCCTTCCTTCTATAGACATTCACTGAGTGTTTTGTGTCAGACACACGCTTCATGCCGGTGCCTGCCCCCCAGGAGGTTTCAGGGCGGATGGACAGACAGACAAGCAAACCTGGGATGACAACGAGGAGTAATGTGGCCTGTGATGGACAGACGCACGGGATGCCCCAGGACTGGCACCAAGCTGCATCACAGGCACGACTACACGGGCTCGAGGTACAGCAAAGCAGGTGTTATCCTCTTTCTCTCCCCAAATATTTCTGTTGACCACTATTTAAAACACGAATTAAAGTCATTATTGCAGGAAAAGCTGCGCTTTCTTCGACTTCATTGATTCTCTTCCAGGCTAGTATGGTTTCCATTTTTAATTACATATAGGGTCGTTTTTGCTGGTCTCATCTTCTTATTAAAGATGCTTATGTCTTGGAACATAGACCTTTCATGTTCCTGCTCCACATCCTAGGACGAGGAGGCCTGGTGTTGGCTGTTTTCCCAAGTTCAAACACCAATTCATTGACCAGGCATGCAGGAAAATGCCTACTCCGTGCAGGGCGCTGGGTCCCAGAGCGGAGCTAGGCTGTGGGCCTCAAACTGACCTGGGTCTTCTGCTTCCAGAGTAAGCCACTCGGGCAGAACTATCTGGGGTTTGCTTCTGACACGGGGTAAGGTCTCAGAGAAGACGCACGGGAGCATTTTACTGGAGACCCAGAGCTCACGCAGAAGATGGATCCCATGGTTGTCTAGCTACCCCAAAGTGAAAGTGACCGCCGTGAAAGTCTCTCGAGCTGGAACATCATATTTTGCCATTTGCACAAGTTGCCATCAGGAGCCCAAGTGCTGTTGTTGATGGCATACTAGGGAATGCCGGGGAGTCAGGGCAGGAAAGTAACATTTATCGAGTGTCCTACTATGTGCCAAGTCGCGGGGTTTTACATGCATGATCAACTCTTGTCTCCTTAATTCCCGGTAATTGGTGGTGTTGCCTCTCTGAATTATGCATGGCAAATCTGATCCTGAAGGAGGTTCATTTTCTTCTTGGACGTCACAGAGCAAATAAGAGCCCTGTTAGAATTTATCTCTCCTTGGCTTCATGCAGACCTTGCCATTTTATACGATTTAAAGCAAAATTGGGCCAGGAAAATGCCCTGGACTTCAGCCAAAGGACCCCTAAGAAACTGCATAAGGGAAGGGGGACCCAAGCTGTCTGCACACACCAGCTGCTTTCCATGGGTTTTCAATGGACCCTCTGTTATCCTGGGGAGAATTCCAGGTATGTTTGCAAGCAGATAGGTCTCAGGCTTCAACCTGGTGGGCCCGGGGTTCGTAGAAAGCGCTGAGGTTCTTTAGGACATGGGGTGGATTCCAAGAGGTAGGTGGGTGTGGCCAGAGCTGAGCTGGAGCCCAGTAAATCTTTGCTAGGCAAATGGTATTAGGACTACTTAGAAGATTCCAGTGGTACGACAGCAATGGGATGTATGCTTAGAACATCATTACCTCCTTCTGGACACCACTAACCCAGCCAGATAGCCTGAGAAGGAAAACAGCCTGCGTTCAGAGTAAATAGTTAACTCTTCTGGGCTGGAAGAAATGATTATTCAAAAGTTTGTCCCCGCATACAAATGCAAATGACATCCCGAGACATATGAATGCTAATTTCTCCAACGAAGTCTGTAGACAAATGCTAGTCATTAGAAACATTTCCGCGCATTTATATTAGGCCATCCTCTGAAAGACTTTTCAGACAAATATGTCATCAAGATATTCAAAACCATGTAATCTTAGCCAAAGTTTCATCTATCAACAGTACAGTTTTCATCCCTTGCAGCTGTGTGTCGATGCTTGGGGAGATTACTCAGCTGATACCGCCGAGCCGGGAGGGGCCCGAGAAGTCTTGGGGTCCATAGAGCACTCTGGAAGGAGAGTCCGGGCTTTCGGGGCGGGCTAGGCCTTTTAGTCACGAGTGTGAGAGCCAAGTCAGGTGGAGGGGTGACTTCTAACAGGTTACACACAGAAGAGGCATTCAGGGGCCATTCCTTCTGCACATCTCTCCACCAGCCCTTCACATACACGAGCCACTGGAGTGGCAGAGGAAGTGAAGGGCAGAGCCACGGGGGGCTCAAGATCCTGTCTTCACCACCTCCTGCAAGGGAAAGCCTCGGAGCTGCTGACTGCTCCCGGGGAGGCTCGGGGTAGGGGGAGAGGCTTCCGTGAAGTGACAGTATTTCCAAATATTCACTTGTAAGCTCTGTTCTCTTTCCTCCCTTTCCCTTCCTTTTTATCCATGGGAAGGGTGTGTGCTGAAGGCAGTGACCAGAGGGAGCTGTCCCTAGGACTGATTGTTTCCTGAGGGACCATTTGTGTTTGGGCCACTTTATTTACCGTGTGAATGGATGGTGGCTTTTGGCAATGATGGAAGAACATTTTTCTTAATTAATTAATTATGTAATATAGTGAATCTATTAAATAACTTTCCCTTAATCTACTCATTCATCAACAGACACATCCATCCATCCACCCATCCATCCATCCTCCCATCCATCCATCCATCTATCCATCCATCCATCCATCCACCTATTCATGTGTCCATCCATCCATCCATCCATCCATCCATCCATCCATCCACCTATTCATCTGTCCATTCATCCATCCATCCACCCATCCATCCATCCTCCCATCTATCCATCCTCCCATCCATCCATCCATCCATCCATCCATCCATCCATCCATCCACCTATTCATCTGTCCATCCATCCATCCATCCATCCATCCACCTATTCATCTGTCCATCCATCCATCCATCCATCCATCCATCCATCCATCCATCCATCCATCTATTCATCTGTCCATCCATCCATCCATCCATCCATCCATCCACCTATTCATCTGTCCATTCATCCATCCATCCACCCATCCATCCATCCTCCCATCTATCCATCCTCCCATCCATCCATCCATCCATCCATCCATCCATCCATCCATCCACCTATTCATCTGTCCGTCCATCCATCCATCCATCCATCCATCCATCCATCCATCCATTCATCTGTCCATCCATCCATCCATCCATCCATCCATCCATCCATCCATCCATCCTCTATCCATTGGTAACAAGGTCTGAAGAACCAAAGAATATGGCACCACTATTATTCTACTTCTGTAGTTGGAGACCCAGAGCCATAGAGAGGTTAAAACATTGGACCAAGACCACCCAACTAATGAGGGATGGTGCTGAGACTGAGTCATCTATTCTCTGGTTCACTCTATTTGATCCATGGACAACCATTTCTTGAATGCCTGCCTTGTCCAGGCTCCCAGCCCAGGTACAACAGGAAGGTGAGGCTATCATTGATTGACCCCTGCCCTCAAAGACCTCACATTCTTGAGTCAGATCTGTGTGCTGGGGGCCTAGCTGTGAGTCGTGTGCCCTGAAAAGTCGTGGCCCGAATGCAATGGCAGCTGTAAGCTGGTGCAAACATCCACTAGATAAGGTGCCAGGAATGCAAGTGACATTGTCAGGGGGTGACTGAGGGTCCTAGATCTCACCATCCAGCTTCCATGGGGGCGCTGTCTGTAGGCTACCTTTGCTTATGGATGTATTGACTGCACATCTCATTCTAACAGCTACTGCTTTCAAGAGGACACAGGAAAGGACAGGCTGGGGCAAGGCAAGCCTCGGAGCAGGTGGGCTTGTTAGAGCTACATTGGAACCTTCAGGCAGTGCTTCCTCGAGTCAAGCACATAATCTGTGACTGTTGACTTGTGTCAACCAAGGACATGGATGTCTCTATAAAGGATCACTAAATTATGGGGGAGGGCATATTAGTGGAAGAAACAGGTTGTGCAAAGGCACGTAGGTGTGAACAGAAGGCACGTAGGAAGAACAGAGCAAGGTGGTTGTGCTGTTGGAGCACAGGTGAGGGGATGTGGTGGCTAATGGAGCAGCATGGAGATACCTCAACAGGTAAATGAGGCCTCACGGTGCAGGGTCTCCCATGCTAGCTGGAGAGCATGACCTTATCAGAGCCACAAAGGTATCTGGGCAAGGGAAATGTGTAAACAGATTTGTGCTTTAGGAGGAAAGTGTGGCCGTAGTTGGGCAAGTCTGGAAGCAGAAGCAGTTGTTCGTGGAATGTTGTATTGGTGGAAATGAGGGCCTATCCTAGACTCAAGGAATGGGAATGTGACAGAGGCAGCAGATTCTCAAAATGTTTTTGGAAAGTAAAATGGGAAAGATGTGTGATGGATGGAGTACTGAATGAAGGAGAGAGAAGAGCTCAGCTCAGCGGTCAGGCCTCCAGCTTGGAACCTGGGTGGATAATTATTATGATTATGATATTATGATATATATGATATTATGATATTATGATTTTCTTTTACCAGGTTAGGGACCATGGGAAAAGAGGCCAGTGTTGAGGAGTCTAAGGTGTCAATAGGCCACCCCAGTGGAGATGTCTAGTAGGCGGTTGAAAATCTGGCTCGGGAGTTCAGAAGATAAAGTACTGTTTAGCAAGAGAGATTGGACAGTCGTCAGAATAAAGAAAGAGGGCAGCACATTGATGTGATATGTACCACTAGCGACCACCTCTGCACCCAGAGCAGGCATCACTAATCAATCATGGAATCCTTTTTCCTTTGAGCCTGACTGCTTGTGGACCCTACTGTTGCCTATAGGGTAGAGCTGGCATGGAAATCGAAATCTTCTTGGTGGCTGTCATAGAGGTGATGACAGAAGCCATCGGGGAATTGGTTGTGGGTGTGTGGGCATGAGGAGTGGGAAGCACTGAGGCTCCACATCTAGCTGTTGTTTAAACAGTGTTGGCTTTGATGGATGGATTCGAATTCCATTGTCTCCACTGACTGGCTGCGTGGACTTTAAAGATTTACCCAAACACCTTAGGTCTTAATTACTTCTTTCTAAGACACGGATTAACAATAGCCTTTCATAGAATTTTGGATAGACTTATGGTCACGTAAAGTGTTCAGAACAACGTGACGCCCACAAAATGCTTAATAAATATTATTTGGAGGTAGTGAAGAAAGCAAAGGAACGTGCCAAGATTGGGAAGGTCTCCTCAGACACTAACCAGAGAACACCTTAATACTTGAAATACTTACAGGGGTGCCTGGGTGACGCAGTTGGTTAAGCCTCTGACTCTTGGTTTCTGCTCAGGTCATGATCTCACGGTTCGTGGGGTGGAGCCCCACATCAGGCACCACCGCTGAAGTGCAGAGCCTGCTTGGGATTCTCTCTCTCTCTCTCTCTCTCTCTCTCTCTCTGCTTTCCCCCCACTTGCACATACGCACACACTCTCTCTCTCAAAATACATAAATAAACTTAAAAAATACTTCCAATCCCAGATCAACTGGCATTTCTCAGACTCAATGCCCTATATGATATGGCATGTGGTTTCCATGGAAGTTCTGGTCCCCACTTCAACTTAATATGGTTTGGGGTTTCAATCTATGTTTTATAAGACTGGCTAGTTTCCTTCTCAGACCTCTGTTTTGTAACAGCGCCTCTGCCCCGAGTTTGGCAAAAGAGATGGAGTCTTTGATTTAGCCCAGTGGCCACTGGATCAGAATTTCCTCCACTTCACCAAGAATGGCCGACGGACAGGTGTTCAGCCGTGGCCCGAGAGGAAGATGAATGGTAGTTCAATTCTTTCCGATCAAGAGGTCACTTTTTATTTGAGGTTGCCAAGTGTGTGTTGCCTGCAAGAAGCCTTGTGGCGTGTCTAGAAAAGCAGTTAAAAATAAATACACACAATTTATTTATTTGCCTGGTTTGCTATTTCTCAATCGCTGTCCTCAATCTAAAGGCAGTTATGGTCTTTGGGGTGTAGTATGGCATATAAAGTGTTTAACAAAGTGCCCTCAAATTTATGTGGCAAGTATCGTATTTATCTGGGTAAATGAAAGATTATGTTTTCTGAACTGCTCTTGCCAGCCTCTAAGAATTTTTGCCAAGAGACTGGAACCACTTTATAGGGGCACCATAACCACAGAGTGTGTGTGTATGTGTGTGTGGGTGGGTGTGTGTGTGTGTATGTGTGTGCCTGTTTGGTGGGGGTAGGCGGGTGTTCTTTCCATGTTATTTTTCACTGCAAATGTGATGGTAAAGTGTATCACCGAAAGTAAAGGATCACATAGTTTCTTGGCCCCAACATAGAGGTTCTGGTGACCTTATCCAAAGGCATGAAGCCCTAAGGTTGCGACAAATTGGTAAGTGCCGAGTGGTGCAAAAGCTGCTTGATGTTTCCGGTTCGGTCTGTGTCCCAGCAATCTGTTGTTGTGTTTGGTTTATTTTCTCAGAACACTGAGTCAAGGTCATGTTTTTGGTGTTTACTTTTCATTTCCTGCTGGTGTGTTGGTGCGTATGTGTTGTCTGTTTGTGGGAGCATTCGTGTATTTGGTTTTGTGCTTGACAGTGTGTCTGTTTGGGTATGGGTGGGAGGAGAGAAGAGGTCAGAAAGACAAAGAGGTAGAACTAAGAGAGGGTAAGGAAAAGAGGAAGAAAGGTCATAGCGTTCTTGTAAGAAGGAGGTTGCCTGGATTTACCCATTCTTCCATTCATGGCCCAGACTTTTGTGACTGGCACTGTTCTAGGTTCTGGGTCTACTGCAGTCACCTGGAGGGACAAAGTCCCTGATCTCCTAGATTTACCGTCCAGTAGGGACACTCATAATAATGCGTGAGTCATAATAAGGTAATTTCAGATAAATTTGCTGGTCTGATTATGGATTAAAACACTGCCTTCCTTCTCAGGAGGGGCTTCCCTCATCCCTGGATATTCCTTCCCATGGGAGATCATCTCTGGAAGATACATTTGTGTTTCTCTGGACAGACAGGGTTCTACCAGTACGTAGACCACAATATCCCATTTTAAGTTTTTCTTAAATTCCTTCGGTGTCCGTGGTTCTCAACAGGGGATAACTTTACGCTATTAGAATCTCATAGAGGTCGGGGCACCTGGGGGGCTCAGTGGGTTGAGCGTCCGACTTCGGCTCAGGTCACGATCTCACTGCTTGTGGGTTCGAGCCCGTGTCGGGCTCTGTGCTGACAGCTCAGAGCCTGGAGCCTGCTTCAGATTCTGTGTCTCCCTCTCCCTCTCAAAAATAAATAAACATTAAAAAAAGCAATTAAAAAAAAGAATTTAGTAGAGGCCAAGGATGCGGCTACATGTCATCCAGTGCATGGACCAGCCTCCACCACAGAGCCTGATTAAGCCCCAAACGCCAGCGGGCTGACAAGCTGCTTTGCATGTTTATTTTCTGACTCCTCCACACTTGCTCCCTCTTGCATCCGTAATGTTGAACATCGTGTGGATGCTCGATAAATATCTGCCGGTCCGCGTGCCTGTAGTAACGCTCGATACACAACAATGGTATGAAATGTTTGCTGAGTGAACATCTGATAAGCTCTGTGACTTCATGGCGTGTGACTCTGGTGAGCCATCCAACCTTTGTGAGCGCCAACAACTCTGCTCAACAAAGAATGATCAGACCCACATGTCACTAGGGTCGAGGTTGAGAGACCCTGACTCAAGGACAGTTGGAGGCTGAGCTGAGGCACCCATAGGGCTGGGGCTTGGGAGTGTGGGATTATGTGTGCATGGGTGTGGGATTCGCCAGGAAGCCCGACACTGAGCCTTCAGGAAGATTCCTCATTACCACCATTTGTCTCTTTCCCCAGGAAAATGGCCTCCCGGACGGTGCGTTTGGAACCCGCACCTTTGGGGTGCGGCCTTTGGGGGGACGGCCAGCCAAGTCTTGCTGTAGAATGGCTCACCAAGCCAAGGGGCTGGGACTCTCAGGATGCCAACATCCTTGGAAACTTGGGGCTCACCCTGGGGATACGTGTCCCCAGAAAACCTCAGCCATCCGGTCCCTTCCTGTCCAAGAACATTCGTCAACAACCTGCTTCCTAAGAACATACGGGATCTGCCTGAAATGACTCTGCCTATAAATTCTGCCCCCACAACCACTTGTCAGTGGGAATTCGCTCACGAATCCCCCGTGAACAGGAGAGAGGCTTCACTACCTGAATGCGCTTGCTACCGCTGCTGTCTGAGGCGAGGGATTTGGGGAAGGAAAATAGAAATGAAATATATGAGAAATCTGAGACATTGTTTTAAAACAACGGTTTTTTAGGGTGTTTGATTTACTATTCAACTGTGCACAGCTGCTGTTTGGAAAATAGGACGCGTGCCAAGTGGAGATAGCTGGTGGAGAGGGCTGGGGAGAGCGGGGACAGAAGAATCGACAGTGGTGTTTACACACTTCACGTGTTAACTCGACTCTAAAACAGATCCGGGTGGCTGACCCTTCCGAGAAGCCATTGGCTGGCGTCTCGCTCGGTCGCTAGTCATCTGCTGAACTGCTGTTCCCCCGAACCTCACGTCCTCTTTGTCTTAATTAAAGAGATTTAGAGGACTGCCCTGCCCTCAAAGTGCACATTTTTAATCAGTGCTTCAACAATCACTGCCTCCTTGTTCTCCTAGTTTCTTCACCCTGGCATCAAGACACCCACACATGGACGTGGGAGGGTTTTCCTTAAATTGAGGTAAAACTGAAATAACCTAGGGGCGCCTGGGTGGCTCAGTCGGTTAAGCATCTGATTTCGGTGCAGTTCGTGATCTCACAGTTCGTGGGTTCGAGCCCCGCGTCGGGCTCTGTGCTGACAGCTCAGAGCCTGGAGCCTGTTTCAGATTCTGTGTCTCCCTATCTCTCTGCCCCTCCCCTGTTCACTCTCTGTCTCGAGAATAAATAAACATTAAAAAAATTTATGAAAAACAGTTTGCAGTTCTTTCGGGGAGACACCTAGAAATCGAATTGTTGGCTCATATGGCAATTCTCCATTTAACTTATTGAAGAATCAATCATTTAAAAAATTTTTTAAAAAGTAGAAAATCTTTTTCGTTTATTCATTTTTGAGTTAGAGAGAGCACATGTGCATGAGTGTGCACGTGCGCGCATGCGCGCGCACACACACACACACACACACACAAAGTAGGGGAGGGGCAGAGAGAGAGAGGGAGACACAGAATCCGAAGCAGGCTCCAGGCTCTGAGCTGTCAGCATAGAGCCTGTGTCGAGGCTCGAACCCAAGAACTGCAAGATGACGACCTGAGCTGAAGCTGGACGCTTAACCTAGCCACCCAGGCTCCCCATGTTTTTTGTTTTTTTTAGTTTATTTATTTATTTTGAGAGAGACAGAGACAGCGCAAGTTGGGGAGGGGCAGAGAGAGAGGGAGAGAGAGAATCCCAAGCAGGTTCCACATTGCCAGCTGTGGAGCCCCGCGCGGGGCTTGACCTCACAAACTGTGACATCATGACCTGAGCCGAAACCAAGAGTTGGTCGTTTAACCAAATGAGCCACCCACGCGCCTCGAGAAATCACTAATTTTTTAAAGCTCTCATTGCACAATCGTTCTTGGTGTCCAATCAGCTAATGTGTCCTCCACCCAAGATGAGCCCAGAGTTAATCGCGGGGTCACCCCCAGAGCTGGCTGTCTCCCCAGGACTGAGAAGGCTGCGGAGAGGCAGCTTCGCCCATGGAGTCCTCTTTCTCTCCATCACCAGGATAGTTAACTTGCACTCAAAATGACACCAGTGTTCAATCCCATGAAAACGCTACAGGGCGGGCATCATTCTCCGAATTTTTTAAAACGAAGAAATAGAGATCCAGAGAGATGAATCCCTTGCCCAAGGATACGCAGCTAAGAACTAATGGGCCTTATTGGGTCTAAAGACCTATTGAAGCCATATCATCGCACTCAAAAGACTGTCTGTTTGCTGCCTAAGAAAGCGAAACCCTTCAGAAAGAACCGCCCCCGGCTCCAGTCAACACACGGCTTCCCTTTTTGGGAGAGTTTGATCCACAGATGGACTACGGCCAAAGGGAGAGTTCCTTCAGCCCAGGTGACACAAGAACCAGGGATTTGCTTTTTCTGAAAGGTCGCCGGGTGGTCTGTGTCATCGGGAATGAACCCTTCCCTAACAGTTTCCTGTCCCGAATGTGTCTCTAAGGAGGAAATAGCTGCCTTCATCCTTCCTCCCCATCCTATCCATCCCATAGGGGACGTTCCTTTTAGAGAAGGTGGGAAAAGGACAGAAGAAATCAGCTATCTCTTTCCTAGATGTGCTAAGTTCTTCCTATATACGAACATAATCCTTCCGCCAGGCTCTGTGAGTTTGGCGGGGGTATGGTTTTCATTACGATGAGAAATTCGATGTTCACAGAAGTTAAGAAACTTGCACAAAACATCCCAACCAATAGGTGGAGGAGGTAAGAGTCGCACCGAGAACTTTCTGAATCTAAAGCCTATGGAACATGTGTACTCCTCCAGGCCAATCACCCATCAATCACCTCCTATGACTGAGTGTCCTAGCACCCCGGGCTAGGTGCTTACACACATGGTCTCATTGAGTCTTTGTAAACTTCTGGCTTATACAAAAGGAACTGGGGGCTCAGTAATGCCCAGTAACTTACCCAAGTTCATGCAGTCAACGCAGCCAGCCAAAGACACTTATTGTGGGGCCGCCGGATTCCAAAGTCCTGCCGGGTCCACCCTGTTATTCTAGTTCTTTGTCCCGTGTGGTGCTGAGCTTATCCCAGGATCAGGGGTCAGGATAAATGGCTTCCAAGAAATCCTGCTTGGTTGCATCATAAGTTTCTGACAGTCTCCTCTTCCTCTGACTCTGGTCAACCATTTGTTGTGGATGTAGCCGATTCCCACATTAGGACGGGGTTCTTGGAGGAAAATGGTTTCCAGAATTGCCTGTGGTTAGTGATTTTCCTAAGATGAATTAGAAAGAAAAATATTTGGAAGGGAGGTTAGTTCATCTCAGCAAGAGCTGAGGTATAGCATCTCTGTGTCAGAACGTGGGGGCAGGCAGATATGGAGAAGCATATGTACGTACAGAAGCTCATTATCCACAGGGGTGCCTTCCAAGACCCCCAGTGGATGCCTGAAGCCACGGGCAGTACTGAACCCCCTATAGACTGTTTTTTCCTATTCATAGATACCTATGATAATGCTTAACTTATAAATTAGACCCAGTAAGAGATTGGCAACAATAACTAATAGTAATGTATAACAATTATAGCCATATAACTGCAATAAAACTTACCCGAACGTGGGCTCTCTCACGAAATATCTTCTTATACTGTACTCACGATTCTGCTTGTGATGATGTGAGAGGATATAATGTCTACGTGATGAGATGAAATGAGGTGAATGATGTAGGCATTGTGATGTCCTGGTAGGCTCCTATTGATCTTTTGACAATATTTCAGAAAGAAGATTCTGTATAATGGCGCCCTTCTTCTGTATATGCTCAGGCGTGTGTGTGTGTGTGTGTGTGTGTGTGTGTGTGTGTGTGTGTGTAGTAGTATGTGCACAAATCATATGTATTCAAGTGTTTGTTTGCAAGAGCGGGTCTGTCTGCATATGTAGAGGTGAACGCATTTGAGTGTGCATGTGTATTTCTGAGCACTTGCATAGAGGGGGGCTTACAGGAGAGGGCTTAATGGAAGACAGCAGATGACAACTCCCCACTATGACTGATTCTTGAAGATCTTGGGCTGGAAGAATCATGTTGGGCTCTCAGGGGTGAGAGAGTAAGGCTCTGTGTGTCCACAGGGATCTTCGGGCTGGATGAAGATCGCAGTTTCCTGGCACTGGTGCCCTGGTTCCCTGGCAAGGGTCTCCATCTAGCCTTGGTTCCTCCATGCCTTGCTTGTCACTTGGAACCTCCAGCATCATCTTTGTGCAGAGTTCGGATCTGACCTTCCCAACAGCCCCAGAGTAGGGATCTCCAAGTTCAGGCTGGTAGGGCTCGTCTGGGAGCTCCCTTCACGCGCAGAGTTCCTGTTACCACTTCTGGATTCTGACTCAGAAGTTTTGGTTTGGGGTCTAAGAATCTGCATTTTAACAAGCTCTTGGGTACAGGTGACACAGACCACTTCTGGAGGCTCTCTGGCTTAGAAAGCCTGCAGGGATTCACTGACTTGTGTCCATCTTGAGCGTCTATCTCCCAGAATCTTCCTCTAACATGCTCCATGTTATCACTGAGGAGATCACTTCCTCGAACCTGCGGTGTCCTATTTTGAGTCTGATATTCATTCAATACTAAAATCAGATTCTATTTCCTCTTTTCGCTCAGCAGCTCCGGACACATTGTCAATTGTCTACCTGTTGATGAACCCTCAACGATCCCTCAATGGCCAGTATGGAGGCAGGCCAGGGGTCTAATTGTACACCTCTGCTTTGAAACGAAATGCCCAGCAATGAATGAGAAAATACGTATTGTAGATTATCAAGGGGTTTCTTTTTGTTAAAGTCCGTAGAATCTACTGACTTCAAGGATGTTTTCAACGTTAAAATCCCACCTTGCTAAAAGCATACTCTAGTCTTTCGAGCAAGAATTTATAAACAACAGCGGTGATCTTCTTATCCATTGGAAGCGACTATTTCAACTTCCTGTACAGAATCCTACCTTGGCTAGAAGGAGGTTTTTTGTTTTTCTCCTTCTTCTCCTTCTCCTTCTCCTTCTTCTTCTTTTTCCCTTTTAACCTCTCTAAATAGGTGAAGGTAGGCTGGCTTGCAAAAACTATTTGGCAATCCATTTCTTCATCCTCATCAACCAAATTCTGATTTCATATGGCATTGGAATGCAGACTACAGTCCCTAAAATAGGTGTGTGTGGTGGGGGATGGGAGACTTATTTGACAGTGTTACAAGGAGACAAGCTCGAAGCAAACATTTGACACTCCAGCCCTGGAATGCTGTAAAAATTTAATTAGGTGGATCCATTAGTCATGCCCACATGGAGGTTTCATACGGGACTTACAAAAATACAGGCTACTGAGGGAAAGTTTCAGACCTTCCTGTAAATACCATTCCCCTCATTATTGGGAAATGTGGTCTCGGTGGGACCATTGAACCAGGCTTTGTATTTACAAAATATGGTCAGGACCAGATTAACAGCATGGACTGAAGGGGTTTTTGGATCCAAACAAGGGATGACTTTTTTTATAAGGGAGTTTACCCAGGCCGACTGCTTCTGAGTCAGTTGGGCTGAGAGACGATTTCGGTGCCCACTGCTTTGCCTCACTTCCTGACTTGAAATCTTAGGTATAAAGGTACCAAGAATGGTGCCGGGTGGTAGGCTCCAATGGGATGAGAGTGTGCATTTTTTTCAAGTTGAAAATATGTAGGCAGCCTCCCTAGTTCCAAAATGGGGCATGGTTAATGGGGGGGTTTCATTCAGAAATCCAACTCTGAGATTTCAGGGCCTGGGATACTTATAGCTTGAATTGCAAGCAAACATTTTTAATTTACAAGCACTGTTATTTTGATTTGAAGTCTCTGATTGGTCACTGTGGTCTGGAAGGAGGTAGATGAGGAAGATCCTTCATACGATTAATCGTATGGTGAAATTTGAAAGACACTGAGAATTAACTCAAGACCCTTAGTTCTTCATCAGTTTAAATCAGATACAATTGTTCACGTTGACCATGGGCACTGTTTCTTCAGAAACATTTCAAGTGACTCAGACTAATAGGGTCTAAGCATTCAGCCAACAATGAAAGGGTTTCGTACGGTATACTATTCCCATTCTAGGACCACAGTCCCCTAGAGACTGGCTGTGGACTAACTCTTCTGGCTTCATCTGTATATATTCATGCATGTATTTATGTTATTATTTCAACAAACATGTATGTCTTTACGCTCCAGATTGAGACAAAAAGTTTACTGAGAAGCAGCCCTTGCCCTGGAGGAGATCAGAATCGAACGGGAAGACTCTAGTGACTTTTAAACAAGTAACCACAGAACAGTGTGATGATAATTACAATGCTAAGTGCCTATCCATCAAGGAACTTACCCACATTAATTCAAGTGTTTTTAAAAGCAAGCCAGAAAGGCGGGATTTTAATTTTTTTTATGATTTTTTTCGTGTTTATTTATTTATTTTGAGAGAGACAGAAAGAGTGTGAGTGGGCGAGGGGCAGAGAGAGAGGGGGAATATCAAGCAGGCTCCACGCTGTCAGTGCAGAGCCCAACGTGGGGCTTGAACTCATGCAACTGTGAGATCATGACCTGAGCCAAAACCAAAAGTCGAGTGCTCAACCGACTGAGCCACCCAGGAGCCCCTGATTTTTTTTTATAGATAAAGAAGATGAGACCCAGACAAGCTTAAGAACTTTCTAGATACATGGCTAAGAAATGCCAGAGCTAAGATTTGATTCCAGGACAGTCTAACTCCATTAAGCCGTATTGCCTCAGAGTCTGGGGTCAGTGCAATGATTGAAGTACACTCTTGGAAAAGAGTCAGCAAAGTTTGGGGGTGAGGTGGGTCCTTGAAGGATGATTAGCAGTCTGCAAATTAGACAAATAAAGTGTTTGGTATCTTTCAGGGAAAGCCTGCCACATAGTAACTAGTATTTTCTGGCCATTGTTTCTTACAAATAAACCTCAGTTTAAGATAAAGAATCCTATTTTATATCACAAAAGATACTGTGTCCCTAAAAGTCCCGTGGCTTAGGAAAGTTTTGTAGTCCTCTGTTTTTTCCCAAACTCATTGCACATGTAAAGATTTCAGGCTCAGCTGAATTTGGGAACATCTTAGGAACATGTGAGCAGAGGAAGTACATAGCTTTGGGGAAACTGAGCTCCACTGGGCAGAAAATTAGCGGGTAGGGTGGAATGAGTAACTGGCAAAAAACACAGAATGTCCGTGAGCGAGGGCTGCAGGTTTCTGGATGGCAGGCTATTGTGTTTGTGTTTGGGACGTTCAGGAATCCGAAGAAGTTAGACTGTGAGCCTTGTGAGCTTTTTCACATCTTTGACCCCAGACACTTTTGATGTGAGCTCGGTCGCCATCTTGGTTGCAAGCTCATTGTTTGGGGGACGGAAGGAAAAGAACAGACTCCAGCTTGGTTTCGCCGAGTTTCACTCTTCCAAATTTTCTGGGAATGTGTAAATGTCGATTTATTCTGTCAACTCCTCAGGCTTCTGATTTCTAAATTCAGCCACACGGGACAAGGCTTCTTAAAGTAGATTGGTGAAAAGCAAAACAAGTCTCACATGGTGGCCCCAACACTTGAGATCACTGTCTCAAATTGAGCTCCTCATCTATCAAATTCCAAGCAGTGCCTTCACAGTAAAGAGAAGCTGGACCCTTCCGAAAGGCAATTTTCATCAGCCAGGACAAAATGGCCCGTTGGTCTCTATCCTTTGGTCTGTCCATCTCTGGTGGACGTCTGATATTTGTGTCCATCAAACACTTCTCTTTTCTCTGGGGATCCCACCCCCATCTCCCATTCTCGAACTTTGCTTGGGGCAGACTCCCTAGGTTCCTGGTTCCAGAGGTGATGGCCCTGACCAAATACATTTCCGCAGTATTGGATTCTGGGATGAGCAGCACGCTGCCAATTCAAGCCAAGAAAGCTTCCAGTCCAGAACTATTGAGAACGATTTGGAAAAAAAAGCAGCTCATTCTGTAGGGAAAGTTTACGGCAAAGATGATTTAAGACGGGAGGTTCCAGTGGCCGTATTTCTACCTCAGGGGGATCCATGCAAAGGAGGAAGGCAACACAGGAGTGAGTGAATCGGGGAGCAGCAGGAACCAGTTCCTGGTGACAGTGTTGATAATATCTGGATCCGGGCATGCCAAAAGCCAGCATCACCATTGAACTTTTCAAAATGTAAGCCAGTACGTTGTTTTGGTATGTTCTTAACCTAGATTGCATTGAGTCTCCTGTCACTTACGAGCAAGAGTCCCGACACCGCCTCTATTTAGGGCTCCTCAGGCTGCCTGCAGACGACTTAGAGCACGTTATGACATTCTCAAAATATACAGAAACACTTGTGAGTTCACTTTCATTTAAAATAGGAACGTAGGAGTGGGATGCAAACGTTATTAAATCCAAAAGACAGTCAGAAGGCAGAGAAACGGAGTCAAACTAGGAACCGTTCACTCCACTGTGACCGACTCATGGCTCACTAGGGCTGAGCCGTCCAGTGTGGGAGCCACGAGTCCCACGTGGGGAAGGAGCATTTCGTCTCCGGCTCATTCGAATGGAACGGAAATGAGCCGTGCGCGCAAAACGCACCCTGGATTTAGAACACGGGATGAGCAAGAGAGTGTAAACTATCTCACTAAACACTTTTGCATTGATTACTTGTCCAAGTAAACATATTTTGGAAATATTAGGTTGAATAAAAAAGTATTATTAAAATCACCTTCACCTATTTCTTTATATTTTTTTTTACTTTTTGTATTATGGCTGCAAGGACAATTTTAAACGATATATATGGGGCACATTACATTTCTACTGGACCGTGCTGCCCTAAATGTGGAATTGCCACGAGATTCCACTTTAGGCTAACCAGAAATTCTGCACTGGACACTCCCGCCCTGGTTTTCTTGATCTTGAACTAATGGGGTTGACGGTGTGGGAAGAAGATGTGGTTCAAATCATTCTTCACAGTACAGACCCTCTCTCTCCGAAGCAGCCCCCAGATTCTTCCCATAACTCCTCTTTTCTAGGCCAAACACTCCATGTTCAACAATCACTTTTCATAACCTGCTTGCCTCACTTTTCTCTGGACACCTTCCAGTTTCCCAGAGATCCTCTTAAAATACGGTGCTCAGCATTCTCCCTGGCCTCCTATCGGTAGTTGGGGCACTGAGGTTCTCACCTCCCCACACTAGACACCATATTTCTGTTAATTTGACCCCTCTGCTATTACCATCTTTGGAAACTGAGGCTTCTACCAGTGGTTCTCAAAGGAGAATCCCCAGACCAGCAGCATCAGCATCACCTGAGAACCAGTTTGAAATGCAAATTCTCTGGCTCCACCCAGGACCCAGATCCTGAATCACAAACTCTGGGGGGTGGGGCCCAGCAATCTGTGCTTTAACAAGCCTTCCAGGGGATTCTCATGCATGAATGAGTGTGAACTATACTGGTTTAGACCCAACACCTTCTACAATCTTCTGCCTGTGAGCCAGATTTCCCATTGTAATGGTTGGGGTTTGTTTTTGAACCATAATGCAGGAACTTGCCTTTGTTCCTGGGGGTGCATCATAATGCTGGGCCACAGATCTAACTTGTCTAAACCTTCTGGAACATAGATTCTGCCATTTCTCCCTGCATCGTGTGAACTGCACACGGACAACGCTGCCTTTCGTCTGTAGGCAGAGCTCTGATGTGAATGTTGAACAACACAGCCTTCAAATCAGGATCACGTTTCCCTCCATGCCTTGGGTCACGCCGTTCCCTCTGCTTCGGAAATATGTTTCCGAAGCCCATCTCCTTCACCCCCCCGATGGGCTTTCCTGCCTCGCTCTACCAAGATCCGCAGTATTTTCACTTAGATGTCACCTCTGTCAAGAAAATCAGGTTCGGGGGTGGTCATTCGAGCCTCCTGCACCGACAGCTATGAGTGTTTGAGTGACTTGTCTTCTGGAACGCTGATTCTCTACAGGCGCTGCTCTGCTCCCAGGGGCAATTCTGCAGCGCTGATTCTCTACGGGCATGGCTCTGCTCCCAGGGCCGGTGGCTGGACACATTTTTGGGGGTCACAACTTGGGGATACTACTAGCATCCAGTGGGTTGAGGCCAGGGATGCTGTTGAACATCCTAGAATGCATCAGTCAGGTCCCCCAACAAAGAAGGACGTAGCTCCCCACATCGACAGTGCTGACGTTGAAAAACCTGTCCTAGACTCTAAGTTCTGTGTCCCTTTTACTAACCAGTTTTAGCCCCAACAGAATGAATGACCCAAAGGGAATGCCGAATGTCTCGAAGGAAGAGGTGACATCTCCCTTGCTGGGAAGGTGAGAAAAACCAACCAAGGCAGGTTGATAACTCCCTGTTTTAGGAAACAACTTGCCTGGGGGCTAGTATGGTTGAAGACATACAGAACTCGTTTTTCATCAATAGATAAACCTGATTTACAATGAGTATACCCACTGCTGATTCATACTTGGGCTTGTAAGGTGCTCAAAAGCCACTAAAACATTTCTCGGTCTGTAGGTTGCCTGAGCACCTCTTTTTGCTATCCTATTGCCCTATTAATGTGTCGAGTTATATTTATTCACCGTGTGGACTTGGGCAGCTTAATCTCTCCAGGCATTAGTTTTCTCAGAATGGGTATAAATACACCAACACTTCCCGGGGCCTGGATACGAGGGTGAAGTCAGATGGAGTTTGAATGTCCTGAGCATGTATGCATATGGCTTGGTCTGGAGCAATCCCCTCCTCCTGGGAGTGACGATTTCACATTTAATCCCTCTGGCTATCCTGTGGGTCGTGAGCAGGTACTGTATACTCTTAATTTAAAAGACAATGACTCTGAAGTTGAGTCGGCCCAACTGGCTGGATTTTATCCAGCTTTCCATCCATGAAAACATCTTACTGGTGTCTATAATTGATTTTGACTGACGTAAAGAAACTTTTTCTGCCATTGACAAAGCTTTTCTGAAAGCTTCTCAAATGTTAAAAAGGACGATTTTCCAACCATCCAGCATGAGGATCCACACTTTTGCATCCAAGGTTGGCCGTGACTCCCAGACATCTCCAGTGGCGTGGGCTCACAGACGGGAGAGCAGATTCCCGTTTAAAGTGATGATACTTGGGGCGCCTGGGTGGCTCAGTCGGGTAAGTGCCTGACCCTTGATTTCGGCTCAGGTCACGATGTCACGGTTCGTGGGTTCAAGCCCCGTGTTGGGCTCTGTGCTGACAGCTTGTGCTTGGGATTCTCTCTCTTCCTCTCTCTCTCCGTCCCTCTCCGACTTGTGCTTTCTCTCTCTCTCTCTCTCTCTCAAAAATAAATAAGAAAACATTTTAAGTGATGACGTTTGAACTCTTGAAGGAAGCCAGCAAGCAGGGATGGGGAATTCCGTGCTAGCAGTGAGGCCTGAAGGCCTCACTGGAGCCTTCTCTGTGCTACACTTCCAACCAAGCTCGCTCTGTAGAGACCACATCCACTTGGAGCCTCATGGAAGCTGCTCTCCTGCGCTCTGCTGGGGGAAGAGCCCTGCCCGAGCGTCTCCCAGGGGGAGGCAAGGCCTGGGAGCCAGTGAGTCATTCTGTCTTGGCACAGAGTCCCCAGGGCTCTTGGGGGAAACAAACAGACTTTGTTGAAAGGAAGCCCTCCTGCGTATGAATGGCCACCAGTCAGCTCTTTGGTGGAGCCCTATAACCTGCTCCTGCCCCTTCTTCCCCTCTTGGCCCGGAGAAACCACAGTGGCTTGGGGGAGGGGGTGGACGCTTGAAGGTCAGACCTCTGTTGTCAGCCTGGAACAAAGACCCAGGCCCTGGCCGAGAGACATTTCCTGGGGCCCGAGAAGGGGCCCCTGCTTCTGACCGAGTTTTAGTGGCCTCACCATTGCTTGGCTAAGAGGACAGTCAGGCTGGACACCTCCTTCCCGTCATCTCTCTTCCGTTAGCTGGGTGGCGGTCAGGCATCTCCCTCATGTTGCAAGTGCTCTCCCTCCGGGAGCTCACTTCTGTGATGTTTATTCACCTTTGTTGCAGGAATTTCTCTGCCCGACACACAGCTTTATTATGTAATGCCACGGGGGGAATATTTTCCTCTCTTGGCAGCTGTATTGAGAATTTCTTATGAACAGACACCCACTCTTAGGAGAGAAGAATATTCAAATCGGTCTGTTTGGGGATCGGGGAGGGAACCGATCTTCTTGGGCCTGAATGGGAGCAGGCCGAGGCAGCCGGGGACAGGCTTGTGTCTCACTCCAGAGAAGGAAGGAAGAAGGAAGGGTAGAAGCGTGGGGTTACTGCCGGCGTGGTGTCCTAAAGCCGTCCGTGTGCCCCTGTGACCCATCCAGTCCTGGGATCATCAACCTTTCAGTAAAGGCCCCGCGCCCGGAATGTTTCAGATGAGTGGGTTTCTTTCAGAAATCCCTTTAAGATACATGCTTCTTGTTCAGCTGGATGAGGGTGACAAGCCACGTGAGCTCAGAAGCTGGCAGAAACAGGAGGCGATAGCTCTTGGGGGAATTCGCAGTAAACTGCGGGGACAACTCTGGGTTTTTGAAAATCCGTGGAATTCGGGTTTGGACTAATTTTAACTAAATGTGCTAGGAGTGAGGGCTGTGGATAACATCTGACTCACACTGTCAATGTCCCTGGGCTCGCCTTCACTGGTACCCACGGTTCTCTCCTCCTCTCACAAAGAGGAGGGGGCTGGGGCTCCATATGCTGAGGCTCACTGCGATCGAGGGCACGACATGGTCTCCGAGGAGGAGGAGAAGGAGGAGGCGTGACCCTGTTTATTAGCTCCTTGGAGCAGGGAGAGGGAGCCGGGACAACGTGGCAGGTGTGCGGGAAGCCCTTCCCCTCATTAACCCAGATGGAGGTCACGGCTCCATCCCGGCTGCTGCCAGGAAACAGCGGCTTGTCAAAACTTCGGGCGAAACGCAAGGTTCCAGCTCATTGGAACCCAATTCCGCGATGAGCGCGGGCAGAAGAGGGAGCTGTGCTTGACTAGCCCCAGAGAGGCCAAGCAGATGTCGTGCGAGACCCCTCTCTGCCAAGCTCCAGCACTGGCTGGGCTCATCACCCAAACAGGGCCCCGGGGAGAGCAGCTGATGAGGGCCTCGCCGTGCAGGGAGCCACGGAGCCCTCGGCTCTGCCCCCTCCCCCAGGGCGGCCTGGCCCCCTGCCAGCTCAGTTAGGAAAGGAGGCCGGGCAGCCAGTCGTACGTGGGGAACTCCTGCAAGAGACCCAGCAATGCTTTTGGACGGCGTCCAGCCGTCACGGGCCGCAGGGACTTCAGCCGGGGCGGGGCCGGCCGGGAGACAGAAGCTGGGAACACGGGCACGCTCCCCCCGCCCCGGGGAGAGAGGTGGACATAAACTGTGAACTCCAAAAGCAGGTCTCTTAGCTGCTCTGTCTGCAGTGGCTTGGAGAGCGATCACGGCTTCCCTCGGGCCGAACAAGTGCTTGCCCTGGAACCCAGACACATTCCGGAAAGCAATGAGGGATCTGCACGCTGACACGCGCGCCCATGTGTGTGTCTAAATGGTGTGAGCGCCTGTTCCGTACGGCCGTGCGTTTGAGCGAGGGCAGACCGGTCACCGCGTGAGAAGGGTGCGGTCGGTTGCGGCGTGTACACACGGACAGCGGGGGTGCGCTTTTCTTCACGTGCCTGTGTGCGTCGTGTTCTGCGTGTGCGTTGCCTGACCGTACGTGAGCCTGCATGCGCACGGCCAGTGTGTAGGTGCTTCGCCGGGTGTCTGTGCGCGCATCTGGCCACGTGGTCAGCCGTGCCTTTGTTAGGGTACGTGTCCTCTGTGTGCGGAGAGGTTCCTGGACTATGACGTGTGGGCGTGCCGACCACAGGCCCCAAATGCATGCGTCATTCTAGCTGGTAAACTGCGTGTACGTCCAATGGGTGTGCACGTCCCGTGTGTGTGTACTTTTTATAAAACCCCTGCATGTGTGTGTGTGATGTGTGTGTCAGTTGTGTGAATGCATGGGAGAGAAAAGGCACAGCGCTGGAAACGATGGGTGGCCCATCCAGCCTATCCACAGCCATCTCTGGACATCGAAGCCCCCTGGCACGGCACGTGGGGTTGGGCCCCAATGGCTCACCTATCCCTCCTCCAGGCCAGCCCCGTTGCCTGCCATGCCTGGTGGCCCCGTAACTCCCTTTACTCCATTTCTTAAACCTGCTTATAGTTCCATGCCCTTGGGCCTCTGTTCGTGCTGGTCCCTCTCCTGGAACGCCCCTTCCCTTTTCTGTCATCTTTCTGCCACTTACTGATTGTTTCAGATTCGGTTCAAGGGTGGACACATCTAGGTAGCCTCCTTGATGTTGAAGCTGATCATTTCCTACTTTGTCTCCCAACTATGAACGCAAACACACCTCCCCAAAAGCACCTCTGAGGTTCTAGGCACTTGTTTGCCTGCACATGTGTTTTCCTGTCCAAGATGGTGACCCCCGGGAGGAGGGAGACCGGGCTGGCTACTGCTCCCTGAGCACTAGGGCATTCCAGACCTTCTGCTAGACCTACTCAGCCACATGGCAGTCCTGTTAGGCAGGTGACTTTGTTCTCACTCTAGAGATGGGGTCGCTGAGGCTCTCTGAAAGGGTCATAGATCTCGTAAGTAGCTGGGCAAGAACTGAACCCTATATCTGACTCTGGGGCTCAAGTATTATACTGTTACACCATTCCTACTGAAGAACTTATTCTTCTGATCGATTGACTGATTCATTGATTCCAGAAATATTTATTGAGCGCTTGCCATATACCGGTTGCTGTTCTGAGCTCCTAGAATACAACCCCAAATTGCCTCATGGAGCTTGAATTGTAGTTCTGGTTGACCCCAGGAGGCTGGGATGGATGGTGTGTGTGTGTGTGTGTGTGTGTGTGTGTGTGTGCGCGCGCGTGCATTCTATCTTTGAGCCGGAGTGTCCCAGGATCCAAGGTTATCTCAGAAGGAGATGCCCTGAAAGATTAGTCGTGCAACTGTGGAGTGGAGAAGATGAGAAACAGATCATCAAATGCCCACATCCTACTGCCCGGAACCTGTGAATGTATTAGGCTCCATGGAAAAGAGAAGTTCAGGTTGCAGATAGAATTAAGGTTGCCAAGCAGATTTTAGGATAGGGAGATTATCCTGGATTATAAGGGTAGGGCCAGTGAAATCACAGGTGTTCTGAAAAGCGCCAGGGAAGACAAAAGCAGAAGGCGTCAGGATGACACGGGAAGGACAGGACTCACCGTTGCTGACTTTGACGGTGAAGGCCGGGGCCGGGAGCCAGAGCATGTGGGCAGCCTCTAGAAGCTGGAGAAGACGAGGAAACAGATTCTTCCCTGAAGCCTCCAGAAGGAATACAGCCCTGTTCCCAACTTGGCTTCAGCCCAGTAAGAAGCATGTTGGAATTCTGACCTCCAGAACTGTAAGACAATGAACGTGGGTCACTTTAAGTTTCTCGGAGGTGAAATATTAATGGTGGCCGCAAGAAATGGATACAGGAGCCAGGGTCTCAGGTCGGGAGACACGGGTTGCATCAAAATAAAATCTGGATGCAAGCTTCGTGAGCTAACGGCATAATAAAGGGTGAAGGATGTTGAGTGAGAAGCGCCAATGAGCAAGTTCCAACTGTGTGAGAGGTTGATGGCCACGGTGCATGCACACCGAGCGTCTGGGGGGCCTTGACTTTCACTCAGCGATAGATGCATTTCCTCAAGCTAGGGACAGCTGCTTAAAGGAACAGCATAGCCTGCTATTCCTGCTGCTGGTTTCAGGAGAAGAGTGAGACCCACTGGGGACTGAGGCAACGGTTCCCATGACAATGGGAACGCGACCCCAAACCAAAGCTCCCAGAAGCTCTGCAAGCAAGGCTCTGACGATGGGGAGCCTCAGGCCTTGTCCCAGAAGAAGGTCATTCTGACTCCAGACCGAGCTGCTCCACTTGGACGGCATCCCCGCTATCCAAAAAGCCCCGCGGGCCAACGGGCAGCAGCATCAGCGGCATCAATGGCAAAAAAATGAATAATTACATATTTCCTTCTATGCTCGTTGTTGGGGGCTGAGAGAAAGGGCCACAAATAGGGCTCCAGGAAGGAAGCTCATGAGGGAAAACTGGACCAAAGCTGAGCAATGACTGGGGGTGGGGTGGGGGGGGGTTCCATTACTGCAATTAGCACACTGTATAAACAGCACTTACGGGCTCTATCTGGGAGTTTGTGGTAATCCATCTGAAATAGACAACTATTTTATGCAGGGAGGAATGAGGGGGACTATTTCCAAGTCAATTTAATAGTCTAGTCTGCAAACAATCCCCTTCCTCCTTGTTCACGCTCTCCCCTTCTCTCCCCTTCTTGGCTCAGAGCCGCGTCCCCTCCTCACAGCTGTGCTCACTTGAATGGTAAATCAAGCCCCCTAAAAACCTGGCATGTGGAAATCTTTCAGCATCCTCGGGCTGTCTTTATCCCACGGTGGGGTTTTGCTGGGCTTCTCCTTTCTCGCTCACAGACAATCAGAACTGGACTTGTCCTCTCCTCTGTGACCTTCTGTCTTGCAAACAGGAGGATGGGTTTGCCGTAGGGGAAGGTGTCTCTGTAAGGAGTGAAGAGGTCCCAGGAGCTTCTGACCGACACCTTCCTGATTCTTCTCATGCTTCTGAGGGCCTGCCAGGGTGCGTGTTTGTGTGCAGCTCCCGAATCTCTTTCTCTCAAGAAACCCGGCTGAGGGTACGATTTTGTCATCCAGCTGCTCTCTGGGTAAAGCAATTTGGCTCAGAGCTGGGGAAATTCCAATTACCAGACTCTAGAAACTGAAATATTTTATACCTTTTTCTAGCAACCTATTCTGTCTCTCTGTCTTGCTCGTCTACCCTCCCTTCCACCATCCCCCCTCTCTCTCTCTTTTCTGTTTTGGCTCTTTGGGCAGAAATAGCCAAATATTGTCATGAAGACATGTTAACCAAGTTAAAAAATATATATCACCTTGGCAGTATAAATAGAACAGGGGCATGGTTTCCCTGATCTGTCCCCCATCTTTGTGTCTAGGTAATTTGGGGTTATACACATTTTCTTTATAGAGATTTCAAAACGTTGAAAACGAATGCCCGAATTTTGACCCATTCATTGTTAGCAACTCAAGGGATTTTTTCTGGAGCACCAAAATGCCACATAGAGGGTGGTGGAAAAGATGGAAATTGTTGTGACAGTCAAATCCATCCCCAAACTTTGCCAAATGTCTCCTGGGGGGGGTGGGCACGGTGACCCCTGGTCGACAACCTCTGTCATCACGGAATGAATTTTTACAGCAATCCTACAAGTTCAAGGTTTCACTTCAGAGTAGTGAATTGTCTTGCCTGAGACCACCCAGGCTTTAAGAGTCTAGGTTTAAGTTCCTATCTCAGGCTCTTTCCAGAGCTGTGCAGCTGCCTGCCCCACGGACTGTTTCCGAAAATTCCACATGGCCTGAAGTGGGGGCGGCCCATCCTGGGTGCTGTCTAACGGACACAGCCCAGTAGAGCTCCATTTCTCAGTGCACAGAGGGCTTCTAGATCTGGCTGCAAAAAAAGAACAACACCGTCTCTGTTATGAAGAAACCCACAGCTTGGAGAAAAAAAAAAAAAAGCAGGGACACGTCTGATTCATCAGGATGACTCATACCTGGGATCACTTCGCCTCGACTCGGCTTCCCGTGGCCTGTCGCGACTTGTGAAGGGCCACGGTGAGTTGAGGAAAGAAAAGTCCCTTTTGAATGTTGGGGATGGATCCACCCGTCTGGGTGCAGAGAGAGCTCGGTGCAGCCATCAAGATAGCTTTATGGGGGACGCAGAATCAAACTGCAGGGAATCCAGCGTGCAGCGCTTGGGAGGTCCTTAGAAGTTTCCAAACCCGTCCTGGCCAGCCCACTGTGCCCCTCCATGGATGGCTCACGAACCTGGAGCCGTGGCCAGCTACAGCATACAGGGGAATGTATTCAATAATTTCTTAGCAAGACCGGAGCTCGGGGGGGAAACGGATCTTCAGGTGCGGATACGGTGGTGATTATCCTGGCGAATGCACCAAGCTGCGGAGTTCATCCCTTTACACATAAACCCTTGTCACCACCGTGATTACATCAGGCCTCTGGGAAGCCATGTGCGCGGCCCTCTATTATCTGTTGATAGATTACTTGGTAATCACACTCATGTCGTTTTCTTGAGGACAAGAGGGTGTAATCTTCCTGCTTCGTGGGTCTCCCATTTCTTGGTGCGCAGCTAATCCCCATCCGGCTCGCTGAGTGACTGGGTTGACAGAGGAGCCGGTGAATTTCCACCAACCCCATTAGGGGTCTTTGTGCCCCTCCAGCAGACGGTTGCCCAAATTCCACCCATTAAAAAAAAGAATGGGCTAATTAAGCCTGCCAGCCTAATTTTGTGCTTTCTAATTTTGCCCTTTAAATGCATCATAATTATCAGATGCAAAATACATTTTCAAATGCAGAGCCACTGACGGGTGTATTTTTAAATGTGCAGGGCTAAGACGGGAGTTAGCAAAGAAGCAGGCAGTATTTTTAACTTGCATCGGGGCAGGAAAAGGCCATTGCCTCACCGATTCCTGCCAGTGTATTTGGAATGAAAACGGCACTTATTCCTGTGTTACTGAAATGGATGTCACTGTAGTGCTGTGCCCCGCAATGCTGCTGGGTGCCATGTCATTTGGGGTGCACTTGGACAAGTTGGGGGGTGTGTGGTCACAGCTCTGGGACTCTGGGCTTCACGTTAGGGCATGGGGTACATGCCTCCCCAGACACTGCAGAAGTTAGGGTTGATACAGGCACGGATTTGGAAGAGCTAGCCCTTTCACCTTGTTATTATCTTAACAGCTTTCCGTGGTTTTTCTTTGTTATTGACCAAAGCGTGCACCTAAAACCTTTGGTTCCTGCAGCTTTTGGCCCGAAATAATTTTCCTTCTCCCCAGTCTACCCTAAGAGGCATGGTATAATTCTATTCAAAATGAATGCCAAAAACAAAAAGCGTCATAAATAATTATGTATCATATTACATTTAAAAGATACAGCAATTCTATTCAGTGTATCCAACCCATATTAAGTTGCACTATATAAAGCGGTGTAATATAATGCATTTCAATGGGTCTAACGCAAAAAAAAAAACAAAAAAACAGCCATACTAGCACATTAGCTTGGGACTCAATACCATGGAGCTTTCCCCTCTGAGTTTATCGCCCCCATTTCATAAAGCCCTTCTTTTTACTGATGGGGAAACTGAGGCGCAGAGAGTTTGCACGGGAGAAGCAGGGTGGGAACAATTCTTCTCCCGTTCCCCTTCGGGACAGAGAATATTGCAACCCCTCCGGGTGGACCCACTATTCCTTGGATCCCGACGAATGTTCCCAGGGCGTGTTGGCATCTGGCTGCAGGGTCGTGACTGCGAGAACAGCATCTTCCCGCAAGACTCTGCCAACAGGGCTCTGGACGCTACTGGGCTCCTTCCGGAAATCCCTTCTAAATAGGCATGATAAAATGGATGACACGAATGTCCACAGCAGCACTATGCATAACTACCAAAAGGTGGAAACAGCTCAAATGTTGATCAACTGGCGAAGACGTAAACACGTTGGTGTTGTTTCCAGGCAGTGGAACGTTCTTCGGCCGTAAAGAAAAGAATGAAGCCCTGATACGTGTTACAACACGGAGGGGCCCTGACAACACGCTAAGCGGAGGAAGCCAGACACAAAAAGTCACATTTTGGAGGTCCAGAAGAGGCACATCCATACAGAAAGGAAGTAGATTAGTGGTTCTAGGGGCTCGGGGTAGGGAAATGAGGAGTTACGGTTTGTAGGGATGGAATTCCTCTTTGGAGATGATGAAAATTTTCTGAAATTAGTGAGTGGTGACAGCTTCTCAGCCTCGTGAATATACTAAGAACCACGCACTGTATCTTTTAAAGGGTGAATTTTATGGTATGTGAATTATGTTTCTATAAAAAATAACGGGTTACGTTATAAAATTAAAAGCCAAGATGGATTACCATTTTGACTCTGTGGTTCCCGCAGAAATGGAAACCACGCAGTAGTTTCCACGCTGCTTTAGTGGTTTCTGAGGTCCTTTCTGAGCACCGTCCATGGGTCTGCCGGCATCGGATGAGGGCCCACCGGAGGGAAGAACCACAGTGATCATCCAGGCTCGAGAAAGGCAGAGGTCATGTTGAGGTCACAAAGGCCAATGTGAGAAATTCAGTCAGAGCAGAAATGCATTGCCCTTGAAGCTAGAAGACCTGAATTCAAATCCTGACCATGCCACTCGGAGCTGTGTGACCCTGGGTAGATCTCTTAAACCCTTTGTGCTTGGAGGACCTCATCTATAAACTGAACATACTGATAACACCTCCCTTGAGGAATTCTTATGGGGATTAAATAATGAATTGTTATTTGTAAAGGGCTAAAACAGGGTCCTGCGGTATGTGAGCACTACGTATATCTTTATTAAGATAATTTTGGAGTTGCATTAATTTCCTTTTGCCACTCTAATGACTTACCACAAACTGAGCAGCTTAAAACCACACACATTTATTATCTGCCAGATTTGGAGGTCAGTCGTTCCAGGAGTTCTGGAAGTTGAAATGGGTCTATGGGGCTAAAGCACATGAGTTGGCAGGGCTATAGTCTGGAGGGTCTCAGGGAGAATCTGTTCCTTCCCTCTTTCAGCTTCTAGAGGCTGTCTGAATTCCTTGGCTTGTTGCTGTGGGCCACTCTGACCTCTGCTCCTTTGTCACATCTTTGACTCGGCCCTTCTTGCCTCCCTCTTGTAAACACCCTCGTGGTTACATTGGATCAACGTGGATAATCCAGGACAAGGAAATCTGCAAAGCCCCTTTTGCCACATAAGGTGACATATTCACAGGTTCCGGGTTTAGAATGTGGCCGTCTTTGGAGGGGGGGCATCCGTCTGCCACAAGAATATATTACTTTCTCGTACAGCTGGTTGAGCTACATACGCTTAATCAGGGGGTTAGGAAATACTTGAGACGCTCTGAGATTTCTATTTAATTCAAATACACCAAAGGGTCTGGGATCTGAGGGAGGCTGGGCCGGCTCCCTAAGGCTTAATCCCCATCATTCTAGTTGCTCTGACGTCAGTGCAGGGGAGGGAGGCATTGTTCCTCCTGCAGGTACCCTCTGACCAAGAGTCCTGGTGCTCTCTGTTCCCCGTGCCTGAACACAGTTCCTCGAAACTTTCTTCATGAGTTGGCTCAGATGTCACCTTCTCAGGCTCACTCTGACCATCCTATTTAAAAGTGCGACCCACTCGAACCTAGCCTTCTAAAGATTCCTCCCCTCCGCCCCCCTGCCCATGATCCCTGCCTCCTAGGATTCACACCTTTGTGCAATTCTCTTCCCTCGAGGGCTGGGCCTAGATTTTAATGAACAGAATATAACAAAAATGATTGGCTATCCCTTATGGATTACCAAAGCCCATGACTTCCATCTGCCACTCTCTTTTGCTCTTTCGTTTGCTTGATCTAATGAAGCCGGCTGCCATGTAGCGAGCTATCCAATGGAGAGGTCCACATGGCAAGGAACTGAGCGTGGCTTCTGGCCAACAACCCACAAGGAACTGAGTCCTGCCAACAGCCAGGTAAGTGAGCTTGGACGCGGTTCTCACTCTCGCCGTGTGTTGGGCTCACTACAGCCCCAGCGGACGTCTCGATTATAGGCTTCTGAGAGGTTGCGAAACTGAGGACCCAGCGAAGCCATGTTGGATTCCTGAGAAACTATGAGGTCATGAATGTTGCTTGGAATTGGAATGTTTTGGGGTAATTTTTGGAGTAACAGATAACTAATATAATAGTCGACATCAATCGGAGGCCGGCAGGCAGCGCGCCAGATATATTTTGCACATAACCGTATTTGATCCTTTACAATTGGTACTATTATTCGCCCATTTTAAAGATGGGAAAGCTGAGGCTCTGTAAAATCGGGGCTTGACCAGCATCCCCGAGCTGGTAAGCAGAAGAGTCAGGTGAAAATGACCCATATTGTTTTTTATCGGCTGCATGGATGGAGTTCAGCCTGTGGTTGGGGAATAGTGCGATTTCCTGTGGATTAATGTGGGAATCAGATAAATATTTGGTGGAAGCCTCCATATGGAGAACTCTCTCCTTGGAGTTGCCCACAGCCTCCTCTCATGAGCAACTCTCCCCAGCCTAGTAACGTACCCATGTAAGAACTAACCAAGGAAGACTGCATTTTCTGGGCATTTTCCTTGGAATCTTACATCAGGCCTTCGACGTAGCTGGCAAGGGCCGGGAACGGGCGCTTCAGATGCCCATCTTCTCTCCCGAAGCCATCTAGAGGGTGAGAGTGAAAGTCTACCCTGACTTGGGGGTCTATAGGAGGTGTGTTTTCCCCAGGAGAGACCTTTAAGAGCCCTTGGAAGCAAGCTAAGGAGGAAGAGAACCAAGAGAGTTCTTTTCTGCCTAAATTTATGCAAATCAGCGGTTTGTCCTCCAAACGTGATTTTTATCTCCGTTTCCTTTTGCAGCTGATTGAGCGATCGGAAGCAAGCACTGCAGTTGTGACCCCCATCTGAACTCTGCCCCTCTGAAAACCCATTTGCTTCTGCAAAACCTTGCTACCTTGAGCCCACCACTGTTTTCCAGGGGAGGATCCCAAGGGTTCCGGTCTGAATCCCCTCCCACCCTGTTGTGAGAATCCTACTTGTCTTTGCACTGAAACTGACTTCCATTCACTAACTGAGACATTCTTGGAGGTAGAAGGCAGAGGCCACTCTCCTTAGCCCTCTGGAAAATGAAGCACAAGGCCGATCAGGTTGGTTTTCATCTGCACAGAGTCAGGATGTTGACATCTGCAAGGTTTGGGTGAACACCAAGTTCAACAGTTTCATGTTACAGACAGGAAACTGAGGCCAGAGAAAGGAAGGGATTTGCCTACGGTGACCTAGTTGGCTGGGCAAAGGGCATATCTTGAGGGCTGCAGACACGTAAGGATTGGGACATCCTGGTACAAAGCTCAGAAGGCTCCTTCCACCAAGCCAGCGATTGTACAGCAGTTAAAAGGGGTTCTTCGGTTCTCCGGCACTTTATAAATGTTATCTCCATCTTCACAAAAACGTCCAAGTCCACAGTGGTTTCTTTATTTTTTTTTTTAAAGAAGTTACTGACCTAGTTAAAGGATCTGATGAAATACGAAACTCTTTCCTTCGTAAAAAAAATACAATATGCCAAAAATTATATTACGTTTTAAGGACTCTTTGAAGGCCCATGGACTCCAGGCTGAAAGCACCTGCTTTTAAGTTTGGTTATTTTCCCCATAGAGCACATGGGAAAACTGAAGTTCAGAGAAGGTATGTGCTATGCTCATGCCTAGTGTGGTGATGTATGCCCTTAAACAGAGATTGGCTGAACTCCAAAACTCAAGTTGGTTCATTCCCCCAGATTACAATGAGATGAAATACCACAGATTCTGGAAAACAAGTATTCACTCATTCTTTACCAATCATTATGTTGTTGTTAAAGCCTCTACCGAGCGCCTGGCATTGGAATAAGAAATGGCGCCTTGGAACTTACGCAAAGTTTGGCATAGCTGGCTTTCCTGTCTGCAAGAGAGAGCCTGCAACTGGGAACTCATGGCCGGCCTTCCCAAGATGTGTGTGTGTGTGTATGTGTGTGTGTATTTTATAAGAGTAGATGTGCAGCAGTCCCCAGCGAAGGAGATGGGATGGACACCCTGCAGAGGGCTTCATGGGTTGAACAGAGCAGAGACTAAGGAGCAAACTCAACCAGGAACCAAATGCGTTCCATCGAAGTTGACATGCAGTGTGTCCAGATCCGACGGGAGCGTTCCATCCTGTTATTTTTAGGATTAAGACTTTAGGCTTTATATCAGAATGACGCTATATGGTGTGATAGGCTCCTTGTCCTGCCTTCTTTAGAGGTGCTGGGGCTGGAAGCCACATGTCCCCTGGATGGCCCTTTCCACCATGGTCATGGGGATCCAAGTGATGTCTGGTTAAAGTAATGGGAAAAGAATCAGTGGTGGCAGTGGGGGTCACCAGGAGGAGACTCAGTCTGGTAAATGAAAGAGACTGTTTAGATCAGAGCCAGTTGGCTGGCCCGGTTTGTATAGTTGATGCTGGGTAATTGTCTTCACTTTGATTTTTGCCTAACCGAGTAACTTCTCCCCAGTCTCCGTAATAGCCTGAGTTGCTCCTGAATCTGGTCCCAGGATACTTTCCCTGATTTCTGGCTATTAGGTTTTCCTCTACCTGTCCTCTAAGCTGCTGAATCGCATTTAGAGACTCTCTAGTAGTCTAAAGATGTCCTAAAAGACTTCCTTCTAGCTAGTCCAGCTCTGCGCTGGCCTCCAGGGAGCTGGAGCTCCAGAAATCATCCCCCTTGGAGAAGTACCATCAGAAGAGGCTGTGGGGGGGCGGGGCATGGAGCAGGTATAGTTGTGGAAAACGGCATAGGAGGCTGACTGAGGTCCAGTGGTCAATTTGTTGATGATCTTAAAGCAAGAAGAGAGCAAGGTGGAAGTAATCCTCAGTAGTCCCCTTGGATTTGGTCACTCAGGGAAACTCCCCACCCTCCTGTAGAGTGAGTCCCTTGAGTTCTAATCCTGTCTCGGCCACCAAGTCTGTGTGATATTAAACAGGTCCCTTCTCCTTTCGGGGGCTCAGTTTCTCCATCTATACCGTGGGTGGGATCACATGCTTTCCCCAGGTCTTTCTGCCCGCTCCCCCCGAATCTAGACTTTTCTGTTTGAGATTTGAGAAAACATCCAAAATGAGTTTCTTTAGTGGAGGTATAATTTACATACAGCGAAACGCTCTTGACTGTACTGTTGAGTCACTTTTGACAAACACATACACTTGTGTAACTTCACTGACCCCAACTGGGACACAGAATGTTTCCATCCCCACAAAAAGTTCCCTTGTCCCGTTTTCCAGGCAATTCTTTACCTCAGAGGCAACCGCGGATCTGATTTCTATCACTGTAGGTTAGTTTTGCATATTCTAGAATTTCATATAAATGGAATTATACAGTATGTACTTTTGGGTCTGACTTCACTCAGCACATTATTTTTGAAATTCATCTACATTGTTGTATGTAGTTTACTCCGCCCTTTTGTTTCTCTTTCTTTCTTTCTTTCTTTCTTTCTTTCTTTCTTTCTTTCTTTCTTTCATTCCTTCTTTCTTTTTCTTTCTTTCTTTCCTTTTCTTTTCTTTTCTTTTTTTGCTGAGTAATATTCTATTATTTGAATATATTACAGTTAGTTAATCCATTTTCCAGTTGATGGACATTTGCTCTTTTCCCAGCGTTTGGCTGTTATGAGTAAAGGTACCAAGAACGTTTGTTCATACACAAGTCTTTTTTTGTGGATCTGTGTTTTTATTTTTCTCGGACAAACATCTAGGAATAGAATTGCTGTGTCATTAGGCAGGTGTGCATGTAACTTTTTAAGAAACTGTTCAGCAGTTTTCCCGAGTGGTTTTTACCCTTTTATATTCCCACCAGCAATGCATGAGCGTTCTGGTGGCTCCACCAGCTCTCCATCATTTGATGGTATCCTTCTTCCCCTCCTTAGACATTCTAGGGAGTATATCATGGCTCACAATGATTTTTACACTCATTTTTATTTATGTTTTTGTTTCATTTTACCACTGAGCCAAAAGCAAATTGTTATCAGGACCCTGCTAAAGAGTGAAAGATACTTCGAATGATTATTAAATATCCGCATTTTTTTTCTGTTAAATTCAGTCTTTAATTTCTTTTTTATTTTCCTTTTCTAAAATTTTTAAAATTTTATTTTTTAAATTTACCTCCAAGTGAGTTAGCATATAGTGCAACAAGGATTTCAGGAGTAGATTCCTTAATGCCCCTTCCCCATTTAGTGCATCCCCCCTCCCACAACCCCTCCAGGAACCCTCTGTTCTCCATATTTAAGAGTCTCTTACGTTTTTCCCCCCTCCCTGTTTTTATATTATTTTTGCTTCCCTTCCCTTATGTTCATCCGTTCTGTCTTAAAATCCTCATATGAGTGAGGTCATATGATTTTTGTCTTTCTCCGACTAATTTCACTTAGCATAATACCCTCTAGTTCCATCCACATAGTTGCAAATGGCAAGATTTCATTCTTTTTGATTGCTGAGTAATACTCCATTGTGTGTGTGTGTGTGTGTGTGTGTATGTGTGTGTGTGTGTATGTATATATATATACATATATATATGTATATATATATATATGCACATATATATATATATGTATATGTATATATATATATGTGCATATATATATATACCACATCTTCTTTATCCATTCATCTATCATTGGACACTTGGGCTCTTTCCATACTTTGGCTGTTGTTGATAGTGCTGCTATAAACATGGGGGTGCATGTGTCCCTTTGAAACAGCACACCTGTATCCCCTGGATGAATGCCTAGTAGTGCAACTGCTGGGTCATAGGGTAGTTCTAATTCTAATTTTTTTGAGGAGCCTCCATACTGTTTCCCAGAGTGGCTGCACCAGTTTGCATTCCCACCAGCAGTGCAAAAGAGATCCTCTTTCTCCGCACCCTCCCCAACGTCTGTTGTTGCCTGAGTTGTTAATGTCAGCCATTCTGACAGGGCTGAGGTGATATCTCATTGTGGTTTTGATTTGTATTTCCCTGGTGATGAGTGATGTTGAGCATTTTTTCATGTGTCGGTTGGCCATCTGGATGTCTTCTTTGGAGAAGTGTCTATTCATGTCTTTTGCTCATTTCTTCACTGGATTATTTGTGTTTTGGGTGTTGAATTTGATAAGCTCTTTATAGATTTTGGATAATAACCCTTTATCTGATAATGCCATTTGCAAATATCTTCTCCCATTCTGTTGGTTGCCTTTTAGTTTTGCTGATTGTTTCCTTTGCTGTGAAGAAGGTTTTATTTTCATGAGGTCCCAATAGCTCATTTTTGCTTTTGTTTCCCTTGCCTCGGGAGACGTTATTTTGGGGAGAGTGCAAGCAGGGGAGCGGCAGAGAAAGGGGGCCAGAGAATCTGAAGTGGGCTCCACACTGACAGGCTGACAGCAGTGAGCCTAACGTGGGGCTCGAACTCATGAACTGTGAGATCATGACTTGAGCTGAAGTCGAATGCTCAACCGACTGAGCCACCCAGGTTCCCCTAAATATCCACATTCTTCTGCAGATGGCTGGTCTGCCAAATCATGCCTCCTTTACTGACTCTTTTCATTGCAGATAATTGCATTCCATTTCTTTTCATAAATACGTATCAATTGCCAAATATGTGTAGGTCTCTGGTACTAGATTCCTATCAAGATAGTAAAGAAAAGCAAGACTGGATTTAAGCTCTCAAGGGCATTATGGGAGAGGCAGAACCTAATGCCAAAAATGGTATCTTGCCACTCCAATGTAACCTGGAAGAGATCAATGTGTTGAGGAGCCTATACAGGGAAAAATAACTCCCACCATATCTGTCAAGGAAGGAGAGAGATACAGTTTTGAAAATCTGTATGTAAAGCAATACCAGAAGCATCAGGAAAGAAGTGGGCAGGGAGGTTAAAACCTGGTTGAACCCCCCCCTAACTTCCCAACCTGGCATGTATTAGGCATCCTTGAGACATGGGCACACTTAGAGTGATTAGTGGAGATCGGGAAGCCAGCCCAGGGAGTTGAAGCATTGCACCCACAAGTTGGTACCAGTGAGAACGTGCCGACAATGGGCAGTGGCATCGCTGGGGCCGAGTGCAGAGCGTTAAGAAGAGGAGGGCATGGCTGGGCTTTCTCCCTAAGGTCTTGACCTGGGAAAGCATGTCTAGCATCTGAGAGACGGGTGCGTAGGTCTTCCTCGAAGGATATGTCACCGATATCCAAACGTGGCTTCATCTCCTCGGGGAGCCTGGTGTTCTCTGAGGCCCTTAGGGGAGTGAAGGGTCTGGCCACACAGCAATGAGCCCACCGTGGCCGGGGAAGTGCTGGATCAAGTTGGTTAAGTTTTCTTTCTCTGCTCTGGCTGGAGTAGCCCCCCTAGGAAAATCCCATAGCATGGGGCCTGGTGGAAAGGAGGCCATAGTCCCTTCCTGGTTTCACACTGATTGAGGAGAGGGGTGGGCAGAGCCGTCTCCCCATTCCTTCATTACAAGATCCAACATTTAGTGAACACGCACCGTAGGGAGTATACTGTGAAAACTGCAGATGAAAGTTGAGGCATGCAGAGGGGTAAAACGATCATTATAAAACAGGGCAAAGAGTGCTAACACAGAGCCATACATTGGGAACTCAGGCGGGGACACGTAATCCAGTTTGGAGGTCTCTGGGGGGCAGGATGCTGCCCAATCTTAGGCAGGAGGGTGGGGAGGGGTAGCTGGCAGGTAGGGCAGTGTTTGCATAAGTCTGGGGGAAAAGAAGAGCCTGAAAGGTTAGGGAGCGAGGTGGACGTCATTCAGTGGGGGCTGGGCGCAGATTGCTAGAGGTCTGCAGAAGTTTGCAAGCCCCCAAACCTCTGGCCCAGTGAGCTGTGCAGACACACCATCCATTTTCCCAAGTTTCTTTCTGAACAGTGGAGCATGTGGTGTGTAAATGTGTGTGTGTGTGTGTGTGTGTGTGTGTGTGTGTGTGTGTACGGATTCTCCAGATTCTGTACCTGGAGGCTCTCACAGTTCTGGGTGACCGCGATCCGTTCGGCCTTTCTCCCACAGCTGGTGACAGTGGTCTCTTTTCTGCTGCTGGACATCACCCAGTGGCTCTTCTGTAAAGCGTGGACTTGCTCCTGAGGAGGAGGAGGAGAAAAGTAGAAAATGAGAGATCACCTACAGAGCCCGGCAAATTGTGCTCAAAATTATTTGAGCTGCCACTGGGTTTAGAGGATGGGGGTGAGGATACTCTGATTAGATTTCCAGGCCACCTGCGTCAGAAATGATCCCCAGGCAGTTCTTCCTGAGAACAACTGGAAAGGACCCTGTTGTCCTCAAGCCCACCAAAAGAAAGGACTTGAACCAGAAAATCTCCCACATCCCTCCAAAATCCCAGGCTAAAGAAGGCTTCTCTCGAGGCTACACAGGAGCCAACCGGGTAGCCTGTTATGGGTAAGGAAGGATAAACACACCCAAAGTGAAAGCTTTACCTGTTGTTATGAACGGCAAGGCAGAATCTCAACACATGCGGATCAAAATAGCTAATGAAAAAGGAAGCGTTGGGGCGTCTGGGTGGCTCAGTCAGTTAAGCGTCCAACTTCGTTCAGGTCATGATCTCGCGGTTCCTGAGTGTAAGCCCCGCATCAGGCTCTATGCTGACAGCTTAGAGCCTGGAGCCCTGCTTCAGATTCTGTGTCTCCTTTCTCTGTCCCTCCTCTTGTGTGCTCTCTCTCTCTCTCTCTCCCTCTCTCTCAAAAATAAATCAACGTTAAAAACAATTTTAAGAGGAAGTGTTCATGGCAGCTCCTATACTAGGAAGATATGACTCAACTATCCATAGATGCGACACCAGGAAGCTGGGAAAAGCCACGTGACTCTGCAGGAGACAGATTCTGTGGCTATTACAACCCTGATTCCCCTGAGGATGAAGGTTTGGTTTGGCTATGGACCACGAGCTAGACGTTGACTAGTCTGACTCTCTTGTGGACCAACCACAAGCGTTGAGAGAGAAGTCTCTATTTCAACCCATAAAGTTCTGGACACGTATGGGCGTCAGGAGGAAGTAGGGCCTTGGGAGTAGTTAGGAAACCAAAGTGCTTGCTGGGAGGAACCATACATTTCTTTTCAATCACTGATTCTCAATGGAACGGTCTCAGGACTAGCCGAGGTCCCAACAGTCGTGTAGCCAGTCGCCCGAGATCCCTCCTCACCTTCTCCCTCCACGTTGAACCCACCTCTAGTTGGCCCCCAAGTTCTGCTGGCCGACCTCAAATACCTTATGAATTCACTCAATCTCAGTTATAATGGTTGCAGCTCAAGCCATTCCAGTCCTTCCCTAAACAGGCTTCCTGTCTCCACTCTTGCCCCTCTTCTTCAGACTAACTTATGCTTTCAGGTCAGAGAGAGAGAGTTTTAGAACTTGAATCTTACTCTGCAATGATACGACTCAACCTCCAGGTGTGTGCGGAGGAGACAGGCTAACTTCCGTAACTGACGTCACAAGATCTTCCCTGATCTAACCTGGCCCACCCCTCTGGTCTTCCCACCCACCTTGTGCCACCTCCCCGCCTCCTTCACCACACAGCCATTGGCTCCCGTTCACAGGTACCTCACTTACTCCTTCTTACTTCTGTGGTTTTGTTCATCCAATTCTTCTCCGTGCAATGTGTTTCCACTCAAGCCAGGAAAGGATCCAGGGCATCCCCGACCCAAACCTTTTGTTCCAGTTGCCACATTGGGGCAGAGAGATTTGTTCATGCTTGGATCTTCCTCCCCGACCTCTTGAGGGAGCACCACTGAACGCATGCCGACCTCCTCACCTTTTCTGGTGCCGGCCACATGTCAACAGGCAGAAAATGATCCCGAATGAGCAAATGGCCACGTTATCCAGCTAGCTTACACCACTTATCCTTAACCTAAGCTCACAGGGTGGGCTACAGATTTTCCAGAGACGAGTTCAAATCCCTCCACCGTCATTCTCCAGCGGTGGGCCTGGCAGCAAGTTTTGCTTCATCCCTTGAAGTCTCCTTGTTTTCGTGTGGAAAGTGGTGAAGACAAATGGATTATTATGCGAATGACCAAAAAAGAACATAGGCTAAGCTCTCACCACAGTGCTTCATGTGTGCTCTGTAAATAATTCATCTGTTGTCATTACCATCATCACCATGAATCAGCAGGACTCTGTCTTCAGAGTTCCTATACGCACTTCTCACTTCTGTGTTTGGCCTTGATTTTCCTGATGGCCTTTCTTCATCTTGACATCGTGGGGTGGTGGGAGACAGACAGACTCGCATAGAATACCTTCCTTCTCCTCATCAACTAACAGAAACAGCAGCCTCCCTGAGATTCCATCTGTGTCCATCACTGCTAACAAGTGTGGTGGGCTGCAGGCATTTCGAGGGTGTGCACAGAAAGAAGAGGGAGAAACTAAGCACAGAAGTCTCACTCGTCCTTCTAAATGCGTAGCATACATTATGCGCCATATGTTTTGTTCTTCTGAAATATGTTAGATCGAAGCTGACTTTGGTCTCTGGCCCAAAGCGGCTACCGAAAAGGGGCTATGACCTCATTCTCTGATCTTGCACTCTCAATAAGAAACCTCATTTTTCAATTTAGTGAAATCCAAGAAGCGATTATGTGTAAGAATCCAGGGAAGGGCTCGTCCTATTCACACTTGTTACCACATCCAAAACAAACACAGTGAGGCCTATTAACATCCAGGGTGTCAACTTGGGTGGGGGTCCTTGGAAACCCAGAAGTCTCCACTGGCAGCTTCTGTCAAGGCTGACTACACTTAACTTGTCAGGAAAGGTTGAGAGATTTACCAATTTAAATCCCTCCCGTGGCCTTCTGGTCTACTGTTGTTCTCTGACCTACCACAGACCAAAACAATCATTCTGGTTGTCAAATTCACGGTTGGCCATTGTGCAAGAGCCCTGTGTTACTCAGGGAAGATCTTCAGAAATGATTATGACAAATCCTGTTATTGGTGGTGTTATTCCTTTTGTTAGAACTTTTCTCAGCCTTCTGTCCTGTCTTTCCCTTTAAGGTTTCGCAGTGTTTTATTTGAAATAAGGGGAGCTGTTCTAGATTTTTAAAGTGCTATCTGGGCTTGGTATCACATTTCTTTTTAAAAGAGACAATAATTGTGGGATTCAATTTGTTGCCAGGGACTGTATAAGATACTTACTATATTGGAGGGATCTGTTTTTATCATCACGATAACCTGAAAAAAAAAATGTTATATCCATGAAGAAACTGAGGTTTAGAGAAGTAATTGAACTTGTCTAAGGTCACACAAATAGTAACCAGCGGAGACAGAATTAAAAACCTTTTAGAGCTTAATCCAAATTCCACACATTGCATTACCCTGTCTTTTTTTCTCTCTTTTTTTTTTTTTTTTTTAATACCTCGGGGATTTTGTTTCCTAGTTACAACTCTGAGCGAGTTTTTCCATGGAAGAGACTATAGTCGGGGAAATGCCATAGTGGGAATCCAGCAGGAAGAAGAAAGCCTCCTGACTCTTCATAGGTGGTGAAGACATTTGTTGGGCCAAAAATTAAATAATATCTACTCCTCATCAAGGAGGCGAGGTGTGGGGAAAACAGCCTGCAGAAATTTCCCTTTGAGTTGTGAAAGCTAACATTCTGTATCTTCAAAATACAAGATCACTTCAACTATAGCACAGAATGTAAAATTTCTTTCCAGGTGCACCCAGAGACTATTGACCGCATCTCGAAGAGTGAGGGATTCTGCTAAAATAATCATGTGTTGGCATTCCAGTAGACCCTGAACTTCCAGAATCCTCCTGCTCACCGTAGAGATGGTCCCCAAGTCTTCTGCTGGTAACATGAAGAGTCTCCCTTGGGTCTTAAACCTAGCTGCTGCCAAATCTGGGTCACTTCTGCCCAGAAGAGACCGTTCCCAGTTGCGATGGATCGGTGTGGTTGCTTCTCTGCCAACAACCGTTGTTGAGAGATTTGTTAGTTTCAGAATCTGGAAGAGCTGCCTATTAATTGCATTCCGTTACGCAAGACTAGACCGTCAAACATCTTCTAGGTACTTTGTGCTTTGTTTTAGGCACCAGTGTACAATTTGGAAGTATAAATAATGCAAATTTCCCTTTTGGAAATCTCAACTAGTCCACTGTTGTACCTAATGGAGGCTGTTCCTTTGCTGCGTGGGAAATAAGTTTTCCCGTCTGCACTGGAGTTGTAGGTAACCAACGAATCGTTCTTGCCCCAGCAGACAGCGTTTGGCCCTAAGCAATCTGTGAATAATTAAGCAACAAACACAGCTGCAAGTTCTAAAATGTTCAACATTTAATACATGTTAAGTAACACTTCTTCCCCCCCATTGGAGAGGGAGGGGGCTAGACAAAATAATTATCGAGACTTAGTCCCACTCTCCTCAAACTCATTTTGATGATCACTTTGTTCACAGACCGGCATTTAAGAACTGCCCCCTCCGCCAAGCAGGGCCACGGGCTCAGTGAAACTTCACCCATTGCCAAGTCCCAGATCTGTAAAGAGAGCGGACAAGCTGTCTGTACAAGCAGTGTGGATTACTGCAAGACCCGGGGTTCTGTATCTCACTTGTCCAACGTTTGCTGGGAGGCCGTGGGTGGACCCCAGTGTATCTGTCTCACGTTCTTTCCCTGCAAAGCAAGAGGGTTGACTTATCTGATTTCGAAGACCCCTTTAGAGCTAATGTTCGGTGTATTCATGCCAAAGCACAGAAAAAACCTGGCGTTGTTCCCAAATGCACTAAGAATGGGCAGGAGGCGAAGGAAGGTGGCGAAGGGCCAGCATTGCATCAGAGAGACCCGGGTGCAAATTTTGCCTCTAACGCGCTGAGTAATCTCGAGGGAGCTGCTGTACCTCTCTAAACCTCCAGGTTTCTTTTTGTAAGAAAATACTTAATAATAATGCATCCCTCGAAGAGAGAAGCTAGCATGAACTGTGATAAATATAAGGCACTTGGGACGGTTCTGAGGCAGAATGAACTCTCAGTTGCTGACTCTGAAAATCACAATTTGAAACTAAATGTCTGGCACTTACCCGTATCTCGGATGTTTGCCTCCTGAGGCTATCTTCTTTGATCTGTCCATCCTCGCGTCCCTCTTGTTGGCGGGCTCCTTAACTCCTTCTCCTGCACCCCTCATGTGTGCCCTTTGTCTGAAAAAGCAGTTCCAGTTTATTCTCTAATGGTTCAAAGTAGGGCTAAGTTATCTCTATGGTCTGCAGAACTCAGAGCCTGCCTTTCACTGGAAATTAATAGGGGCACTTGTTTATTATGTACGCGGGCTGGACTCAAGCTGGTCTCCCCATTTGCCAGTCCGTTCGACACACAGTAGCCAGATGATCAGATCCATCCAGAAGTACAAATCTCTGGAGTAGCTTCCCACTGATCTTATTACTCGATAAAACGGAAATTCTTAACAGACACTGCCAGTTTTCCCAGATCCACATTGTGGCTCTAGCTTCTGTAGGGATAAGCTTCCTCCCATTCCTCCCACACCTTAAAAACAGCATGCTCCTTTATGTATCAGAACCGTTGACACAATGCCTCTGCCATCTGCAACGTAGCACCCTCCAAGTATATCCTTCCTCCCCATTCAAAGCCCAGCTCGAAAGCCTCTTTCTCAAGGAAGCACTCCTTGATATGCACTCTCACTCACTCCATTTAAGACAAGATCATGACTTCTTGGTAAATGTGTGCATAAGAAGCCTACACTTCACAGCACCTTTTTTTTTTAAAGCAAGAGTTACAATCGAAATTTAACCATTATTGCTACGACTCATAAATTGACGTCTGTCCCGTCTTCCTCCCTATGTGAATTCTAGGCTCAGAGTATGACTGTCCTTTCCACTACTACATTTCGACTGCACAGTACAATGTCTAGCACATAGTAGGTATTCAGTGACATTTAGTGAATGAACTTGGGCTATTTGAATGAAGACGTGCACGTACAAAATGAAAACAGTCCATCCTGTATCACAAGACGTGGAGTTGGATGCTCATAAATTATTTAAGAAGTTAGACATTTGACAGGAACAAAACAATCCTGAGATCCTGGAAGGCTCCAGGATGTACAGTTGTTGAAATGTCACCTTTAAGACGTGGGTATTGATTTACAGTTTGCATTCTTGAGTACATAGGATTCTGTACTAGCAAGGAAAAAAAAATCCAATTTCTGAATCTCAGGAAAGGAGAAGACTAAGTCAGGTTTGGTATCATCTGTCGGAAGGAAGGGAAGGTTGTGGAGTGTGTGTGTGTGTGTGTGTGTGTGTGCGCGCGCGCGCTCACTGAAGGGTTTAACATTGCCTGGCATTCTTGGTGGTGAGAAGAAAAAGCTGTAAGACATTTTATTTTCATCACAGCTTAGTTTTGCCTATTTCAATACATCACCTGAGTTTTATCACACAGTAGTACTCTGGTATCTGACTGCCTGTGCTCAGAATAGTTTTGGAGTTTTACCCGTGTTGTGGAGTACACTAGTAGTTTGCTACTTTTTACTGCTGTGTAGTATTCCACCGGATGGCTATACCACAAATCTTTAATCCATTTCATGTGATGGACATCTGGGCTCTCTATAGTTCCTTATACTATTAATGAAGTTTTTTTTTTTTTTTAAACATTTCTTGTACAAGTCTTATTGTGTATACAAGCTTTCCTGTCCTTTGGGTAAACACCTAAGACTGGTATTCTTGGGTCACGGGGTAGGGATATGTTGACTTCTGCGATATCGCTGGACTGATTCTCAGAGTGGTTTTTGCCATTTTGCATCCCAGTTTCACGGCAGCCTCTGGTGTTGTTGATCTCTTATTGTAGCCATCCTGGTGGGTGTATAATATTATCTCGTAGTTTTAAATTGTATTTTCTTGAAAACTACCATGGAACTTTTCTTCATGTGGTTATTGACAATTTGATATTTTTCTTTCTTACGTTCCTATTTGAGTCTTTGTCCGTTTTATTTTGAACAGTGTCATTCACCTTTTAAATATTGGGTTTTAGAGGTTGTGTATGGATTTATATATTTTTAATATAAGTCTTAATCAAATAAATGTATTACAACAATTTTCTCTAAGACTGTGACTCACCTGTTCACTTCTTAAAGGTGTCTTTTGAACGGAATGTGCTTTATATTCATGAAGTCCATTTTCATTACTTTTTTCCTTCATGGTTATTCCGTGTTCTAAGAAAACTTTGCTCTCTTAAATGTTGTGAAGATGTCCTCTTCGTTTCATGATAGAAGCTTTGTTGTTTTTGCTTTTACGTTTGGGTCTATGAATCATCTTCTCAAATTGATCTTTGAATATAGTAGAAGGTATGAATCAAAGCTCATTTTTTTGTTCCATATGGATCTATCCCTTTCCTCCACTGAATGGCTTTGGTCTCTGAGTTGAAAGTTAATTGACCATTTCTAATTATTTGACATTTAACTATGTTCTTTAGTTTATTTGCACCTGTATGGCAAAGATATTATATAATGATTCACGACCGTACCTCTCTTCCCAAACTCTACGTTCAGGGACATCAGGTTGGTAGCTTGAAATCGGCCGTGACGGGAACATTCACACCATGGAAACAGGGTACAGATCAAGGCTTAAGTGTTGTTATTTTGATTCTCCAGAGTTCAGAATGTATTGGGAACACTGTTAATAATGTAGGTGCACCTTAAAGTGGTACCACGTTTGCAACTATGAGGCTGTGAAAAGCACCAAAATTGGAAGAAAACTTGTGGCCGTATTTGAAAGCTGTTATCACTCGAGCAAAGAAGTCATGCACATCGCTAATGAATAGATGCTTCATTTCGCCTCCATCTCACCCATTAATGTAAACACAAACACCAACAAACATTCATGCGGGCACTATCCGCACTGTTTATCGCAACCGTAGGTGGGGCTGAGATACGAGTGTGTAACAAAAATGCCAACAAAAGCATTTTTGTGAGAATTAATGGACTATATGGAATCTATTTAAAAAAGAGTATTAACTATTTCATTATTATTTGTAAATGCTATGCTTTATATTCCTTATATCAGCAACATTTATAATAAATTTGTGCATGTATAGATACCCACACTTTCGCCCTCTTCCTACCGAGAGCCAGCCGTTAAACATTTACCAGCCACACAACACTGCCTAACTTACAGTGCTGTGAAGAGTAAGGAGACTGAGCTCCATGAGACTGCTTGAATGTTGCTGGATTTCCATCAGGTCATGTTCAAGGTCTTGGCCAACTTGGAGAAAGTGAAGGGAAAGCTTTATGGGGGAAAGCTCTGATGGCTTTGCAGGAGGAAGTAAGGCGACACGGCCCGTGAGAAAAGCCCACGCTCAAGGCTCAGCCTCAGGAGAAGCACACAGGTGGGAAAGCAATCTTGGTCCTCCCTCCAGGTAGGGCAGGATGAGGGCAGGTCAAGGCCAGTGGTGGGGAAAGGCAGGGAAAGTTGGCTTGGCATAATTTTGTGAATACCCTTGAATTCCAAACTGTGGAGTTTGTACTTGAAATAGCAGACAGTAGGGAGCCATTGAAGATCTCTGAGTCAGGGAATCACACGGCTAGAGTTGTGTTTTCTGACAGTTAATCTGGAGGCATGGTAAAACTGGAGAAGAAAGGTTGAAGTTAGAAGTCAGGTTGCTGCTTTAAAATACGGATGAAAGCAGGTGCCATGAGCCCAAACTAAGCCAGTGGCCATCGGAACAGAAAGGATGTGAGTAATGGAAGAAACAGATCCAGGGTAGAAGTGACAGCACTTGGAAAAATAATTCTACTTTAAAAAAAAAAGAAAAACTTTTTATTTTTAAATTTTCTTTTAATGTATAAGTTTTATTTTTCATGGAGGTTTGGGAATGTGGGGAGGTGTCAATGAATCAGAAAAGTGTAAAACAAAGAGACTGAGGTGCTAAATGCACTCAGGAATTTTTACACCAAACCCTCATTTATGTTCATTTGCAGGATTTGGGGTGATTGAGGGTTTTTGCTCCCGTGAATACATATATTTTTTAATTAATGTACATTTTAACTCTTATTTACTATTTCCTTCCTAAGGGCTTGCTATTTAATAAAAGGAATAAAATAAAGTCTTGTTTTTTTGTTTTTTGCATTTTTTTTAACCAGAAATATTTCAAGAATGTTCTCTGTTTGCCTTTGAGTGCATTCTGGCGAGGTGACTTTAGGCCATAAAGACTTGAGTGCTTGGGTCATGTCCTGTCACAGAGCTTTGTCTTGTTTATTTGGAATATAGAGGAGACGTGGTAGAGACCACTTAATTCTCAGGAGCCATCTGAAAGCAGCCAAGCATAATTCTTAAGAAAGAAATTCTTTTAAAAACGATTTTTTGGGGGGAGGGACTATAAGGTATTAGAATATTCTAGAAATTCTTAAACTTTGTTTAGGATAAAATAATTCTAAAGAGAATATTCTCACAGACCATACACATCCTTTGGACTCAAGACAACGGGCGAGTTGATATTGTAGCTAACCTGGCCTAAGAGAAGGCTTGTCTGTTCTTTTGCAAATCAGATTGTATTATTTTATTATTTTATTTACTTATTTATTTGAGAGAGAGAGAGAGAGAGAGAGTACGAGAGCGGAGAGGGGGAGGAGGGGCAGAGGGAGAGAGAAAGAATCTCAGGCAGGCTCCACGTTCAATGACGAGCACAACACGGGGCTCGATCCCACGACCCTGGCTGGGATCATGACCTGAGCCAAAATCAAGAGTCAAACGCTCAGCTGACTGAGCCAGCCAGGCACCCTAGATGGCATTATTTTAAACCATCTTTTTGCTTTTGCAATTACAAAAGATGGGACGGTGTCAAATAATTCAAATAACAAAAGGTATAATGCAGGGGGTCAGGGGGTGCATTGTGGTGTCAGAATACCTGAGTTTGCATTTCCACACCTTTCTTGTTCTGTGGTCTTATGCACACAGCTTCTTTAAGCCTCTGTCTCCTTACCATCATATATGAGTAACGACCGAAATTAGCTCATAGGGTTGTTGTGATAACTAAGTGAGAGAGAGGAGATATACGGATATGTAAAGCATTTAAGTAGTGTAGGAGAGCTACATGAATATATGAGACTGTATGAGAGCCAGTAATGGTTTAGCGATCCTGACCCTTACCATCATCACTATTTTATATTACAATTGCACCTTAACTGTAGAAAGCAAAATAGCACCTGTCACATAATAAATGCTCAATAAACTACCTAGTACCTTAAGTATATAAGATGAAAATCCTCCAATCACAATCCCCAGCAATAACCACAATAAACAATAATAAATAATCGTAGTAAATAATGACATCACTATGAATATGAACATATGCATATGTGGAAATATATGTTTATATTTTTCTATTTTATTTTATTTTTATCTCATTTTTTAAATGTCTGTTCATTTTTGAGAAAGAGAGAGAGAGAGAGCATGAGCAGGGGAGGGGCAGAGAGAGAGCGGGGCAGAGGATCCAAAGCAGGCTCTGTGCTCACAGCAGAGAGCCTGATGTGGGGCTCAAATTCACAAACTGTGAGATCACGACCCGAGCTGAAGTTGGACGCTTAATTGACTGAGTTACCCAGGTACCCCTATATATTTATATTTTTTAATAAAAATGGGATCATACTAGATATATTGTTCTGAAACTTGCTATTGTACTTCAACTTTAAGAATTACTTACTCACACAAATACACCCAACTGACTTTTGACAAAAGTGCAAAAGGAATTCAGTCTGACACCCTACATCATACTGTTATTTGAATAATCTGACAACATAAAGCCCCATCTTTTGTAATTGCAAAAGCAAAAAGATGGTTTAAAATAATGCCATCTGGGGTGCCTGGGTGGCTTAGTCAGTTGAACGTCTGGCTCTTGATTTCAGCTCAGGTCATGATCCCATGGTCGTGGGATCAAACCCCACATCGAGCTCTTTACTGAGTGTGCAGAGTCTTTTCAACAAATGAGGCTGGGGCAACTGGACATCCCTGGTCAAAGATCAGAATCTCAACCTAAACTTCATACCCTATATAAAAATAAACTTAAAGTGGATCATGATTAGAAATGCAAAATGTAAAACTATAAAGCTTCTAGAAAAAGAAGAAAATCCTCAGGATCCAGGTCTAGTCAAAGGGGTCTTTAGACTTGATACCAAAAGTATCTGCAAAAGGAAAAATTGAGAAATTGGACCCCATCAAAATTAAAACCTGTTGCTCAGGGAAAGATTCCCTTAAGATAAGACAAGCTATAGATTGAGAGAAAAGACTTTTGCCATGTATCTGACAAAGGATTAGTATCTAAGATATACAAAGAACTCAACACCCAACACTAAAAAACAAAACCCCCTCCCCCCCCCCCCCCACCAACAAGCAATCCAATTAAAAAATAGACAGAAGGCATGAATAGGCCTAAATACTGATGAGGATGTAGACAGGCAAAGAGGACATAGACAGGGCGCATGAAAAGACGTTCCGCATCGTTAATCATCCGCATCGTTAAGCACACCTTAAAACCACAATGAGACATCTCCACACACCTATCAGAGTGGCTGAAATAAAAAAAAAATGGTGACACCACCAAATGCTAGTGAGGAGGCAGAGAAATGGGTCACTCACACATTGCTGGTGGGAATCTAAAATAATGGTACGGACACTCTGGAAAAGTTTGGCAACTTCTGATACCACGAAATACACAACGGTCCTGTGGCTTAGCCATTCTATTCACTTTAGGACATTGGTCCCAGAAAAGTAAAAATGTATGTTCATACAAAAACCTGTCCATGAATATTCGGAGCAGCTTTGCTCATAATGGCCTCAGACTGGAAGCAACCCAGAGGTCCTTCAGCAGGTGAGCCGTCCAACTGTGGACCCATACTATGCAATACTGCTTGGCAATAAAAAGGAATGAGCTATTGATTCATGCAACAGCTTGGATGAATCCAGATAATTTTATGCTGAGTGAAAGAAGTCAACCTCAAAAGGTCACATGCTGTAGGATTCCATTTATACGGCCCTCTTGAAGTGAAGAAATTATGAAAATGGAGGACAGATTAGTTGCTGCCAGGGGCTACAGACAAGGTAGACAGGGGAGGATTTAAAAGGGCGGCAAGAGCGATCTTTGGGTTGACGGAACCGGTCTGTGTGTTGCGTCTGGTGCCCGACACAGGCACCCACGCGTGGGATAACACTGCATAAAGCTGATGTGTAGAACTGGGGATGCCTGAGAAGGAGCGGACAGTATCTGCATCGATATCCAGGCTGCGATATTCGACTATGATTGTGCAAGAGGTTATCACCGGAGAGAAATGGGGTAGAGTCTCCGTGAGATCTCTCTGCATTATTTCTTGCAACTGCCTGCGAACCCATAGTTTTCTCAAAACAAAAAGTTTCAGTTGGGGGTGCCTGGGTGGCTCCGTCGATTAAGCATCCAACTCTTGATTTTGGCTCAGGTCATGATCTCACGGTTTGTGAGTTCAAACCCTACATCAGGCTCTGCACTGACAACACAGAGCCTGCTTGGGATTCTCTCTCTCTCTCTCTCTCTCTCTCTCTCTCTCTCTCTCTCTCCCCCTCTCCCTGACTCTCCTCCTCCTCTCTCTCTCTCAAAACAAATACATAAACTTTTTAAAAACGTTTAAACAGTGGAATATTATAAATTATTAGCAAAACAACTTAAAGTTTTGACTCATTTCAACTGTTGGCACTTAATTTTTTTTTTCTTTTAGGCGTTCACTTGCCAAGCATTGATTGGCCAAGTTCTATCGCGTTTATTATAAACAATTCCAACAAGTTGTGCAGGGGCGATGCAGTCTAATGGCAGCAGACAGAAATGGTGTGTGAGGAAACTGGGTTAAAGATCTGGAACCACAGCTGTGCGCTTAACAAGTTCATTTATTAGAGACCTCATTGCATATCCATTGGGAAGGGTAATTAAGCATGAAGATTAAGTCGGGTAGTACCTTCCTCAGGAAGGCCGCTCTGGGTTACAGATGGCCTTTACCAGGAGAGTCAAGACTTGAGCAACTCCCATCTAGTTGGGAAATTCAAGCCCATTATCTCTTACTGGGGAGGCGGTAATGACCGTCATGGAGGAAGAAGACCTCAATTTAAGCAAACAGCTGTTTTTCCTTGACAACAGAAGGGTAAACAGGGCTCAGGTTGGCCCTTAGTGAACTGATCCATGGAAAGGTAGTTGAAACGGATTCTCTCCTCGAGCACAGCGAGGAAAAGAGCCGCATTCCCCAGCCCTGCGCGGGTAATGCGCAGAATCCGACAAACGCCGTTTTGCCGGGAGCCTGCAAAGCAAAGGGACCCTATCCTCTTGTTGGCCTGGTTTCTGATGCTCTCCCCAGGCAGGTCCGGGACCTGCGTTCTCCTTTTGGGAAGCTTATTCAGAGTCCCCGTCCGGGAGGGTTTGTGGTTTGTCCCGAGAGGGTCCCCGTGTCCTATCCCGGGTGTCCCAACTTGCGGGCCCTCCGGTCAGCTTCCCTCGGCACCGTGAGGTGGCTCGGCATTAAAATTCTTCAGATTTGCTCCCGGCCTCTGCAGTGGGGAGGATTTGATTGCAGCACTGGAGGGCTGGACAAACCCCACTAACGGTTGCCAGTCAGCTGTGATTTTCCATTAGCCGCGTCTCATTATCCCGTCAGGGCTCCTTCGTGCCTATCGATGAGAAACAATGTGTAATCACTTGCGACTGATTGCAAATCACTCTCCACGGCCTGTGCGAGCCTTGGCCCACGACCACGTGGCCTAGACTGCCAAATGGTCCTCAGGCCCGGTGGCCTCACACTGCCTTCTTAGCGGGGCTCCAGGAGTTTGGGGCACGGTGGCCGTCCTTTCGTCTTGGGGCGAGGCGGGAGACAGAGAAACGGGTTAAAGGGGAGTACTGGCTAATCGCAAGCCCCACAGAACTCCAGAGTCAGGTTCAGAATGGCTATATTGCGGGACTCATTTCAGAGACGGGAAAACATCGCAGCCCCTTCCCTTCATGGAGACCTAGACGGATTCTAGGATTCTAGAACCACCGACTTGGTGGGAGCAGGGACCACGTCTTTTCTAATAGAGAGAGTAGAGCATACTTGTACAGCTCAGGCAATGAAGGCCCTCAGATCGGACTCAGATTCCGATTGCTACTACCTATATGACATCAGGCAAGTCACTGAATCTGTTCGAGCCTCAGTTTTCTTATCTGCGAAATGGGAGTAATAGCATTGCCAAGCATTTAGAGATGTTTTAATGATTAAATGAGATCACAAATGCAAAACTTTTTAGAATTCACTGAATGCCACTGGTTGGTATTAATATAATTTGAAGTTAAAAAAGATACTCATTTCTTGGGGTACCTGGGTGGCTCAGTTGGTTAAGCGTCCGACTCTTGATTTTGGCTCAGATCGTGATCTCACAGTTCCTGAGGCCCCAAGTCAGGATCTCGCTGACAGCATGGAACCTGCTTGGGATTCTCTCTTTCCCTCTGTCTCTAGTATGCTTTCTCTCTCTCTCTCTCTCTCTCAAAATAAATTTATAAACATTAAAAAAAAGGCACTCGTTTCTTAGTACTGGATATCAGCACCCATACTGTGCTCTCTTTCTACCTAAAGGAAAAAAAAATACATGACAGAAAAATCTCAAGTTCCAAACGTGTTTTGTACCGAAAACTATGCCTATAATAGAGGCAGATAAATGTAGTCAAATATGCATGGAAAAGGAGCTTATGGACTTCAAAGCACATTAGCACAAAAAAGGAATGAGGTTTGTCATAGCTGCACGTTGGAATCACCTGAAGAACTTAAAATAAATATCTACAACCAGCCAGCCCCTACCTTAAACCATCAAAATCAGAATGTCTCCGGGGGAGGCTTTGACGTCTTTATTTTTAATGCCCTGCTTCCCACCTCCTCCCCCCGCACCCTTCCAGCCAGGTAATCTTAACAGACGGCCAGGGTCAGAGCTAAAGTTTCCAAGAGATCTGAGAGATACTACAATTATAAAACGTGTCCAACTTTATTTAAAAGTAGCGTTTCCTATGCTTCTCTGACAAAGCAATATATCTCTTTCCATCTCTCTTCCTCCTCTCCTTCCTCCTTTCCTCCTCCTCCTCCTTTGAAATCCATGCTGAGCAATCATGCTCGAAACCTTCTCCAGCTTCCCACCTGGGTGGAAGGCTTTCTGACTTGATCTTTCTCTGGCGCTAAAGAGCTCCCGAGAGGCAGGGAAATGAGGGAACAGTCTATAATTACCCTGATTATTGCCAACAAGAAGGCCCAGAAAAAGCAGAGTCACAGACATGCCCAGACCGTTCTGCAGGCAACCAGAGAGCTCGCAGGACCCAACTGGGCAAGAGTTAGCACCTGGAGTCCTGGTAGGGAGGGAGAAGTAATGAACCTCGGAGGTCTGAATGCCAAGGTGTTGGGCTCCTTGGTGTCAGCAGATGACCGAGCTTCTTGCTTCTGAGCACAAATGGCAGGGCTGTTTTCTCCCGTCACCGGAAAGTCTCTTCAAGGGTCGCAGAAAAGGAAAGAGGGGGTTGGGTCTCTTGGAGAGGTTTTGTTTTGTTGTTCTTCGTTTAAATGATCGTCTCTTGCCAACTCCCTGACAATCACCACGCAACTTGTTGGGAAGGCAAAGCACGCTAAGGGAGATCCCACCCTTGACCCAGCTCTGGCAACACCTCAGAGAATAGGAGACAGGGTCAGAATTTACCGAGAATTGAAAGTTTGGTTTAAGGTAGTTCCCCTGATCTGGGGACGTGATGGGTAAGGATCCTACACAGAGTCCAGGATTGGGGGTACACGGTAAGGATTCAGAGACTCTTTGGTCACCACTTGACTGTTGACACTTTCCATGGTGGATCTTCAGGGAAACTCGTGCAATGAATAGACGCTGCATGGGCGAGTGTCACTTTGGGTAGCGAAGACATTAATGAAGACAGAGGAATAATAATGCCGTGATAATGTAACACAGACAGCAAGTCGTGTGTGTGGTGGGGTGGCTTCAATTTTCCGTGTCCAAGCTGTGTGTGTGTTCGGCGGGGGGGAACCAATGACTTCATTTCTCACTTTGTGCTTATCTTTATTACAATGAGGGAGAACTTTCTCTCAGACCCGAATCTCCTGAAATGGTTATGCTTCCCCTGGAAACCTTTGTGATTTGGCCTTTGGGATATTGCAAAGCTTGGGATTGATCTTGTGTCCTTCCTTGTTTTTGCTTCATGGGAGTTCAGAGCCAAATCACCTTCAGCAAATGTAAATCACCCCACTTTCGGACATACCCACGGCCCTCTGGTTTGTGATGATCCCAGTCTCCGTGTTTCTGTGTGTTTGTCCGTAGCAATGACGGGTGAAGTGTGGGGCAGGATTCTGTGATGCCTTTTCACGGACCTCACTCCCTGGGAGGAAGGAAATGGATGCCTGGGGGGAGAGGCCCTATGTGTGAGTCTGGGTGCCCCTTGGCCGTGGTTCTTGGTACAAATGGCTTGAATTTTAATAGGAGAGAATCCCAGAGGGTATCAATCAGTCAAGAAGAAAAACTCTACTTTTTAATTTAGCGGTTCCCGCCTTGGGAAGTGTTTTTGTCTCCGAGACCTTTATTTTTCTAACAATATTCCTTTAATTTGACGTTCCTATGAACAATTGGGCTTTGTTCCTTTAATTATAATAGTCATAGCCATTTGTCATATGCTGAAAAATATATATAGTTGCCATATTATTTCAAGGATAGAAAACATTTCAAGTATACGCAAAAACATGGAGACTAACGCAACGTAGCCAGTACGGTCATGTCTCAACTTTGTGAAATCTAAATTTTTCCTCTGACCGTATTCACTTATAGCTTTTTCCCTAAATAATGCACTCTTACAAAGGCAGTTAAAATCCAATGTATCTACCCATTTCACCCTCTGCCTCTCTTTTTTATTAAATATATATATATATATTTTTTAAATTTTTTTTTAATGTTTATTTATTTTTGAGACAGAGAGAGACAGAGCATGAACAGGGGAAGGGCAGAGACAGAGGGAGACGCAGAATCCGAAGCAGGCTCCAGGCTCTGAGCTGTCAGCACAGAGCCCGATGCGGGGCTCGAACTCACAGACCGCGAGATCATGACCTGAGCCGAAGTCGGACGCTTAACCGACTGAGCCACCCAGGCGCCCAAAAATATATATATTTTTAACTTTTGTTTATTTTTGAGAGACAGGGAGAGACAGAGCATGAGTAGGGGAGGGGCAGAGAGAGAAGGGGGGACACAGAAGAATCCAAAGCAGGCTCCAGTCTCTGAGCGCTCAGCACAGAGCCCTACATGGGGCTCGAACCCACGAACCATGAGATCATGACCTGAGCTGAAGTCAGCTGCTTAACTGATTGAACCATGCAGGCGCCCCAATCCCTCTCCTCTTGCCAGAAATAAGCAATTATCCTGATTTTGGTGATTAGCATTCTGCCTCATGGTTTTACCCCTTTACTAAATATACGAAAGCCCATACACAACATAATCGTGATGTATTTATATTTTCAATTTTATCTAACCAATAACCTTCTGCAACTTTCCCTCTTCATTTCATATTATGTTTGGGAGATTAATTCACTCATTTTGATACGTGTACTTCTCACCGATCCATTCTATCTGCTGAGGAGCATTTTATTGAGTACACCAACTCGCTTCTCCATCGTCCTGCAGACAAGCATTTGGGTGGCTTCGCCTTTGTGGCTATCGTCAACATTCCAGTTTCCAGCAGTAAACATTTTGGTATCTGCACAGCCTCTACGTGTGGGCAAAGGTTTCTCCCGGGCCTTGTCCTAGACTTGCAACCGCTAGGTCTCTGGTCATCTCATTTTCAATTTGACACGGTTTTGCAAAACGGCTCTTCGAGGTGACTGTGAACAATTCTACTCCCGTCAGAAGATGGATGAGCACTTCTGTTCTGCTCCCTTGCCAGCACTTGGTATTGTTAGACTTCTCAGTTGTAGACTCTGTTATGCATGAGCGCCATCTGTTAGAGCTGATTTTGTTTGAATTTCCTTTATTCCTAGTGAGATTGGGCATCTTCTCGTTGGCTTATTGACCTTTTGGGTTTTCTCTTCTGCGGCCTGCCTGTTCATAATTTTGCTCATTTTATTAGAGGCTTCTTTGTCCTTTTCTTACTGACTGTACGATATCCTGGGTACTAACCCGTTGATGGTCGTAAATGTGGTGCTATTATTTTCTGGTTGTCCTTTTAGCTTTGTTCACAGCGTCTTTTGCTGCATATAATTTTCAAATTTTAATAACACCAAACTTATCAGTCGTTTCCTTTAGGTATTATGCTTTTTTGAGTCATGGTTAGGAAATCTTTCCTAATGGAAGGCATCAGGGTACTGTCCTCTATAATCTCCTAAGTTTTAAAAATTTTGTTTTCCACGTGTATGTCTTGGCCCACCTCGAATTGTGTGTGTGTGTGTGTGTGTGTGTGTGTGTCTGTCTGTGTGTGTGTACCGGGAAAGGGATCTCATTGGTCTTCTTTTGGAAAAACAGTTGTATCAGGATTCTTGAGTAGCCCATCCCTCCCGCCCCCTGCCCCCAACCCACTGATCTCTGTGCCTGTTACATTCTAGGTCAAGTTTCCACAAATGCTTGGCTCTGCTTTGGAACTTTCTGTTGGTTTATTTTTCTCTCCCTCTAACACTGCCACAGTTGCTATAGATTTATAATAAACCTTTATACCTGCTAAATCTTACCTTAATCTTACTTTATTCTACTTATTCAAAATGACCTTGACTGTTCTTTCCTTTCATGTCCCATATGAAATGTTGGTATTGTCTTCTCAAGTTCCTTGCTATGGTTTTGACTGGAGTCACTTTGAATTTTAATGTAGATCAACTGGAAAGAATTGCCCGTTTATGATCTGCTCACTGGGACCACGATCTATATTTTCATATACTGAGATTTTCTTTTATGGCTTTTTTTATGACGTTTTCTATTTTTTTTTAATTTTTTTAATGTTTTTTTATTTATTTTTGAGACAGAGAGAGACAGAGCATGAACGGGGGAGGGGCAGAGAGTGAGGGAGACACAGAATTGGAAGCAGGCTCGAGGCTCTGAGCCATCAGCCCAGAGCCCGACACGGGGCTCGAACTCACGGACCACGAGATCGTGACCTGAGCCGAAGTCGGATGCTTAACCGACTGAGCCACCCAAGCGCCCCTGACGTTTTCTATTTTTTATCATAGAGTTAGATTTTTGTTAGACTTTTTCTGTATTTTTTTTATTAAAAATTTTTTTCAGGTTCTTTTATATATTTATTTTGAGAGAGAGACAGAGACACCATGACAGCATGAATTGGGGGGGGGGGGAGAGAAAGAGAGAGAGAGAGAGAGAGAGAGAGAGAGAGAGAGAGAGAGAGAGAGAAGCCCAAGCAGGATCTGCACCACCAGCCCAGAGCCCGATGCTCAAACCCACGAAACCGTGAGGTCATGACCTGAGCCCAAAGTGAGAGTCAGACGCTTAACTGACTGAGCCATCCAGGCTCCCCGTTCTGGGTTTATTATTTAGTTGCCAGCATAAATACCACTAATTTGATAGTATGCTTTGTAATGATGTACTGTTGATGAATAAGAACACAACTGACTTGTGTGTTTTGGGCTTGAACCTAGCAGCTTCGGTGACCTCTCTTATCAGTTTCAATATTTTGTATCTACAATGCTTTTAACCATGAGTGGGGTAAGGGTATTACCAAAACGTCAAATCAGTTGTTTCTAGGTAAGGTGGTTATGGGTAGGATTTATTTCTGTTTCTTTGTACTTTTCAATACTTTAAATTTTGGACATTAGGCATCATCTCCTTAGTAATTAGGGGAAGAACTGAAAGTTAATTAACAATAGTGTCAGTAAAATCCATTGTTTAACACCTACGCTTGTCAAGCATGTGGTAAGTGCTCCGTATACATAATTTAATTTTAATCCTGGCAGTAACCTTGCACAGAAGATATTTCTTGTCACATTTTTAAACAGGGAAACTGAGGCACAGATCCACTTGCTTCCGGGGTCACCCGCCCACTAAATAGGTGAGCTGGGTTTCACGGTGCTATGCTGCTTTCTAGGCAAACTCAGAAGGACGCTCTCTTGTCGTGGATTTTCCTTTACTGAATTCATCTATAGAGGGTTAGTTCATCATTGACAGGGCTGTTTGCCCTTATCTCAGGGCAGAGCCTCCGGGACTCCAGGGAGGACAACTTTAGAAAGACTGCCTGCTGGGCCTGCAGCCTCCTGGGTCCCCCACCGTTGTGGGGAGGCCAGGATGGCAACCAGCTAGATGGGAGCAGGATCCTGAAAAGGAAAGCCACCGTTTGAAAGAATGGATCACACCCATGGAGGTCAAGCTTTTCTAGGCTCCTCGGCGGGCAAGAATGCCATCGAGCAGTTGCACTCTTGGGAAAAGGAAGCCCATCCCTTCAGGGTGAAGATTGGGCCTCTGTCTTTAGTCTTCCTAAATTTTAATAACGAGAAATCAGACTTGAAAGGATTTCAGGAATCTAAACCCACACATGGGCTACGGCAGAGACGGGGAGGAAACACGGGACTATACAAAGTAACTTATTGCCTTGGTAAGTCTGTTTCTAGCGCATTAAGGATCCGGGGAATGTTAAAATACAACTTTTAGTAATCACGTCTAAGTCACAAGCCGGCTGTCTAGCCAGATAACACAGGTAGAAGTTATCTCTGGAAGAATCGTTATCAACCCCTATTGCCACACACAAGGCCTCACAATCGTGTCCTATAAACCTCTGTTTCTTTGTCCCCTCCTCCTCCGCCCCCTCCCGGTGGCCCCTCTGCTCTGCCCTAGGGCGGTGTTCGGACTTCTGTGGGCCCTCCACGTGTTTGCCCTCATGGGCACCCACCTCCATAAAATGATAATCTAAATAGTATATCTTATGCCAGCATTGATGTAAAGATGAATATAATCCACGCAGGATTCGATAGTACATGTTCATTATAATTAATTACATTCACTTTTTTCTTCTGACTTTAAAAGAAATTAAAATTAAAACCTTTCCGTGGGTCCTGAAAGTATTGTGGGTCCTGGACATCAGGTGACCTATACCTGAGAGAGAAATCAGCCTCTTCCCTCCCTCCCTCCCTCCCTCCCTCCCTCCCTCCTTTCCCTTTCTTCCTTTCCTCCTTCCTTCTTTTCTTTTTCTTTTTCTTTCTTTCTTTCTTTCTTTCTTTCTTTCTTTCTTTCTTTCTTTCTTTCAAGTTTTAAACATTTATTTATTTTTGAGAGACAGAGAGAAAGAGCATGAGCAGGGGAGGGGCAGAGAGAGAGGGAGACCCAGAATCCGAAGCAGGCTCCAGGCTCCGAGCTGTCAGCACAGAGCCCGACCTGGGGCTCGAACTCACAAACCGCGAGATCACGACCTGAGCTGAAGTTGGACACTCAACTGACCGAGTCACCCAGGTGCCCTTCCTTGCTGTTTCCTTCCTTCCTTCTTTCTTTCTTTCTTTCTTTCTTTCTTTCTTTCTTTCTTTCTTTCATCCGTTCTTTCTCTTTCCTTCTTTCTCTCTTTTTCTTTCTTGCCCCCTCTCTCTTTCTTGCTTTAAATTTTTTCCCCTTTCCTGTCTAGACTTGGCATAGTAACTTAAAGAAAACAAGTTTTCAGATGCTTCTATATCTTGCTTGCAATCATTTCTGTCCTAAGATGAAACAAATAAGATATTTCCTTCATTTTCCTTAAAACCAGACCAAACAACAACAGCAACAGCGGAAATCTGTGAATCTACATTTTTCCTGGAATCCTAACCAGCGTGTTTTTTCCATCCCATCATACGTAGCTTACATTTGCTCGATTTTTCTTTTTTTCAGCTCCACTTACATACTATGACCATTCATGAGGAGCCGGAAGGAGCTGTTAGCAATCATCCCTAATGCCGGCTCAACTTCTGGGTGCGTTCCGTCTTCCTTTCGAGTTTAGATACTCGGGATTTCTGCCGGCACGAAGGATGACAGGGGAAAACACGATGTGAGAGAGGCATGGCCCATCCTGTCGTGGGAGAACGGAAGGCCACTGTGAGGCACCCAGCTGCCGGGGGTGTCCACGGAGGCACCGTGGTTTTCCTCTTGCTTCTTGGGCGGCAGCTAGAGTTTCCAAACTGGTTTTCGTCGCTCTTGGGGCAGCACACAGGCATTCAGATATAGCCCTTGGGAGTTAAGGGGCCTTCCTCTTTGCTTTGCTAAAAGATAACTTTCCCCATGTAGCGCTGGAGCCAGAAAGAGCAACTCAGTCACATACTCAGCCCATGTAATGGTAGGAAGCCCTGACTCCCTTGAACTGCAGGATTGTGAATCTGTGGGGGCGGGCAGGGGGCCGAGGAGGATCAAGGTTGGCTGTCCTTGTCCATGGGCTGGTGATCTACAACCTCAGAATGTGCTCTAGGTTTGAGCGAATGCACCATTTAATATCGGATCTGTAGAAGGCCTCCCCCTGGGTCACATCCTTCCAGCCTCGGGATGGAGGGACGGCGGGCTCCCCATGGCGGAGCGGCTTCTGGAGGACATTAGACCCCGGCTACCTGTGTTACAGGAGGTGGACGTGAGCTGTGGGCAGAGAGGTCAGAGCTTCTGTTATTCACGCAGCGTGGGGTGTCTCTGCGTTTCACGTTGGGTCACATCGGGTCGGGGGGAGGCCGGGGAAGGAGAATGCAGAGTCATGGTTCAGGGCCTGTTGGATGTAACTGCTCAATGGATCACTTGGGGGGAATCTGCACCAATTTCCTCCATCAGTCTTCCTTTCTCCGTCCTTATGATAATAGAGACTCTTTATAGAGTGATTACGAAGAGCCTCCGTGTGCCCGGTCACAGCTATGCAGACGTTGTGCCGTAGACAGCGTAACCACATACAGAAGGAAGCGTCTCTCTCTTTAGTTCACTGTGAAGAAACTGAGTCTCAGAGAAGAGGACTTCTGGGAGGGGGGATGGGAGGAGATCTAGCCAATTCTTAATCTGAATCTGTGAGGTGGCTTGATTTATTTTTAATTTTTTTAAACATTTATTTACCTTTATAAATAAAGAGAAAGAGAGAGAGCAAGGGAGGGGCAGAGAGACAGGGAGACACAGAATCAAAGCAGGCCCCAGGCTCTGAGCTGTCAGCACGAAACTCCAAGCAGGGCTCGAACCCACGAGCTGTGAGATCATGATCTGAGCCACTAGGAAGCTGAGAGAGACAGGATGAAAGAAGAAAGAAAGAGAAAGCAAGAAAGCAAGAAAGAAAGGGAGGGAGGAAGGAAGAATGAAAGAAAGAAAGAAAGAAAGAAAGAAAGAAAGAAAGAAAGAAAGAAAAGAAAGAAAGAAAGGAAGAAAGAAAAGGAAAGAAAAAAGAAGATGAAATAAAAGTGTGATGGCCATAATGAACAGCATTTTGATCAATTCTGGCCAACTCTTGTGCTGTGTGACTCTAATTAAAATCTAACTGGGTTGGTCCAAAGGAAGTACTACTTTCTATAGAACATGGATTTGATGTCCTTAAATGAACACTGAAATGATGTCTACATTATGAAAACAGCAATGAGCTGTTCCTTGCCTCCTTTAACTGAACAACTTTTGATTCGACCTAACATAGGTACATCTGGGCAAACAAAATAAATAAAAATGTTTGCCCAGTCCTAAGCAAACTTTGGAATTCTATTGGTTTAGAATGGTTCTTGGAAAACAGCTACCTCTTTGAGTTCTCGGGTAATGTATCGCCAGGAATGAGAACCACAATTCCACCCAAATGAACACCACCAGCTTTGCAAAACTGCCATCCTTCCTCAGCGTCTTCCCACAGGCTGTTCCCTCTTCTTAGAATTCTTTCCCTCTAGGCTTCACCTAGCAGAATTGTACTCATCTACCAGGTCTCAATGAAACATCTCTTTCCATGAGAAGCCTCCTCCCCTTCCTATGAGCAGACCCTAGGGCGGCCCCCACGATTCTTGACCCTGTGTTAACACACTATATAATCCATTCTTGAGGTAGGCAAAGTCTTGACTTGTCGACGGCCAACTGGATTTTACAGATGTAATTAAGGACCCAAATCAGTTGACTCTATGTTCATCAAAAGGAGATTGATTATCTTGCCTTACTGGGCCCCCACCTCATCAGGTGAGGCCCTTAAGAGAGACTAGGCTTTTCCTGAGACAGACTTTTCTTGTGGGTTTGATGAAATGGGAGGCCATAGACAGGTAGAGAAGTCTTCATGGCGAGGAACTGTGAGTTGGCTCTAGGCTCTCAGGGTGACCTCCAGCCAATAGCCCAAACAGTCTGGGACCCTGGGTCATACAACACAGGGGAATCAATTTGGCCAATGATTTGAATAAGCTTGGAAGTGCACGTGTCCCATTTTAGCCTTCAGATGAGAACATGGCCCAGCCAACTCCTTGACTGCAACCTTATAAGACCCCAAGCCAGCTGGACCATGCTATGTTCCTATTGCAGGCTTCCCATGGAGCCCAGCCCACATTCTCCTCCTAGTCTTCTTTCTAGAATTTTCCCCTTGCACTACAGCAGGGGTTGAAAACGACAGCCTGTGGGCCAAATCCAGGCTGACACCTAGCACCTAAACACTTTATGTAGTCCGTGAGTTGTTTCTGTACATGGTTGGAGCAACATTTTTAAAGAAAACTATTTTATGGCACTTAAAGATTCTACGAGATTCAGAGTTCAGAGATTATGAATACAGTTTAATTGAAGCACAGCCACACCCATTGGTTTATAAGATGCCTATGCCGGTTTTCTCACCACAGCAGCAAAGTCGAGCAGTATGGACCACAGAGACAAAATTATTTACTCTGTGGCCCTTTAAAGTAAGAGGTTGTCAACCGCAGACCTAGAGCTTGAGAGCTATAGATGGAGATGATAAGGCAGAACGAGCTTTTTCCACCTGCTGGCCTAGGTGGTCAAGCACGGGAGTTGAGTGCAAAAAGTGTGGCATCTCAGGCTTACCTGCAGGGGGAGCACCTGAGGAAGGGGGAACAGACACCAAGGTGCACAGAGGCAGCAGCACTGTGGGAGAAACACCACCTTCCAGCAGCATTTGGACAGCTGCATAGGGTCTTAAGGAAGATGTTTTATTTTTTTATTTTTTAAGTTTATTTATTTTGAGAGGGGGAGAAGAGGCAGAGAGAGAGGGAGAGACAGTGAATCCCAGACAGGCTCTGCTCTGTCAGCACAGAGCCCAATGCAGGGCTCTCCCTCACAAACCATGAGATCATGATCTGAGCCAAAACCAAGAGTCAGACGCGTGACCCACTGAGCCACCCAGGCACGCCAAGGACGCCATTTTAAGATCCCATATGACATTCCCTGAAGCCTCTCAGAAACGATTGGGGGTAATTCCAGAAAGGTCTAAGGGCTTGTATGATATGCCAGTGAAGATGAGTCAGCAAAAGTTTGTATCAATATTAGCGTCACTCCGTTTGAACCAACTATTCGTTGAGGGGTGGGGAAAATCCCCTTTGAGCTGAACTGCTAAGACATCCTGGCTGCCGGCCACAGACTCGACTCAGCAGCTCAGAAACATGGCCCATGTCTACGTGCTCAAGATGAATCCGAAAGCAGAGGTAGTTTTCAAAAGTGTGAAGTCCAAAAAATGGTGTTTTGTCCAATACAGCCATCTAAATAAATCAGAAACAATGTTTATTACTGTGCATTTTTGGGGTCTTTTAAGTTGTTTTCTCTACATGCATCCCCTGACTATTGAAGTAATGTGTAGTCATTGCAGAAAATGCAGGGCTTGAGAGAAAAGTCCAAATGATTATAATCTCACCATTCAGAAGCAATTGATTTACTTTGGGGCTGCTTCCTTTTTATTTCTCTATATTCTTCCTTCTTCCCATCCTTCTTTCTTCTTCTTTCTCTTTTCCTTCTTTTGCTTTTGCTATTTTTTTGCACAGATAAGATCATACTATCTGCCGGATTTTTTACTTTTCTGTTTTTCGTGCCTTTTATATATTGCATATGTAATTTCTAAGATTATTGAAAGTTTGGGAAGTGTTGTGGACTAACACTTCTCAATGTGGGGCGGGGGTAGTTTGGTCTCCCAGGGGGCATTCGGCAATGCTTAGAGACATTTTTAGTTGTCTTTATTGGGGGGAAGGGGGCTGATCTTAAATATCTTACAAAAAGCAGGGCAGTTCCCCACAACAAAGAAGTATCCTATTCCCAGTGTCAACAAAGCATTGGTGTTGAGAAATCCTGCTGTACGTACATAATTTTTATTTTTTAATTAAAAAAATTTTTTTAATGTTTATTTGCTTTTGAGAGAGAGAGAGAGAGCACGAGCAGAGAAGGGGCAAAGAAAGATGGAGACACAGAATGCAAAGCAGGCTCCAGGCTCTGAACTGTCAGCACAGAGCCCGATGCGGGACTCGAACTTCAACCATGAATTCACGACCTGAGCCAAAGTTGGACACTTAACCGACTGAGTCACCGAGGAGCCCCTGTAGGTACATAGTTTTTTTACTGAAGTGTCATCGACATGTTATATTAATTTCAGATGTACAACATAGTGATTCAACATTTATATACATTATGAAGCGATCACGGCAGTAAATCTAGCTACCGGCCATCACCATACAAAGTTGTTGCAATATTATTAACTGTTTTTCTTATGCCGTACATCACATCCCTATGACTTATTTATATTATAACTGGAGGTCTATAGCTTTTACGGTCTGACATTTCACTTAGCATGATACCTTCTAGGTCCATCCATGTTGTTGCAAATGGCAAGATTTAATTCTTTTTTCAGGCTGAGTAGTATTTCATTACATATAGATACAGGTATTGATACAGATGATATAGATAGATATAGATATATAGATACAGATATAGATATAGATACAGATATAGATATAGATATAGATATAGATATAGATATAGATATAGATATAGATATAGATACAGATCTCACGTCTTCTTTATCCATTCATCTACGCATGGACACTTGGGCTGCTCCCCATCTTGGCTATTGTAAATAATGCTGCAATGAACATAGGGGTGCACGTATTTTCCCGAGTTAGTGTTTTGTTTCGTTTGGATAAATACCCAGAAGTGGAATTCTTAGATACATTAGCTCTATTTCTAATTTTTAAAGGAACCGCCACACCGTTTTCCACAGGGGCTGCATCATTTTGCATTCCCACCAACAGGGCACAGGGCTCTCTTTTCTGCATATCCCTGCCAACCCTTGTTGTTTCTTGTCTTTTTGATATTAGCCAATCTGACAGGTGTGAGGTGACATCGCCTTGTGGTTTTAATTTCGTGGATATAACTTCTGATGTTGCATGTTGTTTTTATTGTTTGCAAGCCTTTTATTTATTTCAACACAGTTCTCTGTGGTTGGGGATTTATTTTGATTTTTTAACCAAAGGCAAATAGTATCAAAACATGCTTACGTGTTTTGAATTAACATGAAGCATTCATATTCCTCTCGTTTTCCTATAAACCCTGAATCTGAGTTAAAGCAGGGAATATTGCAAGCCAGGTGACCGTGGCTCAGCGGTAGGTGCGGGCTCCCCAAAAGCAAGACCTGTATATTTCTTTGTAGTCTCAGGGCCTAGCAGACAGCCTGGAACGTAATAGTCTCTCCGTAAAAACAGCTGCTATACAGTGGTTAAGAAATGTTTGTAAATGCTTGCTGGTGGGGAAGGATTGCGAGGTTTGTCTACACAGCGTTCAGTCCACCATTTCCTTTCGTCTTCTCGTGAACTTTGTTGGCTCTGAGGACTGGTACTCAGGAAGCAGGTGTTAAGTCACTTCATTGCTTTTGTGGTGTTCTGCCAACATCCTGGGGATTTCAGGGATGGCGGTGGTAGTGTGTAATTGTTATGCAACATCAGCAACCATAGAGCTGAAAGGCATCGGTGCAGACACAGAGCCCGAGCGGCTCATTTTACAGAGGAGAACACTGAGGCCCAGAAAGGAAATGGCCCCACTGATGTTTATATACCCTGACCTATTAGGCACGCGGCCAATGAGAGAGGGCCATTGCCTCTGGGGCCACTGGGCTCTCCCTTCGATATGGCGGGAAGAAACCCTGCAGAGGCCTCTTGGGCCTTGCTCTGTAACAGCTCGTGGAGCTCCAGGCCACAGCGAGCCAGCACCTGCACACCATGCTCCACGCTTGTGCGCAGAAGCCGGCGGGCCCTGCCCAGCAGTGGCTGGGACACGGGCCTGCTTTCCCGGCCCCTGGTCACAGCAGCCCGTGGAGTCAGCCCCGTCTCCCCTGAGCTGCAGATCGATCAAAGTCCCTCAAAGCGTGGTCGTGGGCCACCTGCATCAGGACCCCTGGGACTCCTGGGCCCTCCGCCCACCCCCAATACACCGACTATTTTATAAAAGCTCCCTAGCGGATTCTCAGGCAGCGGTGGGCTAGGCCGGGGTCAACAGATTATTTTTTTCGGTAAAGGACCATATCGTGTCTGTTCTGATGACTCTGCTGGGCACTGCAGCACGAAAGCAGCCATGGACAGTACATAACTGTCCCACGAGCCCGCTTGCTGGCCTCAGAAGAGGTCATCCGAAAGAACGTGAAGTCTCATCCTTGGGGAAGTTGGTTTCTATTCTCATGGGACAGAAGGACACTCTCCATGAGACACCGGCTGGGCCGCGTGGCGGGAGGTGTGGGTCTCATTTCAAGCGCTGCTCCCGTCTCCCTGTGTGGCCTGGGCAGGTCGTCTCTTCACTAGGAGGGTCCCCACCTTGCACGGTTGACCTCTTCGTTTTCTGTCAGCTCTCCCGGCACGCCTCCTTACCTTCTCCTCCATCAGATGGCGTCTGAGGGTCCCAGCACGGTGGGCCAGCTGCCCGTGTGGGGCTCAGTGTAGGGAAGGGAGGGTGGGGGGCCCTGGCTGGGCCAGGGTTCACTTCCCAGCAGCTTCTGGGAGCAGCTCTGGGCTTCTGGGCACAGCCTGGAGCTCCCAGGGCCAGGGGTGAGTCACTGAGCAGGGCGGGACTTGCCCTGCTCACCCCTCCCTGCAGGCGCTGCCCTCCAAGGCTCCTGCTGGAGACCCTGGCAGGGTGGGAGGGAGGGGCCGCCACCACCGCCTGCTGGCCCTGCCCCCAGTGCTGCCTGCTGGCTCTGATAGGATCGCAGGGTCCTGTGTCACACAGGCCGGGAAAGCTTCAAGAGCAGGGACTGTACTCACTGCTCTGTCTATCCTCAGACCTCAGGCTTATCTTTGTATGCCCAGGAGCTTCATCAATGCACGTCCAACAAAGTTCATAAAAGCAGGTTCTGTTTTGGGCTTTCCGCACCAGGGAGTGACCGTTTGGACGCTATTGCCTCCAACAAGGAGAAAGAGCAGGGCTATGAACTCATTGTAGGGAAACTGAGGCTCCTGGATGCTGAGAGGTCCCGGGTGGGTTCTGCTCATCTACCCCCACCTTTGCCTTCATTTTCTTTTTCTTCCTCAGTTGCATACGCCCTGCCTCCCAGCGGTGGGCCTCGTCCCTGCTTTTATCTTGGGCACTCCTTTTCCTTGATTTCTGTCTTTGGATTGCGGTCCTCAAACTGGAGAATGCCCCTGAGGGTCTCGGGCAGCCTGGCACGTGCTCAGATTTCAGGGTCGCCTGAGAGAGAGAGTGGGGATCCGTAGGGCTCGGGAGGGGGGTTCAGGAGACCACTTCCAGCGAGCTCCTGCAGGCAGTCTGTGGCCACACCGGGGCACATTGCTCCCCGCTTTGCAGCCTGCTCCGCTGGCTTTTTCTGGAAACTTGAGCTGGCACCTCCATACCCATCACTCCCAGCTATTTTCTTATTTAACAAGAGGTCTCTGAGACTGACTCCAAGCCGGATGTTGATGTCCGCACTGAGACAGGAATGGAGAGCTTAGGGATGCTCCTTCCCTTACGAGGGACACGTTTCACGGCGGGCCCTAAGGTAGTTTTCCAGGACGTCATTTGAAGACCTCTATGATCAGGCCATTCTGGAAATTCAAACTCGATCACCTAACATGCCGTTCCTTGGGGCACCTGGGTGGCTCAGTCGGTTAAGTGTCTGACTCTTGATTTTGGCTCAGGTCGTGACCTCACGGTGTGTATCTTCGAGCCCTGTGTTGGGATTCTCTTTCTCTCTCTCAAAATAAATAAGTTAAACTTGAAAAAAAAATGCCATTTCTTGCTCTCTCTCTCTCTCTCCTCCCGCCAACTGCCTCTCCCCGACTGCTTCTGTCAGAGGACCAGAATTCTCAGTCCCGACACCCGGTTTCCGTGTGGCCCCCGCGTCACCTGCTCCAGCCACGCAGGCATCCGGCCTTCTTGATATTCCACCCGCCACACTGGTCTCCTTTCTTGTGTCTTGTCATTCCTCGCAAGGTGCTTAGAGCTTCCTGCCAGACACCGGCAGGAGATGCTCACTTCGCCACGCTGCTGTCACTTATTTGATTTGACGCTGGCCGTCAATATCTCCTTATTTTAATTCATTTGGATCCGTCCTCTAGTGCCCTGTTTCTCAAGCCATGCCACGCTCTGTGATCACCCAGAAATCCTGCGAAAATGAGGCCCTGGTTTTGGAAGACGGCCTGACGTGTCACAGTTGATGTTCAGGTTCTGCTGCACGGATGTCACTTGGAGAAGCAGGGTCCCAGAGCACGTGGCTTCCTCTGTGGAACTCCCCTTCTCTTGGCTCCATTGATCGTCACCCATTAGCCTAAACCCCTCCATTTAGACTGGCATTCAGGGCCTAAACCTGGCTCGCGGGTCTCCTTCCTGCCCTGTTCCCCATCTTGGTTCGTGTATCTTTCACGCCAAGAATGCCCCCATCTTCCTCTCTACTTGTATATTCCTTACTTATCCTTCAACGTAAGCCCAAGTTCTATCGCCTCCACTTTTCTGCTGCATAGACCCCTGGCCAGGATTAGAATTCCCGAGATACACACCCTGAAACACACTTCTCGGATATGTCTCCGTAGCTGCCCATTTAATGGTAGTGCCTTGTCTGCCCAGCTAACTAGGTTTTGAGTACCTTGTGGCCAGCACTGCACGTTATCTACATGACAGTGCTTGGTCCCTTCTCGAAATTAAAAAAATTGTGCTAACAATGGCTTTTATTATCCACCTTTCGTTGATGGAAGTTACGATTTTTGTTGTTGTTGTTGAGCCCACTAAGCTTTGGGGTACTTAGTCTTTGGGGTACTTCTATTCTTCTTACAAACGTGTTGGTTCCTCTTCCTGAAACATCCCTTTTCGTGTCCGTTCGCCCTTTGCCTGGTTAACAGTCGTTTACTGTATGGGTCTCCTCACAGATGGTCTCCAATCAGTTTAGTTCTGTCCAGATTGGTTTCTTTTCATCTGATGCCATTTGCATAGCACTATATATACCTCTTTTGTATTACAAATCACACTTGGAATTATTTTCATTTGACTATTGTTCCCAACTGTTTGTTCCTTTCCCTGTGAGATCATGTGTCCTTGCCCGTTATCACATGACCTGCAATTCCTCTGCAGGAGGTGACCATTCTTCACCCCCTCCATATGAAGCCTGGTCATGGACTTGATTTGGCCAAAGGATGTGAGAGGAAGTGATGTATGTCATAACCCAGCGAGCCGTAGAAACCACTATTGTGTAATTGAACCACTATGTTCTTTCCCTCTATAACAAATAAGCATGCCCTGGATAGAAACTGCTCCTTCGGTTTGGATCTAAATTTGAAGAAGAAACAGATTAAAGCCATGGAGCAGAAACTATCCAACCCACAGAGGATCTGCAACATGAGGGATAAATATACCTTTGTTATTTGAGCCATTGGGACATGGGGATTGTTTGTTCCTGCAGCATAACCTAGCAAAAGCTGACTGATACAAGGTCTAGCTACCCTGACAGATTACTAGCTATGGAAGGTCAGTGACAAGCTTACCTTATGTACCAGAGATTGCTCTTGACCTACAAGTGTGCTTGCAACTACAGGCCCTTTAGTAGATACTTGTCGGATTGAAACACTCCTCTGATGAGTTTGTCTGTACTGTCATCTATATATTAAATGAAACCTTTATGGAATCTCTCCAACAGACACTGTGCTAGATGCTATCTTGTAAAAGGCGACACAGAGATGAATCAGATGCTGAATCTGCCCTATTAAAAAGATTCATTCCTGGGGCGCCTGGGTGGCTAGGTATGTTACGCGTCTGATTCCGGCTCAGGTCATGATCTCATGGCTCATCGGTTCGAGCCCCACACTGGGCTTTGGGCTAACAGCTCAGAGCCTGGAGCCTGCTTCGGATTCTGTGTCTCCCTCTCTCTCTGCTCCTCTCCCACTCATGCTCTGTCTCTGTCTCTCAAAAATGAATAAACGTTAAAAAAAAAGATTCATGCCATAAAGTAAAAAAAATCATGTTTTTAAATAAAGAAAAGACCATGCCTGATATCCACATACTTGTGCTACAGCCCATAGATGTTTCTGCAGATTATATTAATGATCCTGATCCTTTACCTTTGTCTGTATCATGTACTTTGTCAGGTGACTTTTCAGTCCTTCCCACCGAAGGAGTGGAGTGCATTTCACTCTCCTTGACTTTCTCTTCAGCCAGGCGTCTTACTTTGGCCAATAAAACGATGGTATGCCACTTTCAGGCTTGAAGATGTGTTGTTTTCTCTTGCTCTCTGGTGTCTCTGCCTTTGCCGTGAGAAGACCAAGGGCAGACTAGCCTGCTGACCCCAGGAGGAGGATGAGAGGCAGGTGCAGCAGAGTCAAGCTGGCACCACAGCTGGTCACCAGGAGGTATAGGTGACCCCGTCAAGACCAGCAAAGCTGCTTCCACACCTAAAAGCCCTCCAGGACTTTACTTCAATACCTTCAGTGGCTTCTTTGATTTGTTTAAACTCAAGGTATTTAACACAGAGTATAGCTGTGGCTTTAGGAGTAGAGCCCAGCAATTCATCTCTTACACATGACACCCAGTGCTCATGCGGAAGAGTGTCCTCCTTAATGCCTGTCACCCATTTAACCCATCCCCTCCCCCCAGCAACCCTCAGTTTCCTCTCTGCATTTAAGGGTCTTTATGGTTTGTCTCCCTCTGTTTTTATCTTATTCTTCTTTCCCTTCCCCTATATTTATCTGTTGAGTTTCTCAAATTCTACAAATGAGTGAAATCCGGACTTATTTTGTTCCATTCATGTTGTTGCAAATGGCAATATTTCATTCTTTTTCATCACCGAGTACTATTCCATTGCATATATATATGTGTGTGTATATATATATATATACACACACACACACACACACACACATATATATACATATATATATATATACATATATACACATATATAATTCCATTCCATTGCGCATATATATATATATATATATATATATGTATATATATATATATATATATTACATCTTCTTTATCCATGCCTCAGTCAATGGACATTTGGGCGTTTCCATAAATTTGCCTGCTGTTGATAGCACTGCTATAAACATCGGGGTGCCTGTGCCCTTTGAATCAGCATTTTTATATCCTTTGGATAAATTCCTAAGAGTGCAATTGTTGGGTTGTAGGGTAGTTCTATTTTTAATTTTTTGAAGAACCTCTATACTGTTTTCCAGAGTGGCTGCACCAGTTTGCATTCCCACCAACAGTGGGAAAAGGGTTCCCCTTTCTCCACATCCTCACCAATATCTCTTGTTTCCTGAGTTGTTAATTTTAGCCATTCTGACAGGTGTGAGGTGGTATCTCACTGCGGTTTTGATTAGTATTTCCCTTCAGTGGTTTCTTCAATGGTAATCTACCAAGTCAAAATACAAATGCTTCACATGGCTCAGAGCGACCCTCTTCTCTCCCTTATTCTCTTCACCTTTAAAGTCACCATCCTGGGGCTCCTGGGTGGCTCAGTACGTTAAGCGTCTGATTCTTGATTTTGGCTCAAATCATGATCTCACAGTTTGTAGGTTTGAGCCCCATGTTGGGCTCCGTGCTGACAGTGTGGAGCCTGCTTGGGATTCTCTCTCTCTCTGCCCCTCCCCTGCTCTCTCTCTCTTTCAAAATAAATAAATAAACTTAAAAAAAAGTCACCATTCTCTCCTTGGATCTCTGAATACATGAGCCTTCTCAAGTCTCTGAGTCTTTGCATATGCTGTTCCCTTGGCATAAAAAAGATTTTTCTCTTCTCTTTTGTGTGTATAACCTCTCCTTATCTTCCAGGTCTTCCCTAGAGTGTCTTCCTTAGAGAAGCCTCTCCCAACCTCTCTAAACAAGCTCAGGTATTTTTACCCTATGTTTCCGTGGTGTCCATTCTCAGAGTCAATGGTAGGCAGTAAAACTGTGCAAACCACTGTATCCATACTGGTTCAAATATTGAAATAGTTTCATCACTGTTGATGGCTAGCTACTGCCCTTGCTCCCAAGGCCAAACTCTGGCCGCCCTGGCTCTCCCTGGGATACTGCCCCTCCGCCCCCCCAACTACTCTCCATATCTGCATAATCGAACTGAAGATGTGTCACCTTGCCCTGCAAAGAACTTCCAGAACCATGATTTGGGTTTACAGCCAGCTCTGACTGGGATCATTTAATTGTGATTGATCCATGTAGCCCATGCTCATACTTCACTTTATGATTTTTTGGCTAAGAATCATATTGTTCCATTTGGGTCTCTAGAAAGCGGGGACAAGTTTTAGAGTATAGAGACCTGGCACTAAAAGATCCATAATAGGTATATTAACTGCTTATGGCTTATAATTCTCACAACCCCATGAGCTAAGAGTTGTTTATTATTCTCATTTCACAACCAAGGCTTCAAAAGGAAAAAAAAAATCCATGCTGAAAAGAGGCAGAAAGAGAAAATCCGCAGACTTTACGTCTTGAGGCTACGTCTGTCTTCTTGGAACATTACAGGGGCCGCCAGGTATCATGATGGCTCCTCTTTGGAGATGCTTCCATGAAATGGTTTGAGGAGAGGGTCCTTGTGGCTAAGTCCCACCCGATTCACCCTGGAGTAGAAGCAGAAGTTTCTAATGCAGACGCGGACGGGACTGCCAAGCTGTGACACTAGGGAACCAGCCCCATTATGCTGAGACATAGTTGGGGCTCCTGGTCAAACTCAGTTTGATCTCCATTTGTATGGGAGGCAGCCCCTGAGACGGTCGCCAATGATCCCTCCTTCTTGCTATCCATATTGTTGTGTTATCCACCCTCCGTGAGTGTGGGCTTGGACCTACTGCTCACATCTAACAGAGAGACTATGGCAAAAGCGAATGGATGTCCCTTCCGAGGTTCAGTTTCGAAGATAACACCGCTCTTGTCGCGCTCACTCTCTCTCGTTTTCTGACTCCCTCTGAACCAAGTCAGCTGCCGCCTCACGTGCCACCTCACGGAGAGGCCTACGTGCCAATGAATGGAGGCCCTCGGCACCTCAGCCCGCCAAGGAGCGAATGGCGACAGTAGCTGTGTCAATGAACTTGGGAGATCTCCCTCCGTCGAACCTGCAGATGAGACCGTAGTGCTGGCCGTCACCTTGACCGCAACCTCAGGAGAAACCTCGAGACACAGGCACCCAGCTGAGCCACACTGGGTTCCTAACCCACAGAAACTGTGAAGTGATTGATAGTTTGGTTGTGAATCACTAGATGTGGGGGAACAATTTGTTACACGGCAATAGGCATCTGATAGAGTTCGTTAAAGGAGTAGTATTCCAACCTTTTTTTTAGCTGCAGAATAAACTCACCTCCCCCACACGAACAGTCGGATCTCAATTCTACAGATTAGGTTTGGCTTCTATTTTGCTACGTATGAATCTACACGCTAATATTCAAATTCCCCTGACACTCAATGGCAACATCCTGTGGGCCAGACCGTGAACCGTGGATTCCTGGCAACGTTGTGTTCATCTACGCGCCCCAGGATCTCATTCCACAAGAGCGATTCCGTAACCATGTGTTGAATTGAATTCTCTCAGCACTGGTTAGCTATTAAGACCTGCATTTTACCGAGAGAGGTGCCTAGGGCTTAACGGATTCAGAGAGGGTCGTGTAAACGGCATTAGGTCTTCCGCACAAATTCTGACGTTGCCATCTGTATTCCAGAATTTCTACAGTGGGTAAAATAGCCCACTGCGATCTAAAATGGCAGTGTTTCCCTTTCTCCCTAAAATACTAGCTCAACATAAGCAGGTGGCTTTTAAAAATATTTTTATCCAAGGGTTTCCTCCAAAAAGTCTTTGTCATCCATCCCCCCTCCCAAGTACAGTGAAATGGCTTTACCATACTTTAAACGGACTCCTGCTGTACAGTTCTTCAATGATGATATGTTCGAACTAAGTCACAATGAGGTTATTTTAGTCCTCGCTAATAACGCTCACGGAGCAGTTGGTGGGGGTTTTTTCTGACTTAATAAGAAACATTTGCAGCAAAGGCATGAGAGTCTGCAGATAAAGTGATTGGCAAGAGATGGTATGTTTAAATACCACAAAGCAGCCCATATCCAAACAGGTGTGCGATAAAACAGTATAAATAAACTGCTTGGTATGTAGTTTAGCCCAAGCAAAATTGTGTAAGAAACCTCCCCCGCATTCTGAAATACATATATATGTATGTATATATGTATTGTATGTATAATATATATGTGTGTGTGTGTGTGTGTGTATGTGTGTGTGTATGTGTGTGTGTATATATATGTGTGTGTGTGTGTGTGTGTATATACGTATATATATACATATATATATATATATATATATATATGTATATATATATTTAGAGAGAGAGAGAGAGAGAAAACCAAACCAGCTTCTCATATCCTCCTCAAATGACACAGCTGGAAAAACAGTTCTTATTCCGAGAGCTGAAAGTAAGAGTTGTTTTACTTTTTTTCTTTAAGGCCCAGATAAACAAAACCTTGCTAGGGGAGCGATTCTGCTTTTGCACATGTGGCCTTGAGCTAGAATCTTGTGGAACACTCACCTCTTTTCAACCCTTGAGAAATATGTTTGCCTCTTCGAACTGGCGATGGTCACTCCGTGTTGCGCTAGGATATTTTTAAAAAATGTTTTTGTTGGTACGGTTTTCTTAACCACGTGGGCACTTGACTTGGGGCGTTAAGAAGATAGATGCCGGAGAGAACTGTTTGGTTTCCATTAAGACCTGCTAAGTGCACAGGAAACACGGTTTGGGGCAGAGAGAGGTTATAAAAACTGTCCCTTGCTTCATGCCATTTCTTTCCGGCCAGGAACAAAGGTGGGGCAAGGGAGTTGGTTCATGCCAGAAAGTCTGGAGGTATGTGGGTTAAATATTTCCCACTGGGCTGTTCTTGGTGTTTGCGATCCTTTGTCCTTTGCCAACCTGTGTCTAGGTTGGGGGGAGTGGCACAAGCAATGTAGACATAGCCCAAAGCCGCAGGAGGTCACTGAAACTCTCTCAGTGGTGGCGGGGGGGGGGTGTCACCGCATAGTGGAAACTGAGTCCCCCTCGGCTCCTGAAGAGCATGGCATTTGCCCCTTCCCAGCCTTGTATGCTCGGCAGCTGTGGCGATTACGTGCAGTAAACACATGCAGCATCTGTCACAGAGCAGATATTCAAGCGATGGCCACTTTTTTTTAAGTTTATTTATTTATCTTGAGGCAGGGGGGTGGGGAGATCAAGTGAAGGACGAGCAAAGAGAGAGGGAGAGAGAGAATCTCAAGCAGGGTCTGCACTGTCAGGGCAGAACCTGACACGGGGATCGATCCCACGCACTGTGAGATCATGACCCGAGCCGAAATCAAGAGTCAGACGCTTAACTGACTGAGCCTCCCAGGCGCCCCAGTTGATGGCCACTTTTACCTTAACTTTTGTCCCTGCTTCACTCAAGAGGTTTCCCCTTCGGATGCATCTCTCCTCTCAACACACACGTGCCTGGTTCCCTCCCTCTTCCCCTTGGAATAGCTCTCCCTACACATGGTGCACCCAGTGGGACCATGCTGAGCAGAATAGAAATGAAAACGGTTGTGCAGAAGTTCTTTGGTGTGGGAGCTAAGAGCGTGAGTTCTGGGGGCACCTGGACGGCTGTCGGTGAAGCATCTGACTCTCGACTTCAGCTCAAGTCACGATCTCACGGTTCATGAGTTCAGGCCCCGCCTCAGACTCTGTGCTGACAACGCGGAGCCTGCTTGGGATTCTCTCTCCCTCCCTCTCTGCCCATCCACTGCCTCAATAAATACATAAATAAGCAAACAAGCAAACAAACTTAAAAAAAAAAAAAAGTGTGAGGTCTGAACAGAGACCTGATTCAGATTCCATCCCATTTCCTTTCTACCCAAGTAAAATCCTTTGAGCCTCAATTTCCTCACCTGTAAAATGGGAAAAAGAGCATCATACTCTATAGAGTTGGTCTCCTCAAAAGGCAGAGCACGGGTACCAAGGGGGCACCCAAGCGCTTCCTTTGGGGGAACCCCACAGACTTCAAATGGTCTCTTTCAGGGGTTCATCAGGGATTCATCAGGGATCCTGCCCCATTTCCCATCATTAACTCTAGCAACTGTTTCAGGTAGTTCCAGCCCGTGACTAGTCACCTCCGAGCTACAAGTCACTGGTTAATATTTCAAACCCTATGAACAAACATTCTGACTTCTGCAGAACTCAATAATTCAGAGGTAACACTTCATTCAGTGTCTAGAATGAGATGGAAAGCCAGCATTCCTCTCTGAAACAGAATTTTCTGCAAGAAACCAAGGGTGAACACTCAAAATAAAAGTTCCCCTCTCGGTTATTAATGAGGGTCAGCGAGCAAGAGTCAGCAGCACGGCTAACGGTGCTTGAAGCACATTTGGTATCGTTTGTGCGGCACTCTCTCTCCGCCTTGTTTTTGCGTTTTCTCTTCCCCCCCTGTGGCAAGTATTATAAATAGGCCTCCTTCCTATCTGATCCGCCCCTAAATGTTTTTCATTTGAAAACCACAGTTAATTTTAGATAATTGTCAAAGATAATCTCAAATTTGTGTGCAATCTAGACCCTAGTTCTAAGAAAAACATGTTTCTGGAAGACCTGGTCTGGGTCCCTCTTCCTCTGGAGGAACATCTCTGAAAGCCGACATCTCTGACTGGCTTCCGGCGCTTGATAGAGACAGGCCGTACCATGAGCCTGCTGGATCCCTGTTCTAGAAGCAGAGACTGCCTTCCTGATACTTCCCCTGTGTGACTTTGAAGCTGAAGCGGGGGTTCTGGGGGAAGCAAGGAGTGGGCCCAATGACACTGCCCCCAGGATCAGCTTTGCAGCGACGGTGACCCTCACCTCCACCGGGCCGGGCCCCTCGCCATCGGCGTACAGATAACCCTGCAGCTGACATGTGTAAAGGCTGCTTGCTGCACGACTCTGCTTGTTTTTCAGAGCCTGGGCCACATTTGTCCTGGCCCGAGTTAAGAGGTAAAGAACATTCCAGTTGTGAGCCTGGATGGAAAAAATATATTTGAAGTTTTCCTTTTCTGCTAACAAGGTATGCACAGGACTCAAATGCCAGTAAACGAAGGTTAAAGACGGGCTGGTGTGCAGAATACAGTTGCCTGCCCCCCTCTTTAATTTTTCCATAAAGTGCCAGAAAAAGCCACTACACTAACAAACGTTTTGGGAAGGGAACAGGCCCCAGGCCAAGAAGCCACAAGCTTAAATGGGGGAAATATGAACCCTCAGGCACAGTCTCCTGAGCAGAGTCATTAGTCAGGAAAGGATCAGGCATGAACAGCTGTACCCGAACCAAATCTATGGCCGCCCTGGGTCCCCAGGGCCATGCGGGTCAAGACAGAGCGACACCCTCATGTTCATCCTATAACTTAAGGGGTGCAAAGGGCACACTTCCCCACAACTCAGGTTCGGCACCCGACAAGCACACGCGTCTTGCTTCGTTTAGAGAACGGAAAGCGAACCCAACACAACGACAACCAAGAGTCCAGCTACACATATTTATTGTTTTAATTGACCGTTGTGAAACACGGAGATACTACGCGAAAATGGATACAGAAGAATAAAGTTCCCCAGAGAGTGAGGTCAAGCGTGAAAAAGAAGAATATGGAGGAGGGGCTAGCCCTCCAAAATATTGACATACTACAAAACCATAATAATAAAATCAGTATGGTACTGGCTCAAGAACAGAGACCGATGAATAGAGCAGGCCTATTTATAAACGAGCACTTGAAATATGATTAACATAGCTTATAAATCATGGGCAACGGTTAGATTATTTAGTAGATGCCATTGAAAAACTCACCATATGGAAAACAATAAGATTTGTATCCCTCTATTATACAAAGTTGGATTCCAAATGAATGAGAGATAATACAGGTAGCAAAATTATAAGGTTAAGAGAAGAAAATTTAGAAGACTATTTTTGTGGTTTAGAGGTGGAGAACTTTCTGGACAAGAACGAAACTCATAAACCGTAAGGGGGAGGGGGAAAGATGGTTTTGATTGTTCCAAAATTGAACATTACTTTTTAATAAAGGGTAGCAAAGATGAAGTTTAGAAAAAAATAGAAATAGGAACACAATATTTGCAATATCCAAAACTGAGTACCAACCAATCCAGGGTATGTGCGGGACCCATATAAGTTGACCAGAAAAGGATTATAAAATCCAGTAGAAAAGGATTTGACAGATACCTCAGAGAGGTAGAACTCCAAATGGCTCACACGATATGAAGAATTGTTCAAACTCACTGGTTGTCAAATCTCGTGAGGTATAAGCTTTAGACCCATCAGACTGGCAAGTGTGGGTCTGAGACGTGATCATGATTCCTCATCATCATCGCCCTGGGGAATATAGTGAAGTCATCCTAAAGAATAATCTCATAAAATGGAGCATCTGTGTACATTAGAATCAAGGGTTCCACTTCCAGAATATTCCATAGAATCCTCACTTGGGTCCATGAGAGAGAATATGAAAGTTTATCATAGAGTTGAGACCTGTGGATGTCGGGACAGAGAGGCAACCAAGAGGTCCACAGGTGAGGAAATGGGGAAGTGAAATGCCATGGGATCTATTATGGAATACTTTGTATGTAGCAATCAGAAGAAACTAGCTGGAATGAAATTACTAATCAGCAGTATGTGAAGTTCTTAAAAATGCAGTGCTGGGGCGAAATATAAGGGAAGCAACCCATCAGGATTGTTGAAAGGATCGAATGGCTATACAACACACAACATGGGGACTGACCCAAAGAAGGGATTTGATTCTATCACCAGGTAGGTGGAACACCAGAAGGGTCTATCCAGCCCAACAAAAGATCCAGGACTGTAGGACAGGGGGTGGTATAGGAAACTATTCACAATTGAATTGCTGGACTGTCTGCCATTTAATGTTCCTTTTTGTGTCCTTTCTCGCTTACTTGGTGGCCGGATCAGAGCTTCTACAAGAACAAAAGCTCTGAACACGGAGAACAGCATCACCGGTAGACGGTTACCCATCTTGATGTTAGTGGGCAGATTCTAGTGTTGCCCCAGCCAGGTGCCAGTTGGCCAAAGTCAACTCTTACCTATTTATTTCTGTGGGTTCCTAATTCACCACGGCTTCTCTTGACCTTCCATAGGCAGCCTGTGTTTCACGGTCATGGACAGAATTTCACTGAGTAAATTTCATGTAAGATATGAAACGTTCTCTCTTCCTCTATACCATGCAAATACCGTAAGGCCTGTCCACTCCCTAAACATCAGTAACCAACAGCCGTGGAAGTGAAGAAGGAAATGGATGAGCTTGTTTGATACTCTTGCTCTGGGAAGCGTGAGAGAAGAGATTCCATTCTGCGAGCAGGAGGCCAGGGAGTTCTTTCTGAGTGAGGACACAGCAGGTTATTTACACTGTATTTGTGATTAGGGGCCACAGAGAGGGGCAAGGAGCTGAATTCCAAGAATGGAACAGAATCCAGCTCTCTAAGGAAGTTCAGGGTTTGGAAAACTCCCAGGGAGCAATAACTCAACTGAACTAACCTGATGAACTGTTTTTAAATCAGTTTGAGAAATATAGTCAAACATTGAACAGCTTCCTAGAACTGAAGCAACCGGGCAAAGGTAAGCTTTTATTAGACCTTAGCGGTACGCCCAGAGCGCTGGGCAGAGTGGAAGGCTCAGCTCTATCTGGAAGGGGGAGAGGAAGACTTGCTTTTATTCTCCCCATGAGGAGATTCTCTAGAGCAAGGCATGTTTTCCACCTCCTGGTAATCAGTGATTTGCAGCTAAAATGCTGAACAAATGAAGTTAACTCAATATACTGAAGACCTACTGTGTGCCTGTTGGTATGCGGGGGCTTTTCCCTATCTCATCTCATGAATCCCTTCCCACAATCCTCAATGAAGAGATCGTCATTCCCCAGTTTTCACAAGATGAAAGGCAGTCTCTGGGAGGTTAGAGAAGTTCTCAAGGTCGCATGGCTTTTAAAAAGATGTGGATTCAAACCTAGACAGCTGATTCCAGATGGGAACTTTCTTCAACCCAGACTTATACTTCTAAAAGACATCAGGTATCCCGAGATGATCCCATAAAGGACCCCATGATATCAGGGTTGAGGGATAAATTGTCCTCTTGCCATCCATTTTCAAGCAAGTATGCTAGAGGGGAAGTTGTGTCCGGGGGAAGAAGGAACGGTAATGATAGTGACAGTAAGCTCTTGTTGAGTTCTTACTATGTGCCAAGTACTGTGACAAATGGTCTGCATGACCTATGAGCCCCTGAACTGGTTACGGCACTGTCTCTATTTTTCTATTTGGGAAACTCAATTTCAAAGTTTAATTTTTTAAAAAGTTTATTTATTCTGTGTGTGTGTGAGAGAGAGAGAGGGAGAGAGAGACCTCCCAGGGAAGGGGCACAGAGAGAGGGATAGAGAGAATCCCAGGCAGGCTCCACACAGTTGGCACTGAGCCCAGGGCAGAGCCTGAATCCATAAACTGTGAGCTCATGACCTGAACCGAAATCAAGAGCTTGACACTGAAGTGACTGAGCCACCCGGGCGCCCCTCAGAGTTTACTTCCTTGTTCAAATTCAGCCAGCTAGCGCTTCACGGAGTAGATCCTGAATGTGACGCTCGAACCAGTGTTTTTAAAACACCGCTCGCAACTGTTTTCCTGGGACATGACGGGGTGCAGCAGTGGTAGCAATGGCAGTGAACGTGGTGGGGTTAGGGTGGCCTAAGCGGGGATGTTGTTGCTGTTTCTGGTGGTCGTGGGAGGGGTGCGATGATGTGAACGGTGGCGGCAGGGTGGCTGAGGGTGGGACGGTGGTGACAATGGAGGTGGCGGTGGAGCGGGTGTTGGGGGGATGGAGGTGATGATGGTGGAGGTGACGGTGACGGGAATGGCAGTGCTGACTGTGGCGGGTGGGGTTCAGGGCGTTAGCGACGGCGGCAGCCGTGAGGATATTGGTGGGGGTTGTTAATTTCCGCGGCCTCCTCTGGAGAGTTTCTGAGCAAAAGCGTCTTCTCTTTTCTCTGTGCCCGGAAGAGTTGAGTCACTTTTTCTTCATAGGTTGGCTTTTCATCCCCCTGCCTCTATTCACTTCCACGCTATTGACAAGAGCTGTAGTTGTCCAGGAGCCGCTGGGGAGAGACAGACCCCGTGACCGTTTCCCCGAAGGCGGCCTTTGGCCGCTCCGTGCGGGAGCACATGACCCCCTGCCTCGCCCCTGGCACATTAGCCAGGTGACTGCCTGCCAGGGCCCGGCCCAGTCCAAAGGGATTTGGGATTCAGTGTCCCAAACAAGGCACTGATTAGCTGGTAATCAGGCAGCGATTAACAGATCGGGTCACCCGCAGTTCAGTGCCCATTGTTCCCTGCAAAGTCCCGGGATGTTTGCCACGCGGCCAGAGAGTCTGAATGTCTGAGGATCCCAACGCCTGCAGGTCTGCTGTGCGAGAGCTGTGATTAGGGAAAAATCCTCTGTTCCCCTAAGCCCATCCCCGCCGAGGAGGCAGGCGCTGTGAATCCCCTCTGCCGAGTCACACAAAAGGCTCTGGGGGAAAGAATGGCCTGCTTAAGAGCCCAGCGGTGACAGGGAGGTGAGGCCCCAAGGGTACCCTGAAGAACTAGAAGGAAATGAGCACATTCCTCTTCATGCACAGTGTCGAGAGAGCGCGCACAGTGGAGTCGGGTACGACTCGGTCCAGACCGGGATTCTGCTCCGGTCTTGACGCGTGACCGTGGACAAGATATTTAACCTTGAGATTTGGTTACCTCGGCTTTTACGATGATTAATAAGAATACTTGTCTCTTAGGCTTGTTGGAGGGGTAGGTTTGAAAAATGAACGTAAACCAGCTAATACAGTCTCCAGAACAGAGCAAGTGCGCGGTAAACGTTGTCACGGGTACCGTCGGTCAGAGGAGAAACATCATCATTATGTAAAGTACTTTATTTAAAAAAAAAAAAAATGCCCAGTAACATCACTTCTAAGATGAGGCCAGCGCCTCCTGTGCGGGCCTTCATAAAGATGAGATGGGGACATTCTTAGAAAGCATTCAACCCAGGGCCTAGTACATTATTAGCCCTCAAAAAGTGACAGAACAGCGAGGCCACTCATCATTAGCATTTTCTTAAAGGCAAACGTAAAAGGATTTTTGTAGCATACCTCACGACGTTGCAGTACATTCTCATGAAAAGTCAGAGCATGATTTTGAACTAAAAGGGGATCAACGAAACGATTCGTGGAGCATTCGTGTCATTGAGTCCCACACAGATCTGTGATCGCTGTGTCCTCGAATCATCTGGAGATCTTAGTAGAACGCGGCTTCTGATTTCGTTAAGCCTGGGGTGAGGCCCAAGGCTTTGCGTTTCTAATGAATTCCCCGGTGATTCCAGGGTTGCGGTCCATGGACCCCACTTTGAATAAACGGGATATGGGGCGCCTGGGTGGCTTGGTCGGTTAAGCGTCTGACTTCGGCTCAGGTCATGATCTCACGGTCCGTGAGTTCGAGCCCTGCGTCGGGCTCTGTGCTGACAGCTCAGAGCCTGGAGCCTTTTCAGATTCTGTGTCTCCCTCTCTCTCTGCTCCTCCCCTGTTCATGCTCTCTCTCTGTCTCAAAAATAAATAAACGTTAAACCATCAATCCTTTAAAAAAAAAATGAATAAACGGGATATGCATTTTTGTGATGAAGAAGTATGCGAACGTGTACTTCTATACAGAAAACCTTCCCAGGCTGTCCTCAAGGGCCGGCATCTGTAAGCGAGGGACTGGAAGTGCTTTCTCCCCCCTCCCCCCTTCACTCGAATGTTCTATCTTTCTCAAAAATTTAATCATGAACATGTAAAGAAAACATTAAAAAATGCAATACATTTTATCAATATAAAAAGATCTCCCCTTTCCTTAAATCTTGTCCCACGGCCACGTTTTCCAGCACATTCCTTGCCAGGTCTCTGTGCCTGATGCTCCGATTTTCTCCTATAGCCACACTAGGCCTTCTCAGCGGGTGAACCACAAGGAAATCACATTATTAACACACGCGCATTCCGTAGGCTTCGACTCTCTGAGGATAAGGTGGGTTCCAGCTCCGAAACAGCGGCTGGCCAGGGTTCGAGGCCCGGATGCATGCAAGCCAGCCAGGTGCAAGATGGACAGCTATTCACTCAGAGGAACCCAGAGAGTTCTGAAGGCTGATTCTGGCTGCATGTGGAGAAGGCATCCCAACCAACATGGTGGGGTGTCTTCAGGAACTGGAAAGAGCTCAAGAAAGTCCATCCTACCAAAATGACAGATCCACTGGCCCCTCTCTAAGGACTGGGATGAGGGAACGATCTCCAGGATCTAAGGGTGGGTGGGCACAAGATCTTTTCTTCCTTTTGAGAACTCTCCCCTTACCCCCATGTCCCTCACCCCGCCAGCAAAGAAGAGAAAAATTGGGTATGGGAGCCCAATATCTCCTCCTTAACAGACTGTTACGGTCTCGGAGAGGTTGCCAGGGTCTGAATGAGCACAGGGAACCCGGGTTGAATTCTAACCTTACGGTTTAATAGCTAAACTGCCTTAACTGGATCCATGGCTCTGTTTTGGCCCATGGGCAATGGGAACAGCAGTGAAATAATATCTTTAAGGTTAGTAATTCTGTAGCTAAGAGATCCTAGCCGCTGGTCAGGCACAAAGCAGGTTTGCTTATGCCCATGCTAATAAATGTTAGGCCTTCTATTCAGGATTCGCTGCCCTTGTCACCATAGCATACACCTTGTGCCTATCTGGAAGAACCCCAGCCACCAGGAAGTCCCTTTGACTGGCCACCCCCCCTCCCCCATCACCGCATCCGTTCATAAGTCAGTCAGACGTCGGGGAGAAACAGATGGCATTCTCAGACTGGGTAATAGGAGGAGAGTTTCATAAAGGACTTTTCACAGGGGTGAGGACAGCGTTTAGGAAGTCCATAAAGGAAAACATAAGGCCCCAGGGCTAGCAACAGTAGTGGGATGGTGGTTGAAAAGGACCATTACCCAGCTCTCCTCACGGCTTGAAAGGCCAAGGGGAAGAAACAGTACAAGAGCCCAGAGAGGGGAGCTGTGGGGAGAACATCGCCTGGCAGGGGCAGGGGCTCTGGTCTTTATTGGGGGGGAGGGGGCAGCCAACTCACCGAGGACGGGGACACTAGGCAATAAACCCAGACCTCTCTCTTCCTACCTTCCTAAGCCTGCTTACGCTCTTATCTTGGTGCCCTTTTTCCTCTGATCGCTTTTGCCTGAATCCTTTCTGACCCTACTGGGTGGCTATTTTATGGGCTCAGTTACACGCTCGAGAGATGAAAATGACTTTTCCAAAGGGGCCACCATGGCTACAGCAATGCAAGATGTACAACCCAGAGACAGAACATGTGGAAAGTGAGATATATCTTAAAACGGATCTGCAAACCACCATTCTGGGACCCTCCATCCTGGATATCCAGTCTCAGTGGTGAGCTAACCATGAAACTCACTGAAAGACTTACAGAAGCAGATAACTCCTAGAAGAAGAAAGATTCTTCCCAAGTTTTGATGGAACAAGATGATGGCTCCATTCTGTGGAACCCAAAGGGAAATCAGATGGCAGGAGAAGCCATTGCTGTCGCTTTCCAGCAGGTTGAGGGAGGGGTTGTCCCCAGCAGTGTTTGGAAGTAGGACAGTGATCTGGAGGGGCCCAAGGAACACTGTAGCAACTCTGTCGATACAAATCTGACCCTCACTTCATAAAAGCTTCTAGACAACCCACCCTATCACAACCCTCCTTGGAGCTCACACATTCTTTTCGTGTCTGACATTCATTAGTTTGTATCAATTCTCTATATGAATAAATCACTTCCTGAGTAGATGGTCAAATCCTTGAGGGCGGGAAGGTGCTATACTATAATGATAACACCCTGTGCTCTGGGACATGTGAAGGTTTAGGGGGCGCCTGGCCGGCTCAGTTGGTGGAGCATGTGACTCTCCACCTTGGGGTTTTGAGTTCGAGCCCCATGGTGGGTGTAGAGAGTACTTAAAATTTTTAAAATCTTTTTTTAATGTCTATTTATTTTTGAGAGATAGAGGCAGAGCACAAGCGGGGGAGGGGCAGAGAGAGAGGGAAGCACAGTATCTGAAACAGGCTCCAGGTTCCCAAGCTGTCAGCACAGAGCCCAATGTGGGGCTTGAACCCATGACCCATGAGATCATGACATGAGCTGAAGTCAGATGCTTAACTGACTGAGCCACACAGGTGCCCCAGAAAAAATTTAAAAACCTTCAAAAAAATTCCTGAAGGTTTAGAAAGATAATATATACAACATCTTTAGCATGTAACTAACTGGCCACACACAGAAAGTGATGGATAAATAGATTTATGATTATTAACTATTCTTCTATTGTTTATATGCCTCACCATGCTGAAAATACACCCCCATCTCTCTCTCTCTCACTCTCTTTCTCTCTCTCTCTCTCTTTCACACACACACACACACACACACACACACACACACACACACACAAGCACAAAAGAAACTCCGCTTTCTTCTGCACCTTCTGTGGGCAGAACAGAAGTTCTATTATGTAGAACTTCCCGTACATTATCACAGTATTTCTCCAACTTTCTTACACATGGAAAGTACATTAAGGTATGGGAAAAAAAAACATGACACATTCTTTTATGTATGACACTATGGAAGACTAAATTTCGTTTATTTAGAAAATACAATTCTGTTTAACCTCCTAATGTGCATTGCTCCTACGAAACGATAACACAAATCAAATTAATAATTTAAATGCAAACAAAGCTACAACATATTTAAAATTCAGGCTAACAGTTTGAATTAAATGTGACAGATTATACGGTTCTGGCAAAACTGGCTCAAAACTTGCTGTGTAAAAATGTTACGGGAGGCTGGAGTATAGGTACATGTTCAGTTTGCCCTGCCTGCAGAGGGTGATGTGTGAAATACGTTATCACTGCTCCCCATTTCTACTGGGAGTTGGGAAGGAGCTTGCATTCATTTTGCAGCAATGCATGATTTTGAATTTATTTCCCTTTTTTTTCTCTTCTCATTTGTGGAGTCCATGAAATTAGTATTATACATGCCAACTGGTTTGCAATCATTGGCTTAAAACATAGTAGCATTGCTTAACTATAAAAGACTATCCAGATAATCCAGAAGATGCTTTATCAATTTTACTTTAGAATGAGAACACAATAGTCAAAAATCTGGGCAGAGAAGAGGCGCCTGGGCGCCTCAGTTGGTTAAGCATCTGACTCTTGATTTTGACTCCGGTCGTGATCTCATGGTTCATGCTCTGAGTCGGGCTCTGCACTGATGGTATGGAGCCTGCTTGGGATTCTCTTTCTCTCTCTCTCTCTCTCTCTCTCTCTCCCTCTCTCTGTTCTTCTCCCACCTCTCTCTTCCCTCTCCTTCTCAAAATAAATAAATAAACATTAAAAAAATTGGGCAGAGAAGATGGCTTTAATGCCCTACCACTGTTACATGGCACATGGCATAGGGACCTTTAATCTCAACAGCTTGGGTTTCTATTTTCTGTATGAGGACATTGAGGCTCAGGGGGGTTCAGTCACCTGCCTAGGTTCATACACCTAGTACGTGGTGTAGTGAGACTCAGATCCAAGCCTCTGTGTCTCCACATCCAGGCGGTTTTGTTTTGTTTTGGTTTGGTTTTTAATAAACTCTACCCCCAATGTGGGGCTTGAACTCATGACCCTGAGATCAAGAGTCACATGCTCTACTGACTGAGCCAAACAGGTGTCCCTCCACATCCCATCTTTTGATTACATTGAACTATCCTTTCGGTGTTGAGTGGCTAATGCTATACTGATACATATTGGTGGTGAGGGATTGGGGCGGGAAGTGTTGAGGAAGAGACAGAAAATGAGAAGAGATGCCTGGTCAGAGATGGTGACGTAAACCCAGTCCACTGTGGTCTTGCAGTGGTGGTTAGATCCAGAGCAATGGGGAGTTCGAACCATCTGGAAGCCAGATAGCCATACAGATGAGGCTGTCCTCTGCACACTTCAGGTAGGGCTACTCCTGCCATCTCCACATGTGGCTTAGCAACAATCAGTCCATGCAGAATTGAGATGCATGAAAGGAAAGTTCCAGGTTGTCCCTAACCATATGATTGATGATCCTCCTTCCAGGTATCTGCTGTTGCCTGCCTTGAGTCTGCTGCTGGATGTCCTTTCCCAGAAATGTTCGTGTCGATCCTTCTGGGTCTTCACAGAGTTATGGGAATGGCAACCCTCAAGACCATCCACGTTCTGTTGGGAGAGCACAAATCTGGGGCCCTCTGCCTCCAGGAATGAAGGGGGGCCCTGGAAGAAGTGCTGTCGATGGGTGTTCTCATTGGGAAAGCCATAGGAAGGTACTGCTCATCCTTCAAACTCCAAGTGTCCAGAATTTAGGGAACGGATACATTCAGGTAACTAACAGGCAGATGTGATAAACTCTCCAACAGGTTAATGATGCTCAATACAATTTTTCTGCGGCTCACAATCCTGACAATACGGATGGTCTGCTGCTATAATTCTACTTTCCCTATAGAAAAGTTAATGTTCTGTTATTTTGGAATGTCAAATTGAGTCATGTGAAGTTTCAGAAATCACACACACACACACACACACACACACACACACACACACACACCAGGTAAAGCCATAACAAAAGTCCCTTTTGCCTTTCATATATTTTGAGGACAATGAAACCATTCAATCAGTGCCCAAAATGATAATTATCTTTTTGGACACATGACCTCATATTCCCAATCTATTAAGCACACAAAATCTGAAAATGAGTGGTATTAGTGATTCCACTGAAATGGATACAAGGGAATTGAAACAAAATAAAGCCTGCCTTAGTTTTGTAATCCCCAAAGGAATAGGTACTGAGAGGACGGGTGACTTAGGACCCTTGGAAGAAAAGAAGAACACAGAAAACTAAAATAGTGGATGCATGTGGTTTTTTACTTGCTAGATGCCTGAACTTCATTGCTTCAGGTCACCTCAATTTGGGGTGGAGGTGGGGGTGAAATGTTGACTCAGGTGTGGGTAGCAATTATGATGGCCTATGACCAAATTCCATGTTAAAGTGATTGGTTCCCCAACCTCCCCACAGTGTTTATTGCTGTTATTGTCAAGATCCTGGATAGCCATTAACATTCTGCTAGCAGAGCCAATCCACAGACTGGTTACCTACATCAGAAACAACTCCTGCAGTCCAGACTCCATTCTAGGGGCAACCTCATCTTGAATTTCAGAGCCCTCTTTGTCTAGAAACGCGGGTGCCAGCTGCACCCAGCTGGGGCGTGTTAGAAGATGTGTTGCTCTCACAAACGATTCACTGATACGGACCCATCAGTGATCCAGGAGAGAGGACAGGCATCTGGCATCTCTCCAGTGTAGGGTCAGCACTCCCCCCAGTCTTTCTGGGACACTTCCCGCACAGAAAAGGAGCTGTCACCTGTTTGAATCTTAATTTCGTATTGCACCATCCATAGTCCCCAAAGTCATTGCTGTTAGTTCTCCTAGAAGTCCTAGAAGTGGGTTCTCAGGCAAATGGAAACCTTGGGCGGGCCCCAGAAGTTCTAAGGTGGGAATGCTGATCAAGTGTCTCGATTGCCATCCCTGGACCTCTCTGAGGCCCCCATTCTAGCCCCCTGGAGACCCACATTAAAAATGCTTCAGAGCAGGAAAGCTGGTTGATGGATTAATCAATCAACCAACAAGTATTTACTGAGAGCACCTAATTTTTACTCAGCAAATGCTGACTGGAGCGGATGGTGCAGTGACGGGTAATGGAGGACTCTTCAAAGTCAGACAGAGGACGTGAAAATGATACTCAGCTCGCCACGTACTCATTCGACAGTTAGCCGTTGAATACCCACGCATGAACCGTGCAGTATTCTGGGAGATGGAGGCAAGGAATGCAGATTAAACTTTCATCCCATGGACTTTATAGTCTATCAGAGTCGTGATTTTTTTTGGAGTACCGAAAATAAAGATAATGTGTGTTATAATTGGAAAACAGGCTGCTTACAGGCTTATGATGGTCAAGGAAGTGAGGAAATCTAAACTTTAGACTTTTGAGACCTGGAAGGGTATAACCAGGCAGTGGTTTGGGAATCCGTTTTGGGTGGTGGTTGATGAGAGGGATGGAAGCATGTACTGGGTTGGGCAGTGTCTCCTCTCCCCAATTCATGTCTACCCAGAACCTCAGGATGTGACCGTATTTGGAAATAGGGTCCTTGTAGATGTAATTAGTTAAGATGAGGTCATACTGGGTTAGGGGGTCCCTAAACAAATACTCACAAATGACTGGTGCCCTTTGAAGTAGACCTTGTGAAGATATAGACACACACAGGGAAGATGGGCATGTGAAGACAGAAGCAGGGAACAGAGTGGCACAGCTAGAAGCCAAGGGACATCAAGGGTTGCCGGTGGTCATCAGAAGCTGGGGCAGAGGTAGGGAACAGTTCTTCTCTGAAGCCCTCAAAGGCAGCATGGCTCTGCTGACTCATTGATTTCAGACTTCCAGCATCCAGAGCCACGAGAAAATAAATTGCTGTTGTCTTGAATCACCCGTTTGCGGTAGTTTGTTACGGGAGATGTAGGAAACCAGTGCGGATAATGAACTGGAGTCACAGAGATCACCAGGCTACATGATGGACAAGTCCTGACTCAGGGGGTTGGAGGGGCCTGGTGAGAAAGAATAAGTGTAATTTTGTGTGGATGCATGCAAGATGACGATTGAAGACCCTAGTCGAAGAAACAGTATCTTCTCAAGCTCGCTTCACGATCAGTAGGCAACCCATAGGAGCATGAACTGGAAACTACTGAGCTTCTGAAGGCTCAGCTCCATTCCCGGGACAGAATAAGAGAGGAAGCAAGTAGAGAGTGAAGGAATCGCTGAACACCTTCCATTCGACTCCACAGGTATTTATCGAGCCTGGCCTGCTTCATGCCCTCAAGAAAGTCAACAGTGCAAATCAGGTGCAGAATGAAAATAGTTCAAACCAAGGGGATCCTGGCGATCACGAAAATAAAGGGAAGGAATTAAAAAAAGTGCTGAGAAAATTAATAACTTTCTGTTGAAGGGTGGTCAGGCTGTCTTCTGGAGAAGAAGTCATCTAAGCAGGGGTTAGAAGGATTGCTCAGGGCCGGCTGGTAGATAAAGGTAGAGGAGAGAGGAAAGACTCAGAGTCTGCTGTTACGTCTGAACGATCGAGGAGCAGCCACGCCTGACTCCAGAGCCTCATCCAGCACACTGAGGCACACAGAGGCCGTTGAGGGAGTAAATGAATGCATGAACTAATGAAGTGACCCAGAAGCCAAGGGAGGAGAGTACTTTGGCAAGGAAGAGAGGATGATGCACGTCGTCGAAGGCCAGAGGGAGGCCAAGGAGGACAAAGATGACCACAAAGCAAAGAGCAGGTTGCTGGAAGCTTGGGAAGATCCGAGCTTCAGAAAAGTCCAAGGGAGGCTCCTGGGAGCTGAGAAGAAAAGAGTAAGCAGGAAAAGTCACTTGGCAGGAAATAAAAAAAAATATATCAGAAAAGGGTCCATTGGGAGTGTTTGAGGGGCAGATTGTGTCTGAAGGTAGAGGAGAGGGAAATGCGAAGATGTTGGAGACATAGCTCCTCCGGGCCCAGGGGTGGGTGGATAAACGAAGCAGCCAACATTATTAAACACCTACTCCATGGCAGGCACTGTACTAGCCGTTTACAAGTACATTGTTCTCTGCACCTGATATCAAAACTTCAACTGAAATGTTAGCTTTAGAAAGAAGAAACTGGTTTTCCTTTAATAATGGGGAGGGAACAGGGCAGACAGATGGATCACAGAAGCAAATGGGTTGAGAGAGATTTCCTGCTCATTCACCAAATATCCACTGGTTACCTTCTCTGTGCTGGACACTCTGCTAAGGGCCTCAGATACTTTACCCAGTGGGAACCTAATAGCAACCCTAGAATGTTCTGTCATGATCCTCATCTTGGAGATGGGAAAATGGAAGCTGTTCAACTTTTGTCAGATTATTTCCACATATAGGCCATTACCGATAAATCCAGGATCCAAAGCTGAGTGGGTCTGGACTCAGTTTCTTCATCTGTAAAACTATGTCTCAGGGTTATTGTCAGGTGGAATCATGGAGAAAGTGCTCAAGAAATGGAAGGTATTGTTGTCCCTCTTTTTTGCCCTTTGGAATGAGGTCTTCAGGTCCTTGCTAGACCTTCACCCCTCTGCCAACATTCTCCATTGCTCTTTGGAGTTGGAGACTTCCCGGAGGCCCAGAAGGGTGTCATAAGCAATAGAAAGTCAAATCTATCTGCTACCTTGGGCCCAAGATGTCTGCTCCTTGCTCCCAGAAAAGAAGCCATGTTTGGGATGCAAACCAAATGCAGAACGTGACCAAAAAGCAAAGGGTGTCTCCAAATGGGATAATGCAAACTGAGACAATAGTTTCACAGATCAATAGGAAACCTTTAAAGGCCACTGATGAGCTAGACTGCAGGGATGCTCCCGTTCTGGAGAAGGAAAATAAAATGGATCAATAAGAGACGAAACTGATACAAAATGGCTGAGATATACTCCCTGCTCCCAGGTGCTCTTTGCCAAGCTAATTCTCTGGTCAGATTTGTTCCTTCCCTTCTTGCCCTCCGTGATGGGGTCCTAAGGCCCCAGCATCAGAGAAACAGGATGGCAAACAGAATCCTGATAGCAGATGGTGGAAGAAAAGCCATAGGTCTCGTCTCTCTGCTCTGGTTACTGGTTACTACAACCAGGGGCAATTTGCCTGATTACGACCCACTGGGTGTAGGGAGAACCTCAGCTCTTCACCCCCCCCCACCCCCCAATCTCATTTATATCATGCATCAGCAGGGTGCTGCATTTTAAAGAGTTTTCTGGTGCAACTGGGGATTCATCTACCAACCGTGTGATCTTGGGCAAACGTCTCACTCTCTCTGTCTCAGTTTCCTTATCTATAAATAGGTGAGCACTGTTGTGATGGAATAGTATATAAGTGACCAGTGTCCTCTTCCTCGTCATGGCCAGTACCATCAGCATGGCCAGCCCAGCAATTAATACTGAGATGGCTGAATGCCCCCGTGGCTTTGTGGCAGGGGGCGGGTGGTGTAAGGGCCAGAAAGATCTAACCGATTCACTAGCTGGTCTTGAGCAAGTTGCGAATCTCCTCTGATCATCGTGGAAACCATCAGGGACCCAGCACAACATCTCTTCTGGTTAGGTGAGGAGGCAGATAAAGCACTTAGCACATGCTGGGCACGTAATGAGGACTCAGTAAGGGCCCCGTGACTTAGGTCTGTGATTGGTTCCCCAGCAGAACTCTTTAAGCTAAAATCTTGGTGAGCCCAGATTGACAACTCAGAGTCCAAGTCAAGAGAAAGACAAAAGGATCCATCTGGGGGAGGGAGAGAAGGTGGAAACCTGCATCGTCTAGCTGGGCGCCGGACTGAGAGAGATCCAGGCAGGCTTAGCACCCTTTGAGAGAAAGCTTCTCACGTCCACCTTCCTCCTCGTTTCTCTTTCTCCTGCCGTGGCACAGAGCCCCCACTTTCACTCAGGCTGCTTGGGTGCCGGGAGGCAGTGCAAAAGGATGAAGGGCTTTTCCTCTTGGGCCCCTGAGCACCTCCTTTCAATCGTTGGGAGCTTCCTGTCTCCCCACCCAGCCCCTCCATACCCACCTTGCTACTAGGTGGCTCCATTCTTGGTCTAGGATCACAAGGGCCAAGATGACCACCCTTGTGCCATATGAACTGTTTCATTCAACACATCCTGAGCCCCTAGTGTGTACCAGGTACCATATCGGGCAGCAGGGACCATCAGATAAACCAAAAACAGTCTTTACCATTGAGCCCACCCTGCACTAGCCAGTTAACTACAGACATCACATAACGCCCTGTTCCCTGCCACTCTCACTATGCCTGAAAGAGACCCCTTTTGAGAATCTAAAACTCCGTTGTGTTTCGAACTCCTTATGCTGCTTCTTACATAACCCATAACCTCCCAAAGACACCTCCTTTTTCTCCTTCACCATGATGAGTTGTTTACTTCTCCGCTCATCCCTCCTGGCCTTTTGTTCCGCAACATGTTCTTTCTGGTGTTACACGGGAATACACTCCCCGCATCTCGTCTCTGCTCCTTGTTGGCCAATTTTCCCCACTGGCAGATGGAGACACTCTCTTTCTGTGTCTCTATTTCTCACGACTCTAGATAAGTGAATACCCAAGAGTCTGGGTGTCCAACCCTGCCCCCCCCCAACCCCCCAGAGGGGAATCTTATTAGCCTGACAGCCGATGTTCCCTGTGTGTGGTCTGCAGCGTGTCTGGGTGAGGCTGATTGTAAAGAAAAAAGAAAAGGCAAGCCAACCTTTTCCTCCTACTCCCCTACTGACAAGGAATCATTCCACTGCAATGTTTCTTCCGCTGTCCTGTTCTTATCACATGCACAGTGTGGTCCCTCTGAGTTTTCTTAGGTCATTTTAGATTTCCCTTTAGCAACTGCGTCTTCCACAAGGACCTCCTCTTTGAACACAAAGAAAACCTCTGCATGCCGCCTTTCTTTCTTTTTTACCTCCCTCTTCTTTATCTCTTTTTCACGTGCTGATTGCTTGGAAGCATGACAGGGGCTGACATCTGTTGAGTGCCCTACATGCTGGGTGTTACAACATCTTCCACGAATAGAGCTCATGGAGAAGCGGTTAGCCTCTGTGTCATGGTGAGGAAACTGAGGCTAGAAAGCTTAAGCCACATGTTGTAGATCACACATAATTACGTGACAGGTCTCCAAGACTCCATGCTATTGGTCCTTTGAAATTCCCACACATGGATGACATATGTGAATGTATGTGAACCCAGCCAGTTGGGTCCGTATGACATTCATTATAGAAAATGTTTGTTTGATTATTCCTCATTCCTGATCCTCACTGAGGGTCTTTGTGCTGGCTTTGGAATTACCATCTTCTAGGTGATTCTGTGTTCGAAGTTTTACAACGAAAAGGATATACATTTGGGCAAATCTAGGGCAGGGAGAAGAGCCAGAATGCCTGAGCTCCAATCCCAGAAATCCCTGTCAGATGGCCTCGGGCTATGAGGAACAGTAGGAGCACCTTCCTAGTAGGGGTTGCTATGGGTCTTTTGCTTCTCAGCTGTCCCCTCCTGGGGACTTTGGGTGAGGATCACGTGGTCAGTAGACTCCTGCTGGGCACACACAGTGCTGTAAATGTACACTGATGATTTCTTATCTGAGATCTAGCTGCACTTGTTACCTGTGAGACTCTTGACTTCAAGATAAATCTCTCGACATCACCAAACTTCATTTTTCCTGTTAATAAAACGGAGGTAACACTCTCCATGTTGCAACTTTGCTATGAGCCTCCGATGAGATAAGCCACGTAAAGCTGCTAACTCAGGCACTTGGTCATAGCAGGTGCTTTCTGGCTGAATACATGCCAGTTCCCTTCCCTGTGTTTGAGCCAGCTCAAAGCGCTATGTACTCAGGATCCATGGAAGGAACTAGAAGAGGGAGACAAAGAAACAAACAAACTTTGGGGCTGGATCTGGCTGAAGATCAGCTTCACGGGGCCAGCCAAGGAGTCTCTTATTCTCAGTTCCCACCAAGGGGTGGTCTGGCTTGAGGAACCAACTGAAGTCCACCCCACCCCTTTCCGAGGTGGTCCCCCAACTTCTTGGTGAGTGGCCCTACAGACGTGGCTTCTTTAAGGGGGACGGGGATGTAAAAGATTATTCATGTCTGCATTGGGCTCTCTCTGAGTCACTCCAGAGCCCGGTGGTAACTGGAAGAAAACACCCCAGATCAATACCACATTTCCAGATTTCATTAGTTTTTAATAGCCCAGTGCTCTTTTGGAAGGCAGCTTCGGGCATGCATAAGTTTTTGGAGACCAAGAGAAATGTTAAGAGGCCACCCTTTGACTTTGGACTGGAGGACACCCTGGATCCTCTGACTGACATGAGCTGTCTCCCTAGAACACCCGGGGACTGAGTGTCTCTCCATCCTGTGCAATCAGGCTTTCCTAAGGACACCATGAGCTTGGTCTCAGTGTCTCTCCCCAAATCACCAAGTTCTGACAGTAGCGTCACTCAAATGTCCGCCTCTCTTTATCTACCATGACCACCCTAGTCCAGGCCAACACCCCGGGAGAGGTCAGCCTCGGCAATCACCGAGCCTCCCAGCAGCCAGAGTGAGCTCTGCTGACTGTCACGGGAAGTGTGTGCCATTCTACCAAGCCCTCACTGGGCTTCCACTGGGAAGACAGAGCTGCCGGCTCATCTCGTGAAAACCCCCTCCCTCCCTCCTTCTAATTCAGCTCTCCGGGGCCTTTTGTTGTTTGCTTCCAAAACATGCCAGGGGTTCGTAGAGTCACGGCCTTCATCTCTGACCTTCCCGTAGCCCGGACAACTCTTCCTCCACCCTTTGATGAAGTTTCATGGTTATTTCACTGGTCACATCTTGTTCACCTCTGAATACCCCGTAAGAGTACTGTGCCTGGTACATTACACACAGTAGGTGCTATGGCACAGAGTAGGCCCACACTAAATTGTGTTGAAAGAATGAAGGAGTGAGTGCGGAAAGGGAATCCTCTGGGAGGCTCGCAGTTCTCAACTGCATTCTTGGGGGTGGGTAAGGTGGGTATGGGTGTATGTGAATGGAGGAAGAATCTTCTGGAGTTTGGAGTGCTCCCTGCTACCACCCTTCGATGGCTCCCCACTGCCCCCTGGACAGAGCCCGAAGTCAGCTTAGTTTATAGGGCTCTTGATGAATTGTTCTGCTCTCCCCTTCAGAGGTTCCTCTCGTCCCATTTTTTCCACTCCCTCTGCAGCACTTATAATGGGTTTCTGCGGTGAGGCTGGGTCCCTCATGCTCACTGTCTGTACCTTGCTGCCATTGGGACCGTTTCCTGTGATGTTCTCTCCAGACAGCCTCCATGGCACCTCTGGGGGGCGGCTGGGTGCCCTTTCTTTATGTTCCCTGCACTTTCACCTAAAACCAGAGTCTCCAAAGTGGGGCAATGCAGGGCCTTCTTTTGGGGAAAAATACGAACTACATTATTTTTTAAATTCCTACCTTTGTAGGAATTAAAATTCCCCACCAATGCACCTGTATTAATTTTAAAAGAGGAATATAAATGTATACAGGGGAATACGGCCAACAAATTCAGGGGAACCTGGGTGGCTCAGTCGGTTAAGCAGCCGACTTCAGCTCAGGTCCTGATCTCACGTCCTGTGGGCTCGAGCCGCACCTCAGGCTCTGCGCTGACAGCTCAGAGCCCGGAGCCGGCTTCGGATTCTGTGTCTCCCTCTCTCTCTGCCCCTCCCCTGCTCATGCTCTGTCTCCTTCTCAAAAATAAATAAATATTAAACCAAATTCATAGTAAGTGTGCATGGTTAGAAAGGTTTGGGATCATAATGACATATTCACAATGCGTTGTATTTGTCTGGCTCTTGTCTCTTCTGAGACGTCCTGAGAAACTCACCAGGAAAGGAATGATGTACAGAGCGGCAATGTCCAAAGGTGGCAGAGGAACTAGATTTAGATGGTACACAAAGAAGGAACCCCCGAAACACTGACTCCTGCCCTTTCCAGTTCTCGCTCACACAGGAGACAGTGTAAGCTAGCTGTGAGCCTGTCAGCATTCTGAGACACCCCCTGGGTAACACTTGCCAGTTTCCCTTTTTATTTTTTATTTTATTTATTTTTTTAATGTTTATTTATTCTTGAGAGACAGAGACAGACAGAGCATGAGCAGGGGAGGGACAGAGAGAGAAAGAGGGAGACACAGAATCCGAAGCAGGCTCCAGGCTAAGCGCAGAGCTGAGACGTGGGGCTCGAACTCACGAACCGTGAGATCATGACCTGAGCCGAAGTCGGACGCTTCACAGATCGAGCCACCCAGGGGCCCCAGCCTGTTTCCCTGTTTAAGAGAGAACTTAGGCTCTAGGTTCGAGCCCTTGAGAGGGGCCTCCTACGCGGCCAGAATCCAACAAGAAAGCTTTATTTTCATTGCTCCCTGTTATTCGTGGCAAGTAACATTGGTTTTTCTCTGCTAGCTTTTTTTTTTTCTGTGCACGCTGTCTTAAATTTATTTAAAGAGTGATTAAAGTAAAAAAATATTTAAGTAAATTATAATACATGTAAAACCTGGATATGACAGCTCATTTACATTTGGGAGACACAAGGGCAGTATAGTCAACATGATCTTTGAAATATGGAGACTTAGTTGGGTTTCTGACCCTGGCAGTGACTGAATGAGGGATCACTGGTAAGTCTTCTCTGAATCTGACCCTAAAACGGAGGTAAAATTATTGGCCTCGCAAGGTTTTTTGAAGATCAGTATTCATGTATGTGAAGACATTTCCCAGGGCCCGCACCCGCTTGGTAACTGACGTAGGTTTATTCAGTGAGTGAGAGGTGAGTATGACGGAAATGAATCTCAATCAGTGAATCTGTGAGCCTGGGTCCTCCCTGAAAATCCTATCCATGTTAGCTGGAATGAGTCAGGTTCTGGAGGGTCCCATTCTCTCTCTGCTAGGGCCCCCCATTTCACACCCTGTAGGCCTTTTCCCCAGGAACTTGGGAAAGTTAATGAGCCCTTCCCAGTCCCCGAATTTGCTCCTTTGGAGGGATTAGTTGTGAGAGGACAAGGGACCATGGGTGAGACCTACATTTACTTTATGACTCTGTGGAATCCTGGCACAACATTGACTGCAGAACATGCCAGGTCTAGAAATATAACTTCTGCTCTGACAGGAGGTGAGTTCCCCACACAAGGAAGTGGTCAAGACCAACGGTGATGGGGGTGCTGGGTGGCTCAGTTGGTTGAGTGGCCAACTCCTGGTTTTGGCTCAGGTCATGATCTCATAGTTTGTGGGTTCGAGCAATAGGTCGGGCTCTGCACTGACAGCATGGAAGCCTGCTTGGGATTCTCTCTTTCCTTCTTTCTCTCTCTGCTCCTCCCTCACTTGTGCTCTCTCTCTCAAAATAAATAAATGCATTAAAAAAAACCCAAAACAGACCAAAGGTGATGGCCACCAGACCCAGGTCCTGAGACTCACACCTTTTCTAAGAAACATCGTGTTCATCTTCCTGAAAACAGAGAGACGGCTGAAGGGCATCACGAACCAGGTCTTGAAAGAGTGTATCTGGAATCTTACACATAGGCTTTGCAGGTGTGACCTTATAGGCCAACACTCAGTCCCATCCCTAACACAAACAAAGCCGTCCCGCTTTCCTTTCAAAATGAAGGCTATGTTTTTTAACAAGGCCTTTTAAACAAACAAACGAATGAGCAAACAGACTCCTCTTATCTACATGGTTTCTCATTTTTTACTAGTCCAGCCCAATCTGCTTCATGCTTTGGCCCCCAAAGGGTGAATGTGGAAATGCCCAGACTTCTTAAGGCACAGTGTCACTTCTGTTGCATTCTGTAAGTCGATACACGTCAGAAGGACAGCAGAGGTTCAAGGGAAGGGGGCTCCTCCTCTTGACAGAAGTATTGGCACATGTGTATGGGAAGATGAGGAATTGTAGGGGCCTGTTGTGTAGACGATCTAATGCACATCTGTGCACACACACACACACACGCCAATTCATGAAAAGTAGGGTTCACTTCTGCTAACATAGGGTTCGGGATGAGTATCAGTCCTCCCTGATTTCTGCCATGGGGTGTCCATGGAGTCTCCACTGGATCCCCAAGAAAAAAGACCTCGAGTCCTTCTGCGTTGCCCTCATTGTCGTTTCCATTGGAGGAAAATGCAACAGAAAAGGGTTTGAGGTCAAATGTACAAATATGCTTCTGGGACCCAAAGGAGGGCCTTGGTGTGTGTGTGTGTTTGTGTGTGTGTGTGTGTGCGTGTGTGTGTGTGTGTGTGTACACGTGTCTATACACACAGCAGTGTGTATCTGGAAGGGAGATGGAGGTTATTTTAGACTTTAGATCCATCGGCCCATCTTTTCCTGCCCCCAAACCTTTGTCCAGACATCCCTCATGCACGACCCACCTCCCTCGGGCACAAGACCATGTCTTTTCCCTAATTAGCAGATCAAGGTCCACCCACATCCTGCCCTTCATAATGACTCTTCTGACACAAACAAGTCTAGCAATCTTAACTTTTCTTTGCTCTGAGAGATGGTAGCTGGTGGATAGGAGCTGGCCAGATGGCAAGGCAAGCCGGGAAAAGACAGAAAACAGACTACATTAGGTCTCAGATCTGGAAAAGAGAATGGCTACATAGCTATCCAGCAGGATTTCTTTTCTGGTTTCCCCTCACAGAGTCACTTCAGTGGGGTTATGGGGTGAGAGGAGCTGAGCCTTATAAGGAAAAAAGACATACATACACATCATCTATAAGCAGATGCTAAAACGTTGAGAAAGACTTTCAGGCTAGGGCAACAACATAAAGAAAATGTTTATACTCGGAGATTTATATTTGGTTTAACTTGTTTTGGGCAGAGAAGATAAGCACTAAAATGATTGTAACACATTTCGGCGTCCTTAGCGATGATTTTCACTTATTACCAACCCAAGGCTGTACCTGTCATGATGTAGCTAACTCTCTTTAGCCAAAAGGGAGAGAATTTTCTGCGTAAGTCAATACATGTATGATTCCATTCATCAAGTACAAACAGAGCCATCGCTTTTAAAATGCTGCACCCCAGAGAGTGAAGTACCTCTGTGCTTACAGAAACCAGTAGAAACGTCCCCAAACTGGAAGCAAATAACATGAAATGAAAACCTCCCTTCAAAAATAAACACTGACCGATGAAACCAAGAGTTGTTTCTCTGGAAAGATCCACAAAGTTGACGTGCCTTTAGCTACAACAACCAAGAAGAAAAAGAGAGAAGGTTCAAATTACTCATATCAGAAATGGAAGCGGGGACATTACCACCAACTTGACAGAAACAAAACGGATTGTAAGAGAATCCTATGAGCACTTGTATGCCAACAGATGAGACAACCTAATTGAAATGAACAAATTCCTAGAAACACAGACTGCCAAAACTCGGGGAGGAGAAGAAGGACATTGAGTCAGTAATTAAACCAAATAAACATCGAACAAGGAAAACCCAGGACCACATGGCTTCGCTAGTGAATCCTACCAAAGATTGAAAGGATAACTGACACCAAGCTTTCTCAAACTCTTCCAGAGGGTGGGAGAGGAGGGACCACTTCCTTGCTCAGTCTGAGACCAGGATTACTGTGATACCAAAACCAGGCAAAGGCATCACAAGGAAAGAAGTCTACAGACCGATGAAACCCTGTGAGAAGAGACACAAACCTTCTCAACAGGGAAAGCGAAAAGACAACTAAATGTGCCCTCCTCAAATTCGTGGGTGGAAACCCTGCTCACCACTGTGATGGTATTTGGAGGCGGGGCCCCTGAGAGGCAATCGGGATGAGATAAGCTCATGTGGGGGGAGCCCCTCATGAGTGGGGTTAGTGCCTTTGGGGAGTCACCGGGGAGCTCGCTTCTTCCGCTCTGTTCCCCGTCATGCGAGGATACAAGGACAACTGGCAGTCTGCGGTCCGGAAGAGGGCTCCCAGCGGAGCCCAAAGATGCTGGCACGCAGCTCTCAGAATGTCTAGCTTCCAGAACTTTAACAAATTCATTTGATCTTCCCAAATCAAAGTTTATTATTATTTTAACGTTTAGGGGCTTGCATATATTTTTTTCCTCTTTTGCTTCTTGCCAAAAACTCAATCAATCAATCAATCAATCAAAGCAGTTTGACATTTCGTCCTGGGTTTTTCCTTTTCCTCAGAGCCAGTCCATCTGCAACATCGTTCTTGGCCGCTCTTGGCCATTCAGACCCACAGAAAGGGAAGGTATGCGGGTTTACGAATGGTAGGTACACAGCCCCGGTACAGAGTCTAGCTCCTTCCTGGGCCCGAGCCTGCCCCAGCCTGACTCGCTGAGGGACCTTGTTCCTCTTCCTCATGCCTGATCACTCCCCCGTCGGCCAGGCCGGCCCTCCCCGCCCGAGCGGGCCTGGCCTGCAAGAGAGCTGGGTTACCTCTGGCTGGTCTGCAGCCCAGTCTGGTCTTCAGCGGGCCACTGCCCACCGCCCCGGGCTGCGGCTGTCTGTCACCCTGTCTCTGCACCCCTGTCAGTCTCTCTGCTGCTCAACTGGAAGACGATGCTCCCAACTAGTCCTTCTCAGAAATGGTTGCTTCTTGGGGCGCCTGGGTGGCTCATGCGGTTAAGCGTCTGGCTCTTGGTTTTGGCTCAGGTTATGATCTCGCGGTCCGGGCCCCCCGCGTGGGCTTCCACGCTGACAGTGTGGAGCCTGCTTGGGATTCTCATCATCTCTGCACCCATCCCCCTCCAAATGCCATAAATAAAAAAAAACTTAAAAACAAAAAGAAATCTTTACTTCCTGCCTCAATTCATCAAAACGTTCCTTCTAAGTCCATGCTCTGGTTACGTTTCTTTCTTTCTTTTTTTTTTTTAATTTTTTTTTTCAACGTTTTTTATTTATTTTTGGGACAGAGAGAGACAGAGCATGAACGGGGGAGGGGCAGAGAGAGAGGGAGACACAGAATCGGAAACAGGCTCCAGGCTCCGAGCCATCAGCCCAGAGCCTGACGCGGGGCTCGAACTCACGGACCGTGAGATCGTGACCTGGCTGAAATTGGACACTTAACCGACTGCGCCACCCAGGCGCCCCTCTGGTTACGTTTCTAACTACGGCATTCTTCCCAAATAACGGGCTTTGCCCTCCCCCGTGTCTTTTCTATCCATGGTGAGCATTCCCCCAACCCACATGTCCATAGAACACATGACGATTACAGCAGGGAAAGGGCTACACAGGGCGCTTCCTCAAATCGTCAGAAAAACCACCCAAGGAGGACACCGCTCCCGTTTTGCAGCCTAGCACACGGAGGTGCCTCGCCTGTGGATCCGGGGCTGGAAAGAGGCCCAGGAGTCAAAGCCAGGGTGTCTGACCCAGGAGCCAGGGCTCTCCTCTCTCCAGCGACAGTCTCTGTTATGAACACTGAGGCTGTCACTAACCACCTTCCCGCACTGTCACCTGAGAACCAGTTCCTTGCAGAATGGCTGCTCATGGACACAGGTTTCTCTTTGTGGCAACGAGAATGTGCTGGAATCAGGTAATTGTGAGGGTGGCAGAATTCTGCGAATACACTAAAATCCCCTGCATTGCACATTTTAAAGGGTACATTTTATGGGATGTGAATTATATCTTAATTTTTTAAAAGAGAACTCATTCGCTCTTCTCCTCTAACATCTCAGCCCGGTTAGAGAAAATGTGAATAATTTATCACTTCTGATGGCTTCCTATCACACTTAGAAGTCCAAATGACTTCCAGCCTGTTAGCAGACTCTGAGGGCGCCGCACCCCCCCTGCCGGGCACGCACCCTCCCCGCGCACCCCTCCTCCACACCTCCTGCAAACACCCGTAACTCCTCACCTGAACGTTTTCTCTTCTCTGGAAGAGCCAGGGTCGCCCCGCCCCCTGGGAGCTGCCCACAGAAGGCCATGGATGGGAGGTAAAGAAAAGCCACCCACTTCTGTTCCACAGCTGTGCTTCGTGGGTCCCACGTGGGGTCCCACTTGCCCTTGTGGCAGTCGGGTAATGACATCACCTGTATTGGAATCCCTCCCTTCCCTTCTCACCCCCCCTTCCTGTGCCTCCTCGTTTGTTTGCCCTCGGACTCTCAGCTCAGGGTTTTCTTCTGGGAAAACGTGACCTAAGACAAGCCTTTCCTGGAGGTAGCCGCCACCGGTCTCTCTGCCTTCATCTCCTACCACTCACCCCCCTACCTGACTCTGTTACACCCGCACTGAACTGTCCCTTTTTCAGCACACCAAGTTAGTTTCTACCTCAGGTCCTTTGCACGTGCGCTCGGCTCTCTCGGCCAAGAGCCATCTGGTCCGACTCCACACATCAGTGGCTTCTTTCTGTTTTGCGGCCACAGCTCACATGCCCCTAGTACGCACCCAAGAGAAGTCGACCCTCCTTGAAATCTATCTAAAATAGACCCCAGGGTCTCATTACACCGCATTTCATCACGCCAAAACACTGATACATAAGTATAGGTGCTGGAATGTTTGAGTTTGTTCCTCGAGGTCTGGTCCCTGCCCTTCTCCACTTTCTTTTGTGCTCTGGGAAGCTGATCTTTATGGAGGACAGTAGGGGCTCCCTGGACGTCAGGCTGTGATTTGGACTTGGCCATGGAAGGTACTCACAGGCGTTAGCGTAGGAAGACTAAGTCAGAACACTGACTTCCCTGGTGCCCTCTCGGCTGGGTTCCTTGGCTTACCCTGAACCTACCCTGAACCTGCCCTGAACCTTTGTAAATAGCCCCTTATGACATTGTCCTTAATTATTCAGTTTGTGCATGCTATTTTGTGGAGTGTGTGTATGTGTGTGTGTGTGCTATTACATTCTCTAAAATTATTTTAAGTATCGACATTTCTGTCCTCTCTGCCTATAATCATGCAAACTCTGCGAGGGGAGATATCCTGCCTGCCTTGTTCACAACTGTATCCTCAGTGCCTAAAACCATGCTCAGTACAGAATAGGTGCTTACAAAGATTTTTTTTTTTAATTTTTTTTTCAACTTTTTTTTTAATTTATTTTTGGGACAGAGAGAGACAGAGCATGAATGGGGGAGGGGCAGAGAGAGAGGGAGACACAGAATCGGAAACAGGCTCCAGGCTCCGAGCCATCAGCCCAGAGCCCGACGCGGGGCTCGAACTCACGGACAGCGAGATCGTGACCTGGCTGAAGTCGGACGCTTAACCGACTGCGCCACCCAGGCGCCCCCAAAGATTTTTGAATGTAGATTCTATTTATCTGAAGATTTTTACCGAGGGAAGCTGGCATCTTGCTAGTGGGTCCGGTCCCCTACCTTTCTTGAGATGACCACCTCTCTCCAACTTAGATCAGCCCCCAGGCAACAAGGTTTTCTGAGCCCGTGTTTTTTTTTTTTTTTTTTCCTGAACATCTTTGGCTCCAGAAGCTGCAATATAGGGTTGCCAATGAGTTATTCTCTGGCATAGATTTAGCTGTAAAGTCCTCCTGTTACAGGTTAATAAAATCTAGGAAATTAGCTCCCAACAGCCAGAAATACATTGTGGGGAAACTGAGAAGACAGTGGAGAAGCAAGGATTTGAGTTTTCAACACTGATGTTTGCTTCCACTCCTAATAAATATTTGTTAGGTTGTATTTAACTTGACTCGATGACTACTCAATAAACATCTGTTTATAGTACTAGTTTCCACAACTTTTTAGTTAAGAATCTCTGGCTTTTAATCAGAATGCATTAAAAAAAAACACCCACCTTTCTCCTTCTACTACAAATTTATAATTCAGAGCTCATTTATGTAATTGTGATACAAAGTCAATTTCGATTGTTTTCGTTTTGTAGAGAAACAGAAGGAGAAGGACTCGTTTGCATACATTGTAGGGAATAAATTAGAAACTATGGTAGGCAGAACAAGGGTTTCCCCTGCCCAAAGATGTCCACGTCCTAATGCTTGGAGGCTATGACTAGGTCAACCTTATACAGCTGGACCCTGCGGCTAGGTTAACCTTCTACACGGAATTGGGATTTGGGTTGCGGGTGGAAATGAGGTTGCTAATCAGTGGACCTTAAACTACAGAGATTACCTTGGATTACCTGGGGGTGGCCAAATGTAGAGAGGCCAAGATATGAGCGCTCAACCCACCCTGACTGATGGGCTTCGAAGGTGGAGTAGGGTCCACAAGCCAGAGAGTGCAGGCAAGGACACAGATTCTCCCCTAGAGCTTTCCAAGGAATGCGGTCCTGCTGACTGACGCTTCCCTGCTGCTACTCTGATTTTAGCCCAGCGAGCCCTGTGTCAAAACCGTGACCTACACAACTATACAATCCTAAATTTGTGTGGTTTTGGGCCCCCCCAGTCTGCGATGACTGGTTACTGCTGTGACCGACAACTGATGGAGAAACATAACCATGCTCTCCTTTCTAGAAGGGCAGCCATAGTGCCTCTCTCCAACACCAGATATTTTGTGTGCGTGTGACATTTCAACTGTGCAAACATGAGTATAGAGTCACTTGGGCATACTGTTGAGTTTCCATGAAGATATATTTTTTTTCCAAGTACATAATACATTCCAAGTATTCCCATCAAAATGGGAGGTGCCCATAAATTAAATCAGATTTAATCTTTCATTTCCCAGCTCTTTTGCAAGAAGTAACTAAGGAAAAAATTTCGAGCACCTAAAAGTGTGTTGAATATTGAAGTCCTATAGATGGACAGCTCTTTGTTTTGCCAGCCAGCACAGTTGGTGAACTGCAGGACAAGGGGCTAATACCCAGGAAGATGGTCAGACCTGAATTGTGAGAGAAAGTGCAGACCCCTAGAGCAGTGCATTATTTTAAAATTCCCTTTTCCTGCTTCTCGCTTTCCTGCTTCTATGGTGTGAAGGGAACTTGCATTTCTTGACATGTTCCAGCTAGCTCAGACGCTCCGAGAGAGCCAAATGACTCAGTCCCTGGACCACTACCAACGTTTTCAGGGTTGAATCCTGTCTTATTTTCTGAGAAACAATGTTTAACTGGCCTCTGTGGCATCGTGTCAACTGACATCACCCTGGAACGGCAGATATATCACGTTAAGCTACCACCAATATTGAAGAAAGGATCCCAGGGCGGGTTAAACAATATGATGGAGGCTGTTGTGTGTTTTTCACACCCCTGGCCAAGGGGAGGTCCGTGTCATGAGAAAACATATAATTCAAGCCCCCTCAGGATGATCTCAAAAATGTTAAAACAGGTTAAATCACATTTTTTTCAAACGAGCTATCAAGGAAACTAGTTTGACAATCTGTAAGAGACACCGCATTCTGCGGTCATCTATTTTAAGTAACTTCAGGTAGTTCTCAAAACACACAAGCTAGAGTCACGCCAAAAGACTTTTGATTTCCCCCTGCGACTACCAGTGTATGTGCAATAAATTACGGGCCTGGAAATAAGTATTCTCATGCAATTGCTTAGGGATTTGGAAAGTTAGCATCTGCATGGAAGATGATGAAGTCATCAGCTCAGTGGCCTCCGAACTAGTAAGATCCTGTGAAACAGACCTTGCCCAAACTTGTTTTTCAGTGCCAACAGACCAGGAGTGGATACAAAGAGAATTAGCCTCGTTACGAGTCCTTTAGAGAACGGTCCCTGTGGATCTGATCCCAGGCAAAGTCATTGGTTGGGCCCAAGTGCGATACTCAACTTCTCCTTCACCTGAGAACAAAAGCTGCCTTTATTTATTAACTTAGAAAAGGTGATCGCTGATGATCTCTTTCATTTTATCCTGTGAGAAATGAGAGAGAGGCCTTGCTTCAGGATCTTCATGAAGGTCGTAGGAGACTTTCTAATTTGTGGGTGATGAGAAACTGTGACCTGCATGGGCCTCAATGGAGGCATGGAGAAGAAAACACGGTGGAAAGACTGTCACAGTGCTAAGGAGGTCTTTGGATTTTCCTGAAAAGAGTATGCTGTTCTCTGGTTGACGGGTACAGACTACCCCCTCTTATGGGTGCATATGTAGAAGAAAATGGGGCTGCAGCCAGCTCTAAGTGGAAAACCAAGATGGAGTAACCAAGAATACAGATTTCATGGGAAAGACATGGATTTGGAGCTATGGTCGGAATCACAAAGCAAGATGGCAGACCAGGAGCTGTCAGCTCGAAGGGGATCCTTCAAGATATGTGCAATATGCATTAAACTAATTTCATACAGTCTCTTTGTTGTCTGAGCCCTTACAGTTTTTTTTTAAGTCTATTTATTTCTGAGGGAGACTGAGAGAGAACCAGCGGGGGCGCAGTAGAGAGAAAGGGGCACAGAGGATCTGAGGCAGGCTCTGTGCTGACAGCCGAGAGCCTGATTGGAGCTTGAACTCACAAACTGTGAGATCACGACCTGAGCTGAAGTCAGATGCTTACCAACGGAACTACCCAGATGCCCTGAGCCCTTGGAGTTTTAAGGTGCTATGGACTGAGTATTTGTGTCTCTCTAAAATTCATGTGTTGAAACCTACCCACCAATGTGATAGCATGGGGAGGGGGGTGGCTAGGGATGTAGAGACCTCTTGGAAGAGATTAGTACCCTTATAAAAGAGACCCCAGAGAGTTCTGTTGCCCCTTCTGTCATGTGAACACATAGCAAGAAGATGGCTGGCTGTCTATGAACCAGGAAGTGGGTCCTCATCAGACACCAGATCTGCTGGTTCCTTAATCTTGAACTTCACACTTTCTGTGAGAAACAGACATTTGTTGTTTAGGGCATACTTTCTGTGGTATGTTTGTTATAACAACCCAAGTGAAGGAAGACAAGAGGCATCATCTTCTGTTGCTGGTATTTGACTGTGGAGCTCTGACTGCCTAGATCACAGGCTCCAGTCAGGCACTACTCTGTCTATGAAAGAGGGAGTGGCCAGAAATAGAATAAGCAAGGTGGGGGCGGGGACAATAGCCTGAATGATGGGTATAGAAGGAATGAATGTAGCCCAAAAGATCACACAGAGCATTTGTGACTACAGCTTTCAAACAGATAAAGTTGGCTTTGTCAACACTGTCCTGTTTTCTGGCCTCTGGCTTCTGGTTCACCACTTGGATCAGGCATTCTCTTCCTCATCAAGACGTTGAATACCTTGAAAAGCACATGCTGGGTAACTCATGAGTCCGTGTCTCCAGCAGACGAATCGCTATCTTCTTCATTATAATAACACTCGGTTCTAGGCAAAGTACTAGGCACTTTCCATATGTTATTTCATGATTACTTCTCTGACATGTGTTTTAAAAGAAGCTCAACACAGGTCCCAGCAACTTAGCCCATGTCCTCCTGGATGACCTGACTGTGTATCTGTCTGCAAAGGTACCGGGTGAGGCTTAAGCCAAGGGTGGGTTGAAAAAGACCGGCACATTCTAAGGCTTGTGTTCATTACTTTGCCACTTAAGGAGACTTCAGATTCTCAGACCAAAATGAGATGTCAAAGCTGACAGCATGATTTCCATGCAGCTCAAATAAGTTGGTGAGGAAAAATAATCATAATCCTCCCAGATTTGGCGACGTTAGATTTATATAATCTTACTATCTCCCGTAAGCTCAGGAATGTTCTAGAAGAGTTTTCAAAGTGTGGTCCTTGTGTTCAAAGGCCAGCTCCTGTCCTTCGGTGGATGAGACTCCACAAATCTAACTTGTTGAACAACACCCCTGGGAACACCCATTTGTAGGAAAGTTTTAAAACTACTGTTCAGGGGTATAAAGTCTTAAAATCTGGTCCCTCTCCTTTCTGTCTCCTTCTCTCTGTTTCCCCTTTTTCTTCCTGCCTCATGACTTTAATTTCTTTTAGGCTTTTATCTCTTCTTTTCCCATATATATATATATATATTTTTTTTTTCCCCAAAGTTTACTCTTATCCACATGCCTGTGAGAAGAATCAAGATAAGGGCAATTAAAAGAAATACAATTACGTAGTTAGGTTTAAGTACATGAAGAAAAGTGTATTCTCTTGTGAAGAGCAGGATGTGTCTTTAGAAAATTTCCATGGCTACTACTAGGGACAAAAGCTCAGGCCTCCAGGGACCTGACAGGAGCGGCAAGACTCTGCAGGGGGCAGAGAGAGGAATGTGTTTGCTACTTCTCACAGAGGAAGGGAGATAAGGGAGAATGAGGGGCAAGAACCTGGGAAAAAACAATGTGGCCACTTTTGGCTCTCTCCCCAAATTTAAATGAAGTATACCAAAATGTTCATATAATTAACGGTAATGGAAGTTTGTAGTCAATGAAAACTAAATTCTACGTCAAATGGATGCCTGAGAAAAACAGAGAATCCAGGAACCCGTAGAGAAGCAGGAGGAAACAACCCTGAGAAACGCAGAGATTCCTGGGAAACCTTGGGGAAGGATTGAGGTTGCCTGTCATAAGCCCTGAAGCTGGGGTCTGAACTGAGTTTCAAGATCCCTTAGAAACACAGCAATGGCATAATTTATCAGAAGATCTGGACACTTTTTATTTTTTTATTTTAAAGTTTATTTATTTTGAGAGAGAGAGAGAGGGAGAAAGAGAGTGGAAGAATGGGGGAGGGACAGAGAGAATCTTTCTGCCTGCACAGAGCCCGATGTGGGGCTTGATCTCATGAACCATGAGATAATGACCTGAGCTGAAATCAAGGGTCGGACACTTCACCTACTGAGCCACCCAGGCACCTCAGAAGATCTGGACACTTTTGAGAATGAAAGGGCACGTGTGAAATATGCAAAGATAACAGCCATTCCCAGGGGAACTGACCATTCTACCTAGAAAGGCCTCCGCTCTCTTGAGTCCATAGGAAGGAGAGGACGTACCGTAGAGATGGTTCTGATGTTTCCCCTAAACTAGGCTCAGGCATCAAAGGACAAAGTAAAAGAGAGAAATTTGACGGCAGCTTGGGGTAAAAGCTCAGGAAGTGAGCTGTGGGCACCTTCATGTTGAGCAAAGATCGGTTTTTGTGATCTTGGCTACAAGAAGATAGTGGATTCAGTTTTTGCAGGAATTAGAGACGCCCAGAAATATTGCCAATCCTGGTCAAAGAAAGGGGGGAAAAGCAGTAAAGGAGAGAAAGGAGGAAGGAAGGACAGAAGGAAGGGGAGTTCTGGGTGTCTTCAGCCACCCTCCTCAATGAACTGGGGGGTAGATTTCCAAACTCTGCTTTCAGTGACATGTCACGGAACTCGGGGTGGCCGACAGACAAGCGCTCAGCTGAAGGGCAGGCAGGCAGTGTGGTAACCGTGGAAAGGGTTGAGGCCCAGAGATCAGATGGAAATCTGCCTATCATCCCATGGAAACGAGATGTGAGTAAAACATTGGCTGCTTCGAAGAAGAGTCTCTAAGGGAGAGTTACAGATTCCAAGCACAGCTTGTCCCATACATCCATTAAAAACAAAACACGGGTGCCTGTGTGGCTCAGTCGGTTAAGCAGCCGACGTCGGCTCAGGTCACCATCTTGTGGTTCATGGGTTCGAGCCCTGAGTCGGGCTCTGTGCTGACAACTCAGAGCCTGGAGCCTGCTTGGGATTCTCTGTCTCCCTCTCTCTCTCTATGCCCACCCCCCTCCCCTCATGCTTTGTCTCTCTCTGTCTCAAGAATAAATAAACATTAATTTTTTTTTAAAAAAAAGAATAAAAACAAAACCCAACCCTGACTATTCACCTGGTACCATGTTACATAGAGACAGTTGACAATATCACAAAACTTGCAGGATTGCCTTGGGATGGCTGGACTTCTAACAGAAGTGCTATCTCACAAAAAGATTTCAGCATAGGGGCTGCCCTCTGTCCCAAGAGGTAGACAGTTATCCCCAAAGTAGCCGAAATGGAAGTTCAAGGGAAAGTCCCTGGGACCTTCTGCTAGGAGAGATGGCATAGCTATCGGTGATGCTGTAAACAGAACAAAATAAGCAGCAGCAGCAACATCAACAACAACAAAACTGTGATTTCGAGTACGGGAGCCATGTCAAATGTCACAGGAGAGAATGTTCCAGTCTTGAGAGGCTGATGTGTAATTTCTTCTCGCAGGGGCGATTAGATGTAGCACGTTTACCTGGAGCAGCACAGGGAAGGCAGCTGGTCCAAATTAATTCTCGCCTGCAGAAGCCTTGCTGATGCGCGTGTGTGTATGGGTGCGAGCTGGCGGGGGGGGACGACACGGGGTGGTGGAATCGAGTGGAGAGAGGGCATATGGCCATGATGCCTCACTCCAGAGCAGGCTTGTCAGAAAAGCCACCAAACGTGGGCAATAACAGTGTAATACATGCATAACTAAAGCCCTGCTCCAGGCATCCTTTGGAGGTTTAGTCAAAGCTGGAAGATCCATTGTTTCAAATCTAAGCCTTTTTCTGGTGAAGATATGACTGCCCCTTTGGGACACAGTATGTGCTAGCCTCTCATCCGAGAAAGATTCTCTTTAGTGGTTCATATATAAAACCAGTACCACCCAGGGCTCTTGAGGAAACCCCGTGAAGAAAGGCTGTGGAGCTGAATGAAGATATTTTAGAAGAAAAAGTTTGGTAACTTAAAGCGGACTGCTTGGCCGAACCACCGTTCTGTTTCGTTTTTTGTATTTTTTGGGGGAGCGGGGGCTGAGATATTTCTTCTGTTCCACTGAGATTAAGTCCGACCTGTGTCTATGAGCAGGGGCTCATCCTTGTTGATAGAAGCATACTTCTGTGAAAGGGCTCGACACAGAAGGGGACTGACGGGTAGACGTTGACGGCGTTTTGAGAAAGCTGCCGCGGAAGCAGAGCTGGGCCTGTCCTGGGCCCAGACCGCCCTGAACCACTGTGCAGATACCCTGGCGGGAGAGGCCCCACAAAATCAATGGCTCAAGGCTGGGAGAATTGTCTGGGCGTCACAAAGCCACATCCCGGTCACCTACTTGGGGTTGCGTGTGTGTGTGCGTGTGTGTGTGTGTGTGTGTGTGTGTGTGGAGTGAGATCGGGGGGATGGAGATACGTGCTCTTGAAGGGAACAGAACCCCCAATGTCCATCATCCTGAGGTCAGCATGAGGGCAGAGGGGGAAGGGTGGTCTCAAACCCCTGGGGCCCAGGCTGGTCAGGCAGGGACACTGGGGCTGAGGCTTGAGGTCGTCCCCTAGAGGGACGAAAAGCTCTCCCTGCACAGACAGGGAAGTCATACCTCAGGCAGCTCAATGGAGGCCTCATAAGGAAGAGTCTGGGCCTGGGGCTCTAAAGAGGGTCACTTTCAGTTCTCATTGATAGATTCTAGTTACACTGATAGCCGGCACGACAGTCAAATCTTCCTGGAGGCCAGACAAAGCCAAGGAAACAGCCGCGAGGACAGCAAAGATCTAAGCCGGTGAGGGGAAATCTCCGAGGGAAGGGAGGCCGTGCCCCCAGACCAGGGTCAGCATCTGTCTGAGGCACCTGAAACGAGGTCTGGGGAAAGCACACAGACGAGAAAGGGCCCTGAGACGGTGGCCACAGCAGATGCCAAAGGCTTGGGCGACATTGTTCCTGATACGTCGCAGACGGGGGTCGCCGAGGGTGGGGGAAGAACAGCGGCCAGCAGGGGAGACCTCGCCCCATCCCCTCATGGGCTCGGCGGTCCCATTCAGACTGGAGATTTCGTGAGGCGGACGCAACGTCCACATTTCAGCTGTGGCCACGATGACCGTGACAGCACACGAGGACAGTACCGTAGGGATGCCATCGCCGCTCTCGTTAAAAAAGGAAAGGAAGGGAAGGGAAGGGAAGGGAAGGGAAGGGAAGGGAAGGGAAGGGAAGGGAAAGGAAGGAAGGAAGGAAGGAAGGAAGAAAGAAAGAAAGAAAGAAAGAAAGAAAGAAAGAAAGAAAGAAAGAAAGAAAAAACAAAAAAGACAGGCTGGTCCCAATGGCTCGAACAACTGTAAAATCCCTCTGCCTCCCCTCTCCTCCCCACTTTCCGAGCCGACTGTTCCTTGGAGATGAGTCATTCCAATAGGAATGTTAATGTATTTGACATGTGTCAACATCACCCCGAAAAAAGATGTTGAGCCATTTCGCTGGCACACGCGGCGGCCCAGAGAACTAACGATGGGTGTGTTCGCCTCAGCCCGACGCTGACAGGGCTCCTTAGAATCTAATATTTCGGGGAATCCTTACGTCAGTCAGTGGAGGAGTCTGCTCACCACCCATGTTCCTGCCACCTTCCTTTTCGTTAAAAATGTGCCCTTGCGGGGCACCTGGCTGGCTCCGTTGGTTAAGCGTCCGACTTCGGCTCAGGTCATGATCTCGCGGTCTGTGAGTTCACGCCCCGCATCAGGCTCTGGGCTGTAGGCACAGAGCCCGCTTTGGATCCTCTGTCTGCACCCCCCCCCCCCCCGCCTCTCCCTCCTCCCCCTCTCTCAAAAAGAAATAAACATTGAAAAAAACTAAAAACGTGCTCTTGATAGAGTTGGCCTTCTTTCCTTCTTGCATCAAAAACATGTATGGAGACTTTCGCTACATGCACTAGATACCGGCAGTGTGAAAAGACAATTATCTACAATAACGTACGAAGTTGGCTGTAGAGAGATGGCACACAGTAACATGTGTGAAAATGGAAGTGTTTGCACTAAAAATAGCTGCAGGCTTTCTGATTTTTCAGTTTGCTCTGATGAAACATATATAAAAACGAGATGTGATCTCAGGCATATGTGCGTACTGCCTATATGCTGACTTTCTCTTCGACCCGTTCCCTGGAGTCAGGCTCTGATTCTTCTTTCTGTCCAGAGTGTGGCTGCTCCAGAACATTCTGAAGGGTGACACGACGTGGGATCAAAACTCCCACGTGCCCTCATCTGACTTGTGCCTTCTCAGTTCCTTTCCTTTGGCCCAAAGAACACTCTGGAAATTCCATGGATTCTCAGATATTGTGCCAGTCAAACTTTCAGGGTATGAGTTTTCTACTAATATTTTCGGTATACTCCTGTAATGATTCTTGGTATGAACAACAACAACAAAAATAACTAAGGTCCTGAGGGAGTTACAGCCTGGAGGTTGGGGGTAGTAGCTGAGGGCAAGTTTCCAAGGTGATTCTCAACTTGAGTGGGGAGAAGCCTGCTCAAATTTTAAAAGATGGCCAGTCTTGGTACAATAGTTGGCTCCTCTCTCAGATCGCCCCATCAGGCCAGGGTATTTTATGTCTCCTTTCCCAAGACAGGTTCCGTTTCACTTGTAATTCACACGGGAGCTTGGCGAGATGCTTGGATTAGGTGTTCCCTTGTTCATAAGGCTTGTTATGTTCGAGGGAGAATTTGGTCCCTGCCTGGGGACTTGGCTAAGGAGGAGGTGAAGCCTGGCTTTTCTGGAACTTCAAGACAAGCTGTACCAAGGAAGAAATGCCCCCCAGGCTGAAATGACGGATCCCAGTGTGATCCTGCCGTGCACGGTGACACGTACAGATATTCTACAGCTCTTGGAGATGTGGGGAAGTAAAACCAAACCGAGGGCTCCATAGGGAAGACGCGTTTCTCAGGTGTTAACAGGAGCATGATCACAACGAGACTGCCTCAGACTTGGCCAAGAAAATTAGCGATGGGCGTACCTCGTAAAACATTTAAGTTTGGGCTCATTTCAATTAAGCCTCTCAGAGCCCCAGGTGTTTGTCCAAAGCTTACCTGAGCCTGAACTCTTGGAACCAACTGAGTTTTCTGAGACCTGCAAGGACACGCATCCCCATGAGAAGTTTTGCAACGAGAACCACCCCCCCATCTCCACTCCAGCCTGAAAGGATCCCATCTGAGGACCATGAAAAGTAGGTTCCAAACATTTCTAACCTACAAGAAGTTAAGCTTTCAGTTTAACTAGGCAGGCCCCAGTATCTGCTTTTTTTTTGGCGGGGGGTTTTTTTTGGGGGGAGGATGAGATCTGAAAAATTATCTTTCTGTCCCAGATGAAGACATCACATAATATGGAACGATGCTCTCTCCATTAGATGAAAAATCAGTGAAGTGCAGAACACAAATTGTGGTCCCCTCTTTCCTATCCTGGGTTGAGAAAGATTCGGGGGTCAGGTCAGGCCAAATGGGGTCCTCCTTCTCTCATTTCCTACAGTCATGAAAAGCCCTTATCTAATGTATTTAATAAAAATGATAATGACAACAATAACTGACCATTAATGGAACCCTTACTCGATCCTGGCATCGCGCTGAGCATTTTATAAGTGATTACGTCATTTCCTCCCCATGGCTACTCTCTGGACCGGGCACTGTGATTATCCACATTGTACAGACAAGAGAAATGGGCTGTGGGAGACGACATGAGTCATCTGAATTCACTGTCATCAAGTGTCAGGAATCGAACTTGGGTCTCTCCAGTCACAGAGCTCTTGTTCCGCTGGATGAGTCTCCACTGAGATACTTTTCATAAGAAAGAACAAAGCTGTCATTTAAATAAATGAATCTGGTGCTGTTAATAAGATAATGTGCATGAAAATGCTTTGAGAGTTGCACAGCCTCACATAAAGGTTAAGAATTAATTATTACAAAGAAAGAAGTTCTATAGTGTGGGAGGAATGGCAGAAAAGGGAAAGTGGAAAAGATATTGATCATGAAATGAAAAGAACTGTATCTTGGAAGCATATCAATGTAATGATTATGAATTTGTAAAACTCAAGCATTCAACGACTGGAAGGGAGAATAGCGGAGGAACGGAGGGAGAAAAAAAGATTAATTTGCGGGAGGTGTGAAAATAGGGACAGATCTTTTCTCTCTTTGATTCAGATTTCCATTAGATCATTTGTGCAAATTAAAAAAGCAGAACGAAGACTGTATGAATCCACGTTGAGAACTGGGCATTCAGGCTTATTGTGTGGTTAACCAAAGCTCCTCTCCTTGTTCTTAGAAATGCGGCTTTGGGTGGATCTCGACTCCGAATGTGAGTAAATCACCTGGTGACCCTTTGGAACTGTAGACTCTCAGATTCGTTGCCAGACATCGTCACTCAGAAGTGCAGTGAGGCCACGGAATCTGCCCTGTTAACCCGTGTCCTATTTGAATTTTAACAAGCCCTTCCCATGGTTGGGATGTCAGTGGTCTACAGATCACACTGAGTGAGACAGCAGAATTCACAGTTCAAATGAGAGGAACTTATGCCCTGATTTTTTTTCCCACAAATGTGGAGATCAGTATTCATTGTATGTAGGTATTATTGATTAAGTTCCTTGTCAGAAAACCAGATTTTCCTGGTGGTGGCCCCGTGTGAATTTGGAGGAAGTCGTACACACTTTAGTACTATGGGAGACCTTTTGTATATGGTCTTATTTCATACTTAAGGTAACTTTGTGAGACTAGTATTATTTTGTAGGTAAGGGAACCAAGGATTAGGAAGGCTTAAATATCTTGAATGGAGTCATACTTCTCAGAAGGGTTGGAGTCAGGATTCTAAACCAGTCTATATTTATTCCTTACAGTATATCGTGGAACTTCGAGACCTCTGTCTTGGGGTGAAATGTATTATGGGTCTACTGTGATTAGAGCAACGATTATGCAGGCGGAAAGCCGGACATTGTGGACGGATAGTTCAAGTTCACAAAGCCAAAGCCAGCCTTCAGTGCATACTGATCTTGCTGGGGGAATCTCAACTCTGAGGACTGGTTGGAATCTCAGGTACACTGGGGCCATCGGTGCAAGCTTTCTCCTGCTTGGGACTACCTCTTACCCTCCTTCCCGATTTGGGACTCGATCCATTGCTACCATCGATCGGCTGCCATGACAGAGGAGAAGCTTGATACGGCCTATACCCCCATTCTTGATTTTGTCATGGTCATGAAAACGAGGGAAGGTAGAACCTTCTGTGCAATTATCATCATGAACATCACTATATTCAGTGGGTATTTTTTGAACTCTGTCTAAGGCTATGTGCCAGGCAGCAGAGGAGAGTGGGGTTTAGCACTGAACCAGACAAAGGCCTGGTCCACAGGAAGCTTACGTTCTAGAGGACAGAACCACAGTGGCAGAGAGCAAATAAACAACTAAGGACATAGGATGCCAGAGAGTAAACACTGGTGTGGAGAAGAAGAAAGCATAGTAAGGAAGCTAGGGAGCCAGGAGTAACGAATCTATGTACTAGTCATACGTACGCATATATATTAATACACATTAATGTGTAGATACTTTTGAAAACACTAAACACTATTAAAAAGAATACAGAGTATCACCCATAAGCCTACTACATCGAGGTAAGCCCTGTGCACTGCCTGACCTATTTTCTTTTGAACTTTTTTCTCTGTATTGAATTGGGATCCCATCGTACCTGCTTTTATAATGCAACCTGCATTTTTTTTTTTTTTTTTTTTTACTGAACATGCCATAATCATTCTCCCGTGTCATTAGCATGAGTTTATATTTAAAGGTTTGCTAAGTGCCATTGTAGGAATGCACTACAATTGATTTAGCTATTTCCTCTGTCGTTAGGACTTTAGATCACTTTCCATTTTTCAGCAGTGTAAATATCACACTAATGCTCCTTCTTATCTATAAATCTTTGCGTGGACATCGAAATATTTTTTTCAGAATACATTCGTCTGCTCTTGAGTCTGTTTTCTGAGGTTCTGGATGGACGTTGCCAAATTGCCCCCCCAGAAGCAGCACAGAGGCTCAGCCATCTAGCCACGCCAGGGCGTAAACCCTTCGCAAAGCTCTCTTTGAAGAATTCTGTGCTGGGCTTGCATTTCATTTGGCCTAATCTCAAGGGTCCAGTTCTCCCAGGTCTGGGGACTGTCTGGGGACAGGTATGTGCCACTCCCCACCATGACATTCCTACAGGACCCTTTCCGTCTGCACAGGTCTCTGACCACTTGGGTCCCTTCCCCAGAATCTGAACGGATGACCTTCGTCCCTTCCCCCAACCTCTGCTTGAGTGCGTCTTAATCTATTCCTGGCCTCCCAGGGCCCCCCTCCAGGATGCTGTAATCACAGCACTAACCTGTGTTCACATTTCCCATTATCGAGCAGAAATCCCCCTGTGCATCCCCGCAGCCCGGCTGCTTCCTAATGGCCCCAACTCCCAACTTCTAATGGCCCCATTCTCATTTCTCCCAAGAGCCAGCTCTTTTTGCTAGTGTTTCAAGACTCCTGGTCCAGACGAAATTTCCCCCCATGATGTCCATCTGGCCAAATTACAGGTGATGCAAGCAGTGAGACACAGGGACGGGTATGTCTGCATCAATAGGACAGAGGAACCTCCCGAGGCTATCCATCTTCTGTCTCCTCCAGTGACATCCACCCATGCCCCTCCTTGTCTGTGATTTGGGGATGAGAGACGGCATCCCTAATTGCTGGTGCCATGCCACAGAGACAGGGGGATGCTGGTAGTCTGAGGAGAGCCCTCCCTTCTAGCCCGAACACTTCCCGGACATGCTGCTTCTCTCTTTGTGGATAAAAACCAGTGGACAGGGTGGACTTTCCACTTTGCAGTTCATCACATGGAAGATTTCACCTTCAGAGGAAATGTGAGCAAGGGTACAGAGACTCCTCTGAATGTCAAATCGTTCCAGGGTTTGAGCTGTGTGTGCGGGGGCCTCAAGAAGGAGGCCCTCCCCTCTCGGCCTCAACGGCAGCTTCCTCAAAATGGATAAATGTTGTGCTGATGTAGAGGATGATGATCAGAAGTGATTACAAAGCATGGTGCGAGCACAAAACTAATGATTGTTTTAAAAAAGGAAAATATCGTAAGCACTGGACAATGCCAGCGTCTCCATTTTTTTTTTTTTTTTCCCTTTCTAGTTCTTATGAAGCCACCTGGGGATCAGGTTTTCCATTTTTCTCTTCCTTGATCAAGGTGAGAGATTATTCATGTGCTTTCATAGCCAACTGCTAAGTACCCGGGTTTTATGCTAGGCACCTATTTCTGGGGAAAGAGAGGGGTGGGTTGGCGGGGGCCGGGTGAAAGGGAAAAACGTTCTTCAGCTGCAGACTCAAGAAGTTATCTCTGAACTTGGATTTAATTGTGAATCGGTAATTAAATTATTAAAACAAAGAAGAGTCCTCTTTCCAAATCCCCAAAGGATTCCTAGGAGAGCAGACTGGAGCCTTTTTGAGTGACAATAGTACAAAACAGCAGGACATTCCCTGGAGGTCTGGGTGACTCCAGCTGCCCCCTGAAATGCTCGCCAGCCTTCTCAGAGTTTCTAGAGTTTCTTAGCTTGAGGAAGAAGTCATTAGCTGGCTCAAAAAATAAGAGAGACTCCCACTTGGTTTCAGGAACTCTGCTAGGTGCTGGGGGTTCAGAGGTGAGTAAGCCAGAGAAAGTTCCTCCCCTCATGGAGCTTCCAGTCTAGTGGAGTAAAGGCAGTTCGTCTACTGGTCCAGAAGGAAACAAACATAACTTGAGGGCATGGGCAGTTTTTGCAGGAAATAACTGGGGAAGGTGATTAAATGCAATATTCAGGGGTGCCTGGGTGGCTCAGCCGGTTAAGCGTCCGACTTCGGCTCAGGTCATGATTTCATGGGTCGTGAGTTCGAGCCCCGAGTTGGGCCCTGTGCTGACAGCTCAGAGCCTGGGGCCTGCTTCAGATTCTGTGTCTCCCTCTCTCTCTCTGCCCCTTCTCTGCTCGGGCTCTGTCTCTCTGTCCCTCAAAAATAAACATTAAGAATTTTTTTTTTAATGTTAGCAATATTAACAACGGACTGAGGCGAGGTTATCTTCCCCATCTCCCCTTCCACTCGCAAGAGCCACAGGGAATTTTTTGAGGGGGGAATGTGATCATGCATAATCACTGGGATTTCACGTGTTATCACCGGCCCTTTAGACATTAACTTTTCCCCTTCCACTAGGAGGTAAATGTCATGAAAACAGGGCAAGATTCCTTTGTTAACGTCACCCTTCCTCTACTGCACATAGTAGGAGTTCAGTAAACATTGTGCAATGGGTTAATGAATTAAGAAAGGCTCTGTTTGAGGAGGCTGCTGTGACGGACACTGATGATGGGTACCAGCTAATTGGTATCCATCAGGGAAGCACAGAAATGGAGACACCACGAGAAGTAGTACAGGATACCTGTGGAGGTGGGAAAATGAGTCCACGTGCTCTGAAAGTGGCAACTCCATTGCCCTCCCCGCCAGCCAGGCACAGAAGCCTGCAGAGGTGAAACTCAGAGCCTCATGTTGGTGGTATTACATCTAGGAGGGCTTCCACTAGGAAGAAAAATGGGAAGAATGGTTGACTCAATTACCTTATCCTCATAGTTCAGGCTCCTAAGAATGCAGAAATTCTAAAGAGCAACAGAGTAGCCTCAGACACCTCATTTATGATCTTTCAGAAGGTTTTCTGGCTTCTGCCTTTTACTTGTGGGGTTGGTGTCATCTCTAAGTTAGGAACTTGACTGTGAGTACGCCTGATTCTGGTTATGCCCACGGACTTCGCTTAAACATCTCGTCTATACCTTTCTGGAAAGGGTAACGTTTTCTGTTTGGTTCCGTTGGAAGGGTGGAGGCCAGAAGCTTCCGTGAATCATTGAAGACCTGAAAGTCAACCAGGCTTCATCAAAAAGGCAGTGAAGTCCCCAGGAGAGGAGGGAAAGATACAAGTGGAACCGGGGTCTGTCACGGGGGTGACATATAAAACTCTGGGTCATAATTGTAAAACAAAGTAAAACAAAACAAACCAAAAACAAAAACCAGTAACTGTGAAGTCCTGTCCACACCTGACCCCGTGACATGAGCCCATGACACGACACATTCATCCTGTGGCCATCAGAGGATACTTTAGCCAATTCTGCGTCCTTGACTCACACACCAGGAGTCGGCCCCCAAGGAGTTCCTGGGCCTCGTTGTGTCTCATCTGCAGAAGGGGGTTGAAGAGTTTTAGCAGCCAGTGTTGCTGCTTTGCTGTCAGGGCTCTGAGAGGGTCCTACTTAGCAAACGCCAGGCTCCCGCTCAGCAGTTAAATAAATCTCAGTGTCATTTGATTCTGAACTCTCTCAGTTCAGGGACACTGAGAGTTTAAACGTTTTGTTAATAGAAGCTACACGGGGCCCAGGCAGAAGTCACTAGGACTCGAACGTACCCACTCCCTGATTATGGAAGCAGTGAAAAATGTGTTGATTTTTATCCCTTTGGTGAGCTGTACGCCCACCTAAGAAAACCAGGCCTAAACATATGGTCCCAATTTCTTGTCTTAGGGGAAAGACCAATGTTCTTAGAGGAGTTAATTTTCACCAGTTTCAATAAAAAGTCATGTCCCGTCCATGGAAAGTGGGTTGGATTCCAACAACAGGCTTGGCTAACTGCTCTCAGTGGCCACGTGGCTGTCAGACCTGGACCCAGGAGAGGACAGTTGTCCACGAAGGCTGTGCTGATGGCTCCCAATGCCTTTAAGTTGCCCCCTGTGATTGCATCATGCACGTCTGTTCCCTTTGTGACACAGCTAATGCTGGAAATCTGGGCCTGTGGTGGGGTTTGAGTGCTTCACCCAGTTGACTGGGAGCATGGGGACGGTTGTCCCCAGTGCCTAGCCCAGAGGCAGAGCAACTCTAGGGAAATATGGCGCAAGAAAAAAGGGGCGGCCTGCATGGCTCTTGGCTAAGAGAATACAGAAGCGGGAGAGACAAAACACCGGGCGGGGAGGTGGCTGGTTGCACTGGGCAAAGCTTGAGGAAGTAGAGTTTGCAACGGGCGGGATTTAGGCTCGGGCTCAGGAAGAGAGCTGCTTTGTAAACATTCTCTCCAATTCAGGGCTGCCTAAAGCATTACAGTGGGTACCATGGAAAACCGCCAGCAACTGTATCAGCCTCTGCAAACACAGTAATCTGTTCTGCTCCCATCCCGATTTTTATTTTCCATAGGTTTTAAAGCAAAGTTTTAGCAGATAAAGTTTATGGCAAAAGATTATGAGGAGGGTTTTGGCTAGGCTTTTTAAGCTAGGGGGATTTAAGGAAGGAGACAGAACTATCTTTCTGGGACCAAGGGAGTCTCTGGGGGTGGGTGGAGCTGGAGAGGCTCCCACCGGCTGGGTAATACTGGGTATGGAAGTTCAAACACATCTCCTTTCAGTCATCAGAAAAGCAACACCCCTTAGGCTCCTTCTGTGTTAGAGGGAAGCCTGCCCAGGTCCCTCTCGCTCTGGAAAGGGAAGAGGGAAGGCTAGTTGGGGCCTTTTTGCTGAGCCTGTTAGGCAACAACAGACTGAGTACAGACACGCTTCTCTCCGGTGCCAGGCTCGGAACAAGGGCTAGGGTGGTAGGGAGCCATGTGCCAGGGAGAAACCAGCCTCACCGGGGGATGCTCATCCACCGGTCAATCCCGCTCCCAGCTGGGGGCCAGTTCCAGGCTGTCTCGGACAGGGCAGTAGAACAGATTGCATTTCTCACTGACTCTCTTTCTCTTCCCTCCTCTTCCTTCACTTAAAAAATCCCCAACCCCTACATTTTGTTGTTGTTTTAAATTCATCACTTAATCACAGGCATTCTTGGAAAGCTGAGAAGCTAGCCACAGTGCGGGGAGAAAGGGGTGGGGGGGGGGGAGGTCTGGGCTCCAGTTCTGAGACTGCCACTGAGTGACTGTGTGACCTCTGGCCAGACGCACTGCTTCTCTGTGCCTCAGTGTCCTCACCTGCGAATAGGGTTAATTTCACACGCCCTAGTGATCACCACAATGGTGAAGCTACACCAAGATGAATTAGAAAAAGAGGAAAAAGGAAATTCTGTAAGAAAAATAAACACACGTGTCACATACACTCAACTGCATAGTTGCCCACAAAATTCAAAGAAAACAGTGGTTCTTGGCGTGCAGTTGAGTTATGAGTCTGCAGCCTTTTGTGAGAGCAACACTTTTACAGGCTTGCTCTCCTGGGCAGATAACTGGCTTTGGGGTGTGATGGATGTGCCAAGTTAGAAGCTGTGCAGCCTTGATCAAGTCATTTTTCCTCTCTGAGCTGTAGTTTCTGAACCAAAGAGAAGCTTCGTAGGTGAATGTGGATTGCAGCATGGAGATAAGACCCTCTCCAAAGAGACAGAATGAGTGTCTTTCTTCTCTACTGGATTTCTTGAATCCTTTTTTTTTAAAAAAATTTTTTTAAATGCTTATTTATTTTTGAAAGAAAGAACAGGAGTGGGGAAGGGGCAGAGAGAGAAGAAAACATAGAATCTGAAGCAGGCTGTAGGCTCTGAGCTGCAGCACAGAGGATGAAGCAGGGGCTCGAACCCGTGAACCGTGAGATCATAACCTGAGCAGAAGTCGATGCTCAACCGACTGAGCCACTCAGGTGCCCCTCGATTCTTGAATTCTTGAGGAAGATCCACATAACATGCAAGTGCTAAAACTAGGGGCAGGCCTAGGGTGATCACATGCCCACTGGGGGCATTGCTGGCTGCCCAGTGGGGGGATCTAAGAACCCCCATACCACATGGGCTGTCCTAGAGTCCGGCACCAACGCGAGGAAGTGGGTAGAACGTGGGGTTCTGGAGCCGGAAACAGACTCCGGATGGAGTCCTGCTTCTGCCTGGCGACTTGAAGCAAAGTGGTTCACCGCTCTTGCCTCAGTTTACCGGTCTGAACAAGCTTTCAGTAGGAGGAACCCAGTAATTGCTCAGCACAGCGTCTGGTACAGCAAATGATAGTTCTTCCTATTACTTGATTAATGGTATTATTACGAATCCCACACACCCAGAGCTGTGTACAGCTCAGTTCTCTTTCCCTCCCTGACAGTTTCCATTTTCTCCACCGAGGCCCTGCTGTGCAGCACGGGGAACGCTTCAATGCCAGACGCTCCACACCAGGCGTGAGCTGTACGCAAGGTGCAGGGGTTCAACTCTGGGGAAGTGCCCCAGCGGCCACCCCGACGCGGGGAAGGAAGAGACTAGAGAAATGGCATCGGCAGCTCTCGCAAAAGTTCACCGAGTTGATAAAGTTATTAAAACATAAGACACACACAGGCACCAGGCGGGGGGGGAAAAATGCATGAAATCAAACAACCCGCGCGTCCAGCCCTTTACCTCCAGGCTGTGCAAAGCCAGGAAGGCCAGGGAGCCAGGAGAGGAGGAACGAGTCTGACAGGTGAGCCACCCCAGAGGCTCAACCTCCCCAGGCGAGGCGCAGGGAGGCGTCCGCCCCGCCCAGGCTACACCCCCAGCTCACTCCCGACCCCTCCTTAAAAGGAAAAAAAAAAGAAAAGAAAAGAAAAGAAAAAAGAAAGAAAGGGAAAAAAAAAAAGAATGAGCCACTGGCCCCGGGAGGGGGTGGATTGGAGCGCACGCCCCGAGCTCGCACACCAGGCCCGGGGAGGGGGGAGGAGCCCCGACGCCTCTCGTGCGCCATTGGCCCATCTGCGTAGCAACAGCCGCGGGCGGACCAATGGGGGCCGTGCAGCCGCCGCCCCGCTCCGGCCACTCCGCTGCCAAAAAGTTGCCTGCTCCTGCCAAGAAAACAGACCCGGGGACTCTTCACACTCCAGCGCGGACTTCGCGTTCTTTTTCTCCCTCCCCCCACCCTTTCTCGGTGCACCTCCTCTCTCTGCTGATGCTGGCTTCGGCCCCCTTTTCGGAAGGCCGGCTCTTTCCCCACAAGGGCATGGGGCGGGGCGGGGGGGGAGGGACCCTATTAAGAGGTAAAGGAGGACAGGCTTTCAGGTCCCACTCGGAACTCATCACCAGCGACCATTTGCAAACCTCAACCACAGCAGCTCCACTCTTAATATACATAGTGTGTTTGGTTGGAACAGATCTGCAAGATTTGTGCCCAAAGGAAGGGCAGTGGGAATGCTTGTTGGGGGCCAGGGTTTCAACCCTGGGGGGTGGGGGTGGGGGGATGGTTACCGGTCCGATTGCTTTCAATTCTCCCTGCAGTTCCAGGCAATGCGTCTCCCTGTCTCTTTTTAACAGATGGGAGGTTGAAGTTCAAAATGGCAAGCGGGAGGGTCCCAGGAGACTATTAGCCCGTGGTCTAGTACGGTTCAAACCCAGGCCGGTCTAGTTCCAAAAAGCACCCCATTTCCATGCTGTCACGTGCCTTCCCCAAGCACATTTCCCTGGGATGGATCCTAAAGAAGTGGAGAGAGTAGCAACTAGTCTGAGCCGGACGGGGTCAGTTGGTGCCCGAGTCAGGACCAGCCTGATGGGTGTGTGATCTGCACAGTCCCAAGGAGCCTCGCACTCAGAAGGTCTCACACTTGGTTTCTGGCTCTCCTGTTGCTGTTTTGACGTTCTTAGGAAGTTTGGAAGAAGGGATCCTGTGTTTTCATTTTGCACTGGTCCTGCAAAGTAGGTAGCCAGCCCTGAATCCACGTACAAGAGGCTAGCAGGACTGTTCTGAGAAGGCAGCTTATTTAAATGTCCCAGAGGAATTGCCCATTTGGGGAACGTAGACTTCAACTAAAGGAAGAGGCTTGTAAGCCTCTCTCTCTCTTTCTCTCTGTCTCTCTGTCTCTGTCTCTCTTTCACACACACACACACACACACACACACACACACACACACACACACTTAGACTTCTGCACACACCCTGTGGATTAGTCAGTTTTATTACACTGTAACTGTAATTTGAATCCCTGGTCTATTAAATGGGAGTGTATATATTTATGGCTGTGTTTATGGGTGTGCGTGCGCCTGCGTGTGCTAGCTGGGCCCGGGAATAGGGGATTGGGGAATTTACAACACACAGACACAGCCCTGATTATTGACTCTATTCTTTCCCTTTGGAGACATTATGGGGGATTTGAACCAGGCCCTGCTTTTATGAAATACATACTTGGGAGGTTTTAGAGTGGCCGTAAACGCTGGTTGGTGCGAGAGTGAGGTTGGTGTGGTGCCAGATCCTCTGGGAGGGGACAAGCATTGAATACACTCTCCCCTGGGCCTGGCAGAAAAACCACGTATTCTTGCATCTGTTTTTACCCCCAAATCAGAGTCTTCTTTCCTGGCAAAGAGAGGCCTGGTTTTTATTCTCTGGATTGTGCTGATTTTACTCTCTGAGTTAAGAGATTATCCGTGAATCACCGATGGTGTGAAAGTCTGGAATAAATGAGAAGAAAGTCTGGATGTGTCCCTGATGCTCATTCGCCACCCAAGATGTAAATCCTGCACTGTGGGGATGTAGGGGGCTCTGAGACAGCCAGTAACTTTGGAGTACTTTATTTTGTTTTTAAGGAAACTGAGGCCCGGAGAACTGAGCCAATATACTGCAGGTTAAGCAGCGGCGTGGCACTGATATTTGGGTTAGAATCTACTTCTCCCGATTTCCATTTCAAGCCTCTTTCTTGCTTTCATTTTTGTACGAAGCATTATATAATCAGTTTATGTGGGGAGACGTGGTTCATTTAATGAAGAGCTATATGGGGTCAAAGGCGTCGCTAACATTTGCTGGTGTTTGCTGTTTGCCCCTGCTTTGCCTCCCCTGGTCTCATCGAATGGAATCTTCAGGACAACATTGAAAGAAGGGAGGGAATGTTAATGTCATGTAACGGATGGGAAAAGTGCGGCACAGAGTTGTGGTGTAACTTGCCTGGGTCCCTCGGCTTGTAAATGGATTGACTAAGATATGAAGTCAGTTCTTCCTTCCTAATCCTCAACAGAAGAATTACATTATTCAAATCATTATGTTATCGTTCCATGGTGGCTCCTTTGAATGCGTGTAAACTAAAGAGATGACTCCATACCTTCCCAATAGAAGTTGTTTGCTGTGGTCATTATTCAGTTCACTTGGGACTATTAATTACTCTTAATTCATTTCTGTCTCCATTTTTGGTGGGCTTCCTGGCGCTGACGAGCCTCTTCGCTTTGAAGCTACAGACCATCTGGAAGGTCGTGTGATAGTGACTGAAAGTCTCAGTCTAGCCAAAAGAGAAGCCTAATAATTTGCTTGGTATTTCAGAGACAAAAGAAATGATTAGCGAAATGGCTTCACCGATCCCAGCACTTGGTTCTAGGTGAAACCAGCAACATTGGGCAGCCGTCACAATGGCCGATTCCTCCTCCTGGCTGCTTCTGCTCGCCAAGCGGAAGTGAGCCGGTGGAATGCACAAATTACAACTATAAAAACAATACACTTGCATCCTGGGAAACACAGATTAGTAGTACCGTAGGGCACCCAAGAAGGCATGTCCAAGTCCTAACCCCCAGCACCTGGGAAGGTGACTTTGTTTGGAATAAGGGTCTTTGCAGAAGTAAACAAGTTAAAGACCTCAAGATGAGATGACCCTGGACTTAGGGTGGTCCCTGCATCCAATGATGGGTATTAGAAGAGAGGAAGCAGAGACAGGGTGAAGAAGGTGATGTGAAAGTGAGGGCAGAGCCAGAGTGGGGCCATCTACAAACCAAGGACCCCCCAGGATGGTTGGCCTGCAGCAGATGCCAGGACAGAGGCAAGGACTTGATACTCCCTCCAGATCCTCCAAAAGCAACCAACCCCGCCCACAACCCAACTGTGGATTGCTTTTGTCCAGAACTGTGGAAGAATGAATTCCTGTTGTTTGAGGCCAGCTGGTTTGTGGCAATCTATCCCGGCCCTAAGAAACTAAGACAAGTACTAAATTATTTTACCATATTTTAACAAGTAAAGAAATGCAGGCATTAAAAGAGCACTAGAAGAATTCCAAGCTGAAACTGTCTAGAAATACATTAGAAGAGATATCGAAAAGGAGATTTGTGTGTCTCTCTCTCTTCTCTCTCTCTCTCTCTCTCGTTCACAAGGTCCAATCAATCGATACTTAAGTATACAATCCAGAAAGGTTTAGCTTAATTTGATTAGCTTTTGAATGGCTGATGGGATATGGAAGCAACTTGTTGATCTGGTCTATATCCTGCATATGTCTAAAAGAGAAGAGGGTATTTGCTAAAAGCTTAACGTTTCTGCGTAAAGGAGGGGGGGGGGGTCCCATTTCTGCCTTGGGTGTAGAAAGCTAGGCAAAGTATTGCTCCTACCATAACAAGAAGAAAAATCCAAATGAACTGACTTTCCTTGAATCCACGAGAGAGTCGAGATTACAGGGCAATTTCCCAGTAAAGACAGGCCCTCTCCAAGGAGAGGTGGGACAGGGGCACAGGTTTACCACGTGGCGGGCCATGGGAAGAAGCAACACCAGAAGCATCTTAAAATGTTTAATGGCTTGTAAAGATCGAGGGCAGGCTAGCACCCCTTCAGGGGTGCAGGCCTGGAGGAGGAGAGCCTGCCACCATGGGAAGGCAGGAAGGCCCTCGGCACCCTCTTCCCTACAGCACAAAATCCTTAAGCTGCTTGGAGAGGGCAGACCCTGTAGCATACAGACCCATTAAGGCTGGGGAAGGATAAAGATAAAATCCCTCTATATATCTGGGTAGGGAAAGAGTTCTGGGGTCCATACTCTAGACTGATACGGTATAATCGTGATCAACTGCGGGAGGAGGGACAGTTTTACTGCCCAGAACAGATGCAAGGCAGAGCTTGGCTCTTACCCTGGGTAAGAGAAGCAGGAACGTCCAGAAAACCCATGCTTGAGGCCCAGGTGCACAGGCCTACCTTAGAGAAGAAATCAAGTTTATTTCTGTAAGATTCTTTCACTATCCACGTAGGGTTAAAATACTGTTTGTAGGTTGACTGCGATAATTTAAAGATGTATGCAGTAAACCCAAGGGCAGCTACTAAAAACAGCTAAAGAAATAGGTGTAAATAATGAGTCAATAGGGCAGGCTTTTCAACAAATGGTGCTGGATGGATGGGACTTCTGTATGTAAAATAAATGAACATGTGTCTATACCTTGCACCACATACAAAAATTAACTCAAAATGGATTACGGACCTAAATGTAAACCATCTGAAGAAACGATGGGTTAGGCAGAGATTCCTTGGATACAACACAAGTACAATCCATTTTTATAAATTGGACCTCATCAAAATTAGAAATGTCCTCCCTTCAGAAGACACTGTTAAAATGCATAAGCCGGCCACAAGCGGTGAGGAAATATTTGCAAAAGAGCTATCCGATGAATGATTTCTATCTAGAATCTATAAATAACCCTCAAAACTCAATAATAAGAAAACAACCTTATGAAAAAAATGGGCAAAATATTTGAAGAGACACTTCACTAGGGAAGACAGAGGTGATACATAAGCCCATGAAAGGATGCTTAACATCATTAGTCATTAGGAAAATCCAAGTTAAAACCACAATGAGACATGACTGCCTATTTGTTAGAATGGCTGGAATGATTTTAAAAATCCAAATTGGTAATACCAAGTGCTGGCAAGATTGGGAACAACAGAAACTCCATATGTTGCTGGTAGGAACGCAAAATGATGGAGTCACTCTAGAAAGTAGTTTGCACTTTCTTATAAACATTACATATGACCCAGTAATTCCATTCTTTGGTATTTGCCCAAGAGGAATGAGCAATGAGCACATACTTTCATACAAAAGCCTGAATACAACTGGTGCTAATGCATTTATTCATGATCTCCAAAAAAAAAAAAAACAAACCCAAAAAACCAAAAAAGCCTAGAACACACAAATGTCATTCAACTTCCAGAAGGGTAAACAAATTATGGTATATCCATACAACGAAACACAACTCAGCAGCAAAAAGAAACGCACTTCTGAGACGTGCAACCACATGAATGAATCTGACATGCATTGTTAAGTGGAGGAAGCCAGCCGCAAAAGTAAACATACTGTATAGTTCCATTTGTACGACGTTCTAGAAAGGGGAAAAAAATAATAAAGCAACTGTAGGAACAGAACACATACCAGTGAATGCCAAAAGCCGAGGATAGAAGGAGGGCATAAGAGACCTGTTTTGAGTGATGGAAATATTCTACATGTTGAGTAGAATGGTAGCTACGTGACTGTACACGTTTGTCAAAGTTCACATAAGGAACACAAAGGGTTCATTTTGTTGTTTCTAAACTATAAGTCAATAAACCCGACTGGAAAAGGAAACACAAAAACCTTGGCGATTAGGAAAAAACGATCCTGAGATAGGCAAGGAAACAGTGCTCATCTGGCTCTGGGAAGAATGGCCAGGGTGCCTCATCACAATTATTTCTGAATTGGTAAGCTCTGGTGAACGTCAATGACTTTTAAACATAGGCATACCTTCTCCTTCTGATTTTATGGACTCACATCCTAGGTTCCTGATGCCAGGTGGGAATATTTCCCAGGGGAGGTGAAGGCGTCAGAGCTATATTCAACATGGCCATCACCGCCATTCAATCCTCCTTGCGGAATCCCTACAACTTATCTCTCGGGACCACCAAGCTCCACGGAGCACAGTTTGAGAGTGCCAGGCCCAGCTGAGACTATCCGGAGGTGCGTTCTGTAGGATGCTAGGCCCTTTGGGTGCTCCATGGATGAGAGGGTTCTGCGATGCTAAGTAACTTGTGACAACTCTGCCTATCACACATCTGTCTGGGAGATTCACAATGCACACTGGCATCTAAGCGCTCTGAGAAGGTGTGCAGGAAAGAATCCTGCTTCTGATTCCTTCCATCTACTGTTTCTTCACTTATTTGACTTGGTTACATAAAATCTGCAACACTGCAGGTTAACCCCTGGGAAACCGTTCATGTCTTGCTTTGTAGAAGGAAACACAGCAGCATTTCTGGACCATTTGCTGTCAACTCAGGCCTGCTTTAGCTACTTTCTACATATTGTCCCATTTCATCTTTTCCAGGATGTGATGGGGCGGATACAACTATTTTTTGAAGAAGAAATTGAGACTTAGAGACACCAGGTAATGTGTTCAGGTCTACACAGCTATTGGGTTGTCTGTCTCCAATATCTAAGCTTCGAGGCTTCGTGGATGATGGAATAAAATGGACTTCACAAGAGCATCACTGCAAGTGGGCTCAGGGGACCAGAGGGGACATCTGGGGCATGCACTTCTTCCTGGTCCTGCATTTTCAAATTGGACTCGGCTACTGGGGGGAATCTCGCTTATCAGTTGGCGTCTGAGACATCTTTTGGTTGCAGAGAGAAACACCCACCGACTCTAGAAAATATAAAGAAATAGATGGAGGCACGCAGAACACATAAAAAAAAAAAAAGGAGCATTTTATGAACCTAAGGGTAGAGCTGGTGCCTGGGCCTCAGGAGAATTAGGAACCAGGAATGGAAAGAAAGCTTTCAGGATCTAAGGGTATCTCTCTCACCATCTCTCTCCTTCTGCTCCTTCCTTATTTCCTCCTATGGTATCCTCAGCGGGCATGTCCCAGGTTTTCAATCCCTTCTTCTCCCACCTTCACTGGGCAATGGGACAAACAGGGCCACCCTGAATCTCCTTTACATGGTCTTACAAAGGACACCACCTGCTACCAAGTGACTCCCCTTCTGATGTCCCAGGTGAGAGAATGTGAACGGTCCAGCGTGATGAGGTGTCCACCACTGTGCACAGGGGAGTGAGTTTCAACTGACCTGAAACTGAACAGTTCAACTGACCACCGGTATTAGGAGAAATTGACGTGCCTTTCAGAAACAGTGCTTGATTCAGCCCATAGGCTATAGCGCATTATTTCCAAAGTCTCTCCATGATGGTGACAGTCACCTGGGGAACTCGTGGACGTTCCCCAAGGCCCCAGGCGGACCTGCTGAATTACAACTTTGATGGCGGGACTTTAAAGCTACTGATGCCTGGATCCCACACCCCGAGCTTCTGATAGAATTGGTCTGGAAGACAAGCCTGGCCATCAGCAGTTTTAGGAGCTCCCCAGCTGAATCTAACGTGCAACCGAGGTTGAGATCCGCGGGAAGGACCTGGGAGGCTATGTGCTTACTAAGCATCCCAGGGGATTCTGACGATCAAAGGAGTTTGGAAACTCTGTAGGGGCAAGGAGGCAAGCACCCTGACAGGTTCTGTAAGAAGAGGATGTGGAGAGAAGCCAGTGTGGGCGGAGAGATTGCTTAAAACCAGGCTCACTTGGAGACATTTGATCATTTCCTAGAAAATGGAATTTTGAGTGGTGGGTTGAACAGATAAAGAAACAGCCAGAACCTCGGAACCACTAACTGTTAGTTCTATCATCGCCTTATGCAGTCAATCCTTTATCCAATTCCACACTGATTGATCATCTATTACGTACCAGGAGCCACACTAGTAAAGGGGCTGGGGATTCAGTGATGAATAATAATATAGACTCATCGGGATCTTGTAATATTTAAAATGCCTTTGGCAGGCTTAAATGACTAGGGAAGGTCTTGACTTAACTGAAAAATAAACAAGATCATATATTTGCGTCCTGGCCCTTTTCATGGTACTTATTCGTTCTCAAAGAAAGCTACCATATAATGGTAGCAACATTCTTTGAAATCCTGACTTAGAAACATTTCGCTACACTTGTCAAAGAGCCGCATGCTATTTTTAGCGTCTTAGGAGAATTGAAACAAACAAACAAACAAACAAACAAGCAAAATCTCCACCCAGTGGGGCAATCTTCACCAAGGGAAAATTATAGCTTTCTGACCAAATTGTGTAGATGGTTTTCTAACCGTTAGCCACTGGCTACAGGGATACGCAAGTTCCAAAGTCACCCCTGGGAAAAAGAAGTTTGTGGGATTCGGAAGGTGGCATTCTACTGCAGCTCCTGGAAAAGTAAAGAAGCAAAACGGAAAAGCGACACTTTCCTCCAGCTCTTCTTCCTCCCTTCAACCCCACCCTCCTCTATCCTTGGAAGGTTCAGCGTTTGAGCTCCCTTGTTGGGCCGACCACTGAATTCCGTTCAACCTCAGCACGTCCAGCGTCTGATCCTTTCTGGTGGTGCTTTTATGCCCGGCAAATGTAAAAACTTAGAAGCAGTGTTCCCAACCGAGCTTTTCTTTGCCAGGTGGTTCCTGAGCTCCTGGGCTGACTTCAGATGCATGCGATTTCACTTTCTCCCTTGATGTCGCCCAAGTCCAGACCTGAACAACCTCACAGGCCGCCGAACTTTGTTGTACATGAACAGCACTGCCCGGCTGGGGTCGTGCACCCTCCAGGGCACTCTGGACTAACCTGAGTTCCAGGGGGCTTGCAAGGTTTGCCTCTGTTCATCTCTTTCGACCTCCCACCGCCCGCCGTGGGAGCTGGAATTCTGTCCCACGTTAGAGTTGCGGAAGTGGAATCTTGGGGGGTTTTAATCTCAGGGCTTGGGGGACGGCATTGGAGGTGCTGACCTGAGTAACGAGTTTTACTTGCACTTGTTGTTGGGGTTCACTTTCACGTCTGCGTGATTTGGTGGGCGGGGCACAAACCAAACCAAGGCTCCCACCAGACCCCTGACAACTCTGCCATCTTGCACGGCTTGGCGTGGGGTGCGTAAAAGACTTGTTTCGCCGCAGAGTTTTGCCTTTCCTTTTCCCGAAGTGTCTGGTGGGGACAGATATGCCTGCTCTGGGTCTTGGAATGAGAAGCAGGTGTGACGAGTCTGGCGGCTGCAGGACATGGCCAGCTGCACAGGGCTACCGTGCACCGATCGGCCCCAGCAAACGTGGACATTTTTGCAACACCCTGCTCACGAGGGCCAGTGCCCTGTTTGGGGGTGTCTCATTCAGCTAGCATTGTCCCGGCGTTCCCAAAAGGGCATTCTGTTTCTAGGAAGAAGCTGAAACAGGTCATTCAGGCTCAGAGGGAGAGAGCTGCTACTGTATTGGAGGGAGCATGTCAAACCCACAAGCTGTGTTTTATTGCGTGTTCGGGGGGGACAGGAAGGCGTGAAAACCCCACAGCACCGTATTCAGCCTTCCCAGAAAAACAGTTGTTCTGGCACTTTCTTTAAAAGGAAACCATTTTCTTTGTGGGGAGGTCGCCGATGTATGATTTATAAAATTTCCACTCGAGTGTTGTTTTCAGAAGTTCCTCTCACGACTGCTGATCTGAGAGCTGTATATGCACATAGTCTGTATGTATTAATGCATCCCATTATATAGTTATATATTTATATGTGTGTTTATCCACACGTATGGATGCGCGTCCATACGGATGACACATGCATATGTATATGGTGGAATGAATTCCGTCTTTGCTTTCCTTCAGGCCTAAAATTAAGCAACTGGAGTTATAATTTGCAGAGTAACAGTAATACCGAATCGAAGTTTGCACCTGGTGATCCTTGAGAATGGCCTCATTTCTCTCTTTCCCTCTCGTCCTCCTTCACGTCTCCCCACGCGGCGCCCCCGGGGCCGGTTTCAGCCCTTGCCTGCCTCGCTCTGCCCACACCAACGTGGACGTCAAGAGTCGATTTCTCTCCTTGCCTTTCCTCCAACACCATAAACTTAAAACAAAACACATGGCCCAGGGTAGGGTGCTGTCTTCAGTTTCCATTGCTTTCTTCTGATTCTTTCTTGTTGGTTTTGGATTCTGTCCCCCCAAAACCCCAAGAGCACACTTTCTAGGTACGGAGCAAAATAAGTTGGTTTTTTTTTTTTTTTTTTAATTCCTCCACTCAGCGGAATCTTGCTGAGTGTGTCGACCGAGCCAGTGGTGCAAGATTTGATTGGAAGCAGCTGAGAAGCCCCAGCCATCTGGTAAGTGCACTCACCAAAGAGGCTGTCCCTTGTGGTTGCTTAACAAAAACATTTGTCTCCGGTCACCACTGCTTCCTCTTTGTTCTCCTAAATGCCCAGCTGAAGCTTGCTTTTTCCCCATTGGCCTGGGATGAGGCATCTGAAGAGAGGGACCCCAGATCCGTGTACCACAACGACCCCGGAAGGGAACACGGTCCTCCCAGACCCTTCCCCTTGGTCCTTATGGGGATTTCTATTTCCCTCCTGCCCTTCTGTGCTTAGTCTCTTGGCTCCCCTTGTAGATCAAGGCGTCACTGTTACCTCACAGTGGGACAGCCTCCCTGTTTTGTCCAGAAGACTGGAAGCTTCCTGAGGCCGTCACTCCAAACACAGACTGTGGCACACAGCAACTACCTATTGCCTATGGTGATAATACTTCCTAAATGAGCCTGGCCTCTTTCCTCAGCCTCTGTAACCCAGGGCTGGAGGCAGGACACAGACTTGGAGAGAGGGTTGACTCTTTTCTTCAGCAAGAGTCCAGATTTGCTCTGGGGACCCTAAAGCTATGGATATTCCTACTGGACAGATGGGCCCCACAGGAGAATGCGGTCAGACCCTGCGAGTGAATATGCAGAAGCCCATGAGCTCCAACACTCATTTCACCGTGTTTGCCTGACTGGGGTCCTCCCTCGACCTGGGCATAGTAGCGAGAGCGTGGCCCACAATCAGTAAGGCAGGCCTCTATTTGTTATATGCGTTTTAAACGCTTAATGTAGGGGGGTCTGGGTGGCTCAGTCGGTTAAGCGTCCAACTCTTAATTTCAGCTCACGTCGTGATTTCACGGTTCGTGGGTTCGAGCCCCATGTCGCCTCCGTGCTGACAGTGTGGAGCCTGCTTGGGAGTCTCTCTCTCTCTCTCTCTCTCTCTCTCTCTCTCTCTCTGTCTCTCTGCCCCTCTCCTACTCATGCTCTCTCTCAAAATAAGTGAATAAAAACTTAAAGATAAAAAACGATTAAAAAAATAAAAGATAAAAATTTAACGTGTATTTATTTTTATAAACATTAATAGACTCGAAGAACTGTTGCAGAAATACGCAACAAGTGAACAGATAGTACAGAGTTTCCGGATGAACTTTTCCATGCTTCCCACAGGCAGTGTCCCTTGTGACGAACATTGTACATCAGGATACTGCATTTGTTACCATCAATGAACAACCTGTGCATCACTATTAAGTCAAGTCCAGAATTTATTCATATTTCTTTAGTTTTGGCCTAATCTTCCTTTTCTGTTCCAGGACCCCACATTATATTTAGCAGTCACGTCTCCTCAGGTTCTTCTGGACTGTGACCACTTCTCAGACCTTTCCTTGTTTTTGACGACTTGGACAGTTTTGAGGACTGCTGGTCAGGAATTATGTCGAGTGCTCCTCGGTTGGGATTCGTCGGATGTTGTTCTCATGATTACACTGGGGTTATGGATCTGGGGGAGGAAGACCCCAGAAGTGAAGTGCCATTTTCACCACGTCCTATCACGCCAAAGGCAGATGACTTAGCACGGAGGATGTCGCCCTTGACAGCCTGGCTCAAGTTGTGTTTGTCAGGTTTCTGCGCTGTGTACCTCACTCTACAGTTTACCTGTGCCCTTCTTTCCATGCTGTACTCTTTGGAAAAGAGCCGCTACGGCATCTGTACTCTTGTTCCCCAATGTGAGCGTGGTGACGTCCGAGGGTGCATACGGCAGTGACCGTTTTGTGGCCCTGGGTGTGTGTAGCTCCATACATAGAGAATAGATTCCCTATATAACTAGTTTGATACTGTGTACATTATGTAAAACACAAAGAACTTCATGAGAAAGATGGTGTGGGGTGGGGGGAGGGGGTGGGCGGCGGGGAGAGATCAGAATTCCACACAAGGAAAACTTAATAGATTTATTTCTGTAACAAAAAAAAGAGTGTAGTCACCGTGTCCAGACCTATTCCTTTTAGAAAGAGAGAGTATTTAGCTAAGGAAAAGCTGGCTAAATGGGCATGACTGATACAGCCACGACAGCAACCGCTGACACGCATCAGGGGTTGAGGAGGACCAGTCCCGTCCCAAGGATTTTACAGGCACCTTATTTGATTTTGTATCAACCTTTGAGACAGCCATGTGGCCCTTGGGTAATTTACCTAACCTCTATGTGCCTCCATTTCCTCATCTATTGTGTGGAGAAATAATGTAAGTCATCAACTAGTGCGTGGGAAAAATGAGATCATAAGTGTGTGGGTCTCTGCGAGCTTCATGACTTGCCCACGGTTGCTCAGCTAATAAATGGCAGAGCCGTGGCACGAATCCATGGGCAAATCATGCCAAAGCCACGTCTGTGACCACTAAACTATATGCTGTGTGTCTTCCCAGATAAAGTGTCATGTGGTTCGCATTATTCTGGAAGACAGGGGAGGAGGAGACGATGGGACCACCAGCCAGAGGTGCTGTTTCCCATTTTCTCCCGCTGCCAGCTAATTTGCAGGTAGGGGTTGTTCCTCTGCTGAATAGGTTTTTCATGTGCTTTTTGTCTCTTCCCAGAGGAACACTGCAGAGCATTCCAAGACCTTGGCAAAAAAGTTGCTTTATGTTCTTCCCTCCTAAAGGCTGGATGAACGGAGCCATGTTAGGGGACACTCCTCTCTTTCTTTTCTCGCTTGATGAGCTGTTGGTCAGCCCTCAAGGAGCCCACCATCCCTGCATGTATGGTGTGCTTCTAATCTCTACTTTGCTTTTGGGAACAACAACCTAAGCGGATGCACTCTGAAATTAAAATTATCGATAAAAATTCCAAACTACCACCACCGCTGCCTGCTTTGTGGAGTTATCATGTTGACTTCTTTTGACTCCACCAAACTCCCTAGAGAGGGGGATGAAACTCATCCTTAGCCTTCCGCTATTCAAAGGCATGCCACAGATTGTCTGAAGCCATAGCAAAAGAAAAGTGTGTCAAGTAATTCGCTGTAAGGAGGAAAAATGCAAATGTTTAAGTTGGGGGCTGAAAAAAAAAAAAGAACGGTGATCACTGCAGAAGACTCTGGGAACGAAATCTCCCCTCAGGACTCCTAAGGAGTAGGACAACTGATTCTTTTTTGGATGATCTCAAGTGGTTTGAATTGTAAATTTTTTTAATGTTTATTTATTTTAGAGAGAGAGAGAGAGGGAGGGAGAGAGAAACAGAGAGAGAGAGAGCAGGGGAGCGGCAGAGAGAGAGGGAGACACAGAATCTGAAGCTGGCTCCAGGCTCTGAGCTGTCACCACAGAGCCCGACGCGGGGCTCGAACCCACAACCCATGAGATCATGACCTGAGCTGAAGTTGGACGCTCAACCAATTGAGCCACCCAGGTGCCCCAAGGTGGCTTGAATTGTTAGTATAAACTGGTTTTAACTGGCGTCCAGGGCAGTCTTGCAACCCAAGACCAGAACTGGTCAAAGATTCGCAATCCCGCCAACCACAGGGAGGGAATGAAGGCAGGTACTCGGTTACTCAGGGCTTCATCAGCAGGCAAAGCCAAGCCTTTCGTTTGTTGTGTACCACAGTCAACAGAAAATTGTTGCTTAATTAACCCCTCTGAATGAATACCTGGTAACTAATAAACCCATGAAGTATACCCTAAGGCTTTAAGTTGAAGAAGGCTCCTCTCTTCAAATGAAAGGGAGAGAGAGAGACAGGGAGGGAGGGAGGGAGGGAGAGAGAGAGAGAGAGAGAGAAGAGAGAGAGAGAGAGAACCAAAACATGCTGAACTAATGGGAAAAAACTCTTGTAGAAGGCAAAGCAATTAGGATTAGTGAATTCCATTTCATTTAAAGTTCCAAGATCTAGAAGCCATTTATCTAACAAATTAATAATGGCAGTGACTTGCCTAATATAGTGATAAGTCCTTATATTTTATTAGTGGAAATCCAAACTGAGTAATTTAATGATAGACAAGCTTCCATATATATAATTTTTTGTTATGCTCTTAAAAAATATGCCACTGCACCAAGATAGTTTTAGATTTATGTGTCTCTTCTAAATTAGTGCCCACTTCAGTTTGGAATGATACATTTAATATTATGGCTCTGTAGAAAATCAATATTTTTTAGTGTTTTCTTTCATTTTTGAAGAGCTTTATCATCTGGCTAATTGTGTGACCAGGAGAAAAGAGAGGGGTTGATAAGGGGGTTTGTGTTTCACAGGTATTGTTAAATTTGCCGTAGACTACAAATGGGGACCAATCGGGGGGTTGGAGGACTGTCAAATGGACCATGGGTAAGCTGGGTGGTAGGGCAGAAGGATGGTGTTAATTTAGGGCCACAAAACTGATCTTTCTCTCTAAATTCAGAGAAAATATGAGATACATCCTCATACGGTAGTGATATCATGACAAAGATCCACTGTGCTTAAGTTTCTCATGGAGCCTCTGGGAGTTTGCATGCGGCCCAAGGAATGTGACCAGACCCAAAGAGCACTGTCCCTCCAACACTGTTTCTGAGGAGGGGGATCCATTCACCCATTCAGGAGACACTTCGTGAGTCCCTGCTCTAAGCCCATGTAGGAGACTAGCTCCTGCCACTTCCTTAAACCAATGGGGAAGCAACTAGAGTCGTCCTTACATGGCCCTTCATGCTCAGAAGTGTCTTTCGCTTTGATTCTAGAGAATAATATGCCCCAAAGTGGTGAGGGACAAAAGCGACTAGCTGACGTGACATGCAGTCCAAAAAAAAAAAAAAAAAAAAAAGCAAAGACTTTAACAAAAAGCAGACTGATGTTCGAGTCCTACCAGCCATGACTGTCAGGGGTCTGAGCCTTGGTTTCTACCACTGGCAAAATAGGAACGTAAATACTTTTTCACATAGACTAGTTACTGTGCTACAGGTTCTGGCATATGGTGAGCATCTAGGAATGCTAACAACTTCTCCCGTGTTCTGCCCGAATGCAGTCTCGTAGGAATCCCAGCACAACTAAATAATAATAATGAGGATGATCATGGCTACAGCAATAGTAAGAGTAAATATGATGCCAGGAAGCTCACAGAGATTTTTTTAAAAAATATTTTCAACAACCCTAAGACATTACCCATTAGCCCGTTTTAGAGATGTAGACACCGTCTCTGTCTTTCTGACATAATCTATCACTAACAGTCTTGTTACTAATAATGAATGTGTATTCGGTATTTATGGCCATATGCCAGGCACCTGACATTTTTATCTTGCTTATTCTTCATTCACTCATTCAACAACTATTCACTGAGCGCCAAGTATTTGTGGTGGCCCCATCGGTATAAACCAGTTCACAGGAGCGACATCACAAACCCAGTTGGGAGAGAACACACAAGAACCAGGAAGCGGATACTGTTGTTATCTTTAGTTTGCAGCAAAGGAAAAGGAGGAACTGAGATGTGTCTAGTAAATGGCAAAGACTGGATTCAAATTCAGATGTTTTTCACTTTTAACCTTGGTACTATATTGCCCCTAAGAAAATCATGTGGGCTCAGGGAAATTCAGACATTGGGGACGCGGTTGCTGAGACGAACCGTCCTCCAAGACCGTGAGTTCTTGGCAAAGATGGTCAGTGTGACTGTAGGTTCTTCCTTAACACCTATCCTTAACAGCAACCAAGGCAGGGGACCCAGGGAAACCCCAGGCTCTGAGCCAGCTGCCTTCATTCTTCTGTTTGCCGTTAGTAACCATGCAACCTTGGTAAGGCACTTATCAGTCAAATGGAGATAGTCACACTGGACTCAGAAGGAGCCCCGGAAAATCAAATGAAACTGTAGTGAAACCGTAATGAAAATATGTTTTGAAAGCCGAAATACACAGCATCCATTTTAGCAAACGGTGGGAGAAATTTATTGTTTGGAATGAAGTTAGGTGGACTTATTTATTCGTTAGTTGCTCTACTTTGACACCCTCTCTCTTGATTTTGCCCGGAGACTATGGATGATGAATACCTAAAGGAAAAGTGCCAAATGAAATGGAAAATAGGAACTTTTGACAGGCTCACTGTGAAAGTCGAGCATCGTTTCCGGTGATCCCAAGTATCTTTGCCTGTTTCTACTGACAACGAAACTAGTTCTCTACTGCTAAACTTCTCGGTGAAAGCATCTTAGCAGACATACTCTATCCCTGCCTAGTAAACAAGGCTTTGCGCACGGAGTGTCTCTGAAATTTGTACAAGGGAATCAAACGCATACATCTAAACGCACGTGTACTCAAAGATCAATTGTATTCAATAATATAATGGGTGCGTTTTTCATCTTTAAAATTCCTGCAAGAGTAGTTTTCCTTTGCAGGGTGAATTAGCAAAGTAGGAACAGATGAAGTCAATTGTCAATTGTTCAAATGCAGGTACATATTATAGAGACAGATCACAACCTTGGGGGCTGCTAATGTGGAAAGATAAATCCCTCCTCATAAAACGAGTATTAGTAGCAATCTGCACGAATGCATTTAATTTCGCATATCCTTGTAAATCTTCAGAGCTCGAATGAGGTGCTTACTTCCTATTACCTCTCTCAGATCAGAAGGTTGAGGATCATCCTAAGAAATCCCTCTTTATTTTCCCAAACTGCCTCACTTCATTCTAGAGAACTGTAGTGTCCACATTTAACAGAACTAGTTAACAGGGGTTTTAAGAAAATTAAAGGTGCAGCCAAGTCTAGACATCCCAAAATAAGTGGATGGGGGGTACATGCCTTTGGTCCAGTTATTCTGGCCACCTTCTTAATGGACAATTTGGATCGCTGCACAGTCAATCCGCTTAATTGCCTCTGTGTTGGCCATTAAAACAAATTGAATGCGCTATGGCCAATTTGGTCATGTCATAAAGAAATGGCCTATAGGGCCCATCGAGAAGCAGAATTTCAGCCATTATTCGATTATATCTGATCAATGGAGACAGCCTGTATAGGAAATCCAGGAGCCAGAGTAGATCATGCAGGAGCCCCCCGCTTACTTTGCTGACCACATTATTAGGATCAACTGTCAACAGCAATGAAATTAGCCAGGTGGTTGACAAAGCATCACCTTACTCCGTCCTGGGGAGAGAAAAGTCAGTGCCTCATGACTTTGCCTAAAATACCCAGTCAGCAACCCAACAGGTCGTCTTTTCCACTTTGAGTCCTGAGTAATTTGAGAAGGAGGAAAAAAATTCAAAATCTCCATTGGCTTTGACCTCTAATGTTGGTATAAAAATAGACCAGAGGCTGCATTCATTGTGATTAATGCTGGGTAAAGGTAATTTAAACAGGGCCTAATTTTCTGATTTTTCTAGATCTCATCTCCATGTACTGTACCTTTTCCCTGCTTCTGCTCATCTGAGAGGTCTCAGGATCTTTGTTTGGGGCCTCCACTGCTGGGACTGTCATCTGAAGTCACCTTGGCCTTCAGCATGTTGGTGAAGTTAGACAAGAAGAATGACCTTTAATGAGGTATTGCTGGATTATACTTTCAGTTTTTAAGCCAAGGAGAAATAACTGTGGGCAATATTTACTGAACATTTGTTATATGCTAGGTGCTAACCCTCAGCATTTTAAATCTATTTCTTTAACTTCAACTGACCCTGAGAGGTAGGTTCTGGTATTCCGACCACATACATGAGGCAACAGTTACTTGGATTTTAATGACTTGTCAAGGTCAAGGTCACCCAATAGTATCAAGATCAGAATGCCACACCTGGCCTAACTTCAAAGCTTGTATTCTCACATACCATATTGTCCTAAATACCACTGGCTGCTCCCTCAGCCTATGGCGAGAAGTGTTCTCAGCCAGGGGTTCCAGGTTCATGGGTAACTTAGAAATGCTACACGAACCAAAACCAAAAACAAACACAAACAAACAAACAAGAAAACAAAAGTGCCACTAGCAGAAGATGACTGTCACTATTCTGTTTGGACTAGAGACCCTATGGGACCATAAAATGCTGATGTTGGACACGGGTTGGGTCATCATGCAGATGGCCCATACGAGTAAGTGGTGGGTCATGGCATATTGTGAGAAAGCATGAGGGCATAGCTAGAGCGACATCTCTCACACAAGCTGTCTCCTAGGGGTCAATGGCATGAGTTGGTTAGAAATGAAAAGAGCCATAGTAGCTTTAAAAGACGAAAAGGAGAAGAAGGAAAATGGTGGCACATGGCAGAGAAACAGAGTTCAAGGGGGCAGGTAGAATGGGTCTGGGATTGGAGAATTCAATTTGGGAAGAGGAAGAGGCAGAAAGGGAGACAGGCATATTAGGTGGGTAGACAGATGGAGGCATGAAGAGAAGAATGATGGTTAGAGAATGAGCGGATCTAGAAGCTGATGGGAAAGTGGATGTTGAATCACAAGGGCATCCAAATTATGGTGCACTTTCTGTGGACCATAGGTAGTGCTTAATGTGTACTTATTTAATCCTCATATCAACCATTTGATTTCTTTAAAGATGAGAAAAGGGAGGCTTAGAGAATTCTAGAAAGTTTCCGAAGGAAACATAGTACAGTTAAGTTTAACTATTTCAAAGAAGACAAAGACAGAAGAATTGGGCAGAGATAAAGAACTAAATAAAACTCAAGTTTTTCCTATTATGGGTCAGCCTATGGTAGAGTCAATCAATGCTTGGGGGTCCTTCCCAGCAATCCTGACCAAGTCTGACGCTCCATGTGTTTTGCCCGGTGTTTGAATCCTGGTGGCAAGTTACCAGCATCTGGGAAGTCCGTTGTCAGTGTGGCCAGCTTGTAAGCCGACACTCTACTGGGCATGGTCTGGCCTGTCTTTGGGAAGACCATTCCTTCTTCTCCCAGAAGCAGCTCCTCCAAGCTCTCCACCTCCTCCTTCGGGTGTCGCGTTGAGTATAGAAAGGGGATTATCTTTTAATGGCTGCTCTTTGCACAGATTCTTTGTTCCTCTCTGGGTGTAGCTAAAGTCCTCAGCGAGGGCTCCAATGAATGCCTTGAATACAGACTGACACACTGGTCTGTGTAATGAACATTTTATAATGTCTTCTAGTAATCTGTTTATTTTCATTTCTCTTTCCTGGCTAGAATTCATTGTTTTCATGTGTTTGGAAAGAGGGATTCTCTTAATCATTTCTAGCTTAATGCTAGACTTCCTCATTTCCACAAACTCTGTCTTAGAGAGCCTGGGGGATGGGAGAGTGTTTGATTTGCAGAAGCAGGAGCTAATGCAAAGAACATTTAGTTCAGTTTGTTTAGATGAGGAAACAGAGACCCAAAGAGTTGGAATGCATAGACCTAACTGGAGGTGAATTTTTAAAAGAGTTTATGTTAAATGTTTGTCAGATTTAGAAGCTTTACATCTCTTAATGTTTGGGGATTGATAAGCCTGAAGTCAGAGGTGCATCTGAGGAGGGAGGGGAAGGAAAAATGAAATAAGTCCTTTTAGTAGATGGGTGGTCACAACTTTCCTACGATTAAGGTTTAAAAAATATATAATTTATAAATAGATAAGTTACAAAAGGACTATTCATTTTATAAACCAAGATGGTACAGAATTACTTTCAACAGAAGTCCTGCAAATGAGTTTTAAATCATATGGGATTTAACAATAATCAATTACACGCAACTTTTCAGCAAAGCAGTTACTCTGTAGAAGGACAGATACCTGCAGAGTCACTACCCAAAACACCTTGTAAAGATTTTATCCACCATCTTCTCTTAGATCAAAGCATTAAAAGGTTGGCAATCTTCATTTCAAGCTATTTCTGGGGCCCTTTTAAATGTTGTTATGGGCTCAGTTGTGTGTGTTTGTATGTGTACGTGTATTGTGTGTTGTGTGTTTGGCAATAGACGGGGTTCAGAGGACAAAGATATTTTGAGAGGGGTTTCTCCCTCTCTAAGCCAATCAACGAACAAACCTGTAGTTTTATGGTTCTGGAAAAAAAGTACATCATACATCTTTCGGTTTTGGGGAAAGCAACATAGTGGGTCAAAAAGTAGGGGTTGCAATCAAGAGACCAGTACTGGAGGCCTGTGTTCCATCTTACAAGCTAGCTGACCTTGCAAGAATCCTTTGCCTTTCTGGGCCTTAATTTCCTTACTCCTAAAACAGGGATCATGATACTTGATGGTGTTGGGGTTCAACGAGACAATATACAAATATTCAAAATGATGTAAAAGTCTAACACAGTGCCCGACAAAATAAATACTTGATAAAATGACATAAAACAGACGCTTAATAAGTATGCTGAAAAACGTAGAGGTTTAAGTATTTACGCCAATTGGCGTAAGCCTTAAATCCAGAAGAAATCAGAACTTCAGCATGCAATGAGGATTGCACTTTATTTGCTAAGTGAATGGTATCACTTTAAAGAACCCCAAAGGATTTTTGATGTGAGCAAAATGGTTCTTCATTCCTTAAACCTGCTACCCAGAGCTTCATTCTTTAAACCCGGACTGAGCTATGGTTTCTCCTTGGTAGGTTTTCTTCTTGCCAAATGAGATGATGGAAACACATTATCGAAATGACTCATGTTGGTGCTTAGACGGTATCAGGTCCCTTGAGGGAAGGGTGAATAGATATATCAAGATTTGGGGGCCCACAGGTTTGGCTACATGACAAGTGGATCCCCAGCACCCAGACTGGCTAGATTCGTTCCAGAGGAATTAACAAACCAAAGAAAGCCACCGGCCAAGTGTGAGTCTGGACACAGCTGATGGCTTCTCAAACTCCTCTCCTGCTGGATTAGTCATTCAGAACTGGCTCAGGCATCCTGCCTCTCCCTCCTCTCCTCAAAACCCACGGTGGGCTCCCAGACCCCCACAAAACTACTCCTCCTGCCACTCAAGACCTTTCTGAAGAGGCTCGAGGCTTCCCCTTCTTGCCAATGCATGGCTTCTGCATCAGTTAGCGTTTCTCCTCAGTGCTCTCTGACCTCCCCAGTGTAGACACCACCACCAGAGATCCTTATTTGCAGCTGTTCCTCAGATGTCATCCTTTCCTTTCCCTGATCTCATCCCATATAGCCACTGCACACTGCTGTAAACATCCTCTATTCTAGGGGAGCTCATCCATATGTCGGGGCTAATAATGCCAACATTATTGCCTCATTGGGGTCCCACACAGGGACCATGGCTGACTCCCCCCTGAGTCCTTGGCACCTGGTAGAATGTGTGGCATGGAGAAACATACAGTACATGAGGAGTAAATGGAGGCACGAAGGGAGCTCTCCACTTCCGTTCCTGTGTGTGTTTCCCACTTATCTTTGGAATTCTTTGAAATGTGCTGAGAATCCTGCATAGAGAGTAGTCCTCTTTATCACTCTGGGGAAAGGCTACCCAGCCATGGTAAGGTGTCCAAACCATAATAACCCTTTGTATTAGTCCTCTGAGGCCGCCATAACCGATGCCCACAAAGTGGCTTAAAACAACAGAAACGTACTCTCTCATAGTTCTGGGGGCTGGAAGTCCAAAATCAAGGGATTGGCAAGGCCCTGCTATCTCTGAAGGCTCGAAGGGAAGATCCGTTCCATGCCCTTCTCTTAGCTTCTTCTGTTGCTGGCAAGGCATTGCTTGGTTTTCCTTGTATTTTCTGCCTCCATGGTCACACGGCATTATTCTCCCTGTGTGTGTACACATCGTCTTCCCTCTATCAGTGTCTGTGTCTTCGTGTGGCATTTATTTGTGTGTCTGTCTCTGTGTCCCTTCTCTTTTTTCTTATAAGGACACTAGTCCCCTATGAGATCGAGACCCAACTGTACTCTGGTGTGACTTCATCTTAACTTGCCTCTTAACTACATTGGCAAAGATCCTTTTCCCAAATCAGGTCACATTCACAGATACCTGGGACCTCCACATCCCTCTTGGAGATGCAATTCAACCCCTAACAGGCTTGGGCAAGCCCCCAGGGCTCCCCTACTCAGGGCCTCAGTTTCTGCTTCTGTAAAACGGGGATAATCTTGAGGTCTGGTGGGGATTAGGATTACATGAGACAAGGCTTAGTGACTTGTGCACAGGAAGACTTAACTATGATTTGTCTTCCTCTTCTAGTCCCCTCCTCAGCTGCCTCTAATATCATATATATAAAAAGTTCTAGTAGGTAGGATTTTGATCCCTACGACAAAGAGAAGCGCAACACTCTCTCCATTCTTGCACAGCCACTCCCTCCCGACTGGGGGACTTTTCTTTGCGGTTAGATTATCTGCTAAGCTTACTCTTCTCTATGTAGGACACAGGGGCCAGACTTGCTCAACCGACTGTAATAAAAGTTTCGGGTGATCCTAGGACACAAGGCCGAGATGTGTGTCTTTGGCTGGCTACCCCTGGCATGAGTGGTTATTTCTTCATGGTTAAAACAAATAAATACATAGAAAGTGCCTAAAACCTATAGGGAGTCAAGTTTCCCAACTGTGTTCTTGCGGCCGACCTCTGAATCACAGTTTAGTAATTAAAAGAAGAAAACACCAAGTTGCACTTGGCAATGCAACGTAAATGGTACCTTCGTAAAGGCCAAATACTAGCTGTGATTAACCAGACGAGATACACTTTATCCTGGTTAAAACAATCCTGAATTTGAAGACTGTTTCTAGGATTCCACACCCCCTATCCGACCCTCTTCCTTGAAGTTCACCGTTGGAATCTGAAGTGGGGTCTTATTTATTTATTTCTTTTACTTTCAATTTGTGAGATGACTTCCATATACTGTGGTTTGGCATCCTGCACTTGAGCGATACTATAGCATTATTGGGGTGCCGACAGCGGCTCTAGGATAAACAAGCAGTGATGCATGGAGCTGGCAAGTCTGTACGGTTTGGAGAAAATTAAGTGAAATAAAATAAAAACATTTGCAATCAGCTTTGGAGTTTTCGGACGCAACCAGCTTCAGCACCACGCTGATGCCTCGCATGGCTTTCTTTAAAAAAAAAAAATAAATAAATAAATAAAATAATTAGAAACGGGAACATTTTGTTTTGCTGGGAAGAATGGTTTACTGTGTTGACGGGGCGAGAAGCCTCGATTTCTAGCAGATGTTGCTTGTCTTTTGTTCGGGGTCCCGTGATGGCTCTGATGTGGCTAAAGCCTAATGGCTGGACTGGGGGAGCCGATGAGATCTCCTCCTGCTTTATCATCTCAGACAGGGCAGAGCACCAGCACTCTCTGAAACCCCTGGTTTTCCAACCCCCAGGAGTAGGAAATCCCCTCCCTACCCCGTTGCCCCTGGAGACCACAGGGAGGGCCGACAGGGGAGCGGGGACACCTGAAAAGTTACACGAGCCCTTTCTCCCACAAAGGGAAGTTCAGGATTGTGTCTGGTATTGTAAGGTCATATGCTTTTATTTTTAAACGCGGTAGGAATAATGCTAGCAGCCAACACTCATGGCGGTTGAGGCTGGCTTCTGTAAGGCACTTTCCTATTTACGAAGCATCTGGGACTGCACAGTCCCACCTAGGGTCCCTGGCATCAACCTCTACTCGGATCCCACTTTCTAAAGACGTGACCTTGCCTCCGCCAGTTCACTTCTGCAGATCGCTCATATATAAAGGGGGCACTGGGGTTCCTTCCCCGGGTGTTTACATATGATGCTTTTTGATAATCAGTGACCAGAATGGAATTCAAACACAAAATAAGACACTTCCTCCGCCCAGTGTATATGGGGAGAGGGCGTTAGTTCTTTATAACAACACTGCCTCTTTCAACCGATGTGAAGCTCTGATGGGCAGTTTCACAGGCCTTCAAATCATTTATAAAACTGGAAAATGAATGAGTAATTATATAAAGATGCAGATTGAAAAGTGGAAGGAAAGTCAACTCTGTGAGGGCAGGGACTTGGCTGTCTGGGTTCCCTCTTCTCCAATGCTGGGCAGAGGGCTGGTACGGAGTATTTCTGCACAAATGAGTCCACTTCTCTGACCTTTGGTGTTCACACAGAGAAAATCGAAAGTGGATTTCCTATACCAGAGTGCTGGCACATAATAAGGGCTCAATAAATATGGGTTGAATGGATGAATAAATAAGTAAATAGGTGTGCCATCTGGGGGGCAGAATGGATGACAGTGGTTTTCAGCATCAGTGTGCGGACAAATTGAAAAAAAAAAACTGAAGTCATGGGGTGCCTGGATGGCTCAGTCGGTTGAGCGTCTGACTCTTGATTTCTGGTCAGGTTATGATCTTGCAGTTCAAGGGATCGAGCCCACGTCAAGCTCTGTGCTGACAGTGCAGAGCCTGCTTGGAATTCTCTCCCCCTTTCTCCCCCCCTCCCCCTACTCATGCTCTTTCTCTTGCAAAATAAACATTAAAAAAAATGAAGTCCATGGGGCACCTGGGTGGCTCAGTTGGTTGAGCGTCCAACTTTGGCTCAGGTCATGATCTCACAGTTTGTCAGTTCGAGCCCTGCGTCGGGCTCTGTGCTGACAGCTCGGAGCCTGGAGCCTGCTTCGGATTCCGTGTCTCTCTCTGCTCCTACCCTGCTCACACGCTGTCTCTCAAAAATAAATAAAGATTTTTAAAAAATTAAAAAAAAAAATGAAGTCCCGATTTGTAGCCATGAGCAGTTTTTCTGGTGAAAACATTCCCACCATGGCTGACTTCACGCTACCAGTAAAGGGTTACTGAATGCTGAGTTGGGAAGAGATGTGCTCAATCAGCCCCGGTGAGCGGGGGCCCTCCAACTCCAGCAGACCTTTGGCTTGGGGGGTAAAATGGTTGGAAACCAGTGCTCCATTTCCTGTTTGTTTTCAGGAAGCTTGTTGCAACCAGGCAGAAAGGTTTGGGGACTTCCAGATTGCTTGAGTTTGCACAATCCTAATTCTCCAGCCAGTGTCCAGACGTTTCCCTTTATTTTGGTAGAGAAGAGAGAAGGGCATGAGCTGTCTGGGGAGCCTGTCGGGTGGCCACTGGTTGTAAGTATCCTGCAGAGAAAGTGTGTCCTATGATCTTTTACCGCTGTCCTAGTCCTGGGAAACCCTCCTTCCCTGCTCCCTAATGTGTGCAGCGATTAACCCGGGCCCTTTCAAGTGGCCCACGCCCGGTGGCACCTTTGTGATTCCTGGCATTTCCTGGACTTTACAAAGTCCCTCGGTTTTTGTTGTCTTCCCGAGAATCGTTTCCTACCACCGTGATCCACTGTCTCCCATCCCCTCTTGGAAAATCGCAAGGAGTGGCATCAGCACATCTTTGTACAGTAGGCGAATATATTTGGAATGCTTATTTCTGAGGGCCGTTGAAGACGAGGACAAATTTTACACCGCCCAGAAGGACTGCCAATAAATTCAGGAGTGGCAAATGGAACCACTGTTCTGTTTCCCTCTCGGTAAATAAATAGCTGCAAAACCAGGTACTCCAATACCAGAGCGTCAAATCCATGGCGCCCCGATGATTAACAATGAAAAGGTCTTTGTGAAAAACAATACATTTAGAAGAGTCCTACGCAATGCGTTTAGCTCGCACCAGAAGCTGACTCTGAAGGTTTATTTTAATGTAGCACAAATCAGAGCGAACTATGTGAAAGGAGTTCTGTTTCCCCTAGAAGATGCCGCTTGTATCTCCTCCCGGGGAAATGTCTTCCAGACTCTTAGCTCAGTGTGCAAGGTGAACCACTTCCGCTGTGGCTGCACTGCCCATCTGGAGACCCTGGGGCCCACCGAGAGCCCAAAGAGAGTTTGGGGGTCTGGTGCTAGGTCGGAACCGGAAATTGTGTTCTTGAGCGATTTGATATAAGTGAGAAGCTCCCCAGGGCTGCATATTTTCTTTCACACCATGCAACCCCCACATTTATGTCGGGGCATACAGAGATGAAAGTGTGGAAGGAAAACACACAGCGCTTACGTGGAATGAGAGCCCATTTCTAATTCGAGGATGATGTCGATTTAACAGCAATAGCACACAGATTCATAGATGGTAACCACATTGGAAGGCAAACACGAAAAATATTACACAGAGATGGAGGAGAAGGGGAGAAGACAGGGGAGCGAGAGAGGGTAAGAAAAGGAAGAGAAGAAAGATTATGCCAGAAAGTGTTGCTGCCCTTTGTAAACAAGCATTTGCACACGCTGTTCCCTTCTTTTAGAATGCCATTCCTCTCTTTGTTCATCTGGCCAACTCTCGCTCAACCTGTGAACCTCAACCTGAGTGCTATTTCCTCAGGGATACCCTCCATGAACCCCGAGACTGAGCCAGGTCCCGTAGGATGGGGTCTGACAAAGCCCTCTTCTTTGTGAGATCTCTCATGACTGTAATGATCGTAATTATATCCTTGGGAATGTGACATTTGTTACATGCCTGTCTCCCCCACACACCTTAGATTCCAAAAGCCTGTGGCCATCCCTGCCTCTGAGCAGGGGCATCAAGACACCCAGTGAGTGGGTGAATGATGAATGGACAGATATTTATGATAAAAATGTATTTTATTACCTGAGTCTTGCTGGCTTCGCTTTGCATAGCCCTGTCCACATGCAAGCCCCTCAGGAAAGGGGTTCAGTGCCCCCCAACTTTACATGCCGTTTCTCAGGTCCTAAGGATGCCACTGACTTGCCAAGGAGTGTCACCAGCTGATCTGAGGCAGACCTTGGACAGGATGACAGGATCCAGTCTTTCACCATTGGGATCTGTCCTATACCCCCACAACCCAGTGGATAGGTCTCCCTGCAGAAGGGGAAGGGGAGGGTTCCGAGTTTGGGGAAAGGGCAACAGAAAGGCAGAAAGAGTAGTCATGACAGAAGAGATTTAGTCCTGCCTCCTTCTCCTTTCTTCTTGCATTAAGGACAAGTGTCGCCTGAACACGTAAGCACAAATGGGAACATGATGAGGCATCACTTTTTCCGGGGCTGTGACTAACTCCTCAGGGGAGCAGGAGAAGCTGTCCCTCTGAGTTAGCCCTTGACAATTCCCTCAAATTTCTCGCTGCAGGAAAGCCCTGCCGATCATCCCTGGGCTTCGGCGGTGAGCGGTATTCATTCATTCGTTCCACAAATATTTTTCAAGGGTCGACCACCGGTGCCGGGCACTGAGCTACGAATGATATGCGTGGATTGAGTGAAGCTTGTAGGCTCATTTGCTGTCCCCAGTTCCCTGGGATGAGGGACTCACTATGCGTGAACCCAGACAGTTGGCCACCCTATTTTGGACGGGATCTTACAATGCAACCTAACGTACTGTATAGACAGTAGTTCCCAAGAACTACCACTGTCAAGGTCACCTAGAAGTGTTTGCTAAAATGCAAATTCCCAGGGGCCCTGCTCCACACCTGTCCTTCAAAACCTTCTGGGGGCAGGTCTAAGAATTTGCATTGAATATCCACCCCCCCCCCCACGTTTCCGTTATGCATATTTCAGTTTGAGAATAGCTGAGCCAGTGCCTACGGGCATGGCCTTTGAAGTCACTCAGACCTCCATTTAAACCCCTCTCACGTCACTGAAGACATATATGAATTTTCCGGTGTTACATCATCAATCTGGGCTTCAGCTTCCTTACCTGCAAAATGGGTCGGATAGTACTATCTCTAGGGTGTTCTTGAAGAGTCTTACCTAATATCTGTTACAGAATTAACTGTGCACGGAATTCACATGATCAAGGCGGAGACCATTGCCCCGGTAGCTGGAATCACCAGTTTCTGCCCCTGGATTTGGGACGGTTCTATCCTTTTTGACACGACAGGCAAAAACAAGTCTTCATGAGGCCTGTTATAGAAACGCGCTTTTGACAGAAGTACCTTTTTCCTTTTTGCCATTCCCCCAAGTGCACCAAACGCTGCTTCTGGCTCCCAGAAAAGGTCACGCACTTTCACACATTTGGGCCCTCACCGATGCCGTTGTTCATGTCTGAAATGTTGTTCTTTCCTTAGCCTGGTGATTTACTTTTCATTCTGCAAACTCCCAGCTAAAGTACCTCCTCTTTCTTTCGAGAAGCCGTATCAGCTCTGTCTGCTTCTTGACTCCCTCTCTTTTCTATCTACCTAGGCACACGACAAACGATGGTAAGAAAATACGACACCTTCCCCAGTTAGTATGGGCTCTAGCCTACTCAGACCACATCAAAGATTGCAACTTATGGCCTGTGCCAAATCCAGTTTGCTATGTATTTTTATAAATAAAGCTTTATTGGAACACAGCCACCTTCATTTGCTTGTATATCATCTATGCTTGTTTTCACACTACAGTGGCAGAGGGGAGTCATTGTGGCAGAGATCTTATGGCCCACAGTCTACAGTATTCATTCTCTGTGCTTTTACAGAAAATAACTGTGGATCGCTGACCTATATAATGGCCTCAGAGGGTAGCGTATGACATAACATATAGTAGATTCTCAGTAGGTATTTCAAATAGATGGATCAGTACATCAGTGGATAGATTAGGACTCTGTCATTGGCAGTACCAACTGTCCTCTCTAAACGCATCCTTGTCTAGATCAAGGACAGTTCTAAGTCACACCTGGCCCCTTGCTTCAGTCCACAAAATGGCAGAGAATACTTTGGCCAAAGGGACGTCAATGTCAAGGAGGCTCAGCTACTTTTACCCACTTCCTTCCCCAATTTTATTTTAACCAATTGTCAAGAGTTAACTGGAATCAGGCATCTAAGAAATCTTTCCAGGCTTACCCATTCAGCCCTGCCTTCCTAGTGTGCCTCTCCTCCATCCCCCCCAGTGCACAGGAGGGTGGTGAAGCTCACAGTAAGATCAACTATGGTGACTGATGTCCAACTTCACCTTCACAGGTGCCTCTCCCTTCTTATTCTAGAGTGCCCGGGACAATTCTGTATACAGAGTGGACAATCTACCAACTCCTAACGATCGCGGAGCAGTGAATGCACGGGAGACCATGACATGGTGGGGGTGAAAGTCATTTTTCAATTAAAAATAAAATAGCAAGTCCAATGCAGAGATGATGCAGCATGTGTCACTTGGGAGGAGAATCATTTGTCAGCCATCAGAGAGCACTGAGTTTGGCTCAGGAACGAGTACACCGTTGACCCCTCACAGCAGCTCAGAGACCTGCACCTGAGCTCAGAATCAGAGTCCAAAAGTAAATTAAAGTCTTAGCATGATATACCTGGAATAGAATTAACTGTGCACTAAGTTATCACCATCAAGGCTGAGACTGCTGCTGGTAGCAGCCTCCATCCCTGGTTCCTGCCTCTTGTTAAAGTCTGGATAAGGCCGGGCAGGTGAAGGGTGGAACAGCTTACATTACATTGTCCCAGGATCATCTTACATTAGAGAAAGTCAATGTCCCACTGAGAAGCAAAGTTCTCCATCTAAGGGATCATAAATTCCTTTGGATACAGAGATGTCTGCAGGGAAGAGAAACGCAAAGAAGAGAGGCCTGTGGCCAGCAAGGCCAGACAGAACTGGGAGCCAGTTCTCATTCTGAGACACCAGATTGCTTCCTGTTGGAGATACCATGGCCGTGGGAGGGTGGGAAGCAACAAACAGCAGGCTGGAGCTGGGCCAGACCTCAGGAACTCTTCTCTAAGCCCCTGGTTTTCACCTGAGGACATGGAGACCCAGAGACCTGGAAGAATTTGCATCACACCTCATCGACAGCCCCAAGCTTAGAGCCCAGATGGTCATCCCATATAGCATATTTGCTTCCTTGTTGGAAAGCCTGTTTGCTTGTTTGCTTGCTCGTTTGTTTTGCTTCTTTGCCTGGGTGCTACTCACACAGACTTTCAAGGGCTCATCTCAAATTAGAGAACGTTCTGGAAAATGTAAACTTTGTGTCAGGCCTATGGGGAATGTAGGGGGAATATTTTTTGGAGATGGTGTGGGAAAAAAAGAGGGGGAAGCTTTTGAGCAGTGTAAAGGCAAGGCTTTCTAGGTAGGCATTATACGGTCTTATGCAGCCACCCAAAAGTTTATCCAATATTTAGCGTTGGTCTTCTGCGTCAGTCGCACCAGACCCCAAAGAATTGTGTTGTACACCTGCTATCCGCCACAAAGTCTCCGAGCGTGGGTGTTGAAGGCACGCGGACCTGCTCTCAAGAGCTGACTACTCTAGATGTATGAGCACAAATAAGTCCTACAGTGTCACCGAGCAGAACAGGGGTAGCAACAACACTACCGTGTGTGTGTATCACGAGGATCCAGCGAGGTCGTATGTGGAGACACAGAGCACAAGCACTTACGATTTCAACGCTCCTTTTCCTACTGGGTGACCAGTCCCCACTTAGCCCATCACGAAGCCCCCTCGGTAACTTCTGCCTCGAGCTCCCAAGAGGAAGCGTGCCGAATGTGGACTTTTTCTGCCCCCCAATTCATGTCCACCTGGAACCTCAGAATATGATGTTATTTGGAAACAGCATCTCTGCAGACATAATTCATTTAGGGTCTTGAGAAGAGATCATACGTAAGAATGAAAGAGTCCTTGTAAGAAGAGAGGACACAGAGGGCACGCACCGGGAGGAGGCCATGTAAAGATGGGGGCAGAGATCGAAGTGATGTGGCCACAAGCCAAAAGATTCCAGGAGCACCCGAAGCTGGGAGAGGCATGGGAGGGTCCTCCTCTAGAGTCTTCCAAGGGAGCACGGCCTGCTGACGCTTTAATTTCAGCTCTTGTTGTAAGACCCGCCCCCCTTTTGTGATAGTTTGTCAGGGCAACCCTGGAAACGAGTGCACGAGTCCAGCCCTGACTTCATCACCCACCGCTGTATCTGCACACACCCTTACAGACTCCTGGCAGGTGGAAAGTACCCATTTTTTCAGGCCTGCATGCCAAGGCCTTGTGTAATGTAAGTAATAGAGAGGACTGCCTCTCCTTGAAAAACTTGTAGGCCCAGATAATAGGAAAGTTCTGTTAAAAGGGGAAAAAAACCACCCACAACTAAACTAGACATGCAAGAGAAACATGAAGGAACCAAACTGCATAGCTGTTTCTACCTTTCCCCGAAGGTAGGACCAGCATTTCATAGGTAGCTCCGGGGCATTTTGTGGCAGTGTTTTACAAGTTTGTTTTGGCGGTAATCTGGTCCTTTCCTTTCTTATGTGACTGCCAGGCCTTAGGGTTGCTCTTCTTTCTCTGTCTGGCACAAGTCCCAGGCTCTTGGGCTGCTTTCTTTCCTCTCCAGGGTGACCATCACTGACTCCATGTCTCGGGCTCCCTATTCCCCTCAGTCGGGCGGCCTCCATCTTGATTGCCTTAGAATAGGACAATTTCATTGCATAAAGTCTTCCGTGTTCATCAGTGTAGGAAGACAAGAGGATAAGAAAAATAGCAAATGGTTCTAATGGCCAACGTTGATCAAAGGCTTCTAACAGGTCAAGGGTTTACCTCCCATCTCTCATTTTAGGCTCATGAAATTCACACAGGCAGATGCTATTGTTACTATTATATTGTATTCACTTTAAAGATCAAGATTGTGAGGCTGTGGGAAGTTCAGAAAGTTGCCTGAGGTCACACCATTGTTAACAAGGAAAGAGGGTCTTAGGGGCGCCTGGGTGGCTCAGTCAGTTGAGCGTCTGACTTCGGCTCAGGTCATGATCTCACGGTTGATGAGTTCGAACCCCACATCAGGCTCTGTGCTGACAGCCTGGAACCTGCTCCGGATTCTGTGTCTCCCTCTCTCTCTGCCCCTCCCCCAACCATGCTCTGTCTCTCTCTGTCTCAAAAATAAATAAACATTAAAAAAATAAAAAAATAAAGAAGAGGGTCTTGGACTTTATTCTAATGACTCCAGAGCTAAGGTCAGGAACCAAGGTCCTACATAGAACTTCATCAAGGTCAAGATCGGCCTCCCTCCTGGAGTTTTGACTCAGTTTCTGAGATATTAACTTGCATGTTGTTATGGGCTGAATGTGTGTGTCCCCTGAAAATTCACATGTGGAAACCTAATCCCCAGCAAGATGGTATTAGGAGGTGGGGCCTTTGGGAAGTGATTAGGCATAAGGGTGACGACCTCATAAATGCGACCAGTGCCCTTGTAGAGGAGACCCCAGAGAGCTCCCTTGTCCCTTCTGCCATGTGAGGACACAGCGAGAAGATGGCCATCTATGAACCAACATGTGGGCCCTCACCAGACATCGAATGTACCAGCACGTCGATCTTGGACTTCCCAGCTGCCTGAACTGTGAGAAATAAATGTTTGCTGGTGAAGCCACCCAGTAGGTGGTAATGTGTTATGGCAGTTCAAATGTACCTGGACAGATGGCCATGACAAAAATTTCCAGAACTTCTTTTGTATTTTTGAAGGCGATTTTACTCTACTCTCTCAGCCCCTTCTCGGAAAATCTGATTCGATGTGAAATAATTATTGCCAACTAGAATCTGTTTATCAGGACTTCTGTTTGGGAGGGCATGCAGATTGAGAGGAAATGTGCTCCTGGGCCTCTGCAACAATGGATACTGTTTTGCTGGCTGGTTATTTCCTAGAGGTCATTCCAAGTAATAGGTGTGCCTTGAGGAAAAAAACAAAACAAGACAAAAAAAAACAACAACAACTTCCCATGAGCAAAGCCTTCCAGAAAACCCTGAGATGAAGGCTTTGTGACTTTAGAATCTTTTGTTGGCTGATGTACTTTAGTATCTCAGATGAGGCAATAATATGCATCCATTGTTTGGTAACAGAGCCCTCCTTTTGTGGAAGGTTCCACAGGACACACTTTGGGAAACACTACCTTAGCTCCTTCCCTCACATCAGGCATTTTCTTCTTTGTGACTTAGGGATGCGCGTCCACTCTATATTTCCTGGGAGTTCATTATTTTCAAAACCTGGTCTGTGTAAATATCAAATCACTTACAAGACATGGCAGGCCTTCCTGGTGATGAAATCTACAACGACTTCATCTTTTCCATAATCATTGAAATGAGTCCTGAAGTGTGGGCCTTCGGCTGCCGGGAAATAGGAAACAGAGTCAAGCCTGGCCCTATCTGGAATTGTATGTGACAGCTCCTGCTCAGTTTCAGTAACAAGAAATGTGTCGAGCTAAAAATATTCTAAGCAGATGTAAATCTGGGAGATGTGACTGCCTGCCACACACCCATGCTTGCCATTCGTTCTGCTTCGAGGGTCTCCCAGTGCACATTCGCCACTACTCCAAGGAACTCCAGTGCCCCATACAAACGATTTGTGTAAGTCCACTTCTGACTCGCCTGGAGATGGTTTGGTGAACACCCTGGCATCAGCCAGGCACAATGGCTCCTGGCAACCCCAGACCGGGCAGGCAAAAATCAATTCCATTGCAGGAGAGGTGTTAGCTTCTCATAAGCAAATGCTTAGACACTGGTCTCTTTTTTTCCAGTATTCCACTCTATTATCAAAAGCTTGATTCCATCCTGTGGGCAGAAGACACACTATCCCAAGATTCCATGGGACAAGCTGGCTTCCACTTGGTACAGGAGAACCATCAGCCTGTGGGCAATGGTGGAATCTCCCCATCATGCAAAACAGTGGCACGTAGGAGTCCTTTGACGTTAGAGTCTTGTTTGGAAGCTGAATCCTTGTAAGAAGTCTCTCAGCTCATCTATAAGAGATGACAACTAATGCCCATCTTTTACACAATGAGAATAAAAACAACTATTGTAGTTCATTGAATATACCCTATGTGTTAAGCACGACAGCCGATAGTAGCTACTCTCATTTACTGGCCTCTGTCATCAAGCCTCAACCAATATGGCACCCCAGTGAACTGGAATGTGTGTTTGCATTTTGGTGGAGCCAATATGAGGTTTCACATCTTTTCTTTTCATCTTGGGGTCTTCTAGGAATCTGAGAGTATATGTGAGACTTAACTTGAAGAAACAGAGTTATTCTGACTCCCAAGTTTTCCGGAAGGTTACTCGTCATGTGGTCAGCTTCCTTGGAAAAAGGAGTGTCCACCTCGAACTTACAACCCTTTCCAAATGGATATGATATTTGGGCTGGGGATTGGGAGCTGGCAGGTAGTATCTCTTGTTTGATCCAGACACAGCCCTTACGGGAGCACTCAGATCATTCTTGAGGAGAGCTGAGTGTAGAGCCCAGTCACAGCCAACTGAAAGTCAGACTATCAAATACTCTACCAGATTCCACTGGGGGAGCCCAGACTTGGAAGTCAGGCATGGAAGAACGTGATTCCCAGTTCTGTCACTTGAAAGGTCGACTTCAATCCTATAAGCCTTCTTTTCTTCCTCTCCAAAATGGGGATGATCATGTCTAGACAGTCAGAGTAGGTGTGAGGTCATAGTGATGCACTGCGTATCATGCGCTTGGCTCATGGTGGAGGCTAAACGCTTGACGGCCTCCACTGCTGTTGACAATGTTAAGACTTGCCATGAGAGTTATCAACCTATCTTTTGTGTTCTGATTGGGTTCATGGCCCTTCTTGTCTCTGAGCGTTAAAGGCTTTGCCAGGAAAAGTGGCAACATCTCAGACTAAATCAGCCCAAGCAGGGACTCAGCCACACTGCCTTCCCAGAGCTGAGCCTGGACCTGTGAGTCACACGGCCTTCTCCGTGTGGACACCACAGCAAATCACTTTTCCCATTAGGAACAAGCAGACACTCCACTGTGGTGATGGAAAGCAACTGTGAATGTAAATGATCTAACCAGACATGGATTCCACCAAGGTTTAACCCCTGGATTCCTTTTTTTCTTTTTACACATAGTAATCACGCACTGTCCTGGGGCAGCCCGCTGAGAGAGAATCATTACAGAGAATTATGTGATCCATCTGCCCATGGAACCACGGGCTGGGGTTCAGACTGGGGCATGGCAGACACATCTGGCTTTACTTTGGGCTCTGGTGACACCAGGAACATGGATAAATGTCCGGCCTTAAGTATGGGGTATTCCAGATCCAGGAACAAATGTCTTGCAGGCTGTGTTCTCCTTTTTCCAAGCCGAGCTCCGAGGTTTCCATTCTGATGTGGATATGGCCACGGTATCATTGCTACTCACAGCCTTTGTATTCCCCCCCTGCCCCTCCTCGATGCCTTGAGCTCAAACCCCAGCAATCTGAGCTATGGTCTGGACAGGCCAATGTGACTCTGGTTACAATATCACTGCCTTTGTGATTGCTTTTCATACTATTACAACCACTACCTCTAATATGACTAATACCATAGTCACCCTTTATGCTGGGCCAAGCCCTGAGCTACCCACATAGATTTTCTTACTTAATCCCTATGAGGACACATCACTATTATTCCCACTTCCTAGGTAAATAGACGGGGACACACAGGGGTTAAGATTATGCGTCTAATAATGTATCACACAGCTAATACACAGCAAAGTCAGTTTCATGGCTCCTGAGTTCAAGCTCATACTGTTTACAACAACTGTCCTCTGAGCTAAGAGTTCCACATCATAAACATCAGAGGAGTGGAAGTGACTTTATTAATATCATACCTAGAAAACTCACCCAAAGATATTTATTGATATTTTAAAGGAAATCAGAAGATTGTACCAATGGATAAAGAAGGATAACTTGTTTTTTAAAAAAAAGTAGTCAAGAAGTAGATAGAGAATCCTGACATGTGTTGCCATTTAAAGGCTTTTTTTTTAAGTTTATTGATTTATTTTGAGAGAGAACGAGAGTCGGTATGCACATGTGAGCAGGGGAGGATAGAGAGAGCGAGAGCACGTGCATGCGCGTGAGAGAGAGAGAATCCCAAGCAGGCTCCATACTGTCAGTACGGAGCCTGATGCAGGGATCGAACTCACAAACAGTGAGATCATGACCTGAGCCGATATCCAGAATTCGATGCTTATCCAACTAAGCCATCCAGGCACCCTGCCATTTAAATATTTTACATGGGGAATGCTACACCTACAGCAAATTGTGTCAAGGGCACTACTCTTATGTATATGGCTTGATGATACAGACTCCAAGGCACTCACCAGTGAGAACCAGATATGAAGCATTTCCAGATCTCCAGAAGGTTCTCTTGTGTCCCTTCTCCATATAGTCTTCTTCCCCCCATCCACTTTTTCACACTTCCACTACTAGCTGGAATTATTGATTAGTTTTCCCTGCTTTTCATCTTTCTGTACCTGGAGTTACACCGTGTGTACTCTTTTGTGTCTGCTTTGTATCACTCAACAAAACGTTGGTGAAATGCTTCCAGACCAATTGGAAATGGACAGTACTGTTGTACCAGCAGTTGGCTCTTCTTAACTGCTATATAGGATTCTGCCGTATGGAGAAACCACACCTATTTATCTTTCCAGTAAGGGGAATAAGTCTTCTGGAAACATGCTTGTGTATGTCTCTTTGGGGCACAGGCTGCCATTTTTAGTAGATAAGGTACCTAGGGATGTAGTTCCTGGGTTGCAGGGTAGGTGTGTGCATTGTTTGAGTAAAGTACTGCAAGCAGATTTCCAAAGTAGCTCACCATCAGTGAGTGAGAGCTCCTTTTGCGTCCTTGCTAGCACTTAGTAACGTTTGGACATTTATTTCTGATGAGCCTCTTGTGCTTTTTCCACTGTATAAAAGAAAGCCTGAATTGTGTCTGTGAAATAAATCACATGACATTTAATGCTACCCCCCTCCCCCAACAAAGATTGACAACAAAGTCTGCTGGCAGGTGTGTCCCTGGGAAGGGGTGAGATGCGTAGATGAGGGGATAAGAACAACAGGCTTTAAAGCAAAGGACCTCTGGGGCACCTGGGTGGCTCCATTGGTGAAGCTGAGGTCATGATCTCACAACTCAACTTCGAGTCCTGCATTGGGCTCTGCGCTGGCAGCGAAGAGCCTGCTTGGAATTCTCTGCCTCCCTCTCTGCCTGCTCCTCCCCCGCCCTCTTTGTCTGTCTGTCTCTCTCTCTCAAAAATACATAGATAAATATTTTTAAAAAAATAAAAAAAGAAAAGGACCTTCAAGTCAGGACAGAGCACAGATGAACAGAATCATTACGGAAAGCCTACAACCAAAGTTTTATTTCATGCGCGCGTAATTCTAGGTTTATGACAGCCCCCAGATCATATTTTATAAAGAGAAAGCCCAAAGACTGGTTCTCTGCCATCTACTTAATGAGCTGATGCATATATCCCAATTTACCCAAGTCATCAGATGGCAAATGTTTTATTTAGCCGGAATTAAATATTCATTGAGCCACTCCAGGGTTTACTCATTTATTCATTCCTTCATTCATTCACAACACAAACATTTATTAAGCATCCAGGGTGTGCCAGGCACTGTGTTCAGCCTGGGGACCTGACACGAAGTTAAGACCAGCATAGAGGTGCTGCCTGGAAAGACGTGACATCAGGTCAGCAAATATAATATAGCCCGCCATGTTCAACGGCAGGGGAAGGCGGTGTTCTATTATTCATTCCTTCAGTCAGCACCTACTGAGTGGTTCCTGTGCGTGTATACACAGTGCTCGCATTATCTATGCTGGGCGTGAGACAGAGCCGTAAGCCCTGTAACTGCCCCAAACCGTGGTTCACAAGGTGAAGGGAGACAGGCCTCAATGCTATGTTCGGGGGCAGCTGCAGCACCGCATGAAGCACCATGAGGGTAGAGACAACACGTATCCGCGTTAGATTCCCCCCTCCCCCGCCCAAGAGCCCTTTGCTCAGGAACGGCCAGGGGGGTGTGCTGTTCCTCAACCCTCTTCCCACACTCTCAACACTGTCAAATCACAGATCCTGGATATGAGTTCGGGAAAAGGCTGGGCAGGGAAGCATGTGCCAGTGATTGGACCTGCCCTTTGCATGGACGGCACCCAATCCCAGGCACTATAATTAATACTCTGTTAAGTAATTCTACTTTGTTAAGTAGAAAACCAAGATTCAGTCAATTTTAACACACACGCTGATGCATTTGAATGTAAAGAACCCAGGCTTCCAACATCCTGGGCACTTTTTTTTTTTTTTTTTAAGATCACAATGTCTAGGATCTCTGTACTTTTAAATGTGCAGAGGGATGCCTGGCTGGTTTAGTCGGTTAAGCATCCAACTTTGGCTCAGGTCATGATCTCACGGTCTGTGGGTTCGAGCCCCGCATCGGGCTCTGTGCTGACAGCTCGGAGCTTGGAGCCTGCTTCAGGTTCTGTGTCTCCCTCTCTCTCGGCCCCTCCCCTGCTTGCACTCTGTTTCTCAAAAATAAATAAACATTAAAAAAAATTAATAAATGTGCCCAGATTTTCATATCGGGATCATTAGTAGTGACAGGGTGGCCAGTGGAGGCATTTAGGAAATCTTTCCTCATAATGATGACGGTGATCATACTGCGTATAATATTAGTGACAATAACCCATTCCTATCCCATTTTACAGATGAGAAAAGGGGGTTCAGAAGAGTTCTTGTGCAAAGCCATCTCCGGGTAGGTAGCAACAGGACAAGTAAAATCTAAGCAGGCAGCCGGATGCCCGTGGCCCCTGTTCAGAAGCCTTCTTAAGAGAAAGTAGGCTAATTTGAACTGGACGAATCCACCATTCACGGCAAACATTTCGCGTGCCGCAGGGTGATGAAATTATGTACCGTCTCCTCAACGATACTTGAAAACAAATGGGCTGCATGCAGATTTAGGTAAGGTACAAAGGCACTTTTCAACTCTGCTCTGCCCTAAGCTCCTCACATTCCAGAATAATGAGGTTGTCTCTATTTTGTGTGATGTCAGGATTTCCCTGCTGGGCCGTGTCCACTCTGATGAGGCCCCTTTGTCCTGGGAATCAAATGACTTGGTCTCTTTAGACAAGCCGGGCGGGGAGCCCTGGCTCTCACGTGGCCTCTGGACATGTCAAGTCAGAGGGCCAGGGGACCCCAAAGCCTTCCCACTTCCCGGGTGGGTGGCACGCTGCATGGCAGGTGTTCTCTGTGAAACGGGGGATAGATAACTCGCAGAAGTATTTCAATACTGAGCACTCACAACACTGGCATTAAACGCGCCCTTTCTCTCAAAGCGATTGCTGGTGTCTTTTTTTCAGCTGATTGCATAGCTAACACACATCGTCCTGTAAAGAACGCCGCTGACTTCCCACAGTTTGGTACCTTTAACAGAGAACGCTAACTTCTCTCAAACACTGAACTTTCTCTCTCTCTCGTTTTTTAGAAGTGACATGAGGTTACTAAAAAGAAACATCTGCTTGGAAAGGCTACGAACTTTCAGATATTGAAACACATCTTTTGGGGTTTTTTCCCCCTACCATTCTGCCCCCACCCCCAACAATATTTTGAGAAGCACCCCCTCTGGGATTAAAAATTGACTCTTTTCAAGGCTTTCTGAGTATCTCATGATCTAGGTTCTAACAGGGCAATGTGCCACTTGGAGCGAGCAAGTCCCAGTGAAAAGGACAGTTTCCATGATGACTCTCAGCCCTTCTAATCCCTCCTCTTTGTGGTGAGCCTACGAGAGCTGGCTTCTCATAGCTGCAACCCCGAAAGACAAAATGCAAACCAAACAAATAATCCATTTCCAAGGTTTGCTTACAGAGAGAGGGATCTATTTATGAAACATATATTGTTCAGTTTCAGGGGAAAATCATGTAATCATTGCAAGGGAAAAAGCATGGAAAGTGCTTTATTTTGCATAAAAATCTCCTTGCTCTATGATTTGTGTGGCTGAGGGTTTCAGGCTGGGGGAGCACGGGTCTCAGTATCCCACCAAAGGGAAATGGAATTTAAAATGCAGAAGGAATCACTGGTCACAACAAAACATTGGCGTTTATTAACCTGGGCTGGGGTGGGGACGGTGGGTGGAGGAGGGGGACGGGTCGTGGATAAACCAGAAAGATAAAAAAGTATTTTGCTTTGGGGAGATCTTAGAGGATAAAGATTGACCTGCGGCTTACTACCTAGAGCAGACAAATCATTTCCTGCAATTAATATCTGAGGACTCCAGCGAGGTTCTGCCGAACTTAGGCGGAGCGTACGGGCCATCGACATTGATTTAATTTACCAGTTACCTTGCTGCTGAGAAGGAGTCACGTCTTTCCCCTCCCTGGCAGAGAAGGCTTTATGTAGTCAGCTCATGTTTATGAAACACCCTCCGGGCATATCTACCACTCGAAAGGGACAGTCTCCTAGGACCTGCCGGCTAGAAGGAAACTAACAAGCCTTTTGGCCCAAACATCTTTGCAGGGCTCCTACCACATCCTGGAAAAGCAGGTGATAAGCTTCTGCTTCAACACTTTTGGAAATGGGGGCTCAGAAGCCTCCCTGCAGCCCCTTCTATGGTCAGCTGACCGGGGCTGTGATCTCTTTATGTGGAGCCAAAAATTGGGTCTCTTTTACCTCCCAGTTTGGCTCCTTCTTCTGCCCAAAGATTGCACTTGAGATCTAACCCCTCTGTGTGGCATGAAGGAGCTGCAAACTGGAGCCAGTCTCGTCTGAATAGACACGACAGCTCTACCATTGACTGGATCTAGGATTTTAGGCAAATTGCTTCCTCCTTCGAAATTCCCAGATACTAAGCGCTATCTGTATCAGTCAGGGTGGGATTTGTCTTGCTACAGTAACAAAGAGCTCCCATATCTCAGTAGCTTTAGATAACTAAGGCTTTGTTTCTCCTGCAGCCGCGTGGGCATGTGTGGAGCATGGCCTGCAGTCTAGCTAGGGGCAGGTTCTGACCTATACTGCCTTCCCTCAGTGGCCCAGCAGTTGGGTCTGATAGGTCTGACCCAGCTGCTACGTGCTCCCACCAAGAAACCGTATGTATCGTCTGCACGCACACATAGGTGGCCAAAGAAGGTTACCTGACTATGCCTGATTTTAAAGTGCAATCCTTCCATGTCCCTCGAAGAGGAAGAGGGAGGGCCAGAGAAGTTCGGTGAGCATTGTGGGCCCATGTCTCCTCACAGGCTTGCTCTGCAGACTTAGAGATTTAAGGCATGCGCTCCATGTTTGCAGAATGCCTGATACCTGCCAGGTTTCGTTCCCCCAGCAGTTGGCAGATCATGGAAGGCGCTCTCTGGGTTAGATATTCTTAGCTCCTCTTGCTACATTATTTTTAATTGTTTCACCATCCTGATTTATGTCCTCTAAATATCCTACTCGAATATCCCTGTTAATGTGTGATCCACCAAAGGCAAACACCATATTCTAGCAGAGTAAAGAGCTCAGAAGGAGAACAGAACAATCTCCTTCCTTCTTCTAGATAACGCATCCTAAAGTCATACTTTTCTACCTTTCCCTTCTGGCAATCATGGTGCACTGTTGAATTTACTGCCCATGAAATGTTCTCCTCATCTTTGTTTTGTCCTGTGAAGTCGTTTCTCTCTAATCCCATACATGTGCCATTAGCTTTCCAGTTACAAAGAAGAAGTTTCACATTGTCTCCCATTAAATAGCACGTGTTTGATTTGGCCATCCTTCCGACTCAGTTATAACTACTTCAGATCAATACCTTTCTCATCTAACTTTCAGACAAACACTGTGGATTGAGAGGGTGTAAGAATATCCACCTCTATCAGAGATTCTGAGGTATGGCCCAGCCTTGGAAACAATTGCCTCACCATTCTGGAGGACATCTTTTTACTTCATTTTCGACAGCTTTATTGATGTGCAATAGACCACATATATTGAAAGTATATAGCTTGAGGTTTTGACATTTGTATACACCTGTTAAATCATGACCACGATCAGGACAATGAGCATATCTGTTACTCCCAAAAGTTTCCTTGGGCCCTGTTCTAGTCCTTCCTTGTTGCCCAGGAGACACCTTAAACCAGTTATTCTATTCCATTGATGTCTGTAGAAACTAGCACAGGGCTGAGCACAAAACAGATTAATACATATCTGCTGGTGTACCAAAGAGGTATCCAGAACAGCTGAATGTTTTCTATGCCCATACATACTCACATGAGATTGGTTCTTATGAGAGCTCTGCGCAGATAAGACAACAGTACCAAGTGAACCAGTCCAATCCTCTTTGGAAAAATGAGTATCATCAGAACCAGCACATGCAGAAGGGGAGATGCCCGTTAGCATCCATTGGGCTTTTGTTCAATCCCAATTCAGGTCATTCAACAATTATTCACCGAGTATCTCATATGTATCAGGCATTATGGTAGGCACTGGGCATTTAGCAGTGGAAAAACATGATGAGAGCCTGGGAGAATAGTCTTTGAATGCAGATCAAGAGTGAGATGATGCAGACATGAATCAGGAAGGGGACAAGAAGATATGAAAATTAAGGAGCAGGGAAGGCCTGACCGTTTGGGGGAACTTTCCGAGAGCAGCTTTACAAGAGGAGCCTCCTCAGCTTTATTATCCTGGTGCATTTTTTATTTGGTTTTGTTAGGGCAAAGAGTATGCTACCTCATGTTCTTTCCACTTGAACTTGCCCTGCCCGTTCAGCACCTGGAGCACACATTCTATGCAACGTGTCTGGAAAACAAATACTCAACAATTCATTAATAACTGTTGTCTGGAGCTCCAAGTTGATGTCTTGGACGTAGAGGGCATAATCCCGAAATGAGGGAGCATCGCTGTTCATTTGGCATCAAGCAAGGTACCTGAGCTTGTCCACTATCACAGTGGGACTGACCTCACAGAAGGACTGTCTTCTCCATGAGAGAACAAAGGGAAACGATTTGGAGAAATCCAAATTCTATCGACCCACACTGCACAAGCCCTGCATTATTCAGCTTCAAGAACTAATGTATGATGCATGCTATTACCATCTAACTTGTGTTGCAAATAATTCATGCTTGGAACTTTCCAAAGATATATTATTACCATTATCACCAGCAGAATTGGACTGGGTGAAATTCTTGGAACTTGATGGAAACGATCACTCCAGTGTTCAAGATTCTCTTTAAGTGTTTAAGCATTTGAGTCCCTGTAAGCAGAGACAATAGAACAAGGTAGAATTCGGCTCCTTACCGCCAAATAAGCCTTAGTTCTTTCTTTTCATTTTGAAAACCCTTTTGAATCACCATTTGGAATAGGCAATAATGCTCTTTACCATTAACACTTTGAGGAAGCCAGATGGGATTTGAAAGCAGAAGCAACTTCTTCGCTGTCTTGTCAGGCTCTTTGGGCAAATAGGTATCATGCATGGTCAATTATATAAATTATCAAAGATACGTATGTTGAGTCACCACATGCTTCAAAAGATTCACTAACCCCAGAACATCCTGTTCATGGAAGCTAGTATTAACTTGATGAATGGGCTGGTGTCTTCTGAGATGACACTGGTTAATTTCCTGTAGCTATTGTGAAGTTCAAGTTCATTAGAGCTCTAGGCTCAGCAGTAAAGCACTCTTCCATGGAAGGTGCAAGCGGCAATGATAAATTGACCTTGTAAAGGGATCATGGTGATACTAAGTAAAGTATTATATATACTTTCATTTCTTGAAGACCAATTAAGAAAATACCCCAATTAATCGGAGGGTTTGCAGGTGATCTTTGCTTTAGGGCTGTGGCATGCTCACCCAGCAAGGGTGGAGCTGGTTTGCTTACTTCCATTGACTCACAGTGCTTTTTTCAAGGACGAAATGTGATGTGTTCCTATGTCAGTTTTCCAGAAAATTGTTGGAAAATAAAGCCTTTGGCAAGAGCTGTTTATTTCAGATGCCCTTCTGGTAAAGAAGATCTGTAAGATGCTCTTGAAAGGTGTGCACTGGTCTCGATGTTCCCCAACATTCCCTGGAAGATCTTCTCTAGGCAAGAGACCCTGGCACAGGCATTGCTAAGCAGATATTCATTTTGAAGTGAAGTATGTACAGTGTAAACAAAAGCCAAATGCAGTGGTTCTACTGCTGCTCATTAGAAAAAAAAAAGTTTTTGGTATTTATAAACAACTGTAAAATCTGCCTGTAATAGTAGCTATCGCTTTTAGAAAACAAAAGGCTATTAATTTGTGTCTTGTAGTGACTATTTCTGGAAAGCAGTGAAAATGCCCTTTCCTTTCAGAAGCATTTATTGAGTCCTGACTGCACTTGAGACACAGTGCCAGAGAAACAAAGATTAAAAATAACATCCCCATTCTTGAGGATGGCTCCCACAGTCTACTGGGGGATGCAAGTCTCGTCAACCACCATGACCCAATTGTATGGGAGCCTACCTATGACGGGGGGTGGTGTGGCGGGGAAAATGTAACTAAGATGGAGTTCAATGCGTGGGCTCTGCAAACATGCTAGGTTGTTCACCAGGTCAGGGAAAATGGAAAGGCCACCGAGGCAAAGAGAACAGCAGATTCAAAGTTAGGACAGAAAGAGGGTGGCAAATTCAGAATCCAGGGGAAGATCTAGGATATGGAAACAGAGGCCTCAACAAGAAAGGACAGAGAGGATGGGGTCTACCTGGTGAGCCAGGGAAGGTTTCGTGCAAGGCAATTACATGATCCATTTTGTGATTTAAGGCTCTCAACATGGCAGAGGCTGGAGAGGGAGGGTCCAGTGGTGGAGATGACGGAGCCAGTTGGAAGACTGCTGCAGAAGAGAAGGGGATGGTGAGGACTTGAGCAAAACCAGCTAGCCAATGGGGAGGAGAGGAGGAGTAGGGATCCCTTGGAAGATACCTCAGCAGCAGACTCAATTCATTTATTCCAGTTGGCACACACTTTTGTGTTCCAGGCATACGAGGCCCTAGAGACACAAGACAGATGAGACAGTCTTTGTTCTTATTTTATTGTCCTTGGCTTACAAAGCACATCTTGTAGGGCCCTCCCTGACTTGCTACATATGCCAGGGCCCTTGCTAAGTGTCCCCATGGCACATGATCATCCAAGCACCCTTCTCTGTTTCTCATTGCACGTTTTTACAGTCAACTATTGAATTGAAGACTTCCCCTCCTGCATATAATATTCATTAGGACAGGGACTACTGTGTCTGTCTCGTTGACCATTGTATTCATCAAATACATAATCGGTGCTCAGTAAAATTAGTTCAGTGAACACAAGAACAAAATTAGGGCTCACCAAATACTAGAAGGCCACAGGTGGATAGGTTAAGAGTAATGTGACGCAATAAACACTATTAGTGAGTGTGCTGATAGACATGTAGACGGCATAGTGGGGGCAAGCAAATCTCTAGGCTGAAAGGTCAACAAAGACTATATGACTGAGACCACTCTACAGCTGAGTCTTGAGCCATGTGCTTGGCGAATCCATTTCTGGCAATGAAGTCTTCCTCATGCAGGGCAGATGGAATAGTCTGGATAGAATTATGACTCCCTCCTACACAGGAGCATCAGAGAAGCTGCTCCAACCAAAAACGTCATAAAAGCCTCCCCAAGAGAGAGCTCCATATTGGCAGTCTGGGCTGTCTCCCACCTTGGGCTGTCAACAGAGAAGGCTGCAGTTTCTTGGACAATGGTATGCCAGGGTGTGGGGGCTGGGAGGGGTGAGGGGGCTAAGGGGACATGAACGAAATGGAAACACATTTGCTGGCAGCCAATGACCTGCCTCCAGAGGCAGCCTCTGCAAAAACTCAGAGGGCAGTCCCAGTGTCCAGCTTTTCCTTTCTCTTCACCTCTGTCTCTGGTATGCAGTGAGGCTTCAAGAAGGAAGGCAATCTTGATGTCTATTCCAGCCAGAAATAATGAACCGCAATCACAGACTCACAAATTGTTGGAAATTAGAGGAAATTTCAAAATCTCATATTGAGTTGTTTATAAATAAATTTATAGATGTAATTTCATAATACGTATATAATAAATACATTATGCAATACATATAAGTAAGGGAGGAGGGGCTGTGTGGGTGAGGAGGGGTGCAATGCAGACCCACTGATTAGTGACTTGTCTTCTTTCAGGTTTCACATTGGATAGCCTTTCCTTCTGGGAATCTTCCCCGATTCCCCTAAAGCTGGATGGGGAGACCATCCTAGAGAATCTGACTTTTCTGTGATGTATCACAATACTTTCCATATCCATCACCACTCTCAAGTAGAACATAGTCCCCATGAAGTTAACCTTCGTTCATAAGCCATTCAGTGAGCCAGGCTCCGTGGATATCCTGATGGTCAAGAACAATGTGATCCCTTCCTTCAAGGAGCTTACCTTCTGGAAAGTTTACCATACCCGTGATTTGATTCTTAAGCCAAGCAGTCATCATCAGAGCCCTCTCTATATCTGTTGAATGAATGAATCAAACAGCAATAAAAGGAGTCTGGGATTAATATTGTTATTTATTGCACCACAAATACATTTTCTAAAATTGGACCACAGCCGCTTTGAGAATAGCCCATACTGATTTTTAGAGTCTAGATAAATTATTCAATCTGTCTCTGCTCAGACGATTTATCAATGGGAAAAGAGGCTTTAAAAACATTTGCTTTTGGGAGATGGGGCTAGCCCTTTAAATAGAGACACTGGCAGACTAAGGAGGCCACTCCATGTAACATCACTAAGAGGGTACGGCCATTGTACTTTTCATGGCTTCTGTAGGACTGACTGAAAGGCACTACGTACATCTGTGAGGGACATCGGCCTAGTATGGCACACACTGGTTGTAGCCCGCCCTGTCCTCTCCTTCCTTGCTAACAGACCCCAAGCTGGCTTGGGGCAGCAGTGTACCTGGTCCCATGCAAGACACTGCCTATCTCAGATTCTCCTTGGGGTCACAGGTCTGCTCAGTCCTATGGAAGGGGCCGTCTTCTCAGGGTTCTGGGAAGGCATTTCCTTTCCTGACAAATGGAAAAGACACAGCTATGGCATAGCTTTTCTCCCATGCCCCATCGCCCTGTCTCAAACGTGGGTATGGCTCAGTGGCCAATTTGAGACGATGAGGTGAAGCCCAAGAGATGGTCCTTGATATCACTCACTACTAGATCGGGAGTTTTTATTCTCAGCACTGTTGATGTTTGTGGCCAGATAAGTCTTTGTTGTGGGAGCTGATCTGTGGAATGTTCAGCAGCCTCCCTGACCTTTACCCACCAGATGCCAGCAGCATTTAGTGACAATCAAAAACGGGTCTCCCAGTTGTCACAACCCAGAATATATATAGACATTGCCAGATGATCCCTGGGAGGGCAAAATCATCCCTGCTTGAGAACCACTGTATTAAACTAATTCCAGAAACTTTCTACCACCAGATTTCATGCAGTAAGAGATAACTAAGTGCTTATTTGTTTAAGCCTCCAGAGTTAGGTTTTCTGTTACTTGTAAACAAAAGCATTTCTTTTTTCTTTTTTATTTTTTTACTTATTTTTTTTTGAGACAGAGAGAGACAGAGCATGAACAGGGGAGGGCCAGAGAGAGAGGGAGACACAGAATCTGAAACAGGCTCCAGGCTCTGAGCTGTCAGCAGAGAGCCCGACGCGGGGCTCGAATTCACGGACCGTGAGATCATGACCTGAGCCGAAGTCGGATGCTTAACCGACTGAGCCACCCAGGCGCCCCAAGCATTTCTTATTTTATTGACACACACACACACACACACACACACACACACACACACACACACACACACACACATATGTAGCCAGTCATATATATAATAATTTTTTTTCCATTTCACGATCACCATGACAGGGTATTGAATAATGGGGCACTCCACTCATGGGCTCTCTGGGACCATCTCTCTCTTCAAAGGCTACCTCCAAGATGACCTCTGCTCCTCTCCACACCTCCTTAGCACTTGTGTGTACTGTGTATTCTATTCTTATAGATGTGACAACTCAGGACAGTGCCTGGCTCTCAAAACCATTGGCTCTAGTTGGTGGCTAAGAGTACAGAATCTGGAGTTAAACTACTTGGGTTCATATTCTGACTCAAAGAAGCTGAGGCAGATGGCGTGAGGAACATGTCTTAGCTTCTCTGAGCCCCGTTTCTCTCATCGATAAAACAGGGATAATCTGCCTCCACGTCCGTTAAAAGGATTAAATATTCTTGATCCAAGTAGTGCATACACTTTGAAAAGTGAGGCGCTACAAACATGGGGAAATGGTAGAGTTGGGTCCCTCATAGAGTATAAATCAAGAAAGAAAAGCCGCACCAAAGCCCTAGAAGCTCTGGGCACTGCACTTGCATGGGAGACTTCTCCATTTCCAGTAAAAAGGGCATTGAAGTTAGTGGAATTGGCATATTTTGTGCCGCACACATGAAACCACAGATTTATCCTTTTTATTTTTATTTTCAAAATCCTTTGGCTTTGTCACAAAGCTACAGCCCAGAAAACCTGGTAAATGCGAGAATATCCTTCTGTAGCACGTGGCCATCCATTATGTGTATAAAGACATTCCCAAAGCCGAGACACTCGTAGACAAGCCTCTCATTGATTTCTGCCTGTGCTGTAAGGAAACTCTTCCTTCTATGTAACTCACATTCCTCATGGTGCCCGGGAAGACCATGTTCTCTTAAACCGTCTTCTCAGAAAACAAATTACAGCCCAAGAGTGTTGAGTGCCTCAAAATCACATTTAGGATGTTAGATATATCTGGATCTTTGGGAAACGATCTGTTGTGTTTGCAAGCTTCATATTCTACGCTCAACCCGGTGTCTCCATCTTCATTAACGGAGACCCAGTGCATACTCTTTCGGAATATGATACGGCCCACAATGAAAGATTCCCACAGGGATAATCCAAACCATTGGTCATGTCTTGAAGAAGCACAATCTCTTAAAAGAAGCAGAGTGGTTTTTCTCACCTTTCTCTTCTCCTGGCTACAGGAGTCAGAGTGGAATCTCTAATAGCTGAAGTTTGTAATAATTACAACTTGGGCCCTGCCGTCATTTCAGTCTGGGGTGAGCGTTAAAAATGGAATTTCTTAATTTGAATTATTGATCAGTACGTTCACTCAGGCAGCCATGCTCTCCCTCGTATGGGCGGTAAATCTCAGCTGACAAAGACTCACGTTTTGAAAAATATTAACAAACTCTGGAGCTCCAAATACAGTCATGGGTTTTCTCTCTCAGGCTGTGGGCTGTCTTTGTAAGACATTCTTCATAGACTATGGGCAAAACCCACCATACCAGCAGGAGCGGATGATCATGGCAACGGGCATTGCCCTGGTGGTCTTCTCTGACAGTGCTTCACAAACTATGTGCACATCAGTCACCTGGGGAGTTGGTCAAAGTACAGATGTGGATTAAGTCTGGGGGGCCTGGGACCAAGAATTTCTAGCAACTCACAGGTGATGTTGATATTGGTCCATGATGGGCCCTCTGACTATGGTTCTAGCACACAGGGTGTTTTGAACAGCCCAACTACAGGGCTGATTCAGCCATTGAGCATAACGCTTTCTTCCAAACCCTACAAACACTCCATTCCCTGAGTGTTACCACGGAACAGTTACATCCCATGCTAGAAAGTTCTTAAGCAGTGTGATCCAGTGAGAAGGTTATCTCAGGGGAACCTGGCAATGGCAATTGCATATGTTTGGCCCGCTGTTCCAAGAGATCAAAGCATGACCTCTATGAGGTAAGGCCCCAAAGTAGACCTACAAGTGCTCAAGGAATAAATGACAGAACAATAGAAGCAAATGAGAAATGATATAGCCAAATTCAGGAAAGCTGTGTAAAAGAGACAGAAAATCATCACAGAAATCAAGACCTTTGGAAGCCACTAAAGGGGGAATTGCTGACAAACCATTAGGGACATGAAGGTAGACTTGAGACCAGTCGTTAAAATTAGATTAAAAAAAAGGGCAAGAGTTTAAAATAGATTTTTGAAAAAAAGGGCATTTGACATAACTGATACATGTTAGTTTTATGCATCACTGATATAACTAAGCTAAGGCAATGAATAAAACATTTAAAAGAGAAAGAAGATACATATTCAGTGATATAATTCAAGAATGTTTTCCTGAGATAAAATAATATGTGAAATTATAGTTTTAAAGAGTTAAAAGATATGAGAGACAAAAATAATAGCTCTGGAAAACAGAGGAGATTAGATATCACACAATGTTGTGCCTAACACAAGGACCCGACGACCTAAACAAAACAGAGAAACAACATTTGAAGATAAGGCTTGAGAGGCCATAATATGTCCTAGGAAATACTGATAGAAATTCATCTAACCTGAGACATATTCTCACATAGTTTCAGGTTGCAAAGAAAAAGTGGGAATTTCACAGCAATCCAGTTACATATAAGGAGAAAAAAATAATCAGAATGATTGCGGACTTCGTGTCAGTGATAATTCAATGCTAGAAAACAGCGGGACAGTGTCTAAAACACCCTCAGGGAAGCAAGATGTGACACCTGTAATGTATAGCCAATCGAATCATCATTCAGCTATTAAGTTAATGGATAGGTGTCTCCTACCATGGAAGAACTCAGGAAATGTCGTTCTTCTCCCTTGGATTTGAAAGTGTCTCTTTGATGGACATCAGGACAGAAATAATCTGGCTGCTCCATAGAATTTTTAACATATATATGACTACTCCTACCACACAAAGATGGAAATTTTGACATAGGCAACTGTCCTTGTCAAGATGTGCAAGGGAGCAAACCATGTGGACAGAGCTTCAGTTGTGCTGAGGTGTCCTAGGCAAGCCCCATGTTGTGGGTGTTGCTGCTTCCTCTCTTGGGAGTTGGTTTAGTTTAGTGGATCAATTAATTGCTAATCACTGAGTCTCTACTTCCTGCTGCTGAGATGGGCCGTTGACCATAGCTGTCTGTAGAACAAAAGGCCACGTATGTCCCAACGCAGCCTCGACATCCTTCTTTTTACTCATCCTCATCAAAATCCACTCCATCCACCCCACACTTTCAGGCTGAGCCTCCTGAATCATCCCCCATTCATTCAGCAAACATTTATTTATGCTGATAATGGGCCAGGTGTTGTGCTTAACACAGATAAGAACGTGACAGTAAAAAAAATAGGCACTGTCCCTGACATCATCAAACATCAGATTAGAGAGGGAGTGAGAGGCATTAATCGAGTAACTCCACACTTACGTAATTAACTAGCTCAGTGATAATAAGTGAGGAGAATGCAGAAGCCACGGGGTTATGCAAATGCACTAAAGGGGCCATTCAAGCATTAAGAAGGGGTAGGAAAATTTCCCAGGAGGTAGTTGGGTGGATGTTGAGGCTGGAAGGCTAGTGATGGATAGGAGTTCATCCTCTGAAGAAAGCAGAGAGTATTTTTCAGGAACAAAGGTAGCATGTGTGAGTTGGGCAGGAATTTACCAACTTGAACTAAAAGATAAGTGGTCTAAACTGTCATGAGCAAGGGTGGGTGGAAGGTACTAGAGGATGCTAAAGAGAGAAATGGCATCAGGCTGTACATGATCTCTAATGTCTTGTTGAGAAGTTGACACCAATGGCTTGGACAAATACAGACATTTCCTCATGATAGGATGACAAGATGAATCTACGACTCCTCAGTAAGTTATTGCAACAGACTTCTGGCTGGCCTCCCTGCCTCCATCCCAACATTCCTGTCTAACAAATAGTTCTTTAAAAAAATTTTTTTTAACATTTATTTTATTTTTGAGAGACAGAGAGAGACAGCATGAGCGGGAGAGGGCAGAGAGAGAGGGAAACCCAGAATATGAAGCAGGCTCCAGGCTCTGAGCTGTCAGCACAGAGCCTGACGCCGGGCTCGAACCCACGAGCCGTGAGATCATGACCTGAGTTGAAGTCGGGCGCTCAACTGACTGAGCCACCCAGGCTCCCCTCTAACAAATAGTTCTTATCAAATGCTGCTGCTGCTCAGAATGGGTCAGAGGCTCCATGTTGCCCAAGGGATAGAGTCTAGACCCTATCTTCTGGTAAGTGAGATCTTTCATGACCCAGTCAACCTTTCCTACCCTGCTTTACTTTTGTCCCCAACATGCACAGTGCACTCCAGCCAGACATACGTATTCACCAAGCGTGGTCTTGGTTTGTTCATAATTGCCTGTGCTGAGTTGCCAGAAAGCTTTCGCTTTTCTCTGAGTTTCAAAAACACCAGCGTGTGTCCAAACAACAGCGTCCGTTGGAAAGATTATGGGTGTTGGTATTGCATAGATAGCGATTCAGATTCTGTCTTGCTACTTACTAGCCATGTAACCTTTGGCAAGATCCATTCCCCCATTATAAAAAAGGGGTAAATAATGGTAGTTGCTGTAAACATATAATATCATAGATTTTGTGAGAATTAAACAGGATCTCTCCTCTGTCTCTCCAGACGCACACACACACACACGCGCGCACACACACATGCACACACACACACACACGCACACACACACACGCACACACACGCACACACACATGCACACACACACACACACACGCACACACACGCACACACACACACGTTGCATATCATCCATTTCAAGCCTGTTCCTTACTGGAGATTGAAATAATACTATGCCATTTGTTTATTTCTATTGCTGTTGGTTATCACTGCTACTTCTGGGACTACTAGAGCTACTACTATTGATATTTTCTAAGTTCTGTTTTTTTTTAATTTTTAATTTATTTTTTTTTGGGGGGGGAGGGGCAGAGAGATTTAGAGAGAGGGCATCCCGGTCAGGCTCAGTGCTGCCAGTGCAGAGCCCGATGTGGGGCTTGAACCCAAGAACTGAGACATCATGACCTGAGCCAAAACCAAGAGTTGGATGCCTAACCGACTGAGCCACCAAGGCACCCCTCAAGTCTTGCTGTTTCTGTTAAAATTTCTTGGGTCATTAAATTTTACAGGAAATTCCCTCCGTCTAAAGGTGTTGTCATTTGAACTACTCACTTAACATCAGTTACATAATGCCATTTACATAGTTCCATATTCTGTATAAGAATGCGGAGCTCTTGTTTTTGGTCGGGCTTTGTGAATGTGATAACAGCCTTATAATCTACCAGTTAATGTTAAATGCCAAATGGTAAGTAGGCTCATCTACCTTTCAAGCCATGGAAGCTTTTTACTTAATTATTAGCAAGACAAAAATTTCCAACCAGGCCTTCTCACTTAATTTCCTATGTGTGTCTTTTTTTATATATTTGATGTTTATTTATTTATTTTGAAAGAGCAAGAGAGAGAACGTGTGAGCAGGGTAGAGGCGGAGAGGGAGAGGGAGAAAGAGAGTCCCAATCAGGCTCTGTGCTGACAGGACAGAGTCCGACATGGGGCTCAGTCCCATGAACGACAAGATCATGACCTGAGCCAAAATCAAGAGTTGGATGCTTAACCAACTGTGCCACCCAGGCACCCTCCTGTGTGTGTGTTGACTTTGAGGAAGCTGATAAGCCATGATGAGTTTCCATAGCCTCTTCTGCAACCTATGTAGTCTAGTGGCTTCTCATTCAAGCCTCTCCTCTCCTTCGGGCTCTTGATTGAAAAAGCAATGGTGCCAACATCTCAGAAGACTTTTCATTTAGTGTCACACTGCCCAGGTGCCATGGCTACTCCTTGTTTCCCCTGTTCTTTGCCCAACTTAGTAAGGTTTTTTTTTGTTTGTTTGTTTTGTTGTTGTTGTTGTTGTTGTTTGGTAAGAGCTTTCTAGGCTAATATCATTCTTCTGCTGGGCACCTATGACCTCTATTCATTGTTCCATCCATTCACCCACAAATATTGAGGGATGTTCTTTTTATATGTGAGGCCCTGTGCTATGCACCGGAGATACAGAAATCCATGGATCCAATACCATTCTTGCTCTTACGGAGTTTACAGGACTTACAGCGCAGCAGAAGACCTTTCCACAACCTTCACTGATCACGATTTCATGGGCTGCTCTTTTTCTGTTGAAAAGATCAACTGTTCATTTTCGGGTGTACCTTCTTAGTGGCTGAACACCCCATACCTTGGGCTGGCTGCTGGATTTCCATCACTTCTATTTTCCTTCATAAAGACTCTTCCGATGTAATTCATTGCTTAAAGTTACTTTCTGCCAGACCGCATTCCAGATGCCAAGGGACTAGTGTGACATGATCATCACTCTATGCCCGGCACCTTGAACTGCACCAGGCAAACAGCAGGTGCACAATAAATGCTTGTTAACGATTACCTAGTATTCCAGTATAGCTGTCCCCATTGTACAAAAGGACAGTCCCTGATCTCTTGACATGGTATGTAGTAGCATAGAGACTACCCTGGACTCAGATCCCAGATGGAATCCCAATTTCACCACTTGTGAGATAAATGACCTTGAGAAAGTTACTTGACCTCCCCAAGGCTGGTTGTGATCACACACAAATGGGATAACAACAGCATCAAGCTCATGAATCAGTAAAAACCTAACAGGCACGTAGCACAGTACCCAGCTCCCAATAAACAATGTATGTTGCCTTCTTATTATTGACCCTTTTCTTTGCCATTTGTGAGAGAGGCATCTGGGCTGGGCTGCACCTTCTCATTTGTCTTGTCGTTTTCTTCCTTCTCCTCCTCATACCCCGGTGACGATAGAGGAAGATGCTTACATGTGCCATGGGTACCACTGAGGTCTGTTTCTCCTCAGACACTTTCGAACACTTTTTTTTCCCTCAAAGGAGAGAAACTGTTGTGCATGTTGTTCTGTTCCATGTACGTCTTTCTTGGGGAGCCACTCATTCCCTAGAGGTGAGTCATCGATGACTTCAAGTGCCCCAGAATATCCTTCATGTGTTAACATACAGCTGGGAAGGACCATGTGTCAGGAAACACATACGAGACCTAGGCACAGATGGGAAACACAGACTGACTCATTGCCCAGGACTGTGGGCACAAGCCCTGATGACTTTCCAGGACTTTCCAGAACTTTCCATGAGCTCTTTTCAGACTGCAGAGCAGTGGATCTTTACTTCATTTAGGGGGAGAGGGATCTGTTACAAACCCCTTTGAAAATATGATATAAAACCTGAGATACTGTCCACGTCTATAACTAACCAGTCGGATCTGACTAATTGGAATGGACGTGTGCTGTAAACAACTGGAACAACGGTATTAGTTCATGCCAACTGCATACTAACCCTGCACTCTGCAAACAATTTAATGGGATTTATGGAACCCTGCTCCCCACATATTAATTTCAATGGCAAGCATTATTTCCTAAACACGTACTCTGTGTCAGGCCCCAGCAATGCCCTGGGGTTACAACAGTGAGTATTCTCCGCGTGGTCCCTCAAGTTTATAACGTGGCTGAAGACAGACGTCAAACCGATAAGCACATCAATTCCTACGTGATTAGAACTGTACTAAGTGCTATGTTGGGCAAGAGAGGGGCCTTACCCCGCTCGGACCCTGGGGGTGAAGACAGAGCACATCATGAAAAGCTCACTTCAAAAAGCTGTGGGGAAGCACATCCCAAAAGGATGCATCGGGCAGGTGAACGTGGGAGAGTGATACGGCCAAGAGACTGTAGGCAAGGAGACTTTCAAGATGTTGAGGAGCAAAGATAATGCTGGTGAGTCTGAAGCACAGATAACAAGATAGCCAGTGGTGAGAAATGAGGCTGGGAAAGTAGGCAGAGCATATCGGCCATAGCCGAGAAGCCCACATCGAGGTGCACATAGAACTTACTACCGGTGAAGTCAGTCAGCAACTAGTAAATGTCTGGTTTCATAATTACTTCATCGTCACGGTTGCTTTCACGTGTCAAATTCAGCTGCTGGATGTCACAACCAACCTGTCAAAAATGTTCTAGGTAGCTGAGATCTGAGATTCCAGTCCCAGACGGTTCATCCATCCATCACATCCACCCACCCGTCTACCTATCCACACACCTACTCATCCACCCACCACCTACGCATCCATTTATCCATCCACCCATCCACGCAGTAACTGATTCGTGCATTCGGTTCTCCAGGGACAGGACTGTACAGGTTGGTGAAGTAACATGGCGCCTACGACACGACTTTCACCTTGAAAAGTCTTACAGTGAAATAAGAGAAACATTTAAATGAGGAAGGGATAATACAAGGAACTCTGGGCCGGGATGGCGGGGAGAATTAAGTATTGAAAGAGCACAAAGGAATGGGGCACACATTGGAGAAGCTTTTCTAGAAGCGTCCTGAGCTGGGACATGAAGACCGAAGATGGTAAGGGACACAAATGTGGCATGAAGTGCAAAGGCCAGAGTGGAGGAGGAGGAGATGTGCGAGAAGTGCCTCACTTCAGGGGGGCTGGGTGAGAGGGTGGGATGGGGTGAAAGGGTGAGAGACGGGATGGGAGAGGTAAGCGGGGGGTCAAGTCATGAACTTTATATAAAGGTCAACGGGTAGCCACTAAACATCTTGTTTTACTTTGCTCTGATACTTTTGTTTATGATTTTTGTTTCACTTGCTTGTATTGTTGACTGGTCGGTTGTTTTTTTTTGTTTTTTTTTTGTTTATTTATTTTTTTTTTTGCAGAGACAAGTTTATGAAGAATATAGTTGCAATAAATTCTGCTCTTGGGGAGAGGCCATTCGATAAACACAGAAAAATGTGATTTTAGGAACTACATACGTAATGGAATAAAATAAATAAACACTGACTGAGTGCCCACTGTATGCAAGGCACTTCGCCTCAATTTGCTTCCTTTAATTTCACACCAGGGGTACTGCCACGGCTCCAAGTGGGGCCCAAGGGAAAGAGGCTCTCTGCAAGGCCACACAGCTCCTGGGGTGCAGAGGCCAGGCGTAGACCCAGGGCCGCCTGATTATGCCACCTTTCCATTACACCATGCTCCCACTCCATTTCTCCCCAAACTGATCATTTCCAATTGTGTGGACTAGTGATTTTCAAGACTGAGTTGAGGACACCCTAAATTATCCAATTATACCAGGGTATGATGTATAGTTGCCAGACTTTCTCTCAAAGCAAGTTAGTCTTAAATCGTTTGAACTGGTAAAAAACAAAACAACAACAAAAAAAGCCTTACATATAAATTACCTAAAATGTATCGAGTATTATGTCCCAAGCGACGTGCTAAATGCTTTAGCTTCCTTAAGGTGGATGCCATTATGGTCTCCATTTTATGGAGGGCACAGTGGAGCCTTAGATAAGGTATCTTGCCCATGTGTGCCCAGTGGGATTTAAACCCGGGTGGTCTGACCCCAGAAGCTTCACCTGGAGCTGTGAGACTGGCACACACATACCAACCTATAACACATCGTACGAGGCTTACTTCCACCCAAAGGAAGTCTTAGGAGGGAGGTGGAGGTTGCTTATGAAATTGATCAAGACACACAGAAGCTCAGAAGAGCTGGAAACCAGTTAAGTCCGCGAATGCTCAGTGTATCCCAGAAAATAGCTGTGGTAGAAAACCTTGAACCACAGAAGTGCCAGTGGTTGACCTTCAGGCTGTAGCTACAGCTCTCTTGCTTGTCTTTACTGGGGACGGCACTTTTCTTTCTGTTAAAATGATTTTCCTCTCATCTTTCCTGCAGAAGAGAACCCAGAGCAAGCTTTATGGGGTTCCCTTGAATCTGCTGTGAATTTTCTGTGAGCACTGAGAGCTCCAATGTTATTCCAAGTGGCAGTCTTCCTTCCTTCCTTCCTTCCTTCCTTCCTTCCTTCCTTCCTTCCTTTTCTCTTTTCTTTCTTTCTTTCCTTCTTTCTCTCTCCCCCTCCTTTTCTCCCCCGTGTGCAGTTTATGTAGAACATCTGGTTTTAAAAGTGTCGCAATTTTTAAACATATTATAATGCTCATGGGATCAGAATATCAACAGCTGTCTATTGCGGTGAACCACACGTCTGGAAAACATTCCTTGAAACTGAGTTCTTAAATAAACATAAAGCATTCATAACACACGGTGCTGAACAACATCCATTTGTAAACTGAATATTTAGACCAGATGAAGTGCAAAAGATGGTTTTCTGGGTCTGACTGTCAAAGCGGGAAGGGAGGGGCGCCTGGGCGGCGCAGTCGGTTAAGCGTCCGACTTCAGCCAGGTCGCGATCTCGCGGTCCGTGAGTTCGAGCCCCGCGTCGGGCTCTGGGCTGATGGCTCAGAGCCTGGAGCCTGCTTCTGATTCTGTGTCTCCCTCTCTCTCTGACCCTCCCCCGTTCATGCTCTGTCTCTCTCTGTCCCAAAAATAAATAAAAAACGTTGAAAAAAAAAAATAAATAAAGCGGGAAGGGAATCTTAATTTATTTTTAGCCCGGAGGGACCATGGGCCTTTGAGCTAAGTTGAGCCTCTGGGGGTCTACACGAAAATACCTGCCTTTGTCTTCTTCCTCTCCCGTTTCTGTCAGGGTTTGCTGGTTTTGACATCACTCCCTTACTGTTTTCTTATCATGGGAAGTACTTTCTTCCCCTATCAAGATCTCCAGAAAAGCAGGTGACACTTGACTTTAGTCTACAGCTACTCCTTTCCCTCTCTTCTCTCTGGCTTCTTAAGTCTCCAGAAAAGAATTCTATATTGACGTGAGTGTGCGTGTGCAGGAGCACACATGTGTATATGTGTGTGTGCGCGCGCACGTGCAGGGGGGTGTGGGAGGGTGGGTGTGAATTCCCAACATTTACTGAGCTCTTACTTGTGCCATGTTCCATTCTAACGTCTTCCTTGCCAATAATGAATTAATCGTCCAAATTAATTCAGGGTGCAAATGCTATTATTATTCCCAGCTTACAGAGGGGCTAACTGTGCACAGAGAGGTTAAGTAACTTACACAAAATCACACAGCTTGCACGTGGTGGGAGATTAAGTATCATATACGGTTAAAACTGAGAACCATTTTCCCGTGGTGTGGTCTGGGTTGTATCTGCGGCATCAGGAAAGGTAGGGGATGTTGTTTTTGGTCAGCCAAATCAAGAGACATAATTTTACAAGAACAAGTATCTTTATGAGCTCACTGGGATAGGCTATTTGAAGAGCTCTTGACAAAGTTATGTACTTTCTTCATGGAATCATTTGAAAGGTGCAGGAGTCTCCAGGTCAATGTCAGTTGGGAGAAAAACTGTCTCATGAGTAGCTGAGGAAAAACGTGCATAAGTTACCTAGATGAGAGCAGAGCTACTTAATTTTGCCCCCCTCTTAAGTGGTCTATCAATACAATGGGGCAGAGGGAGAGAGGACAAATCATGAACTTCATTAACTTCCTTTAATTTTTTAAGTAACTGTTTATTCATTTTTGAGAGAGAGAGAGAGAGCAAGCAAGGGAGAGGCAGAGAGTGGGGGACAGAGGATCTGCAGCTGGCTCTGTGTTGACAGTGGTGAGCCCGATGTGGGGCTCAAACTCACAAACTGGGAGATCATGACCTGAGCTGAAATCAGACTGGGCCACCCAGGCGCCCCTAACTTCCTTTAAAATGCACTTCCTAGATCTCTGCCACAGTTCAGCTAAAACAAACAAACAAACAAACAAATCAAGTGTATGTGAAGGGGGGGATATGATTCAAAGTGCATTATGTTCTATACATGATTAAGCTTTATTTACAGTGCGCATATTTTTATTCCACTTCTTCATCAGAGACATAGCTCCTGAACAATGAAAAGAGATGTGAATAGTTCTTAAACATGCCCTTTAATCATATTTATCATTGATTCCAGAGTCATGGGAAGAGCCCCCACCGCGTCAGCTCAGCAAGCATACTAGTCTCTGTGCTACCCTTTAGCATTTTGATTTCCTTGACCTAAAGTTTGGTGTTGTGGCCTCAATAAGAATCTAGCTCCAAATTAGGCAGTGCCGCCCGCCCCCTCCGTGGGGTACAAGCCGACTTGTAAATAAATGGCTCCGAATATTCCAACTGGGCTCACGCAGCCCTGCTTAGGGAAACAAGGCATCTATCCCAAGCTCCTATTTTCACCTTGATGTTAATTCTGCAGCAGAAAGGCTCTCACCTCCCTCCCCAGTGTAAAGTCAAAATCTACATTTAAATGGAGACTTTGCAGGCAGTACAGCCTTGGAAAGCTAGTGAACACAGACCCTGTTGCAATGTAACTGGAAATAAGCTCTGATAAGTGAGGGGGTGGGGGTGGGGGGAGAAGAAAAGAAAGGAAGAAACAAGGGAGAGAAATGGCACAGGAAGTGGTCCATGAATTTCTGTTGGAAAAGGTGGAAAAAACCAAACTAAGCAGAAACAAAGGGACACTGATTTGGAAAAAAAAAACTCCCATGAACAGAATCTTTTCTACTATCGGGTGTTTAACTGTAATAAGGCCGTATTCAAGGTGCAAAATATGATGGGCTTATCTTTGTATTAAAACAACAACAGAAAGGGAACAAGGGCAGATATGAGGGTGTTTTTTATACTTGTATTTCCAAACCTCATAAAATATTAGTAGCTGCATCAGCAATAAAAATTAATGGCTCCAGATTCTATTGTGTTACCCTCTTCAATTTCATTTTATTAACATTCTCTTTTTTTCCCCCCTTCTTCTCTTTCAGTTTCTGTCTTTCTATCTTCCTAAGTTGTTTGGGGTTCCAGTGTTTATGAGCTTTATAAGCTTGATAAGACTCCTAGGGCAGAATTTCTAACAAAAAAAGGTCAAACAAAAGCTCGCCTGATTCCTTACATTGGAGTTTCTATGGTACAGTTAGGTTGTGATAACAGATTGCGATAACATTGTCCAAAAGGAAAGAAAAAGAAAATTCTGGCCTTCATTACTGAGTTTCTTGCAAATTCACTTTTTCTTTCTTTCATGCTTTTTTTTTTTCTTTTTTAATAGCAATGACTAAAACTTCAATTTCCTCAGGCCTACCCTGGCCTTTTAAAATGTTTTCAGGCCTCTGCGAACACCAAACTCAATTCTGGATTTGCATTTACATAATATAATTTTTACCATCAATTAATCGATCACATTTAAATTCCTGAAAGTATCCAGTGAGTAATAACTACCCCCCGGGTGCTGTAAGAAGTTAATTTCCAAACACAAAGGCCACTCTGACTTTCAAAAAGCTGAGTTGAGTTTCCCATTTGAGTCAAACCAAAAAACAAAAGACAAAACAAAACAAAAAAAAAAAATCTTTTTTTTTTAATGCTCATCGTGAAGATTATTCCAGAGAGATATTTTGCTCAAACAATAAAGGAAACCATCAAGGTTTTGAGGCCAGAGAAATGAATGGAATGGACTAAAATGAGCTGTTTCTGGAAGGTGCCGCTGTCCTAAATGGGTTCGTCATGAATGCTACTGGGCACAGAATTGCCACTCGCCTACGGTCGTAAAATGACTGGCCAGGTGACCCAGATGACCCACATCTGGAGGCTGAAATTATGCTGTCCGATCACAAAGCGAATCCAAAGTTGGATGTACAATAGATGTTCAATAAATGAACAGTTTTGGGGATGAGGAGGCATGGATTAGAGACGCCCATTCTATCATCAACTAGTTGGGTGTCCTTGGGCACCTAACTCTCCCTCGATGGTAATGTCTGTCTTCAGAGGTGATTGCCACGAGGTAGTTTAGTGATAGGTATGGAAGTGCTCTGTGAAGGCTGGGACAGACAGAAGTTGTGTTACTGGGATAGATGTAGGTTCATTCGGGGCATGCTTTCCATCCTTTGTTTTAACTAGAACGGATCAAGTTGACTTTTTTAACTAGAACAGATTGAGTATGCAAATTCGTCATCCCGAATTTAGCTTTAGAGACACCCCGTCGGGCTGTTTCAACCCTAGGTGTAGATAAACAGTAACTAATACCTCAGTAATAGGCTCTCAGGCAATACAACCTGGTATTTGTAATAACTGAAGTAACCAAGTGATTCGAAAATAAAGTAGTTTGGAGAAAAAGAAGAAAAATTAAATAATTTGGGATCCGTTCTGGCCCGGGTTTTGCATGTTTCCTGCACTATCGCTCTCTGACAAAACCAAACTCAAGGACAGAAATCAGGACTTATTCACCCCTGGATATCCTCCTTCTTTTCCTCCCCTCAAGGACCTAGCACCGGGCCTGACTATAGTTGGTGCTCAATAAATGTTTGGTGAATGAATGGACAAATGGTGGGAGAAACATAAAACCAATGAGGTGGAATCTAATTCCACAGCCTGCAAATCAAAAGCAGACCGCAAATGGAGGTCATTTTCGCAGGGATATATCTCAGCGTCACGTGCAGTTAATCAGAACACAGCAATTTTTTTTCATAAGCACAAGACCGATTATATATTTTTTCACATGGCCCCTAAATAGCATCCTCTTCAACTAATTTCAAAACCAAATGGGATGCTTGAAACACCAAATCGAATGCTGATGTGGGCTGGCGTGTGGATAATTCGCAAGGGCTGAATCTTCACCGCCACGACAAAATCAGGCATGTCCGAAAGAGTTAGCGGAATTGATGGGGTGTCCTTGTAGTTATAAAATCGCCCCCAATTTTTCCAGCAAATTGCTCTAATCAGGGCGCTTTGAACTGGACAGCCCAATTCTTCTGCAAGTGGACCTGACTTGAGGCATCACCCGGGTAGCAGAACGCACAGCAGAATGGGCACTGGAAGTTAGTCTCTTTACTGGTTTCATAACCCAGTCAGTTTCATCCGGGCACCATCTAATGCAGATCTGGGTACAACTCTGGCTTCCCTGTAATTCTCTGGTCCCGAGTCAAGTGTGCTAATGCTCTTCATGCAGGACTACTCTACTGAGTTGACACAGCCTCTATGAGTGTCCTATTTGGAGGGCTCTGGGGAGGCACTGTGCAGGCAATGCTCAGAGCCCATCCCTGGCCCCAGGCTGCCTGAGTGGAAACCTGAACTCTACTACCTACCAGCGATGCGACCTTGAGCAAGTGACTTAGCATCCTGTGCATCATTATTGCACCCGTCCGTGGAGATGCTCTCAACAGCGCCTATCTCAAGGGCTGCTGTAAGGACTATATGAGCTGATGTTGAAGAAGCACCTAGAACATTCCCTAGCACACAGTACACACTATCTAAGAGATGACTCTTACATACGAAGACTGCACTGACTACTATATATTAAGACTGCGTCGAAAGCCACATTTACATAAAACTATTGAATTTACATTTGCTTTCTGAAAAGCAGAACCGAAAACAAAAACCCCTCTTCTGCTCAACTGCTTTTAAATCTCAAGTTGAGACCTAAATGCTGTTGAATGTCTGCCGCAAACCTGCTTCCCCAGATGACAGAGGCTGTTATTTATTTCCTCGGGGTGTGTGACCATAGTTTCGGAGGGCACACAGACTCACGCACATAACATGTGTGTTTTATTCAAAGACACAAACTAAACACTCACCGTGCATCTTCTCGGAGCTAAAACTTGACGACTTACTTAAAGGAAAAGAAACAAAACAGCAAACCCATGTTTATATTAAAACAAAAGGGGATCTGTCGTAGACCGAGGTGAAACATTCATACATTTTCAGGTTATGGAAGCCTTAAAGAAATTTCCCATTTGAATTTCTGCGTCAGATTCATCTGCTCCCTGCCTCTATAGCCCTGCCCAACAGGTGTCTTGGGAGCGTGGGGATGGGTGCCCTGGGTCACTGCTTCTCAGACTCTATGAGAAGAGCAGGGTTTTCCCGCACCCCGCAGGCTAATACTTTAATAAAATACAACAAAAAGGGATTGTTAGGAAAATGAGAAAAAGGAGCACACAATGCAAGCCCCGTTTAAAAACAAAACAAAACAAAACTATTAGATTAAGCAAAGTTACTGGGTCAGATTGCTATCAGATTTCCCAAATGTGGACCTGCCATGTCTCGTTCTGTGGCTGTGAACCGTAAGCAGCTGCTGGACGCCCGGGCCACACTGGAGCAGCCACCCCAGGTGACGTGAGGGTGGAAATCTGAGCCTTTCTGAGTGTGGAGTGTGGCTCTGTGTGGCCTTGGAGTCCAGGCTTCTCATCAATTGATTTTATCCTCGTGCAAAATGTGCAACCATGTTAAAGCCCAGACATGGCGCTCTGACTCTCTGTTGATGGCTCACACAGGGTGGGGAGGGAGCACCCCCTCAGCAGGATGCACCCCTCCTTGGCATCCCCCGGGTCCCGGCCTCGGATTCACAACTTACTGGATCTCAGAGGCACAACTTGTTCACACAAATCTTTGTCGGTGGTAAGGAGCCCCCGGAAAATGAGTGAGGCGGTGAGGTGGTTAATTTCGTGGTGTGGGAGTTCATTCAGTGCAGTGGATCTCAACCTTTCTGAGAGTCCATGGGAAGACGATGCCCTTCCCACTAGGACATTCCAGTGGCCACGCCCACCTGCATGTACATAAGCAAAGAGGTTCAGCGATCATCTAAAACCCATGCAGATGTCCCAATGCGTGGCCAGCTTGAGGGTTAGTGTAGACTATTAACCAAACTGGACAAATGCTTCCACCTTCTGATATTTATATTAACCACAAGTCTTTCTGACTTCTCACACCCTGTAGCCAGCCTCACTCCTTTTCCGGGTCCCCCAGCTCCAGGGTTCGAGGGCTCCAGTCTTCAAAGCATGGCAGGGGCATGACGTGATGAGCTCGGTCGACCTTCTCATTGGTTCTGGAAGCAAACCAGGCCGGACCGGGGGGCAGCTTCTCCATGGTGGGCCGGCCCCTGAGAGGCGGGTCCTGGCCCTACCTAGGGAGGTAGCACCTCCCGGAGCTGACGACTCCGTCCGAACTGAGAAGAAGCTTAATGATGGGCGCAGGCGGGGCTTTGGTGAGAGAAGGTGTCACCGCAGGGGCTGCTCAGAGATGCAGTTTCCCACTGCGTGGGGAGGTACGCCGCAAGCCAAGAGACATTGCAAGAACGCAGTGGTTTTGGAACCTACCCACCTGGCCATGACGTCTCAACTCAGGAGGCCAAGCCGAAGGCAGTTAAGCAGTCAGACGACAGGCTTGGGCTGAGGAGAGAGGGCAACAGATTCTGCTAGTGGCCTACCTATTGTCGGCTGCCCTATTATTCTTCTCTCACTAGACCCGGAATTTGCTCAGACCCAACACAATATGGTGAGAGCTAACATTGGCGCTTGCCAGGCACCGAGGGCTGTCCAAGCATTTATTAATTTTTTTGATCCTCGTCACAATCCAAGAAGTGAGCAAGGGGTTATCTCTATCATACGTGTTGGGACCCGAGGCACAGGGAGATCAATGAGGTGCCTGAAGTCAGATAGCTGGTAAGGGGCCGAGGCATGGATTGAACCCCGACACGCTGGCTCCCAAGTCCCAGCTGTTAGTCACTGAAGGTAAATCACTGCCTGCACCCCATTCCCAGCTCTGAAGGTACGTCTCCATTAGGGAAGCCAAGCAGAGGCCAGCATTTTCTCATTTCCCGTTAACTGGTATTGGTCCCGGCCAGACACACGACCTGACGACCTGAGATGGACCCATCAGATGGAAGGAAGGACCACGGCCCACAGCTGGGGGACAGATGCATGGGGCTCAGGAAAGGGTCTCTTGAAGAAGCACCAGCAAAATCTACAGTTGCTGTCAACCATCCCTGCTAGCCTTTCGCCTAGAAACCCCTTCCCCAGCCTTTCCATCCCCTCACAAAGGCACACACGTCTCCTCCATGACTCTCTGTCCCCCACTGTCCTGTGAGCCCCTCAAGGCCACGGCCCATATCTTATTTCTCTTAAGAGCAACATCCCAGAACTGCACACACCCATCCTGTCCCTCCCCCGGCCCGGCACCCAGCAGATGCCTGGCACGGAGTAGCGGCTTCAGTAAATGTTTGTGGGATGCATGAATGGAGAAATGAATGGATTTAATGAATCCACACGCTGCTAATTTGGAATTTGTGATACTTTGGAGACAGGGTATTTATTGAGTAAAAGTTTGGAAAAAAATACTCTAACTTGGGCTTTTACTGCTTATGTAGTTCATTACTAAGGAATGCAAGTCTCTTGTCCTCCTCCTTCCCACCCCATTACTTTCCACATTTTATAATATGTAGAATAATTACAACCCGAGAAACTGCTTTTCTTTTAAAGAAACAGCCAACCTCTGCTATAATGAGATCTCAAAGGTTAATTCGGAAGAATTTTCTTCACCCCCTGGACCTCCCTCCTATCCCCTACTCCTTAATCCGAAAAAAAAGTTTCCCCAAGACTTGGTTAATGAGAATTTCGCTTTTAGTTCAACTTACAAATAGTACTCGAGGGTGGATTAGACAACACAGACGATCACAAGATAAGTTGGTTTTCACAGCAAAATATGAGAAGAAAACTGACGGTCGTACCTTGTCATTGTTTCTACTCGTCTTCCACTTGATGATGTAAATGTCTTCTGTCTCATATCCAGACATATAGGAAAGTGAGGACTTTTACCCCTGCTCTCTGGGAGTGGGGGAAGGGGTGCTGGGAACTTGGCCAAAGAAGAAGGGGACTGAGAATGACGCGGCTCTACAATTTGTCCCTGGACAGCAGCATCAGCAGCACATTCACCTCCTGAATCAAGAATTTTGGAATGAGGTCCGGTAACCTTAAGTTTGAGAATCACTCACTGGTTCTGGCAGACCTTACTCACTCCCGATTGTAAAATGTGGATAATATGGTGTCCCTGTGTGAATTAACGAGTCTCTGTGTGTCAAGCTCTCAACACGGCACAGGACAAGTCCTAATATCTCCTCTGTGACTGGCTCGGGAGGTCAGAGTAGGGGAGTAAAAAGGGCTCAGGATGACAGGGAAAGGTTAGAACCTGTGCTCCAGGATGGAGGGAGAAGGGAGAGGTTCCTGGGCAGCCCCGAGGAGATCCAATGAACGTGTTTTAAAGCTTATTCTGAGCCCTTCACAGGGTTAGAGGCCAGGGATCAGAGGTGAACAGTCGGGCACAGGCTCCCAGCCCTCGGAAGGACCAACAGTTTAGCAGATGGCGTGAGAAACTGTGTTTGTCGAAGCCAGCACCCTGTGGAGGGTTGTCACGGGAGGGGACACCCAAGCCATTTCTTTGCAGGGAGTAGATCTATAGGTTCTGATGAACAAACACTCCGGCCAGTAGACTTCTATGTGTGGATGGGAGGGGACGTGGGGTCCCATGAAGGCACCCATCGCCTTTCTTACTTGGGGGGATTTTCTTCAGGGAGACTTGCTAGAAAAATGTTTCCCTTCTCCTCCTGGTGGCATGAAGGCCTGTGTCCCTCAGTCCCCAATTCATCATTCCCAGCTGAAAGCCCTGACTCAGAGTGCTCATTGCAAAACATCACGGAGATGTTCAAGTTCAGCCCGTCTGCCCGAGACTAACAGCAGCGACCACAGCAACGTCAGCTCCCGTCCACTGAGTGTCATGTCTCGTGTGCCAGGCATGAGCTGTGCTTTTTTATGCTGCATGGTAGTTAATGTTGTCACTGCTCCAGAGGCTAACAGTATTGGGTTTTTCCATTTTACAGATGAGAAAACAGAGGCTCCGAGAGACCAACAACTGAACCACGGTACACACCCACAGAGTGACTTTTCCACGAAAGCCTCGGTTGACACCCAGGGAAACTGAGTCCGGAGCAACCCAGGGGTGAGGGCTTTTCTCAGGGACTCACAGCCACCAAGGATCTTGGTGAGAGACTGAAGCCCCTGACATATGTACTTTCCTCTGTGGCAAACCACGACGCAATAACAGGTTGATGGCAGATGGTTAAAGCCCCTCCAAGAAAAGAGAAAGAGGTCATTGAAACGACTGGTTAGCATTGGCTGAAAAGTCTCCGGATCTAAAATTCGTCTTAGCCGATTTGCACGACCACCGCGGCCGGGTTTATATGGAAAACGTACGGCACACGCTTCGATTGCCGCGACTAATAAATCCACACAGCCCTCCCTCTTCCCTGCAACACAAATCCTTCTCTTCCCGGGCTTTTTAATATGCAAGGCAGAGTGGAACATTAGCAGTGCAAAAGGGTAAATAATCTGGTAATTGATCTGGGATTTGTAGATTTTTACCTCAAATTTCTGTTTATGGTTGAAGGTCGTAAGCTATCCAAACCTCTATTGATCAGAGTCTTTTGTTTAAACAGAACCTACTGTATTTATTTGTGTCGCTCGTCCAAAGTCAAACAAAAGGGCACCGATCGAGCTAAGCGGCCTGGCACCGTGGCCATGTGGCCCATTCGCTCGGCATACAGCTGTTTGCAATCTGCACTGTCTCTTTCACATCCACGTGAGATGAAGCAGCCTTCACTTAGCCTGGGAGACAGGCCAGCAAGAGAAGATACGCACTTAACCCTTCCCAGAACTCTCCCGTTGCCCATGACATGGTGAAGTGCTTCCCGGGAAGTAGGATGTTTCCCTTAGACGTGCAGCCTGGCACTCAGTGTTTCCTGTCTTAATCACTCGATGCTAGGGGACGAGTGCCTCTCCCCACTCCGCTCCTGCCTGGACGACCTTACCCCTGACAGTTCCTGAAAGCTGGAGGCCTCTCGAGAGAGAGAGATTTGGGAAGGAGAATGGTTTCCTTTGATGCCTCTGGTTGGTTCAAACTCTCTTGCACGGAGGGAGGCACAGGATTTTCTAGGACCTATAGAAGGCAGGCATGCTGCTGTGGATAGGGTCCCTTTTCCTATGGTGGCCTTAGCTCTCTCCCCTTTGTTTCCTTAATGTCAAACTTAGCCCAAGTTTGACAGCCCAAGAAATTCTTTGCTGGGGGATGGGGGGGTCTATCCTATCCACAGTGGGATGTTTAGAAGTGTCCCCGGCCTCTGCCCATCAGATGCCAGCAGGGGCTCTCACTCCCAGTTGTGACAACCAGAAATGTCTCCAGGCACTATCAATGTCCCTGGGGGTAGAGTCTCCATCCACTGAGAGGCCCTGCCTTGGAGAGATACTTGTCCATGGCGGGAGCTCTGGAGCAGGCAGGAGTTATTTAACGCTTCTGGCCTCCTGAGAGCTCTGACCTTGGCCAAATGTCTTACCTTCTGTAGGCCCAGCTTCCTCAGTAGGGAGGAGCCCAGGAAAGGCCCTAGCTTTCAGAGCTGCATTGTGGCCCCGGGGGGGGGGGGGGGGGCGCTGTGCAGGGCAGTCAGCGCCTCACCCGGGCCTGGACTGAGCGCCTCACCCAGGTCTGATGCAAGACCCTCACCGCTGTCACCTGGGATCAGAGCTGGACTGCAGCCCAGAGGACCTGGGGAGCAAGGGCAGTGAAAGCGAGACCCACCCCAATCAAGTGCCGTTGGATTTTTAACGCCCTTTGCCAACGGTAACAACTCTTGAATTTTGGAGGCAGCTGTGTGGTTTGGCAAGCAGAATAAGAATGGATTTGCTTTTTCCTTCCATTCCTGGCTTCACTGAAATACAGACACTTGCCCTCCCTCTTCACAGCTAGAGCTGAAGGCAGGCAACTCGTGAGTGCTTAGAAATTAATTGCTCTGAGTAGGCGTGTGTGTTAAATACACGGAAGCCTTTCGTAAAATGGGGTTGCTCTTGGTCTGGCTGTGACATTCTCCTGGCTGCTAAATCTTTGGAAAATGCTATATCAGGACCTGGATAGAGTATGAGTGGCTTTAGTCTCCAGACTGACCCAGGTTCAAGTCCTAACACAGCCACTTCCTAATTGTTGAGCGTTCTTGGGCAAGTTCCTTTGCCCTTAGGTACCTCCCGACCCCACCGGTAAATGGATAATGGTACTGACCTCGACATATTGCTCTGCAAATAAACAGGGGGCCATCTGTGAGACCCCCGTGTGTGCACATGCACTTGACATCACCGAACGGCAGCCTCATCATCACCATGATTAGTATTAAGGAGCTCTTTATGGGGTGTCTAACTCATACACAAACTCAAAGTAACACTAAATCTCTAATCCAACGTAAGTGCTTTCAGATGCTCAATAACAGATCTTTATGATATCCAGGCAGTTTTCTCTTTGCTTTCTATTACGATATTTGGCGTTACAGGTTCAGTTGTCGGGTCTGAGGGAAACGTGACTTCCACCTACACACAGCAGAGCGGAACCCCCAGGACCCGGGAAGTGGGGTAAGCAAACGGAGCTGAGGCTCTTTATGGGCAGAGCGAGAAAGCCGCGATCCTGGGGCCAGGAACGCATATGAGCACAGCCCCTTGCAGCCCACCACGTGGTCTCCTGTGTACTTTGCCCACATGCCCCCCGTTGCTGAGAGGTATGATAACCTCCATCTCTCAGAGTGGAAATAGGACCCTGGGGCTTTGACTCTGCTTGAGGTCTCTCTCCTGTCAGTGCCTGGGCCAGCCTGAAAGCAGGGAGGCTTACATCCTGGGGCAGGGCGGGGGGCTTCCTGTTTTCTCCCTTGTGCATGAGCCCTTAAAGGCATATCGTAGAGGGTTCAGGAAGAGGAGATCATCAGTAGCTGAGAGTATTTTATGGACACAGGAGAAGTAAAATCAAGACCCATAGACACTTCTCACCGCGTCCCTGCTTGCAGTGTTTTTCCCCACTTTCTGCTCCTTCCATAGTCCCCCCCGGGGGCCCCTCCCTCGCCAAGACCCCTGCCTTGCTTGCATTTTCCTTTAAGTTCACGTTCGTCTGTTTTCACTGAATGAAGCGGTTTGTCTTTGGGCCATTATCGCTAGGAAGCTTCTTTCTTGAAAGATGTATTTTTGAGACACACAGAATTCTATATGCCATCTGAATGTTAGCCATGAAATGATTACAAAATGCCTGTGAAACACGGCCTTCAGAACCGTAAATGAATATCGGCGAATCCTCCTTCCCAAGGCCCCTCTCTTTTCCTCCTCAAGCCACCGCTCCCCTGAATATTATGTTTGTCAGTCTCTTGTTTTTCTTTAAAGTTGTACTTCTTATGCAGGTTTGCCTCAACTATGTGTGTGTGTGTGTCTGTGTGTGTGCGTGTGTGCACGCGCACGCACACGCCTTGTTCTCAGCTTTGTAGAAGCGTCACTGTAGGCTACAGAATCTTACTTTCCTTGAGTTTTCCTCTTGACGTTATGTTGCTAAGATGTTGGTGTCTATAACTATATGTTGTTCATTTTTGCTCCCTACCACGGAGTGTTCTATTCCATTCATTTATTCTTTTGTTGATGGAGAATGGAGATAATCTTCAGTGACCTGGCTTTTGGGTTGTGGTTTGGCTTTTAGAAATAGGACTATATGACATTCTTGTATATGTTTCCTGAGGCGCATGAAGAAGAGTTCTTCTGGAGGACGTACCCAGTAGTTGAACGGACAAGGAGTAAAGGGTCTGTAGATCTACCCCTAGGGTGGGCCCTTTGATTATCGGAAGATTCTCATTAGTCTGTTCCAAAGCAGCCGCCCTGTTTCTTTCTGTAGAATTTATTTTTCAGAGGTGAGTTTCCACTTCCTGACTTCCTGACCAATGGCCGCCCAGCCAACATTCACCTGTCTCTCACTGGCACAGTGGAGGTAGTTTGAGAAGACCTTCGTTGGAATCCTGCTTCTTCCATTTACTAGTAATGACCTTGGGTAAATCTTGTTCACCTCACAGGTTTGCAATGAGAATCCAAGTAGCTATAGTGAACGGCCATTATGATAGAATAGACTTCAGGATTATGACATCTGAAGAAATAGAACTAGAAGAACATTCTAGACTCATTAGTATGCTATGGAAGGGCAGGGAAATAGGGGAATCCAAAGGAATCTCTAAGCCTAACCAAAGGCCGTTCTCTGTGCATTTTACGATAACCTCGTTTGTCGTCATTTCTGTATTTCAGATTGTCCTGCGTTCAAATATATAGTCACTGGGGTCAGTGGAAAGGGGAGAAGACACTCTCACTTAGCGGGATCTTATGAACACCTCCAAAGGGAGGTAGGTAAGTTCATCTTGCTCTTAATTCTTGCTTTTTATTAGAAGTAAGAGAAAGTTGATCTCTACTCTCTTCCCAAACCTCAAAAACTCTACGTCTCCTGGTACACGTACACACTTGCACACGTGTGTGCACATGCACATACATACACAGTGTTCTGTGGAAGCCAGTTGTTGTATTGTATATATTTAAAAATATATAATATATTTTTATTTAATATATAATATAATATATATTTTATTTTCTATAAATTACGATGTTTTGACATCTTTAAAAAACCTTTATATTTGGGGAGAAACTGTCCCTCTCTGGACTAACCAGTTTTTAAGGTAGCAAAGGACCAAGAGCATGCCATTGATACACAAACTATTCCAGAGCTGGACTTCCTCTATTTGGACCATGTGCACCTAGGAGGCAATATTCCTCTACCTTAATCACCCCAGGGCCACCTGCCAGGCAGCTAGGGATGACCCCTGCAGCCCAAAGCCCACCAAATTATTCAGACTAGCCAACCTTAAGCTGTTTTACCCTGCCCTGTCGTGCCAGTTACCTCAGAAACCCTAATAAAGACCGTGACCTAAAGGCTTCTTTTGCTCTTGTCTTCTACCTCCTGACCACCCAGTGTCTTTTCCATGTGGCCCATATGTGGTCCCTCCTGTCTCTAGCACCTGTTGATAACTCTGTTTTCCTGAACCTCACTGTGTCTCCTCTGGTAGGTGCACCTGGCTGACCATCACATAAAAGAACATAAAAGCACTGTGATTTAGAATTTATCGGGACCTCACGCCCTTCTGTTGTCACTGAGCACACAGGTTGATGAATGCTGCAGTAGCATCTTGAGTCTTGAACTCCCTTTGCCTTTGTAATGAATTGGGCTATTCACACTTGTTTTAAATCCACAGAAAGCAACCACTTTCCTCTGTCTAGGAAGAAATATGAGCCCCTTCTAGGGGCAAGAGGAGACAGACTTGTATAGTCCATGGCAGTTCTTTGTTTTATGGCATGCTCAGTCTTCCTGGGAGGCTCAAGGGCATTTGAGATGGGAGGGCCTTGGCTAATTTATGTCTCGGGTCTCCACATTCAAGATATCTCCCTCTGACCCAAAGCTTCAGCACCTTCACCTATCAAAGGGACATTATAGCAGGTAACTATTAAAAAACACAACAATCATTACAAGTAATTATAGCTTTTACACCTGCTTTGGAGATCCAAGATGAAAGACACTTTGTGAAGGTAGATTTTGTGACAGGTGAGCAATGGAATTAATTAAACAATCTAATGCATAATCACACATGGAGTGTTCACTTGCCGCGAGGCTGGGTCATGGAAGCTCCCAGGTCCCTCCCACACGCTGAGGTTCAAGGGCATCTTTCATCTCCCTCCATTCAGCTCATCACACCGAAGGCTCCCTGGGCTCACCCCTCCTCTATAAAATGAGGGCAATACCAGCACCCAGCTCACAGGCCTTTTGCGCACACAAAAGCATTGTGAGTTGATTAGCAGGCTTAGTGGAAAGTGTTTTATTTAAAGCCCTTGCTTTGAATCCTGACTCTTACTTATTAGCTTAGTTCCGAGCAAAATTGCTTAATCTCTCCTGGTCTCATTTTACTCATCTATAAAATGGGATAATAACAGTACCTAAACCTTGGAGGTGGTCTTGCTGATTAAATAGATAATAGCCTGATGTCTGACACACACATGAAAGCTAATATCAATGCACTGCAAGTAACTGGCACTTTCCTGAACACAGTTAAGCGACTTTCCCAGGACTGTCTACCACAGTTCTTGTTCTAGGCTGAAGACATATAGTTACCATATACCTGCATACCCCTATAACTAAAACAAGCCTCTTTGGGTAGATAAAACTAGGTGAATGGTTTGTTCACCAGACTTGGAGGGTGTGCTCAGATCTGGTTTAAAACAAAGGCCAAGTGGTATATAGGAGCTCTATGTGTTCTGTACTTAAAAAAAAATAGGCAAGCATCTTCCAGAGTAGATCACAATGAGATAATCGCATATGGTCCATGTGGCTCATTGATTGGGAAAGTAGTTCGTGACATATGAAGACCAGAGCTGGGGGTGGGGGGTGGAGAGAGAAAGAGAATATAACTGAAGGTAGACGCCTTCAGAACCAGGTGTGGTCTGAGAAGACCCTGTTGCTTACGAGGGAAGCTTCATTTGGCAGAGAAAGCAGCCCCAAGGATTTATTTTTGTCATAACGGTTAAGGATTATTCTTAGCAGCTAGTGTAAAATACACCCATAGGGAATAATCTAGCCAGATTCCTCAATAGGGTCCTAGGTTACTTACACTAAAAACTCGGGGCATCTAGTCTCCTGTGGAATTGGCCCAGGGACAATCCCAGCCCTACCCCGTAGCAAGTGGAAGAAAATCAGGACACACGGGAAAATGGCAAGAAGAATGAGGTCAATGAATAACGTCCCTACTCTTACATGGAGGACATCCACAGCATCCTAGGGCATGGTCAATGCTCTAAAACTCCCACTTGCAGGCACACCCGGGTTGCAAAGCCATTTTGGCCTTCATATGTCACCTGGTTCTTTCAGCAACCACACAAGGTAGACATTACTACATCCATTTCTTCCTACTTGACCAAAATGGAAACTCAGGCTTGAGGAGGCTAAAAGCCTTTCCCGAGGATGCACAGGTGGCCTCACCTGTTCCTCATAGCCTCAGAGGATTTGTCGTTTCAAGAGCTGAGCAGGTAGACCCAAAGAGACTCTAGAGACTAGAGGAGTACAGACCCTGCAAATGGGGGTCTTGTGGGGCTGAGTGAGGCAGGGAGGGGGCGGGCACCGTCAGTTGGTCTTGGGCAAGAGACCGGCGGATGAAATTACCTTTGCCTCCCTCGGCCTCACCAGTAGTCACGGCTGTCATGTCCCCGGGGTTCTGCTTGTTAGCGGTCACTCTCCGTGCTGCGTGGCTGCAGAGAATGCACTGGAGTCTGCAGGCCTGGGGCGGGTTGCCAAGGCCAGGCTCCGGGAGCAGACAAGCAAAGCAGGGCCCAGCGCCTGGGTTCCCGTGTGCACCTTGCGGGCCCTGAAGGAGACCACAGGGTCAGCGAGGCAGGGAGACCTGCAATCCCATAGGCTGGGAGGGGTGGCCCGGCAGGCGCCTCGGAACTGAAGGAAGCAGGCCACCAGGTCGCAGACAGCAGGCCCCTTCCATTTCTCACTTTCTATCAGTTCTCAGGGGCTCGTCTGCTCAACACTTTGTACACGCATTTTGTTTTTTCCACAACTGTCAAATCAAATTGATTTTCAGTCATTTTAACCTGAGTAGGATCAGCAAACCAGGTCCCCCAGGTGAAAAGCTACTTTATCAAAGAAGTCATTTATCCAATTCTTCTGCGATCAGAATAGAATTTTTGAGTGGCTTCGGGTAAATGAATAACCAATTCAGAAGGGTGTTGGTAACAATAATCATAATTACCATTTATGAAGCATGTACTACATTTCTTCACTTTAGATCCCTTTTATACTTTTCCAACAATCCTTTGAGGTAGATAATAGCTCAATTGATGAGTACTTACTTCTAATGCATTCTCTCATTAAATCCTAACTACCCTACGCGGTGTGTGTTATTATCCCAATTATTTAGCAGATGGGACTGAAGCTCCAGAAATGCATGTCACTTGCCCAAAGTCATACAGGCAGCAACAGAGTTGGGTTCTGACTCAGGGCTGGGTGGCCTCAACCCAAACTTTCTGCCTGGGCCCCTTGGACCGGGTCCTCTCTTCCTTATCACCACCTTATCCAAATATGCTTTTGGATTCTGACTCACCTGGGGTAGCAGGTACAGTCAGGTGCTCGTCTTCTGTTGTTGTTTTTTTTTTTTTTAATTTTTTGATGTTTATTTATTTTTGAGAGAGAGAGACAGAGCATGAGTGGGAAAGGGGCAGACAGAGAGGGAGACACAGAATCCAAAGCAGACTCCAGGCTCTGAGCCGTCAGCACAGAGCTCTACACGGGGCTCGAACTCATGAACCGACGCGGGACTCGAACTCACGAACCGAGAGATCATGACCCGAACTGAAGTCGACACAGACCGACTGAGCCACCCCAGGCACCCCAGGTGCTTGATTTGGAGCCAGAGACCTTGTAAAGGTCTGGATAAAAAGACAGCAGGACTAAAATCCCCCAGTGAATGGTAACGATCACGTGAGCCACTGTGTGAGCCATCGAGTCTGGCTCTGCAGCTCTCCAGCGGGACCAGCTTCTAAATGGGTGCAGAGGGCATCGGCACAGACACAAATAGAAATGCAAATCCTACCCCTCGATGAATGTATGAGGGTGGCATAGACCCCGGGATATACTTGCATCTGAGTGACTGCCTGCTCTAGCCCTGGGTTATACCCAAGAGACCATTTCCCTCCATTTGCCCCCCTCTCGCCAGGGATGGAATCGGCTTGCCGTTCGGCAGGATGGTCCCACTTCAGCCCTCCCAAGCTGGCGGCCTTCCTGGCAGAGTGTGACGGGCATGACCTCAGACCACCAGGTGTCTTCCCAATCCAGCCACTGAGGTCAGGTCTGAGTTGCCAATAAAAATACAAGAGGCACAGTTGAATTTGACTTGGAGATAAACAACATGCGGTCTTTGAGACTGAACATCTCAACGCCTGTGCCTTCTGTGTGTGCTGGGCATGCCTGTCAGTGGTTAGCTGTTCTCGGCAGACGGTGAGCCCCGCAAGAGGCCCAAATCCCGGACAGGCCTGGCACCACCCGCTCCGGGCACTTGGATCTGGTCAGAAAAACACAAGCAGCCCCGAGAAGGACACGGTGTTGGTCCCGTCCCCCGAGCAGAAGCATCTCTGGGGATCAGAGACTCAAACACTGGTGCAGATGATGAAAAACAGGTATTTCCTGGGGAAAAGCTTGATGTGAGGGCAAGTACTACCATACTGGGCCTTTCTGGAAGAGGCTGCACCCAGGTATGTCTTTGCCACGAACCTCCCTTTGGGCCCAGCCAGCGGGGGGTCCCTGGCTCGAAGAGCAGGAACGCTGGCCCCTGAGCCCATGCTTGCTCTAGGCACATCCTCTTCTCTCTCCTTCCTTCTTCAGAACATAAGGCAGCCGGTGGGTCTCAACTGGGGCCACGCTTGCCCCCCGGAACACATTTAGCAATGGCTGCAGACATTTCGTTGTCACTACTAGGGGAGGAAGGGCATGTGGCCTCCAGTGAGTGGAAGCCGGGGACGCTGTTGGCCTCCTCCAGGAAGCACACCAGACGGCGCCCCACGGCTCCAAATGCCAACAGAGCCGAGGCTGAGCGGCCTTCCCCCGCCATGGACATTCTGCGAGCGCAGGAGAATTTCCTCGCCTCTGCTGGCCTTAGCATTCTCACCTTTGCAAGGGGAGGTCCGAACGAGGTGGGCATGAGGAGCCGAACACAGGCACCATTAGCCACACTGATGACCAAGCTGTACCTCCCACTGTGGGGCCAGCTGCCGTGGCCACCGTGGACGCTCTGAGCGCCCGAGCTGGGAGCCCCTCCATCCCGGTGAAGTGGCTGTGCCTTCCCGGCTGTGAGGGCTCGGGACGCCCAGCCCATGCCCGTCCCCACCCTTCTGGGTCATTCCCCCCGGCCCCATGCTGGCACGCCTGTTAGGATCGGCAGGCCCTCCCCCAAGGGCCTTGCCTGGATCCCGGCACACCTCGCCTCCATTGCCCAAGGACTGGCACCGGATCAAAGAGCTCTGGGTGGAACAACATTTGGCAGCCGGAAGTGGCTCAGCAAAATGGTCCTGGCCTGGGTGCAGTGGAGGGCCCGGCTTCCTAGAGCGTGGTGTGTGCAGCCTCTGCGTCCCCTTAGCACCAGGGCCTTAGCACCCCGTTCCCCACCTCCCTCTCCCCCACTCCGATCCTAGGGTCCCGGGGCTGGAGCGCCCGCAGTGGGTCCCGGGCACTGCGAGTTGCCGGCCAGCTTCCCGCCTCCTGCCCTAAAGTAAAATATCAGCGGCCACGGCTATCATCTTGGGCGAGGTTCCGAGCCCTGGGCTTCGTGCAGTATCTCGCCGGATCCTCACCACGACCCTCTGAGGGGCATTTTGATCCCTGCCTCTCAGGCAGTCACTTGAGCTCTTTGGACTACACGACTTCCTCTTGGCTCACTGAATCCTCACCTAGCATCGCCATGAGGTAGGTCCTAGTCTTGTGCCCGCTGACAGCTGGGGAAACTGAGGCACAGAGCGACGAGCGAGTAGTGGACCTGGGATTGAGACCCAGATAGTATGGTTCCAGAGTTGAAGCCCTTAACCATTCTGCATACAGTCTCCCCAAATAAGGAAAAACAGTTTCAGAGGCGTTAATTAACCTCCTTAAGGTCACAAAGCTACGATGTGTCACGGCAAACAGTGAGACCCAGGTCTGTTTATACAGGGCCCCATTCTCATTTATTAAGCAATAATGATATTCTATATAATATAATGTATAAATATATAAAAACATAATATAATATATACGTATATAATTATATTAAATACTTATTTTATATTTATATATCACATATATACAAGGTAACACTGATAAATGAAAAACAAATATATAAATGAAGGAGCTACTTACCTTCCATTCACTTGTTTATATATTCATCTTTGAGATGGGGAGGATTTTAAAACATACATAGGTAGACAGTCTGTGACAATTTCATTAACAGTAAATATACTTAAAACCAACCAGCAGTAACAACCCACGGCTGACTTTATAATACGCAGAATATTCTGAGAACTGGAAAACAGCCCCAGTTGTGGTCCCCAGCAGGCTTGGTGAGAGAAACCAGCCACGTGAGCATACATTGGTTCTAACTGTAAAAACTCTTCAAGGCGCGTAAGTTTTCCATTCCGATAAAGAGAACGAAGCCCAGAAACGTAACCAACAAGGACCTGAAGCTAAGCTGGGTCCCAAGGTCGCCCTGTCTGACCCCAGGACTGTCCTTTACCATTAGCCTATCCTGCCTCTTCCACGAATCCAAAATCTGAGGCAGGCCTATCGGACGTGGTCAGAGAGATCTGGGAGCAGGTGGCTGAGGCAGCGGGAATGAACGACGGCAACCGCCTTCACCTCTTGCCGGCCAGAGAGCCCTGTCCCATATAGAGCGGAAGTTTTCACAGTGGTGCGTGACTTAGCGAGGCGCACAGGGCTTCATTCAGTTGCAAAATGCCCTACAAACTCCAGCATCTTATTCTCCACTGGCGCTCTCTGCCCTGGCAATAAGCGTGTTGCCATGTGCGGAAGCCTAGCCTGGCGGCTCCACGTTTGGATTGCACAAAGCAGCACGAGGCCTGCTGTTGGCTTGGAGGCAGGCGCAGGCCAGCCGCAATCCCGGGATCTGGAAACCTCCTTTTGCATCCAAGGAGGGGCCGCAGCAGGCCAGAGCTAGACTCCACCTCGAGGGCTGTCTGCTTCTTAAGAAGCGCGGTTCAAGACTACTGGTGAGCTTGCAGAATAGAAGCCATAAACTGGCAGTGGAGGGGGCTCGGTGGGCAGGGGCCACCGGTGGGTGCACTGTGCAGGACAGCTGCAGGGAAAGGGTGAGCGGAGAGCAGAGACCTCCCTCCCTCGTTCGCCTCTCCTCTTCCCTGTCCTCCCCTCAATGAACTCAGCTCCCCTTCCTGGTGGCTTGGCAGGTGTCTGCCATTCACACGGTTAAACTGTCCCAGACCTGCCCGTGGAGGCCCCACCTTGCCACTCCCACTTGTCTGCTCCCAGGGCAGCAGTTGAACAAGAGGCCCCACACGTGAGCTGGCCTGAGGGACACAGCCCAAGAGCCTCCTTGCCCGGGACGCTGGGGCAGCGGGCTAACGGGCAGGTCCGTCACCGGAGCAAGGTGACACGGGTGTGAGGCTCGAGCGCTGGCCCAATCAGATGACCAAAGGCACCAGGTGAGAAGGGGCTTCCGCGGGAAGCAGGGCTTCCTACTGACACTGACCGCCCTGGCAAAGGCCGCTGGGGGCCAAGAGGAGGCGCTTTCTGCAAGTGGTCCCCACGAAACGTCGCCCACGCGGGGCCGCACATGATGAGCCCCACGGTCTCGCTGAAGCCAGTCCCGCCTCTTCTCGCGTGCCAAAGGGAAACGGTAATCCAACAGCCAAAGATGTGGAAAATGTAGGTCCTACTGAAGCCTTCCCTGGGGAAAGGGATAGGGACTCCATCCGGCACCGGAAGGTTTTCCGAATCCCTCTTTGAACACTCTTGCCACCCCCCTCCCCGGTCTGCTCCGAGAATCTGCCCCACGGTGTCTCCCATCACCGACTTTATGTCACCACCTGCCCTCACAAACCCTGCAGCTTTCACAGCCGGCTTTGCAAAGCAGAAGGGATAAGCCTTCACAATGCTCCAGTCCAGTTAGCACACCTCAGGTCACGGCAAGCCCTGGAACCCTTACTTCCTCCAACAATATACCCATTGTTTGGTTTTTTTCTTCATCAGTTAAAACCTATTGTACATCTCACTTAAACAGGACACGGTATCCACCGACCTAACGTGACTGATGTCAATATGGCTCTCTAGCTTTGCCTTTCGATCTCGCATTCTCCCCCTGCCCCCTCTCTCTCCCACACGCACACACACATTATGCAGAAGGTAAAGCCCTACAGCCCATTTCTATTTTCTCCCTCTCTGGACACATTCCCATGCCTGTCTAGTGAGTGCCATTTGGTCTGGGTCCAGGATAGCACCGTGGTTATGAGTGCAGACTTGGAAGCCAGACAGCCTGCCTACGAGCTCCAAATCTGCACGAACGAGCCAGGTGAGCTGGGGCACGTTGCTTACCTTTTCTATGCCTCTGTCAAATGGGGAAGATGGTGGCGAATGAAGCGCGGGTGCGAGAGTCAAATGTTAATATACTTAAAGTCCCTGGAACGGAGCCTGGAAAAAAATAAATGCTTAATTAATATGAGCTATTATGATGATCCATAAACAATAAATAGAATAGTTTTATGCACGTGTTTTTAAAAGTTGCTTAAATGGTGTCATAGCATTACACCTACACACACATGCACACACACACACACACGCACACACACACTCCTTTTGCAACTTGCTCTTCTCACGAACGCTCATTATGTTCAGGCATCCATTTTGATACACATGACGCCTTCATTTTGGTTGCTGAGAGTGGCGTATCATTGTTTTAACTGACATTTCCTTGATTCCTTAGCCTAAAATTTATTTGGAATAAGTAAAGAGCCAAAGCAATCTCAAAGATGAGGAACACTGAAAGGAGACATGCCTGATTACAATAATGATATTAGGACTTATTTAGGAGCTTAAACAGCACTGTGTGATGGGACTTTCTATAATCACAGAAACTCTGAACTTCCACTATTCAAAATGGTAACCACCAGTCAGTCACATATGACTACTGAGCACTGGAAATGTGGCGAGTGTGACCAAGGAATTGACTGTTGACTGTGTGTTTTACGTTGATTTAAATCTAAATAGCCAAATGTGATAGTGACTCCCGGGTCACACAGCAAAGACTTAGAGCATGAAAACACTGTGATAAAGTAGGAGAGGTCGCTTTATTGGGCGGACCAGTAGGCCAAAGAAACAGAAAAGGGAGCCTAGAGCCAACACCAATGTTTGGTATGTGACCAAGAAAGTATTGTTAAGTGAAGAGGGAAATGACGGACATATTTTTTGCCAAATATATGGCTTTCCTCTTCTTTGAATTTCCTTTATTTTATCCTTTGGCTATTCCTTCCACCATGCATTGAGCTGCATATCTTTTATTTATTAATATGTCATAATTATTTATATATTTGGATGTACTATAAAGATCGTATTTCTCTTAGTCTGTGAATTTCTAAATTAACACTTGTTGACAAGTTTTACATTAAAAAAATTTCATTTAAGGATTGTGCTTCCTGTGTCTTGTTTGAGAAAGATTTTTCCACTCCAAGGACCTAAAATTAGTCTCCCCTTTTTAAAATAGTGTGTTAAATTTTGCATCTCAAACTGAGATATTTAATCCAACTGAGATTCATTATTGGACATTGTGTGAAACAGAGATCTGAGTTAGTCTCCCTCCCTGTTTGGATGCCAATATTCTAGTGTTTTGTATTGAATGTGCCATGCTTTCCACCTGATTTAAAATGGGTTCTCAGCACTTTCATTTTCCCTGTAAATTTTAGAATAATTTTGTCCATTTCCAGGATAAGCTCTTTAGATATTTTTATTCAAACTGTATTAAATGTATAGAATAACTTGAGGGAATTTCCATTGTTCCATATGGATTTTAGAGCTATTTTTTCAAAACCCCCAAAACTCCACAAATAATAATAAAAACCAATTAAATAAATTCCGTAAAATTGCAGGACACAAAATCAACTTGCAAAAATCAATTGTGTTTCCATACACTAATTACAAACTATCTGATAAGGAAATTAGGAAAACAACCCCCTTAATAATACTTAGGAATCAACTAAGGAAGTGAAAGACTTATACATTGAAAACAACAAAACGTTGATGAAAGAAGTTAAAACAGACATAAATGGAAAAGACAACCCTTGTTATGGATTCGACTTACTGATATTCAAGTATCTATACTACCGAAAGTGATCTACGGGTTCAACGCAACCCCTATCAAAATCCAATGGCATTTCTTACAGAAATAGACTGGATGACATTTTGAAGGAGGAACATAGGGCTCAGCATGTACCTGCAGAGAGGTGGCAGAAATGTGGCAGAGCTTCAAAGCACTGCCTATAAACACTACCCTATACCATGTCCCAAGTCAACTAGATGGAACCCAGTACAATTTCCCAATCCAGCAGCAGAGGTTATGTATGTATATAAAACAGAGGCACAATGAAGAAAACCCTCCCATGAACATCAAAGGAGCAGAAGGTGACTTCTGCACGGCTCAAGTCTTCTCGGGGCAGCTGGCTCTTAGTTGAGAGCTGGTGGAAAGGAATTCTGTCACCTGCCCCATCACATCTCATCGTGCTACCTATATGTGCTATGCGGATGGCCTCCAGGGCTCAGGAGTACTGGCGCCCATGAAATAAATAGCAATTGTGCCCAAAACACCAACACCAACCCAGGCACGTGACCCCATTGCCAAAGACACCCAACATCCCGATGGGAGTTTTGGCAATGGCTGTAGCGGCACTCTAGAGAGGCCAGAGGAAGACACACTTGGAAGCAGAAAGCACCACTGCAAAGTGAAATAAGTCAGACAGAGACAGATAAATACTGTGAGGTCTCACTTAGATATGGAAATATCAAACTCAGAGACACAGTAGAAATATGGTTGCCAGGTGGCTGGGGGTGGGAGAAATGGGGAGATGTTGGTCAAAGAACATAAACTTCCACTTACAAGGGGAGTAAATCCTGGGCATTTAATGGACAGCATGGTCACCACAGTTGACAGCTATCTGTGCTCACCAAGGATATGGTACTAACTCTCTGTGGCAAGCATTTCAAAACATGTGACTCTATCAAAATCACCATACCCCTTGAGCTTGCACGATGTTACCCGTCAGTCATATCTCAATAAAGCTGGGGGGACAGAGGAGAAAAGCATGAAGCAAACAGGGAGAATGCTCAATCAGAGAACTTCCTCCAGCTTACAGGCTCTCTTGGTACTTGAATACACTGTGGATTGTTTTGCTTGGTTTTGTTATTTTGCACCTACCCTTGATTCTGTCTGTACCTACTGTTCCTTCTAATGGAGCTCTTTTTTTTTTTACTTGGTGAGCTCCCCGTAATCATCCACAAATTTTCTCAGCCCTCCACTCTTCCAGAAAGCTTTCTCTGACATCCCAGTCCATAATTTGAGGGAGGGGACTCTGTGTTCAAGACTCTAGAGACTTGTCCTGGACACTGGTCCTGAAATCGCATGCTTGTGGGTGTGTTTTCTTGTGTAGACCATGAATTCTTTGATGGGAGGGTTGTACCTGTCTTATCTGTCTCCCACGCTTCTGGAATATAGTGAGTACTCGGCACACATGTGTTGAATGCCCCGAGAAAAGGACTGACTCCACGAGCTGAGAGCGATGTGTGGTTATGCCACTCAGCTTCTAGCCGGTGCAGGGTCCAGTTCCTTAGCTATATCCCAGGGCTCTCTGGGGCAGTAGGAAGTTGATTTCTCATAGCCAGAAAAAAAAAAAAAAAACAACAACAAAAAGCTTCCCTTCATGAAAGAGGGACTAATTCCCTTCAGCAGCAGACACTAAAGAAGATCTCACTGGAGGTGGCATCTATTCTCTTTGAACCTGGCTGTAGTTGAGGGGGTATTATAGGCACCAGCCCTTCACATAAGCTCCTCCTAGATGGTGATACTGTCCTTCATCACAAGTTATGTGTGCCAAGAGTTAGGCACACATAACTTCTTCAGTCTAGAATGCCCCCGACTTTTCACTCCACTAACATCCATGCATGCACACGCACACACACACACACACACACGCACATGTGTACACAAAGTACATTCATCCTCATGTACAGGCCCACACACGTGCACACACATACATACTTGGCCCCTGTAAGGCCCTCTCCTTCAAACCTCTGTCACTTCTTGTGAAAGCCTTTGTCACTTTTGTCATAGTCTCTCGTGGAATGGTGCCCCTTTCATTCAGATTAGTCCAGTTTGGAATTCTATAGCCACTAAGGTGGTTACCTAATGCAAGTCTGTCTTTCCTTCTAGGCCATAAGGTCCATGGGGGCAAAGACTATCTTGGTTGGTTTTTCATCTCCTGGGCTCAGTAGGACATCTAAGTCTTTAAACACTATCAAACACATATTGAATATTAACAAATGTCTCTTTGTCCTTACTACATTGGAATAGCATCCTCCTATTCCTCCCTATATAATCAATAATGCATGAGCCTCAATGGTACAGACACTACCAGCCTCCATTACAGGCAGACGATGATGACGTGGTGGGGATACCACTTCAGAATTTCCTCCTAAGCCAGGTTATAAGGTGCATAAGATCAGCCTCATTAATTTACTGTCACATCTCACTTCACACCTCAACTGGGAGTACTGAGCCTAATCAACCACCTAGGTTTCCAGAATTGGCCAAATGCCCTTGAATCATGTCCAAAACAGAATCCGGTCCCTCAGATGACAGTGGCATGTGCATTGGCCCGAGGATCTCAGCAGATGGTCAGATTTGCTCATGGGGACTGTGACCCTCTTACCCCAGCCCCAGACTTCAGCACAGAGCCAGGTACTGCAAAAGCACATGGGCTCCTGGCCTCCCTTCTCCCTCTGACCCATCATCCCACTTGGGGTTGGGTCATGTGTGGCCAACAGAACATGATCAGACCTGACTATGTACCAGTTCAAGCCAAGGGCTGGGTCATGTTTGACCAACGGAACGTGATTGGACATGACTATGTACCAGTTCAAGCCAAGGCAGTAAGAGGTTCTGCATGTTTGTTCTCATCTTTCTTCATCTCCTGTCTTCTACAATGGGAAGAACATTCCCCAGGTGTTGTCCCTACAGCTTGGGTCTGAAACTCAGAGGCGTGTGGAGCCTCTGGCCAAAGCTAGCTAAGCCACAGCAGGAGCAGACCTGGCAGCAAGAAACAAAAAATGCCTATGGCTGTAAGCCACTCAGATTTGGGAGTTTGTTCTTGACATCACTGCAGTTAAAACTTCTGGCAGTGACCCCCATTTAGAATCATGAGTCTCATCCAGGTGTATTTTGAAGGGTGCAATGCTCATTTAGATGGACGGGTTGTGATATTATTTACAAATCAGTCATACGGCTGAATACGTGTATTTCTAACGTGGCTGTAGTAAACTCTTCACCTTGGCCAACAGCCGTAGCTAAATCTTGGGACCTTTCTGGAAAGCTGGTGGTTTATCATCTACACATCCACACATGTTGAGCTCAAACCAGTGAGTATCATGAATGCTGTTTTAGGGGGAAATATGAGGAACTTACCTCATAATATAAGGCTTTGGTCAGGTTTCTCATATCAGAGTAAAACACTCAAAATGAATTAAGTTTTACCCTCTAAAAGGCAATTACAAAAAGAAAAAAAAAGTCCAAAGAAACCCTTTTAATGCCTATAATTTTCCTAGTACTTACATGTCCCATTAAGAAGAAAAATGACATTAAAATAATTTTAAAGGTTTTGGCTTAAGCCCATCGAAATAAGGAAATTACCCTGCTTAGAATCAAGTTCTCATTATTTTGGCCCAGCCTACATTAAGGATGGACCCCTGTGGAGACGTGGTCAGGTGACTGGGTTCCAGCTGAGAATGGCCACGCTGAAATTAATATGGCGCCAACCTTCTCATAATGGGTCCTATGTGGCTCCTTGGCCTGGTTGTCTCTCAAGGGCCGTTGAGATGGAAATCTGCCAAGTTTCTTCCTGTAGCCAGTCTATTTGGGGTTTGTCCCTGTGTGGTTTCCCGATGCCCATTCTGGCCTTGTAAGATTTTTTTGTTCTTCTTTACATAAATGTATAGATTCCTAGCGAAGCTATATGCAGCTGCTCAATGTGAGGTTTTGGAGTAACTCTTTCATCCTTCACTTCTCACTGTCTCCCATTTTTCTCCCTAGTTTTAGTCGGATTTAACCACTGTTAAGAGGTAGGCAATGGAATACAAACAGAAGAATGGATAAAGATGTGATATACACACACAATGGAATATTATCCAGCCATAAAAAGAAATGAAATCTTGCCATTTGTGACAACATGGATGGAACTTGAGGACATTGTGCTAAATGAAGTAAGTCAGACAAAGAAATATAAATATTGTATGATTTCACTTACATGTGGGATCGAAAAACAAAAAACAATTAAAAATGAGCTCATGGGTGCAGAGAACAGGTTGGTGGTTGCCAGAATTGGGGGGTGCAGGGTGGGTGAAATGGGTGAAGGGATCAATGAAAAGGTACGAACTTCCAGTTATAAAATGGATAAGCCACGGGGATGGAATATACAGAGCAAGGACTATAGTTAATAATACTATCTGCATATTTGAAACTTGCTAACAGATCTTAGTACTCATCATAAGAAAATAGTTTTGTAACTACATACGGTGAAGGATATTAACTGGATTTGTCGTGGTGATCATTGGGCAATATATACAATATCGAATCATCAGGTGGCACACCCGAAACAAATACGATGTTTTAGGTCAGTTATACCTCAATTAGAAGAATCGTGATTCAGGTACAAATAAAGAGCCATTGTGGGCACACCCACCAAGACGTCAAAAGAAAAAAAGAGGGAGGTACATATTGGAATCTTTGGGTGGGCTATTACCTGGTAAAGTGATAAGATCTTTTAACCTGTTAAAGTAACAAGCTGTTGAGAGAGAAACCTGGTAATTCAGCTCCTGTGATTTCATTTACTCCATGGTGTCCCTCCTGTCATGCAGCCGTTTCACCTAGAAGGAGGTGCAGGAATAGGGCACCGACATGTTACTGGCCGCCTGTCAGGCAGCTGTCAAGTGGTAACGATTTTCAATCACTGCCAAGCAGGTTCTAGATTTGAACCAGTGACCTAGGAAGAAAGTCTCCATAGCCCATTACCAAATTATTCCCTGAGACCTTTGCTTCCCTGACTAACACCCTTTCCAATAAAACTCCATTTTTGTCACCGAATCTGTCAACATGCCTACAAATCCCTGAAGGGTGAAATTAATTTGAACTACAGAGCTGGACAAACAAGATCAAAAGTAAGTTCTTTGGAAACAGAAGCCAATATTTCAGACATCAATCCATTTGGAAAAATAGCTCTGGTTTCCCTCTTGGAGCTTGAGTGAGGTGTCTGGGTAATAAACAAAGACGTTGTTATACAGTGTACTACATGGCAAATCCTAACTCTTCCGAATTCTAAATTTTTATGGCTTCAAGTAGATGAATCCTGCATGCCCGTGGCCAAAACTCTTGGAGATTAAAAGCTGGACCCCTTTTTCACTTTTTTTTTTCTGTCAACCATGGGCCCACTGTCAGTAGCTGAAGCTTCCTGTGGTAGGAAATAGATTATCTCATATGTTTTTATCCCACTAACATCTGCACGCTTCAAACGTTGCTGGAAACCCAACATATTTTCTTACACTTTGATAATATTTGTTGTGAAACAGCCCAGAGAATAACTAGATATTACATGAGGCTAATCTGAGCACCTTCTTTTAACTTGAAGGCAGGGAGTTGTGGTAGAGACTGAGGGAGTCTGTTTATTCTTGTCATGAGTTGATGATCGTGTCTGAACCCCTTTGACCTGGTCCCAATTCCTGGTGTTGATTTTATGAGGCTTTATATATATACACACAGAAGGTACATATGTGTTTATCTAGGCCTAGAAGGTATCCATGTTTTATCACAGAACATACTTCAGCCTTGCCTGGAGGTCAGAGAGGCAGTGAAGGGTGGATTTCAGAAAATAGACAGATATAAGCCCACAAAATACTACCTTGAAGTGTCAGAGTTAAAAAAAAAAATCTTTATGTGAGTTCCGTTCATCTATTAGACAAATCTGTATTTACCACCTGCTCTGTGGGGGAAGTGTGTTCTACAGTCAAAGGCCTGGGCTCAGATTTTGGCTTTCCTTTGCCAACTGTGTGACCGCAGGCCGGTAACTGAGGCTTTCCGACTCCCCCTTTCCTCGGGTGTGAAGCATGAACCATAACGCCTTTGACATGGGGTAGCTGAGCGGGTTAAATGAGGGGTATGATGGACCCGCTCTGGTAACTGCCACGGGACAGGCACGTAGTACCTGGCTATTGCTGTATCCTCAGTGCACCAATGTAATTACCACATTCACACTTCCCCAGGACACAGCCTTTTGAGTTACGGGAGACTCTGCAGGTGGCCAGTCAAGCTGAGGGATTTGAGCTGTAAATATTTCTGATTCTCTGCCTGAGGGCCTTCTCTGGACATTCAAGGGCACATCAGAAGTGCCAGGGAGTTAACACTCTGGGAACAGCCATGACAGATGGGAGTTACAGCATAACTACCCCTGGATTCCTGGCTGGGTGTCTTCTACAGTCTCACACACATCGGCAGTTGGACTGAGCCCCAACTGCCCACACCAGTAACCTCCCCACTCATGCACCCTACCGTGGCCTTCTCACCTCCCCTTCGAATTTGCTGCCTTCCTTACCAGTGCCTTGACACCACTTCCCAAATAAACCATCTGCACTCAAGCTTTTATACCCAGCTCTACTTTCAGCTCTACCTAAAACACTTTAGGCAAGTCTCGAAATGACCCTCAAGCTCGCAACCTCGGGTCGCCTTACAGGAATTAACTGGATCCCAAACAGCATTGACAGTTCAGACGGTCTGATCTTGTGCCTTCAGGTTTGGGCTCATGTTTGAAAGCACTTTGTTTCCTTCCCTAATAAATCTAATACATATGGCTTGTCCTGGCCACAGAGTTCTCTTCATGGGCAGCTATTCCAGAGAACATGTCACTATCTTTATGAGGGGAACCTACCCTTGACACCCCAAAATCTACTTAACATACACAACCCATCAGACCATCTCCCACATACCCTCAAAACCTGGTGAAAATCCATCCAGGCATTCCACAGAGTGTAATGGCAGGCACTTAATTTATTAACAGGAACAAACTATCTAATGGAAACCCTCTTCTGTATACATAAAGCATATACAGAATACCAATGATTTTCCAAGTATTTTCCTCTTGCATACACCTAGGCAGAAGAAACAAAATAATGACCCAGAAAGAGAAAATGAATGGAGTTAATTAGGTTTATAATTTAAGATGAGTGAATTTAATGATGCATAAGTTAGAAATATGTGACAGACCAAGCCTGGCACTTTCTCTAATGTCATTGCTAAAGAAATGTATTCCAATGACCTCACAGTTTTTATTTGAAAATAATTATTGCTCTTTGCATGTATAATTGTGATCTGAGCAATTAGAACATAGATTCTCCCTTGGTCTCTCCTCTGGGCTCAGTAGTGTAACCGGGGAAACAGTCTTGACCAAAGTGATGTCCAGAAATAGTGCACTGACATAGCACCTTGGTTTTAGTTCAGTTCTGCTTTGGAGGTCCAGACCTTGGTTTGCCCACCAACTCTGCCACAATGCAACCTGGACAAACCTGGAGGTGACCTCACCTACCTTAGCTCCCGTCCCTGTCAACAAAGAGGGAGACTGACTTCATAGGACAGTCCTGAGTTTCAATGAGATAAAGTGGATATAATCACTTTGTAAACTGTGTACACACTAGATAGAAGTCAGTTAATGTTTTTGTTATCTGAACCGATCTTTACAATTGCTCTGTAAGCTAGAGAGGGAGATTAGTGTTTCCTTTTCGCAGAGGAGAAACTGGGAATTACAAAGTTTGACTCGATTTGGCCAGTAAATGGCAGAAGCCAGACTAGCACCTCTGGTCCCCCAGTTCTGAGATGAATCGTCTTTCTGCCACAGTGATTCGGGAGCTTTTCCAAACACTAGACCCAAGCTGAGGGTGGGGGTGGGAGATGTTAAAAAAATGCAGATTACCATTCTGCTCTCCCTACTCTAATCCCATCCCAAAGATACTGACTTAAAGGGTCTGAAATTGTTAAAAACTCTTCATTTTTAATAACACTTCAGATCATTCTTTTTTAAGCTTATTTATTTATTTTTAGAGAGAGAGAGAGAGTAAGAGAGCACTCAAGTGGGAGAAGGGCAGACAGTGAGGGAGACAGAGAATCCCAAACAGGCTTCGTGTTGTCAGTGCAGAGCCCGACTTGGGGCTTGAACTCACCAACTGTGAGATCATGACCTGAGCCAAAACCAAGAGTTGAATGCCTTAGCTCACTGACCCACCCAGGTACTCCATACACTCCAGATCATTCTGGTGCAGCAAGTCCAGGGACCACATTTCCAGAGGACTCCGCTGTTACATGTTGTCTATCAGGATTAAGTTCAGTAAGGACAACCCTTCGGATTAAAGGAATTTCCTATCTGCTGGTGTGAGGGAATTTGGGTAAGTTGTCATTACTTGCATTTTTAATAGGTATAAACCACTGTGCTAAATGTTTTATGTGCATTATCTAAATGGATCCTGACAAAACCCTTGTGTCCTGGAGTGCACAACTCAATGAGGTCAGTAGCATCACCCTTCCGGTTTTATTGTGAAACATCTCATCTCAGAGAGATTAGGTTTTCCAACAGTTCTCTATACAATAAATAGCAAAGGAAAGACTAGAAGTCAGGTACGTTTGACTTCAAATCCATGCAATTGGCCATTTTATGCCATAAGGAACAAATAAATAAACGAGGGGAAAGAATTCTGCACAAACTGAGTCTCTAATTCTGAGAAAGTTACACCATGGTTGAACAAATAGAGAGCAAGTTACGGCTCACTCTCCATGCAGTCTGTAAGCCTGGTTTATTCCAATAAGGAACCGTTGCAGGGGCCTAGTTCCCAGGTATCATATCTCAAGAGTGAGGTGGTGTATCAGTTATCTATCTATTGCTGAATAACAAACTACCCCAAAGGTAGCAATTTAAGACAACAAACACGTATTATCTCATAGCAGGAATTTGAGAGCAGCTTGGCTGGGTGGTTTTAGTCCAAGATCTCTCCCGAGGCTGCAGTCAGCTATGGCCTGGGGCTGCAATCATCCTGAAGTCTTGAAAAAGGCTGGAGAATCTGCTTCCAACACAGCCTATCACACAGGGGTTTAGAGGCCTCGGTTCCCCACCCGGAGGTGGCCTACACAGGGCTGCCTGGGTGTCCTCATGACATGGCGGCTGCCTTCCTCTACAGCAAGTTTCCCAATACAGAGATCAAACCAGTAGCCACAGCGCCCTTTCTCGGCCCAGTCTCCGAACATGCTTACGATCACTTCTGATTCATTCTACTACGTACACGTGAATCATTAACTTAAGTTCATACGCATGGGAAGAGAACGAGGTTCTGCTTGAAAGGAGGAATATCTAGGCATCGGTGAACACATTTTCAAAACCACTAAAGGCGGGATAGACTGGGATAGCTTTATAATCTCCTCCTATCCTTCTGTGCCAAGTCGATTTTCTTGGAGACTATTTTCTCTCCTTGTATCCATCTGCCCATTCACCCATCCATCTATCGACTGATTCATTCATCTGTCCATCCACCCATGTATATCCATGCAATGAACTCTATCTAAATTCCAGAAGGTATACCAAAAGAGTGGCCCTTTGCGGTTAGGAACTTATCATTATTGAGAAGGAGGGTGATTGTCACGGTTAAAAATCACATAAGACAATCTATATTAAGTATTTTACACAAGGGATAGATTCAATGTACCGGGTTTGGTGACAATGAGATTTCTTTCAACTTGAAGAGTGGGAAGATTTCAAACATTTTTCCCTGTGTAAACCCCAAACACACTCCCTGACAAAGGCAAAAAAGTTAAGCTCGTTTTGTATGTAAAACTCTCAATAGCTGGACAGAACATGATCTGCTTACTCTTCTCTCTGGGGTCTGTTACTAATTGGTGAAAAATTCTCTCTACCTTTGCAGACTAGAGACACGCTCGGGGGAGAACATTCTGCCTGAGCTGTGAAACATTTTGGGTCCTGAGAATTCACCAGCAGCTGCAAGCCCCTGTTGGATGTTACCTTTGCGACCTTTGTGCCTTGGGGACTTCGGGGGGATTCTCACTGGTGAAAGAGACTAGGCTTACCAAAATATGGAACTTCGGAAGCCTCACAACCAGAGCGTTCCTTTGCGCTGTTTTGTCACGTACTCCTTTTGTGACAAAAAAGTTAAGAGTCTGTCCAGCCCATTAGTGGAGGATCCATCCCCGTACGTCTCTCTAAGATATGACAATGGGGATCTCATGGAATGGAATTTGACAAATGCAAGACACAGCTCAGGTCCCATGTTGTAACGGAGGTCAAACTCCACCTCCAGACTCAAGACCACTTCCTCTCTCTGCTGAGCCACTCACTTCTTTCTCAAACCACAACACAGAACTTAGTGCGCCTGGCTGTCTTCAGCATGATCGCAATTTGTTATAGGTCTGTCTGTCTCTTCCAGGCTGCAGGCTTCTCGAGGCCAGGGCTGAGTATGACGTCACTCTGTCCTATCCTCACTGGTCTACAGAACTAGTCTGGTTTAGCCCAGGGTAAGCGGCATAGACATGCACAAGGTCCCAGGAGGCAGAACCAGTTAAAGGGGAGAGAGGGAGAGAGAGGGAGACAGAGGGAGAGAGAGAGAGGGAGGGAGAGAGAGAGAGGGAGGGAGAGAGAGAGAGAGAGAGAGAGGGAGGGAGAGGGAGGGAGAGGGAGGGAGAGAGAGAGGGAGAGAAAGGGAGAGAGAGAGAGGGAGAGGGAGAGGGAGAGAGGGAGAGAGGGAGAGAGAGAAGGAGAGAGAGAGGGAGACAGAGGGAGATAGAGGGAAAGAGAGGGAGAGAGAGGGAGAGAGAGAGAGAGGGAAAGGGAGGGAGAGAGAGGGAGAGAGAGGGAGAGAGGGAGAGGGAGGGAGGGAGAGAGGGAGAGGGAGGGAGGGAGAGAGAGAGGGAGAGAGAGAGGGAGACAGAGGGAGATAGAGGGAAAGAGAGGGAGAGGGAGGGAGAGAGAGGGAGAGAGAGAGAGGGAAAGGGAGGTAGAGAGAGGGAGAGAGGGAGAGGGAGAGGGAGGGAGGGAGAGAGGGAGAGGGAGGGAGGGAGAGAGAGAGGGAGAGAGAGAGGGAGACAGAGGGAGATAGAGGGAAAGAGAGGGAGAGAGAGGGAGAGGGAGGGAGAGAGAGGGAGAGAGAGAGAGGGAAAGGGAGGTAGAGAGAGGGAGAGAGGGAGAGGGAGGGAGAGAGAGAGGGAGAAAGAGGGCGAGAGAGAGAGAGAGAAGGAGAGAAGAGAGAGGGAGAGAGAGAGAGGAGAGAGGGAGGTGGGGAGAGAGAGAGGGAGAGGGAGGGAGACAGAGGGAGAGGGACGGAGAGAGATGAGACGGAGAGAGGGAGAAGGGAAGAGAGGGAGGGAGAGAGGGAAAGAGAGGGAGAAGGAGGGAAAGAGAGAGAGGGAGAGAGGGAAAGGGAGGGAGACAGGGAGAGGAGTGGGGGGAGAGAGGGAGAGGGAGGGAGACAAAGGGAGAGGGACAGAGAGAGACGAGATGGAGAGAGGGAGAAGGGAAGAGAGGGAGGAAGGAAAAGACATAATTCTTTATACTCTTGGTACCTTCTAGTAGGACTCTTACTAATATGGCTCTCTCATCATCTGTTTATTTCCTCATCACACCCTATACATCCGTCACCATAAACGGTTCCTGTGTTGGCCACCTGACCCAACAGATTATCCAAGGCCATTTGTTGAATGACTGATTCAGTGGCAAGTGACTACACAAATGAGGTAGCTCTAAAATTTTCCTTCATGGTAGAATCGGACCCTTCTTGTGACGTCTAAGAGTCTGGCCTAGAAGCAGGGTCCGAGCCGGGGAAAGACTTGTTCATCCTTCGACCAGCTGTTGCTTGAGGTTGTGGCAAAGTCAGCTCCATGATCAAACAGATCTTAGAGTCTGCGGGGGAAGGGGGACACTGGCAGGTACCAAATAATTACCCAGGTGAATTTATAGTTATAGACAAAGGCACTAAGAGAAAAGAGCTCAGGCTCTTTGTCACGTGTGCATATAACCCAGTGGTTAGCAAGGGTGCTGTGCAGAAGGGAGGAGGTGGGGAGGCGGGAGACAGAACAGCATCCGGGTGGAGAGAAAGGCATGTGCAAAGGCCCAGAGCATGAGGGGCATGGCACGTCTGCGGAACTAAGACAAGCGGATCAGCTGGGGCACGGAGAAGTGAGGGAGCTCGGCTAGAGGGCCAGCACCTGGAGCGTGTCTGAGTCAAATGTGAGGAGCCTGTCCTCCTCCGAAAAGGTAATCAGAGATTATAAAGCACTAGACCTCCAACGTAGCATAGGAGACAGAAAGCTAAGTTTTTATTAAAAAAATTTTTTTAATGTTTATCCAGTTTTGAGAGACAGAGAGAGACAGAGCATGAGCGGGGAAGGGGCAGAGAGAGGGAGACACGGAATCCGAAACAGGGTCCAGGCTCTGAGCTGTCAGCACAGAGCCTGACGCGGGGCTCGAACTCAGGAACTGTGAGATTATGACCGAGCCGAAGTCAGACGCTCAACCGACTGAGCCACTCAGGTGCCACGAACACTATAAGCTTTTAATCAGAGTAAAGTATGTTATGGCAGGAGCACCTCGGCTCAGTAGGTTGAGCGTCCTACTTCGGTTCCGGTCACGATCTTGCAGTTCACGGGTTCGAGCCCCGCATCGGGCTCTGTGCTGACAATTCGGAGCCTGGAGCCTGCTTCGGATTCCGTGTCTCCCTCTCTCTCAGCCCCTCCCCTGCTCTGTCCCTCAAAAAAAAAAAAATAAATAAACCTTAAAAAATTTTTTCTTTATGTGATCGCGGAAGAATTGCCTGGTGACAGGAAAGGGCACAGCAGGGGTCTTAGCCACTCAATCCACGTGATGTCACCGTGGGCAAAGTGTCACTAACCTCTTACACTTTCATGAAGGTCCTGGAGTGCTGTGCCTATTATTTCATGGTCGCGTCCCTGACGGCTTCCTTTCCCACAACCGTGTGGAAGAAAGCCCTCCTGTTTTCTAGAAGGGTTTTTTGTCCTCACCTGCAGCTTCTACGTTTGTCTGGTCTGGCATCCCATCTCTTGACTCAGCCGTGCCTCTAACAGTTCCGGTTTGCACATTCCCAGCTTCGGCGAAAGCAGAAGGGCCTAGACGGAAGCATCTGGCTTGCAGAGGGTACAGACAGTCACAGGAGAACTTTAGAAGTTCTTGGTTCGAGGGGCATCTCAGCTAGAAACGCTATCAACCTCCGGAAAGTTGAGCTTAAAAAAAAAAAATCTGTTTGTTTGTATATGGGCTGATTTGTTTTTCTTGTATGTAAATAAATGTGTCTGTGCTGTGCCATAACCCTCTGAGCAAAGGTTGCAAGTCAGGAAGATTTGGAGCTTGTAACATTGAATTCTTTAAAACTAAAATAATAAAAGTAGCAATCATAATAAAGAATTGGCTGCCGGTTCCCCCACAGCAGGGCTGTCTCCCCACTTACGAGTGGTTACTTTTTGATTTTCCAAGCTTGCTGCAAATGGGTCTGAATCGGACTCGATTTCCCATCATAATTGCTTTCTGCGTGAAGAGGTCTTTTCCAGAACTGTCTGCTGCTGTTTTAATGGGAAGCCTGTCTATTTGTATGTTAATAGTTTCCTCTGCGTTATTGGGTTTGTCGACGGAAAAGCTCAAATCAGATGCTTCCCTATTTTCAAGGTTTACTATTAATCTCTGGATTTTTGGGCTAACACGAAGCCATTTCAGCCCCCTCTGTTCTAAGTCCTCCTGATGAAAGCGTGACGACGGAGGAGTGACGATCACAACGTGCTTTCTGACACGAAGCACAGTCGTACCAATAGGCCCTAGACGGGCCGGCCCCGGGGAACCCTGGTGCCCGTGCAGCCCCACAGGTGAGTGGGGCTAGTGACAGCTGGGCGGCCCGTGCTCATGTCTTCTGGCTTGGCTGAGTAAGGTCACCTGTACCAGGTGAAAGAATACTGTAGCCATGCCAAGGCCGTGATGAGTCCCCGGGGAGAAACCAGGACCTCAGGGCTCGAGAGGAACAGGCCAGCCTTTGAATTCAGACTCTGCAGGTGAGTGGCTCTCTAATACACTGCCAGCCACAGCCTCTTGAATTTGCAAGTTCCTCACCGTTAAAAAAAGAAACAGGAGCCCCGGTTCGAAAAGATATGTCCATCCCTATGTTATTTACAATAGCCAAGAGCAGCGTCATTTACAATAGCCAAGATACGGAAAACAACGCAAGTGTCCATCGGTAGATGAATGGATAACGGCGACGGGGTATGCGTCCCCAATGGAATATTACTCAGCCATAAAGAAGAATGACGTCTTGCCATTTGGGACGACACGGGGGACAGAGAGGGTATTCTGCTGAGTGAAGCGAGTCAGACAGAGAAAGACAAATACCATATGACTTCGCTTACATGTGGAATCTAACCAAACAGAACAAACGGAAAGTGGAAAGAGACCCATAAATCCAGAAAACAAACTGATGACTGCCAGAGGGAAGGTGGGTACGGGGATGGGCGAAACGGGAGAGGGACAGTGGGAGGTACAGGCTTCCTGGTACGGAATGAATAAGTCACGGGGATGAAAGGGACAGCGTGGGGAATATAGTCGACGGTACGGTAATCGTGTGGCACGGGGACAGATGGTACCTACACTTGGGGTGAGCACAGCATAACGTATACAGTTGTAGAATCACTGTGTCGTGCCCCTGAAGCGTATACAACATGGCGTGTCGACTATAATGAACAAAAAAAGTTTTTAAAAAAGTCATGAAAACGGGGGGGGCAGTCATGAACAGGAGCAGCATTCGCTTGTATTATTTATCCTGCTGATCGTGATGTCTAATTGCATAGCGTCCATGAAAACACCTGACGCCTGGCTATCAGTAGCCCTCTGAGACAACGATAGTTCAAACTCAGAACGCAGAATCTGCTCTTTGTAATTCACTCATCCATCGTTTGGTCCATAAGGACAGGGATTTTAATCTCTCTTGCTTCTCCGCAGTGCATAGGATACTCGTGTGCGCACAGTAGGTGCTTAATAAGTAATTCTAGACAAGACGACCAAATGGGGCTCAGTCATCACATACTTACAGTGCACCTGCTCTACCCCAGTACTTAGGCCAAGCACCAGGACCCTAGGAATGAAAATATGTTGGTCTTGTTCCTGAGAGCTCTTGACCGTTGAGGGGGTGGTCAGTGGAGGTCACAGAGAACAGAGATATAAATAGTTACAACAACGTGCACTTTCTTAAGAGTATGGCCTAGGAAGTGGCTGAATCAGAATCGCCCAGAGCATGTGTTAAAGATACAGATCTCCCCATGGCAGGAGACTGACGGAATCAAAATGGCTGGGGGACGGGCCCTGGGAAACTCATTTTTTTACCAGAATCCCAGAAGACCCTAACTTGCCCTTTTTTTAATTTTTTTTTTTCAACGTTTTTTATTTATTTTTGGGACAGAGAGAGACAGAGCATGAACGGGGGAGGGGCAGAGAGAGAGGGAGACACAGAATCGGAAACAGGCTCCAGGCTCCGAGCCATCAGCCCAGAGCCCGACGCGGGGCTCGAACTCACGGACCGCGAGATCGTGACCTGGCTGAAGTCGGACGCTTAACCGACTGCGCCACCCAGGCGCTCCCTAACTTGCCCTTTTGTTAGGAAACTCAGCAGACGTGCATCTTGAGGACGGTGTTTGAGTTATTGCAAAGTTTTGTGACAGCTACAGTCGGGGCCAAGGGGACCCAGGGAAGCCCACTTAGGGAGATGACTTTGGAACTCTGGTTTGAGAGGTAAGGAAGAGATTGCAGATCAAGAAGGGTCTGAGGACGCCCTGTCAGAGGGGAGGGCACAGACCGGTCCCCACTGTTCCCGAAACAACCGACAGAGGAGGTCTGAAAGAGAAGGCGAGACAAGTCAGTCCAAGGAATTCGGACTTTATAAAAAGCAAATTTTGCAAGCAGATGACAAAACCAGATTTTTAAGATTGAGGTACAATGGCGTGCAACATGACATTAATTTCAGGGGTACGACGTCTTGATTCACCATCTGTATACCCTGCAAAACGATCACCATCAGCCTAGCTGACCTCCACCATCACAGTTAACAACTTTTTGTTTTTCTCTTGGGACAAGAACTTTTAAGACCTGCTCTCTCAGCAACTTTTAAATGTGCAATGCAGTATTATTCGGATTTGTATTTTTTTTTTAATAAAGAACAATCCTGTCGATTAATTCAAACATAATTAAAACACTGAATTGACAGAAATTGCAGACAGATGCAGGACTGAGTGTGTTTTGGCAAATGAACCAAGGAGCAAAGAAGGATCCTTTAACAGGACCCATGAGCCTGAAAGTTGCCGGGAAATAAAGGGAAATGGCAGTTGGAGACGATCTATAAATCAACACGAGCAGGAGAATGACCCAGAAGCAGGGAACGGACCGTGAGTTCATTCTGCTAAGCGAAATGAACGTTTTGGTTTTTTTTTCTTTTTTAAAGTACTGTTTGCCTGTTTAGATTCCTTTCATGTCATACTGCCTCTGAATCCAACTGCTTGTCCGGCTCTCCATATTTTTTCTGGATAAAAACCAGGGCACGAGGTGTGTCGGGCCCATGCTCAGGGTGGGGTGGCCTGGGAAAGGCAGGATTTGGGGAGGAGGGGGTGGGCCTTGGAGTCCGGGATTTGCCAGTCATAACCCTGTGACTTTGCCCATGTTCTAGACCCTCCCAAATTCTTAGTTTCATCATGTACTAATGAGGTAAATATTAGGTGTGGATAGTAATAACTATTTCCCAGGGCCATTTCAAGGGCTGACTGGTATAAGGAAAAAAAAAAAAAAAGCCAGGCATGCAGGGGGGGCTTGGGGAAGGATGGAGAATCACGGGAAACGGTGGCAGTGATACAATCATTATAAAGATAGCATTTCTTTATTCCCTGGGGAGCTGAGCCTGGAATCTTCCCAATCACATTTTTGCTTAGAAGAGTTTGGCTGGGAAATAACCGAAACTGGGAGGTTCCCCTCCCAAAACTTGTGTGCAGAGGGCACCCGCTTTGCTCGGGGCACAGCAGGCAGGGCAAAGGCGCCTTGCTCTGGTGACTCAGCTCACCTATCTCCATGGGGTGACCAGTGCCGCCTCCTCCAGGACCCGAGCTGGCTGTCCCGGCTGCTGCCCTTACTGAGAAGGTGGCAGGAGGGGCCGGCCTGGCCCTAGAAGGCCCTTCACTGAGTGACAGCCGGAGTGCCTCGTCTGAGTCACTGCTCAGGGCGGGGCACGTTGCTGGGGCATGGGTGTTCCAGGGGAAGGTGGGCCTGTCGTGACAGAGCCCCCAGACTCAGTGCTGAGTCACCCCCTGAGTGTCCTCAGCCCCCACTCCCTGCCTCTCTTCCCTTCTGGACCTGACCGGGCCCATTCTGGGAAGGTATTAGGCAATGGATCGCCTAGAGACCCCGGTGCACCTACAGCCCAGGAAGAGTTAAATAATTATCCCAGGAGTCAAGCAATTGCTTGGCTCAGAGAACCAATAATACTTAAGCGTTTGCTGTATGCGAGACCTTGAATGGGGTTGGAATAGGAGGTGGAGGATGACAGAGAGCGTGGCCAACTCGCTCCTGTGTGCCCGGGGCTGCACCTGGTTTTAAACGGAGGAGTCCTGGGTCCCCCGGAAGCCCCTCTGTCCCTGGCAAACAGGGGAGCTGGCCCCTGAAGGGACAGGGTGGTAGAGAAAAGACAGGCGTCTGTGCCCAGAGGTGCTGACTGGTGAGGACGTGCTGCTGCCTGACATTTACGTGCGTGAGTGTTTGCTGTGTGCCTGGCACTGTTCTGGATTCCCTTGTGTAAGCCCCAGAGCGATCCCACGAGGCAGGTACCATCCGGGTTTGCCAACGAGTAAACTGAGTCACAGGAGGGCCGAGCGACTCTGTGAGGTTGCAGGAACACTAATGTCAGTGCATGAATCTTGGCGGTCCAGGTCCAGGCTGAGCCCCATCTGAATTCGTTGCGTGGATCAGTACACACACACACACACACACACGTGGGTCTCCCGTGGCACATTGCTGCAGCAAATGTCATTTCAAAGAAGCCCGGTCTCACAGTGGAGGACGTTACGGGGATCAGGACCAAAAAGATCCCAGCTCCCGAGCAACCCTTCCTAAAACGCCTCTTCCCTCCGTTCCATTCACCTGGTCCACGTCTATTCTGGATCCTTCCCTTTCTAAACTTCCAAAACCTTCTTCCCCTTCTTCCCTTCCTCTCTTTCTCTCTTTCCCTTAAAAAAAAAAAAAAAAACAAAAATCAAAAAACAAACAAACAAAAAACCCTCCCCATCTGCCCGCTTCTCCCAGCCCCTCTAGAAGGAGCCCTGCCAGGGGCTGGCCACAAAGCAGGCTTCCTTCCCTCCTTCCGGGAGCTTCCCCTCTGGCGTCTTGCCACAGCCCAGGACCCAGGCAGGTGAGACAGAACTTTCCTAGGCAGTCAGATGGGAGGTGTAGGTATGGAGGAGGAAAACTGGGAGCCCCACACATGAAACCACCCTGTTCCCTCACCTCTGACGCTGCTCCCTCTGTACCCATGGCTGAGCCACAGACCCACGGCCCATCGCCGTCAGGACCCCCAGAGCCTGGGAAATCCTTCAGACCCCATATCGGCATCTCTTTTCAAGCCCACGTGCTCGCTCCTGGTGTCTGTGCTATTCTTGCTGGGGTGGGGCTTTCTACAAAATCCCTCAAAGAACATTTAGCGCATTTTGTTTACTTAGTGCATATTTCAAGCTCCTTCCTGGGCCAGTGTTCCCAACCCCCTGGGGGGACGGTGGGTCTGACACACACTGTTTAACTGTGGGGTCCGCTTCACTCGTGCCACGGGGCTCACACCCAAGTCCAGGGAGCCTGAGACCACTCACAGGGAGATGAATTCAATAATACCAACATTTTGTGGGGGTGTCTGGGTGGCTCAGTCGGTTCAGCATCCAACTCTTGATCTCGGCTCAGGTCACGATCTCACGGTTCGTGGGATTGAGCCGTGCCCCACTCTGTGCTGACAGCATGGAGCTTGCTTGGGATTCTCTCTCCCTCTCTCGACCCCTCCCCACCTCAATCAACACCTTAACAGGTACAGCCATAACCATTAGAGAACACACCCAAGATCAAGGTTGGTCCCTTGGCACACGTGTACTGAATGCCTCCTGGATGCCAGACACCTCCAGGGGCTGTGGTTACGAAGACACAGAACATGGCCTCGGCCCTTGTGCAGATACGAGCCTAGGTGAAGGGGTGGGCCTGTGGGCAAGAACAAGAACGAAACAATAGGCTCTGGGTGATGACAGTCACCGGGATCGTGGATCACAGGATCCCGGGAGACAGGTGCTGGGAGCAGTCAGCGAACACTTTGTGGGTGCAGAGGACCAGCAGGAGGAATCGGGAATGACAGCCGTGACTTCCACCTGCAGAAGGGACTGTGCTAATGCTTCAGCCCACAGGATGTGCCGTAGATTATTCTGGGCCAGTGCTGTGCTGGTTGCACCCCCGAGTGTATGAGACAGGCAGTGGCACGTAACAGACACGGAAGACGGAATGGCACGCGCGATCATGATTATTACCAACAAGTCCAGAGTGTTACGGGATCGTAAAACCAGAGGGTTGGTGCACCCAGGAGATCTCCTAGAACTAGAAACTAAAGTATGAGTGGGTTGTTCACGTAGAGAACAGACACGTGTGAGAGGGAGTTGAGTCCCAGAGAGACAAAGACATGAACAAGTATGTCGCACTGGGCAGGGTGGGTAGAACGTGAGGGAGGGAGGCGGATGGAAAGGTGGACCGGGATGGGGGCCCTTGGCTGAAGAGGCTGTGTGATGCGGCGATCAGGGGTTTGACTTCGTCTCCCGAAGACAGTAGAGAATTAGACAGTAGATGCTATTCTCACTGTCAACAAAAAGTCCACTTCTTACTTATCAGTGTTATGGGACAGCCTCCCCAACATTTTTACAAAGGCATGAGTTTGCTAAGCAATAAAGAAATGATCACTTTTATTAAATATTTATTAAATATACACTATATGCTGAGAACTGAGAACTGGTCCAAACCCAGGTGACGGGAAGGGGGGCAATGGAGATAGGGTGACTCCCTCGGGAGCCCACATCCTCGCTGGGAGAGGACACTCGCACCCCAACTGATATTTAATCCTTTAGTTTAAATTATGTTGGTATCCAGAACAGGGTGTGGACCTGAGAACCATGAGATCTGTTCAGCAGGAAAAGTCTGAAGGCTGAAGGACTCAGATGAATGAAGGGCCTTGAGGCAGAAAGAGCTGAGCTCAGATCTGAAGGTGGGGAAGGCATGGGCCACATAAAGGGGTGGATGCAGGTGCTGTGGGCAGATGGGCATGACCGACCCAGAAGCAAGGTGTAGAGGGCTGAAAGCCACCTTCTTCCCCACCGCTCCTTCTTTCCTTCTTGCCCTCTCCCGCTCTTATTTTGAGAAAACTGTAAACCCCCGTGCAGTTACAGCAAATAATGCAGAGAGATTCCATATATGTGACACCCAATTCTCTCCATCTGACATCTTCTGTAATTCCAGTAGAATATCCCGACCAGGAAATTGATAGTAGACTGATGGCCATTTCTTTTTCTTTCTGTTTTTTTTTTTTTTAAGAAGATGAAACTTCACACATAAATAATAAAAACAGCCACTTCATTATCAAAGAGTCCCAGCATCAGGAGTAACTATTTCACCTCCCTCAGACAAAGCTTCACGTCTCTCTGGGCGAAAGAGCCTATGTGCACACACACGTGTATGCATGTATGTATATAAGGGTACAGACGCACACATAGACAACTAGATGATTTTTCCAGCCTATTAAATCATCTAACTCAAAATTGGAATTGTTACATTATTAACTAACCAAAGATGACTCTTCTCTCTTTAAGGAAAAAAAAAAAACTAACTCTATCTTTAAGTAAAGTATTTGAAATAGGATATTAAGTTATAACTCCTGGGGACGGGAGCTTGTAATAATTATGTTGAACAGCTCCCTTGGTTTTGAGAAGAAAGTGGGCAGGAATATTTTTCCCCTTTTTATATCATTCCAGTTTGGCCCTGGAACACTCATCATTTTATAACAATTCCACGTGTCATCCCTCCTACCATCATTCTATTAGAGCCTCGCTTCCCTCAGGATTTTTGAAATAGATTTCAGGGAAGGGGAAGTCAATGCAATGCCTTTTCTTACACACCAATATATTTTGCTCCTTGCTGCAGGTTCACATTCCAAGTAAAGATTCTGTCCCGCGATACAGTTAGTCCTATTTTCTGTCAGGAGGAAGAGATCGAAAAGAGGAAGCAAATGGAAATGTGAACCGGGGCGCAGGAAAGCTACAGGGTATTTGTAAGAATCAGAGTGATGTGCCTTTTAATAATGCACAAAGAATGCACACAGACACTCCGACAAGAGCTGGTAGTCACCTGGCTAGGTCCTTTACAAATAACTTTCCAAACATCTACAACAAAACTACGAACTATGCCTTCCTTATTCATGCCCATTTGCCAGATGGAAAACAAAAACAAAAACAAAAACAAAAACACAAAACCAAAACCAAAAACAAAACAAGTCTCAAGGGAAGAAGGCAATTGCTCTGAAAGTCACAGAGAGTAAGAGAAAGACGTCGTGAGTCAAACTCAGGTCGGTGCAACTCAAGACCCGGTGATCTTTCCACCGCATCACCTCGCTGGAGTGCAGTTGATTTTTTTTTGATATAGCATTGCTGAGGACAAAGAGAGTATATCCCTTGGTGATCTGAGATAGAATCCGGGGCCTCGAAGGTTGTGCTGTAACTAACTGATAATGAGACTGGCTTGGAGCTCCGATGAGGACCTTTCGGTAACTCTTGATCCTTAAATTGTAACTGTGGATTCTTGTCCTTTCTCTGGTGGCAGAATACTGCACGGATTTTGAAATAAAAATCGTAATTATAGATCCCCTTGGGCAGTTCCGAGGCCTTCAGGAGAACGGCACCCCCAACCATTCCAAAGTTTTACTCGGAAGAAGGTTAGCCTTGGAAGTTTTCCTCTCTCTTGCCATGGTTTGTGGAATCTGACCCCGGCCCCCGTCCTATGCCTTATCTGCATTTACTTAATCGTTCCTTGCAACAACCCTTTGAGTTCCAAGTTCTAAGTTCTAAGGTTACCTCATATACACGATAAACCTCAGAGGGGTGAGGAATTGACTCGGGGTCCCTCGAAGAAGCAGCTGCACCCCAGGGACGGGAATCCAGGTCAGACTGTGCTAAAAGGAGCTGGCTAATAACTCGGAAGCTAATCATGGCAGAAGACTGTCTGTAGCATATACTTTTCTAAATAAAATGCCCCCCAGCGGGCCTTCTTCACCTTTTCTGTTTGGATGGCTATCACATAGCCTTTCCAAAGCCCTCTCAAAGAATACAGCACTAGACTTCACTTCATGTACGCCAAGGACATATGCAATGATGCCCCAAACATGCACAGACAATCCTCATCACTCACACATTCCATATTTCCTAGAATTGACTTGTAATCCCAAAATTGATCCTTGCAGTGTTTTGTGGTCACTCGTGGACAAGTGCGGAGCAGCAAAATATCTGGGTTGCTTGATGCTCGTGTTCCCTTGAGGTAATGAAGGAGATGCCCTGCCTCTGTATTTCAGATTATACTGTAAATAATGTCCTTTTTACAGTCTATTTAGTGCCACATTCTAGTGCTTTTTATTGGTGAGTTTGTTGTTTAAAATGTCCCCTAGACACGGAGCTGGAGTGCTGTCTAGTGGTCCTGAGAGTAAGAACACCAGAATGTGTCTCATGGAGAAAACAGCTGTGTTAAATACGCTTCACTCAGGCATGGGTTATAGCGCTGTTGGCTGTGAGTTCAATGTTACTGAATCAACAGTATGTCTTAAATAACCTGGCAGTTATATATTTATCAGTTGATGAAAATGCGACCAGAGGCTTGTAGGAACCTAACCCTGTATCTCCCTTAGGAGCAATGGTTCAGTATTCACTAATTCAGTATTCACGAATTCAGTATTCACGGTGACTTTATACAACATAACTCTCATCGCTACAATACCTATAAAATAAGAAATAACTGAAAACAATCTTTGGATAGGAGGACAATATTAAATTAACTTATCCATAAATGAAGTTATATGAAGCCATGAAAGCTAAGTGGTCAGAAGAATAAAAAATTACCATTATGTAATGCAAATGGAAGGGATGGGAGCAGAGTAGTAAGCTATGTAAATCCCATGGCTCAGAATTTACATAATTGGGACCTAGCTTTAAACACACACACATGAAACCCAGCTTGGAAGGAAAGTTTCATGGTGGTCACCTTTGTGTAATGTGCTTATGGATATTATGGAGGGTCTTCTTTATAATTTATAATATTTTTAAGTTAATTATGCTATATATATTTAATTTATAATCATAACTGATTCAACAATCATAACTGATTCAAAATAGTTTCATCATTTGATAGTCTTCATAAATATGTCCAACCCTTTTGGAATAATATACAGACACATCAAGCACCATAAAATGCTCATAAACATTGCCCTGGTGATTTGTATTTTAAGGAAATAAGTTACAATTTGGTTAAAAGTTTGGTGCATAAAGACACTTATTACATATATTTTATTCAAGAAACACATCTGAAGCAAATTAGTAAAAATGCCAGCAGCGTGAGGTCAGGAACATTGCAACATAAACACAATGAGATACCATGTAGCTATTATGTACGTGTATTTAAGAAATAGTTAATCAGCACTTACTGCGGGCTAGAGATATAACTGTGAGCAAAAATGATACATTGAGGAACTTCTGTTTCTCCAGAAGGAAGCAGATATTAATCAAAGAAACAAACACAAAAAAGTAACACTGCTCTGATCAGTGTTAAGGAGAATGGTCCTTTTGTGATTTAGGAGGGAATAGTGACCAAGCGAGGGAGTGAGGATTCTTAGCTATTTCCCCAAGAAACATGCGACTGAGCTGAGATGTGATGTTTATTATGACTCTGAAGACAGATGGATGAAAGATCTATAAATAAAAATAAGACTGGTACTATAATTACAATATGTAAATACACATATGTAGATAGAGATAGGAATTTGCAAAAACAATGGAAGCAGGTCTACTAGGATAGTGAGATAGTGGGGGGTGATTTTTTTCTTAAAGTGACTGTTAATGTCCTTGTAGTATTTTTATAGTTAAAAACTTTAAATGTAGTCATCTCACATTTTTACTTGACCCAATTATATTTTTACATACTCAAAATTATAAATTTATATTCAAAATAACATTTTAATAGCCTTGCATGGTTTATGTTATTATCTTTCCATATAAATATTCTATCTTAGGGATTCAAATTAATATATGTTCACTATCAGAGCAATTGCTCAGGGTTAAAATGTTCTTTCTTACCCTACTGTCAATCCAATGCTCAAAATGATTTGGTGAGTTTTTTTTTCAACTCCCCTTTTTCATGGTTTTATTTGCTTTTCATATCAGAGTTAAAGACTGAAAATATATCAGTGCTATCTAATAAGGTTAAATCTGACTCTAAATAAGTTCTCTCCATTAAAAAAATCAATTGATTTTATTAAAAAAGAGAATAGGAAGAAATATACAACACACTGCTGGTCCAAGGGTAACAGGTTGATCTGGTCAGCCCCTTGTCTAGAATTTGTGTTTCGTGTTCTGGGTCCTCTTCCCCAGTGGGAGACAACAGCGGTGGGTAAGACAAAAGGATTGCAAAGGTCATACAAAACCCACCGGGGTGAGTCTATTCCAGAGATTAGGAAAGAGAGCTCAAGTTCATGTGCACCAAACACTGCTCCCATAAGGGGAACTCAGAGTGGGCACCCCTCACCCCCAAGCATGTGCTGGGTAAATTAATACATTTCAAAAGCCTAGAGAAACCACACTTCTTTGTGAAAACAAGGATACCTGACAAAAGTTCTATCTAGGTAGCTCCCCTTGCCTAGGTCCTTGGAAAGACAGAAGGCAATGCTAACCATAGTGCTGAGCCTGCACCTCCCCCCTGGGACAGTTGAATGTCTACCGAGAGTATGATACAGGGCCACCTACCATGTTCTAATCATCTGCAGCAGCTGTAACTTCTAGAGCACTTTAGAGCTCTGAGACCTGACCAACAACTCAAGACTGAAACAAACTTTCAAGAAAATGAAGAAAAGAGCATTGGTTTATGGCAAACCCTATGAGGGACCATCTCACCCTCTCCCGGCCTTGTCTTATTTCTTCTCTCTCTTCTCCCTCTGCCTGCCCCACCTCCTCCTTTTTATTCCTTCTTCCAACTTGGTCTTCCCCAATTCTGTCTTTATTCTGGATTTTGTTTCACAAGAGAAGACCCTTCTTCTGGTCCCTCTGTTGATTCTCTGCAGCCATTCTGTTCCCTCCTTTCAACCTCCCTATTAATGCTTTCTTGGTCCATTTCCTTACTTTTTGTTTTAAATTTTAATGTTTATTTTTGAGTCAGAGAAAGACAGAGCACGAGCGGGGGAGGGTCAGAGAGAGAGGGAGACACAGAATCTGAAACAGGCTCCAGGCTCTGAGCTGTCAGCGCAGAGCCCGACGCGGGGCTCAGACTCAAGAACCGTGAGATCATGACCGGAGCTGAAGTCAGATGCTTAACCGACTGAGCCACCCAGGCACCCCCCTCGGTCTGACTCTTTAAATGGGAAAACTGATAACATGGCATTAAAATATTCTCCTTGGTTTTTCAGATCTCTACTTTGAAGAAGGAGCTACTAACCTTCCCTTTAGAAGTGACTGAACTGAGTGTCCCAGAAGTGAGAATGTAGCCCCAGTCGGGCTGGGCCGGGGGTCAGGGGAAGGCAGAAAGGGACACTAGGTAGGGACTCAAGACCTTTCCCCTGGATATTTCGGGGCTCCATGTAGGTGTTCTCCCTTAGAGAGGTTTTCCCTGGACACCCTACCTTGAAAGAGGGTCTCTCTATGGTGCCCTCTCAATTCGTTATCCTGCTGGTTTCTTTTCTGGCACTTTCCACACATAAAACCTAACTTTTGTATTCCAGTTAAATGTATATCTCATTTGTTTGTTTGTTTACCTTCTGTCCCTACCGTCTCTGAGAATGCAAGCTCCAAGAGAGGAGAAGAGACAACAGATATGCTGGGTCCCATTCAATCCCCAGTTCCCAGAGCAGTTCATGCTGCCTGGGATGTGCTCGATGAACATTTGTTGAATAAACACATGATTACATAAAGAAAACTGACTTTTGGGGTAGAGCCTACGTGGTGCTTGGGTGAAGGGTTCTATGGCTAAAAGACAAACAACTTTTCCTTTTTTTTTTTTTTTTAAAGCAAATACACGACCTGAGACGTAAGGATCTAAGCCAGTGTGAGTCATGCATGAAACATTTAAATGAGGTGAAAGAAAAACAGTCATAAAAATAATGACATAAAAGTGTTTTTCAGGTATGAAATCTTTAAAAAGTCGAAAGAAATCTGTGGCTTCATTTTAGCAAGATGTTTTGCTTAACCCCACGTGTCCAAATTATTATCAATCGGACGCGTGCTATCAAAGAATCACGGAGGGGTTCTTTTGGTCCCTTTGTCTTGGAGCCTTTATTTGAAACCCAGTGTGTGTTTGACCGTGAAGCAGTCTCCACCAGCCTGACCTCAGGTCCTCCGAAGGCACATGTGGCTATGGATCCTGCACAGCAGTGGTAGCAAAATCTTTCATTTAAAAATTTATTTATTTATTCATTTTGAGGAGGGGGAGAGCAGAGAGAGAAGGAGACAGATTCCCAAGCAAGCTTTGCCCTGGCAGCGTGGAGCCCCACGTGGGGCTCCAACTCGTGAACCATGAGATCATGACCTGAGCCGAGACCACGAGTCAGATGCTTAACCAACTGAGCCACCCAGGCGCCCCAAATTCTCTTCATTTTTGACATCAGGACCCTGAGGCAAAGAGGGGTGGGGAGCGAGCTATGGCCATGTCACAAGGAGTCTGTTCTGAGCAAACTCAGGCCACAGCTCTGGGTTCTCATTCCTCATGCTGTATATACTATTCACCTTTCTACAAGGGGCTGTGAGCACGGCCTTCACCTGAGCTGCTCAGTTTCGGTCTCACCAAGATCTCCGTGTAGCTATGCAACCTTGAGCAGATGATTCACTCAGTTTCTCATAATTTGAAGAGGGTTCTTCATAATGAACCAGAATCAAGTTATCCTAAAATTTTTACTTAAGATAAACCCATGCTACGGGATAAATTATGTCCTCTGAAAAGATATGTTTAAGTCCTAACCCCCAGTATCCAGAACTTACTGGAAAATGGGGTCACTGCCTATGTAATTGTTAAAGTGAGGACATATCGGGGTAGGGTACACCCTGCACTCAGTATGACTAGTATCATATGAGAAGACAGAAGACAGAGACAGGGACACAGGGAGGGCTCCCTGTGACCACAGAGGACAGGCAGAGATTGGATCAATGTGCCCACAAGCCAAGGATTGCTAGCTGCCACCAGAAGCTAGGAAGAGGCAAAGAAGGATTCTGCTCACAGCTCCAGTGGGGGCACTGCCCTGCTGACACTTTGATTTCAGACGCGTGGCCTCTAGAACTTAAGAGGAGAAATTCCTGTGGTCTCAAGCCACCCAGTTTATGGTAATTTGTTACAGCACCCTTAGGAGTCGAATACACCCATAAACAGTTTGCCAGATGAAACACGGAATGCCCAGTGAAAGTCTAATTTCGGATAACAAAAAAAAACAAAGCAAAAAAACAAAAAAACAAAAAACTGTTTAGCATAAGTATGTCCCACACAGTATTTGAAACATACTTATACCCATTCGGTGTCCTGTGTTTAGATGTTCTAAACCTGGCAACGCTACCCATAAATCACATTGGTGTGCGTCAGCCACAGCTTTATAGAACATTAGCTATTGTCAGGATATTATTATGGCTCGATAAGGAGAGGAAATATGTAGATATACACATGCTGTGTGTAAATGAATATATACATGCTATAAACATTCTAACTTTGTAGGTAGTTACGAATGGATGTTGTAAGATTCATTCTATTATTTTCAATTTTTTTCTTTAAAGTTTATTTTTGAGAGAGAGAGACAGAGAGAAAGATAGAGAGAGAGAGAGAGAAAATGAGTGGGGGGGAGGGGCAGACAGAGAGGGAGACACAGAGTCCGAAGCAGGCTCCAGCCTCCGAGCTGTCAGCACAGAGCCCGACGCGGGGCTCGAACTCATGGACCGAGAGATCATGACCTGAGCCGAAGTAGGAGGCTTAACTGACTGAGCCACCCAGGCGCCCCTGTAATATTCATCTTAGCTCTGACTGAAGTTAGAGCACTGACACAATCTGCTAAATAAAAATGAAATCGAATTGCCACATGACGAAGGGCCCGTGGGGCGGCTCTCGGCTTCCTCGGGGCTCTGCAGGCCCAATTTCGTCACAGGTGGGCCGGTGCACGCGCAGGCCCCAGCGTGCTGCGGGGGCCGCGTGCCTGGGCAGGCCCCAGTGCCTTGGAAAACCACTGTGTCCCAACAGCCTGTCCCTCCAGCACTGCTTGTGGGTGCCCTTCCCAAACGCTCCCACCGGCTCCTCCCGCTGGAGCAGCAGCCTGGCTGCGAGAAACTGTCAATTTGAATAGCCAAGCAGATGTTATCAATATCTGCAAGATGCACCCATCATTCTTTCAGTGGTATGAACGGGGGACGGTTTCCTTTTCCGTCCCCTCCTTCTCCATCCCTTCCCGCCCCCCAGCTGCGGGCTTCCTGTCATTCTTCCCGCAAGACTGGGGGGCCGGGGGGGGGGGGCTTCGGGCTCACACGATCTTAGCGGGCGGAGATAAACTGGGCTGAATATTTATGATCCTGCTTTTCGGGAAGAGCAGATTCTGGGTGTGTCTGAGGTTCAGGAAGTTGATGGAAAAGAGGGAGAAATCAAGAAACAGATGTTTTGGGGATGTGTGTGTGTGCGCGTGTGTGCATCACAAACAACTATTTAATTTTGTAGACCTGAGATCCTTACTAGAATGTGAATCACAAGTTTCACATCCTAGAATTAATTGACAGTTAATCAGCCCCGCCAATATTTATTGAGAACATACTATACACCCATGATTTAAATGCTGGCGATCTAGCAGTGAACAAGAAAGACTAACCCTGCTTGTCACGAAATTTTCCTAGCAGTGAGAGGAGGCAGATAAGAAGATAGTAAATAGTTAAGTGCTTGAAATGTTGTCTGTAATAATGTCTGGCAAGGCAAAATGATAGTGCCGAGAGTGTTGGGAACAGGGACATCTACTTTAGGAAGGGATCTCTGAGGAGATGGCATTAAAAAGACTCCTCCCCAAAGGATAAGGGGATAGCCGAAGGAAGGCAGTGGTGAGCCACGGAGGGTTTTTCTAAAGAAGACGACCTGGTATCCAACAGTGCCTCAGGAACTTCACCCTAGAAGCCTCTAGAAGAGCTGCTGCTCATCAGAGAACCATGCCATAAGCCCCCCACTGCATGTCATGAACGGGTTTCTCCTTGCTGCATCTAAAATGATTCTAGTTACGCATCATCCTTGGATGAGTTACGGAAAGAGCCTCCCGAATAATTTTCTGGGTTCTGTGGTGCAGATGATGAGCTCGGGGTGAGAAACGCTTTGAACGTTAGACACTGTGACCAGAAATCCAGGACGTGCGATGATGGGGAGAAGAAGGAAGTGGAAATAGAGATACACGGGACGCATCTCCCACCTGAGCCTGTCTCCTCCACTGGAAGTGGGCGTCCTGACGCCTCCCTGGAAAGAGTTTCGGGAGGTTGAAAAGAGACAACACAGGGAAGCGTGCTCAGCTCGGTGCCTGGGAGCAGGTGGCATCTCTTTCCTTCTTTTCTCTTTTTGTCCACGGTCTAAGGAACCCAAATGAGAGTGGGGCACATCTACGAGTGGAAAACTGCAAAAATCTCTTAATCCCAAATTTTTCAGAGGATGTAAAACTATCATGGGACCCAAAAAGCCATTTGAGGACCAGACAAGGAAACATACACACACACACACACACACACACACACACACTGCACTCCATCCCTTCATGTACCACAATCTTACTGTCAGTAACAAACATGCAATTCCCTCTGTTCTGAACAGAAAATCCACAGTCCAAGCTGACTTAGCCACGGGAGAGATGGGCGTGGAGGTACTGTGGCCAGAAAACTTGCTGTTCGGGGTTTTGTGCAGGCCTCCACATCCCACCCACACCCCCCCCCCATGCATATCTCTGATGGTCCATCCGTGACCCTGACTTCACCATAAAGTGTTCCAAGGGCCAAAAATCTTCCTCAGCCACTTGACAAACTTCTGTTATTCTCCTCACGCACCATAATGCATTCTTCCGCGTTCGTACATACGCTCCAATGGACGGAGAGGCGTTCACACCGAGAAAACTCACTTGCAACTAACTGCTTTACACTTCTATCCCAATGAATCATAATTGCCTGATTCCTTCTCTTGCCTGTGACTTGACTGTGAGCTTCAGAGGACTGAGACTTATTTATTTGGCTTTGCTGTGTGCTGCTGCTGTCCGGCAATAGCTATCTGTTGAACAAATAAATACAGCTAAAAAGCAAACAAATGAACTCAAAACCACATCTGCACAGCCTGTATATGAACTCACACATAAATCCCCAACTCACGGATAGTCCTGATCATACTCAGGTATACGTCCACGCAAAAGCCACGTGAGTCAGTTGCACACACGGGTATCCACCCATCTCTTTCTATATCTCAAGTTGTTCTGTACGTCCCCCAACATCCCACATCTCCCTGCATGTAGATAATTCTCACTAATGCCAGGTGCCTGGCTGGCTTGATATGGTGGCGTCCTGGCCTGGAACAGGTGAAAGAGGCTACCCCAGAGAGTTTAGAGCCCTCTGCTCTTCAAAGCTCACTGCTGGCACCCAAGACCAGGTGCTCGGCAAGGGTGATTGTGGTTCATGGGCCTGATTCTGAGGTCTATCTCGGATGAGTCAGAACTTAACATCAGCCAACAGGGGAGACTTAATCTATTTAATATACTCTCTGCTCTGGGGTCCCAGATGGTGAAGAGGCCAAGCAAAGATGTCAAACTGTGTGTGGTCTTTAAATAGCCCTTGATGTTTGTCACAAGAGTTGAGCCTGGGGCCTGGATCCATTCCAGTTGGTAATTGATAATTCCAACTGGTAATTACGTGCTCTGGGTAGTTTCGGTTGGCGTTCCGCACATCCTGTCCTCAAATGGCGAGAGGTGTTCCTGGGTTTCATGCCAGAGGTGGCTCCATTTCAAGCCCCATAAAGTTTCTAAATACCTTTGGAATGCTGCAGGATGAAGGATGCTATCCTCATTAAACACATGGGCTTCTCAAAAGAAAACCCATTACTCTCTGATAATGACAATTTTTCCTGGTCCTTATGTTCCTTGTTAAAGGAAAATGTCAATTAATAAAGAACACACACACATAACCCTTCCCAGGAATTAGTTAATTATGTCAACCAATGTCCTAGGGGGCCAAACAAGTAATCTGCTTGCAAATTATTGTATTCTTCAGAATATATAGAGACATTCTAGGTTGCCTTGATGCCTTTCTTCCTCGTTTTTCTTTCACACTTTTTGAGATCTAATTACTAAATGCCCGCGGATTGAGGTCTGCTCACTTGTCTTTTCCTGGCATATACCTCCATTTAAGAAGACACAGGCCTATTTCTACCCTTTGCACAATGGACACCGGCCAGGGCTTTATGATAGTCATACCAGGAATAAAACTGGAGCCTTCCTTTTCCTCTTCTCTCAAAGGAATTCCAAAGCAAAATTCAGTTAAAAACATGAGATGTTGATCACAGACGCAAGCAACTGCAAGACTCAAGAGGCGCAAAGAGTCTTACTTGGAGCGGCCCCTTCCCCACAAATGTCCTTAATTCCTGAAAATGCCTCTGGGTCTGTAATGAGCACATGCCCAACTCATCACCTGTGTGTTTCGCTCTCTGTTGCTATGAAGTGCACCAAAGCGCACCAAACTGCAGTGCCCTGAAAGATCAGCACTATTTTATTTCTCAGTTTGGGGGATGACTGTGCTCATCTGGGCGGATCTTGCGCTCATCTCACCGATGGTCCCTCTAACAGTTGAGGCCAGATGGTGGCTGGGGCTGCACTCATCTGAAGACAGAGACATGAGATCATGCTGTCTCAGGGCCGATTCTTTCTATGTGGCCTCACCAAGTGGTCTTCACCCAGCGGTCTCTCCCACTGAGCAGCTGGACTTCTTCCCCAGCGTCTAAAGGCTCCCAGGTGTGAACATTTCAAGAAGCAAGACGCAGAAGCCGCCAGTCTTCTTGAAGGCGGGGCTGGAACCAACACATTACTCCCTCTGCATTCTGTAGTTAGGCAGGAGTGGGGTCAGCTCAGGTTCCACGTGGAAGGCACTACACCAGTGTGTGAGGGCTGGAAGGTATGGCTCGCTAGGGGCCACCTTCGAAGACGAGCTGCCACACCATCACTGTCTCTCTTGTCAACCTCCACCAACAGCTGCTGGTCACACTTGACTGGGGATTCCTCATCTCATGCTCACCCACTCAGACCTGGAACGCCCCCTTCTCTGGCCCGTCTCTCCCTCTATCCTGTTTCCCGCTTTGGGTTTTGAGTTCCTGCTTCTCCTCCATGGCATCAACCCTGCCCTTTCCCCTGTGTTGAACTTCAGTGACAGCTCATAATGACCTCTCCTCTCTTCACTTGAAATCTGATAGGGATTCCACCCAGCTTCAAATCAAATATTGTTAAAACAAAACAAAACAAAACAAAACAAAATTGAGAAATGGTATATATAATATGATTCTGTTTATGGTAAGAAATGTAAATGAACAGTTGCATATGCTTATGTAAGTTTGTGTATCCACGTAACATAAAATATAGGGTAAGTACACATGATGGAAATTTCCAACACAGATTTACCCTAGGCAATATTTGGATGCTGAGAAAGGGGTAATAGGCAACTTTTTGATTTTATACTCTAATGGATATTAAAAAAATTTCCAATGAGTTCACACCCCTTTTATAAAAAAAAGTAATGTAGAAATCTAATTCAATTTTAGGAAATATTTGCTGAACTTCTAGCAGAAACAAGACCCCATTCTTGGACTAGTGATTTTAAAATTGATAAGACATGGTCTTTTAAAAAATTTTTTTCCAGGGGCACCTGGGTGGCTCAGTCGGTTAAGCGTCTGACTTCAGCTCAGGTTGAGATCTCACGGTCCGTGAGTTCAAGCCCCGCACCGGGCTCTGTGCTGACAGCTCAGAGCCTGGAGCCTGCTTCGGAGTCTGTGTCCCCGTCTCTCTATCCCTCCCCCACTGACACTCTGTTTCTGTCTCTCAAAAAATGAATAAATGTTAAAAAAAATTTAATTTTTTTCCCCAAAGGAATTCTCAACTATTTTGGCCATTCGGAAACACACACACAAAGATACACACACACACACACACACACACACCACACACCCATCATTAAGCAGCAGTACTCCACATACATCAAACAAGGCCAAAGCCTGCACAATGTTTACAAAATCCAAACTGGGGCTAAGAAGTTAATATTCTCAATTTTAAAATCAAAAGAGTGTGACCAGGCTCTGCCTCATCCATTTCATCCCTGTGTTCAGTATGGAGAATCTTTCTCTGGCATACTGATGCCAGAGTCTGGCTCACTGAGCCAGGCGCGTGCTGACTGATGGCAGCCCAGGTAGGAACCGCCCGTCCTGCTCAGGTGCGTCTCCAGCCCATCGATTGCCAATCTCCCAGAATCCCTCTCTCTCCAAGTGGGCAGGATGCAGCCTAGGGGTCATTCCCAGATCACACAGATTTCTGAGAACATGCTCTTTCTTGAAATGGTGATGTAATGCGGAGGAGAGTTTCAGGGCTGATCAATGACAGCGAGGACTCTGTCAGGATGTACAGTAATTTGACTCAGCTCAATAAATTGAGCTTCTGGGGCAGGAAAAAGACCCCAGGTTCTAAAAATGCTTGTACAAAGAACCCTGTGCACTTCTGTCTCCTCTGCCCAGCCCGCTCCTCTTAAAGCACCCCCATCTCGCTATTACTAAGACTCACACCAGTGGGATGGATCCTGGTGGGAACATATCGGGCATATTGAAAAGCCCATTGATTTGTAGCCTTCGCCGAGCCTACCATTCTGTCTGACAGGAACTCTGTGCGCCTGTGAACACACATACTCCTCGTCTGCCCACGAGAGGCCCGACCATCAATCATGACTCTTGCACCCCTCGAGGCAGAAGCAGTGTTAGATTCTTTCCAGGGGTGCTGAGTCGGTCCCAAGGACTCAAGGGTCAGAGCAAGGGCTCCCCAAACAAGAGAGACAGGAGGGGGCAGGCGTGGGCGCTTTGAGCTGAAACACTGCTCATGTCCCGTTTGCCACGACCCCATGAGGTCGGTTCCGTGAACAGTCCCATGTTTCAGAAGACAAAACTAATGCTCTGAGATAGTAAGTCAGTCTGAGCCTTTAATTAAAGCCTGAGTGTTTATGCAAACCAGCCAGAAACACTCCACTTTGATCCATTCCCACATACGATTTTGTTAGAACACAAGACTCTTCTGCCAAAATCAGGAATGTCCTGAAGCCTCTGAACTAAACCATCCATTCATTCTCTCTATTTTACAGACAAAGGGCCTAAAGCTTAGAGAAACAGAGAGAGTTGCCCACCTCCACGTGGCCACTAATCAGTCGGGAAAGAAACAAAGCTGAGATCGAACGATAATAATTATATCCGCTCTTAGTGACCAAAGATGCATTGTGTGTTGGGTGCCATGCTCCTCACGCGGGGTGTGATCTCATCCCTAGGACCCAACACAACAGAGATAACACCGCACCTCTCTTGTGGGATTACCATGAGCATCCAACAAGAAGAGGCACTCCTTAACCCTCTGGTGTGCCTCTCAATGTGCATAGATCTTGCTCTAAGATCAGCTAAGACCATAGAACGTCCTATCCGCAGAAACTGACATGAATCTTATTCTCATGCAGTGTCCAGAAATACATCGTCATCTGGCAGGCCTACTTAACTGTGCCCTCAGTGTGTGTGTGTGTATGTGTGTGCGTGTGTGCGCACAGAGCACAATTAGTAAGTGCATGTGCTACAGTGGTGACTTTCCTTTTCCTTCAAGAAATTTGAATTGCTTGTGAAACCTTTAATAGAGATTAAATAGCTGATAATCAGCTTTCACCATGTTATTGACCCTTTCGACATTTGTCTTAGCGATCTCTTGCATCTGAAATGGTGTGCAGCCTGCGGGATCCGTTCCTTTGACTGGTCACGGGAAAATTCTACCGATGCCTCAGCCCTGTCCAGGGCCAAGGAGTTGGGGCAGGGGTGGGGTAACTCCAGCTCACTGCCTCACCCCTCTGTATCTTGCCCACAAGTCCCTCGGAAATGCCACATTACGTACCAGCAAGACAGTCTAGTATCTTCCTATGTGGCCACTCGACCTTCCCTATCTCATGCGGGCCTGAGAAATAGAGGTGGTTAGGGAATAGCACGGTCAGGTTCAAAGAACATGGATAATAGCAGCTCCGACATCTGCTGCCTTTGGGGTCTGGGGGTCGAAGATTCAGCCTCAGAGATTCTCTCTTTCTCACCGGTAACATCAAAACAACAGTCGACGCCCTCCACCCGGCCCAGGCTGGTGTTAAATATCATGTGAGCTCCATACGTGTTGGCAACACTTCCTTCCCTGACACAGAGGATCTCAAGGTGTACCTCCCAAACTTTGTCAGAAAGGCAAATTCTCAGGCGCCACCCCAGGTCCACCGAATCAGCATCTCTGGGGGCGGGACCCAGCCATCTGAATTTTCTGACGCACAGGTGGACCCGAAAACCCCTCCTTATACTACTGCCATTTTGCAGCTCATACACCTAGCCCTGGCCATAAGGAACTTCTCTCCAGTGCCTCTGAGTTTGCATCTGCACTTCTCACGGGACATCATTCCATGTCCCTTTTATACTCCCTTCCCGTCCCCGGAGAAGCCCCACTCAGCTTTCAGATCTTTCTTTAGAAGTCACTTTATCCAGGAAGCATTGCCTGGATGGCCCTGGCTGGATCCAATGGCCCCGAGCCCTCTGTATTTTGTTCCACATATACCAGATTGCATGAGGCTTGTGGGTCTAAATGATCTGTCTCCCTAACCAAACGGTAAGATTCGTACTGGCAGGGCTCATGTCAGTGTTGTCCCCAGTGATGAGCAGGGAGGTGATCAATTAGTGAAGCGACTGTTCCTAACATTCAACCCCAAGGGGCCATCCTCCCTCTCGCTCTCAAGACTGCCTTCCTCCATCAGGCCTTCCCAGACGTCTCAGCCACACACATACACACTTCTGCCCTTCCCTGGCTCCCTGTGGGACTTGGGATCTGATCCAGGGAAGCAGTCTCTGGATTACACGGACGAACTGCCTCTAACTGGGGCAGGATCGTCTCTGTTGTTTGAAGGCTGTGTCCTGCCCCAGGGTCTGGACATCAGAAAACTGAACCAATTTATGAAATTTGTCTCTGTATATTTCTCTAGGAGCACAGAGGGGACACTCAGTAAATAGATGCTGATGTGGTGAAAAATCACGATGAGATGACATTGGAAGTCGAGCAAGCCCGATTGTTGATTGTGGACTTCCATTGAGGGAAAAAGGAACCAGTATGGAGAGAAGAGACCCCTGCATTACGCCCTCTCAAACTGGGAGACAGGAGAGGAAAAATTAAAATCTGCATATAATGTAAAAGGGGAAGGGGGATAAAGGGGAAAAATAAGAAAATATGGCATGGGGTAAGTTGTCGAAGTGAATGCAAAAAAATTTTACTGAATTCCTATCAGAGAATGCCATGGGAGACGTGACGTGACATACGAGTCCCACTGTACCTGCCCAAGTGGACAGCCTGGATTAGGGAAAGACTGAGATATGACAAGTAATGTCAACAAGGGCTCACAGGCTATTCTGAGCTGTTGGAACAAAGAAAGCAGTCTGGGGAGGCTCCCTGGAAGAGGAAGGACATTGTGCACAGAGCTAACCATGAGAACAAAGCAGGGAGTTGATGAAACATGCAGATGAGAAAGCTGTTCTGCAGGAAGGTCCCCAAGCGTGAGCAGTTCTGTGAGAGGTGACAGGCCGAATGCGGGTCACAGAAGGAGGCCTTTCCTCCAGAATGGTCCATCTTTGACGGCTCCTCCCCTCTCCTGCCCTTAGCTAGGAAGACAGCGCCTACCTTAATCCTAAACCAACACTTCTCAAACATCATCCAATGGAGGGCATATTAAAATGCAGACTTCTGGGGCCCCACCTCTAAAGTTTCTGATTCATTGGATGCGGGGTGAGGCCTGAGAATTTCACTTCTGTAAAGGTTCCAGGTGATGCTGGGGCTATTCCCCAGATAGACATCAAGTCCCAGGCAAGAATGTTGGAACAAGCAAGGATTATAAAACGTGGTCTGCTGGTCACTAAATCCTTGGCACAGGCTTCGGGAACACTCTGAAAGGCAAACCGCTCCCCAGTTTGACTCTGGCCTGTCAAAGTCAGGAGCCCGATGGCTAAGCCAGCAGGGGGCCCGCCCTGCAAGCCACAGCCTCCCAGCCCCAAGAACTCACACCAGGTCCAAGAGATTGCTGGGGCCTTACAGTGTATATCTAGATACCCGAGACTTGGCTCCCGTTGAAACAGATTCTGCCCGCGTTAATTATTCCATCAGCGAGGGGCTCAGAGGAATCACCGTGGCTAATGACAAAGACTCCTGGCCCAGGAGCAGATTCCAAATTGGGTGGCTCCGGATCCTGAATGTGGCATTCGCTCCGATGAGGCTGGTGCAGTCCTTCATTATTGCTGATGTTAACACCTTAACCCGAGTTTCTTCATCTTTGAAGTGGGGCTGAGGTTGCTTTATTGTTTCAGGTATGGGTGCCCGGTTGCTGCTTATTAAATGCTAATTAGTACATGATAAGTGCAATTAGAGGGTCAGAGCTCCCTGCTAAACCCTCCCGGCAGCTAAGCTGGCCACTCCAAGGAAAACCAGTTCCCCAACTCGAGGAGAATAATTGGGAAGCAAGACAAGTCTTGAAGACTCGTCACCAAGTTCCAGTCATTGTTGAGATTTTGTGCTTTTTTACATTTTGCACTTATCTTAAAACTTTTTATTTTAAGTCTATTTATTTATTTTGAGAGAGGAAGAGCATGCGAGCCAAGGGGTGGGAAGAAAGAGAGGGAGAGAGAGAGAATCCCAAGCAGCTTCCACACCATCATCATGGAGCTCGACACAGGGCTCAGACCCATGAACCGTGAGATCGTGACTTGAGTTGAAACCGAGAGTCGGATGCTTAATGGACTGAGCCACCCAGGGGCCCCACGTTTATTTTATATCTTATTTCTCCACCCCCCCCCGCCCCAGTGAGTGGGCCCCTCGCAGGTATGCCCTGTGAGAAATGGCCCCCCACTCATGAGGAGGACGGACTGACTGTCTTGCGTGTTGAATTCTGTTGCAAATGCAGGAGGTTTGCACATAAACCTGTGAAGGAGGCTGGAGCAGGCGTTGTACCATCTGCTCAAGGACCTGGAGATGTCAGACATCTTTCCCTTGTAAGCATCACAAGGGTTCTGCATTTTTCCCCAGATTCCATAGAGAAGTGAGATTATACAGAATGTGTCTGTCTGGGTCTGACTTATTTCATTCAGCATAATGGCCTCCAGGTTCATTCACCTTGTTGCAAATCACAGCATTTCTTTCTTTTTCATGGCTGACTAATATTCTGGTGTGTGTGTGTGTGTGTGTGTGTGTGCGCGCGCGTGTGACATTTTCTTTAGCCGTTCATGCATGATATGCTTTTCAGTTTTAAGATGAGTAATTTCTGGGGATCGAATATACAGCATGGCAATCATCATTAATAACATGGTATTATATACTTTTGAAAAAAATGATTTGTTTATTTTGAGAGAGAGAGAGAGAGAGAGAAGGAGAGAGAATGGGGGCGAGCATGAGCAGGGGGAGGAACAGAGAGCTAGAATTCAAAGCAGGTCCTCTGCTGTCAGGGCAGAGCCCAACACAGGGCTTGATCTCATTGGCCTGAGCCAAAGTCAAGAGTCATATGCTTAACTGTTGAGCCACCCTGGCGCCCCTGATAATACAGTATTTTCTACTTGAAATTTGGTAAGAGAGTAAAGCCTGGGCGTTCTCACCGCACATGCATGCATGTGCGCGCACACACACACACACACACACACAACACACACGCAATGTGGTATCTACATGAGGTGATGGAGGTGTTAATTAGCTTGATTGTGATCATCATTTCACAATAAACACATTTATCTTACATGTCGTGTGTGGATAACCTTACATGCTGTGTCATTTTTACTTACCAGCTATACCTCAATAAAGCTGGCTTGGGGGAGGCTTCTGCTATGCCAGGCTTACAAAATCATTTGAGGCAGGGGTGCAGGCTGGCTCAGTCAGTTAAGCTCCGACTTTGGCTCAGGTCATAATCTCACGGTTCAAGCCGTGTTGGGGTTCGAGCCCCATGTTGGGCTCTGTGCTGACAGCTCAGAGTCTAAAGCCAACTTCCAATTCTGTGTCTCCTTCTCTCCTTCTCTCTCTGCCCCTCCCTACCTCATGTTCAGTCTCTCTCTCAAAAATAAATAAACATTAAAAAAAAAAAAGAAATCAGTTGAGGCAGAAGATGAAGGCATAGATGACCCTGTCCTCCTTCTCCCCTAGGAAAGCATATACAGGCAAAAAGGGTAACCCTTTCCCAGTGGGTTTTCCTTTAAACCTCACTGATGGTTCTCTCCTGTGGTTACCCTGGCCCCAAGGGGATCTAGGAGAGCAAGAATTTCCCGAGTGGTGGGCACATTGCTGTTCGGGATGCATCTGGAATCTCCTGAACAAGAGAAAGGAGTGGATGGGCTTGGGGCAAGCTCTGCCCATATCTATCCGGTGGCTGAGTTTGGAGGCACGCCCTATCAGGAAATCCCTTCTCTGCCACTTACTAGATGTTCAGCTTGGGCAATCTAGACCTTTCCAGCTTTGCTATCTGTGTAATTGTGGTAATAATGCCCCCAAGGTGTTTGAAGGGTTTAAGTGATGTCACACGTTGAAATCACCCAGCACAGTCTGCAGCACCTAGCATGCGAGGGTAACTACTATAATTAGCAATGACAATGGCAATATTACTCCTTAAACCCCCTGACTCCGGCTCAGCCCCTCCGTGTGGTGCTTTGCCACGTTCCTAGAGTGCTGCCTGGAAACCCAGGAAGACCGCCTAGTCCCTGTTGTTACCCAACACACAGCCTCGCGATTCCTTCCAGCAAGCTGGACTTTGTTCACCCCTGCAGACAGCACATCCTGAAAGCATATGGACATTGTAACCACAATTCGGTTTGACCTTTAAGCTCCCGGAGCATGAAACCTCCCAGTGTCTTGTTTTTCACGGTTAGAGTCCACACTGCCATCTCCGCCCTCACATGGGGCTGGCTCCGGGCCAGTCTGCTCCCCCAGAGCTACGAAGGACAGAGACTGATGAGCCCAAATTGATATGTAACTTGCCCTAATATTGACCCTGGCCCTGTGGTTAGTGATTCCCATCGCGGGGTAAATGATTGGACTGTTTTGGCTTTTACCCATTTGACTCTTACACCATCCCCACCGCCATTTTGAACACCACCACCACCAAAAAAGAATCTCCGTTAAGTGTACGATACAGTTAAGAGTCCTCTTGAGTGGACATGGCAGCAAACTTCGCAACGAGAACTAAATCCACTAGAAGGCTGTGACAGTCTTTCATTAAACATGGTACAAGTGAAAGTCCCCCCCCCCCCCCGTTGGAGATGTGTCTGTGAAACATCCAAGTAAATCATAATCCTGAGAAGTAATATTAGCTGAATGCTCAAGAATCACCTGGTGTGCCAAAATGTTACACGAGATGCAATGATTCCTTCCTCTTCTACAAAGTTCCAAGTATCTGCTAAGCTCCAAATCAGGGGCTACGCTGTAAGGTGGAGATGACATGGTTCCCGCCCTGTGTGGGGATTCAGGCCGTGATTGGCTCCAGTCATTAGGGCTGGGAGGGTGTCCTAATTATGGCTAACAGGAATATCGCAGTTGGCAGGTCTGAACTGAGTGCCTGCTCCATGGTAGGTGCTTAGGATGCATTATAAGTTTAGCCAGAATGACCATTAAGACTTCCTGTAGGTTCTCTAGTAATCCTACTTTGTTGTTGCTTTTTTTTTAACGTTTTTTTATTTATTTTGAGATAGAGAGAGAGAGAGAGAGAGAGAGAGAAGGCATGTGCAAATGAGCAAGCTGGAGTTGGGGAGGGGCAAAGAGAGAGGAAGAGAGAGAATCCCAAGCAGGGTATGTGCTGTCAGCATAGAGCCTGATGTGGGGCTTGATCCCAAGACCTTAGGATCATGACCTGAGCCGAAATCCAAGAGTCAGACGCTTAACCAACTTGGCCACCCAGGCGCCCCTTTCTTGTAATCCTGTTTTGTAGCCAGTGTATCTGGAGTTTGGAGAAGGCTGATGGTTCATGGGTTCGAGCCCCACGACAGGCTCTGTGCTAACAGCTGGCTCCTGGAACCTGCTTCAGATTCTGTGTCTCCCTCTCTCTCTGCCCCTGCCCTGCTTATGCTGTGCCTCCGTCTCTCAAAAATGAATAAATGTTTAAAAAAATGAAGTTTGGAGAAGGTTAAGTGATCGATCCAAGGTCATACAGGGTGAGGATCCGGGTTGGACTGGAATCCTGTTCCAGCTGAGTACAAATCCACACTCTTAACACCAGAGCTAGACCGCTTAGAGTCAAATCCCAGCTGTGCCTCTTGCCAGATTTGCAACCCGGGGCAGATTACTTAAGCTCTCCAGACTCAATGTCCTGATCTGTAAAATAGGGTTTATAATATTACTTACTTCACGGGGTGGTGGCGAGGAGTAAATGAGGCAGCGTGTGCCGAATGCTGGGGACAGTTAACTCACACAAACACTGGGACCCTCTCTGTACCACCTGATGGTCAGCAAGGGCAGACCTCTAACCCAACTGGAGAGGTCACAGCTGTGCTGAGCCGTGAAGAAGAGTGACTGAGGGTTGCCCCGGTGGGGAAGGGAAGAGAGTCCCGCAGGCAGAAGAAACGTTTCTTCCAAAGGCGTCGAAGTCAGGAGGGCAGGGAGGGTTTGGGGCGTGCTGGCCAGCAGTGTGGGGTGGCCTGAGAGGCACTCGTGTGGAGGGAGGTGGATGGGACTGAGAAGCAGGCAGAAGCGGGATTCGAGGGCTCTGGAGCTTTTTCTAAAGGCAACGGGCAGAGGATAAAGGGTGTGAAGTGAGGAAACGACTCACTCTCCCCAAAAGAAGAAATGATTCTAGAACCCAACTCCAGGGCCTTAAGTCCTACTGCAGCCCGTGCTGGAGAGAAGGAGAACGACTCCTGGCTGCCTAAAGGCCACTTCCTCTGTAATCCTCCTCTGGGGCTGGCCTTAGCAGGCAAGTCGGGCGCTCGGCTTGCTGCTTTCCAGCTCCTTCCCTGCGAGCCTTCTGCAGGGGTTCCCAGCCCTGCACAGAGGACAAGCTGGGGCTGCAGGGAAGGCGGTCGGCTCTCGTTACCCTGTGATCGTGGGTGAGGGCTGCAACCTTCTGGAAACAGCTCCCAGCCAGGGCACCCGGGCCCGGGGCTGCTGCCTGGTTTTGGGGCACCCTGGGCTCTGGCATCTGTCTCAGGGGGCTCAGGTTCAAACGTGCAGCTTTTACTTACAAAAGAGGGAGGCGTGGATTTGCATGTCTCCCCAGGGTTACGGGGAGCCTGCACCTGCCAGGACCCGGATCCTCAGAGGATCGGTTTGCCTTTGAAGGACTGGGTCAGTGGTTTGGTCCATGGGGACCTAGCAGTGAGTTCTGTTCTCAGACGAGTGCCCCCGAGGAAGAGCATGGAAAACGCTACCCCGGGCCCCGGGCCGCCCAGGGGAAGAGGGCTGGCCTCCACATTTTCCCAGATCCGTGTGGGCAGCTACAAAGGAGCTTTTGAGGATAAACAAATACAGAATTGAGAAAATAAGGAAGGAGCTGGTATTTGAAGAATGTGAATATTTAGAAAATGCTGGGGAGTGAAGACAGAGCTGGCTGTTCTCTTGTAGGTTAGATGTCTGACGGCCTGGGATGGGGGAACCGCAAAAAAAAAAAAAAAAAAAAAGAAAAAGAAAAAAAGGAGGGGGAAAAAAAACATCTTGGTGGAGACAAGGTTCCTTCAGGGTGGATTGTTTCCCACAGGCAAAGATGAAGGGTGTGAAAGCAAATGATTCCGAGGGAACAGCATAGACACTGCATCATTTCACGTCTCGGTCAATATAATCGTAGAAAGACACCACCCCCCACTGTTCTCACGTTATAGTTTAACTGTTCCTTATTCTGTTCTTGTTGCTATTATTTGTATTTATTTATTGGCAGAGACACTCAAGGAGGGGAGCGGTTTGAACCCAGCAGTTTCTGGAGAAAATCAGCATAGCAGCCCCGAGGCGCTGGCCAAACATGCCTGAAGCAGGTTAAGGGGGAAACTCAAGGGTGAAATCCACGAGGGGCCTACATACCTTCAGCCGCGGCAGAGAATGGCAAACAGCAAGGAACTAATTGTTCATGCACCTGACCTTAAATTGGCAAATCCTTCATTGGACATGTCCGAGGCCCCTTTTCTTCTTGACTCAAACAACTTTGTTCATTTGTTTATCCATTCATGTGTTCAACAGACACGTTTGTATGTCTAACAAGTACTAAACTCGTTTATGTTAGCCCAGGTCTCTTCCGTTAAATGTTCAAGTACTATCTCATTATTCTTAATACTGTCAGGTATGTGCTGTCATCACGCCCCTTTTATTTATTTTATTTTATTTTATTTTATTTTATTTTATTTTATTTTATTTTATTTTATTTTATTTTTTAAGTTTATTTATTTATTTTGAGAGAGAAAGCACAAGTCAGGGAGGGGCAGAGAGAGAGGAGAGACAGAGAATCCCAAGCAGGCTCTGCAACGTTTAGTGTGCAGAGCGTGATGTGGGGCTTGAACCCACGAACGGTGAGATGACCCGAGCCGAAGTCAGACACTTCACTGACTGAGCTGCCCCTTATTACCTGCATTTTAAAGATGGTGAAATTGACGCTTGGTATATTAGCTTCCTAATGTCTCTGTAGTAAATCGTCACGAACTGTGTTGTTCAAAACAGTACGAATGTATTATCTCGTGTCTCCCGAGGTCAGAAGTCCAACATGGCTCTAACGGGGCTAAAATCAAGGTGTGGACAGGGCTGCACTCCCTTCTGGAGGCTCCCTGGGACAATCTACTTCCCTGATTGTTCTAGAAGCCACCTCTAGACTTGAGGCTCCCCACCTTAAAAGTCTGAAACTGCAGGCCAGAGAGCATCACTGTGACACTGACTTTTTCCTCCCACTTCCAGTTTTAAGGACCCTTGTGATTACCCTGAGCCCATCTGGGTAACCAAGGATAAACTCTCTATTAAGGTCAGCTGGTTAGCAACCTTAAGCCAGTCTGCAACCTGAATCCCCCCTTGCTATTTATAGGTAACCTATTTATAGGTTCCAGCGATTGGGATGTGGCCACAATTCAAGGTCAAGGGGTCAGTGAGTGGCAGACCTTGCACTGAGGCCTTGGTGGTCTGGCTCAGTCTGCTTTTTACCTCTCCTCACCTCTTATTTTTTTATTATTATTAAAAAAATGTTTTCATGTTTATTTACTTGTGGGAGACAGAAGGACAGAGCAAGTATGCAAGGAGGGGAGGGGCAGAGAGAGAAGGAGACACAGAATCCGAAGCAAGCTCCAGGCTCCGAGCTGTCAGCACAGAGCCCGACGCGGGGCTCGAACTCACAGACCGCGAGATCGTGACCTGAGCTGAAGTTGGATGCTCAACCAAATGAGCCACCCAGGCGCCCCTTTTTAAAAATTTTTTTTTAATGTTTATTTTTGAGAGAGAGAGTGAGAGAGTGAGCATGAGTGGGGGAGAGGCAGAGAGAGAGGGAGACACAGAATCCGAAGCAGGCTCCAGGCTCCGAGCTGTCAGCACAGAGCCCGACGCGGGGCTCGAACTCACGGACGGCGAGATCATGACCTGAGCCGAAGTCAGACGCTCAACCAACGGAGCCACCCAGGCGCCCCTCTCCCCACTAGGTGCCAACGACTCCTGTAGGGGCTGGGGACACATCAGTACAAACTACTGTCAGTCTCTGACCTTATGGCCCTTTTATTCCGCTGGCGTCCTTGGAGCCGAATCTCACGCACTATGGACAAGAAAAGTCTGAGGCACCGCCAGACGGAGATAAGCTCTGAGCTGCATGGAGTACAGGAAGGAGTCAGAAAAGCAAACACAGTGAGCACCCGGGGATGCAGGAGGGGGTAGGTGAGGAGGTGGGCACTGAAAGTGCACTGGGACAACAATTAAAGACATAATCAGCTCTGATTAGGCACTAGGGACGCTTCTGGGACCGAGTCCCTTTCTCTTACTTTATGTGTTGACCTGTGCACCGCCTGAGTGCTGGCATTCCGGTTTTTGTGCACTTTGCCCATGCCCACATCTACCAACGTGCCTTCACGCTGCCCTGGGCCATGAGGCATTGCACACGTGCACACACACACACGCACACACGTTCACACGGCCTTGGACACGTCCAGGCCTGAGGGGCCGCCTGACCAACCACTTGACTGCCGCTAGGTAGTGCATTTCTCCTGTGTCTGCTGGGGGTTCACAGGCCAAAGCAGAGCAGAGGAAGTTGGCCTCCAAAGCCTGCTCCTGACCAGGGACACGTCACTAACCCACCCTTTCGGAATTAGAGGACCTGAAATGGAGCCTGATCTCTGCCAGGCGCCGACCGAGGGACATCACCCTTCCTGAGCGTGGGTTTCCACCCATGTAAAAACGGGCCTGGGGATATGCCTCTGGGGAGCTGTTGCAGAGAGGAGTTATGATAAACGTGGATGCACTTTGTGACTGTAAGACGTATGCGAGCAAGTTGTGTTACGAAAGCAGTGCTTGTGGACGTAATAACGGGCTCTCTCCAGCGCCAGGGAGGGATCTGAGCTACAGGGACGGGACTGTAAGGACAAGAGGAGCTACGTTTTAACGAATCACTCGGAGATCATTATTTCAATGCAATTTATCCACCTGGGACACCAAACACATATTTGAGCATAATCAAAAAGTTTTTATTCAGTTTGCCTTTTGGACCTCTGATCTAGTCATTAGGATGTTCTCAGTGAAGAAAATCTCCATCTTTAGAGGGTAGACTTGATTTCTCTTTTTTAAAAAACTTAATTTTTTTTTTTTTTTTAATTTCGAGAGCAAGAGAGACAGATCATGAGCAGGGGAGGGGCGGAGAAAGAGAGGGAGACTAAGAATGTGAAACAGGTTCCAGGCTCCGAGCCGTCCACACAGAGCCCAACCGTGGGGCTCGAACTCTTTCTTTCTCTTTCTCTTTCTTTCTTTCTTTTCTTCCCTCATTCCTTCCTTCTTTTTCTTTCTTTCATTCTTTCTTTCTTCCCTCCTTCCTTCCTTTTTTCTTCCTTTTTTCTTTCTTTCTTTCTTTCTTTCTTCCTTCCTTCCCTCCTTCCTTCCTTCCTTTCTTCTTCTTTTTTTTCTTTCTTTCTTTATTTTTTGAAGAAGCCAAAAGACAGCCACTGCCAAGTCTTGTTAATAAGGAGGAGATAATGGTTTGGGGACAAATGTCAGACTTTTCCTGAATGCTGTGAACTGGCTGAGGGAGACATTCCCAAGGAAAAGCTTTCAGATCATTTGTGCAAAGACAATGTTGTAGGAATCACAGGAGAGCTTCTTGAGAGAAAACACATAGCTGGAAATGTCAGATGTGGCCAGGTTGTAGGACGGCTTATTATGCCCATTCATCACTGCAGAATTTTTGTATGAAGGTTCCTCCCCCACCCCAAACCCAAGAAAGTACAGAGCCTTCTTGTCTACCTTATATTCTGAGCCTAGGTGATAATACAGCTTTTGTATGCTCTGAATGAGGTTTAGTGAACTCGGCACCTGATTTCTAACCTTAACCCAATACTTTTTAGCTGGATGGTCTTGGGATGTCACTGAATTTCATCACTTCACTTTATTCACTTACCCAGTGATTCTCAGCTGGAAGTGATTTTGGCCCCTAGGGTCATCAGACAATGCCTGGGGGCGTTACTGGTCGTCACAACTTGGGGGAGGGGGAAGGTGGGGTGTGCCCCTGGCAGGTATGGGTTGAGGCCAGGGATGCTGCTAAAAATCTTACAATGCACCACACGGCTCCCACAACAAAGAATTATCTGGCCCCTAATGTCCATAGTGTCGAAGCTGAAAAACCTTGTACTAAGTAGAAATAATAGCAACTCTACCCTACCAACCTCCCAGGGCTGCTGTAAGACTCAATGTACGGAAAATATTTCCCATGTTGCTTGGTGTGAGTTGGGATATAATCAATGTTAATTATACTTGTGAATAAAAGTGGAATATTGACTATAATATTCAACCTGTGGGTATACCCACTACCCTCCTCTGTTCTTTGTACCCTCACCCCTACTCTGAAAATCATTACTTTGATGGCCACATCTGGTGTGCATTTTCATAGACACCTTTGGAGATGGAAAAGTGGTCATCCATGCAGGTCAGTGGAGTCTCTATGTCCTTGAAAACTCACACTTTTCCCACCACTCAAATTCTCCATCCTGGGATGAAGGCCAAACACCATTATGAATATTACTACCTCAATTAAAACAATAGTTACCATGTATCTGGCACTTTATATACATTATTTTAATTTAATGTTTCCTATAACCCAGAAATGGTACTACTATGGCCCAGATGGCTGAAGCTCAGAAAATATTAAGTAACTTGGCCAAAATTAAATGGCTAGAAAGAGGCAACAGCCAGATTTAATCTCACATACATTTGACTCATGTCGAACATTCTATGATTCCCTGAAGCTGGGGAAAGACATATTGAGGAGACTGCTGCACTTTGGCCATAGAACCAGCATTCTGAGCTAAAAATGCCTGCTCCTTTTCTAAAGAATTTCCTTGTGCTTCTTTCCAGCTCTCTACCATTAAGGAGAGCTGTTAGTTGCCTAATTAAACATATTTGTTTCAGGCATGAAGGTGGTCTTCAAGAGTGAAAACCTCTGAGTATTTGCAATCTGTCTTTCAAATGGCATTAAAAATTCATTTTCTAGAACACCGATAGATCTCTGCCCCCCACCCCAAGCAACAGAATCTATGTTTTCACAATCCATAATTCAAACCCAATCTTGGAAGAAATGTTAAAATGATAAACATGTTACTGGTGATGTGTGGCTGTTTAATGATGATGTTATTGAGCAAGGAAATTAGACCCATGTCAGATGTGGTTTTGAAGGAGATGCCGGCAGGAGGGAAAGACTGGCAAAGAGATTTTTCTTCCTGGGAAGAGCATGCTATTTATGTACCTCTCTTTCCGAAGTTTCTTAAAAACACATTGGCCTTTTGGCTTCCTCTCTGACTCATGTTTCAGAAGCGTGTTGTTGTGTTTGTTTTAAGCTTTCTCTGGCTAAATGGAATCATAATTGATTATTCCTTGAATTTAAGCTTTTGTTATTGTTGTTGACTTTTCAACGTGGTTATGATGGAGGTATCAGCAGGGGAAAGGGTGGTGGTTTTCTTAATATCTAACTTCTGAACGTACTCTCAGATTTTCTCATGTTCTAAAAGGCAATATAAATGCAGCAGAAAAGAAACAGTTGAATGAGTACTTTAACTTTGTCCTTGTGTCCATAAAAATGAATTCATGGACTCATCTCTTTACCAACAGCTAGACTTCCCAGATTTGCCCATTAGTATTTTATTTGTGTCTTTTCTCTGATCACAGGGACTTGCTACTTTTAAGTGTGGTCGGCAGCACCTGGGAGCGTCTAGGAAATACAGAATCTACACTCCACCCAAAGCCATGGGACCGAGATCTGTACACTGAATTGCCACAGGTGACTCATGTGCACTTAACACTGGAAGAGCACAGAGTACAGAGTCCCCTGTCCAAGGATGTGTCACCAGTCAGTATCAGCCTTAAACTTCCCCCCAGTTAGAAGAGGGTGTGGGGCAGAAGCTCCATTCTAGTCCTGAAAACAGTGACTTAGTAACCACTGAGCAACTTTTCTGCACCAGGTTCCATACAAAGCATAGGGAGCATCCTTCATGCAAGGTCCCTGTTCCCTAGGTGCTTTTCCATGCACAGGAGACAGATGATAGAGCAGCATGCTTGAGTAGAATGTTCTGCAATGTTCTTTAGCTATATATGGCAGCCACTGGCCATGTCTGGCTATTGAGCACTTGACTTGACGTGTGGCTAGTGTAACTGAGGAATTGTATTTTAACTTAACTTAATTTCCATTAATTTAAATTTAAATAGCCGTGTGTGGCTAATGGCCACCATGTTGGATAATCCGGCTATGGATGACACGGAGGTGGTAATGGGAGTGTGAACAGAATCCGTGGGAGCAGCAAGGTGAGCGGAAATTTCCCAGCCCGGGAGGGAGGGGCGCAGGGTCAATGTCGGGTCAATGTCAGGTCAACATCAGGCCTCTGTGTATCTCGTTTCATCTTGGATCTGCTCCCAAATTCGGGATGACATGAGCAGACTCAGGGACCAGCCTTTTGGGAAGTTTAAAATCCATTATATTCCCACCTCCTGCCTTCTCTCTCGTTTCCGGCCCTCCCTCATTCAGAGGTGGAATCACTCTTGCTTTGCATGGTACAAGCTTCCTAAAATGTCCGGTTGGGTACTTCTGCCTAACTAATTTCTTTGCATCCTTTAAGAGCCCATTCGAAGCCCATCTTAAGATTTCTGGTCACTGTCACTTCCGCTCGACTCCCTTCTCCCCGGTGCCCCTTCACGGCAGAGAGCAAGCAGGGAGGGCAGGGAGGTTGTGTGGTTGGTGCTCTCTAGGCCTGGGCCGGAATCCCCGGCTAGCTTTATAACCTTGGGCACGTACTCTAACCTCTCTAAACTGCTTCCACATCTGTTCTGCGGAGATGCAAAAAAAAAAAAAAAAAAAAAAAAAAAAAAAAAAAAATGCATATGCTCTCCGGGTGATTATGATTTAAACGACTGCCTACACGTAACTCCCTCAGCACAGTGCCCAGTACACCGTGAGCCCTCGAAGAATATTTGTTATTGGTACTATGTTTTTACCAGTATATCCTCGATATTGCTATATTATTTATGCCTCATTACAAAACTATGTGATAGGAGCCCCCCGCTCTAAAATGTTTTCATGACTCCTTTCTATGCAGCAAAATGCCTGGCCCCAAGTAGCTGTTTCACGAACGTTTACTGAATGCATGCATAAACTAATGTGCGGGTGAATATGTAGATGCATGAATGGTTACATGGATAAGTGCCTGATCGGCCTGTGCAGATGTCCAATGGCAACGGTGATTTCTCTCAAGGCCAAGAGCATTTGAAAGTGACCATAATTTGGGGGGCCTGTCTCATGCTTACTTAGCTTAATTCTAAAGCCCTTCCCTCACCTATAGCCTCATGAAAAGAACAGGAGTTACAATAACAAATACTTCCTCATCATAGAGAATAACAAGACATCAGGGGAAAAAAAGAACTAGTTAATTTAATTTAAATGTTTATTTCTGAGAGAGAGGGAGAGAGGGAGAGAGGGAGAGGGGGAGGGAGAGGGAGAGAGGAGAGGAGAGGAGAGGAGAGGAGAGGAGAGGAGAGGAGAGGAGAGGAGAGGAGAGGAGAGGAGAGAGGAGAGAGAGAGCACACATGCACAGGAGGGGCAGAGAGAAAGGGATACAGCATCTGAAGCGGGCTCTGCTCTGACAGCACAGAGCCCTACGCGGGGCTCAAACTCGCAGACCTTGAGATCGAGACCTAAGCTGAAGCTGGACATTTAACCCACTGAACCACCCAGGCTCCCCAACAGAACAATTTTAAAAGAACATAACTCCATCATCCACATAGAGCTACTGACACTTAAATGTTGGAATTTCCTTCCAGGCTTTTCTCTGTGTATATTAAAAAAAATTTTTTTTTAATATTTATTTATTATTGAGAAACAGAGAGAGACCGTGAGGTGGGGAGGGGCAGAGAAAGAGGGAGACACAGAATCCGAAGCAGGCTCCAGGCCCTGAGCTGTCAGCACAGAGCCCGATGTGGGGCTCAAACTCACAAACCACGAGATCATGACCTAAGCCAAAGTCGGATGCCTAACTGACTGAGCCACCCAGACACCCCATTTCTGTGTACATTTTTTTTTTTAATTTTTTTTTTTCAACGTTTTTCATTTATTTTTGGGACAGAGAGAGACAGAGCATGAACGGGGGAGGGGCACAGAGAGAGGGAGACACAGAATCGGAAACAGGCTCCAGGCTCCGAGCCATCAGCCCAGAGCCCGACGCGGGGCTCGAACTCACGGACGGCGAGATCGTGACCTGGCTGAAGTCGGACGCCCAACCGACTGCGCCACCCAGACACCCCATTTCTGTGTACATTTTTAAACAAATCTGTGATTACACTGTATTTGTAATTTTGGCTACATGTTTAAAATTAAAAAAAAAAAAAAATCTGACACACGACACCAGGTTGGCAACTATTTGAAGAAAACTGGAGCCTTCACACATTTGCTGGGAGAAGTAGAAATTCGTATAATCATATGGAAAACGGCTCTGTGGTGTCTGTGAAAGCTGTAAACAAATGAATTTCCAATGATCTGGCAATTCTACTCCTAGGTACATACGCAACAGAAATGTGTACATATGATCACCTGAAGAAGCCTTTTCATGAATAACTGTCGCTGTACTCTTTGTAATGGATAAAATTGGAAACAATCCAAAGGCTCCAGGAAGGTGGAACGAATAAGTAACTGTAGCATATTAACACAACGGAATGGGGATCAGGAAGCTACAACTCCCACAACAACCTGCATGAGTGTAGCAAACAAAAATATTCAGGAAAGAAAGGGACAAATGAATATAGAAACTATGACTCTATCCAGTTTCAAGACCGGCAAAACCCAGCGAAAGTCTTAGAAGGGGTTACCCTGGGGGGTGGGGGGGTGGAGTAAAGATTTGAATGGGTGGAGGCCAGGCTTCTGGAGTTCTATGATGTTTATTCCACCCCCCCCATCCGGATACTGGGTAAATGAGTGTGTTCATTTTGTGAAAATTCATTCAACTGTATGCTTGCTTATGATCTGTGCACTTTTCTGCGTGTGTGTTATATACATCAATAAAACTTACTGTACAAAATCTGCCATAGTATTAGTATAAACTCCTTTTACAAACTCATGTTGATGGCTGCAGAATGTTCCATCTATGTGTTGCGCGGTGACTTACTTAACTATTTTCCAGTTTGTCACCCTTTTCAGTAAATGCTTCGATGACGATGTTCGTATGCGCTCGGAAATGTGGGTTAAGGCTTGTGTCCTCAGGATTGATCCCCGTAAGTGAAATGAGAGGCTTTTGAGGCTCTTGGTGTCACTGCACATTGCACACTGAGGGCAGCTGTGGTTGTCATTCTTGCTGCTGGTTTACTTGTTGGGTGAGCATGAACATTTGATCATATCCCCACTAAATGTGGGTGCTCTCAAGAAAAAAATATATACATTTTTTTTCAAGGAAAAACGTTCTAAGTGAGAATTCATGGTTCTCACTTTGAATTCTGTTTCCTCGAGGATGGCTTTTCCAGCATCAGGCGAGAAGGCGCCTATTCTCCGGGACCCAATTTCCCAAACGCAAGGAAAAGTCAAACGAAGCCCGCTACGTGCACAGGGTGCTGAGAAGCGGAGATTCCCACGCAGAACACAGGCAATTTCATGCACAGAATGGATATTTTGCTCTGTTTGCTGAGCTGAAACCAAGGTGCACGCTGGAGGCCTGACAGTTCCCAGCTGTAGCAGCACAGACGTGCGGTTCTAAGACATAAAAACTGTTTTGAAAGATTTGCTTAGTTTTCCAAAAAGAATTGTCAGTTCCCAGCTAGTGGGAGGCTGGCTGCTGAGGTGGGGAAGGAACGAAAAAGGTAAGTAAGCATCAGAATCCAAATATCCTCTTCACATTAGTGCGGGGCAGATTTGGGGGCGCAGGGCCGGACTTGACGCTGCGGCTGAAACACGCCATGAGCCCGTCTGACAAGGCGAGGCTGAAAACCAGAAATAGCAGGAATTGATTGAAGACATTCACTCTCGCATCCAGTTCGCTGTAAGAAGAGCTTAGGACCCTAAGTATCAGTGCTGGGGGACTGAGACAGACGCTCCAATCATTCTTCTTAAAAGGAGGGAAAAACAGAGCAAAAATCTTGGGGATAACTTGAGGCAACTGGTTTTCATTTCTGGTCTTAGGGAGTAGGTGACTCTTCTCCGAGCACCTCTTGGGTTTTGCACCAGGTGACAGAGGGGGAACTTCCCGTCGGAGTGACCTCGCTAAGTAAATGTGGCCAAGGTCTGACCTGAATCGCACACCCAGACAGGTGGCTGGGACATCTCTGGCCAAGAACAATGTGAGTCACCCTGGCATCTTTTGCTGTTGTTGTTGCTATAAATTGGTTTTTACGATGAAAATGGTAGACCAAACTCTCAAAACAGCTGGGTCAAAAGATGGGGTGGTCTAGCTAGATAAAGGGCAGGGGTCTGCAGGGAGCACAATGGGGTTGGGGTGGGGCGGGAGGATGTGGCGCAGGGGAAGGGGTCTGGGGTGGGGGACAGAGCGGTGGCACAGGGAGCCAATTACACACCTATCAGCAGCTCTTAGTGGCTTTTCCCTAAGTCAAATACAATGTTGGTGTTTTGTCCCATTTAAAGCAATTTACAAAACGCAACCGTACAAGGATATACACATAAATCGAATATAAGTGCCCTTTTGCATCTGTGGTGCCTCAAGGCTAGCAGCGGATTAGCTCTAGGACCCTGGTGGCACCTCCACACGGCAGGGCTCCTGGGGTGAGGCCATCAGAAAGAACCAGGAGCCCCTCAGACTCTAAGGCAAGAGGATGCCCATGATCTCTTACTGTGGGCGAAGGCCAGTGCGGAACTGGATCGCACATGCCTGCTAAAAATCTCTCCTGCAAAGGGGAGCAGAAACCTTCTCTCTTATTTTACACATTTCTGCACTATCTTCATTACCAAAAAAAAAAAAAAAAATCAGTAACTAATATTTCTCCAATGGGAAAAAAATATGATGAAAGCAATCTCTTGGATTGTTAAGGGTGTGTTTTTCCAATATGAAAGTACGTATTTTGGCAAGGAATTTAAAATGGACACCTTCTGGGGCACCTGGGTGGCTCAGTCGGTTGGGTGTCAGACTTCGGCTCAGGTCACAATCTTGCGGTCTGTGAGTTCGAGCCCCACGTCAGGCTCTGTGTTGACAGCTCAGAGCCTGGAGCCTGTTTCATATTCTGTGTCTCCCTCTCTCTCTGACCCTCCCCCGTTCACGCTCTGTCTCTCTCTGTCTCAAAAATAAATAAATGTTAAAAAAAAAATTTTAAATGGACACCTTCTGCTGTGGCCCCAAACTGGTCGAGGGGGAGGGGGAGACTGATTCCTCTTTAGAAGCAGGGTTGTAGTTTGGTTTTCTGGGGTTCTGCTGTTTTCTGGACGATTATCCTTTTCCTACATTCTTTCAGAGAAAGAGAGAATTTGCAGCTTTGCCGGGAGGCCCAGAGGGGTCTTGCCCAAGATCATATTTGCTGGAAGCAGCAGAACCAGTCCTCCAGTTAACACGGTCTGACCCCAAATCCCAAGGCTGGCAAGTGCCCAGAGCTATTCCCATCCATTTATATCTCTAAAATGGAGGTCATATTGGCTGGAAAAATTGGTAGCCGCTCATTTTGTCTGAAGAGTGCAAGTTCAAAAATCATACTCTGTGGTTTTAGACTGTTCCCTAGCTGTTCGACTTTGGAAAAGTTGCCTAACATCTCTGTGCTTCAGTGTTCTCAACTATAAAAGAGGGACAACAATTAAATTTACCCCTCAGGGTTACTGTGGCATTACAGGAACTAATATTTGTAGAGTAGGAGAGGTGGTTTCTGGTATATAGTAAGAATCTAATAAACGCTGACTGTATTTATTAATAATAAACTTATTTTTTAACCTTTGGCATATCAGATACCTCACTTTTCTCATCTATAAAATGGGGACAGTAACACCAATTTCTCGGGGGTCTTATGACAATTAAATGAGATAATATATGTAAAGTGCTTGGTATTAGGTAGAAGCTTAAAAAATGTCAGCTCATTTTCCTATCTGATTTTCCTCACCGGATGACCCTCACAATGCAGGGGTGATGACATTTCTGTGAACTGGCTGATGGCATTTATGAGGAAAGGGTGCTCATATTGGCTAGGGGTGACCTGGAGAATTATTTATGAGTCTGACAAACAGAGCAGCAGAGTAAGATGCCCAACATTCCTATAACCAAATATTCCTGTGCCCTGAAGCATAAAGGATGAAGTGGAATAGGGCATTCAAAGAGCATTCTGGAAGCCCCTGGGAAACCATGAGGGCAGCAGATGGGGCGAAGCAAGTTAGCATTTCACAGACTGAAGGAAATCCTCCCAGACCCGGTGGAAGAAACTTTGCTAATCCAACATAAAACCACACAGAAAATGCAGGCGTGTTTACCACAGGGGACAACGAACACCGGTCCTTCACTGCTAGGAATGGCCTTGATGGGTAAGAAATACATTAAGGAAAATCAAAAGTCCCTTAACCATAACTGTCAAACTTAGACCTTTCGACATGAATATATCCCTGTGTGCTTTACACATTTGGGGAGGAAATAATGCAATATATGTTAAAGGGCAAAAAAAAAAAAAAAAAAAAAAATCATCCAATTCCTCAGTGAAAATACAATCTGGGACAATTGCTTCCCATTTAAACCACATTTGCATTGATTGAAGTGAGTGATAACTGTGGTATTGTGCTATTTCTAGAATTCTTTTTTTTTTTTTAGTGTTTATTTATCTTTGAGACTGAGAGAGAGGGAGAGTGAGGGAGAGAGAGAAAAAGAGCACTAGCGGGGAAAGGGCAGAGAGAGAGAGGGAGACACAGAATCTGAAGCAGGCTCCAGGCTCTGCGCTGTCAGCACAGAGCCCGATGCGGGGCTCGAACTCACGGACCGCGAGATGGTGACCTGAGCCGAAGTCGGCCACTTAACTGACTGAGCCACCCTGGTGCCCCTCTAGAATTCTTGATTTCATCGTTCCCTGATGTTTTGTTTTTCAAACCCCTCCACCCCTCTGGTATTTTTTGACCTAGCATATAAAACCGTATTTCAGGGGAAACGCACTTAGCCATGCTGAACAATATATGTTTCTTACTGAAAAGGCAACAGGGCAGAGTGGTTAAGAGTCTAGGGCTAGCACCGGGTTTGGTTCCTGGCTCAGTCATGTACTAGCTATGTGACCTGAGCAGGTTTCCTGCCCTGTCTGTGCTTTTCTGTTCTCCTCTGCAAAATGGGGATAACAGTGCTTCCCTCCTGGATGTCTTGTGAGCATCGAATACGACAATGCCTGAAACGTGCTCAGCAGAGTGCTTGACATACTGGATGTGCTCAAGGTACGATAATTATTATTTTTAGCACTGTGACTCGATCATTGTTATATGACCCTGACGATTCTCTTGTGACGAAATGGGGAGGTATCTTACCTGCATTATCGGCTCTGCAATTAATTTGGCTATTTCTCTGTTGTCTGGGTATGGGTCTTAGTGGGACTTTGTGACTCTTTCAGTCCCTCATCTGTAAAATTGCAGATAATAACACCTTGCACGAGTTTCGAGGGGATTAAATGAGGTAACGTCTGTGGAATGCCTGGCCCAGAGTAAGTACTCAGCAAATGATAGTGTCATGATTCCTTCTTTCTAAAATACTCAGCATTTTACTCCTAGGTAAGAACACCCCATTTAGAAGTACTCTTATTGTAGCTTGTTTTTATTTACTTTATGACTAGTGAATTCAAAAAACTTGATTGATGTTGTAGAAAGCATGTGAGGCGATCAAATAAAATTCTGAAGCAAATGTTCATTTTGGTGCCTTCATTTGTGATGCATGTGTACAGGTGTTTGCAGGTTTTATTATTTTTTTTAAATTTTATTTGCCTCATTTTCCTTATAAGCTCAAATGTGTCCCTAGAATACCTACTTGAAAGTAAGAAAATGAATCCACATGCAAGCAAACCTTTAGTATCTCTGTTTTTCACTGCTAAAACTGTAGCAAGGGTACTTTAGATACATCAGCTGCCCAATTAAAGTTTGTTGAATAAACAAAATAACCTAGGAAATTCCCTTGTATTACGTCAAGTTTCTGTCTCTCCACTTTTCTGGTCTTCATAGCTCCATGTTATTGGGGAGCGGGGTATTCCTGCTGGCGTCTGGAGGAGATACAGGGGTAGCCAACAAGTAAGGTGTAGCCAGCGATAAAGCTGCCAAGGGGTAAGGCTGACGATCCACAATTGCGGGACTTAGTGATAGCTCTGCCTGTGTGACCTTTGGCAAATTACTCTCCCTCTCTGAACTTAAGGTTCTTCAGCTGAAAAGTGAAGGGCTGGATTCGGTTACGTCACTGCACCGCCTCCTTTTCTCTGCTGATGGAGAGTTGGCAGCTTGACCCGAGGGGGACTCAGAGCCAGCCTTCACTTTGGAATTTGGGGCTGCGGGCAGGGGCAGACAGACCTTTGGGTGAAATCAGCTTTTGCAATTACCGGCTGTACAAATGAGGACAGACTTCCCGACCTTTTGAAGCCTCAGTTATCCTCATCCGCAAACAGGAATAATCAGACGTCTTCCAAGAGCCGTTGCAAGTGACCCTCAGGAACTGAGCTCGGGGCTGAGCACGAAGTGAGCACTTGATATGTGGAGCCCATCACTGCCCGTCTGCTGCTCTCCGGGCCGGGCCCCTCTGTACTGCCGCTAACAGCCTCTGCTCTTTCCTGCAATCTTCTCCTGGGCTAATTGTAAGCAACCTCCAGGAGGGACAATGCTGATGAAGCCAATAATATGAATTCGGTGTTTTCGGAATGTGCAATCAGGTCACTCGGTGCACACTGGTCCTTCTCCATGTGCTGCGGAGATACGGCATTTGATTACCAGCATGGAGATCGGTTCCTTCCTCTCTCAAAGCCAGCCTTATTGATCTCCTTATTCTAATGGGGGCAGGGAAGGAAGGAGAAATGGGGAAATGTTAGCAGAGGAGGTGGGTGGGTCCACTTGTCCTCACCCGCAGAAGCAGTGGCTGGAGAAAAGACGGGAAGGAATCCAGGATCGACTGGAGCTTCTGGCGTTTTGATCCCTCTCTTCCAATCAGTTCCTAGCAGGTAGCCATTTTTTATTCTCCTCTTATCTCCCTTGATCAGAGGTCAGGCCTGTTTGCAGGGCAAAGATTAGAGAAGTGGCAGATAAGCGGCTGATATCGCTGGTAATAAATGAATGTGAGCTTCAGGCCTGGTGTAATTAAAAATGTATAAACTCACATTTTATTCCCCCTTGGAAGTTTACAATCATCCTTTGGAATCCTTTTTGAACTGCCGTCCAACTTGCTTTTTAGTCATCTGTGCTGATAAGGAAAGGGAAGGAAACTCGGGATCCAACAGAACTCACCCCCTCTGCGCACAATCAAACCTCCCGTTGCAGGTTGGGCGGCGCGTAAACCTTCTCCTTGGCGTCTGCAGGGCCACCAGGAAGAGGAAGATGTCACGGTCACCCTCCTATCTACCTCTGCAGTTCTCAAGCTGTGAGTCGAGGCCTGCTAACTGGAACATCGCCAGGCCTGGCACAGGAAGGGGGCTGAGCCTGCCCACCCAGCCGGGGGTCAGCTTCAAACAGGGAGTCATCAGTTCCCCGGGCCAGGCTGCCATCAGCAGTGCAGAACCAGCGTTTCCTCCAGCGCTGGACGAAGTGTACCCCATGGTACCTACAAATGCCACCACTGTGTGCTCTTTGGGGTCTGAAAGGCTGCCATACAAGGAGATATGCCGAATGTGGCCACGTCTCGCCCAAGCGGAAGGACTGTCAGAATTCCAGCAAAGGGAAAGCTTCCACTTGAGGGCATAGGGCGGCGGTGGGGGGAGGAAAGAGAACTGGCCAGGCAGTATCTTAGCTTCCCTGAAACGCATGGTTTCGCTCAATCTTGGCCACAGTGGTGTGAACGAGATTGTTGCCCCCATTTTACAGATGAGGAAACTGAAGCTCCTACAAGTGCCTGGCTCTAGGTCTTGCTCCCAAGGAGAGGAGCCCAGCTCTGCTCTGGCTTCTGCCCAGCCCCCTCCCCCTCTTCCCTTTCAGCAGTCCCACAGGGGCAAGAGGGCTGGGGCTGCTGCTGGGGCTCTCCCAGCCAGCGAGCTACTCTCCTCCTGGCCGAGTTTCCGGAGGAGATGACAATCTTGGGCGGTGGCTCTGGCCTCCACGACGAAAGCCCCCACCTTGCCTTTCCAAGAAATTATATCGGAACGAGTGATAGAGTAGCTTCCTCCTGGTGGTAAAAGCGCTCGGCACCGAAGGGGTTACCAACCATTTTGTTCAACCAGACTATTTACAAGTAGTAACAGAGTATCTGTTTCCTGTCATCTCCATCATATATCTTAAGGCAGAGAGATTGGAAGCCCATTACGGTCTGATATCTAATCAATACACACCGTATTCCTACAGCAGGAAGTAAAAGAATAGGCCCTTGGGAACCAGAGTTCAAATTACTCTACTGTCGATTCCAGATAGCGGCTAATGATAGGCTGGGCTAGGGTGGGGGAGGGGCGCGCGGGGTTGGGGGGGGATGAGAAGGGACCGTAGTTAGATGGGACAGTTAATTCAGCGATCAGATATGTATTCACATTTGCCTCGTTTTGACATTACATGTAGACCCTCCAAAGAAGGAAAGATGGGCATGTCAGTGTCACGCACTTCCTTTCTGGCTTGCAAAAGCCACTTGCTTTCCTTTGTGCGGCGCCAAAATGTAGTTTAGACACACACGTGCGTCACACAGAAGTTAGGTATGTTCGGGTATCAACCTGTCTAACTGGAGACACATTCCTATTGTACTGAAAGCAGTTAAATCTATGTACATTTTTAATTTAATGGGCATTTGCCGAGCGCCCAGGCTCCCGAACGCGGTGTTGACTCCCCGCACGCAGCTCCCAGCAAGCCCCCCGCGGTGCTGAGCTCCTGGTACCCACGTGTTCGCGGGGAAGAAGCCCCCGCGTGGTCGGTGTTCAAGGCAGGTTCCTGGGACCAAGGAGGATGTAGCGAGAGTTGTCATTTAGTGAACGCAGAAGAGGGCCGGAGTCACTGAGTTCTGCCTCTCACCAACCAGCTTTGTGACCCCCTGGAAGTTCCACAAACTCTCTGAGCTTCAACTACTCCGCCTGTAAAATGGAATTACCGCGACTCATCTCCTGGGTTAGTGTGAGGATAAAATACGGTAAGAACGTGTCCAAACGGGCCAGCTGCCTGTCGTTTGCACGAAGCCAGGGAGCACCTGCCCGCTGCGGAAGAGAACCTGGCCTTGGGGCGGTGGGGCGCATTCACGAAGCCCCGCCCCCCGCCGGCTCCACTCGGTGAGGCTGGGGCGGGGCTTCTGCGCTCTTCTCCACCTGCAGCTGCGACCTGCCACTAGGGGGCGCTAGAGCCCCCTCCCCGCGGGGCGCCGGCAGGAGAATCGGGGGGCCACCTTCTCCTCTCCTGTATTTCATCCCTGCAGCAGCTGTTGACTCCAGTCTCCAGCACTTTGAGAACCCCCACAAGCAGCCTCGTTGCGCCTCCTCGTGGAGCACGACCACCAACAGACTTGTGGGTCTCAGCACCCGCCCGCCGAGCCCCAGTTGGGAATCAAGTGCTCCTACACCAGGCCGAGTCTCCTAGCGCCTGGATTCTGGCATCCTAACATCTACCATTCCGGCCCCAGCCCCGGGTGCGGTAGGCACCTCCTGCAGGTATTACTGCTGCGTGACCTCAGCATGCCTGTTTGCGCCTGTTGAGTGTTCCAACGCCCGTACAACCGAGTTCTTCATTGGATTCTTCAGCTGAAACAACGCGGTTTGTGTTTTCGGGATCGGGCCTTTGCTGATGCAAGCGGTGAGGGCCAAAGGCGGTCATCGCTTTTCAGGGGAACTTTATGGTTTCTCTTCCTCGGTCTGAGAGCAGCGTGCTTCTTCCCAGAGGACTGGGACCCAAAGGCAAAAATGCGCACGCGCCCACACACATCAGCCACGTGTCCGTCTGGCGCCCTCCGTCTTCCAACCACAGGCTTTCAAACTCAGATTAGAAGCTTCGTCCAGTCGGCTGTCTTCCTCACCCTTTCAACAAACCCAAACTCCTAGTCGGAGTAACTGACCAGACAAAACTATGCTACATTGCGGGCTTGGCATCAGGGACCTTTCCATTAGAAATCCGGAGTCTCTGCTCTGCTGGCCAGAAATGGCTTGTGAGAGTGATACGTTATAAAAATAATGAAGACGAGATTTGAACTCAAAACTCTTCCTTCCTGTATGTGAGGTTTTGCATTGTCTTTGAAATGGTACAAAAAGCCTTAGCACATATGAGAGAGCCTGATGCATTAAAATAGGAAACTTTATCCAGCCATATTGAAAACCTCAAGCTGTTGGGTGTTGCGTTTCTTTACTTAAATCCTCTGATTTAGCCAAGAACAGAGAGCGTGTGGGTTTACTGTCAGTGCTTCCAACACGGAGACATTTAGGACTCCTGCCGGACTTGAATGGAATCATTGCTCAGGGAAGAGTCAGTGTGTTTATTTCCGTATCCATGCTGCGCCCCCACAGGCATGCTCTGCGCCTAACTTTCCCAGGCCTTCTGCAATGCCCTCATCTTCCTCTCTGCCTTATTCTGTGTTGTGCGTTTCCCCTAGAATGCCTTTCCCTTCCCCTCTGCTTACCCAGACTCACCCATCCATTAGGAACCAAAGGTCGCCTTTTAACTGGAATCTTGCAGGCTTTGACTTTAAGTTAAGATCAATCATATGCTGTCTTGTTTCAGTCTCAAATGATTGCACGTTTATGTTATGTGTCTTCCCTACTCTCTAGGAACCCAGTCCCATTAAGGAAAGGGTCTATGCCTGACATTCTCTTTTGTCCTAAAAGAGCTGAGCACAACGATTCTATCTGTGGAGTGTTTCTTTGATCTAATTTATGGAGGGAATGTTCTTTCAAAAGTAAGAAATGGAATATATAAAATTGAAAAGGGAATCCTAGATGAAGTAACTTTTAAACTCTGAGAGTCTAAGTCCCACTGTTTCCCTTTTTGTTTTGGCTGCCAGTAAGCTCCCAAATTTTGTGCTCAGTGTCTAAGGCGACTGTTAGGCTAGGTTTGCTGCTAAAATTATAGTGCTTCCTTTTTATGCTCCGCCCATCATTCTCCACTCAACGGGTATACTCTTCACCCATTTCATTTCCTGTATCTTGAACTTTAACCTCCATTTGACACTTTTAGTATTTTATCGTATCTATGTTTATTATAAGCCTAAATTATATTTTGGAAATAAGGGAAGTAGGAGGATATACCAGGATTGGGTATATAAAAACATAATCTGCATGTGCATGTTAATTCATGTACATATAATTTTTTTTATAGATGAGACCTTTCTACTCCAGAATTACTTCCTCAGTGTATAACTATTTAGTAGCCTTAATTAGTTTTTAAATAAAGTTATTTTTCCAACATAAAATCAATTTCTTAATTTCCATTAAAAAGTTAGGAAAATACAAAGAAAACAGTAAGAAGAAAGAAAAAAAAATATGTTGTATAGTCTTACCATCTAAAGACAACCATATGAGGACCCATAATATCTTTTCATGCTATTTCATGCTATTCCTGCACAGATGGTGTAATAACAATAATGTGACATGTATATATATTCTCAATTTCACTATGAAAACATATATTCCTATAATTTTGCAAAACGTTCGCATTTTATAGTTAAATTATCATTGTCAGAAAAACAGAGTAAAACATAACTCCATATTTCCATTTCTGACTAATGTTAATTAACAAAGATCAGATTTATCCTCTTAAGCAACTAGAAATGAATTATGTACATATATAAATTATATGTTTATAAGATTATATAAATACATAACAGCTTTTAGACAATGGACAACAGGCACCATAGGACTATGATTCCTGAAAAAGAGTAAATGGATAAGGTAAACTCTATGATTTTAACATGTTATTGACTGGAGTCAGTTACCAGGACAGAACACAAAGACTGAAAACCTAAACAGACTCAACTCTCAGTCTTGCTGATTAAGGAGACAGAAGTTAGAGTAAAGGAAAGCCTAGACAACTAGCGCTTGTGGGTCAGAGTAAGATGACAAGAGAGGTAGGTACAGAAAGAGCTTGAGAGACATGCATTGGGATGCCCTGGATTCTTTGGTGGAGAGTTAATTTGTACATGAGTGAGAACAAATTGCCCAGGAGAGTGATAGGGAGAAAAATTCCTTGAGCTCACATAGAACTGAGAATAGTTTGTCTTCCCACCAGCCAGAGAAAAAAAGAGAAAACACAGAGAAAACACAGAGAAACACAGAGAAAACACAGAGAAAATGCCCTGTGTTAATAAAACACAGGGCATTAAGTAGAATTCTCAGAAAGCTATTGCCTTATTGGGGCCAAAGCAGACTAAATGCTAATCAGCAAAACAAAGTTTAAATGTAAGCCTCAAAAGGATCCAACAAATTCTAAATAACTTAACAGAGAGTCAAAAACACAACAAAATCCAGCAATTAACAATATATAACAATGTCCTATATCCAATCAAAAACGTCCAGACACACAAAAGAGTACACCAAAAACCAAGAGAAAAAAATCAATCATCAGAACTAAAAATAACAGTTATTCTAAGACAATTTTAAATATATCCCATATGTTCAAGAAGATAAAGGAAAATAAGAGCATGATGAAGAGAGAAATGAATATATTTTTAAGAGACCAAATAGAACTTGTACACATGAAAAATACAGTATCTGAAATGAAAAATACATGTAATGAGAATAACAGATTAGACAATGCAGAAGACAAAAGTAATGATCTAACAGATAGAACAAGAGAAAGTTTTTTTTTTAAAAAAGTGAGGAAAAAAAAAACCACACATAAAATAGAGGGTCAGTAACCTCTGTAAAATAGAAAATAGTCTAACATATAAGTAATTGAATTCTAAGAAGGAGGTGGAGGAGGCGGAAAAAAAAATTTGATGAGACAATGTTTGAAAATCTTACAAATTTGATGGAAACTAGAAGTCTACAGATCCCAGGGGCTCCACAATGCACAAAAAGAATAAATACAAAGAAAACTACACCAAAGCACATCAAAATCAAACTGATGAAATTTGAAGACAAAAAGAAAATCTTAAGAGCAATCACAGGGATATTGCAAATTATGTACAGAAGAACAAAGATAAAAAGGACAGAAGAATCCTTGCTGACAATTATGTAATATAATATATAATGGTAGGAGATAATAATTTGGATTTAAACAGATTAATGATGAGTTATGGAAACAGTAAATATGTAAGTACATATAAATTACTTTTTCCCTTCATTTTCCTTCAAGCAAAAAAAGCCTCTTAAAATAGAATTGACTACTTAAAGAAAAATAACAGTTTATTGTGGGATTGAGTAGTTCTATAAAGGTAAAATGTATGACACAAATATCAAAAAAAATTGGGGGAGGGAATAGATGTAAACTACCGTAAAGCCTCTTCTACTATACATGAAGTGATATACTATTTGGAGGTGGGCTGTAGTAAGTTACCTATATATGTAACCTATATAAGTGTGTGTGTGTGTGTGTGTGTGTGTGTGTGTGTGTGTGTGTGTTATACACACATACATCATATATATATGTAATTTACATATAACTATATATATGTACTCATAGAACAACATTTTTAAAAAATTTTTATTTATTTTTGAGAGAGAGAGAGAGAGACAGACAGACAGAACACGAGCAGGGGAGGGACAGAGAAAGAGGGAGACACAGAATCTGAAGCAGGCTCCAGGCTCTGAGCTGTCGGCACAAAGCCTAACACAGGGCTCGAACTCGTGAACTGCGAGATCACGACCTGAGCCGAAGTCAGACACTTAACTGACTGAGCCACCCAGGCACCCCAGAACAATATTTTTAAAAAGATACACAAAGAGCTAGTACGGTAAGCCATAGTGGAGATAAAATAACATTTTAAAATACTTGACTGGTCCAAAAGAAGGAAGAAGAAGGAGGGGGAAAAAAGAAGAAAGAAGGATTAAATATAAAACAAATAACAAGATGATAGATTAAAACTCAACTATATCAATAATTACATTAAATGTAAATGGTCTAAGTACTTTTAAAGCCGGAAATTGTCACATTGTATCAAAAAGCAAGACACAATGTATTAACCAGGGTTCTCCAGAGAAACAGAAACAACAGAATGTATATATAGAGAGAGATTTACTTTAAGGAATTGGCTCATGCAATTATGGGGCTTGCAAGTCCAAAATCCTCAGGGTAGGCCAATAGTCTGGAGACACAAGGAAGAAATGATGTTGCTATCTTGAATCTGAAAGCAACGTGGAAGAAGACTTAATTCTTCCTCAGGCCTTCAGCTGATTGGATGAGGCTCACCCACATTAGATTAAAAAATCTACTTTACTCATAGTCTGCTGATTTAAATTTAATCTCATCTAAAAATTACCACAATATTTAGACCGGTGTTTGACCAAACAACTCATACCAAAGCCTATCTAAGATGACACATAAAATTAACCATCACATTCAAATACACGCTTTTGTAAGATACCTGCTCCAAACATAAAAACAGAGATAGGCTGAAGTGAAAATATGGTAAAAGATATACCAAGAAAACACCAGTCAAAAGAATGTTGGAGAGACTATATTGATATCAGAAAAAGTAGACTTTACAACAAGTAATATTATCAGGGATAAAGAAGGATATTTCATATGCTCAAGAGATCGATTCATCCAGAGGACATAGAATCCTAAATGCATGTGCACCTAATAGAAAGCTTCAAATTCCATGAAGCAACATATGATAGGACTGAAATGAGGAATTGACAAAACCACAATTATATCTGGAGACTTCGAGACTCCTCTCTCAGTAAATGATAGAAAGAGTTGACAGAAAATCAGTAGGAATGTGGAAGACTCAAACAATGCTGTCAACCACTTTGACCTACTTGACATTTCTAGAACACTCCATCCATTAACAGCATGATATCCATTCTTTTCCAGTGCATATGTAATAGTCACCAAGATAAATTATATTCTGAGCCTTTAAAACAGAAATTAGTTAATTACCATAGTTGAAATCATGTAAAATACGTTCCTTGCTGCAACGGAATAAAACTACCAATTGATAAGAGTATGTGGAAAAGCCCAAGACATTTGAAAATTAAACTGAAAACCATTAAGCAAGGGGCACCTGGGTGGCTCAGTTGGTTGAGCATCCAACTCTTGATTTCAGCTCAGCATGATCCCAGGGTGAAGGGATCGAGCCCCATGATCCATGCTTAGCATGGAGCCTGCTTGGGATTCCCGCCCCCGCCTCTCTCTCCCTCTGCCCCAATCCTCCCCCCTCTCTCAACACCCCCCTCAAACACACACCACACACACACACACACACACACAAACAAAAAAAACTATTAAATAATTCATCAGCCAAAGAAGAAATAACATGAGAAAATAGAGAGTATTTTGAAATAAATAAAAATGAAAACACAAGATGTCAAAATCTGTAAGATGCAGCTTAAGCAGCACTGAGAGGAAAAATTATGCTATTAAATCCTTATGTTAGATAAAAGAAAGGTCTCAAATCAGTGATCTTAGCTTCCACCTTCATAAATTAGAAGAAAAACAAACTAAAACAAAGGAAGCTGAAGCAAAGAAATAATAAAAAATGATCAATCATCAACAAGAACAGATCAAGAAAATAAATGAAGAAGCAAGTTCTTAGAAAAGAGCTACACAATCGGTAAATCGTTAGATTGAACACACACACACACGCACACAAGAGACAGATGAGCAGGGTAAAGACACAAATTACTAATATCAAGTATCAAGAGAAAGAGATCACAATAGACTTTGCAGACATTAAAAGGACAATAGGGGAATATTATGAACAACTTCATTTCAATACATTTTTAACAGATAAAATTTGCAAATCCCTTGAAAGATATAAAAACAACCAAAGTTCCTTCAAGAAGAAAGAGATAACCAATATGGCTTATATCTATTAACTTATAGCTAAGAATATTAATTTACAGCTAAGAATATCAAAATCATGAAAAACATAAAGGAAATAGTGATAAATTTAATTTTTATCAATGTTAAGACTTTTACTATTAAAAAAAACTACTAAAGCTGGGAGAAAATATTTGTAAAACATCTGATAAAAGAATTATATCCAGAATATCAAACTCAGCCTTGCAATTTAACAATAGAAAAGCATTATGGGGCGCCTGGGTGGCGCAGTCGGTTAAGCGTCCGACTTCAGCCAGGTCACGATCTCGCCGTCCGTGAGTTCGAGCCCCGCGTCAGGCTCTGGGCTGATGGCTCGGAGCCTGGAGCCTGTTTCCGATTCTGTGTCTCCCTCTCTCTCTGCCCCTCCCCCGTTCATGCTCTGTCTCTCTCTGTCCCAAAAAAAAAAAAAAAAAAAAAAAAAAAAAAAAAACGTTGAGAAAATCTTTAAAAAAAAAAAAAAAAAAGAAAAGCAAACAACTCTATAAAAAATAGGTAAAATATTTGGGTACTTCCCCCAAAGAAGAGAGAGACACTATGCGCCTAAAAATATACTCAACGTCAACTGTTACTAGCGACATGCAAATTAAAACCACAAGAGATACAACAACACAGCCACTAGAATGGCTGAAATTTAAAAGCCAGATAATACCAAATTCCGGTGAGAATATGGACCAAGGCGGGGGGGGGGGGGTCTCATACACTGCCAGTGGGAATGTGAAATGGAAAATCCTAAGGCAGTTTTTCATAGTTAAATTCACACTTGCCATACAACTCCAGAACCCCACTCCTTGGTATTTATCAAATGAAAGCTTGTTTACACAAAGGCAGTACTGTAATCCTTGCACCAGATTTATTTATTATGGCCCATAACTAGGGATAACTCAAATGACTGTCCATGTGAATAGACACATTGGGATACACCCTGACCATGGAATATTACTCAGCAATAAAAAAGTACAGATTACTGATATATTCAGTAACATGGTTAGATCTCCAAACCATGCTAAGTCAAGGTGGTGGGGCTAAAGACTAAAAGTGGGATTCCATTTATATAAATTCCAGATCTGACACAAGTGAAGTCATGGAAAGTAAATCATGGTTTTGAGGGACAGATGAGAGGAGGGAACTATCTACAAAAGGTCATGAGGGAGTATTGGGGGATGCTGGAAAGGTCCTATACTTTGTAAAAATGGTTTTACACCTAGGTACATTTATCGAGACTCATTTATTTAAAAAAAAAAAGGCTAATTTATTACATTCTCAAAATTGGTGGATTTTATTTGATATAAATTTTGTCTCAGTAAAGCTGATTATAAAAATAGTAGTTGTCTTTGACATGAAAATAAAGAAGAAAAATTAAAGCCCATTATCTAATAATATTCAATCATTACAGAATATGTACAATGTATGATTAATGTCTCTATCCCAAGCCCAATTATGGATTTTCTAGCATAAACAGCATATATATATATATATATATATATATATATATATACACACATATATATGTATATATATATATATGTGTGTATACACACACACACACATATTCATATACATGTATACTATGGATTTTCTAGCATAAATGGCATATATATATACATACGTATATATGTATATACATATATACATATACACATATACACGTGTATATATACATATATACATATACACATATACATATACATATTTATGTATATATATACATGTATATCCCATTTATACATAAACATATGCATCTATACAGGTATATGCTATTTATACATATATACATATATACTTATATAAATATATATCCCATTTATACATATATACATGTATATGCTATTTATCTAGAAAATCCATAATTGGGCTTGGGATAGAGATGCACCTATGTACACAGAGTCACTCACATGTACATAAAATAAATTATTTAATACTTTATCAAGTGTATGGGCCAGATTTTATGTAATCATATCCTAGTTATGGGAACTCTCAGTTGTTTACCATGTTTTTCCATCATAAAAGATGTTGTGATAAACATGTTTGCACATAAAGGGTTTTTCTCAATATTTCATGACTTCAATTTATTTCAACATTAGCCCCCCACCCCCCCCCCAAAAAAATGGTCTGTGTAGGATTTTGGATACAATAAGCCCTTTTTCTTCCTAGGAATTTCACTCCTAGCTGTGTGGCTGCCTGAGCCTCAGAGCGGATCAGCGCCAGACTAGGGAAAACAACGGGTCTTCCTCTCTCGGTCGTGGGCTCCTGTCGCCTACGTGAGAAGTACACTAGCTCACACGTGAGAAGCACTTACAGGTGTCAGAAATATTTCTAACCAAGTCTCTATATTAATTCACCTAATCTTTACATGAGCCTCTGACGTAGGCACCATCGGGCTCTCCATTTTGTAAGGTGCTCAGGACTGGCACGGAGGTGACATGTCTCGCTCCCGGGAACACGGCTCCTGAGCGGCAGCGCTGGACGGGGGCTCATTCCAGCCTCCGCCAAACCGCCACTTGACATGTGATAGTAATTCCCCCACGGTAACTTTTCCAAACGGAGGCATTTTCAGAGGAAAATGATCCTCCTACCAACTTTCTCCTTCTTGTTCTTCTTTCCCTCTCCCTGGGCACTGAAGTTTCCACGCTACCCAAAAGACTTTGTGGGAATGGGTTAAAATATAACAAGAGCTTAAATAATCAAAAGAATAACGTGCTACGCTCAAAATTCCAAGAAACAAAATGATCAAGCAGCAGGGCCTAATAAATCCCTTCTGTACTGGATTTCAAAATGGGCAGCGTTGGAGTGCTGACATAAATCCTTTGTGGGTTTAACGCTGACATTTTCCTGCATCGTGACGCACTGAGGGACAAATAGCATAAATCCTCTGGTTGGAATCGGTGCCCTGTTTTGTGTGCACAGCTTACTTTCTGAGTCCCACCCCATGATACACAAAACTTGTTTCAGAGACCAGCTCCCCAGGCAGGACGTCTAACTGCCTGATCTGCTTTGAAATGAACTGAGATGTTCTCAAGAGGCTGTGTGTTCCTAAACCTCTTTTCCCGGTCCTCTCTCTCTCTCTGGGGCTAATCTCATCCTTCCCACGGCTTTCCATACTTGATCTCCCAACAAAATCTCCAGCCCAAGTCCCCCCTGAGACAGTCAGACCTATCCACCTTCTACCTTCTCACTATTTCCTGTTGGAAGTCTAGAATCATCTTAAATTTTATGTCACTCAGAAACAACTCTTCAATTTCCTTTTTTTCCCCAACCTGGCTCCCTCCTATCTAGTCTGTCTCCTTAAATGGCACCACTATGTACACATTTGTTCAGGCAAAAGCGGGGAGGAAAGGGGTAACTGGACCTCACGTTTCCCTTCCTCACATCCAAACACGAACCCCATTGATTATGCCTACTTCCATCTTCTCTCTTAATCACCCTCCCCCTTGCTTGGATCAGTGCCGTAGCCAACCGACTGATAAGCCCCAACCATTGTTGGTTCTCCTACAAATCCATTCTCTCCCGGCAGCCCAAGTGATCTTTTTGAAACACAAATCTGACCGTATCACTCATGGCTGAAACTCATCGACGGATTCCCATTGTTCAGAGGATAAAGCGAAACTCCATGGCATAGCCTGCCCGATCCTATTTGCTCTGGCTTCTGACCTCCCCGGTAGCCTCACCTCACTCTCCTCTGCAGCCACACTGACCCATCTCTACTTGCTTCCCTGTCTCTCCAGCTTCCCAATTCGTAACTCATCTTTTGGTTGGCTCAGTTTGAGGGTCCCTTCTCCAAAGGAGTTTTCCCTTGCCCACCCGCATCCAGGCAAAGGGTATCCATTTTCTCGTGTGTTCCTGTCCTTGGTTGATCTACTATATTTGCCATTATAAAGTCATTTTCACACCTTCTTACCGAACGCTTGATTCTGTCAGTAGACTTTCAGGTCCGTGGGGGCAGGATCTATATCTTAACGTGTTTATTTTGAGATCTCCAGAGCTAACCCAGAGCCTGGCCACACAGAATGGTACTCAGTAAATGCACATGGAATCAACAAAGTCAAAAAAGGCTTTCTGTACACAGGCAGAAGTTAGAATCAGCCCTAACCCTCATAACGGTGTCTGAGTTGGCACAGAAGTCAACGTGCCTTTGTGAAATCCATGCTAGGACTGGACATCAAGTTCACCAGCCTCTGCAGAGTCACCTCCTTCAAAGACTCTCTCTGCCTACTGGTGACATGCTCCCCGCAGCCACGGGAGCTTCTACTCCCTCAGAGCCTGAGACCTTGGTGGGCCAGAGCACTTGGGTCCACCCCTCCTGTAAAAACTTAATCCAGAAAGAAAAATAAATAAATAAAGAGAAACCAGAACGAGAAGCCTGCCTTTATTACAGCTAAAACTGTTGGCTTAACTTCCCAAAATACCGTTGAATTTTCTTTTTGCATACAGCTGTGTTTATAGAAGGCAATATCATGTATGTAAATAAATTCAGATGCCGCTTGAGTTATTTTAAAACAATCAGTCTAACACTAATCAGCTTACTCAGAGACGTAATCTTACCCTAAAAAAGTGACAAATGAGTACACAGTGTGCTGAGTAAAACACACGGAGAATAAGTGGGATGTAAGTGTTAGAATGACGCCTGTGGTCATTCCAGATGCATCAGGGGAATGGCCTTGCCCTTCACTCACCTCCTCCCAGCTTCCTGGAAGAATAGCAGGTGTGCATGTGACACTAGTAATAATTTTGTTCCCAATTCTCTATGAAAGCCACGCCTTTCCCACCACCATGCTTATGCAAATTTCTTTGCTGGAAATCTGTGGGACCTCTTGGCCTTATAGGAAAACAGCCTCTGCTTCAAGGTCCACCTTGCATATCTTCTCTTCCACAGATTATATTTTCTTGCCTCGTATTTATTTTTAGAGCACCTTCCATAATATGGATAATGATTCTGCTAATTCCTAAAAATTATTGAGCATGAACTGTGTGTCAGACACTCCAAAAGACACTCCATGTGTATTCATTCAGTGAGTCCTCACCCATGAGATCCTACGACTATCCCCTCATTTTACAGGTGAGGAAACTGAGGCGATGGGTGGTTAAGAGCTTGCCCAAGCTCACACAGCTAGCAAACGGCTCGACCAAGGATCCAGCACCTCCTTCTCTGCCCATATCTGCTACTTATCAGTTGGCACCACATTGTGTATTACGCTCAAGTCATTTCCAAGTGTGCAAATTCAAAGAGAGAAATTTGGTTGTTGGAGAAACGTGGAAACAGGCCGAGGAGGGCAAAGTAATTTGGTAATCTCCGATTTCTCAGATAATAAGGGATAAGATTGGATCTCAACGTCCCTCTCTCTCCCTCTGTCTGCTTTCTTTCTAGCCAAAAACATGTCAAAGCGCTAGTTTAATTTCCCTCTGGTTATTTTTTTACAAATAACTACGTCTTGAGGGCGATCGCCAGCACATGATAGTTGAACAATAAAGTGGTTCTTATTGTTTTAATTGTTGTTGGGGTTTAATGGGTACCATGTGTGATGCAAGAACATCCTTGGGTTTTTTTGAAGAGTTTACAATCCAGCTGAGGACAAATTAATGCCTGTGCCTTCACAAAGTGAACACTAAGATTTTGTGCTCCGTAACCCAATATGGCCTTCAGAAGAGGGTGACAGGAGGGCTCTAGGAGGCTGGCCGGGTCCCTGGTGAGATGAGCAGGGCTGGATTGCAATCCCAGCTCTCCTTGGACCAGCTGCATGACCTTGGCCAAGGTTCTGCCCACCCATGAGCCTTTGTCCCCTTATTTATAACATGAGAATAGCATCCTCCTTCACGTTCTGCACGGGAGTGAATGGGGCACGTGGCAATGCCTGGTACTGGGTATACTGGGGAGGCATAGATCAAGGCCAGTCCAACCTTGCTTTTCCTTTCACTGGGCTGTTCACTATCGCCAACGGTAAAGAATGAAATAGGGAGCTCACAATTTCTCATGTGTGTTCCCTGTGTTCTGGCAGGAAGCCCCACCCCGCCCCCCAAACCGTGGGGCAGACTCCAGGATTATCTCCTAGAACTTCTCCAAAGCCATTCATTTCTTTTTATAGGGCATATTTATCTGCTTTTTGAACTTCGTAACACGTGAGAGACTCTTCGAAACTAGCCAGCGTATAGCGCTTACTACAAATCAACCCTGGGAATTTTGAAAGCATAGGCCCAAGAGGATGGGAGGAACGTTTATCACCATGATCCGCAGACTATCACTGCTATTATGCTGTAATCATGATTATTGCAGTGGTGTCTATTGCCATTACAATTTCTGAAACTATTACTATGTCTCTTCCGACCACTACAAATGCTACGACCACTGCCATTCCCACCATCGGGTCTATACCTCCGCCTGCACCCTTCACTGCTGCTACAACTACCACCACTATCCTGCTAGTCATCCTGCTACTAAAAACTATTCAATTTTTGGTAATGCTTACTAGGTACCAAGCACTGTGCTAAACACTTTACGTACATTTTGCACTAAGCCGTCGGAGAAGTTCTGTGTTGGAGGGATTTCTACCGTTCTCATCTGACGGGTGAGTAAATCGACGCTTGGGGATTAAATGACCATCCCACAGCCCTGCCCTGGTAAAGGGCGGGGCTCAAACTCCCACTGGGTCTCTCTGATCCCCAGGCCTGTGCTCTTTCTGAATCTCCACGCAGCTTCCAGTCATCTCAGCTTTTGCACAATGTGTTTTTGACATTTTTCTTTTTCCATGTTCTTGGGCAGGGAGATGGGAAGTCCACCCAGGAGGGAAGGACAATGAGTGGACACGGAGCTTCAAGGTAAACAGGAAGCTCACACAAAGCCGCCAGCCAGCCGGGCAGCTTGTCTGCTGACCTTGGCCTTTGTCATCCTCCCCACATCCCTCTGAATGAGCAGTTCCACACCTGAGCTAATCCATGCAAGGACATTTCCAGGTAGGCGTTTGCCATCTCTTGCTTGGATGACCAGCAAGAGAACCACAGATGGGCACGCACACACGCACACACACACACAGATCAAAGACGGTGGGTAGTAAACATCTTACATTTACACAGAGTCTTTGTTGCCTGGGTCCTCTTTGCCTGCTCTCCACTCCCATCTTTGTTCCTGCCGTTGAACAGGCACATCCTATTGACCCATGAGAAAGAAATGGACATTACTGCCTATCCCTAATGCTGTGGCACTTTAGTCTGCCCGAGGGACAAAGCTACTAGAGGGTGCATCCATTCATGCATTCAGTTAAATGGCCATTCCTTCAGTAAATATGTAGAAAGGACATAATTCATGCCAAGACAACAATGTTGAACAGGATGGAGCTTTCTTCACTCTTGAAGCTATCCTTGCTCTCATGGAGATTACGTTCTAGTGGGAAGGTGATGAAAACAATAGAAAATAAAAACAAGGTAATCACAGACTGTGGTAAAAGCTAAGTAGGAAACAAATGAGGATCACAGAAAGAAAAGGAGGCTCAGACCAACTATAGACAGGGTGGTAGGAAAGGCCTCTGTGAAGATTAACCATTTAAGATGAGACCTGCAGTATGGCCAAGGAGCCAGCTGGAACACGTTTTCTGTATCACATAGGGGACAACATGTGCAAAGCCTTCATACTGGGAGAGAGGTTGACAAGTTCAGGAAGTGAGAAAATCCAGAGCAAAGAGAATGAGTGGAAAGTAGTATAAGGTGAGATGGGAAGGTGTTATGTGTTTGCATGCTGGTGGGCACGGTCCATTCCAGAAAGGAAACAAAATGAGGCAGGAAAGACAGAGGATATCTTGATGAAGACAAGTCAGAAAGGGTTTCTGGCCTCTGCCTCTGATTCTTGTCGCCTTGTTTGGAAAATTCTTCTGATGCTCCATAAGCTTTGGGTGATGAAAGCTGGACAGACCACTGGCTAAATAAGGAGCTCTCTGACTTGGAAGTCAACAATGCTAGAGCAGTTCCCCAAACACCTTGTGTTCAAGCTGGCCAACAGTTCAGTTATGCTGAATGAGATTCTCAGACTTTTTTTCTTTACTTTGCCTATAATCAAACTCAGGATGTGATGTAGAAAAATCCAGTGAAGCTCCTGGCACATAACAGATGCATAATCGATATTTGTTAAGTGAATATTGAATAAATAAACAAGTGAATTAAGGTGGCCCTATCTGGTAAGGAGACTTAGGATAAGTATCATCATTCTAAATGGTAACAGACTGCGTTACGAGTTTGAGACAGGCTCTGAAGGTTTGGTGGGTTGGAGACCATGTCCTAATGGTCAGCTAAGTCAAGAAGGGTCAAATAGGTACCAAGCCATATACAGAAGCTCTGGAATGTTAATCAGGAGATCCCTATGATGTCACTGCTGATTTCATTTTAAGCCTTTCTAACTCATGCTGTTCAATACGAACACACCAGGACTTGAAGTCAGAAGAGAGTCAGAGTTGGCCTGAGATAAAGAAGGAGAGCCATCTATGCCCCTCTTTGGACCAGACTTGTCGCCCCAGGCCAAAGCAAAACCTGTACTTTTGCAAGGCAAAGAGCCTCCTCCCTGACAAGGGCTCCCATCACTTTTATCACTAGCCAGTACCATGGATCCTTGGACGTGCTGGGGCAGAAACCCTCTATATCCCTGAAAAACCCACCCTTCCACAGGGTGGGCCTCATTTCCCACCTGTTTCCTTTTCAAAGCATGTAGGGCTAAGATGATTATTGTCTTTTTCTCTATAGCTACCACACATCCTAGTTGAGGAGCAGGAAAAACAGAAACAAAAATATTGCAACAAATCTGGAATCTTGGAAGGAAACCCTGTAAATCATTTTGGATTAATGTAAAATGATGTTGACGTTAGATGAACTCAGCGAGTGCTGGAGAGCTGGGGAAAAAACAGTTTCCTATGAACTCAAAAGTCAAAAGTCTGACAACTTCTGTCCTGTTTCTAATTCTGAAGGAAGGTGGGTATGAATAACCAGATGTTATTGTCTAAGAGAAACAGGAATGGGGTATGGCCACAATAAGCACACTGAGGCCGGCCCCTGGGTGGGAAGGTATTCAAGGATAGGCTATGGATTCTTCCAGGAAAACAAAACAAAACACATGATTGCCACCACAGGTAACAGTCAACTCTCAACCAATGACACATCCTATCGTGTGATTCGTTGGGTCAAGAAAGATGCCTGTCAGTGGTTTGGTTTATGCCACTGTTGCCCCACACAGCTAACGATCCAAGAATGGGAGTTGGCCTGACCATCGCCTCTTCTTCCTGACCTCCCTCCCTTCCTCATTCCTTCCTTCCCTTCCTTTCTTCCTCACCTCCTTTCTTTTAACTGAGGGGGTACCTGTTTGGATACTGACCAGTGTGTACCCCAGTCCTGACATTCCTACATCCATGTGGTATTTAATTCTTGTCCTTGCAGTTTGAGGAGTTGTGCTGAATGCAGGCTGACTCGGGGGGCGGTGGGGGGGGCATCCATCATGACGAGTGTCACCTTTCATCCTGGAGCCAAAGGCAAATCCTGGCTCTGGAGTCCCAAGCCTGTGATTTCACCTCTTTGGGCCACCATCTCTGAACCTAGAGCATGCCAAAAAATCACTGCATCTGTTTTGGAGGACGGTGGGGAGGTTTAAAGAACATAATCCCAAGTAGTGTCAGAACAGTGTCTGGGCTACCTTGTTGGCGCGGATTAAGGTTAAGCCTCAGGCCTTTCTCCCCTGTAGGCTCCTCCCAACGCCCTGGAAATATTTGATGTTTGCAGTATTTAAAAGCTTGTTACGAGTTTATAATCTTCTCTTTCCAAATAAATATTCACTTTCGCATTTGTCATTTTGTATTTATAATAGTGCATTATTTTTCTTAAGGACAGTCCCCAAATTACATAAGCTTCGGGCCCCACACAACCTGTAGAGGGTCCAGAGCTCAGAACCTGGACAGCATGTAGACAGAACATGTAGATAGCATGTGCTAACTGGTAGATGGCAGGGATTCTATTTAATGTTTTAGGGTTTGTTAAGATTTTTCATGTTAATAAGTTATAAATCATGGTGGCAATTAAAAGGGAAATACATATCCTGATTACATATCATGATTACATATCATACATACATACATACATACATACATTACATATCATGATTATCAGTATGAGGGATGGTATTTACAAATACGCTCATTATTTCGACAGGAAGCCGAAGAATGGCTAAACTTTTCATCTCAGGCTCTTCCGGTGCCTTGCGGCCAGAGTCACAGAATTTCTTTAAAGTCTCTAAAACAAAGATGGGTAATTCGCGAATTGACCGGGGGAGTAAGAGAAAGGCTTCCTAACCATCAGTGTCCGGTGAGTTCTTCTTCCGGAGATCAGTCTTTCTGGACCTTTCCATTAATGAGACATGGCCCTTCCACAACAGTGTCCAAGGGGCCCAGGGGCACCCCTCACCCACGCGGAGAACAGTCAGCTATTTGCGTTCTCTCCATTCTTTCTCACAATTGGAGTCTGAGAGGCTGTCATCTGTCCCACTCTCCTCGATACTGTGGTCTCATTTTTCTGCCGTGTCCAACTCCGGAGATAACATGGGTAAAAAATGTGAATACTTCAGTTCGCCTTAGAACGCTCTTTGTTTAAATTCACTCCCACCCCATTTCTGTGCAAGGAGCCTGGTGAGGAGGAAGGCGTGAGCAAAGGGAAACCGCCAAGTTGCATATTTAAAATTCCATCGGTTTGATTTCTTTAATGCAATACGGTCATTTTTAATCTCGGTCTGTTTGATAAATACCTGCATTTCAAGTAATTGTTCAGATTGTGTCTGTTTTTATTAGAACGTATTTGTCATTATTTGACAGTCGTTTCTAATCACATTTGTCATGTGTTTGGTCTCCTTTATGAATACTGATAGCTCCTGGAAGAGAAGTTTAGGAAACACCATTCATTCCTTGAACACACACAGTGTGCCCACCACCCAGGATACCGTTTTTCTCGTCACTCAAAAATGAGGAAATGAATAGCAGAAATGAGTGGGAGGCTTATCTTTAGACACAGAAACTAGAGTTGTTTGGAAGTTTTTGGAATTCGGAGGACAGATGTCTATGCAGTCAATTCAATCAATTGTGTAGTCAGGGAGTTTAGGTATCTGGGCAGTTTGAACACAACACATTGACAAGTTCAGATGCAAAGTTGTCTACTGTATTGGTTCAGCCTGAGCTCCTCGCACTGTGGGAAACTTAACGTAGCCAAGTCATGTCATTCAACAAATAGCCATCCGTCTGTTCATTCAGCAAATATTTACTTATTTACAGTATCCATTCACTCGGATATTTATTCATTCAATAGATGTCTATTCAGCCATTTAGTTAACAAATAATTGTGTTTTCAATGGACATTTGTTAAATTTCTGCAGTATGGAAGACACGGGAACCGGCCGTCTTGGCAGCTGCATTGTTCACACCCAGACCGTATAAATCCCAGGAAAGGCTTCCTGTCTTCATGTCACCATCACAGAAAGGCCATAATCTTTGCTTTGCTGATGCCACACGGTCTGGCAGCCTCTGTGAGGTAGAATAATAGAAGCAAGCAAATGCAGACCACGATGGGTCCCTCTGTTACTTTTTTTTTTGTCTTCCAATGAACATCAACAAGGCTCTTCTTATATATATAAAGCTTAATACTAGGTACTTAGAGTGAAAAAGATAAAGAAGACATCAGCTCTACAAAACCGTATAGCCCAGAGGCGTACCGGACGCTTTGGGAACCCAAACTCTAACGGAGGAGAGAGGTGGGGGTCAAGATGAACAGAGGTGTATCTTGGGAACGGGCCTCTGTGCCTGCTCCAGAAGGTGAGTCAAGCAGAAAAGACCTCCAGGAACAAGCAGAATCAACAAGCAGCCCACTCTGGCTACAGGCCTCGAACCCCCCCACCAACGCAGAACTTAATTATCAAAAGGAAGCGGGGTGGAGCACTTTCCAAACCTTTCCTGTGAGTAGCTCGGGCTGAGTTTGGACTCGTGGCAGCCCTCCCTATCATCACTGCAGGGTCTGCCTGGCTGGATGTCAGCCCCTGGGTCTGGAAGGGGGAGTCATGTCCATCCAGTGCCAGAGTGTCTGAAAGAAGGAGAGGCGACTGGCGGGTTGGGGTGTGTGTTTGAAAGGCATCAATTATAATATACCCAGACCTCCAAACGCTTTCCCTCCCCAAGCAGCTTGTAATTAGGGAAGGAGAATCATGAGCTTAGCAACTCCCAAAGGAGCACCTTCACAAAGTGCACGTGTCCAGTAACATCTGTTAACCCTTGTGGATGGAGAGTCAGGACGTGGTCTGCTCTGACTGGCTGCTTTCAAGGCGAGCAATCATAAAACCAGGCAATGTATGTAAATGCCCGTGGCTGAATTTCTCATGGTACGCGATTAACAGCAGGGACGTAGTGGGAAGTTTGTGGGGGGCTGAAGTCAAAGAGTAAAGACAAGATTTTCAGTCTCAGTTCTGCCATCCGTTAACTATAAAGCCTGAGCAACTTCCTCCAGATCTTAGACTCTCAGTTTCCTTATGTGCAAAATGGGGAGAAAAATCAAATCTACATGGCGAGGTTATTTAAAAGTCAGTGTAATGCCTGTAACGTACTGGGGTAGTGACTACACACAGCTGATAATAAATGACAAATATTATTACTTATATTAATACAACATACTATCACTTTACCAAAAAACAAAAGAAAACAACATACATTCCCACATCCATATTTTTGCAAAATTAGCATGGCCTGCACAATTACCCAGTTCTTTATGAAACCTCTTATTTCACTCTTAGGTTTTTTTTTTATGATAAAGTAAAAAAGGACATAGGAGCTTCGTTTTGGAAGAAAACTCTTCATTAACATAATTCAGCATTTCAAAAGAACATAAAATCATTTTCCAGTTTGATTTGGAGTTTAGCATCAGTTAATTTCTCTTTGTTCTTCTCCTCTGGTTGTGCTAATGTCCCCTTTGTGCGCGTACATTTGTCCAATGCAATCTAAGAAACAATCACCTTAATTGATCGGGCATTAACCTCTAACAGCTTAAGACATGGGCTCTTTATCTATCGCTCAATCCTTGCTGCAGATGTAATTCCCTGTAGTGTTTACATCTTTGTCACCATCACCAGTGGCTCCTTCTCAGGAAAGCATGTCAGTAAACGTGACTGTAAACAAAACAGACCGCTTACTCCAGAGGCCCCGCCATCGCAGAAAAGCCTAGCTGTGGTCTTATGCTGTGGCTGGTGGTGTATATAATGATAAATTTCATACAGGTGTCACCCTTTTCAAGACCTCGGCGAGGATTGATGGTTTACAGTAGGCTGATCCATCATCCAGGGCAGGTGGCACCCTATTGGAATTTCAGAAATCTGTTCCCAATCACATTCACTGTTGGGTGACTCAGTAACGACCCTATTTGCCGTGCGTTACTGAAAATCAATGTGCCGCATTCAAGGTCAATGTACTGTTGGAAAACTCTTTAAGCACTGATGGATGGATTGTGCTCATTCAGAATAAATGTGAGAAAAAAGTGACAGCTGAGCATCCAACAGTCACGCCAACTTTCAAAGACGGACTTCCTTCTCTAGCGGGCAGTAGGATTTCCAGGGGGGTGACATCACTCATTTCCTCTCGTTCTCTGTTTTGGGGGACGTGTCTGCATTTGTTAGTGCGTCTTCCCTCATACAATTAAAAGCATCAACATCCAGAATCTCTGTGAATATCTTATCAGCCCAATGCTTTAAAATTCCGACAGGTCAGTTGGGGACGAAAGGACTCCATATGAGCAAAATCAAAGCCCAGAACAATGTGGACTATTTACAACATGTATCTTTGGAGAAATAGTGTGGAAAACAGCCAAAGGTAAGAAAGTCGTTCGTTCATGCAGTTAATTTCCCAAAACATAAAATCTTCATAACATGCCATGCAATGAACCTGGGTTCAGGGATGTGAAGAGGAACAGCCCTGCTCTGTCCACTCCAAAAGTTTACAGCCAAGGAAGAGACAGAGATGCACAACTAAATTATTAAATGTGATGCAATGAATGCCTGGTGCACAACTGTGTGGGGAGAGAGGTGAATGCATAGTGATATATACAAGCGAAGAACACACAGGCGGCCAGTTCTCCCCGGGGCCGTTACCAATCTGAACAGTTGTGATTAACATTTAGGCAAGTGGCAAACAAGTAAGCTGGGGTTTGTTCGGTGAATTCTGGTTGCCAGTGTATTTAAATGTTTTTGAAAAAGTGACCCAAAGTGGCAAAGGAACTTTTGACAGTGAGAGATACTAAGGTTATAAACAGATTGCATTTTATCGCCATAACACTTCCCTCCTGATGACCTATTTATCAACCAAGCAGAGATAATACTTGACCAAGCTTCTCAATGTTTCCCAATGGTAAGTTAGAAGCCTTTCCTGGGGAAAAACAAAAAATATACATTGTGTGTCCTTGGGTAGAGAGTAACTTTTACTTAAAAAAATCTTTTCTTTTCCTTTCTTTTCTCTTTTCTGTTTTCTCTTCTTTTCTTTCTTTTTTTGTTATTATAATTATTAGCTTCCAAAAGAAAAGGAAATATGATTTATTGCCTGTGTAATACATACAGGCAAAAATTTGGTTGAAACAATATAAGTGATTTCGGGACTATTTAGAAATGTTTCATAAAAACAAAATGGTGCTACCAAAGACACCAAGAGTACCTGAAATGATACAGATGTTTCTTGATTCTCAATAATCAAGTTGGATCCACCTAGTGATACGTTTGTAGGTTTTTCTTCTCTATATAGTCAGTAACTCCCCTTTATAGATGATCTCCAGCACCTACTACAGAACCAGGCATATAGTCACTGCTCAATAAAAGCTATGAAGGAAAGCATGAACCACTCAGTGAATGCATGAACTAGATGCACAGATTAGCTATGAGGTAGAAAACCACAGTTTTCTATTGTATGAAAATTGCCTTTAACATTAATTTGTTTGAAAGATCCTTTTTGTGTGCTCAGTTTTCTTTATCGTTGGATCAATGATCAAGAACCTGAATCTGTAATTATTCTGTCTGGTTACACCATTTCTCTGGAATGCTCCAGAAATCTCATCTCCTGGTTGGGTTGATCAAATATGAGTTGCTAGTTTTGCTGATTCAACAATTTTCAGGTCCCTGGATTCCTTTATTTGACAGCCTAGTTTTCATGCATTCCAAGTCAGACTTAGCGCAGAATCCACTCATGCATCCATTATTCAAGCATTTATTAGCATACATGGCAACCCAGGCACTTGGGAGTTAAGAAAGAATAGGTGAGACCCCTTCCACTGAGGCTACTCATAGTCTAGGGTGTATAGGGCTTCAGCGGTAGGTCATCAGACATGTAAACGTACCATTTTAAATACAACATAATAAGAAATATAGCAAGGGAACTGAAAAACACAGGATATGGAATATAGGAGTGGAGAGAACAATTTGGGATGATTTCCTACCAATATAATATCACAGCTGAGCTGGGGCATCTGATGAGAAGGGGCGCTCGGGTGGGGAAGAGAAATGGCATATTCCAGGCAAGAAGACCACATTTATAGAATCAAGAGGATGGAAAACATTTTGGCACTTTTGAGAAATGGGGGGTACTGCAATCAGGTAAGTTTTGGCAAGGGAGAGAAAGGAAGAAAGACTGGAGAGGTAGAATTTGATCATAAAGAATTCCGATCTTCATTCACAAGGCCTTAGGGTTAAACTTGTCGACAAGAGAAAGCATCTCATCTTTCTACAACACTGCATAACATACATATAGAAAAAGGAACAGAAATGAGCACACCCCTGTTACAATGCCTAGATCCAAAAGAACACTATGACCAGCACCCAGAAGCCCCTCCTCCATGCCCATTTCTAGTTACTTCCTCACCAAGGGCATCCACTCTCCTTATTTCTAACAGCATAGATTAGCTTCCTCACTTTTGTACTCCATGTATACATGGTTCTATCGTATGTATTTTTACTCAGTCTTATGTTAGTTAGATTCATCACGTTGCTCTGTAGAGTTGCAGGTCATTCCTTTTCATTGCTGTATAGCATTCGATTACAGGAATATACTGTAATTTTTAATAGCTTGCACTTTTGATGGACATCTTTATGTCATTTGCACTTTGGAGCTAAGACAAATAGTGCTGCTGTGAATGTTCTAACATATGAACACATTTCAGCTGGGTATATATTCAAGAGTGTTTAGTTTTAGTAGATAATATCAAATTGGTAAGTGTGGTTGTTCTAACGTATTAACCGGTCATACTAGGAACTTCTGGTTATTTCACATTCTCAACACAACAACTACATTTTTTGTGTTCGTTTATCCAATTAATGTTTATCTTTCCAACTAGACCATAAATTTCATGAAGACGAGAACCACACGTACCTTTCTTTTTTTTTTTTACCATAGCCTCTCTAGTGGTTAGTACAGTGCTTGCTGCATCGCTGGAGATACATACAGAATCAGGGCAATATCACGTATTTTTAACTACTGGATCTATTCTGGATGAAAATGAAGAGTTACAAGTGAAATAATGTATTAATCTCCATGCCACACCAAACTACTCAGTGAATTTGGCAGGTTGATCCAAAAGCCGCTAATGTAATGTGGAAGAATTTTTTTTTTTAATTCTTTAACTTGTGAGTAGAAAACAACTGTCTGTGTTCATCTCTGTTAGAGACGTTTTTGCATTGTCTTCAACAGGGCCTATGTCTGCTTTTGTGAATGAGCAGCAGGTAAAATATCAGAGGAAAAGTGTAAAAGCAACACAGCTATGTGCTTTACCAGGGCCTCATCTCCAAGTCCACATTCACAGTCATCAATTAAAGAGCTGGCTCTCTCTCCACTGATTAATTTCCACTTGGCCATTATTAATAATGAGGTTAGAAAAATGTGTTTACACAGGGCAAAATGAGATGAAACACAATATACGTACATAAGTCATCATTTAAAGAGCATCAGAGGTGAGAGGGTGGCTATATTAAGCCCCAGACCCTGCTTCCTTCCTGAACCCTCTTGCCCATGGAGGAACCTGCAGTCGTGTTAGGTTAGTTGTAAATGAATGATGATGACACAAACACAGCCTTGGAATTAGAAGTGGCTTTAGTAATATATTAGTTCGTGCCTTCCCTGTTGTATAAATCAGGTTATCTGTAACTATGGAATAGATCACCCCCAAACTTAGTGCTTTAAAACCACAGTACTCATTCTCTCTCATGGTTTCTATTGGTCAGGAATTCAGGAGTGGCTGCCTGGGCAGTTCTGGCCCGGGGTCTCCCATTCAGTTGCAGGAGGGTGCTGACTTGGGTTGGGATATTGTCAAAGGCTTCTTGATGTTCATGTCCAGTGCCAGGCTGGGAAGACTCAACCAGAGGGGGCCTGGAGAAGATGGGGCTCCCTGGGCATCTCCCACCATCTCTGTGTGCTATCTCCATGCAGACTTTCCGGCATGGTGAGGTCAAGGTAGCTGGTTTTCATACATGTTGTCTCTGGGCTCCCAAGGTACATGCCCCAAGAGAGAACCCCAGGCAGATGCTATTTTAACTTTATTACCTGTTTTTAAAAATATGCAGCTCAAATCAAGGCCCTCAGCACCAGTGACGTTGCATATTGTTAGAGCACCCACTGTCTGACCCAGAAGTAGTTGCCAGACTCTGAGTAATAAAATGAGGCTATCATTTCCCTACCTTTGAAACTCCATTTATTATAAAGTAGTCTACCAAGTTTCCCAGGTTCTGTTTCTTATTATCTTTCATGAAACCTTACTTTCCCTTAAATGTGCCAGGATGTTATTATTATATCCTCTAGTCTTTATAACCATTATGTGAACTCAATATTGGTATACCCATTATAGAGATATAGATATTGAGGATAAAATAGGTTAGCAGAGATATACATCTAATGATGATGCCTGAATACGCATCTAAAACTACACGCAACACTTTTCATTCATCTTGTGTCACTTTCAAGGTCTACATAAGGACAGCACTTTAGCCTTCCCTTGAGCAAGGGAGTGAGGTCGGAGGGGCCTTTAAATGCTTCCCTGATTGCATTTCCTTACCTTTTCTTTGCACCATTTGAACGCATTTATGTGCACATTTGTTATATAAATTCTGATCGTAAAAATAATGCATGTCTATTTTCTACAATTTAGAAGGTGTAAATAAGTTTAAATCTAAAAATAAAACCCATTATCATACCAGCCTAAGAGGATAGCTCAGATATTCCTTTTTTTCTTCCAGATATATCTACACACACACACACACACACACACACACACACACACACACACACAAATATTTTATACATATAATATATGCCTATATTTCAATATCATAAAACATTTCTCATAAAGTTGATTTTTCATGGCTGTTAAATAATTCCCTTGTGCATATGTAGCCCAATTTATGCAATAATTAACCTTCCTTTTTAAAAGGACAGAAGATCACAGTGTAATTCTCATGACATCATTAACTACACTTTCTTGTTAAAACACTCATTCCATTTCTTGGTAAAAACCAACTAATTCCTTTGGCTGAGAATATGACCTCTTAGCCTAATATATTCTATCCGTATATCTGTACGAAGTAGCTGGAAGGATTCATGGAAATCATGAACTTCAACCCCTTTATCACACATGCAGAGAACCAAGGCCTAGAGAAAGGAGAGGGGTCTTGCCAAGGTCAACAGCAAAATCTGAGCCCTCCAGAGCAGAGATCATTGCTACCATCTTCATAGAGCAAGGCGTCTTTGCCGTTCCTTTGGTTGTTCAACAAATATTTATGGCATGCCCCGCAGGTGCCAGGCACTACATATCAAGCAGGGAATGACACAGACGTGCCTCCTGCCCATGGAACTTAGTCATCACCTCCCCTCCTTCCTCTCCAGAGGTCTCCACAGTTTTCTGAGCATGAGGCTTGCATCCCTCTGCCTGAAGCCATTTTCCAGCTTCAGGAAGGTGGTGAAACCTCTTGTCGTACAGGCTAATGTGTCTGAGAATTAACTTTCCAGTGAGAGTTGGTGAGTTGACACCCCAGCTTTCTTGCATCGCCTATTGTCAGTGGGGCAGTTACAGGACATGTTCCATGTAGCCTCTAGTGGGTCCCCAGTGGCATGGAGCCTCAGTGCCCACCCCCTCCCCCTCCCCGAGGAGCCAGTCTTGTTTTTGCTCACAGGGCCTCCTGGGATCACCTCCCCAGATGATAACAGAAACAAGGCAAATATAACTACAAACTGCTCTGTTCTTTCATTATTCTGATGCTTTTGCACTGAAACCTTTACTGGGTGGAGAAAAGGAAATACATATTTAATCTAGGAAACATTATCTTTTTCTTTGACCTAGAAGTCAGCTGCCGTGAAACCCTGGTCTCAGGTTCCACTACTGAGGGAAGTCCAAATCAAGACAAGCTCATACCAGTGTTTACCATATGCATTCTAACAAAAACAATTATAGGACAGCATTAAATAATACAGCAGGGAAACTCTTGCAGCTATCTGCTGCTACATTACAAACAAAACTTGGTGTCTAACATAGTGTCTGATATTCATAATTTATTATTATCTCCTGTGGGTCTCAGGTGGATGAACTCAGCTGGATGGTTCTCACTTGGGGTCCTTCCATGGATACAGTCAGTTGGTAACTGAGACTGGAGTCACTTTTTCACTCACTTCCGTGCATGGGAACCGGTGTCTGTCTCTAAAGGGAGCTTTTCCATAGAGCTAGCTTGGGCTCCCTCCCAGCATGGCGGTTTCTGGCCAGTCAGACTTTTTACATGGTGGACACCTCATAACACCTAATCCAAAAGCCACCCATTGCAAATGGTCAACATTAAAGGCTGAGCCTAGCAACTGGCACAGTCTCCCTTGCACCATATTCTATTGGGCAAGCAGTCAGAGTGTGCCCAGATTTGAGGAAGTGAGCAGAGACCCCGCCTCTCAATGGAAGGTGTGTCAAATAGATTTATCAGCAGTGGTAGGAGGGGTGAGGTAACATCTTTCTGCAGAAGAGATATTTAAAGTGGGCCCTGAAGAATGTAGGCAAAAGCCAGGCTGATGGGCTGGGGGAGGACATTCCAGACTGAAAAAAGTATGTGTGCAGACACTCAGCATTTTAAGGACTTAAAAGACAGTGGGGATGGACAATGGTGGCAAACTCAGAAGACACATATTGGGGGAGAGTCTAAAGGTCTGATGAGGCTGGGCCACATAGGGGATGTTAACTATTTTAGTTCACATTTTCAAAAAATCTTTAAAAACGTTGATTTATTTTTGAGACACAAACAGAGCATGAGCAGGAGAGGAGCAGAAAGAGAGAGGGACACACAGAACCTAAAGCAAGCTCCAGGCTCTGAGCTGTCAGCACAGAGCCTGACGTGGGGCTTGAACTCACAGACCGCAAGATCATGACCTGAGCCAAAGTCGGATGCTCAACCGACTGGCCACCCAGGCGACACTTTAGTTTGTATTTTAATACATATCAGAATCAGGGGGGGAGGTGTGATCTGATTTATATATTTTTAAAATCTTCCTAGTTCAGTGACACTCAAAACGTGAGCCTCAGATGACTGCCAGATTGCAAACTCTGTTTCTAGATCATAATAAGATGACCACCAGAATGGTGCATGGGCATTTAAAAACCTCCACAGTGTTCTGACTGCTGCAACATCCAAGCACATTTTTATTGCATTTCTTTGTATTTGACAAGAATGTTGGTCCATGGTGCAATGGGGAAAAATACCTTATCTTTTATCACAGGTGGCTTGAAAAACATTTCTCTGACTACTATGCAGAGTGGTATACAGGAGGCCACTGAAACAAGGGAGGTGAGTTGGGAGACTATTATGTTGGGAACAGTGACATGGGGAATTGTGGAGGTGGGGAGTAGGAACAGACTTAAATGAAGTATTGAAGATGAAATCCACAGTCCTGGTGATGGGTTGGTGGTGGGGAAGAAAGAGAGGTGGGTTTCCAGGTGGCTCCCTGGTCTGCGGTTACAGAAGAGGTTTAATGGAGGTATCATGAAATGAGAAGCGAGTGACTGGGGAAAGAAAAGAGAACTCAGCTCTGAATTGCTTTGCCTTTGCCATCACAACTTTCTTTAGTGAAAGTTCTAATGGTCGTTGAAAAGGAAATACGTACTTAAGGCTAAGACACATTATCTTTTATTTTAATTAGAAGCCACCTACGACACAGAAACAAGTCAACATAATTCACTTTTTTAATCAAAGAGAATTCTTTGAGAGCAGAGGAGATATAGCATCCAAATAAATGAGTTGTAATTTTCTTAATGAACTAAGTCATCATGAATCACTGTGTGGAATCGCCCCTGTGCTATAGAGCCCGTGACATTTCCAACAATGCGACACTATTTGGTAAATATTAAAGACTGTTAGAGAAAGAGGAGAAGAAATGACCTTTCAATCTATATGGAGAATGTTAATTACTAAAAAGGCGGCAATCGGTTGTAAAGAATTGCTCTGCTGTCGTCACCGCTGGAGCACGCGCCCGCCCCTTGGTTATGAATTATCCTTAGGAGAAATACGGACACATGACGTTTCCATTTGCAATGTCACTTAGCATAAGTATGCATTCTTATGAAGGCCTCTAGGTCCTACACAGTCTTAAATATGGGTATGTTTTTAAGCTCAAATGTATTTTCGAGTTTTCTCCAGGAATCCTCCAAAGAGGCGGTGTAGGGACTGTAGGGAGAGAACGGCAGTGGATTCATATGTTTCTCATCGTGAATCATGAACTCCCACTTACCACCAGTGTGATCTAGTTTAATTGTACCTAGCCCAGAATGTCCCAAACTTACTGGATCGAAGAGGCCTTTTTCTTGCTTAACACCTCTTGATAGTCCATTTTTGTGGAATTCACAGTGTTCTAGTGATTCACAGAATGGGAATTTGGAATGTTGAGCCTGGGTTAGTGTCCCGGCTCCACCATTTACTAAATATGGGTATGGAGCCTCTGTGACCACTGCTTGTTTTCTTTGTTAAGTGGGAATGAAACTCTTTCCCTAGCAGGATCGTTGCTGAAAAGAATAAAGAAAGTGAGGAAAAGGCAAGAAAAGTGGTTGGCAAAGAACTAGGCAAATAGTACGGCTTAGTAGATGGCAGCCATGATTTCATTTTTAGTACCCTCTGTGTCTGGCACATAATAAATGCTCATGGCCTGTGACATTCCTTCTAGGAAGAGAGTGCAGAAGTTAAGGACCCAGGATCGGGGCCAAATGGCATGTCTGAGACAAGAACCCAAGTGTCCTGAGGTATGTTTCCAAGGCCCTTTCATTCTAGACCATGGTTTCTCCAAGCTGGAAGAGACTCATGTGTAGGTAAAAGAGGAGGAAAGGAAAGCTGAAGAGAGAATGGAGTGAAACTAATATTATTACTAAAGAAAGAAATGACGAGGGGAAAGGAGAGGAGGGATTAATGATAGAGAAAAATAAGGGAGAAAGGATGGAAAGAGGGAAGGTAGAGAAGAGGGAGAAGGAAGGAGGGAAGGAAGGAAGGAAGGGAGGGAGGGAGGGAGGGAGGGAGGGAGGGAGGGAGGGAAGGAGGAAAGTGTCCATTGTAAATAGGAATTAAGTCTCCAAATGAAAGGTCAAGACATAGAAAACTGCCATTGGACTCACAACAACTGAAGCATAATTTAGCAGCTAAGAGCTGTTCACTATGGAACTAGATTGGTTCAAGCCTGACTCTAGTCTCCACGTATGAGGTGACCACAGATGAGTTTATCTAACCTCCTTAATCCTTGTTTCTTTACCTCTAAGGTGGGGGAAATAATTATTTTCTTTTAGGGTAGTTACAACAAGGAAACAAAACAACACATGTAAAACACTTAGCCAAGTGTTTCCTGGCCCTTGATAACATGTAATCAGTATGGGTCAGTACATGATTCTCATAGCCAGGCTATAACCTGTGACACTTTCAGAATTGCAAATCTCAGGGTCAGATCAGTGCCAAGAAGTAAGACTGTGCAGAGGGGGAAATGGATGGGTGAATTAAGTACTTGTGGAGTGGGGATCAGTCTATGAATGTGGAAGCTCCTAGAATGAACACCTAAATGAGAGATTTTGTAAGAGTGAGGTGGATTCCTTGGATGTAGTAAAACAAACAAACAAAAAAGATAGTGCTAGGTGTGTTTCCTAACAGCAAATTATATAAAGACTGGAAGGAAAAATAAATGTGGCATATCATTAAACCACCGTCTAAGATCACATATGTAGGGCAGAAGAAGGTGTAATTTAATAGACCTATTAGTAGTCTGAAATGCATGTCTTTTTAAAATGAACTTGGATTTCTATGCAAGAAACACTAGAGGGTGTGGCCTGCAGAGGAAGAGGCTCCCTTTGGTAATCAATGAATACAGTCAAAATTGATTTCTCAAGATCTGAAAATGTGGCAGAAATGAGCAAATTCTGTTGTTTGAACTCAGGAATTTCAGATATACGGTGATTAAGAATGAAACGCTGCTTGCCTTTAAAATTCTGGGAGTGTTGGGACACGCTAAAAATGTGTAGAAAAACGTTCATAGGTAGGTTTCAGGAAAAAGAGTGGGTCTAATCAAGAAAAGGGAAGATGGTACATGGCATGAAAGAGACCAAGTAGAAAGAACTATAAAGGCAGAAAAGAGGTGTAAGAACCATCAGGAAATACTGTAAGCCCCCAAATTAAAACCAAAGGTGCCAATATTGGTGAAAGGACGCAAATTACAATTATTTTTAGTGACGAAAGGAGCCTCCTTTGAGAGGCGGTGAGCTCTATATGACTTGAGACATCAAAACAGATACAGATGATAATCTATCAGGAATGTTGAAGCGGGAACGACTTCGCTGAACAGAAATGTTAGGTTCAATCACCATCCCCCATTGTGCTCATCAAAATGTTGTTAGAGGATATTCATAGTTAGAGAAAAAATATAGAGAGGACGATTTGATGGTCAAGCAATTAGGGGAACCATTAATTAACCTAAGTTCAACATGTCGTAGCATCTTTAGCACTGCGACTGTCCAAGACGGGATATTAGCACGCACCACTTCCGACAGCGCAATAGAAACTTTCTGCAAGGGTGGACGTCACGCTGGGGGCAGGGGGAGAGAGGTGTGGCAAAATGATCTTTAGGAAACACTGGTGTCCGTGATCTCCAAAGTATTTTCAACGTGAATATTCCCTGAGTCCGTAGGAGAAGATCACATCAATGTCCCTAGCTGTGGCCAAATTTAATGGAGTACCTAATTAGAATAACCAAGAGTACAGATGTCATGGCAACACTAGGGACCATTATCTTAGAGGAGATGAAAGGGAAGAAGGAGAAAAATAAAGGCATCGAGTGACCTCTGAGTGACTGAGAAGCAAACGGAGTGGTGGGCCTAAGATTCAGGGTAGCAGACAACTTATAGGTTGTTAAGAGAAAAAGGAGAACTGGACGATGGCAGAATTAAACCACCAAACGAGAGCCAGAAAGAATGGGAAGGACGTGAAGTAGCAGTGGATGTGGGTGTGTCTTTTATTTTTAAGTATGAGATGTACCTGGCCTGAGGCCAGACCAGTGTGGACATAGTCAACTTCCTTCCGGATGGGAAGAGCTCCTCCGGAAATCCATCCCGATGGTTTCACAGGAAACGTGGACGCAGACAGAACCGGCTCTTGGTGACCGGAGACCGTCGGTAAGCGCACTGACCCGATGAGGTTGCTGCCCCCTCCCCTCATGGGGCATGGATGTTGGGGGAACTGAGATCAGTGCCCAACTCCTTGGACTAAAGACTTGTGAAGTGCACGTTCCTTCTCCACATCTCTGCTCCCCCAGCCTCGGGGAAAGTCCTGACACTTTCCTAGCGTCAGGTCCCGCTTCCTAATCGCCTAGCCTCCCACCCCCACCGGCTGGTCATAAGCTCTCCTGGCCAGGAGTTACCTTTTCAGTGCACTTCCAACATCCATCCAATACCCGACAGAATCTGAACCCAGCAGCCCTTCTCAGCCACGTCTTCCCCTTCCAAGCTCTGAGCTCTCGTGTCAGCATCCCAGCTAGCCCCCGTGAACAGAAAGTTCTATTCCCGCTCTTTGTTTTAGAAGGTGAAAAGCTGAATTTGAAGCAGTCCAACAGAGACACAGCTCTTTTCAATGAAACATACCTATCCCTTTCTGTTGGGGCCCCGCCCGATGCCTGTTCTGTCACCTCTCAACGGCTCTCATCTAGAAGAACCTCATATTTCTCACCAAAGCCACAGCGTAAGGAGTCACTTTAGAGCCCTTCAGTACATCTGGGAAGATTAGAGCCTATAAAAAAAAAAAAAGGCTTGGCACAAGCAATTTAAAGCTCAAAGCTCTAATCTGGAATTGGTATATTTATCCTGCTCTTCAATTATTAATGTTGCTTTATTGATCTGATACCTAAAACGCAAACAACAAAAACTGTTCAAACTAATTATTGTGGGCTTTCTACCTTTTGGGGCTTCTCTACTAGTCTTCGAGTCTAAACCTTTTTTTCCACCAATCGATGGGGTTTAATTCATTAACAAGTTCTAGTGCTTTGTTTAGACCACTTGGCAATCCCCCTCCTCATCCCGAAGCAAAAGGAAGTGCACTATATCTCATCCCTGGCAATAGTCGTGTGGCTGATATAAACGTATTTTCCTTGGACTTTTATTTTAGAGAGGGAAAGTGAGCGTGAGCAACGGAGAAGTACAGAGGGAGAGAGAGAGAACAGAGAGACGGAGAGAATGTTAAGCGGGTTCCACACTCAGTGCGGAGCCTGAGGCAGGGCTCGATTCCATGAGGATCATGACTGAGCCAAAATCAAGAGTTGAACTCTCAACTGACTGAGCCACCGAGGCACCTCTTTCCTTGGAATTTTAAAATCAAACTCATCAAGCCCACTGTCTGGTATTCTGTGCCCAGCAGCCACCCTATACTTTACAAAAAGTCTTCATATTTCTTGATTTTACCACAGAGACATGGTATTATTAATGAATTTTATATACTGGAGCAGGACAGGATTGCCATGGAGATACGAGGTCACCTAGACACCTGCTCTTGCCTTCTCACTGGGTCAGGCAACAATGTCCGTTTGCTAGAGATGTACTCTGGATAGTAGTAAAGGATGGGGAGCCTGATGGGTTCAAGCAGGGTGCTACTCGTGAGGGTCATTTCCTTTCGCAGCACTGGAATGATTTTTGATTCGTGACTACGGCCCCAGACCCCACCCCAGGCAGCTTGCCCCTTGCCATTTTGTGCTACTGGCTAAAGAGGCAGGTGGAGATGAACGCATGCCAAGGTCTCCACCACCGCTGGAAAACCACCTCTAACCTCTCTGAATGGGTGATATGAAGTGGAAATGTTAATTAAGCATGTATTCACTTAGATCAGTGCAAGACAGGTGAGCACTTCATAAATACTTGCAGAACTGAATAAATGAATGCCAGTTGTCAGATCATTTGCGATCAAGGAACAGGCAACCCCACAGGGATTCAAACAAAGATACCAAAGACCCATTCTCCCTGTCGCTTATGTGAACCCTAAGGATGACATATGACATTCTCTGGCCCCATGCCTTCCTCCAAACCCATTTGAATACAATCGTGTGTTCTGTTTGTATCATCTTTTGTGTGATAAGGACCCTATGGTAAAAATTCTCAGTGGAAAAGAGGACTACATTTATTTTGTTGGCTAAATTATCTGCATGCCCTAACAGGGTAGGGGCAGGGTAGAGGTAGTTCTTTCTTTGCATTGAGGACGTTTCAATGAAAACAGAAAAGCAAGTCAAGCTGATATGAACCACATGAAAAATGGGACGTATCGTTTAATTTTACATGACCCTATTCCTTGGACATAGTATACACTAAATCCATAGTTCTTAAATGCACACACTTCTAGCGACACTATTCAGACAATCTGAAATAACACTTGAGTGATTTTCAAAATAAAATAAAATAAAATAAAATAAAATAAAATAAAATAAAATAAAATAAAATAAAATGTTCTACCTCTCTGGTCATTTGTATTGCCTTCCTTTCAATAATTCTATTTGGGTCTGAAGAGTGAAGGTTATGGTTATAAAGTGCCTAAACGACAAGGGAGGACCGAAAGATTCAGCTATATTCCTAAATATATATATACCAAGTGAACATCCAGAAGACTGACAGACTTTTGCAGGGATCTGGCATGATGAGTTAAAGGCAGAAGTTGACAAGATTATATGTATGTTTAATGTTGTGCTTATACATAGATACAGAAAGTCTTCCAAATATTAAAATCTTCCAAAATGGCCCAATGAAACATGGGCTGAAATTGAGCATGTGTCAGTTTTAATTATGACAAACTGATACTTTCAAATGTGCATGTTTATCTGAAAGAGCTAATATTCTCTAAATCTTGTTCTGTAGTTATTTTGCTATTATAAATACATAGTGATGTTTCAGAGGATATATTTCCTTTGTGGTGCCTGGCAAACTAAACAGAATGCTACATACTTGTGTGGAGAACGGCTAAGTCTTTCCTTCAAGATATATGACAGCCATAAAAAAATCCCAGGAGCCCAGATGATGTCATATATAAGACTAATTAACACACCTACAGGATAATGTATGTTCTATGGTCTTTAAATTTTTATTAAGGTCACTGTGAAGTATGACTTAAAACTAATGATAGGGAAGACTTTGGGCTCAAACACTACCTGTGGGAGTGGGGAAGAGCAGTGGGGTAGCTTCGCAACAGTGATGGGATCTCCCTCAACCCTTTGTCACAAAAGTTCATCATCCCTGAAAGAGTGCCCTCCAAGGGACTGAGACTTCAGAGTCATCAGAGCTTGTCAGGGGGAGGAGCAGAGAGGTGGCATCCACTTAGAAGGAAGAGCAGGGCAAAGGCATGGATGTGTGACATTTCAGGACCCACCTAGGGAACTGCCAGTATTTCAAAACAGAACGTGGGAAATGGTGGGAGATGCAGCAGCAGGGAGATAGCAAGGTAAAAGCCACGGTATTTTGACTCTAACAGTGAAGGAGGTCGTGGCAGAGAAAGTGGTGATCGTTTCTCATTCTATCCACTGCCCCTCATTCCTGCACTCTTGCATTTAGGGGCAGCCTTCCTACCTGCTCCGGCCATGCACTCAGGCACATGCCACAGCTGTCACTCCCAGGCTGAAATTAACAACAGGTGGACGTGAATCCATTCTCCCCCCCTCCTTGTCCACCTCTCTTTTCCCAGGGAACACCCAGAGAGCCTGCACTAGAGAGAGCAAAGCCATGAACACCTAGTAACCACATGGAGGTCAATTATTCTGGAGACTTTCCTGGACCCACAACAGACTTTACATGAGTAATGAAATAAGCCTCTGTTAGGTCGACCCACCAGGATTTTGGTACACTCCAGCCTCCTCCCTCCTGACCAACACAGAGAGACCCTTCAACGTTATAAAATAGGACTGACAAGGTCAGATAGGCTTATTAGGAAGATGTTGTGGCTGACTCAAAACAACTGAATTATTCTGGGGGAGTGTGAACCTAACATTTACTGGCATTTGCAGGGGACGAGTCCTTTAGAAGGATAGATTTTTCTCATTTGATCCTCATAACTCTTTGAGGTTGGTGTTCCTGTTCTTAGTCCCATAATTTGCACGAGATCAAGAGATCGTGGTGGTGCTGAGATTCAAACTCTGTCTGTCTGACTTGAGAACCAAACCCTCAGCGTTTCAGTATAACCTGAGTTGATTTCCTGTCAGAGTCAGCTGTGTCACTAATGTCCCAGAATGCCTTGGGGTCAAGCATGTCAGAATTCTTGAGAACATAGGCTTCCCTTTAATTGGCACAGTCCTTGAAAATGGATACACCATCACACACACACACACACACACACACACACACACACACACACGCACACACACTTCCAGGTGGTCTCCTCTAGAGTGACAGTCTTGTCAATCTGCCCACATCCCCAAATGACTTATGCAAAATCTGCTCACAGTGGATTTGGTGCAGTCATCACACAGTAGGCACCTTTCTTCACGAGGACTAATGTGGGCATTGTTGTCAAATCAGCCAGAGTGCCAGACACAAAGGAGGAGACAGAGGAGGCCGAACCCCGAGGGGCTGCTTTAATGACCCCACTGAAGCCTAAGTGTTGCCAAAATTTGCTAGCCAGGCACAGGCTACTGACTTTTTCACTGGGATACACTCACAGGCATCTATTAGGACTGTTGATTTGACTCAACCCTCAACAACCTCCAGGTTTTCCTGTGGCTCACTATCATACCGAGTCTACACGGATGGACTCCTTATTCTCTCTGTGTTCTGCGTCCCATCCAAGGACTCCTCCTGCTCCGCCTGCCTGAATCTCTGGTGGGCCCTCCATTCTAAAGTTCTGAAAAAACAAAGGGGTGCAATTCTACCAGCCATGTCCCGGTCCTCCATGGTTGAGGCCCTACGACAAGAGGTTACTTTGTTCAAACATGAGACCTACTTAGAAACTTTATTAAAATGAAGGTTCCAGGCCTCTCTGATGCCTGGAGATTTCTGATTCGGTAGGTCTAAGGTGAGTTTCATTCCTCAGCATTTTTAAGATGAAACAGACAAATGTGATGCAGGTAGATCATCCTTCGTGGTATAAATTACCATGTGTCAGACCTCTATGCTGGTCACTAACGATGGCCTGCACACTTGGCCTCAGGAAGTTTATCATCTAGAAATACAGATACAGGACCGAATCAATTGCAACACAGCAGTAGTTGATATTAAAAAAAAGTGCCCCCCCACCACCTAAGGGATTCTATTGTCAGCCAGATTGAGACTCACTAACAGTGAAAGTACATCTCTGCTCCTGTTTAGCTAGCATGGTGGACAGAGAAGTGACGTCTGGGACCTGAAGAACTAGGTTCTATCCCAGATCTGCTGTCTCCAAGCTGTGACTCCAAACAGCCACTCTTAACTAATGTCCCCATGCAAAGGCTTTGTCCCTCTTCCTGGACCTTGTATATCAGGAGGCCATCTTCTGGTGGAGCCCTCAGAATCCCACGGCTACCCTCATTCTGCCTAACGCAAACTCCTTGAGACAGGTGATCCTTTTCAAAGCACCCTTCTTTGAGGAAGAAGCAAAGTAATGTTGGGTAAGAACAAAACTAATAATCAAATAATACAAAGGAACAAAGAAGGACTAAAATGGATGATTGCAAAGGGATTGCCAGCCCCGGTGATTTATGGTCCCTAGGTGGCAACGGGAAGAAACACAATGCATTTGAATCCACATCTCTGTCCTTACACGATCATTCTCTTCTGCCAACTGCTAATCCCTAACCCAGCTTAGTGCCATCTCCTCCCAAGTTAGAGGAGCTTAGAGCATTCTCTTCTCCCAACCACTTCCCAAACTGGGTTCCCAAGCTTCCTTGGGCCCATGCTGTATCTCCACTCGCACTGTCCTGTAGCTCCCTGTCCTTTTGATTTCACGTTTGCTTATTGGCTCTCTTCCCTGTCTCTGAATCACTGGAGGGTAGGGGCTGTGCCTATGTCATTATAGGTTCTCAATTTGGATCTGTTGTTTGAATTGATGGATTTCTTCAGACTTTAGGTTAAAATGGAAACTTTGCATGGAACACACACACACACACACACTCCGAGTGGTGGGGTAGACGTTTTCCCGCACTTGACTTGTGTGAATACTAAAGCTCAGAAGTTTGAAGGGGTTCTCATGAAGTCACTGCACTATAAAAGACAGGCTTGAAATGAGGTTGGTCTTACTTCAAAGTCCATGATCCTCTCACTCTGCCTTTCTGTCCCAAGTAGCAGACTCCTCCTCCAGGGGCCCGGGAAACCCAAGGTGACATGGTTCTGAACAAGTTTGATTAAGTAAATCACGCAAAAGACAACCTTCGAGAAGGGAAATCCAGTACTGGGGCCATAACCTGGATCCAGGTAAAAATACATAAATATCACCAGCACGAGCTCCCTGGTCTTTGAATTTAGTTTAACCACATTCTTAGATTGTTAGATTTGTCTCTGAAAGTTCCCATTCACACTAGGGTCGTGTCCTAAATAAGATGTGTTCCTTTCCCACTTCCTTGAGTATGTTCTAGAGAAAAATAGCTCCTCTGAGGATGCCAATGACTGCTTGGTATTCTGAAATTTTTATTTAACTCAGTAGGTTCCTCAGACGTCTGTCCAGTGCACGGAGTCTTCTTTCAATACCTATTTGAACATTTGCTCTTGGTTATGTGATAACTTTTGAGCTTTTCCTTTGAAAAGTGTTTAGCCATGATAGGTTTTCTGTTTTCCCCCAGGACCATTATTAGCATTGTCCTTTAGGGACATGCCCCCGAGAAACACTATCACGTTAATCTGGCACTCTCACCTGCCCAAGTAGTGGCAGGTTTGATCAGCCCTTTGCACCCCCAAGTTAAGGGCATCACATGTCAGTAGGTCAGGAGCTATCGGAAGAATCCATAGGTTCGAGAATGCTAAGTGACGGTGAGGCAGCATGAGCAGACTCTTGGAAGCTTAGAAAACCCTCATCTTCCACACTAGTGAGTACAGAGAACACTATGGGGGAAGATGAGGTTGGCAGCAGCACTAGGTAGGGAATTGGTGCCAAGAAGATACTTAGGAGTTCATATTAGGCCTCCTGCCCAAATGGCCAATGGATCTGAAATTGTGCGCATAAAGCAAGAACTTGGCACAGGATTCGAGGTGATGAGTGTGCATGATGCCTCGGTTTGTACAAGGGAGGGAGGCTGATGGGAAAAGTTTCAAGTCATAGATCTAAACGATGTCTGGGTAAGTCTCATGGAGCCAGAGAGTGTCCCAGCCTCGGACTGCGGTGGTTTTGTTGCAGAGAGTAAATAAATATGCTGCCAATATTGTATTGAGAGAGGGGGGAAAGAGATCCATATGAAAGAAAAGCACTTAGAAGCATCTCACAGTTGGCTAGACCAATGTTCTAGGGCTTAGGAGGGTTGATGAGTTGTACACAACACTGATAAATACTCGAGATGAAGGCTCACTTTGGTCTATCCCCCATCTTGCAACATCTTGGGGAGGCGGATTAAGATGTCAAAGATGGGAAGTTGGGGGAGAGAAATATCTTAAGTGGGTACAAGTCACTACGTAAGATTCTTTACGTCAATGATCAAAATGTATTTTCATAACAGATTTATCACGTCATGCGATTAGGGCCACGGCCAGGGGGAGTGAGGGAGGCACCAGCTCTATGTACAACATTTCAGGGGGCACCCCACACTCATAAAACTCAGTTTCTCTCACTGCTCCAGTGATCCTTCTCTCACTCATCCTAATCCTGATCCTGTCAGATTCTGTCTTTATTTAAAATTCTGATTTTTTTTCCATCATGGATTTCTTGCATTACTTTGGAGCTTTATAAATTATTGCATCAAGATATTTTTTATCTTGTTTACAGAGATTTTTGGTGCCCCCTTAAATTGTACACCTGAAGTAAATGTCTCACTCAACTTACCATAATCCTGGCCCTGATTTCTATTCTGCAAATCAGGAAAGCAAGGCTCTTGTAGTAGCTGGCCTTCGCCCAAGGCCGTGTGTCTATTCTACACAAGAGGAGATTTCAAATTCAGAAAGCCCTGACTCTGAAGCCCCACTCTTTCTACCCTCTGTTGTCTCTGCCAAATACACTTATCTACTACCACTTGGGCAGGTGGGAGCACCAGGCAACATGAGAGTATTGCCAGCAACGATGTCCCTAAAGGACAATGCTAGTAATGGAATTGAGGGAAAATAGAAGGCAGATCGATTGCTAAACCCTTTTCAATGGTTATAATATAACAAAGATCAAATGTTAAAATGGGAATTGAAATCAGACCTTATGCATTGGACGGATGGCTGAGGAACCTAAGTTAAATGAGAATTTCTGAATACCAAGTGACCACTGACATTGGCAGAGAAGCCATTTTTTTAGAACTTAAGGAAGTGGGGAAGGAAAACGCTGTATTTAGGACTGTACCACAGTCTGAATGGGAACTTCCAGAGACAACATCGAACAAATGATGTGTAGCAGTGATTAACGAGAATTAGGCATGTGGTTAAAATAAATCCCAAGACTGATGAACTCCTGAAGATGACATTATTAATTTTTATGAAGTATGACCATTCACTGGCTTTAGTGGGAAAGAGTTATGTCAAGGGGTTGGACTTTATCACCTACAAATGTCATACTCAAACAGCATTAGGTTGCCAAATATCTATTTTGCCAGTGAAATGATTTTTATTAAGGTTTCTGTCTCCTCCATTGGCCATAAACTCAATGAGGGCAGATGTTACGTCCACTTTGCTGCTTCCTCTTTTATCTTTCAAACGTAGTAAATGCTTAATAAACACTTTTGAATGAATAGTAAATTTCAAAATATATGTCTCAGAGATAGGAAATCTCATGAGATGTTTTATCAGAGGTTAGGCTGTATTTTAGACCCAGCACCCTCAATTCACATTCATGGTTACACTCTCTGAGCCCAAGCACGCTGGCTTTTATTTGGTCCCGGAAGAAGCCCCAGTTACTCCTGTCTCATATTACCAGCACATACTCCACATTCTGCATGCAGAGACTACTGCCATGATTTTTCTGTGTCTGTCTTATTTCAGCTCTCTGGACTCAACTTTAGTGTCCCTTCCTGAGAGACCTTCTCTGACGGCCAGTTTGGGAAGGGGCCTTTCAGCCTCTTTTCCTCACTGTCCATCATCTTATCCCATTTCTTCCCATTTCCTCCTTCCTGAAAAGCTCTCATACTTCTGTTCGCATTCTTCTTTGTTTTCTGATTTGCCCACTAGAATCTTATCTCCTTGAAGGTACAGAAATCCCTGGTCTTGCTCAGAGCTGATGAGGTATGATGATTTTGGAAGCATTTGATAAATATCTGTTGGATGATTCCATGAGTCAATGGCTGAATGAAAACTATGCAGCCTTACTATTGTGTCTTACAAAAGAATAAGGGAGACCTGCATGAATGAACACGGACAAATCTCCAAGACACATGAGGGAAGAGATACATAGACTAACCCAACTTATTTTCAAGTTTGATGATATACATGTATATCTAGATGGAATCACACTCTTGAGCTGATCTGAGGAAGTTCATACAGAAAGCAGTATGGAATAGACAATTATGCTTAACGGAAACATGCATTTTTAACTTGGGTCACAGCCAACAAGTAACTCAACCTAGGGAAGGGAATGGAGGATAACCCTTCCAGTCATAGCAAAATGCAGATCATGGTGGAGAACCTAAGGATAGGTCTAGCTTCCCATTTAGCAAGTCTAGCACAGTGGTGAGCACATACCAGATACTCGGCATTTGTTCGCTGGAGAAGAAAAGCAAGCGAAACACAGGTAAAACATTATCTGCATCACATTGGAAAGAAGAGAAATCATATGATGGGGCCCGTATGGGCTGCGAAGTCTGGGCATTTGCACCTGCAAAGAGTAGAAATTCCCACCCCTATTGTAGGTCAGTGGGAAGCAGAATCTGAGTTGGAAATTTATATGCAGAAACCTTATTCGGGAAAGCTCTCACGATCAACACATGCATTGGGAATGAAGGAAACAGGACCAGGCAAGGGGGTAGTGGGGCTGGGATGCAGTGCTAATAAATGGAGGCTTCAACCAACCTCTCAGGGATCTGGGATTACTCTTTAGAGTTATCTTGAATTGGGACAAGTTGGTCAGCCCTTTATACCAATGTATCTTCAAGTCACTGGATGCAAACTACCTTTCGGCAGGAGTTGGGGCCTTGGACAAGGCAACTCTTGTCAGCCAAGGGCAATTCCCAAAGAGGCAATGCTCTTAGCAAGTGGACAAATGGGCATCTGCACACTTTAGTCCTGAAGGTGGGTCTAATGGTACACCACTGCGTTAGCTACATCACGAATCCCAGTGTGTGAAATATATATAATTGTGCTAAGAATATGAAAGGTAATAAGTGGAAGTTATTATAGCTAGCTCTCAGGTTAATGCCTGAGTTTCATCACTCAAGTATTATATTGCTACCAGAAAGCCCCAATTCAAAGGATAACAACAATAATAATATTCATTAAGCCATTCAATATTTACTGAGTCTCCATAAATATTTATTTATACTCTCTATTGTTCTAGGTGCTATGGATAGAGCAGTAGAAATATAACAACAGATGGACATGCCTACCCTATTTAAACTGATATTGTAGACGGAAGATACAAGATGAATATAGCTAGCTAGCTAGATGGGTGGATGGGTGGATGGGTGGATGGGTGGATGGATGGATGAAGAGCTGGATAGTAAGGCAGATGGCTGGCTGGCTGGATGGATGGACAGATCAATAGATGGACAGATTGACAGAATTAGTCTGAGATTGCCAAAAACACCAGAGAGAAAGATAAAGCAGAGGAAAGAGTGGAGAAAGGCTGGGGCAAGGGTGAACTTCAGTGTTTATAAGCAAGCATGAAGGCCTCCCTCAAAAAAAGTAGCTTTTGAGCAAAGCCTGAAAGGAAGTGACCTAGCCATGTGCACACATGGGGGAAGATGTTCCCAGCCAAGAGAGCAATGCTAATAGCTAGCACTTACTGAAAGCTCACCCTGTGACAAAAACCCTGTGAGGTGTTTTACAAATTATATCTTCTTTAATCCTCCAACAGGTAATATTAGTTCTCTTTGAGAAAACTGAGACCTACAGAGATTAAGGGATATTTTTTTCCCAAGGTCACGCAGCAACTAAGTGTAGGAGCCAGGATTCGAATCCAGGGTGAAACTTTAAAGCCTTGAAAAGCCTCCTTCAGCGGAAGGACAGAGGAGGGGAAACCAGTATACTTGATCAGAGAAATGCATCCCATCACTGGCTCCATGAAACTGGTTGTGACTGGCCACGCCCAGACACTCCACCCGGTAGTGGAGAAGCGGAAACGTTGACCGGGTCAGCCTGATTCCCAAGTGGTTAACCACGCTACTACAGAGACTCCCGAAGAGCCCAGACAGGATTTTAGTGCCCAGACAGGCAGGCCAGGTCAAGGCAAGCCTTTCATGCAGGGCTGCCTTAACCAGGTTTCCTGTGTCTAATTTAACAAAACAACCGATCAACTAATCAACCGACCGACCAACCAACCAAAATGAAGGAAAAAAAAAAAAGGGAAGATTCTAGGGCTTGGTGAGGAAGAGCAGCAGGACAAGCAAGGCAGGTGACATAGTGGGGCTGCCCTTGTTCTGAGGGAGGACTGCTGTTGGCTCCGCGCCCTCAGGCCCCATTGTATCTCCTCAACCCCCTGACAGAATTATTGGCCTCTTTGGCACCTGTCCCCTCCAAGCATCCTCCCCAGGCCCCAGGCCACCTTACTCACAGGATGCAGCCTCAGTGAAGAGGGACAGATGGATTGGACTGTGGACCATCTGGCCCTCCCCCAATGCCTCACATTTGGCTTTTCCCACACAAATCAAGCTGATTCTGCATCAGAAGACCCTTCAGCTTTTCTAGAAGATGCCAAACTAAGAGAGATCGAAAAAGAGGCTAAGAATTGTTGCTGCTTTACCCCCGTTAGGTCTCACCCCAGCTTTATTTTTCCCAAGAGGCTTACTAGGTAGGTCTGATATCTCCATTTTTTGGAAGAGGAATCTAAGGCTAAGAGAAGGTGACAACAGGTTAAGGCTATTCCCTTTGGTGCTCATTCTACAGACACCCACATCCAAGTATTTATGGAACCGTGAACACATCTCTAAGAGGAGTACTCAGTCTGACACATATTTATGACCACTTTTTGACCTTCAGGCAGTGAGTTAAGTCCTCGAGATATAAGGATTTAGATTAGAAACAGAGAAATGCTGTCCTCAAGGAGTTCATGATTTAAAAGGGCGCTCTCAAGTCCTGGCTGAATGTGTTACTGTCACCTATGACAGCCTCCATCACCTCCAAGGAAAACCAGGTCAAACTCTCAGAGACACTGATCTAGAAACATGCTCATTGCTAAGAATGTCCTGAAAACTGCCCTCCCTGGATCCCTTCTTAGAGTTCACAGTTGAAAATACTCCTGTCTCAGTGCTCTCTCTCCTTTCCTGTTCTGGCTGTAAAGTCTTATTTGGGTCAATTTCATGCGCATTTCCCAACCATTGCTAGCGGGTGGTTTGTTTTTACCTAATGGTGGACATGTTGAGCTTTCTGGACCTTGGGGAAAATTCACAAATGAAACTTCCAAAAGGTACAAGCTGCCAAGATATTCCTATTTCTGCATGTTTCAGGCCCTTCTCTTTATTGTCTTCTTGGACTCCTTCCTCATTTTATTTCTTCCCCACCCCTCCCCTTAGCCACTCCCAAATGAATGTGTGAGGCCTAATACAGTTTGAGGGGGGAAGGCAGGGGAGGGAGAGCAGAGAGAAGTACAGTCAGGGATGAATCCAATTGGGAGGAGATGCAAACCTCCCCAGATGGGGGCTTCTGGCTCCTCGCTTATTAAATTGCCTGCGATGCCTCCCTGATATCTCCCTGCTTCCCCGATACTTGCAAGCCTCCAAATCACCCCATCGCTAATCTCCATTTTGCTTCTCTGACTTTGAATCGTTTAATCCTTTTTTAAAGTCTATTATCTGACTCAGCAATCTTTAAAATATTTTAAGGAAAATGTTTTCCTTCCTACTGGAAAGTAGCCATCAAGTATAACCACGGGCCATATGTTAATTAGACATCTAATCTGCCACTTCCCAAGGGGGCCCTGATAATAGTGTTGCAGAAACTAAATTTGAGATATCTCTTCCAGAAGACTTTGGTTGTCTTCTTTCTTTGGCCTTTACCCGGAAATGTATTCTCTTGAGCATTCTATCTCAGCATTCATAATATACCTGACGCAAACCTTTTCCAAGTAAAATTTCAAAAATTAGGATGTTTGCTACAAATCAGAAGGAAAAAAAGAGAACACAGGTAATTGGATATTTTTCTTTTCTTATTTTTTTCACTTATATCTCCTCTCCCCAAAGTTAAAATTTCTTCATATTTTTGGATCCCATCCTACCATCACCACAGATGTGCCTATGTTCAAATTCCATCCGTTTCCTGCCTAAGCCAGATGTTTCCTGGCCATAACTGTGACACTCGCCCAATGTCTTCTGGTGCGTCCTTTGGCCAGGACGAAAGCTATTTCCAGTCACCATTTTCTCACACAGAATGAGTACCTTCAGTGTGGCCTTCCTCAACCTTCCTTTCCTTTCTCACCCTGGCTGCCAAGAGGGGCTCTGAGCAGCCTCCACCCATTCCGAAGCAGGGACATGTTCAACAGTGAGCTTCCCAGAGCCCAGCCAGGTCAGTAGCACCCATGAAATAGCTTCACCTACTGTCCCCACTCTTTCATTTCTCTTCCTCCCTGCATGGATTACCCCTTGGGTGCTACACTGTGAATACTGAATTTCTTCCAAAGTTTCTTGATGTGAAACATCAATAAAACATCCTGTAGGATATCTCTCACCCACCTTGAAATACTTCACTTATGGGACTCTGTGATGTCATAGACCACATTTCCTTTCCACAGAGCATTAATGTGTCCTACTCGGCAATCCATTGAAAATATGTGATCCAACCATTTTAAAGATGGTGTTACTTATCCTAGTCAGTGGAGAAGAAGAGAAAGCAGCAAAATAAGTGTAACTGATTTTTTTAAGTTTATTTATTTATTGTGTGTGTGAGAGAAAGAGAGCACACACAGAGAAGGGCAGAGAGAGAGAGAAAGAGACAGAGAGGGAGAGGGAGAGAGAATCCCAAGCAGATGAGGCTTGATCCCATGAACTGTGAGATCATGACTTGAGCCAAAATCAAGAGTTGGGCACTTAAATGACTGAGCCACTCAGATGCCCCAAGTGTAACTGATTCTTTGGTCATAAATGTGTCATATTCCAACAAAGAGTTAAGTCCCAGAAGGGTCAGTAACTGTATCTATACTTTATTTGAATCAAAGTGATGGTGTTGAATAGAGATTGGTATCCCTATTAATTTTATCAGAAAAAAAGTCTGTTTTCCTACCGTGTGTGTGTGTGTGTGTGTGTGTGTGTGTGTGTGTTCACATAGCTCATATGCACATACCCCTGGTCCATAGTATGAAATGTAACATAAAACAGGAAGCAATAAAAATGCTCAAAAGTTCAACAGTGCAAGTAATAAGAGGTTTTTAATGAAGAATAACAAATCTAGCCAACCAGAAGAACTATAAATGTTATCAAGCAAAGTAAACATTCCACTTGTAATTGTTATTAAAGATGGATTAATATGAAACCCTCAAAATGGCAGACTCCTAGAGCAAGATCCAGTGGGCTGGAGAAAGAATGTAAAACTTTGTAAGAGTGTAAATCTAATATGGTGTTGGCAATTTTGCAAAGAAAAGGAAATACCAATTCAAGAATTTTTACGAAGAATTATTGCCTACTTACTATGTTTTTTTAGACCACTTCCTAAATTAGAATGTGGTAAGAGAGAAAGAAACCACTTGATTTTTCTTGGGTATCCACATTCCAGCCATCTTTTAAGCCCCTTCTCAATTCCATCATCTTTCATGATGATTTCCTTGCCGTCCAGACTTCATTTCTCTATTATTTCCATTGATTCCCAGTTGGACTTCGTGCCAGGGTGTATGGCTTGGGACAGCCTTGTGTCAGTCACCATTATTATTCAACTAGGCTACAGAGGAGTTTCCACTGGTCATCTTGTGTCCTTTCCTGCCCCTCCCCATTCTCCCTGCTGCATGCACATGGTGTGATCCTCTTAAAACATGAATGTGTTCGTATTGCTTCCCTGACTTTAAACCCTTCATTTGTTTTAATAAGCGGAATGCAGACCAGACATCTTCCACAGCTCATCAGATCCCGTGTGATGTGTAGTGGGCACCTCCCGTCCTTTGTCCTCTCTGATCAAGTGCCACTGAACCCCTCTTTGCCCCATGACTAAGCCAAGTTCTTTACTGCCTAAGAATCTCTTATAGCCTCTTCCAAATGCAGGGAGAGCTGGCCCCCCCTGGCACTTTGGCATTTTAATAATTTCTCCAGGTGATTTTTTCCTGAGCACTAAAATGTTTCAGAACAAAAAGCAGCAAGCTTGTTCTATAAAGGGCCAAATAGTAAATATTTTTGGTTTTGTGGGCCAGACGGTGTCTGTTAGGACTGCTCAATTCTGCCCATAGTATCTTGAAAGCATCCAAAGATAATACATAAATAAGTAGGCATGGCTACGGGCCAATAAAACTTTATTTACAAATAACAGAGTTGATAAAAAAAAAAAAAAGAAAGAAAGAAACCAGATTTGGCCTACTGGCCATTGTTTGCCAACCTACTAGTATAAAAAAGTTCTTAAGTAGGGATATGCTTCAGAATCTCATCAGGATCATTTTTCACAGAATAGATATCTGGACTCCTAAGGTATGTATATTTGTATTTTTTGAAAATTTCCATAGCATATCTCTGATGGTTACTGCAGGATAGAAAGTTAGAAAGACACACACACACACACACACACACACACACACACACACACACACATTTACATATATACTGTATATACAAATTCATGGATCAAAATGAGGAAGAATTTTGAAAAGTTCCATCTGTCCTTCAGGATATTAAATTAGGCTACCTTGATAAGTAGTAAGCTTCCTGTACCTAGAATATTCAAACAGAAAGGCAGTTAAGTCTCTGACAAAAACGATGTTTAGGAATCCATATCAAAGTTCAATGAATGAAATATGCCATTGTTTTCAGAACATTCTATGGCTCAATGGTATGACAGAGTTTGAACTTTGACATCACATATAACAGAGTTCAATCCAAGCTTCGCCACTTACTAGATACTTAATTCTGAGAAAGCTTCTTAACTTCTCTGGACACTTGTTTGCTTATCTTTATTTATTTATTTATTTATTTTTTATTTAAAAATTTTTTTTTTAACATTTATTTATTTTTGAGACAGAGAGAGACAGAGCATGAACGGGGGAGGGGCAGAGAGAGAGGGAGACACAGAATCTGAAACAGGCTCCAGGCTCTGAGCTGTCAGCACAGAGCCCGACGCGGGGCTCGAACTCATAGACCGTGAGATCGTGACCTAAGCCGAAGTCGGACACTCAACTAACTGAGCCACCCAGGCGCCCCAATCTTTATTTTTTTAAATATGTGAATCACTTTTTTTAAAGTTTATTTATTTTTAGAGAGAGAGAGAGAGAGAGAGAGTAAGCAGGAGGGGCAGAGAGAGAGAGGGAGAGAGAGAATCCCAAGCATCCCTGCATTGTCAGCGAGAGCCTGATGCGGGGCTCGAACTCGCAAACTGCGAGATCATGACCTGAACCAAAACCAAGGGTTGGACACTCAATTGGCTGAGCCACACAGGTGCCCCAGTTTGTTTATATGTAACTTGGAATGACTAATTAATACTTGATTGGCATGGTGTCAGTTTGGATACGTGATACATACATAAAGTAGCTTGTACAAGCCCTGAGCCTACAATAGGTTCTTAATAAATTAAAAGCATTTTTAGTGTTAGTGTTAATATTAGTATTTACTTTGTCCTACATCTCACTACTTTGATCCTGTATGAGAAATCCCAAGTGGTAGCCTAGAATGCCTAAAAGTACATCCCATCAACGCTGGGCTCACATTTCCCCATTTGATCCATTGACAGTCTTTTGACAAGCTAAGGCCTTTGTCAAGTATCATAATCACTGGTTAATCTCCATTCCCTTCAACCTCATCTTTGCAGCACCCCACTCAGCCATCTAAAGGGCCCTTGTCTATTCAGTTCATGGAACGTCTGCATGGAGCATTGAATATCCTTGCAGAAGGTTCTAGAGCCTTCCTGTCCAGATGGCTGCCCCCAGAAATTCTCAAGCCATAAACAGAACTTTGGCCAGATACATATGGCTACTGTGTTCACATTTTGGCTCTTTGTGGGCTAGATCTGTGAGATCCACCTTCCCTGAATTCCCCTAACTATAGAGACCATGTGAATCTCTGAGCTAAGAAATCATCTCTACTGATTCTGGGATGTGCTGCCCCTGCACACTGTCAGTCCAGGCCAGCAGTACAGAAATTACCCTGCAAAATATTGTGCAATACTGGCCTGGATACAGGAAGTTATCAGCGTGAGCTTCCCACATATCCAAATGGTACTTCTCAGTATTTCACCTTTGGAGGAAACACCGGCCCAAATCATTAGTTTCCAGAGCCACCGATGGTACAGATAACTCTCCAATCAATATGTGCACTGATAAGTTCTTATCAGTGGGAATGGATCCTAGGAAGTATTCTCTAGTTGATGTTATCGCACGAAGTAAGCCACTAATAACCCTGCTTTATGTGTAAGTCTGCGGCCCAGAGACTCAATCCCATACCCTAAAACCCACATTAGGCCTGAGCACTGCAAATTTCACACATGCCAGTGTTAAAGTATAGTGGGAGATAAATATGTCTGGTGTTTGGATTCTCCTTTTCTGGCCCTATTATACATTATGAGTCTTTGTCATGGAGAAAGCTTTGTAAAAGTAGTAATTGAGACAAGGGTTTCACTTGGAAAGTGATCTCTATGCCCATCATGAGGGATGTGCTGAATCACCCAGCAGTTTGCTGATTCATCAGGACAGCTCAGGAGCTACCATAGCAATGAGCCAGCTCTCCTCGAATTACATCCCCCAAGTTAATTACAGCTGATTTTCATGCTCCTCTCTTAGAAAATAAATTAGAAGTCCATTTATTAGAAGGAGAATCTACTCTCAAGCCTTAGGTTTTCAAAGAAGTAATGACATGGGCTAATGTCCCATATATGGATGGAATACTTATCTTTCATATGTGTGCCACAATTCCCATAGGTGATAAGTGATTTTTCTAGGGTGAGGCTTATTCACCTCTTTTCTTCGAGAATTCTAAAAGACTCTATACATACCTATATATATGGCTAAAATATAAAGCACGACTTAGGGCAGAATTAACTGGTACAAAATAGGTGCCACTTGTAGGATTTTAAATATTCAGTGAATGTTGTAGATTATACCCATGTGTTGAATTCTACATGTTTGCTGAGTATATTTTTAGTGTCCAATCCACCACTGACCAGAGGGAAGACAGCAGGGAGAAAGACATAGTACTAGGACCACAGAAAATACAGGCTGGTTGGGAAAACAAATGTTATATAAATAACTAACTGATTCAATAAAAATAGGGGCTGGTATTAGTCACAGTTCTCTAGAGAAATAGAATCAATAATGTGTGTGTGTGTGTGTGTGAGAGTGAGAGTGAGAGAGAGAGAGAGAGAGAGAGAGAGAGAGAGAGAGAGACGGACTTGCTTTAAGGAATCGGCTCTCGGGATCGTGGGGCTGGCAAATCCAACACCTGCAGGGAAGGCCATCAACAAACAGGCTGGAGACCCAGCCAAGAGCTGATGTTGCAGCCTGTGTGCAAAGGCTGTGTGGAAGCTGAATTTCCTCAGTCTTTTTCTCCTAAGGTCTTCAAATGATTGCAAACAGCTCACCTACATTACGGAAGGTTATATGCTTTATTCAAAGTCTACTGATTTAAATATTAATCTCGTCTAAATAAACCTTCACAGTGACATTTAGACTGGTGTTTGCCCAAATATCTGAGTACTGTGGCCTAGTCAATTTGATGCATAAAATTAATCATCACGGGGCTTATCACCATTAAGTATGGGGTGTCCTAAGAGCATAGAAGAAAGGGACCTAATCTACTCTGTAGGCATGGAAGGCAGGCTTCCAGTATGGCCTTCAAGGATCCCTGCCTCCTGATATTCGCACACCTTTCTCCTCTTGCATATGGACTGCACCAACAAAATACGGCAAAAGTGATGAGATGTCACTCCTGTGATTACAAGACTCTCTGTCACCTTCTTGATGAAGCAAGCTGCCAGGTAAGAGAGGCCCACAGGACAAGGAATACAACGTGACCTACAGTCAACAGTCAGGAGAACTGAGGTCCTCAGCCCAATATCCCCTGGTGAATCGAATGTCACCAACAACCAACAAAGAAGCTTTCAAAGAAGCTTTCAATCAGATACTTGCCTGAGACTTCAGAAGAGCCTACGGCCCCTTGGCTGACACCTTGACTGCAGCCAGGTGAGATGCCAGGACTTAGAGGACCCAGCTAAGTAAGCTACACCCAGATTCCTACTCCGAGGTTACTCTGAAATAATATACACTGTTTTAAGAGGTTTGGGGACAATTGGTTAAGCAGTAATAATTACTAATACAACCAGCTGATGGAAGTTTCGCCAAAGGAGTGATGATGAATATGTAACATGAAAGCTGTGTGCATGTGACAGCGTGTGTGTCTGTACCTTAAGAACATAGCAGTAGGTAGAAACTTTGGGAGTTGGTCAGATTGTTTCTGCTGAGGCTCAAGAGCAGAGGGGAAAATGCTTTGCTTTTTGTACAGGAGAGAATAGCAGAAACAGGGCAGCTGAGTTTCTGGTCACGTTTCAGACATCAAGGAACTTCCCTAGACTCTAAGCCTCATGGGATTTGGAACAGGTTCTGAACGTCTTCATCACTGTATTTTTAATGCTGGCACACAGCAGGCACAATACATACTTATTAAACAAATTAATTAATTAATGATTGAATAAATAGAATCCAGAATTGATCCAAGTTGATTGTATATATTAATAAGCATATTCAGGGGTGTCTGGGTGGCTCAGTTCTTTGAGTGTCTGACTCTTGATTTTGGCTCAGGTCATGATCCCAGGGTCGTGGGATCGAGCCCCACATCAGGCTCTGACGGTGAGCACGGAGCGTGCTTAAGATATTCTCTCTCTCTCTCTCTCTCTCTCTCTCTCTCTGTCTCTCTCTCTGTCTCCCTTTGCCCCTCTCCCCCACTTGTGTTCTCTCTCTGTCTCTCTCTCAAATACATGTTTTAAAAAGCATATTTAGACAAGATGAAGATTTTCAGGGGAAGCAATCTCCCAGCTGTTTGGAGACATCCATTCTCCCTTGGGCTGGTAAGGAGTGTGGAACACGCTGAGGTCTTGAATATGATGAATGATAATACAATCCAATCACAATTCAGGGATGTTCTAACCCAAATCATCTATTAAGAGTGACTGACTCAGCATTTTAAATGAGGAGTAACTGTTGCGAACAGGAATGAGGATGGGATAAAGAGAGTTCCCAGCTGGGCAGGTCACTTGACAATAAGCTAGTCTGGGGCCAGGTCTTTCCTGCTGATGTGGAATTCTGCAGTTTCAAAGGGCCCCTGGATGGGAATGTGTTGCTGCTGCATGACCCACATGCTTCTGGAATCTCCAGCAGGTTCCATCTCTCCAATGGCTCTGGACATGCAGAGTGGAAACCACCCAGCTATTCAGTTCTGAACCCAAAAGCTGTGGACCCATAAGCAGCAGCATCACCTGTTAGAAATGCAAATTCTCAGGCCCCACTGCCAACCCACACACTCAGAAAACGGGAAGGGACAGAGACGCAGCCATCCGTGTTTTAACAAGCTCCCGGGGAACTCTGATGCATGCTCAAGTTTTAGTTTACCGTGAGGGGAAACTAAAATCGAGGGCCCTGAAACACTCCAGAGGGGAGACAGTGAGGACATAACCCATGGAGGTAGCAGTAAAAATGGAGGTGTGCAGGCAAATCTAAGATTATGTTTAAAATTTAGTATCGTTGGATTCGGTGGTTGATCAATGCAGAAAGCAGATGTGAAAGAAGCCTCTAAGCTGGCTAAGGATTCTAGCGTGGGTATTACGTTGGATGGTCGGTAGAGGCTGCAACACAGGTCTCCAGGGACTCAGGACTTCAAGTGTTAAGACCAGGAGCACCCTGGGCAACCTCAGACAGTTCCGTTAGTCACCCCAGCAGTAAAGTTTTGGAAATGGATATTGATGATGCTCGTTGCTCTGAGCTGAACTCGGTCCCCCCAGAATTCATATGTTAAATCCCTACCCACCCACCCCCTCCATGCCACTGTCTGGAGATAGGGCCTTTAGGAAGTAATTAAGGTTAAATGAGGTCAGTAGGGTTGGGCTGTAATTCTATAGGACTGTGGCCTTTTAAGAAGAGAAAGGGAAAGTAATCTCCACCATGTAAGGACATAGCAAGAAGGGGCTGGTCTGTAATCCAGGAAGGGAGCCCTCACCAGAACCCAACTGTGACCTTGGACGTCCAGCCTCCAGAACTGTGAGAAAATAAATGTCTGTTGTTTAAGCCACCGGTCTGTGGTATTTTGTTATGACAGTCCGAGCTGACTAAGATGATGATAGTTGTATTTGTGGAGCATTTATTATGTGCCTAACACTGTGAAGTACTTTACATAAATCATCTCACATAATCCTTATAACACTCTCTGAAACAGGCATGATGATCATAGCCAATTTAAAGATTAGTAGACTGAGGCTTAGTCAAGTCAAACCACTCACCAAGATTACACAACTAGTATGTAGCAGGGCTAGGGCACTGGTTCTCCATTGTGACTTACAGTTGAATCTCTTGAGAGCTTTAAAAAATACTGGTGTTGAAGTCTCACTTCTAAAGGTTCTGATGTGGGATGCAGGGTGCACGCTGAGATATTTAAAACAGGCAAAGTTGGGATCCATGTAAAGAAACAGATATCCAGCCTGTCTCTAAACTAATTAAATCAGGACTCTCTTGTTCAACCACAGTTGTAAACATCCAGGCTAGAGTTGGAACCCAGATCCACCTGCCTCCAGATGCCAGAAAAGCTACTTCTGATTTTTAAATGTTAAATGCTTGAAGAATATCCAAGCTGAAGAGTTGTTGAGGGCGTATATCCTGACATCCCGATCGCTATCACAGGTTGAAGGTGGGACTAGAAATATTTAGAAGTAGACTTAAAAGGGTCAACAGAAGCATGGAAATTGAAATCCTGATTCTATGAGAATTAACCAAGCCAATTAAGGTAGAAGTGAAGAATTCCAAGGAACATGATTGCCTTGTAGATGTTGAAATGTTTTGCTTCTTTGGGATAAAACAGTCCTACTTACATAATATTTTAGTTCGGATCTTGCACAAGGCACAAAGATCGATCCTGTGGCCTTCTTTGGCACATGCAGCCCAATAGGGTCAGAGACTCTACCTCAAAGCTCAATCCACTGAAGAATAAGAAATGAGCTCAGATTTCGGACTTGCTGCTTGGCAGGTGCTAGTCTCCAAAACACGCTTGAGATGTCACGTAGACCTTGTGGTTTGACACCGATGACTCAAAAGAGTCAAGCCAGTTAAGAAGCATGATGTGGATATAATATCAAAGAGGAAACCTCTAGACCAAATTAAAAGAATCCAAAGTCTTCTGTTTCTATTGTAAGTGAGACTACTGCAACTAATTTATTTCTACATCATGAAAGTAGCAAGTGGAAAGTAGGAGGAGTCAGACATTTACCTTTCTCTTATTTTAATTACTCTCTACTGTATTAGAGTCTAGGTGGCCAATTATATTGAATGGTACAGTATCTTGTCCATTTTTGTAGCCTTAAGGCCTGTTTCAGTTCTTGGAACATCGCGTACACTTAGTAAGTGTTTGTTGGCTGACTTTACTTATCTTTCTAAGCCAAAGGATCATAGGACGGGAGTGCTGATGAAATGGCTCAAATTGGTCAAAATCAATCAAGGAAATCTTCCAGAGGTGATGCTTTGGCCCAGTTTTGGAAAAGATATGAGGACCCAAATCCGACCACATTCCCATTCTTCTTAATGTATTTAACCTTGCAGGAGGGCACATGTTGCTTGCTAATTCATTTGCAGCCATGAGATATGATAACATATGAGACAGAGGGGCCGTAAGAGGAAGTTACTTGTTGATGGTGGAAAATGTGGGGAAGGGAAGGAAAAGAACTTCGAGACAGAGTTAATCTTACTTCTTATGCCAAGAATCAGAGATCCCAAAACATGAGGTTTTCTCTCAATGCTCATACCTACCTACCTACCTACCTACCTACCTACCTACCTACCTATCTCTCTATCCTCTATCAATCTATCACCTATTTATCAATCATCTACTGCTTTCTAATAAGGAGAGAATACATTCTATATTCTCTCATAGATTTTCAAGATACACTTCTAAAACATTCTCACCCAGTTGCCTAGAAAAATTCTCTTGAGGGAACTGGGATCAGGTGATGAGGAATCCAAAGTGTTTGACAAATACTTTCCATGTAGTAATTATCTAGGTGAAAATGACTCTAGATTTTCTTCATACATGTGGCCAAATTTTGTTAAGTGTCAAAAGTTTCTTTTCTCTCAAAATCAATAAACTGGCAAGAAACTTCTACAAGCCTGCCAGCCTTCAGGGGGCTTTTCTCCTACTGGCAAAAGAACTCAGTTGAGGAAACCACTTATTTGATGAAATTGGAACATCCCCAAATTCATAAATCAATTCCCAAATTGCAGGAAAAAAATATTACTTTTTAAATGCCTCTAATTGTTATTCATTATTCTAGGTCTGTGAAACTTCACCAGAGTGGTTTATTGATGAGGCGGCCCTTCAAAGAACATTATTCAGGCACAGGGGAGTGAAATGCTCAGAACCACACCAAAATAATAGATTGCAGGATAGGGCACCTGATTTGATGTTGTTTGCTTTGGGCTAAGTTTAAAAAAAAAAAATAGAAAGTTGGGTGTTTTTTTGAAAAGTTTTTTCTTTGAGTTTCTTTTTCTTTTATTTCTCAAGTAAGAAGGAAAAAAAAATATAGGGGAAAAAATTAAGGCAAGCTGTTGGAAAGAACACAGACACCAAGTCTGATTTCACTCCTAAAAGCCATTTACATGAGCCACTGTGTGTATTTGTAGACTCAAAACTAGAACCTCAGGTCTGATGACTACAACAGGATTTCTCGGGACCTGGCCTGCTAGGCAAGGAAAGTACCAGGCCTCCCTGGGAAGTACTTTCACAGATCCACCTGGATCATCCAGGAAACACCTGGACATATCCCCAACACTGAAAGGAAAATTTATGGCTGTTTTTCCATGAGGGCATTTGAGAAATGAACTGTGTCTTTGATAAGCCAATGCCAAACAATTCATTGTGTGGAGCCCACAACGCTAGAGGGTTGTTTGTGCGGTTTACACGCTTCAAGCAGTGAGCTTTGGGCTTCACCTAAAGGCTTCAACAGTTGGCCCATTCATTCATTCATTCATTCATTCATATATTCATTTATGGCCCTTCTTGAACTGATTGATAAAAGACCTTCCACAATGCCCTTAAGCCACAGCCCAAGCTCTCTGCCCCTGTGAGCAGTAAAATTCCTCCAGAATTACCTAGGTCCCTGCTCTCCACTTCTTCAACTACCATTATTGCCATATCACCTCAATAGCTGATATGGTCACCATCTTGCCAAGCTCAGTGTTCAATGATCTGAATTCCTTGTGGTCAATGGCTTAGCATCATTTGGCACAGTAGACTGTTCACTTCTGAAGTCACCCCAGCTTGCAGATGCCGCCTGTGTTCAGATGCTTCTCTTACTTATACCTCCAACCCTGTCTTCTCCTTTGAACTCCATGGGTACCAACCTAACTCTCCCCTAACTTCTTACCGCGGACATATACTAGAAATCCCTAACATGATGTGTCTAAAACAGGACCTTTAGTTCCCCCTCCTCCAAACTCTTCCTCTGACAACTGCTTCTGAGTCCATGGCAGGTCTGTCCATCCTGTTGCTGGACCCCAAATCCCAAGAGTCACCCTTAATTTCCATGTTGCCTTTCACTGCCCCATTATGATGGTTCTACGTCCTGAATACATCTTCCCTCCCCAACTCTGGGTCACTGCCTCCGGTGCTCCTGGATTCCCTCCTGCAATAGTGTCTTCCCTCTCATTTCCACAGGCAGGATATTTTAAATATAACTTAAATTTTTTTTAATGTTTATTTATTTTTGACAGAGAGAGAGACATTACACGAGCAGGGGAGGAGCAGAGAGAGAGAGAGGGAGATGAGGATCTGAAGTGGACTCCACACTGACAGCAGAGAGCCTGACATGGGGCCCGAACTCACCAATTGCGAGATCATGACCTGAGCCAAAGTCAGACGCCTAACCGACTGAGCTACCCAGGTGCCCCAAAGACAGGATATTTTAAAAGTCTAAATTAGGGGTGCCTGGGTGGCTCAGTCGGTTAGGCGTCTGACTTCGGCTCAGGTCATGATCTTATGGTTTGTGGGTTCGAGCCCCACATCGGGCTCTGTGCTGACAGCTCGGAGCCTGGAGCCTGCTTCGGATTCTGTGTCTCCCTCTCTCTCTGCTGCTCCCCCATTCATGCTCTGTCTCTCTCCATCTCTCAAAAGTGAATAAACATTAAAAATAAACAAACAAACAAACAAAAATAAAATTGTAAATCAAATCTGATTACCCAAGACACTACTCTGATGACTTTCCAAATAAAAGTCAGTCATCAAAATAAAACTCAGATTCCTTAACTTGACCTCCTGTGAACTTGCTTTTGCTCACCTCTGACCTCTGACCTCTGACACTGATCTCCCATCATTCTTCCTGCTCTCCTTGCCATCTAGCTTCTCGGTCCTGGGGGCATTATAAATTGTAACTGCATTAGAATTAAATGAAGAATCAAATATAAAATGCCTGGGATTCCACCTGGACCAGTGAAGTCAGGACCTCTGTGGGAGTGCCTGGGGGACCCGTGTCTTCCTGCTCCTCACATACAAGGATCACTATGCAGCAAGAGAACTCTGTGCCCTACGTCTACACAACGATGTTTTCTCATCACCCAAGACTTGAACCCAGTCCTCTCTCCGGAGATGATTTCTCTAGCCACCTCAGCTGAGGGCTCCCCTGTTGTCTGCCACCTCCTTGACTTATAACCCATCACTCTGTGTTTCCTCGCAGCACATGTAATTATCTGAGATTAACTTACTTGACTCCTGGAGGGCTTGGGTGGCTTAGTCGGTGAAGTGTCCGACTTCAGCTCAGGTCATGATCTCACGGTTTGTGGGTTCGAGCCCCACGTCGGGCTCCGTGCTGACGGCTCAGTGCCTGGAGCCTGCTTCAGACTCTGTGTCTCCCTCTCTCTCTGCCCCTCCCCTACTCGCACTCTGTCTCTCTCTCTCTCACAAAAATAAGTAAACATTAAACAAAGAATTTAACGTACTTAATTCCTTACTCACTATCTTCCCTTACGAGAGTCGAAGAGGACGATGATGGGGTCTACCTTCTGTTTCCTGTTGTATTCCTGACGCTTACCACTTTGTCCATCAGCCGCAACTCCAACGCATGGCCTGCCAGATTGCTAGGGAGGCTGGAAAATGCAGGCTAGCTATGATCCCAGGAAAAGAGGACACAGCTGGGTGGCCATCAGCATCTCTGCCACACAGAATGCCAAGGATACAGTTTTTCGAGCATCCAAAGAAAGAGTTCCTGCTCCTGACCTCCGGTGGAAGTGGCATCTAAGGAGAGACCTTCAAAGCAGGTAACGGGTACGTGAAGGAAGGGATGAAGGGCGGATGGCATTTCCAAGTAGAGGCTCCACTGTTGTTGACATAACATTTGAGGATTTGAATACGACAGCATGGCATGTTCCAGAGATTGGAAATAATTTCAATGTGACTGGGGGTGAGGGGCAAGGAGGGTGGGAAGTCAAGAGCACAGACTCTGAAGCACCTTATAAACCACAAGAAAAACTCTGCCCTTCCTCTTGGGACCATTTGGGAGAAAGGAAGCATTGCATGGTTTGATTTGCATATTACAATGTTCATTTGGCTAACGTATGGACGGCAGAAGGTGGGGGACGGGCAGGTGGGCAAGATTTGATGCTCTTGAGACCAGTTACAAATTACAATAATCTGAGAGGGAGATGCTTAATATGATTGCGAAATGCCAAAAAGAGAGAATCATAAGGGGCGCCTGGGTGGCTCAGTCGGTTGGGCGGCCGACTTCGGCTCAGGTCATGATCTCGCGGTCCGTGAGTTCGAGCCCCGCGTCAGGCTCTGTGCTGACCCGCTCAGAGCCTGGAGCCTGTTTCAGATTCTGTGTCTCCCTCTCTCTCTGACCCTCCCCCGTTCATGCTCTGTCTCCCTCTGTCTCAAAAATAAATAAACGTTAAAAAAAAAAATTTAAAAAAAAAAAAAAAAGAGAGAATCATACACTGTACCCATCCATTTGACAGATTATTCTGTGTAATTAATTTTTGAAAATTGGATTAGCTGGTTGATGGTTCTTTAGAGTGCCAGCCAAGAGCCTGCAGCCCTGAGTGGGTCACCCCTTGAGCTTAGGGAGCATGTTGTTCTGCCCTGCAAAGACTTCTCCTTAGCCTGGTGCCTTATAATGATGCTTTAGGTAGCAAATAAGAAAAACCCAAATTTGAACTAGCTTCAGCAAAGAGGGAAGGTGTTTTATTATTATTATTATTATTATTATTATTATTATTATTATTATTATTCAAGTGGGCTCCATGCTGGGTGCGGCTTGAACTCGTGACCCTGAGATCAAGACCTAAGCTGAGGTCAAGAGTCAGACGCCTAACCGACTGAGCCATCCAGGCGCCCCAAGGAAGTTTATTATTTCTTATAACCAAACTCTGAGGCAGGCAAGGGTGAACAAAACTGCCTGCAGAGTTCTCTCTCTCTCTCTCTTCTGCATTCTGGCTTTGAAGATGGGCTTCCTAGATAGGACACCTCCTGACTCACTTCCCGTCACTGCCTCTATCTCTGTGCGCTACAGTCCAGCTGTCCATGTTGCCAGGGAGTTCACAGCAGAGCCAAGGGCACCCACATCTTCCTGCCGTTGGACATGATGGACCTGGAGTCTGCAATGTCTGCCCTCTTTGCCCGGTTCATTCCCATTAGAACTTTCCTGTTCCAGGCAGCTATCACCTGCTCCAAGGAGTGTTCTTGCTCCTTTCTGACTAGATCAGGGTCTCCCGTGGTGTTCCCCAGCATCTGGCACATCCCCTATCATGTTTGATTAAATCCTTTGACCTTTTTGCCTACTTTTCCTATTAGTCTGTGGCCCCTCCCAATAGTGTGGCATCTCTTTATGCTCAGCACTGGGGATTGGGTTTGGCAAACACTGGGTGCTTAGGAAGGCCACTCTAACCCAATGGATTTCTGTTGTATGTAACATTTTGCCTGGCTCCAGAAGCATATGTAAGCCAGGCGACATAGTATGTGACACAATCTTCACTCTTAGTGACAGCTCTACTGATTAAATGACAGTATGAGATGACGTCATGGTGAGTATATGCCAGGAACCATACTAGGGTCTTTGAGGACTTCTGCCATCAACTCTATTAGAAGGGTACAATGGTTTTCCCATTTTAGAGATGAGCAAAGTAAAGCCTGGACACTTGAAGCAACTCATTTGTGGGCGCAAGATATGAAGTAGCTGATGGCAGAACTAGAATTCAGACCTAGATACATCTGTCAACCAGAGTCCAGAGGGGCAGTTCACCTCTCAGCTGACCTGGCCTCACACTCCCCTCCCTCCGCTCGCTGTTCACCAACACTCTCTAGCCTCAGCCACATTCTCTCCATCCCTTGAATAGACAGGCTCATAGAGCCTTCCCTCCTCCTAAGGCTCTCCCCAGCACTTGCTGGCTCAGGAGGCCTCTCAGGACGCTTCTCATCCCCGGAGTCTGAGTTCAAAGTCACCTCTCCGAGGAGGCCTCCTGGGGCTCCAAATGAGCGAGGCCATTCCCACTGTCTACTCGTCCCATTCCAGGCCTGCTTTCTCAACACCTACCATTATCTGTCCTCAGGTGGATGATCTCTCTCCCAGGAGAATGTCCACTTCAAGAGGGCAGGGCAACTACATCTTTAAAGAGGGTAAATTATAAGCTGATCCTAAAGATGCCCGATTATAGTTTTACAACCAGTAAGGCTAGTGAAGTTGTTTGTTTAAAATGGATACACTTTTAGGATTTGGGGAATGTTGTGGTGTTTTGGAAACTTGCTTCCTGCAAGTGAGATATAAATGTAGCAGCTTCTGACATTTTCTTTCTTACATTCCAGAGTCCACTGCCTTTCAACTTTCTTGACCTTTGGTACAAAAATAGGATAGGCTAAGAAAGTGAGGTCTAGTCTATTCTCCATATCCGGAACAAGAGCATGAATAAAAGGAAAGAGAAGATTCTAATGAGTACTGATGGACAGAAAGATAAAAACAGCAAATTTTATCCAGAAATGAAGGTATGATAGCAATCATTCTGTTAGAAGCTCACGTTAATCAGAGAAAGCATCGAAATGAATCTAATCCCACATTTTTATTTGCATTCAGAATTCAGGTTTTCCTAACGCTGCCCGACCGAACACTATATGCCAAAGTTAGTTGTTCTGTGACACTTGGTGAGGGAAAAAATTATTTTAATGTCTACTTGATTCTTTTGAAAAGGGAAATAGTTTTTAAATCAGAAAGTGATAAATCAATGGGGTGCCTGGGTGGCTCACTCAGGTAAGCGTCTGACTCTTAATTTCAGCTCAGGTCACGATCTCATGGCTGGTGGGTTTGAGCCCTGCGCCGGGCTCTACACTGATTGCAGAGCTGGTTGGGATTCTCTATCTCCCTCTCTCTCTCTCTCTCAAAAATAAATAAATTAACATTTAAAAAAAAAGAAAACGATAAATCAAATCAACACTGTTATTTTACAAATGAGAGAGAGAGAGAGAGAAGAGGCCGGGCCAGTGCCTATCCCCACTCTGGAATCATCCAGAAGACACCCAATACATATCTGTCAAACGAATAACCAAGGTCTGTCTGCCCCAGGAAGATCAGCTACCCCTCAGAAATTCAGCACTAGCGACTTGGACAGACCCAAAGACCCATCTCATCATACTAGACAGGTGCCTGAGTCTAATCCCCTACCCTCACCCCAACTCGCACGGCGGAGAGAAGGGGAAGCGATATTTTTTAACGTGCAGAAGGGAGATGGGCCTCGATTGGCTTGCACACCCCCATCTCATTACTATCCATACGGTTTAGCACGGTCGTGTGTGGGCACATCTGAGGAGCTATGGCACAACCGGACTCATTTAACACACAGGGCTGGGAAGGGGGCTGGGAGAGCCTCTCTCTCTCTCTTTCCTCTCCTTCCACAAGTTTCTGGGCAATCTAAACAGAACTAATTCTAACGTGCCAGTTTTCACTGCCCGGGCAAACAAAAGCAGCATTGGAGCCCAGCGATGCGGTCCTGCCACCCCACTCCCCCTCCGCCAGGCTCTGCGTTGGGGCTGTCGCCATCAATAGCCTCCTTGTTGCCCGTGGCGGCCCCCGTGGGGTTACCAGGGGACTCTCTCCTCTCAATGGGCTCCCTCTCTGCCATTGTCTTCTCATATCAGTTTATAGTCTCGAGGACATAGACCGCATTACAATTAGTCACCATATCCAGAAGCCCCGGAAACTTATTTGCCACACAGAGTTTATTGGCCTTTGTGACTGGGGACAAAGGGAGGCTTGTTGGAAGCTGGACACAAAAGGCAAACACAATGTATGGATTTCTGAATAATACAAAGGCGGGGGGAATAATAGCAGAATAGCTACGTTATTAAGCGGAGAGAGGGCCCTTCCCCCGGCTCTCGCCAGCTTTTCAGTGAATTTGCCTGACCTGGTTCTTCAAGAGTTTTCTAGGAGTAAGGAGACAACCTGAAGGAGGCAGGTGGGCCGACAGCCAGAATGCCTAGCGGACGCCAACAGGAATCCTTCTGCGAGCGATACGTGCTGCATGTTCAGGGAGCGAGTCTTACCAATTCCCTACGGGAGAGCAAGACGACTGGAGAATGAACAGCACGTCCGGATGCACACGTGTGTTCAGGCGTGTGGAACGTGTCTGGGTGTGAGCACGCGTGTGCGAGTGGGTCAGGCCGTATGAGTACGTGGGGTGGGCATGTACGTGTGTGAGTACGTGTGTCGGAATGCGTGCTGGGCACGTGATCGTGCGTGGATGTGTGCGTGCCCACGCTGGCTGAGAGGTCAGCATCAGCGCTGTCACAAGTCGTCGGTCCCCCCACCGTGACAGCCCTGCGATCCCAGTGATGGCGGAAACCCCTCCGCAGGATCCCAGGGAGCCACTGTAGCTTCAGTGACTGCCAAGAGCTCTGCTCCCTGATGTGACCGAGTAAATTCTCTTCCGTATGTGACTGCCACTTCATCTCCCCAGAACATTCCGTCAGCCTCCTCTACGGGTTTTCCAGAACCTTCTAGCTCCTTCTAGCTCAGAACTATATAAGTTGTACGCAAATTTCCTAAGTATACTCCCTTTGTGACAAGAATAGGATGATGAACAAAGTCTCAGAAACCAGACATTTCTCTGGCTGCTTCCCTATCCTTACTGGTATATGTATCCGCCCACTCAAATCAACAGTTCTTCCTTCCTCTCTCTCCCTCCCCTTTTCCCTTCCTTCCCTCCCTCTTTTCCTCCCGTCTGTCCCCTCTGAATGCTTTACTAAGATAGTCTGACTCGGCCTTCTTCCTCCGCCATGCCAACAAACCACCACTGGGCCCTTGCACTAATCCTTACAGCAAATATTTATGAAGTGCTTCCTATAGGAGTCGCTTTGCTTAAAATACATTAAGAAAACATGATGTGGTCTAGAAAGTACCATTGCCGTGTCTTGATCATGGGCCTAAGTACTCCTCTTTGCAATCAGATACGTCCAGGAGAGCAGACACTGGGTTTTCATCAACTGTGTACTCTTTTCACAGAGCCTCCCTATCAACCCAGAGAGGCCTACCTTCCTCTTCACTTCTCATTGATTCCTGACTGCTGGTAACTCCTCACACTTCCTTCTATGTTTCTTAGCAGGAGGTGAGGGTTGTGAACGAGATGTGGACGCTTAGCCATCCAGGTACCAGTATCTGTTCGCTGCATAGCAGTGGGGAAATCCTCTCACTCATCCATTTACTCGTTCCTTAACTCACTCGGTGATTTTACAGTGATTTGAAGCATCTCTGTATCAACCAGGTGCCATCCTAAATTCTGGGGAGGTAGCAGCCACTCAGAGGAAAATCCTTTCCCTGAAAAGCACGCATTCTAAAGGAGAGGGAGGATGGTAAACAAGAAAAGGAACAAACACAAGTTAATTAAAGAGCACTAAACAAACTTAACTTCTTCTTGGTTTCCTCTCTGCAAAACTGGAATCGAAATACTCCTTGTTTCCATGCAGCCACTGTGCAAACGGTACAGGAACACTCTTAACACAGCGCCTTGCAAAGAGGAGGTGTCCAAGCATATTCGCCACTGCCACATTTAGTCAAGGTGTTCCTAACCAATGTAAGGCCTTATGAGTCAAAATTCTATAGAATTTAAAAAACATCCGTGTCATTAAATTACTTTCTGGGTGGGCGCCTGGGTGGCTCAGTCGGTTAAGCATCCGACTTCAGCTCAGGTCAGGATCTCGCTGTCTGTGAGCTCGAGCCCCACGTCCGGCTCTGTGCTGACAGCTCAGAGCCTGGAGCCTGCTTCGGGCTCTGTGTCTCCCCTCTCTCTCTGCCCTGCCCCTGCTCGCACTGTCTGTCTGTCTGTCTCTCTCTCTCGAAAATAAATAAACATTAAAAATTTTTTTTCAATTACTTTCTAAGATTAGTGGGTTGCTTTTTGCCTTTGCCAATTTAGATTGCTAATTCTGACTCCTGGCTCTGACGTTTACCAACTGTACAGATTGACATTCGCTCTTAATTTCTGACTCTCTCAACTACATTGGGACGATGAGATACAATACAGAAAGTACCGAGCCCAGGACCAGGTCTAGAACAGTTAAAACCCTCACATGTCGAAACAGAATAAGAAGACGCTCTGGGAGCCTACAGGACTGCACTCAGCCCCAGCATTACTTGGAACGCTTGAGGCTCCTTGTTGAGTTCCTCTGCCCATTCTATTATCAGGTGTCTCGTCTTTGAAAGTGAACTCATGCTTACCTTGTAGGAAGGTGACATATAAAAATAACCAGTCCCCTAACCTATCAACAGCGACTGACCAAATGTTAATTCCCTCTCTCCACATACCAGTTAATCAGGGGTCGTGCTCCTGAAGGAGCAGATCGGTGAATGGACGAGCCACAAAATGGAGTGGCATTCATTTTTAATTCCAGTGAGAAAACAAATTCGGCTAAATCTAGCTTCCGTTTTCATTACCTCCCTCAGAATTTCCACATCTTTGTTCATCTCCGATGCTGGGGACAGCAAGCTATGGCCTGGAGGCCCAAAAGAACCCACCACCCACACTTTTTGTACAACTCATGAGCTCATAACGGCTTTGTGGTTTTTTAATGGTTAGAGAAAAATCAAAAGAAGAAGATTATTGTGTCATGTGAAAATACCTGAAATTCAAACTTCAGGGCTCACCAGTACAATTTTATCGGAGCATGGCACGCTCACCAATATGGATCGTCTACGGCTGTTTTCAGGATGCGAGGGCAGAGCCAAACAGTTGTGAACAGAGGCTTTGCGACCCGCAAAATGGAAAACATTTACTACCCGGCCCTTTAAGAAAAGTGTGCCAACCCCTGCTCTGGTTTGCCAGTTTGACCTTTAATTGTGTTATTTCTGCCATCATCCCCTTAATGAACTGCAATTTTTATTTCCAAGAACTCAAATTGGTAACAACTAAGTTGTCCTTGTATTCATGTTACGATGTCCCACTGAATCAGCCAAGGGATATTAGATAAGTTTCAACTTATCTGTTTCCTCTGTTAAGCCTACTTCCTTGTACATTACCTTTTCTATTTGAATTTTATTTCTCCTTTCCAAAGGCCAGTTCCCCTTCAATGTTGTTATTTCTTGATTGTCTACGGCCGTGGGTAGTTGGGATGGCTGGGAGTCAGGACTAAACAGTGTTTCCCACAGGCCGAATGAGCCTCCCTGACCATCTGTTGATGGAGGCATGTCCGGAATATACGAGCTTCCTCTCTGGCATATAGAGAAAGGGATGGGCTGAGTGTGAAATTAACTTCTCTTCCTACAGGGGAAGGGGGAGCCTGCTCATCACTCTTAGGGCTTCTAAGTCACCTGGGATCATTTACTTCTCCATTTCCTGCACCCCACTCTGGAAATCTCCTCAGTCCAGCCCTCTGAGTGATGAGTCCTTAAGTGAAGGTACACTGATGGTCACCATAGGGTTCCTAAAATATCCAAACTTTCATACAAAACGTGGAATTTTCTGGAAGACGTTGCACGGCCTGTATCAGTTCCCTAAAGGAATCTATGTCTGCCCACCCCCATTCCCAAAAAAGGTGAGGAATCACTACACTCACTGTGGAAATGAAGGCAGATCATGAATTGAGGGTATCTCATTCAGTTGCAGATGGTGAGCAGCTTGGGGGCCAAGAACAAGGAAGGCCCTCCTTATTTCTGAATCACAAGAGCCCAATGAGTTACATCAAAGGAAAGGAAACAGACAGGAGCTGGTCCCCCAATGTTATGAAAGTCAGCAATATACCAGAAATGGTTCCAGGTCCTCCTGCATCGTTGGTCTCATTCACTCCACGTAAAGCCATAAAAATGGCGATGTTCACATGTTACAGATGAAGACATTGAGGCTCAGAAGAGTTGGATCCCGTCCCTGTCAGACAAGCCTGAGCCAAATCTGATAAGAAGCCTCCAACCGTAGGTCTTGCTCATCCAATGGAACTTCAAGCACTGCTGACTGGTTTATGTCCCCGAGTTTAAAACCCCGGGGAAATTAAACCCAGAGGGACTGAGCTTCCTGCCGTTGTCCAAGCGGCAGCAGGGAGAGCCAATCGGACCTGGACGCTCTGGGCCTGGACCTGCATTTTAATCCCCAAACGCTACTGCCTCCCCATAATGAGAGTCACCTTCCCTTTAATTAAAATTCCCCTACCAATGTAGACATTCTACTTTTACTAATAATTACTTGGAGAGGATTTTTAGCAATCAGCACTACATAAATATCCGTACCTCCTCTAAGACTGTAAGAATTGCAGTGCCCTTCCCTCCCCCTAGTTTATTATTTATATACTGCTGCAGATAGACAGAGCTCTTTGTGGCAATTAAGATGGGCCTTCCAGTCTCCTTCTGCGGAATGAGGCTGGAGACGATCATTACACCACTTCGATCACAATGACTATTAATTGGAGAGCTCTCCCTTCTCTATAAAATATGTACCATGCGAAAGTGCGATAAACCGCCCAAGGAATATGAACTACATGTATTGTGAGGTCTCCTGATTTAACAAGTCATTTACCCTGTAATTACTGGGGTTGGCGGGGGGACGGGGGAATCCTCTTAACAGGGCAGTGGGTGACATGCTCCCAACAGCTAGGGCTCGGGCTCCAAGCTGAAATGACTTTCCCATGGTAAAACAAACCATGGGCTGACAGTAAAGGACTCCACAGATGGCACTGGGGTTTTCATTTTTATTTATTTATTTATTTGTTTGTTTATTTATCTTTTAAATTTTTTAAAGCTTATTTATTTTGAGAGACAGCAAGCATGAGTAGGGGAGGGGCAGAGAGAGAGTGAGAGAGAGTGAGAGAGAGAGAGAAAGAGAGTCAGAAGCAGGCTCTGCACTGTGACCGTGGAGCCTAAGGTGGGGCTTGATCTCATGAACTGCGAGATCATGACCTGAGCTGAAATCAAGAGCCTGCTGCTTAACCAACTAGGCCACTCAGGTGCCCCAAGGCGTTTTTATTTTTAATACAGTTGGAGAACCAGCAGGTATCCCTTGGTTCATGAGATCCCGAGGCCTAGCTCAGAAGAACCAAACTTCCCATCAATTTATCATTTACACATTTTTTTGACCCTGTTGTGGGGCAATGCCAGGTCAATTGACTTTGAGTTATAGAGTGAAAAGAGCCATTCCAGAGAAGACTATTGGCCGTAAAACAAAACAAAACACAGCAAAACAAGGCAAAAACAGGAATTGCCATCTGCCTGCTGAAATTAAAACTTAGACTCCCACAAGAAAAGTAAGAGCTGCTAAGGAGCAAAGATCAGTGGAGAGATGGTGTTCTCAAAGGCTGGGGAATCAAAGCCTATTTAGAGTCGGGAGAGGGTCCCTCTGAACGGACAGGGCCCTGGCTGGTGTGCAAAAAGTGTGACCCCGTCAGTCGGTCCTCTCAAATCTCTCAACCAAGAGGGCTGACCTTCTCCCTCATTCTTATCGATTATCTCCACCTCTATCCTGTGGTTCTGTGCAATTAACAGGCTGGCCTCTGCATCGGAATTTTCAGGGCAGCATGTGAAGGGACTCAGCTGTTCTATGACCAATGTCGCTGGCTTCTGGGTTAAAAAATGTGTAACACGGGGGTTCCTGGGTGGCTCAGTGGGTTGAGCGTTCGACTACTGATTTTGGCTCAGATCGTGATCTTGTGGTTCATGAGATAGAGCCCCACATTGGGCTCCACGCTGACAGTGTGGAGCCTGCTTCTGATCCTCTCTCTCTCTCTCTCCCTCTCTCTCTTTTTCCCTATCCCACTCTCAGTCTCTCAAAATAAATAAATAAACAAAAAGAAATTTGTAACACGATGTTGCCTCCAAGAAATCCATGACCTGGTTTACCATCAGAGGCAGCCGAGGAACTCAGACACTCAGGACCAGGATTGCACCTAAGCCATCGTCAAGAGAAAGTGGCAGAACAAGGAGAGCCGGCCTCTCCTCACAAGACTTGGTAGCCAGACACAGGGAGGCTCAAGTTTTAACTTCACTACTTCCTGTGTGAACTCAGGAAAGATTTTTCATTTCTCTGGGACTCTGTTTCCATGCCTGAGAAATGGAGAGAGTGCTAATGGTCTCGTCCTCACTTTGTAAGGCTGCGATAAGCCTTGGAGAATTCTAGAAGCCTTTCTGCCAACTGTACCCTTAAGATGGTAAGAATTATGATTATGCGTCTATGATCAAGTTTTTTTCCAGAGGAAGGTTTCTCAACGTGGCTGCCTATCGGAACTGTTTCAGAGTCATCAAAAAACACATGTGCCCCACTCCAGAAAGTGGGGTTTCTGATTTCTGGGCACAGGGAACTGGACACAGTCAAGAGGGGAAACCATGGCTCTAAGAAGAGCACTGTAAGCATAGGTGTTGATAATTTCAACTGAAGTCTCACTTTGTCCTCAAGAAATCTCCACCCACCCCTACTATTTTATTAAGGTGGGTTTCATTTAAATACGTTGCTCTCTCTTCTGTCTTTGAATATAATGAGCAATGGCATTATCTTAAAAGATAAAGCATGGCCCCAAGTCCCTCGGCATACAGCAAAACCAACCTGCACTGTGCAGAGAACGCAACTGGAAGCCGAATCTGCAGGGAGGTTTAAGGGAGAGATATCCAACCGCGAAGGAAGCGCATGGGTTTGGATATGGCCATTGGTGTTCATACTAGGAAGATTCTGAATTACCAGGGAGAGAAGCTCATCCCAACCATCAGAGGACAGGCCTTCTTGATAAAGTAAGAGGAGGGCAGTAGCCAAATGGACACTGTGCCAGGCTCTGCGTTTATCGTTTTAATGGGGGACGGACGCTCTGACCCACATTACACACCTCATTCGGTTCGACCTCTCCACGGTTCCATGACAAGGCTGCTATTATCCCATTTTACACCTGAGCAAACTGAGGGGGTGAGCATATGGGGAACCTGCCCAGGGCCATAGAGCTGGTGGGCATTAAAATCCAGGGTTTCCTACTGCTGACCCCAATCCCATAGCTAGCGTACTTGATTTAACTGCATTTACTCCAAACTGCAAGGATATGGTGGGAGGACAAGATGGTCTCAGACAGTGGGCTTCAATTAGAAAAATCTGCCTGGGGCGGCTGGTGGCTCAGTCGGTTAAGCATCTGACTTCAGCTCAGGTGATGATCTCATGGTTCGTGAGTTCGAGCCCTGCATCAGGCTTTCTGTGGTCAGCACAGAACCTGCTTCAGATTCTCTGTCCCCCACCCCCACCCCACCCTGGCTTGCGCACTCTCTCTCTCCAAAATAAATACACATTAAAAAAAAAGAAAACCTGCCTGCCCGGGTCAATGATGCTGTACTCACATATCCTTCAGCATCCCCTTTATCCTTTTCGCGAACAACCTTGGGGTTACTGGGAGAGGGCAGAATTCTCTGAAACCGCAAATGAAGCCTACTGTCTCAGCACCAGTAAGGTCTGATGGGGACTGGGGGCCTCCCCTCCGTCTTGTACCCGTGCCATGTAGAACATGTGGCCTCCACGGTCACCATTGCAGAAAGAGAGATCGTGATAGAGATGTGGGAGGCTGCACCTGGCGGCCTCGCTCTCAGGGTCCCAGGGAAGAACAGGAAGAACACACACACAGGATTTCGTCTCTATCACAGCAGCTGGGCGGACTCCTAGGCACCGTCGCGTCGCACGAGTGTCAAACTTTTATCTCTTACGTCCTCTGGTCTCTTTATCCAAAACCAAACCAACCAACAGAAACGAGGCCAGTGCCCACACAGGGGCAGAAACAAGAACGCCACCAGGTCAGTGTCCTGGGGCTGCTACCACGGAGGATCACACGCTGGAGGGCTTAAAGTAGAAACGTGTTCGCTCGGGTTCTGAAGGCAGAACGGCCGGGTCCCCTGAGCCGCTGGGTGGGATCCTGCCGTTGGTGAAGTTTCGGGGTGATGGTGGAGGTTCGTGGGGTTTGGGGCTGATGGCCAAGAAAGAATTCTCGAAGACGTCTTTGGTTCAAACAGGTGATCTCATTGAAGCACGTGGACAGGACCAGCGGGCAGGAAGAGCTGCACTGGGGTTATGCAGAGTGGCTTGGGTATATACTACCGGGCTGGGGGAGGTGAAGCCAAAAGGGAAGTTTCCAGAGAGACTTTCATATGCTGAAGTCTCACAGATTACTGGAGGCCTAGCTATTGTCAAGCTAAGGTTGTTTTTCCCTCTAGCAAAGCATTAACATTAAGACCCTAGGGAGTTCCTGGGCTTTAGGCTATTGATGGGTTAGCCTTTTTCTTGTCAACTGGTGCAGACTCTCACCAGTTTAATAATTTGTTTTTTGCCCTTTCGTGTTTTGGGGGAGCCGGGAGTGTGCAAGGAATATCACAGACATCCCCCCCTGGGGTGGGGGGGGGGGTAGGGACTAGCTTGTACTTTGCCCTTAAGCTCCATGAGCTCCGTGGATTCCTCCAGCTCCTGGTGGTGGCCCTCAATCCCTGGCCTTCTCCCATCCGTGCTTCCGTCGTTACACGGCTGACCTCACGTGGCCTTCCCTCCGTGTGTGTCCAGACTGCCCCTTTTCCTAGGGACACCACTCATACTGGACCAGGGCCCACCTTAAGGACCTCACCTTATCTTGGTTAAATCTACAAAGACCCTGATTCCAAATAAGGCCGCCTTCTGAGGTCCTGGGGGGACCTCAGTTAGTGAGGACTAACGTCTTGTGCGTGCACCGCGGGGCACGATTCAACCCATAACACCAACTTTTCATAAGATCGGCATCTGCCGGTTTAAGGCACATTAGTTACCACTGACTGTGACTGTCAAATCACCACAGTCCCCGTGGTGCTGGGGAAGGACCTCCGTACGACGAATTCCCCGTATTCCACATCCACACGGCCAGCCAAGGGCCTCGGCCCTGCTGCATCTCTAGGCTGATACAGTTAGATGCAGGTGGACAGACTGAAAAGGAATAATGAGGTACGTTGGTGCTAACTAAATAAAAATATTTTTAAAAATCCCTTCTGTATGCATTCTGGCTTTTCTATAACAGAAAGCACTGTTTCAGGGTTTAAAAACTCCGCACCTGTCGTCTGCGTTCACCGAACTATTTTCCATACCGGACCTTCAGCCGACAGACTTACGGAGACGGAATCGGGTTTCTGGCCGTCTACTCCCTTGATTCGTCCTCCGTTATGGAGAGCCACTCCCTGCCACCCGGTGGTCCTCCCAAGGCCCACAAGAGGACACTGTGACTGGATAGTTTTGCCTGTCACGTGTGGGCTCCGGGCACTCCTCGAGTGACTCACGGAGTGGCCTGAGACCTGTCGCTGGAGCCTGAGTCCAGTGTCTTTCTGGGTAAAACAAAAGGCTTTTCACGCTCCAGACCCACTGCAAACATCCCAGAGCTACTTTGGGTCGGCTTGATGCTCTAAGAGGGCTTGCGCACGTTTCATTCAGAGAGGGACTTTTGAGAAATATGAAGCTTTCATACAGATTTGAGCCAGACAAACAGTGACGAGGGACAGAAACAAGGCTATGGCGCGTGTATTTAGTGGTATCATCGAGGGCGTTAACTAATTATCGCTACCCTGAAAATCTGAATGCAATCAGATAATAGGAGACAAACGAAACAGACCCGGGTGTCAGGAGCTTGCTTTCTGACAGTACGGGACAAATGAGCCCAGCCAGGTCTCTGTGCCCTGAACCAGGGGCTCGGAGCAGTGACGGGAACTTGGAGGAAGCCTGCTTCTCTTTGAATTGTCAAGGCTTTGTCTTTATTGTCAACCTCCTTCAAGGCAGTCCCACCTTTAATAGGACTCAACAAGCCACTCAGCCGTCCTACCTCCTACCTGGAGAGTTCCTGTCTCAGGGGACGCCGCCCAAGGCCTGGTGACACAAAATGCCCCATGGCACTCTCTCTGGACTGCGTGGGAGTTACCCCTGTAGGTAAAATTTGCATACATCACCAGGCTGCTCCGTCCACGCCCAGAAGTGCCTCTGGGCCCCGGAGTCTGCAGTGGGTTCCTGCAGCCGGGTGTTACCGGGCTGGAAGCGGGCCTCACTGAGACAGTCTGCTCCCCGAGAGGCCCTGGTGCCAAGCGCCTGAGATTAAAAATGACAGGCTGCATTGAAATGTAAATTTACCAGTGAAAAGCAAGTCTTCACTGGTGGAAGTTTACCTCCCAATAATCTGCAGCTCCCTGCAGCACTGCTTGGGGTGAGGCCAGAACCCCCACCCGACTCAACGCAGCCTCTACTTAATGCCCTCGTATTTCAGAGTGGACAGGGAAGGAAGGAGCTGGGGCGGGGACACGCCCGACCTCAGGGAACCTCACGCCGTATGTCGATTGACCCCATTCGATGCTTTTTCTGGGGTGAGAGAGATACCTACCTACATGGTGCACATACACACAGACATTCCGATGGGATCGGGCGAAATCAGACACACCAGGCTCTTGCCTGCCTGCAGGCACACGATCTCCTATAACACAGCCACCTCCGTGCGTTCACGCGCACACGTGCATATATGTAAGTGTGCGTGTGCTGACACACTTACAGGAGTAGGAAGCCATGTTGGGGGTGTGGGGGCACCTGGAGTGGACCTGCTAGGGCTCTCGACCCAGCTTCCCTGAGACGTGCGATCTTGGGCGAGCAAATTCCAGGCCACGCCAGGCCCATATCACACCAAGAGGAACTAGCCAAACACGGAAGACAAATCCTGCGCGGTTTCCTTTACATGTGGGATCTAATACTGTCCAACTCACAGAAGCCGAGAGCGGACGGCAGCTGCCAGGGGCTGGGGGAGGGGTACTCTGTAAGTTTTGCATCGTGTAAAACATTTCTGGAGATCTGCTATACAGCAGAGGGCTATGGCTAGCAATACTGTGCTGTAGATGTAACATTTTCTAAGAGGGTAGGTCTTAGGCGAAGTTCTCAGGTCATAAAACGACAACAACAACAATAGTAAGAGCTGGAGGAAGCGTTGGGAGAAGGTGGGTGTCTCTATAGTCTTGATGGTAGTAACAGGTTCGCAGGTGAACACTGATCCTAAACTCATTGAGTTGCAGACATTAAATATGGACAGTATTAAAAAAAAAAAAAAAGGGACAGTGATTGATGTGTCGATCATACCTCAGTAGAGTGTTTTTCTTTGAAAAGAAGAAAAAACGAGCATAATCATTATACCTTTCCTCTGCTTTTCTTCTGTGGTATAACCAAGGAAAGAAACGGAAGTGCGTGGCAAACCACAGACACTCAGATTGCCGATATCATCGTCATCATCACCATCATCATCATCACCAGCACCCCCATCACGCCTGTATTTCCCCCGACGGACACCAGTGAGTGAACAAGCCTCTGAGCTATCTGCTCCTTCCTGGAGAGCTCTCCGATTGGAACTGCCTATCACCTCCGGCGGACTGACAAACTGCCCAGACAGGTGACACGGCTGAAGAATCAGAACAAAGTTTCTGCTCGCTGGTGTGTCGCTTAAATGCACGAAAAGGACGCCATAACCACGGCACAAGGAGAAAGGACTCAGCCTGTATCTGCAAGTAAGCTTACTGACGCGGAAGCTCCTGTAAGGGCACCCAGGGTCCAGGAGAACGGCTCTTACTACTGAGACATTACAAAGCCATCTAAGGGGCAGAACATGACCGATGAAGACGTGAGAAGATCTGGTCCCCACCCTCCCATGGGGCACCCTAGTGAGGGGGCAAGTCTGCACACACACCAGGCGAGTGGGGAAGGGTCAGTGCTTGCAGAAGGGAAACACACAGAGTCATGAGAACCCTAGCGAGGGGGCACGTATGCCTCCTCACTGGGGGAGGAGCAGGTGCGTGGGGTGTCCCTGAGGGAGGCTTTACAGATCAGGGAGATGCTGGCTGGGGTTGATGATGTGGATGGTCCTGCCGTGATTGAGGTGGGGAGGGTGTCCCTGGCACACTTAGGGGTGTGGCTGCAGCTCAGGGTTATTAGATAGGGACAGCTCGGCACAGAACAGGGAAGCAGGCGGGAGAGAGTTCTTCCACTGCTCGTGCTGGGTAATCGGGTGCTACATACAGGTCACCGAAATGGAAAGCGGCCTTCAAAATCATCCTCGGTGTCTTTATCATGGCCACAGCCACACTATCTTCAAAGCTCACCTCTTCCGAGAAGTTTTCCCTGACTCCCTGCTATGGTGACCCTTCCGCCATGGCCATGTGTCTTGATGCAGCTGTGGAACCTGTGGCTCATAGCCCCAAGGCCCTATCCAGAGAACACCGCTCGAGCTCAAGAACAATGCACCGAATGGAAAGAATCAGGCCATTTCCGGGGCGCCTGGGTGGCTCAGTCAGTTGAGCGCCCGACTTTGGCTCAGGTCATGATCTCACAGTTCGTGAGTGCGAGCCCCGCGTCGGGCTCTGTGCCGACAGCTCAGAGCCTGGAGCCTGCTTTGGATTCTGCATCTCCTTCTCTCTCTGCCCCTTCCCCGCTCATGCTCTGTCTCTCTCTGTCTCTCAAAAATGAATAAACATTAAAAAATTTTTTTTTTAAAAAGAATCAGGCCATTTCCAAAAGGCCAATTATGGTGGGGGAAGATAACTCATTGCTCCTTTTTTATTATTATAAACATCCAAAAGCACAGATCCACGCAGACTTGCTGAGCACCTGTGGGGTCAGGAGGAACCCAGCCCCTCTCTCCTGAGTGGCAGCTGTCGGCCTTATCAGGAGGCCCAGAGCCTGCTCCCAGGGCACCTGGGTGGGAGCAGAGGAGCCTACGGCCCGCCCACCAGGGAGCAGGAGAACAGGCCTTCTCCTACAATTGTGGCCTTCACAATTGTGAATTCAAATAACCCGGTTACATAACATGGCATTTGTGACGGCCCATTGTTCTGGCCAGCCCTCTCTGCTTTTGTCCCCTGCTCTGTGCCGGACCCTGAACACACACCCATGCAGGGACCACGTGGTGATCTGCATTCTCCTTTTCCCCTCTGCTGAAACGGATCCCTGCACCCACCAGTTATTTACCCATATTCCAGTTTCCTCCTCCACAGCATGCCATAGTGTTGTCCAACTAGCTAAACTTAGAGAAGAGGAATCTAGGGGAAGAAAGGTAGAAAGAGGAGCTTGCCTGAGAGCTCTGCAAACAGTTGGTGGGGGGTAGGGGGAGAAGGCAAGAGAGACTCTAGTTCACTGCGTGTGGACGGAACCATCTCTCCCTCCCTACGTGGCTCACTTTGTGATGTCAGCTCACACATCGCTCTAATGAAAACATCCCGTTGCCTCTGTGTGCCAGGGTGCTGTTTTGCTTTGAATATTGATCTTCCGTTTTCAGCGACAAACTGTTTTCTCTTACATAATTCTCTGAAAAAGCACAGGAAAATAAAAATAAAAAAATAAAATAAAATAAAAAACAGGCCATAGACATACTGGCCAAAGTTACATGTCCTTTGGGAAGTTTAAAACGAAAGGAGCAATGCACACTCAATGAAACCAGAAGCATGTTCAGAGATTTCTACCTTTGGCTCCTTGGCAAGGCTTGAAAAGAACAGATGCGGGGAACAAGGCTGTTGTTAAGTCTCGCTTTCTCTACCTGGAGCTGCTGACTCAACGGTTTTGATGGAACAGATCGTCTTGTTCTTGAGTGCGCCATGGCGAGCAGTCCGCTGCGAGTCAGTGACAGGGATGACTGAACTGGCTGCGGTCTGACACCTGCGGATGCATCGCCGCTGAGCCATGTGGCCCTCCCGGTTTCCAAATAGCATCTCCAGTTGGGATGTCCAACCATTTCCTTCAGGATGTGGCTCTGCATTACAGGATCTATGGTGGGCGTCAACCATCAGGTTCCCAGAGCCAGGAGCATGGGCTGACCTGACCTAGTGATGTGGTCTGAGTGGCAAAATGTGAGAGCTGGGTTCATGGTGATGTCTTAGCTCCTTCTTGCTGGAGTTCATTCACTCAGGAACCCACTGGGATAAAGAGCGATCACTATGCAGTGGACATGAACTCAACACTTTAGAGGTGTTATATCACTTAATCCTCCCAAGAGCCGTATTATTATCCCAATTTTATGGATAAACACAGTGCAGCCTACAGAGGTTGACTGGGCCAACTCAAGGCCAAACAACTACCAAGGGAGGAAGAAGGATGTTGAATCTGGGAAGGCTGATGCCAGGGGCCAGGAGTCAAAAGGAGAAATACCTATGCCCCATCCAGTCTTTCCTTCAGGAAACATATTTTGGTCACTTTTATGTTTTCTTGTTTGATGGAAAAGTAAAACAATGCCCTTTGTTTTCACAGCGAAAAAAGTGGCGGAGCGAAACCCCAACAGTGTGATATACTGTAATGTCTTCACGGATAGAGGTCGTATTAGTCTTTTATCGCACTGTGACGAATTATCACAAACTCCATGGCTTAAAATGACACCCACTATTACCTGAAAGTCTCTACAGGTCAGAAGTCCAGATGGGACTGGCAGGGCGCTCTGCCTAGGGTTTCACAAGGCCAGAGTCAAGGTGTGAGCCAGGCAAGACTCTACCATGAGCTTCTAGGAAGGAATGTGCTTCCAAACTTAGTCAGGTTGTGGGCAAAATCCAGTTTCTTGCTGTTGTAGGACTGAGGGGTTAGCTTCCTCCCTGGCTGCCAGTGGGGCCCCTCTCTGCTTCTCAAGACTCCTCTGGGGTCCTCATCACATGGCCTCTTCCATCTTCAAAGCCAGCAATGGCACAACAAGTCCTCCTGGTGCTTTCAATCTCTCTGACTTCTTTCTGCCACCAGTCAAAGGAAACTCACTGACTTTTAAGGGTTCATCTGATGGGGTCAAGTCCAACTGGCTAATTTCTGTATGTTTCGGGAACTTGGGACTTTACTTACATCTGCAAAACTCCTTCACAGAACCTAGATCCTCATTTGACTGAATAATCAGGGGTTAGGAATCTTGGTGGGGGACATCTTTAGAAATGTGCTTACTACGAAGATAAAATTGGGCACTGGCAGACGGGCATTTGAGCTGTGGGTAGAGAGGAGTTTGGGAGGGGCTGTTCCTTAGATGGGCCTTTCCTTTGTATGCCCTTGTTGCCTCCTGCCTATGCTTCCAACATATGCTTTCACATCAACAGATGGATTCCTTGTCTTTCTGCTGAGACTCATTTTCCCCATTTGTGGAAAGGGGGGGGGGGTTAAAATTACACAAAACCTCTGAGTATTTGAGATAATTAAATTAAGATGATGCTTGTAGGTTTCATACAGTACCTTCATGTAATAGATGTTCAATAAGCATTGGATATTGTCATTACTGATATTTTCTATGATTAATTACATAATTAGATGCAACGCTGTTCATGCTAATAAAAATGTAAGTGGGTGATTTTAGGAGGAGGTGATACTTAAGATCCTTTTTAAAGACAATTTAGAAAGTGTTTTAGAAAGTGTTGGGTGTTTGCTTTCAGTCTCAATTGCCCAGGCACACACATTTATTCCATCTTTTACCCCAACTGTGCATTCCTCCGGGAGAAAATGTGCCCTACCCAGTGTGCTCGGAAGTCCTCGGAGAAGCTACATCATGGGAATAATAATGACAAAGACAATAGCCAGTGTGTTTAGGACTTGGTCTGGGCCGCGTACTCGACCGCACACTTTACGTATGTTGACTCTTAATCTTTGCTATAACCTTGTAAAACAGATTCCAGTACGATTCCCCTTTTACGGAAGAAGATACTGGGGCTGGGTGAGATCTCACAGCCCGTAGGAGGCAGGGGTACACACACAGCCAAGCAGCTGGGCCCAGCTTCAAGTATTTCTCTACCCTTTCTTCCTCTCCTGCTGATTTATCATTCACTTGCCTTCAATGTGCTCAGCTTATCTGCTCATTTTTGCACACAGCTTACCCACTGCCTGGATTGCCAGCTCCCAATTTCCACTTTCTTTTCTATTTGCCTTGCTCTCATGCTTTATGCATCTTCTGAAATTTTAATGTGCATACAAATGGCCTAGAGACCAGCTTGAGATGAACTGAGGAATTCTGAGGTGGAGCCTGACACTTCAGATTCCTAACAAGCACCCAGGGACACTGCTCCATGGACCACACTGTGAGTAGCAAGACTCGGGTGGATCATGGGCTCCATGGGCGTAGAGATCGTGGCCGTGATTTCTGCAGCTCTGGGGCCTGACAGTCTGCTGGTGAGCTCCACAGGCAGTCCATAGATAAGTACAGAGCGAATGGAGGAAGGAATGAATAAAGGTATCCCTTCCCTCTAACTGGACCTTCTCCGTGGTCAATTTTACGTGACTGCCTGAAATCAGAGAGGCCTCCATTCAAACCACATTTCCAACCTAAGACACATGTAACATCAAACAACTTAACAGCTCTGGGTCCCAATTTTCTCTTAGAATAAAAGGGCATAATATCACAGCACCTTGCCCATTGTTGACTTTGAACAAGTGAGGGAAATGAGATCCCTCAATTTCGATCCCACGCTTGGGGTCGATAATATCTCCATTGAGACTAGAGTAGCCCCTGGAGCTTCATCAGCTGTTGGCACATTGGTCCCATGGGCGGGGACATTCCTCCTACCTCCTCAGTCCATTTCCAGTTGATCCACTCACCACCCATATAGTGAGGTTTTGTGCCAAAGAGAGAAGCAGGAATGAGCCAGGGAGTGATCTAAGGAGAGCAAGGATAGGCACTGAAGGCTCTGGGAATCCTTTAGCAGGTGGGGGGGGGGGGGGGTGGTCCGCCGAGGTCACAGTTTTCCCGGCAGGCATCGAGGTAAACAATGGAGGCCTAGAACATCACTTTCAATGATGGCCTGTACCGGCTGACTGATTCTCCTCTTCCAGCCATCACATTTTTCCACTTCCAAACCTACTGAGAATTTCTCCTGGGAAGCTAATCTTGGCTTTAGCACACACATACTACGTAAAAAATGAGTAGCACAAATCACTGGATCTCCAAGTCCAAGGCAAACTTTTCAGTAGAGCCCTTTATTGAGTATCCCTTCTGAGAAATGACATATTGTTCAAGCTCTGCTGAAATATCTGCGGGGCATCTTAATTTCTCTATTTCCAGGTCTCCTTTGAAAGTTTTTTTTCTTCGGAATGTTCTTTTATTTTTTCCTTTCTTCTTTCCTTTCTCTCTCTCTCTCTCCCTCTCTCTCTGTGTCTCCCCCTCCCTCCCTCTCTTTATCTCTCTCTCTTCCTTCCTCTGTCCCTTTCTTTCTCTATTCTTCCTTCCTTCCTCTTTCTTCCTTTCCTTTTCTTTCTTTTCTTTTTCCTTTTCTTTCTTGCTTTCTCACTGGATTTCCCAAAGAACATGAGCAAACAAGGAAAAGAAATTCTACTTCCCAGACAAAAATCTAAGTGCCTACCACTACAGACGGTGTGACTTAAGGAAAGTTTTTATAGCCTTCTCTTAAAAAAAAAAATGTAGTTGAGGTTTCCCCATACAGAGAAAAAATAAAGAGGGAAAATGGCTCAAAACATAAACTGAGATATTAACTGAGAAGGCCATTCAAACACAGGAAAGTATTGAAACGATCACAGTTCACACGGGTTTAGGGCAGAGACCCCCTGGTGCCGACGGGTATAAGGTGAGAACCGGCTGGCAGTCCCTGGATCTGATTACTGCACACACTTCCCGTCACCAAGAGTGAGCACCCAGTTAATAATGATGGCTGTCAGCCAATGGATGTCAACAATCTCCCCCACCACAGCCCCCTCCCCTTGCCCTGGTCAAGAACATGATGTTCTGGTGGCTTTGGTTTGGGCTTGACTGAAGTGTCCCCACCTCTGAATGCCTTTGTATCCATCTCTGGCAACCCACGGACCTTTCCTCATCTCAACTGCACTCATTTGGGCCCTTTCATGATTCCTAACTAGTGGTTATTCAGTCATAATTGAGGCAGGAATCAGATCCTTGCCTTATAATCAGAGCCAGCCAGTTATCATGGGGCTCAGCAAGTTGATTCAATGCCACAGGGAAAATATATCATTCTGGGGTTTGGTTTAGACATTTGCATTCCCTGATTTCTTTCTCCTTCCAACTTAGACCATTACCCAAAACTCTGCAGGCTCTGAGGTTAAGCAGACCTATATTTGAACCCAGCATCTACCAGTATTAGACTGGAGAGCCCTGGACACATTTCCTGTTGTCATTACTTAGTTGTTTGTGAGTCTTTTTGTTGTTGTTGTTATTTTAGTTATTTTTAGAAAGAGTGAGACATAATAGTAAGGAGTCCAAATTCAGTGTGTTTCATTTACCCATGGAATCAGTCATTCTGGGCACACATTAGGTACTTTCAAACTAGAGTGTTTGGAGAACAGAAAGCAAGCATACTTTTTGCACTTCAGAAATGGTGGCCATGGTCAGGTCTGAATCAGTCTGGTTGAGGCCAGGCAAGATGCTCCTCCTAGGCCCCCAGGCATGCAGCTACCCTTATACTCCCATGTTCCAACACATGTGGCTCCACAGGGACACCACATGCAGGTGCATGTCTGGCTTTGTTCATTTCCTCAGACCATCATGCTCATCACCGGCCTCAGGATCTTTGCATGTGCCATTTCTTTCACTTAGCATCCTCTTCTTTCACTCAATAAGTATTTTTTTTTCAGCACTCACTACATGTCAGGCACTTGTCTAGGGGATACAGTGGTGACCAAGACTGTGACCTCACGAGGCTTATGTTTTATGGGTATGTGAAGGTAGGGGTAATTGTGGGAAGGCTGAAGCAAATAATCCAATCCAGAGATAATCTGGGAGTGATGAGTACTATGAAAATAATCAAACACAGTCATGGGAGAGAAAGTAACTGAACACAAAGGTCAATGAAACCCTCTTTGAGGAAGATATTTGGAATTAAGGAGATATTTTGCACTGAGCTATAAATGGTGCAGATTGCGTGACTATTTCAACGAGGATCATTCCAGACTGAGTAGCAAGAGCAAAAGCCACATGGAGTAACTTGCTCCTAGGATGACTGCCAGTGAGTTCTTCACCCCCACACGTCTGCACCTTCTCAGCGCCGAGAAGTGGAATCATTTCTCCCTTGTTCTTGAATCCGAGCTGGCTTTGGCAATTCCCTTGGCAATTCGAATGGGACAGAAGTGACATGCTGGGATTGTTGAGGCCAGGTCATTAGAAACCCTGCAGGTTCCACTTGGGCCTGCTGGAGCACATTCATGGGGGGCACCCGCTCAGATCTCACTGTCGTGCTCCACAGAGAGGCCACAGGCAGATGCAGCGTTCAACTGACCCAGCTGAGCTCCTAGCCCACTGCCAACATCAACTGTCACTTACGTGAGGGAGCCATCTTGAATGTCCAGTCTTGCAGAGTCTCAGCCAACAGCTGATTGCGCCTATCAGCAGAAGTCACCCAGTTGAGCCCAGTCAACCACAGAACTAGGAGAGGTGATCATCAAGTGTTATTAAATTTCACCACGTTTGGGGGTGATCTGTTACACAGCAGGAGATAATCATAACACCCTGTGACTCTGCTCTGTCCACCTCCAGTCCATTTCGCCTTGTTAATTCCTTCTTATCTTTCAACTCAAACATTATTCCCATAGAGGAACCTTCCTACAACCCTCACCCCAGATGCTCAGGCACCTTCCTGTATATTCTCAGAATTTGTATTTTACCTTCATAGCACTAATAATAATTTATAGTTTGTATTTATTTTTATGGTTACTTATAATTGCCCCCTTCTATGCTCAATGATAATTCTCTATGTGTTTTGCTCACCATAACATCCCCAACATTTACCATAGAGCCTGGCACCTAGTAGGTAATCAATAAATATTTGTTGAATAAAATAATAAAACAACAATGGAATGAATGTGTTGGCTTCAGGAAAAAAAAAAAAAAAAAAAGGGCATCCAGTTGTCAAAGTTAGCATACTTGATAACAGATATTGTCCCCAAATACGAATTCATGTCTGGTGGCCATATCTAGCTAGACTTTTTATCAAAGAAAGTTTAGAAGTTAAAATATCAACGGTCCAGAACATGTGGAGCCCCAGAAGAATTGGTTAAAAGATGGTTCTGTGACCTTCCAGAGGATGAAGAGTCCCTAAGTGGGCAGAGACCCTATGGGATAAGAGCAAGATCCTGGGATCCTTCTGGTTCTCAGCTACTCCAAGGAGAGTCAGCAACCTGAAGCTCCTTTCATATCCCCAGCATCCCACACCAAAGCCATAAACAGTATGCACTCAAAGATGCCTCCCGAGCTTCTAAAACACAGCCCACAAAACTCCTCCTGGTTTACCTTCCTTCCACATTAGAAGCCTGTTTTCCTGCTTACTGCCTTTATATATTAAAAATAGTTTTTATGTCTTACTGCCAGACATTAAGAACTTATTTATCAGGTACTATGCCAAGTGCTTTCCATGCATTATCTCACCTAATCCTCCCAGAAGCCTATGAGGAGAGCATCTCCCAATTACAGATTGAGTAAACTAAGGCACAAAGAGGTTAAGAAATTTGCCCAAAGCCATGGAGCTAACAAGAAGCAGAGCTAGGTCTCAAAAACAAAACAAACAACAAAGAATCAAATGTGTGTGTGTGTGCATGCACACACGCACACACACACAGATTTGAATGTGTCCAAAACACAGATTTTTATGCATTCTGCTTCAATGCCTCATAAAAGAGAACATGTTCTCCTGATTTTGCCTCGCCCTGGCTCGGAACCAGTTAACGTGGCTCTGGGCCGGACACACCATAGGAGACGGCATGTGGTGATGACCTACCAAGGTTTAAACCCTGACACTTCCAGCAGGGGGGTCAGACTCCCCTTCTCCACCAGGGCCCAGCAGCCTGGAAGCACATCTGAATGGGCATCGTGGGCACAGAGAAGGAGCTCAGCCCCCAGCCAATCGCAGGCACAGGCGGGCAGGGCGGATCACCCTGTGGCACTCTCAGGACCCAGGGGACGGGGGTGCTGAGTACACTGTCAAGCTGAAGCTGGGGAAAGAGCTTGGATCTCAGGAGAATCCCCCGAGAAACACGGCCACAGTGAAACATCAGGTGCAACACGGCTTTATTCTGGGTGGGCCAATTTTGAAATTCAAGACTGATAAACATGTCTGGGAATTTGAGAGACTGACTCAGAAATCCCCGGGCCCTTGGCCCTACCATTACGTGAAGGCTATAGATCTCACAAGTGAGCTTGCTCTAATCTTCTCTGCGCTTCCCTGACTCTCCCCGCCTCCCCATCCCCGCCCTGTGTGATAGCTGCCTCAGCAAGTGTGAATCACGAAACCACATAAACTGCAACAAGGCCATCCTCCTGCCGACTTCTGGGAACATAAACAATAATAATGTAAATGCAACGTACTAAAGGCTTAAGCAAAGTGCTTAAAGGAAATCTATATTTTTTATGTAAACAGTCTTCTGTTTACAGACGTGGTAACAGTCGTTCTGCTCAACTCTGGGAGATCTGAAACCAGTTTGCCCTAGAAGCAAAGGGTATAACCTCTGGCCAGGAGAGTGCAAAGGAAAGAGAACGCAAAAACCTCACTTTTAAACGTCTCTTCCCCCTTCCCCTTCTGCAGCGCTGGCTGGTGATACCTCTGTTAGGTGGTTAGACATGTGCATTTTCCTTTGCATAGCTCTCAAAGAACGCTTTGTAGGGCAAAAGGTATGGGGTGTGTGCGAGCATGTGGAGATGAAACAGAGAGAGAGGAAGAAAGGGGAGGGGGAGGTTAAGGTGTTGGAGAAGGAGCTTAAACTCAGACACTGCACAAACCATGAAAACCTTTCCCACCATTTCTATGTCTCCTTTTGTCTCAGAGCCGAATATTGATCCTAGGTGGTGATCTACATGGCTAGAAAATGTCAGACAACTTGAAAATTCCTGATTGTTGCTAACCACAAATATTCGGGATTTGTGTTATCTAGGTTATAATGAGAACCTGCCAGGGAAAAATTCAGACATACAAATCTTTGTGTAAACTACCTTAAGAGTCTTAAGCTGACAAAAGCCAGAGCAAAGTCTGAAATTTTGTCCTCAGAGTACCCATAATTGAGTCTCTGGCTCTTCATATATTGTAACAGGATTCCAGCAGAACTTGGGTTTTCCACGTATGCCATTCTCTGTTGGGGCCAGAAAAGTCTTACTTCGTTCCGTGGCCTCCCTGATCTAAATATCTGGGAACCGTAGGGGTTATGGGGTAAAATGGTTTTCAACGTTCTGGGCACTGATGGAGGAAGGGGTGAGAACAGTCTCCACATGACCCTCCTCCTGACCGCTGTCACTCTTGCCTGTCCAGAGTCCAACCCCTTCTTCTTCTAGGTGCTTAGGCCAATCACACCTTCACCTCCAGAAATTTAGACCTTGAGCACTATCACCCGGTCAAAAAACAATGGCAGCTGACAATAGCTATCTCATCGAAGCCAACGGAATGAATGATGAGATGCCTGCAGTAACATGAGAAAAAGTGGAACCAGTTTTGGTCATCCCTGCCTCCCATCCTAGAAAACCAACCTGCGGTAGGAGAGCTTAACCATATTCTGAGACTAATTAGCTGATCCTGGCTGTCGGACCACACAAAGGGAGGCAAACCTTTGTAGAGCACAGACACAAATCTTTTTTTTTTCTCCTTTTTTTGAGGACGTTTTTGGGGGGCACCATTTTTTTTAAATTCAAAATATACACAACAAAATGTGCCATTTTAATTATGTCTCATAACTAAATATACAGTTCAGTGGCATTGAGTACATCCACTGCGTTGTACAACTATCAATCACTACTCTCAGTTTCCAAAACTTACTCATCAGCCTGGAGTTTCCTACCCCCCCTCTCCCCCTCTGATCTACTTTCTGGCTCTGCGAATTCGTCTCACATGAATGGGTCACACATTAATCGTCCTTCAGTGTCTGGCTTATTTCACTTAAGATAATATTTTCAAGGTTTATCTACACTGTAACAGGTATCAGAATTTAATTTCTTTTTAAGGTTGAATAATATCCCATTGTATGGATACACCACATTTTGTTTATCCATTTATATGTTGATGGACATTTGAGTCGTTTCCACCTTTTTGGTATCTGGGATAGTATTGCTATAAAACATTGGTGTGAAGGTATCTGTTTGAGTCCCTGTTTTCCGTTCCTTTGGATATGCACATGGGAGTTGAACTGATGGGTCATGTGGCAGTTCTATGTATATATGTTTTGGAGGAAATGCCAGTGTTTTCCTCAAGTCTTCAACAGACCAAATGAATGGGCCCACTTGACATCTAAACCATACCCAGGTCTCATATGGGCTGATGTACTCTGACTACAGAAGAGAGATTAAGGAATCAACAAAACAAAGAAGAACCACTAACTTGTATAAGACACCTAGAGGGGCCAATCCGGTAGTGATTTCCTCACATTATTTCTTTTAATTCTTACCGTAACCATATGAAACAAGTCTTTTTAATTTTATACCCTCTCCCCAATTATCTTTAGCAGATAAAATTGAGTTTCAAAGCATAGGAAACTTTCCAAGGTCACCACAAAATAAATCTGTTTGGACTCATGTTTGTGCCATTCTCTACCACAGAACCCCTTAGTCAAACAGAACACATATGAGGTAAATGATCCTGAGCAGGGAAATCATCTAGCCCGCTCACCCAGAAGTCTAAACTGGTTTCCTAGGTGAAGTTCCAAATCTGAAGGCAAAGCATGGGTGAGTTCCCCGAAGATTCTGTTTTCTGGCCCCAAATCACCCCTACCTGGGCCAGGGTAGTGAGTAACAAATAAAGAGGAAGGAAGGAAGGAAGGAAGGAAGGAAGGAAGGAAGGAAGGAAAGAATGGAGGGAGGAAGGGGGGAAGGAAGGAAAGAGGGAAAGGAAAGGAAAGGAAAGGAAAGAGGGAAAGGAAAGGAAAGAGGGAAAGGAAGGGAAAGGAAAGGAAAGGAAAGGAAAGGAAAGGAAAGGAAAGGAGGAAGATGAAAAGCAGAACATAGCAAGGCCATCTGGTCAACAGTGGGTCTGTAACCTCCAGGCAATCATCCATTCTGTGCTGGCTAGCCTTTCACATGAAGCTGTCCCTGCTGAGGTTACATCCCTCCTCACTGTGGCCTCAAGGAACCCAAGAAACACACTCATTGCTTCTTTGGTTATTTTATAAACAGTGCTTGGAAACCACGAGTCATTATCACTCTCCTGACCAGCCAGTCAGACTTTCCATGCCCTTGTGTGCCATGCCCTTAATCTTCTCAAAGCCAGCAGCATCATTCCTCTAAACCAAGAGGATTGTTTACTTTGGCCATAATCAGGGCAGAGTTTAGGTATCAGCCTGTCCTCTCTTAGTGCCCAACAGGGCTTTAGGGCTATAATCCAAACATTCATCCCACCATCCATTCTTTTATGCACACAATCGTCCATGCACTCCTAGATCCTTCAAGTTTTGCCCAGGCAATTATATATTCATATATCCATTCATCCATTCATCTATTCATCCTTCCACCCACCCATCCATTCATTTATTGATGCAAGTATCCACCCATATAGTCCCTTTTAATCTTTCAGCTACTTATCAATTCCTCAATGTATCCACCCACTTACCCAATAACCAATACAGTAATTTATCCACTCATTTGTGCATAGATGCATCCATCCTTTTATCACCCACTCAATTGCTCACCGCTTCTTCACTCAGTCACCCAATCACCCACTTATTCAACCACCTAACTACCTATTCCCTAAGTCTGTAATCACCTATCATGAGCCAGGCACCGGTGCTGATGTGGGAGGAATAAATGTCAACAGTACGGTTACCCATTCCCCCATCCACCTACAATCTCCCATCGATCAGCATCTATCCATTTATCCACCCTGTAGAATTCCACCCCTGTGGGCACTGACATCATTACTGGGAGGCTCCCAGTGAGGTTCAAAGAGAGAAGTAGAGATGAACCCAGATTCAAGTCCATGCAGAGAGTGCAACCAAAATGGTAGGTGGGAAGGACTGGCTAAGAGACAAAAACTAGTCAAGAGACAAAATACCAGAACCGAAGTTAAAAAGGAAGCCAATTTGCAATGGTGCATGTGAATATGGAATCTGCAGAGATTCATTTGGGTACCACCATTACTCACAGAGATATTGAGAAATAATTCTGAGCCTTCCTGAGGGTCAGAAGGAAGCTTAAAAAGGTGTCAAGATGATTAAGACACTTCCATGTATCTATCCACCCATCCATCAGTTCATTCATTTATTCATATATCTACACACCCATATATTTATACATCTATCCATCTACATTTGCATTGTTCAACAACTGTAGCACTGGCTCTTAATCAGGGCTCCCTGAATTGGTACAATCACATGAATGCAATTCATCCTTGTACAGAAGTGCAAATTAAATATTTGCTGAATAAATTAATGAGTGCTCTCAGTTATGACTAGATAAACCCAAACCAAAAAGGTGGTGCCCTGATCAGATAATGTGGCTGGCTCTCAGGCTGGTAGGAATAAGTTTACTTTTCATATGATTGCTTAATGACAACGTGTGGGATTCATCCTACCTGCATTTGAGAAATGGATATGCACAGACGAGGCCATGACTAGTTTAGGCATGTCTAAAGGGACTTGGTTTTAGCTGTTTGACAAAGTGAATCCAACTCCCTCAATATTCTAACACACCACTGGAAAGGGCGAAGGCCAGATTCACGCATTAGGAGCTAATCAGCCAGATCTCAGGATTCAGTAGATCCAATTATTTTTGCTTAACACCACTTTACGAGGCCACCATAGAGACCCTTAATCAAACTGACTGTATGGGGTAACTACATTTATGTAAACAGAACTCTGACTTGCTCAGTTGAGGAAGATCACCATGAGTTTGGTCAATATAGACAAGCTGTCTGGACAACTCAGAGTGAAATCTTGTCTTTTATTTCTAAAAAACAAAGTAAGTAAGCCCTTTCAATTAAACCTGGAGGCAAGAGCATGTCAGCAGCACACAGTGGATATGGGAGATAAAGCCAGAGAAAGGCAGATTTCCATCTGGCATCACTTACCACATCTGTGGTCTTGGGCAGGTTACATTGAGCGTCTCTAATCTTCAGTTTCCCCGTCTGTAAAATACAGGAAAACCATCCTTTACTTGACCCAGCTGGATTCTAGTCAGTACCCTATAGAAATATCTATACTCTCGATGCCTGACACAAAGGAGGCACCCAAAATTGGAGCTCCCAGTACGTTGATTTTCTAAATAGTTACTCTGTCTATTTCACTTTTCTTGAGACCACTCATTTAAAAAAAAAATTTTTTTTAACTCTTTTAATACCTGTTAGGAACACTTGACTCTGCGAAGGGCTTCCCTGTCTCTTGCCTCATTTGCATGTCAACATCACCATCGTTGTCATTATCCCCCAAACTATAACCACTTCCATTCTGCAGATAAGAACACCGAGGCCCAAGTGGAATGAGTAACTTACCCACTTTATATCAGACTCAGAACTTGAACCCGTCACCAACAGGCTCTGAGCCCAGTTTTCTTGGTATCAGCAGGTTATACATAGCAGACCCAGGAAAACAAACAGAAGAGGCAAAAGGCCACCAAATCGCCTGAGACCCATCCAGAGTGGTCTTGCTTATGTAACAAGTATGCAGTTTGCTAAGAAGACCCAAGTAGACATATGTACTCAGGGCGCTTGTGTTCTTCCACACGTGTGAGCGATATCATTAAACACCATTGTGACCTTTCGATTGGCCTCCAACATCCAAGATGATCCTCTAACCTGAAAATCTGTCCTATTTGCCCAGATTCCTACAAGGAGCCTGTGTTTTATTTCACTCTTTTCCTGGGTGTGCTTCTATTTTCTTATTTATTTATTTGAACTACTAAATTATCTAATTAGTGACATATACCGTTGACACATGGGCCACTATGAATATTTACTGCACACTTGTTCACGCATTTATCTAAATAGGTGGCATGCCAGCGCCATGTAATAAGGAATAATGATTCTTCAGGAGAGTTACAGGAAATTATAGGAGGGGGAAAAAGTTTTGCACAGTGGGTTGCAGCTTCCAACCACATCTATCAATTCTTCCTGAGATAGAGCAATTGCATAGTAATGACAAAAAATTTATAGTAATGAATAAATCAATACTCAGCTCTGCGGCAGTTTCAGATGTTACTTTTATAGGTCTTCCCGTGTCTATTATATATCCCTTAGCTCTGGAGCTGAGAGAGTGCAGTGAATGCCAACAGCTATAGGAGAAAGGGAATAGCTCAGACTCCTGAGAACATGGTGATCCATCACGATCCCCTCTCAGGGAGACCCATTTATATCTCTGAGCCCTAACATGGAGCAGCTTACAGTGATCAACTACTCGGTGGACAAGTGTTTGTTTTAAGAATGGAGCTGTCATTTCATACTGAGCAAAATGGAAATGCAAAAACAAACAAACAAACAAACAAACAAACAAACAAACAATTATGTAGGGAGGAGTAGCATCTCCCAGGGCTTTATTCATCCAGCAAATATCAGCACACAGTAGGCCAAGTGCCTACTAGGTACCAAGCATAGTTCTGGGCAGGGGTCAGCAAAGCTTTTTTTCTGTAAAGAGACAGACAGTAAATATTTTAGGTTTTACAGGCCAAATCGTCTCAGCTGCCACATAGCAACTCTGTCTCTGTAGTGCAAAATCAGCCATATACGATTTGTTAAAAAATGGGTACAGCTAGGTTCCCCTGAAATTGATTAACAAAGAAGGTGATGGGCAGGGCTTGGCCCTGTGGGATACAGATTGCCCAGCTGGTATACAGAGCCCCATTTCCCCAAAGGATGAGCCCTCCTTCAGTGGACCGTGGGATGACTGGGTAGGGACACAGACCTGGTATAAATGACTTAGAATCACACAAGGAGATTTAATGCCAACTGTAAGTCTCTTGCAATGATTACACCAAGCAGAGAGTCTCTATAGGGTGCTAGCCTTTACTATCTCTCCAACATTTTGTTAACCTCTTTTTCAACAAAAAGAGAGCTCCCAAGACTCAATATTGGCAAGGAACAGCTTCTAGAGATTCAACTATTGTTCCTTTTTTTTTTTTTTCTGAATTTCTATTTATGGCAAGTAATGCTTGTTTCTGTTTACCATTTAGAAAGGCAGAAACAGGGTTTCTTAACCTTGGCACTATAGACAGATGTGCTGGAGGTGGGATGCTGTGAACTGTAGGATGTTTTGTGGCATCCCTGGTCTCTACCCACTGGATGCTGGTAGCACAAACCATGCCTCTATCACTTACTTCTCCCATGATATCGAGCAACTATTTAATCTCCCCTCCCTCACCTTTCTCCTCTTTCCAACGGGTATGATGATGACAGTAGCCCTAACCTGATTGAATTGCTGTGAGGATTAAATCAATTCATTCATGCAAAGCACTCAGAAGAGAGCCCACCTGGGAAAAGCATTCAATAAATATCAACCATGGTTATTCGTGCTAGTAACAAAATGTTTCTGCTTTAAATATGTTTATTTGTCTGGTAACTTATTCAAGGAATCCAATTTGAAGAAAATACTAAATAAACAATATTTCAGACGGCATAAAGATGTGTCAGGTTTATGGAGATGTCTTGTAAGTAAGTTAAAGTTGTGAAACTAATGTATTTAAAGAGGGGGATTTGGGTGTGTTTTAATCCGAGCTCTATCACGCATTAGATATGCAACTTTGGACCAGCTACTGAGCTTCTGTGACCTCCGGTTTTCTCACTGGGAGGAAAATGGTGCACTCTCGGAGAAGTGTCATAAGGCAAAATCAAAACAATGTTCTCAGGAGTTTCTCAACACAACATAGGTACTCAATAAATGTTACTTCTTGCCCTCCCTGTCCTTATCGTTAGTAACTCTTACTGGTTGCATCGGCCATCTGCTGTGTAACAAATAATGCCAAAACTTAGTGGTATAAAACTACATCCCTCATTAGCTCACGATTCCATGGGTTGGCAATTTGGGATGAGCTCAGCCGGATGGTTCTTCTGCCGATCTTAATTAGGGCCACTCACATGGCAGCTGGATGAACCAAGATGGCCTCATTCGCATGTCTGTCTGTAGGGCCTCCTGCTGCTATCGCTCTCAACCTCCACAAGGCTAGCCTTGACCTCTGTCTGGAGGCAGGTGTGTCCCAGAAAAGTGAGAAGAAGCTACAAGGCCTCTTGAGGCCTAGACTCAGAAGTCACACCACATTCCTTCTACCACATTTCAGTACTCAAGACAGGCCACAAGGTCATCTCACATCAAAGCATGGGGAAACAAACTCCACTTCCGATAGAAGGAGGAGAGCAGTCACCTTGCAGGGAGTGCCATTCACTGGGATCCTTTCTGTAACAAGCTGCCACGCGGTCTGCCAAGAGCTGTAGTGCACATCCTCTCTCCTATTTTCCCATAAGAACACACTGGATGCCATTCACGTGACTAACGTGCACCTCTTTGGGTGTCCAGCTGTTCACAAAGCCCCCCCAAATCACATGGGAAGTACAGTATATCACAAAGACTCAGAATCACCACAATTAATAATGGCACATCTGTTCAAGGTCACCCACTGCAGTTTACATTATTGCCAAGAGAGCCTATGGAATCCGTAGTATTTCCCACTCTGTTCTAAATGTTGCTTCTCTTACATTCAAGAAAAAATGGTCAACGTGAGACATACACCGTGAGATTATTACAAAGATTAACCTTAAGTCTCTTTTCCTTGATAAAACATGCCATTTATATCAAATGTTAACACTACAATATTAATAACAAATTGTATTAGTAGATCTCGAAACTGATTTGGGCATGATTCATTAGTCCATGTAACTTATTCAATTTAGGAATTCATTCTCACCCACTGTTTTCAGTAGCCACAGTCTAAAAGTAACGTTAGTCTTTTTCTCGTTACTTTTTCTTCTCTCTGGATGGTGACTTTATGGTGATTTTTCTCTAGCACATACCATCAACCTTCTCAAAGATATACTTTAAGTCTGTATGTTATCAATAGCTGCACCACTTCCTATATGTAGGTTTAAAACATCAGACTTTCTGGCCACAAACTAGATCACTTCTAATCTACACACTTCAACAGTGTTCATACCCATCAGAGACTCTAGGTTTGGCTTCCCACGCTGTCACCTACCTTTCTCCAGTTTGGATTCCGTGGTCCACCCCTACAACAACCCCCTGACCTCGGCTCCTGATCCCCCCTGTCTATGCTGTGGTAAATCTCATCCCCGCTTAAACTCACCTCTCTTCTTGCTCCATGCCTGGACCTGAGCAGAATGTGGCAAGAGAAAAACTCACGACCATGCTTACTGGCCTCCTGTGAGATTTCTGGCCACATATCTTAAGTGGGCCTTCAGCGCCTCCTCCCACTTATCCAGGTAACTACTCACACCTTCTCACTCTTCAGGCAGCAGCCAACACTCACTGTCAATAGATGAGCCTGATTCTTATTTTGCTGAGAAAACAGGAGCATTCAGAAGAATGTGTTCTCTTTTCCACCTGCATCTCTGTATGCAGACTCGGCCTTCTCTACTCCTGTTTAGGATGATCAAACATCTCTACTGCTTTCTGAACCCACCCTCTTCCATCTCATCTTTGGGAATTTTCTCTTAAAGGTGCTCCTCCAACCCCCAAATCAGCAACCAATCAATCAATTACTCCCATCGGCATTTGGACATGCCCAAACATGGAGCATCTACAAATAAAGACCTTGCAACTCTTTCTGGTATCTCATTATATTTCTTATCTACCCTTTCAGAATACTTCAAAGCTGCCTCCCCTATGATTCCACTAAGAAGTCTCTTGTTAAATTCCTTGGTGGTCTTCATCTCCTTCAGTCCAAATCCCATGTCTTAGACGGCAATGTCTTTGAGTCTCAGTGTCATTCACCATAGTTGACCCGGGTCACTCCTCTTGAAACCCTCCATTGCCTTAGCTTTCCCCAGTCGCCACACCTCCACACCTCCCTGGCTTTCCTCCCCCATCACTGGCTAATCCAACTTTTGTCTCTTCCCAGTCTTCAGTGTTGGTTCACCCAAGGATTATGGACTTCACCCTCTTCTCTTCCATATCTACAACTCATTCTCAAGGTGACCTCACTTGGACTCTTGGCTTTAAATATGATCTCTTTGCTGATGACTTCCAAATTTATACCCTGATATATCTAGCTCTGATGTCTCCCTGGAATGCCAGACTCATAGATTCATCTGCACACTTGCTATGTCCACTTGGATGCCTAATAAGCATGTCAAACATTAGAAATACAGAAAAGAAGTTTGTGATTTCACTCCTTGAGTTCCTTCCTTCCCTTTTCAGGAAAAGGCACCACCTTGCGCTCAGTCAGCCCAGAAACTAAGAGGCTGTCCTTGTTTTCTTTCTTTCCATCATCTTTCGATCCAATCCATCAGCAAGGCCTCTTGGCTCTATCGTTAGGATATATCAGAATTTGACTCTCCTGACCAGCTGGATAGCCACCGTGATTTCTAAGTTGGACTTGTGAAATATTCTACCTGCTCTCCCTGTTTCCAATCTTGCATCCTTACTTAGTTCTCCCCACATAGCAGCCAGAGCGAGCTTGTTCCAGACACACATAAATTGGATAATGTCCTTGATCTTTTCATACAACTCTAGTGATTTTATATCACCTATGGACTATAATCCAGATTCTGCACCTTGGCTGTCATGCTCTTACTGCTACCTACCTCTCTGCACTCACCTCCCATACTCTGCCTCACTCACTCAGCTCCACCATGTTGGTTGGCCTGAGTTCTTACAGACACACCAGATTCATTCCCACATCAGAGTCCCTGTTTTCATGGTTCCCTCTGCCTGGAACTCTCTCCCCACAAACCTTTCAATGACTCACCCACTCACTTTGTTCATTTCTCAACCCAAATATTACCTCTTCAGAGAAGTATCTCTGACTACTTTCCCTCCAACAACCTGTCATTCATCATCCTCACTCTTTGTTTTTTCTTTAGAAGAGTCTTATTACCCAAAATTCCATTATACATGTATTTTATTCCTCACTCACTGTCCGTGTCTCCACTAAAACGTAATTTCCAAAAGATCAAGGGCCTTCTCCATCTCATTCACTGTTCGGTGCACAGCATATTGTAGACACTAAATAAACATTAGTTGGATAAATGATTGATATTATTGGCAGAAATAATAATTGTGAAATGTTCTCAGAACTTTCACTTCCTGCATTCATATCAGACGTGATCATTTGGCTTAAATAAGAAAGGAAGCAAGGAAGACATAAGCTTGTGTTGGCATATGAATTTCATTTAAATTCTTTACCCACTACCTGTATCTCCTCCAGATCCAGATGGAGTTTAAGAAAATGGAGAGGTGGAACTATTTAATGTCTAAATAGTTACATACTAAATAGCTTTCTCTTCTTCTTTTCTCCTAATATTGCCTATAAACTGGGGCACCTGGTTGGCTCAGTTGGTTAAGCGTCCGACTTCGGCTCAGGTCATGATCTCGCTGTTCGTGAGTTCGAGCCCCACATCAGGCTCTGTGCGGACAGCTCAGAGCCTGGAGCCTGCTTCAGATTCTGTGTTTCTCTCTCTCTCTCTTTGCCCCTCCCCTGCTCGCACTCTGTCCCTCTCTGTCTCTCGGTAATAAATAAACATTAAAAATATTTTTTAAAAATATATTGCTTATAAACTCTCTTTATTCGTATCGGACACATCAGAATTTGTAAGAACCCATCAACATCACCCATTACATGAAGACATGTAAACTATAAGCATATTTAATTGATTTGACATGAACATTAAATGTCATCAGTTTATAGTATGCAACTCATCCCAGCAACTAACACCTATCCAAAGCAAGATTTCAAGATGTTTATTTGGCTTTCATAACTCAGAAGGGGATTCTGGAGTGGTATTTTGACAGGTTCTCCCATATAATTACCATTGGCTTTCATATAGAAGGATTCTTTAGATGTAATATCTAAGTTTACTATCAATTATTCAAGTAGGACTGCTCTCTGGGCCCAGGCCTACTTGGGATAGAAGACCAAGGGAAAAGAGATGCTTTGGCAGTACTGAGAGATGCTGGAAACAGAAGTCCCCTGGCTCGCTGGATTCTAGCCTCTTGCCACAATAGCAACACTCAGGGATGGAACTGCACTAAGATGTGCCCTAATGATTTCTTTGGTTGTTAGAGTTTGCTCGGATCAGCCTCTTGTCCTATCGAACCGGTCCTCCATGAGGTTATGTGCTCGGCAGAGCCACGTCTAGTGGTCCAGGGGTCCAGGGGTGAGCACGCACTCCTCTGTGCTGCCTGGAGCAGCTGTGAAAGTCCTTGGTGCTGTCACCAAACACTTCTGTGCTGTGTCTTCCTGGCACGTGATAATGTTGTATTTCGCCACCCTCTTCTAAGATAGCTATGGCCGTGTGACTCGGCTTGCCCAAGGGAATAGAAACAGAGGCGATGTGTGCGACTTCTTGGCGGAAGCTTTAAAAACCAGGGCACAATTTGACCTGTTTTCTCCCTAAGCTGAGGTGATTATAGAAGCACATGCCGAGAGGGCGCCTCCTTCAGCCAGGGGCCTGGCGTTCCTCTGATGAGCAGACCCTCCTGACGTCACTTTGCTAGAGATGTGGCTTGAGGGAGAAGGAGAGACAGACCGACGTGCAGGCAGGGCAGATGGACAGACGGACTCAGAGGGGAACTGATGATGTTAAGCCACTGGGATCCGTGGAATGTTTGTTTTCCCCAGCATGACCTGGCCCATCCTGACTGCCATTCCCTTCTGAAGTCTCAGGATGTGGGCAAGGGCTGGTGGTCCTGCAAGCGTGGACGTTAATAATTCAGTCATGGGAGACTTCTTGACACAACAGGGTCTGTGGTACAGGAGAGCAAACAGGTGCTGAGACAGTCATTCTGAAAAACCCCTGGAGAGACTGAGTCATCTCCAAAACACTTCCAGAATCTTGTCTGGCCTCCACCTTCATCAGAAGCCAAGTCCCCAGCGGAATGTCTGCACCTTGTCCTCCAGCCCCTTGTGGTTCCAGCCGAGCAGGGGACCAAGACAGAGGCAGTCAGGTTGGCTTCAGAGCACAGAGGTTGATTCACAGAGTAAAAAGGGCCGGCTGGACCCACCCAGGCCACAGGGCCTTCAGTGGCCCCACAGGCTCCCATGCAGAGAGAACAGAACTCCTGCAGGTCAATCACAGCAAGGTTTTGACAAAACCACACAAATCTGCATCCTAGTTCCTCGAGTTGTGTGGCTTGGGGCAGTTTACTGAGTCTTAATTTCTTCGGCTATGGAACGAGGAACTTAATAATATATACCTCAGCTGGGTGGGGGGAGACTTCGTGAGATAATAAAATGTCAAGAGCTCCATACTGTCCCTAAAACATAGTAGTTAAATCATACGAAAAGGCCATTTTTACACAGAAAAAATGGCCAACTTCTGGCAGTTTGATATGGTTTGGCTTAGAAGTGTCGGGTAAGGGGCACCTGGGTGGCTCAGTTGGTTAAGCGTCCGACTCTTGGTTTCAGTTCAGGTCACGATCTCACAGCTCACGAGACGGAGCCCCATGTCAGACTCTGCACTGCCAGCGTGGAGCCTGCTTGGGATTCTGTCTCCGCCCCTCTCCCCCCACCACGCTCTCAAAAATAAATAAATAAATAAACTGAAAAAAACTGTCAGTTAAGAGGAGCTGGTTTCACTTCTGAAAAAATTCCGATAATTCAGTAAGGGCTACTCGTGTCTGTCATATGTTCTTCCTCAGGATTCGCAAACCAGAGAATGTTCAGATGTTTCCCAGACTCTGTAAATGGACTACATGTACTAGACGACCATTAGGCAAGCTCTGTCACTGAGTATGTGAGCCACATGGCCACAGGTGGCTGGCCTTGGCCAATGGTCTTCTCCCAAGACCAAATCATCAGTACCTGCCCCTGGCTTTGCTTCCATTAGCTCCGCCCCGAGGCACTAGAACAGGTTGGCTATATAGAACCAAAGAGCTGTCTCTGAAAAATTTATGCCAAGAATCCTAAGATTTATTGTCTTCCCTGCCTGGGATGTAGAAGCAGCACGTGGGAGATTCTTTTTATAAAAGAGAGGGGATTCGAAGTCGTCGGCCTGCCTACTGGACAAGCCAGCAGCATAGCCCTCTGCTTACTTCTCCCCACTCCCAGCCTCAGGTTACCAGGAAGTATTAATGAACTCAGGGTGGCTGCGGAAGGCAATGGGCTATTTCCAGCCTCCACGTGTTTGCTCCTGCTATTCCCTCTACCTGGAATGCCTTTCTTCTCCTCTGTTCCCCTCTTTCCCACACCTCAAACCATGCTTTATCGTACACTAAGACTACATGCTTTATGAGAGAAGGGATCCTGTCTGTCTTGTCCATTGCTTATATTCCTAAAATGGCACCTACATTCAACAGATACTGGCTGAATTAATGACTGAATAAATGAATGAGTGCAAAGGCCTACTCTAGCATCAAGAGCTTCAGAAAACTTGGCCCGGACACATGTCTCGCTGGTGAGGATCCCCTCCCATGTCCTCCCGAGGCACCTCTGTAGGTGTCTTCAACTCTGCTCTCACAACACTAAATGTGTGGCGACACCCTATTGTACAAGGCCAGAGGCCGCCTTTTTCACGTTAGAGATTCCCCAAGTGAAGACTTGGGATGTGGCTAATAAGGTGCTCTGTAAATGTTATCTCGGGCCCAGTTCCCTTCCTCTCTCTTCCTTGGCTCTTTAAGAATAGCCTTGGCACCTGCAGCCCTAGGCTGGGAGAGTGGGGCTCTCAAACCCTAATGGAAAGATGAGTTCAGCTCAGGGAACCACCTGGAGGGGTGGGGAGGAGAGACTTGGCACTTTTCACAGTCTGTGCAGAGGACTATGAATTCTTCACTTCTAAGCAAAATGGCAAAAGGGAAATATGGGTCTTCAAACAAGTGATTTATTCTGTATCAGAAACGCATTTACCTGGCCTATTTTGCTGAACAGAAAAACCTCAGGTTCACTTAGTAAAACTCAATCTGAATATTTCTATCCTTTATTTCCATACAGATTAGCTTCATATGGCCTCGAGTATAAACACCACAGATTGGCTTGCGGGTTCTATGGGGGGAAAGAGGCAGCGCGGAAGGGAGATCATCGCTATTTTAAGTTTCTTCATGGTTCAGCAGGCGGCTGCCTAAGAGTTCTAAAGGAGCAAACAAAATAAGAAAAGTTTATTGATTAGTTTACAAATAACTGTTGTATAAGAAAAGGTACTGAATGGCAGGCTGGCTTACTGATGGCTTACTCCTCGCAGCCCTTTTCATTCTGTGGCCTTGGGAGCAGCCTCAAGGGGGAAATAAAAGTAGCAAAGCAAATGCGTTGTCTGGATAAATAAGAGTTTGCACCGGGTTGAAAAAATAAATAAACAGGACCCTTTATTTGTTGCTGATTCGGAAGGAGACCGGCATATGTCTCCTCTTCTTCATCCCTTCATGAAAAAATCTTTTTAAATGTTTTTCCCCTCCTCTGGCCGGCACAATAAAACTTGAGATGCCAGACTCCAGGGCACAGGTGACAAGTTTTGATATGGTCCCCTCTAGTCACCAGCCAGTCACTGAGTACTTTTAGGAAAAAAAAAAGCAAGAGCATCAAACCCATGCTTGTTCCTGGGCTTACAGCTAAAAGATCTTGACCTGGAGAGTGAAGTCATTTCGGGGTGGGGAGATGGGCAAGAGTCCTGGAAAAAGTAACTGCAGGAACACCACCAGGATTTCAACCTGCTCTGAGCTGCTCCGTCTTTGTGAGGCCTTGGCAAGGTGTTGGCTGGTGGGGAGGATTAACAGAAATAAGGTGCACGAAAGCCCAGGGACAGGTAAGCTCTCGGGCAGTGCACAGTCAGCACCGGGATGAGATTTCGGTCACCAGAAACTTCTCATGAGATATGGGAGTAGAGTGCAAGAGAGGGGGCTACGGGGCAAGTCAGGCAGAGAGGGAGGGAGCGTCTAGGCCCCACCAAGGAGTTTGGTCTGATGTCCACAGACTGGCATATCCCAAATGTGAAACAGGCAGAATGAGTCCAATTCGACCTGGAATGTTGACCAAGCACTAATGAACCCTGGACCACAGAGACAGTGTTCTTGCCCTTTCAAGCCCCACTTGAAAACTTCTGCTTATGCTACGAAGAAAGTCACTTCGACATTGGCGGATCATCAACATTTCTTGAGCATTTGCTAATTTCTCTTTTTAACACAACCAGGTGCAGGACCTACACGGCCAATCATCACTGGCTATAGTACAACTTTACCTTTTGCTGACATGGCACTTATTTTCCAGATTGCCTTCTTTTACTGGACAGTGATATCTTTTTTCAACCATGCTAGCTATAGACATATTAATTTTAAAAGAAGTCTTTGTAAGTTTTTAAAAAGTGAACTGTCTTAGGCACTCTCATGAATTGGGGGTGGAAATATGAATTGGTACGGCTCCTGTAGAGAGTAATTTGACAATATTTAACAAGATAACGTGTGCCTTTAGCTTTTGACCCAGCAAGTTCAGTCCTAGGACTCTACCCTGAAGATAGAACTCCAACAATAAGAGAACATACACACACAAGTTTATTCACTGCAGCGGTCTGCGACTACAAACATTGGAAATAACTTTAAATGTCCATACATACAAGATGATTGAATCAAGTCTGGCACATCCATACAGAACTGAGTACAATGTCTCGGTGAAAAATAACAAGGATGATTTCCACTAACTGAGAGGGGGTGATTTCCAGGAATTATTTTTAAGTGAAAAAAACTCAAAGTAGAAAGAATATCTATAATATGCCACCTTCTGTGTGAGAAGGAAAAGAAAATGAGAAAGTATACATGTATTCTCCTAAATACCGTAAGGATAAATCATAACCCAATGACCTTGGTTATGTGTAGGGGTACGTGAACAGGGTCAGGAAGAGTAGAAAGGTTGGAGGGGAGGGATCAGGAATGGGGGAGGTGTATATCTCTGAGGGCATCTTTTTGTAGAATAGGGACATTTGTAAGCATGTTAGCGTTTCACATAAAAAAAATCAACAGGGATAATGAAAAAAAAACCCTAAAATGGAATACAAACAGTAACAGATGAACTAACTCTATATTGAATGAATAACATGCCCATACCGAAAGAGGAACAAAGAATAAGCCCAAATAACTTAAATACAGTATCTGGATGATATCCCTCAGACTAAAGACAAAAGTAGCTATACGCAAATATTGACATGTAGTTAGTCAGTTTGTTCTTCACAGTAATATGGATTAGCAATTCTGAAACCACTCTTTGTGCATTCTAAGGTTGATGAAATAAGTAAATATATTGTGGATAATGGGATCACAGTTTCTCATGGTTAAAGAAGAGAGAAAGAAATGTAGAAAGGGGCCAGATCAACATGAACCCTGTGTGTTAGACTGGAGTTCGAGGTATGGATGTGGAATCATAATTTATAATATAGATGGATAAATAGATATAAATATAGGTAGAAAACGAGATATAGATGTGTAGGTTTATGGTCTGTTTCTGTGGGCATACATAAACACACGTATCATACTTCTGTTTTGTAGCTCTGTTCACTGAGAGGCAATGACGTCCCCATAACAAGGAGAGACTTGTCATCCAGATGATCATTATCCTCCCAAAGAATCCAGAAACCCTTGGAAAAATGGCTGATTCCAGAGATGGAACTAGAAAAGCCTAAGATAAGCTTGGAAGAGCTCATCGAGTCACAAAGTAAGGATGTGCCTGAAGAAATAAAGAAACATATCACAAGGACAGAGGGTGCAGCTTGAAGGGGCTCTCCCCAGCCAAAGTGGGGACGACTTGAGTATTAGAATAAATAGGGCTAGCCACAGATCATAACTCAGGGAATGATACAGGAACCCGCAAATACATACTGATAGAAGTAAATACATAAATATATGAATAATACATGGGAATGAATAATAGAGTGGATGGAAAGGGAGGTCTTACAATTCCTTGTGATAGAAGGTGAGCTAACAAACGGAGAAAAAAATAAAGGAATTAGAAAATCACCACTGGGCAATCAGCATAGTAGTCATCGATTCAGGCAAGATGCAACAATCAGGCTTACAGAAGTGGATCAAGGTTTGGCAAGAAACAGGATATTTATGGAATCACAAAGTACCTCCCACAGGATATTTATTAATGAAAGAGTACAGGATGATTTTACAGTGGAGAAACCCAGTGGACCCCACCTTAAGTGGTGGTAATAGGACGAACTGACATTGTCTGCCTCCTGATATCATGTTCTGCCCAAAATGCATTGACTGAATCAACGCAAATTGAGGGGCATTCTACAAAATCACTGGCCTGGACTCTTAAATATTTCAAGGTCATGAATGACACAGACCAAGAAACTGTTGCAGATTGAAGCTTAAAGAGACATGACAATAAAATGCAATATTTTATCCTGGACCAATCGCAAAGCAGGAAATATGCGAGCGTGCACACACACACATGTATTCGGATACATATAATCTTTTTGTGTAAAGGAAATCTTCAGGGAAATTAGCAGAATTTGAATAAGGCAAAAGTATCACATCAATGATACTAAATTCCTAGTTTTGATATTTTCATTGTGGTTATGTGAGAATGCCCTTAATTTTAAGAAACACATACCACATCTACAATGTATTCTCAGTAGCTCAGAAAGTATATGCCTACACATATGTACACGTGCACGCACACACGCACATGTATAAATAGTTCAGAAATTCTATACAAGCAAATAATAAAGCAAATGCAGTAAAATTCTGACATTCAGAGAATCTATATGAAGCGTATATAAGAAATCCTATAAGTTTTTGTAACTGTTTCAAAGCAACAAGTAAAAGAAAAAAGCGAGCCTATTACGTACATAAAGCAACCATCGTGAGGATAGCAATAACATGACCACAGTTTGGGAAAGACGATGGCTGATGATGGAGACCCAATGAAGGGCGGCAAGGGCACAATGATGTAAGAAATCCTCACCCCTACCCCTACTCCAACCATAATCCAAGAACATGCAGCTCGAGGAGTTCTGAGTATCAGCAAAAAAGCAGGAGGAGGCCAGACTCCTGTTCTGAAGGGGTGGCCTCATCGCTCCCAGTTGGGAGGGAAGAGGATGGACAGGTAGTGTTTTAAGGCCTCCACTAGGCAGTAGTTATGAAGGAATGTTCCAGCATGAAAACAAGGCTCTTCAGCCCAAAGCCAGACACTGGTTTTAGAGGATTACAGGTAAACTTTAATTTGAGTCGCTCAGTAACACAAAGCAGCCAGGATCAGGGCATTCTGAGCAGAGTGGAGCACAGAACTCACACAGGAGAAAGGTGTTCCCTCCAGGAGAAGGTCATGTGTCCACACATACGGCGATGTGTCCTATGTAGTTTAGCAGAAGAAAGCCATAATGTTTGAACTAAGGGAATGTGATCTGGTGGGATGTCAGAAAGTCCTGAATTCTAATTCTGGTTCTACTGCTTACTGGATTTCCCCTCCTTTCTGAACTTCTTTTTATTCATCTGTAAAATGATGATTAAAAAAAAAATCCTGCCCACGGGGTTGCTTGGAAGATTCAAGGTCATTTATTCAATACATATTTATCAAGTGCTTATTATGTGCCAGACATCATTCTGGGGAGCATGACGTCACCAAGACCAAGTCCATACCTCTGTGAGGCGTATATAATAGGGATGTTCAAGCTCAGTGTGAGAAAGACCAGAAAGGCTGGGTGGCTGGAACCCAGTGAATGTGTGGGGGGAGCGGGAGAGCGCAGGCCGGCAGGGGCTGCAGGCTCTAGGAGCGGGGTAGGGAGTGTGGCTATTATTTAAGAGCAGTGACAAGCTGTTGGAAGGCAATAAGCAAGGAAAAATCTGCTGTGATTTGCCTCCTGGCCGCTGTGTGCAGAAAGAAATGCGGGGGGAGGGCAGAGAGGAACAGGGGTGCCAGTGGGAAACACGGCAGTACTTCCAACAGGAAAGAAGAGCTGGGGCTGGAATGACGAGGACGGAAACACCCAGGAAGGGCTTCCTTGAAGACTCAAATAGTTTAGGCGAAATCGAGGCCAAAAGACAGGCTTGAGAGTAACAGGCGCATATTGATGTAAGCATTTAAATCCATTGTGTTAAAATAAATAAATAAAAGTCACCCTTAGCTCAAGGGTCATAAAGAAACCAGGCAGCTGGCTGGAGAGCGCACGGGCTGGGGTTTGTCAGGGCTTTGGGAAGATGCGTCTTTCCCAAACTGTGTGTCACGCCTCTTGTGGAGCGCCGAGTGTGTTTCCCAAGTCCCTGCTGCCCGGCCCGATCAGAGGATGACCTAGAGAGATGGGTCAGGATCACTGGTTTAGCTCATTTTCTTCTCTTCATAAAATGGATCTGGAGATTGCACGAGAGACTCTCTCTTTGCCCTTTCAGGCACAGGACCACAGTCCTACCGACATGCAGATAGATTTAGAGTTCCACAATTGTGTTTGCGTTGGAGATGCCTGCGAACTTGCCCCCTGGCCCTGACAGAGACATTCTGTGGCCCAGGAAAACCACCGACAGTTATTAAAGCGGTGAGGGAAAGAAAGGATGAGAGGGAAGAACCCAGGTGCCACCTGGTCTATCTACCATGAAGCTCAAAGACCTGTTACCGCCACAACTAAAAGCTGGTCCCTGGCTCGGCCAGCAGTGGGGAAGTCAACCAGAGCTCTCCGTACAGAAATATCTCATCCATCAGGATTAATATAGCATGTAATCCACACCCATACAGCTTTCTTCTAAAGTCCACTGGACCAGGGGCACCTGGGGGGTAAGTCGGTTCAGCATGTGACTCTTGATCTCAACTCAGGTCACGATCTTATGGTTCCTGAGGCTGAGCCCCCGCATCAGGCTCCAGGCTGACAGTGCGGAGTCTCCTTGGGATTCTCTTTCTCTTTCCCCCTCACCTCCCCACATGTGTGCGCGCGTGTGCGTACGTGTTCTCTCTCTCAAAATAAATCAACATTAAAAAACAGATCTAAAGCCCACTGGACTAAAGTTGCAAACTGGCTAATTTTTGTTTGTTGGGCACCATTTGCACATAAATATAAAGGAGAATATGATAAAGAAGACCTGATTAATTCTAATGGTCCAGATACAGACTTGTCCTTTGGGTTTAATTTTACAGTTTACTGTGTATTATATTCTATTACATCACACATTATATTTGTTATATATATACTATATACTGCTTTTACATGACATATTCATATATGGTCTACGCAAACATATTCACTAATTTGTATATATGCACACCTTTCTATCAAAAAAAAAAAAAAAACAATGTCAATTACAGAAAGTTTTGAAAATTTATGTTAAGAGGGAAAAATGTTCCCTGAATCCTGATAACTACCGGCAATTTTTTTCGGTTTGAGTCTTTCAAATTTCGATTTTTTTTAATGTTCATTTATTTTTGAGAGAGAGAGGGAGAGTGAGAGCAGGGTAGGGGTAGGGAGAGAGAGGGGGAGAGAGAGAGAAAGAGAGGATCTACAGCAGGTTCTGTGAGGACAGCAACAAGCTCGATGTGGGGCCTGAACTCACGAACCGTGAGATCATGACACAAGCCAAAGTCAGACACTTAACCGAGCCACCCAGGTACCCCTCCAATTTTGTTTTTCTTAATTTAAGACTGGGGCAAGCTTCTGTTGTTATTAACGTACCTTCCACCTGAAAGTTTAAAAAAGAAATCTTGTCTTCTGCTTTATTGTTTTACCTCATATTTTAACAGTAGCATTTTCCATGGTATTGAGGACTTTCCAACAGCCTTTCTGACACCTGCAGTAACCAGAAAGTCTAATATTTATAAACCAAACCAAACCACAAAGTTGGACTGAAAGGGTGCTTTTAGCACTCCTTTATTATATATAATAATTTTTCTCCTCATAAATATTTTTGTAGTTTCATACCGTGTCTTTAGCTCAAACCTAGAGAGTCAAAGGTCGCAAGTCTTCCTAAGGCCAACTTGCGATCAGAAATCTCCTGAGTTTCTGCCTTGAGACGGGAGCCCAGGTGTTAGTCCTTCTCTTCCTTCACCATCCCTGAATACTCATATTTTTAAGAAAGAGCGTTGCTAACTTCACTGGGGTAAAAGCTTTATTCCTTCGCTGGATAAATGTGTTTCCTTTATTGGGCTGCCTTTTAATTTGACTCTGCATTTATTTTTTACACAGCTCTTAAGAAGGAGTTATTGCTTTTTCATAGCCCCAGTCTGGGGGGTGCTAATTAATCTCTATCTCTTTACCTACAGCTTTTCTCTTATTTCAAAAAGTAACTCACCCCTCGGTTTCAAGTCATAACCACCTCAGTGACGATGGTGACAGTGAGAAGAGACCTCTGAGCAGTGGGGCCAAATTTCTGGAGATTCCAGGACGTATCTCTAGGCGGGTCTCCCACTGACATCCCCCTCCCCAGGCCGTGGGGGCAGATTTGGGCTTGTGTGGCCTTTGAATGCTCTTGATCCGCCCTTATGTAATAAGTGTGACTCACGGGACCGTATGAGTCACCCAAACCCGCGCCTGGGGCACCTCCGCCAGGCCTGTGGAGCTTCCCACCTGCCTTGATCCCTGTCTGAATAGAGACAGCATGACTCAGCGCCGGGGAAGGGTGGTTCTCCACGACCGGCTGCTGTCCCCAGCTCCAGGAAGCTTCGGGCTTGTGGCGCGGCAGATGAGAGGAAGGCCATGCCACCCACGTCAGCAGCGCCCCTCCGAGGGAGCCCCACACAGGAAGGGACAGCCCCTGGCCAGCCGGCCTCCACCACCCGGGGTACCGGTGTGGAGAGGAAACACGGGGCACCGTGTCCGTTCAGATCTTTAGTGAGCTCTGTCTTCCCTTGTGGCCTCATGTGCAATCAGAAGGCCACGGCTAGTGATAATATGCTCGTGGTTGTTGGGCACTTACCACGTGGCGGGCCGGGATTGCACAGGGTACTTCACATCTGTTAACACAGTTAACCCTCACAACAAGACCGCGAGGTAACGATTACCATCGTGCCCATGTGACAAATGTGGAAACTAAGGCCCAGCAACGAAAAGGGATTTGCTCAAGTCCACACTGCTGGGTAAGAGGCAGATCTAGAATTTGAGTCCAGTCTCCAGAGCTTTCTCTCTTAACCACGAGACCAGTCTCCTTACCCTGTAACGTGCACGTGAGTTACCCCGGGGCTCTTGTTAAAACCAAGACTCTGATTCAGCAGGGCTGGGGTGGGGCCGGAGACTCTGCGTTCCCAATAAGCTTCCAGGTGAGGCAGGTACTACGGGTCCCTGGGCCATATTTTGAGTACTGAGGCTCTGTATTATATTTTCATTATGCCCTGGGCTGGTCTTCATTCGGAAAATATTGTCTTCACTCATCCCTTCACTTGTTTATCCATTCATTGTGCATCTGTACGTTCAGCCAACACCCACTGAAGCACAGAGAATGTAAAAATGGGCATGTCTCCATGGCAAACATAGAGAAAATCAGTTCGACTGAGATGAAATCCACACCCCCCCCACACACACACAGACACACACACACACAAACATAATTGAACATCAGGTCTAAAACAGAAGAACGTTGTTCTGTAGCATGGCACACAAAACAAGTGGTGACTCTACCAGAGAATGAAGGAAAGAACCCCAAAGCATGGCAGGAGGAAGTCCAGGTAAGCCTGGCCAGGTGTGATGTGTTCATGGGCTGGAGAGGACCAGGATTCTAAGGAACGTAAGCCGTTCTCTGAATTTGTAGCCCATCACGAGTAGTAGGCAGAAAGGGAGAGGAGGCTCAAAGAATAGGCAAGGAGTGGATCTTCTCTTGGCCAGAGACCCATCCCTGTACCCCTTGGCTATATTTGTGCCTTTGTTTATCCTATCCTTTCCACTGAGGCTGTTCTCAGTGGAACGGTCCTAACAACTCATCGTAGCATTGGTCATTGCAAATTCCAGTCCAGATTCCATACCTCCAGTCTCTCCCCAGTATTCTTGACCTTTGTGCATATGAGAAGGTACACTTCTCCACGGTAGCCCATTTAGCTCCTATTCTGTGCCAGACAACTTACTAAGACCTTTGTGTGCAACAGGTCATTTAGAATCCTAAACAACTCTGAAATACAGAATACTTATTTTATTTTGTAAATGAGGAAACTGAAGCACTGAGTACTTAAGTTCTACAAGATCATCGAGCTGCAAAGCACAATAGCTGTATTAGAAGGCAGGCAGTTTCTTAACTGCTAACCAGTAGGGTCCCATGGCCACTAAGCCTCTCTATCACCATTATCCTGATTCGCCCTCTTGACTATAAGACAGCTTTGCAGAATGTAAGCATCCCCTAACTGCATTGGAAGAGCCTTGCAGGCAATGCCGTAGGAAGAAGAGGTTGGGTGGCAGGGAAATATGAGTGGAGAACTAGGCTGGAGTGGCAGGGGGGGCCAGAAAGGAGCAAAGATTCCCAAGTTTACTGTGACTATACTTGACGCCTTTCCAGCGAAAGGCCTAATGGACCCCACACTGGGGACTGGGGCCTTGAGAGGTACTAAGGATTTCGAAGTGGCTCATAAACAGAGACCGTCTCCGTGCTGCTACGAGGTGAGGCTGTCCACCCGCGGCAAAGTGACAGGAAGGACCCTGAGTGCATTCCAGGCCCAGCATGCAGGTCCAGTCTCCTGGCCGTGGAAATTCCCAGAGGAGAGCCGCTCCGCTAGTAAAAGAAATCAAAGCCGTAGGGCATTTTTTCTATTTTCTGGACAGCAAAGTCCCTGTCTCCCCAACACCTAGAAGGAACCACTAAGATTATTCTGCATATCTAAGGGGAACAAATCATATTATTGCTTCCCGAAAATAACGCACTCTACAACAACATTCCTCCAAGTGTGATCCCCAAATACACGGCATCAGTGTCACCTGGGAATTTATTAAAATGCAAATTCTGGGGCCCTACCCTAGGCCTACTGAGTCAGGAACTTGAGGGGTGAGGCCCAGCAGTATGCATTTTAACAAGGCTCCAGATGATTTTGATACAGGCTCAAGTTTGAGCACCACTGTTCCGTTAATTAGGGAAGGGGCCCTGGGTCACCACCAGAGGCTGCCACTTAGTACCTGGTACCCTGCTGCTAGCTATTTAGACTTTCTGAGCCTCAGTTTCTACACCCTTACCAAGGAATAATACATAACAATCATCTCAGAGTTCCTGGGGATTAACCGCAGTACCCCAGGTACGGCATCTAGGATGATGCTTTATGTATGGCAGGCAGTATAAATTAGTGCTGATTTTCATCTTATTTGTTTGTTTGTTTGTTTGTTTGTTTATTTATGAGAGAGAGAGAGAGAGAGAGCATGAGCAAACAGAGGAGAGGGGCAGAGAGAGAGAGAGAGAGAGATACAGAGAGCCAAGGTTTTATAATATGGAGGAGGGCTTGGAGAGTGGGGAGGGATGCTTATTTGTAATTTTATGTTTGCTGCAGTTTGTAAAGCTTCTTGGCGGGAGGGCTCTGGGTGCCTCCAACAGCTTGTAAATTCTCCTTCAAACTCTTTGGAAATTCACTCCCTTAACAATAAAGACAATTAATTTGTAAATTATTTAAAAATAATACTAGGCAAGAAATAAAATATGAAAATGCATTAGCGTCTGTAAGGAACTCAGAACACGGCACGACTGGAGGTGCAAACAGTATATGGGCCTTAATGCAATAGTCTAGAAATTCTGATTTTTATTCTGTAGGGGTTGGGCATATTTTTCCCATGGTTGTCAATCTCTTCCCATGTCTAGTTTTTTTTTATTATTATTATTGAAATATCAAAACACTCTGACACAGAATAGTATAATGAACCACCATGTAGCCATAATCCACCTTTAACAAATATCCACACATGGCAAATCTCCTCTTCCCATTGGAACTCTTTGCCGGGTTATTTTAAAGCAAATTTTAGGGACTCATCATTTTCCCCAGTTTTGCTGAGAAATAATCGACAGACAGAAGTTTAGGGCATGCAGCACAATGATTCACTTCTACATATTGTGCCATGATTAGCACAATATCCATCCTTTCCACATAGATACAATTAAAAAAAAAGAAGTGTTTTCCTTGTGATGAATCGGTATTCGTCACAACTGTAAATGTTTCAGGATGAATATATATATAATAGTATACTATTAAAAATATATTAATATATATTTATATATTAATATATTTATTATATATATTTTTATATATTTATATATAATAAATATATATATATATATATATATATGTTTCAAAACATAACTACATACTTCCAGCGTCACACTGATACTCTAGTCCAAAGCTTGAGAGTCTTTTTTAGAAAACAGGCTTGGGGTGGAGAGACTAATAAGTAGTAGGACATGATAAGGACCGGAGGATGGGGTCTCCTCTGAAGCAGAAATGAAGGAACGTTCCCTAAACACTCACTATGGTGAAGGGATCTTTCATTTTACCTGGTTAGTCCTCTCATGTTTAAGGCACATAATCCAGGGTAGTCCTGGGGGGGGCGAGGGGGCTCTGCTCGTGGTGAGGACAGGGTAACCCACAGTAAACAAACCTCTCCCCAAGAACGACTAGAAAACCTAAATACCATTAAAGAGCTATCAAGGGAGCCAAAACAACGGGCCAAAATCTGAGAAAAGAAAAACTCGCTGAAGCTAGCACAGCACTCTATACCCCATGTTCCTTTGGGGCGTTTACCAATTTGTAACAATCCTGGACAGACAGAGTGAGAAGCCAAGTAGTGACAGATTCTAAGGAGCAAAAAAACTGAACAGGGTTTTTGACAGTCTTATGGTGTGAGCGAGAGAGAAAGTGAAGATTAGGCTTCTAAGGTAGCCAGCACTTGAGGGGCCAGAATCTTGCAGGGGGAGGCGGAGAGGAAAAGCCTAAAGGTCTGAGCTCTGACTCTCCAGGAGGCATTCACCAATTCCTAAACTAGAGAGGCCAAGAAATAGCAGGCAGTCAGCTAAAGAGACTCACAGGGATTTCAGGTATTTTGTGGTCCTGGGGAGATGAAATTTGGAGTTCAGTTTCCAACAAGAGGCTGAACAGAGGTAACTTACCACCAGACTCTCGGTCAGGACTCTGAGGAAACTATACTCTCTATATAGTGCAAAGAGGAAAAAGACCAGATCTTTCCCAGGCTGAATCCTAAGCTTGGAACAGCTCGGTCCTACTCTAACTGCCTACCAGAAGCTGAAGGCTCATCTAGACCTCCTATAATTTTTCATACACAATGTCTATGTCTAGTGCTCGAAAAAGAAATTATGAGAGCTAACAAGAGATACGACCAAAAAAATGAGTGGAAAAAATGAGCAAAAGTAACAGAATAAAGACGAAGTAAACATTGAAGTTGTCAGATTTTCAAAAAATGTTTATGTATTTTTGAGAGAGCAAGAAAGAACACGAGTGGGGTAGGGGCAGAGAGAGAGAGAGAGAGAGAGAGAGAGAGAGAGAGAGAATCCCAAGCAGGCTCCATGCTGTAAGCACAGAGCCCAATGCGACGTTCGATCTCAGGAACTGTGAGATAATGACCTGAGTAGAAATCAAGAATTGGACACCCAACCGACCGAGCCACCCAGGCACCCCGAAGTTGCCAGTTTTTTAAGATCACCATGACAGATAGACACTTTCACAGGAGAACAAAATATTTTATAAAGAATACAATGGAAATGGTAAAAGTGAAAAATACAGTTGCTGAAATTAAGAACTCAGGAAATGAGTTTACCAACAGTCTGGACACAGAGGAAGAAGGTAACTGGAAGAAACCAGAAGTTAGCTAAAACAATCTGGGATGAAACGTGGAGATTATAAAGGATGAAAACTACATCAAGAGTGTAAGAGAACTATAAGGCATGGGAAATAGGTTTAATACATGTGCAACTGGAAACCAAAAGGGAAGGGGAAGACAGGAAGATGAAGAAGGAATACAGAAGAGACAAGAGCTAGGAATTTTCCAGAAGTGATGAAAGACTTCAAGCCATTTTATATATATTTATTATATAACCAACCAAAGGAAGATAAATATAAAGGAAATTACAGCTCTGCATATAAGAGCAAAACTATTTTAAAAATCCAAATATAAACAGACCTCAGCAACTAATCCAGCAGCATATTAACAGGATTATACGCCATGACCAAGTGGATTCATCCCAAGAATGCAAGGGTGGTTTCACAATAAACATCCTTTTCCAAGCAAGAATATCTTTATTTTTTTTTAATTTTTTTAACTTTTATTTATTTTTGAGACAGAGAGAGACAGAGCATGAACAGGGGAGGGGCAGAGAGAGAGGGAGACACAGAATCTGAAACAGGCTCCAGGCTCTGAGCGGTCAGCACAGAGCCCAACGTGGGGCTTGAACTCACGGACCGTGAGATCATGTCCTGAGCCGAAGTCGGACGCTTAACCGACCGAGTCACCCAGGCGCCCCAAGAATATGTTTAAAAGATGAAGTAAAAAACAAAAGACATTTCTGGAAAACACAAACCAAGAAAATTCACCTCCAACAGAACAACTGCCAGGAGTGTTTCAGGTTCAAGAACCACAAACCTAGATGGAGGATCAGAGAAGCACAGAGAAGTGAAAACCAGTGAAAAGGGTGAGTACAGAGATCATTCTCAAGTAATATTAACTGTATAAAATGACAGTAATGGCTTGTGTCAATTAACATAAATGACAGCAATAACACATCGTGTGTAAGGGAATAAATGGAGCTAAAGTGTCCTAACTTCTTTGTGCTTTCTGGGAATTGATAAATATACTTATTTATATTAGACTCTAATCAGTAAATGATGTATGGCTTAATCTCTTATGTGATGACTAAAGTAAAAATAAAGTAATGTATAACTAACAAGCCTATGGGAATGGATAATTAAGAAACGTTTGATTAATCCAAAGGAAGGGAAGAAAGAAAAAAAGAGCATAAGCAGGTAAGAGGAATGAAAAACCAATAGCAGAGAGGCAAATTAAAACTCAAATAGACATGTAAAGTAATTACATATCAGTAATTATATTAAATATAAATAGAAGGGATTTTCAAGCAACCAAATTAAAATATAAAAATTGTAAAAGCGGAAAAACGTTTCATGCTATCTATAAGAGGTACATCTACAGTATGAGGATCATCAAATATTTAAAGTGAAAGGATGAAAAATATGTTGCTATTAAATTTCTCCAATTGACCTATAGATTCAATGCAATCCCAATCAAAATCCCAACAGAGATTATAGAGATTGACAAGCTGACTCTGTAACTTATATCGAAATGAAAAGGGCCCAAAATAGCCAGAACAATCCTAAAAAAAAAGTTAAAAAATTTACTCTATGAGACATCAAGACTAATCCTAAACATATAGTAATTAAAAACATATAGTAATTATTGATACAAGGATAGGCAAATGGATCAATGAAATGTAGCAGTCAGAAACAGATTCAAATATATATGGTCACTTCATTTATTATATGAGTATTATATTATATCAAACAACAGCAGTGGAGTGGGACAAATTATAGTTTGTTAATAAATGACAAATGTGTGGGGTGCCTTAGTGGCTCAGGTGGTTAAATGGCCGAATTCAGCTTAGGTCATGATCTCATGGTTCATGAGTTCAAGCCCCACATCAGATTCTCAGCTGTCAGCACAGAGCCCACTTCAGATCTACTGTCCTCCTCCCTCCCTGCCCCTCCCCCATTTGCTCCCTCTCTCTCTCTCTCCCTCTCAAAAATAAAAAATAAAAATTTATAAATAAATAGCACAGGATCAATTGAGAGAGTCAAATTTTGACTCCTACCTCACACCATATATAAATGTCAATTCCAGGTATATTGTCAAACCACACGTAAAAAAACAAAACAAAACAAAACAAAAAACAGGTGAGTTTCTAGAATATAATAAAAAGTATACCTTCATGATCTTAAGATAAGAAAATAGTAAACTGGACTCACATATCATTAACCTTAGAGAAAATAATTGATAAATTGGCTTTCTTTACAATAAAGAATGTCTACTCATCCAAAGACATCATTAACCTAGTGAAAGGATAAGGCATGAGGTGGCATAAAAGCATATAGATACATAGAGGAAGTTGGAGATAGATAGGTAATTACATAGATAGATGATAGATAGATACCATCAAAGAGCTTTTACACAGAATATATCATGAAATTCTATAAATCAATAAAAGACTGACAACACAATAGAAAAGTGGGCAAAAGATTTGAACAGGCATTTCACAAGGATAACCAAATGGATAATATGCATATGAAAAGATGTTCAATTCCATTAGTCATCAGAGAAATGCAAACTGAAACCACAATGATATACCACTACATACCAACCAGACTGGCTAAAACAAACAAAAAATGTAACGGACAGTGTCAAAGTCTGCAAAGATGTCATACAAATAGAACTCGCTGTACCGCTCAAGGGAAAGTTAATACAACCATTTTGGGAAACCGGCAGTGTCTCCACGAGCCAAACACCTGTCACTTCTATAAAGGAGCAATTCTGCTCCTGTTTATAAGCCCAAGAGACAGCGATGAGAGTGTCAATGGGATCATTACATAAAAGCCAACCCTGGAAAAACTCTAAGAGTCTATCAAGCATAGAACAAATATATCATGGTCGATGCTTTCAAATTAATCACAGAAAATAGTGAAATCAATTTCTGCTATACCTATCAGTAGAGCTGATTTTCAAACACTGAGCAAAAAAAAAAAAAAAAAAAAAAGTAAATAGGAAAAAGTACATACTATATAATATCAGATAAGTTTTAAAAACAGGCAAACTAATCTATGATGCGAGAAATCAGGACTGTGGTGACATTTGGGTAGGAGCGGGTGCTGGTCACTAACAGGGACATAGGAGGCTTCTAGGGAGCTAACAACTGTCTATTTTCTGATCTGAGTTAAGGGCCACATGGTTATATTCTTTAAAAGTCTTTGAGCTGTGCATGTATGATCTGTGTACTTTTCAGGATACATGCTATACTTCAATAAAACATTTTTTATATGGCTCTGAGGTGCCAGTGATATGTATTTGGAGAACTTGCATAAAATAAAAAAGATGTGAAAAATGATTCTGGATGTGTCCACGTGTGTCTGGTGAGCATAATGTGATTTCTAAAATTCTGCTCATCCCCTCTAGGTAGAAGGTGGTATGTGTCTGGTTCTAACGGGCTATCAAAGCTGGGAGGGTGTAACCACTCTGTGATAGGTCAGTGGCCCCATGCTCAAAGAGTCCTAGGGCCGAGACATGGTCCATCATTGTCAAGAGCCCTGGGATGTCACACATTTAGCCTTCCCTTTTGCTAAGTGACTCATAGTTTGGAGACGGAAACTCTCAGATGCAAGCTTGAGTCTGGGCCAAAGGTAATCACAGCTACAGGAAACAAAGAGTTACAGGAAATTAAATTCACTTTATCCCCCTAAGTTTGAAGTTGGTAAAAGGTATTAAAAGGGTAACCAAGGCAGACAAGGCAATGACCAGAAAGACAACAAGAGGAGAGCGGAAAGAGCCTTGCACAGAGACCTGGGGTCAAAGTCTGGCACTGTGGGGAGAGAATAATAGTGACAAGGAAGGTCACAATAACAACGCAGAGAGAAGAGCTACTGTTTATCACACCCCATCTGTGGGACAGGACTTGGCAGTAAAATATCTTAATTTTCTTACAGGATTCTCCTATTACCCGCCCCGAGGTAGTGTTGTCACACCTAGAGATGAAAAAATGGAAGCATGCCTGAGGAATGCTCATTTACATCATGGGATTCCCCTATGCCAGCTGGAGTCAGAGAAATGAAAAGAAACGAACGTGGTCTATAGATGTGCTATGCCTGGAGTGTGCCAACTATGGTAGAATCTCTGGGGAGACCTCAAAATGCCAGGAAGGATGCTGGTACCAAACTAGAGCGAAGTTTCTCAACCTCAGCACTAGCTGACTTTTGGGGCCAGATAATTCTTTGTTGCAGGGCTGGCCTGCACAGTGGAGGATGTTCGGCCGCACCCCTGATCTCTACCCACCAGATGCCAGTGGCACATCCCCCCCTCATCCCCCAGTGATGACAACCAAAAACGTCTCCAGACATAACCAAATATCCTCCGAAGGGCAAAATCGACCCTGGTTGGAAATTGTTGCTCTAGAGGAAGGGAAAAGATTGAGTGCGTGAATAGAGGGAGAAGCTTGGAGGTGTCAGGGAAATTTAAGTTTCACAAAGAATGAGAAATTATGAGTCGCATCCAGCTGGGAAGCTACACCGCGGAGATGGGCTGAGATGTTTCAAGCAGAGATATCTCTTAAGATAAGGGGCTGGGCGCTGAGGCACTTAGAAAGATGATGAGCTGTGAATGGAAGTCTCTAGAGCTTCTCTCTGTGTTCTGGTTGGGCGTGGGGTAGTTATAGCCTGATGCTAAAAGTAGCATCTGGACTTCGTACGCAAAGAACTTTGTTTTCTCCATTTCCAGAGGGGCCAAGAGATCATCTCTCATCTCATCCCGGCATTGTTGGAATGATGAATGGAGAAGGGGAAGGGAACCACTTTTAAGGAGTCCGTATTGTCTCTAGCCCAGAAACTTCATGGCTGCACATTCTGGTAATTGAGATTTGTACACCAGTGGTGTCCTCACGACTGAGGAAGTTTGTTGGGTCAAGATGCCTGGGCACAAGAACAATAGTGAACACGGACTCCTGGAGACAGTAGTAATGTCTAAGGCTTGGAGTGAGGGCTCATAAAGGCACACCATGGTCACTGGAAGAATCTACTAGGAGCATCTGCTTCTCCACACAAAGCGGGGAACGAGTCAAAATTGACTAGTGATATCAGTCATGGGAAAGTTAATGGAGTCGAAGCATGGAAGCACAGTGCATAGGATCTCCCAGCCTGGAATTTATGATTCTTTAGATATACCAGGACAACTTTGGTTGAGTACACAAATGAGTGAATGAGTGAATGAATGAATGAATGAGGAACTCGTACGTTTATTGTCGTCAAAGAACCAGCTGGAATATGCCGAACTACTATTTCTTGTATACGTAAATGTAATTTCAACAGTTTATTTTTGGAACTGTGTGGGTGTATAGTAAATAAGTTAATAATCCATTCATTTTTTTCCCTTTCTACTGAAGTTTAAAATGAGTGTTAGATCATGTGACAGGTCACAGGTAAATATTTATGTGGAATTCATGGCTTCCTGTGGGACAGAAGATAAACAAGTATACAGATATGTCAGTGGATAATTAGAAAAGTCTGGGACAAGTGCTCTGAACAAATAGAAAAGGACACCGTAAGAATGGGTGATGATGATGAAGAAGGAGTAGGATAGCCTCGTGAACAGTAGGGGAGGAAGAACAGCCTGGCTGACATCTCTGTGGTGGTCACGACACGAAGGAAGGGTGAGCAAGAGTGGGCCGGGGTGTGCTTGCAGAGGGCCAGGAACAAGCGGGCGCAGGGCTCTCCAGTTCCTGGCTTGAGGTGGTGGGGAATGGACAATAGGTTCCCCAAAGTCAGGGACCAAGGGCATTCTGTCAACTCCTCCAACCCCAGACATAATACAGCTCCTGTGATATATTAGGTGCCCTGTGCATATGTGATGAGTGGAAATGAATGCATGAATGAGAAGAAAGGCGCTTAGATTTACTGAATGTCTACTATGCTGGGTCTAGAATGGATAAAAAAGATGTGGTATATCTAGGTATACAATGGAGTATTACTCGGCAAGCAAAAGGAATGAAATCTCGCCATTTGCAACTACATGGATGGAACTAGAGGGTATTATGCAAAGCGAAATCAGTCAGTCAGAGAAAGACGAATATCATGTTACTTCATTCATATGTGGAATTTAAGATACAAAACAGATGAACATAAGGGAAGGGAAGCAAAAATGATATAAAAACAGGGAGAGAGACAAACCATTAGAGACTCTTAAATACAGAAAACAAACTGAAGGTTGCCAGAGGGGCTCGTAGGTGGGGGGATGGGCTAAATGGGCAAGAGACATTAAGGAGGATACTTGTCAGGATAAACAAGCACTAAAACACTAAATTCTATTCCTGAAGTCATTATTACACTATATGTTAACTAACTTGGATTTAAATCTTTAAAAAATAAACAAATAAATCAAATTGATTTTTAATTGCAAAAAAAACCCAAAAAACAAACAAACAAAAAAAAAAACAACAAAAAACCTTATCTAATTTCCCAATTACCCGGAGAAAGATAAAAGATATTACAGTCACCATACAAGAGAAGCAGCCGAATACCCAGAGAGACTAAGGAAATGCTCCAAAGTCAGGAGCAGAGCTGGGATTCACATCCAGGCTCTGAGTTTGATTCTCTCCCCTTTTTCATCACGCAATAATAATATATGCGGAATTAGAAGATCAGAGGAATCTGCCCCCGCTATGGGGGATTTGCCCCCTAGCATACTGTTTGCTTCGCTCACACCTGGTTTCCTCATCTGGAAAATGGGGATCATCCCTGCCCTTCCTGTCTCACTGGATTAGCTTCAAGAGCAAAAAAGGACAATTGATGAGAAAGCTTCTTGACTTAACGGTAATCCTTAAAATTTGTTCAGGCTTTGTAGTTGGCTGTGATGTCATTCAGGTCAGTTTTGTTTTCAATATGCCAGGAGGTAAACAAAATCTGCAAAGGTTTTCCATCTCTTGGAAAGCGGTTCTACTTTTATTTGAGTTTTGAAAGTCTACGGTGATCCAAAGTGCAGTGACTCATTTGGCACGCTGTACCATACTCAGGGAAGCTCCTAATTCAGACTCAAAACCCAGCTTCAGACATCAATTCAGATCTCGTCTGAGTCTCTGGCACATTTCAGGTGACGAAGAGACTGCTTTCCACAGAAGGCAGAAGAGGTGGGCTTTCCTCTGCGGTTGGAATCCATGACAAATCCCAGCCAAAGATCTGGAAACAGGTTCCTGGTGAGGAAGACAGAGTGAATCTCGATGCACGCAAACCCCAAATAGTTTCACCAGCTGCCTTCAGTGACTCACCTCTATTCAGCCACCCAAACATTGGTGAGAACCTGGTCTCGGAAAGGTGTGTGGTTTCTCTGGCTGCATGAACAAGGCCCAAACCGGCACATCTGAGACTAGTCATGTCCACTTGAGGACCGTCTTTTCCGTGGTGATAATCACTCCTCCTGGCTTCATTTAGCAGTTTTCATGGCTGAAGAGAAAAGGAGGGCTGGCAACTGCTTTCCAATAATCCAGAGACTCGGGGTAGAATTAGAAGGCAAAGCATGACATAATAGCCAGAGGGGAGGATTTGGGCCAGTTACTTTCAAACTTTAGTGGCTATAGTATTACCACGGAGCTTGTTCGTATGAACCTTTCTCAGCCCCGGCCCTGGAGATTCTGATTTGCTAAGTAATTCTGCATCAGGCAGTTGCAAAATCCCACTTGGAGAAAGAAACACTCCTTGAAAAGATTTCCTACTCACCGCCTGCTTCCAGTTTGTTTCTGCTTTACGAGAGACTTAATCACCTTGCCAGCCTACTTAGAGAGATTCTAACCGAAGGGTTCCCGGAAGACAAGGGGTTGAACTAACACCGTCAATGTCCAGCACAACCGCCCGGGTGCAGGTGTGGTTGAAGCTCTTTTCTCCATGTCTACTTCCTCAGTTCTTACGCGGTCATCCTTCTCTTCTTATAAATCATTTTCTTTATTATCCTGGAGCAGAAGCAACTGTCAGGGCACATGCTTTTCCTTCTTCTTCTCATGCTTTAAATCCTACTACCGTTCCAAAAAGCTACTACTGCATAAAGGAATCATCTCTGCGAGGATCCGTTTCTATGAGGGCACCTGTTTCCTGGCCTGTCAAACATGGCCACGGGGGCAGGGAATGATTCTACCAGAAAGTCTATGTTTCGGGTATGCCTCTTTTGCCAGACATGCGGAGGTTCTTTGAACTTGGGTCTCTGAGGACTCCTCCGTCCTATACTTCCTCTTAGGTACTAGAGATTACTGTTCGGCCCCTTGTGGTTAAGTCAGCACCATGTGACCTCTTCTGACCAATGAGTTGTGAGCAACAGCAACCTCTCCGAGCGGCCAGAGTTGATCGCCTGGTCCACTTCATAGAATGAACTGCTGTACGTTTTACTAAGATTAAACATACGTATCGATGTGTCCAGCTTGCACACCCTGAGGGCTTTAATTAAAATGCTTCTACCTTTATACTACCAAGGTGCACTTGATGTTGATTTTTTTAGGTAATCTCTACCCCCAACGTGGTGCTAGAACTCACAACCCTGAGATCAAGAGTTGCAAGCTCTACTGACTGAGCCAGCCAGGCATCCCTGCTGTTGAATTGTAATGAATTTTAAGGTCTGTAGGGTTAAGAAAGGTTTCTGTGCTGGGAAGCCTGGGTGGCTCAGTTGGTTAAGTGTCTGACTCTTGCTTTTGGCTCAGGTCATGATCTCATGGTTTTGTGGGTTCGTTCGAGCCCTGTGTTGGGCTCTGCACTGACCGTGCAGAGCCTGCTTGGGATTCTCTCTCTCTCTCCCTCTCGCTCTACTCTTCCCCTGCTCACCCTGTCTCTGTGTGTCTCAAAATAAACAAAGAGACTTAAAAAAAATTAAAAAAGAGAAAGGTTCTTGTGCTTCTGTTTAGGGGCAAACAAGTAATAGATTTGTCTTAAAACATAAACAACTTAGGGGCGCCTGGGTGGCGCAGTCGGTTAAGCCTCCGACTTCAGCCAGGTCACGATCTCGCGGTCCGTGAGTTCGAGCCCCGCGTCAGGCTCTGGGCCGATGGCTCGGAGCCTGGAGCCTGTTTCCGATTCTGTGTCTCCCTCTCTCTCTGCCCCTCCCCCGTTCATGCTCTGTCTCTCTCTGTCCCAAAAATAAATAAAAAACGTTGAAAAAAAAAATTAAAAAAAAAAAAAACATAAACAACTTAAACATTGAGGATTTTAAAACATTTCAAGGCTACAACACCCAGAAAAGTAGAATGTAGCCTTGTTATTGGTTACCAAAGCCTTCATAGTAGTTTGTTGGTCGAACATTTTGCCAGGTGTGGCTAGAGATATGTCTGCTCTCGTACAGGTGGGGTCTGAGTCACATAAGGGACGCTTTCTACTGCTCGCACTGATCCATTTTAGAACGGCCATTTCCTGGGGCACCTGGTGACGCCTGGTCTCGTGAGTTTGAGCCCCACGTTGAAGGTCGAGATTACTTGAAAAATAAAATCTTAGAACGGCCATTTCCTGGTGTCAGAGGTAATGTGCTAATTATAGAAAATGGCCAGCTTTCCCCAATTCCTATTCTGTCTGTAAAGACCAGACGATGTCTGCCTCCACCTTTTCATTTTTTTCCCCAGCACTCTAGCACCGTGTCCCAGTTTGCTCCTGCATGCGTGAGGATCAAGTTGTGAGTCTGTTCTACTCTCAGCTGAGGGTCTGTGCATTCCTTCCGCAAAATGCCTACTCCGCCTGCAACGAAGAGGCATCTCTTCCCTTTATGTTGGGAGATAAGAGTATTTGTCAGGCCAGATTCAGTCTAGAATGCTCTCTCTCAAGTCCGCTTCACCTGATTTCTGCAGCTTCAGGAGCTGGGGCCGAAAGCCCAGGGTTTATAGCCGACATGCGGGCCTTCCGTGTGACCCAGACGGCCACCTGCAAACCAAGAGGGCTGTGGCTGTGGCTCTCCATTCTCTGCCTGCCAGTGTCCTAACCTGCTCCTCCTTGGGGCCGGGCTGCCAGGTGCCACGCTTGGCCCTGGCGCAAGTGGGGAAACTGTGAGCGGAGGTGAATGAGAAAAGCAGGCTTCCTGGTACAGTGGGAAGAACACTGGATTCAAATGCAGGCATGCATTTCCTCGCTGGATGATACGCAAGAAGCGAATTGATCCCTCCGGCCCTCAGTCTCTTCCTGTGCAAACGGGGGCCAGGACTTGGCTGCAAGAATTAAATGAGATATTGCGCCACATTTCTAGGCCGGTGGCTGGCTCATCTGAGGACCTCAAGGATGGATGTTTCTGTATTGATCCATCTGGTTTACTAACAATTGTTTCCCAGGCCCATCAGCTACAACGAGGAGGTTGGAACAAGCAAAGAAGCCGTCTGTCTAGTGACTAAATAATGAGCCAACGGTGGGCAGGAAGAAACCTAAAGTTAGGACTTAGCTAAAGAAAAGAAAAAAAAATGATGACATATTTACCTTTTCAGATAAGCACCCCCCCACCCCTGCTTTCCCAATCGGCCCAGAAGGCTTTTTATTTGCTAATGGAACAACTCCAAAGCATGTGCCCTGGGAAATCATGATGTGCCTAATCATTTTAGCAATAATCTCTGAAAAATTGGCCATTACTGGAAGTGACCAACCATTTGGTTGTAACAGCCTGAAGCAAGATTATTAACAGCAAATGTGAAGATGATTATTTTAGCAAATTGGTAAATTCAGAACACAAAGGCCTCATGCCTGGCTGGAGTCTCTGGGAAATCATTTTATGGCCATAATAAACGTCTACTGCTTGAGACAGAAAAGACATTTAAGTCTGTTTTCTCTGTGTTTGGGGCAGGGAAGAGCCCAGTCATGAGCAGGGGTGGGTAGGGATGTGTGGGTGGGGTGAGGTGAGCGGCCCTGGGGAGAGTTACCAATGACACCCTCTAATTTGGGGAGCCCATTTTCTCCTATTTGGAGAACCAAAAAAGAAGTCCAATGGATTAGAAGACTCAATGTGGGCGTAACACGGTATGTACTCCCAGCCAAATTTTTCTATCCATCAATTAGTTAGGTATTTTTTATTTGTAAGACACAGAGGTTCCGATGCAAACTTATTAAAATTAAAAAAAAATGCGATCTTTGGGCTCATGCAAATGAAAATCCCTAGAATACAATGAGCTTCAGGCCTGGCTTGACCAAGAGGATCCCACAGTGACTCCCAGACTCGGTCCTTCTTTGTCAATTTCCTTCCTTTCCTTCCTCTGCTTCAGACCACCGGGCAGTGAGGTGGGGCTGCAGGTCCAGATCTGCCCCTCTCCAGAGTCACAGGTGGCCAGCAATGGCCCTGAGGTCTGGAATCGGAATCCTGTTCTCATCAGCATAGCGTTCACCGTGACGGGGAAATGCCATGCCCTCATTAGGCATAATCATAGCACGGAACCATTCCTGGGGCGAAGGACTTGAACTGAGACCAGGAAAGGAAGTGGACCCTCTGAAAGACATGGGGGTGTGCTAACCAAAAGCAGAAGCTTAGAAGGGGGGCAGATACCCCCTCAAAAATAAAGGTCTGCCACGTGTGAGAATTAACCCCTTGATTAAAGACACTGTTCCCTGAAGAGAATGCTGGCTGGGATGCAACCTACAGCCAAAATTGCAGCAGTTGTGTTTAACGCCTTCATCACAAAAAGAGGGAAGGAAGGGAAAAGCGACGTGTCCAAAGAGCATTCTTGTCAATCCTGGAACTCAGAGTTTCTGAGTTGCTGTTCAACGCTGGGCCATTTCCACCTTATTAACACCTGGTCTAAGCACTCAGAAGGTGGCCATGGCCTCCATCTGCTTTTTGCAGCTTCCTCCCAGAAAGGGTGTAAAGTACAGAGACGCAGAGCAGGAGGAGCAAGGGCCAGGAGGCCGATACCACTAAGCCGGGTCCTCTTCCCTCCCTCGCCCACACGGGCACCACCGCATGCGCCGTCCAGACGGTGTTCCCATCGGTCTCAAACTCGCCCTCCAGGAAGCTTCCAGGGGGCTCCCACGGACTGCTCACACATGGCCCCTGAGGCAAAACCCGTCTGTCGCTCCCCCAGCGGGTTTCTCCATCCCACCGTTACCCTGCCCCAGCGAAATCCTTCACGAGTGACCTCCACGGCGTGGCACAATGTCAAGGCTTGTACATTTCAGTCAGATAAATCTCCGTTCAAATATCAGATGCAGTCCCCGATGCAAGGATTGTGGTGCAAGTACTGGGTGGGGGGGGGGGGGTGGTAAGGTGATCCCTGGACATATTGTGGGAGAGTGGGGAGGGGAGGCGGGGAAGGAAAGGGAGCAAATAGAGTGACGAAGATCAGTCACCAGTGGGTGGAGCTCCCTCCCCCGGGGACTCTGGGAGTTTCGGTAGAATGGAAAGAACACCGCACTGGAGTTCTCTTCCCTGCAAGTGATTTGGTTGGGGGAAGCCAGTGCCCCAGCTGAAAGTCAGGTTAGCGCACACCCAAAATGCACAGCGGTAGAGACCTGAAGGCATCTGTTATTCACCACAGTTCACGGGGTTCATGAACCTGGGCACGTGCCCTATTTTTCCGAGACTCCCTATTCCCACTTATCAGAGGGGGAAGGTGACACCTGTTTCCATTGGGTTATTCTACAGCTTGACTGGATAATGGCTGCTGAGCCTCCGACATTTGGGAGACACCCAGACGGTGACTGTCTTCCCCTTGCCGTGAACTTTGGCAATTCCAGAACAGAAACTGGATTTACAGGGCTTGTAGCAGAGGTCCTCCAACCCAGGACAGAGCACCCATTTGTGGGGAAATAGCTCCCAGTGGATTCCTCGCTTCAAACACAAACACAAACGGACGGTGTTCTCGTGGTCACAATCGGTGTGAGGTGCTTCATTTATTTAATTGGATTTAAACTTCTTTCTGTTTAATAAATACTGAAAGGAGACAATTAAGCAAAACGGTGAAAGCATTTATCAAACTGAAAGAAGAACCAAGCTCAGAGCCGAAGCCTGATTCCAGAGACGTGGGGAAGAGGAGCGGCGGGTCAAAGCCGGGAAGAGAAATGACGTTTGCGGCCCCTGGCCACGGAGAACTTTCCACGTCTCTTCACAGTGCCCTCTATCATCTGTTAAACTCAGACTTTTGCCTCCGTGTCGATTCTCATGCCTCCACAATGCTGCACAAACATTTTCCTGTGCCTAGAATTCCTCCATTCTACTTTCCTAGGTGCCAAACTCAGCTGATACTTCAAGAGGCAGACTTCTCTTCCCGCAGCGACCTTCCCCGGGTCTCCTGGGCTTCTGGAACCACAGCACCCTCTGCACGTCACCATGAAAGAGAAGTCGGCAGATGGTGGAGTGCAGTGCGGTCACCCAGGTCTCCTGCCTCGCACCTGCCATTAGGAGAGACAGGAATTCATGAGCACGGAATGACTGGGCACCAGCGAGAGTACGGGCCCCGGGAGCTGCCAGGGGGCTGACGTCCCTCTGTGGGTTCACGCTGCAGGGGCCATTTCTGGGGGACGATGGACTCGGGAGGGGACCTGAGAAGTATGTAGGATAAGGCAGGCTAACGAAAGGAGGGAGAGTCAGCAGAGTACCAGAGGTGGGGGCAGAGAGGCTCAGGGAGGGAGCCGTTGCAAGGAGCAGGGAGGGAGGGCAATGGGAACTTAATGGGGGAGATGGGGCACAGACAGTCAATGGAGGAACAGCTAAGCTTTTCCCCTACAGCAGTGTTATCAAGCGACCTCAAAAAAACAGGAGGGGGATTTCAGAGACATCAACCTTCCCGGGGTGCACCAGGGTGACTGCATGAAGACAAATGAGCCAGGGCACCGTTGCAGTGAATCACAGGTACGATGTACGGGGAATTCTTGTGCAGAAGGTCCCTGGGCATTGAACAATCAAAGCGGCCGGTGTGTACCAGGGACATGCTGTCTGCGAGGCACAATTCTGTGTTCCTCCCATGGAATAACTTATTGAATCCTTGAAACGGCCCTATTAGATAAGTACTATTATCATCCCCAGTTTTTTTTTTTTTTTTACAGGTGAGAAAACCGAGATGCCGAGAGGTGAAGGAGGCCCTTGCTCAAAGTTGCACAGAGGCTGCACGGCAGAGTCAGGATTAAAAGTGAACAGACTGACCCCAAAGCGCGCGTTTCCACCACAAACCCTTAACCAGAAAGACCTGTTTTCAAACCCCAGCACGTCGGCATACCAGGTTTGTGAATGTGGAGACTTACTTCTGAACCTCAGTTTCCTGATCTGTCCAATGGGGACAAGGGATGTCTCATGCCTGTGGCATCTAAAGGACACAATTCTGAGTACAGAGCTAAGCACCTGAAGGCTTGGATCAATGTGCATTTCCCTTCTGTTTCAGTGGCTCGACAATTTTAATTGAAACAAATCATTAAGAAAGCCGAAGTCCTCTTCCCCCCACCCCCACCCCCGCTGGCAGGGGAAGAGGGTGTCATGTTGGGACAGAGCAGCCCCTCCCTTCGAGCTAGGGCTGATTTCTCCCTTAACTCAGTTCATTTCAGGTCTCCACCCCATGGAGGAAACACAGGAATCTGTGGCAGTGAACTCAGCAACATTTGTTCCCCAGCCCAAGAATAAACAGAGAGCAGGCTCTTACATCTTCAGAAGTGCATTTACTGTACTCGAAACAGATGAATTCTCTCTGTTTGCATTAATCGCATGACTATTTGGTTCAATTATTCTTACCACTTCAGCAATCATGGTGTGCTTGTTCAAGAAGAAAGAAATAACAACAGCTTATCTTGTCGAGAGCGGAGAACAAACAGTGAAAAATCAGAGTCCGCTCCTAAATGCTACACTTGCTGTCATTGTGCTAAAGAGATGATTCATGTTCTCATAACAACTCGGGTGAAGGAAAAAAAAAAGGGGGGGGGGTGGTTCTGAAAAGGATTCAGTTGCAATGGTGAAAAACCTTTTCAAAATCAGTCCAAATGCAGATAAAACTCTATTTTTATCACCCTACTCAACTCTGCTGAACCTCCCCCCAACCACATCTTCGCACAGTGACCAATTTACATAGGCTTAAATAATTCTTTCAAATAACGCGTTTCATTAGGACAGGGTAATGGACAAAGCACAGACTGCTGTTCGGTCTCCTCTCTACGGAACCCTTAGGGAACTGCTCGTGTTGAGGGACAGCCAGGGGGATGCTCAAAGAATCGTAAAGAAAGCATAAGGGCTGCTGGGAGGTAAAAGTGGGTGACACAGTGCAGATCACAGGGCGATCAGAGGTGCTGTTCACGGGGCCCAGGTGCCTGTTCACGTCCCTTCCATCCTGTGCCTTTTCCCCATATGACCTCTTCCACAGTAAGATCTGGCAACCAATAGGAATCCAAGGGAAATGATTATTTTTTTCACAGATGTCATCCTGAACCAACATGCACTCCATTTCCTGACCTGTGACTGGAATCCTTGGCTCCTGACTTCCTCCATCACCTCTTGGTGAACCCCTAGATAAGACAATGAGTGTCTGTCTTGGGACCAGCCCTGCTCTTCTCCTGAGCTGCGTCTGCTACTGACATCTTAAGTGACAGAAAGCTTGATGCGGTCTGGTTGCTAACTGTGCACCCTGCTAGGAACCAACAGAGTTTAGCTATGGTGCCAGAAAGAGAAAACAAGCCAAGGGCTTCACTCTCCATGAACCATGTTTGTCTGATGGGACCGGGCTGGACAACAATGGCATCAACATATCTGTAAGAGCGGGGACGGTCTTGTTCCCTTCCAACCTGTCAATACAAGTGGGTTATACACTAACCTGGCAGGATGTTTTATTTGCAGGCAAATAGAGTGAGAAATTTAGGCTCCCGACACATTTGCACCAAGATAGAGTAAGAAAGAACCAGGTGACCGTGGGTAAGTTGTATGGACAAGTCTAGAAGGATCACTAAGCATCTGTCAAGAGAATTATTTTATCGTTAGCAAGTAAGAGTCTCTTGCAAGTTCAGGGGGTTAACAGATAAAGCTATTTTTTAATGCCACCGTAGTACTTCATAGATGCAAGAGGTCTCTGTTCAGCAAAAGATCTAGTTCAAGAAAATAACAAGGATTTTTTTTTTATGTACTCCAAACCAAACTTTGTGGTTAGAAGTATGTAGAAGAGAGTTTCTTCCCACCACTGATGTATAGTTTAAAAGTGAACACAGAAGGATAAATATTAAATTAGGAAATAACACAATCAGGAACAGACATCAGTACAAAGTATAGATATGACAGAAAAACACAGATAGCACACTGTTGGGCAAGGAGATATCTCGGAGGAGATGGTGTCTAAGAAAGATTCTGAAGGATGAATAGGAGTTTGCCAAATGTGCAACGGGAGCAGAGGTATATTCTAGGTGGAGGAAACCAAAGCTTCAAAGGAAAGAAAATCTGTAAACATATATATGTGATGCAGCAGGTCTGGATATTTTTAAGGTCAGCATGACTGGACTGTACCACTGAGAAAAGAGAGATGTGAAACATACAGTCGAGGAGGTAAGGAGTGCTTCTGAAAGGTGTTTTCTAACTTGCAGTATCTCACAGGAGATCAGGAACCGTTGAAATGTCTTAAGAAGGTACGCAATGTGGTGGAATGTGCAATTTAAAAGTGCAGCTACGACGGAGCAGTTAGAAAATTCATCAAGAAGCTTTAACTGAATGACTGTTACGTCTCTAAGACTTCGCTGAACACTCTGGGAGGAACAAATAAAGCCTAACCCGCTTGCAATGGCTAACCACAATTAACATCATTACCAACAACAACACCAACATTTATTAAGGGGTCGCTAAGTACCAGGGACTGTTCCGTGCACTTTATAGGAATTATCTCACTCACGTGAACAAGGAACTTGGGTGATAGTATTATTATTATCCCCACTTGACAGGTAAGGAAACCAAGGCATGTTGAGTTTAAGTAAGTATCCCAATGTTACAACGTTATTAAGAAGCATAAATATATATTATTTTAAAAAATGCCTCTTATCACGTATATACTGTGCCATAGCTATGACACTGTCTGTTGCACACTACAGAGCCATTTTTCCCCTTCTACTACTAACAGAAGTAGATTTTTTTGAGCACCAATGTCCTCAACCTCAAGAGAAGGATAATGATTTATCTAAGCCAAGAATATAATCATATTACCCTTTATCAGAAGCTAGCTTCCTCTTGAAGCTCAGGGTAACTCTGTGTTCAAATTCTTGCCAGTGGGATGTAATGAGGTCTGCCGGGGAACTTGGGGGAGAGTTTTGATCTTTCTGACAAAAGCAAACTTTTCTTTTATCCTCTTTTCTACCTCTGAATGGACAGTGAGTTCCTGAGGCCCAGGGCTGTGGCAGCCATCTTGTGACCATGAGGCAAACACTTGTGACGGAAAAGCCAACAGCATTTGGATAACACAGCTGAGTCTTAAAAACAGCCTGAGTCTTTGATGGCATCATGGAGTCACCCAACCAGCCAACCCCCCAGTTTTCTCACCTGCAGCTGAAAACAATCTAATGATGCAGTGTTTACCTTTATTTTCATGGCTCCATAGGAAATATAGACACCTATATTTCCAAGCTTTGCTTTATATGTGCTATAAACTTCCTTCAATCTCATGTAGGGCTATTCAGTTTGACCCTGATTTATAGCCTACGTTCACGTACTGGTTGGGTATTTCCAGACCTACACTATTGCTTATCTGTATGGTTCTTCTATTATCTCAGCTAACTTAATGTCACCCAGACTTCAAGGCTCATCTCAATACCACCTGTTCCCTGAAACTTTCTTTGACTTCTCCAATCAAATGGAAAGCTATGCTTCCTCAACTCCTTTAAAAATATTTTTTTAACAGAGTGCCTCGGTGGCTCAGTCAGTTAAGCATCTCATTCTTGGTTTTGGCTCAGATGGTCATCTGTTTGTGAGGTCGAGCCCCGTATCAGGCCCTGGGCTGACAGCGCAGAGCCCGTTTGGGATTCTCTCTCTCCCTCTCTCTCTGCCCCTCCCTTCTCGCTCTCTCTGTCTCAATCTGACCAAGAACAGATCCCCCAGGTACCCACATCTGCTCCCAGCTACTCGCCCAGCCTCAGTCTCTCTCCCGCTCAGTCTGTCATGGCAGAGCCAGAGAGGTCTCTCTAGAGCCGAAAACTTTTATTTCTCTCTTGACAGAAACCAGGGTTTCTCAGCCTCAGAAGCATGGGCACTTGGGGCCCGATAATTCTTTGTGGTAGGCGGCCATCCTATACACTGTAGGATGTTCAGAACTATCCTGAGACCCAACCCACCAGATGCCAGTAACACACTACCACCACCCCCTTGCCCAGTGTAGCAACCCAAGATGTCACCAGATTGCCAAACGTCACTGGGTGTGGGGGGTGCGCGGGGGGTGGGGGGCAGGCAAGATCATCCCTGGTTGGGAACCACTGGTACAAACGAAAGCAATACTTCTACGCACATCTTTTTCCTACAGCTTGGTGACCATGCTGAAGGGGATGACCTTCTCCCTGTCCCCACGTGCCAACTTGAAGAATGAGAAAAGAAAAGAATACTTGGCTGTTAATTCTTCTAGCCTCCCTTTCCCCACCAGACTGTGAGGATTTGGAGAAAAAAACCTCAAACCTTCAGGAAAAAAAAGAAAGAGGGAAGGAGGAGTGGGGAGGAAGAGGAAAAACTAGATGAGAGAGAGCTGGAGACAAGGGCCAAGAAACACAGAGGAACACGGGAAGAGAGAGGAGAATAATTTTTAGAAAGAGTAAGAATGAGGGTGAGAGAAAAAAAGAGAAAGTGAAAATGAAGCAAACAAGGAAGGAAGATGGAAAGGGAAGGGAGGGAGAGAGGGAGGGAGGACAGACAGGAGGGAGGCAGATGGAGAGGGAAGGGAGGGAGAGAGAGAGAGGGAGGGGAGGAGAGGGAGGGAGGGAGGAAGGAAGGAATATGGAGAGGGAAGGGAGAGAGAAAGAGAGAGGAGGGAGCAAAGAGAGAAGGGAGAGAGGGAGGAAGGGAGGGAGAGAGGACGGAAGGAAGGAAGGAAGAAGGAATATGGAGAGGGAAGGGAGAGAGAAAGGGAGGGGAGGGGGCAAAGAAAGAAGGGAGAGAGGGAAGAAGGGAGGGAGGGAGGGAGGGAAGAAGGAAGGAAGGAAGGAAGGAAGGAAGAAGCAATATGGAGAGGGAAGAGAGAGAGAAAGGGAGGAGAGGGAGGAAAGAAAGAAGGGAGAGAGGGAGGAAGGGAGGAAGGGAGGGAGGGAGGGAGGGAGGAAGGGAGGGAGGAAGGGAGGAAGGAAGGGAGGGAGGAAGGGAGGAAGGAATATGGAGAGGGAAGGGAGAGAGAAAGGGAGGGGAAGGAGGAAAGAAAGGAGGGAGGGAGGGAGGGAGGAAGGAAGGAAGACAGGAAGGAAGGAAGGAAGGAAGGAAGGAAGGAAGGAAGGAAGGAAAAGAAAAGAGAAGGAGCACCCCGCTGGGGACCAGGATGAGGAGAGAAAGCATGGTGGGGGCAGCAGAACCCAGGCCCCCGCGTCCAGCTCTGCCTCTCCGGCGGTCTCCCAGCCCCGGCCCTCACCCTCCCTTCCGTCCGGCCTCTCCAAGGGCCCAAGCGGCCAAAGAGCACGGTCTCGGGGAGAGGTGTCCCTTCTTCTGGAGCCTTGGCAGGGAGCCTCCGTGAACACGCTCACAGACAACCCACAGGCGGCAAGCTGGGGCCCGCCGAGAGGCTCAGCTTCCTTGTCTGCGCGGCTTTGGTGTCAGACGGGTCTTTCCTGGGACGTCACGTAGCGGGGGCTGGTTTATGTCCCCGGCACACACCCGCCCGCACCAAGTGCAGGTGCTGTCTTACTGACAGCCAGGCCCGAGCAGGACCCTGCCCCGGGGCCGGTGTGCATACTAGCGTTTGGCGGAGAGAGGAGGGCTAGAGAAGGCCGTGGGAACCCCTTGCTCCACCATAAAAATGTTTCCAGAGCTGGGCGAGCATAGCAGGTGAGGCCCCAGGAGCGCCTGCACTGAATCCTCGCCCTGGCCTCTGTGAGCTGGCACCGTCTCACACGAGCTATTTAACCGCCTGGGCCTCAGTTTCCCCCTCTGACAAACGGGGATCCCTACAGTACTGACTTCCTCGGGGTTCTTTTCAGGGTTAAATGAAGCTGGTCATTCGCCTAACACATATTTAGTAGAGTATTTCCCACGCCCTGAGGATGCTCCTCTCAGAGCTCAATCGGAAGAAGATTCTAATAAAAGTAATGATAAAAACTGCACAGGAACTGTTGAGCACAGTGGCTGGCGTGGCATAAGCCGAGAAAGGTTCGCTGTGATCAGCGGGGTGGGGACCTACTGCAGAGCGGGTACTGTCGCAGAACCTTTCACCGCGCTCCGAGTCTCGGTGGCCCATCGTCCACCAGCTAACGCTCTTGCTCTTTTGCAGATGAGGAAACTGAACCCGGAAGGCAGAATGGGGCTTGTCTCCCACGACCTCATTAGCAAACAAGGGAGCCAAATCTGCACACGGATCCATCGGACTAACACCCACACTTTCAAAACCTCGTCGCTGTGTCTGAACAACGGTCCATCAGGGGGAATTCTGGCTTCGGGGGAGCACAAGGAGAGCTGACGAGCAGAGGTTTGGTGCACGTGTTCAAACGTCGGCTAGAGTCGTCGGCTTGGATTTTAGCTCTCCTTTTCCCTCACTGCTCCCAAGGCAGCCCTTTGCAGAGTTGAAGAAAAAAAAACATTTCTTTCCCTCTTGTGATCTGGAAATAGCATGGGCCAACATCGACCAGAGAGAGAGGGAAAGAGAGGAAGGTAAATCTAGACCCGAACTACCTGAATTTCTCTGCAAGGCACTCAATGTTCCTTTCACAGGCAAGGAAAGAAACTCGACCTGATGAATAGTGCGAGACACTGGGGGGGTCAATGTACAGGGCTGTATGGCAGGCCCCACAGTAGAGGCTACCCAGAGCCACACCTGGATCCTGGATGGAGCCCCTGTGAGGCAGTTGGTCGGAGCTGTTAGGTGGGGCCACTGGACGTGGAGGAGAGGGGAGGCAGGAGGTATCTGCAGAACACAGCAGTTGGCTTCTTTGGCGATGGCTGAAATCCCAAATCGGCTAACGTCAGATCTTGGCATAAACAGTTGTGTGTAAAATTGTTATCACTAAATTAGCATTTATTAAAAGCCTTTAATTGTTATTCTTACTCTTGGTGTGTGTGTGTGTGTGTGCGCGCGTGTGTGTGTGTGTTTGTCTCCTGTAAGCCCTGTTTATAAGCACCCTCCTAATTTATTTTTGATCAGACTGAACAGGGGCCAAACCTCTTTAGCTAATATTGACATTGGCTGGGTGTCAGATGTCCAGGATTTGGAGAAACTGGAAAAGCTTGCTCTTGTTCTGTTTTTTGTGTTTTTTTTTTTTTTTAATTTAACCTATTTTTGAATCGCCCCACAATTAAAACCTGACTTTTAAACTCCACACTCCCTTTCTCCTTTCTCTCAACTCTGAGTATGGTGCCCGTTTTAACTTGTTTATTTCCTCAAATGAGTTCAGTGACACCAAATTTGCTCCTAGTCCTTATTCCTCATGGATTTGAGAGTTTCAAAAAAAAAATGGACAAAACACAAAGTAATAAAATAAAAAAAAGGAATTGGGTAAGGTGAGAAAATAAGGCTAGAGAAATACTAAGCTTGGGTAAAATTAACATACAAATGGTATACTCCATGAACCTGTGCAATTTCCAGAAGGGACGTCCAAATGTGACTGAGTTACCCAGCTCTCTGGGCAAGAAATACATCTTCAGTGACAAAGTTTGTGCTGCCCCTGAGATACACCAAACTAGGAAAAGCACAGCATTTCCTTGTACGGAGACCAGAGAGAAATTTCTGCCACCACAGACTCAAAATCATCTTCAACGATATTATTCCGGTCAGTACAAAGTTTCCCATGTGATAATCTCACAGCCTCCAAATCAGGACTCAGGCAAGATGCCGGAACCATTCGGTAAGAGCGGGCCATCTTCTGACAGTTTGGGCAGGGACTGGGCTTCTTGGGCCCGGTGGTGGCCTTCCATTTCCTTCGGCCTGGGTTGGGTACCTGCTGGTGCCCACAGAATCACTCACTACCCCTTACAAAACCACCTGGGACACCTATTTCCTGGCTGCACATTTTCTCCCCTGTTTATCACTAGACCGTAAGGCCCAGGAGGGTGGGCACGTGGCCCTCGTGTCATGTGCTATCCCCAGCGTTTCCCAAGGCCCCCAGTGATAGCACAGCAATTACTCAATAAATAGCATGTTGAATGAATACACGAAGAGACGACAAACAGAAGAATGGACAAATCCAAGAGAACTATTTTGGAGGAGCACCAACATATCTACATGACGACTAACTTTCGTTCAGCAGATATTTGTATAGTGAGGATTATGCATCAAACACGGGGCTGAGCCCTGTCACGGCTTCTGATTTGTCTCTCCCATCTCACCCCAAAAATATCTGATCCAACTCAGCTCTCCCAGTCGGCATCTCATCCAATCTGCAATCCGTATCCTTTTGTCTGTATTTTCCCATGAGCGGGAAACACGGGTGAATTTTCACCGTCGTGGCTCCACCCGAGTTTACCGAGAGGTACTTGGCCATGGTGGAGGAAATCTCTCTCTTAAACACATTTGATGTGAAAACATTGAATCTAATCCTTTACATAGCAGATCTCTGGCCAACAGTTGTTGGAAATAACGATCAGCTGGCAACCAAGCTTCCCTCAAAGCCTTCGAGGCTTCCAGGAGGACTCATCACCAAGCATAACTTGGAAGAAGGATCTCAGCCTGCATTTCTATCCTCGCGTCCAAGCCGCCGGCATTTTTAATGAGAAAGGAAGCCAGTGTCAGACTAGGAAGAGAAGAATGGGACATTCTGAAGCTGAGAAGAGACATATATAAGTCAGCAGCCTGACCACATTATCTAAACTGCTGCTTTATAGCCATATGATGCACTCATTTAAAAACAAAACAAAACAAACAAAAAAGCGTTGGATGTAAAAAATTTATGAAGATAAGGCACTGGTAAGGGGTGAAACTCTGGAGAGGCTTTGCTTTCCCCCTCCTATTAGACACTTTCCTTGATTCTAAGACTGGAAATGCTGCAGTCAGCACCAACTTAATTCCACATTGCAATTAGGGTCATGCATTAAACCAGGCCTCTGAACACGACTACCCAAAGGAATCAGAGACTAAATGAAAGCCAGACGTGTGGCCAGAGCAGTTGGCACCAGCCGGGATCCCGATATATAGTAATAGTATAGATTGAAAATGAAAATGAAAAGCAGTCATTACAGTTAAATTGATGTCATATTCGCCAGCTGTTTATTCAAAAAAAAAAAAAAAAGGAAAAGAAAGGGAGCCATGTGGGCATTCGGAAGGCTGCTTCCCAACCATGCGCGTAGTTTAAAGAAGGCGTGTGAGCTATTCGTTTAAGCAGAGAGAGAGCTTCCTAATACACCTTTTATTTCTAGCCGAAGTTCGTGCTTTTTGAATTCGAGATTGGGGCTTCTTAATCTGGAGGTTGCCTCCCAATCGCCCCAGTCTTGTTCGACATCTACACGCAGAATGCCCAGACCCAGCCTACAGATTCTGACGAACCAGGCTGGCGCGGGACTCAGGAACCCGGACCGTTACAGTTCTCTGCTGATGTTTATGTAACTGCTCTGGCTTGCAGTCAGGTGAAGTCCCACTTTGCTCTCCTGGTAGCTGGCCCAGCCCCTGAACTTGGGATTCCCTCCTACTAGAACCTCCTGCCTCTGCTCTTCACATCTATACCCACTGAAATATGAATGCCTACAAGGCCAGGACCTTGCCAAGTGCATCCACAATCAGGTCAGTGCTTTGCACGCTGTTGGCTCTCAATAGATGATTTTAGGAAGGAATGAACCGGGTCATGTAACACAGCCTGTTTAAGGTAGCAACAGGAGAAAAACCCTCTGGGCAGCCAGTGCTCAGATTTGGGGTACTTGGGCAATTGCCAGGCAAAAAAAAAAAAAATTCTAAGCCACATGATCCCACTGTTCACAAATGTAGTCTTCTAACCTGGATGCATTTCCTAAACATACCCGGGGAGAGGTGAAAATGTGCCAACCTCAGAGCCCCATTCCCAGAAACTGATTAACTTAACTGACCTAGGGTGGATGTCAGGCATCAGCAATGCTTAAAAGCCCCCAGGGAAGTTTTGATGTGCAGCCAAGTTTAAGAATCAGTCCTCTGCTCCTTGTATACAACTCTATGGTTGAGGGAGTTTGGGGGGCTTGGGGAGGGGGAGAAAGCAGAAAACGTGTCGGAGCCCGCTACTTGACCGTCAGACCAACAGAGCAGGCACTCCCTGGGATCTTATGCCGGGCCTCTGAATGCAAATGCATTGTGATGAGGTCCTAGGTGACGGGTGTGTGCCCTGAGGTTCTAGGAGAGCTGACCTCAGAGGTGAGCAAGCTCATCCTCTGGGACCCAGTCACAGGCTATCTTGAGTTGCGCGGGCCACAGTTAGAAACACAACAGCATGCCTGTGTAGAGACACCGATCTCTTCTATTTAGCTAAAGCCAAATTCATCCCTGGGGCTCTTGGCCTCCAAGCTACGTGGGTCCCCTTTTCCGGCACAGGCCCTTGGAGGCTTTTTCCCATCAGTCACTGCGCTGGGCCTCCTCTCACACCGAAGCGTGCATCCCTGCCAAAAGTACAGGGAGTTTCCACTTTGGGCGACGAGGGTTTGAGCCTTGGCCTTGCCAGCGTACCGGCCATGAAAACTTGAGCAAGTCACTAAAGCTCTACCTGATCCTCAGGATCCTCGTCCATAAAAAAGGAACAATGGTCCCTGCACGGCCCATCCTGCAGGGCTGCTTCAAGGATCAAATCAGGTAATTTACATAAACAAAGGGAGGTGTAATTATCATCACTGCGTTCGTATGACTCACAGCGTTCCAAGTCCGCAAAAGCTTTGTCTGGGGAGGTTGGAGGGGTGCAGCTGTACTTGCAATTTGGGACTGCATCGGGACACGGTCCTTTGAGGATTCAGTGCCAGGAGGAAGCTTTCCTTTTCAAAGGAACGTACGTGAATCCTCTACCTTTTAAAAAGACCCACCTATCCAACTATGTGTTCTTTTTTTGCCTTAGCTACCAGGCAGCTTGGAGTTAAATTAGATGGTTCCTTGCAATCGCTAACTCTTTTCTGTTCTTCCCTAGCAAACCACCTAAAATATTTTTTTTCGAAAGTAGGCTAAGTATAAATCAACGATAATAATAATATTAGTACCAGGAACCATTGAGTTGTAACTCAAAACACATATTTACATAACGTTTGGGTCAGCATGCATCTGTTCAGGCCAGCGTTGTCCAGTGAAATTATAATGTGAGCCTCTGTGTAATTTTAAATGTTTTCGTAGTCGCAATAAAAAAAAAGAAGGTAAAAAGGAACAGGTGGGATTTATTTGAATATATGTAGGCCAATACAGGCAAAATGTTATCATTTCAAAATGTAATTAATATAAAACACCACTGAGGCGCTTTACATTATTTTCATACTTAGTCTTCAAACACTGGTCTGTGTTTTGTATTTTAGTCCTTCCCAGTTGGGACTGGACATGTTTCAGGTGCTGTCCAGCCACACATGACCAGTGACCGCCATATTGGACAGCAAAGGCTTTGGACAATCATCTTCAGGGGAGAGAGCTATAATCACGTCTATTCTGTATCGCAGGTGTGTTTTGTGCTTCATAAACATCGGCAATTGCTTTAAGGACCCTTTGAGTTAGAGACTACGGCCCTTCACCCTTCGATTACAGATGACAGAGCCGTTATTCGGAGAAGCGAGACAATTTGTCCAAAGCTGAAAAGCAGAGCGAGACTCCAAACCCAGTTCCCCACACCAGGACCTGTGGTCGCCATTTTCCAGCATTTTCTCATGTACTGACCTGAGAGCCCAACTGAGATGAGGGGACTTCAAGGCGCAGCCCCGGCGGAGTCTAGCTCTCCACCTGGACTCAAGGCTACCTACAGCCACACAGTTCAGGGGCCCTCCGGGAAGACGCGAGTGAGGCCTCCATCCACCCTAACAGGAGGCATCCTTCCACCAAACCACTGACTTCAACCTGTGCAGCTCAGATGAGAAGTTTGGAAGAAGCAATTATGATTTTATTGCACCCACTGTGCTGACGATTAATGCTGAGTGCGGGTGGAAAATGCACCCTCTCATTTGCTAACACGCACTATAATTATGCATGCCTCTCCAGGTACTATAATTTAGGACTTAAAAAAGCCCCATTTCGAACAAGTAGTGCTGCACTTGTAAAACATTACAGATGTGTTATCATATAAATGAGATAGCTGTGACATGATAGTGCGATAATAAATCCCCAACTTAGATTTGGAGACAAGATATGTCAAAAGCAAATCCACACTGCCACTTAATCTTCTACATAAACTGTTTATTTTTTCTGAGTCCCACAATAATACATGTCAGACGGCTTTGATAGTTTCCAGATTAATGTGTTTTTCCCCTTCAGGTCATCACAAGACTACTCATTTCATTAAATTAACTCTGCTAGTCGCAGGGTGGAAACGTGCTTCACAACATAACTGTTCACACCAAATTGGGAGCCGGCAAGATGGAATTAATAACTAAAACTGATTTCCCCCCATTTCCGGGGACGGCTGGAAATGTCATCTTGAGTCGCATCTTGATTTCCCCAGCACCCATTGGGAGCGATGAGCCCCACGATTATGCCTGCGCCGCCTGTGAGATGCGCTCACCCAAAGCCATCTGTTTGATGTCTGATGGATTCTACCTCTTCCCGTGATGTCTCTGGGGTGGAGCTGGGCCTCGCCAGCCCACACCCTAATGAAAAAGAGCGGCACCCGAGAAAGCAAAAGCCCTCTCCATTAAAGCTTCCCTCCGGTCTCCTCCCCAAGGTGAAAGCCACTGCCAACAGAGCCAGTTCCTCCACACCTGCGTGAGCTCGGGAGCTTCAGGCGAGACATGCACCTGACGTCACACCCCACCCAAAGCCCAGTTTTCAATTTGGAAAAGCCTGACAACTACCTCCTCCCCACCCCCCCGCCCCAATAATTGAAAAAGTAGCCACACCGAGGCCGTGTCGGGCCAGAGAATCGGTTTGACAGCACAACAATGTGTTACTGGAAGCCTCCAGTTTCCAGACTCTACAGACCAGGGGTTGGCAACCTTTCTTCTGGAAAAGGCAAGATAGGAAACATTTTAGATTCGCATGCCATACATGTCTCCATCTCAAGCAGTCAACCCTGCCGTTGTGGTACAAGAGCATCCCCAGAAAATATGTAAACGCATGGGCATGGCTGTGCTCCAGTAAGACTTACACACGGACACTGGAATTGGAATTGAATTTTTTTTAAATTATTTTTAATGTTTATTTATTTTTAAGAGACAGAGAGAGACAGAGCACGAGCAGGGGAGAGACAGAGAAAGAAGGAGACACAGAATCCTAGGTAGGCTCCAGCCTCCGAGCTGTGAGCACAGAGCCCGACGCGGGGCTTGAACTCACGAAACGCCAAGATCGTGACCTGAGCAGAAGTTGTAAGCTTAACCGACTGAGCCACCCAGGTGCCCCTGAATTGAATTTTTCATTTGTTACATTTGCTACATTTGTCAATATGTTACTAAATGTTGTTGTCAGGCATCGTTAAACTTTCTTCTTTTGAATTTTCTCCTATCATTTAAAATGCGAAAACCATTCTACGGGTGCCTGGATGGCTCAGGGGGTTGAGCATCCGACTTCAGCTCAAGGCATGATCTCTCGAGGTTCTGAGCTCAACCCCGCATCCAGCTCGCTGCTGTCGGCTCGGAGCCTGCTTTGGATCCTCTGTCCCCCTCTCTCTCTGCCCTGCCCTCACTCATGCTCTGTCTCTCAAAACTAAATAAACATTAAAAATAAATAAAGGGGCGCCTGGGTGGCTCGGTTGATTGGGCGTCCAACTTTGGCTTGGGTCATGATCTCACAGTTCGTGGGTTCGAGCCCCACATCGGGCTCTGTGCTGACAGCTCGGAGCCTGGAGCCTGCTTCGGATTCTGTGTCTCCCTCTCTCTCTGCCCCTCCCCTGCTCACACTCTGTCTCTCTCTCTCTCTCTCTCTCAAAACTAAGCATTAAAAAAATTTTTTTTAAATAAATAAATAATAAAATGTAAAAACCATTCTTAGCTTGTAAACTATACAAAAACAGGCGGTGGGCCTGTTTAGCCTGTAGGCTACAGTTCGCTGACCCTAGTACAGAGGGCGTTAGATTGAGGGGCCTTGAACGCATCCTCCAGCACCAAAATCCAAGGGTTCTCCACTGAACCAAAAACTACTGTGTGGGTTAGAGAACAAACACTAGGTATTGCTTCTCTCCTATGCACCTGCTTCCCAAGTCACTAACGCTCTGACAGGTCAATGAAAAATTCCCACAGGACACTCCTGGGTTGAATCCTAAGGAGTCTCAGAGAGAATCCCAAGACCCCCGGATGCATTTGCATTGTGCGGACAGAGCAGAAAGTATGTGGGGTCAGAGGAGAAGCAAAGCTAGGCATCAGGCAGAACAAGGCAGGCAATACCTAGCAAGGCTAAGTGGCACTTTCTCTCTGTTACAACAAAGCCTCGGAATCTTTCCCAACCCACTGGTCTACAGGGACAGTAACAGCATAATGCAAGCACACACAGGGAACCAGTTGGCCACCATCTACTTGTTTTCTTTTCTTTTTTTTTTTTTTTCTAGCTAGAGGCACACAGGATACTTGACTGGAGGCACCTGGCTAGGTCCGATACAGATGTTTATTCTGAGGGGCAGCTATCGTTCAAGAGTGAAGGGTGGCAAACGCGAAGCACGAATCTCCCTGTGCTTATTCTGCAGGCCTTCCTCCCAAGGAAGGAAGCGCTATGGCCACTTCTCAGTCTGAAGAATGTCCAACCAAACAAAGAAGAAGTTGCTCTCTACAAGTACTTTATCAGCAATGACGTTGTTTGGTGGGTCGGATGCGTTGGTCCTGGTCCCCTCTCTCCTCCACAGAAGGGGAAGGACCCAATTCTATTTCAGTTCTCTCGTGACCACCTGGAAGCTGCAAACCCTGGCCACTGGTTATAAAAACAGCCTTCTCCCCGAGCGGGTATTGGAAGTCTCTGGTAGGCGAGAGCCACCGAGCAGAAGTCTGGAGCCTCATTGAAATGAACTGTGGTTGGTCATTGGAGACCAGGGTGACTGCGGTAACAAACAGCAATGATCTCGGCAGCTCGACCAGATAAACATTTACGATTTCCCTTGCATAAAACCCAACGCAGGCAATCCTGTTCAGCCGGCTCTCCTGAGTGGCTCTCCTCCAAAGGGTGACTCAAGGATCCAAGCCCTGGAGTTTTGGACGTAATCTTGGACAGCAACGCATCTCAAATTTTGGTGAGCAAAATCATCGCGTGGAGACTGACACGCCACCAGAGATTCTGGTTCACTTGGGGGGGAGGTGGAGCCACGAATTTGCATTTGGAACATATCCCCAGGTGATGCTGATGCCGCTGGTCTGTGGACTGAACTTGGAGCGGTACCTTTCTACGCGGACATCTGGGCGTGTTGAAATAAAAGTATAAAATGGGAGCTGAACGTTGGTATGGGCAGCATGATACAATTTGTGGAAATGTTCACTTACACGGCACAGAGACACAAACAGACGCACCTTTACTATTTCCCAGAACAGGAGCCTCAAAGATTCACATCAGGTTAGTAACTGCAGCTACCAGCAGGCTTGGGGATCGAGGTAGGGTGGCCTAGGGGTCTTCAACCTTATCGTTCAACTTTTAGTTTTGTGTAAGTGATATTTAATTCTTGTGTTATCTGAGTGACTAATATTTCATACTTTTTTTTTAAGGCTCTAATGTCTCTGGCGCTCTGTGTCCCTGGAAGAACCCACTCCAGTGTCATCTCTATGCTTTTGACTTCCTTGGATGATGTGAGCAATTATCTGTTTGTATTCCTGTCTCCCCCTTTTGACCACGAGCTCACTGAGAGCTGACACATTTCCTGGCCACCTCTGTCCCTTTGGGTGGGAACAGGTGCTTAACACACAGAAGGTGCATAGCACCCACGAATGACTCAGAGGGTCTCATCAGCAGCCTTCTGGGTGGATCAGTGAGTCCACCGCGAAGCCCCGGGATTCTACCCGTCTCCCTGCAGTTGTCTAGCCCAGTCTACACAGGGGGCTGGCACCAAGTGGGCCACTGGGTTAACAGCCCCGGGCTGTCGTACAGGCTGTTTTGTACCGATGCAGCTGTCTCCGTTGCTACAATATGGAGACACTTGCGTGCGAGCTAGTGTCCTCACCCTCCCCACTTTTGGCTTTTCCATATATCGCTGCAATCCAGCAACTCAAGGGTTACGGCCTGACCCAGGAGAAGGCTTCTGGCACCTTGCTCCAGAGCTGTGCCAGTGGTGACCAGTCTCACGGGTTATCATATGTCGTGAGGGTCACCCGTGAGCATTGCTAATAGGCAAACAGTGCCAAGTCCTCTGACCCACGTACCATTCTCATGGAAACCTCAGCATGTCCCTCCACTCTCCGAAGCCTGACATCCCAAGAGCTAGTCTGGACCAGAGTCCTTGAGGACAAATCCCACTTCTGTGTAACCCAGAGCCCCTACCTTTACTACTAGCATTGGCAAAGGCCATTGGCAAAGGCCATCGGCTCTGGACACCAGCTGGACTGGAACCACATTCGACCCCTGAAACCCCAGCCCTGCGAGGAAGCGCTCCACACCCAGCCACCTCAGCGTCGCGGCCTCAAGGCGCCACACGCACACTTTGAGCCCTGCCTGGCCCACCTGGCCCCAGGAGGCCCTGCACTTTCTGCAGAACTGTTCCCTCCCCTTCCAAGAGTTCACCGTGTCCCGGGTGCACAGGGAGGCTGCCGGCTGAACGAAGGGTTCAGTGTATCAAGTTAAACAAAAACCTCTCTAGGAATGCTCAAGAGCGTCTGGAGTACCCAAAGAGAGGCCACATCTGCCCACTCAAGGGACTTGCAAGTTCAGGTGTTTCTCCTTCCCCGCTGTTGCGTTTACACAACACAGCAATGAAAGGAAAATAGATAAATGTTATTTACCCACAAGGCACTTTAATCAAATCCTCCAAAAAGTAAAAAAAAAAAAAAAAAAAAAAGAGTTATTAATGTATTCAGCATCCCAGAAACGACAAGTGACGTTTGTAATTGAAGCTAAACGCTTCAGGCTCCTGGGTGCGCCGGACGAGGCGGAACGGAGGTGACGGGCACTGGTCACATGCAGCGCGCCCGGCCCGGATGGTGCCTTTCTGCTTTTGTAGCAGCCGAGACAGGAGGGGTCTCCAGCTCCCCCTAATCACAAATCAGGCTGAGTGACATCTGCAATGGTAATAATTTCCCCATGAATCGCAGCTGCCCGTCTGCGTTTTGGAGCTCCTTCCTTCCCCACTGCAAGCAGCAGCTGAACTTCATGCAAAAGCCATCAGCCACAGGGCTGCAATTAATCCAGGAGGGAGATGAGTATTTCCCTGCTGAAGAATGTACTTGAAAAAAACAAAAACAAAAAACAAACAGCGCAGAGGAAACACTTTTTTTTTTCATGTAAATATGAGTTCTGAATCCCTATAGAAACGTGTTCCTTACATTTCTGTGCCAGATAATCCTGAACAGGGGAAGGCGGAATGTGTCTCTCTCAACCAGCCTGCACCCCTGCCCCTCCATTTACCTTGGGGCATGACTCTCAACTGTGGTGGCTTCAAAGTATCAATACCTGAATCCCAACACGGACTCTTGAATGGGGAAGGGCGTGGACAGTGATCTGTGCAGATCTGTATCTCCAGATGCCTCTGATGCCCTAGAAACAAGAGTCTGGTACCCAGCCCGCCGGCTCGAGGGTGCCGTTTGGTGGCAGTGAGGGTGAGCCTCCCTAAGTGTGGGTAGCGTCTTGACTGCGTCTCCCCAGACGTCCTAGCAGTACCAGGCATTCACACCTTCGATGTGGCCCCCAGGCACGCGAGCTGTGCTGGGAGGGACGGCCCCCTCCTCCAACGCGCGTGTGATGTCTCCCTGCCCGTAATAGAACTGTATTCTGGAGCCTTGCAGTTTTGTCTATGTGTCTTGTTTTGTTCCACCATCTCTAGGCACAAACTCCGCCTTTAGAGGTAAACCTTGAGGTCGTCTGCTGTTACTTAGCCTCCAAGAAAGACAGAGCATGACAGGAATGACAGAGAAGGACAGGGGGGCACTGAAGTTCACGGGGCAGAGGAAGAGAAAGCAGACTAGAGCTCAACTGGTGGCGGAAGAGGGGTGTGTGGATGCAGGAAGGAACGTGCAAGTGGCTGTGCCCACTGGGGGACGTGCACAGAATGCCAAGCACAAGTGTGCAGGCAGCACGAGGACCGGCAGCAGCGAGTGGGAGCTTCTCAGGAACTCAGAGTTCCCGAGCCCAGCCCTTAGGAATGAATCGGCATTGGTAATCAAGAAGATTTCCAGGTGATGGTGTGTGTGGAGAAGTCTGAGAACCACTCCATGGGCATTCAGTAATGGGTAGAACAGGCTCTGTGACCAGGGTTCACGCCGCATCGCTCCCTTTCTCTTCCCTTCCTTGACGGCTAATCACGAACACACAACCGGCTTCGGACTCCTTCTAAATGGCCAGAGAGACGGCTTGATTTGCTCAAGCCCAGGATGATGTGGCGACATAAATACGTAATTTGTGAAAATAACCGTTTCAGAAGAGAAACGAATCCGTGTCCTTTCCAATGTTCCCTAAGACCCACCCTGGCTTTGTCCGTCGGGTTTCTTTTTGTCGTTGTTGTTCAACAAGACGTGGTTGAGCCCAGGAACAGACACACTATCACGGTAGACAGGATAGTGTTTGTTTCAGAAGGCAAAGGCATGTGTCCTGAAGGCACTTCTCAGATACGTATTATTATTATTTTTTAAGTTTATTTATTGCTGAGAGAGAGAGAGCGTGTGCAAGCAGGGGAGGGTCAGAGACAGGGGGAGAGAGAGAGAATCCCAAGCAGGCCCTGCACTGTCAGCACGGAGCCCAACACGGGGCTTGAACTCAAGAACCGTGAGATCATGACCTGACCCGAAACCAACTCAGACGTTCAACCAACTGAACCACCCAGGCGCCCCTCGGTTACGTATTATTACTCACTGATGGCTTTAACTACAATTCCATGAAAACCCATTTCATGGGGTGCAAAAACTGCAAAAAGAACGAACTCATATTCATGTCCTTTGTGTCTCAAGTTAGACACTTTGTGTACGTTTTCTCGAGCCTCCAAATTGACAATGCATGTAGATTCAAATGTCTCCATTTTACAAATGAGGAAACAGAGGATCAGAGAGGCTGGGTGACCTCTCCAAGGTCACACAGAGAGTGAACGGCAGGCCAGAGTCTGAAGCACGTGATCTGCAGTCTTTTTACCAGTGCCCTTTCCACCACATTCATCAACCGCTGTCATTAAAAAAAAAAAAAAAAAAAAAAAAGGAACAAAAATCAGCCTTGCGAATACACAGAAAGGCAGTGTTATTTCGGCAGCAAAGAAAGCATGTGAATGTTAATAAGACCTTTATCCTCTTTGTTAATAGATTATTAAACAAGGTTAATATTACTGTGATGGAGGGGGAAAACATCCATCAAAGTGTCCCCGGAGGCCGCTGTGTTCACAATGCCAAAACACGGGGACGAAAAGAGAGAAAGCTGTTGGCGTCTGCCTGTTGTGCGTACCTGATGCCGGGCACACGGACAGAGTAATGGGCATGCAGCGCTGGTTGAGCAGCAAACCGTCCCGAGACTCGGTGCGCAGAGAGTTTCCCAGAAGAATGTGGCACACGGTGGAACCAGCGAAGCAGAACTCTGGGGTCCTACTCATTTGAGGCGTGTTGGGCAAGATGCCCTGAGGTCCTGTTCGAAGCCTCTTGTGTAGCCCGCTGCTTATCACGGGAGGGTACACAGCTCAGCAGCTGACTGGGAATGTAACTGAAGAGAAGCAGAGGGAAGGACTACAGAGTCCTCCATGAACCGTCGCAGGCAGCCAAGCACTGGGGGAGGGGTGTGAGCAAGTACGCAGGCTTCTAGCTTGTGCCATGAGCATGAGCCAGGAGGTTCCGGCCAGCACCCCACTCGGCCGCTTGCCAGTCCTGGGCTCCTGAGCGAGTGCTGCACGTCCCTATGCCTTAACACATGACTCTGTAAGTCTGGAGTCAAGAGGTGTTTGCTGTCTGTTTATGGCTTCATTTGTTTTGCTTCGATGGGTGGTAGGAGTAACCGATGAAGTTACTTCTCTAGGCCTCAGTTTCTACATCTATAACATGGGGATAATATGACCTATCTCTTTCTTGCGAGTACTAAAGATAAGTGATAAGCACTGAATGAGGCGTAAAATATGGGGTCCATGATAGACAGCTGTGTTCCTGCCCTATTTTTAAGTGGAAACAACCACTTAGCACTAAATTTGGAGATGAATTTGGAACTTGAGGAACATCAACGGCCACCACGGAAGGTACTGATTATAAGTCTTGATAAGAGACACGGAAATGGAACAAGGTCCTTTTTTGTTGTCACTAACTGATGCCCCTTCCCATCAAAGCCAAGAGCCTACTGTTTTTATGCATCTGTGAAGGCATTTCGACCAGAAGCTAAGTTAACATGGTCCAAATATGTCCCAACATGGGGGCGATCACTTAGATCTGCCCAAATACAGAAGCAAAGTAGAGTATCTGGGTGAATGTTTGGGAGTGGGGTCTGCCAGCCACAGACATCCGAATAACTAGAATGTGGGAAAAAATGCAGACTCACACCCTAAGAAAGGAGTCACACTCTGAAAAGAGCCCAGAAATCTCAATTTTTAAAAGCCGTGCAGGTGGTTCCCCAGCACACAGAAGTTTAGAAATACCTATCTAACCCAGGCTCTCCCAAAAGACAGTGATCCAAGAGAGTACATAAAGAAAATATTAACGTTTCTGTTAAAATTTATTTTTATTTCTTCTATTTTTCAGTTCAATTTTTCACATGTTTTATAATGGCTGTAGTACATGTCAACAACACTATAGATGTGTCGTTGATATAAAAAAATTAGCGGGGCGCCTGGGTAGCTCAGTCAGTTAAGTGGACGACTTCGGCTCAGGTCATGATCTCACCAGTTTGTGAGTTCGAGCCCTGCGTCGGGCTCTGTGCTGACAGCTCAGAGCCTGGAGCCTGCTTCAGATTCTGTGTGTCTCTCTCTCTCTCTCTCTCTCTGCCCCTCCCCTACTCACATTCTGTCTCTCTCAAAAATATAAAACATTTTTTTAATTAGCATGTATGTGTAAAATGTGTATGTTTCTAAACACACACACACACACACACACACATACACACATACAGTTTGGAGACTACCAATCTAGAATACTGAATCCTTGGGGGTCTGCCCCTTAGCCTACCTCTCTGGAATGTGTCTCCCCAAACTTTTGGCAGGAGAACAGCAAATCCCTCAGGGGGAGGGCTCCAGCAAGTGCTTCAAGTCCAATGCTGTGTGGGGTTGCTGGAAGGGGAGCTACCCTCCAGCATGCTGGAGGTGCTGAGAGCAGGGGACCCAGCCGAAGCTTCCATCAGCTTCATGTTCAAAGTTCTGACGTATGTTCTTGATCAGATGGCAAACCACACGCCCTCTGCCTAAAGATGAGCCGTGCCGGGTGAGGGCCAAAACTTCTCCAACGCCTCCCGTTCTTTATAGACTCATATGTTGAAGCAAGCCCGTAAGTTCATTAGTTCCATTATTCAACAGATACTTAGGGAACATCTACTAGAGGTGTTATTGTGCTGGGCACTGGGGCTCAGCGGTAAGCAACGACGATGAGGTCCCACCACTCATGACCTTACTTTCTTATGGGGACGACGAAAAGTAAAGTAAGCTAAGAAGTAAGTCTGAAGAGTGTCAGTTTACACAGAGGCTACACAGAGGATCCAAAAAGGCGATGCTCTAGAGAGAAACTGGGGTGGGCGGAGATTACTTAGATGGTACTGGTAGGGAAGGTTCTCTAAAGTCCAAGTTCATAAAGTTCTAATTCCTATGCGTTCCTCCTTTGCAAGTTACTAGAAGACATGCTCTATAAAACATGGAGAGAAACCAAGAGGATGGTGTAGGACTCAGGAAATAGGGACTCAGTGTGAAAGAGATGGGAAGGCCACCTGAAATGGTGACAGGACGAAATCCCAAGGTCATAGCTGTGATCCCCACCGGGGAGCCACCAATCCAGACTGGAGCGGTTCAGAAGGTGGAGAGACTTCTTTGAGAAGATGGCATGGATAGAATATCGCCGTTTGAGAAGATTTACACAAATGGTAAGCAGGACTGGGGGCAGAGTAACTTTGTCAAGAACTATGCAAATAGTAGTAAGAGCAACAAAGACATCCTATTAATGAGAAAAGGCATCATACTCTACACTACATGACTCAGCCGTGAACAGTTTACATAATCAACTACAACATAAACACCAAATACCCAGCTTAGCAAAATGACGAAATGAGCATGTTGAGAGGATGGGGTCCAGGAAATATGAATACATGGACGTGGTGGGGCCTGGAGGTTGGGCAGGGCTGTGTGGTTGCCATGGACAAAGGCATGATTCTCATCTTACGTGGCTGGAAGAAGAGAAAATACTTAATGCTTGACCCTGAACATGTGGTGCCCAGAACCGAACTCCTGAAGTGACTTGGAACCAAGATCCCTCTGTTTTGCACATGGCCATTAAGGCACTCATTAGTGGGTAAAAGTTGAATCACTGTTTTATTCCAACATCCCTATATTCCAAGCTTACAGGGACAGCTACTTCCTGATTGAGCTGTGTTAAAAAAAAAAAAAATACGTAAGACATTGATATGTCCAATAAGAAGTTTGAAGACACAGCAGCAGGACCATATTTGGCAAAGACCATTAAATTCCCCATTGAGCTCCCCATTTTTCACCCCCCACCCTCACCCCCTGAAGAGGAGAAAGCAACTTTTAGGGAAAAACACCGTGGCTTGAAAATAAATGCTCAGATCACAAATGTTTTCACGTAGTGCACACTGGCCGGGCCCATCTTTTAATTCCATGGTTTGGTCATGCAAATATTCTCAGGCGTCTTTAGTTAGGCCCTGGACTTTTATTTAAATGTGTGATATCAAGAGGGCTCCCACACTTGCTGCTGGGGCTTCTTTCTTATTTATTGCCTTCCCTTCTCTCGTGCTCCGGCCTTGCCCCCACAATAAAATCCCACTTAGCACTTGCTTTTTCCAAAAAAACATCATTTTTCACCATCTTAGGGGTGAAGCAAAGAGGAGATGGAAGAAAAACTCCTCTTTCTTTCTTTTCTTTTTTAAGGGATTAAACGTTCTTCTCTTCTCCCAAATATTAATCATAATTATATTAAGAAACATTTATAAAAAGTTAAGTAATAAAATTAAATAGGTTGGAGAAAAACAGAGAAGCAGACAGCAAAGGATTAAGTGTAGTAATATAAAGAATAGATTATATTTAATGAAAATTTCTTCAGTGTTCAACATTTTTATTATACTTAATAGTGCTGGGCTTCATTTTTGTCTCCAGTAATTGTGTGTCCATAATGAATGGCCATTCTTATTCCCCCATTGAGCCCTGACAGAAATTAATAAACCTAATTCTGTAGGTTTAAGTTTAATTTTGTTGAAATATATAAAGTAGTTACATATTCACTTAACAGCCAACCGAAATGCAGTGGCCTTAAGCTTCTCAGCAACTTTATAGCAAGTAAATTGTTTTCTGGATCTTTCTCCTGAACTCCCTGCTCCTTCCCTTTCTGATTTTAGCCAGGAGCCTCGTGTGTGATGCTTCCAGCTACAGAGGACATGCACGGCCATGGAGGTGGGACAGTGGCCAGGGTGAACGTTGTAAAATGTACAATTATGTGATCTAGTCCTTTTCCAAGAACAGCTGTTAATGATTGCTCAGCATTCTCTTGTTGGTTTACAGTTTGATCAAGAAAGTATGCAATAAAAGAATGGGGGATGGGCATTGTACAAGCTAGCAGTCTTCTAGCAAGAAATAATGTGCGCAGTCTGGTTGCCAGAGCTGGGAGGGTATGGAATCTCCCCTCGGGGCTTCGAGCACCGGAGGGGCCGGGGCGCTTCCGTGAGGATTCAGCCTTGGGGAATTGGGAGGAATTCAAAGGGGCCATGTTGACTTGAGATCACATCTGAATGGTCCAACCATTAGTGACTGACAATAAATGTCTTCTCGGAGAAAAGTCAAATACATCTGGGATCGGCCTCCCCCTCCAATCCCTCCCTTCCTTAGCCCCTCCTTCAACCCCTTCCTAACCCCTTCCTCCAAATGTCCTATCATTCATTCATTCATTCATTCATTCATTCAACAAACATTTGAATTTATCACACGTTCTCAACACAGGGATAAAACAGACAGCATAAACCAACATGATCCCAAACGTCAGGGAGTTTATCGTTATGGTTGTTTAATACAGGGTAATCCACAAACAGAAAGTATGATCACAGAGGTATGTGGGAGAAAAGACGCACAACAGAAGGGAGTTGACGTGCCCGCGAGGATGAAAATGCTTTCCTGAGGAAATAACAACAGGGATGAGATCAGAGACGAGAAATTGGGCAGGAAAAGGAGGAGTGGGTGGGGTTCCAGGTAGTGTCCCTGCAGAGGAGACGGCATGACAAATCCGAGGACCCCAGGGTGGGATGGGGAGGGAGAAAGGGATGGAAGATGAGGTGTCTTAGAAGGGGTCCCACAGGCTACCCTGTCCTGTCCAGGCCTTATCACGGGAACAATGGGAACCACCCAACAAGTGGTCAAAGCTTGAGCACAAACCAAGAGTTCTGACTTCAGGGACCTTTTCCCTACACCTTATCAGCCATCTTCCCTGGACTCCCTATCGGCCCTATTGACCAACCTCACTAATGGGAGTTGGAAGGACTCCCTTCCAGAGTCAGAGGTAACTCACTCCATATGATTTATATGTACCAACCTTTATTTCTATAAAGTCTTCAAAATATTCTACTAACAGCCTGAAAGGATGAAGTGTGGAGGACTGTTGTGGGCACAGCATGGCACAACAGTCCCATTTCGCAGATCAGCCGTGTAAAGGCAGACGTCGAGACTTAGGCTCTCATATTCTCCATCCCATTCTCCTGTGCGATTTCCCCTCTGAATTGCGACTCTACACGATAACGGAACTGACTGCACAGGAGACTCAAAGTGTCTCCAAAGCAGCCACACTGACCATGATTCAGGAAACTACAGATCTAGTCCCAGCTCCTGCCTCAAACAACCATGGGACCCTGGATAAGACCTGACCTCTCACTGCATCTCAGACTCTGGGCAGTGAGTTCTGAGGTCTGACAACTCCAGCTTCCAAGTTTGAGAATGAAGACTTGCCCAGTAAGGAGGCCCTAGTTGGGGCTTTAAGCGTGGTGGTCCTGATGACCAGTAGAACCTCATTGGGCCAAGTTAATGGGCCACCCGATCATAGCAGGTGTGAGACAGAAGGCAGCCTATCTCACCAGGTTTACTGGGCTTTGATTCCAGTTGCTGTGTGACCTTAGGCATATTCATGAACTTTGCTGGGCCTCAGCTTCCTCATCTATTAAATGGAAGGCAACAAACCTACCAGATGGCTGTGGATCTTAGAGAAAAATGTGCTACAGGGTGTGGCTTAGTCCCTGACTTAAGTAGATACTCAATCAATATTACGTACCACACTTCTCTCTTCTGCCCACCCATCCTTTCAGCTCATCCTCCCTGCCTTCCTTCTTCCTTCCTCTCTTATTATCTTGTCTCTCCCCCCTTGAGACAATAATTACAACAGACCCTGACAGGTCACCCCCGCACACCACTTTGTTGAACAATCTGTTCATTTAAGACAGGGACTTCATTTCTTTGGCCAAGTGCAAAGGGGAGCTTCCCAAGACAGGTTTATTTATCTCAGCGATGGTACAAACAAGAGCTTTCTCAGTCCTTAACACCTCCACGGGTCTGCCTTGAGCTGAGTCTGTTTTGAGAACTTGTTTAGAAAGGGGACCGAGGTGGGCATGAAGAGAGTCCCCAGATAATATCTGCAAAGAGGAAGGAGGAAGAGCATGACAGGGAGTAAAGGGGCATGAGAAGGAGCCCCCCCCCCCAGGTTTGATCTCTGATCAAGCCCACTCGAGAACCAGAACCAGAATCTGCTTCCCTTGGGGCCCAACAGATTGAAGCTGCTATTGTGCTTTCCAGGGTTACAAGTTCAAGTACATTAAGTATGTGTGTTGGGGAAACGTGCCGTTGATAAGAACAGGAGATTATCTTGAGAGCATTCCACTGGCCCTGCCCGCCCTCACTTCTCCCTGAACCCTGATCTCTCCACTGGGCCCCAGTCCCGGCCAAGCCACAGACTCCAGCTTCGCTGTGACTTCTGAACCACCCACTCCCCGCATACACACGGCAATGAAAGACCATCTTCTGATAGGCAGAGCAATCAGCAGCCTGGTGATCAGACCCCCTCCTTCCCATCAACACCGAAGGAGAAAAAAGAAGAAAAAAGGGAGTCTAAGATTCCAGAAATCATAGGCAGCCCCTCCTCCTGAGTGGAGGGAAGCTTTGTGGAAATGAGGGATAGACTTTGGCATCTACTCTTACCAAACAGAATTTTTTTCTTCCTGGATGCTTGTGGAGATGGAGAAGGCTCAGAAAATGCCTTTGTTTGTTTGTGGGGCTTGGGCTGGACAGTGGCCCTTATCAGCTTGGGCAGGGCCAGCCTTGGGTATTGCTTCTACCTCCCTTAGGATGGTAAAAAAAAACCCAAAAACGTGGAGTTAATGGTAAACAGGAGGACAATGTTCCTGGAAACCCCAGTGTGTACACATGTGACAGAATGTGATAAGTGAAGATACTCAAGCTGATTATCTATGTACCAAATGACCCATCCAATTCACCCATCAGTCCGTCCATCCATCCCTCCATCCTTCCTCCCGCTCATCAGCCCACCCATCCTCTCACCCACACAGCCACCAACAGACACTTAATGAGTGTTCTAACATTTTAGGGCCTCTGCTGGTACCTTGGGATTCCACAGGGAACGAGGTGGACACATTTCCTGCCACATCAAGTCCCCAGCGGAGGAAAGATATCTGACAAATTAAACAATCTACAGCACGATGTGGTAAGTACTGAGACAGGAAGCGTTCAAGGTGTGGGGAAAGGACATCCCACACATAGCTCGAGTTTGGAGTCACCACTCACAGCCTCTCTAGAAAACTCTTCCTGAGCAGAAAGAATAAACCTGGAAGAGAACCATGTCTAGCTGGGCAGGTGGAGGGAGCAGCAGGAAGTGAGGAAGGGCTCTGCCATTTATTGAGTTCCTACTGTTTACCAGACACCGGGCTTGGCACTTTATAGGTATTTCTGTGGTGAGTTCTCAGGGTAAGTAAACAAAATGGAGTCTCCGAGCAGCTAAGCTGTCTGTCCAAGTGCTTAAATAGCAGCCTTCATAAATGACCTGGTCTTTTGTTCCCATGGCCTTACTCTCCAGCTTCTTCTGTGAGCCCTCCTCCGTCACACCTCTCTCTGGTATGATCAGGGAGTCAGAGAACCAGAGGCTTTGACACGTTCTCCAGCCAAGATGGATTTAGAGTGTAGGTTCTGGAATCAAATGAACCTAGATTTCAACTGCCCTCTGACTCTACTAAGCAGTGTGACTTCGGGCAATTTACCTAACCTCTTTAAGCCTCGGTGTCCTCGTCTGTAAAATGGAGATTATAATCAGCATCTACGTCACAGCTTTATAAGAAACCAGAGATGCAAAATGCTAAATTCCACCCATGTTTTTGTAGTATCATCTCACGCAGAAATCATGCAAAAGTGGTCTCGGGGGAGGTGGCCTTGAGTTGTGTGAGGGGACACACGAGGTGTAAGGACATCTCAATGCTCTAGGTGGCGGCTGCATAAAAGGCCTTTGTGTGTCCTTGTCCTTCAGCCAGAGGGACACACGGGGGAGAGACGGCCGGTCCACTGGTGGTTCAGAGGGTAGCATGGGGCCTCACGCTGGATCCTGCCCTCACTCTGACGGACGTCTCACCCTGTTTCCCCAAGCTTGACTTCCTCCGGCGCAGACATCTGAGACTCTAAGGAAGTCTCTTGGGGCAGCCATGGGTTCTAAGCTCCTCCCAGGCCCTTGGCCCCTCAGACCAGGAAAGGGATGCCTGAGAGTCTCCCCCCACTGCCCCAGGGCACTGAAAGAACTTACACTGGGCTGGGGGTCCAGCCATCTCTGAGCTCCCCTTCCACCTCCCCTTTGGAATGTGCTTGGAGAGGGGACAGGGGTGTCCCGGAGGCCACTTCAGGCAGACCAGCAGGGGGCTTTCCCTGAGGCTGCCTCCTCACTGGGCCTCTTTTCACACTATTTGTACCCATGTAAATGTGCTTCTCAGATTCCTGCCAACACGCTTGGTTTTGTAATGTTGTTTAATAGCTCGAACCACCTTAATGAAATATTCATGTTCCCTTCTCTGTTGGAGTAGTCACCCAGGTTCCCAGAAATTTCTCTCTCTCTTGTTTAGAAGGACCGCCCCACAGGAAGGAGGACCCTCTCCGCCTGAAGCCCGGGACCCCCGGACGCCGGCAGAAGGGCTGTGGGAGCGCTCCCAAGGAGGAGGGGACCGGGGACACTGGTCCCGGGCTCCTCCTGGGGATCCCGGGAGCCTTGAGAAGAATGGCCAGGGGCGGACTATGTGCGGGGGGACCCTGGGTCTCAGACCCCTGCTCCCGGGAGTGGAGAGGCCTGCTCCTGGAGATTCGCCTCCTGGCTCAGCCCTGCATCAAGGCAGCCCCTGCCGCACGAGCTCCGGAGGCTGAGGGAAGAGTGCCACCTGTTGAATGCTCACGATAGCGTGCTCCTCGGGCTCCTGCCCAGGGCTCCCGGCTCAGGCGCCGGGCCCGGCACAGCGCAGTGCCCTGCTCCCGTTCAAGCTCAGAGCCGGGGAAATCCGGGCAGCGTCGACGGCACGGACCCTCCGGCAAGTGAGGCTGTTGCCCTGAGGGACCCCCTACTGCCCAGAGAGGGCAGGAGACTTGCTCCAGTCACAGAGCGAGTCCAGAGCCCCTGCCCTCCCCCCGGAAAGCCCTCGGGGACACTTCCCACCCCACCACTCTCTTTTGATGCTGTGTGAATACTGTTTTTAATTAAAGTACTGTTTACCCATAAAGAAAAGGACCCAAAGTCCTAGGCGTGCAGGTCAACAAAGCATCGCGAAGGGAACACGCGGGGGAATCAGCACACAGATCCAGATGCAGGACCCATCCGGTGGCCCCTGGAAGCATCCTCCTTCTTTCTCCCAGTCACCCCCCCGCCCCCGCCCTTCCAGGGGGGACCAGTATCCCGACAGATCTCTAACTCCGCAGCTCAGTTGGCCTCACCTGTTTGTGAACTGCACACGAATTACACTATACACGGGGCCTGGCTTCTCTCCCTCTGTTCCACGTGTGTGATTCACCCTGCCTCCATGTTCCGAGGCCTCGTATTTTCCCGAGGTGGGAAGGAGAACCACGTGCGAGAATGGAGAGATGTGGAAAATCACTGAATTCAGCCTTGTCCTGTCTCGGTGAGAGGACGCTCTGAGGTCACACGGCCGGCTCAGAGGTCTCTCCCCTGGATGATAAGGCTCCCGCGCTAACCACCCCAGAGACGGCAGGACTTGGCCCCGGGCTGGGGCTAAAGGACACCGGTCCCCCCCCCCACACACAGCGAGGAGCCTGGGAAGCCACGATGGGTTCCATTCCAGGAGGGCCTGGGCGCACTGTCACCCCCTCACCCAGCATGGCATCCCGCACACTGTGCTCATTCAACAAACACACACCGGTTGAAAGCACACAAGGATGGATCTCAGTAACTCGCTGTTGCTGTTCAGAAAGCAGACATCATTCTGGGGGCCCTGCTTCTCCCCCAGATGAATGAGGATAGGTGCGATGTGAGGTGGGGAGGCGGAGGGGAAAACCGGTACAGTGGAAAGTGACCACGGCTTACCCTCGCAGACTGCGAAGCCAGATTGGCCTGGATCCAATTATACTCTGGCACTTAGGTGTTATTTTAGGTGATCTACCCAAGCCTCCGTCTTCCAATCTGTAAAAACATCAATTTATAATAGGGCTCGGTGAAGAGGAAGAAGCCAGGCAGGTTAACGCGCTGGGCGAGTGCTTAGTAACTGGTAGTTATTACAATCATGTCTCCAACCAGCAAATGGCTCAGTTTAGCTCGCTTGGTACAAAGAGGCATCGACATTTAGATAAGGCACCAGTGGGAGGCAGATCTTCAAGAATCAGGGTTTACTTACTCCTTAAGGAGCTAGAAAAGACAAGCGGGGTTCAGGTGAAGCTTCCTTCCTCTTCCCCGTCTAAACCTTCATACCCTGTGAGAGTCAGCTTGAATCCTGCCATCTACAAGAAGTCTTTCTCCTGGCCCTGGTCACCCTGATCTCTCCCTCAAGAACTCTTGTAGCCCCTGTTGGAGAGTTCAAGTTCACTGTTACTGGGTGCAGTTGTGGGGTACTGGTTCACCCACATGCCCACCAAGGCTCATCTCTCAGCTCCAAGGTGAACCCCGGAGGCATGGCTCGGTGTCCTATGGGTGGGCGGAGGGAGGTCACAAACCAGGCCGCTTTCTGGTGTCTCCACTGGGGCACATGAACCACCCCCTGCCGCCCCCCCTTTCTTCCCTGGTTGGAATAAATACAGAAAAGAAAATAAAAATTTCCCTTGACGCCTTCCCCCACAAATAACAACTTTAACCTTTCAAAATACTGTCTTCTAATCGTCCAGCTAAGCACATTTTGTAACAGAGTCGAGATTCTTTTTTAGAGTCCGTTTTTATTTCTAGACTTTGTTCACCTGAAGCTACATTACCTGCTTTTCCCCAGACTATCTAAGTCTGTTCTTTAATAACAATCTGAATAGTTCCCTAATGGAATCAGAGAGACATATCAAAATTTACTCCGCAATTCCTCCTGGTTCAGATTTTTTCCTAATGTTTTGACATAAACAGTTCTGTTTTGTGAGGACAGACTCCCTGAATTGGAATCAATTGGTCAAAGAGCTTTTCACTTTTTTTCCTTGAGGTATAGTTGGCATTATTACCATTGCACGGGTTCCAGGGAGACAACATAATGATTCAGTATTTGTGTGTATTGTGAAATGATCACCATGCTAAGTCTCATTAACACTCGTCACCATACAGTTAAGAAGATGTTTTTCTTATGGTGAGAACTTTTAAGATTTACTCTCTTAGCAACTTTCAAAGGTGCATTACTGTATTCATCATAGTTAATTATTTAATTTATATTTCTTAAAAAACCCACCATAGCTATGTTCCTATTGTAAACATTTATAATCCCAATTTTGCAGTAAGTGATCACCTTCTCAAGCACAAGCTGACTCTTAACCTCTCATCTTCCCATTTTGTTTCTGGCCACACAGACAGACACACACACACACACACACACACACACACACACACACACACACACCCCTCATGACTCAGCCATGCTAAAATATTTGCAGTTCTTTCGACATGCTTGAATATTCATGTCAAGGCTTTGGTACATGTTTCTTTGACCAGAGGGATATGTTTTCCTTCTCCTGAGCGTGGCCACATTCTTAGCTTTTCAAGAGAAATACTACCTTCTGTCTGCGAAGCTTTCTCTCAGCTTCCAGGCAAAACGAGCCACCCCCGACGCACACACTCTTCGGTGCTCCCACTGCAACCTGCCTGTTTAATAATAATAATTATATCGATCATAATAGTAATCAAGATGTATTGAGCCCTTATCATGTGCTCAGACAGTATTCTAAGCACTTTTCATGGATTATCCCAGCATTCACTGCTTTGTGGCTTAATGATCAGTTAGTATGTACATCTGTTCCCCCGCCCAGTCCATGAGTGATTTCAGGGAGGGGGCTGCCCCATCTCCTTCTTTGTACTCCGGGTAGCTAGCACAAGGCCTGGCACGGGAAATATTTTAGAAATGAGGATCTGAACCCACCCTCTGCTTATGACTCAGCCAACTGAGTCAAAAATGACCGATGAGCTGGGGAAGACAGGCTACAGGCAGATCCCAGGGTGCATTTCCCCCAGGGGATCACACCCTGGAGAAAAAGCAGGAAGGTAAAACCATCCAAGACGTCTTGATCATTACCAGGGCGCAAAGAGCACACTCCCCCCACCACCTCCTCTCTCCAGAGCCCTACTGTTTACACCCAGGTCTTTATAAACAGTTTCCTTTCATCCTCTGATTTCAGATCTTGGGAGCCTCCAGAAGACACTACTCTTCCCTTGCAGATTACTCGAAAGGGAAGAAAACAGACACTCAACAACAGATACTGTCTTTACCAAACCCGGGATGCTAATCTTGGGTACATAGTTAGCCCTCAGTACCTGTCCCCAATTTGACTTTCTGAGCCCCGGAACTCTGAGAGCCTCCTGAGGAACACGAAGCTTGAACTCAACTTCACAGCCAAAAAGTTTATGCCAAGATGGCCGGAGAGTCAGGAATGGGTATCAGGTTATTGGACTCCGTAAACCACTCTAGACCTTCTCACGTCCTCACTCCAGACAGGTAACTCTGCAGAGAGCAAGTAACCCACCTGACTCCCCTGTGAGGACAGCCTCTCTTTCAGAATCATGCCCCCCCTCCGCCTTGGGAGAATTCAGGCCACTGTGTGATGAGGGTCTGTTATGTGCCTGGCTCTGTGCTCGTCTCTTTGCAGACCTTATCTCCAGATTTGGGTCTGGGAGTATTTGACCAGACCCCAAGCTCTTTCTGCCCTACATCGCAGACTGATCTGAGATGCTCTGTCTGTCTGGTCTCAGAATGTGCACACCGTGATGCCCAAAATGTGTTCTGTGCTCAAAGGAGTCAGTTCCACAAGCATAAATGGCTTTATTAACTGCACGACTTGTCAGAGCCTTAACTACGCCAATCAATGCCCATTATGCGTTTCTGAGAGGGGGTGGAGGATGACACCGTGAAGTTGCAAAATTACTGGACTGCAAATCCTTGTTTTGGAAAGCATCACGTGGGACTAGTGGGCGGAAGAAAGCAAGCGGGGAAAGACTTCTTCACACTTGGGTTCTCATTCCTCATCATTTAACTCCAGTCTCGTTACCTATTTATTCCTTTCTCTAGTTCCTCTGGATTGTGATTTCGATCCTGTTCTGAAGTCATGCAAGCTCACCTAAAAGAACTATGAACTGTGGGCCCTTTATCTTCTAACTTGGCCCTCTTCTGATCACACTGCATGACGCTGCTTCCTCCCTGGTTACCCCCATGTCCACACGCACTGGGAAGGTGAACCCGGACCATCCTGTCGATGGGATGCCTACCGATTCCACTCCACTCTCAAATCAACTTCTGAATGTGACACCAAGTCCAACTGGCTTAGACTGACCTCCACCACAAACACAACCCCTGTCCTACATCTACCCAAATTCTTTTTCCTGGTTTACAGAGTCGGTAACATACAGCCTAATGGAAACAACACCTCAAAATTCTGGCCCAGATCTTTTACCTCATTTACAATCACCCATTGTGTTCTATCCACAAAATGATGGCCTAGATCCATTAATGTGCTCAGAGAAGACTGGGTTGAAAAAGGAGAGGGGGTGAAGAAGGAGAGGGAGAGAGAGAGCATGCAAATTTAAAATGTTTTTTTTTAATGTTTATGTATTTTGACAGAGAGAAAGAGCGAGCAGGAGAGGGGCAGAGAGGGAGGGAGACACAGAATCTGAAGCAGGCTCCGGGCTCTGAACTGTCTGCACAGATCCAGACACAGGGCTCGAACTCACGAAACAAGACATCGTGACCTGAGCTGAAGGCAGATGTTTAACCTACTGAGCCACCCAGGCACCCCAAGCACGCAAATTTAATCTAAGCCACTGCTTACTTAAAAATTGATAGGAACTAATTAAATTAATAAAATTTTATTGAACTTTAAAACAAAAATCAATTCTTTAAAAATCCCTGTTTCAATGAATCCAAAACCAATGAAATTCTTCTTTAAAATTAGATTGGATGGTAATCAATGCAACCCCTTGGAACTCAAAATACAATTTCTAAATTGAGATTTTTTTTAATAGCTTCAAGTACATAACTCATGTTTGCCTATTTAAAACAAAACCAAGGGGCGCCTGGGTGGCGCAGTCGGTTAAGCGTCCGACTTCAGCCAGGTCAAGATCTCGCGGTCCGTGAGTTCGAGCCCCGCGTCAGGCTCTGGGCTGATGGCTCGGAGCCTGGAGCCTGTTTCCGATTCTGTGTCTCCCTCTCTCTCTGCCCCTCCCCCGTTCATGCTCTGTCTCTCTCTGTCCCAAAAATAAATAAAAAAATAAAAAAAATAAAACAAAACCAAAATCTTAATATGTAATATAGTTTCTTTGCCTTTGAATGAAGCTGTTACAAGTTTTCATTTCATTCTGTCTGTCCAGTGGTGTGTCAGTAGATGTTTAGCAATCAGTCTTGGTCAGGGAGAGGGTGCATACTGATTTGGGACTTGTGCTGGTGTCCATGATGCAAATACTCCCGGGGTGGCTCATGATGCTAAGCTACCAAAGTGAGGGATGGCAACGAATGTGGAGTTAGCAAGTTAGCACAGTCAGGTCTCATGAGCTGGTTCGAGCTGGTTCTGGCACACCACTGAGTCTTCCTCCATAAGTCTGCATCTACAAGTGTTGTCCATCTAGAATATCCCCAACAAGATGGCAGCAACACGTACCTCATTCTCAGCCGTGCCGCACGCATACTGAGACGTGTGACGAAAGCTTCTCGACACTGGCGGGTGATCGCTGTGTTGACCCAAACAATATACTTAGGTATAGAGGATTACTAGGGGGGGGAAAAAAAAAGTAAAAACCACCAAAACTACCCAAACCTCTAAGTTCTATCGGGGGATCTACTAAAATATTTATTCGTTTGGCTTTATGTGGAATCAGTCCATCCACTTTTCTTTTATGCTCTCTTTTGTTTTCATAAACAAATGAGTTCTTATTGCTACAAGTAAAATAGAGTTCCCTTTCCTTCCTTCCTTTTCCTCTCTTCCACTACCCTTCCTACTCATAATTACTAAATAACTCAAAATACCTGCCAAGTTTGTGTGATCCCACGAAAAGATGGTGGAAAAGACGGTGAGTCTTCTTTCGTGAATGTTATGCCTCATCTCTAGACGAAATCTCCAGGAGTGCTGGCCGAATACGCACGAGCTTCGCTATGTCAGAGCGGGCAACGGAAAGGAAGGATGGACGGAAGCAATAGCGAGAGGGGAAGGTACCCGCCATTTTCAGAGTCCACCGTGACTGTAACTGTACCGGGGGTATTGTGTATGTCATTTCACTCAGTCCTCAAAATGACCTTTGGTGGCCATCCTTACCTTTAATTTTTAATGGACAGACTGAGGTGTGACTTTATTACATGTCTACCAGCACACAGCTCACGGGTGCTGGAGGTAAGATTCAAATGCCGTTTTCTCTGACTGTCGTGCTGGCGATTGCCCCATGACGCCATACTGAGCTGTACAAGTAATCTAGAGAACGTTTCATCCAAGTTGGCGAGGGTTCCCCTAGAAATTCCATCTCTGGGGCTCTTCTCTTTTTTTCTCTTCCTGCCTCTTGTGACCTACTTAGTTCCTTGGCCTTCTCCCCAGTGCCCGGGAGGACAGGAAGCAAGCACATTGTCTCCCTTCACTCATCTCATCCAAAGACTCCATCTGACTCTGGGTAAGAATTGGGAAATCGCTCCAAATCAAGAGGGGTAGACCTTCCTCTATGGTCGTCAAGACACATTCCAACAGCCCTTGCCTCTGCCGGGCAGCTGTCTCTGCACAGTCTGTGTCTTCGCTTAGGAAGCCGACGCCCCAGCCTGAGAAAACGGGTCTCTTCACCACGCCCCTTCTCTGGCACACGAAGATCCCCGTGTGTACAGAACTGCTGGGACTCATGGGCCCATCCGCCCAGGTCTGGCCGCTGGATATGACCACACAAAACTCTAAAGGATCCCAGCACTTGATGATATTCAGCAATATGCTGGGCCCCTGACTTCCGTAGGGTCACAGTTATATATGCAATGACCCATGTGTTTTAGTTCTAGAACAAAATCCTATCTGTGGAATCAAAGCCCAGATACAAATATAAGGTAAAATAATAAGGCAAAATACATCCCAGGTCAGGTCACGTCACCCCTCTGCTCAAAACTTTGTAACAAAAGAGAAAATCCAGAAAGCTTACTGGAGCCTTTGTGGCAGATTTTATTTTCTACGGTGGCCACAATAACATCTCCTGCCCCACATGTTCTTCTGGAACCTTGCTGCTTCCCCGCAAAGAGGTGGAGTCTATGTCCCCTCCTCTTAAAACTGAGTGGCACTTTTTGACTGCCTGGATCGACACAGTGCGGTGCCAGTGATTCTGCGTGACTTTGGAGGCCAGGTCATACAAACACCATGCACGTCTATCCTTTTCTCCTTGACGCTCTCTCTTGGGGCCACTCCAGGAGAAAGCCCAAGCTGCCCAAAGAGAGGCACACGCTTGTGCGGAGCTTTCGGCCAACACCCAGCACCCACTCAGCAGCCGCGTACTGGAATCATCTAGAAATTTCCCAGCACCGCGTCCGGCTTTTCTAGCTGACGCAACACGGAGCAGCAACGAGCCACCCTTGCCGAGCCGCCGCCCAAAGTACAGATCTACAAGCAACTGAACGCTGTTTTCAGCCACAAAGTGTGGGGTCATTTGTTACACAGCAACTGATAACTAGAAGAGCCTACCCGGATCTATACGAACCAGGGTCTCGATCGTTCTGTGATTCCTTCTCGGCCACTCTACGCTCCCAGGATACTCTGTACTCTGCACGTCCACAACCATGGAAAGCATGAGGGTTGGGGGGAAGACCACGTTCTTTAATTTCTTTCAATGATGTTTTATAGTTTTAGAAGTCACGTACATCTTTTGTTAGATTTTTTTCCCCTAATATTTAATGTATGTGATGCTATTTGCTAATGCATCCTGGTGACCCTCATTTCATTTTCTTAAGTATTTGTTGCTGGTACACAGACGTACATATTTCCATACTGACTTTATATTTATCAACCTTGCTAAATTCACTTATTAGTTCTTACACTTTACTTGTAGACTTTTAGATTTCTACTTTCCAGTAATGTTGTGTGCTAATGATAGTTGTATTTCTTCCTTTCTTATCCTTACATTTTAAAACAAATTTTTTTAATGTTTTTTTTTTTTATTTTTGAGACAGAGAGAGACAGAGCATGAGCGGGGTGGGGCAGAGAGGGAGACACACAGAATCTGAAGCAGGCCCCAGGCTCTGAGCTGTCAGCACAGAGCCTGATGTGGGGCTCGAACTGGTTAACCGCGAGATCACGTCTGAGACGAAATCAGACACTCAAGCGACTGAGCCACCCAGGCTCCCCTTATCCTTATATTTTAAAATTTCTTGTCCTTTCCTCACTGAACTGGCTTGGATATGCACTGTGACATTAAAAAGATAGTAGGCATTCTTGTTTGGTTCCCAATCTCAAGGGAAAGCTTTAAATATTTCACCACTAATTATGATATTTGGTGTAGATTTTTTTTTGTAGCCATTATCAGAATAAAGAACACTCTTCCTCATGTCAACTTAACAAGCATTTGCTGATCACCCATTATGTCCTAGTCACTATCCTACGCAAGAGGAGAATTTTAAATTCTCATTTTTTTTATTTCAGAGAGAGAGAGTGAGTGGGGGAGAGGGACAAAGGAAGAGCTGTGGGGGGAGAGAGAGAGGGAGAATTTCAAGCAGGTTCCACACTCAGCACAGAGTCTGATGAGGGGCTTGACCCCATGGCCCTGGGATCATGACCTGAGCCAAAATCAAGAGTCAGATGCTCAACCAACTGAGCCACCCAGGCACCCCCTAAATTCCCATTTTGAATAAGATACTATCCTTGCTCTGAGAAATTCACTATGTAGGGTGTAAAACAGGTAAACACCAAACAGAGTGGTGGAGGTGGGAGAATCAGAAAAACAACTCGCTCTGTCCAGGGGAGCTAGTGAAGGCTCTCGGAGCACAGAGCATTACACGAAGGTCTCAGGAGATGAGATAAATGAGATCCCAGCTAATAAGAATGATGTACAAGGCCTGCTCCCTTACAACTCTCTTCTGGGTACTTATCTATCCATGCGGACTTCCTTCCAGGGAGCCAAAAGATTATCCTAAATTTCTGTGCCCGTGACACTTAGATATTAATATTATCAAGCATTCTTAAAGGAGCTGTAATTGAAAGAATAAAGGATCCCATTGTAAATACTGGTGGGAACAATTCCTGAGCTCATGTGTACTCGGGTTTTCTAAGAACGTTACATGAGGCAAAATGCGGAAAGGGGATTATGCTTTCCATCCTGCAAACCCATTGTTAGCTCAGTGTCCATTCCTTTCCTAGATGTATTTGCAAGTAATACCAGAGGCAAAGACGAAAAGTTGACTTAGAGCAAGTTACACAGTATGTGGTTGAGAAGTACTTACCTTATGTAATCATGATACACATTAATTGTTAAATAAATACGTGTTGATTTGGCTTGGCCTGGCTATGTGTGTAGTCTAGCAAAGAAAATAATCTGATCAGGATGACATTACCTCGAGCCAGAGGCTGTTGAAAGGCATACAGAAGGACCAGATACAGTGGGGTGTTTCTGTTTTAAAGTTTTACATTTTTTTTTCTTTTTAAAGACAAAAGGGTACCTGAGAGTAAAAATAGGTAACATTATGGAGTTAGTTTTATAAGAGGCATCATCCAACTCATGTAATCCAGCATGGGACTATTTTATCTGAAGTATCTCTAATATCTTGAGTTTTGCGAAGACACTGAAAAGTCATGTGCATGTTCCACTGGTGACTTACCTTCTCCAGGAGAATGACAAGGTGCACGCTCGTCAAGGTCAGGTCCGAACATCAGAATTTATTCTGAAAGCAGAGAATAAAAGAAAGGTGGAGCTAGATCTGGAGGGACAAAAAGTGAGGGTTTTTGGCTAGAGGAGGTCTGGACGTAGAGCTGGTGCCCCGTCCGTTCCGTTTGGGACTCCTCTTCGCGGAGCCTGCCGGCCAGACTTCACAGGCCAACATCTGCCTCTCTTTGCCCGATGGCTTTCCCTGTAAGCTGGAGCCCACTGTGCCCCAAGTGCTAAAGAGCTAATGCCTCCGGTAAAGGCCCTGAACAGTGACCACTGGGGGTCTGTGTATCTCCCTCAGGCAGGAATTCTGAGCAGGGTGCCTACACTGGTTCTTAGATGTGCCCCGTGGGGGTAAGCTCGTTACCCGCAGAGGTAATTTGCGGTCTTATGCCCTCATCCCTCTACCAACACTTCCCGGAATCACTTCTGGGATAATCCAATGCATCTGGGATCTTGTCTTAGGATCAGCCTCTGGGCAAATCCCAACTAACACAGGTTGTATTTGACGTCAATGAAACCTATCACCATCCACTCCCCACTTTTCTGGAAGAAGATGGTGGAACTGTCCCCCGCAAATCACACACTCTCTAAAGGAGCTCACACTTTCTGTCAGAGGGTCATGGAGGACTTGAAGCAATTATCAGGACAAGTCAAGTCAAAGCAACTGTCAACTAAAATTGTGGATCAGTGGAGCACAAGCATCGTTTTTTGCTTGACTTAATTGCATAATTGCCTCAGTTCTCAGCTTAGTGCGTGCAAACCTGGAGACGAACAATTAATGATCTAACATGAGGGGGACCCATCTCTGTGGCTTCTGGCCAAGAGGGAGATGCATCAATGTCAAAGACAGCTATCTTCAGAGACCCTCTCAGGGGGAGAAATTTCTCTTTCAATTATGACCACCTAAAAACCATGATGAAAATTGCTTTTTATGAAATCAAGCCATGGAAATTAAACTTTAGGGGAAAATAGTTAAATTTTAGCCTTGGAGCCCTCTGTCTACTACATCGGAATTTTCCAGAGCATGTCAGACATTGCTACCAGATTCCATAAGAGTCTTGCTTCTGACATTTCAGCGTACTCAGTGAACATTTTTGTGTGTGAGCAGGCACCGTGGCTTTCAGAAGAGGGTTGTATTTAAATTCCATATCCATCCCTGTTATGGAGGAATCACGGTAATAAATGAGACTCTAGTCTTAGCCTTTAGTTCAAATGACAACATCAGGCGGGAAAAAAAATCCCAAATAATTAGTGACTACAAGTTTCAGAACAGTCCTTTAATCCAGGAGCAGAGTGGCTTGCCCCTAACAATGAGGTTCAACCATATCACACGATGACTGAAAGACCAACCAACAGCCAGATAGAAAGCTGGCCGAGTTTGTCACTTTTTTAAAGTAATTGCTGGATTTCTTTGACAAGCTCAAGAGTGAATTCAACGCCTCTATTTTCTCTACTTTTAAGCACATCTAACTGGACTTCACAGAAAAACAAAAAACAAAAACAAAAAATGCCTTCCCCCCAGTGGCCTCCATTCTCCTATTTGAATATGACTAAGATCAATCAATATACATTGATGAATGGGGCTTAACTCTAATGACTGATATTATTTCTAGGATACTCGCTTAATTGAAAAACATAGTCAAAAATAATCTCCCTCAGATGCAGAACCTGATGGTATCAGATGGTCAGCACCAGGGAGTTCTGTTGTGCTGTTTTGTCTTGTTTTGTTCTGCTTAAGGCATGAGCCAGAGCAAGGAATTAGCACCTTCTTCCTATATGCGGAAGCCTTTTGCTCAGATGATGTGGCTCAAAAGCCCCAGTGAAGAGTCTGCCTTGGCGATGACTAGGGAGGTGGTCTTACCCACAGTGAGGTCAAGTTCAGAAAAAGTGCAAAGTGGACGATCCACACTGAGTTCCTTACAGTTTCTTAGCTGCTTCATGCCCTTGCTTGCCTTGGGGTCTATATTTGTTCTTCTCCTTGCCTGTAAGGCTCGTTGGCCCAGGTCCCCCACCTCTGTACCCACCCCACATACACTCTCATTTTCATTCTGTTGGGGTTGGCATTTCAGGTCTGTAGAAATGGAGTTTTCTGGAGAAAGACACTGTTTGTGGGCTTTCTGAACCACTGCTATGTAAATCGTCACCCCACTTCTCCTCGGTTGGGTGTCTGCGCGTTAGCTCAAGGCTTAGCTCCTCCCTCCTTCCTGGGTGCACTGTGACCTCCTCTCCCCACTGGGCCTTGGACAGTCTCTCCAATCTACCAAGGCCAGCTTCTAAGTCCACAGCTTGCTGCTTGGGGCCCTTGCCCAGACAGGGTCCTTGGCTCCACTTGTCCCTCTGCCATAGCACGTCCTAGATATTCCCGGTGCCCCTGCCAACCCTGAGAGTCAGGGAAGGGGGAGTCCTATGCTTGCTCTGCATTCATTTGCTCTGTGATCGTGGGTAATTAACTTCCCCTGCCTGGATATCATTTCGCTCATCGCCAACAAAACAAAACAAAAACCCTAAAAGGCTGGAGCAAACTTACTCTCCAAGGGCCAGATAATAAATATTTTAGCTGTTGCCGAGCCACACGGTCTCTGTCACAACTACTGGAATCGGCTGCTGTAGGGCCAGAGCCGCCCTAAATACGAGTAAATGGGAGTGTCTTTGTTCCATTAAAACGTCATATAAAAAACACGTGACAAGCTGGAGTTGACCCATGAGCTCTAGCTTCCTGGTCCCTGGTCGAGATGATCTGTATGATTCCCCCTCCAGAATGCCCTGAAATCACCTCGCTCCTACCAAGGTAACCGAGTCGCTCCTGCGCAGCCCCCTGTTCTTTTCCTCCCGGTCACAACTGCAGACAAATAGAAAAGTAAACATACGTCGCTCCCAGCAGGCGATAAATTCCATGTGCACAGAGATGATGTCTATTTTTTCACCAGAGTACGCCGAGATTATTGCAAAGTGTGGAGCCCAGAGTCATCTCTCAAAACAAACAAAAAGTAAATGAATGAATGTGTCTGCTCAGTCTTTACGAAAACAGTCAACCAATTTTCTCTCAGAGAGGAGGACCGGTGGTACCCTACCCCCCCCACACACACACTGAAATACACGTTCCCCAACACTCTCTCCTGATTATTAGTATACCTGCATCTTTCCCCTGGTGGTGGGATGGATGTGTACTGAAGTATTCACAACTGGATTGTCCTTTCACCTGGGTGGGAAGGACTTCACGGCAGTGCTTCTCAAATTGTAATGAGCGCACAGATCACCTGGGATCTTGTTCAAATGCAGGTTCCAGTTCAGGGTGAGCCAGGGCAAGTCCTAAGACTCTTCACTTCTAACAGGCTCTCCGGGGATGCGGTGCTACAGATCCACGGGCCACAGTTTGAGTTGCAAGGCTTTAGGGCACTTTTCCTTCATGGGAGAACCTAATGAGCATTTGGGACTTCCTGTAGATACCCTTTGCCAGACTAGTTTATTTTGGTTTTCTTTATCAAAGCTGAAAATGGCTATTTGAGTTTTCTCGGCCTATGGCACAGAGATTAAAGACACCATAAGGAGTGGAAGTTACTTTCCATGCAGAAGGGTAAGCGTCGCTCTCCAGGTCTAATCTTGTAAAACGAAGGCAAGGTGTCAGGGCACACTCAGGTTTCATCTCTGCTCCAAAGGGATCCCAGGACACTGCAGGGGACCAAGGAAGGACGGATGGGCAGACGCCACATCGCAGCACCAAAGGACAATGCTCTTCTCATGGCCGATAGTCCGGGAAAAGGTACACGCTTGTGCAAGGATTATGTTTATTTTAGGAAGAAACGCTCCTTAACTCATGATAGTTCCTTCCCCTTGGACTGGACTTGGTTAGCACACCGCTTCCTCCTCTTCCCGCCCCAGGACAGAAGGGAGCGGCCTGCTGGATGCCAGAGCCAGGGAGAACGCCCAGCACAGGTGGGCCCAGCTCCTCCCTGTTCCTATGGGGCTCGGAGCCCCGCTGGAAGCAGGAGGTCTGCCCCACGCCTTCGGGCTGTCAACCTTCCCTGGCACGTCCCAAGCGCGTGAAGCCATCTCCCCCTGCACAGCATGTAATTGAGGGACCGTGCGCGGAATTCTTGGCCCCGTCTTCAGACCCACTTGGGTTTCAAACCAGACGCTAGAAGAAAGGTCAATCTGTGTCTCTTCATCTGCTACTCCTTTGTCTCTTCTTCTTTAGTTTCTTTAGACTCAGGCCCAGGACACAGATCAACCCTTCATTAGAGTTCTTCAAACCACGGGCGAGACTCGGGCTTGCTCAGGCTTTTCTGTGGACAGTGCTTAGAAACTGGTTCTGTGGCAGTGCTGGTCTTATAATGGGCAGTCACAGGGCGGACGCTTCCAGGCCGATGCACCGGGCTCCTCCGGCACAAACCCAAACGTTGAGCGTGCGGAACACAGAAGGGCAGCCACGTGCAGAGAAACCCTCCCCGAGCAGTCTGAATGACGCAAGGATAGTGGCAGAAAGGGCAGTGCCACAGAGCTGGGCTCTCTCGGATTTCCTCTTGGCTCTGCTACTTACCGGTTCCCTGAGCTTAAGCAAGTCGCTTTGCCTCTCTGAACCGCATTACCTCTTCCATGACAGGTAGATGACAATGCTCACAGCACAACTAGAGAAGGCCAGGAGTCTCACACCCACGAAAGATCTTCGGGTACCATGAAACTCTGAATGACGAGTGCCATACTAATAAGTATAGAACAATGATTCCAAATCTCCGATGTTCGCACACACAGGTCCATATCCATTAGAGAATCAGATCGCAGGTGTGCATCCAGGGAATCATGGATATCACGTGGTGTTAGCTGGTCTTCAAGAACTCTGCTAGTTCTTATCCAAACCCTAACTTTGTAAGTAAAAGAGGAGAAGCAATTGGCCCGAGGTCACATATGAGTTAGCGGCAGACTCATGGGGAAATCCTGACGGGCAGATGAGAGACCTGTGTGCCTGTTCCATGACATCTGGTATGGTTTTGGGGATTCAACCTATTATGTAAAACTAGCCCAACCTCAGAGAACGGTATGGGGCTCACAAATCCTGCACTCTGACATGGGTGCTAGTTGGAGTTATGTTTCAATTGCATGGACTCTCTCCATCTGACAATTCTGTTTTCCTCTGTGGTTGCTTTATTCCCAAGCTTTCTCCAACTACCAGAAAAGAAACTCACATAGTCTTCATGGCTCAAGAGTTCATTGAGATTGTCTTTCCGATAATTTTTGTCGGCCCCACTTATGTTATAAATTTACTCCTGAACTTATCAGTGTAGCCAGGAGGTTGAAATCCTGTCGTTAGGAAGACTTGGATCTGATGTCAACTCCTGGGGTGGAGTGGAGACATGCAGTAGATTTGAAAGAAACCACAGAGACTAGCCAAGATTATTATAGAAGAGGGAAGTGTTAGCTTAACAAAGTAAGGGATGCTATAAAAACATTATAATATGCCCCTTTGACACTCCTCATCAAATTATTAGCCATCTTGATGCTTTGCTTATTATCTTAGTTTCCCACTAAGCGAATGACCACAAACTTAGCAGCTTCAACAAAATACGTTAGTAGCTCACAGTTCTGAAAGTCAGAGGCCCAGTACGGCATGGCTCAGTTCTCTACTCAGGATCTTTCAAGGCTGAAATCAAAGTGTGAGCCAGGCTAAATGCTATCTGAAGGATCTGGGGAAGAACATGCTTCTGGGCTCATTCAGGTTGTTGGCAGAATTCAGTTCCTTGTGGTTGCAGGTCTCAAGTCCCCATTCCCTTGCTGGTTGTCAGTGGGGGTTGCTCTCAGCTTGTGGTGGTTGTTCTTGTATCCTGGCACATGGCTCCCTGCATCTTCAAAGCAGGAAACAGGGCAGTCCTTCTTGTGCACTGAATCTTTCTGACTTCCTTTTGTGCCACTAGATGAAGAAAACTGCTGATCTCCTATTTTAAGGCCAACTGATTAGTAACCTTAATTACATCTTAATTACGAAACCCCTTCTGCTATGTAATATCACATAATCACAGGAGTAACACCATCACATTCATTTTCCTGGCGATTAGGAAATTTGGAGGGTGAGAGAAAATACTCCTTTATAATTTTGCCTGCCACACTTACACTGGGCTCTGTGCACCATTCCTTGACTTTAGCGCTGTGGTTATTTATTTGGCTCTGGAAATGCCCTCTTCCAGGTTCTACGGCTGGTGGCTATCTATCGACTTCACGCCCCCAGCCCAGTGAAAAAGCATTTGTCCCCACACCCCACCTGTGGTACCCGACACTCTGCTGTCTTCCTCAAGCCTCATTTATGAGAACAAAAGAAGCAGCAGGACTGGGAAGTGACCTTGGAGCCCACGTCTACTTTTAAGGCACGCTCCAAGTGCCAAGGTATAATCTGAGTCTTCCGCTCCAAAGACCACCCCCCAACATCCAGGACAGGAAGGCCGATCTCCTGCGGTAGCTCCCCAGGTTCTCTCGGGACCTTAGGGGAAACTGACACCTGCTGGGATTTTCAATACCACCGTGTCCCTCCCTTCAGGTCAGGCTGATCTTTAAGCCTTCTCCATTTAATCTCTGCTTTAAGAATACCACAGAAAAATAAACCACAAATCGAAACGAGTTTCCTTTGACATGACTCAGAGGAGGCAAGAGTGGAAACCCCATGGATAGAAGACCCGTCTAACTTGTTTTGCCATGAGTGGTGACTTGGGCTTTACACATCATTGCTCCTGGAAAGAGAAACCTGTCTCACTGGAATGGAGGAGAATCCCTGCGTTCATGCCTGAGTGGAAGGGTATTTTCAAAGGGGCTGAGAGAGGAGCTGGAGTTAGCCAGGGGAAGTCCAGCCAGGGGAAGACAGAGGGCCAGAATGGAAATCAGGCAGACAAAGACAAACTTCAGGTCTAGGCATTTCATCTAAGGGCAATGTCTACAAAGTCAATTCATGAAAATGAGGGTTGGAGGAGGGTTCTGTGATCAGATACGTTTGGGGAAAAAAATGAGTTGAAGAAATCAAGTTTTCTGACCGCAGAATTTTTTCAGACTTTTGAATATATAATGGGCATTCAGAATCTCCAGTGAGGGAACAGAGCAGGGATCGGGAAACTTTTTCTGTAAAGGGCCAGAAAGTAGATAGTTTAGGCACTGTGGGCCACAGGGCTTCTATCGTGCAACAACTCAACTGTGGTTGTAGCAGGAAAGCAGCCATGGGTAATATGCAAGTGAATGGGTGTGGCCGCGTTCCGATAAAACTTTATTTACAAAAACACGCAAGTATTTGGCCTTCAGGCCACAGTTTGCCAGCCGTGAGGTAGGATTAACACATTTATTGGACCACAGAATCGTTCATTCACTCATTCAACGTGTTAGTAATTTTTATGGGTCAAAATTAAGAGTCTTGCAGGCAGGACGCGCTCTGGTTCCCTCTTGTTTCCCTGATGTCTGTAAGGTAACCAAAACTTACTGAATAGGAAATATCGAATGAAACGGTAAAATAAAACAATCCTTCCAGAAGAGAAGAGAGCCTCCAAAGGAACACACTGATGAACTATTTAAAACAACGCTTCAGAGCAATAAGGAGCAGCTGTGTTTTGGAAGAGAAGAAAAGGAAAAGGAGAAAGGTAGAGGGCTGAGAATGAAGAGGAAGAGGAGGAGATACAGAACAGGGAAAATGGAAATATAATAAGAGGCCAAAGGAGAGGAAAAGGAGGAGGTGGGGGATCAAAAGGTCTGTTTCTACCCACCAGAAAACGGCTTTCTGTGCCCCTGGCATGAGTGTCGGTGTCCTGAAAGGACAAGCCTTTCATGAGGTGCTGAAAAACCCACTTTGGCATTAATTAACAAGATCACTAGGCTGTCATAATTGCAGAGAGAAAGATAAATCATCAAGAGATATTTCCTAACAGAAATGCAGGTCATTACAAAATATTATTTAAAGTCACATTTACATATAAAAAGGATAAAATGGAAGTTGTCCCACTTGGCCCCCGCCTTTCCTCCCCTCTCCCTTGTGCCTGATGCAACGCACAGGAGTCAGCACACAGCTCCCGGTAAGCCAGGGGCTTTGGAATCTTGGCGGAACATGCTCGCAGAGGGGCTCAACGGACACGGAGCTGTGAGAACCCAAAGGAAAGTTTGCAGGCGAAACCTCAGGGCTGCACCACCAGGTCGCCAACTGATTCGGTGCCCCTTGTGCTACTAAACACTTGAGTTCCTCACTTAACTGAGGTCTCCGTGAATCCAGTAACCTTATCCGGCTTCTTCTCCCCTCCATTATGTTCTCAACACCCAGCCTGTACTAGAACACTCAACAGACACGTATTCAAAATACTGATCAATTCTTCAGAACTCAGCTGAAGAGTTGCCTCCTTTGGAAGGTTTCCCCACATGTTCCAAACTAGATGAAGGTGTCCTCTCCTCTGAGACACTGTGGCATCCCATGCTCCTCTGTATGGGGGCACTTAGAGAAACAAACCGACAATGGCAAAATGGAACAAGGGTCAAGCTCCCCCTGCCTCATTAGAAACAGAACTGCTAGAGACGAGATCCTGGTACCTTAACTTCTATAACCTTATCTCTACCACCGACCTAGGCGTGTAGTGCATACTCTTAGAAAGCACTTCTCTCATGGATTTTGATAACTCCACTACGGCCAGGAAAGGCAACGGCAGAGTGCTCAAAAGACAGAACTATGTGGATAGGTCAGAGGAACACAGAAGCCAGTTGAATTCGCCCCAATATCTACCACTGGAGCAATGTGAGCAAAAATAAATAAATAAATAAATAACGTAGTATATCGGGTTAAAACCCAGAGTATAACATAAACATCCATAAGCTCATACTAACATAATGAACGTTCGAATGAATGAATGGAAAAACAAATGAAAGAGAATACACAAGTCCTCCATACAGAACAATGTCAAAAAATTTATGTAAATACTCTCTGCTCAGGGAGGTGGAACATATTCCCCACCCCTTAAATTTGGGCTGCACATACTGACTTTAAGCACATAGGACGGGAAGGGAGGGGAAAGGTAAGTTTACAGTGAGGAAGCCTCATAAACATACTCAGCCAGGTGAGCGGGGTCAACATCGACAGGGATAAGACGATGAGAAAAACATCATGAGAAAAAACATCAGGCAAATTCCAACGGAGGGTCAGGCTAGGAAACACCTAAAGGATACACCTCCAAACCATCAAGGCCATCAAAAACAGAGCGAGTCTGAGAAACAGTCAAAGCTACGAGGAACCCAAGGAGACGTGATGACAGAGTGTCATATGGAATTCTGGACGGGGGAGACGATACTAAGTTTAAAACTATGGAAATTCGGTTCCAGTATGGAGATCAGTGAATAATCACGTATCGGTTCTGGTTCGGGAATTGTGACAAAGTTGCCACACTAACTGATGACGTTAATAATGGGGGGAACTGGGTGTGAGGTACAAGGAGACTCTCCACACCATCCGTGCACACTTTTCCAAAGTTCTTATCATTCTAAAACTAAAAGTTTAATATTTAATAAAGTAAACAAGTAAAGCCACGAAGAAAATAACAGTAAACACAAGACCAAGGCCCCCATGAACCCCACAGGCAGGACGACCACTGTTACAATGACTGTTTGCCCCTTGCATTTGTACAAACACACCCCACACCTCGTCTCTTCAGCTCTAAGCCAGCTCTGAGTGCAGACCTTGGGTATACCCCTCGCTGAGGTCTTCTGGGTTACTTATCTGTACCATTGAGGCTGACATTTCTTTCGTGGTCATCTAGCAGTGCCAGGCGTAAGTCATCTGGCAAGCCGGAAGCCAACACTTTGAAATTTGCGAGCACTGAAGAACCGCCTGGGGAAGCATGGAAGAATGCAGATTCCTGGGTTCCATCTCAGAAATTCTGATTTACTCTGTGTGAGATGAGTCCGATTAATCTGCATTTTATTTTTTTTAATGTTTGTGTATTTTTCAGAGAGAGAGAGAGAGAGAGAGAGAGAGAGAGAGCGCGCAAGCAGGGAGGGGCACAGAGAGAAGGAGACACAGAATCTGAAGCAGGTTCCAGGCTCTGAGCCGTCAGCACAGAGCCTGACGCAAGGCTCAAACTCACGGACTGCGAGATAATGACCTGAGCCAAAGTCGGACGCTTAACTGACTGAGCCCCCTAGGCGCCCCCAATGAATCTGCATTTTAAATAAACCTCTGAAGTTTTTCCAGTTCACACATTCACATCAGCCCTGAGCTAGGGGTCAAGGACTAAGACCCACTTTGATTAAGTGTCACTCTTTTGCTTCGCCTCCCATATCTGGTGCCATGATGCTTCCTAGGTGCTATGAGCCAGCAGAGAGTTGACACTCGCTAAATATCTGATAAAAGAAGCAACACATGGATGAACTGTCAAGATCAGCATTTAAAACAATTCTTTTTCCTGTTTAAGAACTTTGACATTGAGTGTCAGGCAGAGGGATCCATGACTGTTAGGGGCTACAGGCTATGGGAAATGAGATACAAAACCACATCCACTGACATTCAAGGCCATTCACTGTGCCGATCATGACTGAGGTCCAACATGGTGGAAAAAAACTTTCCTTCTCAAATGTGAGACGGACTCTTGCTATTTGCTGTGCTGAGCTAATAACATTTTTAGAGGGTTTTTTTTTTCCTCTCTCTCTTTTTGCAGACTCAATTAGATAGGCCTGCCTTCTGAATCAGCAGCTCAATAATTAGTTTGGTTGCATCTGCAGGTAGAAAACTGGAGGCCCTCTTTCCCCTAGAGGCAGAAGGATGCATACGCAATTAACTAATTGCAGACCGATGCTCCTCATAAATGCTAGAAACAAACACTCACAGACACACACATACCTTGATGTCCAGAAGACAGTCTCTGACCTGGGGACAGGGGAGAGAGAATGATACGTTCTGAAGAGGCGAGGCGTTTGGGTAGAGACAGGGCCTCCTGCAGGGGTCACTCCTCTGGTGCCCCAGGAGCAAAAGGACACGTGAGAAGGTGGGATGTTCCCCGTTCCCAGAATTCTTTCAGAATGGCTGTCATTGTTCAAGTTAGAATATTGCCAGTTAATTGTTGGCTCCGAAAGAAAAATTATGAGCCGGGGAAAGGGTTCTGCATGGATTTAGTGTATTTGAATAATTTAGACCCCCGCAGTTCATTTGACAGGATTGTTTTTCTCTTGCAGGAGCCTGCTGTTACAAGAATTAAAACTGTCGGGAGTACCAGGGGCTGTGCTGGAGCTTAGTAATGAGGTTTATCAGTCAATAAATGATTTTATACAGCAAATTAAACTGTAAATTTCGTTTGGGTGGTAAATATTTAGAGAATGAAGATATCTGGTTAATGAGGAAGGCTGGATGTTTAAAAAAAAAAAGGGGAGAGAGAAGGAAAAAAGGAATGTCAACCTTTTAAATCTTGAATGTGGCTGGGACTGGATGACAATTTGCTCATTTACAGGTCTCTCTCTCGCGCGCGCACTCTCTCTTTCTGTAAATAACAGAGAATGGCTTCGTTGTTTGTGTATTTAAGGATGCAGTGGCAAATCCTCCCCTCGCTGACTTGCGCCTACTGCCTGAATGCGGAAATACCTCCCTCACGGGGTCCTTAGGAAAATATGCAAACTGCTTATACAGTATTGAGGTTCATCCCTTCTGCTAGGATTTATTTTTAAGTGCAGATACCCTAGAGTTGTGCTTATCCACCATGGTAGCCACGCTCGGCATGTGGCTGTTCGAATTTAAGCTTACATTCGTTAGATTAATTAATTAAATATACTACAAATTCAGTCTCACGGTTGCATTTGCCACATTTCAAGTACCCGGTCGCTACATGGGGCTGTTGCCTGCTGTACCAAATAGCGCAGACATAGACATTCCCATCATCAGCACTATTCCAGAAACTGTCAGACAATCTCACGTGTCCTGAGCTGGAGCCATAGATCTGATGGCCCCTGGAATGATGTAATTGGCACATGATTTTTTTTGATTATCATAATTACGTATCTGTGTGTATGTACAAAAGGAATATTACAACTCAGTTGTCAAATGTGTGGTTTCATAAATGTCAATGTTTAGGACACGACAGTTAAAGTGAAAACAAAAAAAACAAGCAAGTCGGTTTAAGAAAATATTGAATAAATCAATATCGGTTGTAACTATTTGCCATAAATCCTGAAGAAGTACACAAAGGAATGGCCGACGTTTGAAAAATACTGAGCCAACAGACGCCAAGGGACAGGAAGTTTAAGAAGAGGTGAAAGAAAAAAAAGAAGAGCAGAACTGAGAGGAAGAGAGGTAACAACGTTGGAGTCAAATTTCTCTAACCTTCCAGTTTCTCTCTGGGCCGACCCAGACCAGATCACATGGCTACCTACCTGAGTCATAAATGGTCAATACATACTCCATAGCTCCATAAGCTCAGGCTTCATGGCATTTCCAGAAAGTTCATTCAACATGAATGCCCTGTATAGGTGGGATTTTAGAAGAGGCTTCTAGAAACTCTATACAGCACCCTACAGAGTCCAGATACGAGTGTGATTTACAGATGACTTTGTAGGTCACAAGTCAAGAGTGAAGATCAGTCCATTCTGACCTGCACTCCTCGCTTTCCATGTCGAGATTCCAAACCCAGTCACTGTCAGCTGGGAGGGCCCATCACCTCTGCCTCACGTGGCTCATTCCTTGAGCCAACTCCCTTCACCTTCCTGCTCCAGTCCACCAGTCATACCCCTACTCTCTGATCACTGGACGCTTCTCCATACTGGAATGTGGCAGTCTGTGACCTCGGTAACTTTGTCCCACAACCTGGTCAGAGAAAACACGGGAGAGCTGGAAGTAGCATGATATCAGAGTCCCTACAGAAAAAGATGCCATAGTCAATTTGGATCGGTGGAAAAGAGTTTAACCAGGACTACTGATGAAGTTACGGGTAGGGTATAGGTAAACCACCAGTTTCAGAATCTTGGGGCCAGCAGAAGGAGGGGGGCACCATGACGATTGCCAGACCTGAATGGACAAGGGGAAAAAGGAGAGGCATGGTGCTGAGAAGGAGAGGACACCCCGACAGGAACCATGATCTCAAGTTGAGGGATAATGCCAGCTCTTGATGACCTATAGAGAGGGAGCAGGGCAGAGAAGGGTGGAGAGTATCTTGGAGGGGCTAAGGGAGGCAACCAGCACAATCACTCTGACTGTTCAGGTCAACTAAGCCTCATTTTCTCATTTCCTTCCTGTGTTGCTGGAGAGGTGTAGAAGGTCAGGAGGCCCGTGCTCTATATTTGCCCCAGAGTCCCCCTCCTGGAGCTTGTCCTCACAGACGGTCTCCCAGCTCTAAGTTATCAGTGACGGTTCAACCTTCTGGAAACACTGTCATATCCCATCTCTGAGAGGTTGCCTGCCCAGCTCCTTCGGAGCTCGGTCACCGGACTTGGAGGTCAAGGCTTTCTCTTCCTCATTCTGGTCTAAACACTCACACCTCAGTGTACCCCCTTCCCCAAGTTCTCTGGAGGTAAGTCTTCAAGGCCATGTACAAGGGTAAATTATTTCAATAGCAAGTAAGAGGAAACCTCATCTCAGATTTGCTTGAACAATAAAAATAACCATTAGATCACGTCAATGGAAGTTCAGAGGTTCTTTGAACATCATGTTCTGGCTTTCTCCTCACTCTGTTCCTCTGCCTGTGCTGGCTTTACCCACAGGCTGATGGCAACATGGCCATGGCAGTTCTTGGCCTATCTGCACACAGCAATGCCTAGAAGACTAATGGGAGTCACTGTGAAATAGTTCTGTCCAGGAGAAAGCAAGCCATATATCTAATTTAAATGGTCTAAGAGTCATATCAAAAAAGTAAAAAGACCCAGCAATTCTACCTACTGAGTATTTACCCAAAGGAAACAAAAACACTAATTCAAAAAGATACACGAACCCCTATGTTTGTTGCAGCATTATCTACAACGGGCAAGATATGGAAACAATGTGGGGCGCCTGGGTGGCTCGGTCGGTGAAGCATCCGGCTTCGGCTCAGGTCATGATCTCACAATCCGTGAGTTCAAGCCCTGCGTTGGGCTCTGTGCTGACAGCTCGGAGCCTGGAGCCTGCTTCAGATTCTGTGTCTCCCTCTCTCTGACCCTCCCTCGTTCATGCTCTGTCTTTCTCTGTATTAAAAAGAAATAAACATTAAAGATATGGAAGCAATGTAACTGTCCACTGACTGATGAATGCACAAGTGACTGAGTCAGGGAAAGACAAATAACACATGATTTCACTCATACCTGGAATTTAAGGCACAAAATAAACAAAGAGAAAAGAGACAAACGCACACAAAAAAATAGACTCTTAACTCTAGAGAAAAAACTGGTGGTGACCAGAGGGGAGGTGGGTGGGCAGATGGGTGGAAAGGTGAAGGGGATTAAGAAGACACTTATCATGATGAGCAGGGGTTAATGTATAGCATTGTTAAATCATTATATTGTACACGTGATAGTAATATAACACCATACGTTAATTATTCTTGATTTTAAAAATCTATTTAAAAAAAAGAGCCAAAAGAAATGGGCGAAATTAAATTCACCAAAATATATTTTCTTTAACCCAATATATACAAAACACCAACATTTCAATATTTAATCAATAGTAAAAATATCAATAAGAGATTTTGCATTCTTGTTTCATACTAACTTGGAGACCTAATGTCTGTTTAGACTCACCATACATCGAGTGCTCAGTAGTCACATGTGGCTGGTGGCTATCTTACTGCACAGCTTGGCTCTAGAACGTTCTCCCAGAAGAGTGAGGAAGACCCCAGAACACTGCTTCCTATATCCACTGGCCCAGTGGGGTACGACACCCTTCATGGAACAATCACTCACAGGGGAGATGATTTCCTTGCAACTAAACCAGCTCACCTTTGATGCTGTGCATGGAGTAAGTTCCCCCTGAGGCAAATGAGCTACTTAATGAAGATGAGGAACATAAAACATAAATCAAAAATCTAAAAAATGAGTTTCCTACTGGTGGGAGGTGTATTAGATCCTGGGTAATCCACCAACAATGTCCACAACGGGCTGGCTCCTCCGCTGGGGTGCTTCACTGACTCTTGGCTTGAGGGCCCATTCTACCCTTGATTTAAACTCCTTTCCGCTAAAGAGAGAGATCTGGGAGGGCTGGGGGAGGTTTTCCCCTCTGTGGGTCCTAGAAAGCTGACAGTGATGTAACAGACCCTGCCTTCCAGCTCCACAGAGATTGATTTAAGAGCCATGTGCCTCATGGGGCTGATTGGGCCTTTTTGGGTAGAAAACTGCTTTGTCAAATAAATCTTATCCGCTGTTTAAGCAACTTCTGTGCCCTTAGTATCCAAAGGATACTAAATGGGAACTCAAGTGCTTTCTTCTGCGGATAAGAGAGGCTAAAAAGTATCAAGAGTCTGAGCATGAGGTCGTAATAGTGACAGTTACCAACAATTAAACACGCACTAGGTACTTTGCATGTGTCACTTCATTTAATTTCCTTAGAAAGTAATGAGCAAAAGAAAGTAATGAGTAAAAGAATACAAATGGGTTTGTGTTGCTCGTTAGATAAATGTGAGCTGCTACTAAATTCCATTTTCTTACCTTCATCTCCATGAGGTAGACAAATATCTGGGGAGTCACAACAGCGGGTTGTGAGTTTGGGATGGTTTTCTGCGCATTGCTACGGCAAGGACTTGGTGCTCATGAGATAGAAATTAGGCGTAAATTCTGTGAGCCTGAGTCCAGGGCAGTGCTGAATTGAAGATGGTGAACCCGAAAGCATATGATTCTTAGGGTGGTGGCTGCCCTCTGTGTTCGCTGTGTTTAGTCAGGTCAGGGGAAGAACAAGCACAAATCCAGTATGTGTTGACCGGAGGTGAAGCCCAGATTCTCGTCCTGACCATTTCAAAAGCATGAGCTCTGCTTGCGGCTAGCCCGGGTTCCATGTAGCATCCACCATTTTCCGGTTGCATGACCTTGGACAAACGGCACAGTATCTCTAGGCCTCAGTGTTTTCATCTGTAAAATGGGGATAGTGGCTACCTAATGGTGTCAGGGTTTGGAGTAAATGAGGTACGCAGGTCAAGCAGTTACCGCCGAGATTGTCGTCTAGCAAGAGCTCAAAAATGTAAGCGATCACCAAAAACAATCTTCACCACCATCGCCCCAAGAATAACGGCAATGAAGCCAAGGCTTCGTTGGATACAAAGTACTTTACTCCAAAACCAACACGTGTACCGTGAACCATCCATTCCTTTGTTGAATATGGCATCTGTTAACCAGCTTTGAATAATTTTTTTTTTAATCTTATTTTGTCTGAGAACATCTGTGTCCATCTGGACGCTCTCCTCTCTAGCATTTCACTTTTAAATCTGATGTAACTATCAGATGTTCTTGCACAGATTCTGGGACAGATCTGAGTATTATTGAACAGACATCAATTATACTGATGGCATGAGGCATGTCAATCTCAGCAGGAAAAGTGACAGCTTCCTTATCATCAAACCAGCAAGCTTCCTGATTAATTTGCTGGTATTGTCAATAACAATTCACAGAGGAGATGGATGAGAGCATATTGTTCCCACCTCATTCTTCCCTGTTGATTCTCTTCCGCTAAAAAAGGACTGAATCCCCCCCCCCACCCTTTCCATGCCCATTCCCCACATTGTAAGTGTTATTTGTCCTAAGTGCCCTTAGTAGAGAAACTATTCCCTTCAGCTTGACGTTAGACAGAGCACCATCTCTTTGTTGGAGGCTGTGCAGTGTTTATTTTTTATTCAAGAATCAAACTCAGAACGTCTCCCCTTTTTGGCAGGTCCTGGGAAACTGCTTTGGAGATTACTTGCGGTGAGAGAATATTCAAGACCAGGCTTCCTATCGGTAGTTGAGTAGAGATCACCTACATTAACCTGCTTCCTAGGATCTGTTACATCTATTTTTCTATTGCTTTTAAATAGTTTGGTTGGGGTGCCTGGGTGGCTCAGTCGGTCGGGTATCCGACTTCGGCTCAGGTCAAGATCTCGTGGTCCGTGAGTTCGAGCCCTGTGTCGGGCTCTGTGCTGTCACTTCAGAGCCTGGAGCCCGCTTCAGATTCGGTGTCTCCCTCTCTCTCTGCCCCTCCCCCACTCACGCTCTGTCCCTGTCTCTCAAAAAATGAACACACGGTAAAAATTTTTAAATAGTTTGGTTATAGCTTCTGACATAGTCCTGTCTTCTCTTTGCTTCACTGATTCCCCTTATATCTTTTTTATTTTTTTGAAAATGGGATTAGATCCACATGATAAATTTCTCTTCTCTGTTTTCACACAATTAGAATATTGGTTTTGTTTTGTTTTCTTGGTTTTGCTTTTTGTTTTTACAGACACTACATTTCTCAATGAAGATTTAAAAGTCATTTGACAGACTGAGGTGAATTATAATGGGCTCTGTCATACTTTTTATAAATGTATGAAACTCTGAAAACTATCCTGTGACACATAATAGTTTAAGCTAAGAATGACTCTTCTGGCTTTTGATAATGAAACCCTCCTTTGCCAGTAATTTCAGGTCTATTACCTACTCAAAAACTATTCAAAAGCTATCAATCACCTATTCAAAAAAAACACTTTTTTCCTAATGACTCTATCCTTATGAATTTCTGCTCACGAAACCGGAGGTTAGCCATGTACCCCCAGGAGTTTTAGGGAGTGCCTTTTCTTTCGTTACATACTAGGCATGCCATTAACCTGTCAACCCCAAAGTAAATGGGCTGTATGCTGTGTCATAATGATGGTCCCCTCTGCAATTAAGAAAGAAAGAAAGAAAGAAAGAAAGAAAGAAAGAAAGAAAGAAAGAAAGAAAGAAAGACAAAAGAAAGAAAGAAAGAAAGAAAAAGAGAGAAAGACAGAAAGAAAGAAAGAAAGACAAAGAAAGAAAGACAAAGAAAGAAAAAGAAAAGAAAGAAAGACACAGAAAGATGAAAGAAAGAAAGACAAAGAAAGAAAAAGACAGAAAGAAAGACAAAGAAAGAAAGAAAGAAAGAAAAAAGAAAAAAAGAAAAAGAAAGCCTGATATTTGGAGATGACTAAATTATGCCAAATTTGGGCTGAAGGTGACACTGGGGTGTGGTCCACAAAGTTGGCCTTATATCTGTGTTAAATATAAGGAAAGAGAAAGAGTCTGTCTCTCCAAAAACAAAGTTTCTGAAATTCCATTTTCTTCCCTATGAAATAAGAATTATAAGCCTTAGTAAGCATGGGCAGGTCTCTTCTCATCCACCTCAAAAGACTTTATCTGAGAACATCTCCCCCACAAAAACATGAAGAAGGTCCTAAAACCACATGGTGGAAAGTGAAGTCCCCATTCCCCACCACAGTAGCCATGACTGTTTAGACCAGAAGTGGCCACTTTCCCCAGAAATATTCAGGAGCTATCTGGACCAATCAGATTCTCCCCCTTGGGAATATGGAATCAGGACAGAGAAATGCCAGGTCTTAAGATGTAGCTGTGGAGAGTGTAAAGGTCACCATGGTACGGCCATGTTTGGACCATGTGCAAAAAGGCAAAGAAACCTGCTTTGCAACCACTGAAAGAGAGGGATGACGAGACCAAGGGAAGAGACACCCGTATAGAATTAGACACAAAAGCTGACAGGACCCGAGAAGGGAACTTCTCGCTTCGGCCGACAACGTTCCCATTGCTACTGACGTGTGCTGACACCTCCCCTCCTTGGCTTCCAGAAGACCCTGTCCTGTATCTTTCATTTTTAAATTTTCTTCTACTTTTGCTTAGGCTGTTCTTTGCCGCTGAATATCATGAGACATAAGGTAAAAGGAGATTGGCATCTAACCTGCCTTGTACAGTGAATGGCTCAGATTTAACCAAAACTTTGTTTTTCTTTCCCTGTACAGGCTGACATGCGACATGCATACGACAGGGGCTGTCCTCTGGAAGATGTTACAGCAATATGAGTTTGAATGGGATGAGATGATCAGTAAGTTTCCAGGTGGCCAGTGAAGTTTAGAGGGGAAAGAATAAGGTCTCTGACTCAGCTTCTGACAGTGTAACTTCAGCGTGTGTGTGTGCGTGCGTGTATCCTTACACACTGAAAACAACGCATAACGTATGTCCATCCAATCAGTGGTTCAAACTGTCTGGCTTTCCCTGTCGTTTATGATTCACGCAAGGAATTCTTCCCCCTTCTTCGCGTTTTCTCTTCCTCCTCCTCCACCTCTTCCTCCCTCCAGGGTCCTCTAAGAGCTCAGGGGAAATAGTGACTCATTCTGGCTCTGCTAGGAGCAGACAGTAGGGGGCACTGGGGCTGGATCATCCAGGATAATGAAGTGATCACACAGGGATGAGGAAACTGGAGAAAGGAAGTGCTTCATAGACACAATGGCATATACTGGAGAAGGACAGCAGCTTTGACACCAGACAAACTGAGCCTAGACGGTGCGAGGCCTTGATAGTTACACCAAAGGGTATGGGTTTTAATTCAAAAGCAAAAGGTCACTTTTGAGCTGACAACAGAGAAAATCCTTCCGTGAGAGTCAGATGTTCTCATCTAGATCATAGTGAGCAGTGAGCATTCTTGTGGTGGCCAGACTCCAAAGCCAGCCTCCGGTGAGGCTCGCCTCCCATGCGGGATCTGGGCGGCTCCCATCTCGCTCTTTCACCAACAGAATGTGGCAGAAGTGGCTCTCTGCTTGGCAGCTTTCACTGGGGCTTTTGAGAGCTCTAAGCTGCCAAGTAAGATCAGGATAGGAAAGGACTTTGTGAGTTGAAGTATGGTTAAAATGTGATTTATTTGGGTCTGGGAACCGCACCATTAAAGCGACAGTATCGGGGCGCCTGGGTGGCTCCATCGGTTGGGCACAGGACTTCAGCTCAGGTCATGATTTCACAGGTCATGGGTTCGAGCCCCACCCCAGGCTCCGTGCTGACAGCTTGGAGCCTGGAGCCTGCTTCAGATTCTGTGTCTCTGTCTCTCTCCCTCTCTCTTTGCCCCTCCCCTGCTCACACTCTCTCTCTCTCAAAAATAAGTAAATATTAAAAAAAATAAAATGACAGCATTGCTCGAGTCATGAGACAGCTAGACACGTGTGCCTGGACTGGTGCCCCCCCCCCCCCCCCATGCCCTGCAGAGGGAGCTGGTAAGGCAAAGGCAGCATGTCACCTGCCTGGTTGTGACCAGGCCCTGGAACCTGCAGACAGGGATTCTGAGGTGCAGCTGGTTGAGTGTAAAAGCACTGAGATCGATTAGTGATGTCTGCTGCAGCGCAGCAGGAGACATTCCTGCTCCCCTGGGACCTGTCCGCTCAGACAGAGATGAAGCTACTTCCTCGGGCCTCGGGGACTCGAAACACGCCAACTCCATAGAGGGTGGGAGAGTTCTGATCAGCCGGCTGACTCTCCCCCGACAGAGCCAAGCGCTGAATGGGAAGAAGAGGGAGCCCCCACCTGAGGGCCAGGACCCTCCCTCCATCTCCAGGCCAGCAGGCCCGGCGGCCCGCCCCCCCCCCCCCCCAGAGCCGCCCAGCTCTGGTCCAGCGGGCGTGAGAGTCGTTCACCCTTCAGGCTGCCCCCAAACGGCTCTGCCGGGTGCGATCCTCAAGGGCTGACACCAGCTGGGAACCTGAGAGGCCCGGCAGACCCCGTGGCTCAGAAAACTCCCCGGGCCACCCCAGCCCCTCTGGAGACCCCGGATCCGCCTCGGCTGACAAGCTGTGACACCGAGAGGCCAGCGCCGCGGCTCTCGGCACACAGGGCACACAGGGCACACAGGGCACACAGCACGCGTCCCTTCCGGGGGCTCAGGGGCCCCGCCCTGCACGCCCCCTGCTCCGGGGCCTCCCGCCGCCCAGAGGAAAACGCGGCCATGTGACCCCAAGTGACACGCTCAACGCTTTTTCCAGCACGCGCGCTGAACACATTGGACTGGGCGGGGTTTGGGGGTTTTGGGGGTTGTTGTTGTTGTTGTTGTTCCATTTGGTTTGGTCTTGTTGTTTTGCATTTTCTTCACAAAGCCTCCAACAACGTGTAAAACAAGACGTCTGTAAAACAACCAAACCCGAGTGGCGCGGCTGTCCGCCTTCGTTATTCCAACTCTGAGATTGACGGCAAAAGGCAGAACGTTTCAATAAAATAAAAGTATGTCAGCAAAAAAAAAAAAAAGAAAGAAAAAGAAAAAGAAAGAAAAGGAAAAAAAAAAGCATGATGCCATATGGAGAAAGCACTCTGATATGATAAACTAGTAAAAAAAAAATTGATGAAAAGCAGAAACACGTAAGACTGCAATTTAATCTTTTTATTTGAAATATAAATATTGTTACTATCAAGCTTGACAGTATAGAAAATGTGTGCCCTGCAGCCTTCTGACAAAACAAAATTTATATTTAAAACTTCCTGAAATAATACCTTTCATCCATAGGGTTTTGTCACATTGCAATGGCTGTGAGCTTACGGTATGGCCCTGCACCTTTAATTATTTTATGCCTAGAAGACACATTTTAAATAGAAGAGGCGGGTTACAAGAGTTTTGACAGCTGAAGCTGATTAAAATACTGACAACATGCACTCTATAGAATTCCCTGAGGTTTTTGTCAAAGACCCACAGGAAAGTTAAAGATGAGAATCCAAAAAAAAAAAAAAAAAGAAGTATTTTTACCCACCAGCGTGTAACATTCAGGCCAGGCTAGTTCATCTGCTGCCTGGCCCTTGCCAGAGAAACTTTCAACAAAAATTCCCTTTTTCAACTGTTGCAAGGCTGCAGACTGAAGAAAACGGGCCGGCCGATTGAGTCGGCTAATCTGTTTCCAGTTAACAAAGCACAGGGCCTCTTTCCAAGGCCAGCTGCCTCATCTCATTTGCTGAGGGGAAGAAAAGCTGGACGGCTAGCTTATTTATTTATCAGTCTTTTTTTTTTTTTTTGTTCTTTACAAGGGTGTTACCAACTGGGCTGGTTTCCTGGATCTAGTCCCCACGTTGTTTCTCATTAGGGAATGTGACTTTTACAACCCCAATCCAATCACTCCTGTTGCTCCCCGCCTGGGGTGGTGAGCCAGAAGCCACTGCACCGAAGGAGCCATCCATCTAGAGATGGTCTCTGAAAGGAAAAGGCCTCTCGATACCCGAGGCCTGAATTGTAGGCCTGGATCTTTATGAGCTGGTTGCGTCCCACGTCCACTCACTTATTCACTGCACCGACTTAGGTGGAGTACCTATTAGGGGCAAGGCTCCTGGGGCCATCACCCTTGAGGAGGGCACCCATCTAAAAACCGTGGCCAAATACGATACACCTGGCAAAACTGTCCTTCGTAAGGGATGGAGAGTTCAAAGGCATCCCCAGACAAACAGAAGCTAAGGAGTTCATCGCCACTAGACTTTCCTTACAAGAAATGCTAAAGGGAATTCTTCAAAGTGAAATGAAAGGACACTAAGTAACAACATAAAACTCACTGGTAAAGGTAAATGCATAGTCAAATTCAAGATACCCAAAGACTGATATCACTTTCCTCTCTAGCACAAAAGTTTAAAAATAATCATAGCTACAATAATTTGTTAATGGATGTGCAACACAGCAAGATGTAAAGCGGGACACCAACAGCGTAAAATGTGGGGGAAGGAGAAGCAAAAGTGTTTTTGTATACAACTGAAGGTAAGTTGTTATCAGCCTCACATGGACTGTTGGACCTAAATGATGTTTTATGTAAGCCTTGTTCATGGGAACCACAAAGCAAACGCCCGTGGTAGATACACAAAAGATAAAAAGAAAAGAATTAAAATATACCCTTACAAAAAATAAATCACAGAGGACGAAGGGGACAAAGGAACTACATTTTTTTTTTATAAAGTCACAAAACAATTAACAAAAGGACAACAGTAAGGCCTTACCTATCAGTAATTACTTTAAGCATAAATGGGCTAATTTCCCCCAAACAAACAAACAAAAAAAAAACACAGAGTGGGTGAATGCATAAAGAAAAAAAACCAAAAACCAAAAAACAAGATCCAACAATATTCTGCCTAGAAGGGACCCACTATAGCTTTAAAAACACATTAGGCTGAAAGTGAAGGGATGGAATAAGAAACAAAGGACATCTCTAGATATTGGCTTGACCATTATCAAATGGGTCAATTAACCAAGAGGATACATTAATTATAAATATACATTCACCCAACATTGTAGCACCTAAATATTCGAGGCAAGTATGACTAGAACTCAAAGGAGAAACAGACAGCAATCCAGTAATGTTTGGGAACTTCAACACTGCACCTGCAGCACTGGATAATCCAGACAGAAAACCAATAAGGAAACGGCAGACCTGGTTAACACTATTGAATGAATGGGCCCAACAGACATACAGAATATTCCATCCAACAGCAGCACGATACACTTCTTCACAAGCATGCTCAGAACATTCCTCAGGGTAGATGGTATTTTGGGCCAGAGAGCAAGTCTTAACAAATTTAAGAAGATTTAAATCATATCAAGTATCTTTTCTGACTACAATATATGAAACTAGAAAATCAATAACAGGAAGAGAAAGGAAAAATCCACCAATACGTGGAAATTAAACACTATCACCAACAACCAGTGGGTCAACGAAGAAATCAAAAGAGGGATCAGAAAGTATCTCGAGACAAATAAAAATGAAAACGATATACAAGAACTCATGGTGAGTGAGTTGCAATGAATGCCTGCATTAAGAGAAAATAAATTACTCAAATAAAAAACCTAACTTTACATCTCAAGGAACTGGAAAAAGAACTAGTTAAGCCAAAATTTAGCAGAGGAATGGAAATGATAAATATTAGAGCAGAAATAAATGGCATGGCTCTAGAAAGATAATAGAAAAAAAGTGAAAGAAAGAGTTGGTTTTTTGAAAAGATAAACGAAATCAACACACCACTAATTAACCAAGAAAAGTGGATTCGAATAAGATTCCAAGCGACAGAGGAAACACTACAACGGACACCAAAGAAACACAAAGGATGTAAAGGGCTACTCTGAACAGTTATATGCCAACAGATTGAATAACCTAGAAGAAATGGATAAATTCCTAGAAACCTGTAAACCCACCAAGAATGGAGCATAATGAAAGAGAACATCTGAATAAACAAAACACTAAAGACTGAAGAGACTGAAGCAGTAAGCATCAACCTCCCAACAACAACAACAACAACAACAATAACAACAACAACAACAAAGCCACAAGATGGTTTCATTGGTGAATTCTACCATACATTAAAAAAAAAAATTAATGCCAATCTCAAACTCTTCCAGAGGGAACACTCCCAAAGTAATTTTATAAGGCCAGTATTAACTGCCCTGATATCAAAGCCATCTATAGATTCAAGGCAATCCCTATGAAGAGTCTAATGGCATTTTTCACAGAAAAAAAAAAAAAAAAAAAAAACACAATCTTAAAATTTGTATGGAATCACAAAGATCCAGAATAGCCAAAGCAATTTTGAGGAAGAACAAAGCAGGAGGCATTACTTACTAATTTCAAGCTACATTACAAAGCTATAGCTACCAAAACAGTACGTTATTGGCACACACACACACAAAAAGACACATAAACCAATTGAACAGAACCTAGAACCTAGAAATAAACCCATGCATATACGGTAAACTAATATTTAACAAGGGAGCCAAGAATATACAGTGAAGAAAGTATAGCCTTTTCAATAAATGATGCTGGGAAAACTGGATATTCACATGCAAAAGAATGAAATTGGATTATCTTATACCACTCACAAAATTTGACCTGAAATGGATTAAAGGCTTAAATGTAAGGCCTGAAACTATAAAGCTCCTAGAAAAAAAAAAAAAAAAAACATAGGGAAAAAAGCTCCATGATACTGCTTTTGGCAATGATTTTTCTGGATATGAAACTAAAAGCACAAGCAATAAAAATAAAGAGAGAGAAGTGGCACCACATCAAACTTAAAAGCTTCTCTATAGCAAAAGAAACAATCAACAAAATAAAGAGGCAGCCTATGGAGTGGGAGAAAGTATTTGCAAGCCATATATAAGATCTCGGATAAGGAGTTAATATCCAAAATATATAAGGAACTCACATAACTCAATAGCAAGAAAACAAATAACATGATTTAGAAATGGACAGAAGACTGGAATAGAAATGTTTCTAAAGAAGACATACAGATGTTAAACAGGTACATGAAAAGATGCTCAGCATCACTAATCATCATGTAAATACAAAGCAAAACCAGAGTACCACCTCACACTTGTTAGCACGGCTACTATCAGACAAGAGATAAGAAGCGTGGGCAAGAATGTGAAGAAAAGAGGGGCGCCTGGGTGGCTCAGTCGGTTGAGTGTCTGACTTCGGCTCAGGTCATGATCTCATGCTTCGTGAGTTCAAGCCCCGCGTCGGGCTCTGTGCTGACCACTCAGAGCCTGGAGCCTGTTTGAGATTCTGTGTCTCCCTCTCTCTGCCCCACCCCTGCTCGTGCTCTCTCTCTCTCTCTCTCTCTCGGTCTCAAAAACAAACATTAAAGCGAAATTAAAAAAAAAAAATAATGTGAAGAAAAGGGAACCCTTGTGCAGTCGGTGGGATTACAAATTAGTGCAGCTACCATGAAAAATAGTATGGAGAATCCTCCAAAAATTTAAAATAGATGACGATACGGGCACCTGGGTGGCTCAGTCGGTTAAGCGTCTGTGCCTGATATTCACAAGTCCTGTGGGTAGAGGCAAGGAGCACCCTGGAGCATGCTGGGAATGGACAACTTGGCTGTCAGTTTGGAATCCGCTGAAATGAGCAAACACGGAGGCGGAGGAGCAAGGGAAGGAAGACACGCACGGAGCACCAGCCACCTGCCCGAGCCCTCCAGGAGCACATTCTACTGTGGACGGCACTTGTGTGGTTTCCAGATGTGGGCTGTTACAAAAAGTGCACCTATGAACACCCCACTCGGTGTCGGTCGGGTATGTTCTTTAAATTTGTTTTACACCAGAACATTTGCGTGTCTGGGCCAGAGTTGCCCATTTATTAAGAGAACAGACGGGCTGTGTTTCATCTGGCTGCATACATCCTTAAACAGAACTCTTGAAGCTACAAGCAGTCAATCCCGGACCCAAATCTCAAGGGGGGCGAATCAGAGGAAGTTCAGAGGGGCACAGCACTACAAATTAACAAGGGGGTGGGAAGATCTGGGGAAAATTTACCTCTGACCCGGGCCAGAAAATCCAGCTCATTATTACTTTATTGTGCTTTGATTAACACTTAATATCATTCTGAATCACTCCCGTTAAGTTATTCTTCTATGTTTCCCCTACGTAACGCCTTAAATAGAAATAAATTGCAACATTAGTTAACAGCATTACATCATGTGAATTTTAAACACCACAACTGGGGGGAAATAAAGCTTTATTGGGAGTGGAGTTATAAATCTGCATTAGACAAAGCTGCAGATATTTTTGGAAAGAGTTGGCTATGTGAGCTACTCAAAAAGCAAATTGGTTTCTTTGAATTCCCCTAATGCTGTTGTGGCTTTCTCTGATGCTACTGCCAATATTTCAGGGCCCTGTCTTATGACATAAGGCAAGGGTACTGTTGAACTTGGCTCCTGAAGTTGGGAGGTGGGGAGGTGGTGGGAACAAGGGGTGGTTTGGGAGCTTGATTAAGTTGAATTTAAAGTCAACCACAACATTCAAAAATAAAGAGATTCTCGATGAAAGGCAATCTGAGCTGAATGTGGAGAAACCAGCCCTATGTATTTTATTACATCCATTCTTTAAAAGTTTTAGTTTTAGGGGTGCCTGCGTGGCTCAGTCGGTTGAGCATCTGACTTCTGCGCAGGTCATGATCTCAGGGTTCGAGGGTTCGAGCCCCACGTCGGGCTCTGTGCTGGCAGCTCAGAGCCTGGAGCCTCCTTTGCATTCTATGACTCCCTCTCTCTCTGCTCCTCCCCTGCTCACACACTGTCTCTCTCTCAAAAATAAATAAAGATGAAAAAAATTTTTTTTAAGTTTTAGAATCTAGATCATTGAATATTCTCAGTGGAAGGACAGCATGAGTTTTATTCATTTACCAGTAAGTAGTTTGCTAAACTAGCAAGAGCATCACCTTTAGAGTCAAACCTTGATTTCGAATTTGTGACCTTGGGTAAAATTTCTTGACTTTTCTGAGCAGGATGACCATGTGCAGTCGTACAGGTTGCTAATAGCAAAAAGTTTCCCAGCAGAGGGGGCAAGTGAAGACTGAAATCCTACCTGTGCCCCATTAGCCAACTCATGGAGCTATGTCTTCCGGGGGTCTCATTTGCACAAAGTCACTATATAAGCTTGTGGTGGCCCTGACTCTAAGCCTCAGTTTCCCCACCTCTAAAATAGAATACTGAACTTCACAGAATTAAGGTGGGAATTTTTAAAAACGTCTTCTTTAATGTTTATTTATTTATTTATTTTGCGAGAGAGGCAGAGCGTGAGCAGGGGAGGGGCAGAGAGAGAGGATGACACAGAATCCGAAGCAGGCTCCAGGCTCTGAGCCGTCAGCACAGAGCCTGACGTGGGGCTCGAACTCACAAACCACGAGATTGTGACCTGGGCCGAAGTCAGACACCCAACCGACGGAGCCGCCCAAGCACCCCTCCTGTGGGAATTTTTTAAATATCACACAAGTAAAGGGTGCAGCACACTGCCTGACACACTACACACATTTTTACTTTTGGCCACGGTTTTTGCCTTCCCCGTGCGAGTGCCTGTTGTATGCAGTTCTTGTCCTGGGTGCCAGGAAATAGAGTGGAAGACAAGGAAACCATCTCCTTTGGTGGGGGGGGGGGGGGAGCGTTAAATATGTAAGAAGCTTCTCTCTTTACAGATCCATTCATAAAGGTGGCCTCTCTTTGGGTTGCTGTTTTGTTATAAAATCAATATCGTGGCTATCACAGGAATTTGAAGAACGAGAAAAATACCACTTAGCGCATAGCCCATTGTTATCGTATCTGTGGATGCAATGATTGCTGTCCTATGACAATGCTTAACAAAGAAAATTCATGCAAATCCGGACACAAATGGCCTTGTGATCCAAACGAGAAAGACAATGCTTACAAATAAGAACTGAGTCTGACTCTCAGGCTGTTTTAGGTCGATTTCTAGTCACTGGATTGGTCCTAAATATTCAGTCTGATCCCATTACAGTCACTGAACCATTACAACCACCGATGATAAAATAACCATTTTAGCTCAACTGTTCAAGCTAGTCATCTATTTTTTGCCACTTGACAACTGGACTAACTAATGTGATTAAAATATGGTTGAGTTGGTGCCAGCATAGAGATACCACCTATGATCGAGCAAAGAGCACAAGCCATCCAGAATGTGGATGTGCAAGACAGGACAAAAATGGACTGTGCCTGAGGCTTGAGTCTAGGCCCAGGCTTTGCTTCATACGAACACAGGAGGCAACTGACTGGGGGGGGGGGGGGGGGTGCAATCTGCTAACCAATAATGGAGTCCCCAAGGGTGTGCCAAACAGGTGCCACGACTGACTCAGTCTGGAGCGACTCTATACTAAAACAAGAGATGTGGCCAGAACCTGGAAAACGGAGCTCAGATTTAAAACCGGAAATATGAGAACTCTGAACATTTAGTCGGAGATACTAGGTGGAAGGTGGCATGAAGAATATCAAGACATAGAGACCAAGCGAAAGCACGGGGGACCAGCACATCAAAAGGGAGGGATTTGTTTCTGTTGTAATTTTTGCATCTGTTGAGTGTCTGTTCACAACATCTGCCCTAAGATTGATTTTGTGATCGTCCATGATTGATGGGAGAGAGTTTCGATGGGAAGGTTTAAACGGAATGAAATAAGCCATTTAAAATGAATAACATAACACTGACAGAATTGAGGTGCGAGTGAGTGCAGTAGATGGGAACAGAAACTAATTTATAAATATGCTCGACGAACATAGACACATGTTTGCGTGCCTCGCAGCGTCGTAACAGCAGGGTCATCGCCGACTCTGCACCAGTGTTTTCCACATATTTAAGTGCGTGGGATTGAAATGCTTCAAACTTGTTTCATTTCGTTTATTTTATAATTAAAGAGCTGAGCTTCTGAGATGAAATTCCAAAGATGAGAAACCACTGCTCCTTTACGAGAACATATGTGAACTGGTAAGAGAGGTTACCCCCAGAGGGAGGAAGAGGGAAGAGTAAGGTGGCAGTTTTAGTCAAGGTGCCAAAGGAACTTTCTCTGCATCTTTATTATTACCATTTTGGCAACAAGAATTTCTTTAGGAAATACATTTGTAATTAAAAATAAACATTTTTAAAAAACAATTGCTGTGTTTATTTCTAAAATTCTTTGAGCTTAACATACTGTAAAATTGGCTTGTGTGTGTGTGTGTGTGCGCGCGCAATTCTATAAATTTTAACGTACGCATAGATTCCTGTAACTACTACCACGATCAAGATACAGAACATGTCCATCACCCCCCAAAATGCTCCTCACGCTCTCACTTTGTAGCCGCCCCTCCCCCATCCCTAACACCTGTCAACCATTGATCTGTTCTCTGTCACTATGGTTTTGTCTTTTTGAGAATGTCGTATGAAGTATAACATAACCTCTTGAGACTGGCTTTTTTTTTTTTTTTTTTTTTTTTTTTTTTTTACTTAGTATGGGGCCTTCGAGACTCGTCTAAGTTATTGGGTGTATTAATAGCTATTCCTTTTCGTTGTTGAAAATACCATAGCAGGTGGATGCCCCACATTGAGTTTACCCATTCATCCCCTGAAAACCAATCAGCTTGTTTCCCTTTTTTTCCAGTTCCGAGTTCATAAATACTCACGAGCAGGTTTCTGTGGGAACATAAGTTTCATTTCTCCAGAGTAATGAAAGGATCCTAATCCTCTAGAATCAGAGCAGGATCGCTGTATCATATGACAAGTCTATGCTAACTTTACGAAAACAACCATAAGACTACTTGTCTCCCAGATTGTACCGCTACTCCCTCCAGCAATGCGGGAACATTCCAGTTGCTCCGCATCCTCACCAGCACTTGGTAGTGTCACTATTTTTTTTTTTTTGTCACTCTAACAAGTGTGTAGCAGTAACTCAATTTGCATTTAATTAGTTGCTAATGATGGAGCATCTTTTCATGTGCTAATTTACTCTCTCTTTGGTGAGATACCTGTTCAAGTCTTCCGTTGTTTAAAAAAAAAATTAGGTTATTTGCTTTCTTACTACTGAGTTTTAGAGTTCCTTATAAACCATGGATGGAATTCTTCTGTTGAATATGTAGTTTGCAGAGACTCTTCCCTAGATTGTACCTTATCTTTTCCTTTTTTAATAGTATCTTCCACGGAGCAAACATTTTTTAATTTTGGTTAAGTAATAATAATAAAATAGTTATTATTGGGGCGCCTGGGTGGCGCAGTCGGTTAAGCGTCCGACTTCAGCCAGGTCACGATCTCGCGGTCCGTGAGTTCGAGCCCCGCGTCAGGCTCTGGGCTGATGGCTCGGAGCCCGGAGCCTGTTTCCGATTCTGTGTCTCCCTCTCTCTCTGCCCCTCCCCCGTTCATGCTCTGTCTCTCTCTGTCCCAAAAATAAATAAAAAAAAAAAAAAAAATAGTTATTATTATTTTAGTGAACTATGCTTCTGGAATGTCAAAGAACTCTTTTCCTCGTCCCAGGTAACAAATATTTTCTCCTGTGTTTTCTTCTAAAGTATTATCATTTTACATTTTACTTTTACATCTACTACATAATTTGATTTTTTTTCTAGGATGCTAAGTTTAGGTTGAGGTTCTTTTATATACATATGTAAAAGTCCACAATTTTCCAACACGACTTGTTATAAAGAATATCCTTGGGGCGCCTGGCTGGCTCAATCGGTTAAGTGTCCGACTTCGGCTCGGGTCATGATCTCGTGGTTCACGAGTTCGAGCCCCGCGTCGGGCTCTGTGCTGACAGCTCGGAGCCTGGAGCCTGCTTCGGATTCTGTGTCTCCCTCTCTCTCTGACCCTCCCCCCATTCATGCTCTGTCTCTGTCTCAAAAATAAACAAATGTTAAAAAAAAAAAAAAAAGAATATCCTTGCTCCATTGAATTCTTTTTTCCTCTTTTAAAATTCAAATCGCCATGTTGGTGTAGGTCTATTTACGAAACCTCCACTTGGTTCCATTGGGTTTGAATGTCTCTCTGTCAACTAACACCATCTGCTTTGATTACTGCAGAGCTGCACTTAAGTCTTACTATTGGGTCGAGTGCTTCTCCACCATCATTTTCCTTCGATAAAATCATTTTGTTACTCTGATTCTTTTGCCTTTCCATTTTTTAGATTTTAAAGTAAATTTTTAGGGTAAATTATTCTAGATGTATAAAAAGAATCCTGCTAGGATGTTGACGGGGAGGGCATTAACTCTATAGATCAATTTGGGAAGCAGGGACATGTTACCATGCTGAATCTTCCAATCTGTGATCATGCATATCTCTCCATTTATTTAGGTCTTCTTTTATTTCTTACACAAGCTTTCGTAGCTTTCAGCATATACATCCTGGACATGACTTTTAGATGTGTGTCCAACGATTTCATCTGTTGTAGAAGGTATTTTTGCCTGTTTTTTTTTTTATGTTTTGGCTTGAAGTCTTCACTGCTAATATGCACAAATACAATTGATTTTTATATGTGAACTCTGTATCCTGGATTTTCCCAAACTAACTCAGTGGAACTGAGAGTTTATAGTGTCGTTTCTGTTGCTTGTAGATTCATGAGGATTTTCTAACAACTCAATCCTATCATCTGTGAATTAGGACACGTTTATTTCTTCCTTTCTAATCTCTATAAATTTTATTTCCTTTGTTTGCCTTATTATCTTTGCTAGAACTTCCACACACAAAAAGTTAAATAAGAGTGCTAAGAGTATATCTCGTTTGCTTATTCCAAATCTCAGGGAGAGAGCATTTGTTCTGCTTTTCATCATTAAGCTTGACGTTATTAGGCAGCATGAAAACTTCACCAGACGATGGTCATATTTTTTGCTTTCAACCATTAAGCACATTTTAAAAACTTAAAGTGAGAACAATTCACCATTTTATTTACCCAGATATTTACTACTTTAATTTCCCTTCCTGTGTTTCTTCGATGTTCCACGTTTCAAGTTGGTGTCACTTCCCTCTGACTACAGCACTTCCGTTTTAGACCAGGTGAGCAGGTCCAATGGCAACAAGTTCTTCTAGTTTTCGTCCATCTTAGAATGTTCGGGTGACCAGCTGTCTTGCCTTTCCTGGCTTTAGCACTAGAAGTCCTGCATCCTGAGAAGCCCCTCAATCCTGGACAAACAGGGATATTTTGTTCCCCGAATATCTAAATCTTACCTTTACTCCCGGAGGACATCACTGGTTGTAGAATTCGGGGATGATACTTCATTTCTTTCCATGCTTAAAAAGTGTTTTTCCCCCTCCTCTGGCCTCCCTGATTTCTGGGAGGAAAACCACGTCATTCAGATTGTTACTTGCCTACAAGTAACATGCTGCTTTCAAGATTGTGTTACCTTTAGATTGAAATCGTTTGATCATAATGCATCTGAGAGTCTTCCATTTGGTTTATTCCATTTGAAACGCACTGAGATTCACGAATTGCCGATTTACGTCTTTTCCCAAATTTGGGAAATTTTCAGCCATTACTGCTTCAAGTATTTTGCTCTGCAGCACACTACTTCTCCTCTCTCGGATTCCTATAACACAAGCGTTTAACCTTTTGGTGGTGTCCTTACAGGTCCCTGGGGCTCTTTTCAATTCCTTTCCTTTTGTTTCTATCCGTTGTTCAGATTGGACATTTTCTACTGGTCTGTCTTCAGGTTCATCTAGTGACTCTTCCTCTGTTTAAACCCTATTCTGTCATGAAGGACATTCAGGGAGGGGCCGTGTGGTTTGTTTTGTTATCGTTTTTATATTTCTAAGGTTTCCACTTTTTATCGATCTTCTCCTTACTCGGTGAAATGTTCTATCATTCCATTCTTTTCAAAAGTATAAACTTTTACCTGGATTGTTCGAACAAGAGCTGTTTTAAAGACTTCATCAGGTAAGCCCAGTATCTGTGTCACTTTGGCGTTGATATTTTATTATCTTTTGCCACACAAATTGATACCCTTCTGGTGCTTTGTATGCCAGGTGATGTTGAATTGTGTCCTGAATATGTTGAGTCTGAGGTTACAAGACACTGGATCTTGTTTAAATCTTACAGGGAATGTTCACATTTTTGTTTTACCAGGCAATCAACCCCATTGGGTCAAGGGTGCAAATTCTCCCCAGCCCTTTGTGGGCTGTGGTTTCAGTTTGAGTCTCATTTTCAAAGCCCTTGCAGTTCTCTTTGGATTTCTCCGGCATGAGTTTCACCCTGCAGGCTGTCTGGGACCCGGCTGGTGGTCTACCAGTTCAGTTCTCAAAGGCTTTGGTATGCTCCTCGGGATCAGAAACACGCATGCTCAGTGTGGAACGAGCCCAGTTCATACACAACTTAGTGGACTTCCTTTAGAGGGCCAACGTCCTCTCTCTACGTAACCTCCCCAGTACTTTCCACTACCCTGAAGTTCCTTTTTCTGGTTCCCCCCACTAGAAAGCTGGGTTCTTAGTTCCCCTGGTCAGCTGCAGCTTCCCCACATCTGCACCTACATCCAGTGGGAAGAGAGGAGAGGAAAAAAGTGATAGGGATACATCACTCCCTCTTGGGATCAGTTACAGAGAAGGGTTCATCTTCCCCAGAGATTTAGTGGCTGGAAGGCCCCCCATTTTCATCATTGACACTGCACTGTCACCACTGTGCAATGATCACCCGGGCACTGGGGCTCGAGAGAGTAAGCCATTTTTCAAAGGAAAGAATTTCCCCGCTCTCTCTGAGCTTTGGGAGTCCACTTTCCTGCTCTTTTCGAGTTCTCTCTGTATTGATGCACACTGGTGTGTTCTCAGCTGACTTGAGTCTAGGCTGCAGGGTAGAGGAAGGCAAAAAAGCTGTAAACTCACCACGGGTCCCGTGGTGGCACTTTGAATTCTGATCTTTGTCCCCAATATGCCTGCTGCTGTTACACTGAGTCTTCAAATAGTTTCTCTGTGCATCCTGCTGAGCTTTTACAGTTTCGTTCAGTTGAAGAGCCAGAATGCACTATGTATGTATCATTTTACCTGGGACTGAAACCTACTGCCCTTATGTTTTCAGGTTTATCCTTGGAGAAACATAGTGCCATGAACAGAACTTGGGTACTGAAGTCAGATTTGAGATACACTTTTCTCTGATGCTTACCATTAGATGTGTAAACCCACATGTGTCGTTTGTTTGGCCTTCCATGAGCCTCGCTGCCCCTCCTTGTTAAGCCGGAGACAAATGTGTCACTGAGGGTGTTGTCTAGTTCAGAGAGGCAATGTGCAAAGCGCCTCACACAGAGAAGGTGCTTAATTACTATTCATTTATTATCTCCCCTTCCCTGTCTGCCTCCCTGATCCTGCTCTCCCGGAGCAATGACGCGGATGGCATCTGGAGTGTGAAAAGCCATGTTCAAACTGATTCTGCAACATCCCGTGACTGGGAAGCGGTAGGAAGAGGAAGGAAAAGGATAGTGACTACGTAAGACTAAGGCGACTGTGAACATGAGAACCTATGGTTATATACAAACAGGGTACACAGGGTTTTAAAATCAGCATAAAAACATCAAAGGAGAAAAGCTGGATGGTTCTGTTCTGTTAATATATCATTAGGAAGATTCCTATTAATATGCTACCACAGCTATCGACATTTCATTACGAATGCCGAAGATATGACAGCAAGAAATTACAATATACATATTTAAAAGCCCAGCTTTATATTTTCAGCACTGGAAATAAAGTAGAATATAGTAAGAACGATCAATCATTTAGTTGCTTAAAAAAAGGCAACCGTTGCTTTTGGGGCGGGGGGGGGTTGGCACATTTATTATTGTTTATTATTAAATAATAAGTGAAAATGCTATGAAAATACTAAGTTGGACTATCCAAGTCCTGAAATTAGATGCTCCAGGATTAAGGTGGAGCTCTCCCCACTGATGAGGCCTCCTTTGCTAAAGACCGTTCAGGAAGCAACACAATGGACTCTGCTCTTTCTACTGTTGACGGCGACATCCAGCATCTTGCAAGAGGTCCTCACTTTGGGAACCAAAGGAGGGATTTTCTCTCCGGCTTCAGACACAGCAAGGGCTAGACATCTCCTGAGCGACCATATATTTTCATTTCATAGCCCCTGTAAACCATGTGCCCTTTGGGGGTTGGATTCCAGAGCCCTGAGATCCAAATTGGTGGCCCGTCTCTATCCGGGAGAAGAGGACGCATGACAGGTACGTACAGACTCTGTGTGCTGACCTCTGTGCTGTGTGTGTGCGTGTGCGGGCACGCACGTTTGCTTTAAGCACACATCACTCACCCTTATTTGAGAAGGAGACACTCTGGAAAGAACTCATCACCTGACCTCTGGTTTCACCACTCTGCGATCACTGCTCCTCACAGCTGCCAAGATGATTGTTCTCCAGAATCTGTCTGAGGCTGTCATGCTACTGCTTGGAAACTCTTCATTATCCCCCTGCTGTTTCAGACACTGGGAGACCGTAGGGTGCAGCAGCTTGGAGTGTGGAGGCTGCCTGCGCCGAGCTTCGAGTTCCAGATCCACCGCTGTGCGCCTTGGTAAAGGGACCCAACCTCCCTTTGCCTGTTTCCTTGCCCTCGAGTAAGTAGGAGCCAGTACCGACAACCTTCTCGAATGTTCTTCCGCGTGCCCTTGTAGCTACCATGCCAGCTCTCCACCCCAGCCTGGGTGACCCTGTCTCCTTGCACACACTGAAGACATCTTCTCCTCTCCACCTTTGCTCAAGCTGTTTCTCCCACCAGAAACCCCTCTTCCTCTCCGCTCAAAAAACGTCCACACGTTCTTCAGGTGTTACATCACCTCCAACAGTCTGAAATCCTTCCTTCCTCACCTTTCCTGTAGTATTTGGTCTCCACTATACTTCCACTAATGCATTTATCTCATTTACCTGATAGTTGGTTAGTACCTACTCCACAGATAAGGCATTGGGCAAATTTTTGTGGAGATATTAAAAAAGGAAACCAGAAAGTTCTCTTACTCCTAATAGAGCTTATAGTCAAGGAGGGAAAAGACACAAAAATGTTTAAGGTTTGGAGATCACGAAGGAGCCTAAATGTCATAATGAAACATTAAGTGTTACGGGAGCTCAGGATGGCTCTTTTCACTCTTCTTACACATCAGTTGACATTCTTTTTTTTTTTTTTTAATGTTTATTCAGTTTTGAGAGACAGAGAAAGAGTGTGAGCTGGGGAGGTGAGATCATGACCGAGCCGAAGTCAGCCGCTCAACTGACTGAGCCACTCAGGTGCCCCTTGACATTCTTAATATTCTTGTTACTCGTATGTTTCCTTTTTCCTTTGGAGAAGTCGAGAAGGATGGCAATGAAAATGGTGCCTTGAGTAGCACTTTGTGCTTCATAGCAGGTATGCTCAACCTTGAGTGCATATTAGAGACACTTGGGGAGCCTTTAAACATTCTGATCTGCACCCCAACCTACTAAAAAAGAACTTGGTGAGGGGAACCCAGGCATCTGTATTTTTAAAGCTCCCCAAGAAATTGCAACATGCAACCAAGACGAGAACCACCGCTCCCCATGCATTATAGCAATGTTTCCCCGATTATCCCAATGACAACTATCACTCGAATATTGTTTAAAAACAACAAACAACAATGACAATATAAACCAACGTCTTGGGCTCCAAAGCCACTGCATTAGAATTTCCAAGGAAGGGGAAGCTGCATTTTTTAAATGTTTACTTAAGTAAGTGTGTGTGTGTGTGTGTGTGTGTGTGTGTGTGTGTGTGAGAGAGAGTGAGAGAGAGAGAGAGAGAGAGAGAGAGAGAGAGCGAGCGTGAGTGGGGAGCGGCACAGAGAGAAGCAGACAGAATCTGAAGCAGGCTCCAGGCTCTGAGCTGTCAGCACAGAGCCTGGCGTGGGGCTCGAACCTATGAGCTGAGTTGTGAGATCATGACCTGACCTGAAGTCGGACGCTCAAGCGACTAAACCACCCAGGTGCCCCAGGAGCTGCATTTTTAATAAGTATCCCTAGTAAACCTTATCATTAAGGAACTTAAAAAAAATAAGCTGCACTGTGTCACTTTATTTATGCAACCGTTCTTGTATTTATGGGCTACTATGTACTATTAATCTTATAGCTTTATAGGTGAGGAAAGTGAGGGGCAGAAAAGTTAAGGGACTAGCCCAAGGTCCTGCAGAGCCAGGATTTGAACCCAAGCAGTCAAATACCACAATCTACAGTCTTCGCCACTACTGCATTGGGCTGGGACACACTGAGGAAGGCAGAGTCCAGATGGAAATGGTTGGTACCTTTCAGGGGCAGGGACCATGTCTCCTCCATTCCAGCCTTCTCCTTGCTTAACACAGTGCCTAAGACCTATTTAACGGTGGTCGAATAAATTAAAGAAGAAGTTGGTGAAGTGTGGTCCAGCAAACCTTGTCTGGAAACACTGATCCCCAGGTGAAGGTCAAATCACTTATCATATAGACAGAAGGACGTGGTATATGGCTTCTCCAGGCAGGCCTCTGAAGCTTCCATCATCTTGCCGTGTGACTTGAGGCCAACATTTAGCTTGTCTCAGCCTGGAAGCTATAGAATCGAAGAAATGCCATTCATCCACTTCTTTGGGTAACATTTTGGAAATCTCAACTTGTATGCAGACACCAAACAATGACACAAATGTGTGCCAGAGGCAGGCTGTGCTTCAGACTCCCCCACACATGTGCACCACTCATTGCTAAATTGCTCATTAGGAGCATTGTTGCAAAACCAGCACAGCTATCCCACCCTATGATTTCCGCAAGTTCTAGAGAACATCTTGTAACCGATCATTGAGTTTCATTTGCTGTCTATCTGCACCGTCTGGGAGGCTTCTCGGGAGGAGGTGCGGATGAGCAGAACTTTGCAATGTGCTCAGAAGCAAAGGTCCAAAGACTCAGACTCAAATCCCCAGTGGGTTAACCTTGGTGGGTGCTTCACCTCATAGTTCTTAGTGTGTTCAACTGTAAAACTCGGATGTCAATGGCAGATCTCCTGAGTTCCTCTGAGAACCAAACATGGCGATGTTTGTGAAGCACGTAACAGTGCCTGGTACATAGTAAAAAGTGAGATAGACAGCTGCCATCATCATGCATCGTCTCCATATCATTCTTGGTACAAAAACAATCCGGATCATCTGGATTTTTCTCAGGGAAATCAAGATACTCTCAACGTAGCTGGAAAAGGACCCTCCACCACCACTATACACAACCACAGAGTTTCACATACACATATACCAAAACAACAGGATTCCCCAATTTCTGTGAATGTGGGATCATGGTTGAGTAGGGTGGCTATCGGTAATAAAATAACAGAAGAATGATATACAAGGAAGGGAAACCACTTCCATCTTTCATGTTTCAACCCCTTCGATGGTATTCCATTGCACACAGTAAAATTTGAATCAGAAGTGCCACAGCCTTTAGCCCCTGCCTGCCTTTCTGTCCTTGACTCATCAAGATCCAGGCACATGGGGCTTCCTCATGTCTTTCAAGCCCCACACTCAGTTCCAACACAAATCTTGTTTTTGCTCCTCTCTCTTCCTTGAAGACTCCATCCACACACCTCCAAATGATTGACTTTTTCTTCTTGAGGTCTCTGCTAAAATTTCAACTTTTCTGAAAAGTAGGAGTTTCACCAAGCCAAAGGTGGATCACTATCTCAAAGCTGCGTCTCATCCCACTCCTGGTTGGACCAAACACTTGACCTTACAGCTATGTTCTTCAAAACACGGATTATTATTTAATATTATCTTCTGCCCTTGTGTTTATTAATTTTCTCCTTCTACTAGAATGTAATTACTATGAGGCAGGAACTACACATGGCATATTTACCATGGTATCTCCAGAATCCAATGGACTTTCCAGCCCATAATAGGTGCTCAATAATATTTTCTGGATGAACGAATGTGTGTTAATGCTTCTGGCACACATGACATGACATATGCAGCCCCCATCTTTTTAAAAGATAAATAATCGTTTCATTTGGGCCAATTAAAGGAAAAGACAGCCCTGGTTCATTAGTCACTTATCACATTTTCCCTGAACACCTGCATATCAAAATCTTTACAGAATCCCAGGGGCACAGAGACAAAGGCAATACCAGTCCTGCCCTCAGAAGTTCATAGAAGAGAGGAGGGAGCAGGTGTGAATCAATGTTACTACACCTGACTACGTATCAGGCACTACCCTGAGTGGTTGACATGGATTAACTCTGTAAAATACTTCAAACAGCCTATGAAGACAGCACCACTATGATCTTCATTTTATTAAGAGGAACACTAACGTTCAAAGACATTTAGTACCTCGACTAAGATTTGACAGTGAGCAAGCTAGAACATCCAGGCTTCGAATCAGCACTCCCACCTTAAATCCCCCACTGTAAAACTCTCCACACTGTACTGCTGGTCCATTTGAGAGAGACACAGGTTCCTGGGAGAGTGGGGATGATTCCTTGAGGGAATCAATAAAAGCATGAGAGAGTCGCTGATGCTGGGCGTGCAGGTGTCTGTAAAGATGCCCACCAAGGACTCCTCCTGTCCCTGTGAGCACATGCCACCATTTACATTAAGAGTTGGCTATGTTTCTCTTTCCCTGCAATCTGGGCTGGCCGGTGTCTTGCTGTGACCAATGCAGTGTAGTGGGGTGACGCGTGAGTTTTGGATTCTAGTCCTCAAGAGGCCTGGATGTTTCCATGTTCATTTTCTTAGGATCCAGCTGCCACATAAAAAAGCTCAGAGTACACCCCCGGATGACTCCCAGATGAACGAGTCGCACGACAGCAACACCACCTGGAACAGAGATCAGCTACCACCAGCCTTTCTGAAACGGCACTAGTCTGAGCCAAGGCAGGGGGTTGTTTTAAGTCACTAGATTTTAGGATGGTTTAGTGCACAGTAACAGAGAACTGAAGCTTTCGGGACATTTCTACCTCAGCCAAACCCTGGAAAACAGAGACCCGTGCTTTGGAACAAGAGTTGGTAGTATCAGTATGGAATGTAACACCGTATGCCTACATTTCACTGATGCATGTCTTCGAGTCAAGTGTTGTCTTAGAGGTGAGTGTGGTCTAGAGTGGGTTTCATTTTTGTGGCTCCTTTCTCTCCTTCCCTCCCACACGCATGTCGCTTGGGAACGTTTGTGCTATGGAATATAGCCACACTGGATGATGGACACTGAATGGCATCCATACCAAACTGGTTGTGCCCATAGACAGCATGATGTTTGGTTGGATCAACCAAGATGACTAAGAGGCTTTCAAAAGGAAAGTGTCTTCTTTCTTCCTCTTAGATCTTGAAACTCTCAGATAAATTCTGGTCACTTTTCAGGTAAGGGAAAATGGCTGATCCCCTAGTTACCCAATTACTCCGAGACTAGTTAAACAATCTTTAATGCACATTAGCATGAAGACTATGTAGTGCTCATTTCAGGGAGGTTTCAACTGGAAGTAGAGCCCCTAGTATTTCTAAGACTTTAAAAATCGTCCCTAACTGCTGCCTCACCTAATATTCCCATAAAAACCAAATGGTTCAGAAATTATGCTAAATTATCCTTATTGGTTAAACTAATTTAGAATCATAAACCAGAACTTGGAAATCTTTAGCATGTGGATCTGGTGAATTCATACCAAGTTCAATGTAATCTCCATTACAGAGGAGTGCCAAGTGGGTCAACTCAGATTTACATTTAATTCACACGTGATAACCTCCAAAGCCCCCCCTCCCTCTGACTCCTTCCCAGTCCGGGGTGGCCAAGCAATAGTTTTGATCAATGAAACAAAAGTGGGAAAGTCTGCAGGATGGGGCTTCCGGGAGAGCTGTGGTTTTGGCAACACAAAGGACGCACTCGGAGGGTGTGGCCCTCATTCTTTTGCCCCTCACTTTTTTCTCATTTTGGAGAGTCTACAGGATGAGGGTGAGCAGAGAGAGAAGGGGTTCTAAGTATTTGCTGGTACATCCTACTCTGAAAGGCTTACCACCAGACTTCTCGTTATGTGGGACAGACAAATGTGTCATCATTTCAAGTCCAGAAAGAACGTTTTCTAATGATGCACAAGATTCCTTGATACCTGGAAGATGATAATGGAGATTCCTGCTCTGCGGAGATTTTTGTGAGACATGAATGAGATGATAGCATGGAAAAAAGAAACAGCCTATAATAATGCAGGCTGTTGACATAATGCTCCTGGCTATGATACTGATAACTGCCTTCATCTTTATGTTTGATTTCAGTCCCCTGTTTTTTGGACTACCTTCCCAAATACCTGGCACTTAGCTCATCTTAGTTGAGAGAAAGAGTATAGAGAATATGTCTTGATGAGGAAAGCGAAGAAAAGATTTGTTATCAATTGTTTTAGAATCTAATATGACTTCTGATTTTTCCAATGTTTTTGTTAATACCTACATTTTCTTATTGACGTGTGTGTGTGTGCGTGCACATATGTAGATTTGCATATACAGGTATATGTGTGTATATATTTGCACAGACACACATAATGTGAGGACAGAGGGAGTATGAGGTAGCTCCAGTCATCAGCAATTCCGAAATGTGTGCTTTTTAAGCTTCTTTGGGAATGTGTTGGCGCTTGTTGTCAAATTCGAATTCTACAGTCACTTCACTGAACGTCCGTAATAATCCTTATTTCTAAAACACCCTGAGTGACCCGTTTAAGTTGTACAACTTGGCGATCTGAAGCACAGTTTGACAGTATGTGGACTGAGTGATGAGCTGACCAAAGAAGACATTTGTTTGTTTTATTTTTAACAGCAAATGGGAAATCAGCTTATGCCATAAACTTGGCTTTAGGGAGATCATTTCATTAGATTTCAGGGTAATGTTATTAGCAGGCAGAAAATTCCTTTCCGCTTCTGAACACTCTTAATCCAACTCTGGGACTATAATACATTCCTAAGGTATTTTTCATTGTTCTCAACACACTGCAAACGTTGACTTCAGCTTGTAAAGCCATAAAATATTTGCCGTTCTTTTCAAGTAACAATACCAGAAAGCCTGCAGCATGCTGGGTTAATTCTTGTTTTATTTTATTTGGTTTCATTTTATTTTTCCCAGAAAGTAGAGAGATAAACCCAAGATCCAGCTCCAGGAGATGACACACAACACGCTCTCACATTCGTGTAGCACTGTGCATGGAAGATTCAAGGGAGGTCTTGTGAGAAAACAAGCTGCACGTCCTTCAAGGACCCAGTAAAACATCCAACGGTGCAGTCTGAGAGCCAGCTGCCTCCCTGCGGATCATTACTCCACCATTTCCAAGGGAGACCAAGAGCCCAATGTCACTTGGACAAGGTCCCTGTCCCTGAATTCAATTATTGCCTTGGCCAACCAGAAAGCCAATTACTGGTCACATTTCATATTCCCAGAGCTCAAGGCATTTTGATAATCCTCAAAGGAAAAATCAAAACAGATTTTTTTTTTTCAAAATACAAATATCCTTGGTGGAATTGCGGAGACCAAGGGTATTCGGGGTCACAATGTCAAAATGCCCCCTTGGACCCACTGCTGTCGTTTTCTTTTGGTTTCCTGTTCCTGGAAGCCTGCTCTCTAGATTGTTCTGATTAAGCCCAGTTTGGGGAGCCAGATTCTTAGCACATTCTCCGCCATATTTTATGATAAATCTCGTTCAATTTCCCACGTAGGGTGGCAGGCTTTATGGCTTAACAAACATTGCATCTACTGGGCCATAATTTATATCTGAATGGGTTTATTATAGGCGTTGCATTTCATTCATTGTGCAGCTAATTCCATAACATGCTGCCTGCTCTCTGTGTGGCTGTTTGGCCATTATCAGTTTCCAAGACAATTGAATCTTTCCCTTGCAGTTTCACAAAATGGTTTATGAATATGTAATACAAACTGTGTTAACAAGGCAAATATACTTCATTTCTTTTATGGCTATTTCCAGGCTGTGGCTGGGAAGAAGAGGCATAACAATGCGTCTCACTTAGAGGATGTTGTGCCCTTAATATAGAAATGCACTCCCCTCAGCGGTTCGCTTTGAAGGCCTGTATTGTCTTTGAGCGAGCCACGTGCTGTTGTGCGGTTCTGTGTGAAATGAGCCCCAGTCGACCTCCCATGGATTCAATTATCTTCTCTACACGGATGGCACGCTCTTCTCCTGGCTTCCCCCAAGCTCGCTCTCCTAGTGTGGTCCTACGTGGTATTCTGACTACAAAATAGCTCCATTTGGACGCCCTGCCGTCATGGTGGGAACCGAATTGCTCATTTTCTACATATGGCTCTTTCCCTCTGTACCTTTCCCCGTGACCTTCACACCCAAGGGCAGGTCCAGAGTAAGGGCTTGTCCATCTGAGTGGAAGATACTCTGATCAGGCTCTACGAGAGAGAGAGAGAGAGAGAGAGAGAGAGCGAGAGAGAGAGCGAGCGCTCACCAGGTCAGGAGGTGTTTGTAGTTCCAAAGTGATTCTTCCCGGATCTTAACAACATCCAAAAGACCATTTTCAGCTGGAGATTTATAAAGGGCATGAGAGGTACCCTTTATTGAACACTCATCATGCCAGAGATTTTATGCTACAATATCCCTTTAGAAGTAGATGTTACTCCTACTCACAGATAAGGAAAGTGAAGCTCGTGAATTTAAGCCACTTGTTTTAGGTAACGATTCTGATGAAGGGTGAAAAGGAGGCAGAAACTTCCCAATATGTGAGCTCCAAATCCATAGCTATTCCTTCCAAATCCATAGTTACATTTCCAGTCTCCCCACATATGTCCATGTCCACTGCCACCATCTTAGTGTGAACTGCCATCAAATCCCACCTGGAATATTGGGAAGTTTCTTCCTATGTGCTCTCCCACCTCCACTCGTGCCTCCCTCCCTACTTCATGGTCCACTCTGTAGTTGTGGTGTGACTTCTAAGCAGCACCGTCCAACAGAACTTTCTGCAGTGCTGGCAATGTTCTAGATCTATTCTCTCTGATGTGGTGGCCACCAGCTACATGGGCACTTAAAATGTTCTAGTGTGACTTAGAAACTGAATTTTAAAAATTATTTGATTTTTATTAATTTACATTTACATAACCACACATAGCTAGCGACTACTGAATTGCACAGCACAGATCTAAAATATTAAGCTGACCAAATCTCACTGCAGTTCAATACCATTCAAAACATTCCCATTTCTCTTAGGTTAAGAACCCAGACTCCTGGCAATTTACAAAGGCTCTGCCCAACTTAGATCCCAGAGGTGGTTTCCACGCGGTCTGCCTTATTTCCTGCTCACACTCTGCGCACCAGGCCCCCTGGCCTCCTGCGCCATATTCCTTCCCTGCACAGCCCCGCGCGCAGAGAATAGACTCGACGTGGAATTTCCTCCCCACCCACACCATCCCCCAGGCACCAATGCCCTTCTCCTTCAGGGAAGCCTTCCCCCACCAAGAGCTTTCCGGACCTTGACTGGTCTTAAGTCACCCTGTTCTTCTTCTTAGCACTCCCCACTTTGTGCATTTATATATACTTAGCCCTCTGGTGTCCTAAAGACAGTGTCCGTTTCCTTTTGCTGTTTAACAAGGTTCCACAAACATAGTGCCTTACAACCATACACATCTATTCTCTTACAGTTCAGGAGGTCAGAGTCTCAGGGCTGCGTGAAGTCAAGGTGTCGGCAGGACCACATTCCTCTCCGGAAGCTCCAGGGAAGAGTCCGTTTCCTTGCCTTTCCCAGCTTCTAGATGCCACCTGCATTCCTTGCCTCATGGCCCCTTCTCCACCTCCTGATTCTTCTGCCTCCCCCTCTCCATATTAAGGACACTTAATAATTATACTGGGCCCACCGGGATAATCCAAGCTATTCTCATCTCAAGATGCTTCACATCTATTAGGTCCCTTCCGCCATGTAAAGTAACGTGTTCACAGGGTCTAGGAATAGAATATGGACACCTCTGGGGAGGGGGGCACTATTAGGTCTACTGCACTCCCAACTAGACTGGGAGCTCTGTGACGGCAAGGACCACTCGCCATCACCATGTACAGTATGTGGCACATTGGTGGAGTGTGTGTGTGTGTGTGTGTGTGTGTGTGTGTTGTGAATGAACGAACAATGTAATTCCTCTACCACAAAGAAGAAATCATCTTGCAGAAAAATCGACGAAGAGCTTGTTAAGCATTGAATTAGCCTCTATATTTTTGGAAACCACACGTGGGACTCATGTCACACCAGGTGTAAGCCGTGGTGGGACTGATGATACCACCTAGTCATCCTGCTTTGTTAGGTATTATCAACGTGTCTTTTTACAATTTTTTTAAATCTTTTTTATTTATTTTTGAGAGAGAGAGGGAGAGAGTATGAACAGGGGCGGGGCAAAGAGAGAGGGAGACGCAGAATCGGAAGCAGGCTCCAGGCTCTAGGCTCCGAGCTGGTAGCACAGAGCCCCATGTGGGGCTCGAACCCACGAACCGTGAGATCATGACCCGAGCCAAAGTTGGACGCTTAACCGACTGAGCCCCCCAGGCGTCCCTCAACGTGTCTGCCTTGATAGTGGCCTGCCTTCTTTTCCTGCTCCCCCAGGCTCGTTCAGCATCACCTCCTGCCCCCCATAACCCACACCTTTCATATTGGCCTGTCTCCTGGAATGAGAGAAGAGATGCCACTTGGACAGAAATCCAGGTAAATCAAGACAAAAGTGTTGACAAAACCCACACTATTTGGTCTGATTCCAGAGCATCTCTATCAGCAAGCTGCTTATGTTTTCCCTGAGACATGCATGAGGATAACAGTCTAAAAGGAAGCCACAGCTCTACAACTGTCATTGTTCAACTCATGAGTTTGTATGCATGTGACTATACACAGCCTCTCTCTCTCTCTCTCTCTCTCACACACACACACACACACACACACACACACACACACACACACACAGTTCTGTATAATCTATTTTTAAAGCACAGGACAAAAAAACCTCATGCTGACAGCTGTTGCCTCAATCACCGAATTTCAAAATATATGTTTTTCCATAAATTGTGCAACACTTCAGAATACTTTTGGAGCTAGAACAGGTATTGAGATCACCTAATCCAATTCACAAAGGTCTCCAGCCCTTCGGTGCAGATGAGGAAACCAAGGTCCAGAGCAGTGAACCGATTTGTCCCAGGCTTTCCTGGGCCTTGGCACGTAGTTTTGGGCTTTTAACAATTACACTTTCTGGAAACATTTATGAAGACTTTGTTCCTACAGTTTCTTACATCCTCCCTGTGCTGTGAATTTGGATCTGGAGTCAAACAAGCCTGGACTGAAATCCTGGCCCTGCACGCCTCCAGCGTATGTGACCCCAGCCAAGTTACCATCCCTGGCCACTCTTCCCTCCCGTGGAAAAGAGAGGGAGGACAACGGGGGCTTCTTCGTGTGGCTGGTGTAGGAATCCAACAGAAAAGACCTGTAAAACTACGTTCCATGGTACTTGCCGCCATAGTGACCGAGCGCTCTATTTCCCCCACCCTCTTCCCTCCCTTTTGTGTCTACTTTATGATGATATGTTTGTTTTTCCCTCAGCAGTTTGCCAACTGATTTGACCAATACTTATCAAGCACAAGCCACGAGCCAGACATCCACCAGGGCCTGGGAGAGAAGGGTGAAGAAGACTGTCCAGGACCTCGCAGTGCTTAGAGTCTAGAGACGGGCACAGACAGGTGAGCAGGTGAGGGGCCGCTGGCCGGTCAGGGTGATGTGGGGAGGCACAGAGGAGGGAGAGCCCCCCAGAGTGAACGGCGTGGCCCATGGGGGAATGACAGAGCCTGACTGGCTGACTCTCAGGTTGTAGGGTGTGGCTGAAAGGTGAGACGGGAAAGGGGGGGAGCGGAGGTTAGTGAGGAGGATGCCAGAGGGCCAGGTGTGGAGAAGGGAGGGGTGTCCCGGGACGTCTGTTCACTCGCACACTGGGAACCAGGCTGGGCCTTGAGGATACAGCAGGGAACACGCCAGGCCAATTCCCTGCTTCCACAGCCTTACATTTTAGCAGGGGCAAAGCAAGAGGCCTGGGCTGGCACAGGGGATCTAGGGAGGTGCAAGAGGATAGGAGTCGCCAGACGATGAAGTGTGAGGCTCTGTGCCTGAGAATACACCAGGGACTTCCTGCTGAGTCCAGCCCACCAGGCCACCTCGGGGCTTTACAGGGGTTCTCGAGATCCAGCCTCACTGGGCCCTTACATCAGTGCTCACGAAGTCAGGAATGTGGGGTTTTCAATAAAAGTGCAGGCAATGGGCCCAGAGGGAGTCCGGCTCAAATGAGCTTTTATATTTTTATGTGGAATGTAATCACGTTTGGTCATGATCGAGGCTGCCCCGTTACTGCTATTAGAGCGTTTATGGTTCTAAGGGGGATACGCGTCTTCGGCGATACATGCTCACAACTAAAAGCAACAAGGGTGTGCTGAATTCTAGTGGCCGCTGCAAAATTCTCAGGAAAGGGCTCACGAGCATCGCCTTGGGGAGCTTGGATGAGAGGGCGGGTGTCGTGCACAGGCCCAAGAGTGGCCAGACCCAGCGAGGGACAACGCGGCCTGGGAGTTTTCACAACCAGCCGCCCTGGAGGAGGTTCTTTCCTTATGCTTTATCTACAATCTTCAGAAGTCCCCCAGGGGCTTCCCAGCCACCAGACCCATCTTCCATGTGTGCAAGCAGGGCCCAGAGAGGTTAGGGGCTCCCCAAGAGGCAGAGCCTGTGAGTGGATGAACTTCCTGGGGCTCCATAGCGGATCACCAGGGACAGAAATATATTCACTCACAGTTCAAGAGGGCAGCAGTCCCCAGTCAAAGAGGAGACAGAGTTGGCTCTTCTGGAGGCTCTAAGGGAGAAATGGCCTCATGCCTTTGTCCTCGCTTCCGGGGGCTGCTGGCAGTCCTGGGGTTCCACGGCTACTACAGTCGCTCTAATCTCTGCCTCTGCGTCCACACGGCCTCTTCTTTCCGGAATTCTGTGCCCTCTCCTTTACTTATAAAGACACCTGTTGGTGGATTTAAAGCCCATCCGAAATCCAGCGTGCCTCCCGGGATCCTGACTCTTTACATCTGCAAAGACTCTCTTTCCAAAACAGATCACGTTTTGAGTTTTTGTGCAGACGCAGACATTTTGAGGACACTATTCAACCCAGCACTGTAAGCGCGACACAGGAGCTGAGCCAGGTGGGAGTGCAAAACCACTCACACAGAAGACGTGGGGATGTGTCACACTCATTTGCTCACAGCGACTTGGCTTTTTGGCTTCCCACTAAGTTCCCCTCTGCTTTCTTTATTCCCTTCCTTCTCCTAAGTGTAGACCAGGCCTCTGCCAAACTCTCCTTAGGCAGGAGCACAGAAAGCCCTTGAAGAATCACAGAGGACCAAAGACTCGGGAGGGAAACACTAGGATGCAGGAAACAGGAGAAACGTGCCACTCTGGGAATGCGACTCAACACTGACTTAACCCTGCCACTCAGAAGCTGGTGATTTTGGGTAAGTTGCTTTGCCTCTCTGAGCCTTACTTTCCCTGGCTTTAAATTGGGCATGGATTACTTACTTCAGTTAACTACTTAATTAAAATAATGGAGTTAATGGGTGAGACGGTTCTAGAGGCTTCTGGCAGAGAGTACTTGATCAACAAAAGCTTGTTTCATCTGAATCCGCTGGCATCTCTTCGGTGACGGAGGAGGAGAACCAGACCCCTAAAAGGAGAAAGGTTATGCCAAGCCCGTCAAGTGGGGGTAAATGCAGAGCTAACTGCAGGCATACGAGGCTCACACACACATGCACCCACCGTGGTAGCTGTGACTAATCCTCTGCGGGAATATCTACACCGCTCTCTGTCCATCCACCTGTTGACTGCCGGTACTACGTGCAAGTCCTGCCTGAGCACCTGCTGACGTCACGTCTTCAACCTTCACACCACAGGTGTGAGGTCGCCATCGTCATTACCCCCATCGCACCAAGGAATAAACGCAACCTGCCACGAGTCTCCGTGAGCCGAGCGGCGGCGCTGACACTCAGACCCCGCGTGTCTGACCACGGAGCCCGCCGCTTCACCACGCGTGGCGGCCACAGGGAGCCCCACAGGTGCCCGGGGAGCAGACGGCAGCACCACTCATTCCCCCAGGCTGGGTCAGGGCACGGGTTGGTGAAGGGGTGCCATCTGGGCGGGGCCACGGAGCAAGTGAATCATCGGGGGCTCGTGGTGTGATGGAGCCACACAAATCCAAGTTCGTGTGCTCGCTCTGCGGCTCAACCGACCCTGTGACCTCGAGGAACTGACGGTGCCTTTCCGAGCCCTTGTCTCCTCATCTGCCAATGGGGATGAAATGGCTACATCGAAAGGTTGATGCAAAAACGCAAAGCATAAATGCGGGTAAAAGCTGCAGGGACAGAAAGCGGTCTGGTACGAAGGAGTGAAGCAGAACGCGATGCGTAGGTATTCGGCCCTCAGAAATACATGCGCATGCGTATGAGGACAGAAGTACCCGGATGTCCAGGGCAGCGCCCGTCACCAAAGTCTCAAACCACCCAAGTGTCCGTCTACGGTAAAACTGAAGGGCGGCCCTATATGCACATATGGAACTGATGGGGTAATGGAAACACAACAGCAGGTCTCACAAAGGATAATACTGAGCAAAACAAGCCCATAAACACCCACCCGGTTCTGCCTACATAAGGTTCAAAAACAGGCAAAACGCTGGGCTCTGGGGTTAGAATCTGGGCCGCTGGTCACCCTTGGAAGGGGTAGGGGGCGATCAAGGGGTACAAGGGGTACAAGTTCTTGTTCCTCGAGAACTGACGGCCTTCTTTCCTGATCCGGGTGCTGTTCACCATGAAATCCATTAACCTGTACATTTAGCATCTGCGAACTTCAATACACATTTATACTCCGGTACAAAGGGCTTCTTTGTTTGTTTTCAATTATACGGAATAGACCTGGCAAGTGGAGCATTTTCAGGAAGTGCTAGTTTTCTTTCCTCAAACGACTCCATCATGACCTGTGCAAGAAAAGCAACCTCTCTCTGTAAATGATATCCTTAATGACATCAGCTCAGTGGGCCACTGATAATATGGGGAAAGGGCACAGAGGGAGGGTCAGAAAGTTGGATGTCGGGGTGAGGAGGGCCTGTTTGTTTAATGCCTCAGTGGGTTCCCTGAGCAAGATTCCTGATCCATGCCAGAGTGGGTGTTCATGAATGGCCCCATCTGTTTCATCCCTAAGCTTTGAAAAATCAAGCTGGGCTCTCAGTCAGGTCCTCCAAAGCCCTGTTGCTCTAGCCACTGCCTACTACCCAGATCCCTCTCTACCTCCTCTGTCTCCTGACCCACTAAAGTCCAGCCACACTGACCTTTTTCGCCTTCTTCGGCATCCCCGATTCTCCGCTTAAATGGCAACCCCCCCAGCCTGAAGGGACATCCCCCTGAATGGTTCTTTTTCACGAAATCTGTTTTTCTGTGATATTGGAATTTTCTCAGATGTTCATTTCATCCACATTCGTTTGGCCGTTTGCTTATTTATTTTCTGTCTCCTTACCCACCAACCTTTGTTCAACCTTGTACCTCCAGTATATACCAGCAAACATTTTCACATAGTAGTAGGCTTTCAAAATTAACTTATCGCATAAATTGAGCCAGAAACATCTCGGATGTGTTAGTACAAGAGTGCTAGATTTTTGTCTCACTAAAAGATTTCCCTGGCAACAGTACTTTTACTCAGATAATTCCACACATCACACCATCCTCAAAATCCTAAATCAATCAATTGTTCGAAAACTAGAAGAGTTTTCACAATCCAGGGATTTCAAACTATAACGCAGGGAACAGAAAATATAGAGATGAATAATGGAGGCCAGGTGGCACTGAGAGGGGATGGTGGGGACAGTGGCAGGCTGAAAAACCAGCCTGTGACCAAGCAAAATGCAGTAACTACGGATCAGCACCATCCACCTGCTGCCGTTACGAAATGCAAAGCTTGTTGCCCAATCCCCCAGCTTTCTCGAAGAGGCCAAAAATGCACATTTTTTTTTTTGTATGTGAACGCTGCCAATTTTTTAGTACCGGTAATAAATTTAATGTCTCCTCAAAGTGTATAGCCAGTGTGTAGCAAACTGTTTCTGCAGGCTGCCTGCAGCTGATGCCCTCCATCCTGACCTTAATCTGCCATTTTATAAACGGGGATCGGGGCAGAGAAAGACGATGGTTCGTTACAGATCTCACAGTTAGTATGTGGCAAGATGTGGTCTGGAACCCGGGCTTATAGCTCAAAGCCATGGCCATCCCATCCACAGTGAGAAAGACCTCTGTGTGCCCATCAGCCTTCATAACATTAAATTATGTGTTGGATCATGTGTACTATATTGAGAAGATCCAACGTGACTCTTCATTAGCCTGAAATGAAAGCCCATAGCCCAGTTGTGAGGACTCATCACAACAATCTTAAGAAAGGGGCGCTGGGCTGTTTTAACACTTGATGCTAATTTACAGGCAACCTTGAGTCAGAGTTGCACATGCGGTGCCCTGCGTGAAAATCCTTCTTTGTGAAGACCTGAGCCTTCTCTGCTTGTACCAGCCCCTTTTTAATTCTGTCTTAGCAGCCTGGGCCTCACCCTGTTATAGAAAAAGTAATCGTAAATCTGCATGAAGTTTCTGATGATTAGTTTTGCTTGGAATCAGGCCAAAGAGCCAGACTTTTGCCAATTCCATATGTACACGTAAGTTCTTTCAAGAAAGAATGCATTAATCCTTCCCACTGGGCTGGGGATGAGGAGTTTAGGGGCCCCACGGGGGAGAGTGCTCCTGACTCCAGTTGTATGTGTAAAGGGTGTGCCAGGACCACTTAACAGGCACCTTAATAAGTGGGCGCGCTTTATCCACGGCAGCACCGAGGGGCACGGGTTATGAATTTTTTAGATGAGAAAATTGAGACTCGTTGTAAGTAACTTGTCTCAGCGCATGCAGCTAATCCACCATCAGCCGGGGTGTCACCCTGTCCCAGGACGGCAGAGGCCCTGCTGCACATACACACAGTCCACGCGGAGAGTTCCTTCTATACTGAGCGACGCCCAATACTGCCTTTAGCCAACGAGCAGGTGATGAACAGCCACGTCGCTGGTTATCCGTCTCCCTGGCTTCCTTTCTCCTTCCTCTTAAAACTTGAGGATACGCGAGCCACGATAGCCGTTGACGCGGAGAGAAAAGGTGAAAAAGTTAGAGACGCAAGAGGAAAACCAGCCAATGTAAAAGCGCTTACTGTACTATTTAGAAGAAAGAAGAAGAAAAAATGGCAGTGTCAGAGCTCAAAACCCCCGGTACAGAGCAGACTTTTAATGCATTTAATTACTCAGTGCTCAGTCCTGGCAATGAAGAGTTGGTTTTTGATAGGTTGTAATGACCATGGTAATTTGAAGACGGTAAGAAAGCAGAATGCTGAGGTCAGAGGGTCAGAAGATTGGGTTTCAGGCAATCAGCACTCCTCCCTCTTCCTGCCTCTCGCTGGACGAGTGTCACTGAATAAGTTAACTGGTCTCTCTCTCTCTCGGTCTCAGCTTCTGGGCCCACAACAAGGAGAGCACTGCCTCGTAACAGACAGAATTCCCAATCCAGCCTCAAGGAGGAAAGTAGAAGCCATCAAAAGAGAACTTCCACACGCATTAAGTCAACCCCGACACCTGCATCTGCTGCCATGTGCCCCGCTTCCTCCTGCGAGCTCGGCTCAGAACCACTTCCGCCCGCTTCCGGAGACGCCCTGGAATGGGAGTGAGACCTGGAATACAGGATTGTGTTGCAGGGTGGATTTCACCATGGCAAGAGGGAGACAGCTCGCCATTCTAAGCTTAGACAGCCTGGATTTCAGGGCATCTGAGCCCCTGACAGCTGGGGGGCCTCTAGAGCAGGAATCTCTTAGAGCAGGGAGGGCTACGTTTGCAGCAACGTGTTCATGTTGGAATCTGAAGCAGCGGAGGGGCAACACCTCAGGTCCTTGTTTGGAAGCATCCCCCTTGCTTGGAAGTCCTTTTGGGTGACAATAAAGAATTTAAAATATAGAGTCAGACAATAAAAACTTTAGACTTGATTCTGAGTTACACTACCAGGGGGAAGGCAGGGTGCGTGGACACACATGCGGGTGAGAAGTTAGATGTAAAGCCTGTGGAAATTCTCTCTGGCGGGCTTCTGCTTTATTACTCAAGCCTAGAATGAGAAATTAATCTGTAAGCAGGAGACAGGATGGCAGAGAAGGGAGGGGATGGTTTTAGAGCACGAAGTGGTCCCTCTTTCCAAGCTATTGTGTCCCCACCAGATGAAGGACAGAGAAGCGACCGTCTCTGAGCAGGTGTATATTCCACAATATAAACCAGTATGTGGAGGATTATATAGATTAACCCTATTGTTAATTGTTAGTGAGAATTAAGGTGCTCTCAACCTCAACCAGGGTCTACTCTGGACTCCTCTCATCCCTAGGAGAGACCTGGCAATATTTGCAAACGTTTTTGGTTGTCACAGCCGCTAGGGAGGGAGCAACTGTTGCTACTGCTATCTGGTGAATTGCACCCGGGAGGCTGCTAAGTATCTGCAACACGCAGGACAGCCCCACAATAAAGAACAATCCAGCCCCAAACGTCCGGACTTTTTAGGTTGGAAAATCCTGGATAAAGTAAGATTTGATGATTTGACTTCTACAAAACCCTGTTACCCTCCCCAAACAGCCTGGGCTTGTGGTCAACGAAAAATCCTCCAATGGCCCCTCTCTCCAACTGTGTTCCCCACACCCCTTAGAAAATTAACTTCTCGGGACCTCAATATGTGAACTCACATTTCATCTGACTAAGGTTAGCCTCTTGGTTCCTTTTCTGTAGCGTTAAACAACCAATATTTGGAAACATTTGGGTACAACAGTTGCCAGAGAGAGGTTTGTGGTTGAATCAGGAAATAACAGCAGTCAATTTCCAACTGAGAGGAGCCCTAAAAAAAGAAGCTAGTAGAAACCTGGATATTCAAGGGTGTGTTGCGAGTTTAAATGAACTATGAGCTAAAATAAACTAGCTTGATCACCCAACACAAATGGCAACTGTGGGTTGAATATGGTTTAGGTATACTGCAACTGTAGGTAAATACACTGAATGCTAATGGCTTTATAATAGTCTTATTAATTCACCCTTCGTAGTTAATGTTTAAGATAAACTCTGTGTCTTTAGAGTAATTTATACATTCCACTTTTAGAGAATTCCAACTGAATGAATATGAACATAATCATTTTACACAAATGTTCTCTGAGGAGGGAGCAGGAAGTATGAACCGGGGCAGAGACTCCCCACTGCTTTATTCATAATGGATCAGCCGATTCATTCCTTATTAATTTAATGGAGTACAAGTAAGTAGCGTAACAGCTTGAGTTTAGGAGTGTTTCACAAATGGGGCTTTTTGTCTGTAATCGCTTAATCCTGCCGGCTAGGCCTCATAAATTGAATAAAAGAGGGAACTGGGTTTTAATTAAGTCCAAGGAATGAGGCTGCGTCAAAGACACAACCATCCCTGGCAAACACAGGGGTGAAGTGTGTTTGGTTAATATCCCATGCTAACAGCATCCTGGCCCAGCGCACCCCTGACTGGAACCTTTTGATGTCGGGCTGGAGGGAAATCCTGTTCTCCGGATTGGCTTGCGTCTCCAAGGGCAGTGAGAAAAGAGCAGATGACTGAGCTCTCGCCGGCCCAGATCTCCCCAGTCAAGCTAGCGTTCCAGCAAAAAAAGGCATCACTGGCCCCTCATTTTGCATCTGTCCACATCTGGCTGGGAAAGAGAGACTGTTGACCAGGAGCTCAGTCCATGGAAAAAGTAAGGAATTCTTTCCCAAAAACTAGTATGTCCTAGGGGAAACAAACTGGGGCTTCAGGTCAGACTGACATGCCTTCAAATTCCACCTGCACAGTAAAATACCTATGGGACCTTGAACAGGATGGAAATAATGCTTTGCTGGGTTATTATAAAGACTAAATAAATTTCTGTGGTCAGGCACTTTGCAAAGTGAGTGACTCTTTGAGGATGTTCAATAAAGGGCTGTTGGCATCACGATTATCACCTCCTACTAAAATGGAAATGCCCTTTTATGAAAAGGGTAATAATAAACTCAAACAGAAAACTCTTTCTCCATGTTTCCCTATCCACAGGCCCAAGCCCCACTTGCCAAAGCCTTTGGTAGATTACTCTGCATTTCCCTTAATCACCACTCAGGACCCCTTGTGGGAGATCTTCATGGAATGTGGGGCAGACAGGAAAAATGGCCCCCAGAGATGTCTGCATACTAATCCCTAGAACATGTGAGTTGTGTCACCTTCGGATGTGATTGGGTTAACAATCTTGAGATCAGGAGATTGTCCTGGATGGTCTAAGACAGCCCAGTGTCAACACCTGGGATCTTATAAATGAAGAGGGGAGACAGGAGGTTCGGAGTCAAAGATGTGAAGATGAGGCGCTGCTGGCTCATGGGAGGATGAGGCCAGGAGCCAAGGAATTCGGGTGGCTTCTAAGAGTTAGAAGAAAGGAAACAGATTCCCACCCGCCCCAGCCCCGGAGGCTCCAGAAAGCGTGCAGCACAGCCGACACATTGATTTTAGTGCAGTGAGACCCGTATCAGACTTCTGACCCCTAAAACTGTAAGATAATGTGTGTGCGTAGTTTTATATTTTTTATATTTTTTTAACTTATTTATTTTCCAGAGACAGAGAGACAGAGCACGAGCATGGGAGAGGCAGAGAGAAGGAGGCACACAATCCGAAGCAGGCTCCAGACTCCGAGCTGTCAGCACAGAGCCTGATGCGGGGCTCAAACCCATCAACTGTGAGATCATGACCTGAGCCGAAGTTGGATGATGCTTAACCGACTGAGCCACCCAAGTGCCCCATGCGTGCACACTTTTAAGCCAGCAAGTCTGGCTTATTTGTTATAGCAACAAGTAGAAACTAACCAAATGCCCAAGCCAGACGATGCAAATCCCCTGCAAGTATCTGTCTCTCTTTTTTTTTAATGTTTATTTATTTTTGAGAGAAAGAGAGAGCAGGGGGAGGGGCAGAGGGAGGGGGTGGACAGAAGATTCGAAGGGGACTCTGCACGTACAGCCTGATGTGGGGCTCGAACTCATGAACTGTGAGATCATGACCTGAGCCAAGATCAAGCATCCGATGCTTAACTGACTGAAACACCGGGGTGCCCATCCCATCAGTGATTTCTAATTGTCACAAGAGCCTCACAGGCTAGGTGATCCGAATGCCTATTTCACTAGTGAGTACACTGAGACTTTAGTAATTTGCAGAACCAAGATTCAAACCCAGTGTCTCTTGGTTACAAAGCTCCTGACCTTTGCAGTTCCCAGAAAACTTGAGAATCAATCCTGGGTTTGCAAACAGTTATCATGTACCTCATTTGTATGTGATTATGCCATTCTCATGGTTCAAATTTTAGGAAAGGTTCTGAGAAAAAAATAGAAAGTCAAGAGTACTTTAAATTCCACCAACCAAAGTTACCACCCTCCCTTCCTTCGATCCTTCTTTCTTTAGCTCTTCGGTCCAACTGATATTTATTACCTGCTACTCACGAGTCAAGCCATCAGACACTGAATGGTTAACAGGCTCTTCTAGGCAATCAAGGGGCCTCTAGGACAGTGGAAACAGTCACGGCAAAGGCCGATGCTGTATTGTGCTGTGTGGGAAGAGTCAGAAGACAGACACACGTGGCAAGGGCACTAATTCCAAAGGGGCTCGGGAGAGGGATCGGCTGATTTCTGGCAGAAGCGATGGGCTGGGGCTTCGAGGATGAGCCAGCTGACGGGGAGGAGACGGAGTGTCCCAGAGGAGAAGTGGCCAAAGCAGAGGTGGCTCATTAACATGAGACAGCGGAGGGTTAACACCACCGGTGTCTCTCTTTTACCCAGATCCGTCACTTTTTCCCTCTCTAACCTTGGGGAAATCCCCTGTGTCACATCTGGGCCTCAATTTCTTTCTCCCTCACCTATAGATACTTGTTCTTACACTTGGTAGTCATATGAATGAACAGCATCTGTTTCCATTGCGGACAATGTTTCGGGCACTCTCCTCATTCCAACACGCAACTTACATTAGCTCATTTCATCCTCACTCTGACCTTACTGAGGAAGTTTCTATCAGTGCCCCCACTTCACAGGATGATGAAGATGAGGCATAAAGGGTGCCAGAGACTGAGGGGCTGGAGCTGAGGTCCAAACTCGAGAGGTCTGGTTGCAGAGTCCACATGCTTACCCCTAGGCTATGCACCTATCAAATGAGACCCTAATGTCAATGTAAGAAGTGGCGGTTGGGGGGCGGGGGGCAGATGATGAGAAATTCTCTCCTAAGCCGTCCACACTGGTGGAATTTTTGCCTCTTGCACACCTGGTGAGTCAGTCTCCAGCTACTAACAATAGCTAGCATTTCTTAAACGCGTGCTATCGGTCAGGCACAGTATTAGAGGTTGCGCATCTGATTTAACCTTCAGATCATCATCACCGTGATGAGTCTCCTTCAGTTCAGAAGGAAACGAAAGTTCAGAGAGGCCGAGTTATTTTCCTGAGGCCACCTAGCTAGGAAGAGACAGTGTTTTGATAGGAACCAGGCAGGGGACGGGAATCTCCACGCTCACTCACGCCAGTAGATGAGGCATCATGGACCTATGAGCTGGGGAGGGAAGACTGGCCGGGCAGGTATGGAGGCCGAGGGAGTTCAAGAGAATCACCCTCCCCACCCCACCCCCCGCCCGGTGCAGACCCAAGCCATGCCACGCCCAGATGGAATGAAGAAGGCTTCTCTCCTGGTCACGCCAGCAGGAAATTGAGGGTAAGTGGTGCCTGGGGACAATGCATCGTGGCTTCACCCTCTCTAGCCACAGCCCACTGCAGAATCTGCAAAGACGGCTCTCCTTGTGGTGCTCCCGCAGTCTGGTATCTGAGAACCACACGGTCCTCTCAGACCTTCTTGCGCTGTGCCTGCTCTGGGAGCTGGGTGCCCGGGCCCCCGCTCAACCCTGGGCACTAGGCAGAACATGCCTTCCGCTTCTGTGTGTCTCCCACAAGGGCCCCTGCCAGTATCTTCAGGGCTGAGGCTTCAGGATGTTCTCCAGCACAGGGAAAGTGGAGAGTGACTTAGAATATACGGGACCAGAATAACCGTGAGACCTAATTCCAAGAGCTGTGCTTGGTGGGTAATTAAATGTGCTCTGTTTATACCCTTGGTTGTCTAATCAGAGCTCTTTTATTACAGTTTATGTAATGCTTCCTAGTCATTAAAGCAGCATTTGGTAAATGGGCTTACCTTGGGAGGCTCAGACACCCAGAGGCACTGAGGCACCTGTCTGGGGTGGAGACAGCTGAGGCATTATTTACAGATTAATGTATTAAACAAACAAACCTAACATTCCTTTCCTATTCAACAAAGCAACCCTGTCTATTCATCAGCTTGGGAGAGGGACCCCTTATGTGCATAAAATTACCCTACAGCACTGCGAGCACTCCGGGAAAGAAGGAAGGGAGGATGGGAAGGAGGTTTTATTGAGTGCATTCTATGTGCCGCATGCACCACTGAGCTTCAAGTTCCTGAAATGCAAATAGGGGAGAATAATCTGTGATCGTGTTTTTAATGACAAAGATAAGGGCCCCAATACCAGTACCAACTAACACTGAACAATTACCGAACGCTCTGCACGCCAGACACTGATGATCGCTTCACGTGCATCCTCCCATCTAATGCCGACAACATCCCTGAGGGGTGGGAACCACTTTACAGATGAGGAAACTGAGGAACAGAGAGGTTAAGGGAATTGCCCAAGACTGCAGGGCTACTGTTTGGTATTGGGTGGTGCGTCTTCCAGAGCCCACGTGTTTAACTGTGATACCTGCTTCCCATTATGCTGGCGGGGTTAGTTGAGGTAATAGAGTAAAACGCACTGTCCTGCCTTCCCGCTCCAAAGCAGCGCTGTGAATGGAGACTGAAAAGCTCATCTAATTGGCGAGGGCAAGGAAAGCTTCCCGGAGGAGGTGACTCCCCTAGGATCTTGCTTGCTATATAAGCACCCCTTAGGCGCAGTCAGGTAGGTGTATATGTGGCAAAGAGAAAAGGTGCTTGTGTCTCCTCCAGGGAAGGGAGCAGAATGAAAAAACATTCAGCAGCTCCTCTGAAGGTTCAAGTTCTCAGCCGCTACGGGCTGATTTCAAAGCACCAGGGAGATCCAAGAACGCACCCACAGGGGCTGTGGCTGGAGGAGGAGAATGACGGTCCTTGTCCAAGCTCTTTCGGAGCCAGTTTGAGAAGACGGCAATGGGTTAGTCAAAATGGTTTTCACACAGGGATATCCGAGAGGCAGGCCCCTGCACCTCTGGGGGCCAAGGAGTTTGGGTCTCCCGGGCACGTTGTAGGTAGCTATTCCACAGCCCAGGGGTGGGCAGGGATATGTTGGGAAACGGCAGCTCTGTGAACGTATCCCTTTCTCACAACTGTTGAAAAAGCCCCTTTCTTTAATAGCAAATCCCTTTGTCCCTGCCCTACTCCCTACCATAATCATAATCATAATCATAAATTAAAAGGAAACCTGTTGGCTTTATTCAAAAGGAATTAGAAAAAAAAAAAAAAAAAACTAGGCCACCTTTCTTATCCAACTGCTGACTTTCAGACAGATTATTGGGGCTTGTACCAAATTAAGCAAAAGGTTAGGAGAATGGGGACGCACTCTGAAAACATACGCTGCCTCTTTAATATCTCAGGTTTTCTTTAAACAGAAAATTACAGCACAATGCACGGACTGACGACAGCATTATCCTTTATCACAATACCCAGCCAACTTTAACTTGTCTCAAGTGTTATTATACGAAATAGAATTTACTGCTATGGACTTCTCTTCAATACTACTCCTTCCCTGTTTAATGAAATGTCATTATTCCAATACAAACCCTTTCTTTTTGCAGTCTGCTCCCCCCCACCCAGCCACTATATTTCATTTCCTGCAGTTACGCGATATTATTGCCTTTTTTCCACAGCTATTGATTTAGGTGTGTATGGCTATTACAATGCAAAATAAAACAGCTCCCCATCCATTCTACCTTGTACCATTGAACATTAACTTAATTTGTTTCAAATCTGCATTTGATTTGGCAAGGAAACCATTTATCTTTATGAAGAAAGCCCTCATAAAGTAGAGAGTTTAGGAGATCACGGCTTTAAAAATTTAATAGCCTTGTGTCTTATACACTAGAAAAATGAATTAAACCTTCAAATAGTATATGTCTCAATGTAACCTTTTTGCATTTCCTACTATGTTTAATTTATTATATTCTTTCTGGAGGAGGAGAAACGGCAGAGGACAGATGGCAGGACGTGGCTCGTTCTTGCACCGCGTGAATAAAGCCAGGGTCTGCTGCTCGGGAGCTGCGTGCTTTGCCGCAAAGCCCCGTCCGGCTCATGCTCAAGTACACGCTGCGGTTTCAAGTGGTTGTCGGCATGCGTCTTGTCCAGTGTTCCCTGTGGCGGGAGAGGGGGCTCCCTGCCCGGGGCACCCGGCCAGCAGCCTGGGGAGGAGGGCAGGGAGGAGAGGGGGAGAGGTAGTGGAGGTGTGATGGCACCTCCAAAAGATTCCAAAGTAAATGCTCTCCCTCAGAGGGAACAGGGCACCGCCTAGAGGGTAAGAGACCATGCCTGAGCTCAGGTGTCTAGACGGGACCAGAAGACACGGGTGCTGATGCTACGAACCCTGCTCTTACAAAAGCGAGGGCTGGGGCTCCAGCCTTTGCTCTCGCTCTCTTTATTATGAACCTCCTTCTTTCCTTTTTTCCACCTCAGTCTGTGAGGTGTGCGGACAACACAGAACCCCAGGTCAGTGGAAGGTGAGGCCTGAAGAGTAGAAAACGATCAACTTCTCATCCTCAGTCAGATGACAATTATGGGACATTAAGATCAGCTGATTAATTGCTGCATGTCAGGAGCTGTCCTCAGCTTGGATACCCAATATCTTAGCCAAGCTTCACATCCACCTTACCATTTTTTTTTAATGTTTATTTCTGAGAGAGAGAGAGACAGCGCGAGTGGGGGAGGGGCAGAGAGAGAAGGAGATACAGAATCGGAAGCAGGTTCCAGGCTCCAATTTGTCAGCACAGAGCCAGATGCGGGGCTTGAACTGACAAACCACGAGATCATGGCCTGAGCCAAAGTCTGACGCTTAAGTGACTGAGCCACTCAGATGCACCCTCACATCTACCTTATAAAATGGGTCCCACCTTTAGATCCCACAATTACAGACGGGGAAACTGAGGCATGGAGGAGTACCTTGCCCAAGATCACACAGCTATTAGACAGTAGAGCAGATACCTGAAACCCAGAGCTTGAAATCTGGGCATCTCACAGGTAGTCATTATATATATATTGTCAGCTTGGGATATGGAGTGTGAGATCTCTTCCTGTGAATATTTGAAGGACTGCCAAACAGAAGAGGGCGAGATCTGCTCTGGCTTCAAGGGCACTGAGACAACCCTTCCCATTTGCATAATATGCTCCCATAATTCACACATTTTATCCTCAAAACAACCCCAGGTAGCTGCCATAGAGACAGGAATCTATGACTCGGAGAGGAGAATTGCTTTGCCCAATCCACACGGTTCAAAGGGAGCATGGGCAAACTTCAAACCCAATTCTCTACTGAGTGTCCTGGGCCCGTTCCATTATGCTCCATTACCGACGGTATAAATTCAAGCAAACTTGACTCCGTGTACGCTATAAATCAGGCACTCTGCTAAGCTGTGAGATTCAAAGCTAAAGATAAAACAAACTTGCTTTTAAGAAGTCTAGTAAGAGAGATGTGAAATGGCCTCCCGAAACCTGATATTACAGGAACCATAGGAGTCATGTGGAACGTATGGGAGAAGAGAGAATGGGAAGGCAGACGCTCGTCTGGCTCGAGAAGTCCACGGAAGGTGATGTATGACACAGAGAACGCATGAGTGCACGGGCACCATAGTGAGATAATTTTGGTTCAATATAACAAAGAACTTCCCACCAGATTTGGCAGAGATAGAAAATTAATTTATTCTGACATCATCAGAGAAGGATTTCAAGGGCTTATTTTTAGACCACATGGCCAGAAAAATACTAAATATCGGGTAAAAGGTTAAATTTGATGGCCCTTTCTCACCTTCTCATAGCCCCAAACGTAGGAGATCTCGGCTTTTCCCTGAACTCTTTGGTTATTCACACAACTCAGTTCTATTCCCCAGTATTTGGTGGCCAGCAACCAGCTTCAGGCCCCGAGGGCTCCAGCCCGGTGTTTGACAATTTCTCAGCCCAAGGGAAGAGAGGCGCAAGAACCCACCACATTTTCTTGATAGCTGAGTCCCAGGAGCTACATGCTCACTGCTCTGTGTCGCTCTTCTGCTGCTAACAGAGAATCTTCTCTAAGGCATCCCTTGTCTTTCGAGATGATCCTGGAAGGTAGGCTGATACCTTTTTGACACCGATTTACACATCATCCCACAAACATTTACTGAATGCCAAATCCTCTGCTAGTTGCGGAGAGAACTTTTTTCGACCCCACAAAGGCCCTCCTAACTCCAAATATAAGTGAGATAAATCATCATTAACTGAGGCCTAAAGGGACACAGGTTGTGTCCAGCATCCTTGGACTGCTGCCACGGAGGCAAAAAAATACATCTGCAAGTTCTCTGTTACTTGTTAGGAGGAGCTTCAACAGGAGCTTTCAAACAGGTAATAAAAAGACGTGGCAGTAACACATCAGGGGGAGGGGGTCTATTCCAAAACGGAAACTTGCGCGAGACAGATTAATGGCACTCCCAAAGACGTCCATACCCTGATCCCAGAATCCCATACCTTGTGACTATGTTGCCTTACATGGCAAAAGGGGACTTTGCAAACGTGATTAGGCCAAGGATCTTGAGACAGATTATCTGAGCTTATCTGGTGGACCCAATGTAATCACAAGGGTCCTTATAACAAGGAGGCCGGAATGGCAGAGTCAGAGGCAGGCGCAGCTGGCTTTGAAGATGGTGGAAGGAGCTGTGAGCCAAGGGATGCAGGCAGCTTCCAGAAGCTGGAAAAGGCAAGGAACGGGTTCTCCCTAGAACCTCTAGAAGGAGCGCAGCCCCTGACAGGCTGATTTTAGGACTTCTGACCTCCAGAATTGCGAGATAATAAATGTGTGCTGTTTTGAGCCATAAAACTTGTGGGGATTTACTAGAGCAGCAACAGCAAGCTAATACAATATTATTTGCTGTCAGGCATATATCACATAATTTACATTCATTTGTTCAAAAAATACACTCACTGAGTAAGTATGCTGCTCCAGGAACTGTGCCAGGTTCTGAGGGCACAGCAGTGGCCCAAAGAGTCCGGAACATATTTACAGGCCAGAGAACAGTAAGTGAGAAAACAGGCCACAAAGGCGGGTACTGCTACCCCCATTCGAATGTTAAGAACCTGAAGGACACAGAGGACTAAAGTAACTTCTCCAAAGTCTTTTGAGTCACAAATGACCCAGCCGGGATCCAACCATGTCTGTCTCACAAACAAACCCGTGCCATTTTCACCACCTTCTCATTTTCCTTGGGGACGGCTTGGGATGCAGAGCTAAAATTCCTTCACATGCCTAACCCTGTCATTTTCCTCTAAATTCCCGGAAGCCACATACATCCCTTCCTCGGATGGGACAGTGGCCATTTCCAAAGCTGCTTCAAACCACGGTACTTCTCAACTTGCCTCTCTTAGGGACCACAGACACGTATCTTGTTATACACAGCCCCTGATATTTTGATTATTTTGATGCAAATCCATCACCCATAATAAATTCCCCTGCTTTCCAAACGCAATCGATTTTAGAGGCATGAAAGCAAAAACGAAGCAAGCTCTGACAGTCTTCGCGCGTGTCCGTGACAGGAGAGGCCTAAGTGGCTGAAAGCTATTTTCCTCACCGTCAACCCGCCAGATGATCTTCCTTGCACAAACACACACCCATACGGTCTGGCTAATGCTTGCCTTTTCGGACATATGTGAGCAAATAAATGTAATTACGAGCGAGATGTAATCGCAACTGCCTCGCTATTAAAGCTGTGGTACGCTCTCGTGGCTCGGCTAACAATATAGGCAGAAGGGTGGAACTGCTTGCTCCTCTCCCAGAAAGAAAAACATTCCAGAAGGATGGCCTCTTTAAAATCGTATCTGCAAAAATACAACATTTAAATGCAGAATCTGACTTTCCAAGAATCGCACCAGAAAACCTTTTAACAGAAACAGCAGGGAGAGAAAGCTTTTTAAATCATGATACTCCATGAAGGATTATGAAAATGGGGGTCATCGCATGAGACAGAATTGCAAATACAATGAGGAAAATCTTCTCCTCTGTGTAAATACATGAGGACAATTTATTCTTCTCTGTTGAGCCATCGGGGGCTATTTTCAGCTTCTGGAAAAAGGAAGGGAAAGAAGCCACCATGTCCAAATGGATCTGTTCGGAGGGATGCGCTGGGCTGCTGCCCGGTAGTAAGGGTCAGCTTCTCACACACTCAACCAGGCTGCCTGAGCAGAACTGCCCTAAGACTTTCCCAGAGCCCGTTAAGCAACTGGGCACACAAAAGCTGACCGAACACTCACTTGCGTCCAGTCCTTAAGAGAAGAGCAGAAAGGACAAATCTCCCCACGTCCAAATGCACAGATACCAGCCTACCAGCCCAATGGTACATGCAGGACGCTCAGGCATCGACTATCTTCCTACTCAGCTCGTCTCTCAGAAATAGCCGACCCCACCAACTACGTTACTTAGTCAACACTGAGCGCTGGTCTCTGGTGAGATTTTCAGGACAAAAGAGGTTACTCAACAGTGTATCTTATTTCTAAGTTATAATGACAGATCTGTAAAAATAGCATCTTTGTGTAGCCATCTGTGTGTATGTTCCTATCTGTGTGGTGCACATGTGGTTGGCGTGGACACAGATATGCTTTCTTGAGGAGCCATGATAGGGAGGTAGGTAGGTAGGTAGGAAAGTAGGTAGGGAGGTAGACAGATTCTTCTTTTACTTGAAATTTCTTGGTTACTTACAAGGAAATAGTTGGGTAACTATCACAATACTGAGAAGATAAAGGGGAATAAGAAACACAAGTGTTCTGCCCTTAAGCATACTGTTATCTAGTTGGGAAAGACAGGTGAACGAATGAACAGACTACACCAATGCAAAGTAGTAAGTGCTCCATGAGATTGGGTGAAATAGGGCTGTTTCTTTGGTTTGCCTGCATAAAGTCTCCAAATCTTGACTCAGACTATGGGTTGGGCTCACCAAGTTGAAATACTTTGGCTAAACTCCAAAAATTGTTTGGTTAATGGGACTTTGTAATAAAGTGAAACATGTTCTGTGAATGAGCAATACACAGAATAAAATCAACTACCTGGTCTTTCCTACACAACAAACTTTAATAATGCTCTATTTCTTCAATGTTAAAGGTCAGAGTTTTTCACATTTCAGCAGGGCTGAAAATAGGATGTGTACCCTATCAGTGGAATCTCTACACTGCAATTGATAGCATTTTTTTTTCTTTTTGGGATTATACATAAAATCATGTTGTGTCTTACTCTTAGATGCAAGGAATTATAACCTATGTATTAATTGATCAATATAATAATTATATACAGAGTTCTGATTATGGAGTGGTGGACTGATCAGTGCTAATTACATTGTAGTGTGCTCATATATGTTTAACAACTAGTTCTCCAGGGGGAGAAAGTCCCTGATTTATAGCAATTGGCAAATTTTCATGGCATAAATACTCCTACCATGGTCAATTTCAAGCTACCAAGGTGACATCACTGAACGTAAGGTGGGAAGAGTTCAGCAAGATTGGCCAGGAGAGCGTGTGTGAGCTGGCCCCAACACACCACTGTACCCATGTCAATCTAGAGCTAATTTCAAACTCTTTCCCAGACAGCACGTCTCAGGCAGCAGACCAACACTGGTTGGCTAGAACAGCCTGTAAACCCTGATCAGTGTTTGTATTTAATATCACCCTGACAATACTAAGTTATAAATAACCTAAAGTGCGGTTCTGATGTTAATGTTCAGTCCCTTCTCATCAGGCTCCTAGCCTCTGTTTGTGAAGGGAGCATTTCTATCCTTACCCTACCGAAATTCTGTTTTTCATCATCTGGTTTAGTGTCAGCTGCTGATTCAAATTTTTGTGTAATGTTATTCCATATTCCATAGCAATCTTCATTAGAATTGTATACATTGTAAAACGTATACATTTGGGGCTTTATACAAACTGCAGAGCACAGTTGGTCTCTGTCTGCAAATGTTCTAAGTCTACACTTGAAGGCTGAATATTTTCTGTCTATGGTCAAAGAAAAGGCAAAGGAGAGCCACTCTCACCACCTGTATTCAATGTTGTAATGGACATTCTAGCCAGGGCAATAAGGCAAGTAAAAATCAATCAACCAATGAATCAATCAATCAACCAGTCATGTCACTGATCATGGGATCCATGTGATCCCAATTGGAAAGAAGTAATTAGAACAGTTCTTACTCACATATGACAAGATCTTCAATGGAGAAGACTTGGTGGGCCCCCCAAAAAATGATACTGAAACTGATAAATGAGTTTAACAAGGTTGCAGTATACAAAGTCAACACACAAAAATCAATTCTATTTCTATATACTATCAACAAAAAACTGGAAATCAAAATCTTAAAAATACCATTTAAAATATCTTTTTTTGCAATACTAGTTTTTATTTTATTTATTTTTAATATATAATTTATTGTCAAATTGGTTTCCATACAACACCCAGTGCTCATTCTAACAGGTGCCCTCCTCATTGCCCATCACCCACTTTCCCCTCTCCCCCACCCCCATCAACCCTCAGTTTGTTCTCAGTATTTAAGAGTCTCTTATGGTTTGCCTCCTTCCCTCTCTGTAACTTTTTCCCCCCTTCCCCTCCCCCATGATGTTCTGTTAAGTTTCTCAGGACCCACATGAGTGAAAACATATGAGTGAAAGACATATGTCTTTCTCTGCCTCACTTATTTCACTTAGCGTAATACTCTCCAGTTCCATCCACGTTGCTCCAAATGACCAGATTTCATTCTTTCTCATTGCCAAGTAGTATTCCATTGTACATATAAACCACATCTTCTTTATCCATTCGTCAGTTGATGGACATTTAGGCTCTTCCCATAATTGGGCTATTGTTGAAAGTGCTGCTATAAACATGGGGATACAAGTGCCCCTATACATCAGCACTCCTGTATCCCTTGGGTAAATCCCTAGCAGTGCTACTGCTGGGTCATAGGGTAGATCTATTTTTAATTTTTTGAGGAACCTCCACACTGTTTTCCAGACCGGCTGCACCAGTTTGCATTCCCACCAACAGTGCAAGAGCATTCCCGTTTCTCCACATCCTCGCCAACATCTACAGTCTCCTGATTTGTTCATTTTAGCTACTCTGACTGGTGTGAGGTGGTATCTCAGTGTGGTTTTGATTTGTATTTCCCTGATGACGAGTGACGCTGAGCATCTTTTCATGTGCCTGTTGGCCATCTGGATGTCTACTTTAGAAAAGTGTCTATTCATGTCTTCTGCCCATTTCTTCACTGGATTATTTGTTTTTTGGATGTGGACTTTGGGGAGTTCTTTTTTTTTTATGTTTATTCATTTTTGAAAGACAGAGAGAAACAGAGCACAAGCAGGGATGGGGCGTAGAGAGAGGGGGACACAGAATCTGAAGCGGGCTCCAGGCTCTGAGCTGTCAACACAAAAGCCCCATGTGGGGCTTGAACTCATGAACCGCGAGATCATGACCTGAGCCAAAGTCAGACGCTCAACCCACTGAGCAACCCAGGCGTCCCGGTGAGTTCTTTATAGATTTTGGATACTAGCCCTTTATCCAATATGCCATTTGCAAATACCTTTTCCTGTTCCATCGGTTTTAGTTTTGTTGATTGTTTCCTTTGCAGTGCAGAAGCTTTTTATCTTGATGAGGTCCCAATAGTTCATTTTTGCTTTTAATTCCCTTTCCTATCTTTTAAAGATATGAAATACTTAGGAATAAATCTGATGAAAGACATGAAGGACCTGTACTTTGAAATCTATAAAACATTGCTGGAGAAATTAAAGACCTAAATAAATGGAGGATATACAGTGTTCATGGGTCAGAAAGCTCAATATGGTTAAGATGTCAGTTCTCGCTAATCAGTATCCCAGCAGGCTCCTTATGGCAGAAACTGAGAGTATTCTAAAAGCCATATGGAAATGCAAAAGAGCTAAAGTGGCCAGAACAACTATGAAAAAGAATAAAGTTTTAGAACTAACACCCCAGATTTCAAGATTTATAACAAAGTGCCAATGTGCAAACAACAGCTTTTCTACATGGGACAAAGGCAATTCAGCAGATGAAGGGTAGTGTTTACAAGTGGTACTAGAATAACTGAGTATCCATATAAAAATATCACCTTTGATCCATTACTTGCTAATATATAATATTAACTCAAAGTGGATCACAGGCTTAAATATTAAACTTCAAAAAGAAAACGTAGGAGAAAACATTTTTGACATTGGACTGGGCAATGATTTCTCAGACATGACATCAAAAGCACAATCCATAAAGGAACAAATTGATAAACTGGACTTCATAAAAATTTAAAATGTCTACTCTTCAAAAGATACTGTGAAGAGAATGAAAAGACAAAGCACAGACTGAGAGTATATATTCACAATATACTTGGCAAAGAATTTGCACTCAAAATATATAAAGGACTCTTGAAAGTCAATAATAGGCAAACCAACCACCCAACAAATAAAAAGATATATGGATTGCAAGTAGGTACATGGAAAGTTGCCAATATCACTGGTCATTAGGGAAATGAAGATTAAAACTATAGCCAGATACTGCTACATACCTATTCAAATGACTAAAATTAAAATGGCTGATCTCACTGGGTCTTGGAAAAGACTCTCATATACTGTTGTGGGGATGTAACATGGTACCACTACTTTGGAAAACAGCTTGGCAATTTCTTAAGATGTTAAAGTATCCACCTATCCTATAATCCAACTGTTCCAACCCCAGTTATCTGCCCGAAAGAAATGAAAAGATTTGTGTATACAAAGTCTTTTACGTGCATGTTTGTAGACGCCTAGTTTATAATACCTAGAAACTGGAGACTCCCCAAATTTCCAACAGGTGAATGGTTAAACAGAGGCATAATCATACAACGGGATAATTCCAGGCAGAACAAGAATGAATATCTGATACACATCCCAGCATGGATCAGCCTCAAAATTGTGGTGAGTCAAAGAAGCCAAACAGCAAGTATGCATAGAATCCCATTGATGTGAAATTTTATAAAATACAAACTAATGTATAGTGACAGAAAGTAGATAGTGGTTGCCTAATGGGCAGAAGCGCTTACAAAGGGACCCAAGGAAACTTGTCTACGTATATCAAACTAGAGTCTACACATATCAAAACTTATCAAACTGTGCATTTTATATATGTGCAGGTTGTTCTATGTTAATTTTCCATCAGTAGAGCTCTTTTTTTTAAAAAATAGCAAACACTGGAATGATTTTAGTGTCAGAATTCTTAAAACATGCCTATGCATATTTTAGACAAAGTGGATTGATGATTCAGAATAAAGAGATAAATGCACTAATTTCACAATTTTTAACACAATGTATTTGTTCTGAGTAGTAGAGTTTAAATGCAAAGGTTTGAACACTTTCTTCACTTTTAAATTGGTTTTGGCTTATGTGTATCTATTCATTCATTCATTCATTCAGTAAATAGTTATTGAGCACTAACAACCAGCACTCTCCTAATACATTATTTTCTTTTAAAAGATGAAGTCTCTATTTCATGGAATTGCAATCTAGTAAGGAAGAGAGACAAATAAAATGCAACACAAGCAGGGGTGCCTAGCTGGCTCACTTGGTGGAGCATGTGATTCTTGATCTTGGCCTTGTGAGTTCAAGCCCCACATGGAGTGTAGAGATTACTTAAATTTTTTTAATAAATAAAATAAAATGCAACACTATCATATGTATACCCTTTATTGGAAATTATCTTGTGTACCTACTATGTGCCAGACAATTAATGGTAGAGTTGAGCAAGCAACCAGCTTTCCTATCACCTAGGAACGTAAAGTTCAAGCTAAGAAATGAGTATCAAAGGAGTGACCACGATAAAGTACATGCTATGAGGCTGCTTTCTAAGGAAGCAACTGACAAAGGGGTCAGCCCAGATTCCCAGAGAAAAGGATGCTGAAACTGTGGTTTTGCCTTCTAACTATTTCATGCTATCCTGAGCACTGGATTTGCAGCTCTGTTTCCTACATTTTAAGGGTTGCCTTCTAGGAAGGGCATCTGGATGGTCCTATGCGATCACCATCATAGTCAGCCTTTCTGAAGCAGCAAAAGAAAAATATGGATAATACAGAAAACAGCAGGTGCCAGGTCCTAACAATATAGGAGATAACACACTGTGGCCAAAAGATAGTCAAACTGTAATTGGGGCATACAGTATTTCAATCATTCCCAAATAGATAAGACAGATTTCCCCCAAATTTTCCATTGCCCTATCTTTGGAACAGCTCCACGTGTGGCTATTTTTAGCTACATCATCACAGTAAAGGCTAATCAGCTGAGGCATTACATACTGAGTCATGCCAATGTCTACTTAATAAGAAAGAACACATTCTTTAAATGTGGCAAGGATAGAATATATATACCTCAATGGTACTGAACAGAGGGGGTAATTCCCAGAGGTGCTTAAATTCCGAATCAGATCACTTTCCAGAAGCCAGCAAGAACATTTATTCAATATCAGATTTTCTGTGCTCAGATTGTCTTTCTTCGAGTCCTTACTCAAGCAGAAACATGAAGGTTTTTTGTTTTTTTTTTTAGCATCAACACTGCATCAATAGTGTTTCATGAGATAACATGAAAGGATAAAGTCATTTTTTTTCCTGCAGTTCAAAGTGGTCTTACAGGAAATTTGCTGTCAGTGGCATCCTCTGAGACCAAGTCTTTACCAGAGAAGGCAAGTAAAGCCAGTGACCGCAGCAAATAAACATTCTTCTCGCTACCTGGCTTCTGGGCTAAGAGTGATTTTAGTGGGGCCAGAGCTATCACTCTGGTGTCTTCTCTCAGAAACCTTCTATTCCTTGTCCTCTGACTATAGGATACCAAACCAGATTTTCCTATATTTCATACACCACGCCACTGGTCAGTATAAGCCTCAAAAGAGGCCAGTGTCAAAGGGCTGTAGATCATTTGAGCTGGGAAGAAATCAAAAGCATCCAGCCCACCCTTCTCATTTTGTAGATGAGGAGACTGTAGCCCACAGAGCTGGGGTCTTCTCCACTATCACATTTCCATTCATTCAATAACTATCTGCAATATGCTACACTTGTGTCATTAAGTCCCCACAGCATCTGAGGATGTAAGAGCTATACTAATCTTTTAGATGAAAAATAAAAATGTGACTCCAAAGTCTGGTATGTTGTCTAAGATTTTAAGTGCCATAACTGAACCTCAAACTTGGATCTGAAGACTCTAAATCTGGTGTGTCTGACTGGTGTCAGAGATGTTACAACTCTTAACCCAAGTTTTTAAACTTCTTCTATCAGTAAAGCAGAAGGACTTGACAATGCAGCCATTTAAATCAGTCTGCTACGACCAATCCAAAGTCTTCCTCTGCTTACGAGTGGCCTCTGGTGAGGGTCTTGGGCCATGAGTGTTTATGATCTTGTCATGCCCTCAGCTCTTTGCTGTGAACCTCATTAGATGGGCTCTTCTGGCAACTCTACTCCATTACATGCAGAAGCGGAGTAAATGGAGTACAGAGGGTGTTCTCAGGGGGAAAGATCAAAATAAAAGGGGGTGACTGGTTAGAGACTGTTTCTGGGGAAAGGGATGATGCATAGGAGATTCACCAGGTTTACAAACCCATCAGGTCCCCACAGAACCTGTCATCTACTGTGCGTAAAACGCCCACAGTGATGTTTCCCAAATGCACATCTGCTCACATCTCTCCTCTCTACCCCTTTGCCCTCAGGATCAAGTCCAGGCTCAATAACAGGGCTGGCAAAGCTCCCTGTGATATGACCCCTGTCTTTTTCCATCTGCAACTCTTCTTGGCAATCTGATCCACTGCTCTGCTTTCTTCATATGCATACCTACTTTCCATTCTCCCCCTCCCCAAGGGCCCCTCTCCCCTCTAGACCCTTGAACAAGCTGTCAGTTCATCCAGTGAGACCCTTCTCAACCTCCAGGATAAGCTCAGATGTTACTCCTTCTGAGGAGCCTTGCTTGTGCCCCGAACCCTGTAACAAATGGACCCAGGCTGGGCCTCCTAGTCTCTCCATTTCATGGCTATTGTCACAGAGCAGTGAAATAGCCTGTTTAATTTCACCCATCTACCACTATATTGGAAGTTTCCAGCTCACCAGTGTACCCAAGGCCAGGCTCAATGTCTTACCCACAGCTGTTGTGCAATAGTTATTTCAGATGAATGAATGAATGGATGGATGGATTAATTAATTAATTAATAGTGCTATGACTTGTTCTATAAACAGTTATAATTAGGTTGCTTCCACTGAAGGCAACAAAGAATGACAGGCAGTTTAGACCTGTCCTTCCAAGCGATTTTTTTGGAGAGTTCATGGGGTCAGCCCAGCACAGCAATCTGTGTTGAAAAGACTGCCCAGGGGGCATACAGAATGCATTTGCAACATACACCTGAGAGACTCAGGAGGGTCCAGGTTGCTCTGAAGCATCATCGGCCAATAAACGAGGGGACTCTAAAAGCAAACATGCAAGGTCTTCTGCGCTACAGAATTTATTCCTCGTTGATGCTGAAATGGAACCTGAGATAGACAGAGGCTTAATGAACAAAGACTCTGGAAGAGGGAACCTGTCTTTGGGTAAAATGAAATCACTCCCGATTACCTCCAATGGACAGCAGTTATGAGCTCCTGTACACAATTTAAAGGTAATCTTGTAATTTAAAAAGGGGGGGGGGGGATGCCCATTGAACCTAATGGTAAGTGACATTATGGCTCAGCTGTGATTAGAATCAAGCAACTTTCTTCTGGTGCTTTAGTGGCAGTGGCTTCCTTAGGTTCAGAGAGGGTTAATTCTATGATCCTTGGGGATGCTTTAATGGCCCTGGTTATCCAAACCTTGATTCAGAGCAGAGGCTGCGGATTATGTTTTCTCTGCACATCCACAGACATATTAGGACATGAAGTGAACATGACAGCAGGAGAATATCTCCTTTCTCCTCGGAAATGCCCCAGGAGAGTTTCCCACCGCGACCTCCTCAGACCCTGGCTTTGCATTAGAGTTATTGTCCTGAGAGCAGATTCAGTTAGAGCCTCTGATTCATTTCCTATAGTGCTCTCTTGTTTATTCTTGGTGGCAGCTAACTTGTAAAATTTTATTATGATTTTTTTTTTCTTGGTTTGTGTCATGGAAGAGATAAAAAAAAAAAAAAAAAAAAAAAAAACCACACCACCAACAACGATTCTATCATCAGTCCTAAATGTAGTTGTATAAATCCACACTGAGGCCGTGTGTCTACAGGGGAAATGCAGGATAACAGGTTGTTGTGTTTCTAGCGGCCGTTCTCTGGGCTTGGATTTCATGTTTCTAATGGTCCAGAGGACCGAGGTAGGAAACTATATGTCTTGCGGGTACCGCTGGCACAGTGGTCATGCTAATTTGTATTTCACATGTCATCCGCTCACCATACTGCTGTTAGAGTGATCCTTGTCAAGCACACTGTGATCAAATCACCACCACCATCAACTGGTGATTCACCAAAATCACCATGGCTCACTGTGACTGCCACATTGAGCACTTCTCAGATGCCACAGCCCCCAGCTTCAACCTGTATACTCCAGTTACACTGAAACACACAAAGTAGCCACTGTAGGTACACTGTTTCATGACTCTGTGCCAACTTATGGTGTCCCTTCTCTTGGGACATCCTCCATTTTCTCCCCCCATGTTTCTTCCTCTCACTGCTACTCATTTGCTCAGAATTAACTCTCCAGGCATCACCTCCATCAAGCTGCTTCCCAAACACCCTACTGCACTTCACCCATCTATTGAAATGGCCCATTAGGTTCTCTTTATCCCTTGTCAAAAAACACTCTACCTCCTCGTTCAGACCAGGCTCTAGCCATCCTTGTATTTCCAAAGCCTCGCAGAGTGGTTGGTATGTGGGTGGCCATCCAATACAGCTTCACTGCACTCTTCATGTTTTACCCTAGATGTCATGACCTCCGAGAAGTGACGTCCTTCCTCGAGGCTTGCTGGCCATGCCTCCTATTTGCTCTTATAGCACACCATTGAATACCATTAGTATTTCTTAGTATTTCCCCCACTGACTTGTCTATTTTCCCTCTGATCAGGAGCTTCTCCAGGGCAGGAAGCACATTTTCTCTGTTCACTAGTCCATGCCCAGAGCCATGCACAGCACCTGAAACAACATGCCAAATAAACGAATAAACAAAGAATGCAGATCAAGAGTGCCATTAAGAATCCAACAGATCTATAGAGTGGGCTCTGGCAACTTCAGCTAGATCTTTGAAATCCATGATCCCACAAGCACTGCTTCCAAGACAGGAACAGATGGGAGAGAAGGCCTTCCCAGTAGGAGTTATCATACCCGTGCCCTGAACCTCCTGAAAAGCCCAGAACACCATACTGTCATAAAGTGATGACAGATGAAAAGTGCAAAATTAAATTCAAGCTCATCTTGCAATTTTGTGTTTAGTCTTCTGTTGCCAACCTACGAGGTGCTTATAAAACAGCTTGAGGATTTACCACTAATACCTTCCCGAAGACAACATTGTCTTTTGGCAGCCAGGGCTCCACCAAATTGTTGTTTTGGTGTTGGGTGTGTTTGGGGGTTGGGAAGGGGCAGACAAAAAGCAATGGGATTAATCTTTCAGCTGTCAGTTCATTTCAGCTGAGTACGTAGGACAGTTTTTGAGTTTTATGATGGCTCCAAGTGAAATGGATGAAAACATCTCCAGCCCCAACCTGTATTATTGTGTTGTCTCGGTTTGGGGGTCTGTTTTCATGTAAGTTTCATTCTCTACACTATGCTCGGCTGTGTTCATTCCTCTAGCCTGAGGAGAAAACAGATTCTGTCGCCTTTTTCTCCATCCCCTGGAAATTCCAGGTTTACATTTTATTTCGGTGAAGAAAGCTAACTTACCAAAGTCCATGTTGGAGTGAATCATAGTCGACTTAGACAATTCTCTCAAATCTTCTGGAAGTTTCTATCTAAACCATTATTCTAAGGAACTAACTTAATGGAGGAGCTGTGTCGGTGGAGTAGAAATCAAGCTGAACTATTTAAGGGTAGAAGTGAGCTTTGCTTTAATGTGGCTGGAGAAGAAATAAATGCTACATGAGAACAGACAGGGTTCTAGAATTGCTTTGACCTGAACCTACAATTTATACTTTTGCAGGTTGTTTTTTCCCGAGCAGACTTTTTATTAAAGTATAGCACCGACAGAGCAATATGCAAAAGTTTAATTGTGCAGATAGATGAATTTCCACACACTAAACAGACCCATGTTACTAGCATCCAGATGACTGAACACTACAAGAAAAGCAGAAGCTCTATGCATGCACCCTCTTCATCACTACCAAACTCCAAGGTCATCGTTATCCTGACTTCTATCACCACAGATTAATTTTGCTTGCTTTTGAGTTACATTGTATGGGATCATACTGCATCAACTCTTTCTATCCGACTTCTTTTATTCAATGTGGTAATTGTGAGACTTAACCATGTCTGTATGTAGTTACCATTTCTTGGTTCTCAGTACTGAATAATATTCCACTCTGTTTATATACCACAATCAATTTATCCCACTGTTGGTGGTGGATGATGGGTTGTTTCTGGTTTGGGGCTATTATGAAGAGTGCATCATGGAGATCGCTTGTACAAACAGTCTACAAACGTGTCTTTTGGTGAAAATATGAGCGTCCTTCTAGAAAAGTACTTAAGAGTAGAAATGTTGGGTCACAGAGTATCTTATGTTCCGCTCTACCTTGACCTAAATTTAAATTCACCCTTCCAATTTTTGGTTGAGTGACCTTAAGTAAGTCATTTAAAACTTCTGAGCCTGGGGGCGCCTGGGTGGCTCAGTCGGTTAAGTGTCTGACTTTGGCTCAGGTCATGATCTCGCGGTTTGTGAGTTTGAGCCCCCCGTCGGGCTCTGTGCTGACAGCTCAGAGCCTGGAGCCTGCTTCAGAGGCTGTGTCTCACTCTCTCTGCCCCTCCTCTGCTCACGCTCATCGGCCTCTCTCTCGGTCTCAAAACTAAATAAAAAACATTTAAAAAGATGAAAACTTCTGAGCCTGTTTCTCCATCAGTGCACGGGAAAATTTTACATCGCCAAGTTGTTTTAAAGATCAAATCAAGGAGTATAAAGTATCTGGCATAGTTCTGACGTTTAAGTGATATTTTCCTCAAGACTGTTTAGAGCTCAGTAAATATTCCCTGTGTTCCCTGTCTTTCCAACTTCTGCTACAGGTTGGTTGGAACTACTTGTTTGTGCACTGGCCAATAGGGTGTGAGTGGAAATGAGGTGTGCTGCTTCTGGGTCCCCAGGCCACCCTCCAGCACTCTCTTGCCTGGCTGCAGAGCCCTGGTGGCATCACAAGAGGACAGAGTTCCCTGGGGTCCCTGAGAGTGAGAATGGAACCTAAACTCTACTGACTGGCACTGTGGACACGGAGAATGAGCAAGAAAGAAATGTTTGCCGTGTTGAGTCACTGGTATTTCTAGGATACACGGTCACTGCACCATGCCACATAGATAACTGGGTAAATACAGAATTTAAATGATGAGATGTGGCGCCACCCCAATGAAACCCTCAGAATTACCCTTCAAAGAGTCATAGGACTCTGGCTCAATAGAGACATTACATATTTCTTCACTTTCGAATGGCAAGGAAATCTTTTTTTTTTTTTTTTTTTTTTTTTTGCTGTGACTAAAGAGAGAAAATTGAAAGCGGTCTTTTGCCGGAATATGTTAATTGAAGAATCTCTCTCCTCTGTTGAGAACCAGATTGTAATTCCAAAATTGTGTCTGATGTACCCCAAACACAGCATCGCCTTCACAAAGAGAAGGCCCTTGGTGATTATTAGTTTAAAAAACTAAAATCCTCTCCCACCAGGTTCAAAGCCAACCTCATTCTTTTGTTCCTATAAAGACTTTCTTTCTTCGTGTTCCCTGGTGTCTACATGGCCTATGAGCTTTCTCCTAATGATTAAACTCCTAAAAATACTACAAAGAATGCTTAATAAGGCTTTTGTGTTTTACTGGTTGCTATAGAGACTGTTTAGTGTAGGATTTTAAGTACGTGTAAATATGTATTTTGGACAGTGTTTAAAAACACGTATAATTTACCCAGCCATAACAGCTACTTCAGAGCATCGTAGTTCTGCGCGATAAGGCATATGTAAAGCATTTTATAGTATGTTATTTATAGTTATTTACTTAATAGGCTATAACAGTTCCTCCTATTGTGTAAAGGAAATAGGCATTTACCCTGTTTTAACAATGAATATCATTTACTCCATTGTAGCAATTGATAGTCTTGAGTCCCTTGCAGGCTAGTGAATATGCAATTGGTATAATGTTGATGCAAGAGCGGAAACCATGTTGACAGAGAGTTAGTAGGAAAACAAAGGGTCCTGCTGATGGAGTCTTGAGCTCATTAGGGAAGTTGTTGACTGAGCTACTCTGGCACGATAGGAAACCCCTGGAAAGAGGCCACTATCTGCTTTGAAATTATCCCCAGGGATGTACCCAAGGGTGAAATAACACGAATAATAATAGCAACAACAACTAATAGTTATTGAGCAAACTTGACTTGGCGGTACTCAGTGTTTCACAGCCCTGGGCTCTTTTAATCCCCCCACCACAATGACCCTATGAGACAGATACTGTTATTTGTCAGATAAAGAAACTGAGGCAGAGAAGTTATACAACTTGACCAAAATGATCACACAGCAGGTGGATGGCCGATCCAGGAGTTAAATCCAGATCTCTCTCCAAAGCTTGTGCTCTCAAGGGTCATTCCAGATCGTTCCTGGTCTGCCAAGGAGTTCTCAAGCCACACAGAGGTTAGTTCTTTTTCAGCAGTATATCCCTGAGCTAAAGCCCAGGTACGTGCACACACAGGTACACCCACGTGTGCATGCACACACACATACACACACACACACTTAAAAAGTCCTCATACCCCAAAATACATTCAATGAAACTTAAGATCAGGATGGACCTTCCGATACCTAAGAAAATATGGAAAGAGGCTCTGAGCTCATTCAGAGAACCCAGGAAGAATGTTTAGTTAGATAGCGAACTTGATAAAGACAGGAATTAGTCTGTCTTGCCAACTGCACTATTTGTCTTTCCAATTTTAACAGCTATCACATGGTCAAAGTTCAAAGCCAGTCTCGTTATTTTTGTTGACTATGAAATGCATGTTCTTGGTCATCCACAACTGAGTGAGTACCTGGCCCCCAGGAAGAATTGGAGTGGGTCCTGGGGAATCCACCCACATTCCATCTCTCCTCTCCCATCTTCTTTTTTTTACCATCCCAATCATATATTCATTGATTCGGTCAGCAGACAAGTATCTACTGTGTATGCATTCCTACTAGGACTTTTACTAGAATATCTGCTAGGCTGGGACTCATTCTAGTCACCATCTTGTTTTCTGACTAAGTGAAAAATCCATGCCACTTCTGCAAAATACATTTAACCTCTATAAGGACAGGACCTTTCTTGGGCTTGTTTAGCACTGTATCTCTGGATGTGCCCTATCCTAGGATAGTGTCCTATGCATAGAAGATGCTTGCTAAATATTTGTTGACTAACTGAATAAATTCAATTACCATATTCTTTGATGATGAAAAATCTCAGAAGACAAATAAAACTCAAGGTACTACAGACAGCTTGGAAAATACAAACATTAGAGGCGTCTGGGTGGCTCAGTTAGTTAAGTGTCTGACTTCAGCTCAGGTCATGATCTCACCGGGTGTGAGTTCAAGCCCCACATCGGCCTCTCTGCTATCAGCACAGAGCCCGCTTCAGATCCTCTGTCACCTTCTCTCTCTACCCGCCTCCACTTGTGCGTGCTCTCGCTCTCTCTCTCTCTAAAATAAGTAAATATTAAATCTTGAAGAGAAGAAAATATAAACATTACAATGAAAGCAACTCTGGAAGAGTGTTGGGTGGTGTACATGGGTACAATCTATACTCACAGCAAGGAGACCGGAGAGGTATTAGACAAGAGAAAGGAGTCTAAGGGACGCCTAGGAGTTGAGGCACCAAAGGGCTACTCTGTTGGCTTGACTCAGGGTCCGCGTACTCTCATGGTCCATAACTCTGTGTGGGGTGCCAGCCTTGTGTTTTCACTATGTTAGCTATTTATACCTTGCCCCCTACTGGACCCCACCTTCTCTCTTCCATGATGAGCTGTTAGAGAAATGAGCCAAGACGCACTGGAACTTTCCCCCTTGGGGATCCTGGACTTTAGGATTCGCCCTTCAGAAGTAAAAATAAAAAGAATTATCCTTTACGGAGCACTTTCCAAGGGTCAGATCTTGAGCTAAGCAATTTATTACATCACAACTCAGTCTTAATGAAAATCCCAGAAGGAGGGTGCAGCTATTCCCATTTTGCAGTTGAGGAAGCTGAGGATTAGATAGTTTGCATAATGGTTAATTGCTCTTGGCTTTTTAAAAATGCATTCTAAGGAGAGGGTGCCAAGTTTCTGGGTGGGAACTCAAGCTGAGACTAGCGACGATCTTCTATTTCAGCGTTAGTCCTTCATGTCACCACGGGCCTCCCTCCGGCTCCAGCCACGCAGCTTTGCTGGGATTCCCAAGTAAGGAAGCAGGAAGTGCTAAAAGATTTGGGGAAATTTAACCAAGCCAGAAGAGCTGCGATAGGAAGAAGTCAACAGTGGCAATCAGCGAGTCTCAGAGGACGTAAGGAACTCCAGTGAAGTATTTTGACAGAATCAATACCCAGCTGGTCTGGTCCGTGGGCATGATATAGATAGGGAGCAGTAAGGTAGTCAGGGGAAGGAGTGCCGCAAATCAGACACATGGTCCAGTGTTAGAGGAGCTTTATCCAAATCTAAGAGGGACCTGCAGGTCACGAGGCCCAGCCCCGGGCCACCAGGCTGTCTTGCGCTAGGTAAGGGATCAAGACTGTGGCCCACAGGATGGACGCAGGTCTAGGCTCCACTCACAGCACCAAATGAAAACATCAGGTAAACTTCCACACATACATACCTGTGGAAAAGGAGTGGTGGGTGGACAGGAGGCATTCATTTGACAATTATTTATTGAGATTTTTCTACGCGCCGGGCATGGGATATAGAGTCCAGGCGAGAAAAAGGTGGTAAGACCACTGAGTTTACAGTCAAGAAAGATAGACGGATAAGGTACAGGTAAGCCTCTGTGTATCCCTGCTATAATATTCACGGGTGCAGAAAGCGCGGCTGATCTTATACAGTTCTTCCTACTCAAAATGTGGTCCACAGACAAGTAACAGCAGCAGCAGCTGGGAACTTGTTAGAAAAACAAGCATCTTGAGCTTCAGCCCAGAACTCCTAGATCAGAATCTGCATTTTGACAAGACTCCCAGGGGGCTCCTACGCTCATTAAAGTTTGAGAAGCGGTGGTCGGCAGACCTTCCTTACGGAGCGGGGTCTTTGGTGGATTCCACCCGGCACCCGGGGGCTGTCACTTCCTGCCAGACATCCTCGCAGATATGAAGGTTACACCAGAATCAGCAGAGATCAGGCGAAGGGGAAGCAAAGCGTATTCTCAGGAGCTCCTGGAAATAATTACCGTTCTCTTAATAATAAATGAATAGGCTGCAGTCCCAGAACACATTGAGAACAAAGCAAAACATGTCAATATAAAATCCAGCAAATAAAACAATCAATTTAAAATAGATTTCTCTAAATGGTTTGCCTGCTTGGGCTAAGTGCCCTGACGCTGGACTCCCAGAGCATCTCTGCTTATTCCTGCCTCAGCCCTTATTTTTTGATCGGGACACTTTCTGTTTCTGTGTCTGCCTCTCATTCTAGACTGTAACTTCTTTGAGGACCTTCTTTTCTGAAAAGACAAGAAAAGGGCCCTGGCATGAAAAGAGGGATGTGAAGTGGTTATTACAAAAAAACAAACAAACCAAAAAAACCCCACTTCTCTGTGTGAGATAGTTTTAAGAGAAGAATAACAGAACATACAGTTCTAAATTCTTTCCTGAGTATGAACTGAAAGGCCCACTCTCCCATCCACCCCTATGTAAAGTTCTGGATTCTCAGCATCTCACATCAGCAATTCTCATTTGCTAAGCCAGGTGAGGAGAGGGTTCACTTCTAAGACTTTCTGGAAGTTCACTAATGACAACAGAAGATACTCCGGTATCTGTGCCCTTCAGGGATGTCTGTCCACAATGACTCTGGGCCTGACCATCTAGCTTACTTCAGCAGATGGGACAGAAGAAAACTCAATATAAACAGAAGCTTAAAGAGTCATTTCCATTTACTCTCTCATTTCCGTGTCTTCATCATGGGAATTACTGGCTGTTAGATAAGAAAACACACAAGGCAGAGCCCAGAACATGTAGGAAAGCCCTGTCAGGTTCAGCAAAGCTGCCAAACCACCCACACTTGACCTCGAAGAAACGGCTGAGCTTTACCAAGCCCAGCTCAAGCCAGCGGAATCTCATAACCACCTGCAAAGACAGAGCTAAGCGTTGAATCCGTTGGTTTGGGGTTATTTGTTATGCAGCCATAGCTAACTGCTCCAAGCCACCAAGTAGAAGAACTTCCATTCAGAGAGCATCGAATTCCTTTCACACATGAATCCTGTTTGCATTTGAATTCATTGCTCCTGCTGGGTGTGCTTTCAGCATAGAAAAAAGTCTGTAGAAATGAGCCCTGCCTTCAAGCACGCTCACATTTTTGTGACACCTGCACAGTTACATAGAAGCCGCTTCGCGTCAAGACATGATCCCCAGAGGCTACTTACAGCAGGGACATTTTCAGGAGTCTTGTTTTTCACTGTCAACAGAGAATAACTGTGTAAATTAAAGCTTGCGTAGGTACGAGGAGTAGAAAGCTAATGTAGCTACAATTGAAGGTGAAAATTAATTACAGTTGCATTTATCAGAACTCTTCTGGTGGTCAAGGGCACAAACCAAACTCAAACCAACATGAGCCCAAAATAAGGCCCGTGTTGACTCTCTTGGCTGAGATGGCATCCACGGATGCTGAGACACATCGGACCCTAGGGCTCCAGTGCCGTGTGTCATTTCCATTTTTGCCACTAATGCGTGTCTCCTTCGAACATCTGGGGAAGGTGTGCCCATAAGCAGCAATGCCTCACCTCACCCATCCAACCTGGAAGCCCTGAGAAGGAACGGCTTTTCCAACAAGACGGGGGGGGGGGGGGGCCCTCTAATTGGCCTGATTTGGCCCAGCCATGGCTGAATCGACCATGATGGGCAGAAAGGGGGTGCACTCTGATCAGCCTGGCTGAGTCATGAGGCCAAGCGGCAAGGCCAGCCCTTCCTAGGATGACATGGAGAGGGAGAGGAGTTGTTTCCCAAGTAGGGGTTCTGAGTGAACGAAACACACAGCCTGACCACTGAGGCAGATGGCGGAACCTCAAAGGATTCAAGGGCAAGGTGGACAAGTGGGCCTTGAGAATGGTAGAAACCAGAGCAGACCCGAGACCAGCAGACCCAGAGGGATGCTGTGGGCATACCCCAGGCCCTGGGTCTCTTGTTTCAAGTTCTTAAATATTCATTGAGAGGAAACCCAGTCAACTACCACCTCAAGTCAGGTATGCACCCCTGACCCCACCTTCTGTCACATGCTGGGGACTGGGAACATTGTGCAGACACCTAAAAACCTACTGCCAAAGTTCTCTGCCTTCTTTCTTCTCTTCCTTCCTGTCCCATTTCCTTCTCCTCCCCCACCATTGTCAAGGGTCCAGTGCCTACAAGAGGGAGGTGGAAATGTTTGCAAACTGAAGATTTGTTGTCGTTGTTGTTTTTAATCACGGTACACCTGAAGCTTTGTTTTCTTCTTATGTCTACTTTGCCTTCAAAGAAATACATTCATCTTATGGACTGAGTGGGAAGGAAAGACAGGTGTAATGGAAATACTAAGAGATGGAGAGTGAATGAACCCAGGGCTTCTGTTTCTGACGAGCTAGGTGGCTTTCTAAAAGTGATTTGACTCCTCTGAGCATCGGTTTTCTCTGCTATTAAACTGTCAGCAGAGATTATAAAGTCTACCTTGGATAGCTGTGCGAGGAGCCTGCGAAGCTCTAAGAGCAAGTTCTCTTTCTACCACAACAGTGACTGCTTCTGCTATTGTTACTACCAAAAATAACGACAACATACCAGGGGGGCCCGGCTTTCAAGGCTCACTGTGGTCCGTAATCAAACAAACTGGGAAAGCCAAGTGTCTTTCAATGAATTTGAACCCAGCTCAGCGGTCTGAAGTCTGGGAAGCTGGCTGTGCCCCCCCCCCACCTCTGTGTGAGTGTCTGTGTGTGTGTATGTGCACAGCTCTCATTCCTGACTTTCTCTCTTCCTCTTTCTCTGCGTCTCTATCTTTGTTGTGTTGTGTTGTCCGTCTTCTATTGTCTCTTGGTTTCCCATTCCTTCCCGTTTACCTGGGTCCCCTGCCCTGCTTCCTATCCCCCACCCTCCCCCAGCCTCACTCCTTAGTGGCCTCGATACTCCCCAGATAGACCCCCTCCCCCGGCTTCTACAACACAACAGACTTCTGGCCTGTCCCGTGCTTCCCTTTCCTGTCACAAACAGCTGTTTCCTGTCTTGACAGCTTAAACAAACACATTTTAATGGGTGGCTCGTGCCAACCTCTGGATCCTCCAGCCAACGTGGCTGGCTGATCCCCTACAAGAGTGAGGGGTCACCCGGCTTGCCAAACCTGAGGCCCCTCTGTGGCCACAGAGGCACCAAAGGGGCTACCCGGCTGCTGCCGTCCAGCCAAGGGTCTCATCCACCCCCCCTGGGAAACCCGGGGACCAGCATGGCGGAAGCAGGCACCCTGCTGTTTGTCAGCGGTGGGCCATCAGGGAGTTTCCAAGCTTGGCTTTGATGAAACTGAAAAGGTTGAATCATTCAATGTTTGGAGAATGTGAAGCTGGCACCTGGCCCTGTGTTTTCTGTAATATCAATTATTCCCGGAGGCTGCAGCTGTTCACTGGGCTGGGAGGTGCTCGGAAGGAGGGCATTATCACCGGCTCACCTCCACGCTGCGGGGGGAACGGCCCACGCGAGGGACTGTGCGGGGGGTCCCACGACAGACTCCAGGGGCACAGGAGAGGCCGCCCAGGTGGGAGGAGGCCAAGTGGGAAGAAGAGAGATAGAGACTGAGCAGGTAGCCCCCATAACTGCTGCTGACTAGACACCCAGCGGAGCACGATGTGGATGGTGCCCGCAAGTAAATGCCCAGGGCTCTGCGCACATCTCTGGGAGGAGGGCATAATTACTACTTTTGTCCCAGGAAACGTCGTCCTTGGGTACACCCTCAGTTTCTATCTGCATACAGGGCTCCCGGCTGTGGTCAGACTTCTCCAAATTCCAGAATTCCACCCCCAGTCACGTTCTTGCCGTCTCCTCGGTGATGTGTCAAAGGAACCTGGACTCAGGGCGTAAGGTTACAGCCAAGTTCCCCTGCCACACACCTGGTCCCCAGCCTCTCTCGGAAACTGGCCCCACCTGCTTGCTGCACAAACCAGGTCCCAGACAGAACTTTCATCCCTTCCTGCTTCCCTCACCTCCACATCCAATCCCTCCCTGAGTGTATCAGTTCACCTCCTAACAAAGTCGCCAATACGTCCTATCCCTTCCTTGTCCTGGCCGCTCCCGACTCTGATGCAACAGCCTCCAGCCGGGCCCTCATCTGGGCAAAGCCAACATGCTCCTCGCGGCTCTCTCTCCAACCAGCCTGCCACGTGGCCAGAGCGATCATTCCGGGGCGTGGGGGTGATCAAGACACCCCCAGCCTGCTCAGAACGCTTCAGTCACTCTGAGGCTAACGACCCAGAAATCTTCAGGAAGCCCTAGAAGCCATGTTCTGGCCCCTCTCTCCTCTCCACTCTGGCCACTGACCCTCCTTCAGTTCCCTGCAAATACCAGGTTCCTGCCTGCACGTGTCACCCCATCTGGAATCCCCTTCTCCACGCTCCTGCCACGATCTTTGCATGGGCAACACATTTGATTTATAAAGCCAAAGTCTAAAAGTTGATACCGAATACATTCTCCACCCAACTCTGTCGCTGTTCACCTCATTCCTCCCCACGCTCAATCCCCACCTCCAGATGCTTTACGAGATTTTTAAAGCATATCTAAGCACATCCACACATATACTATCTTCTTTCCAGTATTACACAGAGGGTAGCACCATTTATACACACATCTGTCTTGCTTCCTCCTTTTACTCAACAATTTGGTTGCCTCATTTTTATAGCTGCACAGTATTCCAGTCTATGGATGTTCCATAATTTACGTAAACCATGCCCCATTCACAAAGCCCTATGTCATTTCTTTTTTTGTCTTTTTTCTTCCCCCACCCCTACTTTAAACAATGTTGCAGCAAATAATAATGGATATACAGCACTGGGAGTAAGTTTACCTAAACAACAAAATCCTAGAAGAGGAATGGCTGAATCTAAAAGATTATGCACTCACAATTTGGATAAACACTGCTAAATTGCCCTCCATCGGAGTTTTAAATGACCTTCTCACTCACAAGAGCCTCTTTTCCACAACCTTGCCAGAAGATTGCTTTTTTTTTTTTTTTATCACTCTGGTAGGCAAAAAAAAAAAAAAAAAAAAAAGGATTCTATTAGACTTTTTAAAACTTTTTTAAACATTTATTCATTTTTGAGAGACAGAGAGAGACAGAGTGTGAGTGGGGTAGGGGCAGAGAGGGAGACACAGAATTGAAAGCAGGCTCCAGGCTCTGAGCTGTCAGCACAGAGCCCGACTCGGGGCTCAAACTCAGTAACCGCGAGATCATGACCTGAGCTGAAGTCAGACGCTGAACTGACTGAGCCACCCAGGTGCCCCCTACTAGATTTTTTAAACGCCATAAAGACTTAACAGTGAACCAGGGTGACCCTTGCACATGTGGTATCTGAGCGGGGCATCAGTGTTTCAGCAATCTGTATGTAATAACACTTAGGAAACTATGGTTTTGAAGGGAAAAAAAAGAATGCTGCTAGTTCACTTCTATCACTAAAGGACCCGTTATCATTACTTCAGCCCTTCATCCAATCAACACAAAAGCCTATCTGAGAGGCAGGTGCATTACCTGGAGTGACCTGGGCAGTAAGAAGGGAAAGGAGGAAGCTGGAAAGGACCCATAGGTCTGGTTGGTTCATAAAGAAAAACGCCTTTCCCACACGGTGCACGCTCTGGTCCAACCTAATGCTCACGCTTAACAAATCACAGGCGTGGGCAGCTGACGAGCCAGGCTCAGATGAGGGTATGAAGGGTCACAGTGAGTAAGAGCAAAGACCAGGGATCGGTGATCTTGGCACAAATCCCACCTCCAACACTGGTTGTGACACCTCACAGAAATCCCTTGACCTCTCTCCACGACTCAGTTTCCTCATCAGTAATAGAGGAGCTAATGACTTCACAGCATCGTCAGGATTAAATCGGACGAGCTACGTAGAGGGCCTAGCATTGGGCCCGGCACCCTAAATAAACAGTATCAATTATTCCACGGTGACAGCGATAGTGGTTCTTATCTTATGGCAACAGAGTGTGAGCTCAGCTCACTTGTCAGGATGGAACACAGGGGCCTGGGGCCAGACAGGGTCGGTGGCTTCACAGGGCCGGGCCTCGCTAGTTCCCTCTCAAGGGCAATTTCAATTCTGTTTTCTCAGTCATCAAATGGGGGTGACAACAGGAAGCTCATGTGACCTTCATAAGGATGGCAGGAGACGACATAAACAGAGTGCCGAGCACATAAGAGACGCCTCAGAAGGCAGGAGCATCGTCGGAAGCCCCAGCACCCAGCAGGGAGCCAGGCACAGAGGAAGTGCTAGGAAATGTTTGTCAGCTTTTGTCGGGTAGAGTTTTTCCTTCCTGGGGGAAGCTGATCTGCTTTCCTCTGCAGCTCGGACACAGGTGCACACCCACCCCCCAGACAAGACCCACGGCTTTGTCCTTTCTGGCAGGTCGATGCTCTGGGCCAAATGGAATCCGAGGCTGTGCCCCTCGCCCTTCCAATCCAGCTCCAGAAGTCAAGGCTCTAATTCACTCTGAAAGGGCTTCAGCACCACCCCTGTGAGGTCCTTAAATGTTTTATGAGCTCCCTGAAATGCTCAGATAATTAAAAACACTTTCTTAATTTAATAGCTTGGCTTAATGAAACCAGGACTCTATGTTTTATTTGGAAAGGGGTGAACATCCCAGTAACACTTATTAATATCTTTAAGAGTATGCCCAATTGTGTCCAGGGATTGAGGGAGATCATTGCTTCAAGGGGGGAAACGGGCTTTCCTGAGTCGGTGACAAGTCTCGGCCTTATTAGAGCTCATTACATCCAGGAAGCCTGAAAACCTAAATTAGCAATCATCACACAGGACGTGGCAGGCTATTACTAAGGAGGCCACTTATTATAGAAACATGGAATTATCAATTAAAAACTAGTCCGCTCAGGCCCCAAAGGTCCACCAGGATTACCTGTGCCATCTAGGCAGTCATTTCAAAGGCTAACATGGAGAAAAGAATCCTCTGAGAGCAACTCTTGCTGTCACGTCAAATAAGCATGATCGTCTTAGGAGGAAAATGCCATCATTCAAACAGGTCGAATGTAAACCCAACTGGTTTGGGGGGACGGAGGTTAACAGCAAGAGCCAAAGATTCCAGTCTCAGGACAGCGAGGACTCTTCAGAGGGGTGTGCTTGCCTCTTTCCAGGAAGGGCCACCTGGTACAGTGGGCTGGGTGTGGACCTCAAGGTCAGGTACAGTGGTGTAATGGAACTTGCACAACGTGGGGGGTGGAGGTGGGGGGGATGGTTATAAACGTCTCTTTCCAACTCCGAGGCCAGTGACATCATGTCGGTCACTTGACATCAGCCAGGTGGGACTATATACACTGTGGAAACAGGTGAACACAGCACCCCGGCACTTTATTTTCCCTCCAGAGAGCCAGTTAGCTATTAACAGCACCACCCTGGACGGACGTTCAAATCCTGGCTGGTCCACTGTGAATATGATCACGGGCAATCTATTTAGCTTCCCTGAATCTCTGTGTCCCTGACTATTTAAAATGGTGATGAAACACTTTCCATGCAAGGTGGCTTCATTTTTTTTTTCTCTCCATAGCACTTATCACTACCCAACATCAGACATCTTTATCTGTTTACGTGGCTGTTATTGTGCAGATGTTGTTAGCGTCTTTCTTCATAGAGCTCCTTCCTTCAGCCAACAAGGTTTACCACGCACCTGCTATGTCCCAGGCACTATTCTAGACGCCAGAAAGCAGCAGGGAGCCAAGACAGACAGACGTTCTCTACCCTCATAGAAGACACAAACAGGAAACAAATGTGTAAAGGGTCTGTGCCTGAGATGGTGACAAACTCTAAGGGGAAAACAAGGTGGCAAATAGGGCATGGTAAGGTAAGGGGCCGATGCTGCCATTTCTGGTGAGGTAGCCACGGGGGCATCGCTGAAAAGGTGACGTATGAGAAAAGCAGCGAGAGGCAAGGGAAGGAGCCAGGTAGCCACGGGAGGGAGAGGGTGCCAGACAGAGGAAGGAGCAGGAAGGCGTGTAGGGCTGCGTCTAGAGGGTGGGAGGACCACACGGAGGGTACCGTGGTGGCAGCACAGTGATGAGGGGCGAGGGGAGGGGAAGATGAGAGCATCAGCAGACGCCGGATCTCACAGGGCACCGCACGAGCAGCAGTGCTCTCCACAAGGATGGGGATGTTCTCTGTCAGGGTTGCCCGCTCCAGCGGTCCCTAGCCACACCCACCGTGGAGCACTTGAAATGTGGCTAAGCGCCGTTTATACTATCAATGTTCAATTTTCTTTAATTGTAAATAATTTTAATTTAAAAAGCCACGTGTGGCTAGTGGCTGGAGTTCAGGACAGCTCGGTTACAGATCACCGTAAGTGACTTCGGCGATGTCTCGGCATGAGGCAGAAACCCATTGGGAAACTGAGCGAAGCAGGGCTATGATCCACCCGCTCTCGTAAAGGTTCACTCTGGCTGTTCTGCAGAGAGTAAACTGTAGGAAAGGCCAGGGAGGAAGCAACAGCAATCATCCAACAAGATGTGCGGATGGCTCCGTGATGGAAGGAACTATATTTTGATCTCTCCTCTACTCCAAGCATCTAGAACGTTTACCAGAATCTAGTAGGTACTTAAGGATTAGGGGACTGAGAGAAGGCAAGATCAAAATGATTCACGAAAATCAGCTCGAGGCTCCTGGGTGGCTCAGCTGGTTAAGCATCCAACTTCGGCTCAGGTCATGATCTCACTGTCCGTGAGTTCGAGCCCCACGTTAGTCTCTGCTGACAGCTCAGAGCCTGTAGTCTGCTTCAGATTCCGTGTCTCCCTCCCTATGCCCTTCCTCTGCTCGCTCGCGCTCTCTCTCTCTCTGTCCCTCATGCACATGCGCAGAAATAAATAAACATTAAAAAGAAAAGAAGCTCATTATGGGGCACCTGGGGGGCTCAGTCGGTTGAGTGTCTGACTCTTGGTTTTGGCTCAGGACATGATCTCGCAGCTCATGGGTTCGAGCCCCATGTCTGACTGCACTGACAATGGAGAGCCTGCTTGGAATTCTCGTTCCCTCTTTCTGCCCCTCCTCTGTTCTCTCTCAAAATAAATAAATAAGCTGTTTTTAAAAAAGACTGTTAAGAAAATAAACTCATTATCGGCTCACCCAATGCAGTTCCTTCTCCTCTGCCTAAATTTTATGGCTTGGCAATGACATGTGGACCAGCTTCTCTGTGGTGTGTATAAACAAGAGCTTTGCTGAGAATAAACCTTATTCAGCATAATCAATACACCCCAAAGTTTATTCCATAGACATGGGTTTCAGGGAACGTTAGTGGGTGCTAAATATTAAAAGGTAGACAAAAAGTTCTATCAAAACGGTGTTAGGAAATGCCAGCTGAAGCAAAAGAGGAATGTCTTTACGGAAGTAAGTGTCAATGCCTTTAACATACTAACAAAAATCTGTGTGGCTCCAACAGGGAATAAACATGTAGGATGTATTTTCCAACCGCCTTTGACCATAGGCCCCCTTGTTTTCCTGTAGTTGAGCCTGTGGCCCGGCAGCTCCATAGGAGATCCTATATCTGACTGCTGAGTAATGGGACGACAAAGCTGAGGGCAGGCTGCCACCCCCAGTCATTCGGTAACACATTTTCTGCGTGGGATTTAACACCATCTCGAACTATCGCCTTCATTCATGTGTTGACATGCTTACTGGATCGTAACTTGGGCTAGGATGAACTCCAGGGAGACTCGGGGGGGCCTTGGCTGCTCTGTTCACAGATGCACTTCAGGGCCCAGCCTGGTGCAAGAGGCCAACAAAAAAGCATTCACTGAAAGACCAACCTGGAATCTAGAATGACTGGGGCCCTAAGATTGTGTGGGACACTTATCCAAGCCCTGGGAAGAGAGGAGAATCTGGCACAGGCCCTGCCTCCCAGCTTCTCACTCAGAGTCTGAGATTACATGCAGACACCTGAGAAGCAAACTGGTGAGGAAAGCCAGAATTTGGCAATTACTCACCCCAGATAAATGCTGTGGAATCCAGTCTGTGGAATCCCTGGGCTGGGTGGGTCAGGGGACTCTTGGGAGGAGGTGAAGCACGGGCAGCAAGGATCAGAACGACACAGAGAGGTTGCGGAAGACATGCGAAGCACAACAGATGGCACTTGGCCAGTACTGAGCAGGGGCCATACAAGTGGACAAGGACCAGCGCCCTTGGGGTGGGGGACTTTGAGCTCCAAGGCTCACCAGCCTGTGCTCAGCTCTCTGCACACAGCACATAGTCAAGAGAGTCCGGGGTGGGGGTTGGGAGGGTGGCTGAACGGCCAGCAATATAAATAGCTAACGCTAGTCGAGGGTCTGCACTAAGCATTTTACCAGGATCATCTGTCTCATTTAGCTCCCCCAGCGACCTAAGGGATGCCGCTCCCACTGATGTGGAAGGCCAGTCTGGATTAGGAGCCACACGGTCTTAACCACTGTGCAGCATTGCCTCCTCAAATAATTAGATGTCCTGAACGGAGAGCCATGCTTTAATACATATTGAAGAGCAGGAGACAGATGCTAGAAGCACCCCAAAGTTTGGATCTCAGAGGTAGAAGGACCTATCTGTGTCGGGCGGGGCCATGCGAGGGTTCAGAAAAGTCTCCGTGGGGAAGGTGATGTTTGAGCGACATTTGGAAGAAACGAGGTCTCCACGTGGCAAATGGTGTGGAAAAGAGGACAGCACTGGGAAAAGCGGGGGCGGGGGTGGGGGGAGCAGTGCATGAGACTGCGTCTGCATTCAGCCTCACAGGCCCATCTCTCTCAGTTCATGTTTGAGCGAATGTTTGAATATGCAAATCGATGTTTAAAAAAGTGATGACTGCCAGACCTCTCAAGGGTCAGAAGAAATGATTTCTTTAGAACGTCCTGGTAACAAAAAGCCAATTAAAACCCAGGAGTCAGCGACTGAGCATACAAAAGCCAATTCCTTCTGAGGCCACATCTCCTCTCCTCTGGTTCTTTCTCCTCATTCACTGTATTTAATTGGAAAAGTGGCCATGGGTGAAGCAACTGTGTGAGCCAGTATCTCACTTAAAATGGGCCCCATAATAATGACTGGCTGTACCTTCTAGAGTAATCCATACAATTTACTGCACTAGCCTCAGTTTGTAGGCTTCATGGCAGTACCCACCCCTCACGGGCCATGATAGTAGAGGAATAGTGTCAAGCCGTGAGCATAGGCTTATTTAACACTCTATCCCTTAAAGTCGTTCTCTCGGCAGTATATTAGCTACAATCAGGAGCCCAAGCAACTCCTGGGGGAGATAAAAGACAGCCCGGGATTGAGGAGAGAGGCAGAGCCTTGGGGTCACGCGACCTGTCTTTGAATACTGGTTCTTTCACTTATTAGCATCCTATGACTCTGTTTTCCCATCTCTAAAATGTGAGTACCAACTTTCAGGGTTGCCGAGTAAATCAATAATGTATATAAAGAATCTGAACCAAGATTTAGCATACAGTAAGTGCTCGATATATGCTTGTTTCCTTTCTCATTTTATGACATTGTGCATGGGGCAGGATCACGATCCCTGTTGAGGGCTAATTCCATGTTCTGTTCTGGGAGGGAGATGATGGAGAACGTGTGAGACGTGCCTGTGGCCATAGGGGCTTCTGGTCCACATAAAGGCACAGGTGGTACAGAAATGACAGAACCAGAAAGATGACCGTTCCCATTCAAAGCCAGCCTCTGAGGGCTAAAGGGCTTCAAAGAATACATGATGGAAGGCTTTCAGAAAGAGGTGCAACTTACAGAATCATTACGATTTGGATCAATGGACAAGAGGGCAGGAAGACAACATGAGGTCTCAACTTGAGATGATCTTCAGACGAATAAGAAAACTTCAATCTGTTAATATTGAAGGATTAGTCTCCAAGTTGGCAACAAGGTGGGCTCCAGAAAATTCTAGCAAGGAACAGAATTTGAAAATGGAAGCTTACTATACCTCAGGCATCAAAGTGGTATTTGGTTGGCGGTTGCAACTCTCTTGAATGTAGATGTATGTGCCTGGCTCTCTGATACCGTGCGATTAACCTCTGTATCTCCACATAAACATTAGTCATTTTAATGAAGTAAAACCTAAAGATGCTCCCTGGCTTCATTTCAGCGATGCTCCAGTCCACGTGGAGGAAAAAGGGACGTTTCCCCCAAGCTACTAATCATTTCGCTGTTTCTTAATGCCCCTCACCCTCACAAAGACCTGCCCATATTTAGAAAAATTATGTCTGGGATTTCACAACAGAGTACATGTGACAGTTGCTCGTATCACAAGTTTATCTCCCGTCGTGGCTTCCTATGACTTCAAGAAGAAGGCATGTTACGAGAGAGAAGCCATCAAGCACTTCTGTGGTTTGAGTCTTACAGAATGAAATGCTTAGTAAGAAACCACTCTGGGAAGACGAGACTGAGGAGACCAGTTTGTATGGGACGTAGGCAGTAAAATGTCATTAAATCACAATCAGTGTCTACAGAACGGCTGCCAAGTCCAAACAAGAACCATTACCTGTTGCTCTACCAGAGCTCTTAGCCCAGAACCATGCTGGCTCCACTCAAGTCTTTTTCTCTTGTTCTTGAGAGTCTCTTTCAATAAGACATTGCCCCATAACTCACTCCTGTATCTTTCTCTTTACAACCAAACAGTCTATAGCCCCAACGTAAATATTTGTTTTGTTGGGGCCAACTGGGGACCACACCAATGCTTATCACCATTGCTTACCCATATCCCCCTCCCCTGCAGCATTTCCTACAAATGTAATCAGTTCTGTGACCCATGTAATGTCTTCTGTCTCCTAAGGCAAGTTATCAATACATTTCAAAAAATTCTAACACTATTCACTGTACCACAGGTTCTGCACGTCCTTACACCCAACTAAGCGCCAAAAAAAAAATAAATAAAATTATCAAGCAGCTACTATACGCAAGTCAATGCCTCAGGGATGCAAAGATACAAAGGCAAGGTTCTTGACTTTAAGAAGCTCAGCAAATTGCACATATCCTCCATTGACTCAACTGGAGAATAAGTGTCTTAGTAAATGATATTAAAACACAGTTGAATTCGCTGAATACCCACAGCTACTGTGAGGTCTCAGGATGATGAGTGGGGTCCCCTTTTTCTTTCCTTTCCCACCTGGCCAATTCCCAGTCACCTTTCAAGAAGGAGCTCACATGTTTTACTCAGCCTGGGTAGGTCAGGAAAGTCTTACTTACTCCCTTTTGTTTGTCATTGCCTTGCTAAGTCTATGTTTCCCTTGAAGCCTAATAACTCCATACTAAATTATTTTATTGATGCTTCAGCCTTCTTTACTAGACTTGAGGTCCACAAGTGATAGTCCTTGACTTTATGGGGTTTTTTTAATTAAAAAAATTTCCTTACTGTTTATTTTTGAGACACAGAGTGTGAGCAGGGGAGGGAAAGAGAGAGACGGAGACACAGAATCCAAAGGAGGTTCCATTCTCTGAGCTGCCAGCGCAGAGCCCGACGTGGGGCTCGAGCCCGCAAACCCCGAGATCGTGACCTGAGCCAAAGTCGGATTCTTAACTCACCGAGCCATCCAGACGCCCCGGTCCTTGACTTTTTCACTTCTACACCCAGCATCTAGTTCAGCGCCTGACCCAAGACACATCTGATGCCTGAGTATGCTGAACAGGTGAAGCTGTTACTATGCTATGTTTACGCTCCTCTGCACGGAAACACATATTCAGTTAATTTTCCGACTCAAGTCCCACTCTTTACTCAGGTCCAGCTTCAAACTCACTATTTAAATGACTTGACCTAACCCACCCATCTGATATTCATCCATTATTCCTTAGAGATACGAGGGAAGGCAGCATGTAGGCTACAGCAGTCCTTTTAGGTCTACGTGTTTGCATGTGTCTAGAGTCTGTCCGTTGCTTTTGCACATACATCAGCTCTGTCTCTCCGAAACAATACTCTCTTTACTACAAAACCAAATATTCTCATGATTATTGTTATTCCTTTGACCAAGGAGCCCACATTCTAAACTTTCATTTGTTTGTTTCTTTGCCTTGTTTGTGTGTCAAACCACATTAATCAGACCTCCTTCACGTTGCTAGGACACTAATCAGGAGGGATAATCAGGACGGTTGCTCTGAGTTATTAAAACGCCAGCCCAAACAAAGAAAATTAACACGTTTTGTCAGATTGTGGCTCCATCCCATCGATAAATGCATCAATCACTTCTATGTTTGAAATATCAAAAATGGTTTTAGAAACCAATAATACTTTCCCAGGCTTCTCGAAGTATACAGACCACAGATACCCAACCACAGCATGAAACGAGAAGAGTAATCATGAGTAACATGACTGTCAGTCAACTATGCACCAGGCACTTGTTTCAACTCTGCCACTTGCTACAGAACCTTAGTAAAGTCCCATGATCTCTCCATGTCTCAGGTTCCCATATATATAAAACAGGGACACTACACTGTCTTTCAAGGGGGGTTATAGAGGTTCCTGGGATTTAATAATATAATGAATACACTCCTCACTAATGTGCCCAGGGCATTTTTTTGGAACATGGTACTGCCCATTAAGTGGTAGGAAGCCATCACTATTTTTCAGACTTCCTTTAGCCCATTCTTTCTTCCAACTTTTTTGTGCACGACAACCCATGCCATTTCAGAGTAGGGAGCACTACATTTTAAGGAAGAAATGTAATAGGATCACATGGCCAAGAGAGGGAAGAATTAAGGCAAATGAGCTCGTAGGTTTCCATAAATCACAGAGAATTTAATTTGAAGTGGTGGTGTTTTCTATGGCTGGAAGACAAGAGAACGGAGGCAGTTCATTACATTGATATGTCAGTCCTGATCAGGAGAGATTGAGAACTGGAGAGAGGGCCAAGAGAGACTGATCATTCATTACTTAAACTTAAGCAAATCAATTAGTTGTTGATGAAGGCTCATGAGGAATCTACACTGTGCTATGTTCATAAGCAGGATTGTTGGTTGAGCTAGAACTGCTCAGAGGAGCTTGGAGTGATTTTCCCAGTGAAATGTGATATTCCGGCTCTCTCTTGGGCTCACACTGAGACAGAAAAGAGGAAATAAAAAAGCCAACAAATTAATACTCCACCAATCCAGGTTTATGGAAGCCTTTGGGAGAAGAAGCCACTGACTACTTGGTTGGCTTACTCCAAATCTCCCGGTTCCATCATAAATGGACTTTAGAGTCGGCTCTAAGAAGTGAGGAAGCCCCACCCACCCTGATGTTCACCTTCACAACCTTGTAGCTTCTCACCAGCCTTCTCCAACCTCCCACCTTGCTCTCTCCAGGAGTTTGGCGGCCACAGGTCACTGTTTTAGCACTCTGTGTTGGATTGTTTTCAATCATCTCATGGCCTGTGAATTGCCCGGTTTAGAAGCTGCGGGCAATACTGGTGAATGGCTTATGGAAGGAGCAAACACTTGAGAAAAACCTTTCCTCACTCGCTGTTTGTTGGAACTCAAGGCCATGAACTTCGCACAACTCTAAAGTGAGAATGTGATATAATAACATGTCAATACGCACATACACTCGTTATTGCCAACCATGAATCTCCGAGGGTGATCCATTCCATTGAGAATCAAGATTTCCGTCCTTGGCCTTCCTTGCCATTCGATTCCCAAGCTGCATAACTTCAAAATTTTGAGTTGGCTTTAATTTCATTTTGTGAGAACTCAGTCTGAACCTCTACTACATTAAATATCAGATTCATTATTAATTTCTTAAAAGCTTTAGTAATGTTTTAGCATGTAGCTAATTGTACCCATATCTGTCTCCTTAGGAATCATAAACAACGACTTGTAAACAACAGGTCTGAGAACACCGAAGCCTATTTTTTTTTTTTGAAACCATACATCTCTAGGGCAGACATGTATTATACTTATATAATGAAGCAGTTGTCTGACTAGCTACATAACAACTCAGGTGTTTTTAAATAAGTAGAAAAAAATGTAGGATGGAAACTTAATTCTGCTCCTGGAGCAGGTTGATAAATCTAGCCAAACAGTTTTATTTTTTTACAGTACATTAAGGGAACATTTTTATTTAGTAGAGTCGTAGATCTTCACATTATTGGGAAGTGTGTTCTTATATTGCGTTTTTGTCTTCAGAATTGCCCTAGGAAGACATCCTTTCACTTGGAGTCCTATATTCTGGGGGTGGGGGGAAACTGCTCAAACTTGATTTGGATTAATTGGACACTACAGAATGGTGTCTTTATGCCCCTCACCACCAAAGTCTTTGTCTGAAGCAGAGTTTTGCTTTTAAAAGAATGGACAAGATTTTTGAAGCTGGATGATGAATACATGGTTTGCCAAACTATTCTCACAACTTTTGTGTACTTTGAAAATTTCCATAAAAAGCAGTTCTTTAAAAGGACCTGGCAATACAAGGGGAAAGGTATATCTATGGAAAAACTATGAAAATTCATTTCCCATAGATACATTAACACTCACTGTGTCCTAGACTCTGAGCTGAGGGATAGATGGGAAACAAGAAACTGTCCTCAAGAAACTCATTCCCTGGTCGAAGTGAGAGATGTTTGCTACAGACAGAATGTTTGTGTGCCCTCAAAGTTTCTATGTCAAAACCTAAACCCCAATGAGACAGTTTTGGAAGGGGAACCTTTGAGAGGTAATTAGGTCATGAGGGTGGAACCCTTATGAATGGGATTAGTGTCCTTAAAAAAAAAACAAAAACAAAAAAACAAGACAAAACATGAGAGAGATCATCTTTCTCTCTCTCTCCCCACACCAGGTGAAGGTGCAATGAAAACCCAGCCATCTACAAACCAGGAGGCGAGTTCTCATCAGACACCAAATCTGCCAGCACCTTGACCTTGGACATCCTATCCTCCAGAACTGTGAGGAATCGGTGTTTGTTGTTGAAGCCCTCCAGTCAATGGTGTTGTGATAGCGGCCTGAACTGACCAAGATGCTGCTGAAAGTAAAGATAGCTCTGGAAACCACACCAGCTCTGATGGGTCAAGGGGGGCCACAGTCAAATTGCTCTGGGAGCAAAGTTAAAGGGAAATGTATGTTAAGTTTTTGTTAATGTTTATTTTTGAGAGAAAGAGAGAGAGAGAACAAGGGTAGGAGGGCAGAGAGAGACAGAGGGAGACACAGAATCCGAGGCAGGCTCCAGGCTCCAAGCTGTCAGCACAGAGCCCGACGCGGGGCTCGAACTGACAAACCATGAGATCATGACCTGAGCCGAAGCTGGATGATTAATTGACTGAGCCACGCAGGCACACCAAAGGGAAATTTATTTTAATTGTGGGACTCAAAGAAAATTTCCTAAAGAAGGTGATAATTGAAGGTGATCATGACTTTTATATTCCAAGGAAGGCATATACAAAATAGCACAAATACAGATTAAGAAGGATGGAGATACAAGTGATGTTCCATACTCCCTGCCCGCCCCCCCAGAAGGGGTCTAGAGGAACGTCAGAGTTGGGAGTTAGCAGGATTCAGAGGGAAATGAGGCTAGAAAGCTGAGTTAAAGGCATATCACATCCAAAGCATTAAATCTCAGGATGAGGCATATGGAATTTAACTGGGAGAAGTAGAAACTCATTCAAGGGATGGGATAAAGGGAATATAATGCCCCCAATTTGGTTTTTAAAAAATAACATTGGTGGCAACGTGAAGAATTTCAGAGTCGAAACTGAATTTTAGCCAGAAGTTAGCTCATTAGCCAGAGTGCCTTCAGCGATTTCAGAGCAACGCAGTGAGCCTGCATGAGGTTGGGTGGCGGGTGGATGAGAGAGGACGAGCTGAGCGCAGGACACAGAGAAAGGTTTAGAAAAAACCCAGCACACTAATTGGGTGGGATGATGCAAGGCCTGTTGCTACAGTGCTAGTCGCCAGACTCCCAAACTGCACCCGCCCACCTGTGACTTAGAAGGGTTTTCTTGCTGTGTTCAATCCCAGCTGGAAACTGGCACCTGGCTCAACTGGAGGATCAGTGAAGGGGCAGAAAAGGTCAGAGAGAAAGAGGGGGAGAAACAGAGAAAGAGAATGAATGGGCCATGTGGGATAAGGTGAGGAGGGTTCCAAGAAAAAGGAACCACTGATGGTCAAAACAACGACAGCCCATTCAAGGCCTTCACCAGGGAATATGCACAGTTGAAGGGACCAGAGACAGATCTTGTTGCCATAGCAACATAGCCTCTTATTTCCAGCTGGCTCTCTCATTTCTGTACCATGGCTCCTGCAAGCTGAGAGTCACCCAGGACCAGAACTTCTTCCTGAGCCTCACCTGGGCCTGTCTCACTGCATATTGACTACTGCTCAAGGAAGCACTCAAGGCTAGGACACGAGTCAGAGAGTCACTACCATCAGAATGGTGCAACTAAGTGAAGTAGAAGTTTTCAGAGTCATTGGATATTTATTCTTATCAACATCCCTAAGATTTTTCCCACGTTGGCAAATGATGAAATGGAGACACATTTGTTCTTGTTGTTGTGGCATTGTGTCTCTCCCCAACGGATGTGTTGGAGCTGGAATGTGAACCAAGCTTGACTCAGATGTGCCCTCTTCTATGTGGTACTTACATGGTACTGTGACACCGCCCCACAGGCACAGCCCTTGCATCAGAAGCCCTAGTGCCTTTCATTCATTCATTCATTCATTCATTCATTCGGTAATCATATGTTGAGCGTCAACTAAATGTCAGGCACTGTGCTAGACATCGGGGAAATGGTGTATACATACAGATACAACTTCTGCTTCTACAGAACTTAAGGTCTGGTGAGACAGAGATGCATTTCTCAAATAATAAACGAAGCCAAAGAAAGAAAACGAAGACCAGCACTCCAGGGAAAGAAACACTGTCCCATTAGGGTTCACAAGGGCCTAGGGATATTTACTAAGCACCTATTCCATGCCAAACCCTGAACTAAACCCTGAAGATACAGAGAGGTGGCGGCCCGTCGTCCAGAACTCACTGCCCGGAATGAGGAGTATGGAAACACAGCAAAGCGGCGTGATGGGTGCCAACAACGTAGAACAGAGCAGTTAGCTGTTTAGACACAGGCCTAGGATCAGAAAAAGGTTCTCGGAGGCTGTTGCCTCTGAAATGGCCAGCAGAGAAGGAGCACAGGTTCCTCGGGACCATGTAGAAAAACGCCTTCAACATGGTACACAGAGTCAGAACATTAGAATGGCACATCTTGAAAATAAAGAGGGTCTCTGAGTTTACAGCCCTATCGCAGCATGTTGGTGGAAACTTAGGGTTGTTTGTTTTTTTTTATTGTGGCCGAGGGCTAATTTTCATTGCCACAGACCAGCTGTGCATTTCTAAACCAATGTGTATCAACAACTCCTTAAATTTAAAAAAAAAAAAAAAATGTAAATGCTGTGATTAAAAGAAAAAGAAACTCTCAATTCCTACCAGGAAAGAATACACAAATTGGATAACTGAATCCTTGTCTCGATGCAATAGGGAAGAAACTCAGGACTATGTCCCTCACTGGCTCCTGGTGGCCAACAGGAAGCACTAAGTCTGACTGGATATGACAGAGGACCTCAGATTTGCAGCCACAACACCCTGTCACGTTGTGTGGCGAGAATCAAGTTCAAGAACTCCTCCGTGGCTGGAAAGAGTTTGTTTTAACCAAAGAAGCTAGGGGTCGATGGCCTCTCAAATGAAACAGATAAGGCAAACAGAGGGTTCTTGTCAGAAACAAATGTTATGTCTCTCCCTCCCGAAAAGCTTACAGATATTATCAGTAGGAGTCTAGTTGGGCCTAAAACGAGTCCCTGAGAAGTAATATTAACCAGACGCTTGGCAGATCGTTTATTTATCTCCCCCTAAATTCAATAAAGAGACCCATATATAAATAAGGGAAAATAATGCGACTGTTAGTAATTTATCACTGGATAGAAAGCCATTGTTGTCCTTATCTCTGAAATGATGTTCTATTTCCACTGGGAACGAATTACAGGGCTGCCACATCCTTCCCCTGTGACAGTGCAGGCAAGCTAGGTGCTACAGTTCAGACCCTGTGCTCCAGAGACCCAGTGGCAGCCATCTTGGGCCCAGCCCTCTGCCTGTGGGTTCCTATGTGAGCAGTCCTAGGTCAAGAACTAGAAGGCTCTACCCACTCTACTTAGGAAAAAAAACATTATTTCTTTAAAAAACAAACAACACAAAACACTTATTCTTATCTTTTAGGTGCCTCTGAGGAAGACATGGTTGAGGACTCATAAATGAGGCAGCGTTTTATTCATTATATCCACAGTTCCTAGCTTCCTCTTGGCCATACTAAAAGAATATGTTCAACTTGGCTTCAGAGAAATGAGTGATATAACAAAATTTGGAATTCATGAGAGCTGAGGGTCTAGGAATCAAAACGATGGTTTGTTGGAACAAGGTGTTAATTTTATTGATGATGCTAACAATGATGATGATAGGTAGTATTTACTGCATACTCATCATATTCCAGGCATTATTTCAAGCACTTTATATAGGTTATTTCATTTAGTTCTTCCTACAAACTTATGTGTGGGTATTATATTTAATTTTTATTTTACAAAGGAGGAAACTAAATATCTTGCCCTCTGTCACAGAGCTAGTTAGCTGTGAAGGAGGACTTGAATCCAGGGCTCTGACTCTATCGTCCTTCCTGGTGGCTGAGTTGGACAAACCTAAGATATACCTTCTGGTTGATGTGCATGAAGAGGAAGTGAGGCCCAAATCACTATTTGGTATCTTAAAGGGTAAAGTCAAGCATATGGACTTCTTAGGGCTACTAGAATCATCAACATTTTCAAGAGTGAAGGTGACATGGCCAGGCTTGAATTTTAGGAATCCTGGTCTCTGAAAGCACTTCAGGAAATGGACAGGAGTGAGAGTAGGGAGTCCATGAGGTAGGGAGGCAAATAGTCAGGCTACCAAGTAGTTGAGGTAGGAGAGGATGAGGACTTCAAACAAGGTAATGGCCATGAAGGTGGACAGAAGCGCATATTCCCAAGGACAAACTGGTGGGATGTTCTGTCCCTAAGCATGAATTGTCTGTGTTACAAGGCTACCCTCTGGGTCCCCTATCTTAGTAGCATCTTTCATTAGCCTCTTAAGAAAGTATACTGTATGTTTTGTTGTTAAGTATACTCAAGAAAGTATACTGGATGTATACTGGATGTTTTGTTGGGACATTCAGATCCTTTCTCAAACCTTTCTGACATTCCTAGGGAAGGGACAGGCCATCTTGAAGCTTTAGAATCACAAATGGAATACCCACCAATTAAGCCACAATGCTTAGTATCTCTGCTGGGAGTTGTCCTGCCCCATGCATTCTATCCATCTGGCAATAGGAGTGGGCCCCTGGCTAAAAGGAACTAAAAGGCACATGGTATGTGACCCCAAAAGGACTTCAGTCTCTTCCCTGGAAAATACAGAACAGATACAAAGAAATCTCAGCTTGGGTCTGTCTGGTCTTGAGAGTGGACGTGTGGGTGGGCATTTTCAGTCATGCCTGCTAGAAAAGAAAGACTACAGCAAGGAAGAGGGGAAGACTAGATACATAGAGAGAAGCAAGGACAAGACCTGGGAGAGTCCTGATGACATGTTTGGATTTAAACCCAAGACCAACAGTGGCTCCTTCCCTGCCCTTGAAGATCATGTTCTACCCCAAAGCCTTATAATACAAACTTTTCCCTCCCGAGTTCATCTAGGTAAAGCCGATTCCAGTTGCTTGGAACCAAAAGACTCCTAACTAAGAAGACCCCAGTGTGTCTAACTTGTTCTACAGCACCAGTGAGATGTTCATGATTTCCTTTTACCCAGGTTCTTCCCTAGGATCTCATGAATTAACCACCTTCTTGGAAAGGGAATGAAGGAAATAATAAACAATGCCCTCTGAGGCAGTATTATATCCTGTGGGCAAAGTTCAAGCGACTGGTCAATTACTGAGTATCTCCTATATTCAGGAATGGTACTAGATATAAACACAAGGTCTGAGTTACATGCATGACGGGCTTTATGAAGGATAATTGGAAAGTACAAGAGGGTTATTTGTGTTTTTGTGGACTCATCTATGAACATGCATCCTTCTCAGTGAAAGTTATGACTGCGTAAGTCCTCACCATCAAAGAAAAGTCTTTTTGCCCTCTCTCTGGGCCATGCCATTGTAGTTGTGCATACTGAATACTGCTGGCTGAACTGATGACCCTCTTCACATCAGACAAGTAGAATCTAGCACTTCTCAGGGACCCTGAGGCTGCCAGGATGCAGCACACCCTACCTTCAATGGCATTTTCTTCATCCCCCTGCCCAGAGTGCAGAGAATATAACTCTTACTCATCATTGAGCTACAAACCATCTTTTCTATACCTCTCTGAGTCGTGGGAGCTGTAACTCAATTTTGCTTTGATTTTTTGGATATCCACTGAGTCTTTTTTCTTTGTAGAGAGGCCACTCAGAGACAATGTACCTGCTCATAATTCCTCCTTCGGAGCCAGCAAAGTTGCCATCACACAGATATAAATAAGGAATACTCTATAAATAGCTTCCCCCCCAGCCTGGGCAATGAAGCCGACAGAGAACACTCGGCTTCTGGTTTGATACTGGGCTTTCCCCACAGATGTTACTTGTCTTAATGTTTCAACACCACATGATTTCGAGAGACCGTGTCACAGACCCCATGAAAATAATAACGAAGAACAGAGTGTGATTTATCCTGACCTGGAGTTGAGGACATGAGAAATGTTCATAATTCAGCTGTCACTTGGGCTAAGTAGAACAACCTTGGTGTTGCTCTGGGTTCCAAGAAGCATGTACTCTGGCATCTAATTGACATTGGGAATACAGAGAATATGGCCTTGAATAGTGGAGGCATCTCTGTGACTCAGACAGCCCTCTGAAGCCCTCAGCACTATTCCCTCTATCCCGTAATCAGAGTGGGGTGCTATTTAACATCCGAAGATGGTCCTTCTTCAGAAAGAGTACTGGAGCACTTACTATACGTTAGTATAGTATCTTGAGCACTTACTATGTGTTCTGCCACTGTGCTAAGCATCTCATATAGATTTTGGTGCAACAACCTTCTGGGTTAATTCAGGATTTTGCATATGAAGGAACTAAAGCACTGAGAGATTAAATACAACTTGCTCCATTATTCAGGGAGTGTGTGTGACTTCAATCCAAAAGGCCTGACTCCACAACCTGTACCCTAACAACTACTTCCTCATGTGTCGCACACCAGCCTGCAGATGGCCACCTTTGTGCCTGGATAAAAGAGATGAGGGAAGGGAACAGATGTGTGAGTACCTATAATGTGACAGACACTATGCTATGTGCTGGCCACACTATGCACATGATTTTGCCTAACTGGTAAAATGACCCTGTGAAACTCTGAGCTTGAGTGGCTTGCTCATGCTGCTACAAGAGGAGCTCGTACTTAAACCCACGTCTGCCTGGCTCCAAAGCTGGGGCTCTTGGTGCTATGCAGCAAGGTCGTCCCATTCTTTTCAAACAATTAATTCCCTATGAGATGCATCCTTTAAGGGAAGAGAAAATGGGTGGAAAGGAAAGGAAAAAGAAAAGAAAAGGAAAGGAAAAAGAAAAGGAGACAAAACTGTGACACTTATCTGAAAGGTTACGAAATCTGAAATAACTTGGGACAGATATATTTAACCCTGGGGACTCCCCATACCTGTATCCCCACCCCACGAAAGCGAGTCTTGGCCTACCTCCAAGTCCTGAAGATATTCTCCGATGTTTTATTCTAGAAAGGTTTAGATTGAACCTTTAAGTCTAAGACCCATCTCAAATCAATTTTTAAGCATGGCGTGAGGTAGGGATCAAGAGTTACTTTTTTCTATATGCTTATCTGGATGTTCCATAAAAACCAACTGAATATATGTGAATCTGTTTTGGTACATATTTTTGTTCTGTTGAACCAGTTGTCTACCCAATGCCACAAAGTCTAGAAGAAAATAAAGGGACCCAGCATCTTCTAGTAAAAGAATTGCCTACTATTCAGAGCTAATATTGCCCACGTTTTGGTCTATTTTCTTTTGTGTGTTCACACACACATTTTTAACATAATTCTTATGATACTGTATATATAAATGTTTATCTTGCTCTTTTTTTTAACTTAACATTATAAGACACCAACTTTCCATGTCATTAAATATCTTTTGAAAACATTATTTTTTTATGGCTGCATATGTTCCATCATTTCTATTTAACATAATTTATTTAACCATTTTGGCATGCATTCCATTCCCACATTTTTGCTATTTATAAATAATGTTGCAATGAACATACTTGTGTATAAATATTCATATGCATTTCTGACTTTTCCCCAAGAAGAAAAATGGCTGTGTCAAAGGGCATGACCTTTGCTTAGGCTCTCTCTACATCCTGCCAAATTACTTTCCATATCAATTGTATAACTTAAACTCCCTCCAGCACTTTATAGGAGTGCTTATTTTTCTGCATTCTTGCCAAACCTATTACCACTTTTAAATCTTTGCTAATTCTATAGCTAACATGGCTTTATTCATAGCTTAATTTGCTTTAACTTACTTTCCAGGGAAACTGAATATTTTTGCATATTTAGCCATTTGCACGGCTTCTTCTGTGTCTTGTCTTGCTTGCATCTTTAGCCCAAGGTACGGCTATTAAGAGTTTAGTGATTTTTTTTTTCTTAATGATCCCTATGTTCAAGACCTCTTAGGAATGCATTTTTAAAAACCCCTTGTCAGATAAAGAGTTCTGATATTTCTTCAGTAAGTTTTAGATACCCATCTATAACGTTCCTCTTCGCAGGGAGCTCACGGTGAAACAGGACAGCAGACACTGCCTGCAAAAAACTGCAGTGCCCACAAAAAACAAGGGAATTCAGATGAACTGCTCTGGATATTCCGATAAGGGAGAGGACATTGCCAGCAGTCCCAGCTTTGTAGCTGTGACTCGATGTAGGCATTGCGACAGAGGGTCTCAAATTGGAAGGCACATCAGAATCACTTGGAGAGCTTGTCAACACAGAGGCTGGTGGTCCAAGGTGGGGCCGGAAAAATCTGTGTTTCTGACATGCTCCCCATGAACTCAGCGCTCTGGCCCTACACTGGCAGAAACCACTGAACTAGGAGAAGTTGGGAAGAAAGAGAAAACAGTTCCAAGTGAGAAAATCATCTGAGCAAAAGCTTGCATCTCTTCACTTCGGAGTCCAGTCTCATTGACTCTCAGGATAACCAAGAAACAAAAACGGCAATTGGGGATTTTTCTCTATGTTCCCGTATTAAAAGAATTCACAGAGAGAGCTGTGGATTCCTCGGACTTGTAGCACGCATTGTATTTTACCCCAGGCTTATATACAACATACTTCTAACTACAACGAAAGGGAGGAAGCAAGTCCCATCCTCAGTCATTCTGGCCCACACTCAAATTCACTCTGTACTAACACGTTTTCATCTCTCCGCGCTTTGGTCTTCACTTAAGTTTCTTTTAAAAATCACCTTTTATTTTTTTTTTTTTTTTTTTTTTTTTTTTTTTTGAGATTTTTTTTTTATTTTTTAATATATGAAATTTACTGTCAAATTGGTTTCCATACAACACCCAGTCACCTTTTATTTTTAAATGACCTACTGTGAATACACAACTGGAGTTATTCCTCCTAAGTTACAAGGTATGTGTAAACATAAATATTGTGAGAACAAAATCTTGTTATTAAACTTTAACTAGACGTCACTGCCAAGCATAGCTCTCAAGCCTGAAGTCTGCGAATGCTTGTTAAAAAGGGGCCATTAGTAGGAAAGCCTGAGTGGCTCAGTCAGTTAAGCATCTGACTTTGGCTCCTATCATGATCTCATGGTTTGTGGGTTCAAAGTCCCGGGTCGGGCTCTGTGCTGACAGCCCAGACCCTGGAGCCTGCCTTGGATTCCGTGTCTCCCTCTCTCTTCCCCTCCTCACTCACCCTCTGTCTCCCAAAAATAAACAAACGTGAAAGACATTTTTTTTAAAAGAAAAGGGGCCATTAGTAGAAATCAAAAAGAGCCGGAAGTACCCGAGAAAATACAAGATATCCAGATGTCAGATAAACACATTCTTTGTGTAAGTATGGCTTATGTAGTATTGGGGACATACTTATACTAAAAATATATTTGTTGCTTATCTGAAAAATTTAACTGGGTGTCTTATATTTTTATTTGCTAAAATTGGCAAGCCTAGAAAGGGACTGACAATTTACACCAGCATCACGCTGACCTTTTCGCTGAGACACCTTCAGAAATAGTGAAAGAAAACTGAAAAGGAAATAATTATCTTACAATGTGTGATCACATTATTTAGTGCCTTGTCTACTAGGTACCAGCTGGACCACAGGTACCAAAGTGGAAAGGTCCCTCCGGGAATAGAAGTCCCTGACTTTGTAAAATGCTGCCTTAAAACACGGACTGAAAACAGAATGAGAAGACAGATCTTCGACCATCTTGGGCTCCCTGTAGCTAAGACTGGCATCTGTGCTTTTGAAGGAATCGACTGATCTAACATTTGCATATACGAGCAGAGGATCTATATCCTTGTGAGGGCCACAAAGGGGGCTTCGGGCAAGAAGAAAATGGTGGGTTAATGGGCAAGTCCATGAACAATCAGCCTGACTAATGGGGAAAGTTTACACACGAATGGCTGGGCTTTCCAACCAGCTTTCTTTAAGAAAACCATCAAATCCCTAGACGTCAATTGAAGTTAATAAAAAATGCTGAAGTGTTTCTGCTTGCCTGCAAAATATATTCCTTTCTGGGTTAAAACTAACTCCTGATAATTTCAATGCCTGCTAATAAATACTTTCTCAGAAATGATACACAACCTGAGAGATTCATAAGATTGTATTCCATTGAAGTCATATGTTGTCAGGTCTGAGTGTGGTGCCTCTCTCAGGAGATGCTAAGATTTTCTCTTAGATTTGTGTGTTTCCCCCACACGATGGGACTCAAGGAAAGCGTGATATCTACCAAGCTGGGAGGCAGAAGTGAAGATCACAAGGTATATCCAGTCTCTACTCACCATGTGGACCCTTCCAAGAGGCAGTAATCTAAGTTGGGATCCCTTCATCTCCTCTGCTGGATTATCCCACCATTCAACCTCCCCTATAGATCTGGGAAGTTGGAGCGGTTCTCACAATCAGGAACCAAACGGAGCAGTTTCGGACACAGACTGCCAGAAACTGCTTTCAGTTGAAGGCTGAGGGTCACCTTAATGGGACTGGATGGCCTCTGATCGCAGCAAGAACTTAGAGTAACCGACTAGGTCCCGTTATTATGTAGAAACAACCACAACAAAAGAAAGGAAGAAAGAAAATGGTTCTGGGTAACAGCAGGGCAGCTTGCCAGGTGGTTTACATCCACCAGCATCCGTTGATCCTACATCATTCCCACTTTACAGGTGGTAAAACTGAGGCAAAGTAACTCAAGTGACTTACCCATTCTACGGTCTCCAAACCCCACAACACAGTAAGTAGGAAAGACAAAAGAAAAAGCCTTCAACGTGCAGACCTCCCGGCCACGCTCTCCTCACGGCAGAGATGGAAGGCTCAGGTGAAGGCACCAGGCCGCTTCACTTACTCGGTAGCTTTTTCTTGTGGCACCATCGCCAAGCCATCTCCTGATGGCAATTCAGCTGTGGTTGCAGCTACTCAAAGGCTGGAAACTGGGCCGGTTGTGCCAACGTGAACCTTTCCATTTGCAAGGCACCGGCAATCCTGGGACTGCAAAAAAGGAGCCTGGGCCTTGAATCACGGTCATGTTACCAAAGCGTTGCCAACGGGTGGCTGGCGGGCCCGTCCCTCCTCCCCGCTGCCAGCTTTGCCGACATGTGAGAGCGGACTTCCCCGTTCTCTCTCTGTGCAGATCAGAAAGCCCAGGGAGTGGATCAGTGGGTGGCAAAGAGCCTTCCTCTGGCAGACCTACGTCCATCTTTGTCCTTGCTGCCGCTCATTCCTAGGAAGGCGGGCAATCTGGACTAGGAGTCTCGGGGCTCCTCACTGCTTCCTTTCAGACTCTGGAATGTGCCATTCCTGGGGGCCCCAGCAAAGGCCACGAATATTCCCTGTCTTCCTTTATTCAGAAGAGGTCAGGAGCAGCTCTTTCCTTTTCAAACTTCAAAGCAAGCGCCCCAATTTCTGTCCATGTGCATTTGGGAAGCAACGAAATCCAGCAGGTTTAACCACTTAGCATTGCATAGTTTTTTTTATTTATTCTCTTACTTTATAAGAGAATTGGAAGTGAATTAAGAATATCAAGCTATAGCTTACATTTATGGAAGGGAGGATCTGTAGTTCCATTTTTTTTTTCCTTGTTTTGGCTTATTTGTATTTTCTGAACCGTCTTCAATCGCCAACTACTGCACTTCTAATATTCTAAAGTATTTTAAAACATAAATCAGAATAAAAAGAAGCCCCAGGCAGCTTCTTGCATTACATCTGGACGACTGCTGACATTCTAGGATCAGAAATTGAAACCAAAATGTCTACTGAGTCCAGCGGGAGACAAGACAGCCTTCATTCTGACAGGAAAGGGGAGTTTACTCTTGGTCCAAAGGGACTGCTCTGAGATCAAATTGATCCCCAGCTGGCTCTGCGTGGAGATTGCTGCTGTGTGAGGGCAAGTGAGTCAACCTTAAGGTCAGACTAGGTGGTGACAAACAACAGAGTTCCTCTGGGGAGACAAAACCAATACATGTCCCTCCCCGCAGTCCAGGGACCCTGGCCGGACTTACATGTCCTTCCCTGCAGCCCAGGGGCCCTGGCCGGACTTTTGCTGCGGTCCAGACAGCCTCTTCTGGAGGGTCAGGACATTCCTACCTTGTGTCTCTCCCCCCTCTCCCTCCCCCGCTTATCTTTCTCTCCCTCTCCGGCTCCCTTCCTCTCCCTCCCTCTCCCTTCCTCTCTCCCTCTCTCATTAATGTTTGTGGGATGCCAGCCAGGAAGAGATCCCTGATTGGGTTTAGGGCTTATCACAGGACTAACCTTGGGGACAGGCAGGCTCCAGGCTTTGAGGGATTTTCCTGTAAATCACCACGATAACAAACTCACAAAAACATCCAGCTTTGGGTTGAAATAATAATAACAACACATTTTTCCCCCGTGCTTTGTCAGGAATTTTGCTAGAAGGGCTGTGCACGCTCGTTTATTAAATGTTTCTGACGACGTCTTGAGCGAATGTTATAATGGCCATCTTACAAGAGGGTAGACAAAGTCTTGGGCGGAAGGACTTGCTAGGGTCACAGAGCTAGAGCCTGACAGAGGGGGAGCTGCTTCAGCGGGGACCCCACACGGTCCCTTCTGCTCTCAAGCTTTGTGATCCTGAAGATTCCGTCCCACGTGGATGTGAGCAGCACCACCTGCGCAGACAGAATGGTCACATCCTTACGTGTCTACCTCTGTTGCGGTCCTTTTTCTCCTTGCAGCCCTTGCCTTCATTTCCTGTGTGATCACGGGTGAGTCTCTTCACTTGTTTGAGTCTTACTGTCTCAGCCACACAACCACGAGCAAGAATCTGTGTCACGGGACTTCAAGCAGGGAACGCCGATGGCCGGCAGGGAGATGCAGCCTCACTTGCGTGGTTAAGAGTTCGGCCCCCGGGGCAGACTGGCTGCCCTAGAATCCCAGCTCTGTGACTCTGGGCGAGCGGCTGAATTCTGTTCCTCGGTGGAGAACAAGAACACGTACCTCAGAGACTCGTTGTGTGCTTTTAATAAGTGATCGTGTGAAAGGGGTTTTGTGACGGTGCCTCGTATGCTCCCCGTGCTGGGGTGCTGCGATTATGTTCTTAAGAAAATCACCTTAGCACAATAAATGCGTATTAAGTGCTTACTGATGGAAAGGGACATCCCCACGGCTTTTATCTGCAAGAAAGTTAGACCACCATTTTCACAGGCTGTATGCTGATCTGAATTCCATACCAAAAGAGCGTGACTTTGAGAAGCCAACGCAACAGCAACTCCAGACTGAGATCTCAGTGTCTTACGGTAATCCCTGACCTCCTTCCCGAGCCTCCAAGGGAAGCTCAGGGGTCCTGCGGGCAGAGGCAGCCGTGACCCGAAGCAGGAGGAAATGCCTGTGTAACCCGGGGGAGGTACAGCCAGGGATTCCGAGTCCGCCCCGGGCTTCGCAAGCAGCCGCTCTCTCCCTCCACCCCGCAGCCAGGGGCAAACTCCAAGAAACTTGACACACAAAAAAGCAATTTACTTAGCCAGTCATTTTCTAGATTTGCTCAGCAATTATTTCGGCTCTTTGTGTTTAAGTGAGTGTTTTTTCTGTCCCTGTCCAGTGTCTTTCTGCTTCATCAGATAGGGAAGCCTCGGCAGCATTTTCCCTCCAGAGAGCTGAGCCCTCCCGGCCACAGAGGCTGGGGGACGAGGCGGCCGGAGCAGGGGCAGTGGCTGAGCGAAAGCCAGAGTTGCAGGTCCAGAGGGTTGCTGAGGCTCTCGAGCGGTGACTACAAAATGTGGACCAAGCAGCAGAATCACCTGGATGGCATGCACCCTAGTGAGCGTGGATATTTGGGCCCTTCCAGACTTTCTGCCCCAGCAGGTTTGGGGTAGGGGCAGTTGGTACGCCGGTAAATTTTGCAACCAGCTTTCTTGAAGAAGAAGAAAGACGAGGAAGGGGGAGGAAGGAGGGGGAGGAAGAAGAGGGAGGAGGGGGAAGAGGGGGAGGAGGAAGAGGAGGAGGGGGAGGGGAAGAGGGGGAGGAGGAGGAGGAGGAGAGGAAGAGGAAGAAGAAACCCCTGCTTTGCGGCACTTGCCGATTTCCTGGTGTAAGTATTCTCACTTCGGCAAATTTCAGCTTCCCATGTGATGACGTCACTGAGCAAAGCTGGGAACAGAAGTGGCCCCTCGGCACCTGTGAGCTGGTAAGAGCTGGTTCCAGGACACCATGGGGACAGGGCCAGGAGCCTGCATGTTTGTTAGGCTCTCCTGGATGATTCTGACGCAGGGGACACGGTACCAGGCTTTTCAGGAGAAGCAGGAAGAGATGGAAAACCGCTACAATCCTGAGCATAGAGCCAACGTTAATGCGTTTTGCTTTCTTTGTCTGGAGGCAGCCCTCCAATCTCCAAATAGCCACGTAGCACCATCACCATGTTTGTCATATCCGTTTGCAATCTGCACTGTTCGTTCCTTGTTTGTAATTTACTACTCTAGCCTTTCCCTGAATCATGTTATGTAAGATGCTTCAAATACCACTGTGAGTGTGAAACCACTATTTGCCATCTAGAAAAAGAAGACGTGAAGACATGATAACAAAAGCCATACTGTCAACTTCTAGTTAGAGACCACCCCCTGTCTAGCGTTCTGAGCCTCAGGCCTGATTTCTCTTTGTTAACAAGCATTAGGGAGGTGTGGAAGTCCTATGGGCACCAAATGGTGATATTCTCCTTCAGATAATTAGGACTGAAAAAGACTTGAAAAGGAAGCGACTTCCTCTCTATGAGGAAGAGTATACAAAGAAGGCTCATCGGCATAACTTAAAACATCTTCCATGCCAAGTAACACTAAGCCCCACTTCACTGAGCCTTCTAGAAAATGACATAATCGAGGTGTCCGGTGGTGATGACGGTGAAGGTGACTCATCCATGACGGACCTCTTGCTATGTAACAGACCTTAAGCTGAGCACTCCACTTACATCACCTCAAATTGCAGGGAAGGGAAGGGAAGGGAAGCTTGGAGAACCATTACACTTGGCCTCCATCTCGTATTGATCGCGGAGCCAGGATCCGACCCTAAATCTTGCTGATTCCGGAGACCTTATGAAGAATACACACGTCAAGGTTTCCAGTCGGTTTCCTTCTTTTCCTCATCGCTTTGTGGGAGGATCGAGTCACGTTACATCCACAAAACACCTGACCCACATCCAGCTGCTGGTACGCTCACGCAAGATGGTGGGTCCCGTCCTTCCTACGATGATGGGCTTGTGACATGTTCAAGATCTCCACATTCCCTGAACAGACCCCCGTGAGTGAGTCTTCTCTTCAAAGTATTCCCAAAGCAGAAGCCTCTTTAGCCGCAAAACAAAGTAAGGCCACGTGTTGTACACAGAGGTTTTATCATTGCTCATATGCCCCTTAGTCCTCTGACCCCCGTCTATGGCTAAGATAAATGGAGAAACATTAACTTGGCTCCCAGCTGATAAGATGTTGTTTTCCTTCTCATTGACCTCCTCAAGATAACAGTTTTGAACTTTGATAAGGCGTTTCTTCAGAGCCAGCCAGAGGTAGTTCTATACTGAGAGTTGACAAGAAGTCACTGGAATCAAATTCTGAAATAAGAAAAGGAGCCAGAGGATACATAAAGACACTGGGTTTTCTGCACAACTGATTTTAGAAGGAATGGGAAGGCAAGACAGAGAGAGCGTGACAGACCCCACAGACCCCTTGGCTTCCAACTCAAAGTACTCTGCCTGACAACCTGTATGTCCCTCACGTTCCTGATCCTAAGACTGCCACAGACCTCCCAGAGCTGAGGCTGGTTGGTGAGACAGTCCACTACCAGTGCCTGAGGTCGTGAAAGCTATCACCAGGGACAAGATGCTCAGCCTCAGTGGGTCTATGATGGGAGACAGAGACCTATTTTCTACCTGTCACATCAGTATAATGATGGCACTAACAACAGTTCTGATATTAATAGTAATGACACAGTTTTTGAAATTAGATGAACTACATCTGTCTCTAAGTAATTCTATAAATGTTAGAGATTAATGTCCCCCATCCCAGAAGGGGCTGTTACCGAGACGCTGAGGCAAGGAGCGGTTATTCACCCAGTCGGTACACACGAGGCACCTGCTGTGTGCATGTCTCACATCAGGTCACCGCCCAACATGCTGTGATTTTTGACTCTCACTATGCAAACGTGGGGACCGAGGCTCAGGAAAGTTAAATATCTTACTCAAGGTCACGTGACCGGTAGGTAGGAAAGCCAGTACTCAAACCCAAATGTTAGGGGCTAAATTGTGTTGCCCACTCCCCCAAATTCACATGTTGCATACCTAACCCAGGTACTTCAGAATGTGACTGTATTTGGAAACAGGGTTTTTAAGAGGTGACCAAAGTAAAGTGAGGTCGTTAGGGTGGGCCCTAAATCAGTGGGACTGGTGTCCTTGTAAGAAGAGATTAGGACACAGAAACCCCCTCAGACCGAGTGGCCGCCATCTGCAAGCCAAGGAAAGAAGGCTCAGATGACATGCACTTTGCTGACACCCTGATCTTGAACTTCCGGCCTCCAGGACTGTGAGAAAATAAACGTCTGTTGTTTAAACCACCCAGCGTATGGCGTGCTGTCATGGCGGCTGTAGCACACCAGCTGTCTCGTTTCGTGTCTCGTGTGCATGTCACTAGGCCGCCCTATCAGGATGTGTGTGTGTTTGCTTATGGTCTGGTATAAAATCCACTCCAAGCACCACACGTCATAGCTTCTCGGAATCCAAAGAGTGTACACACCCCCATTCTCGTCGATTTCCACTGGGGCAAAGTCACAGGCTCCCTGGGCTGTGCCCCCAAGATCCACTGCGAGAATTTACTGAAATTTTCTCAGGCATTTTCCAGAGTCGATGGTCTTTTTTGGGTTCATTCGCTCAGTGAGCCGTGTATGGTCTGCATCAGAACCAGTGGTCACCCGTAGAGGCCCGGTCTCTGGCCACAGGGAACTCACAGTGTAGCACCAACTATTCCTTGTCAAACATCACAAACCGCTGATAATGCTCCTTCCCCCTGAGCCAGCTGCCAGCCTCAGAAACCTTCTCAACTCTGGACCGTAGGAAGCTGCTACGGGACGACTGTACTTCAAACATGACACTGAACCCACAATCCACTCCCCCCCCCCCTTGTAGGACAGGGCGGAACTCTCACGGCCAGGCCTGCCTCATCTATCCCTCTGACTTCGCGACCACGCAGATTTGCCCAGTAAAACCCAGCAAAGGTGCAACTCCAAGGTCGAACCGCCCCAAGCCTCAAAATCTCTTCTTCTGCATTTCTTAAAGCCACTTTGAAGCTAACAAAAATATCCAGGTGGAACACTGGATTGGGAAATTAGTTAATCTGACTGGCTGGACCGCAAGAAACGAGGAGACAGGGGAAGATCAGGAATTGTAAACAGGTAGCAAAGAGCCCTCTTCTCTTTTTCCCTTCTGACTGGGTGCACTGACCCTTCTCAACACCTCATATTCCCAAGAACTCAAATATCTGTACATCGAGTGTTCTAGTCACCTGTTGCTATATACCAAACTGCCTCGACATTTTAAATAAAAGGCCATTTGCCTTTGTTCACAATTTTGTGGATAAGAAATTCGAGATGGATTTAGCTGGGTGACTCAGCTCTTACATGGAACAATCCCGCCAGGGGGCTGGAGGGTCTGTTCCAAGGTAGTCTCTTTACTCACAGCCTGGAGCCTGGGCTGGGAGGCTGGCTGTCGAAGCCAGCTGCTGACATGGGGTCTGTTAAACCGACCGCCTGCATACGCTCTCTCCTTAGGGCTTAGCGCCTGGGTTCCCAGAGGAGATATCCGCAGAGCAAGTGTTCTAAGAGGTCCGGGAGGAGGCCGCAAGGCTTTTTTACGACCCGGCCTTCTGTGTCCCTGAATATCATTTCTGTTGCCTTCTATTGGTTAAGCAAGTCGTGAGGCCACTCAGATTCAAGGGAAGGGGAGTAAGATTCTCCCCACTCATGGGAGGAATATACCAGAACAAATGCGGTCCTCTTGAATCTACCCACCACACGCTCGAGTGTGCTTCGGGAAAAGGTTCCCAAATCAAAGGAGTGAAGGCATGATCCCAAAGTCCTGTGAACCAGATCCTATGTGAGTTTTAAAGTTTTTAATCAGCACGTGAACACTCGGTCGGTTGCTTTAGCAGCAGCCCAGAACCACGACCGGAAGGTTTATTCAGAAAGTTGCTGGGGGATTAAATCCAACAGATAGGAAGGCCCCAGACATCCTGGGTTATGTGAAGGCAGAATTTCACCCCCGACCAACCACAGGATTGCCTTTTTCGCCCCAACTCCTTGGTCGGAGGAAGAGGGATGGTGCTGGTGAAAACCTGTACGGCCCCCACCCACCAAACAGGCACCGACATTAGGCTGCGCAGGAGCCATTAGGAGGCAGCAAACTGGAGGATTCTGGGCACAATAATGGGCCTCGAACACAGAACACACGTACATGCGGGTCTGAAATCCTTAAGAAGAATTCAGGATTAAGAGCACATGGTAAAAAAAAAAAAAAAACAACCCACCAGAAGACTTCACCATGTGTCTAAGCATTACAGAGCTCTGAGAGACCTCTTGAAAATGCAGTAGGAGGAAATGAAACATAAGGGCACTGTGTTCAGACTCCCTACCGGGACTGAGCATGGCAAATGGAAATACCCGGGCCCTCCCAGCTTCCCTGCGGCATCAGTAGGTAAGAGGCCCACTGAGCACGCTCAGCAGCTTTCTGTTGATTGGCGGCAAATCCTAAAAGAATTTACTGTCGAGGACACAAACACCACGGACGAGGTAGCACACCCAGGCCCTTGCCTCCTTGCGGCGGTGCAGGAAAGGGGGGGACACCCTGGCACTGTCAGGCAGCCCCCGTTGGTGGACTCGGCACAGGGCCATCGTGATGTGAGTGAGGCCTCGGGGCCCCGGGACTCTGGCCTGGCCCTGTCGCCCTGGCGGTGAACGGAAAGGACCGTGGGTCAGCACAGAAGAAGAGAAGGGGGAGGGGGCTAACACACCATGCCCTGGAAACATAAAGTCAGATTTGAGATGACATGGGGGCCACAGGGAGAGCTCCGGGCCTTGGCCGGAGCAGTGGCAAACGAGCTGACAGGTTGAAAGACTGAACAATGTCGACGCTTGGTGAGCCTCCTCTTCCCCCTTGACCTCCGCACCCTGCCCTCCCGCCCCCGCAAGTGCATTCCTCTCCTTCCTCTCCAGGCCCACCACTCAGGCTCCCAGAGCTTTCAAGTAACGTTACCAACACCAACCAAACACTGGTCAGCAGTTTGCAGCCCCGCCTCAGCATCCAGGGGCATCAAATGACAGGACAAAGAAGTGGGGTTTGTCTCCCTCTCTTTTTTCATGACCCTGAATCCTCACTCTCCCCTGGGTTTTCTGCCACTAATCACTGAAGGAAAAAGGTGAGTCCAATAATTCAATGATCAACTCTGGAAATTTTGGTTTTGTTTTTCAAAATATGGAATTGATTGTCAAATTGGTTTCCATACAACACCCAGTGCTTATCCCAAAACGTGCCCTCCTCAATACCCATCACCCACCCTCCCCTCCCTCCCACCCCCCATCAACCCTCAGTTTGTTCTCAGTTTTTGGAAGTCTCTTATGCTTTGCCTCTCTCCCACTCTAACCTCTCTTATTTTTTTCCTTCCCCTCCCCCATGGGTTTCTGTTAAGTTTCTCAGGATCCACATAAGAGTGAACACATATGGTATCTGTCTTTCTCTGTATGGCTTATTTCACTTAGCATCACACTCTCCAGTTCCATCCACGTTGCTACAAAGGGCCATATTTCATTCTTTCTCATTGCCACGTAGTACTCCATTGTGTATATAAACCACAACTTCTTTATCCATTCATCAGTGGATGGACATTTAGGCTCTTTCCACAATTTGGCTATTGTTGAGAGTGCTGCTATAAACATTGGGGTCCAAGTGCCCCTACGCATCAGTACTCCTGTACCCCTTGGGTAAATTCCTAGCAGTGCTATTGCTGGGTCGTAGGGTAGGTCTATTTTTAATTTTCTGAGGAACCTCTGCACTGTTTTCCAGAGCGGCTGCACCAGTTTGCATTCCCACCAACAGTGCAAGAGGGTTCCCGTTTCTCCACATCCTCTCCAGCATCTGTGGTCTCCTGCTTTGTTCATTTTGGCCACTGACTGGCGTGAGGTAGTATCTATCAACTCTGGAAATTTCAGTCTGTCTCTTTCTTCCTTTCTCTTTCCTTCCTCCCCTGCCCCCTTTCGAAGAAAGTTCTCGCTATGATCTTCTGATCTGTGCACAGTGATTTATTAATAGCCCTTCGCAGCCATTAGCCCAGCCCTGGATCTGTGTGTGTGTGTGTGGGGGGGGGGGGGGGCGCTTTCAAGCAGCAGCAATACCTTGAGGCCGGGGCTGAGGGGGCTGTGTAACAGGACCCATGGTTCTACCTCCCATCCTCGCTCCTGCACCCAGGGCTCTGCCAGGGGCGTGGAGAACAAGGCACTTCTCAGGAAAGGCAAAACCCTAACAATAGACACAAACAGGGGAGGGAGGCGGGAACCCAAGACCCCGGAAAGCCCACAATTCCAAACAGGGGGTTTATCTCCGCATGCCTTTGGGCAAGTTTTGCTTGGCTTGACAGACAGGACAGACAAGCATAGGCTCCCGAGTCATGCGGGACTGTGTTCAACTCCTGTATTTGTCACTTACAAGTGTGAGCCTAAACCGGTTACTTAACCTGTAACATGGAGATGGTGGTAATTACACTGTGAGGCTGATGAGGGATTAAATGAACTGGCACGTGGACAAGCCCCTATCGCAGGGCTGGACATACAGCTGGGTCTCAAGAAACACTGGTTTCCATGACCGGCGATCTACACCCATGGAGGTACCACCCCATAATCTGCACGCATCTACCTCTCCAAAAATATTACAGCCGGGCAGCAAGCTCCCGGTTTCTGCTGTCCCTGCAACTTCATTTATTCAGTCATTTAACCTTCCCTTCATTCCTTCCTTCCTTCCTTCATCTGTCAGCATTTACTGAATGCACAGTCCAGGCCAAGTCCACTCAGAGAGGCCAACAGAGATCTCAGTAAGAACAAATGCTGGTTTTGTTCTTCTCGGGGAATCTGGATCTTCTAAAACAACGAGTAGCTGAAACGTGAGTACGTTTTCCTATGACCTCATTCTGCCTTTATTATCATGGGCAGCATTTGCTATGTTTTAATCATTACCTAACGAAGCTCTACAGTGTTTCACAGCCCATAATCTACTTTCACATTTCATAAAAGCACAGTGAGCCAGAGATTAAAGGGCCAACAAAGGGTGTATCACAAGCTCATCTTGCTTTGTTTCTGACCAGTGACCTGCACCAGGGGCGGCACAATAGGGGCACCAGGGGGAGCGCGTGGAGGCATTCTCTCCACTGAGAGCAGGGTGGAGCTTGGTATGTTTTCTGAAAAGCGCATCTGGGACTATTTTGAACCGCAGGTTTCAGACTCTGCAGCCTTTCCCAGCCAGGCCCGCGGATGCAGCCTTGCAGGTTACACACGGCACAACTTTACATTGCATTACATAGATGATGATGCAAATGGCGATCCTTGATGTCGTATAGTGCACAGGTGTACCCCTGCAGCCTGCAGCTGTGGCACCCCTATTCTCGGCGGACGTGAACAAGGTTTGTTCAAGTCCAAAACCTGAGAGGAACCACCGGGCCACACTGCCCCTCGCTGAACAGCATCGGTGTCAGACACTGGTCGGTCCAGTTTTTCTTGCGGCAGTTAAGCAAACCGTGACTGAAATTCTTCATCGGTAAAGAGCGAAATGAACCCCGAGGGCTCCTGAGGAATTACTGAGAGGAGGCCTGCAAGGAGCTCCACGCTGTGCCTAGAACGCAGTGGGCACTCACTCCCTGCTGGCCGAAAGTCTCGGCTGAGCACAGGCACGTCAAAAAAAAAGAAAGCAGCCACTCAGGACCGAAACCTGGCTCCATCCGTTGGGAGCTGGGTAACCTGTGCGTCCTTGGTTGTCTCCTCTGGGAAATGTCTCCAATTACACTTCCTCAAAGGATTTTTGTGAGGCCTCAATATGAGCATATCCAGGACATGGGACCCACGGTAAATCGTTTCTTCTTCTTCTTCTTCTCCTCCTCCCCAACAGCAGAAGTCAGGGGTGAGCAGAGGTGCTGGAATCACATTCGAAGCTCATGCTTAGGGCGCCTGCAGGGCCCAGTTGGTTAAGCGTCTGACTCTTGATTTCAGCTCAGGTTGTGATGTCACAGTTCCATGGGATCAAGCCCTGCATCAGGCTCTGTGCGGACAGCACGGAACCTGCTTAGGATGCTCTCTCTCTGTCTCAAAATAAATAAATAAACCAAAAAATAAATAAATAAAAAGCTGATGCCAGGGTTACCAACGTTTACTGGGGCTCTGCCATGTATTAATCTTTGTAATGGGCTCTGGGGATAGAAAACGCTCTATCCATTAAGACCTGCACTGGTGCAAATCGTCAGCTGAAAAACTCAATGCTCCTTTTTCTTTTTCCCCAGTTCATTGCACTTCCGATTAATAAAAATTAATTACTAGAAAACGATATAACTAGAACAGTGACGTGAAACGCAAGCTATAATGCCAAACTTTGATGACTGTTACCACCGAGAGTCCGTAGGCATAGGATGACTGTGTCATATTGCCGTAAATGTAATCAAACACCAGCTCTCCAGTTCTGTGCTTCCGTTACCTTGGAGAGTAAGCACCCGGCAGTTTGCAGACTGGCAAGCCACACAATGGAGCACACTTTCAGTCAAGTGTGATCAAAGACAAGCAGCTGGCAAGCCTGTCTCGTGTGTATGCCCGTGTGAAGAAGTGGACCTTGTTATTTCCGAGGCCGCCGCACACTTTAAGGTTTCCACCTTCTTGTTTTCTCTCCCAGGTTCCAGGTCCCTCACGGAGACTGTCTATACCACCCCTGCCCTCGGATAAACTCTTACTAAGTACCCACCAATAAACACACCGAATGTCCGGCCATGACGTGGGCAATTAAGAAAGTAACTCCCAGGCGGCACCTGGGGGGCTCAGTCCGTTGAGCGGCTGACTCTTGATTTCGGCTCAGGTCACGATCTCACGGTTGTGGGATCGAGCCGCACGTCGGGGTCGGTCTGCACTGAGAGTGCAGACCCTGCTTCGGATTCTCTCTCTCCCTCTCTCTCTCTGCCCCTCTCCTGCTCTCTCTCTCTCTCCCTCTCTCAAAATAAGTAAAAAAAATAAACTTAAAAAAAGAAAGGAAGAAAGTAGCCTCTCCCCAAGCTGCGACCCTCTGACCCTCTGCCTTCTCACACTGCAGGGTTAACGCCCCATAGCAGGTAAGTATAGAATCCTTCAAAACGATCCAAAGCCCACCTTCCACCTCTATATACTCCCAGCCCCACACACACAGTCAAAGCGGGGCGTGAGCTGGCCACTCCTAAAAGTTCAAGTTTGCCACATGGGAGTAGCTAGATGTGAGGGAGTTCAGGGCAAAGGCTGTCTCCTAAAAACCAACCCTAATGGTCACCAGACCTTCCAACCCAGTGAGGAGGGTTTCTCTTTAAAAGGAGATAATTGTACTCTTCTAAGATGATTAAAAAAAAAAAAAAAAAAAAAAAAAAAATCTACCTCTTTCTGAAAGGAAGCCAGTCACTGCTTTTAATAAACTCTTTGCCTACAAAGATAAAACAGGCAGACAACAACAACAAAGAAGATATTATTAACGTAATTTTATGTAATTAGATAGAGGGGTAATATTTATTTTAATATTACAGAGGAAATATCCCACAATGCAGACCTTGGATTAATTCTTTATATCTTTGGGCTGTACTTATCAAATAAAACTGTACTTATGGAAAAAGCAACCACATAAATCTTGCCCCATTGTCAGCTGGCAACTCCCAGCAAGGGCTAATTGTATTATATATCTTCTGCAGCCATGCCTAGTGGTTGTCAGGCCCAAATGCATTGTTATTTATTATATGAACAAATGCAATTTCCTTCTTGGAATCTGAGTTTGGAATTCCGTGATGGCCTAAAACGTGCCCCTCTTCTATTCAGGTGGGAAAAGCAAGACCCCAGGGAGTGTGATCTGTTGTGGAATTCTCCCGAGAAGAACAAAATCTAAGTTTCCCTTGAGAGACATCAAATCAAATCTACAAGGAGTGGCCTCTGAAGGGCCATTAGGATGGAGGTGAACTTCTAATCCTCCTCTTCGAAATGCTTCTCTCTCCCAAGGGCAGGACCTGCTATGGATTTGCCGGAACGGGAAGCAGTGTCTGACCTAGCCCTGTTGGTTGGTAGCCGGGGTCACCGTGCACGCGAGCGCCACGTTATAGGTCTGGTTCCCTGTCATTTTCACTCTGCCTCTCCCTCTTCCTCTCTCCTTCTGTCCTTCTTGGGGGCCCAGGCTAGTCCCACATTGGAGGCCACCTGACGGCCACCTTGCACTTCCCGATTTCACTTGTCAGCCGGAACCAGGGCTACTCCCTGTAGCAGGCTAGAGCAAGCAAATTCGTTCCTGCTCTCCGCGTCCATTATCCCAGGACTTGTGGGTATGCCACACTGGTCTGGAACAAGGTTAAGCCTAACTGTGTTAGATAGATTTCTGCACACTCCGCCTCACCATATTCCCCTGCATTGAGGTTTGGGCACAAATATCAGTTACTGTAATGTTTGGTTTGTCACAATCTTTTATGTATGCATATGCGCGTGTATATGTGTGTGTGTGTGTGTGTGTGCGCGCGTGTGTATACACATGTATGTATATACGCACATGTACATACATATATATACACATACACACACATGTACACACATATAAAAATCACAGAACATATAAGTAGGCAAATGATGAAGCAGAATTTGGACAACCCTAGTTTCCTGCCAAAAGGACATTTAGTAACAATAAAAACACTAATACAGAGCTATTCCCCTGCTCTGGTTCAACTGAATACAATATGAGTGTCTCTTATGCACAAGACACTAGGTTAGGCAGTTTCCACATACAACATTCTGAAACCATAGTGGTCACTGTGATAATTCAACTTCACCCCCCGCCCTTCTTAAATGTGGTGAAGAGGAGACTGCAAGTTTGACAGCTACTCACTCACACAGCTGGGATTTGAAACCTGACTTCCCGCTTCCTTCCCAAGACTCCTTCCCCAGTCCAACCATTTCCTGGAAACAGAGGCCCTTGGTAGGATAGACAATGAGTCCAGGCTAGCATGGTATTTTTTTAAATGAAGTTTTAAATTCATTCCTCTATCAAATCAAGACCGGGGGGTGGGGGGGGAGGACAAAGAAGCAAACCCAATCCTTCCCAGAATCCTACACACTCAGTAAGAATTCCACAGTGGACCATTCTGCTGGGGGCAGAGCTCTTCTCCTCTCTCCTTCATGAATCCAATTACAATCAAAGCACACACAAGAGGAAGTCAAAGCCAGAGGCAGAGGCAGAGAGATCGTAGTGATGCTTCCAGGACAGAAAGTCAGCTGGTCAATTCCTTCCACCAACCTGTCTGCCCATTCTTTTTTTTTTTTTTTAATTTTTTTTTTAACGTTTATTTATTTTTGAGACACAGAGAGACAGAGCATGAATGAGGGAGGGTCAGATAGGGAGGGAGACACAGAATCGGAAGCTGTCAGCACAGAGCCCGACGTGGGGCTCGAACTCACGGACCGTGAGATCATGACCTGAGCCGAAGTCGGACGCTTAACCGACCAAGCCACCCAGGCGCCCCTGCCCATTCTTAAATGTAACCCATCAGCCAGAAAACCAAGCTGACCACACTTCTCACACAAGTTACACGTGTGTAACTTACCTCCTCCAATTCTAGCAAAATGTCCTCCCTAGCACCTGGAGTTAGGGACTTATCTAGAAAAATAAATGGATTACAGAATGACATGTGTCTTGAATATCTGGCTGAGGAGGCGTTTGTTGTTTGTTTCCAGTGGGCCGTGGAGATCCAACTAAAGGCCTGAGACAAAGGTACAGGAAAAGAGAAAGGAGATCATTTTTCTGACGGCTTACCATAGTCTAGTTCCTGAACATAGCACATCCCCTGAGAGGCAATGGTACACTCTTTGGTTGAAAAATCCACAGGTTATTTCTGCAAAGTTTGGGAGGACTCTGCAGAAGTCCTGGGAGAAAGAACAACCAAAGGACAGCTAGTGGTTACATAAGAAAAGTAGGAAATGGGACTCTGTATCAAACTTGAAGAGGATCCCAGGGCCCAGGGCCACAAAATTCATAGGGCATCCCAGATAAGCCATGACTGATTTCCACCGTACTGATCAGCACCTTGGACCTTGTTCCCTTCCATTCATAAAAACAGTGCTATCAGTGAATGAGCTCACCACCCAAGATAATCATAAATTCCTTGGCAGTTAAGCTAAATCATTGTTGAACTCAATTCACTGAACCCTGGGGAACATTAACGCATTCTTCCAGGCCCAGAGAGGTACCTAGATGTCCCTGACCCTCCCGAGATGAGGACGATAGAAACCCATTTATTGGCCAACAACATTCACTGGGTTGACGATCTCCTAAGAGGAATGGTCAGAATCCTGCAGAGAAAGTCAGGACCGGCTCCATTATTGTAGGACCCAATGAAAAATCAAAACATGGGACTTCTTGTTCAAAAATTATTAATAATTTTTTAAGATGTCAACAGCGGAGCATTAAACCAAGTGCAAGGCCCCTCCAAGCATGGGGACCAGGCCACAGGTTCACAGGCGTGGCCCTACTGGAGACAACCCATTGTGATAGGTTCCTGAGAATGATCTGAAGAGAGAATGTAGTCAAGAAATATATGTTCTTTACGATCAGCTGGCTTTTGGGGGTCCTTCCTAGTGTGGAAAAGCCGCTAGGATGGCCTCTGGCCCTCTGACCTAACGAGCAAACGAAAGCAGGTCTCCATAGACCCTACATCCTGGCCCTTGGGGGGTCTTTCTTTCCTGAGGTTAAAAGGAAGAAGGGAGTGATGAGTGTAAAACAACTGACGGAACAAAAAGAAGCGGGAATATATCACTGAAGCTAGGAAGGGATCAGCCTCAGCCCCGGCCACGCAGCAGGGTGAATGGGCAGTGAGTGGGGCAGACAAAACGTAGCCACCGAATTATACCAAAGACACGGCAGAGGAGCAGCACAAAGAGAATGATTTTTTAAAAGAGGACAAGACATGGAATTAAAAATATCTAGGACACCCAAAGTCACACTAAGCATGGAAGCAGTGCCATCTAACCAGCACGGGGCTGGAGCAGGGATCAAACCGTTACGGAAAAAAATAAAAAGTATGAGAGAAATCCTAATACTGAGACCCTTAAATCTATTTTTTCCCCGGTGAATTTGGAAAAGACGACCATTTTGTAGCAGATATATGCCAAGGCTGAAGAATCAAGAGCTTTAGCCTATTTAAATCTTTATGGTGTACATTTTCACTACATATATTTTACATAAATGCATGGTAGGCTTTAATGAAAATGCTCGTTATAAAAAGGATCTAGTAACTATGCCTGAACCTTTAGCACCCAAACAAACAGAATCAGAATATATACATATGGACACACCAAAGATTAATATCAAATACCCAGAGCATGCAAGACACAAACACAAGGGGAAAATATTAAGATATCAGGGGAACAAACAGATGGGGAATCAAAACAATGAGCCAACAGTTGAGTCAAAGCCCTTCTTTCTTCTTTAGGGGCCAGGTGGTAAAGGCAATAGTTTTCCAGTGGGTTTTCTCAACTATCTGTTAGTTTTGGCTCTACACTCCGATGTGCTGACATATTACTGTCTCTTCTCCCAAGAGGGACATTTAGCTAAGGTATCGTCCATTCAATTTCAAGCAGACGCTGAATATGTTTGCCTCTGCATTTGTTTGAGAATAACATCTCACCCCTCGATATTTAAAAGGTTTGGGGGTGGAGACCGTATTGCAGAAACTTTTTTTTTTCCCCAAAAAAATGTATACTTTGACATTTAACCAAATTAACAAACATTAATTGCACATAAAAGCCACTTTGCTGAATTGCAATGAGCCATTTAACCCTATGGACCAATCCACCCGAGAGTTTAGGAGGAGAAGCAGAGTTGGCAATTCTCAAACGTTAAGATACTCAGCTGCCTACACCCTCGTTCCTCCGAGGTCAGAGAAAGCGATGTTGCAGAAAAAGAACCTAAGTCCAAATTAGCAATTTGGCAGCATTCTTCAAAAAGAAAAATGTAACCTCAGGACTTTCCTGGTGCTCTCGGTTGAGTCTGCCAGGACATGTGGATGGACTGTACTCTTACTTATACCCTGGGCACAGGAAGTCACTCCCCACAGGGTCCCCTTTCCTTAGCGTATATATAAAATTAAGGAACTTTTTTTTTTCCATCTTCAATTTTTTTTTGGGGGGGGGGGGGGGACAAATCTCTCTCCGGCTAATTGCTGATTTTCTCTTAGCCCAAGGCTATGACACTTTCTGTCACATTACTTTCCTCACCGGCAGTTCATCACAAAAATCATCTCTCCGTACTGTCTTCTCCAAGATGTGAGGGAGTTGTAGTAACCCATGTCTCCTTCCTCTCCCCGCCCCCCCTCCCCGGGAAGGTGATTCTTGGAAACAGGTGACCTACAACCGCAGCTTTATTTGTCTTGTGGGGAACAGGTTTTTCGTCCTCCCGTGAGGGAGCACACGGCCAGGTCTGCTTTATTCACCTTTCTGTCCTCAGGGCTAGTCTCCCCCACACGGCCACATTAGCTGCTCACTAAAAGTTTAATGAATGAATAATGAGTGGTGCGGTAGCATGACTTATGACTTCTTTCTTCCAGACCTGTCTTCCAAAACACAGCGGATTCCGAAGAAATCACACATGGCCACCAGACTCAGCGCGCACACAGATGTTACCGATGCGTTACGTGTTTGTCATGACAGGAACTGTGGTTTGGGCTGTGTATACCGCAAAGTGCTGAGGTGGAAGTCAGGGCACGGGGACCCAGATTTCAGGAGGGTCGTCTTTGAGGTCCCCTTGTCTCACTAACAGCTTCTTCTGAAAGAAGGTGGCAGCAAAGCAGCAGTCCGTCTTGTAAAACCTGGAAACAACTCTTGAGTTTTGTCCTGCCCCCACAGCTTTCCTCTATTAGAAAGTTTCTTCATGGGGTGCCCGGGGGGCTCAGTCCGTTAAGTGTCCAACTTTCGGCTCAGGTCATGATCTCACGGTTCGTGAGTTCGAGCCCCACGTCGGGCTCTGGGCTGACGGCTCAGAGCCTGGATGGCGCCTGCTTCGGATTCTGTGTCTCCCTCTCTCTCTGCCCCTCCCCCGCTCACACTCTGTCTCTCTCTCGCACACACAAATAAACATTAAAAAAATTTTTTAAAAAGAGAAGAAAGTTTCTTCTACATACCTGCATCTAAAATACGTGTGTGCATGCACACACACAGACTGTGGGTAAATGTTAGGGGAAGGGACCTCTCCTCTACCTCCAGGATGGAATTTGGGTACATATACAGCAGGCAACCACAAAGGAATGGGAAATAAGGGGTGATATTTAACATTAGTCAGGTAGACAAAGGAAAAGTGAAAATAAAATGCATTAAAGAGTTCCAGCAACAGTCTCGTTTTGCGTAGACAAAGAAATTACCTAAATTTAATATAGGGGCACCTGCGTGGCTCAGTCGGTTAACCTTAAGCTCAGGTCATGATCTCACAGTTCGTAAGTTCAAGCCATGTGTCGGGCTCTGTGCTGACAGCTCGGAGCCTGGAGCCTGCTTCGGATTCTGTGTCTCCCTCTCGCTCTGCCTCTCCCCTGCTCGGGCTCTGTCTCTGTCCCTCTCATTCTCTTTCACTCTCAAAAATAAATAAACATTTTGAAAAAGTTAATATAATAATCATGCAGCTCTATGGATAAAATAATAGAGTCAAAATATAAAATCAAAATCATTAGAAACCGAAATAGAAATTAACCAAAAAAATGTAGGCGATATGAACCACCACCAATGGGATTGTCTGTAGTTATAGATCCCTCCTGGAAGGAGACCAAAGACACTAACCAACTTAGGGTCTAACTAATGCCTCACCAACAATTAGCTAACTAAAACAAGACAGACTAACACTCTTTGAAAGTTCAGAGGAATGAAAATTCAAGTTGGATGGTCTATGTAATAATTTTATACCTACTTCTACAGAATGTCTTTTTATTTTCCCCAAATGTCCTTGGCATATCTACACAAATTGATCATCTAAATAAAGTTCCCAAAACACAAGCCCTCCAAACACCATGGTTTAATCGGAAAGTTGTAAGATTAGAAATGTAGAGGGGCGCCTGAGTGGCTAAGTTGGTTGGACATCAGACTTCGGCTCAGGTTGTGATCTCGCGGTTGTTGAGTTCGAGCCCCGCAGTGGGCTCTGTGCTGACAGCTCAGAGTCTGGAGCCTACTTTGGATTCTGCGTCTCCCTTTCTCTCTCTGCCCTGACCCCAGCACGCTCTCTCTCTCTCAAAAATAAATTAAAAAAATGTAGAGCAAATAATTTATGCAAAAATTGTAATTATTTTGAGTAAGCACACCTTTAATTCATGGGTCAGAAAAAAAGTTCAAAATTAAAATTTTCACCTACATTTACAAGTAAATAAAGGGTATATAATATATAAAATGCCAATAGGTGACCAATAAATCCATACAAGATGGGTTAAATACTATAGTCAAAAGCAGATTCAGAGGGTAAAGGTTTTATATACTTAAAAAAATTTTGTTTAATGTTTATTTACTTTTGAGACAGAGCATGAGCAGGTGAGGGGCAGAGAGAGAGGGGGGGACAAAGAATGTGAAGCGGGCTCCAGGCTCTGAGCTGTTAGTACAGAGCCCGATGCAGGGCTCGAGCTCATGAACCGTGAGATCATGACCTGAGCTAAGTCGGACACTTAACCGACTGAGTCACCCAGGCGCCTTAAATATTTTATGTATTTATGCATACACATAAGACAGGGTTAAATATTAGGTATATGAAAAATATTTTATACTCTAAATGCTATACATGTATATTACATTACAATCTTTTTCCACTTAAGTTGAAAAATAAAGGGAAATATATAAGTAATGGTAACTTAGTAAAATAAGAAACAGAAAAAGCACACAAGGAACCAAAATGCCTAAGAGTGGATACATGGGGATGACAAGGTAGAAATTACAATGAACTCTGAGAAGTCAAGTAACAGAGGCAAAAAGAGAGGAAACAGAAAAGGACAATGTTTGGATAAGAAGCAAGGCAGAGTTTTTGAAACAGAACACTGTTTGACAGTCTACTAATTAATTAGAAAAAAAATCACAGTTAAATGTTAGACATTTTCTAGGAGGCTATCAAAATTGATCCATTTGCTTAGATCAATATTTATTGGCAAAGAATTTTTTTTAAAAAGTTTCCTACTATCATTTATGTAAAATAGCCTTGGGTCCAGAAGAATTAATAGACACATCACTTCAAAGATTAACTCATTTTTACAATATGTAATCTTACCCAGTCCACACAAAAGAGATAGACAATTCCCAAAGTTTTTAAGTTGGACGGACTATAACTAAGTTGAAATATTCCAAAGGACAAACTGTAAATTCACTCCCGTTTGGGACTACGATGTAAAAATTCTAAATAGTATTTATAAATATTTTTTAATTTTTTAAATGTTTATTCTTGAGAGAGACAGAGAGAGAGACAGACAGAGTGTGAGCAGGGGAGGGGCAGAGGGAGAGGGAGACTCAGAATCCAAAGCAGGCTCCAGGCTCTGAGCTGTCAGCACAGAGCCCGACACGGGGCTCAAACTCACAGACCACGAGATCATGACCTGAGCCAGAGTGGGACACTTAAGTGACAGAGCCACCCGGGCACCCCTGAATAATATATTTTTAAACTGAATCTAGCAATGCATTTAAATAAGACTACAAGCATTTCAATACTATGTAGCTCTCTACTAAAGAGAGCTGAATACCTTATTAGAGCATCATTTAATAATAAGGGGTCTATTAATAGATTGGTCCTCTTCAATCCATCAAAGACAAAAGGAGATTTTTTTTAACTCAAAGAAAGCCAAAATTATAGTTAATAAAATTAAACACCAAATGCTGATAGCATCTTATCAAAATACTTTCTAAATACCGCAAACAATATCCATCTGTAACGAGTTGCATAGTATCCCCCAAAGTGCTCACGTCCACCCAGAACACCATAACGTGACCTTATTTGGAGACAGGGTGTTTGCAGATGTAGCTAAGGTCAGGATCAAGATGAGATCATGCTGGTTTAGGGTGGGCCCTGAATCCAAGGACAGTGTCCTTATGTGACACAGAAATGGACGCACGGAGGCACAGGGAAGGTGACGTACGCAGAGAAAGGGACAGGAGTAAGATGCGGCCACAGGACAAGGAACCCCAAGACCTGCGGGCGACCGCCAGAAGCCAGAGGAAGGCACGGGACGGTTTCTGGCTCAGAGAGCCCAAAACCACCGTGTCCACACCTGGATTTCAGACTGCTGGCCTCCAGAACTAGGAGAAAATGAATTTCTTTTGTGTTAAGCCACCCGGTCCGTGGCCATTTGTCGCAGCAGAAATAGGAAACAAGACACCCTAAACCACAAGGCAACGTCACACTCGACAGTCAAACACCAAAAGCATCCCTGTTCGATTCAGAGGCAAGGCGGTCACTCCTGAAGGCTACTAGGAACTGAGAGTGGGGCTTCCTGGGGAGTAGGGCCCTCTCCCTCTTGCACATGCATGGTGGCCTCGGATTCCAGCCAGCCAGCCTGTGCAATGCCTGAGCTGATGCTCTGCAAGCCGGGACAGAGAAGGAGCATTATCCGTGAAGCCGCGGGCGGCTGTCACCTCGTTTCCTCCTATAACTGCGCCTGCAGGTGACAAACGTAAGCTTGAGCCCTGAATGCTGCTACTCACACTTCTTGTGTAATCCTGGCCGAGGCGTCTGCTGTCTCTGAGCTGCCTCTCCCTGTTCGACACGACAGAGACAGGAATACTGTTGCTACAGGAAAGACAAAGAAACACCGAGCATGGATCAGAAACGCCGCTCAGCTCAATATCCGGCACACAGTAGGTGTTCAATAAATGTTGGTTTCTTTCCTTTCTAAAATATCGACATATCACGGGTGAGCCTCAGAGACGAGAATTATATTTGGTCAATTATGCTATTCATATTCTCTCAACTGTGGTAAAATTATAGATTTCAGAATGTCTCTGTAGATCAATTTCTCCAGGTCTATTGAATCAGAGAGAGGCAAATCACACACCAAAACAAGAAGCGAGGACAAATGTGGTGGGTGGGAGTTACTTCAATTGGCCCACGAGGAAGAATCATCCAGATACAGGTAATGTTTCATCACGACTTTGTCTCTGTTCGCCAAGACAGCAGTGGCCAAACGGTCTAAACCCATACATGCCGGTCGGGGAAATGAAGCTTTATGTACCAAGAGCGGTTGATTTTGCAGGTTGTTTAATGCACAGACAGTTTTTAATTTAATATTTTCCCAGAGGCCTTTAAAAGTATTGGGTGCATTTAGAAAAGTCCAATAAATATTTGTCATTTCACACAGGGCCATCATTTTTGGTTTGTGGGTTTTTCCCCCCTCTCAAACACAAATCAAGTGAAATATTTAAGGTCTGAGCCAAGCGCCTAGGAGCTTATTAAAAATGAACCCAAATGAATTTGTTGGCAAATGCTGGGAGTATGGAAATGAGGCAACATTTAAGAATCCCTGAGTGGGCTGCAGAAGGAATGCTATGCATGATGCCCTTTGGGGTAAGCCAGGACTAGAAACCTGAGTAGCCAAGAAGAAGCCCAGAGAGATGTGCAGGGCAGGGAGGAGCCAGGAGGGAGGCACTCCTGCACCCCGAGCCCACCTCCCCCCGCACCATGCACACATTCACATGTGCTGCAAGTCAGGTAGGTATCTGACAGCCAAGTTCAAACTGATGTCCGGTTCAAGCTCGCCTCATAGTGGGCTTCCCCCATGCTGCCTGATCAGTTGCAGCGTATTTATTTGCACAGGTCCCAACGACCCAGCTCCACCAATCCTGCTTTTTTTTTTTTTTTAAACATCACAAGAACCACTTCTGTCACTTACTCAGCAGATATATATTCACTGAATGCCCAATGATCCTTTGTGGGGCCTGGGGTAAAATGGCGAGCAGAAACTGACACGGTCACTCCCTCATTCACTGGGGTTCTCTGCCTCTCCATCTCAGTTCTCACTGCCTTAGCTCAGCACATGAGTGTCCCTATCATGAGCCATGGCCACCCGCCTGCCTTCAGCCTGCCTTCTTCTCCTTTACCCTCCACGCTCCAGCCTCAGAAGACGTAAACCTGATCACATCAAAGTAGAAATCCATAATGGCTCCCTGATGCCTACAGAACAAGACCCCAACTCCTTAGCAGGAATTATAAGAGTCTGGCACAGATTTTCATTCTTTCCCTCCAGCCTCATCTTTAGGCTCTGCTCCTACTGGCATTTTATGTTCCAGCAACTCCAACGGATTACTGTCCCAAGACACTATGTTGGAGCACACCTCCTTGCCTTGGCATTTCCACCAAACCTTTTAAGTTAGGCTGGACTTTGAAATCTCCCCGAATTTCTACCTGTTTCATGGGTCCTCTGTCTGCTTGGTCCTAAATATTGGACAATCTACAAATAACCTTTTAATGGATTCCCCTCCCCCCACCTTAGAAATACTTAAAATGCCCTCTACACATTATAAAGTGTATCCTTCCGTTCAGGTGAGTATTTACTGAAACCTAAGCTGTGCCAGACTCTGCTCGGTTTGAGGCACTCCAGAGGTAAGATATGATGACCCTTTATCCCAAAGATCTCATCATCTAGCCCATGGGATATAAACAATAAAATAAGACATTGTAGCATGATGTGTCCAATAACACAATATCGTATGACAAAACTAAAATTAGGTGTTTCATAGGAATGAGTACTTGCTTCCATGAGTACTTGCTTTTGAGTAAAAGAAGCCTTAATAGAACAGCTGATTCCTGGATAAGCTTCAATAGATTGTGGTAGACAGAGCTTCCTTCCTGGACCTGTGAATATCTTTACCCTGCTTGGCAAAAGATATTTTGCTGACGCAGTTAAAGATTTTGGGATGGGGAGACTATTCTGGATTATCCAGATGGACCCAACATAATCACAAGGGTCCTTATAAAGAGGGAAGCAGGAGGGTCAGGGTCAGAGACAGATTTGAAGATGCTATACTTCTGGCTTTGAAGATGAAGGAACGGGCCACAAGCCAAGGAAGGAATGCAGGTGGCTTCTAGAAACTGGGAGAGGCAAGGAAACAGATCCTTCCCTAAAGCCTCCAGAAGGAATACAGCTGTGCCAACCCCTTGATTTTAACCCAGTGAAACCCATTTGGGCTCCTGACCTCCAGAACTGTGAGAGCATAAATTTGCATTGTTTTAAGGCACTAAGTTTGTGGCAACTTGTTATAGCAACAACAGGAAACTAATATACAGACATACAGGAGTTTAGTGGGAATTCATTAGGAAAACAACCCGTGTAAAGCAAGAATCCTAGACCCCTTTGCAGTCTAAGGAAAGTTCTTCAGGATCATTGGGGAGTCCTCAAGGCATAGTTACCAGTCAAAGCCGTCCTGTGTCTCTGGACGGGGCTGCTGTGCTCAGTCATTGGCTGGAAGCAGCCCCCAGGAAGAGTGACCCTTGGCACAAACACAGTGAAGGATTCAGAGCAAAGCAGGTGGGGCTTGGTACATTTCCCTCCCTGGAGTTTGGGGGGGCTGCAGGACAGATTCTCATGGAGTCACCACAGTGACTATGCTGCTGATGGCAGCCGATGGAAACAGCAGTTCCCCCCACTCCCCAAGGTAGACCAGCCCTCCATGGCTGGTCTCAGGGCTGGGACGAGACAGTCTCTACCTTCCTTCTTTGTCAACACACTTGAGAGGGTGAGAATGGCACCCTCATTCTTCCTGAGAGTGGAAACACTCCTTTCCCTCCCTGTCTCATTTTTGCTCTATTCATACCTGGCAGGTGAATCTCTGGGTCAAGTTTTCCATTCAGTTCGACTGAAACATTCACCTTTTAGTTCTAAGACCTAAGAAATCAGGAGTGCCTGGGTGGCTCAGTCGGTTGAGCGTCCAGCTTTGGTTTGGGTCATAATCTCGTGGTCTATGGGTTCCAGCCTTGTATGGGACTCTGTGCTAACAGCTCAGAGCCTGGAGCCTGCTTTGGATTCTGTGTCTTCTTCTCTCTCTGCCCCTTCCCCACTCATGCTCTCTCTCTGTCTCAAAAAACAAACATTAAAAAAACTGTAATCGAGGAAACTGGTCTCTAATTAGATTAAAATGTTCTACTTGGTGGTTCACATCAGTCTTCCATACTTCTTTGAAGCTGGAGCTCTGGAAGCTACCTCCTCTCCCTCCCGCCCTCAGTATAGAGATTAACGAATATTGGGGACTTGGGGCTCAATCACTGAACAGACACTTGTTGCTTCTGGCTGTTCCACATCCATTCTCTTTTCTTCTGATAATTATACACTTCCTGCAGGGAACCCATTCTGTGGGATCTAAGTGAAAAGGATTGAGCCATAACTCCCCATATGAGACAGAATTAAGCAAGTGAGCCAGCCCACCAATCATTTTACTCCATTCTCCTAAGTGGAGAAGTGATGGGCTCAGGGAGGTCCAGAAATAGAACCCAGATCTATCTGATGCTTTAGTCCCACATTAAACTAAAGTAAGATATATAAAAAACATGGTACAAAGTAAATACTCTCTAGGTGTAATTTCCCTCTTGTCTCTTAATCTTCTTTATGATGTAGTCAGCTCTCCTGATATAGACGCCCATCCAACTTGACTTGGGGATTTGCCTATTGCCCTCCAGATTCAGTTCCTAGGCCAGAATCACTATAGATTTTCCCCATCATTTGGGCAGAGCATTTGGGTCTGCCTGACTGAACTTTCTCAGGCCAATTGTGAGGCCATCTAATCCCTTCCCAACTCAGACCCTGCTTCCTCTCCTCCTCCCTGGGAACCTCTGGAGGTTCAAGCCCACTGCTTGCAAGCCCACTGCTCTAACCCACAGTGAGGCTGTTTGTACCCTAGAATACTAAATGTAGAATCCACTCACTACTTTGAGTGTTTTTTATCCAGGAAAAACAGTAAAGGCAGCCTCGAGGCAGAATCTGTCATTCAAACCGTCTTAAGGAAATTCTACCTTTGCGGCCTCCCTGCGAGGACCACATGACCAGCCCCTCCCTGCATGGTGAGGGAAGCCCAAAGACCTTTGGAGACAAGGGTATTATGTGTGGGAAAGTAAAAATCATTGAAATTAGTCATGAAAGAGCCAAACATCTCCTGTTGTTGAATCTGAGGCACGTATATGTGCAGTGAGAATAAAGTTATTAAAAACATTTTTTTCACTATTTATATATGCCCTATCGTCTTGTTCGGCTCTTAGAGAAATTGGAGGAGAAACCAGTTAGGTCCTTATGGGAGGTTAGGGGCCAACGAAGACGGCCATGGGTTAAACAGCACATCTGCTGGGGGGGCCCCAAAGAGCCCTGCACTGGAGGCCTCGAGCTATGTCTGATGTGCCCATGGCTTCTGTCTGTCTTTATCAGGAAGAGGTCAGACAGCAAGTTTTCTTGAGAGTAACTAAGTGACAGGAAGAAAACATAACCCCTAAGTGATCTGTTCACCAAGAAGTTATTTTTTCCCAAATGAAATTGTATCATTCCATCGATTTCCATTAGATGGGCTATTGATAGAAGACAGGGCTCTGTCACCAGACCCGGATTTGAGTCTCAAAATCTGTCACTTATGAGCTACGTGATCTTAGGCAATTTTCCTAACGTGAGTCCTGGAATTCTCAACTTTAAAGCAAAAACCGTAAGTGTGTGGGTTGTCGTGAGATTTGGATGAGACACTACATGGGAAATGCTCATGCTCCGCAGGCCACTGGATCATCGTAGAGGCTCTGTGAATGTCTGCAATTAGACCTGAGAGGAGGCACCAGAAAGGCTCTTTGGTGTCAGAACAGACCATGAGAAAAAAATCAGTATCCCCAGGCATTGGTGACAAATGGTAACATGTGACCCTCTCAAAAGTAGGTGGCTCTCCTTAGTTCGATGAGGAGACGAGAGTTCAGCCTCTGACAGCAAGTCCTGCAAATGCTCCTCTCTCTCTCGGGATTTCAGATTCGGACGGGAATCTCTGGCGATACGGCTCTCAGGAGACCTTGGGTTCTTCCTATTTTGGGTGAGGCCAGAAATACCCCAGGCAGAGCTGACTTCCAATGGGACATCCCCACAGCTGGCCAGGCATGGTGATTAGGAAGGGAAAGCAGAGGCAAATAAGACCAGCAGGGGAGAAGGTGGGTGAACTCCTTTGAAGTTCACACATTTAACTCTGTCCCAATTTTGTTCAAGGCTAACGGGTAAAGTCATTTCCTATTTTATCCAAATGAGCTCAGCAGCCTCTAGAGAGAAGACAAGGGTGCTGCTACAGTATTTCCAAAGCCCTCAACTAAATGTCTTTACTCTGCCCTGTGACACCTAAAATGCCACTGGAAGGTAGAACCATACATCGTTTAAGAGCGTTATCCCGTGTTCCACAATGAACGCATGGGGTGGGAGCTTTCGGTATTATGTAATGCACATGTCAGGTAGTCTTTTTGTAGTTGTTTTATGGGAAGATTGGGTTTGATACATTGCACAAGTTTCCATGGGACCGAGGACGCGCTCCAAGAGCTGTTCTGACAGAAAGGTTTCCAGCTCAACAGATTCCTTCAAGGTTGTGTGCACCTCACCCCAGTCTCTGTCCTGATCAGGGGTTCTCACACGGAGTCACAGCCAAAATCTCTCTGTGGGTGCTCTCTTGCATCTCATGAAACAACGGAGAAGACTGGAGAGGCCTCTCAAGCTCTCAGAAGGCTTTTCATCCAGGGCAAAGGTCCAGCTGAAACTTGTGAGGAAGTGACAGTTGAGTGGCGATGGGAAGGATGAGCCAGCATGAACAAGGCAGAGGAGTGAAGAACATGTCTGGGAACCCAGGAGGAGGAATGGGTGGGGGCTGGGACCAGATTGTACCAGTTCACCAGAGCCAACTGCATGCAACCCCTCCCCACTTCATGCTCAGGGACATCACATTTGGAGCTTGAAATTGGCTGTGATGGGAGTACACCACAGACATGGGCAGATGCTACACATCAGGGCTTTTCTTTCCTTCTTTCTTTTTCTTTCTTTCTTTCTTTTGGATAAGGACTTTATCTTCTTTCCTATGTTCTCATTGCTAACAATCTGCATGGCAGATTCTAGATGCTCATTAAATGTGAATCTTCTGGAAGCAACTTGGAGATAGTTACAGGATTCAGAGACTGGCTTTCCCAACTGTCTAACCTACTGAATGGTTGGGAATCACCATGGCGGAACGGGGCAAGCCCTGTTCCAACATCTCCCAGCTGGTCTCAGAGAAAAAGGCTCCCACCTGCCTTGAGCAGAGACTCTTCCTCTCACTAACATGGTCAACCAAACACGTGAATCTCACTTTTTTCCCCACAGCTTTGACAATTGCTCTCAGTTATAACTTTCTACTGAAAGTACTGGGATAGTCTATGCTGGAGTTTTCTTGTCCTGATGCCATCCGGGGACTCACAAGGACTCAGCAAGTCACAGCTTGGCCACCCACGGTAGAGGAAAAGAGAGAATCGATGTCCAGCCTTTTCTATGAAAGCAATAGTACGCCTAGACACATGTTATTAACAAGGGCTTAATTTTAAGAGTGGGAGTTCTAGAGTCAGGGATAATTAGATTTAAATCTTGACTCTATCACTAGTTGTTGTAACAGGGGCAGTCTATTTATCTTCTCTGTGCCTAGGTGTCCTTATCTGTAAGGATTTGATAGCGTACCTCCTAAGGTTGTGACCAAGATTTATGAGATAATGCAGGTGTAATCCTTGGCACAGAGCCTACTATGTCATAAGTCCCCCATAAACAGCAGTTGAAGGTTTTGAAAAACTAAAATTATAGACATGCAGAGATCCAGAGATTACTTAGTTGAACATCTCCCGTACAGCTACCACTTACTGGGAACTATTATGTGCCAACTGGCTTTCTGGATGCTTGTAATTTATTATTCACAGTTCTTAAAGAGCCCTACTGGCCACATATCATTATCCTCCTTTTCCTAATGAAGGACCTGAAGACGAGTGAGGTTAAGTGACTTCCTCGAGGCCACAGTTAGCACCTGGCTGAGCCAGAATTTTAATCAGGGTTTGCCCATCTTCAAAACCTGTGCTATTTTTCCATACTGTATATTGCCTCAACAGGTAAGAAAGTCTGGAGAGAAGACTTCTTTAAATTTTAATTTGTGCAAGATAAAAATAAATAAATAAACAGGACTAATAACCCAACTACAATCCAAGTCTTTGAATCCTATGCTGGTTTAGTTTGCACCAACCTTCAAGGGCTCACCCAGCACCACACAAATAGATTTAGAGCGCCTCTATTCAGGACATGTGCACGCCCACATAAACTACACGTTATGTGTTGGCCAATAATGGCATTTTAAGACTCCTGTTCGTAGGTGGAAAAAGGGGACATGTAGTGCCTGTTGATTACCCAAGGGTATGAATCACAACTTCGTTTTTTTTCCCCCAATGTTAGAAAAGAGACAATGAGCCAAAAAATAGAGTCATCTGACCCCCAGGACAGCAAACCAAGAATGAATCCCAGTTTCAACCTCTCCCTCTTAACTAACAGTTCATCTGAAATTTCCTATCAGCACTGGGGAGGTAGGTAATCTTCATGATAAAAGTCCTGCTGGTCCCTTCCTCCAAAAGGGTGTCCTGACCTAAAGCAATCCTTTCTTTTCTTTTGCTATCACTTCCTCCCCCCACCCTCCTTCCTATAAAAACCTTCCACTTTGTACAACCCCTCAGAGCATCTTTCGACTTGCTAGAAAGTTTGCTGCCTGACTTATGAATTGCTTACTAAAGCCAATTAAAGCTTCAAATTTACTCGGCTGAATTTTGTTTCTTAACACCACTGACCCCACGTTTCTTTTTTTTTTCTTTTTTTGATCCCACGTTTCTAAGCTTCCCAGCATTGCTTCTAGTCCTGTTGCCCATAATATTTGTGCCTCAGTTTCCACATTTGGAAAGAGGAACTGTTAATACTCCGCAGTGCCACTGTGAGGATTAACAGATCTGAAAGCACTAGGCATAATTTTGTACAGACAATGGGTGCCCAGCCACATGCAGTTTCCTTCCCTACCCTAGAAACACAGCTCTGTCATATAGCCGTGCCCTCATCTCAGCCCTGGGCAGGACATGATATTCTAGAGGATATGCCCCAAACCATGCGCAAACCTAGCTTCTGTTTACATCAAAAGAGATTCTTCTATCGGGACTCTCGTTCGATGATGGGTGGTGGTGACAAGGAATCAAAGTGCAGTCTTGGGACATTCAGCAAACATTAACCACTTCATTAGTGATTATTTCACATTGAGCTCTATTGTATGCCAATGAATCACTCGCACAGGATCCTGAGGACGGACAAGCTAGTCACAAGTGATGAATGAGAAGCACACTCAAGGGCTTGCAGAAATAAGGTGCATGGAGAAGACAGGAGAGCCAGGTCTGGCATCCCCATCCTGGGATGAGTGTGCATTCACGTCGCTGATTTCGAGAAAATGTATCTGGAGAATAAGGACCACCTGTAAGGCTGGCTCTGATGGTAGTCAGCTGTCAACCCCGGAGTGAGCCACTATGCAGGCCATATTTATAAAGACAGAGGGTAGACGTGGTCAGAAAGACGGGGCTTTGGATTCCAGGAGCTGCACTTCCTAGCTGGGTAGCCTTGACCTCACTTGCTGGCCTCCCAATCCATTGCCACTCTGAATGTTGATAATCCACGGTAGAGCTATACTCATTTGAATTTTTATGATGAAGTTTTGTGGTTGGTTTGCTCACCATGAACAATTATTTGGTCTGACCCTCTGCATTAGTTTCTGATAGCTGCTATAATAAATTACTGCAACTTAGTGGCTTAAAGCAGTTCAAGGTTAGTGAATTAAAACCAACGCCTTACAGTTCTGGGGTCAGAGGTCCAAAGGGGGTCCTACTGGACAAAAACTGCAGTGTCATCAGAACTGGGTTCCTTCTGGAGGCTCTAGGGGAGAATCCATTTCCTTTCCTTTCAGCTTCTACAGGCTGCTTGCATCTCTTGGCTCTGACCTCTTATTCCATCTTTAAGATGAACCACTCTGGCCTGTGCTTTGTCATCACGCCTCCTTCTCTGACTTTTGGATTACACTGGACCTTTCTGACGACACTGGGCCCATCCACATAATCTAGGATAATCTTCCCACCTCAAGGTCCTTACCTTAGTCATATATGCAAAGTTCCTTGTGCCATGTCAGGTAACACATTCACAGGTCTTGAAGTTAGAGTGTGGACATCTTGGGGGAGGGGGACAGGGATGTTTTCTGTCTACTACACCATTGTACAGTCAGGCAGATTAAAATGCAATGACAATAACCTAGGAGAAAGAGTTCAACTTCCACTGGCAAATCACTTTGAATATAACAAAGAAATGGAAGGGCAAAAGAAGTTGGAACAAAAGAAATGATTGTTGAGTTGGTTCAACTCAAATTGAGCCACTCTGTGGTCAGTTCCATTCTGGGGAAACGAAGATTATGAAACGACCAATTACACAGACTTGCTTCAGAGAGGTGATATTCACAGAGCATCTGGTAGGTGTCCAGCACACTGTGGGAAAAAAACACTCGTTCTAACTTTGAGGTCCTCCCCTCTTTGCAACCACCACACCATTCCTGCAACAAGAAAAGAGCTGGTCGTTGAGCGCCCAAGGATAAGTGGCACTGGGACTTCCTGACACAACGACATCTCCAACGAACTCACTTAGAGAAGCCCATGAAGACTTCTTTTGTCAGACTTACACTCTTACGGATTTTAGAGGTAGTAAATAACATGGAAGGCGTTTTAGAGCCTACACGGCATTTTCTGCCTTCATATTCACGACTCTCTCCTTGGAGGTGTTAATTCTCTCTACCCAGAGGAAGAGAATAAGGGTCAGAGTGGTTCAGCCCAAAGTCACATGACAGAGAAATGGAAACCCAGGCTCTAGTCCAGCTTTTCCAACTTTGCACCCCACGCTGTCTATTTTCTCATGTTTGTGTCACATCCATGTATTACAGCTGGGAAAACAAGGATAAAAGACTCCAACAGAAATTAACAGGTGAGTCAACCTCAGAGCAGCTGGGAATCATGTAAATGAGATGACCGATCATTATTTTTATTGCAATGTTTTCCTTTGAGTATGTTCCTTGGGCTCAGAATCCTGGTGGTGGTGACCTGGGCTTGAGTCCTGGTTCTGACATTTAGGGCTCAGTGATATTCTGCAAGTCACGACCCTCTCTGAGTCTCATTGCCAGCTCTTTCTCCAGTAAGGCCCTGTGTTACTGCCGTCTGGACATAAATGTAACAGTGAAGGTAATTGTTGTGTGACAGATTAGTGGGGTCAGACTATCCTTATGGAAATGTTCCAAGGGAGGTTTGATTGAATTAATCCCTCTAGAACCCTTGCAATTATGTGGAAACAATGATAGAGGCTAACGGACAGGCTTGGCTAAGGTGAGCCAGCTTTCCCTCCATCAGTCTTGTCCATATTTTCTTGGGGCACTTATTTGGGGGAGATAAATATTTAGGTTTCAAGAAATCACGCTCAGTTTCTCTGGGGCCTTCTCACTTCAGCTAGACATAAAAAGAGCCACGGTTTGGAAGGTGCATCATAAATCCAGGGACAGCTATTCTGGAACTGATTGGAGACACTTTCAAACCTAATTAAAGTGGTTTCCCTTTTTGAATTTGCTCCAGGTATGCATTTATTGCCTGGGCTAGAAACTAATTTGTAGCCAGATTTGGGATCCAGGCCCTTATACTGGGAGGTTTGTTATATGTGATTAAGCTAAACTATTTAGTTTAATACCAGAGAAGTCATTTGAAATAAAAGAAATTGCATTCCATATTCAAGAAATAAAATAGCCTTCTAAGTATACACAGAATTAAGTTGCATAAAAATATATTTTCTGAAACCAAGTACCTGTTTCAGGTGCTTTCTAAACGTGGCCTTGGAAATATTTGCCGTAAAATCATTTCTTCAACCACAAGCCCAATTCCTGCAGACATAAACCCAGGGCCTTTTTCACCCATTGCCTTATGTTCTCACCCTTTCTAATCTCATGCTGACCTCCTTCTAGTGCAGTGTCCTCATAAGGAATGAATATGATGTAAATTATTTAGCACAGTACCTGGTGCACAGAAGGCACTCACCAAATCCTAGCCTACCTCAATATCATCATCATCCTCCTCCTCACCATCACTTGTCTAGGGACCTATCTTCTGGAGTGGCGGGGGGGGGGGGGGGGGGGGGGGGGGGGGGCAGGAAGACCACAAGTGGAAGCCAGAGAATCACTAATCGAGGGAATTAACCTGTGCCTGACAATGGCTTTCACTGAGCTGCCTAAACCACTCTGCTATGTGGATCTGGCTAACTCCATACTACAAAGGAAGAACGGAGGCACGGACACATTCACACGACTGCTCAGGATCAAACAACCACATAATTCTCATTACCTTGCACCTCCCAGCCCAGTCATTGCCCCTTCAGGGAAACCATCGCTAAACCCCTGGTCAAAGTCTGGTCTCACTTGGTGTCACTGGTATACAACCTCAGAGCATCATGCACTGCTCCCCCCTTGTAATTCTTCGCATAATCACATCTTTACTTATATTATCCTACAATTGTTATTTGTCTCTACCAACATGTCATAAGCTGCTTGTGCGGTTTTCTCACTATCATACCCTAGTCTCTAACACATACAGGTACCCAATGCCTAACTGCTGAGTGAATACATGAAAGAATAAAGGGATGCATCAAAAAGACCAACAATAACAAGTCTTGTTGAGGATCTGGAGAAATCGGAACCCTTATATATTGTTGGTGGAACCATAAAATGGTCCAGCGACTTTGGAAAACAGCTCGGCACCTCCTCAAAACCCTAAACATACAGTCGCCATATGATCCACCTAGCCCATTCCTAGGCATATTTCTAAGATAATCTCCTGGAGAAATATGTGTCCACACAAAAACCATGCATGTTCACCATCTCACTATTCACTAGAGCCAAAAAATGGAAGACGGCCCAAATGTCTATCAACCAATGAATGAATCAACAAAACGTGTTGTATAACCATGGAATATTATTTGATAATTAAAAAGAATGAAGAACAGATACACATGCTGAATCCTGAAGACTTCATACTAAATGAAGTAAGCGAGTCATAAAAAAGCCACATATTACATGATTCCAATTATATGAAATGTCCAGAACAGGAAAATCCATAGAGACAAAGTTCAGCGATTGCCAGGGGTCCCTGGAGGAGGGGTGAAGAGTGACTGCTAAGGGCTAACGAGTTTCTCCTCAGAGGCCGTGAGAATATTCTGGAAACAGATGCTGGTGATGGGTGCACAACCGTGTTCACACACTAAAAACCACTCAATTCTACACTTGAAAATGGTGAGTTTCGGCACAGAGGTTTTTTTAGAATTGTGCATGATACTCTTACGGTAGATATATGTCATTATCCACTTGTCCAAGCCCATGGGATGTGCATCAAGAGTGAACCCTAACATCGGCTATTATTGGCTTTGGGTGATAATGATGTGTCAATGCAGGTTCAAAGACTGTAGCTAACGTATCAATCTAGCGAGAGACGCTGCTACTGGGGAAGGTTCTGCATGTGTGGGAGCACTGGGTATAAGGGAAATCTCTGTACCTTCCACTCAATTTTACTGTATACCCAAAACTGCCCTAAAACATAAAATTTAGGGGCACCTGGGTGGCTCAGTCGGTTGAGCGCACAACTCTTGATTTTGGTTCAGGTCATGATCCCGGGGTTATGGGATCGAGCCCTGTGTCGGGCTCCACTGAGCACTCTCTCTCCCCGTGCTCCTCTCTCGCGCTCATGTGCGCGCGCGTGCTCTCTCTCTCTCTCAAATTAAAAAAAATAATAAAGATAAATAAAGCATAAAATCTAGTTTAAAAATGGTAACTTTTATGTATGTGAGTAATATCTCAATAAAGCTATTATCTAAGAGAAGAAATGTACAACGTGCTGGACCTTCTCTATCTACCCCGACACCAGCCTCCCTCCCCACATGGGGTTGCTTCTGTTGGGCAGTGGGGCCTCCTTGGGGGCCATCAGCCCTTCACTGCTCACCTAATTCTCCTCTCTGGGATCTGGGAAGTTGACAGGGAACCAAATACCCTCCACCAATTCCTGCCACAAATTCATCAGGACGGTTTCATCATAGGAAGCTTGCTCCGAATGCCTCAGTAATGAATCAGTATGAGCTCCGGCCCCAGAAGTAATGGCAACAGACTTCCAGCCACGTCTGTTTTGTAATGTGAGTTGTTCCACTCTATGGCTGCTGTCGTATAAATGTTTTTAAATAACAGAATCAACCATGGTCCAAGCTCATCTTCGATCACTTCCTGTCTAGACCAAAAAGCACAAGGCTAGTCTTCCCGTCATAAAAATACATCACAAACTTTATCCAAGTGGCATCACCTGCCCCTGTCATTCCCAGTCAGATCTGTCAACATGTCAGCACACTTAGAATATCTGTCACTTATAAGTGAGGGACACACAGAATCTACACAGGATACCCTCACAGGATCCTATCAGAGAAGGGCTGAAGAAGAACCCAGTGTTTGGTGAGAACTTGAGGGGAGTTTTTAGAGCCACTCTTTAATGTAATTTATAAATACATGGGTTCTTTCCTGGTTCTTTCCGTAGAATTTGCCACTGGAAAGAGACACAAATCTGACTTGAAAGCTTATGTAAATAAACTAGCAACTACCTAGACTTTTTTTTAAGTAGAATACAGATTTCTTTTTTCACAAACACAGCTTCTTGTTAAGAAATTATGTTTAGATGTTTCTACTCCTCCCCAAACTTTCCTAGCAGCCAAAATATTCTTGGGCCCATCTCTCTACAATGACATACGTTCTCAAGTCCCCTGCCCCACCCAAACTCAACCCCTAGAGGTTTGATAGTCTCTTTCTTGAGCCTCTTCAGGGCTCAGTCTTTACTGTATACATTCCTTGTTTCATTTTCCTGAAAGCTTTCGAATGCACATATTGCTATGCTAGTATTGCACAGATTAAAGAACTAAGGCTCCAGGTAGTAAAGTGATTCGCTAAAGGTTGACAGTAAATAGAAGTGAATGGGGCTATAACTGATGGTGTCTGATGGATCTCCGACCTGTCTAGATGTCACACATGTCTAGATGTTTTCTTCTCAATAACTGCTTTTGACTTGAGCTCCTCCTTTTATCATTTGAGGAAATGGATGCTTATTCAGATTGCCCAGATTGGAACCTACAGTGCAGCCCTTATCAGTAACATCATGCTTCAACCTCCATGGAGGTGGGATGGATAATCAATAAACACCTTCCCAGTATCTAATAATAAATAAGAGACCTGGCAACCTTACTTCCAGTGGGTGGGAAAAAAACGAACTAAAAAATCTCTGTTAAAATGACTGGGAAACACAAAATGATCATTAGTCATATAGTGAAAGACTGAGAGAAATGATATGAAATAGGGTAGCCAGAAAACACTTTCTAGAGAAGGGCTGCTAATCTGAGTACTGGATGATGCACAATACTTGGAATAGTACATTACCAAGGGATAAACCAAACATGTACCACTGACCTCCACAATGTACATTTTCTTCTTTCTTATGGGGACTGGGGTGGAGAAAGGTTGAATTTCTGTTTTTCTTCACACAGGAAAGTAGAAAGAGGCATTGTATATGGGAGCAGTGTGGAGCGTGAGCCTCAGACCCTGGGCTCCCTCCTTTCCCAAGCTCCCCCTCATCAGATGACTTTCTAAGCTGGTGGTCCAGAGGTGGAGGAGATTCACTGGCCTATGTGTTACCAATTCCTGTATCTTCAAGGAAAAAAACAAGGCCACTCTTCCAGTGACCCCAGATTGGTAGTTCTCAGCTTAAGGAAGACCTATTTGGCAATGTCTGTAGACATCTTTGGTTGTTGTGACTTGGGGGAAGGAGGGTCCTACTAGTACCCACTTGGTAAAGATCAAGGGTTTCTCCTAAACATCTTACAATATACAAGACAGCCCTACCATAATAAAGAACTACCCAGCCTAAAATGTCAATAGTGCTGAGACCGAGAAACACTGCCCAGAAGGACATATTCTTAGTTATTTTTCCAGTTCCAGTCGAGGCCAAGCATTGTCCCCCATGTGGCAGGAGACCAAACCTTCTCATCTCCATTCTCCCTTTTCCAACTATTGACCTAGTAATGTGGACCAGCAAGGATTAGGCTGCCCATGACAATAACTTGCCAGTATCTTAGGCCACCTGTGTCTAGCTACCCTCTCTATTTGGTGCCGTTGATTTGACTTGTTCTTGAGTTATACTCATAATATCCCTCTCTATTATTTCCAGGTAAAACAAGCAGAGGTTCAGGAAGGAGAAGCAAGTAGTTTTTCTGAAGCCCTTGGTCTAATCTCTGCTTATTGTAGGAATCTCACATTTCTTGGTACATAAATTTCTGTCCAAGTCCTTCCTTGCTTTCCATTTAGCTTTTGCCCTTGGTCACACAGCTCCCTTGTCTCAGGAGACTAGATAACAAGAGGGTGAATGGCAGAATGTAGACATTACAATCAGACACAGAACTCTAAAATGCTAGTGTCATATTTGAGTCTTCTCAGCAAACCCATCACCTGTGAAAGTGGCAACTGGGTGTCAGAGGAAATGGAGCAGAGATATTTCATTTGTAGGGGAAATTCCAGATCATCCCAAACCCAATGGCTGAGACACATTTCTAAGAGGAACAAACAGATGGGTGCCTATGAGCATGAGGGCTTCAAACGTTCAGAAAAAGAAGATGTTTTAGCCAAACCTCCTGGGGGAATCCATCTGGTCCAGGCCAAGACAACTTACCCCATGAGGAGGCTAGATGAGGCCCGACAAAGCCTGCAGTTCTGTGGAGGCGGGCTTGTGGAAGACCGACGTTCTCATTGGCTACCGGTCTATTTGGGTCTTGATGGCGACTAATGGATCATCTCTGAGAAAGAAGAAGACACAATGCTGAGAAGGTAACCCCAAGAATCCAATATACCTGTTACAAGTGCGCCTTAAAGGAATAACCCGCACACGACTCAGCCGAGCTCCCACTGAATGGAGGGTTGAGAGTCGCAGGTCTCCAAGTTCAGGGCAAAAGACTGACACATTCAAGGACAACTCTCAGTGGGCATTCGATTCCCACCAGCTGTTTGGTATTATTTTTCACAGCATGGCTTTCCATGCTGCAGGTCATTAAGCCTCCAAACTCCCAAACTCCTTAGCCTTGTGAAACTTCAGCTGATAATGTAATGTGACCACACTCTGAAATGCAACAATCTCTGGAGTGGTGCACATTTACAGGTTAAGAACAAGAGTAGCACATCCCTCTAAGCAGAGAAGATCAAAGAGGTGTCAGTAGTGAAGGTCTAAGATGGTATTGCTCAAACTCTTGGTCTCAGGGACCCATTTTCACAGTGACAATCTATGGAAGTCCCCGAGGAGCTTTGGTTTGTGTGAATTATGTCTATCAATACTCAAACTGATGATATTTTAAAATAATTATTCATTCCTTTAAAAGAGCAATACTAAATCCATCACATGTCAACCTAAGCAACAGTTTCAATTTTAAATAACCATAGTTTTTAAGACAAAAAACAACTTAGTGAGAACAGTGGCATTGTTTAGTAACATTTTCTGCAAATGCCTTCAATGTCTGGCTTAGTAAAAGACAGCTAGAATCTTACATTTACTTATACATTCAATCTGTTAGAATTTGGTTTTCAGTTGAAGTCTATGAAGCAAATCCAGATTCACATAGGTATGTAATTAGAAAAGAGAAGAATACTTTAAGTAGTCTTCTCAGATAATTGTGGGTAGCCTTCTTTGATACTACACCAAAACTCAACAAGGGGTATTTCTCAAAGATTAGCTGCAATGTAGAATCTGAAACTGTGTCAATATGTTTTTTTAATCTGTCCAATTAAAATTCATCAGTCTATCTCACACTTTGAATGGTTTGTCATGCATGATGAATCATTTGGAAAACAAAGATTCCCTGGGATGCCTGGGTGGCTCAGTCAGCTAAGCGTCCAACTTCAGTTCAGGTCATGATCTCACGTTCACGGGTTCAAGCCCTGCATCAGGCTCATACTGACAGCTCAGAGCCTACAGCCTGCTTCAGATTCTGTGTCTCCCTCTCTCTCTGCCCCTCCCCTGAGCACACACACACTCTCTCTCTCTCAAAAATAAATAATAATTAAAAAAAGAAAAAGAAAATACAGATTCCCTGAGGTGTGTAGATCTTTTCTAAATATTTTCACATTTCATTTATAGGATACTAACAAAAAAATAAATCCCACATGTGTTAATACCACCAATCTCATCCAGAATTGGGAAGCTGTCAAGCTCATAGTTGCACATACAAGTGTTCCAAAATTCTAATTTTCACTTGAAAGCTTGAATTTTAGCATTGGCAACAAGGACTGTCGGTTGTGTCTGTTGAAGCAACAGGCTCACCTTACTCATTTTCGAGAAAATGTCTGCCAAATAGCCAACTTCGCATAATTATAATTTGTCTGTCAATTATTCTTCCAGGTGATGGTATCACATGAACAAAGTGGCTAGTTGAGCTCACAACTCAAGCACGCGGTCACTCAAGTGCTTTTCCTCAAGGCAGCCACCACACTCTTGCTAGGCTGCAGAAGTACTTTCCACATACTTCTCATTTCATCACACAAAATATTAAAATATGTGTGGCCAAGGGTTGAGATTCTATGGAATTAATAATCTTTATTGCTTTATCAAGGACGTGCTTGAGAAAAACTGGCTCTAGTTGTCTTATTTTCTTTTTTAATGTGAGAGCAGGGGAGTGAAGAAGACAGTAGTAGCTTGTACAACCCAGCTTGTGTAACCACTGTGTTGACTCCCGCCAAGGCACCAACACTGGCATCCACCATGGTTTTTGCACCATCAGACCCAGTGTCAGTACTATGAAAAAGCCAATGTCTCAACATTAGGAAGATAGTTTTGCACTCGCAAACCTCCTGCAAGTCTTGGGGACCCACGAGGTCTCCTGGATCATGCTCAGAGGACCTCGGCAATGGTACAGCACCAGGAAGCTTAACTGACCACATCCGGGAAGTGTCAATGGACAGCTTCCCCAGGACTGGGGGAGATCAGACATTCTTTTGAGAAACATCCCATTGGCCACAACGTGGAGGTGGCTTGAAGGGAAGGCTGACAGGGTAAACACAGGAAAACCACTTAGGAACCCACTGAATTCATCTGGATGAGAAACAATGAGGGTGTAAGTATGGCAAGGGGGTTGGGGTGGAGGGAACACTCTGGAGAGCTGTGGAACGGTCACCATGTTATGAATCCTAAATCCAGATCTCGACTCCATCACCAGGCAGGTCATTACAGCTATAAATTACAAATTAATCTTTAAAAAAAAATAAAGGAGGAGAGTGTGATGTGTGAATTCTTCTTCTGCTCTGTGTGTGTGTATTTGATGACTCTGGGTTTCCTCTGCAGAAGTCAATGAAACAATTAAGTCTCTGCCCATTTTTCCTCATCCTGATCTCAAACAGTGTTAAAAAGGCTTGCACTACACTTTTCACACCCAGCCCTGTTAATAATTCATGCCCTTGCCTTCTTCAGTTCTTTTTGTATTTGCTGCTTAAATCCGGTGGTTGTGTGCATGTGCTCCTTTGCTTTCTCAATGCCCCTTCCTTCCAAACATTCAAACAGCTACTTCTTTAATGCCAGGAATTGGGAGCTGGTGAAATCCTCTCTACCTGCCGCCAAAAGCCTAACAAGGGATAAAAACTGATCTCTGCTAATTTTGTCAGCTCACTTTTGTGACAAATTCTCAGCTTCGCTTGTGTAGCTTAGCCCAGAGTCCTTGTGGCTGAGCCAGAAAAGGGGACTCTGCTGCCACTCAGGGTGTGGTCTGTGGACCAGCAGCATCGGCTTCAGTGGGAAAAGGATTTCTCCACCTCAGTACTATTGACATTTGGGGCCAGAAAGTCCTGTGACAGGAGCTGTCCTGTGCACTGTGGGATATTTAGCAGCATCCCTGGCCCGCACTAAATAGCACCCTCATCCTCCAACTCTGACATCCAAAAATGTCTCCAGTCTTTGCCAAAGGTCCACTAGGGGCAAAACCGCCGAAACTGAGAACTATTGTCCAACCCTCGTCAGAAATGTAAATGCTCCAGCCGCATCCCAGAACTAATGAGTGAGCATCTGCATATTCCAAGACTCCAGGTGACTCATGGGCACATTCAAGTAGGAGAAGCACTGGGCTAGAAGTCTGGTTTCCAAACTTGGCTGCCCACTGGAATCACCTAAGCATCTCTAAGAAAACTTTGGTGTCTGGGCTCCAGCCCCAGAAATCCTGACTGCTCTGGTGTGGGTACCACCTGGCCAATGGGAATTTTAAGATCTCCCCAGGGGATTCGGATGCAGCAAAGTTTAAAGCATTTCTTGCATGGTTTAGCCCTAATCTTCACATTTTTGCAGGTGAGAAAACCAAGGCATAGAAAAGTCCAAGAACTTCCCCATCTGATAATCAGGAGAGCCAAGATTTAAACTATGAACTACAATGTGGGACAAGAGCCCTGGCCGTGCCCTACTGGCCCTCTGTAGGTCCTCTGACAGTCCTGATCATTACTTCCGCATTTCTTTGTTAACTTCCCCTCTTCCTGATTAGACGGTAAGGTCTCCAAGGACAACGATCATGTGTGGCTGGCTCACCATGCCTGGGTGTCTCTCTGGGGCTGAGAACATCCTTGTGCACAACAGACAAGCAATGTTGGAGTGAGGGAAGCAATGAACAAAATGAGCAGAGAACACAACAGAGCCAAGTCCACATGTGTGTGGTACCAAAGCCCTCTCCTCTACTGAAGGAATCAGAAGAAAATTGCAGGGGTTCTGTCTGTGGCTGAGTGCAGCTGGACGCCCCTCCTGCCTGCTCACTGGCCAGCCTTTCGGGCTTGATGCTGCCAGCGGAGGCCAGAGGAGGCCGAGCTCCAGCAGCCACAGCATCAGCACCTCCAGAGGAACGTCAGTCACATGGAAACGGTGATCAGTGGCACTCCCCCTCCAATCCTCTGTCCTCGCGAATGGGGAGGCCAGCTATGTTTTTTCACAGGGAAAGACACCATGGTTCAGTAGTAGCGACTTGCTGTTAAGTGTTGGGGGAGCTAGAACACAGAAGGCCCTGTGATTCCAGCCCTCTCAACAACCAGGGCACAGAAGGGACTCTCTCTGGGTACCCTGGGGTCAGGGAGGCACTTCAGGTGTCAGGCCCATCTATTTTCTCCAGCCTCATTTCTCACTTTTCTCCCTCTCCCTGTCCCTCCTAACCCAACAGAACTCTCCATTCACTCCAGCCACCATGCTGACCCCCTTTCACTTTCTTGAATGTTCCACATTGTCACTCACCTCCAAGACTTTGCACGTGCTATTCTAGTGGCCTGCGATGCTCCTACAGCTCATTCTTCTCCATTCTTCAGGCCTCAGCTCGTATGTTAACTCCTACAGGAAGCCCTCGCAGACTACTCCTCACTAGGGAGACAGCTCTGTTTTACGTTCCTACACGCACTCTGACTTCTGCCACTGCCCTCACAACACTGATGGTAATTTCTTATTTGTCATCCGTACTATGTGGTAAACTTTGGGAGGCCCGTGAGCATGTTCACGTGTTTCACCTCATACTCCAACACCTAGCATAATTCCTGGCACAGAGCATGTAATGAATAAACATTCATTCAGGGGATCAATAAGCCAAACACTGTCCATAGCACCCCAGCCAAGACTTGGGCCTGTGTACTCCCTTTCAGCCAGATCTAAGGCTAAAATTCCAATAAGGAGGTGGGGAGGGGCAGGGCGAAAGTTTGTTTCTGTTTGGATGTTTGGGAAGTCACATTATGTGTCAAGTGATCACAAAAGCAACAACTGTCAGTTTCCTGCCTCTCTGCAGGCCTCCTTCCTCATCAGCCTTCCTGGATACAACCTGAATGATGAGAGGGAAAGGAGACCGCACAGCAGCACCCAAGCTCTGGACCATGCACAAGAAGCAGGTCCATCCCAGGGCAGGGAGTCAGAGGCTGGATGAGCCACACTAAACACATGTGGCATTTACAAGGAATGTCCTACCCAACACTGGCATTTGACCAGAGCGTAAGGGTAGGGCATGTTAATGTCAATATTTGCACAGTTGAAATTTAGCAAACCAGGATGTGAATTCTCCTGAGCCGACCCTGGAACACACGGTTGCAGGCGAAGCTGTGAATTTCTGCTAGAAGCTCAGCAGCAAGCGCGAGGAGAGATCTGAGGGTTTCTGCCTCTCTCACTCCCCAGGGCCGCCTCAGGCAGCTTGAGTCTGAGAAACCTTTGGGAAAATAGCCACTGTCCTCTCAAACCTTCCCTGCAGGGAACTGGGCTACTAGAGGTACTGGAGGTAGCCTGACTCTGAGGAAAGGAAGGGAGATCCAGGCAGAGGGGACAGTCCACACAATGGTGTGGAGGCCAGCACGCATGAGACATGTTCAGGGGTAGGGAAATGGACCCAATGTACAGAATGAAAGCAATGAGCCAAAGCAATAGAGCATACTGAAGAGAACGGTGAAAGGTAGTGATAATGTTCATGAAAATGGTATACCAAACACAGGTAGAGCCTCCGGGTGATGCTGTCTTCTACTATACAACAAAATCTAAATTAGGTACTTAGTCCAGCACTGCCAGCACAAGTGCTCAGCAACTGTCAGCCACACATAACATCACTTGATTCACACCAAACCCCATGACAGACTGTCATTCCCACCACGCAACAAAAGGAAAAAACAAATGAGAAGCAAAACTGAGCCTGTGTAAATTAACACACATACACACAAGTTGGCCAAGATGCCGCCCTAGTGGATGTCAGAATCAGGTTGTGCCAGAGTTTCTGAATCCAGGCCCACGGTCCTCTTCAGTTTATCACACCAGGCTGGTAAACTAGAACTCTCTACACAAAGTAGGGGAACCAGAACAGACATGGGGCACAGCAGTGTGAAGTCATGCCAGAGGTGTGCTACTGAGATTTCTCCAGTCCAGGGCTGGGAGCAGATTCGAAGTGGGGACACTGGAGGCAGGGAGAAAGGGCATCTCCCACTCTGGGAAGATGAAGGTCCCAGACAAAGGGGGTAACAGCAAGACAAGAAAGGAAGAGGTGGATCGGAGAGACTCGGGGGTAAATCCACGGCCTGTGGGAGCAAGACACAGAACATAAAAATGGGAGAACTAGCACAGCCACATACATACAGGAGACAGTTCTACAAGGGAGATAGATGGAGGTGACTGTTGAATCCCATAAGAAGTGTAATCCTTTAAGGGACATGCCTCTCCCTTCTCCTGCTCTTCCTCCCCTCCTTTGTTAGAGTAATTTATTGAGGCAAAATTCATGTAGCATAAAAGTAACCATTTCAAAATGGACAGTTCAGCGGCATTTAGCACATTCACGACGTTGTGCAATCACCATCTCTATCTAGTTCCAAAATACCGCCATCACTCCAGATTAAAACCTCTAGACCCATTAAGCACTTACTCCCCATTCGCCATTCCCTCTAGCCTTGGCAGGCACTAATCTTGTGTGTCTATGGATGTGCCTATTCTGGACATTTCACACAAATGGGATCATACTATCTGTGGTCTTCTGTGACTGGCTTCTTTCACTTAGTGTTTTGTTCTCAAGATTCATCCACACCGCAGCATGATCTGTGTAACTGCCCCCCACTGAGGCTTGTCCCACCTCACATCACCCCTCACAACATTCTCAGAGCCCACAACAGCCCAGCACTGGTGGAGCTCTTCCTTCAGGGCACTGTTTATGGCAAATAATTGTACAAGTCCTTCCACGTGGAGGGAAAAAATTGACGGTAAATGTAGGATGAGCACTCACTTCCAATATCTATCTCATCTCTAGATGTGGTCCCTGTACCCTGACATAGCAAACAGGAAGACAGGATTCCCGGGGGGAGTACATCTCAGGGTACATGTTGTTCTTTATTTCTCAATGCTCCCAGCATCATCATAGACAAAGGGTACAGAGGGTGAGTAGCTAGATCTCACTGCGTCCTAACTTTGTCCTGATGCATAACTGTCAAGACCTCACATTTCAAAGGCAATGGTTGTTTCAAAGGCCAACAATAAGCTCTTGCTCTTTGACTTGCTCTGTGAGCCCCACAGGGTTTTAGATTTTTTTTTTCAATTTTTGCATTTAGATCTTTTTAAAGCCAGCACTGCACAAAGCACAAGCGTATGAGTGAATTCCCCTGATGAGAGCTCTGCATGCTGCCAGGGATGAGCCTAAGAGGGGCTGATTGGACAATATCTGCGTGGGACCCAGCAGGTCACGGTCAAGTGCGGACTGCAACTGCCAGGGGCGTATCCAGAGGAGAGTTGGGTGGATGGACAGGCAGAGCAAGCGGGAAAGGCAGGCATCTGAAACTCCATGCTCTCCTCTCCACCTCCCTCCTAGATCAATCTCACCATCCCACCCGTGGGCCGTGACCACAAAGGTTCCCCCACTGCCAGTCTTAAGCTTTCTGTACCCCTCCACAGCACAGCCAGAGCCATCATCCCCAAGGGGGGACTGAGAGCTTTGCTGTTATCTTCACAATCCTTCAGTGGCTCTCAAGCCACTACAGCAAGTTTCATCCTACGTCTAGACACCCAGAGGCCCTCGGCACTCTCTAAACTAGGGGCCAGCCAATGTTTTCCGTAAAGGGCCCAAAGGTATATTTGAGGCTTTGCAGGCCCATCATACTCCCCGTCACAACCGTACAACTCCGCCCTCGGGCAAGAAAGCAGCGAGTGACGGTAGGCAAATGAATGACCGTGGTTGTGCTCTAATAAAGCTTTATTTACAAACATGCCACGGGCCACATTTATCCAATGGGATGTAGTCTTGTCACTCTTGCTCTAACCTTCGAAGATATATGCAAAATGATATGCAGCCGGGCGTTTCTGTGGGGAGCAGGTCGATAGCTTTGGGCAGACAGTGAAGAGGGTGGATGAACCTCCAAATGCAAATACTCTAGGATGGTCTCACCCCAAGCCTCTGACTGTTCACTGGCCTTGCTGTGAACGTGCTGGCTATAGAATATACCAAGCTCTCTCCCCACCTATCTTCACGCATGCACAGCCTGACTGCCTGCTCCTGGCCAGCATATCCCTTCATTCAGTAAATACTCCAGTACCCACTGTGTGCAAGGCACTGTATAGTTTTTGCATTCATGAAATCTACTGCCTAACAGGGGAAAACAGTTATAAGAAAATGAAGGAGATAAAGAAATTACACACCCCGTAACTAACAACTGCACTCAATTGTGCTAAGTACAGCGACAGGAAAGGAAAGAGGACCACGGCAGTCAGGTGGCCAACCATCGCAGTGGGTTTCCAGGAGACGGACCTTGCAGTGCTAAAACCAGGAGGTCCTGGTTGAACAGGCAATGTCATCCTAATGAGGGTGCACTTGGGAGACTCTAATCAGAGTGGGGGCTCAGGGAGGCACCATGGAGGATGTGGCATCGCAGTGAGATATCCCACTGTGTGACCATTGTCCCCTTCCTTCTAGAATCCTCCCAGCTTGCCATCATGCTGTTCCACCCTTTTCGTATTCCTTCCCCCACCCGCCCCCACAGCCCCCTCTACACTCCTTTTGTAGAGGCAGGGTCTCTCAGCAAATCAAACTCTTTCTCCACCAAAAGACAGAGTAAGACTTCCTCTTCGCATCAATATTTTTGCCCAACCATGTTTAAGTTGTATTTTTGAAGACTTTTCTTTCATTTTTGAGGATTTGATTTTCTTCTCATAAGTGTGTGTGTGTGTGTGTGTGTGTGTGTGTGTGTGTGTATGTGTGTGTGTATAAAGCATATGACAGAGGAAAGCTGGACAGTAAAAGAAAGTGTGACAGAGCAGGGAGAAAGTAAAACAGACTCCACTCCATTTCACTGGCAGTCCCTAAGACGCTCTCCTACATCCTCCAGTCCGACCTTCCTGTATTGACCGCGATCACGTACATATTGTGCCTCTTGCTGCAGTAAACTTCTTTACGCAGAAATCTTACAAGTTTTTGTAACTGTGGCAGTAAAGAATTTTTTTTTTTCCGAAAGGCAACTACCTAAGTTCCATGAAAGTACTTCACTGAAGAAGTGTCATTCCTCTTTGTGGAAAGCTAGCAGTTCCTGGTGGGGTGCAGAAGGACAGGGGACAACAGATGTCTAGCCAGGAGTAATGGCCAAGCCGATCGATAATGCTGTCCTCATTGGCACCATGCTCATTTGCGCTGGAATTACTGGTTCTAGAATATTAACGGCAGAGGAGTCCTTTAATAATTATAGTTTCCCAACCCTAAACGGAATCAAATAACCTGGCAAGGGGTTATTTTAGGTACTGATGGAGCCACGTGGAAGTGACATTTTTGTAGCACAAATACCATCGAGTATTGCGGTGGCACAGAGTTCAACCTAACCCAGCCCTGTGTTGCTAAGTTTTAAAAACTCTTTCTTTGGGGTGTACGTGTAGTAAATTAGCTTTCTTGAAACAAAGCTCGTGGACAGGTGTTAAACGTCTGAGCTCCGATCTGGGCTCTACTCCTTATGAGGCAGAGTGTCAGTCAGTTATTGACCTCTCCCAGCCTCAGTTTCCCCGATAGTAAAACAAGGATGTCAGCAACTACATCGTGGAGTTACCCAGAGGATGATGTGAGAATGTGCAGGGTCCAGGAAACGGTATGTCTCCAAAGGAGCTCACCTAATGGACTCCTGCTCAGAGCCCTCAGTCACAGGATGGCACCGTCAGGATAACAGATCACAACTCTTACCACCCCGTCACCCTGTTCAGGAACGCGGTAAATGGTCTAAACGGACTTGCATCTGGAGCTGACAGAGCCTGAGACCCAAGTGTTGAAGTGGCTTCCACGTCAAGACAGTGGGTACCTCTGTTTGCAGGTGAGCTCTGCCTTGCCTCTATGTTCACATGTGGTCCCCAGATTCCAAAGACACTGACACCAAGCCCAAGATTCGGGTTTGCAGTCATATAACCCAGTGGATATGAATCTACGGCAGAGGGAAGAGAATGTTCTACAGCAACAGGAATTAGCACTCTTGGACCTTGAGAAGCCACACATCCATGCTGATCCAAGAGATCTGAGGCCCACATACTCGGTGTTCCTATTTTTAAAACGAAGCTTTGGTTTACAGCAGAAAAGTCACTAAGGATCCTCTCTGGGAGTCTCAGGACATGTACAAAGACACGTGGAAGGACGTGTCCCACCAAGTTGTATTAAAAATAGATATAGAAAGTTCAAATGCTCTCTATCAGCATTAGCACTTACTTCTAAATGGGCGACTCCTTCTCTCCTGACATAATAGACATGTTTCTGCTGCCTCAGCCTTTTGGGAAAGCAAGCATCCCAGAAGCCCCTGTGCACATCTTATTGTGAATCAGGCGTAAAAATCAGATGGTACTCTCCTTCCCGCCTCCTGAAAACCTGCTGATTTATGGAAGCTGGGAGATATTGCATTGCAAGGTCGAAAATCAGTACTTTCCCTTTCTTCTGTTGCCCATAACACTTTGCAGAACTCACAGAAAGGTCCTGGCACTAGAAATGGGAAAATAAATAGCTCTGAGAGGGTGTTTGAGGGAAAAAAAAACAAAACTAGCCATTTTCTCAACTGTGAAGATAACAGAAGAGCTGAGAATAAGAAAGGCAGAAAGTAAGAGAACAAATAATAGTAAAGCCTACCCACCTATTTTGTTATGTGGTCGTGGGCAAGTAAAGCAGGCATACTAGGACTGAAGGAAAGTTGCTAGATAATTGCTAATATTCATAATCTCTTTCTTCCTTAGCAAATGCCACTTTACTATTTTCCCAGACTCCTTTGAAGCTAGGTGTAGACATACAACAATGAGCTATAAGTAGAAGTATGGCAGGAAACTTCCAAAAAAGTCCTTGAGGAAGAAGAAGAAGACCTTCCACTCCTACTTTCTTGTGGCCTGGAATAGAATATAATGGCTGGAGCCTGAGCAGCCATTTTGGACCATGAGACAACATGCTAAAACTAGCAGAGCAGCAAGGCAGAAGGGACCCACCCATGTCCCTTAATGATTTCATGAAGCTGCCATGCCAGCCTTGGATTGCCCAGCTCCAGTTATCCTTTCACTTGTGAGACTCAACCTTGTGTATTTAAACCACTACAGGAGACTTTCCAGTAAGTGAAGCCAAATTTTATCATAATGAGTCAAGTACCAACTTCATAGGTTTTCTGTGAGACCTACAAAGCCAAGGTGAGTGCAAAGTGCCTGGAAGGAATACACGATTATCCCTCTCATGAAAGAGGTGATGAGGATTAAGGAATATACTTGTTGGGGATTAAGGAGTCTATTTGTTGTGAGGAGCACTGGGTGATGTAAGGAAATGATGAATCACTATATTGTACACCTGAAACTAATAGAACACTGTATGTGAATCAACTGGAATTAAAATAAAAACTTTAAGAAACAAAGATTCTCTCTCCCTTTCTCTCTCTCTCTCTCACACACATACGCCATACTTCAAGATGAAGGTGTCATCAAAAGTTCATTGGAAGGATATGAGTAAAATATAGAATTTGGTCTTAACCTGGACAAAGACTCAGAGAACAGAGATTATTAATACACAATGGAAGAGTTGGATCATGTTAACCTACAGTTATTTTGACTAGGCTGTGTTTTAAATTTTGATCTGTAAACTCTTAGAATTGTAAATGGTATAGAATCACATATAAGACTTCTCCACTGATGTCTAAAAACCAAGACTAAAACAAAACTCTTGATTTTTTTTTTTAACATTTATTTTTGAGAGACACAGAGAGAGACAGAGCACAAAGCAGGGGAGGGACAGAGAGAGAGGGAGACACAGAATCCGAAGCAGGCTCCAGGCTCTGAGCTGTCAGCCCTGCGTTGGCAGGGCTTGAACCCACAAACCGTGAGATCATGACCTGACCCGAAGTCAGACACTTAACCTACTGAGCCACCCGGGCGCCCCCTCTCGGTTCATTTTTTAAGCCAACTTCTCCCCCAGTCATCTGTATCTCAGAAAATGGCACCGCCCTGGCATTCTCCCCCCGCCCCCGCCCCCCAGGGGACTTACTCCTATTCCCTCTTTTTCCCTCCTGTCATCTAATCCATCAGCAAACGCTGTGGGATTACCTGCAAGGCCTCTCCCAAATCCATTCACTGCCCCCCTCCGCACCTCCCACCGCCTAATGCCAGACACAGTGATCCCCAACTGCCGCCACAGCTCCTTTGCTGGTACAGTTGCTTCTGGTCTTTGCTCTCCTAAAGAAGCCAGAACGATCTTTTAAAAACATGAGCATCCGAGCATGTGATGAGTCTGATGTGAACCATCTAGTGGTTTCCCCACACAATTCGGTATAAACTCTGCATACCTCACCAACACCTCCTTCTGCCTCCCTCCCTCTTGGCTCTTCATCTCCAGCAACGTGCCTTGATTTATACGTTCTTGAAACTGCACTGAGTTTATTCCCGCCTTGGGACTTTGACGTCCGTACTTCCCCTTTCCTGACAAGCTCCTCTCTCACATCTTGGCCTGGCGTCATCCTCAACATTCAGCTCTCAGCTGTCATCTTCTCGGGATGCCCTCCCCGACCACCCCGTCTGAAGATCGCCTGCAACCGGTGTCTGTCACTTCCCTGGGTTTTAGCATCACCAAAACTCATGTGCATACCTGAGGTATGGGGATTTGTTTGTTTGAAACCCCACCTAGACCGCAGCTCCAGAGGAGAAGGGACCGTCTATGTTGTGGTCATGGCCACAACCGCTGTGCTCAGCACATAGTAAGTGCTCAATAATTTCTTCGTAAATGAGTTGATAGGCCATGCCAATCAAAATATTAAAATCAGCTGGGTCGATTCAACTACTGAAGTAATATTAACATTAAATTCAAAGTGAACCCAAACAAAATTCTAACATTAATCCAGCAAGTATTCCAGACGTTAATGGACTCCTCACCACCCCTGCCACCCCGCCCTTCATCCCATCTCGCCAGCCAAAGGCTTGCCGTGGGAGAAAGTGTTCAGTTCTGTGGCTAAACAAGCTAAGAAGGGACTAAACTGCTTATCAATAGTAGGTGGGGGGTTAAAGAGTAATAAACACATTCCTTCTCTTTCCATTGGCAAATGATAAGGGTTGTTAAGAGATTACTGAACTGCTTTAAGCATCTCCAGTGGATGGGCAACACTTTTGTCTAATTAAGCAAGTCCTAGAGATACAAACCAGCCAAGGGAAGATCGTCATTTCTAACGTTAGGCAGCCAGAACGGAGCTAAGCATTTTCCTACCTTTTATGGCGTCTGACTATGAACACACCGAGTGCAGTCAGCACCACACCTGTAGGGTATACCCCACCCACATGCACACACCCCAGTTCGGGAGTTTTCTAAGCATGAAAAATAACAGTAGATCAGAGACTCAAAGCTTGGCAAGGTAGAATGATCAAAGTGTGGTGATGCTTTTGTGGAATAGGAAACATGCAAGTTACATAGCCATGGAGTCAATAAACCTTTCCATTGTCTTCACTGAATCAAAAGATCTCATGCTAGTTTTCTTACTGGCAACTCACTGCTTATCAATTATTTTAAACAGTGCTTCAGACAAAGCAAAGATGGCAGTGTTTTAGTAACTGAGATGTCATTTGTTGAAGAGCCAGAGAGATCTGGGTTCAAATCTCACTGAGCTTTAGGTAAATTATCCAAACTCCCGGACCCTCAATGTTCTCACCGTGTCAACGGGGATGGGAAACAACCAACTTAACTGGTCGCAGAAAGCATGAAAGTAGGATATTGCCAGGCACAAAGCACTCTGCCGTGAGCAAGTTCATGGCAAGTGCTGCTTCCCTTTCATTCATCCCCATCTGTATTATCGTTGAAACCTGAACGCAGCCTTTGTCAGCAATGGCGATCACTGAGTCTGAACATTTCTTCAGGTGTCAGGTTCACTTCAAGTGTTCCTGCTTCTTCACATAGATTTTAACTTGAGCTGTCGTTCTCCCTTAAAATAAAGTAGGTCTGAGCACGACCCCTGAGAGCTGGGTGATCTGGGTCCTTCCTGTGTCTTCTCTGATTCCCACGACAATCCCCATCAACACCGCAAACTCAACATCCTCCCTGACGCTCCGTGAACGCTCCGATGCTGCCCTAGTCTTTGCACCTCTGGCTCCTTCCCATTCGCCAGGCTTCTGGTCACCAGCTCACCAGAGCTCACCTGACGACTGCTGTATGCCAAGAGTCTCCCTTCTCTCCCTCCCGCGATCCTGCTTATTTTCAGCAGGACACTTCGGTACAACTATTCATTCTACGTCTGCTTGCCTATCTCATCTGTCTGCTCCCCCAGGGTCTATGCTCCTCCAGTCAGAGGGCTTACCTAGTTCCCAGCTGCCTGCTCTGAACAGGCTCAAGACAGGTGTTTACTGAATAAGCAAGCAAACAAATTTGTCGGTACAATGATCATTTTGATTTGGATTCCCCCAAAGGACAAGACAGGATTTGGGTGCAAGTGGTCTACTTGGGCAGTAACTTCAAGGAAGTGGGAGAGTGACACACAGAAGGGACACAAACTGGGGAAAGGATGGATTTTCATGCCTGTGACCATTATGGGCAACTGGGGCTCCCACCAGGGAACACTAGGCACAGAGAACAATAGCCATGTGGCCACCCACACTCCACCCTGAGAGAAGTATGTCTCCACCTCCCACCAAAGCACATGAGTTATTCATTGAGGGCTATGATTTCCAGAACACTTCCAGCTTCCTTCCAAACAGGCAGACTGGGCTTCCCAGGGCAGTGAAAGCACTCAAAACAATCACAGGGGCTGCAGGTGGAAATTAGGCAGGGTGTGCTCCAAAGTGCCACATTCCAAGGACATATACGGCAGGGACCTTTACTGTTGAAACAAAACTCAGGGCACACAGTCCGGCATTGAAAATCAAGGCCACTCCCTCAAGTCTACGAACCTTGCTGCAAACACACACAACGCGGGGCATACACGTGATACAACAGCAAAAAGCTAACTTTTCTGCTTCCTTCCCCAATGACATCTTGAACAAAGCCCGACCAAATTGAATAAAGCCACTGTGGTCACCACTAACGAGGGAGAGGCACAGCGATGTCTGGTTAAATGATGCTCCAGGAATATCCATTCAAACATACTGGGGCACCACAACATGGTCTGCAGAAAGGTTCTGTCTGGGGATCCAACATGATTCCGAAATAACCAATATCACCCTAACAAGGTTTATGCTGCAAATTGCTCTGTGCAAAATGCTATTAAAAGTCAGTGATGAGTGAAAATAGCCTTCAAAATTCCACGACAACATTCAAACCCTAGATTGAGTTTCTCCTCTCCAGCCTCATTCAAATAATTATCTTCCCTGGATTAAATGATATTTTTTAATTTGATCGCATCCCATAGCCATACGTTTATTTTATTTGGATGAGGGAGAAAGGTATCTTAATTTCTCATAATAAGAGCTCTCGCGAAAGGCGGAACTTCAGTGACTGGGCAGTAATCAAAACTGAATTCTATACAAGAGGTAAATTATATTGCCTTCGAAATTCATTTGCAAATGGTCACAATATTAATAAAACGAAGGCGAGACTGTGATTTCCCTTTTGCAAAAGTCTAGGTCCTCACTAACCAAAAGCAAACTCGCTGAGGAGCACACAGCAGCTGTAGGTCACGTGCCACAAAGCCTGAGGCTGGCCCCAGATGTGCAGTGCACAGGGCAGACACTGAAGCACGGCCAAGTGAAGGAAATGGCCTGATTCTTGTCTTCCTCCTTGTGCTCTGGGGCTGCCCTGGGAGATGCCAGGATCTGGCCCCAGACACCAGAATGAAGACAGACCTCGTGCAGGACACATTTCTGCACTATTGCGAGCCCTCTGGCCCCTCCGTGAGGAAGGCCTTCGAGGACGATCCCCCCCCCCAATAAATTGCCTGATTTTATTCTCAACGCCTGCAGCTCAGGTTTCCCTTTGAAACCCGCTCCGGTTGTTGATGGCCGAGTCTCCTACCAGACTGAACTGCTTGAAGGCAAGGACCTGGCGGGGGCGTGCTAGTTTCCTGTAGCTGCCGTAACAAATTACCACTCGCTTGGTGTCTTAAAGCAACACAAAACCATCCTCTTGCAGTGGTGGAGGTCAGAGGAGAACCCGTTTCCTTGTCTTTTGCACCTTGAGAGGTAGCCTGCTCTCCCTGGCCCGTGGGCCCCATCACTCCAACCTCTGCTTCAGTCTCCCGTCTCTTCCTCTTTGACCTTCTTGCCTCCCTCTTGTAAGTACCCTTGTCTGTAGGATAATCCCGAGCCATCTTCTCATTTCAAGATCCTTAATCACATCGGCAAGGTCCCTTCTGCCACGGAAGGTAGCTGAGTGACAGTTCTGGGAACTGGGATGAGGACGTCTTTGCAGGGGCGGTACTCTGCCCACCCCAGTGGTAATCACCCCTGTGTCTTAGGCGCCAAGAAAAGCCAATTCCAGGTAACATGAAGTTACAGTGAAATGGCAACAAAGGGAGGGAATTCAGGGTTTGTGCTTTGAGTGTGAAATCAGGCCGGCTTGGCCATGAATCCTGGCTCTGCTGTGTTAGCCAGGCCAGCTTCCTGAACCTCTCTGAACATTAGCTTGTTTGCCTGCGTAATACTTAACTGGGACCCACCTCAAGTGGCTACGATAAATTAGGTAATGCCTGTTGAGAGTTTTACCGGTGCCAGCTCAGTAAGCTCTCACTGAGACAGGGAAACCAGGGCTCAGCAAATGTTTTCTGTCAAGAGCCAAACGGTACATATTTTCAGCTTTTGAAGTTTGAAGGCCAAATGGTCTCTGTCACCATCCTGCCTTCAGAGCACAGAAAAACATATAGGTGATACATGAATGAAGGAGGGAGACTGCGTCCCAATAAAACTTTACTCATGGACAGTTCAAATTTGAACTTCACTAGTTTTTCATACATGTCACGAAATATTTTTCTTTCCCCAACCACTTAAAAATGTAAAAGCATTCCTAGCTCATGGGTCATTAAAAAAAAAAAAAAAAAAGCAGGTAACAGAATGGATTTGACCTATAGGTTATTAAACCTTGAATTAGATGATCTCCAAATTCCCTTTCTTCTAAGTAGCTGATGCAGTTAACCATAAAATAACATTGAGGTGGGGGGTGGGGAAGGGCTGAGACTGCAAACCCAAGTTCAAATCCAAATTTCACTCTAATGGCTGGTTACCTCCAGTAGCTGATTTAACTTCTCTCAGTATGTTTTCTCATCCAAACAAGAAAGACAAACCTCTACCAAAATTCTGAAGACCGACGTAAGCAAATCTTACAGCACAGTGTCCAACTTGGTCTCTGTCACATAGTAGGTGCCCACTAAATACTAGTTTTCATCCACTTGGAGGAAGGATGCTTCCTCATTGGAAGGATCTGGCTCCAAACCGATCTGCTTTTTAAAAGGCAATTTCCAATAACAAGATGGAAATGCCAGAGACAGCATTCTCCCCTCTTAATAGCATGTCAGGCCCAGTGATTTACCCTAAAGTCGTGATGAATAAGGAACGGCAGTGACTCTACATGGTTTTGTACACTGCGCTCACCTGACCCATACTGGGCTTCACAGGGGGACAGGACACACGTTGCTGAATCCTTCCGACGCCTCCCTTCTGACTGGAGGCTGAGGTTCAGAGACAAGTCCTTGGGCTGAGTCCAAGGTTCACTGAGGCTGAATTGAGGGTTAGGAATCTCTCAAGTCCGTGAGAGAAAAAGCAGGAAGAAGGCAACGAATCCAACCTTGTGCACCCTACCCAATCTCCCCCCATCCCCCATCCCCCATCCCCACACAGCCAAACCCTCTCCCGGCCACATCCACTGGCGCGAACGGAAGCACGCGGTGATAAAGCACCAGATAAGCGCTTACATCATTTTACAATCAAACATCTCCAAATCTGTTTATCTGATCAGCCCCAAATTCTGTCAGAGCGTTGACATGTGCATTTCTAAATAATTTCAGGATGTCAACCTGAATAGACCCGCAGAATCGGAGAGTTAATTATCTTTGACAACTTTGCCAGCTAATTTCCTATTTATATGTACCAAACCGGGGGCCTCTCTCATCCCCTCTTGTCACAAAGGATTTATCAATCAAATCAAGGCCTAAAATTGTCTGCCACGGCATTCCGGCTTCCCAAAGGGGCATTTATCTGTTTGAAATCTCGCAGACTATCCAATGGCAGCGAAGTTGACGTGCAACGGAAAAGGAGCCGCGTCCTTTCTGGGTGAGGCCCCAGCAGCGGAGGGCCCCGCTGGCCAGCCCCCACCCCCACCCCCACCCCCGCCCCGGCACAGGGCAGCACCCCCACCCTCCCTTCCTCCTCTCGTCTTTATCCGGCTGCACTGGCCGTGCCCCAATTTCCAAAAACGACACAAGCTCGGCCTCTGGGTTTCGGCCGACGCGCCCCCACCCAACACCAGGGCCCCGCCTGTCCCAGCCGGTGCCCCGAGCGCCAGAATGGTGCCCCCGGGGAAAGCCAACCGGCTGGCGCTGACACATAGTTAGACGGTGGGGAGCAGGGCTCCTGTTGTCACTTCGTCCCCCTGACAGGCAGTCGTGTTTAACTTTAATGGCCCTTTCCGCTGCCGAGTTCCCTGAAACCTGGCCTCTGCTTTGCAGGCTTGCAGCCGGCTGTCACAGCTGGCCGTGGGGCGGGCGCGGGGAGCAGCCAGGCCCACCTGTGATCCTGTAATTGGTTCCTCATGTGGATCCACGGCCGCTGAGGAGGCCGTTGTGACAGGGCCGGGAGAATGAGGCTGGCCCGGACCTGCCCGGCTCCTGTCCCGCCAGCAGAGGTGCTGATGGGAGGAGGGGTTTCCGTCCCTCATCGACTATTCAGTCCATTTTCACCTAACCTGTTCTCTGAGCTGATCGCGGTGCAGGGAGCCCTGCCTTTCAGGAACTTCCCGTTTAATAGGTGACATTTATTCACTTCTCCTATTTAACAAAACTATGTCGAGTGCCTTCTAAGTGCAAAGTATTGTTCTAAGCACCTGGAAGACACCAGCAAAAAAACAAGGGGGAAAAACATCAGGCCTATTCTCAGAGAGCTTTTGTTCCTTGCAGGGGGTCAGCAAACTGAGGCTAGCGGGCAAAGTCCACGCCTGGTTTTGTAAATAAAGTTTTATTGGAACACAGCCACACCCATTTGTTTGCACATTGTCTCTGGTCCCTTTTGTGCTACAACAGCAGGGCTGAGTAGTTATAACAGAGGCCACGTGTCCCTCAAAGTGTAAAGTATTTACTGTCTGGCCCCTTACAGAAAACATCTGCTGGCAAATAAAAGTAATTTTAACACAAGAGACATGGAAATATAAACACATAAGAGTCCAGGGCACCCGGGTGGCTCAGGTGGTTAAGCGTCCGACTTTGGTTCAGGTCATGATCTCATGGTTCATCAATTCGAGCCCCACATCGGGCTCTCTACTATCAGCATAGAGCCTGCTTTGGATCTTCTGTCCCCCCTCTCTCTCTGCCCCTCCCCTTCTGGTGTTCTCTCTCTCTCTCTCTCTCAAAATAAATAAACTTAAAAAAAATTAAAAAGTAATATCGAGAGTCCACAGGGGGCCTACATGGCAACTTAGAGGATTTGTCTGGTTCACTGCTGTTGATACAATGCCTGGAACACAGATTGGCACAGGATAGGCGCCCACTAGAAAGTTCTCATTGGCTGGATAAAGGGACTGGGAAGATGCAAAGGTACCAGAAGATTTGATAAAGGAGGGAATAAGCTGGATTTTGAAGAAAAAAAGCATTCACCGTAAGAGGAGGAGGAAATTCACTTGTAATATCTGCTATCCAACCATAGGACAGGAAATTGCATTGAGAGAACAAGGAGGTGAGAGAACACAGTAACCTGAGCCGTGGGTCACAAAGAACATCAGGAGACTGGGGAGGAGTGATACCATGTGAAGACGTGTCTTCATAATCTTACTGACAATAGACAGCAAGCGAGGAGTCTTTAGGCCCTGGCTAGTAGGGCCCCAACCTGACTCCATGCCTTAGGGACCACACACTTTGGAGTACCTTCCTTAAACTTTGGGTTTCATTTCTCCATTGTGGGGTACTCTTAGATCTTTACCCCATATGTTGAGTCAAACAGATGTCCCAGTTAGTTCCAAAATTCCTACCTCTAGGGTCTCCCTAAGGCCCCACAGCCAGGTCCCAGTTTACAGGGGTATGACCTGCCAAGGTCATGCTGCATGAGACACAGATACTCTGCACAAATGAACTACCCCCATTTCTCCATTCACGGGCCCTTTGCCTGTCTACCCCTATGCATCCCACTCGGAGAATGGCAGGGTACCATCAACATCAAAATAAATCACATGCCAGGCACACAGTGATTATATCCTCAAGACTTCAGAAGGAGACACTGTTGGAAGATGTGTTGTTCTACAAAAACAGTTTCTGAACGGCAGATTTAACATGACCAGGCAATGAGTCGTCATGCCCAACCTCCTGTATTTGTGGTCACCATCAACAAAGCACAACCTTTGCAAGAGTCACCGGAGGCTAGTGGTATTCACAGACAGCATGAAGGATGATGCATCACCGTGAGTAATGATGGCACCAGCACTAACTATATGCTAGTGGGCACTGCAAACACAAGAACACCGGCCCTGTTGGAATATAAGCAGGTTATGAAAAGTCAAGGCATAATTACGAGCAACAGCAGCTCCCGGTAGAAGATACGAAATTCACCGGGAATGGGGCACTAACAGTGAAGGGGCACAGAGAAGTGGTCCCCAGACCTGGGTGAATGGTGCCGGGACTCCTCGCATGCACCACTGGGTCAATAAATAAGTTTGCGTTCTCTGCCTGCTATTCTTTATCTTCACCAGATCGCCAACCTTTATATGGGCCCATGAATTTTGAAGACATTTTATTTTTATTTATATTTATTTTTTTTATTTTTTTAATGTTTATTTATTTTTGAGACAGAGAGACAGACAGAGTACGAACGGGGGAGGGTCAGAGAGACAGGGAGATGCAGAATCTGAAGCAGGCTCCAGGCTCTGAGCTGTCAGCACACAGCCCGACGCGGGGCTCAAACTCACAGATCGCGAGATCATGACCTGAGCCGAAGTCAGACACAACCAACTGAGCCACCCAGGCACCCCATATAATCAAACTGCATATACAGACAAGGACTCCCAAAACTTTCCCGGGGTCCCACACACCCTACAAGGGGTCGTGAAGGCACAAGGTGTCCATTTCTGTCTCAGAGAATGTATTATGTTTAAAAAAGAAACCAAAAATTAAACGGCTGACAAATGACTTGGAATAGGACATTCATTTCCCTTGAAGGACACCTAGCACGGCCCAGAAACTTGTCTTCAACCCCCTCTTTTTCCTCCTGATTCTTACCTCCCACTCTCTCCGGAGATTTCCATTTAATAAAACTGCCCCCCAAACCTGCTCCCCTCTCCGTGGCCTGCTCAGTTTTTACCTTCCCTCCTCCTGGCCATGTTAGGTGTCTGCGTAGCCCAGGGTGACCTTCTCACCCAGTTCTCCCACCATCCAGTCATCTCTACCGGACTCATTACCTGCTCCCACATCTCAAAGCGCTAGAAATGTTCTGGCAGAGGCGACCTCTCTCCGCTTCCAACCATAGCTTCCTCTGCGGTGGACTTTTGGGGAGAGGGTGCTGATGAGCACATTCATCTCACTAGGGTCACACATACCGTATCATCTTTGTCGGTCTAAGTTTCTGGATTTTCCCCACAAGGCAGAGGCGTGGAATCATGAAAACGCAGACTGTGGTGCTAGCCAGAACAGTGCCTTCCAATTGCAACGGATTTGAGTAGCGGCTAAAAATCATACCAGAGGTGGTTGTCAAGGAGATCTTGAAATTCAACAGGAGGCCGAGTGTGAGCCACCAAAGGTAAGGCCGTGTGTGGGAGGAATGATCTGGGATTCAGGCAAGGCATTAATTATGCAATTTGTTATCAGTTGCATCTTGATTCATTGCTACCTGGGCTTCTACATATAAAAATTAACCTATGGAGTTAATATGGGTAAAAACTCTCGCTAAGGGGCTTTAAATAGTGGATGGAGGCAAGTGAAACCCGTTCTCATACCCCCTCTTACAGCCAATTCCTATTAAAATACTTAAGCGTGTGTGTGTGAGATGTTGCTAGTAATCCTAGAAAAAAATTATAAGTCTCCAGAAAATAAGGACATGATAAGGAAATGAGATTTTTTTTTTGATATTTAGATGTTTTAAACGAATACACTTTATTTTTGAGAGCACTCTTAGGTTTGCAGAAAGTGGAGTGAGTTCCCATGTAATCTTCCTCCCCCACTCACCCCAGCTGGCCCAGTATCAACACTGTGCATCAGAGTGACACATTTGTCACAACTGATGGACCAATATGGATACACTCTTATTAACCACAGTCCACAGTTGACATCAGAGCTCACTCTTGGTGGTATACATCCTACAGGCTTTCAGAAGCTTTGTTTTAGAGGGTTTCCTACCCCTTTAAGCACCTAAGGAATCATTAAACTTTTCTTTAAGGCACGAAAACAGCCTTTTTATAAACAATAACTGGACTCCTTACTTAGTTATCAAAGGATAAATAACTGCAAGGATATGTAACTCCAATCAATCTGGTCCAATTGCACGTACGGTACAGGGTGTTTACTGTGTGCCAGGAACTGGGCCCTGAGGACAGAAAAAGTCTTTTTCCTCCTCAAGTCTAGAGTTTAAGAGAAAAGATAAAGATTCGGTAAGTAATGACAAGAAGGTGCCCCTTCCAAAGGGCGCACGCAGAAGCCACAATAATGTACACAAAGGGGACATTTGTCAAAGCTGGGCTTCGTCTAAGCTAGAAGCTGGCTCACGTCCCCACTACCAGCTCCCGGGTCCCGGGTATCTGGGAGGTCCAGACCAGGAGGCTTCACGTAGGTCCTGCACCACTCAGGCCCGTGGTGTTTCCCAGAGCTGCCTCTGGTCACATCCCTGCTCTGTGGGAGTGAAAAATTCGCTGCCTCGCCTCTCTGACATCCTTTTGTCTGGCAATGCTGAGTTGGCCAGTTCACGCCGGGTTTATTTCAGGGGCGAATTTCCCGAGCTTCGAGGACTAGCCGATGTACGAGGAGCACTCTGAGCATTTCCTGACCTGCGAGGACTAGCCAAAGGACAAGGAGCACCCTGAGCATTTCCCAAGCTTCGAGGAATAGCCAAAGTATGAGGAGCACCCTGAGACAGGTTCCCTTGTGTGCTGGCTTCCCGAGGCTGCTCCAACAAAGGGCCACAAACTGGGAGGCTAAAACAACACAATGTATTCTCCGTCTGGGGGCTCCAAGTCTGATAGAAGGGTGTCAGCAAAGCCACACTCCTTCTGAAGCCTCTAGGAGAGAATCGTCCCACGCCTTTGTGCTAGCTTCTGGTTGTTTCTGAGAATCCTAGGCATTCCTTGGCCTGTAGACACATCACCCCACTCTCTGCCTCCATCTGTGTGTAACTTTATGTCTCTAAGTCCAAATTTCGTCTTTCCACAAAGACGCCAATCATTGGATTTAGGGCCCATCTTAATCCAGTATGACCTCATCTCAGCTTGATTACACCTACCAAGACCCAATTTCCAAATAAGGCCACATTCACAGGTACTGGGGCTTAGCAATTGAATGGTTCTTTTAGGGGAACATGAGTCAACCCCACAACACTTTCATTCCCAAAGTTGGCTCACAGCTGGTGTCCCTCAATGATGCTAACTGGGAGCAAAGCTGGGACCAGGATAAGAAACAGGCCCACAAGTCAGATGAGGCCTCCTGCCTTCAGAAATTTAATTAAACATTACCCGTTATGTGTTCATTCCGAAACGTGTGTTCTAAGTACCTACATTGCCCATAGTGTTCCAGGCACTGGAGATAGAGCCTTAACATAGAGGCTTATATTCTGGTTATAAAAAAGGGGAGACTGACAATAAATAAGCAAATAAGTGGAAAGAAGAGAAAGACAGCACTGCGGTGAGCACAGAGTGAAGGGGAGGGTATCAGCGGAGCCCGCGAGCTACTCCTGGAAGGTGGTTCTTGCTGGGGAGAGCAGAGACCATGAGTGCAGAAGGGGGCAGAACGCAGAATTTGTCTGGCATGGAAATGGCTAGCCTGCGGCCCGGTACGGAGCTGAAGATTTGGTGAGAATGGTTAACGGCAGGAAAGAGAGGGAGATGCTGCTGACTGAAGGCCCTGGGGGCGGGGATGGCCGGTGCTGAGGAAGACCAGACAGCGGGGAGAGAACAATGGACTGGGGCGCTGGTGGATAGATGAGAGAGTAGGAACACACACCTCAGCCCACCACATCCCCAGCGTGCCTGTAAGATAAAAGCCGGCTCTGGGGCGCCTGGGGGGCTTAGTTGGTTAAGGGTAGGACTCTCATTTTGGGCTCAGGTCACGATCTCACATTTCGCGGGTTCGAGTCCAGAGTCAAGCTCTGCACTGACAGCGCGGAGCCTGGTTGGGATTCTCTCTCTCCCTCTCTGCCCCTGCTGCATGCACGCTCACTCCCTCAAAATAAATAAATTTAAATAAAACTCTAAAAAAATAAATAAGAGCCATGTCTCTGGCTTCCAGCTGGGGTGCAGGGTCTGGGAGACCACACGGTTCTACAATTGCCACGAGCAAAAATGCAAATGGGACTTTACAGAGAGGAGGGGTGAGGTCAGGGGGCAGGGGCAGCATGAACGGAACACGGAGTGCCTTACGCAGTCCTGGTTTCCTGTCGAGAAGCCAGGCTCTTGGGGTAGCCTCCAGGTTTCGCATCCTGGACTCAAGCACCCGGGGGAATGTCCTTCAAATGCTCTGGGATTCAGCATCCTCACCTCTAAACCAGTGATAACAAGAGTCCTTACTGTTGGCTGCTGTGAGGGCCAAGTGACTGACTCGATGGAAAGGCCTAGAGCAGTGTCTAGTACAGAGTAAGGCTTACTGAATGTCCCTGATAAGAGAGGGTCCCATCCCCACTGTTACTTGGGCCACTCCTACAAATTCTGAGCATCTAGCACATGCCAGGCACTCTTCCAGCTGTTGACAAAATATGACACAGTCCATGCCCTCGAAGAAACCATGGCCAACTCAGCGAGACTGGTACATGCCAGCTCGGAGGCAGAACCCCTGGGCAGACTGGGGGTGAAGGGAACAGAAACTTGATCAGGAATGAAAGAAAAGCCTCATGCCCATCACTGGAAAGGCTCTCAGCCCCAGCGTTCAGCTGGACCAGCTAGGAAAAGAGAAAACACTTCCAGGAAGCAAAAGGCGCCCGGACCACCTTCTGTCATTGCCACATCCTGCACCAGGACAGACTGAGCTGAGCTCCGTGCCACCGCGCGGTCAGGACCCCACTGGAACCAACCCCATGACTGGGCTGACAAGCCATCTGGACGCCCCGAGGAAGACACCCTCTGACAACACCCACAAAACAGAGCCCCCTGCTGCACAGATTCCTGGGGGTGCTTGGCGTGGAGGGACACTGCCAGGACACCTGCCCGACTCTGCACGGCCCTGTGAACTTTCCCGGCTTTGGAAGACTCTCTCCCAGACCCACCATTCTCTCAGATGAACGTGTTCAGCACGACCATACCTTAGAGCAATTACCTGATACAAACGCACAGGGCTACGCACATTCACCTGAAGCTTCTACTTCCCAGAAATGCCGTGGGGAGTCCCGCGGGCATCAAGCTCGGCACAAGCATCTCCAGCACCGCGAGTCACTGCTAACTCTCAGCTTGCCTCCCTATAAGGGGCAGCCAACACTCCCCGTCTCTCTTGGCAAAACTAAAGGACACCATGAGAAAAGGCTTCTGGGAAGACGTTGTGAACTGTATCGTTTTGTCAACAGCCATCAGGAGACTCTCGGGTGCTGGACAAGTGGGGGAAAACCACATGCTCATCAGCGCGTCAGCTGCCTCAAATCCCTTCCAGAACAAGGCAGAAAATTCATGCAATCATGGAGAGGCTTAGAACTGGCCAAGTGGAAAGTCTTTTAGAGATCACGTGATGCAATGTCCTCATTTTACAAGCAACAAAATCCAGCCCCAGCAGTTTAAGTGACGGGCCCAAGGCCCCCCCACAGAACACGGACTCTCACCCCCGCTGTTGGACTCTGGGTCGCAGCCCTTCTCCGTCATGTGGCACAACAGGCTCCTGCGAAGCCCTCACTGTTGCCAACTCCAGTGTCTGTGCCAGTGAGAGCCCCATACGGGAACTCGGAGCTTAGACTCTGTGTCCCCTGCTCTTCCTTGGGGACCGAAGTTCCAGCTGGGCTCTGACTACCTCCATGACTCTGCTTCCTCATTGGCACTCACGGCCACTCCTCTTCACAAACACCCCGACAGGCCCGGGGGGAGTATCGTAGCCACTGCAAGGGTCTCACTACCTGATGGCTTCCCACTCTGCACAGTGGACATTCAGGTCACAATCCTTTGTGGGGGACGCTGTCCTATGCTCTGTGGGATATTCCGCAGCAGACCTGGCCTCCACCCAGCTTTGATGACCAACAATGTGTTCAAGCATTGCCAAATGTCACCTAAGGGACAAAGGTGCCCCTCGTTAAAAATTGCTACTAGAGCACAATCACCTTTTCTTGAGCCCATTCTGCCCAGACTGTCCCTCCGCAGGACAGGTGCCCAGACACAAGGTCTGACCATGACAGCATTTGGGTCCCTGCCCGGTTTCTGTCCTTTAAACCCCCATCACTATTGACTTCCAGAGTTAACTTTACTGCCTTCGAACAAAAAGAAACTAGCCTGGGGCTTCCTGGGTGGCTCAGTCGGTTAAGCGTCCCACCTCAGCTCAGGTCATGATCTCACGGTTCGTGGGTTGGAGCCCCGCATCGGGCTCTGTGCTGACAGCTCAGAGCCTGGAGCCTGCTTTGAATTCTGTGTCTCCCCCTCTGTCTGCTCCTTCCCCACTCACACTCTGTGTGTGTGTGTGTGTGTGTGTGTGTGTGTCTCAGAAAAAGTAAACATTTTTTTAAAATTTTAATAACAAAAAAATTTTTTAAAAACTAGACTGGGTGGTGCTCTGAAAGATAAGTGATTATATGATCTTCTTTATAAAAGCATCATTCCTGTCTGCGGTATACACAATGGATTTCTTTTTTTCTTTTTCTGAGTCACCAAAGACAAGTTAATCGAAGCACGGAATATTTTCTGGTATCCTCTCTGAACAATTTTAGAGTCATTATTCTATTTTTGAATATTCTTCATTGGGAAAAAAAATGATTATTTTAAGACACGGGTGTGGGGGAGGAGAAAAGTATATCAGATAATATTAAACAATGATTGCTTAGAAATTTTACTAATTATTACTGCCGCTAGCATCATTGTTTTTATTTTCTAGCTTCATCACGAAAGTCACAATTCTCGAAAGCAAAATTGCATCTAATGAGATATAACCAGGACAGGGACGTCTTCCTAGAATTTCATTTCTTGAGGTCAGTCCAGTTTGAACTCCAAGATACCACTGAAGGGAGGATTCTCAACTCCACACTGAAGAGTGAATCAAGATTTCCATTAAAAAAAGAAAATGCCGCGTGTTCCCAGGCTTTTATCCGTTTGTATACCTATAATCAGCTGCTGCAACTTTGCATACAAGGGATTTCTTTTTACATAAATAAAACGTTTTTGCTATTTTTAGTCACTGAAGCATTTAAAAAAAAAAAAAGTGGAAGCTGTTGAAAAAGCCTGCCTTACAAAATAACTTTGTTGGCTTACTGCATGATTAGTTCTTGGTTTTTTGAAAAGTCTGTCGTACATCCTATTCCCAATTCAATTTACACTCACCCCTGTGGACCTCTCTGCCTTTTAACTGCTACTCTGATTTTTCCCCCAGTTTTATTGAGAAATACTGCCGCTCTGGTTTTTGATGCAAAGGTGTCTTTCTCCCCAAGAGGCACCATGGCCTGAGATAAACGATTTTCGGGGATTTGGAAAGTACTTTTAAACACGGCATTAGGAAACCTAAACATGAAGCTCCGAGCATCAAAGGCAAACGCACCAGCAAGCAGACTGGCTGCGAGAGAGGGCTGTCAGTCCACAGGTTGGCACGATGCAACAACACAGAAAGAAGCACCGGCCTGTGACTCACTCCACGCGGGCCTCCGTAGTCCACAGGTGGACTGTTGCCTTGGCCTGAGAACAGCCACCAAAGGAATTCTGTCACTGAGGATCCATCCACTTGCTCCCCACACACGTGGCTTCACCCTCTCTTCCTCACCCAGAGCAGAGCAGGTCAGAATTCCACTTACTACATTCAAAAGCCTCGATAGGTAAGCTTAGAGCTTTTGTATTTAACTGTCAATGCCCAGTCTACATACTCACAGACAGTTTGCCCTTTGTAGATGCCACAGGGGTTCACATTCGTAACTAGGAGAAGCCACAAGGAACAATCATCTCAAACTCCGGAAGCGGAAGCAACTTGTTCCACACGTTTTTTTTTTTTTTTTTTGCTTCTCGAGGTTCTGTGGCTTAACTGGTAGGCCTTCTGAGCTGGGCCAGATGGCCCAGGATCGATGATCCAGAGTGGCCTCGCTCACACACCTGGCAGGTGACTCAAGGTCAGATGAGGGGAAAGCTTGGATATGACCCGGCCACACGCCCTGTCCCCCAGCAGGCTGGCCCAGGCTCCCTCACGTGGTGGTAGCTGGGGGGCTCCAGGCAACACCAAGAAAGTATGCCACAACGCATAAGCATTCCCCAACCCTCTGCCTGCTGTTTGCTCCTGTCCCACTGACCAGGTCCCCAGACCAGCTCAAAGTCAGTACAGGGGGTGATTACCAAAGGGTGTGCCAGAAGGAGGGGAATCGTATGTGGTCGTTATTAATTTATCACGTTTGTTCATTAAACAAATAGGGTTGATCCTCATTACTCACAGATTCCATATCTGTAAGTTCACGTACTCACTGAATTAATTTCTAAGCCCAAAATCAACAGTCACAGGACTTCAGTGGCCATTCACAGAACGGTGGAAAACACGGAGGCACTAGGTACCCGTGTCCCAGCTGAAGCCAGACCCCACCCCCTCATTTCAGAACAAGCCCCCTGCCTGTGGTCTACTTGGGGCCACTTCTTTATGATCTTGGGATGCTCTTGCGTGTTGGCGATTTTGCGGTTTAAAACGGCCCCAAAACATAGCGCTGTCTAGTGGTCCTAAGTGCGACAAGGCTGTGATGTGCCTTATGCAGAAAAAACTGGTGTCAGATAAGCTTCATTTAGGCATAAGCTGTGGTTCTATTGGCCGTGAGTTCTAGGTTAATGAATCAACAATACATATTAAATCCGGTGTTTTTAAACAGAAACACACATAAGCCAAGATCAGCTGATGAAGATGTTGTGACCAGAGGCTGGTGGGAACTTAACACTTTCTTTGCCCTAGGAAGAGTGGTTCAGCAATGGCTAATTCAGTGTTCTCTGTAATGTTCCCTAACGTAACCACCACGGGTAATGAGAATCAACCCTTTTTGAACACCCTTTTTGTGCCAAGCACCATGCCTAGAGCTGAGTATTTGGTGAGCTCCCTGCTTTCAAGGAGCTCAAAGTCCAGCCATGCACTAATCAATGATACTAATCAAGACACAGTTTTACTGCATCAGGGAAGATGCCTGAAGTATGAGCCAAGACCTAAAAGACAAGCAGGAGGGCTATAGCTCAGGTCTCCAGGACCTGGGAGCTCAGGAGCTGGGGAGACTGATTAGAAATGTCCCCAGCTGAGGCCAAAAGGCCTGGACTTTGTACCCCCACATCAACCACTCATAACTTTGGTCAAGGCAGCTCCCTTCAGCTGAGGACAACATCTGGGGAAAGACTCAGCTGTCAGCCAATGGCAATCCTGGCAGGAGAGGGGGTGAATGCTTAAATGGGAATGGTGAGCAACAGTCCCCAACCCCCCACATCCCTAAAAGGAGCTAGAGACCTAGGAGACGGGGAGCCAGAGCCAACAGTGGGAATGCACATGTAACGGCCCTGTGGTAGCAGAGCGCGTGGGTCAACACGTGAACAATGCAGAGAAGGCTCATGCAGGACTGGGACGGAAAGCAAGGACAGGCGTGGGCGGAGATGAGGCTGGACAGCAGGGCCAGGATGAGATCATGTGGGGCCTGCGGGGCCATGGGAAGTTTGGGTCCTCACTCTAAGAGTAAGCTGAAGCCACAGAGGGTCTTAAGCAAAGGAAGCCACGTGCTGCGGTGCAGAGAACAGAACTGAGCGGAGTGGGGAGAGGTGAGGTCGAGCAGGCGTGGCAACACCGGCTCCCTTGCGCCAAGGTGGCAACTCTGGAGATGGCGAGAGCTGAATGGAGTCCAGAGAGGTTCAGGAGGTGAAGCTCCAGGCCCTGGCACTGGTGCAGCCGTCGGCGAGCACAGGGTAAAGCGTGAGCACGGATGCTGCCTGGTCCCCGTTCGCCTGAATGAACAAATGCAGGTACCAGTGCTGGGACGGAGAACCCCAAGACGTCAGAATCAACCACACCGTACCGGAAGGTCGGGGGGGATGCTCAGGTGATGCTCAGATCTCTGTGTCTGGCACTCTGGCTTGAGATGAAGATTTCCATTTAGGAGCCACGGCACAGAGAGGCTCATCGCTGAGCCTCCGTGAGGATGAGACTGTCCAGGGTGCATGGAGGACGAGGCCTCCCAAGACCTTAAAGTAAGTATCAGGAATCTCCCACACTCAAAGGCCAGGTGGGAGAAGACAGAGGCAACAAAGGACCTCAAAGAACAGCTAGAGAAGTGAAAGGACATAGGGAAGACAAGGTCACAGACCCCAAAGGAAGACACTGTTTCAAAGAGAATGGTCCGGGATGAAGAGTTGCTGAGGGTCCAGTAGGATGAAGACTGAACATTCTCCACTGGATTAAGGACACACAACAGCTGGGGGTCTCAGACGTGAGAAAATAATCAAGTAGAATATTTCTCCCCATTGAGGGAACGACAGCCTGGGTTATCACGTGGCTAGACAATGGATTCCCTCTCTTTTGGGTTTCACTCACCACAAGAGAAGTTACAGGAATTCTTAGCCCTTAGGGAAAGGATTGTGTGTGCCCCGAAGCCAAGTAAACGCTACCTTTGACAAGCTCGGATATGGCCAGGACTTTCTTGCTAGAAAGAAGATCAAAAGCCACCCAGCTGGTTAAGGGTCCGACTCTTGATTTTGGCTCGGGTCGTGATCTCACGGTTCATGGGATCGAGCCCTGCACCGGGCTCTACAGCACAGAGCCTACTTGGGATATTCTCTCTCTCTCTCTCTCTCTCTCTCTCTCTCTCTCTCTCTCTCTCTGCCTCTCCCAACCTCTCTCAAAATAAATAAACTTAAAAATATATGATTAAAACAGAGCAGGAAGCAAACCATAAGAAACTTTTAACAATAGAGAACTGAGGGTTGCTGGAGGGGAGGTGGTGGGGGTTGGGATAGATGAGTGATGGGCATTAAGGAGGACACATGTTATCACGAGCACTGGGTGTTACATGTAATAGATGAATCAACTAAATTCTACTCCTGAAACCAATACCACACTATATGTTAACCAACTTGAATTTAAATAAAATCTTAGAAGGAAAAAAAAAGGATTTAGAAAAACAGGCCTATTAAGGTAACAATCCTGCTTTCCTGAATTGTATCCAAGGATGTAATTCAGCAGAAATGGAAGAAAAAAAAATTATATGCGTGCAGATACTTAATGCATATTTCCTCTAAAAGTTAATCTTTGAAAACAACATAAATGTTCAATATTTGGGGACAATTTTAATAAGTATTTGTAAAGCAACAGGACAGAATACTGAGGGATCATTAAAATGAGTTTGTGTAATCACAGAGAAAAGTGTCAAAGTGCAAATCAAACACAGAGGAGTAGTTTTGGTGTTGTGTTCTCTGTAATTACACAGGCAGAGAAGATAAACAGAAATGAAATCATGATGGGTTAGCTGGGGTCCTAGATTTCCAATTTTTAAAGTCATTAATACTTGTGTTTTTTATTTATTTAAAATATGCAGGAGTGACATGTGGGAAAGAAGCAGCAAAGAAAGAAAAATGCCTTGTGAAAAGGCTTTGCTGGGAAACCGAACACACATCACTATGCTCAGAACAGGACTGTCTTCACTCCACACTGAAGTACTCAAGATGAATTAGAAGGGAATGTCTTATTCACTGTTAACTCCAGCCCCCACTGGGAGAAGGACAAATGAACTCTCTGATTGCCCAAGTGTCTGGCAACTTTGAAACTTTGCTCCCTCTCTCACATCATCTCTGCAAAAGGAATCATTTGGGGTTAGTAGAGAATCCTACATAATTAAGTAGACGGAGCCTACTTCTCAGGTAATTATACCCGGAGGGATCCAAAGGTCCGATGTACGAAACCCATAAGGAAGGCTCACAACTTGTAGATTGTCTGCTGGACCTTCTCCCCAGCTGAGACCAGGCACGAGATCTGGACAAATATAACAGAATCCTGAGTACTTGGCCACGCTGCCCCGTGGCCAAGAGATACACGGGCCAAACCAGCACCTACGTGGCTTCTTTATCCTCTGATCCCCCGTCTCCGCTAAAGAAGCAAGAGCTGGTTGGCAGGTGCCCCTCTTGCCAACAGGGCCTGGCTCTCCTGTCCACTGGAACTGGGGACAGAGCTGGCGTTCACCGGACTGGAGATCGAGTGCCCGGATTCCCAGCAGCAGCAAGGCACTTGTCCGCTAAAATTAAAACGTCTCCCTTCGTTCTTACCTCACTGAATCATGGGGCTCTTTCTAGCTGCTGTGGCCGTCTTCTTGAGAAACAGGTGATCATTAAGTCCTGGCACAGACACTCCATCTCAGCCCTGGGTGTCTAGAAAAGGACAGCAACTTTTCTGCTCCAGGAGGGAAAGGCTTCGCTGTGGGTCATGAAATAAGAGGAGGCAAGATGCACCAGGAAGTGATAACTAGGGGCCGCTTCGGATTGCTGACCGGTGCTCCCAGACATGGCAAATATACACCGTATTTAAGCCAGCACTTGCTATGGACAACATCCACAGGGGGAAACAAAGGAAACGGGTACCAGACACTGCAATGATGTCATCAATATCCCCTGCCTCTTGCAAAGGGATGATCTGGAGGTGCTTTTCTGGCACGAAAGCCTTTGCAGCTGCAACACAAATGACCAACTGCCCTCACAGAATTATTCTTTTTGAGGACCAAGCGTGTGCTTCAAGGATCCAGCCAGAGTCCTTTGGAAGCACCAGAGTGTCCAACAACTATCAGTTTCAAGCATCTTGAAATTATCTGCTTCCCAAACCATGAAGCCCCACCCCCTTCCCCAAACAAGAACCCATTTCCCAACAGCGGGCGGCAATATCAGCATCTTAAATCATGACCACAGACCAGCCAAGAGAAGTAGAGTTTTTTGCCAAAGTGTAGATCTTGTTAAATAAATTCTTCCTTGATGGCAGAGAGAGGCCTGGCTCAGAAAATGGCTCCTTAAACATTTTAATTTAATTCAACAAGGATTTATTGTGCACCTGCTATCAGGAGCCAAACTCTGGGAGCTCAAACTGTGAGAGAGAGAGAGAAAGAGAGAGAGGGAGGGAGAGAGAGGGAGGGAGAGAGGGAGGGAGAGAGAGAGGGAGAGAGAGAGGGAGAGAGAGAGGGAGAGAGAGAGGGAGAGAGAGAGGGAGAGAGAGAGGGAGAGACGGAGGGAGGGAGGGAGGGAGAGAGAGGGAGGGAGGGAGGGAGGGAGGGAGGGAGGGAGAGAGAGAGGGAAGGAGGGAGAGAGAGAGAGAGGTATATTCTCTTGGCTGGGGAAAAGGTGGCAGATTCTGAACCTTCCAAAAGCAAGTTAGTATGATCCAGGCATTCTCTTGATGGCTTACCTCCCTACCCTGTTCCTGAAACCCGTCCCTTTTCTCTTATGGGCACAGATTTCAGTCTCCTGTCAGCTCTGCCTCTTGCAGATGTGTCTGTCCTTCCTTGTTGATCGTCTCAGTGTCTCACCCTGCCCAGAACCCAGTCCACCCCTTCTCCCTGGCCCCCTGCCTTATCCACCCCACCACTACCTTCTGATTCTCTAACGACCCACTCATTTCCTCATCTGAGCATCTCCCCCATCCCAGCCAGTTCACAGCGGCCCTGCCTCTCCACACCTGTAACACCAGGCACGTGCTGAGGGCAGGGTGGGGCTGCGGGCCTACTGAGGCTGCCCAGGTTGGAAAGGCCTGGCTCACTACGTGAGTTTGATTTTGGGGCCCATTACTGGGTGCGTGACCTTGAGCGCACCGTTTGTCCCTCAGACCTTCCCGGGCCTCATCTGTGAAATGGGACGTGAATCATACGCAAGTCGGAGGGTTTTCATCAAGGTGCAATGCAGCAAGTGCCTGAAGTGTTTACCAGAGTGCCTGCAATCAGATACACAAAGTCTGTTTGCATCACTGCACACACCCCATGAGTCGAGGTGTCTACTAACTCAGAATTCAGAGGCTATCAGAGGTTCTGCTTCCAGGCCTAGCAGAGTAACTCTTAGCAAAAAGATTACTGCTGCAGGTAACAACTGAACACTCCGAACAAAATATTTAAATCTACCTGCAGGCTTTGGAGAGTGACCCAGGGCAGACAGAGTCTGGAGAGGCATCAGCACTTAGAAGATGGCATTGCATCAGAAAAAGACATGTATGACCCCACTCGTAAGTGGAATTTAAGATATAAAACAGATGAACGCAGGGGAAGGGAAACAAAAACAATACGACAACAGGGAGGGGGCCAAAACCTAGGAGACTCTTAAATAATTTACAGAGAACAAACGGAGGGTTGCTGGAGGGGCTGTGGGTGGGCGGAGGGCCAAATGGTCAAGGGGCATTGAGGAAGACACTTGCTGGGATGAGTCACTGGGTCCTACTCCTGAAACCATCACTGTACCGTGTACAACTTGGATAGAAAATAAAAAATAAACAAATAACACCAAAAAGAAGATAGCACTGCAGAGTCTGAGCTACAAGACCCGGGCTGAAGGGAAATGGCAGTAGACGGAAATCTGGACGCTCACAAAGAGACGAAGAGCTTCAGAGGCACAACTTTGTGGACTCCGTGAGAGGCTTTTCTCCTCTTCTCAGTCCCTTTATAATATGCACGATTAGTTGAAAGCAGAGGTCAGCAAACTTTTTCTGCCAAGGGCTGGAAGATATTTTGGGCTTTGTAGCCCATATGATCGCCGTTGGAGCTACTTGTGGGCACAGACGATACGTAAACAGTTGAGCATGTTTACGTATAAATATAACTTTATTTACAAAAGCAGCTAATGGCTAAGTTTTGTCCTGTAGGCCATAGTTGTCCATATTTAAAGCAAATATTAGGAAATCTTATTTTGAGGCTTATAACATACGTAGATAGAAGACGTACAACTGTAACACGGACGGAGGTGACGGACCTACACAGCTGGAGGTTTTCTACATTCTACTTGAAGTGGTGCAAGATACTAACTCTAGGTAGATTGAGAATATAGTCAAGAATATATATTCCAGTACCTATACACGCTACTAAAAACAGATTCACCTAAAAAGCTCATCAATTGTACGCAATTGTAACATAGGCTCTAAACTAACACCAAAAAGATGGGGCGGGGGGAGACGGGAACAAAAATAAAGGACGTGACAAAACAAATAGTAAATAAAGCAGGTGAGATCGAATCCCATCAACAATTACATTAAACAAAAGGCAGAAATCATTAGACTGGACTAAAAAAAAAAAAAAATCAAGACCCAACCATATGTGGTCTATAAGAGAGGGGTCTTAAATATAAAGACACACATACGTTGAAGGTAAGCTTGGATGCACAAGGGTAGAGCGGGCAGTTAGGAACCTCGTCATCTAGTGTAATATCCGGCGAGGGAGACCAGACCCAAAATGTGCTTCCAGAGATGCAGCTGCGAAGAGAGCTGGTGCCTCAGGTGGAGAGAAGGCCACTGGGAAGCATCCTCCGTATAAAACACCTGGGCCAGACCTGCCATCGGTGACAGCCCTCTGCTCCCCGGTTTCATCCTCTTCAGAGAAGAGAGTGAAATAAAGGAGATGAGTGGACAATTGTGGAATATGACAGGCCATGAAACTCCCCAATTCCAGGAAGCCTGAGGACACAGCCAGGGAGGTGGGGACCCAGGGCCTGGGGAGAGGCTGCTAAGGGTGAGTGGCCCAGGGCCAGACCTGGTGTCACAGGATGGGATGGAAACAGATGGGGGCGACACCCCCAAGCAAAATCCGAGCCTGCAGCTGGCAGCAAAGCGGTCAGGGAAGTGTTTTCCGAAACGCGCGTATGCATTTGGCCTCCTCCGTGCAGTCTGGCACACCACAGCTGACAAAGGCCACAGGACCAAAGAGCTGCCAGGAGAGACAAGGAAGCAAATTAACTCAAGGAGTTTTTTCTGCTTAGGTGGGGATTTGCTTCCTGACGCACAGCAGTGTCGAGGAGAACCATCCCCCAATGCAGACCAGGTGGGGGCAGAAATCGGAAACGATCATGACACAGGAGGATAAAGGGGGTCCCGCTCACAGAACCGGTAATCCCTTCTTCCCTGCGTTTGGATGGGCAAAGCAGCAGCCTTCGCGCTTCGTGGCGGAGAAGGAAGGACACGAAAACAGTGAAGGTAGCAGCCCACGGCAAACGTCCGCGAGCAAGCCCTCATTTAGGCCCTGGACTTGGATTCCACCGTCTCAGAGGAGTCTCAGACACCATTCCCACGGGATCATGAGACACAGGGGTGCCTGGTCCCCCAGATTCCCAGGGAGGGGAGGGGGAAGAGACAGGAAGGCATGAGGGGAAGAAGAGAAGAACAGAGAGAAACCCAGAGCAAAGTGCTTGGGAGCAGGAAGATCCAGAGTTCATTCATTTATTCACGGAGTAAACATGTACTCACGGAGCATTTTCTCCGCACCAAGCAGTGGACAAGGACATCACGGGCACTCTGCTGTATTATTTGCTTCACATTCTTTGAAAACTGAATCCTTTCCTTTTGGGATGTAGAGCCACTATTAGCTAAAACATTGTGTTATACAGGATGCAACCCTCCACCACACCTTAAACTTTAGACTTTAAGGTGTCTAAAGTTTCAAGACAAACTCTTGAAGCAAGAGACTGGAAGTTCCTAAAAACGAATGCCTTCCCCAAGAAAGAGCAACCCTGCCCAGTCCCCTTCTCAACACCTGACGTTACCCCTTTCTCCTATCCCGTCACCCAGCTTCCTTGGTGCTTTTCCTCCATGCTTCCAAAAAGAGACAAAAACATTACCTATTATGCCGGCACACCGCATCAAACCATGGGCTAAATCCTGAATGGGCCTTCGTGAATTTCATCCTCACTGCATCCTGATGAGACACGTGCCACGGTGGCCACATTTACCAGAGAAGTGACCGACGCTCAGAGAGGGCAAGCGGCTGACGAAGTGGGAATAAATTCAGCTCCCGATGCGGATGCACCGCTCGGCAGTGACAAAACCAATTACACAGGAACATCCGTTGCTTGTAAAAGCTTCAAGAAGGGTCTGCACACGTCCCTACCTTATCACCATGATTTTTAACTTAAAAGGGAAGAAAGACTTCCTTGGAGCCTTGATGGCAAAACCCTGAGCCTCAGTGAGTAGGTTGTAGAATATTTTACGAAAAGGGATTCCCCAATATACCAGGAAATGGAGAATTGTGCCTCACACATACAACTTACATCTGTCTCAGTCTCAGCTTGCTTCCCTGTAAAATGGGGATCACGAAAATCCCCACGTCCTGCGATGATGAGGAAATTCACTAAGATGACTCTGTGAGAGTCCACTGCATATATAGGGCGCCCTCAGCATTTCTCGGTCTTGAGCCCCACACCGATGGGACAGAGGAATCATTCACTACACAGAATTATTCTTTGCACAGCATCTGTTGTAACCAAATCAATAAGCTAGCGATCTCGATGGTCTACCACGCAGAACCAACCCTCCCTGTGCCTGTTGCCTTCTGTTCTGTGATCTTAGCCGAAGACGACCAGAAGGCAGCATGGTTAGCCGTGCTGAGTGGAGGGTCCCAGCCAAAGAAATCACCAGGCGTTCTCTTGGAAAAGTGGTCTACCCACCAAAAGATCACGGAAATAAACGTTCCACGTAGCCTGGGTGACTCTGCTGATGGGTGCAGTTGATGGGGTGACGTGGGAAGGGGCGATCTCCCTGGTGGTACCTCTAAAACTTCCCACAGGCCTGGCTGAGGCCATCTCAGAGCTCTTGACCCTCACTACCATCACCACGTATCTGTCAAACGCTTAGCTTACAGTGCTCGGGGACCGGGCTAAATGCTTTACTTGCATGATCCCACTCAGGCCTCATTTCAGCTCACTGAAGTCCAAACTACTAATAGGGAAACTGAGTCAGAGCTTAGATGGCCTGTCCAAGATCAAGGACTTGGGCATGGCACAGCCTGGACTGCCAAATATGTTGGTAGGGCTCTTTAGCCTGTGCTCTGAATACCACTATCCGTCCTCTCCCCTCCCGCTGGGCCTGGGTTGCAGGTGCTGAGGCGGCCCTTGGTCGGCACCGACCGGCCCATCCTGCAGTCTCCCGCCCTGCATGGCTGGGAGGGTCCACTTTCAAGGAAGGGCCGGAGAGAAACCCAGGGACCACTGGAAAGAACACGCTCCCCTTACCAGACAGCTTCAAGTTCCTTTAGAGTTTGAAGAGAGGCAAACAAGAAAAAGTTGGAACTGACACTGATTTCGTCCAGAAGTGGGTCACCTTAGGGTGGGTGGCCAAACCAGCTCCCTGCAGAGCACTGTCATCACCTTTTGCAGATCAGCAACAGAGCACATGTTCTTCCAATCTGGTCAATCTCTGCGTTTTTAAATAAACTCTCTAAGTCAGGCCTTTTATGCCCTTCTTCTCCCAAATGCTTCCTGTTCACCGGCTCACAGGTGTTTGGAGGCTTGCATTCGTTTCCCTTTGTCTTTGCCTCTGCCAACGGCAGTGCTGTCCCGGCTCCCATTCGGGCCGTGGACCGTGTACGGGCCACCGGCTGCCTCGTGTGTATCTCCCACCGCAGCGTAAGTCAAGTGTTATTCCTCTCATTTTACAGACTTAAAAAAACTAGCTCAGAGAAGCTAAATAACTTGCCCGTCACCACAGGGCTACTGAAGTGGCAAAGTTGGGACTCTGAACCTTTATCGGTCCTAAGGCAAAGCCCGTATCCCCAACCCTCTGCGAACACAACAAGACTTCATTGTACGTGACTGTCCCATCTTGTGGTGGAGTTACAAGAACCTCAAAGAATCAGACCTCACCCACCCCCACTCAGCACAGGAGTCCAACTAGTTAAACACCTCCAATTTTTCTCTGGGAAGAAATAATCTTAATACGAAGGCTCTTCAATTACTCTGTGCAATTAAGTCCTGAGTGCTTGTTTGAACAATTAACCAAAATAATTATAAATGTATCTCTGTTACTACAATTGCATATTAACAAAGGCTCAGGGCCAATTAATCATTACTCCATCAATATCTCATTTGCATAAACCTATTCTCTTTAAAGACTCCATGTTTGGGGTGACAGGGCTCCCTCATCGATTATGGAAATATCCCCATCAAACTTCCCCGAGGCCGTCAAAAGGAATAAAAGGGGTTGTCTGTTGTGGGCTTCTTAGCACCCCTGCCCAGCCCTCCCAGGGACAGGCAAGGATAGAGAACAAAAGGGAAGAGATGCAGTGAATGTGCTGTTCTCCGCAGGAAGGGGAGACTGACAGGGCTCAGGTCACGGGGGTGATGGGAAGACAGGGGCATCTGGCCGAGGTCAGGGGGAAACAAGCATCTGAGCCTTCTTTGGAGCCATGAAAATCCATTCATTCCGCTCATTCATTTATTCATTCAATAGATTCGTCAACAGTACCCAGTTCTGTGCAGTAAGTAGTGAAAGACTCTCCCTGTCCTCACCTGAAGCAGGTAGGCAACTAACTAGATGTCTGAGCTTTCCCGATGCAGACAGTGAGATAGAGCTGAGGTGCGGATGTTTATTAGGAAGGGAAGGTGCAGGACCGGGCAGAGGGAAAAGGGGGCTGGGAGGCAGGTCCGAGAGGACCTCGGCTCGCTGAGTAAGACACCCTGGGGCAGGAATCACCTGCTGGGCTTGTCCTGAACCTGGGTGAAATGGCAGGGTCTTTACATGCCGCCTCGCTCAGTCACTGGACGGGGGCTGCCCCAGCTTACGTGGCTCGCCCACCATGTGCCACCTAGACGGCCTGCTGCTGGGCATCCAGTCCTGCCTCCCAGCGGAGCTGGGCGGTGGGCCTCCACGTGCGCTATGCTGAAAACTGCTACGGAGGATAATAACACACAGAGGCAAGGGAAGAACGGAAGCCACGGTACTACAGAGAAGAGGCCCCTAATGCCGTCCCAAGGGGCAGCGAGGTCAGGGTCGGCCTCTTGGAGGAGCTGACACGGAGGCTGAGATGGGAAAAATTAGCAGACCTTTCTCAGGTGAAGAGAACAAGGGAATATGTTTCAGGGAGAAAGATGTGCTGAAGCTTAGGGGGTAAAAGGTTGTCGAAGGGAAAAAAAAAAAAGCAGACTGGGCTACAGACATGATGTAGGTGTTATTCAGGGTGGATTGTGGGACTACCACTGCAACCCCTCTCCTCCTTCTTCATGATCGGTTTCTGCTCAAATGGGCTCCTCCGTTTCTCCAGAGGAAGGCAAGCTAAGGCACCATCACCATGGAGACGTGTGCGAGGCAGGGTTCTGACGCATTCACCAACTTGTTTCCTGGACATGAGACCAAGTTGTGCTGCTCAGCTGTTTACATCTAACTATAAATGGGAAACACATGAAAAAACCCATTAAAAACATGTAGACAGGTCTGCCTATTTATTTTCATATTTGTATGTTGATGTAAGTATCGAAAAAGCTATAGAACACCATACATCAAATGTTCACATTGGTTCCCTAACGTGTAGAGGCTGAAGAAGGGTGGGGAATGACTATTAACTTTTTCTTTCCTTTTTTTTTTTTTTTTTTACCTGCTAAAACCAAGCATTTTTGTAAATGTTTTTGTATCTTAGAATTTAAATTTTGCACGTTTCAAAAATAAACCATGGGAATTTTGTTTTTCAGTGTTTTATTTTGCTCAGCATCAATGGCCGTGTCTTCAGAAATCCAGAGCCTAACATTTCATTCAGCAAGCAGCCACCGAGGGCTCCCGGGTGCTGCAACGAGGTGGGTGAGACAGAATTCTGATCTCAAAGAGTCTAACAGCCTTACTAAAGGGACAGAATATTACATGATCAGAGCTGAATTACTGGTATTAGTCAGAAAATACTTAGAGCTTAAAATGAGTTACACATAAGAGAAGGGACCGATGCAGAAAAAGCAGGCGACCAGAAATTGACCAAGTCCTATTTTCCCCTCTTATCAGGTGCTAAACGGCAGCATGTGCTTGCATTGTTATGTGTGAAAAGGATGAAGAATGAGAAAGGAAGTCACCCCATGTGTCCAGGTAAATGCTACAAGGTGGCCGCGTGGGGACAGCAGTCCCCACCCTTGGAAGGAGAGCTACTACCACACCAAGGCCTCATCTTAAACAGCCCCGACATCTCAAACACAAGGATAAAAATAGAAGCCCCAGAAGGATTTAGCGAAAATAAAATGAAAGGTGAGAGCCCCAGAGGCAACCCTGAACTTGCTGGAGAGGCAAAGTGAAGGGCAAGCTGATGGGCCCCAAGGTCAAGGGTAGGAAGCTTTACTGGAGGCGAGAGCTCAGGAAGGGGGCAGCTTGACCTGGCCCCAGGGTGGACAGGAGGATATGAGAACCAGATGACAATAATGATTATAACAAGGATCAGGCTTCACTCAGCCTTACAGATGCTTCGAGAAACTCTCAGTCTTGGAAAAAAAACCAAACCCGCCTGACTCAGGAAAAGCAGAGGGAACATTTTACACAAAATACTATTCGAGATCTGTCACCAAGAAATATCTTCAACTGATTCCTCATCTTGCCCTGCAGCAGAGGTAGCAAGGACAATCTTCAAAGAATCTGGTGCCACACAAATATTTCTGAATAAGCACGGCAGCAGGCCTGCTGTATACACAGCATCAGGACTCTTCAACTCCACTGGAACACCACTCCATTCCAGACATCCAAGCATAAAGCCACACAGGAATTCCTGTCACTGAAAAATTCATGAGCTAGTTGGCAAAGACCATAATCTAAACCAATCATTCTTGAACCTGGTTGTTCATGTGAAATAACTGGGGATCAATTGCAGGGCCCCATCCCCAGGTCCCCAAAGTTATTGATGTTGAATCTCTGGGGGGAGGAGACTATGAATCATTTAAGCGAAAGTTCTCCAGGTGGTGCTATTGATTGGCTGGTTTTAGGAAAAAATGTGGTATTTTTTTTTCAGAGAGAACATCTCCCCAGTTAACATTTTTCTAGCAGAACACTTTGGTTTTTAATACTCAAACTTCAAGAATGTAACTACTTCTCCAAAAATATGCAACTATTTCTCAACATTATTCTACCAGTGTTTATCAAGGAAAATATATATTTACATCCCCAAAACTCTGGGCAACATATTTTTTAAAAACAATGTGCAAATAAAGAATTGCATGACCTTCCAGACAAAAATCAGCATAATGTCAGAATGACATGTAGATATTTTAAAGAGCTAGTTGAAGGCCAACAGATGGGACACATGTCTCAGGCGTGGCTGCACTAAAATACATTACAGCCTCAAATTAAAAAAAAATGGGGCACCTGGGTGGCTCAGTCAGTTAAGCCTCAGACGTCAGCTCAGGTCATGATCTTGCAGTCCGGGAGTTCAAGCCCCGCGTCGGGCTCTGTGCTGACAGCTCAGAGCCTGGAACCTGCTTCGGATTCTGTGTCTCCTTCTCTCTCTGCCTCTCCTCCACTTGCTCTTTATCTCTCTCTCTCAAAAATAAATAAACATTAAAATAATAATAATAGGGGCACCTGGGGGGCTCAGTCGGTTAAGCATCTGACTTAGGCTCAGGTCATGATCTTGCGGTTTGTGAGTTCGAGCCCTATGTCAGGCTCTGTGCTGACAGCTCAGAGCCTGGACCCTGCTTCAGACTCTGTGTCTCCCTCTCTCTCTGCCCCTCCCCTGCTCGTGCTCTGTCTCTCTCTCAAAAAAAAAAAAAAAATAATAAACATTAAAAAAATTTTTAATAAAGAATACATTACAGCCTCACAGCAGACAAGACAACCTATCGATAGATAACATCTGTGTGATCTGTTGGTGTTCAAATGCAAACTTTTAAGCATTTTACACTCTAACATGATAGCTTATTGCATCTATGGGTATTCTACTGAGTCTTCGTTATGATTTAAGAAACGTGTTAAGGCTTTGGGGTTGCTATATAATGCCATACGATCTTTCCCATTGGAAAAAAATCACGGGGTCCAGGCCCCTGGTGAACATGTTCAAGCAGAGTGTCTAAGGTGCGGGTGTGGATTATTGGTGTTAAAGGGGGGGGATGATCGGGATTCAAACCCAGTGTGGGGCTCACAGCCATCAGGAGTCACATTCAACCCAGGGAGAGATAAACTCACCGCGAGCACCTGGGAAGCCACCACAGAGGCCCTGACACTGGCACTCGGCCTCAACGGGTGGGGAGGTGTTTCGTGGTGAAGAGAGGAAACGAGGAAGAAGATGAAATTTCAGGAGGAGGGAGAATCCCATGGGAAGGCAAAGATTTTTTTTTTTGAAGAAGCGTGCTGTTTCCTAGGGTACAGGACTCTATCTGGGGCCTAGAGTATGTGAAGGACTGGGCAGGGGGTGTGCTGTGAATCTGTCCACGCGTTCACATAGGCATAAAGCACATGTCTGATGAGCACCTACTACGTGCCAGCCACCGAAGACTGAGGGGAGGAAGATTGACTAGCAAAAAAAAAAGCCAAAATAATCATGATTTTGTCCCTAAAGTGGTTTCTGTCCCATATTTAATTACGTGTGAGGATACAGACTACAAATACATGCTTTGAAGGAGGTGGCTGGTGGAGAGACCCAAACTGGTGGTGGGGGGAGGGGGGAGCAGTCATAGGAGAACTCAGGGAGGATTTAATTTTCAAGATGGGATCTGACGGATGGGTCCCAGCCTTGTTTTTTTTTTTTTTTTTTTAATAGGATACGGAAACATTTGAACACTTTAAAGGAACTATGGTTTGGGTGGGCATAACATAGGAAATACCTCCTGTTTATCCATTTTGGCAGGCTGTACTGTCCAGAAGTCCAGAACGGACTACCAAGGAACACAGGGGTGTGCTTAAGACAGAGTAGGGAGAGGCTGAGAGGCATGGGAAGGGGGCCTGTTAATGTAAAACCAGACACACAGAGGGGCAGTTTCTACAGTGGCTGTAGCCTAGCCCACCTGGATTAGTGCTCTCTGGCCATCACCAGCCAAGACCTCCAGAAGCAACTGGTCTGGATTCGAGGGCGGGCAACACGGAACACAATATGCTAGTGATGAATTTTCTCTGCAACTAATGAATATCACACCTTGGAGAGCAGCTCAGAGTAGTTCCAGTCTGCTCTGCCTCCTGGAAAGCACAGGTGGTTTCGATTTGACCTTGGAGAAGAATAGAAACAAACCAAGTAGGTGTCATTTGCACACCTCGGCTCCCCAAAAAGTCCATTTTAGAGTCGGCCAAGTCTGTAAAGATAGTAGGGCTGCCTTATACGTGCATTTATTCCACAGCTGTTCTCTGAATTCTACTACGTGCAAAGGACTATGCTGGCAAAGGATAGCAGGAAAGACACTGGGAGAAGCAGCTAAGTCACATGAAAAGGTCCTGAGGCTACAGGGAGCAAGGCAAGTAGGAGAAATCGAAAGACAGCCCTCGTGGCTCAAGGGCAGAGAGCCAAGGAGAGTGAGCCTTGAGAAGGGGGTGGGGGGAACGAAAGGAGGCAGGTCCTGGGAGACCACCCCACAAAAGATTATACTGAAAGGTTTTCAGCAGTGACAAGCTTAATGAGCTTTGTTTCCAAAAGATCATTCTGGCTGCACCAAGAACAGATCACAAGTAGATAGAGGAGGTGTGGGAGAGCCAGTGAGTTAAGACACGAATTTACCCATCACACTAGGAGGTGATTGACTTTAGACCAGGGCAGAGCTACTCAAAGCCGGGTTTCAGCCAGCAGTATCACCCCACGCCCAGGACCTTTGGAAAAGGAGATTCCCAGGACTGACCTGTACCTACTGAACCACAATTGTTGGGAGCTGGGCCCAAGCATCTGCATTTTAATCAGTTTACCTGGTGATTCTTACACACTCTCAAGTTTGAGAGGCACTGGATCTGGGTAGTAGTAACAGAGAGGGGGACACACGAAAATATATTTGGAAAAGTGAATGAGCGGATCTATAGGGAGTGATGCATAAATTCTGATAAGTCAGAATAGTGTAGAACTTTATGGAACAATTCTTCTGAGTTAGAGGATGCATATACATGAAGAAAGGTACTTTTGGCGTAATTTTAAGTAAAAATTTATACTTAATATATACTTTATATATTTGTATGTTTACATAAGAATATAAGAAACTAGGGGTGCCTGGCTGGCTCAGTCGGTTGGGCATCCAACTTTGGCTCAGGTCATGATCTCACAGTTGGTGGGTTGAAGACCCACGTCGGGCTCTGTGCTGGCAACTCACAGCCTGGAGCCTGCTTCCAATTCTGTGTCTCCTTCTCTCTCTCTGCCCCTCCCCTGCTCACACTCTCTCTCTCCCAAAAATAAATAAAAATGTTTTTAGAAAGATTTAAAAATAAAGAATAGAAGAAACTAAAGAATACTACACATCAAATGTTAACATCAGTTCCTTACAGAAACTGACAAGCGTGGGGAGTGCTTACATTTCAATACACGCATTTTATTTACTTATTAAAACAAGCACTTTTAATAAATGCTTTTATAGCTTCAAACCAAAAAGAAGTCTTAGAATTATACAAGCACATAAAATGCTTACTGAGAATTCCAATACGAGTGGAGCACCTGTGTCCAGACCGGGGTGAGAGGCCCGGGCACAGAGCACTCTGGACGTTTCTCCAAACCCACCCTTTGTCAACATCTGGGACTCTGTTTCCTAAGTGCTTCATTTATATGGTTCCTAGGTTTGGAGAGATCATCACCAAACTAAGCTCGTTTATTCACGTGGGGCTCTGCACTCATTAAACAGAGAATTTCTATTAGGCCTTTTTGAACATCAAAATTAACTTCGAGGCCCCCTTTTGGGGGTTCACAGAACAGGAAGACATTTAGGGTCCCTTTCGGCTGACCATACCTCTGGTCACGATGCTGTGATTTCCTTTAGAACTTTCCATGAGGAGCATGGCCACCGGCAACAGGGGAAACGGACCATCGCCGGGCTCCATGCTCTGTGCTCACTAGGGCATGACCAAATGACAAAGGCCCACAGAGGCCGTTAGCTGTCCCCGAAGCATCACTGTTGGGGTGGAAGGGGGAGGGGGGGAAACTTTGAGTACAAGCAGGATTCTCCGCTCAAAAGAGCCAACTATGCTGATTCAAAAAAAAAAAAAAAAAAAGAAAAGAAAAAAAAGAAAACATTTTCAAAAACGCCTGTGGGTAAATTTGAGCTGCCCACAGCTCCCCAGGGGCATCTCGAACTTGCTGTCGAGCCATTTCTGTGGATTTCAGTCAAATTCTAATTTTAGTGTTCATTAAACACGGGTAATTCCCCAGCCGGTCCCTGCCTCACCTCGTACACAGAGTGCATCGGCAATATAGGTCACCAAGGCTTCGAAAACACTCCCACATCAAAGACAAACCTTTTCATTATAAGCATTAACTTTCTAAATAATGATGAACTTGAAAAGTTTTCCAAAGCTGCAGGGTGGGTGTGAGGAGAGCTGGCATCCTCCTTGTGAATATTTGCATGAACATGGCTTGTTATGGGGGTGACCGTTCACAAAGGTTTTGTTTTCCAGCAAGTGTAAGGGATGGAGGTATGTCTCCATCTATCCCCCATTTAGACTGATACTTATTGAGACCAATAATGTAAGGACACAACCGGAGTATGCAGTATTGGGAAAATACACTCAAGTATACGTGCGCGCACACACACACACACCCATCATGGACATGACATGTCTAGAAAAAAGACTGCTTACTCAACATTTTAGGTCTTCTCATTATTATAAAGGCCAAATTCCTTATCAAAGTTGTATCAGTTAATATCTTTCCAGCTGAAAGTAACAGCAACAACAACAACAACAAAGGGTGGCTTAGATCCTAAGGATACTTAATACTTTACAAAACATCCCAAATGAGTTGGCTCCAATCCTCTGGCTCACAGCCTCATGATCACAAGATGGCTGCTGAAGTGCCAAACATCAATTCTTACACAAGAGTATCCATTTGACTGGGAAGTCTATTTTTTTTTTCATTTTTTTAATGTTTATTTTTAAGAGAGAGAGACAGAGCATGAGCAGGGGAGGGGCAGAGAAAGAAGGATACCCAGAATCCAAAGCAGGCTCCAGATGCTGAGCTGTTAGCACAGAACCTGATATAAGGCTTGACCTCACAAACGGTTAGATCATGACCTGAACCGAAGTTGGAAGTTTAACCAACAGAGCCACCCAGGCACCCCTTGTTTGCCAAGTCTTAATCCCATGATCAACTGCCACATTAAGCAGCATTCAAAAATGTTTTCTCCCTTATTCACACCTTTGTGTATGCTGTTCCCTACACCTGAACAGTGTCTTTTTCCTGCACACAGATAACCACCACTTATTCTAGGACACAGTGTAGAGTCAGCTCCTAAGACCTTACCCTGCAGTAGGTTACCTGTCTCTCCCACTTTTTTGCCATTATCATAGCATTTCTCCACCTTTGATGTAATTGCCCATTTATCTGTTTTCTGCCCAGGGGATGATCTCAATGAAACAGCAACTATGGCAGGAACTTCTCTGGTTTCCCTGTGCTTTACACGGGGCCTGACTTGTCTATACGTGTTGATGGAAGGAACAAGAAATCGAAGAGAATTGCCCAGGACCATGCTGCACTCAGAAAATCAAACCACTCTCTGTACAGGGCACAGGGGCAACTTAAGAGATGTATCTTTACCAAGGCACCGTCCAGAAGATTGGATCCTGCAGACCTTCATTCCAGTTACCTTGTCTGGAGTGCTACTGAATGACCCTAAGAGGTTAGCACACCCCTTAAGCCCCACAGAAGAGTGACGGGACTTCAAAGGAGCTGTTGAAAGAACACGGACACTTCTGTCCCAAACTCTGGGATTGTGGTGGGGGGTGGTGGGGGGTGGGTGGCAAGTGAGGTGGATACAGCAGGATACTTAAGCTCTTCGTCCACTGGCATCCACTTGTCAGTTTCCAATAAAGGGCCTGGTTGTACGTCTGGGAGCAGGGCACATCTGTGGGTGGTGGCAGGCCCAGGGAGCTGGAGCGCTTCCCTTGGGGTCGGCCTTCAGGGCCTGGTAGCACAGAGTGAGAGAGGAGGAGGAGGAGAGGGGGGCACTCCCTGGGCCAGGGCCAGGCAAGCAGAGAGGTTTCGGCCTCGGCAGGCACACAGGGCTGGTGTGAGAGAAGGCAAAAGACCGTGAGGCGTGAGAGATGTGGCTTCTAACGAAGAGAAGAGGTTGGCAAGCAAGAGGACGCTGCAGAGTGACCAAATCTCTCATTCCCCAAGAGGCAGCGTTAGAACTAAACCAAACTGGGGCATGTGGGTGGCTCAGTCGGTTGGGCGTCCGACTTCGGCTCAGGTCATGATCTCACGGTTCGGGAGTTCGCGCCCCGCATCGGGCTCTGTGCTGACAGCTTGGAGCCCGCTTGCAATTCTGTGTCTCTCTCTCTCCCTCTCTCTCTGACCCTCCCCTGCTCACGCAGGGTAATAATTGTCACTGCCAGGTAGGATTGTTACGAAAATCAAATAAAGTGGTATCTTTAAGTGCTTACAAGAATACCTGCCATACAGTACGTGCTACACAAATACAACACACACACTGAGGCGAGAGAGCCCCAGGGAGAACACGGGTGTCCAGGTGACTCAGCCTTTGGGTGTTAGGCTCTGTCCACGCAGCACAAGGGAAAGGGCAGAGCTGGAAGACATGACTAGTAAACTTGGTTAATGAAACCAGGCAAGGGATGCTAAAGAAACAGCCAGCATACCAAGTCAGTATCTCATCTTTTTTACCTTTCCTACTTTTAACACTCAAAACTGATCCACCTAGATTTTTTTTTTTTTAACATGAGCTGGATATCTGAGTATTTGCTATTTGAATTTTACTTAACGGGCAGGGTAGAGGGAATCTGAATGCTGGTGTCAAAGAGTCATAGGATCAGGGTGTCCGGGTGGGTCAGTTGGTTAAGCATCTGACTCTTGGTTTTGGCTCAGGTCATGATCTCATGGTTTGTGAGTTGGATGCCCACATCAGGCTCTGTGCTGGCAGTGCAGAGCCTGCTTGGGATATGCTCATTCTCTCTCTCCCTCGCTCTGCCCCTCCCACACACTCCCTCTCTCTCAAAATAAATTAAAAACTTAAAAAAAAAAAAAAAAAAAGAGTAGTAGGATCAAGGCTATGAGCTCAACCAAACCTGAGACCCGGCAGCAGGGAGGCTCCAGGTACAGGGTCCAGAGCTCTCCTGGAAAACCTGGAAATGTTCAGAGCTGACCTCAGAAGAGAAGACCCAACTCCAAGATGAGATACACAGAAAAGAGGAAAGAACGTGGTCTTCCCCTCGACGTATAAAACTAAACCATTACCATTTGATCTTTTGATCAGCATCTGTTACTAATAGAGAAAACCCACTTCACCTTGGGGCTTGGGCCAGCACCCCAGGGCACACTGCACCGATATTCTCCTTCCCCATGTATCCTACCAGTCCTGGAGCTAATATTGTTTCTGGGCTGCTGGTTTCCTTTGATTATTTTTATTGACATTCAGTGCCTATGAATCAGCAGACTGAAGGCCCCTCTGGAGCCAGGAGAACTGCCAGCAGATGCTGACCTGCTCTCCCTCCTCTGCTGAGAAGACCAGATCCCAGCCCGGGGCAGTGGAAGCAAGCCCACAGGTGCGCTGGGGAATAGGCACAGAGGCCAGCTGTTACCGGGAAGAACCTGGGGAGCGTGGGGCATAGAGGAGAAGCACCTGACCAGCCACATCTGTCATCATCCTCCACGCATACCGAATGCTGCTCTGGCTGCTCCCGTGCTACCTCTGACCCGCCCCGCCCTCCTCCGCCTCCTCCCGTGGCTGCGCACATGCTGTTCCCGCCGCCTAGGGCAGCCGGGTCCCATCTCTCTGCTCCAGCTGCACCTTGACCTCTTCTGAACTCTCTCTACTCATGCAGGATCTAAGCTGGTCTCTTTGAACCTACGGTCAAAGCCTTCTAATGTTCCATGCTACTGCTCTCAGCTCTGAGGTGTTCGTTGGCAGGAACCTGCCTTTATCCCTGCCTGTCCTTCCTACTACTGTTCCTAGCATGGAAAACGAATAAGCAATTTCTAAACACCTCAAGTGCACCTGTGGGTGTGCAAATCGCTTACCATTACAAAGCGTGTCAGTTTCCTATGGCTGGTGTGACAAATTACTACAAACGTCATGACTTAAAATGGCGTAAATTTGGGGCACTTTGGTGGTTCAGTTGGTCGAGCATCCGACTCCTGATTTCGGCTCAGATCATGATCCCAGGGTGGTGGGATCGAGCCCCACGTCAGGCTCTGCCATGAACGTGGAGGCTGCTAGAGGTTCTCTCTCCCTCTCGGCCCCTCCCCCCGCATTTGCTCTCTTTCCCTAAAAATAAATCTTTTAAAACAAATTTATTAACAGTTCAGAGGTTGGAAGTCTGAAATCACAGGGCTAAAATCAAGCTGGTGGCAGACCCACATTCCTTTGGGAGGTTCCCTGGGGAGAATGGTTTTCTTCCCCTTTCTGCCTCCTGGAGGCCCCCACCATTCCTCTGCTCAGGGTCCCTTCAATCATTGCAAAGCCAGCAACACAGTGGCTTCCAATCTCTCTCCCACTCATTGTCTCCTCCCCTCGTATTCCCCACCTCCCTGCCCTGTCAACTCTCCAAACCTGCTTCTCCATCACATCTTCTCTGACCCACACCCTCCTGCGCCCTCCCTTACAAGGACCCTTAGCATTCAATTAGGCTCGTGCGGATAATCCAGGAAAAGCTCTCCATCTACAACACTTAATCACACCACAAAGCCCCTTTTGCCGTAGAAGATAACATTCACTGGTTCAGAGGATTAGGACGTAGACATCTTTGGGGGCCAGTATCTGACTGCCACACAAAGGACACTGTGAAAACGCCCCAGAAGGCGAGTCAGAGAGCTCTAGCTCTGACACTGTTAGTTCCTCCTCTGTGACCTTGGATACATTGCCTAACCTCTCTGAGCATAATTCTTCATCCATAAAACCTCACAAAGGTACTCTCAGAAAAAGATTTACATTTAAGAAGTCCTTTAAACATCAAAACACAAAACAAGTACAAAGTCTTGTTATTTCAGTTTTTTTTGTTTGCCCAGGCTTGGCAGCTGGGCAGCTTTTTAAAATGGTCTCAAGTGAGGTAAGGAGCATACACACACACACACACACACACACACACACACACACAGCACATTTAAAACACCACAAAAAATACTCCATCACAAAATTAAAGGATATGGCCAAAGCTGCACTTGAAGGCAAAATCACAACTGAATTTTTTTAAATAAATACCTATTTGAGCACCTGTTAGACACCAGGCACTATCATATTTGACTCTGGAAGGTACCCTATAAGGATACCTAAATTACACATGAGGAAATGCAGTCTTAGCGATATGAGACACAGCCAAGAAGTGGCAGAAGTGAATTGAATTTGAAGTGCACTTACTCACATCCTTGTCAGCCTGGCTTTATCAGGGCAGCAACTAGTTTTACTGATTTTCTTCTCATCTGACATGGCCAAAAGTAACACTCTTCTCATAGTCCCTCAAGGCTCCTTATAATGTCCATGCACACTAGCCTCATTTACAAGGGCCAAGGCCAGCATCTTTTTCAGATGTCTGCCCTCAGGCTTCCCGAACCCATTCAGCCTCTGGAGGAGGCGAGCTGTGGTCCCTGGGATATTAACATCCCCCCGCAGACAGCCCTTAAGCACTGGCTGGCAGGCGTGCTGTACTGATAGGGAAAAATCTGATATAAGATGGCCAACGGGACTGATAGGGAAACTCCAGCCCCACCGAAGACTCCCATTCCGGGCTTCGTCCTACTCCACTTGCCGCGCATGCGCCAAATTGCTACTAACGCGGAAGTAACAGACTATAATTTGTGTTGGGGCTCAGACCTCTGGAGAGTGATCTCCTCCAGAGCCCGCCAGTGTGAAATAAACCCCCTGCCTTCCGAGATCTCTGAGTGCTGCTTGGTTATTCCGCCGGGTCATCCGTTAACAGTGTAAATACCCCAGATTCCTCACACCGGATGGGATAATTTGGAGCACGTGTTTTATACCATTTCCTACAGTTTCGATTTGGGATTTGGTTTTAGGTGCCACTGTGTCGGCTAGCTTAGTATCTCATCCCTTACAAGTTTTCTTCTCTTAACTGTACAGGCATAGGGTCTGCTTTCCGGGGAGAGCAGTCACAAGGACATGTAGATAAGGGAACCTAGAGATATAATGGTTCCCGACATATGTAAGGAAAAACAAAACCCTTTACTGAATTAAAAAGGAAATAGCATTGAAAACCATGGCAAGTAAAATTGACACCGAAAAAAAAAAAAAAGTGGAGAACAAGCTTGGTGTGCTTTTCACAGAACACCAACTAAAAGAGCAAATACAAGTTGAAGGGGAAGTTGGTAGTGAAGAAAAACAAATGGCAAAGCTCCAAGTCCAACATATGGGTAATCCATGTTGCAGAGAACCAAAACAAAGGAAACAAAAGTAAAAGGCAAAGCTACAATGAAGCTGAATAAGTTGATCTGTAAGCAAAAAAGCAGGCAAAATCAACATAAAGGAACCAATAGCTAGACAAAAACCTGTTTCACTGTGGTTTTTTGTGGGCTTTGTCTTTTAAATCCAAGAACAGATGACAATTAAGAGGAGTCAGGTAGAAAACGGTGGTTAACCATAAAGGAAGAAAAATCAGGCTGGCCTTCCAAGAGCACAGGGCGGAAGAAAAGTGAACAAGGCCCTTGCAAACGGTTTTTCGAACATGCGTAGCCTGAGAATATTATACCCAGCCAAATGGACAGAAGCATCTGAAGATAATTAAATGACATTCTTAGATAAGTAGTGACACATGAATTTTAACATTCATTTATGATTGTAGGGAATAAAATCACTAAAATACTAGGGGAAATAGAAAACAATAAATCCCAAATTTTTCATTTAGCCTGGATTAAAATCTCATTTAAAACAAAGGTCACAGGGGTGCATGGGTGGCTCAGTCGGCTGAGCGTTCCACTCCTGATTTTGGCTGACATCATGATCCCAGGGTCATGGGATCCAGCCCAGCAGCAGGCTCCTTGCTGAGCACAGGGAGCCTGCTTAAGGTTCTCCCTCTCTCCCCCTGCCCCTTTACCATGCTCACATGCTCACCTGCTCTCTAAAATAGAAACAAACAAACAAACAAAAAGAAACAGAGGTCACAGATGAACTTGAGAGATTACGAAAGTTTGATTATTGATACAAAGCTTCAAGAATCTGATGCGCAAACCATGACATCCAAGAATATAAAGGTCAGAGTTGGAGAAGAATCCGATGCTTTAAATATACCAAGAAATTAAATATTAGCGATTCATTAAAGAAACACTGAATTCTGCCTAGTTCGTTTGAAGCTCTTCAGTAAGATTCTACTTTAACTTCACTCGTTTATTGCTAATAGGGAATTTTTATTTACCCTTTGTGTTTTTGTTTCAGGGAGTGGAATTTTAGTTTACTCATCAAATGTGACAACCATGAACGTTCTGAAGTTGCTGTAATTATCTCAACTGACACAAAAGCAGTCCCTCTTCTCCTGGAGTTGAGAAACCAGCAGAAAGCGCCTCTCTCCTGCCTTGTACAAATTATGGCAGAAGTGACCATAAACGGTCACTTTAGCAGAAACATTTTAAAATCAGGCTGCATCGTCACTTTTTCATCAATATGCACAAAAACAGAACAAGAGGTAACTCAAAATGAAGAACTCGAACATTAGCACCTTGTATAAAATGACTGGTGGTAAAGACTGAAAACTCCCCTATTGTTATAAGATACCTATTAAATTAAAATAATCATGAAAAAATAGGATACATATCAAATCACAACCACATGTAGAGTAAAAGGAACTCCCAAGTCTTCATGACCTCATTTTCTTAAAAAAAAAAAAAAAAAAAAAAACCTGTTTCTGCCTAACAATGATCCCAACATGTAGCAGTTTTAAAACCACCACCCTGTATTACCACTAACAACTCCAGGGAGTGGCTGGAGGGCTCTGTTCCTCCGAACTGTCTGGGACCATCTTGGCCTTGACTTGCTCATGCACCTTTGGTCAGCTGGCAGGTCATCTGAGTCTGGTGGTCAATGACACCATCATGTACCAGTCTGGCAGTGGGCTTCATGCCTGCCAAGGCAATATGGTGACCGGGCCCTGTCTGCCAGCACCCAGCAGGCCAACCCCGGGCCTGTTCACATGACAGTGGCCTAATTCCAAGAGAAAGAACAATCACGGCCCACTGTCACCTCCACCCCATTCAGTTGGCCAAAGCAAGTCTCAGAGGCAGTGTAGGCTAAAGCCTCCATGCCTGGATGGGACGAAGGGCAAAGTCTTATAACAGAGAGCACACGGAGGAGAAAGGATAGAGAACTGGGAACTTTCTGATTGACTTGTGCAACCAGTCTACCACAGTGGCAAAAGAATAATGAGAGCAGGTAAAACAATGCCATCTTCTTGATGTTAATAGAAACATTTACTACTGATATGGAATTAGATTCACTACAGTCTAAATTAAGAAAGACACATTATAAAATACTGTAGTCTTATATTTGTCAAATGAAAATATGTAAGGAACCCATAAGTCTCATCTAACACCGTTAACTAGAGTGAAAAGAAAGTACAGTTTTTAAAAACATGTAAGTCAATGAGAAAAAGATCAATACTCCTTTAAAAACTGGGCAAGTAGGGGCACCTGGGTGGCACAGTCGGTTAAACGTCCGACGTCAGCTCAGGTCATGATCTCACAGTCAGTCCATGAGTTTGAGCCCCACGTCGGGCTCTGTGCTGACAGCTCGGAGCCTGGAGCCTGCTTCAGATTCTGTGTCTCGCTCTTTCTCTGCCCCTCCCCAGCTCACACTCTGTCTCTCTCAAAAATAAATGAACATTAAAAACTGGGCAGGTGACATGATGAGACCATTCATAGAAGAAATGCAATTGCATGAATTAAAAATGGTCTAAACTTATTAGTAACTAAATCATTGCAATTAAACATTACACATATACATATCCATACACATATATAAGTATGCGGATATATGCACACAAACGCACATGTGCATACATTTATGTTTTTTACTTTTTATAAAAATATATAAATTTATGAATCTATTCTTAACACATTGAAAGGATACAATTTTGCCTCCCAAATTTGCAGAGATTTTCTTAAAATGGTAACACCTGCTGTTCTCAGAGTAAAGTTTCTTTTATACACCACCAATGAAAATGTAAACTAGAATAAGTTTTCTGGAGGCTGGTTTGTCAAGAGGCATCAAAAGCTTTGGTAATCGTCACGTTCTCTGACAAAGTATGCCAGGAAATGAATAAGGCATCCATCACAATTTAGTTCCAGATTTGTTCTTCAGAGTGTTATGTAGAGAATACAACATTGCAAAGAACCCACGTGACCAAGTGAAGGGAGTAAATGATATAAAATTAGAGTATATCCATATATCCATATAATAGAATACTTTTCAATCACCACAATTCTGTTGACCTTGAGAGGTTCATGATATGGTAATTGAAAAGATACGGTATGTCAGGTGGACTTTTTGTGTAAATACGTGTTTATATTTATACAGACCACAAAAAGCATCAATACTAAAATTTAAATAAAACTGTACTTTCCAATTTTTTCTTGTGTTCATTTTTCCATTTTTCTAAAATGATTTTATATTCCTATCATCAGAAAATAAAGCCACTTACTACCCAAACAGCATATTGGTGAAATATTTGCAGCAATTATCATAAACGCGGGCTCAATATCTTCTGTGTAGAGACTCCATAAGAAATACATGGCAAACAGCATAAACTCATAAAACAAGATAAACAACTAATTAAAAAACACCTTTAATGTAGAGAAAATATATGTGAATCTTAACACTAGCTAGCATAGGATTTTTTAAATTCTAATACTTTTCCACTGGAATAATACATGTGTACAATCCTTCTAGAAAGCAATTGCGCATGAATCAGGAGCCTTTACATGTAAGTCACAGAGCTGTAAAAAAGTATCAGAGGAAAGTATAAGGGAATTTGTTAGTGATCTCAGGAGGGAGAAGGTCTCTCTAAACAAGACAAAAAAATAGATGCCAAAATAGAAACAATGACACATACGCCCACACTAAAATTAAAATCGTTCTATGACAATAGACCTCACAGCTGAGTTGAAAGCAATCAAGAGATCGAGAAGCAAGGTGAGCCTTCCAGCCAAGGATGAGGAGTTCAGCAAATCATTACCCTAAAAGCAATTCTAAAGCTGAAAAAAATTAACAAAAACAACCATTTCAGAGCCCTGGACATCACCAAAGGCACACAACAACCTGCGAAGTGTTTGTGCGTATACAACCGCTAGACTTTCGCTAAGAACAGGGGGACTCTGCAATAGTCTCACCTTGGACTGCGACCAGAACTGACTACCCACCACCATCACCACCACCACTGCCATCACCACCACCATCACCAGAGGGCTAGTGCCTAGCTGGCAGAGATCCGGCCAGGGCGGATAGCTTTGAGGAGTGACAGCTTCACATGCCCACCAGGACAATGCCCAAACCTGCAGGTGTTATCAGTGAAGGTGACTATCTTGGAGGCAGGGAAGGCCCATGGCTTTACTTGTTTGAAGTTGTGGTCTTGGGGACAGCACATTCCTGGCTGAGGATGCACATGCATGAGCACACACACACACACACACACACACAGCAGGGACTGAGCAGGACACAAACACGGCATATCCCTCCAATGGAATACTATCCAACAGCAGAAAGAAATGAAGTCCTGACACATTACAATATGGATGAACCTAAAAACAATTATGCTAAATGAAAGAAGTCAGATGGAAAAGACTGTATATTGTAGGATTCCATTTAGTCCAGAAAAGGTGAATTTATTGAGACAGAGTACAGACCAGTAGTTGCTAAGGGCTGGGAGGTGGGAGTGTGGATTAACTGCAAATGGGCACAAGGAAAACTTGTGGGTTGGCAGAGAAGGTCTAAAAGTATATTGTGGTGAAGCTGCACAACTCTGTAAATTCACTTAAAATTCTTGAACGGTAGACTTATGACGGTTGCATTTTATGGTGTGTGAGTCATACTTCAGTAAAGTTATTTTAAAAAAGAGATAGGGAGACAATATTTGCGACATAGCTGAAAAAAAGCTGAACGTCCATAATGTACAGTTTGACACCTCGAAAGAAGAAACTCGGCAGGCAGACAGGCCGAGACAACTACAAAAGCCACATGTGAAAAGGTGACCAATTCACCTTGAAATGAGGGGAAAGCAAGACAAGACCGTATGGCCTTTTTCCACCTTCTCAAGTAAAAGACTAAAGAAAATGTCTTGTTCCCATTTTACAGATTGGAAAGAGAAGGTCAGAGTTTCAAAGTCTCGCCCAAACCCGTCTCTTCCGGTGGGGAGCGAAGGTTTGCCACCATGAACTTGCACGGTCCCTCCCCCACAATCTTAGTCCCTATCATCCCCAATCCAGCATCTATGTACACAGTGAAGATATTGAGACATTACAGGTTATGAGGGACTGGGCGAGGCTCGCTGAGCTCCGTAACGCACCCTGTCAGGCATTTGTAGTATTCCTATTAACACCTAATGGCCCATCAAGGCTCGTTATGGATTTTTGTTTTGCTCTTCGTGGCTAGATTATTAAGATTTCATTAATGCCAATTTATCACCAGGGCCCTAAGTCTAGCTAGCGTCGCTATGGCTTGTGGTAGAAGCCGCGGTTGGTGCAGTTTAGGAGATTTCCCCAACCCCCACCTTGGGCCGCAATGTCAAGGACCCTCCTCTGTCAAGAGAGCCGGTGCGCAGGGGCTGGCGCATCACGGCCTCTGCAAGCACCGGCTTAGAGCCAGAAGTCCTCGGCTATCGCCCCAGCCTCTCCCTTGTGTTTCAGTCTCCTCTCTTGTAACAAAACCACCCCTCCAATCTTGCTGCATTTGGGGAGAACGGAAGACAGGCTGGGTGAGAACAGGCTTAGGAAAACGTGGCACAGAAATAGCCTTCGTTAGAGACAGGGCCTACCTTAAGCCGCGTAGAACAGATATCCAGCCTCAGACTTTAGGAAACCACATTGATCTGGCTTTCAAAAAACAGAGCCAACCCAAAAGCGACCTAGACCAAAAATACTGTATTCAAAATAAAAGGCAAAGATCTCCTTACCTGACAAAAGCCTGCAGTCCCAGGGTTCTGTAGCAAGGATGCTGGGTCCATGCAGATCTTCCCACAGGAGACTGCAGAGCCTGGGAGGGAAGAGTAAGTTGGAGTATTTGGGACTCGGGAGGAGCGACCAACCTACTGTCTTCCCGTGACTGCCGGCGGCGTGCAGCAGGTGAGAATAAAGCCCGAGGCATGATTCTGAATCAGAGTCACCTGGGCACCAGTTTGCTTGGCATTAAAAGCTCCCCTAGTTAATTCTGATATTTCCTTAGGTTCAGGGCTCGTTGTCTTAGTACAGAGGATCTTAAAAGTAAGTGAGTATCAGGATCACAAGGAAAGTTACTAAAGACAAGAGCCCAGGATCCTTGAAATAAGACCGAGGACTTTGTATTTTTGCCAGGTTCTCCGAGTGATCTTGATATGACCCAAGACTGGGAACCAGTGAATCAGCAGATTGGAAATGTCTGCTGGGTCAAGCCATCCAACCATCTGGGGAAGGAGCCACTATGAGCTAAGTGGTGTTACCTGTGCAGTGCCTGGTTGTAGCAGGTCTGAGTAAATAACCACACCTGACTTACCTAGCACACGCTGCAAGAGAAGAGAGTTCTGGCACTTCAGGACGCCGGACACAACCCAGAGACTCCCTCTATGCATCGGTTTGTAAACTACGATCAGTTCCCCATATCTTGCTTCAGCCCCATGCAAGAACCACCCATGGACATCAACAGTGGATATCCAACAGTGCCTTAGTATCAACAGTTTAACAATGTGCATTAAGGGAACAGTGATGCTAGGGGGTGGGGGAAGGAGAAAGACAAGGGCTATTTACTAGGAAATCCCTCCCTTTGGGGACTTTCTGTCCACTGCCTGTCTCAAGGTATTTGTAATGAAATCTTCAAAAGCTGGGGATGAGTCAAAACAGGGTTTGTGTTAACAGAGATCAAAGCTTCTTACCATTCTAAGGGCTTCCCCAACACAGTGTGTACTAATTATTCAAGGATAAAAAGGGATGGAGTGACACAAAAATCATTCATTCATTCATTTATTCATTCATTCACTAAGTGCACAACGCTCGAGGATCTGGATTCTGGGATCAGGATGCCTGGTTCTGCCACTTCTAGCTACGTGTTTGTGTTGTTTAATACCTGTGTGTCTTAGTTTTCTCTCCCATTAAGTAGGGATGACAACAGTATCTACCTCCTGGGAATCTGGGAGGACTTGACATGTTGTGTAAGTATCAGGACACTGTCAGACGCATAGTAAGTGCCATGTAAGTGCTGCCTGTTATAATTCTTTACTTTCTCACAAGGCATGCTGGTGATGCACCCATGGAAATCCCCACCCTGCACTCAAGGGCCTTCCAAACAGGCAAAGGAGACGGGCAGGCGAGAGTCAACTGCTACAGTCCCGTGTGGTTGGGCTACAGGTCAGAGATGGCAAGTAATGACGGAGGGAACGCAGATGCAGGAGCAGAAGCCAAACGTCCCAGAGCGTCATTTGGTGGGAGAACTGGGGGACTCTCAGAAGCTCTCCCGAAACAGAGCCCCCAAACATGAGCCACCTGAACAATGTGAGGGGTGGTTTTCAAAATGCATATTCCCTGGACCCATCCCTGGAGACTCAGAGTCCCTAAGTTTGCAAAGGGCCCCAGGGTTATCCATTTGCAGTCCCCCTAGCAGGTTCCAATCTTTAGCCAGGCTTGGTGGGCACCGGCCTAGGGGTAGAAGATGAGTAAGAAAAGGACAGGAAGGAGCTCATGGGTGAAGAGAGAAGTGGGCAGAGGTTGGGGACCCCACCACATGGCCTGGCCAGACCTTCAGCTTGAATCCTAATCTAAGTCAGAGCCCTACGTCCCCACTGCATGCTAGATGCTCTCCCTCCAGTCCGAGTCAGAGCCCGATAGTCTCTGACCCCTGTTGCTAGTTTCGGACCACTTCTCTTCCCTCTTCCTTCAGAGATATTCCCCCACTTTGGAAACGAATAATTACTTAGAGTGTTGGCTTGTTTTCTTGCCTACCGGACATGAACTCCATTCTCTGCTCCTTCATCACTGGGTGGCAGGCACGCAGCATGGTGCCTGGCACGTTAGAGCAGCTCAATACACCTGCTGCCTCACGAGTGATCTGGGTCACTGCATCCGCTGGGTGAGGACAGCTCAGGTACATCTGAATTTGTTTACTCAGAGTCACAGACTTCTGCCTCCCAACCACTGTCAAGCTCAGGCCCGACTCTTTTTGCCTCCTTGATGCTTTTTCACCATTTTTTTTTTTAAATTTCTCCGAGGCTGGTGCTTCTTCACAATAAATTCTCTGAGTGTCTGGAAAGGCCTTCCGTGCTCGATCTGAGGCAAGCCCACTCACTCTTGGACTCTACCTTCCAAGCACTTCCAAGGACTCTCATCCTTCCGAGATGGCGCTCAGGGTAGAGTTCCATTTTAAACTTGATGGGTGAATTCTTCCGTTACATTTGAAGCAAGCTGACATAAGAAGAGCACGCAGCCCTCCTGTCCACAAATTTCATTTCCCCGATCATGAAAAATGCGGACTGTACGTGAAAAACTCAGAAAAACAAATGAAAACCATAAATTGAAATAGGGCCTCAAAATGTACCTTTCCAAACCCAATGAGACCCATATTTCAACTGGACTAGGAAAGATCCCAAGAGTGTGATAAATATTGCCATGAGCTCTAGAGGCCTGGCAGATAATTGAGGAATCAGAATGCGGAAGGTTAAAAGGAATTCCGGTCCAGGAACTGTGGGCCCAGATGTTAGTGTCATTTGCCTTAAATAGAAAGGCCAGGTAAAAATGATTCCAACGGAAACAGAGCAGCATTACCAAACCCCAGCCAAACACTATCCTCCACCAAAGCCAAAAAGCAGTTCTGTCACTCATCCGTTCAACAAATCTTTAATGAGCATCTTCTATGAGCCAGGCACGTCCTAAATGCTGGGAATATGGCACAGAACCAAACTGACAAAAATCCCTGCACTTAAGAAGCTTATCTGCTCATGGAGGAGATGCACAGTAAACACGTAAGTGACTTTATACTGTGATGAGTAGTGGAAAGTGCTATGAAAATAAAACAAAACAGAGCCGGAAGACAGAAGGTGCCAGAGATGGGGGGATGCTTGGAACAGGGTGGACAGAGCTAGACTCACGGAAACGGCAGCATTTGATCAAAGATCAGAAGTGGGTGAGCGATTGGGATGCCTACGTGCCTCAGTCAGTTAAGCGTCCGACTTCAGCTCAGGTCATAATCTCACAGTTCATGGGTTCGAGCCCCGCGTCAGGCTCTGTGCTGACAGCTCAGACCATGGAGCCTGCTTCTATCTCCCTCTCTCTGTTCCTTCCCCACTCACGCTGTCACTGGTTTTCTCTCTCTCTCTCTCAGAAATAAACATTAAAATTTTTTTTAAAAAACAAAGAGGTGGGGGACTGAGTCACATGGATTTCTGGGGGTAAAACCTTCCAAAACAGAAGAAACAAAGTGTGCTAAGTTTGTGAGGTGGGAACAGGTCTGGAATGTTAACACAAGGCGGCTGGAGCGGTGTGAAGGAGGGCAGGAGAGAAAGGCGGGGCTGAGCAGAGACTGCAGGCCAGCAGGGAGGCAGAGGCTAGCACAGTGCAAAGAACCCCAGTCTTTTTTGGTGGGGGGGCGGGGCGGTTATAATTCTATATTATCTTTATTTAGTTCGTTGCTCAAATTATTCCAACTTTGGCTATTGGAATCTCTTCCAGGTGGGCTCCTGTGTTCAACATGCCCTTTATCTTCTTTATTATTTTTTTAAATATAATTTATGTTAAATTGGTTTCCACACAACACCCAGTGCTCATCCCGACGAGTGCCCTCCTCCATGCCCATCACCCACTTTTCCCTCTCCCCCACCCCCATCTACCGTCAGTTTGTTCTCAGTATTTAAGAGTCTCTTATGGTGTGCCTCCCTCCCTCTCTGTAGCTCTTTTTTTCCCCTTCCCCTCCCCCATGGTCTTCTGTTAACTTTCTCAAGATCCACATATGAGTGAAAACACATGGTATCTGTCTTTCTCTGCCTGACTCATTTCACTTAGCATAATACCCTCCAGTTCCATCCATGTTGCTACAAATGGTCAGATTTCATTCTTTCTCATTGCCAAGTAGTATTCCACTGTATATATAAACCACGATTGCTTTATCCATTCATCGGTTGATGGACATTTAGGCTCTTTTCATAATTTGGCTATTGTTGAAAGTGCTGCTCTAAACATTGGGGTACACATGCCCCTGTGCATCAGCACTCCTGTATCCCTTGGGTAAATTCTTAGCAGTGCTATTGCTGGGTCATAGGGTAGGTCTATTTTTAATTTTCTGAGGAACCTCCACACTGCTTTCCAGAGCGGCTGCACCAATTTGCATTCCCACCAACAGTGCAAGAGGGTTCCCGTTTCTCCACATCCTCTCCAGCATCTATGGTCTCCTGATTTGTTCATTTTAGCCACTCTGACTGGCATGAGGTGGTATCTCAGTGTGCTTTTGATTTGTATTTCCCTGATGAGGAGCGACGTTGAGCATCTTTTCTAATGTTCCCCGTGAGATGAAAAAGTTAACGAGAGTTTGAGAAGCAAAAAACAAAGACCAAACTGTAACTTTCATCTCCTGCAATCAGAAACATGGTTTGAAGATGGCTAATGAGCCAGCAGGGTAGCAAATGCCTCCAGACACAATTTAATGTCACCTAAGTTCTTTGGCATACCGGCAAGGGTGCCCCACATTTGGGCAACACAGCACAACTCTTTCCCTTGAATTCAGACACGGTTACTGGTCCACTTGAGAATATACTTCTTTCACCAGAAATGAGAGAAATTGACATTTCCAGATATTAAATGGGTTCCCTGTTATTTTTAGGGCTTGGGCAGCTGAAGCCGCTGAACTCAAATGTGCTCCCTTGATCAAAGAGGCCTAAAAGGATTCCCCAGCCCTGAGAGCTGTGTCTCTAATAGGATTATGCCTGAATTAAACGACGGAACCATTTATGACTTAGGGCACTCTCTGGCTTTGAAGTTTGCCTCAACAAATGATCCATTTTTATATAAACCAGAGCTGGAGAATGACAAGGAAGCCTGCAAGTAGTCCCAAATGGAGAGCTTTGTACAAGATAATCGGGGGAGAAGAAACATTTGAACTAACACTCTGGATCTGCCTTTGAGCAAATGATGGCATAGAGAGAAAATGTTTTTTCTCTTCTGAAGCATTTGACAAGGCTGAGGTCATTTTTTTTTACTCAGAAGCAGAACGTGTCCAACATCCTCCAATTGTGTGTGTGTGTGTGCACGTGTGTGTGTGCGTGTGCAGAAGCACATGTGTTTTCACGAGCTTAGTGCAAACTCCCTTACAGTGTTTTTTCATTCAACATGCATCAGGTACCCACAAGGTGTCAGGTGGAGAGAGGTTAAAAAAACATGGGTTTTTTCCTCCTCAAACTGCTCACAGAGAGAAGAGGAAGGAGACTTAGAAGAAGGGGAAGAGGTAGATGGAGGGGAAAGGAGGTGGGGGGAGGAAGAAAATAGGGAAGAGGAGCAGGGACAGAAGTCCCTAGCTCTTGACTTTGGCTTGGCCATATAACTTGCTTCGCCCACTGGCATGTTAGCAGGAGTGACAAAAGTCTTGCCAAGGGGTTGAATGGCTGGGTTCGCCGGCTTGTCCCTCTGCCATCGCCATGACAAGAACAGGCTTCGACTAGCCTGTGGCTCCAAGGAGGATGAGGGACACGTGGAGTAGAGCCACTCCCACTGACTCCCAGCCAACCCACCGTCATGTGGCTATGACCAGCCAAGTTGAGCAGAGTCACCCAACTAAGTGCAGATGACTTCATCTGAAACACAGATGCTGAAGAAATTTAAAAAAAAAAAAAAAAAAAAGATTCTTTTAAGCACATGAATTTTGGGAGGTGTTTATACAGCAATGGTTAAATAACACAAGCATCATCTTCATTTTACAGATGTGGAAGCAGAGGCTACAAGAGGTTAACAATCTGCTTTGCTCAAGGTCATTGTTTAGGGGTAGGATTAACAAGCAGCTCTGTCTGGACTTTGAAGCCCATTCTTCATTGTTATGAAATTCTATCCATTGCTGAATCAATTCTTAAATGTTAAGTCATTCTCCCTACAGCATCAGTTGTTTCCTTTATATTAGAGAGTAACCTTCTAGTGACAAACTAACAGATTCACAGAAAAAGTCAATAGGACCTTTCTGACTAGAAAAATATATACATAAAACAGTGTCACATAGCTCAAGTTCCTCCGACAAAGCCCTGTGGGTCTGACAGCAAACACAGAAAAGACTTAAATTTTAATTTAAATGTAAGGGTTTCTTTTGGCCCTGTAACAACTCATCTCTCTTTAATTTATCAGGAGCCCCAGTAATAAAATAAGACCCAAATCTTCCAAAGAATAAAATATATCTACTCTCAGAAGGTTTGCAAATTACATATTAGTTAGCACTGACTTTCTTCTCCTGCTTAGATTGCCTTTTGGCTGCACCAGAGCTAGAGGGATGTGATGCCAGGATCACCTGACGGTTTCATGAAAAAAATCCACCAGTCCAAAGGCAAAGCCTGTCCACCCCCTCGCTCCAGACCTCCTAGAGCTCCGTGTGGAGAGATGCCGACTGAGTTCCGGTGACCAAGTGAAATGGATGTTTTTACAGAGTGGCTGATGTTCCACTTCCCTGGGGAGGTGGGAGCAGGCTGACCTCCCCGGGCGGTGCACCTGCTGTGCATTACATGTGTGCCCGCTGTCTGCACGAGCTTGTGGATCTTACCTAGATCATTTTCACAGCATCTGTGAGATATACAATGTCCTCTTTTTCGAAGTTAGAAAACAGAAGACGGGAGAGCTTTAGGAACACTCACACCGAAGTTACTCAACTAGGAAGGAGGAGAATCAATATTCGAGAACTTTTCCAGCCCTGTACATTACATGGTGCTTCATTAAAACAAATTCCTAAGTGGAAAAAAATAATTTATGAGTTAAAAAAAAGCTTCTGTTGAAGTACTGGGGTTGGTGAATAGGAGACTGTGTAAGATAGGATGCTCTTAGCTGCATGTAAGAAAAATCAATTAACGGTAGCTTACATAAGGAGATGTAAACATTTATCTTATGTAACAGAGAGTCCAGAAGCGTCGTGACTCCAGGGTTGGTGGATTCAGGGACAGGCACTGAACGCAGCAGAAGTACCACCACTCTTGTGCCCTTGGTGGACAGTGCCCACCAGCCACAGTATTCTTTCTGCGGAGGCCAGACGTCCTCAGTCTTTCTTAACTTGGTCAAGAAAGCTATTATCAATTAACTAGAGTTGGCAAGTGGTATAAAATGTATTCTTTTCTGAATCTGACTCTTGCCCGCTGCATAAATAATGCCGAAGCACCTGCCATATCCCCAGCAATCCTGACAACCAAAATAGCGGGAAATAGAACAGAAACAGAGCAAATGGTGCTGGCCCTGGACAGTCCAAAATCTTGCTGGAGAGACAAAATACAGACACACAGAACAATGAACAGATTTATTTTAAAGCTGCATTCCTGCAGCTAGTAGAGAACAGACTGTCTTCATCACTGGTCAAGAAGATGCTCTGTAAAGGGATAATACGGAGAGTTCTGTGGTTTTCACTTTTGGCCTGGGTCTTGCAACATTCTTACTAGTGGAGCCCCCACTTCAATCAGAATGAGTCTTGTACTGATTTCACTTTATTTTTCTATTTATAAACCATCTTCCCAAAGCTAGAGAACTTCTGTTAAAACACAGGACTTTTTTTTTAGAAAAAAATAGGGTTTGTGTATTAAATATCAATTTGTTCAACCATTAATAGAATGATGTCAATGTTTATTATGCTGTGGAATTTGTTTCAGAATTCTGACCATGATTACAAAGATTTATTTTTATTTTATTTTATTATCTTATTTTATTTTTTTACAAAGATGCTTTTAAATGAATATATGCTATTGTTTCCATTCAGACCTAAAATAACTTTTAAAAAATACTTCATTTATTCAACTTGTTTACAAAAATCCCTGTTCCCTCCTTCCAGGTGCTTCGTAACTTAGATAAAACCCGGATTCACAATATTGATTTCAGACTTCACGTTTTGCATCAAATTTCATTAAAGAGATATCTTCTTGCTTTGGACTCTGAAGACAGCCCTGGCTGAAATTCCAACTGTGCTGCGGGATTTTAATATGAGGTCTGCGTGCACTGGTGTGTAACACCTCATTTACGGAGTCATGGGAATGACAATCACATCCTTGGGTATCTGGGATGGCCTGTTCTCAGCCAGGGAGCCGGATGGAACACCACCAGCATTTAGAGACCAGACAGATTACCAGGAAGAGGAATGGCTGCATCTGGAGTCATGCACAGAGTCAAGAGAAATGTAAATTTAAGACCGAGTGAAAATTTGTCATGTCACAAATTCTCAGACTTCTTTGGCCACTAATCACTTCCGTGGTCACAACACAGCCTTGTACCACACCATTCACCCGTCATCACTGCCAAAGCACTATTTTCAGTGGGCTATTGCTAACCCGGCTGTGGGCCCGCACCTCTGTTTCAAGCCAGCACTGCCCCCTCCCAGTCTTACCTTCTCCAATGCTGCCAGTGATATTTGGTTTCAGTTTATAATATAATCCATAAAATATGCACGGCATTTATTTTTCAACTTTTACAACTCGATCTTTAAAACTCTTTGGAGATTGTATCTTCCAAATTTAATATTTTTAATTTTCCTAATGGTAGTCTACCTTAATTTGGCCAGTAAGGGCAAGTAATGAAGCTTTAGGAACCCTGATAAGATATAATTTATTACAATAAATATAATAGAGCAGGTTTCAGTTAAATGTAATTTTTTTTTCTTATTGTGAAACAAAGACATGCTCGTTACAATCAATTCAGACCCTCTCCAAAAGTATAAGGAAGAATTTAAAAGTCACCTTCAATCTCCCAGAATAACCATGGTTAGCATGTTGGGGCATATCAACGAAGACGCACTCACTCTCACATGCCCATATGCACACGTGAGCACATTTTCCATAAGATGGGGTCGTGCACACTTGACTGCCAGCTTTTTTTCACTCAATAATATACCATGGGCATTTTTTCCCATGTCAATAAGCACAGATTTTCACAATCAAATTAAATGCTGCAGAAGATCCCACCTACTGACTGACGTACCAAAATGCATTTTGCTAATCCTATGTTGATCATTTAGGTAATGCCAACATTTCAATGTTATAAATCACCTTGCTGGGAAGATGTGCTAGCATCCTTCCCCAGCCATGACCTGGCTGACCTCTCAAAAACAGAATAAGGACCTGCTATTCTGCTGCTGCAAAACCTTTTACGCTCACCACTATCTGTGGACATCACAGGGGACAGGACCCAGTGCCTGCGAACGCAGGGCCCGCAACTAAGCGGAGGACCCCCATGGTCCGTCTGCCAGGAGCTGAATGAAGCACAGAGGTCTCTAAAGACTTCTTCACAAGTTTACACAAGCTGTTCTCCAGAGCAGCTCCAGAAGTAACTGGGAGACTGGAAGGTGGAAAGCTGGAAATCTTACCCAGCATTATGAGGGACAATTCAGAGAAAGACTGTTCTCAGTCCCATTCCTGTGACTGGTCTCTGAGTGCTGGGAGGAAAACTTGCATTACAAAAAGAATGAACGAATGGTCATGTTGTGAAGGCGCCACCAGCGATGGGGCCAGCTTCTCTTCAGTTCTCCCCAGAAACAAAACAGATGAAGAAGTCTCACCGTCATCGCTTTTAGAAGCCAGCCCAGAGACCGCAGGGAGAACCTTCACTGACCCTCGACAGTGCCTGGGACTGCAGTTCGGAAGCCACCAGCCCAGGAAAGGCCACCGCCCAAGAGCGGCTTTATCCATTATCCAATGCTGCCTCCTTCAGCCGGCCTTCTGCAGGTGTACTTTCTCTCCCAAAGGAACGCAGTTGCTAACTTTCTTGTTTTTGTAGCCAGGGCTTTAAGAGTGCGGTGGCAGGACGCTCGGTGGCCCATGACCACTCCCTGCGAGGCAACTTCAAAGTCAGGTTGCAGACTCTTTCCCTCATGACGAACGGGCAACATGGCAGTTTGTTTTCTTATGCCTCTGCCATCTTAAACGGTTCATAATTGCCACAATCTCTCTGAAATCAGTTGTTTCTACAATTAATGACTGATTTCACAGGGCATTAACCATCCCCAGTAACAGTTCATTAACTGCTGGCAAGCGGGAATATGCCACCGTTCGAAGGCACTTACGCTGCGTTCAGAGGACCCGTGCCCGCAGGGAAATAACAAGGAAGATGGCCTTTCTGGGCACCTGGAGTCACAGCGCAGGGTCACAGATCCCCGCAAGATACTTTTGGTGTCTCCACTCCGGCCTGAAGCTGCGGCCAGGCAGCCAAGACGCCAGGGGGTGGCGCTGGGACCACAGTGGGAAGGAAGCGTGGCCCGTGACGGGGAGGACTACAGCAGTCCACTACAAGCTCCCGTGATTAGTGAAGGCAGGTGGTGGCAGTCCGCGGAGGGGGACAGCAGGAGGTCTGTGCAAAGGGCAAAAGGGAAGGTGACCGCTGCTTGCAGGGGCTCCAAGCCATTGCCTGCCCCCACACGCTGGACCTGAAGCTTCTCTAGAGCAAGAGCACTCCGGCACGGCATCCCCGGGGCCTAGCCCAGTACCTGGCACAGGCCACGCGTCAAGTAAGTGAACAAACTAGAGGCAGAGGGGAGTTCAAGGCCAGAGCGAGCCTTGCTGAGTACAGAATAGAGACCTACACCTACAGCGAAGGGGAGGCAAACCCTTATGCATGAGCTGGGCCGAATGGAGACCTAGAACGGGCTTGAGAGCACGCTCTCCAGATTCTGTGTTCCAGGCTGGTATTGAGCTGGCTTCCACTACGAGCTACGGGGTGGCTCAACTTTCTAATGGTCCTACCTTGGCAAGGCTGGCACGGGAACTGAACGGGCCTGGGGAGCCCGCCGGCGAAGGTCCATACCAGTGCACCACCAGGAGAGGGTGACTGGGGAGGTAATGTTCCCCAAATAGGGTGTAACCCTATAATGGTCAACAAGACCTCCATTTTGGCCCCCATTACGCCTTAAGCCTCACCCCAAACTCTTCTCTTTCCTTGCTTCTATCACACTGGCTTCCTCCTACATGCCATATTGTTTCCCACTTTTGGGCCTCTGCACACACTATTGTCTCTGAATCTAATGTGTTCCCCTTCCTTTGGTTCAGCTGATGCCTGGATGTCTCCTGAACTGAGCTCTCACTGTCTCTGCCAGAGAAATCTCCATTGGAACCGCTCTTAGTACTCGGTGCCCTTTGTAGCACAGGTGCAACTTGTCAGTGTTGTGTCACCGTGTGGTTAATGTTGTCATTCCCACTCACAACCAAACTCCAGATAACCCACGTGCACTGTGTTCAGCCCTGTTTCTCCAGTGCCTAGCACCATGCCTGGAACGCAGTAGGTTTTCAAAACATTTTTGCTAAATGAATGAAGGCATGTGAACGGGTCCTTTATTTTCCAGTGGGTGACAAGATTGGAGTCAATGAACAGGAGGAATCTGCCACTTCCTTCAGCAAACAGGCTGTCTTCACGACATACACCTTTGACCATCTTAGGGAGTATGAAGATTTTACTGGAAATAATCATTAAAAGACAAAGCAAATCAAGGCCAGAAATGGCTTGTTTTCACCCTGTGTGTTGTCTTTTGCCTATTCAGGCTAAAACAGCACATTTCCTGGGAGGCTGGGTATCTTTACAGATGAATTCACCACTTTGAAGCATTTGACAAAGGTTGACTTGTTCCCATCTAAGTTGACACCCTTTCCTGGGTTTCATGGGTCTCTGGCCTGAAAAATACATTGAAAACATCTCAAAGCCTTAGTAAAGTTAAATTGGAATCCGTTGACTTCGTCTTTATGGTGGGCATTTGCAAATCACTTTCAGGATCAGTGTGTTTGGGTTTTGTTTTTATTTTTGTTTGCGCCCCTTAAAAATGGAAAGAAGAAGAAATACGCCCCAGGGGAGGCTCACGGCTGGCTGGGACTGTTGGAGTTTTGTCATCTGAAGCTCCACTCGGGGCAGAAGGGGGCCAGGATTAGGGGGCAAACCAGCAAATGAGCTCAGAGAGGCAGGAACAAAAGCTGAAAGAGGTGACCTCACCTCACAGGGCCAAAGGAACAAAGCTCCCGCCCAGCCCTCGGCCACACTGCTTCAGCTTGGTCCCGGTCTTTGTAACCACAGCTTAACAGTTTACGTGGGTGACGTGCACAGTGCTTTCACGTTCATTAACTCATTTGATCCTCACAACTCGGGGGAGGAGACTGGGGCAGGACTTTGTCGGCTGGGAGAAAAACAGAAACTCAGCTTGCAAGGGACAGTGACCCACTCTTTTGACCCCCTCAATCAGTTTTCATTGGCGTATGTAACCCTTCAAAATAATACTTACTGAGAACTTGCTCTGTTAACACCAAAGACTCTGCAAAATGTGTTACATGCATTATCGTATTTAATCCTATCAATAACACCATGAGGGTGTGTACTTCCTTCATGAGGCCGCTGGAATGAATCACCACAAGTTTCTTTGAACAATGGAAATTTAGTCTCTCAGAGCTCTGGCAACTGAAGTCCAAAGTCGGTGTCGCTGGCTAAAATCAAGGTGCCAGAAAGGCTGCTTCTTTCTGGAAGCTCCGGGGCAGAATCCCTTCCTTGCCTCTCTCAGCTTCCACTGGCTGCTGCCATTCCTTGGCTTGCAGCCCCATCATTCCAGTTTCCAAGGCCAGCATATTTAAATCCCTCTCTGTATTCATCTCTGTCCTCTACGTGTCTCCTCCTCTGTGTGTCTGTGAAATCTGCTTCTGCCTCCCTCTGTGAGGATCCTTGTGATAGCACTAAGAGCCCACCTGGATTATCCAGGATCATCTCCCCCTCTCAAGATCCTGGACTTTAATCATACCTACAAAGTCCCTTTTCCCAAAGAAGCTAAAACTTGCAGGTTCCGGGGATTGGGACATGCGTATCTTTTCAGCCTGTCACAGGTAGGTAATGGTATTCCCGCTGCGCGGGCAGAGGAAACTGAGGCATGAGAGATGAAATCACATGCCCGAGGAGAGGAGACTAGGGCTTGACCCAGTCACTGTCACCAAAGCCCACCAAGCCGTAACGCTTTCCGAACTTGCCTACCACCGGCGCGCTCTTCTTAAAGAAACAAAAGACAACCCCAAGACAGTCTAATTATTCTCCTCCGGGCATTAAGTCTGAGGTTAGCAGGGACTGTGGCCAAGGAAGCACAGTGCCCAGGAAAGAAGCCTCAGTCCCCTTCCACACACACTCACACTCACACCGGACCACTCATCTTACTCTGTGAACAAGCGAGTCACTTCGGAGAGGCTCTCATCTTGAGAACCACATCTTGTTTCCCACGAAAGCCTTCTCAAGGCGTAGCCCCCTCACCTCGCCCCGTCTTCCCACGCCAGCTGTCACCCAGCAGAGGTGTGGGGAACAGTTTTCATTCTTGTGGTTCCTGGATTAAGGGAAATGTTTCCTTTGGAGCTGCTTTCCTACAGAAATGTATTACTGCGTGGATGCAAGTCTCCTCACTTTCTAATAAAACTATTACCACTTTAGGTCCAAACTGGTAATGGGAATCTGTAAGGGATCCAGCTTTACAAAAGCTTCCAGAATTTGTATCATACCAGCAACTATATATGCATGGATGGAGGTGAGAAGACACACACACACTCACACACACACACACACACACACACACACACACACACACAGATTTCCTCAGCCTCAGACTGCATCCTCTGGAACTATCTCAGAAGGGAGGTACCATCCAGGCCCCCTTGCCACTTCTGCATCGTGAGCAGAGTCACAGCAGGCCCGGAAGTGACAGGCCCTGTGGAAAATGGAATGAACACGCACACTGACTCAGCCTCAGGCCTCACAGATCCAGCAGGACTGAATGCAACTGTCGAGAGCGCATCTTCTCGGGGTTCCAAGCCCACAGCCCAGCCATTGCGAGCCCCTGACACAGCACTTGAGAAGGATGATCGGGGAACTGAAACTCTGGGTGAGCACGTGAGAACAAGAAATAAGGCCACAGACAGGGAAGAGCTCAAAAACAAGTCACAGGCAGACGTGATTAAGAGGCAAAAGGAGGACTTCAGAGCACTTCTCTCTGTGCGGGCAAAGAGGAGAGGACCGATGCTCGAGATGAATATAATACTGCCAGGGACCAAAGCAGCCAGCTTCCGAAGTCTCCAGGAGCCTCTTTCAGGCCATTCAGAGTTACTACAGGTGACGTCAAAGGACAAAACTAAGTTACAGCAACACCCTTACCTCTGCCATTTGATCACCGAACAGCAAGGTCCCCAACTGATTACTCTCGAGTGACTGTGTGTCCTTTACCACCACCAGGGACCACTGTCGAGCCAGGGGGCTGACCCCACATGCCACGCTGTAGGACAGAAGGCAGTGCTGTGTCCTTACCGTGAGTGTCCTCACAGAGCCATCTCAGAGCGTCTGGGACCCAAATCACATACTCACTTCAACCTACAAATGAGTCCTTCGAAGCCACAGCTCCTTAGTATCAGACGAAGCCCTTTCAGGCCCACGACCTCCGGGCAAGGCATCCAATCAAATTTTGCATCAGGATTTGAGATCAGGGTTCAAATCCCTAGGGGGCCTCATACAGACCCTGAGAGCCATCCCACACCTCCTGGGGAACCATGCTGGCCAAAATCAGTCCCATGCCCCCGTAAGTCCCAGATCTCTCTGACCTTGTGTCTTCTCACCCATGTGTAATGGGCTTAAGAATCTGCCCCTGGCCATCAGGAAGGTCCTGTGAAGAATACATATATGAGAGTGCTCTGTAAACTAAAATGTTTTATTTAGACACAGTAAAGAATGATAAATTTTCCACTGAAGAAAGAGTACTATACAAAAAGATTATTTTTGGAGCATGTGGGTGGCTCAGTCGGTTAAGCGTCCGACTTCGGCTCAGGTCATGATCTCACAGTCCTTGAGTCCGGGACCCACATCAGGCTCTGCGCTGACAGCTCGGAGCCCGGAGCCTGCTTCTGATTCTGTGTCTCTCTCTCTCTCCGCCCTCCCCCCTGCTCACATTCTGTCCCTCTCTCTTTCAAACATAAACATTTAAAAAAAATTTTTTTAAGATTTTCTAAAGCAATTGCATGTGTAATTCATCAAAACTGTTTAATGCTATTCAATTAAAGTTTGGCTGCAGTTGAAAAGATGGTCTTTTAAAACTAAGGCTTGGGTTGCCCCCCTATTAGGAAGACAGCTCTATTCAGGAAAGCAGGAGACCCACGTCGGCTAGAAACTGACCTCTGGGTCAGGGTTTACCCCGCAATTGTTAAATTTGCCCCTTGCCGATACCGTCCCAAAGAAGACCTCTCCAGTGTAATGACCTGCATTTGCACCCATTCTTGCTAAGCACACCAGGCCTCACTCCTGCAGGGTGCAGCCCACATCGCTCCACCAGAAGAAGTCTTGCACTGCTTGTCCAGACAGGCAGGTACGGCAAAGTGTGTTCCAAAGCCGAGGCAAGACAGGAAGAAGTTGCCTCCCTCTCACCCTACAGGGAGCTCTGCCCCTTGGGTAAAGGATGCATCAGAATTCAATGTTTGCACAGGATAGATAAGGATATGCCAGATATTTGTGAGAATTAGAAAAAGAGCTTCCCTCCAGGTGGGACAATGTTTTCAAACGTACCTCGTTCTCTGAGTGGCATGGCCCTGGAACCAGAGTCTCCAGCTTAATTAAGATCCAAAGTAATTGCCTTGGTCTATAAGGTCCTTGCCTGTCAAGTACCCGTGTACCCGAGGAAACTCCTCATGGGGTTTCTGCCTATTCCTTGGTCGTGCCGGCCACTTTAGCATACCTTTGCTCTTGACTTCCTTCTGCCAGGAACGTCCTTTCCTCAAGCCTCACCTACTTTTTTACCTAGAAACCCCCTATTTACCCTTCAAGATCCAACAAAGTCAGCCCCTTCAGTGGAGGCTTCTCCCTGCTCTCAGCCTTGCTTCATCCTTGATTCCTTGGAGGCCAGCCCAGCGCCTAGCACGGAGTGAGTGCTTGCACCTGCTGGGTGAAGGAAGGAATCTGTCCTTTAAGCCCCCTGGGCAGCCTGCATATATCTTGGTAAGCCTCCCAATGCCCCATGTTTGAGCACGTATCACTTTGTACTATAAATGTGAGTTCTTAAGGGGGAGGATCTGTGTCCTTTAAGTTCTGCATCCCTGAAATCCAGCAGAGAGCGCATAACATGCTTGTCGAACTGAAGGTATTCAAAGCAAGGATCTGTAAGAGCAATCGGCTTCAAAATTTTTATTTCTGGCAAACTGGTCCACATCTGACATTCAGCAGAGTGAGAATCCTAAGATGAAAGGTCTGTGCCACTCACTAGGGCTGATGACTTTCCTTAAGAGAAGCACCCGCTCAGAAGGTCCACATCAGACTCCTCTGAGCTATGTGCCATTGACCTTACTCTGAAGGATAGACACAGCAGGCCATAGGACACAGAAGGCACTGCAGACGGGATTGGGTTTCCTAACTCCCCTGTCTTTAAACTTTGTTGACTGTTGCTTTAAATATTTATAACCCAAGCAGGAAGTTTGGCTGGAATGGAGAAGAGTGGGGGAGGAGGATCTGTTTCCCTCTGCCTCGATGATGCTGGCTGGCGGAGTGCGCCCTCGCACTGCCCTTCCACGTCTTGGCCGCTGGCCCCCAAATGTCAGCCCATCCACGGCGGGTGGGGCGACTGTGTGGGGATTTTTAAATGACGGTTTTGTTTTTATCCACAGCTATTTTTCCTAGTCTCGGGATGTACTGTCGACCCAGTCAGGCAACAGGGACACAATGCAGAAAATTGTCACTTGACCCATCCCTGCGTGGAGGGGCTCAGCCATTATGTAAAAAGGCACAAAAGCTTCGCTTGGGGCCAAAAATTCCAAGTCAATGCTGAGTGGGCTGGGAAGTTAGAAGTGGGATGCCTCAGAGGGATGATAGGTTTTCTCTCTGGTTTTTTTTTTGTTTTGTTTTGTTTTGTTTTGTTTTGAGGAGAGAGTCGGAATCTTCCAGATAGGGCCTGCTCAATAGTTCTCAGCAGAAATAAATACTGCAAGAAAGATAAGCCCTGACAATCACCAGTGTTTATGTAGAATCTCTGGCAAACGGCATCCAACTCAGCGAGTTTTCAAATATGCATCACCCTGCCGCAACAGTCCCTCCCCACACTATTTCCAGCTAGTGGATTTTGTTTAGGACCGTTTTCATGATTTGCACTCGTTCTGTAAGCAACACGAGGACCGACTCCAAAAGAAAAGCTAATCAGGGCTCTACCCAGAGACCCTGCAATCGAAATCAGATGTGCTGAAGGAAAAATTAATGGAAACACAGAAGGGAAGGGCGCAATGCTGATTTCATAGCAGAGAGGAGGAGCTGACGGGAGGGGATCTGCGCTGGGCAGAGGCTCCGAGGGAATATTCCAGCTGTGCCATCGCACATTGTATTCATCATGCATGAGGCAACATCTGTATAGAACATCGGACGTTCCCGGGGCCCAAACATCAGGGGTAAAGAAAGCGTGTTTGAAGAAGGGGGTGAAAAGCAGAGTGGTTTGTGCGGCCAACAAATAGCCGCGAATAACCACTCGAGCGGGTGAAAGGAGACACTGGCGCTCAGCTTTGTGTCTTTCAAGCAGTTCTGCGGAGCGTAGCAGGTTGAGTGAGAACCAGCTCGGTCACGTGGTAGTAAAAACAAAACAACACCAGCAATACAGGGCCTTTGGACAATACCCCTGGAGGTGACCTTCACTTCTGGCTCAGACCGTGAGGTACCACGTAGGTGAAAGTGTGACTTGGGATGTAAATCAACGAGAGTCTCGTGAGCGATGAAATCACGGACGAAGTAAGATCTCTCACCACTGCGGAGGTGTGTGCCCACAACACGAACGAATGGGAAGAGCCAAAATGTTTTTGAGCTCACAGATGGTACCGTATTAGCCTACTTATTCATTCTAAGTGTGAGAAAAGAGCTTTTTAATCCTAAAAAATTGGAGACACTCATTCAGCCTGCCATAAATTATGTGATTGTAGCCAATCAGTGCTGTCAAGTTAAGCATTCTTTCCTTAAAGATAAAAATGCCTTCAAAAGACAGCAAAGCCTAAACCACCCTCTAGTGAAAGCTCTGATATTGGTGATCTCTTCCCTGATTTTTTGGCAATCTGTCTTTCCATTTCAGGACCAGTTAAAATGGCACGTCTACTGATGAAAAAGTCTCATGAGGTTAGCTCCAACCTTCCCCTGACTTTATCTTACACCTCTTTTCCTGTATCCACATGTACTCTTTTGATGTTTAAAGGCACGCATATGCGTGCGGATAAAATACACATCATGGCCCACATACAGACACATAATAGTTGCCGTATCCATTCACCCAAATCAGATTGGAGAGAATTAGCACATTTAACAGCTTTCATTCAAGGGAACAAGATGCATCACAAAGGCGGCCTAATAAAGACTTCATTTAAAAAGAATCTCCAAAAACATATGCACCCTGCCACCAGCTAAAGGTCACGTGCTTTATCCCATACATCTGCCTCCTACCTCTAAAAATATAAATAGAAAGCTATTCAATTTAAAAATTCAATTTATAAATTGCTCTGCTATGCTCTGTAACCACCATTAATAAATGATAATTGACTTCACCGTTCTGTAACCACCTTTGTTTCACTCGGGATACGTAGTCAATTACCTAGCAATAATGACGGCCGCATGCTATGTTACTACTTAATTTCACAGGCCTGGGGACGTTTCCGGATAAAGAGAGAACACAGGCAAAACGGCAAGTTTCTCCCTGTCCTTAACATAGCTCAGCGGTCCCATCAGAAGGGTGGGGCGGTCAGAGGCCTGTCAGAGGGGTGGGGTGGTCAGACGAGGGAGCCGCTCCTGCACTCATGCATCCTTCTGCAGGAGGCAGAGCATGGGATGGAAAGCAGGTGGGCACAGCAAAACAAAACGCATTTAGTGATCTCGCAGCATCCCTCATCCCGCACTTGTAAACCGGCCTCCCTGACCTCTAACAACAAGGGAAATCAGACGTTGGCTCTGCACAGAGAGAACCTTCTGCCACACTGTTTCATGTCGAATTCCAATCCCGCCCCCAGGAGCTGCTTTTTCATTTCACTGCTGCCCTTCTCTCGTCACCGGACCTGCCTCTGCATCCCCCTGCGGATCCACTTTCATCTTGGCGACACAGGGCAGAGCCTGCCTCCTCCAGTTCTGCTCTCAAGGACGGTTTCTGCTGAAGGCTCTCACGAAATGTGGCGGCTGTTTCCTCGCTGAGAAGTGTCTCTGCAGCATAGAGTGAAATGTCTGCTAGGAGATCATGCAAACCTGAGAGATTCCAGAGGTCATGGACTCTGGATTCTTCCTCCCATCCGACTTCCCATCAGCCATTTCAGGAGGGGCTACGGACGGAGCTGTGATCACCACCACTCCCGAACTCGTATGTCGAAGCCCTACCCGCCAGGGTGATGGCATTTGGCGATGAGGCCTTCAGGAGGTGACTGGGCTTAGAGGAGGTCTTGAGGTGCAACTCCCTGATGGGATTAGTGCTCTTATAAGAAGAGACACCAGGGGGCTTGTTCTCTCTCTCTACCACGCGAGTGCACGGATGGCTGGAAGGTGGCCGCCTGTAAGCCCGGAAGAGGGTTCTCAACAGAACCCAGCCATGCCTGGTACCCTGGTCTCTGACTTCCAGCCTGCAGAACTGCAAGAAATAAAGGTCTATTATTTAAGCCACCTGGCCCGCACACTAAGACAGGAGGTTAAAAACAAAAGCTCAAAATAAGAATCCAGCTAAAAATACCAGACATCTGTGCCTTCCGCCAAGTCTGAATTCCCACTACGTGACTCATGCTGTCACCTCAGCAAGTGACTCTGCTTCTCTGGGCCTCAGTTTCCTCATCTGTTAAATGCAAATGGGTCCCCCCCACCTGTGTCTCCACCACAGAGGGCTGCAATGAGAAATCAAAAATCATCAAAACAGGGCAAATAAATACTCAGCACAGTACTGGGCATGGAGTAAACTTTCGATAAATAAAATCAAGCTATCCCAATAAGCTTGGAAATAAGAATGTGCTGAGAAAAAAAACACAGTAAGAAGCAGCACCTTATGAAAAAAATTGAATAACACTTTCGAGTGACCGTTGGCACACCAACCACCTGGAAACCGCAAGGACGCACCACCTCCCGGCAACCCACCTCTACCCCCACAGAACAGCATCTGCCCCCCACCGCACCACGGCCTGAGAGACGCCAAAGCCCCAACCCCCAAATGAAGTCCATGTGGCTCTCTGAAGTCCAAGTATGAGCTCATCCCCTCCCTCACCTCGTACCCCCGAACCCCGCTATCCGCCAGTGACTCTGTTTTCACTTCGGCATCAACATCTGGTGCCTCTAATTCTATCAACACCCAAGCATATGGAAGGAACAACAAGACCCAGCAACGTGAACCATTATTTTTAAAAAACAAACTGGGTCCTAAATACCAATTGATTGCTAAAAGGGCACTTACTGAGGTTTATTAAGTACATAGAACATAAATCTGTTTGGCATGTAATTAATTCAAAATTACAGGAACACTAAATGTGTAATTAAATCTACATGGAATGTTTAGGCCTTTAGCTGGCATTTACAAAGGAAGCTACAGGAAATTTATTAGCTAGCAATTTATTGTTCAAAATACTGGCAAATCATGAGTATGTTGATTGAAATCTAGCTTGCTGTCAGTCTGATGTTATGCGCCAATTAGAGGTTCGAAGCCTTGCAAACACAAGTCTGTGGCTAAGAATGCTAAAAAGAGGGTTCGTCAGTTACAGCTAAGTTTGCTCTTTCCAGCAGCGTCAACAAGTGTCTTGACTCCCCTGGTGGATAAGGACACGCGGGGCATTCCTTCAAAGTCCTGAAGTACTTAACCGACACAGTCAAACCTGACACACAGGAGATCTGGGTGAGGTAAAAGCAATGTTAGATTTGGAATCCTCACCTGTCCACAGACTTCACCGTGTTTCCCCAGAACAAAGATTTTCTCCGACCTGCTTGAAGTCAAAAGTGTAATACGAGTGGGGTGCCTGGGTGGCTCGGTCGGTTAAGCGGCCAACTTCAAACTTCAGCCCAGGTGGTGATTTCTGGTCTGTGAGTTCGAGCCCCGCATTGGGCTCTGTGCTGACAGCTCAGGGCCGGGAGCCTATTTTGGATTCTGTGTCTCCCTCTCTCTCTGTTCCTCCCCCACTCACACTCTGTCTCTCTCTCTCTCTGTCTCAAAAATAAAGATTGGAAACTTTTTTTTTTAAGTGTAATATGAGAAATGTATAAAATGAAAGACTCCAAAGTCATTCCAGACCCTTCTCTGCTCAATTCTAGGCTCTGCAGCAGACTAGGACTAGAGAAGACTACCCAGTGTCCAGAGCTGGCTTGGCCCTCAGTTGACGGTGTGTTTCACAGGTGCCAACAGTCAGCATGGGTACAGGGGCTCTGGGGCACTCTGCGGGAAACGGCCCCAGCAACGCCACCTCCTGAATGCTGCTGGAAGGCTTTGAGAGCGGAAAACCAAGCACAGCACCACGCTCCTCAAACCTGGGGAGGACTCTGTTCCAGTGCTCCCAGTGAGCCCAGTCTCCAATCTTTTATTTGACAGTTGGGTAAGAAATGTCACCTTCAGCTGCTGTGTTCGGAAGTGGCCACAGGTGCTAAGCGCTAGGTTTTGCAGAAGAATCCCCCTTACCTTTAATTAGAAGGGATCGGAGTTTCTACACATTCCACCTGTGTTCATTACGGTTTCATTCAGCTGCGAGGAATATAAAAATCCGGCCACAATATCTGCAAAACCAAGGGTGTGCTTTTTCCTCACACAAAAAGAAACTTGGAGAACTATGGTCCGGTGCTGGTGCAGAGACTGATAGCATCGCGCTCCACCTGTCCCTATCCTTGGCTCTGTCATTTCAGGGGGCTCCTTCATCAGCTCATGGCCACAAAATGGCTGCTGCAGCCCCACCCATCATACCTGTATTCCAGTAGAGATGAAAAAGAGTGATAGCTCATTATCTGGCCATCATCTGGCCTGTCATTGTGACAATAACAGTATTGGGAAGGCAAAAGACCTCCCAAGAACTCCATAGCAGACATATCCCTGCATCTCCCAATAGCCACTGCATCCAATTGCCACCTCTAGCTGGAAGGTGACATTCGAGAAGGGTGTTGTAATAGAGACTGAGCCAGTCTCCCCCCTCACCCCTTTTACATTCAGCCCCGGTGACAAGCTATTCAGTGCTTGGTGTGGAGTGGAAACTCATATGTGTCAAATGCATCTCTGAGATGCTCCAGAAACCACTTCCCCAGTTTATTCAACCAAACACTATGCAGACACGGGAAATACAAAAGTGAACAGGTCAAATACTTGCTGCTTTAAAACAAAAAACAAAAACAAAACTGCATTTTGGATGAATAGGACAGGATCCCAGAGTTGAAAGGGATGCCACACGAGCCTACGCTTCCCAAAGAACTATCTACCACGATGCAAGAGGCCATCAAAGGCCAACACCACAGCCACCAGCCCGGTGTGCCTAGCTGGCACTTGAAACATGGCTCATGTGACTGAGGAACTCAATCTATTATTTGGATTCCCATTCATTTAAATTCATATTTAAATAGTCACATGTGGATACTGTCTATCACACTGAACGTCACAGGGTCTATACATCTTGTATACACACATTAAAAAACCAGAGGCTCTCATTTCATTCATTTATTTGGGAAACAATTAAGCTTATTTATTTACTTTGAGAGATACAGAAGGAGAGCAAGCAGGGGAGGGCCAGAGAGAGAGGGAGAGAGAGAATCCCAAGCAAGCCTCCATGCTGTCAGCTCAGAGACCGACGTGGGACTCAAACTCACACACCGTGAGATCATGACCTGAACCGAAATTCAGAGACGACGCTTAACCGACTGAGCCACCCAGGCGCCTCCAGAGGATCTCATTTTGATAGAAGGATGCCCAAAGGCCATGGAAGACTAGAGGTAGAAGCCAATTTCTAGTCAGTGTGAGTGGAAAAAAGAGAGGATGGATTATTTAATCTGGGTTTTGTAAGATGTATAGGAGTTTGCCACCTGGTAAAAGAAGGTTAAGGGAAAGCATTGCAAGCAGACAGAAAATTGTGTACAGAGAAAAATGGAAGAAAATGAGGGTCAGAAGAGACCCTGAGCCAGAACAACCTAGTTAAGACGCTCCCAAATTGCTGACTCACAGAAACTCAGATAATCTATGTTTTTTTACCTTAGATCACTATATTCTGGGGTAATTTGTTACACAGCAATAGGTAACAAATACAAGACAAAACACCATACTGTGCAGGCACTAACTTCATTCTGTGAACAGGGATGGGGAATCAGAACATAACAGAGGTGGTGCTGTGGCTCAGCAGACAAGACAGAAAGGCCTAGGAAAATGTACATATACCAAGCTTGTCTCTCTAACACATCCTGCCTCGGCCTCTAGGGAAGACCCAGAGGGGGCACCTGGGTGGCTCAGTAGGTTAAGCACCTGACTCTTGATTTCAGCTCGGGTCACCACCTCACATTCGTGAGTGTGAGCCCCGCATTGGGCTCTGCACTGACAGCACGGAGCCTGTTTGGGATTCTCTCTCTCTCCCTCTCTATCTGGCCCTCCACGGCTCTCTCACTCTCTCTCAAAATAAATAAATAAACATTAAAAAATAAATAAAAAGCTCCAGAGGCTCTAGACAGCCAGGGCTTCTGAGCTTTCCCAGCCCTGCCTGGCCCATAAGCTTTCCGTGCCTAGAAGGCCATTTAATTTCAAGAGCAACATTTCAGAGGACACTAAGTTTAGCCTCCCTAACCATGGTCCCTGCAAGCAATTACCTTTTCTTCTGGATAACATGCCAACAAGCATTTTAAGGGCAGAACTCCTATTTTTAACTTCCATATGCCAAGCTGAGAAAAGGGCTTTATGCAAATATAGCAAAAAAATATATATACCCTCCCAAAAGTCATCATCATTAGGCTTATTTCAAAATCATATCTAATATTAATTCCCAGGCAATAACACCCTTCGGAATGAAAAGATTTGATTACTCTATAGGAGTTCTAATGAATAGCAGCCGCCACTCCTCTATGCAAACCCACTCCCACTCTCTAAGCATTTTAAAGAATTTTTCTTTTCTTTATTTCTTTTTTTTTTTTTTTTAAGTAACATCATATAGAGTTCGGAAACACCAGCGAGAAAACATCCTGGCTTCAGAACTGGAAGATCATAACCCTCGGGAGGCCCGGTGACAGGGGCCAGAGAGCATGTGGGACAAGTGGAAGGAGTGGACGCTTCTCTGCACGACTTAGGGCCAGTCCCTTTCCACCATAGGCAGGGTCTCTAGAGCAAATATATCCACTGGTCATAAACTCCAGTTCCAGACCAAACAGTAGGGAGGCAGGAAACCTGAAGTAGCTATTTAAACTCAGGGCTATGGGTTTGTTTTTTTTTTAAATTAGCCTCATATTTAAGCCCAAAACTGGTGTAGGCAGATACAACCAGCAAGTGTCAGCAGTATGACCTTGGTGTCCACAGGCCAGAGGAATCTGTTTCTCATGAAGTTTCATAAAAACGCAGGATATGAGCACTGAAGGGTCCCGGCAGTGACTGGAGGCAACCCTCCCTTTCACCAATAAGGAACTTAAGGCCGGGGAGTGGAGGGGACTCACCCCAAGCTGCATGCATGTTGACCCAGCTGGAGCAGAAGCTCGGGCTTTCTCCAGCGATTCAGAAGAGTTACGTCCAACACTCCCTGGATCCAGTCTCAGAGGGGTGATAACACAACAAAGGATTATGACTCGTGCGAGCTGACCGGGAACTGTGAATCTTAAGAAGGGATGCTTCTTGCTTCTAACTGATAGGGCTCTGTTAGGAAATCTACTCTCTTCTGCCCCAAACTACTTTAGTTCCAGGACCAAGGCAGATGGGGACAAATCTCATTCGCATGAAGCCCCATCAGCATTCCTGTGGGACAAAACAATAGTGGGAAACCAGCCGTGAGGTGTCTCTACCAGCTACCACATTTGACAAGTTATAGGATCTTCGAGAAAAGGTTTGGAAGGACTATTTCAGGCGGCAAGACTGTAGATGTGCTGTGCGCCCCCCCCCCACCCCTCCCCCCGCCCCCGCCAGCCCCCAGGCATGCAGCCTGCTCTCCTGGACCGGCTTCTCGGTGCCTCCCGGCAGAGAACAGATTTCTGTCTTTGCTCTTCTCTTTCTGTGACTGAAAAATTCATGCACACATATGGGAAAAAATGAAAATATGACAATAGCCTATACAAAGAGGTTAATTCTCTTTCAAACTCCTGAACCCAGGCCCTCCCTGCCTCTAGATGCAAGCATTATTCACCATATTTTATTTCATGCCTATGCGTATATCTCCTTTTCTTTCCACCAAGGGGAACATTCCAAACTCCTAACGCCTTTGGTATTTTTCACTCAACAAAAGAGCTTTGAGATCTTTCCATGTCACCGTATAGAGATCCACTTTATTCTTTTTTCATGAGTTCATAATATCCCATTGTTTAAATATACAATCATTTATTTACCATTCTCTTATTAATGAACATCCTGATTCTTTCTAATCTTCTGTTTCTCAAGTCGAGGCTGAGAGGACCGTCTCAGCACAGGTCTGAAGGAGAAGTCCCATGGCAGGCTTGCACATGATGGACATCTTTAAATCAGGGACGGGATGTTAGGTCAGCCTGGTAATCGCAGCGCCTCTGTACAAAACCAGTAGAAAGCTGCCCAGGTTTCCACCTCAACCTGGCTTCTTGTGCCTGCTTCCTCCCTCCCCCTGCCCTTCCTCCTGTCTTCAGATGGTCGGTCTCCTCCACAAAACCCCCATGCTCCTCTGAGTCCCGCCAGAGGAGCCTGAGTCCCACCATACGAACCTGCCTCCCTATGTAGAGGAAAGCAATTCATTACATGTCTGCTAAAGAGCCCATAAGTGCATGAACGGGTGATGGAGTGAACAGCAGCCACTTAATAAGGGTCTCCCAGTTTTCGGTGGATTTTAACCCTTTTAACAGGAAGATACCAGATCTCTCCCTTCTTGAGTGTGGACGAAGATGTCTTCCCTTAGGTCATGCCCATGTTCTTCAGGGCGACCTTATACGTGTAGAAGGAGCAGAGAGCGCACCTGGACCCTCCCAGGCCAGTGGCCACCGTGTGCGTGCATGCGCACGTGTGCACGCGTGCATACCGAGCACGAAGCAGGCCATTCCATAAACAACAAAAACAACAAAAGCAGACTGCCCGTGACCTTCAGAAGAACGCCGCGAACCCCCCACCCCGCCCCCGGTGAAGGCTGTCTGCAGGACTGCCTGGGGCTCTTTTGTTCGGGGCTGATTGGAGCTGTCATGGACACAGTGCATCTCCCAGTGGCAGCTTGTTGTAAACCAGGCAAGCTCTGTATGGATGCCCTGCCCGGAATTCACTCTGGCAAACAACCCGGGCCTTACTCCTCCGACGAGGGGAGAGTTTGCCGGAGATAAGGAATCGTGGCAGCTGAAAACCACAACAGCTTATGCTGATGACTAAGGAAGTGCCAGGCACAATCCTAAGAGCTTTGTACACAATCACACAGCTGATCGCCACCCAGTGCCGTCGTACTGCCATTATCCCAGTTACAGAGCAGGAAACCAAGGCACAGGGGTTGAGTAACTTATTCAGAGTCCCAGAGCTGGTAAGCACCAGATGTGAAGCAGGAATCTAGGCCCAGGGCTATTTCCCACTAGGCTGGGGGCAGGGGTGGGGGTGTCTGTCCACACTGCAGGCACTGCTCTCAGCAATCTACACTTATCTCCAGTGGTCTCTCCAGCAGCCCCGTGAAGCGGGAACCATGAATAACTCCTTTTGCCAATAAGGACACAGGAGGTCACCTCAATAAGCCTGTGGAAGATCCCGCTGCCAGTAATTAAGCTTGAGAACCCAGATTCCTTCAGCTCCAAAGCTGGTGCTCAGAACCACTGCTCTGCACCACTTCTGATCCCGCTGTCCCTTCCCACCCCCTAACCCTCCCTCCCACCCGCAACAGCTGCCCTCATGTTTTGCGTTTAAACCACAAGCGGCATCTTGTACCTGATCCTGGGACTTCAGCAAACTTCAGCGAACCTCAAGGGCTTGTGAAACCTTTTGGTTTTAAAAACAGTCAGTGGCTAACACTATGGATAGAGACAAACAGGCTATCAGAAACACAATAAACTTGGAAGCAGAAGAGAGGCTACCAATTGGCCCCCGGTTCCAAGGAGACAATGGTAATAGGTATCACTTTGTGAGTGCTTATTGCCAGATACTGTTCTAGATGCTTAACCTTTAAAACTCATTCAGGGATGCCTGGGAGGCTCAGTCGGTGAAGTGTCTGGCTCTTGGTTTTGGCTCAGGTCATGATTTCACAGTTTGTGGGACTGAACCCAATGTCGGGCTCTGCACCGACAGCCTGGAGCCTACTTGGGATTCTCTCTCTCTCCCTCTCTCTCTGCCCCTCCCCTGCTCACACATGCATATTCTCTCTGTCTCTCTCAAAATAAATAAACATTTTGAAAAAATCAAAACAAAAGTCATTTAATTCTCTCAACTACCTTCTAAAGTCGGTAGCACGGTCTTCATTTTACAGGAAAGACAAGGCACAGAGAGATTCAATAAGCCGCCCAGAGTCACGCAGCTTATAAGAGCAGGACCAGGAGTCAAGGCCAGGCACTCTGGCTCTGGAGTTGGGTTGCCAGACTTAGCAAATTACAATCACACACAGCCACACACACACACACACGTCATTGTTTCAGTATACAAACGTTGCACGCCACATCCCTGCTCCTCCACAGCCTATGTGATGCACACACAGCGTGCTTCCCTGTACGTGCAGTGATAGGCTCACCTTTGCCGAAGATCCTAAGTGGGGGAGATACCCACCACCGGTCCCAACCCCTGTAACCACACCAAGACTGGAGACCCCCTCTCCAGCACCTCCCCATTTCCTCATCTGCCAGCACAAAGGATAAACACACACCCCTGTCCCCACATAGGGCACCCTCCCAGCCCCGTGTAGCTCGTGATGATAAAGAGAGGGCTCTTTATCCACCTCTGGACCACGGAGCTTGTCCATGCAGCCAGTAGCTGCTTTCTACTGATGTCTAGGATAAAGCCGAAACCATTGTGTTTCGCATGTGCACAACGCAGGTGAGGCTGATGCTCCCCTTGAGCTTGGAAAGGAGTGGAGGGCACCGAAGGGCCCTCCTACCCTTCACGGGGAGTCCTGAACAGGAGACCTGGGCTTCAGTCTAGGATGTGGGCGCAGCAATAGGTGAGGCTCCTCTGAAAGTAACAGAACAAAAAGAGACTCGTGGCCGTGTATCTGGCGGGAGGACCAGCAGAGCTTTGGGGGCTGGGGCGGGGCAGGATAACCCTCAGAGCAAGCAAACGTAGAGCGCAGCTCAGAGACGAGGCCGATTCTCTAGATACCTACAGGGCCTGCTGCGGCATGTGTGCGTGGATCCAGATGTGGATTTCGAGATTGCCATTTGGGGTGCTTCCTGGGGCTAAGAACCATGAAGACACATGTCCCCCCTGCAGTTTTATGACCATGTTTAGCAATGAGTGATGCTGAACAGAACAGAACAGAACCATTCTGCGGTGAGCGCCCAGGCCTTGCAGACGCTGCCTCCCTCCTCCCCAGAGCGGGGCTGGTCGAGGCACAGACCTCCTCTCTGCCCCCAAAGCTTTCGGTTTCCACAAAACGGATTCTCAGCAAAACAGCATCCTGGCCGCAGGTAATCGCGGGCCGCTTTCTCTTTAAATAGCTTCTTTGTAACCACAAACATGTATGTTTTTCATAAAGCTCTGAAAATTGTACTAGGCCCTGGGGAGGTACCAAGTGGAAACGCGGGTGCCGTGAGATTAGAACTCCACTACTGCAGAGGTACACTGTGCTGTTTGTAACAATTATAATAATACACCTGTACCACCATTGTCAGTGTGGACCAGCCACACGGGGGCTCATTAGTATTGTATTAGGGCTGCATGGGGAAACAGATAATGGCCCATAATGAAAAATGCCAAATTTTCTATATAATAAAAATGAACTTGATTAATGAAAATCACTTTCAGGGAAAGAGTTACAGCGTTGTTAGAAATAAAAAATGATGTATTAATCCGACATTCTTACAGATGGTCCCAACCTCCTGACAACTGCTATTCATTTGAGATGCTATTAGCATGCATAATTATGCTAATTAAGTTGTAATTAAGCACCAATTCTTCAGAGGGCTTTTTTTGTCTATCATTTAATACAACTCAGTTGCAAAGAGAGTGCTTAAAGCTTTGTACAGTGTTTCATTCAAAAGGGGTTCCCAAATTTCTTAGCAAAGATTTAGCAGCTGAGCCATGGATAGGAGCTCTAATCCTTGTTTTGGTTAAAGAAAAGTCAGTAAATACCAGCGGGGTCTGCCAGTTGTTGATAAAATAATGAACGCTTTCTGCTAAAATGAGCACGGTTCAAACCAGGGCAATTACAATGAGAACAAAATGTATAATTATCAGTAGTGATAGAACCATTGTCCTATTACATGGTCGTTTTTATTCTTTTTATTTGAAAAGAGGGGACTTAAGGAGTACATTCAATGAGAAATAATTAGAAAAAATGGCATTCAATATTTTATTAAAAGTAAAATAAATCAGAAAGCTAAGGCTATCTCATGGGGGGAGGGGATATGCATACAGAAGGAATCAGTGATTTTGTTTCCAGTTCCAAAGGTTATTGAGATAAACATTTTAAAAAGAACACCAGAAACTGATAAAGTGCACTTCAATGGTCTTTTCAACTCAACTATCTACAGAGGCAAAAGCAGACTTTTTAGTGGAGACGTTGGTTAAACTGGCAATTCCAAAGATACATGTGTACCTGCCAGTTTGACTGAATTCTACCACTTTTGTTCCCAAATATTTACTGTGTATGAGTATGTTGGATGCAGATTCGAGATCTGTTTTGTTTTCTCACTAGTTCAGCTGTGATGAAGCCAGAAACAGCCAAGGAGCTTAGAACAAAGGGGAATAAAGGGCTTGAGAACAGTGTTTGAAGGAGGAGTTAGCAGGGTCCGTTTTCCCGGGACGCCAGCACCCTGTTACCTTCCTTGCAAAGCAGAGAAATCTGTTTCCCGTGAGCCGCCTTGTCATCTTTATTCTACCCTGAGCTGAGGGGGCAGAATCAATAAACAGACCTTGAGGAGCCCGGATTCTCCCTGAATGTAACTTTAAGCGACTTATTTAAAAGAAAACCAAGAGCCTACACCATTGCAACCCTATATCCCAACTGCCACATAAAAAACGATCAGAGTTTAAAAAAAAAAAAATAGCTCCAGGAGGGAGCATTTGAAATACCGTTATGCCAAATCTTGGCAACCCATCTCCCTCCCTCTTCTAAGTATGGCATTAAAAAAGTAAACATACACTTTTTCTTTGAAATGAGCTTTGCCTGTCTTTTCTGTTTCAATCTCTATTTGGACATGGTCTTTGCATTTAATTTAATTTTAAGCCTCTGGAAAACGAACTCCTCGGGTAGTATGCTCTGCAGAAACCACTCATTTTGTCTAGTCTCTACTCTCTCTGCCTGTAGGCCAGCGCAGGAGGGAAGGAGCTTACAGAAGAACATTGTACTGGAGGGTGGGAGAGGCAGCTGGTGGCCTGCCTCAGCCGCAGTGTAACATTCACCGAAGTGTTCAGCAATGTGCCCTCATCTGTAAAATGGAACGCCCAGTAGCTGCTCTGGATGGTTCACATGGAGGACCAGACAAGGAAATATATAGGCAAGGTGAACACAATGCCCCGTTACATCCAATGTGTGGGATTTCTGCTCAACAAAGATGTCAGGTGTTACTGAGACCCTCTGATGCTGAATGTCCAGATGCGTCCACACCACAGACACAAATACACTTTTCATTTGTTCATTCATTCAAGAAATGTTTACTACGTATCTACAATGTGTTCTATAGAGTTTGAAATGTTGGGGATACGGCCGTGAACACGTTGCCACACTTAAATAAGATGCCAGATATAAGGGCTATGGAGAAAATAAAACAGAGTGACATGATAATTACTGGATTCAGGGAGTTGCTTTTGATAGGATGGTCAGGAAAGAAAGTCATCTCTGAGATGGTGACATTTAGCAAGACTGGGAATGGCAGTCGGTGACAAGCGTGTACCACGTGAAAATAAAGAATGGGATTTCTAAAATTCAAAAGCTTTCATGTGGCAAAGGAAACCATCCATAAAACAAAAACACAGCCCATTGAAGGGGAGAAGATATTTGCAAATGACAATACATACATAAAGAACCGCTAAAACTCAACACCAAAAAAATAATCTAGTGAAAAATGGACAGCAACCCTCAATAGACACATTTCCGAAAGAGACATCCAGATGGCCAGCAGACACACGAAAAGATGTTCGACATCACTCCTCATCATCATTTGAAATGCAAATCAAAAACACAATGAGATACCACCTCACACCTGTCAGAATGGTTATTATTAAAAAGACAAGAAACAACAAGTGTTGGCGAAGATGTAGGAAAAAGGAGCCCTCATGCACTGTTGGCCGGAATGGAAACTGGCGCAGCCACTGTGGAAAACAGTATGGAGTTTCCTCAAAAAAATTAAAAACTGAACTACTATGCAATCCAGAAATTCTACCTCTGGTATTTAACGTAACAAAAGAAAATGAAAGCGCTAATTTGAAAATATATATGCACCCTTATGTTCACTGCACCATTATTTGCAATAACCACGATAAGGGAGCGGCCCAAGTGTCATCGATAGACGAATCGATGAAGATGTGGGACACGCACACACACGCGCACACACACACACATATACACACGCACACAGGCATATACACACACACATACACACACGCACACACACATATACACACATGCACGCACACACATATACACACACATATACACACATGCATGCACATACACACACACACACACACACTGAAATATTATTCAGCCATAAAAAAGAATAAAATCTTGCCATTTGCAACAACCTGGATGAGCCTAGAGGGTGTTACGCTAAGTGAAATTAAGTCAGACAGAGAAAGACAAATACTGTATGATCTCATTTATAAGTAGAATCTAAAAAACAAATGAATAAACAAAATAAAACAGAAATAGGATACCACAAACAAACTGGTGTTTGCCAGCAGGTAAAGGGGTGTAGGGGGGATGGACAAACTAGGTAAAGGGGATTAAGAGGTACAAACTTCCAGTTATAAAATAGGTAAGTCACAGTGATGTAAAATACAGCATAAGGAATAGAGGTGATTACATCGTAATAATTTTGTATGGTGACAGATGGTAACTAGACTTACTGTGGTGATCGTTTCATAATGTTTACAAACGTGAGATCACTATGTTGCACACCTGTAACTAATATGGCATGTCAACTACACTTCAATTAACCAAAAAAAAAAAAAAAAAGGAGTAAATTCCACAAAGAACATACAGAGAGAATGGGTAGCGCAAAGGCCCTAAAGGAGGATCGAACTTGGCTGGTTTGAGGGATGAGGAAAAAGGACAGGATGACAGGAGACACCAAACAAAGTTGGAGATTGGAAGCCCGTGGGGTCAGAGGAGAGATGAGATCATACAAGTCCTCACAGATGTGATAAGGAGTTTGGATTTCTTTCTAAGGGTGATGAGAAGGCATTCGGTTGTTTCCAATCAGGTAGAGATATATGTGTGTGAGCTTCTGGAGAGGACTGGGTTGCGGGTGAGCAAGAGGAGAACAGGGTTAAGAAGCCCTTTCAGGAATCCAGATGGGAGACAGAGGCTCGGGCAGAGGAGGTGGCATGCCCACGGGGCAAAGTGGCCAGCTGGGGGACCTATTTCGGACATAGAGCTAATAGGGCTGACCACATATACACGGGACGTGTGGACTTGGTCACTCGTTGTAAAAATATCCCCCCAAATAGTTGCTTTCTAATATTTTTATTACTCATGTGTCCCTATACTGAAACTGAAGGCAAAAATGGGACAATCTCAAGCACAATATCTAAGATGTGGAGGACAACCTTAGACGATGGGACTATCAGATCTCTTGGCAGTGGTCTCCAAGGAAGGCAGGCAGGCATTCCTGATCTACATAAGCTACCTGTAACTCATATAAGAAATATCAAGGCCTGGAAGCTAGTGGGCAAAGTTCCACGGGAGTCTGAGAACTGACGGAAAGTAAAAGGCTTCAAATAAGGAGCCTAGTAATTTGCTTCCTGGAAAGAACCACAGGCATAGAAGGAGAAATAAATCAGTTGCCGTCAAAGAATAGAAAAAACAACGCTCGGGAAAGGAAAAGCTAAAATTCCCACACCCATCTCGCAGAAAAAGGGCTTATTCACTTTGTTGTTTAAGCTTATTTATTTTGAGAAAGAGAGAACATGGGGGAGGGGCAGAGAGAGAGGGAGAGAGAGAATCCCAAGCAGGCTCTGTGCCATCAGCATAGTGCCCAACACGGGACCTGATCCCATGAACCATGAGATCATGACCTGAGCCGAGATCAAGAGTCGGACACTAAACCAACTGAGCTGCCACGCACCTTGACGACACTTTCAACGGTCAAGTCAAACAGATCGAGCTAACTATATGCAAGGTGCTGTTACATATGTTACTACTTTAACTGATACTGTCACCTGTGAGGGATGTGACACAGTCTTGAGCAAGGTAAGTCAGCCTACAAGTGACAAAACTGGATTCAAAACCATACTTCGGGCTTCAAGCCACTGTTCTTTCCACACTGAGATAATTCTTGTGACGTGGATACTCCAGAGCTCCCTCCCACATATTCATGAGAAAGTACATTTCCTCCAGGACCTGCAGATCTTAATCACAAAGAGCCCCTCTCCTGAAGGCAACCACAACTCCCTGGAAGAATCGGCTTTTCTTTGCCTTTTCTAGAACTTAGCATTTTAAATATAGCCCTTTACCAGTAACTGTTGAGGTCAGAAGGGTGGAATAAGGGAATAAGGGAATGATGAGGGGAACAATTTTAAGAACAGATGGCCAAATATTTTTTTTCAATACGTGGCAAAAAAAAAAAAAAGCAAAGCAGAAAGCAAATGACAAAGAGGAAAAAATATTTTCAGCCTACATCACAATAAAGTTAACATCCCAAATATATCGAAAGCTTCTATAAATAGAGAAAGAAAACCCAACAATCCTGTAGGAAAAAAATAAATAAATAAAACAAGATACAGGAGTCACAGAAAAAGAAATATAATAACTCTTTAATGTGTGAAAAAGTGCTCACTCTTGCTAATAAAAGAAAAATGAAAAGTAAAACTATAGCTAAATAGAATTTCCCACCTATTATGTTCACAGCTAAATAGAATTTCATGCCTATGAAGGTCGACTGCATACATACATACACACGCTCACATGCGGGCGCACACACACACACACGCACACACACACACACACACACACACACACACACTGTGTTGGTGAGGGAAAAACGAGCTTTAATACTTGTGGCAGCATTTTCAGATGGTACAACCCCTATATCAAAGACTCTGTAAATGTCTAGCACAGTTACACATGCATTTACCCTTTTAGTCAGAAACCCCAAAGATGTGCTGGCAAAAAATGAGATGGTTTGAGCAAATTCATCATTGAAGCTCTGCTCGTAATAGCAAAAAACTACAAACAATACAAATGTCCATCAATAAGTAGCTAGTTGGATAAATCACCATGCAATTATAAAAAGGAATAAAAGAGATCTATATACAGTTCTTCAGTGGTCATTAGAAAATACTGTTCATTTCAAAAATGCAAGGAGCAGATAAGCCTGTAGGGTACATTTCCTCTTATTTAAGAAAGGAAATGTGTGCGTGAGTGAAGCTGCTTATAATTTTAAAAATGCAGGCACAGAGAAGTACCTGTATTTTTTTCAAAGTGCCATGTACGGACAAGTGAAAGAACAGAATGGATAGTCAGGGTAAAAGTTAGACTTCTCTGAATATATCTTGTTTTTCAGATGTGCCTCTAAAGCTATGTAAATGTTTTACCAAGTTGTATTAAAACAATTAAATGAGAATAAGAAAAAATACCTCAAAATTGGAAACTAAATGAAACAAAGAACCTAAGTATACATGACATAATCAAAAGACATTATTTGAAGTGACTTGAAAATACAATAATTTGACCATGAGACTCAATCCTAAGGTCAGAAAGAACTGCAAAGAAATATTTGCTTTGGGCATTTGAACTGTCAGTATCAACTCAACATATCTGTTCATAAAAATATGTTTTTCTTAGAGCTGTCTTCAGAAAAGGCCTGTGTATAATGACCAACCAAATACAAAGAGCCCAGAGTCCAGATCTGGTCTTAAAACACCTTTTCTCACTGGTAGAAAGCACTTGTTCCTTGGAGAAATGGCTGATTGCAAATCTAAGCACAGGAAATGAACAAGATGAGCCAGAGACAAATAGGAAAGCACGAGTCACCAAGACTTCTGGGATCACATCAAAGGACACAGAAGCCAACTTGAAAGAAATTCCATTGGCCAAAGATGGGGCAACTTGAGCATAAAAAGAACAGTAGCTGCCACTGATTTAAACGTATCAATCATGTTAAAATTCATGTGTTTATAATTATATTGTTTTTAAAAGTTTGTCATTGCTACGGTTTGAACGTTTGTATCCACTCTCTAAATCCATACGTTGAAATAAGAATGCTCAGTGTGACCACTTTGAAGTTGAGCCTTTAAGAGGCACTTACGTCATGTGGACAAACACCCTCCTGGGTGAAATTGGTATTCTCACGTAATAGATCCTACAGAGACCCCCTAACCTCTTTACCATGTGAGGACACAAGAAATCTGAAACCCAGAGGATGGCCTTCAACTGACCATGCTTTCACCCTGATCTTGGATTTCTAGCCTCCCAAACTATGAGAGATAAATTACTCTTGTTTATAAGCCACCCGGTCTACAGTATTTTGTTAGAACAGCCTGAATGAACTAAGACAGTCACTGCTGGAGGATGCTGGGAAACTAACTCATTATTTTGAAAACTGAAAAATAAAGAGGATAGAAATCAAGTATTTACCCTCCCTCTCCAATATGAGTTCTCCCTCACCGCAACTTTATTTTTTTTTTAATTTCTTTTTAACACTTATTTATTTTTGAGACAGAGAGAGACAGAACATGAACAGGGGAGGGGCAGAGAGAGAGAGGGAGACACAGAATCGGAAGCAGGCTCCAGGCTCTGAGCCATCAGCCCAGAGCCCGACGCGGGGCTCGAACTCACGGACCGCGAGATCGTGACCTGAGCTGAAGTCGGACGCTCAACCGACTGAGCCACCCAGGCGCCCCTCCCACACAGCAACTTTAAAAGAATAAGAGCAGGAGGGGAAAATAAAAGTTCTCCTTTTCTGAAGAATTCCAGGTTAAACAATGCAACAGAGACAGACACAGGAGGACATCACCACTCTGCAACATTTGATAAACCTTGGATGGATCTAGACAATCATTATCAAAGGCCAATTAAGCTTTCAGGTGGGAAACTGGTGGGAAGTTTTATAAAGGGATGGAGTGAGTTGACCATATCTGAATCCACCAACAAATTTTAACATCCAAAAAGAGATACAAGCAGACATAATGTACCTCCTGACGGAAGTGCTCAACACCTCCTATGAGATGAAGATTTTAAAGGGAGAATCAAAAAGAATCAGGAAGCTATCAGTGACTGGATCATCACATGTTGTTGATATCCCAGCAATCTCAGATATTGTAAATAGATTTCTAATCCTCTGATGGCTTGCATGACCCTGTATGACAGAAAAAGATGCCACGATCAAGCAGATTTTTACCCTAGAAACACAAGGGCAGTTCAAGAGTAGAAAATAATCATTTCAAGTGATATGGGTAAAACATTTTATGAAACTTAAATACTCATGACATAATCTTAGGAAACTAGGAAGAAAAGGAAACATTTTTAATCTGATACAAAGTGATTTCTAAAAACCTAATGTATTAGAAAAATAAATAAAAAAGTAAAAACCTACTATAAAATGCATACTTAATTGTGAAATATTAGAAACATTGTTTTTAAAGTCAGGAAATGGACAAATATGTCCTATGATCACTTTTATTCCTTTGTTCTGGAGGTCTTAGTTCCTGAGGTAGTCCAAGAGATGGAAATAAGAGAGTTAAAAATTAGGAATAAAAAGGAAAAAAATGATTTTACATACAAATTACACATCATCCTATGGCTTACCCAGTAAAACAAAACTATTGCAGTGAAAAGGACAAAATTATCCACAAGCAAGATTTCTGGATAAGATTCCAAAATAAAAATAAATAAGTAACATTCCTATAAACCAGCACTAACCAATTTAGAAAGTACTAGAAATTAGTACTTAGAAATTAGAAAACAATTCAAGGTGTTTAATTATTACAAAGAAATAAAGCTATAAAAATGTATATGACTTGTGGAGGAAATACAATAAAAATCACAGAAAGATACAAAAATTTATAAATGGAGATATATACTGCATTTATAAATGAGAAAAATTAATGCCACTAAAAATCCAAGTCTCTCCAAATTCATCTATAAATTCAATACAGTTACAATTAAAATCCCAACAGGGTTTTTCATGCAGTTGACAAACAGATCCTAAAATTCATATTGAAGGAGAAAGATCCAAGAACTGCAAAGACAACTGTGAAGAATAAGAAGAGGAAATTGTTCCAATATATACTGTTGTGTAATAAACTGCCTCAAATCTAAGTTGTTTGAAACAACAATTTATTTTGCTCACAAATCTACAGTTTGGGCAGATCTGGGTGGAAACCTCTCTTCTCTGCCCCAGGAGGCAGCAGCAGAAGCTGAAAAGCACTGCTGAGGGCTGCCGTCATCTAAAAGCTCATTAACTCACCTGTATTGCCGTTTATGCTGGCTGATGGCTGGGACTGAGGCTGCTGGGCTGGTGACTGCAACACCTGTACTTGGCCCCTAAACGTGGCTGCTTGGCTTCCTCACAATATGGTGGCTCTGTCCTGATCTAGCCTTAAAAGTCACAAACCACTTCCACTATATCCTATCTGTTTGAAATAGCAAAGCCTTTGCAGAACCAAGAAGTGGGGAATCAGACCTTTGGGAGAAGTGTCAAAGAATATTCAGACAATTTTTAAAACCACCACAGGTATGTTCCCATAAGACATGATAGTTAAATTATAGCAATTAAACATAACATAGCATGAGATGGGATGGAATGATTTAAGATGGGATGGGATGGGAAGGAATGGTTTGGGATGGGATGATTTGGATGGGATAGGATGAAATGGAGATGGGGTAGAATGGGATGGGATAGGACGGGATAGGATGGGATACAATCTGATGGGATGGAATGAAACGGAGATGGGATAGGATGGGGCGGAGAACCAAGAAAGAGTCACATGTACACGGATACTTGATACAACAAGGGTTGACATTAGCAACTGGTAAGGAAATGATGGACTATTCATTTAAATGTGCCACAAATGATATTCATTTAGGGAAGAAATAAAATGAGATCCTTACTTTATACAACAGAAAAATTAATCCTAGCTGAAATCAATGTGCAAAACCTAAAGACAAAAATCAAAACTTTAACAAAAAAGATGTGTAAAATAAAATATTTATACTCCCTGGTAGCAAATCATTTCTTAAATGAGACATCAAAAAGCACCAGTTATAAAGAAACAGATGGTGAATTCTGACTAAAAGTAAATTATCAGTTTCTATATAACTACCGATACCATTAAAATGTAAAAGGCCAATTGTCCTTAACTGACAATTGGTTAGTATCAGAATATATACAGAACACTTAATATTCAATAAGGAAAAGGTACATAACTCAATAGAAAAAAACAGCAAAAGCTACAAGCATTTAGTTCATAAAAAAGGAAATATGATCAAAAAATACATGAGAGGTTCCAACAACATTTGCATTTATCAAGGAGATGTAGTTAAACAACAGGAAAACACCATTTTTTACCCCAAAACCTGGCACATATAATTAATCACAATATCAGATGTTGGAGGGATCATGCGTACACTAATGGTAAATGTGTATTTTGGCAACATGACAGCATCTAGTAAGATTAAAAACACCCAAACCTTGCCAAACGGCAACCTACTTCTCTGAGGTATGTACTTCAGACAAATGCTCGTGCTCTCTCTCTCTCTCTCTCTCTCTCTCTCACACACACACACACACACACACACAAAGAAATTAACAAACATGTTAATGGTGTGTGAGAACAAAATAAGCAAATACATAAATAAGTAAGAGAAAACACTTAAGTGTTCATCAGGAGAGAAACAGATAAATTATGTTATAGTCAAATAATGAAAAATTCAACACTTAAATGAAAGAACTTGATTTATAAGTATGTTGAATTTTAAAAGCATGTTGCTGAAGGATAAGTACTGCATAATATACCACTAATGCATTTTCATACCATATATTATCTCTTGATATGTACTGATGTAGTAAATGTATAAAAATTATGGAAGTGAAGGATATGTGCCAAGACAAATTCTCTGGGAAGCAGAGAAGAGAACCGTGGCTGCCGGGGATAGATAGGAGACTTCACTGATATGTCACATTTTATACCATAATAATAATTATAAATATGAAAACCTGAAGCAAAAACATCAAAATGTTACATTTTATTATTTCTAGTTAACGGACAGGGGTATTTGTTATATTACTTTCATAATTAGCTCATTTATATTAAACATGGTAAGTGCCAAGAAATTTACTTATTGGACTCTTGGTGGTAAGTGGAAGAAACTCAAGTGGCCCAGGTTAGATACAAATGGAATATTGTGACTCGCAGAATCTCACAGCAGTGTGAGAGACCAACCCTGAGAAGAACACAATTTCAGCAAATCTTAGAAACCAACCTGAACCAAGAAGTGCGAATGCCACCCGGACTCTCTCACCTGCTCTGATGTCTGCATCTTTCTGCCTGTAACGGTGCAATTCTTACCACACCAGTACTGACTGGTCCTACAGCCGGTACTGTTACGTCAGCAGCAATGGGCACTTACAGAGTGCCTACTGTGTACACAGCAACGGTCTAAGCACATTACCTTTAGTAACTAATTTAATCCTCAGAACAGTACCACTTTATGGATGGGGAAACTAAGGCTAAGAAAGATGAAATAACTTGCCCAAGCCACACAGCCGGTAAAGAGTTAAAAAGGCATTAAACCCAGGCAGCTATTATGATGATGATTTTTATTCCTAATCACTGGAAATGGATTTTTACCAACTTGTAGAAATCCGAGTATTGAGGATTTTTTACATATATTTTCTTCATCTCACACTCTCCACTACTGGGAGAACAAAGATGCTCCTTCCGGCCCCACGTTTAAAAGTCCAAGGGAAGGGCTGTGGTTAACTGATGTAGCTCAGATGCTGCTCTCAGACCAATCATCCATGGCCTGTAGGCGGCAGCGCAAGGGGTACAAGAAGCATGAAACACAATGGAAGTTTCCATGGAAACTATAAAGTTAGAGCAGGAAAAGAGATGACCAGAAAAAATAAAGACAGTTTCCCAAGGCAGTAGAGGTTAAATAGATAAATAAAAGATGCCCATTACATTTTGGCATGGTATTAAATATGGAGTTGGTTGTTTTTTATAACTTTTCTGTTTTATCTAAAATGTGTAAAATGAGCATGTATTGTTTTATTGCTTTAAAAAAATGTAAGTTCTTTCAGCAGCTGCCCCTCCTTTGAATTCTTCTCCTCTTCTCTTTTCTCTCCCCAGAAACAGATTCTGGCACTTTGTGTTGGTGGATGAATGGAGTCAATGTCTCCTACACAGTCTCTGAATTCCTCCAAAGTGTCGAAAATATTCTCTGCAAACATCCCATAGTGAAGAAATTAGGAAAGTTCTTAAAGGTCACGTTTAAAAGTTGTTTTAAATGATTAATTGTTTTATTTTCTTTATATTTGGAATGGTGCCCAAACAGATAGAAACAGTGCATTATAGATACAGAGGCATTGGTTCAAATCTTGGCTCTGATACTAAGTGGGAAATAATTATGAACATGTCTTAATCTTTTTTTATCTTAAGTTCATCACTTTAAAATGCGGTAATAATAATTTCACAGGATTGGGGGGTGGTGGATGGTATCTGGAAGGGAGAATATCAGAATGGTAAAAGTTTGGTCCAGGTGGTAAGGTAATCATAGATTTAGAGAAGAATCTGTCACTTGTCCAGAAGAGCATCAGTGATCTTCCAGAAATTACAATTTCATGTAATTGGAGGTGCATTTCTAGGTTTAGCTCTCTTTATTCTTTTTTTTTAATTTTTTTTTTTAGTTCTCTTTATTCTAGGGGAGGGCCCTTAAGCCCCCTTAGATGTGGGCTCTGGCAGGGAATATGGCTCCTGGAGAAGGCATCTTCCCATGGTGTCTTTGCCTAGCATCCTTGCTAGACAATAATCGTCTGTATTTTATTTTATTTTATTTTATTTTATTTTATTTTATTTTATTTTTATTTTTATTGTTATTGTTATTTTAGCATGTTTCTGTGAAAGTACATTCTCCTACACATCTGAAACCAGAGACCTAGGAAGAGCCTCCCATTCTCCTTTCTCAGCCAGGATTCAGCCCAAAGGCATTAAGAATGAGCTGTCTTGGACACGAATTTCTTCCTGCTACATTAGAGACACAGACAAGGTAGAAAACTGTGTCTTAAGAGAGCGTTTTAGGTTCCGAGGGCCGTTATGCATTGTTTATACATGTGGTGGCCAAGAAGAAAAGATAGAAAAGCATCCCTGGGAGAGAAAGAGACTCCAAACTGGAAGGGCCTGGATCCTTTATCAGCAAGAAAGGCAAGAGGAGGACACAAGTTGAATGTTTGACTCATCTGCTGGGGACATTAATCTTTCAGACAGAGGGAGCAACAGTTCATTTCAAAGACTTAACAGAAGTTCATGATTGCACTTATTCCCCAGACTGGAATGGTCTGGAGGGTGGTGTGGAGGGCCCATGAGGGTGAAGGAGGAGGAGAGTTAGAAGGTGATGCGGCCGTGGAGGTGATGGGAGTCTAAACTTGGAGGGTGCAGGTGAGGATTGAAGGAAGTGAGCCAACTCTAGAGACATCCAGGAGTCTGAGTGTGTGGGCTCTGCCATCGTTCAGATGTGTGGAGCAAGGAAGAGACGGGTGTCAAAAATGAGTCCTCAACGACAGGCTGAAGCAGTTAGAGGACTAACAGTACATTTATTGAACAGGGGTATCTGAACACAGTGGCCTGGCCCAGGGATGAGGAGCCCCCAGGGATAGCTCTAGACACCTAGGGCAAGTATTCCTGTCCTTGTGGCAATGGAACGCCACAATAAATAAAACATATGGTCTCTCACATAAATAATAGTCTCTTGTGAATCTGGTCAACCTAAGACATCCCCACAAACCCCTGATAAGTCCATAAAATTGAGGATGGAGGACAGAATGGTCGGAATCATAGAAACCTCTCCCTTGTGACACCCCCTTTCCAGATTTCACACAGCCACCAGCACACCTTCTGTCCATCTCTCTGTTCCATGTCAGCAGGGAGCTGAGAGGTTAAGTCCCAGAAATTATCACAAGAAGGGTGAAAATAAAATGCTAAGGGGAATTCAAAGAAAGAAGTTGTCTGCATTGGGGAGGACAAGGGAGGTGACCTGGGGGTCAAAAGGCGAGCAGGATTTGGATCTGCAAAGAAGACACCCACTTGATTTCAGAAGAAGACGGGAGAGGGTATCAGGATGAAAATTTGAAACAAAAATGAGAACATCTAAGCACACAGTACCTCGCGTACAGTAGGTACTCATTAAATGAGCCCTGGACCTAGGTCGAAATCTTAACATCTTTCAAGTCACTTGTATCCCTTTGCTTATTTATGTACCTGCACTTGGAGCCCATATTTATAGTTCACATAGTCCTGTCCTCTCAGTACTGTTTGTTTTATATTGGGAACCACTTTTCTTTGTAACCCAGTAGCTCTTATTTGGGGCAGACGGACTTAAGAGACCATTATGCACTGGCAGGAAAGGCTAGAGCTGCTTCTGAGCTAGGTGGGCTGGGCCCGGAATGGGTCAAAGACGAGTAGCAAAAAGGAACAAAAGCTAGCCTATCTGTGGGCCTCATGATTCTCTCCTAAGGAAAATCCCTCTGGCGCGTATTAAATAAATTACCATTGAATGAATGAGCCAGGGAATGAATTAAGAGTCACTCATTTTAACAATAATAGCTTATGTGTGTAAAGGGCTAACCTGTCATAGTCACTGCATGCAGTGATTTATATTCATACCGTCCTCTTTGGTTTTCCTCTTTTTAGAAACATGAAGTTACAGAACTTTCCTAACATCACACAGCTAATAAGAGATGAAACCAGGACGCAAACCCATGTCTGCATTTATTGTAATCCCACTAATCCTGTTCCGGTAACATGTTCTGTCCCCCAAATATTCATTCGACAGATATTTATTGAGCACTTACTATGTGTCAGGCATCTCCTAGATAATTGAGGACAGACTGGTGAACTAGACAGACATGGGTCTTGGAGTCGGGGAAACAAAAGAAGCAGGCAATGAGACACTAGTCACATCTGCAGCCTGTTACTTCGGCTCTGGATAGTTGCTATGAGAGGAAAATCAGGTGGAGTGGTGGGGGAGGATGGGGTGTGGGGCTACTTTTGATAGGGTGGTGGGGAAAGAAATCTCTGAAGTGGTGACATTTAGGTAAGATCTGAAAGTTAGAAGCTTGTTCTACAAAGAAGCACCAGGAGGAAAAGTCATTTTCTTTAAATCCCTAGAAAAAAAAATAGTAGGAATTTTGAAGGTAATTTAAATTTCCCAAGGATGTCTGCATGCATTATGTCACTTCCCCTCACTGGGACAAGGCTTCGGAAATCGCTCTACTCCAGGGTCCTTTTCACAGAATGCCTCCAGCTGTTTGTTCACATTCCCCGTCACCATTTCATTCAGTTTAATAACTTCAGGTCACCAGCAGGGCTGGGGTAAGGGGCAATCACCTAACCACCTCCGAGAGAGAAACAAAATCCTTCAATTAGATAAGAATCAGCAAAGAGTGTGAGGCCCGGGGCCACAGTGAGGAGTATCAAAGCAAAAGTTGCTGACCATTGTCCAAAAGCACCCGGTCGCCCTTTAGGGAAAGCCAAACGTGGCCTGCCTCATGAGCCTTGAAACTCTGAGCAAACAGGAGTCCACATTAGAGGCAAACACAGGGCAACCAAGAGGGGACCGTTCAACACAGAGACTGGCTAGGACACTCTCTCTGGTTGGGAAGGAACTCGGCAACCCTGGTGAGTATCTTGGAGACATGCAAGTCAGGATGGGCTGGGACACAGCATCTCTCTAGAGAAGACATGCCCAAACCTCCCTGCTTAGTCTCTCCCTGTTTAAATCCCGAATCCCTCCTCCTTTACTCCGCACTGGACAACCAGGAAAATTCCACCAGGAAAACTCAGAGATTATCAGCGTGTGACATGTGAACTGCCACTGTTAACAGGGCAGCCATTGCTAATCCATCACGGCACCCTTTCCTGTGAGCCTGCAGGCAACCTCAAAATCCATCTCGACACAAATCTCCCGGCAGCCACTACTGTGCAAGAAGATTTGGAATGCAGTAGGAAATCTATGCGGCATTCCTGCGTTGTAAACCATTCCAACATCACGGTCTCTACTGTCGAATCCCCACGTAGCTCTCTATGGAGACTGATGCATTTGAGATTATCTGTTATGGTGTAAGGACCATTCAGTGAGGACCGACTGGACACCAAAGTACTCTATTAATTCTCGACACTCTCTCAACTAACTCATTCCCACCATAACCCCATGAGGTAGGAGACGATATCAGCCCATTTCACAGATAAAGGAACCAAGGCTCAAAGAAGTAACTAACCAAGGCATGAAGCTGGTAAGTGACTGAGCCAGAACACACACCTACTCTGGAGGACACGACATCATGGTTAATTTTTTAAGAGGACAGCGTGGGGCACTTCACAACGAAAAGGTCTCCAGATTCCACTAAGCATAAGCCAAATACCAACAGCCAGCCCTCCAGCCGGACACCGTGTCGTGTCTAAACTCACAGCAGCAGCAGCAAGATCCACCACGACAACTTCTGAGGCAGATCTACTTCCCTGTTGAACACCTTCGGAGAAACAAAGCCACTTGCAAAATCGCCCGAGCTAAGGAGCCGAGATTGGACCCAGGCCTTCTAAGCCTGAGGTAGGCGTTCACATAAGACTGAAGTGCGGCTGAGTTTATCCTATCCTTCCTTTATTCAAATGCAGCTGGATCCCAGCTGCCCACTGGGTATGGGGTCCTGTGATGGGCAGGGGGCTTCGTTGACGAGCCCTGACCCACATGTCCAGGGAGCCTCTCACCTAACAGAGGACACAGACATGAAACAGACAAGTGCACTGAAAATCACATATTGACAGCCACCAGCTCTTGGGGCCCTGTGAGAATAAAACAATGGACAGTTCAGTTTTGAATGTGGGCGGGGTGAGGTCAGATGGGCCTGAACAGACAAGTCCAGTGAAGCATCTTCAGAGGACTCGAAGGTGAGTGAGTTTCCTGTGAGTTAACAGGGTGCAATATTGCTGCAGAAAGAAAAGAAAGGAGACAAAGACCTTCTTGGCCCCCCAGTTTGGCCAGGAACTAGCACTAGAACCTGGCGTACAGGAGTTGGGTGGCTGTGGAAGCACCCATTGCTAATGTCCCACTCAGCGACTCCCACGCAAGGGACGGCACATCCTTTAGGGTGACTAACACAGAGCACAGTTCTGGACGCCAACCCTCGGCTTTCTTTCTGCCCCCTGTGCATCAAGGCAAATGCATTCACTACCAGGTTTTCCTGGAACACCAGACAGACGTCTGTCATGTCCTGCAAAGGGTAAATTAAAACAAGTAGCGATGAACGGAACTTAAAACTTGAGCCAAACAGCATTTTTAGTGGAATCCATGTGTTACTCAAGTCCAAAGAAACACTCTCCTGGGGAAAAAAAATAAAAATAAAAATAAATAATAATAAAAATAAATATATATATATGCATACATATATGTTATATACATATATGTATGTATATATGTATGTATATGTATACAAGAAGGGTTTAATATATGTATATATACATACATATATACATATATTAAGCCCTTCTTAAATACTTTGTTCTCTACCCTGAGATGGGATGCCCACAGCAACTGTTCTTCCTCATAACAAGATTCCAACATTTTGTGTTTCATAACTAGGAAGCAAGTATTTGAGGGGAGAGAGGTGGTCATAAGCCCAGACAAATCTGAAGACGAGCAGGGAAGAGCTTAAAAAGCCCCACATGTCAACCTTTTCTGGTGTCCTCAATGGATATGCCCCAGATTTACTTGGACAGTCTCATTTCCTTCCTTATATTAAGTGAGGTTAATATATAAAATGTAAAACTACACATAATTTTTAAAAACTGAATTGATGAGGGTAATTTCCATTTTCTACACAGCCATCAACAACAAGAAAATGAAACAGGATACATGAAATGGCTGTTTTCAGGCAAACAACAAGCATCACAGGACTTAAAACCCTTTGAGAGGCAAGAAATAAATGATGAGAGAAGCACTGTAGTTACCCCAGGCTTCTACCTGAAGGCACTTTCTCGACTCCAGCCTACGATGGGCAAACTGTGACAAACCATGGCAGTTATCACCGAGTTGAGGAGAGAGAAGAGAGCTCAGGCAGGTGGAGAACTTTCAAGGCAGAGTACAAGAGAGTACTCATGATCACGGGCATTTTACCTTTTTAAGTTTTCGCTTCTTCGTTCTCTAGAATTGGAATGTCTCTATTTAATCCACAGTGTTACTGGAAGCATTGGCAGACCTCAGCGATAGCTATCATTTACTATGTACCAGCTACTGTTCAAAACCCTTAGGTTTACTCTGAACAACAGCCCCCAAGGTAGACACTACTGCTGCCTCGTTTGACAGCTGAAAAATCAGAAGAGTGATGTGGTAGACAGCTTCTAAGATAGCGGCTGTGACCCTAACTCCTAGTAGTCACACTCCTGTATTATCCTCCCCCGCGGCCGTGGGCTGGACTTAATACCACTTCTGAGATCAGTTTATAAAAACACTAAGGTTTGTGTCTTGGATGTCCATCTCACTCGCTCTGAGGGCCCCGCAGGGTCTCATGTGGCAAGGAACCAAGGGAGGCCGTCGGCCAACAGCCAGTGAGGAAATGGATCCTGCCGACAACCGCGTGAGTGAATTTGCGAGTGGATCTCTCCCCAGTCGGGGCCTCAGATGAGACCACGGGCCTGGCTGATGGCTGAGACAGAGGACCCGGCTAATCCATGCTCCGATCCATGACCCACAGAAAGTGTGAAATAACTAATGTTCGTTCTTTTAGGCCGTAGATCTTGGGGGTAATTAGTTACGCAACAACAGATAACTGAGACCAGTGATGTTAAGGAATTTTCCCAAAGCCATCGTAGTACAAGTGGACCAGCTAATATAAAATAGCAGCCAACATAAATCAGTATCTCAGTGAAGGATAATGATTGTGATGATGATGAAGATGATGATGATGATGATGATGACGATGACGGTGATGGTGGTGGCAACTGGTGATCTAAATAAATAGCCCCCAAAAATGTTCCATTAAAACTATAGCCAAAATGGCTTTCTGGATGAATTCTTCAAAGTGCATCCTTCTTCTTAAGAGAAAAGAAGAAAGACAAAGTATGCCTTCTCCAGCGTCCTCTGGATGCAAAGATGTGTGGCCCAAAGAGCATCATGCCTACTCCTTCCAGACGTTAGGCAGAACTGCCTAACAGTGTCCACATCTCACTGGAGAAGGTTCTGGTGTTGGGTTGAAATAAATATGCACAGCAGAGGGAATCCAAATTCCAGTCGCTGGGCTTTTTAAAAGCTCGTATTTGTATATTTGATGTGCAACCTAATTAGACCAGAGCATCTTTAATTAAGTGTGTCAGCCCCAGTGGAAGCCACAGAGTTCAATGCTAATAAAGCTGATAAAGGTTTTTGTTTCCCAGACTTCTTTTATTTAATGCCTCAACCATGTTAAGCCAATCTGTAACATATGGGCAGTTCTCCCACTATGGATTTATCATTTGGGTGTTTCTTTCTGTGAATTAATGCAATCAAACTCCTGCCAGTGTTAATTATTTTTCTCCAAGAAGCAAATCCCAGAATTTAGCAATAACCAGCTGCGATTTACTGCTGGCGGTGCAGCAGAGATGACGGACTCGTGCTGTCTGCCACCACCCCAGGCAGACGGAGAGAGGCTTCTGCGCTCCGGGGCTGACCTCAGCTTTCAGTGCTTCCAGACACAGGCAGCATTCTCGGCATTTGCCAGCCTCACCACCCTTGCAGGTGCATAAATCTCATGGTTAGCACTGAGCTGCCCTTGTAGAAGTTGTGCTGGTCACTAGGAGACTCTCTGCCCAGCAGCCTCCCTCAGGCGGAATGCAACGTCTGTCCGTACTCCTTTGCCAGGTCTGACTCACAGAACAAAACGCCTCAAGACGAAAGTCCTCTAACCTCTGGGCCTTTCTAGTGCTCTTCCCTCTAACTGAAATGCTTTCCCCACATCAGTCCATACCTGTTAATCATTCGTCCAGGTCTTGGCTTAAATGTCACTTCTCTCTATCCACCCCATTTAACAGAGTTCTCAGCTACACAGAAATCCTTCCTCGGCTCCCTATTTCATCAAAGCCCTTAGCACTGGACCGTGAGTACCTACTTTGTTCATTCATTTGTTTACTTATTTATCACACGCCTCCCTCTTAGAGAAAATCAGCTCCCTGAGATGGGGCCGTAGAGGCGTATTTAGTATTATGTCCCTAGGTCCCAGGACATGGAGGAGACAGGGTAGGTGCTGGGTCAATTGCCAGGTCATGAATGGATAATGAGATCTCAAAGGGATGACTACATATTTCTTCTCTCCAAGTCCTTCTCTGCATCAGAAATACTACAGGTTCCAAATCCCTTCAAGAATTCTTTTGATGACTGATTGAGAGAATTACCTTACAGCCAATAACAAGACAGAAAAAAGTCAACAGCAAGACAGAAAATATGTAGCCATACTTGGCTCAACAGGGAAGTGAATCAGAATTTAGAATGAGCAAAATGTGATTTGAACTCTGGCTGTGTAGCCTCACGAAAATCACCTACCCTCTCTCAATTTATATTTCTTTATGCATAAGAATGAATACAACCATCACCAAAAGGTGTGAAGGCATAATTGGCAAATGATATTGCTTCACAAATGTTCTTTCGATCTGAACTGGAGGGAAACCAACTCCAGGAGAGGAAATGGTGTTGCCCTTGAAGATGTCCGCATGTAAAGGCGAGTAAAAACCCAACTAATTTATGAAATTTGTGGTGTAGGCCCATATGAAAGTAGAGAGTCCAAGGACCAACTGTCAACGTGCTTGGTCTTGCTGAAGATATTTCACCACAGCTTTATGTGTCATCACATGAAGGAAGTTCCTAGGTCTGGGATACCTACTTAAAAAAGAAAAGAACCAGACTTCCTTCAAATTTACCTTTGTACCTCTTCACTCACACCAGCGCTGCTCAGTTTCCCAGAATGCCTTTGGCCTTAAAGCGTTGACAGAACCGTGGCATGGGTACCACGGCCCTTTAGGGTGACCAGGGAGTCCCGCAAGCTGGAACCCAAAGGCTGCGTTTCCTGCCTGCCAACTCCAGAGTGAGAGGAAGCACCAGGGCTTCCAGGAAGCAGAAAACTCAAAGGAGAAGGGAAACTACCATTCACTGACTACCTACCCGAGGCTTCAACTGAGCTGGGTGCCTTACAAACATTAGGTTATAAACTAGCGGGAAGAGGAGAATAAAGAGGTAGGGAGTCCATGTAACACAAGGAGCAAATTCCAAAACCAATAACATTTTCCATTTATCCATGCACTCATCCTTTCAAACTTTATTCAGCAACCACTCTGTACAAGGCAGATATTTCCCATCATGTGTTGAGCTCTCTAATATGTAAAGGGGAAAGGTTATGCTCCTCTCCCTACATGTAACTGGGAAAGGAAGGTTCTAGAAAAATAGCCCTCTTACGGGAACTCAAGATCTCAAGTCTGATTTCTATTAGCTGAGAGTCCCAGGAAGAGGGGAACTGACCCTCATACCATGATCCCATGCTATCCTGCCCTCTGATCTCTCCATGCATGGCAGAGTCTGGTCGTCCACCAACTGTAAGCACTGAGAGGCCAAACTCATGCCGTTGGTTGCCCAGTGAGTCCTCACAGCCTAGCACACCACTGTTCATGCCCCTTATACTCAGTAAGCATCTCTGAGTATATCTCTTCACTAGGTCCTTGACACGATCATTCTTATTTTTAAAGCAGTTCCATCCTCTTCCATGCAGCTCCATGACAGGTGGAGCAGGCTGTCACATTTGGGGCCACCATAACCCTGCCCTAATCATCCCAGGGCCCAGTGCCAGACAGCTAGACAGACCCCACAGCCCAGAGTCCACTGGAATCATTCAAATGAGCCAATCCTAAGGCTTTTAACCCTGCCTCGACTTTTCCTTTCACTCTGAAACCACAACAGTCTCCTTCTTGCATTTTCTCCCTGCTCTGCCTGACTCCTGGCTGACCCTGGGGCTTCCCCGTATGGCCCTTGTGCATGGTACGCATGCCTTCTGTGTCTAGGGGTATGTGAGTGTATAGCTCCCCTTCATGACGTCAATTTCAAGTCTATGCTTACCATATATGATTAAGACAAATCAGGATCCCCTTAAAACAGACACCTAAAAATGTGGCAGAGAAGAAATACACAGAGGATGGTCTAGGAGCTTTGAGTGTCTGATCAGGGTTTGCAATCCTTGTTAATAACGACAATCTTTAGCTCACAGGCAGAACAATATCGAAAGCTTCTACACCAGAAAGTAGCAAGATTAGATTGACATGATAGCAAATGTCTTCTGAGCTCATCAGAACCAGGAAATATCTGTCTCAGCTACCTGTCTCAGGAAAAGAAGTTCCAAATATTTGGGGTCATAATGCTATGTATCATGAGTTTTGCTGTGTTGAGAAAAGAGGGGTCATCAATGAGAGGCACATTGAGCAGGGTGGTTTAATCTCTGTCTGACAAAGTTAAACTGTCACTCAGAAACTTGCCCTCCCTGAATCAGATCACTAATAAGAACACTCATGCGTCCATCAGAACGCATGATAGATACACCTCTTTATAACATGCTCAGATACCAGCTCCAAAGGGTTTACAAGCATTACCATGATCCTTCCATAGGCTGCCGGGGTCCAAAGTGAGCCTCATAAACAGCCACAGATAGCAGAATAATACCCACCTTGAGCCCCTAATTAGGTGGACCCCATCGCACTTACCCCAAACTGGGAAGAGAACCAAATGCCCTCTGAAAGCAGACAAGAGTAAATGAGAAACAGTGGATATATTCTAATTTCTACATTATACTCCCAATGTAAGGAAAGCAGATTTCATGACCATTCTCTCTAATAACTTATTTGTATTCTTTCTGCTTTACCCTCAGTTTTGAAATTCTTAAACTCAAAAAGAGTGACATTTGCTAAGCACCAAGCACTGATCAAAACCTAAGGAGAACTTCAAGGTGGCAGTAAAATATTAAATATTTTTAGAAATACATATATCCACATAATAATTGTGTTATATTATGTAATGTAGGGTATAAATATACAATAGCTTCTTCTCTCACAGCACCTGCATTCTAATGCAGAAGTCTGACAAATATAGCTAGTGGAAGATTCTACAACAAGGAGCAAAGTGCTTCGTGGAAACATCAGATATACCGGGCAGGGTGCATGACCGGGGCTTTGGGAAAGGAATCCGTTTCTTTGAAAGCCTAAAGGGTCTCTTCAGACTGAAGTCAATTCGACCCATTGATGCTGATCACAGGTCCAAGAGAACACATAAGCCTAGAAAATGTATCAGACTGGGGAGGGATTCACCCAAAAGTCATAAACGTAGTCTGAGACCAAAGTTGAGGAAAGGGAGTTGAGAGAACAGCTACTTATAGCAACTCATAGTTACTTGGGGACCCATTCTTAGATCCTGGAAAGAAACGGGGGTTATAAAAAGCATTCTAGTTAAATGAAAGAGTTGAGAAAACTTGTTGTCTGTAAGAACACAGAAATCAGCCATCCCGGCTTCAGGACTCGGTGACTGAAGGGCACCTCCGGAGCGTGATTCCCAGTGGGGGCAGAGCAGTCACGAGGCTTCCCAAACACAAGGGCTGGAAGTGCAGGCTTCACCACGAGCCAGCGGACAGGGACAGAGGGACGCCTTGCGTGGCTGTATGTGGAAATGTTCTTAGAAACAGCTTGACCCAGGGGAGAATGGTGCGGGATGATCTTTCTGGAGACTTTAGTGGTGGATTTAGAAACATCATATTTCTCAAACTATTTATTTCACCTATAAAACCAGTAAGAATGGACACTGACGGAATCCAGAGACTCTATCGTCATGTTCTTGCCTTGCCACGAATGAGCTGTGTTAAGTATGGGTGGTTCGAGTCTCCTCTGTGAGCCTTTGCTTACTTATCTATTAAATGGAGGATGGGAATGAAAGGAATAATAGCGCTATCATAAAAGCATCTAATGAGCACCTTGTAAGTGTCAAACCCTGTATAGGATATGGCTATATACATGGAGATAAATACACATACAGGTGCTATCGTATATTCACATCCTTACTATTCTCATAATGATTTACATATATATATATATATATATATATATATATATATATATATAATATACCATATATATGGTATATTTATACCATACACACACACACACACACACACACACACACACACACACACACAAACTCTCATGAGGTATGAATGTGTCAGTCTTATCAGAAGGATGAAGTATCTTTCTCTAGGTCACAAATCTGTAAGTGTTATTAGTGGAACTCAAAGCAAAGGCATCCAAATGCCATACCCTTGAAACTTCAAACCACACACGATTATAATAAGGACCAGAAAATTAAAAAAAGAAAAGAATTGTGTATACTAAACCCTGATGTGCCCTACACATTCTGGGATATTATTACATTTTTTAAATAATTAAAAAATAAACACGGCCGTTCTGTTGCAATTTTATATAACACACACTGTTTTCTTCCCTCAGCATCTTCTATTCTGCATTCTGGTAATGTTCATCTAATGTTCAAAGTTAAGAAAGAAAGATCCATCCACTTCTCAAATGCACTTGTGATTATTTTTCTATTATTCCATACGCTGTACTCTCATAAAGCCATCTCCAATACATCTTTGCTTGGCATCTGTGTCCTGCTTTATCTCCTCCTCACACCCTGTCTGCTCTGAGCCTTATAATGAAACCAAAGGTTAAATGTTTGTAGACTCACTCAACACCCACAACATTAAAACAATTGGATGGGAAATAATCTCATCTCAACATGCTGGGGGAGATGTGCTAGACACCCATTAGAGTTAATGGAAGTTACCGCCAAAATCAAGGTGAAGGCTCTGCTCCCAAGGGCACAATGGCAAAGAGAACAACAGGGGAAGTTTCAATTGGAAAAACTCCACAGCTACATAAAGGACTCGAGGAATCTGAGTACTAGACTTTGGGAAAATCACAGATCTCTGAGAACTGATCTCTAGCCTCAGCCTCCAACAAAAGTGGGACCAGGTCTTCCATTTGGTAGCTGTAAAGCCTTGAGAAAGGTATTAACCCTGATTAGACCTCAGTTTATTCCTCATTAGAAAGGGCATAACAGATGTGTAAAATTAACCTGGTTATGATAGACTATCCGGGAGGCGAAATGATATGGTACACAAGCAGAATGCATTGTACCAAGTGAATATAAGTAAGTGAAGGCTATCGTTACCACTTTCATTATCATCACCATCACAACTAACAGCAACTTTACGACTTTTACAGAAGAGAGAATGTCTTAGATACTAACCTTTTTCTCTGGTCAAACGGCTGCCAAGAGCATTATCATCACAAGTTGCCAGGACCACCATGACTACACCTAAATCAGACCCACAGGTAGTCACAGAGTGGCTACTTTGTCCTCTCACACCAGGTCTCGGCTCGTTCCCCCAAGGGCTCGGAAACACAGACATTATCCCTATTTCACAGCTGCCAGAAATGGAGGCTCAGAGAGACTGAGCTGTATTAAACAGGACGGCATGTGTCATATCTGATACACAAGGGTCAAGGTCAAGATTTCTACAAACCTTTACACAGGCAAAATCCATGACCATATATTCATGTCATCCCAGCCCTTCTCAATTGTGTCACTGGACCATCACTACAACCTCCACATTCAGTCATAAGTAGTGTAGATCATAAGAAGGGGGTTATGAACCGGCAAATGTGGACTTTACACCCAGTCAGGTCAGAGGGCTTTCGTCCTTTGGACTTTCATACGGGATATTGAGGGTCCTTGACAAGTGCCAGCCGATCAGCATTTGAGACCACTGACTGGATCAATGTCTCCTGAGTAGCATCAAAGACATTCCTCTGAAGTACGAGCACAGTGTCAACACATAAGTTCCAAATAGCAAACAGAGGAAAGGAAGTAAGTTCCAACTCTGTGGAGATACCCTAATCATAACAGGAAAATATAAGCTTTCCTAAAATTTCAAAAGGCACCCAGATATATCTAAAAATGGGGAGATGGCTTTGAAAGTGATATATAGGAAGACCCCGGGGAAAAGACACAGGTACACTCAGCATTGAAATGCCCACTGACCTCAGACTCTACCTCTTTGTCTGGGTCCCTGGGAAGCATTATCTAATTCTGTTTAAATATCCCCTTTCTAAGCTTCCTTAGGACAAAACACCCAGAACCTGAAGACAAACCTTCCCTTTCCTTATAGAGGACATAGGATTTTTGTCATCTTGGGCCCTCCTTTATGGGTCTCCTACGTGAATTCCTGTGTAAGGGAGAATTCCATCTCCGGAATTCCATCTCCGGAGAGGCAGGTGGAAGACAGAAGCATAGAGTAAGCCCTGGAGTTTAAAATAAAAGGGATAAAAATGTCCAAGCAACAACAATGAAAACCAGCAGCCTTAGCCCTGTGGATAAATCAAAGCACGGACAGACATCATCTGATAGGACAGAAGGGTCTGTATGCCTGCGGTCCAGGTCAGCTCCCCTCCCTCTCTGCTACCCGACTCCCTCTCTCACCACCAGTGTTCATGGGAGGGTTGCCTTTGGTTTGAAACGTCATCCAACACACAAAACATTTCCCTTGAGTTGAACATGAGTAAACAGAAGCCTCCGTTACAAACAAAGAGCCCAGTTAACATCTAAAATGAAATATGTGACCCTTTGGGTCAGAGACATCCTCTTGCAAAGTCAGTTTGAGTTTCAGACTCCAACTCCACTTTTTTTTTTTTTTTGAGCAAAGCCCCGTTCATACATTATTTCATTTAATCCTCCCTACAACACTTTGGGGAGGGTATTATCATTCCCAGTGCACTGACTAGGAACCTGATGCAGGAGAAATTAAATTAAAATGCTCAAGGCCATAAAAGAGCAGACTTGGGATTCAAATCCAGGCCCCTTATTTCAAATCCAAGGCTCTTTGTACTACACCACCCTATATCCGCCCCCCGCACTTTCCCGCCAAGATATGTCCCGTCCCAATATTAGGACAAGTTGTCATTTTTCTGTGTCTGAGAATTGTGGTTGGCTCCACTCTGCTTTATCTAAGCCACTTTCTTCCCCACTTCTATTCCCAGAAACATTCAACCTAAAAATGAAGGAAGCCTCCCCTTCAATTCCCCAGTGGAAAGGGGGGGAAAAAATGGTTTTCTGTTCCTTTCTCAGATTCACAGATAACAGTGGAGACACAGCCCAGCCTTGGGTTTCTGCAGCTATTGTCCTCTGTATGTTTTATTCTTTCACATACACCTCAATTTGCCCCGGATAGAAACAGATATCTGATATGACAAGTGTATGGGTTTTTTTCTTTCCTGGAGATCTGACTGTTCATTTTTTCCTTGGAAGGGCCAGAGTGTCTTTCAAAAGTTTCAGCCCTGGGTTTTTGAGAAACTTATCCGTGTGGCATGTCTGTCACTTTTCACAGTCCTCAAGTGAATCTTGGCAATTTTCACATAATGGCATTTGTTGACAGGTTGTTAGGGCTGACAGTGAATATGTTTGAAAAACTGTCAAGCTGGTGAAAAAAAATTAAAGAGAGAGCCTCCTTACATTTGAAACAGCATGTTAAACTGTAAGTACGTCCTCAAAATGCAGAGACCTCCGCTTCTCATCAAGTTACATGCTCAACAGTGACAGCCTGAGAAGGTAGAATCCCTAAAAATTAATGTCATCTTGTCACTTCAAAGGTCATATGGCACATTACCACTAAACTCTATTTATCTGCATAAAATTGAGTTTGCCTTTAATGCTCAATAACAGGTGAGTACAGAGAGGGGTCTCAGCAAATGTAGTCAATGTGATGCGAGGTGTTTAATTGGGCAAGCAGAACTGCCCAAGGAGTTGGCAAGGAGCCCTAAGATGTGGCACTGCCACTTCGTCACTTGGGCCACTATTGTGGTTTACCTTTAATCAACAGATTTTCAAGGAATGAGTTAGCTGATAGGCAGTGACTGAGACAATGAACAGACAGAGTGGCAATGTCAGTTACCCACCAGTCTGGCAAAAGAAATCCCACCGTGTGCTAAAGGGCTACACCTCTTGGGCATATCAGAGGTCATCGGGAACGACCAAGGGTCAAGTACATGGCATTTTCCTGTGACCAATGCAATGTGGTAAGGGCCAAACCTGACTGCCAAATGCTCACGTGCGGGGGAGGGGGGTTGGGGATCGTCACGCGCAGTCCTGGTCTAGATACCACCAAGAACACATGCTCACCCTGGGGAGCTTGCAACCCAGCCAGGAACGCAAGACAGGGACCTGAGTCATGAAATCGCAGTATGACAGAACGACACTTTCAGAAATTATGAACAGTGAGGATACAGATGCCAGTGCTGACTTCCCTTAGCTTGTTCAACCCTTGCTTATTTTGACCTCCTCACCGCTGCTGGGTTTATCCCTGACCTTCTGCAGAGACAATCCTGGCATCCATTTTATCAGGTCTTTGAGTATAGAATTCATCATACTTGTCTGCTTGGTGACTGTCAGCCCTGGCCATCCAACAGGTACATCTGCAAATCAGCTACTCCTGAGTTACTTTAATAGTCCTGTGTCCATGGGAAACTTATTTAAGCTCCCCAAGACTCAGTTTCCTCATCCTTCCTCTCTGGAGGATAGACTAACACTATCTAGATGGACTGACGCTATTTGAGATGACATTTGCATAAGCATCACACCAAGTGTGGTACATATGAGGGGCCCGAACGCTTCTGCATAGAAGACATGGGTCCCTGAGGGAATGGAGATCAAGGTCATAGAAATTTCTACCAACTTCGCTTAGTGCTTCAGACGGCTTTCTTTTCTCTAAAGCTAACCAATCCCCTTCTTCAAAACAAGGTCTCTCTCTAGCCTTCAGTTTAGTTTCTATCAGGACCTACGGATAAACTTGTGTCCAAGCACATGGTGAACAAGCCCCTTAATTCTTCGGTTCTGAATGGGATCATTGCCACCAGGGCCCCCCCTCCACTAGCTTACATCTAAACAACATCCTAGACTTTGCAAGCTCTGCAAGATGTAGGGTTTAATCAACCGAGAGCTCTGAGGGGCTGGCCGGGCATTGCGCCTGAGGGGCAGGGTTGCTGTCTCCTCCCTGCTGAGGGAAGAATTTGTGGTACAGGAGAGTCAAGTCCGATTTTACAGTGCTGTCTCTGAGATTACTCAGGGCGGGGGTGGGCAGAAAGCTGACAACGACAGAGTCTAGAGCACTGGGACTCGCCTTCACAGCATGAGGCTCCGGCTGGAGCAAAAGGCACGAAGACAAGAGAAAAAGCAAAGACCTCTAGAGACAGCAAATAAGAATAAAGAGAAATGAAACTTTTATTAACTGTCCTGTAAGAGATACACAGAAAAGTACACAAATCACAAATGTAGCTCAAGGAATTTTTACCAAGTGACTACACTCTTGTAACTAGATCAAGAAATGATTAAGAACGTAGACAGTGTGGGGTGTCTGGGTGGCTCAGTGGCTAGGCGTCTGACTTCAGCGCAGGTCATGATCTCACGGTTGGTGAGCTCGGGCCCCGCATCAGACTCTGTGCTGACAGCTTGGAGCCTGGAGCCTGCTTCGGATTCTGTGTCTCCTTCTCTCTCTAACTCTCTCTCTCTCTCTCTCTCTCTCTCTCTCTCTCTCTCTCTCTCTCTCAAAGCTAAATAATAAACATTAAAAGAAATTAAAAAGAAAAGAACATAGAGTACGTGGCCAGCCCCCTGAGACCTCTTGTTATTCCCTAGTCATTGGCAGCTTCCTCCTCAAAAGTAATCACTCTCCTCACTTGTACCACACAGACTCTGTTTGCTGGCTTTTGAACTTCACATAAATGGAATCACACCATATGTACTCCTTTACATCTGGCTTCTATCACTTAATGTTACGCTCATAAGGATCCATCCAAATTGCTGCATACAGTAATAGCTAACTTTTTTCATGACTGGATCTACTATTGACAGACATTTGAGTTTGTTTGGGAATTCTGACGGATGCGAATAGTGTTTCTGGGATCATTCCTGTACGTGTCCTTTGGGCCACATACGTATGCATTTCTGGGGGTACGTACCTGGGCTGGAGCTGCCGGCCACGATGTGTGCAGATGTTCAGCTTTAGTAGACAGCGCCGAACCGTGTTCCAAAGTGGCCGTGCCGACGCACGCTTGTACCAGTGGGGAGTGAGCGTTCCAGTTGGCCCACACCCTCCCCGGCACTTGGCGCTCTCAGGCAAAATATGCTGCTCATTCTCATGGGCATAAAGAACAGCTACTTCTGACTGAGGTCTTATCATATACCAAGTATGTAAGAAGTTTACATATTTTATCGTTCTGAAGCTTTCAGAAGCCATAGCCCCAGAGTTTCTGATTAGGAAACTGATATTCAAAGAAATTAAGCTACTTGTCTAAAGTCACCTAATTCCTAAGTGCGAACTGGGATACGATCCCAACTCTGTATGACCTCAAAGCCTGTACTATTTCCATGATAATATGCTCTTCTCAAACGACTCGTGATTAATTTAAAAGACTCTTTTCTTCCCGCAAAGATTTTAAAGCTGTCAGTCATAGTGACGTGCCTTAGTCAGTTCAAGTTGCCATAATGAATTACCACTAATGGGGTGGCTTAGATAACAGACATTTATTTTTCATAGTTCTGGAGGTGGAGAAGTTCAAGATCAAGATGCCAGCCTAGTTGTGTCCTGGTGAGGGTCTACTCTGTACTTGGCAGATGCCTGTCTTTTCATTGTATCCTCACGTGGCCGAGAGAGAGAAAGAGGAAGCAAGCTCTCTCCTGTCCCTTTTCATCAGGGCACTAGTCCCATCATGACATCTCTACTTCCATCTCCAAGTACCAACCCACTAGAGTTTAGGGCTTCAACATGTGGATTTTGAGGGTGACACGTTTAGTCCACAGCATAGTGTGACTGAGCAAAAGCCACAAACTCTTCCTGATAAGAAGACAATTTGGAACCAATCCACTAAAAAGGAGAAAATCACTAGGAAAAAGTGGTCCACAATGTATGCAGCAAATGTGAACGTGTGAATGGTTGGAATCTTCAACACAGCATCTCAATAGGACAAGCTTTCTCGGAACCTGCTGGGCTAGCTGGCCCTGCACTTTCTTCATTCTTTAGCTGCAAACACAGAGCAGGACGTGCCCAAGGGACAGCAAGCCGGTTTTCCCGTCTGGAGAAGGGACCAGAGCTGAGAGAGAGACAAAGGAATGCTTTATCCTGTTCCAGTCCCCCAACCCTGGTCCCACTGAGGTGCTACAGGTGCTTTAAATGGGAAATCTGTTACCCTGTCCAGCCTCTCATCATATTCCCCAAAACACATTTCTCAAGACACAAAGGAACCACATAACCTTAGCCCCTTCTCTTTCTAGTATTCCAGGGTCCCTCACTACCTTCAGCCCAAGTCTGAGCCTCTCCTCATTTCCAGACATCAGGGTTCCAGTGAAAATCAGAGTACTTGCCATTGGCTTCTCCTTCTCTTTGCCTCCAGATTGTAGCGTAAAGCTTTCTCCAGGGGCTCTGCTCTCCCCCGTACCTCTCTTCATCCCCAACCTGCCCTTTAAGTCGAAAATCCCATCAGTAAGGGAGCTGCAGATCTGTCAAACAGGCCTTTAATCTAGCCCACACTGTTCTGGAAGCCCCTGAAAACCAAGTTTCTGTTGAAGATCTTAGAGTTGGGTGTGAAGGGGAAGTAGGACTTAATAAATGATTTATAGTACCACCCTTAGAAGCATACATGCACCCGAGTGTGCATAGAAACATCTACATTGTTGGAAATAAAGTCAGAGTAAAATCAAAGGAATAATGTAAAGATTAATAACAAGGGTGATTTTGCATGTTTTTATTTTAAGGATCAAAAAATGAAATATGAGTCAAAAGAACAAGGTTAGTACCTATAGCTTCAAGCAACAGAAATACAAGGAGATTGTTAACTTTTCTCTTTCCCATGGTTGTTGGGGTCATTTAGTTTCTGAGTTTAGCAACTTCAGATGTCACACAACATACCAGGAGTAAAACAAGACCTTCCCCATGAGTAAAACATTCACTCTTCCCCGCAAAATTCCAACCAATTTGCCTCTAAGGTGTGACCCTGGGCAAGTAACTTCACCCGTAACAATAGTTGCAAACCCTTAGGGCTCTTTCAAGAATTAAATTTGATGTTACATATTAAGCACTTAGAAGACCCCTGGACACACAGTAAGTCCTCAATAGCTACCAACCATCATCAGGTGCTAACGATTATTAAGATCGTTTTGATGATGATCAAAGGAAGACAGGAGACAGGAAGTGCCAGGAGACAGGAAGTCAACAAAATGGAGATGACACCAATCCCGACAGCAGGAAGAAAATGCATGCAAAATTCCTCTCTTCTCACTCTTTGTGTTGACTGTCAAAGTTCCTCATGTGCTAAAAACAAGAACTTGGCCTGAGCTGTTTAGATAGGTACAAATAAGTCCAAGAGATTTTGAATGTATGTACAGAGTTAAGACTTGAAATGTTTAAGGCAACTAACAGTGAAAGGTTCTGATCAAAGCACCTGAGAGACAAAATAGGTGAGGCTAACTGGGGACATCCTTGAAGGGAGGAAAAAGGTTCTCCAGTAGCTGTCCTTCACATGACAAGCTGCCCCAGGCTGCTTAGGAGTCATAACCATTTAGCTGCAGCTCAGCTTTGTAAGGCCACTCCAAGCCTTTTGGGTCATTTTGAAAGACAAAGAGGTAGGAAACATGTCTGCCACTCTAGTCCCCCTTCCATGGGGCTTGGGATTGAGTTATGCTGCTGCCCAGGGCTTGGGTGGTAGATGGCTTTCCTAACCAAACAGTGTCTGAATCACCCAACCCTTACCTTGGATTCCCACTACACAAATTTCTACCCAAATTCTGTCATCTGGCAACAGTTTGTCTACCTCCTTAGTTCGGTTCAAGATACCAGATCTAAGACTTTGACGTTCATTCTTCTAAGTTTGTAGACTCTTTTTAAACACGAATGAATAACCTGGGACAAATTTTCAAGAAAAATGTCACTCATCAATGACATATTCACTTTCTTTCATCCTCTCTTCCTGGAGCTTTCTCTCCTTTACCTCTAGGTTCCAGGCACGTGTGTATCACCCTTTAGCTGCCCATGAACCTCCAATGTGATGCTCCGGTTATCTGATGCTTCTTCCTGTCTGAGAACCTTTTACTTAAATGGTAACCCTTTGAAAAAATACCCAGTGAGCCATTCTTTAGATTTGTCATATCCTTGCTAACACTAACTCTTCTCACAAGAGTACTTTCATGTCCCCAGGCAATGTCAGTGAGATGAATTTACACTAACATCATAGACCACATCTCGGTATTGAGGGTATCTGCATTTTAAAAGGACACATGTGAAGCCAACTGAATCTCTCCTTCTGGAAAGAGAGGCAACATGACTACAGCACTTGAGGCTCCATACAAGGATCATATTTATGGTGGAAACACCATTCCAGCACGTCAGATCACACACAGACTCTGACTGTCTTGGGTGCGCTGAGGGTTGGGGCTGAGTTCCTAATTTCCTACCACAGCATAGTGCAAGGTCTCCAGAGAACATCAGAGTGTGGAAATGGAGACAAGGGCAGTACTCACAGAACTCCCATGCGGTGCCAAGCATGCATTAGATGTTATGAGGGTGGAAAGGAAGAGAGTCCTGGTGCTAGAACATCTGTTGTCAGGCTGACCCTGCCATCATTCCCTTATAAGGCTGGTAAGTCCATTTCTAGATCTCCTTCCCCATATGGATTCAGGTTAGAATCTGCCAATTGCAGGAATTCACATGACATTTAGAAGGTGGCAGGGAAGTAGGAGACATTGTTTTAGGAACTCTCTAGCAGCCAGACGTGGCAGCTTCACAGACCTCTCTGAGCTCCCACTGAGTAGGAAGGTGCTAGATGCAGTGGTTCCTCCCCTTTCCCTGGAGGCTATGACTTCCCCATCTGCCCCATTGTGTCAAGCCTGGGTCATTAGTGAATGTGTCTCTGATCTTCTAGCTTCCAAACCATCAAACCTGGACTTCTCCCACATTCATAAAATACACTTCTTTTTCCCATTATATATGTGGTGGCTCTGTTTTTCTGACTAATCCCAGACTAATATTATAGCTTTTCCTTTTTTCCTCACTTGATGGAAAATTAACATGGCAGTATCTGCTAACTCCTTCCAGTGAGAGGACACGTTTCATTCTCCTTACTCTGGACTGCTCTCGGTGGCAGGTGGTTCAGCCGTATCCAGTAAAAACAGCAGTGACACTCAACCAGACAAAGTAGCACATGTGAGCCACATGTACTCAAAGGCTAAGTGCTTACCTGAATTGGGAGGCTATTACTATGTATGAGTTATTATGGCTAGTGAGCCTCTGTTTGCACCCATAAGCTGAAGAAGCCCATGTAAACTAGGAATACACTTTAGAGACTTGTTTGTCATTATTATAAATCCCAATACAATGTACACCTGCATCACAGACTCATTATTAGCCCTAGAATCGGAGTGAATTCATATGTTTACTACAGATATATTGACTATCAGAAACAGATTAGAACTTGGGGAAGGCTATGTGTTCTCAGAGATCTAGTGATTTCACTAAGCTGTGAAGACACAGATACTAAAGCACCCTTGATCCTGATTTCAGGACACTTGGTGGGTTTATCCTTCTAAGCAAGATGCTCAAAGAGAAAGGAAATATTACAGAGCCTGTGAGCTTGTTGTGAGCCTCTTGATTGCTCCAAAATCCCAGGTAGATACCAAGAAATCAGGTGTGCCAAGAAAATCATCTCTACGGCTCCTTTATGGGGATCAGAAATTTTACAAAGACAAATGCTTCCTTTAAAAAAAGGAGAAGAGGGGCGCCTGGGTGGCGCAGTCGGTTAAGCGTCCGACTTCAGCCAGGTCACTATCTCGTGGTCCGTGAGTTCGAGCCCCGCGTCAGGCTCTGGGCTGATGGCTCCGAGCCTGGAGCCTGTTTCCGATTCTGTGTCTCCCTCTCTCTCTGCCCCTCCCCCGTTCATGCTCTGTCTCTCTCTGTCCCAAAAATAAATAAAAAACGTTGAAAAAAAAATTTAAAAAAAAAAAAAAAAAAGGAGAAGAAGGAGAAAGTGAAGGGGAGAATAGGGAGAAGAGGGAAAAGGGGGAGAAGGAGGAGGAGGAGGAGGAGGAGAGGAGGAGGAGGAAGAGGAAGAGGAGGAGGAAGAGGAGGAGGAGGAGGAAGATGAGGAGGAGGAGGAGGAAGAGGAGGAGGACGAGGAGGAGGAGAAAAACACTAAGGATATGGCCAGAACTTCTGGGTGGCGATTATTCCTATAGCCCTAAAGTTTGAAAATGAAAGTGTATTTGGAGACAGGAAACAAGAAAGGCTATTTACCTCTTGGGGAATCTGTGAGGTTTACAAAACAGGACATTCCTCAGAAAAGCCATATTGTACAACTTCAGTAGGGCCCTGTGGACTTTATATTCCATGCAAAGGTAATCTCTATAGGAAGATTCCAGGGAAGTAAGAGTACTGTTGTTCGTAGTTGAGTCTATGACTTCAAAAGAAAATTGAATCCAGATCAGTAAGACGAGGCAAGAGTATCAGATACGTGAAAGAAAGCTTGACAAAAATAAAAAAAGACTTTTTAAAACAGTGCATACCCTTCAAGTCTGTAATTTCACTCCTGATAATATGTCTTAAGCAAACAAGCAGGACAAGAATGCACACATACACACACAAAGCTGTTTAGTGCAGCATTATTGAAAAGTGTTAAGATATTATGAGTTTACAGAACACTGATAGAAGATAATGTAAAACAATAAAATAAGAAATTAAATAAGAAAATGTGTCTATAAAATACCCAAATACTTTAAAAAATTTTTAATGTTTTACTTATTTTTTAGAGAAAAAGAGAGAGAGCATGAATGGGGGTGGGAGGGGGGAGCAGAGACAGAGGGAGACACAGAATCCAAAGCAGGCTCCTGGCCCTGAGCTTCAAAATATATAATATGCTTCTAAATAACCCATAGTCAAAGACAAAAAAAATATTAAGAAAACTAGGAAATATTTCTACCCGAATGATAATGAAAAATACAGTGTTTCAAAATGTGTATGTTGCACCCAAAGCAGTGTTCATGGGGAAATTTATAGCTATAGTTTACATTAGAAAATAAAATGGTCTAAAATCAGTGATCCACTGCTAGAAAGACAGTAGAAAAGGAGAGCAAATTTAAATCAGGTAACTAAAAGGAGGAAATAATAAAGATAGGAAATTACTGAAATAAAAATCAAGAGTGAAAAATCAACAACCCAAAAGTTGAGTCTTTTAAAAGTTCCATAAAATCAAGCACTACTAGCAACTCTGATCAAGAAAAAAGAAAGAAAATTATAAATTACCAACATCAATAATGAAAGTGAGGATATAACTACAGACATTAAAATGACAGTAAGGGGCTATTATGAACAAACATATGTAATATATTTAACAACAGAGATGAAATGGACAAATTTCTTGAAAGACACAAATTACCAGAGCTTCACAAAAAGTAATAGAAAACCTGAATAGTGTTATATCTGTTGAAAAAAAAAAAGAATTCATAATTTAAAACATCTCCACAAAGAAAATTCCAGGCTTCATGGATTCAATAATGAATCAGTCTTACACAAACTCTTTCAGGAAATACAGCAGGGGAGCTATTTCCCAACTCATTTTATGAGGTCAATATAACCCTGATACAAAAACCAGAAAAAGGCAAAAAGGAAAAAAAAAAAAATTTCAGCCCAACCTACCTCATTGAACGAGATATAAAAATCCCAGTGAAAATATTTACAAAGTAAATCCAGCAATTTACTAAAAGATAATACATTATGACTAAATAGTCTCTATCACAAATATGTAAGATTGGTTTAACATTAGAAAGCCCATGAATGTGGGGCGCCAGGGTGGCTTAGTCAGTTGAGCAACTGACTTCATTCAACTCAGGTCATGATCTCATAGTTCATGAGTTTGAGCCCTGCGTTGGGCTCTGTGTGGACAGCTCAGAGCCTAGAGCCTGCTTCAGATTCTGTGTCTCCTTATCTCTTTTCCCCTTCCCTGCTCATGCTCTCTCTCTCTCTCTCTCTCAAAAATAAATAAATATTAAAAAAAAAAAAAAAGAAAGCCCATGAATGTAACTGACCATTATCAGCAGTGTAACAGAAAATATGCTATGGCTAGTTAACATAATGGATACAAAAAAGAAGGTGACAAAGTCCAACTTCATTCATGATTTAAAAAAAAAAAAAACCCTCTCAGTAACTATGAACAAAGAGAAATTCCTCAACTTGATAAAAATCATCTATTTAAAAAAACTTACAAATAACATCATATACATAATACTGAAAAGTGACATTTTCCCCTCAGATAAGGAATAGACAAGGATTTCTGCTCTCACTACTTGTATTTAACAGGAAGCCCTAGGCAGAGCAATAATGCAGGAATATTAAAAGATATACAGATTTGAAAGAAAGAAGTAAAAATGTTTTTATTTGCAGATTACCATAATTATGTATATAGAAAATCTTAAGTAATCTATGAAACAAGTTTTAGAACTAGTAAGTGAATATACAAAAATCCATACCCAATGTTCTAGCAATGAAGAATAAGAAAATGAAAATTTTAAATTACACCATTTACAACAGCATCAGAAATATTTACAGGTAAAATGACAACATGGATGAAGTAGAAAACATGCAAGACTCGTAAAGACTCCCATCCCTGAAAACTATGACATTGCTAAGAGAATCTGAGCAAATGCCTAATAAATGGAGAGACAGATCATGATCATGTTCATGGATTTGAAGATTTAGTGCCATAGCGGTACCCATTCTCTTCCAAACTCACCCACAGATCTAACACAGTACCAATCAAAATCTCAGCAGGTGCTGTTGTTGTTGTTGTCGTTGTTTGCAAACTTACAGTCTAATTCTGAAACTTACACAGAAACGCAAAGGGCACAGATGTGTGCAGGAAGGGTACAGAGTACACATACAGATCAATGGAACAGAATCAGGTCCAGAAATAGACTTATATATGGTAGTAGGATTTTTTATACAGTTATAAAAGCAACTCAATGGAGAAAGGAGGCTTTTCAACAAATGGTGCTAAAACAATCAAATGTCCATAAGGTAAAAAAATGAACCTCAACCTTTACTCAAATCCAAATATGAAAATCAGTTCAAGATGACCCATAGATCTAACTGCAAAACCACTAGGAGATGACGAAGGGAAATGTCTTTGTAGCCTGGGAGTAAATGGAACAACGAAAATAATAATTATAAAAGGAAAAAGAGTAAGTTATATTTAAGCAAACTGAAAAGTCATTGAAAATGTATGCAACATTTTATATATCAATGACACCTCAATAAAATGGTTTACAAAAAAAAGAAGCAAATGTACAGATAAGTTACAGACTGAAAGAAAACATTTGCAAAATATTTCTCTGACAGTAGACTTAGATCCAAAATATATAAAGAACTCTTACAAATAAACAAAATACATGTAAATAGCTCAATTGGAAAATAGAAAGCTGGCAAAAGACTTGAGCAGACACTTCATAAAGGAAAATATTTGAATGCCCAATAAGCACATAGGAAAAATACCCACTGCATTAATCATTAGGGAAATACAAATTAAAACAAAAAGGAAATACAAATTAAAACAAACACAACTACTAGAATGGTTCCGATTAAAAAGCTTGACAGCTGCAGATTTTGGCAACTATGAAGCAACCGTAACTCTCACATACTGCTGGTGAGAACACAAAATGGCACAACCACTTTGGTAAACACTTTGGCAGTTTCTTACATTAAACATACCCCTACCCTATGACCAAGAAATCCCAATCCTAGCTACCAACCCAAGAGAAATGAAAAATATCTACACAAAGACCTGCAAAACAATGCTCACAGCAACCCTATCCATAATCGCCCATCACTGGAAAAAATGCAAATATTCATTAGCAGGTGAATTAATAAATAAACAACGGCATATTCAATGTAGTGTAATGCTCTCAGCAATAAGAAAAAAAAAAGGAATGACCTACTGACATACACAACAACCTGGAAGAATCTAAAAAACAATACACTGAATGAAAGAAGCCATATGTTCAAGAGCATATACCATAAAATTCCATCAATAGGAAGTCCTAGAACAAGAAAAAACTAATCTATGATGAAGAAATCAAGAAAGTGAGTGCATGTAGGTGATGGGGATTGGCTAGAAAGGGCACAGGGCACTTTCTGCAGTGATGTTAATGTTTTACACCCTGACTGGGATTTCAGTTACACAGGTGCATGCATTTATCAACACTCATTGAAGTATACACTTCAGAGATATGTTGATGCATATAAGTTACCTCCCCAAATATTTTATAGATGCCAGACGGTGAGTGCCCCAACATCAAAGGCTTCAGTTGTGTGCAATTGATCTAATAGCCTTCGGTTGCATAGTGGAAAGAGTTTGAGCCTCAACTTCCCCGCTCGGAAAACAGTAATTCGTATCTTAAAAGATTAAATGCTTTAATGCATGTAAAGTATGTAGTATGATGGCTAACACAAAGTATGCATTCAATAACTATTTCTTTTTCTCTCTTCCCTTATGTGGCTTTATCTTTAAGCCTACCTTGTAAATGTGGACTATACGCTGTATCTGTCTTTAGAGCAAAATCATTCTCGGTGTCATTGGACTAAAGGAACAAAACAATTACTAGCATAATGAAGTAAAAGCAATAGAGCCCTTGTATTCTAATATTTCCCACCAATAGGATGCAAATAAAATACACATTAAAATGAAGACTACAACCAGTTATGATCGTAACAAGCTAACAATTTCCATTAAAGAAACGACCCTGCCTTAAATTTTCAGCACTGTTCTTTAGCCTGTGCACCCAGGAGAGAAGCCACACAAAAGATAAAGGAGTCCAAGCCCTGGGAAATGGGCAAACAAAAATGAAGTTTACCAGCAGTGGGCTCCTCAGAGCCACAGGTCTGCTTAACTTCTCCACCTCAGTGGTCAAAAGCCCCATCATTAGATGTCACTGTTGCAGGGACGCAGTGGAGTGCTGATAAGATCACAGGCTCCGAAGTCACGAACGACAGGTTCACACGCCGGCACTGCCATTTACAGGCTGTAAACCATGCACAAGTTACGAAACAATGCTTGTTTTCTTGTCCCTAAACTATTCCCCAAACAACTAATCCCAATACTGTACGTTGACTAAATGAATAAGTAAACAGATGGAGATACAAAGTATGCTCCTCATGGCAGTAGCATGAAAATTAAATGAAATAATGCATGTTTCAACACCCTGTATGTCCCCAGCCTTGGGGGACTCTTTCCTACTTATTTCCCCATCTGAATGGCTACCTCAGTGGGAGTGGCTCAGAGATAGATCAACGTTCTAATACAAATCCTGCCACCGTGTTTATTCTGCTTTGGAAGCAACACACACACACACACACACACACACACACACACACACACACACACACGTTTTTGTTATCTCACAAAACCAAACTATATCCTAAAGACAGCTGGGGAAGAAAGCAACTCTAAATTCACCAGTCAATTCTGACTCTCCCTCTCAGTAAGCTGATGCTTTCTGCTACGGAAAGTGCATCTCGTCCATAACGAGCCCTGCCTTCCAAAAATGTGCCCACTGCATTGTTAGCACCAGTCACAGGGAGCGTGTAGCAGAATAATCATTGAGGAACATTCCAAGATTTGCTCATAAAATCAGTAATTTTTTTGTCATTCGTTGCCATTAACAAGTAACTTGTGACCTAATAAATGTCACTATCCATTTTCTTTAATTAAAATAATAAATATTATTCAGTGACACAGATTGGCATTTATGCCTTCATTTCTGTGATGTGGGATTTATAACCAAGGCTTTCTTTGAGGGATTCCACAAATAAAGGTTATTAAGCTGCCACAGGATGGAACACAAGCTCAGGTTAATGAAGCTGGACAAGGAAGGGCAGTGATGGATGAAGCCCTGACGCACGAAGAAAAAGGGAACTCCCACCCAAAGCAAGAAGCATTCTTGGGCTCGCAAAACGGGTCTTCCACCTTGCTCGGCGGCTCAACTTTCAATATACACAGGATGAGCTTAGAGGCAACACCAACTCTACCGCCATTCCCTGGGTGGGGGGCGGGTGCTGAAGCGTGGTTTTCCCATTCCCTTGGGAACCACTGTTCACCACTTTATGGTACGTCTTAAGGTAGGAAGGGTGTCCAAGTGAAGAAAAACCGATTCTGGCATGTGAACCTGCTACCAGAGAAACAAAATTAATTGTTGTCGTGTCCCAACCGTCTACTTTGAAGACACGGTTCTTGGTTCTTAAAAAAAGGAGTTGCCCTTCATGAAAACAAAACAAACAACAAAAAAAGCCAAAACAAACAAAAAACAGGAAGATACGCTTGACAGCACTTCCCAGGAGAATCTCTTCTTCCCTCCGGGATTCCACTCTGGCTCAAAGTCAAGACACGAATCCAACGCCCCTGACCAGAGATCCGGCATGGCTCACCTCCACCTGCGGCTGGTCCGATCCTGGGGTCCAGCTCGGGGAAATGGACTCAAACCGCCCTCGTGGGCCAGTGCTCCACACACTGCTGTCCAGAGCCTCCACGAGGCACTGAGTGAGGTGGAATTGCATGTGCACAGCGGAGATTTCTCTCTGACGATTTAAACCCACCTCGGGACGGCAGGCACCTCGACTCACGTTACTCCGTGGCCAGCTCAGAGCCACGGGAGGAGCCAGGCCGGCTGAGCAGTGCCCCTGTCACCACAGTAGGCTCCCCGCCCCCTTCAGCCTCTAGTCCCAGCTGTTGTTTCTGGTTGTGGCTGAAAAGAGAGCGTCTATGGACTTGAGATGAAGTTAGAGATAAGATCTCTCAACTGCGGGGTGTTTCAACAAAAGGGAAGGAAATACCTCTCACCTGGAGGAGCCCCAACTTTGAAAGTGGCCAGGGTTGAGTTCAAATTTTGCCTCTGTCACATGCAGGAGAAAACTGACACATAGCAGGGACTCAACAAAAATTAGTTCCCAGCATGGGGAGAAAGCTTTGCCTGCCTTCCTTCAGTCTCTGGTGAGCTAAAACAGTATCTATAACCGTGTACTTAATTTGTACATATGGGAATTATATGTTATCAGATAAATACATAATCATGTATTACAATATATTTTACATAAACACACAAACACACATATTCATGGTTTCACCTACGCACACATTACAGTTTCTATTTTCTTAATGTAGTTTCAGTTAAGGTACAAGCAAGATGGATTTACAGGCCCAAACTGATGCCCACTTAAGCAACAGTAAAGAGGAGCTTCTGAGGTAGAAAATCTCTCCCACTCCAGGGTTAGCTAGCATGGCCAGGATACGGTAAAGCTCCAGAACACGTAGAAAAGATTCCTTCCCTTGTGAATAATGCCTGGGACATCTTTGCCCTCTGAGACTCTGTTTCTTTGTCTCTCTTTATCTATACTCTTAGAGGTGACTAGTCCCCAGTTCTAGAGACCCATCTTATCTTTAGACATCGATATGGGCTTGGGAGCCACTCCCTATCTGTAAAATTGACATGGTAATACAAACCTCACAGGGTCCCCTTGGGGATTTAAAAACTGATGAGTACATGACAGACAATGAATGGATGAATGGGTTAGGTGGGTAGGTGGAGGGATGAATCGACGGATGGACGGATGGAAGGATGAGTGAGAGGCTTCTAGCAAAGCACCTGTCACAGAACACACACTCAATAACTTTAGCTATTATTTTCATTGTGATTAAGGCAACAACAACTTTACACATTTCTGTTCTGGTCTATTACATATTGATTTCATCGTTAACTCCCCAGAAGGATCCACCCTTATATCTCAATGCTGTTGGCAGTATCTGGGACTTATCACATGTGGGGATAGCATCAGGAACACTGGATAAGCAGATGTAGATCGTAATGTAGATCTCTTAGGGCTCTAAACACACAAAAATTTCATGACTTGTGACAGAAAGTCCACTCTTGTGAGGCAGCTCTTACTGTTCCAAAGAACTTTCAAAGCCCCAGTTTTTTCTTCCATTGGTTTTGAGTCCATATCCTGAGATAATGCCAATCCCATTACCCACTGACCACCTTTCGGATATTTGAAGAAATTATCACACCACTGAAGGGTGAGTCTAGCGCATGGAAGGTCTACTCATGCCTGAGATGGAGGGGCACTAACCTGTTAAACCTTCCTCTTGCCTTGACATGAAACTTTTAGTCAACACGTTCATACCACAAATTTAAGCCACATTGAAACAGACATCCTTCACCCACGTTCTCCCAAATTTCTGCTTTCTGTCTCTGAATCATTCCTTTCTTCAACATCTCCACTTTTATTTCCCTGCTATTACCTGAATTAGCACTTGTTCTCTTTTTGGTGTCAGTATTTATAAGTAAACAACACAGCAGAGTGTCACTGTGTCCATGAAAACAAGTCAGGGTGACAAAGGACAGTGGAGGTGGGCAGGCTGGTGAATGGGAAATGCTCACTCTCTGGTCTCAGCCCCAAGCAAGGGTTTCACGTTCTTTCTTAGGCACAACTGAAAGTTACTGCAAATCACAAAAGCCTAGGATTGATGACATGGCCAAAACTATGGATATCAAATTCCTGAAAGACTAAGGAACCTGTGTTCTGAGTTTATCGTAGTACAACTCAGGGATGTAAATCAGAAACATCATATTTTCTTTCTCCAGTCACAGCCTTGGACTATAGTCTGTTGGTTTTCTAACTCTATTCTCTTAGGACACTTTTGAGTAGATTCCAAACATGCATGGTTATTTTCAGTTATTACAAGTCCAGCCCACCTCAAGACCCCAAACCCATATCTACTTTGAAATCTCTCCCCTTTCCTCATCACCAGCTGGGCCTGTAGCTCTTAGAAATTGTTTTTCATTTTCTCTCCTCCCTTCCTAGCACTTTGAAGTGAGGGAAACCCAAATGCTGGTTTCAAGTTCTCTCTTCCCTGGAATTGAGAACTAGGAGGAAAATGGTCACCTGCCTGGTGGAAGGGAAGCGGCACAGTCACTCTGTCATTGTCTAAGAATTCTGTTGGCTACCGATTATCTTTGCCAGTATGGTGGTGTCCTCCCAGAGGAGCCATGGTCTTCTGGGTGGTGGACAACTTTACCCTGACCCTGTCAATCACTGAGGACCCTACAGATGGGAAACTTCATTCCTATTCAGCCACACTAATAATCATACCCCTACTGATCCCACCTAAGAGGGACAGCACCACAAAGCCTGCTTCTCTAAATCCACACTTATTCACATGGAGTCAAGGAGCTACTCCCTGAGGGTCACAAGGGCCTAGGATGGGGTAGTTTTCTCATCTCTCTTCCCAGGCATATCCTAACTTCATAAATCTCTAGGGGAGAAGCATCAGCCCCTTCATCCCCATGTTCAGACATACTCCCAAATTCCAGGGACCACATGTCAATATCCCCCAGGCTGGGCCTGAAGGTTCCCAACTCAGCCACTATCCAATGGGTATGGCATGCCAATTTCTACTTCTTTAAGGCATCTTCAGTCTTCAAAAGTGATGTCCCTGAAGGTATTCTCTTACTTGGCTTTGGGGGAAGCAGAAGGAAAGAAATTTTAAAGCCTTCTACTTCAGGCCAACAACTCATGACTCTGGCAATTCCCCCCAGTGACCTCCGTCCTCAGGTGTCTGTTAATTTAGACTAGTGGAAAAGCCAGCTCTGCAAACCCTTGGAAAGCTGGGGTGGAGTCAGGGTCCAAAAGAGTGTCCAGCCCCAATTATTGACAGCTCTTTGGAAAGCACAGGTTCCTTACCACCTGTGTTTCTACCTCCAAGGCCACAGGGAAACCCTCCCTCACCATATCCTCTGACAGGAATGTGTCGAGCTCTTCTCATATTTAACATGCACACGAATTACCTGGGGGTCATGTCAAAGTACAGCTGCTCATTCGGCAGGTGCAGGGTGGGTCCTGAGGTGCTGCACATCTTCCCAGCTCCCTGCCGCTGTGAGTCTGCAAGCTACATTCAGCACATGGGTTTCATTTTCTCTGCTGTTTTTAAGGCCCGGTAAATCTCTTTATTCTCAAACTCTCTAGGACCTAATGTTGACTGAGTGTCACTCAGTCAATGGATCAGTTGGATAGGGCAAACATTGTGCTACATTTGCCACAGGCATTTATACCCTTGAATTCTCTCGAAAACTTTCTGAAACAGCTAGAAATCATCATATCCATTTTTAAAAAGACAGGGAACCTGGTCCCTAGAGGGGCTGGGCAGCTAGACTCAGGCTTCAAGGCTAGCAGCTGGCATAGCTAGGGGTCTGAGCCCAGGATATGTGCTCCTAAACACCACAGTCAGAAGAAAACAGACCAAAAAAAAAGAATATCATAGCAAAGAAATTGCAATAAACGACAGGAAGGTACAAGGAAACTTCATTAAATGGTGTTTATATCAGATGAGGATATCCCTGAGCTGGTCATCCCTCATAGGAAAATTGCAATATTGAGCTTCTGAAATAGCCTGAGACACGTTTAAGCATGGATTTACATCACGAACTCCATCACTTTCCTCTTTCCTCATTTACAGCCGCCGCCAAGTTCAAGCAACCTCTTCTATGTCATGGGGCGGGGGGGGGCCCCATGAATAATAGATATGTCATTTTTAACTGTCAACAACATGCCTTGTAAATGGTGTATGCAGGCTTTTAAATAACCCAGCAAACCATTCTTCTGACATCATTTTTATACCACACTTTGCAACAAAACTAAAAATGATCTGAAAAAAAAACAAAAAAACACGTGGTTTGAACTACAGAATCACGCTCACCCACACATTCTTGTCTGCATTTAATATTTCATTGGGTTTTGCTTCCCCCTCCTCCACCCTGATAACAACCGTCTGCTTTGGAGACAAGACAATTAAACTATTTCAGCATTTTCCCTCAGTTAAACAGGCTCATCTTTCCCTGTGACAGTCAGTTTATGGAGTCAGAAAGAGACCGTTGTCACTCATTCCTACTCATAAGTGACGTTGGGATGATTAAGAAAAACAAACTGTTTCCTTCCAACAAGACCCTGGCTAGTTGTGGGTTTTCACTTCTCCCGGGTTGGACAAGGTGACATGAATCTCCTATCCTCTTGAGATGAAAGGGCATTTATCCTAAGACAAAATCTTGCCACAAAGGCCTGTGCCTCTACACAAAGTAAACCTTTAGGCCTATTTGTCAGGTGATATGAGAGTGTCATACCACTGGAAACACAAACAGATCTGTGGCAAACAAGGGACTCATCAAATGCCAGGCACCCCAAAACTGAAATGTAACTAAGATGTAATTAACATAAGGAAATGGAATGTTCCTACCTTCTCTTGAAATGTTTTTATTTTGGAAAATGTCAAGCATATACAGAAGTACAGAGAAGAGTGAATGACCTACCAGCTTCCAGAACTGCTCGACTCAGAGAAGTCGTGTTTACTTTATACCCCACTCACCTCCTCCCCACTTGTGGATTTTTGTGAAGTAAATCTCAGACATTGTATCGTCCTATGCTTTAATGTCAATTATCTTCTAAATATTGTTGCTCAAATATATTCTCCCATCTTCATCCCAACCAACTACCCCATTTTTACTCAGACTTTTGTTTTAAGCCACCAAGTTTGTGGCAGTCAGTTACAGAAGTCACGGGAAAGGAACGCGCCCGTCTGCCCAGAACCATCAGCATCTCCGTGTCTTCTACGGATCAGGACCCGTCACCTCGCTGACGGCCCTGAAGACGAGGAACGTAAATCTGACCATTACGTCTCTCCATTTGACCCCCTCAATGGCTCCCCTTATTGTCAGGATATCACGTGGGCCTCCTTGCGTGGTGTGCTCTGGGCTGCCTTTCCAGCCACGTTGCCCACGTCTCCCCACCCCTCAGATTTAAAGACTTCTTACTCCAAATGAGTCAACCAGTTTTCTGTACTCACTCATGCTTTTCCTGCCTCCCTATGCACATACTGTTTCTTTCGCCCGGAGCAGCACCGTCCAATAGAACCATAACGAAGAGGAGGCACAGATAGGAGAGTCACATATGTGACTTTAAACTTCCTAATACTCACAGTTTTAAAAAATAAACCAGGAAAATCCATGTTAATAATACATTTTAGCTGGCCCCAAATACCCACGATATTATCATTTCAACATATAATCAATTTTAAAATGTTATTAAGGGGATACTTTACAGAGTTTTATTTTGGGGGAGGGAGTACTAAGTCTTAGAAATCTAGTATAATTTATACTTACAGTGCATCTCAATTCAGGTGACTAGTGCTACTATATTTGACAGTGCAAAAGGCCCCTACTGGTTTTTTTCCAGCTTTGGGAAATACTATCCATCCTGAAAAATCCAGCTGGGGGCACCTGGGTGGCTTAGTCGGTTGACCGTCCAACTTCAGCTCAGGTCATGGTCTCACAGTTCGTGAGTTCGAGCCCCGTGTCGGGCTCTGTGCTGACAGCTCGGAGCCTGGAGCCTGCTTCCGATGCTGTGTCTCCCCCTCTCTCTGCCCCTTCCCCGCTCATGCTCTGTCTCTCTTTGTCTCTCAAAAATGAATAAACGTTAAAAACAATGAAAAAATAATCCAGCTGAACTACTATCTTCCATGGGAAACCTGTCTCCCACCAATCAGATCAGTTTTTCCCTCCTCCACCCTGGACCTTGCATATATTCCAATTTATGTGCTGTTCATACTCTGCTATATTTAATTGGGGCATGCGTGTCTCTTCTAGGCTATGAGCTCTTCACAAGCCAAAACCTACTCACCACCACAGAGTCCCTGGTCGTCCAAGGGTCCCAATCCTCGCTGCTTCCTCTCCTTTCCAGCCCTTCAAAGTATGGTTGGTGAGACTCTGGTTGCAATACAGAGAGCCTACTGGCCTCACCAGGGAAATGGAAAAGATGGTCTGGTCCAGGAAGAGGGGATGGAGGGCCCTCTGTAGTAGAAAAGGGAGGTATTAAGAATAGAGAATGAATGGAGAGAGCCAATCTGACGTCCCTAGGGGGAGTTTATAATGCCAAGAAACAACATGAGTGAAGAAGCCAAGGCAGCTTTCGGACTCTGCGGAAAGAGAAAAGAAAAGGGGGGGACCACCACATGGGAGCACCAGAGGTTGTCAGAATGTGACGGCCCCTGGATGAGCCAAAGGAACATCAGTAGAAGGGGCGGTACATAGAGCCAGCTTTCTGCTCCTTTATTTTGGGCCAGGCCGGCATGGATGGGCTTTGTTCCCGTGTGTTAATGAGGGGATGACCAGACCATAAAATGTAGTCAACTCTGAGTGAACTCTAGTGATTGCCCAACCCTTCAGCACATCAGTAGGGCCCTGTTTCAAACTGGGAGTCTGGTCATGGCATTGGGTGTCGGGGTATACTCTCCTTCCCCACAGAAGACAATATGATCCATATTTCCTTACAGCTTGGCACTTACTTTCCCCCCTCCTGAAACGCCCCTTACTCTATGTGTCGGAACCCTGCCTATCTAACATCTGTTCCCTGAATCCTTTCATTTTGTCCTTTCTCGTATTTTCTCTCCTCCCAAGCAAGGCTCCACGGTGCTTTACTTCTTCTCTCTCACAGTCTACAACACTTTGCCTATTCTATCAGTCTTATTTGTGCCTTAACTTCTTTTACCGAAGGAAAAGACTCTGATCTCTTCATGTATGTATCCACCCCAACATCTGACACCGGTAAGTTACTCTATAAACACAGAACAGATGAATAAACGAAACATGGTGTATTACCTATTTAAAACACCCATTATTTTTATGACTTCTCCCCTCTTCAGAGGATAATGAATTTTAGCTCTAATCAATCAGTTTAGATGTTCAGGGCTCTTGGGGTATCCTTTCTAAGAGAGCAGAGCCTAGGTCTCACCCCGAAAGCAGCCACCCCAGCTCATTCCTGTTGATAGAAAATAAAGACAGCTAACACGCGCTGAGTGTTGATTGTGTTCTAAGGCATTGTTCTAAGGACTTTACAAGCATTCGCTCACTTAATCCTGGCAACCACCATGAAGTAAGTATAATTATGTATAATCTCCACTGTGCAGATGAGAAAACTGAGGCATAGAAAAATTAAGTGTCCTATGAATGGCACATCTCTAAGAAGCACTAAGACAAAGACTCAAAGCCAGACAATCTGGCTCCAAAACCCACACTGTTACACACTTTTTACACCGAAAATGGAGCTGCATGTTTCTAAGACAGACAACTTGCTTCTCAGTGTCACCCTTACTAGCCACCACCCTCAGGTATCACCTAATCTCTCCGAGGCTCAGACTTTTTCATGTCTAAAATGGGACGGGAGTAGTACCCACCCCATAGGTCACTGTGAGGATAAATGGCCTCGTGGACACACAGCCTAGAACATGGCAGGCACTCAAAATGGGACCCATTTGTATCGATCAGGAATCTGTCTGTGGAGAAACCAATTTAAATCAGCTAAGAGGAAAAGAGGAATTCATTGGTTTGTGTAATGGAAAGTCTACAGCTAAATTAGGAGCTCACATAATTTCATTAGGACCTGAAATCTCCCTCTCAGTCTCTGTCTCTCTCTGTCTCTCTCTCTCTCTCTCTCTTTCTATTTCTCAGCTCTTCTATTCTCTGAGGTACCTTGTTCCACATGGTGATTCCCAGAAATTCTAGGCTTACTTCTACAGCTTGGAGACTATAGGGAGAAAGGGCATCTCTTTCGTAACAATTACGGCAAAAGGCACAGCGCTGAGTCTCACTGGATTGGCTGGGGTCACCGGCACTTCCCTGAACCAGTCACTGCAATGAAGGGAATGGGTGTGTTGAGTAGCTAGTCCCTGCAACCAGGGGGCCTGGTTGGCTCCAACCAAATGAGAGTATACATGGGGTATCTGGTAAAGAAGAAATGAGGTGCTGTTACCAGAAGAAGGAGAATGGCTTCTGGGCAGGCAAAAACAATAGATGTCCATTCACCATGAATATTTTCAGTGTTCTCATGTTCTAAACAGACAAGGTTCCCTGGCCTATTGCCCACCAACAATGGGTTCCTCCAGCCTGCGTCCACTTCTGGTCTGTTTTACAGACTTCTCCAAGCTCTAGGAGTACATGGGCCCCATGCTTCCTCCCAGCTACTGCAAAGCTCAAATTAGTCACTCCGTGGGCCCCTTCCGAGGCATATCAGAGACCAGCTGTGCAAGGACCTGTCACCTTCTTGTCAGTGAAAGTTTTCTGTCCAAAGAACTTTCGTCATCGCTCCTTTCTCAAGTAGCTGGATGTCACTTGAAGAGACAGCTGAAGTCACTCACAATGGCTGGTCTCAAATCAGCGCTCACTGGCCTTGTCAGTGAAAGCCTCACCCCGCAGCGAAAACTGTCACTGATCATGTTTAGATATGTACGCGGAGGTATTAGATTAGAAGACAGAATGCACAAGATAGGAGTTTAAAAGAGGCCAAGTTGCAAGGGAAATCTTAATAGGAAGCAGTGAAGGCTTACGGTTGGAGGTGGTAGGGGGCATCTTTTTCCAAAACCCAATTCCTACTTCCCAACAAAACCAGCAAGAGCACGCGCGCGTGTGTGCACGCGCGCACGCACACACACACACACACACACACACACACACACACACACACAATCAACAGCCTGTATGTACACACGATGCTCCTCACACAGAGGATATGCGCTCCACTGACCCACATGCTTCAGAAATACCTGGACCTTGACAGGACATCAGTAGCTAGTCGCTTTATCCAGATTATTATGGGTAGTTTTCATCTTCATTTCAAAACACAGCTAAAATAACCTTAGAAAATAAATATTCACTCAAAACACTAGATTATCTTTTGGAGTTAAAAAAAAAAAAGGAGAATGAATCCACTTGTTAAACCAGTTGTATTGGTTGCCTTTCTCTGCATGTGTTCTTTATTTAGGGCAGAGTTTCTCCACCTCAGCACCGCTGACATTCTGGACTGGATCATTCTTTGTTTGGGTGTGGGTGGGGACGGTCTGGTGCTTGATAGGATGTCTAACAGCATCCCTGGTCTCTACCCAGTAGATGCCAGGGGCACTCCCCCAGTCATTGCCAAATGTCCCCTTGGGGCAACATCGCCCCTGGTTGAGAACCACTAATTTAAGGATTCTAATAAACGTTACCTTCAATATTACTATGGTCGAATAATTGGCTAATTATTAATTAATATGCAATGGCTGGGGAATGAATGTTGTGCTTCCATTTTGGGTAGCTTTATTTTGGACTCCTGTTTCTGCTAATCAACGTATTTATGATTAAATACACTGATCGCATCCATAGTATTTAGGTGGCTGACAATCATTTCTGCAACTGCTCTGCCGACACCATCGGAGCGAGCAGCAAGGGTAGAAGAGGGCGTGGGTTTTCAGAGCAAACAGACTGGATGTGCATTCCAACGTGCTACTAAGTGCAGAATCTGGGGCTGTTTTCTCACCTTCTCTATATTGGAGGTTTCGCCACTAAAAAGATGGAAATTTTAGTAGTTATCCCACAGGCAAGTTGAGCATTTTATAAAAGGTGGTTACATTCCAGAAGGTACTAACACACAATGGATGCTCAATAAATGTTGCTTTACCCAAAGAATGTACTTGGCTCTAATCAGGCCTTGCCCTATGTTGAAAAGCAAGTCCAGGTTTCCTCTGTGAGGGAGACCAATCTAGCTAAATAAGGTGCAATGATAATACTGCTCTGCTTATATACCTTCCTGTTTTTCATGGAGTTTTAAATTGTCTTTATCAAATCCTTAAGTATTTCTGGTGTCTCAAGGAAAGATCAAAGATTTTCTCCCCAAAATGCCTCTTTTCTAGAGGCTTCCATAATTCTGTTTCACTCTAAAAAATGATGCGGTGGAAACAAACACAGCCCTCTACATCTGCTACATCCCAGGACTTAACCTTCGTTACTCATTTAAGTTGGATGCGCTGTTCCCTCGATCTCTCGTTCCCCTCCCCCTCGTTTTACTGGCACGTATCCTATGTGAGAAGCTAGAGTTTTAATGCACATACAATGGTATGAATTAGGGAGATAAATCAAACTGTATGAAATATAAGTACAAAGACCTGAAACTGAATTTTTAACAAATAGATCCAAAAGTCACACATAGAAGTATTGCTCATCATAAAACCATCACAGTAGGAGGCCACACATTTATAGGGATCCTGCCATAGCCCAAACTACGCTTACCCTTTCTTTGGAATATTATTTGAGTCTATGTTGTATACTTTAGAAACGTTCACAAAGGGAGAAAGATCTTAGCTGAGAAATAATCAAAAGTTTCAAAACCAAGAAGGGGTGAAGGACGAAGGTGTTAGCCTGGGACCTTCTTCTGTGATAGGGAACTGGTGAGGTTACATCCTGAATTTCCCACCACAGCACCCCTAAACTGGGGGACACATACCTCCACACTTTGGCCAAATTTGAGAGATGAGAGGAATCCTCGAAAAAGCATGCATTTTCCTTAAAAGATTGTTTGCTTTTAAAAAAATCATTTGCATGCTACTCCACAAATTATCATTTCAATATAAACATTTTTTCTGAGTTTTCTGAATCACATTTGAGGCTGAGAAAGATACAAAGTACACACCATCACATAACCTTTCCTGTAACTCTTGGCAGGAGTCATAACCCAGATTGAAAAGCCCAGAGCTAATAAGTCAAGGAAAAAGTAAAAGAATTACCAGTCTGCACACAGAGTCCAGCTGATACCAGAGCAGGGAAATTTAGAGAGGATCTGGTCATTGTCTACCTGCACTCGTTTGCATGGGATATCATGCACTGTAGTGGCTTTAAATGCCATCTATTTCCTGGAGACTCCCAACTTTGTATTTCTTTTTATTTTAATGTTTATTTTATTTATTTTGAGACAGAGAGAGAGAGAGAGCAAGTGAGCAGGGGAGGGGCAGAGAGAGAGGGAGAGAGAGGATCCCAGGCCAGGCTCCAAGCTGCCCGCGCAGAGCCCGACGTGGGGCTCGAACACATGAACCATTAAGATCATGACCAGAGCCGAAACCAAGAGTCGGATGCTTAACCAACTGACCCCCCCAGGTGCCCCCCAACTTGATATTTCTAGCGCAGACCTCTCTCGTGAAACCTGCTCTACTCTACCTACTCAACACATCCACCAGGAGTCCCGCTTAGACATCCCACATACACCATGTCCAAAAGCAATCCCAGTCCTCAACCCCAAAGCCTACTCTTCTCATAACCTTCCCCATCTCAGCTGATGGCAGCATCTCCTACTAGCTGCTCTTGCTGAAAACCCTGGAGTTATCCCTTTTTTCTCTCTTTCTCTAGGACCTGAAACTCAGTCCAGCAGTCAATCCAGTCGGCTGTACCCTCAAAATAGATCTAGATCTAGAGTCTGATCACATCCCCCTGCCTCCTCTGCTTCCACCCGGACCCAAGCTACCAGCCTCTCTACACCGGTACCGCAACCACTGCCTAACTTCTACCGTGGTCCCTCTGCAGAAGCTCCTCGTTACAGCATCCTGAGCGGACCTTTCGAGACCTGAGTTAGATTAAGTCACTCCTCTGTTTAAGATGCTGTGATTGTGCTCCACTCCCCCATTTCCCTCGGGATAAAATCCACACCCCTTGGAGGGCCGTTCACGGCCTGAACTCTCTTAACCTCTGTGGCCTTATCCCCTACCATCTCCCCCATGATTGCTCCACTCCAGCCACTGCCCTCCTCTTGCTGTTCTTGGAACATACCAGCCACACCCTCACCTTAGAGCCCCTTGAGGGCTGTTTTCTTTGCCCGGAATACTCTTCCTCCAAGGTATTGCACATCTATCCCCCTCATCTACTTTAAGTCTTTGCTCAGATCTTATCTTTTTTAATGTTTATTTATTTTTGAAAGAGAGACAGAGTGGGGAAGGGGCAGAGAGACAGAGAATCCCAAGCAGGTTCCGTGCTGCCATCACAGGGCTCAAACTCACAAACGATGAGAACGTGACCCAAGCCAAAATCACGAGTTGAATGCTTAACCGACTCAGCCACCCAGGCACCCCACAAGTCAATGCTCAATGAGTATGTGTCAAATAAATGCACTGAATGGCTCTAGAAGCGTTCCCATACCTAAACATGAGATGGGTGTATTGAAGAGTCAGGATCAGCCAGATAAACACAATGGCAGGTCAAGGAAATGAGGCTGTCAGAACCGATGCTGAAATAACTACACAGGGGTCACCACTGAGCAACACCAATATCAACATTTATATGGTACTTTGTAGTTCACAAAGAGAATCAGTGGCCCAGGAGAAGAGGGTTGAGATGAGGAAGTGAAGATAACTAAGAGGACAATGAGCACACTCAGAGGGAAGTGAAGGCTCAGGGTAGGGTGGAAATAGGGGTTGTGGATAGAAAAGGCCACTTCCAACCAATTAAAAAACACCAACAAATGAAAATGGTAGAACTAGCCAATAAAACGTCTCACTAAATACATCAAGGGAAGTCTTAAAAGTATTTTGGGTTCTTGGTAAAAGGGGAGTATAATTGGAATTGAATATTTTCAGAATGTAAAACATAAATAGCTAGTTATCCTTTTTATTATATAAAAAAGTTCACCTTGAATAATGATCAAAACACGCTGATTAAAACAAAAATATAATACTATATTCACATATCATCATAGGAAAGACGTTAAAAAGAACAACACGCAATTGTTTAGGGAGTTAAGACAGATATCCTCACCCTCAAAATAGAATATGTATCAGACAATCCTTCCTGAAGAAATTTACAACATGAGTTGAGACCTTTAAACCACTAATATGCTTTGGCCAGGAATTCTACTTTTAGGAATCTATGCCAAGAAAAAATCAGAAATGTAGACAGAGATTTATGTATAAAGATTCAGTGTAATGAAAAACTTTTCTAGAAACCCTAAATATTCTAATGATTATATAAATTATGGCATTTCTATAGAGCCGAATGTTATGCAACCATCGGTAATTACATTTATGTACAATGTTAACGACCTGGAAATGCTCATGATATAAGGTCAAATGAACTGAAATAGGGACAACATTATATATGACATATGGTATCAACTAATATTATACAAACTCATTTCAAACCAATTCAAGAGTGGATTTTTCTTTTCATTTAATCTCCATTTCATTAGGGTTATCACAAAAGTTTATTAGATTTTTTAAAGAAAAGCAAAAACAGCCATCTTTTTTTAATGCAGAGAGAAATAAATGTTCAAATTATATAACTTAGCACGGTTGTGCACATAGACCATAAAGATTATTTTCTTATGCTTAATGGTTCACCACACAGCTTTGCATAAAAATCATTTTCTATTTGAATGCATACTCCTCTGCTCTGGTCTCAGTTTCCTAGTTTTTCAAATGAAGCATAGTCTGTCTAGATTAAAGGTCAGCAAACCTTTTCTGTAAAGAGTCAGATAGTAAATATTTTAGGTTTTGTGGGCCAGATGGTCTCTTTTACAACTATTCAAGCCACTGTTGGAGCATGAAAGCATCACATAGCCATGGCCATGTTCCAATAAAACTTTATTTACAAATCCAGGCAACGGGTCAGATTTGGCCCGTGGGCCATAGTTTGCCAACCCCTGGACCAAATTATTGCTAGTCTCTGATCAGTTGACAGCTCAGACCCTGATGCAGAGTTCTAAACACCTGCAGTACCTGAGAAGATACACTGTGTACCACTGTGGGAATGCCACGGGATTTTGAGTTGGAAAAATCTGGTTCAAGACCTAACTCACTTCCTGGTTGTATCTCTCGTTACATCATACTTCCATAATACGAGTTTTGGTGTCCTCTTTTGTAAAGTGGAATAGTAAGACCTACTTCACAGCATCATTCTGTGACTTAAATGAGATATTTGAAGTCTAAGTTCAAGCCCAAAACTCAGATTTGGCAAATACAGAGTTCTCAACGACTGGCAGATTCTTATTAGAAGAATAAGTGGGCAAAGAAGGAGAAGGCGGCAGTACAGAATCCCCAGGCGCTGAGTGATTCAGAGCCCATGGTGTAGACAGGGGGCAGTGCTGATTCTGCGTCAGGAGACAAGTCGGGATAAGCTAGGTTATGACACAGTACGAATCACTCCCGAGTCTCAGTGACTTAAAACAATGAGGTTTGTTTCTAGCTCATGCTACTTGTCCACAGCTAATCATCTGGGGGCTCTGCTCTATACTGTTGCCCTTCTAGGATCCAGGACTGATACAGCAGCCACCATCCGGAGCTTTGCTGACTGTAAGGGCAGACGGAAAAAGAGGCTGGCTGAATTGTGCACTGGCTCTTAAAAGTTCCACCTGAAGTGATCATCTGTCCCACTCCCATGTAATTCAGCAGAGCAAGTTACATAAGCATGTCTAACCCAAGGGGGTAGTGGGAATTAAAAATGCTAGCTACTTTGTTCCTAGAATGGGATCGGGGAGATCTGGAAAGATCTGGTTCACTTCACTAATAACTACCATAGCAAATAGAATAATAGCAGTTAACATTCACATGCATTTGGCATAACCTAACACAGTGCCAACTGCTTTACCTACCACTTGGGGAAACCAAGTCAGAGTGATAAAAACAGAGCCAGAGTGAATGGACCAAGATATTTGGCCTGCGTTTCCCTAGAGTAAAGCAAAATCAGGGAGACAATGTTTCTAACAAGACTTACTTTTTCTAAATGTCTTCATCAACTCTCCCTATCATCCTCCCTCTTATAGCTGGGCCTTACCACCCCCAAGAAGGCTGTGATCTGACTCCATAATCTAAAATCATTTCTAATTCTGTGAACCCTCAACACAAATATTGTTGTAATTGAATGTTCCCACAAATTCATATGCTGAAGCCTTAACCCCATGTAACTCCAGGAGACAGGGCCTTTCAGGAAGGGACTAAGGTTAAATGAGGTCATGAAGGTGGGGTCCCGGTCCCATAGGACTGGGGCCCTTGGAGGAAGAAGAAGGGACACCAGAGCTCCCTCTCCTCCAGATGAGGACACAAAGAGAAGAGTGCACTCTGCCAGCAAGGAAGACAGCCCTCACCAGAAACTAAACCATGACAGAAACTTGAACTTAGACTTTCAGCCTCCATAACTTCGAGGGAAAAAAAAATCTGTAGTTTAGGCCACCCAACCTATGGTATTTAGTTGTGGTAGCTGGAGATGATTAATACAAAGATCTAATGCAGACAGCCCTTCTCTCTGAATTTGATTTTCCAATATGGACTAAGCTTATTCAAAACTACATTATGATATTCAAACACAGGTCTTTGGAAACCCAAAGCTAAGGTTAGGTTGCTAAGAGAAAGACACAGCCCTTGAAATCAGAAAGACTTATGGTCAAACCCAACTCCACTTATCATGTGGCCTTGAGGAAGTTGTATAAATTCTCTGGGCCCCACCTTCCCCATCTGTAAGAGGGCTAATCATCTCTCTCTCATGGGACACCTGTCTCTTTCATGTGTAGGGACATGAAGTATGGGGACAGGTTCTGCTTTCTCTCCCTTCCCTCCCTCGCCCTGGTCTTCAGTGTCATAGCTCAAGGCTGAGAGACAGAGAGAGAGACAGAGAGAGAGAGAGAGAGAGAGAGAGAGAGAGAAGTTCTTTGGACCCAGGAAGTCACTCACATGAAACATACTAAGGGGAGGTTAATCGTGGCACATTTCTCCCACACTGCCCACCCGACCCGTGCCAGGGGCTAAGCTGAATTTGTGGGGCTGAGAACTCATGCCTGGGGCTAACCGGAATGTGGGGGCAGGTGGAGGTGAACAAGGAAGATACAGCATGTGGGGAATATGAAAGTTTGTCTGAAGGGTCATGAAGTGATTTGGCAGTCACTCTTGTGTCTCTACTGCCTTGGATTTTGTTGGGGTTGGAATATGTGACAAGAATTACATTCAAGGCCTGCTTTACCAATATCCTGGACTCCATGTAAGACTGTGAGTGGCCTCACCTCAGAGTTCTCAGAGAAAGGATCTACTACTCATCCATTCTCTTGTGAAGAGCACCCTGGGGTTAATTACAAGATCGCTCTAGAACCATATGGCCTGGCACATGGTAAATGCTCAACAAATATTCCCCTTTCTCTCTTTTCCCGCCTCACTATATCCCCAAGGTTTCGGGAATCTCAAAAGTAAACATAATTAAGGTGACGAATCTGCACGTAAGGAGGAGGAGGAAGAGGAGAGGCAGCCAATGTGTAGCAAGCAACCATGATGGTTCCAAGTGTTCCCCACATTCTCTCATTTATACCTCACAGCCGTCCAGTGGGGAAAGTGTATTCGGCTCAATGTACCAATGAGGAAACCAGGAGGTCCGAAAGAGAGGTGTCTTGGCCCCAACCCCACAGTCCTAGCTGACTGGGTTGATGTTCACACGTGACCAACTTTGCCCTGGCTCCAAACTCCACAGTCCCTCACCCAGCATCTTGTGAATGTACCTGGGGCCTAGAGTCTGGCCTGGCCTGTTGCATTCCATGCAACAAACCCACGCACAAATTAGCCAGAAGAGGACAAAATCCCAGAATATTTGGACCCTGCATTCCCACCCACTGGGTTTAGACCTGAAAGGAAAACATTTGCAGGAGTGATTCAGGGACACACGGAGAAGGGATGAGGGGGAACGGACTCGGCAATAGAGACGGGGATTCTCGTAAAGCCTCTGCTAGCAATGTTCTCTGAGATGTTGATCAGGTACCTGGGCCTCGGCAGCCCCTTCCACAATGTGAGAGGGTGGTCGAACAAAGGACACACCAGTCCCCACCTCCAACATTTTATCACTGGCACGGTCTTGACACGCGGAGCTGAAATCCTTGGAACCTGCATTTTCGAGAAGATTGGCTCAAGTCACAACTCTGTGCGCGGGTCCCCACAGCCAAAACAACAGCAGTAACGGACTTCCTTAAGAAAGTTGAATGGAGACCAGGCCAAATACAGGCCCCCATAAAGAGAAGCACTCCGGCCAAACGGAAAATCACATTCCGCAAGTTCCAGAAGGGGAGGAGAGGGGAGGAAGCCGCTGCTTCCAATAAGGACTTCATTCCAGAAATCCCACATAACGGCCTCACAGGCACCCTGGTGTGATAAAGAGATGACTATTTCGGGTGAGAGAATCCAGTCCTCCTCGGGGAGTGGTGGGTGGAGAACGAGGCAAGGGCTCTTTCCAAGACAAGTTGAGTTCAACTCTTTACACAGGAATATTGACTCTTCCGTTTCCAGCGTAATGACTTTAACCTGGCGAACGCTCGGTCTTTGCCAAAAACCTGTCGGTGTTCGGTGTGTTTTCGATTGGAAAATGGCAGGAAAACAGAGAAGCAGATTCTTTATTAGAGCCTGGAGTTCACACCAGTATCTGGTCCCTCAGTGCCCCGGCTGCCAACATAAGGGAGCATTCGCCTTGCCTCAGAAACTCAGAATTCGGGATCAGAGGACACCAAAACAAACTTGTTTTTTCTCAGTCAATTTCCAGATTTAAAAAAAAAAAAAAAGGAAAACTGCTTTTTCATTTTCAATTTTTGAAAGAGAGTATAAGCAGCCCCCTTAGGTTTTCATTATCCCCTCCCCTAAGTCGCCCCCCTGTACACCCTCCCCTCACATGCTCCCGTGGGCGGGGTGGATACTTCCAGGTGGCATCCTTCTGGCAGGACACTTAGTCCCGTGGCATCGCCATGTCTCCCTGTGTCTGTCTCCTCCTAATTTATAAGCCCCTCCGACCTTCCTTCTTCCTTCTTTCTCTCTGTTAAGCATTGGGCAAAATACCACACAATAGGAAGACCACGAGCTCCGAAGTCAGAAAGAGCCTGTTTAACCTCAGCCCCATCATCCGTAACTCTGGGCTGCATGGTTTCACATCTCTGCGACTTTCCCGCCGTGTCAAATAGAATACGAAGGACTTCATCACAGGCCCCTTTTGTGAACTAAATGAGAAAATGCACACGAGGAGCCTAACATCTTGACCTGCTCTTTTATTTGACCTTCCAGGCACAGAACCAGGCACTGCCCCTGCCCTCAAGGAGCCAGGCTTCTGCGGAAAGATGGTCATCGTGGCTCAGAGTGTCACGCTCCAGCACACGGCGTGCAGAGAAACTGCGAGAAACTGAGGAGAGCTCTTCACGGGGCAAGGAACCTATTAGCAGACGAACGAATCCATCTAAAAAGGTATCATTTGGGGGCACCTGCGTGGCTCAGTCGGTTGGGCGTCTCACTCCTGATCTCAGTTCAGGTCACAATCTCACGGTTGGTGCGTTTGAGCCCTGCCTCAGGCTCTGTGCTGAAAGAGAGGAGCCTGCTTGGGATTCTCTCTCTCTGCCCCTCCCTTTCTCTCTCTCTCTAAAAATAAATAAATAAACTTTAAAAAAAATAAAAAGGTGTCATTTGGTTTGCTTAAAACCTTCCATAATCATTACTTGGATCGAAAATAACAACACACAAAGAGAAAACAAAGAAAGTGCACAGAAAAGGAGGATAAATGGGAGAAAAATTATTACACACGTATATTTATATATGTGCATATATATATATACACTTATTTTGTTGTTTTCTTTTGTTTTCAAGCAAAGGAGAGAACTATGATTGCTCCTTCTGCATGAATCAGGGGAGCCACAAAGCCACAAGCACACGCTCACGTATCGCACAGCCGTGAGTCCCTGACACAAGGATGCCTCCCCTACTCAGCTCCCTTACAGGACTTCTCTTTCACAAACCATGCAGTGAAAATTAGGCAACATAAGAAGAAAGAATTTTGTAGTTGTTGCTGTAGAACCAGTACAGAGTGATTGCACAAAGACTCACACACACACACACACACACACACACACACACACACACACACGTATACGCATTCACATTCACATTCACATTCATATGTACTGTAGTCCCTGATGGAGCTGTCTTCAGAGTTGTGGCACCTGTTAGAGGGGCCCTGGGGGCAGAGTTTAGGGCACACTACCCACTGATATCCGTGGAACATCTAGAACAGAGGCCAGCAAAGTTGTTTTGTAAAAGGTCAGAGAGTAAATGTTTTAGGCTGTGTGGGCCTGAAGGTTTCTGATGCAACTTCTCAGCTCTGCCACTGTAGCATGAGAAGTATGCTACCATGTACAGAACACATGTTCCAATAAAGCTTTATTTACAAAACGGGAGGTGGGCTATAATGTGCCCACCTCTGGCTTAGTTGAACAGGCCATGAATGAAGGGCCTCAGGGAGGCGAGTGATGCAAAAGCACACACACACACACACACACCTCCCCCAGTGAAAACCAGACTTCATTTTCAGTGGTCTACGCTATTCTATCTTAGTAAATGTGCTTTAATGAGCACTGTCCAATAAAATAATGACTACAGATAATTAGATTAGGTGAAATTCCCATTTCTTCCCAAATAAGCTTTATGCGATGGCCAATTCCACCTGGTCTCTGGCTCCTATTTCAGAGAGAGATCCAGAACAGAAGTTACACAGACACGTCAAAGCAAGGTACTAAAGCGGGGATAGGGTGGTGTTCTATTCATGTAAACTACCCTGGATCACACACAATCAGCAAATGATTTATTAAAGGCTACAAGATAAATACCGATAAAGTCTTCAAACAGAGAGGCGCATGACATATGCACAGGAGGAGAGAATCGGAAAGATTAATAGGAAAGCAGACAGGCTACAAATACAGAAAACCTTCTCCACCTGTGGGGAGGATCCTGGAGAAAGCACTTCCAGTCTCCAAACAGCCTTCCAAACTACGGTAATAAAATACACTTCTAATAACAAAAGCCGTTTCACACTACTTTTCCCCCTAGGTTTTGAGACATAATTCATGAGTCCTTCCACCGTCCAGATCTACGCTTGTACAGTCTATTCTCAGTAGGCATCTTCAAGACAGAGAGGCTCCGCTTCTCCCGGTTGAATCTTAATGACCAAGCGAATCTTAACACGCAGCCACGGGGCTGGGAGGTTTTGCTGACACCGACGTACATCCTGTCCCCTCCAGTCGCCCTCTCTCCCCGGCTGAGCTGGGTCTTTCAGGGATCAGCGCCTGCATTTAACTCAGTGTTCTGCTCAGCTGCGCGCTCCAACCTTGCCCTTTCTTACAGCTTCTGTAGAGATCCAAGATGTCTTCTGGGAATTTTAGCAACTTGGGGAGGTCACACTCCAATTATGCCTTCCTCTTGTGATTTTTTTTTTTCCTCCACGCCCTGCCTCGTCCTTCTCCCCACCTCACACCAGGGAGCACACAGTCAACCACACTTGATTGCTAGGCAGCCACTTAGGGAAACACACCCCTTGTGTGCCTGGCTCAGTGCTGGGTCCTGGAGATGAAAAGATCAGTAAGATACAGTGGGTGCCCTTAAATAGCTTGTAGCCTACGGGGTGGGACAGGTATGAAAGCAAGCCATTCAACATGATGCAATAAACACTGTTATCAGAGCACAAAAAGTGCTAAAGATAAGCACACAGAAGCACAAACAAACGTAACAGCAAAAAGTCTGGAAGGATATACTTCAAAAAGATATCACTGGGTGCCCTGACCCACCTCATTCCAAAAATGGATGTGGGGAGTCAAGATTAGGTGACGAAGGCTGCCAGAGAATCTGAGCCTTAGATTTATTGTTTGATCTTCTTTTTGTACAAAAAGGTAGCGAGTGATATTCTCTTGCAATGTAAATTAATTTAATTTTTAAATGCTCGAGGTGAAAGAGGCCAGGACGGGGTGCAATGAATGAGGCACCAGGGCATGAAACTCAGGAGGCAATCATCCTAGAGTTGTGAGGGTGAGGGAGAGAGCAGGGCAGTGGACTGCAGGGGCGGAGGCCTAGGAAAGACGTCGGGACCAAGTGACAGGAAGGTGGGCCCTGCAGAGGGACGGACAGAAGAGGGCACTAGGCAGACAGGACAGCAGGAAGAAGGAACAGAAGTGTGTTGGAAATAATGAGTGATTACTTACAAACGTCCAGAAGAGAGGATGAGGACGGGAAGGAGAAAGAGACGGACACACGCGACTGTGCACATGCGCACCTCAGAGCTAGTCAAGTCTTTCCATTACACGTTCCACATCCACGGCTCATCGGCAGAACTAAGATTGGACTGAATGACCAGCAGCCTGCAGCCCCCGCCTCATGGCTCCAGTCCAGACGCCCTCAGGAAGCTCACTACCAGCGCTAACAACGTCCCTCAAAATGGGGCCTATTTCCATTAGACAAGGCACCAAGGGTGCCACTTGGACCTCTTGTGTCTTCTTCCTCCACCCCCTCCTTGAATTTCTTCCTTCCTGGCACCTTTTGACAAGGCTAAGCCGTATAATAAAAGTTTTCTAGGAAGCATGCCAGGCACTGCTCCAAGTGGCTCACGTGCATTATCTCATTTACATTTCATAGCAAAGTGACATGTTGGTATTGTTATTATTCCCATCTTACAGATGAGGCAACCTCAGAGTGACTGAATAACTTGCCAAGAACACAAAGGAGATAAATGACAATGCCGAAACTCAAACCCAAGGCTGACGCCTGATTTTATGTTAACTAACTGTGCTCCTTGCTGGTGTAAATTGCCTGGGGACAGGGAGATGCACACAATAGAGAAGACGTAAAAGGCCCAGTCTGCAGTATCTAAACAAGTGACCCAGGTCTACGCATTACAAGCAAAGGTGGATGTGACCAGCTCAGAAAAATGGGTGGTTATGGCGGAGTGCCAAAGCCCAACGCCAGCATCATGTAAGCCGGAGGAAACCACCTCGCAGGTGGCTGAGATGGAACACTGACCTAGGTCCTTTCTCAGCGTCAGAATAGAGGATTTTGCCTGCACTGTGCTTCTGTTCTCAGGCGATTCACAGTTTATGAGGGACTCTTTGCATCTCAAATAGTGTGGGAATTGGTTTTACATTCATAAAATGGAGACTAATTTGGAGGTTTCATTTATCAAAACTGGGGCCATTTAATAAGGAAGAAAGAAATGAAAGTCAACCAAAGCCAGAGAATCAATGGTTGACTCCTGCGAGCCGCTGGCCACAGTTCTCCAAAATCGGATCAAAGCTGTTAGCAAACAATAGCTTGGCCATCTAGAAATAAGAAATGTTGCTTTCCTTGGGCAACTCTGAATAAGCCCTGTGCCTACAGGGGCATGAGCTTTCCACTGAGGGAAGGCAGAGGTGTCCTGCCCACCTCCCAAAGATAAGCCACGGGGACACCATGACAGTCAGCAGGGAGACCTGGCACCAGGAGCTGGAAGCCTGGGCACTGAAACCAGCGCGTGTCACCGGGCCTCCGGGCGATGACAGGGAAACACCGCCATCTGGTGGCTCCGTGACAGATAGGCTACGTTCCTGTCCACGGTCTCCGGAAGGGACAAAGTTAACTTCAGCAAGAAAAAAGTCATTGGGAGCATCTGGAAAATGAAGGTCAACCATGCCTTTGTTGACAGCCTGGGAGGTAATACCTGGCCCAGGCACAGTGTGTCTGATCGGCGGCTACGGGAGAGAGAAATGGCAGTAGAGTGAAAGGTATCCATGGAAAGTCCTCCTACCAAATGTGGGTACTCCTGGGGACAGCCAGGCATTCCTCAGTTGGCATTACGAGGGCTATACTCTTGACGCGAGTTTGCAAGGTCAAAAGGGGACAAGATCCAGATTCCACGATCCTGTGGAGGGCAGAGAAAATAACCTGATGATGTTGGTGACGGCGGCTACAAATAAAAGGCATTTAAGATCTGCCTTTAATGAATAATTAATAAATTAATACTTAATAACAAATAATGAAACAATCACTTAAGACTAACCCTCACAGAAACCCCATAAGAGACAACATTCTATCACTATCTCCACTTTACAGATGATCAAACTGCATCCGTCAAAGACAGAGATGAGGGAGAATATTCTAGTCTAGGTCACCCAAGTTGCAAGGACTAGAGCCAGAATTTGAAGGTCTCACACTCCTAAGAAAGACGCCTGGAGTTTCTCACATGATGGCTCAGAGACTGTCAGCTCAGGACATACCTGGAAATTAAAACCCAGAATCTCTGACCCCACCACAGGCAAGCTAGGGAGGATGTGAGTTGGCATTGTAACAAGTTTCCCAGGTGATAGGATAAACAGGACACTAGGTGCTATGGAATGAATTGTGTTCCTCACTAAAATATGTTGAAGCCCTACCCCCCAATGTGATGGTATTTGGATATGGGGCCGTTGGGTGGTGACTGGGTTTAGATGAGGTCATGAGGGTAGGGCCCACAAGACAGGATTAGTAGCCTTTGTAAGAGAAGGAAGGGATACCAGAGCTTCCTGTCTCTGCCATGTAAGGATACAGCAAGTCAGGAAGAGTTCTCACCAGAACCCCATGCTGGCATCTCGATCTTGGACTTCCAGCCTCCAGAACCGTGGGCAAATAAGCTTCTGGGTTTTAAGCTACCCGGTAGGTGGTGCTTTGTTACGGCAGCCCAAGCTGCCTAAGACACTAGGCTATTCTCCTTCGCCATCTCATGCAAGACGCTTGGTAGGTGCCTGTTAAACTAATCAATGACCAGGATACTCCTCTGCTCTGTCCCTCAGAAGAGATTCGCTGAGGGTGCATGTGTACAATTCCCACGATTTAGCCTCTTTTCCAACCTCCAGGCGATGCTTACTGGAGTCTGTCTTCTTCCAAATCTAAGAAGAACACGCGTTCCTACATCATCACCAAGGATTCACGGGGGAGGCTTCTGAAAGCAGATGTGATGACCTGGGGTGAATGTGGGGAAATGAGAATACTAACAGCAGCTTTGCTTCGTGCAGCGCTTTATAATTTACCAAGCTCTCTGGCATTCATTATTTCTTTAGATGGTTGGAATTGCCCTGTGAGGTCCAGAGGCCAGATAATTAGGATCTCAGTTTAACAAATGATAAATCCAAGGCTGATGGAATCATGGGCCCCTGCCCAACGGCCAACCACCAATAATGTGGAGGCAGAAGATGAACTAGCAGAAAAACTTGAGGTCACCAACGAATGAAATTGGAGAAGCTGACCCAGCTTGGAAAAGGAGTTTATCAATTAGGGTACTAGCAGCGAGGACACTCGACCCAAGTAGTTCAAGTGACAAGGAAAAGGCTTTTACAAAAAGGCAAAGTGGAGGTGGGGACAGGGGAACAAGCACAGAATGGTGGTGCCCCTTGGGATCCGCAATAGGGTGAAATCGCTTCCGCTCCTGAGACTAATAAGGCAGGAGGAGGAGACAGCATTCTAGACTAATGGGGGCAGGGGACAGGAAACACAATAAATAAACAACAACCAAACGCAGAGGCTGTCTTTGGAGAACCACCTTAGCCAGCTCATTTTCCCACTGTTTTCTAAGAAGCAAATCACCCAGTGGCCTAGGAGGAGACCCCTCGACGGGGCCTGATTCTCAACCTTAGTCACCCTGGGAGTATGCACTGGGTGCCTCCCGTCCAGTGACCAAGGACAGATGTAGGGAGTACTTGGCTGGACTTCCTTGGGCCCATCCCATCCCATGAAAAATGGAGAACTCAACGGCTCAGAAGTTGCGACAACCTATTTCCTTTCAGATTCATCAGACTTTTTTTTAACAAAGGGAAGGGGAAGTGTATCCCTACTGTGGAGGTTGTTGACTCCTGCCAAATTCTCCTTGATATATTCTTTCCAGTTATGCAGAGCCTTTAAAGACAAGGACACGGTACTTTTCAAGTCACCTCTAAAGTGAGGCTTATCACTCTTGGCACTGCTGATATTTGGAGGCTGATGGTCCTTTGTTGTGGGGGCTGCCCTGTGTGTTGCAGGATGTTTAACAACATCCCTGGCCTCCACCACCAGATTCCAGTAGCATACCCCTCCCACTCCGGTGTAACACCCAAAAGCAACTCCAGACACCTGCCAACTGCCCCCTTCCAGGGGATCAGGGGAGGCAAGGTCACTCTCCCTCCCCTTGAGAACTCCTGTTCTAAGTGATTATAATTTGCTGAGAGAAATGTTCCCATTGGCAAGAAGAGGAACAGCACTGGGGTAAGGTGAGTGATGCTTAAGAAGGATTCTACCTATATTTTAATTCTGGCATTTGGTTCATCATGGATTTTTTTAAATTAACTTTGATATTTTTTAATTGCATTGCAAAATGATCCTCCTTACTGAGCGTTTTGGCACTCCCTTAAATTTGGTTTTGCACCTGAGGTATGTATCTCATTTGTCACCCCTTAGTCCCAGCACTGGGCAAGGTTCCTCTGGAGCCATCAACACGAGGAAGGAGAAAGTGGTTCCCTTTCCTCCACTGTCACTCATTCATACATGCATTTAGTACTCCTAAGTCCCCTGGTATGTGACTAGCGCCTTCTTAGTAATGGCTATGTAATATCTCAAAGTGTGAGTCACCAAGATTTACACGAGCATTTCCTACCTAATGGGAAAGAGGCATGAACAGAGCTGCGCTGGGTAGTACGGAGACAACCTAACCCAAGGGAACCACCGAGAGCCATGAGACCAGTTACAAGGGCAAAGCAACAGCTCTGGGCAGAGATGACTGTGGTTTTGATGTGTGGTACTGGCTGTGGACGTGGAAAGGGAAGGAAAGAGTACAGAGACAGAATCAACAGGTTTCAGTGACCAATCAAACGGAGAGGACAAGAATGGGTCCTCCCAGCTTTGTAACACGAGTAAGTGGGTGCGGGCCATGACGGTTGATGAGGCAGGGAAGCGTGGAGGGGCCTGTTGGGACGTACTATGCACCAGGATGGCAAGATGGGTTTGGGAGTGGTTAGGTGACGTGCCCCTGAATCCATGCCGCGTCCTCCCAAGGGGAAAGCCAGGCTGCAGGTGCGGCCACGGGAGCTGGCGGCATTTACATGTAACTGAAGCCAGGGAGTGCACAAGATGTGCGGGGAGGACTTAGAGAACGACAAAAGCGCCTGGGGCCAGGCCCTAACAAACTCACAAGCTTGAAAGGTAGATGGAGAATGAGTGATGGGTGCTGAAATTAGCGGGCTGAAAAGAATTATGCAAAAAAAGGTGAGGTTATACATAACCTCAAAGGATCTCCCTTCAGGACAATTATTAATTACAAAGGGTAAAAGAATAATTTTAAAGTGGAGAGATCTGCAGATGCTACTTTAATCAAATAATCAAAATTAACCTCACAGCAATGAGACATATCCACACCACCTGCTTGCCAGTGACAAGGACCCAGCATCACTTGTGAGCTCAGAGTAATCGTGAGCAAACATCAGGGAAACCCAAATTGAAGGACAATCTATAAAATAACTGGTCGCTGATCTTCAAATGTGCCGAGGTCACAAAAGACATTATCTCTAGAGCCAAAAGGTTTTGGTGTCCTGGAAGAAAGGAGGCTTAGGTCACGGTCTGCCACAGAACAAACTGGGTTTGCATTCTTGTGAAGTGAAACCAGCATCTTTTCGGAGCCTGAGCCCCTGATTCCAGAAAAGGCAAAGAACCCTGAGCAGCCAACAAGAGAAATTTGTGGTGAGCAGATCCATTTATTACTTTCAGCTTACTTAATAAAGGTCACCAGGTGGCATTTGAAAGATACACAAAAATGCTGTTAGATCAGATCTTGCCAGAGGTGAGTTTATCAGGCAGCCAGTTGAGGCTTATGGAACATTGCTAGCTGGTTTCTTTCAACTTGAGGGGGAAGAAAATAAGACCGCTGGATTTAAAAACTACTTGTTTGTTTGCTCTTTCCTAATAAAACATAAAGGAGTCTTTTTCTTATACTGAGAGACATTTGCAGTCAGGCTACAAGAGTGAATTATTGCCAAGTTCAAATTACCCATTCATTTCTTCATTCCAGATTTCAAAGGGTAAACAAGGCATGGGGTGACTAAGGATATAGCCTAGTCACAAAAGGGCAAGCCTAAAGGTACAAGCATTTTTCAAAGCTCTGCTCATGTCACATGTACTAACAACTCTTTAGCCAAAACAAAGTGCGTGGCCAAATCCAAACCCAAGAAGCAGGAAAGTACATTTCACCCATCATGAGGTCTTGGCAAGGATATGGCTATAAAATACTAGTACCGAGTACTGAAGAATTGGGACCAGATGTAGAATATACCATATTAACGTTGAATAGTGGATATCACTATGAAAATAAGAAGAAAAAAAAAACCCTGACTCTTGGTCAATAGTAGTTAACACAGTAACACAAAAGCACACTTTATATTTGGGGGCAGGGAACAGGGTTTATATGGACCAACCCAAACACCAGCATTTGGACTTGTGGCTTCTCCCACATGAGTGAGGTTAGGGTTGATGATGGAGATTCCAAGGCCTACATAGTGAGAAATGTTCAAAGAGAGAAGAGAAGCTTAGATAAATACAGTTTCCAAATTCCACTCAGATACAAAATTAGAGGACTAAGCTAGAAGGTTCTCTGGAGTCCCTTCCAACTCTCCTTGGCATGGTTTCCAGTGTGTGCCAGACATTAGGCTGCCTCTTGGCCATAATGGTCACAGTGTGTTGACCCTTAGCTGTACCCTCAGCAGCAGGCATGGCATGGGAGAAAGAGCCAAGGGCTTGGAATCAAGCAAGATGGGGTCACACTTGAGCTGGACTTCTGACCACTGGGTGAGTCCTTTGCCTGTCTGGCCCTAGTTTTACCATCTTGGAAATGAGACAGATGAACCAGAAGACATTTCTGTCCCTTCTGATTCCGAGAACTTAGAATTTTATGACAACGTGGCCACATGGAGGGATCTGTAATGCTCTGGTGGCAGAAGTAGCCTAGTAAGAGGCAGAGTCATCACGAAGCAATGGAAAGCAGGTTGATGGGCCAAAGGCAAAAACGGAGTTGCAGTGGCACGTGGTTATGCCATCGGGCACCATGTGCTTCCGAATGATCCCCTTCTGGAACGTCCAGAGGCCTGAGCCTTCCCCTAGACTGCATCTCTGGGGTTAAGACATGGTCGCCGGCACGAGATGGGTCCTGGCAGAGCTTCTAGCTCTCAACCTCACTCTTTCCCGGATCTCACAGTGCCCCAAAGATCTGGGTTTCCAGCACTCTCTCTCCCCGCAAATGAGACCACAAGGGCCACTTTTTCTTGCAGCCCAGGCAGAGAGGAAAAAATAATAATACATGCAATAAGAGGAATTTTTATACAGAAATGTATTTTGAGGCTACGATGTAAAGTCCCTTTAGCAGGAGCCACAATTTTCTTAAATAATCGTTCCCATAATTGGCTACTTGTGGGAACAACTAATTGTGCATGTAATCATTTGCCTGTACAACTCAGCATCAACTAGTAATTAAAAACAGAACTGTCCTTTGCTAAATTTGGCTCCAGAAATAATAGTAATATTTCCAAGTGTCCAATGTCTCCCTGCCAAGGCCCTCTAAGCCCCGTTCAAATGAGTTTGCTATTTTTTTTTAACATCTTGGAAAGGGAAGACCTGCATCCTTGCCCAAAGCCAACACACACTCAGAGAAGAATGCATCTGGAATAGTCTTCTGCTTGTACTTATTCTAGCAGCATATGCGGATTGTATGTAGAGCATCTTCTATGTACGGGGTCAGACCCTTCCCCAAGAAAGCATCTTCTTGCTCCCCTCGGCCCTACTCTTTGCACACACTCTCAGAGGAGGACAGGAAACATCACCCGACTTTGCACAAGACCCACCTGATGTAACTTCCTCTAGGCCGCAGAGGAGTCCCAAGAAAGCAACGCCCACCCACAGCACCTCCCAGGCAGGGGCCGCCACACTTGGGAGTCTCTGTCACCTCCCATCTGGAAGCTCCTGGTGGCCTCTCAGCTCCAGTTCTGTGCCTGGGCATCCTCAGCCCAATCTCCTGCCCCAAGAAAGCAGATCATGTCCTGTATGGTGGGTTAAATTGCGTCCCCCAAGAAGGGAAGTACCTGTGAATGGAATCGTATTTGGAAATAAGGTCTTTGCAGAGGTCGTTAGGGATCTTGAGAGGAGATCAACCCGGATTTCAGGTGGGCTGCAACCCAATGACTGCTGCCCCATTAGAGAAAGAGCAAGGAGATGATGCACGGACCCAGGGGAGATGGCCGTGTGAAGAGAGAGGCACCTGGGGAACACACAGAGCCACCAGGAAGGATCCTCTCTAGAGCCTTCAGAGAGAGCAGAGACCTGCCGACATCTTGATTTTGGACTCTGGCCTCCAGAACTGTGAGACAATAAATCTCTGTTGTCTTAAGCCATGAAATGCGTGGTGATTTTTTTTGTGGCAGCCCCGGGAAATGAATATTCCCAACTTAGACTCCTTCCATGGCTTCCCTTCCCATTTGGAACAGATTCCAACCTCCTTGCCTGATCCCTGACAGCAGCCTCAGCTTCAACGTATGCCTCACTACCACCCACCCGCTTGCCACCACTCATGACTCTGGCCTTCTTTCTCTCTGTGGAACACAGCCAGCTCCTGCCTCGGGGCATTTGCACGTGACGTCCCCCAGCCCAGAGCACGAACGGCATCAACAACCCTCTTCCCTGAACTGCTCCTTCAGGCTTCAGCTCATATGCCCCTCCAGCAAGGAAGAGCACCTTACCTTGGGGGTTATCCTGAGATAGAGACAGATAGATTGATCGATCAATCGAATGATAGATAATCTCCTCCTGGTATTGTTTCTCTGGTGGAACCCACTCCAGAGACACTGTCAAGACTTAATGAGACAATTCCCATGGACTGGAGGTTCGCAGGGAGGCAAAGGGGCCCCGCTTCCTCTCTCTTTTCTATTTCTGCTTCTTCAGGGATGGTGTATGGGACGAAGGATGCATCGACATATTCTCCATCCATAACTGAAAGCCCTCTGGGAACAAATACGTGTCTGAGGGGTGTGAAAAGGGCCCCCGTTTGTTTCCAGACGTGAGTGTTTCTCTGCTCCAGTGAAAGCTACTAAGGAGAGCTGACGGAAACAGGGGCGACAGTGCTGACACAGGTGAGAGCGGGCGCGGGGGCTGGCGGTAATGGGAACTACCTCCCAGAGAGTAGAGGTTGGGCAGGACCTCTTCCTGACCGGGAGTATCCTGCTCAGAGTGGTGGGGCGCCAGACAGCCATCTTGGAACACCCCCTCTTGCAGGTTCCGGCGTCTTTAAGCAGGAGCCACCAAGCACCAGGCTCCACCGCGGCTGCTTGGGTCGTGATGCTAAACAAGACAAGGTGTCTGTCCTGGAAAAGCTAAGTCGATTCGGGAAGAATATAGGAACAGTGACCATTACAAGCCAATATAGACATGTTCTCTCACGGGGGGTCCCCAGAGCATGTGGAGGATTCAGAGGAGGCGGCCTGCTAACCCTGTCAGAGCTCCCCTACCTCCATGCTCCCTCCCCCACCATCCTCCAAACTCCCCTTCCCAGCCCCAAAGCAGACTAATCTGGATCCCATGTAAGGAAGGCTCTCGGGGGGTTTAATCATACAGACAGGTGAAGTCCTTGAAGGGTTTTAACCTGAGGGAAGGAGGACCTGACTGGACTTGCACTATGAAATTATTATAATGGCCTTCACAGCCCTTGGTGATATTGCCTAACCTCTGGCCTTTACATACAACCTGCCCCCCCCCCCACTCCTTTTCAGCCATTTGGACCTTCCCTCCATCCCTTGAAAGAGCCATGCTTCCTTTTGCCACAGGACCTTTGCATGTGCCAGTTCCTTTCCCTCATCCAAATCATTTTTCCCTTGTTTTTTTCCCAGATAAATACCAGGAGCCTGGTTTATGGGCCATTAAAGCCACAGAACTTCAGATGTGAAAATACTTAATTTACATTCTTATACTAAATGCTGTCTATGTAGTGCTATATTGAGTCAAAATTTCATCAAAACCTTCAACATTTGGGAGAAGGACATAATGTTTTAAAACCAGGGCTGGCAAACTTCTTTTGTAAAAAGGGTCAAAGAGTACATATTTTCATCTTTGAGGTGATATCGTTTCTGTATTTACTATTCAATTCTGCCTTTGTAATGTGAAACGGTCATGGGCAATATAGACATAACTGGGCGTGGCTATGTTCCCTTAAAACTTTATAAAAAGCAGGCAGTTTTAGCAAGGGGGGCAGAGTTTGCTGATTCCTGTCTTAGAAGAAACACCTTTAAGTAGCTAAAGACAGTCAACTTTAGTTTTGGTTTCTCTCTAATTCAAGCTAGCTATCAAATCAGTAAATTGGCCAACAACTCTAAGACGAGGGTACAAATGTACGTCCACAGCTATGGTCTGAATTGAGAGCTCTAAGAAGAAAGTTTTGAAGGCAAAAACTTGCAAGAAGAAGGTTTTTCTTCTATTAAAAGTTAATATTTTAAATGATTTTCCCTTAAATAAATAGGTAATCTTTTGAACCAGCTAATCCTTAACAAATTAGAATCTTTACACCAAACTGAACTGAGTGAGCATCTGTGTCCCCACAGCCATGTCCCCTCACCCTGAACCTCTTTAAAGACCCATTGATTACTGCCAAGCCTCCATTGGTGGGATTAATTAATTTATGAACTTGTCATTACAATTCATTGATTAAAATGTCCCTTCTTAAAGATTTAATTATGCCCAAAGATAAAAGATCTGCTAATTATTGTCCTTTATCTAATTGAAGTTTTGTATTACAAATAAAGTTCAAAGGTTTAAGACAGTTGCCCTTTCAAACAGTTGGGCAAAGATGAGAATTTAATTAGAGGCAAGACACCATTTTCTCTGATCTATTCTAATGGGAGCGAGACATCAGTCTGGCCAAGAAGATGTCTGGTCAGGGTGGGAAGACCTGGAAAATCTGTCAACCTTCTTGGTCACTTAATGGTATTTAGCGAACAGCTCCAGTCACATGGGTTGTGGAAACACGTTGGGTTGCTGGCACAAGCAGAGGCCTCCGTTGGGTCAAGAGCGGGAATTCTGCCAACCAAAACTATACTGTGTGTTTCATTTTGCTTAAAAATACTGATGCATGGAAAAGCCTCCAAAGATTTTTTTTTTCCTCCTAAAATATTCTCAACAGGAAATCAAAGTTGTTCAGTAAGCAAATCACAGAGAGGCAAGGAAGCCTGCTGATAGGTGCAAGCACCCCAAAGTCAAACTGGTCTGGGTTCAAATCCAGGTGGAGGATACCAGAGGGCCCTCCCTCTTCTCTTGGTGCTGCCCACACAACAGTCACTGGGATTGGTGGGGGTAGAGTCAATCTACTGAAAGGAAGCAAGTTCCGGGAACTCGTGTTCTCGTCTCTCCCTTCCCCCTCCCTCTCTTTCTCCCCCTCTTTCTCTCTCTTTTCTTTCCTCCCTGATCTCAGATCAATGCAGGATAGCAAACTGATCTTCGTTCCCAAGTTTTCCCTTGAGTGGGCTCTCCCAAAATCTTAACTCCTGAGGAGGAGAAGGTGTCTACAGGCCCTCTTGGCCATAAATCTACAACGAGAGCCTTCAGTCAGCTTTTTTTTTTTTTCAGTTTCTTTATTAATTTTTGAGAGAGAGAGAGAGAGCACACACAAGCGTGGGAGGGGTAGAGGGAGAGAGAATCCCAAGCAGGCTCCGCGCTGTCAGCACAGAGCCCGATGCGGGCCTCGAACCCACGAACCGTGAGATCATGACGTGAGCCTGACGGGTAACCGACTTAGCCACCCAGGCGCCCCTCGGTCGGCTTTAAACAACTAAAGGTAGTAAGTGTTTTATCTTCACCCATTTGACTCTTGTGTCTACCAATTCATTCTGAATTTGTGAGGGCAAGAAAATATTGCCGTTTATTGACCTGCTAAAAATTCCAAAACTTAACAGCTGCTTTACTTTGCATATTTTGCTTAATCCCCCTGGATTCTAGGTTCTTCAACTGTCAAAGTGGGGACAGTAGAGGGTTGTTGGAAGAATTACAATGTATTTGAGCCCCCTGATACAGAGTCAGGCACCTAGTAGGTGCTCCACACACAATGACTATTAATAACATGTTCCATAAACTAGGGGAACGAAAAAGGATGGGGCACAATAAGGTCCCTGATCTCAACAAGTTCGGTGTTATCTCCATACACAGAATGTTTTCGTGATGATAATTCCACCAAAATCCACCCTTAAGAAGGACACGGGAAGCAAATGATATCGAATATCCAAACCGTTCACATTTCATCTGCACAGTGGTATCCCTCAACTCCGCCTCTTGAGGTTGGAGTGGAGGCTCTGGGAAGGGAACACCTCTGTGCAGCCAGTGGAGGACTCACTGGGAGTCAAGTCACAAAGGTAGGTTTTTGTCCAGGGAAGTGTGGAGGGGGCGGGGAGAAGACAAAGAGAAAAGCTATCGCCAGTCAAAATGGGTGAAAACATTAGTCTACTTAGGAGAGAGGAGCTGGGTGGGGTGAAGGGTCATGAGTAGCTGGCCGATGAAGTTGCTCCCAAAAGAGAAGAAAGACTGACACAGGACACCTGCCACATGCAGCTGCTTTGCTTTGCCACAGGCCCGCCAAGAGGCAGGGACTAAACACATTCTGTTACAATAATGTCAGGCATTATCATCATTGAAGCTGACTTTTGGTGAGCTCTTACTCTGCACTCCCCACTCTTCATCCCATTTGATAATTTTTTTTTCAATGATTTTTTTAAAATTTTTTTTATTCAGTTTTTGAGAGACAGAGAGAGACAGAGCATGAATGGGGGAGGGGCAGAGAGAAAGGGAGACACGGAATCCGAAGCAGGCTCCAGGCTCCGAGCTGTCAGCTCAGAACCCGACGCGGGGCTCAAACTCACGAACGGTGAGATCATGACCTGAGCCGAAGTCAGACGCTTAACCGAACGAGCCACCCGGGTGCCCCTATGATTATTTATTTTTGAGAGAGACAGAGTGCGAGCAAGGGAGAGGCAGAGAGAGAAGAAACACAGAATCCGAGGCAGGCTCCAGGCTCTGAGCTGTCGGCACAGAGCCCGATACGGGGCTCGAACTCACAGGCAGTGAGATCATGACCTGAGCCGAAGTCGGACACTTAACTGACTGAGCCACCCAGGCGCCCCTCATTAGATATTTCTAACAACTGTCTGAGGCATGTTCTCTTTTACTATACATGTTTTACATATGAGGAAAACAGAGGATCAAAAAGGTTAAGACTTTTGCCAAAGTTCACAGAGCCGGTAGGTGGAGAAGCCAAGACTCCACATTCAATCTATCTGACTCCTGGCCCCCATGTTCTAAAGCAGATTCTGGACCATTTCACGGAAAAATGTTTTATGATGAAGATTTAATAAGCTCATCGGTGGCTTTCTGACATAGTGAATTCCTAGCCACTGTCACATAGAGGCTGGACCACCCAAGGGGAGAAGTGGTTACAAATGGCACCAAGTAAAACAAGGTTGAGGATTTCCAAAATCGCAACCCAGTTCTCGTCCCGCCCTGAGAGTCCGTGAGTCTAGGCGCACTCCTCCTTTCTTCTCCCCAGAAAACCATAGGAGTTCACTGTTACAGGCACAGTGCAGGCAATACAGTCCCCCCAAAAGAAAATACTAAGAAGAGCATCATGTCAATGATCAGGCAATCAGACTGAATGCACTCACCCAGTGGAGTACTACTCAGCCGTCACAGAAAATGTTGTAGACACATGAAGAGTTATTTTCAGCACTAGAGAGAAAATGTATGCTCCAAAATAGAGTATCATGCATGTATGTATTTATTTACATACATATATGTTTATATTTATATATTCACACATACATATAGGAGGAGACATGAAGAAGAGGAGGAAGGGAGGAGGAAAGAGGAAGAATCTATCAAGTTTATCATAGTGACTTATCTCTAGATAAGTATAGAGCACTGGGGGTTGCCTATCTATATTTCTCTTTATTTTTATTACCTAAAGTTTCTGATTTTCTATAAATGCCATGAATTTGTTTACGAAGAAGGACGCGGGAGGAACCTTAGGTTTAAAGCTAGGCGATTCCTTCTTCCAAAGACACAAAACAAGCCAGATTCGGAGTCTGTCTTACCTAGTTTGATCGCTTAGCCACCACACCTCCCACTATGCGACTTAATTCTTCACACTTTGAAAACCAGGCTGTGGTAGTGACCGGTGTCCAGGACCCCCTCTGGCAGCCAGTCTGACAATGGGGCCCGCTTCTTCACCTTCCCTTGCACTTGCTCACGTGGTACCCACCTCCCTGAGGACAGTGACCCAGACATACTCCTCTGGGCCCTTCTAACCCAGGAGCCCTGAGGGGGAGCACTGCTCCAATCCCCACTCTCCAAACACGGCAGGAGTCAGGGCTCAGACCCCCTTCCTCAAATCTAATCCTCTGCATGTGGGGGCCCTCCCCTCAGACCTTCCAGAATCCTGCTGTCTGTAAGCCCCTCCCTGAGCAGCCTGACAGTATCTTCAGCCTTTCTGCTCCATGAGCCCAAACCTTCCACAGTTAGCATCCTCGCTGCCCCCAGCCCCTGCCCCCCGCCCCCCGTTTCTGGCCAGCCTTGCGTTTCGTTTGTGTCTGTCTGCTTTGGTTTTGTTTCCTAACTCCAAGCATAACCCTACCCCACCTGACAGATGTGGAAAGGCTTCTACTGTTCACCTACAATGGGATGCTTGACAGGAGAAACAGAACTAAGTCAGGGATGGAGAAACTCCAGGCAAGAGCAAGGGTTAGGGTGGCATTATGGGGCAAGCTGGAGAGAAAGCCTCCTCCTGAGGCAACACAGGGCCTACCAGGCAGGCTGACTCTGTGTGAACTTGTTCCAGCCGCCTGGGCTGGTGGTCAGAATGGAGACACGGTTCCTACTATCCCCAGATTGTACAGTTACTTCCTGGGCCGCTCTGCAGTAACACTGAAGCCCCGAAGCAACAAGAATGTGCTCACCAGAGCACCTGTGACCCAATGTGGAAAGGCTACAGAAGCATCAGAGGAAGCGCTGGCGTCTGTTCACAAAGCTTTCCTTCCCTCATTCCAACATGGCGCTGCCTCGGCCACATGTCCACGTTGGCCGGGCAGGAGTCCTCTACAGCAGGAACAGGACCCCGCCCTCACCCCCTGGTCAAAAGCCAAAGACAACCTGGGAGAACAGTGGCTGCACAGCCCTTTGCCCTGCCCCTGCCGTTCATCCTTCTGGAAACTTCTTGACTTCAAACAAAGATCAATGCCCACACAATCTTTCTCGTCTGTAGCCCACAACTTCTGGAAGTACGACAGATGTGCCTGGGCTGTTTCACGTCACAAAACTGTCACATGCGTTGGGTCTATTTTTTTTAACCTACAAGAAAACAACTTGATATTTGTTATGAGTTTAAGAAACAGCCTTAGTAATGACATCAAGCTATTGAGCGGCATTCACCGTCAATTTACACTATGTAACGGAATGTGAAGCTCGATTTCCTTGTGTCACATGTATAACGATTAAATTATCAGCAGATGGAAAGTCGTTCTGGGCTATAACAAGGTCCTCTGAGGTGCTAATTAACTTGGCACCTTTCTAAAAAAAAAAAAAAGAACTCTGTCACACTTTGACAGGAAATGTTGCCACTTGGGGGTACTTATTGGTCCTCAGCACACTTAGGACTTCTCTGGGAGATTTTCTTTCTTCCTATTTCTTAATTGTTGGCTCCTGAAAGGTATAGTAATATCATAAACATACTGAATCTCCCATTTGGGTCCAAAATCCACACTGCAGCAAACCCCTTCAATTGCAAAATAGAAGAAATCACCTTCTGCCAATGATACAGTACTTACTGACAATTGGTGCAGCCCAGCAAATGAGTCTGCAGGTCTCCAGAAACTTCTGGCCCCTGGTAACCTCGCTGGGTAGGAATTCAGGACCACTATGTGTTCACCCCATAGACTTCACTTCTCTCCTTTTCACAGTTTTAGAAATTCCTAGATTCTTTAAATCTGCAGAGGGCATGGAGGCCAAGATCACAAAGTGCTCAGGCTTTCCAAGTCAACGTTTTCTCAATCTGCGATGGCTCAGGACTGAATCTCAACTACTGTACCATTTGTCTCCCCCCACCTCCGCCATTCAAAATAATTGGCATAACAAATACCCTTATTTAAAATTGTTTAAATGTGGGGGCGCCTGGGTGGCTCAGTTGGTTAAGCATCTGACTTCGGCCAGGTCATGACCTCACGGTTCATGAGTTTGAGCCCTGCATTGGGCTCTGTGCTGACAGCTCAGGGCCTGGAGCTTGCTTCAGATTCTGTGTCTCCCTCTCTCTCTGCACCTCCCCCACTCATATGCTGTCTCTCTCTCCCTCTCCCTCTCTCTCTCTTTCTCTCTCTCTCTCCCCCTCAAAAAATCAATAAACATTAAAACATTTTTTTTAATTTTTTAAATGTGACCATTCTATTGTAGTTATATTTTTATAAGGTGCCTTTATCATTTTTGAAATATACATACTGAAATGTTTGTAGATAAAATGACAAGATGGCTTGGACTTATCCCAGAAGAATCCAACGGTAAGGAGACAGCAGAAGACACAGATCAAACAAGATGGCCCATAAACTGACAAGTGTCGAAGCTGGGTGCGGGGTATGTGGGACTTCATTATACTATTATTTCTTTTTCTGTATGTTTGAACTTTTCCATAATGGAAGTTAAAATAAATTCATCAAAAAGGTGAGAGAAAGAGAGATCAGAAGAGGGAGAGGGGATCAAGAATTTGACTTTGATGCTTTGGATAAAGATTGATGGAATAAATGTAGGGTGATTTCTCTTACGGTCAAGATTGCTTCCAAGGTGTATCTCAGAATTATATTATGTATCTTATCTTATCTTATCTTATCTTATCTTATCTTAATACGTATATTAATATGTATATTAATATGTATTAAGATATATATATCTTATAAATATATCTTATATTAGGCATATAAGACTCAATTTGGGGTAGTCGTAACTCATTTGACCGAAATAATCCAAGATTTTATTTCAGATGATGGTTGACCAAAGATATTCTGAAATAGTCAGATGGCACCTGCTGTTTGTAGACATCACATGTTTAGACAAACTGGCAAGAGGACAGGTGGGAAAGGTCTGTGTGCTAAACTGATGTGAGCAGCCACTGCAGGTTGGTATGGGGACAAAAGTGTCACCTATGTGGGAGAAGGAAACAACACAAGCAACAGTTGGATTAAGGGGAATAACTTCACTTTGGATCATCTGGCATTTCAGCTTGCAAAGACAAGACAGGGAAAGGTCACAACTTTCCAGTGAGGCCAGTGTATGTTAACATTCTAATTTTTTAGGTGGAGAAACGGAGGTTCAGAAAAGTGAACTCTTTTCCAAAAGCCACAACGTAAGAAATAGAGCAGCCATTCATGTTCAAGTTCAGTGTGTTCTTGACCCCACTCTTTCCACATCACGACCCCCAGAGCCACCAGTTCTAAGGATGAAAAGAAGAAATGAACAGTCTTTCGAGGCATTTCCAAATACAGGGACAGAAACCACTGTTCATGAATTCAGCTTAAAATATGCCCAACTCTTACACACCATGAAGAGAACTTGGGGTAGGTGTAGTGAATTTCTGTGTTTAAAACTGTTCCTACATTCAAATATGATTGAATGGGTTCAGCAGAAAAAGACAAAAACAAAACAAAACATTTGGCCTCCTTCTGAACTAAGATTTGAAAGAGGAGAAAAAGAATCTGTCTGGTAAATGATGGAGGTAAAATTCAGCATTTAGTGAAATAAGCTTTTCCAATGTTAATTGCTGACTCACCCTAAAGGAAAAGACTAGAAGACCACGGCACACACCTCATTGTCTCTTGGGCCAAGACTGCTTCTTATTGTAAAATGAGAACCCTGAGATATTCTCCCTTCTAAGTGAAACAGGTATCTGGGAAGAAAAGATGTTTCTAGAAGTCATTTATTGAGCAACAACAGAAGAGTTACACATCTTCCTCTAGAAAGCCAAGGAGTCCAGTATTCCCAAATAAATTCTATGGAAAATAGGTCAATCAAGACAATATATGAAGTTACATACTATATCCTCCTTTGAGGAATAATAGAACATATTAAAATCTCTGATAAGTCCTGCAAAACAGAGACTTATTGAATTTAGAGTATTTCATCTAATACATGAAATGCCCAAATGTATTTTGTCACAGAGCCATTTTTCATAACACTTATTAATATCTCATGAAACTACAATTCCTGGAGATATCTTTCATACAAGGCAGGGGCACACTGGTGGGACTCTTGGAGAGTTATATACAGAATGTACTTTGTGTCTACAAAGTACACACACACACACACACACACACACACACAAACACACACAATTCATGAATGGTACTAAAGCCCCTTTGCCCCAGATGCTATATCCAAGTAGACCTATAACCCAAAGTCAAGTTGTAATTCAAGTTAATGTCATAAAGAGACAATAAGTAGTTTGTAGACCACGTGGTAAACTTAGACATGTATTCAGAAGAGGATGGGCTTGATTCTCTTTTAATACTCTGAAACAACTACTTGGAGGAAAGAGAATTTGAAATTGGGCATTAAAGGAGACGTCAATCTAGACAGTAGGGAAGAGGAGGAGACAAAGACTCGTTTCAAGCAAGGAGAATGATACGCTCATATTGCGTATGACTTTACTATCACTGAGCAAGCCATATAGAGGATTCATTTTAATTATCAAATTATTAAATTCGGCATCTTTGGTAAAACGGAAGAACTCAGGTGAAAACAATTCTGTAACTCATAAGCAATTAGGGAGAAACCTCTCATTTTTCAGCCATTCTAAATAAACAAGAGCATACAGTAAATGCAATTGATTTCCCCCAACTTCTGTGAGTATGCTAATGGACTGAATTGAACTTCTGATTAAAGGTATTTTCTTCTGTCACTTCTTCTGTGTCTATCACACTTATAACTTCATCCCAGAAGGCTACTGAGTGAATCTTATGAGCTAGAGTTTTCCCAACTCATTATTGCTTTGTGGATTTTACTCAGAAGGCCACGGTCTTGTGGGTACTGTTTCCAAATTAATTTTGGCCACTCCATCACAGTATTTTTCCAAAAGAACAGCCTGGGCTAATGACAATGCCCATTGTATAGTTACTTTACAGAGATATTTTCCTGAGAAATTGTTTCCACAAGGCTTTTTTATATGTTTCTTCTGCCTGGAAAATCTTACCCACCTCACCTGCCATCCCCATTTTGCCTGATGAATTCCTATTCATCCATTATGACTCAGCTCAGGCATTATATATTCTAGAAATCCTTTGTAAATGCAGGCAACAGAAATCTCTCTTGAACTAGCTTAGGGTAGAAAAAAGGTGGGGGAAGGAAGCAATTCATTTTGTCAGATAACAAGATATGTACAGGCCTATCGCCTAGCTTCAGGTATGACTGGATCTAGGAGCTTGGATGATATTAGATTTTGTCAATCGCTCCTTCTCTTGGGGCTGTTTTCCCCAGTTCTCTGATTTCCTTCTTAAGCATATGTCCCCACTGTTTCAGAGTGTCATCACTGTAACAAGACAATAGCACTCTAAAATTTAAGGGTGTATTTTGTGATTTGGATATCAATCTTTGCAGCCGAATTTTAATTACCTTAGATTGACTCGGGCGGGGGGGGGGGGGGGCTGTCTTAATATATGTTCCATTCACAGGCAGACTTTCTCCAAATGAAAGGAAAGATGACAGCGGCCACCCCAAATATATACCCCATCAGATTGGGGTATACAACCCTGACAAAATCAGTCTCCACCAATGGCTGTGTCATAAAATTCTGAGGGGGGATGTTTATTTGTCTGGGTCGCAGGCCAGGGGTTGCTGAGTCAGTCCCACTTGGAACATGCAGGATTTACTCCTCACTGGAAGGAGGTCTGTTATCTGCAGAGGAGGAAGAGGTACTAGAGAGACAAAAACAACAGCTGTCCTGACGCCTGTCCCGAGCCACCTGGGCCGGGTGGACAGCCTCTCTCCCCAGCCCTCACAGAGTCCGGGGCAAACCTCCACTCGTACAATAAACGCAACACATCACTGTCGCCTGTGTGCATCCAGCACTAAATAGTTGCGTAGCACGTGTTCACGGAACGAATGCACCAATGAATAAACACCACCTCCGAAGCGCCAAGTAGAGGCGTCAGTAACTTCAGTGAAGGAGGGGGACTGCTGTGCTATAAGCAGGAAATGAGTCTATGAGTCTGAAAAAGAGATGGAGACAGGGCGCTGTTGCTGGATGAGTTGAGCGTAAGAACAAAGAAGTCTCCTCTGGTGCAAACATTCTCTTCACGGCCGCCTACGTGCAAATGATTCTGCTACGTGAGAGCCACCTGGTTTACCTTGTCCAAACCGTGTTGTAGATATGCTCTCCTCCTTGCCCCCAAAATTAAAAATAGAACTTTCCTAGGAACTAGTAATTGCACTACTGGGTATTAACCCAAAGGATACAAAAACACTAAATCGAAGGGACACATACACCCCTATGTTTATAGCAGCATTATGTACACTAGTCAAACTATGGAAACTGCCCAAGTGTCCATTGGTAGATGAACGGATAAAGAAGACGTGATGTATATACAATGGAATATTATTCAGCCATATAAGAGAATGAAATCTTGCCATCTGCAATGACGTGGATGGAGCTAGAGGGTATCAAGTCAGTCGGAGAAAGACAAATACCACATGATCCCACCCATGTGTGGAATTTAGAAAACAAAACAAACAAGCAAAGGGAAAAAATCAGAGACAAACCAAGAAACAGACTCTTAACTATAGAGAGCATACTGATGGTTACCAGAGGGAAGGGGAGATGGGTTAAATAGGTGATGGGGATTAAGGAGTACTCTGGTCATGATGAAAAATATAAAAGAAAATAACATAATTTAAGAAACACTTTCCTACTGCCCCTGAAACGGCGCTAATACATATCTGACCATGTACGTAGATGCAGAGTTTAGAAAATACGGTCCCCATAGCACTAGGCCCCTCACCTCTGCCAACGGGCGGGGTGCCCTTACCTCACTCTCCACACAACCGTTGGATGACCTCTTACCACTTCCCTTTCTGAACATGCAAATTATCAAGGGTAAGTGACACCTTAAATATCCTTCAGTGTACCTGGCCCGCTTTACAGGTAAGGACACAGACTCAGGAAGGTCAATATGGCCATGGTTACACAGCGGCTTTCCCTTTGAAGGCTGTTCCTGATTGTCCCCATAAGTCACCATAATCACTACAATAGTGACTTAACCATCATTTAATCAAAGATTATCCACATTAAAAAGTGGGGCTGTACAGAAACGTGACAAGGGATCAGACATTTGACTGCTGTAATCCTGAGTCTTAAAAGGTCCTTGATTTCATGAGCTCCAGTTTTGCTCATGTGGTTAATGTTAAATGTATATGGCATAATAATATTTACCTAGAAGGTAGATGTCATAAGGGCAGGACTTTTTGCCTATTTTTTTCACTGACGTGCCCCTAGAACCTGTGCTTGCCACACAGTAGGTCCTCAAAAAAGTACCTGTTGAGCGAATACTTATTGAGCACTGCTTTAAGTACTTTATGTTCTCACAACTGCCTTTTAATATAAATGCCAGTATCCTAATCTTATAGATTAAAAAACTGAGGCAGAGAGAATTAAAATAATTTACCTGAGATCACATAGCTACTAAGCGTTGGTGGCAAGATTCAAACCCAAGCAGTCTGGATCAAGAGCTTATACTTGTAACTAGATAGGAACCACAGATGACAGATGTGCAAGTTATCGATTGCCATGCAACCAAGCACTCTTACAAAACAACCATTTTACTTGGCTCACAGTTTTGTTGGCCAGGAATTCAGAAAGGGCTCAGCCAGGCAGTTTGTCTCTGATTCACGTGGCCTTAGGTGGGGCGACTGAGGCCGGAGGGATCTGCTTCCGAGACAGCTTCGTCTTTCCCACATCTGGTGTCTTGGCAGGATTGACTGGAAAGCTGGGCACTGCTGGAGCCCTGTCTCTCCACATGGTTTCAAGCTGGTCCACATGAAGGTTAAGGTCATAGAGATCCCAGAACAAGATTTTTAAGAAACAGTAAATGGAAACGGTCTTAACCTGGGTCTGGGAACTGACACAGGGTCACTTCCACCATATTCTACTGGTCTAAACAGACACAGAACCCGTGCTGTCAGTGGGACCCTACCTCTTACTGGGGAGTATGGTTAAGAATCCGTGGCCATTTCTAACCACCAGAGTGGAAGTCCAACCTAGATTGGAGATGGTGCCCACTAACTTCACACAAGTTTACTGATACCTCATAGCTCAGAATCACTGTGCCAGAAGGATGCATTTCACCAGTGAAGCATCGATGGGATCCACGTGTTAGAAGACTGTCTTGTGACAAGACTTCACCATTACAGAATCTAAAGAAGCCTTTTCTGATCTTAACACAAATCTCTGAAACCAAACTTTAATTACTTTGATTGAGAGGAGGGGGGGTCTCTTCAGTCATTTTAATGTGCATTTTATGTTTCCAGATGCTCTATCCTACTTTTAGGAGGAAACGTTTCTCATTATCATAAAATTTACATGCTCATACATTCCATGAAAGACTTATTCTTTCTAGGTGATAATAAACAATTCAGTAATTTGGAGGAAAAACGTCACAGAAATAATGGTGAGAGGGGACTACTACAGAAATCTCCAGAAGAGAGAAAGCGTGATTAGGTAGAAAGAACAAAATTCAGGACTGCTCCTAATTTGACCATCTTAAGATGTCTGCTCAGCCTCTCGGAACCCGAGCAGAACGCTTTGTAAGATAAAAGACTTTTGTGGACAGAATCCTCCAGCGTGGCACAACACTTATCTTGCTTCTAGTCCTAATTCTGCCAAATGGACCGTAAACCTAGACAAAAGGCATTCACCTCTTTGGATGTGACGATGATGATGATACTGGTAAAGAGAACTTCTGATCACCATTGTGTGTGACCCCATATTTCCCAAACTCTCCTGCAGTGAAGAGACGGCCATGTAATTATTTCTGACCAGCAGACCATGAACACAGGCAACGGGCACAGACCAAGGCAGATGAGAACCCAGGCCTATCTAAATTCAAAGCCCAAATTTTTAACTTCTTCCCAATATGGCTTCCTTCGTTTCTTTATCTCTGTAAGTAGGAGTTTGCTTTAATTGCTCTATAAGGCCCTTTCAAGGTCTAAAATATTTTGATATTATAGCTTTTGTGAATAAGTGTGGAATTCTGAAATTGGTGTTCAATGCATCAGAGGTTTACATTGACAACAGGCGTAAGAGTAACTGGATTTGTATTGATTAAAAAGAAATCACACGTAATTGTTTTCCCAACACATCCGTGTTCATCGAGCTTGGGATTTTTCTTTGCTGTTTGTTTGATTGTTTAATTGATGATTATTAAGCACTCTTAGGTTCTATAGATTCCAAGTCATCAATGAGCTTGAATTGAAGGAATCAGATGTGAATGATTCAGATTTGTTTCATCCTGGTTCAAAAGTCACTGTTCTTTGTAGACACTTCCTAAAGATTCAAACCTAAAATTCATGTGAATGATGTGAGAATATCCCAACCCTTGGTTACTATTAAAATGCACAGATTTGTTTCCTGGTAGTGTTGTTTGTTAATCAACTTGTTTGAATTTTAGATTGTTTGGGAAGTCTGTGAGTACTGTCTTGAAAAACTCTGAGTTTTAACTACACTATCTCAAAAGGAGAGAACTCCAGTGAGGCTGGGAACTCATAAACATCAGGCCATAAATGAGATTAGCAAGGAAGAAAGTAGGATTAATTACAGTTCTACACCTGGGAGTAGTCAACTCCCCTCCCTCGTGGTCAGAACATCCCAAAGGCAAGTGTTTACCTGCAATAAAAATAACCCCCCCCCACACACACACACACCACACACCAGTGATAACAAGGACTCTTCCTCTAAAAATATTACATAAACAGAAAAACCAGAGCAGCTAAGATGAGTGTGGACATAGACAGCACTCCACATGCTGGCATTAGAAGTTCCAAACCAGAATGTCCAGATTCTTGCCTACCGCCTTAAAAGAAAAACCCAACAACCAACCATCCCGGCGATCCCAGAGTCCCCCTGAGGCTTCTTGCAGCCTCATTCTTACACATGAATGAATGAGAACCACCATGCCTACAGCCTGCCAGAAAAAGATCAAGATAAATTTTTAAAATGTGGTAACAGACAAAATACAGATAGTATCCCCTATTCCCCCACCAAAAAAAAAAAACAAAAAACAACCCTGAATCCCATCTTCAAAGACAGAGGCAAAGTATTTATTTATATCCATAAAACAAGAATGGGATGTTACACAAAAGGAATATCCCAAGAACATAAAAAACAGTAGAGGAAATCCCTCAAAACTCAGAACAAAGTAATAAGTAGAGAAAATCTAGAAGGGAAGCATCTACTCATATCTATGCTGACAAGTAAAAAGGCAAGTGTCTAGAAAGAATACATACCTGACAGTGAACTATTTGCCTCTGGGGAGAGGGACTGGATGAATTACCTATGGATAATTCAGCTTTCGTGTTATACATTCTTGTACTATTTTGTTAAGCATTTATTAATTTGAAATAAAAATCTAATCCTTGCTCTAACTCATTCTCCTCAAACAACTGCCAAGAGACCGCTGCCACACAGACCTCTCAACAAAACACGGAATATGATGACCCTCTGCGAATATACTCCGATTTCTGTCCGTCAGCTGGTCTTTCTGAGGACTCCATTATGCTGAATTAACGCATCAGGGCGGAGCTTCTCGAAATAGGTTTTGCCCGCATACTTACTACCCCAGAATTCCTCAAGATGAGGCTCTGGAGGCTGCATCTTCATAAGCCTCTCTGGTAATTCCCCCACACCAAAGCTGTGTCAACCACTGCATCGGAGCCCAGTTCAGTCTGAGACGACTGCCAGGACTGTGCCGGCGGGGCACTGCCCTCCTCAGGAAGACGGCGGCCTCCCTGCCTGACACCTGCCAAAGCTCCAGACGGCATTTCTGGCGCACAGATCAGATTAACGGTTGCTTGACAGTGTCACCAAATCTAGACTTGCGGACCTTGAACTCTAAGGGTACTGGGGGAATGAGGGATGCTCAAACATGCACCGTTGCGGATTTTCCAGACGAAGAAAGAGTACAGTGAAAGCATAAATACGATGTTCTGGGACAGTTTCAACTCGAGGTAACCCAAGGTCTTAACCCTGTGGCTGGACGGCTAATTCACCAACTTCCCTTCTCAAGATCAGCATCATCGCCCGACATTCCAGTAGAAACAAAACAGGCTCCCAAAGCCAACCTAGCCTGGAGTCCAAGCTCTTTAGATGCTGAGCTTTTGTTTGCTCCTGAATAAATTCAATAAAGTGCAGTAACCATTATAATAAATGTAGATGTCACTAATTACAACACTAGATTTTAAGTGCAACACTAGTGTCTCAAGTGGCCTGTAAAACTGAGTAAAATCACAGCCAATTCAAATTTAATTAAAACTATCAGTTTAATTTAGTTTGCTTTTACAATAAAAACTACACTAACCCATTAACTGCATTCTGAATCTCCCATTACGCCAAACAACCAGCAGCTTGAGGGCCTCCACTTTGGTGAATGGTGCAATGCATTCATTTACCTTGTTATCTAGCGAAGTTTCAGTTGTTCTAGATCCAGTAAACGACCAATTTTTGTCTTTGAAAATGAGGCTCTTAGATTCGTTCAGGTAATTCACCATGTGGGTAGAATAGGCCTTTGTCCAGCTTCTTGTGCTTTTGAAAATTCATCCTCAAGGCACCTTCTGAGGACCTGATCATGGTATCCGATCTCCAGGTGAACTTCCACTGGCCAGGAAGGGGTCCTTGGAAACCGAATGAAAGAGCACGGAGAATCTGGGCAATCATGACCTGCCCCTAGTCCTGCTTCCACGCACTGAGTAGCCTTAGACAAACTTTCTCCCTTTCCAGAACCTCCGTTTCCTCTTGTTGGAGAGCCGATTGGTGCTTCCAAAGATGCAACTCTCACGATCTCTGTCGCATCCAGGCATTACCTATTAGCACCTGCAATTCATATATACTGAGTACAAGAGGTTTCCAAGGTACCATCTGCTTCAGCCTCATCCTGAACAGTAATATTCATGAACTCATGTGGTTTCGTGTACTGGTTGTACACTTTTTTTCCAACAGAATTAAACTAAACATAAAACAACTAAAATTATTTAAAATGTTTAGCTGACACTGGGACACCTGGGTGGCTCAGTCGGTTGGGCGTCCGACTTTGGCTCAGGTCATGATCTCACGGTCTGTGAGTTCGAGCCCCGCCTCAGGCTCTGTGCTGACAGCTCAGAGCCTGGAGCCTGCTTCAGATTCTATGTCTCCCTCTATCTCTCTGCCCCTCCCCTGCTCATACTCTGTCTCTCTCTGTCTCAAAAATAAACAAGAACACTAAAAAAAATTTTTTTTTTACTGTTTAGCTAACATCATCCTAAATACCCCAATGGATTATGTATCACATTTGGAGAATATTAGCCTCCCTGACCTCTAAGATTCCCTTCCTGCTCCAGGGATTTGCAAGTCTATGAAAAAGAATTTTATCACTTGACTCAGGTGAGCAAATGAACACGCACACAAACGTACTGCCTACAGGGCTTGTCTGCTTCAGAGCAGAGAGGGTAGTTTCTGTTGAGAGAGAAGCGCTGATCAGAAACAAAATTCAGAAGGTCATACATTTTAGTTTAGAAGGAGGGAAAGACTTGTAGTAGTTGAGCAAATTCACAACAAACCGTACAGTTCAGCTGAGGGTTGAGGAAAGAAAGGTAAACCCCTGGAGGAAGGAAGAACTAAGGTATGAAGGAAAAGTAGTTCTGTGAGAGCCTTTGCAATCTTTTCATGGCATAGAAGACAGCAACCTGGGGCTCAGAGGAACATCTGTTTGGGCCTGAATGGAGAGTCCCACAGGTACACTCCACTCTGGGTCCTCCTGGCTCAAGGATGCCTCTTCCGGTGATGAAAGCGTAATGAGAAAACCCACGTGCAAATGAGGCAAGGGATCACGGGAGAAGAATCCACACGTTACCTGGCTGGGTCTCCCTCATGGCGAGATCTGGGAAGGGATATGCCACCAAGGACGAGGTCATTAAGAGAAGAATTTGAGATTTATGTGGAAGGGTCGACTGCAGTTTGAGTTTCGTAAGGAATTCAGAGAACTGGGCTGTGACTTCTCCTGTTGTGATAATTCAGCCAGTGTTGGGATAATCAGGTACCACAGATCCCTTCTGAGTCCCTGCAGTGCCGCGTGCAGAGAAAGGGAAATGCTCACTGTCATGGTGGCCTGAAGAGGAGAAGAGCAAAGCAGAGCATCACCCAGGATGTGGCTGAGCTAGGACACGGAGTCAACAGAAACCTATTGAGAGAGTGAATATACAGACAACCGATGGCCAGACTGTATGTGACAAGAGAGCTCTGACCCACAAGCTCTGCAGCAGCCAGACCAGGAAGCCAAACCACAAACTGCAACTATCAATCCAAAACATTCAGGGCTTGGTCAACAACACCCAGCTTCCCTAATTTTTTCTCCTTCTCCAACTCAGGACCAACTTCAGAAAGCCGCATATGTTCTGGAAACCAATCACATAGGCTGCCCAACTTCTAGCCACCCCCGGCTTCCCCATAAGAACAAGAAGGGCATATTTGAAACGTCCCTTGTTTTCGCTATACAACATCCCTTCTCCCCTGCCTGCCTGGGAGCCTCTGCCCAACGCTAGTTTGGGCTTCTGCTTGTTCTCATTTGGATGGTCACTGTTTTATTTCTCCTGTTATCTGAAACTGCCTAAAATTCTGAGCAGGGCCCACATCCATCTCAAAGTCCACTGGCTTAAGTAGGAGATAGATCACTTGCCTTTGGTGATCTATCCGCACATAATTTTTAGGTTGTCCTTTCACTCATGACATACAACATAACACATACGCTTGTGTATGTCACACACACTACTGGAAGACTTGGCTTGAATCATTTATGTATTCAACTGAATTATTCATGTCCTCATTTCAAGCTTGTTAAAGGCTCCCACCCAAATTTACCCTGGTGTGTGTTAAGCCTATACTGGGGCAATTGTTTCGATTTATGTGACACTCAGGGCAGAAACCATGGAGGCGAGCCCTTACCAAAAACATCTGAGGATACTGCTGCTACCCGAAACTGAATGACTGTGTTTATGCTGGACTCAACATATAAACGATTTTTCTGAGACCAAGGGTCAGCAAACCATGACTGTGTGTTTGGCCCACTGCCTGTTTTGTAAATAAAGTTTTATTGGCACACAGCCACACCTTTTCATTTACCTATTATCTATGGCCGTTTTTACCCTGTAATGGCAGAGGTGAGTAGCTGCAACAAAGACGATAAGGCCCACACCCAGATCCACCCTTTTCTGCCCTAATCTGTGCCTAGGAGACCAAGCAGACTGCAACTCCCAGATTCCCTTTCCTGCCAGCATCCACTTGTGTTTGATCAATGGGAAGTACCTACAGGAAATCAGAGGGTGGAAGGAGAGGGCGGCCAGAGTATTTCTTCCCTGCTTTGCCAAATCTACAATGGTACCTGTCTTCCTACTATCACAGGCCCTTCCAGATGGCTTCCCCATCTATACTGCGTTTTCACCGGGTTCCCATAATGTTCTATACATCCTAGGGGTCGAGAGAGCTTCTTACTATGGCTAGTCAGTAATGACCTCACTCACCATCCCTTGTCCATTTTTGTAACACTGCCCATATTTCAGTTGTTTTGTCCCTCCATTTGAATCATCTGGGAGCAACCCTGCCCATATCTAGATTAATAACGTCCCACCAACTGAACCCTCTGAAACTCTATTTGGACCAAGTTTCTTGCTGGGACCCTGACCAATACAGCCCTTGTCTGAACTTCAGTAACTCACTTAGTTAATCAACTAGCCTAACCCACTCACTCATGACATAAGGTCAAAACGCATTCACCCAACATGTGCATGAACACACAGCATTATATCGGAGAATAGGCATTTAAAAGCTGACATTTATATTCATAAAAATATTTTTTAATCAGCCTTGCTCACTCCAATTCTGGTAGTGTACTTTCGGGAGAAGCAGCTCTTTCCATGAACAATCAGAGTTTATGTAAGGCCATCCATCCATATGAGCAGATGAACATCATTATAAGCCCGCTCTCAAGATTGCAATGTTCCCAAACATTATGCTACGCAGTCAACAGTTACAATGAGTCAGGAGCTCACTGCTCACCAGTAAGTGGCACTGGCCTTTTTGTTCTCTTCTGAGTCAATCTCTTTATTGTTTCACTCCTTTGGTAGAGATTGTTTTAATATGTCCCATTTCTGAGCAAATTCTCTCAGCTCATCTTCAAAATTCTGAAATTCCACTTGGGTTCCCACTGGGCTGTGTTTGTTTATAAGGTCACGAAAGGTTTCTTTAAGCTAAATCAAGCTGGGTAGCATTGCTGTGCCTGAAGTTTTCTGTAAGCAATATCTGTAGCAAGACGAAATGGGTTTTAAATCATTTGTAAGAGACTGAGTTCCTTGTCCAGGCCAACCCTAAGGACATTTCTTGCCTGTTTTGTTTTGTTTTGTTTTGTTGTTGTTTTTTTTTATGTTGAATGACATAATGGATGTGAAAGTTCTTTGTGAACCATAAAGACCTTTGTAATGTAGGGGATTATGACGATGATCTCAGAGTTTGGGAACATCCTGTCTCCTCGGGTTTATTTTATTCCCCATTTTTCAGGGGTCATCAGATTTCTAAAGGAGACCAGAACTCTTTTCCAAGATTTCCTTTTACATTTGCAATAGAGTAGAACCTAATTAATAATACAATTATTCACTTATTTATTTACAAAATATTTATTGGATACTTTCTATGTACTAAGCATTGGCCAGGATGCTGGGGATAAAAGAGCCAATGACAGTTCCTGTCCTTCAGGAACTTAACTTTTATTTGGTTCTCACTCCATGCCAGGCACAGTGCTAAATACTTCACTCACATTATCTCAATTAGTATTTATAACTATGCTTAATTACACTATCCACATTTTGCACTTAACACATAATAGCAGAAACAATGATGTCAATGATGAACATTTATTGCATGCTTACTGTGTCAGATGATGACCTAAATGCTTTACAAGCATCTCAGTTAATCCTCAAAATCCCCATAAGAGTATTACATTGTCCCTATTTCCCAACTAACGACTAACATTCATTGACCACTTAATATTGGCAAGTGTGACCCTAAGCACTTTATGTGAATTAAATCATTTAATTCTTTCAAGAAAATCATGAAGGAGATACTACTATTATCCAAATGTTTAAAGAACATGCCCATGTTCGTATGGCTGGAGCTGGTGGAGTTGACATTCTAACTCAGCTCTTTAGAAAGCCCGTGACCTTAACCATGACACTAAACTGGCTCTCAAGAACACATTATTCCCAGAATAACTGACTCTCAGCTGACAAAAAAATGTCAAGGTACACATCACAGCCAACATTGAAGGAAGATGGTTGAGAAATCTGAAAGCAGATGTTGTTTTTATTCACCTTGTAGTCTTGTTGCATGATAGCTTCCAAATTTCAAAAAAAGACTTCAATGTATCTTAATTTACTTTGTATTTGCACTGTTAGTAAATATGGTCTCTAAAAAACGATGGGCAGAGAAACACAAAGAGCTTAAAACCTTGAATTCTCCTGAACTCACTGCTGGTACCAATGCTTTCTAGGTAAAGCCTTATTCTGTAATATTTCAGATTCACCTGAGATTTCCTCCTGAGTATTTCTAGAAAGGGGTACAAGAAATGTGGAAATTTTGACAAATATAATGATATTCTGAAAACTATTCCTCAAAACACACGTGTGTGCGTTGCCCCCCCAACACACACACACATACGCAAGAATTTCTTTTGTAACATTCAGCAAAATCCCTTGCATTGAGCAAGAACTCAATACATGGCTGTAGAACAGAATGGAATGAAATAGAAAGTAATAGAGCAGAATAATATAGAATAAAATGTCACAAGTTCAAATGGAAAGAAACTGCATAGACTAGAATGTCTAGTAATTAAATACAACAGCATAGATAAGAATGGAAGAAAACGGATGCCCGACATCTGTTTTGATATATTATCATTTCTTTATACTTGCAGAATTCAAAAGGAGGGCTTGTCTGAATAGCTGGTCCCTGACAGCCATAGCAGCTCATGCTGGACTGTAGATCAAAACAGGGCCACTCAGCAGTGGAGGAGTCCCCCCTCCCCAGAAGACCCTCAGTTCAGAGCATCCAACACCAGGAATCTCCTTTTATTTCCAGGTAGGAGAGGAGTTAGGGAATCCTAAATTTGCATAGTTCCCTTTTAACTTCTGCCTTCCTTGAGGGGGAAAGCTCCTATGTCCAGGGTCCTTGCTGATGCCAGACATGAGATACAACCAGAACAAAATTTTGAGCTAAAATCACATATATAGAGTTTTGGCTTTGGGTAGTCTGTCCACAGTCCTCAGAAAGCCTATGCTGAAGGACCTGCATATTGGTAAGAGGTTATGCAAATGTGTCTGGCTCCTGGTTGCCTAATACCTTCAGAGAAGGCACAAGCACTTCTAAAGAGCATTGTTCTAAGAGCTGCCCTGGGTCAGCTTTGGACCAGGCCTGTTATCCAGAGAGGGGCTCTATCCTGCATCACCAGGGTATCCTTGGGGATCATGTCCTTAAACGGAAGGCTGTGAGCCTGGATATCAAGAAGGAAGACTGAGCCCAAGAAGCCTGATCTATTTAAAGGTGCTGGTGGGAATGGGAAAGTCTCTGGTGAATCAAGAGAGTCAAAGAGTCTCCATGACAAGACCACAGACATCTCACCAACTCCCCTCATAGAGACACATATGTATTGGTTCTGTTTCTCTGGAGAAGCCTGACTAATTCACCACGGCTTTGCCCTCTCCTCTATTAATGTATGATGTTATTAATGCTTCCCCTATTGATTCCTGTGTGTGTGTGTGTGTGTGTGTGTGTGTGTGTACATACATTTTTAGAAAGTTTGTATAAACATGGGAAAAGTTCTGGAGAGATACACAGCAGATACAGTGGTTTCCTCCTCCTCCCTGCCCCAACCCCTCAGGGAGTAGGGGGAGTATGTACAGCTTGGTGGAGACGTTTGTTTTGCTTTGCTTTTTATAATAATCACTGAAATACACTAAGTGCTTGCTAAATGCTCAGAGACGTGCTAGCGTGCTACCTATACAACATTGATTAATATGCATAATAACCCTGTAAATAATGCTCACTCTATTTTACAGGAGCTTGAACTAAGGCCTCGGGAGGGTAAATAATGACCCCAAATTCGTAAGACTTGAATGCTACGAAGCCACCGTTCAATCCCAGGTCTGTCTGATCCAAAACTGTGCTCTGTCCATGATGTACTGTCTCCACGAAGGGATGATGGGATGATTGTAACATAAAAAATATATATACACGTATACATACATATATAAACATGTATAAAATAAAAACCTACACATGCATATGTGTACAAATAGAGAAAACATTTTTTTCAATGTACCTATGTTACTCCTACTTTTTTTTAAGAATAGATTTCAGTATTTACCCCAAAACAATACAAATGAGTAAGATCTGGGAAAGGAAAAAAGAGGGATAAGTTCAGGGAAGAATAATCTTTTCACTGTCACTGCTTTATTTTGTATTTCCCCAAAAGCAGAGCCTCAGACAAGGACTCGGGTACATGTTCATCTGGGAGGTGATCTAGGGAAAGAGAAAAAGCTGAGACAAGGAAGTACATTGGGGTCACTGCTGCAGGCAACATGGTTTGATTTGGCCAGGGTGTCTGAGAAGCAAAGTGCCTCTCAGAACTGCCCACCTGAAGGAAGAGAAGCTGGGCCATTTCCCACTAGTTTCTTCTGATCCCCTTCATGGAGGTTTATCCCCAGGGGCATTAACTCCTGGCCGAGAGAGAAAGCTTTTGAGGTGGGAGTCTGCCACTTGAGTGTGTCTTATCTGAGGCTGAAATACAGGTAGGCAAGGGGAGGTGACAGAGGATTCCACAGGAATCAGTCACATGCACCATGTGAAGAGTACCTCCAGGGGGGATCTTTCCTGTTTTGTTGAGGTCATCGTTGTTTCTTAAGCGGGCTTTGTTCCAAGGAAAACTACGGGGTCCTTCCCACAGACCATTCCTTTGAGCCAGCCCCAACCAGCACTCCACTGGCACACAGCTCTGAATGGACGTGGCTGGGACAGAGGGGGCACCCGCCCGCAGACAGAGATGCAGGGGCAAGGCGGCCCACGAGGGAACCTGGCTTCTTCACGGAGAGGCTTTTCCGACGCTCACCACGAACCTCACGAGCCCACCGGCTCCCTTGCTCTGAAGCGATGCTCAGAGAAGGGACGGACCAGGAGGAAGAGTTTCGTGTCAAATTGCCCCTGAACTTTCAACTCCATCGCTGCTCACAGCTGCCATGCGTAAGAATCCTAGCGAGAGCTTCCAAGGTTTTTATACATGTGTGGGCAGGAGAGGAGGTGAGGAAGTGAAGCAGAGATGAAGAACTCCAAATTACGAGAAGAATGCCAACTGTCAATAATCACAATAATTCTTCTCTGCGTAATCAACGCCACGTCGGCACAGCTGCTGAGGAGGAAACAATAAACTGCAGGCAAAAGAAAAGTGTCTCTTTCTCTCCTGCTACCTTACAAGGAAAACACACAGTGGAGCACGGCTTTGTGGAGTAGCTGCTAAAGCATGCAATCAACATTTCCTTGAAACTACAGCTGGCGTCTTGCATCCAGCAAACAGCTCTCTTTCCACATTATTATTTATTTAGACCTTGTAGAGATGCTTTAGCGCTCAATTGCTAGGCCATTCGCTTGGCCACTGATGGTGCTGCCCGATGGCGCTCCTCACGTTGGAACGTCAACATTACGCGTTTCCACGGACGTCCATGTTGGGTGTGATCTGGATTACGTGACACTTGGCCAGGGCTACCGGGCGATTAGGCAGGAGCCGCAACGTTGCTACACATTTCACAGCGTGGCGTCGGCTGTTTTGTGGAAAGGGACGATCTCGGGTTTCTTGAATTGAACAGTGGGGGAATCCAAAGTCATCAGAGTTTAAAGTATTGGCTCTGGAGTCCGACAGCTTGGGTTGGAATTACACTCTGCCACTTACTACCTTGTGACCTTGAGAACCTCACTTGACCTCTCAAGGCCTCAAAGCACTCACCTATAGAAGGGGAACAGGAATAGTCCCTCGCGTGTCTGTAGTGGGAATTAAGTAAAATAATGTGTATGATATGCTCTACATGTGTTAAGTGCCTGGTCAGTGTTAGCTGTTATAACTGCTCTGGAGTTGGGCAAGATTTCATCCTTCTATCCTCAATTTCCTTCCATAAAATAGTAATGGCCTACACTAGCTTTGTCCTGGAAGGATTTATAATTCCTAGGATTTTTTAATGTTTATTTATTTATTGTAAGAAAGAGAGAGAGACTGGGGCGCCTGGGTGGCTCAGTCGGTTGACCATCTGACTTCGGCTCAGGTCATGATCTCGCTGTTTGTGGATTCAAGCCCCGCATCAGGCTCTGTGCTGACAGCTCAGAGGCTGGAACCTGCTTCAGATTCTGTGTCTTCCCCTCTCTCTGCCCCTCCCCCACTCATGCTCTCTCTCTCTCTCTCTCTCTCTCTCTCTCTCTCTTTCTCTCTCTGTCAAAAATAAATAAACATTAAAAAATTTTAAAAAGAGAGAGAGAGAGAGAGAGAGAGAAGGAGGGGCAGAGAGAGAATGCCAAGCAGGCTCTGGCTGTCAGCACAGAGCCCAATGAAGGGCTCAATCTTACACACTCTGAGCTCATGACCTGAGCTAAAATTAAGAGTCAGACGTTTAACTGACTGAGCCACCCAGGCGCTCCTAATTCCTAGCATTTCTACTTTCTCATTTCTCCCCAGTTATTCACTGGATTCACTGGGGATTCACTGGATCATGAACTGCCAAAACAGTGTTAAAATCTGGGTGCTTCAGGGCTTATGGGCAGAGACACAAGAAGTGAAGAGTGCCTTAGGGAAATGAACACACATCTCCCAGGTCAAAGAGTGAGCTTGCACTGGCTGGTTTATCCCCTCTCTTCTGAACACATTCTCTCCATCTCCCTGACACATGACGCAGAGGACTTCAGCGTTGTAAGGAACAGGACTGAGATCTGGAGATGACGGAGCGACATCCCCCGAGAAAGAGCTTCCTCTTGAGCTCGGTCACCCTTGGTCACTCTCACCTTCCATGTCCCCAAAACGGGCCAGAGCAATGCTTATAAATTATAAAGCGCTCCCCTTCTTAAACACTGTACTACTGGCATCCCACCGCCCTCAGATGAAGCCTGATTTCACAAATGTGGACTCGCTTCCACGGTGTGCACTGCTCTGTGAGGGCACATGAGGGCACACAGTGCTCAAAGAAGCAGAACCGGACAAGAGTGAAGACAGGTGTGAGCCCACAAAATGAACTAAGAACCTCACCCCTGGTGAAATCATCCCGCACATCCCTGAGAGGAGCAGACCACTCAGAGAGTGAAAAAGAAAACGAAGCCACATCACATCCAAGTCATGACCCCTTGGTCTCAGCCACGAGCCCCAGCAGCATCACAGGGAATCAGGAAGAACACTTGTTCTTTCTAACACCTTGCACATCGAGAGGGCAGAGAGTCCTCTAGTATCTCCCGGGCTAGCTAACATCCTAGGTTCAGAGGCTGCTCAGTCCTGGCATGGCTCCCAGCTCCGTGACCTTAGGCAGGTTCGTTTATCTCACAAGCCTCAGTGTCTCATCTGTACACCAGAGACACAAACAGCACCCACCTCATAGGGTTTGCTGAGGACTTAAGAAGACAACACATAAATTAGTACTTAGCTCAGATCATCAATAAAGATTAATTAATGTTGTCATTTACTAACGATCATTCATAAATTTGTTATCATTCTAAAACACGGTAAGAACCTCACTATGTGCCCAGAACTAAGCACAAGGCCTCAAGCCATGGGCGGAGGGATCAGGTGAGAGATGGAAGGAGGGTAACCAAGTTCACGGACTGATGTTGAAATACTTTCTTCTTAGACAAACACCTTGGCCTCGGTCACAGCTTATTTGTTCTTCTCATAGGCGTTATTCTAACAGACTTAATTATCTGGCTTCCAGTTCCAGAACAAATTAGAGGCAGCCACACTGCTACGAGCAGGCACACCGTCTTAAGACGTGGAAGATGCCTCATCCCCACATCCAGCCCCCACTTCTCATGGGTCTACACCCCCATTCCCTTCAACATTGCTGACATACTATGATTCATCTCTCTTTGTCCCTGAAATGCATTCCATCCTTTCTATCCCCTTAAATCAGAATCAAATGCAATGTTGCACGTGTGGCTTGGCCAAAAATTATGGGAGTCCAGGTTTTACGAGGACGTCACAGACACAGTGAGGTATGGTAAATGAGTGAAGAAAGCAAGAATAGGATAAGAAACGGTATCTCTTTTGTGAGCAAATGAAGAGAAAACGCCCAGCCAAAGGCATCCCCGCATCCGTCACAAGAACGGCCAATAGCCTGACCCTGGTGATCTGCGTGAGCCACATGGGACGTGGCATTTGGGCCCAATAAGACTGAAGGAAAGAAGGGATATTTCAAGTTGCGGGAGAGTGACACTCCCCCTTTTGGACACAAACGAGGAGACCGAAGCCACCGTCTTGCTCCTAGATGCCACCTTAACAGCCATGAGAGGAACAGCCCATGTGGAGAAAGACGGAAAGAACCCACATCCCTGATGAAGGCACGAATTGCTGAACAATCACCCCTGGAGCACAGCCTCCCTCCTGACTTAAGAAAGAGAACAAACGTTCTTACTGTTTAAGGTGGCGTGAGTCGGGGTTTCTCGGCTCGCCCTTAATAGTGTCCTAGAAACTACAGAATTAATGTTTTAACTTTAAAGCACTGTCATAACCCAATAAGATCGGGAGCTCCTTGGCTGGGAGCAAATAGAGAACTCTTGGGCATTTGAAAAGTGAGAGGTGCTCTAAGTGCAAAATTAGAAAGACTTCGTACAAGAAATATATACAAACTAGCTGATTAATATACTTTTCATATTGCTTACATTCTTGACAAAACATTGCCTTGGGTATGTTGGACTAAATACTGTCATTTGCAAAGTTGATTCTACATGTTTCTTTTTACCTTGTTCTTAAATGCGGCTACCGGAAAGTCTGAAGTCACAAATGTACTCACATCCAGCGGACAGCACTCGTCTTGCTGTATTTCTTCCAATCAGCCTAAGGATATGAGGTCATACAAAACTAGTTACTCCTATTTCACTTACTGTCAGCAAAAACATTTGAACTTTTCCTACCCTTCCTTGTGCTAAATCATTTTTCTCCCTTCCTTTCTCTGTATACTTATGTTTTCAGCCTGCGTGAGGAACTTACATAGTTATAGCTATCTTCAGTGCGTGGAAATGGGCCAGTGGTTCACCAGAGGGCGTGCTGGAAATCTGTGGGGGCAGGTGGGTTGTCACATGATGGGCAGGGGCTTGCCTGTCCCCTAGAGGGACTGTGTCCCATGCCATTCCTATAGATGAAAAGTATGTTTATACATAACCAGCCAGAAGCAAATTCCATCTGAGTTATGAATACGGGGGGGGGGGGGGGGTGCACGGGGTTAATTTAAATGAATTTTCCGGGAAAGCAACTACAGAGGTATACTTTGTTTTGTTCAGAACTTTAGAATAGTTATTCACCTCTTTAGAAACCCGCATCATTTGTAACAGCGCCCCTACTGGTTGTTTGTGTCACTAGCGGGGCTCGACTGCACTGGTCCACATCTGAGCTGCTACAGTAAGGCAATTCTACGCATATGTATCAATGTACTTATTTCATCCTTATTTCAAAATGCCCCCTAGGAAAAAAAAAAAAGCCTCAATACTATTCAGCTGAAGATCAACTTACTTCTCTGAAATCCAAACTGAGTCATTAGTTCAGAGTTGCAAGCATCTAAGTACCGTCAGTTCTGATGTAACACAACATACGCATTCCTAAAAAGTCAGCTCGCTCTGCAAAATCGCGCAGCCAAAACCACAGGGCCTACGGGGAAGGTGGAACAAGGGGGCACGACACCGAGTGACTTTGACAGCGACACAGAGAAAAGAACCTAGTAACAGTGGTTGCATGTTAAGTGGTTTTATACACGTTAAATAAAGAAACACGCAGGTACTACAGAACGATGCACCTGACCTTGAAGAAGACCTGAGGTTTGCCAGTATAAGTACGGGCAATGGAAGGGCTATGGCTCGTGAGTTGGTTTGGGGTGGAGGAAGCAGGGCCACCCAAATCGAAGAGAAAGGGGATGGGTGCATGGTACCACCCAGGTGAACCGAGGCAGCCGGCAGATGTTTGGGCTGTGCATGTATGTACGCTTTGTGTTTTCTATAAGCATATTCAGACATCTTTTTCCTAATCTGTCTGCCAGCATGGAAATTTATATGCTGTCTGGCTGTGTGCTGTGTGTATTTGTGTTTTGTGCATAAACAGAATAATATTTTTTGTTCCCCAAGAATGCACATTTGCCCTCCTGGGGACAACACTGCTCTCTTGAGATGCCTGCGGTCGAGGTACACAGAGAAGATGGTGGGAGCACAGAGAAGAGGGTGACTCATCGCCCGGGACAGTCAGGGAGGGCAGAAGAGGAAATGACATTTGAACCAGGTTTTGTAGGATGAGTAAGACTTGCCATCTGGGAAAAGGGATGGAAGGAGTTCTAGAAGGAACAGCTTCTAGGCGTGATTGTTAAATGTTTGCACAGCATGGGGTGCACTGAGAGCTACACATCCACAGAAAGAGTGGGGAATTTAGAAATACAAATTTTAGTACGATTTGAGAGACAAACGGACTCTTAAGAGGTATCAAATCCTAGAAAGCTTTTGGGGGCAGGAGTGCATAAGGAGCAGAAACTGGGAAGAAGGCTGAGTTATTAAAGTAGGTATTAGGTTCCTTTAATTTCAGCCTATGTCTCAGATGGAAAGACTCCTGTGTAATAAATAATAGAGCACACTTTGGGCATAGTTCATTCACCACACTCCCAGACACATTTCGAATACCATTCAAAGAGTCGTGGAAGCTCTGATTAATATACAACACAGAGCTCTCTCCATATACTCTCAAGGGTAAAAATACTGCTGAAAAGCCAGTTCTTTTAAAAGCTGAGCATCTAACACCACCTTGTGAATGATAATAAATGGCAGGCGAAGCCAGAAGGTAGACTGGCCCTCTGTCTGGGTCTGCAAGTTTTATGTGCACAGAAATACAGACCTGCTCTTTGGCCAAGAGAGCAGGATCATCTTCCAGTGAGATCAAGATTTCCTAGGAGACTCCTGGTATTTCCCAATTCCAACTTGATCAAAAATAGCAACCCCAACTCTCATGGGTTGTTTTCCTTTTCTTTTTTTTTTCCCCTCCATATTCCCCATTCGAGCTCCCTTAGGAACGTGCATCTATTTGCCATTAAAATGATATTGCGGTCATTTTTCCTAAGGCCAGGGAAGTTTAAGGTTTTTCCATAACATCAAGTCCCTCCCTGACCTCATGGAGCTTGTCATCCATCAAAGAGAGGCACCGAGAACAAAACTACACAACTAATTTCAAATGTGATGGTGACAAGGGAAGATTAAATAGGAGTAGACGCACACGACAAACGTAACTTAGAGGCCACAACTTCATGTACAAATCAGGACGCTTCATGCTGTGCAGGGGGGCACCGTGACAAAGACAAGTTCACATTATGGGTGAGGACGAAGAAACAGCATGGGATTCTCATGGGAAGAAATATGATCATGTTTGCCCTCTCTAATTATTGTAATTAGATCTCTAACCATTTGAGTGAGTGCTGTCCAGCAGCAGATTTACTTCTTACTGCCCATCATGGACCCAAAGAGAATTATGCAGGGACATTACAGCATTATTTGTAAAACAGTAATAATCTAAGTACACATCAAAAGGGGAAGAGTTACACGCATGGAGTACTTCTAGGCAACGTTCAAAAGAATGGATGAGGGCTTACATATACTAATATGAAACTACATCCAAAAAATATTGTTGGGTAAAAAAAAAAAAGTGAACTGTAGAATGACATGTACGGTGTGCTTCCATCTGTGTGAAGTTTAGGGAGAGACACAGAGGTTCAAGTAAAGTTTCACATACACAGACCATCTCCAGAAGAATACGTAAAACATGATGACGGTGGTCGCCTGTGTAGGGGAACCGGGTGTACGAAGGTCAGGGTGGTAAAGAGACATATCACTCACTACATTTACTTTACTATTATTGGAAATTTGCCACATCTAGTTAGAGAAAAAGTATCTCAAACAGTATAGATGGAGAAAGGTAGCATTAACCAGCAATGGAAAGTATTCATTTTATAATCTGCCCTCCATCCCATGTGTTAGCTTAACAGAATTCTCTATATGTTCAGAAATGAGGTAAGAGGAATCATCTGGGCAGAGACCAAGATTCAGATGTGACTGGGGGGAATCAGGGAAGAAAAGAAAGGGGGCGAACCTTCGCATGAGCAACGGACAAAGATACGTGGGCTGCTGATCACAAAAGCTAACGGATGCACCTGGGCCCGGAAATATGATTTTAGGTGATAAATAGACACTGTTGGATGAAATTGATTCACATAATGATAACATTATTCCCTTTTCCAATCTTTTTTTATTGCTCAGATATAGTCAAAGAGGAAGTCTCAGTTTGGTGCAAGTATGTCTTTATGACCTCTGGACACTTTCCTGGAGTTAAAATTTGATAACGTGTTTTGATTTGACTGTATTTCTTTTCACTCCTATCCTTCTTAGAGAAAGGAACTCTGGTTTCCCACTTTTGGCGTTGAAACAAAGCTTCCTTCGAAAACAACCGTGTTTAATTTTGATGTTTTATAATGAGCCATTTTCAAGGAAAATATTAAGTAACACAAGACACGCAGGGATGGCAAAAATCGTGACTGAAGTTTATCAAGCAGTGCCTTGAGACAGATTCTTCTAGGTCTATGGCAGGGAAGCTGTGCAGTTGTATGGTTGTGATTGTTGCTGGGTTTTATTTTCATCCCACCAAACAAGCGCTGAATAAAATTGAGGGAGATTTTTCAGCAAGCTGAAGTTTCGTCCTCATCGCCGACAGTATTTAACCAGAATAGCCTTGGTTTCCTAGAGTTGATTCCACGGATGACTAAAAAGACCGAGAACCAAAAATACAGGCACCAACTCCGACGGCCTAATTAGAAGTGTGATTCTTGCCCCGGTGGGGAACACTAGCCCTTTTGTTACATCCCAGGAGAGAAGAAACACCTCAACCGAAATCACATTTTCCTCCTTTCTCCCTCTCCAGTGCCACCATTTTTTCATTAGCTAATCCCAATTAGAACACTTTTTTTACTAAAGCCATAAATCTCTGCCTTTCCCAATAAGCATAAATTATATGGTAAATAACTGTATTCTGTGTCTGTCCAGAAAAATAAAACACTCTTTCTTTCTTCCTCTTTCTTTCTTTCTTTCTTTCTTTCTTTCTTTCTTTCTTTCTTTTTCTTTCTTTCCTTTCTTTCTCTTTCTTTCTTTTCTTTCTTTCTTTGTTTTCTTTGTTTTCTTTCTTTCTTTCTTTCTTTCTTTCTTTCTTTCTTTCTCTTCCTTTCTCTGTTATTTTACGAGACTCTGAGCTGCTAAGTCAACGTTCACGCTTTTTGATTTAGGATTTCTCCCCCCCTCATCTATCACTCGTCTATAAAGGCAACACTTCTTTTAGAAAGAAAACTACCACCAATGCACTTCTCTAAAATTCATCCTAATAAAAGTATGTTTTTTCTTGCTATTTCTGAGTGACTCCAGGTAGAGGCAAAAGCTTGATTGTTGTGTTAAAATCTACCTCTGCCATTTCCTGGCTAAATGGCCCAGGACCCTCATGATAGCTCAAACCCAGGTCTGAATCATCAACTAAGGAGACAGACCTCCTAAAATTTGTCCCAAAATTAATGAAGAAACTTAATAAACAATGTTTAGCATAGTGCCTGGCACAGAGAACGTGCTCATTAATATTAGTTGCTCATACTGCATAAACAAAAGTGGTGATTTTTTTCATTGTTGTTCCTTCTGTGGTCAGCAATTGCTTAACCCAACATTCTCTACGTTAAACTAATTAAAAGAAACATACCTTATCCGTGATTGATTTTCAAACTCATTTATTACTCGTTTCTCTATGGTTTAATTTAATTAAATTGAGCAGCATATCAAATATTGATTTTAATAAAATCTTGATTAAGACTCGAGCAATTATCAAACACAATTTTCATACCATTCCTGCATTTCAATGGAACCAACCTGAAAACCAATTTGCTTTTAAAATAAAGAAGTGATCTTATACACATACACACATTCCCCCCACCCCCACCAGGCCATTTTCAGAAATACAGAAAAAAAATGGCCTCCCAATCTTTTCGTTAGCAAGATAAGCAAAGATAAGCAGCAATCTCCAACTGGGGTTCTGAAAAGCTTAATCCAGTTGGTCACCTCATCTCCAATCAGTAGTGGAAGGGAAAAAACAAATTAGAATCAATTCCTTTGATAAACATTAACTTAGCAACTACTATGTACAAGCCACTGTCCTGTACTGTCCAACACAAGGAGAGGTAGTCAAGAGCTAATCCTATAGCCAGTTTTAATGTGTGTGGAAAAATCCATCCACACATGCGAGTCTTTAATTTTATTGAATAATGACCAGAGAAGTACATGTATTTCAATTCTTGAAATTACTCTGCTTGTATGATTTATGTGCATAGACTATTGTTAAGAGAATGTAATGTAAATGTGATGGTATAAATTACCAATAGTATCATATTAGCAATTAACTATAAGTATAAGACATTTAATAAGTTAAATATTTGGTTTGATAGTTAAGTGCTAAAAAAAAAAAAAAAAAAAAAAGAAGAAAGAAAGAAAGTCTGGCCAATAGCTATCACAGCAGCACCATCTAGAGGATTCTGAAAAGTAACACAGGGTCATTCCCCCAACTTGCCATTCTTCCTGTTTAGGCGAAAAGAAAGGCAGCTAGAGAGTTCACCATCTTACGTCATTTTAAAGCATTTTAATTCTGTCCACATCATTGAGCATCATCTTAAGTCTTGAAATGTTTATGGAACAGCTAAATGAGATGGAATATTCTCGAAATCGTAATGCAATTGGAACAAGGATCCCCGCTGTCCTCCTGGGGAGGCAGTACTGGGTGTGTGCTGAAGGATCCCAGGCCCTGGGACACTGTGACCTGGGCCGTGGCTCCCCTCTCCGCCCAACACACACACACCTCCTTATTCTATCTTGATCCCAGACATATCCGTGCCAAAGACTGGACAACGGGTAACATTTCAAAATCATGCCATTCCTGAGCTACTGTCCACTGTGTATTTACGTTGAGTTGAGAAAAAAATAATAAACTTTCTATTATTAAAACTGTTTACACCAGCACATCCACTTACTAATTCCGTTCCATTGGCCTAAGCTGAATCAATGTCCTGGGGTGGGTTGAAAGAGAAATAATAAAACATCTCACTTTTTTTTTTTTTTTATAGTTCTCATTCCCCTATCGTTTCTGTAACTTTTTCTGAACCAGAGAACTGCTTTGGAGTCATGTTAAAAGGATTACAATTGAGATAATAAAACATGTCTGCTATTCATAGGAACTAGTCCTCCCCTTACATTATTTGGTTTCAGAATTTCAGGCAATTTTGCAGACCCTCGGTCGGCTGCAACCTCACAGGGAAATGGCAAACATGTACATTCAGTGTGGCCCCGGCCAGTGGGGGACGGGAGGAGCACTCACCTTCATTTCCACTGGGGGGCGCTGTCCACCTCGGGGAGAGGGGACGGAGTCACAGTTTGCCAGGCCAATTTGTAGAAATCTGAGTTCACCTGCATTCTGAAGTCAGGGTTCTCAAATGAGCGCCCTAGTAAAGGGTCAGAGATGGGCAGTGAATGGGTCATTCATGGTGATTCTCTACACTTGACGTAAATGCAACTGGGCCCAACTGACCAAAGGAATACGAGGTTTTGCCTTGAGAAACCTTTTCCCCATGCTGTATGCTAAAGCCATCACTAAAAGTCATGGCAAACTGCAATGATTTTGGTTCTTTCAAATGTCTTCATGTTCTGGCACAGGCTTTTCCCTCTATTCTACCTCCATACCTCTTCACTTCGTAAGTGTCTGGTTCTAGTTTGTGACTTAGCTCAGATATCACTAACTCCAGGAACCCTTCCAGGACTCCCTTACATTGGGTCAAGATAACCTCCTACGTGCCTCAACTGCATCCCATACTGCTCCCATGAGGAAGCTTGATGTAATTACTTGTTTATTAACTATGTCCCCCATTAGGCTGCAGATGCCATCAAAGCTGGGGGGATTTCTATCTTATTCACAGTTGTATTCCCTGCATCCCCAGAGTCTCAGCTCAAAGCCTCCATCAAGGAATGATCGCCCTATATAAGCATGATTTATGTTGGGGAGGACTCTGATGTTAGGCACATAGCCTGCATTTCTTTGCCTTCCAAAAACATGGGCCTCAGTACCCACTGGTTTTCTTCCTCACTTACCTTGTTCTCTTAATCCCTACAGTCGTCAGAAGAGAGGCCCAAGTTTCCACAAGGTAAGCTGCCTCTTGCTATCGAGGATTATGGCAATTCTGCTTGGCCATCTGTTCACCATCTCCAGAACTTGTTCTAGGATCCGCAGACAACCCATCTCTATTCCTGAGTCAGCTGCAAGAGAAGCGGTCAACCAAAATATTTACAGTAGGGATCTTTCTGGGACGTCTGGTGAGCTCTAATGAAGCGAGAGTCAACGGGGAGGGAGATGAGACCCCCCCCCCCCGGCTCCTCCTTCCAAGCAGGTAACAAAGTCCTATTCTCTACTGTATGCAGTTGACATAATAGCACAGAAGGAAAACAAGGAAGTTCAACTTTGTTTCTGGTTCAACTACTTATCGTGTCCATGGAAGGACTATGATATTCTAGAACTAGAAGAGCATAGGGCCATCTAGGTAACCTGAAGAGTATAGTGGCACCCAAATACAGAGTCAGAACCATCCTGGGAAGTTCCAGACCGTGATGAAATAATATATTTACCATTCGGGATCCTTTTCGGTCATCTGTTTCGCCTGAGACTACATCTGCAAAATGGAAGTAAACCTGCCAGGCTCAAGGGGTCATTGCGAGGGCAACTGAGACAGGCCGTAACAAAGTGCTTGGAAAACTATGCCCACCCAACAAAAAATGAGAGATTATTAATGTTAATAGAACGACCACAGACTGCCCCATCATCCCATAGCCATTATCCTCAATTTTTAAAGATCTGAAGAGAATATTTCACTGCTAACATCCTGACTTAGGTTTAGTTGGAAGATAAAACTTCTAGCCAAATTAGCCTAACATACATGAAATGATAATCAGTAGATCCTGAGAGTAAGAACCAACTAGAGATCATTTAGGGTATAATAAAGGGGAAATAGTATATATAGTTGTGTTATTTTGTTTACTTTCATACTTATAATTGTGTACACAGGAACATACATGCTGAGTACCATAAGTAAACATTTTTCAGGGGCGCCTGGGTGGCTCAGTCGGTTAAGCGGCCGACTTTGGCTCAGGTCCCGATCTCGCGGTCCGTGAGTTCCAGCCCCGCGTCGGGCTCTGGGGTGACGGCTCAGAGCCTGGAGCCTGCTTCTGATTCTGTGTCTCCCTCTCTCTCTGCCCCTCCCCCATTCATGCTCTGTCTCTCCCTGTCTCAAAAATAAATAAACGTTTAAAAAAAAATTTTTTTTTCAGCCAGGTCCCTTACATAAATCTCAGAGTCTTTGGTCATTCAAAAAAAAATTTTTTTTTCTAAATTACTGGAAACTAGCAAAACACAGGATGAGAATTTTCTAAAACTGACAAAAGATATCAAGCCAAGGCTTCACGAGACAAAACGAACCCCTAGGGGGATAAATACAAAGAAAGCCACACACACACACACACACAAACACGCCAAAACAAAACAAAAAAACAGAGAAAACCACACAAAATGAAACTTCAGTGTATTAGTGATTGTTTCTCCACATCCTCACTGGTGTTGTCCCTATTTTTTATTTTAGCCATTCTGATAGATGTATAGTGCTACCTCATTGTGGTTTTAATTTGCATTTCCCTAATGGCTAATGATGTTGAACAGCTTTTTATGTGCTTAGTTGTCATCAGTATATCCTATTCAATGAAATGTCTTTTGCCCATTTTCTAACTGGATCATCCATTTTTTCACTGCTGGGTTTTGAGAGTTCTTTAATTATTTTAGATACTAATCCTTTATCAGATATATGATGTGCAAATATTCACTCTTAGTCTGTAGCTTGTCTTTCATTCTCTTAACAAGACTTCTCACAGTTACTAACCTTGATTAAATCTATCAATTTTTTCTTTTTCATATTGCACTTCTGGGGTTAAGTCTATAAGCTCTTGGCCTCACGCTGCAGTAGAAAGATTTTCTCTTACGTTTTTTATTTTTCTTAAACTATAAAAAATTTTACATTTACATGTAAGTCTGTGATCCATTTTGAGTTAATCTGTATATAAGGTGTGAGCCTGAAGTCAAGGATTTTGTTTTGTTTTGATTTGGTTTGGTTGCTTATTTTGTTTACAGTTATTGAATTTCTCCAGCACCGTTTATTGAAAAATCTATATTTCCTCCACTGAATGCTTTTGCACCTTTGTCAAAAAATCAGTTGGGCATATTTGTGTGGGACTATTTCAGAGTTCTCTATCTGTTGCGTTGACCTGTATGTTTATCCCTCTACCAATACCACACGCTCTTGATTACTGTAACTATGTAATGGGTCTTGAAATTGGGTACCATGATTCCTCCAACTTTATTCTTCTTTTCAGAATCGTTTTACCCATTATATTTCCTTTGCTTTTCCATATATATATTAGAATGATCTTCTCTATATCTATAAAATACCTTGCTGGGATTTGGGCAGAAATGGTGGTAAGTCTGTATATTAATTTGAAGAGAATTGATACTCTCCCCCATTCATTTTGATCTTCTTCATTTTCGTTCATCAGAAGTTTGTAGTTTTCAGCATACAAGTCTTCTTCATGTTTTGTTATACTGATACATGGGAATTTCATTTCTGTTTGTAAGTTCCTTGGCATTTTCTACACAGTCAATCGTGTTATCTCCAAACAGGGACAGTTTTATTTCTTCATTTCCATCTGTTTGCCTATTATTTCCCTTTATTGCCTTTTTGAACTGGCTAAAAGTTCCAGCCCTGTGTTAAACCACAGTAATGAAAAAAGACTTGCTCCCAGCTTTAGGAGGAAAGGATTCAGTCCTTCAACATTAAGTATGTTATCTGTAGCTTTTTGGGGGGATGGCCTTTGTAAAGTTATAGATGTTCTCTTTCATTCCTAGTGTGCTGTTTTTTAAAATCATGAGTATTAAATTTTCTCAAATTATTTTTCTGCCTCAATTGATAGAATCACATTATGTTTTTTTCTTGTTAGCCTGTTACAGCAGATTATACTGACTGACTTTTGAATGGTGAACCTGCTTTGCATCTCTGGGAAAAGCTCCAGTTGGTAATGGTGTATAATTTTTTTATACATTGCTAATGCTATTAGCTAATATTTTCTGAAGGATTTTGCACGTACATTTATGGAGGATATTGGCTCATAGTTTCTTTCTTTCCCTTTATTAATTTTTGTGGGCTGTCAATGTCTGGTTTTAGTATCAGCATGATGCTAACTTCATAAAATGAATTAGGAAGTTTTCCAAACCCTTCCATTTTCTGAAAGAGACTGTGTATATATCATATTAATTATTTTTCAAACATTTCACAGAACTGTATAGTGAATCTCCAGTGAAGATTTCTTTTGGGGAATTTTCAAATTATGAATTCAATGTCTTTAATAGTATAGAGCTATTCAAATTACCTATTTAATATTGGGTAAATTTGGTGGTAGGCAGTTTTAAGAAATTGGTCCACCTCATCTAAGTCCTCAACTGTATGTATGTGGAGATATTTACAGCATCCCCTGTCCTTTTTATGTCTGTAGAGTACGTAGTGCAATTCCATGTTTCATTCCTGATAATGCTAATTTGTATTTTCTCCCATTTTTATCTTTGACCATCTTGCTAGAGACTTGTCAATTGTATTGATCTTTTCAAAAAACCGACTCCTTGTTTATCTATTGTTTTTGTTTTAAATTTTATTGATTTCTGCTCTTATCTTTATGATTTAGACTCTTCTGCTGACTTTGATTTTGCTCTTCTTTTCTACGCCCTTCCTGTGAGAGCTCACATTATTAATTTAAGATGTTTTACTTTCCTAATGTAAGCATGTATTGCTAGCTTTGCTCTCAACATTGCTTTAATTGTACCCAATTTTGATATGCTGTATTTTCATTTTCATTCAATTCATTGCTCATTTGTTGGCTTCTCACTAAGATCTCCTCTGTGACTCATGGATTATTTAGAAAGTGTTATTTTCCAAGTGTTTGGATATTTTCCTATTATCTTTCTGTTACTGATGTCTAGCCTACCTGTAGTCAGAGAACATACTCTGTAGGATTTCAATTCTTTTAAATTTGTTGAGGTGTGTCTTATGGTCCAGGATGTGGTCTATCTTAGTACATGCTTTGTAGGCACTTGAAAAGAATATGGATTCTCCTGATATTGATTGTTCTATAAATGTCAAATAGCTCCTATTGGTTAATGATGTTGACTTTTCCATCCATGGTGATTTTCTGCCTGATTCTTGTATCAGCTATTGAGAAAGAGGTGTTAAAATCTTCAACTAACACTGAGGAAATGCCTACTTCTCCTCTCAGTTCTGCCACTTTTGCTTTATAGTGTGCAGCTCTGTTGTTTGGTGCATATATTTTTAGAGTTGCTATATCTTCTTAGTGAAGTAACCATTTTATCGTTATATAATGGTCCTCTCTATACCTGGTGAATTTCTTTGGTCTAAAGTCTATTTATCTGATATTAACGTAACCACTCATGCTTTCTTTGGATTAATGTTTGCATGATATATCTCTTTCCCTCCTTTTATTTTCTATATGCCCATATTATCATATTTGAAGTCAGTTACTTATAGACATCATACAGTTGTCATGTTTCTTTTAATACAATCAAATTATCTATATCTTTTTATTGGTATATTTTAGCTGTTTATATTTAATTATTCATATGCTAGAGTGGAGATGGAAGTCCAGGCTCCCCCAATGGACTTCACTGAAACTGCTGCAGAGGGTGGGGAGGTGCCTAATTAGTTAACTCTGAACAGGATGAAAGAACTGATTCCTTACTGAGCCTTCTTTGACATCATCCTGATAGAGGATGAGGGGCAGTTATAACAAGGTGAGAGTGGAAGTCTATACTCTCCCCCTGGCCTTTCTAGTCTGTGTGTGTGTGTGTGTGTGTGTGTGCGCGCGCGCACGCGCGCGCTATTTAGCTGGAGTAGAATGCTTATTTTCTACAAGTTTATGCCTTGTTCAATGGCCTTTTCCCGGTCCTTTGGCTAAAGAATAGGCATTTGTTGGGGCTTTTTAAAATTTCCATGTTTGTCAGATTTTAGGGTTACCAGCTTCTTCAGTTCCAAGTCTAGAATACATGAGGCAAAAGGAAACCCAGGTAACTTACAATCATGTCATTCCTTGGGTCCCGAGGTCACTAGACAGTGTGACTGATTCTATCTTTCAGAGTCTTCTTGTGTTGGTATAATTTCTAGGGGTTTTAGTTATATTTAATAGGAGGAACAGGGGAAAGTACATCTACTCCAAATTTCCAGAAACAAAAATCATTGATAATCTTTTAAAATTAATTATAACAATCTCTGTCTTCTAACTGATGTATTTAGACTATTTACATTTAATGCAATCATCGATATATCAGGATTTAATGCTACACGTATACTACTTGCTTTCTGATTGCTCTACTTGTTTTCCATTTTACTGTTTGCCCTTTTCTCTTTTAGATTATTTGAACAATTTTTAGGACTTTATTTTGACATATTTGTATCCTTTTTTATTGCTTGCTCTCGGGATTATATCCCTCATTTTTCAGTCTACTTAGAATCAATACTTAAGTACTTCAAGCGGAATATAAGATCTTCACTCTTAAGACAGATTCCCTTCACCCTCCCCCCCTTTCTATGATAGTTATTTTACATATTATATTTATATACTTTGAAAACTCTGCATAATATTATAATTATTTTTGTTTTCACTTGATCTTAGCCAAAAGGCTGAGAAGCGATAATTTTTTGTTGTTGTTTTCAACTATCATTTGAACACTAAAGAGGGAAGGAACAGGCTATTACAGAGATTAGCAAATTTTTTCGGTAAAGGGCCAGATAAATATTTTAGGCTTTTCAGACCGTGTACTATGGAAGTTAATGACTGGAATTGGCCATGTGGACATTTCTGGAATGTAGACAGTGTTCTATTTCTTCACCTGGTTGAGAATTACACAAGAGTTCACTTTGTAGTAACTCACCAACCTAACTTTTGTTTTGTGCATCTAACTTTTTGTGTGTGATACCTACCAATGAAAGTCATTTTGAAACTAAATAGATCCAAGAGCTTGAAAAATAGATGGGAGATTTTGGGAATGGATTATCAGAAAAAAGAAGGGGTACATAAAGTACATGGGATTTATTGCTCCTTTCAGCGCTACCTTCTTTGAACAAAATTAATCGATGAGGAAATATTTACAGTTTGCCCTCAACCCTGAGAGACTGAGAATTTCTACTAAGTGCAATTCTCTGAGGTGGGAACTGCTTACTGGAGCCAGAAGTTGAAAAATGAGACTTGTGGAAAAATGAGATTAGAGGTCAATGAATTACAATTCTAAGTGAATGACAGGAGGAAGGGAATGAGAAGAAAGGGAAAGATATCTTTTAGTGAGAAATTCAACAATATGAATTCTGGATATTTTTTTCTAGGAAGGGCATGAAGGAAAAAGAGATTGAATAAAGGAGGGTGAAGAGAAGGAGAGAGGAAACAAACAGGGGAAGGAAGTAGGGAGGAAGAGGTTAGAGAAAGAGATGAGATAGAGGGAGAGAGGAGAGAAAATGAAGGGAAAGAAAAAAGAAGGATGGACTAAAGAAAGGAAAAGACACAAGAAAGAAATGTGGCAAAATGATCCCTATTGGGCATCTGGTAGAAGCCAGGCATTTACCCATATGATTTAAATCTCATATCAACTCTGTAAGGTATATATTATCTTTCCTCTTTTATAAATGAGGAAATGAAAGCTCTGAGAATTTATTTTAGTCAAGGAAACACACCTGGGAAAATCAACCCTGGCTGCACGCAACTCCAAATTCTGGGCTCAAGGAAACCCTTTAATTCCAACAGGGAGAATTCCTTTATGGCAAGCAAATGCTTATGTGACACTTGAGTCCTGGAAAGAATTACCCTAGAGGGTGCCCTTGTCCTAATAAGTAGAAAATAGTTGATCTTCTGAAACCCTAATTCTGCAATTCTATGGCATCGGGTCGTATTATGTGGAATACTTCTTGAGATCATTGACATCCTCTAATTTTGCCTTACGACTAAGGGGCATTTTCAAAGAATCCAGTGAAAGAATCTAATATTTCACTTTCTGGAGTGAAAAAAGTACTAGCCGTTCTGTTTGACAAAGAATGCCTTATCTTATGAGAAAATGGGCACAAAGTATATTCCATGGTCCAGTTTATAGTATTTACCAACTTAGCATGAATGTCGAAGATAGACAGATGTATGGGGTGCTAGAGAAAATTCCCAGGGAAAACTCAAAATTATCAAATTACCCAAATTTCTTCAGGCTAAGCAGAAACTACTAGCAAACCACCAGTGAGAAAGAGAGACCTTGGGAAAAAAAAATCATCTCACTTTGACAAAAATTCTGTGAAAAACAGTGGACTTTGTATGTACCACAAATTTGGGGGTCACTTCAGAGTACTTGAAAAAAGGAATATACATTAATTCTCTCACTTAAGTTCAAAGTTATTTAGCACTTACTGTAAGTTAAAAGGAGGGGTAAGGGGGTGGGAGGGGGAGAAGGGAAAGGGATAATTCACCAAAAAAAAAGAGGGGGGGGGCATAAAAATGAAACCAAGCTACCTCCAAGGAATAATTAGAAGTGAAAATCAATAAGGAGAAAATGGCTCATATTCTCCTCATTGATTTCCTATGCACAGTGAGTCAAACTTGACTGTTGGTTAGAAGTCAGTTTGGCTACTTCTTATTACTTTTTCAGCAGTTGGGTACTCCTGTCAGTTCCTTTCATGCTGGAGGCTTGCTTGGCTCTAATCACAGCTGTCAGCTATTGAACGAGTTTGACACCCTGACTCCAGAAGCGAGGGGATTCACACTGCATGCATATGCAGTGGGCTCCTTCATTAAAGCTGATTGACATAACAGATATGGTGCACTGCCACTGATTTTTATAAGCAAAACAAATGGCTACACAATCAAGGAAGAGTCTCCTTGATCAGAAACACCCAGAGAGAGCAAGAATCAGTCTTTATACAGCTCAGCCAGTATTACTGGAAATACCTACGCTTACTTAAAATGGTAGATACGGGCAGTGAGTCAAGAGCCAGCTACACACACACACACACACACACCTGACCCCTCCCCTACAATCTTAGCTGTCCATTCCAAATAATCTCGGTTGGAGTTACAGGGGTTGGTTAAAAGGGGGATCATTTAGCTATTGTGAGCTGGATTTTGCAGAGGCATTAAGTTTCTTGGAGGCGGAAGAAGAGACTGCCAGTGACCAGAATCTCCTCCCCCACCACCAAGAAAAGGAAGGACGGCTAGAGCTTCTCAGAGTATTTCTGTCCATAATGTCACGAAATGACAGACTCTAAGTTGAAATGGACCAATTAGCCCCAAAACCACCAACTTCAAAACTGGTTCAGAGCATCCCTGACGAGGGCCCATTCAGATTCTAGCTGACATTCTTAGCAGTAAGCATGCCATGTCTGGCTGGAGACCGCTTTCCGGAAACGGAAGCACAAACCGCATCAGCAGTACAGGGAGTCGTTAAAGCACGGTCCTGTGGGGGAGGAATTCCCATCCTATACCTTGTGTCTAGTGATCAGGGTCTGCCCTCTTCAACCCCCAGGACTTCATGACGCCAGCCACCACACCGTTCTGCTGCCCGTCACAAAACAGTTAGTCTCTGCCTCCCCGGGCCGCAAAGACATCAGCAATGCCCTTCAAAAGTGAGTGACTTCGGACCATCCCTAATTGATCTTTAACTGGTTCCTTCCATCAGGTCCTTCAATACCCAGCCATATGCGCTTCTGTGGCAATTTGTGGAGCCTCCAGCACTACCACCTGCGATTTTTCAGCAACTCAGAACTTCTAGCAGATAGTGACCAAAAAAAGAAAGATCCTAAGGGATTCAACAAATACACTGGTGAGTAGAAACTCTTCAACTGAGTGAGGAGCAGAGAAGGGGATGCTATCGCTTGATGAGAGTCTAAGAGGTAGCTTACCCTACTGTTTGGGGGGTAAGGAGTAAGGAGTTATACATCAACAATATTATATAATATATTATATATATAATATATACATAATGTATATTTTATATACATATTATATATAATATATATATTATTATATTAATATATATTATATGATAATATATATTATTATATTATAATATATATTATGTATATAGTATATATTATATATAACATATACATAATATATATTATATGCATAATATATATTATATATATAATTGTACAATTCGATGCTGCAACATGTTTTTCTTTCCGGAAAAAAACTATCGGTGGGGGACGGGGGGGGGAGTGCGGGGGGGGGGGGGGGGGAACACACGTATCCGCCTGCACAGGGCACCGAGAAAGCGAGGACACTGGGCCTCGCCAAGCGGCTGAGCCTATCACCAAATCTCTAAGGCAGCCCGAGCTGGGGAGTCAGACGGACCCATCCCCTGCTTATTTGCTCCGCAGCACGTATCACACTTGGCAAGTGTTGCTTCGCCCGTCGCATTCGGCCTGTCTCCCCCAGCTAGAATGCACTCGGGCCTAGAGCGCCCGGCACGTGGCAGGCGGTCAAGAAAACGCTCGTGAGTGAGGAAGTGGCTGTTACCTTAAGGCGTACCTCAAGGAGTGAGTGAATGAATGGACGAACGAATGACCAGGCCTGTGCCCGCCGAGCGTCCTCAGGCCCACGGCCCCGCGGGGCTGGGGGCACCCAAGTGGGCGCCCGGGGCCACCGGCCCCCAACCTCCGCCTACGGCGGCCGGGAGGCGTCAAGGCCACTTCAGGGCGGAAGAGCCGCCGCGGGCTGCCGCCCGATCCGCGGACACGCAGGCGCGTGCACCCGCACTTCCGGGAGGTCACTTCCTCCCCCGTCGCCTAGCAACGGCTGGAAGCGTTGCTGACTTCCCGGGCAGCGGTGACGCCGGGCTGAGCCGCGTTTCGCACGATGGTAAATCTGGAGCCTCCGTCTGCGACCCGGCGCTTCAGGGGAGCCCACGTCGTGGGGGGGGGGGGAGGGGAGGGACTTTCGCTGCCCTGCCCCCGAGGCCGTCCCTCGCCAGCCGGTCCGGGGGCCGTGGCGAAGGCTGGGGGCTCTAGAAGATTCTTGGACGGGGAAGGAGGGAGAGGGCGACCTTGGAGGGGAGAAGATGCCTAGATGGGGGAAGCTGTCTTGAGGGATAGATATCAAGGGGGGTGGCTCTGGCGAGTGGAACTTGCGGGGTGTGGATGCCGAGAAGGAGAAGAGAGAGACGGGGGGATGAAAGGTCTTGAGGGGGTGAGAGAGCTCCGGAGCGAGGGAAGTTTGAAAAGGAAAGAGGCGAGAGGGAGAGAAGTCAGAACCTGGGAAGGAAGAAAGGGGCCGCAGGGAGAGCAGAGGGGGTGAGGAGAAGGGAGAAGGAGGCGATACTGAGAAAGAAGAAAGGAAAATAAAGAGGAAAGGGAGGGGAGAGATAATAAATAAATCAGTAAATAGAAAGCGGAGACTGGGGATAGCTTGAAGAGGAGCAAGGCGAGTTTTTTAAGAGAGGCGAAAGGGGATTGGAGATGGGGATTAAGAGATTGTATTGGAGGGGTGCAGAAATCACGAAGAAACAACTGGAAGGAGAGAGGGAGAGGCTGACAGCAGAAAGAGCCGTTTGGGAAAGAAGTAAAAAAAAAAAAAAAAAGATAAAGGGGGGTTAGTGGTTGTAGGGAGCTATGCACATTGTGTTAAAGACGGCCAAAATGTGATACTTGATCCCCTGTATCACTGTTGTGCTTTGGTGCAGTGTTTCCCAAAGTGAGACGCAAACAGTAGTTGCTATGTAAAATAGCTCAGAAATAACAAATCACACAGAGCGAATCACACCTGAGGAAGTGACTCCTCTTCCATTTTTTCCCCCAGCCTGGAGACTGTATCCAAGAAAGCTCCTGGCACTGTTAGGTCCTGAGTATCACTGTCATTTGGTATTTTCCATATTTCACCTGAATATCAGACCTCAGGCTCAGACCTTTCTTTGGGGTAGAATTTAATAACAGGCACTCTCTTCATTTTGTTCGTTCTTGCGGTTATTTCTGTCTCGGACAAATAGTAGCAGCTTTCCATTTGTGGTAGTGATGTGTAGTTGTAGTTTCCTTGTAAAAATCCATTTGTTTTTTAGTAGCTTTTAGTAGTGAGATCATTTAAAGAACATGCTAGGTATATAATATAGATGATATTCGTAACGGCAAAAAATGTGACTCCAGTACACAAACGCCTGAAATTCAGCAAGCATATGCTGTAGTTATGGAAAAGAGGAAATCAGTGTTCCTGCCCACATCAAAGGCAAAAGAAAACTATCTTTTTAAAAAAATGTTTATTTATTTTGAGAGAGTGTGTGAGCAGGGGAGGGGCAGAGAGAGAGGGAGAGAGAATCCCAAGGCAGGCTCCACACTGTCAGTGCCAAGCCTGAAATCACAAACTGTGAGACCATGACCTGAGCCGAGATCAAGAGTCAGACACTCAACCAGCTGAGCCACCCAGCCGTTCCGAAAGAAAACTGTCTTTTGATTAAGTAGCATAATGTTTACCCATTTGAGGTTAGAAGGGAAAAAAAAAAAAAACCCTCATCAAGACACTCTGCAGGATACTGCTTGAATTCGGAATATCCAGTGATTACTCAGGAGTCATATGCAGGTCTGAAAAAGATTATCTGTGATTTTAGCATTTGTAGAAGGGAATAAAACTGGTACAAGATAGTCTGTGCGTAAGATTAATTCAGGAAGCTGAGTTTAAAACCCAGTGGGGCTCCAACATAATCATTCATGGGTGAATATTCAGCTTGCACTGAGACCCAGGCACGTTACCAAGAGAATCCTGGGATATGTTGTGTTTACAGAGTATCCTGAATTTAATCATCTGAACTCCCAAGTAGGTAACATTTAGGAGTGAGAATAAGATTTCTCATTAAGGGATACTTTTTTTTCTACATTTATTTACTTTGAGAGAGCACACAAGCAGAAGAGGGGCAGAGAGAGAGAGAGAGAGAGAGAGAGAGAATCCCAAGAAGGCTGTGCACTGTCAGCACGGAGGCCAACATGGGTCTTGATCTCACGAACCATAAGATCATGACCTGAGCAGAAATCAAGATCCAGATGCTTAACCAACTGAGCCACCCAGGCACCCCTAAGGGATACTTTCAGACAGAGGAGATAATGACAATAGTTCTGTAACTATTTAAAGAAGTGTAATACAGAAAAGGAATTTTTCATACGAATACAGAAAGATCAATGAGTAAAACATGAATGGGAGCAGATTTCTGTCCAATATAGAGAATGCTTTTCCAGCAAATAGAGACATTGAAAATTGAGTGAGCTCTTGTGAGGTAGTAAGCTCTCCTTCTCCAGAAGAGTTCACACCAAGAGATGTGTCAGAGTTGTTAGCAGGAGTCTTATGCAGGCTTGGAGACAGGACTTGGCGGTTTCAAAGGTCTCTTCCGAAGGTCTGAGATCATAGTATGCAGTACCTTAGGTTAAGGGGACGGGGGAGTAGGTGTCTTTCCAAACATTTACTTTAGGATTAGGGTTACCGCAAAGACCCCCTTTGGTTAGTTGCCTTCTTGATCTCTTCAGGCGGAGGTGGAAGAAACCCTAAAGAGGATCCAGAGCCATAAAGGGGTGATGGGAACTATGGTCGTGAATGCAGAAGGTAAATATATCACAGGACGCCTTCTAGATACACACAAGCCAAACAAGGACCTGTTGGCTGTGCCTCGCCTAAGACAGACACCTTAGAATTTGAAATGTAAAGTTTATTTTCTGTGTCGTAGCTATAACATGTACTCACCAAATATCTATTGAGTACCTCCTATATACCAAGCACTCTGCTAAGAGTTAAAGATATAAATATGAATAAAACATGTCTAAAAATATCTCTGTATTCCTAAGAAACACTATACATGTCTAATTTTTAAAGCTTTGGTAACTCCTCTAATATTTCAGGGATACCATTGAAAGTATCATATTGAAGATAGGGAGAATATCATTGTTGGCAGTTAGTTTTTATTTTAACATTACAAAGGGTGCAGAGTTTCAGTCTTCCTTTTAAGTGAAATTGTTCCTTTCCCACACTTAATAAAATATTTGAGAATAAATTTTAATACGACTTACAGGATAGTCTTTGTGGATATAGTATAAAAGGGCCAACGCATGTCCACCTAGGAGATCCGTAAACTTATACCAGAAACTTGCGCTCTCTCGTCCCACAATCCCTGCTAACAATCCACAAAGCCTTTTCTCTGGCACATTGCTATGGGCTCAGCTATGGTGGCAATCTCTTGAAGGTTCCTGCTAGTTTCATTGCTAATTCAGGCATTTGCAAAGGCAAGAAATACCACAAATCCCAGAGCATTAGTGGAAATAAGAGTAGCTACTTCACATAACTCACGGCGCAACCACAGAATTGGTGAATTGCCATGGCACACGGAGTGCTTTGCAACAGAATCTCACAGCTAATCATTATTTTTGGCACAAATCCATCAGCAAATATTTATTGAGCAACTACATACTACCGCCTGTTTACATTCAGACTTCAATCCCTTAGCCGTTAAAGACAGAACACAACCTACTTCACTGAGGGTTTATGATAGTTGGATGAAATGTTAATTGTTGGGTGCCTAGCACAGTACCCAACACTTAACAGAATTATAATTAAATAGTTCTCAGCATGTGGACATTTTTAATTGATTTGTACAGCGACAACATTTGATGTGTAAATAGAACATTGGATGTGTTTTGCAAATAATAAAATAAAATGAAAAATAACACCAAATGAATAAATTCACCCAGCTTGAGTGATCAGGAGGGAAAGGATTTAAGATCAGCCTTATAGGTAAGAAAGAGTTCTGCCCAGTATTTCCAGGAAGCGGTGCAGCGCGAGCACATTGTTCTGTCTGGAATGAGTGTCGTTCCTGGCATGCTCATCAAGTCCACACACCCCCTACGACGGGCTACGTGTGGGGCTTCAGAAGGTAATGCATTCATTTCCTTCAGCTGCCGCAAGAAGGTACCACACACTTGGTGGCTTAAAACATTAGAAAGTTATTCTCGGGTCTGCAGGCTGGGAATTGGAATAAGGGTGTCAGTAAGGACAGCCTGTTCTTTGAAGGCTCTACAGGATCCTTCCTTGCTGCTCTCTTAGCTTCTGGTGGCTTCCGGAAGTCCTTGCATTCCTTGGCTTGTAGAGGCATCAGTCCAGTTTCTGCTTCCATCGTCCCATGGCGTTCTCCTCTCTGCGTCTGTTTTCTCTCCTTGTGAGGACCGCAGTCGTCGGATTCAGGCCCACCCTAATCTAGTGTGACCGTATCTTAACTAATTACATCTGCAAAGACATGCTATTTCACATGCTAAGGTTTAGGATAGACTTGAATTTGGGGGGAAAAGATACTTTTCAACCCAGGACAACTCATCTTACGAGTCACTCTGGAAGATCCTAGTCAAAAGTGTATAATCCTAGCCATATGCATCATATGTCTGAAAATGTCCATAGCCTGTGACGTGCAATTTCACTCCTAGGAATTTATCCTAAGGAGTGACGAAGAAACAGATTTAGTTGCAAAGGATACTCACTGAGGCATCATGTACAAAAGCAGTGAAGAAACAGACAAATAAGTAAATAAATCTATCCCAGCAGTACGGAAAATTTTTCATTCATTAGGTAATGTTTACTTGGTGAACCACTACTCTATTGAAAATGTTGAAGAATATTTAGAGTCATGGGAAACAACGTTAGATGAAAAGCACGGAACAGAGCAGTAGCCAACATTTTCTAATCATAAACATAGCCAGCCACACAAACACACAGTAAATATGGAAGAAAGGACAGGGCTATGTTACGGCGATCATCTCTGAGCGCTGGAATTACAATTGACTTTGCTTTCACTTGCTTGAAGTCTCTCAATATTTTTCTTATCCAAAGGCGGCAAAATATGATTTTTAAAACCCATTAACTTCTTCTAATTAACCCTTACTAAGATAAGATTATGTTAGGATTCGGGGCACCCTTCCAAACACCAAATTAACCATTTTCCCAAAAATATAAATGAGGGTCTTATTTTTGTGGTCAGATTATTAATAACCAGAGTGTACGACAAGCATGTTTATTAATAGCATATGGTATAAGTTGTGTGAACAGAATTAATAAAATATTCCATTCCATTTCAGCTGCCTACTCAATTTTAGGTGAAAGTGCCATTTATTATGGTGCAGCCCGGCAGCTTTCAGAAGACCCAGGAACTTAAATGCTGAAAAAAAATTTAACTAAGATGGTGTTCACATGTTCTTGCACACCACCAGTGGGTTTAGTGTAATTCTCAGCAAATCATTTTAACATATCTCCAGGTTTTATTTGTGGCGAGGTGGGCCTTCTACCAGGTTTATACATTTCGATCTCATATGGCATGTTAAACAGAGTCCTTTGGTTTCACCGTTAGTGAAACCAAGGCGCCCTGTCCATGACAATAAAGCAGACTTCCCAATTTAGCCCACTGCTGAGCAGTAGAGGTTTTTATTAGACTAGATCCTTTGCTAACATCGGCTTCCCATTTATCCAACCATTCACGGTTTACAATATTGCAGCACTGATTGTTGAATTAGATACTGGTGAATACATATTATTTCTCAGACGGTCATAACTATCCCGTATTCTTATGTATATAAGCCTGATTTCCAGAGGCTCTTGATTTTACATATTCTTGACATTTCTAACCATCAATCATTTGAATTTCATTAGACTTTATCAGCCATCCAGTCAGTTCCTTACATTTTTGAAATACAATCAACCAAAGTACAAATACACAGTTGAAGAGTACCAGCTTACTGGGATCATAAAGAGTCATATTTTAAAGTAGTGCCATAAATTCGGCAATATCCAATTCATTTTCTTTGTTCTAGAAGTTCCATCGTGGGGATTTATACCATACATACACACAAATGTGAAATGGCATGCACACGGACATATTCCATCGCCTTGCTTATTAAAGTCAAAGCCTGGGAACAGCCTAAATGCCCGCCAGAAGGATATACTTGTTACGTGTATCACAAGGCATTCGACAGTCATGTGATGCAGTCATTAACACGCCTAGCCTTAGCCCTGTGTGTACTGAACAGAAGGAGTTTCCAAGTGTATTTCATGAAAAATAATTTTTTTTTTACAGAATAGAGAACAAACAATGCAAAGAATACAAACAAAAAGACACTTGAACACACTTAGAATATCTCTGCAAGGTTCCCAAAGAAACTGGGAGCAGTGGTCACCTCGCAGAAGGGGCCATGAGTGAATTTTATACCATGTGCTAAAATTGCTCCTTAATAAATTATTTTTTAATTACCTTGCAGGGTACCAAGCAAGAGCTCAATAAATATTTGTCGATTGATTTTTTTCAAGTGGTCTGTAATGGATATGAAAACCTCCCAGAGCTTCCACAGTGTGCACTTATTATTCAGAAAGGCTAGCTGTTTTATTTATTGACTTGGATCATGAATAGACTAACTAAATAGGCCTGAGCATTGGATTCATAATCTTGTCATCTACATTTTAAATAATTTATTCTGGCTGTATTTCTGGTTTTGACACTGAGCGGTGCAGACTTTGGAGGTAGTCACTATTCAGGATGCAAAATAAAACCAGTCCTCAGAAAGTGCCCTTAAAAGGTGAGAGCTTGCTACCTCTCACCTCCCTGCCCGTTAAAGACACATGCCTTGTGATGGCTCATCAGGTGTGAAAGACATAACTGACTTCGGGGGAAAGTGGCCAAGAAATAATAATCCAGAAATTAACAAACTTGATATAAAACCTTGTTTATTGAACAGATTTTCCTGTAAATATTGTCCTTGTATCGTTTGGCAAGACCTATTCCAGAGCGAACGGTTGTTTTAAAAGAGACTGTTTCACAGTCAGAATGGAGGTCCTCAAAGAGTTTCATGAAAAACTGGTAAAATCGTTAGTTTGTAAGAGCGTTCCACTCCTGAAATCCCCTCTTGTTTAACAGCTTCTGGAATTGCATTCTCTGAGGGACGACCCAGAGTTGTGTTAGCCTCTTCCACTGATCGGCCTTCATTCAGGTGCCTGTGGGATCTGACAGCCACCCCACACTCACCTTCACGTGTCCCCCTAAATTCAAGGCACGTGTGCAAATGGAATCCTTGCAATTCCCTGGCTGTCTGGTAGTTCTCACAATAATCTGAAAGCCCTCTCAGACGAGACACGGTACACGTAAAATACCCAGCACGGCACCTGTTAACAAGTAAGCGCTGAGCACCGAGTGACCAGAATTGAGCTGGATTGATTTGAACTGAATTGAATTATACTTGCATATTTGTCTGGATAGATTTTCCCAGTTAAATTAATAGGTTCAGTTTTAAAATCGCATAATGGAACAGTAGAGCACACGAGCAGCTAAATCTAAGAATGCTTAAGCCAAGAGTGAGCGCAAACCGGGGAATGCCCAGCAAAACCACAGTGTCTTTGCTGCTAGATTCTCTCATATAAAATGTAGGTTTGCAAAATACCATGTGAGGAGCCACAGCGTAATTTTTAAAATCCCCTTTGGATACACTCCTCAACGTGTGCTATGATATCCCCTTCTGTTGCTGGCCTCAGGGGAGGACATTAGCACCACGTCACGGATGAAGCATTTCAAAGCAAAATGGCTATAGACCGACTGCTTGGAGGAGGGCATTAGGTAGACTAATATGTGAACTCAGTTCTGAAATAATCAGTGCACAGCTTCCAAATAATGTGTGCACGAAACCCAAAAAACAATACTTACCAGTCTAACAATAGGGGATTGGTCAAATGACGGTATGTTATAAAATAGTGCACAGCCGTTAAAAATAATTTGAGGACCGTGTCACTGACAAGAACAGCTCGGGTATGCTATCACTTAAATGAAGAAAAAAGCAGTAGTCCAATTTGTCATGATGGTTTGTCACAACTACATTTTAAGACCCACGTACACACAAAAAGACCGGAAGGAAAGAAACTAAAGTTGTTACCAGTGAGTGATGTCGGCCATAACTTTTTCTTCCTCTTTAAAATCATCAGTATTTTCCGGTATATCCACAGGGTGCACATTCCTTTGACAGTTAAAACTTTTAACCCAAAAGTGACTCTTGTAACAGGCATTCCTATCCGAACAACCTTGGACAACTCGACGACGGTTCAGTACGCGGGTCTTCTTCATCAGCTGACAATGAAAGCCAAGAGCACGGTCCGTGACATTGATCCTCAGAATGACCTCACCTTTCTCAGGATCAGGTCAAAGAAACATGAAATCATGGTAGCCCCAGGTAACGTGGCGTTTCACTTCATATTTAAAGCATCTTTCTCCTTTACTGGATAAAAGCTCTGTTTCAAGGAACTGGACATACAGACTTTAACCTGCAATATGGCGCGTAGTGTTCTCCAATTACAAAATGAAAGACGTTGGAATCTGAAAAACTCAAGCTGGAAATTTTGTGAAGTTAGCGACAGATTTAACCTTTGAAGAATCTGAATTTTTCCCATTTGCATTTATTACCAGTAATCAAAATAGGGATAATGCAGGGAGTGGCTCAAAGCCCTGTAGGGTCTTAAACCCTCCCCGCGAGAGAACACATTCACCGGGCCTGCCTCAAGACGGCAGCCATAGAAACCCTCCTCTCCTTGAAGGAATTACATTCACAGTGTGCACCAATGTCTGTGTAACACAGGACTCGTGCTCCCAAATCTAGTCTGGAACAAACTTCTCTAGAGAACATCTATAACATCAGAATTACCCATATACTGTGTTCTCACCCTGCTGCACATCAAAAGCACTTGGAAAGCTTTACAAAAACAGTTATTGATACCAGAGGCCGTACCCCAGGCCGGTGAACTCAGAACCTCTGGAACTGGGTCCCGGGTCGTGGTAGTGAAAGCTCAGCAGGTGATTCTGATGTGCAACCAGGGTGGGAAACCATTGGTCTACAGAGAGTCCAAGTGATGTTTTGAAGAGAAACGCAGATTAGCCGAAGTATTCACTCAGTAAATTGAATTCTTCCAGTGGATTAACTTTGTCCGTCTCTCTCCACAGATAAGGAATATCTTCTGATCGTCATTCAGAATCCATGTGAATAGACCTGCTACGGCCCATCCTGTCCTGTGATGCCCAGTTGCAAATGCTTTATTTACTCCTTAGTTATTACCAAGATTATATTCCAATCTGATCTTTCAGACATTATTTACTATTTTCACAAACTATTCTGCACGTCTCATTTACTCCCTTTCAAATGTATTGTAAAGTTGTGATTTAGTTATGTAATAAATGAATTCTGGTATAGAGGTCTCTTTTTTTTTTTTTTATAGTACACCAGACTGAAGGATTCTAGTGGGAATCCTAGCAAGCCTTCCTTGCAACAGTCCTTGTAGTCTAGAGGTGTGCCAAGAATCAACGTGGCTGTGTCCTTTTGCCCGTTTCATTAGCACGTCCCGGAGGTTCCATGGAGCACAGCGGGAGCTACCGGGGAGTAGGAAGTCCTCATCCTCTAGGGGCGCTAGATGCTTTCCCAGGTTAAACGAGGGACATTAAAAAGTCAGAGGCGTGGCGCTCAGCAGGGTCAGCCCCACAGCTGAGCGCCTCCTCCCACAACTCCAGAGGGTGTTTTTTTACTAGATATTTCAAACATTCAGAAAATAATGAAACGAATAATAGAACAGATTTCCAAGACCCGTTAGAACAGATGTTAATATTTTGCTGTATTTGCCTCATATTCTCTCTTTTGTTAATTAAGCCTTTTATTTTGATACATCTGAGGATTCACATGAACCTGTAAGAAATAACATAGAGATCTTGTGTGCCTTTTACCCAGTTCCCTCTACTGTAGCGCATATTTGACTTTTGAGTAATTTTCCCACAACTTTTTATTTTCAGTAACTTCAAACCTGCAGAAGAGTCAAAAAGAGTCAAAAAGAATAGCAGTCAACACTCACCTAAGCTTCACTCACATTCACCGACTGTTAATATTTTACATTTGTTTCATCTCTCTCTGTCTAGATATACATGTAAAAAATACACACACACACACACACACACACAACCATAACCCCAATTTCATACTTAAGTCATTTAATATTGATACAATACCATCTCATACACAGTCATATTCAAATTTCCCCAAAGGTCCCAATAATGTCCTTTACAGCTTTTTTTTTTTAATCCATGATTTTACAAGGGTCACATGTTGCTCTTGGTTACCATGTCTCTAATTTCTTAGCTGTTTTTACAACACCTTGTTCTCTATTTTCCACCTCTAGGTGGTATCGAATTTGTATTTCCTGTCCCTAGAGTCCCCAGTGCCACCTGCTCCCCACCCCCAAGCCCCTCCCACCAGGACCCAGATGCAGCCTGTAAATAGAGGAAATTCAGCTGAAGAGCAGATCTCAGTCACGGGCTTTCCCTTCCTTCCACACCATGACTTGGAGACCAGACACACCATGCCGGACCCAACCTCATCCTTCAGCCCAAAGAGGTGTAGGTATCATAACTCACTCACCCAGGGACAGCTTCAGCACCTGCTGAGCATTCCAAACATAAACAAGGGCTTGTTAGAATTCAAATGGCAAGAAAATGCATCATTGAGGGAGAGGACCACAGAGATGGTCTATCCAACCCCTTGATTTCGCAGGTGAGGATTTCGCCTGAATCATGGATCAGGTGTCTTTCAGGAATTGGGTATGTGCGTTTGTATTGGACTGGTCATGCCAATGAAATTGGTGCCTATGATCTTTTTCAGGGGGCTTATGCTCTTGTATAAGCTGTACCCCTTCCAAAAAAAATTGTTTTTAGGAAGTAAAAAGTAGCTCGTTGTCATAAAATGTACCAGAGGTAACACTGGATTCCAGTACCTAAATCTGTCATCTCCCCATAGTTTCCCAGCCCACCCACAGCTCGTCAGCAGACGCACGGCTGAGTGGCAAAGCCACTTCCTTCCTCCTGGCCCAGCCAGAAATTTCAAGCCCCATTTGAGATGCAGCAGTGGGAAGTCTCTGACAGGTACAGATGACACCATTGCAAGTGCCCGGGCTCTGTGTGGGCTCTTCCTGGGAAGAAAACCCTTCCATCCTGTTGGGTAGGAAACTCTGCTGTGATCCTGCCTGCACTTCCGCACCCAGAGGACACTGTAACCCTTTGTTGGAGACAGAGACTGTGGCAACAAAAGGGAGAACTTGCCAACACCAGTCGCAACGGAGGAGGCTATGATCTTGGGGGATTTGTACCACCCCTCTCTGCCTTCCAGCACACAGACGTCCACATTCCCCCTTGGATTCATAACAGCATAGTTAATTAACTCTATTTAAAAGGTGCCCGAACACACAGACTAAAGAGACCCACATCCATGTAAAACCGGTGCCAAAGCTTTTGTTTCCTACGAGAAGTACAAGCCTGGGCTCAATGGTACCTCCCCATCTTGCTATCAACTTTACCTGAACAAATGGGAGAGCTATTTGCAGACTCTCTGGGGGAACATATCCCAACTATAAATATTAATGATAACGAACCTGGAAATGCCAGCTTAATAAAATAGCTGAAAATGCCTTTATACCTCATTAGCGTTACAAGCCCCCAAATCTTCATCACGGAATAGCAGGACCATCCCAGGAGAGAATGGGCAAGAGCCTGTTCAAGGCTCCAGCAGGCACAGCCTCTCACAGTCCCTTTTACAGGGTACATTCTGGGTTTTTTTAGTTAGATTACCTATCATCTTCCAAAGCAAAAATTACCGTGGACTAAGACTCGGATCAGTCTTTGACAAATTACAATGATCCCTAGTACGTCTTTGACATGGGGCAAAATATCCTTACTTTTCTGACATTAGAAAAGAACGCACCACCCTTGAATAGGGAACTAGAGCATGTTTAGGTGAAATGGCCACAGATATTCATTCAGTCAACCACTATTGGGTCTTATATTCTGTTTCTTAAAAAAAAAAAAAACTAGAACATGTTTGGAGCTATAACAGAGCTTTCAGAGTAGTAACATCTTCAATCAGGAGCCTTACAAATGATAAACTGGTATCTGAAGTTGTGGGAATCATGGGGGCTAAGAGTGCTCCCCTAACAGGAAATCAACTCTAGATATGGAAACTCAGGCATCCGCGTGGCAGCTTGAAATATTCTTAGTATCTTGAATATTTCAGGTTAGTAACACTTTTTTGTATACTCTTATGAAAACTTGATTAGAAGGTTGAGTTAGCCATGTACTCAGTCATTCCTTGAACACAGAGAAAAGAAGACTGAACTTCTTCCTTCCTCCTAGGTTCTTTCTCTAAGAAACGTCCACGCCTTTTTTCCCTTCACCATACATGACCTTGGGACTCACTCTCTAGATGTCGCCAACATTAAACATCCCTACTGCGCACAAAAATGATTTTAAAATTCTCATTCTTTGGTCATCTTCACAGCATGAGGTGGAACATGGTGCAGGAGAAAGAGACTGAGACCCTGACTCTACGATTTAGTGATCAGCAGGGTCCACATTTTTCTAGACCTCAGATTACTTGCCCACAGATGTGCCCACCTGCAGTGGCCTAACATTCTGAACTATAGAGCATAGATGCCATTTGTTGTTGTTGTTGTTGTTGTTGTTGTTGTTGTTGTTGTTGTTAGCAATATTGGCAACATAAACCAAGTTTACCAGAATACGAGCCATTTAATATACCTCACTGTGGCTTCTTCTAATCTTTAACCTCATGCATAAATAGATTTAAAGAGTTATAATCCTGTGGAGCACACAATTTTCTCTCATTCCTTTATTTATCACTTAACAAGGAGTTCCATATTCCTACCTAGGGTTTCTCTTAAAATCTGTATGCAATTCCATCAAGTTTCTCAGGGGCCCAGAGGAGGCCAGTGAGAGATGCTTCCCTGCTACCTAGATTTGGAAGACAGAGAGGAAGCCCCCAGGTGGCTAGACCGATGCACAGGTGTTGGGGTACCCCAATTTCCACAGGGGAGTAGCAGAGAGAGCCCATTCTCAGTAGGAAGGAATAGAGCTGCCATGCTTTGTACCACAGAGCAAGGACACAGCATTCATTCCGTGGGTTCTCTGCCATGTTCCAGGTCCTCAGCTGTATTTTTACCCTCGGGTTTATGAAGCACCTCCAAAGCCCACTCGTAAGTTTTCCTCTTTTTTGTACACTCCACTGGAGTGGGTTTCATCTGCTGCCTGGCACCAAAAAGTCCTTACCTAGCCATTGCACTATATTTGGGTCACCTCTGGCTGCTTTCATCAGAGCTGGTCCAGGAGCTGGCTCCCGAGGAAGTGTGTATTCATCAGAGGCCCTGAACAGATGGATTGTGACCACCCGCTCCCTTGCTTCAAAACGCACCCCATGGCTCTGGCTGGACAGGAGAAGAAGCCATTGCTGGGCTCTTGCGGAGCAGAGCTGTGGGTGGGAAACAGATACTGAGGCATCCCTCTCACTGAGGCACGGGGTCTCTACTTCACTTCCACCTGCTGAGTGGCCTCTGCCTCTGACATTGGCTGGAAGGAGAAGTGGCCACCTGGATTCTGGGCAGGTGAATTCTCAAAGCATCACTCCACCTGGCCCCGGGCATCTGGAGTGGCGGAGAGCCACAGGAGAGACAAAGGGATAAAGAAGTATGGCACAGACTCACCTGGCAGTCAACCCTCCCCTTGTGCCCAGAAGGCAGCGTGGCATTGAGGAAAGAACACTGCTACGTAGCCAGACAGGTCTGTCTGTGACTCCCAGCCCTGCCGTCAATAATAATAATATTAATGATAATAATTTATTATTATTTTTGGAAGAAGAAGAGGAAGGAAAAGAGGGGAAGGAAGAGGAGGGAGAGGGGAAGAAAAGAGAAAAGAGAATGAGCAGCAGGAGCTAACATTTGTTGATCACTTCCTATGTGACAGGCACGGTGGAGTTTCACAACAGACTCGTTTTGCGGACAAGAACACCAAGGCTAAGAGAAGTCTCACAGCTTGCCCAAGGTCAATCAAGCTTTTTAAGTGTCAGAGGAGGCACCGGCAACCTCAACACATGACTCGGGCACACACTCTTAACCACTCCCTTCCATCGCTGACTCACCAGACCTGTGACAAGGAAATTAAAATCGCTGAGCCTTAGAACCCTCATGTGAAGAGTACAGACCATAATTCCTACATTGCAAGTTGTTGGGACACACGAAAAAATTACACAAAGCACCTGACACTTAGCAGATGTTCAGCAAAGGGTCGTCACAACCAGCATCATCACCCTCATCAGTACTGCGTGGAGAACCAGAAAGTGCTGGAAGATGGCCATCCCAGGTGTTAGGTTATCATGATAAATGTGATGCACGTCACAACGTGGATATTGGACAATTGCTATGGAGTCCATCGGATAGAGTGGTTGCTCCTAATCCTTTGATCGAACCCCTCAAATCCCCAGCAGTCAATTCTCCATCCGGGTCTACAGGATGTCAGACTACCATCCCCTTTGTGGAATCCCATCATATCGGGAATGGCTCAGAGGACTAATCTCCCCATCAATAGCACATCTACTGTTTTGTGTGTTCACCAAGCCTGTGCTTTATCCACCTCCCCGTTCCGTCCACACTTGTAACCAGTTTGAACCACTCTTTCTTTCCCCCTCTCCACTCTGCCTACGCGTATAACCAGCTTTTCTATTTAGTCTGGATTGATAAGTCGATCAGTCGATCCAATCCATAAGACTGAATTTCTAGTCCGTATTACCTGGCTGCATTTGCCCAACAATCCACTCAAGAGAAGCTGTGCATTTGACAGTCTGTAAGGCTTAAGAACACAAACTGGCTTATTCTTACACTTACTTACACACACACACACACACACACACACACACACACACCCCTCAGTGCCTGGGAGAAAATCTGACACGGGGTCTGTGGGTCAAATAGTCAATATCTCTATCCCTTCCCAGGCCTATCTTAGAAACACTGTTCCCTGGGTCACACGGTTGGTTGCAAAGGGGTTCGCTAAGTTAATGAGCACCTCTGAAGTAAACATAATGAGCTACATCCCCCAAGAATACTCAAGATGGGATTCTGACCAATTAGAAGCTTTAGAACTTCTCGATTCAGATGGCAAGATGAGATTCTCAGTTCAGATCGCGAAATGAGTGAAGGCAGGTCATCGACTCTCAGGGGCCTCCTTCTCTCTCTGCTCCTGCACAACTCCTGCTTCCTGAGTCGCCCCAAGGAGCTATCTGGGGCCCCTCCATCAGTGCCAGGGGGCCAGAAGGTCTGGCTCCTGGAATAGGTTCTAGCACTCACAGCTGCACCCTCTGTGGAGCGGGCCTGGGAGGCGTGTATGGGCAAATCCCACACCTCTGGGGAATGGGCTGGTGCCAGCATCATCAAATTACAATGGCCCAAATGGTGCTGTCGGCCAGATCCCTTATCCAACGTGAACTTTAAGTTGTTCACAAACTCCAGACCTTCCGGTGGGTATTTGATCATGTCTCAGGGAAGTAGCGGGAAAGTGAATGTCTAGCGTCTCCAAGGGAAAAAAAAAAAAAAAAAGCACAATACCATCAGTGATGTCAGGGGCCGGGGAAGAGGATATTATCTGAACATGTTTACCTGCTCTTGCCAAGCCCATGCAATTTCCGGGAGATGCAAGCAAAGATTAATAACCATTTATGAAATCTCAGATTAATAAAAATACAGGCTCCATTTGAGAATTTAAAGGAAAGAAGGTGTGCTTCTTAATCAGGGAAGCATTAACCAGGTAGTGCCCATTCTGCAAGCATTTAACCAGGAATTACTTCATGCCGGGCACACTCTGTGCCCAGGAGCGGACGTGGGTGATGTCATCCCTGCCCCCAAAGCTCCTAGTGTATAACGGAGATAGGTGTGCAAAGAACACATTTTCAGTACACTGAGATAATAGCAACCAGTGCAGCGTGTGTGAGGGCCTAGGCAGTACAGATAAGGGGCTGATAAAGGCTTGGTGTTTAAGGAACACTGCATTCAAGCAGATACACCTCAGCTGGATGTGAAAGGCAGAATGGGAGTTTACAGTGTGAAGGAGAGGGCGTGAGTGATCTGGCTGGAAGGAGCTGGCGAGCCAGGCTTATTCTAGGCCAGTGGTTTTGAAACCTTGCTTTAGGAATCGCGACCTTCATGCACAACACAACCTTAATTTAGAGGTGAGCAAAGCTGTTTGCTCTCTGTAAAGGAGGCCAGGCTCCCCTTCCATTCTTTCCTCTTCTCCTGTCCTTCCCCACCCCACACATATACCCAGTGGTCCTTAGGGGGCCCTGAGGGGCCCATCCCGGACCTGCTGAATGGAGATCTGCATTGAGGAAGATTTCCAGCAGATTCTTGTTCTCCTTAAGGCTTTCCAAGTGCTACCCCAGGATGCAGAAATGTATTTCCCCCAGCAAGTGCCCCAGGGAGAGGGGCTGTGACTGGGTGGGTTTAGGAACACTCCCGCCATACTATTTGTCTCTTCTTGAAATCTTCCTCCATTACCAAGCCCAAGCCACTCAAAGCCACCACCAAGAAATAAGTAAAAGGGTGTCACCCCAATCCCAACTCAAAGAAAGAGAAAAGAGACACCCTGTAAAACCCAACCAAAGCTGATTCCCCAGCCAGGTTTCCCGACCTTATTCAGTAATCAGATGGTTCTTCCACGCAGAGGACTCTCCCCTGGTAGATTTTATTATCCCCCCTTTCCTGATAAGAAAAACGAGGCTCGCAAGATGGCAGTGTCTTGCCCAGAGTTACAGTACTCGACTCAAAGCCCCTTGAGGTCAGAACCCCCGCGTTATTTATCATTGCAAGCCCCGCGTATGATTCAGAGTCAGCATTTAGTCTACACACAGCATAGACAGCTTGGATGAAGAATACTGTGTGTGGCATAATCCACGCTTCCAGTTTTGGGGGACAAATGGGACACAGACTTTAAATAAATAAGGGTAGATTTATCACTGAGTCTCCACCTCCCAGATGTATCGAACCTCAAAGGTTTCTGTCAGACCTCTTTCTTCCCAGCGCTCGCCAGAATATTGATTCCCGATTTGGGGTTGCCATTATTATTTCTGTTGCTGTCAGTACCAAAAACAGCCTGTCCTACTCTCAAGATTAGGATAATCAGCTCCAACACAGCCAGGAATTCTGTCGCACGTGTTTGCGTACGTGTGCACACGCACGTGGAAAGATGTTGAGAAATACACACCAGACATTAACAAGGGTGATTTCTGAGTGGGTGGGATTATGCTTTATTTTATTTTCTCCCTTTCGCCCTTCTTTATCTTCTGTTTCCTTCACTTTTTCCGGCAACTTCCAAGTTTTACTGGAGCATGCTACGCATATAAAAATCATACACAAAGTACCTAGCTCGATGAATTTTCACGAACTGAACACAGCCGTGTAACCAGCACCCCAAATCAGAAACAACTGAATGAAGTACCCTTTGGGCTTCCTTCAGGCCTCTAACCCACCCCAAGGAGCACTCAGGGCCTGGCTTGAGTCACCAGACGTTAGTTTTTCCTCTTTGTGTACTTTGCATAAGTTGAATCTGACTCTTTGTCCAGTTTCTCCCTACTATCCATGGAAAGACTCAGCTGTGCTGTGCGTGAGTGGCAAAGCCCTCATCCTTATCGTTGTTTATTGCTTTTTTTACGCATAGAAAATGCTACCGAAATGTTTTTTTCTTTGGTGGCAGAGGGAGTCTCTCCTCCTTGCAGGAAGTAGGTCTGTGAGGCCAGGGATGTGGTATCTCAGGGAGATGATAAAAAGCGACAAGAAAGATCAGTGCTTTCAGCCATAGGTTCCCAGCCACCAACAGGCCCACCATCACCACGCAGTGGAAAGGACATAGGTTCAAATCCTGACTCAGCCACTAATCTCTCCAGGGAATGCTGGTTCCGGTTCACTCTTTGAACCTCAGTGTTATCATCTGTAAAATAGGAGATCTTAATTGTTCCCTGTAGCAGACGCTGTTGGCTTCCACCCAGATGCCCTTGAATACTTTTCTTTTCTTTTTTAATCACTTCTGTGTATCCTTCTGCTGGCCTGCAAGGTAGGTTTGCTCTGCCTTGGGGTTACTGGAGCCACTTTGTAAGCACACAGAGAGAACCTTTAGTGCCTGGGCGTTTGCTCACGTTGACCCTCAAGGCCTTCAGCCAGTGAGTGTTGGGTGCAGGAGTGTGGAAGTCCAGCTCCCGTGCACCCAGGAGAGGCGCAATTCACCCTCCAGCGGCCCCTGTGTGCCCCCCCAAAATGGTCTTGGCCTGAAATAGCATCTTTGCTGGGCTACTTCCCCTCCCACCCAGCTCCGCCTCTCCCTGCTGGCTTCCCTGGAGCTCCTCCTGCATCCATCACATGCACAGGAATCCTTGTGGAGGGCCTACTTCTAGGGAACCTGTCTTCAGACACCCTAAGGTTTGTTGTGGGGTATACACGGCTAATCGTGTATAAACCACCCGGCACCCCGGGAGGTACTGGCCTCTGTTAAATCTCTTCCTCATGTCAGCCGCCGGCTGGCCTTGCCGTGTGGCCACACGCCCTGAATCCTAAAATCCCTGGGGATAGAAGGAACCATAAACATCCAGGACTCCTAGACTCTTGAGTTACCTTGAATCACTGCCACCTCTCCCTGAAGAGTATTACGGTAGCCTCTAAACGCAATAACCAGGGACAGCAGAACGACCCCCCTCCAGAACTCCAGCTTTATTGGGCTGCAATCAGCATGGCCATCTTGAGGGGAGATAAAGCTGTGGAGAGCGGATATTAAAGCCCCCGGCAGCATTGAGCTTCCCCAGATCGGAGGCCAGACTCCCCACCCACTGCTCCCCAGCATCTGCACCCCCTTGACCCCACCCTGGCTGGCAGGGAAGGCGGCTCTGTCCTTGGGCAGTGGTGGGCAGCCCTGTGTGTTAGCATTCACTCTTGCCGAGAAGGGGGTCTTCCTGCACCATAAGCTAAGAAGTGCAAAAGGATATTAAGAGAGAGAGAGAGAGAGAGAGAACATGGCATGCATGGAATTATCCTCTCTTTTGAAAAGGACATTCACTGGTTTTTAATAAAGCCATGGCATTGATCTGTGTTCAGAGAACACTTTAGACTCATGTCCCCCAACATGACGGGACCATGGGAGCCAGATACTGACAAGGGGTAGATGTTTAATGTCAATGGTGCTCAGTTACGGACCAGGCACTGCTTTACGTGTTTAACAGTCTTGGAAGGAGATGTGTTCGCCTTTGATTTGCAGATGAGGAAACGGAGACTCTAAGGAGATAAACGGCCTCTCGGGACCTGTGTGGCCTCGGAGGCTGGGTGCTTAAACAAAGCCATTGCCAGGAGCTTAGGTACCAAGGATGTTTTAATTTCCTAGGGCTGCTGTAACAAACTACCACAAATTGCATGGCTTAAGACAACAGAAATCATTCTCTTGCAGCTCTGGAGGCTGAAGTCCTTCTTTGTCTCCTAGCTTCTGGTGGTAGCTGGGAGTCTTTGGGGATCCTTGGTTTGCAGCTGGGCCTCTGTCATACTGTGGCTTTTTTCCCTGGGTGTCTTTGCCGTCTTCCTTTTTTAAAAGGGCATCCAGTCACACTACATGAAGGACGCACCCTGCTCCAGTACGCCCTCCTCCTAACTAATGACATCTGCAATAACCCTCCTTCCCCGTAAGGTCACATTCTTAGGTAGCAGGGCTTTAGTGCTTCAATGGATCTTTCAGGGGGACACAATTCAACACACAGCAGAGGACAAGCAGGCAGAAACGCAGCTTCTAAACACGGAGGTGCGGGGTGAGGAGAGGCTTGGACTTCTCTCGTATTCGGGGACGCCACAATGGACACTCCGTGCTTCCGATCTCAGTCAACATGTCCGTTTGGTCACCCTGCTACTAAGGAGATGGCCCCGGAGGAAAAGTCCGGCTCAGCAGGAACGAGTACGAACACAGGGGAGGAGGGTGGATCTCTAAAACGTGAGGCCTTCTCCCAGGCAAAACCCCCGTGAGCCCGCTCAGGTTAAAACTCAACTCTTATGAAACACGTTGCCTCAAACGGAGACAGGCTTCTCAACTGCAAGCATATAGAAACAAACTCTGGATGATCTGAGCTAAAAGGGAATCTGTTTTGATGACAGGGTCTACCACACCAGATAGCTGGGAAGGCTAGAGGACCTGAGGGGAACAGCAGGCAGGAAGGAGGAAACCTACGAGGTAACCAGACCTGCACTCAGAGTCAAAGCCGGCCCAGGGAGGACACTGGTGCCACCAAGCACGGCTTCACTGCCACGGACCTGCTGCCGTGGCTGCCAACACCTGAGATATCACTGCTGAGGTCACCACAGCTACCAGTAAAGATTCTCCACTGTCCCTGCTTTCTGGGGCTGCTGGCTCCAGATTTAAAGTCATTGGCTGCTAGCTCACACATCTGAGGTCTAGCTGCAAGGGACTCTGGGAAAGCACGTTTCTAGCTTTTTTTTTTTTTTTTTTTTTTTAGCTTTGCTAGAGAGAGGAGGCCTCCGCCTCCTACAGAAAGCCATACGCCAAGGAGTTCCACAGATATGGGAAGGACGTCCCAATGGTGGGCAAACAATGGGAAATGGCTCTTAGGTGAGATTTAAACTGCTTCTTGTGGAGCAAAGGTAAGGTGGGGATGGCAGGGCCACAGCTGAGATACTGGTGCCAGAAGTTTCTGAAGGGCCACAGACACAGAAAGAAGCTAGAATAGGGATAGCCACAGGCTGCAGAGGGTGAATGGAGACTGGCTGCTCACCAGAACAGGGTTTCTCTTTTAAGGTGACGAAGATGTTCTGGAATTAGTGGTGATCGTTGCACAACCAAACTGTGTATTTTAAGAGGCTGTATTTTATGTTATGTGACTTATATCTCAATTAAAAAAAAGAAGTCTCAGAGAGGAATACAGGCCCCTCAATATGGTCTGCTGGTTACAGAAAAGAAATGGGGGGATGCTAGGGTGGCTCAGTCAGTTAAGTGTCTAACTCTTGATTTTGGCTCAGGTCATGATCTCTTGGCTCATGGGTTTGGGTCCTGCATGGGGCTCCATGCTATCACTGCTTGGGATTCTCTCCCTGCCCCTCCCCCACTTGCTTTCTCTCTCTCTCTCTCTCTCTCCCCCCCCCATAAACATTTTCGAAAGAAAATAAATGAGGGGTACCTGGGTGGCTCAGTCGGTTAAGCGTCCGGCTTCAGCTCAGGTCATGATCTCACAGTTCATGGGTTCAAGCCCCAGAGCTGTCTGTGCCGACAGCTCAGAGCCTGGAACCTGCTTCGGAGTCTGTGTCTCCCTCTCTCTTTGCCCCTCCCCCACTAGTGCTCTCTCTCGCAAAAAGAAAATAAACATTAAAAAACTAGTAATAAAAGAAAAAAGAAAAGAAACGGGACAGGCAATGGGACACGTTGTCACGTGTGCATATGGGGAGAAGTGCATTCCCTTAAATTCTCCCATGATGGTAACCGAATTTGAGAGACAGGTGTTGGTCTAGGCGAATGGAACAGAGTGGGCCAAATATGTCAGCGGTCCCAAACATCCCATTTTCTTCTAGGAAAATACTCTACCTCTCTGCTCATCAGATCACAATGAAGACACATATTCCTTGCTATTTCTTCTCAGGATTACAGAAATATAAAGCCTAGTGGTGATGGTTTTCTATTTGAGATGGAAACTTCTTTTCTAAAGGGCTTCTTTGGGGGCACTAGAGGGGTAAGTCATATAGAACTAGAATACGGGGGGCACCTGGGTGGCTCAGTCGGCTAAGCAGCTTGATCTCAGCTCAGCTCATGATCTCACGGTTGGTGGGATCGAGCCCTGCATTGGGCTCGACGTGGACAGTGTGCTGCCTGTTTGGGATTCTCTCTCCCTCTCTCTCTGTCCCTCCCCTGCTCTCTCTCTCTCTCTCTCTCTCAAAATAAGTAAGAAACACTGAAAAAAATCTTTAGAAAAAAAGAACTAGAATATGGATTATACCACAAATGCCCTAGACCCTGCGCCAGATTTCACCCCACTGAATCGTCTCCCCCAATTCTGCAAGGCAGGGTAGGGGGGTGGGGTTATCATCTCCCTTCTGCAGATGCAAAAAGTGAGCCACAAACTAGATGATTGGTATGTAGGTCGTCTGACTTCAAAGCCCTGTCATCTCCACCAGCATAGCTTTCTTGAGTATATTTAGACAAGGATGTAACCTTCCACGAGGGTAACTGAGGTTGGGGGCTGGCAAGGCACGAAGAAAGGGGGTAGACGAGGAGCTAGCGGACAGAGAGCAAATGACTTTTCAGAACAAGAATGTTTAATTTTCAATTTGTAACTCTGTGGGCTGTGCCTCCCCAAACCTTTCGCCAAGTCTCCTGCACAAACAAAGGTTCTGGGTGAACAGGGACTTTTTTTTTTTTTTTTTTTTTGGCAAGGACTATTTGATTGGTTGATAAGAGAAGACGTTTTCCATTTGGATCCATGCTGGCAGAAATCAAGCAACAGAGATAAGATTTAGAGATGGGGACTTCCTAACAGAAGCCAGAAATCTGATCTTATTTGAATCTGAGGTTTTAAAACTGCCTTGGAATTAACAGGCATTGCAGCTGATTGTAACTAGATCTTGGGGGACAGGGAGTCCCCCTTTGCTATGACGATTCCACACTTCCTACCTCTCACATGAGACTTTGAGCCCTTTCAAGTGAGTATCAAAATCTGAACTGACCTTTGTAGTGCCACTCTCTGGCACATGGAAGGGACTCAACAAATGTTTGTCGAATGAATAAATTCAGGGATCGGGCCCCTGCGTGAATAAAACACTACACAAGTCAGACACTGTATTTGCCTACAAGCAAAAGAAGTTGATTTCAGGATTTAAATGGGTAAGAAGTCTGAAGGTGAGCAGACGTGACATCTATGTTACGATGTCACAAATGTGCTGCTTTCGTTCTGTCTTAGTGTCTTTCTCACACACCTTCGTGGTCTCAGGATGGCTGCCGTGACTCCAGACATCATGCTCCCATCCACAGGAAGCAGAGGGGAGTGACCGTGCGGACGCTTTCTCGGGGGCCAGGCCAAGCCAGGCCTTGCTGGCATCGCGCACCGTCCGGCAGAGAAGTCTTACATCAAACAAATTAAGGGCCTCTCGGCCTCGCACCCCGCTCCTGCCTCCTAGCCAGAGATGGAGGGATGTTGCTGGGGCCACCGGGACTCATCACCAGGGGCCGGAAGCCCTGAATCCCGCAGCAGATTCAACGGGGGGGTAGCCTGTGCTCTCGGGGAACGTGGTCTGGACCGAGCCAGAGCCGGAGCCTGAGTGACGAGGACTCTCGGGGCCTTCCCCTTCCCCCGGACGCCCCTGCCATGGTGGCTCGGCCATGGACTTGGCCCCGCCGCCAGCCTTCCCCCGACTCACAGCACTGCTTCGTAAAGAAGCATAAGGCGCTCAGAGAGTGGGGGGCTGCCCTCTCCTGCGACTCATTCCCGGACCCAGCGTCAGCAAGACAGGGGGTGGAGGGCGAACTCAAGAGTACCACTTCCAACCTTGTCTCGGCTGTGACCAGACACAAGGAATACAGCCCGGCACACCCATCTACAGACGCGCATACAAAACAGAAACGCCTCTGCGCGAAGCGTCCTTGCTTTACAACTTGTAGTACCCTGTGCTGTATTTTATTCTATCCTGTTTTCCCTCTTCTTTCTTTTCTTTCCTTTTTTTCTTTTTTGCAAATGTTGGTTCTGACCCGCAGAAATGATGTCAAGAATCCGTGAGGGGAAAATCTGCAGTTAGAATTTCGGTGGCTTAGTACATGGGCTTCGCAGGACAATTGAACTGGCTTTGAACTTGCTGGCGTGTGAATCCAGCCAAGTGACTTAGCCTCTGGCATCCGGCCACTTTTCTTAACCGCTAGCGCCGGAATCCAAGTTCCTGGCCTTCCTGCTGGACCACAGCACGGCCACCTGACGGGTCTTCCTAAAATGCACCCTAAGCACCCCTCCTCACACATTCCGCGTGCAGCCTGCGGCCTATTCGTCAGTGTGGGCGTGCCAGCCCTTGATCGATGCCTTGATGCTTTCCCTTTGATCTCTCAGTAAAGACAAAGCTCCTACCTTGGCTGACAAGCCAACATGGCCTGAGTGGTTTGGCTCCTGCTCACCTGTCCCATCCCCCATCTCCCCCACCTTAACCCTACCCCTCCCCTCCCCTCCCTCCCCTTCCTCACCTCCCCCTCCAACCGGTTCTCTGGCTCCAGGCACACCGATTCCTCCTGAGGGCCTTGTCAATGTCCTCACTACACTGCCACTTGCCACAGTGCCTTTGCATATGCTTTTTCCTCACCTCTTTACCTGGCGCACTCCTATCTATCTGTCCTTCAGATCTCAAGTCGAAGTCACTTCCTCTGAGAAGCCTTCCCTGACTCCCTAACCAAGTCAAACCCTCCAGATATCCCCTCTGGACTCCACCCCCCGTACCATAGCAGTTATCAGGGTTGCAGCTTTATACTATTTAGAGAGACATTGGGTTAATCCACTGGACCCCTAGATCAGACTTCTCAGTCCCATTGGGCATTAGAATCAACTAGAGACATTTCAAACAGTACAGAAGCCTGACCCCCCCCCCCCCCACCAATTTGACTATAACACCACCACCCCCCACCCCTTTCCAATGCAGTCAGTCTGGGGCATGACTGGACCTCTGCTCTTTCCACCAGGAAAGAGAACCACTGAGCCTGACCTTCAGCATGATGGCCGAGAAGAGGTCAGCCTTCCGCCCCTCACTGTATGCCCCAGCGTGTGGCTCTGCTTCTGTGTTTGTGGAAGCAAGGGAGGGAGAGAAGAGGAGATAGGGGAAGGAAGGGTGAAGGGAAGGGCGTTTGAAGGGAGAAGAAAAAGGGGAGAAGGAAGGACAGGCAGCCTAGTTCCAGCACAAAGAAGCTACGGCTTTGCTTTTCTCGGTCCCAGCCCCCGGAAGATTCCAAGGGCCTGCTAAGGAACCGGGCACATGAGGACCTGTGCTCACCGGCCCTGGGGACTCCCCAGAGCCGAACAGGTGTCCCCACAGGTGGCGTGGACAATGCAGGTCATGGGGGGCGGGGACAGAGCTTGGAACAGCTGTAGGAGGGGACAGGATTTCGCCCTCGTCCCCCCGAGCTCACAATGGGCATAGCAGCCCTGACTCCGTGTCAGGTCCCACTCTGAGCCCATCTGGCAGGCGGGGCAGGAGAACTGGGGACAGAGCTAGTCACTCGGCTGGCTAGCGGTGCTGGGAACAGAGCACTCACATGATAGTCCTTGTCCCCCGAGTCTTGCAGTGTGGTAGGGAAGAAACGTCGCCAAAAATGTAAGATAACCAATGAATTAAAGCAGTACAGGTGTGCGAAATGCTGCTGAGGGAGGACTAAGGAGCCCAGGCCGGGGAGCCACTCAGTCCTGGGCCTGCGACACAGCCTCCAGCTCGGCCAGGTGGACCCCCTTCCCATAAAATGGAGGTACTATGCCCTCAACTAGCTGTTTGTGGTGCCGAAATGGGACAAGGGGTCTGAAGCACTTAGCACTCTGCCTGGTCTGGAGTGAGCGCCCCACTGGGGTGAGATAGCCTCTCTCTCTATTCCCAAGGGAGATGTGGCAAGTAAGGCCCAGAGAACTGGAGGTGCATGGGCATCAGGGCGTCGTGGGTGGCTCTGTGTTTGGGAGCATCGCTCTTTGGCTGGTTCCTCCTTCTCTACTGCATCTTTATTTTTTTTAAGTTTATTTGTTGATTTTGACAGAGTAGGAGGAGGGGCAAAGGGAGAGAGAGAGAGAGAGAGAGAGAGAGAGAGAGAGAGAGAGAGAGAATCCCAAGCAGGGTGCATGCTATCAGCAGAGAGCCCAACACGGGGCTCAAACCCACAAACCGTGAGATCATGACCTGAGCCGAAACCAAGAGTCTGACACTTAACCACCTGAGCTACCCAGGAACCCCCTGTGCTGCATCTTTAAAAGCCATTACCTTCTGCTCCTCTTGAGACTTTTTGCATAGGGGGTCTCATCCTATCCCATGGTTAAATTCTATTTATAGGCTGGTGGCTCCCACATTTATATCACCACCCTGGCCTCCACCCTCAAAGGCTCTTCCATACTCCTGACTACTTGATATTTCTGTTCGACTGTCTAGTGGGCGTCTCAACACAAGGGCGGCCAAGAGAACCTCTCGGTCAGTCCCCACACCAAGGCTGCTGCCTTCCCATCTCGGGAAAGGAGCCTCCTTGATGCCTTGCTTTTCCTCGCAGCCCACACCCCATCCATCGACAAGCTCTGTCAGTTCTTCCTTGGAAAGAACCCCCGATCTGCTCGCTTCTTTTCACCCTACCAGTACCACCCCAGGCTCCATCATGGCTCACTTCCTGTGGTCAGCAAAATAACGGCCCCCAGAGATGCCCACGTCCAAACTCCTAAAGCCTGTGAATGTGTCACCTGATATGGCCGAAGGGACTCTGCAGATATGATGCCGTTAGGGATCTTGGGACGGGGGTAGACAGCCCTGGGTTGTTTGGGTGGGTCGCACATCATCAGGAGAATCCTTAGAAGAGGGAGGTGCAAGGGTCAGAGTCAGAGAGGCAGATGTCTAGGGAGAGATTTGAAGATGCTACAGTGCAAGATTTCAAGATGCCAAAGGGGCCCCAAGCCAGCAAATTCAGGTGGCTTCCAGAAGCGGGGAAAGAAAGGCAAGGGACAGGTTCTTCTCAAAAGCCTCCAGAGAAACTAGCCTTGACTTTACTCAGTGAGACTCACTTGGGACTTCTACCCTCCAGACGGCGGGATAATAAATTTGCAGTGTTTGTTATAGCAGCAAGAGGAACTCGACCCACCTCCCCACCTCCCCACGGCCCCCGGCTAACTGGTCTCCCAGGATCCCTCTGCCCCTTTCAGTCCGTCCTCCACAGCAGGCAGCCTGGGCCTCGACACGCACAGATCAGATCACATCGTCTGGTCCGTAATAACCCCAATAGCATCCGCTTTACTTAGACTTGAATTTCACCTCTTTACCGTAGCCCAAGAAGTCCTTCAGTTCCTGGCCCCTGCTGGTCTCTCTGGCCACCTCCCCTTTCCTGAGACTTCTCCAGACTCTACTTTGCTCTGGGCACCTTTCTGTTCCTTGAGTCATTCAAACTTGTTGCCACCTCAAGGCATTTGCTGTGCTGTCTCTTTTCCAAGAATACTTTAGTCATTTGTCATTAAGGGCTTGCCCTGAGGTCTTCTGTGACCACACCCTCATGTTGAAGAAGCCCTTCTCATCTAAGCAAATCTCTGTTCTATTCCCCCATTTTATTTTCCTCCCAGCATTTATCAGTAACTGAAATTATCTTGCTCATTTTTTTCTTTTTTTTTTTGCCTACAATTGTGTAGTTGTGGGAGGGGACTTGTTTTTCAGTCGCCCCTCTACATTCCTGAAATTGTCAGCATCCCGGGAGCTATTAATTGTCTGATTGTCTCTCACTGCCCTGGCACTATAGTGATGACTGGGGTAGAGCAATACTCAGTATCTGTCTGTTCTAACATCTGAATGAATGAATGAATGAATGAACCAATCAGCAGCTCAGTGGTCGGCACAGAGTCAGTGCTCAATAACGGTTCATTTAACATTATCCTTATCATGATGATCACCAGCAGAAAGCTTGTTGCTAATAAGGGAGCCCCACGCACACGTGTGGCATCCTCATGACTGCATTAGCCCCCTCTAGGGGGACAGCGAGCTGTGATGGCTTTGGGTTTCAGCAATCCCCAAGAGTCAAGTTGGAAGCCACAGAGGCCTGAGATGGGGTGCAGAAAGTCTGAGCTGGCAGAGACCCAATCTGGTGGCCAGATGTGAGGGCAGAAACTTCCTTGGGAGGGCGGGGAACACTTGCGTTATCACAAGAGCTAAGTCAGAGAAGCAACAAATGCCCACTCTCAGCACATGGGACACACACACACACACACACACACACACACACACTCACACACTTTGCCCCCACCAGGGCCCTGCCAGGCAGATCCATCAAATGAGGAACCCCTCTGCAGGGTGGATTCGTATGCGCCTCCCCAGGCGCCGTCTGGAACGACCCTCCCATCGTTAATACCCCACCCTGCAGAGCACATACTTTTTATTGGGATGAGTATAAATAAACAGCAAAAGAAGCCTTGAAAGAAATGACCCCCAGAGGAAACCTGATCCTCAGGCAATTAGAGCACTTCTGTTCGGATAATTGCCAGCTGAAACCGTGAGCCGGGTGCCAATTCTCAAAAGACGCCAGCCCGGGCCACCCCAGGCTGGTCACAGCTCCCGGCCCGGTCACTCAATGGGAGATGGGGCTAGAGCTGGGGTCCCCGCCCTGGTCTGCTGCTTGGGGAAGGGGCACAGAGTTCCAGCATGAAGGGCACCTGTGCCATTTTCAGTAATCAGAATGAGTGTGACTCGGGCACAGGTTCCCCCCTAGAGGATGTGGAGGGGGCACTTTCCCGCCCAGGAAAAGTTAGCAAAGTCTGGAGACATTTTTGATGTCCTGCAGTGCACAGAACAGCCGCAAAGAACTCTCTGCTCAGAATGCCAACAGTCCCAAGGCGGACAGGCGCTGGGCTGGGGCGAGGGGAAACTTGCAAGGGCAGAAGTTGCTGATGTGCCCCAGACACCCAATGTGGGCCAAACGCTGTGTCACACACAGACCTTGAGGAGCGAATCCTAAAAACATCATGGTGAGGTTTAATTACCATCCTTGTCTCACAGAGAGGGAAATTAAAACTTAACGTGGCTTTTAAAAGTTTTTAGGCAACTTGCCCAAGATCTCCGTGCTGGTCAACACAGCCAGACTTCCAGGCTGAACTGATACCACAAAGCCTGAGCTTTTGCCCCCAAGCTGGACCATCGTCACAGTCATAAAACCCTACCCTGCTCCAGACCCTCTCACATAAGCAGCCTCCGAGCCCCACAGGAAGTGTGGGAACAGCAGGACCTCCGGCCTCCTATACACCTGAATTCCATTCCCTCCTCTGCCATTTAACCTGCCAGGCAACCTTGGGTGTGTGAATTACACTTTCTGGGCCTCCGTTTCCTCCTCTGTAAAATGGGCTGACAGTGTGGCTCACCGGAGGGTTTTTACGACAGTGTATGTAAATGCCTTTGAACCTTTGAGCAAGGACCTCAACAAACAGTACCTGTGATTATGACTGCTACTTATCGACTTTGCAATTCAGAACCGTGGAGGTACCGATTTTCATTAGAGAAGTGGGGGTGGTGTGGGGCCAGCGGGGTGAGCTGAGGGTGGAGGGTAGGAAGGGGAAGGCCTGACTGGGTGGAAGGAGCCCATTGCTATGACTGCCAGGGGTCTCGCCCCTAACTCTCCTCTCACTCTTTCCTTTGGAGAAAGTGCTGTGTTTTGTGTACTGGTGAAGGTACATTTGATTCTCTGACTCAACAAATACCCAAACCTATAAAAATAGTTGTAAGAAAATGAACAGGACTAACGAGGTGGAGAGAGGCAGGCTGAAGTTGGGGGGGGTGGGGAGGGGGTGGTGGAGATTTTGTGCAGCTTACACGGCCACCTGGCTCTAACGCCCACCCACCCCAGCCTTCTCTCCAGTGCAGGGCAAGAGAACTAACACTTCTTCACAACCTGCTCTGTGCAAGCTCATCCAATTTTCCCAGAAGCCCCTGTGAAGTGGGCAGAGGCCTAGCATACCCATTTCACAACTGGGAAAATGAGGCTCGGGGAGGTTTATTAATTTGCCCATAGTCACACAGCTGGGAAATGGAGATGTGGGCCCTGACTCCAATGCTGGAGACTTAAAAAATATTTTTAATACTTTTTTTTATTTTTGAGAAAGAGAGAGAGGGAGGGAGGGAGGGAGACAGGGCACAAGCAGGGGAGGGGCAGAGAGAGAGGGAGACACAGAATCCAAAGCAGGCTCCAGGCTCCGAGCTGTCAGCACAGAGCCCAACACAGGGCTTGAACCCACAAACCACAAGATCATGAACTGAGCTGAAGTCAGACGCTTAACCAACTGAGCCACCCAGGTGCCCCAATGCTGGCAACTTTAACCATTTCACCTCAAGCCCAGTGAAGTGCTTATGAAAGATACTAATAAGACTGATGGGTCCCCTAGAAACTTCTCTGGCTCCTCTCTCCATCCCACTGATCTGTTGGCCACAATGAGCACCTTTCCTAAGCCCTAGATCAGCCTCCTGGCCTGGAAACATTCGTGCACCCAGAGGGGACTGAAAATCAGGACCTTCTAGAATAGTACCAGTAAAATATCCTGCAACAATACTAATGTTCTGTATCTACACTGTCCAATATGGTGGCCACTAGCCACAGGTAACGGTGCATTTAAAATGTGGCTAGTATAACTGTGGAACTGAGTTTTCCATTTTATTTAATTTTAAATAATTTCAGGATTAGGATCCACTAGGCCTCGACTTCTCTGGGTACAAGGGTAAGAAAATCTCTTGGATGAGCTGAGTTCATAGAGGATTACCCCATATGTGTTTCCAGTCAGTCATAGGTCATTCAGCCAATTCATAGACACAGGCTGAGACCCTACTGTGTTCTGGGCCTAAACTTGCCCTACTCTGGAGGAGTCTGGGGCTGATAGAAGTAGTTAAAGAACAACAATAATCACGATAGAATGACAGTGATGATGATGAGGGTGGAGCTGATGACAAAGGTGGTAATGATGGTGATGATGATGATAGTGATGATGGAGGTGATGGTGATGGTGATGATGATGATGGTGGTGGTGATGATGATGATGATGGTGCTGGTGATGGCGGTGGTGATGATGGTGGTCATGATGTTGATGGTGATGATGATGGCGATGATGATGGTGATGGTGATGATGATGATGGTGGTGATGGTGGTCATGATGGTGGTGATAATGGTGATCATGATGGTAATGGTGGTGATGATGGTGATGATGATGGTGCTGGTGATGGTGGTGATTGTGATGATGATGATGGTGGTGATGGTGATGATGATGATGGTGGTGATGGTGATGATGATGATGGTGGTGATGGTGGTGATGGTGGTGATGGTAGTGATGATGATGGTGATGATGATGGTGATGATGGTGATGATGATGATGGTGGTGATGGTGGTGATGGTGGTCATGATGGTGGTGATAATGGTGATCATGATGGTGATGGTGATGATGATGGTGGTGGTGATGATGGTGATGATGATGATGGTGGTGATGGTGGTGATGGTGGTGATGATGGTGACAGTAATGAGGATGATGGTGGTGATGTTGGGGATGATGATGATGACAAAAGTAATATACATGAGGGGAGAATATGGACTTGGAGTCACTCTCTGGATTCAATGGGTAAGTCATTTCCCTCCTTTAACCCTCAGCTCTCTCTTTGGAAAGATAAGGTTAAGAAAAGCATGTCTTCCTAAAGTGGCTGAGAGTAGAAATAAAATATGTAATGTTCAGAGCATAGCCTGACACATGGGAAGGAAGGATGGAATAGTGTTAGCTCTTATTATTATTCACTACCATTTATTCGGGGCACACCTCTTCCCAGACTAGTGTCTTACACGACCCCAGTCTTCGCACAAACTCAGCTCTCATTCCCATTTGACAGATGAGAAGACGGAGACTCATAAGTTTAGAGGATTTGCCCAGATTCTTAGAGCAAGTGGCAGTGCTGTGATTTGAGCCCCAGTCTACGTGACTTCAAAACTGTTCAAGTTGCTTAATTGCCCAGTATGCTACAAATTAAAGATGACAGCGGCTCTCAACATGGCATGCAGAAAGAGGAAGCATTTTGGTGCTTACCATGCACCAGCCGTGCAGCTTGGACATTTCTCAGATCCTCAGGTACTTCCCCATGAAACAGGACAATTTCAGTTGCCAGATCTTGTACAGATTATGTGGAATCACATGGGTGAGTAAGAAAGACAGTCCATGTGACAAGTGTCACACATGTGATGTCCAGTATCAGCTCCCATCGTCAACTAGCATTAAATCATTTAGCACAAGCCTGGCGCATGGACAGCACTGTATGGATGCTCCCATCGGGATCTTTTCTCCATGCCCCCAGCCCCTTTAATGACATGAACCTCCGGACCCTTTCATCTGAGCGGGACCAAGGAAAGTGTTACTTCCCATATGACTTCTGACGGGCTGGCGAGGCCATGGTGAGGAGGAAAGCAGCTCCTTGAAGCCATGCCCTGGCCGGTCACGCCATGCCTCTGCCACAGAGCCTCCCTGAGGTTGGGAGTGACCCACCACCCTTGATTATCACCCCAGGGAATCAGAGCACAGAGGCTCCACGAGAAACCCCGAAATGACTAGCCATCAGCTGGGGTCGGAGCTGCCAGGGAAAGGAGAGGTATTTATAAACCTAGCGCTGCCTGAGCCCTCGGGAACCTGAGAGGGGAACAGCTTCCCCGCCCCACAGGGAAACCAAAGAGGAAAAACACCAACACGCTCTGAGCTTGGGCTCCAGTCAAAAGCCGCAGAGGGCATATCCAAGTCCCCTTCTAAATTTAGAACCCTCAGCCAAACCAGTTCTCCGGCTCACCCAGCATCTCTCCCTTTGGCTGGACCAGGACATTCTTCTGAGAGCCAGGGACACAGATGGGAGCCCAGATCCCAACCCACTTTTTCTCCATTTTTGTTCCCATCACGCTGAGCACCAGGACCTCCGGGGCCTTTCTCACACCTGAGACAGCCCCGTGCGGCACAAAGGGATTTGAAGGTGGAGGCCGGAGTTCAGATGTTGGCACTCGTGGCCGACTCTAACCAGCCTGAAATCTGCAGCCAGCCTCTCGGGCCTCCTCTGTCTCAGTCACTGCATCTATGGCATGAGCAGACCCTCGGGCAAGCGCGTTTGCCTGGGTGAGCCTTCATCTCGCCATCTCTTCCGAGGGCACAGTGGGCCTCCCTGGGGATCTCCTGGTCCCCGAGCTTCAGGTTCCCTACCTTTCACGGGGGAAAACCACCCTTCAGAAAAATCCTGTAAGCCTTAAGTCCAATGGGAAGGAGAGAGCGCCTAACACAGCAGTATGGGGGTGGAGGGGGCACCCAATCCACACGCTGAACCAGGATGGGAAAGTGGAACCTGAAAGTCCCTCTTTTACTGAGTTCAACAACACATTTATTCAAATATGACCTGTATGTTCCAAGCTCTATTTTTAGTCTGGGGATAAAAACAGGGCTAATGGTAATCAGAATCAAAAGGTATTTCTCTATCCTGGCCCCCGTCTCCAACTAAGTAGCATCTAGTCTTTTTTTTTTTTAATGCCTCCTGTTATTCTAGTACCGCTATCCCCATTAATAATTGTAATAATAATCATAATCATAATAACTAACAGCCACTGGGTGCTTACTATGCATAGACAGTGGGTTGAAGGTTTTACATAAATTATCATATATAATTTAATTCAATTATAGAAGACACATATATCAGAACCAAGATTCATTTGACACAACAATAAAAAATACAAAACAGCAATACCAGTACGAGAGCTCTTATTCTCATTTAATCCTCACGTCGGCCCTCCAATATGCTACTCAACACCCTAGCTGGGTCCACAGAAGCCACTGTGCATGAACTCAAGAACATGCCCCCCTTGGATCCTGCCATATATCCTTCCTGGCCAGCCCTAGCTTCAGGTCTCTATGGGAGGGTCACCGTTGTGCCCCAAATCCCACTGCCTTGCACTATGCCCTCTAGCGTGACATCATTCTGTGCTTCAACAGCCACCCCGACTGGGAAAGTACCTGTCCCAATTTGTCTACATCCTGTTTCCTTGGTTACAAAATACTGCAGCCGTGGGCTCTCAAAGCCTCCCTGAGTTTTGATGTGTAGCAACTCTCGGAACGTGTGCTCGGGTTTTATTGTGGCCGCCTTGTCCTGGGGAAGTTCAGCAGCTAAGTGTGTTCCTTACACACTGACCTCTGTTCTTGAACCAAGTTTTTTGGTCTAGATTCAGTCTTCCCTCCGAACGGCTGTTTCTCAGAGGCCTCAGGCAAATGATCCCAGAAGGCCAACCCTTCATCCTCTAGACTTGCCCAGACATTTCTGACGCCCAGATGTAACAGTTGTGTCAAACACAACAGTTTGTCCTGCCCAGCTGGGACTTCCACTGAGAAGATCGAGCTAGCAGCCAACCACACATCTTTTGGAGTGTGGGCTGGTCTCATTTTAAACCCTGTGACCTTTATAGAAGACCTTTATGGAAGGTCTTCAGCCTTCCATACCTTTTTGTTGTTGTTGTTGTTCTCAGGCTCTCAACAGAGACTGAGTTGCAACCCTGCTCAAATCTTTCAGTTATCTTCTTAGTCCCTGGGTGGTTTTGCAATGACTCATCCACAGCCTCTCTCTTCTATTGTCAGAAACTGTGCCTTGTGGAAGCCACTGGTTAGCATGAGGAGTGCTTCTGTGTTCATGATGACTGTTTGATAAGTGCTCAATGACTGAGACTGCATTTCCATCATGAATTCACGCATCCATCAGGAAGGTAATGGCCTCACGTAAGGTCGGAATCATGCCTTCTCCTCTTCAGTTCCATGTCCCCAACCCCATGGGCTAACTGGAAGGAAGGTGAGGTTCTCATTCGTCAACCAGAAACTCCAAAGCAAGATGTGCCTGAGTTCTGCATATGTTTGGAATGAAGCAGTGTCCCTTGGGGTGGACCAACCATCAAAACCTGCGAAAACAGCCTGACCTCTGAGACCAGCCAACACAGCAATATCAAGATGGCTACTGGTTGATGAAATGTTCGTGTAGGAAACAACCCAGGCCCTTGGCTCCCAGCCTGTGAGTCAGCAGCCCTGGCGAGCACTTGTTACTCACCATGAAATTGCACACGCCTTGAAATTTGGTGACATCTGGAGTTTCGGTCTTAATCAGGCTGCTTTTGGCATTTCCTTTCCTGGCATCGAGCTGTTTCTGGGTATCTTTCGAACTTGTATATAGGGAATTCCATAGTAAAACCCCTAAACTGAATCCTGCTAAAGCCACAGCTTAAAATTCCATGACTTGCATGTTTGTCTCATGGTTCGATGCTCAGGTCTTGTAGCTGCCACACACTGACCAGAGACTATAAATGTCTGGTGCCAGGCTGTAACCAGGCAGAGCAATTTCCTTCCACCCCCACCCCGCCTTCAGACCCAGCTCTGCCATGTACCAGGTGTGAACTTGGCAAATCACTTCTCTGGGTTTTTCTCATTTCATCTAAAAATATGGGGGAAATGGTGTGAGAAGCAAAGCACGTAGAAATTAATTCAATGTTTAATTACATACTTCTAGAATATCAGGACATTTTCAAGAGTTTTTTTTTTTTTAATATCCATTTATTTTGGAGACAGAGAGAGAGACAGAACATGAGCAGGGGAGGGACAGAGAGGGAGACACAGAATCTGAAGCAGGCTCCAGGCTCCGAGCTGTCAGCACAGAGCCCATTGCAGAGCTCGAACCCATGAACCATGAAATCATGACCTGAGCCAAAGTCGGACGCTTAACCAACTGAGCCACCCAGACGCCCCAATAAGGACATTTTTAAAACTATCTTTGCTTAAATTTTTAAATTTTTTTTTGAGAGAGAGAGAGACAGACAGAGACAGAGAGAAAGTGTGTGAACAAGCAGGGGAGGAACAGAGAGAGAGGGAAAGAGAGGATCTCAAGCAGGATCCATGCTGTCAGCACAGAGCCCAACATGGGGCTCCGTCCCATGAACCATGAGATCATGACCTGAGCCAAATCAAGAGTTGGGTGCTTAAGCGACTGAGCCACGCAGGCGCCCCAAGGACATTTTTAAAAAGCATAGCCACAGTGACATTATCCTACCAAAAAATTACCAACAAGCCCCCCCCCCCACACACACACACCCCACAGTTTTTTGTTCAGATCAGGATCTGAAATAGTCTACACGGGGCAATTGTAGAAAATGTCTCTCCTAGTTTCCTCCTCTCATTGATACTTTTTCTTTGAAATTCACTTGGTAAGCGAACCAAATGCTGAAATACTTTGTGGTGTGGTGTTCTACCACATTCTAGATCTGACTAACTGCATTGGTGGAGTTTTGTTTACCATATGTCTCTCCCCTTTATTTCCCGGACATTGGAAGTTCAGTTTAGAGGCAAATGGTGTCGTGTTCTGCCATGCGGAGGGGGAGGTGAAATTTTTTTGGTGAAATTACCAGCAACGGTGGTCATGATCTAAATCTAATAACTCAGTAAGGGTTGCAGCTCAGTCCCTGTTAAGAGCATAAAAGGGGCCTGAGACCAAAAAAGTATGAGGACCACCTGGATGCAGTAAAGATTACAGAATTTCAAATGAGATCACCCCACACTCCAAACTCAGTACTTGCTATCTACTCATGGGACTTAGTTGTGGCCTTGGAAAAGTAACTTAACCTCTTTGAGACTTCATTTCCTCATCTGTAGGAAAAAGATCATAATATTACCCAACCCAATGGGATGGGGGGTAAGTGAAAAGCAGTCTGGCATCCACTACGTGGAAGGTAATCACTTCATGATCTCCCTCCCTTGATAACAATCTAAACTAGAAGCTGATAGGAAAACCATTCTGAGTGAGGAATCCAAGGAAAAGCATGCAGGGTAGACTGGAGAGAGAAAGAAAGAAGTGCCCTCCCTCACCTCCTTCGCCCATCCCCTGCCATGCTGTGACCTCCAGAGAGGGAGGTCTTTGACTCAACTAGAGCAGTGCTCAAAATACGATTCTGCCATTTCTCGGCTGTGTGACCTCTGGGAGCCTCAAGTTGTTTGGGGCAATAATACACAAATCTTGGGTTCCTTGTGAAGATTCATGATATAGCATAGCTCATACACTGACTCTGGGGCCCAACATAACTACAGACAGTCAACAAGGGTAGTGGTTATTCGCATACTATAAATAATAACTGTGTGAGGAATAACTGTGGCTGTTGGTGGTGGCAGATATCATGAGGATTTGGGGAAGCCTAACGTCTCTCAGTTTCTTAACTGGGAAACACAAGCGGTAAAAAATGGCGCGTCAGGATTGACTAATGGGATACAACTCTCTAAGTGGAGCCCCCTGATAAAACATGACTGGAAGCCACCACAGGACCTCCTATCTACCTGCCACCCAAAATAAACCTACTTCTTTTCCCCCTCAAAGAATGGCAGCTCTTTCCCCAAGGGGGCACACTCAACCCTGGGGGACAGAGGCATGTTTTGTTTCTGGGACCCCGTCTCTCCTTGGAAAACGAGGTCCAGTAGGTGTTGGACTCTTGCTGATCGGGGGGGTGTCTTCCTTGCCCATGAAGAAATTTGAAAAAAGGGGCAGAAAGAAGCGGAAGCTGTCGTCACAGCACCTTGGAGCCACAGGTGGCGATTCCTATATTACAGGCAGAAGTGGGAATATGGGAAGGGGGAGACAGGGCTTGTCCTGGCAGCAGTAACATTGAAAAGTGCCTTCGGCCGCTAAAACCCCCTAAAATGACAACACCGAATGCTGGCAAGCATGTAGAACAAAAGGAACTCTCATTCACTGTTGTGGGAATGCAAAATGATACGGCCGCTTTGGAAGACAAGCTTGACGGTTTCTCACAAACCCGAACATAGTCCTACTATGCTATTCAGCAACTGCACTCTGACCTTTACTCAAGTGAGTGGAAAACATGTCTACACAAACCCCTGCACATCAATGCTTACAGCAGCTTTATTCCTAACTGCTGAAACTTGGAAACAACCAAGATGTCCTTCCTTCAGTAGGCGAATGGATAAACAAACTACGGTACAGCCAAACAAGGGAGTATTACTTGTTACTGAGCAATGAAAAGAGATTACAGTAAAGCCTTGGTTTGTGAGCATAATCCGTTCCGGAAACACGCTTGTAATCCAAAGCACTTGGATATCAAAGCGAATTTCCCCGTAAGAAATAATGGAAACTCAGATGATTCGTTCCACAACCCAGAAGTATTCATATAAAAATGATTGCAATACTGTAAGAGGATACAAAATAGTAAAGAAAATGCATAATATAAAGAAAAATGAACTAATTAGCCTACACTTACCTTTGAAAACCTTTGTGGCTGGTGTAGGGGGGACAAGAGAGAGGAGGGTTATTGAGGAGGACGGTTTTCACTCTCACTAATGCAGTCACGGCTATCTGTTGGCTCAGTGGAATCTTTTTCTGCATGGGGGCCCTTGTATACGCTCGCAAGGATGTGACTACGGTACGGTATTAATAAACTCTTGTCGTATACTGTATTTAATGTAACTGGCAATAAAGCAGCAGAAGAAAGGGTCTGTATCTGCAGGCAGCCTGACCTAGAATGAAGCAAAGCATTCCTAAGCTCAGTCTTGTATGAAAAGGAAAGGACGGTCCATAGGTGCTTTGAAGTGACAAAAAACATACTGGTGCCAGCTGGGGGCACCTTCCAATGCTCTGAAAAATCAACGATTTCTGCCAAACACCATGGCCCGATACCAAGCATCCGAGCACAGGAGACGATCACCCACAATCCCGCAGAGAGAGAGAAAGAGAAGAACCATTGGCTTGGTTGAGATCATGTGACGTTTGGCGACCCGTACGACTTATATTGCGGGACGCGGCTCGTTTATCAAGTTAACATGGATTAGAAACATTTGCTCGTCTTGCGGGAACACTCGCAGAACAGGCTACTCACAATCCAAGCTTTTACTTTAGCTGCCAAGTCACAGAGAAAACGTGAAGGAAGCAAATGAATGCCGTTGAGGGAAATAAGCCATCTGAAAAGGCTACGCACTGTATGATTCCAACTCTGTGACACTCTGGAAAAGGCACCACTACTGTCGTATAACAAATTACCACAAACTCAGTGACACAAACTTGTCACGTCGCCTTTTCCTTGGGTCGGGAGTTTGGGCCCAGCGCAGCGGCGCTCTTGGCTCAGGGTCTCATGAGGCTGAAATCAAGGTGTCTGTGGGGCTTGGGTCTCACCTGAGGCTCGAGTCCTCTTCCAGTCTTATCCAGGGTGTTGGCAGAACTTAGCACTTTGTGCCGGTAAGACCGAGGTCCTTGTTTTCCTGCTGAGAGCCATTGACTGGTGGTTGATCTCAGCTCCTAGAGACCTCCCGCCATTCGCTGCCACGGGATTTTCTCCATTTGGTCCTTCTAGGCCAACAGGAGAAAATCTGCTTCAGCTCTGAATATCTCAGTTTTCCATCTCTGACCTCTAGTCCCATAAAGGTTCACCTGACTGGGGCAGGCCCACCCACACTGAAAGCAAAGGCATGACCATCACGGGGTGGGAATTTTGAGGCCAACTCAGAACTCTGCCTACCACAGCCCCAGATCATTAAGCAGCCTTCTTAAACCAAATAGTCTTGGTCTCCATCTGCCAAAAACACCAGGAATAACCAAAGAGAGAAAATCATTTATTTTTACACACTCCGGATCAAAGTAGAAACACCTTTATTTAGAAAAGAAAAAGGAAGGGCTGCAAAAAATTTTTTGTTTAGATAAAACAGCCATTTTTTCCTTCCTCCCCTAAGTAAGAAAATATCCACCAGAGGATTAAGTTTTATTCACTCACATTGAATTGAGTACCTACTTTTTACAGAAGATAAAGGGATAAATAAGGTATATTTTCCTGCCCTCAAGGAGGAAACTGAACTGAGAATCTCATTCATTCATTTGTTCATTATTTTATTTATTTATTCACTCAATGAACTTCATCTTGGGTTTTTCTCTGTGTAAGATACAAAAACACTGGAAATTCAGAACTGGTGTTTCCCCTCAAGTAAACTCACAGTGTGAAGGCAACATCTAGAGTTGTAATAGCATTTAATATAATTTTCCACTGCTTTGACAGCAATATCACTTCTGACAGTTTGAGCTCAATGGACAGAAATCAGAATGTGGGTTACATGGAGCAACAGGAAGAAAAGAAGCCTTGAAATCTAAACCCAAATGGATCAAGTCGGCATCACTAGTGCAGGAACGAGTAGGCAGTGTGCCTCTGGATATGAGGCACTGGGAAAGACATAACATCACTCCTGTGATTTTCTTGCCAAAAATGCATAGCCTGAAATTCGGAACAGGGAAAGATGAGACAACCCCAAATCTAGGGGCACCCTACAAAATATAACAAGCCTGTTATACTCTCTTCAATTTGTCAAGGGCAGGAAAATCTCGGGAAGGTGAAGGAATGGTTCCAGATTAGAAGGAGACTAAGGACAAGTAAAGATAATGTGCGATCCCGGATTGGATTCTGGACCAGAAAAAGGACATTCATGGGACACAGGGTAAAATCTAAATCATCAGTTCATAATATTGTTATTAACATTAATATCCTGAATTTTATAACTGTGCCATGCTTATAGAAGATGTTATCATTTGGGGGATCGAGGTGAAGGGTGGGTGAGATGGGGGGTACCATTTTTGCAACCTTTATGTGAGTCTGAAATTATTTCAGCATGACAAGACAAATAGACAAATAAGTGAGTTGGAGTTCCTGCTATACCTTATAAATAAGGAGCTAACCTCACATGGTGCATGTTATCCAACAGTGAGTCTGCGTGCTACTTCCGAATCCTTAACAAGACCTAGAAGTATCTGAGGCCAAGAGAAGTTGTGTCATCCATCACATGACTCCACATGGTGCCTGAGGTAGAATCTGAACCTAGCTCTATTTGATCCCAGATGGCATGCCCTTCCTGCCGCCCTGGGGCTGTTGCTTTGAGGCAGAATGCACAGCTAAGGCTCTGGGAGGAGGAGAAGGGGGAGAGAAACTCCACCATCAAACAGGGAATATGGCCAAGTGTAGACACCACTGTAAAGACAGAATCGTAGGACATCAAAAAAAAAAAAAAAAAAAATCATCAAGCACAGATCTATTCCTCTAGGAATTGGCCAACAACGTCTGCATTTTCTCTTCATTATCAGTAAATGCTTGTTACCCTCCAAGTGGCTATGAGAGCAGCTCACACACCTCTCTTTGGAAGTGAATGTGAACAAGTGTGGCTGCGTAGGTGGCACCCTGGGACACCGAGTGTGTCATGAGGCTGGAACCCATCAGGTCCCCTGTCTCCTCGAGACACCTCCTTTGCCAGCTGTCCTGGCAAAGCCCAGGGCTCTGTGTTCAACAATAGGTGGAAACTCCAAGGACCAGCGTCCCCACCGTCACCCAACAGGCACGGCCCTCAGTGCTCAAGGAGCGCGTGCACGTGTTTTCCTCTGCACACGGGCCGAACCTGCAGACCCCAACCCTCCTCCGGTCACAGATCATTTTTAAAGCCCTTAATCCAGGAGGTGTTAAGTTACAACCCCCAAGTCACCATCTGGCTGGGGGATTTTCCATGTGGGAGGGGTCTCCTGGCACTTCTCGAATTACACAGCTTGGATGTCTTCTCTGATGACAGTCTCCCAGGGACCCTCTCTGCCTCCCAGGTGGCCCCTTCCTGCCCTCCCTCACTCTTCAGCCAGGTTTCCATTGCTTTTATGGGAAAGGGGAGAAGGTGAATGTCAGGGAATCAACAGTTAGGGGACGCACCTGCTCCTCTCTTCCAGGCACCTTCTGCCTCCAGCTCACATAAGCCTCATGATAACCTGTAGTAGGAACTACGGTGTCCATTGTACAGATTAGGAAATCAAGACTGTATCATACACTGAAACCAAATGAGAGATTTCAATCTCAAGATTGCGTGACTTCAAATCACGCTCTTTCCACTACGGCCTACGCATCTCTAACGTTCTGGTCTTTGATTTCGGCAGTTGCTTCTCAGCAAAATCTCCCCACGTTTCTTAGGAATTGACACGGTCCTGGAGGAGGAATTGTTGATTCATACACACAATGGCACTTCACACCCACCTGGCGCCCTCCCCAGCCTTGGGCAAGATGGCAGTCATCCTATGAGAGAGCACCGAGTCCTCCTCCTCCCCTCCATCCTGAACCTCCCACAGTGGCTCTTGTCCCTGCTGTCCACTCTGTCACTGGGTGCCGGCCCTAGGCCAGCCACTCCAACGTGGTGCCCTGATTGGGCTCATCCCCTCCCGGATGCCGACTTCCCCACTTGGCTCCGTGCCTGAAGGACACTCATTCACACCACAGCTTAGGAAGGCTCCCGGTCCATCTCTGGTCTGGTGCCGCCACGTCTGCATTTCCAGGAAAGGACCTGGAGGATGGAGAGGTGCATGTCTCCCTGGACACCTCAGAACCCAGGGCTTCTGAGGGCTTCTGATGGGGCTGCTCTACGGAACCCTCGAGGCAAGGTGCGCCGGGTCTCACACAGCTCCTATTTAATCCTCATGACCAGCCCAAGAAAGGCAGTACGAGCCCCACGTGCAGATGGGGACACAGGGGCCAGCAAGGACCAGCAAAGGAGGAGGACATGCCAGGGTGTCAGAGCCAGGGAGCTTCTCTGGGGGCAACACTCCATTTGGCTACCATCAGAAACAAGTCCTCATGTGAGAAACCAGAAGGACTTGACCCATCCTGCCCAACTTTCTCCTGGGCCCGAGCCTGCATATACTCGCACCAGAACACATCTGCCCTGAGCTCCCTGACTGGCGTCCCCAGCCTCTGCCCACGGCAGTTGCCAGAATAAGTACTAATATGGCTACTATCGATTAAGCAGCAATGGTGGGCCAACAGTGGTCCTGAAGATATGGGAGGGGGGTATTACGTAGGTATCTATCTATCTAGTCTCATATTTTTTTTTTAAGTTTATCTATTTATTTTGAGAGAGAGAAAGACCACAGGAGGAGCAAAGAGAGAGGGAGATAGAATCCCAAGCAGGCTCCACGCTGCCAGCACAGAGTCCAACGCGGGGCTCGAACTCATGAACCACGAGATCATGACCTGAGCTGAAACCAAGAGTCTGTCGCTTAACCGACTGAGCCACCCAGGTGCCCCCCCAACCTCATATTTTAAGTAAATCTAATACATACATAATCTCATGCATACACATAAAGCTCATTTCATCACTACAGAGTGGTTATGTACCAACAAATTTTCAGAACATTTTATATTTAGGTAAAATCTCATTTATGTATGTATATAAGCTCATTTATATCTTCCATATATTTATGTAAATCTTATATATGTAAAACATCACATATATGTAAATCACATTAAATCATTTGTGACTATCTGCCAGCTGTTCTAAAAATTATATATAATGATATTTGCATATAATTTCATTTATATAAATCTTATATATATAAAATCTTGCTTATATGTAAGAATCTCATTTAACCATTAGTGACTATATGTTATCAAGTACTTTAAATACTATGTATATAATTTCATTTATACATATACAAATCTCGTTATGCAAATCTGATATAATCATTAAAAAGGATATATGCCAACAACTGTTTTAAATATTATATATACAATCCAATTTTGTCATTTATATATTTTAATACATCTTATATATATAAAATCTCATATATAATACAAATATGTGTGTGTAAATGTCATTTAATCATTAAAAAAAAAAAAATCCCTGTGAGGCAGACACAGGTGTGATCCCCAAAGACAGAGCAAGGTCAAACACCTGTGCATGTGACACCAGGTCTTGGCAGAGCTCCTGGCACCCCCCACTCAGACCTGCTCTCCCAAAGCCCAGAGCTCTACCTGCCTCAGTTAGGGGCAATTCCAGCTTTCAGCTGCTCATGTCCCCAGTCCCAGGTTCGCCCTTGACTCCTCTCTCTCCCTGACTCCACAACCAGATCTTGGTCTGCCTTCAAAACAAGCTCGGGACCTCACTCCTTCTCAGCACCTCAAACGCCCCACCTCTGATTCAAGCCTTCATCACAGGCAGATGGACAATTGCAAGTCTCCTTCCGGCTTCCTTGCCCTCACCCCACTTTTGCCTATCGTCATAGGGCGAATCTGTTACATCACAAGTCGGTCCAGGCCACTCCCTTCCAGATCCTCCTGGGGCTCCCATCCTCACTTACGGGGTAAGTTGAGTCTTTACCACGACCCACAAGGCCCTACAGCATGTGCCTCCCACACTCAGCAACATGTTGAACTCACCACTTACAAGATCCTGAGTAGTTTCTAGGGGCAACACATCTAACATTTATTAAGAAGGGTTTTATAAGAATTTCTTTGGAAATTCCACCCACCATGGCACGCACACACCTGGAAAGTAAATGAGGAGGCCTCCCTTTTTGTCTGAAATCAAAGGGGAATGGGGCTTCAGAATGGGGTGCTTTTATATGCACCCCCTAAAACTTAGGGGATGCAGTGGATTGACATCCGACACATGTCTGTGAAATTCTGTGACAAGAGACCTAGGCTGACCAGCTACTCCACCAGTGAGGCAGTCGCTGATGTTCAGGAGTTAGCATCTGCTTGCATAGAAAGTGCCTGAGGTTTCCACGAGCCACATGTGACCCAGGCGTGGCAAAGAGCTGCCTTGGGGATTGTCTTGCCCTCAAGGGGCCAAAAGACTTCATCTGGGAACCGGCTGTAGAACTAGATTCCTGGGGGGCTGGAGAGAGACTGAAGGCTGATCATATAGGGTTCATTCGGCAATTTTAAGAGACTGGCCACCATCAACTGAAGGAGGTTGTCCAGAAACCCATACAAGTTCCCTGAGAGAGTGAGTCAGGTATAAATACCTGTGAGGCCCACGGAACAAAAACCCCATCAGGCAACAGCACAGTTTGGTCCCTGTCACCTCTTCCCTGCTCTCCCCTAACACAACCAGTAAAGGCAGTGAGGCTCAGCTAAAGTGAAGCCTTAACCTTGAACAACATCGACAACCTTGATTCTTAAACGGAACATGGCCACTTTGTAATCAGCTATTTTTTTAATTCAAGAATAGTTGACATATGATATTTGATTAGTTTCGGGTGTATAACATAATGATTCAACAATTCGGTACATTACACAATTCTCACCACAATAAGTGTAGTAACTGTCACCACACAAAGTTATCACAATACTATTGATCACATTCCCTATGCTGTTCTTCTCATTCCTGTGAATTATCTCTTTTGTAACTGGAACTTTGTACCTCTTACTCTCCTTCCCCTATTTTGCCTATCCCTCCCGCCCCCGTAATTATTGAATTGAGACCGTGTTTGTGACTTTAGGGAACTGTGATTTACCAGAAAGGCCCCGCAGCCTGTTTGTGTTTTCATCTAGGATCAGGGGTATCCCACGAACCAGACTTAGAGGGGACGTGGGGAAAAGAAAGAAAGTTGCTTTGGGGGGTTACACTCCATTCCTGCTTATTCACTACACCGGTGAGTCGTTTAATTGACCACATGTGAGTCCCGGCCCCTCTCTGTTCTTTGTTTCCTCAGCTATTTGGTGAAAGGGTTTTTGAGCAGGAAGGTCCCATCAGAGTTCGGCTGTGAGAGGAAGCCAATGGCACAAGGTTTGTCTTATGGACATCACACTCGGGACATCGAAAGGCCTCGTCCAGGCTGCTGGAAAGACCAGAGGAAGTTAGAAGACAAGGGCTTTCCAGGCGTGATCTTGACCACTCAGGATGGAGTCAGGACCTTGCAGAAAGGGCAAAGAGGCACATAGAGCAACAACAAAGACAATGATGAGGACACCAAAAACAACGGAAAGAAAAAGGGCAGGATGGCCAGCTGAGGGAAGATCCTGGGCTCCAGCCAAGGCTGGCTGGCCCACGTGGACCGACAGATGGCCCGAGGGAAAAAGAGCGATCGGTGGTACACCATCTTCTCCACTCTGAGGGCACTCACAATCGGACGGGAAGACGTCCTCTCCATTACTGCATCGTGGAGAGTTTGAGGATCGTGGCAAGATGACCCACTTTTCCAACGTTTCTAGACCCCAAGCTCCTGTGTGACAGGGACTGAGTAATCCCTGCCTTCCGGCACCAGTGTGGCACCCGAGACAGAGCAGGAGGCTCAACACTGCTGCTGGACAGACGGGCAGTTAGACCTTGACCTTGGGCGAATCCCTTTCCCAGGATCCCCTGTTGGCCAAGATCCCTGGAAAAACTCCTTCTTCCTCTCCCGCAGCCCCTGGGATGTCGCTGGGGCCAGGCCTTGGAGGCCTGGCACCCCCCCCCCGCCCCCAGCGTGCATCTCATAAGAGCCACGTGGTGATGATCGAAGCAACAAGATCACGCGCATGGAAGGATTTTACATAATTCCACGGTGACAAAAATTGTCGCCAGCCACATATGGCGGCTAGGGTTGTGCAAGATCAAGCTCTATGGGGGTCGTCTTTGGTGAGGAGGCAGCCCTGTGCAAGTAACCTTCCACGCATACCAGGGAAGGGATGAATGCTCCTATCAACCCCCCATGAAAGATAATCCCTCCCCCACCCCCATTCTACAGTCCTCTAGTGTCAAGCTATTGCTGCCCAGTAGCTACCAGCCTGGATCATTGAAGCCTCAAGCCGGGAACCCAGACACAACCTCGAAGTATCAGGGGTTTCAACCCCCTGGGAGCCCAGAAACTTCCCTGTTCAGAAACCACAGGTTTGTGAGTTTCATGCACACAAGCAAATGCTGACGAAGTTTCAACCTTTTTATTCAAAGCAGCTTCTCACAATGTATAAATACTGCATATTAGCACACATGAAAAATACAACTTCTAAGGCACCCAGAAATGTGTTCATACACGTTACAGGACCATTCACAAAGAGAGTGTACAATTTGCTCTAGACAGTCAGCATTTGATAAGTCAGAAGATTATTATCCCTCAGGACTGCACCCAGTCTCGGGAAATATTTACAACGCAGTGAGAAAGGGTCAGCTGTACCTGCTTTATAATTCTATGAAGTACTCATACTTACAAATATTCAGAACTAGTTAAAGACTCTCCCATGACAACCTGGCAAAATAAAACAAGTAGCCTAATTTGCAAAGGTCTCCTTGGATTTTGGTGTGTGTGCTACACCCATGATCAAATCCAAACACTCTTAGGGTGGGCTGGATAAGTTTTTGGTAGCCTGCTTCATTATCAGAAGTTTGGTAATAAGCCTTACCACTAGAATGTCCCTTCGTCAGTGTCGATCATTTCTCAACTAGTTAATGGATCGGTGATTTCATCATGAATGAGAAATGGGGCATCCCTTGGTGTGAGAATTGAGGGAAATTCTTCTCATGCCAAACAGGACATTGGAATGGGTCAATGAAGAACAAAAGGAGGTGGAAATTTAGCAACTGTGGGATGTTGCACAGTGTAGACACATTTTTTAAAACTCACACTGGAGGCTCCTATTCAGATGGAACAGTCTACACTGGTCAGGTCATCTGGAAGAATGCCAGACCTCCACCTTCCATGATATGGATAAAGGCTGGGACTGCACAGCAGAAACACCCACCTGAGATAGCAAGTTTCAATCTGAGAAACTCATCTTCCAGAGCCTTCTCAAGGTGATAAATCCCTCTGCACGGCCAGCCAGGCTGGCGGAAGCGAGCAGCTTCTCTGTGCCATAAAGCACGCACACCTCTGTCTGGATGTGCCCACAGTCTATGAAACTCGGGTTTTGTTGGAATAATGGAATTCTTTGGTCCTTGGTTTTATGAAAGGCAATATTTTCACAATCCTGTCAATGTGGACATCAGCAAAATGACTTCCAGCTGGGACTCATGGCACAGGGACAAATTTAATACCAGATGGAACGTTCTACACCCTCCAGACTTCCCGGAGCCCCCTGAACGAGCTCCAGCGTCAGGCCAGGTGCTGGGCCAATGAGGCATGGTTAACCCAGGGAGACACCAGAGCTGAGGCTTAAGATCAGACGTCAGTTCTTCTGACTGCCTCACACACTGCAAACACTGGAAGCAAATCTCCACCCTGATGGTAGACTGTGTGAACGCTCACTAGAGCTGAACACAGTAACTTGACTTCAGCCATACAACAGCTCTGGTCTCGAGTCACCTGTAAAGCCTTCGTAAGGAGAATCAGTTGGTAGCTACGGAAGTGCAGCCAACTGAAAGGAATCGTAAGTTTTTGCAAAAATTTAAGTCCAAATTCCAGACGGACTTAGGTCTCGGACACAGCGGATGCACCACCGATGAGCTCCGTGACTTCGACTCCATTAAAACGGCCCCTGGTGAAAGGACTCAGCTGATGTGATGTTCTTCATCTAGTTTGCCTTTGCCCTGCTAAACTCAGGTTTAGTATGGCTTAACACGCACAGTTCATCGATAAGACACTCAGGGCACATGGGAATGCTGATTACGTAACTGAAATTGACTTCAGATTGTCTACACAGTAAGACTCACATGTAAACTTTGTTAACACCTCTCAAGGAGTGCTGACCTCAGCCAGGCTGGATGGTTCCAGGTCAACCACAAGGGACCCGGGGTCAACCGCCAAGGTCAAGAGCAGGAAATGCCATTTGTTCAGAACAAATGATAGACCAGCAAGCCCTCCCTGTGACCATGTCTAAACCACGTGAATAGTACGAAGGTGGCTCCGGAAAACCTGTCCTCGGTCCATTCGTATGGTGAAAGATAAATCACCAAGGTGCCTATCTGGCCCCTGCTGCCATCAGCTCAACCAAACTCTTCGGATTAGCCATGACTTACAGACTGCACTGAGTCCATCAACATGGCTTACGTTGCTTGGAAGAAACAACCCGTATTACCCTTATTTTTATTTTTATTTTTTTTGCAACAAGCTTAAGGCTCTGTTCACAGACTCCATCAACTGCCACACAGTGAGACTTTATGGGGAGGTCCTAAACTACATATGTAGTTGCAAAGGTTGGCAAATTTACTGATCCTAATGGTAAGGCTTATCCACAAATTCAATACATTTTCAAATGATGCTTCAAACTCAACTACTTTGAGAAAAAGAAGATTAAACCTGCTCTCTGACAACACGAGAGCAGTAGATTCTAATGAGAAAACGAAATGAAACCATTGGCAACAAACCAGTATGCTATTTTTTGAAAGAACAAGTGATATTAATGGAAAAGATTGCCTAAAACGCATATCCTAACTTATCACAGAAATATAAAAGTTTATATTCTGAAAATAGATACTGTATTAAAGTCTGTAAGCATTTCAACCAAAATTTGCAGAAATAACTGAGCAACACTTATCTACAACAAAAATATACATGCAAGACAACCCCCAAATGGTTTCCCTTAAATATCTACAAAGGCAAAGTGTAGATTTTTAAAGATTATACAAAACCATTTACAGAGAATAAAATAAAATACTTAAGAAATCTCATTTAGAGTCTTAAATACTGTGTATATTAGTGAGAGTGTCTAAACTAATATGTACAACAGATCTAAGTGTCTGAATCCAGAAACACAGAAGAGAAGCGATTCTGCATTTTAAATATTCACTTAGGAAGATTTGAAGACGTTTCTCTTTGTTTCTCTTAAAAAATTGTTTTCCACAGAAACTAGATTGGAAAACTGCATGAATGTGACTCAATTTCAAATTAAAAAAAGTTTACAAAATTTTCTAAACCAACAATTAATGGGAAACGCCATTCAGCATTCAGTCAAGGCTATTTTTAAACGTGGATATGTGGAGCTACAGTTGTACTGATCAGGGTCCATTTTGATGACTACTTTCCCATCCTCATACCGAACTTCATACGGAAAAAAAACCTATTGTCATGCTTCAGAGAGAACACTTCCTAGTTTAGTCTACAGTGAACAAGAATAACATTTTAAATCAATTCTCTGCTGCCTTCTCAAAGCTACCCAATTTCATTCTTAGAGGGTAGTTCTTGACAGTTTTTGCCCACAGACATTACTTGAATGCAGGAAGGGGAATGTTGGGCACAAGGGCACTAGAGTGTGGTTTCTGAATGGTGGGGAGCTCTGACCAACTTGGCAAAGTTCTGCACAAAGTCCTCTTGGAACCGGAACTAAGTCTGGCAGTTCCACCACAAGACGCTGGGTGCTGACCACCAGGGGTTGGAGCAGAGAAGGGAGGGGAGTTCTAACGCATGGCTGACAGGATGGCAAAGAGTGGGTTGCCTAGAAGGTTCCTTGACTGAAGAAGTACTCTCAACTAACTTCCCACCCGTATCTGTTCTTCCAACCCCAAAGGTCATTCTGGGTTAGGTCTGCCAAGACCAGGCACAATTCCTCAGAGACCTGCCCTGGCTCTGGAAAGGGACAGACAGGGTGGTGTGGAGGTAAAACAGGGTTCAGAGAGGGGAGAAAGGGTGCTATGGGTGGAGAGAGGGCTCTGTGACCGAAGATAAGAAGTGAGAGCCCGAGCCCCGCCCCCCCCCCCCCCCCCCCCCCCCCCCCCGCTCCATCTCGAGAAAGCTGTTAGGATAAACCCTGACACATCCACAGCTCTGGCATTTTCCATCCCAGGTCAAATTGCTAAAAGTTACCTCGATTTCATCTTCATAGTATCAAAACAACCATCCAGAAAGTGGAGAATTCAGCCATGCGGTCTACCCCACAGCAAACAGATTTAACCTACTTCTGCCCAATTGGTAGAACATCCTCCTCGAATAGACTGTATAGAAACAACCAAAACACAGACCGTCTTTTAAGACACCTCCTGTGGTACCCAGAACCGACAAACTGACGGCCAGGAAATCTACCTGAGTAACGGTTTCATATTCTTTCCTTATCATCAGAGATCTTTCAAACGTTCAGAAGTTTGGATCTGTGATATGTCCAAAGCTACAGGATTTCATGTTCTTTCAGCAGAGAAGAGAGGTGGACATTGATCCAAAGGAACTTCCAAACATCCTCTGCCAACCCTAACAAGCATCCAGACACTGTTTCTATAGACAGAAACCCATCTGCCCCCAGAAAGTACACAGAAAGCACGGGGCTCTTTCTTCAGAGGATTTAGCAGTGGTGAAGAGATTATCCGCACAACACGCGGGAACGATGTCTGTCCAGGGGCTTGGGGAAAGCATACATTTGGTTTCCCAGAGGAAGAGACAGACCCAAGTGGAGATGGGACAGCAGGCATCTGGGCAAAAGCGGCTGTTTCCCTAGAGTAATCCCTTATGGCCTAGGTCTGTGGTTCCTGCAGGATCCCACGGGGACCAAGCAGAGACAGGAGAAGAAGGGAGGGGAAGGCAAGAGGCTTCCTCTTCCCTGACCCTCCTGAGGTCATGGGCAACTCAAAAGGAGAGAGGCTGTCTATAGAGGGAACCATGGCCATTGTAAGGATCGTGTCCAGATGAACTCCACACGCACCATCTACAAGACCATGTCTCTAGCCATAGTGTAGACGCTCAACGTGTTCTTAAAACACAAAGCTCGGGGCCGTGAATCCCCTCCCATTGTATCTGCTCACCTTTAAAAGAGAAAGGGCCAGAAGGAGACAGGAAACTGTAGCAGGCCCTCCCTGTTTTCAACCTGCCTCCCCTTCCTCCACGGTGCCCGACACTCACGGTTCCACTCACTGTGTCCAACGAGGGCTGAGACAGGCGGGTGATCACAGAGGGAAAGAAAAGATGAGGCAAGCCGGGGGGCCTCTGAGAATACCCAGGGGTCGTCACGGACATGGAAAAATCCCACCATTCTGAGAATCTAACTGACCCACAGAAGGTTTAAGTCTCGCGCAGAACACCCTCCTATCCCGCTCCAAACTCAAGGTCTTAACCACTTCTCTGTAGCTGATCCATGGACTTTGGGCCGATGGTCTAAATTCAGATGCTGGGGTCCCCATGCAGCCCAGGGACCCTGGGACAGGAGACCTCATCCCTGGTTATTTCTCCCTGATGTAAGTAAATGATTCAGACCCACCGACAGCTCAACAGAGTGGGAGCTGCTCCCCACCTCCCTGGACGGCCAGAACCAGACACTGCCATCCACACGGAAGAAATGGACTCTGAAGTCTAAGCCCCATCGTTTGCCCCAAAGAAAAAAGACTCCCTCTAGACAACATGCAATCCCTAGGCAGGGCCGATCAGCTCTTCGGGACGTCACAAATTAGGGACTGGGTCTGTCTCAGTACCATTCAGGCTGGAGGCCCCTTTATCTCCTTCAAGGCAGCAGAGTGAAGAAAAAAACTCTCCCATAATTTCTCCCAACAACAAGTATGCAATTATTACAGCTGAGAACCATTTTACGTGACGAGGATCTGCAAAGCTATTCCTTCTACCCACAGGGATCCTTTCACTTACATCTCTCTGAATTTTAATTCTGCGTGGTTCATTGCTAGAATGCACCAAACGGCATGAACCTCGTATGGGATTTGGTCCAGGGCAGTATGAAAATAATATCTGTGTCCACAACAGATATCATAATACATAAACAAAAATAAATAAATTAAATAAGGTTGATTAAAGAAAAACAATTTTTCCTAGTAGTTCATGTTTTTGTAAAACTAGCTTTACATATAATACACATAAATTATCAGAATTTCCACTTACATTGTTTTAAAAATATATATTTAACAAAACATTCCTAAACGTACAACATCTGGGTTTGCAAATCGCTCAACTGGGTTTTAAGACCAAGCCCTAAAAGTCACACAGATTTGCATCAGAGAGAACAGTGAGGCTGGCTCTACACAACTGTTTTCGCTCATCGGTCTGGAAATTCCCTAAGATGGACCGTCCCCTGTCACCGGATCTGCACTTAACCGGAGAGAGCCATACAGCCAAGTCTCCAAAGCAGAGGCACTGTGTAGACGCAGCCTGAGTCAGAAGGAAGGGGGAGACCGGTCTTCCCCTTCCTGGACCAGGGTGGTGCGTTTCGGCGAGTGGGGACCGACTGGCAGAGGCCTGGGAAGATATAGCCCTCGATAGCTCTCTAGCCAGTGGAAGGACGGGTGGGGGGAGGGCCTGGGGGAGGCCAAGTATGCTGAGTTTCCCATCTGTTATACAAAATCAAACCAATGCAGAACAACCAAAGGACAGGAGGAAATGGACACGAGAGAGACACCTTGACGGACCCCTCAGCCAGCACACTCTGTGCTCCGATCTCCGAGGCACGGCGCAAAGCTGGAAGTCAGGTGCCCTCGAGCGTGGGGGCGAGTGGCCGGGGGCTCCTCAGACTTCGTAAATTTTGTCCTGCAGGTAGCTGAACAGGGAATCCAGGCCCTTGGAAGAACTCCAGAGCTGCTTGAGCATGAGGCATTCTTTCTCGTTCACGTCTTCGAGCACAGATTTCAGGAAGCTCCGAACGAGGCATTTCGACTCCTCCAACACCTGAAGGGAAACGCATGAGCCTCGTTAGCCGGCCCCGGGAACTCTGCTCCAGGAGAACGTACTTGGCCTATGAAGCACCAGCTAACCTTCCGATGCCCAAAGCCAGAAGAGACTGCCTCCTGTAGTCCGGAACTTCCCAGGCCTGTGACCCCAGCGATGCCAGGGATGGATTCCAGGCATGCCAAGATGTTGAGCCCTAGGCCCCTGGGATGGCCGGGGGTGGGGGGACCCGTGTTACCCCCGACCGCAAGAGCTTTGTCCTTTCCCCGAGGGTCTGACACAAACTCAGTATCATTCTGTACAGGCAGCATGAAAAAGATTGGGAGACACCCGACTTCACCTCCCCATGCTTCTCTGTCACCTGTGAAACAGCAACAATGACACCTGACTTAAGGATGGCTGGAACCACAGAGTAAGATAACGAACGGACACGGACGGCTGTCAAAGTATCCATCGGCCCGATATCAGTGGCGATCGTGGCAATAATCAATAACAATTTGCAGCAATTGCAGCGAAGGATGAGAACAGCGATGACAGATAGTAATAATGCCACAGTACTACAGTAGCAACAATAATGGTAGTTAATGTTAGTAATGTGGTGGTGAGAAGGGGAATGGTGGTGACGATGCCGTGGTGTTAGGACAGTGATGTCCGAGGACAGCAACGAGAGCAGTGACGTTGGTACGAGTGGTAATAATGGTAATGATCCTCATCAGAGTGATGAGTGACAACGACCCGACAACGACAACGACCAGATCAGAGTAATAACAACAAGGCCACCACAATCACTACTGACCAACAGGCTGCATGAGAAGTACTCTCCCTGCTTTCTCTCATTTCTTCCTCACGATAACTCCATGAACAGGTAGTATTTTTGTCACCACATGACGGATAAAGGAAGTCCAGGTGCCCGGGGCTGCGTGACAGACGTGGCCTGCAGTCACCTGGCTGACCCGGACGGACCGCTGCCTCGCTTGGGCACAGCCGCCGTGGGGCCGTCAGGCCCCAGGCATCCTTGCACCGGCCGCGACCATCCTGTGCTGATGTCAAGGTTTCGCCTCATGCTCTCCCAAGGTGCTTTCAAATAGAAAAGGCAAGACGGGAGCTCCCTTGCTCAAGCCGGCCGGCAGGGAGCTGGGGTCTTCCTCCTCGGCCTGGGCTGGAGGCCGCCTCCTGCCTCACAGGTGTTCCCTTGCAGAACACTGTCTCCCAGGCCGTAGGGCAGATTCCTTTCTCAGGCAGCTCACCCCAAAGCTCCTGATTTCAGGACTATTGACAGGAGACATTTCCTTGCAGTATTTCTTCAACAGCTTGTTCCCCTGAGTACGTCCACTGCCCAAAGGCCAGACTTCTTGCGGAGGTTGGGGCGGGACGGGCGAGGGGGGACCTTGAGGCCTTTGTCCTACCTTCCTTTTCAGCTTCAGTGTCCCTCCAACACCCCGTGTACCTGCATAGACTGCTATGAGCCGCTGCCTAAACCCCGCAGGAGTTTTTGGACTCCTGTGACCTCACTCACACCACTTCCTCTGCTGAGAATTTCTACACGCGTCTCCGGGTAGCTGATCCTAGAGGTCATCGGCTTTTTTCTGCCCGGGAATTCCCGAGACATGGGATTGTCTGTGCTCAAGTCAGGAAGGGTCCCCGGCAAAGTGGGATGAGCTGGTCACCGCAGTTATCAGGAAAATTAAAAGAGAATCCACAGAAAGAGGTCAGCAGAAGGTGTGGCCCATACTAAGTGTTCACCAACGATGCGGGCCCAGGGCCACTCCGTCATCCTCACTGGCTTCCAGGGAGCAGAGCTTACACACAGTAGGTGCCCGATCGAGGCCGATGAGGCATATCGTGAAGCAGCATGGCAGCTGGGGGCAAGGGGCGACGGGCAGACGGAGACAAGGAAGGGGTGCTCACGGGTCTGACCCCGTAACTCCAGCGCAGCAGCCCCCTGACTCTGGAGGACACAAGGAGGCTCTCCCTCACGTGGGCCCTTTTCTCCCAAATCACCTTTCTCATTTCCTAGACCAGCCCTGTGGCTCCAGGAACGGCCTCCGCTCCACCCTTCAACAGGATATTTCCGTACTGTGCTCAGAGTGTCTTTTATGAGATAAAATCGACACTTAATTAAAATCGGGCGCCTCTGCAGAGGTGTTATTTATTTATCCGTTTCTCGGTGTGTCTTCAGAGTCCAATGGTGATGTTTAAATGTGCCAAGCGCTCAGTGGGCAGAAGTGAAATACGAGGGCAGATACGCTGGTTTCTCTCATCTCCCGGATGGCTTAAAACCCTTGGTCCTTATTTGCCTTTGTTTCTCATATTCTTTAAAAACTACAGATGTTTTGTGCTTTTGTGCGTGTCTAGGACTTTCTTTTAAGGCAACGTACTCTACCCCAGAGTATAAATCTCTGCTGTGTGGTTTTCAAACTGGAAATGATGGGGAATATATCTAAGGATGCGGACTTTCTCTCTCCGGGTTTAAGCTCTTGGCACCGAGAAGAGGCATCTATGGCGTTGTTACACATACACCCTGCGTGACCTCTGGCAAGTCAGTCAGTCCCTTCCAGACTCATCACCCGCATCTGTAAAATGGGTCTGTTACAAAGACAAGCACACAAAGACACAGGAACTCACCACTGCGCTGCAGGATGCCATCTCCTTGACCCGCAACATGACCTCCTGGCTGAACGTGGTTGGCCAGAAGACCTGGGACACAAGTCCCCTGCTGCACGCCTCCTGGGCAGTGAGCTTCCGTCCACAGAAGAGCATCTCATTGGCCTGAAAAAAGCAAAGGCAAAGGGAAGGCTGAGAGCCCAGAGTGCCTCCCACATCTGCTAGCGAGGCCTGGGCTTGACACGCACAACTGTCCCGGCTCCCGAAGGCAGGGTCATCATCAGCTGGGAGGGTCAGATAAGCTTTGGGAACTGCTTGAAGACATCTGTGTCTGTGCACATGCTTCTGGTCAGAGGGTCCACAACTTTCTTTAAATTCCCAACAGAAGCCGCGTACCTACTGTGGGTCCGTCTGCCCGACACCCCTCCCCATGTCTGGAGGCGGACCCACGCAGTGGGCTTACACCTCGGGCTGCGTCCATTTTGGTGCTGAACACATATCTACCCTATGCGATAAAGCCCTAAGCTGGAGGTGAGGGGAAAGAATCTTTCTCCCTGACTGGCCGATGCTCAAGTCAAAGAGCCCAGGGCCACCCCCTGCCGTGTCCCCACTCTTTGGAGAAGTGGGTCCACCAAGAAAGGAAGGATGGAGAACAAGAGTCTTGACTGGGCTTGGGATTCCTGGACCCCAGCGTCAGGCTCCGCCTCTGGATACGCAAGTTATGACAACCACTGCGTTCTTTTAAAGCCCCTTTAAACCAGTTGAGGTGCTTCCATCACTGGCAGCCAAAAAGGTCCTAAATAATACCCTAATACTAAAGCAGAGAGGTGCGTCTCTCCCAGTGGCCCAGGGCTGTGCCCAGTTGTGAAGAGCCAAAAGCACCCTCCCCGCCCCACCTCCCCCTGCCCACTCGCCTTCCGTGGTTTCCTTTTGAACCCCACTCCTCAAAGAATTTCCTCTTGCTTTGTAGTTCACAGCTGCCGTACCTGTTCTGGGAGGAGCCTAATGGAGGGGGTCCCAGGCACCGACAGCACAGTGCACCCACCACTGCGACTTCCCGAGTGACTCTCCCGCTGATAACTAGGATGGAAGGGCTACCGCCAGGTGATGGGGTCCCCATCTCCTTCAGGATAAATCCCCGCCGCCTGCACGCAGCACACAATCCCTTCCCTGACCGGCCATCCATCCGCCTGCCCCCTGCATGCTTAGCCGCTCTCGGATCGATGCTCACATGCCAGGTTCTCTCAGCTGCTGGATCTACATGTGTGTTTTTCCCTTTGTTCCGGTTGTCACTGATGGGTCGTGATGACCCAGAGGACCATCTTTCTTTGCTGGGGTAGAGACATTTATCAGGCCGGTAACGAGCCTACAGCATGCATCTGGTTAGAGGTCTGAAGACAAATATATGTCATTATACTTATTTAGAAACACCTCTGTCTCGGGAAGGGGAAACGAAAGCGAGGAACTCAATAGAAGGAGCCAAACAGGACACGGTCGGCAAGAACACGTCTCAGTCAGCAACATTCTTGGAGTTTCAGAAATGGTTGAAATAAAAGAGAGACAGAAAGAGATAAGGCTGTACAGTGTTCACATTTTTGCAACCACAGAGGACGGGGAGGAACAGGAGTGGCACTGAGTTCGGGCAGAGCACAGTGGCCGAGATCAAAAGGGAAAGTGTTTGCTTCCTGGGCTCCCCGCCTGCCTCATTTTTCTGCCACTGCTGAGACCGTGAGCAGCCTCGAGCAGGCCCCAAGGTCCTGAATCCGAATGGCCGTACCGACCCCCTGCTGGCCCTGCCCTGTGGACGGGGTGGTGCCGTGGGCATGGGCTGTTGGGGGTCTCCACTGATCTCGTCCTTGCTCCTCCTCTCTCGTGCCACCATCAGAGAGTGACGAGCCCACACTGAAGGCGTACAACGGGGGTGCCCATTCTTGCAGACTCACTCAGGGGGTGCCCCTCTGGGGGCCTTCCCTAACCACCTCTGAACCTCACCACAGTATAGCAGTGTGGACGCTTACGAGTCTCTTCCCTTCCCAGGTAGGAAAGCCAAGGTTAACGGAACCGGGGCAGAGGGAAGCATGGGCCGCAGATCAGACACCCCTGCTCTGCCTCTGGCTTTGCCCCGTGACCCTATGCAAATCTCTTTGCCTCTCTGAATCTGTTTATTCATCTCTGAAGTGGGTACCAATTACCACCTGTGAGGATCCAACGAGACAACAGAGAGCAGGGAAACACCACGCCAGCCATGCATCAGCGCCCACAGACAGGATTATCAGGGACGGAGCCCCCCGTGTTACTCATCTTTGCACTTCTAAGCAGGGAGGGCAGAAAGGCCTGGTGCCTTCCGGGAGCTCGTTGAGGTTTGTGGGCTCAAAGAAGGAGCAGCACCTGCTAGGCTATCACCCCACTGCCTCAGTTTCTCTGCAGAACGGAGGGCAACAGGACCTACCTTTGCAGGTGTTGAGAAAGAGTGAGTGAGACCATCATGTGGAAAGTGACCAGTAAACTAGCCCGCGTGTGATGGTGAGCACAAGCTGGGAGAATCCTGCTGGGACAACCCACTCAGTCCTCTGCCATCAAAGTGCCCATGTGGTTCTGGTGTGTGATGGCAATACAGTGGACACGTTGTGCAGAGTGCAGGCATCAAAGGGACGGCAGGGAGTGCCAAAATGATCGGGCTTCCCTGTGCAGGAGTTCAGTACCAAGAGTACTTCACTAGGGGCCCCACTAACTCCCGGAGGCAGCTGGCGCCTGAGGGTTTCACCCAAGGATCCCAGCCTGAGGAGGGGAGGGGGGGGGGGAGGGAGGGGGGGAGGGGAGACCGAGAATATCCGGAATCCTACGGATGGAAGAGGCACGAACCTTGGTCTGCTCAGCAGGTGGTGGCCACACTGAGCCCACAAGGCCTCGGAAGTCACACGGGAGTTAACCTTTCCGAGTTGTGGGATGTGAACATCAAGGCCAGAGACCAAACACGAGAAGGAACCAGAAGGCCTGGGTCATTCAAACCTTTTGCTCCTTGCCAAAGGGCTCCAACTCAAACCAGAAGACCCCCCCCCCCGCCCCCGCAAAGGCTTTGTGAGAGACAAACAGATAGATTACCGGAGGGTCAAGAAGAAGCCGGGAATGGAGAGAATGGAGGAAAGAGTTTCCAGGAGCATCTGTCACAGGCAGAGCAAGCAGACAATGTCAGGGGTGACCACAGGCCCACCACGCTCAACTAACAGGAGGTCACAGGTGTCCCTTGCAATGGAATGTGGCCAGTTTTTTCTCCAGTATCAGACAAGAAAGAGCACCTACACCTGCATATGTGGGTGCTGGGACTTTCCAGAACTGGTCTGGAGGTCCTTCTTGGAGGGACAAGCCATTAGGAGGAGACTCAAGTTGATTTCAGACAATAGGGTCTTGGTCAAACAAACACCACACACACACACACACCCCTGCCCCCAATTTCAGACTCACTCCTCGGAGGCGGGTCCTCCTTTGGGACACACTGGTTAAGAGCACAGACTCTGAAGCCAGACAGTTTGTGGCTCAGATGCCACGACTGCCCCTCCCACTGTGTGACCCTGCACAATTCACCCTCCCCGAGCCTCAGCCTCCAATCTGTCAAGTGGGGATGACAACAGCCCTACCTTACAGGGTTGTAGGAGGATGGACTGAGTTAGCAGCCATCAAGCACTGGCCACGGTAAGTGCTTTCCAAGTGTTAGCTGTTAGTTATTATTACCGGCCCCTGACCACACCTGCTTCTGGCTATTGGCGCAGAATCTGTCCGCAGCCTGCCGTGAATGCCACCACTCACTCAGACACCCCTCTGCCTGTTGACACCGGACTCAGTAGGTTCCTCAACGTCTCCAGTTTAGCTTGCCATCTGTGTGATGGAAACCGCAACACAGGTTCTCCAGGTGGAACTCGCCTTGTGATCACCCAAAATCCCCTCCTGCTTCTGGGACACGCAGCAAGACTACATTTCCCAGCCTCCCTTGCAGGTAGGTGTGGCCACGCCACGGAACCCTGGCCCCTGAAAAGTGAGCGGGGACGAAGATGCCCTTTGCAGCCAGGCCCCTGAAAATGCCCAGCCTCTCTCTTCACGTCCACTGGCCAAAGCGGAGGTACATCTACCAGATGGAAGACGCCTGGGTCCCCAGTCAGTGTGGACGGCTGGACTGCAGCAAGAGTGAGAAAGAAGTTTTTGTTGTTTGGACCCTAGGATTGTGGGATCGTTTGTTACAGCACACAGTCCATTCTGATACGGGATCTTATCAGGCTGTTGTGAGGAATAAATGAAAAAAATGGATGCAAAGTGCTTGAACTTAGTTCAGTTCGCTCAGACGACTTCGACTTCGTGCTTTAACTAGTTAAGTGTTTATTATGTGAACTAACTGAATCGAGTTAACTCAGTTACGTAAACAAAGTGTGTGTTTGGTAAGCAAACATCGCCATCATCTTCTCGGCCTCGGCCACACCCGCCAGTGCCGTCTGGCACCAGCATGGGAAGGCTCCAAGATCAGCCTGCCCTCCTCCCAGCTGCTCTGGGGAGGCAGAGGAAGCAGAGACAGTCAGCAGATTCCGCCACGAGGGGCACCCCCGAGGTCCTTATTCGTATGAAGGGCCATATCCTAAACCCAGGACACAGAAGGGGTCTTGTCGGGATCCCAGAGAGGGATCTTGCCCAAGGACCGAGGAGGCTTACCAGTGCGACGCCCAGGATCTGAGGGAAGGTGTATGAGGAGCAGCCAGCGGGCGTGAGGCGGATGGTGGCATACGGGGTCTGAAACCAGGCCTTCTCGCTGGCCCACACGATGTCGCAGAGGGGCAGGATGGAGGCACCGAGGCCCAGGGCAGGCCCGTTGATGGCGACCACGATAGGCTTCTTAAACTGGATAAAGGCCTTCACAAAGTCCCTGGGAGAAAAGAGAAGACCCTCTTTAGCAGGTGACCAGGCTTGCCGAGACCTATTTGACACCCTTGAACCTACCGAGGCTGCGACAAGCTTCCCAGTGCTGCCTGGCACCCTCCGGTCATCAGAGGGAAGAGGGTGCCAGGCAAGCGTCTCATCCTCCTGGACACCGAGCCACTGAGCTACAGTCACAGGCCTGGCACACTTGGTGGTTGGTGGCAGGTTTTCAGAAAGAAATTCATGGGCGTGACCTCCTTTCCCAGTTTGCCCAGATGGTCCTAGGTCATGCCCATTGTCCCAGTACTGCACTCACTCCCTGGATATTGACAAACTGTAAATATCCTAAGGAAGCCAACCTGAACGTCAAGGTTCAGAACCAGAAAGAGAACACAAAGGAGGCATATGTGAACACAAGGAGAGAAGGAAAGTTCTGACGGCACTGGCCGAGGGTGGAAAGGCTGGTGTTGGGAAGTATGAATCCTCAATATTGGAGGTATTCCAACTTTGGCTGGATGATCACTTTGGGTGTAGAAAGAAAGAAACTCAAGCTTCAGATGGTGGTCACAGGTGAGGACTGATGATATTTAACATTTCTTTCAGTCCTACGATTGTCTTACTCTGAATGACCCAAAGGGATGCCAGACTCATCAAGGGCTGATGAGGATCCACACGCTAGGGTGGCTTCGACCAAAAGTGGGGAAGGACACTGGGCATGGAGACATGAGGCATCTGGGATCATGGCTCTGGGATCAGGAGACATTTTATCACCCTGCCCTTCTGCAGTGAGCAAAGTTCCTGCGTGCATCTGTACCTATTAAGCAGAGACACCTCTCTCTACTTCCTCTGCCCTAGAATGCCTTTCGCCCTTCCCCTAGCTGCTATATAAGATCTATAAAATGTTAATATTCATCTGGACATGGAGGAAAGATCCAAGATGTCTAGTAAAGCCTGCATCCTTCACTATTCCCAGGTAGAAGACGAGAAACTACTGAGACCTCAAAAGAATAAAATCCACACTCCTGACCATGCCTTGGTCTGCTTCTGCTCACCGCTCCAGGCACATCTCGTCTCCCTCGTGCCTGCTCATGATGCGTGAGCTGCACGGGCCTTCTGAGAGTTCTTGGGAAACACCAGTCTCACAATTTGCAATTATCCTCATTACTTGCTTGCTTACTTGTTTTTGGATTCTCTTCCCTCTCCAGCTCCTTACGGAAACCTACAGGTCTGCCTTGTGCACGGCTTGGTGCCCATACGTACCGGAGTTCACACTCAGCAAATGATTGCCGAACGAACAGAGGAGCAATCTCTGATTGAGACTGAAGATGGAAGACGTGCGGCAGGGACACACTAGCTGTTCACCAGACCCGATTTCCCTTCCCTCCTCTTCCCGAGTCTGCTGCTGGAGCACATTTCCCCCTCCCTGGCAGATGGCTGTGGCCAAGGAACGAAACTCTGGCCAATGGAATGTGAATGGAAACCATACGCACACTTCCAGCCCGTGCACGGAAACCTCCCGCCATGCGGTCTGCAAGCCCTCTCACCTTGACAGGCATGGCAGTCTTGGAAGGCACGTGCTGAGCCACAAGATGGAAGGAGTCTGTGCTCTTGAGTCACACTTAGAGGACAGCCATGGGCTGATAAGTAACATCTGTTTCAGGTTCCCATATATAAGAAGTAGATTTCTATCACAACTGAGCCATTACATACATTTGGGGTTCATTCATTACAGCAGCTAATACTTCACTAATACAAATGGCTGGCTGATTTATCCTTTCTCAAGGATTAGCATTTCCCCCCAATCCTCACCAAGAGATGTGGGCACCACAGTGATAGGCTGGGGTTGGATTCAACTGTGAGAAGACTGTCTCACGACCTATACGTTGCCACGTAAGTCTCACCCTTAATCCAGGCTGGAGGCGTCCCATCTCCTGACTCCTGAGCAGCGATGTGTGAGTCGAGGGGGGAGTTCTCTCAGCCACTGCCGGCCCCACTGCAGCTCACCCCCAAAAGGATGCTGCTGCATTCTGGCACCGTGGCCCTCGGATTCCTGGTTTTCTGGTGGCCCCCTTCCCAGCCTGACTTCCTAACTTCAAGGCTTTAGTCGCTGGCCTTAACATGTGATTTCTACCAAATGTAATTTGGAGGCTGCACGGTACTTGGGGCTTCTTGGCAGGGTCCTTGGAACCACAGGGTCTGAGTGGTTTGGGGCCAACGTTCCACATCTAAACCCCCTCATACACAATTTCAGGACCTTGCATCTTGGAGCCGGGAAGGAGTTCAGGAAGCCGTCGGGCCAAATCTTCCATTCAGTGCAGGATTCCCTTCCGGGCATCCTGAGGACGCACCAGACCCCAGCTGCTGTGGAACACTTTGAGTAAAGCAGTTCTTCCCTATCAAGACGCCTCCCCACTGTGGACCTCTTGCAGGTCCGGTCTGCCCCAATATGCACAGGGCAGCCCTTCGGGAATTCACCTCCGCCCTCATGACCGTACGGAGAGCACACTGCGCTGGAGCCCAGAACCCTTCCCTCTGCGGTCTCCAACCTGAGCCCTGTGCAGAAGCATTAAGTACCCCGAGGATGGCTAAGGGGACCGAGCGTGCCCAGCTCTGCCCCTGCACCCCCACCCCATCCTGTTCTTGTCTAAGCCACGCGGTGGGCTCCTGTCCCAGATACGAAAATGCAAATGCACAGACCACTCTCCCCATCCTCTTCCTCTCACTCAGAGGAGATCTCTATCACAAGGGCCCAGTGGACACAGAAGCCAGACAGCAAACAGGATATTGCGTTACAGACACTGCTGCTCAGATATCTGATCCTGACTCTGGCAGTGGGACTGTGTGTGTGTCGGGGCGGGGGTGGGGTGGGGAGGGGGCAGGGGGGGATGACATGCCGTCTTCTTTGGCTTCAAGTCCATCAGTCATGCTGACCCCGGCCCCTGCCACTTCCTCCAATGAGCCTGAGCCCTGTGGCCTCTGCCTGTCTGGGTGCTGGGCTGCTGTGATGTGGCAGAAACAGCAGGAACTTTGGGGTCGGGTCTCTACTCTGCCCCTAACTAGTCATGAGATGTTGGGCAAGTTACTCACTCTCTGGAACCCCATTTTACTCCTTGTCAAATGGCAAAGCCAACGGTTTGTCCCCAGAGGGACAAACGTGTCCTGCCTGGCACGCAGGAGCCCTCGGTCACTGCTGCTATTATTACAGTCAGTGCACCTGCCGGGGAGGGCGGGCGCTGCTCTCGCTCCACTCTCAGCGGTCGGAGATCCGCCCTCCAGGCCCAAAGGAGACTCTGAAGCCATAGTCTGAATGTGGGGATGTCCACATTCCACCCAGAGCAACTGGCATTTCCTGTGTGACCCGGTCACCCAGTCCCTTTAACCAGAGCCGAGGGGTGCAGCCCTCCCACTGCCAATGTTCAGAGCCAAGTCAGCCAGTACGGGACCTACGCGCACCAGACACACATGGTGACGGTCATCCAGGGGCCCCCACAGGGGTGCTCTCGAAGCCCACTCCACAGTCAGACGAGGCTCAGCTAGAACTCATGGCCGGACGTTCACAGAACTAGCGATGGAGATAATTCTTTACAGCTGTTGGAAGTACCAACTGCGTGCCAGACCAGTGCAAGTTTTTCACACGGGTTATCTGCTTACTCTTAATCCCAGCAACCTGCCAGCAGGCCATCGCATCACCTGCGAGGAGTTCAGGTGAGGGCACCCTCTCTTTCAGGATGGGGCGGACAGCCTCGTTTGGGTCCTGGACAGAGGCCTGCACCGAATGAATCATCTGAGCCCTTCTCACATCTGCTAGTTCATTCAACAAACATCTGCAGAGTGAACACGGCGTCCTGGGTCACGTGTGCGCGTGTTTTCTCTAGGACACGATGAGGATGGGGCGGGAGCAGCGCTGGGGGGCGCTGAGGGCCCGCGGCATGCCGGATCCTGGAGGTCGGCCCAGCCAACAGCACGCATGCCCCCAGAAAACTGCAAGGGACTGTCAGTGGGTTGTAAGGTTCTGGGGCCAAAATCTGTTCCAGCCATGCTAGATTTTGAAAAAAGTTCTTTCTCAAGAGGCTTCTCAGATTGCAAATACGTTAATATGCCTGGAAAATCTGCAGGCACAGGGACAGGACTTGCGGCATGGCCTAAACTTAACCACAGTGCCCCTCACTCATGATGCTTCTCGGGAAATCCAGAACACTCTCTGGGAAACGCTTCCCTGCTCCATCGTGTCCCAGACTCTGGAGTGTGGCTGCCGGGGGGAGCTCTCCAAAGTTGGTGGAGCTGGAGCCTTCCCTCAAGAATCCAGTGACAAAGAGCAGCACACAGTCGCTTTCCGACCCCATGGGCATTCTCCTCTACAGGGCCGTCCTCTCTGCACCCCATCCATGCCCTTGAAGCTCCTCACCCACCCTTGTTCCTTCCCTTCCAGCACCTTCTCCCTCACCCTCTTCTAACAACCTTTTCTGTTACACAAAAAGAAGGATCTTGTTGTTTCTAGAACTTCCAGTGCTCTCAGTCAGTGGTGCAGAAACCCCTGGGTTAGGGTGGGGTGGGGGTTCTCCACCCCGGCTGCACAGGAGCACCACTGAGGGAAATTGAAAACCAAAGTTGCGCTGGCCGCATCCCACTTTCACTGATGTGGAATCTTCTGGGGTTGCTGGCGAGCCACTGGGTCGTAGAAAAGCTCCCTGCCATTCTCTGTGCTGTTGGGGCTGAGAAGCACTGGTCTAGGGGACATCCTCCCCTCCCTCGCCCGGGGTCTCTGCCGGCTCAGAAATTAGGAACGTCCACTCCCTTCCAGCACTGGGAGGGACTCCCTCTGTCACCTCCCTTCCACTCTGCCAAGGAGAAACTCCCCTTCCTGACGAGACAGAAAATGTCTTAAATCTTACTGACTGCGTTTCTTGAGAGGTGAGCGAATGCATTCTCCCAGTTCTCCTCGAATTTGGGACTTCTGGGAATCCAGCTAATGCACCCACTGAGATTCGTGAACCACATGATAGCTACCACCAAGGCTTTCCTCAGGCCACAGAGATGGGAGCCCCGTCTCTGATGGTCCCGTAAATGAAGGAGGCTTACTGGGGCCCCTACTGTTCCCCTCACCATGTGACGAGGAAGCTGCTAAAAGGCACAGCTGAGTCCAAGCAGAGAAAAAACCGCTGTGGACATGGCCAGGACTGTCTGCACCCACGATGCCTGGGAGCATCGTGCAACCAGGATGCCCTTTCTAATAACGTGTTCGGCCTTTCTGTGGCGTCTCTTTGGGCAAGAAATCGGCAACATGAAGCACACGGGTGTTTTGGAGCAGACTTCACCGGATGCTTCACCCTGAAGAAAGGACTCAGAACTTCGCCAGTGACAGTGTCTGCACATCAGCTCATGGAGACTGTGGCCCCTGGCTATGGGCTCAGGAAAATTAGCCTCCGTAGGACGCTGCCAGGCGCAGTGAGATTAGAGGCCCCAGAAAATCCCTCACGTGTGGCCTCGGCCTCCATGACCCCACAGAGACGGGTGCCCCTTTCCAAGAGAGCAGGAGGCATTACTGCACCGTGACTCTGGTTTGGGCACGGCACAAGATGCAGCAAGCGTGAGCCCTTCCCGGGGTGGAGGATGAGTGATGGCCCTTGCTCGAAAGAACACTCACTTGCTTTTGATCAGCCTATGAATAATGGGGAAATGACGACCTTTCAGTGCTCCCAAAAGAGATACTGATTGTTGGGATCCGATGTCAACCCCAGGATCCCAACTTTTATCCCAAAAGCAACAAGAGAGGGAGAGGAACTCCCCACCCCACTGGGTCTGAAGATGCCCAGCTGCCCAGGGTAGCCCTCCATCCTCTCCCCAGGGCTGAGCCACATCAGCTCCAGGACACAGGGACACCCAGAAAATCCAAGATTTCACCATCAGGCAAAGGGCAGGAGTAGTATGGATTCACACATGGGCATTACCGGATGCTGTGCTTAATTAATATAAGGAAATAAAATCTCTTTTTGAGGGAAACAATAAGGTGGGATCTAATCTAGACAGCAGAGGCACCCCTAATTTGGGCAGAAAATACAGGATACCCAATTAAAATCTCAAGTTTGGATAAACAACAAAAAAAAATTTTAGTATAAGTATATCCCAAATATTGCATAGGATGTACTTATGATAAAAAAATTCTTTGTTGTTTGAAATTCAAATTTTACTGAGCAGCCTGTATTTTTATGTGCTACATTTAGCAAAAGGAGGCAGGTCCCAAAGTGTCCAAACATGAGCAGAGCTCACCTGATGGCTTCTGCAATCCGGGTACTCTCCTTTCTCCTGTCACTGGACAACCGGCCAATTAGGTAGGAGTAATCTAGGCCGCTGCAGAATACGCTGCCCACTGCACTGAGAAGCAGCAGTTTGCTGTCGTCCGTGGCCGCGTTGCACAGCGCTCGCCGGACCTCCTTCATAATCTGCGGGCAGAGATGGATTTGTGGGGATGTTAAGTGTCTACCTATGAGCCAGGGGCCTTCAGACCTCAAGCCTGCCAGAGGCCTCACCCCTGAGGGCAGAGCCAAGTACATGTTCTCTTCCTGTGCAGGAAGTCTCCCCTGAATACAAGCCACATCCAGACTAAGCAAAGAAACACCAAAACCAGAGCTCCCCTGCAGCATCCCCGAAGCCGGCACAGAGTGCTAAGAAGGTGGCAGTGAGGTCACTCGCCACGGGCTGGGAAGCCTGGCTTGGAGCCGTGTAATCCCTGGTAAGTCTCTGCAAATCTTCTTCCAGCATTTACACGTTTGGCTCTTTTCAAAGGTGTGGGGAAAAAAAATTCCTATGAGCAGCCAGGTGAGGTATGTTAGCCTTCTCTAGGAGGCCAGGTTTAATTATACTCTTGCTTATCCTTAATTCAACTAAGACTTCTGTATGGCTCGTAGGTGGCACGTGGGAAGAGGGCTGTGGCATCAGAAACTCATAAAATTTTCAAGGTGCCAAAGAAAACAACCGTCAAACACAAATTCTGTATCCAGCTAAACTATCATTCAAAAGCAAGGATAAAAATGAGGCATTTTTCAGCAAAAGAATGTTTACCACTCTTAGACCCTCACTGGGAGAATTTAAAAAGGATGCACTTCAGAAAGAAGAAAACTATATTCAGAAAGAAAAGACTGACATGCAAGGAATAATAACAGCCAGCAAAGAAACATGGTGAATGTGTTGATAAATCAATATAAGAATGACTATAAAATCATCATACTGATATTGACCAACTGAGGGTGAGGGTTTGCACAAGGGTAGAACTGGAGTCCAGGTGATAATATTGTGTCTGATGAGAGAGGAATGACAACCACATGCCAAGGTTCTATGTCTGGGAGTGGTGGAGAGGCGATGATCACATTTAGGCTTCACTATGTGTTTGTAACTTAAGGATAACTTCTTAAAAGTACATGGATTACAATGAATGGGGAGGGGGGTAAAATAAAGAAAGCTCAATCACTCAATCCAACAGAAGTTAGGGAAGGAGGGAAAAATCAGTGCAGAAAAGGCATGGTAAGAGAAAACAAGGCATGCACTTGCCTGGGTGGAGCTGAGAGTCCAACTGGGGAGACAATAAGTGAACACGCTTTTAAAGGATCATTGTTAATTTTTCATTAGGCATCATCATAGGGTACAATGGGAAAATATTGTGAGAGCCAGTTTTTTTTTTAATTAGACTTTTTAAAGAACCCACTTATTAAGCCCTTGGAGGTGCCAGGGACTACATCGAGTCATTTCCACATATTTTACTCCAAACGATAATCCCATAGAGGAGGGAATGGGATGCTGATCTTGCAGGGAGAGTGAGGAAAACTCAGAGAAGTGACATAAGTCACCCGAGGTCAGAAGCAAGAGGCAGAACCATGGTGAAAATCTCACCCCCAGACCCCTTCTCTTTCTACTACTCCATACTGTAGGATGATTTCAGTAAATGGGTGAATTTTCACGGACAAAAGTAGGGCTGGATGTCAATCTAAATAGAGAATCTCCCAGCTGGTGCTCTGTGAGGGTGGGAGAGTCATTTTCCATTCTAACTGGGTATAAACCACAGATTTCCTCTGAACATCAAAAAAAGCGAATGGGCCACTATCTTGTGGGTCCTTTAAACCATCTGCCTCCAGAAATAGACATGCTCTGAACAATCCATGAACTCTATTTCTCTGAGAGGCAAATAAAAGAAAACCCTGCTGTAAAGATGTGAACTGGCATGCTACACATGACTCAGAGAGTGGCCTCTCTCACCGAGGCCACATTTACTAGTCAATTAGTAAAGACAAAATCAAGCAAAACGGCCACCTCCTTTACGAATTAAGCGCCAAGTCGATCTGTGCTTCACTCATGTGAGAAAAGTACAAACTATATGTTGTAATTTCAAGAATGCTATGTCTGGTTAGTATAGCTTTCCTTTTTCTTTCTCATGTTGATAATCCAATTTGGAGAGATGGCTGGAGGTTCTACCTCCTTGAAGGACCCCAAATTGTACAACGCAACCGGTTTGCTTAAAGTGAAACATTCTAAAATGATTACTTCCTTTGCCTTCCCAAACAGGATACTCTGCACACACATAACTGCCTCTCGATGGTCCCTTGCTAGCCTGTAACAGACCAGTCCCCTCAGAGGCTCCCAGGGAATGCATCTGTAACAAACGGTCCAAGACTGCTACGCATTTTGAAGCCCCAAATACATTCTTGAGATGGACTGCCCTCATTAGCTGCCACCTGCTCCAGATGTATCTGCTGGCGAAAGCACAATCCCCACTGCTACCCCTACCTTCTGATCTGCCATGCCTTGGGAGCAGATAACCAAATTCATCACAAGGGAGCCAAGGGCACCAGGATGGCTCAGTCGGTTAAGCGTCTGACTCTTGATTTCAGCTCAGACCATGACCTTGCGGTTTGTGGGTTTGAGCCCCATGCTGGGCTCTGCACTGACAGCATGGAGCCTGCTTGGGATTTTCTCTTTCCCTCTGTCTCTGCCCCTCCCATGTGCTTTCTCTGTCTCAAAATAAATACATAAACTTAAAAAAAAAAAAAGTGGGTCAAAAGGGGGGAGTAGACCAGAGTCCCCCTCTCTACTTCATCTCTACTTGCTAAAATCAGTCACCCAGGGCCCATCTCAGCTGTGACCACCTTCATGAATGCTTTCCCACATATCCCTGACTAAATGCAAACTTTTCCTTCTCCTGACACCCCAGTGTCTTAAATCCCCCCTAAGACACTTGTGACAAGCCCCCTTGTAGGATGTGAGCATCTTGGCCTCACCCTACCTCCTGCTTGATTTAAATCCCCGATAGGTGGCCCTGAAGATGGCCTTCAAGGATCCCCTCCATGGTAGTCACATGCTTGTGGCATCTCCTCCCCTTGAGGGTAGACTAGACCCGGTGACTCATGTCCAACCATGAAATATAGCAAGAGTGATGGGATGTCCCTTTCAAGAGGAGACTGGGATATGAAAGGGCACAGCCTGTCTTGGCTATCCTGTTTTTCTCTCTCTCCTCTTGGAGCTCTTAATCTGGGGAAGCAAGGTGTCATGTCACGAGTTGCCATAGGGAGAGGCAAATCCATAGCCCATAGGAAGTAACCACATAACAGGGAACTGATGTCTCTGGATAGTGACGACCTCAGACCTGCCATCAGCACTTGGGTGAGCTTACAAGTGGATCCGCCTCCACTGAGCCTTCAGCTGAGACCGCAGCCCCAGACAACATACCTTGACTGCAGGCTTTGACAGACCCTGAGCCAGAGGCATCCAGCTAAGCCACACCAGGATTCCTGACACACAGAAACTGTGAGATAATATTCGTTGTTTTAAGATGCTAAGTTTAGGGCAAATTGTTATGCAGTGACAGATAACTAATATAATTCCTTAAAAGCTAAAACAGTCTTCTACTCATCTGTAGAACCCTTGTAACACCTAGTCCAGAACCCTGCATATAAACAAAACCTAGTTAGTGTTTACTGAATCGAATGAGTAGCACAATATTTACCTCCTCAAGAAGTTTGCAGTGTAATGGGGGAACCAGACATTTAACAACCTACCACACAAATACATGTTCACTAACAACCGTAACGAGTTCCAGAGGGGAGGGGTGCATAGTGAGAGAAGGATATAACCTGGGCAGGGAGCTGGGTGGGGAGGGGTGGGGGTGGGGGGTCACTCCTGCAGATGTGGTGGCTGAGCTGAGACCCGAACGAAGTGTAAGGCCACTAGGCAAGGAGGAAGGGAAGGAGGCACAGGTATGTGCAAAGGCCCTGGTGCAGGCGTGAACATGAAGCAAGCCAGGCTGATTGGAGTGCAGGAGGAGGGAAGGAGGCTGTGTGGCGCAAGGCGAGGAGGGTCGCAGAGTTGGGCAGATCGGAACACAGGGGCCTCACCAGGCCGCGTGAATCGTTCTGATTCTTAATCAGTGCAACTGGAAATCACAGATGCATCTGAAATGCAGGAGCACACGTGTACACGTGCATGTGCACGTGCGTGTGTAGAAGGCGTGCCTTGATCAGATTTGCATTCACGGCAGATCACTCTGCCTGCCGTGCGGAGAACCGATTGCAGGGGAGGAAATATGAAAGAGCACACTTGTTAGTAGGTGACTGCAACCGTCCAGAACATATTGGTCAGGATGGAAACAGGGAGAAAAAAGCATGTTAGCGGGCCGTTCAAGGATTAAAGCTAACAGGCCTTGGGGGCAGTATGGATGTGGTGGGTGTGATCCAGGGGTGTGAGCTGTGATTCCTGCGTGTCCACTGTGCCCCCGGGATGGCGGTGGTGCGGCTCTCTGAGTCTGGGAGAACTGCAGAAAACCGGGAGCTGAGCGAAGGCTTGGGGTCATCTCCCAAAGGGGGAGTAGATGAGTTTTAATCACCAACACTTTGGGCAATCTATTTTGCTGGCTCTTTCCTGAAGGGGCATTTTCATTATCTTCCTGGTTCTTTGCAATATTACAGACAGGAGAAATATTACAACATACCCTCTAGCCTCAGAATCTAGTTAACACACCCAGTAATGTACGAATTTCTGCCCATGAGGCCAATCCGACCAACGTCCCACGTACAACCAGAAAAAGAAATTCAATCATGACATGCAGGGTGGCCTCACCCCAGCTGCTCCGTGAATAAGTAAGGCTGGTCTGCTGGAGACCATTAAATCACCTCTGTTTCATTTTAACAATGATGGGAACATTTATTGAACGCTTCCTGTGTGCCAGGCATTCTGTGAGCCTCTTTGCAGACATGATCTCTAATCCCACAAGCAAGATATAGTATAACTTCTACAAATGAGGAAGCTCCAGAGAGGCAAGGTAACTTCCCAAGGTGAGATGGTGGAGGAAGGATGCAAGCCTCGTCTACTAGCCTCCGAAATCTATATTGCTCTAACACCGCCTATTCGTTTCACTGGGATCTTTCTTTCAGGGCTACTTTACCCAGTTGGCCAGCTTATCTGTAGAGTCAATCCACTTTGGTTGTTGAGACAGCTGAAAATACCAGATCAATATTTTTTTCCACTTTCCTCCTGTTCTGTTACTGACAGACACCAATTAGGAATGGAACCCCTAATTAACCAAGCCCGCGTCCCAGGAGCGGAGAACCTGTGCACCTGACATCAGCTGGATGCCACACGTCGTCCGTGGTGAGTAGGCAATGGTTAACACACAAAGCTGTTCAAAGAGACAGAATGAACTGGGAGACTTCACATTTATTCGACCTGCGGAAGGAAAACGCTGTGCCTTTTAAAAGCTTGCTTTTAAAATGTAGTGAAGTAGAAAAAAATCCAAGAAGAATTGGTCTCATGTGAATATTTCATGATGAGCTTAAAATAACAAGGTTTCCATGTGTATAAATATGGGAAGGGCAGCCTTCAGGGTAAACGACAGAGGTCTATACAGCAGAGAACCCTCAGGTGGTTCCTGAACGTGCAAGAGAGAGACCCCAAAACACACCCCTGCGATTAAGCCTCTGTGTCTTTGCTGCTCCTACGGAAATCAGAGGGTGCAGGATATCGCAGGACAAGGAGAGGGGGGTGTGGACTTCGCCGTCTTCCGCAGGCCAGGCACTGGTCTGAGTGTAAGAAACAATACAGTGGCCACAAGTAGCAAGGGTCCTGCTCCCTGAAGGTTCTATTCCATTAAGCTGCATGATCCTAAGCCTGTCAAGGTCTCTAAACCTGCATCATCTTGTCTGTAAGGGGTGGCTCATAACAACCCTACATTGGAAGGCTCCTGGATGAGGAAATGAGATAAAGAGTAAACACAAAGCATGAAGAGCCACGGGTAGCTGGTACTGTCACTGTTTTTGTTGTTTACCACTCTGCCACCCTGTCCCAGGTCGGTCTAGTTGGAGAGGGCTGCTTGGATTCATCTTTTCCCACATTTGCACCATCAAGAATCTCTTGAAAAATATCCATCTTATTTCTTCATTGTTCCCCCCAAGTACCCACAGACAACATCTTAAATGGTGCTGTCTACGTAAGAGCATCAAGTATGCACTGTTTCCCCGTTCTGTTCACCTAAAATATAAGCCTCATTAGCATTAAGAAGGTAAGGTGGGAAAAAAAGCAGGTAAAACGGACTTGATCAAAATTTTAAACATTGCACATCCCAGGACACCATCAAGAAAGAAACAAGACAACTCAGAGGATGAGAGCATCTTTTCAAACCCTACATCTGATAAAGGAGGCTTAAAACTCAATAATTAAAAACAGTTTTAAGAATAGGCAAAGGATGTGAAGAGACATTTCTCCAAAGAAGACAAGTAACCAATAAGCACACGAAAAGATGCCCACCATCGTTAGTCATCAGGAAAATGCAAATCAAAACCACGGTGACACTACCCGACACCCACTCGAACGGCTATAATAAAAAGGACAGATGATAACAAGTGTTGACGAGGAAGCAGAGAAATGAGAGCCCTCGCACACGGCCAGTGGGAATGTAAAATGGCACAGCCTCTGTGAGAAACAGTCTGGCAGTTCCTCAGAAAGTTACATCCAGAGTCACCACACGACCCAGTGGTTCCGCGACGAGGAGTATCTCCAAGAGCACTGAAAACATGTTCACACACAAAAAAGACCCATGCACGAGTGTTCGTGGCAACAGGAGTCACAACGTAGTAGCCAAAAGGGGAACCGACACAAATGTCCATCACGGAATGACTAAGGGACAAAATGTGGCACATCCATACCATGGCAAAGTCATGACGCACTGACACGCGCTACAGCACGGATGAGACTTCACGCTCAGTGGAAGAAGCCAGTCACAGAAGACCACACGCCATACGATTCCATCTATGTAAAATGTCCGGAATCGGCAAATCCGTAGCAGCAGAAAGGAGATTTGCGGTCACCAGGGACATGGCGAGGGAGAATGGGGAGGGGATGCTGGCGGACGGAGGGTTTCCTTTGGGGGTGTCGGGAATGCTCTGGAACCAGATCGTGGTGATGGTTGCATGACCTTGTGAACAGACTAAAAAAAACATGTGCATTTTAAAAGGGTGAAATTTATGGCACGTGGATTATATCTCAATTGAAAAAAAAAAAAAACAGCAGGAGAGCCGAGTGAATATAATTCCGTCCAAAGCAAAAAAAATTTGACATGCCGCAAAGCCCAAGATATGGTATTTGGATTCTGGGGCTGCCCTCTGACTGTGTGACCCTGACTCATTTTCTGAATCTCTCTGTTTGCTGAGATCTTCGTCTATAAAATGGGATAGGATCACTACCTGGACAGAAAGATCAAATGGGTAATGTAGGTGAAGTGATGAGCGCATTGTGCCCCACAGTCAAGTTTGTGTGTGGGACACAAGAGGAAGCCAGAGCCCCGTTCTGAACAAGAAGCCCTCTCCAGCCTGACCCTCCCCTCTGGTCCCCTGTCTCTCACCTCAGGGGTCAGCGCGTTGTTGTCCGAGGTCTGGCTGGACAGCAGGATGTGTGTGAACCCCTCTTCCTTCCGCACGACAATGTCCCGAAACCTACAGTTGCTTTCGTTCTGGCGGACGCTGTACCTGAGCCTCTTGTCAAAGACATAGTCCTTCTCTGCTTCCAGCTTCCTCTTCACGGGGCTGTGCAAGTTTAATCCCCCGTTGGTCAGAGCAGAGCCTTCCAAAATCAGACAAAAAAAGTGAGAAACCAACCTAGGAGCAATCACACCAGAGCGTGATCACAGAACGTTCAGATTCTCACAGAAAGGGTTGGATGTGGCTGGGACCCCCCCCCGTTCACCCTCCTCTGTTCTTGGGTGGAGAATGGCCCAGGGCTTAACTGCCACAGCTCCAAGTTTGAACTAAGAGAGAGAGCTCTGTGGAGGGCCTGGTATGATCTTTGATAGCCTGTGAGCCTCAGCTTCTGTTCCGAGGCCTTTGGCAACAAGGAACCCCCTACTTTGAAATCTGATGGCTGAAAAACAAAACAAACAAACCAAAAAAAAAAAAAAAAAAAAACCTCTGCAGTTTTATTCGTAATTACCAAACACTGGAAGCAACCAATCTGTCTTTTAACTAGGTGAATGGATAAACAAAACGGCACGTTTGTATAAGGGAATATTACTCAGCAATGAAAAGAAAGCTAGTTACCAGGCCGTGAAAATACACAAATGAATCTTAAACACAGAATGCCAAGTGCAAAAGGCCAGTGAGAAGGGTTGTACATTGCATGATTCCAATTCCATGACATTCTAGAAAAGGCAAAAGGAGAGAATCAGGCAAGAGATGTGTGGTTACCAGGATCAGGTGGAATCCGAGCAGGTAGAACAATGAAACACAGGGGATTTCCGAGGGTGGGGAAGCTATTCTCTAGGATACCCTGATGGTGAATGCGGGACATGAAGCATCTGTCAAAACGCAAAGAACTTTGCAGCACAGACAGTTAGGCTTAAAGTACGCGTTTAAAATAAACACATTTACGAGACTGGCGGGATCCAAGGAGGGAATACAGAAATGTGATCAAAGAATCTGACTGTATGACAAATGCATGAGAGAAACAACCTCGGGGCACCTGGGTGGCTCAGTTGGTTGGGCATGCCGACTTTGGCTCAGGTCATGAGCTCACGGTCCGTGGGTTCAAGCCCTGCATCGGGCTCTGTGCTGACAGCTCAGAGCCTGGAGCCTGCTTCGGATTCTGAGCCTCCCTCTCTCTCTCTGCTCCTCCCCCACTCATGCTCTGTCTCTGTCTCTCTCTGTGTGTCTCTCTCTCAAAAATAAACATTAAAAAAAAAGAAAGAAAAGAAACAATCTCACTGAAGGGGGCAGGAGTGCCTCAGCACCTCAGAAACTCTAGGAATGACTGGAGTCTGTAAAAACTAAAGGCAAAACAGCCTGCTAGAGAAATGGTGTCCTGTAGTTGGCAAAGCCGATTCCTGAGGAGGTGGGGGAGTGTTCAGAATTCTGATACCGTTATCCAGGCATGCTGGAACTGGACAATTCAGTAAATGGATGGCAGACGGTAGGATCCACACTTTCGACCGCCTGGAGTATAAGGTTACAGATAGGTGAGGGCCGGGGTCTAGAACGATCCATGGGATAGTGGATTCAGAGTGGAAGGCATCACGCTTAGCTCAATACTGGTATAGACAGTTACACTGACAGTTACAGGTATGTGTGCGTACAAAGGGTAGTAGGCACATGTGTATGTCCTTGCTCCGTCAGCGGAGAGGGCCCAGAACCAGTGACATCCCAACAGCAGTGGGCACACCTAGGGCCCAGACGGTGGTCTCGGATGCAATTCTCAACAAAAGGAACCAGGACTCCCTGGAGAAATGGCTGACTCCAGGCCTGGGGCAGGAAACACATGAGATAAGCTTGTAGTGGCTGAAAAGGAATGAAGTAGCAAAAAATAACATAAAAAATAAAAAAATAACCTCCCCAACGATGAGGCATGTGGGGAGCCGATCCAAAGAGCTCCCAGCGGCCAACGATGCACCAACTTGAGCCACACAACAAAGGAGTATTTGCATTCTAACTGGAAGCATAAAATCAATATCCAGGAGTCCATAATGTCGTTAGTAGATCATTAAATTAATAAATAAATGGGAGAGAAGAGGCGAGTCTCCCAGGCACAAGAATTCCCAACAGTTTACGGAGACCCTCTGCCCACAGGGAGGTGGAGCCTGAGTGCCCACTCTATAGGTGCGGGTTGTGCCCCGTGACTTCCTTCCACACGGCACAGTGTGGAAAGTTTGGGGTCGGGAGCAGTAGCTGGACAGTGGAGACACCTGACTGGGGCAGATGGAGAAGTCAAAGTGTCCCCCACCACCAGGTGACAAAGACCAACATCAACCGCGATGAGTTAACGGCGACGGCGTGTGCCCTCACGACGGGTGCGGTCTTCCTCCCCCCAACCCACAACTCCGGTCTAGGCAGGAGTAAAAGATCGCACAAATCCAAATTGGGGGGCACTGTACACAATACTTAATCAGTATGCTTCAAAACTGTCAAGGTCATCAAAAACCAGGAATGTCGGAGAAACTGTCACAGCCCAGAGGAACCTAAGGAAACACGACAATCCCAAGAAGGGTTTCTGGAACAGATGTTAAGCAACAACTACGGAAAGCCGAATAAAGCATGGACTTTGGTTGATAACAATGCGTTGTTACTGGTTCATCACTGTAGCAAATGCGTCACTAATGTAAGACGTTGGGAGGAAGCAGAGTGTGGTGTATAGACGAACTCTCTGTATTACCGTCCCAATATCTCTGTAAATCTAAAGCGGTTTTAAAAGTGAAGCTTCCTTTATTTTAAAATTTAGTAACAAAAAATTTTTAAAACCCCACAAAACAGTTCTCAGGCAATTCTGACAGGCAGGCAGGTTTGAGAACCCGGGCCAGTGGCTTTTACACTTGAACACACATCAGGAGCACCTGAAGAACTGTTAAAAATCCACCTGTTGGGGGGCGCCTGGGTGGCTCAGTCGGTTGGGCATCTGACTTCAGCTCAGGTCACGATCTCGCGGTTTGTGAGTTCGAGCCCCGCGTCGGGCTCTGGGCTGATGGCTCAGAGCCTGGAGCCTGCTTCTGATTCTGTGTCTCACTCTCTCTCTGCCCCTCCCCCGTTCATGCTCTGTCTCTCTCTGTCCCAAAAATAAATAAACGTTAAAAAAAAAAAAAAATTAAAAAAAAAAAAATCCACCTGTTGGGCCCATCCCAAACTGCCACCACTGCTTCAACATCCAGGCTTTGAAAACCAGGGTCCAGACAACCCAGGGGGTCATCCATCACCAGGCGCCTCCCTGATGTCGAGTGAGCCCCATGCTTGAACGCTGGCGAAGGTCTGAAAATCGTGTGGAGTGTCACCATTTCTGCCCGGGGTGGTGGGTGACTGACCCACGTAGGATGGGCTGCCGTGGTGTAGGAGGAGGGGCGCAAGGAGACACACAGAGGGACTTACTACGTGTGGACCATTGTTGGAACCTTTTTGGCAGGGATGCTGGAACGCGACCGGAAGCTGGCCCCCACCCTCAGAAAACGACTTCATGGACAGAGCGAACATGCCTTTTGCAGGCCCTCCAAGAGCAGGTTATGAGTATTACAAGAGAGAACATATCTGGGGCGCCTGGGGGGCTCAGTCGGTTAAGCATTCAACTCTTGGTTTTGGCCCAGGTCATGATCTGACAGTTTCCTGAGTTCGAGCCTGCTTGGGATTCTCTCTCTTTCCCTCTCTCTCTGCCCCTTCCCCCACTCACGCGGTCTCTGTCTCTGTCAAAATAAATAAATAAACTTTAAAAAACTGTTTTAGTAAAATAAATAATTTTTTTTTTTAAAAAGAGAGAATATATTTAAAGGACCCGGGATATAATAAGCAATTAATAGATGGTGGCTCTTACTTGCTTTATAGTCATTATCACCCTGCTCAGCACAAAAGCATTCCGGCAATATTTTCTGCATGAACCCTGTCTCTCCAACAGTACTCCAAGGGTCTCAAGGGCACGATGCTCACACACAGCATAGCCCAGCCTACTACCTGTGGACCAAGAAGTCTACAGGAATTGTTCCTTGGCCCCTAGAGTCTTGGGTCACCCTAGGGATGGACTCACATCCTTACTTAGGTGGGTCTCGGGATCTCAAGAACCAAGGCCAAGGCAGGGAGCAGAAATGGTTCCCTGGACCCCTCCTTCCGCCTGCTGGGTCCCTATCGAGGTGAGCGATCAGCCACAAAGGGGCACAGAAGCAGCAGGGCCCGTGTTGTCCCACAGCTTCCTTGAAGCCTCCTCCTTTTGTACTTTTCTGTTACTCAAGGCAACCGGGCTTCGTCAAGCCCCGCGATGCAGGTGAAATGACTCCATGAACTCCGGAAAGTAAACGTGAGCATTTAATTAAAAGGCGGGTGTAGAGGGAGCTGTTTCTTCAGGGTTAACCTCAAAATCTTCAGCTCCCTGCCAGAGCTTCCTAATTGGAGCTGGCCCTGGTTTCTGTAGAGCCCAGGCAGATCGTGTGCCACGGGCACAGGGCCCGTGCCACGGCCCTGCTGGCAGATGTTAGTGCATCGCAGAAGCGGCTCTCAGAGGACACTGGTTCCCGTCGGTGACAAGTCAGAAGCTCCGGGGCCCTTGCATGTCAGCGCCTTCCAGAGCTGGGAGAGGTCTGACCCGAGTCCTCCTGTCCCCCAACCAGGTCAAGGTGCTAATTTACAATTCTATTAGAGAGGAGGAGATGGGGTTTACCTTTTGTGAGCAGCTCTGTGAGGTCTACGAATTTCTCAGCAGTCCTAGGTAAAGTGCCATTCTGTGTCCGTTTTGCAGGTAAGGAAAAGTGAGTAACTTTGCAGGAAGCCACAAAGGTTTTACATGGTAGAGCCAGGATTGGAGCCCAGCTCTCCCTCATTGTATTTATTCACCCTGACCTCACAGACTTTGCTTCGTGTGCAGGAGATGAAGAGGAAACAAGCCAACTATTACCTAAATAAAATAGTGACAGATGGGAAAATACAGGAGACAAAATGGAAACTAATAGGGGCAGGGGCCTCTGAATTCAACGCCCATGGCCTTTCTGCATGGCCGTCTGCACAGGAAAAACCAACCCCCAAAAGACCATCTGACCAAATAAACTATAAAACGTTCTGAGGAAAACAGACCTGTTTATCCTCTATCAGGACCCTGGGCTCAGACCTCTGATGGTGACTCGGAAGGTGCCATCTCTGGGCCAAAACAAGGAGAAGAGCCCCCGCCCCCCCACCCCAGGGCCTGAATTCACATGGAACCTGAGTGGCTAACATGGCCCTGCATTTTCGGAGATGCAGAGGACAGTTGCGCCCCAGAGCCCCTCGGACTCTGCCCTCAAAGCGTCTCCCCTTCAGGGGCATCACACTTCCCAAGACTGGCAGGCAGACCAGGAAGACACCGTGGGAAACACAACATGCCAGAAGCATGGACACTCCAGCCCTGTGTTTGGTACCTGTGAGAAGCTAAGAAGCCACGTGAGCTCCTGAGCACGAGTCTCCTTGATGATAACATGAGGTTCACAGTACCTGCTTTTCGAGGTTGGGGTTTTTTTTTTAGTTTATTTGTTTATTTTTTTTTGGGGGGGGGGGTGCACATGTGTGAGCCGAGGAGGGGTAGAGAGAGATGGAGAGAGACAATCTCGAGCAGCCTCTGTGCTGTGAGCGCAGACTCAGGGCTTCAGCCCACGAACGGTGAGATCATGACGTGAGCCTAGATCAAAAGTCGAGCGCTTAACCGACCGAGCCACCCAGGCGCCCCGGGTTGTTCTGGGTTCAGCTGAAGAACTAATATGAGGTTAGCAAGTGCCCGGCTCACCCCAGGCACGTCACAGATGTTAGCGGAAGGACCCCAAGTCATTGCAAAAAAGAGGCATGAACTGGTGAGTCCTCCCGGCCATGTCCTCCCAGCCCCTAAGGCTAAGGCACAAACCCAGGAGGTAGCATTCCAGGCACAGAGCAGACTGTGAACCCATAAATCAGGGTGAAACCCAGTAAAGGGCCAGCGTATACACCCCACACTCCCTCTCATGAGCTGCGAGGCTGGGTGGCTCACTCACCCACTCCGGGCCCCCTTTCCCTCCTGTGGCCTCGGAAAAAACATTCCTGCCTCACAGGACTGTCGCCCATGAAAGGAAGTGATGTCAGCTGCATTTCTGGGACATAGGACAGTTTCCTTCCTTCTTTTCCCTTCAAACCTTCCCACATTCCTTCCTTCAGACTAAGCACAAAGGAGTATTTGACGTGAAGAAGTTTCCATAAAATCACGCCCTGACACAGCCCCTCTGCTCCAAGCACGCGGAAGTGGCAGATAAATACTGGGCTCACAAACAAGATAATCATCTCTGTGCGTGACAGGCAGAATGTCAACACAAAGCACTACGTGGGGCTGGGAGCGCCGGGCAGGAAGCACACTCGAGGACGGCACACACCAGGGTCCCACGCGAGACGGGAGAGGGGACCCAGGCCCACGGCCGGATGCCAGGGGGTGGCATGAGGTCCCCTCCAAGAAGGCAAAACAGCAGTAACTCGACCACGTCCATGACCACGGCTCTGTCGGCAGCTCTGGGCCAGGTGGAGGCAAACACCAACTGTTACGGGGGTGCAGGGGGAGAGAAAGCAAAGAAAAACAAAACAAAAACCCCCCTCTTGGAACGAGCCCATACACCAGAATCCCCAAACCTGAAGACATGCTTAGAAACCTTGCCAACAATATCAACGCTTGTGACATAAATTGCTCCGAAGAAGATGAAATGAGTATCAAGGAATGATGTGACAAGGACTTTAAAACAGGAATGCCTCAAATATTCAAAGTGACAGGTGCAAGGAAAAAAAAAAAACAAAAACAAAAACAAAAACACATTCATTGACAATAAACAAGAAATTCTCAGACAAAAGCAGACAGAAAAAACAAAAAGGTAAAGAACAAATGAAAAAGTAAACAGCTAACGGGAGAAAAGTATTTCCATATCACAGATAGAAAGCTAAGATTCCCACGCTGTAAGAGGTTTTATTTACGTATTTTTTAAATTAAAAAAAAATTTTAAGTTTATTTTTGAAAGAGAGACGGAGAGAAGGGGAGGGAGAGAGAGAGAGACAGAGAGAAACCCAAGCAGGCTCTACACTCTTAGCACAGAGCCTGACATGAGGCTCGAAGTCATAAACCATGAGATCATGACCTGAACTGAAATCCGGAGAGGGACACTTAATCGACTAAGCCACCCAAGTGCCCTTATTTATTTTTTAAAGTTTTATTTATTTATTTTTGAGAGCAAGAGAGAGAGCATGCAGAGGGGCAGAGAGAGAGAGAGAGAGAGGGAAACAGAGAATCCCAAGCAGCCTCCACACATTGCCAGCACGGAGCCTGATGCAGGGCATGAACTCAAGAACGGTGAGATCATGACCTGAGCTGAAATCAACAGCAGGTTGCTTAACCAACGGAGTCACCCATGTGCCCCCCCCTCCATAAGAAGTTTCACAGGCTGGAGACAGAAGCCCTCAAATTCCTCCTTTACTAAAGACAGAAGATACGGGCAGGGATTCACAAATATTACATGAAACTGGCCCTTAAACATAAGACCTCAACTTCCTTTAATAATGCAAATTAAAACCCGTAATAATGGAGTAAAAATTAAAACTATACGGAGATGCCATTTCTCAGCCACCTGCTTGGCAAAAGTTCAAAATCCTAACACCACATTCTGCCAGAGAGGATGTGAGGAGGTGGGCACTCTCTTAATTGTGGGTGGAAGGCAAAATGGCACAACAGTGATAGGAGGGAATTTGGCAACATTTGACAAAACTATTTATGCGTTTACTCTCAACCCACCAATCCAATTCTAGAAATGTGACACGAACATACACCTCTAACAACACAAAAATATATGTTTAAGGTGACTCCTTACAGCACTATTTGCAATTTCAAAATGTTGGAAACTATCTAAATAATATCCAAGCAGAGATTGGAGAAGTAAACTAGGGTGCATCCACACAATGGAATACTACACAGCTGTGAACAAAAAAACGAACGAGCTCTTTCTCCATGAACTAATAGGACCTAGTTTCCAAAATATATCTTCACATGGAGAAAGACAAGGTACAAAAGTACTTTACCTTTAGTGTAAGAAAAAAGGGGAGGGGTGCCAGGGTGGCTCACTCATTTGAGTGTCTGACTCTTGACTTCGGCTTAGACCACGATCTCACAGTTCATGAGTTCAAACCCCCCGTGAGGCTCTGCAATGACAGTGTGGAGCCAGCTTGGGATTCTCTCTCTCCCACTCTCTCTCTGCCCCTCCTGTGCTCATGCTCTCTCAAAATAAACAAATAAACTTTAAAAAGGAGAAGAAAGGGGAAATGGATAAATCTGATTTTTTTTTCAAAAAGAAATACAGGAGGAATAAACCAGGAGACAATGAAACTGGTTACCCAAGCACAAGTGGGTGGCAGAGAGAAGAGAAGAAGGGGTGAAGGAGAGCTGACACTTCTCTGAGTGTGTCTTTTTAAGTCCCAGAAATATATTAAAGCACGTCAAGAAAATAAAATCAATAAGGATGAAGAAAAAGAAACTGAACATAAATCAAAAGAAAGGAATTTAATCATATTTCAAATGAAGAACATAGGTACACAGGGGGAGAATAGAGAGCCAATATGAATGACTTTTGAATGCAATATTATGACTTCTATACCCTCAAACAAACCTTGAACTCTCCTTAGTGTGTCGGTTTGCATAGTGGTAAGGGTGGATCAGTTCCAAAACTATTTTACAGGCAGTCTAGGGTTGAGCAAACAAGTAAATGCATGATGTTGTGGACAGACAGCGTTCTCTCGACGAAAGAAGGGTCAAAAGAATATGAAATGGGTGAAGGCGAGGAAGAATTCAGTGGGATTAGAATGCAAGAAACTTGGGGAATAATAGGAAAACTTGGAATGTGGATCATAGATTAAAGTATTGTATCGATGTTAAATTTCTGACATTCACAACTGTACTGTGTTGACTTAAGAGAATATCCTTTTTCTTAGAAAATACCCATACTGGGGCACCTGGGTGGCTCAGTCGTTTGGGCGTCCAACTTCAGCTCAGGTCATAATCTCACAGCTTGTGAGTTTGGGCCCCATGTAGGGCTCTGTGCTGACAGCTCAGAGCCTGGAGCCTGCTTCAGATTCTGTGTGTGTGTGTCTCTCTCTCTGCCCCTCCCCTACTCATGCTCTGTCTCTCTCTGTCTCTCAAAAATAAATAAACATAAAAAAATTTTTTTTAAAGAAAAAAGATTACTATGGGGGGCATGATGTATGTAATCCATACTCAAATAGTTCAGAAAAAGAACAATAATCTATATAAAATTTGTATAATCATTTATCATAACTTATGAGTATATATGTATGTGAGTCTATATCTAAACATATACATATATGTACATAAACATATGTACCAAGAGAGGGCAAGCATGGTAAAATATTAAAAAACCTGATGAACTCAGGGGCGCCTGGGTGGCTCAGTCGGTTGAGTGACTGACTTCAGCTCAGGTCACTATCTCACAGTTTGTGAGTTCGAGCCCCGCGTCGGGCTCTGTGCTAACAAGCTCAGAGCCTGGAGCCTAGTTCAGAATCTGTGTCTCCCTCTCTCTCTGCCACTCCCCCACTCATGCTCTGTCTCTCTCTGTCTCAGAAATAAATAAACATGAAAACATTTTTTTTAATAATAAAAGCCTGATGAATTGAAAAGAGCTTCTTTACAATGCTTTCTGTAAACTTTAAATTACTTCATTGCTTTATTTATTTATTTATTTATTTATTTATTTATTTATTTATTTTAGAGAGAGACAAAGCATACAAGTTGTAGGGAGGGGTAAAGGGAGGGGGAGAGAGAATCTTAAGCAGGCTCCATACCCAGCACAGAGCCCAATGAGGGGCTCGATCCCACGACTCTGGGATCATGACCTGAGCCAAAATCAAGAGTCTGATGCTCAAATGATTGAGCCACCCAGCCGCCCCTGTAAGCTTCAAATTACTTTAAAACAAAAAGTTAAATACACATTTAAAAACAAATATCCTGCAAGTAAGAATCAAACTAAAATTCCATACATGGGGTAACTGTAAGAAAAGAATATTTGAGGAGCACCTGAGTGGCTCAGTCGGTTAAGCATCCGACTCTTGATTTCAGATCAGGTCATGATCTCACGAGATCAGGTTCCATGCTGGGCTCTGCACTGAGTGTGGAGCCTGCAGCCTGCATTAGATTCTATCTCTCCCTCTCTCTCTGCCACCCCCCACCACTCATGCATATACTCTCTCTCGCTCTCAGAATAAATGAACATTTAAGAAAAAAAGAAAAAGAGTATTTGAAGAGACAATAGCTGAGTGTTTTCTAGAACTTTAAAAAGAATTCAAGTTCTTAGTTTGAAAGAGCACTCTGGTTATTAAGCAAGATAAAGAGACAAATGATAATGAAACTGCAGAATGTCATGGGTAAAGATCTTAAAATGCAGCCTAGAGGAAAAAAAACCCACATTATCAAAAAGGGTTGACAGACTGATAGCGACAGCAATAACACTAGCCTGGAAAGAAAAAGGAACTTCTACCAACGGAATGCTAAGAATGCAGTGTCAACCAAGAACTTTATACCCAGCTAAACATTTAAAGGCCTGAGTAAATGGGCATTTTCAGGTATCCCACTGCTAACAGCATTTATATATCAGAGTCTGGAGGAACTATAAAGAGAAACTTCACCATATAAAACAGTTAATTCAAAGGGAGACATAGGACACAAGAAACAAAGTTAGCCTTAAAAAATTTCAATAAATGTGATGACTGGCTATAAAAATAATAAACATAATCTTTGGTGTTTAACAACACGGGGTACACAAAACAAAAACGAGATGTCCAATGAGAATTTAAAGCCAAGCAGTGTCCTCCTTGCTATATTCAATAGGAGGACATCATATTTGTTTGAAAAAAAACTTCAGAGTTGAGCAAAATAAAAGAAAAAAACCAAATATATATTAGTAATCACATTAATCTGAGAGAAGATTAGATTAATATATTAAAAGATAGGGATAATCAGATGAAATAAAAGATGAAAGAATCCGGATGTGTGAAGGATTCCCTAGGGAGGGACCCTTCAAGCCAGAAAAGGTCATCTTAGCTCAGCTACAGGGAGAAGGAAACCTGGCCAATCAACCGAGAAATGGAAGAACGACTCTGAAAGTACCAAGAAATGGCATGCGGTTGTCAATGTGCAGGAGGAAAGAAAGATGTGTCAGGAAATGCCCTACAGTTTGCAAGATACAGAAAGAAAAACAGAAAAACACGCAACCTGCCCTGGGACGGGGGAAGGCAGAGGCAAAGGGCTGGAGGGGGCCACAGAGGACTGGACGGACGAGGGATGGACCGCAGGAGACTTGTACCATATAGGATCAGTTTTCAGGAAACATAGCCAGGCCAGGCAGGACTCAGGGTCTTTGCCCAATTTCCACACCGAGACCATGTCAAACCTCAGGCACAAGAGAGCACCAGGCTTCCTCTGGACAGGGAAGAAGGAAGGGGCAGTTTAGACAGATCACAGAGGATGCTACCACCAACTGATGGATGTACTGTCCACGCTGCTTCCACACTTAACGTGGTCTTTCACAGAAACTCAGGCAGCTCTTTGGTTATCATGGACAGTGGGGTTAGGAGAGATCTACACCTGCCCAGAACAAACCAAAATGGAGACTTCAGGGTCAGGAAGCTTCATCCTCAATCCTTTCTCTCAATGGCTCACCACATGCAATACCTATATTTTGTTGGGGGCTTACTATGTGATTCACATAGCTTCCCTCATCCAATTCTAACAACAGCCCTGTAAAGCATTATTTTACCCCTATTTTACAGAAGAGAAAACCAAAAGCCAAGGTCACTGTGCCATCAGGAAGTTCCAGGATAGGGTTTAACCTCCAGCATCTTGATTTCAACCTTGACACTTAGTTCAAGCACCAAGACTCAAACCTAACACTAGTCTTGGGCCCTCCCGCTGGTGTTGGCTGTGCTTTTCTTCCAAAGAGCTCAGTCTTTGCTCAACAATGCAGGAAGGATAATTTGGACACGACACCTGGTGTCGTGTGTCATGTGATGCTGTTCCCAAGCCAAGCTCATTTTGCTGGATTATCATCATCTGTACACTTGCCTGATGCCCCCGCTGAACTCTTTGGGGATGAGTCTGAGAGCTGCTCACCTCTGTGGCTAGAAGACGGAGCCCAGTGCCTGGTACACAGCAACGGCTCTGCAGAGCATTCGTTGGCGAAACGAATGAGTGACAAACAAATGGAGCAACCCCATCATGCTACGTGCCAACCTCATAATTAACACTTCTGACGTTGGGACGCATTCAGTATTCATTGCTCAATGTGTTGGTCACGCTCCCACACCTGTGTATTAGTCCCGTGCAGAAAAACATTTGTTTTCTCTAATCAGGTTGATCTCACACCTAGATGACTCATATCCCACCTAGGCCTTCTGCCTCACCGCAGCCGAGCGAGATCTCACTTCTGAGACGCCCAGAAAAGAGAGAGCAGTGTGAGTGCTATGAATGTTCCTTCCCTTGCACAGAAAGTAGTAACACCATTCGCGGTCGGAGCCATCAGCACACAGAAGGAAGAGGTGGGGAGACCGGAGGCCTTCTCTGTACTGGAAGGCCCAACTGCTGAAGGTCTCGCCCCTCTCAATGCGGCTCTGCTCTTACCTGCTCCGGAATTCTTCCAGGGAAGCTCCCCCTCTTCTTGTGGCTGTTTGTACATCCTTCTTTTCCTTTTTTTTTTTTACAGCCTTTCTTTACTCTACCTTCCACCATCCATTTGGCACGTAATTAGTGAGTGCCTATGACGTGCCTGGCACCTGGGACACACTGATGGGCAAAACCAGACAGGGATCCCACATTCTATGTTGTCTAACAGAACATCCTGCAACGATGGAAATGTTCTATATCTGCACTGCCCAACACAGTAGTCAATAGTCGCATGTGGCTACTGAAACTTTAAAATTTTTGTTTAATTTCAATTCACTGAAATCTAAACACATGTGACCCATAGCCACCATACTGGACAGTGCAGGTAACCATGCTGCAGCATAATTATCTTGCTCACCTTGGGAATCCTAACATGCCTTTTCTCACATGTCTGACTCCCTCCTCACCCTCAGCCAGATTCATAAGGACAAGGGCCGTGTTGGTCATTCTTTTTTTTTTTTTTAATTAAAAAAAATTTTATGTTTACGTTTTGTGTTTATTTTTTATGTTTATTTTTTATGTAAGTATACACACACACACACACACACACACACATATATGGAGAGAGAGAGAGAGAGAGAGAGAGAGAGGAAGGAGCAGAGAGAGAGAGAGGGAGACATAGAATCCAAAGCAAGCTCCAGGCTCTGAGCTGTCAGCACAGAGCCCGACGTGGGGCTTGAACTCATGAAGTGTGAGACAATCATTCTTAAATCTCCAGAACCAGTGTGCCCAACACACAGAAATGCCTCAGTCATTGCTAAACCAGTGAACAAGTGGATAAATGAGTAAGTGCTACACATACAATGGAAGTCCTATAGAAGTTTCTGTCCCCTGATGGAAGGAGAGACTGGGCTGGTACCAAAGGCTGGAGGGCAGGGTAGGGGTGGTGCTGCTGGCCTCACAGGAAGATGCAAGCCTGGGCATGGCCCTTCCTGCCCATCCTTCCCACTGCTCCGGTCTCCGTCAGCAGTTCCAGAGAGAGAAGGGAGGGCTGGGACCACCTTAAGGGCAGTTCACACCGGAGCACAGCACTGCTGTCCACCAGGCACTGTGTGTAGGCACTGAGAGGACACATCAGGTCCACAGTTAAGCAAAGCCACCTCTTCGTTGACTGCAGGATCAGGGTTTTCCAGCTGCAGTTCTCAGAAGAGAAAGTGATAGTTCTTGTGCATGAGAGCCGTTTCCTGGTCTGTGGTTGACTCACCCAAGATCCCTAAAGCGTTGTGGCCCGTTCTGAGAGCACGCTGAGAGGGGAAGGGTGGGGAGGGGAGGTGCCACGTTTACGTGTCCAGCACATCGCACGTCTGGAGGAATCAGACTCAGCAGCATCTTTCAACAGAAGCATGGTTCAGAGGTCAGGGACCTTCAGAAGTAGGGGGTGGGGGACTGCAGTTGAAAAGACCCCCCAAATCACTGCACCCACTGGTGTCCTGAGAGCTCAGAGTGCCCGACCTGCACCTGAACTCAATACATGTATGCTTATTTCATGGCTGGTCACTGTCCTGACCCTTAACTGTCCCCGAACTCAAGAGCCAAGCCCAAAATGGCGGGTAGATTTTTAAAAATCATACATAGCAATGTTAGCCATCATCTGGCATGTTATAATGATGCCTCCTGACACACCATGCATCTTAGGAAAGCTGAGGTTCCAAGATTACTTAGAACTGCTGGGAGGGATGGAGCGTACATCTTACGCTTATGGCCAGATGACGAAATGCTTCAAACAGGAGAGCCAAGCATGGATCCAATATGCAAAAAGACCTGATGAAAAATAACTTCTCCCACGGCTCACATCACGTCTCCGGTGCTAAAACCCTTCCAGAGACACGCCCACCCTCAAAGCACCATCAGGCCAGAATCCTAGACCTTGGAGGGGCTCCCCAGGGTGTTCAAAGGGCACAGGGACTCTGTTGAAAACCCATTTTCTCATCCTCTCTTGCCGCGGCTCTGCTCCCAACCTCTGCCAGCTGGCCTCGCCTGTCTGCCCCTAAAACACCGTCCTCCTGGGACGGCCCGGAGTCCTCAGGTGCCCCCTGCACTTCCTGCTTCTGGGCCACTGCTTCAGCTGCACCCTGGCCATTTCCCTCAACCTTCCCACGTGGGACCCTCAGGGCCACCCGAGAGACCTCTCTTGCAGGCGGCTTGTCCATTCCTCCCCAAGTGCCTGCTGGCCGACCGTCCAGCCCCTGACTTCTCAGCACACCCAGCTTTGCAGCGGGTCGTCTGGGACCTTCTGATTCCTTACGCAGTTTTATTAGCTTCAAATTCTCTGGAAGGTGAGGAGAGCTCCCGGCACACAGGGGGCACCAGGAAACCCCTCTTTAACTGAATTGTAGAAAAAGTCATCTCAAGAGGCTAAAAAAAAAAAAAAAAGCATTTTCTTTTTTTCAATTTTATTTGAAAGAGAGAGAGAGAGAATACATGAACCAGGGAGACGGGAAGGGGGAAACAGAGAGAGAACCTTAAGTGGGTTCCGCCCTGACTGACATGGGGTTCGATCCCACGACCCTGGAATCTTGACCTGAGCCAAAATCAAGAGTTGGATCCTCAACCGACTGAGCCACCTGGGCACCCCAAGAAATTATTTTCTTTTCTCTTAATGTTTATTTATTTATTTTTGAGAGAGAGAAAAAGAGAGAGCAAGATCATGACCTGAGTTGAAGTTGGATGCTCAACCAACTGAGCTACGGAGGTGCCCCCTGCCCCACTCAAGGAATCGTTTTCAAATTTAACGTAGCTCTCCTCTGAGCTCCCAGATATCTCCATCCCTCAAGAAAAACAGCAGCAATTAAGAACACTGGCCTGGAGCCAGACCAACTGGATCTGAATCCTGGACTAGCCATCTACTAATCAATAGATCACAGAATTATTTCACCTCCATATGCCTCAGTTTCCTAACCTGTAAAATGGGGAGAGACATAGGCCCCACCTCCTGGATTAATTGAGTTACTATGTATGTGGTGCTTAGAACAGGGTATAGCTCATAGCATGGACTCAATAAACAAACACTGGCTATTTTGGTATGGTATGGAAATTACTGATCTGTCTTTTCCCCATTTATTTTTTTTCTTCCCTAAAAGAAGAAATACAATAAACAATACAATACAATACAATAAACAAACACTGATCTGTCTTTTCCCTCATTTATTTTTTACTGATCTGTCTTTTCCCCATTTATTTTTTTTTCTTCCCTAAACTGTGAGCATCTTGTGTCATTCATCATATTCCCAGAACAGTGACTCACTTCTAGGTACACAGTGCCTGGCTTACAGCAGTAACTAAATGTTTGAGGAAGAAAACACGAGTGTAGTTTATTGATGATGTTTGAAGTAGATGTTATGTATTTCCTACAAATCTTAATAAGACCCAGTTTCTGCTGCCTGGAACATTCTTCCTTCTCCTCTTTGCCCGACCACACTCCACGCATCCTTCGGGTCTCAGATCAGATCCTGCTTCCACCTGCAAATCTGGCCTCTAACCTCCTAATTCTGGCGGGTCCCTCCCTCCCTCACGCACACGGGGCGCTCCCACATCACCATGCACTGCAGTGTGTAGATACTTCCTCAGGCTTTCCCACAAGAGGGTGAGCTGGGCAGGGACCTCATCATGCCTCACACACAGCTGAAGTCCCAGCATCCTACACCATGTCTGGCACTCTGGTTTCTCTTTCCCACCCAGTGAAGGTGAGGAGTTGTGGGTGGGAAGCCAGGCCAGCAAGGGGACATCTTGTTTAAACTCCAGGAACGCAGCACAAGTTCACTCTCCACCAGGGTGGAGAAGTAGGAGGGAATCAAGCAAGAAAGAGGCCAAAGGTGGGAAAAGAAAAAAAAGAAAAAAACCCCCCACCAGATCTCTATATTATAGAAGAAAACACACACCTAGAGACCGGAGCCTCCAACCCAGTACCACTGTCACCAAGATGGCGAGAGAAGACTCAAGACTCTTTGACTTCCATCAGGGATGGAAGTGACGAGGTTGGTCATCCTCCTGCCCAGAAGTGGAGCCTCCTGAACTCGCCTTATTGGTTTACACACAGAATGAAGATGAATATCCTAGCGTCCATGAAAAGCTGCAGGGCATCTGGCGGTAGGGCCAAAAGCGTGCCCCAGAAGCACCACCATCTACCAAAGGGGAAGAAGAGAGGTCGGCATTCACTGAGCATTGACCAGGAGCCAGACCCCGCCATTTCATCCTCTGTGGTACGTACTGTGATTCCCAGAGCACAGAGGTGAAAATCGAGGCTCCCGAGCTGGCAAGATTCGCCTAGAGTCACCGGCTCCCCAAGAGGCAGACTTTGTACTTGACTAACAGACCCTCTGTCTCCAAAGCCCATCCTCACCCTTCCCGTGTCTTCCTGGCCATGCTGCCTCCAGAGTTTACAGCAAGTTTAAAGGAGACGTCTAACCCTTTCTGCAACTGGGATTTCTACTCAGAAGTCCACTGCGTTTTCTCTTCCACGGCTAAGGTCAAAACAAAACACAGAAAATGCAACCCAGATGAAATGCACTCTACTGGAATGGATCCCCAGGACCCTTGGTGGGGAGGGGGGGGCAGGGTGGAGGGTTGGGGGGAAAGCCCATGCATTTAATTAAGGGCCTGTGAGACAGCGTGACTGTTAAGGGAGAAGGAGCGTAGCAAGTAGGGCGCTCACAGCAGATGGTGAAAACAACTGTCAGACAGATAAGGAAAGAGAGACATCTTTCGTGGCTCAGACCCTGACAAAACATGAGCTCTCTGTGACACGTCCCCAGAAGCAGGGAGCCCAGTGTCGGGGGGGGGGGGGGGGACGCTGACATGAGTGAATGGGGTGAGGGGGGTAGACCTGGGCCAGGACCCACACCTCACAGCAGTGAGGGACTCTTGCTTTCTCTCCTTGGTCCATTCACACATGCACTCCCTCGTTCGGCAGATACTTCTTAAGCACCTACTAGGTGCCCAGCGTTGTGAGGTGCCGGAGACACAACTGTGAGCAAGACAGAGGGCAGCCCTGCCCTCGTGGAGCTCAGGATCTCCTGGAGTGAGGGGGGCGGAGATTATCCACCTAATCAGGCCGGGATCATGACACAGAGGTAAGGGCTGTCGCTGAAGAGACACTGTTCTGCGTGCACTAACTGAAAGCTGTCTACGCTGGGAGTCCGGGAGGGTTTGCTCGGGGAATCGCCTCTTGGGTGAGGCCCGAAGGAGGAGGAGAGGTCGACCGCCCACACGAGGGCTGGCAGGACGGGAACACGGATGTGGAGTGCAGGGAGACAGGCGTGAATACGGTGCAAGGCAGGCCGGACCGGGCAGGCTTTGAGCCACAGCGCAGGCTGTGGGAAGGACTTCCTCAGCCCCTTCCCGAAAGAGCCCAAAACACCTCCCTCCTGCAGGCTCCGCCTGTCTGGGTCTTTAGCCAACCCCAACTGCGCAGAGAATTCCCTGGAGCTTCAGCCTCCTCTGCGGGCTGGTCCAGAAGTAGCTGGACTGCTACCTTCCTTGTGACGTGGCTCCCGGCACCCACATGTGGACCCCTGGCTCTATGTCCCTGTGCCTACTGTCATCACCCCCACCATCCCTGCCTTTTTTCTGGCTCATTCTATCAGACTCTGCTTGTGCATCACCTCCTCCAAGAAGCCCTGTCTCCTAACTCCACTCCCAACTTGGCTTAGGCATCCCTGCCCACCGCTGCCTCAATATCACCTGCATATCTCTTCGTGGTATAAGGCACTGAAATTACCTGTCTAAACGCTTTGTGGTACATGGTAGTCCCCCAATGAGTGCTGGTTGAGTTAACATATATAAGAAAGGATTAATGGGGTGCCTGGGTGGCTCAGTCGATTAAGCATCTAACTCTTGATTTTGACTCGGGTCATGATCCCACGGTTCACGGGTTCGAGTCCCACATCAGTCAGCACGGAGCCTGCTTGGGATCCTCTCTCTCTGCCTCTCCCCACTCGTGCACACTCTCTCAGGTATGTGCACCTGTCTTTCTCTTAAAATTTTTTTAATGTTTATTTATTTTTGAGAGACAGAGAGAGAGAGGGAGAGGGAGAGAGATGGAGTGGGGGAGGGGCAGAGAGAGAGAGGTAGACACAGAATCCGAAGCAGGTTCCAGGCTCGGAGTTGTCAGCACAGAGCCTGACGCGGGGCTAGAACCTACGAACCGTGAGATCATGATCTGGGCCAAAGTCGGACGCTTAACCGCTCAGATGACCCTCTTACTCTCTCTCCTAAAATAAATAAATAAAACTTTAGGGAAAAAAATACTCACAAGATATAAAGTATTCTAAAACGCAAGTGGGAAAATACAGTTGGAAAACTGGGGAAACGTTGAAATACCAATAGCTAATATTTACCAAATGTCTACCCCATGGCAGGTCATATTCTAAGGGCGTGCTATGAGTAATGAATTCACTGATGTTGTACCCCAGTCCCATGAGGTAGGATTATATCTGTATGAATGAAGTTTATGAATGAAGAACATGACCCAGAGAGGCTGAGCCATTGGCCAGGGGCGACGTGGACCAACACCCTTGTCCACCCACCACACAGAGCGTCAGCGGCAAGACCTCGCTCGGCCACCCCCAGGGAAAGAACATGAGAAGACGCTCACCCTCGTTTGTTACCTGAAATCACAACAACAGAGTTTGGAAAAACATGACAAAGACTGGCTATAGCCAGGGGTATCACGGGAGGCCACTTAAACGTCCATCAGGGAGAGGACAGCTTATGTGGACACTTAGAAAACTCCGGGCACCTAAAGGGGGAAGCAGCTCTCCAAATGCCTGACACAGATGGATTTTGGATCTTTAAGTTAAAACAAGATGTTCTCCCCATTTCCAGTCTCTGCTTGGATGTCACCTTCTCCGTGAGGCCTGGGATTCGTGCGTGTGTGTGTGTGTGTGTGTGTGTGTGTGTGTGTGTGTGTTCGTGTCTTTTCATCTGAGGCCCAGAGGGAAATCACTCACTCCTCGTCATTCTACCTCCCTGGAACACCAGGTCAGCATCTTTGGAACCACTAAAGATGTCTCAAAGGAAGGCCCCAGGGGTGCTGGCCAGAATCATGCCCTAGGACACAGGGAAACATTTGCTGGTTTGAACTTCAATCAGTGCAGTGCCTTTTTTTCCCTTCTTAACACTGATCACAGGGGCGCCTGGGTGGCTCAGTCAGTTAAGCGTCTAACTTCAACCCAAGTCATGATCTCATGGCTTGTGAGTTCAAGCCCCTCATCCAATCTGTGCTGACAGCTCAGAGCCTGGAGCCTGCTTCAGATTCTGTCTCTCTCTCCCCCCCGCCTCTCTCTCTCCCCACCCCCCCACTCACATTCCGTCTCTCCTTCAAAAAAAATCATTAAAAAAATTTAAAAAACAACAACAAAGACAAAAACTGATCACAGACCACCGAGAACTTCAGTATCAGTGAATCCCGGCACCAAACCCCAACTCCTCCTCTTGGTCCTCTATGTCTCAACCTCTTTGAGCCTCAGTTTCCCCACCCAGAGGCAAGGCCAATCATAGCAAACCTTGCTGTGTTGCTGTGTTATTAAGTCGCTAACTCAGAGAAACGCCGAGGGGGTTAAATGCTATCCAGTGTGCTGAACACAAAAAAGGAGCTCAGCACCACCACTATCATAATCATTAAAGACCGCTGACCTTTCGTATGACAGGTGGGGGTGTGGGGTGAGCCAGGGGCCCGGGGGTCCACCCTGACGGGAAGGAGTAGCTTTGTACCAAAGGTGGCAAGGCAACTTTCATTACTGTTTTGAGACCCTCTGCAGACAACACACACCCTTCCTGCTTGCACGCAGTGGGGGAGGAGGGGGGCACTTCCACTCCTCACCCCACATGCTTGGACTCACCGTGAGGAATGGCAACTTGGAAATGGTTCCCAAGACTTGTTTTCAAGTAGCTGAGAGAGGAAAACAAGATCTGAGCTGACAAGGAAAGTGATGAGTCGATCTCCGGATCTTGACATCAGCCTCAATGGAAGCCAAAAAGCAAATCCAGGAGTGGGGAGCAAACCACAATGTTGATCTCCCCCCTCGGATTTGCCACGGGTCAGGTGATAGTCAGATTTTCCATCACCATCTGGCACTCTGCACTCCAAGGCAGTGGCCAAGCTGGAAGGTCTTCATGTTAGCACAGAAGAGACTTTTAAAAGTTCATCCATTAGCACAGAGTCACTTGCGTGCTACACTTTGAAAGACAAACCAGATACACCCCCTAGGCTGTTGTTGTCATTACTGGTTTGGAAGAGGACCCACTTTTGAGGAACAAAAAGGTTGGTCCAAGTCTGCTGGCCTGGGAGCGTGTGTGTTTGAAGCGTGTTAAACAGCTGGGCCCCGGGGAAACAGACACCTGCGTCAACGACACCGCTGATGCGATTCACTCCACGGCAGGGAGCCGCTGACCCTGACGCTCGCAGCCAGCTGACCCTCGGCCGCTTCCGGAGACAAGCTGGGAACCTCCAGAAGCAGTAGTGATTCAAAGGGCACGAACTGGGGTCAAGTTCAGGGTACAGAGTGAGAAGTTTGTGGAGGTCACAATTTTGAGGAAGTATCTGGGTCTTTAAGCAGTATACCCTTAGGTAGAACTGACCTATAATGTTCCTTGCTCTTCCCTCCTTGTCTGGTTTGGAAGTCCAGGTTACACTGGCCTCGTCGAAGGAGCTGGAGTGTATCTCCTTTGTTTCTGTTCCGAGCAATCATTTGGGGAAGAGCTCTCTTCTAGAATATCTGGTAGGCTTGCCCGTGAAACCGTCTGGGCCTTGTGTGCCTTCTTCCTGTTTTCTATGAGCTGGGTGATGACGGAGTTAATAATTTCTTCAATAGTTAGTGACCTGTGCAGGTTTTCTGGTCGTCCCTAAGTCCATTCCATTAAGCTGTGTTTTTTTGTTTTTTTTTTTAGGAGACTGACCATTTTATCCAGGGTTCCAAACTGAATGGCACAGTGTTAGTCCCACTCTCCGAGGCTTGGAAGGATTGATTATATCCTTCCTGTAATAAGCAACAAGGGCAAGTCCATGAAGCGGCCCCCGCCCCCCAAATCGGGGCATGTGTTTGCCAGGGATCAGGGTTTAGGGACTGCCTTATCCCGCCAGCAAGCTAGCAGGACAGGGATGCAGAGGCCGGCTCTGAAGTCAAAGTGCCTGGATTCCTCTCCTAGTCCCAAACCTGGGCACATGTATCCGTAGTCTCCTCCTCTGTAAAATGGGTAGAATAACAAGAGTGACCTCTAAAGACCCTATGAGGATCACACAAAATACTTCATAAACCCCAAGGCCACATCGTAAGGGAGTCCCCATAGCCTTAAAACATTCGACTGAATAACCTTTCACTTCACAAACTTTCAACTTAACAATTCTCGTGAATGCCAACTCCAGGTCCAGAGGAAAAGTACTTCCACTCCTTCCAGAACCACCAACTGGCACTTACAACCACCGTCTGTCATTCTCATCTCAACCCTCTTGGCACTTACTAGTCTAGAGCCATGGTTCTGCAGGTGGGATCCCTGGACCAGCAGTGGCATGCGGGAACTTTCTAGAAATGCAGACTCTCGGGCTGGACTCCACATGTACTGAATCAGACACTCTGGAGGTTGGCATAACAGTCTTGTGGGTCTTTTTTTTTCATTTTTTTTATGTTTATTTATTTTTCAAAGAGACAGAGCGTGGGCAGGGTTTGGGGGGGGGCGGCAGGGGAGCAGGGGTGGGGAGAGAGAGGGAGACACAGAATCCAAAGTAGGCTCCAGGCTCCAGCTGTCAGCACAGAACCCCCATGGGGCTCGAACCCATGAGCAGTGAGATCATGACCTGAGCTGAAGCTGGACACTGAACTGACTGAGCCACCCAGGCGCCCCCACACTCTTGTGTTTAACACACTTTTCAGGGGATTCTGATGCCGGCTCCATGACTGAGAACCCTCAGTTTTTAAAAGCCACAGGGAACTAACTCCCCAGGCTCTTGCTGGGTTCTGAGGGGCTTTTAAAGGATGGCTATTCCCCTGTGATCAATAAAGAGGAAAAGGATAATCATGTTGGAAGGGGAGTAGGAAAGAGATACACAAACGTTACAGGAGTGAAAGCTGAGATCATTTTAGAAGGTCAATGGAGAGAAAACGGCAAATGTTGCCCGTTTGTGTGGGACAGCTCACTCAACGATCAGAACAATTCTGATCAAGCCATGTCTGAGATGCAGTTCCCAAACGACAGACAAGAGACATCAGGACATGAGGAGAAGGAGTCTCAAAATTCAGAGAAATGCGAATGCATCAACGGTGGAAGTGCATTGGCTTCACGGACACTTGGAAAACGCTGGGCGTCTGTGGGCAGCCCCAGGGCCCTGAGCAGAACGCTGGCTCCTGGTTAGGGGGTTGCCACAGGACAGAGGCTCATCTGAGTCAGTAAAGGGCTGATGCTTTGATCTGTTCAGACTAGAGCGTGCTAACCAGTTCTCCTGGACCAGACCGCTAAAACCGGTGCATTTTAGAAAAAAAAAAAAAAAAATTTTTTTTTTTAAGTGAGAAGGAGAGGGAGAAGGAGGGAGAGATGCTCGGGACTAAAGTGCATCCGCACCAAGAAGTTATGTCATGTTTTAAACCGTTGAAGGGCCAGTTCACATTCCCACTTAACAAGCTTAAAATCCGAGGTGTAACTTGGGCTCTACTAGCAAATGGATCCGGGAACCGTTCGTTGCCGACAACGAAATGCCTCCCCTGGAACTACTGTATAGTTGAAATTCAGCATTGAACATGCATAACCCACACCCTGCCCCTGAGATCTGGACTCATTCGATTTGGGGTGGAGCCCACTTTTTAACAAGCTCCCCAAGGGCTACCGAGGCAGATGGTTCTGGACCACAGAGCCATTTGTCATTACCAGAGGAGTGAGAATCAAAGCAGTACTGAGTGGCCGCATACAAACACTGCTGGGGAAAATGCAGTCTGAAACCAAAACACCCCCCCGCCGGAGCCCCAATTTAGCATTTGTTCCCACAGCACAGATCAGGGAAGTCAGCAGTAAATGAGTAACGTGTTATATAAGTTGCTTTTCTGTATGCAGAACCTTAATTCACCAACGAGAAGTTGAAATCATAAAAAAAGTAAGCCCGCCCCCAAAACAAATGCCGGGAAAGCGAAGCCAGGATCTCCCCATCGCCTTCTGCCAGGCAAAGATGAGCCCTCCATGGGGCTGCAAACCCCCCGGGCTTACCTTGTGCCACAAGGAGCTGGATCCTTTGGTGGAGGTAGGGAGAGAGCTGACGCTCAGGTTTCCACATGGGCAGGGACACTGGCTTCATCGAGACTTTTCTCTGGTCGAAAACCTAAGTGGAGCCATGGTTTGCTTGACTACACCTCTGGCCCCTTGCTGACAAGTTCTGGAAGCACAAAGCCCCTCTGTCTTGAATCTTATCTAAGAGCCCCAAACTGCTTTCTCTCTTTGGCAAGGATTCCCAGTCTTTTCCTTTCCCCAATTTCCCCAAGACCTACACAGTAAGCTAGTTCTAACTAGAATGTTAAAGGCTGACCGTGTTTGGAGAACTTATCAGCCCAATGACCACAGAAAATGTGAAAGTGGGCATGGCAAAGATATACCATGTGTATAAAATACATGTTACTGGGGTGCCTGGGTGGCTCAGTCAGTTGAGCATCCGACTTCAGCTCAGGTCATGATCTTACAGTTTGTGGGTTTGAGCCCCGCATCAGGCTCTGTGCTGACAGCTTGCTCAGAGCCTGCAGCCTGCTTCAGATTCTGTGTCTCCTTCTCACTCTCTGCCCCTCCCCCGCTCATACTCTGTCTGTCTCTCAAAAATAAATAAATGTTAAAAAAAAAAATTTGTTTTAATTTTTTTTTTAACGTTTATTTATTTTTGAGATAGAGAGAGAGACAGAGCATGAATGGGGGAGGAGCAGAGAGAGGGAGACACAGAATCGGAAGCAGGCTCCAGGCTCTGAGCCATCAGCCCAGAGCCCGACGCGGGGCTCGAACTCACGGACCGCGAGATCGCGAGATCGTGACCTGAGCTGAAGTCGGACGCTCAACCGACTGAGCCACCCAGGCACCCCCCAAATTTTTTTTTTTAAATAAAATACACATTACCTCTTCCAATGAGCCAGCCTCAGGAACCTTCTCAACACTGACATGGAACCATTCACTCTCAACTTAACTAGAGAGCAAACTAAGTTTCAGATACTTTTTTTTTTTTAAAGTTTAGTTATTTATTTAGAGAGAGAGAGGGATAGCAGGGGAGGGGCAGAGAGGGAGAGAGAGGCTCCATGCTGTCAGCACAGAGGACTCGAACTCACGAACCATGAGATCTTGACCTGAACCAATGTCAACAGTCAGACACTTAACCAACTGAGCCACCCAGGTGTCCCTAAACTGCAAGTTTTGGAGGCAGAAGTCCCTATCGTTTTATTGTGCTACTCCAAACGCCTAGCATGGTGGCTAACTCTTAGGAAGTGCTAAGAAAAGAAAAGAAAAGAAAAGAAAAGAAAAGAAAAGAAAAGAAAAGAAAAGAAAAAAGAAAAGAAAAGAAAAAAAAGAAAAGAAAAAAGAAAAAACACTGAATTGACTTAAACTGACACCTGATGTGAACCTTAATGGCCACCCCCATTTTACAGAGCACATTTCCAAATGCCTTAGAGTCACGTGGGGCTGCTTATTTAAAAACCCATCTTCTGGGCTAACCACCCCACACTTGGTAAATCAGACTCCACGGGACCTTCATTTTTAACAAGGGGCCGGGTAATCTACACACATAACATTTGAGAGTCACAGCCCTAACCTTGCAGGGGAATCTCAAGGACACCAACACTAGGCAATGTGATCAAGCGAAAGAGCCCTTTGAGAACACCCAAAAGAGAACACAACAGAGGCAGGTAGCCTCCTCCTCTCCACCCAGGCACGGGCCCAGGTGGAGAACGTTCAACGTCAGGAAAAAAAAAAAAAAAAATGAGGCCAGTAAGAGACCAGAGATGAGAAAGGTCTAGAGAAGCATCGTAGAGCCGAGGCCGGGATCTAACAAGGCCACCTTGCAGCCCAGCAGGCTCATCCTTGGCCTTTCCCCCTGCTGGGGGGGTGGGGGGGTACCACGCCCCACCGGCAGATCGTAAACCAGAGGGCACCGACCAGGCCCATAGACGGAGGGCAACCTCGGAAAGTCGTGTGGAAGGAGAGGCCTACCTCCATCTGCCCTTCTCTCCGCGTCCGGCTTCCCCGCTTCCCTCTGCAGTCTGGCGGCTACAGTCCGCGAGCCTTCCTCCCCCGTGCTGTTCCTCCCACTCCCAAGGCGGCCACATTCGAAGCAGGACAGGGGACCGTGCCGGCCGGCCGGGGACCCAGGAGTCACCCCCGGGTCCCCTGCACCCACACCCAAGGAACCTCAGACTACCGGCCCGCCAGCCACCCTCCCCGAGCCGGGGAATCCCTCTCCCGCCGGCAGCTGTCGCGGAACGTCAGACACGGATGTTTATGCCAGGCCTCATTTACACAAGCCCACTCCTCCCCGAGAGATGAATTTTTAAAACAAACAGCTTTTACATATGTTAGCAGGCAGAGTCATGTCAGCATCAGGGATCCCCAGACGGAAACATGAGTCAATCTGGGGCAGACACTGCTAAATAAATCCTGTTTGGGTGAAATCCCTCTCTCTGGTGAAAGGCCTCAGATTCCCCAGCAAGATTCCCTCAAGACGCGGGGCTGTCTCCGCAGCGGGGCGTGCCCTGAGCACTCTGGACTCTGCAATCACCGTCGCGCTCCTGGGCATCGGCTCCATCACCCCCTCCCGGGAGCGCTGCCAGCCCATCCCACCTGCGTCCTTTACCTTACTCCCACACACACTCTAGTGCCACCCAGGGCATCAGATGTCCCTGCTCGGTCGGGAACGGGTTGTCCACGCTTATGCCAAGGCTTAGGGTTCTGGCAGCTCAAGAGGGAAATGTCACCACCAAGGCACACGGATATCCGAGAAATGAGGGGGTGCACAAAACAGGTACAGATGGCCTGGCGGACCCAGGCCACTAAGGCCCAGTCAAGGAGTAACTTCACCATTAAGGAAACGTCAGGCTTAGGAGCGTTAATGACGTTTTGCCTCCTCTTTCCTTAACTCTGCCTGTGGGGACTTGGTAAGAGAGAGGAATTCTGTGCCTTTGCTGTGCTGCTTCCAGGGTGGAGTAAGAAGGTGCAAACCCAGGGAATTAGCATAGGACGGGGTCAGGGCGCTCTCAGATCCACCTTGGACATGGGGCCGGAGCACCCATGCTAGTGATAGAGGAGGGGCAGAGGCTCCGGCTGAAGAACTGGCACGGAGAAGTTCAAGTCCAAACTGGGTCTGAGAAGAGGGGCAGACCCCGCCTTTCTGGGCTACACGGTTTTGGGGGTGGGGGCTCAATGAGCTCGAAAGCAAAGCCTCTAGGAGGCGCGTTCTACCCCAGAGAGGCACTGGCCAGCCCTCTGGGGACACGAGTCTCAGGTCCCGGTGGGTGAGGACTTTGAGCTGCCCTCCAGAACAGGGGCTCTCGAGGGGTTACCATGGCCTTGGGTGTGTTCGAGTAGTAAGGGAGCGTCTGTGGCTTGGCCTTCACACATGCACAGGCGTCTGCAACCAGTGTGGGCCTATGACCAAGTCCACACGACTCTCGCCGAGCGAGCCGGAAGGGGAATGACTGCCTAGCTAAGAGTCGGGGTCTCAAGCACTCCCCCAGGCTGCATGCAAAGTGCCGGGCCACCACAGCCAGAAGCGAACACAAGACAAAGACAAGCCACGTACCGAGCCCGTTCTCTGCCGGTGCCGCGTGGTTCACACCACACTCCGCCAGGTCTTGCTCTCCGACGTCGTGCAAATCCAAGCCAGGCTGATGGGAGCCGTTTCCAAAGTGCCTCTCGTCCTTCTCGGAACCGGCGTCCCCATTTTCCATCCCATTCTGAGCCTTTTTCAGCGGCATTATTTGCAAACCACTGGGGGTAGTCCTGTAAGACACCGTCTTGGCGGCCCTGTCACCTCCTGCGGGGGGCTTGGCCGAATACCCTTTCTTCGGCTTGGACAGGGCAGGGCTGATCCGCTTCCGTTTATGGGAAGTCCCTTTGCTCTTCCCGGACTCTGAAGGTCTGTGGGAGAGTTTCTCAACCGACGGGCCTCGGCCGTCACGCAGGAGCTTGGAGGTGCTGGCCTGCTTCCCTGACTTGATCCTTTTGTCCTTGGACACGTGCAGCCCGTTGAATTCGTCGATAAACTCCTCACAGTGCAACAGATGGTGCTCGGGCTCCCACGTGTCCTCCGTGCTGCCGTAGCCTTTCCATCGGATGAGATACTCCCATTTTCCTTTCTTGTTCTTCCTCTTGTCTACAATCCTTTCGACCTGAGGTACGAGATAAGAGAGTCAGGGAAGAGAGAGAAAAAGAGGGCAGAGGAAAGAAGTCAGGCCCAGGCAACAACCGCACAAAGCCCTCAGGACAGAGACACACGGGCCAGGGGACAGGCCGTTCGACATCGGAAGCTGACACTTCCAGGAGCGTTCAAGAAGGCTGGTTTATTTTAGGACATCACTGAATGGAACCAAAGGCACTCGGCTGTTTCCCATGACAACTGTGTGAGGCCATGCCTGGCTGGTGGCACCTGCCTGTCCTTCCAAGGCTTACTCTTGCTTGAAATCACAGCACGAGCTTTCACGAAAGATCTTTATTCTTTTCACTGCACTGAAGTAAAATCAGACGTTTGGAGACCAGTGCGGTGTGACTTTTTCACCCTTACTTATAGTAACATTTATTGAGCATTCACATGGTAGGCACTATGCTAATGTATCCTTATTTATAATAATAGGAATGATTAGTCACACTCATTGGAGTGACTAAATGCTGGGCTTGGACGGTCCCATGTCATTTTCCCCTCACAACAACCCAGTGCAGTCAGTACGCATTCGTTCTTATCCCCACTTTATACTTAAGGAAACAAGGCTTCAGGGAGATTAAGTCACTTAACCAAGTTCCAAGCTGGTAAGGGCAGAGCTGGGATTTGAACCACTCTTACCCCAGACTTATTTTCGTAATCACAGGCCAAACCAACTCTCTCTACTACAAAAATCTTCCATACTGACCAAAAATGACTTGCATCAACAAAACTCAACCCCCCCCTCCCCCCACATGGAGGGTACAGCTGGTAGGCGAGGTGATAGGCAACACTCGCTGAGAGCCTATTATATGCCTTGCATAACCCCATGGGTGTAACTGCTGTTTTTCCTGTTTGATAGATGAAGTGATTGAGTATGAGGTAAACTGCCTACCGCGCAGGGCTAAGCGGTGGCAGAGGTGAGGTCTGAACCTCTATCCATCTGGCTGTAAAACTCTGTGCTAACTGTCCACATACCTTCAAAGTTATGAAAATCCCTGCCTTCAAGTAATCTCCCGAAAGAACATGGTTAGGAAAATGCCAGTCTTGATGCTAATAACTGGTCAATCCAGGGGAAGAGCATGTGAGGGTCCTTCACTACCCTGTCAACTTGACCCTAGATGTAAAATTCTTTAAATTTAAAAAAAAAAAAAAAACCCGACAGAAAATACCCAATTTTACTCTACCCTAAAAAAGCTAAATTTCAGTGAAAAAATAAAACAACTACATTCAAAAAAATAAAACAACTACATCCAAAATCATGGGATTTTGACCCCATGAAATTAATAAGTGAGGAATATGTCCTTGAAACTCATGAAAAGAAAAGCAAAGCGAGAAGGGAGAAATCAATACACGTATAGTCGATCATATTTCAAGATGGCTATCAAATACATGGGGGGTTCGCTATATGACTGTTTATGTTTACGTGTTTGAATTTTTCTGTTTAAAATTTTACATAATAAAAAGAAAAAATAACTTCGAAAAGACTGTCTCCCAATGGTTTATGTACAACAGAGGCTATGCAAAATAATTAAGTGATTTTCATTGCTTTGCATTTAATAAATATGCAAATAGCTAGGCCATGCTGCCTCTTCATAATACTGTTTCTTTAGAGACAATTTAAATGGTTTCCTTAATTGATTTATCTACGATCAAATTGGCCTATTTCTATTAAAACTCCTTTCCTTACAAAATGCTCTGTGAACATCTGTTTTAGATTCATTACATAATTTTTAGATGTATCACAAAAACTCTGTAACAGTTTAAAAAAGTAAAACCATGCCAAACTAATCCAACTCCCAATCTTTGGATCGAGGAACAGGACTAGTTGAGTATTCATTTGTGATAATGCTTCAGAAAGTCCAGGGTATTTCTGGAGGAGCCTGCACCTTTGCACTTCGGGAGGTCTTTGGAGGGGGAAACCCTCTGCAGGTTTACAGAGGGAACAGGGAATAAGCAAGCTGGCACTGCCTTGAAAGAGCAGCGTTCCCAAGAGCACCAGCCTAGGAGTATCAGGAGTGAGCCCAGATACTTCTTAGGAGCTAAGGGATTTGTGCTGGCACGGAGGTCTCCAGCTTCAGAAAATATATGGAGAACACTCCTTCCCCAAGACAAAGCAGAAAACCATGTTAGACAAAGAGCCAACACGATGGATAGGTGGGTGGGTGGATGCGTGAAAATGGATGGCTGAGTGGATGAATGTATAGATAGGTGGATCACGGGATGGATGGATGGATGGATGGAAGGAAGGAAGGAAGGGAGGAAGGAAGGAAAGGAAAAATGGATGGCTGGCAGAGAGATGAACACATGGGACGGGTGGATGAAAAAAAGGACAGATAAATGGACAGATGACTGGCTGGATGGGTGAAAGGTGGGTAAAGAGATGAGTTCAGAAATGAATGGGTAGATGATGGATGGCACTCACTCATCAAAATGAGCTTAGCATAGTATTTAAGAACACGGGCTGTGGAACAACACTATCTGGTTTAAATCCCCTGGTAAGTCTTTTATTATGTGTTCTTGAGCAAATGAAACCTCTCTGGGCCTCAGATGACTCACCAGGCAAGGGGAAAATAATAGCACCCATCTCACAGGGTGGTTGTGGAGAATATACAAGTAAGTAGTTTTGCATTCCATAGTAAAGGTCACTTAATCTTGCATATCCTCCTGTGAATACAAATCTTGGTGGTATCTAAAGACAGAAAGTTTCCTCACCTTGCGGAATACGACCCCCCTAAGCATAACCAACTCCTCCCTGAAGAGACAGTCAACCTACTTGCGTAAGTCCTTCCAAGTGTGGGAGATGGCTGTGCAGAGCAGTCCTGCTCGAGAAGCCTGGGGAGTTGCAAGGGTGCAGTGTCTACGCGGCTACTGAGGCCCACACTGTGAGTGGGGGGCTTGGTTTCTTCCCTCCTAGTTACCGGAAGACTGAGTCACAGAGTCACAAGTGGGTCTGCCTCCACCTCTGGTCCCATCCACAAAGCCACTGGGTGCCTTGACAGCCATTTCTACTTAAATTAACCCAATACCAACAACAAATAGTATTAACGGGATCATCCCGAATAGTCTGATGTGTGTGGGGAAACTGTTGGCCCTGCCACTTTCTATCCACATGACCCGAACAAGTTGCCCAACTTCTCTGGGCCTCAGTCTCCCCATCTGTAAAAGAGGTACACAAAATGAACCTGCTTTTTCTGAAAGACGAAAATACCCACCGGGAGCTCAGAGGAAAGCTGGCTCCAAATTTCCCATCATACTTGGAATCTGCAGTCTCCTAGGACCGAATTTCCTTCCTTACATCCCCGTATAGGTTCTCTGACCCTCTTTTCCACTTCTTCTCAGGAGAGTCTCAAACAGAACCAGAATTCTAATCTGTGCTGGTGATAACAACGGCCACGTTATTTAGGACTTGGTCTTGCTCAGGTCCCGACAGTCTCTGGGGAAATCCCTTCTTTCCCCTTACCCTCTCCCAGCCTCCTCTGCTGACCCCTAACTCCTCACACCTGCTGAAAGCACCCACCTGGGCCTCCAGGTCTCAGCAATGCTGTTCCTGACGCACCACACCCACCTTACCTGCCCTGCACTACCTGAAGTTCAGTCCCTCCAGATGGAAACAATCATCAACTCCCTCCCCTTGGAATGAGTAACAAACACATGAATGGCATTAAAACCTTGTATGCTCACACACACACCCACTGGCTCCTTTCTTTCAAAGATAAGCAATCGGAGACCCTGAACTGTTTCTTACAGCTCAACCAAATCATTAATTACCGTTTACTCCCTGTGATCCCAGCCAGTATGAGACAATATTCTACCACAGGGGGAAGTGGCAGGGGGGGATGGCAGGGAACTTCCAACGCAGTTATTACCACTGCCAGGATGTCGAGCGGATGGCTGTCTCGTTAGGAATGATAATGATGTTAATCACTTTTATTGGCACGTGCTGTTCCAGGAACTGTGCTAAGCACTCATGAGGTTTTAGACTTGATCTCAGCACCCAGGCAGGCAGCTGGACATTATACTCACCCTTTGAGAGGTGAGAAAACTGAGTCTCAGAGAAGGTAGGAAACCTTCCCTCGATCACACAGTCAGTAGGGGGTTAGCCAAAATTGGAATTCTAGTTCGTCAGATCCCTCAGCCCAAGTCCTTGGCCCCCTGACTACACCTCGCCCCTGGGAAACCATCGGGCTAATGGGGGACACAGCCCTTAAATGAACGAGAGTGAAGTAACACATGACGGTAACAAAAGATGGTGAAGATAATGTCACATGGGAAACAACGGCGGAGGGAATGGGGTTACTTCAGATCAGAAGGGTAGCAAGACTCCTCTGAGAAAGAACAATTTAAGCTAACACCAAACTGGGCCTTCAGAGGCGGAGAAAATCTGAGCTGGTGAAGTGAGGGGACTTTCCAAGCAGAAAGGAGAAAGGTCCCTCCCCACCTTCCTCTTCAGCCTTCTGCTAGCAGGCCAGTCGAAAAACACCACCACCCAACATTTATCCAGAATTGACGAAATGCCAGCCACTTCTGAAAGTGATCCCCATAGACTGACCCTATGTTATATATATGAACTCATTTAATCTTGAAAATAACCCAACAAGGCAGGTAATTTCATTCTCTTTTTTTAATGTTTATTTATTTTTGAGCGATAGCACGTGCCAAGGGGCAGAGACATGGGGACAGAGGATCTGAAGCAGGTTCTGCACTGCCAGCACAGAGTCCAACACAGGGCTCAAACTCATGAACCATGAGATCACGACCTGAGCCACAATCAAGAGTTGGATGCTTAACAGACTGAGACACCCATGGCCCCTCTCTCTCTCTCTTTTAAAAAAAAATTTTTTAATGTTTATTTCTTAGAGAGAGAGAGAGAGAGAGAGCCAGAGAGAGAAGGAGACACAGAATCTGAAGCAGGCTCCAGGCTCTGAGCTATCAGCCCAGAGCCCCACGCGGGGCTTGAACTCACAAACCACAAGACCAACTTAGATGGACGTTTAACCAACTGAGCCACCCAGGCACCTCTCCCTCTCTCTTTTTTGTAATGTTTATTTATTTTTGAGAGAGAGAGAGACAGAGAGAGAGAGAGACAGAGTGCAAGCAGGGCAGGGACAGAGAGAGAGGGAGACAGAATCCGAAGCGGGCTCCAGGCCCCAAGCTGTCAGCACAGAGCCCAACGCGGGTCTCAAGCCCACGAACCTCAAGATCATGACTTGAGCCAAAGTTGGACACTCAACCAACTAAGCCACCCAGGCACCCCCTCTCTATTTTTTAACAGAGGATAAAACTGAGGCACCAAGAGGTTAAGGTCCTTGGCCAAGGCCTCACCTCTGACAAGCAGTGGAGAGGTAAGGCTCGGTCAGAAGCATCTTGGCTTCGGACCCCATACTTTCAGTAACTACACTATATCCATCACCCCCTCTTGTCCAGTAGGCCCAACCTGACTGAGGCTGACAGCTTATGTATAGCTTCAGACATTTGCCCTCAGCACTGCCAAGTTCACAGAAGACCTCTATCACCTTTAGGTGGCTTAGGAGTAAGTCTCCTGCGCCTGACTCTCCCAGCCTGCCCTGAGGGCCTCCCTCTACGGCTGCTCCAATTCTCCACCGGTTCAAATGGAAACAGACCAATTATCATTCATATTCCCTACCCCCAGCTTCCCACCAAATGAAAACAGTATATGAAATTACAATAGCTCAGGAACCCAGGGTTACCAAAGGTTTTCCAGACGCTGGAAGGAATGCCTCCCACATCAGAGGGAGTTGGACCGAGAAACTTTGCATTACTAATTCATGCCTTGCCCTCTGAATGCCAAGAGCAAAGCAAGAAAGAATAAAGGAAGATGCCCACGCCTGCTGTGTACCCATGGATACACCAGCACTTCAACCCTAGACATCCCCAGATTCTGGACCCCTAGCCCACATCTGCAAGGACCTCTCTGCATCCTTCCAACATCCTGGGATAACTCCCGTGGGGGCAGAAAGGCATGCGGACGCCGTCAGTACAACTTGGGGTATGAAGTCTTCTGGAAGGATAAAGACAGGACACGTTCTGGAAGCAACTAGGCACGGGCTGTTTCAGGTCTGGAAGACTGATTGCTCCAGATTATCTAATCAGAGAAGGCAGTATAAATAGGCAGTGTTTCCCACCCAGTCCGGCAAAACCGCACTAGAGAAACAGATGACAGACCAAGAATTTTGGCTCAGAGCCACGTAATTTAAGCCAGCCTCCAGGTGAGAGTCTAAAGTGAAAAATTCAGCAGCATCCAAGTGATGAGGGACCGAGAGGAATTCCCACACCCCTCTCCTGGGAAACACTGCACCAGAGAGACCGCTCCTTGATCAAGAACACGCAGACAGAACCCGGCAAGAGCAACATCACTGCAGGACATATTTATGAGAACTTCTACAACACATCCGAACACAAACATCACTAAAAGTTCTCGGCAAAATCCTCACCAGGAAAAGCACCACTGCGCATTTTTACATAGCATTTGTGTCATGTTTTCAAAGACGACAGAAAATACAACCTGTTTTTAGAAAAGAGAGAAAGGTAAAAGATGAAATGAAACCAATAGGTTGAGCAGGAAGCTGAAATGAAAGAAGGCTCATTTACATAAGAAAGGATGTAAGGGAACCAAAGGAAAAAACACAAGCAAAGAAATAAAATTCCCATTGGAACCAGAAAAGGACAGAATCAACATGCAGAAAATCAAATCCATGATGGAGACAGTGTACTTGAAAAGCTCTCCAAGGACACAGGTCTTTAAAGAAAACCTTGAGGAACATGACAGACATCTATCTAGGAGGGCTAACAGAGACCCAACCAAGGTAAAGTCTGGGAGAGGAGGAAAAAAACCAAAATAGGCCAAAACACTAACAAGTCCTACCAGAAGAAATCTCTGCATCTTGAGTCTGTAGGGGGGTGGGAGGGAGGGTAGGGTGTGTGATGGGCATTGAAGGGGGCACCTGTTGGGATGAGCACTGGGTGTTGTATGGAAACCAATTTGACAATAAATATCATATTTAAATAAATAAATAATAAAATAGCTTAACAATATTACCTCATTAAAGCCTTTAAAAAAAGGAAAGAAAGATCTCAGTGATGGGGAATGCAGAGGTTGAGAATCAATCAACTTTGTTTCTTTATTTCTCTTCTTGCAGAACTTCTTAACTTCAAAAAATTAAACCCCCCACTCTCACACCCCAACTCTCCAAAATGGTAGGCAAAAAAATTAGGCAGACTTCAGAGAACATTAAAATACCAGGATACCAACTGACAAAAATAAATATTGCAAACTTAAGAATTCTAAAACCGGTGAGGTGAGTCTTCAGATGAAAACGAAGGAGGAAAAGATCTCCTGTGTGAAGAACAAAATATATATAACTATCCATCTAAAAAATGACTCTATCCTGCAGTGCCAGAAAATAACTACTTAAAAATTAAAATAAACAAGCCTTAAATGATGGGAGAATGCCAAAAGGAACCAACTGAAAGAGCTCCCAGTGGCCAAAGCTAGAAAAATTTGAATAAGAAAATAAATAGTGATAGTACTACATTTACAACCCAAGGAGTAAAATAAATATCCATGAGTTCATCTGATATAAATAAATGAATTACTTATCAGAAGTTGCCTGCAGGCTAAATCTGGCCCAATGCCTGTTTTAAAAATAAAGATTTATTGGGACGTACTGATGTCCATTCATTTATGTATCATCTATGGGTGTTCCAAACCACAAAAGTAGGGCTAGCTGTGTAGTGGAGACTGCATGGTCCATAAAGTCTAAAATATTTGCTATCTGGCCTATAACAGAAAAGGTTTGCTGACTCTGGAAGAAACAAACAAGTAGGGGAGAAAATACCAATATCCCTTACAGAAGAATTCCACATAAGGAATGTAAAAAAGGAATAAGGGAAATAGAAAAATCACCACCAGAATACCACAGAAATAATTGCTATAGGAAAGATCCACAGACAGATGCTAAAATTAGTGGGTAACATTTTGAAGAGAAATTAGATATTTGGAGAGCATCAAAATATCCCCCAACATACTTACTGACCACCATGGTAATTGCAACAGATGCCCACCTACTGATATTCCCTCCTTTAGGGGTTGGAGCTTAATTCCTCTCCCCTTGAGTGACAGGGCTTAATGACTTCTTTCTAATGAGTAGAGTATGTGAAGGGAAAAACAGTAACTACAGTGGAGGAGAGATATGGCAAAGACCGTGATCAAGGCTATGTCGTCCATGATAAATCATGCTGATGCCATGTATACTCCTGACACGGTTCACTTGCAAGGGCACTTCCCTCTGCAGTGTAATTCCCCAAACCCATCATCTCATGAGGAAACACTAGACAAACTCACACTGAGAAACTATCTACGAAGGTCTTGTAATGCAAGGAAAGATGAAGATACCGTCTCAGACTAGAGGATGCTGAGAAAGTAACAACCAGATGCAATGTGGTATTCTGGACCGGACTGTGACACAGGAAAGGATGTCCGTGAAATACTGGTGAAATCCTGATGAAGTCCACAGTTTAGGTCATAATGCAGCACCAATGTCAATTTCTTAGTTCCGATAAATGTACATGGCATAAAATGTAAGTAACTGTGAAAACTGGTTCAAGGGGAGACGGGAACTCTGTGCCCCGTCTTCATAGTTCTTCCAAAAGTCTATAATTATTCCAAATGTGTTTTAAAAAGTATAAGTGTAGCATTTAGTATACACAATTGTATAATGAAACGAAAGACAAAAAAGAATCTGAATAGTAACCACAATCATAAAACCTAACAAATTTTAAGCACTCGTTATGTACTTATTTGCTTAGTGACAAATGAAAAGAATGAGCAAAGACGTATCAGGCAGTACCAAAATTTGTACAGAATATCAAAGTAAAATTGAGGAGCAAAATGAAGACATTTTAAATTAAAAATATTCACTAAATATATAATAGGCATGAACTTTTCTACAGCAAATAACAGATCAAACAATCACTAAAAAATTCAACAGAAATTGACAGAAGCAATTTGAACTGAAGACTTAAACTCAATACTTTCAGACATGGAGAAATCAAGCAGATGGAAACTAGGGATATAAGAAATCTGAATAATGTAAATATGATAGGCATTCTAGTAAATATTGCAGGTATTTGTATAAACAAAAACTTTTAACTTCATAATTTGTAAAGAATATAAAATATACCAAAAAAATCTACAGAAAACCACTTTGGAACACTTATAAAAATTGATTATAAACTAAAATATGAGAGAAAAATTATAAATGCCAGAAAGAAAATATTGTACAGACTGTGTTCTCTAAATACAATGCTACAACACTAAATGAAAGCACAATTTAAAAATAAATCCTAAACAAGTTTAAAAATAAAAAAATAATGGTAACTGGTAAAATCAGCAACCATCAGATGAAGGCCTAAGAAAATTTATAATAATAATTTTTTAAAAAGTAAAAACTGAACACACACGTAATATCAAAGTAGTTGGGATGTGGAAAGAAGGAAGGAAGGAAGGGAGGAAGGGAGGAAGGGAGGAAGGGAGGAAGGGAGGAAGGAGTTCAATATCAACACTGACTAATCAGTAAATGAAAAATCACTCTTGGGAAGTAAGAGGAAAGAATAAATACCAAATTAGAAATTAACAAACTAGAGAATACACCAAAGATGAACCTACTGACATTCAAAAAATGAAAATAAAGAGCAAAAATGGAAGAGTAGGCGGTTCTAAAAGCCTGCCCCTCCAGAGAAACACCAAAAATCAAGCAAAAACATCAGAATCAACTCTTTCAGAATTCTGGAAAACAAAGTTAATAGCAACCAAACAAACACTAAATCAAGAAAAACACAACTTAAAAACATCAGGAAAGCTTTGCGTCAGTTTTGCTTGCCCATGACCCTCCCATTCTCTAGCTCATCAGCAGTCTTGAACATGGCGGCCCACATTCCCAGGGTAGGACCATGATCCTTGGTTCTGGAGAGAACAGAGAAGACCTTATCCTCAAAGAACTGTGCTTGTTCTAACTGGTCTTTGGGCTACCTGAAAGACAGATACAAGCACTTGCTTTCATTTTGTTAATCCTGAAACCTACTGGGGTTGGAAAAGGAGCTATGCAGAGTCATTCTTTCAAAACAATGTAAGGCAAGTGAACAATCTGCTGCCAACTGGGGCAAAAGAGTGCTGTTGAGAAAAACAATAGATGCACAGAAAGCCTGGGAAGAAAAGCTGGAGAGTTTCTTCATAAAATTAAAGCATTCAAAAGTGCCCATGTATACTGGAAATTTAGAAAGCTACGCACTTGCCCAGGACAGAATGCATGCTCAGAAAAGACTTAAGCCAGACCTACACTTTTCACTTCTGACTGATCTCGAGGCTTAGTGCAAGGACAAGTGACAACTAAGGCAGTTGTAAATGGCCTGGCCAGGCACTGAAGGAATGTCCCAACAGAGTGAATCTAGGGACAGTCGCTCTTTCTCTCCTTCTTTCTTTCTCTTCCTTCCTTCCTTCCTTCCTTCCTTCCTTTTTCTTTTTTCTTTCTTTCTTTCTTTCTTTCTTTTTTTCTTTCTTTCTTTCTATTCTTTATTTCTATATTTATTTCTCCTGGAATACAAGGAAATCTGTTATAAATAACTTCGCACAAGCTAAAGGAACAGAGACTTCAGAAATCACACATGATGAAGAATATGGACCTTACAAAAAGAGCTTAGAAAAGTCTCTAAACAAACATCAACAGCCCACAACAAGAAACAAAATCAAGCCTGAGGAGGGGGAAGAGTATGATTTCCAGAGTGACTATATTATAACATTCTAGCTGTCCAGTTTTCAACAAAAAAAGCTATGAAGCACTCAAATAAACAGGAAATATGGCCCTTCATTAACAGAAAAAATTAATAGAAACTACTCCTGAGGAAGGATAGACATTGGACTTGCTAGACAAAGGCTTCAAAATCAACTGTCTTAAATATGCTCAAAGAACAAGAGAAAACTATGGACAAGGAGGTTTCAAAGAGAATAACAATGTCTCGACAAATAGAAAATATCAATAGAGATTTTTAAAAATCATAAAAAGGAACCAAATAGAAATTTGGGATCTGAAAATTATAACAGCTTAAATGAAAACCGCACTAGAGAGTTTCACTAGAAGATTTATGCAGACAGAAGGAAGAATTGAAGGTAGCTCAATTGAAATTATCCAGTCTGAGCAGAATGGAAAAAAATGGAAAAAAAAAAAAAACACAGCCCAAGAGATCTGTAAGCCACCATCAAGGGTAACAACATACACACAATAAAAGAGAGGAGAAAAAGAAATGGGCAAAAGGAATATTTGAAGAAATAAGAGCCAAAATTTTCCAAATTTTATGAAATATATGTCTATACATTTAAGAAGTTCAACAAATTCCAAGTAGGATAATCTCAAAGAGATCTACAGGAGACAAATTATAATCAAACAGTTGAAAGACAAATTCACAGAGAGAATCTTAAAAGCAGCAAGAGAGAAATAACACATCATGTACAGGAGGTCCTCAACAAGATTAACAGTTAATTTCTCATCAGGAACTATGGAGGCAAGAAGGCAGTGGAATCACATATCTAAAGTACTGGGTAAAAAAACCTGTCAACCAAGAATTTTACATCTACATTACATGAAGAGAAAAATTATGATAGTTCCAGATAAATAAAACTGAGGTAATGACATCTCTATTAGACCTGTCCTACAGTATATACTAAAAGGAGTCCTTCAGGCTAAAATGAAAGGTAGTAAATTGAAGCCATATGAAGAAATAAAAAACTCCAGAAATGATAAGCAATAAGTAAATATAAAATCCAGCATTACTGTATTTTTTGATTTGTAACTTTTTTTTCCTATATGATTTAAGACAAATGAATAAAGCAATAATTACATATGTACGTTAATGGGTACATTATATAAACATATAATTAGTGATAATAATAAAAACGGGTGGAGGGATCTGTACATAAGCTGAGTTTTTCTATGATATTGAAGCTACACTGAAATCAAAACTTAGGATGTTAGTGGTAAACCCCATAGTACCATTAAGAAAATATCTTTAAAATGTACAGTAAAGGAAATGACAAGGGAATCAAAACATTATAATACAAAAACTGATTCTTGAGGCAAAGCAATAAAATGGATGAATTACTGATTAATCCCACTGAAGAAGAAATAGAGAAAATACAAATAAAATTAATCATAAATTAAATGAGAATATAACAGATTGAAATTAAATACATGCAATACCATGTATTCTAATACGGTGAAAGTTTGAAATGCTGGGTGATATGCATATTGTAAAATAACGTACACATTAGCAAAAATGACTCAGAAAAAACTGAAATTGGAAAGAAACAGATATAGTTACTAAAATTAAACATCTGAACAGAATGATAGCTACAGAGAAAAATGGGTAATTATTAAATAATTTCCTAAGAAAAGGTTCTAAACTAAGACTACCCAAAAATCTTTCAGATATTTAAGATATAGGTAGTTCCAATAGTACAGATATTATTTTAGTGCAGAGAGAAAAAATGAAAAGCTTCCAAACGCACTGAACAAGAACATTCAAAAGAACTAATATATTTAAGGAATAAAATATCTTGCAGTTACAGATGGTTAAATTTTAAAAGTACGAAGATAAGTTTCACATTAATTGGTAAAAGAAGGAAAAATGACATGCTCTTAATAGATGCATTAACAGTCAATTACCCAAATTTTAAATTCACTCCAGACCATCTTCCCTTGAAAACAAAGAGACTAAAAATATATATAACAAAAAAAGCTATATTAAATTAGCAGTTTGCATCAATGTTAACAATAAAATGTAATAGGCACTCCCACTATAGTCAAGATCAAAACAAAGATATATATAATGATTTCATTATTGAGCTATTTTGGGTGAAAAGAACAGCACAAGAAAATATTAAATAGGAAAAGGAGACATGAAGATAGGAAAAAAATCAAAATTATCATTATTTGTAGATAATATGATTACATATATGTCTAGAAAATGTGATATAAAATTTGACCAGAAGGTATAAAATTTAGCAAATGATTAAGTATAAAAATAATATTAATAACTCACTATGAACTTTGCTCCAAAATGAAACAACACATTCTCTTCAAATATGCATTAAGCACTCACAAAAACAAGGATATATTACACTGCAAGGAAAATGTCAACACACTAGAAAAACAGAAATCACACAAGCCATAATTTCTCAATTTGTTCTAATAAAATTATGAATCAACAAAAAAATGGTAGATAAGAAAAATCTAAGGACTGGCCCTCCACTTTCTATGTGGAGTTAGAAGAAAGCACTGCTCCCCACTTTACAACAACAAAGATCCAGACAAACCTATGTTCATGACTTATCTAAAACTCATTAGAGAGCAGGTACTGAGAAAAAAACAACTAGCTCCGAATCTCAGATGCTTGCAGAGAGAGACTAAAGAGGACGCTTATCTCAAGTAGATGCCCCTGGATACCAGCTCTAATGGATAAGGTGAAAAATGCAAGATCAGATGGGAAAATTCAGTGGAATTTTCTTAAAGAAAAATTTTCTTAATGAAAACCTCAAAGAAATTTTTTAAATTCCAAAAAAAATTCTTAAAGAAACTATAAGAAATCATCAAGTAAAAATGCAAGAAATCAAGACCATAACAAAAGAGATAAGAATTGCAATTGATAGTGATCAGGAGAGTCAACATAACTAATGGAAAAAATCATAAAACTTGAAGGTAGATCAATAGAAATTAGTCAAATAGAAACACATGTTTAAAAGTTGGGAACAGAGGTGGGGGGGGGGGGTATCTAAGATCTGTAGAACAAAACCAAATACTCTGACATAGGTGTCATTGGCATCCCAGAGGGAGAAGAAAGGGAGAATGGGCAGAAAAAATATTTCAAATATGAACAGACAAAAATGTTGAAAATTAGTGATAGTACAAGACGACTAATCCACAGGGCAGGATAAATGCTCCCCCCAAAAAAGAACATAATATAATACAATATACCAAGTCATAGCATACTGGAACTGCAGAAAAACAAAATACAGAGAGAAAATTTTGCCATCAGAGAGAAAGAACACATATCATATAAAAGGACAAAAATAACCATTACATCAGATTTCTTATCAAAAACCATGCATGACATAGCAGTGCGATCAACAACAGCCAAAGTATGGAAAGAGCCCAAATGTCTATCAACAGATGAATAGATAAAGAAGATGTGGTATATACATACAATGGAGTATTACTCAGCAATCAAGAAGAATGAAATCTTGCCATTTGCAACAACGTGGATGAACTAGAGGGTATTATGCTAAGCGAAATCAGTCAGAGAAAGAAAAATATCATGACTTCACTCATATGTGGAGACACAAAACCAATGAACATAAGGGAAGAGAAGCAAAAATAATACAAAAACAGGGAGGGGGACAAAACATAAGAGGCACTTAAATATAAAGAACAAACTAAGGGTTGCTGGAGAGGTTGAGGAGATGAATAAATGGCCAAGGGGCATTGAGCAACACACTTGTTGGGATGAGCACTGGGTGGTACACAGAGAGGATGAATCACCAGAATCTACTCCTGAAATCATTGCACTATACGCTAACTAACTAGGATATCAATTAAAAAATAAAATATATAAAAAATAAAAAATAATAATAAAAAAAGAAAAACGTTATTTTAAGATAATAAACATATATATACACCGAAACAAACAAACAAAACATGTGTGCATGACAGCACACAGAGAAATAATATCTTCAAAGTGATAAAAAAAAAAAAAAGACTATCAATCAACAACTTGATATCCAGCAAAAATATCTTCCATAAAGGAAAAAGCAAGATTTCTCGGACAGAAACTAAGGGACTTCACCAACAGTAAATCTACTCTACACAGAATTTTAAAGGAAATTCTTCAGATGAAGGAACAGGACACCAGACAGGAACTTGGATTTACACAAAGAAATAAAGAACACTGGGAGGGGGATAAATGAAGGTAAAAATAAAAATTTTTCTTACCTTGAATTGCTCTAAAGTTAAATGTCTTAAGTAAAAAGAGCAATGACATATGTATGTTCATAGCAAATGTGAAAGTAATGTGAAAGACAACAATAAGACAGAAGGGGGAGAGGAATGGAAATATACTGTTGCAAGATCATAAAACTACATGTGAAACAGTGTAAGCTACATGCAGGTAAACTGGGTAGAGATATGTAAACTTTAGGGCAAATATTTGAAAACATAAACAGGAGGTATAAATAATTGTGAAGGTTAAAAAAAAGCATCATGAGAAATGTTAAGCTTTTAAAAAATTTTAATTCACCTGAGGGCAGAAAAAGCAGAAAAAAATGAAACAAAGAACAGATGGGTCAAATAAAAAACAGCTTGCAAAATGCAAGATTTTAATACCATTATATAAATAATTACATTAATGTAAATGGCATGAACATCAACTTAAAAAACTCATATGGTCAAACTGGATGAAAAGCAAGACTCCATTATATGCTGTTATTGGGGGGGGGGGGTGTTTATTTATTTTGAGAAAGAGAGAATGTGAGCAAGCAGGGGAGGGGCAGAGAGAGAGAGAGAGAGAGAGAGAGAGTAGAATCCCAAGCAGGATCCACACTGTCAGGGCAAAGCCCAATGCAGCGCTCAATCTCACAAACCATGAGATCATGACCTGAGCCAAAATCAAGAGACGGAAGCTTAACCGACTGAATCATCCAGGCGCCCTTCTATTATATGCTGTTGTAAATAATCTTTTAATATAAAGACATAGCTAGGGTACAAGTAAAATGATGGGAAAATATACTGTGAAACAATAATGAAAAGAAAGCTTGGATGGTTATATTAATATCAGACAAAGTAGAGTTCAAGACAAAGAATAAAACTAAAGAAAAACAGGAACCTAACACAACAATAAAAGAGTCCATTCTCTAAGAATCTATACTCCAAAATTTTTATGCACCTAACAAAGTTATAAATACATGAAGCAAAACTGAGTGAACTGGAAGAAGATTTAGACAAAAATACACAATTATGGTTGGAGATTTCAACATTACTCTCAGTGATTAACAGAGGAGGAAAATATAAATCAATAAGGAAACAAAATACTTTAAAAGCATAGTGCACACAGAGAACTACCACACTCTGGGCCATAAAACAAACCATAGAAAGTTCTGAATAGAAATCATTAAAACTGTGTTCTCTGACCGTAAGAACATGAAACTACCAATTAAAAAAAATACATCTGGAAATCTCACCCTTACACATACTTCTAAAATTAACCCATGGGGCAAAAACGTCTTAAGAAAAATTTTAAAAATATTTTAAACTAAATAATAGTGAAAAGAAGGTAACATATTCAAATTCATGGGAGGCAGGTAAAACAGCATTCAGAGGGAAATTTATAGCATTCTGTGCTTATCTAAGAAAACAAGAAAAGTCTAAGCCTCCACCTTAAAAAACTACAAGGAACAAATTACACTCAAAGCTAGCAGAAAGAAGAAAATAAATGTAAGAAAAGAAATAAATGAACTTAAAAACAGTAAGATTACAGAGAATATCAATGAAATCAAAAGCTAGTCCTTTGAAAGCATTATAAAACTGGTAAACTTCTAGCCAGACACAGGAAAAAAAAAAAAAAAGAAAGTGAAAAGACAATTTACCTACAACAGGAATTAAAGAGCGAATGGACACCAAAAGAGACCCAGATACGCTTAGATATACCATCCATGGCTGCCATGGGCTGGGGGAACACAGAGAAGTTTAGGGCAGTGAGACTACTCTGTGCAGTATAATGCTGGACACATGTCATATACAGGTCTCCAAACCCATAGCGTGTATAACACCAAGAGTGGCCTTAATGTAAACTACAGGCCTTGAGTGATAATGATGTGTCAATGTAGGCTCATTAATTAAAAAAAAAAAAAGACAAATGATAGATTGATGAGATACTGACATATATAACAAAGGGTTGATATCCAGACTATTAAAAAAACACTTTTAAATCAATTGAAAAAATTAAAAACCAATAAAAATGGGCCAAAAAAAGGATAAAAAATTCAAAGAATTAAGAATGAACACAACAAATTAAAAATGAAGGTCGATCTCATCCTTCATCAGGAAATATAAAAACAAAACAATGAGAGAGTCAGACAGAAATAAGGTTGATAATATGTGTTGGCAAGGGTGTGGGGAAAAAGACAACCACGCGCGCCCCCGGTCACAGTGTAAAATGGTATCTCCTCTAGGGAGGGTAATTGGGTACCTACAGAAATTAAACAGAAAGCACGTTTAAGAGATGTCTTAAAATGTTTTAAGTGCCCCCTGCCACACACAGGGTATAGAGAGTCACATTATACTAGCTGAGTCCAAAGGGACCCTGGGCAGAAAAAATGTGTGTCTTTTCTGAACAATAACATTCCACTTCCTGCTCTCTCTCTTTCATGCTAGTTAGTACCCAAGGATGCCCTGACTTGTTTCTGGTTGCAGGTAAGGAATAGTCCAGCCTCCAACATAGGCCTGGGCCCCTGAGGGACTGGGTGGAACTGAACACCCCACCAACCATCCCTGCACCTACAGGAGGACTGAGAAATAAACCTTTGTTGCATTGATCCCCTGGGAATAAAAAAAAAAAAACTGCACAAACCCTTGACCCAGAAATTTGGATTCTGGTATCCAATTCTGGGAAAAGAATGAAGTGTAGACTCTAAGTAACCACCTATCTAAGGAGCATGGTTAACAGAACTAAAATAGAGCTCTATGCTTTGAAAGGACAGTAGGATCCCACTTATGTTAAAATATGCATATGCATGGGGCGCCTGGGTGGCTCAGTCGGTTAAGCGCCGGACTTCGGCTCAGGTCATGATCTCGTGGTTCATGAGTTCGAGCCCCATGTCGGGCTCTGTGCTGACAGCTTGGAGCCTGGAGCCTGCTTCCGATTCTGTGTCTCTCTCTCTGACCCTCCCCCCATTCATGCTCTGTCTCTGTCTCAAAAATAAATAAACGTTAAAAAAAAATATGCGTATGCAAATGACAAAGGTCTAGAATAATCCACTGCTAATTGTCTGTAACTACTGCCTAATCATTAAAAATGGCTGGCTCTCGGGGCACCTGGGTGGCTCAGTCGGTTGGGTGACCGACTTCAGCTCAGGTCATGATCTTATACTCTGTGAGTTCAAGCCCCACGTCGGGCTCTGTGCTGACAGCTAGGAGCCTGGAGCCTGCTTCGGATTCTGTGACTCTTTCTCTCTCTGCCCCTCCACCTCTCACTCTGTTTCTCCTTCAAAAATAAATAAACATCAAAAAAGAAATTAAAAAAAAAAATGGCTGGCTCTCAAGCAGGGAGTGGGATGGGAAAGAGGCACCAAGGGGGTCTTTCATTTTTATTCAATATTCTTCTGTATTGTTTAACTTTTCTCAATTGCAAGCTATTTATGTAGCCTCAGTGCCACATTTAAATCAATAAAAATATATATTTTTTAGGGGCACCTAGGTGGCTCAGTCAGTTAAGTGTCTGACTCTTGATTTAAGCTCAGGTCATGATCTCACGGGTCGTGGGATCGAGTCCCACATTGGGCTCCATCCTGACAGCATGAAGCCTGCTTGGTATTCTCTCTCCCTCTCCCTGCCCCTCCCCCACTCTTGCTCTACCCGTGTCTCTCAAAATAAATAAACATCATATATACGTACATACATATATATGATGTTTATCATGATGATATGTTTATCATCATATATATGTATGTACGTATATATGATGTTTATTTAAATGTTTATGTATATATGTATATACACACACATATACATATATAGGGCCACCTGGGTGGCTCAGATCATGATCTCATGGTTCATGAGTTTGAGCCCTGCGTCTGGACTCTGCTGACATCTCAGATCCTCGAGCCTGCTTTGGGTTCTGCCTCTTTCTCCCTCTGCCCCTTCCCCACTTGCACTCTGTCTGTGTCTCTCAAATATAAATAAACATTAAAAAAATTAAAAAATAAAAAACATATTTTTTTAATTAACGTATTTCCCATACAACTTAAATGACCAGTGAGAAGACATAATGGGAAGCATGAACACATTCCAAAAAAGCAACCAAAAAGATTAAAATAGCAAAGTTTAACTTGAACAAGAAATATTGAGAAACCAGAAGAAAAGCCACAAAGTCCTGCAGAGATATTTTAAAGGGCTCAAATGAATGGAGCAGTATGTACAATGTGTTTGGATGGGAAGTCTTCATATATTAAGGATGTCAGATTGCAACAAGCTAGTCGATAAATATAATGCAGTTACAACCCAAATCCCAGTGGGGCCCATTTTCAGAACTGTACAGAATGATTCTCAAGTACCTCCGGGAGAATTAAACAAAAATAGTCAAGAAGTTTTGAGAACGAAGGATAATGAGGAAGCACTGCCACAATTACATAATAAAACAATATAAAGCCGCAATCATTGTCTGCATAGTATTGGGGCGGAGGAAGAAAAAAATCAGCTGAACAAGACAGAAAGCCCACAAACATACCTTAGTAAACAAAAAAAATCTATTTTTTAAAAAAAGTAGCATCAAAAATCAATGCCGAATGGAAGAATTCCTGGATTAGTGGCACTGGAACAATGAAATAGGGATGAGACGGAAAACACATCCTCACTTCACAGTAGAGGAATAAGAGTTTGGGGTTTACTTACCAATTAATTCCAGGTGGTCTCAACAGTCAGAAAGTTGAAACACACGCACAATACTACACACTCCCCACTCCACACACAAAACCATGAAATCCAAGAAAATAAAAAAGGAATAAAGGTAAATAGCCGTCTGATTTTTAGCTGAAAGATATCCTACAGTTTTTAAAGTTTATTCATTTATTTTGAGAGAGAGAGAGAGAGAGAGGAGAGAATCCCAAGCATGCTCTGTACTGTCAGCACAGAGCCCAATGCGGGGCTCGAACGCACAAATCATGAGATCATGACATGAGCCAAAGTCAGGTGTTTAAATGACGGAGCCACCCAGGTACCCCAAGATAGCCTACGTTTTAAAAGAATATTAAAAAAAAGGAATACTTTTTCATTCAAAAAAAAGCTGTAGATAAACAGAAACAAAATCAAATGGCACACAGTAAAATGGAAAAAACCAAGGCCAACGTCAGATAAAGCTTACTTAATAAATCAACCTATGAGGATCTCAAGAATATCATAAAGAAATGTACATAAATGAGCATGGGACAGGAAGAAAGTGTTCACAGATGGGATACACAAATGGCTATTCAATATGTAAAAACATTTTATCTCATAAAAGAACAAAAAATGTACACAAAAACAAGAAGGAGATTGTGGTGTTTAATCCATCAAATTAGCAATGATTTCTTTGAAAATCAATAATGCATTGAAGCTGGCGAGGGGGAGGTGGGATGGGCACGCTTGAGGCAGCACTGTGAAATAGTACAACTTTCAGAAAGGACTGTGACCATAGGTATTACGAGTCTTCACCGGTCCCTGTGCTTTGACCCAGCAAGGTCTCCTCAAGGACTCCGAAAACTTGGCAAAGCATCAAGCATGTTTACTGCAGCGTTAACGGGGAAATTAACTAAAACCTAACCCTCTCACAAAGAAGTTAAGAGGAAGCATGCATGCTCTAAAAATTGTATCTAACAAATAGGCTTTAATGATGTGGATAAGTGATGAAATATTAAAGTGATGAAATATTAAACACAGTGATTTTCATAACTGCAGGGAATTCTAGGTTGTTCCAGTAATGGCTTTCAGTGAACCAATCTTTCTGTGCCCATGCCCCTTTGCAATGCCACTTTCCCTCTCTTGCCATCAGGGGTGGAGTCTGTTTTCCAACCCTTGAATCTGGACGAGCCTTGTGACTTGCTTTACCCAACAGAATGTGGTCGAAGTGACGTTATTCAACTCCAGATGGTAAATAAGCCTTAGGAGACACTATAGCTCCTACTTTTTGCCTCCTTGGTTCACTGCTCTGAAACCACCACATGAAGAGGCTAGTCTAGCCTACTGAAGAATGACAGGACATGAGGTACCCAGGCATCTGCCAGAACTGCAAGCCAGAAGGGTGGGTGTGGCCCTGTTGGACCTTCCATCCCAGCTACACGAGTGAGCCCAGATGTCACCAACACAGGCACCCACCGATCATGAGAAATTATGAACTTATTTTCAGTCACTGAGTCTACAACTGATACACCACAATACAAAATTTTATTACAGAGTTAGCTCCGTCATGTAGCACATAACACACATAATCCTCAACAAAAAGAAGAAAATGTTAACGGGGATATAAGACCTTATTTTTAGAAGTATCTCAAACACGTAGAATACACACACACACACACACACACACACACACACACGGGCGAAAAGGGCAGAAGGGATGTTAATAGGAATGTTATTTCCGGGAAGTAGGATTAGAGTTAATTATCTTCTTTATACTCTTATATTTACAAAGTTTCCTTTTATTCATAGAAAATCTACATCTATAGCATTACGATGAACTAAGTTATCTCACCAACTACACTGTGGATTCCTTGTTAGCAGAGGCTATGTCTTTCAACCGTGAACTATGAGGCTTGTCACACAGTAGGTGTCCAATAAATGTTTGATAAATGAAAGAACATGGGCAGCCTTAGGCTTGTTACCTTCCCAGATTCAGGACGGGGCTGCAGCTGTTGGAGTCCACCATACCCTGGATTGCCCTTACATCCCCTGGTGGAGACAGGTGCCCGTGGGTCAATGGCCACTCATCCCAGATGCCCTACAGAAGGTCTCCTGGTCAGCCTGTGGCGGCTCGGGCCATAGGGACTGTGGGGTCATCTAGGGACCATTCTGGTTACCCTGCATCATCCTCGGGCTCAAGAAGAGAGACAAGCGACCAGCCCTTCCCCCAGAACTAGAACGTAGGGGCCAGGGTCTACTCCATGCCTGGATCCTGTAAATGGGCTCCCCTGAGTCCTGCTCCCTGATGGGGATTCCCCAATCCCCTCCCAGAACCACACCTAGCCTTGCCCAGCCTTGGATAACATCCTCACCCTGTGTAACCAACGTGCTGGAATCAAACCTTGCATCCAGGTAGGCATAGGGGCCCCACTCCCCCTTTCCCAGCTGCACAGCTCTCTGTGTGCCTCTCACAGCACCTTACACTCAACCCCAAAGCTCACATGGGGCGGCTTCTTGAGCTGCACAAGGTGGCAGATGTGTGCATACGGTTGGGGGGGCTGGACAGTGAAAGTGACCAGTAAAAACTCAAATACCTGAGTTGAACAAAATGTTTGTTTGCCCCATTGATCAGTCAGATACATCGGGCAGTGCTCTCTGAATACTCACCAACTAACTCCCTTCTTTCCTTTCTTACCCTCCACTCACCCGTGCCAGACATCACTATTCAATCGCAGCCTCCACCCCAATCCCCCAGACTAACCCAAGATGCTCCGCACAGAATGTAGTACACAAAAACACTGAGCGAATTATTTCTTCAGTATAACACTCCAGACAGCCAAGGCTACCCTCTCTAGTTGTGTGATTTTAAATACCCTGGAAAGAAGGCAACCTCAGAGAGGCCAGAACCCAAAGCCTCCTCAGGTTGGCTTCCCCAAATTCCAGACATTTTCGTGGCGTCATTCTGATGTCCAGACCCAACACTGAAGTCATAATCCTTTCCTAATTTTTAACAGAATTCATGTTTACATAAAAAAAAAAAAAAAAAAAAATCCTTGTTTATAACAGAATGACCAAGTCCAGCACTCTACAGAGACAGCCCCATAAAGTTAGGGGAACGCAGTTTATGTGAGCCCGGGCATGGGTCAAGCACTGGTATTTCAAGGGCACTATAATATAAGGTACAAGCATTTCATCACCTTTTTCTGGGAAAACTTTAGTAAGAGATCGTCGATGTCCCTTGGACCGTAAGTGCTTTCTCTCCAGTAGGACGTCAGGATACTGAGGCAGGCTACAGCACAGCACCTTACAGTTACCCAGAAAGCAAGGCAGATGGTATCTCTTCCAGAAGGGCTCTGGCACCAAGCTCCTCATTGCTGGGGCAAAGACAGTGCCCTTCCCTCCCCAGTATCCCATCGGAAGGTTGAGGAAGATGTCAGGTCAATGGAAAAAGCCAAATGAGGGGCGCCTGCGTAGCTCACTTGGTTAGGCGTCCTACTTCACGTCAGGTCATGATCTCACGGTTCCTGAGTTCAAGTCCCACGTCGGGCTCTGTGCCGACAGCTCAGAGCCTGGAGCCTGCTTCAGATTCTGTGTCTCCTTCTCTCTTTGCCCCTCCCTGACTCACACTCTGTCTCTCTCTCTCTCAAAAAATGAATAAACATTAAAAAAAATTTTTTTTAAAGAAAGGAAAAGCAGAATGGGATGGATACATGAGAGGAAACTCTCAATCATCCAAGAGGAATTGAAAAAGTCACATCCTTATCAGGGGACAGCCTCACCACTCTCCTCCAAGGGTGCCAACACATCCCATTTTGAGGATGAGACTCAGAGAGGATTTCCATCCAGGAGAAAACTCAACCTACCCCTTGACTGCAAAAGGCACCATTGTACCCAAGAGGCAATTGATAAATATTCACTGAGAGTCAGACTTCCTTTTAAAATTGAATGAATGGGGTGCCTGGGTGGCTCAGTCGGTTAAGCGGCCGACTTCGGCTCAGGTCATGATCTCGCGGTCCGTGAGTTCGAGCCCCGCGTCGGGCTCTGTGCTGACAGCTCAGAGCCTGGAGCCTGTTTCAGATTCTGTGTCTCCCTCTCTCTGACCCTCCCCTGTTTATGCTCTGTCTCTCTCTGTCTCAAAAATAAATAAACGTTAAAAAAATTTTTTTTAAATAAATAAATAAATAAATAAAATTGAATGAATGAATGAATGACATGTGGTTTTTTCCCCTTATAAACGGAAAGAACTAGACACTCATTTTGGAGTACAAATTGTTCTCGGTTCCAAATAATGAAGACAGAGCAGACAGGAATCAGGTAATGATGGAATCTTTATTATGAAGTAAAATCGATGCAATCTTTATTTGTTATAAAGCAAGATGAGGCAATTACCTATCTACATTCTTATTTTTAAATACGAAGATAGAAACGCTCTTCGGGCAACGCAGCCCGTTTGCAAATGGAATAGAAGCGTAAGTCGCCGTACAAGAGAAAATACAAATAGGAAAGGTACAGTGAGTTCTGCTGCAACTTGTTTTGAAAGCACAAATCTGTTCCAACGTAAATCATAGGAGGGGACAACTGGGGCCTAATGTGAATCTGGCATCTGCTGGTACACGATTTTCGCCCGCGAGAAATACGAGGGGAGGCAGAAGCCCACGCCGGCCGAACGGAGCCCCCGAGGACGCACCAAACGCACACACACTCACACGGCAGTCCGCTGCCTCCATTCCCCGTGTGCGTGCCGTCCACGCGGTCCTCGGGTCAGGCAGCCCTCCTCGCCCCACCTCGGGGTCACTCCCACGCTGCTGGCCTTCTCATAGCCCCTTCTGCAGGCCAGTGTATTTCTCGGCTGCTTCCTACGTGCAAAACTGTGCCTGCCCCCTTCTTTCTTTACTGTCCCTGACAAACGTTCTGACTTTTGTGCCTTAACCCCCGCTTTTCCCGTAAGCCCTGATTCCGGAGAGCGTGGTGATGTTGAGGAAGACCTAAGTCACATGACAGCACGCTCTACCATACGTGGAAGAACGTTCTTCATGGCTGATTACTTAAAGGCAGTAACACGGCATTACACAATGCTACTACCCTTGTAGCAGTCACCTGCCAGCATTTACCAGGTTCTGTCCATGTCCTTTGAGCAAGTAATCCCACATCTTTGGGCCAAGTAAAACATAATTCAGTGAGGATTGTGGGCATAATCCAACACGAAAAAGGAAACTAGATGTGTGCATGAAGATGCTCATTGTGATACCGATGTGTGTGTGTGTCTGTACAGCTACAAACATTGCAATTACAAAGGCTGGGTAACCAAATGGCAAATGATCGTAACATATTGTTTGCGAAGTGAAGGGGGGAAAAAGGGATGTAAACTGAACAGTATGAAAACAAAAGCTGAGAAGACAATGGTATTTGCTCACATGCGCACACAAGCGGGATTTGCGTTTTGAATTTTTAGAAAGCCGAGTCACCAAGAAGGGTTTTAAATATGCTAATTTTCAGTTGTGCTAAAAATCAGAAATAGTTCTTCACTGAGTATCACATACCCAACGCACTATTTATTTCAAGACGTGAAGGAAGTGATTTGAAATTTTAGTTTCCTGAATACATATTTTTGTAACAGGACCAATCTGAATCCTGAACCACAGCTGGTTATCTTCAGTAGTCACTAAAACTAATTTGCAGCCCTGATTCTTGCCGTAAATAGGGAAACAATAGTCCCTCTGCAACATGTCAACACACAGGGCAAAACATACCAACAGAAAGTAAAGGTTTTGTCAAATGCCTGGCAAACAACTCGAAGCTTGCCAGTGGACTGTGTTAATGGGAGAAAAGCGGGTGGGAGGGTTTGATGTAAGCAGGGCTATTACCAATGAAGACGATTTTCTGGACAAACCAGACAGCCAACAGGAAGTGGGGTGTTTTCATGTTTAGCACAGGAGAAATCACCCAATGGAAAAATACAAAGTCCGTATCTTGAGCCATTGGGGTCAAAATCTCTTCAGCAGCCCAACGTCTCATGCCGAATACCAGATGTTGACTGTGGGGTGGGGAGGGTCGAGGGTGGGCAGGCAGGCCTGCACGCACACCTGGGAGGGGGCAAAGGCGGAATTACTTGGAATGTTTAACAGAAAGTCCTGTTTTTATGAACAGTTCCTGAGTCAGCCTTCCCACACCAGAGAGTTCTCTCCTCTGAACACCTGGGATGCATTGTAGACCAGAGTGGTCAGGCTTTGCATCCCAACAGCTGTGGGATTCAATGGAAGCTACCTGCTGTGTGACCTCGGCAAACGACTTTACCTCTCAGAGCCTCCCTTTCCTCTTCAGAAATGCAGGTATAATAGTATCTCTCGCATGGCTGTTCTGTGGAACAGATGTTTTTATGAGAAACACACCTGGCCCTAAGAGGGGCTTAATAAATACTCATTAAATCTGAGGCTTAATTTTTCAAGAGACAACAACTATTGCCTCTACTCCCAAAGTTTACCTCAGGCCTGATGTCCCCAGAAGGAACACACTTGATAGGACACTGAGGGATGGAGAATCCAACAGGATAGAGAATCCTGAGGGATCCATTATCCAACCAACACTGGATCAGGCCAACCAGCTTCACCAGTATGTGTGGGGGACGGCGAGATCGGGAGGCAAGAGAGTGTTAAGTGTTAAGCAATGTTCTTCTCACTAAAAAAAAAAAAAAAAAAAAAAAAAAAAAATCCAACCCCTGGCCTCCTTGGCAGCAAAGGTGGACTTTCTGCCATTATCTAACAGAGGGACGAGAGGAGAGGCCACGCAGACATTGGAAGCCAATGGCACCGAGGTCCAACGGATGTGGGTTCATAAACGAAGCACTTGGCTGCATGCAAACTTGAACAAGAATCTCTCTCCAAGACAATGTGGGTATGTCCTTGAGGGTATGGCCTATGATCTACTGAGCTCTGTCTTCTCCTCCGCCTCCTGCTCGTAACGCCCCGTGCGATGTCCAGCGCGTAGTAGGTACTTACTAAGTGCCAGGTGGATGCGTACAAGGGGCGGTGGAATTATGGACGAGCGCACTGATGGATAACTAGCTGGGTGAAGTTCTGAGGCCAGCTGAGAGGGGCTGTGAGCACAGCGCACTGTGGGAAAAGTCTGAAATAAATTCAGGTGGCTCAATCAGGTTGTCATCTGCCGTGTGTTAAACAACCGTTCAGGAGACTGGCGGTCATTTTAAAATTAAATCAAATGGCCACTTACATGCCCTGTAGCAGCAGTTGTGGGTTACTGTCCAAGATGTTCCGTTTGCATATTGAGGCTTAACCCAGAGCTCAAAATATCCCTCTGAACTTCTGATTAGCTTCAACCGGAGTCAATAGTCATCTAGAGATGTCCGAGACCTTGACATTTATTTGTCCTACCACCCTGCCTCTCTCGAGTCTGTGGAAGTGATCCTGTGTGGGGCTCTGTGGCTAGAGAATCAAGAGCCATCCATTTGCACCATGCTCTCTCGGGACACTCATTCTTAAAACCCAGCAGCCCTGACGTGAGGAAGCCTAAGCAAGCCCCCACGCAGAGTCCGCACGCGGGTGCTCCAGCAAATGGCGCAACTCAGGTCCTCACCAACAGCCAGTACCAACCATCAACCGTGCAAGCAAAAATGTTTCCAGACAGTTCCAGTCCTCAGCCATCGAGCCACCCCAGGCTTTAGGTCTTCCCAGTGGAAGCCCCAGACACCACGGAATAGGAACAAGCCATTCTCACATTCCCTGTCTGAATCCCTGACCCACAGGATCCAGGAGCATTAAAATAAGAATGTTTTACAATTAACTGATGGGATGGTTTGTTTTGTGGCGATGTTAATTGCAACACTAGACTTGAAACGCTGTCCCCAAACCCAGACCACTTAGCTTGAGCCTTGACGTCGAGCCTCTGTCCTGTTAGCCCCTGAAGTGCAGGGGGTGCCCTTTCCTCCTACAGCCTTAGATACTTTTTAGGGTCTTAATACCTAACACCAACAAAATAGATAAACCAAGAGGCTGCTGTCGACCTGGTTTGTCACCCACCATTTATACACCTGTTCTGCATCTTGGGCATTAGATTAGATTTTGCTACAAGTTCTGGACACTTCAAAAAAAGTCATTTAGCCTATCCTTGACACCAGCTCTCTCTGCTTTCCAGCTGTTGTATTCCATAAAATCCAAACATACCTCGTACAGATGCTAACCTGGAAACCCTGAGAAGAAATACCATCTCTGCTCTTCATATTCAATCCAACTGACTCTAAGGTTCATTTAAGGCTTCTCAGTGAAAGGTGAATTACTCCAAAAATAGACTGATAGTCTGATACCACATTTAAAAAAATCTTTTTAACGTTTATTCATTTTTCAGAGACAGAGAGAGTGAGTGGGGGAGGAGCAGAGAGAGGGGGAGGCACAGAGTCTGAAGCAGGCTCCAGGCTCCAGGCTCTGAGCTGTCAGCAAAGAGCCCAACGCAGGGCTCGAACCCACGAACTGTGAGATCATGACCTGAGCCGACGTCAGACACTTCACCGACTGACCCACCCAGGCACCCCAGACTATCATCGCATCTAATAAAAACTCCACTGTAGAGATCAGATGAAAGGGGAGCATTTAAAAAGCTCCTTTCGTGGACAGGAAGATGCCGAAGAGCAGCTCTGATATGGTGTTGCAATCCATCCCGCCAAGCGGGAGGTCTCCAGAGCCTTGGAACATGCTCGCAGCCCTGGGAGGCATGCAGGATCAGACATAATCCCCAGTTTGGAATATCAATAGCCACTGAGGGATGGTTAAGCTCCTGCATCTGAGTGGACACGTCTTACTCGCCTGAAGGAGCGACTGAGATGAGATCTAAGTAAGTGGAACCGAAGCAACGTCGCACCGACAGAACCGGGATCCTGGTCCAAGTAAGCTAACTATGGCTGCGCGGACCAGAGCGGCAAAGAGGCAGAAATGCTGTGTCTGGCTCAGGCCCCAAAGGGGGAGGGACTTGAGAGCACACACTACCTTCCTGTATCTTGACACAGGCCTGAGGGAGGACACAGGGATTCTGTGGGCCCCAAGTCATGACACCTTCATGGTCAACAGTCACGCAGGGCGTTGGGAGACCATAAGCACCACCACTGACGCTGCAACGAAGCCACCTGTCGGAGGAGAGTAGTTATCATGACAACCACAGGGTTTCCATCCTTACCTGTCACATTAAAGACCTGTTATTTTACCTCCTGAATTTCCTTCTAAGACATTTACGGTTCTCCATTTTGGAAGAGCAGGCCATAGCCTCACAGCAGCCCTCCAAACGAAATCCCTATTCCAGGGGCTCCTGGGTGGCTCAGTCGGTTAAGCGTCTGACTCTTGGTTTCGGCTCAAGTCATAGTCTCACAGTTGTGAGTTCGAGCCCCGCAGTGGGCTCTGTGCTGGAGGTGCGGAGCCTGCTTGGGATTCTCTCTCTCTCCCTCTCTCTGCCGCTCCCCTGCTCACAATGTCACTGTCTATCTCAAAATACATAAATAAACTTAAAAAAAAAAAAAGGAAATCCCTATTTCATCTCAGCCACCTTCCCCACATTCCCCACACTGCTTCCAGAGAGATTTTTTTATCATAACAAGAATCTAATCCTGTCACTCAACCCCCCTGCGCCATTCCCACTTAAAACTCCAGTGGCTTCCCAGTGCCCAAAGGAAAAAGTGAAAAATCCTTCATATGGTCCACAAGGCACTGAAGTTGGGCATCTACATCTGCCTACACCTCCTGCCTCCTTACTCTCTATTCGCCTGCTGCTTTCTGGAATCGTCTATACCTCCCATCCTCACCTCAGGGCCTGGCCCTGATGCCCTGGAGGGTGCTCTCATCTCCCACACCTCTTCCTCCAATTAAGTCCAACCCACTCCTTAGATTCTAGGAGAACTGGGTTGTGAGCCAGACTTCCTGGGTTCAAAGTCCAGCCCTGCCAATGACTTGTAGTTATGCCCCAGGGGGGAGGGCGGGGCAGAGACCTAAACATCTCTGTGTTTCAGTTGCTCCTGGGGATGACAATCATTGCTGCTTCATGGGGTCATTATGAGGACAAAAGAGTTAACACCTGTAACTTAGGTAAAAACAATTGCGACAGGACCTAGCATATAAAAAGCACTCAGTAACTATTAGCTCCCTATTCTTAAACCAGCTCAAATATCACTTCCACAGAAAGAAGCCTCCTCTGTGGCTCCCCATAATAAGATTCCTTCCTAAATGTCCTTTGCCTCAAGCACTTGCTGCTTCATAATTATGCATCCTTTAGTAGGACTATTTGATTATTGTAGGTTCTACCCACTGCTCACAAGAGTATATGTCTGTTTTTGCTCACCCAATATGCCAGTACGTAGCATGGCTTCTGATATACAGTAGATACTCAAAATCCTATAACGGATGGATGGATGGATGGATGGATGGATGGATGGATAGATGGATGGGTGGATAAAAGAGTAAATGAATGGATGAATGGACAAATGGACACACAGATGGATGCATAGATGAGAAGATGAATATATATAAGACAGATGAGTGGGTAACTGGATGGATGGATGGATGGATGGATGGATGGATGGATGGATGGATGGAGATAGTCCAGATGACACAGAGTGTGGAGGCTAGCCACTCCTAACTAACCAACCTTACACCCAGCAGCTTCACCTTCGGGATTACACAGAATCCTGGACTATCTTGTGCGTCTTCTATGATGATCTTGAACATCAACGGTTCTTTCCCACCTCACTATTTTCAGTGGGCCCCATCTTATAGTCCAAGGGGGACTGAATTTCCTGATGGCACTACAGTAAGATACCCTAATGGTAAAACATTGAACACAGCCACTGCCTCAAAGAGAGGTCAACAGAGACACAGGTAGCCTGAGGTGGGGCATTCGAAAGCCCCCGGCCCTCCTTCCAAGATTCTACCAGGGCGCCATCTAAGGAGGCTGTTTGCCCCTCTTGGAGCCAAGAAGCGCAAACCTCCGTGGAAAATTGGAGATTGAGCCGGATCCCTTCTCAGGTCTTCTCCACTATCAGGGAGGCATTCATGAGACAGGCTGGGCACATGGAGTGGAGAGATGAGGCCCCTGACCCTGGGGGTTGTCCACGGTATGTAGAAGACAGACAGGAAGCTGATAATTAAGTGATTAATTAATTACAAGGGTGCAAATAACAGGGCATACAAGTGAATGCAGGGTGGTGGGGGAGGAATCTCGATCATATACCAGAGACTCCCTGGCATGCAAAATGTGACACGGCTGTTAGAACAGCTCTCCCGTGTGGTCGGTGAAGGCAAAAGAGGGGAGCACCGGGAAGGCATTTTTCGATTCAGTTTCTCACCAGAAAGGCCAAACAACGCTACAAGGACTCACAGAGAGGCACAAAGGGTGCCCAGCTCTCCCTACATGTGTGATGTGCCTCTGTTGTCCCGGGCAGATTGGGTGCTTTTTCAAGCACTGGCACCGAAGTACCCCAAGAAACCCAGGAAAGGTGATTATCCCTACTTTACAAATGTAGCAACTGAGTCTCAGGTGGGGTTAAGTGAGTTGGTCACATGGCCAAGCCAGCAGGGTAACCCAAGACTGTTCCCCAAGCTCACGCTCTTACTGCTACACCAACACACAGGGAGTGAGACATGGGTTTTGTTCTGGCTCTGCACAAAACCGAGGGACCTAATTTAAAATAAAATGTTGGGGCACCTGGGTGGCTCAGCAGTTAAGTGTCCGACTTCGGCTAAGGTCATGATCTCACCATTCGTGGATTCCAGCCCCGCACTGGCAGCTCAGAGCCTGGAGCCTGTTTCCGATTCTGTGTCTCCCCCCTTCTCTGCCCCTCCCCCGCTTGTGCTCTGTCTCTCTTTCTTGCTCAAAAATAAACATTTAAAAAATAAATCAAATTAAATGCTAATAAAAAAAATAAATGCTAAAAAAAAATAAAATGCTAATGCATAATAACTGTCAAAATAATCTGCAAGTAAAACAACTTGTTTAAAGACGGATGAGAAACTGTCACATAACAGACAAAACAGTGACAACCTCATGGCTGCCATGCCACTAAGCACCTGACGTGCACAAATCCATTTGCTCTTCGCATCAATTCACTGATGAAGAGGTTAGGACCATCATACCAGAGTTACAGATGTAGAAACTGAGGTTTGGAGGGTTGAAGTGCTTGCTCAAGGATGAGCCGTTGAACCCAGGCCTACCTACCCCACTACCTGAGATCCATATCGCCTGACCGTCATAAACACAGTTGATTTATACTCTGATGCAAGGCAGGTTGGAGGAGAGTTGGCCAGGCTCAGGAGCGGAACTGGCCACTACACACCAAGATGTAGCTGAAAGAGCTGAAGTCCAGTCTGTTCAGTGTTAACCTGATGCCAAAGGCTTCAGCAGCAGATGGTTGGTGGTGGGTCATGGGATGGAGAACCCAGAACAGTGGGCCAGCAGGTGGCATGGGGAAACCTGCCCAGGTAAGAGGGTCCCAGAAGCCAGGCCTTTGTGGAGACAGAATGCCAGTCCCGAAGAAAGGTACTGACCAGAGCAAGACAGGGCCTGGGATCTGGAAACACAAGCAGGGTACAGAGGAGGCAAGGACTTAGGGTCAGGGAACAATGCAGGGATCCAGGAGCAGAATCAGGAAGCCAGGAGGAATTGTTCTAGGCAACAAGACCAAAGTTCTGAGCTTGGCAACTTAAATGCTCCCAGAGAACCGAGCAAGAGCTCCTGAGGTTCCCAAAGAACTCCTTTGAAGAGAAGAACATTCTTTTGGCAAGTGGTGAATGAGCACCTGTTATGTCCCAGGCCCAGGAGAGGCCCTGAAGATAGAGCCTTACATAAGACAGACGCAGTCCTTACCCACCGTGAGCTTGAACTAGGGATTCAATACAAGCCAAGATCATCATGACCATCATTTTCATTTTCTGCATCATCACCTGGGAATAGGGTCTACGAGTCTTCATTTTAACAAGACCACTCACTAGTCGTTGGCATGCAATAAATTTTGTTTTCACCTCTGTGGACAGTTCCTGCTTTTCCAATATGGGGACCAGCCAGCAACTCGAAATTGAGACAAACAAGTATCCGTACCCCAAGCTCCCTGGAGGAAACCACGGTCACCTGGGATCCCAATCCTGAACCCCTTCGTGCTGCCATCTGTCCTAGGAGGCTAGACATAGTGACAGGAAACAAGGAGGACGTCCCCAACAAGCTTCACACTGTGCAGTCATGGAGGACAGGAAGCACCTTGCTCACAGCTTGTGTCTGTCTGCGCAGAGATTATGGCAACAGAATCGGCCCAAGGGGAAACCGAGGTCTTCCTTGCTCACCTTCTTTCCCAGCCCAGCCCTCCTCTGGCATTTCTGCCTCTCAACACCGTTAATTCAGGGGGGCTTCCAAAGCACCATCCATTTTCCCTGTGCTGGATCATTTCCCAACAGTGTTCCCAGGCCCCCATGCCTCCATACTGTAAAGCTACCAGCCTTTAATGACAGAGCAAAAGGTGGGAAGAGAGGGAACTGGGGCTTCTCCAGGGCCCCGAGACTACTTAACATGCACACAGACTGAGTCGAACGCACTCAGCTGGTTCTGGGAGCGCACCTCCATTCCCCTTCCCTCCCCGTCCGGTCCATGCTGGATCCTGGAAACCACTGACGCTCACCAGAACTCTGAATGCCAGGAAACCAATGAAGCAAGGACTAGGGACTAGGTCTGCCTGTGCAGAGTTGATGCTACTTCCTGCCATGTTTGCGAACACTCACCATTTAGTGCCCAATGACCGGGCAGTGTACAAACAAGCCACGCACATGAATGCCTCCAACGAACCTTGTTGTCGTTTTCATTTGATCCCAACAGGAAATACTCGGGCGATGAGTGTGCGCTCTTCTAAAGAGCAAAGGAACACCGTGCTCTGCTGACAGTCTTTCCACGTCGAGGGCACTTTGCCAGGAACTGTCTACCCGTGCCTTCGGTGTGGCTTCTGAACAAGTCGCTGCTGCCCGAAATGCAAGTCCCCGGGCATTTCTCCCTGGGCCCCAGGATGCATTTTCCTCCCGGGCCAGTACACAAATGAGGGTTGGCTGCAGCTACACGCGCTCGTTAGCGAGTGACCGCGGCAGTGGGCTTGTAATATTTGCAATGCCGTTTCCGGTTTTAAAATTAAACCCTGAGAGCCCAACCAACTTCAGAAACGGAGCGTGTGTGGTTGCTTAAAGGCTTTCTTTAGAGTCACTACGGGGGTAACTGATCTTGAATAAGAGAATAGACTAAAATAACCAGAGAGAACCCACATCTTATCATCACGAGGAAGTGGCCACAGAGAGATGATGTGCTCATACTCAAGAGACTCTGAACACGGCACACACGTTTCCGCTGCAACCCCAGAAAAATGTCACCTGCTCGTAGGCAGTCGGAGGCATCCTCCTCAGTGTCCCCAGGGCCCGAACCAAACCAGGAGTATGATAAATCGCGATGAGAACGATCCCCCCCCCGCCCCCCCAGGACAAGAACAGTGAGGAGAACAATCGCTGCCATCCTCTGGCTGTCCCCACATGCAGGGTCCCGTGAAAGGCTTCACGTGCAGGAGCTCACAGATTCCCCGAAGAAATCCTCCGCAGTAACCACTGCTCTCGTTCCCATCTGATAGGTGAGCAAACCGAAGCTGAGGAAAACTCAGGGGTCTGCCTACAGTCACACCCTGGAGCCTGGATTCAAACCCAAAACTGACTAAAGCCTGAGCTCTTTCCCAAGGCACAAGCAGGTCTGAGCAGAGAAAACGCTGTCCCGCAGGAGAGTCCCTCCATTGGGACCCTACTGGAGGAAGTGGCCCATCCGCCCATCCACCACCCACAGAACCCGAGGCCAGGAGCGCCTCCCACCCCACCCCCACTCCACACGGGGGGGCCAGGCACCAGGCAAGGCCAGGGAGAGATTCCGACCATTGCCCCGTGCCGGTACCTACAGGCGGTGCCAATGCCCCCTGTGGAGATGCTCCCTGATGACGAGGGGGCTAGGGAACTCCTCAGGAGCTCAGGGAACTTCTAAAAGAGCTCTGTAAACAAATGAAAACAAAAGCGCCCAGGGATAAGCGAGCACTGAGTCGTCATATAATCGATAGCAGCACTCTTTTTAGTACTGAGGTTCTTGGCTGCACGTTGGCATCACCTGGGGAGTCTTTAAAACACCAACAGGGGCGCCTGGCTGGCTCAGTCCGTTAAGCGTCCAACTGCGGCTCAGGTCACGATCTCCCGGTTTGTGAGTTCGAGCCCCGTGTCGGGCTTTGTGCTGACGGCTCAGAGCCTGGAGCCTGCTTCGGCTTCCGTGTCTCCCTCTCTCTCTCAGTCCCTCCCCCCCGCTCGTACTCTGTCTCTCTCTCAAATTAAACAAACACAATTAAAACTTTTTAAATACCAATAAAATGTAAGTAAAGAAGACAAGAATGAATAAATGGATGAACGAATGAAAACCAATGCTCAAACCCCAAATTACTGAGGTAACTGGGTTTGGGATATGGCCTGGGCATCGAGGTGTGATCCCAATGTTTACAGGTACGTAAAATAACAGAGTGCCTTACAATCAAAGGGGTCTCAGAGTCAATGAAAGCAAAGGCTGTGCTCAGTCCTCAGAATTTACCCGAGGAGCTCAGATGCCCCGAACACTCCCGCTCCTTTTCATGAGAAAGCACATCAGGGCAACAACAGCGAAACGATCCGCAACAGGATGGCTCTGTGGGCTTCATGTATATTTTCTCTGTCTTCCTCAGAACATACATAATACTGGCTTTATAAGGCCCATCTTGCATATTAGAAAGCTGACGCTCAAAGAAGTTCCATGAACTCGCCCAAGGTTACAGAGGAAGTCATTGGCAGGTCCCCAGGCCTGTGCCCTTTCCAAAACAGCGTGCTGGCTTTGCCATATACTGTGTTCCCTCTACATACAGGGCTAGGAGACAGAATCCAAGGGTACGTGAGCCACAAACCCTGAACTCCGAGAGCTTATAATCCACTCCGGGCGGCAGACTGGCACCCGAGACATCATCCTCCAGATCACCCTGAGCTCTCCAGCACGCCAAGGGCTGAGGAAGTCCACAGAGGAAAGCTGATCCTTGACAGGAAGAGTCGTCTCCCATGAAGAAGAACTCTCTGGACTTGGCCCTTGGAGGATCAGAAGGGCTTCTACGAGCACAGCAGAGGGAGAGGGCAAAGGCACAGAGGGGCCCTGGAGCCGTGACCCCACCCTGCCGCAGGGTGAAGGCCTCCGACCTGCTAAGGTCGACAGGCGTGCTGTATACCCTCCCTCTAGAGCCTCCTGAACTGCCACGGTGCCAGCTTCCGGCACCTGCTTAGGCTTACCGTCTGCCTCTGGGTGCACGCAGGTATGCGACGTAGGTCCGGGAGTTCCTGGAGAGAAGAAAAGCAGCCCCAAGAGCCGTCTGGAGCCGTCTCCTCCTAGGAGCTGTGTCTCCCGGCACAAAGGCTGCATTCCCGGTGCGTGGCCCCAAGAGTAGGGAGCTTTGCCCAGAAGGGTTGTATTAATTAATCCCTGGCCTGTTATCAAGTCCAGCTTTGGCCTCGCTGCCCTCAGGAGCCGAGCCAAACATCCAATCTACAGTTTGTATCTTGTCTGCGGCTGACTCTGAGGCTGGGAGATGGGACGTGGCTAAGTAAGCACCTTAAGTCCAACTCCTCCTGAACCCCAGATTCACCAGATACTGACCTCAAGGGTCAGAATGCACCCTGCCTTGGGAAGCACCACCACACTCCAGATGCTGGGATCCCACTGGGGGACGAGGTAAGACAAACGGCCCTCCCTCCCTGGCACACTGACTTTACCTACACAAATCCTCCTCTTTTCTGCTTGATCCTATGGGTTACTCCCCTCTGTTCCCCACGGAGGGGTTGGCAAACCACAGCCTGCAAATCTGGCCCACCGCCTATTTTTGTAAATAAAGCTTTATGTGTAACACAGTCAGGCCAATGTTTGTTTACATATTGTCTCTATGCAGCCACTTTGCCATCACAAGGGCAGAACTGAGCAGCGGACAAAGAATGAATGGCCTGCAAAACTGAAAATATTTATTACTCTATGTCTGCCCTTCCACTTAACCAGTTTGCTGATCCCTGCCAGAAACAAAGAAGAAAAGGAGGATGAGGGCGCTGAGAGAAATGACTTCTGTCACAGGCCTCTTACTTCCGTGCTAGGACGGTTCTTTCTCTCAAAGAACACATCTGCTCTAAAACTCTGGAGATAGGGGCGCCCAGGTGGCTCCGTCGTTGGAGCACGTGACTCTTGATTTCAGCTCTGGTCATGATCTCCCGATAAGATTGAGCCCCACATCGGGCTCTGCACTGAGCATGGAGCCTGCTTGGGGTTCTCTCTCTCTCCCTCTCTCTCTGCCCCTACCCTGCTCATTCTCTCTCTCTGCCCCTACCCTGCTCATTCTCTGTGCCCCTAGCCTGCTCATTCTCTCTCTCTGCCCCTACCCTGCTCATTCTCTCTCTCTCTCTCTCTCTGCCCCTACCCTGCTCATTCTCTCTCTCTCTCTCTCTCTCTCTCTCTGCCCCTACCCTGCCTATTCTCTCTCTCTCTCTCTCTCTCTCTGCCCCTACCCTGCTCATTCTCTCTGTGCCCCTACCCTGCTCATTCTCTCTCTCTCTGCCCCTACCCTGTTCATTGTCTCTCTCTCTCTCTCTGCCCCTACCCTGCTCATTCTCTCTCTCTGCCCCTACCCTGCTCATTCTCTGTGCCCCTATCCTGCTCATTCTCTCTCTCTCTCTGCCCCTGCCCTGCTCATTCTCTCTCTCTCTCTCTCTGCCCCTGCCCTGCTCATTCTCTCTCTCTCTGCCCCTACCCTGCCTATTCTCTCTCTCTCTCTCTCTGCCCCTGCCCTGCTCATTCTCTCTCTCTCTCTCTCTCTCTCTCTCTGCCCCTACACTGCTCATTCTCTCTCTCTCTGCCCCTACCCTGCCTATTCTCTCTCTCTCTCTCTCTCTCTCTCTCTGCCCCTACGCTGCTCATTCTCTCTCTCTCTGCCCCTACCCTGTTCATTGTCTCTCTCTCTCTCTGCCCCTACCCTGCTCATTCTCTGTGCCCCTACCCTGCTCATTCTCTCTCTCTCTCTCTCTCTCTCTCTGCCCCTACTCTGCTCATTCTCTCTCTCTGCCCCTACCCTGCTCATTCTCTGTGCCCCTACCCTGCTCATTCTCTCTCTCTCTCTCTCTCTCTCTCTCTCTCTCTTTCTCTCTGCCCCTGCCCTGCTCATTCTCTCTCTCTGCCCCTACCCTGCCTATTCTCTCTCTCTCTCTGCCCCTACCCTGCTCATTCTCTCTCTCTCCTCTCTCTCTCTCTCTCTCTCTCTCTCTTTAAATAAATAAACATTTTGAAAAACAGAAAAAGAAAACTCTGGAGACATCCTCCTTCATTCAAGGTGAAGATCCTCTCATTAGCATGGCTCATAAGATCCTGTAAGACGCTCCATCCACCTCAAACACATGACACACGCATGGCATGAAGGGTATGTGCGCCTTGCCTGCAGTAAGGGGAGCTGTTTTATGAAGCGATTGTTTCACACACATAGACATACACACACATTTGTGTAGCGAGCCCACAATGCAAGTTTCTTTTGGGAGATTCACTCTCAAAAGTCTGCAAGCCACTACGCTAAAAAGAACTCTATGAATTAGATCTCACAGATAGCCACTTCTCTGCAACACCAAGTCACAAGACCTCCCACCTGGACCTGTGCCGCGGCCTCCCGCAAGGTCTTCCTGCTTCCGGCCTTGACCCCCTACCAATGCATTTGGCACACGGTGGCCAACTCCAAAAGGCCCCGGGGTGGTTTCCCATGGCCTTAGGAACTAAACCCAGGTTTCCTATCCCAGCCCATGGCATTAGCCACGGTCTGGAGCCTGCCTGCCTGCCCCACTCTGGTACCACACTCCAACCGTGCTGCCTTCTATCAGTTCCTGGGACATGCTGAGCTCTTGGCCACCCCAGAGTCTCTGTGGGTAGGTATCATCCCTTTGGATGCTGGGGTTGAACAGGGCTTCGTTAAGTGAGGTAAATACATTAACGGACTATGTTGGGGGTAGAAGGGGCTTGAATATTCCCAGTTCCCATACACATACACTCACATATGCCTCACCAACTCCTGTTCATCCTTTTGTCCCCACTTTAACATCACCTCCTCGGAGTATCTTCCCTGACACCCTGTATCAGGGACGCTATATTTTTAGCGCTCTTTTCTATCCCCTGCAACACTTACTGAAGTTATAATGGGCAATCTGTGGTTCGTGGTGACTGTCCCCTTTCACCGGTGGATGGCACGCCCCATGTAGCAAGGTCTAAGTGTGTCCTGTCCACCGCCGCGTCCCCACCAGGTCTCCCTGGCCCCCGGTAGATATCCAAGAATGGATATCTCACTGAATGACTCGGTCAACAAATCTCACCCTACTCTCTGCAAATCTCAGCCCACAAACGTCAAATTCTCACTTTCACGCTTAAGAACTTTACTCAGTCACCGTGCCCTAAACTGTATCGGAAGTCCCAGCAGCGCTCAAGCAAGTCAGTGTCCGACTAACCTGAGAAACCTGAACCCAGGAAGAACTGGAAAATACTTGGCACATTCTTCTCCTGAAAGCCTGCCGGCCTCATGTGGGTGGTGTGCTTTTGTGACAAGCACGTGTCCCCCTACTCCGGGGGAGTGGAGATCAGAGTTCTCTAGGGTCCAGGTGAGTGAACCCCATTTTTTCAAATCCTCACCTGCCCCAAACATTCTTGGTATCATTCCACCCACAAGCTTCTAATATGCTGGGACGTCGAGCTTTCATATTCTGAAGATGGGTGACAATTTAAAAAAAAAAAAAAGCAGTGACATCTATTTCAAGTTCAAAAATGATTTGCTAATCCAGAAAAAAATGTCAAGTTCAGATGAATTAAGACTGGCCATGAGTTCAAACTGCAGAAGCTGGCTAACGAGTCCTTGAAAGTTCAGTACAATATCCTATTTTTGTGTATATTTGACACTTTCCACATGAACACTGAAAATTATTTGATGAGTATTGAGTGACTCTAATCAATATTCATCCATATGTTTGCTTCCAATAAGAATTTGTTTTTAAAACTGGCAATGAAATGAAGGAGTCTGTAAAATAAAGAGATTGCTTTCAGTACAACAAACAATAATACAACCCTATCTCCAATGTAATTACAATGCTTTACTAAAATAACATTAAACTATGGATGAATTTCTAATTACATTAAAAAGTAAAATTCTATTTAGAGCAAGTTTTAAATAACTAAAAACACAGTCTCAACTACAGAGCTTGGCATTCGACACATATTTACTGAATGAAAGACCAGCTGAGGCATCTAAAAAAACAAAGAAGTGAAGCTATTTTTAGCTTAAGTAAAATGAAAAAAACAGATTAATAACATCTAGGGTTCAGATCCTGGTTCTGATATCCTTCTCCAATAAAAGGAACAAGGACTCCTTGGAGAATTGGCTGATTCTAGGAGCGAGGCGGGGAATAGACAAAATGAACCTTGAGCATCTTGTGGCACCAATAGGTAAAAAAGTGACCCAGAAAGGGGGGAGAGGGTAGAGGCATATCAAAAGGACAGAGGAGCCAAGCTGAAAGAGCATCCAGGGGCCAAAGCTGAAACAACAAAGCAAACACGAGAAATAATGCAGTGGCGGCTTATAACCAGATAATCAAGATTATAAAATAAATATCCACGAATCTGATCATATCAATTAGTGATCTAATAATTAGACCACTAAGGGAGAAGAGATAAATCTCCCATAGAGAGGAATTCTGAATAATTTATGTAGATATTCCCCCATCAAGAAGGGGGCACTTAGCTCCCCACCCTTGAGTGTAGGCTGAGCTCCATATGAAAAGAAAAGAACCATCACAGTGGAGAAACCAGACAGTCATGACCTCAGCCAGGTGATCAAGTCAACACCAGTAGTGACAAGTCATGTTGACAGCAGGCACCCTTGAGATGATGTGATGAGAAAGGCACTTCACCTCTGGGGTCTTCCTCGTAAAAACTCATCACCCAGTCTCGTCATGAGGAAAATATCAGGCAAACCTAAACTGAGGGACACTATGCAAAAAATACCTGCCGGGTATTCCTCAACACTGTCAAGAACATCAGAAATGAGGAGAGTCTGAGAAACTCACAGATCAGAGGAGGCCAAGAAGACATGACAACTAGATGTAATGTGTTAGCCTGGATGGGATCCTATGTTCTATAAATGAGCCAGAGACGGCCTCTGTCTACTGACCTCTGGGTTGTTTACTTCTTCATAGCAGGTTGTGAAGCCCATGGTGCAAAACTCAAAATCTTGCACATCTAATTGTTTTAAATATAGCCCAGATGAGCAGTTTCCAGCCATTTACAGTCTGTTTGCTTTGAATACTCTGCAAAACTGTGCCCATCATTTGCTGGTGATAGGTAAGATAAACTCTGTAACTATAAAGACCGCAGGCTCCTGTTGCCCTTTGGAAGTCTCTGACCCAAAGACACTTCGTTGGGCTGGGAAGCGATACCCCTTCACCTGTCCCTTCTCCCCTGGGAGTTCTCCGCTCTCCCCCTTGAGTAGCGACCTCTGTCTACCATAGCCTCTGGACAGTCTCATGCTGTGAAGGGTATCTTCCACATGCAAACCTGTCAAAGCATCACCGGAATAAAGCTTGTGCGTTCTACTGACACCTTACCGTCCTATCTTTTTCCTTGACCAGCCCCCAAAACCCTCGATTTGGGAATAACAACATCAAAAAAAGGATGTCAGGGAAAATCTAACGAAGTCCAAACAAAGTGTAAAGTTTAATCAGTAGTGATTTACCAATACCAATCTCATTGTGACAAATGAGAAGACCAGGGGCTATCATCCTTTCCCCAGTGTCCATGCATACAGCATAAATGTCACTCCAAGAGATGTGAGCTTCTGTCCCCACCCCTAGCCTTGCAGTGGGATAGAGGTTCTGCCCCAGTGGAGAGAGGCCATCAGGAGTGGCCTGGGCAAACTGATGTTATTTGGAACAGAGCATGGAGAAGATCATGCCTAAGGACATTGTTGAAAACAATGGAGACATTCATGGCAAGCAATTAAGAGGGGACTAGTAGTTCCATGAAACTAGTAGGAATACACAAAATGACAGACAAGTCATAAGTTTAAGAGAGAGAAGCAGAAAGGGACAATCAAGAAGGGACCTTCTGGGATCACACTCATCACTGGAAATCCAGAGGCCTGGGCATATGTGTTAGGCTATGCCCACTCAGTAGCAATCAGAGCTGGATGTGGAGCAGACTTGAAAGCATTCGCCTAATGGACCCATTAGCAAAGCGTAGGAGCCTTACTGATTCAAGGGGTTTAAGTATAACCTCTGATCAAACATGACTGAACAATAAACTACAATACTTCCGGGAAGATAGGTTCAAAACCACACTCATCCCTGTTGGTCTGTCTGCATGCCTAAGACTGTGTGCATGCCTAAGCTACACCCTTTCGGAAGCAACCAGGGAAGGAACATCCCGGATACCAGACCCCAGCACAGAGCAAAATCGTAAACCATCTAAGCTGTGAAAGTAGTCTCCAAACCACACACAAACCCAATGGTCAAGAGTGAAAATCTAACTGGTTGGAAGGGCATAAGCACGACTTTTAACCAATAAGTATCTTATGTTGACCCAAGGAAACCCAAGGTTTCCTGTATCCTTGGGAAACCAGGATAACAGATAAAAATTAAGAGGGAAAAGCTGAGCAGGGACATCAGAAGGTACACAGTGCAGGGAAAATAGACTTTACAAAATTAGCTCAGCCTACCTATTAAACACACAAATAAATGAACAAACATAAACAACAACAAGCCATGGTGGGGGGTGGAGAAGAAGAACCAGTATCCAGATTTGATACAATATATTACCTAAAATGCCCCATAATCAAAAATCATGAGAGATGGAAGAAACCATGAAGGTGTGATGAATACACAGGGGGAAAAAAGCAGGCACCAGAAACTGTCTTTGAGGGGGCCCACACATTGGATATAGCAAAGACTTCAAAACAGCTATTATAAATATGTTCAAATAACTAAAGGAACCCATGTTTAAAACATTAAAGGAAAGTATGATGACTATGACACACCAAATAGAAAATATCAATAAAGAGATAGAAATTATTTTTTTAAAGAGAGTACCAAATGGAAATCCAGGAGTTGAAAAGTACAATAACCAAAATGAAAATATCATTAGCAAGGCTCGACAACAGATCTGAGTTAGTAGAAGACAGAATCAGCAAACTTAAAGATAAATCAGTAGACACTATGCAACCTGAAAATGAGAAAGAGAAAAGAATGAAGAAAATGAACTGAGCTTTAGAGAAATGCAGAACACCATTAAACACACCAATATATGCATAATGGAAATGCCAGAAGGAAAGAAGAGAAAGGAGAAAATATTAAAAGAAATAATGACTGAATATATCTCAAATTTGATGAGAAATACTAATCTACAAGCCCAAGAAGCTCAACAAATGCTAAATAGAATAAACACAATATCACACCTGAATATATCATAGTTAAATGCTGAAAGCCAAAGATATGGAAAAAAATCAATATAAGAGTAAGAGAAAAATGACTCATTATATATGAGGGAACTACAAGATTAATAGGTGACTTCTGACCAGAAACAATGAGACTAGAAGGCAGTGGGACAACACATTCAAAGTGCTGAAAGAAAAACTATCAACCAAGAATACAATATGTAGCAAAGATAACTTTCAAAAATTAAAGCAGAGTAAAGATATCCCAAGATAAACAACACAGTATTTCTTATAAAGCAAACAGTTAAATAACAAAAAAAAAATATATGTATAGCTAATACTCCAACAAAGGAGATTTAAATTTTTTTCAGTTATTCAATTACTACACAAGAAGGTAGAAAAGTCGGGGAAAGGAACAATGTATAGATAGGACAAGCAGAAAACAAACATCAAAATGACAGAAATAACACTAGACATACCAATAACAATATTATATTTAAATGACCTAAACACCCCCATTAAAAGGGATTGCCAAATTGGATTTAAAAAGCAAAAACCAACTATATGCTGGCTACATGAAACATACTTTAAGTACAGAGACACAAATTGGTTAAATGAAAAAGGATGGGGAAAGATGTGTCATGCTAAATTTCAAAAGAAAGCTGGAGTGGCCATTTGAATGTCAAAGTAGATTACTCAGCAACGTGTATCACCAGGGAAAAGGAGTTATGTCCTAATGTTGAAAGGGCCAGTTCATCAAGACGACATAAGCATAACATTTATGTACCTAATAACAGAGCTTCATAATACCAAAGGCAAAAACTGATAAAAAATGGAAGAAGACAGATCCACAATTATTGTCAAAGGCTTAAATATACCTCTCAAAAAAATCAATAAAACAAGTACACAAAAACTCAGCTCATATATAAAAGAGCAATACGGAAAAATTTGAATACTACTATCAACCAACTTGACCTTGTGGCCAATCCACCAGTACTAGTGACTCCTACTTGACTAAAACGCTATACCCAGTAATGAAAGAATAAACATTCTTGCTAAATGCATACAGAATATCTACCAATATAGCCCATAGACTGGGCCTTAAAACAAGTCTCAATAACGTTAAGAGAACCGAAGTCATACAAAGTATGTTCTCTGACCAAAGTGGAATTAAGTTAGAAATTAATAATAGAAGAATGTCTAGAAAATCTCTATTTGGAAATTAAGGAAAATACTTCTAAGTAATCCATAGGTCAAAAAAATAATAATAATCCATAAGTCAAAGAAGAAATCAAAAGGAAAATAGAAAGTGTTTGAAATTTTTTTTAATGTTTTATTTATGTTTGAGAGAGAGAAAGAAAGAGCATGAGCAGGGGAGGGGCAGAGAGAGGAGGCGACACAGAATCTGAAGCAGGCTCCAGGCTCCAAGCTGTCAGCACTGAGCTCAACGTGGGGCTTGAACTCACAAACCATGAGATCATGACCTGAGCCGAAGTCAGATGCTTAACTGACTGAGCCACCCAGGTGCCCCAGAAAGTGTTTTAAACTGAATGAAAATGAGGGGCGCCTGGGTGGCTCAGTTGGTTAAGAGTCCAATGTCAGCTCAGGTCATGATCTCGTAGATCGTGAGTTCGAGCCCCAGGTCAGGCTCTGTGCTGAAAGCTCAGAGCCTGGAGCCTGCTTCAGATCTGTGTGCGTCTCTCTCTGCCCCTCTTCTGCTCATGCTCTGTCTCTCTCAAAAATAAATAAACACTTAAAAACTAAAAATAAATAAACTGAATGAAAATGAAAACACAACATATCAAATTTGTGATATGCTGCAAGAGACTGTGTTAGGAAAGAAGTGAAGCCTCAAATCAATTATCTCAGATTATACCTGTAGAAACTAAAAAAAGAGAAACAAATTAAACCCAAAGAAGCAAAAGAAAGAAAGTGATATCAGAGGAAATATTAATAAAATGGAAAGCAGAAAAATGAGAGAAAAATCAATGAAACCAAAAGCCAATTCAATGAGAAAAATCAATAAAATTGATAAACCTGTATGGAGACTGATCAGGAAAAAAGGAAGAATATAATAAGGTAATAATATCAGAAAAGAGTGAGGTGATATCAGTATAGATTTTGTTAAGTATTTAAAGAATTATCAGGAAATATTATCTTTTTAACTTTTTTTCCAATAAATTTGACAACTTACATGAAATGAACAAATTCCTGGAGGAACACAGAGACAAGGCTCTTGAATTCAAGAAGAAACAGACAACTTGAATCACTCTGTATCTATTAGTAAATTCAATCTGTAGTTTAAAAGCTTTTCACGGGGCGCCTGGGTGGCGCAGTCGGTTAAGCGTCCGACTTCAGCCAGGTCACGATCTCGCGGTCCGTGAGTTCGAGCCCCGCGTCAGGCTCTGGGCTGATGGCTCGGAGCCTGGAGCCTGTTTCCGATTCTGTGTCTCCCTCTCTCTGCCCCTCCCCCGTTCATGCTCTGTCTCTCTCTGTCCCAAAAATAAATTAAAAAAAAAAAAGGTTGAAAAAAAAAAAAAAATTTAAAAAAAAAAAAAAAAAAAAAAAGCTTTTCACAAGGAAACTCCACCTTTACCAAACATTTACTACTACTACTAATAATAATAATAATAGTAATACCAATTCAACACGAACTCTTCCAGATAAATGAAGAGAAGGGAATACTTCCCAACTCATTCTACCCAGGGCAACATTATCTTGCCACCAGAACCACACAAAGATATTACAAGAAAAGAAAACTAACAACAAACTAGTATCTATCATGCACATAAATGCAAAATTTCTTTAATTTCAGCTAATATAATCCAACAATATATTTAAAAGATTAGAGAATATAATCAGGTAAAATTTTATCCCCAGAATACCAGATTAGTATAACATTCAAAAAAAAAGTCAAAGTAACTCACCATATTAAGAAAACAATAAAAAGATGTGGAAGACTTATAGAATGAAAACTACAAAACACTTTCAAGGAAAATTTTTAAAAACCTAAGTAAATAAGAATATCATGTTCATAGGTCCAAAACTCAATATGCTATGATTTCAATTCTCTAAACTGGTCTACAGAATCCACACAATTCTAACCAAAATTCCAATGGGCTTTTTTGTAAAAATGAAAAATCTGATTTTAAAACTCATATGGAAATTAAAAAGAACCTACATTATAAAAACAAATTTGAATTGCTAACAGTATCTAATTTTCAGACTTACTGCAAAGGTACAGTATTCAAAACAGTGGGATATTGGTGTAAAGATAAACAGACCAGTGGGATAGGATAAGGAGCCCTGAAGTCAATCTAAACACACATACAGACAACTGAGAGTTGACAAAGGGGCAGAAGCCATCGAGTAGAGAAAATACAATTTTTTCAACAAATGGTGCTGGAAAAAATGAATATCTATATGCACAAAGAACTTTACTCCATACCTCACACCATATACAGAAATTAATTCAAAATGGATCATAGACCTAAATGTAAAACCTAAAAATACAAAACTTCTAGGGGCACCTGGGTGGCTGTTGGTTAAGCATCCAACTCTTGATTTCAACTCAGGTCATGATCTCACAGTTCATGAGTTGGAGCCCCACATCGGGCTCCGCATTGACAGCGTGGGGCCTGCTTGGGATTCTTTCTCCCTCTCTCTATCTGCCCTTCCCCCACTCTCTTCCTCTCTCTCAAAGTAAGTAAGTAAATAAATAAATAAATAACTTTAAAAAAATCTAAAAACTTCTAAAAAAATACACAAGAAAACCTTTGTTACCTCGGGTTAGACAAAGATTTCTTAGATGTGACATCAAAAGCACAATCCATAAAGGAAAATAATTGGAAAATTGTACTTAAACAAAGTAAAAACCTCTGCTCTTTGGAAGAAACCATTAAGAGAATGAAAAGGCAAACCATGGACTGAAAGGAAATATTTCAAACATGTATCTGATAAAAGATTTATATCCGGAATAAAGAACTCATAAAACTCAATAATAATAATAATAATAATAATAATAATAAAATTTCTTAAATGGGCAAAAGATTTGAGCATAGCACTTCACCAAAGAAACTAGAAAGATGGCAAATAAGCACATGAAAAGATTCTCAACATCATTATTCATTAAGGAAACGTGAATTAAAACCACAATGGGATACCATTGTACATGTAGGAAAATGGCTATAATTAACATTAGTGGCCATATCAAATATTAGATGTGGAAAAACTAGAACTCTCCTCGAATTTTGATAGGAATGTAAAATGATACAACCACTTTGGAAAATAGTTTGGCACTTTCTTAAAAATTTAAAACACACATCTCCTGTATGATCTCTGTACTCCGTTCCTACCAAAAGAAATCAAAGCATACAAAGAGATTGCAGTATATCTTTACAATGGGTTATCACTTAGAAATGTGTTAAAAATGAACTCTTGATACACACAAGAACATGAGTAAATCTCAAAATAATTAAACTGAGTGAGAGAATCCAGATGAAAGGGAAAGCACACTGTACAATTCTATTTATATAAAACTATGGAAATGCAAACTAACAGAAAAAAGAACAGTGGTTAACTCAGGATGGGTGGAAGCAGTGGGAGGGGAAGGAGGGATTATTCCAGATGATTCCAGAAGTGGAAACATCTGGAAGTAATGGACATGTTCATTAGACTGGCTGAAGTGGCAATATCCCAGGTACGCATGTCGAAACATTAAATTTTATACTTCAAACACATATGATTGGTTGCATATCAGCTGTACCTCCATAAAGCTGTTAGGTAAATACCCTCCAAGAAATAAGAAACGATAAAATAATTTGCATGCAAAAGAAGAACAGGATTCTTATTTGGAATAAATAAGAATAAAAATAAAGTTCTTGACAATTAAAAACCTAAGGACATATTGAGGAGGGCACCTTTTGGGATGAGCACTGGGTGTTGTATGGAAACCAATTTGACAATAAATGTCATATATTGAAAAAATAAATAAAAATAAAAACCTAAGGACAGAAACAGAAGGACTGGAAGATGAAGACAAGGGACACAGAATATAAGACAATGATACAGTCAGAAGGAGCATGGGACACTTAACATAAGAAACTCAGAGTCAGGAAATCCAACATCTGAATTATAGTAGTTCCAGGACGTGAGGAGAGAAATTCAAAGGGAAGAGATTCGTATAAAAAAAAAAAAAAATTCTGGAAAATTCCCACAACAAATAATATGAGTTTCCAGATTCACAGAGCCATCAAGTATCTCACACAATGGCCAAAAACAGACTAACCAAAAACACATCCCTACTGAGATTTAGAACCGGATTTCCAAGTTAAGATTCTAAAATCTGTCATAAAGGAAAAAAAGAAAGTCTTACATGCAAAGAACCAGGAATCGAAGCGGCTGCTGCTTTCTCAAAAAGCAACATGAACATGGGCAGCAACAGAGCAGTACCTTCAAAATCCTAAAGACTTCAGGATTCTAGAATCCTCTACTCAGCCGAATCGGCAACCAAGGGGGACAGCAGAATAAAGACATTTTTAGAAATGTACAATCTCAAAAACTTAACTTCCATCCACCCTTCTCAAGGGACTGCCTGAGACTGTGCTCCCCGTCAGGGTGCAAATCAAGAAAGAGACTATGTAAGAAATGGAGCACAGGTGAAAAGACAGAGACTTCCCCACACCGAGAGTAAAGGGACCCCAGGGGACAGCCGTGCAGACTTCAGTGGGGGCAGGGGGTGGCGGGGGAAGCAGTCCAGACTGGAGCAGGTGCGACTGTTTTCTTTTTCTTTTTTTTTTTTTTTTTTTTTGGCCCCCCATAGTGCAAGGCTCTGTATTCAGAGCCACTTTTTCTCCAGAAAAACGGACATAATGTTGTTTCTAGAACCATCACTTTCACTGATGAGCTTCATAATGACATCAGGGTATGGATGGGGACCAAATGACAAGGAGATAAAGCACCATTATTCACCGAGGCCGAGACCACCTTTTCCACATTTCAACATCTCTGACATGGGGATACATCTTACAACTGAGGGTGTATCGTAGTTTAACTGGCTGCCTATTGTCTTCTGTCTTAGGGGTGTATCTTGTCACTGACAGCATTTTAGTTTCAGTGAAACCGGGTATGTTCCCTACATGAGTAGCTACACCCAAGCCTGGAGGCCCCTTCTCATCGAGATCCTGGCAAGAGCCTTCTGCTCTCCGTAGGCTGCAATACAGAGCAAGACACAAATCTGCCCAATCAACTCTCCTCTCTGGACATACTGGAACACGCACGGAGTCTCTTACACGAGGCTGGTAACTCAAACTCATCCTTGCCTTTCCTGGGAGACGTTTGAGTAAAACTGCTTTCTCCATTTACCATTATGCTCCTTTTGAATTTTGTACCATGAGCATGCTTTACCAAATATCATAAAAATGAAGAAGATTTTTAAATAACCAAGTAAGTGCATATACACAAAGCATTCAGAAGAAGCCTAAGAGTCCGGGTATCAGATGATGACTTTGAATTGCCACACAGTGGTGTAAGGACTTCCTTTTGTTCCATTTGTTCCCAAAAAAGTAAACTAATCTCTCTTAAGGTTCCTTGGATTGGTGCTAGCTCTCTCTAAACGAGAGTCAAGTTAGGAACACTGAGGAATAAACACACACACACACACACACACACACACACATATTTTAATTTTGTCGTGTCTCAGGCTGTCATGATCTATTCACTCTATCAAAAGATATGAAAAGGCAATTGACCAAAACAGACCCAAAGACACCCACAGAAAAGGGCAAAGGTTGTAGCAAGAAGCTAAGGTACCCTGTGTCTCTGGGCAATGTTCTTCCCACGACCACTGCCACCCACCCCCACACTCTGGGGTCCCTGGTGGATGGGACCAAGGCAGTTTACCAGAAGGAGTATGAAGTCAGGAGGAAACTGAGGAAATGGATTCATAAAATCAGCTGTCAAGAAAACAAAAACCTCCTGACGTTATTCCAGAACCTCAGCTGTGTGTATTTTAAGATGCCCTGAGACCCTCAAAGGGACGATACTGCAGCCTTGGTTGGGGAGTGGGCAGGGATGGAACAGGTAGGAAACCAATTTCTGTATCTGCTGAAAGCACTCGGAATAGTTTCACAAAAGCCACTTCAGCCACAGGATGGCCTAGCCTCTTCCTACGTTCCAGAAATTTTGAAAGTTCTGGACATGCTCCAAGGCTCCCTGGACAGGTTTATGGAAGCTTCCTGGAAGGCATCTGTGGCCTCTCTTGATATCCAGTAGGACGTGGCAGTTTCTAAAGCCCCATGCCTCCGGGGACATTGCTGCGACGCCAAGATGGAGAAATGCCCGTCCGAGCAAGAGGACGTAGAGTGTCCTGGACGGGCCTCTTCCCCAGGGCTGTGCCAATAAACTCAAGCAAAGAGACTGGTGCCACTACCCTGGTCGCTCTGAGGACAAGTCATGCAGCACTGACATTGTCAAGGGTCCGAGATGCTCTCCTAGCGGGTCACACCCACGATGATTATTGCCACCATCACACAGAGCTACTGCACTGGCTCTTAAATGACCTTCTGCCCTCCGTCTCCTTCCTCCCATCTTGTCTCCACTGAGAAGCCAGGCTGAGCTTTCTAAAATCTAAACCTTACCCGCTTATCCCCCTCTTAAAACTCTGCAAGAGCTCACCGTAGGATTAAGTCCCTTCCTGGTGGCAAGACATACTCGGCCTCCCGGAATTATTCCAAATGAGAAACTGGCTTTGCTAACTCATTACTGTCAAGTATGACAGTATATATGTCAGACAATATGACAGTATATACTGTCACAGATAAACTAGTATATGCGGAAAAAAAAAAAAGTTATATTCATTTAACCTAATGATACCAAAACGCCATACTTCGTTTTGTTACCTAGGTGGACATTTCACGGCAGTTACCTTCTCGTAGACCTTGATTATGAAAATGCCATCACCCAAAGTTTGGTATTTCGATAGTGTTACTTTGAGACATTATTTGGCCAATGAGTAAGTCTTATTGAACTTTCTGGGGAAAAAAATAAAGCCTTCAATTTACCAACCGTGGTAGCCAGGCTGCACACAGAACAACTTTGGGCTCGCGATGACCTATGTGTCACTATTAGGGAGTTTCGGGGGGCCTTTCACCAGGGCATGAGGTAGTGACAGTTGACATCTGGGCCATGGAGACAAGGGAGTGCTCGAGGCGCACGAGGGTGAAGGCAGAGCTGGAGACCAGGCATCCAGTGGGTAGACCAGGAGCACCTGGGCCGAGAAGACGTGTGGGTAGAAAGCAACGGGGCAGAAACTCAGCAAAGGGAAGTGGATGTGAGAAAGGGCACGAGAGGAAGCTCTTCTCATAGGAGATCAATCTATCTGGCAATCAGAGGCGAGGATTTGGACTCATTCGTTCAACAAGACTTACTGCATTCACACCTACAACTATGTGCGAGACGCTGTGATGAGCCTTGGGGATACACACTTGCTCCCTGAAGTTTACGGGTGTACCCCAGGGGCGCCTGGGTGGCCCAGTCAGTTAAGCGTCCAGTCAGCCGAGCGTGTGACTCTTGGTTTCGGCTCGGGTCATGACCTCACAGTTTCCGGAGTTCAAGCCCCGCATGGGGCTCTGAGCTGACAGTGCAGAGCCTGCTTGGGATTCTCTCTTCCTCTCTCTCTGTCCCTCCCTCACTCATGCCATCTCTGTCTCCCTCAAAATAAATAAATAGACTTTAAAGGAAAAGTGTCTTTAAAAAGGATGTATCCCAGGAAATGGGAGGGCTGGACAACTCCTTCCCTGAATGTGCACATTCCCTCGAGAGCTGGTCCCCAATTTTATAACCTGAAAGACATTGCCGTTTCTTCAATTTAAGGCACAGGAGGTCATGACGGAGCTCCCACGAAAGCATGTTCCAACCCCCAACAGTCACTGGACACACCAGGCTACTGTGATATGGCCGAGGCCCTTCTGGTCAAAGGCTCCCCAGAGATCACTGAGCGCCAAGCTTCAAACTGCCTCCTGCACCCCTCCCACAAAGGTGCACCCGCCTCAAGTCACCACAGAGGTTGGCTCTTCTAGCCACGTCACCTGCTCACCTCCTCTCCACCATCAAGGGCTAGAACTCTTCGAAAGAACACAGAACGACGGCAGGAAGCCAGGCCCTGGTGAAGTAAACACACAGACTGTGATGGACCTCAAAAGCAAGGGATGTGCTAGAACCCAACAGCCAGGAAGACAAACGACGCCCAAGCTGATGGACATGCCAGGAAGCCACGAAGAACACTGACACTGAACTCTACTCTCCGGTATTATAACGGGTCAGTACGTAGATCATAAGTGGTGCTGCCCAGAGCGGTACCTAACAAAATGCAGTCCATCACATCCTTAGAAACTTCAGGAAGTTTCCCCCCACTTTATGCCTCACTTTCCTCATCTGTAAAATGGGACTGGTAAGGACCATCTCGCTGTCAGAAATAAGGGACATATTTCCTGTGAGCACTTTCCTCCAAGGCTGGTACAACACAGGCACTCGCTGAAGGGGAGTGATCGTCATCCCTACACCCGATGTTAGGAGGCTCCGGTGGCCCAGCTGGCTGTGGGGAGGGAATTCTCTGAGGCAGCATGGACCCCCCAGAAGACTGCAGCAGATTCAAACTAGAGCTCTGGGGGTGTGGTCTAGAAGAGCACCCTGGAAGTTTTGCTCGTAGAGACTTTTTTCTCAAAGGACCTCATGGAAATAATAGGTGGGACTCCAGAGAGAGTGCTCTGGGAGCCACAGCACTGCTTTCGGGCCACACCTTCCCTGAGCACAGTGTCTCCAAAAGAAACCTAAGCCAGTCGGGGAGCTTCAATCAGCTCCCTCTTCCGGACGAGATATCTGTCCCTCGCCAGCCTCCGACAGACAGGGCGGGCCCAAGACAAAGTCTAGGGACAGCAGCAAAAGAGCATCCGGGCCCCGGGCTCCACCCACCAGCTCAGGGGGCCTCGAGTGGCTCGACAGCCGCCCCCAACCTCGGTCAGGGGCGGCCTCTGGACTAAGGGCCACCTGCCCGGCCTGCCCTCGGTAACCGGCCCTTCATGGCACGGGCCAGTGACCTTGAGACTGTGGAACACCCAGCTGTCACCCTGGCCAGAGGCCCAGGGGCAACGTGTCTAAACCTCCTTCCGGGAGGCATCTGTCTGCTCCGGAATCTAATTGCAAACAGTCACACATCCCCGCCATCAATACATTTATGATTCACATCGTCTCAGAGCCCTTTAATGAACATTTTCTCGTCTGTCTGTTCTCATTTCTAATGGTAAAGCATGACACATAACCGTCATGCACAGAATACTAATGTGAATGACCCCTCGCGTGCGTCTGGTTTACAAAACTGTCCGACGCACAGCAGTCAACACACGAAGCACTTAATTATTCGTTCGCTCATTTTATTAAGCGCTTGCGACGCGCCACAGAAGCGGTGGGCGACGGGAGTACAGGGCTGAGCCCCCGCCCCGTGATCTGAGGAGGAGCTGGGAACGTACAGCCAGTAGACATGACCTTGTCTGTGAGAGAAGGGAGGGCAGGGCAGTGGTGGGGTTGAAGTCTGGGGCTCCGGTTTCGGAAAGTAACTCTGGGCCCCCAAAACAGATGAAGTACAAATACATGTTGCAGCTGAATGAACCTTGAAAACATGATGGGAGGGAATAGAAGCAGTCACAAAAGGCCAGAGTGGATGATTTCATCTATAGGAAAGGTCCAGAATAGGGAAATCTATAGAGACAGAAAGTAGGTTTGTAGTTGCCAAGGGCTGGGGAGGAAAAAGGAGGGGAGAGGCGTTGTTTTTATTGTTTTTTTTTTAACTTTATTTATCGATTTTGAAAGAGAGAGAGAGAGAGCGAGCTCTTGGGGGAGGAGCAGAGAGACGGGGGGTAGAGAGAGAGAGAATCCCAAGCAGGCTCTGTACTGTCAGCACAGAGCCCAGTGCGGGGCTGAAACCCACGACCCAGGAGATTGTGACCTGAGCTGATGCTTAACCAACTGAGCCACCCAGGCACCCAAGGGTTGCTTTGTGAGGTGATAAAAAATGGTCATGGTTGCACACATCTGTGAATGCACTAAAATCTACTGACCTAAACACTTTTAAGTGGGTGGATTTTATCTTAATAATGCTGCTTTTAAAATAAAGCAACTCTAGGGGCACCTGGGTGGCTCAGGCGGTTAAGCATCCAACTTCGGTTCAGGTCAGGATCTCGCAGTTCGTGGGTTCGAGCCCCATGCTGGGCTCTGTGCTGACAGCTCAGAGCCTGGAGCCTGCTTGGGATTCTGTGTCTGCCTCTCTCTCTGCCCCTCCCCTGCTCACGCTCTCTCTCTTTCTCTCTCTCTCTGAAAAATAAACATTAAAAAAAATTTCTTAAATGCCTGTGGAAAACCAGAGGGATAGCTGTAAAAGAAGGGGGCCATTCAGAATAGGCAAGAGGTCCAGGAAACCCAAGTGCCCATCAAACAATGAATGGAAAAACAAAACGAGGTATACGCACACAATGGAATATTATTCAAGCCTAAAAAGGAAGGAAAATTCTGTCATTTGAGCAGCCAAACCCATAGAGAAAGAAAGTACAGCGTGGTTACCAGGGGCTGGGGTGGGGGGGGAGTTAGCATTTAACGAGAACATGACTCAGTTGTGCAAGATGCTGAGCTCTGGACAGGGACAGCGGACCACGCGAACGAACTGCGCACGTACAAATGGTTAAGAAGGCAAATTTTATGTTATGGGTAGTTTACTACAAATAAAAAAAGAAGTTTGGGGGGATGTAAGAGCTGCAGAGAGGGATGCTGGGGGAAGGAGGGAGAAAGCTGGGGACAGCCTCACAGGACAAGAGGCCTGGAGCTAACGCCTCAACGGCACAGAGGGTTGGAGCATCTCGGCGCCGGCGGCCCCAGGAAAGACCCCAGCACTGTCTTCCAGAAGCGCTCTGCCTTCCTCCCGCCTCTGCCATCCGCTCTGCCTCCCAGCACCGGCCCACGGAGCACGACGTGCCAGCTCAGAGCTCGGGGGCGTGGGATCAAGAGTGAGTCACGGGAGCTCTGCTTTCAGACAGACCGACTCACCCCCTGCCAGTCGAGGGAACTCCCCAGAACAGAAGACTCCCACCTAGGACCTCCCATTCGTGCACAGGCCCTACAGCCCAATTCCCCAGAAATGTTGAGCTGGATGGTCCCAGCGGAACAGCCCAAGTTCACCGAGAACGAAGCTGAGTCACACTGAGGTGCAGCAACATCAGACTTTGGGGCGACCTCACAGTTGCCCTTTGTTTGTTAGGTTTCCCCCACGTGGCTGTGCGTGGGGTTGCTGGAGGAGGCAGGACAGGGGTCTAAGAAGAAATTCCAGAATACAGGAGAGCTGCCTCCAGGTCTCTAACTTGGAAAAAAAAAAGACTACATTATGCAGGGTTAACATGCACAGGATGTTTGTCCCTTGAGTGTCCCCCCTCAGCCCCGAAGCAGCATGTGGAATGAGCATATCCCGGGAGATGTGGCAGCAAAACCCAGGGTGCCTAAAATCTGCTGTGTTCCCCTCCATTTAAAGGCCCACGATCCTAAAGACATATTCTCATTTTTTATCTTTCACTTCTAAAATGATAGAGGTCGGGGGAGCATTAGAGGAAGTACAGAAACAGCCAGACGTAAGCACAGGCATACAACTCTGGGAAGTACTTGGAAGGCCCAACCCAGAGGTACGGCTATGACACCCACTCTTTCAAGCACTACAATGCATAAAATTCCACCATTAAACATGCAGCCCTGGGGCACCTGGGGGACTCAGATGGTTAAGCATCTGACTCTAGACTTCAGCTCAGGTCACGGTCTCACACTTGTGAGATCGAGCCCCAGGTCAGGCTCAGGTGTTGAGTGTGGAGCCTACTTGGGATTCTCTCTCCCTCCCTTTCTCTCTCTCTCTCTCTCTCTCTCTCTCTCTCTCTCTCCCCCTCCCACTGCCCCTCCCCCACCAACCTGCACACTCACTATCTCTCTCTCTCACAAAATAAATGTTTTGTCTTGTTTTTTTTTTTTAATGCAGCCTGATGTCCAAAACCATTATTTTAAATATTGTTTCAGAACTTCAGCCAATGAGGGGCACCTGGTGGCACAGTCAGTTCAGCATCTCACTTCAGCTCAGGTTGTGATCTCACAGTTAATGGGTTGAAGTCCTAGGTCAGGCTCTGTGCTGACAGCTCAGAGCCTGGAGCCTGCTTTGGATTCTGTGTCTTTCCCTCTCTCTGCCCCTCCACTGCTCGTGCTCTGTCTCTGTCTCTGTCTCTGTCTCTCTCTCTCTCAAAAATAGATTTAAGGGGCACCTGGGTGGCGCAGTCGGTTAAGCGTCCGACTTCAGCCAGGTCACGATCTCGCGGTCCGTGAGTTCGAGCCCCACGTCAGGCTCTGGGCTGATGGCTCGGAGCCTGGAGCCTGCTTCCAATTCTGTGTCTCCCTCTCTCTCTGCCCCTCCCCCGTTCATGCTCTGTCTCTCTCTCTCTGTCCCAAAAATAAAAAACGTTGAAAAAAAAATAGATTTAAAAAAAAAACATTAAAGAAAGTAACTTCCAACCAATGCGATACAGCAGGAAACAAAAATATGGAGGTAATCTATAGGAAAGAATCAAAACAACATTATTTGCGTTATTTGCATCATACATCTAAATAAATAGCCCAAGAGAATGAATTGAAAGAATTTAGAATGACTAAGAAAATGCACAAAGATGTCTGGTTTCAAAATAAAGATCTAATCAACATTCAGCAACAACTAGTTAAAAAATACAATAGGAAAACAGTCCTATTTATAGTAGCAACAAAAATACAAAAGGCCTAGAAATAAATTTAAGCAAAAAATGTGCAATATCAAATGAAGAAATCCACAAAACCACTGTGATACACTTACAAAAGATCATTTTACCAAATAAACATTTCTATTACTATAAACACATTAATTTTCTCAAAATTAAATTTTAAGCAATTTCAATCGAAATCTGATGTGGATTTTTTTTAATTAACAAATTTACTTTAAGCAAATAAAAAGCAGGAATATCCCAGAAGTTTTTTAAGCAAAGAGAAAAATAAATTCAGGACTTGTACTACCATTTATTCAAACATAAAACTACAATGAAGTAGTAACTGGCATAAGCATAGATGAAAAATGAAATTGCATAAAAATCCCAGAAACGTATCTATGTATACATCATATATATGCATGTATGTGTGTGTAAACATATGATTTTGTATATAATAAAAATGGCACAGGGGCGCCTGGGTGGCTCAGTCGGTTAGGCGTCCAACTTCAGCTCAGGTCATGATCTTGGGATTCATGAGTTCAAGCCCTGCATCAGGCTCTGTGCTGACAGCTTGGAGCCTGAAGCTTGAAGCCTGGAGCCTGGAGCCTGCTTTGGATTCTGTTTCTCCCTCCCCCACTCACACTCTGTCTCTCTCTCTCAAAAATAAATAAACATTAAAAAAAATTTTTTTTTACCGGCATGTTACATTCCGGATTCAGGAAAGAAAGTGGGTTTGAGTGGTGAACTGTATAAAGGAAAATTATAAGATGCCTACATCATGTCAAAAATCAACATGAATACAGTTTAATTCAAGAGTTAAATGTAAAATAAATTAATTAACACACAGGTGTGATTTCGGGATCAAGTTCTTTCTGAGCTTACAGGAAATTTTTAAAGCTTTCATTACATAAATATTTTAAATTTCTGTATATCAAAGAATGTCATAAACTAAACTTGAAAAAAAACATTACAAGGGAAACACTCATAACATAAGTGATAGATAAACATTTTGATAGTGAAATGAACCTTATGGGGCACCTGGCTGGCTCAGTCGGTTCAGCATCCGACTCTTGGTTTTGGCTCAGGTCATGATCTCACAGTTTCTGGAGTTTGAGCCCTGTGTTGGGCTCTGCGCTGACCATGCAGAGCCTGCCTAGGATTCTCTATCTACTCCCTCTCTCTCTGCCCCTCCCCCATTCATGCTGTCTCTTTCTAAATAAACAAATAAACTTTAAAAATTTTCTTAAAAAAAGAAGTGAATCTTATGATTCAGTAAGAAACAGATGAACACATCAATGGAAAATATCAGGAAAAAGAAGTATGGGAGGAAAAAAAGAAACATGAAATGACCAGGAAACCTATAAAAGATATTTAAACTCACCAGTAATGAAAGTTTGAAAAATCAAACAATGAATGGGCATTTTTTGCAAAATTGGCAAAAGTTAAAATAATGGACCAGAGCTGGCAGATGTTCAGGTAAATATACTGCTGGGGAGCTGTAAATGCTGGGCTAATTTACAACATTCCTAAAGGGCAATTTGGCAATGCCCATGAAAAACCTTTGAAATAGTCACATCTTTTGATCAGTAGTTCCACTTTTAGAAAATGGCCTAAGGAAATAACCAGAACTATGTGCAAAGTTTCAACATCATCATCACATGTTATGGGCACCATGTGCACTTACTTATTAGGCACAGTTCTATGCTTTCAATTGATTATGAATTTAATCCTTAAAAAAAGAGTATCTAGATCCTGATATGATCTCTGTTTCTACAGATGAGGAGACTGATGTACAGAGAAACCAAGAAAATCCTCCCAAGTCCCACAACTAATATGTGCCGAAACCAGGATTCAAAACCAGGCCAGGGAGCACCACCTAGGCCCAAATGCTTAAACACTAAGATGCCAACAGGAAAGCTTCAATACCAACAGCAAAATGTTAATCCTACCTAATGTCCAACGATAAGGGATTGAATAAATATACCCGTCATATGCACATAAGAGAATTAATAGATGGACGGATGGATGGATGGATGGAGAAATGGATGGACAGACGGAGAGATGATGGATGGATGGATGGATGGATGGATGGATGGATGGACGGATGGATGGATTGGAGGATGGATAGGGAAATAGGTGGGGGCATTGAGGGCTCAATTCACAAAACATTCATTTGGGGATCTGTCCTCATTTTTCCTTCTACTCACACGCATTAAACATTAATTTCATGGCGGGCAAATTTTCAAGTACCATTAAGCCCTTACCAAAACTGGCAGGAAAAAAATTAAATGGCAAAACCGAAGGCTTCTGCTCCCAGGAAGAAATGGCAAGAACAGACATTGTGAGGTAGCCCTCAAACCAGGTGTTCTCTTCCCAAAGTTCTTAAAACCTCTCTCTTTCATAAAATAGGGAGAGCTCACTAAGTGTGAAATCTTCAAAGTCTAGGTCTCAAAGAACCACAGACAACAAGTCTGGTAACCATTTGCGCTGATGCAGTGGCTCTGATAGAAGGAGCCAGCATGCCAGTGTGGATCGGAGTGTGAGGGACACAGCAGATTACCGAGGATGGTGTAAAAATCAGAACAACATCAGAGGACTCGGAACAAAGCCAGAAGAGATGCTCCCTACCTCCTGGTACAGTGAATGGAACTCACCTCACCTAGGTGAGGAAGGTCTGGCATTAACCCCCCAAGACCATACGACACTGTGAGCTCTCTGCTCAATTGTTACCTTGATCCAAGTGAGATTGTTTTCCAGAACAACCATTATATTAGTTTAAGTTTGTTATATTTATCTTCTAAAACATTCAACCCTTTCAAATGCGATTAGGGATGAACTGGTAACTGAAGGCAACAGCCTGGTGATAAGAAACCAAAAGGAAGATAAAGCATCCGAACACAGGAGTGGCACCTAGTAAGTGCTCGAGTGATCATAGTTAGTGGCTGGGCTGGTGGTGAGATTATACTGTTCCTGTTGCCCCTGCTGACACCCTTGAGTGGAAAGGAACATTCTAGTCTTTGAGTGCATCACATGGAAACTTCACCCCCCACTGATGGATTTATTGACTCATTTAATACTTGCAAACGCCTGGGCGTTAGGGATCATCCTTCCCATTTAAAAAATAAAGAAACTGAGGGTCACCTGGGTGGCTCAGTCGGTTAAGCGTCCAACTTTGGTTCAGGTTGTGATCTCATGGTTCGTGGGTTCAAGCCCTGCGTCGGGCTCTGTGCTGACACTCAGAGCCTGGAGCCTGCTTCGGATTCTGTGTCTCCCTCGCTCTCTGCCCCTCCCTTTGCTTGTGCTCCATCTCTCTCTCAAAAATAAATAAACATTAAAAATTTTTTAAAAGAAAGGAAAAGGAACCCAGGCACAGAGAAGTTAAAGCCATTTATCAAAGCCACACGCTTAAAGCAGCAAGAGATTCAAACCAAATCAGTGTGATTCTCAGCCTAGAGATGTAGAAGAGGTGGGTATCCCTAGAAACTCACTCTGGAAAGGAGGTAGCACATGTGGGCAGATGGGACCCAGTTTCCCGTGCTTTTCCTTTCCTGCCTTGATTTACCCACATCCCCATTCCCAGAGCAACCGGGTAAGCCACTCGGAGAGCCCCGGAAAGCCTTCGGGGATGCCTCCCCTTTCGCATGTCGAATCCCTTAACACCTGCTTCACACCAGACACCAGACACGGTGACATCTCCTTCCTGCAAGAAGCCCTGCTCTGTAGTCCTGACCTCAGAAGGCAACGAAGCAATGGGAGCCCCTATACTAGGTACCTCCCCTCCACCATGCTATTTAACCCTACCAACACCCTTCCAAGAAAATGTCATTGTGCCCAACTCGCAGGTGAAGAAACTGAGTCTCTGGTCGAGCAACCTGCCCAAGCCACAGTTGTCACACCAGCTCACCAAGGCCCCCAGTGAAAGGCCACGCGGCGGTCTCACCCAAACTAAGATTTGGACCGCCTATGTCTACACAGCAAAAGGACTTTCGAGTTAAGTTGAGCCCTGGAAGGCTCTCTTCCCAGGCGACAGGGTAGCGAGGCAGTGACTTTATCCCCGTGACAAGCGGCAGCACGCTTACGCGTGATCACAAAGGTGCCAGTCTCGGACTACCGCCCTTCTACTGTGGGTTCCAGAAGCCCAGCAAAAGAAACCCGTGGCTCTGAGCCACTGGTCCCCTCCCCCCTCAGGAAAGCTCTGCACACGGGCCCCCCGGGGGGCCCTTCTGGTGCCACAGAGGTGCAAAATCCCTGACCTGGGGGTGAGTGACAGACGTGAAATAACAAAATCCCCATTCCAGAGGCCCTCCAGCTGATCAAGGGCACCTACGACACTCGTCTCCCTGTCCTGCACAAGCACCCCCAGGGCCAGGTGTTGTTAGCACCCTGCCCATCAAACGGAGCCATCGAGGTAGGGCGCTCCAGCAAGCCGCCTAGGGGTCCTGCAGGTAGAATACAGGGGCCTCCGATCTTTCACTGGGCCTCTCTGATTCCATCCCCAGGGTCCGTGCATGGTACCAGGCAACCTCTTTTCTGCGAACCGAACCCCTGGAAAGCCCCATGTCCCCTCCCCATGACATCAGCGACCCTGAAACCGGGAGTCACATGAAACCTCGTCACCAAACGCTCAAACCACCCCAAGCAAGGCGAAAGGCAGTCTGCAGGATGGAATCAAAAGCACCGGGGCTGCACCGATTATCCTAGCCGCAACACTAGCTGTGTCACCTTGGGAAAGCCATTGGACCTCTCTGTGCTTTAAGCTCCTCATCCATGAAAGATGATAACAGAGCCACCTGTTGGAGCTCACATGGAGATTAAATGAGCTAAGGCCTGCAAAACACTTCAGGCGACGTCCGTTACGACGAGCACCCTTCACGTTCGCGATCATGACTAGCATCACTGTTGCTATAGAGGGACGACTCCACAAAAGTTGGCAGCGTGTAACAAGAGGTGATCTGGCTCCCGGAGGTGGCCTTCTGCAGCAGGAGGACACTACTGTCACGTCAGTGAGTTTGAAGTCAACTCTGCCTGTGGCCAGGGTTTCCACACCAAACACTGAGCTGTCCTTCTTTGCTTGGAAACGCTTCTAGGCTGCTGGTCTACCCAAAGCAGGGAGCATGCTGTCGCCACACCCCCCCCCCCCCCCCACCGAAGAAACAGCCCTCTGGCTGTTAGGACACCACCTCCCACTGTCCATCAGCAAGTCTGCCACTGAGCTCAGTCAGCTTGATCCACACCTGATTCCGTGGACCTTGAAGAGTAGTATGGAAAGGGAAGGGAACGAGACTCCTCCTGTCCCCACCCCCTTCCTTCCCCTCTGGGCTCGGGGACAAGGCGCCTCTCTGCCAGCTCCCGGGCCAGCGTGAAAGGAAGGGCGATGATCCCCCCATGCCCTTGAAGAACTTCAAACGATGGGAAGCTGAGCAGAAGCACGGGCTGAGTGTGTGATAAATGGACACAAAATTATCCTAGCCCGCTGGCCGGGGAAGACGTGACTCTCTAATCCTGAGTGCTATGAATTCAGGAGTGAATTGTGCCACTGGGAAGAAAAGGGCTTTTTTTTTTTTCTTTTGAAAAGGGCTTCTTTAAACGTGCTCAAAATGTTCCATTTGGCAATGACCCTGGTAGTCACCTCTTATTTTCTTCTCGCAGCCGGATTTTTTTCAAGGGCAGATTCTAAGCAATTTTCCTTGCATCCTCTCAAGTGTTCTGGAATCTTCTGACTATTCTGAATCGGGTGTTGAAGACAAGAAAAGTAACCCCAAGAATGGAAGGCACTGGAAGTCAAGTGCCCAAGACAGACTCAGAACGATTCCTGGATAAAGACAGCCCGGACAGGATCTTCGCTTGGCCACCAGCCGTGCCAGGAAAGAACTGTGCCTGGTAGGTTAGCGTAGCCCCTTCCCTGGTGTGGGGGAGCCCCTGAGGTTGCAAGGGGGTCTCGGGCAGGACAGCACGGCGTAGACACCACTCACTAGGAGACTATGCTCTCCTCCAACCCCTACTATTGTCGGCTTAGAGTCACTTAAAAACTGAGCTGACTTTTAAATTTTTTTTAAGTTTATTTATTTGAGAGAGAGAGAGAGAGAGAGAGAGCATGAGCGGGAGAAGGGCACAGAGAGAGAGAATCCCAAGCAGGTTCTGCACCGTCAGCACAGAGCCTGACTCGGGGCTTGAACTCAGGAAACCGTGAGATCATGATCTAAGCTGAAATAGAGGGTGGGACACTTAACCGACAGAGCCCCCAGTCACCCCGAGCTGACTTTTAGAAACTGATAGATTTTACTTAAAATCCAGATCCCCAGGATCTCTATAAAAAACAAACAAACAAACAAACAAAGGATTAAGAGAAGGGAAAATTGGTAGCCCCAGGTCTATATTTCAACAATTGACTGGGTTTTAAAAACCATTACCCCTCCTGGATTTTACCACAATCCCCACTACTTCCTACTGTGTCCCCAAAGCTGAGGGCCATTCATCATCATATATGTACTGCTGATTTTCTTATAGCATGTAAATATTTCTTTGTACTCAAAAGCATCAAAAACAAATAAAAGTAAAACTAAAGATAGACAAAAAAAGCCCACGTGTTTCAAGAAAAATGGGCAAAGGTCCAGCACGTGCCGTTCTGTCATTTGCATTACCAGCCTGGACCCCACGGTGAAGAGCACAGCATGTAGTGACAGAGGTGTCTGGGTTCAAATCCTGGCGGGGCAACTTCTTGGGAGCGCCGGTATGTGCTTACCCTCTCCAAGCCTCAGCTTCCTCATTGTTAAAGGAATAGGCTTCACGGGGCTTAGGAAAAGATTTAAAAAGACACTGAGTACAAAGCACTAGGCACAGGGCCTGGAACCCAGTAAGTGGCAGTCGCTGTTATTAATGTTGTCACCGGTGGCAAGAGTGATGGCGGCCACAGTGGTAGCTGGTAGGAACAAGATGATAGTTTGCCCTCTGGAGCCCCTTCTGAATCAGCAACGGGTTTATTTCCCTCCCAACTCCTGAGGCCAGGGAAGCCCGCAGCACTCGGGAGAGGTATGGCCACACCCAAGAGCTGTCCCTACAGATTCCTCTAGGACCACGGAACGTGCACCCTCATTTCTTTGCCTTGCAGACTCCTACCACGTCTCCTCTCTGTTTCCTGCATGCATGCCTATTTATCTGACCTCTGCTGTTCCCCTCTGAATGGAACACCCTTCCCACCTCTGTCTCCCCAGGAGGCCCTTACTTGCATTTAAAGATTCTGATCAGACATAGGCACTGGGAAGCCTTTCCTGAATTCTTGGGCAAGAGTCCTGAATCCTGTTCTACATGGGTTCGTCCTCCCCACTAGACTAGGAGTCCTTCGAAAGCAGAGCACGTGATGTCACCCATGTGGTCAAGTCACACCAGTAGGTGACTCTGAGAAGACCACAGGGCATAAAGGAAAGAGCACAGGTGTGTATCCTGCTCCGCCATTTAAAACTCAGGGGGGAAATCCCGAGCAAGTCCACTGAATCCTCAGAGCCGGGTTTGCACAAATGGAAGAAGGAGTTAACAAAACGTGCCACAGAATAATATTAGCAAAACAACACAGCGCATTATTGTCAGCACCCTCGGCCATCATCAGCCCCAGCGCCACACTACCACCAAAAACAACGCCCCTCTTCCCCATCCCCAACTTAACTTGGGAGCCCTGAACTTGAGCTGTGCTCTGCCTTGCGCTTTCCTAACTTCCAACTCGTTGCTGAGAGCTGTAAGGGACCCAGAAGGGCCACAGGCTCCAAATCAGCCCACTCTGCACAAAGAAATGCATCACAGGAAAACGTCAGAGAAGGAAGTTAATTGGAAAATACCTTTTTCCAAAGAATACATACACGTGGCCAAAAGACACATGAAAAGATGCTCAACATAACTAACAATCAGGGAAATGCAAATGAAAACCACAGAGAGGTATCACCGTACAGCTGTCAGAATGGCTAGAATCAAAAAGACAAGGGGCGTCTGGGCGGCTCAGTCGGTTGGGCAATCCGACTTAGGCTCAGGTCATGATCTCACAGGTGGTGGGTTCAGGCCCCGCGTCAGGCTCTGTGCTGACAGCTCAGAGCCTGGAGCCTGCTTCGGATTCTGTGTCTTCCCGTCTCTCAGCCCCTCCCATGCTCATGCTCTGTCTCTCTCTGTCTCTCAATAATAAATACACGTTAAAAAAAAATTCAAAAGACAAGAGAGGGGGTACGAGAGGAAAAAAAAAGACAAGAAACAACAAGTGTTGGCAAGGATGTGGAGCAAAAGGATTCCTTGTGCACTGGCAGGAATGCAAACTGATGAAGCCACCGTGGAAAACAGCATGGAGATTCCCTAAAAATCTAAAGGTCGAATTACCATTTGATCTAGTAATTACACTACTGGGTATTTACCCAAAGAAAATGAAAACACTAATTCAAAAAGATACATGCATCCCCTATGTTCATTACAGCATTATATACAATGGCCAAGATATGAAAGCAACCGAAGTATATATATCAATAGATGAATGGGTAAAGAAGATACAGTGTATACACACACACACACACACACACACACACACACACACACACACAATGGAATACTATTCAGTCATAAAAAGGAATGAAATCTTGCCATCTGAAACAATATAGATGGACCTAGAGGTCACAATGCTGAGTTCAGTAAGTCAGATAGAGAAAAACAAATACCATATGATTTCACTCAGATGTGGAATCTAAAACACAAACAAACCAAAAACAAAAAAAGAGACAAACAAAAAACCAGACTCTTACGTACAGAGAATAAGCGGGGGGTTGTGAGACAGGAGGTGGGTGGAGAATGGGGGAAGTGAAGGGGACTAATCATTGAATTAATTAATTGTTGAAAGGGTATTATCATTGTGGAATCACTGTATTGTAACTAATCACTGTATTGAAACTAATATAACACTATATGTTAACTAACTGGAATTTAAATAAAAACTTAAAACAAACAAACAAAAACACACAAAGATACCCTTCTCTTATAAGGGATATTTGGAACTAAACCACACTATGCATGTGTGTGTGTGCGTGTGTTTGTATGAATATACGTATATGTATATACATATGCATACACACACACATATACATTTACACACATATACATATACATGTAATCATTATATGTATTCAATTATTAAAATTCTGTTGATTATGGTATAAAAAAGAGTACACTTATCATGATAATCACTGAGTAATATACAGAATTGTTGAATCATGTTTTACAACTGAAACTAAGATAATGCTATATTTAAAAAAAAAAGGAAGCTAATTGTATGGTCTCTCTGTACATGTTTGAATATTGCCATAAAGAATAGTTAAGATATAGGGGGTGCCTGGGTGGCTCAGTCAGTAAAGCGTCCGACTTCAGCTCAGGTCATGATCTCACGGCTTGTGAGTTCGAGCCCCATGTTGGGCTCTTTGCTGATAACTACCCTTCCTGGAGCCTGCTTCCAATTCTGTGTCCCTCTCTCGCTCTGCCCCTCCCCCACGCGTGCACACGCGTGTGCTCGCGCGCACTCTCTCTCAAGAATTATTTAAAAAACATTAAAAAAAGAATATTTAAGGTATAAAAATAGAGTCAAGATATGAGTAAGGCTAAAATACAAAGTAGATACAAAACTGTATCTACTGTATGTACAGAGTTTGGTTCTATTTTGTGTCTAAACAAAATATATACAGCAAAACAGACTTAAAGAAATGGCCGAAACGTTAAGGTAATGATATGGGTCACTCATGTTTATTACTTTTATTTTCCAAATTTTCTCCAGTAATCACATTTTATTTTACGACTTAAAAAAGTGAAACCCTATTGAATGTGTAGCAGTGTCTTATTTAGTGTAAGTAATCGATTAAATACGTGTTTAAAAAGTAAAGAAAGGGGTGCCTGGGTGGCTCGGTCAGTTAAGCGTCCGACTTCGGCTCAGGTCACGATCACACGGTCCGTGGGTTCGAGCCCCGCGTCGGGCTCTGTGCTGATGGCTCAGAGCCTGGAGCCTGCTTCCGATTCTGTGTCTCCCTCTCTCTCTGCCCCTCCCCCGTTCATGCTCTGTCTCTCTCTGTCTCAAAAATAAATAAACGTTAAAAAAAAAAAAGTAAAGAAATTATTTACAATGTATACAGCAACTGGTGGGGGCACCTGGGTGGCTCAGTTGGTTAAGCATCTGACTTCAGCTCCAGTTATGATCTTACAGTCCATGAGTTCAAGCCTGTTCTGTGCTGATAGCTCAGAACCTGGAGCCCACTTCAGATTCTGTGTCTCCCTCTCTCTCTGCCCTCCCCCAATCTCTCTCTCTGTCTCTCTCTATCTCTCTGTCAAAAATAAACCAACATTTAAAAAGATGACATGAAAGCAATTGGTGATTTGTCTATAGTAGTCTAAGGTTTTTCACAATAACAAATGCAAAACACCGTCTTTTAAAATGTCCCTGGAACATTTACCAAAAAATTGAACAAGTACTAGACTAGCAGAAATAATCAATAAATATCAAAACCCAGAAACTGACCAGCTATTTGGCTGTCTGTAAAACAATAAAAAGCAAAATCAATAACTATAAAATAAAACCTAAAAACACCCCAGTCAGGAGTAAAGTCTTGGCTAAGGAAGGCAAACCAAATAAATTATGGGATACATACAAAATAGTGATAACAACTCCAACACAAACCACCAAATGTATAGGATCAGCCAAAGCTGAGCTCAAAGTGAAAAAAAATAACCTTATATGAAACTTTTAAAATAAGAAAGAATGAAAATATGTGAAGTATTCAGTAAAGAAAGCTGAAAAAAAAAACCCAAAATGATCCTAATCAGAGAAAGAAAAAAGGATTAATTTTTAACCACAAAATAATTAAGAAAAAATAAAAAGTAAAAAGGGCAGATTGGGTCAGAAAAAACTAATAATTGGTTCTTTATAAAAGGACTGGTAAAAAAAAAAAAAAAAAAAGACAAACCTCTAGCAAACCAAACCAGAGTGAGAAAGAGAGAAAGAAAGAGTACACAAAACCTAAAACACTATGAGAAAGAGGCTATAAACACAGAGAGACCTTAAATTCTTGAATTTCATCTGCAACCAATAAACTGGAAAATACAGAATTAATGACTGTATTAAAACAATCCCCCCAAAAATCAATTATCAAAAGACCTGACAAAACTAATAACCAGGAAAGAAATTAGTAAAAGCTGCCAACGAATAAGCAGGGGTGGGGGGAGGGTGTGCCATGCCCAAATGGTTTTATTAAGTTCTTTCAAACTTTCAAAGGATAATATAAAAGCTAATCAACAGACTTTAGATGACAGGAAAATATGGGAATCTCGCGGTCTATTTTGTAGCTGGCATAACTCTAGTTACAAAGCCAACACAGATAATGCAAGAAAAATAAAAACAAGAAACCTTAGACTTCTATTCCAGCCAAGACTGAGCAACTTTTAGGAAACCAATGTCCCTGCCAAGAACAACTAGGAAAGCTGCTAAGATCCATTACCTGTTCTGAAACACTCAAGAACTGCCTAGGCAGCCAGGATCTAAAGCACCAAAATGACAGAGAAAGAAATTCACAGAGGTGTGCCTGACATTCTGCATGCTGCTCTTCCCCGTGGGTTATTCACCAGCTCTTAAATGGTGTGGGGTTAGATGCTACACACGTTGGCAGAAACACAAACAGAAGGCAAAGAGGCACATGGAAGCTAAGCAGAGCTTTATACAGCCTTCCAGAGATGGGAAGAAAAATATTGGGGCTAGCAACTCGCAAGGGCTTGAGGGTCCAACCGAGGCTTGAGGGTCCAAAAGCTGGGAGAGAAAGCAGGCAGAGAGAAGTATGAATGTGCTCTGCACAAACTTTCCCTTCAAAGGATTTGATGATTCTTATCAAAGAAGGGTAAAATACTCAAAGTGCTGAGAACTTAGAGGCTGGATATCTGGGCTTAGCTTTCAGGATGCTCGTGGTTCTGGGGAAATGACGTTGGGAGTTCAGGATTGACCAAGGCAAAAAAATAAACACACAAGATTCTCAGAAGTAACCAAGACTTAAAAAGAATACAAACCAGCCCCAGTGTCTGATTACAATGAGATGATCTACCTCTTCTCTGCCTGAAGGAGGAAAAGGTAATCCTCTAAGGAGAAAGGCTGAGTGGATCTTCTTGGTAAAAAGGGAGCATCATCCATGACATGAATAAATGTCTACCATTCAATCAAAAATTACCACGCACACCAAGAAGCAGGACCAAGAGTCAAATTAAACATTAAACCCAAAGGCAACAGGAATACTGGAGTTATCAAACACAGCCTTCAAAATAAATGAGACAAGGATAACCACATGGAGAATTTAACCAAGCAGAGTTAATCTAAAACTGAAAAACAAAAGAGCTAAAATCAAGAATTCTATACATGAGTTTAACAGCATATGAAACACAGATAGAATCAGTGAAGTGAAAGACAGATTAGAAAATAATATCCAGGTAGAAACGGAAAGCAAAAACAGGAAGAAATTAAAAAAAAAAAAACCCAATAGTAGTCCTATGGAATGTGGAGGCAAAGTCTAACTAGGCACCATAGGAATCCAAGAAGAAAAGAGAAAGAATAGCATAGAAGCATTATGTGAAAAGACAATTACCAAGAATCTTGTAAAAATAAAGAAAACATCAAGTCATAAAAATCCCAAGCAAAATATATAAAAAGAAAATGATACCTAGAAACACCTTAGTAAAACTTCAGAAAAACAGGGGTGCCTGCCTGGCTCAGGTGGTAGAGTAAGTGACTCAGGGTTGTGAGGTTGAGCCCCACATTGGGTGTAGAGAGTACTTAAAAATAAAATCTTTAAGGGGCACCTGGGTGGCTCAGTCAGTTGTGCAACCAACTTCAGCTCAGGTCACCATCTCATAATTCATGAGTTCAAGCCCCGCACTGGGCTCAAAAGCTGTCATTACAGAGCCCACTTCAGATCCTCTGTCCCCCTCTCTCTGCCCCTCCACTGCTTGCGTTCTCTCAAAATAAATAAAATGTTTTAAAAAAATAAAATCTTTAAAAGGGTGTTTGGGTGGCTCAGTCAGCTGAGTGTCCAACTCTTGATTTCAGCTTAGGTCATGATCTCAGTTCATGCGATCAAGCCCCACAGTGATCTCTGTCAGCACAGAGCCTGCTTGGGATTCTCTCTCTCCATCCCTCTCTCTCTGCCCCTCCCCTCCCTGCGCTCCCCACCCCTCTCTCAAAATAAACACTTAAAAAATCAATTAAAAATAAATAAGTAAAATCTTAAAAAAAAAAAAAACTTCAGAAAACCAGTAAGTAGCAAGATGAGGAAAAAAGTCACATTATCTTTAAAGAAGGAAGGAAGGAAGGAAGGAAGGAAGGAAAGAAAGAAAGAAAGAAAGAAAGAAAGAAAGAAAGAAAGAAAGAAAAAGAAAGAAAGAAAAGCAGGCAACAGTAAAACCAATAGTTGAGTTCTCAATAAAAACAAAAGAGGGGCACCTGGGTGGCTCAGCTGGTTGAGTGTCAGACTCTTGATTTTTGGCTCAGGTCATGATCCCAGGGTCATGGGATTGAGCCCTGCATCAGGCTCCATGCTGAGCATGGAACCTGCTTAAGATTCTCCCTCTCTTTCTCTCTCTTTCTCTCTCTCTTCCTATCTCACCATGCATGTGCTCTCTGGCTCTGTCTCTTAAAAAAAAAAGTAGAAAAGCTGAAAGAAAATACCACTTAGAATGTTTTATTCTACGGAAATATTCTCCTAAGGTGAAGTAAAATAAAGACACTTTGAGATGCACAACAACTGAAAGAATTCGCTACCAATCAGTGATGTGCTAGTAAATATTTAACGAATGGCAAAAAAACAAAAACAAAAACAAAAACAAAAAGGCACCGATTTGTAGTTGCCAGCTTCTGTGGTGTAAGTATTGCCACCACAGCCGAGTTTAAGCTACCAATGTGATATCACTGAACGCAGAAATAGAAAGAGAGGTACCCAGTCACCTCTCAGGAGGACACCACTGTCACCAACAAAACTGAAAAAAAATAAAATAAAAAAGGGTTCTTTAGGAAAAAGAAAAATTCTCCCATACTGAAATTTGTAAATGTAAGAAAGTGGAAATCAACAAAAAGAATAAACAGGTGAGTAAATATCAATGAATATTGATTTCATGGTAGAAAACAATACGGTGGCTTATAGTGTCAAAAAAAATGGATGTAGAATTAAAATGAGACAAGATTAAAAGTGGGGCAAATGAAATCAATGTCTTCTAAGCCCTACAGAATAGTAAAATCCTCATTTATATTAGTCTTTAATAAGTCAAAGAAACAGAACCACACATATATGGTCAATCAAATTATCATAAAGGAAACACTGCAATAGTGAAAGAATGGCCTTTTTAAGAAACAGTGGCTTCCCAGCATTAAAAAAAAAAAAAGAAGGTTGACCCCTACACCTCACATCATATACAAAACAATCAATTCCAGACTCCCCATCTATCTACACACAATGGGTAAAACAATGAATCTTCCGGAAGCTATCACAGGAGATTCTCTTCATCATCATTTTCTTAAACCAGGACCCAAAAAGCATGAAAGCAACACAAAGAAAAAGACTGATAAGTCAGACTTCGTTTACAATTAATAACTTCACATCAAAAGACACAATTAAGAAAATAAAAAGGTAATTCATAGATGGTGAGAAGATGTGTAAAATACGTATTCCTGACAAAGGATTTATTTCCAGAATATAGAATCCATTTTGTCAAAAGCCAGGGGAAATGCCCAGGTTTCTGGGGAGAACAGACGAAGGAGACCCCAGGAGCGTGGGTTACGGTGGGATAGTGATGACGGCAGCATGCCTTACGCATCATCTTATGTGATCCCCACAGTACCCCTTTGAGGTAAACTACACTATTTATCCCCATGTTACCGGCCTGGCATAAACCTAGTCTCTAACACACACCCAAGAGCCACCACCATGCACAGGGAAGGGGACGGAGCTGTTCGTTAGACCCAAGCTATAATCAGTCGTTGCCCATCTGTGATGCGCTAACAAGGAGGTGACTATGTCACAGGTCCACGTGGGAAGAAGGGCTGCAACAACACAGGGTGGGTCAGAGCCCAGGGTGAGATATTTAGACTACATGGCTTTCTGAGGGCCACATGGACAAGAGTCTGGGATTCAGGACAAATGGAGATTAAGCCCACAGCCAAGTCCTCCCCAGTATCAGAAGTTAAGGGATGCTCATTAGGAAAGAGGATTTTTTGCGGAGAAACTTTATATAGTTTGGAAAATACGCCAGGATCTGAGAGCTGTCACATCCGTCCATCCAGAAAGTGTGGCCTCATGGAGCCAGGAATAATACCATAGAGAAGGGCAGTCCAGGGTTAGCCATGAGGTTCCACGGCTTGTCAATGGTATGACCCTAGACAAGTCACTGAGCCATTCTAAGCCCTTATCTGTACAGTGCAGGTGAGAAGAATCCTCCACCAGGAAGGCCTCTGCAGGGGAATCCATGGGGAGACACGGCAATATATTACTCTGTTAAGGTTTTAAAGTTCATTTGGGAGCGTGACAGGGTTCTGCCCTCTTTCCTCCCAAATATTAAAGAACCGGGGAAGCTATGGGCTACCAGGGGACCCTCCCGCAGCAGGGAAGAGAAGGGACTCAGATGGGAAGGGGGACACTGCTGGTTGGGTGAGAAGCCCACATGACTTCCCAGGAGTAGCCTCAGAACTGTACTCCTGAACTTGGGCAATGGCCACCCGCACAACCCACCCCCGCAGTAAGTGGATGGGGCAGGGGTCGGTGAGGGGCTCCAATCCCTACTGGCCGCCCACTTCAGGTGTCAGCTCTCACTTCCCCTCCCCTGGAGTCTTGGTTTCCTCATCCACGTTCCATTTAACGCGTAGAGGCATTTTAGGGTGGCACAACATGTAAAATGCCACACATTTCCTGGTTGCTCAGCATGTGTCAACACACTTCCGTGTGTCAGCAGGGATGCTGGGAGGCTGCTCACATTTGGAGAGTGGAGAAAACTGTGAATTCTTATGCTTTCATCTATCAAGGAGTCGGGGCATCTTGGTCTATGGCAGGATGCGCAGAAAGGGCTTCCTGACCTCTCACCACAGAGACCTCGCTTGAAAGAGAAGAAAACAGTGGAGGACACGCTCAGCACTTCACAGGCTACAGAGATCTGGTAGCTGTGGGGAATGACCCTTTTTTTTTTTTTTTTAATTTTTTTAATGTTAATGGCAATGACTCTTAATACCTACAACCAAGAAGAAGCCTAGCTCCAAAGCCAAAAAGGCCAATAACATATCTGGCTGAGGGGTGCTTTAAGTGGCTCAGTCGGTTGAGCATCCAACTTCAGCTCATGTCATGATCTCATGGCTCGTGGGTTCGAGCCCCATGTTGGACTCTGTGCTTATAGCTCGGAGCCTGGAGCCTGCTTTAGATTCTGTGTCTCCCTCTCTGCCCCTCCCCCATTCACGCTCTGTCCCTCTCCCTCTCCCCCTCTCTCTCTCTCTCTCCCTCTCCCTCTCTCTCTCTCTCTCTCTCAAAAATAAACAAACATTAAAAGATTTTTTTTTTAATCTGGCCATATCCATCAAAAAAACCTAGAAATACTCTTACCTCTAACCTGCTAATCCTGCTTCTGGAAACCTATCCTAAAAAGGACAATTTTAGATATAAAAAATGTAAAATATTCATTACGATGTTATTAAAAAAGTTACAAACATATACACAAAACCCTGGGCCACTTAGGAAAGATGCTTTTAAATAATTGTTGGGTCAATGGGGAAAGAAATGAAATTACAAATTAGTTAGAAAATAGCCATAATGATAAGACCATATAGCATATGCCAGAATAGAGATATGGCCAAAACTATAATCATAACAAAATTATGGTTTTATTATTGGTTTTATTGAATATGAAAGTATAATGGTTTTATTACTGAATATGAAAGTATAATGTGCCAACAATCCAATTCAAGAAGTTAGAAAGAGAACCGCAAAACAAAACCTAAGAAAAACAGAATCAAAGCATTAATAAGGTTAAAAGCACAAATGAATTCATTAAAAACCAGCAGAAATCAAGAGCTGATTCTCTGAAAAACAGTAGTATAAAGAAAAACTATAGCCAGCAGACAAACCTCTATCTAGTCTAATTAAAGGAAAAGAGAAAATACAGACACAATAAAGAACGGAAAATGATAATTAGCAAAAAAATATGGCAGTCATTCAAAAATGAGCGGAAATTATTTACAACTTAATAAATTTGAAAATTCTCAATGAAATAGAGAATTTTCTAAATAAATACAAATGAACACAATTGACTTAATAAGAATTAAGAACATCAAAATAAGCAAAAGCTACATATGAATATGAAGAAGTTGCTAAAAAATGATCTCTGAAGCTTTAGAAAATGCTCCAGATGCAGTAAAAAAAGGAATGATTCTTTTCATTTTATGACATTTAGTGACCTTGACAGAAAAATCTGACACACACACACACACACACACACACACACACACACACACACTACAGCCTGGTGTTATTTAGAGATATATACAAAACAATTCTAAATAAAATATTTTTTTATGTTTTCTTTTTCTTTTACTAAAATATTTTTTAAATCCACCAAGATAATAAAGGAAAATACAACTCTATCAGCAATGATTTGTCCCAGAAAAAATAAATTAATAAACAGAATCATCATATTACTTAGTGAAAAAACCACAATCTCAATAGTTTTTAAAAGGCATCTGATAAGTCATTCCCTATTTTTAAAAAATAGCAAACTAGAACCAGAAGAACATTCCTAGTCTTAAACCACCTGCTGACATCAAACTTCAGGTGACATAATACAGGCATTCCCATTAAAATCATGGGTAAGGCACCTATCACAATTAGTATTTCACCCCGGTAAAGAAACATAAAAGTATTCAACACTGGTAACCAAAGCAAGTAAAAGAAATGAGAGCATATATTATCAGGAAGGACAGAGAAATTGACCATGATTTGCTTGAGGTAAAACTGAACTTAAAAAATGTACTGGGGACACCTGGGTGGCTTAGTCAGGTAAGCGTTGATTTCAGCTCAGGTCAAGATCTCACAGTTCATTCTCTCTCCTTCTCTCTCTGCCCCTCCCCTGCTCATGCTCGCTCTCTCTCTCTCTCTCTCTCTCTCAACATAAATAAAACATTTAAATAAAACAAACAAACAAAATAAATAAAAACATTTTCAAATGTACAAAAATTAAGCAGGAGACTAATAAGAGAATCAAAAAAATAGGGCATGTTATAAAATAAATAGTCAATAACCAATAATTTACCCTATAAAATTAGTAAACAGGAAATATAATAAAGATATATTTCTCAATAACAAGAAAAATAAAACAGAATACATAGGAAAAATTATAACCAGAAATGTGTAAAATCCACATGAAGAAAACAAACAAACAAAATTACCAAAAGACATATATGAGACCTGGGCTGATGAGAGAGATAAGCCAATTGGTCTATTATAAATAAGTCCGCTCTTCCCAAGTTTAATAAATTAAGTACCATTCTAATCCCAGCTACCAAGTACTTATTTTTTTTACCTGAAAATTGATTGCATAAATTCATATGGAAGATAACTGGGCTAGTGTAGTCAATACAATTTTCCAATATAAAAATAAAGGTGTTATGTAATATAATAATATATTATAATATAATATAATATAAAAGGTACTGACGATTATTAAATATGCAACAAGGTTTAGTTCTAAAGTAATGTGGTTTTTAGCAAGCCCTTCAACATGAACTGGCCTCACATGTGTACTCTCGGGTAAGTGAATGATTTTAACTATTGATTCGGGTTGTGACCCATATGCCAAAGGAATACTGTCTCATTTTAAAGCAACACGCTGAAAGAATGGCCCGGAAACAATAAATAAATCGTAATCACTATAAATACTGGCGTACTTTTGTGCTCGTGGCTATGAGTACAGCATTCAAATTATTCTTTTTGGTTATGGATAGTGTCTGCCGCTCATCTGGGTAAAAGGACAGGGAGTGACAACCTATCCTCCCCTTGAGGCAGCAAAACAGACCACACTCAGGGGTATGAGACGGCACCTGGAAGCTAATGCCTAACTACAAATATGTGGTTGCGACGGAGGAACCGCACTGAGGAAAACAAACACACAAACTTATAATAATAACCAGCTCAGGTATTGCACAAGCTGCTTCGAGTGTAACCACACTTGCAAAAGTTTCCCTAAGACCAGGAAACGATCAGGGGAATTCTAAGATTCCCTGAAATATGTGGAAAAATCTTGAAGTGTATTATTTTTTTTTCTTTGAGGTCCTGTCCTAAATTCTATCAGAATTGACTCAGACTATTTTGAAATTACTAGAGTTACAGGAATTCCTAGAAATCACTGTCTTTGGGTAAATTGACCGCAGAGGCACAAAGACTCTCTTCAGAAATCAGGGCTCCAACCTGCAAGGCATATTTCCCTTTCGGGGAAAAGGTGAAAATCTAGATTTTTTAACTGAGTGTCACGGATCGCTTTACAAAGATGGTTTGCTATAGGACTCCTTTAAAATTAGCAGGTTGCCCTCATGCAATTGCAATATTATCTGACTTGCGACTGCATCAATCTACTCAACAGGCAAGGCCCAACTAAGCTAAGCAAGAAGTTAATGTCAAGAGAAATAAGCCCTAAGGAAGCATCCTCGACAACCTGAGAAAGTGCATTGCCTCTGCCATGCTAAAAAAAAAAAAAAAACATTGCCCAAATGATTTTATTCCTTGTAAGCATCATCTCACGCAGACTTCTGTTGTTGGCAGAAAGACAAAACTTTTATAGGCTAGACCAATCACTAACCACAACACTGAGGAATTCATCTAGAACACAGGAGGAATGAGATGAGCACAAGAAGATTCAGATGTGACCAGTTATCTGAGGACATATTCTCAAAATCATAGAAATTTAGGGGGCACCTGGGTGGCTCAGTCGGTTAAGCATCTGACTTTGGCTCAGGTCATGATCTCATGGTTCATAGGTCTGAGCCCCATGTCAGGCTCTGTGCTGACATCTCAGAGCCTGAAGCCTGCTTCGGATCCTGTGTCTCCCTCTCTCTCTGTCCCTCCCCTGCTCTCACTTTGTCTCTCTCTCTCTCTCAAAAATAAATAAAAACATTTAAAAAAATTTTTTTAACCATAGAAACTTAGGATTGGACTCACCCTAATGACAAGTTCTCTCTCAAAAAGTTAAAGAATCACTGAGGGGAAGTGCTTCTGTGGATTGAATGCATAAAGGTAATAAAAGGAATTAACTGGGCAGGTGAAAGTGGTAGGAACCACACCCTGTTGACTTCAGACCACGTGGTCCACCCCCTGTTGATTTTAGGCCATGTTGACCACACCCTATAGACTTCAGACCTGTAGACAACACTCTTGTGGATCTTAGATCACGTGGACCATACCTTACTGACTTCAGACCATGTTTTGACCACACCTTGTAGATTTTAGAACATGTGGACCACACTGTGTCACTTTTAAACCATATGGACCACACCCTATCGACTTCAGACTGCATGGACCACACCCTGTGGATTTTAAACCATATAGACCACACCCTATTCACTTCAGACCATGTGTACCACACCCTGTGGACTTCAGATCATGTGGATCACACCTTGTGGACTTTAGACCATATGGATCACACCCTGTCAATTTCAGGCCATGTGGGTCACACCCTACAGACTTCAGACCATGTGGACCACACCCTACAGACTTCAGACCATGTGGACCACACCCTACAGACTTCAGACCATGTGGACCACACCCTGTGGATTTTAGACCATCTTGACCACACCCTGTGGACTTCAGATCAGGTGGGTCACACCCTGTGGACTTCAGACCATATGGACCACACCCTGAGAATTTTAGACCATGTGAACCACACCCTGTGGACTTCAGACTATGTTGACCACACCCTGTCGATTTTAGACTATGTGTACCACACCCTACAGACTTCAGACCATGTGGACCACACCCTGTGGATTTTAGACCATGTGGACCACACCCTACAGACTTCAGACCATGTGGACCACACCCTACAGACTTCAGACCATGTGGACCACACCCTACAGACTTCAGACCATGTGGACCACACCCTGTGGATTTTAGACCATCTTGACCACACCCTGTGGACTTCAGATCAGGTGGGTCACACCCTGTGGACTTCAGACCATATGGACCACACCCTGAGAATTTTAGACCATGTGAACCACACCCTGTGGACTTCAGACTATGTTGACCACACCCTGTCGATTTTAGACTATGTGTACCACACCCTACAGACTTCAGACCATGTGGACCACACCCTGTGGATTTTAGACCATGTGGACCACACCCTACAGACTTCAGACCATGTGGACCACACCCTACAGACTTCAGACCATGTGGACCACACCCTGTGGATTTTAGACCATGTGGACCACACCCTACAGACTTCAGACCATGTGGACCACACCCTACAGACTTCAGACCATGTGGACCACACCCTGTGGATTTTAGACCATGTGGACCACACCCTGTGGATTTTAGACCATGTGGACCACAACCTACAGACTTCAGACCATGTGGACCACACCCTACAGACTTCAGACCATGTGGACCACACCCTACAGACTTCAGACCATGTGGACCACACCCTGTGGATTTTAGACCATGTGGACCACACCCTACAGACTTCAGACCATGTGGACCACACCCTACAGACTTCAGACCATGTGGACCACACCCTGTGGATTTTAGACCATCTAGACCACACCCTGTGGACTTCAGATCAGGTGGGTCACACCCTGTGGACTTCAGACCATATGGACCACACCCTGTCAATTTCAGGCCATGTGGGCCACACCCTACAGACTTCAGACCATGTGGACCACACCCTGTGGATTTTAGACCATCTAGACCACACCCTGCTGATTTTAGACCCAGTGGACCACACCATGTTGATTTTAGAATAGAGATAGCTATTAATGAAGGAAAAGCTACAAATCCACTGTAACAAAGGAAAGAAGGTAAAGAACTTCAGCCAAGGAGCTTGTTAGAAATGCAAATTCTCAGGCCCCACCTCCAGACCTTGTGAATCAGACACTCAGGGCATAGGGCCAGTAATCTGCTTTAACAAGCCCTACAGGGGATTCTGGCAGAAGCTCGGGTTGAACCACTAAGGTTGAGCAGCCATCTGGGTTCCAGTCATTTGCCTAGAAGCTAAGTGAACATCTATATTCTCATTGTAAATCTGGGTTCAGGTATCTGTGTCAAAGGGTTATAGGACTGAAACACACAAGGAGCTCCTTATTAATAAGGAGACTGATACCTACTAAAGGTATCATAAATGTCAGTCATGGATTTGATGTGTTTTAATTATAGTCATCTTTATCACAATCTGTATCTCAATACAACTGCCTCTCACGTTTCACTCTAGAATCACCCATGGAACTTTCTTACCATATCCATACATAGACCACACCCTTTGCCACTGTTGACTTGGGATGTATGGGTGAGGCCAGAACAATGGTATTTCATAAAACCACGCAGGTGATTTAGATGTGTGCCTCCATTTGAGAACCCGAACTCAGGAAAGCCAACTGAAAACATTTTGAGGTTCAAAAGCTATGTCTATTATTCAGGGATGCTAAGAAAAAAACGGTTCAAGTGAACTTCAAGGGAGCCCCTAAAGGAAATTCTGACCATGCAGGTGGGGACAATCTCAGGAAAGAGAAAAAAGCAAGTGCCTGAGAGAATACAACTGGGCAAAGAGGTGAGCTTGGCTCCAGAGGGACACGAACCAATGGGGGAAGGGACAGAAGAGAACTTTGGCCAAATGCAGTGGGTGACGCGGAGACCCAAAGGGAGCTCATGGCTGCCAAGCTGTCAGAATCAAGACTCAGTGACTTGTCAGAATCAAGTCACTTCAGACAGAAAGGCCATTCAAGGGAGGTGGCTCTACCACGGGGAAAAGATGTTACAATCGTAGCAAATGAAAGGACATTCAAGCCTCATTATTCGCAAATTCCCTATACACGAATTTGCCTACTTACTAAAATTTGTGTCCAACCCCCAAAATCGGTACCCAGGGGATTCAGTGCTCATTCCGGGACATGCACAGAATGGGGAAAATGGGAATCATCCTGCTGGCACGCTCCCAGCTGAGGTGGCAAGAGGTGAGGCTCTGCCTTTTTGTTCCAGCTCATACGGCAGGCAGGTGTCCTGGGTGGGGGTCTGTTCGTGTCACATTTTGCATTTGTGTGCTTTTTGGTGATTTTGCTGTTTAGCCCCAAGAACAATGCTCAAGTGCTGTTTGGTGTCCGTAAGCACAGGAAGGCTGTGATGGGCCCTGTGGGGACGCCAGGTGTGGTAGATGAGCTTCCTTCAGGCGGGAGCTACAGAGCGGCTGGCCGTGAGTTCAAGGCTCATGATGAATCAACAATATGTATTAAACAAAGCGTCTTCAAACACACACATGAAACGAGGAAATACATTGATAGGTTGGCAAAAGTGTGACCAGAGGCTGGAAAGAACAAAACCCTATTATTTCCCCTGGGGGAATAGTTCACTATTGGCTGGTTCCATGTTAAGGGCGACTTTATAAAGAACACAACTGCTGGGATTAGCAGGCACTGAGAATGAATGACAGTGAGAACCGACTGGAGCTGCTCAAAACCACGTCCAATAGAGACCAGGGTCGTTCTGATCGGAAAGGGTAAAACAAAGAGTCAGAGAGAAGGGAACACCAGTCCACTTCAGAGTTTCAGAACTCCGAGCTCAGATTATAATCTGCAGTTCCAAAATAATGCAGATTCATTCACTCAACAGAGATTTGCTGGGGCATAAAGCTGTGCTGTGTCTCAGGGATAGAGATGTGAAGATAACCAAAAACAAACAAACAAACAAACAAAAAACCCCATCCTCAAAGAGCTTACATTTTCCTGGGAGACCATACAGAAGGTTTTTTTTTTTTTAATGGAAATATATAGTACATCAAAGAGTGTTCAGAACTAGGGAAAAAAGACAAAGTAGGGAAGGGGATACAAGGTGTGAGAGGGGGTGTTGAAATGGAAATAGGGTACCCGGGAAAATCAGTGGAGAAGTAAGGGATGTACATAAAAGATAGGACAGTTACAAATACTGAAAACGACGAGACCAAAAAAAAAAAAAAAAAAAAAAAAGTCTTTAAATATGGTCTGATTTAATATGTTTTGAAAAAGAATAATGTGAAATATAGGCACTTAATAAAAATAAGCATCTAATAAAAGTAGGTAGGTACAAAATGAATAAATAAAAATCACATACTGTCCTATATTCCAGCAACAGCTATTATAAAACATGGTTTTAAACCTTCTTTAGGTAGCAGCCTCAGACACTGTATCAAACCTAAGAACGGCCCTAAGAAATATACATGACCTATATAAAGACAACTGCAAAACTGTTCTGAGAGATCTAAAAAGAGATTTGGAACAATGGAGCTGGGTGTCTTATTCCAGAGAGGAAGACCGAAGAGAGTAACGTATCGAAATCTCCCCAAATTAAACTTTAAGACAGATCCAATTCCAATCCCTATCCCAGCGGGAGAACAGGAAGTAAAATCTTTTACTGTGAGTAATTAAAAGAGACAAGCAGTGTCAATACTAAAATATTTATAATGAATGAAAGGGTATGTTGCCAGGACAAAAACAGATCTACAGAAAAGAAGAGAGAGTAAAAACTCGCTGATGCACATTTACGAGCAGTGAGACACCAGCATCCGTGGTCTCGGGTACCTACCATGGGAGTCATCTCCATCAGTGGAGAAAGAAACGTGGCAAATGAATGGAGCTGTGTCAACTGGTTAGGAACCCGGAATAGGATGAATTCTGCTCCTCACAGAATATGCCTGAATTAATTCCATACTGATTATACGCCAAGCAAAAGCTAAATTAATATTGCATAAATGAGTTCTTACAGGTCCCCCTGGTTTTCATCTCGCTGGAGAGGATGAGCAAAAGGGCAGTGTCGGTCTGGCAACCGAGAACGGTGCCCAAGCTATTGCTATTACGGTTTCCCTTTGGACATACGAGAATTAAAATAATAAAAAAAAAAAAGCATGCTGTCTACTTTTAGTGTCCGATAGGACATTTTCATTTAAATGTGCAATAAAACAGAGTTAATTTTGTCATGGTCAGGAGACTATGTTGATCCCCTTGAGTAATATAAAGTGGTGGGACCAACATCACATACAGACCTTGACTGTCTTAATGAGGTTTTGAGAAGTGAGGCCATGAGGAGGCAGCCCGGATTCAGAGAGAAAAGGCTGGGGCAGATGCCAGCTGCTTTCTGGTGGAAAGACACCTGCAGGTGGGGACAGCAGGTTGGGGGGAGGGACTCTTAAGGAAACAGAGGCCCTGCCAGGAGCCGAAGTGGACTTAGCACCCACCTCGTTATTTCAGGGATGCTCTGGGGACCAACTTGCCTCTGATGACTTCTCCCATGAAAACAAAACAAGCAACTGGAAAGGGCACCCACGGGAAAGGCCCTCCCCCAGCCACTTCCACCGTGAGAGCGTGTGGCCTGGGAGACACTGGAAGGGAGGGAGGGCGGGGAATGGACAGGGGGTGCCACTCTGCCTTGTGCCTCTTTCTGCAGAGCCCAATAAATAGGCCTCTGGTGTCATGGGTCCTCAGCGCAAAAGCTCACTGCAAGGTGTGGAACAGGCGAAGGCTGGCCAGGCTGGCCCACATCCTGCGCCACATTCACCTAACATTCATCTAATCCCTGCTGGCAGAAGGTTTCTGAGTTTAAAAGTGATGGAGGAAATGACAAAAGACACAAATAATAGATTTAACTACACAAAATTGTACATACATACATACATATGTATAACATATATTAAAAAGCAAACAGACTAAATGTTTTCAACAAATCTGACAAAGATCTTAAATCCCTAACTTAAAGAGCAAGCAAGAAAGAAGCAGCCTCTAAGAAAAGCACTTTCTACCCCAATTAAAAAATAACAGGTCAGGGAAATGCTAATCAAAACTACATGAGATACGACCTCACACCCGTCAGAATGGCTACAATCCACAACACAAGAAACAACAGGTATTGGCAAGGATGCAAAGAGAAAGGAACCCTCGTGCCCTGCTGGTGGGAATGCAAACTGGGGCAGCCACTCTGGAAAACAATATGAAGGGCTCCTCACAAAGTCAAAAGTAGAACTACCCTACAATCCAGGAATCACACTACTGGGTGTTTCCCCAAAGAATACGAAAATACTAATCCAAAAGGACATACGCACTCTTAGGTTTATTTACAGCATTATTTACAATAGCCAAGTTATGGAAACAGCCCAAGTATTCATCAATAGATGAATGGATAAAAAAGATATGGTATACATACACAAAGGCGTATTACTCAGCCATAAAAAAGAATTTGATCTTGCCATTTGCAACAACATGGATGCAGCCGGAGAGTGGGATGCTAAGTGAAATAAGTCCGAGAAAGACAAATACTATATGATTTCACTCACGTGGAATTTAAGAAACAAAACAAATGAGCAAAGGGGAAAAAAAAGAGAGGAGGCAAACCAAGAAACGGACTCTTAACTACAGAGAACAAACTGATGGTTCCCAGAGGGGAGGTGGGTGAGGGGGTTAGGGGAAACAGGAGATGGGGATTAAGAAGGGCGCTTGTCCTGATGAGCACCAGGTGATGTATGCAAGGGTTGAATCACTGTACTGCACACCTGAAACTAATATTACACTGTACGTTAACTGGAATTCAAATAAAAACTTAAAAGTAATAATAGGGATGCTGTGGAAAACAGTCCGGCAATTCCTCAAAAAGTTAAACACAGACATATCACGTGACCCACTAACATCCAAGAGAAATGAAAACCCACCTCCACATAAAAACTTGTACCTGGATGATAGGCAAAGAGTGAAACCATCCACCAACGGGTGTCCACCAACGGGTGGACGTATAAACCCACCGTTCCATGTGGCATCTACATACAGTGGAATATTAATCAGCAACAAAAAGGAATAAAGGATTGATACACTCTACAAGATGGATAAACCTTGAAAACACCGCTAAGTGAGAAAAGCCAAACAGAAGGACCACACAGTATGTGATTCCATTTATAGGAAATGTCCAGAACAGGCAAATCCATAGGGGTTGCCTACAGCTGGAGGCTGGGGCAGGGGGCAGTATACAGAGTAACAACTCATAGGTATGGGTTTTTATGGAGGGGCGATGGTTGCACAACTCTGTAAATATGCTAAAATCCATTGAATTGCATACTTTAAGGAGTCAATTGTACATTATGTGAGTCGTATGGTAATACAACTGTTCCTGCAAAAGACAAGGAAAGGAAATTCGCAAGGGACGACCTGCAAATGGCCAACGAGACACAGAGGGGAAAGTTTAACCTCTACTATCAAAGAATAAATTTAAAGTGAAAATCCAGGAGCACCTGGGTGGCTCAGTCGATTAAGCGTCCAACTTTTAGATTTCGGCTCAGGTCATGGTATTATGGCTCATGGGATCGAGCCCCATGTCCAGCACCACACTGACAGCACAGAGCCTGCTTGGGGTTCTCTCTCTCCCTCTCTCTCTGCCCCTTCTCCTCACTTGCACTTGTGCTCACTCGCTCTCACTCTCTCTCTCTCTCTTTCCCTCCTTCAAAATAAATAAATAAACCTATTTTAAAAATTAAAGTGAGGGGCGCCTGGGTGGCTTGGTCGGTTGGGCATCCGACTTCGGCTCAGGTCATGATCTCACAGTCTGTGACTGCTCTGTGCTGACCGCTTGGAGCCTGGATCCTGTTTCAGATTCTGTGTCTCCCTCTGTCTCTGCCCCTCCCCTGTTCATGCTCTCTCTCTGTCTCAAAAATAAATAAACGTTAAAATTAAAAATAAATAAATAAATAAATAAATAAATAAATAAAATAAAAATGAAAGTGAAAATCCTAAATAAAGTGAAAATCCATTTTTCAACTATAAATTAACTGATGGCTTTTTAATAGTAATAGGGTCAGTCAGTGTTTAATTAAAAACAGCATTCTCCAATTGGTAACGAAGGCATAAACCGGTATGAGCTTTCTAGAAGAAAAAAAAAGGATAGTAATCAGTATCAAAGCTTTTAAAAAATAACACAACCCAGTAAGGTAGAGATTACTCTCATTTGACCTCTTTTACAAATGGGAAAATTAGGGTTTTAACAGGTCTAGAAATTGTCCAAAGTAACACAACTAGTAACTCATGGAGCTGACTCCATGTATATCACACATCTGACTGCAGATTCTGAGCTCCAGAACATGAGGCAAAACTGCCTCTCCAGACAAAAGTATAAAAGCAACACCACAAAACAGAGATCAATGGGGAAAAATGGAAGAAGTACCAGTCACACAATCTTTGCAGGCGTATATCACAATAAAACATTCACGAAGTGCTTAATATACATCAGGCACTGTTTATATACAGAGATTTATATACTAACCCACTTAACGCCCCACAACTACCCTAAGAAGCCGGTTACTACCCCCTATTACGACTTCCATCTTGCAGGTGAGTGAACTAAGGCACAGACTGGTTTAGAAAATCTTCCAACGGTTACGTCGCTACTTAGTGGCAGGGCTGGGTTCTGAATCTAAGCACGTGGCCCCAGAACCTGTACACTCCCCCCCACACACCATACTGCCTTTTTTACAGTCTCCCAAAAGGCAGAGAAATAGAAGACAATCAGCCTCCAGCAGGATAGAACTTTGACTCAACTATGTAACAAATCCATAGATGGATCTTTCCTTTCGTTCCCCAAATGCCAAACTATATCAAGGAATACCTCAACTGTGTTTCTGCAGAGCACTTTTCAAAGAACTCTCTGAGCGGATTTTCCTTTGAGGAGACTAAATATACCACGCTGCATTTCTCAGGGAAGGAAAGCTTCGTTTGTGACTTTCAACAGGGGTTTCATGCAACGGGGAAAATACCCGCAGCCCTTGATGCTGGCACAGGGTTTTTCATCGCATTCGGATTCCACTATTCAATGGCATTTACAGAAAATGGGCCATCTAAATGAAAAACCATCAGGTGGTCATAACACCTGAACACGTGATGGCAGATAATTTTGTTTCCAATCATTTCTTTCTTGCCCAAGGCATCCGCAAAGACTTCAAATCACTAACACGGTAGATGAGGCGTGAGCAGCAGAGGTGGCCAAGGCCACTCTTACGCACTCAGTAGAAGCTCTGCTCTGTCTACACAGTCATAGGACGCTAGAGAACGAGACGCTGTCCGGCACCAAAGAATTCATCCCGCCAATATTTACCGAGCACCTACTATGTGCCAGGCACTGGAGGATCTGGAGCTCTCTTAAAAGGTGGGAAAGGAGCTAGAGTTAAAGTTGTCACCAAATGGCACCACGTTCTCTGTGGTCACTGGTCGTCCCTCTCCTCGCTGCTCTTGCTACTAACCCCAAAGGCAACGCCTCAAGAAGCTCTCAGCTGCACTACCTGGTGTCCATTCTTCCAGGACTCTTACTTGAAGCACCAGAGCCTGAGTTCAAACCCTGACTCCCCCATCGACTAGCTCTGTAACTTACTTCTACAGCCTCTTAGTGACTCAGCTTTCACGTCTGTAAAAAAGGGGCCTGAGGATTAAAAGACATGAGGCAGATAAAGCACTTTAGATGAGCAACTGGCATAAGAGTATTCATACACGCTAGCTGTTGTTACTAACACAATTCTATTACTCATAAAGCCTATACCCTCAAAAGCATTGTTCTAACCACCATCCCCCTACCTTAAGACCTTCAAGGGCTCCCTGTTACCTATGAATCAAGACCAAACTTCCTAATGTGAAATTTGACAGCCTACATCCAGCAGGCACCAAACATTCATTACACTATCACCCCCCACAACTCCAACCATGTGCTTCAGCCATGCCTAGAGCCCACGGCTCCACATTTCATGAGTAAATGGAAGAAATGGAAGGGTTTCAAGTACTAAAGGTCACGTGTAGTCAGGTATACAGTCACATTCTAATTGGCTGTGATTTATTAAGTCGTTGTGTGATCGAGATGATGGATCGAAAAGCCACAGAACTAGAAAAACATTAGCCCAAGCATAAGCTGACGGAGGTAAGGGTGGAGGCCAACATTTATTGAGCACTTATTAGGTGCAAGTAACTATACTGAAACTTAACAAGCATTGCCTCAACTAATTCTCTTACTCTAAAAGGTAGATGCCATTATTATCCCTTGGTATTGGCATGCTAGGTAAATAACAGTCACTGTGTGGCTGGCCCCTAATGAGGAAAGCCTCGTTAGTTAGAGAAGGGACCCTGTGCCTGCTGATATGAGGTTGTCACCATGAACACAGAGAGGGAATCCTTCAGCACAGATTAGAAACTTCTGGTATGTAAACACTCTGGCTACAGTTCTTTCTGCTAAAATGGCAAAGCAAAACTGCAAGACATATAAACTCCTCCTGGCTCCCTTCATGTCAGCGTGAAAAATGTGAACACAGACCATGACTTTTGCTGGCAGAATCTCAGCTAAACTCCTAACACTGGACAAATAAACATATATAAGGGCACTGCAAAAAAAAATACACACATATTTGCATAGATGAAAGTAGGAAGACTAAACTGACAAATGGGATTGCTCATTTCCCAGTACAACACTAATGAGAAACATTCGCAAGCCTCTACACATTATATATTGTGTATTTGTGTATTCTCGATGATATTGAAAATATGATACCTATGACAGGCAAAGAAGGGTTTAAGAATAAATTAAGTACAACAGTATTAAATGAAATATAGGCTTCTGTGTTGTTTATGCTATAAAGAACCAGGTTTTATGCAAACAAGGGAACTATTTTACAAAACAAATGGGGCCAGTCAGCAATAGTCACTGCAAAAAATCATACTAGTGAATTAGAAGACGGGCTAAAAATTTCCCCGAGAATTAAAGAGGAAAAAACATGATAAGCAAAATTATAAAAAAAACAAACAAACAAAAAACATACTGAGGGTATATCCAGGAAAACTACAATATATAAATCAATGTAAAACAATTTAAGGAAGAAAGTAATACCCAATGACAAAATTCTGAAGGACTTCACAGATGAAAAGACCAGGTAATAACCCATATTAATGAAAGCTCCATTTTAGATATACACTTCTAAAATTTCTTAATTTAAAAGATAAAAGAACAAATCTTAGACGAACCAGAAAGAAAGGTTATTAATTTTTTAATCATGTTAGCATCAGACTTCTCCTCCACATCATGGTTTTCAAAGAAACAAACATGCAACAAAGTCTTCACAACCAGTGAAACTAAATATTCTTCACGCGGAAGGACAAAAAAAAAACATACTTTCCATCTGCACATCTGCAAGAGCGCATAAAACTACATTACCCATACACATGCTCCCCCTATATATGTGTGTGTGTGTTATATATAACACCACCGACTGTTGATTATTCCAACAAAACTGCTTAAAAAGCAGATAACCACTAAAAATTCTATTTCATTCTTGACAAAACAGCAGAACAAAAGAATTTAAAACTACTTTCCCTATTTGTAACTTTGCTCCTTTTGAGTTTTGTACCATGAGGATATTTTACCTAAACAAAAATGAATACAATTTTTTAAATAATTAAGTAAATGAATGCATTAAAAATATTTAGAAGAAAGTCTAAGAATCTAGGCATCTCCAACATTTCATCTGAAATTATTTCCTGAAGAACACTCTTTATTATTTCCTTTAGTGAGAAGCTGGTAATAACAAATTATCCTCATTTTTATTCAACTAAAAAATCTTTGTTTTACATTCATTCTTCCAGGATTTTTCTATTGAGTAGCAAATTCTCAGGTTGCAATGATTTTTCTTCAGTGTATTAAAGATGCCATTCCATTGTCTTCTGGCTGGCATGGTGTTTATGGGGATACTTGAATTTATGGAGTTGACATTTTTCATTGATTTAGGGGAATGCCTAGCCCTTCTCCTCCCTGCTTTTCCTCTTCCTTCTGGCATTCCATCTGAATGCACATTAAACCTTTTCACGGTGTCTTCTTTGTTAATCATTTTTTCTCTTTCATTTTTGTTATATTCCAAATCACCTTCCAGTTCACTATTTAGTCATTTGTGTCCAGTATGTCTTAAATTCTTCCCCCAAGACCTTAATTTGGGGTATTGTATATTTTGGTTCTAGAAAGCTGTTCTTTCTCAGTTTCCATATATTTGTTGAAATTTTTAGTGTGGTCTTTCAGCTCCTTGAACATATGGAGCATAGTTACTTTAAAATCTTTGTCTGACATTTCAACATCTCGAACCCCTGTATATCTGCTTGTACAGTCTGGTATTTCTGCCAGTTCTCACAACTAATGTTGTCTTCTCTCCTCTTGTGCCTGTTTACCTATAACTGTGTTCTTGGAATTGTATTTGGAAAAAAAAATTTGTAGAACTAAACTGAGGCCTGGAATGATTTTATTTTCTCTACAATGGAGATGGAAGAAGGGCATCAGCTGTGATGAAGATGATTTTGAATTGCCATACAGTTGTACAAGGAGCTCCTTTTTTCCCATTTGTTCCCAAAAACAAAACTAAACTAAACTAAACTAACCTCTCTTACGGTCCACAAGCTTTCTTTGCATTGGTTATAGCGCTCCCTAAATAAGTCAGGTTAGGAACACAATAGCATCTAAGGCAAAAAAGGACATATTGGAACATTAAGATTTCTAAGACTTCTGCATTGTCCAAGAAGAGTGTAACATGCTAATTAACATTAAAATTTAAGTCAAATGTGTATGTTGTAATCTCTAGAGTAACTACTAAAAGAAAAGGAAAATAATAGAGGTAAAATGGGATAAAAAAATTTCTTCCTCTTAGTTTTAAACCCAGATATATGCATAATTATATTAAATATAAATGGTCTAAATATTCTCATTAAAACATAAAGTTTATTGTTTTTTTTTAAATCCTAACATGCCACATAAAAACACATCTAAAACATTTGAATACAGAAAAGCTAAAAGTAAAATGATGAAAAAAGAAATGCCATGCCAACATTATTGAAAGAATATGCTGTGTTTCTACTAATATCAGATAAGGTATTCTTTTTTTTTTTATTCAGGCAAGGTATTCTTTAAAACAGAAAGCTTGGCTAGAGTTAAGGGGGATTCTTTTATAATGGTAAAAGGATCAATTTCCCAGAAATATATAAAAATTATAAATATGTATGTTCCTAACATCAAAAACTCAAAATATATAATGTAAAAATGGACAGATCTATATCAAAATATAAAATATAAATGTAACAAAATTACAAGGAGAAACAGATATATCCATAATCAGAACATAAATTTTCATACACTCCTCTCAATAACTGATAGAACAAGCAGACCAAAAATTCAGCAAAGCTAAATATTTGAATACACAATTAATAATCTTGACACAAAGGACATACCCATAATGCTACACAAAAAAATTCAGAATACAACTGCTTTAATACACACAAAACAGAAAGAGTAGCCACATATTAGGTTAAAAAGGCAAGTGTCAACATGTTTAAACATGTCAATATCATTCAGATTAGAAACAATCAACAAAAAGACAACCTACTGAATGGGAGAAGATATTTGCAAATGACATATCCGATAATGGGTTAGTATCCAAAATATATAAAGAACTCATACAACTCAGCACCCCAAACCGCAAATAATCCAATTTAAAAATGGGCAGAAGACATGAACAGGCATTTCTCCAAAGAAGATATACAGATGACCAACAGACACATGAAAACATGCTCAGCATCACTCATCATCAGGGAAATGCAAATCAAAACTACAATGAGATATCATGTATACCTGTTAGAACTGCTAAAATAAAAAACACAAGAGACAGGTGTTGACAAGGATGTGGAGAAAAAAGAACTCTCATGGACTGTTGATGGGAATGCAAACTGGGACAGCCACTCTGGAAAATAGTATTAAGTTTCCTCAAGAAGTTAAAAATAGAACTACCCCACAATCCAGCAATCTACTATTGGGTATTTACCCAAAGAATATGAAAATACTAATTGAAAAGAACATATGCACCCCTATTTTTATTGGAGCATTGTTTACAACAGCCATGATAGAGAAGCAGCACAAGCACCCATCAACAGATGAATGGATAAACAAGATGTGGTATATACATACAACAGAACAGTATTCATCCATAAAAAAAACAATGAAACCTTGCCATTTTCAATGACATGGATGGAGCTAGAAAGTATAATGCTAAGTGGAATAAGAGAAAAACAAATACTATACGATTTCACTCATATGTGGAATTTCAGAAACAAAACAAATGACCAAAGGAAAAAAAGAGAGAGAGAGGCAAACCAAGAAACAGACTCTTAACTATAGAGAACAAACTGATGGTTACCAGAGGGGAGGGGGGTGAGGGAATGGGTGAAACAGGAGATGGGGTTAAGGAATGCACTTGTCGCGACGAGTACAGGTAACATATGGAAGTACTAGCATGAAACTAATATAACATTGTATATTACCTACACTGGAATTAAAACTAAAAGCTTAATAAGAAAAAAATAAAAATAAAGTGTCACTATCAGAGTATTTTCTCTAACAACACAGTTAATCTAAAGCTCAATAAAATGACTAGAAAACCATCATGTTTGGAAATTAAGAAATACACTTCTAAATCGAAAGGAAAACTATAAAATGTTTTGAACTCAAGATATGGCTAAAGTAGTGCTTAAATACAAAGGTATAATTTTAATGGATATACTTAGGGGGAAAGGCAGGTTGAAATTTAATGAACTAACAACCACATTAAGAACTTTTTAACAGGGGCACCTAGGTGGCTCAGTTGGTTAAGCATTTGACTCTTGGTTTCTACTCAGGTCATGGTCTCACGGTTTGTGAGTTCAAGCCCTGCATTGGGCTCTGTGCTGACAGCATGGAGCCTGCTTGAGATTCTCTCTCTCCATCTCTCTCTGCCCCCCACCCCCCGCTCGCTCTCTCTTTCAAAATAAATAAATAAACTTTAAGAGACTGAAATAAATTAATTAATTAAAGCAAAGAATTTTTGTAACAAAAAAGAAAACAGAAAAAGGAGAAAGGAGAAAATAATAAAGATAAAAAGGGAAATAAATGGAATAGAAAACATACAACAGAAAAATCCACAAAGCTAAGAGTCACCCAAAATGTTAAAAAAAAAAAAAATTGAACCAGTGACAAGAATATTCAGGGGAAAAAAAGGAGAAAAGGCATAAATGTAAGCAGCCTCAGGAACGAAAAAGGGAAAATCACTATCCAGCTTAAAGAGGTAAAGGGATGGCCAAAGCACACGTCAAGCACAGGGGGCTTCAGGGACTGACAGCATTTCTACAATGTGAAGACCCGATGAGAAGGAGACAGGCATTCACTTTATAACACGTTACGGTGCATATTTATAATTTTGGCAATTAATAAGCACACGCTAAAATAAATGGATAAAATAGAACAAAAACATTAAAACAAAAAGAAATCCAAAGAGACCAAGCCAAAGCAGAATTAATTCAACAGACACTCGCTGCACGTTCCTATGTATCACTCACTGGACTAGGGGCCAGGATTATGGAATACTGAGACAAGGCTCTTTCCCTCACGAACTTCAGAGGAGACAGACATGAACCAAAAGTCATGCAAATAACTTCCAAATCATAATAAGCCCTATGGAAAAAAAAATAAAGGGATGATACTGGAACAAAACAGGGAAACCTATTCTGGTCTCAGATACTAAGGAAGAATTCCTACAGAAAGAGACATCTGAAATAACAGTCAAAAAATGAATATAAATTAACACATGCAGCAAAAGGAAAGCACTCAAGGCAAAGATGGGAGAGTATTTTGAATAGTTCATAGGATGGAACATGATACAATAAAGGTCAATAGGAAGGTCAGAAGGGACAAAGTACAAAAAGAAAGGTAAGGTTAGTAAGATATACGCAGAGGCCACGACAGGAAGAATAAATGGAGGAACTGATCGCATATTAAACAAACAAACATCACCACCAAGTAGAACTTATTCTAAAATATAGACGGTCAGTAATTTGTTGTAAATTATATCAAGTGATCAAAAGAGGAAGATTTAGTAAAATAGAAAGAAAGAATTCTCTAAGTTCGAAAATTATAACATGTTCAAGGGATCAGAAGATTTTTTCCATGCATTTTTCCCATCTGAAAGAGCAATCTGAGAAAATACTCCAATATCATGAAACACAAGTCCAAGAAAAAAGAAAATCATGGAATATAAAAGAATGTAAGAAGTAAGGAGATAAGTAAATTTCTATTCAAATCTGAGTCGTTGTTGATAATTTAACGAGTATACTTAAGGAAATGTTGAGGATGCAATGCCTAAGTAAGTACAGTATAAAAACACAATAATAACAAAAATCTGAATATAAAATTAAAATATTTAGAAGACAGGAGAGAGGTTGGACAGAGAGAAAACAAAGAGTGACTGAGTCGCTTATCTTGCTCAAGAGCGAGAGTGTAACACTTGTTTGCCTCTAGACGCTACTAGAAAAACTAGTTCCAAATATGTTTTTTAAGACTATAGGGGCACCTGGGTGGCTTAGTCAGTTAAGTGTCCAACTTCGGCTCAGGTCATGATCTCATGGTTGGTGAGTTTGAGCCCCGCATCAGGCTCACTGTTGTCAGTGCAAAGCCCACTGTAGATCCTCGGTCCCCCTCTCTCTCTGCACCCCCCCCTGCTCACTCTCTCTCAAAAATAAATAAACATTTTGTTTTAAGTTTGTTAAGAATTTAAAGATAATCAGGGCGGCTGGGTGGCTCCGTTAGTTAAGTGTCTTCACTTTGGCTCAGGTCATGATCTCACGGTTTGTGGAGTCGACCCCCATGTCCGGCTCTGCGCTGACAGCTGGGAGCCTGGAGCCTGCTTAGGATTCTGTGTCTCCCTCTCCCTTTGCCCCTCCCCGACTCACATTCTGTCTCTCCCAAAAATAAATAAACATTAAAAAAAAAGAAATTAAAGAAGTAATATACATAACTACCAGAATACTAAAAGAAAAAGAAATGTCATAAAATAATCCCAAGAAAAGGAAGACAAAGAAGCATGATAAACAGAAAATATAAAATATGATACCATAAATACTTTCAAACATATTAGTATTCACAATAAATGTTACCCATATGCACTGTCATGGAAACCTACCCAATAAATACATCTACAAGGAGACCTTGAGACTTCAAGCTGTGTCTCCTGACAAAGTCAATAAGGATCTAAACAATTTACTTGCTATAATTAAATAGCTTCATTTACTAGGTACATATCTTAATTATCAATACATGTTAATTTTTATAATATAGATATTAAATGTTGTGCTCCCAAAACTATACATTTTTCAAATATGAATAAAATATTGATCACATATTAAGTCACAAAAAATTTAGTAACACTGCAAAAAGGAGCGAAATGTCTGTCTTAATCTCCAATTAATGCATAAAAAGTTGAAGTTAAGAACAACAAAAGGAGAATAAAAAAAATAATATTAATTTTATTACACGGAAAATTTAAAACACTCTTCTAAGTAACTCTTGCGTAAAAGAGCAAATAGCAACTGAAAATGTATTGTATTTAGAAAAAATATCAATTAAAGAAGACTACATGATAAAACTTCTGTAGTCAAAACCACACTCTGGAAAAAATTCATAGCTATAAATATTTTTGTTTCTTATTTTCAAATATCAAATGTGAAAAGAAGTAAGTTAAGTATTGAACTCAAGTAGCTAGAAAATTAGGAATAAATGAGGCCTATAGAACACATAAATATCTTGGAAATGATTTGATGAATTTGGTATAATCTAGAAAAGTTGAATAGTTGAGTACACTTAGAACCCAGGAATCCAGCATCAAAGTATTTACCACGGATAATCTCTGCGGTGGACGTCCCAAGAGAAAGCGACAAAAATTATTCATAGCAATACTGTTTGTAATAGCAAAGCATGAAAATAAAACAAGAAGCTGAAATAAGGCCAAACGTCCAACCATAATAAAACAGGTCAAGGAATTCCATACATTTGCATACCTTATATCTGTATATTCTATAATACCATATACTGTATCTTGCTAGATTTTTGTGTATATGTAAATACATATATTCAAATTCTTACAGAGAAACATTATACTCCAATAAAAAAATGAACCGCATGAACAAGGATAAATCTCAAAAGCATAATACTGAGCCAAAACCAAGATGCACAAGAATTCGCACAATTTGAATCCAATTCTATAAGGTCCAGACCCAGGAAAAATGAAGCAATGCAAATTTCAGGGATCCAAAATTATGTTGCAAAACTGTAGGGAAAGTAAAGGAAATAACCAGAAATTCAGAAGAATAGTTGCCTCTCAGAGAGAGGGATGGATATATACATGGAGAAAGGGGCACAAAAAGGGGTGAAAATATATCCTATTTTTTAAAGTATGTGCTTAGTACACTCGTAATTATTACTATTATTAAATTTTACACATACATTATATACAGTTTTGTTTGTGTAGTATAGTTCAGAAATAAAAGCAGAACAGGTAAACAGAAGAAGGAATGAATAATAATAATCTCAATGATTCATGTAAAGCAGAAACAGTGAAATGGGAAAATAAAGCTTAATTAAAGGTTGATTTTATAGGAAAAAAATCAGCATAAGAATCAAACTGATGACCATCCAAAAAACAGGAAAAAAGAAGAAAATCATGAAGTTACAGCCTTAGGAAGAGAAAAGAATTACCAAATACTATATATGAAAGAGATTTTGAAAATATAAAACTATTTACACCTCTTCAAATAAATGTTAAAATAGAGACATATGAATGGTATTCTTACTAAATATAAATTACCAAAAATTTACTCAAGAAGAGGACACCTGAAAAAAAAAATCAACAATGGAAAATGCTATCAAAAATTGTCTCCAGGAGCGCTTGGGTGGCTTGGTCAGTTAAGCGTCTGGCTCTTGATTTGGGCTCAGGTCATGATCTCACCATTCGTGGGGTCGAGTCCTGCATCAGGCTCTGTGCTGACAGTGCAGGGCCTGCTTAGGATTCTCTCTCTCTCTCTCTCTCTGCCCCTACCCCACAAATGCATGCACGTTGTCTCTCTTTCTCTCTCTCTTTCTCTCAAAAATAAATAAACATTTTTAAAAAACTTTGTCTCCAAAAAATATTCCAGACACAGAAAATATCATAATCAACTTATTTCTTTCAAAAAAATATTCAAGAGAAAGCTTAATTGACATGTTGTATAAACTATTTCCAAAAACAGAGGAAAAAATAAAAGGTTAATCAATTACTTTCATGAAACCAGCATCATCCTGACATTAAAATCTGAGTAAATTGGTACACACACACAAAGAAACCAAAGACCAACCACATTTCTGAATATCAATACTGCAATCCTAAACACACATAGCAGCTGGCCGAACTTTGCAAAATATTAAAATTTAAAAATGCATTGGCACCAACTCTGTTTCGTTCAAAATGTGGAAACTTCGCCTTGGGAAATTACAGTTACTAAATTATAGCAAGTTTATGATAAGGAGAACGATTCCATGATAACCTTAGTAAGTATGAAAAAAATACCTAATAAAGTATAATACCCATTCCTTGTTAAAAAGAAAACAGTAAATGAGGTACAGAAACTTTAATTAATGGGAAACATCCTATCTACCTTTTATCAACAGCCACTGTCTTAATTAATGGTGAAACAAAGGGTAGCTTTATTAAATCAGAAGAAAGAAATAAGATACAAATGCTGGCTATCACACTATTTGATAGCACTTTCTGAAAATTCTGGCTAATAAAACTAAGAGTAGAAAAATACAGGAAATGTATAACTAATAGAAAGAACAGTAAGATTATTTGAGGATTATGTGACCAGAATGCCACAAAGACCTGACTGAAACACATTAGACTGATAAGAATTCAGAAAGTGAATAATTAAAAACAAATACAAAAAATCACTCTTCTAATATATAAACAATAATAAACTCTATTCACAAAAGCAACAACAATTTAAACCACCTAATAATAAACCGAGGATCTCTATCAAGAAGACTAGAAAGATTTGCTAACACACATAGAAAAGAGTTGAAATGAAGGAGGAGAAATAGATTCCTGAATGGGAATACTCAAGATCTCAAAGATGTCAACTTTCCCCAAAGTCATCTGTAAATCTAGTGCAATTAAAGGAAGAATCTCATCCGGATTTTATTTGGGAACTTTATCAACCGAAATAATCACAATATTTTGAGATAAGAATTATGAAAGTAGACTCAAATTACCAAACAATAAAATGTTTTCTAAAACCCCAACAATTAAAACCATATGACAGAGAATACTCAAAAACACATTCATATTACTTACTATATGCAATAATTTCATCAAAGATAAACTTAGCATTTCAAATGAGAGGGAGAACAATGAATCGTTTAATAAGTAGTGGTGTTGAAACAACAGATTAACCACAGCACTAAGCATATCCCTACTTCACACCATCCAGCAAAATAAATTACGGTTATATTAAGTGTACAAAAATTAATCCATAAAAGAAACAGAAGAGGCTTAAGATCAACGGTATAGGCTTTCGCACAAGGAGAACTTTCTCTCTACCTCAAGGAAGGAAAGAAGGAAGCAAAGGAGGAAGGAGGAAATTTAGAAAGTGAAAAAGAAAGAATCTTAAATAGACATATATCTAATCTAGTATAAATGTTTAAGTCACGCTCCTTATTAAAAAAAAAAATCACAACTAACCAGAAAGAAATTAACAACTAACCAAAAAGAAAAAAATATCTTTTTTGTTAATGAATGCTATAGACAATGATGAAATTAATAGTTGTTTTAAATCTTTATATATCAATAAGAAATGAAAAACACCTCATAAATTACAGTTTTTAAGAACAATACCAGTAATGCTAAGAGCCAAGTAAAGTAAACATGCCAGTCAAGGCTGGTAATACCCTCACTGCGTGGCAAGCAGATCCCTTCTGGAGAGCAATCGGCAGTATTAGCAAAAGTTTTTATCAAGGGTGTACTCACTGAACTTCCCCATAAACAAATTTATCATAAGGAAGTACCAGCAACATATACAAAGATTTCTAAAGAGAGCTTAGTTATATATGACTTAAAATAGTGAAAATTTAAAAACAAGCTAAATATGGAATCTAATAGAGTACAAGGTGATGAATTATACAGGACAGCATGTTGAAATGATGTTATAGGATACGGTTAAATAAAGGAAATACTTATATTGTTTAAAAGAGTTGCACAGGGGTGCCTGGGTGCCTCAGTCGGTTAAACATCCAATTCTTGATTTTGGCTCAGGTCATGATCTTGCAGTTCGTGAGTTCAAGCCCCCATGTTGGGCTCTGCACTGCCCGTGGGGAGCCTGCTTGGGATTCTCTCTCTCCCTCTCTCTCTCTCTGCCATCCCCCCCTCATGCTCTCTCTCTCAAAATAAATAAATAAACTTAAAAATAAAATAAAATAAGAGAAAAGAGTTGTACAATGTTTTGTATAGTATGGCCATAATTTCATATTTAGTTTTATCATACATATACTTGGATATTCTTTATGTAAGTAGACAAAGATTAGGATATACATCTATGTTAAAAGTGGACTGCTAAATTAAAGAATCATGAGCTATTTTTTTCTGCTTTTTCTTTTTTAAAAATTTTCTGTGAGTATGTATGTGCTTTATAATCCGGTTTTTTTAATATATTAGGGAACAAATAATGGAGAGAAGAAACTAAGATAGTTGAGAAGACACAGGAGCACCTATTACTGTAGCGGATTTCAAACCTCTAGCCCCAAAACTATTAGTCTGAGGACCTGAAAAATTTTTTTTAATATTTTTTAACGTTTATTTATTTTTGAGAGAAAGAGAGCATGAGTGGGAGAGGGGCAGAGAGAGAGGGAGACACAGAATCCCAAGCAGGCTCCAGGCTCTGAGCTGTCAGCACAGAGCCCGACGCGCGGCTCGAACTCACGAACAGTGAGATCGTGACCTGAGCTGAAGTTGGACACTTAACCAACTGAGCCACCCAGCTGCCCCAAAGACCTGAAAATCTTCTAAAGAAAGTTGTAGAAGGATGACCGGCAGTATTTTTTAATCCTGGAAAATAAGAATTGCACGTAGAACAGAAACACATACCCTGATTTTCCTGTTCTACAAACTGCTAACTAGAGAGCTTTCTGTGAATTCTTGGCAAAAATCCTAAAAGGGGTTTTTTAAAGGTCAGTTGATAGGTCTATATTTAAGTATGGCAGGATGTATCAACACCAGCGCGGAACTACACAAGCAAGAATATTCTTGTTCTCAGTGCAACACTCACCTACCCGTGCCTATGATCCTGCGCAAAGCACAGGTACGGACAATGCTACAGCCACAGGACCACCTAGTAAGAAAAGGAGGGAAGTTGGAAGGGAAACCGTGGGCATTTTATAATTTCACAAGAGCTAAGTGGGGGTACCTCAGATGAACAGTTTATTTTATCTTTTTATAATTTCTTAATGTTTATTTATTTTTGAGAGAGAGAGACAGAGTGTGAGCAGGGAGGAGCAGAGAGAGAGGGAGACAACAGAATCCGAAGTAGGCTCCAGGCTCTGAGACATCAGCACAGAGCCCCATGCAGGGCTCAAACCCCTGAACTGCAACTTCATGACCTGAGCTGAAATTGGACGCTTAACCAACTGAGCCACCCAGGCACCCTTCAGATGACCTAGTTTAAATCTTGGTTCTACCATCTGGTAGCTGTGAGTCTGTTTCTAAATCATTAATGGGGATTAAAAAAAATCAGTGCCCATCCCAGAAGAAGTACTAAATGAGATAATGTGAAGAATTTAGACAGTGTCTGATGTATAGTAAACACTCACTGAACGCTATTGTTACTGTTTTTACCATTAAGATCATCTTAGGGGCGTCTGGGTGGCTCTGTTGGTTGAGTGCCCGGCTCTCGATTTCAGCTCAGGTCATGATCTTGCAGTTCATGAGTTTGAACCCCACATCAGGCTCTGCACTGACAGAGTGAACCTGCTTGGAATTCTGTCTCTCCTCTCTCTCTGTCCCTCCCCTACTCTCTGTCTCTCGCTGTCTCTCAACATAAATGAATAAACATTTTTTTAAACTTTAAAATTAAAACAAAATATTATCTTGAAAGAGAATCATAGGAAATTGCACTTCACTAACCTCTTCATGCATCAGCCAGGACCAGAGATTAGATTTCTTCAAAAGACCATACCGTTTCATTACGTCAAAAGCAAACGGGATTTGCACCAGCTTCCCTGAAATATCATAACACCATAGACATGGCCACACAAGAGTGGGAGGGTCAGGGTAGTAAAACAGAAATGCCTCAAGATATCAAAGACTTTGCAATCTCTTCCACGTGTGATGATCAAGGTAAGAAAACAAGCTATGACTTTCTGCCTAGTACCGAAATACACACCAATTCAGAGGGAAAATTAGGTCTCTCACTTGAAGAAGGTCCATATGTGTCTGCATCCCAGCCTCTCTGTGGTTCCCTTTATCCTTCTATTAACTACAAGACCCTCACCAAAGTCGGTTTCACCAGGCGCCATGCGTACCACACCCTTCAAAGTGAATGTGGTTTCAGGGAGCAACGCAGACCAGCCAATACAGCAACGTAAACAGTAAGACACTAAAATCTTACCCATTCACCTTTTGTCCTGACAGGAGGTTTGGATTTCCTTACTCAGTCGGACTTCCAGTAGTTCACAAATGAGTTTGGATTTCCAGGAAAAGTTTAGACATCAAATGTTTCCCATAATGTCAAGGCCTGTGGTATGAGTCGGTGAGGCGGGGCCTGATCCCATTCTTCATCACCAAGAGGATTAAACATGACTCGAGGCTGTGCTGAGCCTCACTGTCCTCCTTTAGTAAGTCTTGCATGAGAAAGCAATAGCGACGTCACGATTTTCACGCAACTCTCGGGAAGAGTCCGGCAAGATATCGTCTAGCTCACGTATGATGCACTCACTCAGAATTTAGTGAAGAAAATAGCCAGTTCTAGCATTTCAAGCTTTTTGTCTCCTTCAGTAGAGTAAAAGAGCCCCTCGCTTTCGATCCTTTCTTGGAGATGTTGGTGAAAAGACTAAGCAAATGACTTAAAAACTGCGACCCAAACCCAAGACTCGGCAGTCCTTTGACTAGAAGACTGCATTAGCTTTACTGATATTACAAAGCCAAACACTGTCCACGAGTTCTGCCTGTAAGAAACCAATGTCCACTGATCAAATGATCAATAAAAGATATAGAAAACAGATTTGAATGTTAGATGCCCTGAGGAAAACTGAAAGACAGTCCTTCAAACTCCATACAAAACAGGTTGTCAAGATCAGTTTCAACGTTCATGTAAACGAAAGACCTGTATACATTCATTCTTTCATTACCCAGATTGCCTTCTGCATCCTGCATGGGCTGGGTGCTAAAGAATGAACAAGACAGAGAGAATCCCTGCCCCCAAAACACTTAAAACCTGGTAGGAGACTCAGATAATAAGATAATAAATTACAACATATTGAAGTGAATGCTCTACTGAGATAAGAATGGGGTGCTACAGGAGCCCAAAGAAAACCCCTGATGAGCCAGGGAAGGTCTGCCAAGAGCAACATCCAAATTGAGACATAAAGGACGAACAGGATTTAAGCAAGCAAAAAGGTGGCAGGGTTGGTAACAGCGCCCCAGCCATTCAGAAAGGTATGAGTAAAGAGAGCATGTGGAGTGTTTCAGAAACCAAGAGCAGACCTCTGAACAGACTACAGCTGTAAGCAGAGAACCAGCAGGAAGTGAGAAGGGGTCACATCACAAAGAGCTAATACATCACTTAATAGTATTTCATCAGGAGACATGATAACATTGGTATTTCAGAGAAAGATCCTTATAAGCATTTGGAGAAACACTGGACTAGATGCAGAGATATCAGCTAAGAGGTTCTGGAGTGATCTAAGTCGTGGGAGTTGTCTTCTGAATTCAAGTGGGGAGAGAGAATATGCAGGGGAAAAGGACAGATTCAGGAAATAGGCAGGATGCTGATCCAAGAGAATATACACGGTGCCTGGGCAAAATAAAGGAGGCCATATTTCTAGCTAAGAGACCAATGGACAGAGGTACTACTGAGGCTAGGAACCCAGAAAGAGAAGCAAGATTTACACAGGAAGATCATAAGTTCAACTTCGGATATTTTGAGTGAAAAGAGTCCAAGTGGAGTTAGATGGATAGCCCTGGAGTCGAGGGGGGAAAAATATCCAGGCAAGTGTCAGAGACTTGGAAATCATCCACACAGCCACTGCATCATAATCAGCAGAAGAACTCAAGTTCAAAACTGTAAGAATCTCCAAACTTGAAGAAACAGACAGCAGAAGATGGGGACACAGAGGCACCTCGGGAGTGGGAGAATCAGTCAAGGAAAACAGTTCAAGAATAAGGGATGGAGACCCAACAGAAATGACGGCATCTGAAATACTTCCCTGCTCGCAACCCTGTGCTACATGCTGTGTGGGGAAGCAAACCACAGGCGTGATCTTAACACATGGCTGGTCTGTCAGTACTCAAGACCTGGGCTGCCCAAGAAGCAGGCAAATGACAAATCATGTCTTCAAGGGAGGCACCAAAAACATAAAATAGAAGCAGGGTGGCAGATGCATATTGGACAGACAGATTGGTGACAGACTCACCAATCAATGAATGGCAAGAACTGATGGGGTAGTAGATCATGTGATATTACGCCCAGGTCTTCTTTTCAGGGTCTACATGCCCATCCCCTCCGTGTGTAGCAAGATCTCTGCTGCAGAAGGTTCACAGCTGTGTCCCTCCAAGGGAACTGCCCTCTGCCCAAGAATACACCCCCACCCCTCCCCACTCACCGTGGGACAGCCTACCAGCAGTGTCTACATGGTACAGGGATACAAGGGCCCCGTTCCCTGCCCTCAGTTTAGGTCATTGCTGAAGGGCTATCACAGGTGCAGAGCCTTCGGTGGGACCAGGTGAGATCTCAACTGTAACGTGACTGGAAGTCAGCTTCTCCACCTGTCCCATCTTGCCTTCCTCACTTCCTTACGAGTGTATCTCACGAGAGCCTTCTTCAGTAAACCCTCTACCTGTAATTCTCCACTTCTGAGTCTGGTTCCAGGAGGCCCCCCTAAAATGCATGGTGTATATCAAACTAGGGGCCAAGCCACTGAGGCTAGAGCAGAGCCAACAGGCAGAGAGATGCAAACAATAGGGGCAGCTACAAACCACAGTTCTGTGTGTGCCCGTGTGAGAGGGGCTCTGTCACAGGCCGGATTCAGAGGATGGCCACTCTCCATTCAGTTATCAAGAGGGACAATGCCTTGAATGTTCCAACTGGCTTTAAGGGACTTTTGTGACCTAATCTATACAAGATCTGGTGGAAGGCAAAATGGAATCTTGAACGTCAAGGACAATCTGAAGGCATCATCTTAGTAAAGGGAGAGAGTAAAACCATACGGGAGGCGATAAAGGAAGCTCACTCAAGAGAAGGCCCAGGTGGCGTAAGCCCATCGGCTGCAAACATTTTCAATCATTCATTCAACAAATATTTATTGAAAAGCTTCCACGAACCCAGTAAAGTGCCAAGAGCTGGGAATGCCATCACAACTAATACAGACATGGTCCTGCCCTCGGAGAGCTTAGAGCCTCGCAGAAAACCCTGGAGCTGAGCTATGGACCCCTTTTCCCAATCAAAATGGTTCCAGGAAACCTAACAACATAAAATCAGATACGTGCAATAATTTTTTAGTGTAGAAGCCTTTTGTAAGTTTAAGTGATGCTACTTTCTTATAACTCATGAGAGCAATAAAGCCAGCCTATTTTGATTAATAACAAATTTTTTCAATGAGGCCCAAGAACATTAGCTGTCTTCCTATTACAGCCTCAACAATTTATTTCTGCATTTGGTCTGCTTGTAAATAAGAAAGCAATCTTTGATTTGCTATAAAAAATGGTTGTGAGTAGTGTCAGGTTAGGTTTGCTTTGTTTTTATGATCTTGTCTCACAAGCTGAGGGTATTCTGCATTCTAAGTGACCCTAAAGTCTGAAAGAAGAAACAGAGGAAATGTCTGTTTTGTGGTTGACCCTCTAACATGTAACAACAACCCGCATTCCTTCTCTCAAATTAAAAAGTCAGGGCAGAATGGCCTGGTACTCTCAATAAACCCCAGTATCACCTTTGGTACAATACAAAGAGATAGTTATTATCACACACTGATTCTGACACCATGTCCAGAATATTCACCAACCACCGCCATTTGAACCTCGAGCGGTATTTCATTGAGTGGGTGCGTTGTGTTGTAAAAGCATATTTGCCTGCATAATTTTATGTGAGGAGATATAAACAGGCCTGAATTTTTAAGAATGCTGCACACCTAAAATGTTGCTAAAGCAGTGCATTTACCAGAAGTTCAAACATATGCCCAGAGATGGCAGGAAAAGCTATATTCTGAGGTCTACTCACCAAAGAAAAGAGTTGACCTGGCTGTTCCTTTTAATGTACTGAACAGCCCAATGTGTTAAAGGCGTGGTGTATAACCATATGTGGGTGTTAGGCCTTTAGCTATCACATTCTGAACAACAGTTTAAAAGACATTTGTGGCTGCAGTTCCAGCACCTGGCATTGTTCTAGGCACACAGTAGACATATAATAAATGTTTGATCGATGGACTATTTAGAAAATGACTGTTTTTAAATAAAATTCAAATCCAGAGCTTGTAGAAGCTCCATGGCTTGTCAGTAAGGCCCACGACGATGCCATTTTTAAAACACTGGACTAGAAGACAAGGAAATGAAAACCAGAGAGGAAAATTCCCTGACGAAGAAAATGAGAATAGGGTGGTGGCCCCTTGGTTGGGGAATTCCTGGCATGGCCGTGTGTGCCCACCACGCTCAAGAATGAGCCCCGTGTGCCAGAATGCCAAGGCCTGGCCGGGCTCCTGAAGCCCTTCACACATGCAGACGAAACGAGATGACGACACCCCCTAATAAGTGAGGTTTATTCGAAGAGGTGGCAGACTCAATCGGACGGAGAGACTTCAAACACAGAAGAGATGCCATTGTACGGTAGAGGCCACCAAGGCCTAGGGGACACCGCTAACAGCACACTGTTATCAAATGGTAGCCTGTGGACCAGAAACCTGACTGTACCGATCAGGATTCCGTCAAGGAAGCAGAACCACTAGGATATACACCTTAAAAGATTTATTGCAAGGAACTGGCTTATGTGGTTGGTGGGGGGGTGGGGGTGGGGGTAGGGGGCTGGCTAGGCAAGTCCAAAGTCCATAGGGCAGGTCATTAGGAAGGGCAAGCTGAAACTCCTCCCAGCTGAAGCGGTTATCCACAGGTGGAATTTCTTCTTGGAGTAAGCCCCAGTTCTAAAGGCCTTTCAGTTGACTGAATCAGGCCCACCCAGATTATCCAGAATAATCTCCCTTAAATGCAACTGACTGTGGACTTTAATCACATCTACAAAATAGCCTCCCACCAAGACCTACATTAGCGTTTGACAGAATGACTAGGGACTGGAGCCAGCTAAGTTAACACATAAAACTCCATCATGTCCATTTACCAATAACACCATAGTGATCTGTCCACCATACGTCTCCTCTCGGAAAAATGCTGGTATGAAAAATCCTTAATGAAGAACTTCACTTACCTCCTTGTACTCAACTTAGCGAGATCTTTTTGTTGACCAACCCCTTTAGAAAGGTTCTGTATGACTACATTATAGGTGTTTTACTCTTTTCTCCAACTAAATTACTGAAGATGTCAGACCCAACTGTCGTAGGTCAGCAGGAGAGGGCTTTGTAGGGTTTATGGAAAATCCCTTCTTTTACAAATGTAAGTCCAATACCCACTATCTACATGACAACTGTCATCCAAATCATCCAAAGTAGCAGAGCCTTGTGCAGAACCAGGGGAATGGAGATGGCTGACCCAGTCTCTAACATCACCCCCAGATATCACATTCATTCTGTCTACATTATCATGCCCAAGATTCTTCAAAGTGTTGCCCGCAGAAGACGTCCCTGCATCCACATTCCCACATCCCCTTGCTCACCACCATACTGCAATCAGGTCCTCCCTCACCCACCACCAACACACTCTATGGAATAGATGCACCCTAAGGAACCAATGACTCCCTGGTTGTTAACTCCAAAGGCCACTGTAGGCCTTTTATCTTGAAATGCAATTTCCCAATGCCTTCCGTAACAGCAAAGCCTCCCACCTCTCTTGCTAGTCCTTGTAAATTTGGTGTCACTTCTCTCTCTTCTTCTATCCTTTAAATGTCCATTTTCTCCAATATTCCATCACGGGGCCCTCCTCAGGTTTACACGTTGTCTTTTGGCTCTAATTATGATCTATACACTAATGATTCCCAAACTCCCAGAACAGGTGCCCCTTCTGAGCTTTAGGCTCACATGACCATGGCAGTGGACATCTATACATGGATGTTCCACAAACACTCTGAACTCACTGTCCTTTCCACAGATTCACTACTTTCAATTAATGCTTCTTCCCAGGCTCTCTATCTCCGTGACTGGTTCCACTATCCACCTAAGAGACCAAAATGAAAACCAAAGAGTTATCCCTCAACTCCTGCCTTTCCCTCAATTTGAAGGGATGAGGGGTGGGTACCATTCATTTCCTAACTTCTACTCCTCCGTAGCCACCACATCTTTTAAGAAGCCTTCTGTGCTCCCACAGAACCCCATCTTCCCCCGTATTAACGCTTTCCCCATTGCCCTGTAAACTGCCCATTTTCTTAACTATATCTCCACGAGACCACAGACTTCTGGAGAACACAATCTCACCATTTCCCTAGTGCGTGCCATATATTTGGTGTTCTATGAATGTAAAAAGAACAAATGAAAGACTGTGCTACGAATTCAGCCACATCTATACCTGTCTTCACCATCCAAGAGATGAGGAAGACCTATAACTTTGGACTCTAAATGTGTGTCTCTAATACGTCAGATCTTTGAAAACTACCATGCCTGAACCATTCCTTAGCAAGGAGCTATCTAAACTCCTTTCAAGGACAGTTTAATCCCCTGAAGAAATGATCTTATGCAATGAAGAATGACTTGACATAGAAGTCTACCTGAAAATAAGCTGGTATCTTCCCACAGACGACAATTTGAAATAACTTTCAAAAGATGGGAGAATCACACTTCCATTCAATATTCACCAGGTGAATCGATTCAACTGAACCGATAAATTTTCTTTGCAGAGATCTGTCCCTTCTAACACTGGTACAGAGATTCGAGAAGTTGTATCACTGATCATCTATTCTGCTGTTACGCATTTGACAGGAATTGCCTCAGGTATGATTGGTGAATAGGGAAACGATGTCAGTATAACAAGTAAGTTGTGTTGACTCTTGTGTTCTTTTTCCTAGCTTGTTAATATTCTGAAGCAATCATAGGAAAGCCCTGTCACAGAGAAAAAGAAAGACTGAATGATGTATGAAGATCATAGAACAAAGCTGGAAATGCATTCCAGTGCCTTCCTTTAATATGAGTGGTAGCAGACTGTGGCTTTAAGAACCACTATGATTTCCACTATGTTAACCTGCCAGGCGAAGCTAGAAGTTACAGATGAAGAAGCTATGAAAACGTTTCTCCCAATAGAGATGAATGACGAGGGCTATGCTCTGGGGAGGATTTAATTTTGATGAAAATGGTGTCTTTTAGAAGCAAATGCCCTCGGCGACCTACAGAGAGAAGGGAGGTACAAACCCAGTCTGAATGCTGTGAAGGATAGACTGACCTGTTGAGGGCAAACACCAGCCAGGTGGAGATTTAACCAAGCTGTATTTTTATTAGAGTCACTTCTGGTTTTGTTTCCGGTTACAAAGTTCCATAAGTTCTCAGCAGTCTGCCTCAATCCTGTTTTCCCAATAAGCCCGTATCTTCCCATATTTTTAGTGTGTGATTTTGCAGAACACGAGGGCAGAAATGCCCATGGTCATCACTCTTGCAGAGTTGATTTTTAACAGAAGTAAATTTCTTTCAACAAAACTAAAATTAACCTATTATTATTATTATTTATCCTATTTGGAATGAAATGCAGTATTTACACGCACACAAACATACACATAATCACACACACATATGTATTAGATATGGATGGGTGCATGCATGCCTATCAACACCCCCACCCAAAAACAAGACATAGGGCACATTTCCTGCTTTTAGGATAGAACCTTGGGATGCATACATAAACTGAATGTTGACAAACCCAAAAGGAACTATCACTGTCAAGTTCATCTTGGCCACAACTGACTTTGTCTACGGATAGACAGCATTCTCTTTGAACAATTTTGCCCAAGAAGTAGAGAGAGACCGCCTCCACAACTGTCAGCTAATCACAAGGGAGGGGGTGTAAAACACCACCCAACAGCCACATGGAAAGCCACATGGTTGAAGCTTAGATGCGATCAATCCTTCTAATGAATAACAGACTGGCTCTCGGGAAAGAGACTCAGCCACACTTCCTTCCAGGGAGAACTAAGAGCTACCCATACACATGGTGTTGCCACCACTGAGAGATCACAAGCTGGGGAAGAAAAGAGAACAGAAGGTAACACTCAATATGAGGATAAGAAAGGTCAGCCAAGGTACTTTATCCACGCTTAATTCGGTCTTCTGTTCACTGACTCTGTCAACAAGTATTTGAATGTGCAAGGAGCTAGCGACACAGAGAGGGACAAGACAAGAGAACCAGGTTCCTAATTCCCTATGTCTTCCTGATACCCAAACATTTAGCGAATAGATTAACTAAATTTCTGGGGTTGCAAACTCTAATGCCTGCTGGAGCCAGGTAAGTAATATACGAGTGAAGCAGAATGGGTACGCGGTACCAGGGAGCATTGGGCCAATGATAAACTAGAGATCACATGTACCATCTAAAGGTACTCAAATCCATTTTTCTTATCTACTGTGGAGGCAAAAAAAAAAAAAAAAAAACCCACAAAAAAACAAAACAAAACAAAAAAAATAGATAGCCCAAACCTGTTCACAGACTGCCACTTTATGACCGTCATATTTAGCAGAATGTAGACCTAAGCATCAGGATTAGCATTTCATTTCATTTTGTAGCCAGATACCTGACTCTAAGAAGAACAACCAACGTTTAAGATCACCTTTCTATAGGCGATGGCTACAATACACCTTCTGGTGAGATGAGAAGTCTTCTACAGGGGAAACAAAGTGGAACCATCTGTCAAGGTCCAAAATTTTGGAAAGTGAGCTTGACTCTGTATTTCCTCATTATGAAGAGTGCCATTACATACATTTTTTCATTTTCTGTACCTATTCCGTAAAAAAAAAAAAATTCTATCTGAGGACGGTTTACTCTTTAAATTATCTGAAGCACCAAAGAGAATATGAAGAATCTCTACAATCCAAATCACATCTTCACTACAAAAGGTCAAGGATAATGTCAGTAGACACACAGGTACAGTGCATCAATTACAAATATAATAGTTCTCAGCCCACTCAAGATGCGGTTTCTTAGAGGTTACAAGAAGCCATTTTATATATACTTGAATATAATAGTCAATTAATGTAATACCATAAATGAGAATAAGATCAGTTTTCTTCTTTTTTTTCTCTCAAGGTCAATCAACGTACTACGTATTCCAAGATCTGTCCTCAAATCAACATCCTATTTTTCACACACACAACAATGTACAGTTAGAAATATATACGCTAGAAATGTACAGCTCCCAGCACTTAATTGTTTTTCAAGCTAAATTTGGACAACAAATTAAATTCTTCAGTATAGGTTATATAACACAGACACAGACTACGAAAATGTTGACACTGGTTATACCCTTGTAATGCAATTTAGCCCTTTTAGTAACGATGATGCCAATAATCAGCTATGGGAAAACTATTTTACATCTAGTACAATTACCTACTGTCACCGAGGTAATGATTATTATTGTCCTGTTCTCCAGTAAGAACTCTTGAGGTGCTAACACAGTTCCAAGGCCAGTGTGAAAACTCCCCTTAACCGACTATGATTACCAGCGTTAAGGAGGATAGTTTCAAGTGAACATTAAACAAGAAATTATCCCCAGAAGGTTCATAAGTTCCAAACTTTAAGTGGAGAAATACTGACAGCTCATCATACATCCTCTTAACACCTTCAGGATGCACTCAGGCAATGGGAGCATCTCTAGGTTGACTCAGTATCAATGGACAGAAAAATCCATACTCCTAAGGAGTCGAGTTTTGCCCCTGAACAGTATCGACTCTTGACCAATATCCTAACAGTGCTGCTGATACTCAGGAAAGTCCAATCAGACCTCCCATTCTGCTGTGCTTCAACTTTTGGTTTCAGAAATTGCTCCGCCATCTTGAAACAGACCAAAGTGCTTGCACCACGCACTGGCCTTGATCTGCCAAAGTTCTTCACCAGGTTTCTACCCAACTTCACCTTCCTTATCAGCAAAAGGATGAGGAAGGCAATAGGGCTAAGAAGAGGTCAGTTTGCAGAGGTTCTTTCAAAGACTTCCAAGGACACCCATCTGTCCCATCGGAGCCCACTGGCTGGTGGTCCATGACTGGGCCTCACCAAGTCCACAATCTTCCAAAGACCCTGGTCACACAGGACGCCAAGAGCTAATTTGCCTGTTCTCCATTCTTCTCCCACCGCAGCCAGCAAATCTGCCCTCTGAAAAGCTTCAGCCGCCCAGAGGGCCCAGGGGGAAAAGCTCATGGTAGGTGAATCACCCCTACAGTCTCTCGTGGGTGAATCACTTCTGCAGTTTCTTACCCACTAGGTTAATTTCACCCTTTTGGAGTGCTCGTCTCGATTTAGTCAGGAGCCCTGAGAAGCAGGGCTAGGGTTCACAGATTCGTGTGCAGGTAGCATAGGTCCAGGCTGAGCGGTGACGCTGGTTTCTTGGAGGATCACTAGGCCTTCTGGTTGAAGACGTCTGGCCTCTTAACTTCCTTATTCTGACACCCATCTTGGTTGGGGCCAACACCGTTTTGAACGCATTCTCCCCGGGGTGTGGGGCTCATTTCTCCTTCTGTCCACTCGTCGGGAACCCAAAAGCTGGAACAGCTGTGTCCAGGGCCAGCTACAACCCAGCTCCCGGAGGCCACGGCTATTCCTCCGTTGTTTCACAGATGCCAGACTAACGTCTTCCTTGACCACTTTTGAGATGCTTTCAAAGTCTCCCAGGATGGCCACTACCTGTGTGGACCTGGGTGGACCCGGAGACAGGTATCCACTGAGGGTGACGCAGAGTGTCGAGAGCACGGCTCACATCCCACGTCCTCCAGCAACATGTTACCACCCACCTCTGACTTCCATGTTCTCTTCCCTTCCACACAGGGCCCTCTGCAGCGCCCCCTCTCGCCCCCGGCGTGCACGACACCCGCAAGGACCGCCCCCACGCCCCGGCCTGGAGGGCTTCCCAGCCCGTGGCGGGGGCAGCAGGTGGGGGGAGGGGGGAGACGGCCTGGTGGCCCCGGGGAGCGGTTTGGCGGGTGTCCCCCGTACCCCCACCCGGCCGCCCCCACCCCCACGCAGTCTCCCCCCAGCCCCCCGGACCCCGCCTGGCCGCGGCCGGGCTCCGCTCCCACGCCCGCCCCCCTCCTCTCCCGCGCCCCCGGCCCAGCCCGGGCCGCGCACCCCCCCGCCCCGCACCCTCGCCGGCCGCCGCGCGGCCCCCGGCATTCCCGGCACGTCCGGCGCCGACTTTTACCTGTACTTTCTGCACTCGAGGCGGCTCGTCGGGCGAGAAACACCTCCCCGGGACCGCTACCTCCCCCGCCCCGGCTCCGCCCGGCTTCCTCCTTCCCCTCCAAGGCCGCAAAGTAGATGGAGTAAGAGAGTGTGTGTGCGAGAGAAAGAGAAAGAGGGAGCGGGCGCGGGCGCCGCGGGAGGGCGGGCGGGCGGCGGGCGGGAGGCGCGCCCGGCCCCCGCCGCCCTCCGGCCGCCGCCGCCGCCGCCGCCGCCGCGGGCTCGGCAACTCCGGCTCGCGCCCGGCCCCGGCCCCGGCCCGGTCCCCGCCGCCCGCCGCCCGCCGCCGCCCGCCGCCCCGCGGGCCGGGGCCGGCCGCGCCCCCGCGTCCCCGTACCTCGTAAAGGTCCCCAGAAGCCATGCCAGGCTGCGGAACTTGGCTCGCCGGGTGTGCGCGTCTGCTCGCTCGCGCCCTCCGTGCGTGTGCGCGAGGGGGCCAGTGTGCGCGTGTGTGTGCGCGCGTGTGTGTGTGAGTGTGTGTGTGGTGTGTTGAGTAAACTGTGTTTTTGCAGAATGACAGGCTTGGGGGCTGCCTATGCGCAGAATCAGAGCGGGCGGCGGCGGGGCTGGCGTAACCGGCAGCGGCGGCGGCGGCGGCGGCGGCGGCGGCACGAGCGCGGGCAGCAGCGACGGCCGCGCAGCGCGCCCGGGAGGCACCGACGCGGCCCGAGCGCCGCGGCCCCCGCGACCCGGCGACCCGGCGGCGGTGGCTGCAGCGGGCAACGGCTCGCCCCGGCGCCGCCTGCAGGAAGCCGCCCCGCGCCCGCCGCCGGCCCGGACGCTGCTGCCACTGGGCGAGTCCCCGCCCCCCGGGAGCCCGGCCCGGCCCCCGGGGAGGGGGGGGGGCGGGGGCGGCTGCCCGGCCGCGCCCCGGGGGACCGGTCCCGGAGTCCGGGAGCGCCAGGGCCCGCCCCGCCGCCCCGGGCCGGCTCCGGAGGCGGCGGCGGGGCTCCCCCCGGGGGTGACCGGCCAGGTGCCCGCCGGGCGCACCCGGCCCCGGGGCCGCGAAGGGGCGGCCGGGGAGGCAGGTAGAGAGCAGCGGTGGCCGGTCGCAGGGAAGGGGCCCCAGCTGGGCTCAGCCGACCGGGGGCCTCACCTCTTACCCCACCCCACCCCACCCCCCACCTACCACCCCCCAACCCAGGGAGGGAGTGGGCGCCACCCCGGGAGACCTGGCCCCTCTGGGGCTCTGCAGCCCCTCCCCGGCTACATAGCCCCTCCCTCCAGTCTGGTTTGTAAGACGTGGAGGCCCCAGGGAGGAGGGACGACATGGCCCATGCAGAGGCGCCAAGACAGCACCCCATAAACCCTGGAAAGTCTTTAGAGCCAGGCGTGGCCTCCCTTCAACAGCCGCCTCCCCCCATTCATTCACTCATCCACTACTCAACAAACATTTTCCAGTCTACCCAACTACACGGGTGTCCGTAGACAGGCTCAACCGGGACCCTGCCCTCAAAGGACTTTGAATCCAAGAGGAGAAACTAGCCTCACAGACGTGAGGAGGATTCAGTCGTGCCACACAGAGGAGTTCCTACTATGTGCCAGGCTCCAGCTCGAGGTATTGAAGAAGCTCCCTGAAGTCCAAACTCCTTAATCAAGTCGTCTCTTCCTACCAAGATCCTGGATAAATGGTCTCCCTTCTGTTTAAAGACTTCTCTCTATAAGAGATACGGTTAACTCAGAACCTGGGAAGACAGGCGGTTCTGAACTCGGAAGAAAGGTCTTCCACATCCCAGCCCCCAAAATGCCCAGTTGGTTACTTTCCCCAGATGAGAAATGGACGTAATTCACATCCTTCCTCCTTCATTTCCTCTGTATGAGACTTTGGACATGTCGCTATACTCATCTCTAAATGGGAAATGGTGATAAACACCTAAAGTGATGTCAGAATTAAATAGGGGATCTATGTGTATAAGAAATGGCATATAGCAGCAGAACTCAATAAAGGTTATTCGTGTCTGAATCTGGACCCTGAACTGCCCTTGTGGAAAGATGGTGAAGGAGAATGTGTGACAAAGAGAAAAGGTTTAATCTAGAAGCTGTCAGACTTTTAAAGGACATCAAATTTTTCATTTCAAAAAAAATTTCTTAGAATCTGAACCACAAAGTTTTCACGTCTGGCTCATTCTAGGATACGTGAGTTTGCATATGCTGTTCCCTCTGCCTAGAACGTCCTTCCACATGGAATCCATCTGGAAAACTCTTCCTCTTCCTGCAGGGGCTTGTTTATCTTTGTATCACAAGCATCTATCACTATTCCTGGCAGAGAGTGAGCACACAATGAATGTTTGTCAGGCTATGCCAATACAACAGATTTTATACCAATTTCTAGTTAAAATCCCATATTAAAACAGTGGGGGAGGGGGGGAGAAGGGTGAGTGTGCGGAAATAACAAAGTGTATTTGGTTTAAAAACTGTAGAAATAGTTATAGCAATTCTCTCCCCTTTTCATACTATTTTCCCAATGGTTATGGTTTTAAATAACAATAATAAATAGCTCTCAATCTGTAGGTCACAAAACAAATTTTAATGATCCTTAATTTGTACTTGGGAATGAACGTGCCACCATAGCATGAGGATGTAATTTGGAAGTAGAAGACAAGAAAGAAACTGGGTTTGGAAATAATCTGCTCAGCCAAATTTGAATATATAATCAGTAGTTTTATAAAAACACCAAAAACTTGACTTGTGCTGGCCAAATGCTCCCTGGGAATGTGAGCACACTTTGAAAAACCCTTGTCTAGACAGCAATTGTTACAGAGTTCACAGAAGAGGATATTCACTGTGGATTGGCATGCTCAGGGGATAGCTGATGAAAGAGGTAGAATTGAAATGCATCTTGAAGACTCATAGGAAAGGAAGGACAGTGTTTTAATTTGGGAAAGAGGTACGAGTAGGTGGTAGGCAGTGCCACAATGGGAGGGGTGCTGGAAAACTAGAAGATTGATCCGTGGAGGTCATAGGACATTGGATAGCAAATGCAGGTCAGTCATGGAGAGTCTTGGATGCCAAGCTAAGAGGTTTGCAATTTAGCAAGTCAGCAGTGGAAAACTGGTGAAGACTTGCAAATCCGTCAAAAACATGTGGCAATCAAAAGGGTGCTTTAGAAGACAAATTCTGGAAGAAATATGAGAAATGGACTGCAGAGGTTGAGGTTAGAGGCAGGGAGACCGATTGCCGTCGTCCACGGTGGTGGCAATAGAAATGAAGAAAACTGGACTTGCAAGGAAGAACCTCACCAGCCACCAACTTTCATTATGGTTATTCCACTTACTTCCATAAAGCATTTGATCCAAATCAACGGGACTTGATGACTAACAGGATGTGTGTGTACGTGTGTGTATGTGTTGGGAGTTGGGGGAGGGGTCAGCAACTAAGGAAAGAAAGGATACAGAGATGACTAAGGTTTTAAACTGAGTGACTGAGCGACCCATCCGTCATAACATTGTTCTATTTTGAGCTTGCCTCCAGACCATTGCTGGCCTCCAGAAAAGCCAGATGCTTCCTGAAGGATGAAGGGAAGGTTCCTCATCTTCTGTGGGAAGGTTGACCCAACCAATGGAAAGTTCTGCTCCAGGTTCTTCAGATGACATGGACCCATTGTTGCTCATGGAGAAGGGAAGATACCTACAATATTCCAAAAACTGGGATAAGCTCTTCGTGCTACTCATAACTCAGGGACAAGTGATAAAACTCAACTCAAACTGATTTAAAACAAACAATTTATTGACTCACACAGATAACAAAAGGATAGAATTGCTCTTGGGGTTGGCTGGATTCAAGATCTCACAGGATATAACATAACATAACATAACATAACATAACATAACATAACATAACACATAAAATTCCTAGGCAAAGGCTCTGCTTGGCTGATTGTAGATCATATGCTCTTGTTTTGACCCAATTACTGTAGTCAGTCACTGAAAGTACTCTGTGATTGGCCAGCTTAACTCACACACCCACCTACGGGGCAAGAAGAGTACAATGATTGGCAGCTTTACCGGAATTACATGATTGGAAGTGGGGATGAGCAGAAGCCCAAAGGAATAGGAGAAAGCATAGTGGGAAGATAGACATCCACTATCTGGAGGAACAAACCTGGGGCAGAATGAGGACGTAGAAGCAAGGTCAGTGGCTGCCTAGAACATGACCTTGCGATGGAGCAAGACCAGCCAGTTTAATAGCCAAGGACAGATTGTTTTCACTGCCCTGACAGCGGATTACAATGTGACAATGACATGAGACATGAATCTTGACTGCCTGTATAGTATGGTGGTTTAACATGTAGACCATAGAGTCAGAAGGCCTGGGTTTGAATTCTTGCATCACCACTACTGGCTAGATGCTATGAGGTTCTTGACTTAACCATTCTGTCTTTCCATTTCCAAATGTATTTGTTATTTTTTGCTGCACAATCAACTACCCCCAAAACCTAGTGGCTTAAAACAAAAGGTTTTTCTTATCTCACAGTGTCTGTGTGTTGGAGATTCAGGAGCAGCTTCAGAAATCACTAATTTCTGACTTATAGTCTCTTCTGGGGTTCCAGTCAAAATGTTGGCTAGGACTGCAGTTATTTGAAGGCTCGACTGAATCTGGAGGCTCTACTTCCAAGATGGTGCCCACACAAAGGAGCTTCAACTCCTAACCATGCAGATCTCATCACAGCGTTGCTTGAGTACCCTCACACCATTTCATCTAGTCCCCAAAACCCAACAAAATAGAGCAAAACTGCCAAAGCTTCAGGTCTTTCTAGAACAGAGCCCCTAATTAAGCTGATGTGTTGGTCCATGCTAACCTTGTTTGATGCAGAGGCGATCTGTAGCACGTCAGACTGTACGACTACGGATGTCGGGTCCACACCACTCGTGTTAAAGATGAGAAAACTAAGACCTACATTGGGTGATCCCAGAGAAAGTACAAGGAGGAAGTCACAATGGCTTTGGGCATCTAATCTTAGAAGCTAAGCACTGGCACTTCCACCATACTTTATTTTATTCTTTAGAACTAAGCCACTATGCCTAGCCCCAACACAAGAGGAGGCAAACTGGCCCCCACCTTTTAAAGGGAGGGCTATCAAAGAATTTGTAGGCATATTTTTAAATCACCCCACCACACCTGTAAATTGAAGTGATAAATACCCCATAGAGCTGTTTTAAGAATTAGATAAGATAATCCATGCAAAGCACATACCACTACAATACAGGCTGAATGATGGTGTTTGTTATAATTACTGTTAAAACTACTAATACCTGGGGTGCCTGGATGGCTCAGTCAGTTAAGCATTCGACTCTTGATTTCAGATCAGGTCACCCTGCTTGGGATTCTCTCTCTCCATCTCTCTCTGCCCTTCCCCCCGCTCACACCTGCTTGCACACACACACATTCTCACTCTCTCCTCTCCCTCTCAAAATAAATAAACATTTTAAAGAATAATAAATTACCTTTTAAAAAACCTACCAATGCCAGTTTCAAGCTTGATATGTATCACTAATATCCTTGAATGTTCAAGATTCCTATAGAAAGTCATTAAATCAAAACCTTCAAAAGGAATATTTTTCTCAAGCCATAAAGAAGCTCTTGTTACTAATTAAACTTTATTTTTAGCATTAATTGAAAAATATTTTACTTCAATACTAAGAATAATTGAAGTAAAGTCATACTTATCCAGTACAACATGCTAGGTATGATTCCCACTGAACAATACAAATTACGCCTTGCCCTCACGATGTTTACAGTACAGTGAGGAAACAGACAAGAAAGCAAAATGCACATATAATATTATTTCAGGTATTGATATGACATACAAAGAAAAATAAAGCTAAGTAAGATGACAGAGAGGAACTGAGATGGGTGCATACAGGGACCAGGAGGGGGAATTGGTTTAGATAAGGTAGTTAGGCAAGACCTCACTAAAGTGGTGACATTTGAGCTGAAACCTGAACAAAGTGAGAGAGAACACAAATCAAATCAGAGGGCAGAGAATGTCAGAGGGAGAAAATAGCAAAGACAAACCCCTGAGGCTGAAGAAGCTTGGTATGTTCGAGGTCCCGCAATTAAGCCAATATAGGTGAAGAGGAGGGAACTCAGGAAGAAGTAAGCCAGAGAGCTAACCAAGGTCCAGGTATATGTTGGGACTTGTAGGCAAAGAATTTGGATTCCACTCTAAGTGAAATGAGAGGTCAGTGAGGGGAGTGGACAAGAGAATGGCATGATAGGATTGGCTCCTGGGTAAACAATGGAATGGAGAGGGACAAGAGGGATGCTGGACAGCATTACAGAAGTCCAGATGTAAGATCCTAGTGTCATGGCTTAAGAAGTATGGCATCAAGATGGGGGGGGGTGTGTGTGGAGTGGTTGGATTGAGGGAACACGGGGATATATGTATAGAAGTAAAAGAATCCTAAATTTTTGGTCTGAGAGGCTAGATGAATGGAGGTTCCATTTACTGAAATGGGGTAAATGGGGGGGTGCATTTTGTAGGTGGTATAAATCGTGGGAGAGGGGAAATCAACGGTTTATTCCTAGGACATGTTAATTTTGAGATGTGAATTAGGTATGCAAATGAAGATGAAGGAATATTCAGCATGTAAGTCAGAAACTCAGACTGGACATGTGGTAGGAGTGGTCAGCATACCAATGGCAAGCAAAGGGACAAATTATGGTCACTGATGGACTGGGCGAAGACCCAAAAGAGAAGAGGGCCTAAAGCCATTTAGCATTAAAGACCAGGAAGAAGAAGGTGAGGAGCCAGCAAAGAAGTCTGAGAATGAGGGGACTGAAACAGGAAGGAAGCAAGAGAGTGCTGTGTCCCAAATCCAAGTGAGAGACAGAGGGCTGATCATTAAATGTCAGTGAGAGTTTGGGTGAAAAGAGCACTGACCATACGACTTGGCAACATGGAAATCTCAGGTGACCCTGATGGGACGAGGTTTAGTGGAGCAGTAAAGTTGAAGTGTAAATTAAAGCGAGTTGGAGGGAATTTGGGCAGAAAGGAGGTGCAGATGGTGAGCACAGGTGACTCATTCAAGGCCCTTTGCTATAAAGAGCAGAGAAGTGGGTCAGTAGATGGAGGGGAACACTACATGTGGGAAGGGTTTTTAATATAGACAATATGACAGCACGTCTGAGCAATGATAGGAATGACGCACTAAACAGGAGGAAATGGTCATGCAACAGGAAGAAGAGAGCAATGCTGGAACAGAGTCTTTGAAAAGGCCAATGGGGAAGAGATGCAGAAGGCCAAAGTGGAGGGGTTGGAAGCGGGAGTCCCTCTGTAGTGGGTTGAATAGTGTCCCCTAAAATTCATGTCCACCCAGAAACCTAGAATGTGACCTTGCTTGTAGATGTAGTTAGCTCAGATGAGATCATATAACATTCAGCTTGTCCCTAATCCAATAACTAGTGTCCTTATAAGACGAGAAAATAGAGACTGAAACACATCAAGAGAATGCCATGCGACGATGCGAACAGAGATTGAAGCAATGTGTGTATAGCCAAGGAATGCCAAGGATTGCAAACAACCACCAAGGTGGCCTTGCCAAGACCTTGATTTCAGGCTTCTAACCCCCAGAGCTGTGAGAGAATACATTTTTGTTGTTTTTTAGCCACCAAGTTTCTAGTAAGCTATTCTGGTAGCCACGGGAAACTAATATACCATCCACCAAAAGAACAAGGAAGTCCAAGCACACGGATGTAGATGAAGCTGTTGGCAGGTTTGGAACCCATTTCTCTTATTTCTGTATTCTCCATGAGATAAGCCATGAAATCACCAGATGAAAGTGAAGGGAAAGGAAAGTATCAGATAGGGGAATGTGATTTGCCTGGAACAACATTGGTTTAGTCTGTTGTCTCCCAAATCTATTAATAGTATCCCCTTTCACTCCCAAAGGTACCCATATTTAGACAATAAATGTATGGTGTTTCTAGTATTTGATGTTTGAGGACAGATCTAAAACTATAAGAAGTCAGGGCACCTGGGTGGCTCAGTCAGTTAAGTGTCCAACTCTTGATTTCAGCTCAGGTCATGATGGGATGGAGCCTCCCCTCCCCCCCATCAGGCTCTGCTGAAAGAGTGGAGCCTGCTTGGGATTCTTTGTCTGCCTCTCTCTCTGTGCCTCCCCTGCTCACTTGCTCTCTCAAAAATAAACATTTAATAAAAATATGAGAAGTCGAGTCAGAGAGAAGAGTAGGATCGACTAGGAAAATAGAGTGGCATTGTGGGAAGGTACTGAAGACCCACTGGATATTTGTATTAATAAGTTAACCAACCAGTAAACATGGTGGTGGTTTATCCAGTCACATTAGTTGTTCAGGGCCAAGCTGGGTGTTGGGTTTAACCAAGGTTGGAATTAGCCAGGTGTGTTCAATGGAAGAAGAGAGGGGAAAGGGAGTGATAACAGGGGGGCTGCAACGGAGAGGATAAAGACCAAGGTGTTGGTCAATGGATTGGAATAAAAATTGATGGAGTTAGGACTCTGGAAATGGGGCAGTCAGTAAGGAAGGCTAACCATTCTTGAGCAACTACCTTGGGCTGCATGACCATCCTGTTTCCTTCACTTCTTTCTTGCTTCCTTACTCATGCTGTATGGACCTGCTGTTGTATCAGGAGGATGGCAACAGGATCAATTTTCAGAACCTTGAAGACATTAAGAAGAGAGGGTGAATCTGGGGTGAGAACTGAGCGGGGGATGGGGGGGAAGACCACAGTTACTGGGGCTGGGAGGGGGGCTGAGAAATGAGGGAAAGAGAGAGAGAGAGAGAAAAAAGACCTTCTGGAAAACCCAACCAAGATATTCTTTGACCTTAAAAGAAGGGAAAATGTGTTGAGCTATTCATGACGTCCAGTGATTTCTGATAAGAAAGTGAACCTGCCATTCCTTTTAGTCACTACAGGCAGAACTCAGTTAATATATGCATGTTGTATCATTTTATCATTTCAACAAGGTAAGAACCATTGGTCCCCTATCTTAATCGATGCAAGAAGAAAAGGCCATGACCCAAGGGACATGCTTTACAAGGGGCAGATAGAGCTTCTGTGGCCTAAAGTAGCCCAGACTCCCTGTGGGCAATGTGTACTGGGGGAAAGATTTTTTGCAGAGACCATCGCAGGAGAAAGAAAACCCAAGTATTTGATCCGGAGTCTTAACTAAGAAATCTTAGGGTGGGAGATGAGTGGATTCTAGGAAGGAAACAATATCAAATTTTTAGGTGTGTGTGTGTGTGTGTGTGTGTGTGTGTGTGTGTGTGTGTGTTTTGTAAGGAGAAGGAATTTGGACTTGTTAAGCTGAAAAAATTTTAAAACACAGGAATTCACGCACATAAAAATAACACACAAGCTCGCACTCTGTTAGCTGCCAGAGCAATCAACTTATCTAGAATCATGTAACTTCTAGAAAACTCTCCAGTACCCTGTGAGAGATTGAGTGAAAAAGGCAAAAATATCTTAGTATTATTAAAAAAATGTTTTGACCATATGGATTCCTGAAATGGTTTCAGTGGCCCCAAGGTTGACTGGACCACACATTGAGAATTATAGTTCTACAGAATCATGTAAAATCTATCTTTGTTATAGGTAAAAATGCATCTTTGAAGATTGTACAGAAATGTTTTCTTTTAACTAAATACATTTAAGCTGCATTGCTCTTACATCTTGGGAGGGGAGTGTGCATGTTCTCATTCATAAAGTTCCCTCAGAGGAGCCCAGAATAGAGGCCCAGAGCCCCCTGCACAGGACCTGAGTGGGCCCTTTGCCACCACAAGCCTCTGGAACACAAGGAAACCCAAGGAAACACAACCAAATGTACTGGTGAAGCCCTACAGGAAAATTTCTCCTCCCCTTCCTTCTCCTTCTCATTTTTCTCTTCTTTTTTTATTGTTTTATAATATGAAAATTCCAAATCTATGCAAAAGAAAAAGAACAATGTAGTGAACTGACATGTACCCATTACCCAGGTACAAAAACAACAGTCCAAGGCCATTCTGCTTCCATCTCTATCACCCCATTCCCTCACCCCTCAGGCTAGATTATTTTAAAGCAACTCTCAGACATCCTCTCATTTCTTCTGAAAATGTGTCCATATGTATCTCTAAATGTTCGAAATGTAACCACAATACCACCACCACACCTAAATTAACACTAATCCCTTCATATCAAATATTCAGTCAATGTGCAAATTTCCCCTGTTGTCCCATAAATACTTTTTGACAATTGGTTTGTATAAATCAGCATCCAAACGTCTACACATGCACGTGTTTGCTATGCCTCTTAAAATTTTGTTAAACTTTAGGTATCTCTTTCCTTTTTATTTTCCTTATAAGTTTGTTGTTGGTGCTGTTAGAGAAACTAGATCATTTGTCAGTAGTGTCACTTAGCATGTACTTCTTTCCCCAGTAGTTCCTACATGTGGGTAGCTAGATCTAATCTGGGTTTGTTTTGGGGGCAAGAGTGCTTCATAGCTGGTGTTGTGCACTTGCCATAAGGAATATGTCTGTTTATCTTCTGTGATTTTAGCTGCCACCGATGACTCTTGGCTAGATTCATTTCATTGGGGTTGCAAAATGGTGTTATCTATCATGTCTTCCTTATTTATCAATTGGATAATGCCATGAACTCTTTCCTGATCAACTCCTTGGTTGTCCTAAGATATTTTTGTACAGGAAAGGCTGGCTAAAAGCTTCATTCGTTCCTTTTATTTATCAGTCTTCCAAATCACGAGTTGGTTCTCCAAAGTCTCCAAAGAATCAGGATACATTTGTTTCAGTGTCTTTATGAACCCATGAATTTTAACATGTTTAGTATGTTTCACCCCAATGTTCCTCTTCTTATGGCTCGAATTGGTCCTATTTTGGCTGGGAGGAGCCTCTTGCAGTTGGGAGGAGCCTCTTCCAGTTGGTTCTTGAGACATTAAACACATCCTTGCTTTCTGGTTTGAGAAGATGCTCAGACATCTTAACCACTTCCTGCACCAGACCTGGAATCCACCATTTCACCAATGATCCCTTGTTCTTTTTACTGAGAAATGGCATTAGGTTACCATAAAGTGAACACCAACTTGTGCTTATAGATAGGTCATCATTTGGGGGCCTTTTCAATGGACAAAGTTAGAAATTTTTTGTAGGTCTTTTAGCCCTTAGGGTATATGCCACAAGGGATATCCAGTCACTTTACTTTGTTTCAAAAAATTTTTTTAATGTTTTTGTTTACTTTTGAGACAGAGAGAGACAGAGCATGAGCAGGAGAGGGGCAGAGACAGAATCTGAAGCAGGCTCCAGGCTCTGAGCTGTCAGCACAGAGCCCATCGCAGGGCTTGAACTCACAGACTGTGAGATCATGACCTGAGCTGAAGTCGGATGCTTAACCGACTGAGCCACCCAGGTGCCCCACTTTACTTTGTTTTAGAGTCACTTGAAATAACTTCTTGGTTAAGTCACCAACTCACTACACGTTTACATTCATTTGTTTCTATGTTTCCTTTTGATTTTGATTTTTAGGGACAATATTTGTATTTTTATTTAATTTTTTTAATTGTGCAAATATTTACATGGTTCCAGAGTTAAATCTACAAACAAGATATATTGAGGGAAGTCTAGCTCCTACCATGTTTTTCTCCACTCTGTTTCCTGCCTCCCCTTGTAGCTAACCATTTTATTTCATGGGTTATTATTGAATTTTTAATATAAACAAATCTGCACATACATTCATATATCGTCATTTCCTAGATAAATGCTGTATACTATGCACATTTTTCTCTACCTTGCTTTTCTCACTAAACATTATACCTTGGATATCTTCTTCAGCATTATTTGGAATTCTTCTTTTTACAGCTGCATAATGCTCCATGATGTGGTCGTGCAAGAGCTATTCATCCTGTCGATGAATTTTTGCAGCCTTTTGAAGTTACAAATAGCTTTATGCCTGATTAGCTTTACGCCTATGTCTTTTAAAATTCTGGCTAGGCTATAGGGGGATTTTAATTTTGTACTGAATAACCTGCCTCAGAAAGTTACTAATCATTACAATGTTGGGAGAGAAGGTGTCCAAAAACAAGCCCCATCACTACGGGCAGAACATTAGGTTCATTTCCATTTCTGAGAGGAGTGGCTGCTGCAACTGTCAATCATCACGGCAGAGACTCAATCTGGAGATGACAAAGAGTACTTTCAGTGGGGAGGGAACGTGAGGCTCCGTGAACGAGAAAGGCATCTTAGGAAGCCATTGAGAATGGAGGCAAATGAGCTGAACCACGACCAGAATTACCCAGACAAGGAAGTGGCCCTGCCAGTGTCAGCTGGGGACTCAGAGGAAGGAACTTGTCCGTGGTCTCAAGGATTAGCCCAATAACTGACTTCAATTTTCTCTGTGTTTAATTTATCTTCTTTCATTGCAAGGTCTTTACACAGGTTTTGTGAAATGTTACAGCAGTAACTTAGTTGGGCTATGGAAAATTCAGAGACAAGCCTGTGTCTGTGATCGGAATGTAGTGATAAAGCAGAAAGTGGCCATCCCTCCTATCTCCTGCCCCAAGGCTAGGAAAGTAGCAGCAACAGCAGCAGCACACAGGAATGCAATGGCTCACAATTTCAAGAGGTAGGGTGAAGGCTAATCCTGTAGAAATCCTGTGGCATGGAGAATGGGGCCATAGAAATAGATGATCCGGATTTGGGTCTATATCAACCTGTTGAATGGAGTCGGACTTCTTGATGAAGGAAGGTTGCAGAAAAGACACATAGATGCATGGAAACTCATTCCCAAGAGGTCTTTCCCTTTAAGTAGAAAAGGACATTGTGTGTTGGCTGAGGAAATATGAATGATATGACACTAAGTGATTAATAAAGACTACAAAAGGAGTCCAACATATCATTGTACTCATTGACCATACGTAAAATGTAAAATACTGATTTCTGGTATGTAAATAGACACATTTAAACGAAAATAATCACAATGAAATCACAATGAGTGATGAGATCATGGGTAATTTATGTCTTTGTATTTTCCTTGTTTTTAAAGTTTTCTACATTGAATATACTTTATTTTGAATAAATAATTTTGAATTACTTTGAATATTGAATATACATTACAATGTTACTTTGAAACAATAAAAAAAAGGGGGGGAGGGGTTCCTGGGTGGCTCAGTTGGTTAAATGTCACACTCTTCATTTCAGCTCAGGTCGTGATCTCACGGTCATGAGATCAAGCCCCACGTCAAGTTTAGCGCTAGTCATGGAGCCTGCCTAAGATTACCTCTCTCCCTCTGCCCCTCCCCAGCTTGCATGTACATGCACACATGCGGTCTCTCTATATAAATTAATTAATTAATTAATTAATTTAACTTAAAAAAATGGGCAAAATATTAATAGGCAATAGAGAAATGAACATATATAATGGGAAATTAACTTAGGAAAAAGAAACTATCCAAACACACTTGTAATACAAGAAATTCAATGTAAAAAACATACAGCAATTAATTTATTAACTGATTGATGATTTAAAAAAATTTTCCAATACCTAGTATTGCTAAGGATATAGAGAAAATGGCTCATATACGATGTTGACAGGACACTAAATTGTTGCTATCTTTTCTGGAAGAAAAATTTTCATTGTTTATCATTCTCCTTAAAATGGTCATACCCTAGGGCCCAGTAATTTAACTTCCACAAAATTTTCTAAATAAAAATCAGGTATGTGCATAATGACTTATGTTTAGGAGTATTTATTATCATTATTTATAACACCAAAAATTATTAAAATGTAAATATCCAAAAGGTTAATAATATTCTGTAGGTAATTAAACTCATGACCTTTAAGAATAGCTATGACATGGAAGAAAAGCTCAATATACATAGTTGAGTGGGAAAAGAAAGATTGAAAAATGGTGTATCTAGGGGCACCAAGATAACTGAGCCAGTTAAGTGACCGACTCTTGATTTTGGCTCAGGTCATGATCTCCTGGTTCATGGGAATGAGTCCCACATCGGACTTTGCGGTGAAAACACCATGGAACTGCTTGGGATTCTCTCTCTCTCCCTCTCTTTCTGCCCCTCTCTCACTCTCTTTCCCAAAAATAAATAAATAGTCATCTTTTTAAAATAGTGTATCTCGTGTAATTAGTTTTGCTCATAAAATTGTGTGTGTGTGAGTGTGTGTGTGTGTGTGTGTGTGTAGTAAAATGTTAACAGTGATTGAATATAGTACATTTGGGCTTTCTTCCATAGACGTTGTTGAATTGTGTAAACGTTCTACAATAACCATGTAATGTGTATACACCTAAACAGCCATATTTATAAAACCAGGACATTGTTTTTTCAAATTGTGTTTTTACGTTTATTCATTTTTGAGACACAGAGCACAAGCAGGGGAGGGGCAGAGAGAGAGGGAGACCCAGAATCCAAAGCAGGCTCCAGGCTCTGAGCTATTAGCACAGAGCCGGACGCGGGGCTCAAACCCACAAACCACGAGATCATGACCTGAGCCGAAGTTGGACGCTCAACCGACTGAGCCACCCAGGCGCCCCAAAACCAAGACTTTTTTTTAAAAGAAAATGGTATTTTAAAAGTAAAACAATGTTCTGGAGTGGGAGTTTCCAGAACAGCAATGCGGGGAGGCTAGAATGATTCATATGGTGATGAGCTGAAGTTGGAGACATCAGAATCATGTTTAGCTTGACATAGATACAACTAGCTACATACAGATATTTACAGATGTGTGTATATACACAGATTAGTATACACACACATATCTCTTTGCTCTGTCAGCTGAGGGGGCCTAGGAGTAATGATACTTCAGTAGTATTGAGCACATCTAATGCCCAAATCTTGGTTTCAAATACCGTTCTCCAATAAAAGAACAGGGCTCTTTAGAAGAATGGTTGATTCTAGGACGAAGGTAGGAAATGCATAAAATGAGCCTGTAATATCTTATGCTACCAGTAAATAAGAAAGTGCTCAAAATTAATAAATAGGCCCATAATTATGAGGGCAAGTCAAAGAAGCCAACTGGAAAAGCTGCCAATGGCCAAAGCTGGACCAATTTGAGCAATGAAATAAGTGAAGTCTCATTGGATTATATCCAAAGTATAAAATAAATATTCATGAATCAATGCTGATATAAATGAATTATTGAATGAATGAATGAATAAATAAATACATAAATAAATAGGTGAGCAGAGACAAATTTCCTTTGCAGAAGTATTCCAAATAATTTATGTAGATATGCCACATTCAAGAAGGTGAAGCATCACTCCCCACTCCTTAGCTGTGGGCTACACATAGTGAGTTCCTTCTAAAAGAGCACAATGTAGAAAGTGGGAGGGGACAGTAATTTTACAGTGGAGAAACCTGATAAACACAACTTCAGCCAAGTAATCAAAATGAAGGTCAACAGTGGTAAGTCATGCCAACAGTATGCAGTCTTGATATGATGTGATAAAAATGGTATGTTAGCCCTGTGACTTGTCAAAATCCCATGAACCCAGTCTAATCAAGAGAATAGCATCAGACAAATCCCAACTGAGGGGCATTCTACAAAATATCACACGAGTACTCCTCAAAAACTCATCATAAACAACAAAAGTCTGAAAAAATGTCACAGCCAAGAGGAGTCTAAGGAGGCTTGATGACTAAATGTAATGTGGTACCCTGGATGGGATCTTGGAATGGAAAAAAACTATATTAGGTACAAATTAAGGTAACATAAATAGAGTATGGTCTTTAGTTAATAATAATGTAACAGTGTTGGTCACTAATTATGATAAATGGACCATGCTAATGTAATGTGTTAATAATAGCAGAACCCAGGTGAGAAGTATATGGGAACTCTCTGTACTTCTTCAGAATTTTTCTGTAAATGTAAAACTATCCTAAGATATAGAGGAAGGTTTTTTTAAGCAACATTCTGTAACAAATAAAAGCATTTTTAGAAATTATCTCTGCGGGATAGGTACAAGGCCATGAAAGCCAAGGTTTTTTTCTGGAGGAAAATATTGTTGTATTAATTTCAATTAACACATAGCTAAAAATACACACTAAGAGGAGGAATATTTTTCTCTTCATTAAAAGAAGAGTGAAATATTACATTTTTCTGAACATATAGACGTCCGTAAGGCAGTGATTGCATTCTCCTTTATCACAAAATAGGAGGGAAGACAGTGAATTTATCTGAGGGAAACACCTACCTAAACAACAAGAAATATTTCAAGAGGAAGAATCTAGGGAAGAACGTGCCTCCAAAGATAAGCTATTCCAAAATTCAGAAGAAAAATTTAAAAACCTGGTTGGGATTCTCAAAAAAAGGGCAAAAGTAATAGGTTCCATAAGTAATGATCAGAGCATCATAGGAAAAGATTGAGATGAATGGGCAAAGGAAAGAGAGAAAAAAGGAGGTGAGTCATACAAAAGATTTCAAGGAAACTTACAATGTTGTCACAGAATGAGAATCAACATTACAGATAATAAAGGACAGTATGTGGTGTAGACAGCAAACTTAAGAATACCTCTCAGAATTTAAAATAAAAAGACAAAGGATTAAGATAAAAAGAGAAAGTAAGATAACCAAGGGAGAATCGAGAAAAAAGATGATGTTTAAAAACTGTAACTGTAAACATTTTTGAAAAATTAAAAAAAAAAAAAGGCAGGGGCAGGGAGACTGGGTGGCTCAGTCCATTAAGCGTCTGACTTCAGCTCAGGTCATGATCTCGCAGACCGTGGGTTCAAACCCCGCATCGGGCTCTGTGCTGACCGCTCTGAGCATGGAGCCTGTTTCAGATTCTGTGTCTCTGTCTCTCTCTGCCCTACTCTCACTCACACTCTGTCTCTCTCTCTCTCTCAAAAGTAAACATTAAAAGAAAAAAAATTTGTTAAGGTGCAACTGAAGAAGAGGAAAAACAGAGCAGAAGGAAAATCTGGGGATATAATAGAAGAAAACAGTGGTGAGCTAAAGACTTCCCACTTTATAGAAATCTATAACGTTAACCATTTTATACAAAGAAAGTAGTCATTTACATGTAAAGGTAAAACAATAACATTCTCATATAAACAAGAATTCAAAAAACATACTTTGTTGAAAAAAGTTTCCCTAATTATATATTATACTCCAATCAAAATAAAAGCCTCAGGAATGGAACAACCATAAAGAGGCCAGCAATAAACGCTAAAATCATTCAAAATAGTTAAGTCTAAATAGCTGTTTTAAATCTAGTTGTAAAACTGAAAGTGAATGTAAAAGTCACAATGTAATAATATCTGGTACTTAAACCTGTGTAGAAAGGGGAAGTAAACTGTACTGAATACTTAGTCTCAAGTTGGAGCTGAAGGATTGGGAAGCCCAAAGACACTCCTTTGCTCCTGACTCTGCAATTAGAAAAAAGCAACCAGAGAATAAATTTGAAACACTAAAGATAACCACTACAAGAATTCACACTATCTCTTAGCCTCTAAAACACAGACAAATAGAAAAGCGAAGTCAATATAGTCCACAAAACATAAGTAAGATAGAAAATAAAGGAGATACCAAAGAAGTGTAAAAAACAAAAAGACAGGAGTTAAGGTCACAGTAATAATATTTATTATAATAATAAAAGTAAATGCGATAAATGCCTTTAAGAGTAACAAACACTTTAAAAATTTTTTAAGGTTTATTTATTTTTTTGAGAGAGAAAGACAGAGACAGAGACAGAGCGCGAGAGGGGGGAGGGGCAGAGAGAGAGGGACACACAGAATCCGAAGCAGGCTCCAGGCTCTGAGCTCTCATCACAGCTTGACAGGGCTTGAACCAGAGATCATGACCTGAGCCAAAGTCGGTCACTTAACTGACTGAACCACCCAGGCGCCCTGGTAGCAAACACTGTTACATTCTCTTAAATTGGCCACACACACACACACACACACACACAAATACACACACACACACACACACACACATAACATATATACGTGTATATATACATACATGTATAGTATATGTATGGCAATATAATATGTTCAAAAAATAAGAGAACACAAGAAGACATGGTAAAATGAATACTGGAGGGAAAAGAAATCTAGGCAAGAAAAGTAAATGGGACAAAGGGGGACACATTATAATAGTGATGGATATCATTCAAAATGAAGAATGGTGCAATAGTCAGCAAATACTTGATCAATTCCCACAGCTTTTCAGAAATTAAAAAATACATATGAAACACTGAACGCTTAATACTCCTCAAATTTAAAATAACATATATAACTTTTTTGAGTTACTCTGTTCTTACAAAACTCCATTTAAATATATAAAGAAACAACTGTTAGACATACAAAGAAAAATTAACACAAATACTGTGATTTTGTGAAGCATCAGCACTAGAAGATAAATTGTTACTAGAAGATAAACAAAAAATAAAAACATAATCTAAATCATAAAATTAGTAAGTTTAATTTTTAAAGTGGGGTGAGGAGAAAGTACATTTTTCTGACAATTATAAAAGTGACAGATATAGAACATATAAACATAAAACTCAAAATTCAATACAATTACATGTTAGTGACAGACATTGCCTGAAGATAATTGATCTTGAGAATAATCCTTTTAAAGTAAATCCCTTTAAAAGGAAGTTCGAAATTTTCACAATGAGCATTGGAGAAAAGTTGGAGTGGAACATTATCTTGAAAAATGAAACAAAAAAAATTGTCACGGTAAGTTTATTTTATTGCATATTTAATGAAATTAAAGAACAAAAATATTGATTTTGGCATATTTGTTCCAACAAAATTTGAGATCTCCTGAGGTAACATCCTTCGTGTTTGAATAATAAAAAGACTGGTTTTTCCTAAAAGAAAGATCAAGGCTTTTATCAGTCTCCCAAGGGTCCTTTCAATGCTTTTCTATTTGGACATCACTCCTCTGAAGCTATCATGTCATTACCTTGTAGAATTTCAACTTCTTTCTCTTATATTCTGCCACAGCCTTAGTTGTCAAAGGAATTTGGGTGATTCTAGCAGTTCTCCAACATCACCTTCAACCTTACAAAATTCTGCAGGTTTTCTTTTTAATCCAAGATAATGTGTGTGCTTTGTTTTGTCAGGAAAACATCCCCACAATCAGCTAGAGGTGACTGGACAAAGAGATCTGACCAGCTAAACAGGTAAAGCCCCTGATCTCACTAGTGAAGGGACCTTGAGGATGAGACCAATTTCATAAATGATTAATTCATCCACGAATATTTCATGTTATGACAATTTTGCTCCCCTCTATGACTTCATAACTGCAGGGAGTTAGATGCTGAACTCTCCCTTCGTGGAATGTAAAATAAACTCTGTCCTATATAATTATGTGTAAGAATATATCAAAATTGCGATGACAGATTGTTTAGAAGTTAATCACAGCAAAAACAGGTGGTGTCAAAACTACAGAGTACAGGGAAGGTGTGTTTATCAGTGGTGGAATTTATGGAGTTAAATGCTTTCATTATTAAGTAACACTGAAAACAAATAAACTAAGGACTTAATTTTAAAAAACTGGGAAAGATATGAAATTTAAAACCAAGGAATTAACAAAGATATAAATGACACTCAAAAAATAAATCTAAGCTCTGATTCTTTGAAAACACCAACACGTTCCAAGACTAGGCAAGAGAAAGAAGGGAGAGAGGGAAAAAAGGAGGGAGGAGGAGGAACAAATGAAATGAGTAGGAAGAAAGAAAGAAAGAAAGAAAGAGAAAAAGAAAAAGAGAAAGAAAGGAAGGAAAGAAGGAAGAAATGAGGGAAGCAGGAAGGGAAAGGAATACACAGGGCACAATTACATAATGCTAAGTATCATAAAAAGGTCTTCCGTTCTGAAGTGATCAGGTTTTGGAAGAACTCAAAGTCCATTTGTTCTTAAATCAAAATTAACAATATAAAGTGACTGTTATCGCCATCTGTTGGTGGCACACAGAGTTGACACCTTTGCTTGGGCTTTGTTAACATCTAAGAATCTTGCAAATTGAAATTTCAAAATTGTTTTCAATTTATAGCTTCTGAATATTTTACATGGTACAAGATACTTTAGATGCTATGTCGATTTTAGAATCTTGATGAAATTTAAAATGTACTGGAAATTATAAATAGTTAAAGTTGACTTAAGAGGAGGTAGAAAAGTCAAAAACACAAACGACTATGTAAGAAGTCAAAACAATTTTTCCCCAACATGTATAAGGACCAGACAGGTGAGTACTTTTAAGAAAGGAATTATTTCCCATACTCCTGAAACTGCTCCAAAATGTAGAAAAAAGAAGAAGACACTAATTTCATAGATCAGTATAATTCTGATACCATAAAAAATCTGACAAAAGTACCCCCAAAAGAGGGAAATTTAAAGATAAATTACCATATTAAATATGGAAGCAAAAGTCATTCAAAAAATTATAGCAAGTTATATAAAACCATATATTCAAAGAATAATACACTGTGTCCCATGAACATTATTTCCAAATGTGCAAGGATAGTTCAATATTATGAAATCATCAATCTGATTCACCACAGTAATAGATCCAAACAGGAAAACCCTGTGAAGATCTTGAAAGACAATAAGAAAACACTTTGGGAGTGCCTGGGTCACTCAGTCAGTTAAGCATCCGACTTTGGCTCAGGTCGTGATCTCATGGTTCTTGGGTTTGAGCCCTGATTCCAGCTCTGTGCTGACAGCTCAGAGCCTGGAGCCTGCTTCAGATTCTGTATCTCCATCTCTCTCACTGCCCCTTCCCTGCTCACACTCTGTCTCTCTCTCTCTCTCTCTCTCTCTCTCTCAAAAAATAAATAAACATTTAAAAAAATAAGAAAACACTTTGATGAACTTCAACTGCATGCCTGGTTAAACAATGCTACTGCACTAGGGTGAGAAGAATAGTTCATAAATATCAATAAGATTTCCTCTTCTAAAATCAAGAGTAGGAAAACAGGGCCTGAAATAACCACTGTTAGCCATATTGTTTGGGAATTTTGGGCCAGTGCAGTAAGTCAGAAAAATAAATAAAAACTACAATAGTATATATGACTATTTGTTTTCAAAAGCCAAAAGAATCAATTAAAAACAAATAAGTATACACACAAAGGGAAAAAAAGTGAGAAAGAGAGAGAGAGTGAGAGAAAGAGAGAGAGAGACAGAGGGAGAGAGAGAGAGAGAGAGAGAGAGAGAGAAACCAAGAAACAGACTCTTAACTATAGAGAACAAACTGATGGTTACCAGAGGGGAGGTGGGTGGGGGGATGGGTGAGATAGCTTATGGGAATTAAGGCGTGTACTTGTCATGATGAGCACTGAGTAATATATAAAATTGTTGAGTCGCTATTTTGTACACCTGAAACTAATATATCACTGTATTAACTATACTGGAATTAAATTTTAAAAAACTAAATAATTTTTTAAAAATGAGTTCAGAGTTTTAATTTTATTTTAAAAATATGTATGAAACAAGACAATGGCTTTTTCACATACTAGTTATAATCATTTACAAAATATCACAGGAGAAAATTGTTTCACAAAAGTATCAAAAACGATGAAATTTCATGAAAAAAAATTTAAGACATGCTTTTTAAAGCTACAAAACTCTAAAAAAACATAAATAGTTTGGACGTGTAAAGTAGCATACTGTGTCCACGAATGAGAAGACTTCATATTGCAAACAAATCAGTTCTTTAAACTAATACAAACATAGTACAATCCAACCGATATCTCAATAGGACTTCCTTTTGGAAATAAATACAGGTTTTCAAAAATTCAAGTAATCAATGCAGAGAATATTTAAGACTTTTTTAATGAGGGGAAATAGAGTGGGCCTTTCCCGAGATGATTTTAAAAGTACTACCAGTCTTGGTGCAAGGCTAGAAAAATAAATCAATAAAACCCAACCCAATGTCCAGGAACTAAAAGAAGGATCTGTAAGATAGTGGCACGTGAAAAAATAGCATCACAGAGCAGCGTGGAAAATAAGACTATTACTAAGTTTTATTGAAACAATTGGCTGAGCACTTGGAAAGTATATAAAGTTAAACCCTACTCCAAATATACATATGGTAGGCTGTAATTAGTTCTCAAGAGTCCACTGCCCTTCCTATGAGATTATACTTCCATGCCTCACTGACGTAAACTTAGCCATGTGACTTCATTTGGCCAATGAAATGTGAACAGAAGAGACATGCCACATCCTAGTACAAGTTCGTGGTGCCATTAAATTGTTCCCCCATCACTCTTTGTCCCTTGGTCACGAGAAAGGGCTATAGGCTGCTCCTTCAGGGTGAGTCCCACACAAAGGCATACCTGGAAGAGTACCAAAACTCACCCACAGCCAATAAGTAAAGTGCATGAGGAATCAATATGTATTATTACAAGTCACTGAAATCTGGGGATCATTCGTTACCAAGAATATCCTAAAGAAAAGTTGAGTGATACAGAAGTAGAAAGATGAAATGTAACAAAGAATATACAAAGTCTCTGGAGGAAGCTATTGATAAATGTTTACATAATCTTATATCTATTTACATATAATGTGGAAGAACAACATTTAAATAGAACAATTAAAAGCTTTGGCCACATCAAAGTTTAAAACTTCTTTTCTACAAAATATTCAGCCAACAACAAACGGAAATTTTATATGTCGAAGGATTCATATATAAAAAGTTCTATGAGTGGGGAAGAAAAGATTAATGTTTAAGGGGCCAATGACATTAATGAAAGTTAATTCTCAAAATAAAGGATAAGACTAACCACAGAACTTGTTAGGATATATTTAACCTCAGTAATCACCAAATAAATGGTAATAAATGCTGAATTCCTTTTCTGAGTTTTTTATTAATACAGATAAAAAATATGATCATGTCTGATGTTGGCAGAGGAATAGGGAAAGTGGCACTCCTCTATACTGTTCTTAAGAGTGTAATTTTTTTTTTTGGAAAGCAATTTGGCAAATTGAAGACTTACTTAAAAAGTAACTCAGAAAGTCTATTTCCTGGAATTTATCCTTAAAAATAACTGGACAAATGGGCAGAAATATATACATTTATACATACATAACATCCCAGTGTCTTTTTTAATAGGGAAATACCTTAAAAAGCCTTAAATGGTGAAGTAAATTATGATACATTTATATATTGGAATACTACACAGCCATTAAGGATGATTATATACATGTATATTTACAAGAAAAGACATACATGATTTAAAAAGGAAAAAACAATTTAAAAATATTTGGTTATCTCCAATTATTTTCTTATTGCTATATATCATATAAATTATATGTACACATGTATATTTTAGTTGTTGTGTGTGTATATTTGTATACACACATACTTTTTTAATATCTAAAACTGGAAACATAGCTAAATAATTGGCCTTTGGTGTTTTTTTTCCCCTTTTTCTTCAAATGCTTTTTTTTAAAACCACAACAATGTATTATGTATGTATTTTAAAAATAGTACATTTTTTAAAATTTTTTTTTAACGTTTTTATTTATTTTTGAGACAGGGAGAGACAGAGCGTGAACAGGGGAGGGTCAGAGAGACAGGGAGACGCAGAATCTGAAGCAGGCTCCAGGCTCTGAGCTGTCAGCACAGAGCCCGACGCAGGGCTCGAACTCACGGACCGCGAGATCGTGACCTGAGCCGAAGTCGGCCGCTTAACTGACTGAGCCACCCAGGTGCCCCGAGTACATTTTTAAGCTATCCTAAAGGGCTATGTTGCTTCAATCCCATTAGAGTCACAGAGCTCTAAGAATATAATGAAAGCTATTGATGGACTGGCCTTGGAAGTGCACATGTACAGCTAGACATAGAATTTTGTATGCATTTTCAGTGTCTTGTTCCTCTTGAATATAAATCCAGGGACATCTAGAGGAAGAGCCTTTGACATAGAAGTACTGTCCACCTGATGCCTGTCACCTCAGGATGTCATAACCTTGGTTCTGCTCAGTCCAAACACCTATAATGGACAAGACTGGGGGTTGTTTAAGTTAGTGTTTCATCAAGTTGACAAAACATGTTTTGAGAATGAGTGATTCCAAGGTCGGTCATGAGGACTGCATCGTTTGTCCATCAGGGGCTCGGAGCAGACTCCCTGTCCTTCCAAAGGAATGCATGACAGCCAAGAGTAATGGAGAAACATATTCTGTTCCAGTTTCGTCTGCCCGTATTCCCAAGTTTGTGGCTCCACGTGTCCCGTGCTAGGATTTCTATGTCTTTATCCACTGAGTGACCCTGAGCTCTCTCTCTAGAATTTTATCCTACATCTGTCCATTTCACCTGTTCTGTTCCCTCACCATCTTACTCTCTAACAGTGGAGTGAAAAAGGGTCTATGTTCCTTCCCCTACCTGAAGGGCACTGATAGTTGAGATCCAGACTAAAAACACTCATTATCTCCTTCCATGCCAGAGCTGGTGCAGCATTAGCCCTGGGGATCATTATCTAGCCAGTTCATGTTTTGTAACGCGGGACTCTGAAAATTACGTATTTCCCTTGTAGACAAAGCATTCCAAAGGTTCCTGAGATCCTGAGATCAACCACCCAACCAGAACAACTTCTGCCACTTGAAGTCTTCTAAGTGTGACACAAACTCTTGAAAGTAAAAGCTGAAAGAGTAAATGAGGTTATAATGCCCAACAGCCTGTATAAGTAAAGGTGAGTCAGATTAATGGGTCCATAATGGTTCAGCTCTGTAGCAGGTATTGGCAGAGAGATAGATTAAGAATTTAGGATGATAATCTCTAAACATGAGAGATATCCAGGCAACAAGATAACGTATTTATCCAAATATTTGAAGTGAAATGTTCCAGATGTAAGACCTACTGTTTTCAACCAAAAGCTTTAAAAAACATAGAAACCTTTCAAAAGCAGTTAAAACATTCTCCCGCCTTAGGCAGAATATATGGAGCATAGATTAACCATTTCTATATGTCTCTGGATAATTAGAAATGTCAACTTTCACACTGTGCTATGATAGAGGGATCCCCTTGGGAATTTTCAACCGTACATGGTGCCTCCAGCTACACTAAATGACTCACTATAATGCTCACTTCATATTTCTGCTTTTGATAGGTTTTTTAGTCTCTTCCTATGTTGTCATAACCTCCATGTTTTGAGCATGCTTCCAACCACTTAGCCAAGTTCTGATAAAAATTGTATCTAAAGTTAGAGTACATGAGTTATGAGTAAGAATTGAGGTTCTCTGCTTAGGTTCTTGCTTTCAGATTCACACAACTTATAGAGTATATGAAGTTTTTTGCATCTAATTTTCTGCACAACTGCCACTAATTTTTTCCCCTGGATTCTCAGCTATGTTGAAGAAAGGTAGGTTTGGTTGGTAGGTGACAGTCGGTCAAATTAGATGCTATTGAATAAAATTAAATGTGTAATGAAAGTATGCACAAAAGAAAGAAATGGGGTCCTTGGGAAATAACACAGGAAAACCAAAACTTAAACCAAACCAGAAGGAAGGAAGAGAAAGTTCTTGGCATTTATCACCTCTCACTATTGCCAAGCATTGGGATGAATACACATTGTTTCATAGTTAAGATTTCATTTGTCTGCCGTAGAAAACAGAAGTTTATTTAATTATATAACAAAAAGCCTAGAAGTTAGTGACTGCTGCTTTTGGTTTAGCTTCTCAGTGATACTGGGCTCCCTCTGATACTGGATACTCAGAACCTGGGCTCCTTCTCTTACTGTTCTGCCATAATTCACAAACTGCCTACATCTTTGTGGTTACAGGATGGCTGCTGCAGCCCCAGAAATCACATCCAACATTCAAAGCAGAATGAAGAAGGGGCAAAGGGCTATAATCCTGTGAGACTTTGTCCTTTTATTTGGAAGCCTTGCCTTCTTGGGCAAACTCGCCCTTTCATCAACTTATCCAGATCTATGACACAGGCCTCCAGGCTGAGAATAAACTGGGATGCTGTTAGCAAAAATAAATAAATAAATAAGGATGGAGATGGTGACTGAGTAAACTACAATTTCCACAATTAAGTTATCATTTGATTTTACACTAACAACTTTTTTTATTCTAACAGGGAAACTGAGACTCACGCATGTGACTTATCCAAATGCACACAAGGTGAAATTTGGATTTGAACCTCTTACTCTTCCTCTCTCCACCATCATGCAATGGTAGTAAAAATACACCACTCAGGTTTAGAAAATATATTCCAGCATCCCAGTAAAGTTATTTCCTAAATATATAAAGAATCTTCCAAGAAGCAGGACCTTTACCTTTACCCCAATTTGTAAAGGCAGAGGGGTCATTGCCACAGAGCCGGGAAGGAAGATGGGGTCCCAAGGGATGAGAGCCCCACTCAAGGCACTGTCCCTTCTCCGTGACAAGGGCTGGCAAGGCTTTTCCCGCCTCTCACCAGAGCTGTTCGGTCATGACCACCAACTTCATCAAGCACCTGCCTCGCCCCAGGTATTGAAATTTCAGTACCAGCCTCACCTCTGGCCCCAGAAGTCACAAAATGCAAACAATGCAATCACCTCTCCAACCCATCCCATTGAACTGGGACAAGACCGTCTTTACTCTTGGGTGTTTTTCCTCTTTACAGCAATACCATCATTTTCGAGCATACTGCAGAAATAAAAATTATTGTTCCTTTTTGTTTTATTAAAAATCCTGCCTTGGGATACATGATAAGCAACCTTATTAATTTTCTTTTGTATTTAAATGTTTCCAGGAAAAAAATAATGCAGTATTTTGCAAAAGTGTGAAAAGGGAAGTGATTGCACTAATTCTCAGTATTTAAAATCTCTTAGTTCCTATTCATCTCTATGTGGTTTCCATGATTACTGTTCTCAAATTCAGACCCAGTCGGCTTAATGATGCCCCATTATCTAGAGGAAGAGTGCTTACCCTTGGGCCCCATCGGTGAGCTTCAGAACATCCATTAAATTGAAAGCAAAATGGTACGTGTGTGTGCATACATGCATGCTTTTTTCTGGAGAGAGGATCCATAGATTTCATCAAATTCTCTAAGAGATTGGATTAGTTTCCTAAAGCAGCCATAACAAATTACTTAAAACTTGGTGGCTTAAAACAATAGAAATTCATTCTCTCACAGTTCTGGAGGTCCCAAGTCCAAAATCAAGAGGTTCACAGGATCACATTCGCTCCAAAGGCTCTAGGGAAGGATCCCTCCTTGCCTTCTCTGGCTTCTAGCGGCTCCTGGAGCTCCCTTGCTGGTGATCACATCATTCAAACCCCTACCTCTGTCGCCATGAGGCCCTCTTCCCTGTGTCTCCGTATCCTATTGTCTCTTGTAGAGACACTCATTGGCTTTAGGGCCCACCCTAATCCAGCATGGTCTCATCTTGATCCTGACCTTATTGTTAACAACAAATGACATCCCAAGCTCCCGGGATGATATTACAGGACGTCCTGGATGACATTCCAGGTCTTCTGACTCTACTGTCATCTCATCTCTCTGACCTCATCATCTGCAGCCACACTTCAGCCCCCCAAGCTGCTCCTGGCTCCTCACTCTGCTGCTCTGGTCTGCTTCTCATCTTCTCCGGATGCCTTCTCTCCAAGGCTCTTCCTCTTGCTATGGACACAACACACAACTCGATCTTTGGCCCTTCACATCCTTGCTCCATGCTTGTCCCACTAGAGAACACAGCCACACCCATGACTGACTTTTTTGTTTCCCTGAAAAAGTCTTGCAAATTGAAATCTGCGATCCTGACCCAACCATGCTGGGTTCATAAAAGTTAACATTCACAGAGACTTCCTTAATTCTCCGAGCATGTGGCCCCCACGGGGTTGCCACCTATGAGGTAGGAGCAATCATTACTTCCATTTTACAGTTGACAGCTCAGGTCATGATCCCACAGTTCCCGAGCTTGAGCCCCATGTCAGGGTTGCTGCTGTCAGCAAGAGCCCCCCGTGGATCCTCTGTCCCCCCACACCCCGCCGCCCCTCCTCCACTTGCACTCTTTCTCTCTCAAAAATAAATAAAACATTAAAAAAAAAAAAGACCAGCTTCTGATTAGATAGGGCTTGCATACGTGGAAAGATAAACAGTAATTCTGAATGTGGTGGGAAACCCACAGGGACACTGGAAAAAAATGAGATCTGGGGCACCTGGGTGTCTCAGTCGATTAAACATCCAACTCGATTTTGGCTCAAGTCGTGATCTCACAATTCATGAGTTTAAGCCCTGAATCAGGCTCTGCACTGGTAGTGCTTGGGATTCTCTGTCTCCCTTTCTGCCTCTTTCCTGCTCTCTCTCACTCTCTCTCTCAAAATAAATAAACATTAAAAAAAAAGAATGAGGTCTAAGAAAAGACCATAAAGTTTTCATTACCTAGAATAGTTTCACTCATTTATTCACTTGGTCATTCACTAAATGGATATTTATTGAGAACCTCTGACATGCAGAGCATAGTACGGAGATAGTGGGGGGCACAAGGGTGAACATGTTAGATGAGATCCTGGTCTGCACTGAGCTTATATTCTAGTAGAAGGAAAAAGACAGAAAGAAGGGATTAAACAAGCCAATGCCAATAATGGCGAGTATTATTTTAAGAACTACTACGGAATGGCAGGAGGATGGGAGAACAATACTCTAGACTGGGAAGTCAGTGAAGGTATCTCCAAATAGGTAACATTTGAACAAAGATGTGAGCAATAAGAAGAATCAACTGAGTAAGGATCTAGGGGCAAGGTCGAGGGGAAAGCCAAAAGAGAGGGAAGGAAGGAATAAGGGAGGGGAGATAGAAAGTGTCAGAACTAGTTGAGCAAAAACCCAGGAGAAAGAGAAGTTGATGGGACCCACAGCACAGCAATAATGCACAAGCACTATGATTTCTACAGCTACATTTAAACAGCCTTGGTAGGCTTGGGGAAAGGTGAATCATTGTCACTTGTACACTCTGTGACAGTTCATTAGCACTCCTGACTAATGGAAGATGACAAAGATTGGGCAAGAACAGTGACTGCAGCAAATGCCTTGGCATCTCTAATTCTTCGTCTTTGGCAAACAGCCTCTTCAACAGTCCCTTGCGCTGGGTTTGGCAGCTGGGCACTCCCAGAACTGCAAGGAGGCACAGCAGACATGATCCTTGCAATGCAGAAAAACCGAGATCTTCAGGGGACAGGCTCTGGAGGACGATGTAGAGTTCATCCATCTTCTGAAGAAAGTGATTCCAGCAGATCTCTGGTATCACTGGGCTCCAACTCAAGCAACCCCCAGCCATCCCACCTCAGAGCCATCTCCTATCACATCTCTCTTCCTCTCTTTCCTAGAGCCATGTTGGGCAAGAAAGAATTAGACTCCAGCTCCTGGGAAAAGCTTCAGGCTGCATATTCACCAAAAAACCTTGAGAAAGCCATAAGAAAGTTTCTAGATATCTGTGTAGGTAACACTTGCCCAAGGAGACTCATGGAAAGGCAGGACCCACTTTGTCATCACTGCTTGACAATTGTCATTGACTCAGCTATGTAAACCAGAGGTCCCTAGTACTCTGACTTGCTGCAGGCACATTTTCTTTTATTATCCAAATAACTTGGTTCAAGCCACCATCTCAGAACTAACAGAAGTCCTAGGACTTCTTCCTGGGTCTGAAAATGGAGAGGGGGAGTAATTGGAGTAAGGTTTCTATTTCTACAGGTCGTCTCTTTTCTCTGCTTCCTCTGACACCATTCTTCCTTCCTTCCCCCTCCCTCCACACAACACTATCCAAAGCTATTGGGTGTGGTTAACTTTTATGGGGGCATTTAGGGATAACAGAAGTGGTTTCTTTAAAACCACTAAAACTGCACCAATTCTACACAGTTCTTCATAATTCCTCCTCCACAGTCAGTTTCTCCTGCCACAATTTTACCTAGGGTGCTGCCTCCTGTCATATTACTGGGGCCCTCTTCTCACATGACTGAGACCCTCCTTGTTAGGCTACCCATCAACACTAAAATCCTTATTATCTTAGTGAGAGAAGCCTCTTCAACTCACCCTCACAAGTCTATGCTTTGTGTGGAAGTTGGAAGAGAAAAACGACACAACAGAGGCTCATCTTTCTGAACCAGAGTCTCATCAAAGTATTGTACTCCACCAGAGAGTCATTCACCCCTGATATTCATGTTGTTCTTCCCACCAATGGCAGAAACTGTGTGTGTGTGTGTGTGTGTGTGTGTGTGTGTGATTTTTTAAGAGAAAATTTTTTTTCTACCATACTGCATCATGATCCTATCAAGACATTTCAAGACAAACATCATCAATGAGTTCACTTTCCTCTATGGTCCACTGAAATGACGCTTTAAAGAAGAAATGAAAACACACAGAAATTAAATCAGGTCATTCAAATGCTTTGAATTGGTGAATCTGTGTGGTGCCAACATATGGTGAAGACTAATTAATGGCTGTAGTGGCTCATGTCTTGTGAAAATCCTTCCAGACCACTAGTCTGGTTAGGATCCATCCAGTGGTCAACTGCATTCCTGGAGCACTGCTCACCTGCTATTACTAATGCATGTACTCCAAATCCATGCCTAGAAATTGAGCAAGCCCACTCCCACACTACACAAGTTCAAAGAACCTCAGGCATTGCAAAATAGTCCATTGCAATCTTCTTGCTTTCTTTCATTTTGCTCCTTCTTTTTGATCTTTGCTTCTAATACTTCAGAATCTACCTGTGTTCTGACTGTTTGGCTTGGCTTCTTACTCTTAGCCCCATAATCACCCTTTTTCATCATTGGAAGGTTTTTGCTTCCTGGTTTTGACCTCTCTACCGCAGAGTTTCTCAAACTCAGCACGACTGACATTGAGTCGAGATAATTATTTGTTACGAGGGGCTGTCCTGGGCACTGTAGAATGTTTAGCAGCATCCCTGGCCTCTTTCCACTGGATGCCAGTAGTATTCTCCCTGGTTTCAACAACCAAAACTGTCCCTCAACATTGCAAATGTCCCCTTGGGGTAAGATGGCCTTCACTTGGCAACAACATAATTTTCACTTGTCATTTTGTCCCATTAGCTCCTGAATGCTAGGAAACACCACCTCACATGGCTTCAGATCTAAAACAAACAAACAACAAACAAACAAAAACAAAAAACAAGTAAGCATGGGCTGTTAGATGCATCTTTGGCTTCCTGTGATGGAGTTGGGTGAAGACTGGCCTGCCATGATGCACTCCCTCGGGACTCCATGAAGAAGATTCCTAAACAGTTTGTATACAGAAATTGCCTTTGTCTTGCTGGCCAAAGCCAAAACATCTGGTTGACTATTAATTTAGCCAATTTTAGTATGCTAGCAAATCCCAATGATTGGATGAATTGTTCATCTTTCACTCATCTTTGGGGGCTTGCACCCAGGCCATTCACTGGCAAACCAATAGTACCAAAAGAACACAGTCGAAGAGAGGTACAATTAGGAGAAACCAGGCTGTTAACCATCGAAATTGAGTAGCTTTGCAGGTCTTTAAACCCCATGAACCCCCTATAGACTTGAATCTAACAGGGCTGCATAAAGCAGGTTTTTATTCTTATATCTCCTTAAAATTTGATATTCCATTACAATGCCATTACTCCTGGATCTTGACCACATCCATAAATTGATCCCATCCTCTATAAAAATAAGTGTGACTAGAAGGGAAAATGGAAAGGCTATGGTAGTCCATTAGAATATTAGGAGACATCCTTTAAGGTGGGGGCGGGGGAGGAAAACATTGGCCTCTTTCCATGCTTGGCCAAGAGCAGCCCTGCTTGTGTTTATTCTGTTGCCTGGGCTGGTCTTTCTAATTCACCACACTCTCATTCACCCATTTAATAAATGGCCAAGGACTGCTTTGGGCTATGATCTCTATTAGTGGCTAGATATCCGAACATGAATAAGTCTTGAGAAAGCAGATCCCAGAATTCAGGTCCCAGAATCAGATATATCTGGGTTCTGATCCTGGCTCTGCCACTTACCAATTTGCACAAGTCATTTACCCTTCCTGGGACTCAGTTTACTCTTCTGTAAAATTATTGTAAAATTTAAATTAGACAGTAATACACTTATCACAGGTCTTGATATATAGTCAACGATCTATAAATGTTAGAGATGATTATGGTGATGATAATATTTCTTATCACTGTTCTCATGGAGCTCACAATCAAGTTAAGTGTCAGGGGAGGAGAGATCAGGAAAACAGTTAACTGCAGCCAAGTGTGGTGAGTGCTGGTGCAGAAATCTCATTGAGTACAGCAGTGCCACACAAAAGAGAATGGTTTATAATACTGTGAGAGAGGAAGAAGAAGGATAGCTTCCTAGATCAGGCAACCTGTGTTTCTGGGGTTACTAAATCATTCCTCTCCTCAAAAATGTTGACCCTGCACCAAGGTCTCAAAGTAACTCTACTTGAGGACCCAAAAAGATGGCCATTGGAAGAGACTCCAACACTCCTGCACAGGCTCTTCTCCGTCAGGAAGAGGGAATAAGTTGCCCATCAGCTATGTCAAAGGAAACCATCAGCTATGTCAAAGGAAACAAAGCAAAGCAAAGAAGATCAAGAAAAGAGACAAGAGAGTGTGGTCCTGCACAAAGCTGGAAGGCTTAATTATCATACTACAATTGTTTCTACTCCACATCTGTTTTAAGGTGGCCAACTTTACAAATATTGTCAACCCAACAATAAGAAGACAAGGGAAAGACAAGGAATTACTCTGTCTCCAACAACTAACACGTTGCATTTACATAGCTTTTGAGTCTTTCAGATGCCCCAAGATTCTGGAAAGGAGACAGTATATAGACAAAGTACAAGGATTTTGCAGAGCAAACCTATAGCTGCTGTTATGAAGATTCCTTTGTCTCCACAAATCAGAAAAATGCAAAGCTGTCATGTCCTTTTCTTCTAGTACTTGAGATGCGTATTTCATTCTCAAAGTGGAAAATTTGTAAATACAGAGTTTTATTTAGGGACTGACACTCAGGCCACTGCATTTATTCAAGACCAGGATGAAACAAATGGTGCCCAAGTCACCACTAAAGCTTTCAGAACAAGGGGAAAGGTCAACAAAGAGACTGCCCACCTGTATCTAGAGAAGAAATGTTGCCTTGGGAAGAAATATTTTGTGGTTTTTTTTCTTTTTTTATTGCATCTGCTTTGAAGACTTTCCTGTTTTGAAATTCTATCAGTTCTACAAATCAAGATATTTCCTTCAGTTTATTTATGTAAGAAGAAGTTTCCTTATTGATATTTATTTCATAAAGGCATGGAGAGCCCTGGGATAACCAGTTATTCACAGCTGCTGGTCGTGCAATATGCTTTGCCATTTGCCTTTTCATTTCAAGTCCTTGAAAATGAACTTTATACCTTTTTCTTTTTTTTTTAAATTTTTTTTTCAAAGCTTTTTATTTATTTTTGGGACAGAGAGAGACAGAGCATGAACGGGGGAGGGGCAGAGAGAGAGGGAGACACAGAATCGGAAACAGGCTCCAGGCTCCGAGCCATCAGCCCAGAGCCTGACGCGGGGCTCGAACTCACGGACCGCGAGATCGTGACCTGGCTGAAGTCGGACGCTTAACCGACTGCGCCACCCAGGCGCCCCTATACCTTTTTCTAATTGCTAGGGCATACATTTAAGCTGCCAACGGAAATGTAAAAGACTGCTTATATTTTTAAGATCCTTAATATTCCTTGTGTAATTATTGGTTATCATTTGAGATTAAGTAATATCGAGGGTTTTTTTCTTTTGCAGTGCTATTTCTTCCCCGTGCAGCCCACTTAAATTAGCACACGCTATTCCCAATACTTTGATAAGAAAAAGAAAAGACTGGTTATTTATGAGTCTATAGCCTTTTCCAAACACCACTGTAGATAGGTGGCAAAATCTGGTGACATTTTTGGGGTCAAATGCATAAATGTGAATGAAATATGCTCTTGTCTCTGGGGGCCCATCCCTCATTCCTTGAAGGAATAAAACCCATTGGATGCACACCTGTGATCATGAAGCTCTTAACTTTTTCATTTAATCTTCCATACAACCAGTATTTATTGATGTCCTATTATTTGCTAGGTACCAAGGATACACTAATAAGCAAAACCAGAACTCCCTGAGAAGATCAAAATGCTCTATATCTGTAGTAATGCATGTGGCTACAGCTACGCATGTGGCTGCGTTGGACAGCACAGGATAAGAGTCCTCTGTTATCTTTCTTGCTTAAACCACACCTCTATGCCTCCTCTCTCATTTTCAGCCTGGGTTTCTTTAAAATGGAGTGAAAACTTATAGACAATTGTGATGCTTTCTGAGAACAGAACCCTTTTAAGTTTTAATATTAAAAAAAAATCATTGGTCTTTTACCCACACCCAATCTGATAGTTATTTTCTGTACCAATATGCATCTTTTAGGTCTTTCAATGCATCCAACATCCATCTCCCCTTTCCACTACTATCTTGTTCCTCTCTTTATATGGCCAGCTTCTTGCATGTACAGACAAGGGAGGGGGGAGGGAATGGGTTCCAGTGCGCAGAGATTCTGTAGAGTTTTCTCATTCTAAGCAGAGCAAGAGCCATAAGGCCAGCATCTGAGAACCTTGAGGCAGGGATTATAAGTGACAGAAGGGTATGGGCCATGGGGATACAGTGGCTCCTGAGGTGACAGCCAGCATCAGTCCTGTACAATTATATCTGGTATCCAGGGCCCCCTTAACAGCCATGGAGATACTGAATAGGTGGGCTCAATCCTCTGCATCTTTGAAGCTAGAAGAGCAGAAACATCTTGGCACCAAGATGCTCTTTCCCAGTCCCTCAGCAAGGGACTCCTGCCCATCTTCTGTCACATACAGCATCCCTGCACTGCAGTAGAAATCCCTTTATCTTCCACCAGAGATCAGCATCTATTTGGAGAGCAGTAACAAGCAGGTCTATGACTGTTTTTAAAATAATGTATTAAAGGAAAGCCAGCAGCTAGAGAGAGCAAGACCAATATGAGCAAATAAAACATTTAGCCAGTGAAATGAAGCTTCTAGAAGCAAAAGAGGGCAACTCAAACAAGCAAATAACAAGGGCAGTTCAGGAGATTCGAATGCAGCACACAAAAAGAATGTCTGGACCTGAGAAAAAAATGGTTTCTCCATTGAATAGGGTTCCGAGATTTAGCATATATAAGGAAAACTTCAAGAGGCTCCATTAAATCTGAATTTCATATAAACAATAAATAATTGTAGTAAATCCTTCAGATGCTGTATCCCAATATACTTAAAAAATATTCACTCTGAGATGAAATTTAACTGGCGGGTCTGTATTTCATCTGGCAGCTCTACCATTGGCCAACTCAGTGAATGAATTGAAGAGAGGCTAGTCTTTGACGTGATACGAACTGATGACTGGAAAACACGTGGAAAAAACCCTCTCACTGCATAGGGCAAGCAAGGAAATGGGCAAATGAGAGGAAAGGTGAGACCTGGAGCTAGGTCTAGGAGACATACTATGAGCAATAATATGAATTCCAAGACAAAAGGCAATAATTTTAAGGTGTGTAATAAAAGATCTATATGCCCCTTTGTTTTTTGCAGGATTATTTACAATAGCGAAGATAGAGGAACCGTCTACGTGTTCATTGGTAGGTGAATGGATAAAGAAGATGTGGTATACATACATACAATAGAATATCATTCAGTCATACAAAAGAACGAAATCTCGCCATTTGCAATGACATGGATGGAGTCAGAGTATTACACTAAGTGAAATAAGTCAGAGAAAGACGAATACCATATGATTTCACTTGTATGTGGAAGTTAACAAAAAAAATTATCAAAGGAAAAAAGAGAGAGAGACAAACCAAGAAACAGACTCAACTATAGAGAACAAACTGATGGTTACCAGGATGGAGGTAGATGCAGGGATGGGGGAAACACGTAATGGGGATGAAGGAGGTCACTTGTCCTGATGAGCACTGGGCGACGTATGGAATTGTTGAATCACTATATTGTACACCTAAAACTAATATAACACTGTGTGCTAACTACAGTGGAATCAAAATAAAATAATAAAAAAAGAAAATTAAGAAAGAGACAAACAAAAAACAGACTCTTAAACAGAGAGAACAAACTGGTGGTTACCAGAGGGAAGGTTGGTGGGTAGATGGGTGAAATTGGTAAAGGGGATGAAGAGTAAACTTATCATGATGAGCACTGAGTAATGTATAGAATTGTTGAATCATTACATTGTAGACCTGAAATCAATATAACACTGTGTGTTAATTATACTTGAATAAAAATAAATAAATAAATAAATAATAATAAATAAAAGTGTGTAATAAAAGAAAATCCTTCCTAAGGATTCAATGGGTTCTCTTGCCATCTGGCTTCTTTTTAGGTGCAGCCAGTGATAGGGACCAGCAGAGATCAGAGGGAAGGAGGAAAAGGGGTCAGGGAAGATATTCCCTGGGCTCCCCCCATGCCAGGTTGCTGTTGTGCTCCTCTCCAGGAACCAGCCCCATGTACACAGCTGCCCAGCTGTGTTCTCATAATGGCTTCCTCCCTGTCCCCCTTCAGGCCTGGGATGGTAATGCCCTGGGTTGTCACTGTTCCCAGTTTGATTCCCATAAACTCTGCTCATACCCTAAGCAGTCACTATATTGACCTCTCTTCAAACTATCCATATGGCACGCGCCACCTGTTTTCTGCCAGGACCCCTGATCGTGTGCTTCTCTCCATGTGAATGCCCCTCTGGGACCTCTCGGCCTTGTGCACTCCTGCTGGTACTTCAAGGAGGAAAGTAAATACCACCTCCTCTGTGAAGTAAGAGACGGTGCTGACTGGAGACCTACAGACTGGGGTCCATGTCCTGGCTCTGCTCTGTAACCAGGACAAGTGACATCCATCTCTGAAAATGGGGGTGATGGCGCTTACCTCCCAGGCTGTCATGATTATGCACCCTCTAAATGTTGGTCCCCAAGTTCCCACCCCCATGACTTTGGCAGCAACCCAGGTATTTTCCTTGCTCCTCTAACATTTTTCAGCTACTGTATTGAGGTATCATTCACATGCCATACAATTCACCTACTTAAAGTGTATAGCCCAATAGTATTTAGTATACTGACTTGTGCATCCATCACCACAATCAATATAAGAAAATTTTTATTACTCCAAAAAGAAACCTGCTCTCCTTAGCCATGGTGCCCCCATCCTTCCCCACAGGAGGCAACCACTAATCTGCTTTGTCTCTATAAATCTGCCTGTTCTCAACATTTCACACAAATGGAGTCATATAATATGTGGTCCTTTGCGTCTGACTCCTTTTACTTAGCGTAATGTTTTTAAGGTTCATCCATGTTGTAGCGTGTATTAGTACTTAATTGTGTTTCGTTGCCAAGGAATCTCCATTTTGTTCGATCCGTCAGTTGTTGGACAGTGGGATTGTTTCCACTTTTTGGCTATTGTGAATAATGCTACTGTGAACGTTGGCGTATGCCGTAGCGTTTTGTAAAAACCTAGCGGACAGCTCTTTCTACTCTGTGCCACAATTATCTGTTGGTGTGTCTGCTTTTCACCCCATTGCCCACTCACTCACCAGGCAGTAACATTCCTATGGGCGGTGTGCACATAGGGGGTCACTCCTGCAGTGCACAGGAACCAGCGCATAACAGACATTCTATAATGTCTGCAAAATAATGAATCCAGTCCTTCCACCACCTTTGGCAGCAGCCAGAATAGCCCTGGCCATTCCTGTATTTGGCAGTTAAACAATCAAAGGGGCAAAATTCTCTCCTCTGATACTTCCTTCCTCCCTCTTTGATCTAGGGCTTCAATAATCTCACGCTCGGTTTTTTAAAAACATTGGCCTCACAGTTCTTCCTTTTCGTAAGACACAACACAACTTACAAAGGTCATTAATTTTGCCTAGACAATTTGGATATTTGGGAAATCTTATTAAACTGTTGTTATGCACCAGTGACAGCTTGGACACACTACACACAAACCCACCATCAACCTCAGATATGGGAGAGAATACCAGCCAGCATCCATTATACATCCTTATGGAGTGAGAGAATTGAGAACAATACGAATTGCTCTCCAGTGCTGGGTATTGATAGGTTACTGTATAGTCAAGGACTAGGCAGAAAATAAAAATCAGTGTGGAGTATCAGGACTGAAAAACAGTACATTCAGTAAGAAAACCATTTTTGTCTGGCTAAATATCACATCTGGAGAGTGGCTGTAGTATGAGGGTCTGTATGTGGCAATAAATGTATGGGATCACTGAGAACGTAATGTTCTAATAACCGGAAGAGAATTACTGAATCAGAATGAAACAAGTATCTCAGATCATGTCTCCGAGAAACACTGAGCCTGTGCATCTCAGAGTGAATGTACATGTAAATGAAAGAGAGAGGTGGAGAGAAGCAAGATGTAGTTCGAGAGGTGTGTTTGCAGCTGACCGATAATAAACTCCCTTCTGGATGAGTAAGATGGGTATATTGTGCCTATAAGCTTGAGAGCACCTGAGTACAGGATCATCTTGCCATCCTTTTCCGTCTTTATCCCTGCAACACTGCAAACATGAAACCATCTACATTGACTCACCTCTCTTAAAAGCTGTGCTGTGTGAAAAAAAAATAATTGGATAATAAGATGATTAAATTACTTGTCTGACAATTTCTGAATGTTGACTGGTGATGTCAGCTATTGTGGCAGGAATCAATTGCTCTTCCTGTCCCTTACCACACCAAAAATAGCACAGTCCACCTGGAGATGACAGAAGAAATCAAGAGAGATCATAAAATGTTCCGAAGCTCCAGAGAAAGGAGTAAAGCTCAAGAAAGTTTCAAAGAAGATTTTTCCATAAAACTGTTTTACAAAAGGAAGATCATTTAGCCAGAATGTCCGTGATTTGACCTGTTACAGAACAAAATGTTATTTCCAGATTTAGATTACTTAGCTACAAACAAGCACAATGATTTTTTTTTTCAAAAGATATTTTAGAATATTGTGTGGGACCTATGACATAGTAAAAAATAAATTCGTTTTAGAGAGATATATATCCCGGAAGAGTGAAACATAAATATTTCATGCAATGTAACTGAAGAATGTGTTTAACACAAATCACAACTTTGCACCCACGAGAAACATTTGGGGTCAACTTTTGCACCATGAAAACAGAAAAAAATAACATACATCTAAATATTTCATAATGGAAACACAGCAAATACATTTACTGGTCAATTCTCACACACAGAAAGACTTTGCTTTGCACTCGTTTCCTTAAAAAGTGACACATACATAAAGATGACAAATTCCTTTTTTTAATGAAGTTTTTATTTTCCAGGAAATCCATGTTGATCTGAAGAGAGGGATGTGCAAGGGTCCCTTATCAACAGGATTTAATGTCACAGCAGCACAGAAGCTGAAAGATGGAATGGTGGTGCAGCATTGATGAAAAGATCCGTCATCCGCTTTTCCTTCCTCTGCTTTTCTTTTCTGGGCTTCTTTTTCGGCCTCTACATGTGAGCCATCTCCTGCTCCGTAATAAATGACATTGGTCCCATGAAATGTATGAGCTTTTCACAGTATAAAATAGCATTGGATAAAGGTATTCTTCATCCATCCATTACCAGTCTCACCATCACAGACCCAGCTCAGTGGAGCTCACCATCATCAGGAAATCATTCTTCTGTTATTATAATAAATGATTTTGAAAAGCAGACCATGCTTTTTCTTTCAAAAATATAAGGATATAGGGGCGCGTGGGTGGCTCAGTCGGTCAAGCTTCCGACTTCAGCTCAGGTCATGATCTCATAGTCCATGGGTTCAAGCCCCACATCGGGCTCTGTGCTGACAGCTCAGAGCCTGGAGCCTGTTTCAGATTCTGTGTCTCCTTCTCTCTCTGTCCCTCCCCTGCTCACATTCTGTCTCTCTTTCTCTCAAAAGTAAATATACATTAAAAAAATTCAAAAATATAAGGATATAGCAAGCATATAATAATTCCATCATATACTCTTACATGTAGACTCCTGGATAAATGATCTTCTGCTAAACTTCATGAGATGAAAGAAGAGTTCAAAGAGGATCCACGTCTTATTTCGATAAGATACAGGGATATATTTTCCTTGAAATAAGAAAATCTGACATAAAGCAACAACCAGTATAAAAGATTGTGATCAAAAAAAAAAAAAACCAAACAGTTGTATGAAAAATGGTAAAGATTTGTGTTGTCAAACTTGATTAAATTACACACAGAATAATCTTGAGGAACACAGAATTTTTAAAAGTCGATTATTAAAATAATATTGAATGAAAATGAAAATATTAGCAAAGTTGGCAGATAAATTGGATAGATTACAAATATTCAATTAATGAGTGGACGTTGGGCAGCAAAAGACAGAGCAAGTAGATTAAAGAAATGTTCAAAAGCATGGTTGGAGAGAATTTATCCAAACTAAGCATTTTTAATTTTTGAGAATAAGATAACCAAAATTGACAAATAAACACCCTTACCAAGACATATAAGGATCAAGTTTTCAAAGAAAAATAAAGAACTGAAAAGTGGCCTTTGGATTAGCCAATCCAGAAGTTAGGGTAATAGTCAAACTTCCTGAGAGAGCAGTCTATTCTCATGACCTTCTTTTCTTCACCTCCAACTTAATCCTCAACCAACTCATTGTGATTTCCACTCATTCCACTTCTATCGCCGAGAAACTTCTCTCACCAAGAAAAACCAATGTTTTCTTGTAAGTAAATCCAAAGGACACTTTTCAGCCTTCATTTTGCTTGACCTCCCTGCCACACTGGATACCACTGTGTATTCTTTTTGAGAAATATCCTTTTCCTTGGTTTCAAAGGTGTCAAACTTTCCTAGTTTCCTTATCCACCTTTTCTAAGTAGGTTAACTCATTCTCCTTTTCTGGTTCCACCTTTTACCCAGCCTAAAGTTGGGCAATCTTCTAGACTCTGTCTTTCTTGTTGATGCCATCTACACAGCTTCTGTGGGCAACTCCGTCTTCTCGCCGAGCTTCCACTACCATGAATACGTCAACAACTCCCGAATCCATATCTCTTAAATCTCCTTTCCCACGAGCTCCATCCAGATCCACACATCTGATTCCCTGGATATGGCTAGACCTGACCTCACAATGTTTCTCCCCTCCATTCCCAGTCGTGTTCCTGTGCCATTATTCCCTAACTCAGTAAATGGCACCATAATCTATTCTGCTGCTCAAACCAGAAATCCCAAAGCTATTTTTTACTTTTCTCTCTTGCATACACTCAAATATCTAGTCATGTTGATTCAACACGTTGAGCATTTTTCATGTCTGTATATCTCTTTTCACCCCCACTACTCCCACCCTGTCAAAAGCACAATTATCTTTTAACTAGACTCCTGTAATAGCCTCAAATCTGGCTTCCTAGCAACCAATCTTGTGTCCCGCACCTAAATCCATTCACTATTCTGCAACCAGAGAGATCTTTCATGTAACCTACCTATCCACCACTTACAGCTGTTTAGGACTTTTCATTTTGGTTATTATTTTAGGAAAAATATCTCAGGTCTCAAATAATCTTAGAGAACTCTTGATCCTGTATACTTTAGGCATCGCTGTCCTCTTTACTTGATTACCCTCCAGTCTTTTTCATATGTAGCGACTGTTCCTCTTCACTCCTTGTATTGGAGTTATTTCCTTTTGTCTATATATTTTTCTTTCTTTCCCACTTCTTAACTCTTGACCTATCCAACTCTGACTCATCATTCAAGTTTCTTCTTTTGAGTTATGGCTTTCTCAGGGAAGCTTCTCTTTCCTCCATAGCTAAGTTAAATTCTATCCAGAAAATAAATAATCCAATTTAAAAATAGACCAAAATGCTTAACAAAGAATACATACAGATGGCAAATAAGTCCATGAAAATATGCTCCTCATCATATGTCATCAGGACAATGCAGATTAAAACAACAATGAAATACCACTATACACTTACTAGAATGGAAAAAATCTGAAACACTGACAATGCCCAGTGCTGGCAAGGATGTAGAGCAACAGGAACTCTCATTCAGTGCTGATGAGAACGCGAGATGGTACGGCCATTTTGGAAGATAGTTTGGCAATTTCTCACAAAACTAAACATATTCTTACTTTATGATGCATCAATCTTGCTCCTTGGTATTAACCTAAAGGACTTGAAAACATATCCACATAAAAACATGCACATAGATGTTTATAAAAGTTTTCTTCACTGTTGCCAAAAATTGGAATCAGCCATATTATCCTTCAGTAGATTAATGGATAAGTAAACGATAAACCCAGACACTGGAATATTATCCAGCACTAAAACAATGAACTATGAAGCCATGAAAAGATATGGAGAAATCTTAATGCAATTACCAAGGGAAAGAAACCAGTCTGAAAAGTCTACATACTGTATGATTCCAACTATATAACACTCAGGAAAATGCACAACTGTAGAGACAGTAAAAAGATCAGTGGTTGCCAGGGGTGGGGAGGTGGGAGGGGTGAATAGGAGGAGCACAGAATTTTTAAGGCACAGAAAATGTTTTGTGTGATACTATAATGATGGATATATGTCATTATATATTTATATAACCCCACAGAATGTAGAAGGAAGAATAAGTGAACTTGATAGCTCAGTAGAAATTATCCAATCTGAAAAATAGAGAAAAAAAATATTGAAGAAGAAGAAAAAGAAATACATTGCAAAACATCAGGCATACCAACATACATACAATGGGAGACGGAAGGAGGCAGATTTTCTTTTTAAGAAATAATGATTGAACACTTCCCAATTTTTATAAAAACACTAACCTACACATCTAAGAAGCTGAACAAACTCTAAGTATGTTGTAAACGAAGAGATCCACATTGAGAAACATCATGCCTGATTATAGAAAACCAAAGAAAAAGAGAAAATTTTGAAAGTAGCAGGAGAAAAATGACATGATGTCAAGGAGACCAGGACAAGGCCAGGTGTCCAGCCAGCCAGAGATGTGTCACTGGTCTGGTAACCCAGGGACACTCCGGTCCTGGTCCCCAGTCGTGCTGGTTGCGGGTGCGATGTGTAGGCCACTTTTATATTATTTCCCCCATGCCCCATCCACCACCAGCTTGGGATCATATTGTGGGGCTTGGGGCAGAGTTCAGGACACTGGTAGTGAAGACAGAGTCATCCTGGCCACAGCCCATGCTACTGCAAAAGCAGCTCCCCTCCCAACGACACAGATGAACAATAAACTTCTTATCAGAAGCTATGGAGGCCAGAAGGCAGGAGGGTGACATTTAAAATGCTTTAAGAAAAAGCTGTCAACCACTAATTTTATATTCAGCAACACTATCCTTCACAAAATTAATAGAAAGAATGGCATTCCCGGATAAACAAAGAGAATTAAGAGAATTTGTTGCTAACAGGTCTATATTACAAGTACTAATGAAGGAAGCCTTTCAGGCTAAAAGGAGATGATGTCAGTTATTTGAATGCACAAAATGAAAATCACTGGAAATGGGAAATATGTAGGTCAATGTAAAATATTAAGGTTATATTAATTATACATAAATAAATATATTGTATAGTCTCTATTGTATCTTGTTTTGAAATGTTTACATTGCATAAAGCAATAATTATAACACTGTATTACTGCATTTTAACATATATTGATGCAATGTATACAATAAGAGAAGTACAAAGAGGGGATAGGAGTGTACGTTTTGGTGACATGAAGCTGCTCACCCACAACCTGTTGAGCTCGCATGTGCGGGGGGTGGGGCCCCGTGGCTTCCCTCTGTGCCTCCAGGCCACCGAGGTCCGCATCAACCCCGTGGAGTCAACCCCAACTTTGTGGCATGTATGATAACCAAGGTGGAGTGGGCAGCGCTTCGGTAGGCAACGGATACCTTGCACCTGGTCGAGGTACCCAAAGAACCAATTGAAGGGAATGAGCAAGATGAGAAGTTCCTGAGGAAGATGCACCACATGCTGCTGGAGGTGGACGTGCTGGAGGGCACCCCGCAGTGCGCAGAGTCTGGACGTCTGTTTCCCATCAGTCGTGGGATCCCCAGCGTGCCGCTGAGTGAGGAGGAAACCGAGACTTAATCGTGCCAGTTGGCTGGTTTTTCATTCTGTAACTGTGTATCCCTTGATTCAAGGTCATGTGTATCCCCAACCCTTGACCTAGTGATACGTGAAACAGTGTTCTTGAGCTCGATATATATTTTTTCTCATTAAAGGTTCAAAACCAAAAAAAAAAAAAAAAAAAAAAAATGAGCCTGTATTAATCTGAAATAGATTGTGATAAATTGAGATGCATATAAGAATTGTTATAGCAACAACTAAGAAAACAACTAAAAAATATGGTACAAAGTCTACAGGGAATTTAAATAGAAACCTGAAATATTTATGTAATACACTAGGAGGCAGTAAAGGAGGAACCCAGGAACAAAGGAGGCAGGGGACACAAAAACCAAGGAGGAAAATGACCTATATAAATACAATCATATAAATAAATTAGATTGACATGAATAGTTTAAATATCCTAATCAAAAGGCAGAGATTATCGCATTGGAATTTTTTTTTTAAAGCCAGAGCCAATGGTATGCCACCTATGGAAAACACATCTTAAATTCAGACATGAATAGGCAGAAAGTAAAGGATAGAACAAGATTTACAATGCTAAGTAACAATTGAGCTAGAGTGGCTATATTAATCTATGACAAAATAAACTTTGAAACAAGAAATATTACTAGAGATGAAAAGGGTCAATATAAACCATAAAGATATAACCATTACAGGTTTATATGCAACTATTTAAAAAGCTTCAAAATACATGAATCAAAAAATGATGGGATTGATGGAGAAATAGACAATGTAACAACTAGAGATTTCAAGAACTCTCAGTAATTGACAAAACACTACACAGATATTCAGTAATGATATAGAAGACTTGGACAATACTATCAACCAACTTAACATATTTAGAACACATTATCCAGTTATTAAGGGATGCACATTCCTTTTAAGCAGACATGGAACATTCTCCAAGGTAGTCTATATGTTAGGCATAAAACAAGGCTCAATAACTCCAATGGACTGAAATCATACAAAGCATATTCTCTAACCACAACAGAACTAAATTAGAAATCAATAACAGCAAGAAATCTGGAAAAACCCAGTTATTTGGAATTTAAATAACATACTTCCATATAATTAATGGCTCAAAGAAATAGTCACAAGGGTCGTTATAAAGTACTTTGAACTGAATGAAAACAAAAGCACAATACATCAAAGTTTATGAAATGCAGTTTGAACCAGCATTAAATACCTATATCAGAAAAGAAGAAAAGTCTCAAATTAATAATTGACATCTACATTAAGAAAGTAAGAAAAGAAGAGTAAAATAAATGACAGGAAACAGAAAACAATGAAATCAAAAGTTAGTTCTTTGAAAAGATCAACAAAATTGACAACCTTGAGCATAACCAATTGAGAAAAGAACAGAGAAAAAGAAAACAAGCAAAACCAAGAGGAAATGAGGGTACATATTACTAACTCTACAAAAAATAAAAGAATTATAATATTATGAGTAACTTTAGACCAAAGAAAATAGACAACATGGATAAAATTAACAGATTCTTAAAAAGAAATTCCAAAAAACTCATTCAAAAAGAAAAATAAAATTCTGAATAGACCTATAACAAGTAAAGAAATTGAATTCATAATTAAAATCTTCATACAAAGAAAACTCAACTTGGTTTCACTGGTGAATATGATCAAATACTTAAAGAAGAAATATTACCAATTCTTCACAAACTTGCTCAAGATACAGAGAAGAAGGAAGCATTCCCCACCTCATTCTATGAAGACAAAATTACCCTGATAACAAAGGCAAAGACATTACGACAAAAGAAAACTAAAGACCATTATCCATCATAAATATGAAAATCTTAAACATAACATTATCAAATTAAATTTACCAACATATCAGCAAATTACATACTACACCAAGTGTATTCTTACCCTGTGGTTTACCCAAGAATGCAATAAAGAGCATATATGAAAAATATACAGCTTCTATCATATTGAAGGGTAAAAGACTGATTCTCCCCTAAGATCATGAATTAGGCATGAATGTCTGCTTTCAACAAATCTATTCAACATAATACTGGATAGTCTAGATAGTAAAATAAAGTCCCTCCCAAAAAAAAAAAAAAAAAAAAAAGAATAAAAGAAAAAAGGCATTAAAATTGGAAATAAACAAATATAACTGTTTTTTTGACAAATGACATGATACTATATGCAGAAGATACCAAGCAATAAAAAAAGAAAACTTAACATTATATTACAATATAATATCTAACAAGTTTATAAAGGTCACAGGATCTAAGATCAGCATACAAATATCAGTTGTATTTCTATGTACTAGTAATGAAGAATTCAAAAATGAAATTAAGAGAACAATTCCATTCACAATAGTATCTAAAAATAATACAATAATGGAATAGAATACAGAGTGCAGAAATAGACCCACTGATTTTCAACCAAGTATGGCCCACTGATTTTCAACAAAGATGCAAAAGTAATTAAACGGAGAAAGGATATCCTATTAAATGAATGGCACTGGAACAAATGGAACTCATAGCAAAAAAAAAAAGAAAAAAAATCATACTTTATACAAGAAAAATTAACTCATTGGGGAATCATAGATCTAAATGTAAAATGTTCCTGGGGTGCCTGGGTGGCTCAGTCTGTTAAGTGTCCAACTTTGGCTCAGGTCATGATTTTGCGGTTCGTGAGTTTGAGCCCCGAGACGGGCTCTGTGCTGACAGCTTGGAGCCTGGAGCCTGCTTCGGATTCTGTGTCTCCCTCTCTCTCTGTTCCTCCCCCACTCACACTCTGTCTGACTCTCTCTCAAAAATAAATGAAGATTAAAAAAAAAAAAAAAAAACCTTGTTTTAATGTAAATGTTCTAGGGAGTTCAAGGGATTTGGAGTCTGATTAAAGAAAAAGACACGACTGTGAGAGGCAGAACACATACACTTTATTGAGTGGAGGTTGGATAGGATTGCGTAAAAGAAATTTCTCACGGTATGAAACCATCCAGAGGCTGGCTATCAATCAGATGGGAGAAGGGCAAGGGGACCGTTGAAGAAGAAGAGAATCAGAGAGGGTGGATGCATGCCTAGCTGCTGTCACTCAGCCATGAAGCAGAGTCTCTTGGTCAGAGAGCTCCTTGGGGATTTATACCTTTTCTAATGTTCAGCAGATGCTGGGTGAGGTTTCACAAGGTATGCACAGTCAGCAATCTCTACATATGCTTGTTTAGGGCTATTTTTAAAAATATCAGGGTGTGTAAAAACTTACACCGATGGGCTTTGGAGCTACTAAGGCTCAGCCTGCAGTGAAGAAATAAACAACCTAGGGGGCCAATAAACAGAAACCACCTTTGGGTCATTTATATAACAAATGTTAAACTATAAATTTTTAGAAGAAAATATTGGAGAAAATCTTTGTGACTCAGATTTATGCAACGAGTTCTTAGACATGACACTGAAAGCAAGATCCATTAAAAATAATTTGGTAGGTTGAACATTAAAACTTTTGTTCCATGAAGGACCCTATTAATGGAATGAAAATACAAACTACAGACCAGGAGAAAACACTGGCAAATCACACAACCTGGAAAGTTGGTGTATCTATAATATATAGAGAATTCTCTAAACTCAATAAGAAATCAAAAAAATTCAAACAGAAAATGGACAAAGATTTGATGAGAAACTTCATAAAAACAGAGACACAGCAAGTAGGCACACGTTCAACTTCACTAGCTATTGGGCAAAGACAAACTAAAGCCGGAATGAGATACCACTGCACACCTATTAGAATGGCTAAAATTAATGCTGACCATAGCAAGTGCTCACAAAAATGTGGAACAGTTGGACCTCTTACATAGTGCTGGCTGGAATGCAAAATGGGAGAGCCGCTCTGAAAAAACAGCACGGCAGTTTCTTAGAAAGTTAAAGATACACTACCATACAATTGAGAAATCACACTCCTGGGTGTTTATCCTAGAAATATAAAAACATGTTCATACAAGAATGTGGACATGAATGTTCACAGCAGCTTTACTTGTAATAGCCCCAAATGGAAACAATCTAAATGTTCTTCAATGGACAAATGGAAAAACAAACTATGTACATCCATACAATGAAAAATTACTCAGCAATGAAAGTAAAGAACCTACCAACCCAAGCGACAGCATGGACGGATCTCAGGAGCATTATATGAAGTAAAAGAAGCCAGACACAAAGACGACGTGTTGTGAAATGCCAGAAAATGTAATTTATAGAGGCAGAAGCAGATTAGTTATTGCACAGAGTTGAAATTGTAATGAGGATTAACTGCAAATGTGCATGAGGGACCTTTGAGGGGTGACACAAATGGATTATGGTAATAACTGCACGACTCTATAAACTTACTGAGAATCTTTCAATTGTATGTTTCCAATGGGTGAATTATTCCTAAGTAAAGTTGTTTCTCAAAAAGCATAATTGGCTGCATAAAATATGACAATGTAGAATAAGATTTATAATATATGTAAAAGTAAAGTGTAACTCACAATAGCACAAGGATAGGGAGAAGAGAAATGGAAGTATACTCTTGTAAAGTTCTCAGATGTAAAATGGCGTAATATCACATGAAAGCAGACTGTGATAAGTTAAAGATCTATATTATAAACCCCCAAGTTGAAATAACAAAACAAAGAGCTAACTATAATATGCTAACAAAGGGAACAAAATGGAGTCATACCCCCCCACACACAAAAAGCTCAATCCAAAAGAAAGCAGAAGACAAAAAAAAAGGAACAAAAATAGATAAGACAAAGAGAAAAGAAATAGCAAGATTATAGATTTAAATTTAACCATATTAATAATCATATTAGATGTAAATTGCTTACACACACCAATTAAAAAGCACAGACTCTCAGATTAGATTTAAAAAAAACCAAGACTCAGGTATTTGCTGCCCACAAGAAAAGCACTTCAAATATTAAGACACAGGTAAAAGTAAAAGGATACTACCACTAATGAAAAAAAATGTAGGGTAGATCTATTAAAATCAGACAAAGTATATTTTAAAAGAAAGAATATTACCAAAGGTAAATAAAATCATTTCATAATAATAAAGGGATCAATTCATGAAGAACTCACGACAATCCTAAACAGTATGCACCTAATAACTGAACTTCAAAATTCATGAAGCAAAAAACCAATCAAGCTACAAGGAGAAATAGACAAGTCCATGATGAGAATGTATTTCAAAACCCATCTAAATAATTTATAGAACAAAGAGAAAATCAGCAAATACACTGAAGATTTGACCAGCAATAAATCAACTTGATGTTAGGGCACCTGTGTGGCTCAGTCAGTTGACTCTTGGTTTGGACTCAGGTCATGATCTCATGGTTGGTGGGACTGAGCCCCACAGCAGGCTCTGTGCTGACAGTGTGGAGCCTGCTTGGGATTCTCTCTCCCCCCTCCCTCTCTCTCTGTCCCCATACCCCCACTTGTTTGTGTGCACTCACGTTTTCTCTCTCTTCAAATAAATAAATAAACTTTAAAAAAATCAATAAAGAAATCAACTTGATGTAACTGACATCCTCAGAGCACTCTGGCAAAAACAGCAAGATTTCACATTCTTTTTAAGTCCACAGAACATTTACCAAAATAGATCATATTCTGTGTAATGAAATAAGGTTCAATAAATTTAAAATATCTGTGTCATACAAAATACACTCTCCGACCACAATGGAATTCTAATTTTGTTTGAACATAACCATGATAAAAATATTTTAAAATCTAAAACAAGAAAGAAAGAAATCAATAACAGAAAGATATCTAGGGGTGCCTGGGTGGCTCAGGTGAGCGTCTGACTTCATTCAGCTCAGGTCATGGTCTCACACTTTGGGTGTTTGAGCCCTGCCTCGGCTCTCTGCTGTCAGTGGAGAGTCCACTTCAGATCCTCTGTGCCCTTCTCTTTACTCCTCCCCTGCTCATGCTTTCTCTCTCTCTCTCTCTCTCTCAAAAATGAGTAAACATTATTTTTTTAAAAAGATAACTAGAACATCCTCCAAATATGTGAAAACAAAATAAAACACTTAAAAAATAATACATGGCTCAAAGAAGAAATCAGAGAAATTGTAAAATTATAAAGTGTTTTGAACTAAATGGAAATGAAAATGTAACTTTTCAAAATTGGTTGGAAATGGGAAAAGGAACTTCAGTGCTTACCTCAACCACAAATTCAAAAATTAGGTCAGAGACCTAAATATAAAACCTAAAGTGTTAAACTTCTAGAAGAAATCATAAGAGAAAATCTTTGTGATCATAGGAAACATAAGATTTCTTTCACAGGAAACAAAAAGTAGAGACCATGAAAGAACATAAAAAGATAGCCTTCATCAAAATAAAAAAAACATCTGCTGCTCAAAATACAGTTAAGGAAAAGAAAAGATGAGCCCCAGACTGGGAGAAAATATTTGCAAAACAATATCTGACAAAGGACTCATATTCAGCATATTTGAATAACTCCCAAAACACAACAGTTTTAAAAGCCTGGTTTAAAATACTGAGCAAAATATTTGAACAAACATTTCACCAAAGAAGATATATAGATGACAAAATAGGCACATGAAAAGATGCTCATTATAATTGGTCTCTAGGGAAATGTAAATGAAAACCAAATGAGACACCACAACATTATTAGAAAGGGGAATTTTTTTTAGCTATCAGTACTAAGTGCTGGTGAGAATATGGAGCAAATATATGTCTATACAAGGTGATGGTGTGAATAGAAAATGCCATGGCAAACAGTTTGACCGTTTCCTATAAAATCACACACACAATTGCCATATGACCCATCAATTTCAACCCCAGATATTTACCCAAGAGAAATGAAACATTTGTCCCTCAAAGACCTGTTCACCAACGTTTATGGCAGCCTAATTCATAACGGCCCAAACCAGGAAACAACCTGAATGCCCATCGACCGGTGAATACATAAATGGTGGTGGAGTCTTACAATGAAATACTACATCGGAATAAGAAGGAAGGAACTACACAGGCAACAGTATCAACAAAGCTCGAGTGCATTATGCTGAGGGGAAAAAAAAAAAAAAGCCAGACACAAAGGTTCTACACAGTATGATTCCATTTATATGATGATCTGGAAAAGGTTAAACTATAGACATCAATCAGATGAATGGTTGTCAGGGGATGGGGTGGAAACAGGGCATCAACTACAAAGGAGACAGAAGAACTTCTTGGGACAGTGGAAATACCCTGTTACAGATGCTAGCGGTGGTTACATGATCATGGATGTCAACATACACCAAACATTCTGTCTAAATGAGGTGAATTTTATTGTACATAAATTGTTCTTGACTTCAGAGAAAGAATATAGGGAAGAGGGTATGCTGACTGGGATGCCTGGGCAGCTCAGTCGGTTGGACGGCCGACTTCAGCTAGGATCATGATCTCACAGCTCATGAGTTCGAGCCCCACATGGGGCTCTGTGCTGACAGCTCAAAGCCTGGAGCCTGCTTCGGATTCTGTGTCTCTCTGTCTCTCTCCCGCTCACATTCTGTCCTTCAAAAATAAACATTAAGAATGAATAAATAAACACATACATACATACATACATACATACATAAATACATAAATAAATATTGGCTAAGAATTTTCAGTACTTAAAATCATAACTCTTTATTTCAGAAATTTGTTCTAAGATTAGAAGAGGATAAATAAAAATAAATTCACAATTTAAAGCATGCTAAGACTGTGGAAGTGAAAAGGCAACAAGAAAACCTTAAAAAGCTGTGGAGGGAGCAGGGGGTTAGGTATTCAGCAAAAGAAAGTCAACAAAATTACCTGTAAATAGACAATAATTAGATTGATGGGACTTTTTGACAGCAACAGAAGTCTGATGGGATATCCTCAAAGTTTTGTGAAAAAATAACTTCGAATCTAGAAAAATCTATCCATCTGAACTACCATTCAGAGTAAGGGGGATAAAGGATAATTTTTGATAAACAAAGATGGAAAGAACTTAGCACTAACAAACCCCCACTGAAAGACTTAACTAAAGGCTGTAGTATTTTTACAAAGTAGGAAATTGAACTCAGAAGGAAGTAGAGAGATGCAAGAAATAATGGTAAGTAGGGAAAGTGGCAAGCACATCAATAAACCTAAGAGTAATAACAACAATAACCACAAATGTTGGGGGAATAAAACAAAATGGTGGTATACTACTTAGCAATAAAGAGGAATGAACTATTGATACACTCAACAACATGGAGAGATCTCAGGTACACTATGCTATGTGAAAAGAGCCAACTTCAGAAGGTCTCATGCTGTATGATCCCATTTATATGACATTCTCAAAGCGAGACAGTTATTGAGATAGAGAACAGATTCGTGGTTGCTGGTGAAAGAGCGGGGGTGACAGTAAGACTAAAGGGAATATCACAAGGGAGATCTTTGCGATGGTGGGTCAGTTCCGTATCTTGATTGTGGTGCTGGTCACACAAATCTACACACGTGAGAAAACGACCCAGAACTGCAAACAGACATTGAACCAGTGTCAACTTCCTGTTTTTGATATCGCACTATAGTTACATAAGATGTAACTTTTAGGGGCGCCTGGGTGGTTCAGTCAGTTAAGCATCTGACTTCGTCTCAGGTCGTGATCTCGCAGTTCGTGGGTTTGAGGCCCATGTCAGGCTCCTGGCTCAGAGCCCGGAGCCTGCTTCGGATTCTGTTTCCCTCTCCTGCTCATACTCTGTCTCTCTCTCTCTCAAAAATAAATAAACATTAAAAAATTAACGATAAAAAAAGATGTAACTTTTAGAGGGAACGGGTGGACGATACAGGGATCTCTCTGTACTATCTTTGCAACTTCCTGTGAAACTGTAAGTATTTCAAAAAGTGTTAAAAAAAAAAAAAAGTAAGATGGAGCCAGTAAATAATAAAAATATGGAAGATGACAGGGGAGATTAGAATAAACCATTTTAAGGTCTTCTTAAGGTCGGGAAGAGGACGAAGACATTCATTAACTTTAAACCTAAGTCAAATATGTCATGAAAAATTTAAGGAAGATGCTAAAAAAAATAGAAAAAGAAAGTATAGTTGGTAAACCAGACAACGATGGGGGAATGATAATAAGGAAAATAATTCAGGAGAAGCAGTGAAAGGAAAAGGAAAAAGAGTAAAGTGGCTTGTTAAAACATATATTCAAAAAAACTATAACTCTAATACTAGTAATAATGAGTCTGAAAACATTTTAAAAAGTAATCCAATCCATAATAATAACAAAAGAACTACAGTATCTGTGAAGCATCTAAATGAAAATTATGTGTGGCCTACGAAGAAAGCTACAAATATTTATCTGGTAAGTTCTGTTAATAGTTATCCAGCCTTGAGAGATAAGGAAAGAAGACTGAGTTCCAAATTTGTCCATGAACAGCATGTGCTTGATAAGGAAGCAAAAGTAACCATCTTGTGCTGGTCTGCAAGCCCTCACTTTTCAGAATGCTCTAGTAGTTTCTAATGTATCGAACGTTGACTAACTGACTAAAATAAAGGATATAAGCCAGTAAGTGCTCTCAGAAAGCGGTGTGAGGAGTAAGCAGTCTGTACACGTTAATCCCCGTTTGCGATGTCACAGGCCCGGGGCGACTGGTGAGTCGAGAGCTCCTACTTCTCCCTGCAGCAGGTGTCAGTTCTGATACGGTCCATGGCTCCATGAACCCTCACCGTCGCCCCACGCAGAAGATACTACTATTGTTCTCCTAGAAGATACCTGCTGTTACTTGCAAGTGAGGAAACTGAGGCAGAGAGAGAGGTTACGCAACCCGCCTGAGGTTTTTGGGTTTTGAACTTGAGAAGGCTGGCTCCAGTGCCCATGCTCTAAATGCCTCTGCAAACTAACTTTTAAATAAAAGTGGGAGGATAAATCTGGCCGGTGAAGAAAATACCAGTGGAGTCAGACCAGCCCTGACCACTATCTCAAGGTGCAATAAACAGTGTGATATCACATGAAAATAGACAAAGGGAATTGGTAGAACAGAACCAATAACTGAGAGATGGGATCTACCACGTACATCAATTTAATTAAAGGTGTACCTAAAATCAGATCTAGTGATTTTAATAAATTGCGTTAGCACAATGAACTGACAACTGCAAGAGGAATGTAAAGATTCACTCCAAGAATTTCTCTTTTTGCCGCACACAAACAGAAATCCCAGCTGGAATAAAGAGTTAAAGGAAACAAGACTGTATCATTAAAAAAAGAGAACAAGTATTATTAAACATTTATCAACCTCTTGAGGTAGGAGGAATGCTTATGTAATAAATCACAAAGGGAATCAGCAACTGAGTTGATAACATAAAAATGTAAATTTTCTATTAACTGAATAAAAACTCAGAAAGAAAATTCAGAGATAAAGGCAAACAAAAAAATTACAACAAACATAATTCAGAATCATACCAAACACAACTGTACTGTTATGTCACGGTGCTTTAAATTTGAAGGATTGGTTGGCATCTTTAAAACAGAAAGAATTTTCAGAAATCAAAGAGCAAAATACTCACACCCCAGAAGAAAAATTGACATATGCAGGAAATCTACAGAAGAGACACTAAAGGTCAAAAAAGTTATTTTTAATTCAGTAAGAGATGCAAATGAAAACAACAAGTTGTTTTACATTTCCCCTTGCTGACAAAGATTGCTTTTTAATAATGGTAGTAAGATTATAATATAGATATAAACTCAGGCAAGCTTTCTGTAATGCAATTTAGCAAAAACAGTATAGTTACATTGTGTGTGATTTTGAATTAGGTAAGTTAAATAGCAGGATATAAACACCTTAAGCAAATTGTACTTTATCAGCACTGGATGTTGTATGTAAGTGATGAAGCACTGAACTGTATATTGCACTGAAACTTGAAACCAATATTGCAGTGTGTTGGCTAACTAAAATTTAAATGAAAAATTTAAAAAAACTAATTAAAAAAGTGTACTTTATGTGCAAAATTTGAAATAATACAAAGCCCAGCATTTTCAGTTCTTGAAAAACAGCAATATTACAGAGCTTTCCAACCAAGTGAATTGTAAACAGTGAAATAGCATGGCACTTAGGACTGCGGACTCCAGAGCCAGGCTGTGTGTGTTTTAATCCTGCTGTTTACAAGCGACACCATTTACAAGCTCTGTAACCTGGACAAGTTGCTTTATCTACTTGTGTCTTGGCTTCTTCATCTATGAAGTGGGAATCATAATAATCACCATCTTAGACGATGTCACGAGTATTAAATGAGTTAATATATTTAAAGTACTTAGAACACAGCCCGGCATGTATATTACATAGGGTTTGTTTTGACAGTGAGGATGGGAAGGATGATGACTGATGTTGCCACATGATGGCACCATGTTAGCAGAAAACAAATAGACCCTTTGACTATCGTCTGTCATTATCCTGGGACCCATATTGCTGCTAAATGCTAGAAGTTCTGCAGATGACTTTAGTGGATACTTATTACTTTACTATAATACACAGTAAAAATAAGCCTATAGTAAAAAGTAATTGTAAAACTTGAATGTTAAACTATTTGTATATTTAAAAGAATGTTTGTTAAATAATAATACAAATGGTAACCCCAAAAACTTTAAAATGGAAGCTAAGGGCACCTGGGTGGCTCAGTCAGTTAAGCGCATGAATTGATTTCATTTCAAGTCATGATCTCATGGTTCATGAGTTTGAGCCCTGCGTTGGGCTCTGTGCTGGCAGTGTGGAGCCTGTTTCGGATTTTCTCTCTCCTTCTCTCTCTGCCCCTCCCCTACTCGTTCTTTCTCTCTCTCTCTCTCTCTCTCTCTCTCAAAATAAGTAACTAAACTTAAAAAACAAGCCATTATGATATACTACACCTTTTGAAATTCATATCAGAAGAACGCTGAAAAACAAAGAATCATTAAAGCAAAAATACACCACAACTCTTAATGATTTATGCACACCAAGAATACCCTCTCCCACACGCTTTACATTTATTCCAATGGAAAATCAATCTTGGATTTGCAAGGTCTTCAGGAACACTCCCGTCACACAAAATGCAACCACCTGGTAAAGGCAGAACCAATAAGCATGCAATGGTCAAGACCCTTTATGTACTGGCATAAAAACACATAAAGCAATTGCTATAAAATTTTCAAGGAAGAACTGACAAAAAAAGTAAACTAACAGACTTCCTGTTTTAAATAAATTAGGTATACCTAGAAAATACCCATTTTCTATTTATCTACAAAGAAAATCTCAGAAATTTTTCAAAAATAGAATTTGTACAGGCCTGTTTTCTCACCACTCTATCACCAGAAAAGTTTAAACTCTTTACAAAATAGCTCCTGGGTCAGGTTGGAAGTAAAATCTATATATTGACACAATTTAGAAAATAGCTCCAAGCACAACAAATAGCAAATTTCACAGAAGGCAGTCAAAGCTGTATTCAGATGAATATTCATAGTCTTAAATTCTTTCATTATTAAACAAGAAATAATAAAACATTCAACATAGGAAGCTATAAACCTATAGAAAAAGAAGTAAGTGATTACAGTAAGGAGAAACTAATACTTAGAAAATATAGCAGAACTCCTATATCTGAGAACTAATTCTTGGAAATGGCCAATTAAACAGAAGATAAAATTTAAACAGAAATGAGAGAGAGAAAATACCAATAGGAAACCTTAAGAATAAAAAAATAAAATTCCTCTCTCAGAAATCTCACTTTTAAGTATAGCCCTAAAATTCCAAGTAACATTTAAACAAACCTAACAAAGTGGCATATTAAGAGAATCAGAGCTACAACAAAATGAAGTTTAAGAATGCAAAAATAGGGGCACCTGGGTGGCTCAGTCGGTTAAGCAGCCGACTTCGGCTCAGGTCATGATCTCGCGGTCCGTGAGTTCGAGCCCCGCGTCGGGCTCTGTGCTGACCGCTCAGAGCCTGGAGCCTGTTTCAGATTCTGTGTCTCCCTCTCTCTGACCCTCCCCTGTTTATGCTCTGTCTCTCTCTGTCTCAAAAAAATAAATAAACGTTAAAAAAAAATTAAAAAAAAAAAAGAATGCAAAAATAGTTCCATGTTACTAGGGCTAAATAGTAAAAATTTTGCCCACTTCAATAAAGGTAGAAAAGTATTTTATAAGATAGAGTATCTATCCCTGATTAATAAAAAATTTCCCAACAAAATAGGGATTGAAATACACTTCTATAATTTAGCAAAGAATACCCTTATCAAACGGTCGGCCACCAAGTAACAGTATACATATCATTTAAAAAAATGCTAGGGTGCCTGGGTGGCTCCTTTGGTTAAGAGTCCAACTTTAGCTCAAGTCATGATCTCACAGCTCCTGAGGTCAAGCCTGCATCGGGCTCTCTGCTTGTCAGCGTGGGACCCACTTTGGAGCCTCTGTGCCCTCCTGTTTCTGCCCCCACCCACTTGCACATGTGTGCTCTTTCTCTCTCTCTTTCAAAAATAAATAAACATGTTTTTAAAAAGATTTAAAAATGCTAAAGGCAATCTCATTAAGATAGACAAGACAAAGAGGTCCATAATCACTTCTGCTATTTAGGATTATGGTAGAAGTTCCACGTACCACTGTAATAATGCAAGAAAAGTAAATGAGGCCTTGCCTAAAAAAGGAGGCAGACTTATCTATATTTGCATACAACACAATATATACCTTGAAAATGGACCAAAAAATCCATTGTAAAATGACTGAGACTAATAGCAGAGTTTTCTAAAATGTCTGATCACACTGGTTACTCAAAAGACAATGGCTTGAGGCAGAGTTTCCGTCTGCGACGAGGAACAGTTATGAAGATGGCTAGCAGGGGTTCTTGGGCAACGATGTGAATACACCTGATTGCACTAAACTATACACTTAAAAATGCTTCAAATGTTAAATTTTATGTTATATTTATTCTACCACATTTAAGTAAATGGCTTGGATTACTCAGAATGAGACTGCCACTCACTATGCAAGCACTTGATTTTTTTTTAATTTTTTAAAAATACTTTTAATGTTTATTTATTTTTGAGAGAGAAAGACAGACAGAGCATGAGTGGGGGAGGGGCAGAGAAGAGAGATGGAGACCCAGAATCCAAAGCAGACTCCAGGCTCTGAGCTGTCAGCACAGAGCCCTACGTGGGGCTCAAACCCATGAACCATGAGATCATGACCTGAGCTGAAGTCAAACACTTCACTGACTGAGCCAACCAGACGCCGATAATTATTTTTTAAGTAAATAGCTCGTTTTGAAAAGTTAGTGGGGGAAAAAACATCCACTTACAATCAAGATGAGAGAGAAGGAGGGAAAAAGAGAGGGAGGAACAGAGGGAGGATGCAGGACTCATATGAGTCTAAAAATGCTATTAAATGGCATCGAAGACAACAGAGTAAGAAAAAAAAAAAGCATATCATGCTCCCGGATGAAAACATTCAATATTTCAAAGACCTGAAAATTCCCCAAATTAATCTTTAAATGTAATTCAATTCTAGTCAAAATATCAGCAGGATTTCCCTTTCAGAATTTGACACAATAATTGTAAGGTTTATCAGGAATAATAAAGGAGTGAGAATAGCCAAGCAGATTTTGAAAATTAGTAATGAGGAAGGAGGAGACGTTCCAGAAATGCATGATGTATTCTACAATTTCTTTTGCTTCCTAGTCTTCTCTAGAAGACCAGAAGGTCAAGATTCTTCCAGCTCACTCACCATTGTCCAGAGAAAGAAAAGGACATTGTTGCGAGCTGCTGAAAGTTCCTTTAACGTGGTAAACAGGCACTTTCAGTAGAATGTACTTTTAATATATTCCGTATTTTTTTTTTAAATATGACACCACAATTGGAAATAAAATGACTAGCTGTGCTGTATACATTAACTGGAGTACATTAACAGAATGCAGTATCATAAAATTCTGTGATTTTGACTCTGAGCTTTAAGGATATTCAAGCACTATCTTCTTGCACAATCTATGAAAATAAGATCCTTCTATAAAAATAAGTAAATTTACTATTGGCTACTGGGAAAACATAATCAGGGACAATTTCTAAAAGGGTGATGGTGATGGGATCAAATAGACCAACAGATTCACAAACAGAATAGAACAGAAAGCACCAAGTACAGATACAAGGTTAGCATACAGTAAGTGTAGTGGTTTAAGTCCATACGAAAAGGATAAATTATTCGACATTCACCACTGAAGTTACAGACAGATCACTGGTGGGGAAAATAAGGCTAGTTCTCTAAATCATGGTCTACACTAAAATAAATTCTAAATGGAAAGTCATGGCACCTGGGTGGCTCGCTCGGTTAAGCACCCGACTCTTGATTTCGGCTCAGGTCATGATCTCACCATTCGTGAGATCAAGCCTCGCATCAGGTTCTGGGCTAACAGCACAGAGTATGCTTGGGATTCTGTCTCTCTCTCTTTCTCTCAAAATAAATAAACATTTAAATTGAATAAACATTTAATTCCTCCACACACCTAACAAATGTTTACCGGGTACAAATTTATGAGCTAGACCACTGTGAGGACACTAGGACAGAGAAGTAGGCAAGACTCCCAGGGTCCCCACACTCATGGGATTTACAGCCTATCTCTGGCCTAATGGTATGAGCCTACGACTTCAGAGTAACTGGTGAAATATTCTACAGCTAGGTATCAGGGGTCTAGTCCCAGCAACTCCAGGATTAGGTCATGTTTCACTATCCCACCACCCACCTTGTGTTTCTTTTGTCTGGTGAACACAGCCACCAGGTGATAACCCTTTGGCTCGTTACCCTTCCCTTGGTGATGGTTTCCCACACACCTTTGGGAAATAATGGGTGGGGCGTAATCAAGCACTAGGATGTTAAAAATCCAGTTTCTATGGCATTTCAGGCCAGACGCTGAAGACAGAGAGCCAAAAGCTCACAAGAAGGTGGAGGGAAGGGATGTCCCAGAATTAGGGACAAAGGTAGCGACAACAAGGTAATGTATCTTGTCACCCTTGATAATGTTTTCTCCACTGGGGTCAGAATCAGAGGAAAAAAGAGAAATGCAGCTTAAAAATATATACATGAGTCCCTCTCCCTCTCTCCCTTCCTCTTTCTCTCTCTCTCTCCCCAATATTTGGACTGGGACGTTATCTAACAGGTAGGGTATGAGGTGTGGTATGTGGGCAATAAAACTTCTCTGACTCTGCCTTCCAGTTGGTTCTCCCCTAATTGACATGGAAACCATAATACAGACATCAAAGGTTGAGCTGCACAACTGGTTATTTAATTACCATTGTGATGATGCCAGAGAAGTGAAGGGTCAGGGAGTTCACAGAACTGGGGCCCTGACCTAATCTCAGGGATCAGGTGAGGCTTCCCTGAGGACGTTCAAGAACTCTGAGCTGGGAGCAGGAATGAAACAGGCAGGGTGAGTCGGGTGAGGGAAGCATGTGCTGAGACGGTAGCAAAGCAGATGGCCCTCCCCGCTGTGTGTGGGCACCACCCAATCCATTAAGGGCCTGAATAGAACAAAAAGGTGGAGGAAGGTGGGATTCACTCTCTGCCTGACTGCTTACGCTGAAACATCGATCTTCTCCTGCTTCAGTGCTCCTCATTCTCAGACCTTTGGATCTGGACTTGAACCTATACCCTCGGTTCTCTGACTCTCAGGCATTCGGACTACACCACCAGCTTTCCTGGCTCTCCAGCTTGCAGACGGCAGGTTGTGGGACTTCTCTGTCTCTGTAAGTGTGAGCTAATATCTTATGATAACTCTCTTTCTTAGCTTTTTTGTTATAAGCTACATTGACTAATCCAAATTTCTATCTCAGTCAGAATACCATAGGCTGGACGGCTTAAACAACAAAAATCAATTTCGTACAGTTTTGGAGGATGGTTAGTCCAAGATCAAGGTGCAGGCAGACCCACTGTCTGGTGAAGGCATTCCTGCTTCCGTGCAGACAAGATTCACCTTGAATCCTCAAAAGGTGGAGAGCAGAAAGAGATCATCTCTCTGATATCTCTTCTTTTTTTTTTTTTTTAAATGTTTATTCATTTTTCAAAGAGAGTATGAGCAGGGAAGGGACAAAGAGAGGGGGCCAGGAGGGACGGAGGATCTGAAGCAGGCTCTGCTCTGAAAGCAGAGAGCCCGATGTGGGTCTTGAACTCACAAACTGAGATCATGACCTGAGCTGAAGTCGGATGCTCAACCAACTGAACCACCTAGACGTCCCGCCTATCTCTTCTTAAAAGGACACTAATCCTATTCGTGAATGTCCACCCCCATGACCTAATTACCTCCCTGAATATCCGACCTCCAAACACCATAACATTGGGGGGTTAGGCTTCAGCATATGAATTTGAAAGGGGTTGGGGGACACAAACATTCAGGCCATCACACACACCTTGTTACTTTCATTACATCTAGTTCCATTTTTCACCATCTGACACCACGCTGTTTCTCTCTCACACTTGACTCTGTACCTGTAAAATTGCAAATAGTGTTTTAAACATTCAAAAAGTAATATTATATTTTATCAAATTAAGAACATTAATGTATCTGGAGTAAAATACACGCTTGTATAACAAGGGGAGTTCTACAGAAATGGGCTTTTCTTGACCATGACCCCATTCCAATTCAAAGTCTGGTATCTGAGGAAAAAAGGTGATTTGTTCATTTCTTTTCAAAACTCTATTTCCATTGTGCTCAAAATGTCCTATTCTCATCAATTCAGAGGGGGAAAATGCAAATGATTACTAAATATAAAAAAAATGCTTGGCACTCAACTAATCAAAGAAATGTGAATTGAAATGTATATTTTCCACCTATAAAATTTGCAAATGCTTTTTAAATGCCAATCCTGGATATTGGCAAAGGTGAGATACAGCTCCTATCACACTGCTCATGGTAGCACAAACTGAAAAATGTTTTGGCAAAATAGAGCAAGAGCCTTCAAAATAGTTACATCCTTTGACCTCCTAAATTCTCTGCTAGAAATCTATTGTAGAAATAACGTGATCAAAGATTTATGTACAAAAAAATTCAAAGCAGTGATATAATAACAAAAGACTGTCAGAATGCTACAATTGATAGTCTCGTCATGGTTTTCAAGCTGTGATCAGTAGAGCCCTAGCATTGAACACACGGGGAACTACTGGGGCCAGAAAGTGGCCACATTGTTAGGACTCTGAGTTCAATATTTCTGAGTCAAACAGTTCTGCTTTTATCCGTTCTACATAGTGAGTTTCAGTCAAGGTTCACTTTTTCGGGGGGCACCTGGGTGGCTCAGTCGGTTGAGCGTCCGACCTGGGCTCCGGTCATGATCTCGCGGTTTGTGAGTTCGAGCCCTGTGTCGGGTTCAGTGCTGACAGTTCAGAGCCTGGAGCCCGCTTCAGATTCTGTGTCTCCCTCTCTCTCTGTCCCTCCACTCTGTCTCTCTCAAGAATAAATAAACATAAAAAAATTAAAAAATTTTAGAAAAAAGATTCACTTCTTGTTGGAGGGCAGGGATAGTAATCACCAGTCTACCCTAATTAGAACATAGGATCCACGAAGAATTTGTCAGCAAGTGATATGCAACCAGATTCCCAAAACTAAGCACAGTGTTTGGCTCGCAGTAGGTATTAAACAAATAGATGATGTTTATTGCAGGTTTAAGTTTTCTTTTTTTCTGATTAAAAACAAGTTTGAAAAGTATTATAATCAGGAAACTAAATACCGGAGATTTGCAAACTATGGCCCAAGGGCCAAGACTGGCCCAACACTTGTTTTTATAAATAAGGTTTTATTGGGACACAGTCACCCACACTCATTCATTTACATGTTGTCTATAGCTGCCTTTGTGCTACCATGGCAGAGTTGAGTAGTTGCAACAGACTGTGTGGCCTACCAAGCTGAAGATATTTACTCTCTGGCCCTTTACAGAAAAAGTTTGCTATCCCTGCTCTACACCGTAAACTGCATATGGCCATTAAAAATAATGAAACAAATAACAATGAGACAATAACACAAATAAACACAGTGTGATATTGTGTTTTAAAAAGTTCAAAAGCACACGGACAATGCCAAGTGTTGGTGAGAGCGGGAGGTAACGGGAAGTGTCCTACACCACCGAGGGGAGTATAAATGGTCACCAGCACGGAGGAAAACAGCCTGGCATCATCTCCTGAAACTGTAGGTATGCGACCTACAGCTGACATCTGCAGGTAGATGGGTGCACAGAAACTTCACTCGTAGTGATTACCCAATGGAAATGAGGGCACATATGCGCTAACCAACATATTAAAAGAACGTTCATAACAACATCATTCGAAATAGATGCAAACTGGAAACAACCCAGACATCCATCAAAAGTAGAGTGGATAAATAGATTATGGTAGATGCATATAATGAGAAAAAACTTCAGTGCAAATGCATAAATTCTACACACAACAACAGAAATGAATCCCAAACATAAGGCTAAGAAAGGGAAACCAGATACAGAAGAATAGAGTCCATAGGCTTCTAATTATAAGGTAAAGCCCAATAATCACAAAATTAACTTACAGTACCTGATAGGATAGCCTTTAACTTTGGACAAAAGGGCGAGGAGACAGATTTGCAGGGGGCTTAATGAGGGGCTTCAGAGAGACCGCTACCTCTCCAAATTCCACTACCTTACCCAGGTGGTGTTTATGGGGGTATTCTCATATAGAAATAGTTTACTGATCTGTGCACTTTTCAGCATATATGGCATACTTTGATTTTAAAAAATGCTTTAAAAATGAATGTATACTATGATCCTAATTTGGTTAAAGAAGGAAAGTGTGAGATTTATATCTGAGTGTATCAAAAAAGCAACCAATAGAACTACATCAACATCTTGAGAAATTAGATTGTGACTGCTTTTCATTTTCTCCCTCTATACAGTGTTCAAAATTCTCTGCAATGTTTAAAATATGAGAAACCCCTAAGAATGATATATCCAAAACCCCACCTCTAAAGTTGAAAGAAATAAGCAAAAAGAGGTAAAATTAGCAAAGAACAGGTAGCAAACGTTGAAAATTTAGCTGACACTCCCAACTTGGAGGGCAGACACTGGAGGTGAGGGCAAGCCAGGGAGACCCCGATACCCCATCTGAAGGCCCATACCCTACACCTAAGTCCCAAGTCAGAGCCCAAGTTCCTAGCATTAGGAGCATTTACACCACAGAAATCGGTAAGTGCTACAGATCAGGACTTGATTCATCATTTCACTGATCATCTAGGCTTAAGGAAGTGATGGAGCAAATGCAAATAACAATCATGCAAATGAAATTAAACGTGTATTGTTTCTGTAGTCATAATCCCATAAAAAATGAAGGAAAAATTCTTCCAGTATTCACTGCTATTATCCAGTTCAGCAAAGGAGTCGTTCATATCACGGACGAACATCCCCTATGTCTGTCAGTTGTATCCTACTAATAAACATGAAGGAAAACATCAACCAACCAATTTTTGGATTTATGTCAAAACTACACTTGCTGACCAGTGGCAACCCTAGGTTGGATACGGATACAAGAATTCGACACAAATCAACAAACGCATGCTGTGAAAATCGGATGGCTTTATGGAATTTACAATGAGGAATAGCGTGTCGTTTGTCTCCAGCTGTAAAGTGTGTGCTACACGTCCTTTAAATCAGTCATGTTGAGTACAGACCTCCATACATGTTCCCGGAGAGCTAGTTGGTAAGCATATACTCGCACACCAATGCCTGAAAACGTGTTTTTGGACAGTAGAAGGAGGTTACTGAACATGCAACAACATGATTTGCAAATGTCACCACGGCTGAAGAAGTCAAAGAGATCATGGGAAGGGGGGCGCTAGGGCAAAAATGTAAAGGTGAAGTGGAAAAGTACCCTTTCTAACCGGGCCTAAGGGGAGCAAACAACTGAGGTTTTGTGCCCTGGTGGAGGCAACCCGTGAGGTTAATTCCTCTTTCCAGTTCTGCCACATGTAGAGAAAGAAAGTAAGAAATTTGAGAGCAAGAAGGTTAAAAGGCCTTCTCTATAATTAGCTTAACAGGTAAATTAAGGTGCATACATTCCCCGGGGCTAAGATGGAAAGAAGTGGGGTCCTCCAGCACCCCCTTAATCCTCTGCAGCCTCTGCTAGTCATCCAAGAAATTGCGCTCTTTCTCCCCTAATTACGCTGCGGCTTAATGTGGGAAACCTGATTTCCCTCACATTTACACAGTACTTTACAATTTTCAAATACAATTATATTAATTATCTCACTTGATTCTCATAACCCTTTTATGAAAGCAGGAACGGCTAAGTTCCAAAGAAAAATATTCCTAGGGAAAAGTTAGTATTTTTGTGTGCTTAATTTAACTGTGGTTTTAAAGCCCGGCTCAAGAAAAAAAAGCTCCTTTCAAATCACCTATATAGTTCTTTGGGGGCACTCCTATCTGGTTCCTTGAAGATGTCAGCATGGTTTTGTTCCTAAAGTACTTGCCCTTTATCATTCCTCCTGGGAAGAAAGACAAAACCACCTGATTACAATTAACTAAAGGGCAGCCATTAATTTTTTAAACCCTGTCCTCTGCCTTTATCCTGAAAACTTCTCAGAAGTAGACAGACTATCTCTTTTTTAGACCTCCATCTTAATTTTGTCCCTTAGTGAAGAAACTTAGGCACGGTATATGCTTAAGTAAATTACGTAAGAATGGTTTTCCCTGCCTGACTTGTCTGAGTTACATGAAAGGACCTTATTTCAAGGAAACACATCATGAGTTGTCCACTGCTGTAAAATTCCCAAGCAGCCTCATGAAGAAAGGCAATTCAGTCAGAGTCAGTGAGCGAACACGCACTGTTCCTGCTCAGAAAGGGTGAGGAGAAGGAAAAGAAGGAAGGAGGGGAAGGAAGGAGGGAAGGAAACAAACAGCTGTTTATTGGCTTCCTACTACCTGTTCCAGGAACTTTCACAGACATCATACAACCTGACCAACTTGTCATGGCCCCATTTTACAGATGAAAGAACTTAGATACAGAGAGGTTAGCTGTTTGATAAATGACACAATAGTTACAGACATACCTGTGATTTCAAAGACCATCCTTTACCGCTAGACCAGTGATTCTTGCAGTGTGGGTTCCAACCAGCAGCAGAAGGGTCACCTGGGAACTCGTTAGAGATGCAGATTCGCAGGACCCACCCCAGACCTTCTGAATCAGAAACTATAAGGGTGGGGCCCAACAGTCTGGTTTAACGAGCCCTCCAAGTTATGCTGATAGAACACCTGCTCTAAAGCAAAAGTCAACAAACGTAAAGCGTCACACAGAAAATACTTTAGGCTCTGTGGGCCACACGGTCTGTGTCATCAGTATTCGACACTGCCGTATTAGTGCAAAAGCAGCCATAGGCAATACATAAACAAAAGAGCACGGCTGTGTTTCAATAAAAATTAAGTGTTGGACAATGAAATCTGAATTGCCTATCATTTTCCTGTATCGTGAAATATTATTCCTTTAACTTTTTCTGAACCATTAACAAATACATAAATCATTCCTATCCCAAGGGCTGCACAAAACTAGGCAGTGGGGAGAATCTGGCCTGGGGGCCTTAGCTTGGCACCCTCTGCTCCCAACCTGGACATGCTACCTTGCAAGTAACAACTCTCTAACCAGAACAAAGATAGGCTAACTCTCATACAAGGAAGAATGTTGCAAAGGTGAATTATAAAACATTCTGCGGTCCAGTAGAGGCAGACGGCACATCTGGTTGTGGTGATGACAAAGACTTCCATGAAGAGGTGACAATCTGTGTGGGCTTTGTATGATGAGTAGGAGTTCAACAGGTAGAGACAGTGTAGATGGACCGTACAGAGGGGGCGGCTTAGACAAAGGGGTGGAGGCTGGTGTGTGCAAGGCAGCCACTCCAAAATGCTCACTTCCACCCCAAATCCCCCAATCTCTTGAACTAAACGTGCTTTTGGGAAATTGTGATATGTAAAAGTGCTTCGAAGCTATTGTGAGTACCAGTAAACTACAGCATCGGGAAAGGGACAAATACAGCAACTGACATAAAAGCTGTATATGTGATAGTCGTTATCAGTGATGGATTCCTCTCTCCCCGCAAGCCATGTGTTGAGGGGAGGGTGTCTTATTTCCTACAACAAATTATTTCTGGGTGCGAATTTGACTGTATGAAATACGCTCCCAAGTATCACGCAATGCCAAGAAATAATTTTCTTGAGATAGTTTCTAGTTATACAAATGAGCTCCCTTGAGATTTGTTTTGTTTTCCTGATTCTTTACACAACATCCAATTGAGTTGTTGGTTATTTTCAAACACAAGAGTTCCCTTTATGATCATAAATTAGTACAATTTCAGAAAGTGGGGCTTTTTTTCTTTTTTTTTTTCAGGTTACTCATTTTCATTTAATTTGCTTTGGTGCCAGCTGTTAAAAGGAAATACTATCCAGTCTGGCAATATGCCCTAGAATAAGAAAGAAGGCAAACTGTCAAGTTGGTAACGAATAATACCTTCCTCTCTGATAGATATCCAACGTCACATAGCAGAGAGGTTAAGAGACCAAGTTCTAAAGTCAGATTCTCTGGGCCCTAATCCCTGGTCTCCCATGTAATGAGCTATCTGATCTTGATAGGTTACTCTCAGAGCCTCAGTTTCCCTAACAATAAAATGGGAAAAAGTAATTGTAGCCACTTCTGATAGTGTATGTGTTTGTACAGCACAGAAAACGAGCTCAGTCAGTTTTGGAGATCATTACTATTTCTCAGCGTTCCTCCAAAATTAAACAAATCTGCCTTTTTTGTGTGTGGTGCTAAAATGATATTCTCTCCATGCAACCTTGTGATATGGCAGCAAGTTCAAGACAGGACTTAACCAGTAAAACCTTTTGTCCTCTCGTGACCCCTCCTCCCTCCGCCACTTGGACCCTGGAGGGATCAGAAACCGTTGACCACACTGGGGGAGGCAAAAGGCAGAGAAACGGGGGTGGGGCCGACGGCCCCGCCTCTCCCAGTACCAGCTTGCAGTCAGCAGCAGACCCAGCCAGGGGAGAACACGGCCGAAGTGTGCCGTTAGGGAGGTCTGGAGTTTGGACCCTTACGTTGGATGCGATATACCCATTACTGAAATGAGAAACCTTCAGGACATATAGTGAACAGGGTGTTCTGTATTATATGAGGGTGGCTGGAAAAGCCCATCTCAGCCTCCACTAGGGGCAAGACAAGCACGTGTCCCATCGTGCGGGTGGGAGTGGGCACAGGGGACAAGGAGAGCAGTTGATGTTGATCGCTCTCCAAGAGGCCCGTTACAACTGTACGTGCATAGTCCATCTGTCTGTCTGCCGTGGGTATGGGGGGCCGGGGAGGGGGGACAGTGGAAATGACTCAGGCCTTTGAAACATAGACCTCTGAAGTTCTGCTACCTGTCAACCCTGTTGAGGTGCAATTTTCTCAACTAGACCCTGGGGACAAGGATGAGTGGGGACGAAAGGAGGCGAGGGACGCAGAGCCCTTTCCCAGGGCACCTGCCATCCTGCAGACCACATAAATGACAGCTGTTCTTGTCATGATCATTAGTATCCATGTTCCCACTCACAGTCGGTGATCATTTGAGAAGTCACCTTAATATTCACTAACAGCCACACCCATGTGCAGTCTGTACTTTTCTCTGTCAGATTATAATCCTGTAGAGCCTGCGGGGGGGAGTTTTTTCTCGCCCCCCAAGTAATATTGACACTGACGTTCTTTTACTCATTACCATTCACCCCTCAGTTGAACATCAGTTGGGAACAACAAGTGCCCCCAGCTGATGTGAATAAAGATGGAGCCTGGGGAGAGACAGGGAGAAGAACCCGCCACCCCTCACCCCCCGCTGGCTTCACCCTCCCCCCCCCTCACACCTGGTACCCGTTCCGCCACACCTGAAACTTCCCCTTAGCGCGAATCACACTTGGTTGCAACTATCTCTTGAATCAAACACTTTCTCAGCTCTCCATGAACTCCTTCGGAACATGGGCTGCATCGGTCATCCCTGGATCTTTACTGTCTAGGTCCTAGAGATCTTAAATGATTGAATGACATTGTTTATTAAGGTATGAGTACAAGCACCTTATTTAAAAAGGGCACCAGCACACGTTGCGTATAAATCTACGTTTGTACTTAAAGCTTTCCCGAAAGGCCACCGCTCTAAATGGATGCTTCCTCATTGCCGTGGGAATCACAAAAACCCTCTCTGCCCCAAAATATAACGTGGCTGCTAACATCCCATTATGTAAAGCTCTCCAGGATGCCCTCAAAAGTGTCCCCCGGAGGCCAGCAAGAGGCACCACCATACCCCACCTGCCTTCTCTGGACGACACCTCACTGAAAGGGGGACTTGGTGTCAGTCTTCAGGGAGCAAAAAGCAAGAATCCCAGAGCACGACGACACCTTTCTTGGCTTTCTCTTCCGGATTTGCTTCCGAATGAAGGCTTTACAACTTTCTTGAATGGGACCTCCCCACGTCGTGTTACCTACATGACCCAGGAGTACTCACGGACCGAAGGGAAGGAACCAACTGCCTGAGAGCCTCCACGTGCTTGAGGGAATCACAAACCACAGTCATGTCACAGCCTGTCGTGCCCCTTGTCCCCGACTGTGCCAGGGCAAGAATGCTGTTTCCAAAGCAGCGGTGACACTGTGGTTTACCAAGGCTGCAGGCAGAGAGCCCCATGTGCACACATGCAAATGCACACGGTCACACACCGGCACGGACACACGTAAGCGGGCACAACTACAGACACGTGCATGAACCCTGACACAGATCCCTATATTGTGGGAACATAACGAATCTTTTAAAAAGAAACAAACGTCATCTTATTTCTTATTCTGGCCAGGGAAGCTAGCTTCCCAAGCATATCTGTCATCTAACATTTCCCACAAGTAACTTGGAGGAAATTGAAAACCCAACGCTCAGGACACCTGCGTGGTTCAGCCGGTTAAGCGTCCGACTTCGGCTCAGGTCATGATCTCACGGTTTGGGAGCTGGAGCCCCATGTCAGGCTTTGCGCTGACAGCTCAGAGCCTGGAGCCTGCTTCAGATTCTGTCTCCCTCTCTCTCTCTCTCTCTCTCTCTCTCTCTCTCTCTCTGCCCCTCCCCCACTCACACTCTTTCTCTCTCTCTCTCTCTCATAAATAAATAAACATCAAAAAAGTTTAAAAGAAAACCCAATGCTCTGTATCTATTTGTAAATGTCTGCTGACCCCACAGGGCCAACTTATCTCCCACGTTCGCTGGGAAGGGCTGACTGGCAGGGATTGTACCCAGTCTGGGATATGTGGCCCCCTTCTCTTAAGGTTTCATTTAGTGACCTCAGATGGATAGCCCATGCTCTTTCTTCCCCTCTCCGCTCTTTCCGTTCTTTCTCCTTCCCTCATGCTCTGCTCTTGCTGGAACTCCCCTCCCTGGAAAGTCAGGAACCTGAATCGACCTCCTAATGTTAGATGTCCACAGTTGAGTGTGAGTCTGGGGTAGGGCAACGAGAACCACGTTGACTCTACAAAGCCTCAAATCTACACGGGACGGGCCTGGAGGCACAAGGAGCGGGGTCTGCACCAGAGGGCAGGCCAGACAGAGTGGTGCATCCCAGAGGGAGGGGGGAAGTTGTTCAGTGCTGGAGTGCAGGGGAGCGGGCCAGGGCCAGCTGTGACGCCGCTGCAGAAGTGAAAAGGAGCGCCCCCTTTGGGCTCCACAAGGGAAGCCGTGCTGGATTTCTGCTCCCACCCACACACCCTGGAGTGGCCCTGAGGGCACGTAGAAGCCCCGAGAATGGATCTGCAGCCCCACCTCCCCAGCCAAGGCAGCTGTGAACTGCCAGTTCACACACACTCACCCTTCTCATGCTCAGATCGCCCAGACCAAACCTTAGCCTGAAGAATCAACCCAGGGACCTAGAAGGGACTCCAGGTCTGTGCAGGAAAAAACAAAGATCAAGTAATACTCTTGAGAGGCAGCAGGGCCAGGAGCCCAGGCTCACCCCTGCCCGGCAATTGACCATGCATGACACACGGGTCGCGTCACTCAGCCTGGCTGTGCCTCGTTCTCCTCACGTCCACACTGGAGAACTAGTGGTTCCCACTCCCCAGGGTGGTTATAGGATGAGGTGAGGTCATACCCATCAGGCACTTGGCACTGAGCACACAGCAAGCGCTCAGTAAATGTTATCTACTCTTAGTCACCCGAAATAACTCCAAATTTCACTGAATTTTCCAAAATGACTGGCTGCTTCGGTTTCATGTATGCAAGATAATAGGTGCTCTTTCCCCAGCTGCCCACCTTCGACACGTATTCTTAAGGCACTCATCTTATGGGAAGTTTACGGCCAGTTGTCCAGATAGCGGAGCTCAAGACGAGGCTGACCTTGGAGGGCTTCCAAGTGGAGCGTTCCCACAAGGTGATAAGCTAATCCGCTAGGACACCGAACAAGCCTTGACTCTCCGGAGTCAAAAGTCTCGACTCTACCAAGTACAGGCTCTAAAAGTGACGAGCAGCTCACCACAATTCCATTTTTAGAGGCTGCCGCGGAAGAGATTTTGAACCAAGAGATGGAAAAACCACTGAGCCAACGTCCTTCCCTGTTTCCTTATGTCTGGTGCTATTATGGCATTTGCCTGTATGACAGATGTATGGCGTGGCTTAAGGCTGCAGTGAATGCCAACACCCACCGGCTCTCCCCGCCTCATGGCAACATCTCGTAGGCCCCACACGAATGGCATTTCTTCCCGAAACTCTCCCTGAATCTCCAAGTCTGCATTAGGTGTTCTCATCTTTCCCTATTACATCCGCTGGTCAAACTGTTTACTTATTTATGTCTCCTGCTAGACACCAAGCTCCAGGATGGAGGGCCATGGGTACTGCTGTTTTCAGCACTGTGCCCTCAGCACCCAGCCTGGTCCCTGGCACACAGTGGGTTTCCATATTCTTGTAAATGGATAAATGATAGTGATGAGGGCAATGAGTGTGAGTGTTTAAGAGCATTTCGGATGGATGTGGGCAGAGTGGTGCATAGAAGAGGGGATTCTTGGCCCTGCTCCTAGCCAGATCTGGGCAACTGGACAAGTAATCACTTCTGTTCAAAGACAAAGAAAAGGGGACTCTGGAATTTCCTAAAGTTGAGACGGGGGGAAGGGGGTGGTGTGCATATGTTAATGGCTCAAACAAACCCAGCGTGCAAAAGCAAAATTAATTTACAGACAACATTTCCAGAGTACAAATCCACAAAGTTCAGAATGCCTGTAGTAACACAAATCCCAGCTGTCCGAGTACGATTTGGACCAAGAGAGTCTGCACACGCACCTTGGCCAGAACAGAGAGAGAAGTTAGAACAGGAAGACCAGACTGGACCCGCTGCAGGGAGGAGGGAGGCCGATGTGGATTTAAGCCCGGTGCCAACATTCATGGCTGCAATTGGCTGCCATCCAGCTGCGGGCCTGAATCTGATAGGATGAGGGTCCGAGCGGGGCTGTGGGGCGCAGGAAGGGCTGGCCTGCAAAGGCTGCTGGGAAGCACAAGTGCCCAATGGTGGGGGGAGGGGGAGGGCAGGCCAGTAAACAGGAGGAAGTTTAGACAGCATCGTTCCCTGGGGCATTGGCCGCTTCTAGGTCACAAGCAAGAACTGCTAGCAGAACAGAAACTTGGCTGGAAAAAAAAAAAAATGTTTTTGAAGCTGCCGAGTGAACCTTGCCTCTTTCAGTGCAGCCAGTTCTCTTACTGTGATCTCAAAGTGGCGACGGGCAATTTCTGTGCTATCTTTGGACCAGCACCGCCAGGGCCAGGCCACCGGACGGAACTGGAAGGTGGGTCATTCGGGGACTTCTCACAGGGGAGCCTTTCCGAGGCAATCGGCCAATCCATACATGTTGCTGAGCACCTCCACGTGAGGTAGGATGCAAGAACCTGGAAGCAGGCTTCGGAACCAACCGGTTGGTGAGTTCAGACTTGAGGCCCATGACGCACAAGTGACACCCACCCGGCAGCTGGGTCCCCTTGGTGCCCGCATCATACCGTATCTTGGATGCGCTCACTTTGCTGAAAATATCAACAACACTCAGACCCTTCCTCAATTTCCTTCCAAAAACAAAATCTAAGAAACAGCACCAAGAAGTCTGCGTGCTTAGGTGGGGCGCCTGGGTGGTTCAGTCGGTTAAACGTCTGACTTGGGTCAGGCTTCGGCTTATGATCTCACAGTTCGTGGGTTCGAGCCCCGCATTGGGCTCTGTGCTGACAGCTCGGAGCCTGGAAGCTGCTTCGGATTCTGTGTCTCCCTCTCTCTCTGCCCCTCCCCAACTCGCGTTCGTGTGCGCGCGCTCTCTCTCTGTCTCTCAAAAATAAGGAAACATTAAAAAAAAAAAAGAAGTCTGTGTGCTTAGGAGAAAACTAAAAGCTTAGGTGGGGTGGAGCAAAGCGGAGACTTTAAAATGCAACATTGTACATCTTGCGCTCAAGCTTCCTCGGCCCCTGCCACACCCGTCACCCTGCTCCACATGGGACCCTCCAGGCTATGGCGGATCTCTGGCCCTACTGCCCCCCTGCTTCCAGCTTTCTCTCTCACCCCTCACCTCTTAACCACCCTTGGGAACTTCCAGTTCTCTCCCTTCTATACTGCAAAATAATGACGTCTCCCTGGTTTCCGCTTCTTAACACAGCTCCAGGACCACCTTTGAAATCTGGGCTCTGCTGAACCTGGCATTTGCTGTGGACGGGAGAAGGCAGAAGTGGCTGGTGAATACCGTCACTTTTCTCTCTCTCACCCAGGGATCAATTATTGTCTCTCCCCTGGTCTCTCTGCCTCCAGACTCCCCCGTTCAGTCGTAAACAAACCCTCCTAAGACATCGCTTCTTCAGCTCAGTTCAGAGCTGCTGAAAGCCAAAGTGCGTCATTTCCCCTCAAAGCTGCTCTTCCCTCCATGTTCAGCCTCACAACCATCCATCCGATGCCCAAGCTAGAAAAGCAATGTCACCTTGCACTCTCTTTCCTGAGTTTGCCACCAAAACTGTTCGATTCTCCTTCTGAAATGTTTCTTGGTCAAGAATACGGGTACAGGGAGTGCGCCGGACAAGTGGTTCAGTGGAGGAAAGGCAAAGAAACTCCCATGAGTGATTACCCTACTAGAAACACATGGAATGGGAGAAGGGAGTTTTCCCTAAAGAAGGATGATGGGCACGACAGCATCTCAGCAAAGGATCCGGGAGCCACGACAGTCACGGGTCTCGAGAGCTAGCTTCAGAAATGTGCATACGAACACCCAAGCCACAAACATAGGTGGAGTTCAGACACCAGCCCGTGGTAGGGGGTTGGAAGGACTGGACTAGGGTGGGAGTGGGGAAGGGGAGTCCCAGAGAAAAGGCTTGAGGCAGACGTCCATTAACACAACTAGAGAGGTGTTGCTTAGCTAGAGGGGCTGTAACAAAGTACCACATGCTGCAGGGCCTTAAAACACAGAAACTTACTTGCTCACAGTTCTGAAGCCTGGAGGTCCAGGTTCAAGGTGCCAGCAGGGCTGGTTTTTCTGAGGCCTCTCCCCCCTTCTTATAAGGACACCATTCGGTTTGGATTAGAGACCACCCTAATGGTCTCATTTTAACTTAAATTACCTCTATATTTTATTTACTTATTTATTTTGAGGGGGGGGGGGAATGATGGAAGGAGAGAAGGCCAGAGAGAGAGATGAAGGGCAGAGAGAGAATCTCAAGAGCCTCCACACTGTCAGCATGGAGCCCGCCGTGGGGCTCGATCCCATGGCCCTGGGATCATGACCTAAACCGAAATTAAGAGTCAGACACTCAACCGAATGAGTCCCTCAGGTGCCCTTTAAATTACCTCTTTAAAGACCCTCTCTCCAAATACACTCACATTTTGAGGTGCTGGGGGTTAAGACTCCAGTGTCTTAATTTGGAGGGACACGGTCAGAACCAAACTGTTGGTGGCAGGTCGCACCGGTGATGAAGCCGAGTGAAGAGGCCAGAGTCACTCAGGAGCCCCCTCGTGGCCTCCAGCCAACTCTGCTCCTGAGACCCTTCTCTTTTATGTCACTGTTTATACACTGACTTCCGAGACAGGCTCGGTTAGGGGCTTTGAAGCATCATCAATCCTTAAAGCAGAATTAACTCAGTCAATCCAAACTGGATTCCATTCGCATCCGAAGACCGAAAAGCCTGCCCAGGTCACCTAGAAACCTAAGGTCAGGTTTGCTTTTGCCACCGCGGTGAGTCAGCTGGGATTGCAAGCTTGCTTTTTACATCACAGAACTCCAGACCTGGGCATTATTCCTCCATGAGACCCAGGAATGCACAGCTGGAAAAACTGAGGTGACTTCTTCAGGCCCTTCGTGATTCTGTAATAGTAAGTAAGTCTGGTCGAAGAGTAAAAAGTTATGAACCATCATTTTCGAGGCCTCTTCATGTTCACGGGACCATGCTCTCACAGAAGGTTCTAGGAAAGAATGTGTTCCATGCCTTTACTTATCCGTAACTCAGCTTTTACATGCGAATTATATTTCATGTGGGACACAGGTTCATTTTATTATGGCCTATGTGATGTAAGAAGAAGGTGCTTCGCAAAGGGAGAGTGGCCTGGGCCTATGGAGATCTTAAAATGACCAGCCTTTAGGGCGCCTGGGGGGCTCAGTCGGTTGAGCGACCGACTTCGGCTCAAGTCATGATCTCACGGTTTGTGAGTTCGAGCCCCGCGTCGGGCTCTGTGCTGACAGCTCGGAACCTGGAGCCTGCTTCTGATTCTGTGTCTCCCTCTCTCTCTGCCCCTCCCCACTCATACTCTGTCTCTCTCTGTCACAGAAACAAAACATTAAAAAAAATTAAAAAAAAAAAAAAAAAAGACCAGCCTTTGCAGCTTGGGGCCCCCGTGTCAGAGAGATTTGTAACCACAGCTCCTTCCCTGGTAGAGCATCCGTGTTCAGGGGAGTTCAAGGTGGCTGTGAAACCATGCCTTTGTGGACCACCTTGCAGCCTCGAGCAAGGGTGTTCACAGAGCCTAGTGAGCAGGGAGCCCTGCCTCACCTTGCCCTTGGAGGCCTTTCACATGGATTCCCTGTGAAAACGCATCTCTGTTGGAATGCCCCCAAAACGGACCGGCCTGTCTGGCTGGCAGCCAGCAGCCCCGAGGGGGGCAGAGGAAGCTGGGGGCCGTAACTGGGGTAAATGCCTCTGCTGCAAGCAGACTGCGGCACTTAAAGTCACAGCTCTCACCCAGCCTCCTGTAGGGACAGAAGAGGAGCCTGTGATACTGTATTACCCTGTCAGTCACAGGGAGGCAATTCCTCAGGTCATCAGTCAAAAGCCTCCTTGGCAATGAGAAATGAGCCTGAACACCAGGCCGTTTAAAAAGATATTTATTGTGAAACGTGGATGCAACGGTGCCTTCCCCGAGTCGAGACAGACGCTCAGCATGAATTACTCCGGCGAAGTCTAGAGAAGCAGGTGGCAGCTACCTGGCTACAAATGAGATACGGCCTCAAAACCAGCACCACACATCAGCACCTGGGAGGAGAGAGCACACAGGTGGAGGGCGGGGACACGGGTCCTCGGGGCTGTGGGGAGGGACGATCGAGAGCCTGTGGCCCTGGACAGGCGGCCGACTTGTGGGGCTCCCCGCAGGGTCCCCAGGCCCAGGTGAGGACGAACAGGGCTAAATCTGATACAGGGCAAACCAGAGATGCCAGCGGACGTGACTCAATGCCTGAAACGTGCGGCAAAGTACTCCAGGGGCGCAATGCTCGGGGACGTGGTGAAACGAGACCGGTGACACATAGGCAACCACAGGAGCTGGCTGATGGAGATTTGGGGGTTCGTTATATTATTTTTTCTACCTCTGTGTAGATTTAAGGATTCCAATATTGCGGGGCACCTGGGCGGCTCAGTCGGTTAAGTGTCTGACTTCAGCTCGGGTCATGACCTCGTGGTTCATGGGTTTGAGCCCCGTGTCAGGCTCTGTGCTGACAGCTCAGAGACTGGATCCTGCTTCGGATTCTGTGTCTCCCTCCCTCTCTGCCCCTCTCCCACTCATGCTCTGTCTCTCTCCTCTCTCTCTCTCTCAAAAATAAAAATAAACCTTAAAAAAATATTTCCAATATTGAGACCAATTTTTGAATAAAATAGATCCTTATCCTGCCTTTATGGATCTCATCTCTCTGCAGATATATATCCCAGAGCATATGCCAGGCACACTTTCTAGGCTCTAAGAGAACCTGCAAACTACAGAATTATAGTTTGGAGATCAACACACACACAGATATATGTATATGTATACACACAATTATCACATATGTGTATTGTATGTGTGGACACACATATTCACCAATATTATAATTGCTACATTTATATTTTATGGCATGTATACAGTCCTTTATGCATTTTTGCCATTTAATTTCATGAAAATCACATGAGCCAAGGGACTCAGTAAGTCATCCAAAGTCAAAGAGATACCGAATGCCAACTCCAGGTTTCAAGCCCACCTTGGTTTGACTCTAGAGCCTGGAACCATACCCACCCAACCATACTAACCCACACTCACTGGGGGTACAAAGAGCCTCCCTGTACAATCACGAGGCCAAGAGAAATGAGTGCCTTCTGTCGATGAGGCAAGGTCAGAGGGAGCCCAGCCTGCCCCACTGCTTCTGCCACCCTCCTCTGCCACACTCCTCAACACCACCACGACTTTCTATGCCCCTTTGGGCAAATCTGTGTGCACCTGAGGCCGCCCAAAGAGTGCCATGCGCCCACAGCCTCTGCCTGAGCAGGTGCTGGGCGTTATGTGACTGCCCACTCTCACACGTCTACATCTGGCTCCACAGCAGGACCCTGGAATGGAGTTTAAGAGCCAGAGATGAAGGAGACAGAGTTTCAAGGTGGCCAAACAACTGTTATCTTTTAAATAAAATAGATTGCATTTGGTTTTCTAGTTATAAAGACAACTGGTTTCTACTGGAAGCAGACCTTGGGTTAAGAACCTGAGTGCTGGGCCGCCTGGGTGGCTCGGTCGGTTGAGCGTCCAACTCTTGATTTCGGCTCAGGTCATGATCCCAGGGTTGTGGGATCGAGCCCCGTATTGGCTCTGTGCTGAGCCTGGAGCCTGATTGAGATTCTCTCTCTCTCTCTGCCCCTCTCCCCCCTCGCACTTGCTCTCTCTCTCTCTCAAATAATAATAAAAGAACTTGAGTGCAAATAGTTTTGGGGGGAGCATCTACAGGGGAAGTGGGGGCATGAGTCAGGGAAAGAGGCACCGTGTGACTGAGCAGGCAGCCACTATGGGTAACACAAGGCTTGGTTCCACTGGGAAAGTCTGGGAGACTGTGCGGAATATACGTGAGTTTTCCCACCTGAGAGGTGAAGAAGCTGGGGAAGTTAACCTGCGACTCCCACCCGCCACCGGCTGAATGCTGCTCCCGGCACTGGTAACTCTTCAGCACTTCTGGGCTGGTCCGTGCACAGGGCAGGCCCTCAGGTGGAAAGGCACAGGTACTTCAGTAGGGTGCCAGTGGTGCCTACCAGAACAGCCAGGCCAAGGGATACGGACAGAGCATCGGCAGCATTTGCTTCCCATGTGGGAGAACTCTTAACATTGAATGATGTCCTTACATCATTCTGGTGATTAAGCCCTTGGGGCTAACATGGTACTTCCCTGGGCACCCACACAATTCTGCCTCCACCGGATGTCTCATCGTGGCTTGCCCAGAGTGAGCTGCATTAACTGACTTTTCAAATTAACCAACTATTGGTTCAGGACTGTCATATGCTAGGGCTTACTCCTCCTTCTACCACTGTACACACACACACACACACACACACACACACACACACACACATGCACACTTATGGTTGTCTATGTGAAGGACAGTGCAGTGTCATTAATAAGAACGATGCCAGTAGGGCATAATTCCCAGACGAATTATATATATTATATATATTAATATATTATATATAATTATATATATAATATTATGTATAATATATATTAATATAATAATATATAAATATATATAATATATAATATAATATAAATATATATTAATATATATTAATATATATTTATATATTATTATATTTACATATATTATATATATAATATATAAATATAATAATATATAAATATATATTAATATATAATATATTAATATAATATATAATATTATATATATATATATATATATATATATATATATATATATATATATATATAATATATAAGATTGGAGAAGGGCGCCTGGGTGGCTCAGCAGGGTAAGTGTTCAGCTCTTGATTTTGGCTCAGGTCATGATGTCATTAGTCTCCCATGGCTCAGGGAATTCATGGGTGAGAGCATGAGGACCTGATCAAGTTCCACGGTATGGTGGGGCTACCACCAAAGAAACCAACAGCAGACCCCTCAACAACCTCAGCTTTGAGCAACCCCATTGGTGACTCAGCACAGCGTTTCCCAAACTTGACAAACATACAGATTTCCAGCTTCGTCTCCTGGTGATTCTGATTTAGCGGGACTGGACTGGTCCTAGAAACCTGACTGTTAACTCACAACTAAGTAATTCTTACAACTGAGCAAGGCTTGGGGCTCCTGGGTGGCTCAGTCGGTTGGGCTTGCACTTTGGCGCAGGTCATGATCTTACCCTTGGTGAGTTCCAGTCCCATGTCAGGCTCTGTGCTGACAGCTCAGATCCTGGAACCCGCTTCAGATTCTGTCTCCCTCTCTCTCTGCCCTTCTCCTGTCTTCTCGCACACTTGTCTCTCTCTCTCTCTCAAAAAATAAATAAACATTATAAATAAATAAATAAATAAATAAATAAATAAATAAATAAAACAGAGCAAGGCTGAGAAATGATGACCCAGCAGAACCATGGATCGTGAATTTGGTGGGGGAGGGGAGGAAGTCCTAAATCACCTGGTAGCCCACAAGGTCAGTCAGTTTCCAACTTAGTCCAGATCAACCCATCTGCTGGTTATGTATTCATTCCTTCCATGCTGCTGTACCCCTCACCAACTAGGGCAGCACTTTTCATCCATGGCATTACTGACGTTTTACACGATTCTTTGTGAAGGGGGATTCCCTGGGCACTTCAGGATGTTTAGCAGCATTCTTGACCTCTACCCACAAATGCCAGGAACACATCCCCCACCGCCACTGTGTCAGCCAAACCTGTCTCCAGACATTGCCTTATGTCCCTGGGAGGGGGAGCAAAATTACACCTCCCCCACTGAGGTCACTGAACTATGGTGACCAACCATCCAAGTTTGCCCAGGACTTCCTGGTTTTAGCATTAAAAGTCCCACGTCCTGGGAAAACCCCTCAGGCAACTGATACCACTGCTCATCCAAAACACATTCCCTTTGAAGGCTGAGGGTAGCTCATGTGTCACTGAAAAGCCCTTAATTCTTCCAGACAGCCAAGTTCAGATCTCAGCTGTGTAGAAGAACCTGGAATGGGGCTGTGGGTAAAAAGATCTTTGAGACATCCCACTCAATGGGGCCCAGAGAGGTCTGAGAACCCATCCCCTAGACTGTGAGCTCCACAGGGGCAAGACACCAACTGTGTCCTTCCCTGATGATACCTCAGTGCCCAGCAGAGAATATATAAAACATGGTCAGTAAATATTACTGATCAACTGGTGGATGGATGGATGGATGGATGGACAGATGGCTAGATGCATAGGTGCATGGATGGACAGATGGGTATACAACTAAGGGACTACAATTAAGTTTTCTAATCTTTCTAAGCTTCAGCACATCCCCTCCCATAGAATGTAGGTAATAATACCTTCTACGTAAGGCTGCTGTGAAGGCTGAATAATAAAACAAACTGCTGGGTGTGGCTTCCAGGATCAAAATTCTTCCTTCAGTGCCTAGCACATATAAATGCTGGCTCCCTTCTTCCTTTTCTGGGGTCCAGAAGAAGTAGTTAAATTTAATTAAATGATCTGAAATATGAGGAGAGGTAGGAGAGGCCCCACAATGCCTACGACACAGACAAACAGGGGCGAGGATGATTGCAAACACTCTTATCTTTTATTTCTCTCTTGTGGTCATAATTTCAAATTGTTCCTAATTCAGATAATGGATCCAATAAATGAGATCCCACAGCGTCCTGCCAAGTGCACTTTGTCTTGCGTGCCCTGGCATCTGGGAAACTTTCATAAACAGCCCTCTCTCTACCCATTAGGTTGGTTCTGCTTCTGAGCCATTTGGACCCTCTGGCCACCCGAATCACAAGGAGTTAATCCTCCCATCCACCCTCAAGTTCAGAGGAAGATGAGAAGAGCAGAAGGCAATAGCCCAGCCTTTACTCAGCAGTTTCAACCCCTTAGCTCAGCCAGGGGGCCCCTGACCACATGTTCTTCTCAACACCATTTTCGTGAACCATCACAAGACCTGCTACCTGCCCCAAAGCCTCTTGGTTAGTGTCCTGCCTTGTCTTGGGTGCCTGTCTCTGAGACAGCTAGTCCATATGTCTGCTCCATAAGAATATGTTCTAAAGAGGCCAGATTCTCTCCTTGGGGAGATCTGATTTCTCCCCTCCCCCACCCCCTATTTCCTCAATACTTTATTTGCATACATTTCTCTATACAAGCCATAGCAAGTGAGGGCCAATCTGGGATTCAGAGTATGGTCGCCATGAAAATGGATCACTCACATTTCCCCGATTGTGGGAACACAGTTGACTGACAGCCCCAGCTGCCACCTGTCTGGCTGCATCACATTCCTGCTGAGGTTTACACTTCTCCCAGGCTACTCCACCCAATGATTGAGAACAGCACAGTACAGTGCCAGCCTGTTCCCACAGGGCATGGGACTCCTCTAAGGGGTGACTTTTGCCTCAAGACTCCTCATCAGCCTGGCCAAAATGTTCTTATACCTGTGCTGTGGTCTGAGGCTCTTCCTGCCCTGTTCTCCTTCCCACTCTCCTTTCACAGGTGTCAGGCATGGATTTAATCTGAAGGCTCGTCCTGCCTCTTCTTGTTTCCTCCCCCCATCATGCCTTTCTAGGCAATCCCTCAATAAATCTTCCACTTGTCTAATCCCATCCTAATGTCTGCTTCTTGGAGACCAAAACTAGCACAAAGGAAATGGCAGTTTGCCAAATTAAATAGGCTACTGATGTCTAAAGGCAGGTGTTTGCTGGAGTTTTCAGACCTATCAATGCAAGAATTCTTTCATTTATTTTATTTACTTAGTTTCTTTTTTATGAAAGCAGATGATGAGATTTAAAGTTTGGGGGCTGGCGACAGCAAGCTGATGGAGGGGATCTCAGCAGTACTGTCTCTCTACCCAGCGTGGAGTTGGTTTGGAGCCTCATAGAAGAAGGGGTGATAGCCGAAAGTTGAAGGAGTTGCATTAAGAAGAGACTGAGGGGATGCCTGGGTGGCTCAGTCGGTTGGGCGTCCAACTTTGGCTGAGGTCACGATCTCATGGTTTGTGGGTTCAAGCCCCCTGTCGGGCTCTGTGCTGATAGCTCAGAGCCTGGAGCCTGCTTCGCATTCTGTGTCTCCCTCTCTCTCTGCCCCTCCCCCACTCATGCTTTAACTATCTCTAAGAAAGAAAGAAAGAAAGAAAGAAAGAAAGAAAGAAAGAAAGAAAAAGAAAGAAAGAAAGAAAGAAAGAAAGAAAGAAAGAAAGAAAGAAAGAAAGAAAGACTGAGAAGTGGAGCATAAGCCATCCTACTGTGAAGTCCATACAACCAAATGTGGTCGAATTTGTCAGGGGCATGGGGGAAAGATAGTCACATACACAGTTGGTCACAGTCCACAGGGCACCAGCAGGAATGGCTATACCCAGTGGGGCAGTGTTTTCATTGAAAATTGTATCAGTTATCTATTGCTATATAACAAAGGACCTCCACACCCCTCAATTATTTATTATCTTGAAACAACATCCATTTATTATCACTCATGTATCTACAAGTCGGGTAGAACTTAGCTTCCCTAGGCTGGGCTCCACTGAGTCACCTGTGCTTCATGTAGTTCTCCTTTTCCTTGTACTACCTGGCTAGCCAGGGCATATTCCTCCCACGGCAATGGTAGAGGATCAAGAACACAGGGGGCAAGTGTGAGTCCCCCTAAGGTCACTTACACACATATACCATTGAACAATGCAAGTCAGATGGTCGAGGATTGAGGGAATATACTCCACCTACGATGAAGCCAATGCAAAGGTATGGATGCAAAAAAGAGTGGAGACTCTCCTACCAGGACTCTATCAATAAAGGTAGACAAGGGTCACATGAGGAAGAGGCAGCCAAAGAGAAAGATTTGTTCCAGCACCTATAAGAAACGTTCCCACCCTGGAAATGGCATGAACCAACTGGAGAAACCTTTGAGTTTCTTTCATGTAACCTCATTAAAAGGTAAGAGTCCCCTCTTTCATGTAACGTTATCTTTCATGTAACCCCATTAAAAGGTAAGAGTCCCCTCTGCCTTGGTTTCTCTGCAATGCTCAGAGCTCTCCCTTCCTCTGACTGTCAGCCTTCTATTTGTCCTCATGCAAATTATCTTCATGGTAGCAAGATGGATGCAGACTGATCAGAAGATATTTCCTCAATCGTCCTAGAATGATCCAAAGTTGCCTGTGGAAAAGATAAACCAAACGTGGCCAAGTAAGGACATGTGTGGACTATCTCAGGGATGCATTACTCTCTTCTACCAAATCATTACAGCAAGAATGAGATTACACTGTCAGCCCCCCTCAACTCTTATATTTGTTACACAACAGGGTAGAGTTGATTCTACAAATGAAAGCATGGGCGCTCTTAGGAAGGGGAAGGGGGTAAAGAAAATGGGAAAGCAGGCAACCAGTGTCCACTAGAAGCAACCAATAAACATATTTCCTGTCCTCATGGGAACTTAGAGTCTAGCTGAGGTGAGAGCGATTAATGGCCACAAAAACATATCATTACAAACTGGGGTAAGTGCTACAAAGAAAAGAAACGAATAGGGTGTTATTGGGACAGATACCTGCGGACTCCCCTGGATGAAGAAAGAAGGCAGAGATAGAAGGGTGAACAGGATAAACTAGGTGGAAGAGATTGTACGTGGGAGACAGGGAACTGACGTGGTTAGAGCATCCCAGGAGCAGGAACAGGCTCCTGGACCAAAGGGATCATGGCACCAAAGGCAGCTGGGAGAGTGCCGGTGTGGCTAGAGCTCAGAGATGAGGGGGAAGACATGGGGGGGGGGGGGGGGGCGGGAGGGTAGAGGGGGGCTGGGCCATGCAGGAAAACCCTTCATGAGGTATTTTATCTTTATCCTGAGAGAAGATGGAATCTCGAAAGGTCTTAAGTAGAGAAGGGGCATAACTTGACTTCTGTTTCTTTCACTCCCATGCGCTTTGGAGAATGGGCTGGAGTTGACAAGAGTGGAAACAAGAGGCCTGTGACAAGACAACAGAGGTAGTCCAGGCAAACAAAGCTGGGGGATTGCAGATGGAAAGAAATACATAGATCTGTTCGAGAAGCAAAATCAACAGGACTTGGTGAAAGATTGGGGAGGAAGACCAGGTTAGTAATCTCTGAATCTTGACCCTGCTTTCCATTAAGGACATCCTGATTTTTCTATGACCCTTATTCAATCGTCTGAGGAAGGCACACAAGTTGTCTTGGCAGCAAAGAGTATAGAATGGACTCCAAGCCCAAATTCACCTGACACTGCCATGAACCCTCACTCGGCCAGCTCAGTGTGGTATTAACTACATGAGATTGTGGAATCCCAGGACGTGGGATTCCATCTTTGATCCTCATGAGCAAGAGAACTTCAGTGACCTATTTTAATCTCTTAAACTTCACTTTCCAGATCCATAAAATGTGGATTATAATACCCACAACTTGGGGTGGTTTTAATCTGGGTTGATTTAGGCAGATGATACTTTGCAAAGGGTAAAGGACTAAAAAATGCTAGTTCAGCTGGTACACTTACAAGGAAAATCATTCTGAGAGTACATTTATCTAGTACAGTGGTTTCTGGCAATGGCTTGTTCTATATTTACTTAGCTCAAAAAAGGGAAATTGCTTCTTGGGTCTTTGTTGTGATGTTACATACCTATGTATGTAGGGGACAAAACCTCCCTTTGTGACTTGTCGCTGAAACCATTTCAAGAAGAGCACAAAGTATCCTATTTTGGGGACAGTTTTCTCCACTCAGAAAACCTGTCGTCAATGACCTGTCACCTTGTCTATAGTCCTCTTTGATAAATTACACAGGTGTTGAAGCCACAGGGGAGCAAATGTTCCAATGCACAATGGGATCAAAAGAGGCCGAGCGAAGGGCAGGATTGGTCCCAAGCATAGGCCTGGTGTCAGAAGGGCAGTATTTCAATTAGAGATGACTACAAATAGGCAAAAAAGGAAAATTCATTGACATGAAACAGAAAAGATTGGGGCTATGGCAGACTGAGGTGCAGCTGGATTCTGGGACTCGAACAATGTCGCCAGCTCTGTCCATCTTGTACTTCTGCTGTGTTGGCTGCAACGCAGACAGACTTTGCCCTCATGCCCTTCTGGGTTCACATCCAAGAAAAGAGAGACATTCTCTTCCAGGTAACTCCTGGGCAAGTCCTGGGCTTCACTCTGATTGGACCAACTTGAGTCAAATGCTCATCCTTCAACCAATCAGTTGGCCAGAAAGACAGAGCTCTGCAGCTTGGGTGGTCCTAGATTGCATGCCCATCAGTGGCAGAAGGGATATGGGCTGAGAATGGGGGAAAAGATGAAACCCCAAGAGAAATCAGGGACTACTGTGCGGGAGTGGTGCTGGGAATTCCCTATAGACAGGCATGGGGGCCTGCCTACCTCTTTCTCCTGTGAAAACACTGGGCCTACCCAGAAAATCCAGTTTAATCTCTCCATCTCAAGATGCTGAACTTAATCACATCTGCAAAGTTTCTCTTATCAGGCAAGGAAACCTATTCACAGGTTATAAGGATTAGGCCACTATTCTCTCTACCAAATTACCCTGTAGTTGTTAGTTGGGTTCAACCAATGGGAGGCACCTGCAGGTGATTGGAGGGTAGGAGGAGAGAGAGAGAGAGGTCCCCCTTCCTGAGCGCCCTCTCTGCCAGGCCAGGTCTGGTGTAGCTGCATTCCTCAGTGGCCGCAGCTCCTCAGTCTGTCCCCACAAACTTTCAGCTTTCACACACTCCCCACACCCCATTCTCTCCTCTTGCCCTTTCAAACCCATGGGTGGTAATGGCTCCGGCTGTTGCTAGTCTTTGGATGCCTCGACATCCCTTGTTGATTCTCAACTGAAACCATACTTCTTCTAAGAATGGAGGATTATTAAAGAATCTTAAGCCATTTGAATTGGATTGTTTCCTGCTAGGACCTTGACTTAAGCCATCTTTAAAACACTGTTTCTCCATGATTTTTTTCCCCTCCACATCAATACCTTCCCCTCCTTCTCCTCTGCCTACAAACCAGCTCAGGTTTCCCCAAACTTAAGATGACTTTCGGCTACCTAAAAATACCATAGTATTTCTTCCTTCTTTACCCCACCAACCTTCTTAAACAACTGATCTGCACACACATGCATACTCTGTCTCTGAATCTGGTTTCTTTCCCTCCCTGAAAGCTCCTGAACATTTCCCTGTGAAGGTCACTCAGGACATCCTATTTCTCATGTCTCTGGGAGACTTTCAAAGAGAATAGAGACTTCTTCTCTACCTCTGGAGGGTGAGATACGAAACTTCACCCATACCTTCTGTCTGTTCCTTGTACATCTGGGCCCCTCCTTGATGGACTGATCCCACTCCTGCTTCTCATTTCATCATGTCATCATCTGTGAGCCCAAGACTCTGGCAGCTCAGAGTCCTGTCTACACCTGCCCCTTGGTCCTCTGCACCTGGACAGGACCCCTCACCACCTCCCAGATGGAGCTCCACCTTCAGCCACTGCTCCCTGTCCCATGCTACCGATTTCCATCTGGACATTCCTGACATTTTATGGATGTACTTCCACGAGACTGAAGCCCAGGACATTGTCTTCCCTCCCGGCTCCTCTTCCCTTGGTGTTGGTGTGCACCTGCCCTGGGGCGGACAAGCTGCCTGGAGGATAGCTGATGGTCAAGTCACCTGAAGGAAGGTTTCCAAAATACAGATCTCTGGGCCTCGCTCATGCCCCACTAAATGAGAATCTCAGACATTTGTATTTTACCGATTTACCCAGGTGATGGATAAATGGTGCTTGGGAAATCCTGGTTCAAACAACCTACCGAGATAGCTTCACTGTCCAGTACACTTTTACACTAAATTCTCTATTCTATTAATTAAAAAAAAATAAATTAACAAAGCAAAGCAAGACAGTGTCTTGTACATTGTATCCACTACAGGTACTTGAGATGGCATTGGCTTGACAAGAGAAACTTCACGTACATTAAGTAGATATTCATGTACTTGTATCAACCCCTGCGTCCAACTCAAATGACCCATTTGGCAACAAGAGCGAGTTCACAAGGGGTGTCGGGGTAAATGAATAAGAAATGACGAAATAGGAAGGCTTCAAAAAGATAATTATAAGTTCTTCATTTCTTATCAAAACAAAAAAAAAAAACCCTTAGTAATATAAACAGAATGGAAATCTTCAGGACAGGATCTCAAGACATGCAAAGATCCATATCCAAGTTAGTCAGCTGCCTTTCTAACTAGCCTTTCATTTCCCCCAACTTTGTTAGCCTATGTTTGTTTTCCCAAGATTTACCAGATACACTCTCCCTTCGTGAGCCATCCAGAAGCTTGAGAATGTTCTCCGGCTGCATACATGTTCATCTTGAAGGTAACATTTCACTGACCACTTTTTTAAGAGCTCTGTCCAAACTTTTGTCTCTATAAATAACTCTGGTGGACTTTGGTGCTTGCTTTCAGCCGCTCAGAAAGAAATATTCCATGCTCCCTTCTAATTTCCATGGTTGTTCTTTCTCCAGAGTTTAGACAAAAGAAAGGGGAAAAATCTTAACACTAACACAGCTATATATATATATATATATATATATATATATACACACACACACACACATATATATATACATATATACACGCACATACATACATACATATATATATGTATGTATGTGTATATATGTATACATATATATATATATGTATGTGTATATATAACCTCTAAGTTTTGGACGCTAACCAACTCCAAACTTCAGAAATCGGGAGCCAAGTTTGCCCTGGGCTGATTAGTAATAAATCAGTTCTTCCTCCATGCCCTGGAAGACTATCGAGGGCATTGTCTTGATCCCCTATAACAAGTACCACAGACTGAGTGACATATAAACAACAAGCAATTTATGTCCCACAGCTCTGGAGGCTGAAAAGTCCAAGATCAAGGTGTGGGCAGATTCTGTGGCTGCCGAGGATCCGCTTCCTGGTTCACAGATGACCGTTTTTTTGCATCCTCCCACTGCAGAAGGAGAACCACCTAGCTCTCTGGCCTCTTCTTCCAAAGGCATCCATCAGGTTCATGAGGACTCCACCCTCATGATCTAATCACCTCCAAAGGCCCCACCTCCAAATACCACCACATTGGGATTAGGGTTTCAACATGTAAATTGAGTGGGGGACACAAACATTCAGTCCACTGCAGATGGTGTCTGTCTCCCTGTGCTCTGACTGTCCTGGTCTGGAGTCCCCTGCCAGCCCTCTCTCTGCATCTAAGCAGTGTCATGAGCCCAAGGCTCTTGGGTGCCTGCCCAGGCAAATGAGGCTGGGGACACAGATCTCGTGGAGCTGGAAGCCTGCTTCTCCCCCTCCAGTGCAGACCAGACCAGACCACAGAACAACTCTGGCGTGGCGGGAGCGTCTGCCTCTTCTGCCAAGCGCCAGGCAGCAACAGACTCCCAGCCAACATCCACGTCACCTTGCCTGCCTTTTGCAGGTGATAGAGAAAAGGCGCTGCTGTGATGGATTCTGACCCATTGCCTCCTTTGGCTACAGGTGAGAACTGCTTCCAATGCAGGAGAATCTGCTGCCCTCAAGTATAGAGGCAGTCAGAAGTTTCTCATGCTGACTCCTCCCTCTGGGATGGTTCCTCTCCAACCCCATCCAGGTGAGGCCTGAAGATCCTAGAATTCCCATGCTTGACAGAGCCTTCAAAACTGTCTCAGCAAGGGACCAGGGCTCCCGACTCTCAACCCTGTGCTCTTTCCATGAGTGCATTAGTCCGGGCTCTCCAGAGAAACAGATGACACGTAAAAGTCACCAGCACAACAGGGCACTTCCACTTTGGAACTGGAAGCCTATCAACTTAAAGCAGCTTCACTGGGGCACATGAAGGTCTTGTTCAGCATCAACAGAGGCTTGCTAAGCTTGCCTCGACCCTCAGAAGGAACACGAAGCAGGTGTGTGCTGTTCTCCCATGTCCACTCGATGTTTCTTTGGGACATTCTTCTGCCCCCAACCCATGAGGGCGGCTTGTGGGTTTATCAGTCATGGTGCCCTGCCCACCTGCCATGGGAACCAGATAGATTGAGCTATCCTTTCTACCTGTGGTGGGCAGACTAATGGCCTCCCAACTTTGCCACATCCTAAGCCCCGGAACCTGTAAATCCGTTGCCTCACATAAGGAGGAATTAAGGTTGCAGATGGCATTAGGGGTGCTAATTAGCTGACCTTCAGATAGGGACGGTAACCCGGGTTATCTAGGTGGGCTCAAAGTAATCACAAGTGTTCTTAACAATGGCAGAGGGAGGCAGTTAGACCAAGCAATGTGAGGATGGAAGCAGGGTCAGAGAGATGCTTCGTCGCTGGCTTTGAAGATGAAAGGAGCCCGGGCCAAGGAATGTGTGCCGTCTCTAGAAGATGGAGAAAGCCAGGAACCAGATTCTCCGCTAGTGCCTCCAGAAGAAATATAGGCTTGCCCGCACCTTGACTAGAGCCCAGTGAGATCTATGTCTGACTTTTAAACTACAGAACCATAAGATAATAAATTTGTGGGGGCGCCCGAGTGGCATAGTTGGTTAATCATCCGACTCTTCATCTCAGCTCAGGTCATGATCTCACAGTTTGTGGGTTTGAGCCCTGCATCGGGCTTTGCCCTGATGGCGTGGAGCCTGCTTAGGATTCTGTCTCTCCTTCTCTCTGCCCCTCCCCTTCTGGTGCTCTCCCTGTCTCTCTCAAAATAAATAAACTTAAAAAAAAGATAATAAATTTGTGTTGTTTTAAGCCACCAAGTTTGTGATAATTTGTTACAGCAGCAAATGAATACACTACCCTATCTTCTAGGAACAGTGATTGGTCCGGGAATGGACTTGATATCCAAGAAGGGCCAATAGAGAACCTTTCCTGATGAGTATCTGGCCACTGGAGAGAGAATTCCCTCCCCTGCTGAGGATGTCAGCTGGAATATAGCTCAGTGGGTTGTCTAACTGCATAATTAAGCCAATATTCAAAGAGAGGCCTAAGTTGATAGAGAGAGAGAGATAGTACTCTAGATCCAACCTTGCCTGAAACACCCAGACTTCCCAGTTACACAACCGACTGAGTTATCTTTTGGGCTTAAGCTAAATTGAACTGGCCATTTGTTGTTTGCATCTGAGAGAGTCCTGCCAAACATGGAATGCCGGCAGTAACTGGTCCTGTGATTCTTAGCTTTATTTTTTTTTGGCGGGGGTGGGGGGGGGGGTGGGGCATGGGTCGTAGATTCCTCTAAAATTCTAAAAGAAAATAAGAATAGACATGACATTTCTTGAGAACTAAACTGCTTGGTTCCAAATCTGGGCTCCCGGGCTTCAGCAGCACCCAGACTCCTGACCCACAGAAACTGGGAGAGAAGACGTGGATGTTGTTTTAAGGCACTAAGTTAAGGTAACTTGTTACGCAGCAGTAGATAAGCAAGGCACCAGCTTTTTCCATCCTAGAGGTCTCTGAGTGTGAATCGTGAGTCCGTGAGGCTGGGAGCTGCCTCGGGCTGTGATGGCCCCCTTCCCATGCAGAAGGCAGGAGACGTTGATTTGAGGCGGCTGGTGGATTTGCCTTTCACGTACTCCTAGGCAAGATACTGCTTTCAAACTCCCAAACCCAAGGCCATGGATTCTGTGCCACGCTGCAAGCTGTTCTCTGCTTCCTGAGACTTGCACCTGTCAGGTATTTCGGATAACTCTAAAATGAGAGGGAACAGTGCAGCTGTGGTTATGTGTTCTCAGCACCCATTCAACCCTTCCCGTGGTAATGGCGATCCCAGTTTTCCTTTGGGAGAACATGTTTTTCTGACTCAACCCAGTGGCTTGGGAGAGGGTAACCTCTACCACCCCCCAACCCACTACTCATTTCCAGAAGTGAGCACACGATACTGGTCTGACCAACCATGAATGAGATGGGAAAATTGGGGCAGAGCAGGAGTTGGTGGGAGGGGAGGGGGGATCTCGGAGTTCTGTTTGGACATTCCAGCACTTGAGAAGCCTGTTAGATATCCAAGTGGAGACACCACAAAGGCAGGTGGATGTTCCAAAGGAGAGTCCAAGGCAGAGGTCCAGGCTGGAGCTATGAATTGGCCAAGAAGCAGCCGCATGTGGTCAGGATCAGAATTATGAAGCTGGATGAGGTCACCTAGGCAGAGAGGATGGGTAGAGAAGAGACGAGGTTCAAAGCCCCAGCTCTGCGGGACTTCAGCCTTTAGAGAGCTAAGGAATGATGGACACTCAGCAAAGGAGACTGGCCACCCGGCTGCGGGAGGAGGATCCGGAGAGGAATTGTCCCCAAAGCCAGAGAAGAAAGCATATCAAGGAGAACATGACCAACCGTGTCCCGTACTCCTGATAGGGCACGTCAGATAAGGGCTCAGAAAGGACCATTGGACTTAGCCTCAAGGCCATCCCTGGAAACCTGAAGTGCATTTTCAGTGGGGCAGAGGGACAAAACCCCAATGAGGGTGGGTTCAAATCGAATCAGATGAGAGAAAATGGAAGCAGCAAGTATGGACAATTATTCAAGGAATTCCTTGAACCCATCAAGTATTAATTTTTCCTGAAGCTACTGTGAACTGCTTTCTGTTGCCCATAACCACACATGGCCAGACTAATGGAGGAGGTAGACAGGAGGCAAACACCAAAGGAAGGTACTGAATATACCTAATATGCCAGGAACTTCACACACATTGTCTCATTTCATTTTGACTATATATAATAACCCTATAAAGCAGGTGTTCATTATCCTCATTTTAATGAGAAAGAAACTGAGGCCCAGAGAAATGAAATACGCTTGCATTCAAAGTGGCGTTCAAACCCAGATCAGACTCGAGATCCTATAGCACCACTAGGTCAGGGACAAATGCTACTGAAGAAACCAGAGAGTCACTGAGGCCCTCCTTTTACATTCAGAAATGCACCGTGGTTCTCAAACTTCAGAACCACCTGGAGGGCTTGTTAAAACCAGGTTGCTGGGCCCCAGATCAGCACTGGGTGGCAGGGAGGGGAGAGCCTGCATTTCTAACGGGTTCCACACCGCTATTGACACTGCTGGTCCGAGGACCACACTTTGAGGACCACGGATTCGTACCATCACACTCCCTTGCTCAGACTCAGGGTGCCTGAAGAGCCCCATTCGGAACTCAGATCTCTCCATCCACCTTATTTCCAAGCTACTAGAGGGAACCTCACAGCACTAGATTGGACTCCTTCAGGCTCTTCCTTTGAGAGCTGACACCTGGCATTGGGAGGTCATATAGAAGGCACTTAGTTTAAAATGTCCTGTATTAAAGGGCACCTGGGTGGCTCAATCGGTTGAGTGCCCGACTCTTAGTTGTGGCTCAGGGCATGATCCCAGGGTCGTGGGATTGAGCCCCGTATCAGGCTCCGTGCAGAGTGTGGAGCCTGTTTGAAATTCTCTCTCTCTCCCTCTGCCCCTTTCCCCCACTTATGTACTCTCTCTGTATATATAAAATAAAAAATAAAAAATTATTTTAAAAATGTCTTGTGCTAAAGAAAAAAGCCTTGCATTGTAAAAGATTCTCCATATTTATCATCACATAGCTTATAATCACTCATAATCATAATTATTAACGTAAGACAGAATTCTCTGAATTCCACTATTTCAGAAAGTTTCTTTGGGAAGTTTGTTCAGAGTGTAATCGAGGGGGAATAGTTCTCTCCAGTGGCTTCAGGTCAGGCTGCTACAGACAGCACTACCCAGAAATTTCCTCTGGTGGGCAGCCGCTGTGGGATGACATGGAAAACAACCCATTTGAGCCTCGTGAAAACCTTGCACAGGCCCCTTGGGCTGAACAACCCACATCCCCGACACTTTCTAGAATTTTTTTAATGATCATTGACTTTTCAGAGAGAGAGAGAGAGAGAGAGAGGGAAAGAGAGAGAGAGCGAGCACAAGCATGGGAGGGGCAGAGAGAGAGGGAGACACAGGATCCAAAGCAGGTTCCAGGCTCTGAGCTGTCAGCACAGAGCCCAATGCAGGGCTCGAACCATGAATTGTGAGATCAGGACCTGAGCCGAAGTCAGACGCTTAATCAACTGAGCCACCCAGGCCCCTGCCCCCAACACTTTCTACCCAGACCTTAGTTCCCAACCCTAGAATTGTATGTCTGCTCTTCTCTGACCCTGCCTTTCCTCTCAGCCACAGAGTAGGGCTGGGTCTCTTTTGGGAGTCTGCATCAATAGGGGAGAAAGCAGGACTGAACAGAGCATTGATCTTGAAGTTGGACATATGTGAATTCTCTTCCAATCAGCCAGGGAGTAGCTGCGTTCCCCCCCCCCCCCCCCCCCCCCCGCCCAGCAAACTGCTTGACTCCCTGAGCCTGTTTCTTCCTCTATGAAACAGAGACAAAAAAGAAACACCAAATAGGCTGCTGGAGTGGATCATCAAAACTATTTGTCAAATGCCCAGAATAAAGAATGTTATTAACAGGGTTGTTTAATCATTCATGTAGGAGCTGGGGATACAGCAGTGAAGAAAGGAAACAAAACTTTCTGGGGCGCCTGGGTGACTTAGTCAGTTAAGCGTCTGACTTCAGCTCAGGTCATGTCAGCTCGTGGGTTCGAGGCTCGTCAGTCTCTGTGCTGACAGCTCAGAGCCTGAAGCCTGCTTCAGATTCTGTGTCTCCCTCTCTCTCTGCCCCTCCCCCACTCACACTCTGTCTCTCTCTCTCTCTCAAAAATAAATAAACATTAAAAAAAAAACACAAAACTTTCTGCCTTACTTGACCTGGGAAGTCTGGTGGGAACAGTCCAACAATTTGTGTTATTACATGACATTAAAAGGAGCTAAGTTTTTTGGAGGGGAGATAGGGTCCATCTTGGCAGGAAGTTTGCAATTGTCCATAGGATGGTCAGAGAAGTCCTCATGGAGAAGATGTTCCTTGAGCAAAGACTTGAAGGAGATGAGGGGTGAGCCATGTACCCTGGGACCAGAGAACTTGGGGCAGAGAAGACAGCAGGCACAAACGCTCTGTCTGAGATGGGGCATTCGGCATGGGTTTGAAGATAAGCAAAGAGGCCACTGGGCCAGGGCAGAGTGTGCAAAGGGAGAAAGATTAGCGATGAGGCCAAGGCATAATTATTTGGCTTTTTATTAATGGAAGCTATAAGCCAAAGGTAAGTCACAGCTGCTCTAAGTCAGTTCGCCTGGCGACAGCTACTAAAGTCATGTTTTAAATAATTGTGATGCTTTATACATGACACAGCAGCCCTTGGTAAGCACATTGTGTGATGGGGTCTTTCCAGTTGTAATCAAAAGTGACCTTCACTAATACCAACAAAACCCAGATTCCCCAAGGATACAACTGGGAAATGAATCTCAGTGAATCCCCATGTGCGTAGGGGCAGCTGGATCCCGGCTCTTGTGCCCAGACACCTGCCTTCCTTTGGAGATCTGTCACCACCACCAGCGTTCTGGCCACTAGGGGGCGCTGCTCCCCACTTAATGCCCTCTCTAGCCTTCATGAGGAACCGTAGCACAGCAGCGGGGTCAAGACTGACCAGGTAATCAGGGTTTGCAAATACAAGAGGAGAGCAAAGGGGAACTAACACAGGGACTTATGGAAATATGATCACCTGGGGATCTAAGCCAGACCTAGATTCCAGCTCCCAACCAGCCTCTCTGAGGTAGGCACCTTGTAGCATTTATTTATTTAACACATCCCCATTGGGTGAATACCGTGTGCCCAGCACTGTGCTAGACAGTGAGAATATGAATAAAAGAGGCATAGATCTTACACTCAACCAAGAAATCGATACATAATCCCAAAGTGGAATAGGCCAGTGAAGGAAATGAACCATCACCAGTGTGGTGATAAAGAATACTGGAGCTGATTTGGGGTGGCCAAGGAAGACCTCTTGGAAGGGGTGACCTGCAATCTAAGACTTGAAGAGAAGCAGCCAGCCTTGCACAGGTGGAAGGGAGACAGTACCAGGCGTGGGGAGAACCCGTGTGAAGGTCCTGAGTGGACCAGAACCTTGAGATGTTAGAGAACCAGGAAGTAGCCCCAAGAGGCTGCTCAGTGGGCAGTGGAAGGGGCAGGGGGATGCAGTGTCTAGATGACACATAGACGAGCCTTTGTCCTAGGCTTGTAATGGATGCTCCTGAAGGTCTTGAAGCAAGGTATTTCCTGTATGACCACACAACAACCCACAACAAGCTCTGTTAGGTCACATGCTCTTCCAGCGTGACCTGGCCACATCCTCATGGAGAGGTAGGGTCTGTGTTCCCACCCCTCAGTGAGGACAGGAGCTGGGACTGCCATCCCCAGTGGAGGTGGTGCCATGTGACTCCAGAAGACAGGTCGTCCAAAGGATACAGATTCTGCCCAGCTCATCCCTTTTGGGATACTTGCTGTGTAGAAGGCCAAGGAAGCCCAGGTAGAAGCTTACATGGAGGGAGAGACGTGGAGAAAAACTGAGGCTCCCAGACAATAGCTGATAGCAACCGCCAGACTGATGAGTCAAGAAGCCTTCAGATGACTCCAGCCACCAGTCTTGCTGAGCAGTCCCAGCCGAGGTCCCAAACACTGGTAGACAGACAAGCCACCCCTGCTGTGCGCTGTTTGACTTCTTACCCCACAGAATCCATAAACGCAGACCTTATTTGTCTGACACCCCCATGTTGTGGAGGATGCACTAGGCAGTGCTGGGGAACTCGAAGAAATACAATGGCTCCCTGGGGAGGGGACCGGCCCGGACACAGACGCCCAGTGGAAGCACTTCCCTAGACATTTCCATTCCCTGCAGGCTAGATCCAAAGAACAAGATCCCTCCTTCTCCCTGACCTGAGATAAAACCTCCAGCCCCCTTTTTCTGTCTGAGGAACACTGCACACCCAGGCAACTGACCTGGGAAAGAATGTTTCCATCTAGCCAAGGGCCCCCAGGTAGGATGGACAGGGCCTCACGGTTAAGGACCATATAGAATAAACAGAACATGGTACAGTCACCCAGATGGCCCCACATAGTGCACACACCAGGGAGTCATTTCCCTGCTTCCACTCTTTTTTTCAATGTTTATTTATTTTTGAGAGAGAGAGAGCAGGGGAGGGGCAGAGAGAGAGAGGGAGACAGAGGATCTAAAGCGGACTCTGTGCTGACAGCATAGAGCCCGATGCGGGGCTCAAACTCACAAACTATAAGATCATAACCTGGGCTGAAGTCAGATGCTCAACCGACTGAGCCACCCAGGTGCCCCTCCCTGCTTCTATTCTTGAGTCCAGTCAGCTCATTCATCCAAGAACACGTCCACCTTAATTTTATATTTGTAACAAGCATGTGTCAAAACTAATTCCTTTTTCCATGATATGTAGCATTTCATCCCTTCAGTGTTTCTGCTTCCTTTTAAATGTGGCTTGCTATTTTGCCTATTTTAGTATTTTAAAGACTTTTTTTTTTAAGCCATTTCATCCAAGCACATCTATCTTAATTGGCTGAAAATCCTTGAAATGCTGAAATGTAACTAAATGAGAAAAATGCATCCAGAGTAAAGGGCTGCTGCTGGCCTTCGAGGTTCGGTGCCCAGGGTTCAATGCCTCATCTTCTGATGCAAAATTCAAAATCCAGAATGCAAAATTCATTCTTTGGGGCAATAAAATGAATGAATCATTTTTTTTCTTATATTACTAGAAAAGAAATACATGTTGATTGCAGAAATTTTAGAAAATGTATAGCTGAAAGGAGGAGGAGGAGAATAGAAGGAGAGGGAAGAAGGAAATTACAAACAACCACTATCGTTACCCATAAAGTCATAATTTCTCATTAGTACATCCTGGTAACCTACTCGGCCTTTTTTTTTTTTAATGTTTATTCATTGTTGAGAGAAAGAGTGTGAGCAGGGGAGGGGAAGAGAGAGGGGACAGAGAGTCCAAAGCAGGCTCTGCACTGACACCAGCGAGCCCAATGCAGGGCTCGAACTCAAGAACCGCAAGGTCATGACGCGAGCTGAAGTTGAACACTTAACTGACTGAGCCACCCAGGCACCCCTATTAGGTCTTAATATGCTCATTTTGTGCCAAGCCAATCTCTCTCTTGTTTTCATTCATTCATTCACCGCACGAACTTTACGAAGCACCTACTATGTACAGGGTCTGTCATAGGCAATGAAGCTACAATGATGACCAGACAACTATGACACAGCCAGATACCTGCTATGGTGGGAAAATAAAGGGCACTAGAGGGACACATGGGAAGGCCCCCAACTCTGCCAGGTTGGGGCACCAGGGAGAGATGTCTAACGAGGCTTAACAAATGGGTAGGAATCAGCCAGGCAGCAGGAATAAGGTTTTGGGGGCCAGGTTGAAGGGGAAGTGGAGAGAGTGGTTCACACATTGCAGGACCCAGGAGAGGTTTGTACGCTGGAGTCTGGATTCCAAGGAAGGGCATAAAGCCAGGCCAACTCACAGACGTGAGATCATGAAGGTCCTTTATGGGAGGAGAAGGTGGAATCTCTGTGGCCTGTGGGACGCTAGGGTTTGAGGAGGGGTGACAATGAAGGCAAGGGGACCGGTTAGGAGGCTCTTCTCCAGTAGCCCTGGCTGGAGATGCTAGAGGATGGTGGAGAAGAAGAGGAGAGCACATACTAAAGAGACACGTAGGAGGGTAGAATCATCAGGACTTGGTGGGTGACCAGATATGGGGATGAAGGGAAGACGGAAGTCAAAAGTGACTTGTGGGTTTCCACAATTAACAAGTAGATATATTCATGGTATTGTCACCAAGAGAGGACCCAACGCATGGGATGTGTGCAGTTTCTGACATAGGGAGCTCTAGGTTTCTATGGGATGTCCAGCTGAAGCTGAACAGTGGGAGGTGAATGAAGTTTGCGTTTGTCACTTGTGACTGTTTTTCAGGTTCCCTGAATAACACCTGTCTCTGTCAAACTTCTCACATTGGTGGGGCGCCTGCGTGGCTCAGCAGGTTGAGTGTCCGACTTTGACCCATGTCATGATCTCATGGTTCGTGAGCTCAAGCCCCGCACTGGGCTCTCTGCTGTCAGTGCGGAGCCTGCTTCGGATCCTCTGTCCCCCACTCTCTCTCTCTGCCCCTCCCTCCATCACGTGTGCACGTGGTCTCTCTCTCAAAAACTAAATAAACATTTTAAAAAATGCATTACATTGGTAATTAGCAGTTTCTCTACTTGGATACCGGGTTTCAGACTCTGCTCCTTACCTAATTCTGAAGCAAATGGTTATAAAAAGAAAAGGCTAAACAACTCGTTTTGTCTATAGAGTATCAACATTCAAATCAAACACACAAACAAGTAGAAAGCAAGTAGTGGATTTACATAAGTGTGTGGGCATGTAGAGTCTCCACCCACGGCATCTGCACACCCACGGACATGTTCCAGTCCTTATGCAAGGGACCCATGTCACCAGGTGTGCATGCCGTTGGGGCTCAAGATCACACTGCGGAGGTAGTGCCACTCAGGCTGAAAACAACGATCGGTGAGGACGACCCCTCCATCCCACAGCTGGCTGAAGACTTGTCTCTTGGCAGTGGCTACAAGGCATCTTACAAGGAAGAAAGGAAGACTAAGGATATGAAAAGAAGCCACTCGGAAGATCTGACGGTGTTTTACTGAAATCATAGCCCAGCGTGGGCACCTTCTTATGCTCGCTCCTTTGACTCTCCCTCCCCTGACCCCCACAACTGGGAGAGACGCCCCCATCAGGCTGAGCCCTACTTTCCAAGCCTTGACTGTCAGAGTAAACCACAGCTGGCTGCGTTCGCTCCTCGTGGAGAATCTGGACATTTCTGAGCCACCACAGCACCCGCTTCGGTTCACTTTTCATTCGGATCTCCGGAGTCTCAGATGCTACAGCCCAAAGCCTTTTAAATGGCTCCTCCGGCCCCATCTTGAGGTCTGCCTTCCTAAGTCATTTCCCACTGCACCAGCAGGGAACACGGTCAGCTCCCTGAATGGATTTATGTGATACATGCCTTTGTAGCTTCAGGAAATGGGCCAAAAAGTTTTCAGGTTATTAGTTTGTCCATTCACCCATCCATCCATGTAATAAAATGTTTATCGAGCACTATGTCTTCAGGATGCAAGAGCAACAAAAACACACCTGGCCCCTGCCCTCATGGAGGTTATAGTCCAATGGTGGCAACAGGCATTAATCCTGGGGCTCAAAACAACTACTCCTATTCAGCAAGGCTGCCTGCCAAAGGGAACAGGAGGGTGTCTCATGCATCTCTGGCCATGACCAGAGACCTGGAAAAACCCCAGATTCTTTGTCACATGCTCCCCCTCCCGTAGGGTACAAGAATCCACATGTTCATCGGGTCCCTCAAGCTTTCTACTTCTATATCTCCAAGGAAGCTACGCAAGCTTGCATTCCTAACAATGGCCTAGATAAGGAACTGGAGACAACCTATCAGCTGCTTTAAGAAGCTACCAAGAGGAGCGCCTGGGTGGCTCAGTCAGTTGAGCATCTGACTTTGGTTCAGGTCACGATCTCATAGTTTGTGGGTTCGAGCCCTGCGTCAGGTCTGTGCTAACAACTTGGAGCCTGGAGCCTGCTTTGGATTCTGTGTCTCCCTCTTTCTCTGCCCCTACTACCCCCCTCAAAAATAAATAAACATTAAAATTTTTTAAAAAAAATAAAAGAAGTTGCCAAGAAAAGGGGTGCCTGGATGGCTCAGTCAGTTAAGTGTCCAACTTCAGCTCAGGTCAAGATCTCATGGCTCCTGAGTTCAAGCCCTGCATCATGCTGTCTGCTGTCAGCCTGGAGCCCACTTCATATCCTCTGTCCCCTTCTCTGTCCCTCCCCGGCTCATGCTCTTTCTCTCAAAAATGAACAAGCATTTAAAAAAAAAAAAAAGTGCCAAGGAAAATGTTTGATTACTTGAGCATTCAACTAACATAAAAAACAAACCACTTCCTTGAATTAAAGCAACGTTTACTCTCAGCATGCCAAGGCATCCCGACCAGGTGAGATACCACCTCACTCCTTCGCACCCAAGGCGGCTGCATCTCTGCTCTGCCAGGCATCCACCCTTGCCTCCAGGAGAACAATGTTTTAATTTTTGGCATTTTCATCTCTGCCACAAACGATTAAAGTTCCACTGAAATTGAGAGCTCTCAGCAGTGGAGCCTCAGGATGGTGCCACTGTATCCAAGATGAACTTGCCCATCGTGGTAGAAGCTGAGGCACCCACAAACGTCGGCTACTCCATGAAAGGACAATGGACAAATATATGGATCATGCTTTCTAGATTTCTCCTACTTGCCAAAGAAATTGCTTAAGCAAAATCTCAACAGAAGTGATTGGAAAGGAAAGGACTAGCTGACAGAGAAGTGTTTAAAAGTCAAACATTTCAGAAAGGGAGATGTCACGTAACTAAAAACAGAAGGGCTAAAGCAGAAAGGGGGATGAACTGCTATGGCCACAGAATGGAGTAGGGCTCAGCAACAAGGAAGTGCATAGACAACTCAGGGGACAATTCAAAAGGCCACACAGTGCATGTTTCCATCTATATGACATTGTGCAAAAGACAAAATGGTGGGGCAAGAAACAGATCAATGGTCACCAGGACCTGGGGAAGGATGGAGAGGTTCGCTATGAAGGGGCACAAGGGGATTTGGGGGGTGATGGAATTCTTCTCCAGTGTTATGGTGGCAACACAACTATGTGAATTTCTCAAAACCCCAAAAAAGGATGGATTTTGCTATATGCAGATTGTGCCCCAAATTTTAAAAATTGAAGTGTGGGGGAAAAAAAACAGGGGAAAAATATTTAGAATAAGCATGTCAAACCCTTAGGTAATTCAGATTTATATGCACACTCCAAGACCCAATAGAGAGATAGGTAAAGAATATAAATAGATCACGTGTATGGGCCAGTACAAATCGCAAAATAAGCATGGGGGGAAAAATACATGATGTTAAATTTTAACGCAGGCTAAAGCAACCTTGACCTATTATTTTCAACCTACCCAATTTGGCAAAATTTCACAAAATAAACAACATGTAATGCGGGCCAAGCTGGAACGAAATGAGAACCTTATTCATTACAGGCGCTGTTATAAATCGGGATGGCCTCTTTGGAGAGCAGTATTATATAACACATTCCCAATAATTTCATTCCTGGAAACTTACACTACAGAAATAACTCAACAAAAGCAAAAAGCTGTATGTCACAAATATGTTGATTACTTTCTCAGCTATTACAGAAAAATAACAACTAGAAACTAAATGTCCAACAGTAGAATATTGTGTTGTAAATCATGACATATCCACTAAAAATGTTTGGAACACTGAGGAGAATTTAAAAATGCTAATGATGTAGTCTTGGTGAAAAAAAAAAAGTACAAAACTGTATGTGTAATGGTTTCTCACCATAAGCAAGTTCTAAATTTTATTCCCTGTAAGGAAAAACATCCCATATATTTCAAGACAGCAGGAGCCAGTACTATTTGGAAAACAAGGACAGGGATTATGTCAAATTCCATTTCTCTTCCTTCTCCCTTACCAGCAGTGTTGGAAAATCCCATCTTCTAAGCCTTGGTTCCTTCATTTGTAAATTTAGAAAATAATGAATGTCAAATTAAAAAAAAAAAAAAAGAGGGGAAAATACTTTCTAAAGTATATTGTGCCATATAAACAAAATGTTGCAAAAATATCAGGAAATAGTAAAAACTTAAGGCAATGGTTCAACAGGAAGTTGGAAGACTAATAAATAGCAGGGTTAATTACATAAAGTTTTAAACAACTCCAGGCAGTTGTTGTTGTTGGTTTTTTTTTTTTTTGGTTTGGTTAGGTTTGATTTTTTGAGGTGTGTGTACATTCATGGGCTGGTTCTACAAAGAACATTGCCAGAAGAATTTTTAAAATTGAAAAGGATATTGTTTAAAAATTAAGCTATCTTTTGATAACTTGGAAAAAAAAGCTTCTTAAATTTTCCTTTTTTTCTTTCTTCTTCCTTTTTCTTCCTTCTTCCTTTCTTCCTCCCTCACTCCCTTTCTCCCCCTCCTCTTCCTCCTCTTTCTCTTCCTCTTCCTCCTGTCCCTCCTCCTCCTCCCCCTCTCCTTCTCCTTCTCCTTCTCCTCTTCCTCCTCCTCATTCCTCTCGGCAGTTCTTACATGATGTGAAAATGCTCTCAATTCAGTTAAGCTGTTTGGATCCATGTGATGGGGGGATGTACAACATGTACAATTTGGAAGCAACAGTGAAGAAATGATATAATTACCACAGCGTCTTAAACAGAAATATTGTGGAATGAATGATCAGTTGAATGAATATGGATAAGGGCCAAGGACAGGTTTTTTTCAATCAAAGTGTGGGCCTGTGAGTAACTGGTTGTCACGTGCAGAACAAAACTACAGAAATTCTAGGTTAAGAGGTTTAAGATAGTGATTGAAATTCCATCTCAAAACTCCCCAGTTCCAACACCTAACACAATCAGCAAAACAGCTAAACCAGTAAAACAAAAACAAAAACAAAAAAACAGTCATCAAAAGCAATCAATAACCAAAAGGGTAAACTGATCAAAGATCAACTAAGGGAAGGAACAAAAAATTCTGGAGCAAAGCAAAAAGTACAACGAGGCAAGGTGCTCAAGCCACCCTCGTACCACAGAAGCTGTCCCTTTAAATCAACAAAATCCAGAGAAGTTTTCCTTAATCTCCCAATTCTTACCCTTTTTTCTTCTGCTGTAGAAATAAGGGAAAGGGCTGTTAGGAAGAAATAGGGAGAGGCACAAAACAACAGAAAAAAGTAAACACACAGAAAGTCTCCAAAACTATGTGCTGAAGTGGAAAACAAAACACAAGGAATCCTCAACCCCCAGGGAGATGGGCATACCCCCACCCCCTGCCAACTGTGTGGAGTGAACCTTGATCCAGACTATTTGGCATAATTTAGAAGACAGAATAAAGCCCAGCCAATTGTAACAAAGCATTTTTACCCTTGCAGGCTAAAGCAACCTAACCCTTCCCCCTGGATCTCTCCCTCCCTCCACCATCCCCCCAGGCCACAGATAAGTAGATGGAGCACAAAATACCGAGCCCTCAAAATGCAGCTTGGAGAGGAAACAGTCTGGTTTCAGACAGGGTAGGAAGAGAGTCAAGAAGTTATCCACACTATGTACTTGCAAATAGAATGTCTAGTCAGAGCTGCCCAAGCATAAGAAAGATGAAGGGGCCCCTGGGTGGCTCAGTCAGTTAAGCGTCCAACTTCAGCTCAGGTCTTGATCTCACAGTTCATGGGTTCGAGGCCTGCATCAGGCTCTGTGATGACAGCTCAGGGCCTGGAGCCTGCTTCAGACTCTGTGTCTCTCTCTCTCCCCCTCCCCTGTTCTCTCTCTTTCTCTTTCAAAAATAATAAAATATTAAAAAAATTAAAAAGAAAGATGAAAAGAAATGTCATAGAAACTATGCAAAAGGAAAGAAAAGGGAAAGAGAAAAGAAAGGAAGAAGTGACAAAGGGAGGAAGGGATATACAAGTATAAAACAAAGAACTCAAGCAAGAAGAAAACATGGATTCAAAAGAGAGAAGGAAATCCCTCACATACTACTTCATACCAGCAACAAATGAGAACATAAATCTCAATAAAACAAGAACTCCAAACAAGAGAACAAAAATCTCAGAATGAGATTTTCTGAATGGAGACTGAAAGAACCAAGAAACAAATTAAAAACCAAAACGGTATTATGGAACTATTAAATAATTCAGGACAGCAAAGAAAGAATCAATCTTGTGTGGAAAATGAATTATTGGAACAAAAGTCTTGCATTACAATTAAAATGACAAACACCTGAAAACTGTATGAGAGAAGCTAACGGATATGGAAGACAAAAATTATCCAACATATGCATATTTGATTCCTTAAACTGCTAATCCAACAAAGATTTACGAAGATGTGCTTAAAGACATAATACAAAACAAACAAACAAACAAAACCCACAAGAAAAAAAACCCAGAAAACTGTCCTGATATAAAAAGAGTAATGACTTTTCAACTCTAAAGGGTACAATCCATTGTAGGAAAATTTTATTGAAAATCCTCAATACTGAATATATCCCAGTTAAGCTGGGATTATAAAGAATCAGAAAGAATGCCTCCAATACTCAGGAACAAAAATAAATTACCTACAAAGAAGAAAAAAAATCCTAGGTATCCTCAGTTCCACAGCAGCACTCAACGCCAGAAGACAATGGAATAATGTCTACAAAGTTTTTAAATGACAGAAAATGTATCTTAAGAATTTTATACACAGCCCAGGATGCTGTTCAAGCAATAAAGGACTTATAAGGCATTCTTGAGACAATGACTTTGAATGAAATCCAGGTAATTGAGAGATGACCTTAAGGAAATAATGCAGGAATGCAAAAGACACATGAACAGGGCTGGTGATGAGTACTGAATCCATTTAAACATAGAACTAATACTAAATAACTCTGGGGAAGTATATTTAAATGACTGAATGTCAACATTATAAACCTGGAAAATTAAAAATAATCATAGCATAAGTTTTAAAATCAGGAAACAAAAGAAGTGATAGGAGGAAACTCACATGTTAATGCTCTCATCTTTCTTAGCAAGATTAATTATACTCGCTAAAAACTGAAACACATCACTTTTTAAAATCTCCAACCTCTTAATTTTCATTCTCTCCATGCCCTACCTCTGTCCCCCCCAATTTCCTTTCCTCCCTCTTAAGGGAATACTTTATTATATCTCTTGTGGTAAAGACACATTAAAAATTGTTTTTCCAACAATTCGCTCCCTCTATCATTTCTTTTCTAGTATTGAATTCAAATAAAAGTAAAGTATTAAGTTGAATGCTTTTAATAAAAATAGCATTTCCCTTTTATAAAAGTTATATCTATACTCTAACTGTACACATACACATAATACATTAAAATATGTGCTTATTTATATCCCTAAAAACATATCTAGAGCAGTTGTCCACCCAGTGTTTGCGATGGTTATTTCCGAGTGGTGGGATTTGCTCCCGCGTTAACTTCTGTGCAACATTCGATCTCTTTAAAACAAGCACGTTACCTGTTTAAATGACTGTAGACGGGTTGTATTAACAAGCTCGGAGAGCAGATGGTGGTGGAGGCGGAGAGAGGGAGGGGCAGGGTGTCAGGTGGACAGAGGGAGGAGGGGAGGACCGGAAAGAGAGGGCAGGACCACGAGCGGAGGCCGCAGGGGGAACAGAGGCGGCGGAGGAGCGGAGCGCACTCGAAGAGGCGGCGCCCAGCGGAGCGCGTTGGCGCCTGCAGGAAGCGCCTCCTGGCAGCACGCTGACCTACTTTCCGCGGGCCCATCGGTCTGCGGCCAAAGCTCTGCTAAAACAGCCTGGAGCCTCGGAGACGCGCACAGCTCGGGAGGAGGCCAACCCGGACAGCCTCTGCCTCTTCCTCTGCGCCCGGAGCTGTCAGATTCAACGGCGCCGGCGTCCCCCGGAAAGCGGGGGTGGAGAGGGATCCCCGAGCGGACCCTGGGGCCAGGCTTCTTGGAAGAGGTCAGGCGGCTCGTCTATTAAACCCGAGTCGTCCGGTGGGACCTCTGGCCTGAGAGCAGGCGCCCTTCTCCCTGGGAGAGGACTAGGACTAGGACTAGAGCCTCGCCTCTCCAGCTGATGTCCCCACTCCAGGCTGCAGGGAGTCCCACGTGGCGATCGCGCACGCTTCCTCCTGCTCCAGACGGCCTGTCAGCACCTGCCCAGAACTTGCAGGCCGGGACGGGCCCAAGTTGTCAATCAGCCCTGCCAGTTCCCACCCCTTGTCCTTGGGCAAGTCACTGGATGCCTCAGAGTCTCATCTTTCTTGTATTTAGGTAGGACAGAAGATGCCATTTACATCCCAGAGGCAGGGTGAGGAGTAAATAGAAAGACGGGGGTCATGGTGCCTCGAGTGGCAGCGGGCCCCTGCCCTGTGCTCAGTATAAAATGTTAGCTTATCCACTCATTGGGAAGATGCCTTGTAGGGGGCACGATTGATGGCTTCAGGCGCCAGCCACCTCTGCCCACTCCTGATCAGGGGCGATTTATGTCATCATAGTTACTTATGCCCTGAGACATTAAGTAACTAAGTGCTTGATGCAATGCGTCCTTTCTGAAATATTTCCTATGAAATACTTTGGCCCTAAGCCCACTACCTAAAGAATTATGTTTTGGGTCACTGATATGAAAAATAATAATAAACACTTAAAAAGCAATTGCTATGAGGCAGATGGAGGGTGAAATAACTCTCTGCCTCTCAGCATCAACCACCAGGGGGAAAGTCGGGTGAAATAAGCAGTGGACATTTGTCATTTGGGGGCATATGGCATCCATTCCTCCCTTTTTTATGGTTAATATCTTGATTTCTTCCCGGGGAAATTGCCCCACCTGCACTGAGCCATTTTGCGTAGATGAAAATCAAAGTCTCCTGCGCTCCCCAAACCAAGGAGTGAGCCCGTGAGCCAGCTTGGCCAACTGGACTCTCCCTCCCCCAGGACTTGGAATCATGCAGGGCCCAAACAAAGACAGAAGAAAACACTAATAAAAACAGTAAAACAGGGGCACCTGGGTGACTCGGTGGGTGAAGCATCCGACTTCAGCTCAGGTCATGATCTCGCGGTTTGGGGGTTCGAGCCCCGCGTCGGGCTCTGTGCTGACAGCTCAGAGCCTGGAGCCTGCTTCCGATTCTGTGTCTCCCTCTCTTTCTGCCCCTCACCCGCTCGTGTGTGTGTGTGTGTGTGTGTGTGTGTGTGTGTGTGTGCGCGCGCGCGCTCTCTCTCAAAAACATTTAAAACATTTAAACATTTAAAAAACATAACATAAACATTTAAAAAAAACTTTTTTTAAACAATAAAACAAGACAACAGGGGCATTTTCTTTCCGGTGGTGATGCCCTACCTAGGTTATCAATGCTTCCATCACCACCACCCACAGCCCACGAGCCTCGTGTGTGCCCATCCAGAGCTCGGGATGCAGGAATTCAGCTAACATCTGGACAGCTGCAACCTTATGTCTTGAGGCCATTACCAGGTTTAAGAGTGACCTCATCAATCTTCCCTCACCCCTAAGTCTGCTCCTCTCCCAAGTTCCCTGCTTCAGTGCAGGTCACTACTACCCTTCCAGTTTCCCAGGGGGAATTATCCTAGACCGTTCCTTTCTCATCCCCCATTCATCTGGTTTCTGCATCTATCAATTCTGCCCCCTAAAAGCTTGGAACCCCTTTCTTCCTTCATCTGCCTCAGTTCAGGACTTCATCCTTTCTCTCCGGGAAGATGGCAATAGCTTCTCCAAGAAGATGTTCCCTACATCGGGCCTTCCTACTCCTAACTCATCTTCCACACCGCAGTCAGGGCAGTCTTTCTGAAAGGTTCCACATGGTTGTGTCGGGAGCTGGAAACTCTTTGACACGCTGCCCTTTGCCTCTCCGTAGAGCCCAGTCTCCTTATCATGGTAAACAAGGTCTTGAATGCCTGGCCACTCTATCCCCTTTCTTGTCATCTCTCAACACCCCTCCCCAGGTACCTTCCTCAACCCACATGAAAGTTTCCACAGAGTTCAGGACATTCTTTGCTTTTTTTTTTTTTTTTTTTTTTTTTTGCTTTTACACCATTTCTACTCTGGCATTGCCTTTATCCCAGAAGTCATGTCTCAAACTGTCCCCTCTAAGGACCACATCAACTCAAACAGAGTAGGATCAGTGAATGAGTACATTTGGGTTGGAGATGGGGAAAGGAGATAGTCTCGCGTTTGTTTTTTTCCCAGGCAGATTGCGGGAAGCTGGTTTATGTTTCTGAGAGTGACTAAGACGTTAAGCCTGGAACCACAGGCAGCCGTGCTGTCGCTACGAGGAAAACACTGCTTGGGAATGGAGCCAAAAGAAGAGAGTTTGCCCATGAGACCAAGTTCCCTTGGTGACATTTGAGCCCCTAGATGCATCTGTGCCTGAAATCAGACATGACTCTTGAACTTTTTGGTTGTGTAAGCCATGCCCTCTTTTTGCCTGAGACATTTTAAACGTGGATTCTCCACCTATTGCAAACAGAAGAATCCTGATATCCCTAAAGAACAGTGAAAATAAGAATACCCCTTGAGAGAAAAACATCAACATCCACAAAACAGAAGTCTGGGATCAACCTGAAGAGAAAGAATGGTCCTGTGGCTGGCAAGACTTGACTGCAGCCTATTGAACAAACACAACATATGTTGTGCCTAGACTCTAAGTTACCTGATATTGAAAACATCTAGCAGAGGAGGGTTGGTGAGACATGCATACGTGGACAAAGTGGGGTTGGGGAGGAAGACTTGGCCATGCCCATCCAAGCGCCACACAGGTCAACAGGTATCAGAGTTCCCTTGGCAAGATTTACCATCTAGTTCAGGGGCTCTGAAACTGGGATCCCGTGGCTGGGCTTCCTGGAGTTTTGCAGCCTCTTGAACTTGTATGTACAATTGTACATCTTCCACAGAACAATGTCCGTGGTCTCAATCAGATAGTCGTGGGGGTTCATTACACCGTGTAGATTAAGAATTGCTAATGTAGCAAGTGAAGAGTATTCCAGGCACTCTAAGAAACCCTTCTTAAAACCACCAAATTCCTTTGTACATTCCAGTCTGTTTCTCAGGACACCATCCTCTAATAATCAGCTTCCCATGTGGCTTGCGTCCAGGGAGAGAATGCAGTGAAGCCACTGATGGGGGCTCTTGGCTCCACTCGAGAGCTGTTTCTCACTACAAAGCAAGAAATGGGGACATTGGAGGAGGGGGCTGTGTTACCTGAGGCAGCTCAGAGGCAAGTAGAGGAAGATTTGGGGAGCAAGAACTAGGATCCGTTGAGCTTGTGTTCCCAGCACTTGCCTATGTTATCTCATCTAATCCTAACAAACCTGTGAGACAGAAATTACTATACCCCCGTTTTATACGGGATCAAGGTTTATACAGGTTAAAAAACGTCCATGGCTGCCTGACTTCCAAGACCATCCTACCAACAACTACTACGAAGCACATCCAGGTTCTGGTAATCCCACATTGGTCTTTGTGGTCACTCTGGTTGTGGTGCTACTGTCTAGATCCCCCTGCGACATGCTTCTAGCAGTGGACCCCTGCCTTTACCCCAAGCCACAGGGAATGTGAACCCAAGCACATCCCCCCGGAACATCCTTTGGACAGAGAGGTTGATTTAGGGATAGAAATATGACCCAGGTCCAGGCCATCTTCCAGGGGCTTTGTAAATGGAGATAGTAGGGAAGGCCCTTTGCCTCTTGGGTCTTGGGGAAAACTAATCTTCCAGAGAAAAGAATAAAGTTAACCAGAAACCAGAAAAGATGAGAGATGGGCCGCAGGAGCCCCAGCAGCTGGAGGTCCAGGTTCTAGAAGGTCTTGTTTGCATTCTGTGAATTCCTCTCATAACAGCCTGGACAGAAAGAGTCAGTCAACGGGAAGGGGGTAACAGCAAACTTCATGGCTACCTTTCATTGCATTTATTCTTCACATCAGAACTCTAAGGTAGGTTCTATCCCTTTTGCCGAGATGAGACAAATAAGGAACAAAAGTGGTTCAGCAGACTGGCCGAGGTCACACAGAGGCGGGTGCAGAGAGGAAGAGAGGACACAGGACTCCAACCCAACCACCATGTTATGTCACTTTCCATCAACACGATAAAAGTGCATCCCATCAGTAAAAGCGGAGTGATGTCATGCCTCAGTCTGGTGAGGGAGCTGGAAGTAGTTGAGATGCCTCCCATGGAGAAAGTTTGCCTCAGAAGATGGAAACACTTCCTAGCTTACCTACAGAACCAATGTATTAGTATTTTGCTGTAGCAAAAAAACAAACAAACAAACAAACCCAAAAAACCTCCAAAAATCTCAGTGGCTTCCAACAACAAGCTTTATTCCTTGCACTCAGGTTTGCAGCTCGGCTATATCGATGCCCCGCTCTGCTCCACTTGTCTTCTCACACCAGGGGTGAGGCTGAAGGAGCAGCCACCATCCGGGACATGGCCATCATGCTGCAGAAAGCAGGAAGGCAAGGGGCCAAGCCAAACGATGCGGTATCTTTGAAAGCTTCTGCTCTGACATGGCAGAAAAATGACACCCCCTCACATCACACTGGCCAAAGCAAGTCACATGGCCAAGCCTGACAACATATTCCACCTACTGGAATAACTTCTGGAAGAAATGTATTCCACTCACCGGAATCACTCCTGAAAGTCATGTGGCAAAGAGTGTGGATATATAAAACCCTCACAGGGAGGAAGACGATGGTTGCAAACAACAACATAATCAACTACAGCAGGAAATAAGCATGGGCTGGAACAACAGAACATATGACAAATCTACCTTTCGTCGGAGGGGGCCCTCCAGCAGGGCTGCTGGGAAGACAACACAAACTGAACAAGGACAGAGTCCCAGCTGCAGAAAGGCCAGCTTTCAGTGGCAAAAACAGCAAGTCCTGAGAGCTAAAGCTTTCAACATCTGGATCCCAAAGAGAGAACTCACAAAACACCGGAATACAGTGGCCCAACGGCATGCCTGATGAGTGTGTCATAAGAATAATCATTATCTCAGGGCCTTGGGTTTTGAGTAATTTCTCCATCTGTTTTCTGTTGTGTTATTATGCTTTCTTAATTATAAAAATGAGCAATTTTTTAAAGACATGTGCCTTTCTTGAAGCCTAAAAGAACAAGAGCAGAGGCAATTACTTTCCAAGGCCAAGCCTCATGGTGTTGAGGAAGGTTTGCATGTTGGGTGATGCACCAAGAGGGTGTCATTTCAATCCTGTGGGGTAAATGGTCCTGCCACCTACCCTGATGACTGACAAATGGAAAGAGAGTGGTCAGGAAAACTTTTTCCTTGGGGTGTGTGTGTGTGTGTGTGTGTGTGTGTGTGTGTGTGTGTGTGTTTTGCCCCAACTTAGACATTCCAGGAAGTTTCAGCTCAGATCGCATCTGAGGCTGAAGAAAAACAAAGGCCACCATGAGTTCAGTACGAGGTGGAAATCCTGGATTCCTTTCTAGCCCAAGGAGACTAGGCAATATGGGCTTAAAATGTCTCAGTTCACACTGAGTGTGTGAGACAGTCAGCAGTGGGTTTTGTGGAAATTAACCATGAGTTTAAGCCGATTTGAGCCCAGTTTGGTGTCATGTGTACAAAGACTTCAGCCGTGGGCTTCTGAGTTACACAGATCTTTGAACCCTGGCCCTGTTGCGTGACAGCTCTGTGACTGTGGGTAAGTAATTTCTTTGTGCCTCAGTTTTCTCCTTGAAAGAAAATGGGATAATAACAACATCTACCTCACTGGGATGCTTTGGGGATAAAATACATACATCTAAAACTCCTAGCATTGTACCTGACATAGAGCAGGTGAATAACAGATTTCAATCAGAAATACTAATGTAATAGGGACAAAAATGATTGACATATGTGTATTTGCAGCCTTTCTCCTTCTCCTATTCAAGAAAAGCTGGGGCTGGGGCACCTGGGTGGCTCAGTCAGTTAAGCGTCCGACTTCAGCTCAGGTCTGATCTCACTGTTCATGAGTTCGAGCCCCGCATCGGGCTCTGTGCTGATAGCTCAGAGCCTGGAGCCTGCTTCAGATTCTGTGTCTCCCTCTCTCTCTCTCTGTGACCCTCTCCTGCTCACACACACACACACACACACACACACACACTCTCTCTCTCTCTCTCTCTCTCTCTCACTCTCTCTCTCTCAAAAGTAAATAAACATTAAAAAAATTAAAAAAAAAAAAGCTGGGGCTACATCAGTACCATTTCCCCTTTCTGCCCCTTCTCCCACGCTCCCCTCCACTTTGGGGTCTTACTGGGGACATCTGGCTCATTGGCGGGAGAAAAATGAGAGAAATGGGAAGAGGGATTTGCAGTGGAAAGGCTAAACAGAACAAAAACAAGCAAATAATAAACGAGAGACACACAGACAGACAGAGAAGCAGGCCTGAACAGTGAGGGTATCTATGATGGTTTCGAAGAGAGGAAAATAAGAAACAGGAGGAGAGACTCTGGAGCTGTTTGGATAGTGTGAGAGAGGGGGTAATGGAGATACACCAAGGGAAGAGAATGAATTAGGTATCGACTGCTGTATAACCGGTTATCCCCAAAGGTGGCAGCTCACAGCGATGAAGACGTAGCATCTCGCAGTTTCTGTGGGCCAGAACTTGGGAGACTGGCATTCCGGCTCAAGGCCTCCCGTGTGGGTGCAGTTACCATGTCACGCAGGGTGGACGTCACCTCAAGACCAGCTGGCTGGAAGACCCCCTGACGGCAGCCGTGGCAGGAGGCCTCCGCCCCTCAAGGCAGGGCTCTCCAGAGGGCTGTGGGGTGTCTTCCCAATGTGGCAGCTGGCTTCCCCAGAGCGAGTGATCCGGGCGAGGGAACGGGGGGAAGCTGCAAGGCCTTTTGTGACCCAGCTTTGGAAATCCCCTAGGGTCCCTTCTCCTTATCTGTTCACTAGCAGTGAGTCACGAAGTCCAGCCCACACTCGTGGGGAAGGGAACTGACCTCCATTTTTTGAACAGGGGTAGGGGGCAAACGTAGAAGAATTTGTGGACATATTTTAAAACCACGGAAAGGATTTAGGGGCGTGTCGCTGTGGACTGTGACTTTGAGTCCCTCGAATATCATTGGGGGACTGCATGAGAAACTTGGGAATATTTTTGCCTTGACCATAAAACTTTTTGTTGTTGCTTCACCACGACGTGGTCCAAGATTGGTCTGTATATTTCAGTATCACTTCCCTTGTGCCTGAATGACACCCCTTAGCATTTCTTGCAGTTCAGGTCTGCTGCAGGTGAGTTCTCTCAGCCTCTTTCTCATTCTGGGACTCTAATTACACGTAGAAAAGATGATTTGATATTGTCCCCCAATTCCCTGAGGCTCAGTTCACTTTTTAAAATCTTTTCACTCTTTGTTCTTCAGACTAGGTCATTATTACTCATCTGCCTTCAAGTTCCTGGATCTTGTCTTCTGCTGTCTCAAATCTGCTACTAAAGTCGGCTATTATTTATTTCAGGGCTTTTTTTAAGTTGTTTTTTTTGTTTGTTTGGTTTTGGTTTTTTTTTGGTTTTTTTGTGTTTTTTTTTTGGAGAGAGAGCAAGGGAGGGGCAGAGAGAGAGAGAAAGAGAGAGAATCCCAAGCAGGCTCCACTCTGTCAGTGCCGAGCCTGACGCAGGGCTTGAACTCACAAACTGGGAGATCATGACCTGAGCTAAAATCAAGAGTCAGACACTCAACCGACCGAGCCACCCAGACACCCCTATTCATTTCAGTTTTTACTTTCATTTATAGAACCTCCATTTGTTCTTTTCTGTGGTCTTCATTTCTTTGCATAGATTACTTCTTTACTCCTTTAATTCTCTGAATGCATTTATAATAGCTGCCTTAAAGCTTTCATGTTTCTTCCATCCAAGTACTATCCAGGCCTGACGCTGCTTAGCTTCCGAGATCAGACGATACTGGGCGTGTTCAGGGTGGTATAGCCATAGACTAAAGCTTTCATTCTTCTAAGTCCAATATCTGGGCCATCTTGGGTTTAGTTTTTACTGGTTTTTCTTGACTAAACATCATGTTTTTCTGTTTGCTTGTTTCTCTAGTGTCTCTTGATTGAACACTGGGCATTGTGATAAATATGTAATAGGGTATGTATGACTATCTACATATCTGGATTTTGTCATCTTCTCCTCAGAGGTATTGCTTCCGCAGCTCAGCTACCAGTGAGTCATCTTGAACGAGTGCAGGTTCAGTTTTACGATTTCTTAGTGCAGATCTGTGGAAAGCGGTGTTTCCCAAGCTCCTCCAGCTTGGTAGGACTTAACCAAGAGTGTGGCAAACTCTGCTTCTACTGCAAATCTTATCATGACTTTGTTTTGGGGGTTGCCTTAGGGGAGGTAGAAATTAGGTTTTACCTTAGGGCAGTGGTTCTCAACTGGGGTGATTCTGCCCAGAGGGGACACTTGACAACGTCTGGAGACATTTTTGCCTGTCACAAGTTCGTGGTGCGGCACTACTGGATCTGGTAGGTGGAGGTCAGGATGCCAAATATCCTACAATGCACAGGACAGTTCCCCCACAACAAAGAACTCTCTTGTCCAAAATGGCAATCGAACCAAGGTTGAGAAATGGAGCCCCTCCTGTCCCATGGATTCTGGTCTCTTCAGTTGCCCCAAACTCTGATCTATGCCTCCTTCAGTCAGTGGGACCATTGCGCTCTGCCCAAATTCCAGTTCTTCATGCCATATACTGTCCCCAAGCAGGGAGCTGAATGATTACAGGACTCAATTCAAGATTCCCACCTCTCAGTGATCAGTCTTGCTGGCAAAGTTGCCCCACATAGTTCATCAGGTCTAGTTGTTTGTGATGAGAGGGCTAATCCCTAGAGCTACTCCATGGTGACTACAAACTGAAGTACAGTGTGTTTATCTTGGCCTTTCTAGTTCTAACTGAAACCTTACAGAAATTGATGAACCTGAAGAATTGTAAAAACACACACGAACCGTAAGTTTTCCCAACGAGCCACTCACTGAAGAAATTTCTAGTTCAGAGTCTCATTCAACAGACATGAATGGGGCCCTCTCATGGACAAGGTTCACTCCGTTTATCCATGTAAACCTGAGGTATGCATTACCATTGCCATTGGCATTTTATATGAAATAAACTTGTGTCAGGAAGTGCAATTTTCCTAAAGTTTAGGGGAGATAAAACAGATTCAGGGAACATATAGAAACACATCAGAACATGAATCGGTCTGATTCCAAGTCCAGTGTCTTTTCTTTCCCTTCCAGCATCCACAGCTGTTTTTCTGGGATCTATCCACCATCTCTCAGAGGAGATAAAATGGCCTCATAACGTGACTGGTTTTTCCCTTCTCACACCGATCTGTTCTCTGCTAATTTCATTCATACTTTCCTTTTCTGGCAAACCCTTATTTGGTGCTTGGACTCTTTGTCCACATTTGTCCTGGGACATATCTGAGGCTGAACACCTCTCTCTCAAGGATCCAGGAACTTACGTGGTCAAGAAAATGTTTTCCAATATTTACATCACACAATTTCATTTCCTCTGTTAAAATCTTTTTTTACTGTTTAATTTTAATTGATTTTTTGAGAGAGAGAGTGTGCGTGCACGTTCAAGTAGGGGAAGGGGCAAAGGGAGAGAGACAAAATCTTAAGCAGGCTCCACAGTGAGTGTGGAGCCCGATGTGGGGCTCGATACCACAATCCTGGGGTGATGACCTGAGCCGAAATCAAGAGGAACGCTCAGCCGACTGAGCCACCAAGGCACACGAAGATTTTTTTTTTTTATTTTTAAGTAATCTTTACACTGAACCTGGGGATCAAACTCACAACCCCAAGATCAAGAGTTGCTTGCTCCACCAACCGAGCCAGGTAGGCACCCCTCCTGTGTTAAAATCTTAAAAACAAAAACAAAAAATAAAACAAAACAAAAACCTCTCAATTGTTAACTAAGCAGTTATCCAACTTGGGTAAGAGAAAACTGAATGCTTCCTATAGAGAATCGGTGAATACTGATCTATTTATTCCTACTTTTATGAATCGGGAATGACTTTTTAGGTTGAAAACAAAACCACATTATCTCTTTGCACTACAGAATCACAACAAAGAGTGACTACATTGTAGTGGGTTGAATGGAAAAAAAATATATATATATATATATACATATATATATATATATATATATATGTATATATATATTCTAACCCCCAAAACCTGTGAGTGTGACTTTATTTGGGAAACTGGTCTTTGCAGGTGAAATTAAGGATTTTGAGATGAGATCACTCTGGGCATCCAGGTGGTCCTAAATCCAGTGACAAGTGTCCATATAGGATGCTAAAGAGGAGAGACACAGAAACCCCAGGAGGAGACCACAGGAAGACGGAGGTAAAGATTGAAGCAATACCAATGGCCATGAGAAGCTGGAAGGGTCAAGGAAAAGAATCCCCTCTAGAGCCTTCAGGGGGAGCACAGCCCCACCCACACCTTGATTTCAGATCTCTGGCTCCAGAACTGTGGGAGAATAAATTTTTGTTGTTTTAAGACCCCTAGTTTGTAGTAATATGCTACAGTGGACACAGGAAACTAATACACATGTTCACATTAAAAGGCAATTTAACACATTAACCACCCTGGACTTTGCAAGATCTTTTCCATTAATAGTTGGTTTCCTTCTTGTTTGTGGATTTCTTCAGTGGCTACTTCTTGCCAGTGCTGATGGCCAACCATCAGAGCAGGCTACAAACATTTAAGTCAAAATAGGAGAAAAAACTTAAAACTGAGAAATTAAGAAACAGTTAATTTTCCTGCTGATTAGGAAGTGATTGCCGCATGCTTCTGCAGCAACCTAGGTGGTGCAGTTAGAATCCTTTCAGCCACAAGACGATGGAAAACCCAAACCAAAGTGGCTTAACCTCAAGAACACTTACTGGTCACATTCTGGACCAGCAAACCCGGGATGGACTTCAGTGCCCGGCTGGTAAAGTCGGCAGATGTAATCATCTCTCCACCCTGCCATTTACAGCATTGGTTACTTTTTAAAGCTGTTCCTCTCACTGCTGGAGGAAGGCTGTCACAGGTAAGCAGGGCTACATGCTTCTTCTTTTAGGTCCAGGAAGAGAGTCAGAGAATGAGAGACAAAGACAGAGAGAGACGCTTTCTGTAGCTCTCTCCTTAGAGAAGGTACTTCCCAGAAGACTTGAGCAAAACACATGCCCTCTTTTGAACCAATTGCTGATAAGAATGATGCGTCATTCTCAAACTAATGAGGCCCTACACCCTGAACTTGTTGAGGTAGGTTTGGCTTCCCCACGGCCTCCCCAGAATGCATTCAAATGGAGAGTAGTTACTTAAACAAAATGGAGGTCTGTCAGGAAGGGCAAGGATTGAATGAGCTGATGGGCAGATATTGTATATAAACAACAGTGCAACAATCCCAATGTGCCAACCATCCCATCCACCTTAAAATATAAAATATATCCATGGTTGAGGGCATCTGCATTCCCCTGCACAATTACATCCCTTCACCCTCCTCAGTTACCTGCTATTTTAAACTTGGGGCTTATCAGTGCCACGTATTCCATTCTTACTATTCATCTATTCTTACTGTATGTCTGTATGCCGAAGCCGGTTTCATTCTCTTGTGTGTCTTTAAACTTAATATAAATGGGATGTGTATGTACTATTCTGCAACTTGCTGTTATTGTCCCAACACCGATTTGTGAGACACGTCCACACGGAATATATGAAGTTCTAGTTCACACATTTTCATGGATGCGTTCCAGTGAATGGATTCATTAATCCTCCTGTCCGTGAACATTTAGGTTGACACTTTTTTCTTTACTACAGAGAAAGCTGCCGTGAACATTCTCAGCACGTGCCTCTGTGCAGTCCTAGGAGGGTTTCTTTTGAGCACGTGACAGAAGGAACATCATCGAGTTATCAGGTATGTGTATCTTTAACTTTGGCTGTTCTCGATAGAAGCCGTACCAAATTATATCCCACCGGCTGCATATGAGGATTCTGCCCCTCCACACCCTTGCCAACACATGCCGGACCTAACTTTAAAATCTGTTAGTCTTGTAAATCTTCTTTAAATGGTCTGTCATTCTCACTAGTCTCCAAATTCCACTCGGGCAACCACTGTGGTTACCTCATTCACTCGCAGACCCCCGACAATGCTTAGCACTTGGTAGACTTCATGACATAAAGATGGGCCGATGCTCACTGTTTTTAGGGCAGGTTCCCAGCCTCATTCTTCTCTGCATAAATCCTTCGCTATGCTGTTAACAGTAAGAAGGGAAGGTAGGCATGGTCTGGTTACTGGGAAAATCTTGCTATTAGCTGAATCAGCACACACATGGGATCCAGAGTGTGGAGAAAAGATGTCTCTACCTTTGGCCTCAAGTTGCCTGTCAGTCAGGAGTCTGCCTCCCTTCTCTCCGTACCCCCCGGTGCTCTGGGTACCTAACCCCAAACTAGACGCCTGGCCGGCATCTTCCTCAGCCTCTGGCTCGGGTTCAGTTGTTCAGGTCCATCTCGTTCACCCCTTAATGGCAATGGGGGTTGAGAAATGGGTGGGTGAGCAGGAAAGAAGGGATAAAGAAAAGGGAAGAAAAGCAGCCTTCCTGGTCCCACCTTGGTGGGGAGCATATGAACACATCAATTGCTGAGCTCATAAATGCACTTGGTTTTCTCTGTGCTTTTTCAAATACCTCCTTCTACTGTCCTAACTTAGTATGGGCCAAATTCCTAGAAAAAGGCAAGCGTGCACCACACCCAAGACAGTGGGGACCGCATCCAAACTTTTTGTTCCAAATCCAGCTTCCCTGCAGTGGTTCTCAACCAGGGGCAGCAGCGCCCTCTGGAGGCACATGAAAAACGCGTGGAGGCATTTTTAGCTGTCTCCCTGCTTGGGAATTTAGTTAGTGGTCATGGCCAACAATGCCCACAATGAACAGGTCAGACCCGCACGGTGAGGAACTGTCTAGCCTAAAATGCCAATACCGCCCCCCACTGAAATCGCCGTGGGCTCTGGGAGGCTGAGGGAGAGGCCTGTCATGTTCACAAGCGTGTCCCCAGGGGAGTCTGGCACGAGTGGGGGCTCCATAAATGCTTGCCGAGCAAAAGAATTCGGGACTCCAGTATGCTGTAGCATAGCACCAGCTCACAGAACCCAAGTGCCGGCTCCAAGCACACACTGGAAACCAGAGTGCTAACTCATCAGTCAGAAACAGACTAGGAATCTAAAGGGGAAATATCCTCTCTGCCAGAAAGTGCGTGAAATAATCTTCAGATGTGGGGAAGACTGTGTTCTCTGTCCCTGGAAAGCTATCACCTGGAATCCTGTCACTTCTCCCATTTAGAAATATGAGGGTGTTAAAGAGATACAGTCATAGGGAAAAAAAAAAAAAAAAAAAGCATAAGTGTTCTGACATTACAAAGCAGCCAAAACCTTATGCACAATTTCCCCCCAACCCCACCACCATATGACAGTGACCATGAGTGAACATCGCAAAGCAAAATTTGCCAAAGCAGTTGCTCCTGGGCCATCAGGAGCAAGTGAAGGGAGTTCGCAAGCCCGTCCTGCTGAAAGGAGAGAGCCTGACTAAGCACTGGGCTCTAGATCAGAAGGCAAGGGTTCCATCCTCAGTTGTGATGCCCAGTAGCTGGGTAAGCCGCCGAACTTCTCCAAGCCTCAGTCCCCTCATCCATAGAATGGGAATGGCGATACCTACCCTATGGGGTAACGTGAGGGTTAAGTGATACAGTGTCGGTAAAGCAGGAAGCACAGTGCCTGGCACTTAAAACACACATTATCATTACTAATTCTTTGAAAAGCAACCCCAAATAGCCAGTAATAAAGCCACTGACTGCCTTGCAGAATAAAATCGACACTCAGCCATTTAACCCAAGGACATGAGCAGACCAACAGAACATCCTGTTCTTAAAAGACATAGATGAAGTAATTTTATTCTGCCTCCAAGTCCTTTTGTTCCCTGGTTGACCAACGGTGCTGTGATTCACATTAAATTATAATTGTGTTTCTATATCCCTCTGGTGATAAATATTTCACTATTGGGCCTCTTTTGGAAAAAAGAAAAACAAAAAGAAGGTCTTCGAGCCAACTTATTCCTCATTCAACCTTTACATTTTTCTTCCCCCATCCTCCACCTTCTCTCCACTGGGTCCCATTGCTGGCATTTTGCTGTACGAAGGAGTGGATTTGTGCTTTATTCCAATAACTTTGAACACTGATAATAATGAAAACATTTGGCATCTGTTTTCTGTTGAAATGTGAAAGCTTCAGAGCAATATTTACAAAGCCTACTTCCCCAACCGCGGCTCTCAGATCTGATTAAGTAACACTCAAACATGACATTCCAAATCAGAGTAACAAGCTGTTCTTGGGCTGTGTCAGGGCCAATCCTTTATATTTTCAAATTTATGAGTATGCTACTAGAGAAACATCACTTACCCAGCTGATCCAACAAATATGCTCTCTCCTCTCGTTCACATGCAATAGTTTAGATCTCCCTGACTCAAATCCCAGTCAGAGTCCCCTTCCACACGTTTTAGGGAGTGGCTATGATGTGGGGGATGTCTCAATAGTGGTGGTGCATGAGTTGGGGCATATTCATACGTTGACTGATCTTTTCGTGAAGACGCTCTGGCATAAACAGATCAAGGTAGCAGCAGGGAAGGCTATATATATTTCTTTAATCAAACTCAAGTCCCTATACAGAAAGCTGAGAAAATTCTCCCTGGGAGAGTATGTGGGCAGGCAGCAACTCTCACACATCCAACTACACAGATTTAAAGCAAACCCACTATCGTTAACTATTACTATGTGGAGTAGGCTGAATAATGGCCCCCAAAGAGATCAGGTCCCAATACCTGAGACCTATAAATATTACATTATTTGGAAAAGGGGTGTTTGTGGATGATTAAGGATCTCAAGATGGGAAGATTATCCTGGATTATCTGGTGGGCCCTAAATGCCATCACAAGAGTCCTTCTAAGGAGGAGGCAGAGGGAAATCAAACAGAAGAGGAGAAAGCCATGTGGCCACTGCGGCAGAGACTGGAGTGACGGAGCCACCAGCCAAAGAATGCCAGCAGCCACCAGAAGCTTATAGGGACAAGGAATGGGTTTTCCCCAAGAGCTTCAGGTGGGAACACAGTCCTGCCAACACCATGATTTCAGCTCAATGAAACCAATTTTGGAATTCTGGCCTTCCAAAGTGAGAGAATAAATTTCTGTTGTTTTAAGCCACTATGTCTGTGGCATTTTGTTACAGTGGCCACAGGATAATAATATACTAGAAAAATAAAAAGCAAATCATAACAGAGTCAAAATTTAACACTGGAAAAAACCTAACCCAGTCCTCCCTCTGTCCCATCTTGCAGACCAGGAATGTAAGCAGAGAAGAGGCCAAGTGCCATGGTAAATCCACACAGAATGGGAGGTGGAGCCAGGACCAAGTTTCTGAGTGTCACAGCTCCCTTCAAAGAAGAGAAGTCGCACCTGTGGCCTGCTCGGGGGGGTGCCCTTTGAACCTTCTCAGAATGTTTCCAGCACTGTCCGATATCATCCAATATGGCAACCACTAGCCACCTGTAGCTATTTAAATTTAAATTCATTACAATGAAATGAAATTCAACATCCAGTCCCTCAGGCACACAAGCCACATTTCATGACCCCTACACACACATGTGGCTAGCGGCTGCTGAATTACACAGGACAGGCAAACATTTCCATCATTTAGAGGAAGTTTACTGGACTGGACAGTGCTAGACTAGGCACACAGAAGGCCCTGCCAACTTCTCACCAAACTTAAAAACACCATGTCTGTTTGTTCCTCTTGCGTTTCCAACACCTAGTACACTGGCTGGCCTGCCTTGGGGAGTCCCGTAAGGACTTCTATGAAGGTGCAGAGTGACACCAGGAATTGTGACCCCCTCACACCCTCTCCTCACTGAGAAGGGCTTTCTTGTCTCCTTTGAGGGGCACTGCAATATATGGCAAGGACCGCACCTCAGGCAGTTTCCTTGTCCAAGCCCAAGAGCAGCATTGGGAGGCCAAGAATAAGACAAAGGGGGCTAGACTGCGTCAGACCCTCCCAAGACCCGGCTAATGTCCCAGGAGAGTCTAGAGGCCATTCGGGGGCTGCTCCTAATTTCTTTGGATGCCTCTTGGGATACCAACAGAAGTATGACACGCTCTCTCTAGAAAACACCAATGAATACTTGTACGGCCCTTCATAGTTCAAAAGCAATGCCCTGGTCTCCTTTGATCCATACAACTGGGGAAGCAGAGACCTCCTTTCAATAGTGAGAAAACTGAGATTCAAAGAGATTAACGAGAGACGGCTTGCCAAAGATACACAAAGAAGCCAACATTCCAGAGAAAAATCCTGACTCTAAACTTGCCTTGCGTACCATCTCATCTTCCTTCTTCCCCTAAGACACGGAGATGAGTCCTAGGCCTTCTTGAGAGCACAGGCGGGGGCCCACTCACCTGTGTAGCTCACCCGTGATACCTAAGCAGGGTCTTCCTCAAGCAATCAAATAATGCCTAGGCTTGGTTTTCACACCTCACTCCCTTCCCCAGGTAGAAGTTAAGAAGACAAGTCAAGTCCCAGGGGGAAATGAGTCAAGTACAGTAAAACCTTGGATTGTGAGTCACTTGTTCTGCGGGTGTTCCGCAAGACGAGCAAACACTTCTAATAAATTTTAACCTGATAAACGGGCGACGTCTTGCAACGTGAGTAGTACGTGACGCCGAACGTCACATGATCACAACTGAGCCAACGGTTCTTGAAATTTACTTTGGTATACAAGTGCTGTGGATCACAAGCATGTTTCTGGAACGAGTTATGCTTGCAAACCAAGGTTAGGAAGTACAGTAAGTACTTGGAAGTGCCCTTCTGAGTAGTCAACTCCAGAAATAGAGGATTGTTGCACACATCAACCTCAGAGAAGTGAGTTCCTCATAGTGACAGAAGCTATGGGCCACAAGTGAGACAGGGTTTTCAGGGCAGACAACAGGCATTTGTGCCCATGTGGCCATGTTCTGGAGGTTTTTGTAACACACACACACACACACACACACACACACACACACACACACACGGAATCCGTGGACACTCACAGTGTTCCAAGAATATAATTTAAACCTCACCACACCTGAAATGTTGTCAATTAAACCACAACTCTATGAAGTAGGTGCTAGAATTAGTCTCATTTCACAGCTGAAGAAACCGAGGTTCAGGAAGGTTAAGTAAATTTGCTCTCCATCATTACAGCTGGACGGCGACAGAGCTGGGACCTGAATACACGTTTGTCCTATTCTAAGCTCCTTCCCACGGCAATACTCTCTCAACAAAGCCTGAAAGAGACATGGTGGATTTATAGGAATTTGTCATGGAAAATAAGGCCTTAGGAGAAAAAAATTCTTCAAAATAGTTATGAATAGGCTTCTACATGGATAAATACATACTTATCTCATATTTTAAACATATTCCTAATTCCACTCTGTGTTTCCGTTGTCAACACCTGTTTTTTTGTTTGTTTGTTTTTTTAAGGCTTCCCTCTGTCTTTAGCAGGAAAACCCAGAACGCACCAGAGTCCACAAAAATAAAAATAAATGTTGGGGCGCCTGGGTGGCGCAGTCGGTTAAGCGTCCGACTTCAGCCAGGTCACGATCTCGCGGTCCGTGAGTTCGAGCCCCGCGTCAGGCTCTGGGCTGATGGCTCGGAGCCTGGAGCCTGTTTCCGATTCTGTGTCTCCCTCTCTCTCTGCCCCTCCCCCGTTCATGCTCTGTCTCTCTCTGTCCCAAAAATAAATTAAAAAATAAATAAATAAATAAATGTTATCTAGGAAAAGAAGAACCAATGGTACTGAGTCCTTTTCTCAGAAAAGTACATATTGATGACACGTTATATTTCTAGAGGAAATTACTTTTTGACTCTTAAGAGTCTAAGACTCTTTAAAAAATTTTTTTTATTATGGAAATTTCAAACATTAAGGAAGAGAGAAAAATATAATAAACCCCTATGATCGACCTTTTATTTTCAACAGTTATACACTCATGGCCAGTCTTGTTTCATCTAATCCCCCTACACTCACTTTGTTTGCTCGTATTTTAAGGTAAGGGCCAGGCATCTATCAGTTACCCTGTGAATACTTCAAAAACTTTGAATGCATCTTTAACTGATAAAGACCTTTTCAACATAATCACAATCCATTATCACACTTAACAAAATTACAGTAATCTCTTATCATCTGAAACCCAATCATACTTAAATGTCTCCAACTGCTCCCCAAAATGTCTTTTTTTTTGCAGTTAGTTTGTTCCCATCAGAATCTGAGCAAGATTCATACATATCACATTTGGTTATGTTTCTTGAGTCTCTTAATTTTACACCACCCACAAAACTGGACTCAAAATGGATTAAAAACTTAAACCTAAGACCTGAAAACTATAAAACTCCTAGAAAACTAAATTAGGAAAAAGCTCCTTGACAGTGAGTGATCTGGGCAACATTTTTTTGCCTAGGACACTAAAAGCACAAGCAACAAAAGCAAAAATAAACAAGTGGGACTACATCGAACTAATAAGATTCTGCACAACAAAAGAAACAACCAACAAAATGAAAAGGCAATCTATAGAATGGGAAAAAATATTTGCAAACCATATATATCCGATAAAGGGTTACTCTCCAAAATATATAAGGAATTTATACAACTCAAAAGCAAAAAAACAAAACAAAATAAATCAAAAAACAAACAAAAAGATTAAAAAACGAGCCAAGGACCTAGACATTTCTCCAAAGAAGACATATAAATGGTCAAAAGGTACATTAAAAGATGCTCAACATCACTAGTCATCGGAGAAATGCAAATCAAAACCACAATGAGATATCACCCCACACTCTTGAGGATGACTCATCAAAAAGACAAGATAATAAGTGTTGGGAGGATGTAGACAAAAGGGAACCCTTGGCTCTTGGGGATACTGGGAATTACGAATGTTCTGGGTACAGAGCAAACACTCCAGTTTAGCCAGGTCTAAATCACTCCGTACAGAATGCTTCAACTACTCAGCTCCCCACCCGGCAGAGCACAGTAGAAAGCAAATGCCCTGAGAATTTCATAACGGCTTTGCTCTCGAGTTAAGTAAGATTTTGCTGTCATATTCAATATGACAACATGTCAAATTAACACTCCCTCAATATAATATATCACCAATAGGAACTGTTCTCAAAAACTTCAGTACAAAAGCCATTTCAGAAAAGTGCTGAAAAATTAACTGGAGAAAAAGAACTAAGCTAGAGAAGTGGCCAAGGAGAGTGGAGGAAGGTCTTTAACCTCAAAGATGTAGTCATTTAAAACAAAAGAAAAAAAGTAGTCATTTTATGGAAGGTAGTCACATCAGAGACAGTCTAAATCAAATTTTTAATATACTTATCTCCTGGGGAGTTTATTAAAATGCAGGTGCTCAGTCAGTAGGTGAGGGGTAGGTCCCGAGACTCTGTATCTTGAACAAGCTGCCAAGTGATGCTGACACTGCTGGTCCATGGACCACAGTTTGAACAGCCGGAGTCCAGATGTAGATGAAGGCCTAGTGAAACGAGAATGTTCCCTCTCTGCCCTTCCTACCTCCCCACATCCTCCCAGCTCCTTTCATACCCACTCATCCTCTAGGAATGAACACTCAGTCCTCTAACTGTTCAGAGTACAACCATTCCTTGTGAGCAACGTCTCTGTGGGCTAAAATCTTATGCACGGGACACCTGCTCCTGGTAATGCAGCTGATTCTATCATCTGAAAGCTTTCCCGATAAAAAGTACTTGAAAATACTAAAGAACACATTTCAGATGAAATGTGTGAGGCATAGCTGACCTTACAGGAAAGCACAGAAAAATCTATGGAGGCTGAAACAGAAAACTGTAAGCCAAACAGGTAAATGCATCAACAGATGCACAGTATCCTAGACCAGCCCCGTAAACCTAGAAACAGGTTTTCATACATAGGCCGGACAAAGATGGAGAACACTGGGTCTGTAGGAGGAGTGGTACGGAGATAAGAATCCCACGTGGTGCCAGCCCCCAAAAGGCACCCCTCTAAGAAAACGTAACTACCATAGGGAGACCAAAGCCTGACACCATGAGCTCCAAGAAGAAAAAAATTTTTTCACCCAGAATTCATAACCATGAGTTTTCTTCCCTCACCTCATTACTCAAGTGGTCTAGGAATTCCTAAACAACAAACTTAGCACAAAAGGTGGCTCTGACTCCGTAATCCCTCTGGGGTACCTAAGCAGAGGCAAATACCAGAGCTCTCAAGGGTGTAGAGGTATTCTCTCTCTCTTCTCCCTGCGCCTCCCCAGCTCGTGCTTTTGTCGTCTCTCTCAAAAAAATAAATAAGTAAATTTAAAAAGCAGCAGCAGTAGCAGCCTGGCAAAAAAAAAAGGCGGGGGGGGGGGGGGGCAACTGCAGCAAAAATTGCTGGTCCTATAGCTACTCCCTGTCCGCCATGATCCACACCAGCAAATCGAATAGCTGACATCCTGCCTCTCCCCAGCTGAAGTCCATTTCAAATTCAAGTCTCACTGCTTAATGGATGCCAATTCAGTAAAGCCTAACTGTAAGAGAATCTGAGAAAATGCGGGACTTGGCTTTCCAGATGAAGCAGTATGGGGAAGCACATGTAACTGACGCTGAGCAAGTTCATCAACCACAGACAGGGACTTCCTTAACCACGCAATGGTGTCTTCAAGAAACGTACTGCAGGGGCACCTGGATGCGTGAGTTCAAGCCCCGCGTCGGGCTCTGTGCTGACAGCTCAGAGCCTGGAGACTGCTTCGGATCCTGTGTCTTCCTCTCTCTCTCTCTCTGCCCCTCCCCTGCTCATGCTCAGTCTCTGTCTCAAAAATAAATAAAAACATTAAAAAAAAATTTTTTTTTTAAAAAAGAAACGTACTGCAAACACGTCACTAACCAGTGAAATGTTCGGATTTAATGTCAGTAACAAAACCAGTCTGATGCTGCTTTTAAACACTGTACTAGATGCCTAAGTGCAATTTTTTTTTAAAAAAGTGTAAGCATTAGAAAGGAAGAAGCAATACTGTTAATACATTCACAAGTCGACATGACTGTCTACATAGAAATACCTAAATAATCTATAAACTATTAGAATTAAAATTCAGCAGGCTTTCTAGATATAAAATTGATATAAAGAAAGCAACTGCATTATACCCATAATAATAAAATAGAATATGCAATTTTTAAAGTACCACTTAAGAACAAATCTAGCAAAAGATGCGTAAGGTTGTCATTTAAAAATCATTTAAAAAGCTGGCGGGTGGGGGGGGTGGGGCACGACTGGGTGGCTCAGTCGGTTAAGCTTCCGACTTCGGCTCAGATCATGATCTCACAGTTCATGGGCTCAAGCCCCACAATGGGCTCTGTGCTGACAGCTCAGAGCCTGGAGCCTGCTTTGGATTCTGTGTCTCTCTCTCTGCCCTTCCCCTGCTCATGCTCTATGTGTGTGCCTCTCTCTGAAAAATAAATGAACATTAAAAAAAATTAAAAATCATAAAAAACGTATTTAGAAACATAGAAGACCAGAAAAAAATGGAGAGACGTATACCATGTTCATAGATGTAAACAACTTAATATCAGTGAGATGTATTCATATATATCTGCAACTATTTACAGTATAATTTAGAAACTTCTAGCACAGTTGAAGACGTATCCTTACAGCTCAACAAAATCCAAGGTTTATACTCAAGAGACACTCTCGCAGACTGCACAAGACATGTAAGAATGCTAACTAAAGCATTTTAAAAGCAACAAAAATCCAGTGTCTAAAGTGACCATCAACAGGAAAATGCATAAACTGTGGTACAGTCATACAATGGAATATTACACAGCAGTTAAAATGAATAAAGAAGAGTTTCATTTAGCAACATAATTGTGAAAAAAGTGAGCTACAGAAGGCTATACACATCATAGCAACTTCTCAACAAAATATTTAGACATGCAAAATCATACAGTTCATGTGTACTTACATATATATCACAAGTATAAAATCATACATGGGAATGAAATATATCAGAGCAGTCTGTAGTCACCTTTGATAAAGGAAGGAGAATGGGATTGGAGTGAGACACACAGAAGGCTTCACCTACATCTGTAACATGTTATTTATCAAAAAAAAAAAAAAAAAGACCTGAAACACAGTGAAACATTAAAATTAATAAAAGTTAAAAAAAATTTTAATTAGTAAAGCTGGATAGTGGGTACGCGGGTGTTCGTGTAATATGTACAGTTTTCTGTGAACCTGAGAGGTTTCCTTTACAAAGAGAACGGCAAGGTTGGCTAGCTTAACAAAGGTGACACACTGTGTGTGTGTCCCTCATGCTGTCAGAAGTGGTTCACACTGAGCGGGTGTCTTCCACAAGTTTCTGCAAGCGAGAGCAGCTCAGCCAGCTCGATCCCCCGCCCCGCCTCTCTATCATCAGTCTCGTTTTCAACGTCCCGTCTTCCCAGATGACCAGCTGGCTGTGAGAGCCGAGATGCGCTCGGAGGAAGGAGACTGCCCCCCAGGCTTCCAGCCTAGGCCACCTGCTCCACCTGGAATACCACCGAGTCAGCAGGCTGGTAACAAGGCTTCCTCGGGCCTCCGCTTGCACTCTCCACTATGGACTTTCTCCTCCAGGAAACTCACTGTGCGGGGGGCAGCGTTTGGCAGATCTGAACCCCCGGATATAAGAGCACATAAAGGGCACCAATTTTCATCTGACTGTGGTGGCAAAGCCACCTCACCTGGGACTTGGGGACTTGTTCTTTTGCTAAGCACAGAAAGATCTCTGGTATGTCCACCTGGCAGGCCAATGACATCACCTTTATAGATTTACCCCAAACGCTCTCAGGAAATGAACTTGGTGCTTTAAGCCAAAAACTCCATGGAGATTAAAGTGGTTTTAAACCCCATTTATGCAGGGTCAGAAAAAGTTCAACTTTCTATCCTCACTCTTAAGTACAACTGTGCAGTATTTGCTGCAGTAAAATGTTAATAAATTTGTCAAAAACAGAGAATCAGGGCTCAGGGCAGTCTACACAATTAGATTTTTCAGGAACACCTTGGCCTGAGCTCTTCAACTTGGAGAGACGGTCCTTTAGGATCCAAAGCCGCTAGAAATCCACACTAAGTACATCTATCACTTCACTCCGTATCCTGCATAGCCCTACAGTGTCTTCCCACCGCCCTGGAAAGGAAACCCAGATTCCTCAGCAGGACTCAGGTGGTCCTTTGTGACGCGCGCCCTGCCCTCACTTGGACTGTGTCTACCTCGTTCAGCACTGTAGGACCAGCACACGATGAGATGAGGTGCCAGGTGCCTGATAAATGCAAGAGGACGTAGGACGTCTGCTCCTTCCCACCCCCTCTCCCTCCAGTCTCTCAGGCTCCTACTACAAGTGGCAGTAAAAAATTAAAAATTAAAGAAATAATAAAAAATTAAAAAATAAACCAGAAACCCCCAGGAGGAAAGTGCACTTGCTCCGCAAAGGAGAGAGAAAACTGAGATTTCAGTCGGATCCGCAGAGGGCTGGGAATAGCAGGCAACTGGCGACATGTCCCAAACCAGAAGAAGGTGGTGGTGTCGCAACAGAAAGAGAAGCAGACGGCCCGGTGCTGGGGCACAAATCCAGCCATCGAGGCACAGGCAGGTCCCATTTCCTCCCTGATCCACCTGGCACACGGTGACTGTAGACCCTGTGAACTCCAGCAGTCCTGGACTACAGGTGCTCCGTCACAGAGGGCACAAGGGTCTTGCGTTAGCGTACATTCTGGGGGACAGGTACTTTCAAGTGGGAGAGGTGACCATCAGTGGGCCATCAGTGAGGATTCTTTGCATTCTCTCTGCCCAGCAGCGGTGCGCCGCAGGGGGCCGGAGTCAGCTGGTCCCAGCTCTGGGAGCCTTCCTGTGAGCACCTCTTCCCAGCTCCACCGTCAGGGACAGGGACATCGGCTTGGCAGGCTGAAATCTGCCGTGGCAGGATGGACATGACAGAAAATAGCAAACGCTACCAGTTAGTGCCTTTTATTTTCCTTTTCCAGGGTTTTTAAACATTTACCAGACACGACTAGTTACGGAGAACCATGTTAGTGTGCCTGAGATGTGGGTCCCCGGAGAGCAGAAACAGAGCCCGGGTGACAGCAGCACATCCCATACAAACAGGTTACTTATTGCTCTCTGAAAGGAATACTTTCCATTTCCTATGGTGCTTCGTTTTCGGTGTCGAATTAGTTTTCTGGGGGGGAAAAAAACCCAAAACAAAACAGTATCCCTGTCGGCATGGGCCCTGAATCTCACTCACTTCTGCATCCTCAAAGATTTCACTCCACAGATGAACACCTCCCTCCTTTCTGGCATTCTTTTCAGGAGACAACCCTTTCCCAAGTGTCACTCACCATTTCCTTTCGATTTTGCGAGTCCCCCTCTCGACCTCACATTGTCCTTTCCATAGAGCCAAGCCCTTCCAATTACTTGTGTCCCTCCGGCTCAGCCATTTAATCCAGTGACACTCCGTCCTCTGGACGCTTACTGTCCATCTCTATGGTTGTGGAGTGGCACCATTCTCTACGGTTTGCCTTCTCTCCCTACACCTGCTCCTTCTCCACATATGGGGCTCCTTTTCTTGTCCTGAAATAGTCACGGAAATGCACAGAAGACATACCCAACTGTCAATTATTGGAGCCAAGGGACATCAGGGTGTGAAATCTATCAAACTTAGATTGTCTCAGTGTTGCACCGAAATGTAGTACTTACATAATTTTAAAAACTCAAGTGACCCCGAAGTTTCATCTATAAAGCACCTCAGGCGGTGTGCTAGCACCTCTGGCCCACGGGCTGCCAGCGGCCACACGCAAGCTGTTGTCTCCCAATTCCGTCGTCATCCACACAACTACTACGCTCCGGACCTGCGTCCTCAGAAGCCGAAAAGCCATCTCCGCCCAGGGCCTTCCGCACACACCTCGAACCCAGCACTCTCCCCCACACCTCTGCTACCCCCCTTCCACTCCCACTCGGGGCAGGACCCCAGCAGCATGCAGACACAAACGCCCAAGACCCCCTCGCCAGCCATGCTGAATCCGTGTTCAAACTGCCCTCAAATCCAGCCATTCGTCTGAATTTCCAAGCCTCTTTGCTATTTCAGGCCTTCACTTACCACCCAAACTAGGGCAAAATTCGAACAGGTGTCCCTGGGTATAACTTCTCTCTCCAATCTATCTCCTAAACCATAACCAGAAAGATCTTACTAAAATGCAAATCGAAACACATCGCCTTTCCAACTAAGGCCCCTCCATAAATCCCTAATCACCATATTAAAATCTGCAACTGGTCACGAGAGCATTGAAGAAAAATTTCCAGGGGCGCCTGGCTGGCTCAGTCAGCTGAGCGTCTGACTCTTGATTTCAGCTCAGGCCATGATCCCAGGGTTGTCGAACTGAGCCCCGCTTCGGGCTCTGTAAGGAGCATGTAGCCTGCTTGAGATTCTCTCCCTCCCTCTGCCCACTCCCCAGCTCACGCTTGCTTCCTCTCTCAGATTAAAAAAAAAAAAAAAAAAAAAATTAATAAAAAATTCATTCGTTTAAAAAAAAAGAAAAAAGCTCCAACTGAATTCAAAGACATCTTTTATCTTCCTCCACCAACAGCTCTCATACTCCAATCATGTTAAACAATTTGAAGTTCCCTAGAATGCATTCCATTTTTACTCCATTTGTCAAAGATTACCTTGCTAAGTGGCTTTCTTGGAATGGCTCCTTCTCCCTGAAGGCTGGGTATGGATGCCCTTTCTATGTTTTCTATGACACCCACCTCATCATGGCACTACTATGCTACTGTAATAGTCAACTCATGTGTTTACTACAAGCATCTAAAGGCAAGATGTCTCATTTCTGCACCTGTTCTGACTGACAAGGAGGAAGGGGCTGAATAAATATTCGTAAATCTCAGTCTCAGAAAGGCCCTCAGAATTAATTCTACTTCTTTCTCCATCTCTCCAGCAAATGCCTGCTACTCTCTGTGACCACCTTGCTCAGTGAATGTCCAGCCCCTTGAACACCTCTTATGATGAGAAAAGCACTTATTGAACACTACTATCAACAAGGCCTCACTCTGGACATATACACAGACTTCACTAGAAGGTGCACACAGCTCACAATCTGTCGACATCTCAACTGACAAGAAGATCAAGACCCTGCTGCGGCTGTGGCTGGAAGCTGCTGACTTCTAGATTGTCACCAGTTTCAGAAACACCTGGCAGAAAGAGCCCTGGTGGGGGTGGGGGGGTAGGGGGGTAGTGGTGACCACTAGAAATGAATCTGGAAACAATAAAGTTGGGCCATTTTCATATAGTTAATACAGCTGAGACTCCCCCAAACTCTTTTTGCCCTAGCTTGTGTCTTCAATGTTTAAGCTCCAAAATCAGTACATGGTCAAAAAGGAGAGTCTAATGGGACTATTTTGCCCTAATTGCAAGAAAGTCTAAGAGAACAGAGACCATATGATTCAAGTCAATTATTTTATTGAAGGAGATAAGTTACGCAAATGTTAACTGATTGTTGGCAAAGGGAAGGAACATGTTACAAGTCAGGTGTGTTGGCAGAAGGGAGAGAGTACCTAAAGCTCTCTGCCTAACAAAATACTCAGAATCGGGGTTTCCATATTTCTCCATGGCTTGATTTCTCATGGGTCACTTTCTGTCCAAAGGATTCTGGAGACCAAATGAGGTTAAGATTCTTTCAGTTATCCACCAAGAGGTTTTAGGTCTTCTCTCAGCTAAGGCACCTAGTGGAAGTATACAGGCAAACCTCAGAGATCCTAAAGATTTGGTTCCAGACCACAAGAAAGCAAATACCACAGTAAAATGAGTCAAATGAATTTGCTGGCTTCCCAGCACATATAAAAGTTATGTTTACACTACCCTGTAGTCTAGTGAGTATACAATAGCTTTACGTCTAAAAATCAATGTACACGCCTTCATTAAAAAATACTTTATTGTTTATAAGGTGCTAACCATATCACCTGAGCTTTTCGCAAGTCAGTCTTTTTGCTGGTGAAGGGCCTTGCCTCCACGTGGCTGGAGCTTCTGCAACAGCGCCTGCTGCTTCACCTTGGACTTTGAGGTTAGGACGACAGTCTCTTTCCTTTGTGCCTCACGAACCAATATCCGCCAATTTCAAGCTTTTCTTGTGCAGCTTCTTCGCCTCTCAGCCTCCACGGAACTGGAGAGAGTTAGCACTTTGCTCTGGATTAGGCTTTGGCTTAAGAATGTTTCCTCTTCTATCCAGACCACTGAAACCTTCTCATCAGCAGTAAGTCCTCTTGCTTTCTTCGCATTTGCGTGTCCGCTGGAGGAGCCCTTTTGATCTCCTTCGGGAACTTTCCCTTTGCACTCACAGCTTGGCTAAATGACGCAAGAGGCCTGGCTCCGGCCTATCTCCGCTTTCGACATGCCCTACTCCCTGAGCGTAATCACTTCTAGCTTTTGACTTAAAGTGAGAGATGAGGGACTCTTCCTGTCACTTGCACCCTTAGAGGCCAGCGTAGGGTTCCTAACTGGCCTAATTTCAATACTGCTGAGTCTCAGGGAACAGGGAGGCCCGAGGACAAGGGGAGACGAGGGAAGGGCTGGTAGGTGAGCAGTCAGAACACACACAACGCTGATGAAGTTCACTGTCTTCTGTGGACACGCTTCATGATGCCCCGAAACAATGACAATAGTAACATCACAGACCAGCATAAGAATTATAATAGTGATTATAAAGTTTGAAATATTGTAAGAATTACCAAAATGCAATACAGAAACACGAGGTGAGAAATGCTGTTGGAAAAATGGCACCAATAGACTCACTCGACGCGAGATTGCCACCAACCTTCAATTTGAAAAAAATGCACTAGCTGCGAAGCTCAATAAAATGAAGCACAATAACACGAGGTATGCCTGCAATTTATTTTTCAGATTCCTCTGCGGGATTAAAAAGTCTTTTTCTCATCGCATTGCCATGCTCCCTGCTCTTGGTCCTCTTTTCCATGTACTGGAAAATAAAAGGAAGGGGGAGAAAAGAGACAGCAGATTATATTACCATTTATATATCAGCTGAGTTAGATATTTTAAAATATTTGCAAAATAAGTTGTTTCTGCTGATAAAATTCTTATTTGTCTTTTATTTCACTGAATCTGAAATTGCAAACACAGTACAGCACCTACATCCTAATAGACGAAAAAATATTTACTGAATTAATTTCTTCCCCAAATATGAATTCAGGAAATATTTAAGATGAGTGAGTATTGTCCCTGTTCTTTAGGAACTCACGATCTATCACACACATCTAACCTCTGCTTGAACACTTATAGTTATGAGGAGCTCACTACCTTGAGAGGTAACCTCTTTCACTGTTGGCCACTTCTACTTGTTCCGAAGTGTTTTTTGTGTTGAACCAGTGTTTCCACATAAATTCTCCTACTGCCTATTTCTTCTTGCCTGCTATAATCTGGCAAATATCTGGTTACAGATGACCCACTTACTACCTCTTTTTTAGGCTGAACATTCCTGGCTTCCATAGAGGTTCACAGAACATGGCTTTTGCCTTCTAATAGCTACCAAGCACCTTTTATAAAGCGCTTTAATATCAATATTCCTGATAAAAAATATCACAACCAGAATTAAATACAGTGCTCCACACAGTCTGATAGATGTGGGCTACAGTGGACCTACTAGTTCTTAGGACCTAGACATGTTATTTCTATAAATATTCTCAAAAGTAAATGGCTCTTGGCAACCATATTATCCTATTAGTTCACGTGGAAACATCTAGTCAGCTAAACTTCCCAGGATTTTTTTCATTATAAAGAGTCATCAAACGGATTCTCCCCAAATCCTACATTTCTGTATTAGATGGATCTAAATGCAGTTTTCACCTGGAGGTTTTCAGCCTAGTATTCTGATCTGATCAGTAGGTTATTAAATAACAGGAAATACACAGCCTGGCACTTAGACAATGCACTCATTTAAAGCAGAGAAACTTGAATATAAGTGTTTTTACATGGATATATGTACAGGTTTATATACACCAATACAGACATTATTTTAAAGGTGAATGAAGGGTCCCTATGAAAAAGGGGAAAAATATAAAAGTAAATTCAAGTTGGAAAAACTAAGTATTGTGAACAGCTAGACATCAAAATCTTTTAGGAGCCAGAGATATGGGAAGAGGCCACAGAAATGAAATCAGTGATAGCTAACTAGAGACCTGACTGGATCCCCCGCCTCTGACCCCTGAGACAATGGTGTGGAGGTTCATGATCAGTACATCTTCGGGTCCTGTAACCTCAAATACAGGGAGCTAGGCTAGATGATCTTTAAGAAGTTTTCTGGATCTAAAGTTTTGATTGAAGAGTTCTAACATAGCTTCTGGAATGATAGTTTCCGAAATTTTTTTCTTCCCCATCAAAGGACCACTTCAAATTACAGATGAAACACCAGGTCCCTTTAACCAAAATCATTCCTTTTATCTGTCATACATTAATTTTCTTCTGAAGATTTTTCGGGGGAAAAGGGCATTTCATTGCTTTAACAAGTTTTGGTTTTGTTTTTTTTTTTTAAAGGCACTATTCTAGAACATGGAGAGATACATACTCGGAGAAAAATATTTGATATCTGTCTTTAATCACATATGCTGGACTGCCCACCAGCAATCAGGTTGGGAGAAGGGTTTTAAGGGTAAATCTTCAGAATACTGTGTAGGTGGCCCCAAAAAACAGGTTAAAGAGCAAATTATACTCTATGTTAAAATATATGTTAAGAAAAAAAAAAAAAATATGTTAAGATATCCCCAAAGGGAGTCCAGATGGCCTCTGAATAAAAGAAGGAAAAGAAAAATATACGCATGTGATGTTACTCACAAAACTTCACTGAACAATGTAGATAGAATGGAAGCTCAATTAACCAAAAACTAAACCAAACCGAACAATTAAGAGGGACAAAAAGGACGCTGCAAAAGTAGTATTAGTGATTCTTTCAATAAAATGGGGAAGGGGGGGTGGGGGTGGGCAGTAACACAGTGGCAAAGAGAGGCAAAGGGAAACTGGCCAGGTCCTTCTAGTTAAAAGCTTCAAGGAATAAAGTACTCAAATGGCACATGAAGGAAATGGTAGAGGAGCACGTGAGAGCAGTAAATGGTAAACCAGAAAGCATTAAAGGCAGAGAGGAAATAAATGAGCACAGGTTCAGAGGACTGAAGCATGAAAGTACAGACAGAAAAACATCTATAAATCAGGTAATGAAGCAACATAAAAACCACATAGAGGACTTAGAAAATAAGTCAAGGAGAAAATCTAAAATTTATATGAAAACAAAGTAAGAAAAATATCTACAACATCCTACCAAACGGTCACTAACGTCTCAGGACCACCTGGGAAGAAAATTTCATATAAAGATCTAATCACCACACCAATGGCAAAAATTATTGAACCATAAGAAGAAAAAAAAATCTAAATTTAGGGGAAAAGGCGATCAGACACAACAGAAAGCATGTGAGAAATAAATCGCTGCAATGAACACCACAGCGTGGGCTTCGTTTTCCCATAATCCTTATGAAAACCAAACAAAGCCCTAGGTTCAGCTTTCATATAAACTAGCTTTACCAGTGAAGAAAAACTCTTGAAAAATCAATTTAAAACACTTATACATGTACATGTTTGTGCAAAGAAAATGATGACCCTGAAGTGAGAACTCCAGAAAGTTCTTCAAACAGTAAAGACACTAGAAAGGGACTCTAGGAAGAGAAAAAACAAACAAAACCAAAAACCCCCAAAGCCTCAGATTGGAAAATACAAAAAACAAAAATATAGATGCTGGACAGCTTCAAATATTATAACTAATACCTTTCACCATGAGGCAAATAGGAAAAGAAGTTCAAAAATATGGAAAATGCAAAAAAACTGGAAGGCAGGTTTTTAATAGTTATAGATTTTTTAAGGTTTTGGACATTAACACAACTCATGTGTGAAAACAAAGGGAATTAAATTTCTTTTTGAGGCACCTGGGTGGCTCAGTCGGTTAAGCGCCGGATTTTGGCTCAGGTCATGATCTCACGGTTCGTGAGTTTGAGCCCCATGTCGGGTTCTGTGGGGACAACTCGGAGCCTGGAGCCTGCTTCAGATTCTGTGTCTCACTCCCTCTCTGCCCCTCCCCTGCTCATGCTCTGTTTCTGTCTCAAAAATAAATACACATTTTTAAAAAATTAAAAAATACATGTCTTTTCAAAGATTTCAAAAGCACTCTACTATATGCCCAAGTCCATGTCATGGCCTAACACCGAGTTTAGGAAATGAGTGTTTCCAATCAAGTCAAACTAGATCCCTATGGCTGGTACATGCCATGGTTATAAAGAAATTCACAATTTTAAACCTGTGAGGAGACCATGTCTGGCTCCCGCCATGTTCTATGAGGGAACAGGCCCGAAGTGTATCTGTTACCCACTACAGGTAATAGGTGACTGTCCGAAGTCTTTCTGCTAAACAAATTCAACTTCCCAAACCTTGCAATTCATATAGGAGAGTTACAATGATTACAATAAGGAAGTTGTTTTCATTCACGTGCATGCAAAAAACAAAAAACAAAAAACAAAAATCTTAGCAATGTTCTGTCCCCAGAAAAGGCTTTTATTTCTCCTCTTGGTTTTAGGGGAGGATGTACGTCTAAAGTCAATTCTCTCTGTTATACTAAAATTCGGAATAAAAATTAATAATGGCAATATTGTAAAATATTGTTCAAAAATGTTCTATTCTACTGTTCAACCATTTTTATTCTTTAACACTTTTCTTACCTCATTCTTCAAGCACTTTCTCATCTCCCGATCAAGATCATTGCAATGACCAAAAAATTTCAGAATGCTGTGCTAAAAGGAAGAAAAGGGGTAAAATATTTCATCCCACAACATGCTAAGGTCTCTGGCACACAGAATTTAAATACTTATTCCTACAGAAATGGGTTTAACGTGTCACCACATTGTTAATAAGCAAACAGGTAAATCACAGGTATGAGGTGTACAAATAAATGGACTTATCCTGGCCATCCTAAAGGAGAGATAAAAGCTCTGTAGGTAGAAATGAAAAACCACAAGACTTTTCCTTACTAAAAGGGAAGCCTATTAAACCGCCAAAACCTCACAATGACAGAGTGTAAACAATTCTGTTTTCAAGTACCTCTGTCTTTAAGGGCATGTTAACATCACAGCACAATCCATCATCTACTATGGGGAGTGATGTCAAAGTGCACTGTGGCCATATTAACATGACCAGTAACTTCCTTCAATAGCAAACACTCTGTCCCACTGAAGAATTACCTAATAAATGCTGAGTGCCAACACTATTTTCTCATTGGCCTCCATTCAAAATGTCATCAAAATACATCAGAAACACGTAACACTATTAAACGGTCTATATGGACCACATAAATAAGCCACTAATCCACAATATCAGAAAATCTGTGTCTGAAGTTCAAAGTCTGCTTTCTTTGAAAAGCAGAAATAAAAATCTCCTAGTGGTTTCAAGGCCTACGACAATGATCGTGGCAAAAAGTACAAATGCTCCAAAGCAGATCACGATGAAGGCTGAGGTCAAGAACACGAATTTTTAGTAGGGCCATAATTAGTGCGTTTGCACATCACGATTTTTAAGGGTGCCCAGGACAGCATGGTGATGGCCTAAAACGACATGCCATAAATGCTGAACTTGTAGTTATAATAGGCACCTGTTCATTTTCTTTCCAATTAAGGCTTTCATGGAAACAGACAACACATAATTTATAAGCTATGTCCCTCGCTACTCCTTTCCCCCTGCCTCATCGCCGCTTTAAATGTCCTCTTCTGGTCCAATCAATGAATGGGTTGGTTTTTCTGGCAAACATTTAAGGTAAACTGACATCTCCTACTGGTTGCCTAATGACCTTTTCAGAATAAGTATTTCTTGTGTATTTTTCCTCAACTATTTCTCTGACCACAGATGAACGGGAACAATGCATTTTCACACACTTTCTGGTGAGGCAGAAACAAAAGAAAGGATTAATGTTTAGAATGTAAGGCAGTATTTCACAGTTTAGTTCACAGTGATTCCTATCACCCCATACACACACATCTTATGTTTAAATCAAGGACAACAGCTATTTTTTTTTTGCTTTCACCCCAGTATTTAAGCCCAAAGAAATACACTCTTGTGACATTATGTGCAAAACAAACCCAAAGTGCCCCGCTGGACTTGGTAAAAGGAACGCCCATGGACTGCAGTTCTCTTGCACACACAGAGCAAAGGCCTCCAGTGTGTGATGTCTGTTTCCAGAAAACCAAACTGGGCCAGTGATTGAATAAATGGGCAATCAATCGATATCTCGAAGACAAGGACTAGGGATACAGTAGTGAGGAAGGTGGACCTGGGCCCTACTCTCACAGAACACGGTCACAGAACAGAGTGAGTCAACGAACAGAGTGACTGTTATAAAACAGTTGTTCTCCAAGTGCAGTCCAGGGGCACCCACGAGTTCCCAGGAGCTCTCCAGGGGGTGTATAAGATAAAAACTAGTCTCCTGATAATCAAAGATCTTATTTGTTTTGTTCATTGTCATTCTCTCACAAGGCTACGGTAGAACTTTCCAGAGGCTGCTCAGAGGACAACATCACCAAAGACTGGACATGAGACAGATAGGAGACTCCAGCTATATTCTATTAAGCCAGATATCAAGGAGAATTGCAAAAATGCAAAAATAATGTCATTCTTCTTTTTTTTAATGTTTATTTATTTTTAAGAGAGAGAGAGAAAGTGCACACGTGCACGCAAGCAGGGGAGGAGCAGAGAGGAGGGCGGACAGTGGATCCAAAGCAGGCCCTGCAATGACAGCACAGAGCCTGACGCAGGGCTCAAACCCATGAACCGTGATCACGACCTGAGCTGAAGTCAGAAGCTTAACCAACTGAGCCACCCAGGCTCCCCAAAAGCAATGTCATTCTTTTGACTCTGTCTTTTGTTTCAGAAAATAAGATCTTTTTTTGTGAAAAATTACTATGTTAACATGTACTGGATTTATTATTGTATTTTTATATACATTTACATTTTTTTAAATTTCTCAGTTTCAATTTCTACTTCAGTAAATATCGGTAGCTAGAATCCACATACACAAAAGTTATTTGGGGTCCTCAAGAATTTTTAAGAGTGTATAGGAGTCCTGAGACCAAAACGTGTGAGAAGTACCTTGAAGTAGGAAATGGACTACGTATGGTGTTACTGGAGGACAGAGTGACAACGCCAAGAGAATCTAGGCCAGGAAAGGAGGAAATGAAGAGGCAAGGACAGATTACAGACAATGAAACCTGGAGGATGATGAAACCTGGTATAGCATGTGGGTAAGAGGAGATAGTGAGGAGGGCTCCAAGATAAGCCAAGGACAAAGCAAGCCCAAAGCCTCAGAAGAGAGAAATGTGTGCCCCACACAACTGCAGAAAAGGTCGCTGGGGAGCGAGGGGAAAAAAAGAGTGCCGGAGGGTGTGAAACCCAAGGCTAAGTCGGGGCCATGTTCATGAAGGTCCTGAAACAACACGAAGGAAGAAAGTGAGATCGCGTACCGCAGCAAAGGGAGCCGGTAGAGGGGAACGATGCCTGAACGTCGTTTGAACAGTCCCTCCTGACGCGGTGTGGAAAGTGATCGAGGGTAGAGGAGAGGACAAACCCGTCAGGGGACCCAGTTGGCCCCACGAGGAGAACACTGGAATTAACTGGTGTTCAGAACAGACACATAAATCGGCAGAACGGACCAGAGCCCAGAAAGAGACCCAGTCATGTGTGGTCAACAGATTTTTGACCAAGGCAGCAAGTTAATTTAGGAGGGAAAGGCTGGTGTCTGCACAAATAGTGCTGGAAAAACAATAGCCGTAGAGAAAGGAAAACACTGACTCCTACTTCATACCAGACACAAACAGTAACTTGAAATGGGTCACCAACCTAAATGGCACAGCTAAAAGCCTGAAACCTTTGGAAGAAAAAAAGGAGAAAATCTTTGTGAGCAGGAAACACACAAAGATCCTTAGAATGCAAACAAACAAACAAAAAACAAAACAAAACAAAAACAAAACCCCTCACAAACACTGAAAGAAAAACCTGGCAATTAGACTTCATCAAACTTAGAAACCGCTCTTTGAAGCACAACCTTCAGAAAGTGAAAAAGGATGCCACAGACTGAGAACATACTCACCACACGCTTGTCAATGTCTTCAATTGTCAAGACAGGGTCTTGAATGTCAAATGAAAACAAATTCTTAAAACTCCATAAAGCAAACAACCCAATTTTAAAATATGGGCAAAGAAAATAATAATAATTAAATAAGTAAATTTTTAAAATTAAAAAAAATAAACTATAGGCAAAAGACTATATGAATGGTCAACAGGCACATGAAAAGATGCTCAAAATCAGTCATCAGGGAAACACACTCTAAAACCAAATGGGACGCGACTGCACACCCACAAAATAACGTTAAATATCATTAAAATAACGTACAAATAAAATAACGTACAATGTATAAATAACGTTAAAATAACGTTAAATAAAGACTTATGATATCAATTCTGGATCTACATGTATGCTGAAAAAAGTCTGTCTCAAGTATATTGTCACCAACAACGTTCTTTGAACAAAAAATATCTAACTTCACAGATCAGAGGTAGTACTTACTACCTGTTAGCCTTTAAATGTTACTCATTTAAATGATACATACTGGTATTATAATTTTATATATCTACAGTTTATGAATCTCATGAGGAAAACGCATCATGCAAAGTTAAAGAAAACCACAAATGCTCCTTATAACTGTCTCATGCATCAATTATATGAAAAAAGCTTAATATCTGACATCCATAAAAATATTGGCTTAATTGAATATATTCCAAAAATGGGTTTCCTTTCCATTTTGGTTTTAACCATGGAATTTTACTTCCATTCCACTAACAAGTAAGTAAACCTGCCAAATTAGGCCAATCATAATTTAAACCTAGCTAATATCTAATTATTAAAAAAAAATTTCAATCTCCTTTGAACACAGAATGATGGACATCAAGGAAAATCTTAGAAAATTCTTAACAATAATTGCATTATGATCAGAAGAGTCAGATTAACGTAATCGTTCTAACATCCTGTAATTAAAAACAGGAAAGTATTTTATTGAAAGAACATGGGTTCTGACTGTTACGTATCATTTCAAAAGTTCCCTAACAAACGACCGTGCTTAATTTTTAGTAATCACGAATGGAAATGGTATCTGAAACATCACAGCATCAATTACTAATCTTTAGTAAGCTAAGATCGGCCATATTATCATTCCCCTTCCATCAGTGGAGGCAACATTGCACATCACTGTGTTGTACCTAAGTTTCATTTTTGCTTCATGGTCATTTTTCTGAACTCTTACATTTTTGTGACATTCCTTAAGCAAGTTAATCAAGACGTTGCATTCTTCAGTGTGCAAGTGTGGAGATAAGTCAGGATGCATCTTTAGGAGAAGGGATGGAGCGCAGCAGAGCGACCTGTGGATACAAGAGTGTCTTGAATATGTGTGACTGTACTTGTTAATGCGACCTAAAGCTACTTCACTAAAAACCTGCAGTGAGCTTTATCAGAAAGGAATGCTCACCTTAGGCAAATGATTAACCTTGAGCCTCAGCTTCCTTATCCAGCGGTTTAACAGATTCAGCAAGTTATCAGGTGTTCAGAGAACCTGCAGTTTCTAAAGAGGCCCAACCCAGGAAAGAAGTGCTCTAGCAGAAACAGCTAGCCTCTCTTAATAAGCCTGATTTCAATTATTTTCCCCACATTCCTGAAATGGATTACAACTCATTTTGTTCAGATGAAATTCTACAAAACAAGAGAACTGGTTTATTAATCCTTTTAAAATGTATACTCCTCTCAGAGGGTTAAAGCCCCATCAGTCTCACATTAGTGTGAATTAACAGGGACTGTTTTCTTCCTAACATCTGGCTGAGAAAATCTAACTAAACAATGAAGAGAAACAAAAAGCAGATGTGAAAAAAGTTTTTCAGTTTAGCAGATCTGTCCATAAAACGCAATTATTACAATGAAAGCAAGATGCTGAAATCCCAGAAATTAAATTTAATTGGTTCATTCACAAAGGAGAAAATCAGCAGCCAAGGTCAAAGGAAAAGCATTATTTTGAAGTGTTTGCTATAGTTATGTAGCACTATTTACCTACTCTTTTTTTGTAACCTATTCTTTTTAACTTGGAAAAGATTACCAAAAGAAAGAACCAATGATTGCTTTAATCTTCTAAAAGGTTTCAAAAAAGACAACCTAAAATAATGACCTTAGGCAGCACCAAGAGTTCTTAGGTCAACAGCACAATTCATAAAAGAAAAAATTGGTAAAATCTTATCAAACTTAAAACTTTCTCGCTTCAAAAATATACCATTAAGAAAATGAAAAGACACAGGCATGGAAAGTAGAGCACAGGGAATGCGGTCAATAATACTGTAATATGCTTCTCGTGGTGAGCATTTCATGATGTATATAATAAATTTTAAAAAAAGGATAAGCCACACCTTGGGTGATGATGATGTGTCAATGTAGGTTCAGTTGTAAAAACACACAACTCTAGCGGGGGATGCTGATCACGGGGGAGGTTGTGCATGTGTGGGGCAGGGAGCACATGGGGCCTCTCTGTACGTTCTGCTCAATTTTACTGTGAACCTAAAACTGCTCTAAAAAATAAATATCCTACAAGCTGGAGACTAGGGGAAAATATTTGCAAATCATGTTTGAAAAAGGACTTGCTACCTAGAACATATAAAGAATGCTTACAAACCAACCCAACGTTTAAAATGGACCCCCAAAATGGGCAAAAGATTTGAATACTTCACAGAAGATGGTACGAAAATGGTTAATTAAGCACATAAAAAAATGCTGAACACCATTAGTCACAGGGAATTCAAACTAAAACCACAATGAGATACCACTCATTTCCACCCAAATAGCTATAATCAAAAAGTCAGACAATACCAAGCAATGGTTAGGATGCAGAGAAAACAGACCTCATGCATTGCTAATGAAAATGCAAAATAGGACACACTTAATTTGGCAGTGTCTTAAGGAGTTAAACACATACTTACCAAATGACCCCTGACCACGGAAACCGCACTCCTAAGAATATACCCAAAAGAAATGAAAACATAAAACCACACAAAGACATGTATGCTAATTTTGACAGCATTATTCATCATAGCCAATACTGGAAACAATGCAAATGTCCAATAACCTGCCAACTGGATAAATAAATGCGGCATGCCTAGACAATGGAATACTATTTAGCAATTAAAAGGAATGCACGGACACAGGCGCCAACGTGGATGAACCTCAAAGCACCAAGCTGAATGAAAGAAGGCAGATTCAAAAGACTATATATGATTCCATTTATATGCAATGTGTAGAAAAGGCAAAATGGTAGAGGAAAAAAAGCCGATGGTTTGCCTACACCTGAAAGTGAGAGGATTATTTGTCACTGGCCACAAAGGAATACATCCGCGCGACGAAAGCATTTTAAAACAGGATTGTGGCAGTGGTCGCACAATAGCAGTTTACCAAAATCACTGAACTCATGGTGGGTGAATTTTATGAAATGTAAATTATACCTTCACAGAGCTAATACAAAAACGTTTGAGAATTTCAAACTGCCTATCTACTTTCCACTCTCAACAAGTCCTTACAAATGTCTAAACAAAGAATTCCAGAGCATTACAGTATCCCTACTATTTCAGAACTCCATTTCCAAAAAGACCAGTGGATCACTGTTCCACTGAGTGACTGACTACACATGCACACACACACACCGCAAACCACAGCTGACAATCCCAAACCAGGCAGCTATGCCCAACTAAGTAAGTCCTTGAGTCTCTGAAACACATTTGGAAATGCAGCCAAGTTCAAGTTTTGTTTGCCTGCCGCTGACTACGAAGTCTTCTTAATGACATAATCTTTACCCTCAGAAAAATGAGGCCTCATACGGTCTAGAAATTTAAGTCATCTAATGTTGTACTATTAAGTCACTTAGAAAATGTCTTTTTATTTTGTAAATGTGACAAAACATTTTCACCTCTATCAACCAAGTCCTCAGATTTGTGCTTTTACAATTTGGAAACAAGCTTATGATGTACTGAAATGACCTCTTTGATTGGCCCATTAAATACTTTAGAAGACTTTGCGGCTGAGATAAATATGCCCACATTGTATATAAGTAGAAATGCATACATACCATGATGTATATTTTTCCTCCCTCAGTTACAAAAGTTTATGCGCTGTAGACCCAGCCAGGGTACCAATAAGATAACTTCCTCTCTACTTAGTATCCTATGTAACTATGTCAAAGAAGAGAATGGTTTCATATAGTTTCCTTTTCCTATTCTTCTTGGTAAAAAACTAAACTACTACTTCTCAATCTACAGCTCTAAACACTGACCTACCTAATCCCTTACCTAACAAATTCCTTGCTTTACCAGTCATTCCCCCCCTTTCCTCCACCCCACCTTTTCAGTGAGATACCCTCTTCTTCTTTCCCTCTGTCCACCCTGTACCCACACTCTCTTCCAGCACCCGGCTGGCTGCGCCTCCCGTTGGTGCTTACACGGGGGTACTGCCACACTCACAGCTATAAAACGATGCCACTGTTGTCACAACACTTGCTGTGAGTGCTGATATCTTCCAGCAGTCATCTTTAAAAGCCTATTCTGGGCCGCCTGGGTGGCAGGTGAGCATCAGACTGCGGCTCAGGTCATTATCTCCCAGTTGGCGAGTTCAAGTCCCGTGATAGGCTCTGGGCTGACCCGCTCGGAGCCTGGAGCCTGCTTCAGATTTTGTGTCTTCCTCTCTCTCTGCCCCTCCCCCATTTGTGTTCTCACTCTCGCTCTCTCTCTCAAAAACAAACATTTAGAAAAATAAAAAATAAAAGCCTATTCCAATGAACATTACTATAACTCAAAGTAATTTATGAGCTGAAGAAAACTAAATGTATATTCCATATTCTTACTTTTAACATTCCTTCAAGGCCATGACTATATCTACATTATTAGTGTAGAAAATAATTTTTGAACACTTACCACACACTGGGCACAAGCCTTCTAATCCTTCCAATAACTGTAAATTCACTGGAACCATAAGAAATTGCCTTTTTGCACTTCAAGTATGCATTACTCACATTTTCGTATGAAAAATAAGTCCCAGGTCACATAGCAAGTGGCAGAGTTACTGCTACCCAGTGCAATCTCTAAACCAGGACAAATTATTCCCATGTTCGAAACAGAAAACTTCCCAGCAGTTTGTGGGTGAAATAAATTCAGATAGAAAAAACTATTTCCCAAAGAGTCTCTGGTTGGCTACGAGACCAACAAGCACTAATTGTGGGTTCCAAAGAAGTCAATGTAACATTATCCTGCATTCCTAGAAACAGAGGGTCAGTCTACCTCTAGAAAAAGAACAATACTGTATTCGTCCTGAGCAGCCAAGTCCGGAATATTGACAATGTGAATATTCCTGGAGAGACTGCTCAGGATGACGACGGCTTTGCCTCTACTCTTAAACTCTTCTTCTCAGGATCCGTAAGAAGCTATTAATGAAACTGGCAATATTTACCAATTTAGGGAAGCCCCCATCAGAGGTGACAGATAAAAGGAACAACCTGGTTAAGTAGGAGAAACGATGGATCTGAAGGCAAAAGTTGTGGACTTATCTGTCCATAGGTTATAACACTTTGGTTACTTAATCTGACCTAAGTCTCTTCTTCCATAAAATGGTATTAGCTCTGGACCTATATCTCTGAGGGGTCATGAGGTTTAAAATAACATATGTGGGACTATCTGAAATGGTAAGCAGTGAACGTGACATTTGCAAAGTATTATTTGTATATGTGAAATGCTCATCACATGACGGGAAAGGCTGAACTGAATCTGCAATGGTGTTCCCAAGGTATTTCTGAGGACAGGTCTGGAAACCAAAGAGTGGAAGACGTCATCTTCCTGGAGCTGTCCAACAATGAAGCAAGCTGCAATGGGAAGTTCTCGGTTACCTGTCTTAATGTACCCCAAAGAGACTGGCTACATCAATTAAGGATGTCACAGAGTGTATTTCTGCACTGCATTCTTCAGTTTCTTCTCAAATCGAAGTTCACAACTAAACGATTTTAACCTATTTTCAGAAATGAAATTCGCAATGGATAAACACTTATCACCACTAGGAAAATACAAAAAAAAATTCAAAAGGGTAATGCCAAAATAATTATGAACATCAGCAGCATTGATGAAACAAAGGTGAAGGGAACATTTGTGATTAAGACTTCACATGTGTGTGTGTGCACTAAGAAAGAGGAATAAATTCCATTCACACTGTTATGACTTAGACACAAAACTTCAGTCCCACTTTTACACTGGCATTTAGAAAACACCAGGTTAACTTGTCACAGTTAAAGGGCTTCCCTCCCCAACTCCACCCACTGCCTCTAGCATGCAAACATTTATACTAAAACAGATGCTGAAACTCTTTAAAAATGTTCAGTTGTGACAATAACTGGGTGATTGGCCCCTGCAAAGCAATTTTAACCTTTACTTGGGGGTAAGCTGGGAGGACAGAAGCATATGGTACTCTCACTAAAGACATAAAGATTACAGTCTTATTCACCTGATTCTACCAAGACAGAGGTAAAATTTTCCTAAGGAGTATTCCATGATAGATTTCAACCACCAGGTGGCACAGTTTTAAAAAATAAGCCAAGAAGTAAGCAATACACGACCTCTAGTAAAGAAAAAGGAGTAAGCATTTTAATAACACCTCAGCAAATCTATAATCACGAGGAGGAAACCCCCTATTTTCATGTCACTTGTGTTTTCTTTCCAAAGATTTTGCTGTTTTGTGGCTGCACCAGAAAGAAATGTACTCTACAGCTGCAATTTCTAATGGCTTTTTAAAACAAAAAACAGGGGCGCCTGAGTGGCTCAGTCGGTTAAGCGTCCGACTTCAGCTCAGGGCATGATCTCACGGTTCGTGAGTTCAAGCCCGGCATCAGGCTCTGGTGCTGACAGCTCGGAGCCTGGAGCCTGCTTCAGATTTTGTGTCTCCCTCTCTCTCTCTCTGCCCCTCCCCTGCTCGCACTCTGTCTCTCAAAAATAAACATAAAAAAAAGTAAAACAAATCCAGAAAAGTCCCTTGTTTAGAGTTTGAAAAATCTGTTCTCCAGGAAAAACTGTAAACTTAATACACAATGCTTTTTACAACATGCATTTTTTAAGGCCTACTTTCAGAAAGCCCTGGAATTAGTTAAATTAGTATTTCTGCAACTATTTCAAACTATGCACCATATTCAGCAGAAGTAGCAGACGCAGCAAGGTACCGCCTACCCTACAGTCTTCTACTTATCACAGTTGCAAAGGGACCAAATCTAAACATCTGCTATTGAGTGACTAGTGCTCCCAAACACAGACCATGCCCCACTGCCACCGAAAGGAACCCCTGGGCTGCCTGGGGGAAAGATCCGTAAGGCTCTCAAGTTCCACCACATAGTTTCCTAAGGAATGGAAGCTGCAACTCTCCCTGAACAAACAACAGTACTCAGCAGATGCTGGGCATTCTGCCAAATCACCTGAATTTCAGAGAAAAAAGAATCAGTCCATATACCTCAAAGAACGCAAAGGCTAGTGAGGGAACGTTCTTGTAAATGCACATAGTAAATGCCCAATCAATGCTTGCCAAAAGTTGAATTCAGGATTATTGTAGAACTGAGAATTGGTTCACACCTCAACATAGTTAACAACAACAACAAAAGAATGGAAATGAGTGAGGCTCATTTTAAATAAACTAAACACGTGCAGAAGCCTGTATGTACAGGAAAGGAGATACATGGGTATCACAACAGAATTCCTTCGCCAGCGCCAACCTCTTTTATGCAGTTAAGGTTTTAAATGAAAGTTTCCAGAACGCGGATTTACTTAAGACTCTTCATTAAGCACCTTGCGTGAACCTACAAACACGGTAACTTTTAATTCCAATAAAAGGGACCCGAATGTCTACCTTCCTTGCAAAGTGTACTGATGGGGATCTCCATGGATTCTCGCTTCGCAAGACAGACTGGTGGCAACTTTCACTGCAGCTGACAGGTGCAGCTACATGCAATTTCTAACTCCGAGATGATAATAATAATCATGCGATTCATTGAGCGCTCACCGCTCCTAGTGTCAAACGCTGTGAATGGCTTCCCTTCTGACCATCGATGCGATGGGTTGTACCCATTTTACAAGCGTGGAAGCCGAGGCTCAAGGAGGGGAGGAGCCCACCCCATCCCCCGCCCAGGTCACTAGGCTCGCGAGTGGCGAGACAGACTGCAGCGAAGAGAGAAAGGTCTAGACCAAAACATTCTCTAAACTACCTCGGCAACTGCCTGCGGGTGGAAGGGCCCGGACGCGCCTCCAGCTACAACCGCAAAGCCCCCCGCGCGGTGGTCTGCCTCGGAGCAGAGCGAGCCACGGCCGCCCTGAGGACCAGGGACCTGACCTTCAAGGTCCCAACCTCCGACAGGGGCAGGAAGGGACACGGCGGGGCGCGCGCGAGCAGGGCACGAGAGGAGGGACAGGTGGGTGTCCCGCGGCCTCCCAGGACACCGCGGCCAGGAAGAGAGCGCTCCTCGGAACGACCGGGACTCCTGAGACTCACCCGACTCGAAGCCACACAGGGAGGACTGAAGTGACAGTCACCAGCGAAGACTCCCAATCCAAAGGCCGGCGGCCTGGGCGCCGGAGTCGCAGCAGCTCCGGGTGGCAAAGTCCCCCGCGCCCTCCACAGCTGACCCGGCTCGGCGCGGCCAGCCCCCGCTGCTCCCGGCCTCTGAGGCGCATGCGCCACCCGGCCTGGACGGGCCCATTTGCGGGCGCTGGGGGGAGGGAGAGCGAGTGCACTGAGGCACGGCCGGGCCTAAAAACAGCAAACCAAGCCAACAGGCCAGATTCGTGGCTGAGCTTAACTGCGTTTAACTAATGGTCTCTACCAACAAGAGTAATGAGGGGACTTGGCGAGTTTCACTTCTGCCGCTCCCCGACGCAGCTCCCTGTGCCTAGGGTACAGTCCAAAGATAGAGCTCCGGGGTGGGCGGGGCTGGAGGGCAACGGGAACTGCAATTGGTGGCTTTGAAGGAGCAGCGGGCGGGAACGGCTGCCGAGAAGAGACACTGCTGGAGATGACCGACTGTAAGAGGCCCGCGCGCGGCGTGGGATCGGGACCTTGAGTGTGGCGGGAGTCTCGAGAAAGCCACATCTCAGGCTTGTGGGGCGACTTTTTCACGTCTGCCACACGTCTCAAGGTGCGGGATTGGCGCTGGGCCTCAGGCAAGAAGTGGGGGACTACAGTTGAGGCCGGGATGAGAGGGCGGTGATACTATCCGTGACATCACCTCCGCCCGCAGTGGGGCGGGGCCTTACTGGGATGTACGTAAGTTCCGGAGCCTCCGCCAGTTGTCACGTGGCGGGTTACTCTGCTATCCGACCCTTGGGTTGCTGCTGTGCTGGGAGTCGGGTGTTTTGGTTTTTTTTTTTTAAGTCAGCCTTGGCATCCGTTTTTTTTTCCGTCCGTGCGCCTGTCGTATTTTTCCTAATGCTCCAGTGGCAGCCCTTCCATGTAGATCTACAGAAAAGTTACCTAAAAGGGCTCTTGTCATGTATTCATTCAACAGATGTCTTGAGGAGCTGCTATATATATGTATGTATATGTATATATGTGTGTGTGTATGTATATATATGTGTGTATATGCATATGTATATATATATATATATACACATACATATATATATATATATATATATATATATATATATATATATATGCCAGGCACTGTGCTACTAAGAACTAGAAGTAAAAAGAAATTAGTCACAGGGAATCAGGAGTTTGTTCAAGGGTTTACCAGCTTTATTGGTGAGACTGAATGCTCTCTACCAGAAGTCTGTAGAATGGCATTTTGCAAACTTAACCCAAAATGAAGAATCTTCTGAAGCATTCTAAAAGTGCAAGCTCTCAACGCGCAGCTGGGTGCCCGACTCCACCCCCACCCCTCTCCCCCCAGTTCAAATTGATGGAGCCCTGGGAATGCATTTTTACAAGCCTACCCCCTTTCCACCCCCCCCCCCCCCCCCCCCCCGCTGCCCCGCGCCAGTGTTTTCAGTGGGAGAATTTGGTTTGATATATCAGTGACTGTTGGACCCTATTTTTTCCCAGGGTATCTCCTCACACACTGCTTACGGAGAATATCTAATATTTCATTCCACATGTATTTATCATTTAGGGATATAGCCATGAATAAGGCAAACATAGTTCCTACTCTAGTGGCTCAATATTTTAAGACAGTAATCAATAGGCAAGATCATTTTAGATAGTTTTGTAAAGACAGTAAGCAATGGAAGGTGGGGAGATACCTTTAGAATGGGTGGTCAGGGGCGCCTGGGTGGCTCAGTTGGTTAAATGTGCAACTCTTGCTTTCAGTTCAGGTCATGATCTCAGGGTTTGTGGGCTCGAGCCCTGAGTGGGCTCTGCGCTGACAGCTTGGAGCCTCTTTGGAATTCTGCCCCTGCCCTGCTCACTCTCTTCATCTCCCTCTCAAAATAAACAAATTAAAAAAAAAAAAAAAAAAAAGAATGGGTGGGCAGAATAAGGCTCTCTCAGTAGAAGCCATCCGAGCTGAGACCTAAATTCAAGAGTTACCCAGGTGAATAATGTGCATGATGAACCTGAATGTTCTAGGCAGGGGTAACTGCAGGTACAATGAGCCTTCTCTGGAAGTATCCTTCTCTACTAGAGGAACTAAACACCAATGTAGCTGGAGTTCAGAAAGCCAGAGAGAGAGAGAGAGAGAGTGATGATGGGGAGGGAGGCAAGAAGCAAACCCAGGGCCTTATAGACCATGGTGAGGATTTTAGTGTTGACATTAAGGTAGGTTGGTCCTGTATCTGGATAAGAAAACTAATCAGAGTCCATTTTCATGATCTTGATTCTGTTCTCTCTATTATTTTTCTCTTTCTAAAGTCCTAATAGTTCCCCACTTTTTTTTTTTTTTCCTGGAAGTGTTGTTTTCAGTATCTTCTTAAAATCATGTCGACTGTCAGTATCTTTTTGGAAATGGGCAATGGTAATAGATTGTATGCAATGTTAAACACTCAGGTGGTAGCATTGAGTCACAGCCTGGATTCCCATAGGGGGATACTTCTCTCTTTGTCCTTTTGCTAATCTCCTAGGCGTGGTGGAAGTAGATGAGATAGACAGACTGACTTCTGCCCCTTTTCTTAAATTTGGATACCAAGGTCTCGATGCTCTTTCTTGTCAGATAGGCAGAGAATTTAAATTTAAATTCTGCAGACACCTTGCTTCATCTTTGTTGAGAAACCATGCTTGCTTTTGATGTGCCATATACATATATATATATATATATATATATATATATATATATATATATTTTTTTTTTTTTTTTTTTTTTTTTTTTTTTAGTTTATTTCTTTTGAGAGAGAACGTGCCCGCACGCATGTTGGGGAAGGGCAGAGAGAGAGGGAGAGAGAGAAAGAGAGAGAATCCAAAGCAGGCTCCGAGCTGCCAGCACAGGGCTCGACGTGGGGCTCAAACTCACAAAAGGCGAGACCATGACCTGAGCCGAAATCAAGAGTTCATTGCTTAACTGATTGAGCCACCCAGGCACGCCTGTGTACCATATTTTAAAATGGGGGGCAGTGGGAAGATGCCCATCAGCGCCCCCAGATGAGGTAACAGTTGAGATCAGCTGCCACCCTTGGCCCACAGCTTCTGCCCTGAGGAAGGTAATGAAAGGGCTCAGAACCCCCCTTCCCAGTGCCACAGCTGTAAGACAGCCCCTAAGAGATGCTCCTGAAGATCGTTGCCCTTGTCTGTTGCTGAGGGAGCCATGCCAGATTTGGGGCTCAAGACCTTTAGGATGGTTGAAGACTCTCCCTGTCCGGCAGCAGGCAGGGAAAGTGAGGTAATAACACTATGTTAGCTGGTAATCCCTTAAATGAGAAAGAGACTGCAGCCCTCTTCACCTCTGTCTCTTACTGTGTCCTCTGGACTCCTGCATCCTACTGTTTAGCAGCATCTCCTCTTGGAGTCTAACAACCTTCAAACGCACATGTTCGAAATGGAATTCTTGAGCTTGCCTCTGCCCACACCTCTAGTCTTCCCCAACTCAGGGGATAGCAGTTCTGTCCTTTCAGCTGCCTGGTACAAACATTGGTGTCACCTCTGGTCCCTCTTTCTCTCATAACCCCACATCGAGTCCATCAGGAAATCCCGTGGGCTCTTTCTTAAAAGCAGATCCAGAATCTGACCTCTTCCCACCCCTCCCCCTCGGTCCACCATCATCTCCTATCTGCATTGCAGCAGCCTCCTACCTGGCTTCCTACTTCCGCCCTCCACCCCCTCCAAGACAGTAGCCAGATTGATCCTGGTAGAAAACCTAAACAAGAGCATATCCCACCTCTTCTCAGGATCTTCCAGCAGCCAGTGTCTGTCAGAGAAGAAGCCATCATCGTGGCAGTGACCCCTGGGCCCTCCGTATTCTCTGACCTTATTACCTCCTCTGTGCCTCCTTACTGTCTACACTGTGGCCTCACTGGAGGCATCCTTCACATCCTTCCCTGTTCCTTGAAAGCCCCAGGGCTTTTGCACTTGCTGTACCCTTTGCCCAGCAAGTTCTTTCACCAGCCAGCCACATGGCTCACTCTTTCTTCCAAGTACGGGTTCAACCGTCACCTGTATGAGGCCTACTCATTCCATCCCCACCACCCCGACTTGTTCCCAGCCTGCTCCACTTTAACTATGGTTCGTTTCCTAACACTGCTCTGTTCTCTCTGCAGCACTTACCACTTTTAACACAGTTTATGATTTTCTTGTTGCTTTTCTCTCCCCACTAGAATGGATGCTCACACTAGCAGGGTTTTTGTCTTTTTATTTTTTTAAGTTTTTATTTATTTATTAGAGAATGGGCAGGGTAGGAGCAGAGCGGGGGCAGGGGGGTGGATGATCTGAAACGGGCTCTATGCTAACAGCAGAGAGCCCAATACCGGGCTCAGACTCAAACTGTGAGATCATGACCTAAGCCAAAGTCCATTGTTTAACCAACTGAGTCACTCAGGCGCCCTGGGATTTTTGTCTTTTTGGTTAAAGGTGTATCTCTCCCCCATGCCTGCAAAAGTGCCTGGCACACATGGGTGCTCAGATTTTGTTACGTGAATGAGTAAATGAATGAATGATTTACCTGTCATTCCCATCAAAGATTAAAATACTCTAGCCTGTCAAGGAGAGGGAGCACTAATTTTTAAAACCTCCAAAGCCATTTAAATATGTGGCTTAAGGAGAGAAGAATCAAATCCTCCTTTTGAAACACTTTGCAGAATGCCTGAAAAAAAAAGGTAAACGTTTGGGTGTTTGACCAACAAATCAAAATCCTGGCTAAAAACATGCTGAAAAATTCCATTAAGTTAACCTTTGATATTTGATTAATACTTTGCTGTGCTGTTTTTGTTTTTATTGAAGTGCCAAAGAAATGGATGAAACTGTTGCCGAGTTTATCAAGAGGACCATCTTGAAAATCCCAATGACTGAAATGATGACAATCCTCAAAGCCTGGGATTTTTTGCCTGAAAATCAACTGCAGACAGTAAACTTCCGGCAGAGAAAGGAATCTCTCGTTCAAGACTTGGTTCTGCTCTGTGAGGTGATAACAGTGTTCAAGATGATGAACCTTAAGCATCATGCAACTCCTTTGGTTTTTTCTTTTAATAAGATTTTTTTAATAAGGTTTTTTTTTTTTTTTAATGTTTATTTTTGAGAGAGAGAGAGAGAGCCAGCATGAGCAGGGGAGGTGCAGAGAGAGAGAGAGAGGGATATAGGGTCTGAAGCAGGTTCTGCACTGACAGCAGTGAGCCCAGTATGGGGCTCAAACTCAACAAACCATGAGATCATGACCTGAGTCAGATGCTCAACCGACTGAGCCACCCAGGTGCTCCAAAGGTTTTCTTTCTTTTTTCAGTGTTTATTTATTTTGAGAGAGTATGAGTGGAGGAGGGGAAGAGAGAGAATCCCAGGCAGGCTCCCTTCTGTCAGCACGGAACCCAGAGCAGGGCTCGATCTCAGGAACTGTGAGATCATGACCTGAGCCGAAATCAAGAGTCAGACACTTAACTCACTGAGCCACCCAGGCGCCCCACTTCCTTTTTTGAGTCTAAAAGAAATTTAGTGCAGCTGCTAAGCTGTGAAGGGATGTGGGCTACCTACTACTACAGTGAGGAAGAAGCTAATTTTTGATTGGCTTTTTCAACTTCCAAAGAATGCCTACGTATCAGTAAGAAAGTGACCACCATGGGGGAAAATACAATCCATACTAGTTAAAATAATGAGAAGTATTCTTTTTTTACCTATTAGATTTTGCACCTAAAGATGAAAAGGTTAATACTCAGATGTGTTGGTAAAGTTGTATGGGAAGAGACCCCCTCTTTCACGTATATTTATTAACTTTTCATTTTATTTTTTTTTCAACGTTCTTTTTTAATTTTTATTTTTGGGACAGAGAGAGACAGAGCATGAACGGGGGAGGGGCAGAGAGAGAGGGAGACACAGAATCGGAAACAGGCTCCAGGCTCCGAGCTGTCAGCACAGAGCCTGACGCGGGGCTCGAACTCACAGACCGCGAGATCGTGACCTGGCTGAAGTCGGACGCTTAACCGACTGCGCCACCCAGGCGCCCCAACTTTTCATTTTAAAACAATTTCAGATTTTCAGAAAAGTTGCAAGCATAAGAATAAAGAACGCCCCTATTCCTGTACATTCTTCCCTCACTCACTTTTAAATAGATATGCTTTATGACCCAGCAATTCCACTGTGAGAGATTTATATGGAAAAATTAATAAAAAATAAGGAGGTGGGGCACCTGGGTGGCTCAGTCGGTTAAGCGACCGACTTTGGCTCAGGTCATAATCTCACAGTTTATGGGTTCAAACGTTGCGTCAGCTATGCTGACATCTCAGAGCCTGTAGCCTACTCTGGATTCTGTGTCTTGCTCTCTCTCTCTCTCTCTCTCCCAGAAATAAACATTAAAAAATAAAAAAAAAAAAAAAAAGAGGTATAAGTATTATAATCGATACTCATATACTTAGGTACAAACATGTAAGTATTTATACATAAATAAGATGTTAAGTAGCCTTGTTTAAAAAATAAAAAATTGGAAATAGCTCTACATAGGAGGATAATGTTACGTCCACATAACAAAATATTCTTCAGCCATTAAATAAGATAAACTCGATCTTTATGTACAACATCAAAAAACGATATATAATATGCATGTATGTCAATGGATGTGTGTAGGGCAGTGGTTCTCAACCAGGACAATTTTGTCTGCAGGTCTGGAGACATTTTTGGTTGTCAAAGCTGTGGGAATACTACTGGCTCATGCTGGGCAGAGGCCGGAATGTTCCTTAACACCCTGGGACAGCCCTCCACACATAGAATTATCCGCCTCTGAATGTCAGTAATGCCCAGTTGGGAAACCCTGATGTAGAGGAAGTTTAGAGGGATACAGCTGATTAAAAAACAAAACAGGAAGTTGAAAGTGCTGAATGAAGAGTAGATTGTGGGGGGAGGAGAGGAGAGTGCCTTTACCGAGACATGAGTCGGGTGTATCTGCTACTTGGCAGGAGAGCAGAGATCGGTGACACTCGTTCTAAGCAACTCTAAAATGTGCTGTAAATGTAGCAGAACCCAACTATCCCCCACGTTCACTCAGTGTTTTATCTTCTCTTTCAGAATAAGCGTGCAAGTCTCCGTGACGCAGCCCTTTTAGACATCATTTGTGAGTGTTGGTGATTTGTATTTACACTTACCCCATCCCCTTTTGTCAGAGAGGCAGTTCTGGATGTCAGTCAGGTGGACCTGGTTTCAGTCCCTCCTCTGTCACTTACCAGTCTCCAGTCCTTCACCCAGTCACATGGCTTTGCTAGGCCTAGATTCCTCCCAAGAAAAATGGAGAAACAATAGTACCTACTTCACAGGGTCGTTGGGAGGGTTAAATAAGATAATGCTTGAAAAGCTCTTTTAGCACGGTCACTGGCACACACTAAGCACGTTTGTTAGGCTCTGTATCTTTAACAGAAATTGAAAATAAATTTCCGAGAATTTGTTCCTATTACGGTGTAACTTGTTACCTCTCCTCCCCTTCCATTTCTTTTTTTTTCCCCCCTTTGTATCCTAGGTTTCTTCTCTGTATTTTCTTCTTTAAGATGTTTACTTCCCTCATCAGGAGGCAACTGTGGAGTCTAAGAACACAGGCTCCAGGGCCAGATTTCTCGGGTTCAGTTCATGGCTCTGTCATTGTCTCCCTGTGAGTCCTGGTGGAGGCCCTTGACATCTCTGCCTCTGTATTATCATTGGACAAACCTTTATAATAATGATGATGTCGCATAAGGTGACAGTGAGGATGAAATGAGTCCATGTCATGTTCTTAAAACAAAGTCTGGTATGGGGCACCTGGGTAGCTCAGTTGGCTGAGTGTCTGACTTCGGCTCAGGCCGTGATCTCGCAGTTCATGAACTCGAGCCCCACATCAGGCTCTGTGCCAACAGCTCAGATTCTGTGTCTCCGTCTCTCTCTGCCCCTCCCGTGCTCACACTCTGTCTCTCAAAAATAAATAGTAAACAAGGGGGTGCCTGAGTGGCTCAGTCGGTTAAGCTTCTGACTTGGGCTCAGCTCATGATCTTACAGTTGGGGCGGTGGGTTCGAGCCCCACATCGGGCTCTGTGCTGACAGCTCAGAGTCGGGGGCTGCTGCAGATTCTGTGTCTCCCTCTCTGCTCCTGCCCCACTCGTACTCTGTCTCTCTCTCTCAAAAATAAATAAACATTAAAAAAATAATAATAAAATAAATAAAGAGTAAACATTAAAAAACAAAAAAAATTCTTAAAAAAAAAACCCTGGTATTTACTAATTAATCATTATCAGTTGATATTCACTGCCTTCTGTGACCTGGGGCATAACCACATTCAGCTTTATATTCCGCTCCAACTACGAAATAGCTGAATTCATTCAGCGCATCTGCCTCCGGTTGAGTGTGTCTCATTTTCAGTGACTGGATGATGTCTAGACCATAAAGGGTAGATCCACATAGTTTCCCTTTCTCACGCATTTGTTCACATGTTCTTTGACTACTACCACGCAGTGGGCTATATGCTAGGCACTGCTGGGTCCAACAGGTTGATTCATACTCTCTTGAGAGGCCCCAGTCTCAGGGGGGAGACAGGTCACCGAGTGACACAAATGCATTCTCACAGACTGTCGCAAGTGCTGGGAAGGAGAAAAGGCAGGGGGTCTGTGAGACCAGAGTGGGGTCAGCCACACCAAGGGTTTAGGAAAGACTTCCTTGAAGACGTGAGCTGAGACCCACAAAGGATGAGTGGCATTAACTAGGCAAAGGGGAAAGGGGACATAAAGAGCAGGAGAGCATAGGGCACAGCACCAGAAGGTCTTGGAGCAGGAGGGTAAGTAGGGGAGCAGAGAGAAGGCGGGAGATGGGAGTCCAGTGCTGCAGGAGGGGGTCAAAACAAATGAGGCATAGGTAGGGGGACAATTCAGAGACTCAGAAGCCCCTCGAAGGATTTCACTCTTTATTCTAAGAATAAAGCCAAGCCCTCCAAAGATTATGAGCAAGAAAAGAATCAGGTTCTTGTTTTTTCAAAACTCTCAGTGCAGAGACAGGGATGAGGGAGGATGGGAGAGACCCAACAGCAGCCCGTTGGAGCAGCCAAGCAAGAGAGGGATATAGCCTGAGTGAGATGGGGGCGTGGAGGGATGGAGAGAAGAGAGCGGGGGCAGGAAATGCAAGGGGTAAAGCGGACTGGACTTGGCTGGTAGCTCAGTCCTAGCAGAGTGAGCTCCCGGGTAGCTGTAAGTGCTACGGAGGAAAGCAGCGCAGGGCGCAGTGGGCGGGTGCTTTGGGCAGGGGATCTGGGCAGGCTGCTGTGCATAGGTGGCCTCCCAGTAGACACCAGAATGAGGGGCACCTCGAGCTCGGAGAAGAGGGCTCCCGACAAAGGGAACAGCCAGTGCGAACACCAGTCGTGAGGAGCACAGCATCCCTGTTCTGCTGGCTGAGTGAGGGGTTCCATGGAGGAGACCCGTGTGGGAATAGAAGAAATGGTCTAAGTAAGAGTAGATGCGAAACCTCTACTATATTGAGTAATTCTTTATGATTTGTTTTAGTTGTCCGGGGGAGATTTAATCCACGTAAAATTTATATTTGAATAAAAATGTGTATGACCTAGTTGATAAGTTACTGTTATTTTCTCTGGCATCATATTACATTAAATACATATTTAAAATAGGTATGTATAAGCACATTACTTGAGAGTTCTGTGATGTGATAGTAATAAGCTCTTCCCCCCTCTCTCAGATACTCAATTTCATCGGCACCAGAAAGTTTGGGATGTTTTTCAAATGAGTAAAGAACCAGGTAATGTTTTCCATTTTTTTCAAATTTAATTTTATTTTATTTTTAGTAATCTTTACACCCAACGCAGAACTCGAACTCACAACCCCCAAGATCAAGAGTCACATGCTTTTCCAACTAGGCCAGCCAGGCACCCCGGTGTTTTCCATCTTAAACTGAAATTTATATTTTATATTTTGGCATTTTTAAAAGGAATGCTAATATGTTCCTCTGAAATGTCTCTTAGGGGCACCTGGGTGGCTCAGTTGGTTAAGTGTCTGACTCTTGGTTTCAGCTCAGGTCATGATCTCATGGTTCGTGGGATTGAGCCCCAAGTCAGGCTCTGTGCTGACAGTGCGGGGTCTGCTTAGGGCTCTCTCTCTCTCCCTCTCTCTGCTACTGCTCTGCGCGCTCTCTCTCTCTCTCTCTCTCGCTCTATCTCTCACATAAATAAATAAACTTAAAAAAAAATTTTGTTTTAAATGTCTTCTTTCAAAATGAGCAATTTCAAAATTACTCTTTTGTGGGAAACATGAGAAGTATATTCAGTGACACTGTATCCGGGGTACCGGCAGCATTGGTCTGATTAGATCAGTGTCCCTCTTTGACGTTCCACAAAATGCTTAGCTTCAGAGTCCTTGCACATGTATTTCTTGAACATTTGTCTTTATTGTTTTGTCTTTACTTTCTTTTGACCTTGACAGGTGAAGACGTTGACCTTTTTGATATGGAACAATTCAAAAGTTCATTTGAGAAAATTCTTCGGAGAGCATTAAAAAATGTAAGAATAAAATTCATCTGAATCTCCACGAAATTCAATTTCAAGGCATCTGTGCAGTTAAAATTTGCTACTACCTTGGTTTGTGTTTGTTTTTGTATTTGTAAGAATTTTAATTAATTTTAATTAGTAATATCCCATACTATTCTAGGCCAGATCAGAGATAAATCCTACTTCATTACAGAAACTTTTCCTACCCCTTACTTGTCAATTTGAGGCCAAATGCTTCTTTCTCAAGAGGAGCACCACGCACCAGAACTATCTGGAGTGATGGAAGTGTTCTGTGTCCACGCCATCTGGTACACGGGCTAGTAACCACGTGTGGCTATGGAGCAGTTGCAATGTGGCCAGCATGACCGAGAAACTACTACATTAATCTCATGTAACTGTAGTGAATTTCAGGCCAATGGCTACGGTATCGGTCGGTGTCACTCTGGAGCGCCCGTAGAATCTTCAGCTCCCCTCCACTGTCCACAGGTACCACCGAGTACCTTCTCGTAGGTTGAGGCGATCATGTTTTTAACAGCCTCCCTTACTTCCTTCTCTTCCCACCTCAATCTGCCTCAGTCCTGCTTGCTTGGAAAGACAGGACCCATCACTGTCCCTGTGCTCTGGCTGCCCGCTCCAGAAGAGTGGCGTTCCCTCTTCATATGCAGACTCCGCGACGTGGTCTTTATGTCTCTTCAGCTCACGCTTTGTGACGTCTGCCATACTCGTATCCACACCCTCGTCACTGAGCATCTTCCCTCATTTCTTTTCTTACGGAGACCCTTCTGTGTGATGTTTGAATCCCCGCCCTACCCCCGCATCCTCAGAGGGCCCACCTGCCTTGTTCTCTGTTCTCCATCCCATTTGTAATCGCTTCTCTACCGCTTCCCACTCTACTGCTTATAAGCATGCTCCGGTCTTGGTGGAACGACATCCATTCTCCATGCTCGTCCTCAAGCTCTGTTCTTTCTACCACAACACTCTTGGGAGGAAATATTTATTTCTTGCCCCCGATGTGTCCTTCACAGGGAGGGGGTCCCATAGGCCCAATGGCACCGGCGTCCCTCCACCATCCCCTTCACCTTTCTCTGGAAGGAGCGCCAACTTAACCTGAGTGAGAGCAGGTGCCCACAGGGACACCCGTTCTGATCTGTTCATCCAAGGCCAGCTCTGCCCCTACCAGTGGAGACTTCCCGGAGTGGTTCTGCCACCACTTATGTGGTTAGGTCTGCCTGACTGGATTTTGTTATCTGGAGGGCCACCTGCCTGTGGATATGAGCCAGTCCCCATTTCTTGGTAAATATGTGTTGGCCTCACCTGCCAACTCTTTGCCTTATTTCTCAGTTGATCCAGAAGGACAGGGAAGAGGGGTGGTATTTAGTGGCCCCCTTCAAAAACCTTCCCCAAAAGACCATTTGAAAGGGTAATGCAGGGGCACCTGGGTGGCTCAGTCAGTTAAGCATCCAACTTCAGCTCAGGTCATGATCTCACAGCTCGTGGGTTCGAGCCCTGCATCAGGCTCTGTGCTGATGGCTCAGAACTTGGAGCCTGCTTCGGATTCTGTGTCTCCCTCTCTGCCCCTAACCCACTTGCATTCTGTCTCTGTCTCTCTCAAAAATAAATAAACATTAAAAAAAATTTAAAAAAAAAAGAAAAGAAAGAAAGGGTAATGCATCCTCACCGGCTTCATGCTTAGGCCCTTTCCATTCTGGCCACCGCTCTTGCCGCCATATTGAAACCGAATTTTAAAGGCAGCAGTTCTCACAGTTTGATCATCAACATCACCTGGGAACATATTAGACATGCAAATACCTGGGCTCCCTCAGACGCTGTAAGGGTGGGCCAAAGCCCTCCAGGCGCTTGCTAATGCCCAGTCAAGTTTGAGAACCTCCCTGTTCAGGGGCACCAGTGATATCACAAAATCCCATGGCCTGTTCTCTTTCAGCAGTAACGCCGATTGCAAACACCTCTGTGTGTCGGGCCTTGCACTGAGCCCTTGCCACTCACTAACTCACTGCACCCTCCTGACGAAGCAAGGTGGGTCCCACAGGGGCAGAGCGGCAGAGCCATGATTTAAACGCAGGCAGATGGCTTCGAGGTCATGCTCTTCACATCTACACTGGCAGGGTCTCACACCTCCACCTTCCATGTTCCAGATACACAGCATCCATTTCTTGTGCTCGGGAAGGTCACATGTCAGAGAACAGCCAAACCCTCTTGATCCTGAATCTCTCGTCTTCTCCCGGTTGTCGTCAGCCCATCCTAAACTGCTCTTCGTGACCACCCTCTTTCCTTTCCTCCTGCTCTTCACTGGAGCATCACCACAAGGTTCTGCACTCAGCCCTGCCCTGGTTAGTTTCGGCTGCGGCGAGAGATGGGGGAGGTGGTGACAGAGTCCTTTCTCATTTCCCTGTCAGAAGCTAATCAGTTGTCCGAACACCATTTGTTGACTAATTTAGCCTTTTCCGCTGGCTTATAATCGTTGGCTTCTTCAGATTCATTCACACTCTTTGGGTCCGTACTCCTGATGTGTTTCTCCTCGTGCCCTCCTGGATCCCCTGCCTGCCTGTCAGGTGTCACCACCTGTAGTCTACACTCCACCCAAACCGAACCAGTCTTCAAGCCCTTGAGCTCGCCATAGGCTGTTCCCTCTCCTTGGAACGACCTCCCCGACCTGGCCTTTGCACAGCTCGCTCTTCCCTATCCTTCCGGCCTTTGCACAGCTCACTCTTCCATATCCTTCTGGCCCCCTCAGGGAGTGTCCCTGATCCCCCTGGCAGGTGGTCCTCTGTCCTGTGCTCCTGTCACCATTTGCCTCCTACTTCCTGCTTTAATTGTCAGCCTTCCTCCGGTCCCATAGTCTCCCTGAGAGGAAACCAACCGTCCTGCTCCCCTCTGACAGCATGAATGGACTGGGCACAGGCTTTGCCACCTCCTTATCCACCTCCTCATTCCTTTAATAGCTGTAGTTTTAAAAATATTTAGGGACACCTCAGTGGCTCAGTCGGGTGAACGTCTGACTCTTGATTTCAGCTCAGGTCATAACCTCACAGTTTCATGAGTTCGAGCCCCACATCGGACTTTGTGCTTACTCGCTCGCTCTCTCTCTCTCTCTCTCTCTCTCAAAATAAAGGGAGGGGCAGAGAGAGAGAATCCCAAGGTCCGCACTCTCAGCACAGAGCCTGACACGGGGCTTGAGCTCATGAACCTTGAGATCATGACCTGAGCCAAAGTCGGATGCTTAACCAGCTGAGCCACCCAAACACGCCTCAGTTATTAGATTTCTTCTCTTCCATCACTTCTGCATTCCAAAAGCTTTTCCCTCCTGAATGAATTTCAGGCAGACTAGTGGAAAAGGCTGAGTGAACAAAGGAGCTTTTTTACTGGTCAGATCTTCCTGCCTGAAAGGCCGGCAAATGCCCAGCACTCTGGTGTCTTCTCTGTCTCCCCTGTTCCCCTGCCCTGAGCTGGACCACGTGTGCCAGCCCCATTTCTCAACTACCCGAGGACTCCCAGCTGACTTCGCTTTCTTCCTCCTGACTTAACTAGCAGCTGGATAACCCCACTTTCCAAAAGGCTGCTGATGGTGATGTCATGCCAAGTAGAGTCTCCTGGTGCCCAGGACTGAATAGTAACTTGCCTGTTGCTCTACAGGAGGTGGCTTAACCTTTCTGTGCCAAGGACCCCTTTTGCTGTTAGTGACGCTTATAGGCCACTTCTTGAAAGTCATTTTTTTTTTAAATTTTTTTTTTTTTAATGTTTATTTATTTTTGAGATGGAGGGAGACAGAGTGTGAGTGGGGGAGGGGCAGAGAGAGAGGGAGACACAGAATCTGAATCAGGCTCCAGGCTCTGAGCTGTCAGCACAGAGCCCGACGTGGAGCTCAAACCCACGAACTGTGAGACCGTGACCTGAGCCGAAGTTGGATGCTTAACTGACTGAGCTACCCAGGTGCCCCTTGAAAGTCGTTTTTAAATGCTATAATATAGAGAATTACAAGGAAAACCAAATACATGAAAATACCATTATTAAGGTATTAAAATACGAAGTCGTGCTGTAGTACTCATGTGCTTCTTTATTAACACAGTAAATAATCTCACAGTAGGTCTAAAAACAACTAGTTTCAAAGTAGTGATGGCATAAATGATATTTTTGAGGCATGTGCAAGGCTATAATGGGGTGAGAAATTTGTCCAGACAATAGAGTAATAGTTCCTAACATTCTACCGTTTCGTTGCCTACCTTCACGATTGAAGGAAATGCCAAAGTTCAGTTAGTTTGTAGACATGCTGATTTTGATCAGGGCCTTCAGGTTACGAACTCTTGCCCTTGAACCAATGGGGTAGAGAAGCTGGTACGACAGAGGGAGCTGGGAGCCTAACTTGGGGGGTAATGGATGGAGCCTGTGCTACGGGGGATCTGATCCAGAGCCTTTGAGAGTATGCTCTCTGTATGCCAGGGAGAGAGACACGGAGAGAGAGGCAGAGTCATTAATCGTATGTCTTACCAGGTAAAACTATTCAAAATGCGTTGTTCTTAGGAAACTTATAAAGAGTGGCACCTAGGTGGCTCATTTGGTTAAGCATCCAACTTCAACTCAGGTCATGATCTCACAATTCATGGGTTCAAGCCCCACGACGGTCTCTGTGCTGACAGCTCAGAGCCTAGAGCCTGCTTCAGATTCTGTCTCCCTCTCTCTCTGCTCTTCCCCCGCTTGTGCTCTGTCTCTCTCTCTCTCTCAAAAATAATAAACATTTAAAAAAATTAAAAAGAAAACTTATAAAAAAGAGACAAACTAAAAAATATGTTTCAATTGTAAAAAGGTAGCACATTTACTCTCCTTTTTTTACCTATACATCATATAGCACAATAATGGTAATCTGTACTAAATATATTAACATAGTTAAGTATGTAGCAATTCTGTGTGTTGTAAGCTTCATTTGTTTCCCATGCTAAACTTTTTTCTGCAATGTTCAGTAGCCAGTTATGAGCAGTTTACGGCCAGGGTACCGCTGGCCAGCAGTACCATCCCAGGTTAGCCAAACCACTTAGGACACTTGGCTGGACTCACCTCCTAGTTCAGCTTGGACAGTATTAATCTGAGCTATCCTCAGTGAAGCGTGCTTTATCCTTGCTGTTGAAGGATGATATCTATCAAGGTAGTTTCTTGGGAAAATAGCAAAGGTCTGCATCTGGGCCTTACCTCTTCAGGTATCTGAATATCATCTTTACGAGAACAATGTGAGATAGAACATCTTAGCCCGTTGATTTTTAACCTTTTTTTGGATCATAGACTCTTATGAAAATTTTGGTAAATGATACCGCACCCCTCTCCAGGAAAGCGTACATGTGTGCCCAACCACACATCCAATTTAGGAAGGACACAGACCTCTTTTAAGCTTCTCCAAAAGCCCTTGCTTACATTATCCTCATTGTTGGCTAGAGAGGTTAACCTGAATATGTTGAGTGCAACCGATATTCTCCCTCTGGTAAAGGTGAGCCCTCCACGTAGTGCCTTCAATCTTGATTTTACAGGCTTCGCTTTTATAATGTGACACAAGCCAGCAGAGGCCCACTGGGTGCCTGTCGGGGCCAAGCGCTATGGCTCCTCACTCAGGCAGGTCAGACAGCCCCGCACACTCCACACCCCAGTCTGGGGAGGGCTCCTTGTCTCATATACGGAGGGAATGTGGGAAAGCAGCCAGATGAAGAGTGGGCGGAGTCGGAGTAACTGCCTTCTTACCACCTGCTTTCTCTGGGGATCCAAGAGGGAGGAAGTAAGGAGACGTGGGCAAGCCAAATGCATCTGCATCGGCTGCCTCCTGTCCAGGGTCTGACTTCCAAGGGGAAGCTGAATTGGGGGGCAGTTAAGAGTCTAGGAGGAGGCCATTAAGTTCTAACCCAACTGGCAATTACGTTTAACGGTTTAGAAAGATCTGTATTTTATCCATGAAATGGAAACCAAGTAGAATTTTCTATATTCTTGCCACATAACTTTAGAGTAATCATTAGCATCTGAGCTAAATGCATAAGAACATTTGGATTAATATATTTGAGCCCATTACTCCAGAGAAATCTTACCATTAAACTTTATAGTGCACGCTAGGTCTGTGCTCGATGTCAAAAAGTCTTGTTTATAAATCAGGTATGCCATTTGTAAGCTTGCCTTATTTCATAAACTCTTACAGGTCAGTGAACAGTTTTTCAGGACAAGCCCAAGAAATTGTTGAAAAATTGTGATACCCTGATTGTAGGGTTTAAAATTTGTTTTCCTTCTGGGGTGCCTGGGTGGCCAGGTCAGTTAAGCGTCCAACTTTGGCTCAGGCCATGGTCTCATGGCCCGTGAGTTCAAGCCCCGCTGTCAGCGGGATTGTCAAAGTGGGCTGTCAGCACAGAGCCCACTTTGGATCCTCTGTCTTCCTCTCTCTCAGCCCCTCCCCTGTTCACGCTCTCTCTCTCTCTCAAAAATAAATATTTTTTTTAATAAAATAAAATTTGTTTTCTTTCCAAAAGACTTTGCAAGGCATAAATGTGAATTCCAAACAACCACAAAACCTTTTCCCAAAGATTCCCAGAACACTGTACTGAAAACTACAGACTCTGCCAGATCTCTGCCTGTGTGCAAGGTTATACAGACATCCTTCACCCCTAAGGAGCACCTGTTGTTGGTGCTATGGATTTTTTTTTTTTTAATGTGACTTTTTTTTTTTTTTAAGTAATCTCTATGCCCAATGTGAGGCTTGAACTCACAACCTCAAGATCAAGAGTCACATGCTCTACCGACCGAGCCAGCCAGGCCCCCTGGTGCCACAGATTTTAATTAGGAAACTTAAATCTTCTTTTTATTAAGGTGACGGTCAGCTTCAGAGACGCTGAGGAGAATGCAGTATGGATTCGAATCGCCTGGGGAACACAGTACAGAAAGCCAAACCAGTACAAACCGGTTTTTGTGGTGTATTATTCCCAGACTCCCTATGCCTTCACTTCCTTCTGCCACCTGAAGAGCAATACACCCCTTCTGAGTCAGGTATGGAACCAATTACTATAAGCTATAGTATTTTTATTACCCTTATCTCCGAGGTCTATGTAGGTTTAAACTGCTCAATAAGCGTTTTATATAAAATGCCACATGTAATCCTTGATTTCCTAAAATAAGGAGCAGAAAGTGTTCTACAAGTGGGAGCATAACACAAGTATTGGTTTGGAGCTCTCTTATTGTCTTTCAGTCTAGAAGAAATATGCGCTTCAGCAAAGGAAACAATCAACAGAACTAAAAGGCAGCCTACGGAAGGGGGGAGACATTTGCAGATGACATATCCGATAAAAGTGTTAGTGTGTAAAACCTTTAAAGAACTTATGAAACTCACCACCCAGAAAACAAATAATCCAGTTAAAAATGGGCAGAAGACATGAATAGAGACTTTTCTAAACAAGACATCCAGATGGCTAACAGACACGTGAAAAGATGCTCACCATCACTCATCATCGGGGAAATACAAATCAAAACCACAATGAGATACCACCTCACACCTGTCAGAATGGCTAACGTTAACAACGCAAGAAACAACAGGTGTTGGCGAGGATGCGGAGAAAGGGGAACCCTCTTGCCCTGTTGGTGGGAATGCAAACTGGTACACCCACTCTGGAAAACAGTAGGGAGGTTCCTCAAAAACTAAAAATAGAACTACCCTTTGATTCAGCAATTGTGCTACTAGGTATTTATCCAAAGGATACAAAAATACAGATTTGAAGGAGCACATGCACCCTGATGTTTATAGCAGCATTGTGTACAATAACCAAAAAGTATGGAAAGAGCCCAAACGTCCATCAGCTGATGAATGGATACAGAAGAGGTGGTGTCTACATACAATGGAATATTATTCAGCCATCCAAAGAATGGAATCTTGTCATTTGCATCATTGTGGATGGAGCTAGAGTATATTATGCTAAGTGAAATAAATCAGTCAGAGAAAGACAAATATCATGTGATTTCACTCATATGTGGAGTTTGAGAAACAAAACAGATGAACATATGAAAGGGGGAAAAAGAGAAAGGGAAACAAACCATGAGAGATTCTTAAATATAGAGAACAAACTCCAGGTTGATGGGGGGAAGTGGGTAGGGGATGGGCTAAATGGGTGATGGGTATTAAGGAGGGCACTTGTGATGAGCACTGGGTGTTATATGTAAGTGATGAACCCCTGAATTCTGCCCCTGAAATGAATACTACATGGTATGTTAACCAACTAGAATTTAAATAAAATGTTGAAAAGAAAAAACTAAAAACAAATGAGGGTAAAGCAACTGGACATCCACAAGGAAGAAAAAAAAGAAGATTGTGTAGGCTTTGTACCTTTACAAAAAATAAACTCAGAAATGGATCATAGCAGTAAATCTAAGACTATAGAAACTATAGAAATCTAAAACTACAGAAACTCCTAGAAGGTGGGGCACCTGGGTGGCTCAGTAGGTTGGGCGTCCAACTTTAGGTCATGATCTCCAAGCTTTGAGTTCGAGCCCTGTGTTTAGGCTCTGTGCTGACAGCTCAGAACCTGGAGTCTGTTTCAAATTCTGTATCTCCCTCTCTCTCTCTCTCTTTCTCTCTCTCTCTCTCTCAGAAATAAACAAACATTAAAAAAAAATTAAAAAAAAAACCAAAAAACTCCTAGAAGGTAACATAGGAGAAAACCTCTATAGCCTTGGGTGTGGCAATGATGTAACACCAAAGGCACAATCCATTATAGAAAAATATGTGATAATTGATAAGCTGAACTTCATTAAAATTAAAACTTCAGCTGTGCAAAAGAAAACATCAAAAGAATTAGAATGTAGGCCACAGAGTGATAGAAAATACTTGCAAAAGATAGGTCTAATAAGGGACAGCCTGTCCCATGATTTGTCTGCCTGTTACCCAGTATACAAGGCAGGAACCCTTCTGGGTCCCTTGGCATGCGGTGCTAGATTCCACTGTTTGCACGGGGCCATTTTGGTTTCTGAATGGATGCTGAATTTTAATTATTAATACAGGGAACAGAGGGATGCCTGGGTGGCTCGGTCAGTTGAGCATCCAACTCTTAATTTCAGCTCAGGTCATGATCCCAGGGTTGTGGCATCGAGATGCACGTCAGGCTCTGCACCAAGTGTGAAGCCTGCTTGGGATTCTCTCTCTCTCTCTCTCTCTCTCTCTCTCTTCTCTGCCCCTTTCCCCTGCTCACGCATGCACGCTCTCTCTCTCTCTCTCTCTCTCTAAAGTTAAAAAGGGACATGTGATACTGACATCACTGGAAAATGGCCACTGAAGGAGTGAATTCTGTGGTTATTTTGTATCACCAACAGTCATAAAATTATATTTTCATGTGATTACCTTATTGTAAAGTAAATCACAAAATATGTAGGATATAACCTCAGTTTGTCGAACTCAGAGTCTTGGATTCTGCCTTCTAAAGTATTATTATTGTCACCTTTCATCATCAGTCATTTCCTTGTTTGGGAAATAAACAAATGGTTACCTTACATATAAGAAAAGGAAGAAGTCACGTGTGCTTAGTGCAAAAATTCAATCAAATACCATAGATATTATAAATATCAGGATAAACACGGTAATCCTCATGGTCTTGGTAATTTTCACTTCCAGGCGCTGACCGTTGCTAGCAATCACCATAAGATTGTGAAAATGGACCTCAGAAGCCGGTATCTGGACTCTCTGAAGGCTATTGTTTTCAAACAGTATAATCAGGTGAGCCCATCAGTGACTCTGTGAAGTTGTGTGCGTCTCCATTTTCTCTTTCACACTTGAGTTAGAAGCATCTGGGCAGGTGGGAAAGTCCACCTCCAACAGAAGGAGATCACTTCCGATATTACTGAAGCGGAGAAAGCTCTCAGTCAACATGAAAGGAAACAACAGTCCCCCACTATCATCTTGTTATAATTGCATTGTGTTTTATACTGCTCATCAGTCATTAGAGCTTACGTGAGAGAGCCCAGCTTCCAAATGAGCTCTTCCAGTTAGAAGTTATTTTATCTTTACAGTAACTTGACACTGTCTTTTGAAGCTAAATTCTATTACTCCATTATGCAAGACAGAAGCAGAATTAATTTTTGTCCCATCAGTCAAGCAGGTAATAGAGGGGTTACAAGGAAAGGAGAAAGCGTCGGTTTATTAAGCCCCCCAATTTATTTATTTCTTAAGATTATTTGAATGCATTGTTTCCTCTAATGATAAAAGTAGATCTGGCCTTTTGCACAGACTCAGGGTTATTTTTCGCTCTGCATGGCAACTGCGGGCCCATATGTTTAGACCCCTGTAAGTGGATTGTTGATGCTCTCTGTATATCTCTGAGCCCTTAGATATGTTACACTTACGTATTTTCATCTGTTCTAAATAGAAAAAAGTGATGGCTCTCTGCAAGCCACTCTTTAAAGAAAAAAAAAATCTAACATTAAGTTAATGATTTTCTCCCATAGCAAACTCCCCTGCCTTACCACCACCCTTCCACCTGTTCTATGACAGTTGCATTCATTCCTAGGAAAATTCACATCGTCAAACACAAAAACAGTTGCTGCAGCGTGAGTAGGGAATGAGAGATTGGCTTCCAGGAGGAAAGTGGTTTTTCTAAAAGGAATGTCGGCAGGTGTTTTGTGGTGATGAAGGCGTAGCTATCAAGCAGAAACATCACATTGCAAATACATTTAGTACCTGTGTCCTAACACCATTTATTATTTATATTTCAAGATGTTAAAATTAGGAAAAGATTCAGTTTTCTTTCTTTCTTTCTTTTTTTTTAGAAGTTTGAAACTCACAACTCCACTATGCCTCTACAAGAAAACCTTGAGCTGGACATGCACAGTATGTGTGTTTTAAGATAAAACAAATTTGGAAGCGCATCATTCCTTTTTAGAGTTCTATCACTCGGTAAAACACCTAATCACTAGGAGCCTGATTCAAAACTATTTACTGCTTTGCGAAAAATTGCAAATTAACTTTCTGCTGAAAGGGGGAAACCGAGCTCCCGTAGGTTCTTTCTAGCATTTACTAGAATGGCAAGTAGTAACACTAAAAACAAAAATTAACTAATAGTCAAGCATTTCTTTAGTGCCAGGTACCACACAAAGATGTTTACAGGTATCATTTCCTTCATCTTCATAGCAGTGCCCGAACAATCTCTTCATCGGGCAGCTGGGTTTCAGATGGGTTTAGCCACTTGCCAGGCAAAGTTAACACAGCTAGGAATTGCCGAAGCCAGAGACGAAATCCAAGTCTGTCTGAGTCTGGAGCCCCAGCTCGGAATGCGCTGGATAAACTGCTTCTGGAATACTCAGTTGTGACTGTGTCGCTCCTCACAGGTGGCACGAGTCTGTCCGTGGAAAACCCAGGACAGCAGAGTAAACAACGACAGAAGAGTGGAGGGGTACAGCCTACATTTATGGAAATGAACGTTTTCCTGTCTCTCAGCAATGATTTGGCGATAAAATGAGATAGTACAGCAATTATGATTTAAATACGTTTAGGACTTTCTGATGGCATAGGAACCGCTGTTGATGTCATGTTAAGTAAAGAAAGCAGGATACAAAACTCTGTGTATTTTATAATCCCAGTTAAAAATACATATCTTTTTATTTGCTAAAAAGGGGGCTAAGGGTGCCTGGGTGGCTTAGTTGGTTAAGCATCTGACTTCGTGATCTCGATTCGTGTGTTCAAGCCCCACTTTGGGTGAGCCTCGCTTCTTTCTCTCTCTCTCTCTCTCTCTCTCTCTCTCTCTCTCTTTCTCTCTGCCCCTTGTGGGATTCTCCCTCTCCCTCTCTCCGCCCCTCACTTATTTGCTCCCTCTCTCGAGATAAATAAATAAATAAATAATTTTAAGAAGTGAGGGGTGAGCTAGACAAAATATATTAAAACATTAACAATGCTTTTCCTTCATTGGTAGAATTATTGGGGATTTTTATTTTATTTACCAGCGTGCGCTTTCAGATTTTCCTATAGTAAGGAATTATTGCAATCAAGAGAAGAAACAGTAAACTTTCTTTTAAGTTTATTTATTTTGAGAGAGAGAGCATGCACACGTGAGCAGGGGAGGGGCAGAGAGAGAGGGAGACCCAGAAGCCGAAGCAGGCTCCAGGCTCCAAGCTGTCAGCACAGAGCCCAACGCGGGGTCCACCCACAGACTGTAAGATCATGACGTGAGCCGAGGTTGGACGCTTAACGGACTGAGCCACCCAGGCACCCCAGTAAATGTTATCTTTAAATGACACGAGCCAGTTGAAAAGTTAGGAAGGAAAGGAGGATACTTTATGGATGAAAGATATTTCTAATGTCTGTTTTCTTTTGAAATCTTCCATGTATAGTGGATTCAAGGATCATTCATGAAAACAGAATCGAAAAAGAGAGAGTCCAGAGAGTGACTCAAGAAACTTTTGGAGACTATCCTCAACCAAGACTAGAATTTGCACAATATAAGGTGGGACATTGCTATAAACATGAACTGTGAGTTACCCATATGTTTGTAAAAGAAAAAAAAATTAGGTGGAAAACGATAATAAGAAACTTTCTTTTCCTTTATCACTGTTTTCTTTTTTTAACTTCTCTTTTTTCTTACTGAAGTGGTGTTGACCCACAAGGTTAGGCCAGTGTCAGGTGTATGGTCATGGTGCCTGATTCTGTGCATCACTCATTGCTCACCATGATAAGTAGCGTCACTATCACTTTGTATTCTGTGTGATAAATTGAAGAGTTAAAATAGACGTCTTTATCGTATGTAATAAGTTCCCATGGTAGCGAAGGAGACTTCTAGAAATTCTGAATTTGCCTTTTGATTTCATCTTAGGTACTCATTTAGTTTTGTGTAACCAGCTGTGATCTGTATTTTTGAGGGGAAAAAAGTTGTGAGCTATCCCCTTTCTAGCCCGTCCACACTTGCCTGTAGTCGGTGCTCATAAATATTCATTGAATAAAAGAGTGAATAAAGAAGTCGTGACATACCTAGACCAGTTGGCATCACCGGAGAGAAACCAGTAAGTAGCCTAGTCAATACTATAAACCTAGCTCATTCCAGAACTGTGCCACTGCCCACCAGGAAAGCCAGGTTGGGGGCAAGCCCATTGCCACCATTAGAAAAATTCAAGGTTTATATCACGATTGCCCCAATCTAATACTGGCACTCCTACTCATAACACCCTCCTCCCCTCTAGTAAATTCTTTCTGCTCTGCACCCTCTACAGTTATAGGCAGTGCTTTAAATCCGCCATTGATCTGCTCACCCAGGCCCAACACCTGTTTTCTTTGATTTGTTTTTAGTGGGAAAAGCTATTATCTTTCAAGTTGGGCTCCCTACATGACAGTTTTAACCCAGTTCCTTTGAACAACTCATAGTCTAGGACACTGGTTCATAGTGTGGTCTCTGAAGCCACCGTATCAGCATCACTTGAGAACGGGTAAGAAATGCAGATTATTGGGCCCACTGCACCGTGGTCCTACTGGATCAGGGACTCTGGAGGTGGGACCCAGCCATCTGTTCTTACAAGCTCTCTGGCTGATTCTGCCTACTAAAGAGAACCACTGAGAATAAGTAAGAATCTGCAAAGCCCCCCGTGGATACAATTTAGAATCGCTCTGTTCTGTAAGTCAGAGTGCACGTTGATTCATGCCTGCTATTAATTTTCCCTACCTTTTCTATTTTGAAAAACGTCAAACCTTCAGAACACTTGCAAGGACATTGCAATGAACATCCATTTTCCCTTTGCTTCAGTTCACCAGTTGTTAACATTTTGCACATTTCCTTTCCTTCTTTTTCTTGATTTCTTCTGAACCATTTGAGTTAGTTGCAGACAATACTCACCCTCTAAACATTTCAAAATACTGCCTGTAAATTTTAAGAGGCACTTTAAGGAAAAGAATTTTGAAATTAGAATCTAAGACTCCAGTACCTATTGAAGCAGCCAGTGGATATTTGATATTAAAGGACTGTTAGATTGTTACTAATTTTTCTAGGTCTGATACTGTTACGGAGGTGAAGGTTTTAAAAGGAGTCCTTCTGGAGCACCTCCTCGGTGGCTCAGTTGGTTGAGCCTCCACCTCTTGATTTCGGCTCAGGTCATGATCCCAGGGTTGTGGGATCGAGCCCCATGTTGGGCTCTGTGCTGAGTGTGGAACCTGCTTAAAATTCTCTCTCCCTCTCCCTCTGCCCCTCTCCACTACTTATGCTTTCTCTCTAAAAAATAAAAAAATATTAAAAAAAAAAAAACAAAAAAGACCAGTGCCTGGGTGGTTCAGTCAGTTAAGCATCCGACTTCATCTGAGGTCATGATCTCACTGTTTGTGGGTTTGAGCCCCATGTCAGGCTCTGTGATGACGGCTCAGAGCCTGGAGCCTGCTTTGGATTCTGTGTCTCCCTCTCTCTCTGCCCCTCCCCTGCTCATACTCTGTCTCTCTGTGTCAAAAATAAACAAACATTAAAAAAAAAAATTAAAAAAGAGTCCTTCTTAGGTCTTTTCTAGGTACTGAATGTTTACAGATGGAATACCATCGTGTCTGGGGTTTACTGCAGAATAGTCCCGTGGCAGTGGTCAGTATGGAACAGGAGGTGGGCTGGTAGAAGACTAGCCATGAACTGATAATGGTTTCAGCCGGGTGACGTGCACATGGGGACTCATTGCCTGTGCTCCTTACTTTTGTGTATTTTTGAAATCTTCCATAATCAGGTAAAAACAAACCATGGTAGTGACTCGAAAGACATGACATTTTTACATCGAAATGACAGATTTCAAAAGATAGTGCAAATTTGCCAGTAAGAATGCAAACTAAATACTCAGGTGAAGATCACCTGGGGGTAGAGTTGACCTCCAAGGTCTCCTGTGTGCGGGCACTGTGCATACATGGCATTTTGTGGATGATGCCTTTTGACACACGGGTTGCCCTCTACGTTTGCAGTTAGCAAATTAAATGGCTCCCGCCCCCGTCGATCCCTGTATTTCTTGAGGACAAGAATTAATGAAACACATCACCTGATTTAATTACAGTTTGCCATCACAGCTGATATATTTAGTAGTTATTTATAAATAAATTTGTTGACAGCTTGAAACGAAATTCAAAAGTGACTTCCATGGAGGCATCTTGGCTGAGAGAAAAGAGCCCCTCCGGTGCCTAATAAAGTTCTCTAGCCCGCATCTTCTGGAAGCATTGAAATCCTTAGCACCAGCTGGTAAGTAGTCAGCTTATCTTACAGGCGGGAAGAATTCACGACACACTATATCTGATCCTCTCTCTCTGCTGGCTAATTACCTCTGAGCTTCCTCCTGGCTCCCATCTGCTATCCCCGCGTGCCCTATTTTGCGTATATTCTCCTTCTGTACGTCACGGGGGTCCATGATCCACCCACCCTCTAATCTTGGCCATTTTTAAACTGACTTTTTTTGTTTTGTTTTTTTAATTTCAGGTATTGCAGACGCACCACTTTCTCCGTTGCTCACTTGCATACCCAATAAGGGAATGAATTATTTTAAAATTAGAGACAAATAGGATGTGTGTGGTTTTGTAAGCACACTTTTTCCTTGAATATATTGCATATGCATTTCAGTTAACAGCTAGCTGGACAGCTTCTGTGTATGAACTTGTGTTTTAGAAATTCATTCTTAATATTGACAGTCCAGAAATGTTCAATATGCTTGTTGGGACTGATTCTTTCCTCCTCCAGTGTGCACCCCGCTCCCCCATATCCTGCAAAGCATAGCAATTGTGGGCCTTTAAAAAGTGACTAGGTGTCCTGTTTCTCACTCCTGTCTCTCCTCGATCCTGGAGAGACTGAGTTCTAATTGCTGTTTCCAGTGATTTTGTCTGAAGCCTTGGATCATGGAAAGAAATAGCAAGAAACTATCCTCAACTCAAAACTTTCTAGGAAAATCATAAAATTGGTCCCTTCAAAGGGTAGAGTTGGGTCTATTAAGTTATTGCAGGAAGTACAATATCAGATGATTCAGTAATATAATAGTTGCTGTGTAAGTATGATACTTTTCATAGTCTGTTTTATCCTACATATGGCATTCAAACTCACCATACTCTACTGATTTGTGAATAAAGATTTAAAAACTGGTACATCACTTCTGATGGAAATTCTTCGGTGATCATCACAATATAGCATGTCCTTTCTTAATAACATTTCAAACTCTACTCCCTGTTGTGTTCCACAAAGGATTTGGGGTATAAAAACGTTTATTACAGTTACGATAAAATTAAAAGGTGAGGCAGTCTGGGCAAATGGGAAAGCAAACAAAAAGCAAGGACCGAATAAAGGTAGAGATAAAACTGCCATGTAACAAGATACGAGTGCCTCCATCTGTTACAAGGTTGAAAAATTGGAGCGATGTTAGCCGGTGGTCCGAGCAGAGAAGAAAACACCATTTGTGAATGAAGATATTCAAAAACTGGTACATCAGGGGCGCCTGGGCGGCTCAGTGGGTTAGGCATCCAACTCTTGGTTTCAGCTCAGGTCATAATCTCACGGTTCGTGAGATCGAGCCCTGCATCAGGCTCTGCACTGACAGTAAAGAGCCCGTTTGGGATTCTTCCCCTCTCTCTCTGCCCCTCCCCCACTTGCTCTCTTTCTCTCTCTCTTAAAATAAACACTTAAAAAAATAAAAACTGGTACATCAGTTACTTTTGATGAGAATCAAAAACAGGCTCAGTATACGAAAATGTAAATACAATCAGAGAAGGGCTAAACAGTGCTTTATAATTTAATGGTATTGTCTATAGATTATAGGTACGTGAAAAAATATGTTTTTAGATTTCATTCACAAGTGGCATAGACACTTCAGTAATCTCAGAGTGAGGCACTGAGTCTGTTGGGGCTCAATAATACTAATTTCCTTGTAGACCATAGTCACGGTATAGAGCATCTGTCCCCATGTGCACACATGTGGGAGGAGCTTCTGCCCGGTGCCTGAATGCCTCTGTTGGGTCTGCACAGAGGCCCTGCAGTCTCCCCAGGATGGTTTCTCGCAGGCTCACAGCCCTCGCTGGAGCTTGGCAGTGATGTGCAAATGGAGGCTGAATGAGAAAGACACTAACCGTATTAGCCACCCTACAGTGGAATCACTTGAGGCTCATCCTGTAGCCCCCCCCAGACACAGGCTCCTGCTTAAGGAAATGAGAACACATGGAACTCTGTTGTGTACTTGGTGTTCAGTCTGCCCTCTGTTCTTCTTCAGGAGGAATTAGTCTTTAGGTATAATTTGGTGAATTCCATGGAGGAGGTGAGTTCAATGTCTTCTTATGTCACTGTCTTGGACTGGAACTTCTGTCATGTACTTGACGATCCAGAGACGCATACTGCGTTCAAATGCAGTCTTAGGAACAGATGGAGCGGTAAATGCAGACCCGAGGACCGCTACAGCCAAAGGAATTTATTGCGCTTTAGGTAGAGTCTGCAAAATTCAATAGCTAACGCTTATGGAATATTTACTAGGTCCCCGCTAAGTATTTTGTATGCATTATCTTATTTTCATAACAATCCTATATGGCAGGCAGAATTACCAGTCTAATTCTACTGAAGTGAGTACCAGCTCTTAGGCCAGTAAGTGGCTGTACCCACAATAACCCGAGGCAATTGGACTCTGAGACCCCATGCCAAAAGAAACAATAGCCTGTGGATGCTATGCCACACACATAGATGCGGGTTTTTTTTTTTTTTTTTTTGGTCCCACAGTACTTTTAAAATCAGAATTAGCTTCTATGATGGGCAAAATAATGCCCTCCCCTCAAAGATGTCCACATCCTAATTCCCAGAATCTGTAAATATATATCACCTTACAAGGCAAAGGGACTTTGCAAAGGGGAGATTAGTCTGGATTTCCTAAATGGACCTACTGTAATCACAAAGGTCCTCAAAAGTGGAAGAGGAACAGGAGAGAGCAGAGGGAGAAGTCCGTGATGTGATAAAGACTCAACTCACCATTACTGACTCTGAGAAGCTGGACAAGGCAAGTAAACACCTTCTTCCGTAGAGCCTCCAGAAGAAATGCAGCCCTGCCCACACCTCCAGCTTAGTCTCATACTCATGTCAGACTTCTGACATACAGAACTATAAAATAACAAATCTATGGCGTTTTAAGCCACTAAAATTGTGGCAATTTGTACCTGTAGCAATAGAAAGCTAGCACAGCTGCTGGTATATAAATTGGAAGTTTTCACATAAAAACATTGAAAAATACATCTAGTGATACCACACACGAGTGACAGCTGCCCCCTTTAAACAAAGGATGTTTTTTTCCATGTCTCTGCAGTCCTCATTTCTCTCTTCTATTTACACCTGGTCTCATGTGTGTTCATTTATGTGGTCCAGCTAGCCCTTCTAGGTACTTAGGTTTTGGAACCCTGACCTGAACTATATTGTTTCCCAAACAGTAATCAAATTTCAGCGCTTAAGATACAGGCATATAAATCCACCCTCTCTTAAAATGATTAACTCAGTTATTAGCAATTAATTTGTATAATGTGACCTATGGCTAGTTACTTCTCTGAAAATTGGGGGAAAGCTTATAGTACATACCCGCTACACCTATTGCGAGGACAAAATGAGATACAAAATGTCTAGCGCATGGTAAGTCCTCAGCAGACAATAGATGTAATTAACATACTATTGGCTAATATTTGGGTTGTTTCTAATCTTTGGGAAATAAAGTTCCTGAACATACTATACTGATTTGTCTTCCATACAATTATTGCCCAAGGTTAAGTTTCTGGGAAGGTGAAGAACCAGTAAGTGGGACCAACCCCTTCGATGCGTTCGCAAGGGACCCCGGTGAAATTTTGTAACCCTCCGGCCTCAGCCGACCCGCGCTCCACGGCCCGCAGGGGGCGCCGCGGCCGTCCCGGCCCCGCCGGATGCTAATGAGGCTGGAGGCCCCGCCCCCTGCCGGAAGTGGCTGCGGCGGGAGGCGGGGCCTGCTGGTGAGGCCCTTCTGCCGTGCGGCAGCCATGGCGGCCTCTGAGGCGGCGGCGGCGGCGGGGTCCGCGGCTCTGGCCTCGGGCGCCCCGACCGTCCCGACGGCCGCGAGGGGAGCCGCCGCCGCCGCCTCGGGCCCGTGGGGGCCTCCCGGGCGAGTGAAGGGCAGCCGGCCGCGACCCGCGGCGGCGAGGCAGCAGCCCGCGGGTCCGGCGCCTCCGGCCCGGGAGCTGATCCAGCCGTCGGTGAGCGAGCTGTCCCGGGCCGTGCGGACCAACATCCTGTGCACCGTGCGCGGCTGCGGCAAGATCCTGCCCAACAGCCCGGCGCTCAACATGCACCTGGTCAAGAGCCACCGCCTGCAGGTGAGCCCGCCGCGGAACGACGCCTCCCAGGGCCTGGCGCTCGGGGGCTCGGGCGCGCAGGGCGGCGCGGCCGGCGGCGGGGATTGCGGTGTGTGTGTGCGCGCGCGCGCGTGTGTGCGCAGCCCGGCCGGCGGGGTGTGTGTGTGTATGTGTGTGTGTGTGCGCGCGCGCGCAGCCGGGCCGGCGGGCATCCAGCCCTAGAACGGGCCAAACCGGCCAGGGAGTCCCGGCGGGGCAGAGTGGGAGCTAGCACGCAGGAACGCGCAGTCGGAAAACACTGTGTCATGTGGCTCTGCTGCCGGGCTCGGACGTGCCGGGACTCCCGGCCTCGGGCTTGGCGGCCCGGCCCCTGGACCCCTGCACCTCGGTGGTCCTCCGCAACTTCGTGAGGCCCGGACCGTCATCCCCAGCCTCTTGATGAGAAACAGGTTGCGCAGCCGGACGAGAGCTGGGATTTAAACCCCGTCTCTGCTTCGAAAGCCCGAGTTCTTTCCACCACACCCACAATGCCTCCCTGGGGCCTTCGGGTTCTGCCCGGTGTTTAGGAGGGAGCTGCAGATTTGCCTCGAGGCACCGCCAGTTACGAGTTTCACGGTATTGGTAGAATCACGGTATTGGGTTGGCTCTGCACCGAGACCTAAGGGAAATTTCTCCCCGCAGATCTTCTTTAAGAGGGGACCCGTACGTCAACATGACAGTAGTCTGAACATCGCCTCCACCGTCTGTAAAATGGGGCAGTGCGTTTTAACCTTTAGTGCACGTCTGCGGAAAATTTATGGGAAATCCAGATGTCCGGCCGCACCCTAGGCCTTTCAAGTTATAATTTCTCAGTCACTACAGTAGGAAGTTTCTTCCCACCACCTCTCGCTCACTTCGTTCCGTGCCAACAGCGACATAGTTACACAGCATGACACTCAAAGCAAAGTTTGGTGAATATGTAGCTTTTGATGGTCTGGATTCACTCGGGAGTAAGTTTGAATTACCTGGCGTGTTGCACGTCCCTGTCTGTCTGTCCTTCAGGTGCATCGTCCTTGGAAACTTCCTTAGAGTCGGGCCTCTGATGAGAATTGAATGAGCAGCAGGTTTGAGGCTATAGTCCCTAGTCGGGCAGACGTGTGGCCCAGGAGAGGCAATCCCCGTCTAGCCACCATCGTTTTCCTGGGAAGATGGGGGAGCCCAGTCGGGAAAAGTGGGTGGACCCTGGAGGCCCTCAGAATAGCTTGGGGTTTCTTCCAGGACCTGAGGGTAGTGACTCTTCAGTGGTCTTTGGGAGTGGTCCTCAGTCCTGTGTTTTCTCTTTCGCACGAAATTTTACCGAAATCCTTCCTTGTCTTCGTATTTTCACTTCAGTGGGTGAACTGTGTATTGCTAGGAATTCTGCGTCAGCTTGGTTCCCTGAGCTCGTATAGGACAGCCGTCACCCGCCGTTAGAGTCATGTCCTCAGCGATCGACAGCCGAGACGCATTACGTCTGGAGTACAAGAGAAGCCACCGGTCCGACCAGGACCCTCCCGTGTTGGCCTGAATATCACTCTAACAAGCACTTGTCAACAGTTTTATTGTTCTTTTCTCTGGAATTGCTGTCTGCAGCTCTCTACTTCTCTAGACTTGGTGAAGCATAAAGGGCATTTACTCTCCAGGACTAGTTTGATAGCATATAACAGGTTTATTTCTAATTATGTTTTTAAAACACGTGACGTTTAGGAATTCTGAAGATACCAGTGCATACACAAAACATACCAACACATATGTGATGTATAACACAATGTACAAAATACAAAATATAACAGGCTTAAGGAGTATGTTTGAGGCACATACAGATTTTGATAGTCAAATCTCTACTTGGATTTGTCAAAGCAGCCGTATCTTCCCTTGCTGCTTCTGCTGCGTGAGGTCATTCTCCCACTTGCAAGGCACTTTTCGGATGTCTCTTGTCTGAAGACAGCACAGTGAACTCAAGATCCCTTTCCAAACTAGAAATGTTGAAGGGAAAAATGGTCTCTGCTGAGTTTCCTTCCTAGGTCACGAGGGACACCCGTTTCAGCAGGAATTAAAGAAATCTCACCCAGAACCATCTCTCCCGCCCCGCCCCCTCATCAAAGAGGCTCACTCTGCTGCCTTGTTCCGCCTTTCTAACCATAGCACCCAGCAACCTCCGAGCATCTGCTGTACCGGGGGAAAGGGGTTCGTTCTCTCACGAAGGCAACCTGTAGGACAGAACAGCCGCATCTGGACGAGGGTGCCCCAGCCCCAGTGTGGTGAATCTTACCCTTGCTCTGCATCCTGAGTAGAAGAAGGCTCTTGAGTTCAAACATCACTCTTGACGCTTGTCAGAGTATTAGAAGGAGGGAGGGAGGAGGGGAGGCCCGGGGACGGGAGCTGACTGGGAGATCCCTGTGGTTTTGAAAGCCATTTGGAGAGACCCCAGTATCCGTCAAGTGCATGTGCCTACTTTCCGCCCTAAGGGTGGTCTGAGTGTATCCGCTTGGTGGGCTTGCATAATAGTCCGTGGAAAGTTTCCTTCACGTTCTCTTGGTTACAGCTACTTGCATAATTCTAGTTCTTTCTTAGTGTTTTTTTTTTTTTTCTAGATTTTGATAATCTTTTATTCCCTTCCCCATCTGTTGCTGTATGGTTCTTATTTTCTTTTACAATTTCTTCACAAGATACCCTGCACTCAACCAAATAACTCCCTTCTTAATGTAAATAATTAACGAGTGCTTCTGAAGGGTGATGGGTAAGGATGGGGACTGATGCAAGGACGTGCTGCTTTTTGGTGTTATGTGAGTTCTTACGACCTATGTCTATATTCCATCTGCTGGAAGAAATTGGAAATACCCTGTCCAGCCTTGCCTACAGGGTTATCCTTGGGAAATGAAAGCTGGGGCTTTGAGGGAAAGGAAGAGTAGTAAATGGGCATTTCTCAATTGTTAGAGATTCTTTTATTCCTTGTGTTTGAAAGCAGTGAAGGGGACAGGAGGGCCCTTGAAGATTTTCTTGCCCAGCAGCATTTATATTTTTAAAGCATGGCTTCAAGGATTTTGTATTATGTTCAGTGCAAGATTTGCTTTGAATGATTTGCCAGGAAGGTGTTTTTGTTTTTGTTTTTGTTTTTGTTTTTGTTTTTGTTTTAAAGCAAAGGGAAGGAAAGGTTCCAAGTTGCTCTATAGACTATACTGTACAAAGACTTCCAATTTTAAGTTTACAATAGGAAGACAAGAGAGCAAACTAATTGTTTCCTTGGATGCTTTCTTTGAAGGCAGTGAGGTGCTAGAATACTTTTGCCTCTTTTTCCCAATTTTTGCCACTATTTTTAGTCATTTCCTTTTATCCTTTCTCCTTAAAGTGTTTCCTTCCTCCTCCTTTTCTCTTCTTCTGTTTGTTTACTTTTTTCCGCCTTATTTTTTGATTGTTTCATCTCAAAGTTTTTCTTTTTTCAAATTCTTTACGTAAAGTGTTTCATAAACATTTTTCAAATTTTTTTTTTTTTTTTTTTTTTTACTTTCAAATACTTTGTATGTAACATTTACCCAAAAAAGGAAGAACACAAAAAAGATAAATCACAAAGAGTCTGGTGAATTTTGTTCTTGAACGTATATAGAGAATGCCAGAACAAAACGTCACTTTGTCACTGCAGTTCACGTGGTATTGTGCCATCACCATTTCTCATCTTCTCCATTCTCATCTCAGCCTTCCTACCCTTTGAGCTTTCTGTCTCCGGCTGGAATGGGAAGAAAGCCCAGGAGCTGGGGGGAGAGGTGGCGATGGGGAGGGTTGAGGGGTTGGCCCTCAGAAAGCAGGAAAGTGAACAGTATCACGTTGTTGCTGTGCCTGTAAAAAGGCATTGGGGGTTCCAGGTATCCTGGTGCGGCTCTCTGTAGTGTTTCATCCTGGTGCATGATACAGATTTGGCTTAGATGGCCTCTTGAACAGAGTCAGTATAACGCTCCAGGTTTTTCTGGACCGTTTACTCCGTTCAAAGCATTCTCACATGCAACAGAACATACAAAAACATTCCTCCCCTTGAAAAGTTTGGAAGATTTTAAGTAGCCGCTGTGGACAAGACGGGTAAAAAGCAGAAAGAGGTAAATGACAGAAGAGAGAGGTAATGCAAAGCTATATAGTAAGGGACTTTGAATGTCTCAAGTGAGAGAAATTCAGACTCGGGAAGATTTGGGTGTCGCTAGAAATGTCGGAGTGAGGTAATGACATAATCAGAGCTGTAGTGTAGAAAAATGAATCTGGCAAACTGAATGAAAAAGAGATTGAGGTTCTAGAAGTTGGTTGGGAGGTCAATGATAAAAGTGCAAACCGCGAGTCAGGACGACATCAACTAATGGTGATGGCAGCGAGAAAGGAAAGGGAGGGAGATGGTAGAAAACCTGTCAAGAAAAGTAATTGCCAACACTTGGAAGCAACCCAGATGCTTCCTAGTCGGTGAGTGGAAAATGAACTGTGGAACCTCCAGAGGATGGCGTATTCTTCAGCACTAAAAAGAAGTGAGCGATCCAGCTGTGAAAAGACATGGAGGAAATTTAGATACACGTGTAGACTAAACAAAAGAAGCCAATCCGAGAAGGCTGCATTACCGTATCATTCCCACCATACAACATTCTTGAAGAGGGCAAATAAGATTAGTGGTCGTCAGGATGGGTTTAAGGGGAAGAGGGTTGGGGCCTCTGGACAGGTCAGGGGGTTGAGCGTCTGATTCTTGATTTCAGCCCAAGTCACCATCCCAGGGTTGGGGGACCAAGCCTCGCATTAGGCTCTGCACTGAGCATGGAGCCTGCTTAAGATTCTCTCTCTCTCTCTCTCTCTCTCTCTCTGTCTCTGTCTCTCTGTCTCTGTGTCTCTGTCTCTTTCTTTCTCGCTCTCTTTCTGTCTCTTTCCCTCTGCCCCTCTCCCCCACTCACTACCTCTCTAAAAAAATGAATAAATTTTAAAAGTGGGGAGAGAGTTATCAATAAGTGTAGCACAGAGGATTTTTAGGGCAGTGAAAATACTCTGTGAGAACGTAACAGTGGATACATGTCATTACACATTTGTCAAAAGCCGTAGAATATACAACAGCAAGAATGAATTCTAATATAAACTCTGGATTTTAGGTAATAATAATAATAGGTCATTGTAGGTTCACTGATTGTGATAAATGTACCACTCTGATGGGGGAATAATAGTTAATAGTGGAACAGACTGTACGTGTTTGGGGAGGTAGGGGTAGCTGAAAACTCGTGCTTTCTACTCCGTTTTGCTGTGAACCTGAAACTTGTCTAAAAAATAAGTTCATTAATTTTTTAAAAAGTGAACAGGAATATGAGAACATGATTGGGAGTTTGAAAAGGGATAATAAAAGGATTGCTAAGCAGAATTGAGTATGGATTAGAAGTGAGCATGAATTTTGTAGTGACCCTGCAGGCAGTTTTGTGGAACGTTGGACAGCCTGAGCATTGGAAGGGACCATCTTCCTGGCATATCACTAAGAGGAATTTGATGATGGTCAGGTGAATGAAGGATTTTTGAGTCTTCCTAATATTCTCCCCACATTTCGTTTTCTTTTGCTGATAACACTAGGTGGAAAAAATATAAGTTAATTGAAAGTATGCCGTTAAAAACACAAAACAAAACACTAGATGAATTGGTGAATAGGATGAGTTTGGTGATGAGAGATGACATCAGTTGTCATTAAAGCTGCCAGATGCCAGTGTTCTAACAAAAGAGCCTTTCAGTCATACTTTCACAAGTACAATATTTAATGTAAAGTACTTGTTTAGATTAGGTCATTGGCATTAAGTTGGCAAAAACCGAAAGAAGAAACAAAACTCTCCACAGCAAATAACTCAGCAATAATAACTAATTGATCATGTGATAAGCACTATTCTAAACCCTATTATGCCTACTTTACAGATAAGGAAACCTTCATTTTCTCAAGGTCACAGGAAAGTGACAAGGTAGAGAATTCAAACCATGGCAGTCAATATTCCAGAACCTGTGGGCTTAACCACGACACCCAAGGTTCTTAAGCTAGGTTGCACTTTGGGATCATATGGGAAGATTTAAAAACCAAATATGGATCCCTGGGTGCCTGGGTGGCTCAGTCGGTTGAGCATTTGACTCTTGATTTCGGCTCAGGTCACGATCCCAGGGTTGTAGGATCGAGCCCCACATCAGGCTCCATGCTCCTCACAGAGCCTGCTTAAGTTCTCTCTTTTCCTCCCTCCCCCTTCCCTGCCCCCGCTTGCCTGCACACAGTCTCTCTCTCATGAATGAATGAATGAATGAATGAATGAATGAATGAATGAATGAAGTAAAACATTAGATAGGTAGGTAGATAGATCCCTAATCTGCATCCCAAACTAATTATATAAGAATACCTGGAGTTGGAACCAGGCAGAAATACTTTTTTGAATCTCGTGATTTTTCAGAGGCCCCCCCAGGGTTGAAAACCTGTCCTACCCTGGACTGCCTTTCTAAAAATGCTCTGCATTTAGCATGCACTTGCTCTCTTCTTTAAGCATTAAGGCAATAGGAGGTGGTGTACAAACTAGTTTCTGCCCTTAAGAAATTTAGTTGGGGAGGGGCGCCTGGGTCACGTGGTCTGTTAAGCTTCTGACTCTTAATCCCTGCTCAGGTCACAATCTCACAGTTGTTGAGTTCAAGCCCCAAGTCAGGCTCTGCGTTTACATTGTGGAGCCTGCTTGGGATTCTCTCTCTCCCTGTCCCTCTCTGCCCCTCCCCTGCTGTCTCTCAAAAAATAAACTATAAAAAAAGAGAGAAATTTAGTTAGGGAGACAGGAACTCTAGGAGAAAAGGATGGTATTTAAGATAGCTTAAGTTAGTTACTATCTTGGAATTCAAACAAGAAATAGGTCCCTAGATCTGGGTGGTAAGCAGAACAAGGGAATGTTATTTACTGAGAATGTGATCTGGCCTAGGCTTTATGCTAATCTAGTACAAGATAATCCTGAGAGTTAACTATAGTATCTGTCTTAAAAATGAGTAAACCGGTTCAGAGAGGTTAAATCCCCTGTCCAAGGCCACGCCCCTAATTGCTGGTAAAAATGGTACACAGGGCTTTCAATGCCAAATGGCTTTTTCTACCATTGCATCCTGCCTGAAGGGAGCCAGGGGGATATGGGACAAACTGGGCCTTCATAGAAAGTGCAGTTGGAAGTGAGAATAATACGAGTCTGTACGAGTCTGAGTAGGGTGGTGGATGAAAAGGGAGCAGAAAAAGACACGTCTGTAATTGGAGATTGGAGGTATAACACACCTATAGGTGAGAGATACAGACAAGTTTTTGGAATATCAAGTCTGCTACCAAATTAGAAAACAAAGGAAAACTATTTAAGGGACCATTTAACCCAAATGCATATGAATGTCTAGACAGTACAGTAGGATTATAAAAGGATGGACCAGTGTGGAAGACCTGGAGAACGAATTGAATTTAATATGGAAAGATAAATTATGTTATTGATAAATAAAAAAAAAAAAAAAAAATAGCTTCTTTTCTCCTCTCAATGAGTGGACACAGACTCAACAAGATCAACATGCTCCTCTTGGGATCCACCGGGAAGGCAAAGAGGAGTCTTAGCCACCTGGTTATTCATTCCTCCCTTCTCCCGAAATGTGGATGGGAGAGAAGGAAGTGGACATGTTCCACAAGTATGAGTCCTTTCTCATCAGAACACTAGATAAGCAGAGTATCTGTGTGCTACAGCAGCACGTGAGGCCCAAGTGAATGAGGACTTCGACCACGTCCACTTTGACCTCAGTCTGTAGTTTTTAAGTGATTAAGTTCTTCTTTCCAGCTTATCTCTTCACCCGGGCACAAGACCCAGCAGGCATAGCATCCCAAGATGGAGACCCTAGCAACAGGGACCGCCTTCACACCAGTAAGACCCCCACGTGACTGACCCCAGGACAGTGATCAACCTGACCTTCACTGCCCACCCGCACGTACCTTTGTCTCACATTTTCCTTACATAAACCTGGAAGTATTTTCAGCACTTTGGAGACAGTCTTTGAGACACTAGTCCACTGTCTTCCCAGTTCTGGCCTCACTGAAATAAATCCCTTTCTGGTTTCTCCACCACTTGGCTCTCTGCCTGTGGATTTTGTTAGTGGCAAGTGGCCCGACCTGATCTCTTTGGGACCCCCAGAGCCAGGTGCTCTTGTACCCATGAGTCCTGTTGTTTCCAGTGACCTATAGAGAGGTCCTTCCCCACCCCTCACCCCCCTACCCCCACCACTGCCACCACCATCCCCTTCCTTTAGGGCCAGACGGGAATTACACTGGAGGTCATGGGTACCTTACCCCTGTGGTATGTGGGCTCATCAAGGGCACCGAGACAGAACGCTTCAATTTAAATGAAGTCACCCGTTATTTTAAACTCCCAGCCAAAAAGTTAATCACGTACTTAATAACAAAGGATTATTAGGACGACATGATGTATATAAAGTGCTTAGAACGGTGCCTGACACAGTAACAAAAGCTCTAATAGTACAGATGATTAAAATGGTTATTAAATTTCACACATAGTACAGTGCCTGTGTTCACGCTGTTGTATAAAAAGTTGTGTCAACTAGCTTCAGCTACTTCAGGGGGCAGCGTGATGACCCGAGAAAGTCAGGATGCTGTCGGGAAGGCCTAGACCACAATCAAAGGAGGTTTTTTTCAGGGGCTCCCACTAATTGAGGGTGGGATGAAAGGGAAGGGAAGAATTAGGGATGATACCAAAATCTTGAGCCTCAGAAACTGTGAATATACACTTACGAACAGAGAGCCTGGCTTTAAGGAGAGAGATTTTGAGTTTAGAAGGAAGAGTTCTAAAGGAACGGATAGAAGGTTTTTAAACAACATAGGTTTTTTGTTTTGAAAATTTTTAACAGGGGCAGCTGGGTGGTTCAGTAGGTTAAGCATCCAAATCTTGATTTCAGCTCAGGTCATGATCTCACGGTTCTGTTCATGGGATCGAGCTATACATTAGGCTTAGTACTGACAGCTCGGAGCCTGCTTGGGATTCTCTCTCGTTCTCTCCCAAAATAAATAAACTTAAGGAAAAAAATTAACAGATTTATTGAGCTACAGTTTCTTCACCGTGTACTTATTTTAAGTGAATAATCTAGTTACTTAGTAGATTCACATGGTTGTGCCACAAGCACCACGATCCAATTTAGAGCGTTATTAACCCTTAAAAGATCCCCAAGAAAAAGTCATTTTTTGTTTCTGCTCCCAGCCAGTTCTATTGGGTTTTTTTGAAAATAAGCGCTCAAAGTAACTTTTTCTTTTGCAGGATGGCATAGTAAATCCAACAATAAGAAAAGATTTGAAAACCGTACCGAAATTCTACTGTTGTCCAATTGAAGGATGCCCCAGAGGCCCTGACAGACCATTTTCTCAATTTTCTCTCGTAAAACAGGTATTTTACTTGTCTTAATGTACTTCTCTGAGGATGAGGCACAGGTGACGTAAACCTAGCGTGCAATCCAATCTCTTTCCAAATGTAACTGGAGAACTCTGGGAGAGAGCTGCTTGTGGGAATAGCCGGCTGCCCAAGAGTCTCCCTGGCGGGGAAAGCGTGAGTGGGGGTACCACGAGTGGAGGAGACATAGCTTGTTGTGGAGGTGAAGATGTCCGGGAGTGGGTTTGGAGGAGAGACCAGAAGACTGCTTCCTCAGCAAATGAGAAATGTGTGTCCAGCTGTCTCGTGTGACCCCGGGTGCCTCTGAGGCCAGAGGCGCAAAGGCACGTAGGAAACGGTCTCCTGAGGGAGCACGTAGCCGCGGAGGTCAGGCAGAGAGTTCCAGCAGCAGCCACCTTAGGTAGGGGGCCCGGCGAGTGGGGACAGAGGTGCCTTAGGACTGGCAGAGCCTGGCGGCTGCGAGCCTTCCCCCAGCATCTGCTGGAGGGTCCCGAGGAACGCGTGGCGGACCCCCCCCCCCGCCTGCGACACTCGTCTGGAACCCCTAAACGGTGGTCCCAGGAAGTTTTTGCCAAACCGTCTCCCGCTTTTCCCAGAGCAGGAGTGACTAGGAGAAGAGGCGCGTGACAGACCGCAGCCTTCCCGCTTCTCCGTTCTCCTGGCGCAGACCGGCTGCGGTCTGTCCTGTGAGGTCAGCGCTAATTCGGGCGTGCGGGTCGCATCTGGAATGCTTTGAGCGCTTGCGGTTGCCCACTCTCCCCCCCTGTGTTCTCCCCAGCACTTTATGAAAATGCACGCCGAAAAGAAGCATAAGTGTGGTAAGTGCAGCAACTCCTACGGCACCGAGTGGGACTTGAAAAGGCACGCCGAGGATTGTGGCAAGACCTTCCAGTGCACGTGCGGCTGTCCCTACGCCAGCAGGACCGCCTTACAGTCCCACATCTACCGAACTGGCCACGAGATCCCTGCAGAGCACAGGTAAAGGGGAAGGAGTGCCGGTCCGCAAGTCAGTGGCTGTGGGAAGAGTTTCAGGTGAAACTTCTGGAGAGCCGCTGTCGTGGGCAGAGAGGAGGAAGGACGGAGACAAGACGTGATGTGGAAGAAGGGAACTTTCGGGAGAGCAGAGCTTTTCGGCAGGACTAGGAAAGGATCCGCACCCGCCTAACCCGGTTCTTCCTTATTCCTTCCCGGTTAAAAATATCCACTTCCAGCATTTCTATCAGAGGGATGTTAGAGTGTTGAGTTCAGTTTTACCATAAAACTGTACCTCATTTTAAAGGTCAGCTTTATATTTGGAGTAATAGCTTCCTACTTTAGGAACAGTAAAGGTTGCATTATATAATCTGTTCGCTTCCTTATGCTTCCAGAGCTAAGCTAAGCTGAGTTCTGGTACTTGGACGTATACCCAAAAAAGGAGGCGCTTTCTCCTTCCCTACTCACGTGTTTCTCTGCCCGCCATCACAGCAGGCCGAGTTCTCAGAGAGTCGCGGAGGGAGGTCTCCTCTTCACCCGGTGAAGTCTGACCTCTGCCGTGGGTGTGGGGGGCAGTGTTTGGAAGCAGCTGAGGAGACGGCCCCCGGGTTGAAGACAGCTGCAGCTTACGCTCATTTTTCTCTTTTCACTCTGTCATTGCTTTCAGGGACCCACCTAGTAAGAAAAGGAAAATGGAAAACTGCCTGCACAGCCAGAAGCTGTCCGGTAAGACCAGCGAGTCACTGAGCAGTCAGCCAGCTCCAAGACCAGACACTCAAGAACTAGAAACTTCAGAAATAAAACTAGTCACTACTTTTGAAGACTCTTGCAACTCTAATGCCGGAAAGCAGACTCTTACGACACCTCCAAGATGCCCTCAGAAGTTGCTTTTACCCAAGCCCAGAGTGGCTCTGGTGAAACTTCCTGTTCTGCAGTTTTCTCCCACGCCTGTCTTTGTGCCTACAGCCGACTCCTCGGCCCAGCCCGTGGTGTTGGGCGTGGATCATCAGGGTTCCGCCCCGGGCGCTGTGCACATACTGCCCTTGTCGGTCGGAACCCTGATCCTCGGCCTAGATTCAGAGGCTGGCTGTCTCAAGGAGAGCCTCCCTCTTTCAAAAATCGTGAATCCTGTTGCTCTGGAGCCAGTTAGTACAGGTGTTCAGGTGAACTTGGGTAAGAGCCTGTCTAATCCTTTACAAGAACTAGGAAACACATGTCAGAAGAATGGCATTTCTTCAATCAACGTGCAGACGGACCTGTCTTACGCCACACAGCACTTCATACCTTCCTCCCAGTGGGCCGGCCCTGATTCCTCCGTATCTTCCTGTTCTCAAACGGATTTGACGTTTGGTTCCCAAGTCTCCCTTCCCATTAGTGTTCACACTCAGACATTCTTACCCGGTTCTAAGGTAACCTCTTCCATAGCCGCTCAGACTGACACGTTCGCAGATGCCTGTTACCAGCCAGGTGGGATCTCCAGAGAAACCCAGACCAGCGGGATGCAGAGTCTGACAGATGGCCGAGTCCAGATGGACCAAGCTGTAATGTGTGGAGACATTTTTGAGAGCGTCCATTCGTCCTACGGTGTTTCCACAGACAATATCATAAGCAGCAGCCTAGTAGCAGGGACTGTCACTCATGGTTTGTTACCTCAGAACCACCCTAAGACTTTAAATCAAGATATTGAGAAATCTGCACCGATTATAAACTTCGGCGCACAGCACAGTATGCTTCCTTCACAGAACATGACGGATAATCAGACCCAGACGATGGATTTATTAAGTGATTTAGAAAACATCTTGTCAAGTAACCTGCCTGGTCAGACACTGGACAATCGTAGTCTTTTGTCTGACCCGAATACTGGACCTGACACCCAGCTCCCATCTGGCCCAGCCCAGAATCCCGCAATCGATTTTGATATCGAGGAGTTCTTTTCCGCCTCAAATATCCAAACTCAAACTGAAGAGAGTGAGCTTAACACCATGACCACTGAGCCGGTCTTGGAATCTCTGGACATAGAGACCCAAACTGACTTCTTCCTTGCGGACACCTCTGCCCAGTCCTATAGCTGTAGGGGAAATTCGAACTTCTTAGGCCTCGAAATGTTTGACACGCAGACACAGACAGACCTAAACTTCTTCTTAGACAGTAGCCCCCATCTGCCTCTGGGAAGTATTCTGAAACACTCCAGCTTTTCCATGAGTACGGATTCGTCTGACACAGAGACCCAGACCGAAGGAATGTCCGCTGCTAAAAGCATACCTGCCGTAGAGAGTAAAGTTCAGTTGAACAGCACAGAAACACAGACCATGAATTCTGGCTTTGAGACCCTGGGCAGTTTGTTCTTCACCAGCAACGAAACGCAGACCGCCATGGACGACTTTCTTCTGGCCGATTTGGCCTGGAACACAATGGAATCTCAGTTCAGCTCTGTAGAAACCCAGACGTGTGCGGAACCACACACGGTCTCCAACTTCTAAACGTGAAGTCTGTGCGCGGGTCGGCCTTTACAGTTTCCTTCCGGGTTCAGCGAATGGAGGGTAGGACGACAGTGTTAACGCCGTTGAATGTAGTTCCTGATGCGTTTACTTGGGTCCTTGGAGGTTCTTTGCCTTTTGTACTTGTAAACATGAAATTTGTGTATAAATGTGAGTGTATTATAAAGCGTAAGATGTTGATCTAAAAATGATTGTTTCTGTGTTGCCTCCATTTGCCCTCTCACAGTTAGTTGTCTCATCTTAAAAGAACAAGAGTGTCTCACACCTGTAAAACCCATCTAGCACTTAGCTGAAGCCAAGCTTACCAGGTCCTAGGGTACAGACTTTTCAAATCCGCAAAACATTTCAGTTGAAATGTGACTCGCTTGACTTAAATTGCACCTAAAATATCTGACGGTGTTGGAGAGAAGTTCCTGTTTCCTGAGAGTATATCTAAAGAACTCGGACGCCACGCAGCAGATTTGGGCACGAGTGCTTAGGTGGCGTGGGGCTCCTGCCGCCTGCAGCTTCGTCGGCTTTGACCTCTCCCTTTTTTTCTGACTTGGAGACGAAGGAAAACTACAGCCAGCTTTAGCTTTTGAGACCGTCTTCAAGTAACCAATGCTTATTCTTCCTCCACACGAACCAGGAGTGATCCCAACGTAAGTGTACCGTACTTGCCTCACAAGATGCGTTTCTGAACAATTACTGCTTCAAGAAGTAGCGGCCAGCCCTCAGTGTAAATAGAGATCCTTCTGGTCTAAGTGACCGTCCGTCATCCCAGCCGCGGAAACGCCGCGTTGTGGAATCGTGCCCAGTTAGCTCATCCTGGAGTGTGCCCTGTGAACACCCCTGCTGCTCTCCCCAGTAGGCGAGGGGGGGCGCTCCAGAGCTGCTTCTCAAAGTGGACCCATAGGCTGGATCTGAGTTGTGTCTAAATGTTAAGAAAAACAATAATGGAGAGCGAAGAGGCCATTCCCCCCTAAATCTCCGTACTTTGTGTAAGCTTGAATAGGGCAAGAGTGCAATCAATTATTCTCAAGTGAATCTTCATCCACCTCTCATCTTTTCCTGGAGTAAGGAAAGACATTGGCCCAGCAAGGGTAGTATTTGTGCCTTGAGGATAAGAAGTACGTAACAGATCCACCCGCACTATGGGATTCCACATTTTGTTGCTTTATTTAGACAGCAATACCAGTCTTCAAAGAAGATGAAGACCAACTACTTCAGTAATCAAGAACATCCACGTTTTTAGTTGGGAGCATGGCCAGATACGCTCTGGAGGTTCTCTCTCTTCAGGAAATCAGGAATTCTTGGTTGTTGGCCAACTTTCAGTCAAGGAAAAATCGGTGCAGCCCCTAAGTTTTCTAAGTTTATTTAAAAAAAAAAAAAAAAAAAAGTTCCTTCTGTGGCACATGCTTATGCTGCTGAAGACTAAACCCTCAAAATAAAACCTAAGGAGTAGACTAATAACTCATTAAATGGATGATATTAGTATTAATTCCTGTCCCATAGAATAGTTGGTAGTGAATCAATAACTTATCCAGGACGGATGAACCTAACCTGATAGATAAAAGTTTGCTGTGGTCACAGTGGCCTATGAATATGGGTTTCAAAACAGACATAAAGCCTTAACTTAGAATTTCATTATGTTTTAGAACTGTCACTGCCTTAATGTTCAAACATTTATTTAAGTTCTCCTAGTCAGGGAGAAATGCATGTTCGTTTATGGCTTTTTGTAAATACAAATGCAGTGATGTTTGGCTTTAAACAAAAATGTGTTTTGTTTTGTTTTGTTTTGTTTTGTCTGTGTGGAAATGTTTGTTAATTCAGCCAGTAGAGTTACTTACAGAAAATTGGAGCATGTCGTAGATCTTCATGTAAAGTAAGAACTGTTTCCCTCCCAAACCTTAGTTACCTGAATTGTCCTATGATTATTCGTAAAAAATGAAATCCTGTGATTAAAGAGAAGTGAGAATTCTACCTTTTTTTTTTTTTTTGTGAATTCTTTGACATACGCATAATGTGACCTATTTTGTTGCCTTGACATTTCACAGACCCCTTAGCTTCCGATAGTCACAGGATCAAATGGTTGTGCCTAGTTATGTTCATTACTGTTTTACCTTTGTTAGCGACAATATACTAATTTTCCTCGTAGAAAATGAAAAGACAATCCATTACCAAACTTTCTATTATGATGTAGAGTTTTTATTTGAGAAAAGCTATATACCTTAGGATTTCATTTGTTGGAGAATTTTGAAGGGAATTACCCCCAATTCATGCATTTGCCAATTCATGACCGTTTTATTTACTTTTTTTAAATGTTTATTTTTGAAAGCATGCAAATGAGGGAGGGGCGGGGACAGAGGATCCGAAGCGGGCTCTTTGCTGACAGCAGAAAGCCCGACGTGGGGCTTGAATTTACAAACCACGAGACCATGACCTGAGCTGAAGTGGGACGCTCGAGCAACTGAGCCAGCCGGGTGCCCCCAAGTCACGGCCATTTTATAATGGGGTCCCTTTTATCTTTGTAAATAATGTAATGCTAGCTTAAGAGCAAAAACGAGAGGGTTACAACATGAGTAGTTCTTTGCTTAGTCACTGATTTGTGAAAAGCCAGATCAGTATGTTTCTGATTCCTTGATATAAAGGGGAAATGAAAATAGAAAAATTTGTGGACTTACCTGAAAGATGCTGAGTAAGGTTTGAGGCTACTTTTGATCAGAGGATAATGTAAGCATGTCAGTCTAGTGAAGTTGAATTGTTTTATTAATAGTGGCAAGTGACAGGGTGATACTTTCGTGTAATCCTTTATGGCCTCAGTTTTAGATGGTTTATCTTAACTCCAGTCCAAACCTCACCAAAACCTGCCATCTACTATTGACTCCAAGGAGCATTTACTATCTGGTATATTTAAAGCAGTGCTTCTCACACTGGTCTTCCAAAGGCTTTTAAAGAAAGAGGAGGAGGAACTTGTACCTTTGGGGATTTAGGGATGAAGAAGTCTCAGGTGTTTATGCAGTTTCAGTTTCCTTACATTTCACAGTATACGTGTGTGTGTTCCCATTGGAAGTGCGTTATAGTGTCACCAGATCTGTCGCTAGGAAAGCAGATCGGTCTTTTGGTTTCATACTCCCATCATCTAAAAGACTGTCAGATGACAGGAATTTCCCTCTAGTTTCTTCAGCAAGATGTTGGCTAGTGTAATGTTCTTATGGCCAAGAAGGTAGTCAACTAAATACCCTTGTTTTTCAGCGTTTAAATCCAAAGAGGTCTTTCCGTTGTATGAACACTGTTAACAGACACCCTGATGTATTAGCTTACGTATTAGGAGAGGCAGGCTAAAGATGAAGGGGATTCCCAGTTTATGAGTGTTCTCAAACTAACACTACTATTTTGAGAGAGCACGAGCAGGGAAGGGGCAGAGGGAATTCCAAGCAGGCTCCACACTGTCAGCGCAGAGGCCAACGTGGGGCTCACGCTCATGAACCATGAGATCGTGACCTGAGCCGTAATCAAGCCAGTCCCTTAACCGACTGAGACACCCAAGTGCCTGCAGTACACTTAAAAACGTGCACGTTTGAAAGGAGCAAATGTCCAAACCATGTGAGTAAATAAAAGCATTGTCTATAGTACTTGAACTGGAAGAGTACCGATAGTCATTCATTTGTTTCAACAAGCTTGAGGAAAAAACCTCTATGTTTTATATTGCCTTACTAATAACAAAATACACACATTTGTAACTTTGTTCTAAGTCCACAAAGTAGTGATGGTTGCATAGGAGAAACTTTGCCAAGGCCCCTCCCACTAACTTTTGATACTTGATTGTAAAGCAGGTTAATATTATAGGTCAGGATGCTACAAAAAAGAAACAACAAAACAGAATAAGTGATATCTTTTTTAGTTTATTGCGAAATGGTCAAATATTTGAAAAAACAAAAACCTTTGAAAGGAAAATGTATCTCCTTCGTGACTTTATCATTCTCAAAACTATACATGTCATTTCAATGTGAACAAGGTTTTTTTGTTTTGGTTTTTTATTTTATTTATTATTATTATTATTATTTTTTTTTTTTTTTTTTTTTTTTTTTTTTTGCATAAAGCCCTGAGCTTATTAGCATGGTATAATGTCAATAAGACCTTGTTCCAAGCTTGGAATCTTCTTCCTGCTTTTGCTTACAGCTTTTTATCCTTCCCTTCCTGGTGATCTCTAAATAACTACCATAATAAGTAGCTCTCTGACATTCCATTTTCCTGAAGTTACATTACAGAAATCAGTCATGAGGGTTGGGTGAATAGGCACAGAAACTAAGCCTACAGAGTCATAAACAGTATCAGAACTAGTGGTGTTTATCCCAAATTAAATGTCTGATTTCTAGTTTTCTTCAGAACACATGCACGTTAAAACAAATAAAATTGGTAATAGTCCTGTAGTGCTGAAAATATGACTGGCTTACAGTATGTTTTCAAGTTAACAGTAGAAGTTTTCATAAGCAGACAAATAGTTTGATTTTAAAAGATACACAGGGAAGAAATGTCTGTAGGTTGAGCTAAATCAGGAACAAGAACTATTTTCACATATACGTGCCACGTTTTGCCGGGGGCTAGTAAGGAGTGGTATCCACGGTATTGGCAGCCTCTTAATATTCACACTGATTTAGCATGAGCAGTGGATGTTAGGAGTATCGCTTACACGTAAAGATTTCTGAACAATGGCACTAATTTTTTTTTTAAGTTTATTTTGAGAGGGAGAGAGCAGGATAGAATCTCAAGCAGGCTCTGTGCTGTCAGCACAGAGTCCAATGCAGGGCAGGGCTCGAACCCACAAATTGTGAGATCATGACGTGAGCCAAACTCGAGAGTCGAACACTTAACCACCTGAGCCACCCACGCACCCCTCTACAATTTTAAGAGGACAGTCATTCATTAAAGGGAAATGATCCACTTATTTATATTTGATTTGATCAATACATTCAGAAAAATCACGTATCTCTGTTGGCGTTTTACGTACATTACCTCTTCACCACGTCCTGTGTCTGAAATTGTTTCCAGCTTAGAGGAAGGAATGGCATTCTCCAGCCTTCTTCCTGCCTTATGTGGTCTCCAGCTATTCCATACCTGGGAATTGACCTGACTGAACACACTCTGTTCATTGGTTTCTCCTTGGGTTGTGGGAGAAGATGATCCTTGACACCCGTGCATTTGCTCAGGATAAAGAGACGGATACCCAGAAGGGGCTTAGAACTCTTAGAACAGTGCCTTGTAAATTCAAGGGGATTCTTGCATCGTGTGGCTAATAGAACTCCGGGCCGAGTAGTCTGGACGGCAAGAGCGTGGCACTGAGGGTCTCCTGGCACCAGGGTCCCATGAGCCTGGCAGACAGTGGGAGAGTGTTCCCTGTGGTACCAGGGATAGCCCTGATATGCCCTTGGTCACCGCCATAGGAGCCCCTCAGTTTATTCCCCACCTTGCTTCTCAATACCCCCCAAATGCAGCACCAAGATGGCACAAGCACTGGACCCCAAAGAGCCCCAGATGTGAAGCCTCGAGTTATGCAACTTGGCCTTCTTGGCCAGCTGGGGGTACCCACCGAGAGATAGGCTGGGCTTCTGTGGTCTCTCTAGGTCCTGAAGCTCTTGAACTTGGAGGGAGGGAGAGTGAAAACCAATGTGATTCTGGGTTCAAATAGTTTCATAACATGGTGCTTGAAGTACGGGTAAATTTCACAATAATACAAAGGATAAATAGAATAAAGCTAAAAATGAGGGTAAGTCTCCCTGAGTAGCCAAAGTCCCGCATACTCGTCCAAATGTAGCCAGACCTTCTGATTTAAAGTCTTCCCTTTGCCCTTCAAAAGTGCCACCCCCTCATCTCTCTGTCAGGACATCTGTCTGCCCAGGTCTCCCACCCCTCCAGCCCCTCCCTTGGCCTCACCCAGACCCTCAGCAGCACCCCCAGGCCTCAGCCTGGCCTCATCCAGAAGGTGACCTCGGGCCCTGCAGGAGCCCTGGGTCAGGTGCTGCCACAGTTCCATCAGGTGATTTATAAGGTTTCGAGAAAAATAGGAGTTTGGAAAGTCTTGTTAATGACACATCCCAAACTAATACAACAAGAAATGAAACACAGCCCCGCTCTGTGCTTGGTTTAGAGAAGACTAGAGGATCCAAAACCCAACTGAGCCCATGTTAACATGCTTAACTCCCTTAAATGGTGGGATTTCCCCCTGAAAGTTTTGTTGGTGACCTAGGACCCTAATCGGGACTGCATTCTATTAAACATTTAGCCTTTATCTAGACTTGGACATGGGGGCACCCGGGTGGCTCAGTCAGTTGAGCATCCGACTTGGGCTCAGGTCATGATCTTGCAGTTTGTTGGTTCGAGCCCCGCATTGGGCTCTGTGCTGACAGCTGGGAGGCTGGAGCCTGCTTTGATTCTGTATCTCCCTCTCTCTGACCCTCCCCCGCTCATGCTCTGTCTCTCTCAAAAATAAACAAACATTAGACTTGGACATCAAAGACCAGTCTGGATGTCCTGATTTAATCTGAATGGAAACAGGCGAAACCTGGAGTGATTTTTTCTCCACAGAAAACAAGCTAAGCCCAGGCTAATGCAAATAAGGTCCCAGAGGAGTTTAATCAGGTTAATTGAAAAATTACCTAAAGAGATGCCAAATGCAAAACATGCCTATCTATTCACAGAGGAGTCTCCTAGTCAGTATTTTGTTGGCCAAACTAATTATTTGCTTAAAAGGAAGGATACTACAAATCTTTGAATTTGGGCCCTTCCTTTGTTGAGACCTGCCCTCCTCTTAATTTTAAATTATTATGTTTACCCCCAAATCTATAGAATTTATAACCCTTATCTCAGCAAAAGAATTTTTCTTAGGAAAAAAATATTCTGTTTTAACTTAGATCAGTGTTTTCAGACTGCCTCGAGATCTCAAAATGTAAACACCTCTGGGCTGACTGGGCGAGGCTCTGTCCCTCACCTGCGCTGGTAGAGGCTTCCCTCCCGAGACACTCTCGCCTGTTTTACGTGTACTGAGCTTAGTCCTCATCCTGCTCTTGAAAAGAGGGGGTTTGCAGACCCACTGACTTAGGTGGGCAGGGGCCAGAGCCGGAGGGCCCTCACACAACATCGGGTCCAACACCACCACGGTCCAGACACAGTGGGAAACCAGAGTGGCTTCCTGGGGGCAGAATCCAAATGGTTTCTTCACTCAGGGAAGGGGTGGGCAGCACCTAAAAACTGCCTCTAAAGTATAAAGAAGCGTCCAATCTCTGTAGGCAAAATACACCTTTTAATGACCGCTGTACTACAACCATTTCTGCATGTCCAGTGTTCTGCAAAAACCACGAAACAGAAAAGGAAACAAACACCTAAACTAGAGACATTACAAAGACCAAAGCAGATGTTTACAAACACAGTCATATGTTCTGTCTACCTATCATGTGGGGGGACAGGAAGTCCAGAGTTCCAAGTACAACCTATCTTAAGCAAATGCAAACTACGTAATTACAGAGCAGCTAAGTGGTTACTCATATTACAAAATGGTTTTTCAGAGCATTTCTCTACATAGCATGGTCACTTGGCACTTAAAATATAACTCATTTACAAATGTTTAATTTATATACAACTTTGGGAAATATGCATTGGGGTAAAATGAGGGAAGAAGGAGGACAGGGGAAGGGAGAAAGTAACATCCCTATTCCGTGTCTGTCTGGAGTTGTACAGTTCCCAAATATTAGACGAAGGTAAGGCTGGAGGAAGCTTGAAGGGTGGCAATAATAATCACAGCAACATTTAAAAAAAAAATTATTCTTAACCTGCTTCCCAAGATGGACTTTATAGACCTGTGGCTAAAACTTTTCCAGACGTGGAGACTAGCACGAGGCTATAAGTATATGAAACCCTGGCACACGCAGCATGTCGTGGATATGGTATATCCATGGATGTAAGGTTAGGACACCTTGGACACAAGGATATTCATTTGGACATAGGCTGGAGTTATCTATTAAAGCAATGTTCCAGATCTTTGTTGCAAGAGAAAATGAAGCAACAAATCGATATCTGCCTGGTTCAAAAGATCAGGAAATAATGTGGTCTAAACAAGCCCTTACACTAAGCTTAAGGCATTGGGGTGGGGAGGAGAGAGCCCCTGCCAGTTGGCTCAGGGCTGACATGGGCATCACTGAGGGACGGCCCTTCAGAGTCCCCGCCATCCACATGGCTTCCAGCGGGGAGTAGAGAGACGAGGCAGGCAGAGGCAACAATGGCATTACCCGTTTGCGTTTTGTAAGTGGCCAGGCAGCAGAAGCAGGTGACACATACATATGGGAGCTTTGAGAATAACTCAGAACCCATAGAGTGAGGTTCAATTTCCCCTGGTTCTACTACCAAAAAAAGGACAGGGGAAGGGAGGGTGGGAGGAAAGAGTACGGCAGAAAAGAAGGATGGGACGGGGCGGGAGAGAGACAGGGAGAGGATGAATGAACTTCAAACAGTGGTCATTCCCAGGGAATTCTATTGTGGCAACTCAGAGGAGTCTGTGAGTGGAGACAGGAATAACAACTCTGCTCACTGTGAGGGAGGGCAAGAGAGTTTTCGGGAACACTTTGGTCTCCAACGTTTTGGACCTGTTTTCCTGCTTGGCCTCTGTGAGAACGAGCTTTTGGGTGTTCACGGCAGGTCTTGGCTCCCTGGCTTTGAATTTGGCTTTGTAGTTTTGCGCCCCCTGTTTCTGCAAAAGCTGCACGGTGGCCAGACAGCACACGTTGCCGGGATTGGGAGGGCACACCAGGTGTTTCTCAGGCAGGAGGGACCAGTGCAGGCAGCCCCTCTCGTGATCCGCCAGCAGGGGTGCGGGGGCCGCCCGGGGAGGGAAAGGCAATGTGTCATTGACCTTAGGGTGCTTGGCCAGCTCAACAGGTCTCTTTTCACCTTTCCCGTCAACCCTTTTCAGTCCACATGCACAAGCCACACACTCATCCTTTTCCACACTCAGCACCTTCTCTTCTGGCTGCAAGAAAAAGTTCTTACTCTTCTTACCCAGAACATCCAAGCCGTATGGGGGTGAAGCCTTCAGGGGAGGTAGGACTAAAAGGGCCCTGGAAGTCAAGGAGTCTGAGATGGAGGGACCTTGGCCCGGGCCCTTGCCCCTAATAGCCTCAGGGGTGGCCCAGTCTTCCTTGCACCAAATAAACTCCTTTATTTGCAGACTTTTTTTCTCTCCCTGACTGGAAGTGGGAAAGCAGACCTTGCTAATCTCCCTGGAGGCAGTGGTGGGGCCTTGGCGGGTCCCCTGAGTCTGGGAGGGGCTGCCTCGAGCCTTCTCCGGACCCACGGACCCCAGCTTCCCCACCTCCGACTGAGGCCCGGCCTCAGAACTCCCTTGGGAGAGACTGACACAGAGTAAGCAGCTGCTGGTACTTTCTCTCACCCTCGCCTTTTTAAGCTTCTTCCTGGACCAGATGCAGGCGGTTGGAGATGTCCTTCCCCAGCCTTGTACCTGCAAATACAGCAGCATGTTACTCCCGGCCGAGCTGCTCAAATCTAGCTGCCCCAGCTCTGGACACATCCCTATTTGGGCCGTCCTATTTGACCTGATACTTTTCTTAAAACTGACTCACCACCTTTTAAAAATTGTCACTCTATTTTAGCCTCATACTAAGTGATAGTATTGGTAATAGCATTTGTAGGAGTATTTGTTAATCTGAAACCCTAGCAATGGGGTTTAATACTCAAATACTAGGCAAAAATACCATACGTGGGCATCTCGATGTGCTGGCTATATACTTTTTCAGATGCACATTAAAATAAAGCCAGAGCTCTTCAAATCAGAACTGTTTGTATTTATGGGGCACCTGGGTGGCTCAGTCAGTTAAGCATCCCATTCTTGGTTTTGGCTCAGGTCACCATCCCAGAGTAATCTGGAACTTTAATCTTTCTACGGATGTTTACGGATGTTCTGTCTCATCTACTAAACAGGTGTGCCTGATGAGTCAGCAAATGTCCTCCACCTCCTTGACCCTAAGTCACCAGAGCTGCTGCGTAAACTCCAGATCCCTGAGCTTCACCCCAACACACTAAACCCATACTCAAAAGATGGACTTGGGCAGGGGGTTTTAAAAAAGCACCCCACGTGAGCCTTGGGCTGAGGCTGGTACAAAGCATTTGTATCTCCAGGGTGTTCAGGTGGCCTGAAAGGGGATCCAAGTCCAGAGATGGGGGTCAATGACACCTGGCTCTTTTGATCCTCACAGGTAGGCTGTCACAAGTAGGCTAAGTGTTGGCACAAAGGTCCAGATTTCTGCCAGGATCAAGAGCCAAGCTGCAATTGCAAGGTGACTGTGCCTCCCTCCGGAGTCCCCACAGAGCTCCCAAGTGGTGTGGGTGCCCCCAGGGCTCCAATAGGGAGAGACCAACATAGTGACAGGAAAGGCCCCTTGTGTTGGGCCGGTTTGGGCCAGAAGTGAACAGTCCCGAGGCCCCCCATGCTGTGAGATCCCTTGGTTCTACACACAGGAACCGCTCATAAATCGCTGCCAGCAGAGTGCTCTCCGTCCTCATTCATGTGCTGGCAGCCAGGCCCCCGGCACCAGCACAGGAAGTACCAAAGGGCCACAAGCCAGTGCAGGACAGGTCTCTGTCACACCTGCTGAGATAAGGCCGCCCAAGGAGCCGGGCAGGGCTGGGTGGCCGGAGAGAGTGAAGGGCAGCAGGTGGTTAAGTGGAAGGAGATGGTGTGGCACGATCATCCTCGACAGACCGTGAGCGGCAAACATACTCTGAGCACGGGGCACGTGCGGCATTTCTTTCAAGAAAATTCTTGAATTCTGAACAGCCTTTGGATATGTACACATTGCAAAGTTGTTACTTTCCAGGGGTGAACAGAACCTTCTAAACTTGGAAAGTCAGATCCTCAGGTAGAACTGTCTGTAACACTGACTGATCTGGCGGGAGCAAGGCAGGGGTGGGTGGTGCCGCAGAGAGAGCACAAGACAAGGGTCCTGCAGACACGGCTCCATCAACCGCCAAGTGGGCTGGGGGAGTTGCTCTGCCGTGTCTTGGCCTCCATTTCCATAGTCATAATTAGATCAGGGTCTCTCAACCTCAGCACTTCTGACATTTAGGGCGTGCTATGGATTGCATGATTGTGTTTCCCCAAATTCCTGTGTTGAAGCCCGAGTCCCCAAAGTGATGGAATTTGGAGGTGGGGCCTTTGGGAAGTAACTAGGGCTGATGAAGTCAAGACGGTGGGGCCCTCATAATCGGATTAGTGCCCTTATAAGACGAAGAGGCGATAAGGGGTCCCTCTCTGCTTGCACCACCAAGGAGGGCCATGTGAGCACAAAACCGGGAAGAGGCTCCCTGCCCAGAACCCAGCCATGCTGGCACCCGGATCCTGGATGCCCACCGTCCATAACTGTGACAAAGAAATGTCTGTTGCGTGAGCTCCCCTGTGTGTGGTATTCTGTGATGGCACTCCTGAACGAACACAGAGCCGGGCCATTCCCTGTGGCAGGGGCTGTCCGGGGCACTACAGGATATGGAGCAGCACGCCTGGCCTCAGCCCAGTAGATGCCAGTAGCGCCCCCTTCCCCTCATCCGTATTTGTGGGACATTGCCAAGCATCACCTAGGAATCACTGAACTTGATGCTAATAAAGTTCCGTTTACCTATGGAAGGTCAGATATCTTTGGACATCCTAATCTTTTCCAATGTGACATCCTTACAGTTCTAAATTTAGGATTCTAGTATTGATTCTAAGAATAGTTTAAGAATAAACCCACGGAGTTCTGAGTGGAACCACTAGGACAGAAATCTCACGTCTCTTGGGGAGCTTAGCCCAGCAGTTAAGGGCTTGGGGTCTGGAGCCCAGAAGAGCTGGATTCAAGCCCTGCCTTGGCCACCGGCACACTCTTTCACATTTTGGGTGCCTCACTGTCCTTGTCCCAATACCTGCCTCATAGGGCAGGTTGAATGAACTGATGTGTGTAAAGCACTGAGTCCTGTGCTGGCCAGTACTAACTGGCCACAAACACCGAATAAAAGGTACCGCTCTTATCATTATTTATATTGTACCTCTATTCCTAAACTTCCTGTCTTGATCATTTATCGATTTTTTGGGTAATAACTATTTTTGAAAAAAGCGAAAGGCCTGCACCAAACACAGGCGTGTGAGACACCTCAGTGAAGAAGATACTCACGGCTTCTTCCCATCCAGTTCCGATGACAAAGTCACGGGCTTTTTCATCTTGTTCAAGCGTAATGTCGCTGATGTTGAGAAGACAACAAACGTGATTCTTCTCGCTTCTTTCATCTGGGCAAGTATAGGTTAATTCCGTCTCATCGTTTTCACTATTTTCTAACTCAGCCTCATTTTCCTGACAGAGATCCATCACCGTGATAGTTGCTGAAGGTTTTTAACATCTTCTTCCTGCAGCATGAAATGAGGGCTGAACTTAGTTTTTAATACTGGTTTCTGAAAAATCAACTCGACAACTCGGGCGAAATAACGTCAAGACACATTCATGAAGAGACCGAGAAGAAATATTACAAAAGCATCCATTGCCAGCTATCGATATTATAAAACATATGGCCAATTCGAAAGACTAATGGGTTTAATGAAAGACCAAAGTTGGGATCGAGGAAAAGCAGACAGGGAGATGTTAGCTCAGTCTCTATCCCGGATCATGGCATAGAGCACAGCAAGGAATATAGGGTCAAGCACCCCTACCCTCCACTTCAAAACAGTCCAGATGCTACTGTGCTAACACCATGGGAAATGTGTTGAGCCCGCGTGCAGCCCAGCCTCTTCTTTCCCTACGGCAACTCTGGACACCAGGCAGAGGCTAGGCAGCATGTGGTCTAGACTAAGTCAGTCTGCTCACTCATCTACCCTAATCTACCCTGGATGATTGGTGTTCTTACGAAAAGGGTGATCTGGACACAGACACGCAGAGAGGGAGGCCGTGTGAGGAGGCCCAGGTTGAAGACTGCAAGCCACGGAGGGGGTCCTGGAGCAGATCCTTCCCTCACGGCCCTTGGAAGGAACCAACTCCGTCGATACCTTGATTTTGGACTTCCGGCTTCCGGGACTGTGAGGCAGTGATTTCTGTCATTCAAGCCGCTCGGTCTGTGGTGATGCCATGTCATGGCAGCCCCCGTGCACACTAGTACCCCGCGTGGTGGTGACGGCGGTGGCGGCAGTGATGCTGAGGGTGATGCTGTCTATCCTTAACTGATGTTTTCTCAGGTTGAAAAACGGAACTTGGCATTGGTAACCCAGTCAAAGAGTTAGGAAAGTCATCGTCCTGATCAGGAGCACAGATCTGGTTGCCAAACAGCCAGGGTTCCAATCTTATTGCTAGCTGCACGACCTTGGGCCAATTACCTTTCTGGGTCTGTTTGCTCATCTAGAAGACGGGTGTGCTTATACTACCTTCCTACAGACAGATGCTCCTCCTGGGGACCCCGCAAGCGGCAGAGATGAAACTCAGAGCCTGGGGACCTCCAATGGTCCAGCTGAATGCTGAGGGACAGCCAGCGCCTTCTTGAGCTTTCCTTGCTTATAATGACACAGAGGCCACTGGGATGACACACGTTGCTTTCTCTCACCCTGACGCGATCCCCGCCAGAAGCCCACTTGTAACATTTTCTGTTGAGGTAACTTCGTATAACAATATCTGTTTAATTACCATTTTGGCTTTTTCATATAGTCTTAAAGTGGCATTTTGATGCTAATAAAGTTCCATTTACCTACGGAAGGTCAGATATCTTTGGACATCCTGATCTTTTCCAGTGAGACATCAGAGGAAATGAATGAAATCTGAAGGGGGAGGAAAAAAAAGGGAAAAAGAAGTGACTGAAAACCAGGAGTGCTATTCTCATTAGAAACAGAAGCATGATTAAGGGCCAGACTGTGCAAACCAGCCCGGTCCTTTCATCTTGTAAAATTCCACTTCAGGCACGGCTCAGGCCAAAGAAGCTCCGGACTCGGTCCTGTTCTCTTCTGAATTACAAATACATTTATGCCTCACAACCCAAAGGACTTAACAAGTATGCAGTTCGGAAGGAAAAAAGCAGATTCCAAAGCAAAGCCACATATTTAAACGATAACTGTACGCGTGAGGTTAATAGAGAAAAGAGATATTGTTCAGGAGACATTAAGTATCGTTAGAATGTTCAAATCAATAAGAAAAAAAAGTTCTGTGCTTGAAGTATCTCTGCTGGCGAGGTGCTCACTACTTAGAAAGTCTGTTCAATGGCAAAGAGCTCTAATTTACTGGTTCTCAAAGTTGGCAGCACCTTGGAATCATCAGGCCCACATCCTGCCCACAGAGATCCTGATTCTAATTGGACTGGGCCAAGTCTGGCCATCACTATCGTAAAAACCACCCTGGGCGACGTACAACGCAGCAGGGCTCTGAGGAAGATCTTCCTTATATGGAACCAGCACTGGTTTCCCTGCCCCCTCAATATCCTCTACTTGGCATCCTCATTTTGTGCTCCAGAGCACGGCTCTGTGAGGGAAAGCCTTCCCAGCCATGGGTGGGCTTCACGAGGTCTAGGACACCTCTGAAGATGCTCAAGCACTCTTCCAGGAAGGGGCCCGCATCAGTGTCACAAAGCCGTCTGTGGCTACAAAAGGCTGAAGAGTCATCGATCCGAAGGCTGCCCGATGCCTCAGCTTTCCAACAGCCCTGTGAAAAGGCTGCACGTGCTCTTCTCTCTCTCAGGTTAACCATCTCCAGCTCTTCCGACTATTTGTTGGAGGTCATGAGGAACTGTGAAATCTGAGAGGAGGACAAGATTATCTCCACGTATGTCTATATCGAGACAAAGGAACAGCGGGGGCCAAAGAGGCGGTATCGGGGAAGGCCCTGTTCTGGAGTCAGTGGAAGTCGGACCCAGTGAGGGTACCAGAAGTGCCAGTCACATCATATTCCAAAGCGCCAAAAGAAACCCAGGTGACGGTAATATTAAATAATAAAAATAAGCTGTTACATAGCTCTTTTTACGCGCCAGGCGTTGTTGTAAGCACTTTACATGTTTGTTATAAATACCGCATTTTGTGAGTACGTGACCCCTTTCATGGAGGATCACGGGAACAATATTGGCTCCTTGTGACCAAAAGTGAAGAATCATCTTGAAGTCAGTAACCACAGTATCCTTAGTCAAATGGTCAGATTACTGCATACCAGATTGCGATGCTCCTCTGAGACACGGATGTTCAAGCTGGGTCAGGATGCCCCACTACTAAAACAGAATGTTGGTGGTCTTTTCTAATTAGAAAAAAAAAAAAAAGTCAGTGGAGAGAACAGTCTTAGTGTTAAATTTTTCTCCAATAATCGTGCCTTCAAGTTGTATTGCCCATTCTTGTCTTCCAGCTCATGTAAGAGATAACAAATAGAAATGTACAAGAAGTGGGGTGCCTGGGTGGCTCAGTTGGTTAAGCGTCCAACTTCGGCTCACGTCATGATTCTCATGGTTTGTGAGTTCGAGCCCTGCATTGGGCTCTGTGATGACAGCTCAGATCCTGGAGCTTGCTTCGGATTCTGTGTCTCCCTCTCTCTCTGCCCCTCCTCCTCTCACACTCTGTCTCTCTCTCTCTCTCAAAAATAAATACACATTAAAAAATTTTTTTAAAAGAAAAGAAACGTACAAGAAGCAATTAAAGATCAGCTAAAAGAGTGGCTATGTGATTTCTTACAAATTGTATGCACTCTTACTTTGATGTTGAAATGTAAAGATTTGCATGGCTGTAAGAGTCATATTTTCTGAGAGTAAAATTATGGCTAGTTTACAGATGTGAGGTAAATCAATAGGTCATGCTATTCCACTTTCCTCACTTCCATGGAGCTTTACATTCCTATAACGGAGAGCTCATTACTTTAAAAGCATCTTTTTTCATTCCACTGGTAGCTCTAAAGATTAGAATGTTCTCAAAACAAGACATCTGCAAGCCTGAAAATTATGCCTCTCAGTTCCTGGTGTTGCTCCCAAAAGCAACATCTGATAATCCTGAAAATAACTGAAGACAGCTATTATTTCTTCAGATGGGAATCTCAAATTCCCTCATCTTAAGAACGCCCCATTGCCTGTCAATGTCTTTAAAATATAGTACCGGGAAATGAGGAAATATAGTACCTTTCAAATGAGTATTTGAAAAATATTTCAAATGTGGTCTGGTGAGAAATGTCTAGTTTGAAATCTGACTCTCTCTGCTCTAAAATCCACACCTACTAATTGAACAAAGATTGCTGCATTTTTTTTAAGCTATATCACAATCTTGATTAACACTGAGCTTGGGGTCAACTATAACTTCTACATTTTTTCCCCCACATGAATTGTTAATAATCCCTGTCTTCTTCACTCCACATACATGCCGTTAATTTTCTTTTTGAATTGTTTTCTTTTTTCTTTTCTTTTCTTCTTCTTCTTTTTTTTTTTTTTTTTTTTTTTTTTTTTTTTTTTTTTTGCTAGATATAGACCTCTAAATGGATCTGATCCTTCTAAAATTTTCTCCATGTTGGACCACCAATCCAACCTGCTTAGATAACAGTGAATCTGACTGTGACACCCCATAGTTTGGCCATTCCTTTCCACTTTAACACTCTATTAATTTGAGGGGCATACGTCCTCTTTATTTAAGTCATTGATAAAATGCTGGTGAGGAGAAGGTAAAGGACAATGCCATGTGGATATGCCTTGTACTTGGACGTTTATTAAGTACCAACCAGCTGTAAATTCACCTCGCTATTATCTGGCCTACATGTATAAATCTCATCTACAGCATTCTTGATCTATCAATTTAGGCAATCTTTTTTCTTTTAGGTTATTTATTTATTTTTGAGAGAGAGGGAGAGCCCGTGCATGAGCGTGACGAGGGGTGGCAGATGAGAGGCAGAGGGAGTGGGGGGGAGAGAATCCCAAACAGGCTCCATGCTGAGCCTGGAGCCCAATGCAGGGTTCGATTTCATGTCTGTGAGATCATGACCTGAGCCAAAAACAAGACTTGGACACTTCACCGACTGAGCCACCCAGGTGCACCCATTTCTTAAAAAAAGGAATTTTACCAGGCGTTAGAGGAATTTACATTTACATTGATGTCTATTTATTTTTAAAATATTTAGGGGTGTCTGGGTGGCTCAGTTGGTTAAGTGCCTGACTTCGGCTCAGGTCATGATCTGGCAGTCCATGAGTGTGAGTCCCAAGTCAGGCTCTGTGCCAACAGCTCAGAGCCTGGAACCTGCTTTGGATTCTGTGTCTCCCTCTCTCTCTTCCTCTCCCCTGCTCACCCTCTGTCTCTCTGAAAAACAAACATTAATTTTTAAAAAATTTATTGTCTATGTTAGGGATGATTGTCAGTTCCAAACAGTTCCAATACAACTGGAAGGTTGTGTTGAGAAGGATGATAAGACTTGGACACTGGAGGGAAGGGGTGTGTGGTTGATTAACGATGTCAGCCAGGGAATAAAGAGAGGTAGCATGTGCGCCACCTATTTGCCATGGCTTATATAAAAAGATTCCAAATCCTTACTCTAGATTCCTACACCTGGCTGACACATTCCCAGGCAATTAACGGTGAGGGGAATGTTGATGGGCCAGGAGAGGAGGTGAAAAGCCCTGGCCGGGGGTTTAAGTCAAAAGCAAGCTATAATCCCTCAAAACTCCTTGCCACCACCTTGGCTCTACACCATGCCCTACGCCCACCTCCATCTTCCTGGAAGTTTCAGGTTTAAAGGAATTTTCAATCTATGTCAGAATTTCAGCCAGGAGAGAAAGATGGTTTCCTGGCAGCCTCAGCTGGAATTCTGAATGGATGTTCTGTGGATCCTTAACAGTGTATCGAAAGAAGAAATCAATGAATAGAAACACTGTGAGGCGTGGTAGAAGTGAAGTTTCTTAATACAGAGCTAAGCTTCAGGCATATGAAGTCGTTAAATACGTCTTGAAGATTGGCTTGGGCATGCTGATCACTGGTAATAAAGTTTCTAAAGGAAAATGATTTGAAGACTTCAATCTAATTTACAGTTTTAGAACACAACTTGGCGGGGAGTTGAATCTTTGCCTCAAAGCGAAGCACATGCACCGCTCGCACAATTTGTTCACGTTTTCAAGAGTATAAATCTTATCTCTCCATGTTAATTATCTGTGCCTTATACTTACTATGCGTCCACAGAGCACAGCAGCTTTGATGATGCATAGAATGATTCCTAGGGGAACCATCCCTCCAGATCAGACCTTTTTTACTGCAGTCCCAGTCTCCCAGCTTTCCGCTCTTTCCACCCATTCACTCATTCAGTGCCTATTAGATGCCTAACTCCGGGGATAAAAGAGTAAAGCAACGCCTGTCTTCTGGGTATCACCCAGTTTACAAGTCTACACGAAAGCACAAGTCATCAAATATACCCAATCCACCTGTTGCTCTTAAAGCCTAGGCGTTTCACAGCGGACTCTTCTCTTTACTAGAATAGCCCCTCCCCTTCCCCCAGCCTCCTTCCCTTCTTCCAAGATCCTTCTTTGTTCCTTAGGTAGCTCCTTCTCTTCCTCCAGCATCCAGCAGCTCCTACCGTGTCACAAAAGATGCCTACTCTTCTTTCAAGAGTTGTCCTCTCCAGCAAAACGTCCCCCCTTGCCCACGAGCCCCTCCCCTTCCTCCCTTTGCCTCTCCCCCACAGGGCTCCGCCCTCTCTGCGGCTCCTCCCACCGCCCCACCCACATACTCACCGCCCCCCTAGGCCCCTCCCACTCTTATTCCAGCCCCTCCCCCGGCCCACACTACCTCCCCCTTTTGCCTCCCGGCCTCGGTGCGCAGCTTCCTTTCGAACTGGGCAGGGCCTCTCGCTCCGCCGCCCGTGCAGTGGTCCGGGGCCTTGGCCGGGAGGCGGGGAAGCGGCCGCGGCCGCTCACACCCTTCTGTGGGGCCCACAGGATGGAAGGCTCCGGGACAACCAAGTACCCCCGCAGCGGGCGAGGGCGACAGTTGCCCCGGGTTACGGACGCGCTGGGGGCGGAGCGGGGCGGTGGGCGGGGCCCGCGGGGTCTGTGGCGGAAGTGACGCCAAGCCCGCTGGCGTAACAAAGCTGAGCGCGGGAGGCGCTGCTGGCTGACGGCCCTGGGCACGTGCTCCCGGCAGGCTCTGCGCGGCTGCGCACCTTCCAAGGGAGAGAGGATCCCTGGCCCGAGGTGGGCGCCCGAGGCGGCGTTTGAGGTAAGGTGTGAGCCCGAGCGCGAGTCAGGGAAGTAGACGCAGCGGCTTCATGCCCGCCGGACGCTGGAGTTAGTAACGAGGACCGGCCTCCACTCACAGGCGCGCACTGCTGGCCTGGGCGGGATGGTGCTGGGGGGAGGCGGGGGCTGCCCTGCGCGTTGTCGGATGCTCAGCGGCATCCGTGGCCGCCACTCTTTAGGTTCCCGGCTTTGCTAGCTGTCCCCAGACCGCCCCTTCTCCAGGAGAACGACTGCGGGAGGGTGATGCGGGCCAAGTTTCTAGTGGAATCTCCTCATCCTTAACTTTCTGGCCCCCAGTTGCTCAACGGGTAGGTGCTAGTTTGAATCCACCGGCGGCACGAGGGTAGCACCCGTTGGACTTGTCGCGGTACAGCGCTGTGAGGCGGGCATGGGCATCTTGTAAACGAACGAAGGGAAATGGCCGTGCTCACATCCCGAAGTCAGATGAGGAACTGGAACAGTGGAAGGCTAGCCACCCCCTCCTCCTCTCCCTTTGGTCCTGTTACTTTTGGGCACCTCAAGGCGCAGCCAAGGCTGGGAACCTGTGTCTGGACTCAGCTCAAGTCTGATTCCAAAGCTTGTCTGCTTTCTAGTTTTTTCAAGTGTGAATGTTTGTCTTGTATAAATGCATTAGAATGTCTTTCACAGCACTGTGATTAAGAGGCATTTGGAGAGATGGCTTTGTATTACTGCTTTTGCACCGAACATACCGTATTAGAAAGTCTAGGGAGCCTATGGAAAGACTTGTGTAACATTGCTCTAGGATGTTACAACAAATACTTTTCTAGATACGACTTTTTTGGGTATCATTTCTTTACCTACAATATGCATATTTGGATCTTGTTGTATATCACAACCTGGAAGTAAATGGTATGCCTAAAACAATTGTACAAAACTGCGTAACTTCAGAGGCACCTGGGTGGCTCAGGTAATGGTATCACAGTTGGTGAGTTTGAGCCCCGCATCAGGCTCTGCACTTGACGGTGTGGGGTGTGGCGTTTGCTTGGATCCTGTCACTTTCTCTCTCCCCCTCCGCCGCTCATGCTCGCTGTCAAAAATAAACATTAAAAAGTTACACCACTTTTTGAAAAGTATTGAAAGAAATGTAAATTTAATGAGTTTGATACCCACCAATACTTAAAAATATAAACGAATTAAAAGATGTAAATTCTTCCTTTTTCTATTTATTCATATTTGTATTTTTATTCTTACTACACAGAACTTTATTCTGACATTTATGGTCAAAGATTCACTGAGTAAGTAGTCTTGTCATTTTCCTGTTCAATAAAAGAATAATTTGAAAATCAAACTTAAATTTTTTCATAAGACCATAAGGCTGAAACAGTTCCTTGTTTTTCCGGATTGAGAATTCTCTCCATTCCTACTCATCTGACAGACAGTAGGAATGTATTACGTGTTGATAAATACTAAACATTACTGGAAGTGTATCAGAGTGAAATGGGTGGGGCTGTTCCTCCCCTAGCCCCAATTCATGTATCTGTGCATAAATATCACATACTGCTAGAATGAGATTCATCCCCAATTTTATTTAATTTTTTAATGTTTATTTTTGAGAGAGAGAGGCAGAACTGCACGGGAGGAGAGGCAGAGAGAGACGGAGACACAGAATCCAAAGGAAGCTCCAGGCTCTGAGCTGTCAGCACTGAGTCCGACCTGGGGCTCAAACCCATAAACCATGAGACCATGACCTGAGCTGAAGTTGGGCGCTCAACCGACTGAGCCACCCAAGTGCCCACCCCCCCCCCCCCCCCTTTTAAATATATGTAACCTGAGATACCTTGTTCATTTGAAGATGCATATGAAAGAGGTTTTGTTACACCAGTTTCCCCCAAAGTTTTTTTTAACTTCTTTACACACAGAAATCACATAATTATTCACCAACAAAAAACATGTAATGATCAGCTGACAGTTTGGTTAGGTCTTCACTTCTTTTGAACAAAATTTGAAATCACCTGACTAGCAGAAGGATTTGTTACCCCATCATTAAAGCTACTTTCTGTTTCTGGGAAGTATACCAAACATTTAAACTAAGTATTTTACTAAATGACTTTTTTTAATTTTTAACGTTTTATTTATTCTTGAGAGAGAGAGAGAGAAAGAAAAGAGCATGAGCAAGAGAGGGGCAGAGCTAGAGAGGGACACAGCATCTGAAGCAGGCTCCAGGCTCTGAGCTGTCAGCACAGAACCTGATGCAGGGCTCAAACTCATGAACCATGAGATCACGACCTGAGTCGGAGTCAGATGCCCAATGACTGAGCCGCCCAGGTGCCCCACTCTTAATTAAACTTGACTGTAAGCACATTCTCATAAACACGTGGAAGTTGGAAGATCTGGTAACTGATTTCCTTCAGAACAGTGCCTGCATCCCCATTTGAAATAGGCTAGCAGTAATCACTGTTGAAGTTTAGCAGGTAAAAACCTGATAGGGTGACTCAGTAGAGACATTAAGGAAAAAGTGTGTTTAGCTAGTCATGCTTACAAAAAGCCAATATAGACTGAATCAAGATATCACAAACTCTAGTAGAGTAAGATCCCAGGGTCAGCAAAGGAAGGTTTCAAAAACAGAAAGATGGAGGCAGGACATCTTTGAAAACTGTATTTTCTATTTAATTTTGCTGCGAACCTAAATCTACTCTGAAAAATAGTCCATTTAAAAGGGAAAACAACAGAGAAAGGGAAAACACTGATGGAGGTAGGTGGTGAGTAGTAAAGCCATTTGCAGGGAAGAAAATTTAATCTGGATGTAAAGTGAGGAAGGCAGATGTGTGACTGGGTCTGAAACAATACAGTGATTGCTAAGCAGTAGTGAAGCCAGTTACAATTAGCATAATTTTTAAAACTGAAGGTGAACAGTGCTGGTATTTTAGCCCCAGAAAAATTGGAGAAATCCAGAAAAATTCAGGAATTCTGATTTGCTGAGAGCTTATCTGAAATACCTGCCTAATTTTCATACTGGCACACCTATACAGAGAGCCCTCTAGCAGTTTCTTTCTTAAAACTTAACACTTCAACTTCTTTAAACTCTGAGAGGTGATAATAAAATTTTTGAGGTGATAAAAACAAAATTTTTAATACTTCTTGGGTAACCTGTTCCATTTCTTGAGTTTTAATTATCAGCAAGCATTATTCAAAACTTTTTATTAAACTGACCTATTAAGACCAAAACCATTCAAAAGGAATAGGAGATCAGAAAAGTTAAATTCTGTTGATTTACTCTATGGAGGGCCATTCGATGCCTGTTATTTCTGGCAGCATTGTAATAGAAACGAGGGTTGAAATGGTTCTGTATTCTAAATAGCAAGAGTAAGTTGCCATAATGTTCTGCTCTTTAAGAAAACTCAGAGTGAGCCTAATAAGGCAAGTGTGTGTCTTTGGGAAAGGACAGGAGAGAGAATAAACTGCCCATCTCTTTGAGATTACAATCACTGATGTACTTTCACTCTAGGACTGCCATTTTTCCTTGCTTCCCCCCTCCTTTAGCTCATCGATCTTCCCTCCTCACCACCCCGATTCCAATTTAAGTATCTTTGTAGTAACATGAACTAAAGAACTGAAGAATGAACCCGAAAATGTGAAAATCTTAAATGACTTCCCAGCTCTTTATGTGTCTTATCCTCTCCGCCACCTTTTTTTGTGAAATGGTGGTAGTTACGGGTCTGTCCTTCTTAGCTCTGGCTGTTATTTTGATCATCACAGGTAATGTATGAGAATATCTTCAAAACAAAAGAGTAAATCTATGTAATTATTACTCATTTACTCATTCCTTTTTATTTCCTAAGCAGAGAGTCAAATTAATTTTTAATAATTAAAAACTAACAATTATACATACAGGGAGACAGTCATCCAAGATACTTTGGGTACTTTCTTGATAAAGGTGCAGAGATACAGCTCAGCAGTGCCATGGCCATTAAAGGATGGTTTCTTTCTACTGAGGAGCAGGGAAGATTTACCTGTTTCCTTTAGGTTTTCACCTTTGCTGTTTATTCACCGTCAGAAGGTGGTAGTATTTGAATACCTCCCTTTTCCTGCACCAACTGGGAAAAATGATAGAGGTGTTTGCTCTCGCTGCGTGTACTTATATTAGCAACCTAAAATTATCACTGGGCACTGTAAACTTGCTTAAGCTGCAAAGAATATTCAGTAAGTCAGTGTCGGAGCTCATAAAGTTTCACTATGTCTACTGCTGTTCCCATTACTTGAAATGGAAACCTGAATGTGGTTTACTTACTTAAGGATGCTGTGTGCTATGTTGATCAAACTTTTACCTTTCCTTGTTTTCCTTTTCTCTCTTCTAACTTAGCAGGATAAAAACAAAATAAGTCAGTGCTCTCCTTTTGATTATGTTAAAGATAACCAAAAAATGGTACTTAATACTATCAGGCAATTAGGTCTGTTTTATTTGTGACTAAAAGAAAACATTTTCCTGGAACTCTTCATTGTTATGGCTGAAATTGCCTTTTATTTTTTATTTGTTTAGTGTTTAAGTGTATTTACTTATTTTGAGAGAAAAAGAGAGGGCACAAGAAGGACAGAGAGAGAGAATCCCAAGCCGGGATTCTCAGCACAAAGCCTAATGTGAGACTCCAACTCACAAACAGTGGGATCACGCTCTGAGCTGAAATTGGACCCCCAACAGAATGAGCCACCCAGGTGCCCCTATATTTCCTTTACAAGGGGCACCTGGGTAGCTCAGTTAAGCATCTTGATCTCTCAGTTTGTGGGTTCCAGCCCCATGTTGGGCTCTGTGCTGACAGGACAGAGCCTGCCAGCATTCTCTGTCCTCCTCTCTCTGACCCTCCCCTGCTTACATGCACACTCACACACTCTCTCAAAATACATGAATAAGCTTAAAAAAAAAAAAAGATACATATAAAAAATAAATAATAAATTCCTTAAATAAATTTCCATAAGTTAAAATTAGCATTTTCACAAATATTAGCAGAGTCAGTAAATGAAATAGTAACAACAAAACAAAATACATGATTAATGAAGTTGAATGTTTTATTAAACTATCTTCCTTCAAGGCTGTTGCTTCACCATATAAAAATAGCACCAGCAAGCACAGTATATTACAAAATTAAGATAATATTGTTCTTTATCTGACACTATACAACTAACAGACCTTTCTCCACTGCCATTTATTTCCAATGGACAGATCATTTAAGTATTTTGACCCCAATCCAGGTATAGATGTAAGCAAGTGAAAATTCCCAAAGGTTTAAGATGACATTGTTATCCTGGAATTACATAGTTTTTATAACTAATTTCTAACCACAGCTAATTTCAGGATTCTGAATAGTATAACTGGAGCCTAGCCTAAAAATCATAGGGTGTTGCAAAAAATATACATATTGTGTTTATAGGCAATCGTTAGAAAGTTAAGGGGTGTTTTCTTTCATTAACATTGTTGCAAGTAGTTTCTTTTTGCACTGGTATTGCTAAGAGTTGCCATTTTAAATCCTCTGTGCACCATTAATTTAAGACAACTATGCTAGATTAAGTTGTTTCATACTAGTTTATTTAGGGGTTCCATTTTTACTCCTCAATAGATTTTATGTATTTCTCATATGCTTCTTCACTCATCAATTCATCCAGTTCTGAAGGATTACTGAGTGTTATCTTGATCAGCCAACCTGCAACCAAAAAACAGTTATCATATTCCAAACTATCTTTTTAAAGTGTCAAAGTCAAATGTGTTCAAAATGTAAAAATTTCTGAGTGCCTCAAAATTTAGTATTCTTGACATAAATCACTCATTATTTGTTCAAGGAGAGTTATATTTTAGCCTTAACAATTCAGTTAATATCTTTGCATATCACAACTGAAAAGAATTAAAGCTGGAATAGTTTCCACCATAATGGATTAAGGACTCAACTTCACACCTGTCAGAACGGCTAAAATCAAAAACACAAAATCAAAAACACAAGGAACAGCAAGTGTTGGCAAGGATATGGAGAAAAAGAAACCCTCATGCACTGCTGGTGGGAATGCGAACTCATGCAGCCACTGTGGAATACACTATGGAGGTTCCTCAAAAAATTAAAAACAGAACCACCCTATGATTCAGTAATCACACTACTGGGTATTTATCCAAATACGAAAACACGAATTTGAAAGCATACACGCACTCCCCTAGGTTTCCTGCGGCATTATTTACAATAGCCAATTATGGAGGCAGCCCAAGTGTCCACTGATAGATGAACAGACAAACTTGTGGTATATATACAATGGATTATTACTCAGCTGTAAAAAAAAAAAAAAAAAAATATTGCCATTTGCAACAACATGGATGGAGATAGAGAGTATAATGCTAACTGAAATAAGTCAGAGAAAGACAAATACCGTATGACTTCATTAGCATGGAATTTAAGAAAAAAACCAACCAAACAAAGGAAAAACACAGAGGCAAACCAAGAAACAGCCTCTTAACTATAGAGAACTGATGGTTAGCAGAGGGGAGGTAGGTGGGGGAATGGGTGAACTAGGAGCCGGGCATTAAGGAGTACATTTATCATGATGAGCACTGAGTAATGTATAGAATTGCTGAATCGCTATATTGTACACATGAAAGTAATATATAACACGATATATTAACAGTACCGGAATTAACATTTTTTAAATGAAAAGCGAAAAACAAAAACTTTAAGTTGTCATAACCATCAACAACTAACATTGAAGGATCCAGATACGCAGACCAGGGACAGCTTTCTCTCACAGAAGAAACACTGTAACTGCTGAGGTGAATGGCATCAGAAAGCAGTAGCTGAGTTGGAGGGGCAGGTGACAGGCAACAGAGAACTGCAAGCTAATCCTGGTTTTGCCATTTATTAGCTGTGCGACCTTAATAGATAAAACCTTTGGAGCCTCAATTCAGGTACAAAATGGAGAAAATTGCTGCCCCCCATACTTCCCCAGGTTATTGGGAAGATGAGCGTATGAGAAAACTGGCACCTGGCACAGTGGGTGTTCCTCTGCCGCCACCCACACCACACAGGGTGACTGGGTACTTCGTGTCTGAAGAGGAAAATAAAGAGTCCCAACGGTGACACCAAGAACTCCAAAATAAGGCAGTGTTTTCAATGACAGAGATCTTAAACATAAGCTTCAATACTGAGCTAATCTGTCTTTCCCTTTTTTAAAGCAAAACATCCCTATTTACTATCCAAAAGTGCAAAAAGATGAAGTTAAAATCAGCTGAAGCTTGCTTTATAAATCTAGGTTAAATGTTAACTGTAGCAATAATCCTTTGAAAAAGTTCTAGCAACAACTTACCATCTTCATAACAAGATTTGTTGACAAGTCCTGGATTTTCTGCAAGAGCTTCATTAATTTCAGTTACTTCTCCTGATAGAGGAGAATAGAGTTCACTAGCAGCTTTCACACTTTCCAAAGCACCAAACTCCTCTAAATTGAGAAAATTAAAGAAAATATCAAATATCACAAGTCAGTAACCTGAACATATAAAATATGGAGTAGTCACCTTTAATACAGGCATGATAAAACATTCTAAATATCTTTAATTAAAAATAAAACCATAGGGGTGCCTAGGCGGCTCAGCTGGTTGAGGGTCTATTGATTCTGGCCCAAGTCATGATCCCAGGGTAGCATTGAGCCCCGCATTGGGCTCCACGCTGAGTGTGGAGCCTGCTTAAGATTCTCTCTCTCCCTCTACCCCTCTCCCCAGCTCTCTCTCTAGAACAAAATAAAACCACAGATTTTTGTCATAGTCCTGTCACCTGTGAGAAGGGTATAAATATCCTCAGTAAAGTGGATCTATCTGTTTTAGAGTGACAACAAATGGTGATGTATCTGAATACCAATGTATTTAATAACTTCAGTAAAAATTTTCTTTCAATTTACTGTAGCTCTGAAAATGAAAATTTTAGGAGATTCCAATAATGGTGAAGTATCTTATCAGACCAGCCTTCCTGCACATAACAATTATAAACTCTGGACAAAACATAAAAAAACAATGATATGAAGGCTCTGTAGAGCGACTAAAAGAGAAGTCAGTCCTTAAAGGGGGCCCAAACTGGGTGTGATCTTGATTTGCATAATTTGTGCCGACAGCGTTGCCTCAAAGTGCACAGTGTAACTAGAACACAAACAGAAAACCAGTCTTAATTGCTTGAGGGATCAGAGGACAGAATGTGGGCCTGCCAAGGTGGCTGGAAATTGAGGGTTGAGATCCTTAAAAGAAGAGAGCCATGATGAAGAGAAAATGTCAACAGATCCCAAAATGACCCATAGACCCACACACTGGAATAAGCAGAGAGCCTAAAAGTAGCTATTATAAATATGTTATGTTATAAACATGTTCAGATCTTTTAAAAGTTCATCTTATGTTCATCATGAGGGAATACCTATAAAGAAATGGAATTTAAATGAACATTCTAGAACTGGAAAGTATAATATCTAAAATAAAATTCACTGGATGGCAATAACAGAAGGGTCAGGGAATGTGAAGAAAGAGCATCTGAAATTAACCAATTAGATTGGTTATTTCAGTCTTTTGATAAATTTTTAAAGCACTGAAAAAACAGCCTCAGTCGTGTGGGACAACATCAAGTGATCTAAAGTGAATGATAAGGATACAACATGCCCATATTTGTGGGTTATAGCTAAAATAGCGCTGGAAATTAATTAATATCTTTGGGTTTCATTTACAAAGAACATCTTAAAACAAATGACCTGGGTTCTAAAGATACTAGAAAAACACGAACAAAAGCAGTTAATTTATGGAAAGTAGACAACACTTGAAAGAAGGAATAGTGATTTTTTTCCAATGGCTTTTAGCCTGAAGAGAGGCACCAATCTGTGCTATGTGGGGCAGCCAAAATTCTGAAAGAAAATCTCAGTCTTAATTGGCGTTAAGGAACCAGAAGACAAGTGTTTGAGGCCACCACAGCTACTGGAAAGCGAGGTGGGAAATCCAAAAGAGAGAAACTAAAAGGGAGCACCAAAAATCCTGTGTATAAACTCTGCCCAGGTCTATGAACTATCCCTCAGCCATGCATGCACCAGGCAGACTCCCAAGTGTCCCAGCTGAGGCCAGAAGAATTAAACTTCTATTTTAGCTGCTATCCACCACAAGGGAGACAGCATTTTACCATATGGGTAGAAAATACTTAGTAAGAAGTCAGAAAAATTAGAGCAAATTAAATCTAAGTTGAAGGAAGAAAACAAAGACAGGAGCATGAAACGGACTGTAGAGAAAATTAACCATGAAAATTTGCTTCTTTCAAGATTAATACAGTTGATAAATAGCTACCAAGAATGATCAAGGGAAAAAAAACAACACAAATCACTACAAATATGAAGGAACAAAACAGGGGTTCTTAACTGTAGATCCTGCAGAAATAAAAGGATAACAAATGAAAAATGAGCATTTTTACACTGAATTTCACAACAAGAAATGGAAAAACTCCCCCCAAAACATAATAAAACCAAAGTAAGACGATGTAGAAAATATGAATAGCCTTATATCTATTTTTTTTTAATGTTTATTGTTTTGAGAGAGAGAGACAGAGGACACAAGTGGGGGAGGGACAGAGAGAGAGGGAGTCACAGAATCTGAAGCAGGCTTCATCCAGGCTCTGAGCTGTCAGCACAGAGCCCGATGTGGGGCTCGAACCACTAGCCACCCACTCACACCATGAGATGATGACCTGAGCTGAAGTGGAAGCTTAACTGACTGAGCTACTCAGACGCCCCTGAACAGCTTTATACCTGTTAAAGAAATTACATTACATGTCAAAAACCTTCCAACAATGAAATCATCTGACTCACAGTTCACTGGTTAATTCTATCATTTAAAGAATAATACCAATCTTGCAAATTCTTTCAGAAAAAGATAGGTGGTGAGAACATTTCCAAACTTAGTCCAAACAATATAACTAATTCCAAAATTTGACAAAGCCATTATAAAAGACCAGTATCTCTCATGAATATTAATATGAAAATTATTAATTAGCAAATCAAATCCAGTAGTGTATTTTTAAAAGACAATTTTTGCATCATGTCTACCAGGAATGCAAGGCTAATTAAACACTTAAAAATAAATCAATCTTGGGGTGCCAAAGTGGCTTAGTCAGTTGAACATCTGATTCTGACTCAGGGTCTTGAGATCAAGCCCTGCATCTGGGTCCAGGTTGAACATGGAGCCCACTTAAGATTCTCTCTCCCTCCCTCTGACCCTCTCCCCTGCTTTCGTGCTCCCTCTTTCTAAAATAACAAATCTTATTAATCACATTAACAGAATAAAGGAGAAACCCCTATGATCACGTGAATAGATGGATAAAACAAATTTGACAAAATTCAACATCCATAAATGATAAAAACTCTCAGCAAACTAGATAGAAAGGAACCTCCTCATCTAATAATGGGCATCCATCAGAAACCCCACAGCAAACTATCATGCCTAATGATGCAGTCTTCAATGCATTCTCCCAAGATTAGGAACAAGGCCAAGGCAATGATGTCTACCTTACCACTTCTATTCAACATTACACTGAGGGCTTGGTCTAGTGCAATAAGGCAAGGGAAAGAAATAAAACGCATGAAGATTGAAAATAAGAAATAAAGCTATTTACAGATTACATTGTTTACATAGAAGATCCAAAGGAATCTACAAAACTATAAGAACAGTGAATTTAATAAGGCCTGAAAATGAAAGCAAAAACTATTGTGAAGTTTCAAGAAAAAAAACACACGGAGAGTACCTTTGCAAACTTGATACATGCCAGAGTTGCTCAAACTTTCTTGGTTCCCAGTGCCCTAAGTATCTGAGTAACTTACTTTTCATTTTTAACTACAACTATTTAGTGATATGTGGCTGCTGCATGCTATACAAGTTCGCCACCACAGAATCAGCCTGAACACAACCACTGCCTTATTTGATGATCCTTGCTTATTTTCATGCAGTATTTGCTTCAAAGACACATTACCCAAGGTAACACAGTGAGATCTAATATTGGAACTGTTAATTCCATTGAGCTATCAGTTGTGTGGTGTCCAAGAGAGGTCAAAAATTTTAAATGTCCCACAGCACCCCCATGGCACTAGGGTGTATAAGATGGGAACTATGGAAACAGACAAAGATTTCTTAGAGAAGATACAATGTTCTATATATAAATATTATAACTTGCACTTGTTAAAAATTAAAAGCTTTTAAAAAAAAAACACAAGAAAATTAAAAGGCAAAATCACAAAATATGACAAAATACTCACAAAAAATAGCCCCGAAAAAGGATTTGAATCTAGAATATATAGAACCCAAATAAATTTGATAAAGGCTTGACTAGAGACTAAACAACAACAACAAAAAAACGTGAGTGGCAAAAAGCATGTGGAAGGGTGTTCAACAGTAATTTGTCATTAGGGAAAGATAAGTTAAAACCACAGTGAGATGTGCAGTGCCTACAAACTCTCATACTGCTAGTGAGAATGTCAAATGGTACAACCACTTTATAAGAAACTGCCAGTTTCCCAAAGTTAAACATATACTTACTACGTGTAAGCCAGAAATTCCACTTCTACATATACTTACCCAAGAGAAATGAAGACATCTACAAAAAAGACTTATACAAAAAGTTTATAGTAGCTTTATTTCTAACAGCCAAAAACTGGAAATAATACAAACATCCATCAACAAGGGAAAGATTAAAGTGTTACACAATGGTACACTATTCAACAAAATATGAACAGTAGGTCACAATATAAATAAATCTCAAAATCATGATCCTGGACAAAAGAAGCCAGACATAAACTGTGGTTCCTTTTGAATGAAGTTAAATAGACAACACTAATCTATGGTGATAAATCAGAGAAGAGGTTGTCTTGAGAAGGGGTTTAATGGGCAAGGTTTATAAAGTGTTTGTCAAAACTCATGGAATTGTACATACATCGTGCGTTTTCACTGTATGTAAATTGTGCATTAATTTTATAAGGACCTTTAGCAGAAAGTTTAAAGAGAGCATTCATTAGTTTAGGGATACTTATGTTAATTGAAGTTTTTTCAGCACAGAAAGCAAGGTCATGCTGCTCACTTGCTGGGAAGAGATATTTGGAAACAGGATCTCCTGCTTGAGAGCAGCAGAGTGGATCACAGTAAATAAAACACCATAAAAGAAAATAACAACTGCTGTCTGTATAGAATGAAGAAAAATGGACAAAGATTATCAATCACAAGGGTCTTATTATGATATCGGAAAAGGTTCCTACGAAGACCTTCAAAAAGAGGGATAGGACTACTGAGAGCCAGGAAGCAGAAAAAGTTCAAGCAAGATAAATAATGGGGAAAGTTTCAGCAGAAAAACTTATGGCCAATACTGTCAAAGATATTTAGAAAAACAGATACTTAAATTCTGTAGGGCTGTCTTCTGTATGTCACAGAGCCCATGAATAATATACCTGGTTCTACTAACATTATCAAGCACTCATCTTATGTTAAACATTATGCTTAATTTCACCTTAATCTTTAAACAACTGTGAGGTAGCTATTATTATTATTATCATCCCAACTTAAAGATGAGACTCAAATTAATTTCACCAAAATTACACAGCTGATACATTGTGGGGTCAGGATTTAGAATGAGGTTCTGACTCCTGAGCCCACTCTTTCCTGATATTCTTTACTGCCTCTAAAGAAAAACAGATTTTATCTTCTCATCCTACTTTTGGATCTGGCCATTTGAGAGAGTGATACTTGAAGATTTTGCTGCCATTTTGTGACCTCTGACACAAAGAGGCAGAAACAGTAGGAAAAGAAGTCATGTCCTTGATGAACCTTCACTGTGCCGATAAGCCAATCCTGTATCCACCTATCTCCAGACCTCTTGAAGGAGATATAATAAACCTCAACTGTTAAATCTACTTTTAGATGAGTTTTCTGTTACTTGAGTAAAAAGCACTCTAACTGACCCTAGGCGCAAACAAGTTACTATTCAAGGTAAAGAAAACTTAAGGCATGAATCATATACCAAGATGAGAAAAATACCTTGCTTGTTCAATTTTGTCCCAACTTCAGGCAGACTACAGTAAACAACATCTCCCAAAGCTTCCTAAAACAAACAAAACAATAACCTTTAAGAAATCAAATTAAACCTCCTAGTGAATAGAAACAAGCCAAACACCAATACTCTATCATTCAGATAGGGCATATTTTACACTTGAGGGGCTGCATTCTTTGGTTTTTCTCACAACTTTAAAAATGCAGAACTGTTTTTAGCTCAGGACCTGCAAAAAAACAGGCCACCAGTTAGACTGGCCCACAGGCAGCAGTGACTCCGGTCACAACCTCCACCCCCCCCCCCCCCCCCCCCCCCCATATACTAGAGCTCCTCCGAGAAGAAACACACCTTGTGCTGCTTTTTCACCTTTGCAGTTTTGCTTAGGCCATCTCCCCTCCTGTATTTGCTGAAATCCTACCTACTGATCTGCAAATCATAGTCCTCAAGCCTTGTACTCCATGAAGACCTTGACTCTGTTTGTTAAGAAGTGAGCTCCCCATCAGGTCAGTGAGTTACAACCGTGCACTATTCATGCCATCCATCTTGCGATGCTTTGTACGTTGTCTTCCATGTAGGAGATTCCCCTCATAAACTCCAGGAGGGGAAGACGACACTTGTACAGTATTGTACACAGCACGCTGCTGTACCGGGCCTCAGTAGGTACACAGAAATGCCAGTGAAGATACAGCTGCCATTGATTCTCAGTGCCCCCTTTCCCCTTTCAGCCCCACCCTACACACAGACCCAGTGGAAAAATCATGGACTCATACTGTTATTTGCCTTCTCATTTTCTTCTGCATAATTTCTCAACAAGGGATCAGTGGGAGATTAAGAGAAAAAGATTGGCTAAATAAAGGGTTCCGCCTTGGTCCAATCTGTGCCAATTTAGGTTTTCCTTCTGGAGCGTGTATTCACATGGATCATGGATCGTGGGTGCTCCACAGGATCTACAAAACACTGTCAACACTCTAGCCTTTTACTTGCTCTTACTCTCTCCTTAACGACCCCAAATGGAACAAACATCTCTTTCCTGAATAAGGTGTGTTTACTTTTAAGTGTTAACCTTTCAATAATCTCTTAAAACACTATATACTGCCCTAACTAAATTACATTTTTACTTGCTTCACCTATGATTGATGCTCTTGAAAGAACTCAAAATACTAAGGGGCAGAATAAACAATTTTTAAAGGTAGAGACAATCCAAATTAGGCAAGCGCAGACTGTTTTCAATATTTCAAGACAATCCAGTACCTGTGCAAAATTGCTGATTCCCACTGTTCCAATACCATTTTCTGTTGTTATCCATTCATGTTTGTCTGTGAATTTACGCACTAAAACAGAAGACCAGTATTTCAGAAAAGCAGTGGCACCACTTGTTAAAAAGCACTTTTCATATCAATGCTGTCTAAAGGCAAGACTTTCCCAGTATTTGTGTTTGACTTACTGACCCTGCCTTTCAGTACACTGCCCAGGAAAAACCAGATCTTGTGAAGACAGAACATCTTCTCAACAATAGGATCATTTAGACGACGGTGGCTCGATGTGAACACCTGGTGCATCTTTTGGAGATTTGATTATTCCAACATTAGTCTAAATCACACATATAAACTATTTTGGGGCACATTTCAAAGTATACTTATCTATTAGTGATCTGTGTTACAGAATGTAGTCTGTTCCTCTATAGACGGATGTGGGTGAGGGAACATAAATGCTTATAATACTTATAAATGCTCATAAATGACTTAACCTAAAAAAAAAAAAAAAATGCCTCTTTGGGTAGAGTTGACCTAAGAGGACTTCACTGCAACTTGGTTATAAAGGGGAATCTTACAGGAATGAAAACGACTTGGATCAAATTATATAACTTGACTAAGTTCTTAAGATTTCATTTTAATTGAAATAACCTTGTCCTTGAAGAAAGTGGCTACTGTCATTTAAAGAAACAAAAATTTTTTAAAGCATATGCTATCTTCTTAAATATATATATCATATTCTGAGGCCAAGCATTTTTCCAAAAATAATGCATCAGAAGCTAATGGGAAAATGGTTCACTACCTCAAATACTGTTCTAGAGTAAGCCTTGCTGGTTCACTCTTCCCCCTTACCCAAAAGATAGTTGTGCTTAAATTGCTTTAATGTCACAGCTCTGAAATGCAGCAGAATGTAACTACTACTTTCTTTTTCCCCTAATCATGAAAAAACTTCAATTTCATATTCTTCACTGGAAGAAGTCGGAATCTGTCACAAAGGAACTTGCTTTGCTTCATTCCACTTCAAGTAGTTAACTGCTTCAGGTCAATCTGATCTCTCCATGTAAAGTTCATACTTGGTGCTCTGCCTGCCACTCTCTCCCGGCACTGCTTTTTCCGGACTACTTCAAGTTTAGAACCTCCTTCCTGCCAGGAGCCTTTCTAGCCCTCCAAGCTTGGATTCGGGGGCCATCCAACTTACTCCCACAACGCTGCACCAGTCTCCCTGAGTCCTGACCATACAAGCACAGAGCACCTGAGGAGCTACGCATCCAGCCCCTTTGTCAGTTCTCCCCAGGAAGGAGACTAAGTACAAAGCAAGCAAAAGCATGGTGTATCCCACTTTCACTTGTATTCCCAGTTCTAAACACCGTGCTTGGCAAACAGCACTCAGAACTTGAGGGAGTAAAATAACTTTTTAGTTTAGTTTATTAAGTAAAGGAGATTTTGAACAAAATATCTACGTAGGTGTTTGGCTACAACACTCACTTCTCCCGGTTACAGCTGTAGAACTGGCTGATTACAATACCAATTATGAGCAGTTCAAATCCAAATACACCTTTTTAAAGTAAGGGCTGGACAACAAATGTGACTTCTCTGAGACAACTGTCTTGATTTGGGCCTTGCCATCTTGCCTAATTGTAAAGATAATCTTAGGAGTAAGGCTGCCCTCACTCAGTTTAGCAATTGAGCGACCCCAGGTTTAGAGGAGAGGCAGCATTAGTAAGGTAAATGCATGAACGTCCACTTAACTTAAAAGTCCCTAAGACATTTTAGTAGACCAAGCTGTTGAGGCTAAAGACCAGAGTTAGTTTAATTCTCCTTTAACCCTTGGCCCAAAAGGGAAAAAGTGGACAAATTAGGTAATTACTTTCTTACTGAGCATTTAAAAACATCGTTTTGGGCCTCAAAATGACGTGTTTTCAGTAATTTATGTGTTTGCATGTTCTTCCTTTCAAAGTCACTATGTGGGGTGCCTTGCTGACTCAGTCAGTAGAGCATGACTCTTGATCTCAGGGTCACGAGTTCAAGCCACACATTGAGCATGGAGACTCCCCCCCCCTCCCCAAAAAAAAAGTCCCTTCTAATTCCCTAGCCAGATAACCTATATTAATATTGGCCAATTATTTTTTATTATTTGATCCTATAATATTTCATAACAAGTAACATTTACCAAGGACTTACTATTTGTCAGGCTACTTGTACAGAGAGGTTACATTTCATTTCATTTCAGCCTCCCAACAACTTTGTGTGGTAGGCATTATCATTTCCACTTTTCTAATAAGAGACTCAGAAGTTAAGTGACTGCCCCAGATCACATAGCTAATAAGAGGTAGAATCAAAATTGGAACTTGGGTATCGGTTTTAAAAACCTTGGTGTTCAACCAGATCATGGGTGTTGATATTCTGGACAATATTTAACTAGATGTAACAGTGAATAACCAAAAAAACAGACTTTAAATTCAATTCTTATCTGAGATATGCTTTCCTCTTGTATGCAAATCGGTAATTATTGATATGTGTCACAAACAGAACTAAAGGAATATATTAGCAACGAGAGAGTAGCAGCTTTATGTTTCAGAGTGGAATAAATAAATGTTATCAATTCTTCCAGTTCCAAACAGGTTTCTGAAACAGTCAATGAGACAAGAGCCATCACAGACCTATTCACCCTAAAGTAAGAAGCCTCAGTTCTTGGAGGTGCAGTTAGTGTCTCAAGCATTTGCGCAGGCAGTAAGAAAACGTTTTCTGCAGCGATAATTGCGCTAAAATATAAAGTATCAGAGATGACCAAGATATTTGTGGGCAGGGCTCCTGGTTATTTCAGTTTCAAGTCCGTGTGAGGCCTCATTTCTGTCCCAACACATCCACGATTCAATAGACTTGAGCAGAATGTATGAGTCCAAAAGACTATCTCACTGTTTTTGGGAAATGGCCAAATCTTCAAAGATATGCTCGCTTTTGCTGGTAAAAATCTAGCTCCCGTGCTTTAATTTCACTAAGTGCTCTTGCTTTAATTTGACTTCAGAGTTCTCAGTGATAGCCCACATAGCAAACTAAAGCCCACTATGTCTCCACTTTTAGGGCCCACGATACACACATATGCAAGATAACCTAAGATCGCGAAGGAGCCAAGCGACGCTTGCCCGGTTCTCCAGCAGCGAGCGGTCGCGCGTGTGTGCCAGGCTTCCTCCTCCTGGCTCCCCAGCCCGCAGGACAAAGGCTGCGGTGTCGGCCACGCCACTTAGGGAGGCAGCAGTGGCCACGCAACCGGAGATCCCAGCAGTAGAAAGCGTGGGCAGTGGTCACCTCGCTAGACCCGGGTGGTCAGCACAGGAAAGTCGAGGTAAGCATTGACGTGGGGACGGAGACGCCCAGCCCATTCCCCCGAAGCGTCCGGGCTCACCCCACGTGCCCGCCCGCGCTTACCAGACAGCAGAGCGGAGCCCGTGCGCAACGTCCGGACGGCGCCCGCCCTCAGCCCCCAGGGCCGCGGCAGGCAGGGCGCGGCGGGCGCGGAGGCGGCGCGCAGGCTGCAGGCCGCAGACCGCATGCTCCGCACCGCTCGTAGCGCCATGTTCGCAAAGGTGCGGGGTCGCGGTGCAACGTCTCGGGAACCCCGGCCGAAGGGGGCGGGGCGGGGCGGGGGGCGCCCCGGACTGGAGCGAGCCGGAGCGAGCCGGCTGGTCTGAGGGGCGGGGGCGGGGGCGGGGCCCGGGTGTGGAGGGGCGGGGCCTGGTAGGGCAGCGCGCGGGGGCGGGGACTCCAGGCGGGGAGCGACCTCGGATAGGGCGACGCTAGAGACGGGCGGAGGGCCTGCGGGAGGGGCTGAGGGTCAGGGGCGGGGCCTACTGCAGCAGGCCGAGCCCTACCGGGCGGCGCCGCGGGTCGCTGGCGGGGTTGGGGGGGGGGGGGGGGGAATGGGCGGGGCCTAGTTCCCCGGAGTCAATTTCCCGCAGTGAAAGTGCAAGGTCAGCAGCTCCAGCTTTGCTAACCTGGGGGACCCGCCCAGGCAGTGAGAAGGGTTCCGGCAGAGGTGGCTTCGCAGGGCGGGCATTCTCGTGCCATTGGGTCTCTGAGGTCCTGGGAAAGATAGAGTGTCCCCATTCCCGTTAAGTATGCTCCCGTGCTTCTACAGAGGATCAAGGTCACCCAGATCGGGACTCATAGCCAGGTCTAAACAGAATCATTCTCAAAGGAGACTGTCGTTGGGTATTGGCCCAGGTAGCTCTGACACATAGTTTCTGTTTGACTTTGAGAAATACTGGAAACAATCCAGGAGCCCACTTTATTACTTTACCGATCCCAAGAGGCCTGGGTACCCCCATGCAAGGGACAGACAGAAGCTCCTAGAGAAGCAAAGACTTGTCCAAGGGTCGGGAGTGTCTCCTTGGTGGAGACTGGATGGGAGCCAGTTAGCTAATGGAGGAGCAATCAAAGGGCAAAGTGGAAACCCAGCATGGTCAGTTCCTTGCTTAAGTAGCCAGCCCTGGGACCAAAGCCTTTCCAGAAAAACAGAAGTCCTGTCCCCATCCAAGGAGACAGAAAATAATTAAGTTCTGGGAAAGACTTCACCGTCAACACAAATTTTATGGCGTGGGCAGGAATCAGTGAAGAAACAGTGGAGTGAAAAACACCTCAAGCTCCACATCATTATTACAGATTGTCATCATCACATATTCCTTATTATACACACCTTAAAGCGTGTGTGTATGTGAGTGCGTGAAGGGATGTTTGGGAGACTTCCATGTTGTTGCACTGAGCTTCCACCCCACTTACAAAATGGGCATTGTTAGCACATCTGTGCAGTGCTTGCAAGGGCTGTCATGCTCCAGTTTCCTTTTCCTTGCCATATGCCTGGGACTGTGCAAACATTACCTTTTTAATCCTCTCCAAACCCCTTTCTGATACGTATTACTTTCGTTGCATAGATGAGGAACGGGAGGCTCGGAAAAGTTAATTGACTTGCCTGGGAGTGGAATGGGGAAGGCATGTCTAGCTTTAGCAGCTGCTAGGTGGCAGTAGCAGGACTTGACCTCTAGTTGGGCTCACGGTCAACTGCTTGTAAGGTCTGCCACTTGCCTCCCTTTGGGATGCTGACTGGCTCACAGTGGTCTACTCCAGACTGCAGATCTTGGCTAGCTTCTCATATCAATACTCTGTTTTTATTGTTGTTTTGTTATAAGCCAATATAGCACAATGCAAACCATGCCCTAAAATATTTATTCCCAGCTCTACTGATGTATTTGGTGCGAAGAACAAGGTCACATGTCAGTCTGTGACCTGTATCACATGCCCTTCCACCAAAACAATAGGCAGTGTGTCATTTTTTAAAATCTAATAAGTATTGAGGCTAATCACAAATTATTTTTTTTCCTAATTGATAATCATTGTAACATCCATGGCTTGAGATTTAAAACGTCATCCCACTGCACGTTTGGTACAACCACCTGAGAATTGCCTGTGATCTTTTCTCTCAAGTGTGTCAGAAGGGGTCCACTCATCTCTTTAAGCATTTTTTCCTCTCATAGCAATACAGTTGAAGGAGTTGCCAGTTTGATATTTACAGTCAGAAAAGGAGTGGAGACTAGATGAATAACTTACAACTTCTCCAGATCTTAGAGCTTTTCATATTTAAAACAAATAGACTGGAGTGCCTGGATGGCTAAGTCGGTTAAGCATCTGACTCTTCATTTTAGCTCAGGTTATGGTCTCCCATTTCAGGAAATTGAGCCCCATGTCGAGCTCTGTGCTGACAAAAGCCTGTTTGGGATTCTCTCTCCCTCTCTCTCTCTCTCTAAAAAAATAAACATTTTAAAAATAGATAGATAGATAAGTAAATAAATAAATAAAACAGACTGTGTATCTGGGTAGGTTTCTGTACCAGTGTATTGGGGACTGTGTGTATACCGTGCTATGGGTTGTCTGATGAGCATCCCTGCACATTTAGCTCACGTTCATGCGTGACACAATAAACAATGGATGATGGGCTTTCGGTTGGATAGAAGATGATGAAATCCCCAAGGTTTTGTGTATGTTGCATGTTATGTGGCTCCTTGTGAACGATCCTTTTTTTATATTCAGGGTAAGATCCTGATTCAACTGTCCTAAAAAGACATTTAAGCTCTCATCCAGATACACTTGATCTTAGCCAAAAGGCGGAGAAGCGATAAGCTCTCATCCAGATAGAAGCCAGTAGTTCAGCTCCAGGGTTGATGAAGTCAGTCATCAAGCACTCATGTTCCTCTCATCTTTCTGCTCTGCTGTCTTTGGATTGTTCCCCATGGTGTCAGAGTAGCTGCACAAGTTCCTGGAGTGTTGCTCAGGCCAGACCATGTCTAGCAGCATAAGATGCCATCTCTTTGTGTCTTTTTATTGGCAAGTAGGCCTTTCCTGGAAGTGTCCTAGAGACTTCAGTTTTCATTGGCTGGAACTGGGTCGTGTGACTACCCCAAATCCCTCATTGTCAAGGGAAATGGATTAGTATCCAAATCAGGATTTACATTGATGTGGCTACAGGGGCACTTTCCCATGAGTCTCCTGGGAAAGGAGTATATGGCTACTTGATCAAAGTTGGGTTCTGATAGCAAAGAGGAAAGCATGGAATGGATTTGGGGCAGGCAACCTAGAGGAGGTATGTGTGTGTGTGTGTTGGGGGCAGGAGATGAGTGAGCTAGAGAGGATATGTGAGGTGCACTCCCCTGCACGGGGGAGGGGAAACGTGCCCTTATCCACACAGACACCTAAACACCTTTTATTGTCTAGATCTGTGGTTCTCAGAATTTAGGGCATGGTTAGCAAGTCTGACTGCACATTGGAATCACCTGGAGAGGCTTTAAAATTATTGATGCCTGGGGGCACCTGCGTGGCTCAGTCAGTTAAGCATCTCTTTTTTTTTTAATGTTTATTTATTTACTTATTTTATTTTTTTAACGTTTATTTATTTTTGAGACAGAGAGAGACAGAGCATGAACGGGGGAGGGGCAGAGAGAGGGAGACACAGAATCTGAAACAGGCTCCAGGCTCCGAGCCATCAGCCCAGAGCCCGACGCGGGGCTCGAGCTCATGGACCGCGAGATCGTGACCTGAGCTGAAGTCGGACGCTTAACTGACTGAGCCACCCAGGCGCCCCAATGTTTATTTATTTTTGAGAGAGAGAGAGAGAGAGAGAGAGAGAGACAGAGTGAGAGTATAGGGGAAAGGAAGAGAGAGAGGGAGACCCAGAATCTGAAGCAGGCTCCTAGCTGTCAGCACAGAGCCCAACGCGGGGCTTGAACTCAGAAACTAAGAGACTAGCCAACTGAGCCACCCAGGTTCCCCAAACATCTGACTCTTAATCTCAACTCAGATCTTAATCTTGGGGTCTTGAGTTAAAGCCCTGTGTTGGACTCCACACTAGGCATGGAGCCTACTTTAAAAACAAAACACAACAACAACAACAACTTTGATGCCTAGGTCCTAGGTCAAAGATTCTGAGATTCTGATGTTTGGGATGAAGTCTGGGGCATGCAGCCAGGCTTGAGAACTACTGATGTAGATTACCAGTTCCCAAAGTATCACCTAAGGAACACTAGCCCTGACTGGGGTGCTTCAAAACTGGATGCCTTGGTCAAAAAGTTTTAGGAATCATTGCACACTTGAGCTTGCGTGCTCGCCTCATTCCATGAGACTCACAATGCATATTTAGCATGTTAAAAACTCTCACAGTTCCCATGCTAAAGAACTTGTGTAACATTTATAATCTAGTGTTTGTCATATTTATTTGATTCAGAAACATTTCTGGGGGAATGACACCTATTATGTTGAATTTTGTCCCCTAAAGAAATAATGTTGAAGGCCTAACCCCTACTAATCAAAATGTGATCAAATTTGGAAATAGGGGTGTTGCAGATGTGATTAGTTAAGATGGGGTAATAATGGATTAGGATGGGCCCTTAATTCATTAGGACCAGAGGGGTGCTTGAGTGGCTCAGCAGGTTAAGTGTCTGACTTTGGCTCGGGTCATGATTTCTCCGTACAAGAGTTCGAGCCCTGCATCGGGCTCTGTGCTGATAGCTAGGAGCCTGGAGCCTGCTTCAGATTCTGTGTCTCCTTCTCTCTCTGTCCCTCCTCCACTCACACTCTCTTTCTCTCTCAAAAATAAATGAACATTAACAAAAACTAAGTAGGACTAGAGATCTTATAAGAAGAAGAAAAGAAACACAGGGACAGACACACAGGGAGAAGGCCATGTGATAACATAGGCAGAAATTAAAATGATCCATCTACAAGCCAAGGAATACCAAAGGACACTAGAAGTTAGAAGAAAAGACTGTTCTCCAGAGTCTTTAGAGGGAGCCTGGCCCCATTGACACTTTGATTTGGGGCTTCTATCCTCTGGGATGGAGACCATAAATTTCAATTGGTTTAAGCTACCCAGTTTATGCTACTGTGTTCCTCTTGAGAGGAAGAGAGAGAGAGAGGGAGAGCGATGGCCATTAACACCTCTTGGACACAATTTGAGAAACCCTGAAATAGAATCATTCAGAAGCAATCCCCGACCAACCAAGAAGATGAAATAGTCCGTAGAGGTCATTTTTTTCCCCAAACTCCAGACAGTGTTTGTTTTATTTCTAGGAGGAAATACATTTGAACAGTCTATGACAATAGTGGCAATTGAATGTACTTAAGTGTATATTTTTCTTATTTTTTTTTACTTGCCAGGCTTGGTGACTTTTCTGTGGACACAGAAAAACATTGGCCTGGAGAGACTGTAGAATCACTGGGAAGCATAGGCCCAAGGCTCTGGCCTTCCCCCTCTATAGATGTTCGTGTGTGGATGAAGAGCTTAAAGCTTGGGTGCAGCTGACACAGGTACAGGGAGGCCGGACCTCTGACAGCAACTCGGGCTGTTCCCTGCCACTGCCAGGGTCCTCTCTTTTACATTTAATGCCCAGGAAACCGAGTATTTTCGCCAGCAACAAATCGGCAATCTCTCCTTCCTCCGACAGCTGTTGAGGGAAAAAGAACCATACGACATACATAGAACCATTCTCTTTGGGGGGTTTCTTCCTTCCTAAGGGGAAACCATGGTTTTATTGTTCAACTTGGTCTCTGCCAAAGTCACTGCACTGTGTAGAGTCAGTTTTCTGTTGGGATTCCCCTTCTTCTGGGAATCCCAGGGGTGTGTGCTCCCACCTTTACCCTGATGTTTCTTCTTCCCCTGTGATGAGAATGACAGTATTCCCTCTACCACCCCCAATAGGGGCTGTTAGGAATGTATGTACAAAGACCCTCATGCGTTGCTGCTGGGAACGTGAATTGGTGCATCTGCTTTGGGAAATAGCTTGCCGTCTTCTCAAAATTTAAACTTGTTACCATATGACTTGTTGAAACAAATGTCTGGGCCCAAGATGGAGCTGCTCCAGCCTGGGGTGCCATGTCAGCAGACTGAAGCTTAGAGAACTTTTGTGTCCCTGTAAATGCTTCCCTTTATCAGAATGCAGTATATCAGGTTAGCCAACCTCCAAACACCAAGCCACCTCTGAGCCCTATACTTCTTTTCTTTTCCATCTCGCCACAAACAAGATTGACTGTGTGGCCCCAGTCAGTCAGATATATTTTCATTTTTCTCTTCCTTGTTCTTTATTCTTTTATCCTATAAAAGCTTCCTGCCTTCCACCCCATTTGTACTTCTCTGAATAGAGACTGTCCACTTCATGGAGTGTTAAGGTTTGTATCACCTAACTTGTCTGCCTTAATAACTTTTTAAAAGGTTTCAGCCTTGGCTGTATACTAAAATCACCTGAGAAGATTTCAGAAATACACGTGCTTGGCTCATTCACCCAAGGATTCTGTGTGTATTGGTCTCAATGCAGCAGCAGGCATCCCAAAAGCCCCCACGTGATTCTAATGTACACTCAGGGCTCAGCATCACTGGGGTCATGAACCAAGTGCCACCTTGGGAATCAGGAGACCCGATTCTAGTCTGCCCTTCATTTGTTTGTATTCTTGAGGAAGGTATTTCCTCCTTCTGGACCTATTTCCCCTCCCATGAAATGAGGGCTTTGAGCTACAGAGGTCTCTCACGTCCTCCGCATGTCTAGTGCTGCTCAGTCACTTCCTAATTCAGGGTCAATGACTGTTGAAGAATAAGCCAAAGGGACTCACCTGATCATATTTTTGCTCCTCATTGAAGGCCACCAGGATGACAGAGATGAATAGATTCAGCACCACAAATGTCATGAAAATGATGCAGGACCCAATCAGGAAGGAGCCAAGCACTGGGCTGTAGTCCAGGACCTGTCAGGAAGAAAGCCAAGAGTCACCCCCAGAAGTCCTGTGTCCTAGTAGCCACTTCCCCATAGCCATCCTCAGAGGGAAAACTGGTTCTCAGACTAGGCAGAGCCTGGAACCAGGAAGGATCCCTTTTGTCTGGCAGCTGAGAGCACGGGCATTGCTCTCAAGAGCTGCCAAGAGACGAGGTGCCCGGATGGCTCAGTTGGTTAAGCAGCTGACTTTGGCTCATGATCATGATCTCACAGTTCGTGAGTTTGAGCCCTGAACCTGGCTCTGCACTGACAGTACAGATTCTCGATTCTCTCCCTCTCCCTCTCCCTTTCTCTGCCCCTCCCCTGCTCTCTCTCTTTCTCTCTCTCTCTGTCTCTCTCTGTCTCTAAGTAAACAGAACAAAACAAAACAAGCTGCCAGGAAAAGAAAAAGATAGCACCCCCTACTCCCTACTGCCGCCATTTCCAAATATAAGGCACCATTTCTGGCCAGGGCTGGGAGCATTCCCTTCTAGAGACCTCCCAGCCCAGTCCTCTCCTAAGTACTCAGTGCATGATGTTCTCCTGTAAGCAGGGGTTCCCAGGGCAAACTATGGGCCCTAGTATGGGGCTGTCTGCCTAGAGGAAGGGGACTGTTTATTTGTCCAAAGTTGCCTTGTGCTTGCCAGGCCATGGACCTAAGGGGTGCATCCATTCAGGGAGAGACATTTGAGGAGGGTGCTTTTTCTCATTTTCATAAAGGCTTGGTGTAGATGGCCGTGTCCATGTTCCCCCGACCCCACCCCATTACCTCTTCATAGTTAAAGATTCCTAGCTGAAGGCTGATCATTGTTTCTGCTGCATCAAAGAGGGTTTTGTAGGAACGGAGTTTCCAACCAAATATTAAGTTTGACTGTAATGGAAAGAGTCCTCATGAACAGGAAAAGAAACCAAGTGAACCTCCCCACCCCCCACCCCCAAAGCCTGTTGTTTGACAGAGTCTCTGTTCTGGGTCAGCCTTATCCTTGGCCCCGCAAAACCGTACCTATGGGGGCTTGCAAGTGAGTGTGTGTGTACCTACCCAGTTCTGTAAGGAATGCGTATCCCCTTCTGGGGCTCAGCACCACCCACTAGGCCCCTACTGTGTTCACTCAGATGGCTGCAGTTCACTCAGGTGACTCAGTGATGAAACTGGGCTCTCTGAGGCCCCAGCCTCTTTGCTTTGGGGGAGTTGGGTTGGATGACAAGAGGCTTCTGCCTGGGCAGGGCGTCCCCTATACTTCCTCCTCACCACAGCACGCTTCCCTCCAAAGATTGCCTCTTTTATGTCAGGGAGGCCCAGCACTCCCTTTGCTCTGAATTGGTGACTTCTCATCTCCGGACACGGCCAGTGTCCCTGTAGCTCCTATACTGCAGATGGAGGACTGAATAAATCCATGTGAATTAAGGGGTCCAGTGAAGTACTTGTGATAAAACCAAACTCCAGCTTTTTAGCATACACCCCCCATCACTCCATCAGTGCTCCTTACCCCATTTCTAAGGGTGGGAGAGGGAGAGGCAGTAGTTAGGTAGTGGGGAGTCAGGGTGGAGGTGATAGGGACAGGAAAAGGATGGCTAAGGAATGGGGAGAGGGCTAGAGAGAGAGTGGTAACTAGGATAAGAGAGACCACTGTGTGGTGTGCAGCTCAGGGATGGTGGAAGGTAAGACTGGATGGGGCCAAGGCAAGAACTGGGAGAGGGGCTGGGGTGGACAGTGGGTCAGGATTGGGTAAAGGGGCACGGAGGAGTGAGAGCTGTGGTATTATGGGGAACGTGGACTTGGAGGCGATGGGGGTTATATTTAGATGGAGAGCAAGATGTGGCAGAGGGTCTTTGTTTCCCACATAATTGGTAATAAAAGAGTTGGCAGTATTTTTTTTTTTCATTCGCAAAAGAGACATGACTGCCAAAATGCTCTCAGTGTCAAGGGGCTGAATGAAATGATTTTTGGCCCTGTTAAGTTCATGCCTCGTGTAGGGCACCAAGCAGTGACATAGCCTACCCATATGTAGGCTAATCTCTGCCCAATTCATCTTCAGCTCCCCCCTCCACCCCCGAGCACAGAGCGAATGCTCTAAGCGTGTCTGAGCATGTGGAGTGTCGGGAGAAGTGGCATTTCCAGGCAGGGTCCAGGTACAGAAAGGAATCCTTTATTGGAGGTAGTTGGCCCTCTTGGTCTTAGAGACTATACCTCCTTGCTCTTATCCAGCCGATGTCTCCACCCTTGCCATTTGGGGTGGCCAGTTTATGAGCCCCCAGCTGCAAAGCCCTGGACTCAGAATATCCACCGTCTCCCCCAGGTTCCAAAGTCTTAACGCTAACCCTCAGTGCATGTGCCCCTCCACCCCCCCTCCCCCCAACGACCACCACCACTGAGAAGCCTTTGCTTCCAAGGAGACCAGCCCCGAAGGTTTTACCAAAGGAACCACTCACTGCAATGGAGTAAGCCAGAAGCATGATAAGGATGACGATGATAAATCCTGAAATGTCCCCCCAAGCACGGCGCAGGGCAGATGTGATCATGTTCATTTTGGGGTTCAACCTGAGCAGATGCCAAAGCTTCACTGTGGACAGCAGTACCAGGAAGGCAATGATGTAGCCAAGGGCAGCATCGGCTGCTGCTGTCTCACTGAAACTGATCCCCCTGTAGGACCAAAAGGGAGGGTGAGTCTCAGAGACTGTGAGAAGCTCAGCCAGAGCTCATCTGGGCTGTCAGGATGCTGGATCCTCAGCCCAGGATGCAGGATTAGATTTGTCATGATCTCAGAGCCCATCACTTCCCACAACAGATCTGGGAGATATAAGGCTAGTCCAGTTCCCCAGCTATGTAATGATGAGGTGGGGATGACAATGATGGAGATGAGAGTAGAGATGGTGATGGTGGTGGGGATGATGGTTACGATAGGGATGACGACAATGATGGTGATGGAGGCGATGTGGTAGGGACGATGATGGTGGTGGCGAGGGTGATGGTGATGGTGGTGGGGATGATGGTTATGATAGGGATGACGACGACGATGACGATGGAGGTGATGTGGTAGCATGTTGGTGGTGGTGGTGAGGGTAATGGTGATGATGGTAGTGATGTGGTAGTGATGGGGGTCATGGGACCATTACCTACCAGTTTTGGTTAATGGCTGCAGAGCTATGGAAGAATGGCAAAGGAAGAATCCTCCCAGGGTCAAGAAGATGGAACTGAGGGAGTTCTGTGAGCCTCCCCTCCTGGTCTGGGGTTACTAGGTGCCACTTCCTCCCTCACATTTGTCTGAGTGTGTGTCCACATTACCCTTACATTTGAAGGAAGGATGAAGGATCATTCGGTTTTTGTGCTGAGGGCCTGATGAACCTCAGCTATGTTTGGCCTTCGAGACCACTGGCTGAGGCAAGTGTTTCTGTCTTTGTTTCATGGATGAGGACGAGGAAGAGTTGGCACCAGGTCACCCAGCTAGTGACATAGCGATACAACTCATGGTGGAAGAAAAAGAGTTGGATCCAGGCCTGACTCCAAAGCCTGGTTCTTCCCGCCATCCCACCCTGCCCTTAATTCCCCTCTGTGTCTTTGTGCTTTAAATTCAGTCTTAATATCGGTGTGTCGTTCAAATGGTGTAGACCGTTATCCAGTGACATGGATGGAGCACAGGTTAAAGAACAAAATTATATGATCTCAGGTTTTAAATGCATTTAATGTACATATATAACGCCTGAGTGAAAGCTGTCCTTTTCCCTAATCTCCTGCCCTCCAGAATCTTCCTTCCCTTTGAGCATATGGGGCTGCTGGTATGGATGGCAGCTTCCTCCTTTGGTTCCCGCAGCATCTTTTTCCTGTCTCTCTTAAAACACCTAACCCTCTCTTGCGCCATTTAATTGCTCATATGCGTGGAAAAGTAACTACGTAAGCCCTCTTTTGTGATGACGGCTCTAATGAAAGCATGGTTCTCAGCCTTGGCTGCAGGTTAGAATAACCAGGGAGACAATGAAAATACTAGAGCGGGCTTGTCCCCAGCACTGACCTAGTAGGTCTGGGATGTGGCCTGGGCATCAGGGTTTGATCATCTCCCTGGGCAATTCTGCTGAGGAGCCAGGCCTGGGAAGCACTGGGTTGAAAGGAGACTATGAAGCAAATCACTTGGTCTTAAAAAATACTTGGAAAATTCAGGATCTGGTTATAGAATGACTTATCTATTCCAACAAGCAAACGAAGTTTGCAAGTTTCTGAAATTAACACAACGCTTTGGTTAATTGATTAACCAAATGCAACTGAGGGTTTCATGTAATTCCACATTTTACTCTGGTTTCTGTCAAAAGTGGCAGATTTATGTTTTCTGACAGTGTGAAGAGAACTCTCTTACTATAAGATTGTTTTATAACCCATCTGAGTAAAAACCCTATCTATGTGGATATTGAGAACCAAATATGTTTTAGGTCACGGTGAGGAATTATAAAGCGTGGTTAATGTAGGGGGACAGTGATGATTTACAAATCACACTGGCTGTTAATGGTCTTAATCATGTATAACCTAAACTCACCACTGTTTCTTCCTAGAACTCAGGCTTTGTTCTCTAAGCAGGAGTTTTTCTGCAGAGGGTCAGATGGTATGTATTTGAGGCTCTGTGGGCCAGATAGTTTCTGTCCCAGTAACTCCGTTGACAGTTGTTATCAGGAAAGCAGCCGTGGACAGTATGTAAGGAACAGGTGATGATGCAGTGTTCCATTAAAACTTAATTTACAAAAACGGGTGGCGGGCTGGATTTGGACCCCAGGTCATCTTTTGCAGATCCCTTCAAGAGTTCAAACACCTTTAAGTTTTAGAAATGCTGTTCTGCATAAGATTTACAACCAGCTTGAGTAAAAAATAAAAGCACTTCTGATAATTTCTGAACTCAAAGAACTCAACTGATACGGAGACCTTTCTGTGGAAGGGTGCCTGGAGAGAGGGTGGAACTTTTGTCCTGACTTGGCTGGCGCCATGGGCGTGGTACAGAGAAGAGCTCAGTGAGGGTTTGGGAGTTGAATGAGACCATCTAGGGTGGAGGTTAGGAATGCAGAGTTCTTATAGGCCCTGCATTTCCGTTTGCAAATTCTGTGACCTTGCACAGACATCCTTTCTGAGCCTCAGTTTCCTTATCTGTAAAAAAGGGATGTTGATAGTATTATCTTTTAGAAGTTTTAGGAAGATTAAAGTAGATGAGATAATGCTTTTAAAGTGCTGCTTTTATAACAGTATATGGCATCCAACAATAAATAAATGTTAGCTATATCAATAAAATCACTGAGTCAAGAAATACAGTGGTTTGATGTAAGGATTGGGATCCTGGAGACTTACAAGCTAGGTTTCTTGTTGTTGTTGTTTCCTTTTTAATATATTTCCTTAAGACTTTACTTTTAAGTAATCTCTACATCCAACGTGTGGGGCTCAAACTCATGACCCTGAGATTAAGAGTTGCAAGCTCTACCAAATGAGCCAGCCAGGCATCCCTTCAAGATTTTAAAACAGTTATTTATTTAAAACTTTTTTAGAGAGAGCTAGCAGGGGAGGACCAGACAGAGAATCTTAAGCAGGCTCAGCACTGGGCATGCATGGAGCCCAAAGATTTTATTTTTATGTAATCTCTGTACCCAAAATGAAGCTTGAATTTACAACCCCAAAGTCAAGAGTTGCGTGCTCTAGTGACTGAACCTCTCACACAAGGTAGGTTTAAATTACTTCTCTGCCACCTTTAAATGTAGGGCTTGAACTCACGACCCTGACTGAGATCAAGACCTGAACTGAGATCAGAGTCAGATGCTTAACTGATTGAGCCACCCAGGTGGCCCGAGGCATAGCTTTCCTGACCTCAGAAGTCATTTCAGGCCCTCTGCCATCTTGTGAATGAATGTACGGACAAAACAGCCATTATCAGGCCAGGAGGTAATTTGATCCTATGAAGGACAATCAACAATGATAAAGTGAAGACTGACCTGGCGCACATTTCTTGAGTTATCTTTGCAGGATCTAAACCCCCTTGAGTACTCAGATACCAGACCAACTAAAGCCAGAGAATTGACAATGCTGACCTTTGCCAGTCCTAGTGACTTTGACTTGGACTCAGTTACACTAAGATGACTTCTGCCCCAATTCCACGCTGTATTCTCCATTGCGTAGCCCCTTCAAGAATATGTATTCACCCTTCCCTTAAAACTTCCCCATTTTTGTTATTTGGAGAGACCACTTTGGGAAAGATCCTTGATGTTCTCCTTTATTGCAAGTAAAATGCTTCCTTTTCCTATTCTTTGGTTTGGTCATGTCTTTTGGCTGGATGGTTCCCAAGAGGCGAACCTACTTTTGGGTAATAATAACATCTACCACCTTGGGTTCTTATGAGGATCTGGTGGGTTAGTACATCCTGCCTAACAGAGTGGACCCTTTGTAAATGATGTAGGTTGTAAATGATGTAAGACACTTTGTAGCAGATGTAGGTTGACTGGCGTTCTGCTACAGCTTTTGGGCAGGGACCTTACCATGGTGTCACAAGGTCTTTTGTTTTGGTAGGATTTGCAAAAGTAAGCTTTGTTCCATTTTGTCTTAAAAGAGCCCTCTCCAACTGTGTATGCTTCAGGCCCTAAACCTGAATTTAAGTGGTAGCTATAGTTACTTTTTAAAGAGTGACCCGTGATCCTCTGAGGATCAACAGGACTTCAAAAGCCTTCCTCTGGGGGCGCCTGGGTGGCTCAGTCTGTTGAGCATCCAACTTTGGCTCAGGTCAGTTCAACCCGTGTGGGGCTCTGTCCTGACCGCTGGGAGCCCGGAGCCCACTTTGGATTCTGTGTCTCCCTCTCTGCCCCTCCCCCACTCATGGTCTGTCTCTCTCTGTCTCTCAAAAATAAATAAATGTTAAAAAAAATTTTGTTCAAAAGCCTCCCTCTGACCCTGGGGCCACAGAGCTGGAGGAAGCAGATCTAGTGTGGGAGTTGGGAGCTGAGGCAGAGCCACTTACTCCTTCCCATGGTTCCGGTAGCGCTGGATGTCACGTTCTGCCAGGACAGCCCTCTTCACAAACATCGCCAGGGCGCTGCAGCTGGCCAGGATGATGGTCAGCTCCAGAAGATTCCACTTGCTATGGAAATAGCGCCACCTCTGTTTCCTCATGAGCTTGCCCTGAGAAAGGAGCTGGAGGTTGTACCAAATGCTGTGGCCAGAATTGTGGCTCCCCACCCCTTCCACCAAAGCTCTCCCAGCCATCCAAGATGACCCTCCAGCAGGGGTCTACTGTATCCTGGAGAGGCTCCTTAAAGCCCTGGCCCCACGTGCCTAGAGTGCCTGGGGCCTCTCCCCAGCACTGTGCACAGACCCCATCTGCCCCATCACCAACTCAGGCTGCGGGATTTGGAAGGCACAGAAGAGTAAATACAGCAAAAATAAGAAAAACATTTAATTCTCTCTGATGCAAAAAATTGGGGAAGGAGAAAGACCCTCCCACCCTTTCACAGGGTATTTACTTCAGAAAACTTGTAATTGTGAATTCTTTCTCTGCCCCTTTGAGGTGCATGTCTATCTTTTTAAAAGTTCAGCTAGCCTCAAGAATGTTTTTCTAAAGGACCTGGGAGCTTTCTGTCTGACATGTGATCATGAAGGAAGGTAGCGCCTTCACTCCCAGTTTCCCTGGGAGGGTAGGAGCCAAATGGCAGGCACCTGGCTTCAAATTACAAAATTACCTCCTGTTGTGAATATATATGTTTATTTTTACTTTTTTTTTTAAATGTTTATTCATTTTTGAGAGAGTGTCAGCGGGGGAGGGCAGAGAGAAGGGGACAGAGGCTCTGAAGCCAGCTCTGTGCTGACAGCAGAGAGCTCGATATGGGGCTCCAACTCATGAACTGTGAGATCATGACCTGAGCCGAAGTCAGACACTCAGCGAACTGAGCCACCCGGGTGCCCCTATTTTTCTTTTGATAAAGATAGTTAGCAAACACAAGTGGCCACCCCAATTACCAGGTGAATTTAGAGTGGACTAGTGGGATAGATATGCCATAAATCCTCTTGAGGATTAATTAGTGTTTATCTTAAGAAGGAGTATGTAATGGGTCCTGTCTGCCCAGCAATATGCAAGGGTGAGATTCCTTTCTGTTTTTGGAATCTCTTAGTGGATTGCCTGGGATGTTCCTAACTTCTAGTTGAATGCTTATTCAATAAGAAAAGTTGTTTTCTTCGAGGGAAGTGGAGAGTTATTGTTTAATAGGTACAGTTTCAGTTTTGCAGGAGGAAAAAAGTTATGGAAGGATGGATGGATGGATGGTAGTGATGGTTTTTGCACAACAACGTGAATGTCCTTAATGCCACTGAGTTGTACATTTAAAAGTGGTTAAAGCGGCAAACTTTGTTATATATTATATATACATGTCTTTATGTATATATAATAAGTAAAATACAAAATATACACAATTAAAATAACATATAATATAACATAGAACATACACAATGGTATACATAATCTACCACAATTAGAGATAAATGAATAGATTAGAAATAACAAATAATATAATAAAAATAAATAAATTAGAAATAATTTTGTTGGTTTTTTTTTTTTTTTTCTTGACCTTTGTGCCTTTGTGGAGAGGTTTTCTAGATTGGCCAGAGACTTTGATTTTAATTCTGTTTCCTCATCAGGTGTTGCAAGTCAAAAGGAATTGTGCTGTGCAAGTTCTAGGCCTCCCCCACTGTCCCCCCCCCCCCAACCCCCACTAAAGAGAATCTTCTATTGTTTTTTCTATTTCCCTCCTCCTACTCACTCTTATGGAGGAAGGACTCCTGTTTGGCTAAGTACACCTCCATCATAAAGGGACGGAGAGAGATTTTAAAAATTGCTTAAGCAGGATTTTGAGAAAGATTTAAGGGTTTTGGAAAGAAGCGTTCTGAAGCAACTTCAGGCAGAGGGTGAGGGCAGCCTGGAGGTGGGTAGGCAGATGCGCCTCCTTTGATGTTCTAGAAAAATGCAAAGACTTAGGTTGTTCTTTGGTAACTGTTCCCTGTTTGGTTTGAACTGGCGATGTTCAGAGACCCTGTGGGATCCAGGTTTATGAGCCTCATGGTGAGGCAGAGTGTCAAGTTCAGGGGTTAGACTCTATGGGTTCAGTTTTGGCCTTGGATAAATTACTTAATGTCTCTGGACTTCAGCTTCCTACTCTGTGAAATGGAGGCAATAGAACCTTTCTATTGGTATTAAAGGAGAAAATCCATGCAGCATTCTTAGCGCAATGCGAATCACGTGGTAGGCGCTCAAGGTATCATCCTTATTTTCAAGTGTTTGTCGTGGCTGTTGAGCAGGGGTTGGGGATGTCCTTTTAAGAGACCTGATTTGCATTTTTGGTGGGGGAAGGGGCAGGCCATATCCCAAGCTTCAAATGAGCTCCCCGCCTCCTCAAATCCCCATCATTATCAATGTCTGTACCTTCATTTTGTGACATGGTTGTAAAAGTGGCAAAGGGGATTTTTCCTAATTCCCAGAGACCACAGGTGAACCAGACCACATGGAGCATAGTCACCTGTCTCTGTCTCCCACCTATGACATTTTTGGAAGGTCTCAGTTCCTCTCCCTTACGCATCCGGGAAGGACCAGCCTCTGGATCTTAGTTCCTGAGAGGTGCTGAAAGTTGGTCCTTGAGCTGGGTGGGTCCTCATGACTACAGAAGGACCGGAAAGTTGCCATGGCAAACAGGCAGACAGAACCTTTCCCTCTCCCTTCCGCTGGCCTCATTCCAGGGAAGGTGTGTGAGACGGGACAGGCGCACTGCCACCTCCAGCCCAGGGAGCCCTAGTCTACCCCTCACCTGCACAATCATGTAGTAGAGAAGGAACAGGAGGTAGATGACCTCTGCTGCTACCACGAAGGGGTGCCAGCTGTCAGTGAAGGGGTACAGGCGCAGGCTTTGCAGGTTCGCATGTGCAAAGAAGGTTCCTGGGAAGCAAAACACGTTCTGCTCATTCCTGGTCACCTGCCTGCTCAGAGCCACCGCTTCTGACCGGAAGTCATCTGTGCCATGATGCAATCTCAGGCCCTTCTTAGGACTGGCCAGGGCAGAAGAGAAGATAAAGGTCCTTCAGACCCAAAAACCCAAGGAACTGGACAGGGACACACGGGGGATGCCAACGACAATGCACTTGTCAGAAAGGATGCCGGGAGCTGCACGGGGAGAGCCGTCCCCTACCCTCTGCATCTGGTAGCCTCCATTTGTGCCCTCAGTCACCTCCAGCCAGAGCACAACTGCCCACTTAACATTAATCTGCTCCAGGCTGGCTCCCTTTTTTTTTTTTTTTTTTTTTTTTAACTTTTTAAGTTTATTTATTTTGAGAGAGACAGTGCGAGTGAGGGAGGGGCAGAGAGAGAGGGAGACCAAGAATCCCAAGCAAGCTGTGTGCTGTCAGCACAGAGCCTGACACGGGGCTCGAACCCACAAAACCGTGAGATGATGGCCTGAGCCGAAACCAAGAGCCAGATACTTAACCGACTGAGCCACCCAGGTGCCCCAAGGCTGGCTCACTTAAAGCCAGTTCACCTAAAAAGAGTTCACTAAAGACCGATTCATCTATTGACCAATATGCCTAAAATTCAACCTTCTTTTGAATCAACTTTCATCCATTTGTGTATCTTTTCTTTTTGGCAGATATTGTAATGATATTTTAGTTATCTTTTAAGAAAAAAACCAATCTGACTAATAAGGCTACTGCCTCTGAAGACAAAGCCAACCCCAAGAATGGCAGAATGGAGAGACACAAACAACCTGAGTCCTTGCCGACATCGGTGGACTGCTTGAACCAACCAGACCTGACAACCACCCCTCACTTTTCATCTTTTAGAAACATATAATTTAATCAGGTGTGTTTGGGAACAAACTGTTTAATTGGTCCTAAGAGTTGCAAAGGTGGCAAAAAGAAATAGAATATAAGTATACAAATAACCATCCCCCCCATAAGGATTTGATAGAAGTGCTTGACGATGTTGACAGTGGCCAGTGATCATAGAAGTTGAAGGCCTTTTGCTTTTCACTTTACACAGTTGTGAAATTTAAAGAACTATAGACATGTATTAGTTTTATTAAAAATGTAATTTGATACTAAAAATCATTTAATTTTTAAAGGAGAGGTGGTTGAATTTTAGGAAAATTGATTTATTAGCTGAAGAGGCTTTAGGGCCGCATTTTCAGTAGATTTTGAAAGCGTTAAGAGGGAGGAGGGCAGGTAATGGGGAAAAAGATCAGAGCACAGTACATCTAGTTCAGGGAAATGTTTTTGAAGCTCTTGTGTCTTACGTGTATTTGTGTGTGTGTGTTGGAATATGATGTAAAATGTACTTTATGCTGTAGGTTGAGGTACAGAGTAGTAAAGTATTATTTTAGATGAAGTTATCTGTTCCCAGGTTGCACCCTCCCCAGCTCTTCCCTGCCAGCCCCTCAACCTGCCTCCCCCAGATTGGGAAGCTCAAGAATATGAGATGCTTTCAAACCCCAACTGCGTTCCCTTAGAGTGTCTTGGGAGACAGGCCAGAGAGAAGTGAGGGCAACTAGGAATAAGGCTGGTGCAGCCCTGGAGCCTGGCCTTTGGGTGCCCGGGGAGAACTAAGACCCGCCCCGAATCTCCCAAACAACCATTTGCCCTGGAGCTCTGGCCCTGGGGCACCGAGGCCCAGCCTGGTCAGGAGCCCTGGCCCAGAGGGAGGGGCGTCTGTCTTCCAGAACGCAAGTGGGGTCACAGGCGAGGCTGCCCACCCAGGGCGCCGGTCTCCAGGGTCAGAGTGATGATGCAGAACAGATTGACGTTGGCGTTGTAGACCGTGAACTCCACAAAAACGGCTCTGGTCAGGCTGTCCAGCCAGGTGTTGTCAAACAGGTACTGGAGAATTCTGTAGGAAGAGGAGCATTTAGAGACCTCTCCATCTGCAGTGGCTCCCTACCCGCTGTGCCCCGGGAGAAAGCCAGGGCTTCCTGTGGAAAATTTTCCCTCTGACTCAGCTCCGTGCCCTGGGCCACAGGGCCTTGGGACTGCTCCTGGGAGTGATCACAGTTTCCCACCCATGGTGCAGTGTCTTGGCACCCATGGTCTCCTGGCTGTCAGAGCAGAGGTGCTCCAAGTGTGGTCCCCGTACTGCATCCGCCTCATGTGGAAACTTGTTAGAAATGCAGATTGCCAGGCCCCACCCCAGATCTCCCAAAACAGAAACTCCGGGGGCAGAGCCTGGGGATTTGTGCTTTGATGAGCCCTTCCTGGGATTGTGATGCTTTTTTTTTTTTTTTAATTTTTATCGTGATTCTTTTTAAAGTTCGAGGATCACCGAGTAAGAGGAAGTGCGTAGAAAATCAGGGGCTTAGGTAGTCAGCCGCCGCTGTTGAAATCTCTCTTGGGCTGGCAGTTCACATAAGACCAGTTTCTGGAGGTCTGCCCACTGCTGCTGCGGAAAGAGCGTGTATTACATGGACCTGGGTTCAAACCCTGACTGCCTTGCAGGGAAACTAATAACCTCTCCATGACTCAGTTTCCTCCTCTACAATGGTGTTGACACCAGCTTGTCAGGAACATTGTGAAGAGAAAGTGTGTGTGTGTGTGTGTGTGTGTGTGTGTGTGTGACAGCAATAATGATGGACTATTTTTAAATATTTTAAAACATGCCCTGTCTCCAGTGGGTCTGTATCCTGCTTGGTGTGCAGAAGAAAGAGTATCAGTTGTTCCAAGTGGCAGGAAAACACCTTTTGTGCCAAAAGAAACTATCCCTGACCTGTCCTTAATCCCAGGGGTCCCCTGCCAGTTGTTCCCCTTGGGGATTTGTTACCAGTGTTCCTCGGTTTTGTAAGAATACAGGGAGGAGACCGAGGTTCACGTGGATTCACTAACTTGCCTGGGTCTGCAAAGTTAACAGGAAACTGTGCCAGGGTTTAACACCTCTGACGCTCGAACTCTCGAGCGTGCCGGGAGAGGTGGTCTGCATGTGCCCTGCGTGTCCTTGCACCACCATGTTGGGTGTTCCAGGAATGCAGGGTCCTCTCTGGGCTTTACCCAAGCCATTTCTCGAGGCTGTGTTTATAGTGAGCAACCTCAGGAGACGAAGGTGAGATGGCATCCTTCGGACAAAGAGCAGGCTTGCTTCTGCTACCGTAAAAACAGTGAATTCTCCAAACTCTGTGTTATTCTCTGGTCCTGTAATTCACTGTGCATAGCAGAATTCTGGGTAAGGTGAAGAGCCTTAATCGCTTCCCATCTGCCTGGTGGTAGACAGCTTTGTGTGGTTGGTGGAATTTCCCATCCCTACACTGGCCGAAGCCACGGGACTCAGCCCACGAGCCTGAGGGTGCTGGAGAGGGACCTCCCCTCCACCTGGGAGACTCCAGTGTCCAGGGGCCTGGAAATCCCATCTGCATACTTCAGAGACCCCCCAGTCTCTCCCCATAGCAGCGTGAATGGACTTGGCTACACCCCCCAATCAGACCTGGACTCTAGCACCTGGTTTTCCTTGGCCACATGTGAATCAAGTGAGTCTTACCTCAATGTGCTTCTGCGATCGGTCCCCAGGGGGGCCACGTAACCGCCTCCCCGGTACATGGTTAGTTTGCCCCAGAAGGGATACCCTCGGCGCTGGCTCTGGCTCTCGTACTGCCAAGCCCGGGAGAGGCCGCTGCTGTTGTTGAGGACGGAGGCATTCCAGCCTTCCCCATAGTCTGACAGGTCTTCAACATCCAGGGAGTAGGGTGCGCGGCACCCATGACGAGAAGCCTGCAGCTGTGGGGCACGAGAGCAAGAGCTTTCCCGGACCCTCACTTGGCGAATCTGGGCACTGCCAACCAGCCTGGAGTTGCCATCAGTGACAAAGCCTGGAGATGAAAATCCAGTAGGTCAGTGTGGTCATCAAAATCATTTTCGCGCATTCCAAGTTCCCCGGCCTGGACGCTAACGTGAACTTCAGTGTAGCCGTGGTGAAATAGTCAAGAGTAGTTCATGGCCAACCATAGGACACATTCACCACCATCTCCCTACTTGGGCGTCATCCAGTTCCCACATAACTTCTCTTGAGGAATGGTACAGCCTCCATCCAGTCATCACCTTGGAGACCCTTTGTGCCCTTTCCCTCAATGCGCACATCCCAGTCGTCAACAAGGCCCGTCAACTCTCCCTCTTCAGTGTTGTCTGCAGCCATGCCCCTCTCTCCGTCACCCTAGCCCCTCACTCCTGCATCAGCCCCATCATTTCTCCCTAGCATCCTAACGACTCTCCGCTTCAACTTCCACATGATTCCAGAATGATCCTTCTTAAACACAGAGTTGGTTGTTATTCTCTCATGGAGAAACTGTCAGTGGCTTCCTATTTGCTTAGGCATAAACTGTGGACTTCTGAGGCCCTTCACGATCTTGCCCCTGTTTCTGTCTCCTGCTTTGCTTCTCACTGGTCCTCAACTCCTAGCCTACACCCAGTGCTTTATAATTCCAGGAATGTGCTGTGGCGTTTCAGGCTTGCCTTTTCTCATGTTACCCCTTCTGCCTGGGTTCTGCCTCCATGTAGCCAATTCGTGCTTGGTTGTCTCTCGTTCGGGAAGTCCTCCACTCTGCACCCAGGGAGCTTTAGGGCTCCTGTCTTGTGCACACACAGCCCTCTGAGGGTCACTCCTTCAAAGCATATCGTCCCGTGGTTATCGGTTGTCTGTAATGCTGATGGTGACAGTGACCCATGCCTGTTCTCAGGAATATGCACAAGGGGCTAACACACGTCCTGGGAGAGGGGAGAGTACCTGGGTAGTGACTGTACAGGTTGCTCACGAGGGTGGTGTTGGCCCATGTGAAGAACTCCCGGAAGCCCAGCACGGCCGAAAAGCCTTGGGTGAAGCTGTGCTCGAGGTGTCTGTTGAAGTGGTAGGTGCTAGGGTCCCTCTGCCCATAGGCGACCAACAGCAGCATCCACAGGAAACCCAGATATGCTGGGAAGGGAGGCATAGCCCTGGTCACACAGGGGCCCCAGCCCCAAGCCCAAGGCAGGAAATAGAATGGTGCATAGCAAGGCCTTGTAGACCAGCTACTTGCCAGCCCCCCCCCACCCCCCAGTGACAGTGGAACCAATCCTTAGACAGCAGAAAGGAGTAAAGTCCACAGAGCAGAAGCCTCCTGCCTGGGTTCCAATCCTGGCTGTGCCACTTCCTATCCATGTGACTTTCACAAGTGACTTACCCCTCTGCCTTACTCTCCTTGTCTGTGAAATGGGGACAATTCTATTCACAGGGTTGTGATGAGGGAGTCAATAAATCAATATTTATAAACCACTTAAAAATAGTGCCTGCACAGAATTCATGCTCCATAAATGTTTCTTAAAAAGAGTCTTTTAAAAATGGGCCTCTGCCATGTTGCAATGCTGAGGACAGAGCAATGAAAATGACCATTGTGTTCCCTGCCCTCAGGGAGGTTACCTGTAGACAGGTGAGTGTGATGTAAGGGCCCTTTAGGTACAAAGGTTTTGTTTAGGATGCCACATACCAAAATCTTAGGGGGATGCAGAGCCTTACTGATCCAGAATCTCTGGGTCCAGAGCCTAGGAATATACATTCCAGCAGCCCCTGCCTGGGATGAATTGGAACTCCGCCCGTACCCCTGTGCTCTCTTTATTCCGTACATGCTGCTACTTCTATGCAAGCTTCCCTGCTCTCCATTTGTCTGGCCGTAATGTGCTCAGCCAGTGGGAAGGCAGGCTGGGAGTGCTGCAGGGTCAGTGTCCTCCCTGGAAGCAGCCCTCACCAGTGACCTGCGAGTGACAACTTGGGGGCGTGTACTACATACTCCCACAGAGGTCCCAAGCAGGACTGGGCTCCAATTCCCACATGGAACCCACTCATCACCACATCTTCTGTTGCCCACCTTCTCTCTTCTGTACTTTCCTTTTCTCTGCCAGTGGTTCCCAGGATCACCTCCCCAACCAACTGCTTGTACCCAAATCTGCTTATGGGAGAACCCAGACTAAGATATACAGAAGCTCCTGGTCAACAGGAGCTTGGGGAGCTTTTCTGAAGACACCCAATCTTTGGGCTGAGAATAAAAGAATAAGGAATTAGCCAGAAGGAAAGGTAGGGAGGAGGGGAGGCACATTCCAGGCAGGTTAGATTAGCCTGTGCCAAGGCCTGGGGTCCGCAGAGGGCAAGGAGTCCCAGGAGCTGTAGAACACGGTGTGACAGAGCTCAGGGCACACGGGCCAAGAGAGGTGACCCAGGGTGGGCAGAGCCACAGTAGGGAGCTCAGATTTTACCCTAAGATTCATGTGAGGCCACCAAAGGATTTTCAGCATGGGGGAGAAGCTGGGGCGAGTTGATATTTAGGAAAACAGGCCCAGAGGCAGTGTGGGTCTGTCAAAGATTGCACCGTTGGCTGTTCAAGTCTTTGCTGACAACCAGCGAGTGGGGAGACTGCCTGTGGGTGACCTTGCTGCCTACCCAAGATTTCTCTGATGAAGGCATATGCCTTCTGTTCCTTGAGGTGTGTAGTTTTCATCTTCTCGATGTCAGTGGCCAAAGGTGGCTGGTAGATGTCCTTTCTGCTGCACCTTCGTGCTCGGAACAAGGCAGAGGGGTCTGTGAAAGCAAGGACATAAGGACTGTCCCCCAGGGGGTGGTGGAGCTGCCCTCTGCTTTTGCAGCCAGGAGCCATTTCCCAACACTGCCCTCCACACCTCCGCCCCTCCATCCCCACACCCAGAATTCTGCCCCTTCTCCTTCCACAGAGAATTCTCCTTGTACTGAAAGCACAATGCTCCCCCCCCCACCCCCGCCGTGCTCTTGGACTCTGAGATAGATCCCAGTGCTCTGAAATTTTGATGGATGGAAGAAGGAGGGTAACTAATATTTCCAAGTCCTGTCATGTCTAATTCTAAGTATCTTCTTTTTCCAAGCCACTTTACTAAGCTATAATTTTCGTAAATATTCCCATTGGAAGTCTACAATTCAGTGATTTTAGTAGATTTATAGAGTTGTGCAACCATCACCACAACCTCATTGTACAACATTTTCATCAGCCCAGAAGGTTCCCTCATATCCCCATGAAGTCAGTCCCCACTCCCACCCTCAGCCCCATTAATTTGCTTTCTGTCTCTATAGATTTTGTTCCTGGATATTTCATATAAATGGAATCATGCAGCGCATTGTTTCTGGTGTCTGGTTTCTTTCACTTAGCATAATGGATTAGAGTCCATCCATGTTGTTGTGTAATTAGTATTTCGTTCCTTTTTTTGGTATGGATATACTCCTGTACGTTTTTATCCACTCATGTCTGGATTGTTCCTAGTTTTGCCTATTATGAATAATGCTGCTATGAACGTTCGTGTACAGGTGTTGGTATGGACATAGATTTTCATTTCTCTTGGGTAGATTCCTAGGAGTGGCCATTTGGCTGTTTCAAATGAACCTGCTGTGGACATGTAGCTACAAGTTCCTGCATGAAAATAAGTCTTCATGTCTCTGGGATAAATGCCCAAGAATGTAATCGCTGGGGCATATGGTAAGACCGTTTTTAGATTTGAAAGGAACTGCCAAACTCTTTTCCAGAGTGACTGTACCATTTTACATTCCCAGAAGCACTGTGTGAATGGTCCAGTTTCTCTGCATCCTTGTCAGCATTTGCTATTATCACCATTTTTCATTTTTCATCCTGATAGGGGTGTATTGTCCCCACTGTCTTTTGAATCTGTGCCTTTCTTTCCACCCCCACTACCAGTACCTATAATCTCTTGTCTGGACCTTTCCAGTAGTCTTTTGTTCATTTGACCCAACACTTCTGGTCTCCTAAAAGCAGTTATAGTAATGTTTCTCAAACCATAAGATAGATCATGCCTCTCGTATTTAGCCCTCCAAAACCCCAGCATTGACCCAGGTGCTACAAGGCCCTGCTCCCCACCCACCTCTCTGCCCTCATTTTGTTTTTTCCTCCCTCCCTTCTTCCTTCCTTTCTTAGAGAGAGTGCACACAAGAGAGTGTGCGGGGCAGAGGAAGAAAGAGAATCTCAAGCAGGCTCCATGCTTGGCACAGAGCCAATTAGAGGCTCGATCTCACAACTGTGAGATCATAACCTGAGCCAAGGTCGTGGGCTTAACCGACTGAACCACCCAGGTGTCCCTGCCCTCATTTTGAACCATTCTGCCCCTAATTCCCTATGCTTTGGCTACACTGTCAGTAGTCCTACAAAATGACAAGCCCTGTCCCACCTCAGGGCCTTTGCACGTGCCCAATGTGCAGTCCCTCCCTGCACCAGGCTCCAGGAACCAATGGAGGCACCACCTCAGCAGAGAGGCCTGTACTCTCCAGTTCTCTCCGTAAGTTCTCACATTGCACACTTGCATGTCTGCTTGTGTTGTTTACTTGTTTAATGCGTCTCCCCCAGTGGGCTGTGCTTTCCAAGGGCAAGCTGCTCCATCCAGTGCTGTGTTGCTTGGGGTGGGAGCAGGGATTGGCTTCAAATTGTCAAGAGGAAACCTTTTCAGGGTCATGAAGCTGCTCCAAATCTGAATTGAGATGATGGTTGCACAGCTCTATACATTTACTAAAATCAGTGAATTACACACTTACAGTGAGTGGATTTTATGTAAATCATGTTCCTGAGCCATCGAACTGCGTGGCACACAGCAAGTACTCCCTGAGTAGCTGCCAAAGGAATGACTAAATGAATATTTAATTGTTCTGGAAGCTGGTGTCTCCTTGGGCAAAAATTACTCTTTTATCTTGGGGAGAAGATTTTAATGGACCTTTTGGATCTGCAGACCCTACCCCAGAGTGGAAGGATACTCTAGGAGGTAACCCCGCTGTATAATGTCTGTACAAGAATGTAGGTATGTCTTTGGTTGATTTGTTTCTGTTTTCTTTTCCCTGAAAGTCAGAGTCTCTGCGTGGGACTATTTATTAGAGTGTTGATTCTGTTCTGTTTGCTTGTTTTGTGTGATGGTCTTGTTGTAGGCATTCTCTGGAGTGTGGGTTGAGAAGTGAGATATCAGGTTGCAGGGAAAGGTGGTGCTCCGTGGCCCTCCTCCAACAAGGGTCAGCATGGCTCTGTTCCAATAAAACTTTGTTTACCAAAACAAGTAGTGGGTTCCATTTGTGCCCTGGGCTGTAGCTTGCAGACCCTTGTCCTGGAACTCTTTGCAGCCCAGCTGCAAGCATGTTCTGTTTTCTAAAGGCCAGGGGCCTGGGCCTTGGGGGAGAAAGCTGCTTTCTTGGGATTACACAGAGAATGATGGCCATGCAGAGCACGGCCCCCAAGGGGCCTCTTTTGGCCAAGGGGTCCTGCTTGGGGGCAAGAGAGAGGGCTGGGGTAGAGAAGAAACAAGGTTGCCCTGGAGACAGGGAAGGAGTCATTTGTTTTTGGATGGGTCAGGGGTACTTCCCCAATCAGGGGTGAAGGAATGTTGGAGCAAGAAGGTCAGCGGCTGGGCCCTGTAGGGCTCAGCCTCATCAGTTTCCAGGTCCCTGCCTCTACCTGTGCACGATTACCTGGGCCAGACGGATGTCCTGGGAGGGAGGCCACGGGCTCGTCCTCATCCTCCACTTTCTTTAAAACCAACGCGAAGAAGGCAGCAAAGCCCAGCACCTGGGAAACACCCATTGTGAATCCCAGGCCCGAGCTGGCACCTATCAACTCCTGATCTGGGAGGAGTGAGGATCGGGGTCAAATCTGTAGAAACCTTGCTCTGGGGAAGTCAAGTGGGAACCAGCCCATCCTGTGCCAGGAGGGGGCGCGGCTGTGAGGCGAGAGGATCGGGGCGGGGCGGAGGGGGGTGGCAGCACCTGGCCACCAAGCAGGCACAGATAGTGGATCTTGGGCTTTCCGTACTTTTCAGACCAAAGCCTTTCCGCCTGCGCCCTCCTGCTGCCAGAGCTCTCTCTTATCTCTCCTACTACCTCAAGTACTGAGTTACATCTTCCTCCTCCCTCCGTCCCTCCTTCCTTCCTCCTGCACTGATTCACGGGCACATGCAGGGAAGGGGCAGAGAGAGGGAGAGAGAAAGAGAATGTCAGCACAGAGCCCCACTCGGGGCACGAACCCACGAACCGTGAGATACTGACCTGAGCCAAAATCAGGAGTCAGACACTTAATGGACTAGGCCACCCCAGGGGACCCTATATCTTCTGATAAAGGCTATTTGGGGCAGAACTGGGGACTAACTGGCAAAATGGGGATGAGGGATTTGGCACATCTTGTAAGTATAAAGAATCACTGTAAATGTCCCCTCCTTTTGCAGGTGCCCCACCTCCCCTGACACACACAGCATTCCTCCTCCCTGACTCTGTCCAGCAGGCCGGGGCTCAGTATTTCTCCAACTCTGGTAGTAACTTTACATTTCAGAAATAGGAGTGCATCTTCCAATTGATGCACACATTTAATGACTTGGTATTTTTCTTTTCTCAAGGTAAAGTTCTTGTAAATTGCTAGCCTGTCTCACAGTTAAAAGGATCTTAGAACTGAGGAAATACGGTTTTACTCATATTTTACACGTGTGCCCTAGGGCAGGATTTTGTGACCTTACCTTCCTAACCTTGGGTTCTCATACAACGGAGGCAAGGACCCTCCTGAGGGTGACTGTGACGGGGACGTACCACATCTTGGTAAGCCTCTAGGCCTGGCCTAGAGTCTCAGTCCCAGAGCCTCTGTCCCCAAACTCGGATTGTCTCGGCAGTTAATGTCATCATTGCCAACCAGGTGCTGTGTAAGCTTGTAATGAATAGATAAAGGGATGGTAGAAGCCTAAGGACAGGTCAGCTGGCAGGAGGGAAAGTGTGGGCACAGGGGACCAGGACAGCCTGACCTTCAGAGGCTGGGTGACAAACACACTCTCCACGAAGGAGACGGCCACGGAGAGGAGCCATTTGAGGGAGCTGGCCCGCCCGTAGTGCAGGCCGTAGAGCATGGTGAAGAAGGCCGCCACGCCGCTGGTGGCCGCCACCAGGAGCCAGCCCCCCAGGACACACCACCAGGGCAGGCCGCGAGGAGGCTTGCTCGCCATCGGGGAGCTGAAAAGGAGCAGGGTATGATCAGGGTGGCGCACCTACCGGGCTCAGGTTCACATGCCACCTCACCCACCAGCTGCATGACTGTGGCTGAGCTCCTTGACCTCTCAGACCTCAGTTTTCTCCTCTGTATCTCGTACCCGCCTCAAAGGGCTTCATTCTACATTCCATCCGGTTTACATACTTTTATTCTACTGAGGTCACGTTTATTCGGTGCTTTACACAGATTTGCTCCCATTACTCATGGGAAGCCTAGATGGCTGGTACTATATAATTTTTTAAACTTTTCTTTAATGTTTATTTATCTTAGAGAGACAGGGGGACAGAGGATCCAAAGCAGGCTCCGTGCCTTCGTTGCAGAGCCTGACATGGGGCTCCATCCCATGAGCCGTGAGATCATGACCTAAGCTGAAGTCTGACGCTTAACCAACTGAGCCACCCAGGTGCCCCGCACGTTTTTTTATTATGAAAATTTCTCATCCTACAAAAATCAGTTAGCACTACAAACCCTGAACAATTAGTTTCAACAGCCAAGGGATGGCTGTTAGACTCATTTCATCTACCTTCTCTTTCTCTCTCTCTCTCTCTCTCCCTCCTCTCCTCTCTGTCTCTGTCTCTGTCTCTCTCTCTCTCTCTGGGATATTTAAAAATAAATTCCAGACCTAATATAAAAGCATCCCTAATTACTTCAGAATATTTCTCAAAAATGGTCATTTTCTTGCTGAATGACAGTAATAAATTTTCACACCTATCAAAATTACCAATTCCTTAATGTTGTCTAATAACCTGTCTATATTCACATTTCACTGATTATCTTTAAAAATGTATTTTAAAAATGTTTTATCTTTGAGAGAGAGTGTGTGCACACGTGAGCAGGACAGGGGCAGAGAGAAAGGGACAGAGAAAATCCCAAGCAGGATCTGCACTTCCAGCAAAGAGCACAATGGGAGGCTTGATCCCACGAACATGAGAGTTGGACGCTTAACTGACTGAGCCATCCAAGCACCCCTAAAAATGTATTTTAAGTTTGACTTAGGAGATAGGAATTATCATTCCCATTTTACAGATGAGAAAACCGAAGCGCAGAGAAGTTGAGGGACTTGTCCAAGGGTGCACAGTTAGGAAACAGCCCACGTGAATATGGCTATACACTGTGAGGTGCTCTACAAAGGGCTAAAAACTGCCTTTTGGCAAACTGCCCTGTTCAAGGCCTTCCTCCCTGAATTTGTGCAGGAATCCTGAATCCCTTCTGCCTGCAAAGATCTGGGTGAACATCCTTCCAAGGTTTCCTGGGCTGCCTTCTCTCTGCAGGCCCCTCCTCTGGTGCCCACTCAGCACCTGGGGGAATGGATTACCTGGTGCGTGCCTGGGGCGGGGTGCCCAGCCGGCCCCCGAGGCGGCCCTTCAGGGTCTGCAGCTGGCTGAGGGCCCGGGCGTGGCTCTGGCACTGGGAGAGGCCGTGGGGCCCCACCAGCTGAAGCTCTTGCTCCATATGCTCCAGCTGAAGGTAGAGACACCGCCTGTAGGCATTGTCCTTCCGAGGGTCACTTGGGCGTGGCACCTGTCCTGGAGGACAAGGGAGAGAAAGCGCCTCAGCTGGTGCCGAAGGACAGAGCGGACAGCCTGCCAAAATGACAGCAGTGTTAGTGACGGCTTTCTTGTATCTAGCGCTTGCTGTGTGCCATGCCGTGAGAGATCTGGGCTCAGAAAGATGGGGAGAGGTACCAGGCTCCCATGGCCAGTTAGCACGCGTAGGCTGCTCTTAACCTTTTAGCAAGGGCACTCTCAAAGCTTCCTTCCACATGGGCAGAAGAGAACAGAATAAATGCCCATCACTTGCCACAAGAGCCAACCTTGGGCTAATCTTGTTTTGTCTCTGCCCCGCCCTCCAACATCCCCCACTTTTTTCTTCTTCTGGAATACTTTAGAGCAAATCCTAGACATGGTGGTATCTCATCAGCAAATATTTTGATATATACAAGATTTGCCTCCTGCCAAGATTTGCCTGGTGTCGGTCTTAGCCTTTTGTTTTCAACTTTGTTTTTTTTCTTAATCATGAAAAGGGTCCAGCCTACAAAAGCAGAGAGTGTGAGGACATGAGCCTGTACACACCCACGGCTCAGGATTACCAACTCGTGGCCACTCATGCTTCACCTGCACCCAGCCCGCCCTCTCTCCACGGGGATGATTTTGAAGCAAATTCCAAGGCCCAGGTCATGTCCCTAAATATCTCAGTATGCTTCTCCATGTGCTTCTAGGATGTGCTATAATGCTACAGTGTGCTTCTAAAAATAAAACCACGGTGTCATTGTCAGCCTTTGAAACGAGTGATGATAATCCCTTAATAGCACAAAATAGCCAGTCACTGGCCAAATTCCCTTGATCATCTCATGAATGTTTTCCTACAGTTGGCTTGTTCACATTTCGGCTTCCTAAAAAGTTAAACAAACAAAAAACCCATAAAGGTGTTTTTTGTTTTAAATGACTCATTGCAAGAAAGAAACAACGTTGACTTTTCCACTGTTGTCCATGTATTTAAGGGACGCATGGCCTCTTCCAGCGGAACCAGGTCTGGGTCTCTGACCCTGAGCTGGGAGGCGGGCACCCAGGGACACCTTCTCCTGGGACAGTAAAGAGCGCAGGTCCAGCGTTTGTCTTTGCAAAGGGTACGTGAAGCCAGATATGGGAGGTGACAGGAGAGAGCACCCTTGCCCCTCAGCTCCCCGGCAGTCACCAGTGAGAAGTGAGCGGGAAGGTAACCCGCCGTGTGAAGAAAGGTGCAGCAGGGCTCGGGCTAGATGCAGGGGAAGGTCTGGGGCAATGTCGACTCTGTCTCCTTGACTCAGGCCTCCTCCCTCACCCTCCTTCCTGGGTCTGCCTAGCCGAGGCCACAGCTACGGGTTCTGACATCAACAGCCTTCAGGTTGCAAGCCCTCAGGCAGTGTTTCTGGAAGATACCATCACTCCCTATCAATCATAACACCACTGAAGACCTGCTTTGTATCAGGCTGAACACGTGTCTTGTGACCTCATTCAGTCCTTGAAATGAGCCAAGAGGCTGGATGGATCAATCCTCCCGTTTCATAGGGGAGGAAGCCAAGTCGCAGGTTGAGCAACTTGCCCAAAGTTGCACAATTGCTGGTGCGGCTGTGAGAGCCCCAGGACCTGGCTGGCTCCAGAGTCCACGTTCTGAGGCCTCTGCTAGGAAGACCAAGCCCCAGACTCAAGGCCAGACGTCCAGTGCAGGCATCAGTGGAGCTCCTGCAGAGTCGGCCTTCATAGGCAGCCCAAGCCCAGCTCTCTGGAGCATGGGGGTCAAGGTGGGGCTGACCGTGGGGTCAGCGTGGGCCCGGCCATGAGGGCCGTAAGTGTTAACAGTGAGGAGTTGGGATCTTGTCTTGAGGGCACTGACTCTCCACACTCGAAGTGTGCTCAAAAGTTGCCTAAGTGACTGGTTAAAATGCAGATTCTGGCCTCAGCCAGAAGCTAATTCACTATATCAGTGGTGGGACCAAGAGTTTATGAATTCAAATTCCCCATTCTGTAGACTCCGTGTCTGTATTCTAAACAAGATTTACACAGTGATCGGCCTTGTGTGTTAAAAATGGCAGCATTCTTAGCCCACGCTATCCAGTATGATAGCCACTGGCCCCATCAATTAAATTAAAATTAATTAAAATTACCATTAAAAAATTCAGTTCCTTAGTCACACTAGCCACATTTCAAGTGCTCAGGAGCTAAATGGGGCCAGTGGCTGTCATACCGGATGGCACTGATACAGAACATTGCCAGCACTGTGAGAAGTTCTATTGGACAGCCTGTTCCGAACCTTGGCAACATCGATGTGGGTGGAAGATGAACAGAAAAGGGGCAAGTGGGGAGTCAGAGAGAGTAGTCCAAACCAGAATAATGTGCCATATATAGAACTCAATAAAAATGAAATGATGTTACTAAATTTTAGCTGAATACTGTTTCAAAAAGCTCTGAGTTTGAGACCTGCTGTTTTTCTGCCAGAGAATTAACCCAGTATTAAAAGGGTGTTAAAGACACACAAGTACCAAACGGAGATTTGCTCCCAGAAGGGTTGGAAGAGAATGGAGGAGTGACTTCTCACCCTGCCACTCCGTGTTCTTTACTGTCTTTCTACTGCCCTGTCCACCATCTTGTGCCCTGCCCCTTACATTTGGAAATGGGTCTGGTTTGACTTTGCACCCCCCAGCACTTCACAGAAAGGAAACTGAGGCGTGGAGAATTGAAGTAACCTGCCCCACATCCCACAGCCCGTTAATCGCAGAGCCAATACCCAGAGTTGTCAGGGTGGCCAATGCTCCCCTTAACACATAGGCCAATGCTCCCCTTTCTGCTTTGTGCATTCCATCATGACCTGCTGTGCTGACGTCATCCCATTCACATTCGTTGTGTGCTTTCTATGTGTTGCATGGGGCCAGGCATGAGGCAGATGGAGACAGGACAGGGACAGGCTCCCACCTCACAGAGCTCACGCTCCAGCAAGGTTGCTGTAGATTTTAAATAGCTCTTCACACAAGTCACAATGTGGCAGCAGGCACTGTCAGAGCGACGCAAGAGAAGCTTAGGGGCTAAAGGGTATGTGTCTGGAGGCCCCGTTGTGGCACTGGGGGTGGGGCTGCTCCCCTGAGGAAGGAGTGCTTAAACCAAGACTAAGGCCTGATTGGGAATTAGCTAAGAGAGGAGAAAACACATTCTAGATGAAAGACCAAGCACACATGAAGGCCTTTGGCGGGAAGGCAGCTTGGCGTTGTGAAGAAAGGGGTTGCCTGTGTACAGAGAGGGAGGTGACGGCAGGTGGTTGCAGGGGAGGTCGGTGAGAGACACTCCATAGGACTTCTCGACTCCCTAGTGATCCAGATGCAGCCCAAAGACCTGTCTCCACCCGGTCTCCTTTCCCAGATCAGAAACATCAGGACTTACCTTCCACTTGTACAGACCCAAGAGTGAGTGTTAAAGAGTCCTCTCTCTGCTTGGCTTCCTCCCAGGACTCCTGCCCTACCATGTTCTGCACACAGATGACATCTTCCACCAAGGCCAACAGTTGGTTGATGTCCATCAAGGTCACTGACTCCCAGCCAGAGGCAGGTGCTGGCACCTTCAGAGCTTTAAACAGGGAGCTGACGAGTCTCCACATATCCTGCAAGTGAGCCCAGGTTGGGTAAGGGGAACGTGAGCTATAGGTGATGGGGCAGGATAGTGGTCAAGAGAATTCACCCCAGGGCTTGGCGGTCTGGCTTTGAATCCCAGCTTTGCCCGCTGAGATGTGACGTTGGACCACCCTGAGCTTCCATTTTGTCACCTATAGAGTCCCTCTTCTAGGATTTGAACTGATACATTCCAGGCTGTATTTCTCAAAGTGTGGCATGTAGTAGGTGCTCAGTAAATGTTTATTGGTGCATGAATGCAGAAGAGTCACTTCCATGGGTTTCTATGATAAAGGTGTAATATTTCATACACACAGGGTTCCCAGAAATTGTAGGTGCATACATGTAGGTGTTTTTGTGTATGTATGTGTGCACGTGTGTGTACATATACATGTGTGCAAGTGTATGTATATGTTTGTTTATGTCTTTGTATATGTATATGCACACACGTGTACATGTCTGTAGGTGTGTGCGTGTATACATGTGCACCTGCGTGATGCCTATACATGTGTATACATGCACACGTGGTGTACATGTGTGTGCACGTGTGCACATGTAAACATACATGCACGTGTGTATGTGCACGTGCACACATGTGTGTGTAGTTGATGAATCTTGGTGACTGATGCTGTCAGACAACGTGGGGTCGCCAGGCCTCAGGCCTCAGTTCTCCCTCCGCCATTTCTGCCCAGGCTAGAACACCCCTCCACCGCCAAGGTTGAAGACATGCCTTGGTCACCACTTCAAGTGTCAGAAGGCCATCCTCCATGGACTGCAGTGAGGGGGCCAGGCTGGGGGAGCCCCTGTCCCATTTCCCAGCATTCTGCTCCTTGGTGATCCGAGGACGAGTGTTTCGAAAGATCTGAACGATCAGGAGGTTGATGGGGAACATGAGGAGAGAGCTCTCCAGTCCAATCATCACTTCCTGCCAAGTGAATTCAATCTTACCTAGGACAGAGGAGGGAAGGGGTCAGTGAGAGAGTCTCCACCACCACATCCAGAAGGGGGCTGTGCAGTAAGGACTCACATTGCCCACAGAGACGTCTGGCCCTAGAGTGGCTCCTGGGAGGTGACCTCTAAGCTCTTGGGTTGTTCTGCCCGGTAGGTACACCTTTGTTTACCTGGGGTCTTGGGCCACACTCTGTAGTCTATGTTAACAGTGATTAGTGGTGAGGGCCTTGGCCACACAGCATCACCTCAGCCTCTGGAGGGGCTGGAGGCCAAGGTCAGCCATGTGGAGGTCAGCTATGTCTGTGTGAGCAAGCCCCAATAAAAACTCTGGATACCAGGGCTCAGGGGAGTGTCCCTGGTTGGCAGTATTCCATGTGTGTTGTCACACATCATTGTCAGGAGGAGTGAGCATGGTCACAGATCACCTGTGGGGAGAAGACAACTGGAAGCTGTGTACCTGCTCTCCCCCTGCCCCAGCCCCACGCGCCTCTTTCCTTTCCTGATTTTGACCCGTATCCTTCCTCCGTAATGAGTGTAACAGTGTTTCTGATGTCTGTGAGTACTTGTTGAATTATTGAATTGGAGGGTGGTCGTGGGACCTCGGGAATGATGTGGCACTACCCCTGACCGTCATGACGGTGCGAGTTACCCAAGTCCATCTTTTGCTCAGCTGGGTCCTTGGGAACACCCCAGAACATGATGCTGGTCAGCATGGTGCAGAGGAGCATGGAGAAGCAGCAGGACACCCTCTGGACGCGGGTAAAGTTGCTCCGAGCTGAGCAGCCGAAGACAGAATACCAGATGTGTCCATCCTGGAAGCCTGTGGAGGTCTTCATGAGAAACAGGTGGCTGTGAAGAGGCAGGGAGAGAAGAACAGGGATTGGAGAAGGCTGGTCTCTTCGGAGCAGTCCTGGGATGCGAGGGAAGGGCTTGTTTCCAAGATTTCTCCTCTACTGTCTCTAGTGTGGGAGACATACGGCACCTTAGCATCATTCAGAGTTAATGGTGGGGGCTCTGCACAGAGTGAGTTGCAATCCTAGATGGCCCTGCTGCTCGTCGTGTGTCCTTAGGCAAGTTACTTTACTCTTTCCACATCAGTTTACTGGTCTGTAAAATGGGGATAATAACATAATCTGCCTAATGGGACTTTTGAAAGGTTTGTGATCATATTTGTCAAGCATTTGGTAAAGTAGCTGGCATATATGTGAGTGTTCATCAGTGTTAGCAAATTATTTTTGTTATAATTTTTTTAACGTTTATTTATTTTTGAGAGAGAGGGGCAGAGAGAGAGAGAGAGAGAGAGAGAGAGAGAGAGAGAGAGAGAGAATCAGAAGCAGGATCCAGGCTCTGAGCTGTCAGCACAGAGCCTGATGCCGGGCTCAAACCCACAAACCATGAGATCATGACCTGAGCTGAAGTCGGATGCTTATCCAACAGCCACCCAGGTGCCCCTAGCAATTATTTTTGTTATAATTTTCATACAGTAGTTAGCTATACTATTAGGTTAATTATAATTAGTGCATTGGAGGATACTGGTTAAAAATTCCAGGCTATAGGTTCAGGCTCAGTTTGAGAGAATAAAAATTGCAAGACAGGGTTTCTGGAAATGGCACCATATTCTCCTTAAGAATCTGTGTTATTTCCCTGTGAGCAGAATGTAATCTAATCAGGGGCCCTGCTTCTCCTGAGTGTGCAGAACTGATGCTCCCAGCTGGCGCCCATTCTGGTGGCCAGTGCCAGCACCCCTCAGAGTTGTACTTTGACTGTCATTCTGTAATTCGTGAGTGGACTGGACTCAGAGTAAAGGTGCATAAAGAGATAGGTCAGCTGCCAACAACAGTGATTTTCCACGTGGTTGTTCTTTCCATCGTTCTATTCATAACTCACCAAATATTTGGTGAGCCTCGTGCTGTGTGCCCCGTGCTCTGCTGGGCACCAGGATTCATGGGGAAGTGACACAGTCCTGCCTTCAGACACCCCTTTGTCTCATTTCCAGGCATCGCACGTTTGATGATCTGCTCCTGTGACCGAGCACTTACTCTGAGCGCTCGCCGTGCTAAGTTTGCTCCCCACATCATTTCACAGGACGCGCACGGGTCCCCGTGGGGTAGGCACACCAAACAACTCCTTTTTCAGATGTGGAAGCTGAGACCTGGAGAGGTGCAGTGACTCTTCCAAGGTCGTGCAGCAAGTCAGTAGCAGCATGTGGAACTGTGCAGTGTGCCCACATCTGTTACACTTCTCCTGGGGTCCAAGTCTCTCGGACTCAGACTTTTTCTCTTTGCAGGCTGGGCTGTTCGGAGTGGCAGCTAGGAGGGAAAGTCACCTTTCAGTAAATGCACTGGAAACAGACTTTGTTTTTGAACCTAACTCAGAAGCCATTTAAAGTAGAGGTCACGGGGCGCCTGGGTGGCTCAGTCAGTTAAGTGTCTGACTCTTGACTTCGGCTAAGGTCATGATCTCAGGGTTGTGGGATCGAGCCCTGCATCAGGCTCTGCACTGAACATAGAGCCCAGTTAAGATTCATTCCCCGTCCCCCACTCATGCACTCACTCATTCCCTCTCTCTCTCTCTCTGTCTCTCAAAAATAAAACAAAAATAAAGTAGAGGTGACAAATTCACATACCTAAAAGGACCTGGGTAGACACAAACAAATGAAGTAAATGAGTGAAGTGAGTTGGGAGTAAGATAATATGGAGTGGGGGCACCTGGGTGGCTCAGTCGGTTAAGCGTCCGACTTCAGCTCAGGTCACGATCTCGCGGTCCGTGAGTTTGAGCCCCACGTCGGGCTCTGGGCTGATGGCTCAGAGCCTGGAGCCTGCTTCCGATTCTGTGTCTCCCTCTCTCTCTGCCCCTCCCCCGTTCATGCTCTGTCTCTCTCTGTCTCAAAAATAAATAAACGTTAAAAAAAATTTTTTTTAAAAAGATAATAGGGAGTGGGTGGGGATTGTGGCAAAACAGAGTGTACATGGCCTGTATAAGAGGAAAGCTGGTCCCCAGCTCTAGCAGATTGGTGCCATGCAGGAACATACTTGCCGCATTTTCATACTTGCCGGGTTTTTGTGGAGTCTCTTGATTTTCTAATAATGGTTAGGAACAGACTGAGTGTCCATCAATAGGAGGATGGCTGAATTAGTTGTGGGACATCTGGTCTGTGGATTATCATGCAGCCAATAAGGAAGAGTTTGACTCAAACACACTGTCTTGGAAGGATGTTCATGGTGTACCATCAAAGAAAAAGGGTGACATAGTAGGAGTAGTTCCATTTTAAAAGATATGAAATAAATGGTCTGTGGTGTTGTATGTGTGCACATGAGTGTGTGTGTGTGTGTGTGTGTGTGTGTGTGTGTATGTGTGTGTACATTTGTATTTGCGTTGATGTGTTTGGGCAGATGTGGAAAGAAGGAAGTAAAGCTAAGGGAGACACGTGCTGAAACACCCGTGTGGAGTAAAACAGCATGAAGAAGGAGCGCCAGATGGCCAGACATGGAATTGCCTTTCAAAATCAGGCTGTTCAGTCACATAAAACATATTATTGTACGACACATATAAAGAAATACGGATAACCGTTCTAACCGTTTTCACCACGTCAAAGATCATTCTGTGTCACAGGATCCATGTCCCTCCAGGGCCCCTCAGTCCCAACAAGAAAAACTGATTGGTCATTAACGTCACACATTTGAAGCTATCCAGTCCCCATAGCTGAAACATGCTTTTGTTTGGCTTCACCTGGATTGCAGTGCACCTTCCCTAAAGATGAAAGAATAAGGTGAACAGCATTTGCTTGAAAAGAAGAAAGTACCTGAACTGTTTCCTGTCCTGCTCTGTGGCCACCGGAAATTCTTTGTCGAGGACGCAGTCTCCGACATCAATGGACAGCCATGAGTTGCAGAGGAAATACCACTTCCGGTTCGTTGCCAGGTCATGCACCAGCACCCGGCTCACGTACCTGCAGAAGGGACCCGAGCTTTTGAGGACAAGGTTGGGAGGTGAGGCTTCTTTGGATACCACGAAGGTAACACCTTTGCAAACCTGAGCCCAAGAACGAGAGCTCCTGAAAAGAGAAACTGTATTTTTCTTCATTTTCCTTGGCGCCTTGGCCAAAATGCCCCGATCAGCGGGTGAATTTGGCCTCACGTGGGGAGCTCACGGAGATGCTGCTGCAAGAGGGTACCTTCTGAAACTATTTACCCTAGTGCAGGGCAGCAGGCCCAGGGCCAGCATCCAGATGCAAGTGAGGAAAGCCACGTTGTCTAAATTGTGTGCGTTCAGGGAGGTGCAGACTCGGGCGCACAAAACCTCGTCTTCCTGCCGGCTTCCACCCAGAGAACGAGCCGTCTATTTTGGACTCAGGACTTCATGGATATCAATCATCTAACCTGATTTAGGTCTTTGAGGCCCACGTAAGGAATGAGATCATCTCGCCTCTGCTGGGATGGGAGATGCCGGAGCAGCCATTTCCCCTGTTGCCTTATGGCCAGTAAGAATAGTGATAGGTATCAACAGCCACTCTCTGCTGAGCATTTACTGCGTAATGCGGACTGTGCTCGGAGGCTCTGGACGCGCGTCTTCTCGCTTCCAGGAGGACAGCCCTGTCAGGCATGCAAGAGCCTCCTCTGTTGAGGTCACACAGCCTCCGGGGGAGGCCAACATCCAGTGACTGATGGGTGCAGTGCCTGGGTGTGGTCAAGACCTGGGCATCTCAGCCCGACTCGGAACACTCCAGAGCTCCCCGTGGGGGTCAGCCATGCTGTTGTACTGCATCAGAGCTCTGCCCCCTCTGCTCCTCCTGCTTCCTTCTCTCCCTGCCCAGGGGCCGGTCCCAGGCACCCTGCATATTCAACTCTATCTCCGAGTCCAATGTACAGCCCTTGAAGTAGTAATGTGTAATCCCTTAGGTAAATTAAAGACAGCAATGTAAGTGCTGTGTTTTTCTAAAGTTGCAAGCCTCTGATGGGGGGGTCAGGCTGGAAATGACTCATCTAGGTGGCTAGTTTTGGTCTCACACAGAAGGGGCAGATTCTTGGCTCTGAGCTTGCCAGCTGTGTGACCTTGGGCAAGTCACTTACCTTCCCTGGGCTTGGATTTTCCCACCTGCAAAACAAGGATGAGGGTACTTGTCCCTGAATGAGAGTACTTGGTCATTGTTGAGGAGCCAGTGAAAAAGGGCACAGAAACAGGAAGGCTTAGTCTAGTGCTTAGCAGGGGCGGCTGTTCCTGCCTCTTCCACTAAAGAATCAGCCCAGTGTCTCATTAGTCCCCTCTTATTGGGCAAGGTTTGTCTTCACAGCGGGTACCTATCCCCATTTTACAGATGGGGAGCTGGGGGCTCAATGACAGGTTGATGCTGCAATGTGCCAAGGGTGAGCTAACACTGGACGCCAGGGTTGCAACTTCCAGTCCTTGTAGCTACTGATCCCATCTGTGTGGCTCATGGATGGGTGGGCCTCTCCAGCCCTCACTGTCCTTATCGGTGAAGTGGGGATCCATTCTATGTGTTTGCGGAGGCTTGTGTGGATCAGCCAGGTGGCACTTGCACAGCCCTGGGCTGGCACTTAGGGGGTTCTCGTGGTGTGCCGCCCCCCCCCCCCCCGCCCCGTGACTTACCAGGATGGACGGTCCCCTGAGTTGTCATGCCACAGCCGCAGACTCCTCAGCTCCCCCAGGGGGAACAGGGTGGAGAGTAAGAAGACATCTACTCCTCCTCGCTCAAAAACTGGGATGTCAGGATCTGACAGGTGGTGGGGTTCACTCTCTCCATCCAGGCCATATAGGGTGATAGTCACCTGAAATCCAGAGACTAGGAGAGGCCGACTCCCCCTGGTAACCAGGCCCTGCTGGCCGTGTTTCCTTGGAAGTGTCCAAAAACCAGTGAAAACCAACATAGCACGGCCCCTTCATTCTCTCTTCTCCTCCCATCTTGGGCCTACTGAATTATTTTTCAGGTGTATGAAGATTTGGGGTCACACTGTCTGCATTTATGTATTCAGCGTGAGTTATAAAACGCTTCCTGGTAACTTTTTCAAACTTCCCATGTACTTATTTGTAAGGGCTTTAGGGTAGGGACTGATTTCTCCCCCTAACAGTTATATTCCCAGTGTCTCCCAGAGTACCTGGCCCTGAGACAATGCATGAGTGCCCATTGTCTTGAAAATGCATATTCCTAGGCCCCCCCTCCAGACCACTCAACTGAAAATCCTGGGGCCAGGGCCCAGGAATCTGTTTTTCTGCAGCTGTCCAGGTGATACTGATGGCTGATTTCCTGAGCAGAAACAGCCACCATACTGCCATCTGTGTTCTGCCCACGTCTGTCAGCCTCACCACTGCAGCATCCCTGCACCCACGTCCAACTGCCAGCAGCTGTCTCTTTCCTGGGGTTTCTTGGGCTGTTAGAACAGAGACTGGAAGTGCCAGAGGATTAATGGCGATACATGCTGTTCTCCACCAGTGACTGATGGGATTCGTGGGTAAGTGACCCAGTTCCCCCAGCCATCAGTGGGGTGACTTTGAGGCCCATGTTGCTTACCATTTTGCCAAGTTCCATAGTGGGTTTAGGCTCCAGCTGCCCAGAGAGGTAACGGATTTGATAATGCACCCCTTATCAGTTCTTTCTCTTCCCTATCAGCTTCCCAGTCCCCTACTGGGGTGTCCTAGGGTCCCCCTCTCAAGGCAACTACTTATGCTTCCACAGCAGGGTTCATCCACTATAGACATCCTGGGCCGGATGATTCCTTGCTCTGGGGGCTTTCCTGTGCATTGTAGGATGTTTAACAGCACCCCTGGCCTCTACTAACCATCCAAACTAAGACGATGTCAAACGGACATGTGGCCCAACTCTCCAGAAAGAGAAATGGCCTGTGGATCGTAGGTTTTCACGTCTTTCCTATAAGGTAGTCTCTTTAGTGTCAAACAGAAATAAGATGAATGTTTCATTCGATGGATGAAATTAATTCCTATGTTTATTCAGTGAACAGTTACCGAGCTCTTACTTTATGTTAGCCACCTGGTTGAGGACCTAAGACACAGCAATAAATAAAAATAAAACAGATGCAAACATAAATGAAAATAAGATTTAAAAAGTAACAGACAGATGCCCCACTGTAATGAAGCTCGATATCATTTTTGAAAAAACAATGGAGCTTCCTCTGAGATAGTAGACACAGTGCCAGTGGTTCTCAAAGTGTGTTCCATTGAGCCCTCAGTTTGAGTAAAGGAATCTTGGAGGCTGCTGTCAAGATAGTGTATCGAGATGAGGAACATCGCACAGGCCAGACTTAACTCAGGATGCCGAAGCATTGCAGGGACCACCTGCTGTATGCTCCACAGCCAAATGTTCACGAACCTCAGAGAATTGATAAGTAAGTGAAATAATTTCTTTACTACCTCTCGTCAGCCTGCTCCAGGACAGATGGCTCAACCTGACCTTTTAGCTAGATGCCAGCTAATCAGTTTACCCCCAAAAATCTAAGACTCCTTGTTTTCAAATGGGAGGCATTGTTCCTTTCTTTGCTTTCTCCCTTCTCTCTGAAGAATTTTGTTTTTGCTCTACCCATTGATAACAGTTTGCTGACTCTTCTTATGTGAGCAAATTTGCATGCAGGTTACTAACTGTCTGAGTTATTCTTTGATAGGGATAAGGGAGATGACCAGTGTCATTGTGCTAGGCCCCATCTCTCCCTTAACAAGTTCCTACTTTATCTTTTTAAATATTGGGGCTTGGGGTGATGTTTTGTTTGCCAAAAAGATTCTTTCCTGTAAAAAAATGAGAAGAGGAAAAAAAAAAATCCTACAATACCGTATTCACTATGCTAACGTGACTCAACAGTGGGCCAGCAAGGGCTTTGCTGGGAGTGGCACACTGATCAACCGGGGCGGAGGGGGGGGGTAGTCTTGGATGGACAGGTACCTTCGAGGAAGTGGCTGCCCCTCTCCGGTGTCCAGTGTAGACTGTCACCAGGTAGTGGTACTGGGCAAAGGGATCGTTGTCCTCCAGCACTGTGACCTTCACCTGGACAGAAGGATGGCGTTAGGAGGGCCCTGTTCAGTGGGTTCATGCACTACACAGCAGCCAAGAGTGAGCTGGGCATTCATGACAAGGGAAGAGAGCAAAATTATGTATGTTATTTATTCATTCCATTGGGTGAGAACAAGTAAAATAAAAAACTTTTAAAATAAAATAGTACAAAATGCATTTCATATTAACTATGACTCAAAGTAGTCAAACTGGAAATGAACTTGGTATTAAGGTGAGAACGTTCAGTGTTTGATCTGGAGAATGATACAAACTCTGTTTATCTAGAATTTCTAACATTGGTAACCAGATTGGGACTCTAAGGGAATTTAAAAGGAAGGAAGGCTAAGGTGGTTTAGCAGCAAAACAAAACAAAGCTGGACTAGAGGTCGCAGTGGGCTCTGTGGTGAGCCGTCCAGATCTCCCAGCAGTGGACGGTTGTCTGCTCCAGTTGTCTGGGATGTGACAGCCACCTCTACTGAGGTCATATGCCCTCCTGGGGAGGCTGACGTGTGAAGGCAGATTGATGTGGTATCTGGGCATGCTCAAGACCTGGGCATCTCGACCCAACCCAGGGCATCTCTGGAGCTCCCAGCCCAGCTTCCCTTTCTCTCTCTCTCTTTCTTTCTTTCTTTCTTTCTTTCTTTCTTTCTTTCTTCCTTCCTTCCTTCCTTCCTTCCTTCCTTCCTTCCTTCCTTTTTACTTTTATTGTTTTAATTTACATCCAAATTAGTTAGCATATAGTGCAACAATGATTTCAGGAGTAGATTCCTTAGTGCCCCTTCCCCATTTAGCCCATCCCCCCTCCCACCACCCCTCCAGCAACCCTCTGTTTGTTCTCCATACTTAAGAGTCTCTTCTGTTTTGTCCCCCTCCCTGTTTTTATGTTATTTTTGCTTCCCTTCCCTTGTGTTCATCTGTTCTGTGTCTTCAAGTCCTCATGAGTGAAGTCCTGTGGTATTTGTCTTTCTCTGACTCATTTCGCTTAGCATCATACCCTCCAGTCCCATCCACGTAGTTGCAAATGGCAAGATTTCCTTCTTTTTCATTGCCGAGTCATACTCCATTGTCCATACACACCGCATCTTCTTTGTCCATTCATCCTTCGGTGGACACTTGGGCTCTTTCCGTACTTGGGCTGTTGTGGACAGTGCTGCTTCTCTTTCTGCTCGTCCTGCCTCCTTCCCTCCCTTTCCAGGGCTGAGCGCAGGCACTCCTTGTGAAACACCCTGCACACTCAGCTCCGCTGCAGAGTCTCTTTCTTGGGAACCAAGCGACAGGGGAGGCGCTTAAAGTATTAATGTTGAATCCCTCGTGTGAATCGAAGACAGCAGTATAAATGCTGTAACTCTGAGCTTATTAAGCTTTGTGCCACCTTCACATCCTGAGAGGTGTTGCTTTGTGTGGGGAGGGCGGGAAATGGAGAATATTTCAGAACTTTGTGACAGTGCATCCTTGCAAGCATTTATGTGCTCACTCAGACACAGAATTTTACTGAAGGCTCTTTAAATGTCAGATACGGTGCACATATTAGAAAAGTAATCAGAACTTTGTTGTTGGCAATTTGTTTTTCTCGTTTCTATCCTCAGAGCTGTTTTATGGTCAGGCAGATCTGGGTCTGAATTCTGGCTTCTTGGAGGTGACTTTGGACCAGTTAGTTGCCCTCCCTGATCTTTGGTCTTTTCCTCTGTAAGGTGATAGAGGCACTGTCCGGTTAAGGGTGGACTCAGAAGACCCGGCTTGTCCATACCCTACACATTTCAAAGAAAGACCTGGATCTTGGCCAGCTCTTGAAAGATAACCCCTGAGTGCTTGGAATCTCCTGCATGATGAGTGTCCTTTTTTTTTTTTTTAAACGTTTATTTATTATTGAGAGATGGAGAGACACAGAGCATGAGCAGGGGAGGGGTAGAGAGAGGGGGAGACACAGAATCCAAAGCAGGCTCCAGGCTCTGAGCTGTCAACACAGAGCCTGACGCGGGGCTCGAACTCACGAGCTGTGAGATCATGACCTGAGCCACAGTCGGTTGCTTAACCAACTGAGCCACCCAGGCGCCCCAAGTGATGAGTGTCTTTGAATACCTTGGTCCACACCAGGTAGTCTCTGCTAACAGTCTGATTTATGATGAGGGCTTTGGGCCATGCTGTATCAGTCTGACCTCTGGGTGGTGGTGGTGATGATAGGTGATTTGTTGGAGACTGAGTGACTGACCTCACTTACTCAGTGGGCACTCCATATGTCTGTGGCTGACCCCCCATTAAACCCTGGACCCCAGGCCTCAGGTGAGCTTCGTATGAACTGTCACACGCCATTGCTAGAGAATGCCGTCTGTCCATACAGCTCTCCTGGGGAAGTAGTCGGAAGCTCTTGCCAGATCTCTCCTGAACTCTTCCCTTTTCTGATTTTCATCTGCATCCTTCATTGCAATAAACCATAATCATGAGTATCACAGCTTTTCTGAATTCTGAGAGTCTTCCCAGCAAATCGCTGAACTTGAGGTTGGTCTTGGGGCCTCTCAATCTTCTTCTTAGAGGTGAAGTGAGCATTAAATGGGATAATCACTGGCATTTAGTAAATCCTCAATAAATGGTCAGTAGAATAATCCTCCTGACAATTTGATGAGAATGGACATTTTATATACAATGAGGCTGAGAAGCTGGCTTGCCTGGGATGACCTGGCTTTGCTGCTGGCCCGTTGGCTCCCCACCTGAGCTCCATCCCCTGAAGTTCCTGCAAGGGAACACCCCCTGCTCCTTCCTCCCATTCCTGCAGACCATGCAACCTCACCTTGGCCTGATCCTGAGCGTCCTTCCTCCTTGCCCAGATCACCACCAGCACGTAGGCCACGCAGAGGCAGCCCACGGTAGTCACAACCACGGGGTTGTCTTCAAAGGTGGCAAAGAGCTCGATGGTCTGGCGGACGTCGATGGCATTGGGCATCACCAGGAACGTGCTTCCAAAGAAGGTGAGGTGGTTGCAGAGGCAGTGTGTCTGGGAGGGGGTGGTCCGTGGCCCCACCTGCAACCCCAAAGAGGCCCTGGTAGGAATGCCAGCACGTCTCTGGCTCACTAAAGCCCAAGGGAGGTGGAAAGTTCCCTGAGGAGGCCTGGGGAGACCAGCTCTAGGATTCTCTTGAGATTTTTTAGTTAGCTAAAAATCTTTAAATGTCAACAATATTATCTATAACAAGTATCTTTGTACCCGTCATTCTCAGTGGGCACCTTGTATCTCATGAGTCATCTTTGCCCTTTTAAAGAACTATTACGGGTGAAGGCGAAGTTCCCTCTATCCCCCACCTTCCATTAGCAGCCATTGTCACAACTTTGGGTGCACATGATTCCATTATATTCTCCGCCCGATGCTCACTCGTTGGACAGATATGTATTGAGTGCAAAATCTGTGCCAGGCAATAGGCTAGGTGCTGAGAGGCCATCTAGGGTAGTCAACTCATCTCAGGTTTCCAGGGACTTATCTATTTCTAAAAATGAAAGTCCCAAGTCCTGGGACACGCTAGGGTGGTCGGTCATCTCACACTGAAGATAAAAAACAAAAACAAAAAAACAAAAAACTGATACTGGAGAATCATGTAAAGAAAAGGGAAGGGCAAATGTTTAAATCCTGAACTGGTGTCTTAGCACCAGGAATGCGCTCCCTGAATTTCACCCCTCTTAGGTTTAGGCACCAGGGGCCCCTCGCCTGGGCTCATGCTTTGAGTGCGTGCTGCTCTAGCTATCCTCAGGCAGCACCTGTCTGCACAAGACAGGGAGCTCGGGGGCCCCAGGGACGTGCCCACCACAGCACATAGCACTCACCGTGTCTAGGGAAAGGCTCTAGGTGACCCTGAGGATGACGCCCTCAAATTTTGCAGCGTAGATGTCTCACTTGTTTTACCCTAGTCCTGGCCCTGGGATTCCCCCTTCTCGACTATGGTTTGGGGACCTGGACCTGGAATCCCTTGCTTCTAGGGCGTGCACAGCCCTGTTCCTCAGGATCACTCTTCTCTGGTGGACTGGCCACCGGTGTGCCCACCCTCTGGCATGAGGGTGGCAGGATGTGGCTATGGGGGGCAAGGTGTGTGGATGGAGCTTGGGTACATGGGCCCCTGTGGTACAGGACCATAACATTGGGGCCAGGGGTGGGGGTGGAGACAGGAATGGACCAGGGCTGGGGGCCCCCATCTGTGTTCTTAATTCACACCTTGCACTTAAGTCCTTTCCTAAATCCTTCTGTCAACTTTCAGTTACCCCCCAGGGCCATTTGGTGGGCAGAGATTATGTTCAACCCCACAACTCAGTGCCACTTTTCACTTCAGGGTCTACCAGGAGGTGGTGAGGTGGGAGGGGTGGGGAGCAGGAAACACTGGCATGCAGAAAGTTCTCCGCTCAGCTCAGCGCATGAGGAAGGACCTGCTGCAGCCCAAGCTGCCCCAGCAGGTAACTCTTGTCTCTTTTCCTTAACAAGCCACCCAGCAGAGGGGTCACTTGGGCATGACACCAAGTGTTTATTGACAGATTTCACATGGCCCTTAGTTCCGTGTTTGCTTCATTGTTTTTCTCACTGTTTCCCAATCCTGGTCAGCGCTTGTCATGCAGCTGTGGGCCTTACGGGAACGCCTGGGGCACTCGGAAGGAGTGGAGATGGTTTCAGAGAAGAAACCAAGCAGGTGCCAGTGACAAGACCATGTCAGCGCTGGGTGCCCAGGGACCAGGCTTTTTATGCCTACATCTTTGTCCTCCCAGGCTTTCCCAACCCTTCCAGCGTGAGAGACTCTTGAACTCCGGGAGTAAATCTACACATACCCTTGCTAAAATAGTTGCACCTTTAGTAACCTTTGAGAAAATATTTAAGCAGGAATACAGATTCTCAGGCCCCTTGCAATAATTCTGCTTTTACCCCTTGAGAAGGTCTGCGGTCTACAGACTTGGAGCTTTCTTTAGCCATTTAGAGAATGGGGGGGTGTTTTTCCACCCATTTATTTATTTATGGCTCCCCAGGGATCTTTATCTATAGCTATAGCTATAGCTATCTGTATCTACTTCTATATAATGAGCATCGCGTATATATTGGATTCATATAACTTTTCATCCCCGACACACTCCCACATCTGACTTTTGTATGTCCCGCATTCATGTACACATGTGTTAGTAGGTGTATATTTTCAATAACATAATAAGTCCTGAGAACCCCCTACCCTACTCAAAAGCTAGGAACTTTCCAATAACTTACAGTTAGATAAGTAGTCCTCCCCTGGGCTGTCCTCAGGCACCCAACCGCCACCCAAGTCCCATGTTCATTGTCTCCTTGATTTCCATTTTACATATAGTTTTGTCTTCTCCGTGTTCAGATTGTCCAACACAACAACCACCTGACTCTCTGGAGCACTCACTTGTGCCAGACCCCACACTAACTACTTGATCCCCCTATTCCTGTCCAGGCCCCGCCCCAACTGTAAGTGGTAACCAGCTTGTATCCCCATTTTCAGATGGGAAAGCTGAGAGAGGTGCGGCAACCTGCCCAAAGTCACCTGCCCAGTCCTGATGAAGTGGGATTGGACCCAAGTCCGTCCAACAGCAGAGCCCACGCCCCCATCGGCTACACCATCCCTCTTTCTGAGCCTCGGGCCTCTGAGGACAGCCTGCCGGGCACTCCAGGCCAGCAGCGTGGGCATCAAACAGCTGCCGGGAGTGAGGACTCGGGGAAGGTCTCAGCACACCCAGGGCCTTGTTCACGAGGTACAAAGGGCTCTATTGCGGGCACGGGGAACATGTTGTCTCTTGGACGTCGCGATGCACCCGTTTCTTCCTGGCACTTTGGGGAACTCCCTCTGTGTGGTGGCCAGAAGCCAGGGCAGGAGTTGACAAGGGAGCTGAAGTTATAGCAGAAACAAAGCCGGAAGGAGCTTGGGTCTGAGTCCCCTTCTGTGGCTCTGCTGGGGCCTGGCTTCTTACACTACTTGGGACCATTGTCATTTGATTATGTGTGGCATTTGCTTCTTGGCTGTGTCCTCTGCTGGACCGAGAGCTCACTGGTTTTTCTAACCATCATATCCCCACTGCCTCGCGCACGGCAAATATTGGTTAAATAAATGAAAGAAGGTACGGTCTATTAGATGGAGACAGGTAGGTGATAAATTTCAGCTAGATGTGGAGGTTGCTGTTTGGGGGAGAGTATGAAATGCTGTGGAAGTCCAGAAAGGAAGAGTCCCGATGTCTGGATGCTTCCAAGAAGGTGACATTGGAGTGGGAGATGGAAGGGTGAATAGCACAGGAGTTTTCTATGCAGGGTAGGTATAAAGGGCCTTTGGCCCAGGGACAGAACAGCAGATCAAAGGCATGGAAGGCGGAAGAGGAACACTGATGCATGAGAGATGGCCTCTGATGACCTCAGAGCTAATGTCTGGACACTGTCATGGGCAGAGCTGAGCTAACTTGAGACAGGGATTTGATTGCAATTAATAGAGCCATGTGCCATCCAGGGGCTTGTCGAGACTGGGTGGGGGGCTGGGCAAGCAGTGCTGCATCTCACAGAAGGCTCCTGCGCTGGAGACAGACGGGCTTGAGTCTGAGTTCCAGCTCTCCCACCTACTAGGCAAGGGATCTGGGGGTAAATTTGTTGACTTTCCTGAGCCTTTGTTTTACCACCTTAGAATGGGAATTCCTACTGTCTTAGAGGGTTATTGTGGAGGTCTGATGAGGTAATACAAGTAAAGCACGGAACACAGCACCTGGCATGGAATAAAGGACTCTGAGTTCAGTTCCTTGGCGATGAATGTCCATTCATTCAATGGTCATTTGTTCTCAATGGTGATCAAAGCACACTCTTCCTGACTAATGGGGCTCCTGGTGCACTGAGGGAACAGACATCATCCCAGTGACCTCCTGAGTAGATATGAAATGGCTTAGTGCTGTGTTTAGTGCTATGGAGGAATGGATGTATGTACTGGGAGAGCTTACAGCAGGAAATCTGACTTGCCTGGGGGTTAAGAACAGTTTTCTCAAGGAAGTGATACTGGAGGCAGGATCTAGTTAACCATACTGGGGGAGGAGGGGCATTCCAGGCCTAGGGAACAGCACATGCAAAGACACTGTAGAGGGGTGCAGAACAGCCACGAGAGGCACTGAAAGGGGACCCCAAATGAGTTGGACACACCCAACCAAGCTTGCTGTGTCTTCTTCTTTGTGTCCTCTCCTTACCTGGCACCCAGAGTTGTCCCAAGTCCCCTGGACTTCATCCCAGAACACACAGTGGGACAGGAAGGTGGTGATGCCAACTGTGAGGTCCCTGGTGGGGGTTAGCTCCAGGTCAGACTCAGGGACCACGGTCAGATAGTAGATGCCTTCTCCAAAATGCAGGTCCTCTGGGTTCAGAATCCATGTGGACAGTCCATCTGCAAGAGAGAGGGTTCCAGGTCAGCCCGAAGCCTTGTGGAGACTGGGGCTAATGTCATGGGAGAGAAAGACCAAGGTGACTGGTCAGGGGAGCTGACCTTGATGGTCTCCCTGATATCCTAAGAAAGCCCTCTTCCCTTGAGATCTGGAGCAGAGAATAGGAGGCACTCCCAAGTCAGCACGACTGCCAAGTAAGGTAGATGAGGGCTCAAATTCTGACTCTGTCCCTTTTTGGCTGTGTGACTTTGTACCAGTTAACCTCTCTGTTCTTATCTGGCAAGAGGAAATGTCCATAGTGCCCATCCCAAGGGTTGTAATGAGGATTACAGTGAAGTTAGTTCTGTAAGTGCATATCAGTTCAGGGTGTTTAGTAGGTGCTCACTTAATGTTGCCAGATAATAAATAATACTGATGATAACAATAGTAGTAGTAGTAATAACACCAAAAAATAGGCATTTAATGTAGCAAAAAAAGTTTTTTTTCCCCATGGCTTCTGATTCTCAAGCTTTAAGTTGGTTACCCTCTCCCCACTGCCCAAGAAGCTGGCCCAGTTGATGGATTACCTGCAGCAGCCATTGGCGGAAGGTGAACTTTGGCGTCATAGCTGGTCTCATTGGGGTGGTAGCCATAGCCCAGGCTGAGCGTGAGTGGGATGTCAGGCCTCCAGTGCAGCTGGATCCCCAAAGCTGCACCATCTGTAGTCAGGTTCACCCACAAAGCTTCAGGACTGGTCAAGTTTAACACGGTTGGCTCACTGTGTCCTTTTGAAAGCCGGGGCAGCAGGATCTGTCATCAGAAACAGTCACATCAGGGGTGTGCCGGGATGGGAGTGCCAGTAAGCATCAGGGCTGCTGTGCAGAGCAGGGCAGGGTGAGTGCCCAGGGAACCGAGATCCACTCTGCTGTGCTCATCTTATCAGCTTCCTGGGGCTGCTTATCTTGGTGCTTATGATACCACAGATCTGCTGTCTTACAGTTCTGGAGGCCAGGAGTCCAGAATCAGTTCCACGGGGCTAAGGTTGGCGGGCTGATGCCGTCTGGAGGCTCTAGGAGAGAACCTTGCCTTTTCCAGCTTCTGAGGGTGCCGTGTCCCTTGGGTCAGGGCCCCTCCTTACATCACCCCAACCTCTTGCTTTTGTCATCAGATCAGCCTTTTGTCTTCTGTAGTTAACTCTCCCTGTCTCTGCCTCTTGTAAGGAGCTGACATGACACTGGGCCCACCCACATCATCCAGGGTCATCTCTCTGTCTCAAGATCCTTAACTTAATCATACCTGCAAAGTCCCCTTGGCCACGTAAGGCGGCAAATCCACAGGCTCAGGGATGAGAATATGGACATCCCGGGGGGCTGATATTCACCCACCACACTCCTCAAACTGCATACCAAGGACTGGGCTGCATCCGTACGGAAAGAGGACAGACTTTTCCCATTCGCTCAAGTGTGCTATGGTCATGTTGACGATGGTGTGAAGCAAGTGAAGTGTCTAAGTTAGGAGCACAGGCCAGAGAGGCGGAGAGACCTCTGTTTGGATCTCGGCTCTGTCCTGTATCAGCTGTGGGACCTCCAGCCAGTTAACAGGCCACTCGGAGCCTCTGCTTCCTTGTCGTCAGTAGACCACGTAGACTCATTCAGGGTATTAAAAATGGTATCGCATACACGGGGCGCCTGGCTGGCTCAGCCGGTGGAGCTCGTGACTCTTGATCTCAGGGTTGTGAGTTCAGGCCCCACGGTGGGTGTAGAGATTACTTAAAAATAAAATATTTTGGGGGTGCCTGAGTGGCCCGTTAAAGCCTCCGACTCTTGGTTTTGGCTCAGGTCACGATCTCACGGTTTGTGGGTTCAAGCCCCGCGTCGGGCTCTGTGTTGGAAGCATGGAGCCTGCCTGGGATTCTCTCTCCCCATCTCTCTCTTTGCCCCTCCCCCACCCCCAAATAAATAAATAAATAAATAAACATTTAGTACAAAAAAATCATTTAAAAAATGATATCACATATTTAAAAAAAAATTTTTTTAAAGCGGGGGTGGGGGGCGCACCTGGGTGGCTCAGTCGGTTCAGTGTCCGACTTCAACTCACATCATGATCTTGCAGTTGGTGAGTTCGAGCCCCGCATTGGGCTCTGTGCTAACAGCTCAGAGCCTGGAGCCTGCTTTGGATTCTGTGTCTCCTTCACTTTCTGCCCCTCCCCCACTTGTGCGCGTGTGTGCTCTCTGTCTGTCTCTCAAAAACAAATAAACATTAAAAAAAAATTTTAATGATATTACATACAAAATACTTAGCCAAGTGCCAGACACAGAGTAATACTAAAAAATTAGCAGCTATCATTATTCTGCTATTACTAATATGTTAGAAGTTCTCATAACCATTCTCCATTAACTGATGCTCTGTGTTCCCTTCTTAAAACAGACTGATTGATGCCCACTGTGCACTCTTATTTCTGGTGGCCTTCTGTGTTAGACATGGGCATGGTCCACCATGTGCCCCCTTCCAGGAAGGGCCTGCTCCCCACTCACAGACAGGCTCCAGCTGTCAGCTCCTTCAGGGTCGGTCCCAGCTGCAGAGCTCCACCTCGTCTGAGGCACACCCTCCCTGGGGCCACCTGCATCCAGGGGGCGAAGAAGGGGTATGAGGCCAAGACTTAGCAGCCTGCTGTGGGACATCTGTCTCATTTGTACACGAGGGATTTTAATTTATGGAGGCGACTGAGTGCTGATATGGAGGGGCCAGTGCCATTGAAAGAATCTTGTGACTTACATTTCCTAAGAGGAGGGGACTGCCATGCCATGCAGGGCCACAGGGGTCAGGAGGCAGGGGCAGGCACAGGGGAAAGCTCAGGTCAGGGCTGTTATTGGGATCTCCATGGGAAAGGCACGGCAGGACAGAGTAAGCCATTTTCAGATAGGCCCATTTGGATGGTTTCAACAGGGTTGGGACTCTAGGAATGGTCTCATCTGGTGGCCTGGTACCTGGCCTCGGGATGGTTTAGGACAGGGGAAATGTTGACTTGGTGTGTGAGTCAGATAAAGGGGCTTGTTGGGGGTATGGACTTGGGGTTGGTTAGTCTACATATGAAAGGTGTAGACTTCTTCCTCACCAGCAAGATTTTCAAGATATCAAAACATCAAAACATACAAAAAATAATAAGCCTGATTATTATTGTTCTAATGGCTGGTACTTGCTACGGCACAGCCCCTTGAGTTGACCAGATGCTTAACCAACTGAGCCACCCAGGCGCCCTGATGTTTTTGCTTCATTTTAGAGAAAATTGGACATTTCAGAGCCTGCAAGGTAATGGTGGTTAATGTAATGAAAATGATTAAAATTCCAATCAACAGATTGAAAGAAATGTTTCAATTGTACACCCCAAGATTGACAATGATATACATTTATAGTTTTAAGTTAAAATACAACATGTAAGACAGGGTATGGACCATTCTTAATGATTCTCCTCTTTAATCAACTGTTGGTCCCAACCAAGTTGAAGAAGAAAACAGAAGTGACACCTGACTTCTGAAAGCACCCCCAAGTTCTACCTCGATGTTCTCCGACAGATTCTTCACGGGTATGAGATGTCCACTGGGGCTGGTCAGACAGAGGCCACCAACAGTTCCACTGACATCAAAGTGACTTCGGGCTGGGAAAGGGCTCATTGGGAAACTCATCATCTGAAACCAAGAACACAGAGTGCTGGCCAAGGCCCCTGAAGGCTGGAAGGTGACTGCGTCCCTGTGTGAATGACAGGGTTTCCCAAGATGAGATGGACAAGTGGCCCTTGCTCTATGGGGTGAATGGGGGACCCTGTTGTTCTGGCTTTCTGGGTGTGTGTCTGCCTCTCAAGGCTGAGGGCCTGCTCAGACCCGCTAGAGTTGTGCAGCTGCTGGACTGTAAAGCCATCTGAGCCTTTTTTCTTGGCAAAGCCAGCGAGTCCCCAAGAGAAAGATATTTGTCTGTCTTTGTTGGGGCTGAAGGAACAGAGAGATGTGCCCTAACTTGGGAGTGAAAAGAGCCCTGGGCTTGCCATTTCCTAGTTATGGAACGAAGTCTGAAGAACTTTACTTCCAGGAACTAATTGAACCGAGGCTTCCGGGGAAGTTCCACCATGCAGTGGAAGAAGGATGGATTTGGGATTCTGCATCCCAGCCCTGCCATTTTGCTTGTGGCCTCGGGCAGGTCACTGAGCCTCATCTGTAAAATGGGCATAGTAATATGTGTAATTGAAAGGGCCGTCATCAACATAACTGAGCAAACAGGCATGCGAGTGCAAGTGCCATAGAAGCTGTAAAGGGCTGCTCCCGAGGAGGGCATTACTGTTGTTACCCTGATGTCCACAGGCTCCTGGCTGGCCTCCATGGAGCCAAGGGAGGAGGCCGCGGGCAGGGTGAAGGTTGCAGAGTGAGTGGCAGCGGTGTGCACAGAGGAGCCCCGCCAGTTCCAGAGCTGTATTCTGGCCACAGGGTGAGAGCAGAGGTGCCAGGAGAGAGAGAGGAAAGTCAGTGTCAGAGGAAGAGTTCTTGCTCTGCAGGGAACCCCGGTATCGCCATTAGAGCAGGCGGCTCTGCTTCAGTCCCCAAAGGCGGTTCTGTACGCTCGTGTCAGTGGAACAGCATGGAAGGTAGCCGACACCCCCCCCCCCCCCGACACACACACTGTGAGGACAGGGCTTTAGCCAGCTTTGTTTAAGGCCGCACCCCCCTGCCAACAAGAGTGCCTGGCACACAGTGGGGGTCAACACATCCTTTGCTGAATGAATAAGTGAGCTTTGACGTGAGCATTTCTCCAGGCTTAGCTCCCCTACCTACTTGATCTCTGATGTCATGGGTTCCCAGCCCCATCTTCTCTGGCCCTTGCCATTGTCCTGTCTGATTAGACTGGGGACCTGGTTTCAGACCCTAGCTCTGGTCAGAGTGCTGCTTCAGGAAATTGCCCCTGGGACCCAGGAGGGTAACCCTGGCATGGAGAATCGGAGAAGGGTGCTCACTGCAGGTGTCCCAGCAGGGCCTGCAGTGTGGTCCAGCCCTTGCTTGGCAGGGGGAGGAGTGCAGGGTGGAGGGCATCCTCAGGTCCACGAACTCCCAAGGCAAGTGCTCTTGAATCCAGTCCACAGCTCTGGGGAGCACCGGGCTTGGCCAGGCACACCCCGGATGTGGTTAAAGGTGGGCAGGCCCCCTTCATTCAGCCTCCCTGCCTGCATGGCTCCAACATGACCCAACTCTCAGGACTTGTGGGTGGCTCCAAGACGGGGTGTGGACCCAGCCGTTGCCCTCCTACGCTGCACAAGCACCCAGTGTGGGGACTTTCTCTTGGTGAAAAGCCCTCCCACTTCCAAGGCTGGCTGCCTGGGCTCTGCCTGTCACAGGGTCTCGGGATGTGGCTATGGAACGAGCCAGGTCAGGGGACAGGCTGTCTTGGGGATGCCAGTGCTGCTGGTTACCTGTTCGTGTACACGGAGATGGAAGGGGCAGCCAGAGTGGCCGGGAGGCCCCCAGGCAGTGTCCCCAGCAGGAGGGCAGCCTGCACTCGCTCCACAACTCCGAGCAGCTGGGGCACAGTGGCCATCTGGAAGAGGAAGCAGGGGATGCTGCTGTGACCCGTGTCCATATGCCACCTGTGCTCACTGTCACCAGGCTAGTGTGGGGCCTTCAGCAGGGACTGGGCAGGGGTGGGGGGCGCGCAGAGGAGTGAGCAAGGGACAACACTGCCGTTCATTGAGCGCCAGGCTCTGTAGGGAATGAAGAGTAACACTTGCAAGGATTCCAGCACTTATGTGAACCCTTTTCATCCTCACGACAACTCCGTGAGGCAGGTGCTCTCACTTACCCGTTTGGCAGACAGGGAAACAAAGGCACGTAAAGGATGAGTGACTTGTGGAGGTCACATGTGGAAAAAGGCAAGTGCCAGGACTCAATGGTGAGGCGGCGAGGCATCTGGCTCCTGAGTCTGTGCGCTGAGCTGTCACGCTCTGTGCCTCGCTGTGCTGCTCTGTCCGACCCTGCCGTCCACCCACAGCCCACATCTTATTTGTGGGGAAATGGAAAGCCACAGGCAGAGCCATTTTACAGGGTCACCTGGGCTTGGACTGCTGCTCACCCCACCCAAACCCCCAGATGAGGATGTGGCCTCACTGAGGTCAAGGACCCGGGAAGGACTGGACGTTTGCAAAGAGTTCCTATTGGGGCACAAATTACACGTGTGTGTGTATGTGTATGTGTGCACGCGTGTGCGTGCATGTGTGTGTGTGTGAGAGAGAGGATATGACTGAGTGGATGCGAATGTATGTATTTAAGGGTGACGTGAATATAAAGACTTAAGTGTGTATGTATTTGTGAGTATATGTGTGATTGTGTGTCTGCATATGAATGTGTGTTTGAGGGTATGTGAGTATAAGTATTGGAACATAAATGTCTGTGTGTGTGTGTGTGTGTGTGTGTGTATGTGCGCTCCTGAGTAGATGTGACACAGCCCCACCTGGTGAAGGTGATGGGCCTTCAGCTCCATCGTGAGGCCATCCTGGAAGGCCCTTCCCCTGGTGGCCCGTCAGGGTGCTGGGCCGCAGGAGACAGTGCCACGTCCGTTCTCACTCCAGAGGCTGCCTCTGTTCTAACAGCGTTCTGTGTTTTGAGAACTGGGAGGGTGGACATGTGATCTCACCAGTTGGTGGCTTATCTGGGAGGTGGCGGGTTGCCTCTGTTTACAGGTGAGGAATGAGGCTGAGAGTCGTCATGCACCCAGCCCAAGTCTCAGGGTTTGAAAGTGACAGAGGCAGCATGTGAACTCAGGCTGCCTCGCTCCAAAGCCTGTGCTCTGCCTAGTATACCACACTGGCTCCCAGAAGCTCTGGTCTCTGGAACTTTTCTTCCAGTTCCCCAGAGAGGACTTTAACCTCTGTGTCTCAATTTCCTCATCTGCAAGATGAAGAGAAAGACCCATCTAGAAAGGCTGGTGTGAGCAGGGCATGTGGTAGCCAGGAAGCCTGCATCTGGGCTGAAATACCTACCTGGCTGCCGTTGGCCCCGGTAGGGTTTTCTGGTCCATCCCTCAAGGAAGCTGCCAGCACACTGCCCACGGCCTGAAACAGGTCCTTGGTGGCCGCCTGGCGCCTCTGGTCCTCAGGATGGGCCTTAGAGCTCGCTGCCAGCAGAGCTTCACTGGCATCCTGCAGAACCCAGGTGGCCTCCCGCTGGGCTCACCCAAAGGGGAAGGGAAAGCAACGTGAGCCCCTCCTGAGCCAGACCGGCCCCTGCACCATTCCAAGGACAAGGGCTGCAATAGAGGGGAGCAGGGCGGGGAGATAAACTAGGGGAAATCTGGGCCCATTGCACAGGCTGCCTGTATCACTCACTTGAGGTCAGCTTCTCCTTCCCACAATGTGCTCAGTTCCTTCAGGAGAGTACCCTAGTCCATCTCTGAGTCTTTCCAGAGTGCCTTGCACACGCCTAGCTCATAGCAGTAAACATTCCCTAACTGGGGGGGATGGATGGAAGGATGGATGGATGGATGGATGGATGGATGGATAGATGGGTGGTGCATGGACGGATGTGTGGGTGGTGGATGGATAGATGAATGGACAAGACACTTATTCCGGTTTTGTGATTCTGTGTGTATTTGTGTAAATTCTTGCTGCCCCAGTAGTCTGAAAATGCCGCAAGGGTAGAAGCTATGTCTGTGTGACTTGCTGAATTCTCAATGCCTGGTATGTGCACAGTACCTGGTATATACTAGGCACTCGGGAAGCATTTGTTGAATGAATGAGTAAATTAGTGCCTGGATAAGCGAATGGAAGGATGGAGGGGCGGATGTACACAGGTACCGAATCAATGCCTGCGTGTGGAACGGATGGATGAGCAAATGGGTGTGTAAATGGCAAGTGTGATGTTAAAAGCATCGTGGCCTCAGAAATAAAGGTCAGCCTTGCTGGCTCCAGGCTGGAGAATGTGAGGGGCTCCACCTCCTGACAGTAGGTGAAGCACAGCCAGAGTAGCTCTCCCCTCCCTGCTTAGGGCTCCATTTTGAACCCTTGGCTACCATTTCACTGGGAGCATGGCGATTTCATTTGAGTTCTCCAAGAGGCAGACCCTGAGGCAAGGATTGAAGGTGTGGGCAGGCAGAGTGGGCTGGTGGGGCGGGGGTCGAAGAAGAAAGAAGGGCAGGAGCTGGCAGCTGGACGTCAGTGGTGTATTTACGGGGAACATGGGTGGGTTAGCAGCGGGATCTGGGCACACACTTGAGTGTCCCTCAGTGATTAGAGTCAGCTGCTCCCTTGGGGTGCCACTGGCAGGTCGGGGAGTGGGGTGTGTGAGCACCCCGGCTGGGACACCAGAATGAGACACAGGGGCTGCGGGAGGACGTCTTCTCTTTCTGGGCACCACCCATGCAGGACCCTTGGAAACCAAATGGTGGGAGCTTTGGTGGCCCCGTGACTGAGGGACCGTCGACCTGAGGAGAGTCGCCAGTTACCCACTGCAGAGGTGTGTGTCCCATGGCTTGGCCCGGGTCAGCAGGGGGCCTCACTCACCTGGGCCGGGGGTGTGAGCTCCTCACTGCAGTGGGTCACCTCTCTCAGAACCTGGGCCAGCCCTTGCACCTTCTGCATGTCCCCCAGGGTGGCGGTGACCGCAGACAGTGACCCCAGCACGTGCTCTCTGACCTGATGCAGAGGGAGGAAGAAGAAATGTAATTTCTGTCTCAGAAAGATTTGGGGTCACAGCAAGTGACCAGGCTCATCTGGGGTTTTCCAAAGCCCGCAGACCTCTGTTTGCTTCATAGGTTGTGTGGTGGGCTGAAGAATGGCCTCCCAAAGATGTCCACATCCTAATCTCTGAAACCTGTCAGTATGTCACGTCACATGGCAAAAGGGACTTTGGCAAAATCGCTTTGGAGTTTTAATTAAGTGAGAGGTTCTGAGATGGGAGCATATCTGGATTAACCAGGTGGGGCCACTGTCATCACAGGGGTCTTTGTAAGAGGGAGGTAGGAGGGTCAGAGAGAAGGAGATGTGTGGGTGGAGGCAGAGGTGGAGAATGGGGCGGGGGAGGAAGGAAAAGGAAGTGAGGAGGGGAAATTTGGGGAGGGAGGGAGGAGGGAAGGAAGGGTCTGAAGATGTTGAGGTGCTGGCTTTGCAGTTGGAGGGAGGAGTGGAGAGGCTTCTGGGGACTGTGTCTCCTAAGCCACGGAGCCCTTACAGGGGCCAGGGGCCGGCCTTGATAGCTACACACAAGAACTAAGAATATAATTTCAGCACTTGCCCCATAGAACTTTCTGCATTGATGGAAGGTCCTGTCTCTGCACCATCCACTCACCGAATGCAACTACTGAGCCCTTGAAACATGACCAGTGCAGCTGGAAAACTGAATTTTAAACTTTGTTTCATTTTAATTCATCTCAGTTTTTCTCTTTTCTTTTTCTTTCTTTCTTTTTTAAATTTTATTTTAGAGAGAGCATGAGCAGGGGAGAGGGGCAGAGGAAGGGAGAGAGAGAAAGAGAGAGAGAGAGAGAGAGAGAGAGAGAGAGAGAGAGAGAATCTTAAGCAGGCTTCCTGCTCAGTACAGAGTTCCCACAACCCCTGGGATCATGACCTGAGCCAAAATCAAGAATCAGATGCTCAACTGACCGAGCCACCCAGGCGCCCCATTTTAATCCACTTAATTTAGCTGTGAGTTCCTAGATAAGCGAGGGGCAACCATTTGGCACAGCCCGGATCTGAGTGAACAGTCCTCTGTGGCCTGCTTCTCACGGCTCACTCAGCCTACCTGTCTGACGGCCCTTCATGGCAGCTGCAGAGTTTGAGCCTGCCTGCTATTAAGTCAGGATGCATCCAGGCTATGGCTTGGATGGAGGAAAGAAAAGGCCAGTATATGAGGGGACTCTTGTCAGATGTTCTGGAAGGTTAAGTCATGTTTGCCTCTGTGGATCTTCCCTCCTTCCTTGGTCACTGTCCTGGAGGCAGCTTCCATGGAGATGCCCCTGGCTCCTGACTCTGTCAGTGGACTCATGCAGCAGGAGATGAGAGGACTGGAGGAGAGACAGCTAGAAGCTATACTCCCGGTGCCTCCCTGCCAGTCCACTGTGGTTGGTCAATGGCCTCATTCTTCAGAAGCCACTGCTTGTCCCAGGGAGCCCCTCCACGTGCAGCGGCTCCCTCTGGATTCTGTTCACTTCAGGCTGAGCCCCCACTTTTATCAACAGAGCCCTTCTTAAAGTCTTCTCAGTTACCCCATTAGAGTTTCACACCTGCCTGCTGCCAGGACCCCACTTTTTCACGAGGAGACCCTGGGTCAGGCTGCCTAGTCTGTGTGCTCAGGGGACCACAGGACATCCAAATGCAAGTCTACCATGGGTAATGTTCAGAGTAAAAGCAACCAAGATTGAGAACCAGGTGGTGGGTTGTGGGGGTGTATGGAAGTACTAATGTGAATTCGGAAGGGGTGAGAGGCTTGGGAGGGTGGGAGGTAGACTGGGGAAGAGTCAGTCTGCGTTGGAACCCCGTCTTCACCACCTACTTAGAAATGTGGGCCTGGGCAAGCTGTTCAAATCCTCTTTCTCTGTTTCCTCTTCTGTAACATGGATGGGGATCTCACCATTGACCTTGTAGGGCTTTAACGAGGATTACATATCCATGAAGCTCTTGGGGCTGACAGCACCTAGTAGGTGCCCAATAAACGTCATTTATCTATAAGTAATCACTATGACAACCACCACTTCTTTGTACTAAGTCCTTACCACGTGTCCTGCACCATGTTAAGTACTTTTCTTGCAAACCCTTCAGGGAACCAGAAAAGTCTTTCTTTTCTTCTTCATGCCCAGCAGGTGTATGTGCTACTGTGCGTGTGCGTGTGCGTGTGCGTGCGTGTGCGTGCACGTGCACCTGTGTGTACCTGCACCCACACGTGCCTGCACTCATATAGCAGGCACCAGGAGTAGAGGTAATCGTATGTTCTACAATAGTTGTTTATCGAGTCAGGTTGTAACACATGAAATGGCCATTTTGTGGGTTAAAAATGGTTGAATGTTGGTAATTTCAAATGGTTTGACCTAACCTTATCATGTAAACACTATTTATCATCCCCATTTTCCAGTGGCGAACCTGAGGCTTAGAGAAGTTCATTCACCAGCCTGTGACAATGTAGATGGAAAGTGACAGAAGTGGGATGACGTCTAACGTCTGACCCCAACCCATTAACCATATGACTGGGGCCAGGCCGCTTTTCTCCTCTGGCCTCGGTTTTGTCGCCTTTTAACAGGAGGGATTGGAGCAAGACTCTTAAATTCCTTCCTTCCCTAGAAGGCTTTGACTCCAGGAAGAGCAAGGAAAGCAGGTTTCCATCACTTCAGGTCACTTAGTGAAAGGACCAGAAGAGGGAGGTGACATCAACAGCTCAGGAGATGCCAAAGTCTTCTCCACAGCTCCATAAGTTCCACTCCCCACCCCAGACTCCGGGGCCCCAGTGGACAGTGTAAAAGGGGCCCATCTTGAGCACCTTCTGTCTGACATCCACGTTCAGCAGCCGCCTGCAGCCCCGCCCCTGGCACTCCTGGTCCAGCACCGATGCCACGGCCCTGGCCAGCTGGAAGAGCCGCTCAGGGTCCCGTTCGCCTCGCAGAGCGGTGGTGATGTTCTCCACCACTGCAGCCTGGAATGCCACATTCTCAACGTGGGTGTCTCCAAGTCCCACCTGACCGGGAAACAGGAAACATGCTCAGCGCAGGGAAGCCCTGAACTCACCAGTCCTTGTTCCAGAATCCGGAGCCTGAAGTCGCAGTCTCCACAAGGCAGGCCAGAGCAAGACGGGAAGGCTTTGCACGTGGCCTGGGGTCTCTCCCGAGGCTGAGGGCAGCTGGGCTCGCTTGTACCAGGCATCCAACGGCCACTGAAACCAAGCCTTGGGCAAGTCAAGTCGCTGCTTCCCCCTCACTGCCCTCCTTATAGTTCCCCCAGTCCCTTCCTGCTCCTCCTGGCCTCTCACCCTTGAAATTTACCCAGATTTAATCCAGTCTCTGCCATGTAGCCCTGATGGCTGATTTTGGCCCTCCTCCCTTTGGACTCTGATGGCACTGGTCTGACTCATCTCTGGGTCCCCCTGCTCCAAGCCTCCAGGGCATTACTCCAGGGCACTGTTCTGGCCACTGAGATATAAGATCTACAAAGGTAGTGACCATGTTCACAGCTGTGTCCCCAGGGCCTGGCACAGAGCAGGTGCTCTGAAAATACTAGTTGAAGGAATGAATGGATCAGTGATTCATATGGTCATGCCCTTAGCTCCCTTCAACCCAGCCACCCTCTTGGGGAAGTTCAGTTGGGTAACAAGTTTTCTCAGGAAAGAAACAAAGGCTGCTGCCACCTACCTTCACCAGTGCATGGGCCTGTTGTTTGTCCCCTGCCCGATTGGACACAAAAATGACCACTGTCAGCATGAAGTCATTGTTTACTTTTCCAAGTGGCAGATAAACTGACTGGAGGGCAGGTTCAGAGCCACAGTGTAGACAAGAACCTGGTAAATGGAAACTGAACAGTTAGGGTGGCATCTCTAGGCCCTGGGGAGACAGGAAACCTACCAAGTTAGAGCCTGATGACAAGGACACAGAAGCCACAGCTCATAAAGACGTGGCAAGCACTCAACGACTCTGTGCTTTCAGAGAGACGACAGCCATCTATACTGATCCCCTAGTCTCTGTAGGTAATTGCGTGCTGCTATGACTTTGGAATAATTTTACTAGAATCCATAAAAAATTAAAAAAAAAATTCCTCTTTACAGGTTTACAAAGAAATTCAAGAGGTAAACCAAGTTACAAAAAGGAGGAGGAAGAAGAAGAGGGCAGGAGGCGATCTTAAAAATTATCTCAAAACATCGAAGCTCACTCAAAAGTCACTTCCTGTACAAAGCCTTCCCAGATTGGTGTATCTAAACAGCGCCCCTGTCCTATGTCTTTATTTACCAATGGTCTCCACCACTAATTGTAACACAGGGAGGTCAGGGACTTGCCCTGTGGAGTTTACTACTATGTATCTAGCACCTGGAAGAGCCTGACGTGTAATAAATGTTTATTGTTGAATGAATGAATGAATGAATGAATGCACATCTTTCCTATCCTTAAAGGAGACCTCCCCCCTCAGTGGAATCACTAATCATTGTAATGTGCAGACAATCATGAAGTTACTGAATTTTAACTCAGAGCTGAGTTTTACATGGTTTCACTTCCCTGCCCCTTTGCTCACCTGTGTGAGCAACCAGTTGGAACAACCAGTTGGAATTAGAGCAGCTAGCCGGCCTCCATCTGGGGGGGATGCAGGTTCGACATGGAATCTACTTGCCTTCCATGAATTGACTCCCTCCAGGTTCAGACCCAGTCACAGCCATCTGAACATCCCTGCATTCCACATCTGCTTAACTGGCACCCCAAGAAAACCACCCTCCTCTGGGTCTCAGGATTGCTTGTGTCCACCTTTCTCTAGTCGAGGCCTTCAGTGGTCACACCTCTGCATATTCTCATCCATTTAACCCCCTCCATGTCTTTTATGCCAGGGCAGAGGTCAGTTTGGCCTCTATAGCCATTGAGGAGATATCGATGGGGCCAGCTTCGCCTCTCCCTGGGTGTGTGACTGGGTCAGTGTGCCTGGGGTGGGGCTAAGGTGTAGTTGGGGGAGGTCTTCATTCTGCAAACGTCTCTCACACATGGAACATACTTTTTGCAGTTCCCAGAGGGAGACAGGCCCCTGTTCTGGGAGAAACGGAGCCTAGCAGCTCAGGGGAGAGCACAGCCCTGGGCCAGTACCTGACTCCAGACAGAAGCAGTACTCCAGGGGGCCCAGGGCCGAGGATGTGTCACAGAAGATGGCGAAGCTTGTCAGAACGGTACCCTCCTCGGGAGTGATGGTGCAGGTGGGCACCTCGGGGGGAGACACAGAGCCGATCACATAGATGTCCTCCCCATAGGCATGCCCGGTCACTGCTGGGGAGTGAAGACAGAGGGTGTTTGGGGGGCTGTGTGAGTCACCCGAACTCCACCATGCTTCAGGATCACCCGGGAGCTTGTTAAACATGCAGGTTCCCAGGCTCCTCTCCTGACCCCCAGCCTCAGGCCTCTCTGGAGGTTCTGGGGTGGAGCCCAGCAATCTGCACATCTGACAGCTCCCCCTAATGCAGGTATCCTGGGGTCTCACTTTTGTGGGACTCTTTTTTTTTTTCTTTAATGTTTATTTTTGAGAGAGAGAGAGAGAGAGAGGGAGAGAGAACGAACAAGAGGGGGAGGGGCAGAGAGAGAAGGAGACAGAATCCAAAGCAGGTTCCAGGCTCTGAGCCGTTCAGCGCAGAGCCCAATGTGGGGCTTGAACCCAAGAACCGTGATGTGAGATCGTGACCTGAGCCAAATCGAACACTTAACTGACCGAGCCACCCAGGCACCCCAGGATCTCACATTTTGAATGTCAGTTTTTCATCTGTAAAACAGGGCTAATATTAGCAGCTTCCTTGCAGTTGTGGTGATGAGGAAGTATATTGGGAAATGAAAGGATTTGCTCAAGATCACGGAGCTAGTAGGAAGGGCCACAGACAGAATCTAGAAACGGGCTGACCCCACCCAAAGCCACGCTCTTTCCAGGCCTCCACAGCACCGCGAAGAGCCCACAGTTACCTGCACCAGCATCCCTCACCACCTGATACTTCAAAAAGAGTATGTGCCTGGAAGAGCTGGGCATGAAGAGAATTTTAATCGGTTAAAATGAATTCCTTAGCCTAGACCTAACTCAGAAAGTTTGGGGCAAGCCTTGGAGTGTGCGTTTTAAACCAGTATCCCTGGTTGTCCCAGTGTGGGTGGTCCGTGGGCCACTTTGAGAAAAACCGAACCAACTGAATCCATCTGGACGAGTAATCCCCTATTGTTTGTCTTTTTGAGAATCTGCATTTCCCACCGCACTGGCTTGTTTAAGGTGAGAACCACCTGGCAGGACACGCAGACCGCACCAGAATCATCTGTCTCATCCACCCTGCATAGTGCAGTTCGGAGGCGGGAAATGAAGGCACGGAGAGTTTAAATGCCTTGCCGCCAGCTAGAAAGTGGTGGCGATGGGGCTGACACCAGAGTCTGCATGTGGCCCTTGACCCTGCACTGATGTCCCACTTTTCTGGGTTTCTGAGTTTGCCTTGGTTCGCTTTCGGCAGACAGGCAGAACCCATGCTGGGGCCTGCGGGGAGCCTTCTGCACCTGTGGCTCTGATGCGGAGGGCCTGGCCCCAGGTCTGCAGGAAGGAGCTGTTCAGCCGCAGCGTGGACGTGTTGCTCTGAAGGAGGATTAAAGCCCTGGGCCAAAATCCTTGAAGTCTGCAGGCGGGTGGGAGAGGCTCCGCCTGAAAGAGAACACCACCCAGAGTCCCTGAGGCTGCAGCCAGGCTGCTGGACCTCCGCAGGCAGTGGCTCCTTACCCTGGGGAGGCCTTCCAGATCTGTCTCTGCGGCAAAGGCACTTCCCCAAGTCAGCCCAAAGACCCAATTTCCAGCCTTGCTTAGGTGATTGTCTGAGGTCAGTTTCCCTTGAAGGAGAACCTGAGATGGGGGTTCATGGGCAGGTCATTTCCTGCGGGAGGGCCCTTGGGAGAACCAGAGGGGAGAGGGAAGCAGAGTAGGGCACAAAATGAACTAGGCAGGGAAGTGATTTCAGGAGGTGTCCAGCCAGCCTCAGCCCGATCCCACAGGAAGTGACAGCCACACCACAGAGGTTGTCAGAGGCAAGGGGCCTGGGCCATTAGACACCCCCAGCCATCGGTTATTGGCCAGCGGTCACTCCACAGCAGCTGGGGACCATGCACCAGCCTTGTAAGAGGGACCAGGCTGGGGCACCCGTAGCGTCTGCTGTGATGTTTCTCCATTGTTTTTGCTCCCTTGCATCCATTCTCCCTTCTGACCAATGCTCTGGGTTTCCTCTGGGGAACACCCCCAACCCCCACCCTCCGGGGTGCTCAGTACTGGGCATGCGACACAGGTCTGGTCAGTCAGAGTGGGTGATTGCCAGTGTCCTTACCTTCTCCAGCGAGGTGTCATCTAAATACCAGTTGAACACGGCCCCTGGGGAGCCGTCCCCCATGGTGACTCTGAGCACAGTGTCTTCCCTGGGGTTCCCAGGTCTGCAGTTCTCCTCGCAGCTGAAAGGGAGACAGAACGCAGTGCGGAAGCTCACTCAGGCCTCCTGGGCTGGTCTTTTGTCCAGTTCTTCTCAAGTCCTTTGAGAAGGTGGCACAGGGCCTTTCTTCTGGTGGAAGATGGAATAAAGGCAACCCCTGCCCCAACCCAAACCAGGACCTAGTGTTGGTCAAGGAGAGGACTTGTGCCTGACCGAATTCCCACTTCATTCAGTGTGCAGGACAGTGGTGTGGAACGTGCATGAAGTCCAGGGTCCTCAGATCCTGTCCCTGTCTCTTGTTTTTTTTTAATTTTTTTTTTTAATGTTTATTTATTTTTGAGACAGAGAGAGACAGAGCATGAATGGGGGAGGGGCAGAGAGAGAGGGAGACACAGAATCGGAAGCAGGCTCCAGGCTCTGAGCCATCAGCCCAGAGCCTGACACAGGGCTCAAACTCACGAACCGCGAGATCATGACCTGAGCCGAAGTCGGACGCTCAACCGACTGAGCCACCCAGGCGCCCCATGTCCCTGTCTCTTGTGAACAGTCACCTTGTATGAGTCACTTAAACTCTCTGAGCCCAAGTTTCCTCACCTGCAAAATGGGGAGTTAAGAACGATTTCTGTGACTCCCTCTAGCTCCAATAATAAAGGAATACTGTGGTTTTATTGCCTGCGTGCCACAGGTTATAAATGATTTGCATCGTTACTCCCTCATCCAGTGCTTACCACAACCCTAGGAGCCACATGTTAGAATCCCCTTGTCAGAGCCAGAAAACCTGGCTCATGGAGCTGGTGTGATTTGTTCCCGGTCACACGACTCTTGAGTGGGGGAGGGTAACACAAACCAGCATGTCTAGGTTCGATTCCAGGGCCTTCTCTATAGCATCCCGCTCCCTCCCTTGAGCCAGTGAGAGATCCCTTTGGCACCTGCCGTGGGTCCAGCCCATCCCTGGGACCTCTCAGTTGTAACTGCATAGCAGCTGGCAATCTCCCTCCTGTCTTCATGTCTGTCCTAACACCGGTGTGCTGGACATTCTCTATTTGTCCCCACAGCCTGCTCTCCATCAACTCCGTGGCCCTGGGCACTAGGAGGCTGATCTCTGTGGACTGTGTCACCCACATTCCTGTGCCAGGTGGCTTCTACTTGCGTCCAGCAATGGGAGGCATTGGCTGGGGATCAGAAGGTAACAATGGGAGGGCGGGAGGGTATTTATTCACCACGGTCCCTGCTCCTTAGCAGGTGGGCTGCTGTTGGCAGTGGCTGTGCTCCTCCAACCAAGCCCACAGCTCCTGTTGGGGGCCGCCTCCCCTACAGCTGCAGCTCCCAGGGTTCCCGGGACACCATCCCCCTGCTTACCTCTGTAGTCCTCAGAGGGAGAGTGGCTTCCTCCTGTTGTAGTCCTGAACTGTCATCCCTGGCTTGTTCCCTTATCCCTGCCCACGTCTCTCTGTCTGGGCCCCACCCGATAGACCAAGCCTCCTTCAACCTTCACTTTGATGCAAGAGCTCAAGCAATCTCCCTGAGCCCGCTCCTGCCCTCCTCCAGCCTGCTCTCCACCCTGCTGCCACAGCGTTCTGTACTACGACAGATCATGTCCCCAGCCTGCTTACAACCCTTGGGTGGCTTTCCAGAACTCTTCAGAATCATGTCTTTATTTATAACCCACACGGTCCCACCAGAGCCAAGCCCTGCCTGTTCTCCTCGTTTCTTCTTGCCCCTCTGTCCCCCTCCATATGAGCCACACCAGCCTCTTTCACTTCTGGCTTATTCTGTGCTCCTCCCTTTGTCACCCATATTCCCTCTCCAGCCTCCCTTTTGCTGCCAAGTTAATTCCTCTTCCCCCTTCACATCTGGGCTGAGGAAGCCTTCCCTGCCCTGGCTCTTCGGTCAACGGTGGCCGAAGGGACATCATTGCTGCGGGAGTTTGCTCTCGTGCCCCCACCTGACTCGAGGCCTGAGTTCCAGGGGTGCAGACACGTAGAGACACTGCTCCTCCCGGTTCTCCAGCTCCCCGCCCCTCCAGGTGGCCAGGCGCAGGGTGACAGCGGAGCTGGGTGGTGGCAGGCAGGACGGAGGAAGCACCAGCTCCCCCTGGTCCACACGGAGCAGCTGTCTCTCAACACAGTAGCTCCACTGGGCCCAGCAACGTCCTGAGAGAGAGGGGCAAAGGCTATGATCATCCAAGGACGCTTCCGGTCTGGGTTTTTAGAAGAAAAGAATCATAGATAAGAAAAGCAGCTCCAAAGAGAGAGTTTGATTTTTAAAAACACTCTCACTTGCAGGGTGCAAGGATGCCACTGCAGAAGGATGCTTCTGGGGAAATGAGCCGCCCTTCACCCTGACCCTGAGCAGACCTGCAGGGTCTGTCTGCTTCTTCGGCACCAGCGACCTGCACTGAGGACAGGCAGGCATATAGTAGGGGAGGGGGGCGGGGATATACAGCTCTGCCTGGGGGAGCATCCAGGACAGCTTCCTGTCCCTGGTGTACCTCTCATACCACGTGGAAACAACTGTCCTAAACTGTATGTCCCTGTGGGTACACTAGGCATCCGGCGGGCCGTTCTCCCCATCTGGGAGGACACACGCCATCTCCTGCTTTATGATACTGGCTCAGTAAGTCTCTATCCCTCGCCCTTCATCTGTGTTGATCGATGTTTACCCATCAGTCACCTTGCTCCCCCTGCCCCGAAGTTTGGTAGTCATTCACGGGATGTGACCTAGGGTCAGGCCATCAGCTCAACCACGCAAACTGTATACTTGTATCCTCTGTGAATTCAGATAGTGAAAACTAATATTCCAAAGAATGTCCTGAGCACCTACCAGTGGATATCAAAAGGCTCTACATTTTATATGACTTGACCCAGTTATTCCATTTCTTGAAATTTATTTTTTATTCTCAAAACTTACTTCTGAAGGTAACCACAGATGCAGATAAAGGCAGAACTACAAGGATGTTCATTACAATGTTGTTTATATACGGGCAAATAATTCCGAATAACCTACGTGTCCAAAAACAGGGTACCAGTAAATAAGTGACCATACATCAACTTTGACAGTCTATTATGCACTTACTCTCTTATGAAATCAAGATAGAGAAGATACCATGGCATTAAAATATGGAGGATGTATTGTTCAAAGAAAAAACTCATAAAAATAGTAAGTGTGATATGGATGGCATTCATTTCCAAAAGAATGTGTACGTAGCTAGGATGTATCCCTATAAAGCAGGACAACCATTTCTAAGAAGTGGGTACTGGTGCTGTCCTCGTGGTTTGTCAGAAAATGCCTCCTCGCTTCTAGACTCTCCCAGTGACATACCCAGCAAGGGCAAGGAGGTGACAGGAGGGATCCACCCAAAAGGGAGGAGTTGTTTTGTTTTGTTTTGCTTTGTTTTTAGCACTGATGTTGTTTGTGGGGAAAATAAAGCCTATTGACTTTTAGGGTTAATTCTCTCAATGCATCTCTGTGTTGCTGCCTTTAGGGCTCCCTCTGCCTTGGTTTGCCACTGCTTTCCCCCAAGCCCGCCCCACCGCCCCCACCCCACACCCACCACCTCCCATTTCCATGGGATTTTCAATCTCTGGCACATGCAAAGCACACAAAATGTCAAGGATAAGTAATGCCTGTGTGAAGATTTAAAAAAAAAAAAAAAAAAAGCAAAGCTGACCTCTATCCATTACTTTGTGGTGAGATAGGACAGTTCCAGAGCTCTAAGGCCACCTACCGCATGACCACTGGAAACGTAAATCCTTGTCCCTGTCTGGCCAGCCCAGAGTCACGGTTGTGAAAGGATCCACATACTGGCCAGGCTCCGCGTACACCTGCCTGTCCCCTTTCTCTCTCTGCAGAAAAAGCAGCTGGCTGGTGAGATGCCCCTCCACAATTGGTACCCTGCCTTCTTCCCCACAGCAGTCTGTGCCAAGGGTAGTCGCAGCATAGGGCACAGAATGGAGACAGACCCTATCTGATCCACCTGGCTCTCCTCTGGAGATGGGTCACTGGGTAAGTAACTTTAGTCTGAACATGGGCTCAGTGCTGAGTGTCCATCATGCTTCCAACTGTTACCAGGGCCTGCTCTAGGCCAGGCCCCATGCTTGATGCCTAGAGATACAAGAATAGAGACCTGGGCTTTGCTCTTCAGTCTAGGAAGGAAGATGGACAAAGAAACTGATGACTAAAACACAGAATTCTAGCTGCTACAGGAGAGGGGGGCCCAGAGAATTATGAGAACGTGTAAGACGGAGGCAGTAGGTTGAGAACATCTGCTCCTCTGAAGAAAGTTTGATAGCATTTGATGCCTGGGTTGCTGCGGATTAAGTGAGAGAAGCTAGTGATGTCCTTCCTCTTTCATCTGGTGCAGAGGAGGACGCAGAGCTGTGACCTCTGTAAGGTGGGCAGCCAGTGTCAGGACAAGCTTCCCCAGAGAAAAAGACTACAGAGCTGTTGTGAAAGAGGAGGAGTGAGGGTGAGCTGGGCAGTAATGGAGTCTGTGGGTTCTAGGAGGAGGGATTGGCAGGCATATGGTGTGTTCCTGGAGTAAGTTCTGGCAGGACCTATCAAACAGCTGGGCCTAAAGGGCTTAGTCTGGTGTAACAGGAGGCTACATGGCAAAACTCAACCCCTTGTAGTGTCCCATGGCCTAAGAATAAAACCCAAACCCCTGTCTTGGCACCTAAGACCTCATGTGATCGGGCCTCTGTCCATCTCTCTGTAATCTCCTGTATGCTCTCCCTCCCCACCCACAGGCCTCAGGATACTTCTAGCCTCGGGGCTTTCATATCTGTGCACCCAGAAAGCTCTTGTTCTGCTTTCCAGCAAGGCTGACCGTCTTATCTTCAGGTCTCCACCTGAATGTCCCATTCTACGAGGCCTCATCCGATCACATTTGCTAGGCCATGCTGTGTTGGTTGTCACTGCACCCTGTTGCTTGTAGTTAAACACTTACCACAATTCCTAATTACATGCTAATTTGTTTGGTAATTTCACCCACTAAGCTCCAAGAAGGCAGGGGCCACAGCTGTTTATTCACCTTTGTGTCCCTAGTCCCTAACACCAAGCCTTGACATTGTAAACGCATAGTCTTTGTTATGCATGGACAATGTCAACAGCAAGGAGTCGGGCCTTAGTCCTGCTGTAAAAACTGAGGAACATGGGCCTGCTTCCTCATTTAAGCATTAACAGCTATAAATTTCCCTCTGAACATTACTTTAGCTGCATCCCACAAATTTGGATAGATTATTTTATCATTAACACTCAAATATATTTTAATTTTCCTTGTGAACTTTTTTTTTGATCCTACTGATTTTTTTTTAAGTGTGCTCTTTAATTTCCGAGATGTCTAAAAGGTGTGTACGTATCCCAGATATCTTATTACTGATTCATTATATAACACTGTTCTGGTTGGAGAAGATGCTTTCTGTGATTTCAGTCCTTCTGGATCTCTTTTCAAATGGAAGAAACCTCCATGCCTCCTAGTACTCTGGCTATTAGCACCAATAAGCCAAAACTCAAAACTAAAGCAGAGTTTTCAGATATCTTTTTCTCGTGAGGTTAAGTGTTTAAAAAACAAAACAAAACAACTCACATTCTTTCTCTTGGCATTTGTTCCAGATGGTTCTCGCACACTGGAAGGAGCTGTGAACACAATGAGAACAGGCGTCAGACTTTGGTAGGTGTTTATAAGGTTACCAAAGGGCAGAGTCAGAGGGTGTGCTGAAGATGCCCTGGGGAGATCCACCTGTCTTGGAAATGAGTTAGGGAAATTTGGCAAACATTCAGGTCATCAAAATGGGTAAACACCCAAACCATCATGTCCACCACTGGACTGAAGACACGTCTTCGGTTATTAAGAAAGAGTCAGGCAGTTGCCAGTGCAAATAAAACACGAGATTTAGAGATCAGCATGTGGCTGTATGCTGTTAATGTTTAACTACCAGTCGAAGGGTGGGGATGGGGAGCCCTGATATGTACCATTTACTACTTCTGGTGGTGTTTGTATTCCCACGAAGGCAGATTTCAGGCTACCGAGCTGACCTCAGTGATTATAGAGCAAGAGATGCACAGAACCAGCTCTGGCAAGCTGCTAGGGGCCGGCCTCAGCACACCACAGTGTATTTCTGGGTCTTCCTGTTGGCCTCTTACTGGCTGTGTGAGCCCAGGCAGGTTAGTTATTCTTTCTGGGTTCCTCACCCACGACAAAAGGCAATCCCTATCCTCAAGGCTCCAGGAGAGCTGACTGCTGTGTTTCTATACCATTGCATTGTAATCTGTGTACGTCTATAAAGAGGGTTAGTATAGCAAGGTAAAAGAAAATGGAACATGTACACTCAGTTGATATGCCCTGAAAAATCATCGAAATGTGAATATGCTAATGTCTAGTTAAAGTGTAATGATTAAGACAGGAATGTATTTTATCTGCACTGGCAGATCCGTGGGAGTCATTAGGCTCTCGTGTCCTGGTTAACATCTGGGTACTGTTGATCTTTACAAAATTCTCTCCCAGTGAATTCTCATTCTGAGAACTCTCACTTTGAAGGTCTATAAAATTATGTAAAGCAAAGCTAAGATGCCAGACACAGAGATTCCTTCTTAATCTTAAGGCAGATGGGCCAATAACCCGGAAGGAAGAAATCAAGAGAAGTAATTGCTGCCTCTGATCCTGCCATGAATTAGCTGAGTGACTTTTGGAAAGTCAGCTCACCTCTCTGGGCCTCACATTCCATAAGTGGAAAAGGAGGGCTGTGGACAATTGCACAGACATCTGATGGTTTTGTCCCCCATCCAGGCATCCGTGCCCCCTTGTTTTGGTAACAGCACTTACGGGCGATTCTTTCCCCCGGGAAACATCCCTCCCCTGCTCTCAGTCCTTGGTTTGGGTGACGCCACCCCTACAGCATGTTCCAGGTGGGCATGTGATCCTGGTCTCCCCAAACTGAATACCACTTTCCCCTGGTCTCAGTACTGGGTCCAGGAGGGAACATGAACCAAGCTTGGACCAGTAAAGGGGGGCCTCAGGACTTGGGCTAGAAATGTCAGCAAAGAGGGACTCCTTCTCCCCTAGGGTTAAGTAAGGATTGAAGCCTGGGGCCATCTTGCTACTGATGGGAAGAGGGAATCAGAATAAAGCCAACATAGAACCAAGAGATGGGAAGAGGCAGATTTCTGACAATATTGAGTGACTGGATCTAGCTGTGCCTAAACCCTGGACTTTGCCTTTCCATTTCTTTCTTTCTTTTCCTTTTTTTAATTTTTTGATGTTTACTTATTTTTGAGAGAGTGAGACACAGTGTAAGCGGGGGGAGGGGCAGAGAGAGAGGGACACAGAATCTGAAGCAGGCTGCAGGCTCTGAGGTGTCAGCACAGAGCCCTATGTGGGGCTTGAATTCACAAACTGCAGGATCATGACCTGAGCCAAAGTCAGACGCTTAACCGACTGAGTCACCCAGGCGCCCCTGGACTTTTCTTTTTGTGAGTTGATAAAATTTCCCTTTGAGTTGAGCCAGTCTGAACTGCTTTTCTGTCCCTTACTACGCAAAGAGTCCTGGCAAACACATTTGCTGTGGACTTTAAGCTACTGTTGGCTGCCTACCTACCAGCCATTACCCCACTCTTCTTCTTGGCTGCCAGAATCTACCCTCTCCCACAGAGCTGGAGGTGCTAGATACTTGCTTCCCAGCACCCCTTACAGCCAGGGTGGATACTTGCTGGATACTTGCTTCCCAGCACCCCTTAGAGCTAGGGTACATGACCCTGGCTGATGGCATCTGAGGAGAAGAATGCTGGGGACTTGTGGGGAAAACTTCCCTCCTAGTAACAAGAGCTACAGAGGGGGAAACGGGCTTGTGCAGCTGCTGGATGATTCTGGGTTGACCTGCGATGTTTGGAACCGCAGCAGCCATGTTGATGAGATGCAACCCTATGGGCAAAGCAGAAACTCTGAGGGTGGCAGAACAGAATAGCAGACTGAGCCTGGGTCCCTGCCGGTGACACTGGACCGCTGAACCAATCCTGGAACTACTTACCTCCTAACTTCTCAGTATGTGACATCATAACGACCAAACTTAAAGCCACCTAGGTTGGGCCTCCTGTTGCTTGGAGCCTAAAGCAGCAAACTCGGATGTTTTAGAATTCTGTAACAGCGGTTGAATGTTTTACTGTGTACATGACAGTGCTTTAGAATAACCAGAGAATTCTTAAAATCTACAGAGCAAGGTAAGCATTCAGAGCTCTGTTTTGAAGAGTCCCTCCCTGGATCCCGAGCAAGTGCAATGACCCAAACTGCTGGTCCTGAGTTTTATAGCCCCTTGCAGAAATTCCTTGCCTGAAACAGTGATGCTTCCAATTTCCAGACTCAGGTTTGAGAAGGCATTCCTCACCGTCACTGTGACCAGAAAGGTGCCTGTAATGCAAAAGGTAGAGACTTAGGGTGTTGCAATAAATTGTTTAACTTGTGTTGAGACAGCTCTCCCAAGCTATGCTTCCTGGTCTGCTGACAGCGGCATTTGAATCTTTCATCCTGAGCATTTAATGGACCCCTGTTGTATACCAGGCATGGTGCAAGGCTCTGGGACACAGAGGTGAATGAAACATGGTCTTTGTCTCCAAGGTCCTTATAGTCTAGTATGCTTGTAGGAGACCAAGTGCCAACCATGGCAAGAATTGGCACGGGGGCATGTGGACATGTAGTAGGGAGTCACTGCACTGATCATGGTTCATGGCAAGGCTAAAGCTAAAGTTCAAAGGAGGAGTAGTGCTCATTGGTCAGATTAGAGAGGAGATTCCAGCAGAAGAAAGGACATGACAGGACTTTAAAAAGACTGAGGAGCAGAGAGGGGAGAGAAGGATTTGTAAGATTCAGGGTATGTGTGTATCCCACCCTCCTCCCTCATGGGGAAAGGTGGTGGGTGCTACCTTCTTTTCTCGTGCCTAGAGAGGAGCTCATCAGAGGGGACCCTGGGAAAGGTGGATATGTGCTCTTTCAGATCCGGGACCCCCATGGACAGGTTCCTTTCTCGTACTCTTGAAGGATGGTCTATGACGGGGTGGAGTGAGAGGGAGAGTGGGGGCAGGAAACGGCTGCATTCCTGTGTTTGGAAAACTACCGGTAGCTGGCCAAAGAAAAGGTGAGAATTTTCTGAGGACCAGATGTTTGTCTTGGTCCCCTCCCCAACTCAGGGACCTAGCAGGGGCCTCAGAATCCCACAGAAGCTCCTGCAAGAGGCAGCTGCAAACATCTGCTGGGCTGGTGACCATTGGTTGGCAAGCAAGGCTGGCCAGGACCGGGCCAGCACTGACAAGTGAGGGTCTTCCTGCCCTACCTGGTGCCCTTCCCTTCCTCTTCACCCCCTTTATCTCATCCAAATCTGTTTTTCTTGTGGGGAAAAGAAGACTACTTACCATCTAAGAGTGAGCCAAAACTTCACAGGGCATGTAGAGATTTTATCTATTATCCCCTGCCAAGCGGCTTTTGTAGACAACAATAATTAATTTGCATTTGAATTATACCTATATAGTGTGTATGTTTTCCATTGTCATTTCATTTCACTCTGGATTCCTCTTGTTCCAAGCTGGACCTTTGATACCTGGCAAAGTTGTAATGGTTTTCTTCTCAAATCTGTCATTTAACCTGTCTCTTTTGCTAAATCTGCTGCTTGAGGGCACTGTAGCCCCACCCCGGCACAGTATTTCCACCTCTCTTACAGACTTCTGAGATCCTTGGCGGGGAAGGTAGGCAGGGTTCTGGGTGGGCTGGGGACTCTGTGACCCTCATCACATTCCTGGCTGCTGACTTCACCACATTGCCCTGAAGGACTCTCTGTTCTCTCCAGATTAAATGCAAATGTCTCCTCTAGTCTCCTCCCTTGGTGGTGCCAGCCAGTCTGTCACCCTATCTCTATTCCACCCGGCATCTTGACTCTTCCTCTCTTGTCCCTCCCTCTCCCACCCTTGTTTTTATCTCTCGCTCCCTGAAGGGCATGGACTGCAGGTCCCCCCTGAACCACACTGTCCTCTAGAAATGATGGAAAAATTGGAATCCTTCCAACTCTCCTCCAGTGGTTCTCAGTGGGGGAGATTTTGCTGCCCAGGGACAGTTGGCAATGTCCGGAGGCATTTCTCGTTGTACTTAGGAGGCTGGCGCTACTGATATCTAGTGGGTAGAGGCCAGGCATGCCAGTAAACACCCTACAATGTGCAGGACAACCCCCACAGCAAAGAACGATCCAGCCCCGAACGTTAGAAGTGCCACAAGTGAGAACCCCTGTGACTCTAAGCTCTGAGGGCAGATCAGATGTCTCTTCTTATTGTGTGCCCCAGGCTGGATGCCGTGAACCCCATTTGTGTTCAGGACACACAGACACGGGCTGGCGGGACTCTGGACACTGAGTCGGGAAGGAAAGAGGAGGGAAATTTGGGAGGAGACCCACCCACCCCAAATACCTTCAAGAGGAACTGCCACAGGGTAAATCCCAAATGGTCCCTGGAGACTCTCTTCTTCATGGGAGAAGGTTGCATTGAGTCCTGCCACTTCAAAGGTCAGCCTCTCCGGTGCGCCACTAGCCACCGAGACGTTGACCAGTAGGTCTTGTCCAAGCTCCAAGTGGTCAGAAGCCCAGGAGGCCCGTAGCCCTGACAGAGGCTCCATGAAGGAGACTGTGATGTTCCGGGAGGGTGCAGAAGTGGTGTTGCTGGTGGCTCGGATCTCCAGGTGGTGCATCCCTGGGCCCATCCTTTGCTGGGCTGCTCTGTCCAGGGTCAGACTGTAGGGTAGCAGGCCGCTTGGTGTGGTGAACTCGGCCAGGGTTGTATTACCCAACAGCACAGTGTAAGTCACCCCTCTTCCTATGTGGGGTGAGAGATATTTAAGAATGTTGGCAACAGCCATGCAGTAGATTGTACTGAGACGGTTGAGACCCAAGCTCCAAGGTCAGATTCTGGACATAGACATGGAGATGATATAGCCATAAAGACATGCAGAAGGATAGGCCCACCCCCAGGTCTTAACAGTGATAATCTCTGAGTACGGGGTTCATGAGCGATTTTTCTTTTTGAGTCCTCTCTGATCATCTGCATATTCTGCTCCGTGCTCTGCGTGTGTTACCCATAAACTTAAAGGTTTGTAATGAAAATATGAGGACATTTTGTTGACAGGTTTGTCCTTGGAGGGTGGAAGGCTAACACAGGAGCGTCTCCCGAGGCATGGCTGATTTTTATGCCTGAGAATTAGCCTCGAGTCTTGTCCTAAGCAGGAGCAGGTGAAGTCATTTCCTTCCACCTCCGTGGAAGACCGCCTCAAATCCCGCTCCACGGGAACACTCAGCCTGTTCACCTTAAGATGCGGCTCCCTTATAGGTTGGGGCCGGCTGTCCTACCTGGATGCTAAATACCGTGGTTGACTCTAAAAATCTGGTTTGAACCACCAAATTAGGATTCTTTGCAACAGAAGCCAAGCTAGGGTATTTCTTGTTTGAGCGATGACGATGCTAATGACGATGAGAAAGACAATGATGATGGTACTTTCTGACACTCATGCTTCCTGCTCCCTCTCCCCACACTTGGCAAACAGTAGGCAATTATGTTTGTAGGATAAAAACATAAATGAAGGATTATTTTAGGTTTCCCTGGTGCACATAGCAGCCGTCTTTGGCCAACAAGCACACCGAGACAGAGAGGAGCCCCGAGGACTGTTTAAGGACCCTGTGTTTAAGCTCCATCATATCTCTGCTGGGTGAGGCTCCAGGAGCTGTGAGGTCGGACTGAGCCATGTCCTCACCTCTGCAGCTCTGTGCCACGCGGTTTAGCCCAGCAGGCTTCTGTCCGGATGTCAAACCAGACCTGTGCCTGGGATAAAGATGCTGCCTCAGGTACGGGTGGGTCTTCGTTGGTAGGGTCTCTACTGAGAAGAGGGATGATATTCAGAATGTTTAACAACTGAAACTACATGGGTCCCAACCAAAGAGGATGGATGTTGTGATAAATCAGAATGAACACCGTGACCAATCAGAGTAGATGCTGTGACCAATCGGAAAGGACGCTTTGACTAATCAGAATGGACGTGACCAATTAAAATGGCCTCTCTGACCAATCAGAGAAGAAACTGACCAATCACAAGGGACACCAGCCATAACATCTGCTATGGCTGTGGCAGTACGTGTTGCTCCGTATCAGTCCTGTTTGGGGGCAGCATCATTGTGCCAGGCTGGTCAACGCTGGCCTCACTGAGATGGGCTCAGGCCCAGCTGGTAGCTCTCCCAGTCCTATTCAGGTTCCCTAACAAGGAGTGACTTGGAAATTCTGTTCTGATGGGACTGTGGGTAAAGAAGGGCATCGGAAGGCAGAGAGCTTCACTTAGCTTACTAGCCTTGTGACTTCAAGCCAATTTCTGAACCTTCCCTCCATTTCTTCATCTGTAAAATGGAGATAATAATAGTACATACTGGGTGGGCTAGCACACGTGGAGTACTCAGACCAGTTCCGGGCATGCACGAGGTGATAAATAAGTTGAATAGCTAAAAAACTAACTGGATACATGAGTGCTGTTAGTATTTATTAAAGCCTGGGAGTTGGATGGATAGATCTGGGGAAAATCGAGGTTGCTTTGACCTTGACCATTTCTGTAGACTCACCTCCATCAAGTACCACCTGAATCCACAGAGGTTCCCCGAAGACAGTGCGGCAGAGAGGGCTGGCTCCCAACGTCGACAGGCCGGAGCACCCAGTCACGCTGAGCCTTTCCGTCTTGTCTCGGATTGTCACGTGCTTCTGAGCCATCACATGCCACTCACTGGTTGTGCACTCGGCAAACACAATAAATTCCCCAGGGGCTGTGAACTGGTGGGTCACGTTGCTGGATAAACTGCCAGCAATAGTTAGTGTTGGCCATGTTGGGGACACACAAACACATGCATTCACACACGTGTGCACATATGCACTCACCTACCTTGCACCTCCCCTGCCCTGCAAAGATAAACAGGTAAAGAAAGAGATGCTACGTGACCAAGCCCTTGGTGTTCACAAAGGTTACGATGAGATGTCTAGAGCAGGTGGGAGTGTAAGAAATAGCAGTGACCAATCAGGGAGTTGAATATTCGGTTACACGTCCTTTTTCTGCCATTTATTCCCTCTGTGGCTCACATAAATCCCCCTCGTCTGTAAAATGCTATGCCCCAGCCTACCTTTCTGAACCATAGTTTCCCCATCTGTAAAATGGGGTCATATTCCAAATGTATCAGAATGATAGATGCTTGGCTTCTCATTTCGCCGAGGGAACTGATTGAAAATCTCCAATGTGGCCCATAAAGACCCACAAGACCTCCCTTCTTGACCTCACCCCCATCTCCTGCCACACCCCTCCCAGCTGTATGTCTGCTCTGCCCTCTTTTTGGTTCCTGGAATGTGCCACCTCCCGTCTGCCTCAAGGGCTGCAGGTGTGCTGTTCTTTGCTGGGAAGGCTCTCCGCTCGTCTGTCTGCTCACACTCATGCTCTTCCTTTGGTGCTCAGCTTAAACATCACCTCCTCAGGGAAGCCCCCCTTAGATTCCCCATAAAGGCAATGCTGTAGCTCGGCTGCTTCTCCTGGGTGACACTCATTCCTTCTGTGCTTGCTCTGCCACTGGCATTCTTCCCCACTAGGTCGTCTGCACAGACGGTGTCTGTCTAGATCTCCGTTATAAATCCGGCACCTAACACAGCGCCTAGCATGGAGGGCGTGCTGACAAATATTTGACAAATGAGCATATTTGTGAAAAGGCTTGCAAAACAGTAGCTGGATTTTTGGTGCCTGCCAAGAGTGAAGCCACCACCTGTCTCTTCCATTGATTACGACTTTAGGCAAAATTCAAAAAGAAACTTGGTGAGGACTCTGAAAAGTAAACAACAGCAGACAGATTGGGGAGGAAAGCCCAGGCTTTAAGAAGTACCCGTAAAGATGGGACTTTCCTATTTTGTGTCTTTTTTCTTTTTTAATCTCCTTTATATCTTGGCTTTGTCCCTAGGGTACATGTTTGTGACCTAGGGTCATGGAACTGCACAATGAATGAAGAAAACAAAAACCCCAAGAGAAATCCCCTCTGTTTAGCCAAGAGAACCAGGAAAAGAGACCCAGTGAGTCTGAGGGCACAGAAAATAATACCTGGTTTTGTTTTGTGTCATTTCTCTTTTTTTCTCTTTTGGCCATGCCCTAGGCTGTTCTCCCTCTTGGAGCTGCACTGACAGTGTAGGGTGATGCAGACACCTAATTCCCAAGAGAAAACCCATCTTTGTATCCAGAGGAGCCGTGAAGAGAGATGTGTGGGAGCTGAAGATTGTGGGGGAGACCCTGAAAATGAGAGATGTGGAGAGGAGGGGCCCCCACTTCCATGAACAACCCAGCACAAACTATGAGCTCACTCACATATTATGCATGTGCAAAGTAGAGCCAAAGACACACAGCCAAGGCTTTGTTTGAGTCAGACTACAACATAACACCATCCTGAGTGTCCCATGAGTGGGGCCAACCCAAACAGGTTTGGAAACGACAGCAACATGGGAACCACCACTCACAGAAGGCAAGTCATAAAGTGTGGTCTGAACCTAACCAGGTGGGTTGCCTGCTAAAACAAAACAAAAATCTATTTTCCAGAGGATTTTAACTGGATCCAGAGTCTCAGAACCTACTATCAAAATGTCCAGAATATAATCCAAAATTGCTTGATGATACCCAAAGAATGAGGAAAATCTGACCCAATCTCAAGTGAAAACATAATAGATGTCAGCTTTCAGGTGACATCAGACAGACTTGGAATTATCAGACAGACTTGAAATCAGCCATTTCAGCCATGCTCCATGACATAAAGGTAAACCCTCTTTAAATGAATGGAAAGCCAGACATTCTAAGCAGAGAAACAGAAACTTTTTTTTTAATGAAAATTTTAGAAATAAACAGTATCTGAAATAAAAAATTCACTGGATGCTTGCAATAGCAGAATAGTGATGACAGAAAAAAGTCAGTGAACTTGAACAAAGAGCAAGAGAAAGTATCCGAGCTGAAGAAAAGATTAAATAAATTGACATCTTAATAAAATATTAAATTTTCAAAAATGAGTAGAGCATCAGCAACCTGTGTGACAATATCAAAAAAGAAAGCAGTTGTGTCATGGGAGGACCAGTGAGAAGAGATAGATCGGTGTAGAAAAATACACTGAAGAAATAATGGGTGAAAACTTACCCAGTTTGGCAAAATACATACATGTAAAGATTCAAGAAACTCCATGGATCCCCCACAAAAGGGGAAAAGTTAAAACCATGCCCACACATACAGTAATAAAACTGCTGAAAATCAAAGGTAAAGAAAAAAAAAATCTCAAAACAAGCCTGAAAAATGACACATTGCATATAAAGAAAACAGCGATGTGACTGATTGTAGATTTCCCTTCAAAAGCATGGCAGTCAGAAGACAGTGACAACATCTTTAAATGTTGAAAGAAAAGAATTGTCAACACCTAATTCTATATCCAGCAAAAATGTCCTCCAGGAAGTGAAGCAAAATAAAGACGTTCTCAGGAATAAAGAAATCCTCTAAGAGAATTTGTTTCCAAAAAATCTACTATAAAAGAAGTGTTTAAGGGAGTTTTTCCAGCAGAAAAGAAATGATACCAGAGGGAAACTTTGAATTTCAAGGGTGAAGGAAGAACACAAGTAATGGTAAATATTTTGGTAAATTCATAGACTGGTAACATTTTGGTAAATTCAGGCCCCTCGTTGGGCTCTGTGCTGACAGGTCAGAGCCTGGAGCCTGTTTTGGGTTCTGTGTCTCCCTCTCTCTGCCCCTCCCTGGCTTGTGCTTGCTCTCTCTCTCTCTCAAAAGTAAATAAACTAAAAAAAAAAAAAAAAGAGAGATTTTCAATATATGTAAATGTCCTACATATGACAACTATAATATAGAGGAGGGTGAGCAAAGGGACCTATATGCCAGTAAAGCTTCAACATTTTAATGAAGTAAAATATGAACTCCATATAGACTGTGAAAGGTTGGATATGTATATTGTAATCCATGAAGCAACTACTAAAAAAGTAATAAAAAGATCTATAACCAAAAAAGCTGATAGATATGTTAAAATGGAATGCTAAAAATATTCAAATAATCCAAAAGAAGGCAAGAGAGGAGAACAGAGGGAAAATGATCTTATAAATGATCTCAACACACCAATTGTTGTGCCAGATGGGATTAAAAAAAAAAAAGTCTCAACCATAGACTGTCTATAAGAAGTCCACTTTAAATATAATGATAAGGGGGCACCTGGGTGGCTCAGTTAGTTAAAGCAGCTGATTCTTGGTTCCAGCTCAGGTCATGATCTCATGTTTCATGGGATTGAGCCCTGCATTGGGCTCTGCACCGACAACACAAAGCCTGCTTGGGATTCTCTCTCTCCGATTCTCTCCCTCCCTCTCTCTCTCCCTGCTCATGTTCTCACCCTCACTCTCTCTCTCAAAATAAATAAATAAACTTAAAAAAAATTTAATAAATATAATGACATGGATAGGTCAAAAGTAAAAGTATAAAAGTTTCACCAGCAAACACTAATCAAAAGGACGCTGGAGTAGGCTCTAATAACAGACCACGTGGATTTCAGAACAAGAAAACACTAACTCTTTTCAGTCACGGGAAGGATGGTTTTGAATAGCAAAATCTGGGCTGTTTTTCAGGGATCTTGCTGGGAAAAGCGACTCATTCCATTCCTTGAGCTCTCCTGCCAACTGAAAGTGCTCAGGAACGAAAGGCAGAGAAACGGACTTTTCCTGATTTGTCTCCCAGTGATCTCACTGGAGGCAGAAGACAGCAAAGTGCTTTTAGAAACTGCTGCCAACAAAGGGAAGATCTGCTCGGAGTACAAAGCAACAGAGGCAACAACCTAACATTTTTTGATGATCCTACGAGCTAGCAGTGCCATTCCTGGGTGCAAACCCAACAGAAATGCAGCAAAGACATGCGCTCCAATGTGCACAGCCACATAGTTTGTAATCGTCCAAAGGGGAAACCACCCAAAAGGACTACCAGCACTAGAAAGGAATAAGTAAAGCAAGGAATATCCATGTGATGGAATGTTCTACAGAAATGAGAACAAAGAAGTCACAGTTATACACAACAATATGGATACATCTCAAAAATGTACTGTTGAGAAGTCAGACAGAAAAGAGAATACACTTTATGATTCCATTTATAGAAGTTTCGAACGGGTCACACTGATCGACAGTGGTAGAAATTGGTAGACTTGGGGGCCCCGGGAGGACTCTTGGGAGACTGGTCATATTTTGTTTCTTGATCTGAGTACGAGTTACATGGGTGTAGACATTTCACTTTGTAGAAGTTAACTGAGTTGTATCTTTTTGTGCAGTTTTTTGTACATATTTATGCCTCAATAAAAAGTTTAAAACTTAGTCTAAGACACTGCCACTCACTGATTTGCACACGCTGCTTTGATCGTTTACATTAATGGGATGTGGCTTTTCTTTAAAAAGAAAGAAAATGGGGAAGAGAGCTCACATTTTGTATCTTTGCTCAGAATGTCCAATTGTTAAGAATACCAAGGTCTGTACCATTTTGTTAATGTCACTCACAAGTTGCCAGCCAGCTTGGTGGATAAAGCCACCTGACCAAATTGGGCAGTGTGGTAGAATGGAAAGGGTAGAAAGCCGGAAGTAAGGTCTCCAGAGTCAGTCACCTGTGTAACCTAATGACTCAACCACTCTGAGTCTCAGCTCCCTTGTCCATACAATGAGGTGAGAGCCATTCCTGGCTGGGTCGTTGTGAGGTTTAAATGAGACCATGGCTGAGTAAGTACCTGGTATGTGATAGGCTCAAATATTGTGGGGTTTTGTGTGTGTATGTGTGTATAATAGGATGGCGTTTATGCCACTTAGCCTCTTAAAAATAAAAGTAGTATATACTTCTGTAATATTAATATAATGGCAACAATTACCCATTTTTAAGAATCAACTCTGTGCCAATTATTTTCTTCTTTGTAGTCCCATTTAGCCCTTAAAATTACCCAGTGACTGTTAGTAACTCTTGCAACAGTATTAACAATCACAGATCATGTAGCCAAATGGCCTAAATATTCTTAAGTATCCTCAGTAGTGGATGTGAGTCACCCAGATTCTGCACTTCAAGGCCGAGGTCTGCCCCTCCCCAGCACTCTGGTGTGTTAGTGGCCAAGGGCTCACAGATGAACCCATCTCCAGGAATTCCCCTTGGCCAAAGGGAGCAGCCTCCCCCCCTCCTCCCCTGCAGGGTACCTTCCTGCATCCCATGGCTGCTCTGTGCCAGAGCACTGAGGTTCCACTCTCTTGCCTCAGTCCCGTCAGGTCCCGGCTCTAGAGTTCTCTGTGGGGATGGGAAGGGCCTGTGTTGCTAGTGCATCCCATTGTACCTTCTGCCCCTGCTCCATCCTGGAACCCCCATCCCCCGGGAAACCTGCTGTACCCCAAATCAGCTTCCTGGTACCCAACCTACATGTTCTCCTAAAAACAATTTCTCCAAACTGGCTGGCATATCAAGGCTCTTTATCAGCAGACTCCTTTTGAGTTTTCCAGCAGCATCTTTCATTTTCCCCCACATACCCCGAACTCCTGCTGTAACGCGAGGTGCTCGCAGTTACCTGAGGAGGCCACGCCCCTTCACATCCCTGTTGTCCCTTTCTCTACCTCCATAGCTCCTGCCTGGTTCCCCCGAAAGACTTCGGTCCTTTATGACCATAACCTTCCACATAATTCCTCTGAGCTTCCCAACATCCTGTGTACATCTAGGTCCCTCTAAATGTTGTTCTGTCTTACGAAATACCGATTTCCAGGGAAGCGGCCCCTCCAGATTCAGCTATGTGTGGAGGCAGCTCTGAATAGACCCCAAAATGATGGCAATCCCCTGATCTGTCGGTAGGTGGCGCTGAGACACCCAACGCTGGACAAGGACAAATTTCACTTTCGCAAATTGGTCCAGGAGGCACACAATAAATTACAGAAACGTGTAAAGTTTCCTACAACAAACAGTAAAGTAAAACAGCTTGACATTCAAATGAACACAATACATCGGGAGTGCAAGGCAAGAAGAATCTAAAGGAGAAATCCTTTGACTTTATTATGTTGTTTCTATTTCAGATTGGATTCTCCATTAGCTCATGTTGTTTGTCTGCAGTAGAGAAGAAGTGGCCCATTTAGGCCTTAGCTTATCATGACTTAAGCAAAAGTAGGATGCCGTACAAACACATAAAAGCACAGCGACATTCACGCAAGGTATGTGACTTCTGTGAACTTAAAATTCATGCCATTTTTAATATTCTAGGTTGAGTGCTGAGGCTGCTATTGCAGATAAGGAAGCATCGGAAATGGATCTCCCAAAGTTAACCAAAATGACAGAAGCTGAGTATTTTGGCCTCACCATCCAGAGTTGACTAATACTAGCATTTTGGCTCATTTGCTCCAATTTGTAGCTACTGTTTGTTTATTACTGGAATGTCTTTGTGTAACTAAAGGTCTTAGCAGGGCTACAGACAGTCGATTTTGACGAATGCCAAATGCAAGTTGTTTAAAATTTGGGGGCCGGGCGATTGTATAGCTTAGCATTTGCTGTTTTTTCATTGCCATGGTAGCAAGCAGGAAGAAACCTGCACAACAAGGTCATGGGTATTTGTATCACTTTTGTAACATTTTGTAACATTTCCCCCAAAGCATCTTCACATGTAATTTCTCATTTTACTCCACGAAACAAGGCAGCCACCAATATTAATGAGACAGCGAAGGGAATGGAAACCCAAGACCAGAAATTGTCTCACACATGTTAGCAGCAGCTGGGATTAGAACCTTAGCTTCTGGACATGCCATTTTATATGGCGGCACAGCACAATGTCTGAGGCCTCAGAGGACTGTTGAGTGTGAAACTTTCCCTCGCTGGGGCAGAATTGGGCCAGGGACAGGGCTGGCCTCTCTTGGCCCCACCCAAGCCAGGGCTTCCAGCAATGCTGAGCATGTGCAGGACTGGATTCAGAACCTCTAGCTCCCCACAGGGTAGAACTGCAGATGTTTAGGGTTAGGAAAGGGGCTTACGAGCCTCCATTATTTCCCTGGGGATTCATGTTGAACTGAAGACCCCTGTAAGAAGCCCCCAACCCACTGAGGATCTGGAAATTCTGGATCATTCTGGGGGCACCCAGAATGGAGCTTACCCCAGGCCCAGTAGGACTTGGAAATGTTATGAATTGAGTTCAGCTGCCATCAGGCCGGGGAGGTTCTGCTCTCCTAGAGGATGCAGAGTATAATGCCTTCATGCCGTGTAATCTGCCAGGGGCTTGAGGGCCTCAGCTTTTATGCCAGACAGTCCTGGCTTGTGTCACCATGTTGCCACTCACAAGCTGTGTGTCTTGGGTACTGCCACTATACCTCTCTGAGCCTCAGCTGCTTTGTCCATGAAAACAAAATAACAGTTGCCTAGCTCAACACTGTCCAATAGAAGTACAGTGTGAGCCACCCATGTGTATGTTCTAAGAGCCACATTGAAACAGTAATACATAAAATTAATTTTAATAATTTATTTTCTTTAACCCAATATATCCAAAATACTTTCATTTCAACATGTAATCAATATTTAAAAATTAGTGAGATACTTTACATCTTTTATGAGAGGTTGGTGAGGGGCGACTGAAATCTTCAAAATCCCACGTGTGTTTTAATTAACAGCATATCTTAATTAAGAGCTGCCACATTTCAAGTACCCAATAGCTCATGTGGCAAGTGGCTGTTCTGCCAGATAGCATAGATCTAGCTGATAGGGTTTGTAGTGAGGACTAAATGAGATTATATGTGAAAGCTGCTTGGCTGGACTGTTATGAATATTGCTACTATTATTGTTTATTATTCTTGCCAACAGAAAACATTCCCACATCCATGCGAGCATCTTTTTCACATCATTACCAACTCCTTGGACGGTAACCCAGGAGAGATTCTACATAGAACAAAGCCATAAGGACCCAGCTCTTCAAGACTGTTCACGTGGCCTCCGTAGTGAGAAAACCTGTGCATGCCATTTCTGTATGTATGCCCCTTTGTACTGTGGCTCTGCCATTTCTTCCATCAACAGGTGGAATCTCTTTCTCCACCTGTTGAGCCTAGGTGTGGCCATGGAACTTGCTTTGGCCAATGAGACATTAGAAAATGTGATACATGTAGAGATTTTAAAAATGCTTGCACAGTAGGCCTTGTTCTCAGTTGCTGCTAGAAACCCTCTGCCACCATGCCAGTGAGGCTAGACTAGCCTGTTGGGTGATTATTATGCAATACATGCCCCTAGCCAACACTCAGCTGACCACCAGACATATACGTGAGGACTTCTGAGGCCATCCGCCCCCAGCAAGGCTGGCCCAGATAAGCAAAGCCACCTAGCTGACCCAAAGAACCATGAGGAATAATAAATAATATTCTAAGCTACTAAGTTTGGGGATGTTTTGTTATGCAGCAGAAGCTGACTGATACATCCTGACTCAAGGCTCAGAGATTCCTCTTACCTGGGAGGGTAGTAGGGATCAAAAGTGTGGCCATCTCCTGTACTAATTATACACGAAAGGTTTCCAATGTAAGGAGAGAGGAGCCATGTCAGGGAGATGGTGACATTGTCAAAGGTGAAACTCCCATTGGACACCGTCAGCTGTAGGCCTGCAGATCAAAAAGGAAAATGCTATATGCCATCACAAAGCAAAATTGCATGCTTCTGTTTAAAACATACTCTCTTCTATCCACCTGTCCTTTATCTTTAGGTGGGGCTTTTAAAATTTTTATAATTTTATCTTTACTTTTTTTAATGTTTATTTATTTTTGAAAGAGAGAGAGAGAGAGAGAGAGGCAGGGGAGGGGACGGGCAGAGAAAGAGGGAGACACAGAAGCTGAAGCAGGCTCCAGGCTCTCAACAGTCAGTACAGAGCCCGACATGGGGCTCGAACCCATAAACCATGAGATCATAACCTGAGCCAAAGTTGGACGCTTCAATGACTGAGCCACCCAGGCACCCCTGTTTTTACTTTTTAAAGTTCTTTTAAATTTTATCTTTCGTTCATAGGTAATACATGACCAAGGTACAGAATTTGAAATGTATAAAGGGTACAGAGTGAGAAGAAAGCCCCCCTCCCCTGCCATCCTGCAGTGTCTGCACAGGCAATCATTGTTACCAGTATCCAGGGTCACCTTCCAGGGATACCTACACATTCTAAGCACAGACATACTTTTCTGTTCTTACAAATGGTTCATGCTGTGTTCACTACTTGGCATCTTCCTTTTTTTTTTTTTTTTTTTTTTTTTTTTTTCACCTAGTATATCTTGGAGATGGTTCTGTATAAACTCAGAAGTGCCTTGTTCTTTTTTTTTTTTTTTTTTAATTTTTTAACGTTTATTTGTTTTTGAGAGAGATAGAGAGACAGAACGTGAGCAGGAAAGGGGCAGAGAGAGAGGGAGACACAGAATCCGAAGCAGGTTCCAAGCTCTGAGCTGTCAGCACAGAGCCCCACGTGGGGCTCGAACCCACGAACTGTGAGATCATGACCTGAGCTGAAGTCACACACCCAACCAACTGAGCCACCCAGGTGCCCTTGCCTTGTTCTTTTTAATAGCTGCACAATGTACTCTAATTTATTTAACCAGGATTCTATTGATTGTCTAAATGTATTTCATCATGTTTAAAAAGACAAAAAAGCCAAGCACCTTTAGGAAGATCTACTTGGCTAAGGTGGCCAAAGATTCATTGTAAGCCATTTCGTGCACATTACATTTTACAAAACCTGAGCTTTCAAAACTGTTATGGAGGATCGGGAGGGGCATAGAATTTGCTGAGGCTTCACACAGCCCCCGGCTAATTTGCACAGCAGAATCTTTCAGTTTCTGAGCACAAATGAAGAAGGAAAAGATAGAAGAAGCTGAATGCACATCAAAAGGACTTTCCAGAGCTAGTCGGAAAGTCTTCGTGGTCCTCATTCATAACTGCCTGAGGACACGCAGGCAGCAGTGAGGCCTTTCTGGGCACTGTGGCGGGGGGGCGGGGGGGCATGGCAGTGGGGGGACTGCCGGATAGAATCTCTCCCTTTACAAATCAGAAACACTGTGATTAGAGCACACCAGTTCACATGGGGGCAGGATATTTGAAATCAAAATTGGGGCAGAAAATTTGGTCCGGGGTCGCCAGACCAATACACCCCCTGGCCTAAGCGATGCATTTGTCCAATGACAGCCACACTGCGACTGGCAGATCTCCAAAGGGCACCCTTTGTCCATTAGCAAAACCACCAACCGGAAAGCACTGCCAAAACACGTGGCCTCTTCTTCCCAGAAAATAGAATGAAGACGTCCGTCTCCCTCTTACTCCACCCAGGCATCTCCAAGACACTAATGGCGCTGGTAAAACTTGTCCCCTTCTCTCTGTAGTACCCCCCCCCTTCTACACCCATGGACCCTGCTGTCCTGGATCGTCCCTGGGGACCCCAACATTCCCTGACTCGCTCTTCCCCTTCAGAGCTCCCTGCACCGTCAACTCACGTTCTCAGTGGAAAGTGTGTTGTGACCGATTCCCTGGACGGTAGCAGAACATTGCCTTAGGGGGAAGCAGAGCTCTCATACACGGTTAGTAGGCGTGCAAATCAGCGCGGCCACTTTGGAGTGTAATTTAGCAGCATCTTTGAACATTTAAGGTGCACATACCCTGTGACCCAGCATTCCCTGTACTAGGGACCTCTCCTCTAAACGGAATCCGGCACATGTCAAGATACACGCACGAGAATGAGTGCTGCAGGGTGCACCTAACAACAGAAAATCTGAAGCAGCCTAAATGTCCGTCAACAGGGGACTGGTTCAATAAATTTTGACATGATCTTATGATGGGATACTATGCAGTCATTAAAAGAATAAGGTAGTGACTTGGAGAGATGTCCAGAATATATTATTAAGTAAAAAAAAAAAAAAAAAAAGAAAAAATTGAGCTGTAAACTAATATATTTTAAATGATTATAACTTATGTATATACACTCATACACAGCCATGTCTGAAAACAGTTTAAAAAGCAGGGAAGAGGGGCACCCAGGTGGCTTAGTCAGTTAAACATCCAGCTCTTATCTCGGCTCAGGTCACGATCTCACGTTTCATGAGATCAAGTCCCATGTTGGGCTCTGTGCTGACAGCTCGGAGCCTGCTTGGGATTCTCTCCCCACCCCCCCACCCTGTCCCCACTCATTCTCTCTCTGTCTCTCTCATAAATAAATAAACATTAAAAAAAATAAAGAGCAGGGAAGAACTTACAGTAAACATTTGGCAGTGGTTTCCTTAGGAGGAGTAGGACCGGAGAATTGAAGGGAGGAATTCTTCTTTCTTGATTTATGACAGTTTTATAAATTGTGATTATACGTGTTACATTTAGATCTTTCAAGTTTTTAAAAGTTCATGTGTGATCTAAAATGCAGCCTACGGGCAGGGCAGGGCGGTAGCCCAGGTGGGTGTGGGGTCGGGGAGTGAGACATCTTTTGGCTTTCTTCTGTCAAGCAATGCTGGCCTTATCTGATGTGTTTGTTGGGCCACTCCAGGAAACTGAACTTCTGGCTTGATGGCTCATTTCTGCAACAGGAGCCTCAGACTCTTTACCCCAAGAGGCCAAGCCGGGTGGGGAGGTCAGGCTGCAGGGCAGTGGTGGGTGAGGAAGTCTTAGTACACAGATCGACGTCCAGGGGTGTCTGGTCCCAGTGCTCCAAGTGGGGCTGGACCTGGTGTGGAAATGGGGAATTCCCATGGCTAGGCAAGCTGGGGACTCACCTTCCTGGCACTCGTACTGCACCCACAGGTAGCTGCCCTGGGTGGGGCACAGGTCTCCGAAGTAGGTCCCATCTGCGGCCACCTGGCACACCTGCAGCCCTTGGCACTGGCCTGGGAAGTGCCCGAATCCCAGAAGGAGCAGGAACAGCAGGAAGGACAGAAAGGGACAGGTTCAGACAGAGATGAATGGCCTCTCATTCATTCATTCACCCACCTTCCATCCCACAAATATGTCCTGGTGTCCACTGAAGACCAGGCAGGGGCCGAGGTCCTAGGGGGAGAGAGAAGTAGGATTCTTTCTCTCAAGCAGCTCAGGGGCCAGCACAGGGGTTCTCAAATCTTAGAATATGCCAGAATCTTCTGGAAGGCTCTGGAAGATAGAGATTTCCAGGTCTCACCCCCAGTGCTTCTGATTCAGTGGGTGTAGATGTCAGCTTAAGAATTTCCTTAGAATTTCTAGAGGCACCTGGGTGGCTCAGTTGGTTAAGCATCTGACTTCAGCTCAGGTCATGATCTCACAGTTAGTGAGTTCAAGCCCCAAATCGGTCTTACTGCTGTCAATATAGAGCCTGCTTCAGATCCTCTGTCCCCCTTTCTCTGCCTGTCCCCTGCTGACTGACACACTCTATCTCTCTCTCTCTCTTTCCTTCCCTCACTCCCTCCCTCTCTCAAAAATGAGTAAACATTTATGAAAAACTGTTTACTTTTCGAACAAGCTCCCAAGTGATGTTGATGCTGCTGGCCCTGGCACCCCACTTTGAGAACCACTGGTCCAGTAGCATCCAGTCACATGGCCTGAAGTAGGAACTTTCATCCTGAGAACTGGCAAAGAGGGAAAAGATGAGGAATCCTGTCCAGGTGCCCACAGGAAGGAGAAGTGTGGAGAGCCCAGACCAGAAACTTCAGGTCACCTGCCGTCTCTCCCTCCTGCCCATGCAGATGAGTTACATGCCTACACAGAAGCCTGGGAGGAGCGACAGGTGGGTGAGGTGCCCCAGGATGTAGGAATGAGTTCCCATTTCCTGCTGGCTGTCAGCTGGATCCGCCCTTAGCTCTAAGAGGCCGTTTTCCAGTCCTTGCACGTGGCCCTCCATTGTTATCTCAGAGCCAGCAATAGGGTATCAGACCTGTCTCACACTTAAACTCTGATTTCTCCATTGGCCACATCTCTTTTCTGCCTTTAGCCAGAGAAGGTTCTTTGCTTTTAACGGATCATGTGGTTAAATTGTGCCCACTTGGATAATCCAGATTAGGAACCTACATCTGCAAAGCCCCTTTGCCGTGCAAATTAACACATTCACAGGCAAGGTATCTCATCACACCCAGAGCCCCAGGGATTAGGATGGCAAATCTTGGGGGCCATACTTCTGCCTTCCCCAGACAGGAAGACATAAGAGGGCAGAGGGCTTTTTATCCTGTGTTTTCATCCTCTCTCTGACTGCAGCTCCCTCTGAATAGGCCCTCCCTCATGGACCTCGCTCCCACAGGGCAGCCTCCACCATGATTCTAGCCCTTGTGGGATGGCCCTCACTTCTGGTTTTGGTGAGACCATCCACTCAGGTTGTCCCTCTGGCCCTTAGGGGTAGTGGTGACTTTCCGCGGCTGCTTGTGTCAGGGTGGTATCATTATCCCCTGTTTGACTTCTCAGCACTTCCATGACTGGGCAACCAGCTCCCTGCATTAAATTCCCTCTGTTGAAAGACCTAACATGATTTCTGTTTTTCTAATGGGACTCGGCTTGATATACCCCTCAGAGTTCTTTGCCCCTACTATGTGCATCCACAGCCGTGTACTTCACTGTCCAAGAGAATGGGAGCATTTTGTTTTGTTTTTGTTCACTGCTGTATCTCCAGCACACAGAACAGTACCCAGCACCTAGCAGGTACAAAATGAGTTTTGCATGAGTAAATCCAAAGCACCTTTGCTCTCTTCTGTTATGGCATGGAGCACAGTGCTAGGCCGTTGCTTGTATTCATTATCTGTCTCCCCATTAGACTGCAAGCTCTTTGAAAAACAAACTGTTTGATTCATCCCTTTATCCACAGAGCCCAGGATAGAGCATGGTATGAGATTGGGCTGAACGAATGTTTACTGACTAACTGGCTGAATGAATGAGTGAGCCTACCACTTAGATACAAACGGATCCCCCCAGACCCTGCCCACATCTGTTCCTCTGACCTCTCCCAAGAGGATGCAGGGTTCCCCTCCAATTGCTCTCTGGGGTATGGCTGCAAGGTTTGGAAACTTGCATCTGGGCCTTTGGGGAAATAGACCATTCAGCTCCCTCCACACCTCCATGAGGGAGGCACATCTGTCAGCCCATCCAGCCCAGGCCTTTCCCGCTCAGAGGGGCCACAGCCTCAGGAAGGCCAGAGCAACAAGGAGAGTGAGTGGGAGTCACATGGCTGATGTCAGTATTTCCTTCCCCCACACCTGCCCCGGGGGGCCAGGGACAGTGCAGGCCAGACGTCGGGGGAGAAGAGCAAGTCGCTCTCCAGGGAGAGGGAGCATCTTCCCCAAGTCGGGGACGAGGCCGCTTGGCAGGTTCTGAGAATACAGGGCATTCCTCCTGGAATCTTCACAGGGCCTTTGGGTGGAGGCAGAGGCCTTCAGGGAATTGCCGAGAGACGTATGTGGGGAGACTCAGCCTGAGGCCCCAGAGCTCCCAGCTTGGGCACAGACTATTGTGTCCTCACTTGGCCAAGAAAGCAACAGACCATATGCCTTTCCGGGACCCTGCAGGCCCAACACTAATAACAGCAGAGAGGAGGGGAATCCCTACGTCCTGGACGATAAAGGTTTCTAAGACCTTTGTGTCCCCCAGGAGGGTGCAGGGAGCCCCTGTAATTTCTGAAACTGAGCCCTTGTCACCAGGCAAATGCAGCTCACAGGCAGATTTAATGTGATTTAGAGAAACAAGGCCATAGAGAAACTCTCCCACATGGACAAGAGATGCCACCACGACTGTGTGTTTCAGCATTATTCACAATAGCCAGGGATTAGGACACAACCCATTCAACTCTCAACAGAGAAAGAGGTGAATTACGGTGTAGTTATACAATAGATGAAACGAACTGGTATGTGTATCACTGTGGATAATACAAAATTCAAAGTCACGTCATTTGTGTAATGAGGAGACATTAAGCAAATATGGAATAATGTCATCAGGATTTAACAACAATGGGTAGGAGGTCTATGGGAATTCACCGCGATATTTTTTTAAGTTTATTTATTTTGAGAGAGAGAGGGAGAGCACATGTACACACACACACACACACACACACACACACACACACACGTATGTGTGAGTGGGGGAGGGGCAGAGAGAAAGAATGTCAGTCAGGCTTCTCAATGTCTGCCCAGAGCCTAATGCAGGGCTCGAACCCACGAACCGTGAGATCATGACCTGAGCTGAAACCAAAAGTAGGGTGCTCAACTAACTGAGCTACCCCGGTACCCCAAAATGCTTTTATTGTCTATATGTTTGGAGTATTTAGAAATTTTTAAAAATTAAATAAGAAAAAGAAAGCGGGACGCCTGGGTGGCTCAGTCAGTTCAATATCTGATTCTTGATTTCCATTCAGGTCATGATCTCATGATTCATGAGTTTGAGCCTCAAGTCAGGCTCTGCCTTGACAATACAGAACCTGCTGAGGATTCTCTGTCTCCCTCTCTCTCTGCTCATTCGTACACATTCTGTCTCTCTCAAAAATAAAGAAATAAACAATTTTTTTTTTAAGAAAGAAGGTGGGGTTCCTGGGGGCTCAGGTGGTTAAGCATCCAACTTTGGCTCAGGTCATGATGGTTTTTAAGTTTGAGCCCCACATAGGACTCTCTGCTGTCAGTGCAGAGCCTGCTTTGGATCCTCTGTTCACCTCTCTCTCCCCCTCCCCAGCTCATTCTCAATTCTCTCTCTCTCTCTCTCAAAAATAAAATGAACATTAAAAAAAAAAAAGCAAGCAAGCAAGCAATGTTTCTTGCGACCAAGTGGAGTGGGGAGAAGAATGCCCCCCTGGCCCGCAGGGGAGGGTGTGGCATTGGGTGAGGAGGTGAGCCCTGGCCCCCTTGCTTCCCTGCATGGTGCTGTGGGCAGAGACGGCCCCATTTTCCTAATGTTGGAGGCCCAAGGTCAGATGTGAAGATGGTTCAAGCCTTCCAAAACCCTTTGCTAGGCATGGGGCACCATGAGCTGCCTTGCCCCCACAGCCAGAGCTGTCCTTGGGGCCTACCTGCCACTTCGTCCTTGACGCTGAGCCAGCCGCATCCCTCCTCCAGGTCCGAGGGCCGCGCAGCATCCTGGATGCAGTAATGGGGAGTTTGGCGCCCGTAGAAGGCATCCTGGATCTGGATGACTTCCCCTGAGCCACAGTGCATGGTGGCATTGAGGCCGTCACAGGCCAGACTCTGGCCAACGCCTGTGACAAAGGGAAGGCAACACTTAGGGGGAAATCATGGTCACGGTTGGGCAAGTGCCTGGCTGACGGGGAGGGGGAGGGTGTCGGAGGTGAGGGCTGAGGTGGAGGGACCCGGCAGGAGTGAGAAATAGACGGGGCGGGCGTGGGAGTGGCTCTGGAGCCAGACTGCCTGGGCTCAGGTGCCACCAGCCACACACTGGCTGTGTGCTCTGCAAATGCCTTAGCTTCTCTGCGCCCCTCAGCACAGGGGAGTGTCCGTACTGCACCCGCACAGGGTCTTTAAGAGGATTACATGAGTTCATACATGCAGAGTAAGAGCTGTAAGTGGCAACTTGAGTCTTTTCTGAAAACAATGCCTGGTTCGTCACAGATGCTAAACAAGCACCTGTTGAATGAATGAGTGACTTGGGTGCATCTTCCTACCAATCCTAGAAGCTGGGCGACTGTCCTCCCCGGTAGGAACATCAGGCTCAGGGGGGCCGCTGTGCCGAGACACCCTCCCCCACCCCACCGCCTCCAGCCCGGCTTCTGGCATGTGGTCTACATTCAGTGAACGTTTGTTGGAAAACAATGACTTGGCTCAGGTGAGCACAGCCAGAAAGGAAACTCTGGATCCAAACTCCGGCCCATCTGCCTGGTGGGAACACCACAGGGTAGAGGATGAGACCAAAAATCTGTGTTAGTTTCCTACAGCTGCTCTCTGTACAAATTACCACCAAATTCATGGCTGAAAACAGTGCAAATCTATCATCCTCTAGTTATAAAGGTCACAAGTCCAAAGTGGGTCTTCCTGGGCTAGTATCAAGGTGTGGACTTCACTCCTTCTGGTGCCTCCAGGGGACAGTCTGCTCCCGAGCCTTTTCCAGAGGAGCTACAGTTGTTGGACTGTGACCCCTTCTTCCCTTTCCAAAGCCGGCAGCAGCCAGCATCTGCCAGTCTCTCTCTGACCACAGGCAAACCTGGGTTCAGGTCTTACCATGGTCACTTCCCAGCTGTGTGGTCTTGGGCAAGGAGCTTACCCTTTCTGAGCCCCACTGTTCTTAGCTTTATCACAGGCCTCGCCTCAAACAGCAGAGGCGCTTCTATTATGAATAAACGCACGCGAGTCTGTTCTTGGAAGTGCTGCTTGGTGTGTGTTAGCTGTTCATGATGTGACCTTGTACCAGTGGCTCCAAGGCCCTGGGGCTGACAGATTCTGAGACAGGTTCTTGAGTTGGGGTGCACAAGAGGGCGAGGCACTGGGGAGCTGTGATAAAAAGAGAGGGAAGTTGTATGACCCATAGGTCCCCGAAGCTCCAAGTTTCCAAAATCGGCCAGGCTGGAGAAGTGAACCCTACATGGCACCTGTTTAAAACCAGATGGGGGAAAGGAGGCACGGGGCCTGTAAGTGCCCAAATCCAGAATGGGCCCCCAGGAGCTGGGGTTCTTCACTGACGGGCTTGGGGATACGGAAGGGGCTGAGCCCAGGAAGCCTGGAAGCTTCCCTTAAGCCTCGCTTGAAAGTCAGGGGAACATGGGGTAGCTCAGTTCCAAGACCAGGCCCCTATGCCAGGGTCCCTGCATGGCATGCAGGACCCATCGTGGGGCCATGGGTCACTCATGCCGGGGCTCTTACACGGAGTCCCCAGGGAGGAGTTCCCAGGGCACAAAGGGGGTCAACCATGGACAGCAGCTGGAAAGGACACAAGAACGGAGTGCAGGGACGTTCAGGAGTCAGGGAGGGTGAGCACCGGAGGCTCAGACCCGGCCGGCCAGGGCGGTAGTCGTCAAGGGTGAGTGAGACCAACCTCCTGGGACCATGTCTCCTTTTAGGAAGACTGGAAAGGAGAGTAAGTAGGGCTGGGTATTTGCCCCCAGATGCAGGTGTCTGAGAGTAAAAGAGGGATGCAGGGGAGGCTGGTAGGTAAGTGGACAGGGAGTCGGGGTTGTGAGCTGGGGAGATGAAATAAACACAGACACAGAGACTGGTGGGCATTTAAGGAGACGTGGAGACAGAGAGACCCAGGGACACCTGGAAAGAGAGAGAAACAGAGACACATGGAGGGGCACAAACACAGACACAGAGACAGGCGGGCATTTAAGGAGACGTGGAGACAGAGAGAGAGACCCAGGGACACTGGAAAGAGATAGAAACAGAGACACATAGAGGGGCACAGAGAGACAGAAGGAGGGAGACCCCACAACAGAGGCCAGCTCACCAAACTCGCAGATGAAGGCAGACGGCTGCGTGCAGTTGTCTGAGGCCACCCACCCAAAGGAAGCGTCTCTCCCGATGTAACCACAGGCGTCGGGGGCAGGAGAGGCCTGCCCTCCGCGCCAGTGGCTGTAGCTCACGTTTGAGGTGTCCAGCCAGGTCCCCAGCCCTGGGATGGGAACACAAGCACCAGGACTTACAGACTCTCCTCCGGCCCTTTTTATGCACAGGGCTTGCCTCAGCTCAGCTCCTGGTGCTGCAGGAGGTGCCCGGTTAAGACCGACAGGCTGACGGCCTCTCTTTCCCGTGCCAACGAAGGGGCGTTGCTAGCTGTTACCTTTCAACACCCAGACGTAAGAATTCAACCTAGAAACCGGGGCGCCAAGTCAGGGAGCCCAGACAAAATAGTTTCATTAAGGACATGATGCTTGTAGCTCTGTCTTACCATAACCTAGAAAAGAACACAGAAGTGTGCCTCGGGACATTTGAAGGTGTTCCTTAGAGCAGCAGGGGCCCTTGTCAAACATATTTGGGCACACTCACTTAAAATGGAAATTTTCCTTATGTCCAGAACTCCTCAGCCCCATGAACACACTGATGTGACTCTTGAAGAAGTGTGTGTGTGTGTGTGTGTGTGTGTGTGTGTGTGTGTGTGTGTGTAATACAGAGGCATTTCAAGGACACTAGAAATGTAGAAAACACTAAAAAGCAAATATTTAAAGACTCAAAAGTGTATTTATTCATTTTTTAAAATACATATGAATGGTTAAAAAATTTTTAGAGTGAAAAGGGGCATAAAATGAAAACATCACCCCCCCCCCAACCTATGGGTTACTCCCATTACTATTATGTGTCTTATGAATTGTTCCAGACTGAGTTTTATCCCTATATCAGCAACTCTGAGTGCCTGAAATCTACACAAATGCCATCATACTCCACATGACGCTCTGCTTCTTCTTAAATAACATTAAATATTGGGGGTTGTTACATGTCAGCCTACACAGATCTACCTCATTTTATGTAAAATGAGCCATGTGGTATCCCTTGGTGATTTCAAATACACACAACTCCTTTAAATGTATAGGAAGTGGTGTTCAATATACAGAAATCCACAATTGCTACATCTACAAATCAAGAAACTATTCAATAGATATTGCCTGAAAATGAGTTTTAGAATTCAAATCCAGTGGCTATGAGTTTCCTAAAATGAGTGTTCCCAACTGCTCTCTCAGCCTTTCCATCCACTCTGGTATTAAGTGCTTAGCCCAGACCAAGTTACGCATTTCTGAAACCCAGTGGCTTCAACAGGACAATGTGATGTGGCAGGCTGCTGACTCAAGAGGAAGTCCTCTCGCAGTGTTCTCTTGAGCCAACCATTTTCTCCCCCTGGACTTCATTTTCCCATCCATAAAATATGAGTAGCAATGTATACCTCGTGGGACAGGTGCAAAAATTGAATACAAATGTTCATTTGTCCATTCTCTGCTATGTACAGGCACTGGGAAAAGAAAAGTGGCCAGAATGTGGTTCTTTCCCTCGAGGAGTTCACTGTCTAGGAAGGAAGACAGACACCTAAAAACTTAAAGTCATGCCAAAAATACCCTCACAGAGGTGTGGACAAGCCCTACAGGTGCATAGAAGACTCAGCAGACCGTGCTGGGGTTGGAGGAAGTTGCCCTCACAGAGTCAAAGGTAAGTAAGGATTTCTAGGAGGACCATTAAAACGAGACCATCGAATGTGAATGGGGTGGTGCCAAGCTCTTAACCTGCTTTACTCTCATAAGAAATGGGGAAAGCCACATGGAGGTGCTTTGAAAATAGCTTAGTCATTATTTCCTGACACTCCGTTGCCTCATCTGTAAAACAGAAGCAACAATATCATCTCACTGGTTATTGTAGGGATTCGAGGTGATAACAGGCAAGCAGTACTAAGGATAGTGCTGGGCACTATTCTAGCAAGAACTGAAGAAGCCATAGCTAATATTATTATTAGACACATTCAAACAAATGAACGTTTCCAGAGTGTCCTCTACGTGTCAGATTCCGTGCTAGATACTGTACATGAATCATTTCATTTGATCCACAAAAGAGGAGGGTGTCCTTCCCATGAGAAGTAGGATATACTACATTGTTCCATGCGGTTCCGGATTAAGAAGCAATGGTGAGAATTACGGCCACCAGCTTCCTGTAAAATACGGCTTCCACAGCACCTACCTTCTGTGGTTCCATTCCGAGCCAAGTTTCCTACAAGTCCAATCCACCATTCCCTGTCCTGGGAGATATGCTTCTGCAGAAACTTCTGGGTGTCCTCATCACGAATAAAGACCAAATGGCCCCCTTGCCCCTCGCACCAGCTCTGGGCACCATAGAAGGTGTGGCTGAGAGGCACAAATTCATAGCAAGAGTCTTTGAAAGCCACTTGGCTCTTTGAGCAAAAGCTGCTTAGCGATTCTTCTGGCTTAGCGATTGCAGCCCTAAACCTCAGAGCAAGCCCCAGGAGGAGCAAGCCCACCGCATTCATCCTTGAACCACCACTGGAGCATCTGGATGGAGCTGGTGCTCAGGTCCTTCTTATGCTTGTGGCTCACAGCTGTCTGCCAGAGATCTTTCCTTCTCTCTTTGCATCCAATAATAGCTCCTGCCTCTTATTTAAGAGACGAAAGGCTCAGGATGAATGTGTCTACATTTCTGCTTTCCCCAGCTCTTTGTTCAATGCCTGTTCCAAATCCAATTAATTTGCAAAACAGTCTTCAAGAGAAACATAAAGCCGCTATCTCACCTGTCTGCTTGTCATTCGATCAACTGTTAGCTTCTGATAACAATTCCTTGCTATTGGTTTGATGTTATTACCCTGGAGGGCCACATGTCTCACGAGAAGCCATCAGCATGTGAGAAGTATGTGATAAAAGAAAAATGGCAGGAAAGTGGGAGTGATGAGATGGTCAAGGAACCAAGTAGCACTCATCCGCAATCCTATTGTCCAGAGCGACAGCTGTGCCCACATGATAATCACATTCTCCCCAACGTGGCTTAAATCCTAATGGATATGTCTCCCCCTCTCTGCTTCATCACATTACCACTCATGCCTGTTGGAGAGTACAGATTTCCTACAAAATTGTTTTAGTATCATCATGAAAATAAGCTTTTAAAACCTCAGACCTGCCCATCCTCACCCACTGCCTTAAACCCTCTAGTGGGTGTCCATGGTCTATGGATCGAGTTCAAGCTTCTCAGCTTTGTATACAAGGCTCTGTATGAATTGGCCAGTGACCATATTTCCAAACACACTCCCCAAATGTGGGGAAACAGACTCACTCGTTGCATGGGAGTGTAAATTGGTACAACCTCCATTATGGGCAGTTTGGTGATATCTGTAAAAATTTTAATTATTATTTTTTGATATTTTTAAAACTAATCTCTATAGCCACTGTGGGGCTCTAACTTAAAACCCTGAAATCAAGACTCACATGCGTTACTGATTGAGGCAGCCAGACATCCCAATATCTCTCAAAGTTTTAAAAGTACAAGCTCTATAATGTAGCAGTTCAACTTCTAGGAAGTTGATAAATAAATTCATACATGCACAAAATCTCATACATATAAAGTTATTTATTGCAGAATTTTATAAGAAGGAAAAATTGGAAGCAACCTAAATGTTCATTGATAGGAAAGTGGTCAACAAAATGTGGTACGTCCTCTATACCCACATACAAAAAATGATCAAATTGTTTATATACAAATTTAGAAGGATATCTAAGATTTTTGCTAATATTAAAAGCAAAGTATGAGACATTGTTGATGGTCCAATCCTATTTTTTTAATTTTAAAATTTCTTATTTTGAGAGAGAGAGAGAACACGAGCGAGCTTTCTCGCATGTGTGTCAGTAGGGGGAGGAGCAGAGAGAGAGGACGGAGAGAATCCCAAGAAGGCTCTGTGATGTCAGCACAGAACCCAGTGTGGGGCTCAATCCCACCAACCATGAGATCATGACCTGAGCCAAAATCAAGAGACGCTTAGTTGACTGAGCCACCCAGGTGCCCCAATGGTCCAATCCTATTTGCACAAAAACATCTATGAAGATTTGTTTGTATGTGTTGAATGTATCTCATAAAGGACTTACGAGAGCCTGGCAGTAGTGATTGCTTGGGTCAGGGGTTGGGGGAGCTAGGTGAGTGGGAGACAGAGGAAGGAGCAAGACTTTTGTTTCATTGGCCACATTTTTGAAACTTTTCTATCTTGTACCATGTGGTGAATATCTTACCTGTTCAAAAATAATAAATTATTTTTTTAAAAAATCTCATGGCAGGGTGCCTGGTGGCTCAGTTGATGGAGCATCTGACTCTTGATTTCGGCTCAGGTCATGATCCCAGGGTGGTGGGATTGAGCCCTGTGTTGGGCGCTCACTCTCTCGTGCGCGCTCACCCTCTGCTCCTCTCCCCTCCTCCTACCTCTCTAAAATAAAAACTTTTTTTTTTAAATCTCATGGGCCCATCATCCCCCATTAGGTCAAAGTCACACACAGCTCTTTCTAACTATCCTGGTTCACTGCTAGCAACCTTGCTTCATACCTCTGTGTGCCTGTGTTCTTCCCTCTGCCAGGAGCCCTTTTCTCTCAGTCCTGCCCTGTCCACCTTTGATACTCTACTCAAAGGTCAGTTCCTTTGTGGATTTTGTAGAACTTGCCCCACATAATATTCCTCTCTCCTCTGAGTTTCATTTTTCTTTTTTTGTTGATAAACACTTAACACACGGTTCACATCCCATACAACCCACCCATTTAAAACTTCCAGGTCAGTGGTTTGTAGTATATCCACAAAGTTGTGCAACCTTCATCATGACCAATTTTAGAAAATTTTCATGACCCCAAAAGGAAACCCTTCACCTGCTGGCATTCACTCCCAGCCCTCCCTCCTGCCAGCTCCTGACAACCACTAATCTCCTTCCTGGCTCTGTGGATTTGCCTACTCTGGATGCTTCATATAAACAGAATCACATAATATGTGGTCTTTGTGACTGGCTCTGTTAGCATAGTGTCTTCAAGGTTCATCCATCTTGTAGCACAGACCATTATTCCACTACTTCACCCCTCCCTTCCTTTTTTGGCACTCAGTAAAAGTTTATAGAATAACTGTTCGATGAAGAGTTTTCCATAACTAATATATTCCCCACCTTAGCTCCTTGTTTGCCGAGTAATGTTTGAGGAATGTTTGTTGTTCATGATAACTTTCAAAGTTAACTGAGTTTGACAAAATTACTAAGTCCCATCGGTGGTGGGAAAAATTGTTTTAACTACTAACACCAGAGTTCCTCTTGGGAGCTCTTTCTCTTTGGAGATATATCTATATAGGCCATTTGGGTTGGGACAGGGGAGATGCCAAGGGTATGGTTTATACTGTTAACAATAAAACACAATACTGGATGACGGGTCTGTATAAGAAGTTAGTGATTTGAAACTGGAGAGGGACGTTTGCAATGTGGTGGGACTCTAGAACCTTCAAAACAGGTATTAGGCAAATTGTTTCTTGCAGCAGAGTGGCCAAAGACTGTAGAGAACCACAGGTGTCTATTATCTGGCTTTAAATTATTCACCTGCTCTGACATAATTCATCTTTTTTCCCCCCTCCATTCCCTTCTCCCTCAGTCCTTGGCAAGCACTATTTTCTGTCTGTATGGATTTACAAATTCTGGGCATTTCATATAAATAGAATTGTACAATATGTGGCCTTTTGTGTCTAGCTTCTTTCACTCAGTATAATGTTTTCAAGGGTCATCCACGTTGGAGCATGCATTATTAGCTCTTTATTCCTTTTTATAGCTAAATAATGTCCCATGTATAGATACACTACAATTTGCTTATCCAGTCATCCGTTGATGGACATTTAGGTTGTTTTATTCTATGAGTTTCTTGCAGGAAAGGGATAATATTTCTTAATCTCTGTCCATCGCATGACTGGCACACAGTAGGACTCAATGAACATTTGCCAGCCTGGTCCCATATTCCACGTCCTTGTGTGTTGGGGGAGGTTGAGAGGCTATGACTGCTGGTTGACCCATGAACGGGACCCAGGCAATCAGAAGATCCTCACCCCTGCCCTGTCCTTGAAATGAGCATTCTGTTTGCCTTCCTGGCTCCCAGAAGCTGTCCCAAGGACACAGCCTTGAGATAGTGATGTGGTGTTGAAATCATCTGGACAGTATATATAACTGAACCCAGTTAAAGCCCCATATATAAACTTTTAAGACTTGGCCAGCGAGTACAGAGATCTACTTGTCTTGTAGCACCCAAGACAAGGCTTGTGTGTTAAGTTCTCTTGCTTATTAAACCTGCCACCTACCAACCTGGGGTGATCTGCTTTTTCTTCGGTCTCTCCCTGCTCTATGTGTCCAGAGGCCAGTTTTCAAACCAACACTGAGACTGACCCATGGCCCCTGTCGCTTTCTCCAGAAGCCCTTCCAAGCCCTCTGGAGTAGCCCTGCCAGACAGAGCCCAGGGTAGGACTCGATGTCATTGCTGAGTCACTGGTGGGAGCACAGAGAATACTGGTCTCTTATCTCTGGGGGCCAAGCTTCTAATGACTTCTATTAGAAAACTATGTGGAAGCCCTCATGCAGTGATAATGTATCTCCTGGGTAAAGGCTTAATTTATGTCCCTCATGGAACATGCTTGGAGACATTTGATAATGAATGCAAATGTGCAGGCTGAATTCTACTTTTGCAGTCTTTATGTTCTGATGGATTTCAGACTCCTGGGCACAGAATTCATCTTGGTGATGTCAGCTCCCAATGTGGCTTAAACTAATCTGTGTACGTGACGAAAGGAAGCAGGACATGGCTGGACCCGTGCGAGCCTGTTTCCAGTGATCTGATCCAGCTGCCTAAGCCTCTAAACCCTGATTTTCGGGACCAGCAAATGAAAACAGAGAGCAAATTTGGTTTAAATGAGGCCTTGAGTCCATGAAAAGAACCATAAAGATGTTCACACCCTGTGGCTCAGTCACCCCAATCCTGGGAATGGATCTCTTTTAGTTTGGGTTCCTCCAGAAGCTAACTGAGCCAAGAATTCAAGAGAAACAATTTGTTTGGGAAGGCATACAGGAAACAGGCGCAGGGGAGGGGGGACTACATTGCTTTATATGAATTGGTATTTTTATTGGTCATAAATTGAATTGAATCTTTGCCCTCCATTCAACTAAAAAGACAACATAGCAAAAGAATTCTCATGGTTCCCTCACCCCAAAGCATTTTCATTCTTTGCGTTTCCTTTAAATGCTTCTTGCTTTGGAGATAGATGTTTACCCAGACACAACCATAGCGTGCATGTAATTAGTTCGTATTACAGTTTCCTACTTAACTTTAGATGGTAGGCCTTTTCCATGATGTTAAAGGGCTTTGGGATTGGCATGGTGAGGGCTGGGCTTCCTTTCCCTGAATGGATATTTACTAAACCATTCCCACAGTGCTAGATGCTTTGTGTGGTTTTTGTCATCTCTTTGTTATGTGTTCAGTTTTGCAATTCAGTCAACACTGCTATGAACATCTTCTTGCACTTGCCATTTAGCCTGAGCGGACTTATCTCCTGAGGGTTGCAGCAGACATTGTCAAGGGCCCGTCTTAACCACTCACACTTACCACGTAAGGCTTCTAAACACGAGCACCTATAACTCCTTGCCTTTCCCTGCACATAAGAGACAGGATGGAAGTGCCTGGCAGTTTGTGCCTCTTGGGAGAAACTCTCACCCTTGATTGGCCAGGGTTGGTGGGTCCATCGCCCAGATCCCTCAAGATAACTCTAAAGAATGCTCACACCATCTCACAGTCCAGTAGTCAGGCTGAGCTGCTGTTGGCCATGATGTAACAGCCTTGATAATGCACTGTCAATATCTTCCCTCCCTGTTCCACTTCCCCATGCCCTTGCTGGCATTTCCTGGATTCGCCTCCCAAATAAACCACTGGCACTTGAATCCTTGTCTCGGGGTGTGCTTCTGGGAGAGCCCAACTTTAGACAGGTCTCTTCCCCAGACTGGAAGGCCTGGGCCCACAGGGCGCAAACATCTTCATGATTCTTGCTTATGGACTCAGTGCCTATTGAAACCAGATCAATTATCTTGGTTTTTTGTGTCGCTGATCCCCCTTGAAGATTCAGACGGCCAGATGAAATCCCGAGAAACACGCTCACACAGCTGAGCTGTATCTTGCATACTTCCCTGATTATTTCAGTTCTGTGCCTGGGGACCATCTCTGAGCAACTAATAATGACCTCAGTCGTTGGGATGGTGGGTGATATTCTCTTGGTTTTGTAGACGTGTATGTAGATGGGTCCTCTGTGTTATTCTCAAATGCTAAGTTGTTGGTTTCTCCAGAGTGGCTGGTGACCTGGATCTTGAAAGATTAGCCAGGAAGAAAGGGGTGGGGGTGGAGGTAGGGGTGGGGAGAGCTGGTAGAAGGGGCGTCTCAGGGAGGGGCCTTATAATACTAAATCCTTGTCAGTGCCCCCAGAACCAGCATAAACTACAACCCCCAGCATTATCCCCCCCTCCTGGGTCTGCCCTAGCCCGTCACACCAGTCTTGCATGTGCTGTTTCTTTACAAAAGTGCCTCTTCTTATGTGCTTGCCTGAACACCTGTATCCTTTTTTCAAGAATAGCTTCTCTGAAGCTGCCTCACGGTCTCCAGGAATTAAATGCTGTGTCTTCTTTGTTCTCATAGGAGTTTAATCTGCTTCCACATTACTACTGTTTAGGAGTATTTAGCCCTAAAAAAAAAAAAAAGAGAGAGAAAGAGAGAGAGCAAGAGAGAATGAGAGAGAAACTATGAGAACCTAGCTGTAAAATTAAGTCCATTGATAGCCTTTTAAATTTCTATTTTTATTTCCTTAAGGTTTGTTTGTTTGTTTGTTTGTTTGTTTGTTTAGAGAGAGAGAGAGAACATGAGCTTGGGACGGGGTGAGAAGGAGAATCCCAAGCAAGCTTCACGCTGTCAGCACAGAGTCAGACATGTGGCTGGAACTCATGAACCATGAGATCATGACCTGAGCGAAAACCAAGAGTTGGATGCCTAACCACCTGAGCCATCCAAGCATCCCAAAGCCACAAACATGTGAACAGGTACTTGAACCCTGGACATTTCAGAGTAAAAGTCTGATGCTCTACCGACTGAGCTATCCAGGCTTAAATTTCTACTTTTAACTTGCTTTTGCTGAATGGCTCTTGTGGGTTCATTTGCATTTTCCAAAAAGACATGTTGAAGTCCTACCCCTTGGTGCTTGAGGATGTGCCTTCTTCGTGGAAATAGGGCCTTTGCACATCTAATCAAGATGAGGGCATGCTGGGGTTAAGGTGGGTCCAGACCCAGTGACTGATGTCCTTATAAAAAGGCGAGCTGAACACAGAGACAGACACAGAGGGAGACGTCCATGTGGCAACAGAAGAAGAGCCTGGAGCCAGGGAACATCAAGGCTTGCTGGTGACCACCAGAAGTTAGAAGAAGCGAGGAGGGGTTTTCCCTAGAGACTTCAGAAGGCTCCTGGCTCTGCAGACACTCTGATTTCTGACTTCTGACCTCCAGAACTGTGTAAGCCACCAAGGTTGTGGTATTTTTGTCATGGCAGCCTTAGCAAGTCAATACAATGATGGCGTAGCACAATGAGGCTGTGTGTCATTCATTCATTCAATAAATATCTGTTGTGCACCTACTACATGCCAGGCACTGTGCTAAACTCTGGATTTGGAACAGGAGAGTGACAATATCAGGCTTGCATTTCAGCCAGGTCACCTAGTGGCAGCAGGGAGGGTAGATTGTGGCAGGGAGGTCGTGAGGAGGCTGCTCCCAAGAGGTGAGCAATAGTGAGGATGGTGGCTGGGGAGGTGGGGCTGGAGGAAAGAGGAACAATCTGAAAGATTATTTAGGAAGCAGAAACATCAGGACCACGGTCCAGACTCTAACCTGGTGGTTGTTATTTAAATTGAATTTTCGTGAAGCCTCACTGACCAGGCTCTGAGTGCAACACGGTGGAAAATTAAAGTGTTCCTGCTTCGGCGTTAGAAGGCACTCCCCTTTCTCCCAGTAGTGCCCTCTGCATTTCACTCTGTCCCTTCTACCTCCCAAGCGTGGCATATTATTATAATAATGATTGCTTGCCTTCCTTCCTTCCTTGTTAGGCTGGCATTTCATGGAGTCCCGGAGTTACGACTTCCTGTCTTTCTGTCTCTAATACCCAACAGGACGCTAGTCTCTGGCCTCTTGTAGGGCTTAGTGGAATTAATGAACCCTCCTCAATGTTAATGGGGTAATTTGTGGTCTTCGGTTTCAGCGGTGAAGTGTGCCCTCCAGGAATCCTAGCACGGTTCTCCCTCCACTCCCTGCATCCTGCTTCCGGGACGGGCCGTGGAGAGCATGGTGTTCTGGATCTCACCACTGACCCGTCTCCCTTGGGGAGGCAGCTGCCCCCGGTGCTGGGGCTTTGCCTGTCCCCTGGAAACCCGCCACCGGAGATTTCCACTTTACCTGCTCGGTTTTTCACCCTGGCTAACTAAAGGCACCATTTGGAAGCCAACTTAATTAGAAAACTGCAAAGTAATTCATATATGATAACATTAACTCCAAAAGGGAAATGTTAACTCACTCTAGACAGTAACTTTGTAATAGGAGATACAGAATTGCAAAATAAGATTGTTGGGTTTTTTTGCTGTTGTTGTTGTTTTTTTTTTAATAGCACAACTTTTCTTTCTGAATTCAGGTTTTACTTCTTCGCCTCATGACTGCTTTGTGGACTGTTTGTGGATGTGACTGTATGTGGATGCAACACATTCCATGGAGAAAGTGGCCTCAGGAAAGGTAGCCTTCTCTTCCGTGCTTCTTCCCTAAATTATATGGGAAGAGGATCCCACTTTCAAATCTCTCACCTCTGCTACATGTTGTGTGACCTGTGGCCCAGGGACACCACCTCACTGAGCGTCAGTTGTTTCCTTGATAAAAAAGGAAGTGGGGGAGGGATAGTAACAGTACCTGCCAGGTTTGTGGCAGCATTAGAAGGTACGGCTTGTGCAAAATACAGATGAGGGGGCGCACATCAGCGAATGCCTCTCCTTCTCCCCAAGGAAGGGGCGAGACGAAGCCTTCCTGCTTGCCCACTGAGCATCTCAGACCCTTCAGAGGGCAGACCATGCACTGTCTAGAAGTGAATCCTCTCCTACAGGCTCTGCATCGCTGCCGGAGTGGGCATGGCCAACTTGTGCAAACGTGTGTGACTTGGGAGGAAGCCTGGGAGATACCTGACCCGACTTGGGGCCGAAGCCCTGCCGGGCAGCACCTCCGTGGATCCCCTGCTGCCCTCTGGCTCCCTGCGTCTTCCTGTTTCCCTCTCAGCAACCCCAGCCTGCAGGCCCCAAGTGTGTGGACATCCCCCCTCTCCCTCTCCTGCGTGCCCTCTTCCTCTGGCCCCTCCTCGCCTCTCCTGCTTCTCTCCTGCCACAGCCCCACCCCTCCAATAATCCGGAGCCGTGTGGGATGGAATGCCGTGTGGTACCTCTGGGGCTGCCCCCTTTCCAGGAGCGTGCTGCCTGGCTTCTCTACTTGGCCAGCTCCCAGCCACCCTTAAGCTTCTGGCTCAGCATCACCGTTTTCAGGAAGCGTGGACATCGCCTCTCTTCATCATGCCCCTCGGCCCTGGAGGATCTTCCTGTGTCACCTGGGATGTCCCACTGCTCCCGTTGGATGAGTGGCATTCCGTATTTGAGGAACAGGTGAACGAATGAGTGAATGAACAAACACGTGGGCTGATTCGCGTTTTTATCCTGCCAACCATGGACTCCTCCGACACTTGTACCCTCTACGCTGGCCCGTCACGCGGCCATCGCTGCCTCTGTCCACCTCGGTCATATACACATGCCATCTTAGCAACTCTCCTGCTATAGCTCAGCACTCAGTAGAACTTCCCCTGGTGACGGAGATGTTCTGTCTGCACATACCAGTATGGTAGCCACTAGCCACGTGTGTCTGTGGAACCTTCAAAATGTGGTTAGGATGAGCGAGGAATTTAATTTCATTGTAATTAATTGATATTTAAATTCACAGCCACGTGCTCCGAGTGGCTACTGTGCTGGACAGCACAGCTAAGCTCCCACGATAATGCCTTCATTGCACACGGTCTCTTGACTGAGAGATCACTGTCCACAATATGAAGCCCAAATTCTTACATCCCTGTGCGATCCAACCCCTGAACCACTTTCCGCTCCCATCTTGGCAGTAGTGGAGACCAACCGTGATTGCAAGTATGGCCTCGGGGGGCCAAGCAGCTTGGGTTCGAAGCTCAGCTCCGGGGTGCTGGTGAGTTAACTCTTCTGCGTGTCGCTTTCGTTGTCTGTAAAATGGGCTGAATACCCACACTCGGGGGTATTGTGAGGAGGATGTGTGCTCCCCTGTGCCAAAGGCTTAGAAGAGTATCTGGCACTGGGGAGCCCTCAATAAGTGGCACCTATAAAGATCATTATTTCTCTCGTGTCCCTGGTGGAGCCAGCCTGTCCTCCTCACTGTCCCCCCACTAGAACTGTCCAGCTCCATGCCTTCTTTCACACTCGTCCTCCTCATTGCCTACAAACACGTCCCACTCTCAAGGGCTCCGCTGGGCACCCATCCTCTGGGAAGCCTTCTTTCCCAGCCTTCCCCAGCCTGAGCAAACTTTCCTTCCTCGGAGTCCCATGATACTTCCTACCCACGCCTCTTCTAGAGCAGCCGTAACGGGCACCTAGCTGTTACTTACTGTGTATGCGTCTTCACAGCCAGACTAGAACCCACTCAAGATCCTAGACTAGGTCACAGACGTCTCTTCTCCTTCACTGGCAGGCCAGAGATGTGTGCGTCATCACCGGTCAAAAAGATTGATATTTCTGATTATCAGATTACCTGATCTTTCCAATTTTTCTCTTTCCCAAGAAAAGAAAGGCAAGGAACTATTCTGAGCACCACGACGGACATGATCGGAGTCTTTACAGTTTAAACTTTGCAGCCACCCGGCGAGATAGGTATTATAATTCCTATTTTCGAGATCAGACCACTGAGGGTCTGAGATTTAAGCAAGCGGCTCAGACACTCTGCTGGTAAGCACAAGAGCTGAGGCTCCAATGCAGACGGATCTGTTGGGTTGTTAGGGCCAAGGGTGGCCCAGCAAGGGACCACACCATCTAGACACCGTATTCACACTCTCACCTAGTCCGGGATCTGTGCTCACCAATAGCAGGCAGTGAAACTATGCCAGTCCTGGGTTCACCTTTATAGAAGACTGGTAGTCTCTGCTTCCTTTCTCTTGAAGCACTTATTTAAAATTTTTTTTAATGTTTATTTATTTTTGAGAGAGAGAGACAGAATCCAAAGCAGGTTCCAGGCTCTGAGCTGTTGGCACAGAGCCTGACATGGGACTCAAACGCATGAACTGCAGGATTGTGACCTGAGCTGAAGTCAGAAGCTTAACTGACTGGGCCACCCACCCAGTTTTTTTTATGTTTATTTATTTTTGAAAGAGACAGAGACAGAGTGTGAACAGGGGAGGGGCAGAGAGAGGGAGACACAGAATCCGAAACAGGCTCCAGGCTCTGAGCTGTCAGCACAGAGCCCGATGTGGGGCTTGAACTCACAAGCCATGAGATCATGACCTGAGCCGAAGTCGGACGCTTAACCGACTGAGCCACCCAGGCACCCCCCCGAAACACTTTAAAAAAAAATTTTATCATTTATTTTGGGGAAAGCACATGTGGGGGACGGGTTGGAAGAGAGGGACAGAGGATATGAAGCAGGGTCTGTGCTGACAGGCTGACAGCAGGGAGCCTGACGCAAGGCTTGAACTCACAAACTGGGAGATGGTGACCTGAGCCAAAGTCGGACACAACCGACTGAGCGACCTCGGTGCCCCTCTCTAGAAACCTTTTTTGGAGGCTTTTGCTGCCATGGAAGAAGTCCAGCTATCCTGCTGGAGAGATCCCATGGAGAGGGTCAAGGACAGACCCTGAGACCACATGGAGACAGGGAGAGGCCCAGACCCAGCCCTCCTAGTGTGTCAGTCAACTACCAGCAGATCTGCAACGATGTAAGGAACGCCAAGCGGCAAAAGCAGGAAAACTGCCCAACAGAGCCCAATCCCCCCACAGAACTGAGCCCAGAGAGATAATGACAGTGGTGGTTATTGGAAGCCACTAAGGTTTGGAGCACTTTGTGACACAGCAGGAGATGAACAAAACTCTTGTGTAAGATGAGCTACTCCTGTCCACGTTCCCACTGCCCTGCTCTCTTACACGCTGGCCAGTTTTCAGTCCATCTGAAGGCAGCAAATGCATTCTAAAAGTGGTCTGTGGAACACCCACTTTTGCTCTCATATCTACTCCTGTCCCTCAGCCAGCAACTTCAGAAAGTGGTAAGCGTTCCTGTGTAGTGGGGAGGAACTAACACTGCCTAGTGCGTGAATCAAGTTCCTTCACATCTCTGAGGCTGTAAAAATAAGGCTGTTAATGACTCCCTTGCAGGGATGTGTGGGAATTAAATAACATACTGCTAAGCAGACACCTAGCATGGCACTTGACACATGTCAGGCATCCAGCGAATGGTGTTTATGAGAGGCTGGAGGACACGGCTCCCACTGGCGACGAGTCTCGTGTCCCACTCTCCCCTTATTAGCAAAGACCTAGAAAGCAGGGTTGAGGCTCCCATGGGTCCAGAGCAGTGCCAGAGCTTCTTGAGAAAGAGCAGCTGCTGCTTGTTATCTCTGTTTACAAAAAGGAAGGATGGAGGTTCAACATGGAAGCTGTCCCGTGAACCACGGCAGGAATCCCTAACCCCTTTGGGAAATATATGACCTTTGGGACACAAAGACTCCGCCTCCCAACGGAAAAGAACAAGGCAGAGACTGAGTCTCATTAATCACCTCTGTAATCCCGGAACTCGGCGTAAGTTCAGGGTAAGTTCAAAGAAGGCACAGAATTATTTTCCTGCTTTGCTTGCTGCTGTGTTTGCAGCACACAGTAGATGCTTAGTAAATATGTGCTGTGTGAGTAAGTGAATGTGAGACTGCATGAACGTCGTACTGCCTGGAGCCAACACTGCAGCTTATCTATCCCAAGCCACCCCCTCCTTGTTCCTTGCTAATGGAATCCTGGGGTGAATCTGGTGGCAACGTGCTGCCCGGGAGGACTCCCGATGGATTTAAGAAAATCAGGGCACACCTGCTCCTCCTTGCCAGGAATTGGTCTAGGGGTGGTCATGTGACACCACTGAGCCTATGAGACGAAGAGAAAAATCTGTTCCATAGCATAAAGAGAGCTGTCAGAGGGAAATGCCTTCTTTTCCCCACCTTGTGTCTCTGTTTTGGCACCTCGTTGTGGGGGGACACCATTCCTGGAGTGAAGGCAGTCGCTCATAAGCAAAACTGAGCAAGTCTAAGGATGGGAAGCCAACCCCCTGACGATGGTACAGGGGTGCCTGGCCAGAGGGTCCCGATGAAATTCCCAGCCACCCAGGACCCCCAGACGACTTGATGTCTGAGATAAATGCACATCTTTAGGGTTTCCAGAGATATTGTTATTTCCAGCCAAAGCATCTTCTATTAACTCATTGAACCTTCATGACATTATCGTGGGCTGAATCGTGTCTTCCCCTCCCCCACCTCAAGATGCCTATGTTGGAGCCCCAGCACCTCAGACTGTAGCTGTGTTCACAGGTAGAGCCTGTTAGGGGTGACAACATTAAAATGAGCCCATTAGGGTGGGCCCTGATCTACCCTGACTGGTGTCCTCCTAGGAGGAATTTTGGGCACACAGCCAGGGATGCATGAGCCCAGACAGACAGCCACCTGAGGACACGGTGAGAAAAGACGGCCATCGACACACCAGGCACAGAAACCTCAGAAGAAACCAGTGCTGCTGACAGCTGGGTCCTGGACTTCCAGCCTCTAGAATTGTAAGAAAACAAACGTGTGCTCTTCAAGCCGTCCAGCGGGACTTTGTTATGGCAGCCCTAGAAAACTAATACAGATTACCCATTGTTATGATCAGTTTATTATCCCCATTATCAAAAAATCCTGACCTCGCCATCTAATTGCCCCCAGGGTACAGGGCTGAATAAAGAAAGCTGGACTTAGCTCCTCACTATTATAATAACAAGGCAGTGAAATCAACCCATGACTGGCCCTCTTGGGTCCGCCACCCACGGACACATCCACCCATTGCTTCGTTCAACAGGAATCTAGCAAACATCCGTCGTGTGTCCGTGCTGTGTGGAATTGTCACCAAGTGTGTACTTTGGAGTCAGGCTGCCTGGCTTGGCTTCCTAATTGTCTCCTAGTCACTATGTGACCTAAGGGAAAGCTGGTTCTTTCCAGACTTTTTGCATCTCTAGAATGAGGCCAAGAGTACCCATCTCCTAGGATTATATAAAGTCGGAGCAAGCCAGTGCACGTAGAGTGCTTGGCAAAGCACTTGACTCTGAGAACACATTGGGTGGGTGGCAGCCATTGCTTTGATGGGTATATGAAATGGACAAAAAAGGAGGCACAGCCATGTTTCTCCATAATTTGAATATTGTCCTCCCCACAAACCCTACGACCTAGGTATTGCCATCCTGTTTCAAAGAGTAAAGTGAGGTTCCGAGGGGACAGGTGACACGTCACAGTTTTTAAAAAAATTTTTTTCTATGTTTATTCTTTTTAGAGAGTGACATTGTGAGCAGGGGAGGGGCAGGTAGAGAGGGAGACACAGAATCCGAAGCAGGCTCCAGGCTCCAGGCTGTCAGCCAGAGCTCTACGCGGGGCTCGAATCCGCAAACCACCAGATCATGACCTGAGCCAAAGTCGGCCCCTTAACCGGCTGAGCCACCCAGGTGCCCCACAACAGTCACAGGTTTTAATCGCAGGGCTGGGATCCCAACAGGGTCTTCTGATTTTTTTTTTTTTTTCTTTCCTGCACCAGAGCAGCTGCCCCTGGAGGTGCATTTTTTCCTGAGCCCATAGTTTATGCCAGAAACTCTCACTTAATCCCCATGAGGACACAGCTTTCACAGCCTAAGAATAATAACCCCGACATGGATACACATGTTTAGACCAGACAGGAGAATAAACTGGCAAGTAATGGGGTTTAATGGAAAATGTGGGTCAAAGGGAACTGCCTCCTGAGTGATTGGGGAAGAAAGGCTAATAACTGACTGGGAGCTGTTTGGGGCCAGGTGCTTTTGCTAGGCCCTTGAGTCCAAACACTTGGGGATTTTGACATCATTGCACCCCCATTTTACACTTAAGGAAATGGAGGCTCAGAGAGGATAAGTCAGACCCCTAGAAAAAGGAAGAGTCAATCTCTTAACAATTCAAATATGCCACCTCTTGTCCTGGACCAGGGCCCCTCAGCACCTGCTGAGAATTAGAATCATCTGAGACATTTGTAAGATGAGTGAGGGCTGGGCTTCCCACAGAGATCCTGCCTCAGTGGGTATGGAGGGAGGCCGGGTGCTGGACCCTCGGGAGCTCCCAGCCAGGGGTGGGCACACAGCCAGACCAGGAGGCTGTCCCGACTGGGCTCTGAAGTCCAGGAACGTGGTCTCAGCCCAGACCTGGCAAGAACTGTCCTCAGCAGCTGTGGGGAGGCAGGCACCACACCCTGCCTTCCTCTACCCCGGGGGGGGGGGGGGGGGGGGAAATAGCTGCTCCTTTCTGTAAGCAATAGGAGTAGAGAGGAGTCCATTAACTCATCACTCAACATTCTGGCCACTTGGGTATGGATTTTGGGCATCACGGCAAGAGGCACAAATACAGGGGAGCCCTGAAATCACATATGAGCATCGCTGAAATCACATTCAGGCATCGTTTCTTCCTCCTGTTAGACCAAGAAGTCGAACTGACATTTGTTTTTTTAACCATTCTCCAATGTCCTTGAGTAGCATTTTTGGTTCCTTATGTTTATTGTTCCAAAAAAGAAATATAATAAATTAAGTTGCTCTTTGCATATGATTTTTTTTTTTTTCTAAGGAAGGGGAGGTTTAGGATCTTTATTCAAAACAAAGCAAAAATCCTCTCTCTGCCAAAGACGTTCCCACCACGTGCAGCAGGAATTCGCATGATTGACATGCGCTCAGCTCCCTTAATCCCAGGTGTCCTGTGTCCTGATCGTTTCTCTTGTTGTTCTGATCGTAAATCGTGTTCACCTCCTGGGTTGGGGTATTTCAGGCTGCATACCTATGCTGAATGCACCCACTCAATTATCCCGCCGATTTAAACCCAGCAAAAAACACTAGCTTTTCCTGTTTAAGCCAGAAGCCGAGCTGGAGAGGGAGCTGGAGATAAGAGTAAGACGGTTAGACTGACCAGGACTCCCGGCTGGGGAATTTGACCTTTGACCAAAGATAAGTAAGGCCAGTACAGTGCGAAGAGACACCAGGCTCTTGTGGCATCTGGAGGAAAAGAGATGTAAACGAAGGAAGCTGCAGGAAAGCAGAAAGGAGAGAAAAGGAGGAGCCGAGCAATTGCCTGGAACACATCGGAGTGTCTGCTCACCGTCCCCATCGCCACCGCCCAGCGCCCCATGCGATGGATGTCATATTTGGCAGAAATAAGAAGGAGCAGCTGGAACCTGTGAGGGCCCAAGTGACAGGTGAGTGTTTTGTACAGATGACTGGCTCTTCTGATCCTGTTTAGACGTGCACTTTTTTCTGTTTATAAAAGTAATATGTATTGCGCATTATTTTTGGAAACCCTGGAAAACAATAGAGGGGAATGATCCATAACCCAGGCATCTTGTCTGTGAACATCTAGGTGTGCTTTTATACACGGAAACTCTTTCCAAGGAGAGAGAGCAGATCTCCCTCTTGACAGGAGAAGCATCTGGGGATGCTGTGACGGGCCTACGTACAGCAGAATTAGTCTGCAAAATGTGATGCGTCACAAGTGGGCGACACGTTCATGAAACTGTGCACCTCCTAAGTTAATTTCAAAGTGGCATGGAGGCGTAGGTGACCCTGGACTCGTGCACACTAGAGGACATGCAGAGCACAGGGCGGGATTCCCTCCCAGGCGCCCACGGTGTCATCTTGGCCTTTGAGTTCCTGTAGAGCCATAAGCCTAACAGAACCTGAGTGGGAGCCCCCCCACACCACCCACAACGAGGAAATTCCTTTAGTGGGCTTTGTGTCTCGATTTCTTCATCCCTTATTTCTCTGGCCCTCTCCTCTTCCGTGCTGCCCCCGCCTGAGAACCGCGAGCTGGCCATCTCAGGCCACACAAGTGGTTTCATCCTCAGATACGCAGACTGGAGGTTTTCCACAAGTGAGCATTTTTCTCCGTAAGGAAAGTCAGATTGGAGCTTTTCAACTGAGGGATGGCCTTGGAAGGCTCTTGAAAAAACAGCTTCTGTGTATGTTTTTCTCTGATTACCAAAGTCACCTACAGTGTGTGTGCGTGTGTGTGTGTGTGTGTGTGTGTTCAGTCTATATGCACACAGATAAAAAAGTTGAGGTACCCATGAGAGCACAGAGTGAAATCAGCTGTATTTCCATCTCTTAAGCACTCTTAATATTGGAAGATTTTAAGGTTTTAAAAGATCTAGATTGTACAAAGATGGACTGCAAGTTTTTTTTTTCTAAAAACAAAAGTATATTTACTATTAATTTTTTATTAAAACAATTGTTTTAAGTTTATCCATTTTGAGAGAGAGCACAAGCAGGGTAGGGGCAGAGAGAGGAAAGAGAGACTCCAAAGCAGGCTCCACGTTGTCAGCGCAGAGCCCGATGAAGGGCTTGAATTCCCCAATCTTGAGATCGTGCCCCGAGCTAAGAGTCGGACGCTTAACTGAGCCACACAGGCGCCCCTATTAATTTTCTGTTTTAAAAATGAGAGCCTAACCTTTTATGATCTGGTTTGCCATGGACACATCACTCATGCACCTTCTGTTTATGACTACATGGAAACCTTGGAAATTTTGGAAAACCGGAATTGTTGATACAGATCTGAATGGACCCCTCGATCTAGATCAGCTGTTCTCCCCACCTCCACCCTAGACCAGCAGCCTCAGCATCACCTGGGCACTGGTTAGAATCAGGAAATCCTGGGCCTTCTCCACACCCACTGAATCAGATCCTCTGCGGGTGGAGCCCAGCAATCTGTGTTTCTACACGCTCTCTGGCTGCCTCCAAGTGTGAGAACTGCTGTACATCACGCCTCCCTCCTCGAGGGAAGCTGAGGGACCAGGGAGGGGCTGCAACTTGCCCAAAGCCAGGCAGCCAGCAGAGGGAGGACGGGCTCCTGACCCTCATTCCAGGCTTTCAGTCCTGGGTCAAGTCTAATCAGTTGACTAGTGTCCATTGGCCAACCGCTAACTAAAGATTCTGTCTCTGTGGCCACGTCTGCCCAGAGAGGCCATAGCCAGGCTTCACGTCGGGCTATGCATTATTGGCTCTGAACCCTCCTTGGCCAGTTACTTAAGAATTTCCTGCTTCAGTTCCCTCTTATGTCCAACAGAGGACTGCTGCCAGGGCTATGTGAGCTAAGGCACCGGCAACCCAGTGCCTGGCACGTGGTGCTCAGTGTCTTCCTTCTCTCGAGGGCTTTAACTGTGTGCTCAGATTCATCTCTCTCTGCCTCACCTGCTCCTCCTGCGTCTGGGTCTCTGTGAATAGCCCTGCTATTCTGTTAGTTGTCCAAGGCAGGAGACTCGGTGGCCCTTTGTGGTGTCTCCCCTTCCTCCATATTCACCCAGACTCCCAGTCCTCTCCATTCCAGGTCCTCCAAATCTCTGCTGGTTCTCTCCATCCTCCCTCTGTCTGGTCTTGCCGCCGCCCCTGGGCTCCTCCTGCTGCTACCTTCCATACCACAGTCAGAAACAACTTTTGAAACCTCAAATCTGAGCGTATCCCATCAGTATGAACTGTCCAGAAGATGTAGATCCTTAGAGACAGGAAGTAGATTAGTGGTTGTCAGGAGTACAGAGCTTTGTTTTGGGGTGATAGAATGTTCTGGAACTAGATGGTGATGGTTGTGCAACATTGTGAATATATTAGAAACGCCTGAATTGTACACTTGAAGATGGTGGATTTTGGGGGGCACCTGGGTGGCTCAGCTGGTTAAGCCTCTGACTTCAGCTCAGGTCACGATCTCACTGCTTGTGAGTTCGAGCCCCGCGTCATGCTCTGTGCTGACAGCTCAGAACCTGGACCCTTCTTTGAATTCTGTGTCCTCCTCTCTCTGTGCTCCGCCCCCACTTGCATTCTTGCAAACCTTACAATTACACAAACATGACACAGCATTAAGATTTAAGATTTTAAAAAATCTTAAGATTTTAAAAATTTTTAAATTTTTTACACAGAAACGTTACAAAAAATCTTTAGATTTTTAAAAATTTTAAATTTTTTACATTAAAAAAATTTTTTTAATCTTAAAATTTTCTTTTATGCGAATTTTATTTCAGTAAAAACAAAAAAAAATGCACAAAGCTCTGATCCTGTTGTACCCTGTTTTGACCTGCCAAGCTGTCCCTATTCTTCTGAGCATTAAAGCAAAGCCCTCGGTATGGTCTTGTTGACCTTTATCATGGGGCCCCCGCTTAACTCTCCAGCCTGAATATTTGGGGCATCCTCACTCGAAAATTACAGTCCAGTCTTGCGAAATACTGACACACCAGCTGGTTTTTCAGCTGGTCTGGAATCTCTTGGTTCAGGTTCCTCCAGAGAGAAGACTTCAGATGTAGGTAGTTTATCCGGGACGTGATCTCAAGAAACACCGGGAGGGAAACCGGAAAAGGTGGCAGTGTGAAGCCACCGACCACCGTGAGCCATCAGAGCTGAACCCTCTGGACGCAGTGTAAAGCATGCCTCACATTGTCCCGACTGAGGGCAAGGAAGTGGTGGCATTTGACGCCCTCCTCCCCATCCATCACCGGGTGACAGCCACTTCCAGGGGCATCGACTCCAAGGTGTTGCAGCTTGCCCAGCGTGTGGGCAGGGCAGCTCCCGCAGTGAAAACAAAGCCTTCCGGCAGAGAGCTGCAGGTAGTTGCAGATGGCAGCCTTCGGGGAGAGGTCTGTGCCAGGAGGACGAGGGTGGGGCACCAACCACGTTCCAGCACCCTAGTTCTGGAGCAGAGCTGTTCAACAGAAATAAAATGCATGCCACATGGGCACTTTCAAGTTTTCCAATAGCTACAGTCAAAAAAGTAAAAACCAGGTAAAGTTTATTTTAATAGTGTATCTTAACAGATCCAAAATACTGTAAGTTCAGCATGTAATCAATATTTTTTAAACTGCTGATGAGGGTCGCCTGGGTGGCTCAGTCGGTTAAGCGTCCAACTTCGGCTCAGGTCATAATCTGACGGCCCGTGAGTTCGAGCCTGGTGTCAGGCTCTCGGCTGACAGCTCAGAACCTGGAGCCTTCTTTGAATTCTGTGTCCTCCTCTCTCTCTGCCCCTCCCCTGCTCACACACTCTCTCTCTCCCCTGCCCACAAAAACTAAACATCATTTAAAAGAAAAGACATGAAAAAATAAAATTGCTGATAAGATATTTTAAATTTTCTTTTCACGCTTAGCCTTTGAAATCCAATGTGCATTTTATACTTACAGCACATCTCAGTTTGGACTAGCCAGGTTTCAATGCTCAGTGGCCACACGAGGCTGGTGGCTACCATATCGGACGGCACAATTCTAGAATGTTCTTTCCTTGTGCCTTTGTGAGACAAATACCTACCTTCCCTCAAGACCCAGCCAGTGGCTCCTTCAGGAGGTACCCTCCCAGCTCTCACCCCACCTTGGGGTGAGGTTCTGTTCCATGCAGCACTCTTGTAGAGCTGGTGACGTCACCTTTATCCAAGTGTGGTTTGGGCGTCTGTTCATCCATCTCCTCTGTGAGTAGTGAGCAGCTTGAGGACAGGGGTGATATCTGTTCATCTTTGTATCCTCAGTGCTAGCACAATCTGGGCATGTCCTACCCATTCTGGAAACAACTACTCTATGAACGAATGGGTGCGGTGAGCGGCACTGGGACTATGGCCTCCGTTCCTCTCCGTGGCCATGTCTCGTAGTTTTCTGGTGGGGACGAAGAAACAAAACTTTCTTTGTCTTAACAGGCAGGATTCCATCATGGCTGCAGGGCACTCTGCTTCGCAATGGGCCCGGAATGCACACAGTGGGGGAGACCAGATACAACCACTGGTTTGATGGCCTGGCTTTGCTCCACAGTTTCACGATTAGAGACGGTAAGAGTACCGTGTCGATTTGCTATTGCTGATGAAAGACCACCACAAGTGGAGTAGCTGAAAACAGCACAGATTTACAGTGGTGGAAGTCAGAAGTCGAAACGGGGCATTGGCAGGGCTGTGTACCTTCTGGAAACTCCAGCGAGAGAGTCCGTCTTCTTGCCTGTTGCCGCTTCTAGAGGCCACTTGCGTTCCTCGGCTTGGGGCCCCAGCTCCATCTGCAAAGCCAGCAGCAGGCCATCTTGTGTGCATGCTCTCTGCCTCACTCTCCCCCGACCCTACCCCCCTGCTTCCATAATCACATCTCCTTCTCTGACCCTGGAGTCTGCCTCTTATAAGGACCTTTGTGATGGCATTTGGCCCACCCAGATAATCCAAGATAACCTTCCTTCTCAAAATCCTTAATTTAATCACATTTACATTGCCCTGTAAGGTAACATACTCATAGATTTCAGGGATTAGAACACGGACATCTTGGGGAGGCCATCATTCAGCCAACCACAAAGCACAAACCTCCCTGGAAAGGTGGCCAAAGTTCTGTTTCGAAGATTCCAACCTGCAAAATGATATGCATTCTCAAGAAGGTGGGCAAGAACAGGAGATTACTGGCTTTGGAATCAGACATGCCTCAAGTCAAAATTGGAAGAGCATAGAGCTGAAAAGAACAGAGGTCAGTCTGTTGCTCACCAGGCAAGGCCAGTCGCTCAACACCAAGCTCAGTGGTTCTTCCCTGGGGGCAAATAGAAATGGCTGGACAAGGCAGAATTCTGAGTGCAGGTGCCTGGCTCGAGAGGTGGATTGTAGGCTATTTGCTGTTGGCCGTGCTGTCACAACAGCACACTCTGAGTTCTTACGGACATCCGGGATGGGTGGCATGAGGCTTTCACAGGCTCAGAGTCACATGCTGGGCATGTTCACGTCCAAGTGCTTCTTCAGCTTGGTGACATTTTTCTTGAACCCCTGCATTCCAGCGTGATAAACTGGTCACTTCACCTCACTTGGCCTCAGTTTCCTCCTCAGCATAAAGAGCTTGATGATTCCCTCTGGAGAGCTGTCTGATCATTAGAAGTCCTGGGTATCTAGGGGCACCTGGGTGGCTCAGTTGGTTGAGCATCTGACTTCGGCTTGGGTCAGGATCTCCCGGTTGATAAGTTAGAGCCCCAAGTCAGGCTCTGTGCTGATAGCTCACAGTGTGGAGCCTGCTTCAGGTTCTGTGTCTGCCCTTCTTGCTGCCCCTCCCTTGTTCATGCTCTATGTCTCTCAAAAATAAACAAACATTAAGAAAATAAAAAAAAATTAAAAAAAAAAAAGAAGTCCTGGGTGTCTAGCAAGCGTGTGACACATGGTAGGTAGAAAATAGATTGAAAACCACCATCGTTGTCGCTGGGTTTGAATCCCATCTTCTTCCTAACTAACATGGACCCAAGCTGTGTGACCTTGGCCAAGTTACTCACCCTCTCTGTATCTATCCCCCCCCCCCCCCAATCTGTGAAATGGAGATGTCAGCATATGTCATAGATATTCTGCGGGCAGTGGGATCTTTTATATATACAGTTGCTGTGCAAGTTAAAGGCATTAATATGTGTAAGGAACATTGTATAATGCCTGGCACATAACATATGCTCAGTAAACATTACCATTATTTTTGCTTAATTACTAGTTCTTTTAAGCCATTCAGCAATTACTTTTTTTTTTTGAGTGCAGACTCTATGCCAGTGGCTTGCTCCAAGATTTCACAAATAGAGACCCCGTGTGTGAAAACCATGAGCTCTGAGTTTACAAAAATGAACAGATTTTGCCAAGACTGAGCTACAGAGTGGATGGTTCCATATTTCCTGACAGCCCTAAGCCTAAAAATCCCCTTTTCTAGATGACAGTTACCAGTGATTCCTAGGGAAATAAAGGTGCATGAAAGATAAAGGTACAGTGGCTTCCTTCCCATGAGGCCCAGCTTGGCTGGACTGCCAGGTCCTTGTGGCCCGTTAGCGCTGTGTAGGAGATGTTCTTGTCCCCTCTTTGCAGACATGGTAATGGGAACTTCAGAAAGGTTGAGTGACTTATTTGAGGTTACGGAGGTAGGGCTGGGATTTGATTTGTGTTCTCTAGGGTTAAAGTTTGCAACAATCCCTGCTGTCCCTACCCCACCCCCACATCACTCCCCGAGAAATGGCAGGTAGCCTAAGTGACCCCTAACAGCTTACTGAGTGGTGGCTTCCACATCCCTCCATAGGGACTCCAGGGACAAGGGACCCAGCAGGGATGACCAAGCTATGGCCGTCTTGCAGAAGCATGGCTGCCATCCACCCAGACCCTTGAGTGGGCTACACAGGCAAGTGACCAAAGTTGTCCCATGTTGCTTAGACACTCTAGAAGTTTGTCATAGATTTTCAAACTCAAAAATTGTTGTCAGAGGTAAGTAGTCATTTTGTTTTCTTTTATGGGATGGTCAGTTGGATGTGACCACAAGAGGACACCCAGAGAGGCTTGGGAGGACAAAGGCTGTTATCCTCACAGGTCTTAGGAGGCACCATGTCACACAGGCCCACAGGGGACAGCACCAGGGGGATCCAGAAGCAGAAGACTGAGCAGGGGAAGCACATAAGCCATGGCCTGTACTGGGGTTTCTTTTTTTTTTTTTTTAATTATTTATTTTTTAATTTACATCCAAGTTAGTTAGCATATAGTGCAACAATGATTTTAGGAGTAGATTCCTTAATGCCCCTTACCCATTTAGCCCATCCCTCCTCCCATAATCCCCCCAGCAACCCTTTGTTTGTCCTCTATATTTAAGAATGTCTTATGTTTTGTCCCCCTCCCTGTTTTTATATTATTTTTGCTTTCCTTCCCTTATGTTCATCTGTTTTGTCCTTATGTTCATCTTAAAGTCCTCCTATGAGTGAAGTCATAGGATATTTGTCTTTCTCTGACTAATTTCACTTAGCATAATACCCTCTAGTTCCATCCACATAGTTGCAAATGGCAAGATTTCATTCTTTTTGATTGCCGAGTAATACTCCATTGTATATATATACCACATCTTCTTTATCCATTCATCCGTCGATGGACATTTGGGCTCTTTCCATACTTTGGCTATTGTCAATAGTTCTGCTATAAACATCGGAGTGCATGTGCCCCTTCAAAACAACATACCTGTACCCCTTGGATAAATACCTAGTAGTGCACTTGCTGGGTTGTAGGGTAGCTATATTTTTAGTTTTTTGAGGAGCCTCCATATTGTTTTCCAGAGTGGCTGCACCAGTTTGCATTCCCACCAACAATGCAAAAGACATCCTCTTTCTCCGCCTCCTCGCCAACATCTGTTGTTTCCTGAGTTGTTAATGTTAGCCATTCTGACAGGTATAAGGTGGTATCTTATTGTGGTTTTGATTTGTATTTCCCTGAGGATGAGTGATGTGGAGCATTTTTTCACACGTCATTTGGCCATCTGGATGTCTTCTTTGGAGAAGTGTCTATTCGTGTCTTTTGCCCATTTCTTTGCTGGCTTATTTGTTTTTTGGGTGTTGAGTTTGATAAGTTCTTTATAGATTTTGGATACTAATCCTTTATCTGATATGTCATTTGCAAATATCTTCTCCCATTCTGTCAGGCTGCCTTTTAGTTTTGCTGATTGTTTCCTTCTCGGTGCAGAAGTTTTTATTTTGATGAGGTCCCAGTAGTTCATTTTTGCTTTTGTTTCCCTTGCCTCCAAAGACATGTTGAATAAGAAGTTACTGCGGCCAAGGTCAAAGAAGTTTTTGCCTGCTTTCTCCTCAAGGATTTTGATGGCTTCCTGTCTTACATTTAGGTCTTTCATCCATTTTGAGTTTATTTTTGTGTATAGTGTAAGAAAGTGGTCCAAGCTCATTTTTCTGCATGTTGATATCCAGTTTTCCCAGCACCACTTGCTGAAGAGACTGTCTTTATTCCCTTGGCTGTTCTTTCCTGCCTTGTCAAAGATTAGTTGGCCACACGTTTGTGGGTCCGTTTCTGGGTTCTCTATTCTGTCCCATTGATCTAAGTGTCTGTTGTTGTGCTGTATACTGGGGTTTCTGAGGGAAAGACATGACAGGGCAGAGTAGATAGCATAGAATGGCTGGTGTGAATAGGGTTGGTGGGCTTTGGACTATAGGGGTGCTCCCTGATTGCCTGGCACCTGGCCCTGGGGTGATTAAGGTGGAGGTAGATTGCATTCCAGAGTACATGGGCCAGACAGAGGAGGTCTGGCTCTGGATTGGGTCATTTCCCATGTCATCTCAAAGATATGCTGGGCCCTTGGCTACCTCTATGAACTGGCTAGTCCAGGGAAAGATAGTTTCCCCCAACCAGAAAGGTTTGTTTTTTTTTTTTTTAAAGATGTCTAAACATCATAATATACAGAAAATAAAAATGTATATAGCATAGTTGTATCCATAATCTGGAACTATGGAAAATGCGAAGTATGGAGAGTCCACCCAATTACTCACCCTTCCCCATGCTGCTCTTGAACCTGGTGTCAAGCGTACATGACTTGATCTGCTTTGCAGTGGTCAGCTCGCCATTCTCCAGCCTGTGGTTGGAAGCCCAGAGCACAGGGTTTCTGTTCAAATTGTGTTTCATCACCCAACACAGGGCCTGGCCCTAAGGGACACTAGAAAACTCTTTATGGAGCCAAAATAGCATGAACGAGGTAAAGCTTGTTTTGGAAGAAGGAAGCAATCTCCCAGCCCATCTCTTCACCACTCACTACAGGGAGTGCTTGATGGCCACTGGCCCAAGTGCTTCAGGTCTACCCACAACTCAGCCCCCTCTACAGCTCCTAAGGAAGGTACCTCTCGATTTTACAGAAGAGTCTGAGGCCCAGAGAGGACATGTAACTTACTCAAATACACACAGCTAAGAAGTGGCGGAGGGCAGGTATAATCCAGAATCCAAAGACCTAAGCTTTATGCAGTTCTGTCCCCCTTCCCTCTCCTGCCAGCTACCTCCCCCCACTCTTCATCTCTCCAGCTCAGTCCTCTCAAGGCTGCCAGATTGCCAACCCTGGTGTGGCACAGCCTGGCCTCATGTCTCCTCCTTATAGAACTCCCAATGGCTCCCCATTCCACTCCCCAAGAGTGGAAACGTAAACCAAATATATTACATACTACTATACATGATTCAAGAGGGCATACACAGAGTGAGCAGGGTTCTCTGATTTGCAGATAACACAGAGCCAGTATTTCTCAAAAGGTGGTTTGTGTGCTTCTCACATCAGCTTCCCCTAGGATTAAAGCTGCAAATCCTGAGACCCCACCCAGGCCTGAGTGGGTCATCATCCTAAAGAGTAAGGTCAGAGCATCAATGTTTCTAATGCGTTTCCTAGATGATAGATCACATCAATCAAAAGAAACCCTAACTCGAAAAAAACTTCGAGCAGACCACCACAGTGGACCTGTATCCTAGCCACCCTGTCCCACCCAAGACCAAGGTGGCGCCCAAGCTTCTGCCATTGTTTCAGAGCCCCAGGTGATTTAGTGTGCAGCCAGCACAGAGAACCTGAATCAGCCAGACCAGTAAGAAGAGACTGGAGTAAGAAAGCAAAAAGACAGAAAAATGGTTTGTGGCCTTCAGCAGAGGCCAGTGAAAGTTAATGTTTTGAAAACCTAGCAAAGATTTGGGGCATCTGGGTGGCTCAGTTGGTTGAGGATCCAACTTTGGCTCAGGTCATGATCTCACGGTTCATGGGTTTGAGCCCCTCATCGGGCTCTCTGCTGACAACTCAGAACCTGGAGCCTGCTTTGGATCCTGTGTCTCCCTCTCTCTCTGCCCTGCCCCTGCTCATGCTCTCTCTCTCTCTCTCCTTCAAAATTAACAAACATTAAAAAAAGAATAATAAAATAAAATAAAATGAAAACCTAACAAAGATTTAACTAAAGGAGGCAGAGTGCAGGAGAAACCAGACGGACAAAGGAGTGCTCTTTTTTGGTAAGTCTAAAATTGTTTGAAAATTAAAAATTTTTTATAAAGCAGGCATAGAGGAGAATGAACCCAAGTCTCCCTCAGCAGTACATTTGATACTTTTCTAATAAGAGGCAAGGTCATTGTCCCATGAGGATTTGAACATGTGAATTCCAAGAGCCAGCATCACCAAGGTTTAGGGACAAAAAGAGCTCTTGAGAACTTAACCTTTTCTGAAGCGGACTTTTTTGAATTATTATAGCCCTAAGTTAGCCTTTTAGAAGTTTGCTTAAAATGGGGAGATATATATATATAAAGATCCCAGTCCCCACAGAATATCAAACTTGACCCAGTTCTAGAAGATTCCAGGCAGGAGCACAGCTGTTTACTTGTGTCCCTTTAGAAAGAGTGTGGCTAATTGGGGCTCACCAGGGATCAGGGTGCTGGGGAATGTGCAGTGGCCTTTAATCTCAGCCTCCGAGTTGAGTGTCAGCCTTGAGCAACTCCAGAGACCCGTTTTCCTGTGGCCCCTGAGCCCTCGGTGCTCTGGGACTGGTTGTTTATACGAAATGGGCCTCCTGCCGACAGCCAGCCTGGATTGGATGTTTACATTTCAAGTGAGCATAATTCAGCATTTTAGGTGAAGCACCTTAGCTAGTGTCTGTGGGTGGCATACCTCAGAGAGAGCGACCAGTGAAGGACAGGCTGGCTCTGGGGGAGGCCAGGATGGCCCTGTAGCAGATTCTGTGTAACACGTGACCAAAGACCAATGTACATGTGGCCTCACCAACCCCCAGCTGAGTCTTCCTGCCTCCAGGATTTTTTTTGGATAATTCAGAAGTTCAGCAGTCGTTACTTGGCAAGTGCATGCTGTGTGCCAACAGGCTGAACTCCTTGTATCATTCCATCTCATTTCAAACAGCCAATCCCATCTGGGGAAGGGTTGGGTGATCCCGAATTTCCAGTTGAGAAAACTGAAGTTCAATGAGAGAAAGAGACTCACCCAGGGTCACACAGCTTGGACTGGGACTAAACATGGAGCCAAAGCCCTGCCCACTCTACCTGCTGCATTTCAATAGCATATGTAGCTTTTACTGAACACCTACTATGTGCTGCGTGCTTTACAGGCCTTAAGTGTTATAGCAGCTCTGTAAGGAACATACCAAGATCCTCACATCAGAGCAGAGAAGACAGAGCCTTGCCTCTGACACAAGTCAAGGGCATGGATGGTGGATGACCAAGCAGAGTTGAATCCCCTCAGGGGTGGAGATTTGCCTGCCCTGCATGCCCCCCGCTTCCTGGCCCACAGAGGTGTTTCCTGGGTAGTAGATGAACACGTGAACCCAGAGCTGGATTAACCGAAAGCCCCAGCTCCCAACAATTCCTCTCTATTTCTTCCTGCTGCCCCAGAACAGAACTTTCCATCCTGAATTATCTCAGTGGTCTTTATTCACAGCAGCCACCTCTGAAAAGATGTTTGAGGACAGAATGAATGGTTATCTGCCCCTGGGCACACACCCTTTACCTCCTGAAGACTGGAGAAAGAACTAGAAGGTTCTTCATGATCTCTTCCGATTTTATGAAGCCTAGTGTCACCATTATTGTTACATCCATCTAAGCGCACAGATGGGAATCATTACCACTGAAGTGGACACTCCCATCCTTTGGATACAATACAATCCTGAGGGTGAAGCTAATTGAGGCCATCAGAGGGCGAGATAGTGGTTCTCTGGGTAGGGGGAAGCTGGTGACTGGACAAGATATGAGGGGCTTCCAAGGAGATTCTTGTTCTGTCAATTAGGAGGTAGCTCATATGGGTAGGTTCATTTGGTGAGGCTTCATCAAGCCATGCAGTTACGGTAGCACATTTCTCTAAGTGTATTTTTAATAACAACCATCGGACAGAATGGTCAACCTGATGGTGGTGGCTGTGTCAGGATCTGAATCCAGCTTACCCCCTCACTACCTGTGTGGCTTCAAGCAATGTACTTAATCTCTCTGTGCCTCGGTTTTAGGAATTGGAAATGGGTCTGCAGGGCCATGAGTGCCTTGGCTCTTTGTACTTCATTTGCTAAGAAATTTGAAACCTGCCTGCATTGTTTAAATTTTGTTTTGCTGTTAATTAGCTAATGACATTAGGTTGATTTTTTTTTTTCCCCCTTAAAGAACGCGTTTCTAGTTGATGTATTCTATACACTTCCACTGTTCTGAGAATTAAACCAGAAAATACACATAAAGTGTCCACACAGTTGGGGCGCCTGGGTGGCTCGGTTGAGCATCCGACTTTGGCTCAGGTCATGATCTCGTGGTTTGTGGGTTCGAGCCCCACGTTAGTCTCTGTGCTGACCGCTCAGAGCCTGGAACCTGCTTCAGATTCTGTGTCTCCTTCTCTCTTTGCCCCTTCCCCACTTGTGCTCTGTCTTTCCCTGTCTCTCAAAAATAAATAAACGTAAAAAAATAAAATAGTTTTTTTTTAATGTCCACACAGCACTTAGCACACCCATGCTCAATAAATGTTAGCTCTTAGCACGATTTCCTTTCTTGAATATAAAAAGTCACCGGACCAGAATTTCTTGGGAAGGTGTTCCCAAGCCCATTACTCGCAGTGGATATGTGATGGGCATTTCTCGGATCAACTTTTTTTATGGGGATGAAATGTCAGTATGACCTGCACCCTCCTTTTTTGCATATTATATATAATTGTACCAGCATTGGAAACCTACATTTGACTACAGCAAGGAATGTGTTCTTTAGGGTGGAAAAATCAACATGTCACTTGCTAATTAACAGCAAAATTAAATGAAAATTTAAAAACCCACAGGTTTCAAGTTGTCTGGCAAATGAAGTTCAGAGGCCTCCTGTAGCCCAGTAGGGTGCCATCCATTGACCTCATCTCATTCCTGCATGCTCAAGCCCATCTTGACTCAGCTCTTACAGGAGGTGGGCTGGCCTTTACACCGCCAGGCCTGTGCTTTCACACTTTCCAGGAAGAGTGAATGCAAATGCCTTACTCCCTCTCCTACTTGTACCTCCCCAGTCTATTGTGGGCAAACAATTTTATTCGTCTTCCAAGTGCTCTCTCGAGTGCTTCCCTCCTCCAGGAAGACTTTCCTGATCCATCCACTCCCAGGTGGGCCTACTCAGCTCTCTCCTCTTTTCTCCCCCACCCCTGCTCCCCTTTGTCTCCCAGAAGGGACCTGTGAATATGTTACAGGTCAGCCTGCAAAGTAACAGGGTCTTTGCAGATGTGACTAAGTTAAGGACCTTGAGTTGGGGAGTTTATCCCAGTAGGCTGGGTGTAATCACAAGGGAAAGAGGAGGGTCAGAGGGTAGAGTGATGTGACCACAAGCCAAGCAATGCAGGCAACTTCTAGAAGCTAGAAAAGCAAGAAAAGGATTCTCTGCTGACCCCTTGCTTTTTAGCCCTTAAGACCCATTTCAGCCTATATCTTCCAAAATGGTAAGATAGCAAGTTTGTGTTGTTTTAAGCCACTAAGTTTGTGGTAATTTGTTACAATAGCCATAGGAACCTAATACAGGTCTAGAACCATCCAGTACATTTTCAGTTCGTCTTGATGAACTGGTCAAGAGTCCCTGCTTTAAAAAAAATTTTTTTTAATGTTTTTATTTTTGAGACAGAGACAGAATGAGAGTGGGTTGGGGGCAGAGAGAGAGGCAGACACAGAATCCAAAGCAGGTTCCAGGCTTCAAGCTGTCAGCACAGAGCCCGATGCGGGGCTCGAACTCACAAACCATGTGATCATGATCTGAGCTAAAGTCGGAAGCTCAACCCACTGAGCCACCAAGGGTCCCCAGGAGTCCCTGATTTTATGTAGTGACTTAGATTTTCTCCAGTAACTGCATGAATTAGACATCCACACACGTACTGACCTACACAGAATTGGGCCCTAGGTCACCCTCTGGTTGTAATAGGCATCAAATACTACTCCAGGGGCTAAAAGGCTTCCAGGGCTGAACCAGACCCTGGGGAAACCCAGCCCCCAAGTATGAGGCCTTCTGAACCAGTCCTCCAAATCTGGACCTCCCTGGAGGGAAACCAACATGGTAGAAGAGATGGTCAATAGGCCAGGTCAGCACCTCTTGGTTAGGTGACATTTGGCCGGGCAACTGAATGTTCCTGTTCCCTGCCATGTAAAATGGAGCTCATCGGGATACTTACCCTGACATACAGTTGTGAGTCTCAAGTGAGAAAATGTGTGTGAGAGCTCTCTGCAAATGCTCTTATATCCAGCACACGTTAAAGGGCATTGCTTTACTGAACTCACCTCTCCTGTACCACCCCCCCCATAATACCCCTAGAATGGCTGAAATTGACCTTAAAACTCTGTAAAAGTGTCAGCCTGGGATGATTCCGCATCTTTTTTTTTTTTTTTTTTTTTTTTTCAGGTGAAGTCTATTACAGGAGCAAATACCTGAGAAGTGATACCTACAATGCCAACACCAAGGCCAACAGGATTGTGGTGTCAGAGTTTGGAACGATGGCCCATCCAGACCCCTGCAAAAACATATTTTCTAAGTAACTGTCCATTTTGAATCTGGTGATGCTTTTTGACATCCTTGGTGGTCAAAACAACCAGCATTCACTTCCCTGAGAGTCATCTTTAGGGTACATGAAAACCACCTGACCGGGCTTTGACCGTCTATACTATGCAATTCTTGATCACTGAGAGCAAGAGGGGCAGTGAGCGTCTGACAGATGATTAGGTATTTTTTCCATATGGCTGGTAGAAGAGCAATTTGGAATTCTGTCTCAAAATCACAAACGTGTGTTCTCTTCAATCTAGAGATAATCGTGCTCACATCTGGAACGACAAACGTGCAATATTATTCACAGTTGCGTCATTTGTGTGATGAGGAACTGAAAATAACCCCAAATGTTCATCAACAGAAGGGTAGTTAAATAAAAGTGAAAATATACAAGAAAATACCAGGCAGAAGTAAAAAAAAGAATAAGGATGCTCTCTATGTACTCAATGGAAAAATTTCCAAGATACATTGTTGAGTGGTGAGCATGGGGCGGAATGAGGTATAGAAAGAGCATATAATATGTGGTGTAGTGTGCAAAAAAAGCAGGAAGAAATGTAGATTTATTTGTACTAATGTGTCTAGAGAAACTCGTAGGGTCTATGAGGAGGGAAATGGGCAAATGGGAGAAAGAGATACGGAAGAGTTTGTTGTTGTTGTTGACTACATTTCAAATCATCTGCGCTCTGATGACTCTGAATGTGTCACACCCTTGACAACTAAATTGTTGGCCAGGGAATCAGACCTGCTGTCCATATCTCCTTCCTGATATTCTTCAGATCTAGGAGAGTTAGGAAATGTGTTAGTACGCTGGCCCAGAGACAGAAGATTGCTTCTCCTTTTCCGGAACTGACCTCATCTTTCCAGTTCCAGGATCCAGTGCTGGGGCTGGCGCACAGCAAGCACTGAACTCAGGTTTGCAGGTGTGGGGAGGAACCAGGCAGGAACAGGGGAGGGGGAGGAAATGAATGCAAAACCAGCATCTGTGAGACATCTTTGCTGCTTCACTGCTTGCCAGTAGGGGGAGCACTAACCAATACATGGATCCCGGATCTTCTGATCAAACTAATGATGAGTTTTTAATCTCACAATTTGTTTGCTTTCCTTTAAAGAAAATAAAAGAAAACTATTTTCCTGGACAAATTCAGAGGGTTCTCGTTCCTGCCAAAAGCAAGAATTAGCTGTTTTTCTAGTCTTTGGGAGCCATTATGGATGGGTACATACGATTTCTGTAGAGCTTCTTATAACACTTCAGAACAACCTACCAGCTCTTGATATCTGTGGTGTGGGAGACCAATGGATTTTTGAGAGCCCAGGAGGGTTCAGTTGGTGGCCATCTTTTCCCCAGATGACTCATGTCTTAGCTAACTCAATGTGGGGGTATCTTTGGGCAACTTGATACCCAAGCCCTCCAGACTCCTCAAGTCTTTGAGACCCTGAAGTAGAGCATTTTAAATGGTAGGGAAACTAAAGCTATCTTATGCAGAACTTTCCAGCTGGGTAGACACAGCCAGTGATTTGCTATTGATCTGCTTTCCTCCACAGAGCTTTTTCCTACTTGTCCCATACCATCCCTGATTTCACAGACAACTGCCTGATAAACATCATGAAGTGTGGAGAAGACTTCTATGCGACCACAGAGACCAATTACATCAGGAAAATCAACCCACAGACTCTGGAAACCCTGGAGAAGGTACCAGTGAATGTATAACCAGCATCAGTTCCTGGTCTGTGAAAGGGACCTGAGTGGGGTCATGTGGCCTGCAGGAACTCACAGGAGCATCCCCTCCTCTAAAGCCATTGGATCTTGAATTTCCCCAGCACAACACTTAGCACTAGATTCTAAGCTCCCTTAGGGTTGGGACTCTGTGGGTTCATCTTGTTTATTTGTAGGGTTACCAAACAAAGTACCATGAACTGGGTGGATTAAAACAACAGAAATCTATCCTCTCACAGTTCTGGAGGCTGGAAGTCTGAAATCCGGGTGTCCGTGGAGCCATTCTCTCTCTCTCTCTCTCTCTCTGAAGGCTCTAGGGGAAGATTCTGGCATGCCTCTTCCAGCTGCTGGTGGCTGCCAGGAATCCTCAGTGCTCCTTGGCTTGTAGATGCATCACTCTAATCTCTTCTAGAGATACAAATCATTGGATTAGGGCCCACCTCCATCCAGAATGACCTCATTTTAACTTGATGACATCTACAAAGACCCTGTTTCCAAATATGTTGAAGCCCTCACCCTTGGTACATAGATCTTTTTGGAAGACACAATTCAGCCCATAACACTGTCCACCGTCTTGGCACTGAGTGGGAAGTTTAATGGGAGTCGGAATGAATGATGGCACCAGAGTGCCCAGACTCTAGCAGCCCTACCTGGCGTTGACCTGAAGAGGGAGGCCTTAGGCAGAGAGCAAGGGGATGGAAATAAATCCCCAAGCAGATGCCTTTCCCGGGCAGAATCAAGTCAACATTTTCACGAAAATCAATAGACCCACTTTCTTCTCCAGCTGGCTGGCCAAAGCCTCATTGTCTCCTCAGTACATTTTAACGATCTGGTAAAGGGAGTGCTTTTCATAGCTGCGAACTTATGGCCAGCACCTTTGAAGCTGGGCAGCATAGGTCCAACCAACGTATGCTCTCCACAAAGCCTCAGAGAGGAAATACTAAGAGAGCATGAAGTACTGGCTGACTTCTGGCCGGAGGTTGTGCTATTCTTGGAGAGGAAAGGAAGACAGTTGTTCCCCCGGCCACACATTATTCTATGGCTGTGCCCTGTTGGGAGTGGGGGGTCATTATGGAGCTCGTTAGTTGAGTTTCCCTTCGACCAAGTGTTTTTATAACTCTGTTCCCAGAATAATCCTATGGGAGAGGCCTGGAGATTTATGCCTCTGTGGCATGCAAAAGGGGAGAATTTAAATGATGTAACCAGAAAGACACCGAGCAGTGGCTAAGATTAGCGCTAAGGCTGCCTCTCTGCCTAGGTCATCACTCTGGCCAGGCAATCTGCCTCCATGCTGAGGACACCCAGGGGGCAGGGCCAGGGGGCAGGGAAGAGCATACAGCTCACCAGCTCCCCTGCAGCCTCTCTGCTGTAGGAGGCTCCCCCTGAGGTCATATCAGGTTTCAAGAGTAAACATCCTCTTGAAAGGTGAAGTCGCCTTACCTTCAGACCAAGAGGTATGCAAACGTAGCCATCATCACTCCGAATCTAGAAGCGGCCAGCTTTTCATCATCTCACCCTCCCCACCTCCTTTTTAAAACCAGGTGTTTGTCATTTTGCAGGTGGATTATCGCAATTACGTGGCGGTAAATCTGGCAACATCGCATCCTCATTATGATGCGGCTGGAAATGTTCTTAATATGGGCACATCCATCATGGACAAGGGGAAGACAAAATATGTGATCTTTAAGATCCCTGCCACAGTACCAGGTAGGTCATTCTGGGGATATGATGAAACACAGATGTCAAGGGTGGCTCCTTCCAAAGAGTTCTGATTTTTGTTGATGACCTGAGACTCAATCTGACACTTTCCTACATGGGTGATTCAGATGACCTTGAATCTTTTTTCCTAAAGGAGAAAAGAGGTGTGGCTGGACTTCCTTTTGAAAGAAGTAAGTTCCTTTACTATTCTAACCTGTTTTTCTTTAGGCTCCAGTTCATTGATTCATTAATTTACCCATTATTCACCCATTTCCCTATCCATCCATCCATCCATCCACCTATCAGTCATCATCCAACTGTCCGTCTGTCCATCCACGCACCCATCAAGCATCCTTCCATCCATCCTTCCTTCCTTCCATTGATATCTTTTAGTTTTCTCACAAAACTTTGTATGCCAAAGCTGTGCTGCCCACTCTCATCCCAGCCCCTGAAGCCAGGCTCCCAGTGTCGTTGTGGGGGCTCAGCCCTGCTTCAGACTGTCAGCCTTTCAGACCCCCACCCCATTCTCTGGGCCTTCTGAACCTTCTCCATTTAAGGCCAGGAATGTGGAGCAAAGCCCAGGCCCATTGTGATTGCATGTTCCCGAGGGAGGAGGCTCCTGGCCCTTCTTTGTCCAGGACCCTCCTGGGAACCACACCCAGGAAACCAGGCCCCCGAGGGTGGCTGCACAGGACTCAGGAGACAGGGCAGAACTTACAAGTTTAGGGCAAGTGGCTTCCATGTGTGACCCCTGCTGGTGCCCTCCGTCATAGTCCTGTAGCACCTCCTGAGCTAATTACCAGGCTCCAGGCAGATGGGAGCCCCTAAGGTCAGAAGGCACAATGAGTGTATTCTTGTTAAATGGAACTCCCAGGAATTAAGCCAATAGAGGAATATAGGGCCTAGTCAGAATCCTAGAACGTCAGACCTAGGGGAGGTCTAGGCATTTGAGTTTAACACCTTCTATTTCAAAGGAGGACGATGAGGCCCAGGGGGATCAGGTGACATGCCCACCACCACACAGCTCACAGGAGCCCCCACATCTTGCCAACAGCTCCTCTCTGATCGCCTGCTCCATGCTGGCGGCTTCCCTGGGATTCACGCCCGCCTCCTGCCTCCCAGGCCAGGGTACTTTTCATTTCGGTCTGCTTTGTGCTCCGTTTGTTTTGTGAAGAAAAGAACCACCCCACAACCCCACAGCACCCCTCCCACCAGCCAGCTGTTTATGGTGTGCACAGGTGGCCACAAGAAAGGTGGGGACGCTTGCAGGTAACTCATTATAAATGAGCCCCAGGCCTGGGTGGGAAGACCTTTTGGCCAATGGTGACTCACCCTTGCAGGAGAATAAGAGCTCGCTGGAGCTTGGGCTGCCCCATTATTGCATTCTGTTCTCTCTCTTCACTCTGGGAGTGTTGTTCTCGCTAATAACAGAGGAGGCAGTCAGGCTCAGCGGGGGGCCGGGTCTTCTTGGCTTAACCTTGTGCCTTTGGCCATAATGATGGGCCCATTCCATCGCACCTCAGTTTCCCATCTGTAAAATGGGAACCCTACAGCCTGCTTGGATCATCAGAAGGTATATAGCAGCCCCACATCACAACGGGTACTTAGTCTCCCAGGTGTTTGGGAATGCGCAGTGCCGAAAGAAGTTCATGGAAACCCTACGAAATATGTATCAGATGATGGTCCCCGGCAAAAAGCAAAGTTGAAGCCTGGGAAGCTGCCCTATCCCTCAGGCGCTGTAATAGAAATACAGACCCTCAGGCCCCGGCCCCATCTACTGGGTCAAACTCCACACTTCATCACAATCCCGGATAATCCGTGTGCACGAGAGGCATTGTTCCAGGGTAGGGGCTGACAAGCTTTTTCCATAGAGGGTCCAAGAGTAAATACCTGACGCTGTGCAGCTGTGTGGTCTCTGTCACAACTACTGAACAACGCCGTTGCAGTTCCAAAGCAAGAGCATCCTCAGACCCTGTGAAAGAAGGGAGTGTGGCTGTGTTCCAAAGAAACCTCGATGCTAGAAGCAGGTGGAGGCTGGGCTTAGCCCCCAGGCTGCGCTGCGGGCCGTGGCCCAGAAGCCTAGCTCTGTGGCTCAGTGTTTGCAGATTGTAGCACTGGGTCTTACAGAGCAGGAGAGGCGGGTAGGCCTTGGTGAGAAGCCCTAACCCCCGACCAGAGCCCCTGCGTCAGTCAGACAGCAACCCCTTCATCGGTTTACTTGTTGGCTCTTACCCAAAGGCTCTTCTTAGTGACCGGGTCAGTTTGAAAGGCTCAGCTGCAGGTGATCGTGGCATTGTCTGGGGGCAGCTAGGCCCCGCACTGCTCCTCAGGCTTACCTTTCTCTAGAGGACGCGAAGGGGAAGAACCCGTTGAAGCACACAGAGGTGTTCGGTTCCATCACCTCCCGCTCGCTCCTCTCCCCGAGCTATTACCACAGCTTCGGAGTCACCGAGAACTACATCGTTTTCCTCGAGCAGCCTTTCAAGCTGGACGTCCTCAAGATGTCAACTGCGTACATCCGGGGAGTGAACTGGGCTTCCTGCCTGGCTTTCCACAGGGAGGACCAGGTAAGGCCTGGACAAGACCCCCAGCCCCCACTGGGTCGGCCGAGCCCACAACATCAGGATGGCCAGAGTGGGGTATCCCGGGAAGCAGGCTGAGATGGAGGTTAGCATGCAGGGGGTTTCCAAGGGAGGGAGGAAGTGAGCTACCGGGCAGTCTCCCCGGAAGCATCAGCCACGCTTCCAGAGAGTTCTGAAGCTGGATGGTCCTGCAGAGTGGTCTTGAGTTAGGGCAAGAGAGCCAAGTCCCAAGTCACTGAGTCAGTAGAGTGGACTGTCCCTGGGTGAGTGTGTGCCCTTGGGCAAGCCGGCTCTCATCAGCCAGGCGGCCCCCTCAGCCGAGGGCCACTCCTCAGTCCTGACCCATGTCCGGGCTCCTTGCAGCTTCCACTGTCCCTTTCAGCATCCTGCAGCCACTATACAATGTCAGGGAAGCAGAGCCAGAGATGATTTAGACATCATACTGATAGAGCGTTCCAGCAGTGGTAAACAGAAACAGCTTCCATTCAGGCACACCTGCGTGCTCAAAGCATGGATGTGTGCACACGTGTGTGTCTGCACTTGTGTATATGCAGGCCTGTATATATGGATGTCTGCATATGTGTGTACATTTGTATGCGTATGAATATATCTATGCATGGATATGTGTGTGTACTTAATTCCTGTTGAAATAACTCAACGTTTACTTGTGATAAATATCCAGTAATTCTTAGTGTCCTCTATTCAAACAATACCCAAGTATAGAAAGCAACGTATCAAGCCCCTTCTCCCCCCACTCACGGCCAGTGCCCTCTCCAGAGGGAACCACTACAATGCCCTGACATCCCTCTCCCCTTTCTGCCCATTATGGACGTCTTTATGTACGTATGCAACTATGCATCCTGTTTGCGGCTGGACACCTCTTTAAAACCTGTCCTTTTCCACGAGGAGAGTGAGGTCCCTCCTCTGCTCAGAGCCTTCTAGTGATTTCCCACCTTCCTCAGAATAAGATCCAAGACTTCACTGACCAGCCTGCAAATCCTCACATGTCTACATCCCAACCACTGGCTTCCTGCTCACCCAGCCTCCCTGTTGGTCCTCCTGTATCTCAAACCAGCCTAACACATTCCTGCCTCAGGGCCTTTGCATTTCCTGTCCCTTCTACCTGGAATATCCTTCCCCAGATCGCTTCCTTCCTCAGAGTCCAGATTCCTGAGGCCTTCCGTGATGAACCAATCTGTAACAGACCCCACTCCAGGCTTTCTCCATCCCCTACCCGGCTTCATTTTTCTCAGTGGTGCTCATTGTCCTTGGCACGTTACTTGACCATTGACTGCTGGCCTTTCCCCCCACTGGAATAGAAGCTCCATGAAGGCAGGGGCTTGCTTTTATTCTCTTTTTACTGAAAAAGTGTCTCCTATGTCACAGACCCTCTCTCTCTATTTTTGGAATGAACAGTGGGCCAAGGGGGCCAGCAGGGAAGCTAGCAGTAGTTGGGTTTTCTCTTCAGCCCCTGGATATCCCGTGGCCCTCAGAGAATCCCACAGTGGGAAGACCGAGCCCCCAGAGGCAGGGCAGAAAGCCCCGGGAAGGGTTTTAGAATGCATTTAGAAGAGAGCTTTCTGGGGTGCCTGAGGGGCTCAGTCAGTTAAGCATCTGACTTCGGCTGAAGTCATGATCTCGTGGTTCGTGGCTTCGAGCCCCACGTCAGGCTCTGTGCTGACGGCTCAGAGCCTGGAGCCTGCTCTGGATTCTGTGTCTCCCTCTCTCTCTGTCCCTCCCCTGCTCCTGTTCTGTCTGTCAAAAACAAATAAACATTAAAAAAATTTTTTCAGAAGAGAGCTTTCTTAAAAGCTCCTGTGCCTGACCCCAGGAATTGGGGTCATGGAGAAGAAAAGAGCTAAAATAATTACCTCTGTAGTCACCTGCCCGTTCCAACCCCCCGCCCGTAGGCTGTCAAAGCCTTCCTCTTCTGCACTCCCACTTAATGTTCAAAGCTAGATTCTGGGGAAGGAGAGAAAGAGGTGGATACGCTGGGAGGAGGTGACCAGGGAACAGCCTGGAGCAGTCCCGCCCTGCCTTTCGGAAGGAGGGTGGCTGGGCCAAAGCTGCCAGAAGGAAGAACCCCCACACATACTTTGGATTAGGCAAGTGGGGCTGCAGATATGGCTAATTACCACCCAGAGTGATACCACCTCATGACAGCCGGAGGCGTGTGCAGATACCCGTGGGGGCTCCTTCACCAGAACGGTCTCTCCCGCTGCAGCCCCCAGGGTAAAGGAGGTTGCTGCGACAAGCTGGCAAACCAGGAGGTCGGGAGAGGGGCCCCCGAAGGGCTGGTGTGGTTTTAGGGGATCCAGCTGTGGCTGGAGCCCGGAGAGGGCTAGAGGACTGGCCAGTTCTCCCCAGCTTGGCCATTTGTTGCCAGGGAGCTGGGTAGTTGCCACCCACCTGGAGTCCCAGTCGAGTGAAGGGGGTGGGGAGGGGACAGCGCACCCTCGGGGACTCCTCCAGGCAGTCCTCCTGGTGGTGCAGAGGCTCCAGCGGCAAAGCTTCCCTCCGATCCATCTGAACGAGGTGATCACAGACGTGTAACGGCAGGCAGCTCCCGTGTCCTCAGCTTCTGCGTGGCCGAGCTCTGGGACAGGGGACATTTCAGGGTCACGAGCTAGTGGAGGGCAGGGCCGCATCCCGTCCCGTACCCGATGCCACAGCGCCAGGCCAGCAGAGGGAAGGCTGACCCCTGGATGCGCGTCTTCTTTCAGACTTACATTCACATCATCGACCAAAGGACTGGGAAGCCCGTGCCGACCCAGTTTTACACGGACCCCGTGGTGGTGTTTCATCACGTCAACGCCTACGAAGAGGATGGCTGCCTTGTGTTTGACGTCATCGCCTACGAGGACGGCAGCCTTTATCAGCTCTTCCACTTGGCCAACCTGAACCAGGACTTTGAGGAGAACTCCAGGCTCACCTCCGTTCCCACCCTCCAGAGGTTCGCCGTGCCCCTCGATGTGGACAAGGTAATGGGCGGGACGGGGGCCCATTTCATTCCTGGGGCGTCGTGAGCCCAAGTGGGCAGTTACTTTGGCGTCGGCTTGATTGACATTGAAATCCAAAGTGAGCTGTTCTTAAAGACATCTTTTCATTGTTTCTCCAAGAATGATACGTGTTTATAGCAGAAGCCTTAGAAAATATAGATTAGGGAGGGGTACCTGGGTGGCTCAGTTGGTTAAGTGTCCAGAGCCTGGTTGGGTTTCCCTCTCTCTCTCCCTCTCTCTCTGCCCCTCCCCAACTTGTGCCTGTGCGCGCTCGCTGCCTCCCTCCCTCCCTCCCCCCTTCCCTCTCTGCCTTCAAAATAAGTTAAAAAAAAACTTAAGGGGCACCTGGGTGGCTCAGTCGGTTGAGCTTCTGACTTCAGCTCAGGTCATGATCTCGCAGTCTGTGAGTTCGAGCCCCGCATCGGGCTCTGTGCTGACCGCTCGGAGCCTGAAGCCTGCTTCAAATTCTGTCTCCCTCTCTCTCTGCCCCTCCCCCACTCATGCTCTGTCTCTCTGTCAAAAATAAATAAACATTTAAAAAAAAAAACTTAAAATATAGATTAGATAAAAAGGAAACAAACCCACAGACCTACTGTAGATATATTTGTATTGCCTCCAAAGTCTCTCGCTAGACAGACATATTGGTACATCTGTCGATGTATCTGTGTATATGTGGCTCTAACACACATACACATGAATATGTCTCTCGATAAAGCAGTTAAAAATTCTGTGTACTATGACTTCTCTAAAATTTAGAAATATATACGTATATTTTATATATTGCTTAATTTTAGAGGAGATCGCAGAATTCTCAATCGACTTATTGAGATAGAATTTCACATAGCATCCACCCGTTTCACTCATTTAAAGTGTACAATTCAGTTGCCTTTAGTATCTTTACAGACTTGTGTGATCATCACGACGATGGATTTTAAAACATTTTCGCGACCCTGGAAAGGAACCTTGCACCCCTTAAGCCACGCCCCTCCCCCAGCTCTAGGTAACCACTCATCCCCTTCCTCTCTCTGAGGATCTGCCTGTTGGAGACACGTCATGTACGTGGACCCACGCGCCAGGTGGTCCCCTGCGGCTGGCTGCCCTCCCTCAGCACGGTGTTTCGGAGGTCCGTCTCTGTTGCAGCGTGTGTCAGCCCTTCCTTCCTTTTCACGGAGGATTATGTGCATACTGTTTTGTGTGCGACTGTTTTCACTTACACGTGTATCTAAACATCTCCCCATGACATTAAATACTCTTCTGCAACATCATTTTAAATATTCGTGTGACGTTCCCAGGCCGGGATTCGTCACTATTCACTCACCTAATGCCCTGCTATTGAATCGTCTGCGTCTTGCATTAAAAATGACCACGAGGCCAGACATTATCTTCAATTAGGGTGATGCTCCCAGAGGCTACAGAGACTTCTGGCTCCAGAACTCACTGACTTCACGACTTAATTAATTTAAATGAAAGCAAATCCAATTCACCTCGATTTTGGTGGCTCCTATTACTAAATGCGCTGTATGTGCCGGGTACTTTGCCAGGCGTTTTATTTTCCTTGCCTCACTTAATGAGCAAAACAACCTATGGGAGAGGTCCTCACATTAGCCTCATTTTACAGATGGAGAAACCGAGGCCCGGAGAGGTTCAGGAACATGCCCCAAGTGGCAGAGCCATGATTGGCACCTGCCTGTCTCTCCATGCATACTCGTAGCTGGTAAAGGTGCAACTCTCCTGCTCTCCCCAGCAGGCCTAACACCTGGAAAGAGCCCAGACGGGTCCCCCTCTGCAGGCCTGGGAAATGGAAGACGCTCCGACAGAAGGCCCAGGGAGCCTCCTCCCACCTCACTGCCGGGCTCCCATCAGTCAGTGGGGCCTGCGTGTGCACCCAGGTTTCTCTGGTCCCGGAGTCGGGGTTCTTTCCTGTCTTGTCGGCATTTCCCCATCTGCCGTCATTGGTTTATCTCTGTCCCGATTTTCATTTTTATCACCTCAATTTAACCCTTACAAAGTCGTGTTTTGTTTAAACCATCTCCCTCTTGAGAGGTAACCCGACACTAGTCACTGGAAAGAGAGCATCGCTCACTGCAAACGGAAGACAAGCCGGGGAGAAGCAGTGGCAATAAAGCAGAGGTCTTACTCTCCGCGGCTTGCCAAGACTTCACCTCTTTGTTAAGAAGAAAGTCCTAAAAGTACTAGGTGTTAAAGAGCTAATGGCACCTGACTCAGACTCTCCTTGACCCGGTCGGAAAGATCGGGAAGAGAAAAAGGAGTGAACTTTCTCCTCACGGGGTTCAGGGCTGTTGAGTGAGTGGCCACATTCCACGAAGTCGTCACATGGGCTCCTGGCCTCTGCGGTCTCCACTCTGGGCAGCCCCGCAGGGCCAAGCAGGGCCAGTCTTGGTGTCCTGGTTCCGGGAAGCAGTGGTGGGAGGTGATGTCACAGAGCACACAGGTGCACATCCCGAGGCCCGGCCCTGCCTCACGCCGACCTCAGCCTGGGGATGAAACCTGGACAGGAAACACTCCCTCCCACTGCCCACACACCGAGGGATTTTATAGCCTTTTATCGTGCTTGAAAAATGATTTGCTTCCTTGGAACCAAGCTAAGAAGTTCAGCACGTAGATTTTGAAAAGCTACCGTGTGAACCATCTACTGCTTTGAAACCAGCAAAGAAGAGTGAGCCCTGGGAAGGGTAGCTCTGGCCACGCTTTTTAATTGCTGTTTATTGTCCCTTAAAAAGGCTCCTTGCTTCACTTTCAAGTTGCCCTGCCTGCGTATTGAAATCGGGAAGCTGAGCACATGCCCATGGCAGACATGTCCCAGTCTGGCAGCTCCAATTCCGTTCTTCCCAAAGGCTTATTAGGACGGACCGAAGGAGATACCACCTGCCTCTGGCACCCTTCAGTCTGGGGCCATTGCTCATGGCTGTCCCCCTGCCTGAAACCCTGTCCTACTCGGATCAGGCCTCCGCTCCTGACTTGGCTGCAGGTTGGACTCACCTGGGGGTTCTGAGACCACACCTGGGCAGACCCCGGTGTAGACCAGTGAAGGCAGAACCTCTGGGTGGAGGTGGAGGACCTGGAAGGGGGGGGGGGCGTGGTCTCGGCCCACAGAGGCTTTCGATTTGCAACCAGGGAGAACCAACCTCAGTCTGGCAAATTCCTGTTGGCCCTACAGGTGTCAGGGTCATTGCTCCCCTCAGAGGACCTCATTCGTGCCAATGGCACTTGCAGCTCCTGCTGAACCCTTGTCCCCGGCAAGGGAACTTGTTCAGTCACCGGACCCGTGAAGCTCTGAGAGCCAGAGCCCATCCTCCTGTCAGCTGATTGTTCCACGCGCGTCACAGGGCCTGGTCCTTGGAGGGTCCTCGTTAAGCTTTTAACCACTTGAACTCAATGAACGCGTGACGTGCAGATGAGAAATGAGTGGGTCTCTGAAAGGACGCGGGTCTGTCTTTAACATTGGGAACATTTCCCAAGTGGCAAGTGCTCTCCACAGAGAATGGGCAAGAGTGAAGTATACTTAAAAGTCTGGGATGTCCCGGCTGCCCCAGATTCTCTTGCGTCTGGGCCAGCTGGGGTCAGAGGAAGGTGGGGCCCCTTGGCACGGTGGCCTGTTTTTGTAGGGCGGTGCAGGGGTTGTCCCAGGCGGGGCCGGGCTGGGAGGGGCGTGGGCGTGTACAGACAGCTCCGTGGCCGCCCTGGGCATCCGGCGGGGCTCCGGGGGGCTGCCTCCAGGGGGGTTCGTGAGCACTAGCCTTCCCTTTCGGCAGCTATCCTTGCATAAGCCGCCACCGTGGGAGGAGGCTTTGTGGACCTACGAGGGGTGGCTTCCACTCCTGGCTCAGTAGTTTGGTTTTTTGTCTTGATCCTAAATGTGAAAACAAAGACCCGCCCCCCCCCCCCCCCCCACCTACCTCAAAAGCTGCCATTTATTGAGAGCTCATTATCTGCCGGGACCTGTGTTAGATGTCGTTTTTGCTTTTAGACCCCGGCAAGAGGGGCCCCTGCTCTGGCCTGGGCATTGGGGGGCCCTAATCCAGACTTTCTCTGGCAGTGTCCCTCCTTCACAGAGTCGGGGGTTCTTCGGGCCAAGGGGCCATGCCCACCCAGCCAGGTGCCTTCCCCTTCCCCAGCCACGAACCAGCTACCTGGGATCCGTGAATTCCCTCCCCCAAAAGCCCCCACACTGCTTCCAGCACCTGCCTCTGTCTTCCTAAAGGCAGGCCGTGCCCCTGGTGTACAGGCCTCAGACCCACAAGGTGGCCAGAATTTGGCTCTTGGCTTCGGTCGTGCTGGCTGGGGCTTCTGTGCAGTGGGAAGAAAGGGGGACAGGGACAAAGAACCCGGGCCCAGAGGCTGGCCCTTGTCTGCCACCCTATTCTGACTCAGAACTCAAGGAGTCCTAGAATTCCAAATTCACACATCCTTCCAGACCAGCACTATGCAAAAGAGTCCACTGCGGCTATGACACATTCTCTATCTGAGGCAGTAGCCACGAGACACGTGTGCCATTGAAATGTGCCTTGTGCAGCTGAGGAAGAAGATGTGTAATTGTTCTTAAGTGTAAGTAAAATGTAAATAGCCACATGTGGTTAGCGGTTGCCCTCTCGGACAGCGCACTTCTGCGTTATGAAGGTCTGTGTATCGAGGAGGGGGAGAAAATGGTATTTCATGTAACAGTTTGCTCAACGCATTTAGACATAGGGTACGTGGGTCTCCACTCTACTTCTTGGTCCTGAAAATTTGTGGAACTGTTAAATGCTTTGCAAGCCTCTCATCTAATCAGTAGGACGCCCCTCTGAGTTGCTTGTTATCCCCATGACTACGGATGAGAGAGAAAGTAACTTGCCCAACTTGCAGAAATATCAGTGGGATTTTGAGCTGGGATTTGAATGCGTGTCTCTGTGGTTCCAAGTTACTAACTACAATGTGCCTGGCCCTGGCCCAGGTGTTTTCATCACCATTGTTTAATTGTAACTACAGTCTTCAGCTGCAGGTCAAAGCAACCTCACTTGTGCTCACCACCCATTCAAAAAGTTACAAATCGCCCCCATATTTTACAAACTACCGAACAGCCTCAGGGAGGCCTGGGGGCTGAGGGTGGGGGGGAGGCTCCTCAAGTTCACACAGAAAGCCAGAGAGCCAGATTTCACACACAGGGCTTCTGAACCCCAAAGCCAGTGTTTCGGGGAATTACCGAGATGGCTGCTTCGCACAGAGTTGCCTCGAGTTGGGGGATTTCAAAACAAACCTGTAGGATTTTGTTGAATTTTGGCTGGAAAGCTGTTTCTTCCCAAAGCTGAGCACGCCGGCCACAAAAAGCAGCTGAGTCACGTTGGTGACTGCTATGTGGAAAAATTCAGTTTATCCCTCAACCAGTCTGACCAGTTTCAGGCCAGAATTATAAGTCTCTGCAGACCGACTCCCCGAGACACAAGCCCAGGGCATGCACAACAGGCCTGTTGCTGTCGGGTGACTATAAGGCACCAGGCAGAGCCTCTGCCGATTTGTGGCTCGATGCAGGAGGAGGCATTCCAGAACTTCAGTTTACAAGACAGCACCGAGGTGCCGGGTGCCAGGCGGGACTTTTTCACGCATTTCATCTCCTTGAATTCCTGCAGCCACCCTGTGAAGCACATGTTTTGCACCTTGACAGTGGAAGGAAAAGCTTACTGAGTTATGCATCCACTCCGTTCATCCAGCTGTTCCTTCCTGGGAGCTGTGCCTTGGCGACATTGCAGATTGAGTGGTCAAGGGAGGGGATGTTTTGAGCAGAGACCTGCAGGATGGGAAGGGACTGGCCTCAGGGCCTTTGTACCTGCTTTGCCCTACTGCCTGCAGTGCTCTTGCTTTGGAGCGAAAGACTTGCAGTGTGAAGGGCCCAAACTCTTCTTCCCTCTGTGGCCTTGGACAAATCACCTTCCTTCTCCGGGCCTGCTTCCTCTTCTGTAAGTTGAGGGGTTGAACTAAGCAAATCTCAAAGGGCCCCTGCAGCCCGGCTGCTATAGGATGCAGTACCTTAGCATCCGCTTCCCGGCAAAAAGCTGCTATCCCTCAGACAGGTTTCATTTAATTATAAAATCCCATCTTGGAAAATTTGGGAAGTAGAGAAAAGTTTAAATGAGGAGAAGTCAGCCATAACAATAACTCTCGCCCTGTAAACTCCGTGAAGGCAGGGACTCCGTCTTGCTTCTCTGACCTGCGCTCGCCCCCAGTGGTATAGTGAGTAATATAATAACAACAATGGTAATAATAAAACAATGATGGTGTTATCAGCTTGCAACTAGCATTTATTTAGCCCTGACTGTTAACCAGACCCTCCTGTAAACCGTTTTCAGGGATTATTTTATTCAACCTGCACAATAATTTAGAGACACATATACACTCTTTATATACACTCTTTACACATATACACATCTGCTGTACCTCACTATAAAGATGAGGCAGCGGCTTCCCAGGTACTAAGTAACTTGCTCAAGGCCCCGTAGCTCCTACGTAGGGAAATGGGGAGTAGTAGAAGCTCAATAAATAATCGATTGTTTTCAATCACTCTCCTGGATTACAACCACGACAGGTAAGACCCTAAACAAAGTCCGATTGTAAGTTGAGACCAAGGAATGTCCTTGGTCGATCTTTGACTCCCAAGTAATGATGATTGCCTGTTTGTTTTCATTTCAGCAGTGGTTTTCATAGAAGAAAGTCCTGAAAATACAGGGAAGTGTAGAAAAAGGAAGTCCCCATAATTCCACTGCCTGCTGTCTTGTTAGTATTTGGTGTATTCCCCCAGGCTCTTTTCAGTGTCATTTTTTTTTGACCTGATTGAGCTCAGGCTGCGTATACAATTTGCTGCGGTTCTCAGTACTCTCTCATGAGCATTTCCCATGTTATTATGAACTCTTTATAAACATCCTTTTAATGACTGATGCAGCCTTGTACAGGTGAATCACCTAGTATTTAAAAAGCGAGAACCTACCAGCACATTAGTTTCACCTGTGAAAGATAATGTAGCCCAGAGTAGTAGAAAAGAGCCAGGAGTTTAGGGACGCTCACCCCACCACCTACCAGCTACACCCTCTCAGAGAATGAGAATAATACTGGTAATACAGGGGCGCCTGGGTGGCTCAGTCGGTTAAGCGTCAAACTCTTGATGTGAGCTCAGGTCACGATCCCATGGGTCCATGAGATCGAGCCCCATGCTGGGCTCTGTGCTGACATTGTGGATCCTGCTTGGGATTCTTTCTTTCCCTCTTTCTCTGCTCTTCCCCATTGTGCATGTGTGTTCACTCTTCCTCCTTCCCCCCCCACTCTCAAAATATACATTAAAAAAAAAAAGAATACCAATAATATAATAGCTGCTTCCTGTGGTTTACATGAGGCCAGAAGAAGATGACATCCTCTAGGGGCACCTGGCTAGCTCAGTTGGCTGAGCAACTTCAGCCCAGGTCATGATCTCGTGGTTCACAAGTTTGAACCCCGCATCGGGCTCTGTGCTGACAGCTCAGAGCCTGGAGCCTGCTTCGGATTCTGTGTCTCCCCCTCTCTCCGCCCCTCCGTAGCTTGCGTGCTGTGTCACGCTCTCAAAAATAATTAAAAACATTACAAAATTTTTTTTGAAAGATGACATCCTCTGAAGCACTTTTTTTTAATGCTATGAGTTTATTTATTTACTTTAAGAGAGAGAAAGAGAGAGGATGAGAGAAAATCCCAAGCAGGCTCCCCTAAACCACTTTGTTAAACATACACGGTATAGCACTTGTTTGCTCTGGGTAACAAGTGGTCGATTTTTTTCTTGAAAACTGATTCTTTCAGAATGCAGAAGTGGGATCAAATGTAGTCAAACTGGCATCCACAACGGCAAGAGCCCTGAAGGAAAAAGATGACCGAGTCTACTGCCAGCCGGAGCTGCTTTATGAAGGTAAAATGCCTCCCTTCCGGATGCTCAGGGAAGGAGCAGGACCTCAGGAATCCCCTGAGGCCTCTCAGTACCTCCTTCTGATGCAGGAGAGCTGTGCATGGACACGGGGCAAACGGAAAGGCTCTTGGAGTGCCCCGGTAGAAAGCATCTGGGGACAGTTCTCTTTCGCGTATCTTCAAACGCCTCCCAGGAGGGCACTGGGAGTGGGGGTGCTCATTGGATGATTTCACAGCTGGCCTCTGTAAATGCTCCAATTTGTCAAAGGCTGACTTACTGACTTACTGCATTTCTGCTTGTACCCCTTGAAAATACCCTGCGGGACAGGGGCCATCAGCCCCATTTTATGGAGGAGAAAATGGCTCAGAGAGGCTGGGCTCGACACAGCGTGTAAACCCCTCCCATAAAAGTCGTACCCGTAAGGGCAGGTCTTCTCAACCTGGGCACCCCTGACAATGGGGGCTGGGTCATTCTCTGTGACGGGGGCCATCCTGGGCACTAGGGTGTGGAGCAGCATCCCTGCCCTTGACCCACCAGATGCCTGTAGCACCTGCACCCTGAATTGGCGCGACCAAAAACATGTCCAGACATCGCCAACGTCCCTGGGGGCACCATCACCCTGACTGAGAACCGCTGCCCTAGGAGCCTATGAGGCAGGGACTGTGTTCCTGTGCTCAGTGTATCACCAGCACGTGACAAAAGCGTGACTTAGAGGGGGAGGTCTGTGCTCAACATGGGCAAGGAACGAGGGTGCTAGACGGTGGCAGGGCGCGGTTTTGCCTTGCTCTCCACGTCAGCTGCCCCCTACCAGGTTCAGGCATCTAGAGGGACACCGTCCTGGGGACTTTGTTAGGATGACCCCAGCTTTGCCCATAAGACCCCCTGCTGTAAACGGCATCTTATGGATGTTTGAACAGGCTCTGTGTGGGGCCCCCACCGCTGGGAGTCATCTTTAGAAGTGAATGTATAGATCTTGGTCCCAATTCTTAAGGCATTAACCCCCATCTCTGCTCACCCGCCACATGGCATGGGCAGACGGAGGCTTAAAACGTTCTGGGTCTTTTTGCATCTGAGAAGAGAATGCTCGCTTATTGTGGCAAACTTGGGCAATGCTGAGAAGCATGGCAATAGACAGCTCCCTTGTAATCCCTCCGTCCATGGCAACCCTTTGGAAATCCCCATTGTCTTTCTGTCGGGTGTGGGTTCCTTGGCATATGCCAGCCCTCTTCTAGGGCTCCCCAGACATCGCCTCATCTCACCCCGACAGTCTCATCCTGTTGTCCTTGACGTTACATGAGTTCGCGTCCGTGAAGCGCTTCACCGAGAACCTGGCCCCCAGTGAGAGTCCAGCACAAAGTAGAAGTTACCAGAACAATCCTGGGAGGCAGGTGTTGGCACTTGTTATTCTTGTTTTAGAGCTGAGGATGGCAAAGGTGAGGATAATTCAGTAACCTGCCCACAGATAGGCAGCAGAGTCAGGATCTGAACCCAGGTCTCTCAGACTCCAAAGCCCTTACCCTCTGGATCTATAGTTTTACAAAAGGCATACCATACCATCCAGGATATTTAGAAATGGCTTCTTCCGTTTAATGGATATAGCCTGAGAACTTCCCTACATCCTGAAGATTCTTCAAGAGCGTGGCTTCAATAGCCTCACGGAATTCGCAGGGATGAATCATATTTTACATAACCAAGTCATTTACAGGGTGGAGATTGGGGGGGCGGGGTGCGATCCTAGACCAGGTTTGAGGCCCAGGAGCACCACAGGAAGTCTGGGGCCAACTGTGGGCATCTTTTTCTGATCTCTGTATGTGGGTGGTCCCTCTTCACATTCACCAGGACATCTCTTGGAACTCTCCCGACTACTTGCCTGTGGGACTGGACATCTTCCCACCTCTCCCAGCCATGCAGGGGCACGAGAGCCTGATAACTGAAGCTCCCCGCCTGCTTCCTCTTTTCCCAGACATTATATTTTCACCAGCAGTTGGCTCCAGCTGCCTGGAATATTTCATACAAAGGGGACTTTTATCCCAGCACTTAAAGTTAGAGATTCAAGGGCTCCTGGTGGCTCAGTCGGTTAAGTGACTTCAGCTCAGGTCATGATCTCATGGTTCGTGGGCTCGAGCCCTGCATCGGGCTCTATGCTGACAGCTCAGAGCATGGAGCCTGCTTTGGATTCTGTGTCTCCTTCTCTCTGCCCCTCCCCTGCTTACACTCTGTCTGTCTGTCTCTTCCTCTCATAAATAAACATTAAACTTAGAGATTCAACCTGACACACCAGACATGTATGTATGCATGTACATTGACAAAATTTTCAGGTCTTTTTGATTACAAAAGTAATAGGTACAAAAAAAATTTCATGAAACATGAAACCCATAGGTATACACTATGAAACATAAACTACAAGGAAGTTCTAACCCCAGCAGTGCTTCTGAACCTTTTCTCTTCTTTTGTAACATAGTGGAGATAATTCTATAACCAGCCTTTTACACTTTATCTTATGATATGGACACTTTCCTGTATTATTAAAATTCTTTGTAAACATTAGTTTTATGTATGTTATTACGTGAATTCACCAGATTTGTTTGACTATTCCCCATTGAGACTCCTTTCCACGGTTTCAGGGGTTTTTCTTTTTGGTCTACACCCCCACACATGTGCATGCACATGAGTATTTTTTTTTTTTTTTTTTTGAAGAGCTTTAAAAAAAATTGCGGTGGCCTCTGATTTTAATCATGCAATTCTCTCTGATTTCTATCTTGGATAATTAAGGATGCTTACACACTTAAAAAACTAGGTCTGTCTTACCTTGCTCCGGAACCTTCTAATAGAGCCAGAGTAATTATCAGAGGTTCCCTCCCCCTGCTCTGCTACCAACCTTGATCTAATACAGGGCCTGAAGCAAGTTTAGGGATCCTGGATAGGGAGCCATTTTTGTGGAAAGGATGCCCAGCCTGGCATGAAGGGTAGATGTTCCCAGCCCGCGGTGATGGGGACTTCATCAGCCGTGTCCTTCTCTCCAGGCTTAGAGCTGCCTCGGATCAATTATGCTCACAACGGGAAGCCCTACCGCTATGTGTTTGCGGCCGAAGTTCACTGGAGTCCCATCCCAACCAAGGTACCAATCCCTGTGTGATTTGGGCTGGTGCTCCCAACAATGATCGTGTCCACCTGCAAAGCTGAACTCCAGGATCTCAGACTGGGTGAACTTGATCAGAAAAGGGAGGTCTTTTTGGGGACAGAGGGCAGATCAGAGAGTGAGGTCAGGGGGACAAAATACAGGGAAAGCAATGATAGGCCAGCCAAGGGAGGGAGCCATACCTGAGGGGCTGAAGCTCAGGAAGGAGGTCACGGCTGTGGTTCATCCATTGATTTCTTTATTTAGCATGTTTATTGAGCACCAACCATGTGCTACACCGTGCAGGCACTGAGGATAAGGAAGTGAACAGGGGGATCCCAGCCTCTGCCTTCAAGGAACTCACCCTCTCGAGCAGAGGGCTGAAACTCGGAGCATTTATTTTGTTTTTTAAACTACGATTTGTTGAACAATTACTGTATCCCAGGGACTATACTCAGTGTTATACACGCGTCACTTGTCTTTAACATCTTCATTTTTTAATAATAAAATGGAATACCTTTTTTAAAAAATGCAAACAGTGCAAAAATGTACAGAGCAAACAATTAAAGTTCACACACACACACCCCTAGCCACTCCCCACTTGTCCCACACCCTGAGGGGAAACAGGTCTGTTACGGATTAAGAGAAGTCCAGGGACTTGCACTTTTTTTTTTTTTTTTTTAACGTTTATTCAGTTTTTGAGAGACAGAGAGAGACAGGGAATGAACAGGGGGAGACAGAGAGGGAGACACACAATCTGAAGCAGGCTCCAGGCTCTGAGCTGTCAGCACAGAGCCCAACACGGGGCTCAAACTCGCAAACTGCGAGATCATGACCTGAGCTGAAGTTGGAGGCTTAACTGACCAAGCCACCCAGGCGCCCCTCAAACTTCAGTGTTGGTTTTTTTTTTCATATTTTATTTTATTTTATTTTAGTTTAGTTTAGTTTATTTATTTATTTATTTTTTTAATTAATTTATTTTTTTTAATATATGAAATTTACTGTCAAATTGGTTTCCATACAACACCCAGTGCTCATCCCAAAAGGTGCCCTCCTCAATACCCATCACCCACCCTACCCTCCCTCCCACCCCCCATCAACCCTCAGTTTGTTCTCAGTTTTTTATTTTATGTATTTTTTAAGTAAAAGTTTTTACTATTTTTTAAAAATTTACATCCAGGTTAGCATATAGTGCAACAATGATTTCAGGAGTAGATTCCCTAATGCCCCTTACCCATTTAGCCCATCCCCCCGTCACAATCCCTCCAGGAACCCTCTGTTTGTTCTCCATATTTAAGAGTCTCTTATGTTTTGTCTCTCCCTGTTTTTATATTATTTTTGCTTCCCTTCCCTTGTGTTCATCTGTTCTGTGTCTTAAGGTCCCCATATGAGTGAAGTCATATGATATTTGTCTTTCTCTGACTAATTTCACTTAGCATAATACCCTCTAGTTCCATCCACATAGTTGCAAATGGCAAGATTTCATTCTTTTTGATTGCCGAGTAATACTCCATTGTGTGTGTGTGTGTGTGTGTGTGTGTGTGTATATATATATATATATATATATATATATATATATACATACATACATACATACCACATCTTCTTTATCCATTCATCTATCAGTGGACATTTGGGCTCTTTCCATACTTTGGCTATTGTTGATTAGGGACTTGCACTTTTAAAACAACAAAAGGATAGTATTATCCTTTAAATGTTTGCATTGAGTTCACTAGTTTATTTAACACACACAAAAGTCGCAATGTAGTGTCAAACACCAGATAAATTTAGGATTTTTATTTTTAAAAGAATTCAGTGCATAGTGTTAGCTATGGTTTGGCAGGAGGATCTCTGCTTACAGGTGGAGGAGGAAGCTAGCTGCTTTCGTGTCCGCTGTTATACGGACCCCAGGTAGATGTCATCTGTAGCCTGCACTCGAGGGGCTTAATCCTCTCTGTGGGAATTGTTGCTGTGTGTTTTCAGGGGAAGACCATGCTCTCTAATAATTTGCTCACATGTCTCTCCTCTTTGGGTATACAGATCCTGAAATATGACGTTCTCACAAAGTCATCCTTAAAATGGGGACAGGAGCACTGCTGGCCAGCAGAACCCCTGTTTGTCCCCATGCCGGGTGCCAAGGACGAGGATGACGGTAAGACTCCAGGAAGGGGAGCCCGCTTGCTGCATTCTGCTTGTGATCACCCCTCAGTCAGAGACGTCATGTGGAGGCAGTGACCCTCCCTCCACATCCCCCACATCACACTGCCAGTGGAGCCAGACTTCGAAGCCCAGGTCCTTCTGAGTCCAAAGCTGTGAGTTAGGGAGTCCCTCTAAACACCCTCGCTGCTGACACCAACTGCAAGTTCAGGGGTCCCCCAGTCCCTGGGTTTCAATAGAAGGATTCACAGAACACACTGAAAACTGTTAGGGTTGCGGTTTGTCACAGTGAAAGGATGCAGATTGAAAGAAAAGAGGCTCATGGGACAGAATCCAGGAGATTTCCATTCGTGGAGTGTGTGGTTGTCCCAGGAGGTCATGGCCCACCCCAGCTCCAACAGTATCTATGGAATATCACTGACCGAGGCAACTCACCCAAGCCTTGGGGTCAGAGCTTTTTAGGTGCCTGGTCGTGTACACATGGGTGGTTGGCTGTGTGGTTGATCCTTAGCCTTCAGCCCCTCTGGAGGTCAAGATGACGTCCAAATTGCTTTGCTAGGATAGATCATCAGACTGGCCCCAGGTAAATAAAGATATTCTTAGGAGGCAGGACATTACAGGGGCTTAGAGGTCACCTCCCAGGAGGAAAGGTCAGACCTCCCTTTGCGGGACATTAAATTGTTTACTACACAAAGCCCACTTCCTTTCCACTTGAGAATTCATTGCAGTGGCTGGGACACAATTCTTAACCATCTCTAAGCGTGTACCTTTTGTTCGGAGCACCGGTAAATGCACGTTTGTGGCCCACCTCTCTTTTGTAGATTTCCACATGACCAAATGGTCTTTTCCCTCCTTGATTCGGTCTTTGCCCCAGAATCCTCTGCACACACTTCCGGGGATGCCAAGGCGGGGACATCTAGGACCACGGGTGGGGCTGTCCACACCTGCAGGGGAGGGCGAGCTGCCCCACTGGGCCTGCCAGCTGCTTCCCTGAGGTGGGGAGTGGTTTTCTGCCTGGGCTGTGTCTTCCTACTAATCATGCATGGCACAGCGCACCAGGCAGGGGGCCCAGGTTGCTGTCATCTCTGAGGTGGGGGATTGTTCGTAGCACCTCCTGTTGAGGCTGGCCTCCCACTGGCTGGGCCAGTGCTCCCCCTACATTCTCTGCTGAGCAGGGAGTGGCATTGTGTTCATTCCACCAAAGGAGAGGCTGAGAAAATGATGTGATTTACCTACAGCCACACACCCCGTACCTACCGAGTTAGAATTTTAATCCACGCCAATCTAACTTGGACTATGCTGAACCACCCTGAAGCCCAGAAGGCTTTGGGAGGACTCACGAACACTTGTTGTAAGTTTATGTGCATTCTTTCATTTAATCCTACCTCCCTTGAGGGTGAATACTTAGAATATTTCCATTTATTTCTTTACAGAGGGGAAGGCGGAGGCTACTAGTGTGCTGCTTTGGGCATGAAGTCCCTTGGGCTCATTCAAATGCCATCGAGTGCAACTAGTCTGAGTCTAGCTAAGTGCCATGTATTAGCTTCAATGTAGCCTCGAAACTAATCCTCGATGATCAGGCTTTCTAAACAGTAGTCCGATAGCCATTCTTCAGTGCACACAATATTTGACAAAATGCTTTCACGATTCACCATGCAAGAGATCGTCCCAGCAGCCCTGCAAGGGTAGCGAGAATCATCCTTACTCTGCAGATGAGCGGAGTAAGGGTCGGAGAGGTCAAGGAACTGGCCCCCAGCAGGGCTGGAGCCAGGTATTCTGGTTCCTCATTCCTAGTTGCCTCCTGCTCACACAGAACATCAAATTTGCCTTCCTTTTGTTTTGATTACGTCCTTACCTTCAAAGAGGACGGGGAGATACAGCTGAGAAATGTATCCCTCCAGCTGGAGGAAGTTCAAGTCTGCACTTCTACAAAACGTCTCTTTTTGTTTCCCCAAAGGAATTATCTTATCGGCCATCGTCTCTACCGATCCCCAGAAGCTTCCTTTTCTGCTTGTTCTGGATGCCAAAAGTTTCACAGAACTGGCTCGTGCGACCATTGACGCAGAGGTGCACCTGGATCTTCACGGGTTATTCATCCCGGACGCAGATGGGGACGCAAGGGAGCAGGCCCCTTCCCAGGAACAGCCGGACAGGGTTCCAGACTGCCAGGTGGCCCCACGGACCTGAGTGGGTTGGGCCTGTGGGCTCGCTTCCTCTCTGGGCGAAGGGGGATCCTTCATTTCCCTTTGCACTTATGCTTTCTGCGGTGGCTTTGAGACACAGGTATGGAAATAGTGTCTTTTCTTTCGTCTTATTTTGGCCCTAAAACCATTGTTTGAAAGTGGATCAAATATGTATTGATTAGCTTAAGCATTTCCAAGAAAGCCCTTTTCCTTTCTTATAAAACCATGCCCAGAAATTGTATTAAGGCACATAATCAGCCTTCTTAGAATGAGCAACCACTGATGTGCCAGAGAAGAGGCAGGTAACTATTTGTCATTGCTCCTTCCTCCTGCCCCTCGTCTCCCTCTTTCCAGTAGACTAGACTGTGCATCTGGGAGATCTGGATTTCCCAACCATGTGTTGTTAGTAATATCTGTGGCCAGGAAGGCATATTGCCTTGTGGTCATTCCATGCAAGGCATGGCATAATATAAAATAATAAAAGCGTTAAAGTCTGTTCCAACCTTATTTAATTTTTACGTGGCTTCTTTTCTCTGAAGTTCTTCTAAGGCAATAAAATAGAGTGCAGTTCGTAGCCAGCCAGATGCCCCAGTACAACAGATTGGGACAGCAGATTGGTGTGGCAGTCCCCTTTGCAGGAGAGGGTTAAGGAGCTGGATGGTGACCCAACTAGCCATGGCCAAGGGGCTAGAATCCAGGACCAAGGCCCAGGCCAGGGCTGGCATGAGGAGTTCTTGCCTAATGCTGAGAACCAGGGCAGGGAGCCCTGCCAGCTGGGATTCCACCCTTATTCTGCACCTGCCTCCTCTCCTAAATCTGGATTTCACGCAGTCACCAGTAGAGATTCAGTGACCTGTATTGAGACGGGAAGGAATGAATCTCTAGTGACATTGCATGGAATACCCCAGAGCGGGCAGAGCTCTGAAGGATGGTCTGGACTTTTACCCTGCAAAAACACCATGAAGCCATACTTAGCTCCCACTGGGGGTTGGGTTTGTTTTGGGGGTGTTTTTTGGACATTTTTATTTAAATAATTGAAGATTCATGTACGCGTGTAAGAAATAATACAAAAGAGATCCCTCGTGGACTTTACCCATTTTTTCCAATGGTAACATTATAGTATAGTTATCACAACCAGGATATGACATTGATTCAGTCCATAGATCTTTTTCAGATCCCCCCAGTTTTATTTGTATTCGTTGGTGTGCATGCTTAGTTCTACGCAATTTTATCATGCGTGTAGATTCCTTATTCCACCACCATGATCAAGATACCAAATGGCACATCAACACAAGGATTCCGTGGGGTGCTTTCTTATCACTATACCTACCTGTCTCCCACCATGACCTTCCCCCATCCCTAACCCATGGCAACCACCATTTCTAAAATTTTATCATTTGAAAACTGCTGTATCAATGGAATCACCAGAATTAACTGTTGGGGATTGACTCTTCTCCACAGAATCGCTTGCAGATTCATCCACATTGTTCTATGTTGGGTGTGTTTTGTTCACTACTGTATCCTCGGCACCTAGAACACTGCCTGGTGCCTCACAGGCTCTCAATAATAAATATTTGTTGAGTGATTGCACGAGTGAATTCCTTCAACACACAGATTGTTGGTCGATAATGTACCAACAAGAAACGGATATTTTACTAATGTTCTCCTGGGAAGACGAGGAAGACAGTTCACATGGACCCCAATGACGACACACAGGTTCCTGCCCTGCCATCCCTGACCCCCTCCTCTCTCTCTTTCCCTGTTGGTTCCTCAAATCCCCTCCACCACCCCAGTCTTTCCATTTCACCCTCAGCTCATGGATCCCATTAAACAGAAACGTGACCCCTGGAGATGGCAGAATGAAGACCATCTACGCTTCCTTTGGAGATCCCAGCACCTCCAGCCTTCATGAGATGGGCTGGGAGGAAATGCCAGCCATGGTGGCCTGAGACCAGTACGACTGAGGTCTGCATTCAGATGGCACGAACGGAAAAGAGTCAACAGATGTGACACTCACCTACTCATTATTCTACTTCAGATATTTGAGAAGAGGGTGGAATTAAAAAGTGCTTCCCCACCCCCACTCTGCTCAATGCCAATTGCCAAACAGTATCCAGACCTACTCACGAAAAAGGGTGCAGTTCTGCGGGGAAGAAAAATATGTCCGTGGTTTGTTTACCTTGTTCAAGATGACAGGTGAGATACCAGACTGATGAGGAAGGCTGGCGCACCAAATCTTTTTTCCCCCAGTTTCAAAAACATCACAGGTCAGTGGCAGGATACCCGATTTATCTTGATCCTCAACTCCATTGTGTTTCATACACAGGCCAGGGTAATTAGCTCAAAATGTCACAGGAGCTAAGATGCACTCGCCTTTCTTGAAGGTGCCACGAGGCGGTCCGTCTTATCCTCTGAGCCTTCCTTGTTATGCTTCATGTGGGTGTAACGCATGACCAGGAAGTTTTACAGGAACAATCACTCAGATTTGTTTGTTGCTTTGATAAAGCCACAGCATTTCACAAGTGCCCTGAGATGTGTCGGGTACTGGGTAAGCCCTCAGATGTTTGCAGACCCACTGACTTTTTCCTTCAAAGGTTTTTCTACTTTGATTCCAATTCAGGAATAAGCTGGGTGTATACTTGGACGAATCAACTCACGAGAAATCTTCGCGCTTTCGTGCTACATCCGCGTTACTGGTTCACATTCATTTCCTCCCAACCAAAGTTCCCCAGCATGGGGCTGACGCCATTAGGAAGGGTTGCTGGTCCAGGTTAAGCACACACACCTTTGATCACTTCTTAAGTTGTTTAAAGACTGGGTGGTTTTTAAATGGCCAAGAGAAGTCTTCCCCTTGGCAAATCAGGACATGCAGAAGAGTCATCACCACCTTCCTCATCGTCCAACGCTCATGAGGCCTGTGGCCTCTACCTCAACTTCCTTCTAGGCGTTTAACTCAGCTGCCAGGTGCAGACGCACAAACAGTCGGCTGTACCAGCTGTTGGGGCACATCGGGAAACAGTCTCTTGAGGGCAAGCTCCAGCAAAGAGGCTGAGGATTTTCTTGGACAAGGCGAGCAGAGAGAGACGTGGAGGCACCATGTTTGGGCGAGGTGGGGATGGGCCAGCCTTCTTTCCTCTTGGTGCTCAGGCAAGGCTTCCCGGAGCCGGGCGCCTTCAGGAGCGGAGTGTTTGGAGGGAGCTCGCGGCAGACAGCTGTCCTTGCAGGCGGAGGGTGTGTGCAGGAAAAGAGTTGGAGATGGGTGAACAAAGCACTCGGAGAGTGAATTCCCCAAAAAAGAGCAGTTGAAAGAGTGAGAGAATTAGGTGAATATTTTTCTCGGGTTATAAAAGTCACATGTGCCATCATGGAACACCTGGTTACATTGAAGAAGGAATGAGAAAGACACCCGTAGTCCCACTGTCAAAGGAAAACCCCTGAAATCATTCTGCTGTGGTTTTGTTTTTCAATACTTAAAATATTTTTGTGCAGTGGCACCTGGGTGGCTCAGTCAATCAAGCATCTGACTTCGGCTCAGGTCACGATCTCATGGTTTGTGAGTTCGAGACCCATGCCAGGCTCTGTGCTGACAGCTCAGAGCCTGGAGCCTGCTTCGGATTCTATGTCTCCCTCTCTCTCTCTGCCCCTCCCCTACTCATGCTCTGTCTCAAAAATAAACATTTTAAAAAATTAATTAATTAAATAAAATATTTTGGTACAGGGGTGCCTGGGTGGCCCAGTCAGTTAAGCTTCCAACTTCGGCTCAGGTCATGATCTCGCCGTTCATGAGTTCGAGCCCCACATCAGGCTCTGTGCTGACAGCTCGGAGCCTGGAGCCTGCTTCTGATTCTGTGTCCCCCTGTCTCTCTCTGCCCCTCCCCTGCTCGCACTCTGGCTCTCTCTGTCTCTCAAAAATAAATAAACATTAAAAAAAGTTAAAATAGTTTTGTACACAAATTATATAGTAGCAGTTAGTTTATAACCTACCTACCAGTTTATAACCTTCTTTCATTTAATATATGATACAAGTATTTTCTCAAACTACTAAATTCTGGTTTTTTTAAGTTCATTTATTTGAGAGAGAGAGAGAGATCATGTGCTCGCAAGCGGGGGAGGAACAGAGAGGGAAAGAGAGAATCCCAAGCAGGCTCCCCACTGGCAGCTCGGAACCATGATGGCCTGAGCTGAAATCTAGTGTCAGATGCTTAACCTACTGAGCTAGCCAGGTGCCCCAAACTACTAAATTCTTCTAATGGGAGCACATTATTTCATCTTTGGGACATGGCATGATGTGTGCTATCCTACCACTGGACATTTAGGTTGTTTCCAATTTCTGACTATTAGAAATCATGCCAGATCGGTAACTTTGTGCACGTGTTTCCAGAGTTCACCCCTCTCCCCACTCTGGATTCAAATGCTTGTTAATGATGTTTTCTTTGGCTAGGTTCCCAACTTGGTATTTCTTGAGCCAAAGAGTAGAAAAACAAGGTTTTGGGTGTTCTTTGACAGGCCTAAGGTTTTGGTTTGATTCACAGGAAAATGAGAAGCCATTATAGAATGTGAGAGGTTCACATGGTCAAAGTGGCTGTAGGGAAATCCACATTTCTCAACAAACAGGAAAAAAAGGGGTACATGGTAATATACCTTTCATCCAAATCCTCCCTTCTTCCTTTTCCCTGTTCTATCTTCTCTGTATCTTTCCATTCTGTATAGACACTTGTTCTTTTTCCGGCATGTATTCACTTCACTCATTCGTTTATTTATTCATTCATTCAGTGATAACCAAGCCTATGTTGGCAACTGTCCTCAGGGAACTGTCCTCGGGGAACATACCAACACACTTCAGTGGAACGGTGGTAAGAAAAGGGAACACCCCCGGGGACACCCAATGCTACCTTGAAATCCCTACCCACCCCTGGTTTGGCTGATACATGAAGAATGGCAGCAGGGAACTAGGGGAAATGGGCAAAATCCAGATAAAGAAATAGCCCTGTGCTTAGGCCTGGAATCAGAAGAGAAGTTGGAGAATTTAGAAAAAAACTTGAACTTTGGAGTAGAAAGCGGGCAGAAAAGACAAGTTTTCAGCCAGATCCCCAATTCATCTGTAGTGAGGTAAGAAATGGAGAAATCTCCAGCAGCCTCTTCAAGGACAATCGGGGACTGAGAGTCATTCTTCTTAACAATACTTTTTTGAGATCTAATCCATATACCATAAAATTCACTCATTGAAAGTATACAACTCAATGGTTTTTAGTATATTCAGTGCTGTGTAACAATCACCACCAATTTTAGAACATTTTCATTGCCCCATGAAAGGAACCCTGTCCCCATTAGCTATCACTCCTCCTTCCACACCCCTACCCCAAATTCTAGGCAACCACAAGTCTACTTTCTATTTCCATGGATCTCCCTGTTCCAGACATTTCGTATAAATTGCATCACACAGTGTACGAGGTTCTGTGACAGACTTCTTTCACTCAGCATAATGTTTTCACGTTTGTTTGTATTGTTGCATGAATCAACACTTCATTTCTTTTGTGGCCGAATAATGTTCCCTTCTATGAATAGACCACATTTTGTCTATCCATGCATCAGGTGATAGACATCTGGGTTGTTTAGTCTCTTTGGTTGTCATGAATAATGCTGCTGTGAATGAACATTCATGGACCCGTTTCTATGTGGACCTATGTTTTCATTCCTCTTATGTATATTCCTAGGAGCAAAACTGCCGTGTCATATGATAACTGTATATTTGACATTTAGAGAAACTGCCAAGCTGCTTTTCAAAGTGACTGCACTGTTTTAGTTTCCACCAGAAATATATGAGCATTTCAGTATATCCACATCCTTCCTAATTTGTTATGGTCTGATGTTTTTCTGTTAGACATCCTGGATACAATGATGTTGTGTCTTGTGATTTTGATTTGCATTTCCCTAATAACTAATGATGTTAGACATCCTTCCATGTGCTTATTGGCCATCTGTATATCTTCTTTGGTGAACTACCTACTCAAATCTTTTCCCGTTTTTAGACTGGGGTATTTGTCTTTTTATTGTTGAGTTGTGAGGGCTCTTTATATATTATAGATGTAAATCCCTTATCAAGTATGTGATTTACAATGTTTTCTCCCATTTTGTGGGTGATCTTTATTTTCTTGATGATGCCATTTGAAGTACAAAAGTTTTAAGATTTTGATGAAGTCTACTTTATGTAATTTTTCTTCTGTTTCTTCTGCTTTTGATGTCATATCCAAGAAATCATTACTTAACCCATGGTCCCAAGGATATGTTACTGTTTGCTTTTATGAATTCGATGGCTTTAGCACTTACATTTAGGTCTATGATCCATTTTGAGTTAATTTTCGCAGACAGTGTGATGTGTATGGATATCCGGTTGTGCCAGCATCAAAGTCACTTTTTAGGGTTGATAAATCTGGCAGGCAGGAAATAAAACTGTGTCTCCTTTTCTTCCATCATTCCGTAGAAGATGTTTCCTTCAGCCAGCAAGAAGGAGCTGTAGGGCAGCTCTCCGGTGACCCCAGCGAGGCCTGGGTTCAGAAACAGGGAAGCCAAGATGGAAGGGCTCAGTCAGTGGTGGTTCCCATGGCTCCTCTGTGTTGGAGGCTTAATATCCTCCCTCCGTCTTCATCACTGGGTCTTGGCAAACTTCCAGGTAAGTCTAGCATATGTGTGTTCAATTCACAGTCATATGCTCTGGTGGGATTTTCCAGTATTTTCTTTCTTTAAGTACATCCACTGTGTTCCAGGAGGGCGGAGGGTGACTGGTCTTCCTAGAGGTCCTAGCCCATCCCAGGAGGAAAAAGAGATGGTGGGCGGCTTTGAAGCTAGTGAGAAGCATGAGTTCCCTCATTTTGTCTTCAGTCCGCCATTGGGTTGAGCAAAGAGACTTAGCCTAGTTCAAAGTTTGTTAAATTACCGTTGGAATGAACATGGGAGGAACAGTGATGGCTACATCACTCATGGGTCTTCTCAGGCAAGGGCAGGAACTGAGCTTTCTTATTACAGCAACAACTGTATAACAACAGCTGACATGTACTGACAACTCATGCTGTGCCAAGCACTGAGCCTAAGCACTGCGTGTGCTGGGTCTCATATAATCCTCATAATGCCCCGGAGGTAGATCCTGGTACCATTCCCATTTTATGGATGAGAAAACTGAGTCTCAGAACAGTTAAGTGACTTGCCTAAGATCACACAGATGGTTCCAGAGACTCCGAAGTCCGACTTCTTGACCACTACTTTTATTGCCTGAATCTTACTCACTTCTCCACCTTCGGGGCTTAGTACAGTGCCTGGGACGAAGAAGATACAAGTAATAGGACAATGATGAGCACAGGGGCTCCAGGCTCACTGCCTGGGTTTTGATCCTCTCTGTTTCACCATCCATAAAATAGAGATAGTACTTGTACCTCATTCGAAGGGTTGTTGTGACACGTACACGAAGAGTGCCAGACACATAGTAGCTGCTCAATAAACTGTAGCCGTTGTATTAATGAGCCTTAAAACAGTCGAGAGGTTGAATCTTGGCTCCTGATAAGTCTCGGGACCTTTGATAAGTTATTTAACTTCTCTGTGCCTCTGTTTCCTCATCTGTGACATGAGGAGAAGAACAGAACATATGTACCTCATAAGGGTACCATGAGGATGAAATAAATCCCGGTTCTTAAAGTCCTCAGAAGAAGTGCCTGCCACTTAGTCACCACAATCTGAATTAGCTGAGCTGATGCAGGCCATTCAGGCAGAGGATGCTACTCATAAACCCTTGAATGAAGGATGTTCCTCCTCTCTCTGGGCAAGACCTTCTCCTGCTGTGGTGAGAACAGAAGGGGTCAGCCTCCCAGGCACCCAGAGTCATCCAATCCACCCGGCTGGCCAGTGGCATCAGAAATGACATGAGCAGATCACTGGCACACCCCCAATAGCTGCCACACACTGACAGCCTAATTGGTCATGGGCAGGACACGGTTATGATGCTTAGAGAAAGGGTCTCCGAGTTACTTGGTTTGGGTTCGAATAGCAGCCGTCTCCTAGGATCTATGCGACAACGAAAGGGATACTACGCATCAAGGGCACAGGACGGCACCTGGCACAGAATGGCAGTGGTCCGCATGGCAGGCATTTTCGTCGGTTTGGTTCATCACCATATCCTTGTCGGAAATAGCACTGTTTTCTACGGCTGCTGGAACATATCACCACAGACCTGGTGTGTAAAACAACGCAGACATATTCCTACAGTTCTGGAGGTCAGAAGTCCAAAATGAGTCTTACAGGAATAAAATCAACATGCAGAAGGACGGCTCCCCTCTGGGAGCTGCAGGGGAGAGTCTGTTTCCTTGCCTCTTTCAGCTTCCTCATCCCCTGGCGCGGGGACTCACACTTTTGTCCTCCTGGTTTAGCATCCCACTGCTTTCCTCCTCCTGTAGTCACAGTCTCCCTGTACCTCCCTCTTATAAGGACCCATAAGATGACACTGCACCAGATAACTCAGGATAGCCTTGCTATCTAAAATCCTTAACTTCATGACATCTGCAAAGTCCCTTTGCCATCTAGGTGACATTCACAGGTTCCAGGCATTAGGACCTGGATATCTTTGGGGACCATTATCCAGCCCACCCCAAGCGCCTGGCTCATAATGCACTCGGTAAATCCCGGCCACGTGAACATCAGACGCTCAGTGGTGCCGTCGGCATCACCTCGGCTGGGTCCTTTCAGGAATGACCACAGCAGCACATCTGGCCTCCTTGCCTTCAGGTCGTACTCACATCTCACCTTCGGTGTGGCTTTCCTGGCCCCAAGTTAACTGCCAGTTAACTCCTCCATCACACACACTCGTCATCCCTTTATCACGTGGTTTAATGTAGTTTTCCCCGAAGCACGTTTGGCCTTCTAGCATACTGTAAAATATATGTGTTTACTAGGGTTATTGGTATTTGTCCATCCTCCTCACTGGAATGTAAGCTCAAGGATTACTTCAGGGCAAGGACTTTTTGGGGTTTTTGTTTGTTTATATTTTTGTAATGTTTACTTATTTTTGAGAGAGAGAAAGACAGAGCACAAGTGGGGGAGGGGCAGAGAGAGAGGGAGACACAGAATCTGAAGCAGGCTCCAGGCTCTGAGCTGTCAGCAAAGAGACCAATGCGGGGCTTGAGCTCACGAACTGCGAGATCACAACCTGAGCTGAAGTCGGATGTTTAACCAACTGAGCCACCCAGGCGGCCCTTGTTTTTCTTGTTAAGTTTATTTATTTATTTAGAGAGAGTGTGTGTGTGAGCATGAGCATGAGCTGGGGAGGGGCAGAGAGCGAGGGAGAGAGAGAGAGAATCCCAAGCAGAGCCCAATGTGGGGATCGAATTCACGAACCTTGAGATCATGACCAGAGCCAAAATCGAGAGTCAGATGCTTAGCCAACTGAGCCAGCCAGGCACCCCATGGACTTTTCTGTTGTAGCCTCACACATCTCCTAGGGGTCTAGAACGGTACTGGGCACACGCAGGTGTTCAGTACCTGAGTGTTGAGTGAACATACGACCTGGATGGCCTGACCGAGTTTCTCTCAGCTGTGAGTCTGCTTCTTTATCTTTTAGGGTTGATCATGGCTTTCATAACAATGAAGGCATTGCCTGTGGTGAGGCCAATCGATTCCAGGCAACCTAGGTATTATCCTGTTCACGGTCCCCACCCCATTGCATTAACACACTGGCAATTTTGATCTCTAAAACACACATAACCTCAATTCTTATCTCTGCCAACACTTGCGAAAGTCTGGGAGGACAGTGAATGGTTTGGCTTTGGATTTTACTGGAAGATAAACTTTTGAGAATTCAGATGGTGTAGAGATGGAAGGGTAAGTTGACCCTGGCTGAAGTCACCAAGGTTTGTTGTATTGAGTTATACTGTTTCTACCAGCTGGCCTGGAGGTAATGAGTTTGCGACTTCTGCGGTTGGCTGGCCTCAAGAGGTTGGCTGTAGAAAGGTCTTGAGCACTGATTGGGGGGCGGGGGGCATGGTGGAGGGGCTTCGGGGTGCCCATGAGCTTCCTGAAACGGCACGTGAACGTCTTGTGTGTCTGTATGTTCTTAAGGAGAGTAGAGTCGATTGCTTCTATCAGCTTCTTAGGAGGGAAAGTGGAGAACTCCTGCACTGCCCCAGCTGGGAGGGCTCTGCGATCCTGGGACTCACAACACACAGCTCAAGTGAACGGGCTGTACACAGATCAGGGGTGAGAGGCATGACCCCTTCCCCCCACTCCTAACCCGTAACAGGTCCCCAAGCTACTATGTTAAAGGTGTTGAACCAGGCACTGGTTCAGATCTCAAGTTGACCAGTCTCATTTTTTGTAAGACTCTGGGTGTTTCTTGAGGCCTCAGTAGTTCTCCTTGGTAGACTTGGGACCGCTCTACTTTCTCTGATTTTGTGTGAATATGAAGGTTCTTCAAGGGTACAAAATGCTGTCGAATCGCATAGTATTAACGATAAAGAAAATATGTGCCTTTTTTTGTTATGTGGCAACAGACTGGCTTGCTCCCTACTCTGTTTATCTGTCCATCCATCCATCCATCCATCCATCCATCCAATAAGTATTCACTTCCTCACAACCTTCACAAAAGCTACTGTGTATGTAGCAAAAGCTTTATATAAAACACTAAGCCTCACTTTAGAAAATCATGAATAAACTGAGGTTCAGAGAGCTCAGGTTACTTGCTCAAAGTCTAGAAAGTGATGGAGCAGAGCCTGATTGGAAACCTTATTGATGCAATGGCAATGTTCACCATGATCACCTAGCAAAATACTCCTGAAGGCGAGAGGGGAGGGGAGATACCCCCCGGAAGGAAGAGGGGAGGACAGAGCACCTTGAAATCTATGATTTACCTTAACATGCTTACATGTGTTACAGTGTACTTTGTATTATGCCCCTGCTTTTTTTAATATCAAAGAATTTCCCAGCAATCTTTGCGTACAAGTGATGCTCTGGGAAGGGTGTTTACCCCAGGGTAGTTCTGCTACATTCCGCACCACGAACACCACTTTGCACGTCGGATGCTTGCTGTTTATTTTTGAGATTTACCTCCTGCGTGGGACTGGGGGAGGACAAGAGCTGAACCTGATTCCTTCTTGCTGCCTCTCGAGACCTTGTCCGGTATCCAGCGTGAAATAAGTACACACATCATGAATCTGGCAAATACTTATTGAATGCCCGGCATGCACCAAGCCAGGTGCTATGGGAGATAGAGACAGATAGGACGTGCTCCCTGCTCTCGAGACAATTACAACTGAGCTGGAGAGGCCAAGCTTCCAGAATCCGCTCGAAAAGGATCTTTCCGAGACTCTTGGCACAACATTTTTAAAAGCTTGGGACTATAATAGAGCAAGAGAAGACATGGTAGGTAATTAGACACCAAACAAAAAGTGTCATTAAATAGGACAAATTTCATGAAAAGTGACAACCTGTTCCTCTGGAAAGGCAGCATTGTGTCAAGTTAGCACAACTTGCAGTCACAAAGTACAAATTATCAGTGATGAAACATGCCTGTTTCCCAAGAGGGAAAGGTTGAGAGCCAAGTCGCCTGCTCTAGATGCTATCTGTTTCGCCACAAGGGTCTGAGCCTCTGATTGCTTGGCCTGTGAGGGCCACGTTCAGAACTTGGGCAGCACACGTAAACCCACGTCCCTTTCTGACAGACGTGGGTAGGTTCTGGGTTTATTAGAGTGAATTCTATTCATCAGATGTTCACTGAACTGACTGTGTCAGTACCGGCCATGCAGTGAGAGGCAGGGGTGCCTGATGAGGGCTCACACAGGGAGTCAGAACCCTGGCTCTTCCGTGAATCAGCTGGGGGATGTGGGACAGGGTTTCTACCTCTCTGAGCCTTGGTTTTTTATTTTTATTTATTTTTATTTTTATTTTTATTATTTTTTTTTAACGTTTATTTATTTTTGAGACAGAGAGAGACAGAGCATGAATGGGGGAGGGTCAGAGAGAGGGAGACAGAATCTGAAACAGGCTCCGGGCTCTGAGCTGTCAGCACAGGGGCCCAATGCGGGGCTCGAGCTCACGGACCGCGAGATCGTGACCTGAGCCGAAGTCGGGGCTCAACCGACTGAGCCACCCAGGCGCCCTGAGCCTTGGTTTTTTAAACCGCAGCATGGGATCCTAATACTTACCTTGTAGGTTGTTGTAAAGGTTCATTGGGGTGACAGACAAAAAGCTCCCTGCACAGGGAACTGTACTAAGACCTCCACAAATGGGCACAAATAGAAGGGGCAATTGTGGCAAAATTAAGGAAGTGATCTCTGATTTCCAGAAACCTTAGGTCTAGTGAAAAGACTAGCATGCTAACAGATAAAGGTCATTACTGTGATGGGTGTGACTGTTTTAAGTGAACATTTACTGAGCACTTACTATGTGCCAGATACTGTGTTAAACAACTGTAGCTGGATAATCCCATTTCTTCTGCACAAAACTCTATGAGGCAGGAACCACAGTTGTTCCCGGTGGGGAACGTGAGGCGTAGGCAGGTTAAGTAACATGCCCAGGGTCACGGGGCTGGAAAGCGGTAAGAAGCAGGGTTTGAACCCAGAGGTCTGGCTCCAGAATGAGATTTCAAGGCACAACAATGAGAGAGAAGGGAAGCCCAGAGAGGCTTCACAGAGGTGATGCTAAAACGGCGAGCAGTTTTTCGGGCACCAGAGTCATGTGAGAAGGCGCCCAGGCAGGAGGGAGAAGCAGAGGCAAAGAGCTGGCAGGACGAACAGCTTGTTCTGTCCAGGAATCCAGGTGGGTGCGTGCAGTGGGGGTCGGGATGAGGGTGGTGGGGATCCAGAAGATGAAGGTGGGGAAGCAGGGGCAGACAGTGTGACACCTCAGATGCCAGGCATGGGGACTTGGCCTTTTACCTGGAGGAGATAAGGGGCCGATGAAGGATGAGGAAGACAGGGTCGCTGGCAGGTAGGGAATGCGCCTATGTGCTAGGCTCAGAGAGACATGACTCTGGCTGGTCTGTTTGAATAGTCAGGCTGTATCACATTTTCCAACTGAATTACTAACTTTCTAGCTATTATATGTGTGCGAGTTTCCCTTCTCCTCTCCTGGCCACTCAGTTCCTTAAATGTTGACCCTGACTGCTTTCCTTCTCCCGCAAGTGCCCGGCAAATGTAGGTACTAAAAGAATCTGTTAAATGAATGAGTGATCAAGAGCGTGAATGGGGGTCCTGGGAGGCTCATCTGGTTGAGCGTCTGACTCTTGGTTTCAGTTCAGATCATGATCTCATGGTTTGTAAGTTCGAGCCCCACACCAGGCTCTGCGCTGGCAGCGTGGAGCCTGCTTGGGATGCTCTCTCTTTCTGTCTCTCTGAGCCTCCCCTGCTGTCTCTCTCCCAAGATAAATAAATAAACTTTAAAAAATTATTTTATTAAAAAAGCATGAATGAATAAATGAGTCTCTGAAGAACTGAATTGTGAGCTAGATTTAAGGAAAGTAGCCAAGGTGGATCACAGACCTAAATGTGAAAGGGAAACAGAAAAGTTTCCAGAAGGGGCACCTAGGTGGCTCAGCTGGTTGAGTCAGTCAGCTGGTCTGACTTCAGCTCAGGTCCTGATCTCGTGGTTCATGAGTTTGAGCCCCGTGTTGGGTTCTGTGCTGACAGCTCAAACCTGGAGCCTGCTTCGGATTCTGCGTTTCCCTCTCTCTCTGCACCTCCCCCACTCATGTTCTGTCTTTCTCTCAAAAAATAAACATTAAAAAATTAAAAACAAAACAAAACAAGAAAAGCTTCCAGAAGAAAGCACAGGAAAGTATCACGGTGGTCGCAAAGAGTGTCCAACAGACCATGAAAGAAAAGCACTAGCCATAAAAGGAGGTAATCATAAACTCCACTTCATTTAAATTAAGAAGATCTGTTCATCATAGATGACAGAGAGTGAAAGGCAGATAAGGATAAGAAATGTGCATTTCCATATATATATGATAAAGAACTCCTAAAAATCACTTTGAGAAGTGAATTTTTAAAAATGAGGCACCACTTGAATAAGCACTTAAATAGTGTGTTTACACACATGCATAATAAATAAATACACACATACATATACGCATATATTAACATGCATACGTAGCCTACACATACCACCACACACCCACCGGAATGGGTGTAATTACACGACCAACACCACCAATTACAGAAGGATGTAGAACAGCTGGAACACTCACGCACGCCTGGTGCGAGTATCATTTGGTGCGACCACTTTGGAAAACCGTCTGCCAGTATTTACTGAAGCTGAACATGAGCTGGCTCTATGACTCAGCAATTCAACTCCTGCGCATGTCCACACGAGAGGCAAGTGTCCACAGCCCACCCCGAGACCTGTTTAGGAACGTCCATAACAGCTCTATGGCAATAGCCCCAAACTGGAAACAATGCAAACAGCCATCAACGGGAAAATGGGTAAGTATATTGTGGCATATTCACATGGTGGTATAGTCACAGTTATAAACAAAATAAAACAAAAACCCACCTTGCTATAGGCAACAAAACGAAAGAATCCCAAAGATGTTGTATTGGGTGAAAAAAGCCAGACACTAAGGTTCAAGAACCAGAAAAGCCAATCGACAGGGATAGACAGGAGACCGTGCTTTCCCTGGGGAGACGCGTCTGGGTCACCGGAGTTCTTTCTCTTGATCCGGGTGGCGATCGCACAGGAGTACTCATACGCAACACTTCACTGAGCCGTACCCTCGAGATCAGTGCACTTTATGTTATACCTCAATAAAGAGGTGTTGAAAGATAATAAACATATTAAAGTGTTAGTGAAGTGCTGAAGAAGAGGTCTGCCATATTTTGAAAAACGTAAGAGTGAATTTAAATGTTAAAACAATACAACTAAAGACATGAAGCATGAAATACAAGGACTGGAAATGGGGGGAGGGGGTCGGTTCAAGAGCCGGAGCAGGAAAAGGAAGTGTCCGAGGGAGTCAGAAGACAGACCAGGGCCACGTCGAGGTGAGCACTGACGTCAGGGAGAGACCATCAACCCAGACCCGTGTGGACACGGTGGCTGGGGCCCTGACTGCAGAGGGGAAGAGCCTAGATTCTGATGTGCAAGTCGGCTCAAAGCTGATCATCCCTGCGGTGGGCAAGGATGCCACTGAAAACCAGGTGGCGACAGCGACTAGAGACATGAGGCTCAGCATGTACTGAGCGCCTACCACGTGCCACGCCCCGTGGTCAGTGGTCAGTGCCTCACTGCAGTCTTCTCATGTTTACTCCTCACGACCACTCTGTGAAGTGACTCTGGTTACCCCCAGTTGACAGACTGAAGTCACTTCCTTGGGGTCTCCAAGGGCAAGAGAAAGAGACTCCGGGCAGGCAGGCAGGAAATCCAGTGAATTTAAGGAACTGAGACGACTTCAGACATTTGAACAGGTCTGAGGAGCAAATTACTCCTGAGATACAAAGTGTGCAGGATAAACCAGCTCGGGGTACACCCAGCAGTGTAGTGACCAGAATCCGAGGAGAAGAACAGAGACGGAGTACTTTTTGTATGCTTTTGGGTAGATCAACAACATACAGTGACCAAAGTAAATTTAAAGGGCACAGTGTGCCAACAGGGTGTGCCTGGAAGGGGGACGGTAAAGATTCTTGCATGGAACTTGGTTGGAAAGTAGCTATCGGGCTGGCCTGTGCCCAGAGCTGTTATATTGTGACGTCCCAAGATTTGTAACTTTCCTTTCATGTCCTTTGAGTCACTCTTAATAATTCACCTTCCACCACCTTGGCAATGTCAGGTTAGGCAGCAAGGGTTGAAAAGATCCAGCTTTCCTCTCCTCCTCCCCCACCTTCCTTCCGTTTCTTTCTTTCAAGAAGTATATACTTATTACATATATTATTTTCCACGCATTGTTTTAGAGGCTGAGGATACAGTGATAAATAAAACAGGAAGTTCCTACCAGGCCTCATGAAGCTTGTATTATAGTCAGAGGAGATACACAATATGCAAATAAACATACACAGTTTTATGCAGCAAGGAAAAATGAAGTTAGCTAGGTAGAGGCCTTTCTGAGGAGTTGACATTTAAGCTCTGATCTAAGTAGAATGAAAGAGCAAGTTATGAGAATGTGAGGAGACTTCCAGGCTCAGAAAGCAGCCAGTGCAAAGGCCCGGAGGTGGGCGTATGGGAAGCTTGGTCAGGCAAGAGCGAGAAGGCCGGTTTGAGGGGCACATGGGTGGCTCAGTTGGTTAAGCGGCTGACTCTTGATCTCAGCTCATGTCATGATCTTGAAGTTTGTGGGATCCAGCCCCTCGTTGGCTCTGTGCTGACAGCATGGAGCCTGCTTGGGATTCTCTCTCTCCCTCTCTCTCTCTTCTCCTCCCCTGCTCACTCACTCTCACGCTCTCTCAAAATAAACTCAGGGAAAAAAAAAAAGGCTGGTTTGGTTAGTGCACACTGAGGAAGAGGAAAGTCATAGGAAATGAGGTCACAGAGGAAGGAAGAGCTCACATAGGGCTTTTGTAAGCCACGGGGAAGCCATTGGAAAGTTTTGCACTCGGAAGCAACTTGATCTGATTAGCTTATGGGGAGAAAGGACTCATAAGAAGGCAAGAGAAAAGCAAGGGGAGCACTGGGAGGCCGCCGCAGGAGTCCAGGGGGAGTTGATCAGTGGCTCTCCCAGAGCAGTACTGGCAGGGGTTGTGAGGCTAAGGCTGCATTCAGGACAAAGTCTGCACAAAGAGCTGCAGGCTTTGCTGGGGAATTGGATGAAGGGTGTGAGAGACAGAGGTCAAGGATGTCCCTAAGTTTCTGCCCTCTGTCCTTAAACGAAGGATGCTGCCACTGATTTTGGGAATGAGCAGGTTGAAGCGGTAAAACCAAGAGTTAAATTCATAGTTGCGGATGCCTACTAGATACTCACTTGGAGATGTTAGCAGGCTGTTGCTTGGTGTTCGGTGGGGCAATCTTCGAAAACATCCCAAGTAATCCCTTATGGACAGAAAAATCTCAGTTCTCCCTAGTTACTAACATTTATTCCTTCAGCAAATATTTACTGAGCCCCTACTGTGTATCAGGCACTGCACTGGGTGCTGAGGAGTATAGCATAGGTTTGGTCAGAAACACTCAACTGTCTTCATTACAACGTAATTAGTTCACTGGTTTCTGAGACACCTCTCTGAATATTGTATAAGTATGTGGAATTGACTCTCTAGAGTTATAAATACTGAGATGTTCTCTGACTCAGCAATTTGGAAGAGCTTAGATTTTCCGAAAGAAAGGAGCTATAAATAGATTTGGACAAATGACAGACTTACCCATAAAATATGTGAAGACCGCCTTCAAATGAATCAGAAGGGACTGTCTCAACCAAATTCATGTTTACGAAGAGTCAACTTGGTGTAATGGAAAAGCTTACAGGGCTGGAAGGCAGGAGCTCGAGGCCTGCGTTCTTCTCTGACTAGGTCGCATGTATGACCTTGGCTGAGTCCTTGGCTCATCTTGCTTTGGTGTCCTCTCCAATAAATTGAATCTGAGAGCCAGTGTTTTCTCAAGAGCCTAACTATTGTTGTTTTCTTTGCATTATTTTTTTTTTTTTTTTACTGGACTCTCCCTCCTCTTTCCAACACTTACTAAAAACCAAAACCTCAAACTCCAAGGTGATTCTTCTCTTCTTCAAGGGCTCGTTGTTCAAAGCAAAATAAAGCTAGAGTTCCCCTCCTCCCGCCCGGCTTTTTGCAAATGGAAAGAAAATGTTTTTTTTCTGATTGTAGAAATGATACATGTGCTTTGTGAAAATCACGAAGACAGTAAAAAGTCTCTGCAGTGATCCACTGAGGCAACCATGTCTGTTTTCGCCATCATTGTATCTGCAATGTATCACATGGCAGTTACTTAATAGATATTTGTTGAATGAATGACTTCTGCTGATATCTTGTGAACACCCTTTTTAGTCTCCCGACAGGAGGAGGGGGAAGAGAAAATTCTTTCTCTGGGGGTTGTTTAGCCACTAAAGCAGGAGGGGCCACTTAGTCCCAGAGACTGACATGGCTGGGACCGTACCGGATCTCAAATGACTCGTTTCACAACAGCTGAGGTCGGAAATCTATGGAATGCAGGGAAACAGTCACACCAAAAACACCATTCTGATGGCCGTAAACAGTATCACGGGCGGCACAGTTTGAGCAATAACAAGAAAGGCTACACAACAGTCCAAGGTCTAACCGGGAGTGGCTCCTGCAGGCTGTGCCCCACAAGCCTTCCTCCCACGTGTGGGTGCTCTTGCTTTCCTACACAAGGCAGGGGTTTCTCGTGGCACCTGAGCTGAACTCAACACTTGATTGAAAACCTAGCATTCTTTTGATTGTTAACTCCCCTCTTGGTAAACCAAGATGGTTTTCCGATTACTTCAGGAAATGAATGAAAGCCAGAAGGTGTGTGTAGACACACGCTTTATCTTTTTCTCCCAAATGGAAGTGGTGGCTGATGTTGAAAAACTGGGACATTTGACATGTGAATTTCAGATCTCTTGAAAAACCCCTGCATTTGGCACCACGGGGTCCTTATCCCATGGGGCAGTCAGCTAGGGCTGAGGGGCAGCCTCTTGCTCTAGACAGGGTGTTCAGCTCCCTGCCATCCTGCTGTGTTCCATCCTGCCTACTGTGCTCATTGACCCAACTTGCTACCTCTAACTAATTATGCAAAAGCGCTCGAGGGGCATCTATGAAGTACCAGGTACTGTGCAAGTCCCTTGGAACACGAGTGAATTCAACACAGCTCCGACCTTGGAGGAGCTCGCAAACCAACAAAGAAACCGGTTAATTACAGTGTGGTAAGGGGATAAAGCGCAGCCCAGAAAGCAGGAACATGGCACAGCACGGGGACTCTGCCCTGTGAGGCTGTTTGGAGGTTCCTTGAAGGTCATGTTTGTGCTTGGTTTTGAAAGATGAGTTATTCGGGTGGGTGGGATGGTGGTAAATATTGCCAACAGCGGGGGTGCTTTTGAAAGCATCTATGAGGTCTTTTGCTGATCTGACCGTCTCAAGCCAGCAACTTTTCCCTGGTTGATGCGGGTCTGTCTACAACCCTCTGCCCAGGTGTTTTACCCCTCCACCCCTTCCTTCCTTCCTTCTGTCAAAATGCCAGAGAATGTTCACCTCTACCAGGAAGAGCCTACCTGACTAATCCCCACTCACTTCCAGTTATTTCAACTAACGCAACACCCCCATTCTGGGGAAACTGGTTACCTGAGGGTGATTCTGTTATTTGAACTCTTTGTTTTGGAACCTCCTGATAGTTGGGAGAGTAAACCAGCATTCCAAGCAATAAGTATTTATCAAATATCTACATTGTAGAGAACTCTCTCTGTCACATACATCATTTTTGATCCCAACAGCAACCCAGTTGAGAATGAAGACAAAGACAAACTAAAAACAGAAAAGATAAAATTCAGAAAACATTTATTAAGTGTTCGTTATTCACAATTTTGTTACTCCCTCCATGCATCCCTCCTAGTAGTGCTCAGTGAATGACACTGAGTACTGCTAGGGCCAAGCACTGTGCTTAGCACCTGGAAATCGAGCCACTGAAACATATAAGCTGGCAGGTGACATGGATAAAGAAACCCATTTATAATAAGTTACCTGCCAGAGCAGTTTCAAAGTACAACAACAACTGGGGGAAAGGAGTGTCGACCGCTCCCAGGGATATGGGGCAGGTATCATGGAGAAGTCTGAGCTGCTTATCTTGTTTTTTTATTTTTATTGTGACATTTTACAACATACACAGAAATACGGAGACTAGTATAACGAAACTCCACGTACCCACAACCTGCTTTAACAATTAGTAACTCATAGACACTCGATTCATCTGTACCCTCACCCGCTTCCCTCCATCCCTTCATTTGGGTTTGAAGCCAGCCCTAGACATTTTTATTTCACCCATAAATACTAAGCTGAGTTTGAAGAAGGAACTGGAAAAGTCTAGACCTTCCACTAATAACTTCCTTTTCCCCAATTACTCTTCTGCCAGCGACTCCAAAGCCTTTGCTAGTTCAGGGTAAAGACCCATGGCTGCATTGGACCCTCTGAGCTGGTTGAAAGAAAAGACTGAACGGATCCAGTGAAAACCCCATCCTGCCTTATCTGAAATGCTGTTCATTCTTCAGGTGCTTGGTCCTAATTAATAATCCTTCAGAAAAATTGCTTAATTCTTTAGAAGCTTATTGAGGGTTGTACAAATGACCTAATGTTTGTACAATTAGGTTGTACAAACAACATAGTGTTTGTACAAAACGGTGGCTACATTCCACATTCCCATGTGCCCTTAACCTCGGGGGGGGGGGGGGGGGGGAGGGGACCTCAGACCATATGGGCTTGCCCTGGGGACGGAGCTGACTCAAAGTTGCTTCCTGTCACATCCTTGATCTTCACGGGGTTGGGAACCTAGTCCTATGTGGACATCTGATCTCTATGCCCTCCACCCCTTCAGCGTCTCCTGTCTGTCTGATGGGTACCAACATCCACGCAGTTACTCAACCCAGAACGTTGTCCAGGACTCCCTCTCCCTCACAGTTCTGCCTGTTCCTTTAAAAGCATCCATTAATATCCACTTACATACACCAAGATCCTTCCATTTAGGTCCCCAGACCCTTCCTTCAAGTACTGCAATTATTTAAGCATCTTTCTGCCTTTAGCACCACCCTCCTCATTCTCCACGCAGCAGCTGGGTCATCTTTGTAAAACACCCTGTTTCAAACGCTTTCATAGTTCCTAACCCCTACAGAATCAAGACCATGCTCCTTACCGTAGACAGGGAGGCCCTGCAAAATATAAGGTTTCTTGCGTGCTTCTCCAGCTTCGTCTGCTTCATCTCCTTCCCTAGCCTGCAACCAAATGCTCTTTTTGAGGGTCTGCTTTCTCGGGTCTGCGCTCTTACCTAGGAAGCGCCCTTTCTTTCGGGAATAACAAAAGCTACACCTACTGCGCCCTTTTTTCCACGCGAGAGCTCACAAGAGTCCACGACACCACTGAGAAGCCATCACCTGCCTTTTGCAGATGGAGAAAGTGAGGATGGACGGCTTACCCATGGCCACACAGCTACTGAGTGGAAAGCCGAGGCTCGGATTCAGACTCGCGGCGCTAGAGGCCCGGGGCTTAACCACAGAGTGCCATCCTGCCCGCACACCCTCCACCGCAGCAGCTACAGCTCCCGGCGAACGACAGCCCCTGGCTGCGCGGGGACCGCTACCAGCTGGGCCAGCGGCGGAACGAGGCTTCTGATTGGCTGCCTCCGGCGACTACTGGCGAGAGGGAGGGACCGAGGGCGCGGGGGCGTCGCGGAGAAATGACGCAACGCCGCGGCTCCTTAAAGGCGCCAGCCCCTAGCGCCGCGGATGGCGCAGGCGCGTTCCGGGGGTTCCCGCTTCTTCTCCGAGCGCTGAGAGCCGGGCCGGACGGGCGCGCGCGCGCGCGGACTGTGCAGACAGGGCGCGCGCCGGACGCGGGCAGCTCGAGGGGTCCCGCGGGGCGGCTGGGGCAGCTGGACCGGACGGCTGACGAGCGGGCGCCGCGATGGCAGAGGGCAGCGCCGTGTCCGATCCTCAGCATGCGGCGCGTCTGCTGCGAGCGCTCAGCTCTTTCCGCGAGGAGTCCCGCTTCTGCGACGCGCACCTGGTCCTCGACGGGGAGGAGATCCCGGTGCAGAAGAACATCCTGGCGGCGGCCAGCCCGTACATCAGGTGAGGACCGGGCCGCGGCGGGCCGGGCGGGGCCGCGCTGCCCGGAGCCCGGGGGCGGGCCGGGCCGGGCGTGTCCCCGGAGCCCCTGGTCGCCACCACCCGCCAGCCGCCCAGGTCCCCCCCACCCCCAGGCCGGCCACCGCCCGGCGCGCTGTCCCTGCCGGCGGACACCCTGCCGGGCCCCCCGGGACGGTCCCTTAGCTTCGGCCGCCCTCGAGCCGGGGCAGTGCTCCCTGGCGACCCCCGCGGAGCCGGGCCGCTGCCCTCCCGCCCTCCCTGCTCCGTTGCCCGGCGCTCGCCCGGGCCTCCGGGCCGCCGACGCCCCCGGACGCCGTCCTGGGCCGGCCCGGGACCCGCACCCGCACCCGCGAGCAGGGCGGGGCCTCGCCGGGGCCCGGCCGGCGGAGCCCGGCTGAAGTTTGCCCGCCGCTCGCCTCCGGATCGCGCAGTGGGCCGGGCCGGCGCGGCGAAGCGAGCCGGGCGCGTCTCTCCCGAGGAGAAGCCAAACAAACACTTCCTCGCCGGCTGTGGGCGGAGGGGAAGCCCCGCGGGATCGTGTCCCTAGGATCAGCGATCGACCCCCCAAGGCCGAAGTTCTTGTCAGACGTGCCTTCTTACACTCCCAGTGGGCGCTGCATGTAAAAGGAGGGCTGTGCGTTATGGACACACGTTAAAATAAGCTGCAGCTAATTTTAGAGCTCTTCCTGTAATTCTCAGGATGCGGTCACAACGGAGGATCGTGAGATCTTGAGAGACTCAGAGGACATTCTAAAACTTCATTGAAACAAAGCTTAACCTGATATGCCAGCTCAACTAACCAGGTTAATTAATTAAAGGTTGATTAAGATAGTGCTTAACCAGGTATACCGGATCTTGCAGGGGACTGTCGTTTCGTAGAGCAACTTTCTTGCAAACTGGGTTGCTCGTTTAATAAAAGGGAGGGGGGGAAAACGCTAAAAGCTGAAGAAACTGTCCAGTAAGCTGGTTAAATATAGACTCATAGTAGAGAATGTCACTAGAATTGACAGGTCAGAAAAAGCAAAATGAAGTGTAAGGTATTCTTACTGCTTTGTCCCAGCAGAACTCAGCCCCCAAACTCCATTTTAACCTTTGCATTAGGAGATACCTGTGCTAATTCAGAAGCCGTCCAAGCGCTCCCCTAACTTCTGGCCGTGTTTTGTAAATCTCCCTGCACTCTTTGTGGATGTAAAGGTGGGATGGGGGTGGGGGGAGTCTTTGTTAGTATGGAATTTGGATTGTCAGTGGGATGGACAGCGCCTAGCTGGCAGCTGAGAGGTTTGAGCAATCCGTATCAAGCTGGAATCAGGAGGTCAGAGTGTTCCCTGTACCCCAAGGATTCCCTGTGTGGGGAAATGCTAAGGACGGTTACTTTAGATGCATTATTGTTGTCGTTCTCTAAGAGGCGTCCAGCAGGCTTTTAAGAAAATTGCAAATTGCCAGACACATGCTGTGTATCCCTTTCAGTGCCTGAGCTTTGTCCACACCACTTACCACTGTTAATATACTCACTTTGCCCGCCTTCCCCAACCACGCCGTAAGCTCCATGAGGCCAGGGAGTTTTCCTTTGTCCGTTTCTGTGTCCCTGGCAGCCAGAGAGAACCGTGCCTCGTGGTTTCGCACATGTGTTGAATGAGTGATTACCTGCCTGTCTTCCCCAGCAGGTGGGCCATTACACGACTGGCTCGGTTATATTTCATTTCAGATGCCCACTTATCCGTAACTGGGAAGAGCCCTGTGCCTGCTTTCCCAATCCGGCTACTCTCATAGCTGGGAGCTGTTGGCAGATGACTTAATCTCGGCTTCAGCTCACTAGTCTGATAAATGAGGGATAAATGTGTCTTGGTCTCCTTTAATCTTTGACCTGTGCAGGAGTATGTAATCGTGTTTGAACTTTCCAGGTCTGCACGCGGATCTGCAAAGGTAGATCGCTGCTGTGTCTGCTGCATTAGAAGACGTGGGGGATTGACTTGTCACGTGGTGGCAAATAATGAGAATATTTAGTAATGTGAAATGGTACTCATTAATAAAAGCAGTGATTTCTTTGTTAAATCTTGCTAATCAAAGTGGCCAAGTGAAAGGGACTTCAGATCTTCGCTGCCCTAATTCTGCTACTTTCCAAATAAGGAAATGGGGTTCAGTGGGCCTTAGTGATTTGTATTATGATGAAGTTGCTCGTTCTTAGTGGGTGAAGTCAGATTAGACTCCTGGTTAATGACACCTTGTCTCCCACCCATTTATGATACCAAGTTACAACATTACTCGTATTTAACTCTTCTTTATGCGACCTGTACTGCTTATCAACTCACAATATGTTATCATTTAAATGTACTTTTACACACTATCTCCTTCTGATTTTCATTTTTAACCATCTTGTTCAACGGATAGGACAGATATTTTTGACATTTTGTAGATGACCCCGAATCAGTCAGCGTATGTTTTTGTCAGTGACTCTTTTAAGTTTATTTGGCTGTTGAAGTGGTGTTCTTGGGAGTATTTTAAGATGATCAGTCTCAGGGCGCCTGGGTGGCTCAGGGTTGAGCCTGGGTTGAGCTTCCGACTTTTGCTCAGGTCATGATTTCAGGGTTCATGAGTTCAGGCCCCACATCGGGCTCGTTGCTGCCAGCGTGGAGCCTGCTTCGGATCCTCTGTCACCTTCTCTCTCTGCCCCTTCCCTGCTTTTGCACTCTCTCTCTCTCAAAAATAAATAAAAAACATTTAAAAAATGATCAATCTCAAAACTACTTACAAGTAATTTGATTTATCTGTATTACTACTTACAAATGAACTAATAATTTTTGACATCAGTGATATCCAGCTTTCATAACATATCTGTTTGGTTTTTTTTTAAGTGTATTTATTTTGAGGGAGAGTGAGAGAGAATGAGTAGGTGAGGGGCAGAGATAGAATCCTGAGTAGGCTCCATGCTGACAACACAGAGCCCTGCGTGGGGCTAGACCTCATGAACTGTGAGATCATGACCTGAGCTGAAATCAAGAGTCCTCTGCTTAACCAGCTGAGCCACCCTGATGCCGCTATCATGTATCTGTTTTGTTTGGAAGGAACTTTAAGTGTTTTTTTAATGTGTATTTATTTTTGAGAGAGAGAGAGAGAGAGAATATGAATCTGAAGCAGGCTCCAGGCCCTGAGCTGTCAGCCCAGAGCTGGACTTGAACTCATGAACTGCAAGATCATGACCTAAGCCGAAGTCAGTGGCTTAGCCAACTGAGGCAGCCAGGTGCCCCATGTTTGGAAGGAACTTGAAAGAATCACGTTGAAACAAACTAAGTTTGCATGTTCTGGTACTTGATGTTTCTGCCTTTCCCTTTTGTTGAAGCTTAAGCATTTAGGCCTGTGATGTCATTAACATGTGGATTGGGTGTTGAAAAGTTTAGTAGTCTGAGAAACTATAAAAATGTGAGTTTTGTTTATATAATGTCCTTAGGTAGCCTAGTTTAAGTAACTGTCTTAAGCAGTATAAAGTTGTATGATTTGGAAACAATGTTATATATTTTCTGCACTCCCAACAGAGGGAACCAGTTCAATTTTGTCAGAGTAGGAATGAAAGCAGCTCATTTGGCATACTTTCTACTTAATATAGAAAAGTCTTTTAACCTAACTAACTGGTTTAATCTTTTCCTGTGTTCCTTCTTTGGCTTAGCATTTATTTTTCCTCTGATAGTCTTAGCTATCATACACTAGAAGGACTTTCAGTATAAGAGGGAAAAAAACATAAAACTCAGCTTTAGCAATAGAACCCTAATGCTAACCTGAAAAAAAGTTGGGTAGGGCATGTATGTATTATGCGGTGTTAGGATACAGATGCTACTGGAAGGCAGGCAGGACTTTCCATGGTCCATTGTTACGCTCGGTAAGTGGGATGCTGCTTTCCCAGAATGCCCTCTTCCCAGCTCTTCCTCATTCTGATCCCTGAATGACATCTTCCCTTTGGTTTGTTGGAAAACTAAACCTAAATGTAGCTGACGACCTTTAAGTACGGCAACATTGAATTCGTTGGTATAACGACCCACAGAATCTTTCCTTTCTCAGCAACCCTGAGACCTTCTGGGAAAGGTTCCCTGAGGCTTATAGGAAATTTCCCTTTCTCTTGAATATTGCAAAGTTTGCTTTGCTTCATGTCTGAGGCTCTTCTGGTTCTGGCACAATCCCATCGATCTGATATGAAGTTCAGACTCTTTTCCCTTGTGAGCTGTGGTGCTTTGGGAGTGATGTACGTGAAAAGGATTTGAAGATGAACTGCTGGGTGGTTCTGCAGGGACACATGCAGGTTCCTGTCCTCTGTTCACTTTTTTGGCGGGGGAGGTGCTATTTATTAATGAAAAATATTCCACATCCGTGATCCTTTGGAGTCAGAAGTTCTTTGAAACGATGCCATTGGCTTTGGCCAGTCAGAGGATGGAGTCATCTGACTCCCCCATCCCGTGAATGGCCCCACAGATAGCGTAGGTTTTAAACTGGCCATTGAGCTTGCCTGTCACCTTGTTCACCTGGGCCACATTCACCTGGATGGACGCGTGGTCCCTGGCCCCGATGATGCAGTTGCTGGCAGAGCACTTCCACAGCACGGACAGGTGCACGAACTCGCCCACCTTGTTCTGCACGTCCAGGGCGCCTGCTGCCAGCACCAGGAACCACCGGGAGCGTGGGTGCAGAAAAGCCTCTATTCACTTTTGAGAATTCATTTTGTTTTGGTTTGGTTTTTTTCCTGGGGATCTGTTGGAACCTTACTTTGTTGAGCTTTTCATCCTGGAGAGTAAAGGAAAGAAAGAGTCTCAAGATTTGTGGATCCCTCGATGAGTCAGCCAACAGTGAGAACAGCAGTATTTCTCCCTTGTGTTTTCAGGGAAAGCTGGTCTTTGGAGGGTGGAGTGGAGACACTGGGCCCAGAATCCAGTCTAGATCTTCTTCCCCCCCCCCCCCCCCCCAAGTTTATTTGTTTATTTTGAGAGAGAGAAAGGAGAGAGCCTGTGAGCTGGGCAGGGGCAGAGAGAGAGGGGGAGAGGAGAGAATCTCAAGCAGGATCTGCACTGTCAGCACAGAGCCCTTTGCAGGGCTCAAACTCGTGAACCTTGAGATGATGGGTGTGACCTGAGCCGAAATCGAGAGTCAGACTCTTACCGGCCGAGCCCCCCAGGCGCCCCCATTCCAGGTCATCTTGGACAGTGTTTTTTTTTGGTTTGTTGTTTTTTTGTTTTTGGCTTTGTGTGTATATGTTGTGGGGAGGGGGTCTGCTTCTGTTCTTAGAGCTTTATTGTATCATTTAAAGTTTTTTTTGTGCGTGTTGACATTAAAGCATTTCTTTTGCCCAGTCATACAGGATTTGGTTGGGTGTTCTGCTGTGTAAACCCAGCCCCGTAGAGCTGTTTTGTAACAAGCATTTATTTTCTGCTGTTCCCTTTGGACGTGTTCCAAGGCCTGATTATCGATGAGCCTGTTTCGCCATTTAAATCCAAACTTTGACTCATAGATGATGCTGATGAACTACTTAAGGAGACCAGTACGATCTCTGTAGGAAGTGCAAGTTTCATGGCAGCATGGAGATTGTCACCATCCTGTCTTTGGGCATCTGGTACCCCTGTACTTGAGAGGCACTAACGTCCGTTCGTTTTGTCCACTGTGTGCAGAGCATGCTGTTCGTGCCCACGTCCCTTTTCCCTTTTCTTTCACTTGTGCTTTGAGTTTGTAGTCACCTGCCTGCAGCTGCTCCTCGGTGACTGTCGTCTGTTAAGTTTCTTAGTGCCTAAGGGTTCAGCTAGAAGCTCCCGGTTCTGGAGCAGTCTTCAGCTCAATGACGACACCTGCCCCTTGCTGCACCTTCATGGCGATGGGAGCTGAGCTGGGCCTGAATATCTTTAATGGATCTACACCTTGTTTGTTTTCATCCACCTGCTATACGTGTCCCAAACAGCCGCATCCCAAAGAAGATGAAATCTGCCCCAGAGGGCTTACAGTCACGTGCTGCAAAATGATTTCTTCTCCTCCTCTTCCTCCCTCTTCCCCTCCTTCTTCTTCCTCTTCCTCCTCCTCCTTTTTAGTATTTGCAACTGTGTTTGATTAAATCCTTTTCTTATGTGGGTTTTTCAGATCTGATATTAAAGTATGTTCTGTTTCAGAAGACCAAAGGAGCCTTTTCTCTGGCTTCTAAGGAGACTAAGCCCTTGAAATTGGAGCTCTAAGTTCAACACAGATTACTTATTTCAGCTTAAAGGTATTTATTTATTTATACGAGATGGCGGTCGCCACTGTTAGTAGCCACGAATGCTCTTATTCTGGAGAGGGTTTTGGAAGGTTTCGAATGAAGAAGCAAACCAATACAATTCTTGTTAGACTAGTGAGTCTGACATAAAGTGAAGTGTTGAATGTTTAGGCTTATTGTGGAACTTTCCTGAGGATTGTTATCTTGAGTAACAGTACATGTGATAGAAATAAAACGTAGCTCTAATGAACACTGATGGATAAGTTCTCATTCTTTTACCTTTGCCCTTTGACTTCTACCTCTTAGAGTTTGTATTAGTCTTCTTCAGTGTTCTTACCGTACTTTCTGTTATATACTTAGAGAGTCAAGCAAAGTGCTTTTCCATAAACTCTGTTTCTTAGGATGTAGATTTCGATAATACAGCCTAAGCGTCCGGATTACAAAGCCACTCTATCCATTGTTTAAACTGTTCATCAGTTTGTCTTATGATATCAAAGTGAGGCTTAAAATCTATTTATAATCCATCAAGAAAACATAATTAGGACAAATAAGGAGTCATTTGGCTTATGCGTACTGTAGGTTAGTCCCTGAGGGAGCCGCATGAGGCTTCGGCAGGAGACAGGTCTATCATTTTGTGTACTGAAGCTGTAATATAAATGAATAATTTGTAAGTGGGAATTCTAGGTTAAGGGTGGAGATGTGGAGGTGTGGGGTGTGACAAGTGGCAGACTGTGGTTACAGTTCGAGATCCTCCTGTGAGTTCTCTGTTGCCTAAGACGCAGTGAGTCCAAAGAAGGAAGGACATCAAAGGCTCAGGTGAACGTGGCATCTGTAGCTCTTTGGAGGGTCAAGGTCATGTGTCCATCTAAATGCCCTCCAATGCTCAGCCAGAGCTCTTGACCCCCGTGCTCAAAAGAGCAGAGAGTGAAGTCTCCTCTCTTGGTGTTTATTGCCAAAGAGTGACTTAGCTATAAAATGATGGTCTCATGTTTGCTGATTTCATTTCTCTGTGAGAATAAATTATAATATTTTACCCTCAGTCAGAGATACTAGAAAAGTAGAACACTTAGGGAAAATAAGATCTGGGTGTAATGTTGTTGGATGAAACAGCCTTCAAGCAATAAAGCTTTGAGAGGTAGCGTATATCAGAAATGGAAGAAGGAAGGGCCGGTTTTAAAAAATAGACTGTTGAGTAATGGGATGTGGGAAAAAAAAAAAAATGCCCTTCGTTTTCCTTTGTAGAGTTAATGCGCTAATGGATATAGAACCTTAAATATATACTTTGCTCACAGGTATTTTGTGATTCTTTCAACTATTGAGTATTTCTGTATTTTAGGAACAATTTGAAAGACCATTTTATGCTTGTGATTTTTTTTTTAATTTTTTTAACATTCGTTTTTGAAAGGCAGAGAGAGACAGAGCCGGACGGGGGAGGGGCAGAAAGAGAGGGAGACACAGAAACAGAAGCAGGCTCCAGGCTCCGAGCTATCAGCATAGAACCTGACGCGGGGCTCGAACTCACGGACCGCGAGATGACGACCTGAGCCGAAGACGGCCGCTTAACCGACTGAGCCCCCAGGTGCCCCTATGCTTGTGATTTTTATATTAGCCTGTAGAAATATCACGGGACATGGTTTTGTAGGCACATTAACATACCGGTAACCAATTGCCTGGGCCTCTGAATAATTGTAAATTGTTTAGTAATACTAAGCTCAAAATATCTTCAGACTTTTGTCACTTAACTTGTACCTGTCAGTCCTTGACTTGGAGGAAACCTCCCTTTTAGGAAGGTGAGGTGAGTGTGAGCCTCTTCTGACACGGTGGAGCACATTCACTGGGCGTAGCCAGAAGTTTGAGGCAAGTGGCCCTGTGCAGAGCCGAGAGAGTCCTTAGATCCTGGGTTTCCCTTCTCTCCTTGCCATTGCCCGCTTCTTCTCCTTTTTTTTTTTTTTTTTAAATGTTTATTTATTTTTGAGAGAAAGAGGGAAAGAGACAGAACGTGAGCAGGGGAGGAGCAGAGAGAGAGGGAGACACAGAATCCCGAGCAGGCTCCAGCTCTGAGCTGCCGGCACAGAGCCCGACGCGGGGCTCGAACTCACGAGCCGTGAGATCATGACCTGAGCCGAAGTCGGACGCTCAACCGACTGAGACACCCAGGCGCCCCTGCCATAGCCCAGTTCTACTCTGGGATGGAATCAGAGGCCAGTAGGCTCCGCCTCTGTCTAGTCTTCCATTTCCTTAGTGAAAGGAAGAGTTTCCCGCCAACGCCTGGTTTTCTTCCTACACCACAGTCAGTGTGTGCACTTTAGAACCTACCCACTCAGATATGGGACCCTTTGGGTGTGGTTGGTTGGTTAATTGGCTGTTTGTTTGTTTGCTTGTTTGTTTACCTGCCTGGCCCCTTTTAAGTACTGGTAGCACCGCCTTGTGTGAACAGAGCGACCAACTTTGTTACCTGTGTGAAAATGGAAATACCTGTGGTTGGCAGGGAGGGAATAAAATTCTAGTTTTTATCACCTCCTGCAGTTGGAGGTGGGGGGATGGAGGGGGCAGGAACAAAGTAGATGCTTTTTGTTTCCTTTCTCTTCCGTCGTCTCTGCTGTTGGTAGGAACGTGAATTATGAAAATATGCACCACTGTCACAGCTGTTGTTACATTATTTAGAAATGTCATCACTGCCTTAACCCATACGCTTCTACGATTGTGCTGACCCGTAGTAAACTACAGTTCAAGAATTAACTCTGTCCTGGAGCACCTGGGTGGCTTCGTCAGTTGAGTGTCCGACTCTTGATTTTGGCTCAGGTCATGATCTCATGGTTCGTGGGATCAAACCCCACATTGGGCTTTGTGCTGACATCGCAGAGTCTGCTTGGGATTCGTTTTCTGTCTCGCGCATGTTCCCTCTCAAAATAAATAAATAAATAAAACGCTAAATATATTTAACACTGCCCTTTTTTCCAAAGAAGACATATATATGGCCAACAGACACATGAAAAGATGCTCAACATCACTAATAAGGGAAATGCAAATCAAAACCACAATGAGCTATCACCTCATACCTGTTAGAAGGGGTCAAACCAAAGAGACAAGAAAGAACAAGTGTTGGCAAGGATGTGGAGAAGGAGCCCTTGTACGCTGTTGCTGGGAATGTAAATTGGTAGGTCACTGTGGAAGACGGTATGGAGCTTCCTCAAAAAAATTAAAAATACAAAGACCATGTGAGCCGATAATTACACTATCGAATGTTTATCCAAAGAAAACGAAAACACGAATTTGAAAGATACATGCACCCCTACATCTATGGCAGCATTGTTTACAATAGCCAAGGTATGGAGGCAACCTAAGTGTCCATCAGCAGATGACTAGATGAGGAAGATGTGGTGTGCATACACAATAGAGCATTATGCAGCCATAAAAAAGGATGAGATCCTGCCGTTTGAGACAACATGGATGGACCTAGAAGGTATTGTGCCCAGTGAAATAAGTCAGACTGAGAAAGGCAAATACCATGTGGTTTCATTCCTAAGTGAAATCTGAAAACAAAAGAAAAAATAAAATCCAAAAAGCAAAATAGCATACGTATAAATACAGAGAAAAATACTGATGGTTCCCGGAAGGGCAGGGGGATAGGAGGTTGGGCAAAATGAGTTAAGAGGATACAGGTCTCTAGTTATGGAACGAGGAAGTCACGGGTATAAAAGGCACAGCAATAGGAATATAGGCAGTGATACTGTAACCGCGACGTATGGGGACGGAAGGGAGCCACGCCTGTGGTGAGCATAGCGTTGTGTACAAATCTGTTCAATCACTGTGTTGGACACCTGAAACTGATGTCACATTGAATGACCACTATACTCAACTAAGAAAGAAAAGAAATTCCATTTTCAAAAAGTCAGCATTTGTCTCAAAGTATTGAAATGTACTGTTTATTAACTCATCCCAGCAAGAGTTGGCAGTAAAGGGACCTTGTATCAGTAGTGTTAACTGTTTAGAGACTTGATTATGGGTTTAGCCATTTGTTCCCAAACACACAAGAAGAGACTCAGTGACAGCTAGGTGCTGGGGGGACTCTGGGGCCAGGCGATAGACAAGGGAGCTCACGTTTCACTAGTGGACAGAGTCCTGCACCTCCCGGGGCTTTGTTTTCTTTCTTGCGTGCTGGCTGCTATTTGAGTGCATCCCCCATCGACAGCGTCAAAACTGAGACACCTTGGGGCGCCTGGGTGGCTCAGTCGGTTAAGCGGCCGACTTCGGCTCAGGTCATGATCTCACGGTCCGTGAGTTCGAGCCCCGCGTCGGGCTCTGTGCTGACAGTTCAGAGCCTGGAGCCTGTTTCGGATTCTGTGTCTCCCTCTCTCTCTGCCCCTCCCCCGTTCATGCTCTGTCTCTCCCTGTCTCAAAAATAAATAAAACGTTAAAAAAAAATTAAAAAAAAAAAAAAAAACTGAGACACCTTACGTGGACACCTAAGTCACTCAACTGATTTTTGCTACCTCTCTGGGGCTAGTAAAGGAAATGAACACAGAGCCAAAGACTTTTCAACTTACTTTCGACGTTCACTTCAATTTTCAGTGCTGCGTATCCGAATGTTGTGCAGTAGGAGCAATTTCAGGAATGGGGACAGAATAGACTCTTTATTTTTAGAGTAGATCATTCTGAAAGTCTGCTCCAAAAGTAGATTCATTTATTATTTCAAAGAACTTCTGGTTTCATTTGTGTGTGTGTTTATTTGAGAGAGAGACAGAGCGTGAGCAGGGGAGGGGCGGAGAGAGAGGGAGACACTGAATCTGAAGCAGGCTCCAGGCTCTGAGCTGTCGGCACAGAGCCCGACGCGGGGCTCGAACCCACGAACTGTGAGATCTTGACCTGAGCTGAAGTTGGACGCTTCACTGACTGAGCCACCCCAGGCGCCCTTCCAAAAGTATATTTAAAATGGCCCATCTGCTCATTCACTACTGCAATTAAGTGACCCCAATTAATCGCATTTACAGAAACACTTACCCTTTTTTTCTTTAATGTTTATTTTTGAGAGACAGAGCGTGAGTCGGGGAGGGTCAGAGAGAGAGGGAGACACAGATGTGAAGCAGGCTCCAGGCTCTGAGCTGTCAGCACAGAGCCTGACGCAGGGCTCGAACCCACGAACTGTGAGATCTTGACCTGAGCTGAAGTTGGACGCTTACTGACTGAGACACCCCAGGCGGCCTTCCAAAAGTATATTTAAAATGGCCCATCTGCTCGTTCACTACTGCAATTAAGTGACCCCAATTAATCGCATTTACAGAAACACTTATCTTTTTTTTCTTTAATGTTTATTTTTGAGAGACAGAGCGTGAGTCAGGGAGGGTCGGAGAGAGAGGGTGACACAGATGTGAAGCAGGCTCCAGGCTCTGAGCTGTCAGCACAGAGCCCGCGGTGGGGCTTGAACCCACGAACTGTGAGATCTTGACCTGAGCTGAAGTTGGACGCTTAACTGACTGAGCCACCCCAGGCGGCCTTCCAAAAGTATATTTAAAATGGCCCATCTGCTCGTTCACTACTGCAATTAAGTGACCCCAATTAATCGCATTTACAGAAACACTTATCTTTTTTTTCTTTAATGTTTATTTTTGAGAGACAGAGCGTGAGTCAGGGAGGGTCGGAGAGAGAGGGTGACACAGATGTGAAGCAGGCTCCAGGCTCTGAGCTGTCAGCACAGAGCCTGACGCAGGGCTCGAACCCACGAACTGTGAGATCTTGACCTGAGCTGAAGTTGGACGCTTACTGACTGAGACACCCCAGGTGCCCTTCCAAAAGTATATTTAAAATGGCCCATCTGCTCGTTCACTACTGCAATTAAGTGACCCCAATTAATCGCATTTACAGAAACACTTATCTTTTTTTCTTTAATGTTTATTTTTGAGAGACAGAGCGTGAGTCAGGGAGGGTTGGAGAGAGAGGGTGACACAGATGTGAAGCAGGCTCCAGGCTCTGAGCTGTCAGCACAGAGCCCGCGGTGGGGCTTGAACCCACGAACTGTGAGATCTTGACCTGAGCTGAAGTTGGACGCTTAACTGACTGAGCCACCCCAGGCGGCCTTCCAAAAGTATATTTAAAATGGCCCATCTGCTCGTTCACTACTGCAATTAAGTGACCCCAATTAATCGCATTTACAGAAACACTTATCTTTTTTTTCTTTAATGTTTATTTTTGAGAGACAGAGCGTGAGTCAGGGAGGGTTGGAGAGAGAGGGAGACACAGATGTGAAGCAGGCTCCAGGCTCTGAGCTGTCAGCACAGAGCCCGCGGTGGGGCTTGAACCCACGAACTGTGAGATCTTGACCTGAGCTGAAGTTGGACACTTAACTGACTGAGCCACCCCAGGCGGCCTTCCAAAAGTATATTTAAAATGGCCCATCTGCTCGTTCACTACTGCAATTAAGTGACCCCAATTAATCGCATTTACAGAAACACTTATCTTTTTTTTCTTTAATGTTTATTTTTGAGAGACAGAGCGTGAGTCAGGGAGGGTTGGAGAGAGAGGGAGACACAGATGTGAAGCAGGCTCCAGGCTCTGAGCTGTCAGCACAGAGCCTGACGCGGGGCTCGAACCCACGAACTGTGAGATCATGACCTGAGCCGAAGTCAGATGTTCAACCTGCTGAACCACCCAGGCACCCTAACAACTATCTTTAAGTAGAGAACTTGGATTCTTGGTCAAGTTTCCCTAATATGCTTGTTCATTCACTAAACCTCCTGAGCATTTTTGTGCAGCACAGCTGTGTCCTAGGCACATAGGGCTTCAGGGCCCATGGAGCCCGTCAGAGGAGGCAGACAAGAAGTCTGGATGTGGTCGCTGCTACCATGTGGATGGAGGGACCCCTGCTCTGCGGGTCTGAAGGTGCAGGAGGAGGGGGAGGATCTGATGGGAGCACGGTTGGGCTGGGGAGTAGGGCAGGGATAATGCCGGGGGCGCAGAAAACGGCAGTGCTGTGGTCCAGGGACAAGAACAGGCTGGCACCCGAGACTGGGGAGCAAAAGGACACCATCGTGCCAAGATGGTGAGTGACGGGTAGAATGGCTCGAAACAAGATTCAGGGAGCGGGCAGGGCCCTGTCGTTCTGGGTCGGCGCTCGCCCTGCGCTCCAGTACGATTAAACTTCCCCTGTAGCGTTTCCCGGAGTTACCGAGTATGTCCTGAAGAGCTGACTGGGGAGGGGGTCGGGTGCAGGAGAGGGACCCCGTATAATCATCCCATGCAGTGCAGTCCACGTGAGAGGTGAGGTTTTATTTTAAGGGTTGTGGGCAGACGTCAAGGGGCTTTAAGAAGGAGAGATGGAGTCTTATTTAGGAGGGTGCTGCAGTTGTGGGGACGGGAAATAAGGAGGCCCTGGGCTGGGGTTCGTCGGTGAGTCGAGATGACGTGTCTGAGTTAGAGGTGGTAGCAGTAGGACTTGTCGGTGAGAAAATGGAAAGGGCAAGGAGATACCAGTAAACCCTGCTTATCACTTACTGCCAGCGTTCAATGAGGGGTAGTTTGAAAAGATTCCGTAAAGCACAGAACCTGTTGTCAAAGTTTACATCAGTTGTACACCGTCGTGTCCTTAGTTACAGGACGGAAGCTATTTTCGTCGTACGAGTAGCTGTGCTCTGGATGTGCTCCCCTTTAAGAAGGTGCCTTGGTTGTTGTGTGTCTACGGGACCGGGAAGGGACTGGCGTTGCCGGCTGATGTGGGTAGCCCACCACGGCAGCGTCCCGGGCACCGGGCAGTGGCCGGTGTCCAGAATTCGGGAAGAAAGCAGCCTGTCGCTCCCGGAATGTGGGAACCAAGGACGAGGGTGGCGGAGGAGATAGTAGGTTTTTTGAGCCTGGCTGCTTCAGCAAAGTGGGGAACGCGGCATCTGTTTTTGTGTTGAATGTGGAATAATGGTGCTGAGTACACATCTCAATTACACTCTCCTGGGTCTTGGAAATTCTACAAGTGCCTCACAGATCTGCGCGTATGTGTGTCTCTGCTTGCACGCGTTTCTCGTCTCTGCCTTTCTCGACCTCCTCTTCTCCGGCAGATGCATTTGTATTCATCCTTCAGGGCCTGTTTCCAGTATCCCTTCCGTTGTAACGTTTTCCCGACTCTGCCAAATAATCACTCCCTCCTCCAGGCTCCCTTAATGTGTTACATGTGCCTTCAGCGTTGTCTGTCTTTCATTCCGTGGGGAGAAAGAGAACAGACAGGTGGGCTGGGTACTTTCAAAGGCCTCGTCTTTATCTCTAGGGCCAGAGGCACTAAGTCCATCACTGAAACCTCGTCCACGGGAGAGTTGAGTTGACTGCTGTCTGTGAGTATCGCCGAAGACGTGGAAGATGAGAGGTCAGGACGCCGAACACACTGCTTCTGGACAGGGTTCCACTTTTAGCTGTAACATTTTACTGAATAGCTGACTATGTACTGGAGATGGGGGAGAGGGGCAGAATAAACTGTCCTGCAGCAGAGGTTACTACAAAAGAGTCTTTAATTTGCCCTGTTTGAGATGCACAGTCAACCCAACAGGCCATTTCTGGTGCCAAGAAGCCTGGGAGAAGAAGGGACCAGATTCTTTCTTCCAGAGGAGCAGCTCCAGTGAGAGAGCTTTTGTTACGGCAGGACCAAAGAATTAATCGAGAAGCATTCATTCCCTTGACGACATTTTGGAAGGCACTTTCAGCTCTAAGTTGTTTCGAGAAGTTTGTAACAGTAAATTGTAAATTACAGAGGCGCCAGAAGCGAGAGGGCAGCTCGAAGCTGCTGGAGAGAAGTGCAGCCCAGCCTTTCTTTTTTTTTTTTTTTTTTTTTTTTTTTTTCAACGTTTTTTTATTTATTTTTGGGACAGAGAGAGACAGAGCATGAACGGGGGAGGGGCAGAGAGAGAGGGAGACACAGAATCGGAAACAGGCTCCAGGCTCCAAGCCATCAGCCCAGAGCCCGACGCGGGGCTCGAACTCACGGACCGCGAGATCGTGACCTGGCTGAAGTCGGACGCTTAACCGACTGCGCCACCCAGGCGCCCCCAGCCCAGCCTTTCTTAAAGGGACTGTGTTGGAGGCTGTGTTTTTGTTTTTGTTTTTCCCTACCGCCGCCATCTCCTTTTTTAAAAAGAAAAAAACAAAAAAACAGAAACAAAAAAAACCCCGTTTCCTAGCCTTCACTTAATGCTTTGGTTTGAACTGCCTTAAAAGGATGAATACAGAGACAATGATAAATGCATATCAATTCTTACTTTTCCTTTGAACGTTTTCAGTTCTATCTCCTGTGCCTTTGAAATGGCATACAGCGTCCTTGTAACTCTGCGCGTCGCGAAAGAGAACAGAAGGTGGGTAGACACTCGGAAGGGAAGGTCCGTTTGTACCCCGCGGCAGAAGAGACCCAGAGGAGCCAGTTCTCAGTCAGCGCTGTGAGAAGCGCCCCCAAATGACAGGGCTGGCGCTGGACGTGACCGCGGTGCGTGGGGTCCTCACGGGCACAGAAGGCGCCTCTCTCAAATAGCCTCTGAAAATGCATCCCGGGTAGAAAATCTGGAACTGTCTGACAGGCCGCGGCATGAATGTCTTTGTTTTATGCGCGTTTCCGAAAGGTCAGGGTGTGACCAGGACGAGGGCTCCGACTTGTTTCATTCTAGAGGAATTTTTTGCTTCACAAGTTGCTGCATCATGATCCTGCCTTTGAACTCGTCTTAAAATTTTAACGTGCATTTTCAAACCTTGTCTTCTAAGAGGTGATTTTATTGACTGCTTTACTTGTAAAATTACAAGAACCAGATTTAAATTTTAAGAATCTTTTTTTTTTATATATATATACACACACACACACACACAAAAATCATGGAAAATCACGTGAGAATTACTTGTGTCACCCTGAATTCTGGTTGTGAACAGGGTAGTTAAGTGTTGTAGTCGTAAGCCAAGTGGACCTATCACTTACGGTTCATCTTTCCCTGGAAGTCATTTTATAGCCATCCTGTCTCACAGCTCAGTATAACGCCCGTAATCATCCTTGTAAATGGCCAGCTGTTACTACATCATATTGCTGTGTGATGCAATTTCCTTCATCATTCCCCTTTGACATTTTAATTTCCAGTTCTTTCTTCTTCTGAGTAGTGACTCTATAAACAAATCAGAAAAAAAAAAAGCTTTGGTGTTCTTTTTTCTTTGTACTTTTTGTAGGTGCATATAAACCCACTTTGGGGGCTGTGACCCCAGGATATCCGTTTCTGAAGATAGAAGCCACCCAGGAAGATTAGATTATCACGGAAAGGCCCTGGCGTATCTGATGGGTTTTTTTCCCCCTCAGGTCCATCACGATGGCCTTGTCACTTTCGCAAGAGTTTTCTCAAAGTTCCTGCTATTTTGCATATCTGTTAGACTGGAGTTTCAACTGTTGTGTGCTTACTCCTGTAAAAAAATATTTAGGGGCGCCTGGGTGGCTCAGTTGGTTAAGCATCCGACTCTCAGTTTTGGCTCAGGTCATTATCTTGCGGTTTCGTGAGTTCGAGCCCCACGCTGGGCTCTGCAGAGCCTGCTTGTGATTCTCTCTCTCCCTTCCTTTCCCTCTCTCTCTCTCCTTCTCCCTCTTTTCCTCCCTCTCCCTCTCCCTTTTTACCCCTCCCCCACTCACACTATCTCTGTTTCTCTCAAAATAAATAGATAAACTTAGTAAAAAACAATTTTTTAAAAAATATTTAGAGCAGGGTTTGGTAAAGCTTTTCTGTAAAGAATCAGAAACTTTTAGGGGGCGCCTGGGTGGCTCAGTCAGCTGAGCGGCTGACTTTGGCTCGGGTCATGATCTCGTGGTTTGTGAGTTTGAGTCCTGCATCGGACACCCTGCTGTCAGCACAGATCCTCTGTCTCCTTCTCTCTCTGCCCCTTCCCTACTCATGCTCTCTCAAAAATAAAGTAAAACTTTTTTTAAAAAAGAGTATTTCAGGCCACCTCTGTCACATATTATTCTCTGTTTTTGTTTTAACAACCTTTGAAAAATATAAAAACCACTTGTAACTCAAAGGGCGTACAGAAACAGGCTGTAGGTTGTAGTTTTTGTTGACCATTGATCGTAGAGTATTAAATTTTTTAGACTTTGGACATGGAAACCCTAGCTGTGATGATCATCTCTAAAGCTGTTTAGATCAGGTAATGATGATTTGCAAGCCAGCCTCACACTGAGCAGAGATGCACAGTCCAGGCTGATTCTCCCTGGCCCGCCGTCCCGTCTTCTCTTTCTTCCAGGAGATTGTTGTGTTGCATAGCTCTTCCTTCTGCAGTTCATATTTTTTCCCTTCTCTTCTGGCTCCTTTGCCCCAGCACAGAGACGTGCTTGCATCACCGCCACTACTGACACACAGGAGACGTGCAAATGTCCTGTGGATGCGTCTCTGCATCCTCTGCTACAACCACCTGGTCCTTCAAACAAGAGTCTCTCTTTATCATGTCCGTGGTCTCCTCTCCTCTTTTTCCTTCCCTCTGTTCCTATCTTACCACTCCATAAAACTGTTCTTTTAAAATTGCTAAGGGGAGGGGCGCCTGGGTGGCTCAGTCGGTTAAGCGTCCGACTTCGGCTCAGGTCACGATCTCGCGGTCCGTGGGTTCGAGCCCCGCGTCGGGCTCTGGGCTGACGGCTCAGAGCCTGGAGCCTGCTTCCGATTCTGTGTCTCCCTCTCTCTCTGCCCCTCCCCCGTTCATGCTCTGTCTCTCTCTGTCTCAAAAATAAATAAAACCTTAAAAAAAAATAAAATTAAAAAAAATAAAATTGCTAAGCGTCCAACTTCCTCTCAGGTCATGATCTCACGGGTCATGGGTTCAAGCCCCACCTTGGGCTCTGTCCTAACAGCTCAGAGCCTGGAGCCTGCTTCAGATTCTGTCTCTCCTTCTCTTTGTCCCTCCCCCACTCATTTTCTCTCTCTTTCTCTCAAAAATAAATAAATGTAAACAAATTAAAACAAATAAAATTGCTAAAATAGAATTGCCAAATCTAGCGAAAACCTGGAAGTGTTCATCTGACTTGACCTGTCTGCTGTATGTATCACTCGTGGTCATTCTCTTGACACCTGGTCTCTCCAGGCTTCTGTGATGCCTCTTGTCCCTTTTCACCTGCAGTCGGCCTTGCTGGCTCCCCTCCCGTCTGTCCCTATACGTGATAAGGTGATGCGGCCCAGGTTTCCGTCCGCCCTCTCACGACATCATCTACTCCAGAGACGTCGCCTGCTCCTTGGCCTCTCTCCTGAGCACCAGGCCTTGATGGCCTGCTGCAGGGCCACCCTGCCCCCCAACCCTGGCAGGCTAGTTCCCCTCCCCCAGGTGGGTGGTCCTCCCTTCACTGGGAGAAACTGGGGGTCCTTGGGGATGCACCTCCCTCTCCCTCTGCACCTAGTGATGGCATGGCCCATCATTTTGACCTCTCAGATCTCTGCAGCCTGCCTCGCCTTCACCATCACTGCTGCTCAAGTTCCAGCTGTTACTAATTCCGAATGGTGACAGAGCTGGTCTGTCTGCCTCTGTGCTCGGTCCCCATCAATCTTCCACACTGCTGCTACCACAGTGATGCTTCCAGAATGTAATTAATTACATAATACTTAAAACCAATGTCTTCTGAGACGTGGTTGATTCAGGTACTAGAGCAGGAAAAATACTCCGTGAGCCTAGAGTATTTGTGCCAGAAAATAAGGAGGTGCTCTAAAGACAATAGAGCCAACGTGAAAGAACTCTGAGTGGCCAAAGCTGTGGCATTTTGAGCAAGGAAATGAATATCAGTAACACTGGAATAAAAGCCACAGAATAGAAGAAACATCCATGTATGTAGGCATGAGCGAATGAATGAGTGGATAAGTAAATAAATGGAGAGAAGAAATAGCTCTTACAGAAGAATTTACATTAATAAATGTGGGCAGAATAAGAGAATTGAAAATCATGGAGCACTTGGGTGGCTCAGTCGGTTAAGCGTCTGACTTCTGCTCAGGTCATCATCTCATGGTTTGAGCCCCACATCACACTTTGTGCTGACAGCTCAGAGCCTGGAGCCTGCTTTGGATTCTGTCTCCCTCTCGCTCTCTCTGCCCCCCCCCCCCCCCCCCGCTCATTCTGTCTCTCTCTCTCTCAAAAATAAAGAAACATTAAAAATGTAAAAAAATAGAACATCATCATTTGAACACCATACTAATAATTGTTACAGGCAAGATCCACCAGTAGATACTAAAATTAGTGGGCAAGAGTTTGAGGAGAAAAGGATATTCGTATGTTCTCAATTATCCCTCTATTAGTTGGAATAATAACAAAGGGATAAATAGAGACTTTAACTTGAAACCCAGTAGACACCATCTTGGGCGAGTGGCCAAGGTTAATATCATACAGATCGACATCCTTGTACGATGCACAGAAGGACATCACATCATATCTGTAGGGTTCCTGTGCAAAACACATAGCCTCAATCTAATCATAAGAAATTAAACCCAAGTCGAGGGACATTGTACAAAATAATTAACAAGTAGTCACCAAAGAGGGCGTTGAAAGATGGACTGGTACAGTTTGGAGACACAATCATAAACTGGCGTTTGGAACCCTAGATTGCACCCAGAGAGAGGACATTACAGGGAAAACTGGTGAAATCCGAATAGAGTCCATAGTTTATGTAACAGTATTGTACCAATCTTTAGTTCTTAGTGTTGATAATTGTAGTAAGATTATTGAGACTATTAATATTAACAGAAGCTAGATGAAGGGTATACAGGAACTCTATGATTAACTTTTATGTAAGTCTAAAATTATTTTTTTTATTTTTTAATTTTTTTAAATGTTTATTTATTTCTGAGACAGAGACAGAGCATGAGTGGGGGAGGGACCGAGAGAGAGGGAGACACAGAATCAGAAGCAGGCTCCAGTCTCTGAGCTGTCAGCACAGAGCCGAACGCGGGGTTCAAACCCACGAACCGTGGGATCACGATCTGAGCCGAAGTCGGACGTTTAACCGACTGAGCCATCCAGGCACCCCAAGTCTAAAATTATTTTAAAATAAATAGATTTGGGGCCCCTGGGTGGCTCAGTTGGTTGAGCATCCAACTCTTGGTTTCGGCTCAGATCATGATCCCAGGCTCGTGAAATCAAGTCCCACGTCGGGCTCCTCACTGAGCGTGGAGCCTGCTTGGGATTCTCTCTCTGTCTGCCCCTCCCCACCGTCAAAATAAACAAACATTAAAAATGTACATCTAAAAGTGCTTTTAATCAAAATTAATAAAAGGTTTACAAAAACCCAACAACTCACGTGCAGCTCCATTTCCCTCGAGGTGAAGTCCACACTGTGTGTGTGTGTGTGTGTGTGTGTGTGTGTGTGTGTGTGTGTGTAGGTCCTCCAGGAGCTGGCTTGCTCCACCCATGTTGTATTTCTCTTGCTCTGGCCTTGTTGAACTACTTGCACCTGTCGTTCCTTGAATGTACAATGCACACACCATCGCGTTTCACGGCCCCCCTTCTCCGTGTGAAACACCCAGCTGAGGCCCGGTGACACCAGGTGTCACCTCCGTGAAGCCTTTTCTGACCCCTCTCCCCAGAGAGTTGACTTTCTGCCTCCGTTATACTTAGCACAGTGTTTGCAGCGTCCCCTTGGTCTCCTCCTGCGTCACTCCTGTGACAGTTCCTCCGTCTTCCCTCAGCTTTCTTGGCCTTGGCACTTTGGGTGGGTGCTCTTCAGTTACATGGTAGACTGTCCCTCCCCTTAGGTTTGTTTGATTTCTTACAATTAGATTCAGGGCATTGCATTTGTGACAGGAATACCACAGGAGTGATGTGGCGTCCTTCTCCGTGCACCCAGTGAGGGCCCCCTAACGTTGGTTTGTCCTAACGTTGCTAATGTTGGTTTGATCACGTGGTTAAAGATGGCGTCCCCTGGTTTCATCCACTGTTTCTGTGTAATTAATAAGTCATTTATGGGGCGATACTTTGAGATCATGGAAGTATCCCATGCCTCACCAACTTTCACTCGCTCACTTTCATGTCCACTTGTGCCTTGTAACTTAGTCACTCCTTCTGTTATTTGTTAGACTCCTGACTTCCTGGCTTATGCAGCTGTGCAGAGAATAGCCCCACATCCTAAGGTGGGGTCAACCTGGGGAAGAACAGCCGTCCAGCAGGCTGGAAAGAGGTTTATTGGGGGATATAATGCTAGAGGCTTCACACTCCTAGAAATAAATAACCGTAACGTTTCACTTTACTGACTGAAGCCCGTGGTTAGAGGTAATGGTTTGTGAGTTCCTCGAGATTGGGGCCCACCCACTAGCTGAGGTCTGATTTCTGAATCCGTACCTTATAGCAAAGTCGCTGGCCTCGCACTACAGTTTTTACTGGGTTGGTCACACTTCGTGTCTCTCCCGCCAAGGGTCATCGTGCCTGTGCAGGTGTAAGTGATGTCACTCGTAGCTGTGCTTGTCCACAGTCCCTGTGATGGCCCCACCCGACCCTGGCACCTAAGCGCACACACCGTCCTGCTGCTGAAGGTGGTTCCCGCTTTGTGTGTTCTCTTTTCTAAAAGCATTATCTTCCTTCAGATTCGTTTTTCCTTTGTTCAGATCACATGACTCAAAGGCATACACTTTCTGTGCTCGTATCTCTTCCAGATATTGATGTAATTGGTAACTCAGAGCAGATCTAAATAGGAACACTGTATTTCATCTGCATAGTGGATGATGCGCTATCAGACAGAAAACAGAAGACGTGTTTGTGACCCCTTGTGTGCGGGGAGGGAGGGGCAGGGAGGTGGTCAGGGATGGAGAGCACTGTGGCCAGGACCTCTCTGGACTTGTTCCTGCGTCTTCTGTAGTGAAGTGGTTCTGTTCCGGCTTCCGTACTATAGGCCTGGTTGGTAGGGCGACGCCTGAACAGCGAACCCTTCGTTTTCCGGAAACCTTTCCCAATCTTTGCAATTTCCATGCAGCGCGCTGGGGGTGGTGAGCAGAGTGAGGTGAGGGAGCGTCCAGTTAGTTGGGTCCATTCGCAGGCCACGGACCTCCCGTACGGCCACCTCAGAGTCCAGCATACACGGGCTGGAGCACACAGGCAGGTGGTGGCACTGCGGGCGTTCGGGCCGCTCTGCCGTAGTGGAACACGGACTTCTGGAGTCGCCGACTACAGCACACGTCTGTAGGATGCTCCCCTCAGTGTGGCCGAGCCAGCGGGATGCTGTGCGGAAAAGCTCACGACCATCCGGCCGGTCAGTAATGCTGTGTGTACCCGGGCTGCCCCTGTGCTGCTGTTACTTTAAGCTCATACATACTTGTCAGGTGCCCGTTCAGAACCAGCCACTTCATGAGGTAAGGGGGTAGAGCGGTCAACGAGACAGAGTCACCGATGCGGTTTATGAGACGATGGTAAAGTCTCTGCAGAAAAATAAAGCAGGGAAGGGAGGAGTGGTGTTATTTTCGACAGTGTGGTACCTGGGCTACTCTTCGGAGCAGAGACCTGAAGTGAGTGAGGTACGAAACCATGTGACTGGGGAGTCGGGGGGCGGAGGGAACATTCCAGGCAGCGGGGAATGTGTCACAGTCAGCTGAGGAACTCTTTAAATGTACAGTCTTGGACCTGACTCAGTTGGTCTGGGATGGGACCCAGGGATCTGTTTTTCTATAAGAGCTTGCCAGAAGATTCTGGGAAGCCAGGTTCAGGAGCTCCTCTTAAAACCCATTCAAATTATGAGTCATTGCAGGATCTGTGTGAGGAGGGAGGTGTTGGGTGGTAAGCAAGTGAACACCGTAATCCGTCTAGGTAAAAAGAGCTGGAGGCCAAGAGAAGGGAGTGGAGGGAGATTCATGGAAATAGTGAAGGGGAAGAAACAGTTCAGAGCCTCCAACAGCATGTGCCCCACTGCTGTCCCGCCATCCTAAGGGAGGAGTGCGGCCCGGCCCCGTTCTCCTCCCTTTCCCACCTCCCACTTGTGATCTGTGCCCTAGCCGTGCAGGGTTAGGCTGGGGGCACTTCCCGGCCAGGTCCTGTGGCATCGCGCCCGCCCCTGCTTCCCCTGCCCGCTGCTCCCTGACTTAGGCCCTGTGGGAAGAGGGCTGAGTGACTGGTGACTGGCTCGTTAGCCTGCACCAGTGCCGGTGCTGTGGGAGGGCGCTCACCTAGAGGCCCGGGGCACCTGCTTCCTCTCCCACCGTGGGGGGGCCTGGGGGCTTCGTTGGGCCGCCCACCGGGACCCTTGCTCCTGTCTCAGGTACCCACGTAAATGCTTTTCTTTCATGGAGACGGTGTTCTTGGGTGGCAGGGCGCTGAGAAAGACGGGTTCCTGCTTTCCCACCCGTAGGAAAGCAGGCCATAAAAGGCCTTGTCATGAGAGGGTGCCATCTGTTGATGGAAATCTGACCTGCAAATTTGGATTTCATTAAGTTGAACGGGGACTAAAACAATACATTTTTAAAACAGACTTGATTTTTTTTAGAGCAGTAAGGTTCACGGCCAAATTGAAAGGAAGGTACAGATGTGTCCCACGTACCCCCGTTTCCCCCTGCGTGCACAACCTCTCCCATTGTCAGTGCCCCCACGAGAGTGGTACGTCTGTTACAGTTGATGGGTCTGCCCTGACCTATCGCTGTCACCCAGAGCCATGGCTTGCGTTAGTGGTCACTTTGGGTGGTGTACATTTTGGGGGTTCAGGCAGATGTACGATGACGGCGATCTGTCATTATTGCCTCATACAGAAGAGTTTCACTGCCCTAAACATCCATTTTGGATGTGGTTTTTAGGAGCTCATGAAGATCAAAAAGGAGGGGGGAGCATATATAAAACAGGTTCCCCCTGGGAACGTAAATTCTTAGTTGGGCATAGAAGTGGGGAGCCTAAGCCCCTCTGCACGTATCTCAAAGAGCCTGATACCGGCAGCGGCCCAATTTGAGGTGACATGAATCACTTAAAACTCTGTGAGTAATGCCCGTGAATCACCCCAGAATTTCTGTAAATCTTGACTTAAACATTACATTCTCTTGCATTCTATTTGAGTACATTTCCTTGCTTTTAGACTTATTCTCTGTCCCTGTTACATCAGATCCCATTCAGTGATGTCTAAAGTGGTTCTTGGAAGAGGAGGACCAGGCCCGGTTACCTGGGCATTCAGACACCTTGAACTTTCTCAGCACTTGGCAGCCAGTGAGAATAGAATTATTACAGCAGCTTCTTAGCTAGTAGCCAACAACTTTTTTTCTTACAAAATCACTCTTCAGTGTTGCCAAGAAAGAAACAAAAAAAACAAAAATTGATTTTGTTTCACACCTGTTCAACTTCAATAGGATGGAAAATAAATGTTCACCCAGAGGAAAAATAAACTTGCACGGCACAACCCACAGAAGGCATGTCATAAATCATACCTCACCGGTTGGCTTGTGGGACTCCACAGGACGCCTCCAGAGCTGAGTCTCTGCGCTAACTTGATGGCCTGTTTCAGCAGCTTTGTCCAGAAACGTATGGGGGCGGGAGAGCTCCCAGATCACCTTATCTAACCTCTTCTTTTTACAAATGAGAAAACAGGGGCAGAGAGGGGAAATGTCTTGCCCTAGAAACAAAACTGGGGAAGAACGTGACGGGCATGGATATTTATATCTGAACACCTGAGGCCCAATTTTGTACTACTCTCAATTATTTCTACTTTTTTCAGAGTGTGATGAAATTCTCCAAAGTGATATGTTAAGGCTACCGCATTTTCCGGGAGAGAGTTTATAAATCGACATCACATCAAAATAAAACCCAAGGGTATTGTGACTTCCAGTAAATTTACATCTGACCCCATAGCTTCCTAGGGCACAGATGAAGGACAGAGAAAAGAACAGTTGATTTACCACTTTTTTTTTTTGTGGGCTTTCAGAGCAAAACTCAGTTATTAACGCATTGGGTTAGTTTTTTTTGTTTTTTTTTTTTTTAAGTCAACACATTGAGTTCAGTTCACTGACTTCTCAGTTGTCTGTGGCAGAAGAGAGAGAAATGGTGTGTACAAGACAAGAAAATTCTAGATAAGAAAGGGAAAGCTATGGAGAAAATGTGTTGGTCTGGAGAGTGAGAAGGATAGTTAATTGGTGGGTCTTGTATAAATTAAGGTATTTACTGAAGGAAATAGATGTCAGACAGAATGGAACAAAAACTAACAGGATTAAGAGACTTAGTTGGGGAGTCAGAAAAAAATGAAGACAAAAAAGGGGGAGAGGGGCCCCTGGGTGGCTCAGTCAGTTAAGCATCTGACTCTTGGTTTCGGTTCCTGCCGTGATCTCACAGTTTCGTGGGTTTGAGCCCCCATCCGGCTCCACGCTGACAGCAAAGCCTGCTTGGGATTCTCTCTCTCCCTCTCTCTCTCTCTGCCCCTCCTCCACCTCCACTGTCTCTGTCTCTCTCAAAATAAATAAATATTTAAAAAAAGGGAGAATACGACACGTTTGAGGTTACTAAGTTGGAAAGGGATGGCAGCTCTCCAAGAAATGAGAGAAGAACAGAATGATGGTAGGCTCTGAAGCAAGACTATTTCAAAATAGATTTGAGTGACTCTTACCAGCCAGGACCGGAAGGGACTCAAGATCAGCTTTCACTGTGTTCTTGATGGATGGGTGGCCACCCAGCCTACTACACCGGTGATGGGCTGTGAACGGTTACCTGCCATAATACAGGTGCACACATGGAGGTCAAGAATTTAGAAACTTGTCACAATTTGGCAGAGTAATTGTATGTCTTTTGAATCTGATGATAAGACCATTGGAGACTACATTTTATTATGTGTCTTTTTATTTCATTTAATAATTCATTTTTTTTAATAATTCATTTTTTCGTTGAGGTATAAGTGACATTGTATTAGCTTCTGGTGTACAACATAATGATTTGATACTTGTACACATTGTAAAATGATAGCCACAGCAAGTCTAGTTAACAGCTGTCACCTTACATAATTCCAATTTTTTTTTCTTGTGATGAGAATTTTTAAGGTCTACTCTCTTAGCAACTTTCAAATATGCAGTACAATGAACTGTAGTCGCCATGTGGTACATTATATCCCCGTTATATTTCTTTTTAATGTTTGTTTATTTAATGTTCACTTTTAAGAGAGAGAGAGAGCACAAACAGGGAAAGGGCAGAGGGAGACAGGATCTGAGGTAGGCTCTGAGCTGTCAGCACAGAGCCCGATGCGGGGCTCAAACTCACGAACCGCGAGATCATGACTTGAGCTGAAGTTGGACCCTTAACCGATTGAGCCACCCCGGTGCCCCTCCTCATTATATACATATTTCACAAGGTATTCATCTGGGACGTACCAAACCCACCATGGGGAATTTGAGAAGCATCCGTTGGCCACTCAGAGGGGTCTGGAGACCAGCAGCATCCGCTCGGCCTGAGACCTTGTTACAAATGCAGACACTCAGGCCCCGCACAGACCTTCTGAATCAAGACCCCTGGATGGCTCTTATGAACGCTGAAGTTTGAGGAGCCCCGTGCTTCAGTCCTTTCAGTGTCGGACGGGTGACATAATTAGAAGTTCTTCCTCATGCTGCTTCTGGTTCCGCTTCACCGTACCTGACATCACGCAGGAGGGAGATCTCCTGTGATAGCACTTGAAAAACCGCTATCAATTCAAACACGTATTTTACAATTAATTGTTGAAGGTCTGTTCTTTGCAAACTGCTGGGCTACATTGTAGAGTTATGGTGATAAAGAGGACTCTGGCCTCAAGGAACTTCCAGTTAAATAGATAGGAAATGGGGTATGTACTTAAATATTGCAATAAAAACAGAACTTGATGAACCCGTAAGATAAAGTGCTTGGGAAATTTATAGCAGGAGAAATTATTTTTACGTGCATGGCGGTGAGGGCAGAGGCGCAGCCTGTGGAGGATGGAGTGACCGAGAAGCACTTTTTGTAGAACTGGCAGTGAAACCAATCTTTACGAGACGGGTAGGAACTGAATGTGCACAGACAGTACCAGGAGAGATCAGAAGCAGGGTAGGGAGACGTGGGGCACGTGTAGGGATCGGAACTTAAACCATTATAAAGCTTTGTGATTTAGCCTTCAGATGTTTAGAGACTTCGATAGTACAGTGATTCGTTTTTCGTGGGCTTTGAGAGGATCTGCTTTTAGAGAGGTCTGAAATAGTGCTCATATCTACAGGACTCTTTCTTAGCCATTTCTCACTTCCACCTGCTGAGAGAAAACTGTACTCGTTAAAAGGGATCCTTTATTGTGAACACACATGACAGTATAGTCAACTTTTTTTTTATGTTTATTTTTTGAGAGAGAGAGAGAGAGAGAGAGAGAGAGAGAGAGACAGCATGAGCGGGGAAGGAGAAGAGAAAGAGGGGAGCAGAGGATCTAATGTGGGCTCCGCACTGACAGCAGTGTGCCTGATGTGGAGCTTGAACTCATGAACCGTGAGATCTTGACCTGAGCCAAAGTAGGACGCTCAACCGACTGACCCACCCAGGCACCCACCACCACCACCACCACCCCCCCGCCCCCGGCCCTTTTTTTTCTTAAAGTATAGTTAACTTTTTTTTTTTTATGTTTATTTACTTGTGAGAGAGAGAGTGCAAACGGGGGAGGGCTAGAGAGAGAGGGAGACACAGAATCTGAAGCAGGCCCCTTGGCTCTGAGCCTGCTGTCAGCACAGGGCCTGACGCGGGGCTCGAACTCACAGACCACGAGATCATGACCTGAGCCGAAGTTGTCCGCTCAACCGACTGAGCCACCCAGGCGCCTCTTATTTTTTATTTTTTAATGTTTTTTTCTTTTTTCTTTTTGAGAAAGAGAGGGAGACAGATCAGGAGCAGGCTCCAAGCTGACAGCAACAAGCCCGATGCGGGGCTCAAACTCATTTACTGTGATCATGACTTGAGCCCAAGTCGGACGCTTAACCGACTGAGCCTCCGAGGTGCCCCTGAAATACCTTTTGAGGAAAACAATTTATTTCAATAGGAACTATAGGGGCAACAGCAGACCTGAAATACAGGGAGGAAACAAGGATGTCTGCGTATCTTCTTCGCACCTCCAGATATATTATCTGTCCCATCAGTTTCATCTTCTCGGGGTCTTCAGGGGCTCCCAAGGCTTCCCAAGGCTTCCCGCTGGCACCAGGATGGACTGGCTTCCTTCTGCTTGTATACAGCTGTTGCCCTAAGACCATTCTGCACCATTCCCTGCATTCACTGCACTTCTTCCCCGAGTTGGGTCATGTCTTTCCATGACTGAAATCTTCCTTTTTCTTGATGTACTCACTTGTTTGTTGGGGCACGTTTTCCAGCAGCACACTGAGAAGGCCGCATGGGAGATCGTTTGTTTTGAGACCACGTACAGCTGAAAATATCTGCCCTATCCTGACATTTGGCTGGTTATAAAAATGTAGGTGGGAAATAATTTTCCTTCAGAATTTTGAAGTCATGTGCTCTTGGGGTAGACCTATGTCCTTATCTTTGGGCCTTTGCTTTCAGGGCCGATCACATCCTCCAGGTATTTTTGTCTGGAGAATGTAGGTCTGGTTTTTAACATTTTAAGAGCAGAATTGAGGGGGAAAAGATTGATGGTCGCAGCATTCAGTATGTAAACAAGTCTTTGCTCTCTCTGTTTCTGGTGCAGTATATACCCACCCTCAAACGTGCCTGATATTCCCCCCTGTCCAGACCTAGCCTCAGTCTTACACCCTTCAGGGTGTAAATCACTTACTTCCGCTGACGCTGGGGAGGGCCTCACGGGGAGTCGCATAGGTACGTGGAGGCAGGACCTGGGAATTCGACTCCTTATCACCACCGTCACCCTGCGTGTGTTTTCTGCTCATGGCTCACCCTCCTTTCACAGCTGCCCCTTACGACCAGTTCCCAGCCTCCAGGGGTGGGGTTGGGATCTTAAGTCAAATTTAGGTTCACTGCTAAGTTACAAACATCTTTTAGACGTCAAGTAAGGTCCCAGCTCTTAAACAAGACCTAAAAAGCATTCACTGTGAAAAAATTCTTCACGTTCTTCGTCACCTTTAACAAAAGTGCGAAGCCTGCCGAAGGATTAGTATCAAGAATATAATGCAGAACTCCCCCACCTCAATACAAAGACAATGAGCCCAATTTAAAAAAATGAACAAGAGACTTGAACGTAGCGTGTGTTTTGCAGAAGAGGAAACGCACGTGGCCACAAACAAGAGGAGGTATTCAGCACCTGTGTGGCGAGGGTGCTGCGGCTGCAACCCCCAGGAGAGCGGTTCCGTGGGTACAGGAATAACAACGAAGCAAAGGAAGATCGAACCCAGGATTTAGGATGGATAGTCACTGCAGAGGGGTGAATGGGGACAAGGAATGTGTGGGTAGGAGCAGGTGGAAGTCAAGGTCCCAGCTTTTGTTTTGGGTGGTAGGCTCGTGGGGTCCTTGTTACATTATTGAAAATAATTAGGCAATTAAATACATGAAAAAAATAAGCCTAATGGGGTGGGTCTCCCGAGGTGAAGTAGACAGAGATCCTTGCTCAGGTGGATCTCAGTTCTGTGGTTGTCTGTTTTGGTTTTTAAGAAGTCGTTCTGAACCCTGGAACAAGTGTTTTGTAGTTGACAGTTATAAAAATATCTGTATATTAACCTAAAGTTAAGAAGCTACATTTCCCAGCTGGGGTTCATATGTTGATAAATAATCTACTTTATAGAGTTTTACTGCATAAATATTTACAGCTATGTCTGTTCTTTCATAGAAATTTTACATTTTTTTCCCTTTCTTAGGACAAAGTTAAACTATAATCCTCCAAAAGATGATGGATCAACCTATAAGATTGAACTTGAAGGGATATCGGTAATGGTTATGAGAGAGATCCTGGATTACATCTTCAGTGGGCAGGTATGATGAGACACACAGGGAGGAAGACTAAGGAGAAGCCTCTCAAGGTCAGGGTCTCCTTCATCATTCTGTGACGGAGCAGCCCCACCCTCTTCATCTGTCATTGTCCGTGTGACGCGCCTCTCCTGCTGGGAATGGCACCCAACTCTGTTCTTGCCGGGCTCTGTTCTTAAGAGCAGACTGGGTAGAATCTTCACCCCGTACCGGTTTTTGTATTTATCATTCCGACCTCCACCTTCCATTGTGAGAGAGGAAGAAACTGGGTGCTCCTTCCACGGCTGTCTTTTTTTGTTTGTTTGTTTTTAAATCTTAATTCCCGTCTTACTCTGTACCCATAGCCTGGAAATGGGAGCTTCGTTGGGCGGTGGGAGTTTATTTTGTAGAAATAAAGAGTTTGAGATTTACTCTAATGGCAGGCACCTGTATTCATGATTCCTGGCTCCTGTTGCCTCAGTAGGACCAATATCCCTGCTGTACCCCGTTCTTGCCCGTGTCCCTTTGCTCTCTGTGCCCACTTCCATTTCTGGGGGATTTAATGAAGCCCAGCGAAGAAAGTGAGTGATTAGACTTCTTTCTTTTTCTTCGCCATCCTCGAGCCCCTAGTCCCTGATTACGTGGTTTGAAGTGTAGCACGAGGTCTCCCAAGAATGACCGTAGGTGCGCACCAGGGCTGGCTTGTGACAGGAGGAACGTAGCATATCTTACATTTAGTTATGTGAGAATGCATTTTATCTTGAGTCTTTTTGAGAGCTTCTCTCCTACTCTCTCCCTTATTCCTTCCTCATCTTGTTTTACCTTTCTCGTTTGTAAGAGCCATCTCCTCCATGTTTTCTAAGCATTCTGGACACACTGCTTACCTTCTCTGAATATACTCATTTGGTCAACCTTGGTGATTGTCATTCCTTTTGAAGGTTTTGGGTTAATTTCATGATGTCCTCCCCTTTTCTTTTCTCTGAACACTCTTCTCTTTCCTCTGAGCGCTAGGTGGGGGGCGGGGGGGGGGGTTGTGGGCATGTAAGGTTTTGTGTGTGATTGTTAAAAATAAATGAATTTAGATTAATTTTGGGATGGTCCTTAAAATACCGAAGCATCACAAAATTGGGAGCATCACAAAACCAGGCTGAGGACCAGCCTCTCATCTCACTTTTAAAATCAGCTCAGCAGCAGCTATAATAAGTTATAAGCCAATAAGAGCATATTCCTTTTCAGGCTTGGATTTGAATCTTGAAACCTTATTTATAGATTGACTTCTGTGTTTTTTGTCCCCAATTTAAATTAATTATGGTTTAAAACCATAGTTGCAGCATAAGTTATAACGAACTCTTGATTTGACAATCTAGTCTTAATTGAGATGGAATTTCGTGGTGTTTTCACATGCGTGTATCTGACTGGTGTACCACTAGCTGTTGTTATGTGGCTGAATTGAACACCTCAAGTAAAAGGGAAAGGTTTCCCTACTTGTGACCTACTCGACACACTTCTTTCCACAGTTGTGTTGCTCGCTTTCTAAGGTGATTGGCAGTCATACATTCTTTTTCTGCATCTGTGGTGCAGAATGTGTAAAATGTTCCCTGTGGTCCTGTAACCTGGAATCCCTCCCTCTCATTTCCGAGGGTGGGAGAAGCATCCATTCTTTGGGAGAGGAGAATCTGGACTGTTGTGATGGTGGCGGTCTTGTAGAGACTTGTTTCTTTACGTCGCCTCCATGTTGCGTGCAGAAACTGTCAAGTGGGTGGAGGAAGAAGAATCAGAAGATTAAGGAAAAGCGAAATTCGTAACGATAAACAAGAAATACTACCTTAGGGATTTCTGCCAGAGAGTACCTTTGAGACCAGAGTGCACGGGTCGCACCGAGTGCGATGTTTGGCATTGGGAATGAGGTTCTCGGGCAGCGTGGCCCTCCCCTCGCCAAGGGGCTAGAGTGGCGTGTCTGACGTGCCACCTGGCAAAAGACGGAATGTGATACATCTGGAGGCAAGATGTGCCACAGTTTCGGGGCTGGCATTTAAAGAAACCTCCTTCAGTTGACCACAGAATGCGGACCTGTCCACTCCCAGCACATAGGCCTGGAAGTGAGCAGGGTGGACGGTTCGCCTGCGGAGGGTTCATGGTGGTTCATGTCGGTAAAGCAAGGGAAGCCCTGGGAAAAGTCAGCCGGCCACGTGCTGCTCATGTTTTGTGAGGGTTCACCGGGTGCCCTCGAACTCCTCTTGACAAAGAAGCCCTAGGCTGGACCGTGTGACGTTGCCAATATTCATTCGATCATCTTTCACCTACAAAAGTGGAGCTTTCGTGTGGTTCGGCCTAATAGGTTAGCGGTTTGGGTTTTCAATCTGTACATTCCAACGTAAAATATTGATGATACTCTTGCAGATCCGGCTGAGCGAAGACACAATCCAAGATGTTGTGCAGGCAGCGGACCTGCTCCTGCTGACGGATCTGAAAACTCTGTGCTGTGAGTTTTTAGAAGGCTGCATCGCCGCAGAGAACTGCATCGGTATCCGCGACTTTGCACTTCATTACTGCCTGCACCACGTCCATTACCTGGCCACGGAGTACCTGGAGACTCATTTCCGAGACGTCAGCAGCACAGAAGAGTTCCTAGAACTCAGTCCACAGAAGCTTAAAGAAGTGATTTCTCTGGAGAAGTTAAATGTTGGCAATGAAAGATACGTGTTTGAAGCAGTGATCCGGTGGATAGCACACGATACAGAGCTAAGAAAGGTACCTGTGGGGTATAACATGGTCTAATTTGCCTTCTTACTTACTTATGTCATTCATTTGTTTATTTAATCCACAGAATAGATGTGTTGTCTTTCCCCTTCAGCCTGATGGACTTACAAAGTTGTGATCTAAAAGATGTCTGTGGGGGGCGCCTGGGTGGCTCAGTCGGTTAAGCGTTGGACTTTGGTTCAGGTCATGATCGAACGGTTCGTGAGTTCGAGCCCCACATCGGGCTCTCCACTCTCATTGTAGAGCCCACTTCAGATCCTCTGTCTTCCTCTCCGTCTTCCCCTCCCCTGCTCACTCTTGCTCTCTCTCTCTCTCTCTCAAAAATAAGCAAAACATTTAAAAAAATAAAAGGTGTCTGTGGTACATCTTTGCATAGGATCACTGGAGCCATTGTTTCTTCAGACCACACTGCAAAAGCTCACATAACTCGTAATATAGCAATGAAACCTTTAGTACTTGTAAGGAACGTGATCTCTCTTGTACATTGTTTTTAATGGGAAAATGCATTTCAGGCTTAGGCTGGAGATTATAGAAATTCAGCGTCCCCACTCTTTTGTTCAGCATCCTTCTGTCCACCATTACTGGGCTAACCCGTGCGGGACTCTGACAGAGGCCATGGAGCGAGAGGGGGCACACAGGCTCTGGCAGACGGGTGAGGGGAGGGGGCTCTCCCTGGGTGATGGACACCATTCAGCAGAAGGCAGCAGAGCTCTCTGCCGTCTTCATGGTGATGCAGTTCTAGATGGGATGAGTCTGGGAGCGACAGCTGCAGAGGAAGGGTCTCAGAGAATATCAGGCTTTAGAGCCACATTGTTTCTACACTGGGGGCCGGAGGAAATCACAGAGCTTTGAGTCCAATATTTATAGACTCCAGCATCGATTACTGTATGCAAAAAAAGAACTATGTCAGGTTTTAAAGTAGTTTTCAGAATGTGTCATTGCATTGTTAATTGTTCTCCGTAACTGTTGACTGAGGTTCTAGTGAAACTTCTGTAGGGCCGTTGGGGCACCTGGGTGGCTCAGTCAGTGGAGCGTCTGAATCTTGATTTTGGCTCAGGTCATGATCTCACGGTTTGTGGGTTCAAGCCCGGCATCAGGCTCTGCTCTGACAGCGTGGAGCCTGCTTGGAATTCTCTCTCTCTCTCCCTCTCTCTCTGCCCTTCCCCACTCACGTTCTCTCCCTCTCTTTCTCTCTCTCTCAAAATAAATTAAAAAAAAAAAAAATTTTAATTCTGTAGGCTTTTAATTCTAATTCTGTAGAATTAACTTTTAATTCTAATTCTGTAGAAATGATGGACTACTATATTATAGATAGAAACTCTTACATGGTATGATACAGAAATACACGCTGCTGTATGGTTGTAGTCTCAGTGCGGTAGTTAGCGCTCTCTTTTCCACGTTAGGCAGGTGGATGAGGAAAGGAGATAGGAGCGTTCTCAGTTCGCTGCTACTCGTGGAGACCACCGTCACTAGCTGCCCCTTCCTTTCTTCTTCAAGTGATGAGGTTGCCAGGGAAACAAGAGGCATTTCTTCCTCCTTTGGTTCGAAGACTTACAGACTTCATATCTTAAAGGCTGTTATGTATGACTCAGGATACAGAAGAGTATACTCTAAAACGACTGTTGCCAAATCAAGAAAAACTCTTCATTAAGGAGTTTCGCCTCGTGTGTAGAATGCTGCCGTCAGTTCAAGTTTAACGATCCATTGTGAAAAGTATATAATTCATACTATACATGTTAGATATTTTTTAACAATAACAATTGAAGAAACACAGAGTACTCAGGATTCTTGTGAACTTTGGCTTTTATATATTTTTCTTGTAATATTTATTTATTTATTTATTTATTTTACCATTTATTTATTTTTGAGAGACAGAGCGTGAGTGGGGGAGGAGCAGAGAGAGAGGGAGACACAGAATCTGGAACAGGCTTCAGGCTCTGAGCTGTCAGCACAGAGCCCGATGTGGGGCTCGAACTCACGGACCGCGAGATCATGCCTGAGCTGAAGTCAGACGCTCAACTGACTGAGCCACCCAGGCGTCCCAATCTTGTGATATTAATGTTGCTCCATTTTCATTGCCTGTTGCACCATATCGAATCAAGCTATTACTGTGTGTAACGTTTCCGTAAATGTGATTGAACTCCCAGCACATCCAGCCGTGTGAAATAAGGCCACTCCAGCCGAGCTCCAAGGTTTCCCGTTGGTAAGGTGACCCTTCAGGGTGTAAAGAAAGCCGCTTGAAACTTCTCGGTGCTGTATCAGATCTAAATCTGAACTGATTAGTTTTCTTTTTCTTTTTTTTTTAAATTTTTTTTTTAACGTTTATTTATTTTTGAGACAGAGAGAGACAGATCATGAATGGGGGAGGGTCAGAGAGAGGGAGACACAGAATCCGAAACAGGCTCCGGCCTCTGAGCTGTCAGCCCAGAGCCTGACGCGGGGCTCGAACTCACGGACCGTGAGATCATGACCTGAGCCGAGGTCGGCTGCCCAACCGACTGAGCCACCCAGGCGCCCCAGAACTGATTATTTTTCAAGTTAAACTTGTATTATTTATTAAGGCCGTGGGAAGTAGAAAGGAAAGGGGCCGGCAAAGCATATTCACGCAGCGCCCGCGCTTGTGACTTGCCCGCCGATGAGCTGTTAATCATTTCAGGTCTCCGTGAGCCAGAAGAGGGATGTTCTAAACGCTGTGTGCTGCATCCTTCATTGTTTTTCTCCCCATTCTTTCTACCCTGTCGTGCAGGTCCACATGAAGGACGTGATGTCAGCGCTCTGGGTTTCAGGGTTAGACTCCAGCTACTTACGGGAACAGATGCTGAACGAACCGTTGGTGCGAGAAATCGTCAAGGAGTGCAGCAACATACCTCTGAGTCAGCCGCAGCAGGGGGAGGCCATGCTGGCGAACTTCAAGCCGCGGGGTTACTCCGAGTGCATCGTGACTGTGGGTGGAGAAGAGAGAGTGTGAGTATTGGACGTGAATCGTTTCAACAGTCGTGTAAGGGGAGAGCTATTTCCACGCGAGCAGGGATTCATAGTGTTGTTTTTGGTATCTAAGCATCATGGCAATAGAGTTTTAAAAATGTTTTAAGCGTTCTCGAGAGCAATGAAACTAGTCATCGTTATTGTGAGCAGAACTATATAAAGCACTTTAACTGCTAATCAATTATTTATTTCCTTAGTTCCCGGAAACCAACAGCAGCGATGCGATGTATGTGCCCTCTTTATGACCCTAATAGGCAGCTTTGGATTGAACTGGCCCCTTTAAGCATGCCAAGAATTAACCACGGAGTTCTCTCAGCAGGTACCATTCTGTGGTCAATTTTATTTAAACACAAGATCAAGTAATATGTAATGTCAGGGCTGTACAGAATGACGCAAAACCTTGTAGAGATTTAAGTTTAATTTTGAGAGATAATTGTATTATCTCTCTGGTGACATCTTCTGTCTAGCTCTAGCCTTCGAGACTCTGTAAGGAGGAGAGTGTCTTCTGTCAGTCTTTATTGCTCCTGAATCTCTCATACCGAGCTATTTTTGAGAATTTTAGTAGAGGAGCATTTTCCCTGATGATGTAACTGATGAAAAAGCAGGACTCAGTGACTCTTCCCATCAGTTGCCTGTGTGGCCACACCCTGAACACAGAATTCCTTTGAGCCACACCAGCCCCATTTTTGAAATTCATGCCATTCAGAATTATAGTAACTGTATCAAAAGTAAAGCTGTTATGTGAAAGCAGGCATTTCGTGTGAGACTTCAGAAAATATTACTTTCCTTCAAAGGCTTCAAATTACATTACAATAGAAAGTATCTTTCACTGACCTTTGCAAGTTTGAAAACAGCTCCACATCATTCAAAGGCCTTCCTCGAGGTTATGGGAAAGGTTGTACTTGCTGCCTTCTGACTGTTGGCTGCTTTTCTCTGCACCTGGGCCTGCCCGCTTGGGTTCACCCACAGGTGCCATTTCACTAAATTCTAATTACTGTCAATCGTCTTCCTGGAACCCCTCTTCTTATATAGTCTCTGCTTGCCCGCTACCATTGCTTTAAAGATTTTGAAAGCTGTACCAGATTATAGAGCTGGCTAAAGCTAAACCATAGGACAGAAGTGGAATCATTTTGTGGGTTCCAAGGTTATTGAAGTTAATTGTTAGGAATAAGCAGCGGGAGGCAGCGGTGTAGCCAACAGGATGTGGGTCTGATTTCCCTGTTCTGTCTTCTCAGAATTAGCTTCCTCACATTTTCTTCCCATAGTATGTATATATATTCGTGATTTTCACACACGTACACCCACCACTGTGGTTCCAGTGTCATGAATTTTGCAAGATTTCTTGGAGGGGTTGGTGCTTCAGAAACATTGAACAGCGAGGATGGGGTTGTGTCCAGCTGTAGTGAGTGTGTCTGTGAGGTGACCGAGTGGTTCCTGTTCCTGCCCGTGCCCCCTCTTTTTTGCTTTAACTGATGGGCTTTTTTTTTTTTTGTCGTTCACTTTTTTCCCTCTCTTCCAGGTTAGAAGTTATAGTCTTTGTCTATATTCCTTTGAAAGTCATCATAGAAACCATAGCCTGTATTCTTAAGTTATCAAAGTCTAAGTGCATTTCTGCTGTTTTTCATGTTCCACAGTCTTGCAGTATTAAAATAGGACTTTATGAATAAATATTTACATATAAACATGTTTTATTCATCTATGTTTTATATATGTATCTATGGAGTGTCTGTTTACCGGCCTATCCACCACTTTCTTTGTTTTTCTTTCTTCTTCTTCAGACCTTCCATCTAGGATTATTTTCCTTCTCCCTGAAGTTCATCCTCTTGAATTTCCCTTAACGTGGGTCTACGGGTAGCAAACACTTGGATTTGTTTGTCTAAAAATGTCATTATTTTGACTTCATTCCTAATGGATACTTGTGCTGGGTATAGAATTTCAGGGCATCTTAACTCTGTGGCTTGGCCTTTCCTCAAATGTGGAAAATTCTTATTCATGTTCATGTCTTTAAATATCGCCTTTCTTCCATTGTCCTCTCTCCTCCTGCTTTTTGGAAGTCAGATTAAACATGGCTACTCCTTTTTGCTCTGTCCTCAGCCTCCTGCCTTCATTTTGTTTTGTTTTCCATGTGTTTGTCTTTCCATGTGTTGCCCTCTTTGTGATTTCTTTTGATGTACCCTCCATTTAATGAGTGCTCTCTTTAACACTGACAGATCTGCCATTAAACCAACCTACTGGATTTTTTTTGTAATCTAGTTTTTTTTTCTTTTTTTATTCCTGGAAATTCTCTTTAGATCTTTTTTAAATCTGCTGTGTCACTTCTGTAGTCCCCTTTTCCCAAGAGTTATCTTAAAATGTGTCTTTCAGTTTTTAAACATAGTAAGCTTTGTCATTTTGTTGGCTTTCTGATTAGTCCAGTATTTGAAATTTGAAGTCTCTGCAAGGCTGCTTCCTATTGTCTTCTGTTGCCGGTTCTTCTTCATAGTCTGCTTTCTATGTCCTAGTATCTTTGGGTGGGTGCTGGTGATTTTATTAAAAAGTGTTTATAGGAATAACTTGGTGCTCTAGAATCTTAGAATATTCTAATCTAAAGATTAGATAAAGGTACTTTCTTCCACACAAGTTTTACGTTTGTTTCTTCCAGTTGCCTGTAAACACTATAAATTTGGAATTACTGGAAATCAGATGCAAACCCTGAGGTCTTCCAGACAAGCAAGGAGATTTAAATCTGGGTTCTGGTTCTGGTTGAACTTGGGAGAGGCTCCCCTGCCAGAAGCCACACTTTCTATGGGCCTGGGGTTTTGATTTCTGTCTTTTTCATGCCCTCAAAGCCTTACAGGATAGGTTGGAAATTTCCCAGATTGGTAAATGCCCTCAGAGCAAAACAGTTTCCATGGTTGGTAACCTCTCCAGCTCCCGCTTTATCTCAAGCTTTGCCATACTGTCCTGTTGGCTTCTTCTCTTTTCAGAAGATTATTTCATTTCAAAACTGTTTGGTCCAGGAGGTTAGCTGTGTTGCACAAGAATTGGTATAAATAACCGGATCCACCATTACCTGAAACAGGAAGTTGAACAGTGACTCTTAGATCCTGTCTTGAATACGAAGTGCCCACGGTGCCCTGGATCTGAGTGCTCCTGGGTCTTGAATGAGCGGACGTGGGCTGTAGATGAGAAGCCATCTGAGAGTCATAAAGGGGAAATAGAATTGATGCGGCTGCCCAGTGTCTGCATGGGCGGTGTCAGTCTTGGTTGTATGCTGTAGGGCAGTGGGAACGCATTCGGGTGCTGAGGGAGCTACAATAGTCATAGTGACTCTCAGATGTGATTAGGCTCCCTCACTAAGGATCCAGTGAACTGTGGTCAAGACCTCACACCCACTGCTGTTGTACTTAGAGAAGTTGTCTCCACATACTGTCTCTACAGCTGGGGCGTTTATATTCGGCAGGAGGGGGGTGGAGACCAAAGTTTCAACTTCCTTGTGTGTCTCATTTGATTTTTGCAGAGGGATTCTTGTTTGTATTTGGGGGCCAAGATGAAAATAAGCAGACCCTGAGCTCAGGAGAAAAATACGACCCAGATGCAAATACGTGGACTGCATTGCCGCCAATGAATGAGGTAAAAAGCTTTTTCATTTGCTTTGAGAGGGTGTCTTTCTTCCCTTTAGCGCTTTTTGTTTTGCATTTGCAGAGATGTGAGAGGAGAAGCAGGGAGCCTGCCACACGCCCCCCACCCCCACTGTGCTAGTGCCCACCTTCCCACTCCTCCCTGTGCCTTTCTCCAGCCTACGCACGCTCTTGCTTTGGGATCTTTCCCAGATGCCCTTGCACCTCGCTCCTTGTTTCCCTCAGTGTCCTCACAGCACTCTCCAGGAGGCCTTCCGTCGGCCCCTCGGCTCCCACCACACTTCCTGTTTTCTTTCTCTTCGTGAGGCACGGCACCTTCTCACGTGCTGGGCATTTTTAGTGTTCCCACAAACTCCTTGGTGGCCGGGGATTTTGTCTGTGTGCTGAGGGCTCTATCTTCAGTGCTGCGACAATCCCGGGCACAGCGGGGACGCTAAGGAAGTATTTGCTGGCAAACGAGTGTGAGCTACCTCAGGCCTCTGTCATTCCAGATGGCCTTAGCGTGAGCCTGGCCTCCCCCCCCATGCCTCTCCCAGCCTCAGGCAGCGCTGTTGCTGTGGCTCTTACTTGGCTTTCACACCAACCTGGAAACACTTAACTAAACACGGATAATTTTATTCACCCAGAAGGTACTGTTGTTGTGAGCCACGGCGAGTGAGAAATAATGATTCTACCAGTGAATTTATCACATGGGTGGTTCCCTTATTCGGAATCGCTCCGGGATGGGGGTTCTTTGTCTGTTGTGGCAGAAGGGTGAGCTGCCAGCGAAATCACAAATATCTGAGAGAGAAGGCTTTGAGCCTGGAACTCTGGAATATCATGGTATCTGTAATTTGTAATAGCGTGTGGCTACCTGCTTTCAGTCTGGCAGTTGGCCTTCTGTGTGCAGAGACCTTTGCTGTCTTTTCAGCCGCGGCATAATTTTGGAATTGTGGAGATAGATGGAATGCTGTACATTTTAGGAGGAGAAGACGGTGAGAAAGAGCTGATCTCCATGGAGCGCTACGACATTTATTCTAAAACCTGGACAAAGCAACCTGACCTGACCATGGTTAGAAAGGTGAGAACCATGTCTTGGGATTACTCGTTGGGTTTTAAAGTTAGCGTTTGCTCGTTTCCCACACACGCCCTTTAGTAGGATCAACAGCGTTAGAAGAACGAGTGTCGCGAACCTCTGTCGCTGTCGGTGGCTCGCCTCTGTTACCAGCCGTCCGCCAGGACAGCGTGTGAGTGCTCACCCTGATGGTGGGCCCTGCGGTGTCCACACCCGTGCTTGCCAGATGTGTCCTGAGGGCGCTGTCCTAGGAAGCGAGCAGGTCTTCCAGACCTGTTTTCTCAATCATTGTTCAGGCCTGAGGAGACGCAGTTTGCAGGCAAGAACCTCCGTTGCAGACTGAGTAGAGTGAAGACACGGCCCCCGTTCCCTGGTGTGGGACGGAGGGGCTCTTGATCATGCCAGACCTTCGGGCAGTCCCGTGGGTATTTACAGCTCAAGTGCTGGGTTCCCACTATCGGTCCCTGCTCACTTCGGAGCAGGAACTAAGTGACATCCGTTCAAGATGGAATCTAAATCTTGGAATCTTCGAAGAGTGGTGGAAGAATGGAGAGCCTGGAAAGCCCCCTTAACAACTAGGCTTTGGGCGCCCGGTGGTTCAGGTGGCTCAGTCTGTTAAGTGTCCGGCTCTTGATTTCGGCTCAGGTCATGGTCGCACGGTTTGTGAGATCAAGCCCCGCATCAGGCTCTGCATGGACAGTGCGGAGCCTGCTTGGGATTCTTTCTCTCTCTGCCTCTCCTCTACTTATGTGCTCTCTCTCTCTCCCTCCCTTCTTCTTCTCTCTCTCTCAATAAGTAAATAAATAAATAAATAAACTTTAAAAACTTAGGGTATTTGTATATCTCAGTGTAACAGTATTAGATGGAGTTTGACAAACAGTATGTGTGCTTCCTCCTCTTCTCGTTTTTAAAATCCTGTGTTTGTGAGGTTGGAAAACACCATAGTTTGACTATTAAAAGTCAGATCCTTTCCCAGATACCCTAGGGTGCCCTCTAGACTAAAGGTAGCCTTTGTCTAACTTGAATAATCAGTCTTGCCTCCCCTCTGTTGCTTTCTCCTTTCAGATTGGCTGCTATGCAGCTATGAAAAAGAAAATCTATGCCATGGGCGGAGGATCATATGGAAAACTCTTCGAATCTGTGGAATGTTACGACCCAAGGACCCAGCAGTGGACTGCTATTTGTCCGCTAAAAGAGAGAAGGTAGGAGAGCGTGGACGTGGACTTTGCAGATCCCCCCTTTCTTTCAAATGAACCTTTGTCTTGACTTGGCATTTGGTTTCTCTGAAAGTAACTTGGCATTTGGTTTCTCTGAAAGTAAATGAGGGGCACCTGGGTGGCTCAGTCAGTTAAGCGTCTGATTTCCGCCCAGGTCATGATCTTATGGTTCATGAGTTTCAGCCCCACGTCAGGCTCTGCGTTGACAGTGCAGAGCCTGCTTTGGATCCTGTCTCCGTCTCTCTCTGTCTCTCCCCTCCCCCGCCCACTCTCTCTGTCTCTGTCTCTCTCTCTCAAAAATAAATAAAGGGGGAGGGGAAGGGAGGGAAGTTACAGAGAGGGAAGGAGGCAAACCATAAGAGACTCTTAAGGCCTGAGAATAAACTAAGGGTAGATGGGGGCTGGGGGAGAGGGGAAAGTGGGTGATGGGCAATGAGGAGGGCACCTGTTGGGATGAGCACTGGGTGTTGTATGGAAACCAATTTGACAATAAATTTCATATTAAATAAATAAATAAATAAATAAATAAATAAATTTTTAAAAAAGTCAATGAATAATCCATTTCCTAAAAAGGAAGACCCACATATTCATGAAACCCCGTATGTCATGGTGTTACAACAAGCATAAGAGGAGTTAGGGAATCAATCCATTTACAACCACAGGTTGTAAATCCAATAGCTGATATGCTCTGTGTGGTCTTTCAGATTTGGAGCTGTGGCCTGTGGAGTTGCCATGGAACTGTATGTTTTTGGGGGAGTCAGAAGTCGTGAAGACATCCAGGGCAGTGAGATGGTCACTTGCAAGTCTGAATTCTACCACGATGAGTTTAAAAGGTAATTATGAGCGGTTTCACGTAACTTCTGCAACTTTTCCTTTACGCTTTCAAAGTCATGTCTTAGAGTTGTTTAGTTTGGTTTTCAAGTTACTTTACTGAATTATCTCATCCGTTTAGGACATATGCCTGATGCCCACTAGATATTTAGTCTGACTTCAGAAGTATTTCTAACCTTAAAACCATTGAAAAGTGTTTCCGAAATCTGTATCAGACCTCGATCCTCGGTTACTTAAAATCATTTTTGGCTATAAAGAAAGCTATAGCTTTTAAAGTTTAAGCTCGTTAACCTAGCATGTATGACCTAGCATGATACGGCCTTTGTCTATTCTCTCTGCTAGTCTTCAACACAGATGCTTTGCTTGAGTCATGCCGAGCAGCATTTTCCCCCCAAACACGTTACAATGATCTCAGCTCTGTGCTGTTGTACTATTCCTTTTGCCTAAAATTTCCCTTCCGATATTTATCCAATTGATATGGCCTTTTCCGAGACTGTGCTTGATGGTCTGCTGCCCGGAGAAAGCCTTCTCACACCTCCCGGTCCGATTTAGGTTTCTCAGTCTGTGATGCCGGGACATTCAATTCATGTCTCGTGGATTGCAGTCGTTAACTCTAAGGTTCTTAGGGGCGAGATTCAGCTCGGCCAGCTCTGGATCTTAGCTTCAGCAGCACACCTTACCTGTGTCAGCTGCTCAATGGAAGGTTGGTTCTGTGGATGGAAGTGTGGTGTCAGTCTTCAAGCGTCTGATAGGTTGCCATACCTGTCTTGTAGAGCGGGCACCCTCCCACCCGCCCCCTCCCCTTCTCGCCTCTCACACATCTTACTGTGATAGCCACTAAACAGGACTATTCCCTTCAAATCCTAGAGGTCATGGGAAAATTCGTCTTGTTACGGGATTTCAACCGTGTTACCAGAAGGGGGTGCTATCATGCAGCGTTTAATTTCTTACTGTTTGAGATTAGGGCAAACAAGGTGCAGTTTTCCAAGACTTTAGAGATAGAAATAAATGTCACCTAACTTTTAAAGTATTTTATATTCAGGATATTTGCATAGCCTTTTTCCCTCCTTCAATTACAGGAATAGACAGTGTTAGGAAAATTTATTAGACAAAGTTTGAGAGCAATTGAGAGAATGTCTGCTGTGGGGTTAAGGTGGGGGGTGGGGGGGGCAGAATTTCAAAGACTTTCTACATTTCTCTTGATACATTACTGTGAGGGCCGACTGTCCAAGGTATAAAGTACTGTGTTAATTCCTGCCCGACTGAATCTTGAGACCGTCTGCTCAACTTGACTTACAAGCACCGGTCAGTGCGTTTGATTTCTGGTAAAATACTGACACGCACCTTTTTCGTGATGACCGAGTTACTGTTCAGGCAGCGTGAGTATAGGATGCCGCTTGTCTGCTGGGGTAATTAAGGCCGCTGATGCCTCACTCTTCCCTGTCCCTGTTGGTTTATAGGACTTAAATCTGGCTACACAGTTTCTCGGTCTGTCCTTGATATGCTATAAATCACTAGAACCTTTATATTTCTTTCAGGCTGTTTCATATTTATAGTTGATAAGCTTGAATGTAAGTGTATTACTTGCCCTCGGTTCGTAAGTATTAGACATAAGAGTATGGCTCCTTCCTTGCTACTTAAAAGCACTTCCAAGTAAATTCAGGGATTGTTAGTTTCCTTCTATCTAAGCTGTCCAACGTTAAGTTTTTTTGTTTTCTAATGTTTATTTACTTATTTTGAGAGAGAGAGAGCATGCATGTACAAGCAGGGTAGGGACACAGAGAGAGGGAGAGAGAGAATCCCAAGCAGGGATTCTGTCACCATAGAACCCAACACAGGGCTCAAACTCACAAACTGTAAGATCATGACCTGAGGGGAAATCGAGAGTCAGGTGCTTAACTGACTGAGCCACCCAGGTACCCCTGTGCCTTGTTAGTTTTTAAAGTAAGCTCAAGGCCCCATGTGGGGCTTGAACTCAAGACCCCGAGATCAAGAGTCACATGCTCTACCGACCGAGCCAGCCGGGCACCCGCCAGTGTTCATTTTTAAATAATAGAATGAGGAAAGCTGAATTTCTCTTGTCAGTGTGACATCTACGATTCTTACTTGTTTAGGTGACACTAGAGATATACATAACAGTAAGTGCCGTGGATTAACTCGTTCATAACTCATTCGGTCTTCAAAAAGCAACCCTCTGAGTATCGGTGCTCCTTTTCTTCCAATTTTACACCGAAGCACAGAGAGGTTACGTAATGTGCCCGAAGACACACAGGTCTCACAAGTGGTGGGGCTGGAATTTGAACTCAGGCACTCTGGCCGCACAGTCACCTTTCCAGCCACCACACCGTATGGCCTTAAAACACAGGCTTTCCCATAAATCTCTACAGGAAGAAAGTTACATATAGCAGGAGTTTATTTCTCAACAGAGCAGATGTTTCCAAGTATGTTATATTTGCATACCATGGAAACTGTTGCCAGATGAGCAATCTGTGTGAGATTGGAGAACATTTATTGTTTTTAAGTAATCTCTTGTCTTTCCTGTCTTTGTTCCCTATTTTTAGGTTAAAACTTTCCTGGAAAAATGCCATATCGTATTTTCTGTGTTTCTGACTAAAAACAAAACTGTTTGAAGGAGAGCAAAGAAATTGCCCTAACTCGTGCCACGTCGTAGCAGCCACTTCGTGAATCCAGAATGACAGGCATCCCCTACTACTGCGCCCGGTGTCACGGCTCCCTCACTAGTCCTGCCACCCTCCCGGTTACCCACACCCAGAAAAGCTCATCTTCGATTCTGTCTTGTGCTTCACCTCTCATCCGTCGCCCAGTCTTGTCCCCTTTTTTAGACTCTGGCATACTTTCCACATCACCCGCCTTCATTTCTCTGCTCCCGCCCCACTGTGTCCGTGCCGCCCTGTGTGTAGCATCATTAGCCTTCTAACCAGGTTTCCTGTACTTGTTCCCTATTTGTGTTTTTGAAAGATGAATCGGACTTCGGTCGTTGCAGTCTCCCGCTGGAAATTCTTGGTATTTCCCCACTGCTTACCGAACAGAGATGGTAGTGTGTACCCCCCTGCTGGGGTTCCCCGCTCTCTGAGGTTAAGAGAAATGCTCAGCCTTTTCCAGTCTCTTCCTTCCGTGTGCTGCACTCCAGCCCCCTTCTTTACGCATCCTGTGTTTGACGGCCTCCCCACGTGCGTTCAGCCTGGATGCCCCCCTTTGGTTTCTATAGACCAGTCATGGTGACTGTTGAAGTCAAGGGCTGTCGGTTTCATGTTTTGATCCCTGAACGTGTAGTTGAGCAGACTTACTTAACAGCTGGCGGAATCCCGTGTTGGTTCTCCCGCGGGGTCGGGGCCATTGTGGTAAGAAGGGCTAAGGGAAGTCCGCTGTAACTTTCCTTCCCTACCACGACGGAAGACCGGAAGCAGTTCTGTCCCCTTGAGCAATTGACAGAAATTGGTTCCGCCATCAAAGACTTGAAAATGCGAGAGTGGGGCTACCTCTCACGTCCCCACTTAATTCGCCTAAAAGGTAGAAAAGGCAGGTGGATTTTGGACAACAGCCGTGTGCTTTCATAAACATAATCAGATGGTTACACGGATCACAGACTTAGTCCCAGATGTAGTATCTTTATGTGGATGTTGTGTCCTTATGCAACGCGGTCCCCGGCCTTGGTATGCTGCTGTTGACCTAGCTCCTGCTTTTTCTTCATACCGATATGCAAGGACTCCCAGAAGCAGTTTGCCTGGCAGGGCCAGTGGTACCCCTGCACTGCCTGGCCTCAGAGCCACGTCAGCCCTGCTGTCTGCCCTGTGCTAGTCCGGGGGGATTTTGATCATCTTGGTGTTCCATTAAGACATCCTACTGGCCTGCCCCTTGGCGTTATGCTGTTTGAATCTGATGGTTAGGAAGTAGCCTTTGTAAGACACCGGGAGATGAACCGCACTCCTGACCAGATCTGTTTCAGCCGTGGCCCAGTCAAGGGGCAGAAACCACACCAGTCATCTGAACAGGGAAGACGTAATTCACACGATCACTCACTAGTAAGAGGTGGTTAACTGCCGAAGGGTGAAAGAGAGCTCTGAGGAGTGCAGAAATAGCTAATTTGGGCAGTGCAGCCACTACTATCTTTAGGGCTGAGGGAAGTACCCTAAGAAGGAGCATGTTGGGAAGAGGCCTCCCCACCCTGCAAGGGTGCTCCGTGGCCACTGCATGCAGGACGCCGGGGAGCTGGGGGCAGAGCTGGTGTGCAGGAAGCGGCCTGCTGGGTGGCAGAGGACCTTGCTGAGGGCAAGCACCTCCGGGCCTCCTGCCTGCAGCCCGCGGGGGGAAGGAAAGAGGCATACCAAGCCCGGGAAAGAAGCCCTTTCCCCTACCTGGCCTCGCGGTCCCTCCGGCGCCCCCTGTTGGCAAAGCCCAACACGGAGTTCATCTTTTCAAGGCCCTTCATTTTCTGCACTGTGTTTTGCTCTCATCTCATGTACTGTTTCCTTCTTTTGACTTACTTTGGGTTTGTTTTGCTCTTCCCTTGCCAGATTCTTCAGGTAGAATTTTAGATTTCTTCCTTTCTTTGCCGAAATCTCCTATCTTCTCGGAAGCGTGTTTCCCTTTCTCTCTCAAGCGTCGTTACTCTGGCCACGTTCAAGTCCCCACCTGATAGATCATCCCGGCACCCCGGGCACGTCAGAGTTGGTGTCTGTTTATGGTTTGTTCCCTTGAGAATGGGTCCTCCTTTCTCTGGCTCTTCGTCGGTTGGGTAATTCTGGGCTGCGTCCCGGACATCGTGAATGGTACGTTGTCGGGGCCCCGAGGTCCTTTCTGGTGCTGTCAGAGCATTGTGCTGACAGTTCTAGCAGCCACGCACCTGGTAGGATTCCTTGGCGGCTGTAACACCTGCTGCACACAGCCGCTCGAGCCCGTCTTCAGTTCTGGAGGCCCACCTCAGGTTCAAGTTCTCATGGTTCCGGGCTCACGGACTCAAGGCTGCCTTTGGCCCACACTGCCAGACCACTGGCAGGCTCCTTCCCTGGGGTTGTGTGCTCGACTCTCACCTTCTTTCCCCAAATCTGCCTGCTTTGGCTTAGTCTCCAGAGCCGTCGGGCAGTGGCTTTGGTCTCTTGCCCGAAGTTTATGGCACCTGCTTTCTCCCAGGGGGATCAGCTTGTTAAGAGCTTCCTTCTCCCTCCTGGAAGCAGAACCTCACTAAAGCTCCCTCTGTCTTTTTCCTCTCCAGTTGATCGCCCGTCCCTCTCCCCTCTTCACTGTCCCTCCTCCCCTGACCTTCCCTCCTGTCCTGCTCTCTCTAAAGCTCACTGCCACAAGCCGGGCTATATTCTGAAGTCTCCTTCACAGGGGACATTGCTCATTCTAAGTTAGCAGAGGACCATCCTTGCAGCCTCAAGTCCTCATAAGACCGTGTTTGAAAACATTGTAACTAAAGGCATACCACTGCCCTGTCCGTTACAAAAATGACTATCACTCTGGGACGGCCGCTAGGTGCTGGCCGCTGTGCAAAGCACTTTACACTGGCCACTTGAGCTCATGCCCACAGGTCATTCGATGTCAGTGGGGGTGTTTGGTCTCTGCATTTGACACATGACAGCTAAATTGTCCGAGGTCGACGAGGTGCTAGATGGCAGAGAAAGAAAGGCAAAACCGTATGCCTTTTATTCCTGTTTTGTTTTTTTTAATGTGTCTTTTTGGGGGGGAAAGGGGCAGAGAGAGAGGGAGACAGAGGATCCAAAGCAGCCTCCCTGCTGCCAGCGCAGAGCCTGATGCAAGGCTCCAACCCACGAACTGTGAGATCATGACCTGAGCTGAAGTCGGACGCTTAACCGACTGAGCCACCCAGGTGCCCGTTTTATATCCGTTTTACAAGCAGCAGGTAAATACACGATGCACTTAAGTTTTTGTATCAGTTTTATTTCATCTGAAGCCTCCGCATTATATGAAATAGATCACCTAGGGTTATTTGTCTGAAACCCAGGAACTCTGAGTCATTGATCCGCTTTGGACCAAATTTGGTAGATCGTCTACATAGACCGATTGCCTCAGCTTTGTTTAATTATTCCAGGGAGGAATAATGTGAGGTTCTCAACTCTACAAAATTATGCCAAAATATTGTTGTGTTCTGATGTGCTTTTCAGTAAATAATCTAGTCACAGATGTTCAGTCAGCAGTGCCGGTTACCCTCGTGCGGATACACATGGCCCCGTCATGGATTCGCCTGGAGGGGTCGTGTGCCTCCCCGCTGGCCTTGGTCCTGGATGTAGGGTGCAGCTGGAGACAAGGCCTGGGGACACTCACTGGCTTCATTTGATTCAGAGCCTGGGAAGAATTGAAATGTCAGGGCTTCAATAGTGATGTTTCTCCCTGAAGACATAAAATGTGAATAAGCCAGTTACTGTAGTTTGCCGTCTTCAGACACTTTCTTTCAAAGGCCTGTTCAGGTCCCCATTTTTACTTTTCCGGGAGAGCTCTTGGATGTTTCCGTTTCCCTATTTCCTAGAGACATTTTGGGAGCAGGGACCAAACCATTCCTAGTCCCAGCAAACTGCTGGGTACCAGTCACCATTCCGATGTAAGATGAATCAAATGTTGCACGAAGGGCTTAAGACTCTGGCAGCCTTACATTAGCCTTGCTTTGCAGTGGTTACGTGATCTCGGAAGGTCCGTGCTTCTTAGAATTCCAAATATGGAAGCTGCTGCTTTGTAACAATCTGGGAAGAGTTCTTTGAAAGGAAAGTGCTGCTCTTAGTGAAACAGTTTCACATTTGTATTTTTTTTTTTTAATTTTTTTTTTTTTCAACGTTTTTTTATTATTTATTTTTGGGACAGAGAGAGACAGAGCATGAACGGGGGAGGGGCAGAGAGAGAGGGAGACACAGAATCGGAAACAGGCTCCAGGCTCCGAGCCATCAGCCCAGAGCCTGACGCGGGGCTCGAACTCACGGACCGCGAGATCGTGACCTGGCTGAAGTCGGACGCTTAACCGACTGCGCCACCCAGGCGCCCCTCACATTTGTATTTAACACGGAGATGCGCTGGATCTCAGCCGCCGTCTTCCTGGACACTCGATAGCACAGAGTTGGAGATACAGGAATAACGTCCATACGCCCTGCGCTCCAGTAACGAGTGTAGGCCTGGACGTGGTAGTTCTTAAGGGCTTAGATACAATCCCGGGGTCTGATGAGGTCTGCTACACCCGCAGCTATGTCTTTAGCTATTAAAGGGAAATTGTTTGGTCCAATCACTTTAAGCGAATGCCATTATATAGCAGAATCTATGGTTGGTGGTGGTGGTGTTCAAACCGACCAACAAACGAAGAAAAACGCTTTTATTTTGGAAAAGTTTTACACTGATAGGAAAGTTGCAAAAATAGAGTCTGCATTAAGCCATGCACCCAGCTTCTCCTCATGTTAACATCTTACGTAACCATAGCACAGATATCAAAATCAGGATGTTTATGTTGGTACAGCACTGTTAAGTAAATACAGTCTTCATTCGAATTTCACCAGCTCATCCACTAATCTCTTTTCCCTTTGCTCTGGGATCCCATGTGGGATCCAACAACATACTCAGATGTGTTTCTTTAGTCTTTTTTCGTCTGCGATGGTTCCTTGGTCTTTCCCTGCCTTTGATGACCATGGTATTCTTGAAGGTAATTGGTCTGTGTTTTTATAGGATGTCTTTTAATTTGGGTGTGTCTGATGATTTCTCATGATCAAGCTGAGGTTTGGTTACGCATTTTTGGCTGGGACACCGCGCAACTCTGTGAGTTATAAATGCAGTGCTATCGTTTTTTATTTTGTTGCTCAACCGTTCCAGCTTTGGCCACTGGGAATGCCTTCCTGTCAGCTCTGTGTCCTTCGGACACACCCCGTCCTTTAAGCACTTCCTGTCAGGCGCACAAGGCACTCCAGGCTCATCTTGCGTTTTCTGTCTCGCCTGGGGAATCAGCCATATCTTTTTAGAGGCCTGGGTCCTTTTAGTGGCTATTAAATTGATTTTCTTTTTTTTTTTTTTTTAACGTTTTTATTTTTTTTTTTGAGACAGTGAGAGACCGAGCATGAACGGGGGAGGGGCAGAGAGAGAGGGAGACACAGAATCGGAAGCAGGCTCCAGGCTCTGAGCCATCAGCCCAGAGCCCGACGCGGGGCTCGAACTCACTGACCGCGAGATCGTGACCTGAGCTGAAGTCGGACGCTTAACCGACTGAGCCACCCAGGCGCCCCTAAATTGATTTTCAACAGAAGGGCCAAGACAATTTAGTGGGGAAAGAAACGTCTCTTCAGCAAATGGTACTAGAGCCATTAGAGGTCTGCATGGAAGGAAAGTGAACATCTACCTAATTCCGTACCAAAAATTCAACTTGAAATGTGTCATAAGACGTGAGTGTAAAAGCTGAAACTGTGAAGTCTCCAGAAGAAAGCATAAGAGGAAAACCTCTGCGGCCTTGGAATAGACAGGGATTTCCTAGAAGGACATAGAAAACGTGACCTTTAAGAAAGAAAGAAAGAGGGAGAGAGAGAGAGGGGGAGGGAGAGAGAGAGAGAGAAAAAGAAAGGAAGAAAAGAATAAATTGTGATTCATCAAAATTAAAAACTCTTCTTCAAAAGTCTCCATTAAGAACATGAAAAGATAATCTACAAGCCGGGGAAAATATTCATGATCTACGTATCTAACAAAGGACTTGTATCCCCAAAACACAAAGAATCTTACGATTCAAGAAGAAAATAGAAAACCCAGTTTTAAGAATGAGCAAATCTTTGAGCAGACATTTCACAAAAGAAGACTGATAAAATGGCCAGTGAGCACACACAGAGACACCCAGCATCCTTCTTTTCCGGGAAGCCCGCAAGCCCACACCACGAACATGGCCGAAATCAGAAAGACCCACATTCTCGAGAGCTGGCAGTAATCCCCAGCGATAGGAAGCCTCAGATGTTGCTCACTGGGACGGAGAATGGCACAACACTTTGGAAGACGGTGCGGCATTTCCTTACCCGGTGGAATACAGCTTTAGCTGTATAACCAGTTCTGTGACATAACATCCGCAAAGAAGATTTACACTCCAGTGTCCAAAACAGCTTTATTCACAAGAGCTGAACGCCAGAAAGCACCCAAAGGAACACGGGCGAGGGAACGCATAAACAAATTCTGGTACATCCATTCAATGGAAAACCACTTAAAATTGTAAGAAACAAAGTAAATAAGCCACGGGGTACTGAGTCTCGGGAACGTTTTGCCGAGCCAAAGAAGCAGTTTGAAAAGTGCGTACGCTTTGTGTTTCAAAGTGGGTGCCGTTCTAGAACGGACAAAATGAGGTATCATCCATAGTGACAGGAAGGAAATGGGGAAGCAGGTTGAGCTGAACTGGCGCGGCGCCTTGTCCTCTGGACGGGCCAACCACCTTTGTCGTCTTCCTAGACCTCATCCTCTTGACTTCCTTCGTTTTGTCTGTCTGTTCGTTTTCAGGTGGATCTACCTTAACGACCAGAATTTATGCATCCCCGCCAGTTCTTCTTTTGTTTATGGAGCTGTCCCCATAGGAGCCAGTATTTATGTTATCGGAGATCTCGATACAGGTAAGCACGTTACGGCGATTTTGCTGGAGCTGTTTCTGGCGATTCCAAGACTTGTTGTTGTATCACCTGTGCTGCTTCTCGTGGTTCAGGTACCAATTACGACTACGTGCGTGAGTTTAAAAGAAGCACGGGGACGTGGCACCATACCAAACCGCTCCTCCCGTCCGACCTCCGCCGCACCGGCTGTGCAGCCTTACGTATTGCAAATTGCAAGCTTTTCCGCCTGCAGCTCCAGCAAGGCCTATTCCGTATCCGTGTTCATTCACCCTGAAGAGGCGGCAGAGCGGAGGCAGAGCTCCTGACCCGGCGCACCATAACCTGGCTTTCTGCGAGGGGACCAGAGGTGGCAGCGTATCTCCGGTGGTTTTACTGTAACGCTTAGAAGCCCGCGCTTCAGCTCCTCTCGCGGAGAACCCGTGACTGTCGAAAAAGCTCCCTTGGAGGAATCCGTTCCTCCAGGTAGATGTGTCTGCAGACGAACGGAGTAACTATCCGGTAGAGGCAAAGGGAAGTGGGAATCGGGGTCATGTAAAATAGCGAAGTTAGCGTACTAAGGTGCATTCTCCCGGAAGGGGACTCCTTTCCGAGCGACTGCTGTGTTCCGGTACCTGGCTGGGGGAAACAACAGAAATCCGTATATGCAAATCAACGTATCCAAACACACCGAGACTGCGTTCCTGCTGCACTTGAAAGGAAATACCATGCCTAACCCTGCCCGACAGATTCAGGTTTGTGCCTAAGATGTTAGATTGGGCCACGTAGTCTCCACTTACTACTAGTACTGTGTCCTCAGAATCTTTTTTAAACTATATTATCATGAATTGAAACTAAGATAAAATTTCTCTCTCATGACATTCTATCTTAGTAATCTAAAGGTTCGATAAATTAATGAGTCAGGTTGCAGCCCTCGTGCGAGTTTAAAGGCAGTTGCTAGCTTCTGTGTTAACTTAGATATGTCATGCCGTAATTTCTGGGGTAGTTCTCTCGGAGCTGTGAAGGGTCCCGTGCCGTGCCGTTCGTTCTTCCTGTTCAATTAACCAGAACCATTTTGTAAACACGAGGAGATTAGCAGAGTAAGGGATGTTACAGAAGAAAGACCCGAGTCAGACAAGTGACCAAGGTCTGCTGTGACTGCACAAGCTGTCCAGACAAAATATATAGGGATCAAAAAACTTTAATCTGTCTGAAAGCACACAGAGTCTCGTTTACTACTGTTTCGGATTGAAAACCTGTCTTAGAGCGCGAACCTGCATTAAGAATCTAGTCTTTGTAGCAGAATTTTCTCGATGCCGTTCACTAGCAAGAGTTTTAGACAAATTACATTATAAGTAAAGTTTGGCTGGTAGAATAAAACTACCTCAACTTAATTTCATTCTGTTCATAGTAGAGCGAATTCATCTCTTCTCTGCTTCTCCACTCTCCCACCTTCCCTTGTCTCCCCGTGCTGACGCACTTCCCACCGCGGGGAGAAAATCTGTCATTAGTAGCACTTACCTTGTAAGATACTTTGTTTTCCATTCGAATTATGCCACCTTAGTGTGAAATCGGGGACTTCAAAGTGCTTGATTACATCATAATTTGAATTTTATGTAATATCAGGTTTCTAATCAATTTAATACAGAGCTCTTCAATTTTAATTGTTTTCTACAGTTTCCACCGCCCTCAGTAAATGGCTGTAAGAAGCAGTATTTTGTCTTAATGTTTAATAAATGTATAAATGTATCCTTTGCTTATACATTTGAGAATAGGAGTTTCTTCTAGAAACTTCCTAGATGGAATGCTTATACGCTGTTAACATGCATAGGAAACCTCGCTTGTGTTTCCCCAACCGTGAACAGAAAAAAGGGTAACCTCCTATCTGCGGTTTTTTTTTTCTTACATCTGTTAGGAGTCAGTACAATGCTGTAAACGTTGCTGAAGGAAGACTTGTCGGGGTGGGGGGGGTTCTAAAGAATGTTGTGTGTGGAGAAGATACTGCTGAAAGAAGGCGTGAGGTGTCTATCTTCTGTATCAGAGGCCCCGGGCCAGATTTGCCACACATTCACGTAACACAATCGAATTCGAGACGTAAAGCAAAACCGGCCTTTTTCCTCTGAATCGTGTACCAGTCAACTGTCGTCCGCACACCGTCCCAGTGATACCTGGGATGTCTTCTCATCAAAGCAAGCTACGCGGCCACTGCAAAGAGAGCAGACTTTCTTTTTTGACAGCTAGATACTCGTTTTTTAGAGGAAACAAATTGCTGAAGAAGTGAATTTTCTTTGGTAAAATCTCCTGAACAGAACAGAACCTTGGCCTTCAGAAGTTGCATCTGACATACAGTAAAGCAGTAACGGATGTCCTGTGAAAGCCATGGCAGGCTTTCTCTTAATTCTGAATTCTCTTCATAAGCCATTCTCTTAATTTCTGAAGTTTATAATTCTTCCCATACCAGGCCTCTCCAAGGAGACAATTCATTGTTGAGGAGTGAATGGGTTATTGCAATATTGTTGCAATATTATCAGTGCCTGCATGACTTAGTCAATTCATTTTATAAAAACAGTTCTTTTTTAGTTTTTTATTCAGTTCATTGACACGGTAGCTGCAGAAATTAGATGATGTTTTTTAAAATAAATTTGCCACATAATACGGGATGCAATAACCAACAAGAACTGCTAAGTGCCAAACTGTTATTTTCCTATATATAAATATAAAAATATTCTGCTGAAGGGTAGGAATATATTTAATTTTATTAGGCTCCAAAATTAATCGTGACTTTTTTGTAAATGACAGTTACTTCAGTATTGTGAAATAAATTTTAAGTCATTTCATGCAGGTTTGTTTTAACATTCCACTTATGCCTTGAAACATCTTTTTCTCGATAAATTTTTAATACTTCTTTTTCCGTAAGGCACTTTTACCAGGCGTAGGTTGGAATAGGCAGCTGAGGATAGATGTTAAAATTTTAAATGAGTATCATTGGGGGAAGTGCAATTTATTTTCATTATCCCGCCAACAGAAGGAAACTTGTTTCGGGGTTAGAGTCAGTGAATATTTAAAGGATCTCTTGTAGGCTACAGTCTAAAGTAGGCTTGTTTGTTTGTTTGTTTGTTTAACATCCAAATATAGATTTTTCAAACATATAAGTGTTTAATTTAAAATGAAGTGCTGTTTTGGGGGTTTGTTTTTTGTTTTTCATTTTGTGTGTGTGTGTGAGTGTGTGTTAGTGCTTCTATCCTGTGAGAGGGAAAAGTGTGAGGGACAGAGTGTGCGTGCGTGCGTGTGTGTGTGTGTGTGTGTGTGTGTGTGTGTTATGTGACTTGGTAAGTCTGTTTATACATGTTTACTTTTAAAATTGTAGTTCCAAACTACATATATTACTGTCTCCTGGTGCTTCCGATAAATCCTTGAGCCTGTGGCCCTTCAGTTTATACTACTATGTTCAACTCACGTTGGGTGTAAATATTCATAGAGTCGTAGTCTGTATAGTAAGTTTTACCTGGTGTTTGCATTCCTTCAGTGGGACTAAAACAGTGCTTACCAACTAGTATAGTCGATATAGCTGTAAAGATTTGGCCTTAGAAATCTTTGAACTCTTTGTTTCTTTCATTAGTTCTTTATTTCATTGCTGTGAGGAGTTGATAGGTAACAGTAGGCTGTTTTCAAACCGCAGCAACCAGAAAAGAATATTTGGGTGATGGTGGATGGTGTACTCCCTGTGCTAAAGTGTCCTGTTATATTGTACTACCACTTTCGTGATGCTTTGGGGTGCCATTTTTATAATTCATGGGTGGGAGGGGGGTTCCCTGCAATATGCAGGAAGCACATCCCTATATTGACCTGGTAGAGATAGGGCTGTCTTTGCTGTGTCACCTCAGTTACTCATGGTAGTAAGTTGGGTTTTTAGAGAAATTCGTCAGCTGCCTTGGTCCGTTGGGGTTCCATTTGGTACGTTCCTCCTCCCGTGTACCAGACCAAAAAGTTTCCCAAGGAGTGCTAAAAATGCTACAGTATTACCTTCTTGTTGGCCTTTCTGATTCTAGAAGATGCCTCCTGTGGTCAGATGGAGACATTTGAATATCTGGGGAAAGAATGAGGTGGCACTTTGCGTGGATTTATTTATTTATTCTTTAATGTTTGGGTTTTGGTTTTTGTGTTTTGTTTTTGTTTGTTTGTTTTTTGAGAGAGCTTGAGCAGGGGAAGGGGACAGAGAACCAGAAGCAGACTCTGCAATGACAGCAGAGAGCTTGACGCGGGGCTTGAACTCACGAGCCATGAGATAATGACCCGAGCCGAGGTCGGACACTCAGCCAACTGAGCCACCCAGGCACCCCTGCATGGATTTAAAAGGTGCTGGGACCCCCTTAAAAAGCACCTGGTGGAAGGGAAGTGTGAGCTTGCTCTCGTTCCGTGGCTGCCCCTCATGTCTGTGAGAGCCTTGGGGGAGCCAGGAAGGGAGGGGACGGATTTGTACAGAGAAGCTGCCCTGGGTTTAATCAGCAAATGCTTATGGAGGACCCCCTAGGGATTCTGCTTGGATTTCTGGGGGGGCTGTCATGCTGCTCTCCCTCTAGCCTGTAATCTCCTCGTGGGCAGTGACCCTGTCTTGGCCGTCTGCTAACCCCAGTGCCTGACACACAGCAGGTAGTCAGGAAATGGTTGGCCAGTGAGTACAGTACCCTTGTGATCAAAGTGATGTTCTTTGTGGGATTGAGAAGCCCTCTCCAAGAGCGATTTATTTTGTTGGATTTTAAATGAGAGGCTTTGTATGCAGATGTGCTGGCCTCCTATTCTAGAGTGAGAAACCAGTACAGTTTCTCTACTAGTAGTTTTTCTACTAGTACTAGTAGAGAAACTAGTACAACACACAAAGTGCCCAACGTGCACACACACACTTCTGTGGTTTCCATATGTTCTTTAGGGTTTGGAGGACCCTACTATGCTCAGCACACCTAATACCACTGATCACATTTAGTGTTGGGATTGATTGCTTTTTACACGTGCCTCTGGGTGTTTTCCAGAACATACTGCTGTGATCCTCACTTCTCCATGATGGGTGCAGTGGCCCCACTGGACAGAGAGCAGTCTCTGAGGCCCAGGAGATACGGCTTCATTTCCCACCTCACATGCAAGTAGAAACCCAAAGCAGAAGCCGGGTCTTTGTATTATCATTTCACCGTTCAGCCTCTGAGACAATCGCTTAATTTTCTAGGCATGCAAGTATTTTCAGTCCTAAGATAATCATTTGTGGTATAACGTAAGCCCTCAAACATGTCCTTTAAAGTTATACAGACATAAGCTGAAAGGTCTTTGGTTTTCTTTGTCAGTTAGCGATAGGATAGGAAATTTAAGAATTGACTAAGTTATAAGAACGGAAGTACTAAGTGTGTTTGACAGAAAAGCACTTTTTATTCTTAAAGAGCAGAAACTTCGTTTATATTTCTTTTCTTACCACGTGTACAGTAAGGGAGAAGAGAGTGTGTCTTCGAAGGTAGAAGGAAGTATTTTGCTAGCTCTCTAATAACCCCTGAGGTACTCTTCCTAGCCAGTTCAGAAATGATGGAGATGCATGGTATAAAGGTGGGTTGTGACTTGCTTACCCAGGTTGGAGAAGGACATGAAATCAGGTCAAGGCTTTGCTGCCTGCTGGTGGGAAAGTCTCAGTGGTGTTGAACTCTTATGTTTGCTATTGTTTGTTTGCAAGCCAACTGGTAAAACTTTTAAAACTTTTGCATGTTTCTCACGTGATTATGTTTTTAATTATAAATACTTCTCACCTTTACAATGCATTTACATGACATCTGAGGAGCTCAGTTAAGATTCTGTGTTCTTTGGTCTAAATGCATGCGGTCGAGGAAGGTTTGCTCATGTTCAGTTCTGTCCCCGAAGTTCTGTCAGTGACTGGGTCTTTAGACTTCTTCCCTTCCTCATCACATCAGATATCTGATAAGTTAAGCAGCCTGGCTGGCTCACTTGGTGGAACGGGTGACTCTTGGTCTTGGGGTCGTGAGTTCAAGCCCCACGTTGGTTGGGTGTAGCAATTACACAGGTGTAGCCCATACATGCTGCATAAGATCACACAGGGAAAGATCGCCTGTTCTTACGACCCATATAAATATGTGGCCACTTTGGATGATTCAGATCCCAAGTAGACACAGGCTCATCTTTCTGGTCAGCGAATTATATTTATTAGACCTTACTTTTTAGCATTTAAGTAAAATTCATAGGTTTTAAAACTTTATTTTTATTGTTCCTGCTTATCAATTACAAATAAGGCATACTTTAGAACCTTGGGTAAAACTTTTTCCAGTTAAACCCGTGAACTTGGTATGAATATGACTATACGTAGCTCGCTTTATCGTGTTTCCTGTTTAATTGGATGAGAATTACATGCACCTATTCCCTTGTTCTTTGTGTTTATAGGAAAAACTCTGTTCTCCCCTACCTCATTATGTGGTGTTGTGCTTGACCCCCTGCCAATTTAGGAGAATTCAACACATTCTGTCCTTTAACAAAAGCCTGGAAGCCAGCAGCAGGCGGCCTTGAGGAATACAATTCTCTAAGGCTTATTTTCCATTTTACTATTTTTTTTTTTTAAATAGGCACTTTTAATCAGGAGGAACAGTCATTCTCCTAGAGCTGCTGCAAAGTGATTACTTGAAACTCAACTTGAACTTTAAAGAGTCTTGAAAAGGCTATGTTTTCATGATGTAGAAAAGTAGTATATTTAAACACCACTGCTGTGTAAAACAGAGGGCTTACTCTCCATCCTTGTTAGGATCAGACCCGAGAAGGTGTCTACCTGTAATCTGACCCAGCGGTGGGAATTCAGATGCTTGGGGCTACTGTTTTTCTTTGTCTTAAGGTGCTACTGTGGTTGGTTTAAGGAGCTATTAAGTGTATTTCCATGAATTTGTTTCCCGAGAATCTTTTAATTTTGATGACAGTAGAGGCTCATTAGTAGATTCCTCTTCTCTTTTCATTCTGACAGTCTAGAGTTTTAAAATGAAATCTGAAAGTGTTTCCAAAGGACAAGGTTGAGGTTGACCAAACAACTTAGAACTGCAGGATGCTTAAAATCACGAGCGATTGGATTTTTTTCTGAGCATCAGTGGAACGCGCCTTCTCCGCACGGCGCACGTCGGGCTCTGTCCTCGCCAGCGCCTGTCACCTTCCCTGGTCGGTAAGTTAGGGGAGCGAGCCGCCCCGAGGCCCATCGATTCCTCCAGTCAGACCTTCCTCCTCCCGGAGCGGTTTCTTACAGGAATTACCCAGCATCCCTGGTGCCCAAAAGACTTCTGCCCGTTCCTAAAAACCTAGCGTCCCGGGAATAACGTAGAGACCAGATAAAAGCTAGCGACAGAACTGCCGTTACCCTCCGACATGATCTAGTTTTTAAGCTTGTGCTTTTGAGGGTGAAAGGCAGAGTTTCTCCCCAGATGACAGGACGTCAGCACCAGCGGGTCTGGCAGCAGGCGTGAGACATTTTCCTAAGTGGTTTCCAAGAGAACCGACACTTACCGCTTCAGGGCCCCAGCCTTTTCCTTTCGATTATCTCGAGGAAAACCTGTGTAAACACTTTATGGACTTGCGCAAGCAAGCCTCGTGGCTGTGAGCGTGCACGGGCCCCGGAGCCAGGCACAGGTGGGTTTGAGGGCTTGCACCGAAGGCTGTTTTGTGACCGCTGGGAGCCCTTTAACCCTGAAGCCCAGTTCCTTACCCGTAGACGTAGGACGACAGGGGTGTTTACGTCTTCGGGCTGCTCTGAGGACCAGAGCCGTGAGGGCGATGAGAGCCTGGCGCCACCGTGTGACCGTGGCCGCCGTGGCCACCCAGCCCGGCCTCCGGTCGTCGGTGCCCTCGCTGCGCGTCCTGACCTCGGCACTTCCGCGTTCGGACGTCTGCCACCGTGGGACCTACAAGTAAATGGATGTACGTGTTGATAGAATGATTTACTTCCTGGACCCAGGCCGCTGCTCTCCTTCCACTGCTCTAATATCTGGATCCAGGATGGTTCTGTAGAGCTGCAGCATCCCCTAATGCGTGCTTAGACCACTTAGAGTTGTTTTAAATAACCCTCCGTTCCGAATTTGCGTCATGAAGCCCTCTAAGAATACTTTAAATTCTTTACCGAAGTTGATTTTTCTTTTTCCCTTAAAATCCACAAGTAGTAGAGTACCCTGGTCAGATCAACTGGATATTTTCTAGATCTCTGTTTGAGATCAGTATACCTATTCTCTCTTAACGTGGATGCCATGTGAAACTAAAGCAAAAAAACAAACAGAATTTGTTACAGGTACGTGCGTGTCTGTGTGTGTGTGTGTGTGTGTGTGTGTGTAGAGCTTCCGCCCCTTCGGATAAAGAAGGGTTATTTAACAAAGTGATGCAGAAAGTGAGCTACTTAATTCCTTTCATCACATCGCTTCCTTTCCGGTTCGCACTCTGGGACTGGCGGGTTTAGCAGCATGTAAGACATTGTATAAAGTCATTCTTGGTACCTTTGTGAATAAAACAGGAAGTAGAAACAGGGCTACGAGGGCCGAGAAATGGATCGAACAGCCATGCCAGACAGTGCCATTGAGAACAGCTTCTGCGGTACCGTGACAGTGTCCATTTTTACTCTTTTTCTTAGTGATTTGTATAAAAGTATAAAAGGCAGAGAAAAGTGCTGGGAGGGATGAAGTGTTGGGTGTTAGGGTCTTTAGTGATGCTACAGTCTAATACATGGCTAAATAGAAAGTCTTGTATCTAGGGTCAGAGGAGATAGTTCCTAAATGAAAAAGAAAGAAAAAAAACGTGGCGGGGTGGGGGGTGGAGGGGAATCACTGACAATGTGAACACAAGCCAACTGTTTAAAAAAAAGAAGAGTGGCACCTAGGTGGCTCAGTCAGTTAAACATCTGACTTCAGCTCAGGTCATGATCTCACGGTTCATGAGCTCCAGCCCTGCACATCGGGCTCTGTGCTGGCAGTGAATAGCCCGCTTCGGATCCTCTGTCTCCCTCTCTCTCTGCCCCACCCCAGCTTGCACTCTCTCTCTCTCTCTCTCTCAAAAAATAAACATTAAAAAAAAAGAAAAAGAATAGGGGCACCTGACTGGCTTAGTTGGTAGAGCATTCGACTCTTGATCTCAGGGTCGTGAGTTCAAGCCCCGTGTTGGGCATAGAGCTTACTTTAAAAAATAAGTAAATTTTTTATGGGGCGCCTAGGTGGCTCAGTCAGTTAGGCGTCCCACTTCGGCTCAGGTCATGGTCTCACAGTTCGTGGGTTCGAGCCCCGTGTCGGGCTCTCTGCTGTTAGCACTGAGCCTGCTTCGGGTCTTCTGTCTCCCCACCATTCTCTGCCCATCTCCCATTTGTGCTGTCTCTCTCTCAAAAACAAACAGTAAAAATAATAATAATAATAATAATAATAATAATAATAAATTTTGTAAAAAACTTAAAAGAAAAAAAGAAAGTGTTTGTTGGGGGAGTGGGCTGGTAGCTAGAAAAGGACGTCTTCTGCTCCTTCATCCACGGGCTGCCCCACATGGGCCCCTGGACCACTGCATTTAGCTGCCAGTTCTAGGCGCCACCATCAGAGAGACCTGAGCAAGCCTGGGGCCCCCCAAGAGACAGCAGTGTGGGTGGTAGGCGCTCTGGGAGCTGGAATCAGGACCTCCGGAGGCCTGAGGCTCTGGCCTGTGGGGATGTCTTTAGAGCGAGCCGGTGTGCATGGCTCAGGCCAGCAGTGGACACAGAGACAGAGTGGCCTCGTGGAAAAATGGGTGGCCTCTGCGGTACTGAGCCCTCGTCTCTGAAAGTGCCCCCTAGGATGAGTCCTTGCGGCTGTGACTGACAGCACGCCAGCATCGGTGAGAGGGTTCTTACCTGTGGCAGGATATTGGGCACCATCTCCAAAGCTCCTTGCAGACGAACAGCTTAGTAAACAGTTGAGTGAGTGATGTGGGGAAGGGGGAGCTTGTACTTCTGCATTGATTTTGAGGACAAAAGTCTTTGTGATTTTCAACCTGTGCTCCCTCTCCTCCTCTCCCCCCTGCCCACTGCCCATTTTCTGCCTTCTGGCTGCAGCCCCTGGCCAGCAGCCACAGCCTTCTTCAGAGAGCTTTCAGAAGTAGGCCTAGTTCTAGAGATTTCCCTAAAACCACTCTGTCATCCAGAACAGCGATTCTTGCTTTTTATATACTTTTTGCTCTAAATCTGTCGTGTACCTGTGCAGATTTAAGAAAGCTGATGAGTAAAATTGCATTCTTTCAAGCAGGGCCCAGGTGACCCCGCGGCCCGGGATGCTCTCCAGGGGGCTCGTGTGCTGGGCCACCTCTTGGGGCTCCTTCTAGCTTGAGCAGTCAGCAGCCTTGGGGTGGATTCTCGTCATCCTTTGAGAAGAATTTCCAAAGCATCCGATTCTGTGGTTTGCTCTCTCTCTTCTGTGAAGGCACATGGCAGTCTTAGTCTGGAGGAGACGGAGGCGGCCCCTCACTCTGCGTGTCTCTTCTGCGCCCCCACCCCCGGCCTTGCAAAGATCTGTCCCAAAACAGAGAAAGACAGGCGCCAGTGGGGGCTCGCACCCACGTCCTCGTGAGGGAGCCGTCTGTGTGCTCTCGTCACTTGGGTATATTTTCTCCCCATTTCTTGAGTGGTCTTCGCTTACTGAGAAGCGCTGTTTGAACCAGTGTTGGTCCTCCTGCCCACGACCCGCCTCGGCCGCCCAAGGACCCCGCTGGTGGGGCCTCCGGGGAAACAGGCCCCTCCGTGCCTGTCGCATCTCCCTGCGCCAGTGTAGAGACTGGGTCAAGGTGGAAGAGGTTATCTCATCCTGTTTACACCCTCTGGTTGCCCCTCCCATCCCGCCCTCTGCTCCTCATCCTACGCCTGTCCCAGCCGGAGGTTTTAACTGCTTAAATTATGTATCTCAAAAAGGCGAGAAAAAGAAAAAACAAACACACAACTCTTCTTGTTCCCCAGACCATTCGCCTAAAAGTGTTTACTGAAAAGGCATTCTTCTAGGAGCTCCTGACCCAGCCTTTGTGACTAGCACTTTCCACAGCCAGCTGGCCCTGGCTGCAAGAGAGCCAGACCCGTCCCCCAGGCCCCGGGGAGCTTCCCAGAGTCCACGCCACCCCCCCTCCTCCCGGGTGAGAGCTTGGGCCGGAGCCTCCCCTCCGAGGCCCGGCCCGCGACACAGCGGAGGCTCCTTAAGCAGCTGTAGGCTAGAACAGTCTCCCTGGGCCCCAGCTCAGCCCGCCCGCCACGCCTGCCCGGAGGCCCTCGGGGCTCCTCCCTGAGCCGGGAGAAGGGGCTCGAGGTGCCACACGTACTCTACCTCAGCACCGGGCCGCGAGGCGCCGTGCGGGCCCCAGATGGCCCGGCAGGGCGTGCTCAGGCCCCGGGTGGCTCGGATGCTTGCAGAAGCGAGCCTTGTGTCTCGGCCACACGCAGAGCCCGGGGGCCGGGCCCCGGGCTCTGCACCGTCATTGTATCCACCAGAGCAGAGCGAGACCGTGGTCTCCTTGTCTCTCGGTGGGCTCGGAACTTAAAACCACCACTCCAAGTTGTGAGCAGAATCGGAAATTAGAACCACTCGTTCACAATCAGAGAGAGACCATCTTTTCCTATTTTCTTCAAAAGGGATTTCTGCTTCTGAAGAAACTCCAGAAAATAAATGTGCTATTATTAATCTAGCATGTGCTCATTGAACTTGACTCTTAACGCTTTGTAAAAAAACTAGGTAGGATCTGGTACGGGGGGGGCGGGGGGGGGGGCAAAAGGGTGTCATCAGCTTCAAAACAAACCAATGTATGTGGGTTCACAGCATCTTTTTTTCCTACATGGGACCTTAGAATTCAAGTTGTCCTTGAAAACAGCCACATTCCAGGGGGCAGGTAATTTTGTGGTGGGAGGTGTGCCAAGCGGCCTTTAGTTGAGAAAAGCACAGATATTAGCAACACTTGCTTAGTTAAATCATCAGTGGCTTTTTCTACTGATGGGATTCTTTTCATTTTGACCCGCTGGTAGCACAGCATTTGTTTGGTGCCTCACTCTTGTACCCCTTCGAGTGGCCAGGGACGCAGTGATACTTTGTTTCGAATCGTACCATTTGTGAACTGTGACAGCCGTACAAAAGGAGGAGCCGTGGCCGCGGCAGCCTGCCGTGCGGTGACGCCTCCGCCGAACCGGGGTGGTCAGCGGATTGAACAAAAGCACGTCCCCGCCCCAGCTGCCCCCTCCCGCCCTCATTAGGAACTGTCCCACGGAAGCACCGGAGGCAGGCTGGGGCAGAGTCCGTTTTATCGCTGTTAATGTTCCCGGCGACAGGGATGCACGTGTCTGTCTGGGAAGGAGGTCCATCCGTAGCTCGTTATAAACGCGTAGATTCGTTCGGTCTCTACCGTTTGATGCAGCTCTCCTGCTGTGAGCAAAGTGTCAAGGGAATTCCTTAAAACGGGGCTGTAAATCCCACTGGACTCTCCGAGACTCAGGGCTGATGTTCACTGTGGGCCCTGGCCCGGCTGGTTGCCCGTGTGGTTCCGGCGTAACTACCTGACGGTCGCCCTTGTCGAGAAGTGGGTTTTAGCACACTTTTGATTTGCCGTTTTGCCGCTTTTCATACTGTAAGGAGAATTTCATAAATAGCCAACTCAAAAAAAACGCCGTGTCAGGACTCATCTGGTTAAAACACAAGCATTTGTTGAACGAACACGTTTCTATTTTCTGACACGACACAGACAGATCGTTTGAGTGTAAATCCCGCGGTTTTGCTATCTGGGAAGATTCCGGGTTGAGCAGTCTGCTTAGACGTGTGTTCAGCCGGGGTGGTGTTGTGTGCAGCCAGGGATCCCGATCTCGAAACAAACACCTGCTGCTGAGAGGCAAGAGATTTGCCGTGAAATACGCAGAAGCTACTCGAAGGACCTGGTACAGACCGTTGAAACGACCTGAAGGACGGGGAAGCTGCAGCCGAGAGAGTCGTACCGCTCACACTGTGGGACAGTTCGCGGGAGCGTCGCAGTCTCAAACACCCTGTGGTCCACGTGCGCTCGTGTGTTCTGTGGGTTTGTTCTGTGGAGTAACTTTCTGTTCCTGTGCTGGCGTGAAATGTAGCGAAGTTGAAGTAATTTTGAATCCGTAACTTTTCTCACAGAGTCGCTTTATGGTTTACAAGTAACACTGATGCCAAGGGGGCGTGTCCGCCTGGTCCCATCCGGCAGCATGCACTTTGTCGGCCCGCTTCCGTGTGTTGCGGGGTAACCGGGGGTCGATCCCTCTCCGCGCGCACGGGGTTTGTGCTCTGGGAACACGTTGCCGTCGTGCTGTTCTCTTGTACCGAGGATCACGGAAAGTGTTTTATCTTTTTTATGTAGTTTGTATTGACTGGGTTTTATAACTGTAAGAAAACAGAAAACAGAGTGTTGTATTTTGATCTGAAATTTGTCTATGGTAAAGTAATTTTGTTTTATGTATTGGAAGTTCATTTAAAACTTGAAATATTTTCTAGAAGGGTACCGAACAAAATGAGTCGTTCAAGCTGTTTAGCCTAATAAAACAATTTGATGGGGAAGGCATTCTGATTGGCTCTAATTTTTACAGCGGCTCCTGCCTAAGTTTGCACTATCGATGTCGCTCGATTTGATTTCCGAACAGAAGGTTGCCTTTGTGCCACACCTGAAGCGGTTTGGGTCTCAGCTGCCTGGATCCTGGCTCTTGATGTAAGATCGATGCCTTGACAGGCACTCTCCACTGGCGTTGCCTTGGTGGCTTCCGGCCCTATCAGAGGAAGTCGCTACTCTGTCCTGCCCAGAAAACGGTTGCAAGTTTCCCTTCCCTGGAAGACAGACAGACATTAGACTGTCAGGTAATAGAGGACCTTGATAGCGAGGGTGCCGTTCGTTGTATGTTGCAGAATTCCGTCTGTGGCACGTGGAATCCTCTGTAGTTTCCCCTTGCGGCCGTGCCCAGAGACAGCAAACCCACAAAGACCACTGCTACTGAAAAACGCCAAAGGCACCTCTCCCCAAAGGTCAGGGGCAAAGAGCTTAGAGAATCTACCACACGTGTCAAAGTCACGTGGAGTCTGCCAGAATCACTCCTGACGTCACAGGAAGAGAAGAAATGGAATGGATACATATGGATACATATGGATACATATGTATAATGCGAATATATGATGAATATGTATTATGTATGTGAATGTAATATAAAATGAATATATGGATATATAATGAATTCACATACGTGATACATATATGTAACATATATAATATACATATATATAACGTATATTAAGGAACCCAGTCCTGGGGGAATATACCCCAGGTTGCCTGTTATCGGTGGGGAAGGGGGTGCTTTGCTGCTGTGATGCAGGTGATTTGGGGGACGTGGGGTTGACCCTGTCACCCTCCTAATACCTGTGGCTGCTACAGCAGAGAATACATACCTTGTTCACCAGCTCTGTGACAGGGGCTGCTGAGTACGTCACATGTTAACTCGCTTCATCCTCCCAACAGCCCATTTTTACAGCAGAAAAACTTGAGACCCAGAGAAGTTGTCACTTAACCAAATTCACGGGCCCCAGTGTGGGCGGGGACGGGGCAGAGCTGGGCTCCAGGGCCAGGCAGTCCAGCATCCTGTCTTTCTGGTAAGGGAACAGGCCTTTTTGCAAGCCACTCATTTGCTCCCTTGATGGCCAAGGTGGCAGATCAAACGATGTTGTGGCCAAAGGGGTTAGTCCCCGAGACTCCCAGATGGGAGCCACTTAGGAGGGCCCATGCTGCTGCTGCCACAACTTTTAGCTGGAACAAAAGCCGGTGAGAGCCAAGGTCTTTTCTTTAAAAAACAAAAAAAACAAAAAAAACCCAACAAGACCAGGTTTGCGTGAATTGGTGTGCGTTTTCTTTTGTTTTCTTTTGTTTTTTAAGAAACCTGTACTGCTTTGTTCCTGTGTTTTGGTACCAGAAAAAAAGAAACCTGTAGTTTTGTGGAGAACCCGATGGAGGTCATTGCTGTTAATTGCCTGAGGTTCAGAGTAGCTTCTGAAATTTGGGCGTCCTCCGGGTCGTCTGCTCCGGATTTTTTCTAAGGGCTGGGTCAGCTGCTTTTCACTGGTCCCAGCGTGTTTGTACCCAAGGATCTTTCTCTGCATGCCATTCGTTCCCTACTAATAACGGTGCCCCGGGGTGGGGGCGGGGCGCTGCAGGGGCCACAGGCCCAGGGTTCGAGTTCTGGGGTGACCTTGGGAACCCATTTCCTCGGCTGGATCCGTGAGGTGGGGCCGGATGGTGTCCCAGCTCTGCTTTCAAAGAGGAGGACGAACACATCACACACACTGAGGATAGCTGTCAAAAAATGAGAGAAAATGCCTGTTGCTGAGGGCGTAGAGAGATTGGAGCCCTCCCGTGCTGCTGGTGGGGATGGGAAATGGCGAAGCCTCTGTGGAAAGCCGATTGGCGGTTCCTCGACAAGTTAAGCACAGAGTTCGCGAGCCAGTCCTTCCACTCCTCGGTGTGTGTATGTATATGCCCAGGAGAACTGAAAACGGACTGAGACAGCACCTGCATGCCTGTGCTCGCATTAGCCACAAGGTGGAGACAGCAGACGGGTGGATACCCAAGCCGTGGTCTCTCCACACACTGGAATATTATCCAGCCGTGAAAAGGACTGGAGCGTTGGTGCACGTTCCAATGTGGATGAACCTTGAGACCGTCATGCTGCGCGAAAAGCCAGACACGAAAGGCCACATCACAATGACATGATTGCATTCACGTCAAATGTCCAGAAAAGGCAAATCCCTAGACACAGAAAGTAGATTCGAGGTTGCCAGGGCCCGGGGGCAGGGAGGAGTGGGGAGCGAGTGCTAACGGGCACGGGGTGACGAGAATGTTCTGGAACTGGGTAGAAATGACGCTTGCACACCATTGTGACTGTACGAAATACCACCGAATTGTGCACTTTTCAGTGGTCTGCGTTATGTAAAGTTCACCTCAATAAAAAGTAGTGAGGGATGGGGGCACCTCGGGTGGCTCAGGCGGTTAAGCATACGACTCTTGATTTCGGCTCGGGGCATGATCTCACGGTCACAGGATCAAGTCCCACATCAGGCTCTGCACTGACGGCATGGAGCCTGCTTGGGATTCTCTCTCTCTCTCTCTCTCTCTCTCTCTCTCTCTCTCTCAATCAATCAATCAATAAACAAACTTTAAAAAAACGAGGGATGGAATAGAGCAGTTAAGAAAACAGATCAACCCCGATACTGCTGGGAAGATTGAGGAAGTAGGGAGTCGGGTTTTGCATGCACAGTGGTGGGTGCTGCCCAGGGCCCTGACCTAGCCAGACCCCGGATAGAGAGGGCTACCGTGGGGGCCTGGGGAGGCCACTCGGAGCTGGCACACCCGCGGGCCTGCAGTGCCTGGGGTGATCCGTGCCGTCAGGAAAGTGAAAGGAGCCTTTCGAACTGCATTTCTGAATTAGATTCAAGAGGAACCAGCCTACCAGTTAAGCACCGGACTGCCGGGTTCAAATCCAGGCTCTGCCACCAACTCAGGCTTTGGCTAGAGCCTTCCACACACACCGCCCCCCATGCTGTGCCTCAGGTCTCCAGGGGACAGTGACAGGACCTGTGGCCACAGGGTCACGGGGAGAACTGAGCTAGTCTGCGGCTGTGGCTGAGAACACTCGGTAAGACCCCGTGCTGGCTGCTGGGCTTCTGTCTCTTAGCTCAGTGGGCGCGACCACTTACAGACAGGCTTGAAAAGAAGCCATGGTCTGTACCTTGTCGCGCTGCCCAGCCCGGCCCGCCTCTTCCCCAGGGGCAGCAACAGCCCCCGCTCGGTCCCAGAACATGGCAGGGTGGCGGCAAGACCTCGCACCCATTCGCCACTGCCCGGGAACCTCAGCTGGATCGAACCACAGCTAGCCTGTAACGCGATGCCCGCTCCCTGAGGCTGGAGAACCCCCTGCCTGGGAGTCCCACCGCAGGGTAGGTGTGTTTTTATCCGGCAGGATATACTTATCAGCTAGGGCCAGGAGAGGGGAAACCCACTGACAATTCCAGCCTGGCCAGATTCTCCAGATTCTCCGTGAACCCAGTGCAGCCCTGAGGCAGGGAGGGAGGACGAAGAAGAGACATCACCTGCCTGGGGAGTCGGCTCCCCTTGCCGGTCTCCCCTGCGCCCTCGAAACTGCCCAGAGACTTGGTGGCCAACAGCCACGTAACACCTACCATCCCAGTGACGGGTCCTGTGCGGCTGGTTCCCCTCACAACATTCTCTCTTAACAGATGGGAAGGTCACAAGCCGTTTGAGTTCCTTGGTCCAAGTCATGTGGCTGATCCGAGGCAGAGCTGGGGGTTTGGACCCAGGTCTGTCTGATACCGCGGCCTGTGTTTTTTCGACAAGTGTCCTTGTGCTCTGATCCCATCTCTTTTTGTCATCAGACACAATACCGTGGGACTGGCACTCACGAAGTGTCCCCTCCAGTGGCCCCCCCCCCAGCACCTGGCCCCAAGACGTGGCCAGAAGAGGCGGCTGTGCTCAGGGCACCCGCCCCCCAACTTCAGCAGGCTCGCTCTGCACAAAAGCCTCGGGGTACCTTAACTCCCATGGCAGATGGGAAGATGCCGGCCGTACCCCAAGTACATTCACGTCCTGATCCCCAGACCAGTGAGCTAACATGGCCAAGAGAGACTCCGCAGATGTGATAGATGAGTTAAAAGTTCTGAGATGGGGAGATTATTCTGGATTATCCAGGCGGGCCTCATGCCATCACAAGGGCCCTTGTAACAGGGAGGCCAAAGGGGCAGACAGAAGACGGTGCAAGCAAAGCAGCAGGGGTTGGAGTGACCCCGGGCTCCAGGCCAAGGAGTACGAGCAGCCTCCCCAAAGCTGGAAAAGGCCAGGAGGTGGATTCTCCCCCACCCCCCACCCCCCAGCAGCCTCCCACAGACAGACAGCCGTGCGACCCCTTGGTTTCAGCCCAGTGAGCTCCTTGTTGGACTTTCCACCTCCAGAACTGCAAGATAATAAATGTGTGTTGTTTCAAACCGCTTGGCTTGTGTCCTTTGTTACGGCAGCCATGGGAACTCCCATTATCCCAACTTCTAGGAGTTCAGATTTGACTAGTCCGGAGCGGCCCAGGAATGGGCCCCGGGGGGCCCTAACGTGCAGCCAGAGCCGCGAACCATCCATCTTTAGACATCTTGGAGATGATGCACCTGCTTCCACTGCTGGCCAGATGCAGCCAAGACTTTCACTGGCCAGAGTTCGCTGGTCCTACTCCCTACACCTGAGCCACTCACACTTTCTACTCTACCGAGGCTCTACTACAAGTCCCTGGGCCCACCTGAGTTCCCGGAGGCCTCTCCTTACCCAGGCTTCCTTCAGACAGCATCGAGGACCAGGGATCTCGACAGACAGCCCCTCCTGTCTTCATCGTTGATCTCTGCCCATGCCGCTCAACTTCTGTAAAAAACCCATCCCCCCCAAATCCTAGCTCCCTCCCTTTGCAGTCTGCTTTCTCTGTCTTTGGAAATCCCACCATGTTCCCCCGCCCCTCAGCTTAAAAACCCTTTGCTGTTGTCCCCCACCTTGAGAAGGAAACCTGACCTTCATGCTCTAGGCTCTGAAGCACTGCAAGGTGTCCCTTACCCACTGCTCCAGCCTCATTTTATGCCACTTGACACGCCCTCCGTCCGGCCACGGGAGCCCTCTGTGACCACAGGGCATTGGCACATGCTGTGCACCTTCACCTACCAGTCTTGCTGGCCCCTCATCCCTAAGGGTGTGTTATCAATGGCACCGCTTTATGGAGAGCTTCTCTGTTCCCCTCCCCCCGCTCTGTATCAGGAGGACCCAAGATGCCGAAAAGGCCTAAGGGATTCCAAAGCGAAGCAAGAGGTATAGAGAGTCCACTGCTGACTCTTTACAAATACAAATAACACACAAACAGCCAAAAGCGGGCTCTTCTCGGTTCACCTTTCAGGTTGGGGCGATGTTGCACTGTCCTCTTCAGCTCTCCTGTCAGGGCAACAATAGCTCACGAGTCTTGAGTGGGAACAGACGCCCAGCCCCAGGGTAAGCAATCAGTAGGGAGAGCCAGCTAGTGGAGGCGGCCACCGGTCACTGTGCTGCCTTGTGGAAATGGGGTCCAATGTTGCCATGCATCCTGACTTTTCCAAAGAAGCTGGGAAACCTGGAGGAAAGGCTCTGGTTTCTGCATTTATTATTATTTTTTTTAATGTTTATTTTATCTTTGAGAGAGAGAGACAGAATGCAAGCAGGGGAGGGGCAGAGAGAGAGAGAGAGAGTGACAGAATCCAAAGCAGGCTCCAGGCTCCGAGCTGTCAGCACAGAGCCCAACGTGAGGCTCGAACCCCGCGAGATCATGACCTGAGCCGAAGTCAGACGCTTAACTGACTGAGCCACCCAGGCGCCCCAAGCTTCTGCATTTAAAGTTAATTCCATTTTTCAAAGAAGTATAACACCGTTCCGATCAAACAGATATGTCTATGGGCCTGGTTTTGGCTTCTTCCCTATTTCGTCCCCCGGTTTATGTTTTTCCTAGCCTGGGATAAATTAAAAAACATGGCCATGTGATTTTGCGGCTGCTGCCACCAAAAAACGGGAGTTCATTTTGCTGCGTCCTGAATCTGGGCCGGTCAGTGACTCACTCAGCAGAGCCTGGCAGAAGTGACCATGAGCTAGTTCCAGAGCCGGGCCCAGAAACGTTCCAGCCATCATGTGGGGAAGCCCTCAGGCTAGACTGTCAGATTAACGGGGGGCAGGAGGAGATGCCGTGAGCCCCTCTGAAGCCCTCCAGCCCCCGGTCAAGCCGCCCGATGCCTGCTGATTCTACAGGTGACCTCTGACAAGATCCGCAAAAAGAAGCTCCCCGCTGAGCCCAGCCCAAGTTGCAGAACTGTGAGCAAATGAATGGTGGTTCTTTGGGGCCGTGTGTTTTGGGAATGCTTGTTATGCAGCAGCAGATAACTGACACATAGCCCTTATCACAGCCTTTGGCCACCTTTGCTTCTGTTTTGTCTCTCTGCCCTGTGCATCCCACTCCCCACACACTCCCTGGATGTGGGCTCCGTTAACCCCCAGACCTTGTCTTTCCTGTTCCCTGTTGGGTTCCCAGTGCCTCCTATAACACCCAGTGGGTGCTCAATACATACTCACTGGAAAAATGAATAAGTAAACGTTTAGGTCAGGAAACATTTGTAATGCCCGCCCTGCGTCACACGACACCAAGCTGGAGATGAGAGGTGACCCGGTAGCTGCAGAGGGACCTCGTAGCTTCCTAGACTCGTGGCTCATTTTCCGTTATATCCTCTTCTTTTAGTTTATATTCATTTTTTTGAAGTTTTATGTAGTTGGGGTGCTGGGAGATTCAGTCGGTTGAGTGTCCGACTCTTGATTTCAGCTCAGGTCATGATCTCGGCTCAGGTCATGATCTCATGGTTTGTGGGTTCGAGCCCCACACCGGGCTTACTGCTGTCAGTGCAGAGCCTGCTTCACAGTCTCTGTCCCCTTCTCTTTCTGTGCCATTCCCGCTCACGTGCTCTCTCTCACTCTCAAAAATGAATAAATATTTAAAAAGATAAAGTTTTATTTATTTATTTTGAGAGAGGGAGAGAGACAGAGCACAAACCAGGGGGAGGGGCAGAGAGAGAGAGGGAGAGAGTCTCATGCGGGCTCTGTGCTGTCCCTATGTGGGACTGAGACCCACGAACCATGAGATCCTGACCTGAGCCCAAATCAGAAGTCGGACACTCAACCCAATGGAGCCACCCAGGTGCCCATCTGTTAATTTAAGTAGGGCTTGCACTCAAGACACCGAGATCAAGAGTCGCATGGTCTGCTGAATGAACCTGCCGTGAAGCCCTGATTTTCTTATTTTAAACAGATAATTCAGGGAGGTCCCTTAGACCCCTGGCTGCCGTTTCAGCCGCATCCCATCGGGCGAGCAAACCAAGTACAGGAGGTAAGGCTGCATGCCTGGGCGGTTGGACACGCATCCTGCAGGGCTCGCCCCTCCGTCGCGTTGTCTTTAAATGGGGACAGAGGCTAACATCCACCTGAAAGGCTGCCAGGAGGCTCACCCGAGACGCCCGTGGTGCCCGCATACCCCGTCCCCCGCCTGGCCCGCGCAGGGGCATGGGAAATCCAGGTCCCTTCGTGTCTTTGGAGGAGATGCTCGCATCCTAGCAAGGGACGGGTCTGGTTGTGGTGCCGGCTACGTTTCCTCTCTGTCAGCCCCCAGCCCCTCCCCTCAGGGGCCGCAGGCCTTGAGCCTTGCCAGCTACACCCGCCCCCCTCGGTGACTCGGCCACAGGCCACCTCCAGAAGGACACTTCCGGTCACCTCCTGGACCACCCCCGTCACAGCCGCCAGCCTGACTACCGAGTTGCGGCCACCCCTTAACGCGTCCTCTCTTCCGTTGCTGATCCTCACAAAAACCTGTGGGGTATTTTCAGACGAGAAAACAAAGACCTAGAGAGTTGAAGTCATCTGTAAAACGGAAGGAGCCAGCGTGTGTCACGGGACAGGGATTTGAGTGACTTGGAAGGGGTGGACCCAGACCAGAGCCACAGGCCGGAGCTCAGAGGCGTCTGCCCACCCCCACCCCCTCGCTGAACCTGAATTTCTCCTCCTGGCACATCCCAGGGAAACCAGGGGCCAGCAGCATGTGACTTAGAAGGAAACAGGGTGGGTCCCTTCTCGGGGATTCTCAGGAACTTGGCTCAGCCCCGGGCGGATCTCCCACAGCCCCCGGCGGAGGCAGGCCTGGGATGACTTCATGTTTGCATTAGACATTTTCAGGATGGGACAGAGCTCGTCTTTATTTCAGACCGATGACCTCGGTCTGAGTGGGTGACCTCCCTCCTACCTGATGGGAGGTGAGATCCAAACTCACCGGGATCCTGATGCCGGGTGAAGAGTGACATAGACCCAAAGGGCATCCGAGCAGCCCTCCAGCATTTCCTGACACCTGCTGGGTGCCACCCACTGTCCCTGGTGCCCTGGACGCCACCCCTGCCGTGGAAACTCTGGCCCGGTGCATCTAGCTTCTGCTTAAGCATTGGAATCACCTGGGGAGCTGTGACACCCACACTTGGGCTCCACCTGAGACCAACTGAGTCAGAACCTCTGGCGTGGGACCCACACGTTGACATTTTTCTAAAGCTCCCGGGTTGATTTGCAACCAGGGCCGAGAGCTACCACCTGGATGGATAAAAACCCACATTTGTTGAGCATTTATCTTGTACCTTGCTCTCAGAATTTTATATGTGTAAATATTATTTCATTTACTCTTCGCATGACCCCTCGGAGGTGAGTACTGTTACCCTTATCCCTATTTTACAGATGAGGAAACTGAGGCACAGAGTGGTGAAGTCATTTATCCAGCGCCAGAGAGTGGCAGGCCCAGGATTAAGTCCCAGAGAAGCCGATCACTGAGCCTGCACACTTAAACATCACACACTGCTGCCAGATGGGAAAGGACAGGCCTCTGTAAACCCAGACAAGAGAAAGATCTAGAAGTCAAAGTGGCCCACAGGCCAAATACGAATGTCCCTTTAATGGGAAAAGCAAGGGTGTTTTGGAGCGCGGAAATCCTTCACCTGTCACTCCCCAGCTGCTCGACCCCTGAGCAAGGAAATTAGCCTTTGCATGCCTCAGTCTCCCCGTGGGAGAATGAGTGCTTATTGCCGCATACAGAGCTGGTGAGATGGCAAACGGAAAACACCTGACACCGAGCCTGGCCAGTAACGTGGAGGCCGCTCAGTAAGGAGTCATTCTGCCTCTGCCTTTCTCCCCCCACCTCCACATGTCTCTCCTGCCGTTCCCCAGAGAGAAAACCCGAAGGGGGTCTTTTTGACCTACTGGGTCTCCATAAAGTGCTGCCAGCCTGAGGCTCACCCCACAGAGCTGACGTGGGTTGGCTTTGAAAAGATGCTGTGAGCAGAAGCTCTTCATCCCCACCCAGGAAATGACCTTGCCGATCACAGAGACAGATTCGCCCAAAGCCCTCCTCACTTCCAGGCAGTCCTGTCACTCTCGGGAGTGAGGGGTTCCAGGATGCCTGGGGATCCTTGACCTTCCACTCAGTAGTGCTAAGGGCCCTGCAGGAACTCGGGGTACACACGTACCAGGCCCGATGTCATTTGCACTGAGCCCTCCTCAGCCGCCTCTCAGACAAGGAGCTACCAGACAGAGCCGCTCCGGGGGATAGCAGAAGGTAAGCAGCTTTCGAAAGCGCGCGAGCCCACTGCCTCCGGGATGAATGAGGGGTCCTCAACGTAATAGGCAGGGCCTGTGTTCTGGCTCAGCTGAGGGGGCCGGCACGGGAAAGGAGAGCGCGCTGACCTCGGGGTCCAGCCCAGGGTTTGACCAGAGTCCGCACCTGCCGAGCTGTGTGGCTTTGGGCATGGCGCTTAGACTGTGGGAACCTCAGGTTTCTCATCTGAAAAATGGGCTGGATAATAGAAATGAGGATTAAGCTAAGTAATGAACGTGGGGCACATCATGGCTACTCCATCAGTGATAGCTGTAGCCCTATTTATCACTCAAATGCATATCCAAAAATAGAAGGAGTAATTCTAGTCATTAAAATAACTCTTAGGGGCACCTGGGTGGCTCAGCCAGTTAAGCATCTGACTTGAGCTCCGATCATGATCTTAGGATTTGTGAGTTTGAGCCCCGCGTCAGGCTCTGCGCTGACAGTGCAGGGCCTGCCCAGGATTCTCTCTCTCTCTCTGTTTTCCCCTGCTTGCGATTTCTCTCTCTCTCAAAATAAATAAATAAAAACTTAATAAATAAAAAACAAAATAACTTTTATACAATGATTATCATGGGCTTCTGTGAATCAGTAGCCAGTAAAGAGTATGATATCTGATAATAGTCAATAGCCAATAAATAACATCCAATGTCTAACAAATAATACTGAATAAAATATCCATAATAAGTAGGAGTAGTGGTTGTATCCCTTCAAAGAATATCCAATAAGTATGTTGGAGCAATAGTTATACCCATTAAAATAATTTTAATACCATTATTACCGTGGGCTACTATGAATCCGATATCCAGTAGATAATACCCAACAGCCAATAAAATACGTAGTGGTAGCAGTCATATCCATTGAAATAATTGTAATCCTGTAATCACCGCGGACTATTGTGAATCCTAAGAGATGCCATAAAAGATGGCTTGTGGGACGGACAGAGTCGGGGGTGCCCACAGGGCAGACACAGGGGGACACAGGATCTGAACCGGAAACCATAGGCTTATCTGCCGCATCCTTTCTCATCGCTGGGGGACCGGCCACCTTCTCCCTGTGACTGTCTGCCCCTCCCCACCCGCGGAGAAAGGAGACCCTCTTCCCAGCCTGCCCCCTCCCTGCCATAGACCCTAAAAATCAATTCCCGAGGCATGTCCAGTCTCAGCCCATTAACGGTGGAAGCGGCCGGCAGAGGGCGCCCCAAACCCACAGGGCCAGGGGCTCCTACCAGCAGGGCGAGGGAGTCCTCTGGGTCCCTACCCCGGCTGGTGTCCAGGGGAGGAGCAAGGTCTCTGGTTTCGCTCTCTCACCTCTCAGCCAGGTTTCCCCAAGGGGACCGCGGGACTCTGGACAAGACTGGGTGATTCTTGCCGGTGATGGTGGAGGCACGAAGGGTGGGGTGGTCCCCATCGAGGCTACCCCTGACTCTGGGGGGTTTGAGCACCGGGTTTGCGGCTGGAGCATCTGGCTTAGAGGCTCCAGGCCCAACAGAAGAACCACAGTCCTTTGTCCCTGTGTGTGGTCAGGCAGACCCCGGATGGTCCATGCGTTCTCCCTTAGCACACGCCCAATCTGGGACCTGTCAACAATGCCCCCGAAAGAGCTCTAGAATCTCTCTGAGAGGCAGGTGCCTTGTGGCCACAGTGGTCACCTTGGTGCCCACGGCAAGGGCTTAAGTCGTCCGTTTCCTTTGTCTGTAAAAACGGTGACCATCATCCCGATGGACCTGCCAGAGAGGTTTGCTGCAGGACCGTGTGGCTGATGCCTGCAAGGACCGTGGGCTACAGAAGGCTTGCGCTTGACCACTCTCCTCGACGCCCACTTGCTAATCCAGGCCACTCTCCTCTGCCCCCACCCAGACAGGACACGACAGGCCACCTCTGTCCCCCACCCCCACCCTCCAGACAACTCAGGCCACCTTCGTCCACCCTCACAGCCCCTGCTGTCATTTCTTGCCCCTAGACAATCTGGGCCACCATCTTCTTCCCCTGCTCGACCCCCCCGGCTCCTGAATGACCTCCCCGCCTCTAGGCTCAGCCCCCACCCCCATCCACTGTGTACCCTGTAGCCAAAATGACTGCTCTCTTATTTATTTGTTTATTTTTTTTAATTGTTTAATGTCTACTTATTTTTGAGAAAGAGACAGAGGGTGAGCAGGGGAGGAGCAGAGAGAGAGGGAGACACAGGATCCGAAGCAGGCTCCAGGCTCCGAGCTGTCGGCACAGAGCCTGATGCGGAGCTCGAACCCACGAGCTACGAGATGGTGACCTGAGCCAAAGTTGGACGCTTAACTGACTGAGCCACCCATGTGCCCCAGTGTTTATTTATTTTTGAGAGAGAGAGAGAGAGAGAGAGAGAGAATCTTAAGCAGCACGGAGCCTGACCTGGGGCTCGATCCCACCACCCTGAAATCATGACTTGAAGCAAAATCAAGTGTCGGGCACCTAACCGACTGAGCCGCCCAGCGGCCCCCAGAATGACTTTTCTCAAATGCAAATTTGATCACATCACTTCTTGCTCAACACCCACCAAGGGCCTCCCATGAAATTGGGGATGAAGGTGCAGCTCCTTGATGTGACCCCCTTGGTCATCTGGCCAATGTCCGGCTCATCCCTCTAAGTGACAGGGCATGACCATGGGGGTCCCAGGCAGGTTGGAAATAGGAAACTCCTCTTGATAGTTGTTAAATATGTGCACTTTGGTCCCAGAGGACCCTCCGTTGTTTGTTAACAGAAAGGACCTCTCTCTCTCTCCGGGTGAATACAAGAGTGTGGACTCAATCCGGGTAGCCTGACGACTGACCCGGAAGGGTCTTTCATTCGGCATTTCCCGCCCGCGTTGGTGGATGATGCAGTCGTCCTCACTCCTGACACACTGCGTCTTGGGTAGATTCTGTGTCAAAGTCTTTTCCACCGTAGAGGGCCTCTGTCTTCCCGACCCGAACGGGGGCAGCCGCGTACACGCAGCCGGTCTCAGAGCCGCGTCCTCACCCGAGATGCGTACATGAGAACACAGGTGGGTCAACACCAGCCAGAGGTGCCCTTGCCACGCCCACCTGAGGGCACCGTTTCAGAGGGGCCCGTGTGACCTTCCGATCCCCCTGGCCTGAGTCACTGCCACATGACTGATTCGTTCCCGAGGCACGCGGGCTTCTTGGTGGGTGCCCCGAGGGCTGGCCGCCGCGTCCATTCGGCCCTGGCTCGCCCTCGCGAAACCACCTGCCCGTCTCCTGACTCCGGGGCTCGCAAACATTCAGACCTGCCGCCTCGCTTATACAACTGATACTTGGTCATGTGACTTTCCGTCCCGAAGTTGAATTTATAGGTGTGTAATTCACCTGTATGTGTGGTTTCCAAAACGACACGATGCCCTGCTTATGATCTCAAGGGGAAGGATTAAAAGGAAACTAACTGACCATCAAGTCGTATGTGAGAATGCTGGACCCCCTCAAAGATACAAAGAAGGAATCGGAAGCTTGGCCCCGTTCCAGCATCCCCAGGAAGGCCGCGACCACAAAAGCAGACGGTCACAGGTGTACGTGTGGGTGAGGCCGTGGGTGACGTGGTTTTTGGAAATGGCGACCAGCTCTTGGTCAACGTCCAAAAGAAACAAAGAACAACCTTCCCTCCGCTGACACGGTGGTTGCAGTCCCGGAAAAGTCGGCGACTATAAAACTGGGCAGGGAAGAGAAATTTGCATTTATATGTAAAACGAAATTGGATTCTAGACGCAGATAACGTCTGGCAGGGACTCACCTACACGAGTGCCGCCCCGTGAGGCGTCGGACCGTCCTGCGGGACTCGGACCCGTTCTTCGTCAGGGAGGCCTGGCCAGCACGGGGCAGCACAGGTAGCCTTCCTGCCCACTGCTGCCACCGAATGCCTGTGGCCCCCACACACGTGTCGTCGGGACGAATTTCCAGCCTTCGGAGGGGCAATCGTGCCCCCAGGAAAACAACAGCGGGGGAGGGGGGCAGACCGTCCACCGGCTCCCTCGCCGTTTCACCGAGGGGTTACTCTTTCTGCAGGTTTCACGTAGTTGTCATTCCTCCGGGAAGCCCACCCTGACTGCCAGGCTGGGTGACCGCCCTTCTCGGTGCCCCCGGGAGGCCAGGAGCCTTTGGCCTTCACCTCTGCCCCCCAGGTCAGCCTGAGTGCCTGGCAGACGAGAGGCGCTCCATAAATTCTCATCCAAGACGGGATCCTGGTAGTGGTTCCTGCCTCTGTGCTGAGCTCACTCGATCCTCCTAACAGCCCAGGAAGTATTCTTATTCCTGTTTCGGACGAGGGAACGAGGCTCAGAGAGGTCAGGTGACGGGCCCCAGGTCACACAGCGAACCAGGACACGAGTCTGGAGTGTCAGGTCCCCTAGAGAGGCATCTTCCCGTGGGTCTCCCCTGCCGCCCTGCTCAGCACACCCAGCGGCTTCTCCACCCCAGACACATTCGCCGGGACGCCACCGGCCCCAGGGGTGACCCTGCCCTGCTGGGGTGTCCGGCACCCGCCCAGCCCACACCCACAGGCTCCCTGCACCTGAACACAGCAGCGTTCCCGCCTCCCAGCCTCCCCCTCCGTCCCCGCCACCCCAGCTCACCCGTCCTGCTGGAGGGCAGCGCCTGGAAGGTGGGGCCCAGGCCTTGCTCACCCCTGGGGCCTAGCCCCAAGGGGGGGCCGGCACAGAGCCGCACCTGTAGCCCAGGGGTGACCAATCATGTGGGGGTCCCCACAGCTGGCCGGGCTCCGGGTCAGCCGAATAACTACGAACGCACGCCAGGCAGTGGAGGGGGCAGAGGGGCAGGCAGGGGCGTCTGGAATCTTCCCCGAAATTGCAATTGCGGAGAAGGATGCTGACATCCGGCTGGCCCGGGAGGCAGGCAAGGCTCAGCGTCTAAGTGTCAGTGCCCCCTGCCCCCCGAACAGGGTCGGCTCCACAGGCTTCGACGAGCTTCCAGCCGCAAATGGATGAGGGGTTGCCCTGTACTGGTTGTGGTGGGTGAGGGGCAGGGAGGACCGTTTGTGGAGCCGCGGGGCCACCCAGCAAACGGCCCGGCCGTCTTCCTTGCGGGGTCTATTCCATAGCTACAGAGACACGTGGCTGCTGATTTCTCCTCTCTGTTCCTCCGTTTCGTCACCTGTACCTGAGAGTTTGGGAGCAGGTGATCTTCAAGGTCTCTTGTGCCTTTTATGTTGTAGGATTCGTCCAACAACAATTTTGGAGCACCTACTAAGTACCTGGAGAGTGCGATGCATCCCAGAACAAAATTAAAGGGCCATCCTACCTAAGATCAAACCCTCCCCACTCCCTGGCCTCCCTCCAGCCCACTTGATTTTTACTTAGCTTTTAACAGCACCTGAAATACCTTTGATTTCACGCAGGTGTCTCCTTTGCCACGTGTCTCTGTCCGCGGCAACGGGAGCAGGGTCAGCACATAGTAGGCACTCGATAGATACACACTGAGGGGCGCCTGGGTGGCTCAGTCGGTAAGCGTCTGATTTCGGCTCAGGCCGTGGTCTCACGGTTTGTGAGTTCGAGCCCCATGTCCGGCTCTCTGCTGTCCGCGCAGAGCCTGCTTCGGATCCGCTGTCCTCCCCCACCACCCCCGCCCCCGACTCTCCGCCTGCATTAGACGCTCTGCGTGGCATCTCGAGTACGAACCCACAAGGACACACAGTGAAGACCATCTTTTTAGAGTGAGCTGTGATCCTCACGATATTCCTGTTACCTCTTTTGCGCCTCCTCAAACCCGCAAGAGGTTGTGTAGGAGGCCAGGTTAGCGCTGCCTTCCAGAGAAGGCAATCTGTTCCCAGACCGCAAGCAACCGGTCTCCGGGATTGTGGGCACGTTCCTCAGCTGCTACCAGCCGAACCCTCCCAGCACAGTGAGCAGCTTCCTGGATGTTGTGGATCTTTTATTTTCGTACTCTGTGCCTTTGCACCTGCGGTTCCCTGCGCCTGGGAAAACCCTTCCCCAGCCCCTCCCTCCCTGCCAGGCACATCCCTGCTCTTCTTTTGGGCTCTGTGGAATGAGCGCCTTAACTCTGACCTCCCTGCAGCATCCTGGACGCCGGCCCGTCCCGGCACAGCATCCGTGTAAATGACCAAGTAGACGCCTGCTCTCTGCCCACCAGGCTGGGAGCTCCTGGAGGGCGGGGCTGTGCCCAGGGTCTCACCGGCTCAGCCCTCGGACGTTCTGCCTTCCAGGTGGATGCGAGACCAAAAGCAGAGCAAGGTCGAGGCGGGTGCCAGGTGCCCATGGCGGGCCCGGACAACACAGCCCCCCGGCAGGCAGGCAGGCGGGCGGGCTGGCCAGCCACCAGCACTTGGTGGACAACCTGCTGGGCGAAGGCGTGCACATGGCTGCCAGAATCCCATCTGCTGCTGGAAGGTTCCTGGGAATCCCGTTGTACCGACTCTTTGTACTGAACACAATTTTTTTTTTTTTTGGTCACTCCACCCGAAACCTCTTCAAAAGGAAGTGTCTAGCTCTCTGTAGGGGATCTCCTGACCCATCGTTCCTTTTTAATGTTTAATTTTTTCATTAAATTTTTTTAATTTTTAAACTTCTTAATTTTTAAAAGTTAGGGTATAGTTAACATACCGTAAAATGAACACATCTTAAGCGTACCGCTCCGTGATTTTTTATACATGTCTCCTCTGAGAAACTACCACTGAGATCAACATGTAAAACTCGACCCCCGGGCCGCCCATCTCCCCTCCCAGTCAGTAACCCCCAAGGTAACCCCCATTCTGACCCACCCGGCAGGCCGTCCACCAGGCGGGCCAGCACGTTTTCCAGGGTTACCCTAAAAAGTGACGACGCGGTGAGGGGCTTAATACAACAGAAACTGCCCTCTTACAGTCTGGAGGCAAGAGTCTGAAATCAAGGCGTGGGCAGGGCCAGGCTCCCTCCGAAGGCTATGGGTTGGGCGGGGGGTGGGGGGGAGGGGTCCTCCTCATCTCTTCCAGCTTCTGGTGGTGCTCCAGGTGCTCCTGGGCTTGTGACCACATGCCTCCCACCCCTGCCCTGATCCTCACATGGCTGCCATCTTCTCCGCCAGTCTTCTCTGTGTGTCTTTTATAAGGACATTTGTTATTGGACTTGGGGCCCACCCAGGTAATCCAGGTTGACCTCATCTGGAGATTCTGAAGAGACTCTTTTTCCAATAAGGTCACAGTCACGGGTTCTGGGGGTTAGGATGTGAACATATCCTTTTGGATTCACCACGAAAAGTTTTTTTTTAATGTTTATTTTTGAGAGAGAGAGAGACCGAGAGACAGAGCGGGAGCAGGGGAGGGGCAGAGAGAGAGGGAGACACAGAATCGGAAGCGAGCTCCAGGCTCTGAGCTGTCGGCACAGAGCTGGACGCGGGGCTTGAACCCCCGAACCGTGAGATCATGACCTGAGCCTAAGCCAGACGCTTAACTGGCTGAACCACCCAGGCACCCTTTGATTCACCATTTAATTCACGGCAGTCACCAAATGCAGAGTGGAGGTGACTGCCTTCCCGTCCTTGTCTTCCACAGAGTTCCAACGTGTCCTTCCAGAGCCAGTCCCTGCCTGTGTAAGAGGTGTGGTGTGTGTGTGTGTGTGTGTGTGTGTGTGTGTGTGTATGTGTGAGATTTTTCCACAAACTGCATTCTCTACACACTTCTGTACTTGGCCTTTCTTAATGCATCTTAGTAATCATCCCATGACCATACAGCTGACCTACTCCTCCTAACAGCTGTATAGTCCTCCTTGGGTGGGTGCACCCGCCTTATTTAGCCATTCTCCTCTCGATGAATATTCTGAATATTCAGGTTGCTTCCAATCATCTGCCATTCCCACCGGTGCACCCAAGACCGTCTTGGCAAGTGGTGGCTTTGACAACGTGCATGAGCCTATCTGTGCAGAAAATCCCCAGCTTCGCTTCTTTGGTTTATGAAAGACAGCGTAAGGGGATTAAAACCAATCTTTAATTAAAAAAAAAAAAATCTTCCCTTGTCCCCATCACACCTACCGCTCTCTGCGTCTTCCCTGCCAGCCTGGTCCTCAACCGGAAGCATTTTGCGAAGTTACAGGCGTATCATTTTTATTCTGTTCCATAAGATACCCCTTGATGTCGTACGGGTTTTCCGTGTCATCCGCAGTCATCAAAGTTACATTTTTTGTGGCTGTGTGACAGTGTCCCTGGCCAGACAGGTCGTGATGTACGAAGCCATTGCCCTGTGTGGACTCTTCGGGTTTATTTTCTCTTCCAGAAAACTCTGCGGGGAACCGTTTCTTTCCAGTAGCTTTTTAATTTTTTAAAAAAGGATAATTTCCTTAGAATAGTTTTCCAAGCCTAATATTATTCAGTCAAAGGGTAGGAACAACTTCGCAGTGTTAGCCACAAGCTGCCAGATTGCTTCCCCAAGGAGCCCGTCTGCCTGGTCCTGACACGAGACCCCAGGTGGCTGGGCCTGCCTCACTCGCCAGCCCCGACCCGACATCGATGGCTAACTCTAACTGCTCGGATCCGAAAGAAGACGTGGGGCTTTCCTCCCTCTGTTTTCCCAGTTGGCCAGCTCAGGCGGGAACTCTCGGACCCCACCCGCCCCCAGCGCCTCCTGACATGAGCGGGTGAGGGTGGGAGGTAGCATTCTGGCCACACCTGAGTTTGAACATTTTCCATGTATTTGTTTACTCTTTGCATCTCCTCCTGGGCCCTTGTAGGTTTACAGGCTCTGGGATTTGCATGCCTTTTTTGCTGGAAACTGGGTTCATTTTGTCTTGCCAGCAGCTTCTCCTTTGGCATATTTTTGTTCTTCTCTTTCCTGTTAACACGATGTGAAAGGTGTATCTGGATTTTTCTGTCTCTTTATAAAAGAAAAAATAGGGAGAGAAAATTGCTATCTTGTGCTGCTCCTTTTCAAGTCTGTGTGCGTGCATGTGTGCATGTGTGTGCATGTGTGTGTGCGTGCATGTGTGTGTGTGTGTGTGTGTGTACTCAGAAATACGGGTAAAATACTTCTTTCTGACATACTGCTCGTCTTGTATACGGACAAACCTTTGTGATGTCTGCCGGGAGAAGGGGTGCAGTGTGCCTGGAAAAGTGTCACGAATTAAGGAGCATGTACCCAGACTCTCGTGTGCAATTTTGCTTGGGGCCCACCCCGCCCCTCACCTAGCGGGCAATGTTTGTTGGACGCGTGAATTTTGCCGTATTTCCCTCAATTCTTTTTAAGAAGCGTAACATTCTAGGTAGAGCTAAAGGCCCTGAGTTCAGGGGGGCTGTTTTGGATCCAGGTTTTCCTTCTCTCTGCAGGGATACATCACCCCTCTCCTGCGCGTCTCTTCCCATGCGTGTTTCGGTGTGACCACCGTTCACGTACGCCTGTGAAAACCAGCGTTTTCGTGTGTCCACATCTACGTCAACGGTACTAAGCTGTCTGCACGGCTCTGTGGCTTGCTTTGCCCACTGCTTATGCTCTTATGTAGTTCCCCACTGGGTGCGTGGACCACAGTTAATGAGCCACTCTTTGGTCGATGGCTGTATTGGCTTTCTAGGGCCACCACGGTAAAAGTATCACAGGCTGAGCGGCTTAAACAACAGAAATTTATTCTCCCACAGTTCTGGAGGCTGGAAGTCCAAAGTGAAGGTGTTGTCAGGATGAGTTCCTTCTGGAGGTCAGGAGGGGACAATCTACTCCAGGCCTGGTGGCCTCGGGCGTTCCTGGGCTCCCAAACGCCGTTCTCCCCGCCCGGAGTCTACCCATTGCTTTCTCTCCGTGCATTTCTGTCTCTGTGGCCAAATGTTACCGTTTTCATAAGGACACCAGTCTTGTTGGATTAGGACCCACTTATATGACCTCATTTGAACTCAATTAACTTTTTGAAGAACTGTCTCCAAATAAAGTTACATTCAGAGGCACTGGGGATTAGGGCCTCAACGTGTGAATTTGGAGGTCATCTGGGTGGCTCAGTCGGTTAAGCATCCAACTCTTGATTTCAGCTCAGGTCACGATCTCATGGTTCGTGAGGTCAAGCCCTGCGTCTGGCACTGCATTGGGCATAGAGCCTGCTTAAGATTCTCTCTCTCCCTGTCCCTCTTCCTCTGCCCTTCCCCCACTCTCTGTCTCTAAAAGAAAAAAAAAAAAAAAAAAGAAAGTGTTACCTCTCATGTCACATTGTAGGAATTCTTTGTAAATCCTGGATCCCAGCCTGCACTGCAAGACATTTCTGCTGGTCTTTAGCTCATCTTTATACTTGTTTATTCTTTGATGTGCAGAGGTTTTTCATTTTAATGTAGTCAAATGCTGCAAGCACCAAGGTTTATCTGGTTAAGAAATCCTTCCCTACCCCAAGGTCATAGAAATAATGCCTTATATTTCCTACTAAATCACTCCAAGTTTTGTTTCTCAAGTCCTGGCCTCAGTCCACCTGGAATTTGTCTGTGTGTGTAATGTGTGAGAAGAGTCTAATTCTGTTTTCCCAGACGGATTGCCAGTGGCTGTCCCCTCCCCATTCCACACTCTGGGATCCCTGGTGGACCCAGGCCCCGCATCCAGTTCCCCGACATCAGCATCCGTGGCATACCTGGGGACCACCCTCTGACAGAGCAGAGCACCCAACACAGTGACACCTGTGCCTGTCCCCAAGGATGAGCCCAGCTGGAGCCTGAACGCTGGGTGCATCCTTCTGGAAGGGGCTGCAGGGACGGGCTCTGTATTAGTCTCCTGGGTCCGCCATAACATATTGCCGCAAACACGGGGCCTTAAAGTAACAGAAATGTATTCTCTCACAGTTCAGGGGGTCGGAAGTTTGAAGTCGAGGTATCATCAGGATTGTTTCCTTCTGGGGCCGGAAGGGAAGACCTATTCCACGCCTTGCGGCCATCAGCAATTCTTGTCCTGAGCCTGGAGATGCATCCCTCCAGTCTCTGCCTGTCTTTCTGCTCTCTCTGTGTCTGTGTCCCCTCCTCTTCTCTTCTAAGGATTGTCATTAGATTTAGGGCCCGCCCTAATCCAGGATGATCTCATCTTGAGTTCCAGAAGTTAATTACATTTACCAAAACCCTTTTCCCAAATAAGGTCACATTTGCAGATTCTGGGTAGACACCTCTTTTGGACACATTCAACCCCACTAAGTGGGGAGAAGAGTTTCTCCGACAGGGTGTGGGAAAGGAACAGACCAACACCTGTCTCCCTCACCAACATACGCTTCCTTCTGGCTCCCTTGTTCGGTGAATGGCACCGAGTCCGCCATTTTCTTTCATTTCCTCCTTCCACTCCCACATCCGGTGATGCGCTATCCCACCCCTGGAAATATATCTTAAGGAACTGGTTCAACAGCATTAAAAAAAAAAATCCTCTCTTTGTCATTGCTTTGTTACTAATATTGAGAGGGTGGAAACAGCCCCCAGGAGAGGAGGTAACTACTTAATTACTTCAGTAATATTTGATCATGCAAACTTACTGACGGTTTAGCGGTAGACACGGGAGAGAGAGGGCAGAGAACAAGATGATGGCTATTGCTACCCCCAGAGTGAGGAGGGAACATTCCCACGTGATGACCGGAAAGATCACATAATGTAAATTAGGACGGGGACCCTAAGCTAGCCTGAGTCTGTGAAGCTGAGTCGTGAGCGCTAAGTTGACTCTGGCAGACCAGGCAGAGACAGGAAGGAGCGTGCACCAAAATGGCAGGAAGGGCTTCACGTCCCTGGGACCCATGACTGGCCACCAAAGTCCGCAAAACATGGCAACACGGAATGGCTCGTGACTCAGTGAAAAATACAGCATAAAAGTGGATTTACAAGGGTGGCTGGAAAATAAAAATTGCCCTATGACCCAGCAATCCCACCTCTGGACATCTACCCATGTGAAAAACAAAAGAAAGAAAGAAAGAAACAAACAAACAAACAGAAAACGGGGATTCAGAGACGTGTGCACATCTATGTTCATAGCGGCATTACTCACAATAGTCAAAAGGTGGCGACAACCCAAATGTCCGTTGGTGGATAAGTGGATAACTGACATGTAGTGTATACATACGATGGCATGTTATTCATTTGCCTCAAAATGAAATTGCGGCGTGTGTTACAACTGGATGAATCTCGAAGACATTCCGCCTAGTGAAATAAGCTAGTCGTAAAAGGACGAACACTGTATGGGTCCCCTCACACGAGGCGCGAGAGCAGTCAGATGGCGGCTACGAGGCCCCAGGGATGGGGAATTAGTGTTTACTGGGGACAGAGTTTCAGTTCGGGAAGATTAAAGAGTTCTGGAGGTGGATGGTGTGGATGTACTGAACTTAACAGAACCGTGCAGTTAAAAATGGGTAAGGTGGCAAATGTTAGGTTGTGTGTATTTTACCATGATTTTTAAATTTTTATTTTATTTTTAAACAAAGTTTTAATGTTTATTTTCTGAGAGAGAGGGGAGACAGAGACAGACGGACAGAGAGACAGAGAGGGAGACACAGAATCTGAAGCAGGCTCCAGGCTCTGAGCTGTCAGCACAGAGCCCGACCCAGGGCTCGAACTCGTGGACTGTGAAATCATCACCTGAGCCGAAGTCAGATGCTTAGCCGACTGAGCCACCCAGGCGCCCCCATAATTTTTTTTTTTTTTTTTTTTTTTTTTACAAAGGACATCTAGCTCATTGGCAGAGAGCTGCCTGTCATTGAGAGCTCCTTTGTCTATTCAGCAAATCTTTATTTCTCTGTCAGGGGAGGTGGTGAGGGAAGCAGACAGGATTGCTGCCCTCCTGGGGGTCCAGGCGATAGGGACAGGCAGACCTTACTCAAATCACATCATCAAATACGTGCATGAATTTCCTGTCAGTTACTAGCTCTGTGACCTTGGACGATCCACTTCAGCTTTCTGAATTTGTTTCCTTCTCTGTGAAAATGGGGACAATCATATGCCCTGATAATGACGCTGGAGGGCCAGTGAGTGTCCTCTAAATGGCCCAGGCAAAGAGTGCTCGGCTTAGGGGCTGCTCTATATGGCTGAGTTCCTTTCTCATAGTTCAAAATCAGAAATCTATGCTTCAGGACGTACCAACATAATTTGTGTTCCATGGGGATGCAGACAGGCAGTGTATATATTTTGAAGGTATGCAAAATCCTTTTATACACACAGAGGTTCTAGGTGGGTATTCACCAGGGTGTGGGGAATGGGAGATAGGATGTCAGGTAGGACATTTTTTTTAATCGTATTAAGGGATTTTCTGGCTGGATGATCTCAGGCAAATAACCTGACGTCTTTTAACCTCAGTTCAGTTTCCTCAACTGTAAAATAATAATACCCACCTATAGAGCGTTTTGGTTTTTTGTTTATTGGGCTTTTTTGTAAGTCTATTTATTTATTTTGAGAGAGAGAGAGAGAGAGAGAGAATATCCCAAACAGCTCTGCATTGCTAGTGCAGAACCCGACTCAGGGCTTGAACCCAAGACCCGTGAGATCATGATCTGAGCCAAAATCAAGAGCCTGACGCTTAACCGACGGAGCTACCCAGGCGTCCCCCTATAGAGGGTTTTTTTAAATTCTTTATTATGGGCATTTCAACCCCCCACAAAAGAAGGAACCGTCCAACGGACCTCCATTAACCAGCTTCAACAATTGGCGATGTAATCGTCGATGGTGTTTCATCCGTCCTTCCTCCTGCTCACTATTTTAAAGCAAATCCCAAACAGACTCTTTAAAAGAGAATCACTACAATACCATGGTCACGCCTAAAAATTTTTTTCAACAATTTCTGAAGATCATCTAATATCTCATCAGTGGTTAATCGTCCTTGGCTGTCCCATAAATGCCTTTTTAATTTGATTTGCTTGAATTGGGATCTGCAAGGTCCACACATTATATCCTTTTCCCCAGCAATTTATTAAGACAATTTCCAAATGTCCAGCGAAAGTGGAGGAATTTTACCGTGGGCTCTGGCACAATCCCCCAGACTCCATCACTAACCCGTTACCGTGCTTTGTCACACGCCTACCCATCTGCCTGCCTCCCTCCAGTTGATAACACTTTTTTTAAGTCTTTTAAAATCTAAATACTATCCCCTCTCCCCTGTTTTTGCCTTGCCATTTATTTGCTGATGAAACTGTTTCATTTGTCCTGTGGAATTTCTCATTTGAGGATTAAATGAGCTAAGATGGACATTGTGCTCAGACTAGACCAGGTACCTAAGTAATAGTCATTACGATTTGCTTTTTAATTTATTTTTATTATTATATTTTAATTTTTAGAGGGGGAGGCCAAGGGAGGGAGAGAGAGAATCTCAAGCAGGCTCCACGCTCAGGGTTAGAGCCTGATGCAGGGCTTGAGCCCGTGACCCTGGGATCACGACCCCAGCCGAAATCAAGAGTTGGATGCTCGACCAACGGAGCCACCCAGGCACCCCATGGTTTTTATACTTAGTGTATCTTTTTATTTTTCCAAGTGAAAATGTATCATTTTTGTAAAAAGGAAAGTAATGGGTTTCAAGATGTTCTTGGACTGTGAGAACTTGTCACAGTGCCACTGGTTTGTGGCCACACAGTGTGCTCACCTTGATGCTGGGCCGGCCCATCCTTCAGGCCCCCAGGAAGGACCCCGTGGGCAGTGGGAGGTGGCACAACGGTGGGGCCGGTGGTGGGGACCAGCGCCAGAGGGGCTCAGCGGCAACGGGGGAGGGCAGGCACCAGGATGGGCTCCTTCCCTGGGGCTGAGGGATGCCATACCAGGAGAGAGGCCCCGAAGACAGGGAGGTGTGGGAAGCTGTAGAAATCCCAGGAGAGGGTGAAAACAAAGGCATGCGAGAGGGATCGCACAGCCTGCTTTTCAGGGGCTGGGGCAGGTGGAACAAGAAGAAGGAGCCTCCGCGGGGATTTGACACCATAAACTCAGACGACAAGCAGACAGATGAGGAATGCTCTGTGTCCGTCAGCCGCTGGAGCGGAGAAGCGGGTCGGTGGGAGGGAGCTCTGCGGTGAGGGGTCAGGAGCTCTGAGCCTGGTTTTATCCACCTGTCTGGGCTTGGGTAAGGCTCCTTCCCTTCTCTGAACCCCAGTCTCCCCGACCTGCAATCTTAGGTAGGTCTCCACGGCAGATGGGTGATGTCTGTCATGGCCAGAGAAATGGGCAGGGCCAGCCAGCTTTCCCACCCTGAACCCAGATCCAGGGCTTCTGAAATGCAACAAATCCTCAGGGTAGATTTGGCTAGTTAACCTCTCAAAATCTGCTTAAGATTTTTAGCCGCCCCACCAAAACGGGGGGGGGGGGGGAGATAAATACAGAAATAACCCCTTTACCTGAATGAGTGGCTCAGGACACAGCCACCTGTCATTGTGAAGCTACGTGGTCAGAGGTTGCACCGGCCAGCTTTGATCTTGGGGGTCATTGTTGTCCATGCCGAATGAGGTTCATGAGCCCCTTGTGTGCTGTTCAGGTTTAATGCCTCTAAAACTGCCTAAGTGCTTCACCAGAGTTGAGTCATGCCCCACCCGGGCCACCCGGAGGGGCTCCCTCTGAACACCCTGGTGTGCACTCGAGGACAGTAGGGCAGACCTGGGTGTCCCTGCCTGTCCCAGAGGAAACAGGAAGAGCCACGCCCTCTGGGGCTGGGCAGTGAGGTGTGTTGTGGGGCGAACTAGCTGGGGGTGGGGGCATCCCTGCAAAGTCCTAACCCCCCTGACCTCCGACTGGGTCCGGGTTTGGAAATAGCGCTGTCACAAATGCAGTAAGTTACGATGAGGTCATACTGGAGCAGGGCGGGCCCTGAATCCAATATGACTGTGTCCTTATAAAAAAAGGAATTTTGGACACAGGCACGCACGGGGAGAACGCCTTGAACGTGAAGGCAGGGATGGGGGGGGGATGCGCTCACAAGCCAGGGAACACGAGAGACTGCCAGCAAGCCACGGGAAGCTGCGTGAACGCGGCTCCTTTCCTTAGACCTCAGAGGGCACCTGCTGACACCTTGATTTTGGGCTTCAAGCCTCCAGAGCTGGAGAAGATACATTTCTGTTGTCCAAGCTGCCCAGTTTGTGGGGCTTTGTCACGGCAGCCCCATGAGACTGACCCAGGTGCTGACAGACCAGGGTCCTGGCTTGGCGCCTTCTCTGGGAGACTTCTGGCAAGCTGCTTTCCTTCTTGAGCCCGGGGCCTGGAACCTGAGGCTCAGGGGGGCCCGGCTGGATAAAGGGTAGCCAGATCATCAGATTCTTTACCCGGACGTTTGGGAGTGGGAAACCGGGAGGCCCTGGGGGACTGGGGTGAGGTGGCCTTTTGGGGCCCCGTGCCAGGCACACAGGCAGGGGGCACTGGAACAGATTCCCACAGAGATGAGGGAGAAAGAGGGGAGACAGGAGGTTCTGTGCAGACCCTGCCGTGACTCCCATCCCTCCCAAGGCCTGGCTGTTCATCGTCGGCTGGGTTCTCACGTGTACATTCTTTCCACAAACCCCCTTTCCCTGTGGTGTCACAGGGACGGCATTGGCACTGATCTCTGCCTGTTTTCGGAAGCGTTTTGAAAACCGTGAAGTGGGGTACACGTTTTCTCAGCTGTGCGTAGGTACAGGGTAGGGCATAAAGAAGCGGCCGACCCCGTCCCCAGTGTTCCAGGCCAGGGAGGTGTCACAGGGCTGCACAGAGAGGCAACAGCAATGCTACCCATGCCTGTCCCCCAACTCTAACTCAGAACGGGACAGAGAGAAAGAGAAAGCCAGTGAAGTCCCAGTGTTTTCCATTGTCGACCGTTAAATGCTTTTGTGAAATGTCAGATATTACATCCTTCTCCTTCCTCATCTTCTGTTTTTTCTCATTTTGAGAGACTTGGGCTAACAGAGGAGTTGGAAAAAGCACGATTGGGGCTAAAATGGAAAACAGCACGAGCAGGTAAGAGAGTGGGTCTGGTACCAGATTGGCCGAGTGCAGGCGTGACCTTGGGCCAGTTGCTTAACCTCTCCGTAACTCGGTGTCCTCATCTGTGCAATGCACAAAATAAACCTCATTGCACTTTTGTGAGGATTAAGGAGCCAACCTATGCAAAGCGCTTAGCCCGGCGGCTGGCACACGGTAAGCCCTACATGGTTATTTGCTATGATTATTAATAAAGAAATGCATGAGGTTGGGGAACACAGCGAAAGAAGTGGATGTCACTTGCAATCAGACATTTCTGGCGGGCGGGGCGGGGGGTGCTGCCTGGCTCACAATGACCTACCTGTATGACCATCCCTCTCACCTTCGGGGACTGGTCGCCGGCAACCACATTTGTACAACTTGGTTCCAACACCGGCTGGGGTGGGCATCTGGCCCAAGCTGAGCTAACCAAGTCCTTCCCTTGGAACCGGGCCAAAGAGCTCCTAGTTTGATCCCAGATGGCCTCTCAAATGGCCACCTTCTGTCCTGCTGAAATGACACAGTAGAGAAGGCCAGGGTGGGGGCAAGGATGACGTGGGGAAAAGCAGACGCACAAAGCAGAAAGAAGGCCCCGGGCCCTGGTTTCTGGTCTTTTCTGAAACCTGGCTACTTTTATGCCGTTGGGATTCCGTGAGACACCCTTGATTCTGTATAGCCCATTTGCACTCTTTTTGAAGCTACTCTGATTTCTGTGCTGGCGACACTTGGATGCTGCCTTTTTTTTTTTTTTTTAAGTTTATTTGTTTTGAGAGAGAGAGAGAGAGAGAGAGCACAAGTGGGGGAGGGGCAGAGAGCGAGGGGGACAGAGAATCCAAAGCGGGCTCCATGCTCACAGCAGAGAGCCCTACGTGGAGTTTGCACTCGCGAACCGTGAGATCATGACCCAAGCCAAAGTCAGATGCTTAACCGACTGAGCCACGCAGGCGCCCCTGGGTGCCTGCCACCTTCTCATTTCCCTGCTGGAGCTTCAAGAAAGCTCCACTCCTTTCCCTTTGGCCCAGGCAGGCTGGAATCAGTTTGGTGCTGTGATTGAAGGAAGAATATACCAGGGTAAGAAGCCATTTTTCTCTACCGTTCATCACGCACACCGACTTCTTCCCAAGCCTGGTTTGGAGCACTTTATGCACATTCTCGCGTTAGCTCGATCCGGTATCACTACTGGGTCTCTGTTTCTCAGATGAAGAGAGTGAGGGTCAGAGAGTTGACGAGATTGGGTTATCACCACTCAGCTAAGTAGGGTGGACAGCTGGGATCCAAATCTGAATTCTGTGCTGTCGCACTCCTTGCCATCGTCCCTGGAGCCCCTGGATGGCGTTCCCTTACTCTCCTGCTGTAGGGTCGGAGACAAACCCCTGGTCCTGCCTCAACTTCCTCATGTGCAAATGGGGTGACACCACCCCCCTTGCCCGTCTCTGTGTTGTCCGGAGGGCCCAGCGTGAAGGGGAACGAAGTGAGGTCACATTGAAATCGGTCGATTTAAGCAACTCACGGCAAAGGCCGGTGTGGGAGAGAGATGCAATTAATCTGAAAAACACAGTGGTTTTTATTTGTGAAAAACATGATCCACGGCCTTCAGTCCTCCGCGTGGCCGTGCGTGGCTTCCGTTTCCCCGCGTCAACAGCGGCCTGGATTTGGGCTCTTCACAAAGTCCCTGTGAGTTTTTAAAGAACGGACGGCACTTATCTTCTTTTTAAAAAGTTAAATCAGCACATGCTTGTTGTAGAAATGTTGGGGGAGGGAACATAAGGAAGAAAACACTTACCCGTGTTCTCTATCCATGTGATGGATGTATCAAGTCAACTACGAAAGAAACCGTGACAGACACGCCAGCGTGAATGAGTCTGAGAGACTGTCATGCTGAGCCACAGACGTCAGACCCAAAGGCGTATGTATCTTTTGATTCTATTTATACGAAGTTCAAGAAAGGGTAAAACTATCTATAGTGACAGAAGGCAGACCGGGGGCTGCCTGGGGCCGGAAGTGGGTGGCTGGGGTCAGCTGTCCAGGAGCAACAAAGAAACTCTTCTGGGGCTGTGGGAATGTTCTATGTTGCTATGTTGGTGGACATGGTGGTTACACGGGTGTGTACATTCATCAACACATATCACCCTGTTCGTTCGTTCATTTGTTGATTTTTAATGTTTTATTGACTGGTTTGCTTTATTTATTGTTATTTTTTTTTTTAATGCTTATTTTTGAGGGGCACCTGGGGGGGCTCAGTCGGTTGATCGTCCGACTTCAGCTCAGGTCACGAGCCCCCGGTCCGTGAGTTCGAGCCCTGCGTCGGGCTCTGTGCTGACAGCTTGGAGCCTGGAGGCTGCTTCTGATTCTGTGTCTCCCTCTCTCTCTGCCCCTCCCCTGCTTGCGCTCTGTCTCTGTATCAAAAATAAATGTTAAAAAAAAAAAATTTCAATGCTTATTTTTGAGAGAGAGATTTGAGAGAGAGAGCACGAGCAGGGGAGGGGCAGAGAGAGAGAGAGGGATGGAGGATCCAAAGCGGGCTCTGTACTGACAGCAGAGAGTCAGATGTGGAGCTTGAACTCACGAACCACGAGATCGTGACCTCAGTCAAAGTCGATGCTTAACCCACCGTGCCACCCAGGCACCCCTCAACCTGTTCTTTGGAAGTGGGTGTGTTTTATTTCACGTAAACTATACTTCAATAGCATTAAGAAGGGGGGAGAAGTGACCTATAGTCCCGTCACCCCAGAGATAACCGCTGTTAAAGCTCAGTTGTGTGCAGGTAACTCAATCTTAATCAAATAGCTGATTCTATGTTTGAAATATTTGTTCCAGATAAACACTTGGTCCTCTGCGATACTTTTCCTTAACCTCAGACTTATTTGGTGAATGCGAGGAAAGGAAGGGAGAGGACGGTATCTTGTGCTCTTTTGGTTCCCAGCTTTGCCCTCCGAAACCGGGGAGGTGTGGGGTGGGGGTGCATAATCGTTGAGCTACCCGGAATCACAGGCTGCTGAATAGGAAACCTGTTCCCCACCCCCCCACCCCCGCCCATGAGCCTAGAAAATGAGCTGACTTCACATCAGCTCTGAAGAGGGAGGAGGTTGTTCCCCCACTTCACGATGAAAACGTGACTCCTCTCCTCACAGCAGGACAAAAAGCACATTTTATTATTTGATCAGTATGTTAAACGCCATCGGGACAGGATGTGTACTCCATTATGTTGGTGTCTCATGCCTGTTAAAATGAGGTTCGGGAACGCTCTCCTGGCTAATACAATTTTGAGACAGAGTTTTCACAGTAAGCTTCGGGAGAGTGGCCCCAAAGCGCCACGGATAGGTATGGAATTGGGACCACTCAAGACCAGTTTCGTTGCCCGCTTTTGGTGTTCGGCATTTGATTACAGGCACGGCCTCATGCCATTAAATAGGCTTCAGAAACGCGAGTTAAAACAGCTTGCGACCTACTCCTTCCTGTGAGTCCCTGTGCTCCTTGACAGTCTGATAAAACCAGCTGTGTTTGCTCCAGCCCCCGGGAAGTGGCATCTGAGGAGGAACGTGCCATTGCATGAGTGTGGACAATATAATGGCCCCCGGACGGCCACCCGCAGGACGCCTGGGGAGCAGTGTGCACCAGCCGAGAGGGCGGGAAAACATCTCCCTGGAAACCGGGGGCTCTCGACTAGGGGTGAGGTAGCCTTCCAGGTGACGCGTGGCAGGGTCCGGGGACATTCTGGTCGTCACGGATTACGGACACTACCGGTGTCTGCGGGCAGAGGCCACGGCCGCTGCTAACACCTCACGGTGCACGCGACACGACAGCTGGCCGGCCGTGAAGAACTACCCAGCCCCAAATGTTGACAGCGGCCAGGGCTGGAAACCCTGCACGGACGCTGTATCGGGTCTGTACGCCAGTTTGTGGGCAAATGGGATCGGTCTGGGCAAGTTGTATAGACAGAGAGCTGGTGGTGATCAGGGCCGTGTAAACACGGGTTCTGACAGTAGCCATGTCAAATAGCTACCGCTCACTCACGGTTTCAAGGTGCCAACTCTGTGCCAGGCTGTGGCATGATCTCATTTCTATGACCTGGAAAAAGGTTCTGTTATGACCCCACTCTATAGTAAATCGACGAGATACATACAGCCTGGAAAGGGAATGGCAAGGAATTTCTCTTCCTGGCATATATTTTTTTAAGAGGAGGTGGGGGCGCCTGGGTGGTCGATTAAGCGTCTGACTGTGGCTCGGGTCATGATCTCACGGTTCGTGGGTTTGAGCCCCACGTCGGGCTCTGTGCTGACGGCTCGGAGCCTGGAGCCTGCTTCGGATTCTGGGTCTCCCTCTGTCTCCCTCTGCCCCTCCCCCCTGTCAAAAATAAACATTAAATTTTTTTTTAAAAAAATAAGGGGAGAGGGATGGTCAGAAGGGAGGGGTGTCTGGTTCCCCACACTCAACTATGAGCTCTGTGAGGGCAGAATCTTGTGTGACCTGCGTTTGCAGCATAGAACGGAATCCTTGTCCCAAGTTTCAGTTACCCGCGGTCACCCCCTGTCCAGAAGCAGATGATTCTCGGCGGTAGCCTAACGCTCTGTCACAATGCTTACGCCATTCACCTCACTTCATCTTATCACGTAGGCATTTTATCAACTCCCATCATCACAGGGTGAGCACGATACAGTAAGAGACTTTGAGACAGAGAGACCACATTCACATAGCTTTATTTTTACCAAGTTTTTTTGTTTTTCTCATAAATTTTTAATGTTTATTTATTTTTGAGAGACAGAGAGACAGAGTGCGAATGGGGCAGGGGCAGAGAGAGAGGGAGACACAGAGTCCGAAGCAGGCTCCAGGCTCAGAGCCGTCAGCACAGAGCCCGACGCGGGCCTCGAACTCACCAACCGTGAGATCACGGCCTGAGCCGAAGTCGGACGCTTAACCGACAGAGCCACCCAGGTGCCCCTCACATAACTTTTATTACAGTCTATTGTTGTCATTGTTCTGGCTTATAATTTGTCATTGTTGTTAATCTCTTACAGGGCCTGATAAATTCAACTTTATCGTCGGTGTGTATATACAGGAAAAAACGGTCTCTATGGGGTTCGGTCCTACCCGTGGTCTCAGACATCCACTGGGGGACTTGGAACGTATCCCCCCGCGGATAAGGGAGAACCAGTTTGCCTAACAAAGTCCTTGGCGCCCAGGAGGTGCGAATAGACTGGTGTTTCACGGAACTGAATGAAACAATGAAGGAAGCAGGGAAAAGTGGCTTCGTCGTTAGAATGCTGGCAGTGATTTCCAGCCATTCGATAGGCACCGTGTACCCCTCTGGGCCAGGCCCTGGAGACACGGGCAGGCTGGAGCTATCCGATCCTGGCTCTTGAGAGCTGGTTGTTACTTCTTCAGAAATTTTTCGAGGCGACTGTCAAACAGCCAGCGAGCACGCTTCAATTATATAAAATTACAATTAAAGTATAGTTTTAAAAAGGTTAATCAAACGTATCGCTTCCTAATTTTTCGACTGCATTTCATGAGGACCTCGGTTCTGAAGGTTAGATGTCTTGCAGTGGTCACCAGACTTTTTCTGTGAAAGGGCCAGATGGGCAGTATTTTACGCTTTGCCAGCCCCGGGCCGAATCTGGCCCCTAAGCCGTTGTTTGCTGGTGTGGCCCCTGGCATGTCGTATCCGTAGGTGGACATACCCTCTAGCGGGATGCGTCATCTTCCAACTCCTTGTTCAGTGATGCACTCTGCTAGCTTGGAAACTGCTATGGTGGGGACAGTGACACCACGGAAGGTGTCAAATGCTCTAAATCAGGTTCTCTTCTTTCCAGGAGCTGGCCGTTAAACATTTACCAGTAAACCACCGGGCACAGCGATGGGCAAAAGTGGCATGAGCCCTGCCCTCTTGGAGGGTACAGTGTGTTGGGTCTGTTCGCCACTTCATGGTGGGGTGGGGCCAGAGGGGGGCCGGGTGAAGGCGGGTGAGGCTCCCCACTGCCGACCACCCTAAAAAAGACAACACCCAGCTGCAGGCTTGTCTGCCAGAAGGGGCAGGGCTGCTGGAAGGGGGTGCTGAGGTGAACCTCTCCTGGGGCTGGCCATCAGCCCCAAACTCTCCTCCCCCCACCAAGGACTTTGCCACTTTATCGCCTTCTTCTGTGGGCAGTCCGCTCTGTCTTTACCCCCCTAGCTCAAGGGGAGACTTCAGGTCCCTGGGCGCTGAGACATGAGCCCACGAGAGCGGTTTACTCCCTTTCCACGGCAACGCCCGCTCCTAGCACTGTGCTTGCCTGACACGGAGTGGGCTTTCCACCGGGGCGACCTAGGGGTGAACCCAGAGGGGGCTGAACTGAAGGGAGAGAGGCAGTTTCAGCGAGCAGGCTGAGAGCAGAAGGTTGTCCTTTGGGACTGGCTCAAACAAGGAGAGATTGCCAGCAGAGAAGGCAGGAAATGATAGGTTTGGCCCGTGACCTGTGGTGAGTAGACCGGCCTGTGGGAGCCCAAGCAGAGTGAAGGGTCTGTGAACTTCTGCAGCCTTTGTGCTGCTCTGTAAACCTCTCCCGTTCAATGCCAGGAGGGCGCACTCTCAGGGGCCTGGCTTGTTCTTTGTAGAGTCTGGGTCCTGATGGCATCCAGGGTGACTTGGGTGTGTGATCCATCCATGGAAACTAGACAGGACTGGGTCTCCTACAGGGACTGGGGGTGAGAGGAGGGTGCAGGGAGGGAGCTTCTGATGGAATCCGGTGGCCGGACTCATTCGGTATTAGGTCAGGAACCAGGGACAGTGGGAGGCAAAGAGCTCGGCATCTCACCCGCTGAGTACCAGCACGGCCCAGCGTACAGACCGGTCCTGTTGCCGGCACTTCCCTAAGCACCAGGGAATAGGTGGGTGTTGACTCTCAATTGATCAGTCGCTGCATTTTTGTTGAGCTCTGGCTGTGGGCAGGCACTCAGTTAGCTCGGTTGGCAGCCAGAACTCCTGGATTTGGCCACCCTCTTACAAGCATCCCGGGGCTCCATGTCACTGACTCCAAATTCAAACCAACAAACAGTATTTAAAGATGACATCAGTTGAATTCAACCCGTTTCCCCCGGGTACCCTCGCAGGAAAACATTACAAAGAAGGAGTGGGAAAAATGTGGAATTTCAGGTCAAGCGAAATTTTGGGTTCACATCTTGGCTGGATTCCCATAGTTGTCTGACCATCTCTGAGCCTTAACTTCCTCACCTTTAAGACGGGGATGATAATGATTCTTGCCTTCTGGGCTCATTGGGAGGAAGGAAGGAGAATAAACAGGAAAGCCCCAGCCTAGTACCTGCGGCATTTGGTGTGCTGCTCATTTTTATCATAATATTCCGATTTAACTTTTACCAAAGCAGGAGCTGAGGATGTCTGGAATAGTCCTGGAAGAAATAAGGGATTCCTTGCACTCTGGTACATTCCACTGGAGTTTTGCACCCTTGACCAGGGAGAGGAGTGTCCATGGCGGTCACTGAAGTGGACAGCAGCTGCTCTGAGCTGTCCTACTCCGTGACTTCATGCTGGCCCCCATCACCTCCCTCCTGGGAACTCTCGACAGCCTCCGCACTGGTCTCCCTGTCTCCAGGCTGCTCCTTTGCTAACCCCGTCCATGTCATGCTGTGGCCGGTGACCTTATAAAGGTGACATCTATGAGCCACTCTCATGCGTAGTCCATGCGGTGGCTTTCCACTGCTCTCGGAGGAAAGTCTGGTCCCAGCACAGCCTGCTTGGCCCCTGCTCACCTCTTAGGCCTCTGCCCTGCAACCCTGGGATATTTTGCAGGCCTTGGCAAATGCATGCAGTTTCCCAGACAGCCCTAGTATTCTCCCCTCGCCTCTTTTCTCCGTGCCATCCCCTCTTCCAGGAGCACCGTTTCCCTTCTTTACCTGATTCCTGAAGACCTCGCGGAGTCAGGATGTGAACCCCAGGGCCACAGTCTGGCTGGATTAGGTGTCCCTCCTCTGTTCCCGCAGCCCAAGCACCGCGTGGTCATTGCCTTTACATTGTCCCAGGCTCTAAGCTCAGAGCCTGATGAGCTAAGTGAGCCTGGCATGTTACTCGGCCTCTCTGTACCCTCATCTGCCAGAGGGGATGGTGATGGCACCTATATTATAGGGTTGCTATGGGAAGGAACAGTTGTATGCATGCACAGCACTCAGCATACAGGAGGAGCTCAATAAAGGGTTGAACAACTGACCTCACCCCACCCCTTAATGGCCTGGGAGTCCTGGTCACAACCACGCCCTGAATCCACATGTGTACCACGTGGTGGGGGGTGGGGGTGGGCTTGACCCTTTCTTGCCCAATGATTTTCTCAAGGCCATAGTGAAGTTTAGAACTTGAAGAACAGAATTTGCCGGCAAATTGTGAGAAATTGACTAATTCCCTGTTTTCTCACCTAACTGCCTCCTCCAGGGCCCAGGAGGAGAGAACAGCTCTGTCCCTCTCCTGACACATACCATATGCTGGGCCCCCCAGCCCTGCCCCCCCCCTCCCCCCAGCCCTGGCCAGGCTCAGGGATAGGATCTTTCCAGGAGCTCCTCCATCGTGTCTGTTCTTGGGAAAGAGTGGGGAGGGGATAATCCCCATGACAGGGATGCTGTGGGCAAAGTGCCAGCATTCACGATGTAATTCAACACACACTCAAATATTCACTACAGAGGTATCTTCACTTAACAAAAAAGGCAAAAAATCTGGGGGCTTAAATGGCATTAGCTGCAGAAGCGTGTGGCCGTGAGAAAGCCTGGCTGAGGAGCTGAGTCTGGGTGGCTGCATGTGCGCCCTTAATGGCAGAAAGGGGACGTTTTGCCTCAGAGTTAGAGTTCCTGAGCGCCACTGTGGTTCATTCCACAGGGGTGCTTCCAATATGATTCCCTCCCAGCCTTGTGCTGGGCCTGCGGATACAGGGATGAACGGCCTGGCCTGAGCGCAGAGGCAAAGAAGCAGGCACTGCTGGGGCGCAGGCAGAAGACAGAGTGGCCCAGTAACTTGGGGAGGGACTTTGTTGTCTAGGTGCCTGGGAGGGGTCAGACTCGAGGAGCAGAAGGAGGGGGGCTGGGGAGTCTGTCCCCTCCCCCCAGACGGATTGAAGACCGGCAGACATGTGTAAAAGACCAGGGGGCTTGCAGAATCCGCCAGGCTGAGACAGGGCAGTGTGGGTTCATTATCCGGTTAACTGAGGGGCATTTTCAATTCGAGGAACCATCCTGTTCTACGACCCCATCTAGCCAGCCAGGTAGACAGCTTGAGCTGTGGAGGGGGTGTCAGACGTCAAGCGGCCCAGCCCCGGCCCCTCCAGCCCGGCCCAGCCCAGCCCGGCCCAGCCCAGCCCAGCCCAACTCAGCCCAGCCCAGCCCCGGTCCCTGGGTTTGCACCTGGCCGCACCTCGGCCGCCCGCGTCCACACGTCCCGCGGCGCTGGCCGGTCCGATCGGGGTCGGCTGGGGCGGGTGGGGGCCGGCGGGCCGCGCCGCTCCGCACCGGCCTGGGCACCGGCGGGGGCGCGGCTGGGCGTGACGTCACGCGCCCCGCCCCCGCGGCCCCCGCCCACCCCCACGTTCCGGGCGGGGCCGGACCCGGGCCTGCCGGGGCTCGCCCGCCGCGGCCCCCTCCCCAGGGGCCGCCCCCTCCGGTCGGGCCGCGCCTCTGCCCCTCGCGTCCCCGCCCGGCGGCCGACTCCGCCTGCGAGAGGCCGAAGCCGCGGCGGCGGCCGCCGTTGCCGCCATTGACGTCAGAGGGGCGGGCACATGACCCCGCGGGGACCAATCGCGCGGGCGCCGAGCGGCTTCTGCAATCTCTCAACTGAGCCGGCCCCCGCGGCCCCCGCCGCACACTCGCCCGCGGACGGCCGCCCAGACACACGTACTGTACACACGAGCGGGCGGCGGGGCCGAGACACGCCCGCCCGCGCGGCCCCGCGCCCCCGCCGCTGCCCCGCGTCCCCGCCCGCCGCCCGCCGCCCGCCGCCGCGCCGCTCCGGCCGCCGCGAGCATGCACCCGACGAGCTAGGAGGAAGCGGAGCCGCGAGGAAGCGCCGAGCGCCGGCCGCCCGCCAGCCCGCCGCCCGCCCGCCGCCCGCCGGCCCCTCCCCTGCCGGGCGCCCCCCCAGCCCCACGCCCCCCCACCTTCCTGGGCGGTGGGGGGGGTGCGGGCCGCCGCTCGGGGGCCCCGCCGCCCCGGCAGCCCGGGACAGCCCCCTTTCCCCGCCCCCGGCCCCCGCCCCGGCCCGGCCGGCCATGGATCTGACCAGCAGCTCGGGCGGCGGCGGCGACCCCCGGCAGATCGAGGAGACCAAGCCGCTGCTGGGGGGCGACGTGCCGGCCCCCGAGGGCACGAAGATGGGCGCCGTGCCCTGCCGCCGGGCCCTTCTGCTGTGCAACGGGATGAGGTACAAACTGCTGCAGGAGGGCGACATCCAGGTCTGTGTCATCCGGCACCCGCGGACCTTTCTCAGCAAGATCCTCACCTCGAAATTCCTGAGGCGCTGGGAGCCGCACCACCTAACGCTGGCCGACAACAGCCTGGCGTCCGCCACGGTGAGTCGCTCTGCGCGGCGGCGGCGCGCCGGCACCCCCGCGCCTCGCCTCGGGGCCGGGAGGCGCCCCCTCCCGCCGCCGCCCCCTGCCCGCCGCTGCACCTGGAGCCCGGGGCCTGCGGGGCGCCGGGGGTGTCGGGCCGGCCCGGGGGGCGGGGAGGGCGGGGGGAGCCCGGTGGCCCCCCCTCCCCCTTTGCTGGCCTGTGTTCGCGGCTGGCCGGTGCCCAGCGGGCGGGCTCGCGGAGACCCTCTGAATTCTGCACAGGATGTGGCCCACCCCATCCTGGGCGTCTGGGGACCTCCCGGATGGGACCGTGGGATAGACCCGGGCTGGGCCCCGGTGGTGGTGGGGGTTCCCTTTCTGAAAACCCGCGGCCCATCTGGATCTGCCCAGGAAGGGAAAACAAAACAACCAAAAAAAAAAAGAAAAAAAAAAGAAAGAAAGAAAACCTAACAACCCCGAAACCCCAAAACCCAAAGAATTTGCACAAGCAGTGCCTCTCTGGGCTCTACTGTCTTTTTTCCTGCCCAGGCTGGTAGGCAAAACCGGGTGCTTCCTTTTCTGAAAAATCTCATTTGCACGTTGGGAGGTTGGAAGTGGAGGGGGAGGGGATAGGGGTCCCGGACTGCCTCCTCCCCACCAAGGGGAGGTCAAGTTCTAGAGTGGAAGCTGGCCTGTGGGGGCCCTGGTCTTGCATTGTCTGCGAAGTGTGTGTGTATACGTGTTCTTTGTTGCTGGCTTTATTTTGTTATTGTTATTGTTTTAAATATATGGCTAGGACTGGGTCAGCTGGATGAGAGGCAGGGAAGTCCTGGATCTGTTTCCGAAATCAAATCTGCAAGGTGGAGAAAGACATCGGTGGTGGTGGTGGGGTCGCAGGGGGTGGGGGCGGCAGGCAGGAGCCTGAACAGGATGCTTTGTGTTTTGAAACAAGGGCAGTTTAAAGCCCCAGCTCTGCTTGGGCCTGAGCCTTGCTGAGGGGATCCCGTCCTGTGTGGAGAGGTGGCAGGTCTTCCCCAGAATGCACACTCCCCCTGGGGCAGCCGCGATCCTGTTTACTAAGCACAGTGGGGGGAGGGGGGGGTGGCCGTGGTGGCTGTGGCGCTGGTGGCAAAATTCAATGCCTGCCCACACCTGTGCCAAGAAAACCCAGCCAGGAAACAGGGTGTCGCTTACATGGCATGTCACAAACGTGTAGCGTGTGTGGACATTTCCCCGGCATCCATGTTCCCTTGGCAGTGTGTCACAGGCCGTGACACATGCTCCAAGGAATGGGGAGGGGGAAAAGTTACCAGAAGAAGCCCTACTCCTCGAAACCACTCCCCCCTCCCGAAAGCCCTGAAGCACACGAGGACTCTTATTCTGAATTTTGGGTCCGACGTGCCTGGAACACCTATTTTTTTCTTTCCTGTGGGCAGGTTGGTGCAGTACCTGCAGAGACAGCTTCCTCACACAGGATCGCTGGTTGCCGTGAAGCGGTTCAGGCCCGGTTTCAGGCTCATGCATGTTCCCAAGCCCGTCCGGAGCCACAGGCCTCGGCATTTGGCTTTTCATTTGATGGAGGGAGAGCCTCAGAAAATTCCCCGGCACGCAGCCTCTCAGGTTCAAGGGAGGAACCGGTGCCCTCCAGTGGTTCCCTGCCTGGCACCAGGAGCCCCCAAATCTGGCTTCAGAATTTCCCCCTGCTTCAGGGGAGGCATTGTTGTTTTTCTACCACTCTTCAAAACGAAGGGGAGTTGGGGGTGTGGGGAGGAAGTGGTTGAGAGGCACAGTGACCCTCCGTGGGAGAGGCCAGGAGCGCGTGCTCAGCGGCTGCTGGCCATGGTCTGGGGGAAGTCAGCTTTGGAGGCGCTGGGCCGCCACCCCCCTTACTCTGATTGCTCAAGAGGTATGTAGCAGAGAGAGGAAGGGAACAAAGGCTGAGGCTGGGCACTGGTTTCTTAAGCAACCGGAGGCCCCGGCACCACCTTCCCCAGCACCACCTTCGCCAGCCGAGGTGGACGGTACCTTCGTAGCTTGGGCCTCTCTGGAGAGGAGCTGTGATTTTTCAGGACGGGGGACTGAGGACCGACCACAGAACAAGATTTGCCTGAGCAGAGCCCCACTCTGGCATTGGAAATGTGGAAGGAGGAACTATGAGCTGGCGTCTAATGGGCTGGCGAGTCCCCCTTCCTCCGCCTGCGGCCACCAAGCCCTCTGGGCAGAGGGTGTCCTTAAATTCTGCCATGGTGGGCTCCAGTGGGGTGTAGGGCTGTCCGTGCCGCGGCCTGTGAGCGTGGAGGGCGCCGCCGAGGGCAGGCCGGCTGTGGGGGCGGCCTCCAGGGTAGAGGTGGGGTTGCAATTGCACCAGGGACCTTGTCCCGCCATGAGACACCTATTTGGTGTCCGGGCCCTCGGGAAGCAAAGCAGCCCTTGAGGGGTTTCCCTGAGGCCTGGGCGTTATGTAATCTGTCTGCATTTTCTAGTGTGGCCCAAGCACGCTATTGAGAAATATTAGCCCAAATGAAACAAAGGTGAATTTGAGTGTAGTTCTCTACAGCAGCAAGCCCTGTGCAGCCCTGTGGCTCTGCAGAGTCCCCAGGCCCCGGCCCCCAGCTGCCGACAGGCCAAGTCTGTTCCCTATGAGGTCATATCCTTCCATGAAATGTACATCATCCGTATATTAAGCCGTCTGCACAGCCCAGCTCAGATCCATCTGGCAGTTATCTGGTTAATCGTGTGGGCTTCAGGAACAAGACTCAGAGTGATTGATCTGGATTCAAACCGATAAACAAACCAAATACACTGCTGCCCAAACGTCTTTGGAGTGTGTCTACACTGATCCAATTAAACTGGCTCGTCGTCAGAGATAAAGGCTTCCGGCACCACAGCTGCATCAAGCTAGGGTTGGAAGCACACGGGGGGCTCCCAGCCCGCCTGGTAGGCAGCTCCAGCCGGGTGCACCCCTCAGGCGGACCTGTCTTGATTCCCTGTCGGGGAGATGGGCTCGGCATCACCCCCCGGCCCGGCTGTAAACTTTGCCTCCTGTGGGGTCAGGTTGGAGCTGGCCCCTGTGCCAGTCTCCCGGGCCAGTTACTGATTAAGTCCTTGTCGAGCCAGCGGTGTGCCTGACGCGGCCTGTGACAGCGCAAGGGCCTGATGCACTCTGTGCTCCAGACTTTGGATCCCCAACGCTCATCAACAAAGAAGGAAACGCAGAGGCGACCGCGACCTGGCTGACGTGTGAGGGGTGATTGGGATGTGTCCGCCCCCTCCCTGGGGTGCACATGACCACACCTGGGGGCCTGCTCAGGCTGTGGCCTAGACGTGGTGCCTCATTCCCCTTTTGCACCCCTGGGCTTCTCACTCCCCCGGCCTCCTTGGGCCTTTCATGGCTGCTGATCGTCGTGTGGGTTGTAGCCAACGGCCGGGAGTCCTGCCGAAGCAGCCGGGTCCACAAGACCAGAATCCATTTTGCTGTTCTCACGTGTGGGTTGAATCTGATCACCTGCTAGACGTGTTTGTCCGCTGGAAGAGGGCTTTTGTCTGTGGGCTTTGTTTCCTCTGCTCCGAAGAGGCACAAATAAGGCTGCCTACCTTTGCTCTCACCCGAGTTTATTACTGGCAGCACATGCCATCTCAGAGTGGGTCCGGTCCGGAAAGTCACCTATTCACTGGCCAAACACGATGGGGGTCGGAGCACAGGTGACGGTGGCCTTCTTTATTTTCAAGCCTTAATTTATCAGTGACTTTTTTTTTTTTTTTTTTTTTTTAAACGTTCTCCACTCTGCTGCCCCCATTGAAATGTTTCTGGGAAACATTTGTCACTGAAAGGAAAAGAGAAGTCACCTGAATCCTTGTCGGTCTCTTTACTCTGGTGTTCTCTCTGCGGCAGCAACCTCCTGAACTCGGAATTTGTTAACCTAAGCACCTACTGGGTGTCTGGTGCTGAGTGGAGGGCTCATCCCCACGGTGTGGTTTCTGCCTGGGAATTGAAGTCCGTGTCCCCCAGGGTAGCCGCAGGTCCCATGGGGACGTGTCTGCGTGTGTGTGCACACACGTGTTCATTGTTTCCATCTTTGTTCCTTGTCCCGCTCTTCTGTGCCCGTCCTTCCCGCCTTCCGTTTGAGGTTTTCTGCGGCAGGGACTAAACACAGACAATTCTGTTTTTTTGGTGGCATTTGTTGTAAGATTTTGGAGTATATCAAGTTTGCTTCCCAGGTAACATGTCTGATTGGAGGGGTCCAGGGGCGGGGGCCAGAGACAGAAGAGGAGAAAAAAATCTAAATTCTCCATAAACAGCAAACTTCTTCTGTGTTTCCCGGGCTGTAATAAATAAATGCATTTCAAGGCGGGAACGGTTTTTCATGCTACCATTTGCCTGGTGCACCCAGGGGTGCTCTTTCTGGCCACGGGAAGAATCGTGCCGGTCCAGGTGGATGCTGTTAAATTACATGTGGCTGGGCTTTGCTGTGGGGTCGGCGATGGCAACAGGCGTGTGCCACGGGCTTGGGCTCCACGGCCTACACGTGGCTTCTGCTTGGCATCGCCTGCTCCCGCCCCCACTGACTCGCCTGGCGGTGGGAGAGGGCATTTCTGGGGTACTGTGTCCGGTGAGGCTTCGGGGTTAGTCCTCAGGACCCGAGCTGTCTCGGGTTTCCTTCTGACTGCCAGCCTTGGGGCAACAGGGTGGCCAGCCAGGCTTGGCCCTACGTGGATGGTACCCTCTCGGTGTTCTGGTGGAATGGACATTTGAAGTGGTTCATTTATGCTTTCGATTAAAAGATTAAATGAGCTCTAGTGAGGCAGTGCGATAGGGCTTAGGGCATCCCCACCGTGGGACAGAACCAACCTGGGTCTTTTCACATGGAACTGGGGCCGAATTCTATTACGGTTTTCCGGCTGCGTGACTTAGCACGTTCCTTTCTCTTGGTGACCTTGCTTTGTCTCCATCTGGAGGGTGGTATGAACGTACCTGATTTGTAGGGTTGCTGTAAGGATTACAGATAATTCACAGTCGCACCTGGTAGGACGGCCACGCCAGGTAGGGATGTGACCAGGGGCTGGTCTTCCAATTCACGTTTTCTTAATCTCCCTGAGAGAGCTTCGTGAAATCCTGTGCACATGGAAAGGATTGTTGCGATTTGAAAGTGGGCAGTCTCCGGAGAAAAGTCTTCTGAGGTGAGCAGTGCATTTGGGAAAGTTAGGGGTAGTGAGCAGATCCGATGTGTACGAAGGCAACAACATTGGTGAAAGTAGTTTCAGAAAAACTCAGGAGCACAGTTTGGTTTCTTTAAAAAAAAAAAAAAACCCAAAAACAATTCCCACAAAGCTCTTTTTCTTTTTTTAATTTTTTTTTTTACATTTATTTTTGAGAGAGAGAGTGAGACAAAGTCAGAGTGGGGGAGGGGCGGAGAGAGAGGGAGACACAGAATCCGAAGCAGGCATCAGGCTCCGAACTATCAGCACAGAGCCCAATGCGGGGCTCAAACCCCCAAACTGCGAGATCATGACCTGAGCCCAAGTCGGAGGCTTAACCGACTGAGCCACCTAGGTGCCCTGCTCCTTTTTTTTTTTTTATTTAATCGAAACAATAATGCTCCCATCAAATAAATTCAGATAGTACAAGGCATATCAGGAAAAATACAGCTTCTATCTTACTTCATGTCCCTGTGGCACCAGTTCTCCTCTTAGCAGGCAAGCCCTGTTACTGATTTCTTACAGATCCTTGCTGACCATTCGGCCATTTGCATACCATTCTGGGCCGTGATTGGTCATCGGACAGTGTATTTGGAAGACATTCCAGATCTGTGTATACACAGCTGCCTTCCTCTTGTTCACTGCTGCGTAGTGCTCTGTTGCACAAGCGTCGCGTGAGGCTAGGCGACCGCCTCCCGTTGCTGGATGTTTAGGTTAGACCCAATCTTTTGCTGTTGGAAACAAGACACTTGCCATTTTTGTTCAGTGGAGTTTGTTCCCGCTTTGATAATTTGAATGTTTTTTGCTTCTTCGGTGGGTGTTAAAATATTCAGTCCCAGAATGCTTTGCGGGAAAGAGCTGCCCTTCCCTCAGAGAGGGGAAGGAAGGCAGTGTTGCCTGGGGTCATTGCTGCCTGCAGGCATGCTTCCATCTGGCTTACGGTCACCAGGTCACCACCGCAGGAGAGTCCGGCCCCCAGGGCCCCCACCGGGAGCTGAACACAGGTGAGCAGGGGGCTCTGAGCTGTCACGCTGACCTGTGCCCTGAGGACAAGAGTCAGCTTGGCCCTGGCTGGCTGTTTCCTGCTCCACCTGAGAGCATCGTTTTTTTTGTCCCCAGACTTCCTGCTTCCCCAGGATGGGAGCCAGGCCGCCCAGCCCCGTGGTAGAGAAAGGGAGGAAGTGAGAATGTCTCTTCCCCACTCCTGGCTCTGGTGACAAAGCACCCAGTGAGTTCAGCAGGGCGCCAAGGGAGGCGGTGCACATTCGAAAGGAAGCTTTGCTGACATCAGCAGAGCCGTAACCAAAGGGTGGTGAGGCGTGTGTGTGTGTGTGTGTGTGTGTGTGTGTGTGTGTGTGTGTGGTGTCCCTGTGTACTGAGGCAAAGGAGAAAACAGAAACATTTCTGGTGCAGAAATTGGTGCCTGTGTTCAGTAGCCATTTCTTTATACCTGCCACATGCGAAGCCTTTGTATCCGCGTTGGGGTGTGTAGTGAGGTGCCTGGAGGAGACCAGCCAGACCCTGTGCGGTGGTCGCACAGGTGAGCTGGGATCCCCCCCCTGCAACTTCCCAACTGGTGGCTGACCTTGGGCAGGTCACCTAACAGTCTGTATTTACCTATAAAATTCGGATTATGGGGATTTCCTTTCAGTGTCGATGTCCTTGAGGTTAAGTGAGGTAAGGCCTGGCAGTTCACGTGTTTATCCAACAGGTAAATATCGCTGCTCTAGGCACTTTAAAGAAAACAAGACCCTGCCTGCCTGGAGTCTGGCTGTCGGTGGGGTGGGCGAAGACAATAAACCACCAAGCAAGGAGATATAAAATCTGTGTGGTGGTGACAGGGGTCCTAGAGAAAACAGAGCAGCCAGGGAGGTGTGGCGTTTAGAGCTCGGGGACTGGCAGTCTTGCTGCTTTGCACATGGCAGTCAGGGAAGGGGTAAGAGCATTCCAGGCAGAGAGATTGGCAAGTGCAAAGGCCCTGAGGCTGGATAGTACTTAGAAAACACCTAGTAAGGTGGCTGGCGTTTAATAAATGCTGTACAGTTGTTATTACCCGCACCTCCTAGGAGCTGTTATCATCTATTAAAAGATACTTATGAACACCCAGAATCTGCTGGGTGTTGGGCATACAGAGAGCTCCCAGCCCCATGGAGCTTTCATTCTGGTGTCTCTGTGTGTGTATTTAAGCCTGGCTCCCTCTCAATAGATAGTGAATAGGTTTGGAGCAGTGCTTTAAGAGACTCTTAAATCACAAAGCCCAGCAAAACGTCAAAACCAGCTGTCTTTGTCATACTGAATTACAAGGGTCCTAGGACCCAGGACGTACTAATCATTGAATTTGCCTCCAGCATCTTGCTGGTGAGGATGGGGGTTAGTGGTGAAGAGAAGTATGTCGCCCAAAGACCCTTACGAATGACTCAGCACCAAGGCTGGGATTCACACCCAGAGCTCCTGCCTCCCAGCACCTTCCGGTGCCTTCTAGAACCTTCCAGTGCCTTCCATCTTCATTTTTCCTTGGACCTTCTGCTTTCAAGCCGTTATGAGAAATGATATGATCGAGAAAGCACATGAGCAGATTAGGCTGAGTAAACTCACTCTGGAGGCAAGCAGAAGAGCTGGACTCTCCAGCCCCTGGGCAGGTGGATGTCCAGGACTCAGGCAGGGTGGCAGATGTTTTCCTGGGGCCAGGCTGCCTGGGTGCAGCTCAGGTGGGGTCATCAGGAGAGGGAAGGTAACACCGGAACTTGTAGTCGCTTCCTGGGTGTCTTGAGTCCAGCCCAGGCTCTTAAAGGCCTGGAAAAGCTGCAGACAGGAGTGCACGATGTGGAGAAACCCAGGCCGGGCCCCTTCGCTCCCCGTTTGGCTCACTGTCCGGGTGAATGTGATCACCAGCATGCGCCAGTGAGAGGCTCAGCCATCCGTGTGGACAGCGCCGGGCGTCAGTCAGGCTGGGCTGACAGCCGAACAACTTGCCCCCAGATCTGGGTGGCTTCACGCAACGTGGCTTACTTCTTACTCTCACCAGTCCAGTGGGGATTCTGCCCTACTGGACGTGGACCACGTGGGCACCTGGCTTCTCCATATTGTGTCACTGGCCATCCTCTCCCTTCACCTCCCCCCAGGGCCTCACTGAGTGGGAGATGGGGAGAGGGAGAGAATGCCAGGCAGTGCCATTGGTAGGTCGGGTCGCTGTGTTGGCCACAGCTCTGTCATGTGACAGCCCCTGAGCTCACGGGGGCCGGGCACTGGAGAAAGGAGGACCCCCACCAGGATTGCAGGTCACGCAGAGGCTTTCAGGGTACCGGCTGCAGAGCCGCTTCCCTGGAAAGGAAGTTCAGCACCATGGGCTCTTCCGGCTCCTGGGTTTGAGCTTAGTGGCAGGTCAGGAAGGTTGCAGTCTTCTCTCTGGTGGGGAATGAGATAGAAGCAAACCTATTGCAGGGAATGGAGCGATGCATTCATGATTACGATGACGTTTATTGTCTCCCTACTGTGGGCAAAGAGGTTGAGTTGAGAGGCAAAGGCAGGTCTGCCCTCATGCGTTGGGTATGCGTGTCCGTGAATACGTGTCTATCCGTTGGATATACGTAAAATTATTTCAGGCTCTTGCAGAAACATCTTAGTTAAGAATCAGCGGGCATATCGATTTAGCGTTTGCCGGTGTTCGGCAGACATTCCTTCGTGAATTTGTCAAGTAAGTTCAGGGAACTGGTGTTGGAAAGCGAATGCCAAGTATTTGTAAAGAGTAAGCACCAGGTACTAAGTTTGCGAGCTGAGTACCCGACACGGTGTGTGCACATGGGGCTTCCCGGGTCCTCCGTTTGCCAACGGGTGCTCCCTGGTAATGTGCTCCCAAAGTGAGTGCTCCCTGGTACTGTGCCTGCAGGGTCAGACATCGTCTTTGCCCCGTAAGCCTCCCTCAGATCGGGGTACGGTAGAAACTGTGATGTAGTGTCGAACGCAGCACATTTCCTCAGGGGGTTTATGCCTTGTCCTGCTGTTTGGAGGGAGGAAGAAGAGCTCGTGGTTTCAGGAAGGACTTTGTAGGAGAGACACATCTAGATAGATAGGCCCAGGATTGGGACTGGCAGTGATGGAGAGGGGGGCCAGGGCTGGGAAGGGGCAGAGGGAGAAGAAAGCCAGGAGAGAGGGGCCGGAGCCGCCGGGGCACATTCTGGGCGGTCTGGGCCATTCTCCCTGAGTGGTGGGCACCACAGAAGAGTGCAGGAGATGAAGGTGGAGGCGGGACCACTTCCCAGAGTGGGGGCCGCCGGCGGGGGCCAGGAGTCGGGGTGAAGTTGGTGCTGGGTTCCCCAGCGCTCGTTCAGGCCAAGAAGGCCCTGGTCGCGATGCAGAGAGACGAGGCACCAGCTGCCGGGTGGGCGCCTAGGATCCATCCCCCCAGGTGGAAGCTTCAGGATTGCGGGGATCTGAGTCCCCAGGGCCAGGGGTCCGTCACAGCGGGGACCATGGTGGCAGCCGCTCTTGAGCGTTCTTTTGCCAGGTGGTTACATCCGTGATCCCCGTGACAGCCCGGCGACATACTGTTCCTCTCTCCGGTTTATAGGTGGGGACGCTGGGGCCCGGCATGTCGGCAGACATTCTTTGCCTGAATGGATGGATGAGTGAGTGAAGAAATGAGCCAGTGAGCCTGCCGCCAGTTGTGGGCAGGGCCCTCCCGTGGAGAGGGAGGGGAGAGAGAAGAGATGTGTTCGGACCTCCCGCTCTCATGCCATGCCTGCGCCGCTCTCTCCTCCAGGGCCGCCCAGGCTAAACGAGACGGCGCGTGCAGCGGACCCGTTTGGCATGCGGCGTGCACGGCTGGCCTCAGGGGTGGACACAGGCTCGAGGGTTCCTGGCCTGTTGCCTCGCCCGTGAGGCTGCGGGGCTCAGCCCGCCGGCCTGGAGCTCCTGATGGGCTCCCATCAGAGGCCTTTGGTACTTTCCAAACCCTCGACCTGTAACTTCCCCTGTCAGCTTTGGCTCCCAAGGCTCCCCTTCTGGAACCTTCCTTCCTGGAAGGAAGTGGGGGGGGGGGGTGGGGAAAATGAAAGTGCTTGAACTGTCCCAGTGTTCTGGTGGCTCCCGGGCTTGGGGAGCCCAGCAGGGTCAGCCTGTGGCACCAGACGGATCAGGACAGGGTGGGGGGACTGCAGGACAGCAGCGATCCTTTCCTCCCACATGCTGAGTCCCTTCGATGTGTTTGTGCGTTTATCCTCACTCCAGCCCCTGGGGTTCCAGTTTATAGATGGAAATGGAGGCCCTGTGAGTTTCAGGTTGTACATCTGGAACCCAGATGGCCTGGATCCAGAGCCGAAGACCCTCTCCTCCTGCTATGATGCCTCCTTGCTGGGCAGTGGGGACTCACTGTCAGCAAGGCAGTGATAACAACAGCCGGTGCTTATTCAGTGCTTATGTTCTGAGCCCTTTGTGTACCGGAGCTTATTTAGTCCTCACGATGTCCCCAGGAGGTGTTGCTATTATTGTCCCCATTTTCCAGAGGAGCAGACTGAGGCCCAGAAAGATGAGATCGCTACTTACCCAGCTAGTAATGGTGGAGCTGGGGTTTGAACCCAGGCCGTGTGGTTCCAGGGCGTGACTGCGCGTGTCCCGTGAGCAGGGCTCGAGAGCAGAGGGTCAGAGAGACCCAAAATGGCCAGGCTGGCTCCATTCTCGGAGGCCCTGGAGGGCCTTGCAGAAGTGGGGAAGTCGTGTGTGGACAAAGCACATTGTGTCACCCTGGGGGTGGGGGAGGGGGGTTTCAGCCCTCTCCCTGTGGACCTGTCTCTAGAAGGGCCGTGGCGGACTTTTGCTTCTTACCTGCCCTGTGTTCATCTGGGGATAGTGGACTCAGCCTCTCAGCGCCTCGCCTTCCTCGCCTGACATGGCCTGGCCTCGAGGAGCTGCCCGTCAGAGCTGGCTGTGACGACCTGCCTACGGCGACCGTGACGTCCAGGGTCCACTGGGGGCGCATGCCCTGCCCTGCCCTGCCCTGCCCGCCTTCCGGCTCGACTACCCTGCGCCTTGGTGCTCTGGCACGGCACCTCCTCCCCTCTGCCTCGGTGGTGGCCACCAGCCCCTGGAGTCTTTTCTGACCCAGTTGCAGTGAGGGCTCGCTCTTCCACAGCCGGCTGCCATTTGCTTCTTTGCCCATCAGTCTTCTCTACTGGCTCTTCACCTCTGCCCTTGTGAAGTGCAACAAAAATAATCACACAGGGATGATCTTATAAAATAAGCAAAAAATTCTCCTATGATCCCAACCTCCCAGAAGTCATGCATATGAACGTTTTGGGGTGCAGCCATCTTTGCTTTTTCTAGATGAGTGCGTATGTTACCTGTGGGATCCTTTGCACAGCGAGCAGGGGATTAGGTCTTATTCATAAACACTAAGCCGTTTTCATACATTATCTCAACGGTGTTTCCTCTTCGTCCCTATGAATGTTGGGGCCTGTATCATTCTTTGTGGTGGGGGCCATCCTGAGCATTGTAGGATGCACAGCATCTCTGGTCTCAGCCCGCTAGATGCTCCCCACAGTTCTGATGGCCCCAAATGCCCGCCTACATTGCCCCGTGTCTCCTGGGTGAGACCCCGGGGTAGCTCATTTAACATCCCATCTACCCCTGCGAGCTTCTGTGTGACAGAGTGGACCCTGGCTGTGGGCTGGCCTGTGGCAGAACTGTGAGCCTGTGTTCGTGCCCCAGTCCCCTTGCTTCTTCAGAGCCTGCCACGGAGATGGTGAGGAAGAACTTTGTGGGGGCTGCAGGCGCCCAGATGCCTGGCCAAGTGGCGGGGCTCTCCCGCAGGGCCTCTGGAAGGAAATCCCGCTGGCCCGAGCTTAGCAAGCTCCCCACACCTTTGATCCCAGGATCGCCCCCCTGCTGTGCCTGCCTGAATGACTCAGGACTTCAGAGATCTGGGTTGTTGAAAGGAGAATTGCCTCACGCCAATAAAAGAAAGAGAAATTAGCGTTAGAAAGTTTTGGTGTGAGGAAAATGACTTTGAAGCAACCTTTGTGAAGTAAAGTGTTTTTGGGGGGCAGGGGTGTGGAGAGGAGAGGGAGTGGGCTGGTGGGTGAGCCACCGGCCTGGTGTCTCTTCCAAGAAGGCCTTCATTTGCTTGACTCAAGCCCCACCCAAGGCCATGCATTGTGTACCCTTGCTTTTTGGATCTAGTTGAACCACGGCACCAGAAAAGGTATAAAAGGGATGTTTCTGGAGTATGTCTGGGTCCTGTCAGCAGGTGACCTTCAGGAGCCAGGGGCTTAGGTTAGAGAGCATTGCCAAGAGCAGAGGTCTTGGGGCCCTTCTAATGCCCCGGTGGTCAGCAGGGTCCCCTCTGGGCCAGGAGAGCCAAGCCCTGGCTGGATCTCAGACCCCACCCGGCCGCCGCAGGCCCTTCTCAGCTTTGTGGGCAGCTCTGCTTGAAGGAGTCTGTGTTGAGGATTGGGGGGTGCCACCCACTTTGAAACCCGTGGTGGAGGTGGAGACGCCAAAGACAGCCCCTCTCCCCGCCACCCCCCCCCCCCCCCCCCCAGGTCAGTCCGTTCCTAACAGGCGCCCTCATCGTCGTCAGGCAGTGTGGTTACAAGCGCTGGCCAGTGTGGTTGGATCCAGACACTTGATATTAGGCCATGTGACCAGTGGTGGTGTGACCCAGTTCTCAGTTTCTGCATCTGCAAGGTGGGGACAACGGTAGCCACCTCCCAGGCTATCCTGAGGGTAAGGGAGATAGTACACGGAGCGCTCAGAAGAGTGCCAGCGTGTAGCGAGTACTCGGTAAATGCCCGCTCCCTCGTCACCACTGGCTTTCTCGTGGCCGCGGCTTCCACCTGCCTGCGTTCCTGTTCCTGCTCAGCTATCGACTTCTTGAAGGCAGGGTCCTTTCGATCCAGGGACATGTGATGTCAGTGCAGGTGTTTGGCTGAATGTGGTTGCTCAGCGGGGCGTCTGGGGCCCCAGTGCCACGGGCTGTGAAGGGACAGAAAAGCATCTCAAGTTTTCTTGGAAACCCTGGCCCTGGCTGGGGACTTTGGACCTGTCCTGGAGAACCTCAGGGTTTGCCCCTGATCCTGTCCTGAGACCTCAGTCACCAGGACCTGGAATGGACCCTCAGCCCTGGCCCTAGCACCAGCCACCACGTCCCCGACTCAAGGGAGCTAGAGGCGTGCAGCTGGGAGGATTGAGGCATTGTTGGTGGTTTTCACCTTAGCTTTCTCCAGCCGTGCTTGGCAAATAAGATTTCGATCTTGGAAAATATGATTTAAAAACAGAATTGAAAGTCGCTTTTGTTTCCTCAACGATATTGCCCCTGACACATGCCCAGGGCCTGCCTGGTGGAGTCGGCTGTGAGCATGTCTGTGGGAGATCCCACACAGCCCTGCCCCAGGCACACCTGTGTGGATGCCCGGCCTCTGCCCCCTGCCCCCTTCCCGAGCCTTCTGTCTGCTCTCCACTTAGGTCTGTGATGACAGAGCTCACGGAACCCCCTTTCTTTTGTGGTAGCTTGCTGTGTCCTCTTGGCCTTACTTTTGGGGTGACCTTGCCGCCAGGGGAGGGGGCTTCTTCTCGGAGCCCTGCTGTGCCTCTGTTTGAATGTGGAGTAGTAAATGTGTACACACGTGGGTCCCCGGAGCTTGAGTCTTGAGCGTGTTCCACCCTGATGTCCCCGTCCCAGACGGGAGGGGGGGGTCCCCGTCCTTCCTGTTGGATGAGGTCTTGGAGCTCTGAGTCCCCCTGGGCCGCCCTGAGGAGCCTTCTAGGGAATGGGTCCTGGGCCCCTTGAGATCCCAGGATAACACTCTGTCTCTTCTTCGCCTTTCTCTGGGCCCAGGGCCTGGCCCTGTGGGTTCTGTGCCCTTTGGCCTCCAGGGGGGGTTTGGCCAGTGGGGACCCCGGAGGCGATGGAGGGCAGTGGCTTCAATTTAAGGTTGCTGTGGGCGGGCAGGGTCGCTCAATCACAGCTCCTGTCCTGTCACCCCCTACTCAGGCCCAGGGGTGGGAACATGTGGTCGCAATGGGGGTGACCAACTGGCCCGGCTTGCCAGAAGCTGTCCCAGGAAAGTTGTGTTGGCACTTGAGTCCTACGTCCCAGGAAACCCCGCGGTCCAGGCAGACCCGGGACAGCTGGTCACCCGAGGGAGAAAAAACCCTCTCTCGTGCTTTCCCCTGTGCTCTGCCCACACCTTGGTATGTTGTCCTTTTGTGAACGGTTTCTCCAAATTATACCATTTTGTGTCTGCCATCTGTTTCTTCGCAGGGCCCCGGCTACACACCAGGAGCTTCAGGAGGATGGACTGGTTTTCAGAGCCCTCGCCTTTGAGAGCTCACAGTAACCAAATGGGCCATGCTCTGAACATGGGGAAATGCAGTTTGTCTCTTGGGCACGGACTCTTGTCTGAAAATACGCTGCCTTCAAAGAACAGTGACGTTCATGACGGTGGCGGTGGCCCCTTATTTGCCTAGTTGGCTGTGGGCTGGTTGTGCGTTGAGGCACCCCCGTGTTGAATCACCGTGACAGTCCTGTGAGGACCTTCCGGGATGAGGAGGCCGAGGCTGAGTGAGGTGAAGTCCTTTGCCCAGGGCTCAGGTCAGGCCAGGGTATGAACCCCAGTGGAGCCATGTGCGAGGCTGCTGTGCTTACTGATTGCTTAGGTGTTTTACAACCAGGCCCAGCCAGACCAAACCCACACTTGTGCTGCTGCGGGCTTGGACGGGGCGTCTTACTGGGTGTGCAGGCACCAGATCCGATGTTTTCCACTTCCTCCCCTGTGGCAGGGCTGTGTGCACAAAGCATGCACAACTGGCTGGTCGGCCACTTTGGGCTCTGCTGGATTCAGCTGTGGCCAGTGTTGGAAAATGTTGGTCTGTTCTTTCCTTTTCCATCACCTCCCCCCTCCCCTCCCCCCATTAAAATTTTTATAATTAGAATCAGAGGCAGAGAGAACCTGCAGGCCACCTAGTTCTGGGATGGCAAATAAATTCCTCTCCCCTGGTAGACATTGCTAATCAGTCCTGACATAATCAATCCTTCCCGGTGAGCCCAGACAGCCACTGCTAATCAGTTGTTGTTGGCATGCAGCCCGTCTCCCCCTGTGTGGATTGGGAACCTGAGACCTAGGGACGGAAAATGACCCACAAGGGAGCCACCGGGATTGTGGAGTCTGCTCCACACCAGGGGGCTCTCTGTTGAGAAGTGACTCTGACGACTAAACGAGGTGTGGTGTGGGAGGAAGGACCTGGGTTTTGCACAGCAGTGCGTGGATCTGGGTCTGCATCCCGGTTCTGCCTCTTTCTGGTTGGAACTTTGCGTAAGTCACGTGACTTCCCTGAGCCTGGTCTGTGGAACTGGAAGTTACAATCCCTGCCTCCCAAGGTTGTGAGAAATAAATGGCGTGGAGTGTTCCTTCGGCTCATGCAGATACTGACGGGGGACCTAGTGTGTGCGGGGCACTGCTCAGGCATGGCGTGTGGCAGTCTGCCGCGTGGACAACGCTCCACCCCGCGGCCGCTCGGCTGCCTTAGAAAGACGAGGCCTGATTTAAGTGATGCTGGTTTCCTTCCCCTTTCCTTTTTGGAGACCTGTGAAATTTGTATTGCTGTTGTTAATTTTTACCAGCTCCTCTGTCACGTCCTCTTAAATTTTGGCCTGTTTGTCCTCTGCAGGACTTGCTTTGGAGAGTGACTTGTTTTTTCTTTCATGCCTGGTCTCGTTTCTGTTCTCGTGTTGGAGTGGATAGTGAGTTCAGAGGCAGTTGAAATGACGGAGTCTTCCCTACTGAATGAATGTGTCCAAGGACACTGGGCCTTGGACTTCTTTGGGCAACACACTCCTTTGGAAAATTCGATGAAAGCTAGGCACCCCTCTGGGAAAGTGGTAAGACGACAGTCTCATGGGATTTAGCATCTGTCATATAGGCTTTCTTAGGGGTTCCTTCCTGGACCTGCCGCCCCTCCCCCCTCCCTCCCCCCACCCCAGGTTATAAACTGGTCTGGGAGGTCTGTGGCATGTCCCTAGCAAGAAATGGAAATTTGTCCAGAAATTAACATGTAAATGATAAAAAAAAAGAAAGTTTCATCCTTTGGCTGGGGAAGTGGGCTTGTCCACACAGCATTTTCTGTGCTTGTAGAGCTGTGTTTAGTCTTCTTGGTTTTGGTGAACTATTTTTTCTTTTATCCTAGTCTGGAGTTTCAAGGTTGGTGCTTCTTGCCCCTAAAATGTTTATTTTCAGATTTAGAACAGTTCTTTACTCTTCGATAAGGCCGAGCACATCGCTGAAGCCACGCCGTGGTCAGCACAGAGGGATTCCGCTGGCGTCGCACGTGTGGCTCGGTGCTCAGCCCCGTTTGGCACACAGAGTGACCTCGGGCCGCCTCACCTCTCTGACCTGTAAAGCTAGGGGACAGACTGGCCACAAAGCCCCTGTGGTTAAGGATTAAAGAACAGTAAGCATACAAAATAGGCGCAGAGAGTGTCCAAGTAGGCCATGGTGGATTTTGTATTTGATCGCCTTGAACTTGACTCAGAAGTGTGGATCCTCTGTGCTGTGAAGGGCTGGTGTTTTTATTGAGCGAGTTATGGAGGCCGCCTGGCAAACTGAGCTGAAGTGAGCCTGGTCTCTTTGCAAGGGGCTGGAGGCACACGGCTCTCAGAGAATGGCAAAGAGGCTGGTTGGCATGGTTCAGAGAAACGAAGGGTCTTTCTTAGTTGGTAGTGTGGAAAAAGACCCCAATACATGAGTTCCCTCATGGTCTTTGACTCTTCCGACACGAGCCGGGCACCCATCTTTAGCCGCGTCCTGGGGTGAAACGTGGTTTAAGTGGCGAGAGAGAGAGAGTTCCATGGGGCCATTTCAAATGCAGGCACGGAATTCTGCCGGGATGATTTCTTTGCCACTGAATTTTGCATTTGCATGTTCTTAAGCCAAGAAAAGGAATTGAACTTTCCCTTTTGTTTGCTTCATTACTCCCACCACATTTGGCAGTTTGGCGGGATGCGGTTGTGTTTTTTTATGACTCTCAAATTCTTTTTTAAAAGTGTGCTGTGTGCACGGAGGAAGATTTTGCAGGGCGATCTGAGCCAGCTCTCCGTCCAGCTGGGTACAGGTTGCCATGGGCGAGGCTGGGCAAAATAGTGGAATCCACCGTTCCTTGAGCACCTGTTGGGTATTGGGTGCCGGTGCGTCTCGTCCTCGCAGCCGTGCCCTGGGGTGGGTCATGGCCGTGTTTCAGGACTGCGGACAGCCACTGGCCTCCAGGGGCACACAGGTCTCAGAGCTGCAGTTCACATCCAAATCAGGCTGACCCGAACCCTTGTGCTGTTTCCTGCGGCCCATGCTTCTCCTGTGACCTCAAGGGACTTCCTGGGTGTTCTTTATGTCCCCACCCTCGTAAGATCCCACTTAAGGAGAAATGAGTAGGCCTTGGGTGGCCACCGAGGAAAGGCCCTGAGAGAGCTCTGGTTCTCTAGCCCAGCAGCCTGGCTGCAGAGCTCAGGTGCAGCCAAGATTGGCCCGGTCCTCCCGGTCAGCAGCCAAGGTGGCCAGTTCTGGGGCAAAGCTAAGGCTCCATCTGCCTCGCCTGTGTGACATTCGAGGGCGGCCCTGGCCATATGTACAGCAAGGGGGAGTGCAGAGAAAGTAGCTTTCTCATCCGTGTCTGTACTTCTCAGATGAGGAAACTGAGGGGCGGGTGGCTTGAATTGGCCACTCAGATGCGATGAGAGAGGCGGCTGGGCTGAGCCTGGGTTGTTCTGAGTAGGTGTTTACTGCCCCTTTACCTGGAGGAGCTGCATCTCGGGAGTTGGATCACGGCCTGGAGGGGTACACCTGCCAGCCTCTTCTTAGAATTCGCTCCACGTCAGGAAGCGGAAGAGCAGGTCGCTGGGTCCACATCTGGTCTGGTGGGGCCTCTCGACATCATCGAGGCCACTGCTGTCATTTTTACAGTTGAACAGACCGAGGCCGAGGACAGACACTGCCAGGTCACATCCATCCCCAAGTATAGCTTCTGGTTCCCTCACTCTGTCTGCTGTGTACTGCCACGGTCTCATTTATCTCGGTATCTCAGGTTCTGAATGTGTGTGTCGTTTGTAATTGGGGTGAAATATACATAGCAGTTAGCATTTTAATCATTCGTAGATGTACATTACAGTGGCATTAAATACATTCACAGTGTTGTGTTACCACCACCGTTGCCTGTATCCAAAACTTTTCATGGGTCTGCAACATAAACTCTGCATTAAATACTGGCTCCCCCTCTGCTGCTTCCCGCAGCCCTGACCTTCGCTCTTCTACCCTCTGTCTGTGTGAATTTGCCTGTTCTAGGTACCTCATGGAAGCGTAATCCTATAACGCTTGTCCTTCATGGGTCTGGCTTACGTTACTTAGCATGATGATTTCACGGTCCACCCGTGTGGTAGCATATATCCAAATGTTATTCCTTTTTATGTCTGAGTAGTATTCCCTTGTACGGATAGACCACATTTTGTTTCCCCTTTCCTCTGTTGATGGGCACTGGCTCTGTGATTAATGCTACCGTGGACGTGGGGACAAACCGCTGTTAGCTTTCCTGCTTTCACGTCTTTCGGACGTATACCTGGGAGTGGACGTTGCTCTGTTCAAGATGTTCATCTCCGTCTCCCCATTACACGGAGAACTCAGGTTCATCGTAGAAGAATTGGACCATACAAGATAACCGGAGGTGGAAAATAAAATTTACACCTACTGTTTTTATAGGATGGTCGTTTGTGTGTGCTTTTTGTTCTGTCCGCCCAGGGTTATGCTGCACAAGCAGTCTTTGGTAGTGTGAGAGGGACCTTCATTTCGAAATCCAGAAACCTTTGTGTAAGGCACTGGGACTGAGGGGAGAAGTGCCAGTCAGGCTTTGCAGCCCTGCTCAAGGCTCACCACCTCCAGGAAGTACGCCTTGTGGGTGCAGTCTGAGTCCCGGGAGGGGCGTCCAGCACCGCACCTGGTGGCAGTTGGCCCTGATGGATATTTGTCAGATGAGGGAACTGAGACGCGACTGAAAGAATGGATGAGTGAAACTAACCAGCAAGCCTCCCTGCGGCTTGAGGTACCTGAGTGGCGAGGGGTCCTCTCGGGCTGGGCCCTCCCCCAGCAGCCCTGCAGCCGGCTCATTGGACAGAGCAGCGTGAGCACAGCAGGCCTCCCTCTTCTGAGTCCTTGCACGCCGGTGTCCCTGCGAAGCTGGGTCCACAGCGGGGGGCACCGGGCAGTTGTTCGCTTAGGGTCTCCCGTGTGCCAGGGACTTGGCTGGGGGGCTGGGCTCTGGGTGACCCGAGCAGGGCCCCCACTCAAGGCCCTTACTTTCCCGAGGGGGCACACGCTTGCCCAAAAGCACATGCTGATTTCAGATGGTGATAGATGTGATGAAGAAAATACATCTTTTTTTCTTTCTTGTTCTTTCTTTTTCCCTTCCCTTCTCTTCATTTCTATCTCTTTAAAAAAAAAAATAATTCGCTTGGCTGCTTCTTGGTTGATTGGCGGCCAGGGATGTATGTGCATTTACTGGGTTCGGGTCCCGGCTCTGCCGCTTGCTAGCGACCCCAGTTTCCTTGTCTGTGTGAAGCAGGCTCGTGGTGCCTGCCCCTAGGGCTGTGGTCGGGCTTGATGGTGACACGCTCCCGGGGCACTTAGCACAGGGCCCGGCAGGTCTCAGGTTCTCAAGGCTTGCCACGCTTGTCACCGCGACCAGGCCGCCATCGGGGGACGAGGCTGCTGGCTGCGTGGTTTTCAAAGGCCGAGACCGGCACCGTCCAGTGGATTGGTCACCTGCAAAGGGGCTGGTACGGCACTGAGTTTGGTGCGCTCGGCACAGCCTCACTTCCCTGGATGCTTGGGCTGAACCCAGTTTGTTCAGTACCCCTTCCCTGCGTGAGATTGTCTCCTCCCTGGGAACAGGAACAAAAGGGCCCAGCTCTGAAAGAGGCCCTTGTTTCTTCACCAAGTTCGGGAAGGGCAAAGGCACGTTTCTGCAGACGGTTCCAGGAGCTCGGCGGCCGGGCCAGACTCTTCCTTTCTCCTGGGCCTCATTTGGTGCCAGAGCCTTCTGGTTGGAAGATTGGGATGGCCAGAACGTACAGGAAAATGAACAAACAGGCAGAAACCCTCAAACTACCCTTCGAAGGGCCCTTGTCCTTGCAGGCTCCTCTGGGGCGCAGAGGGGCTTTTTCATCGAGCGGATTTCCAGTTTGTCAGGCAGAGGGCTTGGCGGTGCTGTCTGGCCCGTATGGGCCCAGCCCGAGCGTGGGTGGATGACTGGACCTGTGTTTCCCGCCCATCCTTGCCACTCGCCGTGGGGACCGGGTGGGTGAGTCCTTCAGCATCTTGGAGCATCCGGCCTTGGGCCCCACCTGCAAATGAGGTGCATGGCGACTCGGCCATTGGTGTCAGGGTAGGGACAGCAGGCGAGGCTGGGGCATGTCACAGAGCAGCCCCAGTAGGGCTGCTCCTCCGCCTCTCCCCTGGGGTGGCCCTCCACCGCCTTTCCTCCCCCAGTGAGAAGGTGGGAGGATTTGAATGCTGTCCCCTCAAAAGTGCCACTTCTACCCAAGTTCGGGTCTGGGAAGAAGCGAAATTTAGTGTTCCACCTTTCTTAGGCATCCCTCTTTCACTCCTGTGGGCCTGGGTTCCAGTGAACAAGACCGTAACGTGCGCAACTGGGGGCACTCCGTGGTCCTCGGGAGGCGGAGGTGGCCAGGAGACAGCCGGAAGGTGGCTGGCTGGGGACGGAGGGGAGCCCGCAGTTCCCCCGCCTCCAGGGGCCGGCTCGGCTCTGCCTCCAGAATCAGCCAGAGTGCGTGCATTCCCCCAGCCCTCCCACCCACTCACACACTAAGGCCACGCGTGGCTCCTAGAAGTGAGGAGTCCGCACCGTGAAGGGCCTGGCTTCCTGTTCCGCTCCTCTTGGCTCCTTATGCGGTGGAGCCTCCCCAGAAGGTAGGGCAGGAGGGGAGTGAGGAAACGTACCGGGCGCTGGCGTCCTCCATGGCATATGCAGTGTCTGGGCATCTGTGCCTGAAACGTGCACTTATGGAACACCTGCTGGGTGCCGGGTGTCGTGCCAAGGGCTGGGAATACGGGGATGCAGAGACTCTGACGTATGTAAGGGTGATGGGGGAGCTGTGGCAGTGCCAGGCTTCCCTAGGAGACAGCTGCTGAGCACCTAGGGTTCGGCTTGGGCTGGAACGCAGGCACTGGCATTCCAGGTCGAGAGCCGCAGGGCCACGCATCTGCAGGAGGGAAGTGCCCCTTGGGCCAGGAGTGTGTTGAGTGGAGTGGGCCCAGGTGAGCTGTCCTGCGTGCTGGGCTCGGGACTTTGGACTTGAACACGGAAGCCAGGTCCCTGGAATGCCCCTGAACACCTTGTTCCTTCCTGCTCAGCCTTGAAAAAGAAAGCCTCGTTCTTTGCCCTGACGTGGTCATCGTCACGTTTGAGAACCTAGGAAAGGCCCAACTGGGGACGAGGGTGGGGCTCAGTTCATTGTCAGTGAGGAAACGGCCTCTCCCTCAATCTTTGGCGTTGGGAGAGAGGCTCAGAGGGGCCGGCCCCTGACATCATTTTGAGCTGGAAGCATCTAAACCCGAGATAACGGCGAGGACCGTCTGCTGTTGGAAATGCAGGGATCAGTCTTCCACGGCAAAAGGAGCCCCTAGGCCAGTGATCAGAGTGTTGAGCTGGGGGTTCCACCCTCGGCTCTCCTGCTCACAAGCTGTGTGACCTTGGGCAAGTGGCTTAACCTCTCTGAGCTTTTGTGTCTCATCGGTACGGTGAGGTGGATAGTGGTACCAATCCCCTGGGCTTCTGAGAGGATCCAGCGGGTAAAATGCACGTCCAGCATGCCAGCTGCGCAGCATGGAGAAGGCGCACGAGAAAGAGAGTTTCTGCGATTAGTATTGTTACTACGGTATTCCCAAGACTGCAGAGGAAGGGTCTGACCCAGTCCAGGGGAAGGAGCGGCCGGAAAGGGCTTCCCAGGGCAGGTGGCACGGAACTTTGGAGTCACACGTTCCTAAGTTCAGGCTCTGCCAGTCTCTGGCTCTGCGTGACACTGGGCACGTTGTTGAGGTTCAACTGAGTACGTGATTTCATTCTGTCTTACTTGTCCCCCTGGCAAATGGGATAGTAACGCTCAACTCCTAGGCTGCTGTGGGGACGTAAGAGCTGCCAGGCCAGGGCTCCTGCCAGGATCAAGTTTCCTGCAAGTCTTTAGGAGATGATGTGGGGAGGGCTTTTCTTTTGGCCCCTCCTTTCCCGTGAAGCCCCCTCAGATGGGTGCAGCCAGTGAGCCCGGAGGGCCTGCACCCGTGACCTTGTCAGGAGGCCGGCAGCCGTCTGCAGGTAAAGAGCCTTTCCTTGAGCCCTGCTGGGAGCCCTGCCCGGCCTGACGCTTTACCCACAGCCCCGTGTTATCTTTTGCAAAAGTCATGAGCCGGAGGAAGGACAAACCACTTCCTCTGCAGCCTTCAGATTTATCAGGCCCCACTTTTGACAGTTTCAGTTTGAAGAGAATTAAAAAAAATAAAATAAAAGACGCTGAGAAGCATTAGATAAACAAAGTGGCCTCACGCCTCCGCCCTCTGCTGCTTCCCTGGCTGCGACCGGGCACGTCTGGGACCTCAGGGGTGCTTGGTGAGGCCAGCGGGTGTGGGTGCCAGAGGCGGCCCCGCGTGGGAGCTTTCCTTGTGCACGCGGGCCGCTGGCCGCGAGGCCCCAGGCCTCTGCCTGCCGCTTCCTGCCCTGTGCGTCGTGGCGCGGGGGGCACGTGCACACAGGCCAGGTCGCAGAGCCAGATGTTTGAGAAGCTTGACCTCAGAGCTGCTTTCTTTCCCCCTCCGGAGAAACACATCTGGAGAAAGTGCTAAAGAGGAGGCCGGGCGTGACCTGAAGCCGCCCGAGGAAGGCGCCGGGAGCGTCGGGGCTGGGTGCCTGCCCCTCCCCGGCCTGCCTGTTAAGGAGCCACACAAAGGTGGATTCTTGGGTTGGATTTGGGGCAACCATGCAAGTGTGATTTTTGTAAGTCAGAAGAGATCAAATATTGATTTTATAGACTCGCAACTACTCGTTTGTAAGTAAACGCGATTCCCGAGCGCCTGGTGTCTGTTTTTGCTGTGGCCCCGAGGCTCCTAAGATCAGCAAAGGGAAACCTCCTTCTCTCTTGAGGAGGAGGGAGCATAAAGGTTAGTATGCATTTATGGGTATACACACACACGTGTCCAAAGGTGGCACTTCCCTGTGGCACTTTGCTCCTTGCATTCCAGTTTACGAGGTGTATGTGTGATCTGGGGCGAGTCATACAACTTGTCTCTAAGATGGAATCAGTGGTAATATTTGTGACCTGGGATCGTGGTCAGGAAGCAGCGAAAGGGGGCATGAACCAAGCCCGGGGCAAGGCCCAGGACTCCAGAGATGCTTAATGAAGACACGCTGTTCTTACTTTTGGTGTTCTTTAGGGTACCTTATCCTCGGCGTTCCCATGGCACTAGGTCGGCCCGGGGATTGAGGATTTGCTCTGTGTGGCCCGTGGTTCTATGGCTTTGGAGCAGGTAGTGACCCCTGTGACCCGTTCGACACCGCTGAACGTTTGCTCTGTGCTGTGCACTGTTCTAGGGCATTCCATTAGGGCCTCTGCTCTCAGGAAGCTTGGAGTTCTTGGGGCCAGGGAGGTGACAGCAAACAAGTCAGCATTCACAAGGCCCTTCAGGGGTGGCAGGTGCTGGGACAGAGATCAGACAGGGAGAGATGGTGGAGACAGATGGGGTGGGGGCACATTTCTGGCAGCACGGTCAAGGAGGGCCTCTCCGAGTGGGTGATACTGCTGAAGGGACCAGTCTTGTGGAGATCTAGGGAGGAACATTTCAGGAGTCGGTATAGCAAGTGCAAAGGCCCTGAGGTAGAAGGCTGGAGGGACAGGCAGGGGCCAGACATGACTGCCGTGGCAGCCTCAGCATGGAGTTTGGATTTCTTTCCAAGTGCCTTGGGAAACAGAGGCATGACTTTTTGCGAAGGCTGATGAGAGAGGGGTCAGGGGGAGACTATGTGTCCTGTTCTTCTCTTGTCCCTTGGAGCATGCCTCAGGCTTAGCCACGTAGTGGCTGTCCCCAGTGGGTGTCTGCTTATGTCCCGTCTCCTGCGTGTGCCCTCAGCGGCCTGATCTGTACAATGGGCCCAAGTAGAGGGCCTCTCATCCCCGTACTGCCCTGCGTGGTGGCCCTGCCTCCTCGTGTCCTTCCCCGAGGTCAGTTCCTTTCAGCTCTGAGAGCACCAGCGGCTGACGTTTCCCTTTCTTGTTTGTTGTGGGGGAAGGGTATTTAATTGCATTCCTCCTGAGTGAATGACACAGAAAGGGCAGGGGTATGTCAGCGACGCTGCTCTGTAATTTTCGTGTCTGGGACGGGTTTCAGAGCTGAGCTGTTTTCCTCTGACCGGCAGCGGCCGTTGCCCAAGTCAACAGCGGGGTGCTCTCGAGATCGCCTTTGTTGGTTTTCTTTCTTCTTTCTCCTCCTCCTCCTCCTCCTTCTCCGTCGTCTTCTCCATCTTCCCAATCGTGTTTTTTAAATAAGCCTTTTTTTTTTTCCCTCCCATGAAATAACACTGGCGGCTTGGATGTGGTGGGTAAGAATTAGTAGTTCCTGTCCCTTTGGTGTGGGAGTCAGTGGGGGTTGATTTAAACATTTATTTCCCATTAAGAGATTCGTGGTCTTGGAAGCTGGCGTTAGAAGTGGGGTGATCTCAAGTCCCGACTGGTGATTTGCGATGCCTGTAGGAGTCGGGCCTGCCTCACGGGGAGCCAGGGAACACGCTGAGCAGAGGGTGCAGGCGGTGACCCACGGGCCAAGTCCAGTCTGCCAATATATTTTCCTTGGCCCACACAGTGTTTTTGAAAAAAATGCTTTAGTGAGTTGTCCGCATTTAAAAATTGGGAGAGCTTCCCTAAAAAAAAAAAAAAAAATCTGGATTTCCATTTTCTAATAATAACAACAAAAGCAAACACTTCTGTGTCACTTACTGCGTGCCTGGTGTGGTTCTAAATGACTTCTCTCTGTTTGCTCCTCTGATGCAGTTCTGTGATGCAGGTGTCTCTATTACTGTCCCCACTCTATGGCTGGGAACACTGAGGCCAGCTGTGAACCAGTTTGCTCCTGGCTGTGCCCGCACCCCTGTGTGGTGGCCGTGGGCCCGGGCTGCTGGCGGCTGCCCCTTTCAGGCTGGGCACGTACTCAGGTTCGGCACCTGCCCGGGGCCGGGGGCGTTGGACGTGGTACTTTCTTGAGCTTGGAGAAGTCAAGATGGGTGGTGGGAGTAAAGCTGCTCTCCTTTGCGTTGAGTCACCCATCACTGATCTATGCCTCCCTCCGTCCCTCCTGTGTGGTTCCCGTTCACCCAGGCGCCCCGGGGCCAGGCACATCCGATCTCTGCTCTGCGTGTGGATTCGTGCCAGCTCCCTGGTTTCAGTCCAGACCTCCAGTGGGAGGTGCTACATGAGGATCCCAGGGACGAAATGAGTCAGGCCACAGGAGACGAGAGATCCCAGCCTCCCGTCCCGTGTCACCGTCACTTTTGTGGAAGGGGAGCAGTGCTGGAATCAGAGACACCACCTGCGGAGCTCGCCTCCCTTCCTGGGGGACTCCCACACCACCCCCCCCCCCCCCCCGGTCCCACCCTGTGCTGGGGAGCAGGGCCAGGATGGTGTCCGTCCTGAGGCCCTGCCAACCTGGCTCACTGCTCCCGCTGTGGGGGGACCGTTGAGGGGCGAACAGCTACTGCTTGTCTTTGTCAAAATTGCTGGTGCGTGGAACGTGGTTCTGGGGTGGCCAGGCTTGAGGGTGACTCACTTTGGAAGCTTTGAGATGGCATTTCACCTAGGGAGGCTTCAGCAGCGTGGAGGTGAAGTGGCCCTTTTCACAGAGGGCTTGCGGCTTCGTGGATGGGGCTGCTGTGGTCAGCGTGGCTGGCCTTCTCTGTGGCAGAGAGGAGTGTGGGCCATGATGAGAAGCCACTATGTTTGGAGGCTTAACCCTTCCCTTTCTCTTTCCTCTCTCTCTCTCCGTGCCCCCCCCCCCCCCCCCCCGTTTCTGGGTGCATTTACAAAAACTCTGTTGGGGCCCCTCGGTGGCTCAGTCAGTTAAACATCGAACTTTGGTTTACGTCATGATCTCACAGTAGGCGAGTTCGAACCCCACATCGGGCTCTGTGCTGACTGTGCGGGGCTTGCTTGGAATTCTCTCTCTCTCTCTCTCTCTCTCTCTCTCTCTCTCTCTCTCTCAAAATAAGTCAGTAAACATTTAAAAACAAAACAAAATCCCTGTTTATTGAGGTGTAATTGACACGACAAACTACATTCTCCTTTTCCTTTCAAAATGCTGCATGATTTCAGCCATCCAAAGCAACATATAAAATAATACATAAATATAACCACCCAGTGTAAGACCATTGCAGCTGCAAGTCCTGATGTTTCCATGCGTGCTTCTCTCCCCTGTCAACCCCTGCCTTTCTCTTGGCCCCAAATTCTTTATAGACTCTCCCTTTGCTGGAGCGTGAGAGTTTCCCCTGCTTCTCCCCCTTCTTCTTTTTCCTCTTCTCACCTTCCCTCACCCTTCCCCTTCCTCTGGTCCTCACTTCCCACGGGCAGCCACATCCATCCTGTCTTCAGGAGACAGTGGAGAAGAAGGGAGGGGACCACGGGCTGGAGTCCTGAGTCTTCGAGCCCTCGTGCTGGGGGTCATCTGGAGTAGGGCTGTTTCTCTCTCTTGGGGCTGAGATAATTCGTGCAGAATTGAGCGGAGCCCCTGGGGCCTATGGGAAGTGCTTGATAAATGGCAGCTAGTTGTATTTTCATCCACTGGTTGAAGCAGTCCATCCACTGATTTTGCAGAAACTGTCAACCTTGGAAATGTTGGCCCTGAACCTTAAGGGGCAGGTGTTAGGTCATAGTGTGGGCTGTATGCTGACATCACCAGGGCCTAGCCCCCGGGGTTCTGTTCATGCCTACCCGTGCCTCGTGGGAAGACAACCAGGCTCTCATCGTTTGCAATCAGACGTCGTGTATCCTGCGTTTGGGTTCAGGGTTCATATAATATTAAAAAAAAAAAACCAAAACAACCAAACCCAGCAGCTTCAACGAAAGAGAAGTTTTTTTCTCTCATCTAAAAGAAGTCTAGGGGGGCCCGGATGGCTCAGTCGGTTAAGCGTCCAACTTCGGCTCAGGTCATGATCTCACAGTTCGTGGGTTCAAGCCCCTCATTGGGCTCTGTGCTGACGGCTCAGAGCCTGGAGTCTGCTTCGCATCCTGTGTCTCCCTCTCTCTCTGTTCCTCCCCGGCTCACGCTCTGTCTCTCTCTCTCTCCTTCAAAAATAAATAAAAACATCTTAAAAAATTTAAAAAAATAGAAGAAGTCTAGGTAGGCTATAGGCTGCCCTATCAGGGCGAGTATGGTTGGTCTGTGGTTTTCAAGGACCCAAGCTGCTTCTGTCTTGTTGCTCCACTGTTCTTAGCACTTTGTCTCATGGCCCAGGTAGCAGCTTATATTCCTACCATTTCATCTATGTTCCAGTTAGAGGGAGGTGGACTCTTGGCCATCACAACCAGATAGCAGCAAGTGGGAGTGGTGGAGCAGAGTGGAGAAGGACCTCTGCTTTCATCTTATTGGCCAGACCAAGTCACAAGGCAGCTCATAGCTGCAAGGGAGTCTGGGGAATGTAGTCAGGGAGAAACAGTGTGACCAGGGCACAGGTAGACCCTCCTCTGTTTCTAGCACAGGCCATCCTTTGGAAACCTGGAATAGTGGAAGGAAGGAAGTCTTTTAACAGGAGCCAGGAGAAAGAGCAAAGAACCATCGTAGTCTTTATGGTGCCAGCGATTGGAACCACGGTCCCTGGGAAAGTGTTGAGGGCAGAGATTTTGGTTTCCTGTACGTGGAGGACTAGGCTGCCAGCAGAGGTAGTGAGCTCTCCGAAAAAGCAAGTGTGCGAGCAGAGGTTTGAATGGACATGTGTCAGGGTGGCCACGGAGTGTATTCCAAATCTGGAAAGAACTTCACGGAACTTCATCAGGGAATGACTCTCTAAGGAATCTCATCCAGGGATCACACAGACCGTGAACTGGTAGGTCCCTCCCCACCCTGCTGATGGCAAACACCACTGGTCCTTCCCTGTGTCCTGCTGAACCCCGTTGCTGATGTGGGTTTGGAGTGGTGGTGGGGGTCCAGGGCCGATGGCCAAGAAAGAATTCTTAAGACCTCTTTGGTGCAAAAAGGTGATTTTATTAAAGCACAGGGACCGACTGTGGGCAGAAAGAAGTGCCCCCCGGTCGTGAGGACAGACTGATTCTGTACTTGGGAGTTGGAGGTGAAGTCCAGGGGAAGTTTCCAAAGGGATTTCCATATGCTAAAGAAGACTCGGGGGATGGTGGAGGCCTAGCTGTTGTCAAGCTAGGGGTGTGTTTCCCTCTAGCGAAGCATCAGCACTAAGACAGCAGGGAGTTCCTGGAGAAACCGTGGACCGCCTGCCTCTATTTGTCCGTGGCTGCAGGTTACAAGGAAATTTAATTTTCTCTGCCATTTCCTTCTGCCTTTGTTTCCCACATCAATTGCCACCTGAGAACCCTCCCCAGAGCCTCTCTATTGACAGAAGTTGGCTTGCGAGATAAACCCATTTACTTTTCCTGCGTGACGCCGGTTCTCTCATTTATGCTGGTCGGACGGGCAGGTGATGTCCCCAGAGGTGCACCGCGAGGGCCGGCAGGGGACCCGGGGCTCTGAGACTCAGGTCCCTTCCAGCCACATCAGTGCCCCTCCTGCGGGCCCTTTCGCCTCCTGGAAGCGGTGTGGCCCTGCCTTGTTTCCCCGCAGCTCTGTGCAGGCAGGTCCTCGGGGCAGGCCGGCCAGGAGACACCCGCCACCCACCACAGGTCTGGGCCCTGCTGGACCCCCAGGAGTTGGGGGAGTCGGGCAGGAAGTGAAAGTGCGCGCCAGCCCTTTCAGTTCTGCTGTGGACCCACAGGGTTTTTCCTGGGGGGGAGGGGCAGGGATCCGCCTGTTTTCTTGACTTAAGCTGGCCTTGCCCCGCAGAGAAAACAAACGGCCATCTCCATCCTGTTTGTAAAGAGGGCGTTCAGTTGTCCAAGTTGCTCGCCTGGAAAAACTGGGAAGACGTCGTCTCTGACCCAAACGAGGTGTGTGTCGGGGGCGGGGGGACAGCTCCCAGGGGACAAGGATATGTTTGGACCGTCAGCGTAGGACTTTTTACATTGTGGTAAAATACACAGAATATAACATTTTTACCATTTTAGCCATTTCTAAATACATTCAGTTGTGCAACTGTCAGCATCGTTCATCTCCAGAACTTTCTTATCTTCCCCCATCGAAACCGTGCCCCCATGAGACACTGACCCCCTGTTCTTCCTGCTCACACCCCACCCCTGGCGGCCTCCGTTCTGCCTTCCGTCCCTCTGAATCTGACTGCTTTAGGCACCTCATAAAAGTGGAATCCTACAGTATTTCTCCTTTTGTGTCTGGATTATGATTGTTTTCTTTTAATTGAGGTGAGATTCATTTAACATAAAATCAATCATTTAAAAAAAATTTTTTTAATGTTTATTATTTTTGAGAGGGAGACAGAGTGTGAGCAGGGGAGGGGCAGAGAGAGAGGGACACACAGCATCCGAAGCAGGCTCTGGGCTCTGAGCTGTCAGCACAGAGCCCGACGCGGGGCTTGAACCCACGAACTGTGAGATCATGACCTGAGCTGAAGTCAGACACTTAACTGACTGAGCCACCCAGACTCTCCAGCATACAATCAATCATTTTAAAGTGAGCATTTCAAGTGGCAGTTAGCACGTTAACAATGTTGTGTAACCACCACCTGTATCCGGTGCCAAAATATTTCGTCACCCCAAAAGGAAACCCCGTCCCCATTACCGGTTATTCCCCATCCCCCCTACCCCTGACCCTTGGCAACTAGCACATGGTTCGAGACTTGTGAATTTATATACATCAAGCTCCCTGAAAATACGTGTTGAATGAATGAAAGAAAATCATTGCCAGTTGATGAAATCATAACGAAAACTTCGATTTCCTGAGCACATACTGGGTGCCAGGTGTGAATAAGCATCTGTGTCTCTCTGCCCCGGTTTGTACCGTGGAGTAGTCACCCCAGGTGATCTACGTAACCGCTGACTCCAGACCCCGGTCTGGACATACTGATTGCATTGGTCTAAGGGAGGCCTGGGCATGAACCTTTTCCAGATAGCTCCCGAAGAGCTTCCAGTGTGCGAACGGCTGATACGCATTATTTTATTGAGCAATAGCACTCCTTTGGGGCGGGTAATAGTATCTGCATTTCATAAATAAGGAAGCAGGTTCAGAGAGGTTCAGTAACTTACCCAGGTTCGCACAGCCTCCAGATCTTTGAGTCCAGAGCTCTGACCTGATCCTTTCTCCTGCTTCTCTGGTCATTTCTGTTGTATGTGATTTCAGAAGGGGGCTTATAACGACTCACATGTACACTATGGGATCAACTAAAAATGATCTCACTGGTGTTTATGGAGGGCTAACTTAACTATATGCCAGGCACTATATGCTTCATTTGCCTTTTCTCGTTTTACTTCTGCAGGAACCCCGTGCAGGGGACTATCATAATGACTGACATACGTTTCCTCATGAGCGGCATTGAAGGGGATGTGATGACCGGGGAAAGACATTATTGGAGAGGTGGGTGGGGCTTCATCACCCGTCACAAAGGGGTCTCCCCTCTGCCACTGTGGTGGTGGGGGGGGGCTCAAGCAAGGAAGAGGAGGCAGGGAAGGTTGGCCAATGTGGTGCTGGTCAGAGGACCCGACCTGAAGCCGGACACAGGGTTTTCACGGGAAGGCCTTGGCAATGGTCCGTTCTTCTTCCATTGGGTTTGAAATATCTGGGGGCCACTGGTGTCGGCCCAGGAGAAGCTGTGCATCCTTCAGAGCTTTGGCTTGGCTGTCTGTCTTCTTTCAGGAACATTATGTCCCACAGATTGTCCCTCGTATCTGTGTTTGAGATCGTTTGATGCCATAGGACTCATTCGTTTATTCACTCAGTTAACCAGTGTTACTCTGATGTGATTGCCTGGCTCTGTGTTCTGCAGAAACGCGATGGCTAAGACAGGCACCATCTCTGTTGTCCGTGGCCCGCGGTCTCTCACAGGATACGCATCGTAGTGGTGCCCACTGACTTGGGTGTGCCGGATTCCATCCCTCCTCTGTGGGCGCTCTCTCGTGCCAGCCTCATGGCAGCTGTACCACGTCGGCCTTTTAGGAGGCTCTGCGTAAGAGATGAGGAAAAGGTGACACAGGAGGGGTAGGAAACATTTCCAGGGTTGCACAGCTCATGAGAGGTGGAGGCTGAAGTTGAACGGGGCCGTCTGGCTTCAGAGTGCAAGCTCCTAGTCATTGACATCATTATAGAAGAGGAAGTCGCGGGAGCATCTGCGCGGGGCCAGACCACACTGGGCCCCGGGGGCAGGCCCCCTCTCCAGCTGAGGGCGCAGGCGGTGCGTTCGTTTCCTCTGGCTGCTGTAGCAAATTACCACGAATGAGGCGGCTTCCAACAAAACACATTGATCATCTGATACTTCTGGGGGCCGGAAGCCCAAAATTGGGTCTCGTGGTGCTAAAATCAAGGTGTTGCACTCCTTCTGGAAGCTCCAGGGAAGAATTCCAGTTTCTGGAGGCCGCCCAGGTTCCTTGGCTTGTAGTGACATCGCTCCACCCTGTGTGTCATGACTCCGCCCCTCCTGCCTCCCTCTTCTGAGGGGCAGTGAGCCGCTGTCCAGACTGGGAGTTAGGCGCTCGCTAAGTGACTTCTGAAGACAGTACCTCCGCTCCTGTCTGGGCTGCGAGGACCCAGGAGGAGCTATGTGTCTCGGGAGGTTGGAGCCTGGCAGGGAGGCCCCTGCCCCACCCCCGCAGGAGAGACCTTGGGGCGGGAAGACAGAATGCTGGGAGCATCCGACCGGCTCCGAGACGGGAGGCAGCTGGGCTCCGTGGAGTCAGGCAGGCCCCACATACTGCATCCGTCCGCTTCTGGGGAGGTGACCTACCTGGGCTTTCGAGTCACTAGAGCTGAGTAGATCCAGGCTCCACGCATTCTTTTTTTTTTTTTTTTTTTTTTTTAACGTTCATTTGTTTTTGAGGGAGAGCGAGCGAGCGAGCGAGCACGCGCATGTGAGCGAGCAAGCGGGGGAGGGGCAGGGAGAGAGGGAGACGCAGAATCCGAAGCGGGCTCCGGGCTCCGAGCCGTCAGCACACAGCCCGACGCGGGGCTCGAACCCACGTACCGCGAGATCGTGACCTGAGCCGAAGTCGGCCGCCCAACTGACCGAGCCACCCGGGCGCCCCTAGGCTCCACGCTTTCCGAGCGGAGCCTATTCTGGAGGCTAATCACGGGTTGTGTGCGGCACAGAGAGGGCCCATTCACTCACTCATTCTGCAGGTGTTGCTGGACCATGTGCTGTGTGCCAGGCATTGTTCAGGCACAGAGCAGAGCAGAGCAGGTCCTGGCCCTCCTGGAGGCCCCATGCAGAAAGGACCTGGATCGGGAAATAGAGGACCTTGTCAGCTGCTGATAAATGCTGTGGAGAGAAGCATACAGCAGGATAAGGAGGACAGGAGTGCTGGTATGAGTGGGGAGGGGCTCAGTGTGTGTGGTGGCACTTCAAGGCGATCAGGGAAGATCTGGATGAGAAAGTGACGTTTGGGGAGAGACTTGAAGGAGGTAAGGAAACAAGCCATGCAGTTATTCTAGCACATGCAAAGGCCCTGGGGCAGGAGTTTGGTGTTTTCTAGGGAATGCAGGGAGATGAATGTAGTCAGAGCCGAGTGAGTCAACTTGAGAAGGGGGTGGTAGGAGTTGAGGTCAGTGAGTCAGTGAGGGGCCAAATGGTTAGAGTCTTGTAGGATCTTTGGCTTTGACTCTGAGGGAAAAGACAGCTGTGTTAGCACGCCGTTCATGAAAATGGCAGCTCCAAAGCCCTAAATGCCTCCTTCTCTCTCTCTTGCTCTCCCCCTCCCTGTCCCTTCCTTCGCCGCTCGCTCTGTGTTGTGAGAATGGCTGGCCCGTTAAGGCCCAGGGTTCGGCCTCACCTGCAGTCTGACTGGGGACTCAACCTAGCTGTCCCCTCCTCCAGCCAGCCTCAGTGCTGGTCAGATATAACTTTTGCTATTTATACAACACAGTGGTTTCCAAACTCTGCTTCTAGAATTTCATGATCTCTCCTGCAGAGCATTATCTGTCCAGGGAAATAATGGTGACCTTTCTTTATCCAAATCAAAGGACAGAAATTAAGGCTGTAGATAGAATCGCCCACATTTCAAGTTTTCCACCCATTACATTTTCCTTTGACTGTTTGAGTCCCACTGGAATCTTGGGAAAGGGAGCATTCTATGGTCACTGAATTAGTTAGCGTTTGTTGAACGGCTACCACGTGCGGGGTTTTCGGTCAGACGTCTGATTTGGTGGCAAGCAAAGCAGGTGCCTTTTGTGCCTTCCCTCTAGCTTTACAGAAAGCCAGAAAGTAAGGCAGACTTGTCTGATGTCACCCTTTCCCACAGATTCCCCCGGGTCAGGTTGGAAGATGCCGTCCTTCCCTTGTGGGTCCCGCTGGCCCCACTTGATCCTGGCAGGGTTGGTTTTGGTGAAAAGACCGGGAGGAGTTGCACTTGCCGGCACAAGGAAGGGTTCTGGGAGGTTGCAAGAGTGACAGACGGCCTGCTGGCACTCAGTAAGCCCTGGCCTGGGCCGGGGTCTTGGGGCGTCATTGCCATGGCCACCTCCCTCCCCGAGGAGGGGTGCAAATGCGTGTTGACTCTGATGGACACAGATTGCCTGGTTACAAAAAGCCCTGCAGTGAAAGCCCTCTGCCCTTGAAGCCCTTGGTCCCGGAGGAGAGGCGGGTGGGGCTTGAGGCAGGAGTGCGGCTGCAGGGAGTGTGCCCAGACCCGGCTCGGTCAGGACCGTCCGTCGGTCAGGACCGTCGGCCAGACTTGGGCCATCTCGGTTAACTGGTGACTTCCTCGCTCCTCTGTCCCCTGCTGGGAATGTGCATTGCCCGGCCGTGCCCTACTCCTTCAGTAATGATAACCTGTCCCTTGCCTTCAGGCAGCCCCTGAAGACCTCTTTTCTGTCTCCGTGGGTTTCAGGTGGCAGGTCCCATCTTGCGCCGCATGTCAGAGTCACCTGGGAGCCTAAACACCGATGTGCCGATGCCCGGGCTCCACCGGGGATCGGGATTCATTGGGTGGGGGGTGGGGACCAGGCATCTTTTTTGATCACGACACCATCTATTGTCATCGCTGCGGAGAATTCCGGCGCGCGTGTGTACCACGGTCCTGTGACAGGCACTTGAGTCGTTTCTGAATTTTCTCGCCACGGTGCATTCTATATCCATCTTCTTGTGAGATCCTGTCAGGAGATCTTGTAAGTGCTTCTGAGATGGGTGGGGAAAGATTGCTGTGCGTCTCGTCTAGCTCACCTGTCTGAGCGGTTTCTGTCGTTCGCTGTCTTTGAGCTGTTTTACCGTCACGATAGAAAGCTGATAGTAACGTAAATGATTTTTGGCCGCTAGAAATGCCAACTGGCTGTGCCCGCAGAACACAGGCGATCGCTGCTGGACCCCACGGTTTGTAAAGACTCCCTGGGTGGTTCTGACACGCAGTGAGGTGAAGGTCTCGACTTAGAAGATTGGAGGAGATTTGTAACCAGTCTCTTGTCATCCCTCTGGACCCATGGGAACCGACGGCTTTTTGAGCAGTATGTGTAGACACATACCGAGTACTTTGGACACTTTTTCGAGAGTTTCTGGTGTTTAGTGACGTGAGTGGTGTTTTACACAGACAGAAAACAACCTGATGGAATGGATACTCTTAGTATTCCCCGGGGCAGATGGGGAAGTCGGGGCAAGAGAAGTTGCCGGAGATAACATGGCTAACTAGCGACAGAGCTGGGGCTGGACCCACGTGGCCAGCACGTGGCACCCCACCGATCGGGCGCCCTGGGCTCTTGCCCGGACCCTGCCTCTTCCTTTCTTCCTTCACTGTGTCACTTAGCTGCTCTGAGTCTGTGTCGTGGGGCTAATGACCCCGAGCCCCCAGACCCGCGGCCAGGTGGCAAGGTCTTGGGTGTGAGCCTGGCGCCATGCCTGGCAGGCCGAGAAGGGGCTCAGCGAAGTCCACCCAAGGTCGCCCCCACCCTCGAGGTCGCCACCCCGTGTTCTTTGCGCGTTGGTTTGCACATTCATTGCCTGCTTGGTCCGAGCGAGGGTACGCGTCAGACTTCATAAGGGTGTGTCTACAGGAGGAAGAGGAGGCAGTTCTGGCACGGTGGGGCCCTCCTGGAGCTCTTCACGTTCCCAGCCCTCCGGGCTGTGAGGTCTGCAGTTGGTGGATGTAAAAATTCAGGGAGGAGAGTGCTCACGCTCTGTGTCATGGCCGTCGCTCTGTGGTCCCGGCTGGTCCTCAGAGCAACCCTGGGAGGGAGATGCTGGCATCCTCATTTGACCGATGAGGCAGCCGAGGTTCATTCCTTCATTCCTGGGTTCCTTCACTCACTCGCCTCACGTGGGCTGAATACGCACCAGGCCCCAAGGCACCGTGACAAATCGGGAAACTGCACTTTGGGCCCTTACTGGCTCTTCCCCTCTTTCAGCGAAGGGGAAACGATTTGCCCGGTGGCCCAGAGAGAGCAGCAGAGGTGCCCGAGGCCACACAGTCAGAAGTGCCAGGGACATTTTGCACTTGAGCGTGCTAGGTGACTCTCTAAGTAGACCTAGAAGTCCCCGTCCCCACTCACACAGTTTCCGGGTGTCCCTAGCCCAACGGGCCCCTCACCCAGTCCCCAGAGAGAGCCGGGCTCCCCAGGAACTAATCTCCGAAGAGAACCGTATGGCTCTTAACGGCCTAAGCGGATCCAGATGCGCCTTGTGGCCGGTGCTGCTGCAGATGTCCTGGCCACAGCCCGCTTGGTTGGAAGCCCAGCCCCGGCAGCCGCCAAGTCTGGAAATGAAGTAACTGAGCGAGTTGTTCTTGGCCGTTTGCCCCTCCTCTCAACCCAACTCAAATCAGACTCGGTCTCTGACCTCAGGCATCGCACATTCCAGTGTTCCCCCAGCCTCCTGGGGTTCCAGGGCCCGTGGCAGGAGGTGAGCACATTGTGGGGAGGGGGGCGTGGGGCAGGACAGGGGAGGCATTCTGGATGGGGTGTGGGCTGCAGGGGTGAGGGCAGCTGAAGCTACCGTACCCCTGCGGCCACCAGGCCTCGGAGAAACAGAGGGGGCGCGCCTGCTGGGCCAGCCCGAGGGGGTCCAAGCAGAGAGGCAAAACTGACTCAGCAGCTGGGGCGGGGCCTGGTTTGGGGACCCTTCTGTCCCCACCGCATGTCTGCCCGGCTGGAGAGTGCCGGCCCAACTTCCCGAGTGCCGAGTGCCGGGGGCCCTTGTGAGGGCCGCACCTGGATTCCTGAGGTCGTGGGGAACCCGATTCAAAGCTGGGTGGTCAAGGGCAAGCGTGGTGCTGACTCCTCCGCCCCCCCCAGGTCCAGACCAAACCGCACAGCCCGCGAGGGTGAATCGCTTTGAAGTGATGGGGTTCCGGGGCCTGTGGCAGGCCGAGGGAGCCAACTTGGCGGGAACGGGCAGACCAGGCAGGCTTGTCCCACTTGGCTTCCGGGCAGCTCCTCCTCTCCAAAGGCAAAAGGAAAGCCAGGGCCCCAGAGGGCAAGGGGCTGGGCTTGGGGGTCAGGGAGAGGCTGAGATCAGATGCCGCTTCCTAGCTGTGTGCCCTTGGGCAAGTCACTTAAGCTCTCTGAGCCTCAGCTTGTTTTCTCCGCACACCGGAGGCACCCTTGTGCCACCTTCCAAGGAGAGGGTCTGTGCGAGGATCAGAGGAGACCTCCGTGAAGTCATTAGCGGGGTGTCTGCGCCCAAGTTGTACCAAGCAGTAGCTTCGGGAGGGCTCAGCTCCGTCACCATCTCAGGGCCACCCCCGGTGACCCACCACCCAGGCAAAAACGATGTGCCGCGTTCTGCCAACAGTTATTGGAGAATCTGCCGGTACCCTTGTGTGCTGGATTGCCGCCCCCAGCTCCTCCGCGGCACAAGTTCTGGAAAGGCCACGGGGTGTCCTGTTCGTTACCATTACCGTTGTCGGCCGTATGGTCCGCGCACACGCAGACTGAGAGTGTTAATTAACTGATGAATTAACTAATTACCGGCTCCATGATCGGAGCCCACTAACACTGGGAGACATTACTTGGTAGTTCAGCGTTCAGATTCGAGAGTCCGTCTGCGTGGGTTTTGAATTCCCTTCCTCTGCTTACTAGCTGTGTGACCTGCGGCCACTTTCTGAGAGTTTCTGTGCCTCAGTTTGTCAGTCTCTAAAGTGGAGATGATACTGTCTGCCTCCCAGGGTGGCTGAAAGGATTAAGTGAGGCAGTATGTGGCAAGTGCTTGGGACAGGGCTCGGCGCGCAGGGCAGTGCTTGTGTTTTCTGTTCTCTCTGTGATGCTGCTTTGATTCTTCGACAAGTCTTGATTGTGCGTCCGGTTCTCTCCAGGAGAACCTGGGGAAACACTGGGCTCCTGGGGCTGCCGCCAAGGCGATCTGCCAGTTCCGGCGGCCACCCCCGGGGTCACCAGCTTGCCTCACTGTACCCCAGCGCCAGCGCCGCTCCTGGGTCTCCGGGACCCCGGAGCCTCCAAGCCCCACTTCCGGGCCTTGACGGCCCTTGTCCGTCCCTTGACTCACTCTCCTGTCTTGCAGCCCCGTGTGATCTGGACGCGGTGGGGAGTGACGGCCGGCGTGGGTAGAGCTGCGACTGCAAAGCCAGGTGCCGCCCGGTGCTGGGCGGTCATCTTGCTCCACTCACAACTCATTCATTCATTCATTCATTCATTCAGTGTTTCCACTCGGTCTGTTCCCACTCGTCTCGCTCTCATTCATTCATCCTTCAGTTTACCCGGCGTCTGGTGTGTCCCGGCCTCACAGGCATGGGAGACACAGCCACGCACAAGGTCTGTACAGACGCTGACTGGGCTCTCAGAGGCCGACTTGAGGGGCCAGGGCAAGCTTCCCGGAGGAGGTGACATCAAAGTCCGCATTTGGGGGAGGAGCTGGAGTTAGCTGGGTGAAAAGGGGACATGGTGCTTGTTTCCTGTCCAGGGTACCTTACCTGCAGAGGCTCAGGGTTGCTGAGGCAAGGGGCGGGCTTCCAGACCTCTGGGAGGGTGATACCTTCTTCTCCCTCACAGTGAGACGCGTCGTTCGGATGCAGAGCTTAGACGGTAGACCAGCAGTACGGGTCTTGTTCGTGGGGCCCCTGTTCCACAAGTGCCGTGGTACTTGCAGGTCTGGGAGCCCTTTGCAACAGGCAGGGACCCAGCACAAGTTGTCAGCAAACTGACCCACGCGGCCGCCATTCCCCCGGGACCCAGCCCCTAGGGGGCCTATACTTACGCCTCTAGGCTTTGGAGCCCCATCCTCTCTGTGAAGGCCCTGCCCAGCCTAGCTCAGGGTGAGGGGTGGGGAGAGCCGAGCTGTGTGTGTGCAGAGTGCCCAGCACAGGAGAGGTTTCTGCACATGGCAGCTCCTTCCTGCAGGCATCCAAGGTCCCCGTCCTGGCCTGGCTGGGGCTGGGGCAGAGGCTGAGGAGGCGTCCTCCTGGCAGGAGGAGTCTTCAGGGAGAAGGAGAGACCCTGGGAAATTCCCCAGTGGTCCAGTGCTAGGAATTTGGCTTTGCTTCCTCCAGGGGCTCCGGAATCCAGTAGATGTACTGAAGTCTTAGTTCCCGCTTCGGCAAGGCAATCCATCATGTTTCTGGCCAGCAGGATTCTGGTGTCTTCTCAGTGCCAGCCTTCTGGTCCCTGGGGAGCAGGCAGGGAAGCAGAGAGGGTGTGGGGCTTATGGACACCCTGGGGACGTGGCCAGAGGCCCGCAGTTTCCCGGGGGAGTCTGACGCCCCTTGGGGGCTGTAAAAGGTTGTATGGACCTTTGGCTGAGTGTTGCCGAAGGTTCCAATTCCTCTGGCAAAATCATCTCTGCTTATTAATTAATTAGTTCCACATTTACTGAGCTCCTACTACATGCTAGGAAAACGGCCCTGCAGCGAACAAAGCCCCTTTTCTCATGGCTGGGGGGACCTGCCCCTAACCTGATAAATACATCGCATGTCGGGTGTGAGTAAGGACCATGAAGGAGACCAAAGCAGGGTGAGGGGGTAGGAATGTCCATGATGTGAACAGGGTGGGCTTCGCCAGGGAAACACTTAAGCTGAGGCTTGAAGGAAGTGAGCGGGTGAGCCACAGGTGTCTGCGGTAGAATATTCTAGACAGAGGGAGCAAGTGCAGAGGCCCGGAGGGAGAGCGTGGTGGGCTCGGAGGAGCACGTGCTGGGGCTAGGCATTGAGCTGGGTGCAGGGCACACACTGTCCCCTCTCACCCAGTGACTCCTGTGACCATTCCCACTTTACTGATTGGCCACGTTGAGGCTTGGGGTGACTCCGTGCACAGCGGGCCGCGCAGCCTCAGCTCGTGCGTTTGTGTCATCTCCACCCTCGTTTGGCCGCAGGACTTGGATGAGGGACCAGCAGCGGAGGTTTTCATTTGTGGGGCTCCCTGTTCCTGCACGGTGAGCGGAGGGTGGCAGTGAGCAGGTGGGGGCACTCCTGTCCGGGGGCTCTTAGTTGTCGGCTCTGGCGGCCAACGTGTGATGTGGCCCTGATCTGTGTCGTGGGCCCCGGGGGCAGGCGGCTGTGGCCAGACGTCGAGGGGGTTGGAGCTCACAAGAGCCCAGTGAGGACAAGCCTCGAGGGCCCGGTGTGCGGCCTGGAATTTCCTTCCCAAAGGGCCCGGTTGGAGTCCCGCCTCTGCTGCCACGCGGCCGTGTGACACCGAGCAAGTCACCCCCTTTCGGGTTCCTAGTTTTCATCTTGGTGAGAATGGGGTCAGTAAAGCTCCCTGCCCCACCTCCCTTCCGGAGCTTCTGGAGGATCAAGTAAGATTATATAGGAGGTAGGCTTTTGTCAGCTCTAAGCCCTGTACACAAGAATCCTGATTTTCCTTTTATTTAATTGCAAAAACAGCATCAAAGGCACATTGAGGAGAGTTTAAAAAGAAAAGGAGAGAAAAATCCTGTACTTAACAATTTTGCCAGCATCACATAACCACGGGTGTCCCATCCTACCCAAATACACACCGGCTGAATGGATTTGAACCCATTTCCAGATAAATTCCGTGCTTTCTGAAACGTAGGCTATGTGCCACCCAAACTCCGACCTTGGTCAGGGGCTTGGACCGCTCGTTGGCCTTTGCTGTCTGGCCTCGGGCGCTGAGCGGAGTTGGCCGTTCGGACTTACTTGTGTTAGTTTTCGAATTGTCCCTCGGTTTTTGCCCATAGATGCAGATAGCTTTTATATTTTTACGGGGTTCTGTTTCTGCTTTTGCTCCTCTGTCATCTGCATAGATTACGTTTTGTGTAGTCTTTGCAAGCAGTACTTTCAGTGGCTGAGTGATAAGTCCCTGCACCGCGTTTGATGGGTATGTCTCCGGTCGGTTAGACACCGAAGCCGTTCTCAGCCCGTCTTCTTCCGTAGAGCACGCCGCAGTGCAATCAGAGTGCTCGTGGCTTCCTTTCACCCTTTCCTTCCAATGATGGATGATGGTTTGGAAAAATCCCTGGCGGGGGGGCGGGGATTATTTGGTCAAAGGGTATGAACATTTTGCTGGCTTTGGATGTTGATGAGGTTGTCTTGCCTTCCAAAAAAGTTGAACCCGTCTATGATGCCATCGCAACACGGGAACGCCCTCGTCTGCACAGCCCAGTCAGCTTTGGGTGCCTCGTGCATAGCGGGCACTGTTTTTCCTCTTCTGTTTTTTTTTTTTTCTTAAATTAACTTTGTGGGTTGAAAATGGTGCAGTGTTGAGTGTTAGTCAATGATTGACGTTGGGACACACGCCCCAGTGTCTCCACTTGTGCTGCCCTTTTCCTCCTGTCCCTCGTCGTAGCCCTTAGCACCACTGTTAGCAACAAAGACTCCACAGAGTCCCCTCCAGCCAGGGCGGGGGGTGGGCAGCGAGTGGCAGAGAGGGACTCCCACAGGTCATGTGGGTGGCATATGGGAGAAGGCTTGGGGACAGGCACCTGGGGAGAGTGGGGCAGGGGTGGGAGAAGGGAAATGGGGGTGCTGGAGAAAAACCCGGAGGAACAGAGACAAAGGCTGGCAAAAATAGACCCCGGAAACAGCAGTGGAGATAAGGTGGAAGACAGGGTGTGGATGTGGGAGAGGGGACGGGAGGTGTCGCAGGGATGGGTAGGAGGGGAGAGGGTGCATAAAGCGAAAAGGGGCAGCCAGGGGAGGAGCAGGTATCTGGGTCGGGGTGGTGAGAGAGAGAGAGAGAGACAGAGACTGAGAGATAGAGAGAGCGAGAAAGACAGGCATGGAGAGAGGCAGAGACAGACAACTGGGACGAAGAGAGGAAAAGGGAAAGAGAAGGGGAGAACGAGAAGGGAATGAGACGGGAGGAGGGTGGTGAGTGGTAGGTTCATAAATCCTCAGTCTGTGTAAGGTCATTACTTTCTCTGCTGTTGGAAGGGCCCCTGAGCCTGGCTGGACCAGGGCGAGCGGTGGCGGTGGGGGCCTGGCCATACCTCCCCGAGCGAGTGAGGGCACGGTCCTGGCATGCAGTGGGACGCTCCCGCAGAGCGACGAACCTGTCTGCCCTGCCCTCCCGAGTGCCCTGCCCGCGTCAGGCGCCTGGGTGATGGGGCTGGGGGTGCCGGGGTGCACCGTCTGTGGGGCTGGGAGTGGGCAGGCTGGGAGATGCTGGCGAGTATTAGCTCCTCCTGCCCCTGCGAAAGTCGTCCTGACACGGGTGGGAATACCACTGCCCACTTCCTGGCTGGACGGAGGATTAGGTGAGGTTCGTGAGGTGAAGCCCCGGGAGTGGGCCTGGCACGCGGGCCAGGTTACCGTGTGGCCCGTGGGGCTGCCTTCGGCGGTGAGGACACGGTGTGAGCCCTGACCCAGCGCCTTGCCCCGTTCGGTCCCTGGCCGTGCGGCTGGTCGGTCCGATTGTTCCCATTTCGCAGGTGGGGAAACTGGGGTTCAGAGAGTTGGTGTAACAGACGTAGGAGTGGCGGCGGCAGCAAACGGCTTCCGCGGCCCCCCTGGGCACAAGGCGCGTGTCTGCGAGCCTCCAGGCCGTGGGCCTGGCAGGGGAGCAGGGAAGCTGGGAGGGAAGCAGCCGCTGAGCGGGGCCAGAGGCCAGCTTGGGCGCGCATCCGCCCCGTGCCAGAGCCCAGCTCCGGCCACCATCCGTTTCGTTTCTCAGGCCCCGCCGGTGAACTTCTCACAAGGCTTAGGAAAGGTGATTTACTTATTAGCTGGTTTTTAATCTTTTTTGCCTCTCCATTCATTTCTTCCGCGTAAGTATGTGGAAATGTGAGTCCATACGTGATCTGCGTGGTCGAAGCCAGAGTCCTGGCTCAGGGGTCACAGCTGCGTCCACCTGGGTGAGGAATGTTCCAGAAGCTTGCCTCCAGGTGCCACCCCCACGTGCAGGCCAGTCACCTGGGGAGGCGGGGCAGCGTCCGGTTGGCATGGGGCTCGTGGAGCTGCCTCTTCCTGGGTCTCTCGCCCACGGCGGACCCCGATTTTCTCCTCGCCTCTCCTCGGGGGGCTGCCGTGCCGCCCTGGACTTGGCTGTGCCGCGTGTGCACGCACCTGCCCGCTAACCACAGCCTGGCTCCTCTTTTGTCCGACGCCGCGGCCGGGGGCACCCGGAGCAGGTCCGAGTCTGTGGAGGGCGTTTCCGGGTGTGTTCTGGGAACGGAGCAGATGCGGGGGTGAAGGTTCCCCAGAAGCGCCCTTTATTGACGCTCGGCCCCCGGCCCCTGGGCTGGGCCCTCTCGGGAACTTTCCAAGGGAAGGCCAAACAACCCTCTTTCCACCTCGGGTAGGAAATGGAGCCGGACATGCTCCCCACTGGAAGGCAGCACCAAAAGAGAGGTTTGGAGAGAAGCTCTGGCGGGTTCCTTTCCCGGGACTGGTGTTCAAGCGGCTTCTCGTGCCACGTGCCGCGTGTGTTCCTCTGCACGCCTCCGGGGGTCATGGTGTGCCCAGAGGGGTCGTCCGTGTCGCCCAGGGCCATAGGGTCAGAAGCGGTGTGGCTGGGATGCAGACTCCTTCAGCTGAGTCCACATCCTGGGCCCCTTTGACTGGCTAAAGCTGCCCGAGGGTCTCTGGGTACCTGCTACTCTTGTCCCCGGACAACGCAGAATGTGTTTTCGTCATGAGCGTCCTTAATAAGGATGGGTAACAGTAATTGCCGTCTACTGAGAGCCTCTAGGTGCCGTGACACGGGCACCATATCTCCGCTTTACAGATGAGGAAACCGAGGCACAGAGTAGTTACATAACTAGCTGTAGACTGCAGGGTTGATGTCAGAGATGGGACTCCCACCCAGTTCGGGTGACTAAAGCCTTATACCTGGTCCCTGTAAGCCTTAGGGAAATTAGGTGACCTCTCTGAGCCTCAGTTTCTCCTTCTATACATGGACCTCATTCTGCCCCGTGTGGGGAGGACTTGGATTAGTGTGAAGGAATGACTGTGAAGTGCCTGGCACGTTGTCAGCTGTCATCATCGTTGTCATTATTATTACCACAACACAGAGTCTCCTGAGGGGCAGACTCGGATGCCCAGGCTGCAGCTTCCTGGCCTGGGCGAGGCAGAGGGGAACCCCCCAGCAGGTGAGACCCCGGGCAGGTTGGGCACGATGATAAGTGGGAGCCGGGCAGACCTGAAGGAGTGGGGCCCCTTTGCCTGCGACAGTGGGCACCATAGGGACCTTCGGGAGGACAGACCAGCGCAGCCCGACTGTTGCTCCATTTCCCGCAAGGAGGGGAGTTGCGGATTTCCGCCCTGGCGTCTGGGGAAGGATGGGACCGAGGGCTCGGGTGCGGTCCACTTAGGGGAGGGCCGTGGGGAAGTGTCCCACACTCACCATGCGGGCGTGGCTCTGCTCAGCTCGGGGACTGGATCCAGAGCTGGTTGAAGTCTCAGACCCGCTTATCGGAGGAGGGTAGGCAGGTGTGTCCCCTAATCTGAGATATCCTGGGTCCCCCCTGCTTTGCTTTTTTGTGGAAGAAGTGACTGAGACCTCAGAGCTATTGGCTGCTGTTGTTTGGAAGCCTTGAGACGTGGAGCTACCTTGGTAGAGAAGCAGCCCCAACCTGGGATCTGTGAGACCTGTCACCTCCTCCTGGAGGCCCTCCCTGATAATCAGTGGCAGGCACCCATCCTTCATGGGTTACCTCCACTCAACTACTTCACGGTTATTTTCTTTCCACCTTATTTCCCCACCTAGACAGGAGGTTTTTAGTCCTCGGTCTCACGTCTGAATTGTGCATGTTTGTGAGATAATCCCCACCCTCTCTGGGACAGAGTGACCGCATGAGGAGGAACGGAAGGAGCAGGGTCCCTGTTCCAGGTACAAGGGAGCAGGTGAGCTAGTGACCAAGGGTGGGGGGGCTTGAAGATGTTATAAATCTGGGGTCATAAGCCGAGCTGTGCCTCAGTTTTCTTATCTGTAAAATGGGGATAAGGGTACCTCAAAGGGTTGATGTGAGTAGTGGGTGAGTTCACACGCGTAACGTGTATAAATGGGGTCTGGCCCATTGTAAGCATTATGGTTATTGTTACTGATTATTGCATTTAATCAGCTAAGAAGTAAACATTAAGTCAGTCTTTATGCCTACTGTCGTGCTGAGGATACAGTAGTGAACAAAAACAATCCCCCGCCATCGTGGGTGTTCACCAGTTGGGAGAGAGGGACAGGAAATGGATACATACGTGAAACGTTAAGCAGCACATGGGGGCAGGGTGTGTGTACAGCAGGGAAGGGTTTTTCAGCGGCAAGTTGGATGACCTCTAGTGCACATGGCTTTTGTGATTTTGGTGTCACAACGACCCTCAGACAGCATCATGAAGAGAAGGTTCCTAAAGGCATGACGTCTGGGTTGAGGTGGAGGTCAGCCCCCACAGGTACCCCTGGAACCCATTCGGGGGCCCCGGGGAACACAGTCGGAAAACTGACGCTCCATATCCTGGGTTTCTGCCCAATTAAATAATCCAAGTTTAAGAAGAACATTCCGTTAACCAGAATGGTGGGGCAGGAGTGGGGGTTGGGGCAAAGGGCAGGTCTAAGTGGGAGAAACTGGCCCAACTGGAAGGCAGCCCTGGGGATGCCCATGTGCGCCCCGGCAATGGGGCCCTCGGCTCACCCTGTGGTGGCAGGGGAGCTCAGGTGTTGGAAGAGGCCATGAAGGTGGATTTGCAGAGATGTGCTGGGTGCTGGGCCCCTTAAGGGTGTCTGGGGCTGTGGGAGGGTCTCATTGAGGAGGGAGGGAAGGACACTGGACCTTAGATACAGCCTGGGGCTGGGGATGAATGGAGCCCATAGCACCCACGCGGAGGTCCCTTCCAGCCCTGCCTGGCCGCTTCGAGTAGCTGTGGGGTCCAGCATCTTGGGGCTCCCGTCTGCCCAGGTATCTCTGGGCCCCCGATGACCGCCATTTATAAGAACAGCCGTCATGTGGGAGGACCTGCCGTGTGTCTTACGGCCTTCTGCCTTTGCAGGGCCCTCCTCTCCCTCTGTAACGCCCAGTGGGTGACGGCTCCCTACCCCAGAGGAAGAGCACGGCGCTTGGCCAGGTTGAGCCGCTTGTCCGAGGCCGCCCAGAGTTGCCCGGGGGGAGCTCGGGATTGCTAAGCGTGTCAGGCTTAGCTCTAAAGAGCCTCTGGACCCTGCTGGCAGCTTCTAGAAGGGTCTTGGCGAGGGGGTGGCATAGGGAGGGGACTTTCCCTCATTGTCATTAGCTCGAGACCTGTGGGGCCTTACGACACGGCCTGCTTGGAGAAGTCGCAGCGATAGGTCATCCCACCGGTGACGTCCAGCCTCGGCGGCCTGGCCCTCTGCGAGTGTCCAGGCCTTGGCAGCTGGGATCCGGCTGATCTCAAATCCCACAGGACTTGAGTAGAGCTCCGAATGCTAGTTCTCAGAGCTGACACCGTAGGCTCTGCCGTGGGGCCGCCCGGCCTGCATTCTGACTGTGCTGCCAGAGGCCAGCCCGAAAGCCTCCGCGCGCGCCCGGCCTCCTCCTCTGCCCAGGCAGCCTCGGGGCCTGTGGAGAAGGCTCTTGCTTTCTGCCTTTGCAGTGTGGGGCCCCGGGTCCTTTTCACACCACGGTTACCACTGCTCGTGCCTCTCTGAGTCGGCCCTGTCCCGAACGTGGCACGGGCACGGGCCCGGTACAGCAGCACTTCCTTTGCTCAGTTCCTCCTCTGGGCCCTAAGTTTCGGTTTCCTTTTCATCGTTGTTCGTCTGTTGGTTCGTTCATTTGTGCGTGCTCGCGTTCATTCGCCCGTCATCCGCGCTCACTCATTCCCTCTCGGGATAGCGGCATCGTGGAGAGGGCTGTCCGTCGCGGAGTCACACAGAGCTGGCGCGGGAACCCCCCCCTCCTGGCCGTGGGTCTGTGGACACACTGTTTCCTCCGTTGCCTTGTCTGAAGCGGTGGGGCTGGTGTTCTTCCTAGGCCTGTCGAGAGCCCAAAACGGAACATGAGTGTGGAGCCCCCGGCACAGGTGTGTCCAGCACAGGGCCCTGGTGATGTCACGAGTCTGTGATCCTCCCCCTCCCCCTCCCCTCCCCTTCCCCCTCTCCTTCCTTCCTTCCTTCCTTCCTTCCTTCCTTCCTTCCTTCCTTCCTGTAAAACTTGCTGAGGCACAGGGTTGAGTTAGATGTGGCCTGTGTCCCCAGCCTGGCTGGTCTGGGTTGTCTCCCCGACCTTTCTCCACGACCAGTCTGCTGTAGGCTCCCAGCAGCTCTGAGGGGTCCCCCTGGGCCTCTGGCCACTCACCACCCACCACCGTTACTAGGCTCGTGCTCCCCTTGGTTTGCTCCTAGTGGTTCCGACCACATGCACACGTGCTCTCAGAACATGCCTACACACCTTTGCACACCCCGCACACGCACACGCACGTGTTCACATGTCACACTGGCCCGGAAGCAACACGTGTCTTGGGCCCTTGCATGTCCTGCCTCCTCCAGGCATCACGGCCACACGTGAATGGCTGGACAGACCTCACTCTTGCACATCTGTGGGCACTCAGCCCACGGTTCCCTGACTCTGCACGTGTGCACGTCCCCATTTATTCTCTGTTGTGCACATCTCTCCGGACGTGCACAGGCCTCTGTGCCCAGCTGTGTAACCACCCACCTAGGCACACGTTTATTTTTTTTAGTACACATGTAGCATTTGTAGGGCCGTCTCTTAAGTGCTTTACAAATAGGAATTCATTGAGTCCCCCTAACAACACCATGAAGTCGTGACATTAGGGAAGCTGCGATGTAGAGAAGTCGTGTCAGTTGCTCAGGGTCATACGCTAGTACAGAGCTGGGCCAAGATTCGGCCCCGGCCTGGCTCCGGTCCCAGCTTTGAACCCTGCCCTGATGCTGTTTCCTCATGAACGTGTGTGTGTGTGTGTGTGTGTGTGTGTGTGTGTGTGTGAGCTTGGCACACACCCCTTGCAGTGCACGCACGTGACCACTGAGCACTCGTTCGCAAGGGTGTGGATGCACATGCCTCACACATGTGCTAGAAGGACCCAGCACACGTGCTTGAGAACACGCTTGGGTCCTCACGCGCATCCCAGTCACACACAGCCTCCACTTCCCCATCTCCAGCTCCCTTTCGGAGAGCCCTCGAGCTTACCCTGCCCTCGCTTAACCTGCCCGGTGACTCTGCAGGCCTAGGCTTGGCCACCCCGCCCCCCACTCGGCCACCCTCCCCCTGGCTTGTGGCCTCTTTAGCGCCCCTCTTCCTTCTGCCAGGCCCCCGCTTGACTTTCTTCCCGTCCATCTTCTCAGCTGGCGCGGGACCCCAGCCCCTAAATGCCCCAGAATCTGGGAAACTCCTCCCTGGACTGGGCTTAGGACATGGCCACATCCAGGGAGAAGTGACTGGTCCAGTGGCTTCCCAGGAGTCCGTGGCAGGAAACCCACATTTCCTTCTGGTCCTTCATTTCCTGCCCACGCTCTGTGCCCCACCCCCACCCCCACCCTGGCAGGGCCTTCTGGTTCTGAACCGCACCTGCAGCGGCTGCCTGGTCCTGTCCTATCCTGTCCGGGGCCCCCAGTTGCTGCCTCTGCTCTCAGAGTCGGGTCTGGGCTTGTTGGCCTGGGCGAGACTCTCCTATTTTGGCCTCTTCAGAAGCATCCAGACTTCTCGGCCATGACCCCAGTGTCCTCGGCCCTCCCCTGCCAGGCTCCCCAGCGTGTTCTTGCCGTTATGTGTGTCTGCGCCTTGCTTGACTCTCCCTTCCGAAGGAGCCCCTTCTTTCCTTCTCCAAAACATACCCAGCCTCCGGTGAGGAGCCAAGCCCCCCCTTTGGATTCGGCCACCTGCGGCCGTTCCTGGTCTCTGCTCCTCCTTCTGGTGTGTTCTACCAGCTCAAGCCCCTGAGCTTTGTGAGAGCTGGTGGTCGGTGCTGTCTGAGCCCTGCTGGATATGGAACCATGGGCTTTGAGTGAACCTTAGTAACTTTTCTTTCGGTGAATTTTGACTCTTGAGCAAGACACCTTTCTTCCCTCTCTCTCTCCCTCCCTCCCTTTCTTCCTCCCTGCCTCCCTCCCTCCTTCCCTCCCTCTCTCCCTCCCTCCCTCCCTTCCTTCCTCCCTTCCCTCTTTTCTCCCTTCTTTCTCTCTGTGTGCCAAGCACTGTGCCAAGCCTTGAGTACCCACTTCTTTGAAACCCCACGAATTGAACTAACGAGAGAAGAAAACCCCAAGGAGATGAGAAATCACCTGATTATGCAGGTGCCCTCTGCCAATCGGTTGAAAAGTTTTTATGAGCAAATCTGGTGGTTATCCTTTGGAAAATAAGCAAAGGCAAACCACTTCCTGCCGCTTCCAGGAGCCGCTTTCTAAGACCTACCAAGAATCTGAAACTTCAGGCAAGCTTCCTCCGTTTTCCTGGAGAACTCCGCAGTTTGTGTTGGTGAAATCCCACTGGGCCCCGTGGGGTTGGAGATTGCATTTCAGTCTTGTCTCGCAAAGGAACGGCTGAGATCGAGTCATTTGGCGAGAGGAAAAGGGGAGCTTTGGCGTGTGGTGCGCAGGCAGTGCCCTTGCCATGCGGCTGGTGCCTCTTGGTTTTGCAGACGGGAACCCGGACCCCCTCCCCTGCGTCAGCCACCTCTTTGGGCCCCGGGCCAGCTCTGGAAGTGTGCCGTGCCACGCGTGGATTCAGGGCTCTTTACACTTTTTTCTTGACCTTGTCCTGAATTTCTAAATGGGGAGAAAACAGTGGTCTGCCGTCCTGAGGGTGGGGGGCAGGACTACGGGGCGGTTAAGACACGGGCCCTGAGCCTTCGGTTGGAATTTAGCTTGGCCACTAACTAGCAAGTTACATAACCCCTCTCTCCATGCCTTAGTTCCTTATTCGTAAAACAATGATTCTACTACTCCCCTGGGGGTGGCCGGAGGGCTTTTTATTCAGTAAACACACGTAATGCACCCACCACATGCTGGGCCCGGTGCTGAGGCTGGGCAGCCCGCAGAGGCAGGCACGACCGAGCCCGCTGTGCAGGTGAGGGAACTGTAGCCCAGCTGGTCGGCAGGAGGCCCGGGCTTTCGGCCAGGGAGTCCGGCCCCAGAGTCCACGCTTTGTCCCCACCGAGCTGCGCCGCTGCCCTCGATGGGCTCAGACGAGATGCCGCACGTCAGCCGGGTGACCGTTTAGCGCGTTTTGCCTGGGACAGTCGCGGTGTCACTTTCAGTCCTGGTGTAATGACCACCATTTCATTTCGTTCTCCAGAGTGTCCTGGTGGAGGATGGACTATGTGGTGAGCTCACGTATAGGGCATTGAGGACAGTCCCATGAACACTGTGGGCACTGGATTCTTGGGGGGGGGGGGGGGAGGTGACACAGCCACAGCAGATCCAGCTGGTGTAGCCTGGGGGTGCCTTAGTTTCTGCAGAATTGAGATGTCCTCCTGCGTCAGTTCACTCACCGACCGCACCCTGGGCACCTCTCACATGCCAGGCGTCGGGGCGTTGTGTGGGGTTGGTGCTGAGGAGGGAGACAAGAGACCCAGCCAGGAGCGCTGGGAAATGAAGTCACACCCAAGACCCGCCCTTCTCAGAAATGCAAAGTATTACCGTTAGGATGCTATTCCCATTGCTTTGTTTGGCAAATTATGACAGTATGTCACTAACTGAGCACATTCTGATTACCTATTGTTTGAATTATAAAAAAAAAAAAAAAAAAGTCAGGAAAAGACTTCTGGTTGTGGGATGGTATTTAGAAGTTTCCATTCTTGAACAGACCTCAGGGCAGGGCCAGCGCCCAGGCTGTGTGGAGCCCTGTCTTGTCCCTGTGATGCCAGGTAATTGCTTTATCTCTGGTGTACATGCATCACGCCCTGTCTCTCTGGCCTTAGATATGTTTGCAGGATGTCGTGGGCTGTGGCTTTCCCAGACAGACTGGTAAGCAGCCCCCGATCTTCTCCGGCCTCCTGGTAGATAGTTGATTAAAGACCTGCCCTAGTTCAGTACATGCTAAATACAGTGACTGAAGAACCCAGGCTCTAGAGTAGGTGACCGTTTGTTCCAGTTTGCCCAGGACTATCCCCATTCTTAAGAAAACTATTTAATTTTTTGTAACTAAATGTTTATTTATTTTAATTTTCATGAACCGCGAGATCACGGCCTGAGCCGAATGAAGTCGGACGTTTAACCAACTGAGCCACCCAGGCGTCCCAGGACTGTCCCTGTTTAATTTTTGTTTAATTTTTTTTTTTTTTTGTATTTTATTTTATATTTGAGAGAGAGAGAGAGAGAGAGAGAGAGCAAGCAGGGGAGGTGCAATGAGACGGAGACAGAATCTGAAGCAGGCTCCAGGCTCCGAGCTGTCAGCACAGAGCCTGATGTGGGGCTTGAACTCGTGAACAGTGAGATCATGACCTGAGCCGAAGTCGGATGCTTAACTGCCTGAGCCACCGAGGCGCCCCAGGACTATCCCCATTTTAAAATCGAAAGTCCCAAGTCCCAGTAAAACTAGACAGTTGGTCACCCTACTCTGGAGTGAAGCCAGCCCTCAGTCACCACACCTAGCTCTGCTGTGGGATTGCGGGTCCGTTACTTAACCACACCGAGCCTCAGTTTCCTCTCCTGCCAAACAGTCTTAACCGTCCCCAGCTCACAGGGTCGTTGTGAAGCGCCAGTAAGTTTTGAGAACCGTTGGGCACAGAGGCGCTCGCAGATGGCCGTAAGCATCGGTTTCATAATGGTTATAAATTATCTTAAGGCATTGGATGTCGTGCTCCTGTCTCAGTGGACCACCAGGCCGTCTGCCAAGTCCTCCTTTAGCTGCCCGTCTGCTCACCATTCCTCACGGTGGGTGTCGGAAGTCAATTCTGAACTTCGACCCCGTGCCTCCGTCTCTGAGGTTGCTTGAGGCCTACGGCCCCACTCCAGATCCCCCCAGCCAGCCACTGGGCCTGTCTGTGCCAGAGTCGCTGTCGCCCGGGAGTAGGACAGGATGTGGACGAGTGGCTGACGTTTATCGAGCGCCTTCCTCACAGCTGGCGTCGTGTTCCGTGTGCTTTCCGTATAAATCTTCACCTGAACGTTCTCACGTTACAGACAGAGAGTCGAGGCTTGGAAAGGTTAAATTATTTCTCCGGTGTTAGAAAACGCGGCCCTGGGGCTGGAGCCCGCCTTTGTCTGTCTCCACTGACTGCGGCACCGCAGGTGTGGGCCGGGGATCCGGGCCCATCTGTGGAGGGGCTGAAGAGGCAAGTCCAGAGGAGCGGAAGGTCCAGGCGCTTTTCTTCTCATTTGACATTACGGTGATATTTTTCTTGTATTTTCCAAATCGTTGGTGTGCGATGGGGTAGAAATTACAGATAAAAGTAGAATTCTGGTCTCTGGCCTCAGATGGGTCGAGAAGTGCCGTCGTGAGCTGTGCTCTTTGACCCCTCGCCGTGGCCACGTGGGCCAGGCTCTGCTGCGGTAACACGGAGCCCGTCCGCCAGCAGCTCGGCACAGTCCAAGTGTATTTCTCAGCAGGGGCCTCGCTCCTCTCCGGAGCCCCCCAGGACCCAGACTCACCGAGGTCCCACCTCCGCACGTGCTTCCGCTGTCTCGAAGGCGAGGCTGAGAGACGTGGTGCTTGAACGCGGGTCTCCAGGTGGCGCACGTCACTTCACATCTCATGGCCGAAGGGCCACACGGGCACACCTGAGACCTAGGCGGTGAGTGTGGAGGGGAGGGGGGACCCTACCGTGTGCCCAGATAAAGGAGGCGGCTGTGCCTGTCCGGGGACAGCTGTTCTGCCACACTCGTGCCCATTCTTGCTCCCAGGTGTGACTGGTCCCCTGGGTCAGGACGACTCCTGCCGCCTCCGGGCTGCTGATTTGGTCCCACCGTTTATATCGCACTTTTCAAAGGGAGCAGAGCCCGTGGACCCCAGAGCATCAGGTCGGACCCTCCGGACCGGGTTTCTGGTCTCTCCTGAAGGGTGGCTTTAGAGTTTCATTGGTTTGGGAGCTGGAAGTCTTGTCTGCTTCCGTCAGGCTGTGTGAGGGAAGAGATTATGAACAGTGTCGGGAAACTACCCCGAAAGTTTTGCCAGGATAACTTCCCCCCCACCCCAGACAGGAGGTCTCTCCCGGGTGTGAGGTTGTGGCTCCTTTAAATCACGGATAATACAAACTACCTGCTGTTCTCCTGGGCACTGACGGTATGCTGGCACCACGCTGAGCAGCTGACTCCATTCCTCTTCCTTCTTGGCCTCATTTTACGGGCGAAGAAACCAAGGCTCAGAGAAGTTAAGGAAGTTCCTCCAGGTCACCCAGCTCACTGGTTGAGTTAGGGTTGGATCCTGGCCTATGTGGTTCTGAGTTTGTATTCTGAACTGCTTTGATGGTGTTTACTGAGTTCGGGGTCTGCAGAGACAGTAGCAAGGAAGGGTCCCCAGAGAAACGTCCAGCCCTTCAAAAAGCCCGGGGAAATCTTGGCATTTCTTCTTGAGCCACGGGCCCTGGCTAAGTTCAGCCATTTGATTACACAGGGAAACCTGATCCTTCCTTTTATTGATATTTACTGCTTTTTAAAAACCGTCCGTATGTTACGGAAATAACATTGGAAGTGAAAATGGAAATAAAAATTAGTAATCGCGTAGGAACGCTAGTTTGGGGTGGGGACATGTTTTCCAAATATAAAGATAATGAAGTGGGAAGAAAATAAAGCGTGTCTTTGAAGTGGAAATGACTTGCAGCCTTTTTCCCCACACGTACCCTGAGATGAGGTCACTTGCCGGCCCGGGCTCTGCTCTCTGGGGTCTTGGGCACTTGCCACAGAATCCTCGCCTCGGGGGTGTCAGGAGCTCCAGAAAGTGCAGGCTTACCCCCCGTATCTTCTGCACATAACCATTTGACTTGCCGATTCAGAGGGAAAAAGGTTGAGTCATTTAACTGATAAGGTAATTTGAAACATGGCTCGGTTCTCTCGGAATGAGCATTCTACTTGAGGAGTGGAAAGGTTAAGTAATTTAGCTGGGGCATAATTGATAACACGGCGCCCCTTTCTGGAAGTCTCCATTTTAGAAGATTTGGTGAGGGGGGAAAGGTTAAACAATCCAACTAGGGAGTCATTTAAAGTATTATTTTGCCATTAGAGCAAGGACAGATGTGGAGTGGAGTAGAAAATTCTCAAGGCTTATTAAGATTAAGCACATGACTTGAGCAAAATTTCCTGATGCGGTAGGTGTGGGTCCCCGAGTGTTTGCCTTGTCTCCTGCGGGGTTCTGGCAGAAAGTAAGAACCCTCCTGGGTTCTTGGGAGGGTTTGCAGTCATAGTGCCGATATCGCTGTGCCCGTGTGTCCTGTTGCCACCCGGGACACCAGATAGTCTAGGTGCACACAAGCACATGCGTGCATGTTTTCGTTTCCTTCTTTGTTTAGAAGAACGACAGAACCCCGCACACATGTTCCTGTATTATTTTTGCGCTGACCAGTAGTAAGAGATCGTCACGGGTCAGTACAGCTTCCTCTTCTCTCTTTGTGGCTGCAGAGTATTCCACTATATGGGGCCACACAACCATCCCCTCAGGGTATGTGTGTCTGCAGACTGTTGCCCTTTCGGGTAATGCTGTGCTGATCCGTGAGGTGCCAAGCTCTCTGAGATGTGCAGGGGGTGTCTCTGGCATGAATTCCCAGAAGTGGAATAGCTGGGTCGAAGGTTATGTGTGCCTTGGGAATATTGATAGATCTTTCCAAAGTGCGTTGCCCTGAGAAGGTGCCCCCTGAGCAGGGTCTCGGGAGAGCTCGTGGAGGCCTGGGATGGTACGCGGAATGGGGATGGCCATCGTGTCCCCGGGTCTCCTGCGCCGTGTGCTTCGGCAGCCGTGCAGCTTGGGGTGGGAAACGCTTAGGAGAACAAGCGTCACTGCCCGGGGCCAGCCGCCCTTGGCCTTGCTGGCCGGTCGCTTGCAGAATTGAGCCTGTGATGCCTTCATCAGGGAGACGTGGAGTTTGGATATTTGGAATGCAAAGCCCCCTTCTTGCTTAGTGGGACGGCCCCCACTTCCCGGAATTTAACTCTTTAATAAAATTAAAGAGCAGCAGCTTTCATGATGTGAAGGGAATCATTTATTTATTGTTTTTCAAATAAAGACCACTCTCCCGGGAGAAAAGGCAGCAGGTCCCCACGAAGAGCAGGTTCACACAGGTCTCCGAAGGTGGTGCAGACCCCCTGCGTGGCAAGCCCTCTTCCCCGATCCCGGTCGTCATCCTCACTACTCTTGTCAGCTCTTGTTGGCTGCGTCCTACAGAGGAGCAAGTGTGGCTCAGAGAGGAGCAGTGGGCAGGACCACCCTCGTCCCTGTCACCCAGCTGCCCTGCAGCCTGCCGTGGAGGGGGCGTGGCTTCAGAGATAGTCACTGGGTTTGAAATAGAGCTCCTCTGCTTTCTGGCTATGTCGCCTCCGGCACCTCTCTGAACTTGAGGTTTTTCAGCACTAAGAATGGGAGTGAGCTTCGTGATAGGCTGGGTGCTCTTGGAGTCCTGGTCTGGCTGTCTTTCCCTCCTGCCTCATTTGTCCATCTCCTTCCAGTCATCCTGAGTAGGTCGGGCCAGTGTGGCCCCAACACAGAACTCTTCCCTCGAATTGGCGCGGGGGCAAATTTCAGGAAGGCTCCGGAATACTGCCTGGGGCACCCAAGGGCATGGTCTGACCCGCTGTCTCTTGGGTGCCCTGCCACAGCTATATCTCTGTGGCTGGGTCTTCCCTGGGACCTAGGACTTCCAGACTATTGTCTTCCTAGCCCCCCGGTTGGGGGATGGGCTGGAACAATATCCTCTGGTGGCCGGAGCATGACCCCGTGATGGATGGCATGGCATGCACGGGCCTCCCCTACCTCTCTGGGATGAGGGCCCTTTGTCTGGAACTCTAGGCGTCCTTCTTTCCACCTAGAAGTCCTGCCCCAGGGGAACTGTGCCTAAATTGGATCTGGTTGGCAAATGGAACCTCATTTCTGATCAATTTACATTACACTTTCGGATGAGGATGCGTTTCTTGTATCTCTGATGGGGCATTTGGCAAAAGCGCTGTTGGCTTTGGCTTCTTGCCCTGTGAGCACCCTGTCAAGGCATGGAGGACGGTCATCAGCGTCCTACCACACTGCATTCTCCTTCCTGCCGTCATCTGTACCTCTCAGGGCCCCTGCAAAGACTGGGAGGCATCTGCCCCTCAGAGCTTCCCGGAGCTGCACAGCCCAGGTACTGGGGCCTTTGTTTCCCCGAGTGAGCACACCAGAGCTTAGCTTGGAAATGTGCCCACGATGGACACCCCGACTCCAGTGTGCCTTCCCAGGATAACGGTGACGAAACCAGTAGGGATGTTATCACTGGTCCTCGGCTAAGCACTTAGTTTGGGTTATTTTATGTAATCCTTACAACAGTCTTGTGAGGAAGCACTGTTGTGAGCAGCAGAGTAAACTGAGCGCTAGCAGCCGAAGGGACAGGAGGGTGACATGACCAGCTGGCGACGACATGGGGATTCAGATCCTGGAGGGGTGGCTCCGGAGCTCCCTCTGCCAAGCTGCACTCCACCAACCCCCTTCTGTGGTGCCACCTCCGTCCAGCCTGAGACCGACAGCCCTTTCTTTTGTTAAAAAAAAAAAATCAGACCTGGGGCACCTGGGTGGCTCAGTCGGTAGAGCCTTCGGCTCAGGTCACGATCTCACGGTTCGTGAGTACAAGCCCCACATCAAGGCTCTTTGCTGACAGCTCGGAGCCTGCTTCAGACCCTCTGTCTCCCTCTCTCTCTGCACCTCCCCTACTTGCAGTCTCTCCCTGCCCCCCGCCTCAAAAATAAAGAAACATTTAAAAAAAGTCAGACCTTCATTTTGGGAAATTTGAGAAGACGTATTTGACAACAGAGAAGAGTAACATGAACCCCTCTGTGCCCGTCACCACCTTCAACAGTTACCAGCTCTTGGCCAGTCTTGCCACCTAACTGCCCTCACCCGCTCCCCTCCCCTGCCCCCCCCCAAACCACTGAATTTCCTGAAAGCAGATCCTTGACATCCTGTCATTTCATTAGAGATTACTTATGTAGGTTTCCCTAAAAAATGAGCTATCGTTAAAAAAAGAAATATAAATGGAATACCATTCTCAATGCCTGAGAAACTAACAGTTCCTTGATATCAAATGTCCAGTCAGTGTTCACATTTCCCCAGCTGTCTCATAAATGGTTTTTGTTGAAATGTTCAAGTAAGAATCCAAACACAGTCTGTACATCGTGTCTGCTTAGGATGTCTCTTAAGGGTTTTGAAAGCCTTTGGAGTCGGGTCTCCTGTGTTCCGCGATCTTCCATATACCCAGTTCTGCCGACTGCTTCCGCGTGGTGTCTTTGAACGCCTTCCTCCGTGCCTTGTCTTTCCTGCACATTCTCCATACACCCTGTGGCTTTCTAGTTCGTTCTAGACCCGTGCCGTCCAGTGCAACAGCCACCGGCCACATGGCCGCCAAGCACTTGAAATAACCGATCTGAGTTGAAATGTGCCGTGTGACGCACACACCAGATTTTGAAGACTTAGCTTGAAAGGAAGAGTATAAAATAGCCCGCTGATGATGTGTTATATGGATCGCGCGTTGAAGCGATCATCTGTCGGACACAGTGGGTTAGTAGGTGAAGTGCCCCCTTTGTAGGTGGCCGCCCGCACTTCTTGTGCCGCTTGGGGCCGGGTCTCTGGGTGTGATTTGAGATCAGGTTCAGATGCTGGCCGCCTGACCCATCTATCGGCTTAGTCGTCATCGAGCCATCATCGTTGACATCCATTATTCATCAGGGACGCAAAGTGCAGGTGTTTTTTGAGTCTGCCTTTCTGTCCTCATTCATTGGATGGAATTATTCCAAAAGGGGCTTCACTTCATCTAATACTTGGTCGTCCTGATGTTCAGGATGTATAAGAAAGGCAGGAAAAAAGCCTCCTTCTTCCCCTTTATACCAAGTTTTCCAGTAATGAGCTGGTTTTTCAGAATCTCCCCAAGGTTTATTTTTTTAGTTGTTTACTCTCCCATGAATCCACGGACTTACGTGTCTATCTGATGAGTTTTAATCAAAACCCAGGGCGGTTACTCCTCTTTCTGATGTTCACATCGTCCCATCTTTGGCCGGTGGGAGCATTCCGCTCTACTTTGATTTCGATTCCTTGCCCAACTAAGCCCTCTGCAAATCTCTTGAGTCCTTTTGTCTGTTGAGCTGGTCGGAAGGTTCCCTCTCTGGATGGAAGCTTGCAGCAGGGGCAGGCCTACAGCCGTCGCTGCTCACCAGGCCCAGGGTGTGGGGGCTGCCTGCCAACAGGCTATTCATAGATGCCACCTTCCTCTTCGGCCTCGTTGCCAAGGTCCCAGCCAGAGGCTGGAGTGGAGGAGCCAGGCCAGCGGGGCTGGCTTGGGCCCCACGCATAGTAGGTGTTCCGGAAACGGCTGTCCAGTGAATGAAGGGACTGAAATCTGATCCGTCGCACCACCTGGCTGGATTGGGTTCCTTTCCACCCTGGGATTCTCCGGGGAGGCCGACTGGCAAATAGAGCTGGCCTTTGATTCTCTGCGCGTCGGGGACACCTTTCCAGGGCTGAGCGTGCACAGAACTGGGATCAAGCCTCCAGGGTCACGTCAAGGGTGCTGATGTGGCGGCCGCCCGGCCTCCGGGTGCAGGTGGTGGGGTGAGCGTTGGATCTGGACCCTTCCAGAGTGGAGCTCCCTGTTCCCAGGCCGAGCTGTTCTGCAGGGGACACAGGCATAGCTTGGGTCGGCCCCGGACTCAGCAGCAGAACTCTGTGCTGGTGTGAATTTTTAAAATTCCGGCCCTCGGAACCTCCGGGTTTAATTTTCACTCCACTGACGCTTGCTGCCACAATATTGGCTTTGCTCCTCTTGTCCCTGGCCGGACGCTCTGGTCCCTGCAGCCCAGCCCAGTCAGGGGCTGAAGGAAGGCTTTGTGATTTGGCCCCAAAACGGACCACAGGGCTTCTGTTCTGGCTGCTGCTGCTAGTTGAAAAAAAACAACACAAAACAAAAAAACCCTGCCAGCTTTGTCGAAGCCCAGAGAATCTTCATCCCCAAAATACTGTGTTTGTTTGTGGAAGATAATTTCATGTATTTACTACATAAGAGGCCAGCATCCGGTGACACTCCCGGTCTATCTGAGGGGTGGGTTCGTGTCTGGATTTGTGGTGAGGAGGGCAGGTGTTCCAGCCCATGTGGTTGGGGGGTGGGGTGGGCAGGGAGGAGGAGAGGGACCAAGAAAGCTTCCCCTTTGGCGGGGGCGTGACCACCCCTGGGGGATCAGGGTGAGGGAAGTTTCTCAAAATGGCACAAGGAGGGAGGAAGGGGAGCCAGACTTGACCTTGACAGCACATTTGGCCCTAAAGGGGTCAGGAGGGTGGTTCTGGAACGAGAGCACCTAAATTCCAAGTCACGTGGCCACCTGTTAAGTCTGTGACCTTGGACAAGTGGCTTGACCTCACTGAACCTCCCATTTCCTCATCTACAAAACGGGGCTATTAGGAGGATAACATGGGAAAGCCCTGTGGGTACGCCTTAATAGAGAGCGCTAGTATAAATACTCACCGTTAACCCATATGGGCTCTGGAGCCCGAGTGCCCGGGAGTAAGCTTGGCTCCACCGCTCCTGAACTACCGGTGCGCCCAGGGATTAAGTTCCCAACTTCTCTGTGCCTCGGTCTCCTCATCTATAAAATGGGTATAATCCCGTTTCCTGTGAAAAGATAAGTGACTGTGAAGGTTAAGTGGCTGGATAGATATGAAATCCTGGGGGTAGTGCCCAGCATGTGTGTGTGCTACATCACTCCAGTTAGGATTAATACAAATAGCTGTCACGTAAGGCTACCGTAGACCCGGAACGGGGCCCTTTCCTCCAGTGACAGAAGGTGCCGTGAATGGCTCACCGGAGTGACGTAATTGGAGAATCAGACGCTATCTTGGTAAATCTCGCAACAGTCCTGGGAGGAGGTCGCATCCTTCCCACTTCCCAGAGCTGGGGTCCGAGGCTGGAGGCTACCTGTGGCCACACGGCCAGTCGCTGACAGAGCTGGGTTGCCCCTCAGCCCTCAGCCTTTTCCCTGTGCCTTCCCAGCTGGACCGAAGCACGACTCGAGCAGCGAGAAACATCCTGGCAACCGGCCTTCATTCTGTGCCAGGATGTGCCAAAGAACCTGCCCAGCATTTCGGGATCAACTGGGCAGGTGAGGCCGAATCCTCCCCATCTGTGCTCGGAGGCTTCAAAGTGAGCCGCAGCACAAGGGAGCATCTTGGCCTCCTGGTTCCTGTCCTTGAACCTCCGGGCTCCCTCCTGCTTTCACATGTGGAAATGGATCTCTGCTGGGAGGTGCGGACGTGTGTGGGGGTGTGAGGGGTGGGGCGTGTCCGGTCTGGCTTTGAGGGCCGGGCAGGCGGGCACCACTTGGCTGCTGTTTCAGAGAACACACTATCGATTTTCTATTGACTGCTTGAGAGTGCAGGGCCAGGATTGGGGATAATGAGAGGCGTGTTTCGTCAGTCTGAAAGCAGCTTCGATAGCTATCAGAAAATCAATTGTAGGCCTGGCGGGGCTCTGAAACCATCCTTGGCTCTGTTTATTCTGTTTGCGAGCGTGTCTCCTGTACCAGGCGCTGTTCCAGGGCCCGGAGGTTCGCCTCGGCGCATCTGAGCCAGGTCTCCCCTGGGTGGTTGATTCCTCGCCCTTCCTCTGCTCTGGGGGCTGTGGGGGAAAGGGGGGACCCTGCAGGCTGCATGTCTCTGGGTTCAGCCCCTGGGAGGAACAGGCGAGAGGCTGGGGGGGTCTCTCCCTGTCTCTGTCCCCGCGAGGCTCTCTGACGGCAGCTGCGACTCCCCCTGTGGTTCTGTCCCTGGCCCCTGGGCTTCAGGACCACCCCCTCTCCCTCTGTCCCTCACATCAAGGAGTGGTGGCAGCTTCCAGCCGGTGCTGACCTCTGGGCCACCTCATTGTCCCCCATTTGACTTCTTGGCTCTTCCATGCCTGTGTGCCCATTTTCCTGCATTAAAGCCCCTCAGTTCAAACACTGCAGGGGTTCCTGTCTTTGGTGAGACCCGGACAGATCTGGCAGGTGAAGACGCCACGGTTCTAGCTTCTGAGTGATTTCTGGTCCCATCACCCAGCCACAGGTCTGGGCCATAGTTCTTGTTCCCTTTGCGGTTTTCCGTGCACGGAATGCCCTGCCCCTTGCGCTCCAGCCTGCCACTGCCCGATGGCAGCCTGCGTTGTCACGTCAGCCCCTCGTCTTTCCCAGGGCCCCTGGGCACTTGCTGCAGCACACGTCCAATCATGCTGCTCCTCTGCACTGAGTCTGCTGCTTGCTCCCCACTGGCCTCCTGTGGGATCTCAGCCATGCCACGCTGCCTCCTCTCCCTAGAGCGCACATCTGGCCCACCGCCTGCTGTTCGAGGCGTGTGCTCTTAGTAGGCTTGGAATCTCCACCCAGCGCTCCCCCCGGGACACTCTAACATCTGTCCCTCTGTCTTGGCCGAGTCCACGCAGGACCCAGCTCCCACTAGACCGTGTTCCCACTAGAGGAAGCTGACCCCGCCTCCCCAGCGTGAGTGTCTCATCGATGGCCGGGCAGCCAGGGCTCGTGGCTCCCTGAAGCTGGGACCTGGTCTGGCTGTGCGCTGCTGAGATCAGGGGCCTAGCGGACAGGACTAAAGCACCAACGTGTCTGTCTTAAAGCAGTTGTCCTTCGCGCACCTAGAGACATGCCCAAGGATGTGTAAGGGAGCAGACTGAAAAGCTAGAGACGGCATCCAAGCTCACCGGTGAAGGACTAGGTTCATCAATTTTAGTGTATTTATTCTGTGGAATACGATGGAGCGGTGAAAAAGAAAGGTAAATGTAAAATGCATTGCTACGGAAAGATGTCCAAAACATGCCCTTGTTTAAGGCTCATTGTTACACAAAAGCATGAAAGAAAAACTCTCTTCTTACATGTACATAAGTGCCTAGAAAAATGGCTTCAAGGAAACACCTCAGATTGGCTACCCAAGGGGTTATCTCTGGGGAAGGTGAGTGGGATTGAATCCAGGTGAAAGAGACTTTGCTGCTTTTCGCTCTTCACATTTCTGTATTGTTCGAATTTTTATGACGACACTGTATTCATGCGTCACCTGCATGATCGTAAAATAAATAACGGGCTCTCAAGGGGTACAACTCCTCTCCCCCACCCCCTCTGTTTGAGGCAGTGTGTCCTAGGAATCTCCCCTCAAGACACCAGGGAGGCTGGAAACCTTTCCTGCAGGATAGCAGTGGTGACGCCCTTGGGAACATGTCAGAAACAGTCCCACCCGTTGGACTGCCATTTTTGGACTTAGGTATTCCCTGGAGACCTGGAAGATTCAGCCATGGCACAAAGTTGGCAGTGGCTTGAAACATCTATTTTACTTCTGACCTCCCGCCACAACAATGGGAACCTTTTATAGTTCTTGGATTTTCTAGGAAATCGGACACCAGTAGATTTGTGGAATTTCTTCACAGGCAAACTTCAATGAAAGGAGTCTCTTTGAGCACCAGTCTCCCAACTCCACCTTGATTAATTGTGTGTGTGTGTGTGTGTGTGTGTGTGTGTGTGTGTGTTTGGGTTGGAGGAGGAAGTGGGTAATGCAGCTATTTGAGGACTAGTCATTCTTTCCAAGGCTTCAGTCAATGGGATGCTATTTCCCAAGTCCCCTTTGAAACTCCTGTGGCTAAAGCCTGTGGATGATCTCATCCCTCCATTTCCTATTTGGCTCTTTCTTTGGTCAAAAGATAGCTGAGTGCAGAAAATTTGTCACAATTCTGAAACTTTGACCTGCCATCTGCTACAGGGTCAGCCCACCCAGCCCCACTGGCTTATCCTCTGGGATTGTTGACGCCATGGAGTTGGGAAGTGGAGAGAGATGTCAGGGTCATGGAGAGAAACAATGGCCTTATCATGGCGAATGGGATACAGGAAATGCCCAGACCTATCTGGGAAAGGAGGGGACAGGTATGGGAGAGCCTTTCTCCTGACGTCCCCAAAGTGACCAGGCTGGGCTGCACCCCTCCAGCTTGGTGAGAGGTTCAGAGACCAGCCACGGACAAGGGAAGTGAAGTCTGCTGTGCCCTGCGTGTGAACCAGGCATGGTGCTGGGCTCTTGGCTCACATGACTGTGTTTATTTCTCAACCAGCCGTGTGCAGTAGACGTAAGCATCCTACCTTATGCACTAGCCAAGTGAGCTCAAACCGATTAACTGTCTACCTGCTTCCTGTGTTCTTTGCCTCTTGGTATTGATTTAAAAATATAAAACAAAACCCCTGTGATTACTGGTCTTACCACTACACCACACCTGTTTCTCTTTGAGAGCCAAGCTTGGGCCCCCAGGAAAAGTCCTAGCCTCCTGGCTCCCTCGACTCATACAGCACAGGAAGTGGTTTCTCTGGTCTGTTTTCCCACTGTGTCATACCCTCGCTGGGCTTCCCGGCCCCCAGGGCAGTCGGGAAAACAGTGTTGCATGGTGGACAGGAAGGACTTTGAAGACAGTCGGGTCTGGCTATAGTCCTGTGCGTCCCGCTTCCCGTCTCTGTGACCGTGGGCAGTCACTTAACCTCTCTGAGCCTCATCAGTACAGTGGAGTTGTCAGGAGGGTCAGACGTTAGAATAAACCATATGTGGTGGCCAGAGTTTGACCACTTGTAACCTGCAAAATGGCAGTTGCATGTGGCTCTACATATCTGTACACCACGAAGATGCCTTTGTGAGGTGCTGGGACGTGCCGGCCTCTTGTTTCCTCCCCTAAGGCCCTCGGCGTTGGGGGCTCTGTCTTCCTGAACTGTAGTGAACGGGAAGTAGGTTCTGAAACACCTGCCTCAGGATGAACAGGGAGCAGAGAAGTCGTGACTCCCTGGAAGGTCCTGTCTGCCCTGAAGGGGGCCATTGACCAAAGCTGTCGTTCTGCCAGATTTGTTGGGGGGGCTGCAGGGACGCAGGCATGAGAGCTCACCTAGATGCTTCTCTGTGGCCAACCAGGGTCATTTCAGATGTGTCATGTGCTGACAGGCACGGCCCAGACTGTTTTGGGGGAGTAAATTTGTGTGTACTGTACGTGGGTTCTTGGGACTGTTCTGTGGCGTCCAGGCACACCCCACACCCAAGGGGCGGGATCCTTGGGAGGCTGTGCTGGGTCACCAGGGTCTAACGTTTGTGCCTCAGCTGCCCATGTCGTTAAGAAGCAGTGTAGTGGGTGACTGAGAGCCCGGGCTGCGGAGTCCGGCTGGCCACGAGTGAACCCCAGGTCTGCCTCTTACCTGCTGTGTGCCATCAGACAAATTACTTCACCTCTCTGCACCTCAGTTTCCTCATCTGCAATCGTTGCTACCTCATTGACTCTGCGAGACACGAATAAGATGCTTCGTATAATGTATCTAACGCAGCGCCCAGCACAAAGTAGGCAATATCTATGAAGTAGCTATGAATGTTTCTTAAAATAATGGTTATTAAAAATTAACGTTAGCTATTATGAATACGCAGGGCCTGATGCATGGAACGCTGCATTGGGGGTAATAGAGGTGACCAGAATTAATCAGGGCCTTTGAGTTAGAGGTTCAGACAGCTCTGCCCAGTGTGCTGTGTGACATTGGACAGCTCACTTACCCTCCCTGAGCCTCATTCCTCTGTAAGATGTGGGCAGGAAGGAAGGAATTCGATTTACAAATAGGATTGTGAGGGTAGAATCAGATGCCACTTCTGGAAGGGCCTCAGCCCAGTGCCTGGTGTGCCCCGGGGACTGCCGTATAGCCTGAGGTTCTACTCTGGGAGCCCTGGTGTCCCAGTCTGCCGGCCCCACTAGAGCCCTGGCCATGTGTTGAAAGAGGTCCCCATGGGGCTCTTACCTGATACGTTCGGCCCTGGAGATTTTTGCATCCCCAGAGCAGGAATGCACTTTCAAAAGGATTTACTTTTGGGGTAAATGAATTCTTGAGGAGCAGGAGATGGGCTTTTAAGCCCAGCAAACAAAACAAAACAAAATAAAACAAAACAGAAACACGATCGCTTTGGAAACCTTCTCTCTGTCACTTCCTTGTCCCTGCGGCTGCGGACCGCAGGACCCTGTCAGCCCCGTGGCCTTCCTGAGTGGCCTCTGCATCACTGCTTACCGAGCGGATGGTACTGCGTGGTTGCCATGGTAGCAGCAGGATGTGGTTCCTATGGTGATGGTCGGCAGTGGCAGGAAGACAGCAGAGGTTTCAGTTATCTGGTGGCTCCACGTTGGCCGCCCCCTGAACAGCACAACACGGGCGGCCCCCACTCCGCTCTGCCCTGCAGACTGGTGACCGTGAGCCTGCTGCCTCCCCGAAATGCCGCCTGCTGCTTCTTAGAAGGGTCCGGCCGCTTCTGCTTCCAGATGATGAGGGGCCCGAGTCGTTCCAGGGGCACCTCAGCCGGGGAGGAGACTCTGTGAGGACCCCGAGTGCAGCAGGCGGGGTCTGTGGGGAGCTTCTCCAAAAAGCCCCTCTCCGCGCTTCTTTTCCCATCTGTGCCACCTTCGTTTGCGGGCAGGTGTGGGACAGTGATGGTGGACTGACGAGAGAAACCAGATGGTTTTAGAGTCTTGCCATACCTTGCATTCAGATGCCCAAACGGTCACAGTTTGGGGGAGGGGGGTCACTTTGGTTTTCGAGCATGTGATATTGCTCTTCAGCTGGGGGTTGATGAGATCAGAGAAAGGAAAAAGTCTCCTGAATGTTTCTCTTCCTTCCTGGCCTCCAGAGTCTGACAGATAGAATTTCTCCCTGGAAAGACGGGTCTGTGATCCAGTGAAATGTGGCATCCAGAATGTTGTTTCTTTTTTATCTGGAAATGAGGGAGGGAAAGTGTGTAAGCAGCATTCGAGGGGCACTGTTACAATTTAAGGGTAAATCTGGAATTGAGGAGCGGAGCGTGGGTGGACGTGGGGGCTGCCTGCTGGTGTCCGTGTTGGACAGCGCCCAACATTTACACTTGATAAGGTTTCCCAAGAGAAAAGAAATGTCAAGTGTCTTTGCCTCTTGCTGAAATCCTGTCGGCCTGGTGTGGCAACACGAGTCACTCATGTGGGTCAGGCGCTCCGATTGGTGATCAGTGATGTCACTGGGTTTCGTGGATTGTGATTGGTGGATTGGAGCCTGCCATGAGAGCTCAGAGCCAGGGGGCCATACCTGGATTGAAGCAGGAGGGACGGATAGTTCTCTGGGCACTCAGTACGGGTCTTCCACGGCAGGACACCCAGCCCTCCTCCAGTGCCTGTCCTAGCTAGGGAAGTGGAGCAGTGGCAGGGCCCTGGGCCAATCAGACCTCTTGTTCCCCTGAAACAGCCAGAGGTGGAAGACTGCCTTCTAGCAGAGGCGTGGGGCACCAGGACCCTGGATGCTTTGAGGGGGGAATGCAGTTTAGTAAGCACTCTGAGCACACGCTGCATGCTCCGAGAGACTCTTTCTTTTTGAATCTTGGGAATAAAAAAAAAAAAAAAATTCAGAATTGAGAGTACATATACTGTCAATAGAATTCATTACCTGACCACGTACAGGTGTCAAGGTGACTTTCGGGTCGGGCAACATACAAATAGCAACAAAGACTAATCTCAGAAAGACACATTTCTACCACCGAGAACTGACCACTGGTAACATTTTATTCTCTTTGCTTTGCCTTTTTAAGTAAAGGAACGAAACATTACCAGAGGAGTTAGGATTACCTTGACATTCACCTGTAGCTCACCACCTGCCTCCAGGTACCCTTCGCTATAGATTTGGTGTGGATCTTTCCATTAGACTTAAATACTTTTACACGCACACACACATACCACACACACGTACCGTAAACAATACGTAGCGTCGCTTTGGGCGTGTTTTTTAAATGCGCTCACAACTTGGCTTTTCCACCCAGCATTGTTTGTTCCTGTGTCTGAGACCTGCCTCTGTTGATTCGCACAGATCTGGCCTATTCTTTCCCCTGCTGCAGAGTGCCTCTGTGTCTGCCCTCCTGTTCGTTTGGGGGGCAGCCCCGGATGGGGGACAGCGTCACCCCATCTTATAGATGGGCACCCGGAGCCCACAGTCACTCGGCTGCATGGCGGGCTTCATAGCCACCTCCCACCCCGCCCCCATTTTGGTGGGACTTCAGAGGCAGGGCGTCCCTCACGGCACGTCAAGCCTGCCTGGTCCCCGGCCAAGCAGCTGACTAATCCGGTCTGTCGGATCCAGGTTCCCGAGCCACCCAGCCCGGCCATGTTTGCCTGATTTAGGTCACTGGCAACCCCTCCTCCCTGCAGAGGGCATCGTGGCCTAGAATGCTGTGTGAAAAGGAAACGTGCCAACGACACTGTGGTTCGGGTAGCGCTGTGCCCATTTCCCTGACTGCCCTAGGCGCCTGGTTGGAACCTTGCCAGCCAGCCAGCCGAGCACCCTGAGTCGTCTCCTGAGCCGAGTCACCCCCAAGCAGCCCTGAACTTCTGCTTGGGCACAGCCTCCTTGCCCCGGGAGCGGGGAGGTGAGGCTGATCTCATCCCTCGGCTCTCTCCCAGCGTCCGGGCCTCTTGAACCAAAGGTGAACCCCTTGCACACTGGCAGAAGCTCACAGCTGCCGGCGCCTGAGTCATCGGTGTGTTCGCCAGGTGTGCGTGTGTGTGCATGTGACGGTGCGTAGGCGTCCATCCACCACGGCGTAGGTTATTTTTCTGTCCCTTCAGCCGTGGCTCCCTCCGGCCCCACCTCCATCAGCGGCTCCGTGGAGAACACTGACCTGTGACGTGCTGGGGTTATCCCAACATCCACCTGGAGACCTGAAAGACCGGGCCCCGTCAATGCCACCATCCCCTGCTCGTAAGGGAAACCACTTTGGGGGCGGGGGGGGTCACACAGAACGTGGTTCTTGAGCCTCCAGCTCACCAGCTCTGGGGACGGTGTGGCTGATGAAACAGGCCTATCTGGGTCTGTCACACGGGAGCCTGCAGCTTATTGGGAGAGACAGGAAACAAGTAGCAGGCAAATACACACAGACCTGTGCGTCAGGGTTCCTCGGTGAGGCCGGCCTGCGTGTCCTTGCCGGGTGGGTGACTCTGGGTGGGTTGACTAAGTCGTCGGGAAAGTGTCGTCCAACCTCACGGGGTTATCAGAAAGTCTCAGGCAAGACGATATGCTCTCTCTTCCCTGTGCTGGGCAGGTGGCCTCTTTTACAGAGGTGGAAACTGAGGCCAGAGAGGTGGAGTGGCCTGCTCATGGTGGCACATCGGCTCACAAGCCCAGGTCCGTGGGGCGGCCCAGCCTGGCTCAGGGCCACCAGGAGACTGCCCCTGCCTCCGGCCACGAGAGAGGCCGTTCTTCTTAAAGGTCATGGCCTTCTGTGTTCTGCAGGGTCCGTTTTCTTTTATTTTTATTTTTTATCTGCTCAGATATACATAACGTGAAGTTCGCCATTCTAGCCGTTTCGCGGTGCACAGTCCTGTGGTGTTAAAGTACGTTCATGCTTTCTACACTCATCGCCACTGTCCGTCCCCAGAACTTTTTCAGCTTCCCAAACTGAAGCGCTGTCCGTCCCCGTTAAATGCTGACTCCCCCAGCCCCTGCGGCCACCGGTTGCCTTTCTGTCTCTAGGAATCCCGCCCCTCGAGGTTCTTCAGAGAAGTGGACTCCTAGAGTTTGTGTGTTTTCGTGTCTGGCTTATTTCACTTAGCACAGTATCCTCGAGGTTCATGCCTACTGTAACGTGTCCACATTTCCTTCCTTTCCAGGGCTGAGTAACATTCATGTGTGTGTGTGTGTGCGCGCGCGCGCACGCGTGTGTGTACATATCCCGCATTTTGTTCCTCTGCTCATGTGTCAGAGGACGTTTGGGTTGTTTACACCTCGTAGCTAATGTGACTCGCGCTGCTGTGCACACTGATGTGCAGAATCTGTTTGAACCCCTGTTTTCACCTCGTCGGGGTCGGTGCCTGGCTGCAGGGAGCGTGTTCTCATGAGGAATAAAATAAAGGGAATGAAAAGAAAGCTGCTGACTTCCAGGAGTTCTCATCCTTGGGGCCATGGGTAGAATTCAGGGGACCTGGGAATTGGATGTGAAAAAAATGGCACTTTCTGGTCACTACCCTGGAACTAAAATGCTGCATTTCTTCCAGTGATGACAATAGTCGGTGCTGCCGTCGTCTTCACGGGCAGGAACTGTGACTCAGGCACCAGCAGAAATCACAGATGTTTTCAGGGACTTTTCCTTCTGTTATGGGCATCTCGAATCTCTTTATGGTCATTACTGCTCCCAAGTCCCGGTAGTTGTCGGGCCTCCTCTCGATCTTCTTATTTAATGCAGGAAAGAAGCTATCTTTTGCTCTGTCACACGTTTTAAGAAATATTTTGATAATTGTACTGCGGTGTGCTGGGATTCCTTTGTAATCCTATGGATTTATTTTATACGTTTTAAAAAGCCTACTCCGGGGGCGCCTGGCTGGCTCAGTTGGTGGAGCTTGGGACTCCTGACCTCAGTCGGGGTCATGAGGTCGAGGCCCACGTTGGGTGTAGAGAATACTTAAAAAGAAAAAAGAAAAAAGCTTACCCTGAGAAAGCGTCCAGATTCTTCACCACTCAACCAAGGGCTCCAAGACGCACAAAAGGTTGAGGGGACCGTGTCAACTCCCCACCCCCGGGAGCGCACACAGGCTCCCTGAACTCCTTCAGATGCAGAACCAGCCTCCAGAGTCGGTTTACGTCATCGTTTCCAGCCAGCTCCTCACGGGAGAGTCCGAGTTTCTTTGGAGGAGTGGTCGAGTGTCTGGAATCTTCCATGCTTTTCAACCTATCCCCCTCCCCAGAATAAGAAGAGAAGTTCCATTTCGCAGTCACCAGAGTCTTCTCTGTTTCTAGAACGGCCGTAGATGTGTCTCGAGTCTGCCTGGGCTCCCAGGAGTGAGCTCACGGGGCTGTGAGCTTTGCCATTTAGAAGGTGGTTTTATGCTGGTGGACGCGGTAGGTGGGGTGGACTTCTGACCCCCAGGACTGTAAGACAGTAAATGTGTGTGTGTCATTTTAGGCACTAAGTTCTAGTGACTTGTTACAGCAGCCATCGGAGCCTGATTCATTGGTTAAGCGTGGGGTCATCTGAAAACCTGTGTGCCGGGGTCGGGGTTAAGGGTGGGGGTGTGTGAAGGGCTTTTGGGACACGGATGGTTAGACCATCCCCATCATGTGAAAAACCGCTTAGAGAGTTCATGTTCCAGCCAGGCAGCTAGAAAATGGCTTTCTCCATAGATAAATGGTTGTGACCGTTAAGGCCAGGGGAAAATTAGACTCTCTGGGCCTGATCTGTTCTGATCCGAGTCCCTGCGTGTTAGGATGTTTGAACCTTCTTCCTAGGGGATCCTGACCATCCCAGGCATATAGGATGTGAATAGGGCCCCGCTTTGGGGGGGGAAAATCCTAGTAAAAGTGGGGGAACCCTCAGAGCCCTTGATGGATTTCCCGTTACTCATTTCTCCCGACTGTTGGGCGGGAAGGTGGGGTGTTTAGTGAGTATCACTGTAACCTGTACTTTTCTAAAGTCAAACAGATTTCTCTTGGTGGGAGTATTCCTCTTTTGTGGGATCCGCGCAGCCCGTCTGACTCAGCGACTCACCCATTACCCTCCGCAGCTGACGCTCCTGACGGTTCACTTGACTCTCCTGCCTCCTGCTCACAAAGCCTGCTTGTCACTCAGCCCCCCTCGCTCCCCAGAAGTAGAGCAGAGCCTCTCCCGCCCCCCTCCCACTCTCTCCCCCGGCGGGGGGCCCGTGTGACTGCTACCTCCGAGACTTCTGTGTCACCGGGAATGGAAATATCACCAAGCGATGGGACTGGGAGCCTCCTCCAGATACTACCCAGGGCGGCATCGCTGAGCGTCACTGACACGCGGGTGCTGTGCTCTCTTCTACATATATTACCTTGTTTGATCGTTACAGCCCCTGCATTAAAATTTTTTTCTCTCCTAACATCCCAGGGCCGATCATTGGAAAAGCTAAATGTAGCACCCGGCACATTTGCCCCCTCACTGCCCCTTTCCTTCTCCCGCCATTAACTTGTTCTGATACTTTCTCGGATGGTCGCTGCTGTGGGTTGAAATGTGCCCCCTCACCCCCAACATATGTTCAAGTCCAAACCTCCAGTAGGCAGGAATGTGACCTTACCCGGACTAGGGTCTCTGCAGATTTCATCAGTGTAATCCAGTCCGACCTTTGCTTGGAGAAGTGGGTTCATTGGGTTCAAGATCATTCCTTTCCTTCCTAGTTAGCTGATTTCAGGAGGTCAAACTGTGTTGTGGCTTTTCCCAGACTGGCTGATTCAAACTATTGCCACAGCCAGGAAAGGGGGAGAAAAAGAGATTATTGACTAAGAAACATTCATTCCTGTTGCAAATTACTAGTTGGGGCTAGTTGTTGATTATCTCACCTTTCTTGCCGTTTGTATTTAGAAATGGCTCATAAATTTGCTTACGTGGGTCTGGTTTGTCCTCTAAAATAAAACAATTGCACTGCAAAGAGTTCCAAAACCGTTCTGTGGTTCCACAGTTTCCCCTTCACGGAGCTCCAACTATCAGGCGTGGAGCCGGGTGCTTTGCTTACATTGTCTGTAGTTTACACAGTAATCTGGGAAGCTCCATTTTACAGATGAGGAAACCGAGGCAGAGGATAGCTGAGAAAGTCAGCTCACGTGTGTGCAAGCTGCCTTTCACACCTCATTCTTCAGACTCCAGATTCTCTCCTGCCCTGCCTGTCTTTGAGCTGACTGCCAGCAAGTTCATGATCAGATGGCGGAGAAAAACAAACACAGCGTTCCCATTTAGCTGTGTGTTTGCTAGAACTGTGCACATGCTTGTGCAGGCCTGTGTATATGTATCATCGTCTTCAAGAACGGTAACCATCACTAATGTTGAAAAATGTCCCCAGCGACCTTTCGTGCCAGGCCCATAAATCGAGCTCCACGGGGAAATCACCTGGCTTATTGCGAGTCTCTTTAAGAACGTTTGAAATCCTGCACGTGGTCCTGGGCCTCCCCAGGGAGGGGAGCTGCACTCAGGTGGGTCCCACAGGCCAGGCCGCAGGAAGCACCCTCAGCTTGTCCGGTGCCTGAGTCAGGAAAAGCTTCCCTGGGACCAGAGGAAAGCGGGAGGTGATGTTGTGGACCTCGTGCTGTGCGGTGGGTTGGCAGGACCCCCGCCTTTTCTCCACCAGCCCCCGAAGGAGGGCAGAGGCGTGGCACCAGTGTGGGTCTGCGCCCTCTTCCCGGTGTGATTGATGCCCGGCTGGTCTTTCAATGATTAACCGCGCGACCTTGGGCTCAGTGTGGCCTCCTGGGAGCCCCACTCATGGGCCTCTTCCTGTGACACTCCCGGCGATGCACCTGGAGGTCTTTGCCCCGGCCGGTCCCTCCACATGGGGTGTCTCTGCCCAGAAATCCACACTGCCTGCTCTGCACTGATGTTGGGTCTTTACTCAGAAGTCACTTAACTGGGTTTCTTCGGCTGTCCCGCTGAAAGTGCTAACACTCCCCCTGGTACTTTATTTTATGTCTCATTTCTCTGCCTTAATTTTTCTTCTTAGCACTTTGCCAGAATCTGACAGACTATGTACGTCTCATTTGTTTTGTTTATTGTCTCCTCCTGTTAGAAAGGCAGAGATCTTTGTTTGTTTTCTGGCCCTCCTGCTCCTGTATCGCGGGCATTTGGAACAGGGCCTGGTCCTCGTGCGTGTTCGGTACTCTTTTGAGTGAGCGAACGGATGAATAAGTGAATCGGGTTAGCTTTGCAGGGCCTCGCTTTGCTCGCCGGAGGACGCAGTCTGCCTACCGAGCGTGTGCGGGGCGCGGTCACTGAGTGGTAGACACTCACCGAGCGAGGGCCTCCCTTATTGTTAGTATTATTACTGCTTCGTGCTTCATCTTGAAAGTCGAGGCGCCACCTCCGAAAGTTGCCCAGAGCGCGGGCAGAGGCCGAGCACGTGCCGGGCACCTGGAGGCACGAGTCTGGAGGAGGTGGCAGGCCCACCCCCTCTGGCCCCTCCCCTGCCCCTCACCCGTGGGCATCCTCTGGGCGGCCGAGGAGGCCCCGCACGGGGAAGGAAGATCCTGGAGACTAGCGTTTTCTTTTTCCTGCCGTCTGATTCCAGGCAGGACAGGAGAGGGGCGCCTTGGGAGCCCTGCTCACGGCCCCACTGCCACCCCGTGTGGGTCCGCGTGTCTCCACCAGGCCAGGGCCCGGGCTGGTCTCTGTCGGGGTTCCTGTACCCGGGCACGTCCTGGGCAGCCTGCGGTCAGGCTGCGTCTCGTGGCCGGGACTTTCAGGAATGCACCCTCTTGACCACACAAGCGAGGCCACACATGCCTGATTGTAGTGAACTCTGAACTCTTTAAAGGAGCGTGAGCCTCACACAGTGTCCTCAGTAAGGACTTGTTAACCTTAAATCGCTTTCACGCCCCTTGCTTTATGGATTCATTTACTGTTTGCATTTCTTTTGCTCGTTGTTGAGGTCTTTGTGTTTCATTTTTAATTGGGGTATGTCTAGAATCTTCTATTTTTTTAGAAAAAGGAGTTTGTGAGCGTTTCATCTTTGAGATAGAAACATTGTTAATCTTTTTTAAAACCTCAGGTCAGTGATTGTCACCCCTTCCCACTTCTCTTGTCCAGCCTCTCGATTTTGTGTGGGGACTTTATTTGACATAGAGAAGTTTTACGTTTTCCTGCGGTCAGATCTTAGTGTCTTAATTAGTGGCTTCTTAATGAAATGCCTTAGTTAGTGGTTTAAAAAGTTCTTCCAAATTTCAAGACTGGGCAAAAATTCCCCATTGTTTCTTTTTCTTTTCTTTTTTTTTTTTTTTAAGACATAACTGTAAAATTAGTCTAGAATTAATTTTTGGTATAAAGTGTAAGGTGAGGCATGGTGTTTTTTTTTCCCTCCAAATAGTTAACAAAATTGTCTAGTAGTATTCACCAGTGTTCCCTTCCCCCACTGCTTTAAAATGTCACTATTATCATGAAAATAAACATTAAAAACATTGAAAGAAAAAAGGGCGCCTGGGTGGCTCAGTCGGTTAAGCGTCCGACTTCGGCTCAGGTCCTGATCTTATAGTTCACGAGTTTGAGCCGCGTGTTGGGCTCTGTGCTGACAGCTCAGAGCCTGGAGCCTGCTTCAAATTCTGTGTCTCCCTCTCTCTCTCTCTCTGCCCCTTCCCCACTCACTCTCTGTGTTTCTCTCTCAAAAATAAATGAACATTAAAAAAATTTTGTAAATGGCACTATTACCACGTACTAAAGCTTTCAAATACGTGTCAAAGCCTCTTCTAGGCTTTCTGTTAGTTACTGCTGATTTTCTGTCCTTGCTCTAGCCCCATACTGTTCTAGGTATTTATTCTAGATTCATAGTGTTTGAAAGTTGAACCCTTCGTTTTGTAGATGAAGGAACAGAGGCACAGAGAGGTCAAGTACTTGGCCCAGTCCCACGGCTAGATGGGGGCTCCAAATCTCATATGCATGTAGCTTCCAGCGTATGTGACCTTTCTCATAGGTTGTGTCTCAGTGTGCCTTTCTGTACTTGTTACATACGTATCCTGCTTTGCTCGCGGCATATCACTGAGATGCCTTTTTTTCTTTTTAAGCAGCCGGGATCAGTTCTGTCTCTGTCTGGGTGGAACCAGTTATAAGTATCTGCCACATAAGAGTTATCATCACGAGTGAGATTAGATACGTGAATTTGATAGTACATAAAAACTTTTCGTCTGTTAATAACATAGCTTACTACTTGTCGATGTTAGTGATTTTCTGTAAGGTGTCTCTTCACTTCATACCTTTCACCTTTGAGCAGAATTCATAGTAAATACACTGTAGTCGCATGTCCTTGAATTTCCCAAATATTCCCAGTGGCAAATATTTGACTCGATTGCCCACGCCTCCCTCCACCCAATAAATTATTGAGACAGCCCCACACTCTAAAAGGGCTGAAAACGATTTCAGTAATAAAAGGTTATACACCTGAACATTCTTATGAGCTACAAGGACTCTGGGTCAATTCGTGTGTCTTGGGCTGCTGGAGAAAACTGTCGACTCTAACAAAACTTCAAGGTAAGTGCATCTTGGATCTCTCTCCAGGGAGTTGTGTTGCCCACGGGCCAAGGGAACCTCAGTGATGTGGGACCCCAAGTCTGCAGTGTCTTGTGCGTGCACCTGTGGGTCAGCGTGATCCCAGTCTGCAGCATAAATTCCTAGGTGGAGACAGAAAGCACCCCACCCCAAGGTCTGTAACGCAGACCGGGCAACATAAAGAATTTCCCTGTAAAAACTTTGAAATGAGGTGTTAATTGCTTTAGAATCACATGAGGAGAGACCAAGAAGAGACCTGTTTGCTGTGAAAGCTAATAATTGGTTCCTTGAGTCCATTTAGAGGGTGACAAGCAAGGATGCTGGGAAGTGACCCCTTCCCCCCCCTCCCCCCCCCCCCCCAGCCCCGCTGAGGAAATCAGACGTCACCGCCTTGTCTTGCGCATGTGGGTGTGATGGGGGGTGGTGGTGAGCCTGGCTTTGTGTCCACATTAACAGGCTGACAGCATCCTTCATCATGCTCTGCGGGAACCTATGCCCGGTGGCTCCTCGACTTGGAAAATAGGTGGTCTTGCTTTGGAATTCAGTCAGGAGTGAGCTTTCAGCTGAAGCGGAAAGGTGTTATCCAAGAGTGGGGTCCGTCTCGAGTGGGATTACTGAGGCTCTTGTCACCTCTGCCTGGAACCAAGATGGGGAGAACAAGGATAAATGGCCACCCCTGCCCCGCAGGGTTGCTCACTTGGACCAGGGGATGAGGACGCACCCAGGAAACAGAGAACAAGGCGGGAGAGGAAGTGTAATTAGGGATGGCAGATGGGTTTCAGGGATGGGACCGCCTGGAGCATTGTCTTGGGAAGGATTCTGAGGCTGCTTTTGAGCTCAGCAGGGAAGAGCTGGACTCTCTTTCCATGAGGAGGACGGGGCAGTGGTGCCTGAGAGATAAAGGAATCTATAGAGACACAAAACAGAACGGGGGGCCAAAAAGAGGCTTTACAAAACGGGGGAGGGAGACCACGAAGCACAGATACAAGTTGTTTTTTTTTTGTTTAGTTTTATGATTAAGAAATATGAAGATCGGGGCTCCTCGGTGGCTCAGTCAGTTAAGACTTTGGCCCAGGTCTTGATCTGGCTGCTTGTGGGCTCAAGCCCCATGTCGGGCTCTGTGCTGACAGCTCGGAGCCTGAAGCCTGCTTCATATTCTGGGTCTCCCTCTCTCTCTCTCTCTCTCTCTCTCTCTCTCTCTCTCTCTGCCCCTTCCCCGCTCATGCTCTGTCTCTTTCAAAAATAAACATTCAAAAAAATAAAAAAAAAAGAAACGTGAATGTAAAATATTCAAAGAGCAGAAAAGGAGAACCAGAAAATCATCAGGAATTCCGCTCATCAGAATAATAATTGTGGTTATTTGTGGCTGCATTTCCTAGTCCTCGGATCGGCTAGATCCGTGTGCGTGTTTTAACACAGTTTTCCAAAAGGGTAGCATTTTGTATCCTCTTTTCTCTTTTGACGGCTATCACTCTTTGTTCATCTTTGCATGCCTTAAGGCAAGATCTTGAAAAAAACGTAAGCCCAAGGGTACAGCTTGGTGCCTTTCTCCCCAGTCATTTACTGTGGGGCATTATAAATTGACCTTCAGGGATAAAATTCTCACTTAACAGTTCATTCTTTTTTTAGTTGTAGTAAAATACACATAGAATTTACTGTCTTGACCATTTTTTTTAAGAGTTTAAGTTTTAACGTTTGTTTTTGTTATTTGAGTGTGTGTGTGTGTGTGTGTGTGTGTGTGCGCGCACACATAAGTGGGGCAGGGCAGGGAGAGGACAGAGGATCTGAAGTGGGCTCGAACTCACGAACTGTGAGATCAAGACCTAAGCTGAAGTCAGATGTTTAACAACCGAGCCACCCAGGCGCCCCTCTTTTAACGATCCTTAACTGAATAGTTAAGTAGCACTAAGTATGTTCACATTGTAGTGCACCCAATCTGTGTGAATTTATATAGTTAGTCTGAAGTCCTGCAGCCCCTTGGGATGGGCACCTATTCCTGACCTTAATTTTTATTTTTAGAGCCTCAAGTAGAGCCCAGTGCAGGGCTCGAACTCACAACCCTGAGATCAAGATCTGAGCTGAGATCAAGAGTTGGACGCTTAACCGACGGAGCCACCCAGGCGCCCCATAGTTCCTGACCTTTAGAGGAGGTGGATAGAGTTTAGGGCAGTAGGGGAGGGAGGAACAGCACGCACAGCAGGGTCTCCGCAGTAGGGGTGATTACCTCCCCAGGACCCCCCATTGTACAGTTGATGAAACTGAGGTGCGGGTTGTCGTTGCTTTTTGGTATATGGGGGGATAAATGTTATTGAAACATAACATAAATCTGGAAAGGTGCAGATACTGTTCAGCCGAGTGCATTTTCGCCAACTTTTGCGTGACTTCTACAAACAAGTAACTTGCCACGGACCTTAGAACCAGTCGGGTGCAGACCTGGGATGCTGACTTGGGATGCCGACTTGGGTCTGCCCCACCTGCTCTGCCATCATCATGCCTTTTAGGGGACATCTCGGTAGGGCTCCCGAGAGTAAAGTTGGATAGAAATGGACAGATCGGGGGTTTTGTGAATGTTCAGTGGTGGAATTAGACGTAGGCGTTCCAGGAGCCACTCCTGTTGAGCAGTGGAGGGACAGTGAGTCTGGGTGCTGAGGGAGGGAGTACAGGGCAGAGGTCAGCCAAAAGAGCTGCTGAGAGTTCTCAGGGGGAGAAGCAAAACCCTGGGTGCAGAATCTTGGGCAAGTGGGGCTACAGGGCGAATGTGGGAGTCGGGGAGAGACCCGTAATAACTGACATTTGCCAAGGGCTAATGTGCTGGACACTGTGCCACGCACATGACACATCTTACTGCCCCCCACACCCGCCACCTGCCCGTGAGGTAGGTAATACCATTGTACCCGCTTTTAGATGGGAGAACCGAGTCTCGGGTGGGTGAAATGCCTTGCCCTAGGTTAAGTATCCAGTGAGGAGGAGGGGCGGGATTGGGGCAATATTGTTCTCAGAATGTCACCCACGGCCACCACATTGTATGGGCTGCCCACAGACACTCGTGGGTTAACGATGCCCAAGAAATAGCGAGCCAGCAGTGGGGTCTCCTGCTTGTGGGAGAAAGATTCCATATCTGACTTCCCAGGGTTTGTTGGAACAGTGGAAACACGGTCAAAACCGGTTTCATCATCGTTCGTTAAGTGTGCTGTGGGTTAGCTGGAGTTTTCTCAGTGGATTTGCTTGAAGCTGGCGGGTACCTCCGTATTCTTACTTCATAAGCGGAGTAAGTTGATATCTGCAATTTAAGAAGAGCCTGGTTTTGGTAGGAAGTTGATTCAATTACCATTTTATAAGATTTTCTTGGTCTGGTCTTGATCCTGTGGATTTCTCTTGGTTACAGTAATTTCTGGGTGGTGATCTATCCCCTGTCATTTAAGCCAAGTGACACTGGCATTCAGTGCACCCAAAGAACATACTAGAACAGCCTTGTTCCAAGAAGATAGAAAAAGGCATTAGGTGAAGTGGCATGGAACATCTCAAACTGAGACTGTGTTGTGATCTCAGGCAAGGGTGTGATTATCTGATTTTTTTTCCCCCCGCAGGCAGGTTGATTCCTTCTGAGGTCATTAATTTCACCCACATCCAGGGGGAAATTGTGTTCATTTTGAATTAAAATAAAAGTAATGGTGTTCCTCTGGTTTTGGAAACCTTCATCTCTTAAAGCTGATACGATCGGTCTGTCTATAAGTTCATCGTGGGTCAGAACAACAGTATTTATATTCGTACACACAGGACATTCGATTAGATAACACAGAGGAAGAACACATACTGACGGGGCGTGATTACCGTGAACTCAGGCAGCCCAGATTCTCCGGTCCTCCTGAGTGTCATATTAGCTGGGGATATCCCTTTTGTGACGCAGGATCTTGCAGCAAAACAGTTGGGTGTAGCCGCCTGGGAGAAAGAAACGCTCGCAGCAGGGATTTTCCAAGCAGGCGCCTCAATTGCACAGAAAAACATCTTGACAGTGTTTCCACGAGCCCAGCAGTCCGAGGGTTTTGTGCACAACGTTGAAAGGGCTCTAACCAGGGCATCCTTGGGGGTTGATAGTGATGGACGGGGACACTGCCAAGTATCTGGCTGTCCCGGGGGCCTGACACAGATGTTTGCGGGGCCCACGGTGATGCAAAGAATCGAGGGCCCTTTTGGAAGCACAGGCTGCAAGATCGGTGTTTTCAGGTGCAAAGGAAAGGGCAACGTGCATACGTAACTGCGCTCTTCTGCTCAGGAATCCTGTGCTGGCTCTCACTGCTTTTGGGAAACCTTCAGGATTCTCGACCTGGAGCCTGGGGACGGGGGATGCTTCCATCTGGACCTGTGTCTCCCACCTTCTCCTGTTCCGTGGAGTTCACTTACCTGGCTCCAGCCAAAGGGTCTGTTCCCTTTGTTCGGCCAGGCCACGCCGACCACCTCCAAGTGCTCACTGTCCTCTTTGCAAAGACCGATCTTCCCTCCCACCCCCACTCTTCCCCCGCTAATTCCCCTCTTGTTCTCAGCCTCAAGGCCACTGTCATAGGGGGCCCCTGCCACAGGGGACCTTTTGTGGTCCTCCCTGACCTCCCCAGCCTGGGACAGGATAGGTGGGTAATTCTCTTGGTGGGCTTTACCAGCGCAAGCACAATTCCCATGAAATAATGACTCATCCATTGGTGGTTTTGTGTCCTTCTCCCCCACGTTCGTATCGCTGCCCCCTCCTCCCCATGCCACGCGGAGCAGGTACCCGCATCCAGTAATGGGGGGTCCACTGGGAGGTGAAGACAAAACAAACTTTTGTAGCGAATGCGGGTTGGCAGGACTTGTCTCATTGCAGAATAATCTCCACCACCTTGGAAGTACCCTCTGAGCGCCACTTCTTGGTGAATTGTGAGACGCACGGCATGTCGGCTTAAATGGAGGAAGTCTCAAGGGTTGCTGAGCGGTTGGTTGCTGTGGCAGCTTCGTGTGTACATTGACCTTGGGGTCTGGTCAGAACACGCTGCTTTGATGACTCCACTGGCTGTTTCCGGTCCTGCCCCTTGAAGATGTCCAGCCAGGGATGGTTTGGCCATGCCATTCACTGCTCCCCCAGCCAAGAGGCAGACAGCCGCTCCTTTGAAGCCGCGAAAATGTTTCTTATTTTGAATGTTATTTTGATTTCTTTTTTTCTTTCTTTTTTTTAAGCTGCACACTTATTGGGCTCTGGGCTTATTTGTTTTAAGTGCTGAACTCTTCTGTTAAATTTTTATTGATTAAAAAAAAAAAAAAACTCGGGGCACCTGGGTGGCTCAGTCGGTTAAGTGCCCGACTTCAGCTCAGGTCACGATCTCAAGGTTCGTGGGTTCTAGCCCTGTGTCGGGCTCTGTGCTGACCGCTCAGACCTGGAGCCTGCTTTGGATTCTGTGTGTGTCTCTCTCTCTGCCCCTCCCACACTCACACTCTGTCTGTCTGTCTCTCTCTCTCTCTCTCTCTCTGAAAAATAAACATTAAAAAAATTAAAAAATAAAACTGAGTTATGTACTTAAAAAAATTTTTTTTTCATTTATTTATTTTTGAGAGACAGAAAGAGTACAAGTGGGGAGGGGCAGAGCGCGAAAGAGACAGAATCCAAAGCAGGCTCCAGGCTCTGAGCTGTCAGCACAGAGCCCAACGCAGGGCTCGAACTCAAAAACTGTGAGATCATGACCTGAGCCGAAGTCGGACGCTTAACTCACTGAGCCACCCAGGCACCCCCTCAATTATATACTTATATTCTTCTCATGGAAAACGATGCCTTACAGAAAAATATGAAGTACCCCTTCCTCCACTACCAGTCCCATTCCTGTCCCACATCCCGCTTTTCCAGTCTTTCTCTATGTTTCTGTATGTTCATGCTCAAGCATATCGTTTTATAGGAAGTGTATGGTATATTTATATAAGAGTTTATTTACACATAAGAGGAATTCTGTTGTAGGTACCACTCTGCAGTTTGCCTTTTCACTTAATAAAAGACTTTGTGGAGGGAGGCACCTGAGTGGCCCAGTTGGTTGAGTGTCTGGCTCTTGGTTTCGGCTCAAATCAAGATCCCAGGGTGGTGGGATCGAGCCCTGAGCATGGAGCCTGCTTAAGATATTCTTCCTCTCTCTCTCTGTCTCTCTCTCTCTCTGTCTCTCTCCCCACTCATGCATTCTCTCTCTCTCTTTCTCTCTCTTTCTTTCTCTCTCTCTCTCTCTCTCTCTCTGTCCCCCTCTCTGTCCGAAAGAGAGAAAAAGAGGGAAAGTCAGACTTTGTGGAGATGTATCCATGTTAGTTCAATGGAACCATATAAATTGTGCTAACTTGACTTACTCCTCTAACTGTAAATGGCAGAAGATTTAACAGATGGGCTGGGATTCCCAACACCCTGCCGTCTACTCCCTCGGCACTGGCTGGAGTACAAGCTGGTAGGGCACTCTGGGAAGGCTGCGCTTCTCTTCTGGCAAGTTCTGTTGCATGTTACCAAGGGCCAGTTGTGCTTGTCCCCAGACCTGATCAGGCTGGTTGTAGGTGTTACTGTAATTACATAATTTACTTGAAGATTATATAAACTTCTGGAACACGAGTGCGAAAAGAGAGTGGTCGTTTATATGAAAGCCAAACGGAATGCTTCGGAAAGTCTCAGTAGAGAGTTGCTGAAAACCAGGCTGTTGTGGGTGAGACAGCGGGGAAGGCCATACTACCACCGGCCTCATGGAGGTCTTTAAGGAAACAGGAATTGGGTGTTATCTGTTGCAAATCGCTTGGGGTTTTATGTGAGCAAGATAGTGGGGACGTCAGAGGCGGGGCCATCCTCAAGGAAGAGGCATTGTCCCTACCATGAAAGATGGGGAACAAATACACATTTTGCATGTTTCCAGTAAAAATCACATACCTGTTTCATTTCGTAATAACGATTGACTTCTTTTGGGCTCATCACCAGTCACTGGTCCTGGTAGCTGGAGACCCACCGTTCTCTGTTCACATTCCATGAAATGGTTGTCCCTCCACCTCCGGCCCTGTCAGTGGATGTGATGTGAAGGACATTTCTCACCGTTCACGTTTAAACACAGTGCAGGAGCAAACAGCTCTTCTGAGATTGCATGCACAGATCAGTTGTGGGCACATGCTGAGACGCGGAATTGCTGGGTGTGGGCTCACTTGGTCGGCAGGGAAGCTGGAGCTCCGTGACCCAGGACGGGTTTTTACCTGGGAAGGAGGGTTGCACAGGGGCCATATGTTAAACGTGCACGTATTCAACCAGCGCTTGGGTCTCTTTACTTAGCAGGCGTTTCTCGTGCCTCACTTTGTGTGCCGGGGGCTGCGGTGGGCCTTGGGGGTTAGGAGATCCCCAGCATGGGGTGCCTGGCCTCGCGAAGCAGGCCAGATTATTCTGTATGTGGGAGAACAGACTGCCTGAGTCTCTGGACCTTCGTCTGAGCGGAATGCTCTCCATCTGTCCTGGTCACCTCGGACCACCTTAACACAGTACCACTGACTTGGGGGGCTTGAGCAACAGACGTTTGTCACAGCTCTGAGGCTGGAAGTCTAAGGCCAGGGTGCCAGCCTAATCGGTGCCTCGCGAGAGCCCTCTTCCCGGGCTTCCCCCTGTGTCCTCACGTGGCCGACACCGAGGGCTCTGGGCTCCCTCTTCTCGCAAGGGATTCCCACTCTCATGTCCTCCTCTAACCCCAATTATTCCCCGAAGGCCTCGCTTCCCAATCTCATCACAATGGGTTTAGGGCCTCAGCGTGTGGATTTGGGGGGTGGGTATTGGAGACACAAACATCCAGTCTGTACCATCCCCATCATGGGAGAGCAGAGAGGGGAGCATTTTACAGGGGGGCAGAATGTCTAAGATTGACTTGTAGCTTTGCTCTTGAGGGGGTTGTGAATTTTCTGTTCTAGGCTTAGCGAAAGGCAAGTTCAGGGGTCCATTCCAAAGAGTGTTCGTCTGACCCCCTGCTGACTTGGAATGTGTGAGGTGGAGGAGGGCAAAGGTCTGGCATCGTGGGACCCCTGTGTCCCTCCTGGTTCTGCCCATTGCTTGCTCTGTGGCCTCGAAGAGATTGCTTCACCTCTCTGGGCCTCAGCGTACACATCTGATAGGTGGGCTGGGTCGGGCTTGGGCAATCTGAAGACAGAATGGTCCTGAGATGGCACAGAGTTTGTGGCTGTCTTCGCCTTGGGCAGAATGATGCCCTTCCCTCTCCTCACATCACAGCCAAGGCTGCACGACAGCCACAGAGCCTTCTTGGTTGGCACCATGAGAACGTTCGAGAGCAATCACGTTCACCCCCATAGATGGCTGCTTACTGCGAAGGCATTTTACCTGCCAGCCATTCCCACGTTAAGGTCCAGGGCTGCTGGGACTCTGCCGTTGCCCTCCTGGGCCCTGCTGCACCTGTCTGTGGCCCTGCCTTGGCCCACTGAGCAGTGAGTCTGAATGTGATGAGAAGGAGGTCAGTCGGGAGAACGAGAGTCTGAGCCTTGAAGGAAGAAGGCCTGGGTTCAAATTCAGCCTTTAGCTCTGTGATTTCAGGCATGTTACTTTCCCCCTCGGTGCCTCGGTTTCCACACATGGATAAAACAGACTACCGTCTTAGAACAGTGCCAGGCCTAACAAAGATGGAGTTCAGTTCCCTGCGATGAAGAGAAATCCTTTGGCCCTGGAAGTCTCTCTTTCCAAGGAGGTAACTAAGTTTGAGTGCATTGTTTAAAAATTGACTCCTTCCAATCCAGCTGTGACCCCTGAAGTCCCTTCTATTTCAGAACTTCCCCTCCCTCTGTAAAGAAAAGAGTATACTGAGCTAATTGCTGGTATGAACCATATTGCAGGGAAAAAGGTTTATCCTGCTTAGGAGAATGAAGCTATTTTAAGGAACCTTTAGCACATTTTTATTTGCATCCACCTGCTGCAAGAAATCTCCATTGTGAACGAGCCTCCTTGGGGTAACCGTTCTCCTTGGAGATCAGACCCTCCGCTCAGGAGAAAGGGGGAGGGGTAGAGTGTACCAGGGGCAGGCCCTGCGTGGTGAGGTCGCCCCCCATCATTCTACCCTTCGTGGGCTTCCCTGATCGCCTCCCCTTGCTGCACCGCGGTTCTGAATTTGTGGAGACAGACCCGCACTTCCCTTTTAAATGTGGGAGGAAGTTTCCTTTTAAAACAGGGCCCAGGCTGCAACGTCATGCAGGTGAAAGAGAGCGGGTTTATTGCAGCCTCTGGTGCTGCGTGTGGTAGACCTAACCTGCCAAGGCGCTCTTCTAATTACCCATTGAGCTCTCTTGTTCTCAAGGTGTGAGTTAGTGTGTGCGTGCGTGCAGGTGGGCCGGGAGGTAACCTCCTGTTTATCAACATTTCCTCCTCCAGCCAGCCTGGAACTGGCCCTCAGGCCTCAGCTTTCAGAACACACCCTCTCTGCTTGGAGTCTAGAGGCTCCCGTTTCTACCCTGGCTGGGCCCAATGCAGTGGAGCCAGGCCCATGAGTGTGTGCGTGCGTGTGCGTGCGTGTGTTTGTATACGTGTGGAGTGTTGCGTCTGCACACGTGTGCGTAGGGAGGTTTACGTGCATTCGTGTTTACGTGTTTTGTGTGTGTGTAGGGCGTGTATGTGTGTGTGTGTGTACATGTATATGGAGTGTTGTGTGTGTATACACGTGTGTGCAGGGCGTGTCTCCAGAGTCGAGTAACTTGAGTGGCACTTAAAACTCCCCATCACCCACAGGGCAAAGTTCACCTCCTTGTTTTCCAGGCAGAGAAGGCTGAATTTGGCCCCAAATCAATCTTTATTTTCATCTCCTGCCAGTTCCTTACCAGGCACCCTGTGCCCCAGCCGCAGACAGACAGCCTTTTCTTATTGCCCAAAGGGCCCGTGGTCGTGGGTACTTCCAGACCTTCGGGCGTGCCAGGGATCCCCCTTCTGTCCTCTTTCCTGGCCCAGCTCACATGCTGTGAAACCTCTGAGGCCTGCCCAGGCCTCGTCCTCCCTCCTCTGGGCTACTTAGCCTTCCGTGTGCTTGCACGACATGCTCACCGCCTGCACTGTTGTATTTGATTTAATGTGTCCGTCATCCCAACAGACGTCCTGCTACCTGAGAGCAGGTACGGAGTCTGACCCATCACCACACGCAGCACACACAGTGCCTGGCGGGGCGCCCGTGCTTGGTGCTGGTCAGAGCGACGGAGCGGACGTTCGTGTGGTGAGGCTAGAACAGCTGCTTGGCAAACAGTATCGACATCGATAATAGTACGTGTTTGTTGAGTGTTCGGTGCTGGGCCCTGTGCGAAGCACTTTACCTCCGTGAATGCATTTGATTCAAACCACCCTGGCAGGCAGGTGCTGGAATTATCCCCTGTTTTCAGCCGGGAACGGGAGGCTCAGGAAGGAAGAGCAAGTTTACTCCGGGTCGCTCGATTATACGCGGTGGGTCCAGGATGCTCACCGTGAAGGAGGGTAACCAGTTACTTACCACCCTGCTCCTCTTCTGGAAACCAGCCTCTCCTTGGCACTTCTTCCACGTGACGGCGGCTTTCCAGCTCCTCTTGCCCTGCTTTCCTGGGCACAGGAACCGCCCTGCCCGCCTGCCCTCCCACGGGCCCTAGGATCTTTGCACGGGATTTCCACGTGCGGTTGCAAGTCTGGGTCTCAGCTGAATGACAGAGCACAGGGTCCCCCACATGCCTGTAAGAGAATTCCTAAATTTGCTCCAAGCGGTATCACCCCCCCGCCCCCCCTCACCGGAGGCATACCTAGTGACTGCAGGGAGAACCCATCGTGACCTACATCAGAAGGAAGTGGGGCAGCCAGTCGGGGGGAGAAACACAGATGACGCTCGCTCGCCGTGAATAACGGTGTTGCAGAACATCACAGCCACCGGTCGGGGATGAAAGGCATTGATTGATAATAGAAGCTCACACTCATCCTCATTGTTATAAGTTAATAATTTTTCTGAGACCTCCTGAGGGGACCCCGCTGCCTGAGCAGGGAGGGGAGGGAACGGCGGCCCCAGGGGAAGGAGGAGTCCTGCTCTTCAACTGAGTCTAGAGCGAGCAGACTTCCCAGCTTCTTCCCTGGCGTCAGGGGGAGAGGGAAGGACACCCGAGAAAGGACGTCTCACTCTGGTGGCAGCCGCTCACTGTGGACACCCGGTGAGACGGAGCCCAGGATGCGGGGCCCAGACGGTCTCTGAGGTGGGAAGGAAGAACCGGGCTGGAAATCCGTTCAGGAGCCAGTCCAGCGGACTGCTTTCTCTTCGTCTGTTCTCCGTGGGCTTGGCGGCAAAGGGAACGAGGCTCCGAGCGGCAGGCCATGCATTCGTGCACGCGTTCATCTGTTTCATTAATGTTTATTGAGGGTCTGTGTCCCAGGAACCACGCGAAACGTTGGGGATATAGTGATGAGCAAAGGCTGTGTCCTACCCTCGCTCTCAGCCTGCTGGAGAAGACTGATGTCAGATGCTTATAATGTGGGCTAATAAAGTAGGGTAATGAACATCATTCATTCGTTCATTCATTCATTCAACCAACCCGCGGGTGCCGAGCACCTACTATGCTCTGGGCATTGTTCTAGACCAGCACTGCCCAATACGGTAGCCGCTAGCCACATACGGCTGTTGAGAGTTAATTAAAATTAAACGAAATTAAAAGTTCGGTTCTTCAGATTTCAGAGACTCTATGGCCACATGTGGGTAGTAGCTCCTGTACCGGCCAGGATGGACACAGACCATTTCCATCGTTGTGGAAAGTTGTGTTGGGCGGGCTGCAAAGGTGAGGCGCTTGGAAAAGCTCTCTGCCCTCGGGGTTCCAGATCTAGCGGCTTTGGATACAGACTGGTGTGTGTTCGTTAGCAGACGGGGTGGTAGGTGCACAGATGGGGCTGCACGGAAGCAGGGCATCTGAGCCGAGCCTGGCCTAGGGGGAGGGATGTTTCAGTGAAGTCCGAGTCACGTGAAGAGGGTGGGGGGCAAAAGGGGCAGGGCCCAGCGTCCCGGGAGGGAGGAACATGTGTCCAGGCCTGGCCATTAGAAGGAGGCCAGAGAGACCGCGTGGCTGGTTGTGGGCCCCACGTGTGTTGACTGGGCCATGCGCGAGGGGCCAGCTGAAGGCAGAAGAGACCGGGCCACACAGGCTCTCCTGGGACTTTCTGCCACCCCTGAGGCCGACCCTTCCCTGGGCGTGTGGGCAGAGGGTCCTGTAACCACATCGGCCAGACTCTTGGAAGGAAGGTCTGGTTCGAGGGGCCAAGGGTGTACATCTTGCTCAGGCTGAGCCCTGGGGACAGACTGCCCCGTCAGGCAACAGCTGAGGGTGGCAGATGGGGGATGGAGAGAGGAAGGAGGAGGGGGGAGGAGGTGCCTGCTTCGAGCTGTCTGCAGGGTCCAGACATGGGTGTCTGTCCTCTCAGTGTCCAAGAAAACAACTTGGGAAGCAGCCCCTGCTCCCCTTGTGGGACCGCAGAAGGAAGGCAGCGGCAGCGGCTGTGATTCTGGGGCAGCCAGAGGGGATTCGACGTCTCCACCCGCCTGGGACTGGGTCGTGCCCTGGGGAAGAGGGGACACTGGGAGAGTCAGGCAGCCCGTTCAGCTCCGCTCTGTCCTGTCACTGGAGCAGCTCACGGCCACAGGTCCCAGCTTCCTTGTCTGCAGTCTGGTGACAGTAATGTCATCCTGTAGGGCTGCGGGGACAGTTTTGACATAATCAGAGCCACTGGCGTTCGTGGAGGGCTTACCTTGAGCCAGGCATTGTGTTGCATCCTTCACACTAGGATCTCTTACCAGAGACCCTCCTGACCCGTGAGGTGGCTCGTTCTCTGTGGGGGGTTGGGGGGGCGATACCCTGTTTGTGGAGGGTGTGACCTGCTAGATACCGGTAGCACCTGCCCCAGCGTGACACCCAGCAGCGTCTCTAGACATCGCCAGATGCCCACGGCTGAGAGCCCCATTTTACAGACGGAGCCGGCTGCCGTCCGAGCCGAACCGTGGCCATCAGGCTTCAAACTCAGGTCTGTGTGCCTGGGCTGGGGCACTCAGCCATGAACTCCATTTTACCTTTGGCCTGGGCGGAAGGAGCGCAGCCCAGGGCCAGGCACACAGTAGGTGGTCGGTGAGGCCTCTTCCCACGACGGAGCGCTGGTTCATTCAGTCAGAAAACCAGGCCCTTCGTGCTGGAAGCTGGCAGCGCAGGGTGGGGAGGGCAGGGCCCGACCCCCAGCCTGGCCCTGACTTACCTTACTTGCTGGCACACCACGGCCTGCTTGAGGGCGGAGGGAGCCGTTTGTACTTGACAGGCCACGATTAACCTCGCCCGGCTGGTAAATCATCCGAAGGACAGAACTTTCCCCTGGAAAATGCCAGCCTGGCCGACGCGGGCCGTTGTTTCACATCTGCACTTCCTCCCTCGGGCTTGGACGGCCCACCGGGTCGGGAGCCACGCAGAGGGCCGCCGCGAAATCGTGCCCAAGTAGATTAGTCCCTCTCTTCCCTGCCAGGGCTGGGCTGTGTGTGTGTGAGAGAGAGCGAGCGAGAGTGTGGTGGGGGTGTTGGGGAAGCAGCCCTGAGAGGCAGGCCTGAGGCCTCCTTGTTTGTTTACTGTCTTTGGAAACCACCATCAGTGATGCAATCATCCCCAGAGGGCAGAGGTGGCAAGGACTGGCCTTTGCCAAACCTGGCACTCTGGGCCTGGAGCAGGGCACGGGGTGCCGACCGGCTCCCTCGTCCCCTCTATGTCGAGAAACCGTGCATGTACACACACGTGTGCATGCACGCTCATATTTAACACGTGCCTGCGTGAGCTCTGTGTGCATGCGCGCACACACACGTGTGTGCACCTGTCTGTGCGTGTGCGTGTGTAAGTGTTGTGGTGTGTGATGTGACCCACCCGCGCCGTGGTTGTAGGGCCGAGGTCATGTCCTCCAGGCACCTGGCATGTGCCGATGTTGGCCCTTCTCCTTCGCCTCTCCTTTTCATACGCAGCGGATACACAGCTGGGTTGGATGCACAGCTTTGCCTGTTCCTCGCTGTGACCTGAGGCCAGTCACGTGCGCGGAGTCTCAGTGTTCTCCTCTGTGAAAGGGGAGAGTTAAGGCAGCTGCGGGAGGTTGCAGTGAGGTCCACGGGTGACCGGGGTGCACCTGGCTGGGGGCCGGGCTGGGAGAGGGCAGGCCATAGATGGCTTGTCCCCCAGCTTGGGGAGGCGTGGCCTTGCCCACGGGGGCCTCAGGAGAACAGTGGGGGCTCTGGCTGCTTGCTGCTCTTGACCCTGAAAGCTTGGCGGCATCGGGTAGGACTGCATAGGCGGGTCTCATCCTACCTTCTGTGTTCTTGGTGTGGTTAGTCACATAGCTTCTGGTGCCAGGGGAGGCCTGAACTCAGTGGGGATTTCGTGCTCCTATGGCTTGCCTGGTCAGAGTTAGAAATTACTAGAAGGCCAAGGTCAAGGGCTCCAGGGACCCTGGTTTTGCTCAGTGGTGACCACCACACTGTCATTCTTACATGAAGCTGCCGCCCTTTTCTGTGGTGACAGCCCCCGGCATTCTCCCTGTTTGCCCAGGAGAGGACAAAGAATCCCACTCCCATTTTGTGCACACTGCGTGCCCCCTCCCCCCAGCTCCATCAGATAAATCCAGAGGGTTCTCAGTAACCACGGACAACGGAAAGCGAAGAAAATAGGAGTATTTTCTCTGCCTTGCCACTGTTTTCCGATTAGTCACTCCTAACTAATTAGCAAGTGACAAATGGGACAATAAAGCTCTGAAAATATCCATCGACATCCTAGAATCGCAGCCACAGACATGGCAGAGGGCCTGGCCAAGAAGCAGAGAGGGGGGAAGACATCTGTGGGAGGCAGGCACGGAGGTCCGAGGCGCTCTGGGCATGTCAGGAAGGTGGCTGCAGGTGGGCCTGAGAGACACGCGTGGGACATGTGCGGGGGGTGCGGGAAACTCCCCCCCCCCCCACACACACACACACTGTCTGCGAGAAGTGGTTTCCCGTCACCATCATCCAGGGACACAGGTGGACGTCCCCCGTCCGGTGTGGAAGTTGTCAAGGGGACCTTGGGGACTGTGTCGGGGCCTCTGGCCAGGGTGGCCTCTCTCTGAAGGCAGCTGAGACCCCTCAGGTGGACAGTGTGTGTGGGGGCGGGTGTGTGTGTGGGCGGCAGCCGCTGCTTCCGTAGCCGGGTCCCCCCACGCCTTCTCAGGACGGCTGAGGTGGTGCCACGACATCGGGCAGAAGATGCTTTCTGGCAGCTCTGTTGACATGTCCGTGGAGGGTCCCTGGGGACCCGCTCCACATGGGCGGCACGCGGGGGGCTGGGTGGCGGTTGTCTCAGCAGGACATGCAGCCCCCCTGCCCCGCGAAGCCCCAGGATTCCCGGGGTGCTCAGCGTTGCGGTGCCGTCCTTTGGCCTTGGAGGCCCCACGGAGGTGTCTCATGTCACGTCCTCTCATGTTTGTTCGGCCACAGCCCGTCCTGTCACCATGGCTTGGCTTCAAGGGGGCAGGAATCTCCATCCCTCACCTACTGGGAAGGAGGAGGCAACTCAGCGGCCGTTGTCTCATGAAGGTAGGTTCCGTGGGGCTGATTGTCACCGGCCGGGGAGCCCGAGAGTGCCCTGCAGGGCACTGTAGTTTCCCGTGGCTGGTATGACAAATTCCCACGAGCTTGGAGGCTTAGAACCACACCAGTTTACTGTCTCACAGTTCTGGAGACCAGAAGTCCGACATGGGTCTCCTGGACTAAAACCAAGGCATCAACGGAGCCGTGTCCCTTCAATTTTCCCAGCGTCCACAGGCCGCCCGCGTCCCCAGGCTCACGATGGCACTGCTCCCGCTCTCCGCCTCTGCCCCTCCTCCCTCCCTCTTACAGGGACCTTCTGAGGCTATGGGGCCCACGGGGTAGCCCAGCATCACCCCCGTCTCGGCAGAGCCCCGCTTGCTGTGGCAGGCCCCGTATTCACAGGTTCTGGGGATTCAGATGTGGACACCTTGGGGGGCCTGGGGGGACGTGGTTCTGCTGGCCACAGCGGGCCAGCCCTGGCACAAGAGACCCAGATCCCTCCCGCCCCCACGTGTCCCCCCATTTCCACCAGACATTGTGCCGGGGCCGGGGGTGACTAGGTCCCAGCCCTCACAGAGTTTCCAGTCCGTCCCAGAGGGGAGGCCGACGTGAACGGGAGTTTCCACGGGCAGGCGAGTTTTATCGGGTGAGCCGGTCTCCTCCTCCAGGGCTGCGGGAAGCGACTCGTCAGCTGTGGTCTGAGGGAGGAGGAGGGTGAGGGAAGTCAGCTGGGAGCACAGACCTGCAGATGGGTCTTGGCACCCGGGGCCTGAACTCCCTGTTGCTGGAAATCCCTCCTCGTTTTTGTCCGCCGTGGTGGCGCCTGCTCTGTCCTCGGACCCTCTGCCTGCTGGTTTTCTGGAAGGTGGGAGGGGTCGGCTCCCTCCCTGCCCTGGTCTCTGGCCCAGCGGCCATGCCTCCAGGAGGCTGCCTGGACGTGGCTGCAGCGATGTGGGAAATAGGACCCAGGACCATATTTGCAAAAGCAACAGAGTTGAAAGCTGGGCGGGCAGGCTGGGTTCAGCTGTTTGCACTGGGGGAAGCACTGGCCTCAGAGATGCCTTCTTCCTCCTCCGGCCAGAAAGGGAGGTTGTTTCAGACTCTCTGATGAGGAGCATCTATTCCAAACAAACCCTGCTGCCCGTCCGGTGCCAGCCTGGAACAGGGGAGGCGACTGTGACACGCCGGGCCGCCCCTTCACGGCGGTGGGTGAGGTTGCTCAGGCCAGCGCTGGGGGTGGGGGTGGGGGGTGGGGAGCAGGACCTCAAGTCCAGCCTTGAGATAAAAGCCGGGCACGCTCCGCTGGCTGCGGACACACCTCCCCTCCCCACCCCGGAGATGCCATTGTGTCTTGTCTTTCCCACGCCCTCGCCTCTCGCCAGAAGCTGTAGGTCGCACGGCCAACGTTCTTCTCTGGGGTGGAAAAAATCAGGGAATGAAGTACGAACTTCCGATTAGCAGAGACAGAAAAATCACCGGCGGGGGGGGGGTCCCTGTGCTGCGGCCTCCCCAGGTCCCCTTGCTGTCACATGCCCGCCCTCCTCGGCCTTCCAGCACCCTCTGGGCTTTGGACGCAGTGGGCAAGGGCATCCAGTGGGCTGTGAGCAGCAAGGTGGGTTGCCACGTCATACTCGGTCCTGGGCCGGGAGGCGGAGGCTGCCTCCCCAGCTCGTGGGTGTGACGCGGCCCCCTGAGCGTGCCACTTGGGAACCGAAGTAAATAGTTGCTAAGTTAATTGTCTTCCTTGCTGAGCTCAGCGAGGGCAGAGACCCTAGGACGTGATCGGCACCCAGTAAGTGTGTACGTTGAGTGGAACCTACCTTTGCTGTAAGAATTGAGTTTTACCTCTGAATTAACCAGTCCTAGGTGTGTAGTTTGACCTCAGAGGAAATACCCTTCTCTTCCAAAGGTATTTCTACCTACTGTTCTGTAACTGAGCTCATTTAATGCAAAGAGAAGCGAAGGAGCAGGGGGATTCAGAGAAATCTCCTGCATCAACCGGATGTACAGCCGACTAGTGGTAGTAAGTGGGGCATCTGTTCCACTGCTTTCCACAGCTGTGCCCGGGGCAGACATCAGTAATCAATCACCACTCTTTCCACTTGAGCCCCGATGAGGCTGCAGAACCCTTCACAACTCACTTCCAGGAAGCCACCTCCAGGCATCTGAGAGGTCTGCAAAATCCCGAGTTGGCAGACAGGTCCACGGAATCTAATGCATCTCACACCTTCTACCCGGATTTCTACTCTGACTCAGGACAGTCGCCGTACTGTCTCGTTTTCTTCATTCCCTAGCATCAACAAGTGTCTGTCCTGCAGCCGCTTTACGGGCCGAATAACCCTGGTCAGGCCACTTCATTCTTCCGTGGCGCTCAGGCCCTTGTCTGTAGATTGGAGGGAATCGTACACCTGGCAAGACTCCGACTCCGTGAGACCCAAGCAAAGCACAGAACGCTTAGCACAGTGCCCGCTAGCACCTAGTGGCACTCAAGAGACCACCACAGCCTTAAAATACCTTTGTCCCCCATCTGGGGCGGGGGGGGGGGCAGATTGAGCCCCTGGCCGCAGGTGGTGCTGGGCTGGAAGTGCCCACGGGTGCCCAGCCCTTCCCAGAGGCAGTAAGCGTTCCCCAGCCTCTGGCAAGCCCTCCTCAGCAAAGTCCTGCAACGGGAGGGCCACCCTCTCTTGCCCTGGTGCCTCACCCCTGCATTCACAGTCCCAGGGGTCCACCCCAGGGGGCCTCGTCTCAGGTCTGCCGCATCCAGCAAAAAGCCAGAGCGAGAAGAAAGCCTGTCATTTCCCCTCTTGCAGAAATCCACAAGAAGTATTTCCAATGTTGTCATAGTTATAATAAGCAGCAGGCATCATCCAGGGTGGGGAAACGTGACGGAGCAGTGCGGAAAAAAATACCCTTGGTTCCTTTATCTCCAGAGTGGTCTCTGTGGCTCTGGAGAAATCAGGGTTCCCCTGGGCTTAGGTGGGAACAGTTTTCTCCTTTCTGACTTAGCTTGAGGGCACAGAACTACACCCCAGTGGGGGACACACAGACCTGGTGACCGTACGGACTTGCGAACATGGCTGCCAGGCCTCCCCAGGCCACATCGCGGGGGGGGGGGGGGGTGGTCCTCAGGCAGATCCAAGGCCCTGGGCCCCTCTGTGGCGCCTGCTGCTGTTACAGGCAGCTGGTCAGGGGCGTTACCTGGGCAGGTGTGTTTCGTCTTCCTTGCCCCTGCCGGTCCCTGTTTGTCCCTGGGTTCAGATCCCTCTGCCTTCTCCAGAACTCCACGTGCCCGATGTTGCTTCAGGAGCTCCCATAACCACGATTTCGTGTCAGGAGCCCGGCCACCCTGGCAGTGCACGTATCTACCAACCCTACGTTGCTAGACTGGCTCTCAGAGGGCTGAAGCCACTGGCCTGAGGTCACACAGCTCCTAAGTGACAGAGCCAGAATGTGCCCCCAGTCCTCTGATTCTGGTGCATGTGCAGTGGGGCCGTGCGTGTGGCCTCCTCACGACACACATTGGACCTTTGCCAGAACTTTGCCTGGATGAATAAATAAAACCAGCGGTAGGGAAGAAACTCAAAAATTAAGAGGCCAGCAGTATGAAATCTGGGAGGTAGATTTGACGTGGGTCATTGTTGAGAGAAGGACTGCCTTCCTGGCACTTCCCTGCAGCCCCATGGCCTTAGAACAGCTGTCTCCGCCTCGCCGACCCTCTGCCCCTGTCCTGCAGGGGTCCCGGAACCCCCCTCCTGCCCTGATCCGTCCGTGACCATGCACGCTAGAGCCGGTGAAACCGCTGGGGGGCAATTATTGCCACTGGGGCTGTCCTGAAGGGGGGGCCTGATTCCTGCCAAGTGATTGTTCCTCCTGGACCTTGTTTTCCTCACCTCTGACGCGGTTCAGCAGTAAAATAAATGTCTACAGCTGGGAACCACGAAGGTAACAGCCAGGAGGTAAACCTTGTCACGCAGTAAGTGCTTAATAAGTAGGAGCTTCTTACTGGCTGTCCTTTATTTCTCTTACGACTTGAGTACAGTCCCTGCCAAATAGAAGCATCGTCTCCTCTGCCTTCAGCCTTTGTTTCCCTGAAAAACGCAGACCCAGCGAGGAGCCGGGAATCCAGCTGGGGAGGCATCTCGTTGGGGTCGGAACTTGGGCTCCGGAGTCACACCGGCCACACACGTCTGCACGTCTGTGACCTTTGGCAAGCCGCATCCCTGGTCTTGGCCTCAGTTTCCGCGGCTGGAGGACGGGGGGTCATTTTGCTACCACCCCTGTGGTCTCTTTCACAGTCTCACCAAAACCTCGTCAGGTGCCGCGGCCCAGCGTCCGGCACGCCGTGGTGCCCAGTGAGGACTGTTCTTGGCAGGACGTTGCGGATATCTTGGTGGACGTCGTTGCTGCCAGTCTCGTGTGTGTGGAGTGCGTATGTGTGCGTCCGCGTGTGCGTTTGGGTCGGGGAGGGGGCGCTGCCCGTCAGAGCCCTTCTCTGGGAAGGGAGTCACGCTCTTCCCGCCCTTCTCCAAGAGCCCCCGCTTGGCCAGAGCCACCAGGCGGCGTCATCTGGAGGGTCAGGAAGGTGTGGGTCTGGCCTGGTGCTGCCCACCACTGGGGCACAGCCCTTCCAAGGAGGCAGGGGCTGCCTGGGGGCTGGGAAGACCCTGCTGTGGCGTCTCCGCTATGGCCCTGCCTTCCAATACAACCCGGGCCAGGGACCTGAAGAGAGAAGCCGGCCCCTTACCTGGCCACAGCTCACCTTAGTGTGCCGTCAGAGGCCCATTCTACCTGCTGGACCCCCCGCCCCATGGGGGCTGGGATGCCTCAGGGAGCAAGGCAAATGCAGCTCAGTACGGACGGGCCAGCGGCTGGCCAGGGACACAGGCGTTGAATGTGTTAGAAGGGGACGTCTGCTCTAGAAGCTGTCCGTGGCCTTCGGTTGCTCCTACCCTTTGGCCGGATACCCTTTGGTACCCTTTGGCTCCTACCCTTTGATGGATAATGCTGCGGTGAACGTGGGGGCGCGGCTACCCCCTCGGGTCCCTGCTGTCGACTCTCCTGGGCAGGTGCCTGGGGTGGAGCTGCTGGCTCAGTGGTAATTCCGTTGTTGAACTTGGGGGGGAATCTCCTAAGCGGTTTCCCGCAGCGGCTGCCCCGTTTTGCATTCCCACCACCAGCGCACAAGACTCCGGGGCCTCCGCACCCCCTCGGCTTTGTTATTTTCTGGTCTTCTCGTAGTAGCCACCTCGATGGGTGTGGAGCGTCCTCTCCTGGTGGGTTTTGATTCGTGGTTACCCCGGGGCCTGGCTTACCTGGTTACCCTGGCGAATGGGGAGCTCGTGTGTAATGGGGACCAGGTTTCAGGTTGGGAGGGTGAGAAGGTTCCAGAGATGGACGGTGGTGGCTTTGGCACAACAGTGGGGAAGGATTTAATGCTGCCGTGCGGTACGTTTAAAGATAGTTAAAACCGTAAACTTTATATTACGTCTATTTGACCACAATTTTTTAATGTTTATTTATTCATTTTGAGAGAGCAAGAGAGAGCATGAGCAGGGGAGGGGCGGAGAGAGAGGGAGACAGAATCCCAAGCAGGCTCTGCACCGTCAGCACGGAGCCCGATGTGAGGCTCAAATCCGCGAACCGTGAGATCATGACCTGGCCAGAATCGAGTCGGATGCTTAACCCACTAAGGCACCCAGGTGCCCCACCACGATGTTTTTAAAAAAGGGGGTACCCCATTGGAGGAACCCAATTTGAAGGGTGTTCTGTAAAACCCCTGAGCAGTGTTCCTGAAAACTGTCAAGAACCTCAAGGGCAAAGAAGGTGGGAAACTGCTCCAGACTAGAGGATGCCAGGGCGATACGAGGACACGTGTGATGTGGCATCCGGGCTGGGACCCTGGGGTGGGAGAGGGGCCCTGGGTGGGGGACGCAGTGACGTCCAAACGGCGCGTCCAGGTCAGCCGGTACTCCGGTGCCAATCCCGGTCTCTTGGTTGTGACCGGTGCTCCAGGGTCGTGAAGATGTTAACGTGGGGGGAAATGGGGTGACAGTGTAGCAGAAGTCGCCAGAAGTCCCTGTGCTGTCTTTGCAGCTTAAAAAAAAAAATTCTTAAACAATCTGGAAATAAAGTTTGAAAGAAGAGGGGTAAGCGTCTGGTCTGAGTGGGGGAGGTCAGGGAAGGGCCCCACAGAACGCTGCTTCTGCGTCAGGGCTTGATGGTGGACTGAGGCCAACCTTGCGTGGGGCGGGGGGTGGGGGAGGTGAACAGGGGCAGAGGCACCCAGCCCACCTGCTGAGGGCGGCGCCCCCTGCTTTCCGTCACTGGGAACCTGACCACTTCAGGTGTCTCACGGAAGGTGGAGCGGCACGGTGTTTGTATTTTTGTGACTGGCTTAGCGCGCGTAGCGCTGTGAGCATCCAGCCCACTCTCTTCGTCCGGTCACCTCCCCGCAGACCCTTGGGTTGCTTCCGCCTTTTGGTCGTTGTGAATAATGCTTCTGTGAACAGGGATGTTCGAATGTCTCTCTGAGATCTTGGGTCTCCACCCAGAAGTGGGATGGCTGCATCATATGGTAGTTCTATTTTTAATTTCTTGAGGGATCTCCATACCGGTTTCCAAAGCGGCTGCGTTCTTTTACCTTCCCACGAGCCGCGGGGAGAGGCCGGGGATCCTTCTCGACACCACCCGCCGCCCAGGCCCGCCCCCCACCACAAGGAGCGATCTGGCCCCAAATGTCAGCAGTGCTAAGGCGGAGAACCCTGGACGTGAGCGAGAGAGGGGCGGAGGGAGACCCAGACTGAGTTTGCAGGGGCGGAGCTGGGCCCGTCCAGGCGTGCTGCCATGAACGCTGTGAGGAGCATGTCCTAGAAGAAGAAGAAGCACAATCATTGCCGCGGCGGAAGGGACCCCACGAAGGGACCCGCACGAAGTGCCTTTCTTGCGTTCTCTTCTTTAAACCCGCACCGCCGTGAGGGTGGCCGAGAATGTGTTGAAAGCGGGCCGCCCGCAGTAGGTCCTCAGGAACCCGAGCTCGCTTTCCTTGCCCATCACAGACTCACGGCCTGCAGACTGGGACCCTGCTCCCCCGTGTACTTTGTCCTTCTGTAAGCGAGGCACAAACACCGGTGGTCAGGCCAGCAGATAAGGCAGCCGAACACACACAGCCCCTCCCGGCGGAACTTGTGTGGCCCGTGGCTGTGAGCGACAGGGTGGGGTTACCTGGCAACCGGGCCCACCGCCAGTTCTGCCCACCGCCAGCACCCCCACCCCGGCCACCAGGAGACTTGCTTCTGTGTGGGGTTCCCGGCTTGGCACCCAAGGCAGGGCACGCTGGGCAGAGGAGAGGGTGTTGTTCCTTTGTGGTTCCATAATCAAAGAGACACCAGGCCTGGCCCTGAACACGATTGACTGGGTTTGGGGAAAGAACGACGAAAATGTATTATTACTGTAGCAGTCGTGGTTGTATTATTGAGTACCTGCTATGTGCTGGGTATCTCACTCATGATTCTTTTGTTCCTCTGTATAGAAGGCCTGCTGTGCGCCCGGCCAGGGCTATTCCGGGCACAGGAGATACAGCAGTGAGTGTGACAGGCAGAGTCTTTGCTTCCACAAATCCTATATTCTGGTAAGAAGAGAGAATAAATATGTGAACAAATACATAGCATTTTAATTAGTCATAGGTATTTTTGAAGAAACGTGGCAGGGGTAGGTGAGGCACAGTAGACTCAGGGTGTCATTTCCTGGGGTCAGGGAGAATATTGGAACAGAGACTTGAATTAGGGGACCCAGTTGTGAAGACATTTAGGGGAAAGTGTGTGTGTGCAATGGGTGGGTACAGCATGGGCAAAGGCCCTGTGGCAGGAGCAGGAGTGGCAGGTTTAAGCAACTGCAAGGAAGCCAGTGGGGTTGGAACAGAATGGGTGAGAAAGAAGGTGGTGAGAGCCAAGACCAGAGAGAGTGGGGGTGGGCAGGTCACGGAGGGTCTTGCAGGCAATTACCAGGGCTTTGGGTTTTCTTCTGGGTGAGAAAGGAGTCAGTCACTGGAGGGTTTTGAGTAGAGGAGGGACACAATCTGACTTTGGCTTTACAAAGCATCCCTCAGGGGCGCCTGGGTGGCTCAACTGGTTAAGCGTCTGACTTCAGCTCAGGTCGTGATCTCACTGTTGGTGAGTTCGGGCCCCGCATCAGGCTCTGTGCTCACAGCCCGGAGCCTGGAGCCTGCTTTGGATTCTGTGTCTCCCTCTCTTTCTGCCCCTCCCCCGCTCATCCTCTCTTCTCTCTCTCTCTCTCTCTCAAAGAAAGACATTAAAAAGTTTTTTTAAAAACGCATCCCTCAGCTGCTAGATGGAGAATAGTCTAAAACTCTGATCCGACGATTGTTAGCCATGTGTGGCCATTTAAATTTAACTGGGCACCTGTAAAGTTGCAAACTGAGTTCCTCAGTCATGGTTGCCACCTTTCAGGCACTCGCTAGCCGGTGCGGATAGCGAGCATTTCCGCCATCCCAGTAAGCCCTCTCGGGTGGTGCCGTCTGAGGGAGGCCAGTGTGCCCGACAGTCCAGGCAAGAAGTGAGGCTGACACTCGGCCTCTTGGTCTCACGGGCAGAGGCTGTGACGGTGGTCAGTCTCGGCGCTGATCTGGAGGCGAAGCAGCCAGGACTTGCCCGTGGATCGGACGTAAGAGTGCAGAGTGGGCAAAAAGCCAAGGTCAGCTGGGTGATTGCTGGCTGGAGAGGCCATCACCTCGTAGCTCACCTGACTGAGCACATGATGTGCGCCAGGCACAGGCCGAGCGCCGTCCGGGCCTCCTGGAACCCCCATACCAGTCCCGTGTTACAGCAGAGCCAGTGGGGCCCCCGCGGAGGGGTGTGAGCTGCAAGGCCAGCCTGCTCAGGGTCCAAGCACCAGGATTCCAACCCCGGTCCTCTCGCTCTGTTCACAGGGCATGCCTCATGGCACTTCTCTCGGAAGCCATCCATGAGGTGCCAGACCCTCCCGCCCCCAAGCGAATTCATCAGGGACCAGCCTGTAGTGCTGGCCATTCTCGGCTCTTGGGCCCGGGCGGTGGCCCCGTGAGAGTGGGTCACGTGGTGAAGCAGGGCTGCTGGGATGCCCGCCCCTTCCCAGCGACGCCCTGCCCGGTCTCGGGCAGACTAGCCCAGCTGGCCTTCTGGGAACCCTGCGTGGCTCACTCCTCAGTCCGGGGCCAACTCTGCGAGCGCCAAAGGGCTCCAAGTTCATATCTCACAACAGTTCTGTGAGGGAGGTGGGCATTTCCCCCATTTTCCAAATGTGGAAACAGGCTTAGAGAGGTGCAGTCACTTGCTCGAAGTCACACAGCCGTGATGTAGGAGGGGTGAAATTTGAACTTAGAAAGTCCTTGCTCTTCGTCACTAGGATCTGCGGCCTCAGGGGGAAGCACTGGCGGGCAGGGCCTCCGTGGAGAGTCACGCGGTTGTCATTTCAGACCTTGTCACGGCCATGGGTTGAGTGGGCTGGAAATGCATGTGCCCTGGCAAGGCGCTGACCCCTCCGGAGAAAAGGGCTTCTCGTTCTTTGCACAAAGATTCCCCAGCTCGCCAGGCCGTGGCCTGAATTGTCTAAGAGGTGGGGCTCCTTTTCTAATTCCCACAGCCTGGCTGGCCCCCCTGCATGGGGGACACAAGGAACTAGTGAGAACACCGTGAAGCCTGGAGGGCTGGCTGGGGAGGCATCTTGGCTCAGTGGTCATGAGTTTGTGTCTTGGAGCCCACAGTGCTGGGTTCAAATCTCGGCATGGCCTCTTTTGCCTCTGTGATTCACGCAGCTCGTGAATTTCTATAAGCTGCAGTTTCCTTTGTGTTGTTATAAAGGGAATGTTGGTAATAATAACATCCTCCATCTGGTAGGGCAGCCCCTTTCCGTGCGACTGGCTGCATCTGCCCCACTGCAAGTTTTTTGGAGATTCAGACTCTCAGACCCTACCCTCCTGCACTATAGTCTGGATTTTGACAAAACTCTCCGGGCAGCCCGTCGGCACATTCAACGCGAGAGGCCGTGGTGTGGACTGAACAAGGTGATTCAGGCACCGGCGAGCACAGGTAGTACGCTCCTCTGGGCGGGCACCTTCTGTCTCCTTGGTAGCTGTGTAGTCTTGAGCTGCCGGCCACGTACTCTGAACTCTCGTTATCACAGTGCTTGGTGGTGCACAGATGAGGCACCCTGGAAAACAGATCGATGCCTGGAAAAGCTTCCAGGTGAGTCGATGCTATCTGACCGTTTACTGCACCTTGAAGAGCTAGGCTTCCAGGGCAGACCACAAGCTGGAGACCGGTGCTGCTGCCCTGCCTTGAGGGCAGAGCTCCACGTCCTGCACTGGAAGAACCGCATACCCCCCCGAGCCCATGGCCCGAGGGCCAGCCACATGGTCGGCCAGCCTCTCCTTGCAGTTTTAGGGCAGATCGATAACGGTTTGAAGGAGCCCCGGGCTGGGGGGTAGAGGAGCAGGGGGCTCTCACATCTCGCTGGAGCCCAGGTTTCGATTGGCTGAGTAAATCTCCCAGGGGAGGAAAGAACACAGAGCTCACACAGGCGAGGGTGCAGGTTGGCTCGAGAGGGGCCGCGAGTACAGATGTGTTTGCAGTGGGCCTTCGTCAGTGTTGCCCTCTGCACACCACCCCCCCGCCTTAAGTCACCTTCCTTGGGAGAGCTCTCCTAAGACATGTTCATGAAGACTTCCACAGGGCAAGCCTTTTAAAAGTGCGCGTGTGTATCTTTGCATGTGCGTGTTATACATCTGATGCTCTTGGAGCAGAGGTAACTCCACCCCACTGTTAGAGAAGAGTCTCATCCCCATGGACTGCGGTTCTGAGCCCCTTGCTGGCATCCCCGGGGGCTCACGGGGGCCAGGGATGACGAAGACGAGGAAAAGGAGCAGAGCCCGCTGAGACCGGCCGCTCTTGACCGTGAGTGTAGCCGGCAGCACGGGCATCTGTTCCAGGAGCGTCGTTCCTGGGTAGGAGCAGCAGTGGTTGGGCTGCTCAGTATTTTACGTAAGCAAACCCTGGGCACCTGGGGGGTACAGTCGGCGAAGCATCCGACTCTTGGTTTTGGCGCAGGTCATGATCTCACAGTTCGCGAGTTCAAGCCCCGTATTGGGCTCTGTGCTGACAGCACAGAGCGTGCTTGGGATTCTCTCTCTTCTCTCGCTGCCCCTCCCGTGCTTGCGCTCTCTCTCTCTCTCTCAAACTAAAATAAGAAACAAACTTCAAAAAAACTTAAGGGACACCTGGGTGACTCAGTCGGTTGAGCGTCCGACATCAGCTCAGGTCATAATGTTACAATTTGTGGGTTCGAGCCCCGCGTCGGGCTCTGTGCTGACAGCTCAGAGTCTGGAGCCTGCTTTGGATTCTGTCTCCCGCTTTCTCTGCCCCTGCCCTTCTCACGCTCATCTCTCTCTCTCTCTCAAAAATAAATAAATATTAAAAAAAAAAAATAAGCCAACCCTGGTAATTCTGATGTCGGTGACTCTGCAGATCACACTTGCAGAAATTGGGCATTGGGGTAAGAATCAGCAAGTCGGGCACATAATAGGTGCTCAGTCAACACTTGACGAGTTGTAGGTCTGTGTGTAGGAATGAATAAAACATAGAAGAGCTCATGGACGAATGTGCAGAAGAAGAGTTTACGAGTGACAATATGCCGAAGGAGGGTGTCTGAGAAGGAGGGAACGCACGTGTGGCCGGGCACGTGGATGAGGTTGGGGTTCCAGGACAGTGGGGGAGGGGCAGGGCCTCCCGAGTGGGTTAAGTGAAGGGCGGTGCTCTGGTGTGTCTGGTGAGGGCCCGAATGTTCCAAGCGGGAGCTCGAGGCGTTCTCCCCGAGGATAGGCTGGGTTCTGGGAGCGGGGTAGAAAGGGGACCGTTATTGTGGAATCTATATAAAGTCCCTGCGGGGACCAGGGTCAGGGCAGCAGTGTGAACCTTAACCCAGAGTCTGGGCCCCGTCTGGGCCTGGAGAGATGCCTTTGACTCCACAGCCGACCTTCCACAGGGAAGTTTGTTCTTTTGGGTGCCGTTGGGCTTACTCTGAGGACGGGAGCCTTTCTCCCTCACTTCACTGCGGAAACCCCTGCGCATCCCGTGAGACCCACCGAGGAGTGCTGCCTGCGCGTGACCTTCCCCGTTCTAGGTGCGGACCACCGCAGCCCGGCTCAGGGCGCTGCGGGAAAGCGATCGGGGCAGGGGCCAGAAACCCGTGGCCCCTTCGTCTCAGTCTCCGTCTGTGGCTCCTCCTTCTTCTGCGGCGTCACGCTGGAAAGGAGACTCCCCTGTTTCTCGCTCTTGTCTCCAGGCTCCCGAAGAAGCTCCCCATATGTCCGGGCCTGGGGTAGGGGCCGACCTCCGGACCAGTCACCGTGGCTACCAGGCGGCATCCTATGGTAACCATGGTGACCCCACCGCCAGTGGGGGCAGGGTCATTCGCAGGGGAGATGGAGAGCTTTCCTAAGGGTAGGGAGGGACAGCAACACGAGCGGCCCGGCCTGCACCCCACACCCAGGAAGGCCTCACTTGCCTCCTCCCCTCTGATTCACGCTCCCAGTGGGAAGGCAGCGTTCAGCACACGCTTCTGCCATTATGTTCATGTCCCTTGGAGACCGGGAGCTCCTCCAGGCCGTGCCGGCCTCGTCCGCCTTTCCCGTCCTGTGTCGGGGCCGGTGCACGGTGAGTGGGCACACATGTCCCACGGGTGGATGTGCCACCTCGCCCCCTCCTCCGCCATTCGGGACTGGGACCAGAGCGTGTCTCTGGGCACTCCCAGCCAGCAGGAGGCTTCAGGAGAGAAACGAGGGAGACGGAGACATAGTCGGTCCTTTGAGGCTGAAATCGGGCAGCGGGAGACGTGGAGGACCGTTGACTGTCATTTGTTTGGACAAGCGAGGCTTCTGCCACTCTGTCTCGGCCACTCTGGGGGAGACAAAGGCGCTTCTGATGGGAGGCTGCCCTCTCCCCAAGAAGGAGGGCGCGCCGGGGCGGCTGGATGCGTTTGCTTCCAGATGAAATTATGTGCTTGGGGTTTGAGTGGACTTAGGCCTCATTCATGCATGTCTGTTTGCTCAGCCTGCCAGGCCCACGGACCTGGTCTCCCAGCCTCCTGGGGACAGATTGGGGCCTTGCTGTTCTTCCAGGGAGTTAAGGAGCATTGTCCTCCCCTGTGCTCTCTTTCTGCAGTAGGTACTGCTCAGGGCGCCCACCCCTGTGAAGCTGGGAGGGGGCATGGCTCTGGAGCCACACATAGCTCTTGGGTTTGCATCCCAGCTGTGCTGCCCTTTAGCTGTGTGACCCTGGACATGTGACTTGACCTCTCTGTTTCCTCGTCTATATAGTGAGGCTCATCTTGCTGGCCTACAAGGTCTTGGCAAGGTTCTAATGCATTTGTACCTGCTTCTCCTAGGACCCAGCAGTCCTACTCTCAGTTATATTCCCGAGTGCTCTGTCCACCAGAAGACAAGAGCAAGAATGTTCAAAGCAGCCTCAGCAATAGCCTAAAATTGGAAACAAGCCAAGTATCCAGCAGTGGTAGAATGGTAAACAAATTATAGCATGATCACACGAGGGAATAGTATACAGCAATGAAAAAGGATAAACACTACAGATGAATATCAGATGTTGTGTTGCACAAAATAAACCAGACACAGAGGGGTCCATACTGCACGATTCCGTTTACATGACGTTCAAGGGCAGATAAAACTGGCCTGTAGCAATAGAGGTCATAAGAGTGGTGACTTCTGGGGGACACTGACCAGGAAGGGGCACGAGGGAGCCTTCTGGGTGTGGGGTCATGATCCCATGAGTGTGTTCATACCCGAATGTTCATCAGGCTCGTGCATGCCATCAGTGCACGAGACCGGATGGAAGGACACCTCAGACCCTCCTGTCCCCCAGAGGGAAGGGTCCTGCAGCCATGACTGTTCTGTAGATGCTCATTGGAAGGAGTCCCAGGGCACACCCCCGGGTCTTTGCTGCCTGGTGTGAGAACCTGCTGACGAAGGGTCCTCAGCAGCCATGTTGTGCTTGCTGTGGCCGCTGGGCCTTGCGGGTCCTTGCGGGTCCTCGCGGGTCCTCATCGTCCTCAGAGTGTGCCGTGCCTGGTGTGGGGGCACAGTTGCTGCGGGCCGGGACCCCCTTTGTTTTCGCCTATGGCTGGCGTATTTGGACTGTGAGAAAATACTGTGGCCCTGGGAGCATTTACTTAACCCTGAAGTCCTAGTCCCATGGTTGGAGAAGACACACAGACAGACAGACTTGCCCTGGAAATCCCCTGGCTGCACCTCTGTGGGCCTCAGTTTCCACTTCTGCAAGCATGATGCTACCCAAGAGACAGCCTGTGTGATGTGCCAGCCCTTTCTTGCTCCAGTGCCCCTTCTCCATAGGACCCACCTTCTCGGCCTCTCTGCGCCCTGGCCCTTCTCTGCTTGGTTTCCTCTGCAGACTTGATCACAGCGTAAAGGTCATTTATTCACTCATTGCTTCCTTGGCAGCTTCCCGAAGGCAGGGACTTTTGTCTGTTTTGTTCACTGCTGTATCCCCAGCCCTTGGCACATAGTAGGCACTTCATAAATTGTTGTTGGCTTGGCACGGACCTATTAGCGGCCGTTAGAAGGTTCTCAATCTTTTCATGCCCAAGGCTTTCTTTGGGGTAGAATTGAGTCCAGAGAACTTCAATAAACTCACCCAGGGATGGTGGGAGCTGTATGCCGAGTTGTTCAGTGTAAGATTCAACTTTTTTTTAAAGCCGGAAGTCACTGACAGAGGAAAGGCCCGCTTTGCAGAGGTGGAAACTGAGGCCCAGAAAGGTGCAGGGCACCTGCCTTCTAGGGCAGCTTTGATAGTGAAGGAGGGTGAGGGGACCTCTGTGCCTTCCCCTTGGTGTTGACTGTGGACCGTGGCACGGTGGGTCGAGACTGCCTGCCCCTCTGACTTCCAGCTGGTTCTCCTCCAGTGCTCTGGCCACATGCCTGCCCTCTGCCCGCTGGAAGCGGGGACGTCAGGAGGGAGCTATGCTCCCATCCTCAGGTGCAAGGCTGGCTGCTCGATGAAAGCCCTGCAGTCTGTGGGCCGCATGTCTCCCATCTCGGCTTGGCAGGGGCCCAGAGCAAGGGCACCAGGCCTTGGGAGTGAGTCACTTTCTCTCCATGCCAGGCGGGAGCTCCAGGGGACAGGGGAGTGACCCCACAGGGTGCAGGCCACGTGGGGGGAGGCCCAGGCATGGCCCTCAGCTTGCTGGGGGACGAGGGAGGAGAGTGGAAACTTTGACATTTGTTTCTTACTTTCAAGCCAGTTAGTGAGGATCAACCTCACAGATCAACAACAGCCCTAAACCTTGGCTCTTTCTATTTGAGAAACCACAAAGGAAAAGAGGACTGGATTTGGCTACGTTAAAAAAAAAAAAAAAAAAAAGGCACCCTTGAGCATGGAAAAACAGACCGACAAGTCAGCCTTACTGTAAACCGATGTGAAAGGCAAATGATGAGCTGGGAAAATGCAGTTCCAGCATATTTGACAAATAAAGAGTTAAATAACCTTAATACGCAGAAACTACGCATGAATCAATCAGAAACTGACCACCTCTGGGGGGAAATGTACAGAGAGTAAAAGGAGAAATGCAGTGGCCAACAACTGTGAGGAAACGCCTCTCAGTAATGAGAGAAATAGGAATTAAAAAGAAACTACGAAGCAGGTTTTCACCTGGAAAACTGGCAAAGGGTTTAAATATAACGCATTTTCCAAGGAGGAGAGGTGCGTCTCACACTTTTGTGGGTCCTCCCCGTCCCGGGTCCGTAGCCCCCTCCCTCTGAATCGGTTACTTTTTGGCCGTCTCTTGCCTTCACTCTGGATCCACTGAGAATGTCAGTAGCTGCCACTCGTGAGCACCTACTGTATGCCAGGCATCCCACACATGCCGTCTCATTCTGGACAACCCATGCGGCATGGCTTACCGCCCCATTTTGCAGATGAGAAAACGGAGGCTCAGCACCAAGGGACTTAGGTGGCATCTCACATTGGATAGTGGAGCCAGAATTTGAATCCAGAGATAACTGGCCCTCAAGGCCATGCTCTCCTTTCTCCTTCCCTTCTGGCCAGCATTGGGGCCCTGGCTCTCTCTCGGAGAGGACACTGGCAGGGGTCCAGGCTGTCCTGGCATCTCTGGTCTTCAGTTTGACTTTTCAGAAGCCACGGCCTGCAGGAGCTCCTCAGACAGGATCAGTCCTGCCACGGAGGCCAGTGGGATACAGAGGCACGTCCCTGTCTTGGCCAGTGCTATTCGGTGCTTTTGCTTTACTGGGGCAAATTATCCCATGAGAATCTGAACCCTGAACTCAGCGTGGGAGTGTGGTTTTCTCATGAAACCTGGGAGCGCTGAAGGGCAGAGCATCACACACACACACACACACACACGTGCACACACGCGCACACACCCCCGTCTTGCCTGCCCTCGAGAGGGCGGTGTGGCCTGGTAGTGGAGAACGTGGATGAGGGTTCAGACTACCCGGGTTGGAGTCTGCTTTCTGCAGAGTGGTGGCTTTTCTGGGCGGGGGGTGGGGGAGCCTGGATCTGGAGGGTTGAGCAGTTTCCACAGTGTAAATACTCCCGCTGTGGCCAAAACAAGACCGCTGAATGCAGACGAGGGAAGAGACGCACACAGCTGGCCTCCGGGAACCAGGAAGGGCCAGACCCGTCACGCCATGACCGCTGCCGCACGTCCTGGTGGGTGAGACCCGTGCTGCTGTGCGGTGAGAACCTGGGCTTGAACCTGACACGGCCATTTCCCGGTGATGCCTTATTCCGAGCCCTGGTTTCCTCCTCTACAGAATGTTCTGACAACAGCTTCCTTGAAGGTGGGGGTGGGGGGTTGGGTTCGAAGTGGCCGAGGCCGAAAGGCCCTTTCACGCGGCTTGTCGCGTCTTCAGTGAGCGAGCCACTGGCCCCTGGCCCCCTGGGCCCTGGCCAGGGGACTCCGAGCATCTACAGGCTGAGCCCCTTCTTCCTTTAGGCCCCAGCAGGGCCTGGGGAGGAGACGTGGGGGGGGGGGGGGGGGCGGGGCTGAGCGAGGAGCTGAAAACACCTGTTTGAAGAAGATACCCGCTATCCAGTTCTGGAGGCCCCTGGTTCCTGGTCTCCTTCCCACACCACCTTTGGGGCTTCAGTCATCAGCCCCACCCCCCCAGCCCCCGTTAACAGCCTCAGTAAAGAGGGAGGAATAGCATTGGCCATACCTTAAGAGGCTTCTGGTAGGGGCTTCCTTCCAAGGAGCAGAGTACGGAAAAGGGGAAGAAAGGAATAACCTGACAGTGGAGAAACCTGCCGGCATCCCTTGGCCCACCGGTCACGGTCGTCGGCAGCCATGACGAGTCATGTGAGAGCATATGCACCCTGGCTATGATGTGAGGAGAGGGGCACCGTACCTCTGGGGACCTCCTCCCTCCAGCCCACAAGCCCGGTCTAATCATGAGAAAAACATCAGACCAACCCCCCCTGAGGGACATTCTGCAAAATACCTGACTGGCACCCCTCACAACTGCCCAGGTCATCAAGAACAAGAAAAGTCTAAGCAACTGTCGCAGCCCAGAGGAGCCCGAGATGACGAGACAACGAAGTGTAGTGGGGTGATGGGATCCTGGAACTGAAAAGGAATGTGAAATAAAAACCATGGAAATCCGAATCAGGCACGAACTTTCACTATAGTGTTATTTCACTGGTTGTTAACAGGTGCACCACATTCACGTACGTAGGGGAACCATAGTGTGGTACCTGTGGGAACTCTGTGCTATCTTTCCCGTTTTTCTGGAAACCTGCAATTGTCCTAAAAAGTGTATTAAAGGCGGGGGGGGGGGGGGGGGAGGCGTTCCAGAGAGGTGTGGACTCACATGGCCCCTCCCTGGTGAAGCTCAGTGTGGAGCTTAGTGGCAGTGTGGGCTGACGTGTGCCCCGTGCATTGCCTTGGTTGGTCACACCCTGCCCTGGCCAGCGAGTGTGCACGGTGGCCCTGCCTCCCACGCCAGGAGCCTGTTCCCTGACGCCCAGGACGAATCCCAGCCTCTCCTTGCACTCGCTGACCTGTGCTGGCAGACCTCCTCTCTTGTTCTCCTCGACTCCAGCCCCCTCAGCCTTCGTCTGGCAGGAGGAAGGGCGGTGGGTAGACCTCCACCATGAGACCCTTGGCGGACTCGCTCACCAGGAAGCCCTCGGCCCCGACCCCGGGCACCAGCCCAGGACACTTTGATGTGGTGTTCTGACTGGTCCTCCATCCAGTTCCCCTCCTTCTTTGCCCAGGGATTTCTGCACGTTCTTCTCAAGTCTCCAGAGACCTTGAGCTCACCATCTGAAGTCGCCGTCTCTTTCCTGGGTCTCCAGAATGGTGGTTTCTGGCAGCCGCCTCAGACTCAGCTTCCCCGTTTCTGTCCATCACATCAGCCTCCCGCTTGGCTGTGGTGTCCACTCTGAACCTGCTCAGGGCAGCGTGCAGCCCCTGTGAGCTCTTTCCGTGGACAGGAGAACCGTGGGGGGAGCCCTCCTATTCAAGGGCAGGACTCTGGGGGTCAGTCTTGGAAAGGGCCCCCCCCTCCTCCCTGGCAAATTCCGTGGGGTGGGGTGGGGGTGGGGTATGCTAGGTGAATGAGTTCTTTTGCATTCTTTCTTGGAATTATTCAGAGTTGTTACTCGTTCTGCCTCTTGGCCTTTAATAGTGGCCACAAAGAGGGGGAGGAGCCAGTGTTCTTTGAGCACCTCCTGCTGCAGGCACTTTTTATTTCTTCATTCCCCCGACAACACTCTGGGAAAGAGAGTCTTACTGTCCTTATTTACAGACGAGCACCTGAGGTTCCGAGACGCTCACAGGGGTTGAGCCGGGATCTCAGAATCCATTCAGTCTGATTTCGGATCCGGGCTCCCTTCTTCATGGCCCCCATTTGCCTGATGGCTAGCAGCCCCACAGTCAGAGGTGCCCAAGGTCCCTAGTGATGGTCGTGAAATCGACCTGATGCCTCTCGTGGAAAGTGACATAGTCAAGGTCGGTGACCAGCCGAGACTTCTCCGTTCTGGCAGCAAGAATCCCTCTTTCCGGAAACCCCTCAGTCCCAGACAGACCAGCATTTCGGCCCCCCTGCCTCACATCCACGTTAGTTCATGTTTCACACGCTCAGCAGCCTCATGGCCACCATATTGGATGGCGGAGGTAGAGAACGTTTCCATCATCACAGAAGGGTGCTGGTCTAGAGGGTTAGCCCTGCTGGGGCTGCCCAGCTGAGAGCCCAAGGAGCCCCCTGTCTTACTTCCCCGCACTCAGCATCCTGCTGGAGCCTTCATCTCTGGGTCTCCTCATCGCCCCACAGCCTCTTTGTCCAGACTTCCATCCATTCCCCTGAGGCCCCCCGCCCCGTCCTCCCTGATCCCCACCCGCTACTTCTTCGCCCATCCCAGGCTGACCATTGCCCGGCCACAAGGCCCTTCCCAGCCCTGGGAGTCCTCCCGCTGGCCAGCAGGGGGACGTGGACGGGGTGCTAAGTTTGGCAGTGGGCACCGTTGGCTCAGCTCCACAGGGCAGGCCCTAACCGGGGCTTGTGGTGTGTGTATGCTCCGTAAGGAAAAGGCGATGCTTCGGTGGAAACTGAGAGGCTGCTGGAGGCTTTCCTATTGGACAGGTTGGGAAACTGTCGGTCACTGAAGAAGTGAGGTGGGGGGCGGGGAAGATAGTGGAAGGTTCTAGAAGAGTCTTTGACTTTCACCTGAAATAGTCCCTCAACTTGGCTCATTTTCTTACCCATCCGCGAGCAGGTTTGCTGTGCTCGACGCTGTGCTCCGTGCTGGGGATGCATAGGTGACCCCTGGGGGCAGGTCACCATCCCTACTCTCAGATTCGCAGACACTGGGGAGACACAGACACATGAGTAAATAGTCACTTTGCAACTCACTTGGTGCTTACGCCACTGATCCTGAGTATTAGGATGGACCAAATGGAAGACGGTGGGGGCAAGGACCATATTGTCCCCTGGGCGTCCCCAGGGCTCCATGCACAGTAGGTGCTCATTAAGTGCCTGCTGGAGAAACGTTTGTATAAGGTGTCGTCGCCATCTACTGAGTTGTCTCTCATCCCTCTCTCCATCCCTCTCTCGTTTCTTCCTCTGAGAGGGGAACATTCATTTCTATAGCGTTCAGAGAGGCACGCCCTCTTCTGGAATGTACTCAAGGAGTGTTGCCTTATAACGTAACTAAGGTTAACTGAGCATGTGCTAAACACTTTGCCCTGATTGTCTTTTTAATCTGCCCAACAAATTATGTATGGATGGGGGACAGAGTAGGAAACTGAGGCACAGGAAGAGCTGGGCGGTTCAGCCCACGTTGTGTGGCACAAGGGTGGGACAGGGATCCCCCAGCCTCCTCTCCAGCTTTTCCGGGCTCAGAGCACTCCTGAGATGCTGATTCGGACTGAATCGTCCCCGGCACTGACTCCCTCGCCCTCGCCCTCCACGCTGAGTGGAGCTGTCGCGAGTCCAGTTTTTCCAGGAGGCTTGAAGCACGGGCGATGTGGGCTTCGGGGAACAGAAAACTTTTTCTCAAGGTAGGCTTGTGGGTCTCCTGAGTGATGATCAGGGCCCCAGGAAGGAAGGTCCCACACGGAGGCTGACTTCATCCGTGAGCGTAGAATAAACACCAGGATGAGGGGCCCTAGAGGCCGCAGCTGGGGCCCAGGGACACACCGCCCTGCTCCCCTCCTTTACCCGCCTGGCGCCTCCAGGGGTGCCTGAATTCCTGCCACCGTGGCCACCGTGGAGCCCCAGCCAGAGAGCTTTGAGCTGCGTGTGGGCGCTTAGGAGTTCTGAGTTCAAGTCCTGCCCCTGGACCACCCCAGCTGTGTGAACTGCCCGTGCGTGAGGAGGAGTCTGCGTCTCTCGGGGAGGAATGTGTTTCTGGCAAAGCGTCTGGCTCAGGGTCTGACCAGGGTTTGATCCCGTAACGAACACCGGAATAAAGTTTGCAGGCTGGCTGAACTCTAAACCGTTGTGAAACAAGAACACATGTTTATAAACGCTTATTTTGTGCCTGGTGCTGTTCTACGCGCTCTCTCTATATTATCTCACCTAGTCCCCATAACAACTCTCTGGGACGGGTGCTACTATCTTTGTTCAGATCTGAGACCCCATTGCTGGTAAGATACCCTCTTCTCTTACGGACCTCGGAGAGAGAAAAGAATGTAGCAGAGCCTTATTACCCAGCCAACTTGAAGGGAGGTTGTTCAACTGTGTTTGAACTGATGAAGTACGATACCGCTGTGTCCATTCTACATGAGGAAATCAAGGCACCGAGAAGTGCCTAACTTCTCAGCGCATAGCTAGCCAGAGGCGGAACCAGGACTCAAACGCTGGGGGCCTCTTACCGGAGCCTGGTGCCATAACCACTGTGCGGTGCTGCGCAATTACGAGAACGAGCGTAGAACAGGGAGTAAGAGCACAGGGTGTAGAGTCAGATGCAGTTGGGGGTCCCGCTCCTGGGAATTACTGGGTGGCTTTAAGTTGTCCCAGTGCCTCTAAGCCCTGGTGTTCTCAGCTCCAAGTGGAAGTGTTAGGAGCGCTTGGCCCCAGTGGAGGCTGTTCTCTGCTGAGGATTTGACCGCCAGGGCAGTCACCATCATCACCATCAGCGTCATCCCATCGTCACCACCACCACCAGTTCATTCAAAGTGAAAGAGGCTGCATTGAAGTCTCTTCCCTGCTGTCCCCGGGGGCTTTGGCACGCTGGATGCAGTGTCTCACCCGGTCAGCGGCAATCCCAGCCCTGAGTCCCGTGAGTACTGGGTCTCTCCTAGAGTTAACCTGCGGGCCGTCTGTACGAGGTGCAGGTCACGTGTGTCTTCGGAAAGGAAAGAGGGGGGCATTTTAAGTGCTTAACCCCTATCCTGAGAATAACAGGCCATCAAATTTGAGTTGGAAAATGAGAACGTTTTGGAGCTAATATGCGTATAATGAAGGAGTAGGAGAAATCACTTGATGAATTCTTTCTGGAGCACCAAGATGGGACACAGTGTGAGTTCTTTGATCCTGGGAACAAGCCCAGGGTTCCCATCTGTCCCGCCTCAGGGTCCAGGACAGATGGAGAGTGAGATGATGAGGTATTAGCCTCTGTTTCCTCATCTGTGAAATGGGCACCGTCACGCTGCATTCACTGCAAGCCCCATGCCTCTTCTCTTCCCTCACCATACTTCCTCTTTCTTATACCACTTTTTGGGAAATAATTGCGTGAGTTTTCTTATGTCTGAAAATTTTCTCCTGCTTAGGCAGCTTAGAGGATGCTTACAAAGGCATTTGCTGAAGGGATGCTGTTAGAGGCACAGTGGATCCTGAGCGCGGAATGCCAGGTCAGATCTTCACCTGTGTAGGGAGGGAGAGGAGCTTAGCAGGAGGTGAGACTGACGGGGAGACTGGTACCACATTGTCCAGGGCCTCGAACACCACCTGGAGGGATTTGGACTTTTCCCGAGAGCTAAGGCGGTGCCACCAGAGTTCGTTAAGAAGGGCATTGGTGTTTTCGTGCAGTTGAGAAGGACTTCTTCCCAAATGAACAAACTGCCACCCTCATCCCCAACCCCTGCCTTCCTGCTGTTTCCAGGAATGTCTTAGCCTAGCATTTCCTGAAAGGAGTTTTGTTATATAATGTTAAGAGGGGTGCTAGCAAAAAGTAAGAATGACAACCACCACCACTGCCACAGAACAAACACGAGCAAAGATTCTGTGACATGGGTTTACAAACAGTAAAGGCATGTTTCTTGGCTGCAGGACTTCTCAGTGCCTTTAATACGTCACTGTGAATTGCAAACGTCAGTAAGGGGAGTATTAGAGACAGTTCTCCACATATATTTGTCTGTGGGACCTCTCCCTTCTTCCCTCCCTTCCCCTTTCGTCCAAAAACGATCTCCTCTTGGAACCCACATTAGAGTTGACGCTGTGATTTTCCTGGTCCCTTTAGCCCAGAAAGTATGAAATCTTCATGGATGGGCTGATATGTAGGGTATTTTTCCTGACCAGTTCGATGGGGACAGCTTGGGCCTTTCCACATGGGAGACATCACGAAAGGCTGTGCACAGGACGGCATGGTGGCCTCTCTCGGGGCTGAGACCTGGGAGCAGCAACACCAGTCCCTGTGGGCACTGGCCGGTGCCATTGCAGATAAGCCAGACCTCTCTCCACACGGTCCTCAGGGAAGGACGATGACAGAGACGAGCCCAAGCCACCTGCTGCCCCGGAACCATCCACTCCTGTGAGTTCCAACATCATTTGACATCAGCTGACCTCTCCAGCTGTGTCTTTCTCTCTCCTCCGTGCTGGCCGGTGGGATCGGGGAGAAGGAGCATTGGCGAAGAGTCGGGAGACAGGTGTTCCAGATTTTGCTCAGTTTCTGCAGCTCAGGAAATCAACATCCCTCTCCTGAGCCTCTGTGGGTTCAGGTGAGAATTCCATTTGACCTTGGGGCAAGCACCTTGCCCTCTCTGTGCCTCAGTTTCCCCTGCAGGGAAATGGGGATGCCACCACCTACCTCATAGGGCTGTTGCGGGGGTGCTCAGGGGTCATCTCATAACGGCAGGGGGGAAGATGGGGGATGAAGGGCTGGTGGAGGTCAGCTGAGACGGATGGCTGCAGCTGGGCCTCCTGGGCGCCTCTCGGGGGTTCAAGGCCTTCCTGTCCACCCCTCTGCCTTGCCCCCTTTGGCCCTCACTTACTCACTTGAGCCACCCACAAATCTAGTACCTTCTTTTCACCCAGGACAGCCCTCTGGACTTTGAAAGGCAGTTTCTGCCTTGAAAGCCATTCTGTCCATTAGGGAAAAGGGTTCGCCTTGAGTCTCCTTCCTGAAGGAATCAGCAGAAACCCACTGGGCCTGTTTTTGGGTGTCTCTCTGGAACGATGGGAGGAGACGTGGGCTTGGAGAGTGTTTCTGAACCAGAGCAGAGTAGGAGAGAGGGTCCCAGGCCCTCCTGAGCACCCCGTCTGCCTGAGGGGCACCTGCCTTATGCTTTACCTGTCAGGACTCTCGTTCAGTTGAAGAAAGTGTCCTGCTGCTCGAAATAAGTAAAACGATAGAACAGGTTCACAGAGTACTAAGCTGGGCTGGATACGTCCCCGGTCGTCTAAGGAACAGGTGTTTCTGATAGAGCACAACCAGTCAGGATGTTCAGGTCCATAGAGTTCCTTCTCTTAGGGTCCTTGCAAGCAAGGACGGGTAGGGGCAGGGGGCGCCTCCACACCTGCCTTCAGCCACACCTGCCTTAGCAGCTGCCCTGCCGCTCCCCCCTCCTCCCACCCCTCCGGACGTCCTCGCCATCGTGAACTGAGTGTTTGCTGTGTTGAGCACTGGCGTCCATCGTCTTTTCTCATTTCCTTACCTTCGCAATGCCGTGAGGGCACGGCTGCGACCAGACCCGTTTCCTGGTCACACAGGAGCCTGGGTCTCCCAGCGCCAGAACCTTTGACACGGTGAGCTTTGTGCTGGGCACTGAGCTGAGGATTTTAAAAACTCAGATCAAAAATTCGCACACCGTGACATAAACCGTTCTAAAGTGAATAGTGTTGTGCAACCACCTCCTCTGTCCGGTTCCAGAACATTCTCACCGCCACTAAACTCCGTGCCCATTAGAAGTCCCTCCTCACTTCCTCCAGCCCCTGGCAACCACCCATCGGTGTTTTGTCCTGTGGTTTTTCTGGAAACTTCAAATAATTTGACTCGTACAACCCGCGGTCTTTTGTGAGCGGCTTCCTTCACGCGGGATGATGTTTCCAAGGTTCATCTGCACTGTGGCATCTGTCAGTCCTTCATTCTTTTTTATGGCTGATTTACATTCCACGGTCCGGACGGACCGCATTTGGTGTAGCCGTTCATCCACTGATGGGACAGTCGGGTGGTCTCCACCTTTTAGTTACTGTGAATGGTGCTGCTGTGGGTGTTCACCGTTGTGTGATTCCCTGCTTTCAGTTCTTTTGGTTGTTGCCTCGGAGGGGAAGTGCCGAGCTCAGCATTTGTAGGAATGGCGTCTGCTTTAATCCTCACAGAACTCCCGGAAGCGGGTACAGATGGGGGCACTGAGGGGGCGCCTGGGTGGCGCAGTCGGTTAAGCGTCCGACTTCAGCCAGGTCACGATCTCGCGGTCCGTGAGTTCGAGCCCCGCATCAGGCTCTGGGCTGATGGCTCGGAGCCTGGAGCCTGTTTCCGATTCTGTGTCTCCCTCTCTCTCTGCCCCTCCCCCGTTCATGCTCTGTCACTCTCTGTCCCAAAAATAAAAAATAAAAAAATAAAAAAAAAAGATGGGGGCACTGAGGCACAGTGTTGGAACCACCTGCCGTCACACCAGACAGCTCCCAAATGGCAGAGTCGGGCTTTGAATTCAGGGAGGGGGATCCCCGGAGCCCAGGGCCTGGAGCTGCTGCTCTCTGTCTCTGCCGCATCGGGCCTGAAACCAAAGGGCCGCCCCCCACGTACAGGAGTGCTGCACTGCTCAGCGCAGTGCCCCCCCGGATTCCTCCCTGGAGCGTGTGTTTGCTAACGTGCCAGCTCAGCCCCCGTTTCTCTGAGCCGGATGAGGCCAAGGCACCGTTTTTAAAAATCACTTAGACTGAGTTTGAGAAGGACAGGTGGGGTCAGGGTTGGGGACGGGGACCAGGAAGGGCTCCTCTTGGAGTCAAAGCCCTGCCCTCAAAGGTGGTGAGTGGCCTTTGATTACTTCCTGGTGTTCCACGGGAGCGTTTTTCAGCTGTAAGAAAACTCCACTGTTTGAGTTAGCGGTGGGCCTTGGTGCCCGTACACAGAGGAGCCCCTCATCTGCTCTGAGACCACCACTCTCCCACAGGCACACTCATCGCAAACACGGCCCAGAAGCCCAGGAAGAAGCATCCCCAGAAGTGGCAGCCGACATACACTGAGCTCACAGCCTTCGTTCATCTGCACCCTGGGCGCGGCCGACAGGTGTATTGCTTGGGTTTCTGGGACTTTGGAACGAGATGCAGCTAATGAATTAGGAGGGGGAAGGGCGGCTTTGATGCGCTGACATGCTGTCCTCGGAGAGCTGAAATACCTGACAGCCCGGGGTGTGGGGAGGAGGGGGAAATGACAGGAAGAAAGTAAGGGTGCAGCACGCACAACAGTTGGGGACAGTCAGTGCAGAGGCCGGCCGCTCACTCACGGCGTCGGGGGCTCCTGACGGTGGAGGTGTGCAGTAAAGGATGCTCTACATGACAGTTATGTCATCAAGAAAAGGGCAGAGGACATTGCACGTGGTCTGTCAAAGCTAGGAGAGAGGACACATCTCTATCTAGAATTCTTAAAAGTTTTCTAAAGGGCCTTGGCACTCGGAGGGTAAGGTCTGGCTGGCGTTGCCTCTGACCTTGGCTGCCTGGTGGGGCAGTGAAAGGGGGAATTGTTCCTGGGGCTGCAAATGGGACCCTGCCAACATCTGGGCTGCCCGGCTCCTTTGTCTCCCCGCTGACGACGGGCAGCGCTGGGAAGGTCCTGAGCCCCATGTCTGTGTGAACGTCTCCCCCTGTTGTCACGAGCCCTGCCCCCGAGGTCGGGGCCGGGGGCCCCGCACAGCAGCAGAGGAAGTTCTGTTCTTTGACCCTGACTGCGAGCGGCCACCCCGTCTACTCTCGCTATTTCTTGTGCCACCGTCCCGGGCTAACCCTGAGTTCTTTTCTCAACCAGCGCCCAGTTTCGCTTTGTGAAAATACATCAGTGGGAATATTTGTCCCTGGGCAGAGGGGGGGGACCAGCCCTCGATGGACGTTGCCAGCATAGAGCTTCCTACAGTCAGGGCAAGGATGTGGAGGGAGTAGTGAGTCTTTCCTTTCGCTGTTCTTTCACACTGGGGCTTATTGGCGATACTTTAATTTGCACCCACGCTTCCCGTCGGGTCTGTCTGAGCACCGTGACTTCCAGGGACACCCTTCCCTCGTGGGCTCTGAGAAAGAGCACCTGACCTTTTTCTTTTAAGTGACTTGAACACAGCAAACATTGGTCACCTCACAGCATTTTTGATGATCAGGAAGCAGCTCAGCTCCTACTGAAAACCCCTGAGTACCTGGCCAAAGGGGCTGGGTCTTCTCTCCAGGCGGAGTAGGGCCGTCCAGAGTCACTGGGCGGAGTGACGAGCCAGACAGGCAGGTGTTTCAGGTGGGAAACTTTGGCAGGGTTTTGAAGACAGCAAGACTGGAAGCACGAGGTCCAGACAGGAAACCTTTGCAGGATATTCCAGAAGAAAGACGAGAGGAGACAGGGCCGGAACAGAGGATACGGGAACGTGTGGGTGACTCAGAGGGGCAGGTAGCAGCTGGATTTGACCCTGGGGACTGACAGAGGAGGTCAGGGTCCAGGCTGTTGCGTACGATAGAGCGGTGGGGTTTTGCACGTGGCCAGCTCGTAGACGTGGTTGCCCCACACCAGGCTTGGGGGACAGCAGGGAGAGCCCACAGGGCGGGTTCAGCTTAGCGGGTGATCTGGAAGAAGATCCTGGCAGTCATCCCGGCGGTGGTGCCCGGCAGGCAGTCACTAGACTGTAAGCCCTCCACGAGGGCGAGGGGTTTTATTTTGTTTTGTTTGATGACGTGTCCCCAACGCCCGGAACATGCTGGAAGCACTTTTGTGGCACACAGGAAGCACTCAATAAATATTTGATAAATGAATAAACTGTGAGTCTGAAGCTCAGGAAGCAGACTCTTAATCCAGTTTGTAGATTATTTATTTCAAGCTGAGTACAAGTCTGGGTGTGCGTGTGTGTGTATATAATTGTCTTTCTCTGTGCAAGAATGACTGTGTTTTTACCTAAAGCGGTCACAGGGCTTCCTTGGAAATTGCCGAGGCCACGGATCTGGTGTGGGGAGTGTGTAGACACCGATTGATCACGATATACCGAGGGCTTGGCTCCTTCTACGCCGGAGGCCGATGCTCTTGGACATGAGCTCTGTTGATCCTGTGCGGACCAGCCTGGTGTCGTCCATCATCTGAATTATTAACACATGATTAGAAACCAGGAGAGGCTTTCTGCTCTTGAAAGGGCCTCTGAAGGAGCCCCCTGAGACCCAGCTCTTCCCCTCCCTGCCCGGGAAGGGGCGCCCGCTGGCCGCTGGCTTTGGGGGGGAGGGTGGGGTTCTGCAGGGCCCACACCACCCGCCCCTGGGAGTCTTCCCGCGTGACCCAGGCCCTGCTTAAGAAAGAGCAGAGGCTGCAAGGCAGCGGCTCCAGCATCATCCCTGGGTCTGTAAGATTCTTAGAATTCATTGCACGTATTTTAGACTTTCTTTTCATCGAGGTGAGACTCCTGTAACGTAAAAGTGGCCAGCGTGAAGTATACAATTCAGTGGCCTTTGCTTCCTCACGACTACCACAGCTGGGGCGCTCACATCACCGCCAGAGGCCACTGTTGCTCTTGTCCCCTCCCCCAGCCCTTGACAGCCACTCACCTTCTTTCTGTCGCCGCGGATTTGCATCTTCTGGACGGTGCGGGGAAGTGGAGTCACACGCCGTGAGGTCTTCTGCGTCTGGCGTCGCGCTCTCGAGGTCCGTGCACGCCGTGCTGTGCCTCGGTAGGAACTCGTTCCATTTTGCAGAGAAGGAAGTTCATGCCAAACGGTAGGGTTTGCGGGTGCTCTGTGAGGCAGCGCCCCTCAGCCCTCTTCCCTGGACCTCAGCAGGCCCTTTGGCATGGCTCTGGCCGGGAGAGGACCCCCCCCCCCACCCCCGCTCCCGCCCTGTCCTCCTGGGTCCCGGCCTCCAGCCCGCCCCTCGGCCTGGCCACAGCCACAGCACACAGCCCACACCCGCAGCTTGGCCCTCCCAGCCCTTCCCAAGCCGGCCTAGCCCTCTGACCTCATCGCCCAGCCCTCTCCCGCGTGTGCACCCGGCTGCCAGGCCCACCTCCCACCATCCCCCAAAAACGGCTTTCCTCCTGCCTCCAAACACGGTGTCCCTCCATCCCCTTCCCCTCAAACCCCAGCTCGTTCCTCAAGAGTCACCTTTGAGCGCAGTCGGTGGTTGTCTCCGTCCCCCGGGAGAGTGTGTAACCCTCTCGTAGCCCTGTGTCTCCCCCTGTGCTCACCGTGCACCCCCCTTTCCCCCCCCCCCGAGCGCCTGGACGCAGAGCACAGAGCGCCGTCAGTGGATGTCTGTAGAGTGAATGAGTGACCCACTGAGACAACAGGCCACGCTCTCCTGCTCAGACTTCGTTGCTTTCTCTCGCTAGCTTCTGCGAGTTGTCGCTTGTCGTGTATCCGTAGTCCCGTCTCTCCAGAAGGGATTTGGGGGTTTGCTTGGGTCTCTGTGAACGGCATCCCCCCCACACCCAGTCTCCCAACTTCAGGGCCGAACTCATCCAGGCTCGTTCGGAGACGGGATTTGGGGACGTCTTGAGTAGATGGATGCTGAAATGGAGCAAGTGCTTTTACGCCGCCGTTTGGTAACACACGATCGGCAGCGCTTCTCAGACGTGGGGGAATCACACCATGGCCTGCGTCTCCCAGAGGAGACATCGAATGGAGCGTGGCACGGCTCTCCCTTCGTTCACGGGGTGGCTCCTTGCGATGGCCACGGTGGCAGCGGCAGGGGTGGAAAGACCTGGTTGCTCAGGGCTCACCTAGTTGCAAAGACACACGGCAACCACGGTCCTTGGCGGCAGTCCCGTGAGTCACTCCTTGCGCTTTAGAGCCCTCGGCCTCGTGGATGGCGGGGTGGGGGGGGGGGAATCCAATCCCTGTGAGCCCCAGCATTCCTCAGTCACTCTGGTGTCCAAGCCTCTCCATAATCTGGATGTAACCGCTTCCTCACTCATCTCCCTCACCCTTTGTCTGCCTGCCTGACAAACTCCTATTTATTCCCCCTTCCAAACCCAATTCAGAAATCACGCGACTGTCCCAAGGCTTCTTGCATGATCCCGTGGCTGAGTTAGGGCTCCCTGTGCGTCCACCTCTACAGGTCCTCTACACACAGAATTCTGATCATCTGTACGCATGTCTGACTCCCCCACTCGGCGGAGAGGTTCTTAAGGGAAGGGATTCTGGACTGTGTTTTTTTCTTGGAGCAAATGCTTGCCAAGCAAATGAGGAGGTCGGTATCTGTGTGGGTCTGTGACGCTGGGCAGAGAGAGAGAGAGGAGGTGGAACACTTGAGAGGAGAGATGTTTGGAGTCAGATCTGGGGGTTTCCAGGATTCTAGGGGTTCACATCAATCTGTTGGGACCCAAGAGCTAATTTGTCAATTTTGAAAAGGGTAAAGAAGAGGCAGCCTGAGGTAAAATCTTTGGGTCGGGTGTTGGATTTTGTTTTTCAGTACAGTGTGTTCCGTTTGAGTTGGTGATGCCAGTTACATGGCATTGATCTGGAATGCTGGTGGACAGGAATACAGGGTCTTCTGTTTGTGAAAAAAGGGGACACGTGTGACTCCTTACCATGAGCAGGGGCCCTGCAGAATGCACCTGGACAGTGGAAGCAGCCGTTTACAGCTCCATTCCTTCCTGTCTGTCTGTTCCTACACCAGATTAGATGTTAAATGTTTTTACTATTACCTCTGCTCATTATGTCATAAGGAAGTTGTTCCTCCGTCCTAGGCGGAGTTTTAAACGGCGGAATGCTTGTGAGTAGGACCGATGAGGTGGTTTATCTGTGTCTCATATGCACACACGGGGACCTGGACCCTGGCTTCACCTCCGCACCCAGAACCATCACTTAGAAAGCCCTTGGCCTTCCAGGCTTCCGCCCAGGCCATCGTAGCCATCTTCCAACTGTCGTCTTGTTTAAACCAGCGGCAACGCCGAGGCACCCGGGGTGAAGGGGCTGCAGAGTGCAGCAGGGACCCAGGCTTTCTGAGTCCACGTTCCAGAACTTTCCTCTTGCCACCTGGCTTCTTCCTGACATGACTGAGCCTATCTCTCTCCAGTCTGCCTTGGGGGAGTAGATTTTTTTTTTTCTTTTTTTTAGATGTACTTCTTTTAGAGCGGTTTTCAGTTCACAGCAAAAACTGAGGGGAAGGCACAGAGCTCTCCTGCCCCTCCCCCCCCCCCCACATGCATAGCGTTCCCCACAGCAGCGTCCCCACCAGAGTGGATGGTACATTGGGTACAGCTGATGCACCCACACTGACTCATCATCACCCAGAGCCCATAGTTCACCTCTGGGTCCGTGATGGGCTTGGACGAATGTTCATCCACCACTATAGTGTTACAGAGAGTAGTTTCGCTGCCCTAAAAATCCCCAGTGCTCTGCCTGTTCGTCCCCCTCCCCCGGCCCCTGGCAACCACTGATCTCTCATGGTCTCCAAGGTTTTGTCTTTTCCAGAATGTCCTAGAGTTGGAATCCTACAGCACATAGCCTTTTCACATGGACTTTCCCCTTAGTAATAGGCGTTTAAAGTTCTTCGTGTCTTTTCATGGTTTCATAGCTCGTATCTCTTTTTTTTTTAATTTTTTAAAATGTTTTTATTTATTTTTGAGAGAGAGAGACAGACTACTAGTGAGGGAGGGGCAGAGAGAGAGGGAGACACAGAATCCGAAGCAGGCTCCAGGCTCTGAGCTGTCAGCACAGAGCCCGACGTGGGACTCGAACCCACAAACCGTGAGATCGTGACCTGACCCGAAGTCAGACGCTCAACCGACTGAGCCACCCAGGCACCCCATAGCTCGTATCTCTCTAGCACGGAATAATATCCCATGGTGCATCTGTACCAGTTTATTTGTCCACTCCCCTCCTGAAGGACATCTTGCTTGGCCAGGTTTGGGCGATTACCACCAAAGCTGCTGTAAACATCGGTGCGCAGGTTTTTGTGTAGACGTCATTTTTCAGGAGAAGATTTTTGATGGTTCTAGAGATCCCACCTTAGAGGTGGTTCTGGCCCTGCAGCCCAGCTTCCTTGGAGAATGATCACTGGGTTTGTGCCTAAGTAGCCAGCTGTAAAAATTCCCTTGTCACACATCCTGGAGCCCTTGGATGGAAGCCTGCAGCCCCCCAGGCAAGGCCTGAGCCGAGAACAAGCAGGGATTTCCCGCTTCTTATTTGAAAGCACCAGCAATGGCTGCCAGCACTCGCCTCCCCCAGAACTTTTGTGTTTATTTGTCTAAGATTATGCCCTGCCTGCCTCCAACAAGGCTGCGGCTTCTCAAGACACCATGTGAAATGAGGCAATTAGGATCTCACAGAACGAGCCCCTCCGGATCCCCAGGGATGGGCCCCGATTATCCCAGGCCTTGTTTGAAAGCTTGGAGCCTTCTGTTCAGGCGGCACGAGGGAGATACAGTTTACATTGGTTTTGTTTTCTGACCAGAAAAATCACACAAACCCTTCTCGTGGAATACATTTCTTCCCTTCCCTGCCTTTCTTCTTGGCTCCCCCACTCACAGATGAAACCTCTCTAAGAGATTCTAGGAGGACCTGTCTGTAAAGGGAGAAAGTGTCTGATGGTGAAATTCTGACCCTTGCCGCAAGGGGCTTATTAGCGCCGTCTTGTTATGTCACCTTCGGGGTGGGGGGGAGGGGATCGTCTCATATCAGGCTGGGGGTGGTCTACCTTGGGAAATATCAAGCAGTGGTTCCCCATACTTCTCTAGAATTATCTCTGTGTGATGGTTAAATTATACTGTACTTTCCTGTCAAATTATTCGGCTGTGCCAAAGCCCAGCATCCGCTTTGGCGGTATCCGCTTTATTTATTTTACTTGAACTTATTTGACATTCTAACTATTTTGCTTACTTGTTTTCTGCCCGTCTCCCCACTACAGGGGAGATCCAATGAGAGCCAGAGCCTTGTTCATTCGTGGCTCACCGTGGGTCCTCAGTGCTGCACATGCTGACATTTGTGTGCTGGACACTGAGCTCAGTGAATTACGTGCACCCCGTCATCCGGCCGTCATAGTGACCCCATCAGCTGGGCTCTGTTACCCCCATGTCACAGACGAGGAAACGGGTTCCAGAGGACTAACTTGCTCTGCACCCCGGGGCCCAGAGCCTGTCGAGGCAGAGCTGATGTGTGAAGCCAGGGTTTCTGACTCCCACGCCTGGGTTCTTCACCATTACGATTTGAGTGATACATAAAATGCCATAAAGATATTCTGAACACAGTTATCTGTAACAAGAGCATGTACCTACGTTTGAGATACAATGTACCTGTTTACGCAGACGGGCCAATGTTTTTCAGTCTACACACCATGCTCGTGGGCAGGGATGGGTGTCACTCACCATGGCATCCCCACAGCCTGGCATGTGCCTGGCACACACGGGTTCTCTTTGTTGAATGATGTAGGCATGCATGATGAGAAAAATCAGAGTGATTCCCAAGCCCCCGCTGTGGTCTTTGTCCATAGATGGGCAACCGGTGACCCAGAGGAATGTAGTCTTTTCAAAGGAAATTTTTTGTTGACCTGTATAAAACGCCTACAGAAAAGCACACAAATAATAAGTATACACATTGGTGAATTTGCAGAAGCAACATGTCCTGGTAACCTGTACCCAGATGAAGACACATGGTGTCACCACCCCGAGACCCTCCTTCGTCCCCCTTCAGCCACCACGGCCCCAAAGGTGACCACTGCCCTGACCTTTGCCATTGTCCATCCTTAAATAAAAGGCCTTGTGTGGCACGTTCTCTTTTTGGGTGAAACTTGCCACGTTGCTGCTGAACAGACGTGTAGTTCGCTCGTTCTCACCGGCAGGTGGTTCTCCGTTGGTGAATGCGCCGTGACGGCTCCACACGTGTTATTACCGGGGGCGCCTGCAAAGTGCTGCTGTGAGTGTTAGGGTGTGTGATCAGTGCACACATCCCTGTCGGGGGGTGTCTTGCCGTGGGGCTCCTGGGGCGGAGGGGAGGGGTCGGCTCAGCTTTAGCAGATGTTGCCAAGTCACTTCGCAGAGCGCTCGGCCAGTTCACGGCCCCGCCAGCAGCGTGGGAGCATCCGGGCTTCTCTGCGTCCTGGCCATCGCTGGATACTGTAGCCTCCCCGCCCCCCCCCCCCATTTGACACATTATGGTGAAATACACATGAAATGTATCCCTTCCTCTGTTTTTAAAAACGTTGCGGTTCCGTGTCACTGTAGCACATTCACCTTGTTCCTGGCCGTCACCGCTGTCCATCTCCAGGACTGTTTTCTTCTTGCAGAGCTGAACCTCTGTCTCCTTTACACACTAACACCCCACCCCCACCCCAGCCTCCAGACTATGGTGACCGCCATTTTACTTTCTCTTTCTGTGACCCTGACTGCTCTGGGTCCCTCATGTAAGCATAAGCATATCATATTTGTATTTTTGTGGTGGGCTTACTTCCGTTAGCATAATGCCCTCAGGGCTTGTGGGGGCTGGAGCGTGTCCCAGGATTCCCTTCCTTTGCACGGCTGAGTGATATCCCACCGTGGGTGTATGCTACATTTTGCTTACTTCTTCACCTGCTGATGGGCCCTTGGATTGCTTCTGCCTTCCGGCAACTGTGAATCATGATGCTCTGAACGTGGGGGTACGAATATCCATTCCAGTCCCCTCCGTTTCGTTTTGGGGCATGTATGTACCCAGACGTGGAATTGCTGGATCATGTGGCGATTCTGTACGGAATTGTTTGAGGCTCTTCGTACTGTTTCACACACCATTACTGCAACATTGTGTGCTCTCACCAGCAGGTGCACAAGGTTCTAGTTTCTCCACACCCTCCCTGACGCTTGCTATTTTCTTGTTTTTGGTTTTTGTTTTGGGTAGTGGCCATCCCAATGTGTGTGAGAGGTTGACAGTGTCTTTTTTTTTTTTTTTTTCCTAAAGCCATTCTGTTAGGTGCGTAGTGATGACATGGTGGTTTTAATTTGCGCTCAGAAGAATGAGGTTGTAATGAATTTGTCTGGATGTCTGCCTTGAGTATTGGTTGTTATATTCGAGGCTGTTGTAGGTGATGCTAGATTGCCATCGGTGTGATTCCTCGTTATTTCGATGGTGCTGGTACACAGTAGGAGTTCAATATATGCCTGTTGAGCTGAACGAAGTTACTGGTGAGAGTGACAGCTGGGTACTGGCATTCCAGAGGCGAGACCACAAAGACATCCTTGGACGGTAGATGTCTACACTTGCCTGAGCAGAGGCTGACCCGGTGCGGCCCCGTGCCTGCAGGGATCCCAGTATGTGTCTTCTTTGCAAGAAATGACCTGTTCCCTTCCCCAGTTCTTATGCCAGCATCTGATCACACCCCAAATGCAGCGTCCTATGGAACAGAAGAGCTGGCGTCGCCTGAAAATTGTTCACAGCAGCAGCAGCTGCCTGCTGTGACCTCCGCGTGGCCTCCCAGGAGCCTTCAAATGACATCACACCCTCCTAAGTGGCCTATGAAAGATTGGCCTTGAAGCTCTGACCAAATATGGCCACGTCCATTTGGGTGTAATCCGTGCAGGGTGGCACCTTCTGGAAATAATGAATCCACGTGGGCTCAACATCGTGGGACCTGCGCTGGTCTCTCGGGCAGGCCTGCGCCCAGATGGCACTTGATACCCGAGCCAGGCACTGTCTGCGGCCACCTTGGTCTGGTAGTGTGTTGAGGCCAGCAGCCAGCCATACGTTTTTATTGCGTGCCTTTTTTGTTTTTAATTACAGAGTTTTCTTCCTCGGCCCACTTGTTCATTGTGCTGACGGACACAGACTTTGGGTGGCTTCAGCAGATTTCTGAGTGGGCCCTGGGCCGGGCTCTCCAGTGCCCTAGGCCGGTTTCCAGAACAGGAAAAGCCAGTGCTGCCATATGCTCTGTATCCCCAAGGGCCTCTTCCTTCCCCCTTTTTCCTTTCTTCCCTTCTTCCTCCCTTTTCTGCAGCTGGGTGACTGCTCTGGGCTATTCGTGGATGCCAGCGTCGTTGTCGTCATCATCATCATAGGGCTTGACAGCGATTCCGAGAGTTGGGCGAGGCAGGATTTAAGTCTTGGCCCCACTGCTTCTTTGTGACTTGTCCGCTCGGTGCCTCATTGACTCATCTGTAAAATGGGAAGGACCAACGCTCCACGCCTCAGGGTGTTCCTGGGAAGATAAACTGGTGCTCGAAAAGCCCTTCACGTAGGCTTCATAAAGAGTCACTGCCTCCCTCTCTCAGGTTGTCGTGGAGAGCAGACAGTTTGCACCTGTGATGGCACACAGGCGTTGGCATCTGCCCAGCGTCTCCTGCGATCTCAGAGAAGAGGTGTCGGATCCTGTCAGGGAGGCGTGAGTCCGTGAAGGGTGGGGGTGGGGGTCCCGAGGCCGGATGCCGAGGGAATGGTTGTGAGGAGCCCCCTTGGAGCGTAGTGCACGGTGAGCGACTCCAAAACTCTCATCTGCTCACCACTGGCGATGCTCAGCCACCCTGAGGTCTAGCTCCGGGGGCTCAGGAAGGATACCAGCCGGGCTCATGACAAGCAGACTTTATCTTGGGAGAGCTCTGGGGTCCCGTCTCAGCACTGCCCCTCCCAGCTGGGTGACCCTGGGGAGTTCCCATACCTCTCTGGGCCCATTTCATGTGCATGTTGGACCAAAGCATCATTCTCAGTGTTTTTCTCCCTCCCCCGTTCCTCCCTCCCTCCCTCCCTCTTTCCTCTGGGTATTTTCTAGAAGGCTGTGTTGACGTGTGCCCAGCTTTCTTTGCGCTATCAGAGGTTCTTTGAAGGAGACTTCAGTCACGCTGGCTCATTTTCATTGTTTTGGGAACAAGAGTGAGATGTGGGTCACCCCACGTAGGGCCCTGACAGCTCACTTCTGGGTCATCTCCAGCAGTCTTATGTCCCCAGGACATGGGTAGCTCTGGCTTCTGGGACTTTTGCTTTCATTTAGAGATAGGTCCAAGGGACTTTCCCCCCAAATACGTCTCTGGGAAATTTCTGCAGAATGCGGCTGATTGATGCATCGACAGATTTTAGGGGGAGGGCTGAGGCCAGTGCTCAGAGCACAATGCTGGAGAACATCTCAGTAGGACCCAGCCATGCAAGACACAGTGAGTAGCAAGTTCACTCGCTCACGTACCCGTCCACTAAAGTCACCTTAGAAAGAAAAAGAGAGAAAATGTTCCACTCATGTTTGCCCATCCATGCACCCTGCCAGCCACCCATCATATGTTTACGCTCTGGAATGGTTTAAATTAGCAGTTGGCAAGCTATGGCCCCAGGCCAAACCTGGCCCTGGCCTGCTTTTGTAAGTAAAGTTTTATTGGAACATAGCCACAATTATTTGTATTTCGTCTGTGGCTGCTTTCACACCACAACAGCACTGTCGAATTATTGTGACTCACAGAGCCTAGAGAATTTACCATCTGGCCTTTTACAGAAAATGGTTGCTGACCTTTGGATTAGGTCAAAGGGCTAGAGTTCCAGTCCTGGCTTCGTTAATAAGTGGGTGCATGGCTTTTGAGCAAGTAATTTCTCTTCCCTGGGCCTCATTTTTCTCAGCTGTAAAGTGGGATCCCAGTGGCACCAATCTCATGAGTCGTTCGTTCTGAAAACTCAGTGGGAAAGTGCCTCCCAGTAGTTGACCCACATAGGAAGCACATAGACGGTCCTTGATGGAGACCGTTACTCTGGGCAACCGACTAACGTGGCCCATCGAAGCGCAGGATCCCTGTTCTGAGAAAGTCACCCGGGTTGGGACGTGCCCGGCTGAGGAGGACACAGAGGCAGGTGCCCCCGTTTCCAGGCTGTCAGAGGCCACGGGTTTCCCTGGCAGAATTCCACCATCAACTAATTTGTGTTTTTGAAGACCTAAAAATTCACTGTCTGATCCCTGCTGGTCTCCTTACGTCGGGAACACCAAGTGGATACAGACAGGCCCGCCTGACCTTGGTGTGTGATCTTAGGGTTAAATTACTCCCAATATTAACAAAGAGAAATACCCAGCCTTGCGCTCCGAGCTCTCTGATCTGGAGCAAACGTATCTTCTCCTTTTGCAAAAGCATCTGTGGGGAGCGTGGGGAGCCTGCTGGACGTGCAGGGGAGGAGAGCTGGCTCTCTCTGCCACTGTAGCCACAAAGTTTCGGTTCTGCCGCCGCTTCCTCTGTGGCCCTGAGTCTCGTTTTGAGAAGGGTGCTGTCTCTCCAGCGGGGCTCAGAGGTCCTCTCTGTGGTAGATACGCTCCACCTTTTCAGAAAATCGAGCTCCATTGCTGGCCTGATTCTGTCCTCCAAACTACCAGACGGGTTTAACTACCTGTGACAGAGGCTCGACACAGGAGCTTGGTGTCACGTCAGACTTCCTTGTGATTCCCTGCAAATGTGTGTCTCTTGCGCTTAGATACAAGCATTTTAGCCTGTGGGCCACCCAAGAATCCCACTCCTGGGTGTTTACCCGCATACTTTTGTCTCTGCTTCGCCCACCCCAAATATGTACAGAAATGTTCACAGCAGCTTTCTACACGGGAGCCCAAACTGGAAACAAGCAAAGATTCACTGGCCGTGGCGGTGCATCGGAAGGAACACCACTGTGCAGTTAAGAACGAGCCACAGACGTACGCGTCTGCAGACACGGTGAACAGAAGGAGCCGGACACAGGAGCCTGTCCACTGTGGGGTTCCATTTGTGATTCCGTAGGTTCAAGAACGGACCTATGGTGACAGAGGCCAGGCAGCGACACCCCCAGGTGGTGCGGACGGGAAGGGCACTGGGGAGCCTGCCGGAGGGCTCGAGACCTCCGTTGTCTTGACCCGGGTGGTGGTTGTGCAGGGCTGAGCCTGCGCAAAGATACGTCCCGCCGAGCACATAAAACCTGTGCACTTTCACACTTCCGCACTTGACCGTTTACATGTCTACCTTCATTTAAAAAAAAAAAAAAAAAAAAAAAGAAGGGAGAGGAGAGAGAGGAAATCCGAGTTTGGGAAGGTTGGGCAGCCAGCGGCAGTGCCCTGCCCTGGGTCCCATCTCAGGCCCCTTTAGGAATCCTTGAACCTGCCCGCTCATCCCACGACTTCCTGTTTCCAGACCAGGGTCCCCCACTTTGGGCCCCCTGTACTTTCCATTCCCTCCTCTGGGAGTGCCTGGCACTCCCCGACCCACCTGAAGGCCCAGCTCAAAGGTCACTCTGGGAGGCCTTCCCCAGCATTTGTCCCCACCCCCGCTCCTTGTCCTTTGTAGCCGACACCTCGCAGTTACCTTGCTTGTCATGTCGCATTGTCGTTACCTTCGTACGCCTCTGCCCCCACCTCCCATCGAGAGGCCCGCTCTGGGTGGCTCAGTCGGTTGAGAGTCCGACTCTTGATTTCGGTTGAGGTCACAATCTCGTGGCTCCATGCTGACAGCATGGAGCCTGCTTGGGATTCTCTCTCCCTCTCTCTCTGCCCCTCCCCCCTCAAAATGAATAAACTTTAAAAAAAAAAAAAGGTCCACTCTGGCACACCCTGCTCATCGTGGGACCCCCCAGGCCAGCATCTGGCAGAGTGGGCAGGCAACGTGGAACCGGGGATAAGGACGTGGCCTTTCCACCTACCAGTTGTGACCTGGGGCCCAGCATCTAACCGCTCCGAACCTTCCCTTTTTCCTCTCTGGGATGAGGCTCCCGGCAGGAACCTTGTGAAGAATCAGCCAGATGGTGCCTGTGGACTTCCCGAGGGCCGGGCATCCGGGCTTTGCTCCCGGGCTGTTGCTCCCTAAAAGTAGCTGCTGACTCGGGGGTTGGAAATGTGCTGACTGTGCGTCACGGCCCTCGAGAGCTTCGATCAGCTACCGGGATGGCAGAGGGGCCCCGTGGTACAGAGGAAGAGTGCCACACCCCGGGGACTCGGATTTCCATCCCACGGTGGTGACTGAGGTTGTAGAGTCCGAACATGGCAATATCACTTCTTCTTCCTCTGTCATTAAACCTCTTGAGCCATTTGCCCATAAAAGGGGGCAGCTGCCATGGCTGGACTCATGATTAATGAGCCAGAACATGCCTCCTGACTGTCTCCAAGGAGTGCGGTCCGTGGAGAACAGCCTTGGCCTGCCCCGACTGGCCCTGCCCTCGAAGCCCAGCCTCCAGGCGGCGCTCAGCCAAGGTCTGGGCGGCAGGAAAAGGGTCCAGCGGCGCTTCTGCCCGGTGGCCCGTCCCAGGCCCCCAAGGTGGGGCTTGGTTGAGTTGGGGCAAGAGGGGGTGGGGCGGGTCTCTCTGAGGGAGGCAGTGTCTAAGCGATGGGGTCCTACTTGTCTTTGGTCTTCCGCAGCTGGCAGATCACCCCGTGATGACCCCAGGGCCGACTCCAGGCCGGAACTCCCCTCTCTGTCCCCCCTTTTTGCGTCATCTGTGGAGGAGTTGGAGATGGTTTGCACACAACCCCTTCTTCCTTCTTGTTGAGGCTTGAAGAATGATCACCTTGCTATGATGATCTCCTGCTTAGCACCTGGCACGGTGTTGGGAGTTTCACACACGGAGCTCAAACAGCTAAACCCTCGCTTGCTCATGTCCCTGCCTGCAGCCCCTCCTGCTGCCTTTCTCGGGCCGCCCTGTGTAACCCCCTTGCAGTGACCTATTGGCAAGTTCTCACAGGTGCCGGGCTCGCAGGCCACACTCTTAGTTGCTCTCAGCAGCACCCTGAAGATAGGTACACTGTTACCTTCTTTATTGCAGCGTAATTCCCACACCGTTAAACGCCCCCTGTGGGTCACGTGGAAACCGTTTAGCTCTTCCAACATCCGCCCGACTTTTCCAGGGGCTGCGCCGTGTCCCGTTCCTGCCAGCCGTGGATGACTGCGGTTCCAATTTCCCCGTATCTCCTTCAACCCTTGTTATTCCCTTTTTTAAAATAGCCGTCCTACTGGGCGTGGATCCTATGTCACTTTCGCAAGGCAGAGAACTGAGGCTCAGAGAGGCCCGGTGACTTGCCTAAGGCCGCACAGCCAGCGAGTGGTGGAGCCTGGATTCGACTCTCAGACTCGTGGTCTTTCAAACATTCTTTCGCTGAGACGTAACATACACGCAGAGAAGTATATATTGTGTCCTGCTTGATGTCTCTTTTTTTTTTTTTTAATTTTTTTTTTTTTAACATTTATTTATTTTTGAGACAGAGAGAGACAGAGCACGAACAGGGGAGGGGCAGAGAGAGAGGGAGACACAGAATCGGAAGCAGGCTCCAGGCTCTGAGCCGTCAGCACAGAGCCCGACACGGGGCTCGAACTCACGGACCATGAGATCATGACCTGAGCCGAAGTCGGCCGCTCAACCGACTGAGCCACCCAGGCGCCCCTGTTTTTATTTATTTTTGAGACAGAGAGAAAGCAGGAGCAAGGGAGGGGCAGGGGGAGAGGGAGACACAGAATCGGAAGCAGGCTCCAGGCTCTGAGCCGTCAGCCCAGAGCCCGACGCGGGGCTCGAACTCACGGACCGTGAGATCATGACCTGAGCCGAAGTCGGACGCCCAACCGACCGAGCCACCCAGGCGCCCCAGATGTCTCTTAACATTGTGCTGCCCTCAACCCGAATCAAGACCTACAACGGCGCCGAAGCTCCAGAAACTCCCTCTTGGCCCTTCGGGGTACCGTCCCCACTCAGGGGTAAGCAGTGGTGTGCCCGCCCATCCTGGTTTTCCCGGAACTGCCCCGGCTTTAGTGCCGAACACCCAGGATCTCAAGAACGCACGCCCCTCAGGCTCAGGCAAACCAGACAGCCGGTCACCCTCGTAACCAGTACCCTGACTTCTCTCAGCATGGAGTACGTTTTGCGCACTTGTGAACTTTATATAAACGGAAGCGTATAATCTGTGCTTCTGTGTCTAGTGTCCTTTCCTCAGCCTTTGGTCCGTGCAGTTAGTTCATCTGCGTGCCGCGTGTCGTTGCCGATCTTTCTTTCTCACTGTTGAGTCGCACTCCACCGGGTGGCGCGGCACACTTTCTTCCCCCGTTCTTCCGCTGATGGACACCTGGGTGGTTTCCAGTTTGTTCCGGTCCAGGGCTGCGTCGTGCTCAGGCAGCATGTGTGTCCAGCTCGCCGCGAGAACGTATGTCAGCCCTTCTTCGTGGGAATAGGACCGCTGGTCGCAGGGGACCCGGGCTTCCAGCTTTAGCCGATAGCCGTGCACGGGTTTCCACAGCGGTTTAGAAGTCGAGGAGCATTCCAGATGCCCTGTCTCTTTGCTGACGCTGGTCACTGCCTTTCCCCTTCGAGCCGTCCTGCTGGCTGGCTGGAGGACGGGGTGGTGTCACGGCGTGGTTGACCTGACTTCTAATCACCAGCTGTTACAGACAGAGGCCAGGACATGTACTCTGAAGGCCTCAGTTCTCCTTCCAGCTCTGCCTGAATAGCTGTGTGTGGTTGGTGAAGACACGTACCTGCTCGGGACCTTCATTTGATGTGTCACGGGGCAAGACCTGCCTCCCCGGAGGGCCGTGCGGGTTCCCCAGGGCTGCTGGAGGTGGGGAGGGCCGTGCAGAGGTGCGGGGTGGGCAAGGGGAGCCAGCAGGGTTGCTCCCAGGCTGGGAGGTCCTGACAGTAGGGCAGAGGAGGGGCATCCATGCCAGCCCCTCCGGGCCTCAGTGGGAGCCAGGGCTGGTCCCTCCATCCAGCCTCCTTTCCAGACTCACTTGGTCAGTTGCTCAGCTGTCAGGGGTACCCAGGGGCACACGTGAGAAGTGCCAGGCCCTGAGAACACAAATTTCCATCCATCAGAGTCCCCCATTTTCTTGGGTCATCTGTCTCTTCCCTGCCTCCAAAGCTGCACGACTGTAGGGTCGCACCCCCAGACACTGGGCACTGGCTTGCACATGCGAGGGGTTCCACGTGTTGAGTGACTGCACAAATTCAGTCCCGAGGTGACCGTTGCACTGGCCACATTGCACGTGCTCAGTAGCCCACAGGAGGCTACCACGCAGGTGCAGAGCACTTCCCCCATCACGGAAAGTTCGGTCTGACAGTGCGGACCTAAGAGCCACTTGAGCCACACAGCCCTTCATTAAGTCCCCTACCACCAAGAAAAGACGATCAAACAAAAGGCCATAAGACACAAGAAGGGTGTGTTTTTCTCCTGAGAGATGTTCTTGCTCAAAACCGAGTTGCCTGTGCTAATAAATAAAGCCTGGCGTTGTGGTTTCACAGGCTCCTGCAGAAGAGCGGTAACCTGGTGAGGTAGGGGGTGGGGACGGTACATGGGCAGCATTTGGCCTCAAGACGACAGTTGGAGAAGCCGTGCAGCCTGACACAGCGTCTCCGAGTCGGGGGCCAGGAAGGGGAGCGGCGGGCCGCTGTGTGGACGCTTCGCGGGACCAAGAGTGGTGCTGGGCAGGGGGTGCAGCTCGCCAGGGGACGGCGGCAGGGACAGTGGCCCTGGAGCAACCGGAAAAGCTTAAGTCACGTTGGCTGTCTCTGGTTTATGGAAACACGGGGAGGTGGGGGGTGTGAAAGGCACTGGAGGAGATTTGCTCCGGGCCTGGGGCCCAGACTGACCCACGTAGCAGCGAATTGTTACCGCCGCTTTGCTTTTGCGGTGCAGCTTTCCCTTTGTGGGATTAAAGAGAACATCAAAATATTTTGACAGGCCTTTCCCAAGTGAGCCCGTGTGGATTTCTGCCCTCGACGCCCAGTGGGGCCGTAGGTGGCCTGGGGGCCCGCAGGGCGGGGTGGCAGCTGGCGGGCAGATTCCGAGACCCTGGTGGCGCCAGGTTCCGGTCCTGGCTCCTTTGTGCACAGCGCGCGTTCGCAGTGTGCGCGAGCCCTTCGGTGTGCACACCGGAGTGTGGCTCCGGCTGGAGGAGCTGGCAGAGTGCGGCGTGGAGGCCACCGTCCCCGGCGGTTGTGGGATTGAGTGCTGGGTGTGTCTCTTTAAAGCAGGGGTCCGTGACATGTCAGCACCTCTCTGGACCTGCCTCGTCTGTAGCATACGGATAAACAGGGGTAAACACGGCCCCCCTCCAGGGCTGCGGCATGGTCAAGTGGGAGAAGACGTGTCCTCGGCTTGGTGCTGGCCGCGTGCTAACCGCTCGAGGCGTGTTAACCAGGGGCACCCGTGCCTTTCCGTGCGCGAGGGGCTTCGCCAGGGCTGTGTTTGCGGGGCACACGTCCTTCCTTATCACCGGAAAAATATGCAGCAGACCGTCCCCCCTCCCCCAAAGGGGGAAACCACCCAGATGTCCCTCAGCTGCGAAGGAGTAAGCCAAACGTGGCCTGTCCCTTCAGCGGGACGTTATGCAGCCATAACTGATACATGCTGCGACGTGGGTGAACCTCCGGAACCTCCAGGGAAAAGAGCCAGCGAGAAGGGCCACGTGCTGCGTGATTGCACTGACGGGAAATGTCCACAAGAGGCCAAGCCGCGGGGACAGGTAGCAGACCAGCGGCCAGCAGCCCCGTGGGGGAGTGACCGCTTCGTGGGTACGGAGTCTCCTTTCGGAGCGCTGAGAATGCCTCAGCACTGAACTAAGTGCCGTCAAGTTGCACGACACTGTGAATGTGCCAGCGGCCATTGCGTTGTACGTTTTAAAGTGGTTAGCGTTTGATTTTATGTGAATTTTATCTCACTTCTAGAAAGCAGCAGGGGGAGGTGAGCTAAAACCCACTCCTCCGATCCGAGCCGTTCTGTGGTACTACCAGAGGTAACAGTGCCGTCATTATTACTGTTGTCGTTGTTGTTGACTCTCCAAACGGGCTGGAAGAGGCTTCCCTATCCTCTGACCTGACATCTGTCCTTTGAGTCCAGGGTGTGTGTCCAGGGGGCAGCGAGCAGCAGCAAACCCGTCCTCATTCCAGTGGGATGGTGCCATGTGGAGTCAGGCTGTGCAGAGAGGGATCTCCCTCCACGATGACTCAGGCAGCTTCCATGCAGGGAGAGGGGGACCTGTCTATAGTGTGGTTCACCCAGCAGGGTGCCAGGGCGCCAACCCCAGCCCCACCCCCACCCCCACCCCCACCCGTGGCAAACAGCCTGTTGTTCTCAGCCCGGGTCCCCCGGGGGGCAAGGTTTCCCAGCCTCCCACGTCCACCTGCCTCGGGAGTGAGCTCATGGAGGGTGTTTCCAGACGGGCTTCTCCTCTTGGGGTCTGGGAGCCTCTTCCCTGCTCCCCTTCCTGGGATTGGTGCTGGACACCTTCCCAACATATGCCTTGAGTCAGCCTGAGCCTCATCTTGGGGGTCGCAGACATCATGATTCACATTCGATTTTAGAGGAATCCCCATGGAAACCAGGCAGGTTTGGGTGGGAAGGAGCTGGCTCCCTGGGAAGCAGGGGGAGGTGCAGCCTGGGGGCCTCGGGGGGAGGGGCTGCTTCAGGGGAGTTTGGTCACCCCACTCCTTGCCTACTCTGACGTGGGAGGTCCGAGGGGGTTCCCAGTGTGGAATGTCAGCTCCGAGGGTCTTTGGTGACTAGGGGCCCTCACGAAGCCCCCTCCAGGCTCTGCTCTCCTGAGCCCAGATCCAGGCATCGAGGGGATGCTAGAGAAGCAGCTCATCTCAGAAACAGAAGCAGGAGGGGAGCGCTCTCCTCCTGGTCTGGCGGACACCAAGACCCCCAAGCTAGCCCCTCATCAGTCCCCAAGGGCAAAAGGACAGAGGCACCTCAACTCCCACGGGAGAGCAGCGTCCCCACACGCCTGGACCCCCACGTGCAGACTTCTGCGATCCCAGCCCCTGTGCGGCGCAGTCGGGCTGTGGGCACTTGGCCGGCCATGTGGTCCCCCTGACCTCACCGGGATCAGAGCCTGGCTTTTCCAGGACCCAGCCGGGCTCGGGGCTCAGGACGAAGGCCCCCCCAGCCTTAGCCGGGGCTCCCCGGTTCTCTTTAATATCTCTTTAATGAGAGCAATTTGGCAATGACGTAAAATATGCTTTTACCCTTTGTCCCAGTAATTCCATTTCTGGGAATCTGGCCTAAGGAAATAATCCTAAATATAGGGTAGAAAAACACGTTTCACAAGGATGTTCATTGTGGAGTTGTTTATAGTGGCATAAAATGAAACAACCACACTGTCCATGGTGGTGGGGGGAGGTGGGAAGCAGTGATAAAACAGTGGCCAAATGCTTTATAGCCACTAAATAATAGTTCTGGAAATCATTGTCCAGAATATACGATGTACATGTGATGGAACATTATGTTAAAAAGAAAAAAAAAACAGGCAAGTCACAAGATTATGTATTGTATGACTTGGGCTCTGTAAAAAAAAAAAAAGGAAAAAAATCATGTATAAAAAATAATCAGGAGGATAATACAAAGGTAATATACCAAAGAGCTAATGAGTGGTCTTGACGTGATTTTATCTGAAAGATTTCATTCTATTCATCGGCTTGCAAATCATCTACAGTATTCACACATTGCCTTTCTTAGGTTTGACCTCTAATTTACTTTCAGTAAAATTCATCCTTTTAGGGTGTAGATTTGTGAGTTTTGACAAAGATACACAGTCAGGTAACCACCACCACCACCATCGAGATACAGACTATTTCCAGGGGCACCTGGGTGGCTCAGTCGGTTAAGCGTCCCATCTCTCGATTTCAACTCAGGTCATGATCTCACAGTTCATGAGTTCCAGCCCCGAGTTGGGTTCTGTGCAGACAGTGCAGAGCCTGGTTGGGAATCTCTCTCTTCTTGTGCCCCTCCTCCACTCACAATGCTCGCTCTCTCTCTCTCTCTCTCAACAATAAATAAATAAACTTAAAAAAAAAATTTTTTTTAATATTTCCATCACCCCACACAGCTCCCCGTGCCCCTTGGTAACTGGTCCCCCACCCGCACCCTGGCCGCTGGAGAGCGCTAATCTGAGTTCAAGTTCCGTAGTTTTGCTCCTTCCGAGACATCACGTACACAGAATCGTGCAGTATGGCCTCGCACTGTTTTACATGTAGAAACAACGGAGTCTGCTTGTTGTTCTCTTACATGTACCTTTCAGAGCTGGATTTCCCAGCTTCCCTCAAGTGGAGGGGAATTAAATTTTTCTTTTTTATCTGACTCAGCCTTTACCCCATGTAGGAATCTCCTGCACTGTAACTCAGATCATCGTGTTCAGATTACCAAGGAATTATCAGTTATCTGTGAAATCGCCCCAGCCGTGTGAAAGTACCCGGACGAAGGAGGCCCGTGGTCAGCACTGGCTCACACCTGAATCCCAAGAGAGCATTCAGGGACTCTCAGTCCCCATCCGTCCCCTTTCCCTCGTAAGCCCCCTGGGCTCCTGCCTAGGCTCTGTCGTCGAAGACGATGCTAGCAATAACACGGCAGCAGTTAATTTCTGTCTGTGAACATTTTATCTTAGAACAGTTTGAGATGTACAGAAAAGTTACAAAGGCAGCACAGAGTTTCCATGGACCCCTGAGCCCGCTACCCCAGTTGTGAACATGTCCCAGAAACAGGATACATTTGTCACAACTAATGAGCCAGTAGTGATATGCTGTTATTAAAGCCCATGCTTTATTTGATTCCCTTCGTTTTTACCTAATGTCCGTCTTCTGTCCCAGGATCCCACTGGGGATCCCACAGTGCAAGGAGTGGTCCTCCTCCATAGACAGAGAATTCTCATGTTTGGGACAGTTGCTTGGACTTTGCTTGGTTTTGATGAGTACTGGTCAGGTGTTGTGAGGAACGTCCTTCAGTTGGGGTTTATCTGATCCTTTTGTCACCGTTAGACCAGAGGCATGGGTCTGGGGGAGAAAGAGCCTAGAGGTAAAGTTTATTGTTTCTCGCAGTACCTCATTTTACTGCGCTTTTTAGAATGTTCCAGATGCGGTGCTAAGCCTTGACAGACTGGGTCTCCTTTAAGGATTATAAGAAAATAATCCTGTCTAATAAATTCTCGTTTTACCATTGGCTGAAATGGACTCAGAGAGGTACAGTAACTTGCATGAAGCCACACAGTTAAGAGACTCGAACACAGGTCTCTCTGTACACATTTTGCTTTTAGCCAGTACTGTTTCGAACAGTGGGAAAGCAGAACGTCTGCTATTAAAAACCAGCATGTATTTATTTATACCCAACCTTTCCCCAAAAAGCCTGTGTTGTAACTTCTAATCAAGGCCACATTGAAGCAGCTGGAGCAGGGTCGTGAGAAAGGCAGACACAGGCAAGCCCCGCCTCCTGGACGTCGCACACGTCGGGAGTGGTCACCCCGCCCCGAGCGTGTGGTCGCCACGGGCTTGGTGCCACACGGGGCAGTGCGGAGCCTCGTCGTGTCCCAGGGTCCCCGGGGAGGCCGGTGGGAGGCAGAGGCTTCGAGGCCCATAGGTGCGCTTCTAAAGAAACGAGGCTGGCCGTTGGCTCGGTTTGGATCATCGAGTCCAGATATTCACGGAATGGACGTTGCTATCTTTCTCTTGCTTGGTGTGGTCTGGCGGTTTTCCAGATGTGTTAGTGGCCATGGCTCAACCCGTGTCCTCTGGCCTCTGTATGTCTCAAGGGGTCAACGGCATGGAGTTTGGAGGCCGACCAGACCTCGTAAAGGGAGGGAGGTGGACTTGGGCCGCGACAGAAAGGCCTTTGGCACATCTGGTACCCGGGGGCCATTGCTTCCGAAAGGAGATTTTTTTTTTTTTTCATTTGTCAATTAAGTTTTAATTTTAAAATTTAAGTCTTAAAATGATCCCCAGAAAGCATCTTCCCCAGGTATGTTCTGTGTCATGATTAGAAGCAATACATGGATGAACACTGTGTTATTTAGGAAAATAATTCCTTCATTTAGAAGAAAATGACTACCCCCGTCTCAGTGCCAGGGTCTGTTTGGGCACTTGCAACGGAACAGGTGGAGATTTCTGCTCTTGTGCTGGAACACTAGCAGGGGAGACAGCACACAATAAATACTTGAACGTGGGTTCAGATAATAAGTGTCTAACCAATCCCCCGAGCCCCTGGTTGCACGGATATTCTCGGGACAAGATGTGCAGTCAGAGCTGAGTCATTGATGGCGGAATACCGAGAACGGAACAGTGCATGGGGCGCGGGCACAGGCTGCAAGGTGAGGGGAGCCCGCACATCTGCACCACGGCAACTCTCCTGGTCAGACACAGAGGCTCCTGGGATTGGTGCTGAGGGGTGGGCTCTGTGCCTTTGGGGAAGGGCAGAAGGGATCTGACTGCCCCTCCCCCGCTGCCTCCCCTCCCCCCCCACCGCCTCTGTTTGCTAGGGACCTGCTCTGGAGCCTCCAGGCTGTTCCTGCTTCTGTCCCCTCCTCCCGAGTCTCTTCCCCAAACAACACTCCGCCCCAGACCCCTGGCTGGGTCCACAGGACCCTCTGGGAGTGGCCTTCCTCCTTTGGGCAGTCTCCTCCCTGAACACGCCCAGCTTGTTCCCACGCCTGGGCCTTTGCACTGGCCACGAGCTCCGAGCTCCGGGGCGTACTTCTGCCCCACCTCTCAGGGGCACCGGGCCCCGCAGCTCTTAGCCCCTGTGAGCACACCCTCTTGGATTCTTGGTGCAGCACCTGCTGTTTATTTGTGTATTTGGTTTGTTATCTCTTTGCCCCCCTGGGCTCCTGTCTCATCCACTGCTGTATCTCCAGCACCCGGCATATGGGCCTATAACGTAATAGATGCCCAACGAATACGTCAGATGAGTGAATGAGTAAACAAATGAATGAAAGAACGAATGTGTTGATCAACCTCTCTCCCTTCCTGAGCCCGGTGACCGGTCGTATCAGGGAGATTTGTCGCAGCCTGTGCCCTCAGCCCTCTCCACCACCACCACTGCATCTCAACTTGGGCAGACAGAAATGGAAACTTAAAACCTCGTGGCGGTCCTAAATCCTGATGGTAGAATGAACTCGTCGGGCCATGGATTTTACATTGCGCCCCCACTTGTGTGCAGCTCAGTGGGGAGTGGTTAGGGCCCCGATTCCTGAGTTGCCAGCTCGGTTCAGCCCTGGCCAGCCCCCGTCCCAGCTGGCCTACCTTGGGCAAGTCACGTGACACCTCCGGGTCCTCAGCGTGCGGTGGGATGGCCCTGGCACCTGCTCCACGGGGCCGTTGTGAGGATGGAAGGAGACCTCGCTTGGCGCGTGTCACGGCTGGGGACGCGTCAGCCGTCACGTTCTGCCTTCTCGGCTAAGCTACGCTTGCCTCTGGCTCTGCTGAAGTATGGCTTCCTGGCTTCCTGGGGTCAGGGTGGTAAGAGCGCTGCTGGTACCTGGTGGCCAGTGCATCCCCTTGGCTCCTGGTGCCTTCTGTCCGTGACAGGGGAGCTCCCTCACAGAGTAGTGAGCGGCTGGAGTTTCTCTCTCCCTGCCCTCACCCCAGCATTGACCGATGAAAGCTGTTCCAGTTCTTCCTTTCGACACAAATTGTCGAGCCCTTGCCATGTGCCAGGCTCTGCGGAGAGAGGGCAGGGAGCAAGACAGACATGGGGCGGACCTTACGGAGCTGCAGCCTGGCCAGGAGGCAGGCATCGGTAGATGACATATGGTAAACGTCCACAGTGATTCAGTGGGGTGCGCGGAGCGCCGAGGGCACAGGGAAGGATGTGGCCAGGTGGGCTTTAGGGTCTGGGGGGTAGCAGGCCCCCCAGAAGACCTGTGGAGCTGAGGCCTGGACAGTGGAGGAGGAGATGCCAGGGATGGGGCCACAACCGTTTGGGGACAAAGGGCAGGCTAACTGTGTGGTGCCACCGGGTGGGCCGTTGGGGAGGGCCGACAGAGAAGAGAAAGTGGGTGCGGCTGGAGGAAGGAGCCTGGCAGGGGTGGAGGGGCACGTGGCATTCGTGCTTGGGCCACCGGGAGCTGTGGAAGGGCACTGAACAGGGAGTAGGGGGATACAGTTCGTCGACTTGGAATGTGGCCCTGGGTCTCGAGTGGGGAGTGCATATGTGGGTGGGGAGACAAGACCCGGAAATCGAAGGGGGTCTGTGACTGCATTCTGGGCAGGAGAAGGCAGTGGCTTGGACACAGTGAGGGCTGGAGGGATCCAGGCTCTGCCCTGTGCTGGGCCCCGCGAACGCCCAGAGGAACAGGGCACAGGCTTTGCCCTTAAGGTGCCCCCAGTCTGGTCCCGACTCTACAGCTCCAAACACGGGGGCGAGTTTCCACTGCAGCCCCCTCCTGCCAGCTGGGATGCTAGGAAAGACGGAGTTCCTTTGGTCTCCAGAGTCGCCCCGTGTCTGTACCAACTCGGTTTGCCTGTTGTCAGAATGGGGGGTGGGGGGGTGGGAGGATGTTTTCTGGAACCTTCTTTGAGGCATGGATACTGTGCCTGATCTTGTAACCAATGTGTGCCTTCTCTCTTTCTTTTTCTTTTTTTCTTTTTTTCTTTTTGCTGCAGCCAACTGGGTACATGGAAAACTCGGTCTCCTACAGCGCTATTGAAGACGTTCAGCTGCTGTCCTGGGAGAATGCCCCGAAGTACTGTTTACAGCTCACAATCCCTGGGGGAACAGTCTTACTGCAGGTAGGAGAGACAAACATGAACAAGCAGTTTCCTCTGCCCCCTCCGCGCCCTCGCACTCCGCTTTCCCTCAGAGGAGACGGCCAGCTCCCAGGAGGGAAGGTTATTTAGCTTAGGGCACATTCTTCTCCAGCATAAGAAAGGTATAAACCGTGGGGCCCTCTCTGGGAGAGGAGCAGGGAATGTGCACAGACTGAGCTCCTACCGCCTGCCTGTTGCAGCCCAGGAACCTTATGTCTTATGCTTTTCTTTCTCTCCACAAACCTGAGAAATGGGTCTTTTGATCTCCATTTTACAGATGAGGTAACTGAGGCGCAAAGGCATGTTTTTAGGACTTAGAAGGCTATAGTAAGCAACACGTGCCACCTTTTGCCCTACTTTGAGTGAGGAGGAGGTTCTTCTCGTCGGTCTCAGTCTTTTTTTTGTCCTTTGAGAGAGAGAGAGATTGGGACCGTGCACACCACGAGCAGTAGACAGGGGCAGAGGGAGAGAGTCTTAATCAGGCTCCCCGCTCAGCCCAGAGCCTGATGCGGGACTCCCTCCCACGGCCCTGGGATCATGACGTGAGCCGAAATCAAAGGTCAACCGACTGAGCCCCCCAGAGCTGTCTCCTTGGAAAAGGTTGCATTTTGTGTGTATCGGTCAGTGCTGTTGTTTGGAAATGATACAAACATTCAAACTCTCTGAAGCAAAAAGAATTTGATGCTGTAATTGTGTTCAAGTAACTGGGAAGTCTAAGAGAGGCCTTCAGGCATAGCTTGATCCAGGAGTCAAGTGATGATAGTATTCAGGGACTCTCTCTGTCTCCATTTCCTGGTTCTCTTTCTGTGCATTGGCTTCATTGTCAGGGACGGTTTCTCCATGCATGAGAAAAATGGACTTTTTTTTTTTTTAAGTTTATTTATTTATTTGAGAGAGAGCATACACAGGGGTGCATGAGCAGGGGAGGGCCAGAGAGGGAAGGAGAGAGGATCCCAAGCAGGCTCCTCACTGCCAGCAGAGAGCCCGCCTCAGGGCTGCAACTCATGAACCGTGAGATCACGACCTGAGCCAAAATCGAGAGTCGGTTGCTTAACTGACTGAGCCCCCCAGGCACCCTGGGAAAGAGGGACTTCTATCCTTAAAAATGTGAGAGCCCATTTTCCTTCCAGTACCCTTCGATAAAATCTCACAGAAGATTCTGACTGGCCCTGCTGTAGTCCCCTACGTCCCAGGGATGGCCCCACCCTAGGTTACATACCCAGCCTTGACCATAGGGGGCTGTGTACTCTCATGGCCCTTCCAGGGCCTTGTGGTCCGGGAGAGGTGGGTCCACCAGGCAAGGAATCGTGGCTGAAAAATTTGCAGCAGTGCATACATGCGACGTGTCCTGTGTCGTTTCGGGCAGAGCCGTCCCAGCCTCCGGCAGGGACCCCGAGTCCGAAAGTGCTCATCTAGAGAGAATTCATTCTCTTGTCTTTGGGAGAACAGGCCCTCCTTTTAGGAACATATTCTTTCTAACTCTGTCACTCCAGGGAGATCTGCCCTGAGCCTGAAGAGATGTTCCCTAAAACGCATTTCCAAAGCGGCCACTAGATTGTGTAACAACACTGAAGGCGAGAGGCACATGGTCTGGCCTCTGAGGAATGCTGAGCTCAACAAGCTGACTCGAACAGCTAATTGTTTAGAAAAATCGTCTTCTTTCCTGTCACCCCTTGGAGGACACCAGCACCACGGCCGCCCGTCTGTTTTCTTCTCAGTTCTGGCGCCCTCTGCACTGGGCTGTCTTTCTTCTACCTGCCCTCACCTTTTCCCTCCTCCCCAGCCCCCAGCCCAGCCAGCAGAACTCTCCTGTCTGTCCTTCCGGCCCCTCTGACAGCTGCCATCTGGAGTCTGTGGGGGCAGCCACTTCCGGCCCCCTTGGGCTGGGACCTGAGCAGCGGCGGGACATTCGGGGGGCGGGGACAGTAATAGCATCCTGTGGAAAGCTGGAGAAGAGGGGTACAGAGAAAATCCTACTGACTCACAGAGCACCGAGCCGGCCTGCTCCCTGTGCTGGGGGAGGAAGGTAAATGAGCCCCTTGGCCCCATCCTCGAAGAGTTGTGGGGCTCTCTGGGGAGACCGAGCTCTAAACACGTGACTACAGAGATAACAGCTAAAATAGAGGCACATCCCGGAGGGCAGGGACTGACTCACTCGGCCTGGGGGGGCCAGAGAAGGCTCCCCAGGGGTGGCGACCTTACAGTGGGGCATAGAGGGATGAGTAGGAGTGTGCCAGGATGGGGGGCACACACTCGGGGCAGAGGGAATGCGGGTGCAAAGCATGAATGTGAGAGAGGGGGCGTTTGCTGCCCTGGAAGAGAGGGGGAGGCAGGTTCAGGGCCCTGTGGATGATGTCCAGAGCTCTTGGGTCACAGCCAGACTCTATGGGTCTTATTAGCCGAGTGAAGAAGCCAAGGCTATGTTCCGAGGGCAATGGGGAGCCGTGGAAAGCTCTTACGGGTTGGAAGGGACAGTAGAGGGATCAGTCTAGTTGCAGGACAGAGAGGGAGCACCAGAGGGAGGCAGGAGGGAGGGAAACCTTGAAGTAGTCCAGCTAGAGTGGGGAGGGCCCTGAGCCCCAATCTCCTGGGCTGTATAGTGGCTGCTGCTTGGCCGGCAGGAGGGTCGCATTGTTCCTGGGGCTGGAGGGGCCGGCGTCCCCCCAAGGAAGGCCCGAATGCCGCTCACCCAGGGGTGGAGGGGCAGGGAGGCTTAGAGGGATGTGGGTTGCTGGGCCAGTGGAATGTCCCTTTAACCCAGGCCGTGGCTGCGGGCCGGCGGTTATGACTCGCCTGGCTGGGGCTGCGTCCGGCCGTGGCCTCGCGTCAGAGCTCCCCCTGCCGAGCCGACAGGCGGGCCTGCGCCGGCACCCCCCTTGCTCGCTGCACCCCCCCAGCTCCGGTGGACAGAGGCTGGAGCAGGAGAGCGGCACTCACACACGGCCCTCCACCCCATTACTCAGGGAGCCCAGGTGGGTGCAACCCCCCCCCCCCCCACCTCACCCTCTCCCTCCGCCGTTTCCACCAGCTTCCACCTCGCTTCCTTCTCATCATCGCCCTCCTCCCTCCCCTCCATGATTCACGGGTCGTGTGTGGCCGCCTTGTTACATAAGTGGGTTCCGAGTCATCTTGGAGATGGCCTTTGGGCTGGAAGGTACCTGACGCCCCAGGGTGGCGCTCCTCGCGTGCTGTCCACAGTGTCCGCGGGACCCTTCTTTGGGTTTGTCCTGGTTTGTGTGATGGGACCCGGAGCTGTGGCACGACTGAGCAGTCCTCCCTGCCGTGCGTGCAGGAAGGACCAGGACGCAGCCTGCCGTGCTCAGGGGGCAAGGCCGCCTGGAGCAGCTTCGTCTGGGTCTGGGCGCCCCTGGCCGCAGGGCAGGCAGAGGGTGAAATGCCCCCCCCCCCAGGGGTGCCTCCCGCCGGCAGCCACTAGCCACACTGGGTTGTCTGCATTTTAATTTACTGAATCAAGTTGAGAATGCAGATCATGGTCCACTGGCCACATTTCGAGTGCTCGGTAGCACACGGACCTAGCGGCTGCTGCTTGGACGGTGCAGACAGCGACCGTTTCCGTCATCGCAGAATGATGGAAGTGCTGCACGGGGCTGGACCCTGGAACTTCTCGTTGCGGCCCCGTGTTCCACGCACCGCCTCCCTGCCAGAGGAAGTAACCTCACAAGGCTGGAGGCTCTGGCCTGTTCCAGCAGCTCTGAAGAGGGTCACGTCCTGCTTCATGTGCACGGCTGTTCTCTCCCGCGGGGTGATGTTGGGGTTGCAGGGGTCCCCACCCTCGCCTGCCAGGCTCTCGCTCTCGGTCTCCCTTTCGGGTTCTCGTACCCACGTGAATCTGTTTTCCTCTGTCTCTCTCTGACACTTCCTCTTCTCCCCGTGTCTCCCTCTCTCTCGCTATATTTCACTCTCTGCTTCTCTTATAGTTTGTTTTTTTTTTTTTTTCCTGATGTCTTTCTCCATCCCAAGCCTCTCTCCACCCCAGGCCCTTCTCTCTGTGCATCTTGACTTCACTGCCTCTGTGTCTCCTCCTCCCTCTGTTCCTCCCTCTCCAACCTCCATCTCTCTCCCAGGGACCTCCTGACAAAGCTGCTTTGTTAGAATTTGAATCGCTGCCTCACTCAGACCTCTGGGAGCTGACCTATCCGAGTTCAGGGAAGGTTAAGAGACGATCTCTGGCAACCGTGCCTTCTCCCAGCGCAGAGAGCCCGAGCGATGTGCCAGCAGGTCGAATCCCCAGACAAAGGCACCAGCCTCCCAGCCTTGTCCAGTTGGTGTCTTTCTGGAAGCTTTGTGTTTTTCAGCATGAGCTCCCTAATGCCATGTTATTAGAATCCCCGGGTGCAGAAAGGGCCTATTTATCTTCTTTCCCCCCTTAATGCCCTTTGTGCTGATGTTTCATTGTGAGGAAGTAACTACATAAGAACATAAACGGTGCAATGAAAGCGTCCAGGGCGGGGGGGCTCCTTGCCGGACTGTGGGGTGGGGTAGCCAGCATTAAAGAGCCCTGTGGCGCCCATCATCTGGGGATTTCTGCCTTGCAGTTGGGTTTCTGCCCATCCGTGAGAAGTAGACAGGAGCCCCCTGCTCCTAAAACAGGGTCCAGGCGGAACCAGAACAAAGAGACCCTCGTCTCCCTATGGTCTCAGAGACCGGCTCTTCTCCCAAGAGGATCTCCAGAGGCCAGGCGTCAGGGGCAGGGACAGGGTGGGTTCCCTTCTTACTGGAAGCCAGTGAGAAAGAGCTTTCCGGTCTGAAAAGCACGTGCTGTTTTTTCCCTAAGAAGTTGGGCCAGGAAGGAGAACTTGGGAACAGTCACCCACAGTGCACCCTTGGCTGTTTTTCTCACCTCTCGAGACAATACAACAATGAGAGAGAACTTGGCAACTTTCGAAGAGGAAATTAGGCAGAATTTGCCTGGAACGAGGCCCTTCCAGTATTAGAAAGATTTATCGCTAGGAGAAATTAGCGCTGGCCTGAGCAGGCCTGCCTGCCTCCAGGGGCTCTTTCCCATGCTTGAATCCAGTGACCGCCCCCCCCCCCCCCCCAGGACTCTGAGCTGTACCCTGCGTCCCACGGCGCCAAGTCGTCCTGGCTCAGCTGCCCATACAGCAGTATAGAAACCCTGTGCAGAAACTCACCCTTTCCTCCAGGCCATGTACAGCCCAGTCCAGAGTGGACCTCTCCTTTCCATTGGGAGGCACTTAGAGGTGATATGTCGGGATCCCGGACATCCCCCCGCCCCGCGCCCCGAGCAGCATCCGTCCTTCTTCGAAACCAGACAAACCAGAAGAAGGAGCAGTTCGTGGCCCAACCTCTCCGGCTCCATCAGTGAGAGATGTGCCGCCCCTCTTCGGGAGGAAAGTTCTGGCCCCTTCTCTTGTTTGCGACATGGGGATTGGAACCCGAGCCGAGTCCTTCCTCCCCCCTTTCACCAGGCATAATGCCTTCAGATTCCCCAGCCCAGTTCCTGCAAGCCTGCTGGAGCCCAGACACATGGCTCTCCTGTTGGGGGTAGGCAGCCTGTGCGGCCTTGGACAAGCAGCAGTAACCTCTCCAGGGCACTGATCTTATCTGTGAGCTGGAGTCGTAGGACCTGCCTCCTTGGCTGTTGTGAGGACCAGCGTTACTACACGTAAAATACTTAGCACTGTGCCTGGTCATAGGAGGTTTTCGGGGAAAGACCGCCGTGACTCTTTTTTAGTCCCGATCAGATACACCTTGGGGAAGAGACGGGATCAAGACTGAGTAGTTCTTTAGAAGCGTGACTGCACATGAGATTTTTCTTCCAACGAGCAGGACGGGTGATGCTTCACCCATCCATCTAACTCTCCACCCACCCAGTCCATTTATGTATCTGTCTGTCCACCCGTCTACCCATCCGTCATCCATGCATCCACGTGTCCATCCAGTCATCCATTCAACATCCCAGCCAATCTTTCATCTAACAGACATTTCTCTGGGTTTTGCGGATGCAGTAGTGACTAAATCAGACATGGTTGCTGACCTCATGGAGCTCACGGCCTGGCGAGAGAGAAGAACGATGAGATCAGCACTTGCAGGGCAGGGTAGGGCAGTTAGATGAGCTTCCACCGCCTGAGGTGGTCCGGGATGGCGAGGGAAAGGGAAAGCGCTGAAAGGAATTCGGGGCAGAACTGAAGGGTGAGTAGCGCAGCAGGCCCTGAGGGAGGAGGAAGGCAGAGTGTTCCCGGGAGGATGTATGTCCGGTGTGAAAGCTACATGAAAAGCGAAGCAAGCCGGCTCATGCTCGGTTATGCTGCCGTGGCAAAGCAGCCCCAGCTTCTCAGTGGCTCAAAACAGCAAAGGGTTTTTTCTCACTCAGGCCACGTGTCCGTTGTGGGTCAGCGGGGAATACTGCTCATGGAGCCGGTACCGTCTGGCATGTTCCTGGTTTTACCGCGGCAAGGGGAAGGGACCCTGCTAAGTAGCGTGCTGGCTCGTAGAGGCTCCACTGGAAGCGACGCAGGTCACATCCACTCACGCTTGGTTGGCCACGGCCGGCCCCGTGGCTTCGAGTACCTGCCACGTGCTGGGAGGAGAGCTGGACACTTTGCGGGAGGATGCTGATAAGACCACAGCAAGTCTGGGCCTCGGTTTGCTCATCAGAAGCGTGGCAGAAAGGGATGGGCTGGGCTAGAATTGGGTCCCTAACCTACGGCCCCTGGTGTCTTCCAAAACTGCCTCTGTGTGTGTGTGTGTGTGTGTGTGTGTGTGTGTGTGTGTGTGTGTCTGTGGGTGTCTTTGCGTGCACCTGCATGTGTGTGCAGTGGACACATGTGCACTGTACTTGGGTGTGATTCTGCAGCTTGTTTCAGGTTCTCAAAGGGATTCAGATTCCCATAAATCCCCCCAAAAACCAAGAACTCCTGAATGGGTGATCCTTGAAATCCCTTTGAGCCTCCAGTTCAAAGAGCCTCATTTGTTACGATGGACGAACGTAGTCACGGCCTCTGTCTTCCTCCAAAGTGCAGCCAGCCCAGAGGGCACGGCGAGGGCTGTGGCCACCTCTCCTCCCAGTCGCGCTGGGGAATGATGAGCCCAGCGGGTGGGGTGGGGGACGTCTGCTGTCTCTGCCTCCCTGGAGTGGAGGCAGGGAACCGGATGGCACCTCCAGCATTTGCCCCCGTGTCATGAGTCCACTCAGCGAACTTGGTGACCCCGGCTTCACCGGGGAGGTAGCAGTTAATCCGACGGGACTCTGTCTCCTTTCCCAGTCCCGTGGGCGGGATGGGGCTCTGAGAGTGGCGGGAAGGAGGGCGGGGAGCGTGGTCCCAGCCAAAGTGCTGGAGGGGGCGAGGGGTGCAGAGGACAGAGAAGGGGCGCGTGCCAGACAAGCTGTAGCAGCGAGGGCGATGGTGTGGTCAGGGGTCGGGCTGGGTCAGCTCCCAGGCGGGTGGCAGGGCCCTCCCACCTGCTCGGAGCCTCCGTGCCTCGCCTCAGAGTGAGGTGTGCAGGGCAGTTTGCTCGGTGCCTGGTAGGTGACATCAGCCGGGGTTCCTCAGTTCAGCCCCGTGCCTTGGGGAGGCAGGCTCCCCGGGTCCACGGTACAGGCGGGGTGGTCCAGGGTCACACAGCTGTTTTCAGCTGGGATCCACCAACTGCTCCACTGAACCCACACGTGCGTTCTTTCCAGAACGTGACTCTGACCTCCTCCAGTTGAGATGCTCACGGGACGATGGAGGCAGCTGGGAAGCTGAGTGTGGGCAGGCGCGGGGGCTCTCCCATGTGAGGAGGGACTTGGAACATGCAGGGGGTTCTGCCGGAAAGGTCAGGCCGAGAGGGGAGGTGAGCAGGGCAGGTGAGATGGGGTTATGTCGCTGAAGGAACCTTCTTCCCCTTCTAGACCGCAAGGCTGCTGTCAAACAGGACACAGCAGACCCAACGGAGACCTGGGGACGCGGCCCCAGGCACCAGGGCAGGGGAGGAAACGTGCACAGCCATCTCTGCTTAGCAGCAGGCCGGGCACATCGAGGTGGAGGTCGAGGTCGGGCAGAGCCAGACCACCTGGGGGGGTGGGAGGAGGGCTCGTGGTGGAAGCAGGGGAAGCTGCCGCTCCGGGGCTGGCCAGTGCCTTCTGGAGGAACAGCTGGAGAGAAAATGCTTTGGAACATACGTTTTTGAGAAGGAACAAGTGTCCAGTGGTGCCTTGTGGGTCAGTCTTGGATGTAAGCAGGCAAGATGGACTCCGGCTGTCTCCAGCAGAAAAGGAATATACTGGAAGGATTGACGGGAGCCTGGAGAACAGGCTGAGGCAGGTGGTAGCACCGTGCCCCGCCCAGCCTAGGGTTGCCCTTTAGCGGAAGACACCCCTCTGTCTCATAATGAATTCTTAACCCCTTCATCCCCACATTGCTTGGCTCAAGACCCAGAGTCCTGGGCAGGGGCTTCTGACTGACGCGACTGACGCGGCCTGGATCACCTGCTCCTCACAGTCAACCAAGGGAGGGGCGCCCCCCCCCCCCACCTTAAAAATCCCCAACAGGAGCTTGCGTGCTGGGGTGGTTCCCAGAATGGGAAGGGCTGGGCCTGGGCCTGGTCACGGGGAGACCAGGTCTGCGTTCGATTCGGCGGCCGAGGCACAGAAAGGGAGTCACTATCTAGGGCTTCCTACCACTGCTGTGCTTTCTCACCTCCTGCTTTGTGTGCATGTTCATTCATTCTTGTGCAGCCGGCCTGCAGTGGTACCCAGTACTGCTAATCAGCACGGGGGATTTGGGCCTAAGGCTCTGCCCTCAGGGCACCTGGGTGGCTCAGTTGGTTGAGCATCTGGCTCTCGATTTTGGCCCAGGTCATGATGCCAGGGTCGTGGGATGGAGCCCGAAGTCGGGCCCTGTGCTGAGTGTGGAGTCTGCTTGAGATTCTCCTTCTCAGAGACTCACTGTCTCTCTCTCTCTCTCTCCCCCCCACACACACACCGCTCTCCCTCAAAATAAAAAAAAAAATTTTAAAAAGGACTCTGCCCTCAAGGAGCTCATTCACTTGGTCATTCAGTCCAACCAGTGACACCTTATGGGCATTGCCCGGTCCCACTGTGCACCCCCAGGACCAACAGAGCAGCCCCTCTGAGCACTAACTAGCCATACCTCCCACACCGGTTTTCTACTGCTGCTGTCACGCATTACCACACCTTTAGCGGTTCAGACAACACAAATTTAGTACTTGTTTGTTTCTAGTTCTGGACGCCAGAAGTCCAGCACGGGGCCCACTGGGCCAAAATCAAGGTGTCGGCAGGGCTAGAGCCTTGCGGAAGCTCTTGGGAGAATAGCTTTCCGTGCCTTTTCCGGCTTCAGGGGCTGTCTGTGTCCCTTAGCTTGTGGCCGCATCCCTCCAACCTCTGTTTCTGTCTCTTCTCTCTGACCTCCAGCCTCCCTCTTGTAAGGACCTTTCTGATGATATTGACTCTCCCAGAGAACGCAGAATGACCTCCCCATTTCAAGGTCCTTAACTTCCTCAAATCTTAGCAAAGCCCATTTGCCACCTAAGGTGAGGCCTTCGCAAGGACAAGCATGTGGACCATCTCTGGGGGTCCTGTATTTGGCCTCCCTCACCTGCCCCTTTCTCTGGCCAACTTGGGTGTGTTAAAAAGCCCAGAGATGGTTGTGGACTGGGCGTGTGCCGGGTAGGCTCACACCGGCCGGGACCAGCCCCTGAGAGCGGATCCAACGCGTCTCTTCCCAACTGTGGTCCAGGGATTTCCCTCCTTGTGGCGTGGAAGCAGCCACAGTGGGATCGTTTACAGCACAGAAGGTGGCACATGCTGTGATCAGGGCTTTTCTATTCTGCAAGCCTGTTGTTCCACGTTTATCAGCATCCCACAGGCCGTGGCTGCACGGATCCTGATCGGTGCTGTTTGTAAAGTGTCTACACGTGCCAGGCGCTGAGCTAAGTAAGGGTTTTGCGTGGATTATCTCATTGTTGGGGATCTTTGCGTCGCTCTCCCTGAGCATGGGGTGTATTTTTTCATCCTAATGAACAAGAAGTGTCACAAGACCACAGAGCTAGGTCAGCACGGATGGGAGGTGAGTCAGCCACAGACCCTCCGGGGGGCTGCTGGTCCCGTGAGACTCCCCTTCGGCCACCACCTCCCCCCCAGTCAGGTGACAAAGGCTCTGTGTCTTCAGGGAACTTGAACCCAGGTCTCTTGGAGACTCGGCCACCGCAGAGGTCCCTGAATCACACGGAAGGTGTCCCCCCGCCCACTCCCACTCAGGGCACAGATGCCAACTTGCCTTGTGTCCACAGGCTGGTATCAGTCTGCCAGTCTCTGAGTTTGCACACGGGGACCTGGTACCCTTACCCTCCCGCACTGGCCACGGAACAGGTTCGTTTATTCAAGCCCAGAGATTTCCCCAAACTGTGCCCTGGGAGAGCGGCTGATGCCCCATTGAGGATCTGGGTAGGGTACCTGGATCCCCTTGACAGAGGGTGACCCGAAGTTGTACACGCTTGTGCATGTGTGTGTGTGTGTGTGTCCATGCAGGCTGGGAACAGAAGTTGGACTTTCATACTTGGAAAGAAGCTCCAGCCTTTGCGAGAGTCCCGGGACCATGAAAGTCAGGGTCAACTTAGAACAGAGGGCTGCGGGGTCAGGCGAGAACAGACACTGCATTTCTGCCCTTAGGGATGGTGACTGGAAAACTTGGAATGCCAGAAACTCTGTGGTTTACAGCATGAGTCAGACTGCCTGGGTTCAGGTCCTGGTCCCACACCTACTCCCTGTGAGCCTGTGGGAACGTTCTTAACCTCCCTGAGCCTCAGTTTCCTCGTTTGTACCGTAGGGGTGACGATGCTGACGGTCCCGACTTCCCAGGGTAGACTGGCCAGGACCAAACAAGCCAGTCCACGCATAGACCTTAGCGCTGTGTCTGGTGCACATTAAATGAACCATAAATATTGCTGTTATCACCCAGAGCCGTGCTGGAACCGGGGGTGAGAGCCCCAGCAGCGTGACAACTGCAGGGCCTTCCTCGGGCCACGATTCACTTGAGAGGGATCAGTGATGACAGTAACGACAGAGGCGGTGTTTCTGTGTGAGCACGTACTATGTGCTAGGCCCGATTCTGTGCACCTTACAGGAATCCTTCCCAATCCTCACAGCATTCCTGCAAGATAGGGCTAGTGGCCCCGTTTTACGGAGAAGAAAATCCAGGCCCAGTTGCCAGGGTCTGCGAACGAGGGTGGTGCACGTCTGGGAAGATTTTGCTCCCTGCACAGTGATTTTTAACTCGAGTCCCCCTGAGTTCAAGGCCGGGCGCTCTCTCCCATGACTTTCTGCGGTTGGCAAGAGGTTCATAAACCCACAGGCTCTGAAGCCAGCCTGCCTGGGTTTGAATGTACTTAGTTGTTGTGAGACATCAGAGACTCAGTTTCTCCCGCTGTGAAATGGGCGTAGCGTTAGCCACCTCACAGGGCTGTTGTGAGGCCTGATGACAGAACACGTGAATAACAGGCGCCAGGCGCCTGGAGCAGTGCCTGGTGGAAAGGAGGCACCCGATCTGCTCCTACCACCGTGCCTCTCTCCGCTCGCCCCGGCCCCTCCCGTGATCCTAATGAAGTCAAGATACGTGTGCAGTGAAAGCTCTTCCAGCAGCCGGTGTCTGGAGTCACTTATACCCAGCAAATTATAAGCACGCAGCGGCAGTGATGACTCATTTCAGAAAAGTCCCCCCGGTTGCCACTTCTGTTTCGGTTTTTGCGCCCGAAAGGTTCAGCTGGGTGGGTCCCTGTGCTCGGGCCGCAGGGCAGACCCTGCTGGACGGGGCGGCCTGGGGCCCGCGCAGTAGTGCCCTGACATGCTGCAAGCCGGTGACCGGACCTTGCTGTCCTGTTCTTGTCGTTGCAGGCTGCCAACAGCTACCTGCGAGACCAGTGGTTCCATTCTCTGCAGTGGAAGGTAAGTCCTGACTCGGTGGCTGCTTTCGGGCGGCCGCCTCGTCTCGGGCAGCCTCCTGCCGGCTCAAATCAAAGCTCGTCTGTTACCCGGAGGTGTGAGGGCAGACGCCGCCTGCCTTCCAGACGGCTCAGCCCGGGAGCATCCCTCCAGTGCACGAAAGCCTCTCCCCCTTCTCCCTCTGACATCCGGTGGCTTTCTCCCTGCAGTGCCGAAAAGGCGTTCCTGCCCCGTTGGCCTTTGACTTTGCTCAGGAGCTTTAGAGCGTTGGGCCTGCTTCCAAAAGGACCATAGAAGGGCTTGCTTTCAGAACAGGGGCCCGCCTGAGAGGCTGGGTGAGGCAGGCTCAGGGTCTCAGGGCTCTGGGTTGAAAGTAACTTCGGAAGGTTGCTCCAAACATAAGTTTTCCGTCCCCTTTGTGCTCCCCCGTGTGGGACATGCAGTCAGCGCCTTACTTAACACCCCGCCTGCCTGGCTCTCGCGCCTTCTGATAATTTTAGTTTAGAACAAGCTGTGACAGTCCTGTGGCCTCACAGAGCCAGCAGGGTAGGGCCGCGATGACCGGGACACGTCCTGAGCTGTCGTCTTCACGGGGAGCCGGGGAGCCGCTGAGGATGAGTGGCCGGCCCTGTGCAGAGTTTAAGGCCTCGTGCCATGTTGGGATGACCGAGGGGACACTCGGAATTCCTCCCGTGCCTCTAGAGGGACGCTCATCACAGCCGGACCAAGGACGGAAATACCACCCTGCAGAATTACATTCCTGGCCCTAAAGAGGGCCACTCCCCTCCTCTCCCCGCTGACAGCTGCAGGGCCACTTGCTTTGTGCTGTGTGACAGTCTTGGAAACTCAATGCAAGTCTCCAAGGGAGGGAAGGGACGAGAATTTATTGAGCACCTACTGTGTGCTAGGCTCCTCATGACCATTTCACCCTTGCCACAGCCTTATAAGGCTGATTTCCACCGCTGCTCCCATTTTATGGATGGGGAAGGTGAGGCCAGGCTGGCCCCACTCCCATAGCTGGTCAGGGCTAGAGGTGGGGTTCTCCCCTAGGTCTCTCTCATGCCCACAGCTTGGCGGACGTAGGCAGAGGGCAGCAGACTGCAGCTAGGAAGGCAGAGTGGCACATTCCTCCTCACAGAGTCGGCAGGTGCTGCTGAGACCTCCGTTTCCCCAGCGAGATTACCCCGCGTCCCTGGGGCCTGGCTCTCTGCGGTCCCGCGTGTCCCAAGACAGGCAGGGCTTACGTCAGGACCTGCAGGGGGCCATCTGGGAGTTGAATGCCAGAGCATTCCAGGGGCAGGGAAGGTAACAGGGGTAGTGTGGTCAGGGGGCCTACCTGAAGGAAGAGGCCATTTCACTGCCACACACAACGGCTGCCTGGCCTCTGCCCCATTCTGTTCTCTGTATGTGTTTTCCACGTGAGCGGAAAACTCGGTAGGTGATTGCCTTGTTTTGTCCTAGCTCAGGAAGGGGCAGGAAGCACTTAGAGACAAACCGCCCCCTGGACAGGTTGGGAAAATGCCTCATTGCAAAGGTGGCCAAGATCAATGTCAAGGGAGCGGCTGGCTGTTTTTAATGGTAGTCCACAGAGCTCTGCTTCCTGCCTTGTCCCAGTCTGCGTTTTCTTTAACTGTCGTCTGCGGCCTATGGGAACACCTGAGAGGCAGCGCTCGGGGAATTCGTGAGTAGTGTGCAGCTCCGAGGGCTAACGAAGAAGGTGGGCACAGAAAGCTGAATTTCGGGACACCGACTGGCTGAGAAAGATGATCGGAAAGTGACAATCTTGAAACGTGAAATTTAAACATGAAGGGTTACATGTGGGATTTAGGCGATTGAACAAGTACAAAAGTGGGGACCCCTGAGCTTCTAGCAGTTTCCAGGAAAACCTGGATGCCTGCACTCAATGTTAGTGGCGTTTGGTTTCTTTGTGGTTGTTAAATTAAAAACAAAAACAAAAACAAACCCCAAAAGCGTCCAGGAAACCCAAGTCAGAGTTTCAAGGAACTGGTAAATGCCGGGCAGTGTGCGGCCCGTTCGTGAAGTGGTTGATGGGGACGTTTGTTCTCCCTGTGTAAGCATTCGCTCGTGACTTAGGTGTGTATAAGACCCTGGCAGTTTTCCTCCTTCGACAGTTGCCCCCACTCCAATAATTTAGGTATGCTGCCACCAGGTGGCAGTGGTATCTTAGTGTGAGCAACTTGGTTTCAGTTTTGATGAGACTGGAGGAGGGAGGCATGCTCCCCTTCCTTTTCAAAGTGGCGAAGAAATTTAAGGTGTTTGGAGGCACTCTGGGCTAGCAAAATTGAGCCGAGAGACTTGGATTCGAATTCTGGTTCTATAGCTTACTCGTTTTATGGTATGCATTGATTCTAGCAAGTGTTCACGAATTCAGATGCAGTTATGATGTGCCAGGCAGGGCTGTGCACTTTTCTGCTCATTGTCATTCAGGACATGGGGGAAGCAAGGCCCAGAGAGGTGTAGTGACTTATCCATAGCCACACAAAGGATTTTAGTACACATTTGTAGGGCTGCTTGATCCAGCTCTGCCTGATTCTGAAGCTTTGGACTAAAGGGTCCAAAGAAGCAGGGTCCCTACCCTGCTGGCTCTGTGACCTTCTGCCTCTCCTGTGACAGCCTCTCTTTTCCCTGCACTTACAACTGACCTTCTTGGGTTTTTCCTTTTATTTTCTTTTCAATATCTTTTTAACAAGTCAAAACTAAGAACTTGAGAAATCCTGCAGCCTCGGCTTGATTTTTTTTTTTTTTTTTAATTTTCTAAGTATTGTTTTTGTTGCTTTTCACCTATACTAACACGTATATGCATATTGTAGCCACAGGGCACATAGAAAACCCATTCTTTTACTTGTGAAGAATGTTGCCTATTAAATACTACATTCCCATTGGTTTAGTTTTTATGGAGTTGTTCTGGTATCTCTAGGGCATTCTCAACAGAGAATTGTTCCCAGAGGGGCCACAATTGGTTCTCTGGGGCTTAAAAAAACCTTAAGTTATTACAATAGCATGTGGCCCTCCAAAGTTCAGCCCCATTCAACAAAATCTTTTATTTTATTTTATTTTTTTAATGTTTACTCATTTTTGAGAGAGAGAGAGTGAACAGGGGAGGGGTAGAGAGAGAGGGAGACACCGAATCTGAAGCAGTCTCCGGGCTCTGAGCTGTCAGCACGGAGCCAGACGCAGGGCTTGAACCCACGAACCATGAGATCATGACCTGAGCCCAAGTCGAACGCTCAGCTGACTGAGCCACCCAGGTGCCCCTAAAATCTTATTTTTTAGCATTTAATTTCAAAGAGAAGAAGGGAAATGGGGGAGAAATGTTTAAAGGCTCCTGGGGGAAGAATAATTAGGAAAAGATTGAGAAATGCTCCCGTGGAATGTACCTCAAGTCGTGCTGTGGGACAAGGGAGTGTAAATACAATACCTGTGTGATGTTCTTGCCAGCCTCTGCTCCGTCCTGGGAATCCCGTGGTTCCGTGGCCTCAGTGTCAGACTTTGTTCTCGTGCAGTCACGGTCCACTTGGGGAATTTCCTCAGCCCGGGCCCCATGTTTGAAGCATCATCTTATCTCGCTGAATAGTCGCTTGTTGCTGTCATGCATGTGTTGAAATCTCGAGTCACTGGCCCAAGTTCCCAAGGCAACCCAGAATGGGAGTGAGGTTTGACCCATAGCGTCCCAACTCCCAGAATCCCCTTCCCTGCCCCCCCTGCCCCCCAGCAGCTCTGCTGTTCCTCTCCGGCCTCCTCCCTTTGACCGGCACTGTTCAGGGAGACTCTTCCCACAGGAGGACAACCAGCATCTCCAGGCCCAGGAAGGAGGGTGGGTTGGGCTTACTCTGGGCAATGGGATCTCCCAGGATCCTCTGCGGCAGAGCAACTGTCCTGAGGGCTCCCTGGAGAGGCCAGCCCTGTTTGGTTTGGGTGGTTTGGCCCGTGAGGCCAATTCCTGGGGGTGTGGAAGCATAAACAGTTGTACTGAGTTAATGAGGCCTCATCTCTGACTCACAGATGCACCTTGGAGGCCAGGTCCTGTGGAGACAGGCCTGTCTGTGTGTGCAAGGCCATGAGGGGACAGCCCTGTCCCTGTGTGCCAGGCGCGTGAGGGCACGCTATGTGTTTACAGACTGTGAAAAGACTGGCCTGTTTCTGCGTCCGGGTTTCGAGGCAAGAGGCCTGGGTGTACACAGCTTGTTGGGGTGGGTAAGCACCTGGCCAGGCCGAGACACGCACCGGGCCCATAAAGGAGCCCCAAGAAGTCAGATACACCCACTTGGCATGGCTGACACTTCTGGTCCCTCCAGCGCGGGAAAACGGCCTTTGCACTTCCCGAGAGGGGTTCTCGCATAGGCTGTTGTGCACAAGCCTTGAAAACCAAGATGATTTTATCCCCTGGGGAAGCCGGGGTCCCAAGAACAGCCCCCGAGGCCTATCCCAAGTGCCAGGGGCGGAGGAGCGGACTCTGGGGGAGGCAAGAAGCTGGCCTATCTTCCCGTCCCGAAGCTACGGGGCAGAGGAAAGCACCGGGCTCTGGGGAGGTCCCGGCCCAGTTTGTGTCCTCTCTGGCGTCCGCCCTGACCACGCTGCCTCCTCTCCCCAGGCAGGTTCCCCTGAACCCCCGGGGCGGCCACGGCCTCGTGGGCACCCCGTCCTGGGCTCTGTCCCTCTTCTGTACAGAGCAGGAGGGTGGGAAGGAATGTGGAGTGCACATGCCCGTGCATGTGAGTGTGTGAGAGTGAACGTGGGAGTGAGTGTGGGAGTGAGTGTGTGGGAGTGAATGTGTGTGAGAGAATGTACGAGTGTGTGAGTGAGTGAATGTGTGAGGGGGCAGGTATGTCAGTCAGAGAGAGACCATTGCACGTGAGGGGGTGACCACGTTAGGAGTGCGTCGGGTATGGAGTGTGTTCATTTGGGCCTCAGTCTTCTCCTCTGTCAAATGGGAGTAATCCAGCACCTTGCTCACTGGGTCGTCGTAGGCAGGACGCTCTGCTGTGCGTGAAGCAGTTGGAAGGGGGCCGGCAGGCGTGGCCGCTGTGACAGCATCACAGGCGCCCCATCAGTGCGGCTTAGCGCCCCCCAGCCGTGGCACTGCCCCCCGTGAGGCGTGTTTTAGAATTGGGGCGGGGTGGGAAGTGTCCTCAGGAGGGCCCTACCTGTAGGGGGTGGCTGGCCGTTCCTGAGGGTTTCTGAGCCCTTCACGCCGTGCCCGCCACTTCACGCACATTCGCTTCCTGAATCTTCTCGCGGCCCTCCAGGTCTTTACCACCCCGTCTCATGGGTGAGCGGGCCAAGGACGTTGCCAAGGACAGCCAGTCAGCGTCCACGTCAGGCCGCCCCTGAGCCTGACGTGGAGGTGAGCCGGTCCTGTGCTTGGAGCCCCCGCCAAGGCGCAGCCACCATCCGGGTCCCTGGTGCACAGAGGTGAAAACTGCAGCCGGGAGCCTAGGTCCCCTCTCCCTTCTGGCCGCCCCACTTGGGCAGGCTGGACCCATCACCCCATTTCCACATGGGGTGGGGAGCCCCAGCTGGTGCCAAGATTCCCGGGCAACCAGGTCAGAGGGACAGAGGGCCCTAGAGCTGATGCCCCTCCCCTAGAGGGAAGCCCCCGGGGGGAGGGTGGACCCCACAGCGGGTGCCATCGCCCCCAACTATGACCTTCCTTCCAGACCTCCCTCCCTCTTCCCTCGTGGGCCTTTCCTCCGGGGGAAGAGCCCCTTCTAGTCCTGCGTCTGTGGCCCCTTGGCGCCTCTGTTCGCGACCGCAAACCTCCCCGAGCTGGCGTCCCCCAGCACGTGTGTCCCGAGTCTTCATCCAGCTCCCCCCTCAGCCAAAGCAGCAGGTGGCCATTGTCACCCCATTGAACCCTCACAAATCTGCGGAGGAGCCTGGGCCTCGAATTTCCCTAGTTCCCCGATGTGGAGACTGAGGCTAAGGGGTTAAACCACTTGCTTGGGGGCAAAAAACTATTAAATCGCGGAGCTGGGGCTGAGACACAACTCTGCGTCCAGAACCTGGGAACTTAACCCCTGAGAATGCGGCTCCCAGCTGCACACGTGTCTGCGTGCCTGTACACACACACACACACATACACACACACACACACACGCTGGACAGTTCCTCACACCTGTGAGCTGGCACTGCCTGACTTGCCTCCTTTCTCTTCTGCTGTGTCACACACGTAGGGTCTCAGTTTTCAGTCTGACACACCATGTCATGAGAGCTTTTCATTTTTCTCTCAGTCTCCCAGACGTCACCACAAGGATTCTATGAATTAACCTCTGGCCTGGCAGTCCAGGGCTGATGGCCCCACCCTGTCCCGCGTGCCCCAGGATACACTGTCAGGATACACTGTCAGGCCACCTGTGCCGGGCCCGGAAGGTCAAGCTCAGGACCACCCCGCCTCCACACCTGTCCCAGACACACTGTGTCCCCAGTGTCCCCAGATGCCAGCATCCTGGCTCCACGTGTCCAGACCCAGCCTTGCTCCTGACTCCCCTTTGCCCTGGGCCACCCCGCCCTCCCGTGTGGCTCCTGGTGGGCTGGCCTGCTCCAGCCAGGACGCCCCTTGGCCCGGAGGGAAGACGGTGACCCCCGCTCACCCCTCGGCCCCATCGCCCTCCTCCCTGTCTTGCTTCCTCTTGCTTTCCCCATCCTTTGTATAGCCACCTTGAACACGCCTTTACGGCCACACCGAGGGCAGAGCACTCTGCTGCTGCCGGCCCCACCCAGTGACTGATGTCACTCTTGCAAATACCCTTCCAGGCCTCATCTGCCTCTGCGCAGATGCTCTGGCGGCTGTGGCCAGGTGCGCAGCACCGACCGTCCGACCAGCTTCGGCACAGCATTGCAGCTGCAGCGTTTCGTTGCGTCCAGGCCCACGTGCATCCAATGGCTGCATAACATCTGTGAAGAGACTTTGGCCTGATTTACCAAACGACTCACTGTGGTCGGGCTTTCAGGCCATTCCCCATTTCCTCAATTATGGATAATGCAGCCATGCGTTTCCCCCGAATCTAAGCTCCTACTTCCTTGGAACTTTTTTTTTTTTTAAGTTTGTTTATTTGAAAAAGAGACAGCATGGGCGAGGGAGAGGCGGCGGGGGTGGGGGGGTGGGGGGTGGGGTGGGGGGTGGGCGGAGAGAATCCCAGGCAGGCTCCATGCTGTCAGCACAAAGCCCGATGTGGGGCTCAAACCCACAAAACCATGAGATCATGACCTGAGCCGAGATCAAGAGTCGGATGCCCAGCCAACTAAACCACCCCTGGAACACTTTTCTAAGGCAGATTTCCAGAACAGTGGTTCCTGGGAAGAGTAGGGGTATATTTTGTGGCTTTTACCACATTTGCCAGTTTGCTCCCAAAAGAATAATTTGTGCCGTGCCCAAAGGTAAGAGCTCGCAGCCAAGCTGCGTGGGTTCAAATCCCAGCTCTCTCACTCACTGGTGATGTGGCCCTGGACTAGTTCCTTTCCTCTCTCGGCCTCCTTTTCTTCCTAAACGAGGTGGGGCTCACAGTAAGACCAAGCTCACTAGGTTCTTGTAGGATTAAATGCGTCCATAGCAATAAAGAACTTAGAAGGGCACTTGCCGGGGGCGCCCGGGTGGCTCAGTCGGTTGAGCGTCCGACTTCAGCTCAGGTCATGATCTCACGGTTTGTGAGTTCGAGCCCCGCGTCAGGCTCTGCGCCCACGGCTTGGAGCCTGGAGCCTGCTTCCGATTCTGTGTCTCCCTCTCTGTCTGCTCCTCCCCCACTTGCACTCTGTCTCACTCTCTTTCTCTCTCTCAAAAATAAATAAACATTAAAAAAAAATTTAACGTGAAAGAAGGGCATCTGCCGTGTGACACAGTGTTAGATCGATGTTGATTATTCTTACTCTGCTTTAATGACCAAAGACCCTGTTTCCCTCTGCGTAGAAGGGTCCTAGCAGACAGTTCCAGAAGAAGGAAGGCCCATGCAAGCCACTCACACCACCAGCCCCCAGGGAGCCCATGACAGGCATCACTAATCAATCACTCTGCTCTTTTCCCTTGAGGCGGAACTCTTGCCAACAGAGCCCCTGCTGCCAGACTTGAGTTGAAGGAGGGAGTGAAAGCGTCCGTCCACCCTGCTTCATGACCCCCTAGAGCATGGTGTGTGGAGCGTGGCTGCGACCCACGTCTAGCCTGGTGGCTCTGGCCTCTGCTTCTTGGGGCTTGTTTGTGGGAGAAGTTGTCAAGCTTCCAGACAGACGCTGGGTCTGGTTCTCCCCTGCCTGAGAAAGTCACGGGTTGTCACCTGTCTGCCTCTGCGAAGGGAGGTAAAACAGGGCAGCCAGAGAAGGATGGGCAGAAGTCAGCCTCGGACCTTTTATGGGCCTGGCCACAGGTTGGCTTTATTCAGGTGGGAAGGCCAGAATTCCATCCAGATTAATTTGTGGCACTTGGTCAGAGAGGGCTCTGTGCCTTCCTAAGAGGGGTCACAGGGACTCGGGGAGACTGGTGAAAAGGGCACCTTTCCCAGGAGGCGGGGCTGTCCCAGCCAGGACAGCGTGGCGGGGCACAGGTCCTTCCAGGCCGCTTCTCCGGCACTTGTGTGCAGTGGAACTGAGGGGAGGCCGCTGGGGCCCTCAGTGGGCCATCGGGGCCCTGTAACTAATAGTGAGGGCAGCATCAGGGATTGAGGCTAACAAGTGGCAGAGGGCTGGGTGACCCCAGGGAGGAGATCACATGCCCTCGTGGGCTTTCTTTACGGTAGGGAGAGCGATGGTTAGGTACCTACTAATGTCAGGAGCTGTGCTGAGGGCTTTCCTGTGTGTGCTCTCTTGAAATCTTTCCCGAGTCTGATCAGGCCCTTCGAGAAGGAGTTGCTGGAAGGGTGCAGGGCTTGTCCACGGTTGCACAGCTAGAACCAGGCAGAGCTGGGATCTGAGCCGGAGTGCTCGGTCTCTGAGCCCAGCCAGGCAGAGGAGGGCCCACGTTCCCTGACCAGAGCTCTCTCAGGCACAGACATGGGGCGTGTTAGTGTGTTTGTTAAGTAAACTTTTCACTAAGGCATTGCATTCAGAAAAGTGCACGCATCGAAAGAGTTACTCCTGGATGAATTTCTCCCAAATTCTCACAGAATTGACCCGATGAACCATCACCCAGATTGAAAAACAGAGCGACTGCCTCCCAGGTGTCTCCTCGGCTCCCCGCCCCCCACCTCCCCCTTCAGAAGACCCCTGTCCTACCTTTTATTAGGACAGATTCATGTTGCATGTATCTGAACTTGGTATAAATGGAATCACATGTGTTGAACTCTTTTGTGACCGGTTCCTTTGACTCAAAATTAGAAGATTTCTCTCTGCTGTTGTGGGCACTGTTAATGTGTCCATTTGCTCTGCTGGGTGGCATTCTTGTTGAATGAAAGGGCTCTGTTAATTTGTCCCGTTGTGCAAAGGTATTTCTAGTTTGGGGCTACTGCAAATAGGACCCTTACAGACGTGTCTTTTGGTGAACATACGTGCATGTCCTGTTGAGCATAGGCCATAGAGCAGGCCTAGGGTCCCCTTTTGTGGACACTGCCCAGAGGTTTCCAAAGTGGTCTTACCAAGTTATACACCCGCCGGCAGAGGACATTTAAAAATCCTATTTATGGGGGTGCCTGGGTGGCTCAGTTGGTTAAGCGTCTGACTTGGGCTCAGGTTGTGATCTCACAGTTCACGGGTTCAAGTTCTGCGTCTGGCTCTGTGCTGACAGCTCGGAGCCTGGAGCCTGTTTCGGATTCTGTGTCTCCCTCTCTCTCTGCCCCTCCCCTGCTTGCACTCTGTCTGTCTCTCAAAAATAAATAAATGTTAATTTTTTTAAAAAAATCCTATTTATGAAGGCTTTTTTGATACTAAAAAGGACGAAAAGAACTAAAAAATTTCCCACTGCCTATAAATCTGTTAACACATCTTAAGTTAAAAAAAAAACAAGCAATAATTTATTTACATGTTAACAAAATGCTTGCATTTCGACTGCGGGGTGTGGTGCGTTTTTACTATTGTATTCACCTGAATAACCACCACCGGAATTCCTGTCACCCCAGAAGTTTCCCTCGTGCCCCTTTCCCGTCAGCCCCCCACTCCCCCAGGCACCCTCCGTGGACACTCGAGGAAAATGCGGGCCGTGGGAGTGTGTGGCAATTCTGAACGGCACACGGCGGGGGTCTCTTCCCCACGCCCCATTTCCCGAAGGCAGGCCTGTGAGCAGTCTCCCGGGGCCTTCCAGAAGTTTCTCTGAATGTCCCTCTTCAGGCGCCACGCACGTTGTTTCACCCACACTGTTTGATTCCTCTCTCCTTTACCCTGAATTACGTATCACGGCGATCTGTGTGTCAGCCCACACGGATCTACTTCACTCCTTTTTATGGTTTTGTAGTACTCCGTTCAGACAAGGGTCAAACTGGGTGGGACTTTGTATCTTCCGGTAAAAGGTAAAACACTGTTGTGTACGCGGGGAAACCGAGTTCCTAAGAGAAAGGATGGCAGTAGGATAACAGTTGTTGGGCACCTACCATCTACAGGCCAGAGGCGGTGAGAGCAGCCTGCTGTGTAATCCCCACCCCTTCAGACGCCCCCCCTGCCCCCCTCAGCCATCCCCGGTTGATAGGTCAAGAACCTGGAGTTGGGGGCCCCCCACCCCCCGGGTGGAATGACCTGCCCCGGGCCACAGAGCAGGAAACCGGCATCTCCTGGGCAGCAGGCCTTTCCCTGCACCCTCCTGCCCCAGCCAGGGCTTTCCCAGCCCCTTCCAGAGGGCCGGCCTTGGGCTTTGGCCATCCAAGACACCCCCACCTCCTTGTGTGCGAAGGTCTTCCTGGGCCTCGGGAATGGCACATGACAGCCGGCTCTCCACATGGCCAAGAAAGAAGCGCATTTGTGGGCTGTTGGGTTTTTTTCTTTGTTTTTGGGTTTGTTTCCCCCCCCCCCCCGCCCAGACAAGGAAGGGGGGGCCAGAGCCTTGGTGTGCCATCCCACGCTCGCTTTGATGGGGGCTGATGAGTCACCATACAAGGAAGTTTTTTCACGTAAATGGTTTGCGGGTGAACTTGTTTTCTGCCCTTTAAGGCAGAGTTTTTTGGGTTTTTTTTTCTCTTTCTGTCTCTTTAAAGAAGAGCCTTTAAAACAAACGGGAGGCAGTATGTTGGCTAGCAAGACCTTCTGTTCCGCGGGAGTCTGCACCCTTTCGTGGTGGGGTTGGTGGGCAGGGAGCCCCGGAGAGGCGGACGCCGATTCGCTCTCCGCTGGGGCCGCGGCGGGTGGTCTGGCCTCAAGGGGAAGGTGGCCTTCTGTTCTGTTTGCCTCCAAGGCTCCTACCCGACTGTTAGCTCTGTTGGCTCGGAGACCAGGCCAAACAGACTCCAAAAAGAGCAGCACCTGTCCCCACAGAGGAATTAGGGCCTCGCCTCACCTGATGATCATAAAATACCCAGCGGGACAGCCAGCTCAATTCTCTGGATGGAACAGTGTTGTGGAGAGTGGCTAACTGACCAGGAGACGAGGACAGAGCCCCCTCACCTCCCCCCCCCCCCCCGCAGCCTTGGTGGCCATCACCCCTGCCCCCCTCCCTCGAGAATCCTGGTGCCTTCTCAGAGCCAGAGACGGTTTCACAGAAGACGCTGAAGTGGACGGAAACCCCCTTGGGGGGCAGCGGAAGCCACCCTGACAGTTGGCAGAAGGCCAAGGTGGTTTGTTGTCTGGTGGGGCAGGGCGGGGGGGGCGTCAGAGAAACACGGGGCGCCAGGCAGATGTTTGGATAAGACCCGTTGGCAGCGTGGATGGAATCTGATTTCCGGTTGGAGCAGATGTTCAGGAACGCATGGACCCTGAAAAGCACACCCAGGAAGTCAGGGGCCAAGTCAGCATTGACCAAGCGGCCCATCCGCGTCCGTTGGCTCTGAAGCCTTTGTCACCATCCGCTCGGAACTAGAATGCTCTTTATCTTCTCCCAGCCACGGACAGAGGGGTTCTGAACCGGTGGTTCTCAAAATGGGGTTCCCAGACCAGCAGCATCAGCTTCCCCTGGAAGTTTAGGAGACGTGCAGACCTGTCCCATAATCCTGAATGTCCTCTAGGTGACTGATGCCCACCGAGGCTCAAGACCTGCTACAGTAGCTTAAAGAAAGGGGGAAGAGCAACAGACATCTCTTGAGTGCCTACTGTTTTCCCTCTGTTTCACCTGTGTTGTCCTGTTGAGGCCATACAGTGTCGCAGAGGGGTGGGGATTATATCCCCCTTTCACAGACAAGAAAGCTGACCATCAGTTGAAATAACTTCCCTGTGTGTCCAAGCCAGAATTCAGACCCAGGGCTGAGCCTCCTTCTGTGACCTCTGCACCCTGTTGCTGGGTTCCTCTTGGCCCAAAATCAAGCGTAGACAGCTGAACGTATCTGTAACTTTTGGATCACTCTCCCAGCATCTCCTCCGCGTGTGCAGATAACTGAGAGTCACCATGATGAACTTAGAACTAGATAAAGTTCTAAGACAAACACCGGAGCCCTCTCCCCCACCCCGGGTTGAGATGCTACCAGCTTGAGGCCGAGCAAGGGAAGTCCTTATTTGGGATAGAGACTTCCCTTTATCAGGCCCTGAGGAAACAGGGCCCCGTGCTGTCCCTGCATATCAGGGAGCAAACCTCACTAGGGCCCGGCCCCTCCCACATGGCAGAGAAAGAGAGCAGCTTCTGGTACAGTATTTGTACATTTAAATTTATTTGGTGGGTTGCTATTAACCAGGGGTGTTTTCTCAGAAAATGGCATCTCCGATTCAGGGTTAGCAAGAGGCCCCCACTGCTGTTTTTAGTCCGTGTTCAGGGTTGAATGCGCTCTCCGGGCACAGGAACTCCCCTGGAAAAGCCATTGCAAAGTAGTAGGATCTTCGTAAGCGGCAAGTTTTAGAAGTGGGGTCTCAGCCATGCCTGGGATATGCAGTGACTGTGTGGCGTTTATCATTCGGACAGGTGGGGATGGGGGTCCAGATGTTGGAGAGCTGGGGAGGATGGGTGGGTTGCCTTCTCGGAGACCCTGGTGGTGTGGCCCCCGAGGAGGGGCTCTTCGATAAAGCTGCCTGGCCAGGAAGGGCGGGCGCTCAGGTATGGCGGTCACGGCCACCGACGGCCATGGCCAGAAAGACCTTCAGGAGGATTTGCCCAGAGGGCTGAGATCAGGCGGGAGGACTGCCCTTTGCTTCATTTTAATTTTCTAAATGTAAATGCTACCTTTGCCCAGTGAGACTCGAGGTGGCTTTACAAAAACACACGGCGTGGGGAGATCTGTACTGATTTGGAGCGCCTTCCTCCGGGGGTTAGGAGAGGAGAAGCAAGACACAGAATCTGTGTATAACGTGATGCTCCTTCTGTGCAATGAAACGGGGGACAAAACAGCAAAAGCTGAGGACCAAAATAAAGCTCTGTATTTGCATGTGTGGCCGTGGGGAAAGATCTGAATGAATACATGCCAGGGGCAGCAAACTGCCCAGCCTACTGCCCGTTTTTATGAAGAAAGGGGCTTTGGGGGGACACAGCCCCACCCATTCACGCTGCCCCAGCAGAGCGTGGCCAGAAAAGCCTGGAATGTTGTTACCTTTACAGAAAACGTTTGCCGAACCCTAGTATCCGTTGTGGTGTTAGCACGGGTTCAGGGCCACAGGGGTGGGGGAGGCGGCACGGGAGACAGGGGTGAGGTTAACAAAACGCCAACGTATGTGGCGTGGGATAAATTTATGCAAACTTTTATGCTGGTGTGTGCGTGCGTGTGTGTGTGTGTGCACACGTACACACAGAAAGGGAACCCCTTACATCACGGGCACCAGCATACATACGTGCCGGCCACGAGCCCCACGATGGAATTCTGGTGCTCTTCACTCTCCGCCCTTAACACGGTCTGTATGATTCCCTTTCCCGGTGAACATATTATTTCAAAAACCAGGTAATCTACAGGAACACGGAAAAGTCAAAAACATAGGAGCTCAGATCCCTTCCAGTTCTAAGAATGTGGGATTCTGACCGCTTTGAAAATTCTGTGGAAAGGACACCACCGCCTCCATGATTCCAGTTTCTGAAACCTTTGGGTTTTTTTTTTTTTTAAGTTTCTTTTGAATGAAATAAATGCACGATACACGGATAAGGCTTCCTGTGACAATTTGAAAATTTACGGATAAAGCTGAAGCCCATCCTCCCCCCCTTGGTTTTCCCTCAAGCCACTTCCCTCTGCAGGAAGACAGCTGTCATCAGCCTGACACTGTGGCCCCCCTCCCCCCGCCGCTACGAGTTGGATCCTGTTTGCGGAGTGCCTGTGTGTAAATATACGTGCACACGTGTGTGTGCGTGTGTGTGTGTGCGTGTTTGCTGCTACGTTGAGTGTTGTCGCGGACGTGGAGCCCATGGCAGACCTAGTGTCCTCCGTTCTTGTGACCGCTGTGCGTGGGGGCCACGGTTGGCTCAAGCACGTCTCCACCGATGGGGGTTTCTCGTCTCCTTTATTTTTCCTCAGAGGTTGACTGTCTTCGGTCGATGTCCTCCTGGACTCAATAGTACCACTTACTGAGCATCTGCAAAGTGCTGGGCATTCAGCCCGAAATAGCACATTCGGTCCCGTCAAGGCCTGCAAGAAGCGGGAGCTGCTATTATCTCCATTTTGCAGATGAGGAAAGTAGGGTTCGGAGAAGTGATAGAACTGGCCTGAGGCCGCACACGACAGAAGTCCAAAATCAGATATGCCTCGCGCTCGGTTCATTGTACTGCATGTTCCCGAGAGTCAAAACAGGGGCCTTGTCTGAGCCTCTGAGTTCTCAGGAGCTGACGGGGGGGTGGGGGGGTGGGAGGCAAGCCAGTGAAGGGTGGGGAGGGTGTGGCTGAGTATGAAACTGGGGCTCCCTGCCGGCCTCCCTAGGGTGCTGTGATCACTCCGGAAGGCTATCTTCGATGGTATTCCACAGCAGGGGGCTGCTGGGGGAAGCGGCCTTCCCTGGGGTTACGGCCAGGTGGAGACAGGGGTGTGTTCCCAGAATGCTGTGGGCAGGTCCCGGGCCGTACCTGTGTGCGTTCCCAGCCTCCCTTGACCATGACTAAGGAAAGCAGGAGACCTGAGGAGGGGTCCTGGTTCAGACAGCTGGCTTTCACCCCAAGTGGGCAGCCACCCCTCCCCCACGTTGTGGTCTCCTTGTCTGTACCGTGGGGTCGCGCTTGCCCCCTTAGACTGGACCAGCAGTAATGACCCCTCAGGATCCCTCTCGTAAATAGAATCATACGGTATTTGTCTTCTTGTGACTGGCTTGTTTCATTCAGCGTGATGTCCTCAAGGTTCATCTGTGTTTTCGTGTGTCTGAATTTCCTTCCTTTTAGTACCTGTAGTTCCTTCCTTATACGTACCATATTGTATGCACTGCGTTTGTGTGTCCATCCACCCATCCGTGGACACTTGAGTTGTTTCCACCCTTTCACTGCTGTGAATGATGCTTCTGTGCACGTTGGTGTTTAAATATACTTTATTATTTTTTTAAGATTCACTTTTTATTTTTAGAGAGAACATGAGTGGGGCGGGGGGGGGGGGGGAGAGAGAGAGAGAGAGAGAGAGAGAGAATCTTAAGCACGCTGCATGCTCACCGTCAGAGCCCGATGTGGGGCTCGATCCCACGACCCTGGGATCATGACCTGAGCAGAAATCAAGAGTCGGATGCTCGACCGATGGAGCTACCCAGATGCCCCTAAATATACTTTAAAATTTACCAGTGACCCCCAAAATGTGGGTGCCAGGCTCCACCTCGCCCCCAACACCCTCCTGATGAGCTTGTCCCGTGATCGGGCTCTGTCACTGGAATATTGTTAAACCCCCGAAGTGACCCTGATGTGTGACCAGGATTGAGAACCCTGAAGTGGTTGTCTCGGGACGGCACTTAGCACGGTGCCCGCCACAGGAAGCCCTGGGCCGTCAGCCGGTGTGATGGGGTTCCCTTGGCTCATGTGTGACCTCATAAAAGGAAAAGGAGTTCCGTTTTGACTCATGACTCCTCTCTGCCAAGGACCCGAGGTGGCCTTGTGCTAGCGTCCTGGCTGAGTCCCGGGAGCTCTCCCTGCCTCTTCCCTGGGTGTGCAGGTGGCTCCTTGAGACACGGCTGATGTTGCAGGTACCCAGGTGTGCAGCCAACGCAGGGCCAGGCTCATGCCCTGGGGTAACAGGCTGGACGGGTGTCGAGCATGAACACTAGCATTTCCACCCTCCGAGGGAGCGAGAAAGACGCCAGGGTCACGTCTCCCCCAGGAAGAGAGAACCCTACAAATTCCACAACAAGGCAAAGTTGGGAGAGGCTGCTGACGCACCTTGGGTGTCGTGCCCCCTCCCACACCGCCACATACCCAGCAGACGGGCCCCGGCTCCAGCTTTGTAAAATAAAAGGGTTGGAGGGGTCGGCTTGAGTGACTGCGCCGGACGGAGGGAGCCATCAGGAGCCAGGATTCCCGGGGTCAGTCCTTGCTTCCCGCGTACCAGCTGTGGGTTTCCTGGGGCAGCTGTGGCAAAGCGCCACCGACCAGGGGGCTTAAAACAACAGACACTCATCCTCTCGGAGTAGTGGGGCCAGACATCCAAGACGACCATGTCCCCTCCACAAAGCTGAGCCCCCATCCAGACACCCTAAGGGACGTCCTTTTCCTTCTTTGGAGCTGCTTGGCTTGCGGGCACTTCGTTGCACCCTCGGCCTCCGTTTTCACGTGGCCGTTTCTCCCTTGTGTATGTGTGACTCTTCACGTGGCCTTTTCGTAAGGACCCCAGTCGCTGGACATAGGGCCCACTTGCGATGCAGCCTGACCTCACCTTCACTTGATTGCCCTGCAAAGACCCCTAACTCCAGATAAGGTCACAGTCACAGATGCCAGCGGTTAGGACTTGGACGTATCATTTAGGGGACAGAACCCACAACACCAGCTGTGTGACCCCAGGCAAGCTGTTAATCCCTCATCCCCTTTCTCCCATGTGTGATGCAGACTGGGTGCGCCTGTCCACCTCGTAGGGGACATCGGTCTTGCCCGGAAGCTTCTTAGAAATCCAGACTCCCGGGCCTCACCTGGCTCTACAGAGTTGGAATCTGCCTTTTAACAAGACTCCCCACATGGGTTTGAGGAGCACTGGCGGGTTTGAAAAGGCTGGGTTCGGTGTTGGCACAGCAGAAGCACTTGGTACGCGTCAGCCATTATTTCCGGTTTCTGTTTTCCTCCCTTTTACAAACACTCAGAGCACTTTCCATGGGCCCCTGAGAAGGTCCAGTGACCACACAGAACCGTGAAGAAACACACCAGGCACAATCCCTCCCCCAAAGAGCTCCGAGCTCAGTGAGAATGGCCACATGCAATTTTTAAATGTGATCAAACGGATGCGTGTGATGTTTGGATTTTGCCAAGAGTCTGGCGGGCCCCAAAATGCCAGGTGGGTTGTAGTACCCGGCGGGGAGCCTGGCTCCAAGGCCCGTTCCTCTCCTCGCCGGCCAGATGCGTGGTTGCCCAGGCAACCGGCCGATGCCCCCGAGACCACGAGTAGGACACCGTGCCCGAGTTCCTGCTGTTTCCTTGGAAGCAGTTATGACTGCTGAGAGACTGCCCAGCAGGGGCGCGGGGGGCTGAGTGCCCATGCTCTCTCCCCTCTTTCAAGCAGGTTGTCTGTCTCCCCAGGACCCGGCTTTCCAGGCAGATGCCAGCTGGGCACCCGGCTGCAGTCAGTCTGGAACTGCCCCTGGGCGGCCTCGAGTCTCCAGTTGCAAGGACTTCTCGGCTTCCTGGCAGCAGGCGGCATCCATCAAGGCAGAGGAACTCTCGGGTGTGTGCCTCTCAGAGCGGCTTGGTGGTCGGGCCCTGAGGGTCCACAGCTAGGCCGCTCTCAGTTCCAGCCCTGGCTCTTGCTTGCCACCTGACTTAACCGCTCCCGGCCTCTGTTGACGCATCCATCAAATGGGCCTGGTTCTGTCACACATCTAGTTGAGTGGCTGCAAGGCTTCAAAGCAGTTATTTTCCACGAAGAGCTTCACACAGGGCCTGGGCCGCGGAGAGCGCTCCAGGCGTGATAACCATTAGGCTCTTGTGTCATCATGCGGGGTGGTTTTTCCTGGAACATGGTAAGCACCGGGTAAGCGGCAGCTGGCGGTTTGTGTTTCGTAGCCTTGTTAGCGTGAGTCGGGGCCTGGTTTCCGTGCCAGCCGACGGGGGACCAGGGCTGGGCCTGTGTCTCGTTTTGTGTCCTTTCCCCTACTCCCAGCGCCCCCGTGGAGCCAGTGCCCAGAGCAGGTGTCCCTACCCTTGCTCCTCGTGAAAATCCCGAGTCCCTGGAAGGGAATCACTGATGAATCCATCTGTTAATTAATTGGACCAGCAGGGAACAGCTCAGTAACTGTATTGGCTAAATTAGCATCACTGTGCACGTGCACGGGGGGTGCTGAGAGGTGATGAGCTGACTCAGGTTGATGGTGAAGACCAGGGCCAAGTGGGCAGTGTGGGGGTGGCACGCAGGGGCCGACCACAGGCCTGGCCTGTGGCTGAAGGCAGGGTGATGGTCCCTAAGGCTAAAAGGATTGAAGAAGTGGCACCCATTCTGGAGGACCAGCGGCCCGAGTGTTGGGGCCCCCGGAAGCACGCGGCCTGGCAGGGATGGCGAGTTGCCTGCACGGCCCATACTGAGTCGTGAAGGAATGAGGAGGTCAAAGGCCCCTGTCTAGGAATGAGAGCAGTTGCCCGAGCATCCATTCTTCCTGGGTGTGCAGGGGACGTTTGGGAACACCACCTAAGACCTGGGAGGGAAAGTCGGAGGAGCGGGGCAGGTGGGTAGGCCCCAAAGTGCTGGCTGAGGATGGGGAGAGGCAGTGAGCGTGCTGCTGGTCCTCTGGGGGCATGGGGACGCGGGGGGACCCCGAGACCATAGGACGGCACTGCCCAATAGAACTTTCTGCAGTGGTGACGACGGTCTTTCTCTGCGCCGTCCAGCATGGTAGCCGCTGGCCACTTGTGGCTTTCCAGCAGCCACAGCGTGGCCAGTAGACCGAGGGACTGGATTTTTAATCGTATTTCATTTTCATTAAGTTGAATGTAAGTAGCCACGTGGGGCTAGGGACGTGGGGCCTGGGCGGCACAGCTTTGGGCCGTCCACCGGGGGGCAGTTCTAAAAGCCAGTCGGTTCCTCCCTGGCTCGTTTTTCTCGTTTTTCTCGGCAGCTCCGAGGAGCTCCCGTGCCTCCCTTCCTTTAATGACAGGTGGTGGGGAGCATGCGTGCTGTCGCGAGCCTGAGCCTGGGAGGCTGCGGCAAGCAGCAGAGCAGCCCCATCACCGGGAGGCGTGCTTCCAGCACGTTCTGAGTCACGCCTCTCCCGGTGAGGGACACACTCCCGGTGACAGCTTGTCTCCCGTGGAGTTGCCGACAGGCTCTGCTTTCCCAGGCCGGAGAACCCCGGGCGTCTGCGGTCGTCTCTGCCGTGGGAGCAGTTGCCGGAGAGATGGCGGGTGTTGCCCAGGTAACGTCCCCTCCCTGACAAGCAGAGGGTGAGGACGGCAATGGAGTGACTGACTGTGCCACCCGGGAGGCAGGAAGCTTTTCCTGCTGGCTCTGTTGTCTCGGGAGCTGGCGGGGCTGAGTCACGGATGCCAGGAGTCCTCCCAAGTTCCACCTGCCCCGAGCCACTCACTCCTGTCCCTTGGTAGGTGATAAGAAGGTAGCTGTTTAGCCAGCAGCGGGGCTAGGTGCCTTGTATATGTTATCTCACGGGAGAGCCACGGGAGCCTTTGGCAGCAGTTAGCCTGGCCCCGCGTTGCGGTTGAGGCAGCTAGGGTACGAGTAACATACTGTGAGTTCCGTGCGCACTGGGACCTGTCTGCTTCGCTCACCGTGGGGATCCTTAGTACCGAACACAGCGCTTGGCACATCGTGGGAATTTTTGATGAATGATTGGACAGATGGTGCCTGGATGCCGGGAAGGACGGATGAGTGGGTGGATGGATGGTGACAAAGGTGGATGGCTTGGGTACACGGGTGGCCAGGTGAATGGGTGAAGTAGAGCTTAGATTTCTACTAAGTCTACTGTTGAAAAACCTGCACTCTTAACCACTAAGCAGTGCTGTCTCCGGCTTTGTCTGCTGCCCTCCTCTGCCTGCCTAGGTTGAGACTTCTTCTTAAACACTCTAATTGAGATGTAACTTACACACCTTAAGATTCACCAATCAGAAGCGCATAATTCAGTGATTTTAGTTAATTTATAGAGTAGCGCGACCATCACCACAGTCCAGTTTCAGAATATTCGCGTCATCCCAAAAGATTCCCTGGTGTCTGTATGCAGTCCAATCCCTGTTGCCGCCTCCCAACCCCACTCAGTGACTCTTCCACTTTGTGTCTCTATGAATTTGCCTTTTCTAGACATTTCATGTAAAAGGAATCACACAGGATGTGTTTTGCTCCTGGCTTCTTTGACTTAGCATCATGTTTGTAAGGCTTGCCCGTATCGTAGCACATCTGAGTAGATCCATCCTTCTTCTTTTTTTTTTTTTAAATTTTTTTAACGTTTTATTTACTTTTGAGAGAGACAGAGACAGAGTGCGAGCGGGGGAGGGGCAGAGAGAGAGGGAGTCACAGCATCCGAAGCAGCAGAGCCCGACGCGCGGCTCGAACTCACGAACCGTGAGATCACGACCTGAGCCAAAAGAGCCACCCAGGCGCCCTGATCCATCCTTCTCTTATTGCAAACACTGCTCCATTGTCTGGATAGACCACCTTTTTGCTTATCTGTTCATCAGTCGATGGGCATTCGGGTCATTTCCAGTCTGAGGTGATTATGAATAATGCTAGGGACACGCATGTACGTGTCTTTCCGTCGAGTCTGTTTTTATTTCTCTTGGGTAGATTTCTAGCAACAGAATTGCTGGGTCATAGGACAAATGTATGCTTCATGCTTTAAGTAACTATCAGACTGCTTTCCAGTGGTGCTGTCCTCGTGTGCAGTGCCATCGGCAGTGTGCATGGGTCCCGGTTCCTCCACATCCTCACCAGCACCGGGTGTCGTCCTTCTGGTTACAGCCAGCCTGGCGGGAGTGAAGTGACGTCTCTTTGTCTCCCCGGTGGCTCACGACGCTGAGCCATTTTCTGCACACTTATAGACTGCACTTGACCTTTTCAGCCAGGGGTTGGCAAGCTTTTTCTCTAAAGGGCCAGATAGCAAATATTTGGGGCTTTGCAGGGAACGTTGGATTGCTGTCCCATGTTCTTTGGGGTTTTTTTCTTTCGCAACCCTTAAGACCATTCTTGGCTTCCTTGCACAGAAAGAAGCAGGGGGCTCGGTTTGGGCCCCCTGCTGCACTTTGCTAATCCCTGCTTTAAGCCCCTCCCAGAGAGCTCTGGGGCCCGTGACCAAAGAATCCGGTGGCCACGCTGGACATGGCAAGATGTCACCCACCCATCCTGGTGAAGGGGCTCAGTGGGAGGATCATACCGCAAAGCCAAGGGCCAGGCTCCTGGGAGCCTGGGAGTCAGGGCTCCAGAGGTGTCCCTGTCCCAACCACACTGTGATTCATGACCAGATGAGCTCATTGGAGTTTTGGGGGATGAAACCTGCTAATTTATCACCACAGCAGAATGAATGGGTCCCTGTGGGTCCTGGGTAGGCTTCCCTCTGCCCTGGAGCTGCCCTGTCCCAGAGCCAGCGGCCTGTCTAACCCCCATGACCGTGATTTCACAGCCCCACTGTCCACCTGCTGCCCCCACCCACCGCCTTCCCACAGCTCCTCCCCCACCGCCCTGACCGCCTGGCCTCGGGTTCTCCAAGCCTCTTGTCACTGAATGCCACCAAGCATTCTTGAACCCCCTCCAATCACCGTGTCTCTCGGTAAATCTCTCTCCTCTCCACTGTCTGCACTGGCCCCGATGGACATGGATAGAAAGAGAGAGACCTCTGGAATTAACCAGAGTCGATTTTGACTCCTGAACCGACCCTTTCTAGCAGTGTGACCTTGGGTCCTGAACTCACGCCTCTCTGGCCGTGAGAGTCGTACGTGTGAGCAGGACACTGGAGGCTACAGCACAAGGTTGCGGGTGCCCCTCTGAGCCACCGCACTCTGAAGGCTGCTCACCGGGACCGCGCGTGGCTCTGCCTGGGGGCACGTTCCTCTCTGGCTGCGAGAGCAGTTTGTCCACGGTGCGGGGCCCTGGACAAGAGGTGTCCAGAGAGTGGGCGGGCAAATGCAGCGTCCTCGCTCCCTGGGGGAGGGGAGCGGGGAGCACTGTCTCCTCAAGCTCCCACGCGATTCACAGCGGGTCCCACAGCGGCCCAGTCGTAATGCTTGGTGGTGCCCCATTAGTGACTGCTTCTTCCTCCACACCTTGCACCGATGTGCCCCGCACCGCCTCTCAAGTCAAGAAGCCATCTGCACTTGGGTTCTTGTCTTAGGGTCCGCTCTGGGGGCTGCTTGGCCTGCGGCAGGTCCTCGGCTCCCCGGGTCACGGTGAGGATGGAGAGAGCTGATTGATGCCCAGGAATGCCTAGTGCCTGGTGGGTAGCGCGAGCTCATTACACTTTGGCCCTTGTCACGAGCCCTGGGACCCTCTGGTTTTGAATGCAGCTTCGGCCTCTGTGACCACAGGTGCTGGGGACGCCCACTGAGCAAGGGCTCCGGTGCCTGGGGACTCACAAGAGAGTGTCACCCTTCCCCGCTATGGAGGGGGTGTGTCGGCAGGCCCCGGGCTGGTGCTACCCCGTGGGCCCTCTTGCCCGGACCTTGCTACCTCGGGGTCTCAGTGATGTCTGAGTGTGGAGAGCCGCGGGCGGTCCTCACGGCCACCTACCCCCACACGCTGGCTGTATCTGGCAAAGTTCCGGCGGGTGGGGTGGAACAATGCTCACCAAAGATTAATGATAGCTATTTCTAGGTTGTGGGATTTTGGAGGCCTCTTTTCACTTATCCCCTTCTTTGTGCGTTTCAGCATGGTTTAAATTGCTTACAACGAGCAGGCATCGTTTTCACGAAAAGAATGAAGTCATTATTCTTTCAAAGGTAAATAGCTTGCAGCTGATGCGAAGATAGGGCCCTTACAGCTCAGACCGTATTCACATCTAGGATCTGCTGTGGGAACACATGAATGTGCATCGTGTGGTTTTCTTTGGGGCTTGATACACGGTGAGTTTCCGTGACCATTTCACAGTCACTTAAAAAGCAAGCAGTTCTCTGGGTACGGAGCAAACCCACAGCGTCCAGGACTCGGAGGGGCCTTCGTCTTTCGGGGGCGGATCGGGTTCTTGCCTTGGGAAGCGTCTCCACGGCTTTAGACTTGGGGAACTTTGGCTCTGCACAGACCAGGCGGTGCGGAGGTGGTGCCTAGCTGACGGTAACTAGGCCCGAGGCTGGTTACCGGCCCAGGGAGGCCTCCGGGAACCGGCTGTGTCTCGTCATTAAAGTCCTGGGATTCACTAAGTCCTCACTGTCACCGTCACCCCCACCGACCGCCTGTGTTCACTGAACGTCCGCCCCTGACAGCTCGCCGCAGCGTCTTCCAGTCCTTAGAGCATCTGCAGTGATTGACAAGTCCGTGTTTCAGGGGGTTCCTCTGCCTGCCGCCCCTCGGAGAGGCATCATCGCTCCCTGGTTCTTGATGAGGCGTGGTGACTGCCAGACCACAGCCGGACCAGGAGGGAGAATAAAGGGCAGGCAGGTGGAAGACGGGGTACGGGGACCAGCCATGCTGATTTGCTAAAGAAAGATCCGGGCTGACGAGGGAAACAGACTTTGGTGTGAGTTCGCTTTGTGGGTGATGGTGGTGGTGATGGGGCCTGATGAGCAAGTAAGAGACCAGAAAATCGTGGAGTTTGGGAACAAATGGGAGGAAGAAAGTAGAGATCCTATTTGTACCGCTGGGGTTGTGCATTTCATCCTCTTTTTCCAAAGAGACGAGTTATGTACCCGGGTTCCCTTTTTGTTGCCAGTGGCTAATTCTGTTTGGACTCTGCCTGTGCATGTAACTGCGTACAGAGGGCGGACCATCGTGGGTCCAGAATTTGTCAAAGTCACACCCTGAAAGAGGCTGCAAAGTATTTTCCTACCTGATTTATGGAAGAGGAACTGAGGCTCAGTAGGTGACATGCTTCATAGAACCGGGCCTGCCTGAGTCCAAAGTCTGCCTCCTGTGCCATGGCGAGGCCTCACCCAGCACAGTTAACTCAGGTTGGTAGGGAGCACATCCCCAGATACTTCCTTGAAAGTGCTGGGTTCCAAGATCACTTTGTAATTTATAACTTAGGAACGAAAGGGTCAGGGAGACCCCCGGCGGCCTCAGTGGGGGACCCTGACCTCCTCCCTCCCCACTCCTTCATTCAGACTCTGGCTCAGAGACTGTGACTCGTCACCCCAGCTGGCTGCTTGGTGCGGTGACACTAAACTTAGGTTTTCCCCAGGGAGCAGAGCACTTAATGAAGGAGTTCATCCAGGGGGAGAGTCCCAAGCCAGGGCAACAGTGGGGCCGGCAGCTGCCGGGGCCGGGAGGCACTTTGGCTGGGACCTCCGCCTTCCGAGGGCTGCTGTTTCCATGATGTCAGAGAGGCGGGACTCACTCCGCCTCACATCGAGGGAGACAGCAGCCCGTGCCCCAGTTCTTCTCCGCTTTGGACGCAGCCCCGAGCAAAGGTGAGGATATGCTTCGCCCCACTCACCAGGTGGAAACTGAGGTCCGCTTTGTGGTTCTCGGGGGCCTCCGGGCTTGTCACCACCTGGCCAGCGTTGAATACCTGGCCACAAGCCTGTCTGTCCTTTTTCTTAGCTGGACTCCACTCTCCAGAGGGACCTCTTAGGGTCGGGATGAGTAGAAACAGTACCTCCAACGCAAAGAAAGCCTCTCTCTGGACCCCCGAATGCTTCCTTCCACCCTCCCTGCGTGTGAAAACTTAGGGAATACGTTTGGGAGAAGACGTGATCTGAAAGAGAAATCACTTTGTTGTTTTTTTAAGTCATCGGAAACAGTGTGGAGATTTCTCAGCTAGTGTTCGGAAGGCCTGTCTGCAAACATCGCCTGTGACCCTGGGCAGGGACTTCTCCTTTCTCTGCGAGTCAGTTTCCCACGGGAGGGTTGGTCCACACGGGCAGTTTCTCGGGCCTTGTACCTGCTAGGGCATCTATTTCTCTGATCAGCTGGTGTCCTCTTCCACCATCAGAATATCAATAACATGTTTGTGTCTCTTTCTCCCTCCCGACCAGAAAAAGATTTACAAATATAAGAAAGTGCTGAGTAACCCAAGCCGTTGGGAAGTTGTCTTGAAGGAGATCCGAACTCTGGTGGACATGGCCCTGACATCCCCCCTGCAGGATGACTCCATCAACCAAGCCCCACTGGAAATCGTCTCAAAACTGCTCTCAGAGGTAAGACGTGCCCCCTGCTTGATTCTGCACACCCCACCCCCACCCCCTCTGCCGAGCACCAACGCTGTGCCGGGCAACAGAATCGGACTTGAGTTTGTATCATCTGCCCATTGTGGGCCGTCCCGGGGGTGTGGCAGGGGGAAGGGGCAGTGGTGACCACCCTGCCATGCCCCACGACCGAAGCTGGGGGGACTAGCCTCGGGCCTGACGACAGGCTGGTGGTGATGATGGCAGCAGATTTCAGGAGCTTCCAGTTTTTCCCGAGCCAGAGCACATCGGTGAAGCCCCCAGACTGCCCTGCCTTCCTGCCGGCCCCCCCGCCACCCGTCTCCACCTTGCCCTGCCCTGGCCTGCGTCAGCTGCACGGGTCCAAGCGGCTGTCGCTTTCTGCCTCCACGACCCCCCAGAGCCTCAGAAAACCCACTCTGCTGTGCCAGGCAGTCCCCCGGTAGGGTGCGTGCCATGTGGGCATTGGAACAAAGACAAGCCCCCACCCCCCTGGAGCTCACGTTCCAGCAGGGATGCAGACAGGAACGTGGGGGCTCAGCCAGAGCCAGCCGCGCCATTCGTGTGTAGGCGAGGGCTACTTGGGGACACGCTGTGACTCCGGCCCGGGCACTCTTCTCCGCGCTCCACAAATACTAAAGCTGTCTCGTTTGTTTGCCTGCCTGGGCCCCTGGGGACGCTGGTGTTGATGACTCCCGGTTTGAACTTTCCACGGCCCCAGGGCAGTGCCTCGGTCCCCCTTCCCTGGGAGTGGCCCCTGGTTCCTTCTAGAAGCACAAGCCCCTTGCTGCCTGGAGCCACCCCTTTCCCCGCAGACCCAAGCTGATTGCTGCCCATCAGTCCAGGAAACTGGCCCGGGCCTTCTTCCATGTCTGCTATTTGAGCAGAGGACCCCTTTCCCTGGAAGGAAGTACGGCAAGAGGTAGAGGGTGGGCTGCAAGGACGGTGGCAGGTAGAGGAACAGAAGACGTGCCCTCGGGCGTGCGACAGCTTCATTTCGCAGAAGAGCAGAGACTCACGCTCTGAAATGCATCACAGTCAAGGCCTGGAATTGGAGGCCAGGCCGGGTGCTGTATGTGCAACCTGAAATCCCGGCTTCCCGCCTGAGCAGGGGAAGGGCCCCAGCAAGCAGGCCCGAGGCTGGCCGCTCACTGCGAGTACGCGCCTGCTGTGTGGCGGCCGGCGTCAGGTGCCCTGCAGCACGGCATCTCGTGTCGTACGGTCTCCCCTGAGACGTGGGCCTTGTTGTCTCCGTTGTACAGATGGGGAAACTCAGGTCCAGAGACACTGGAACACCTGAGCAAGTGGTGGGGCTGCAAATTCCACGTTGGGGCTTGCTCTCCCTGCAAGACCACCTGCCCGTCCCTCCTGCCCCGCCAGTCCCGGCCACCACCACACCGTCGTTGACATCAGGTTCGCTGTCAGGACGATGGGGAAGGCGGCCGACGGGCACTGTCGCCAACCTCTGGCGGCGTTAATGTCACATGTGACCGCGCACCCGTGGGCCTTTGCATCGCTTCTCAGGCACCTGATCCCCAAGTGCTGGGGTGGGAAAAGATAAAATCATTTAAAGAGGAAAAAAGGGAAGAAGCTTGCATTTGCTGTATACCTACTGTGTGTCGGGCAAGGGGTCAGTATGACTCACCATGTCTGACTGGTAAGAGCTGTTGTTTGGTAAGGGACAGAGCTGGACAGAGCTGTGCCCGGGCAGCATCCCCCCGAGTAAGGCTTGACGCCTCCCTGAGTGACACTCAGGCTCTGTCACGACCACTTTGGCAGGCATTTAGTGCTGATACTTAGCATTTCTCCAGGGACCCTGCAGGGTAAGTACTAAAGGTACAGACGAGTAAACAGAGGCTCCAAGAGGTTGTCACCTGCCCAGGGTCACTTGGATAAGTGCCATTTTTATTGCCATAGGTGGTAGTCATGACCTTGACCTTAACCACTCTCAGCTTAAGGGTCTAGGAGGATGGGTGGAAAGACAAACAAATCCTTCCTCCTCCTTGCCCTTTCTTGTGTAGATTATATGGGCTAGCTTATTTGCCTGTTCTCTTTACTCAAGTTGTCTCCGGGGTCTCCTTCTACGAGGCTCCAGGTGTCACCAAGCCAACCAGGAGGTGGGCAGGATCCCCAAGGAGGGGGTGGAGGGGCTGTTAGTTCTGCGAAAGGACTGCCCATCCGCTGGCCAGACAGAGCCGCATCCCTGACCTCCCGGGCTTTTGTTGACTTGAGTGTGTGGAGAGGCTGCTCAGTTTGGGGTTCAGGTGTCCCCTATGATTCAGTGGCCGTTTTCAGTGAGTGCTCTCCACCCAGGGTTGAAAATGGCCTTGGGAGAGAGAAGTGTCCCTGCGGAACAGCACAGGCCACCACCAGTGACGGGGACAAAGAAATCAGCATCTGTATTTACCGAAGGCTCTTCCTGGGAAGGTGCACAGGTGCAGTGAGGAACGGACTGAGCCCTTCAGAGCTGTCCACCACGGCCCGAAGGATGGGACTGGCCCTTGCTTGGGCTGAGCACCATAGCTCAGTGGTTAGAGATGCAGGTTTTAGGGGGGCACCTGGGTGGCTTAGTCTGTTAAGCATCTGACTCTGGATTTTGGCTGAGGTCATGATCTCACAGTTTGTGAGATCGAGCCCCAGCATTGGGCTCCTTGCTGACGATGCAGAGCCTGCTTGAGATTCTTTTTCTCCCTCTTTGTCTCTGCCTGTGCCCTTCCCTGCACATGTGTGCACTTTCTTCTCTCCCTCTCTCTCTCTGTCTTTCTCGCTCTCTCTCAAAGTAAACTTTTATAAAAAGAGAGGGGCACCTGGGTGGCTCAGTCGGTTAAGCGTCTGACTTCGGCTCAGGTCATGATCTCACGGCTCGTGGGTTCGAGCCCTGCGTCGGGCTCTGTGCTGACAGCTCGGAGCCTGGAGCCCACTTCGGATTCTGTATCTCCCTCTCTCTCTGCCCCTCCCCCACTCGTGCTCTGTCTCTCAAAAATAAAGAAACATTAAAAAAAATTTTTTTTTTTGAAGAGAGAGATGCTGGGGCGCCTGGGTGGTTCAGTCAGTTAAGCATCCAACTTCGGCTCAGGTCATGATCTCACAGCTCATGAGTTCAAGTCCCATGTCGGGCTCTGTGCTGACGGCTCAGCCTGGAGTCTGCTTCAGATTCTGTGTCTCCCTCTCTCTCTGCCCCTCCCCTGCTCACATACTGTCTCTCTCTCTCTCAAAAATAAATAAAGATTTAAAAAAAATTGTTTTATAAATGAAGAGAGAGATGCAGGTTTTGGCATCAGGACAGAGAGGGTGAAACCCACACCCCACTGTCTCTTACCTGTGCTCCTGAGTCAGCTGCCGCACTGCGTGAGACTCTGGTAGCTCATCTGTGGACAGGAAAGCAGGAAAAGCATCGTAAGAAAGAAGAAGGATGTGGGATGAGGGTTACAGAGTGCACTCGCACTGCCTGAGGCATAGTGAGCTGTCTTTGTCAGTCAGGAGGAAAGACCAAAGCCACGTTTCCATCCACCCTGGGCGGAAAAATTATTGATGTTTAATCATCTGCCATAAATGGGCTGCTCAGACTCCACCAATGTCCAAAAAAGAAAAAGCCTTTGGATTCCAAAAGACATCCTTCCACCTTCCGTGTGTTCCTGGATTCTAAGCCCGAGGGCCTTGCTGTCTCCATGGGAACCCGGGGACTTGAGGAGGCAGACATTGCCCCGGCCGGGTTCCAAGGCTGTCTTCACCCTTTGGGCAAATCCACGGCCCAATGGCTTTTCTTTTGTTTCACCTGCTTGTAAATGCCAGATACCCTGATGCTCCTTAAACGTGATGCCAGGTGGTGCGCATGGTGGGGCTGTTTCTAGAACCCAACAGCCATCGATCTTGCCAGTTCACTGTCCGGTGAGACGGCATGTTACCGGGGGCCAAACGCGGCCCTATTAGGAAATCTGAACCGACACCAGGTAGAACCCATTCCACCAAGAACAAACAGGTGAAACCGAACACCACACGAAACTAGGAAAGAAGACAGTAGTGACCGTTTCTGGTTTCTCCCATGATTTCTCATTTATCGCGTGATCATTCCTTCCCTCATTCACATACGCACAGGATGGTGGTAACAGGTACCAGCTGGGTAAGAAGATCCCGCATTGGGGAGGGAAAAAACCCTAAAATTTAAACAAGCTTAACGCATTCCACTTAATATTATTTTTGCAAGTTAATCGCTGGCATTTGAATTTAGCTAAACCACGTTTGGCCAACTCATGGAAGACCATTCTTCCCTGGGAACCTAGCTGGAAAGCTGCTGTGATAATATGTATGTGCCGCTCTTATGCCTGGTACACAGCCAAGATTCCAAAGTCTGTTTATGTGTTTACTGTGAACCTGCCTCCTGGCTCCCCAGTGGCATCTACATGAGCAGCACCAAGCGTGCGGTTAGGTCTGTCTGTATACCCTCTCACTGAAGCCCACAGAGGATCCCTATTTATGGGAGAAGAAACCGAGTCTCACCGAGGAGCCAAGGTCGCATAACTCACGAGGGGTGAAACCGGGACTGGAAACGCAGTTCCCCCCCCCCCCCCCAAAGCCATGCTTTCCTCCCTTCCCGACCAATCCTGTGAGGGGCTTCTGATCTGTTTAAGTAAGAAAAGTGACCATTGCTCGCTGAGATGCTGAAAGCGTTTTTCACCGGTTGGACCTTTGAGATGTAAATGTTCCGTTTTATTAATGTCAGTGTTTCTGTTTTGTTTTGTCTCCCTCCTGCGCTCTCCATTCAATCCCTCAGAACACAAACTTGACTACCCAGGAGCATGAGAACATCATTGTGGTAAGTCTCTCCGGACCCTTCTCCCTCTGTCCACCTCTTGGGGCCCACAGTCCTTCCCCCCCCCCACCCCGATCTGAGTGCATTCTCGGAAGCACGTGTGATCTACCAGCATGGCGACCTTACTCAGTTTTGTCTTTTCTGTCAAGCCAGACGAGTCTGCTTCCTGCCTTTGCACATTTCAGAGCCCCAATTGATTGGGGAAGGGGGATGTAATTATCAGTCGTTGAGGTTTGTAGCAAATGTGTCTTAATCGCCTCCTCCTTCCCGAGTGTGCCGCAGGGAGTTGAAGGCAGGAGATGGCAGACAGTGTATAATGTATTCAGAGGCATAACCCTATTAGCTGAAAGGTAAGCATTCTCTTTCTTGCCCCAGGACAGATCTCCTAATTAATCCACAAATAGAACCTGGATTTAATTCCCTCTGACACGCAAAGTGGGGTAATATTTTCTAGGACTTGACTGTGATGTAAGCATCTTTGGCGTAAAATCTCTTCCTGGGTGATTTTAAGCTATGAAGTGTGACTCTCACTAGAGAGAAGAGAGAAATGAGGTTGCACCTGCCGGATGCCAAGCACCGATCTGTGTATTTGAATCTGTGCATAACTAAGACCGTTCCTGTTCCCGAGACGTTCATCGTCTGTTGTAGGAAGACACGTAGATCACTGCACAAATAGAGGCTTGTAGTATAGAGAGTGGAGTGATAAGCTCACCCGGGAGAGAAGCCACTGTGGCTTCTTGGAGACAGCAATGTCTGAGTTGGGTTTTGAGGGATCAGTAGGAGCTTGCCAGATGAGGGGCTCCTGGGTGGCTCGTTCGGTTCAGCGTCTGACTCTTGATTTCGGCTCCGGTCATGATGTCACAGTTGTGGGACCGGGCCCCACATCAGGCTCTGTGCTGAGCGTGAAGCCTGCTTCAGATTCTCTCTCTCCCTCTCTCTCTGCCCCTCCCCTACTCACATGTGTGATGACCGTCCACTCAGCCTCTGTCAAAATAAGTAAACTTAGTAATAATACATTAAAAAAAAAAAAAAAAAGGAGTTTGCCAGATGGCAAGACAGAGTAAAGCAGAGTAAAGGCCTTCCTGAGAGACTAAATAAAATGTGCACAGAGACGTAAAACAACATGCTCTATTCTGGAAACATCAGCATTGCTGGAGCATACAGCATAAGGAAGTAGGGAAGCAGAACTTGAAACGGAAGTGGGAGGCCAAGCTTGGTGTGCACAGAAAGGACATTCGCCTGGGCCAGAGGTCCTGTGGCTGCAGCCTTTGAAACAAGGACAGCATGCCAGACTCCGTGCCCCCCTGAATTATGGTTTCATGGGCCCTCCCCCTTGGCGCTGGCAGGCCCCGCCTGGAGAATCCCCTTCCTCACTCCAGCTGTGTGGGCACCCAAAGAGGTGAGGCCTAGACTGTTTATTGTGGAGAATAAAGGCAGCAGCTTCTGTGCAGCCCCAGCTAGTATCTGGCACACTCAGTGGGTATTTGCTAAAAATGTAGAGTTTTTTTTTTTTTATTTTCCTGTGCTCCACCCTGACCACTCATTGCCTTCTCTTGCCAGAACAGGGGGGATGTCGACCTGGGCACCCGCCCCCCCCATCCCCTACCACCACCTTTCTCTGGCATATTATTAACTAATAAACTCGTTGAAAAAACACTTGTCAACATGTAAGTGCAAGTATGTGCCGAAAACTCTGTGCCACAGGCTCAGTGCCACCATTGAGGGATTTACCGTGTGCTGGGAGAACCCGGCAGGTCAACAGACAATCAAGAAATAACATGGTCGGGGGTTGAGATTTGTTTGGAGTGTTAGTGGGGCACAGAGGGCAGGCACCTGACATCCTCTGCCAGTGAGGGTACTGGGAGGAGGATGACGGAGGGCTTCTAGGAGGAGGTGAGCAAACCGGATCTTAAAGGATGGGTAGGCAGTCCAGGCAGAGGGCCCAGCACGAGAAAGGCAGAGCAGGGAGGCGCTGGCTGGAGGAGAAGCAGGCAGGGACCTGGGCGCCGGGGAAGGAGCCGGTGTCTTCCTCTCCCTGCTGGCGATAACTATGGGTCCCACTTCAGCCCTGGAAGAAGGGTGAGGGCTTTGGACTGGGGACGAGCCTGGGAAAAGAATTTTGATCTGAGAGATGCAGACTGTTTTTACCCAGCTAATTTGGCTGGGCTGACCCCTTAATTGGGCTGGGCTAAGCTCCCCTGCTCAGCAGGCATGCCTGAGAACAGAGGAGAATGTGATCTGCGGTCTGACCCCCAGCCCTGCGTTTTACAGCCTGCCTCGCAGTGTTCTTTGTCACCAGCGCCCTTATCATTATTGGGAAGTCTCCTTTCGTTCCAGAGATTACATTATCTGATTTGACCCGTGGGCAATTAGTTTTCTCCCACTGGGGCTTGGTATTTTTTTATGTGATCGTTTTCATAAATACTCTCACGAGTAACTTGAGTTGGTCTTACTCGGTCCATCTGGGGTCAGGCATCTGTGCAGTAGGTAGGTGTTGACTGCAGCTGGCACGTCACTGGACGCATGTCGACCCACAGTCCGAACCGCAACTGGGGTCCCACGTGCTAGTGAGGAGTGGAGGCTTGGAGCTGAATGTGAGCTCACGCTCAGAGCTGGTGCAGACCCTGGGCCCGCCCCATACGAGCTGTGACCTTGGGCAAGTAACGGGAGGACTTCTGCTTTTATTTTGTTTTATTTTATTTTATTTTATTTTATTTTATTTTATTTTATTTTATTTTATTTTATTTCATTTTTTTTTAATTTTTTTTTCAACGTTTTTTATTTATTTTTGGGACAGAGAGAGACAGAGCATGAACGGGGGAGGGTCAGAGAGAGAGGGAGACACAGAATCGGAAACAGGCTCCAGGCTCCGAGCCATCAGCCCAGAGCCCGACGCGGGGCTCGAACTCACGGACCGCGAGATCGTGACCTGGCTGAAGTCGGACGCTTAACCGACTGCGCCACCCAGGCGCCCCTTATTTTATTTCATTTTATGGGGAGCCTGGGTGGCACAGTCGGTGAAGCGTCTGACTTTGGCTCAGGGCGTGATCTCACGGTTCGTGAGTTCGAGCCCCGCGTCAGGCTCTGGGCTGACAGCTCGGAGCCTGGAGCCTACTTCAGATTCTGTGTTTCCCTCTCTCTCTCTCTCTCTGACCCTCTCCTGCTCACACTCTGTCTCTCTCTCTCTCTCAAAAATAAACATGAAAAAATTTATTTTATTTTATTTTAAATATTGTTATTTTTTTATTTTTCTTTAACATTTATTCATTTTTGAGAGACAGAGACAGAGCATGAGTGGGGGAGGGGCGGAGAGAGAGAGGGAGACACGGAATCCGAAGCAGGCTCCAGGCTCTGAGCTGTCAGCCCAGAGCCCGATGCAGGGCTCGAACCCATAAACTGTGAGATCGTGACTGGAGCCAATGTCGGACGCTTCACCAGCTGAGCCACCCAGGCGCCCCTAAAATATTATTTAAAAATACCTTTGCAAATATTCCATGAGTATAATTTCATTAAAAAAAGAAGAAGAAAGGAAAGGATTTCACTCCATCCCAGTGTCCTCTTCAGAGACGGCACCTGGGACTTTCGGGTGACAGCAAACCCACACAGACAGACAGGGTTGTGGCTTTGTGTTTTCAGCATTAATGATGTGATGCTACACGTGTTGTCTCAGAGATGCTTTTGAGTCCTTTCATGCTTATCTGCCACAAGGTTTCTGGCCTCAGTATTAGTGAAAGTTGGGGACGGATCTTTCCTTGTGAGGTACCTGTCCTCTGTGGCCTCAACCCACTAGATGCCCGTAGCCCTTCCCGGTCGTGATGATCAAAAATGTGTCTCCGGACATGCCAACATCCCTTGGGAGGCAGAGTCAACCCTGGTTGAGAACCACTGGCCCACCCAGTCCTTTCTTTCTACTGGCTCTAGAATATTTTTATTTAACCAGATGGCCATTCAGATCACTTTCAGCTAACTTGACATAGTAAGCCTCAGTCTCCTCATCTGTGAGATGGGTATGGCAACAATGCCTTTCTTCCAGGGCTGCCGGGAAGAGTCAGTGAGCTAATGTTCCTGACATGCTCAGCGGAGGACTAGGTTTATGGAAAGAGTCCACAGAAATCTAAGCGCTTTTGATTAATCATACCTTTTGAAATGATCATAACTCTGTGACCAGGGCAGGCCTTGTAGCCTCCCTGACCCTCTGTCTCTTCATCTGTACGAAAGGAAATAACTCCCACTTGACCTCACAGAGTTGTGATGAGGATCGAATGAGGTAATAGCCGTGGAGGCACAGAGCCCACACCTCACGCCCACTCTGGGCACTTAAATCCTTTCCACTCCTTTATTCCTTGACTCGTTCCCGAGAAAGAGGGGCCTGGCACGATTGAAGAGCTTCAGCCTTGTCTGTGGTACCTCCTCCCGGAGCCGGTCCAAGAGCAGGGTGTGGGGAGCAGGGGCATCCGGGGGGCATGGGGGCAGGCACAGGAGAGCCCCCACATAGCAGGCTGAGCACTGAACTTCTGGAAATGAGAGCAGAGCCAGAACCGTGGGCTGAGATCACGCTGGTGGTTTCGTTGTCTTTCGCTGCCCCGTTTCTCCTTCAGTGTGATTCCTGTCACCAGACAGGGCTGTTTATTTCCCGGTCGTGTGGAGGGCCGGGACTGAGAAGTCGCGTGGTGAATAGCTTAGCCTCCTGAGTCACCAACATGGGTTCACACTCTGGCTCCCCCGTGTTCTGACTGTGCCACCTCGGGCAGCAGACTCAATCTCTGGGAAAAAAGGCAAGACCCACACCCACCTCCCAGCACACGGTGAAGATCGCCATGGGCACGGTCAGCACAGAGCCCAGCACGGGGGTTACCCAGAACGGCACCTGCTGCTGTGGGTATTACTGTTGGTCTGTGACCGTTGTCGGTCGGCGGTTTGTGGTCCGTGTGGCTGGGGTGGGGGAGACCGTGACAAGATGACGGGCTCAGCCTCGCGGTCAGTGAGGTGCCCACCTACCCTGCCCCACACTGCCTGGGAGAACTTTCTGCCCTGGTGGAGGTATTCACTGGCTTCGTGTGACTACTGAGCCCTTGAAACATGGTTCACGCAACTGGGGAACTACGTTTTTTATTTTATTTCACTTAAAATCATTAATTTTATGTCAGTTAAAGTCTGAGTGGTCACATGTGGCTAGTGGCTACTTTTAGACCGTGCGGCCCTAGGCAGATAAGACCCGGGGCCTAATCACCAGCCGTTTGCCAACCTGGCTCGTGGTGCCACCAAGGAGAACCTCAGTGTCCGTGACTTACTCGTTCACAGAGGTGCGTTCACGTAGCTGGCCGAGTAACTGCCATCTTTTATTGGCCTCCAGTTACACTGCCTCTCCCTGATGGTCCCAGGCCAAGCGGAAGACCTTGCTGAGAGGTCCCTCCGCATGTCCAGAGGCGCTGCTGCAGGGAACAGATCAAGGAGACCCTGTGAACCCAAGCAGGCGGGGTCGGAGCTGTGGGAGTCGGTGACGGGGAGAGCGTGTCCTCACAGAGACCTCCTGGGAGTCGGGCCGGATCGCTCCGCCCCTCCTTGCCACTGTGTCCAGTGCAGCCCAAGACAGCCCCCCAGTGATGGTGGCCATGGCCTGCTGTGTTCCAGGCCATTGGGTTTATCCTGAGGCCGAGACTCCAAAGCTTCTAGAGTTTTCTCTCATCAGATCCGCCCAACAACCCAGTGAATAGGTAACTCTAGTTCTCCCCATTTACAGGCCCGAAGAGGTCGAGTTGCCCACTCAGGGTCACACGGCCTCGCAGTCTTGGTGCTGGGTCCTGGGTCTCCTGTTTCCTAATCTTGTGCCCAGTGTGGCAAATAAGAAAATGAGTGGACCTCACATAGACGTTAACCTTCCAGTAACTAACATTTATGGAGACCTGGCCTTATTTCAGACTCCGTGAGCGGTATTATAACAGGGGCTCCTTAACTGGGGACTCTTTTGTCTCCTGTGGGGCATTTGGCAGTGTCTGGACACATTTTCTCCCGTGGTTCCAATATCTTATTTGAGGTTTAGCAAAACCATTAAAACAGAAATTATGAAAAAAATGAAAATAAAGAATAAAAATTAAAAAACAAATTATGAAAGGGGAAGAAAAATCACGAATCACACACCATTCAGGCCATGGGAACCTTGTCCAGGAACGGCAGTGGGAACCGGTAAGAATTGGACAGCTCGCCTAAGAAGGCCTGGGGGAGGGGTGCGCCTGGGTGGGTCAGTCGGTTAAGTGTCCGAGTTCAGTTCGGCTCCAGTCATGATCTCACGGTTCATGGGTTAGAGCCCCGCATCGGGCTCTGTGCTGATGGCTCAGAGCCCGGAGCCTGCTTCAGATTCAGTGTCTCCCTCGCTCTCTGCCCCTCCCCTTCTCGTGCTCTGTCTCTCTCTCAAAAATGAATAAATGTTAAAAAAAAATAAATTTTTTTAAGACTTGGTGGGAAATGAACTCAAGGGGCATGAGATATTCAAACTCCCTTAATATAAAACCAAAGTGTGCCCGGAGACTTTCACCATCACAGCTGGCTGAGGGTTGCTCCTGGCATCTAGCGGGTTGAGCACAAGGATGCTGCAGAATGTCCTGCAAAGGGCGGGGACGACCAGCCCCAGATGACAGTTATCAGCACCTCCCGCCCGCTTTTCCACTGACTCTGTCTGCTCCGCTTTCCAGGCGGGAACTCGGGCGTTAAAAGAGACAAAATAGCTTGTTCGAACAGTTATAGAGCCACAAGTGCCACAACTAGAACTGCACCCAGGACTCTGCCCCCAGTGCCTGGGCTCATAACCGCTCAACTGTCCTGCCCCGTAGGCGGGGACTGTTGATCTGAGGGGGACGTGCATGGACGTCAGCAGGTCACCAAACCCCTAAAGCTACCTGCGTCATCGTAGGTGTGTATTTTTCCGAGGCGGGGGGTCAGCCCAGACTTTTTATCAGTTTCTCAGTGGGTGCCGTGAGCCCCCCCGCCAGGTAGGAGTTCCTCCTAGAGATTCCAACTGACATTTGTTCGTTGTCTTGCAGGCGATTGCTCCTTTGCTGGAAAACAACCATCCACCGCCAGATCTCTGTGAATTCTTTTGCAAGGTATGGCGTCCCTGAAGGAGGGCTGCGTTTGCAGGAGGCAGCCTGCCTCCGAGTGCGTGCTGGGGTCGGCTTGGTGCAATTTGCTGAAAACCCAGGCTTCCCCGACCTGGGTCAGGGACCCACATGGACCCAGAAGGCAAGCCAGGCAACCTTCTCTTAGAGTTACAGCTCTCTCTCTCCACCACACAGGTGATCAGGAAGGCCCAGAGTCCAAACCGGTGGGTCGGGGAGGAGCGTCCGGCTTTTCTCTGGACTGTCTTTGTAGCTGTCTTGGGAGAAATGTGTAGCAGGTTTTCTGGGTTCCTGACGTCAGAGCTGGTTTATTATTAGCCCCGGCTCCTCTGAGCACCGGCTGGCCCACAGTAGGGCACGGCCATGGGGCTTTTCCTGAACAGGGAAAGCAGGCAGGGGAACGCCAGGTTAGCTGGGGGGAGCCACAGAGCGGGACATCCACTGCCGCGGACCCAGTGCCAGGCTCGCAGTGGGATTTACACGGAACACGCCCAGGGCACGTCGGGCACCCGTGCCCAGGGCACCAATCATCCGTCACTCTGAAAGCACACTTCAGTAGTCCGGGGACTGAACCAGCATGCAATCCTGGTTTGTTCTTTGCTGTATGATTTTTTTTTTTTTTTTTTTTTATGTAACGAGTTGATGTCTTTGGAGAGACGCAGGGCCTAGGTTTGCTGCTTCCCCGGCGCTCCCCCGTCTTGCACCTGCTGACTCACCCTCCTCGTGCTCCCTCCCTCCCTTGCTTCTTCCACAGCCCCATGGTGTCCTCAGGGGGCGTGGACTGTGTCCACCAGTGAGCCGAGCACGCGGCATGGCCAAGCGGGCACCTGGGAGGCTCAGTGGTTTCTGGAGGGAAGGGGATGGAAAACACACTCTCTCTGTGTGCTTGAGAGACACAGGATTGCCTTATCCTCTCTGGCCTCATCTCTCCGTCAGGAGACCTTTTCCAGCAACCCACAGAGCAGAGGGTGGACCCAGCCTGCTGGCCCGCAGTGCCCGGGGCGCGTTCTCAATGCGCGTGTGTGGCATGTGGCAGGGTGTGCCCTCCAGGCCCAGCGGGTGAGCACCTGTGCGTGTGTACACACAAGCATGTGCTGCACGGGCATCGGGCTCCTGTGCAAAATGGAGGCCCCCTCCTCCCCGGGGGCCATGGTGAGGCTGGAGACAACTATCAGGCCTTCTCTGCCCCCCAGTGCTTGAGGGCGACGCGCCCCAAGCAGGGTGGGGTCAGATGACCCAGTGTGTGGGCCCCCGAGAGGGTGGTCAGCTGCTCCCTTACCTGTCTCAGCCGATCATCTCTCTCAGTAGTTTGTCCGATTTAATCCAAATCTCTTTATTCTGCTCTCAGGCTGTACAGCTTCTCCCAGAGTTCGTGGTTTTCAAACCACGGTGGTTCTAGAACACTGGACCTCTGTTCAAAGCACATCATACCTGAGGGTTCCCAGGTAGCACAGTTTGAAAAATAGTGAGGTGGAAAAAACCATTCTTTCTGGCATTTCCTGATAGAACTACTGGTCCTATACAGAAGGCAGCCTGCCCTTTGGAGCGAGGGCTCCCAGCCCCTGGGGCCTGTGAGCCTTCAGGCTATTTTCCCTCTGGGCGGGGGGGGGCGGTCCAGCCTCTGTGCCTCACCCACCAGGAAGCCTTCCCAGAGAGGGGAACCTGAGGGGAACAAAGCCACCCCCACTGGGTCCACTCTGGGCCAGCTCACTGGACTTGCCCGGGCAGCCTCACCTACCAGACTTTGAAGCCAGGACCCCACGATCTGAAGAAAGTTTATTTATCTTGGGTTTCCCAGGAAAGCCCTGATTTCTCATATCCCAAACTCAGCAACTACAGGCCTGGGCAGGTTATAAATGTGTCGGGAGGGATGGGGCCTGGTTTGTTCCACCTGAAGGTCTTCAGTTTTCATTTGAAACACAAAACACCACCGTGACGAAATTAAAACACATCTGAGAGGTGCATTTGGCCTCACACTGCTGCCAGCTTATTAAAACCAACAACCGAAAAGCCACAGAGCTTTCAAGATTCTGGTGTCCAAACACTGAGACCCCTGGTGTTCTTGCCCCCGGGTTTCAAGACACTCCTCTGTCACACCATGCACTCTGAATCTTGGTGCTGTGAAAGCGGCACTATATTAAATAAGGATTGTGTCCAGAGCTGACGCCTGTATATACTATCTAAAACAGCCTCGGATTTTAAGATCAAAACAAAAAGCAAACAAAAGATCCCTTCCTCACTTTTCTTACTGCAAAAAGAAAAAAAAAAAGACCAAAAGCCGTGCACCAGTATTGATCAAGGGAATACAGGCATCAGTGCTGGGCTCTCTGCCCCTGAGCCCTGCTAGGAGCCACAGACCAGGCCCGATCAGCCCTGGCTGGGCCCTGCCAGCTCGGCACTGACCGTGTCCTTCTGTCTCCCCAGCACTGCAGAGAGCGGCCCCGGTCCATGGTGGTCATCGAAGTGTTCACGCCCGTGGTCCAGAGAATCCTCAAGCATAACATGGTGAGTTCCCCTGACCACCCCCCGCCGGCCCCAGACTGCAAAGCCAGTCTTTTCTTTCCCTTTTCCCCAAAGATTTGGGGAACGGGTTTGGCTGTCCTGGCCTGACCACCAGGGACTGGGGTTGGGATTCTGTCTAAGTTGGGGTGTTAACATAGCCTGTCCTCCTCGGCCATGTTTTTTTTTTCTCTTAAGGCAACAAGAAGGATCTTTTCACAGTAAAAATAACAAAAATAGTGTGTCTGGGGGAGAAGAGAGAAGTTTCCGTGTGTAGAATCAGAAATAAGGTCTAGAGATGCTCGGCCCTCAAGAAGGGGGAGCGGAACCCCTCACTTCCTCAGTGGGGGCTGGGCTGTCCCTAATGGTGTCCTTCCTGATGCACCGTGTGGAAGGGGGAGAAGGAGTGATTTTGTGATGGAGAAAGGGGACAGTCACGGCCATGGCCAGGCAGTCAGGGTCATCAGCAGCAGTGACAAGTCATGTGAGGGCGTGCACCCTGGCTGTGATGTGAGGGGAGGGGCACCGTGCTGCTGGAGAGAAGCAGCGAAAAACGAGGGCCAGTGTCCAATGTGCCTTACCGAGCCAGCCCCCAGCCTGGACTCAGGTCCCCTGGGTGATGTGGAGGCATCTGTGTGCTGTGGCACTAAATCATTTGCAGGGTACCCATGACTCCTGCCCCCCCGCCTGTCAAGACTTAGCATGCGAAAACAACTGTGGAAAGGGGCAACCTACAGTTCACAAGTAGCCTTCCTGTCTCCACAACGTGTCCCTAACCCCAGTCCGGATGGCAGCGTAGGGCACAGGTGCGGTTCCTCATCCCGCACCCGCGGCAGACATCATTAATCGATTACAGCACTCTTCGCGCAGAGCCCAGAGGTAGCTTTAGAATCTATCCCAACACAACATTCCCGGCAGACACTGGCAACTGAACTGTGTTGGCACGGTGTGAATTGCGTTCACCATTTTCTGCCCTGAGCAATCACATACCATAATTGAATTGTTGCTTATTTCTGAGATCCTCCTTGATTTGAGATAAATGCACTTCTAGTTTTCTGAACCCAGGGGAGAGAGATACTCCGTCCGGTTCTTTCTCCAGGACCAACAGAGAAATCTCCATGGTGGTGGGGGGCCGGGGGGAGGGAGCATGGGTTTCTGCCCTGATTGGAGCTTTTATGGTTTCAAGGGCACTCTCTAACTTCAAGCTTCTGAGAGGAAAGGATTTCTGATTGTTAACTTTAAAATCACCGTGCATGTGGCGTGAGGTGAGGGTTGCACCCCTTCAGAATCCAGAGCAGAGGTTCTGGGGTTTCCTTTGCGAAGGACTTCTCTTTCACAACTTGTCAGTGACAGCCAAACCCCCAGGGCATACTTGTCTGGGCCCATGCCTTCTCGGGACGTAAACATTTCTGCGTGTTCCATGGTAGTCAGTAGTCTGTTTAATAAGAGTTCTTATGGGACATCCGACTTCCAAGGGGAAAAAGTCAAAATTCAGGCAGCCTCCCACAGCTTAACCATACAACGTCTCCCTTATGTTTGGTTAGTTATGGGCTTAGAGTGTTGACCATGTAATAATTTTCTGGATAAGATTCAGAATAGCTCCAGGGCAAATCCAGAATTTATAGCATCTGTTGTGGCCTGGCAGAGATCAGGGACCTTCGGGCATGAATCCTCACTTCAGTTTTTACAAACTCCCCAAGGGATCCTCGCGTCTGGGGATGCCATAAAGCTTTGCAGGCCCGCTCTGCTCTTGGTATCTACTAATTACACGCTCTGAACTCTGTCAGAGGAGAACTATAGACAGGACAGAGGGGGGTTCTCTTTCTGCAGAACAGATGTGTGGTGAACAGTGATTGTGGCTAATGCTAGGCATGGGAAGTATGGTGGGCCTTTCAGGCCCCTTTAATGCTCCCTGAAGCTGATTTACTAGCCATGGGCCAGATGCTCGGCTGGAGCTGGGGCTCTCGGCTGGTGTGGGGCGTCTCGTCACTGGCCTGCCACCAGCCACGTGTCTGTCAGCATAGCATGAGCAGTGACTTCTCTTCACCCCATCAAGGAGGCATTTGAACACTGGGGAAATGGAGAAAACCATACACCACAGAGGTGTTCTGGGATCTCGGGGCTTCCCTTATCCTCAGAGCGCGTCTTCCGCAAATATATCACATGCCCCGTTTCATGGATGCGTAAATTGAACCTTAGAGAAGAGTCTTAGAGTGTTACTCACTGGACTGAGATAAAAATTAGATACAAATGGAAGCAGTCCTGTAGAATGTTCTCCTAGAGATTCTAAGCCTGTTAAACTGTATCCTCAAGAATGAATGTAGTCCCTGTGCCCACATGCCATTCATTGGAGAGTTCTTGTGGCAAGGGAAGCAAGATGTGGCTGTGGTCCCTAGTGGACCACTGAGTGACCAGACCAGATTCCAAGAGGAACATTTTTGGCTTTTCCGTAGAGGTAAAATGTCGCTCACCCGTATGTCGAAAGGCCATCAGACCCTTCTGTAAGGTTTATTTCCAAGAAAATGACCTTGACTGTCCAGACATCTACTCTTGAAGATAAGGACAACCCAACCCTTTAGTAGGGTTGGGTTGAAGCAGTGTTCCTAGACTCATAAGCCCTCAGAAGTGGAAGTGGGCATAGAGATGGGTTATTACAACCCTCAGAGACGATCACGTCCTGAGAGGGGTGGGTCAGCCCAAGGCCACACAGCTTTCCTGTCACCCTTTTCCAGGGCGTCAGGGGACTTTAGACGTCTTCCTCAATTTGGAAGCACGGTCAAGCTCCAGGCTTCTCTTCACTCAGGGGCCTCATCTAGCCTGATGTCCTGTGTGTGTGCCTGGGACTGTGTGTGTGTGTGTGTGTGTGTGTGTGTGTGTGTGTGTGCCTGTGTGTGTATGTGTTTGCACACGAGTATGTATGTTCCTTCGGACCTTTCCCCGTGGTTCCTTCTGCCCTCCTCGTGTAAGGGCACAATCGTGGTAGGAGCATGGCAGAAGACGAACCCCCTCATTGTCCTGAGGACCCTAATTCAGCCTCTTTACTCCAGGTGAAGACGCAGCTCTAGAAGCTTCCTCGTGTGGGCTGGCGGGGAGGACGTGGGAGGGACGTGTTCTACTCGGAGCTTTCAGGAGGGCCGGCGGGATCAGTTGGATCTGTGAAGACAGTCTCGCTGTTTTACCTGAAATTAGATGCTGATCCAGTGACGTCTTATTGAACGGGTTCCACCGAGCGGGGGCAGGAGGAGGGCGGAGGAGTTTGGAGATGTGACTCTTCCCTCGGATGTCTTCCCGGTCACCCTCGTCACCACATCGACTTGCCCCCCCCCCCGCGCGACTGTTCAAAACCCAGCCCACGGGTTTAGAAGTCCACGAACAAAGCTGCGGGCGGGAGCACCGCCCCCCTCCCCCCCCAATTCCACCACCACCCGGACCCCTGCCCGTGACCCTGGGAGTGGAGGCAGCGCCCTCTCCCGGTGGACGTTTCTCCTCTCCGACAAGTCCCTGAGCCAGGGGCCACCGAGGAGATGACCCCGACCCCCCCCCCCCCCCAGCTGCACTGGGTCACCCGCCCCGTGGGGGTGCCGTGTCGGGGAAGCCTAGCGGGCCCAGGCGTCCCCTGGAGTCGCGCTCTGAAGCAGGCGGGAGCCCTCGGCCTCGCTCCGCGCCCCGCAATTAGGCGACCGCTGAGCGGAGATGCCGGGGCTCAGGCCGGGCCGCGGACGGAGATGTCACCCCCGGGGCCTCGTCCTGACGTCAAGCGGATTTACCTCCCCTCCCCCCACCCGCACCCCTTTCGCACGGACCCCCCCCCCCCCCCCCGCCACACGCCAGCCCCCTGTCTCCCCACCCGCTCGCCCTCCAGGGCGCACACCTCCCGTCCCGGGCCACGGCCCTGACACACGTACACCGCACGTCTCCCACACACGTCCTCACACGCCCCACATCTCATGCCGCGCGCGCGTGCACACACACACACACACACACACACACACCTCTTCCCACACCCCACGTCTCACTTACACCCACCCCCACACCCCACGTCTCTCTCACACACACACCCCTCCTCCCACACCTCCAATCACACACACCCCTCCTCCCATATCCCACATTTCACACACACAAACACACCTCCTCCTACACCCCACGTGTCTCTCACACAGACACGCCATTACCTGTCCAGCCAGCCTTTCTCCGAGCTTGTCCGTCTACTTTCATCGGCCTTTGTGATTCCGTGTGCCATTTGTACAGCCAAATGACAAGATCATCAAATGCTCCTTAAGTATTTCCTGGAGCCCAGTGGGCAGCTGGGGTCAGCCTAGAGCAGCCCGGGACTGGGGACCCTCTTCACCCCGGGGCCACGTCTGGTTCTTGGACCTCCTTCCTACCCTCTTGCTCAGGAGAAGGAACAGATGTCTTTTCGTTGCTGATGTCTGGGGACACGCGGAGTTGCATCTGTCCAGTGCTTCCTTTACGTCCTGCGTGCCCCGGGAAGTCCCAAAGCCCTCCCCCGAAACCGATGGCCCTAGATTGCGTATCCCCTGACTTTGCTGTGTTGAGTGAGCTAACAGCTCACAGAAAGCAGGGGTCCCAGAAACAATGAGAGGGGGCTCCTGGGGACGAGTCTCTGGCTCCCCCAAGGGTTGCGGGGGGCCCAGCCCAACACCCGCAGGCCCCCTCCCAGGGGTGCAGAAGGGAAGCCCCGGCTGGACTGTCTTCTGAGCACGTCTGTGCGGCACGCCGACCCCTGTCCTAGCACGGGCTGGGCCGGTGCCGTGCCCATGAGTTCGCCACAAGTCCCAGAAGAGCCTTCAGTGTCAGGACATTTGCTCACCTCCACGGGCGGCCATCAAAGGGGGTGCACGAGAGGGTGACGAGGCCAGCCTCCTGAAGTGAAAAACGTGTGCTGGGAAGAGGAGTTGGCTGGTGTCTCGCCATTGCCTTCGACACCAGCGGTGGTGGGCCGAGCAGGGTCCCCCTGCCCCTTCCGGGCCCCCGGCCCCCTCCGCAGCGTGCCCAGCTTCTCCTTCCGCTCTCTCCGCAGGACTTCGGGAAGTGCCCACGACTGAGGCTGTTTACTCAGGAGTACATCCTTGCCTTGAACGAGCTCAACGCGGGGATGGAGGTGGTGAAGAAGTTCATCCAGAGGTTCGTCTCCCAGCGGGACCCCCGCCCTGCCGTGCCTGCCAGCCGGCCTTCCTCTCCACCCCAGAGCTGCGCGTCCGCTGACGCCCCCAGGGAAGCCGGGGGTGTATCTGGGCCCTGAGCATCCGTGTTCTCTGGCAGTCTCCGGCACTTACTAGCTCCGTGACATTGAGCCAGTTGCCGTACCGCTCTGGTCCCGTTAACGCCGCGACCCATAGGAGTTGTTGCGTAATTAAAGATGATGTAATATGTGAGGAAGCCCCTAGCGCAGTACCTGGCGCTCGGTAGGAAGTCAGGAAATGGCAATGGTCCTAAATAATAGGATTATTTCCGTGGGCCCACCTTGGGTCTAGAAGTACTGAGTGTGTAAGGAGACAATACCCCTGAGGCCCTGCAGAGCCATCACTGGGGACTTGCACAGCCACCTCCCCAACTTGGGCAAGAGGAAGCCGGAGATGCTGGTTCTTACTCCCTTCCAGTGTTTCGGAGGAGTGGGGTTGCTTTTTCTTTGACTTTTAAATTTTCTCTCTGTGCCTTGGTTTCCTCCTCTGTAAACTGAGAACCAGAGTGGGCGCTTCGCCCCGTTCATGTGCAGACCCCGTGAGCTAATCCACGTAAACGCCAAGAACTGTGCGGATGTGACGAAAATGTTCGCGATAGTTGTCCTCACTCCTCTCATCATTTAAGAAAATCAAAGCAGCCTGTTTAAGCCGGTTTCGAAACTATGCATTCCCTAAATAGACTCACCTAGAATTCACAAAGAATTTCTAAACCCAAATGAAGTGTCCTTCTGGAGGAACCCTGGTGGCTTCAGGGTCCCTTTATCAGGACCCAGTTATGGTTTGTGAAATTTTTTCAGGTTAGGCCTCTCTTACCTCCGGGGGCCACAGTGATTTTCCAGGAATGTTATGGGTGTTATTCCCAGACACCGAACAGCCCTGGGAGAGGGGTATTAGCCTCATTTTACAGATAAGAAAACTGAGGCACAGAGATAACCATGATAAATAACTATAGCTAGCATCCAGGGAGGACTTAGCAAATGTGTCCCAGACGCCGTGCTGGGCCAGGGTGACTGTAATAATTTTTCTTTCAAAGCAGGCCACTTTTGGGAGTGATATGCAGTATCACAAATGATTATTCCAGAACCCCCAGGCACAGACATGACTGTCTCGGGACGTAGGACTGCCATATGCTGAGTCTTCCCGTGGGTTAGAAAAACTGGGTCCTTGTAACCCACTGAAGAGGAGGCCACGTCCCTGTTTTATAGCTAAGCACATGGAGAGTGGAAAGTGCGAGTGATTTGCCAAGGCTGCTTAGTTGGAACCCAGGCACCCTGGGTCTCGAGCCCGTGGCCTGGAGCTTGGCCCTCTGCTGCCTGCGCCTGGCAGAGCCAGGACCCGGCACAGGGCTTGGGCCACCCCCTCCCCCTCCCCCCCCCCGCCCCCTCCCCCTCCCCCGCCTCCCTGCGTGGGCATCCCCGCTGCAGCCGCCAGCTCACCCTGCCCCCTGCTCTCTTCCAGCATGCACGGCCCCACGGGGCACTGCCCCCACCCCCGGGTCCTGCCCAACCTGGTGGCCGTGTGCCTGGCTGCCATCTACTCCTGCTACGAAGAGTTCATCAACAGGTCAGTCGCCACCACCAGGAGAGCCTGCAGGGCTGGGGGGGCACGCTTCCACCCGCGGATGGGGACACTGAAGGGCCGGGTCGCCAGGGAGGGCGGCCTGTACCTGACCCGGCCAGGGACGTGGGGTGGCGTTCGCCGGGACTGCCTCCCGTTGTTTGCCAGGCCCAGAACCCACCAGGACCTGGGGACGTTACCGGAAAAGCAAACACTGTGAATCAACATTGGCAACTGCAAGGCTGTTGTGTTGACTTGGCCTCAGGAACAAGTGTTTTATTCTGAAGGTTTCTCACCGCCTGGCACATCTGGCACGCTGAGGCTCGTGTGTGTGAGAGAGAGAGTGTGCACACAGGTGCGGCGTGCATGAGGGGTCGTGTCGGGTGTGTGCGCACGTGCACGTGAGTGTGTGCATGTGTGTGCCCAAGGGCTGGCAGTAGTTTTCTCCCTTTGCCTTTGTAAACACGGGATTTCATTTTGCCCAGGGTCTGCGTGTGTTTCCCGAGCGTCTGTGTGTGTGAGACAGTGTCAGATGCTGCTGGGGGGATAACGTGCAGTGGTCAGGATCGAGCCGGATGGAGTCAGGCTGTGAGAACACGAAAACAGAGCCCATGTGGTAGAGAAGGACTGGAAAAAGGCACGATAGGGCACTGCCTTGGGTCCTCCGGGATGTGGGTGGAGCAGCTTATGAGGGAGGCAGCCCTAGGAGCTCAGGGAGGGGACCCGAGGACAGCAGTGGAGTCTGATGACCATTGCGGACACCCGTGCGTTCCCCACTGGGACTTCCCGGGAGACTGCGTGGAACACGGCTCACGGTCATTCCCCTGAGAGATGATGGTGCTGTGGTGGTTACTTACCGCTTCCATTCTTCCCTGGTTGAGGCTCGCTCTTGGGATGCACAGTGACGCAGATGCCATGAGTTTGTATAGAGCTTTTTACAGTGACCTCTCGGGTCGTTGGAGAGGATATGATGTGCAGGACCAGGTGGCATCTGTTGTAGCTCCCCTGTCCAGTTGTTCAGGTGGTACACTGCACGATTCCAAGGACACCAAACTAGGCCTAGCTAGAGCTGGGGACATAGCAGGAATATATTTCAGCCCCTAAAGAGAAGACAGTGGAGGGACACCTGGGTGGCTCAGTCGGTTAAGTGTCTGACTCGAGTGCAGCTCAGGTCATGACCTCGCAGTCGTGGAATCGAGCCCTGCATCGGCTCCACAGTGAGCGTGGAGCCTGCTTTGGATCTCCTCTCTCTCTCTCTCTCTCTCTCTCTCTCCCCCCCCCCCCTCTCTCTTTCAAAATATACAAATAAACATTTTGAAAAGTTGAAAGAGAAGAAGGTGGAGCATTCTGAGACACTGAAAATCTGGACAAGTGAGGCTTGTAAAACAACCAGTGTACTTTGAGCTCCTGGGGAAGGGGCCACAAACACTTAATAAGGGAATATTTTCTTATGACAGGGCCTAAGAAGGGAGGATTTCTATTTTTCATGTCCTTAGCCCTAGGTTCTGATATTCAAAGGGGACCTGTCCAATCTTGACTCATTTCCCTGTTCAGAAGGAGGTGATAGTGTCCCTGGGGCCAGAACAGGAAGATGTCATGCCGGTCAGTCCCAAGTGCTTGTCCTGTGCCTACAGCGTGTTATGTTAGAAGCAAAACACACACACACACACACACACACACACACACACACACACACACACACACGGGAGATCAAAGGGTAGTGCATGGCTTGGACAGCGGACACCTATCCTAAGCATCCTTGTGCACATGGACGGTCTTCCACTCTTGACCTCCACACTGTAGTTCTGGAGCCGATCTGAGTGCATTGCCAACTCGGGCCACCCTAGGAAGCAGGAAGAGACTACTAGGAGGGTCACACACTCCCAGGCTCCTTTTCCTCCAAAGGCCCGTGACTCATCTCGGCCTCCCTGAGCCCACGCGGCAGATGCCTGGCCTGGAATTGGGAGGAGGCAGGAGCAGGAGCAGGAAACAGCACCTCCCAGAATTTTCCCTCTGTGTCCTCGAAGCTCTGCTCGGGTGCCTCAGCCTTCGTCTCTCTTGTCCACTCAGCCCTCGTTTAGTGACCGCTCATCACGCGCCAGGTGCCACAGGCACCTAGGTGAACCAGCTAGACGGAGCCCTTGCCCTTTCAGAGCAGACAGTGTAGCGGGAGACGGAGGAGGAGGGAGGGAGGGAGGGAGGGAGCAAGCGAGCGAGCAGTCATGGTACACCTTGGTCAGGGCTGCGATGATGGAAGCCAGAGGCATAATTAACATGGTCTGTGATGGGGAATCTGAACCCTGGCTGCTATCAGTCAGCTGGGGAAGGTTTACACAATCAGAACATAAACGTAGCACGCATATACCCTATAACCCAACTCCGTATAGCTTTTGGCATATCCACCAGAAGACACGTACGAGAATGTTCTGGCGGCATTATTTGTAACTGCTCCTCACTCAGATCTGCCTCACCCTCCTCTCCAGTGTCCTTCAACAGTAGGATGGTTGGACGCTTGGGGTGTGTTCACACAGAGGAACGCTAGAGAGTGGCAAGAATGGATGAACCAGAACAAGCAAACTGTGAATGAATCGCACAAATGCAGAACTGACCAAAAGAGGCCAGATCCGAAAGATACATACGGTGCGATTCTTTTTCCTGGAACTTCAAGAAGAGGCAAAAGGAATCTGTGGTGATAGAGGCCAGGACAATGGCCACCTTTGGGGTGGGGAGTTAGAGGAAGGGCATGAGAGAAACCTCTGGGTTCCTGGAAGTGTTTCACATCTTGCTCTAGGTCAGTGGTTTGAGAACCATTTGAGACCGGGAGCCGTCTTGACGCCCCAGGGGTATCTGGCAGTGTCTGGAGACATTTGGGGCTCCCATGACTTGGGCCGGAGTTGGGGTGCTGGGTGTATCCAGCGGGTAGAAGTCAGGAATGCTGCTCAGCATACTCCCACGTGCAGGATGCCCCTCCTCCCCCCGCCCCGGGAAACAATCTGGCCCCGAATGTCAGTGGTACCAAGGGGGAGGAGTCCCGATCTGGTGGCCGGTGGGAACGTGGGGAAGTTCACGAAGCCCTGCACCTGAGGTTTACGTACTTGACCGTACCGTATTTCGGTTACGCCCAGGGTGTGCCGGAGCCCTGCTGTGTTTGGAAGCACGTCGCTTCCCAGCCCCGTACTCAGTGGTGGCACCTTGGTGGTTTGGAGTTAGGCCTGATGGGAGCATTCACACTGGCAGATGCCACAATCAGGGCTCTCTTTTCCTGGCAAGTTGTTGTTTCACGTTTACGAGCATACGGGTCATAAAAAAGAAAAAAAAAAAGGGGGGGGGGTGCCTGGGCCCCATCGCTGTAATTTTGATTTAATTGGGATGGCCCTGGCATTGTTTATTTCTTGTTGTTTTTTTAATTTTAAACTTCGCAGACAAGTCGAGTGTGTGGCCAGAGCAGAGAACCCCTGCTCTAGGGGCAGATGAGGGAGGGATCCCTCGGAGAGGTGTGATCTTTAAGTTGAGAGCTCCTGGCTGCCAGCAAGGCAGGAGGCAGGACAAGCTGATCCAGGCAGAGAAAACAGCATGTGCAAAGGCCTGGTGGTGCAGATAGGGTTGGCATTAGTCACCTTTTCCATCTGTGGTCCTTAAACACCTGCCTCAGAATCCCCAGGCTGCTTCCTGAAGCTGCTCCTGGGGGTCGTGATAAAATGCAGATTCAGATTCAGCAGGTCCCAGGCGGGGCCTGAGACTGCTTGCCTAACAGCCTCGCAGTAAGGCTGAGGCTGCTACTCGGGGACCACACTTGGAGTGGCAGAGCTGGCCCTCTGTTTGGGTGGGGGAGTGTTCATTCTCAGAGCCCTGGGGTCTCCGATAGGATTTAAGTAGAGAAGGGACTTGACGAGTTGTCAGTTTCCCAGGTCCCCCCTGGCTGCTGCACAGAGGATGGACTGGAGGGGGCAAACTTGGCCATGGGCGGATCACAACCAGGGGCCCAGGGAGGAGGCCTGGGGAGGGCGAGGTGGGTCCCAGCCCCCAGCTCAAAGCGGCCCAGCCCCCTTGGAGCCTGGAGTAGTTTCCTGTTAGTCCCTCCAGGAAGTCACCACAAGGCCTGCGGTGCTGCGAGGTCTTTCCTGGGCTCAGGTCCATCCCACCCTTGGCGGTCAGTCCCTGGAAGATAAAGCCCTGTGGGTCTGTCCACAGCGCTCTTGGTGGGTACATGATGTACTCACTGAAGAACAGACAACTTGACCCAGGTTAGCATAGCTTGCTGGAAAATCACCCGCTCTGAGCCAAACAGCCTTGAAAATCCACTCCTAAATCCCAGCAAAGGCAAACACAGGGAAATGGAGTGTTGAGTATTTGGGTAGCAAATTAGCTCTGAGCCCATGGAGACAGTTACACTGCCCACCACCCCCCCCCCTCACCCCAGACCACACACAATTTTCCATCAACTGTTGAATTCTCGGACTTTAGCTAATGGGTTTTGTTCTTCCCTAGCAAAGTTTAAAGTGTATTTATCAAACATCCTTGGTGGGCTCGGCTCAGGCCTGGTTGTGGCCCGTGCTGGGTAAATTTAGGCCCTCCAGGTGCATTGGGCCTGAGATCTATGCTCAGCCCAGGGCTTATGCACAAGGAACGTGTGCTCTCTTTGCAAGCACGGGACACGTGTGTGTGGCACATTTAGGGAGGGCCTGGACGAGCGGCTGTTGGCGATCATGCCATCATTCTCTGAGTGCCTTGGAGCAGTGGACTTAACCTTGACCGCACACACAGGGAACCCAGAAAGTTACTGGTATCTGGACCCCACCCCAGAGGTTCTGATCAAATAGGGCTTCGGGATGTTCAGAAGTGCCCCCAGGGGATATTGTATCCAGCCAGGGGTGGAAAGCTCGGGCTCTGGGGGCAGAAGGGTGAAGATGGCACAGGGGAGAAATCAGGGAAGACTTTTTGGAGGAGGAGGATCTTCACAGGATCACATGGGATCTCAGAAGCCACGTGGTGGTGAGGAGCCAGGGGTTTATAGTCAGAGACCTGGATTCAAATTCCAGCCCCCTCCACTTTCAAGCCATGGGATCAAGGGTAGATCATTGGACCTCTAGAAGTGTCTTTCGTCACCTGGAACCAGGAGATGGTAATGCCGGCCATTCACACGTATCTGAGAAGGTGGTCTGTGATAGCACTTAGCGCAGTGGCACCGACAAAGGAAGCCCATTGCTGGAATTGCCTTCACTCTAATGAGCCTCCCAGTAATGTTTGGAAGCACCCAGTGTGGAGGTGCTTTAACCAGCCTCAAGGTTCTGACAAGTCCTGCTGCATAGAGGCCTAATTTCATTGTGTTTGGCCCAGCGTTTCCCACACAAATACGACATCAGTGATGCCATCGAGGCCTTTTCTCAGTGAACCCCTGTTAACAAGCATCATCCCTCCAGGCCGGTGGAGATGCTTTAGCTGGGGATTCAGCCAAGGGCAGGGCTGATGCCGTGGGCTGGAGGCACCCGCAGACTGCAGGCGACTAGAATTCTGGGGTTTGGGATCCACCTGGGAAGTGGGCTCCCAGGGGAGCTGGATGCTGAGCCTCGTCACCTGACCAGGGATGGGCAACAGAAGTGGGGCCTGGGCCTGCCCCCAGGAGAGAGGGGGGCAGCTGGCCCCCAGGATACAGCTGGAAGCACAGGCACTTAGTGGATCTCACGGGTGGCCAGGGGAGGCCTGCGGTGGAGGTGAACGCCAAGGCCTTGTGGTAGCACGTAGACTCTGGCGTTTACTCATTCACCCATCACGTGTGTGTTGAATGCCCCCCTCGAGCTGGACTGCCGCAGGAGCCTTCGAGACAGACGCTTAAGCGTGGATGCCGTCTCCACCCCTCCCTGCCTTGAGACCTTGAGCAAACCACGGGCGGAGCCTCAGTTTCCTCACTCGCAGGCTGGGATATGACAGCACTAGCTCACAGCACTGCCCCCGGGGGCTCCTGGGGTGGAGCCCGGGGCGCTCGCGGGGACTGTCGCTCACTCGGTGGTGCTCACACACCGTCTCCGCCTCTCCCCGCAGCCGTGACAACTCCCCCAGCCTGAAGGAGATCCGGAACGGCTGCCAGCAGCCCTGTGACCGGAAGCCCACCTTACCTCTGCGCCTTCTGCACCCCAGCCCGGACCTGGTGTCTCAGGAAGCCACGCTGTCCGAGGCGCGGCTCAAGTCCGTGGTCGTGGCCTCCAGCGAGATCCACGTGGAGGTGGAACACACCAGCACTGCCAAGCCGGCACTGACGGCCAGCGCGGGCAATGACAGCGAGCCCAACCTCATCGACTGCCTCATGGTCAGCCCTGCCTGCAGCACCATGAGCATCGAACTGGGTCCCCAGGCCGACCGCACGCTCGGCTGCTACGTGGAAATCCTCAAGCTGCTGTGAGTGTCCCCGCCGTGCGCCTGTCACCACCAGGGTGGGAGAGGGGAACTTGGCTGCGCCGCCGGGTGCGGCTGCGCCTGCTGGTCCGAGGCCTGCAGGGTGAGCGTGCTGAGTATGTGTGTGTGTGCGTGTGTGCGTGTACTGAGGTGTGTGTAAACGTGACTGGGCGCCCCGGGTGCAGATTTTGGGTATGTATGCGTCTTGAACACATGCTCTGTGCGTGAGAGTGTGTGCGTATGCGGGGGGTGTACGTACGGTGTGTGGGCTCGTGTATGCTTGAGTATCTGGGCACGTGTGCAGGCTGTGTGCGTGAGCTTGAGAATGTGTGTGTAAGCCTCTGCGTAGAGCTGCCAGGATGTCCACGAGCACATGGGTGCCCAAATGTGTCTATGAGTGTGTGAGTGGGAGGGGGTCGCCTGAGTGTGTGTGTGTGTGTGTGTGTGTGTGCGTGTGTGTGTGTGTCTGCATTTAGAAGTGGATGTGGGATGTACATGGATCATTCTATAGGGGCCTATATATGTGTTGAGCGTGCCTGTGTGTGTAAATGCACAGTGCCTGAGTGCCTGTGTGTAAGTGCACAGGGATGAGGGGATGTGAGTGCACACATGTGGGTGTGACCATTTGTGCACAAAGGCTGGAGTGTGTGTGTGCGTGTGTGTGTGTGTGTGCAGACATGCCCGTGAGCTAGCCTGTGACTGTGTTTCTGTATCGAGTGATCTGTGCATGCTCTGTGTGCCTGCGTGTATTTCTCGGCAAGTCCCGGCCCCTCACCCGGCCTGGCCTGGTGGGTGGTGATGGAGGGTGGCCTGCCGATCAGCTCCGTGCAGGCCTGGCTGGTGGGAAGCAGACAGGAGACCCGGTTCTGCTGTGGTTGGTGCTGCTTCTGAGCCGGGTTCTTCGGGCCCAGTCCTCCCGCTCCCTGAGCCTCGGTTGTGCGGCTCTACAGCGAGGGGGTCTTAATATTTGACCCTTGAGGGTCTTTCCAGTTCTGCCACTCACACGTGAACCACCCAGACCCACCTCAGTGGCGTGCACCTGCTTCCTGCATCCGCAGGTGAAGGAAGGGGCCCCCTTGGTCCGGAGACCCCAGCGGATGCCTCCCCGTGTGGCTCCCATAAGGCCTGTTCTTCAGACAGAGCTTGGCCCCGCTCTCAGGACCGGGTCCCAGACCCGGCATTTCCAGGCACAACCACTGGGGGGTGGGAGGCTTTTCAGAGGGATCACGGTATGGGTACGACTGTGTGGTTACCCCTGACCAGTGCGTGGTGCCTGTCTAATTACTGGGCACCGGGGCCCCTCAGTCCAGGGGACACCTGGCCCCTGGGCCTGGTCGGTGCTGCCAGGGTTTCACCGCGTCCCTGTGCCTACACGACTCCGCACAGCGTGCTGTGTCTCTCTCACGGACGTATTGCTGCCCTGAGCGCGCTCCTGGGCTGGACAGCGCAGGACAGGCTCTCGGTCGCCTGGAGAGCCAAAGAATTGGACTGGGAGGTGCCTGGGGGTGTCCCCCGTGCTGCACAACCAAGGCCTGTGGTATCTGTGTGCACACATACCTATGCATGCACGTGCACACACACACATACACACGCGTACGTTATGCAGTGGCTTCTTGTGGCTTGAGAGAAGAAGAGAGAATTCGGGTGCGGCAGAGGCCAGCTGAAGGCACCTCCTCTGTCCTTCCTTTGGCCCCTGAGAGGGGAGGGCGAGGCCTCCCCGGGTCCCCAGGGTCAGCGCCAGCCTCAGCGTCTAGCAGCAGAGGCCAGCTGAGGGCACAGCCACTTTTAGCGACCTCCTCACACTCCCACACCAACCGAAGGAAACTCCAGGTTCTGCTCGGGGGCATTGCTGAGAACACACGTCCGTCTCTCTAAGGCAGGGGCAGTCCCCACTTGCTCCCAAGAGCAGAAGTCAGGCCTCCGGGGGATAGGTCAGCCGTGGCCCACGTCTCCTCCTCGCCCTGGTGGAGGCAGGGTCCCCCGGGCCAGAGACGCCCCGCGCTCTCCTCGGCCCCTTACTTCCTCTGGCTGTTTTCCACAAGCACCTGGAACCCCAGGCCTTCTGGCCCCGTCCCTGACTCCGATTTCTCATTAAGCATCAAGGGTTTGTGTTTCATCATGCAGCTGACACACGGTTTTTTTCCTTCTTCACAAACGTGCTCACGAATGCGGACTCTATTCTCCCTGGTCTGCTTCTAGGCCTCCTGTCCGCCGGGGTTGTGTAGCCACCAGGGCGTGGCGGGGGGGGGGGGTGTCAGGTGTCGGGCGCTGCCCACCGGGAGGCGGTCCTGACTACTGACCACTGCCCGGAATAGCACCTCACCCCTGCCTGAGGGTCTCCACGAAGCTGGTTTATGTTTCCAGAAGCCTTTTCACCTTGGGGTGGGACAGCGCCTCAGAACACAATTTGCACCTGCTAAACTCTTCCTGGCCCTTTCCCTTCTCTGACCCTGCTGCCCGCTTGCGTCTCTGGCCCACCCAAGGCCCTCAGACACGCCGGACCCACAAACCCCTGCAGCTCCACGGGGTGACACGTCGGAAATGACGCAGATTCAGAGCCAGACTGCTGAGTCCAGCCAGGGCTGTGGATGCCAGGAGGGCTTGTGGCCTTGGACGAGTTTCGTGTCCTCTCTGAGCTACACCTGCCTCCGGGACGTTCTCTGGGCACCTTACAGGCACAGACGCTAGGCCAGCGGGAGTTACCGCACTTTCTGGGTATAACGGGGCTTCCTCTGTTTTAAGACACCGTTGGGAGTGAGGTGCGTTCCCGATTCTATAGCGCTTTGAGGGGAAGAGAGCCCCAGTGAGGCATTCAGCACACAGATCGCAAGAAGCATGTGTGGTCTGAGAACTGAGGACCCGTGGCCTTCTGACTTAGCCTGCCGTGCGCTGCAGGCAGCGTTCTTGGCTCCTCTGGGCCTTGGTTTTCTTGTCCGTACGGTGCGTGTCGTGACGTAGGGCCTTTCTGCCGGCCCGGCTCTGGTTCTTGGTGACAGTGCACTGCTGTTCCCAACTAGCACACTCCTCAGTCAGAGTTACGTGAGGGAGGGGAAGCGTGGACGATCTAATGTGGAGCGGGGCTTCTGAGCAGGGCATTGTCGGGGCCACGGGAGCCGTACTTGGAGCCGGGGCCCGGCCTGGCCCATCCACCGGAGCCGGCACTGCTCTTCCCGGAGCATGACGGCAGCCCAGCCCAGCCCACAGCCCCGGATTACTTGCTTGTTCCCAGAGGAAGGCGTGTGCATTGTTGGAATCTGACACCTTTGAAAAGTAACATAAACCACGAGAAGTTCCCTGGAGACCCTTAAAAAGGAAAACTATTCCCAGCGCAGGCCAGCCTTACCCTTTTGAGGCCCGGGCCGGGTGGCACGATGGAAAGAATGTGGACTCGGGAGGGAAATCCGAGCAGGTTCGGGTCTACGGTAGTTTGGAGTCCACCTCTTAACCTGCTGGGCAACTGTGTCCAACTCACGCATCTATTCGGGCATCCCGCTACCAAGTGCCCTCCGCACGCGTCCACCGGGCCAGGCTCTACGCCAAATGCCAGGGCTCCCAACTCCTCTCCTGCCCTCAGTCCCTCTGGATCTGAGTGGCGCCAACTACTGGCAGTGGTGACGTTGCCCGCCTGGGGGGGTGGGGCGTGGAGAACTGCTGCACACGTTGGGGGGCCGCAGGCAAGGGGCCGCTCTTCCTTCCGGGAAGAGAAGAGAGCAGACGTCCTGAGGGAGAGGTGGGCACATCCACCCTCTCTGACCAGCTCGAATCTGGCTGTTTGTTCTTTTGCAAAAACCCGGCGTTTGGAAGAGGCCCTGGTGGGCTGGAGGGAAGCGGAAGATGCCTCATCCTCGGGGGCCTTCAGGGAAAATGCAGACAGACGTGGGGTCGTCCCGATGACTGGGCGGCGTCACTAGAACGTAGAAGGCAGGCGCTGGGGAGGGGACACGGGAACCGTCGGACATCGCCCAGGGTGGTCCTGCCTGGGAAGGAACTGCCCCAGCCAGAGGCCGCAGCTCCCCTGTGCGCGCCAGGCGCAAGGTGCACGGAGGGGACCGGTCGGGGGCTTGCAAGCCCTGTCACACAAGGAATGGCTGAAATGGCTTCCGACAGGCTGAGGGATGGCAGGGAGGCGGGACGTGACGGTGGGGCCAGGACCGAGTCCGTGAGCGTTGCTGGAGTCTGACACCCCCACCCCGGGGTTGGGGCCCGCGAGAGTCGGGGTTCGCGTTGGGCGCTGTCCGGGCCAGTGTGCCCGGGCCTTGCGGCTTCTCGGGGCTCAGGCTGGCGCGTCAGCTCCTGTTGTGCGGCCGGGGCCGCGTTCTCCCCATGCCGCAGACGAGCTCTGTGAATCGGGAGGAAAGGGTGTGCTGGGAGGAAGCGTCTGCGGGGCAGCTCAGAGCTCTGCTTCGGGCGGCAGCTGTCAAGTCGGCCTGCGGCTTCACGGGGCGTAGGTCACGTCTCCGCCAGGCCGAAGCGGCTGCCCCGGGTCCTGGGAACCACCCTGTCCCCGTTTCCTGTGTCTGCCCCTTCACCTGCCCCCCTTGTCCCTGGTGTCGCCCAGCCCCAGCACAGCAAGAGAAGGGGACTTCTCAGCCGTCTGGCCTCAGACCATCCGCGCGGCGCGGCGTGAGGCGGGAGACCTGGGCCTCCTGCGCCCCGACTCCAGCTTCTCCCCCTGTGAGCTCCGTGGCCTTCGGCGGCTGTCCGACCTCTTAGGGAGCAAAGAGCCTCTCTAGAGCCAGCCTGGCCCCATTAATGCCAGGACCAAGTGTCTGGGGAGTGACACCTGGGACTCATTGGAGGCCTGCAGGACGCTTATGCTACCTCATGTCCCTTTCCTCCCTGAGCACGGGGCAGGCCTGGCTGCCTTCTTGGGGGTGGGCAGTCAGGCCGCTTAGAGCCTGGTCGCTGATCCCCCTTCGATCCTAGGCCGGGCCGGCCCTGCTCTCCGGAAGCCCACGGCAGGTGCTCTGCTGGCCACGGGGGGCCCACAGCCCACCCCTCGGGCCTGGCCAGCTTCTGGGCACCCAGCCTTTGCCCGACACACCTGCCACGTACCCCCAAACTTGTAGACCTGGGCGTTTGGAGCAGACGAAGGCGCCGACCGCAGACTTGCAACTGGCTTGGCCGAGGCGAGGGAGGAAATCTGCCGCCCTCTCCCTCCTCGTGCCCGAGGCCCCCACGCTCAGCCCCGTGTGAGCTGCCACAGTGCAGCCGGCAGGAGGCCGAGCTGTGGGCCTGGGAACACAGGTGACGCACAGTGCCCCACGGAACGGGCCTGTCGATGCCCCCTTCTGTCCAGGAGTGACCCCGGGCCGGGCTGTGTGGCCCTGAAGCCCAGCGTGCGCCTCACACCCGGCACAGCCCCAGCTCCATGGCCTCTGACACCCACTAATTATGAGCGGTTTGAAGTCTCCTGGGAGTTTTCTCTGTTTAATGGTATTTCTACGTAGAACATTTTTTTTTTTTTTTAAGCAAAAGAATAACCAGGAGTGCCTTTCTCCCTAGAGGGAAGTGGCCTTCCTGCAGAGATGTAAGCGGGAGACCGGGTGTCGTGTCGTTCGGTTGATGGAGCACGGATGTGGGAGCCCGGCTCCTGGGTTCAAGTCCCAGCTTCTACCAGCTGTGTGACGGCCGGCGCTGGCCCTCACTGAGCTTTCTCATCTATAGAATGGGGGTGGCGGGTGCATCCAGCTCAGCATATAAACAGACACACGGTGTATCGGGAGAACAATTAGGGACAAATGTCGAGAAAGCTCCTCGGGGTGGTGGGGGGCAGAGGAGCACCGGATGATGATGAGAACTAAATGGAAACGAGGACCACGGTTCCGGTCTGGGTCCTTTCCTCTGCCCGGGCTGGTCTGAGCACCGTCGGCGCCTCCTGGGGGCACCGCCAGGCGTCAGTAGGGGTCCAAACGTAGCGCCCCCTCCTGCCAGGATCCGGGTCAGACTGCACACTCAAGCTTGCAGCTGGGGACACGCACCCCACTTGACAACATTTCCTTCCACCTGGGAGTGAACCCCACACCCTGGCCGCGTCTCTCTCGTGTGTACCGGGGCCGCAGCTCAACAGTCCTCTTCTGGGCACCAGCCGTCCGCCTGGCCTGGTGCCCGGCATGGCAGGTGCAGAGATAAGACGCAGCCCCTCCCAGGGTGCGGGCACCTGGGTGCCCCGACCGTCTGCAGCTCAGGCGGGGCCGCTCCAGTGGCCTCGGTTCTTGTGTGAGGGGTAAAGCACCGGGACTTCGGAGGTGCCCGCCCGGCTTAGCACAGTCGGTGAGAACTGGCTACTCCTGGGTTTGCTTTCTGGCAGAGTCCCCCAAACCAGAGAAGTAGGGGGACCCGGGGCAGGGACAGAGGTCACAACCCCAGAGGCACCTGAGGTCAAACCCAAACCCCCAGTTGGTGACTTGTGCAAATATGAGGCATCTCTGGGCTTTGTTTTCCTCCTGCAATATGGGTTGTCGTAATTGGGGTCTCGCGGGGCGCCTGTGAGCGTTAACCGGGACCCGTGTGAACGCTCTGGCTCCTGGTAAAGGCCCGTCTGTCCTCTGGCTGAGGCACCGCCGTGTCCCACACGTTTCTTCCCCTGCCCCTGACCCTGCTGGCTCCCGGGGGGCCGGCTGTGCTGGTACCGTGTGTGGGGCACCCCTGCCGACTCCACAGCGGCCTCCAGAAACTCTTGCTTCCTTTCTGGGGACCTCTCTCTGCGGTCACCCTGCCAGCTCCTTAGCCACTCCCTGCCTGTAATACAGATTCGCAGTGGTGGTGGTCGTGGGGCCATTTCCGTGGTCTGAGCAGTGAGTGCTCTCTCAGCGCATTGCAGCTGTCATGCTCATTCATGCCAAATGTCCCTGTTCTGGCACAGTCGGCCCCTAGGTGGGGGGGGACCCTCCAGTGCCTGGTCTCACCTGAGGCCTCAGCCAAAGCCTCAGCTGCCGTCTGTCAGAGCTGGCGAGAGCCAGGCCTGGGTCTGATCTCCCATCCACCACAGCTGTGTTAGCGTGCACAGTTAACTTCTCTGAGCCTCAGTTTCCCCATCTGTTGAGTGAGGCTGATCTTCACCGTGAAGAAGAAGCAGGCGAAGTTCTCGGCGTGAAGGAGTGTGTGCACAACGTGCCGGCAAGGTCGCAGCTGCTGGTATTTGTTCCATTACCGTCATCATCACCGTCATTGGCAGGGACCTTTTTTTTAGTTTATCTATTTTGAGAGCGAGTGTGTGTGAGCAGGGGAGGGGTAGAGAGAGCAGGAGAGAGAGAATCCCAAGAAGGCTCCGCTCTGTCAACACAGAGCCCGATGTGGGGCTCACGCTCACGCACAGTGAGGTCATGACCCGAGCGGAAGTCAGATGCTTAACCGACGGAGCCACCAGGCGCCCCTAACAGTGACTGTTCAGGAGAAAAAAGCTGTTATCTGGACAGAGGAGTAGAAGTAGCTGATAAGTCAGGAGGGTTGCCCCAAACTGCAAATGAATAGCATACCATTTTTATGTTTTATATGAGTAAGTCTACAAATTTGCCACCGGGTTCTGGACAAAGATGAGAACACCTCTGCGTTCCCCTCATAAGCCCCCCGGGCCAGACCGCTTGGGCGGCCGCAGCAAAATTACACAGACCGGGTGGTTTTGTCAACAGAAACCTGCTTTCTCGCAGTTCTGGAGGCCAGAACTCTGAGATGATGGCGTGGGCGGGATGGGTTTCGTCTGGGGCCTCTCTGCTGGGCCTGCAGTCACCTTCCTTCTTCCCGTGTCCTCACACAGTCTTGCCTCTGTGTGCGTGTCTGTCCCGGTCTCTTCTCGTGAGGACGCTGGTCGCGCTGGGTCAGGGCCCACCCTCACTGCCTCATTGCACCTTCACTGCATCTGTGTTGCCAAACACAGACACGTTCTAAGGTGCCGGGGTTGGGATTTCAACCTGATAACTCAAAAGTCAGAAGGAACAACGATCGGGTAACCCGGGTGCAGAGGTGAGGTGGGATGAGGCCCCAGGGAGCCAGATGGCTGGCCCCTTCGGTTGCCTGAAGGAACTCTCCGGACGGGTTCTGTCTGTCAGGCTGGCAGACACGGGCCGCTCATCTTCCCAGCTCCCTGCAGGCGGGAGGTGGCTGGAGCACGGTTGGCAAGTCCCCGCCAGACCCCTGCCCCGTCCTTGGCCACAGTCCGAACCTGACTGTCCCCCCTTCTCTCTCTAGGTCGGACTACGATGACTGGAGACCGTCTCTGGCCAGCTTGCTTCAACCCATTCCATTCCCCAAAGAGTAAGTCCCACACCGGTCTCTGACCTCAGTGGTCCACCGGTCACCCCGAGAACACCGCGGGCGGTAGTGGGAGATGGAGAGGTTGGTCCTCAGCTGTGAGGCCCCTGGGGAGGCCCCCCACCTCCGGAACACAGGGAGATTACCTCATGGCAGCGACACGAGGATTCGCTGAGCCAAGCAGGCAAACAAAGCCCTCCCCACCGAGCCTCCGTGCAGGGGAGTTAGCAACTTCTGTTCTGCTTCAGGTGGGAATGGGAATACCTGTCTGTGCTCTCTCCGGTGGCCACAGCGAAAATCGGAAGATAATGCACGTGGAATTGCTCTCTGTGCCATGCCGCCATATGCTGAAAGCTCTCTTATTGCACCCATTACGATTATTAGCTTGTGTTCCACAGTGAGTTGGGCCAGAAATGGACCCTCCCGTCTCTCTCTTGCCAGCCCTTGTGCCAATATTGAATTTATCACAGGAAAATAGGGAGAAAACTGTCTAGTGGATAATGGCCTGCGGAGAAGGCTTTGTCGGAATAACCAGGCCCTAAAATGCCTCCAGGTCTCTGTTTTGACAGATGTGGAGAAGCCAGGCCTCAGGAGGCAGCTCAGGGCTCTCTCAGGAGCCGATTAACGAGCCTGTGTTTATGAAATGCGGCTCTCCGAGGGGGACATTATACCTGGTAATTGCCCCATTTGCTGGCCTGGCCCGTCCCTGGGGCCCCCAGGACTCAAGACCGGAGAAATCCGACTCCTGAGAGCCACGGCTGTCTCCAAAGAGCAGTGGCGTCACTGGCTGCGCTCGCTGTCCCCATAGCCCCGGGGACACATGTGACAGTGGGCCCATGATGCAATTCGCTTGGAAAACGGTCCCCAGATGCCCCTCTGATGCACGGCGATAATTAGCACAGCCGCACCTTAATGGTGGAACAATTAGTGCACACACCTGGGTCTCCGGTGCCCGCGTGCACGTGCTCACAGACACCTGCTCAGCACCCACAGGTGTGGGACCCGGGCCGTGGGGGGCTCGGTATGCTCCCGTCGCCAGGATCCTGGCCTCGTCCAAGGAGGCCTTCGCTTTGCAGTTTCCAAGAGGGACAGAATGTCCCTGTCTCACTCTCAACCTCCTCCTTCTTCGGATCAGACATAAAGCCGCACCGTCCCCAGGGGAAGATCTTTGGATCACTGAGGGTTTCGAAAGCCCCCCGCTAACTGCAGTTTCCCTTTGCTTTTGTTACAGAGCCCTCGCACACGAGAAGTTCACCAAGTGAGTATTTGGCCACCTCCCTCATCACCTCCTTCCGGTGCGAATGTCCTCTGCCACGGCCATGCTCAGCGGCCAGCCCTCCTTCCAGCCCGTTCTCGGTCACGTGCATAGCCAGGCCTGCCCGAGGGGTTTCCTGACCCCGCCAGCTCCCCCGCCCCAGCCCTCCCCTCAGCCCCCATCACCGTCCACACAAGCCAGGACCCTGGCGATGACTCCGCCCCCACCCTGTCTCTTTCAGGGAGCTGAAGTACGTGATTCAGAGGTTTGCCGAAGACCCGCGACAAGAGGTGAGCCCCCTACTCTGCCTCTCGAAGGCACCTTGTCAGGGCTACGGCGTGATGCCTGTGGGCCACTCTGAGCCTTCTGTGGCTCTGTCAGGGCCTCTCTGTCTCCCACAGGCACTCAGAACACTGTACAAAGGCTCCTTGGCCTGGAGCGTGAACACAACCGCCACCCCCCCCAACCCCCCCCCCCCCCACCGCTGTGATCGGGGGGGTGGGGGTGCCTGGCCCATGATGTCAGCCTTTTACTGTAAACTCAGGCTAACCAGAGGTGGTTTGCCACCAGCTGGCGGTTTCTTCTTGGAGCACAGGCCTTGTTAGGGGCGGGCTGGCACAGGGGCTCCCAGCCAGCTCCAGGGTAGTGCTGGTCCCTCTTTAGCCCTGCCGTTCTGACATCCGCAGGTCAGCAAAGACATCTGAGCTGGGAAGACATCTGAGCCGGGGTTCATTTCCTGGGCATGGTGGCTGAGGGCCTCTGAAGGGCCGCTCTGCACCCCCCCCCACCCCCCGTATCTGGGCTTCAGGGAGAGGTCAGCTTTCCCCCTGAGGCTTCGTGAGCAAGGACTCGGGTGGCCTGGGTTCCTCCATCCACTGCATCAGGGACATCAGAGACACCTGGCCTTGGTCAGGTGCTCACCCTGTGTCGGGCACCTGCGTTTTCTCCTGGAGTCCTTGCCACAACCACGAGTGGGGTCTGTCGTCAACCCCATTTAACACCAGAATTACCCTCCTTTTGGAGCTGAGTGACATCTCCTTGGCCATGCAGCTGGTACCTGGCCAAGGCAGGGTTCAAACCCAGGGAGTCTGCCTCCAGAGCCTGTTCGGTAGGTGGGGCCAGGCGGGGCTGCAGACATGAGGGGGACTCCCACTGGCCCTGCCCTGAGGAGTTCACAGCCCCCTTCTCCACCTGCATGGATCCTGGGGTGTGATGAGGGGATCTGGCTTCTAGCTGGGGACAGACCCCCAGCAGAGCGGAGGGTTGAAGATGGGCAGAGGACGAAGGGATTCCTTCTTCTTAACAGAGCCAGAATATATTCTTTTCCGGCCCCACGGTGAAACATAGTTCTAGAACACCTTGATTCTAAGCCCTGATTCCAAAAGTGGTTCCCCGGCTGCAATGGGAAAAGCGGAAATGCTAGCTAGGCAGGTCTGGGCTGCGCTAAGCCATTCTTCGCTGCATGTGAAGACAGATTCCCAGAATTCCCCTGGAAAGTGAGCCTTTATTTCAAACACCAACTTTGAAGTTGAAGAATAAAAGTGGTCCCAGCTGCTTCCCAGAGTGGAGAAGCAGAGCCAAGTGCTGGGAGGAGACTTGCCGAGCCCTGCACCATACGCGAGGCCCGGGGGACTGGTGAGCGAGGGGCCAGGCCGGTCTTGCGGAGGGGTGGGGTGCAGAGGCCCGGCACCGCCCCCGCCCCCCCCCCCCCCCCCCCCCGCCTCCTCGCCAGGCCCTGCTCCGGGCTCCTCTGAACCTCTTCCTTTGATTCTGTTTCTTGTCCCCTCTCTCCCCTCCCACCTTCTGCCTCCTAAAGAAGCCGGACTTCTAAACCGTTTGATACATTTGCCAAATAGAGTTGCATACTCTTGATTCCCTATTTTTTGAAGTAGACAAATTAACATTTGATATTTTTCCGACTCAGAGGGAAAGAAGTCAAAGCCCCCCACCCCCTCCCCCCCGCCTCTGTTTTCTGTTTACTTGTGTGTGGGTTGTGATCAATTGAATATCTGTAAGTAAGTGGCTTTTGGCAGCAAATTGTCCTTCCTTCACTCCTGAAGGAAATGATTGGCCACTTCTATCAGGTTTCTTCTGAGGACAGAGAGGAGGTAAGAAACAAAGGCCTTGGTTTCCCTCCCTCTCCCTCTCTCTCTCTTTCTCCCTCTTTCTGCAGCTATAGTAGGGTGGATGTGGATGGAATTTCTCCCAAACACACATACGTGTTTGCACACGCCCACCCACCCACCCACACACGGAACTCTGGGAAAGCAGTTGAGACCCAGAGAGAGCGGTGCATGTGCATGAAACCGCCCCACCCTGGACAGAGCGCCTTCCAGGGAGAGGCAAAGACTCAGAAGGTGGCTCAGGGGACACGCAGCGAGGGCAGCAGGCAGACCCCCAGTGGTGGAGGGGGCAGATGTCCTGAGAGAGCAGGACAGAGGAGGGTCAGACAGCTGAGGGCAGAAAGCAGGAGACAGGACTTAGAGGTGCAGAGAGAGAGGAGACGAAAAAGAGCTGCCCCCTGTGCTGTGCCCGGAAAAAGGCGTAGAAAAGGGGACGGAGTTGAAGCAGTAGCTTTGAGCCTGTCTCCCCCTGATCTGTCCACAGACTTGCTTCTATTCAGAGCAGCTAACCAAGCCAGGCCTGGCCCTTCGTCCCGCGGAGCTGATGGGGAATGGCTAGCTTTCCCCAGTTTACAGATGCCACGGTTTTTCCCAACAGGCCTTCTGTGGAATTCAGTAGGAGGTCGGAGTCGCCAGACTAGACGTTAAACAGATTTCTTAAGTGCGGGACTTGTGGGAGCTGGTCTCGTCTGTGTGATGGGGCTGACTGCTGTGCCCCTTCTCTGCTGCAGGTACACTCATGCCTGCTGAGCGTGCGGGCCGGCAAAGACGGCTGGTTTCAGCTGTACAGCCCCGGAGGGGTGGCCTGTGATGATGACGGGGAGCTGTTCGCCAGCATGGTACGTGGGACGGGACCCTCGGTGGGCACTGCGGGCGGGGACCGGGTTTGCCCCGCCTGGTGAGCGCCAGCACTGTCCCGGTCCGGCAGTGGCCAGCCTGGGAATTTCCGGATGGCATCGGAGCCAAAGAGGAAGATGGTGATGAAGACGGTGACCAGGACTGTCGCTTTCTGCCTCTCACCCGAGCAGGCACCAAACCGAGGGCGCGAAAGTCCTGTTCTCGCCCCATCTCACGCGGCTCCGTCGGGAGGTGACACGTAGTGTTACCCCGCTTTCCAGGCAGGCAGCAGAAGCCCGCGGCGCTCACTGCCCGAGCTCATGCAGCTCACCGTAGTGGCAACGTTCAGATCGAGCTGCTGAGATCAGGTCGAGCTGCTGAGGGCTCAGAGTGCTCAGAGATTCTAGAAGGCACTGCAGACCCACCAGCTCGCCCGACCTTTGCGATGAGAAGTCAAGGTCAGGATGACCATCTCCTCCGGGAGACGAGAGGTCTGACGTCACCAGACCCACAACTGGGCACCCGCCGTGATTTCCAGTACTTTCTTCGTGCCGGACACTGTGTTGGGCACCTCACGTGCCCTGTTTCTTCTCGGTCTTCAACTTTATCCCATAACCACGCCTGTGCTGAGGCAGCTCCGGACAGGTGCCGTGGCTTACCTGAGGTCACACAGGCTTTCAGCCTCCAGGTCCCTCCCTTGATGGGGCCCACGCTGTCCAGAGCCTGCCCTTCCAGGGGCAGCGTGACCGTCTCCTGAAGCGGGGCACAGACTGTCCTCCAGGTGGCCAGTGACCTCAGCTGTCCCTCCTGCTCGCAACACCAGCTGGGTTCTGTGACCAAGCGTGTTCCCAGCGGCGAGAAAAACAGGATTCAGGGGGCCTCTCTGCTGCGCCCTCGCTTCGCCCCCTCGTCTGTAAAACGGAGTGGATCACCAGGCGATCGCCCTCAGTGACAGAGGCAGGGCGCCCAGCCAGGGCCTAGCGCACGGCCCGCCCAGAAGTGACAGCTGTGGTTGGTCTTCTCTCTGCTGGGCCGCCCGTCCAACAGGGCCAGCTCGCGAAGCTCTCCGCAGTGACGACAGATCCGGCGCTGCCTCTGGAAGCTTTCTTGAAAGGGACTTATTTTTAGATCGTTTTCCTTACGCACTGGCTCTCCACTCCTCACCCACTGCCTGACAAGTCCCTTTTGAGTGCCCTGTGCATCCTGGAAGTGCACCCCCCCCTCCCCACTCACGAGGGCTCCCCTGATGTCACAGCTTCACCACGGCAACAGCCGGCGGTCCCCCACCCTGTGTGCGGAAGAACCCGGGGGGCTGGCAGCTTCCCCACCTGAGAGATTGCGTCTGTGCCGGAGTTAACGATGGAGCGGAAAAGATACACGCGGAAAAGGAGGCAGGCAGCCCCTGAGAGAGCAACGCGGCGTTTCCATGGAGACACGGGGGGCAGGAGCGGTCCCCTTGATGAGGCTGCCGTTTCCAACCGTGGAAGGGCATTTGCCATTGCACAAAGGGGGAGAGCACACTAGGCATTTGGGGCCCCGGCCCTGTTGCTTGGGGTCCCCTGCCCTCGGGACCCACCTCCAGAGACACCGGAAAGAAACACCGTCGCCTTAGTGTCTGCCCCGCGTGTAGCCCAGGTGGAGCAGAATTTGCCAGTTCCTGGGTTTTGGGGGCAGGTGATCCCTGAGCACCTGTGGAGCTCATAGGGCACTTGGGAAGGGGAGGCAGGGCTCCCTGCAGGTCTCTGTCCCACGTGTGGTGGCACCGTACCCCCTGAACACTTACTCCCCGTCCCACCCCTGCCCTGGCAACCACTCCACTTCCCGAATCTGACACCCCAGGTCCCTTCCGTGTGCGGAATCCTACAGGCTCTGTCCCTTGTGATCGGCTTACTGAGCACCACATCCCTGTGGTTCATCCACACCGGAGCACCTGTCGGTGGGAAGAGGGGGGTCTGATGGTCTTTTCAGATCTGGTGTCCAGAGAGGGTGTGGGGAATCCTTCCGGCATGCCACCGGCAGGCATCTCGGGCCACAGCCCCACTGTGGTCACTGCCCTTCACGTGGGCTGTCTCCCGTCATAGGTGCACATCCTCATGGGCTCCTGTTACAAGACCAAAAAATTCCTGCTCTCCCTGGCGGAAAACAAGCTGGGACCCTGCATGCTCCTGGCGCTGAGGGGGAACCAGACCATGGTGGAGGTAAGGAGCTGGCCTGGGTCCCTGGCAAGGCTGCTGTCTTGCCCGGTCCTTCGTCTTTGTTCACTGGGCACCTTACAGGAGCCCAGAGCTGTTAGGGCAGCTGGGAGCACAGCGGTGGAGGAGGTAGGTGTGGCCCGGCCTCTCCCGAGTCGAGCGGGAGCGGTAGCCCCCCGCCTGTCACAGTTGATCCCTTTCACTTATGATCAGGGGAGGTTTCTGCCCATTTGTCTATTGCTGTGGAGCAGGCCACCCTGGTGGGGGGGGGCTCAAAACAATGGTACTCATTTATTTGGCTCACGGATCTGGGGGTGACTGGGCTCAGCTGACAGGTTCTCACCCTGGGTCTCTCATGAGGAGACCGGGCCAGCTGGGACTCCAGGCCTCTGTCTATGAAGCAGCCTGAGCAGAAGTATTCCTGTTCCCCGGGGAACACATGCCTGGCCCAGGTCCCCCCTGCCTCATCCTAAAGTCCCCAGAAGCCTGGGGCCCCCAGAGCCACTGTCCACAGTCAGGATGGCAGAAGCCATGTTGCTCTTCGTGGTGCAGCCCCAGAGTCAGGCAGCAGCACTTTGCCACGTCCTACCCATGAGAAGTGCTGGCCGGTAGTCACGGCGACGGGGATTAGAACACCTCTCGGTGGGCAGAGCATCAGAGAACTTGAGCCCCAGAGCGTCCCTGCCAGTGAGATTTGGGGGCCCAGGAGTCAACAAGAGGCCCCACAGCAGGGGTGAGGAAGAACAGAGGAGGTCAGGATGGCTGAGTCAAGGGGTTGGCGATTTTGGTGGATGGGCCCAAAGAGCCTAAGTCCCCAAAGGCCCCGGTGGGCGTCTCGGAGGTTCACTGAGATGCTTGCGCAGGGAACTTGCAGGACGGGGGTGGGCAGGGAGCCAGGAGGCAGGTGAGCCGTGCTGTGAGGGCCTGGGCCGGGCAGGCTTTGCTTGGCAAGTGAGAAGTCCCCGGAAAGGGCTGCCCGCATGCTAATCCTGGGCGAGAGGGCCGGAGAACAGAGATCGCGTCGGCTCCCCAAGGCTCTGGGAGGCAGTGTGTTGCAGGTGTCCCCCGGGGCTCCAGTTTCATTCTGAGCCTGTCTTGCGCACCAACCATGTGCCAGGCACGGGGGGATAACTAGGGATGGAAAGAGGTGCCCTGTCCTTTGGGCTCTCTCCCGACCCTTGAGGTCCTAGCACGCATCATTTCTTCCCGCATTTGCCGAGAGCCTGCTCTGTGCTCAGCTGGCTGTGCACGAATGTTCCCGTGGTACAGACGGGAAGCTGCGATACGTGATTTGCCCGGGTCACCCAGCCAGAAGGACAGCGAGGGGGGAGCGTGGTTGCTCGTTTGCAGGATGAGATCTCGGGGCACGTGGAGCTCGCGGAGCTTATCCGAGACCCCTCCCTGTGGCGCGCGGGGCTGTTGGCACGGGCTGAGGTCCAGCCCTCCGTGCCTTCGAGGACCAGCCCTGCTGTAACGCACCTCCGCTGCTCTCGGGCAGATCTTGTGCCTCATGCTGGAGTACAACATCATCGACAACAACGACACCCAGCTGCAGATCATCTCAACCCTGGAGAGCACGGGCGTGGGCAAGCGCATGTACGAGCAGCTGTGCGACCGGCAGCGAGAGCTGAAGGAGCTGGTGAGTCCCCGGCCCGGCTCTGGGGCGCACGTGCCGGGCCCGCCAGAGCACGGCTGGGGTGCAGGGGGACGGAGCCCGGGTCCCCCGCCCGCACCTGCGCGGGCCTCTGTCTCCGCGAGTCCTCCTCCAGACCCGGAGAGGTCGGGGCTACCACCTGCCACTTTCCAGGTGATCACAGACGTGTCAGGTCGGTGCCCCAAAGTCCCGGAGCTCCTACGGGGCCTGGCCAGGAGTCGCATCCTGCCTCACCCCAGGGCCCTGCGCGGCAGCCACTGCCTCCCTCCCCATATCCCACAGGCCCTTCTTTAAGTGCACCAGGGCTGGGCTTCAGAGGGGTGGTGAGCCCACACCTCCCTGGTCTCCTGGAGCAGCTCTCACCCGGCGGCCGATAGGAGACGGTGTATAAATACTCCAGCTCCCTCTCCGCACAGGTGGGACACCTCTGAGACATGACTTCTCCACCATGTCCCAGAGGACCCCCAGCGGTAGCGGTACCATAACGCTCCCTTCCTGGGGGGCCTTCGCCGTCTCACTCGCCCGCTCCCCTGCTGGCGTTTCTGGGGATTCCCTCTCTGATGAACCGGCCGTGTTCACACCTCGTCTCGGGGTCTGCCCCCGAGACCGAGACCGCCGCGTGGCCTTCGGCCGCCGAGAAATAAAATGGCGCTGTGCGTGATGTCATCAGGGAGGGGGGTGTTCAGGCTGGCGGCCCAGGGGAAAGAACGGGTCATCATCAGTCCGGTTTCTGTTGCAGCAAAGGAAAGGCGGGCCCACCAGGCTAACACTGCCCTCCAAGTCCACGGTGAGTTGGTTTTATTCTCCTGTGGGGCTGGGTAGAGGGAAGAAGGCAGTTAGATTAGACCTCCCTGATGAGGAACTTTAGCCGGTGGAGCTGACCAAGGGCCCTGTGGCACGTGACAGGCCAGCTTTTCCAGGAGGGAACCAGGTTCCGGGAAACCAAACACGGTAGATTGTCGCTGGTATTAACGTTAATATGTTACCAGTTAATAATAGTACTAATAATATACATTGAGCATTTACGTACCAGATACTGGGCTGTTCATTTTGTCACCACAACAACACTGTGAGGTTGGCGCCTCTCTCCAGCCCCACTGACAAGGTCTTCGGGGATCTTAGTTCCTTCTATCCTGTGCCGCCGTCCTTGGCATGAGGTTTCTACCTCGTGGTCCAAAAAGGCTGCTCAAGCCCTGGCCATCAGGTCTCCATTCACGCCAGCAGAAGGAGGAAGAGCAGAGAAGAACATGTCCCTTCCCTTTAAGGGCTTTCCGAAAGTTCTCCTGGACACATCTCCCTGTATACCATTGTCCAGACTCGGCACACGGCCACATCTAAGTGGGAGATTAGCCTTAATTCGGTGTGGCCGTGTGGCAGCTAGAATCCAAGGATTCGATCACTAAGATGAAAAGGGAGAGCGGACATTCCCCGCAGCCGCCTGGTAGTCTAGTGCTCACGTGTGTCTTGCCCTCCAAAGGCCTTAGAGGTGGGGGGACCTCAGTGTTCTCAGGCGGGCAAAGGGCCCAAGCTGCTGCCTGGGAAGGGGAGCTGGCCAGGTACACACGTCCGTGTGCATGCACACACGCCTGCGGGAGGGACGTGCCTCGGAGCACCCCAGTCGGTGACTCAGGGTGTGAGTCATGGCACTGGAGGCTTTCTCCCCCACCCACAGGGACGTGGGGGCAGCCGCTCCCAGCACCCCCCTCGGTCCTACCCCCCCCCCCCCCTCCAAGCCGCACCGTCACCCCTGCTGCAACTGTCTACGGGGCAAGGGAAGGGAGGTGGGGACAGGGGAGCGGAGGGGTCTCCGGAGCGCCTGGCAGCCCCGGGCCCTCCCCGAGAGCCCGCCGCCTGTCTGTTTGCAGGATGCCGACTTGGCTCGTCTGCTGAGCTCCGGCTCTTTCGGAAACCTGGAGAACCTCAGTCTGGCCTTCACCAACGTGACCAGCGCCTGCGCCGAGCACCTCATCAAACTGCCTTCTCTCAAGCAGCTGAACCTGTGGTCCACTCAGGTGCACACTGTCTGCCTGCACCCTGCTCTGCCCCCACCCGCCCCCGCATCCTGCCCCCTCCTCCACGCCCCTGTGCGCCCCTGCTCTGCGCCCTCCTCTGGGACTGGCCTTCCTGCCTGGAGCCCGGGGCCCAGTCTCCTGATTACCCCGCCCCTCCCCAGCTCAGCACCCCCTGCATAGGCCAGAGGACACTTAGGACCTCGTGAAGGCCAGTGGCCCGTTTCACAGTTGGAGCTGCTGAGGCCCAGGGCAGGGGTGTGCCCAGCAAAGCGTCAGAAGCCCTGAGAGGCGGGGCCGAGTCATGACGCTGGTCTCCCGCACCCGCCTGGGTAGCACACGGGCAGCTCGGGAGTCTTCCTGTTGTGATAACAACCACAGCACACCGAGGCTTGCCGCCCACGCTCGGTGTCGTTTGTGCTGAGAAGCGCCGTGCGTGGATCAGCACACGTGGTCTCCACTCCCCACCTGTGACGTGGAGGCCCCGCCAGAGCCCTCCTTTTATAGAAGAGGAACCAGGTGTTCCCGGCAGTCTGCCCTCCAAGGCCCGTCCCGCCCCATCCTACCGTCCTGCCCAGGGAAAGGCGGCCTTGGCCCTCACTGCTAGCCGGAGCCCCTGAGTTCAGAGCCCTCCTTGACAGACAGCAAGACCGACTCCTGGGAAGGGCCCTTGGCTGGCCCGCATCCCACCAGCAGAAGCCGGACTCGAACCCCGGTCAGGGGAAGCATTTGAGTCTTTGGAGAGAAGCGAGGGCAGCCCAGATCCCCCGGCTTGAAAGGCGGTGGCTCTGTCCCCGTCACCTTCCTCCACCGCTGCCTCCAGCCTCGGAGTCCTTTCCCTGAGTGCCGTGGGGACGCGGGTCGATCCCCAGGGCTGAGGGGTTCTGTGCTCCACAGTTTGGAGACGCCGGCCTGCGGCTCCTGTCGGAACACCTCACCATGCTGCAGGTGCTGAACCTGTGTGAGACGCCTGTGACCGACGCCGGCCTGCTGGCCCTCAGCTGTGAGTCCTGCGGGGGTGGCCAGGGTGGGCAGGGCCTGCTTCGCGCACGCGTGCACACGAGCATCCATTCATCCACTCGCCCATCCACCCATTCATGCGTGCGTGCATCCGTTCATTCAACAAGTGCTCATGAGCACCTGCTGTGTGCCAGGCACCGTTTTAGGTGCTGGGAACACAATAGGGGACATATCCCTGCCCTCATGGAACTTATATTCTAGAAGAAAACGGAACAACGAGTGCCCTTATCCTCCAGATACTTGTCTGAGGGATCAAGTTCGGGAAAGTGCCCTGGGACAGGCTTGCCCTGCTCCCCTGCCCAGTAGCAGCCATCAGCCGGGGTTAGATGCACAGATTCTCAGGTCCTGCCCCAGACCTGCTAACTCAGAAACTGCAGTTTAACAAAATGCCCAGGTGATTCCCACGTGTGGTTGAAGTTTGAGAAGCTTTGCTCTAATAGAAGGAGCCACAAAACACCCAAGGAACCCAGAAGTGCCGATTCCTGCACCCCAACCCTAATCTACCAGAGCAAAGTCTTGGGTGCTGAGCCTGGGAAGCTGCACTGCCCATGTCCCACCCACTGGTTTAGATGACAGGCCCCATGCCTCAGCTGGGAGGAATCATGGAGGGCTTCCTCGGGGAGGTGACCGGATCTGGGTGAACAGGACATACGTGGGAATTGGCTGAGGGGGTTGATACGCTGGGCAGGGGCCATGGCTCCTACAAGGTTGCTGGCAAATTCCAGATGGCTTAGGAGCGGGAGGAGACAGGGGTGATGGAGGGCACAGAGGATGAGGTTTGGGGACACTTTTCTGCAAATGTGCTCTTTGGACACTGTCATTGGAGTCACACAGCCCCTGGCTCGGTGCCCCCAGGAACGGGATGGAACACCGCACCTCTGATGGGTGGCTCCTGACCCAACCAAAGTTCGAGGCGTGCTTTCAAGAAGGGGGGTCCTGGGTCAGTCCTACTGGAAGAGCTCCCAGAGCTCCCCTCGGGGAAGGGCCCAGCCTGGCCCACTGGGGCTGACCTGGGATGTGGCAGGCACACTCTGGGGAACTTCAGGGGACAGCAGTGCAGGGACCTGACAGACCAGAAGGAAGGGAGGCTCAGAGAGCAGGGAGAGAACATAAGCCCAATTCAGACCAGCTCCTGCCTGAAACAGACTTTCTGTCCTGGTGGTGCCCTAGCAGTGACCCTGAAACCCTCCCACCCCATCTCCTCTCCCGCCCCATCTCCTAGACAGGGGCCTTGGCTACAATAGTCAGCCCCCCAGCTTGACTGTCCCATACCTGCAGCTGCCTTTTTGGGGTTCTCACTGACCTAATGCCTGTGTCTGTCTGTCCTTGTACAGCCATGAAGAGTCTTTGCAGCTTAAACATGAACAGCACCAAGCTCTCGGCTGACACCTATGAAGATCTGAAGGTAATTCTTCGCTTCCTCCCTTTCTCCCTCCCTTCCCCCCTTCCCTCCTTCTTTCCTTCCATCCGTCAGCATCTAGACACCAGTGCTTTGCCCTCGTGGAGCTTATTCTCCATCAAGAAAGGCTATTACACCGGCAGGTAAGTCAGTAAATAAAATAATGGCAGGTGGAAAGGAGTGGTAGGGAGGAAGCCAGCAGGGAATTGGTAGATTAGAAATAGGGAGGGCCTGTTTGGCATGTGATCATCAGGGATGGTCCCTTTGAAGTTACATAAGCTGAGACCTACAAGATAAGCCATGGATGCAAAGGATGACAGGAAAAGCAAGGGCAAAGGTCCTGAGGCAGAAAGGGTTGGTATGAACTGACTTTGTAGCAAATGTGACTAGAAAGTAAGAGAGAACAGACTTGGGCCAGACTGAATAAGCCCTCATAGGTCACAGAAGGGTTCTGGATTCCATCCAAGTTCAGTAGAAAGCTTTCAGAGACTCTAAGCAATGTTGTGAGTTATGCTTGTAAAGGCTTGTTGTGGCTGTTACCAGGAAAACTGATTTTTTTTGCTGGAGCCGGGGGTGGTCCAAGCAAGAGTAGAAACAGGGAGAACATCGACAGGGCTGATGCAGTCATGGGTTAAGCTCCTGGTCCTGTAGCCTGGGCTAGGTTGGCACTATAAAGTTGGGGCAAGAAAGAAGATCTGAGTAGGGAAAGGTGGGCATGTTTCCTGGGGGACTGGTGGAGCTTGGCCTTCAGAAGTCTGCTGCCCCCATCACTCTGGGTCCAGTACCAACTGCCCCGGAAGGAGTGAGTGGGGCTGCAGATAAGCCAGCGCTGAGGACCGAAGGGCTGGGCCAGGCAGCCAGACCCACCATGAGACGCCAGCACCTTCACACGCTGGAAGCCACTTGGAAGGAATCCCCACGAGCAGGGACCACCCCTTCCCCCCCCCCCCACCCTCAGCCCTCCAGCTCAGCCAGACCTGCGGCCAGCTTTAGAGCACCTACTATGTGCCAAGCCCAGGCTGGGGACAGGGACAGGACCAAGGTGCATCTGGTTCACCACTGCCCAGGAGGAAGCTCCGTCCTGGCAGACGGATACCTGCAGTAACCAGGCCAGGACAGGGCTCAGGGACCAGCAGGGAGGGGACAGGGGACAGCCAGCCCTGCTCAGTAGGGCAGAAGAGCCTTCACAAAAGGAGGTCTTGAGAAGGGAATCTGCCGAGCAGGCCAGGAGAGCCGTCAGAGGGTCCTGAGGAGCACGTGAAGCGGGGCAGGGGTGTGGCCGGCGCAGAACCAGCCCGAGTGCACCCTCCAGGGCCTCCCCGACCTGCCGGACCCAAGTGGGCGTTTCTGCACCGTTGAGGGTTACTGTGCCCCCTGCAGGCGAAGGAGCACAGATCCGGGTGCCCTAGCCAAGCAGCAGAGGGGTGTGGTCAGCCCCTTGTGGAGAAAAGCCGCTTTCGCGCATCCGAGAGACCCCATGGTGCCAACTTGGGCATACTGGCCAGTGCGCCCAACCTCTGTGCTGCGGGCATCGGATGGCCCGGAGGCTGTCTGTCTGCCTGGGGGCAGGCGGCCTGCACTCCACATCAGGCAGGCAGGCAGGGCCCTCCAGCTCACGGCCCCGTCTCTCAGGAGAACCTGGAAACCTCCGTGCCAGTTTGCCATCTCCTGATCGGAGAGGTTGGCTTAAAGAAGTTTTTACAGTGCTGCACAGGCAAGGCAGCCCCCAGTCTGTAGCCTCTGCCTGAGCAGCAGGGCTGGGGGCCCACGAGCCAGAGCGCAGGGGAGAAGCGCGGAGGAGCCGTGCGCACGCACGGTAGAAGGCGACACTGGCCGGCGCCCCCACGGAGAGTCTGGAAGAGGGAGCAAAGGGAGGAGAGCCATTAGCCCTGTCTGTGCAGCGAAGGCTTGTGGAGGGAAGGCCGGCTGTTTATAAAAGAAGGAAGAGAGGCGATGTGTCTGGGTGGCAGGGATGGAGAGCGGGAAGCAGGTATGAACAGCAGGTGGAAGCTTGCAGTCTAGACGGTTCCGACGCGGGGGCGTCCTGCAGGGGAAGACTCGCCGCCCCCCAGGTGCCTGCATTTATGGCGATCCCGCCGCATTCGCCTGCCCGATTTCCATTTCCGGTAGCGATGGCCTGTAGGCGGTGGTGCCGGTGAGGGTGGTTCCCGCCTGTAGGGCACACGGCCTTGTGTCGTTCAGGGCGGAGCCGTGCGTCAGGCGGTTCCACCCTTAGCGCCGTCCTGTGAGCCGTGGCCGTGGCCGGATCACGCTGGCTCCACAGAGGAGGAGGCCGGGGGCTCTGCCCCCCGGGGTCGTGCAGCCAGCAAGCGGCAGAGCTGGGGCTCCCACCGGGGCTTTCCGCCTTCAGAGCCAGGCATCCACGGCCTCGCAGAGGCAGGGGGCACGGAATCCCCTGCAGCTGTCCGCCCACCTGCGACCCCCGACCCCGGGGCTGCTGCCCTGTGCTCCCCGAGGTTACCCAGCTCTGAGCCCCAGGGAGCCCCGACGGCAAGGTGGGGAGGGCACAGTGGGAACCCCGGCCGTGGCTGCGGGGGAGCCAGGCACCGCCGGGCCAGGTTCGGGAAAGGACCGTCCTCCTTGCTGCCCCGCAGGCCAAGCTTCCCAACTTGAAGGAAGTGGACGTCCGCTACACGGAAGCCTGGTGAAGCTCCCGGCTCGGCAGGAAGGAGTTTGCAGCTGCAACACACGACTTTTGACTAATAGCCGTAGAGCGCCGGCCCTGGGGTCCCGCCCCCAGCGTCCCGGCTGTGAGATAGATGGGGGAGTCTTTCTGGGGGCAGAGGGCGGAGGGGGGAGGGGGTGGGGAGGGGGGCCGTAAGCACGCCCAGCCCCGCCTAATTCTTTTAGCTTCATAATTGGAAACCTTGACCTGATCCAAAAAGGACTTTGTAGCAACCAGAGGAGCGTCAGCGGGTCGGGGGAGAGGGTGGGGGAGGGGTGGGGGCCTTGGGGAGGGGGGACCCTTTGTGGATTTTCTTTGCCTTTGTGTTCAATGCTGTGTGGGAAAAGTCAACTCCGATGCCACCATCACACGACCCTGATGGGCCTCGAGGGCCGAGGAAGGGTGCTTTCTTCCTCACAGGCTCCACCGAGAACTCGCCCCCGCCCCCCACCATTGGGACAAGAAAACCCAGACATGTCATTGCACCGTCCTGTGTCCTCGCCATTGCTATGCAAAGTGATTCTTGTTGTACATAAGATTTAAATAATGCGCCTATTTAAGAAATGTTGACAAATTGCGGGTCTGGGACCTGCCTCTTATTTATGAAGTCTTTGACCCTCCCTCCCTCCCTCCTGCCCTCCCACCCCGCCCTCCCCTGGCCCGTAGTACTGTATAAACCAGTCAGCTGTTGGGGTTGTGGTAGTATTATTGTTATTTTTTTAAAGGAAACAGACAAAAAAAAAAAAACCTCCTTGGAAAATTAATTGCTTTTTCGTAATGGATTCTGTATGCTAACGCTCGGCCGTCTGTCCGCCCGCCCCCACTGTGCGTTTCCAATTCCCAGATGTCTCCAACTTGCCCCTGGGTGAGGGTCAGGCTGGGGGGCAGAAGTGGGGTCCCCACGTTGTAGTCCTGTTCCTGCCAGGCCCCGGCTTTCTCTCAGCCCCCTCTTACGCCGTTTGGGGGGTGCTAACCTGTCCTCCCTGGTCCATCCCCTGGAAGAGCTGCCCCAGCCCCGTCCCCCGGAGAGCTCCCATCTCCGGTGGCCTCTGCCATCCCTGTCCCCACTGAGACTGCGGCCTGTGGCCTCCCCGCCATCCTGTGCTTCACGTGGTCTCCTCACGCATGCCTGCTTCTCTGCATGGTCTCTTGGGAGAAGAGAGAGACGTCGCCTCCACCAGCCTGACTGCCCACCCCACCCCTATGAATGTGACCGCTACAGCACAGACACCCTTTTCTGTCCCCACACCTGCCCCGAAGACAAACCAACCTCCGTTTCTTTTGTAAACAGTCGGCTTTTTCTTAACAAGCCCTCCCTGTACAGAACAGCCCTTTTATGGTTTACTTGGGGTCCCCTCTCCCCCCAAGCCCCCTCTTCTGTTGGTTTAGCACAAATACCGTCCCCCTCCGGCACCCCCAGCCCTGATCCCTCAGTCAATGTAATTGTTTTATATATATTTAATCTTATTCAATGGAAACCATGCTTTTGTCGTTTTATACTTTGCTAGGTAGACTTTATTACCCACCCCCCCCCCAACTATGCCCTCATTTTTTTAAAAAAGGAAAAAAAAAAAGAAATTGGGTTTCAGTCTTAATTCATTTTACGTGCCAGGTTTTATTTTGTGTGTGCGTGTGAGTGTGTTCTGTTTCGTGTTTTGTTTTCTTCTGTTGTTGTTGTTTTCTGTTGTTTGGTTTTATTCTCTCCCCTCCGGTCCCAAACTTTATAGCACTCTGGTGCAGGAAGAAGCAAAAACAAAAAAACAAAAAAACAAAAAAAACAAAAAAACAACAACAAAAAAACTCTAAAAAAGAAACAAAAAGAGCCGAGACATGCCATCTTTTCCCTTCGCACTGTTGCTTTTCCTGATGGTTAATACTACTGTCACGTTAGCTGTGTTCAGAGATGTGAAATACTTTCAGGCAAAAATAAACTGTAAGTGACTCATTGACATCTGGCCTTTCTGTGTGGCTTCGAGGGAGCCTTTCGGCGGGGACGGGAAGGGGACAAGACCTGGGCCGAGGTCAGGACTCCTCTGAACGTCCCGAGCTGCTCACCCTCGGCACCGTTGACACTGGGGGCCAGACCCTCCTTTGTCACGAGGCCGTTCTGTGCATCCGAGAATGTCCTGCGTTGCCCCTGGCCTCGGCCTGCTAGATGCCAATAGCACCCAGTCCCCCCCGCCCCCAGACATAACAGCCAAAAATGTCCACCAGGGACAAAATCACTCCCTGGGGGAAACCCAGGCTGCCAGTCTCTGCATCAGGGCCCTCACGGCAGCTCTCGTCCAGAACTTCTAGGACCGATGGGCCTCTTCGTCACCTGGGGGTCTTGGGAAAATGCGAGTTACGATTTCCAAGGTCTGGGTGGGGCCCGAGACTCTGCTTTCCAGGACCTCTGGGAAACCCAGATGCTGCTGGTGTTTGGAAGCCTCTCTGAGTTCAGCAGCCTAGAGCCATCCACCCGGCTGCCCGCTCACCCACATGTCCCCAGGAGGCAGTTGGAGGAGTCCAAGGAGAGACTTTGTTTCCACTCCTCTCCTAAGTCATTCACTTTGCAGGGTTTCTTTGCCCAGTGTTACCCCAGCGCGGTGGCCCGTCGCTCACGCCCCACATCCAGCCCGTTGCCTGCCTTCAGAAGCCGCTTGAGAATGTTCCTGAGTCTCCTCCTCCTCCATCAGTATCTCCACCTCCCTCACCCTGGGCCGGGCCCCTCATCCCTGTCCAGGGGACCGAGCAGCCGCCTCGCTGCCTCCCTGGTCCTTCCTACACCACCTTCCTACCCTCACTACCTGCCCTGCCTCTCCACATCCCTGCTGCCCGCTCCTGGCCCTCCTCACTTCCAGAGGCCTCTGGCCACACAGGGAAAGCAGGAGCCGCGGGCGAGGATCAGGAAGGCCCCAGACTTCAGGCGTGGCGGGCGGGCCAGCTGCAGGTGGAGACGTGCGTGTACGAGGCGCGAACGCCTGCTCCATCCCCGATCCTTCCCACCCGGGAGAGGGGGGCGGCTCACAGCAGGTGCGCCTGATACCACATGGAAGGGGGGTCCCTGCCAGCCGTCCCATCCTCGGTCCCCCTCCTCGCTCTGTCCTGCATCACCTGGGGCTCCTCCACCCACTGGCTTCTGGGGGAGCCTGGAGAGTGAGGCTGCCCGGCCAGGGGTTCCCCTGGGCGTCCCAGCTTCACAGTAGTTCCCTCCACAACTCTGGCTCTCGGAGGAACACCTCTCCCCTCTCCGGGTCTTAGTCTGGCGGGACCTGCCCGCTCCCGCTGGGAAACCTCACATCCTTTGCCCCCGCCTGCCCCCCAGTATGCCCAGAGTCCAGCCAGTGCCCTCCCCCGGCACAGCCGAGCCACGGTGTGTCTTTACTTTTAACCCAGTGGCTTGAAACAACAGAAACTTACTCTCTTGAGGTTCTAAAGACCAGGACGTCAGCAGGGCCCCGCACTGTCTGAAAACTCTAGAGGAGAAAACTTTCCCTCTCTCTTCCAGTTCCCGGGGGGGTCCTGGTGTTCCCGGTTGTGGCTTTGCCCCTCCAGCCTCTGCTGTGTCCCACACGCCCACCCCCCACCCCTTCTCCAGCGAATCTCCCTCTGCTTTCTCTTATCAGGACATCTGCCATTGGATTTAGGACCCACCTGGATGACCCAGGATGACCCCGTGGACAGATCCTTAACATGATCACATCTGCAAAGACTCTTTTTCCAAATAAGGTCATAGTCACCCGTTCCAGGTGAATGTATCTTCTGGATTCGACGTTTCATTAATCCTCCTTTGATGACTGGGGCTCATCTTGAAGGCTATGAATGATAGGGAGGTTGCAATGATCGGGCTCATTTTCTAACGAAATGCTTATACCGCCCCTCCTGTGTGCCAGGCACAGTAACAAGGGTAAGGCTTGTAGGTCTGAACTCATTTACACCTGATACGCCTAAGGGGTGGGTGCAGATATGATCCCTCTTGACCGATGGGGAAGTGGAGGCCAGGAGAGGGTGGGTCTCTTGGTCAAGGCCACACGGGGAGCGGCGGATGCAGCCAACCTTAGAACCCAGGCATTTTGGGAAGATCTGTCCGCTGCTGGCTGGTGAATGGATGGGGCTGGGACCAGGGCAGGGACCTTGGAAAGAAAGATTCAAGAGGAGCTTGGGAGTGAAAGTGCGGAACACGGTGCCTGGTATGGAGGGAAGACCAGCAAGGAGTCAAGGGTAATGTTCACGTTCCTTGGCTTCTTCTCACTGGGGGCTTCGAGGGCCTAGAATTAGCACCTCTGCCTGGCAGCAGCTTTCTCAGTGGCCTGCCCGGCTGGTGTGTCAGTGCCCCTGCGTTCTCCCTCCAAGTGGAGGTGGAGACTCCCATCTGCTTCCCCTGGGGACAGTCTGCTGTCCCCAGGGTTCACCAGCCTGTTAGCACTTCCTTCTGCTCTCGCCCTCACTTTCCCTCCATCCCATCCTGGGACCACTTCCCAAATAAGCCACCCATGCTGGAATCTTCATCCCAGAGCTTGCTTCTGGGGAAGCCCAAACAAAGACAGTGGCTAACCATGCTAGGGGACAGAGGGACAGGTTACAGGGGGAGCCCCCTCCCCCACAGGCTGAGAAAGCCCTCCTAAGGAGACTGCACGGTCGCTGGGCACAACTGCCTCAGCCTCAGCCAAGCCAGAAGGACCGTGCAACTGGGGACCTAAGAATCAGCTTGCACCTGTTTTCAGAGGTGGAGGTGGAAGCTGCCAGATGCTCTCACACATTGCTGGCAGGCATAGAAATCGGTTCGGCGGGTTTGGAAAGCGTATCGACTAAAAGCTAACCATCCAGCCCACCCTGTGACCCCACCACCCCACTCCTGGGTATACAGACCCGGGAGAACCGAGTGCACGTGTCCACCAGAAGACACAGACAAGGGTGTTTATAGCAACATTATTCGTAAGAGCCAAAAAGCGGAAGCAACCCAAATGTCCACTAAGAGGAGAATAAACAAACCAGGGTGGTCTCGCAGTGGAAGAGCTTGAGCGCCCCCCCCCCTCCCCTTCAACAGGAGAATCGATAAAACGCACAGTGACTTAGTCGTGTGATGGAATTCTGCAGAAAAAGGCCAAAAGAGCCAACTTCTGATACCCACAGTGGCGTGAATTAATTGGACACACGTTACATGTGTGAAGGAGCCAGGAGGGCTTGCCGGAGGGTTCCATGTACGTGAAGTGCATGGATGGGCACGAGGCATCTATGACTATAGAGGTGATAACCGTGGTCACTGATAGTGCAGGGGGTGGGAGGTGTCATCGACTGGGAAGGGAAGAGGGAAGCTTCTGGGGTGATGAGGATGCTCTACAGCTCGATCTGCAGCCACACGGGTGTTTAAACACCCCTGGAGCTCCACATTTTTAAGATTTGTGTCGTTTACTTTCTGTGTTACACACCCCCTTTTTAAAAGTGGCATCAGGTCGACACAACCCAAATATCCACCAACAGGTAATAGATGTGCTATTTACAGACGATGGACGATTATCCGTCCGTAAGACAGGATGAAGCGTGGACACACGGTCCCTCGTGGATGAACCTCAAAGACATCATGCTGAGTCACCTAAGCCAGACACAACAGACCACATATTGGTGGATTCCATATATAGGCAATAATCTAAAATAGGCAAATCTGCACAGAAAGAAAGCAGACTGGTGTTTACGAGGGGCTGGGGAGTGACTGCCTCATGGATATGGGGTTTTATTTGGGGCTGAGGAAAATGCTTTGGAACTAGATAGAGGTACTGATTGCACGATAGTGTAAACGCTCTAAATGCCTCTTTAAAATGGTTTCTTTTATGTTACGCGAATGTCACCCCAATTTGTTAAAACGGCATCGAAAAATAATTCTCTTAACGAAGAGATGGCCGCTGCTCCTCTCTGCTGTGTCTGGGTCTGGGAGGGTGAGTGGTGCCCTGGCCACCATGACTTCTCTCAGCGCAGTGCTGGCCCGTCGTTGTGAACGTTTGTCCCCGCCTCAAAAACGCTCTACTGCCATCTGCTGGACAGTCGTCATTATACCAGTTTGCATAGTAAATCCACACACTCCCTTAAATGTGGGGCATCCTCGTACAGTGCACAACGTGCACAGCTGTATGTGGTGGGATATCTGACTTTGCTTTATTTTTCAGTGTCCTCTATTCAGGTTGGGGTGGGGCCTTGAAAACCTCAGTGCTGGCCTTCCCTCCCGTGCCGTCTCTAATGCTGGCTAAGGCTAGCCTGAGCTAGCCTCTCTCAGGTTCGGCGGGGAGATGCAGTCCTCGTGGTTCCTGATCCACGCATCAGTGCGTGGAGACCTGCCCTCCGGACACACCTCCAGAAAGGAAACCTTTTCCGGAGCACATTTGGTCATCCCCACGGCAGGAGAAGGCTGAGCACTGGCTAGAAGGTCTCCACCAAACTCCTGGCAACAGACCGCTTGGCTGTTTGTGTTTCCTCTCAGTGTAATGGTAGGAACGACAAGCTGTTCCTCGAAAACACCAGGCTTTGTCTCCTCTCGGATTTGCCAGGTAGGAGAAGAGGCTGTTGCATCCAGTGGGAAGGAGGCTCAGGGAACGGGGCGTTGGATACACCATGTCAGCTCCTCTTTGGGGCTCCCCCCAGCAGTGGCCACAGGGGTTTGCTGAAGTGGAGGTGGGCCAGTGATTCCCTCCTGGGGGTTTTAATGGAGAGCAGTAATGCATCATAAGCCCCTCCCGGCCCTGGAGTTACAGAGGCGTCCGTATGCGCATGGGGTTGGGGGTTCTCTCCCCTGGTGGTGGCTGTTCAGGATAAGTCCTGCCTTATAGAAATAGGATGCAAGTCATTTATATAATGTAAATTGTTCTAGTGTCCACGTTTTTTAGAGAAAAAGGCAAACTTAGGGGCGCCTGGGCGGCTCAGTCGGTTAAGCATCCAACTTCGGCTCAGGTCGTGATCTGATGATTCATGGGTTTGGGCCCCGCATGGGGCTCTATGCTGACAGTGCAGAGCCTGCTTGGGATTCTCTCTCTCTCTCTCTCTCTCTCTCAGAATGAATGAATTTAAAAAGAATTTTTTTAAAAAAGGAAGGGTAGTATATCATTTACAAGAGAAAGCTTGGGAGATCATAACCATGCGTTTTGGGAAGATGGATGGATGGAAGGAAGGTAAACCCCAAAGTAAAGAAAGCAAAGTGGCTCCTGATGAAACGAGACATCTGACATCTGACCTATGTCGACACCAGGGTTTGGGCAAGCAGAGTCGGTGTTGGCCTTGAGCTGAAGACAGTCAAGGGTGTACCCAGGCAGCCAGGCCACGCGCAGTCTCTGTCAGAGCTCTGTCCCTCATGTTGAGGCAGGTCCCACAAGGGATCCAGTGTCCTTCCTCCCGCGTGCTGTCAGCTCGCCAGGAGAGGGAGTTGGTTCCGTAGCCTTTCGTCCATTTACTGAGCAAAAGCGTATTGCTCTGAACCTTGAAAACACTGTGCCAAGTGGAAGAAGCCAGTCACAAAAGTGGGATCCTATACCATGATCATAGGAAAGCCCAGAATAGGGTAATCTTCAGAGAAAGTTCATTACCAGTTGCTTAGGGCTGAGGGGATGGGGGACAGGCATGGGCAGGGGTTCATTTTGGAGGTGATGACAATGTTCTAAATTGACTGCACAACTCTGTGCTAAAAACCGTGGAACTGTGCACTTGGGTGGATTGTGGGGCTGGCGAATTGTATCTCAATGAGGCTTTTTTTTTTTTTTTTTTTTTTTTTTTTTTTTTTTTTTTTTTTTAATGCACTGAGCACCAACCGTGCGCCAGGCACGCTGGCGACTCAGGAGTAAATAAAGCAAACGCCATCCTCCACCACATTCAGTCTGAGGGAGGAGGCAGCCATTAGCCAGATAACCCCACAAACCATTTTTCATCGCGACGGCGGAGAGAGCTACAAGGAGGTGCAGGCGGCTGGAATGAGCGCCTCCAAGAGGGGGCGGCACCGAGCTCACGTGTCTCCACCTGCAAGAGCCGGAAATGACCAACTCCTGGGGCAGGTGGAGCTGGGAAGCACCTTCCAAGCGGTGGGAAGAGCCGGTGCGGAGGCCCTGAGGCAGAGGCTGGCACCGGGGAGGAACGGACCAGCAGAAGGGAGGAAGACGAAGTGGGGGGGCAGGAGCAGCAGGAGAGAGAGGCAAGGGGGCGGAGGCAGAGTGGTGGGGGAGGGATATATGACGATTTGGGAGTTGTTCAACTACAAACCGCCCCCCTCTGTTGTGGAGCGGAGCGGAGGGAGGCAGACGGAAGTCTGGGAGGGTGGAGGAGGGGGTCGGGGCTCATCACCTCCGGCATCCGATTCACATGCCATCCTCCCTAGGAAGGAAGGTCGGTTTGGCCGGCAGAGGGCCATGGGAGGACAAAGGGTCGCGGGGAAGCTGGCAGGCAGGTGAGACCTGGCGGGCCTGGCTCACACCTGTCCGCCTCCGGTGGCCAGGACCGGACAGGTCAGGAGGCAGGGGGCGGCTCCAACGCCTCTGGCGTCCCAGCTGCCGCAGATCGGGGCTGGGGCTGCGCCAGGCCGGCGGGCGGGGGCGGGAGGCGGCGTGCCGGGCCCCGGGTCCCTGACGTCAACGTTGCCATGGAGACCCCCGCTTCCCTCGGTGCGCGTCGCAGCTGCCGCAGACCCCGGGGCTGGGAAGGCTCTGCAGGGTTGAGGGGAGCGGAAAGTGCGGGCCTGGGTCCCGCCGCCCCAGAGCACCGCCCAGCGAGAGAGCGGGGTACCGAGACCCCCCGAGGGGCTCCCCGCTGCCCCCCAGCCTGCCCCCACCCCCGTCGCCCGGACTGGGAGCGACAGTCCGGGAGCTGCCTCGGCCAGAAATCAGCCCAGGGTCCTGCATGGCCCTCCCCACGGTAACACACCCAAGGGGGGCACGTCCCTCCGCCCGCTCCTCCCACTCCCAGCCCCACTGTGTTGGGCCCCCTGCCCCTTCCTTCCTTCGAGGAGCATGTAGGGCGCCCCCCCTCGATCCCCAGCGCTTGCGGTCCTCGGCGGGGACCCAGCGAGGGAGAAGGGGAGTCCTAACACCGCCGCCCGCCTGCTGGCGCCGCCCTCCCTGGAGCTCACGTACGAAACGGTGTTTTCTTTGTCTCTAGACCTTGTTCAGTCGAATCTCTCCAGGTTCTTAAAGACGCCTTCAGGAACAGACTGGCCAGGCTGGCTGACTTCAGCCTCGCCGCCACCTGCTTTTCGTGCCTCTTCTCTTTTCCGAGCTCCTTCCTCCTCCGCGGGAGTGAAAGAAAGGGAGGCCCGTCCCGCGCTTCCCGGGTCTTGCCCTTGTCCTTGTTTGCCCGCTGCTGCTTCCCTGTTGTGGCCCAGGTGTGTGCACTTGGGAAGACTGTGTGGAGTGGGGTGAGGGTCCCCAGGACGGGTCCCCCCCCACCCCCACAGCTCCCTCTCCCAGCTGCTGGTCACACACACACACACACACACACACACCCTGCCCCCCAGCTGCTTCCTGCTGGGGGCTCCTCACCCTGGAGCCAACCTTTTTGGTTGGGATGCTGGAAATCGCTCTTGGCGTTCCTTCCTCCCTGGTGTCCATGTGACTTCCAGAACCTCACACCTTCCTGACACGCCCTGGTCACCTCTCCCCACCCTGGCCCCTCTTACCACTTCTCTTTTCCCTGACTCGTGCAGAGCAGGGGTGAACTTGAGACCCGGGGAGGGAAGCGTCTCTCTTCTTTTCTTCCCACCCCAGTCTTCTGTTGGTGCTGGGATGATATAAGGGAAAGCAGGACCTTCGCAGCCACTTGGTAAATAAGCCCTGAGGTCTGGTCTCCAGTTTTCTGGCTTTCTCTAGAATCTGGGGGACTTAGACCTGGAGGATGATTTCAAGGCTGCTGGAGAAGTCCCACTTAATACTCTCTTAATCATTCATCCATCCACCTTAAAGACCTACTGCATGCTGGTCACTCAGCTAAGTGTGGGGATCTAGCAGTGAATAAAGACCAAAGCCCCTTATGTGGAGCCTATGTCTGAGAGGAGTCAAGCAACAAAATAAGAAAAAGATGTAGTGTCTTTTTTTTTTTTTTTAATGTCTTTATTTATTTTTGAGACAGAGAGACACAGACCATGAGCAGGGGAGGGGCAGAGAGAGAGTGCGACACAGAATCTGCAGCAGGCTCCAGGCTCTGAGCTGTCAGCACAGAGCCTGACGCGGGGCCTGAACTCATGCAGTGTTCTCGAGATCATGACCTGAGCTGAAGTTGGGCGCTCAACCGACTGAGCCACCCAGGCGCCCCAAGTTGTAGTGTCTTAAAAGGAGAGATGTGATGGGGAAAAAGTTGAATCCAAAAAGGAGGATGGAGAGAGTGGAGGGAAGGTGGCTAGGGAAGGCCTCACTGAGAAGGAAGGGGACATCTGGGCACAGCCGTGAAGGAGGGGAGGGAAGAGCCAAGGGATATTTGGGGGGAAGAACATTCCAGGCAGCAAGAAAAGCCAGTGCAAAGGCCGTGAGGTGGGAGCAGGCATGGAGTGTGAGAGGAACGGGGGACGATGGTGCAGCCAGAGCAGAGTGAGCAAAGCAGGGAGGAGAGGAGAGGGCTGAGAGTCACCTGCGGGCCCTGCCGGTTGCTTGGAGGACGTGGGTTTTCCTGGCACTCTTCCCTCTTGTCCTGGCAGCTCAGCAGACATGCATCAGTACCTGCTGCCCCTGGCCCTTTGCTGAGGGTCCTCCTGTGCACCATGACATCCAGTCTCAAAATACCCTCATTATCCCCATTTTGTAGATGAGAAAACAGAGGCGCTAGCATGTCAGGTAAACCCTGAGGGATAAGAAGAGATTCATCTGCAAAAAGGTATGTGTGGTGTGGGGAGGGCCCAAGTCTGTCTGATGATGGTCTCAGGGAAGAGACAATGAGGCCTCTGCCATACAGAAGGAAATGAGGCTTCTGTGGCTGCCCCACTTGGCCTCCAGAAAAGCCCAAATCTTCCAGGCCTGAAGGGTTTATGGGAGGAAATGAGGAGGAAAAAAATGAGGCCGGATGGACTCGGCTGGGGAAGCTACTTCGAGGGAGGTGGCCACCCTCCTGGCCAACTCGCCGAGTCCCCTGGCCTGTCTCAGCAAGTGCCATGGGCTTGATGCTGAGAAAATGTTTGATCATTCATCTGACAGGGGTCTCCTTTGTGCTGGGCCCTGTGTCCTGTGATGGGTGGGTGGGGAGGTGGCTGTGGAAAGGGCTGAGCGGATGATTCTGTGACTCCTGAATGGATGCATTAATTACCTACCGCTGCGTAACAAATCACCCCAAATGCAGCGACTGGAAACGAGCGTGTTTGTTTCTGCGGCTCAGGAACTCCGGAGTGACTCAGCTGGGTCGTTCCGGCTCACGGCTCGTTCCCACATGGCGGCCATCGAGATGTCAGCCGAGGCCGTGGCCTTGTTTGAAAGCTCTGCTGGGCTGGAGGACCCCCTTGTGTGACAGTGCCCCACACCGCTTCTGGCGGGAGGCCTCAGTTTCTCCTCACACGGTTGTCCAGAAGGCTCCTTGAGTGTTGCTTTATGCAGCTCCCCCTAGGGTGAGTCATCAGAGGGAAAGACCAAAGTAGAAACTAGGGTGGCACCGGGTCTCTGATATCCCCCACCGTCACTTCTGCTTTGGGCTCGTTTGTTAGCAGCAAGGCACTAAGACCAGCCCACGCTCAGGGGAGGGAGATTAGGGTCCACCTCTTGAAGGAAGAGCATCAAAGAATTTGTGGACGGAGTTTAAAACCATGACAACAGGTAAATGGATGGTGCACCCACTCTTCTTCCCTGATGCTGGAATCTTAGAATAATCTCCGACCACAGCTGTTGGTGAAATCCCCCTGGGACACTTGTAGCTGTCCAAACCCCGGCCCCTCTTACTGCTGGTCTGAGCCGGGACTTGCACATGTGTGGTTTCGTTGTGTGGAATAATTTTTTTTTTTAATGTTTGTTTATTTCAGAGAGAGAATGTGCAAGCAGGGAAGGGGCAGGGAGAGAAGGGGACAGAGGATCTGTGCTGCCAGCACAGAGCCCGAGGCAGGATTCAAACTCATGAACCGCGAGAGCGTGACCCGAGCGGAAGTTGGATGCTTAACTGGCTGAACCGCCCAGGCGCCCCTGTTGTGTGGAATGCTCTTAAACTTTAATCGTGACGTTTATGTTTCCGCTACATTATTTTTTTATTGTGGTAAAATGTGCATAACGTAAAATGGACCGTTTTAGCCCTTTTTGAGTGTGCACTTCGGTGGCAAGAAGTACGTTCACGTTGTGGTGCAACTGTCACCTCCAGAAATGTTCACCTTCCCGAACTGAAACTGTACCCCTTAAACGCTGACTCCCCACCCCTCCCGCCTCCAGCCCATAGTGACCCCCGCTTTCTGTCTTTATGAATTCAACTACTCTAGACCGCAGAGGGCTCCCTTGTGTCTGGCTTGACCCAGCACAGTGACTTCCAGAGCTCATGCACGCGGTACGCGTCCCAGGGTGTCATTCCCCTCATGGCCGAATAGCATTTCATTGTACGGACCACACTGTGTTTATCCGTCGTTCGGCGGTGGGCATTGGGGTGGTTTTCACGCTGGTATTTTTAAGGCTCCGGAGTGATACTCATGACCCATCAGGGATGAAAATCGAGGTCTTAGACCAGTGGTTCTTAAGCCTGGCTGAGCATCCAAATCACCTGGTAGCTGTTAACAAAACAAGCCAATGCCTGGTGAGCATCACAGACCTGCAGACCAGCTGAATTGGATTCTCTGGAGGGGGACCCCGGAGTCTGCAAGAATCTGCAGTTACTTCCAGAAGGCCAGGGTGTGAAGACTCATTTCCAGGTCTCTGCTGCCCCCTGGTGGCAGTACCTGGGATCGTCTGCAGCACTGGCTTGCCCGCCCCCTAAGGAGCCCAAAAGAGCCAGTCCCCAGAGCCACTCCTTGGCGGGTCTGGGGAACCTGCGGGGCTCTCCCTGCCTGTCCTCCCCCACTGTACTTCCTGGTTTCAGAGGAGCCTATTAGGAGAAGGCACAGGCAGGCGGAGGACTCCGCTTTGCTCCTTGCCAGCTATATGACCTTGAACAAGCCATTTACTTGTTTCAGGGACGTGACCACTGCTCTCCTCTCCGCACCCCCCCCCCCCCCCCCCCCCCCCCGTCAAGTCCCTGAGATCACAGTTAAGTATGTGTGTTAGCTTTGGGGAGAACCTAGAATTTCTTCTCCTTGGCTCCGTTGACAATTGGGTAGGATTATTCCTCATGGTGGGGCCATCCTGTGTATCGTAGGGTATTAAACAGCATCCCTGGCCTCAACCCACTAGATGCCAATGAAACCCCCCAGTTTTGACGATCAACACTGTTTCCAGACATGAAGAAATGTCCCCTGGGGGGAGGGTTGCCAGACAAAATGCAGGTTTCCCAGTTAGATTTGAATTTCAGAGAAGCGACTCACAACTTTTTGGTAGAATTCTGCCCTCAAGATTGCATTTTTACTTGCTAAATCCAGAAACCCTGCGAAACCACCTCAGCTGAGAGCTACTGCCCTGTGAGTACCTGATACTTGGGTAGGAGGCTAAGATACCAGATGGAGAAGAGGCAGCAGGAATGCACTGGCCCAGCCTGGCCGGGGAGGGGTGCTGTCTGGGGGCAGGCCCGGCAATGATGAGTGAGGTGAGGCTTGGGGAGAAGGGTGGCCGTGGGAGAGGAAGCTGGGCTCACAGTCAGGCCAAGTCCCTCTGGGGGCTCAGAGCCACTGATGTGCAGGGACAGGGGACACCTTGTTTCCCCAGCACCTGGGGACAGGGCAGTTTGTGGCCGACCACAAGTCGGAGCAGTTCACCCCCAGCTTCTCCCCAGAGAGAACCCCCAGTGGTGGGGAGTCAGGCCCAACTTGCTCATTTGCAAGAGGAAGAAACAGGCCCAGAGAGGGGCAGTGAGTGTCCCCAAGCCACACAGCCAGCTTGTGGCCCCAAGGTGGGATCAGGCTCCTCAAGCCAGGACTTGTGCCCCTGGGGTGGAGCCTGGGTATGTTCTCAACTTGGGGTGAGTCCTCTGAGAGTTCCCAGAATTTTCCAGATGCAGAGGTACTGAAGCCAGACTTCACCCTGAGGCCGGACCACCCGAGGCTGTGGTCCCCAGCTGCTCTCCATACTGCTCCAAGGGAGTGCTGGGACCCCTTCTGGGGCTGTCCCTGTCATGTGCATCTCCTGACACTGACTGATAGGGAGAGGCGACATGGAGAAATGGAACAGTGCTTGGGCTTGGAGCCAGACTGTCTGGGGCTGAATAGTGGCGCTGCCCCTCACTAGCTCTGACCTGAGGCAATCTGTGCCTCCGTTTTTTCATCTGTAAACTGGGAATGATGAAAATGATATCTACTTTGAAGGGTTACTAGGATTTGATGAATTAACAAGGAGGAATGCTTAGAACAGTTAAGTGGCAGGTAGTAAGGTTTAGCATTTATCTTACTTCCCTCTAGACTTCCGGTGACATCAGCCCTTCTCCTTGGGAAGCTGGTTCATTGGGGCTGTCAATCATAGTCACCAACCCTGCCCTGCCCTGCCAGACACTGGAGTCAAGCAAGGAGCAGCCACTGCACCCTGTTGCCCAGTCACTGGGTTGATGAGTGAGACAACCCTGAAGAAGGTCTATTGAGTTCCTGGATCCAGCCTGACCTGAAGCTAGTTCCCAATATGTGAGACAATAAATTCCCCATTTCACTTAGGCAAGTTTGAAGGGAGTTCTGACCCATATACCCTTTTTGCTTCATAGAGCAAGAGAGGTTCCCCCAAGGCAGCCCCCTTCTCCCATGGACCAAGCCTCTCAGCCTTGGTTTTGATCCAGCCCCACACAAGGCCAATAACCCACTCTCAGGGAGTCAGAGGGAGATTCTCCATTTGAGCTGTGGTTGGAGCTCAGAGCAAGAGGAAACAAACTCGTATAAAGTACCTTGATGTGCCACGTGTAGTGCTGGGGCTTTGTAATAAGAATTCCCCAAGCCCACACAGCCTAGAAGTGGAATCACTTCAGTGTGAACCCAGGTAGTCTGACTCTAAAGCAGGTACGCTTCCAATGTACCACATGACTTATTACCTGCAGGGGGGATTTTCTGTTCCATTGAAAATTTTGATTGTAAAAACGTAAAATTTACCATGGGGAGGGGGAGCAGTTTAAGTCAGCATCGCCCTTCTCAGCCAGAAGATGACCTAGAGAATCAATTACTCCAAGTGGCCTGGTGCCCTGGAAAATAGGAGGCTAGGTCCCATTCATTCCCTCAACTCCTACTAAGTGCCTGGCAATGTTCAAGGCAGGGCCCAGGGTTTGACGTGAAACAGTGAGGAGCCTGGAGGGAGCTTCTTCTCGGGGTTCACCCCGCACCTGCACAGCCTCAAGAGGGAGCGTCACCTTCAGTCCTGTGCCCGGGAGTCTATCTGGGCCCCTCTTGGTCACTCTAGTCCCAGCAAAGTCCTGGGCAAAGAGCAGGTTCAGGGTCAAGAAGAATTTAGATGAGTGATGGAGTCCCACCCCAGCCAGAGCAGAAACTCCCAAGGCACCGTCCCTGAGAAATGATTCTGTCAACAAGGTGTCCGAGGGGCACTTAGCACAGTGATGTACAACGTGGCCTAATCGCTGCTGTTGGGGGTCCGGGGAAAAGACCGAGGGCAGATAGACACCAGCACACATAAACCCCGCATTACTGCCTGTGGACAGTGTCCTGAAGGCAAGGGTGCCGTGGTCTGCAGGGGCGTTACCAGAATCAGGACCCCCGCTCCCAGGAAGTGATGGTTAGGCTGGCCAGCTCCTCAGAGGCCTGGAGCCTAGCACTGGCCTCCCCCGACCTTCTAAATTTTCATAACCAGGCTGCTCCCTTTGTTCCTCTAGCCCTGGGCGTGGTAGCTGCTCTGTGTCATTATTAACCCACAATACCTTTTTAGTTGACCGTTCTTTACATTCTCTCTGTTGAAAGAACCAGAGTGCTTTCTATCCCTTGGTAGGACTCTGAATGGCACAGAACAAACTGCTGCAAGCTGAGGAAAGAGCAGAAGGTAGCCCAGTCCAGGTAGAGGCACCTGCATGGCGTGGCCAGAGGCTAGGAGGCCGGAGGGAGCGAAGCACATTGCAGGAGCCAGGACCAGTGGAGCTGGAGGGGATTAATGGGGTGGCAAGTAGAATAAGATGAAACTGGACAGGTCAGCTCTTACATGGCATGGAGTCTGGATGGGATCCTGGGAGCAATGGGGAGCCATGGAATGCAATACTGAGTGATTTAACTTTCAAAGATTGCCCTGGCTGCCGTGAGCCTAACTCGCTGTTGGGGGCAAGAGTGGGCAGGAGCAAGATAGCATGTTAAAAGGAGCTAAGTCCTTTGTTTTTTGTTTTTTCCTTTCTTTACTGCTTGGAAGGGAGGCGTCTCAAGGAAGAAAAACATGGGGGCGATTCTGGCGCAACATGATGTCACAAGATAAAGGACAGGACCTCATGGCCGCTCGAAAACTCAACAGTAAAGAGAATGCCAGGACCCTAAATGAACCCCTACTAACCCTGAGTCAGAGAAAGTCTCCACCGATGACTCCCCAGGACCGTGCGGCCACCAACGGAGCCAGCCTGCTGGCCAAAAGAAGGTAGAAAGCGCTTTCAGGCCTACCCAGTGTCTCCTGGCGGAAAAGAGTGGCCCTTACTCCCCCAGATGCCATGAGGCCACGTGGGGGGTGACGGCCCCGAGCTGCTCGCGGCCTGGCTCCCCGCAGAAAAACCCCAACTCCCAAGAAACGCCAGGGCCGGAAGCGGAAGCGCGGGTGCGTGCGTACTGCATTCTGGGAAGTGTAGTCCGGAAGAGTCCGTGAGAGCGGTGCATTTTGGGGAAGGTAGTCCTCTAGTGGTCTGAGAGCTGGCGGCGTGAGCTGGAGTGGTTCACCTAAACCCCAAGCCGTGGCGGGGGTTAACAGTTTGGGGACTTAGAGTGAATACGTAGAATTCGTTTTTGTCTCTCCCAACCACCAACACCCACGGAAGCGGAGAATAGGACCTGTCCACGCTTCAGTGATGGCAAGCAGGCCTGAGTTATTCCGCCCTCGAACGAGTAAATCAGCTGCTTAACCTCCCGGAACCTTTGTTTCCGTATCTGTAAAACGGGCAGATTAATCATTCTCACTTGGCAGCCTTGATAACTCAATCAAGTAACTCGCAAGGTGCTTAACACACCTTCCTTGCTTGACAAACCCCTCTTCCCTTTGAAGCTGAGCGTGCAGAGCAAATGGATGTGTTTTGTAACCAGGAGCAAAAATTGTGCTTCAGCGGAGCACTTGGGGCGTTTTCTTTGCAAAGTAGGAGTTCCTGCAAATTCCAGCCAAAACTCATAGGGGGAAATATAAGGAAATCTTGTCACCCAGAGACTCAGCAAGGACGTGTGACCTTACTAGCCAACACACAGTAAGATGTAAGTTAAAAAATGAGACGGGTGCCTGGGTGGCTCAGATGGTTAAGCGTCTGACTTGGCTCAGGTCATGGTCTCATGGTTGGTGAGGTTCCAGCCCCGCATTGGGCTCCGTGCTGGCAGTGGGGAGCCTGCTTGGGATTTTCTCTCCCTCCCTCCCTCCCTCCCCACCCCCTTCTCTCTCTCTCTCTCTCTCTGTCTCTCTGTCTTTCTGCCCCTCCCCCACTCGTACTTTCTCGCTCAAAATAAATAAACTTTAAAAAAATGAGACAAACTTCTGGAGCAGAGTGTCCTCGCATGTTATCAGTGGAAATATTAATGGGTTCAGCCTTTATAAAGGGCAATTTTTGCGGGTGCAAAGTTTTCAGTTGTAGGAATTTATCCTATAGACACACTAGACTGTTTCAAAATGACAGAAGTTTAAGAATATTCATTGTAGCGTTGTTTATGAAACATGCCTGGAAATCGTCCAGGCCTCTATGGGCAGAGGACAAGTTACAAAAATGATGGTACATCCATGCACGGGGATGCTATGTTGACGTTAACATTAATGAGGTGTGATATCACTTATGTAACATTCCTGCACAAAAATGTTTATCCTAAGTATATTGTGAAGAAAGTCTCAGAGAAATCCAAATTGTGGGATATTTTGCAAAACTGGCCTAGACCCTCAAAAATGTTGATGTCGTGAAAGACCAAATAGACTGGGAGATTGAAAGAGGTTAAACAGACCTGGCAATTAAGTGCACTGGGCAATCCTTCATTGGAACCTGGATTCTTAAAAAGGACATTTTAATCAGACACCTTGGGAAATTTGATTATGGACCATATGTTTGATAATAGCAATGTATCAATGTTGACTTTCCTGAACGTGATCGTTGTATTGTGGTTGTGTAGGATAATGTCCTTAGTAGCTATCTGCTGAAGTATGTAGCATTGAAATATTAACCCTTGGCTCTTGGATAGTTTAGAAAAAAGAGCAACAGGTAAAGCAAATGTGGTGTGTATTAACAGTTGTTGAATCCAACTTTAAATATATGGTTTTTCATGTTCCTCTTCTTGCAACTTTTTTTATAGTGTTGAAACTTTCAAAGTAAACAGTAGGCAGCAAAAAGAACGAGAAAGCTCCATATGCACTGATGGGGGAAAAGCTTCAAGAAATGGGTAAGATTTTTTTTTTTTTTTTAAGCAAGGTGCAGAGGTGGAAATGCACAAAACACCCGGGGATTGAGGACACAAAAAGGAGATGACAAAGGTTGCCTCTCGGAAGGGTATCTGGGGGTGGGGGCAGGGGTGGGGGGAGTGGGGTCAGAAGTGGGAAGATTTGCCTCTTGCACTTACCCTTTTAGACCTTTTGAATTTTGTATCCTGTCCATTCAGATAAAAAAGTAATAATAACTTCGAAGAAGGCTGTTACTGGGAAGGCACTTGTGGTCAGGAAACCCCAGACTAGGCTCCCCTGCTCCACAGCTGTAGACCTGTTGGGAAACCCAAAACAGAAGGAAGGAAAACCAGTTACTTTCACATCCTTTCCCACATGTGATTCTCATCACAACCCAGTGAGTCAGACAGGTTTTATTTGACCCATTTTATAGATTAGGAAAACTGAGGACCAGAGAGTCTTAGCAACTTGTCTGAAGTCATGCAGTGAGACACTATTAGAGCTGAGATGGAAACTGAGTCCTTCCCAGTGACCCAGCCTGGCTCCTTCCCTCCTGCAGGTGACCGCTCCAAGCTCTAAGGGTTGGATGTAGCAAGAGAGAGCCCAGGGGCGGAGGGCAAGGGTGGGGTTGACTTCCAGGCTCTGGGTGCTCACTGAGGCTCAGCCCAGTTGCCTTCCCGCTGTTGCTTTTACACGGGGCTGTCCAGGCAGGAAGCAGAAGTCAACCCTAGGCACCCAAAGCATAGGTTTGATTTACATGTTCATGGGCAACTGGTTTGAGAGTTTATTTTGGGGACCAAGAGCTAACTCAGCCAAAGAGCCTCTTCCCTGAGCCCATCTGGGCTGCTTTTTACCATCTGTGTATCTTTTTTTCTTTAAGTTTATTTACTTTAAGAGAGAGTGAGAGCGAGCCTGCCCAAGCAGGGGAGGGGCAGAGAGAGAGGGAGAGAGAATGCCAAGCAGGCTCTGCACTGTCAGCTTAGAGCCCGATGCAGTGCAGGCTTCGATCCCATGAACTGTGAGGTCGTGACCTGAGCCAAAATGGAGTCAGATGCTTAATTGAACTGAGCCACCCAGGCACCCCCCCCCACCCCCCGCATCTCTGTGATCTTAAAGTGGTCTTTTTAATAAAAAAAATAATGAAAATAGTAGATGGATATTGTTACCAAGTCTAACAGTAAAGTACTTAATGGCAATTTGGCATTTCTGTCGAAACTTAAAACATGTATATATGCTTTGATATCTGATCCAGCGTTTACAATGGAAACTAATTTTTTTCTGTGAATATACCCACCCAAGTGTTCAAAGATATGTATGGAAGAATGCATTGCTTATAAGAAAAACAAAGACACAGAACTGTGAACAACCCACCAGCAGAGCCATTGCTTAATTCAAGTGGGCTCCATCCACATTGAATAAAAACAAAGACAGTGCGGGTTGCTGGTTTTACTGACCTGAAAAGATGTCCACGGTATTGTTAAAGAAAGGTCCCATTTCGAGGAAAAAAAAAACCAAGTTATAAGCATATATACACATAGAGATCTACATGTTTGAACAAATGTAGGAAAACATTTATAAAAAGTGTAAATTATTTGATTTGAATGTAAAAAGAGCATGTAATTTTCATTTTTTGAGGGATAATGAGGTTGACTTTTTTTTTTTTTTTAAGTTGGCCACTTGTGTTTCCTCTTGTGGGAATTGCTAAAATATTACTGTCCCTTGGTCTTCTGTCACGCCAACTGGGTGTAAAAGCTTCGGGCACCACGTCTCCTAAGAGTTTCTATTTACATTGCCAGTGCTTCCTTTAGGTGGGTATTTTGGAAATGAGGTTGCTGAACTTGAGGCAGAGGATGTTCATTCTCAGTCCATTCTCAGTCTTCGTATAATGAGGTGTCCTGTGGGATAAAGGGCTCTGAGAAGTGAAGGCGTTTCCTGCCCAAAGCACGGTTGCAATGTCTTCCTTTCTTTCGATTCTAGGATCTTGCAAAGCGTACTCTTTGGCTCTTGGTGGACGTGGACGGTGTGAAGGTGGAGGTGCTTATAATGTTTGAAAAGGGGGGGGAGTGGGGAGCAGAGATGGACCGCCAAGGTCTGGAGAGGGTGAGGTGCCCAGGGGACACCCTAAAAGGAAAGGTTCCGGAGGCACAAGATTTAAGGAGGCCCTCACTCCGGATGTCCCACTCGGGTCCCAGCCCTGTTGACTGCTTCTTGATGACAGAACAGAAAATCTGTAACAGCCCTTGCACTGGTGGGCTAGTTGTCACTGCTGGGTGACGGATGTTTCTTCAGAGCTAGACTCAAGGTGGTGTTGGCAGACCGAGGCCGCCACGGGGGCCAAGGCAGCAGAGTCAGGGCTCGGCTCCCCAGGCAGTGCCCCAGACCCCTCGTGCTGTGCTGTGTTGCGTGTTGAAGGATTAGACGACGCCATGGAGGGCAGACGTCTGGACAGATGGGACTCAACCGTTCTTGTCCTTGAGTTCTTTCTGATTCTCTCTCCGTGTGTGGAGCTGCGTGGCTAAGGGTTTTCTCTGCACCTACCCTGTGCCCAGCCTCCACCTGCTACCGGCCGCAGGTCTGGGCTCCTAGAGAAGGAGGTCCCCCGAGGGCCCCGGGGCCTCAGAGATTGCCTTGACCTCACAGAAGCTGCGGCTTCTCAATCTTTCCTGCACCCGGGGCACTGCATTTTGGCATTCTGCAGCTCACGCCTCTTGAGTTCATACGACAACCTTTAGAGGTAAGGACTGTGTTATCCCCATGCTGCAGATGAGGAAACCAGGGCCCAGAGAGGGGTAGCAACCTGTCCCTGACCACAGAGCTAAAAAGCAGCAGAGTAGGGATTTGAACTCCCAACTCCAGAGGCGCGTTCTTCACCATGATGCCCCGCTCTTCCATTTTCAAGGACCACGAGCCTGCTGAGTGCTGGCCGCTAGGTTGGGGGTTCCCACTGTCCCCTGGACCTCGGGGCCCCCAAGGCTGGAGGCCCAGAGGCCCTCTGAATTCTAGAGTGTTTTCAGGACATCCCTGGGGGGGGTTAAAGCAGGTTGCGGTCTTAACTTCCCGGGGTGGGAGGTTCCCAGAAGCCCAGGGCAAGCTCGGCCCCTTTTTCCTGAGGGGAGGGGGTGGTGTGAGTTGGGACACGTCCTCTTTTAAGGTTCTCTCTTGCTGCTTCTGACCACTTCCTCTTTTCCCTGGGGCGGAGGCAGGCTGTGGCTGCACTAATGGCAGGCATCCCAACAGTGGCCCAGTGGCCGAGGAGGCCTCTCAGTCTCTCCTGGAAGGGCTTGCTTGGCTGGGCTGAGGGCACTTCTCCGCCTGGGCTTCCATCCCCTCCCCGCTGCCGCCAAGACCCTCCCCTGAGTCCCACCCAGAGAGCAGAGGGTGGGGGGCTCCCTGAGCTCTCCCTCAGCCAGACGGCTGCATACCCTCCATTCGAGCTCCACCTGGGCTGAATCTGCTTCCAGCAATTTCCATGGAGGACGTGGCCCAAGTTCAGGAACCCTGCCTGGACAGCCAGACCCCTCAGGATGCTCAGGGAGGTGAGGACCCCAGTTCTGGGTAGAAGGCCCAGCCTAGCACCTCAACCATGAGTGCCCCATGTGGGCAGGGGAGCTGTGGCCTGGGAAGAAGATGGGCTTTGAGAAATGTGGGTTCCAGGCCTGGCTCTGCCGCTTGTCGGCTGCTGTGCTTACCAGGTTGCTTTTCTTCTTGGGCCTCGGTTTCCTCATCCACGCACTGGACATAAATAACACTTCAAAAGGTTGAAGAAACAAATGCAGTGCTCTTTGTATCGTGCTAAGCAGAGAGCCTGGTACACGGCCAGGATTTAGTGTCTTGCCTGTTACTGGGCAGAAACTGCAGCTGCCCTGAGCCATCCAGGATGCACTCCCCCTCCCCCCAGCCCCTGCAGAGGAAGGCCGGTCACAGGTCACAGCTCCCCAACCCGGTTTCCTGCCTCCACCCTGTCTCCACTCCTTTCTGCCCCAGTAGCCCCCAGCTTCCCACTTGTAGCAGGTACAGCCCTCAAGTTCAGGTGGACAGGACCATCACCTTTCCTCTGTAGCCTGTAGCCTCCCCACCCCATCTAGCCAGGTTGGTAAAACATCGACGTCAGTCATCGTTGGGATGTGCCCAGCCGAGTGTCCTGCCAAAGCCTTGGGTCATCGTTTCTTTTTATTGTGGTGAAATACGCAGAACATGAATTGAGCCACCTGTAACGATTTTTAAGGGTACGGTTCCATGGCATGAAGTATATTCACACTGCTGTAGAAACGTCGCCACCACCCATCTCCAGAACTTTCTCGTCTTCCCAAACTGAAACCGTGTCCCCGGTAAACCATGGCTCCCCATGCCTGCCCCCAGCTGCTGCAACCCTTGTTCCACTTTCTGTCTCTAGAATCAGACCGCCCTCCCTGCCTCTTAGAAGTGGAATCACGCAGTCATTGTCTCTGCGTGACTGGTTTGTTTTCGATTAGCACGGCATCCTCAAGGTTCACCCGTGTGGGGGCACGGGGCAGAATCTCCATCCTTTTTATTTATGTTTGAATAATATTCCAACCTGTGTCTAGACCCCATTTTGCTGGTCCACGTATCCATCGGTGGACACTTGGGTTGCTTCTGCGTCCTGGCTGCTGTGAATAATGTTGCTGCGCACGGGGGTGTGCAAATACCTGTTCGAGTCCCTGCTTTCGGTTCTTGGGGGCGCATACCTAGAAGTGGAATTTCTAGATCATATGGTAATTATGTTTGATTTTTTTTTTTTTTTTTTTTTTTTTTGAGAAAATGCCCAATGCCCAAAGGCACTGGGGAGCCCCTCTGGCCATACTGTGTACAGGGAGATAGGAAATGAGGAGCAAGACATCATAGGTTCAAATCCTGGTCCTGCCACTTCCCAGTGCTCTGACCTTGGGCGACTCACTTCATTGTCTCAGCTGTGACGAGGGATGAGAGCAGCGCCTCCTGGGGCTGTGGTGGTGCTTAGAGCACATACTTTGGATGGTGCCTGGCGCACAGGGAGCCCTAGGGATGTTAGCTCCGCTCGTGGTGCATCTGGACTCCTCCAGAGATCTGATCCTGCAACCTCACCGCTTCTGTGGTCCCACGCCAGCCTGGCCCCTCCACGGAACATGCCTTTGGAGCCGGCCCTGCTTCTTCCCCAGGACTCCGACTCCTTTCCCCCTTTTGCAGGTCCCTGGGAATGTCTCTTCATTGAGGGAGTTTCTCTTTCCCTGTCCGTCTGTGGCTTATGCTCTTGAAAACAAAAGCCAGAAAGCAATGCCTCAGGCTAACCCTGAGAGAGCCTGAGCCAGGACCAGAGGGGAAACCAAGGACACTGACCAACAGGTCAGCATGGGCACAGGCGAAGAGGACCCCTTTCTTCTTTCCTTTGACCTTGGTCATGCCATTCTCGATGACTGGGTCCGGTCTAGGCCCCGTGTTTTGGGAAGGGTGAGGAGAGCTGGGAGGGTCACTGAGGACCGCCCACAGGCATGATTACAGGGACGGGGACGAGGCACTCTGGACTGAGATGAAAGGAGCAGTGGTTTGGCACTTTCAACTCTAGGGGAGTCAGCCGGAGGGTTCCGGTCAGTGAGGGGTGGCTGCGGAGATGAGATTACCCTTCTTGCTGGGCCAGCAGCTAGGGCTCCAGGGCTGAGGCCGGCACAGTCCCACCTCTGGTTGAGGCCAAGCTGGTGTGCGGCTGCGTCTGGCCAGCTTGCCTGGTCTGCGTCCCCAGCCACCCCACCCCCCACCCTTGCTCCCGGGAAACTACTTCTGCTGACCGAGGATGATTCCTGGAGGAAGGTCAAGGCAAGACCTGGCAGGCTGAGGGCTTTGGTCCTGGGCGATCACACCTGGAGGTTGGCCCAGCTGTGTCACCTCCACCTGTGACAAGAGGGGACAGAGAAACCTCCAGGATTCCCCCCACACCCCTCCCCATTCTCTTGCTGTCCCATCATCTTTCCTTTCCTATTTTGTCTTCTCTGTTCCTTTCACCTCATACCAAGTGGTACGTGATTTGGAAATTCACAAAGCAGTGCACTTCTCTTCACCGTTTATCAATACCCAGAACCTGGTGAGGAGCCAGCACTCAGTTTCTCTCAAGTGGGCTTTAGTGAAGGGCTTTTTTCCGTGGCCCTCTGGCAGAGCTCACTAATGGGGACCCCTACTCCTGACATGCTCCCTAGCATTGTCAAAACCAGTCCTGTCTTCGCTATTTGCAGACATCCCCAAAGGGGCGCTGATATCTGTTCTGGGGCATTAAATAAAATATGCTCTGAAGGTTAAGTAGGATAACATGTGGAAAATTCCTGGCACATTATAGTTATCAGGAAAAATAGTTACCGTTATTTTTTATTTTTAAAAATAATTATTATATTAAAAGGGAGGACAATATTTATTGAACACCTACTATGTCCCGGATACTGAAATGTTGGAATTCTGCCCTGGGAGTCAAGCTGACTTTCCCGGCCTACATCAGAAGCAGTGACCCCCACAAAGGTCACCATCCCAGCAACAATACAAAGTGAGGGAAGTATAGGGAGGGGAAGGACCAGCCGTGTGTCCTTAGACAAACTGCCTCACCTCTCTGAGCCTATTTCCTGACCTGTAAAGAGAGGCTGGGAATCCTCCCTTCCCCTTCTACTGGAGTCAGGGGTCAGAGGAGGTAAAGCCTGTGCCAGTCTTGGCAACCAGGAAAGTGCTGCCCAGTGGAGCAGTCGGGCAGCTCTCAGTGGGAGACAAGCCCTTACCTACACCTTTAACTGAATTCCCCGCTCTCAGCTCCTGAAAGCCATCTCTGCAGGCTTGGGGAACACCCCTCAGGGACACTAGAACTGTGCTCTTCTCCAGGGCCCATTAGGAAAAGAATGTTCTACAAGTCCACCCAAAGGTGGTCATTCCTCTGGTGACCCCCTTGTGGCCATGCCACGCTCTCATCTGTCCCATGGCCTGACTGCAGGCCAGTTGATGTGGTGTGTTTCCAGGGAGACTGGGGAAGGTGACAGCATTTCTGGGAGGAAAGATGGGCTTGTCCAGGGGCACAGTGGGATTTCCGAGGTTGGTGCTGAAGCTGAGTGGTAGAGCCGTGGTTATAAAGAGCAGGTTTGCCAAGCCGTGGAGCAGTCGGGGAGGCTGGGTGGATGGGCAGAGTTTCCCCTGGAGGCCAACTGGCTGACTTGCCATTGTCCCTGACGCCTTCCAGACAAGGCTTAATGGAATGGTAGGAATTTGCTGCTGGTCTGTATTGTTATTGCCAGTGTTCACGGGGTACTTATTCTGTGCCATTGAGAAGGTTACCTCCTATAATCCCCAAACAAATTTATAGGGCGGCTGGCACTATTATCCCCATTTTACAGGTGAAGAGGCTGTGGTACAGAGAGGTTCAGTATTTTGCTCAAGGTCACACAGTGAAGGAGCCAAGCCTGGAGTCCAGCCCAGGTCATCTGAAGCCAGAGCCCATGCAGATGGCCATGCCATCCACCGTCACGGGCCAGGGAAGGACAAGCAGAGAGCTGAGTAGGGGAAAGAAGGAAGGTAATCCCTAGGTCCCAGGTCCCACGTGAACCTTTCACTGAGATTGGTGCTGAATAGTGACAGACGTCACTAGAAGGGTGTCACTGGCTCTATTTTAGTGATGAAGAATGGAAACACAGAGGGGTTGAGTTGCCCAAGCAAGGGGACTACACTTTGAACCAGATGTGTCTACACTGCAGAGCATTGCTGTTTCAGTGACCTCACCACCTTATCTTGTTTCTTTGGCAGTTTGTTCCAAGTCTGATCTGTCTTGGGAACCTTGGGACCTGGAGCCCGGGCCTGGAACAGACATACCAGACCTCTATACATGTTTTCTGAAATAACGTAAGAGATCCCAGTTGTTTCCACTTGCTGCTACTTTGGGCGAGGGAGAGGAAGTGTGGTCGGAGGTGTAGTGACCTCGCATCTTTTGTGAGTGGATGTTTGCTGAGCCTGAACCCTGCTGAGATGGAGAGTTTGGAAAAGAGAATCATGTTGGAGCAGGTGTATCTCCTTTACTTTGGGGGAGTTAAAGGAAAAGGAAAGCTCTAGGAAAGACCCAGATTGAAAATTTCTCCCTACCTCCCTTCCTTCCATCTATCCATCCATCTATCCATCTACCCACCCATCTACCCACATATCCATCCACTCATCCATCCATCCATCCATCCATCCATCCATCCATCCATCCGTGCATCTGTGCATCCACATAACCATCCACTCATCAATCCATCCATCCATCCATCCATCCATCCATCTACCTATCTACCTGTGCATCCACATATCCATCCACTCATCCATCCATCTATCCATCCATCCATCCACCCATCAATTCACCCACCCACCCACCCACCCATCCATCCATCCACTCATCCATCCATTGATCTGTCCATCCATCCATCCATCCATCCATCCATCCATCCATCCATCCACCTATGCATCCACTCATCCATCCACTCATCCATCCATCCACTCATCCATCCATCCATCCATCCATCCATCCATCCGTTCATCCGTGCATCCGTGCATCACTCATCAATCCATCCATCTGTCCATCCATCCATCCATCCATCCATCCATCCATCCATCTACCTATCCACCTGTGCATTCACATATCTATCCATTCATCCATCCACCCATCCACCCATCCACCTGTGCATTCACATATCTATCCATTCATCCATCCATCCATCCGTCCATCCACCCATCCACCCATCCACCCATCCATTCACCCACCCACCCACCCATCCATCCATCCATCCACTCATCCATCCATTGATCTGTCCATCCATCCATCCATCCATCCATCCATCCATCTGTACATCCACTCATCCATCCTCCACTCATCCATCCATCCATCCATCCACTCATCCATCCATCCATCCATCCATCCATCCATCCATCCGTGTGCATCCACCTGTGCATCCACTCATCCATCCATCCATCTGTCCATCCATCCATCCATCCATCCATCCATCCCTTTATAAATCTCTGTTAGTAATATGTTGGTCCCTCACCCCCAAAACTTTGTGGTTTAAACAACAATAGTAATTTATTATCATGGTTTCTGAGGGTCAGGAATTTCAGGAATATTTGGCTAGTTAGTGCTAGCTATTGGTAGGAGGTCTCAGTCGCTTTCCACCTTAACCTCTCCAGAGAGCTGCTTGAGTGTCCTCACAGCATGGTGGCTGGCTTCCTCCCAAGACAGCAGCCCAAGGGACCAAAGTGGAAGCTGCGATGCCTTTTATTTCCTAGCCTCACACGTCAGACATTGTCCCTTCCCCAGAATTCTGCCAGTCATAGAGTCAGCTCTTGTTTAGTATTGGATGAAGCAACATAAGTGCATAAATCCCAGGAGATGAGGCTCATTGGGGGCCATTTTGGAGGCAGGCCGCCATCATCCATCCATCCATCCATCTATCCATCAATCCTTTTGTCATCTGTCCATCCATTCAATCAATAAACATTTGCTGGGCTCCAGCTTGTGCCAGGCCCTGGACACAACACACATACACCCCCAAACCCAACCCAAAACCAACAGAAAAGAGGAAGCCTCATACAAGAAAGCCATTGTTGGACATTTCCTCCCATTTTCTACATTTTTAAGCAACTTCACTGAGATATAATTCACATACCACACCATTCTCTCACTTAAAGTATACAATTCAGTAGGTTTTGGTCATGGAGTCATGGAGTCATGAAGCCATCACCACAATCACTTCTAGAATGTTTTTATCACCCGAAACCCCTGCTCCTTTAAGCGGTCACTCCCCATTTCCCCTTTTCTGCAACCACCTTCAATTACAAACTTACTCTGTCTGTATAGATTTGCTTATTCTGGACATTTCATGTAAATGGAATCGTAAGCCATGTGCTCTTTGTGACTGGCTTCTTTGACACAGCGTGATGTTTTCAAGGTTCATCCATGTTGTAGTGTGCCTCAGTGTCTCATTGTGTTGCTGAATACATTCCATTGTAGAAGCAGACCACGTTTTGTTTACTCACAAGTTGGTGGACACCTGCCTTGGGTTTCCACCATTTGGCTGTTATGAGTAATGTCGACGCTAACATTCGTGTGTAAGTTTTTGTATGGATGTGTGTATTCAGCTCTCTTGAGTCTCACACCTGGGAGTGGAATGACTGAGTCATATCATAACCCTGTGTTTAACTTTTTGAGGAACTGCCATACTATTTTCCAAAGCAGGTGCCCCATTTTACATTCCCACCAGCAGTGTATGAGTGTTCTAATTTTCCCCTCATCTTGGTCAACGCTTACTGTCTTTTTTTTTTTTTTAAGTTTATTTATTTTGAGAGAGAGACAGACAGAAGACACGAGCAGGGGAATAGCAGAGAGAATCCTCAGCAGGTTCTGCACTGTCAGCACAGAGCCCGACTTGGGGCTTGAACCCACCACCTGTGAGATCATGACCTGGGCAAAAATCAAGAGTTGGACCCTTAACTGACTGAGCCACCCAGAAGCCCCTGCCTTTTTATTTTTTTTAAGTAAGCTCTATCCCCAATATGGGGCTCGAATTCACGACCCTGAGATCAAGAGTCGTATCCTCTAATGACGGAGCCAGTCAGGCATCCCTGTCACTATCTTTTTTTATTTTTGCCACCCTGTGTGAAGTGGTATCTCATGTGATTTCATTGTGCATTTCCTAGATGGCTAGTGATGTTGAGCATCTTTTCATGTTTTATTGGCTGTTCGTATGTTTGGAGAAAATGTCTGCTTGGATTTTTTGCCCATTTTTAACTGGTTTATGTGTCTTTTTGAGTCATAAGACTCCTTTATATGTTCTTAGATACAAGATAGAAGTCTCTTCTCAGATACATGATTTTCAAGTGTCTTCTCCCATTCTGTGGTCTCCACTTCTTTCTCAAGTGACTTTATTATTGTTATTACTATTGTTGTTTAAAAATTTTTTTTTTCACATTTATTTATTTTTAAGAGACAGAGACAGAGCACAAGTCGGGGAGTGGCAGAGAGAGAAGGAGACACAGACTCCGAAGCAGGCTCCAGGCTCCAAGCCATCAACACAGAGCCTGATGCGGGGCTCGAACCCATGAACCGTGAGATCATGACCTGAGTCGAAGTCAGACGCTTAACTGACTGAGCCCCCCAGGCGCCCCTAAGGGAAACATATTCTTATTTATTTATTTATTTATTTATTTATTTTTATTTCACTGTTTTTTTTTTAACATTTATTTATGATTGAGAGACAGAGCATGAGCAGGGGAGGGGCTGAGAGAAAGACACAGAATCCGAAGCAGGCTCCAGGCTCTGAGCTGTCCGCACAGAGCCTGACGCGGGGCTTGAACTCACAAACTGTGAGATCATGACCTCAGCCAAAGTCAGACGCTCAACTGACTGAGCCACCCAGGCGACCCCCCCTTTTTATTACTATTAAGATATTTTTAAAAATGCAGAAATGTATAAAGAGGTAGAAAAATAACTCTCCAGAGGCCATGATTCATATTTAATCATATTTCCTTTTGTTGTCCTTTTAATCAATTCAATTATGTATTTTCTGACAGGCAATTATTTGCACAAGTAGAGAACTGTAAACATTGGCTTTGACTATTAGTGACTATTGACTTTTGTTTTTTTAAGTAAGCTCTACACCCAACGTGGGGCTTGAACTCACCACCCTAAGACCAAGAGTTGCACGCTCCACTGACCCAGCCAGCCAGGCACCCCCAGAATTTTAAAGGTTTAGTATGAGTTTCCTGCCCTCAGCCTCAGCCACTCAGACTCTTTGCTAGGGATAGCCACTGGTATCGCTTTCTTGCTGATTTTTCGGAGATAGCTTATACACACATACGTATACAAATCAATTTCCCCTTAAGTGGTAGGACATTAGCCATTCCACTCAGCACAGCCTCTTTACAGGCTTTCGAGTCAACACAATTTTCTTTACACAGTCAGGAATCACCCTGAAGCTCCCTGTCCAGCAGTTGTAGGAGGTAGCACAGGAACCCCTCGTGGTGTTAGCAAACGCAAGGAATTTATTGAAGCACATTGGGTGGCTTGTATATTCTCCAGAAGGGCAGAGACCCAAGTCTGGTGTCTACACCACCTGAGCAAAGCAAAATCAGGCACTGGATGGCTCCAGTGGAGACAGCCCAGCTGATTGTTCTGGGTTCAGAGGCTGCAGCCTCTGGTCTTGCTGCTGCTGGACACTGGGTGCCCATGTCACTGCCTTTGCCAGGTATGTGCCCTCTGACACCTGCTTCTCCTGTCGCCAACTTCTGAACACGAGCCTGGTGCTGGTGCACCTGACTGATGGGGCAGCTGGGAATATCTGCATCCTAGCTGCTAGGGAGCCTGGGAAAGCAAAGTTCTGACTTGCACCTTGGAACGGTGTGGCCTCATCAGTGGGGACGTCCCCAGACATAGGAGGGCGGGTTTCACTGGGCAGCCAAAAAGAACGGCATCAGACTTGAAGGTAAGTGTATTTTAATTATAAAATTACAATTCTTCGGATTGTAAAAGCATTGCATGAGTGAGAGGTGATATGTTGTAAGGGCCAGGTGTGGACAGTGCTGGGGTTGTCTGGCTGGGTCCATTCTTACCTCTGTCTCTTATCTGCCTTCTCACCTTAGGCGTGATTTGAACCTCTGCATGACCAGCCTCCTTGTCGGTCAAACGGGGACAATAATCAAACCTCCGTCAGGAGGTTGGGCTGAGGATGGAACAAGTCATCAGATGTTAAAGTTTAGGACCGTACCTGGCCCACCGTATTTGCTATATAGTTGTTTGCTCTTTCTGTTTTCCCAGTGTTTTATTATGAGTGTTTTAGAGCACACAGAAAAGTTTAACAAATTGTACAGCAAGCATCTATCCCACCCATGCCACCTAGGATTCCACCATGAGCATTCTGCTGTGTTTGTTTTATCACACGTATCCATTTGTGTTCCTTTCCAGTCGTTCACACATCTTAATTTTAATGTGTGTGAGAGTCATGGCAAATGTGTATATATGTCACTATTACCTTTTTTTAATGTTTATTTATTTTGACAGAGAGAGAGAGAGAGAGCACGTGCACATGAGTGGGGGAGAGGCAGAGAGAGAGAATCCCAAGCAGGCTGTGCACTGTCAGCACAGAGCCCGAGGCGGGGCTTGAACTCACAGACCACAAGATCACGACCTGAGCCGAAATCAAGAGTCAGACCCTTAGCCAACTGAGGGCACCACCCAGGCGCCCCTCGCTATTATCTTTTTAAAGCAACTCTCAACTGTTAGCTTAAATAATATGTGTGTGTAGTTTGTCTTGTCCTTCCCCATAACACAATGGCCTGAGTCCTATTTGGTGAGACAGAATTTGTTAGGTAGAGGGAATAGTGAGAGGGAGAGCAGGGGTTTCCTGACAGTGGGAACAGCCACACTGGAATACGCCCCCCACCCCGACAGGCTGATCATACAGTGTCCCTTCAAGTGGACATTTAAAATACTCGTTCAGGGGCGCCTGGGTGGCTTGGTCGGTTAAGTGTCCGACTTCGGCTCAGGTCATGATCTCACGGTCCGTGAGTTCGGGCTCCGCGTCGGGCTCTGTGCTGACATCTCAGAGCCTGGAGCCTGTTTCAGATTCTGTGTCTCCCTCTCTCTCTGCCCCTCCCCTGTTCATGCTCTGTCTCTATCTCAAAATAAATAAACATTTAAAAAAATAAACAAAATAAAAAAATAAAATACTCGTTCAGATATGACTCTCTTCCACTGTCCTGGACAATTCTGCTCTGCCCCAAATTTGCAAGCCCACTTGACAATTATATCAATTGTATCCATTATCTATTGCTGTGGAATGCATCATTCCAAAACCTACTGGCTTAAAACAGCATTGATGATCTATCATGGTTTCTGTGTGTTAGGAATTAGGGAGCGGGGGGCAGTTCTGGCTCAGAGTCTCCCGTACATTTGCAGGCAGATGCTGACTTGGGTTGGGGTTGTCTGAAAAACTTCTTCACTCCTGTGTCTGCTGCCTGGGCTGGGACCAGAGCAGGTGAGGCTCCCTGGGACTCTGTCTCTGCATGATGTCTCTATGCAGTCCCTCCAGCATGGTGGCTTCAGGGTAGCTGGCCTTCTTAAGTCAGCTTGGGGCTCCCAAGGCATACGTCCCGAGCCGGCACAAGCTGTCACGCACCATCTCTTCTGCCGCGTTCCGTTGAGCAGTTACGCAAAGTTACAAAGATTGGCCCGTTCCGTGGCGGAACATCCATGTCACGTGGTAGGGCAGATGGAATGGAGATGTGGAGCAGATGTGTCTTTGGAGAATACAGTCTGTCACAGCTGGCTTTTGGATGGATTCCCTCTCCTCAGAAGGCCGTTTAGCCACCACCTGTTATTACCCAGGCATGTGGGGTCCTGGGGGGGTCTCATCATCACCCCTGGCAATTGCCTTTCCAGCCACCAGCTGAACTCTCCGATAATTCCAGTTCTCTAAGAGGCCTGTGGCAAGCCCAATTTTCTCCATCTCGTTTTTTACCTGGTGTCCTGGGTTGAATAGTGTCCTCCCCCGATTCATGTCCACCAGGAGCCTCCAAATGTCACATTTGGATATAGGGTTTTTGCCGATGTCATCAAGGTAAGATATTCCTATTGGGTTGTAGTGAGCCCTAAGTCCAGTGACTGATGTCCTTATAAAAAGAAGAGAGGACACAGACACACAGGGAGAATGCCATGTGACAAGGGAGACACAGATCGGAAGGATGCGTCTACTCCTCAAGGGACACCAAGGGCCGCTGGCAGCCACAGGGAGCTAGGAGAGAGGCGTGGAGAGGTTCTCTCAGAGCCTCCAGGGGGACCCAACCTCACTGACACTTTGGTTTGTGACTTCTGGCCTCCCGAAAGCTACAGAATCAATTTCTGTGGTTTTAAGCAGTTACCTTACCAGTGATACTTCGGTCTCTTACAAGTCCATAGTCTGCTGGCTGGTTGGCAGCTTAATTCAGACCTGATTCAAAGGTTCAGTCTGTGACAGAAGGTCCCCTGTGGACACCTCTGCTGGGCGGCTGAGGGAGGTGGCGTGCCAGGAGGTGCTGGACAGGGCCCAGCTGACCTGCGAGGATTCAGCAACAGATGAGTCACCAGACGCTGAAGTGTGTTTCTTGCTCGGGGCTTTTTAGAATTTTTTTTCAAGTTTGAAAATCCAGAATGGCCTTTCCAGGTGCGTCCTGAGTTCCATGTCTCCAGAGCTGGTGTGATTCTGTCCACATGGGCACTGTTTATAGTGGCAGCAGCTGTGACCTTTAGAACCAAGAGGAAAACTTCCCTCATGGATTCAGGCTGTCCTGTCCACACTTGAGACCATAAACTGTCATTCCCCCAAAATACGGAGGATGTGGGGCAGGGGCGTGAAACACAGCCACTCATGGAGGAAGGCTCTGTGCATCTTTTGCTAGAAGGGAGACCCCTGGGAGGGGGAAGTTGCTCCCCCCTTCATGGCTTTCAGGGATGCACCCACTCTGTGCCCCTCAAAAGCAAGCAGCACCCCTCTTGGGGACTTGGCACGTGCCTGAGAAGTTCCTCCTCTAGATGCTCACTTAGCCGGCCTCTCCTCCTCCTCAGGTCCTGCTCAGATGACCTCTTCTCCAGGAGGACTTTGTGACTGCCATATCTAAATTCCCTTTCACTTCCCTCGTTATACCCATCTGCTTTGTCACAGCCCTTGCACTTTGTCCCCGCCATCTGGAATGACCTTGGTAATCTGTTTCCTGGTTTACGGTCTGTCTTCCCCATTAGAAAGTAAGAGCCACAGGAATTCTTTGGTCCACCCCCAGCTCCTGTAACAGTGCCTGGCGCAAAAATGTCTGTGCCTAGAATGCACAACCACGTGGAGAGAATGTTTTGGCCAGTCTTCCTGCCTTCAGCCTGGCTCCCTCCTCCCACCCTCCCCTGCTCACACGGTGGATTTTCCAAGCCAGAAATCATCCAGGTCACTCTTCTGCTCTAAGACCTTCAGTAGCTCCCCATTGCCCCCAGGTAAAGTCCAAATGCGTTAGCAAGACTCAGCCTGTCTCAAGCCCTGCCTTCCTTCCGGGCACGTACACCCTTCACTCAGGCAGAACTGAGTCCCTGACCAGAGTGTATCGCCCATGCTTGTCTGCAGAGACCCGCCCTCCCTCCCCCTGTCCCCACTCAGCTGACTGCTCTCACCTGTCACTGGCCTCAGAGGGGAAACTCACTACTTTCAGGAAGCCTTGCTGACCCTGTTTTCCCAAACCTGCATTTAATTATTCCTTCTCCCTCAAACCCCACCTAGCCCTTATCTGTATTGTATCCTTTTTTTTTTTAAAGTAAAATATGATTTACACTCAGTAAAATTCACTCTTTTTGGTATATAGTATATGAGTTTTGGCAAATACATATAGTTGTGTAATCTCATGACAGTCAAACTAGAAAACAATTTCATCACCTCTCCCTGTTGCTTTGTGCTTTTTGTAGTCAGCTCCGAGCCCCTGGCCATCAGGGATCTATTTTTTTTTTTTCAAACGTTTATTTATTTTTGACAGAGAGAGGGAGCAGGGGACAGGAAGAGAGAGAGAGAGAGGGACAGAGGATCCGATGCAGGCTCAGCGCTGACAGCAGTGAGCCCATACGGGACTCGAACTCACAAAACTCACGAACCATGAGGCCATGACCTGAGCTGCAAGATCATGACCTGAGCCAAAGTCTGACACTCAACAGACTGAGCCACTCAGGCGCCTGGGTGATCAATTTTTTCTGTGGTTTTGCCTCTTCCAGAACGTCCGATCAGTGGAATCTTACTGTTGTGGCTTTCTGCTTCTGGTCTTTCACTTAGCCTTGTGCATTCGAGGTTCCTCCTTGGTGTTGCCAGTTTGTTCCCGCTGGCGATGAGTGCCCTTTCAGCGTCTGGATACTTTGTTTATTCTTTCACTTGTGAAAGGCATTTATCTGGGTTGTTTCTTACTTTCAGTGATGATGAGCACTGCTGCTGTAAACCTTGGCATCCAGGTTTTCACAGGGACATTTGTTTTCATCACCCTTGGGTGAATACTTAGATGTGGGTTTCCCGGGTCATACGGTGAACATACGTGCACCTTTTTAAGAAACTGCCCAGCTGTTTTCTGCGGAGGCTGCCTCGTTTGGCTTCCCACCAGCCACTCCACATGCTCTCCAGCGCAGGGTATTGTCGATTGGTTTTAGTGTGGCCATTTTAACAGTTCCGTAACCTTTTTTTCTTTTTACCTACCCGGCTGTGACCTCCTGAAAGAGAATGAATCTTTCCTTGTCCTCAGAGCCTAGGAGAGTGCCTGACACATAGTAGGTACTTCGTAAATGCTTATGAGCTGAATGGGTGATCTACTGAATTGGTGTCTAAGGAGAATTTGTCTCAGATTCCATGGATGGAAGGCTAATCAATGTTCCCTCTCCCGAGGGAATTCATTATGAGGTGGTCTTTCTGGAATCTGCCAGCAAAACCTCCTTATCTTTATGGCTCACACCTCTCTATATCTGCCCAAAGTGCCCAGACTGCTTTCTATCTCTGAAAAGGCTCATCATGTTGTCTCTTTCACTGTTGTTTCAGTGGGAGCTATTTGTACCCATACTAAAGAGTACAAAAGAATCATGGGGTGGGGGTGGGGGTGTTTAGAATGCAGTCCCTAGGCTCTACCCCCAGGGTCCTGATTCATGAGGCGCAGCATATCTGGGTGCATCTCAGACCTCCCTGAGAACTCCCCAGGGGAGACACAAGTCCTCTGTAGGCGTGGAAATAACTCCAGTGGAAATAAGCCCAGTGCCTTCAGAGGCCAACTCTACAGGTCATTTAATGCCTCTGAACCTCAGTTTCCTCATCTGTAAAATAAACACGGAAATAATCGAGCTTCCCAGCTTTGTTGTGACGACTAAATGCATTTACTGAATGTAAGGTCCTGGCACAAGGTAGGCATTAAATAAATTTTTACTGATTTTGGTAAACCGCAAAGATTTTAAATGTTTTTTTTCCACTCCTCAGCTAACTACCTCGTATTTTAATGTTTTTATTGATGCATAACATAATGTGGAAAAGTGCACTTAATGTAAGTGTACAGCTCAATTAGTTTTCACACACGGAACACATTGGTGTGACCAGTGTCACATAGACAGAATGTGGCACACCCCTGGGACCCCCCCTCAGCTTACCTCTCATCATCTTTTTTTTTTTTTTTTTTTTTTACTTTTTAAAATGTTTATTTATTTTTGAGAGGGAGAGAGTGCAAGCAGGGGAGGGGCAGAGAGAAAGAGGGAGATACAGAATCCCAAGCAGGCTTGGGGCTCCGAGCTGTCAGCACAGAGCCCAACACGGGACTTGAACTCACAAACCATGTGATCATGACCTGAGTCGAAGTCAGATGCTCAACTGACTGAGCCACCTAGATGCCTACATCACCATCTTCTAAAGTGACCATTCTGCTGAATGACAGCCTTAATTTTCAGTTTACACACACACACACACACACACACACACACAAAGTCAAGTTAGCTAACATAGTTTTTGTTTTCCAGTATAACTAAACTGTGTTCAGTAAAGAATATTTGGAAAACATTGAAACCACAAGTCAGAGATGACCTGTTAACATATTGAGCAGCCTTTTTAAAATATTTATTTTGGGGGGTGCCTGGGTGTCTCAGTCACTTAAGCTTCTGACTTTTTTTTTTTTTAATTTTTAAAAAGTGTTTATTTATTTTTGAGAGAGTCAGAGACAGAATATGAGTGGGTTAGGGGCAGAGAGAGAGGGAGACACAGAATCCAAAGCAGGCTTCAGGCTCTGAGCTGTTAGCACAGAGCCCAATGCGGGGCTGGAACCCATGAGCTGTGAGATCATGACCTGAGCCGAAGCCGGATGCCCAACTGACTGAGCCACCCAGGTGCCCCAAGCATCTGACTCTTGATTTTGGCTCAGGTCATGATCTCACAGTCTCAAGAGATGACAGCACAGAGCCTGCTTGGGATCCTCTCTCTCTCTCTCTCTCTCTCTCTCTCTCTCTCCCCCCCCCCCAGCCCCTCCTCCACTCCCAAATGCACTCTCTCTCAAAATAAATAAATAAACTTTATGAAGTTTAAAAAATAAAATATTTTTTTATTGAGATATACATAGAGTTGCACAAGTTGTAAGTGTAAGGTTCATTTTCATCAAGTGACCAGCCCTTGTAACTACAGGATCAAAACTGAGAATGTCACAGCCGCCAAGACCCTTCCTTCTGCCCCCTCCCCAAAAGAAACACTATTCTGACTTTAAGGGCATTGATCAGCTTTGCCTAACCAGCTTGGAGTATAACAGAGCTACTCTCTGTCTCTCTCTGGTGCTCTTGGAAAGCTCTCTTGAATCCTTCGAGACCCAGTTCTGAGGTCATCTCCTCCAAGAAGTCTTCCCAACCCCTCGGTTTATCCCTCTAACCCAGCTCTCGTCATTCTTTAGTAGTAAATGCCTCTTCCTGCTGTCTCTCCCTGGAGAGAGTAGTAACTGTCTCTCCCTGCCTTACATAACACAGGGTATAGTGGGTTGAATCATGACCCTCCCCCCAAAAGATCTAAGTCCTAACCCCTTGTACCTGTGAAGCTGGCAATAGGGTCTTTGAGGACGTAATGAAGGATCTCAATTTAGAGCCCACTCTATATCCAGTAATAGTGTCCTCACCAGAGAAAGGAGAGAGAGATTTGAGACACAGATACAGGGAAGACCATCACTGAAGACGAAACAGAGGTGGGAGGGGTGGAGTCCCAGCCCAAGGAATGCGGGGCGGGGGGGGGGGGTGGGATGGAGGGCAGCTGCTGGCAGCAAAGACAGAGGCCTGGGTGTGTTCTCCCCCAGAGCCTCCAGAGGGAACCACCCCCTGCTGATACTGGGACTCCAGACTTTGGGCCTCCAGAACTGCAGGAGAATACATTTCTGTTGTTTGAAGCCATCCAGTCTATGGGACTTTGTAGCACTGCCCCTGGACTGAGCAAGAACCAGGTTGGGGGCTTGCTGGCCTGTAGTGGGGACAAAAGGGAAGCCCCATCCTCAGATTGAGCTTTCTCTGACGCTTACCACCACCACCACCAGTTCCCCTGTTTTGCTACACACCCTCAAGGCAGCCTCACATAATTTGAAGGAAGCTGACCCTGTCCCCTGCATCCAGCCAGATATGGAATCCCATTCCTTGGAGAATGACTGAGGCAGAATGGGCTGTGACCCAATTTTGATCAATGACACGGAAGAGAAGGCATGCTGGGGGCTTTAGGGGAAAATGTTCTTCTTTCTGGCTTTTCCCCCTTCGGGTCTGGCTGCCGGGAGAGGCAGATATGGAAAGGATCTTGATCCCGCTGATGTACTTGAACTTCTGACTGCTCCCTGACTGCCCCCCAACCATTCCCGGGCTTCCAGCGGCATGAGATTCCAGATGGCCTTTTTGTGGCAGCTGGGCACATCCTAACTTACACTCCAGCCATGAGAGGGATGATCGGGAAACTGAGACTCAGAGAGACTAAGTCACTGCACTGGGGACACAAGGTAGGAACGTGGCAGAGGCAGGATTCACACCGCGGCCTGTCTGTCTCCATGTCCTGCTTTTTCAGCAGCTGCTTCACAGTTGCTCTTGGTTTTAAACTGTCTCTCTTGATTTTACACGAGGCCTAGGGCCTGGGAGAGGCCCACCTGCAGCCAGTTCTCGGCACAGCAGAGACAGCGTGTTGTGTGTCCGTAACAAAGTGATGGCTGCATGACTGCCCTGTCGGCTCCGGGGTCCCACTTAACCAGGAGGGGTGCCCAGGACCTGGACACACATTAGCTGACTCACTCCTGCACAGCAACCCTAACACTGATGAAGAAACTGAGCCTCACAGGGGATGGCAGTTCTGTGCAGAGCCGCGCAGACAGTGAGGGGCAGAACAGGGTTTCGAACTCTCTCAGTCTCACTCTGGAGGCCCCACCTATAATATACTCTCACCGGGTGGGACTTCGTTGATTATTGCTGTCTCCCTGGAGCCCAGCAGCTCCTGGCTCCGCGAAGGCACCCAGCAAGTGTTTGATGAATGAATAAATGAGCCCCAGCAGGAACTTGAGGCTTGAGAAGCTGAAAGAAAAGCCATGGGACCAGAAACTTTTCCAAGCAGGCCTCAGTTTAGACAGCAGACTCCTCCAGCTCAATAGCAAAGAAACAAATAACCTGATTTAAAAGTGGCCAAAGGACTTGAACGGACATTTCTCCAAAGAAGACACATTTCTCCAAAGCCAACAAGGTAGGGGAGCCCTTGGGTAGCTCAGTCGGTTAAGCATCCAACTCTTGGTTTCGGCTCAGGTCATGATCTCAAGGTTGGGGGGGATTGAGCCCCACTTCAGGCTCTGGTTGACAGCATGAAGCCTGCTTGGGATGCTCTTTCTCTGTCTCTCTCTGCCCCTCCCCCACTTGCTCTCCCTGAAAATAAATAAATAAACATTTAAAAAATTGGAAACAAAAAAAGAAAGCAAGCCAACAAGGTATATGAAAAGACACCCAACATGACTAATCACCAGGGAAAGGCAAATGAAAACCCCGTCACACCTGTTAGAGTAGCCAGTATAGAAAAAAAAAAAAAGAGGTAACAAGTGTTGGTGAGGATGTGGAGAGAAGCAGACCTGGTTGCACTGTTGGTCGGAATGCAAACTGGTGCAGCCACTTTTGTCTGGAAATCGGCGAGGAGGTTCCTCACAATATTAAAACCAGCACTGCCACATGATCCAGCAATTCCACTTCTGGGTATATATTTCTCAAAAAAAAAAAAAAAAAAAAATCGAAGACAGGACCATGAAGAGATATCTGCACTCCATATTCATGGCAGCGTCACTCCCAACAGCCAAGACATGGAAACAACCTAAATGTCCATCGATAGGTAAACAGATAAAGACAACGTCATATGTACATACAATGGATATTCAGCCTTTAAAAGGAAGGAAAGCCGACCGTCTGCAGCCACGTGGATGGCTCTGGAGGACACTATGCTAAGCGAAGTAAGCCAGTCACACAGGGCACCTGTTGCATGGTTCCACTCCTGGGACACATCTAAAGGGGGCAGACTTCTAGGGGCGCCTGGGGGGCTCAGTCAGGTAAGCGTCCGGCTTCGGCTCAGGTCACGATCTCTGGTTTGTGAGTTCGAGCCCCACATCGGGCTCTGTGCTGACAGCTCAGAGCCTGGAGCCTGCTTCGGATTCTGTGTCTCCCTCTCTTTCTGCCCTTCCCCCCCCCCTCTCAAAAATAAATTAAACATTAAAAAAAAAAAGGCAAACTTCTAGAGGCAAAGAACAGAAATGGTGGTTGCCAGGAGCTGGGAGAAGAGGGAAACGGGGAGATGCTCCATGGTTACAGAGTCTCTGCCACACAAGATGAGCAAATTCTAAGAGCTCCGCTACACAACATTGTGTCTACAGTTGACAAGATGCTATCGCACATCAAAAAATGTGTTAGGAGGGAAGACATTGTGTTAAGTGTTCTTACCACACATGCACACCCAAAATGTAACCCAAAAAGAAACAGAATGACAAAGCGACAAGGGGGGGGGGGGGGAAACCTTTGATGGTAACATGGGTATATGGGTAGGTCCGAACTTATCAAATTGTATCTATTACACTGGGTGTTGTATGGAAACCAGTTTGACAATAAATTTCATATATTAAATAAATAAATAAATAATAAATAAATAAATAAAAATTGTATCTATTAATTAAGCACAGCTTTTCGTATAACAGTTATGCCTCAATCAAGCTGAAGAGCAAAAGAGCTGAGGGTCCCCTGCCCCTCTCCCACCCCCACCCCCAATCTGCTGGGCCCGCTTAACCCTGCCGAGGTCTGGGGGCTTTTCTGGGTGGTACTTCCTCTCACAGAGGCCTGCCAGCCAGCAGCTGGGACTGGGCTTGTCCCCAGGGGACATGCATTTCTCTGAACAATGTCAGGAAAGGAAACCAAACTCAAAGGCTCTCAGGGACTTTCTGATCGTTTTTTGGCGCTGGGGGTGGACGGGTAGGTCGGCGCGTTCCCTGGGGTGGGGTGAGGGGCTTTACTGGTGGCTGGGGTAAGGAAGAGGCCTAGGTCGGGAAGGCCCGTGGTACACCAGTGATTATTAGAACAAGAGGCCTTACTGATTGAAGCTGTGTTATGATAACCTCCTCTGCCCATTACCTTGAATTCTTTAAACAACCTTCTAAGGTAGGGTTTTTGTTTTTTTTTTTTTTTTGAACAGCTTTACTGAGATATAAGTCACATACCATACAGTTGACCCTTTAAAAATATACAGTTCAATGGCTTTTGGTGTATTCACGGAACTTTTCTACTGTCTTCACAAAATTTTAGAACTTTTTTTTATCACTCCAGAGAGAAACCCTGGACCTTCCAGGACCCGCATGACCTCAGTCCTGAGGTCAAGCAACCACGAATCTGCTTTCTGTCTCTACAGATTTGCCTCTTCTGGACATCTCAAAGGATGGTGTGATGGGGAAGCTGGAGGCTCAGAGAGGGTGCCTGACCAGCTTAAGGTCACACAGCTAAGGAAGGGGCAGACTTGGGACTTGAACCCGGATCTCCCTATTCTTCAAGGCCACACCTTTCCACTGCACCACGGGGCTTTTCTTCTTTCCCATCACAGTATTAAGAATGGTCAGCTCTGTTGGTGGAACCCAGGATACCTGCTTTAGGTTGTATTTAATCCTTGCCATCTCTCCAGGGAGACAAGTACAGTTATGCCCATTTTACAGAGAGGGAAACAGAAACACCGAGGGCCTAATGGTTCAGTGCACTGTGGCTGCTAGTAAATGGAAGAGGGTTATGGGAAAAACAACAACAACAACAACAACAACAACAACAACAAGAACAAACAAGTGCATATTGAGGCCGGGTGAGGAGCACAGGATAAAAAGTTGAGACAATTTTGATGAAAAGACCATTTTCTTTTGGGTTATGCCCCCTCCACCCTCACCGCCCCTTCTTCTTTCTTTTTATATGAAAAGGAAAAGAAAGTTCCCTCCACCCTTTGAGGTCACTTCCTGACCCATTTGAGAATCTGTGTGGGGTGGTTACAAACTCACTTCTCCCTGCCTGAATGCCTCCTGTTAATGCTTTGAGTGGGCAGTGGGCCTATGTGTTCATGGGCACTGGCACCAGACAGACCTGGGTTCTGGGTTTAAATCCTACCCCCGTCCCCCCAAACTGAACACTTGTGAGTCCTACATGGGACACTGTTTGTTTGTTTGTTTGTTTGTTTTTGACCGGGTGGATTCTCCGCCTACCTACTGTGCTTTGGAAAACAAATGTCATTTTGTATTTGAGTCCTCCCAGAAGGAAGCAGGGAGGGGCCCATGTGTCAATTATTTTGAACAAACAAGCTGAGGTTTAAGAAAAAGAGGTGAGAAGCTCCAGAGATTCCCCTTCATTGCACTGGATTCCTTTAAAAATTTGTTTTAACGTTTCAAACGCACAAACCGTGAAATCATGACCTGAGCTCAATGAAGTCAGACGCTTAACCGACTGAGCCACCCAGGCGCCCCTGCACTGGATTCCTGTTCGCCTGAAGGTAAACAATGAGACGAAGAAGACAGACAATTAAAAATATGAAAAAGCAACCTGCCATCTACTATGACCGTCATCTCATACACCATGGGTATCTGAACCCCAAAGATACCGTAGGCGCACAAATCAGGTTAAAATAGAGTTCTTTGACTCGAAGCATGTACTACATGTTCTTTCGTTGCTTGACCCCAGGGGACCAGAGAAAGCTCCAGCCAGGATTAGCATCTGTTTGGACAGAGGTTAGGAGCAAGGGCTCCAGGAGTGGCCTCCAAAACTGTTGCTTGCACACAGCAGTCATTTCATCAGCAGGAGCTTGAACACGCTTCCCTATAACAGGCAGATTTTGTAAGAATAAATTGCACATACGTGCAGTTGTGCTGATAGCTCATGTACGTTCCATAACAGGTACCAAAATACAAGTGCCAAAAAGATTGATGGAAATAAATATAAGGTGAAGTACTTAAAAAAAAAAAAGGCAAAGAAATTTAACCTAGAGTTAGCCGTTATTTTTTGGAAATTGGCCCCATGATTCCAAGTGGCTGACGTCATAACAAGTCTTTCAAAGATCTCTTTAGAAAACTGCAGTAAGTTGTCCGTGAACAGTAATTGGTACATTCCTGAGATGGGGCAGGGAAGGAAATGAATCTATGGATTTCTGAAGTCGGTAAATGTGACCCGTGACTTCAGATACACCATGTTCCCTCGGGGCAACATCCATAAGTTCACAAAATGCTCTAACTCAACAGTTTAGGAGTAAAACTGATGTGCTCTGAGAAGGCTGTAGGTGACCCTAAAGCTGGCTGGAATCGCCAAGAAGACACTTGCGTCAAAGATGCACGTGAAAAGTTTGAATAACATGGCTTCAGGAAACCCAAGAATGGAAAAGTCATATTTCTAAAAAAAAAAAAAAAAAAAAGAAAGAAAAAAAAGTTACATCATACGGTTTGTGACTGCAAATTGGCATGTGCAGCTAAATTAATCAACTAAATACAGTAATTAGGCATTTGACTATGTCTTCCATACACTTAGTTTACAGAGTGAGCCATTAAAAACACAAAAAAACCCAAAAAAAAACTCTCGATGCACCTGGGTGGCTCAGTCCGTTGACTTCGGCTCAGGTCATGATCCCACAGTTTGTGGGTTCGAGCCCCCCGTCGGGCTGTGTGCTGACAGCTCGGAGCCTGAAGCCTGCTTCCGATTCTGTGTCTACCTCTCTCTCTGCCCCTCCCCTGCTCACTGTCTGTCTTTCAAAAATAAACATTAAAATGGGGCGCCTGGGTGGCTCAGTCGGTTAAGCAGCCGACTTCGGCTCAGGTCATGATCTCGCGCTCCGTGAGTTCGAGCCCCGCGTCGGGCTCTGTGCTGACAGCTCACAGCCTGGAGCCTGTTTCAGATTCTGTGTCTCCCTCTCTCTCTGCCCCTCCCCTGTTCGTGCTCTGTGTCTCCCTGTCTCAAAAATAAATAAAATGTTAAAAAAAAAACATTAAAAAAAATCTTCTCATTGGGAAATTGGGAGATCAATTTCCGGTTCTACGTTTCTTAAACTGTTTTGATCCCGTCTGACAGATGGGGAGACTGAGGCCGAGTGTATTTAAGTGGTTTGCCCAAGGTAGTAAGAGGTGCTTGCTGTGCCACCAGCGCAGCCTCGGTGACGATTTCAAATTCGGCCGGGAACAGCCCACTCCAGGCAATTAAGAGGAGTTCGTTAAACGCACGGAGAACACCTGAATGCAGCAGGCGCTCCATAAATGCTGCTACGCCGCCGCCTGCAAGCTCCCTCTCTCCGGCTCGCCGGGGGCCTGGGGCGGCTCGCTCCCTCTCCCCCAGCCGCGGAGGCACGGTCCCCGGCGCCGAGTCGGTGTCCGGGTGCGCGGCCGGGGCGGGCGGGGCAGGGCCGCCTGGAGGCCGCGGGGGGCGGGCCGGGGCGCGGGGGGCGGCCCCCAGGAGTCACGTGGCGCGCGGCCGCGGCCGAAGCAGAAGTAGCAGCGCCCGCGTTGGAGGGCGCGCGCCGCAGGGAGTGCCCGGAGCCGGGACCCGCGGCCGGGGCTCGGCCAGGTGAGTGGCCGGGCCGGGCGGGAGCGCGCGCGGGCGCCCGGGGAGGGCGGGGTGGGGCGGGGGGGACGCGCGCGCCCGGACAGTCCGGCGCCGGGGCGGGCAGGAGCGGGGCGTGCCGTCGGGGGGCCCCGCAGCCCGCGGTGCCCGGGGCCCGGGCAGTGCGGGCGGGGGTCGGGGCCTGGCCGCCGGCCACTTCCTCACCGGGAACGGCGCCGCCTCGCCGGTCGGTGCCCGGGGACCGCCCCGGCTTTGAATGGGAACCCGGAGGATGCAGCGCGGCTGGCGGTCGGAGGGTCGCGCCGGCGTTGGCGTTCAAGGCTCCCGTGGCCGTGGGGTCGTGCGCCGCTTCCCGGCCGCGTCTGTGGCCGGGGCTCGCTGAGTCCGGGCGGCCGGGCGGGCCCCAGGCACTTCCCCGTATTGCACAGGTGGTTGTGGGTGGGTGGCTGGCGGCGCGATACCACGGAAGGCGCGGCCCTCACCCAGGAGAAACCGGGAGAGTTTGGGGGGGATCCGTGTTTCCCTGTCCCACCCCACAACTGCGTGTGTGCATAATTATGTGTGCTCGTCTGTGCGTTTTCCTGGTTATGTTTTGGAATCCCAACGAGGTCATCACCGCCATAGCGGAAGAATTCGAGGGGCAACCGCGTCTCATTTAGACTGGGGGGTTGGCGCCTGGATTCTTGCGGAGAACCGGGAGGGGCTCTCCTAGCACCCCGATCTTAAACTACGCGGAAAGAGTCTGGCGGGCTGAGGGGGGTGACGTGGCGCAAGGAAAGAGGTGGCCTTGCTAATCACCTTAATTTGAATTGGAGTTCCAGCTGTGTGACCCTGGGCACGTTAAAGAACCTCTCTGAACTTCCTTACCCTGGATGCTGGGGCTGCCCAAACGTACATTCCAGGGCTGTGGAAAATTGAGGCCTGTCTATGAAAAGGGTGCCTGGCTCGTGGTTGACCCTCTGGCTAAGGGCCCTGCCTGGGGCTTGGCCATTATCCTTAGCTACGCTTCTGCAGAGAGGGCTTTACCAATTTTGGAGCCCGTGCCAGGCCCAGCAGTTAGCCTGCTACCAAGGTGTGTACCAGCGCGGGGACAGTACTCCCTGAGGATTTCGTTGATGCCGAAATTGCCTAGTGCCGCTGCTGCCGCCCCCACCAACCCGTCCCCCTACCCCACCTCTATCTCCCCCTCCTACACACCTTCCCCCTCCCCCCACCTTGAGCCCTTGAGGCTTCTCTACAAGAGGCAAAACGGGCACCCCACGAATAGCCCTTTGGCTGGGTGCAGTTGGTGGAAAATGGCCGGTAAGAAAATTTGAAAACACTTCTTAATTTGGAAAACAGCAAAACACAAGAAAAAGCTCATCCTTATGTTACCACTTAAGTTAATAAAAAGTCAGGGAACCCCCTCTTCCCCGCAAAGTAACCACTTTCCTTGGATTTATAAGCAGACAGCCTTTAAAAAAAATAATTCTATGATGCTTACTGGTTTGCAACTCCCCCCCCCCCCCCATCTATTTCATGAATCTTTCTGGATCCAATTGCTTATAAATTTTCCCCATGGTTTCTGATAGTTACTGAGTAATCCTTGGTGTGCATGTCTCCTTATTTCTTTAAGGGACCTCCTTCCTTCCCAGTTGTGTTCTTTTTTTTTTTTTTTTCTTTTCTGTTACAGATAATGCTTCTGCGAATATCTTTGTGTTTCCTTCTGCACACAGGTGACTGCTCCTCAAAGCGTATGCATGTTTTATGTTTTAATAGATGCTCACAGGTTGTCTCCTCAAAAAAAGAGAGTTGAGCTCATTCACACTTAGGTGCAGTGGCCGCCCCTCCAGTGAAAATGCGTTTCTGCAGGGTGGGTGTGAGATGGTGGGTGTGAGATGGGGCATCACCTTCCTTCCTTTCAGCTGCAGGAGAGGGGCAGCTGCCTCTCAGGAATGTGTGCAGAGCTCAACAGAATTGTCCTGTGGGATTTTATACGAAATCCTTTATGGGCCTAACGTTTCTTCTGAGCTCAGGGAAGAGAAGAAAACTTCCCTGCTTCCTAGTCCTGGGTCCTTGTCTCCCGGAAGTTTATTTCAAGCATGGAAAGGACGTGGAAAGTAGAAATGGCAAAACCTCTTATTAAATCTCAGACACCGTAAGTCCTTTTGCAAAGTTACCCGGGGAGGATGAGAAACAGGAAAAAGGGATTTCAAGGCTATTTCATTTTTTTTTTTCTTGAAAGCAGAAGAAAAATGGGAATTGTCCTTGCTGCCTGGTGCCTTCCTTTGGGGAGAAGGCCTGGGAGACCCCCTTGCCTTAGCTGCTGAAGCATCAAACTCTGGGAGCCTGAGTCGGGAGCTGGCTGGATCTTGTTGGTTGAGTCCAAGGATATTGTGGCCATAAGGGCCTGTTTCCAGTTCCTGGCGAGAGGCAACAGGGGAGACTTGATGTTTACAGTTGTGCCAGTCCACTGGGCTTCCGAGCTGGAAGTGACCAGAATCCGGGAATGTTTAAGTCCAAGCCCTTCTCAGAGCCAGAGTCAGAAAAAAACTGAGGGCCCTGGTGGCTCCTGGCCGGCAGGTGTAATCAGAGGTGGAGGTGGGAAGGGGTGTGTTTCCTCTTTATGCTTTGCCGCATGGTGACCTGGAGCCCTGGGAGGGAGCTCCAGAGGCGCATGGCTGAGGGTGGTCAGCTTGGTGAGAGCTGGGATCAGGTGCAAATCCTGCTCCTGCCACTTTCTAGCTGTGTGACCTTGGACAAGTCCTTTAACTTGAGAGGGATGAGGGGCTACCAAATTAGCTTGTTTCTAGCCAGATTCTGCCATGGGATTCTGAGTTCCATAAGACGGGTACTAACAGAGTCAGGGTGTGGGATTCAGACCAGGGTTCTGCCCTTGGTGCTGCCACATTTGTGTGTGTGACCTTGATTATGTAATTTCCCCTCTCAGGACTTGTGTTTTCACCTCTGGTATTTCTCCTTGAGATAAATGAGATAAACCAGGTATAGCAGGTGCTGGGACTTGGGAAAAAGCCAATAAAGAGCTGGTTTACCAGGACGAGACTGGCCCCAGGCACCTGGTCTCCCTGTCCCCCCTCATGGCTTACAGGGTGATGGGGCAGGAGGCTCATTTTGGGCGGAGTTTGTGGCCCACTTGTCTTGCTGCTGGGCCTTTGCCTAAGGCTGTTCCTCTGATGAGAACACTATTCCCTTCTGCTTTACCTTTTGAGAAGATTGGATTCAGATCCCTTCCTCTCCCAGAAGCTTTTTCTGTCCTAAGTAGGGGTTGAGCTGACAGGTCTGCTTCTAAGTGGGCAGAGAGCAGGTGTAATTCATGAGTTGATCTCCAGCTGCCAGATACCTGTGGAGCTGCCTTTGGCTATGGGCGTGAGCTGGAGGGAAGAAGGGGGCAGAGGGCAAGGCCTGGGCCTCTCCCCACTGCCCCTCGCCTCATTTGCATGCCAGTCCCCAGCTCAGTTCCTGGCATAGAGTTGACACTCCACATGTTGAACAGCTGACTGGTTAATATTATGAGGCCCTGCTAAGTGCTGGGGGCTGTACATACATCGTAGCTTCCAGTCCTTCCAGTGCCCCTTGAGGCTGGTATTACCTCCATTTTAAGATGAGGGAACGGAGGCCCTGATTTTGAGTGGCTTGGCAGGAGGCCTCCGGAAGGCCCGCATGGCCCTGGCTGAACACCTGCCTCTCTACAGAGTAACAGCTGTGGGCTCCTGATCCTGTTGGATTTGGGGCAGGGGTGGGGGGGAGGGGTGGGTGGAGGGGGGGGTGGGAGGGGTGGGTGGAGGGGGGGGTGGTGAATAATGAAGATGCATGGAAAAATTGATGGAGGTCGTAGCGATAGCAAAATCTGGGGAGCATTGACTTGTGTCATTGTTGTAAGGGCTCCAAGATCTCTCTCTCTACCTGGTTTAATCCAAGAACTTCCTCCGAGATTCTGTTACGTCTCCCCCTTCACAAGTGTGGAAGTACAGCATAGGCTTGGGGAGGGTCTGCCCCTAGAGAGCCTTCTATCTGACTCCCCTCTGCAGAGTGAGGGGTCAGGGCGTGACTGCAGCCGGCTGCTCAGAGGGGGTGACATGATTTCATGTTGTTGGAAACAGGGCCTCTAGCTACTGGTCTGGACTGGACTGGAGGGGGCTGGGGCAGAAGGGGGAGACCAGGTGGGCGATTAGAATAATCCAGGTGTGAGATCCTGGGAGGAGCCCGTGACTGGGGAAGATGAATTGCATCTGCTGACGGATTGGACACAGGTGTGAATGCCACCAGACCCGGCTGGTTCCAGGATTTGGGGCCCAGCACCTTTCTCTGCGGGGGCATCAGTGCTGTTTGAGAACACCTGCGTGCTGAGCAGAAGGCCAGTGTCCTGCTGGTGGCATCGCAGTGAAGGCTTTCCTCACTGTCCCCACGACCCCATTTTAGAAGGGATGCGACCGAGGCTTTCAGAGGTCGTGCAGCCTGCCCAGGCCACATGGTCGGCCGAAAGCCCCACCAGGACTTGAACTTTGAACTTGAGGCTGCTGGGCCCCGATGTTTTCTGTCTTTGTGGCTCCGTTTCCGTGCAGAGGTCTCCACAGACGCATTCTTGAAGTGGTTTAGTTGATAGTATTTTTTTCTCTTCTCAAGTTCACTTAGATGGGGAGGGAAATCTAGGCAGAAGAGAAGAGGATGCTGGGGGTGGGGAGTGGAGCCAGCCTGGACTGCTTTGGCTATTCAAATACTCTACAGCCTGGAAGAGTGTGGGAGGGCCGGGTACCCTGCCAGGCTGGAGTGATTTGGTTATTCAAAGCCGGGATGACAGCTGAGTCATTGAGGTCAGAGGGGCTCCTCCCACACCTCCACGTGTATTTCAACCTCTGTGCGTCCTGTCTGCGCTGAGTGGTCCACGATTCCCCGCCTGGAGAATCTTCCAAAACCCCTCCTGTTGGGCGTGAGACAGGATTTTGGCCGTTAGTTAACGAATTCCTCCTCCCAAAACCCAATTTACTCCTTTATTCTGCCTTTCCAGCGTCCTGTTCCCTCACGCCTCCCACCGCGTCCTCTGCCAAAAATGACCGCCATGGTCAACATGGACACCCTTCCTGAATATGAGAAGAGTCAGATCAAGAGAACCCTGGAGCTGGGCACGGTGATGACCGTGTTCAGCTTTCGTAAGTCTACCCCCGAGCGGAGGACTGTCCAGGTGATCATGGAGACGCGGCAGGTGGCCTGGAGCAAGACGGCTGACAAGATTGAAGGCTTCTGTGAGTAGCCCCTCCTGCCTTCACTTGCTCTTGTGCTTGTTGTTGGTTTGGTGTCTTATTCTTCTGGAAATGGAAGCGTGGCCGTTCTGACTGAGTATCTGTTGGGGTTTAGAGTAGGTGGGGGAAGTTGAGCCAGAGAATCGTGGTGGGGGGGGAGGGGAGGAACGGAGGCCCCAGGGGCCAACTTGGAAATGACATTCAGATGGCTCACCTGGGCTGGCGGGGGTGTGCTCCCTGCCTGACCGCATCGGGGACCTTTTGGTTTCTGTTGCCGGTCAAGCGCCCTGCCCTGCTCTGCCTTCGTAAGGACCAAGTGAGAGAACTGCAGGAATCCTGGCTTGGTAGGCAGATAGGCCTGTTTTGTTTTACTATGAACCACAGAACGAGAGGCCTTCGCTCTTCGCTCCGCGGGGACAGAGCGTGTCAGAATATTCTGGAGCTTTTAAATGAAGCTCCAGTCCTGGGAGGTGGTGTCTTCGTTCCCCACCCGCCTCAGATTGGGCAATTGGCTCAGTTCCTAAAGCTTCTAAGGCTGTTGTCAACAAACGGAGTAAGGAGACTTAAGCAATTTTCAGTTGCAGAGACTTGCTTTAATTGGCATTTTTTTGTATGGACTCTTTTTTTTTTTTTTTTTAATGTCAATTGAAAAATTAAAATATGCTTGGAAAAATCAAACAATTCATAAATAAATGTCTCTCCTCCCCAGTCCCACTCTGTGCCCCCGGGGTGGTCAAGCTCATTACCAAGAAGTTCTTTTGTCTTCTAGAGTATTCTATGCTTGTGAAATGCGTGGGTCATGTTTTTTTCCAGGAATGGGTCCTTACTACTTAAACTTCTGCACTTTGATTTCTTTCTTTTTTTTTTTTAATTTAATTTTTTTTTTATGTTTTAAAGTTTATTTTTGAGAGAGAGAGAGAGAGAGAGACAGTGTGAGCTGGGGAGGGGCAGAGAGAGAGAAAGACAGAATCTAAAGCAGGCTCCAGGCTCCAAGCTGTCAGCACACAGCCGACGCGGGACTGGAACCCACGAACCGCGAGATCGTGACCTGAGTGGAAGTTGGATACTTAACTAACTGAGCCACCCAAGCACCCTCAGATTTCTTTTTTTAATTTAATGATCATTTGGAGGTGGGTTCTGATCATCCCACTGGTCTACCTGCTGCTTTCACAGCCTCATAACATCTGGCTGCGTGAAATGGTCTGACCACCCCCCCCCCCCTGCCCGCCCCCCGCCCACCCCAGATGGACAGTTGGGTGATTTCAAGTTTTTTGTTATCAGCTGCTGCAAATTTTTCTTTTTCTTTTCTTTTTTCCTTTTTCTTTTTTCTTTTTTTCTTCTTTTTTCTCCTTTTTATGCAAAAACTCTATTGAGATAATTCACATACCATACAATTCACCCATTCAAAACGAACAGTGAAGTGGTTTTTAGTGTATTCATGCGTCTGCACAACCAACCATGTTTCGAACCTTTGAGGTCACCTCGAAAGGAAAACTTGTTCCCTATCGCCCTCACCCTCTTCCCTTGCCATAAGCAACTGCGAGTCTCCTTCCCGTCTCCGTTGATTTCCCTGTCGGGGGCACTTCCTGTAAGTGCAATTCTAGAATATGAAGCCTTCTGTGTCTGGCTTCATTCCCTTAGCATGATGACCCTGAGGTTCATCCACGTTGTAGCGTGTCTGTGCTTCATTCCTTTGTCCGGTTGAATAATAATCCCTCGTGTGGATTTTCCACAATTTGTTCACTCATTGATGGACCTTTGGGCCGTCCCCACTTCATGGCTGCAGTGACTCGTGTCAGGAACGTCCGTGTACAAGTTCTTGTGAGGGTGTGTGTCTTCATTCCTCTTGGGTCTGTGCCTAGGAGCATAGTTGTTGGGTCCTGTGGTGGTGACTCTGTGTAGCCATTTTAGGAGTCGCCGGACTGTTTGCAAGGTGGCTGCAGCCTGTTACATTCCCACCAGCGGTGTGTGGGGGCTGTCTTTGCTCCTTTTATTGTTAGAGGGTATATCTGAAGGATGACTTCCTTCGGGGGGAGTTTGGCAGCACCCAACAAAAGCCCGTGAGGTAGGACGGTACCTGTTCCCAAGCCTTGATCTGTACCTCAGTGGGGTTCTGAACTTGGCCGTTCACAGGTCACCTCTGCTAGCTTGGCGTAGCTCTTCATTCGATGGCTCTTACCGTGAGTTCGATTAAACAGCTTTCTAAAAATTTTCTCCTGGCTTCGTAGCCAGGTATGTCTCCGGTGTCACAGAACCTGAGCCCTGTTGTGAAAACACCCGTGTGTTTAAGCAGCTGACTTTCCCCCCAGTTTTGCTTGCATTTGGCCACACTCCACCTCCCAAGTGGCCCAGAAACCTGGTGCAGCTGGGGTGGAGGTGGGGACCTGGGGAGTGTGCAACGGGCACTGATGGTAAATGCAGGGTGCCATACTGAGAGTGGACAGTGGGTCCCAAGCCCGGCTGATCATTAGAAATCCACAGGGGTTTTTTTTAAATGTTTTTTTTTTTTAAATGTTTATTATTTATTTCTGAGAGAGACAGAGTGCAGTGGGTGAAGAGGCAGAGAGAGGGAGGCACAGAATCTGAAGCAGGCTCCAGGCTCCGAGGTGTCAGCACAGAGCCCTTTGTGGGGCTCGAACCCACAAACCATGAGATTATGATCTGAGCCAAAGTTGGACGTTCAACTGACTGAGCGTGGGAGGCTTTTAAAAGTACAACCTAGGGGCGCCTGGGTGGCGCAGTCAGTTAAGCGTCCGACTTCAGCCAGGTCACGATCTCGCGGTCCGTGAGTTCGAGCCCCGCGTCAGGCTCTGGGCTGATGGCTCGGAGCCTGGAGCCTGTTTCCGATTCTGTGTCTCCCTCTCTCTCTGCCCCTCCCCCGTTCATGCTCTGTCTCTCTCTGTCCCAAAACTAAATAAAAAACGTTGAAAAAAAAAAAAAATTAAAAGTACAACCTACTGGAACATTCTTGGGAAGCTCATTCTAAGGGGCACGAGACCAGATTTTGGCACCTGAAATCCACGTCTGTAGGTTTTCCTTCTGTTAACTAAATGCCGTTCTGCCCTCTCCCTGGAGAGGCTGAGGATGACTATCATTCACTAGGTAGGTTGGGGCTCAGTATTTTAATAAGCTCCCCAGGGGCACCTGGGTGGCTCAGTCGGTTAAGCGTCTAACTCTTGGTCTTGGCTCAGGTCATGATCTCACAGTTTGTGGGTTCAGGCCCCGCATTGGGCTCTGTGCTCTGTGGAGCCTGCTTGGGATATTCTCGCCGCCTCTCCCCTGCTCCTGCTCTCTTTCTCTCTCTCAAAATAAATAAACATTAAAAGAACCCCACCACAGGTGGTCCTGGTAACCAGCCAGGTTTGGTGTATGCTGCTCCAGAGACGACCACCTAACCTTCCTTTGTTCTGTATTTCAATGTCTTCTCTGCCAGGCACTGTCCTAGGTACTGAAGACATGGCTGTAACTAGATTCTAATCCTCATGGAGCTAACAGTGTTTCATTAGGAACAAGCAGCATGGGCTTTGACTTCCAGCACCGTTTGAGAGGCTTTGCTGCGTGACCATGGGCAAGTTACATCTGCTTTCCAAAATTAAATTCTCTTACGTCTAGAAAGGGAATGATATTGGTGTCCATAACCTCTTGGGTTCTGGGCTGCGGGGGGAGAAGAGGAAGGATGGATCCCCTGCCCTGGTGGGGAGCAGACTTAGCAACTGGCCAGTGCAGGATCGTGTGATCAGTACCACAGTGAGGGTCTAGGCTGGGTACCCTGTGAGGAAGGAGGGTTCTTACTGGTCTGGGTGTAGAGGAGGGGGAATAGGTGGAGGCCTCTCCCAGAGGAGCTTCTTGGGTGGTGACTTAGAGGAGAGAATTGCTGGGTGGCCTGCAAGATGGCTGTCCTGAAGCAGGATCAGCAGGTGGCATTGAATATGAGCGAGTAGGTTTGTGGGTCAGAGATTTGGGCAGGGCTCAGCTGGGTGACTCTATTCTTTGTGACCTGGACTGAGGTCATTTGGTGATATTCAAGTGGTATGTCACTTGGTCTGGAAGTTTCCAGAATCTTCACTCCCATGTCTGGGGCCTTGGTGGTGATGGCTGGAAAGATGCGGATAAATGGAAGTTGGGATAAATGAGTGCCTATCGCTGCTGGACCCAGAGCAGTTGGGCTTACATGGTGCCTGGCATCCCCCCAGAGGGTGTGTTCCAAGAGTCCCAGGCAGAAGCTGCTTAGCGTCAGGAGTCCCAGAGCATCACTCGCACCAGCTTAGGTCACCAAGGCCAACTCCAATTCAAGGAATGGGGACTCCCCTCTTGAGGAGCGTTGGCATGCATGTCCAGGGTGGAAAGGAGCTGGTAGTGGCTGTCCACCTTGGAGCCAGGCCACCGTGAGTACATCTGGACTCTGGATCCAGACCTGTAGCTCAAGTCCCTGCTCTGCCACCTGCTAAGTATGTGATCTGAGCCACTCTGTGCCTCAGTTTACCTGTCTGTCAAAATGAGGTGATAGATCCTATTTAATATGAATTACATGAGTTTTAAGATAGGCAAGAATTAAGTGGACTTTATTTAATGTACTTTAAAAAAAATAGATTTTAATGTTTATATTTGAGAAAGTGTGAGTGGGGGAGGTACAGAGAGAGAGGGAGAGAGAGGATCCAAAGCAGGCTCTGTGCTGACAGTAGAGAGCCTGATGCGGGGCTCGAATTCACAAACTGTGAGATCATGAGCTGAGCTGAAGTTGGATGCTTAACCGACTGAGCCACCCAGGTGCCCCAGTGTGCTTTTTTAATACGTGGGAAATATTGCATAATTGAAATGGAACCCAATAAAAGAAAAAAGAAACTGGTAGGGAGTCCCAAGCACTGGCTTCTTTTTTTTTTTTTAATAAGTATTTAAAAAAGTTTTTTGATGTTTATTTTTGAGAGAGAGAAAGAGACAGAGCATGAGTGGGGGGAGAGGCAAAGAGAGGGAGACACAGAATCCAAAGCAGACTCCAGGCTCTGAGCTGGCAGCACAGAGTCCGACACGGGGCTTGAACCACAAACCACGAGATCATGACTTGAGCTAAAGTCAGATGCTTAACACACTGAGCCACCCAGGCGTGCCTCCCCTGCCAATGCCCCCAAGCCCTGGCTTCTAGAGAAGACTAGATCTTAAGCCACTCACCTCTTGGCTGTCAGTTTCCCTTTTACTTTCCAAGGGTGATGGTAAGATGCTGACCGGGCTTCCTTCCAACCCTGGCCTCCTGGAGAGCCTTGGAATATAGGGAGGGAGCCCATGGGCCAGCTGGGAGATGCTGTGTGTGTGTTTTCTTCACTTCCAGGGGCATCAGCTGAGTCTCCAGCTAGAAAGGAGCCCACTCGGGGGCCTTTCTGAGTTCACCCTTTAGGGCCCTGCTACATCTTCTGCATTTGGGGGGCCTGGAATGTGCCTTGGGAGCTGACGCAGGGCCACCTGTTTGTGGAGTCTGGATAGGGTTGGTGGGGCGATGGGCCGCCTTGGAGGGTGTGGACCATGGCCATCTCTACTGAATAGGCTCCTGTCCTGAAGTTTGCACGCATGTCTTCTCCATCTGCTTATTTTTGGCAAGTTATGGCTGCTGGTGAATGAGGGATTCTCAAAAATAGGAGCTGTTCTGTTTCCCTGGTTTGGGTCCTTGGCGTGGCCGCCTGGCGATGACGATGACGTTGTCGATGACGGGAGCCGCCTCTAACGAGTGCTGTCTGTGTACTGGTGCCTGTGTAAGCACATCACGTACAACAGCTCGTTAATTCTTCACAGTGACCCCGGGAAGCTCTGTTTATGAGGGCACGGAGTCCTGTGGAGACTAGGTGACGTGCCCAAGGCCACACAGCCACGAACGGGCAGAGCTATAACTTGTATTCATGCTGTCTGCCTTCAGAGTCTCATATCTTCTTCCTGCTGTGTTCCTTTCTCTTCCTGGGTGATCTCTGATGTTTCAGTTCTGTGTGTGATGGAGAAGCACGTTGCTGGGGACCCAAGAACAGCAGTTCGACTCAAGTTTTCATTTTTACAATGGGAGGGAAATGCGTCCATTCCTTATGTGTGCAGAGGACACGCTTGGCTGGGTGCTGGAGATGCCAGGAGGAGGAGGCCTCTTGAAGTGCCCTGGTTAGCAGGGAGACAGGCGTGCCAAGAGACCACACAGTGTGGACAGCTGCTGACAGAGCCAGGGCCATTGAAACGGCGTGGTTCTTATCCCCGCTAGTTCTGAAATCCATCTTGGGGCTTCGAAGCCATTAAAAAAATGATTATTTTTGAAAGTTGTTATCGAAATGTTTTTGAAACGGTGGAGAAGTGGTTGTTTTTGTACCGGCATCATCCCCCGCCTGCAAAGAAATGCATTGTCTGAAAGCGGCCCCCACACTCCTTCAGTCAAACATCCCATCAGAAAGGAGATTCAGCCAATGCCCTCCGTGTCTGTAAACTTATTTATTTGTTGGTTTAGATGTGTGGTTATGGTTCACGATAGCAGGGACTTGAGAGTCTGAGTGCCTGGATCTCCTCCCAGCCCTGCCACCTCATTGGGGTGTGATCTTGGGCCACTTGTCACCTCTTTGTGCCTCCGTTTCCTCACCTGTAAAAACAGTAATGAAAGAATGCCTTGCATCAGACTTCTGGGAGCCTTCACTGAAGTAATACAGGGGCAGTGCTCTCGACACTGCTGAGCACAGCAGAGGCAGGTTCTCAAGTATTGGCTGCTCTTGGCATCCTTGTCATGGTCCTTGTCATTGTCCTCATCAAACATAAAGGGAAATGGTACTGGAGAAAGGATGAGATAAATATTAGAACTTCCATTTATACAGTGATTTTCCTTCCTGATCGCCTTCTGGCGTATATACTCTCCATGACAGAGACCGCTGGTACGAAAAACAGAACTGACCTTTTTATTCTTGACCTTGATTCAGACTTGCTTGGCTGCTGGACGGTTGAGGAATTGATTTCTGTGGTTGTTCATGGGTTGTTTTCTGTCCTGGATAACGATTACTTGTTCTTAGAATTTGTTCCTTTGTTGATTTTAGCAAATACTCAAAGGACTGAGTGTGTGTTTGGTGTTAGACTTGTCACTGGGAATAAAGTGTCGAATAGGGCCACAGAGATCCATAAAGCAACTTACAGTTTCCTAGGACAGAAAAAGCCAAACTAATCATTCAAGCATTTGGGATTGTGATGGATGCTAGGAAGGTAAGAATCCAGGCACTGTGACAGAGTAGCCAGGGAAGAACACTATTTTAGTAGAGTAGATCTCGGGGAAGCCTCTCTGTGGAGGTGATACTTGGCCTGGACTTGATGGGTGAGCAGGAGGGAGCCATGGGAGGCTCTGTGGGGAGAGCAGTCCGGGCAGAGGACACCGCAGCAAAGCTTCTGTGTTCGTCAGGGGCAAAGGGCAGTGACAAAAGATGTCTTCATACAAGTTTCTCACCAAGTCCTGAAACAGTGGGATTGGGGGGTGGGGCTCTGCTGTGGGGTGGTTAGGTACCCTCTAAGACATCTGAGGCTGCCTCAGGATCCTCTGTGTCCAGCCAGCATGTGGGGGAAGAGGGAGAGTGGAGGATGCCTTAAGAGGTGTTTATGGCCTGGGCCTGCAAGGTGGAAAGTTCCCAACTTCCACTGACAAGGAATTGGCATGTGACGTGCTGCAAAGGTTGCTGGGAAACGTGACCAGCCTGTGTGCCGTTCAGAATGAGAAGCGGGTTTGGTAGGCATCTTCCGGGCTCTTCGTGGCCCCTAATTGTGGAGGGGGCAGAGGTGGCTGTAGGAACCCAACTGATGGCTAGAGAACAGAATGATTGTAGGGACTTGGTGGGGCGGGGGGGGGGGGGGGGGGGCAGGTGGAGTTCTTGTAGGAATCCAAGAAAATAGACAACTTTACCCGGTAAGTGGGCCTCATGGGAAGGGGGGATGGTGGCACTGAGGACTCTGCCATCTGTCTGACAAGAGCCGCAGGCAGTGGCTTCTCTCCATGGTCGAGCCTCCTCGCCCCTGTTAAGCTTCCCTGCAGCCATGGCTGGGTCCTTCCCAGCAAAGCCGTTCTCCCTCCTCACTCCCTGGGCGGCCTCCTCCGTGAAGCCTGTGGTTTCCCAGCCTCCCAAGAGTGGACTCCTGAGAGAGGCCTATGATTGGCTGGGTCTTCTTTTTTTTTTTTTTTAATTTTTTTTTTTCAATGTTTTTTATTTATTTTTGGGACAGAGAGAGACAGAGCATGAACGGGGGAGGGGCAGAGAGAGAGGGAGACACAGAATCGGAAACAGGCTCCAGGCTCCGAGCCATCAGCCCAGAGCCTGACGTGGGGCTTGAACTCACAGACCGCGAGATCGTGACCTGGCTGAAGTCGGACGCTTAACCGACTGCGCCACCCAGGCGCCCTGGCTGGGCGCCCAGGCGTCTTCTTGAGCCAGTGCATGGGGATTGGCTATTTCGAAGCCAGCGTCCCCTCTTTGGTTTGGTAGTTGGCCTCTCCTGGTGGGGGGCATAGTCTGGAAGCTTCAGGACTTACGGGCAGGGGTGGGTCCCTGTAATGGGTTGAGTTGTGACCTCCCCCCCAATTTCCTGTATCAAAGCCCTAACCCCCTGTGCCTCAGACCGTGAGCTTATTTGGAAATTGGATCTTTGTAGACGTATTAAGGTGAGGTCATGCTGGTGTCCGGTGGGGCCCTCATCCAATATAACCGTGTTCTGGAGGAGACACACAAGGAGAGAAGGTCCCGCGATGAGGGGCGCAGGGGTGGGAGTGTGGCCTTGACAAGTAGGGGACCACCAAGGTGGCCGGCAGTGCTGGAAGATGGGGGAGAGGCATGGAACAGATCATCTCCCCCCAGCCCTCAGGTACCAACCCTGCCCACCCCGTGGTCTGGGGTTTCCAGCCTCCACAACTGTGAGGCAGTACATTTCTGTTTAGGCCACCCGGTCTGTGGTCCTTTGTTACGGCAGCCCTAGCAAACGAATACACTCCCCTTTAATTTTTTTTTTTTTAAGTCTATTTATTCTTGACAGAGACAGAGCGTGAGCTGGGGAGGGGCAGAGAGAGAGGGAGACACAGAATCTGAAACAGGCTCCAAGCTCTGAGCTGTCAGCACAGAGACCGGCGCGGGGCTCGAACTCACGAACTGTGAGATATGACCTGAGCCGAAGCCGGGCGCTTAACCGACTGAGCCACCCAGGCGCCCCACAAATACACTTCCCTTTAAAAGGGGACTGAATGGCAGTGGGGTGAGCACGGCCACTGAGGCGTCCATCTGGCCACAGGTATTCTGGGCAAGGTTCAGTTGGCCGTGAAGGAATTGAGGGGCCATGGCTTTCCTTCAACCATCCTCTTCCTTCCTGGCTACATTCGTCTTGGCCATTGGTCTTGGTTAATTGTGTGTACTGTGGCACCAGCCTGCTTAGGTTTGAATCCAGAGTCCATGGCTTTTTAGCTGTGTGGCCTTGGGCAAGAGACTTAACTGTCTGTGCTTCTGTTTCCTCATCTGTAAAATGGGAAGAATGGTAGTGCCTGCCTTAAAGAGTTGTTAGGAGGGTCAGATGTGCTCCTGTAGGAAACCACTTAGGTACCTGGGAAGGTTTGCTCTTGTTACTACCACTCAGGCTTCTCTCCTGTCTCTTGCAAGTATATACCCTGAATTCTCTCCTCCCAGAAACCAAGCCTCCCCTTTGAAGGACGCTGTGCATGTCGAGTTAGTTGTGGTTGGTCCCTTGGGTGCTCCCAAGGCTGTGGGGTGTGGACATGGGTCTTTTTCATCCGGCTCTTGGGAAACTTGGTGTCCCAGCTCAGAGCTCCATCTGGGGCTGTTGGTGAGGACAGGAGAGGCAGCTGGAGTGTGGACACATCCCCCTGGGAGAAACCAGGGAGCCGGGTGCAGGGAGCGTCTGTCCCTTGCATCTCTGTAAGCCCTGGGGTTGGTGTGTACCCCACTTTGTGTCATTAGAGTCTCCTGAATAGTTGGTGCAAATCAGATCTCTTGTGGATGTCTAGGGAGGGAGCTGTTAAGAGCGATCCCTCAGTGATTGCTTTTAGGAAGAAACTCCTCCCCACCGCCTGCCACCCAGTGGATCTTAAAGATAAGCGTGCATTGTCACATAGCAGGGTAGCAAAGTGACAGGTCTTGTTTTGTCTTGCAAGAGACTGAAGTGCTATGCAGTTTGCATTTGAAGCTAGAAATCCTGGTGGTGGCTTTTCCTGCTGCCCAGCAATGCTTGACTTGGAGCGGTCCTTCACCCCAGAATGTGGGCTCCAGGAGGCAGGGGCAGGTCCGTTCAACTTTCCAGTGTGGGATCCCCAGCACCTCGCCCAGGGTGACCAGTGGACACATGAGGGAAAGGACCTCGATGCCCCCCCTGCAGTCTGTGCTCCCCCTTTTCTCCCCAGAGATGGCAGTATCTGGGGTTAAGGTAGAGCATCTCTGTGACAACTTCCTTTTGAACCATATACACAGCCCTGAGCTTATTGGCAGCGTGACCCGGAGCACCCCAGGCCCCCTTGTGCCTCAGCCTTCTCGAGTGAGAGCTGGGATGATGGCAGAGTTTGCCGGTGGGTTCTGTGCAAGGATTAAATTTGTAAATGCATGTAATCGCCTGGTCTGTACTTGACCGGGGTGCCTCGTGCTCAGGCTGCCCTGATGGCTTGTCAGTGCCTGCATTTGTGTGTTTCGCGAAGTATTCGAGGGGCTGTGGTGTGGCCCCTACATGCAGGCGGCCTTTTAGGGTTAAGGTCCCTTGGGTTTGAGCCTTGGGCAGGCCAGCATGTCCGCCCCTTGCCTCTGTCCTTGGAGGCTGGGGTAGCCTGCCCTTGGAGAAGAGGAGTGTCAACAGGGCCGTGACGATGTTTTGGAAACAGCAACGGTGATGATGCCAGTTCCAGCATTGCCGGAAGAAGCTTTCATCTGACCCAAGCTGCACAGCCAAGGGCGGGAGTGGGCTTGGGGGCCAGGGTGAGGTGTCTGGTGCGTGAAGGACTCTGTTTCAAGGAGGGAGAACATGGCACTTTGTAATTTGTAGAAGGGAGACTGGCAAAGTTAGTGTCCGCACAGCGGGAGAGAGACAGGAAGAGAAGGCCCTGTGGGGCTCGTGGTGGGGGCGGGGTGTGATGTCAGCCTCTGCGGGTGAGGGCCTGGGGCCTGGCTGGAGGAGGGCCTGTGTCCCTGGGGAGCTAAGAAGGACCCAAACAGGGGTGGCCAAGCGTGAACGGCCAGTTCCCTATTGAAGACAGCTCTGAGCTGATCTCCTCTGACCTGCGTTTGCCCTGATTAATTCTGACTTCGTTTTCCTTGAAGAAGTAACATGTATTCATTAGCAGAAACATGTTTTTTAAAGTTTATTTATTGGGGGGGGGAGGGGCAGAGAGAGAGGGAGAAAGAGAATTCCAAGCAGGCTCCATACTGCCAGCGCAGAGCCCAATGTGGAGCTCGAACCCGCAGCAGTGAGATCATGACCTGAGCTGAAGCCAAGCGTCGGGTGCTTAACTGACTGAGCCACACAGGCCCCCCAGCAGAAATATTTTTAACGATAACTGGGTGAGGGTAACAGCCCCTTCCCCCTTGACCAGAGGCATGTGTGTTAAAAGTTGGTCTACACACTTCTGTTTGTTTTGTTCGTTTATTTTTGCAAGACATAGATGATTTTTATAAAACGCAATATTCTAGCACCGTGCCTTTTCCATTTAGTGCTACATTGGGACCACTTAAAAAAAATTTTTTTTAATGTTTATTTTTCAGAGAGACAGAGAGACAGGGAGTGAGCAGGGGAGGGGCAGAGAGAGAGGGAGACCGAGAATCTGAAACAGGCTCCAGGCTCTGAGCTATCAGCACAGAACCCCATGTGGGGCTCAAACTCACAAACTGTGAGATCATGACCTGAGAGGAAGTTGGATGCTTAACCGACTGAGCCACCCGGGCACCCCATGGGACCACTTCTTGTTATAAGCTGTCCTCTTAAGGCCTGACAGCCTGGGTTCAAATCTTGGCCCTGTCACTTAAAATGTTGGTGACCATGGACAAGTTAGCCTCCCATTGTACCCATCTATAGAGTGGGATCACAGTAGTGCCTTCCTTAGGGGATTCTCATGGGGATTAGGTGAACACGTTGCACACTTTGGGATAGTGCCTCACAAGTATCCCAGAGCACTCAGTAACACCATCACTGGTGATGGTGGGGGTGGTGATTATTATCTCGGTGCACTCTGGTAAGCAGAACAAAGTCCCCGGCCCAAGATGTTCCCATTGTAATCTCTAGAATTGGTGACTAGGTTCTCCTCTATGGCAAAAGGCTCTCTACAGATGTGATTAATTTAAGGATCTTGAGACGGGGAGATTATTCTGGATTATGGGAGGGGGGTGGTGGTATCACAGTGGTTCTTATCAGTGAAAGAGGGAGGAGGGTCAGTGTCTGAGAAGGAGATGTGATGACAGAGCAGAGGGCAGAGAGGTGAAATGAGTGGCTTTGAAGTTGGAAGGGGTCCACAAGCCAAGGGATGCAAGCCGCCTCCAGAAGCTGGAAAAGGCACAGGAACAGATTCTCCCGTAGAGCCCTCGGAAGGAAGGGAGCCTTCCTGACACCTGGGTTTTAGCCCAGGGAGACCCATTCTGCTCACCTGCAAAGCAGTAAGATCATGTGTGTTGTCTTAACTCCCTGAGATTGTGGTTAATTTGTTTCAGCAGCCACTGGAAATGACTATAGCCTCCTATCCAACTTAGACAAATCATAATATTTGCTTTGGATCTTGGTTTTTAAGAAGAGAGTGCATATAGCTAAGTCCTCACGTATATGCCTTCCTCCCTAGGGAAGCCAGGATGTCACTTTGATAATTACTCCCATGCATTTTCTAACACTGTGAAGACTTGCATCTTTAATTAGCATACAGTCTCTTGTTAGGCATCCATATTGATATCAGTGGCTTTCTTTTAACTGCATTTAGGTTTCACTCGGTAAGGGCCCCTGATAGGACACCTGTTCTTTTGATGATGGTAATTTAGGTTATTTCCTATGGTGGAAATCTTTCCGAGCATATGCCTTCTGTTTTGTTATAACTGGTTGTAGCTTTTGTCCTTTATCTTTTATTTTTAATTTTTTAATCCGTTTTATATTTTTAGGTATCATGTAGCTTATTAGTTTGCTATGTCTAACATTGATCCTGGGAATATTTTTATTGCTAACTCTTAGGCACATCCCTGGTAATTTCCATAGGATGAATTGCTAGAAGAATTTCTGGGAGGAAGGAAAGGCCGTGTCCTGGGCTCTGGGTGCAGTGGTCCCCAGGAAGGCTGCGCCGACTTGTACGCCCCCGCCTTGCTAGCATCTGGGCCCCTGTCAGCTTTTACCTCTTTCACAGATGTTAAATTCACAGGCAGTGAAAGGTCTTGTGAGCATTGTGGTTCCTCTTCCTCATTTGGTAGTTGTTCTGTCCCAGGATGTGAAACCAGAAGCACGACTCCTCTGTTGGCTGAAGACCGTGGATCTCACTGTGGCATCAATATGACCGATTGGGGGGCACCTGGGGGGGAGCACCTGGGTGGCTCAGTTGGTTGAGTGTCTGACTTTGTCTCAGGTCCTCATCTCACGATTCACGAATTTGAGCCCCGTGTTGCTCTCTGCTGTCAGCGCAGAGCCTGCTTTGGATCCTCCCTACTCTCTCTCCCCCTCCCCACTCTCTCTCTCTCTCTCAAAAATAAGCATTAAAAACATTAAAAACAAAAAAAACCTGACCAATTGGGATGGTGGTAGGAAAATGTATGAACCCATACTGTGGGCCAAGGCCTCTGATAGGTCCCCACTTAACCCACCCAGCAACCCCATGAAGTTGATATTTTCCTGATCTGCTGGATGAGAAATTTGATGTCGAGGCAAGCCTAGTAACGTCTAAGATTGGCAGCCTGGATATACTTCCAGTTATTCTGATGGCTTAGCTCATTTGTGTGTCAGGCTGTCTCCAGGGAGGAGTTGGGTGTCCTTTTCCTTTCTTGAGAGGAAGGCCTTGCATGACCTTTCATTTTGTAATTGCTTCCAAAAATCTGCATAACTGCATAGGGTTACCCCAGAGTTGTCTGCAGGGAAGGGGCTAGATTCTAGTTCCCCGAGGCATGGAGCGTCTTGTCTGTCTCTGCACTTGTAACGCCAGGAGTTTCCAGTAGGTGCTCAATAAATGTACGCTGCTGAGCCACCACCTTTTCTTTCCTTGTAAAGGAGGAATCTACTTTCTGTTTCTATATTCGCCTTTTCTGGACATTTCGTAGAAGTGGAATCCTAATATGTAGCTTTTTGTGTCTGACTTTCTTTCTTTCTTTTTTTTTTTTTTAAAGTTTACTTTTTTTAAGAGAGACACCGAGAGACAGAGTGCAAGTGGGGGAGGCGCAGAGAGAGAGAGGGAGACACAGAATCTGAAGCAGGCTCCAGGCTCTGAGCTGTCAGCACAGAGCCTGGCGTGCGACTTGAACTCAAGAACCGAGAGATCATGACCTGAGCTGAAGTCGGACGCTTAACCGACTGAGCCATCCAGTCGCCCCAACGTCTGACTTCTTTCACTTAACATACGTTATGGCTCATCCATATTGCAGTGTCTATGAGTGATCGATTCCTTTATTATGGCTGAGTAGTGTTTCATTGTTAGGAGAGACCACATTTTGTATATCCATTTCATTACTCGATGGACCTTCAAGATGTTCCCACTTTCTGGCTGGCTGAGGAATGCTGCTGTGAGCATTTGTGGACAGATTTTTGTGGAAATAAGTTGCCCTTCTTTGTGTATGTACCTAAGAGGGGACTTGCTGGGTCCCTTGTAACTCTGTATTGACTTGTTTGAGGGCCTGCCAGGCTGTTTGCCACAGTGGCTGAGCCATTTGATATTCCCACCAGTTTGTCCACACCCTCGCCAACTCTTGTTACTGTCTGAGTTTATGACGATAGCCATCCTAGTGGGGGCGAAGTCCTATCTCTTTGTGGTCCCGATTAGCATTTCCCTGATGGATCCTTGTTCTATTTTAAATAAAACTCCTTACACGGTTTTTGGTTGATGCAGTGTTTTTCCATCAAACACTTAGTTTCTGTGGCAGCATCCAGTCGTACTTTCACTCTCCTGGGTCCGGCGTTGACACCTGGGTGCTTCCCATGGGGGAGCAAGTAAGGAAACTCAGGTTAGCGAGGAGCACACAGGTATGAGTGCTGATCATTGGGGATGTGATTCCTGGCTCGAGTCCAGAACTATAAATTTTAAACATCGGCTTTTGGGGGACAAAAGGACCATTTTAGCCTAAGTTTCCTTAGTAAATGTTCAAGATCACCTGGGTGCTGTGGGTGGGATGTGGCATAGATTTTCCCTCATTTAAAGGTTGAATGCCTTGGCTCAGGGTGTCCACTTTCCTTCTGACTTCCCAACTGCCCACTTGAGCCTCTTGGCCTGCTGTTTGGCCAGCGGCTGCCCCCTACGGGGAAATGGAATTGGGAGGCACCACTGGCATAGGAATTCCTGCCCTTGCTGAACACCGTAAGCCCGTGTGTGTCTGTGTGATCATGTGTATGGATATTCACGTATGGTCTGCAGTCATCACACGAAGCCCGTGACTTAGGCCTTTGTGCCGGTGAAGTAAGTGAGTTTGGGTGACTGGCCCAAGGTTATCAAGCTTTTTAGAGGAACAACATCGGGCCGGTTTCCCCCATCACCAGGTGCTCTAAAAACTTACAAGCCACAGACTGGGAGAAAATGTTTGCAAAACACATGGCTGATAAAGGGCTTGTTTCCAAAATATACAAAGAACTCTCAAAAACACAACAATAAGGGGACGCCTGAATGGTTCAGTTGGTTAAGCATTGGACTCTTGATTTTGGCTCAGGTCTTGATCTCATGGTTTGTGAGATCGAGCCCCAAGTTGGACTCTGTGCTGACTTGGGATTCTCCTTCTGCCCCTCCCCCATTCTCTCTCATGCTTGCTCACAATATATAAACATTAAAAAAAAAAAACAACCCACAACAGTAAGAAAACAAAAAAAACCCAATTAAAAAGTGAGCAAAAGATCTGAGCAGATATTTTACTTGCTCTCCCCCCATCCCACCCACCTCTCCATTCTGTAGCTGAACTGGGCTCCTTCTAGACCAGTGCTGTGCAAAAGAAAAATGTGAACTGCCAATGCCAACCATGTGTATAGCTTTAGTATTACTATTATTTAAAAGTTTATTTTTGAGAGAGAGAATGCGAGAGGGAAGGAGCAGAGAGAGAGAGGGAGACACAGAATCCGAAGCAGGCACCACGCTCTGAGCTGTCAGCGCAGAGCCTGATTTGGCTCAGGTCATGATCTCGCGGTTTGTGGGTTCGAGCCTCAAAGTTGGAAGCTTAACTTACTGAGCCACCCAGGTCCCCCTATAGTTTTAAATTCCCAGTCACCACATTAAAAAAGGTATGGAGAAAAAAGAGAGGTGAAAATAATTTTGTTATATTTTATGTAACTGTGTATATCTAAAGTATTTCAACATGGGCATGATATAATTATTACATGTAATATATTACATTTTTGGTTTTGGTCTGAGTTTTCAAAATCCAGTGTGTATTTGATCCCTACAGAACATCTCAGTTTGGACCAGTTCATTTTTGAGTGCTCAATAGCCACATCTGGCCATAGCTGCTATATTGGACAGCATAGCTCTGGAATATACCTCCTCCTTCCTTTTTTGCATTACCCACTTCCTTATAATCCCCACACTCTTCCTTCTCCCCCGAGAAACATAAGTGTTGTCCATGTGGCAGCTGCCATGGTGATCGTGATGGCAAATCCATATCTTGCTTCATGAGGACAGGTGGCTTCATCTTCCCCACAGACACCGAACACGTGGGATCACGTGTGTTTGCTGGTTTTGCCATCTGCCTGGGCGTCTGTCCTAGATTTAGATGTGACACCTGATCGCGGGGCCAGAGGCTTCCGCAAATTACTGGGTAGCCCTGGTAGAACGTTCTTCTGGGGGTGGCCTGCGTGCTGGGTGGCACTGATCAGCCTGCTGACTGGGGAGTACGCAGGCACAAGCCTTTCCCCTCCGGCTGCTGATTTCCCAGTCGTCTGTCCCTCCCCTGTCCCGACTGGAGAGAGTGTATCTGATGGCCCAGTTACCGCCGCCCAGCGCACAAGTCCGGGTCTTCTGGCTGGTGGGGTCAGAAGCTGCCTTCCTAGAATGTGTGGCTGAGAAGAAGGCTCTATAACTCACGGAATCCAAGGGGCCAGGGCCTTGAGGAGCAGGAGCACGAACCGCCTCTGGCATTCATCTTTCCTCGGCCCGTCGAATTTCCTTTCTGTCTCCTTGCACAGACCTCATCTGTAGAGCAGATCGTGTGGCCCAGGGTGCTGCTTTCTCTCAGCATCCACAGTTGGTCCTCTGTGTTTGTGGATTCTATAGTCCCAAATTTGCCTACTCCCTAAAATTTATTGGTAACCCCTGAACCAAATCTTATGGCACTTTGGTAATACTTTGTAGACATGGAGGGAAAATTTTTGAGTCACCCGACATGCGTGTTCCTAGTTGGCTTCCTTCTTGTGTCCACTCTTAAACTTTTTTTAATGTTATTTTTATTTTTGAGATAGTGAGCAGGGGTGCGGCAGAGAGAGGGGGAGACAGAATCCCAAGCAGGTTCCATGCTGTCGGCACAGCACGACACCGTGATATCATGACCTGAGCCAAAACCAAGAGTCGGATGCTTAACTGACTGGGCCACCCAGGCGTCCTGCTCTTACGCTGGTAATTTATTCTCAGTTTGGGGCTTTTGGGGGTGTTTTCGTTGTTTACAATACCCCCCAAGGGCAGTCTGGTGTTCCCAAGCACAAGAAGGCTGTGATACGACTTACGGAGAAATTACTAGGTTTTTAGATAAGCTTTGTTCAGGCATGAGTTGTACACAGTGCTGTTGTGAGTTCAGTGTTAATGAATCAATGATCTATATATATTAAAAAACATTTTTTTAAATATTTATTATTTTTGAGAGAGAACGAGCACGAGAGGGAGACACAGAATCTGAAGCACGTTCCAGGCTCCAGGCTGTCAGCACAGAGCCCGATGCGGGGCTCAAACTCATGAACGATGAGATGATGCCTCAAGCTGAAGTTGGACACTTAACCAACTGAGCCACCCAGGCACCCCTCAATGATATATAATTAAATAAGGTGTCTTTAAACAAAAACACACAAAAAACAAGGTTACATATTGAACATTTGATAAAAATATCATGACCAGAGGCTTGAAGGAGCCTAACCCTGTATTTCCTCAAAAGCACTGGTTCGATGTTTGCTAATTCTTTTTTTTTCCTTTTTTAATGTTTGTTTTCAGAGAGAGAGAGAGTGCACGAGAGCGGGGTGGGTGGAGAGAGAATCTTAAACTCCACCTTCAGCACAGAGCCTGATGCAGGGGTCGATCTCACTACTGTGAGATCACGACCTGAGCCAATATTAAAAGTCAGATGTTCAACCAGCTGAGCCATCCAGGCGCCCCAAGTATTTTCTAATTCAGTGTTGATGGTGACCTTACAGAATATAACCACCATGAATGATAGACTGTATGTCAATCCATCGGGGAGACTCGGGTTCTGCTTTTGTGAGGTGCACACCACTTGGACCAGGGTTGTGAATTCTAGAAGAACAAGATCAGATCTAGCCAGAAGACAGGTGGGAGAGTGTGCATCTGGCTTCCTCTTCAGGCTTGAGAGACAGTCTCCTGCCACAAAAGCCACATATTGGAAGTCTCTTGGTGAAACACACAACACAAAGTCCTGCTTCCAGAACTTTCCACCTACTCTTCCACAGTCCTAGGAGGTGCCAGACCTCAGGTTTGAGAGTGAAGAAGGTCGTTTCTTTAGCATTAGCCTCTTCTACTGCAAAGTAGTAAATGCTTTTGGGGAGCTGGTGTTGGAGGTGTGTGGTCAGGAGAACACATCAGGCTGTACCTATCAGACTGGTCACATGTGGGGGCCACTAACTGGTCACCTCTTTGTGTTCATTTGTCATTGCTTCATTCATCCCCCCCGTTCATTCATTTAGTAACCTTATCGATAAACCAAGGGCAGTTGTTGAGAAAAATAGACATAATCTTTAATTTCATGGACGTTGCTGGGGAGGGGCAAACATAGGTTAAATATGGACGTGAATGCATTTATAACAAAAATGAAGGTGAGTTTTCCTGCTCCCTGAGTGCTCTGGGAGGTTTTGTACCTGATGGGAGCCCAGTAAACGGCCACCAAACTGATCTAGCAGTCTGGCTTTGCAGACTGCTGGCATGCTTTGTGGCTCAGAGCTGCATCTGACCTGTGTCCCCGAGGGCAAGGGTCTGCATTCCTGGGGGCGATCCTGCGGTGGTTGATGTGCTGTGGAGGTCACGTGACATGGCACGTAAGAGCAGGTTGGATTTGGACGAGTCTGGGCTTGACTGACGGCTGTGCTGCTCTGTGTCAGACGTCCCGTTTGAGTATTTGTATCTGTAAAACGGACACAGCGTTGGGGTCTACCTTGTGTGTTGGTGTGCAGCATAGACACTGGTATGTGAGGTCCTGAGCTCGGGCTTAATTGAGTGCTTTTGTGGGCGGTATCAGCATTAGGGGATGGCTTTGCTGAGTGGGGGTCCAGGGCTTGTGAACAGGAAGGGCTTTCCCGATGTCAGTCTCCTTCGGAGAAGTGGATGCCTGGAAGCCGGTTTGGGATGGTGCTTTAATTACCTATTGCCGTATAACAAACCGTGTCACAACACAGGGCTTGAAACAGTAATTCTGTGGGTCGGGAATGTGGGCAGGGCTCAGCTGGGTGATGGGTGATGGGTCCTATGCGGCGTTGGCTCGAGTCCTCGAGTCCAGCCAGTTCAGCTGATGGCTGGGTGGGAATTTCCACCAAGGCTCTCCTCCCTTGCCTGCCCCTTGGTGCTCCTTCCGGCAGCCTCTTTCTGCCTCCCTCCACATGGCTAGTTTGGGGTTGAAACTGGCACAGTGTGACTTGTACATTCTTTCGGTCAAAGCACATCATAAGGCCAGCCCAGCCTCAAGGGTGGTGAAGCAGATTCCATCCCCTAATGGCAAGAGTGGTGAAGAATTAGTGGCCAACTTGGGTCCACCAGTGACAGAGACCATGGTAGCCAGAGGCATCTCTCAGCCTCTCTGGGTCTTGAGCTTGGATGTATCCAGAGGTCTAGAAAACAGCTCTGGTAGAGGGTCCCCTCCACAAAGACAGAGGGAAGGGATGGGGAACCCAGGCCAGGGTCTATGTGCTTATGCCAAACTTTGGGGCTGGAACACAAAGTGGGAGGAACGGGGTCAGATCCAGGGATGGAAGTTCTCTCTGCTGTTGGTTTTCTGTCCACTGTTGGTTCCCCTGAGTGGAAAATCAAGTCTTCTGAGGGGACCTGCTTGTTTTAGCGGAGACAGGGGATGGGGATATAGTCTTCAAGGGAGAGCATTTAGGAGTGAGAGTCTTGTTTCGGTATCAACAAGGGGGGATGTAGCAGGAATCGCCCTGCCAGATGCTCAGCGGGAGATGAGAGGGAGCAAAGATCCAGGCTCCTGTCCTGGGCCCACTGCTCCTTGCTGCGGTGACCGTGGGCAGTTGATGTAGCCCCTCTGACCCTCCGTCTCTTGGTCTCTACGGAGGGGATCTTAATGGCCTTGCCCCTTACGGTTGGGGTGAGCTAATACACATCAGGGTTTATAGCCCAGGTTTTGGACTGGAGTAAGTGCTCAGAAAATGTCAGCTGCTCAAAATAACGCTTACAGTGTGTTACCTTCTTTCCTGTCCGGATAGTGCCCATGTGGGGTTATCTTTGCAGGGAAATCGATGCCCACGTGGGGTTACCTTTATGACCCGGGCTGCTGTCGCGGTCATGATTTCAACCTGACCTAACTCCTTCTAGGACGGAAACCTTCCGGTTGCTGAGGTTAGTTTGTAAGTGTTTCTCTCCTCCCAGTTAGGAAAGGAATGTGTGGTCATTGTCAGCAGTTCGGGAATTCAGAAGGCTTAGAATGAGCTGCCTGTGGTCCCTGCGATGACCATTAATGCTGAAGGAGGTTGTTGAAGGGGGAGCAGTTTCTGTCTCTTCTGGACAGGGAGTGGGGAGGGGTCTCTCCTCTCTCTGGTGGGCCCACGCTAGGGTGTGGCCTCCCAGCCTCCTGACCCTCATCCGGGGGGGCTCGGCCTGAGCGGGTTGGGGGCCCCACAGGACAACAAGGTGCTTACGCTTGGCCGAGCGCTCTGAATGCCAGGGGCAGACGATGGAGTCCTTGGGTGATGTGTCCCTCCAGGAGGAAGCTTTGGGGGCTGCGAGACCACCCTGGACAGCTTCCTAATTTGCATCTTGAGAATAGCCACGGCCGGGTGGCTCCACCCCTGCCTGCCTCCTGTTCACGTACCCTGTTCGCCGGTTCTTGCTCTTTGAAGGCCATTGGGCTCAAAAGCCGTCTGGAAGACTGAGGATCCACCTCGTTGTGGGAGATCCGGTTTTGATGCCTGGTGTTCCAGCGTCTGTGGACGTGTCTCCTTGGATTCTCTGGGTCATCTTGGTGGGAATCTTCGTAGGTCATCAGTGCACCGTCTTGTAGTGCTGTTCAAGTTACTCTTCAGAGACGGCACTGGGAAGGTTACCCCAGTTTGGGGCTAAGAACGGGGCCACCTACCGAGTCTGAGACGGGGACCTTGTTCCTTGCTAGAAATGATGACTTACTCCGGAGATGACGGGGGAGGGAGGGGCACTGTTCCTTGGACGCCCGGGGCCACATTCCAGTTGTGACTTCCGTGGATGGGTGATGGGGCTTCTCGGAGCCGGGTTTCTTTGCTTCTCTACCCATTTCACAATTCCGCAGTCAGGGCCTAGAAGGCAACAGGTACTGGATGTGTTGGGTGCTTAATAAACGGAGGCAAATGACCCCGACAAAGTCCTTTCTCTGAACCTTGTAGGCTGGTGGGAAGAGAGGGATGATCCAGGCGGAAGATGAAGGCTGTCCTGCCTGATGAAGACAACTCAAGGGGGATGGGGAGAACCCTCCTTAGGGATGTTCAGCAAAGGGCCTCTCTGAGGAGGGCACTTTCAGGCCTCAGTCTCCCTGTGGATAAAATGGGAACAATAGTAAAACCTAGGTCACTAGGCATTTAGCAAGTTGGAATGAATTACTGTCTGTAAAGCATCTGTCCTCCCCTAAAAACAAAAAGGTGTTTTAAATGTCATCGTTTCACTATTATGCAGGCTCAAGGGGAGTCTTCCTTTTCCATGTGCATGCGTGTGTGTGTGTGTGTGTGTGTGTGTGCATGTGAGTGTGAACACATGCCTGCACATGCATCCCCCTGACTGTCGGGGGTGGTTTCCTTCCCATTGTCCAGGTCAGTGCTGCCCGGAGGCTTGTAGGAAGGGAGGGTGCCCTTCACTCCTTTGACAGAGGTTCTGGGGACACGCTCCCACCATGCCGGGCCACTGACCCTGCCATGTGGGTGCCTCCATAGTAACCTGTTCTTCATGCCCCTCTGCACAGGCATGAGCTTGCACACTTGAGCACGCGCGCACACACACACACAAATGCACACATACACCGGAACATCACATCCATTTAAAAATCAACACAATCTTCTTGTCTCCATTTGAGAACACATGGACTCTTCGTGAAATCCTTCTCCAGATTTACAGTTCACGGATTCTGTTCTTCGGATGCTCGAACACTACGAGTGGTGCTCTAGCCTCTTTATTAAGCTTGGAGGTGAGCTGTAGGACGTTGGGTGCCTGGTGTGTTCTCTGTGTTGGATAAAGAGGTGGGCCCCGTTGATCAGGAGGCAGACAGCTGTGTGGCTGCAGAATGAAAGTGTCCATTAGGGAGACTCCAAGGATTTTGCTGTTACGGAAAGAGGCACATAGCGAGTAGTGGTTAAGAACCAGCCCACTGGAACCGCCCTGCCCCACTCCTCAAGTGCCCTCTCTCTGGCTCTGTGACCTTGGGCAAGTGACTTCACGTCTCTGGACTTTTTTTTTTCTTCATCCACAGAACGAGGATAATCAGAGCTGCCTTGCGGATTGTGGCAAATTTTTAGTGAGTTAATTTGTGTGAAGTACATGGTGCAATTCCTAGCATCCAAAAAGCTGAATAAATGTCTGTATTTATTTTCTACAATTTCAGGTTTATTTATCTGTTTAAGGTTCTATTTGTTTAGAAAGTTATTTTATTGAAAATTATCTGAGCTACTGACGTAATTTTTTTTTTTACCTCAGTAATACAGTGTTTTGTTTTGAAAGATGATTCCTAGATAATATAGTCTTTCTGTACAGATTTAAGATACCACCTTTTTATACAATATTTGGATTTTCATTTGTACTCCATTGATCTGTGTACTTAACCTAACACCAAGATCACAGTATTTAATTTTACAAAGATGTATCATACACTTTTATATATGGTAGGGCAATTCCCCTCTCCCGGCTCTTTTAAAAATTTTATTTGAGAACAATTTGATACTGTATTTTGGTATTTACTCCATACAAATTATAGAATTTTATAAGAAGCACAAGAATTCTAGAGAAAGTCATTGGGGATAAGACTGAGGCAGCATTTAATTTATATGTCAGCTGGCTTTGAAAAACTCTTTTATTTAGCATACCATATAGCTAAATTAAAATTTTGAATCATAGCCTAAATTAAAATATTTAACATATATTTTAATTTCTCATTTTGATTAATACTGCAAGAATCAAGAAAATGCATTTTTCAAAAGAAAGTGTTCATATTTTGTAAAAAATAAGCACAACACTAATTTTATCATGATTTTATGTATTTCATTGACTCTAATGTATTGAAAATTTTACTAGCCAAAAAACAACAACAACGACAAAAAAAGCTGAATAAATGTAAGCTATTATTTGTAGGAGATTAAGATCATGGGCATGGGCTAGATAGCCTGCATTCAAATGCTCACTGGTGGGTGACCTTGAGTAAGTCATTTCACTTAGTTTACCCTTTAATTTAAAATTGGGGAGAATAGAGGCACCTAGGTGGCTCAGTCCGTTAAGCATCCGACTTTGGCTCAGCTCATGATCTCGCGGCTCTTGAGTTTGAACCCCGTGTCAGACTCTGTGCTGACAGTTCAGTGCCTGGAGCCTACTTCGGATTCGGTGTCCCCCCCCCCCCCCCCCCGCCTGCCCCTCCCCTGCTTGCATTCTGTCTCTGTCTCTGTCTCTCTCTCGCAAAAAAAAAAAAAAAAAAACAAACATGAAAATAGGGGAGAATAGTCTCTTAAAAAAAACCATGGAAATAGGGGAGAATAAAATGTCCATTGACAGACAAATGGATAAAGATTTCACACACACACACACACACACACACACACACACACAATGGAGTATTACCCGGTGATCAAAAAGAATGAAATCTTAACCATTTGCAACAATGTGGATAGAACTAGAGTGTATTATGGTAAGCAAAATAAGTCCATGAAAGACAAATATTCTGATTTCACTCATGGGGAATTTAAGAAACAAAACAGATGTACCCAGGGGAAGGGAAGGAAAACTAAGATAAAAACACAGAGGGAAGCAAACTGTACAGAGAACGAGCCGAGGGATGCTGGAGGGATATTGGGTGGGGGGAGGGGCTAGATGGGTGATGGACATGAAGGAGGGCACTTGTGATGAGCCCCGGGTGTCGTATGTAAGTGATGGGTCTCTAAATTCTGCTGAAATCATTATTACACTACATGTTAACTCACTTGGATTTAAATGAAAGAGGGGAAAATAGTGCCCACGTCATCACGTCGGGTGGATTAAAGGAGTTAATGCATGAGTGACCGGAAGAATGTTTGGCACGCGGTGAGCGCTGAACGCACAGTGGTGGATGACAAGTGATGGTTTGGGTATCAGGTGTTGACTGACATGTCACCAACTGCCCCCAAGCTTCGTGGCTTAGAACCGCAGCCATCTCTTACTCTGTTCGGTCCACGGGCGGTTCTCACCGGCCTTCCCGTGCGGGTGCCCTCGGCCGGCTGAAGTCGCAAGTCGCCCGGCTTACACAGCTGGCGGTCGGTACTGGCTGTTGGCTGGGGGCCTCTGTTCTGCACGTGGCCCCTCCTCCGGGAGGCTGGCCCCACTTCCTAACGTGGCGGTCTCCGGGAAACCTTCGAAGAGGCAGAAGACGGGAGCTTCGGAACTTACCTGCTGTCACCTCTGCCTCATCTGACTGGTCAAGGCGCAGGTCACGAGGCCAGCCTAGATCCGAGGAGAGGGAGGCAGACCCCTCTTCTTGCTGTGAGGGGTGATGACCGTGCCTCTCAGTGTCCCACAGTGCCTTCTTCATTCTTCGTCGTCATCTCGAGGGGCACCGTCCACTCCTGCATGCAGGGCACTGGAGTGGTTTTGAACTCCCTTTATCAACTGCGTTTCATGTGACTACAGCACCAGTAAACGCTGTTGGTAAAAGACAAGTGCTCACGGTGTACCTGCTCTTCGTGAAGACGTCAGACGTGTGTGCAGAATATCAGAGGATACGTGGTGATTCTGTGACTTAACACACTTAGCGAGGACCCCCGACGTGTCAGGCTCAGGCCGCGATGTGCAAAATCCAGACACACTCCCTGCTGTCATAGAGCGTCTGGTCTTAGGTTTCTTATTATTGGGGGGGAGGGGGAGGGGTTAGGTGAACCGCTGGGGTTGAGGTCAAGAACTCAAAGGAGAAGTCCCGAGTCTGGGAGGGAGGGTGCAAGAAAGAGGGACCCGGCTGTCATCTCCCTGTTGCTTCCGACCACGTGACCTGGGCTCAGTCACTTCCTCTTTGTGGCCTGGGTTCTGATCTGTGAAGTGTGGAGACTAGTACTGACTTCATAGGGTTGCAGTGAGAATTCAGTGAGCTGGTGTGTGAGCTCTCACAATTGTTCAGGTCACTTCCACCCTCTGTGTCGCCTTTGGTTTCCTCCTTGGTGAGGGCGTTTCTGGCTTAGATTGTCGATGGCTCCAGTCAGCCCCTCCCGTCTCCGCATCAGGTGTATGTCCCTGTTAATCTCTTGTGCCATCGTGCCCCACGCCATGGCCGGCCTGTCTGGGTACTGCAGACTTGTTTGAGGGGGCGAACATCGTTCTTCCCCTGCCTGGGGCCAGGGATACCCTTTGGCTGCAGTGAAACAGAGCTCTGGGGGCCTCTGCTTCAGGAACCATGTGTCTGGAGAGGACTGTGTTTCTGGAGGCCCGCAGGGCCTGGGCGACCACCAAGCCGGAGCCGTTCATCCGGGCACAGCCTTCGTCACACGTGGCAGGCCTGGTTGGCACTCACAGGCAGTGGGGGATGGTTGGAGTAGCTTCTGTGACGTGCTCCTTGTGAACTTCCAGGGAAGACGAGGGGTGCCTAGCCCATCACCCTGATGTCAGGGAGGAGGGTGGAAGGCATGGGGGCTGGTGTTTAGATGGAACATGAATGGGGAAGGTTTGCTTCCTCTTCCATAAATTAGCGGGAAGTCCTAGTATTTTTTAAAGTTTTGGTGGGGGACTCTTGAAAGGAAAAGGAAAAACTAATACTAGTTAGGGGCATTCCCAGTAGCATCATTTCATTTCATTCTCCCAGCCTCCCCTCCCCTACCATTACAGTGGGTTATAATATACCTCCTGATTGACAGTTGAGGAAGCCAAGTCTCAGAAAGGCCCAGTGAGTCGCCCAAGGCCACACAGCCAGCGAGTTGGGGTCAGAGTTGGGGTCCAGAACTTGGTCTGCCGACCTCTAGGATTTGCTGGGGTATGACAAGGCTTGGGTATGTGACATTAATCCCCTGTGGGGCTGAAAGCTGCTTTGAGGGGGTGCATGGGGTGGGGGGAGGCTGCTCTGTGTCCCTTCCAGAGCCAGATGACAAGGCAGAGTTGGCAGGAGGACTCATGAGTCCCCTTTACAGACAGACTCAGAGGAGCTAATGGTTGGGCCCAAGCACCCAGGAAGCCTGAGACCCAGCCAGGTGCATCTCCTGACTCCTTGTCCAGTGCTCTTCTACCTTTCCTTGCGGGACACAGTCACCTGACAGTCACCTGGGCTACCTCAGGAAGGCTGGACTGTGTCCCATTGTAGTTTTTTATTTATTATAAAGTTTTAATGTTTGTTTTTGAGACCGAGAGAGAGAGTGAGTGAAGGAGGAGCAGAGAGAGAGAGGGAGACACAGAATCCCAAGCAGGCTCCAAGCTCTGAGATGTCAACACAGCGCCTGATGCGGGGCTCAAACCCACGAACCATGAGATCATGATCTGAGCCGGTCGGATGCCCTGCTATTTTAGTTTTTGAAAATTACATGGGCTACAGGTCTTTTCTTCCCTCCCCCTCCCCCTTCTCTTTTCGGGAGACAGAGAGAGAGAGAGAGAGAGTGTGTGTGCGCGCACGTGCACGTGTGCAAGTGGGGGAAAGGGGCAGAGGGAGAGAGAATCTTAAACAGGCTCTAAGCTCAGCACGGAGCCAGATCCCACGACCCTGGGATCATGACCTGAGCTGAAATCAAGAGTTGGACGCCCAACCAACTGAGTCAGCCAGGTACCTCTGTGTGGTTTTATTTTGCAGTACAAGAGGAATACATGTTCATTGTCGAAACTTTGGAAAAATACAGAAAAACACAGATAAAAGAAAAATCTCTCCCATGGCCTACCATCCAGGGATCACTGGAACCAAAATGGAATTTGATTGCTTTTCTATAAAGATGTTCAATTTCAGGGCACCTGGGTGGCTCAGTCGGTAAAGCATCTGATTTCAGCTCAGGTCATGATCTTGCGGTTTATGAGTTTGAGCCCCACGTTGGGCTCTGTGCTGACAGCTCGGACCTTGGTGCCTGCTTTGGATTCTGTGTCTCCCTCTCTGTCTGCCCCCACCCGCTTACACTCTGTCTCTCTCTCTCTCAAAAGTAAATAAACATAAAAAATATACATATATATATATGCTATTGAATTTCATCTTTGAGGATTTTGATCTTCTGGGAGCTGGAAGATGTACCTGGTATTTTTTTGTTTTAAACTTCAAATGACCTTTATCGAGGTATAATTTACATACAATGATACGCACGCATTTTAAGTATGAAGTTGAGTACACTTTGATGCATACATACCCATCACCCTGATCAAGACAACACGTCCATCAACCCAGAAATTCCGTCCTGTCCCAGTTAGTACCCTCTCCCCAGGCATCCCCTGACCTGCTTGCTACAACTCTCAGCTTACTCTTCTGTTCTAGAATTTCACATCCGTGAATGACACGGTATGTGTTTTTGTGTGTTTGGCTTCTTGGGCTCAGCGTAACCTTCTCGGGGCTCATCGTGCTGTTGGGGGTATGGGTGGTCCGTTCTTTTCTGGCGTGGAGTGGCGGTCATTTGTAGCCCTCCATTTTACCCTAGTCTCCTAATGGGTGACTCAGGGCACCTCAGTTTCCCCTTCTGTCAAACGGGGGGAACTTGTACCCACATTATTGGATGGTTAGGATTCAGTGAACTTCTGTGAGTGGTTAGAATTCCTGGCACACAGCAGGTGCTTCGTAAAATGGTGGTGGTTGTTGCTGGTAACGACGATGGTTTCGGTTGGCTGTTTCTGTGTGACAAACGGCATCCAAAACGTAGTGGCGGATATGGGAGTTTCCAGCTTGGGCCCTTGCAGATAACGTGGATGAGTGAATAAAAGAGTCAAAAAGGACAGCCTTCATGGCTTCTGCCTTCGTCGTGGGCTCGGGTACCGTGCGTCTTGGCGACCGGCTAACGGGCAGCCGTTGCCGAGATGGGCAGGTTTGGTTTTGAGGTGGGTCCTGGGGCTCTGATCTGCTCAGCCCTGTGTCCTGCTGTGAGTCTGGCTCTAGTCTTTCTGGGTAGACGTACCCGTTGCCTCATTTGAGCCTCAGGAAGTGGCCTCTGTAGAAAAAAAAAAAAAAAAAAAAAAAAAAAAAAAACCTGTGCAGCCGGTAGTGAGCCTTTGGCCAAGTGAGCAGATCACTGGAGCACACGCTCCAAAATAGACCTTTCTCTGTTCAGGCCCCAGGCCAGTGGGGGCTGCGGCAAATGCTTTGCATACTTTGGTACCCAAAAGGAAAGGTTTTATTGTGAACAACTTTTTGAGATCCAAAGAAAAAAATACCTCCAGAAGATCCAAGTTGGTTTTTTAGTTTAGTTTAGGTTTGTTTGTTGTTTTTTTGTTTGTTTGTTTGTTTTTTCAGAGCAGCACAATGAGAGCTAGACCAGCCTGAGTTCAAATCCCAGATCTTGCATGTGCAGGCTGTGTGCTCTTGGGCAAGTTCCTTAAGCTCTCTGAGCCACAGTTTTTCCCCCGTGTTAACCGGCAAAGATGAGCTCAGACTTGCCAGTGTGTATGCAAAGTACCTTGTACTGCATTTGAAACATGGTAGGGAAGCTGCAAATGGGGATTGTCTTCTTTTTTTTCTTCTTCTTCTTCTCTTTCCTTGTCCCAGAACTTGTGCCTGTTTCCATTAGGTAGAAAACCATCTTTGAGATAATCCACTCCTGCCTGCGGGTCACTGGAGAGGCGTATAGGGTAGGCGTGAAGCATGGCCCCAAAGATGTCCACGTCCTAATCCCTGGAACCTGAAGATGTGTTACCTGATTGGCAAAAGGACTCTGCACATGTGATTAAGTTGAGGATGGGGAGATCATCCTGGATGGTCCAGGCAGGCCTGGTGTCCTCCCAGGGCTCTTAACAGGAAAGAGGCAGGAGGGCCAGAGGAAACAAGCAGCAGTAGAGGAAGGGCCACGAGCCAAGGAGTGCAGCCAGCCAGGCTGCTCACGGACGGGTGGAACCAGTCTCTTCCCTCGAGCCTCCAGGAGGGGCCAACCCTGCTCACACCTTGGTTTTAGCCCCGCGTGACTGTGGCCTTGGAACTGGAAGAGAGTAAGCCAGTAAGCTTGTAGCAATTTGTTACAGCCCCCGAAGGAAGCCTGGCATGCTAGGCTTTTGTTACCGTGGTTCATGATAGGACCTCTGTTCACCTGTAGGTTTCTGACCCGCTGACTCAGACAGACGTTTGATTGGACTTAGGGACGTGGGGCATTCGGGCCGCCTTGGGGCTGGGCCTTGGAGCTCGGGTCTGTGTGGGCAGGTGGTCGTGAGCCCCTGTGTCTGGGGTGGCTGCTGCAGAGGCGTCCTCTGTCTTCCTCCGCGGAGGCTGGAGAGTGTGTGAGCCGCCTCCAGGCTGGCGTCCAGGCGTAGCACAGCCAGAGCGCTGTGCTGCCCCTGCTTTCTCTGAGGCACGCGCTTCTTGCCTGCTGTGGGTTTGTATTTAAGGTTTGCAAACGATTGCTTTAATGTGGTTCGGCACCAAACAAGCCCCAGAGCTGTGAGGGTCAGAGACCACGGCCAGCCTCCTCGGGGGAGCAAACCCGGGCTCAGCTCCCAGACCCTCTGTTGGGATCCTGTTTGGATCAGTCTGGGGCCCTCCTCCCTGTTCCTCCTGTGCTGTGTTTGTGAGGCGATGGGGCGTGTTGGAGGTTGGGCATCCAAATCCAGTAATACCTGTTAAAATGAAGAAACCACTCCGGTGCTGAGAAAGGGCAACCTGTCCCATGACTGGGGTCACCATGTGGGTTCCCATTGTGTGACATCTCCTTCTGTCTTTCCCCATGACCTCCCCTTTCACTGGACGCTGACTCCCTCTGTAGGCAGAATACCATGGCCGCCAAAGGTGTCCCTGTCCTAGTGCCCGGAGCCTGTGAATGTGTGAGTTCACACGGCAGAGGTGACTGAGTTAAGGAGCCACAGGTGGGAGATGATCCTGGGTGTTGGTCTTGGGCCCCACGTCCTCTCACAGCGGTTTTTAAACCTGGAAGAGGGAGGCAGAAGGTCAGGATCAGAGATGGAACGATTCTGGCCCTAAAGATCGAGGAGGGGCCACCGCCACGAGATGCAGACGGCCTCTGAAAGCTGGAAAAGGCAAGAAAACAGATTCTCCCCGGAGCCTCTGGAAGGAGCACAGCGATGTTAGTCTATGGACACCCATTTTGGAAGGCCGATATGCAGGGCTGGAAGGCAGGACGTTAGTGTTGTCTTAAGCCAGTACATTGCCGGCCGTCTGTTAGAGCAGTCCTGGGAAACGAATCCCCCCCAAATGTGGGTCTCCATTGAGGTGCCTTTCCTTGGTCTGCTGGGTGAATTCTTACCGAGCCCCGACCATGTGCCGGACATTCTGCTGGTGTCGCGGTCCCCGAGTTGAGTGAAGTGAGGCCCTGGCCATCAGGGTTCACTGTGGAAGTGGGCAGAGAGTGAGACAAGGGGGAGATCCTAGCACGGTGCATGCAGGGCACTGTGGGATCGTAGGGAAGGGCGTGGGATTCAGACCGGGGCTACAGCGGGGTTCTCAGGAAAAGTCATGGAACGAGAGGAACGTTGAGCTTGGAGAAGGGGCTCCAGAAGTGTCCAGCCATCTCCAGGTTCTCTCTCCTTGGGCATCTAGTGAGTCCTTCACACTCAACCTGTCTAAAATGGAATTTTGGAAAGTGTTGCCAAAAAAAAAAAAAAATATTAAGGCCTTCCCCTTTATTTTTCTTTAGGATTTTATTTTTAAGTAATCTCTTCATCCAACAGGGGATCAAAGTCATAAGCCCACGATCGAGTCACATGCTGCACTGACTGAGCCAGCCAGGCACCCCAAGGCCTTGCCCACTAAAACCTGCACCGTTTTCCCCACCATGGTGAGAGGTACACTATCCCCCACTCAGCTACCTGCCCCAGAGTCCTCCTGCCCCCTCTCTGTTTCACCTCTGGGGTCTGTGGGTTTCATCCCTTTTTGGAGACCTGTTTTCCCCCTGCTAGGGGCAGAGCTCTAGAATCCCAGCTCACACACGGAGGGGACAGATAAAGGTGGCAGTACAACCTGTGTGTCCATACAGGTAGCAGGGGCCAGTAAGCGTCATGGCCAAAGGGTGCACCCCAAAGACGGACTTGATAGGTTCATATCCCTGCTTTGCACCTGCCAGTGTGACCTTGAAGTCAGGTCTTCATCATGCATACCTCTGTCTCATTGGTGGAAATGAAACAACGGTAAGACCTATGCCATAGAGATGCTTCAGAATTAAATGTTAATTTATAAAAAAGCACTTAGGATAATAGGCTCAGTAAATGGTGGTGGTGATGGATGGAGAAGCCACTTACTAACTGTGCCCTCTGAGTGGTCTTGTTAACCTCTGTCCTTGGTTATAAATCCTTCTATGCCCATGTTCCAGAGCAAGAAATGGAATCCCAAAAAGGAGCGTGACTTTCCTGAAGCCACTTGGCTGGAAGAGCTTTGCCATGATTTTTCCAGTACATCTTTCAAGGCAGCCTGAGACCATTTTGAGCAACTCTTGGGTTGTTGGTGTGTTTTTTTTGTTTTTTTTTTTTTTTAAATTTCTTCCCATATCCCTTTGGGAGTCTTGGATTTTACTGCTGGAGTCTGCAGACAACCCATGTGATAACTGAAGCCAGGACACTTGGCCCAGAACTTGTCTCTGCACTCAGCCTCCTTAGTTCCCATGAGGAATTGCCTCGTGCTCCACGGGTTTTCTGTCACTGTGCTTGTGGGGCGTAAGGATGCACTTCCTTGCTGACCTTATGCTGAAATGAAGACTCACCAGTGTTTTTCACGGTGTGCAAGGGAGGGCGCCTCGTCAATTAATGTCTGCTACGTCAATTGACATTTAGAGCACCGACTGCTTCTGCATAGCTGCAATTAAGTTTTCAGACCCGAGAATAGAATCTTCCATTTATTGGAGCGCCTGAGTGGCTCAGTTGGTTAAGTGTCCAACTCTTGCTTTCATCTCAGGTCAGGATCTCACGGTTGTGCACTGACCGTGCAGAGTCTGCTTGGGATTCTCTCTCTCCCTCTCTCTCTTTGCCCCTCCCCTGCATGCTCCTGTGCTCACTCCCTCTCTCAAAAGAAATTTTTAAAAACTTAAAAAAAAAACTTCCATTTGTTGCTTTAAAAATCCAACCTCTTCTGTTCCAGAGGAGGGAACAGAAACTCCATTACTGTAGGATACAAGGCCCAATGACCCAAATAAGTGGAAAGACAGGGTCTCAGAAAACATACAGGCTGTAGGATGGGTGAGACGCCAGGATGGGTGGGAACTGTGGTCAGTGGGGGGCCCACGCATGCCTGGTAAAGCGTGGGCAAATCGTACCCCACTCTACAGGCCCAGGGTCAGCAGATGTGAGGCTGAAAACATAGGTCGTTCCTGTAAAGTTTCATTGTTATTAAAGACTGACTCAGTTGAACAAATAAACAACATAATCTTGACCTGACAACACAAATCGGCTGCCAGATGCAGTTCCCCAGCCAATGGTTTCTAAAATCTGTGTGGACTGGGGAGGATTTTCATGATTTTTATTACTGAGTTGTCACGTGGTGCTTCCTCCTTTGTATGAGCCACAGTTGTGATCGGTGGGTCTTTGGGGTCTGGAGAGGATCCTGGGAAGATCTCCTGGGATGACCTCGTGCAGGTTATAAAACTCACCTGGGACCCTGTTCCTTTGTGTAAGCTGGCTGTGCAGCACTGGCCTTCCAGAGTCTGCCGTGAAGACGGATAGATGTGACGTTTCTCGTTGCCCGGGGATGGGTGTGTTATGTGGAAGGTTGCAATGAATGTGAAGTTCTTTCCTTTCAATTTGCATTCCTTCTCTTTGCCAAATCTTGGATTTAAGAAAAAAAGGAGGGGGGGGGGAGTGGGGACGCCTGTGTGGCTCAGTCAGTTAAGCATACGACTTCGGCTCATGTCACGATCGTGCTTTTCATGGGTTTGAGTCCCTTGTCATGTTCTGTGCTGACAGCTCAGAGCCTGGAGCCTGCTTCCAATTCTGTCTCCCTCTTTCTCTGCCCCTCCCCCACTTGCTCTCTCTCTCTCCCTCTCTCTCTCTCTCTCAAAAATAAATAAACTTTTTTTTAAAAATTAGAAAAAGAACATTTTGGGGCACCTGGGCAGCTCAGTCAGTTGAGCATCCGACTTCAGCTCAGGTCATGATCTCAGGGTTCGTGGGTTCAAGCCCTGCGTCAGGCTCTGTGCTGACAGCTCGGAGCCTGGAGCCTGCTTCAGATTCTGTGTCTCCCTCTCTGTCTGATGCCTCTCCCACCAAAGCTCGCTCGCTTGCTCTCCATCTCTCTCAAAACTAAAAAATAAACATTAAAAAAATTAAAAAAAAAAAAGGAACTGAGAAGGGCCAGAGTCTAGGGGTTCATCACTAGAGGCCTCCTGCCACCTAGCCCACAGTTTTGGTTTCTTATTTGTTTGTGTTGGTTCTGTTCACACTTGGCTTGAGTCTGGAGATGCACCAGGGCAGTGTGGCATATGTAGAGGGAAGAGTAAGTGCTGCAAGAGAATGGGTTCTGAATCATGGCAAGTGCCAAGGTCCTGTGGCCAGAGCACATTTGCTGTGTTTGGTGGGGGGGTGGGGGGGAAGGCAGGGAGGATGTTGGGAGCAGAGTGGCTGGAGATGAGGCCCATAAGCTGTGGGCATGTGGCCACTATAGAGACTCTGCTGTATGGATTATTTTGTGTTTTCCAGCTACTTTCTTGAAGTGACAGGTTTTTCAGTATAATGAATAATTATAAGATGACCTGCCATGTAACTTTCACTCAAATCTAGAAGCCCCATGTTTGTCTTCCCAATCATCCTTCTCTCTTCAGGGGGCTTCTTTGCTTTTCTTTATGGTTTGACCGTCTCTGCAGCATTTTGCTGTTGTCACTTGAATAATTGTTCAGGAAATTTCTTTCAATTCACCTGATGCAGATAGTCTAATATACCCTCTTGACTGATTTCGTAATAACCCACATTGTGTGGCTGAACCACAATTCACCTGTTGTATCTTCACTATGTTTCCAGGTTTTTTGTTTCTTGCTTTTTGTTTGTTTGTTTGTTTTTTGGCTTTTGGGTTTTTTTTTTTTTGGTCACTGTAAACAGACAAATGGGCCTCGTTCTTGCCCTTTTGTTAATAAATAATACCTGTTTAACAAATTCAAGCAATATGAGAATTGGAAAAATGTTTTTTCCTTCCTTCCCCCAAATCCTGGAGGTAACCGATATCAACCAGGAATGTATTTTTTAAATGTTTTGTTTTAAAGTAATCTCCACACCCATCGTGGGGCTCGAACCCACCACCCTGAGATCAAGAGTTGCTTGCCTCATCGCCTGAGCCAGACAGGAGCCCCAACCCTTAGTGTACTTTTAAAACCTCTTTCCTACGTGTCTATCCACCTGTATACGTGCACACTTAGGTACCTCATGTATGGTTTTGTAAATACAAACAGGACCGCATGAGGTGTATTCTGCAGCTTGCCTTTTCCCCTCTGGGCAGCCGCCTTGTAACGGACACACAGGCCTGCTACATTCTTTCTCGATGGCTGAAGGGGGTTCCAGAGGGCGGCTGCCCGCCAGGCAGGATGGAAACCCCCTGTACCTGGCTCTTTGTGCACCAGTGCTGATCTTTCTGCAGGATGGGCCTCTGGAAGAGGACTTCCCGGGTGTGCACAGGGCACGTTTTAATACATGGTGTCCCGACATCCCGTGGTGAGGCTGTATCTCAACAACTACAGCCTGGCTTTAGGGGGATCGTTGAATGAATTCTCTCGTGAACATTGAATCTCTCAAATGTTGCCAGACCAGGAATTGACAGGGAATTCTAGAATCCAGGTTTTAACGTTGATGAGGGATGTGCTTCTGCTCTGCCCTTTTCTGCTTCTCTGGTATTCATCTATTTGTGAGTTTTTGTTTCTTTTGACTATTTTAATAGGTGTTTGAGTTCTTTACTTTTAAAGTTTGTTTATTTTACGAGGGAAAGTGTGAGTCGGGGAGGGGCAAAGAGAGAGGGGAGAGAGAAAGAATCCCAAGCAGGCTCTGAGCTGTCAGCACAGAGCCCACTGTGGGGTCAGAACTGACGAACAGCGAAATTATGACCTGAGCCAAAGTCAGACGCTTAACCGACTGAGCCACCCAGGCGCCCCGGTGTTTGAATTTTTAAATTATGAAATATTTCAAACACACCTAGCAGGGCATAGAAAATAATATAAATGCTGCCTATGCACAGTGACCCAGTTCTAACCAGCTCAGCATTTTCTTCATCCTGTTTGCTTGAGACCTTTAGAAAAATTTTTTTTAACATTCATTTTATTACTGAGAGACAGAGACAGAGCATGAGCTGGGGGCGGGGGGGCAGGGGGGTGGGTGGGGGGTGCGCAGAGAGAGAGGAGGAGACACAGAATCCAAAGCAGGCTCCAGGCTCTGAGCCATCAGCACAGAGCCCCATGTGGGGCTTGAACCCACTAACCGCGAGATCGTGACCTGAGCCGAAGTCTGACGCTCAACCAACTGAGCCACCCAGGGGCCCTGAGACCTTTTTAAATTAAACATCAGAGATACAGCTATAAAGCCTCTGTCATTTCTCCCAGAAATAACATTTTGTGAAGTGATCGGGCACCCTTGTCTTTGATGTTTAACACTGTTCATATATTGGACTACCTGGAATCACGGTACCCCTGGTGGTTGGTTTGTGTCTTTTAAATAAATTGTTATCATTTGTATAAATTTTTCCTGCTCCGTATTTTTTCAAGAGAAACTTTTAATTTTAGGATAATTTTGGATTTACAGAGAAGCTACAAGGCTAGCAGGGTTCCCACAGAGTTCTCTCCTTCCGCGTTCCCCTATCCTATGGTACTTGATGAATTTGTCTGAACCAGGAAATTAACATTGATAACGCACCTGTCACCTGGAGACGTTATTTGGATTCTCCCAGTTGTTCCACGAGCGTTCTGTTTCTGTTCCAGGATCCATTCAGAATACCACGTTGCACTGAGGGGTTTTGACTTATCCATGCGAATACAAATGGATGTTTTCTTTTTTTTTTTTTTTTATATGTTTATTTATTTTTGACAGAGAGAGAGACAGAGCATGAGCAGGGGAGGGGCAGAGAGAGAGGGAGACACAGAATCGAAAGCAGGCTCCAGGCTCTGAGCTGCCAGCACAGAGCCCGATGCGGGGCTTGAACTCACAGACCGTGAGATCATGACCTGAGCCGAAGTCGGACGCTCAATCGACTGAGCCACCCAGGTGCCCCTGGATGTTTTCTTAATTACCGTAGCACGATCCACCGATGACGAGAGCCAGTGTGCTCTCTCTTCTGATCCTGGACATTCCCATTGGGTTCCCTTTCTCCTTTACAAGCAGTGCTGCATTTGGCACAGGTGGGAGTTTCTTGCGGGTCTATGCTGAGAGGTAGAATCGCCTGGCGGGAGGGAGTGGGCCTTGTCACCAGAATCGACTATTGCCAAACCGCTGTCCAGGGGCCTTGTCCTGCCTCTTGACTGACTCCCTGCTTGGTGCTAGGCACTTCCCTGAACTCTGTGGTTACAGAAATGAGCAGGAAGGTAGAACTAAATAATGGTAAGACCCTTGCCCAGGGATGCATCAAGGGAGGGGATGGGGCTCCAGGCAGGTGGAGCGGAGGAATGTATAGACGCAGAGCTGGCGTGATTAGAACGTGTAGGCAGGAGAGGTGAGATGGGCAGGCAGTGGGGAGCATAAAGGCTCCAGGGAACACGCACACGCACACGCACAGTGTGTCCCAGCCAGTGACCTCCTGCTCTTTCTAGAACATACCGCGGACTTTTCCCTCTTGGGGCCTTTGCACTTGCTGTTGGTTCTACTTGGAATATTCTTCCCTAGACATCCTTACGGATCTGTCCTCACTGTCTTCAAGCCTCAGCTTAGAGAACACCTCTTTTGAGGAGGCCTCCCTGGTCATACCTGGTACCAGAACTCCTCCCTTGCCCTATCACCCGCCGTGCCTCACTCTGCTTTGGTTTAATTCTTACATCTGGTAGCATTAAGTGCTGTAATAGATCGTGATTTGCTTATCTGTCCCCCTTAGAATGTAATTCCTCGAGGGCAGGGGTTTGGTCTGTCTGGTAAGGCCAGCTCCCACGAGTGTCCCAGGCACCTGGGCCCTCGGCAGCTCTTTGCTGGGTGAACGGGTGGATGGGCGTCCCCATTGTCTGTGGGTGATGGCAGTAAGCATGTAGCATAGCTTTGTGTGATGCACTCTCTGAGCTCCTTGATGTGAGCTGCTGTCCCCGGAAATCCTCCCGTTTGCCCCATGAGCCTGGCCCTATGTCTCGGGTGCCCATCTTCAGGGGATAAATGGAAGCCAGAAGTTCTGTGGCTGTGACATGGTAGGGCTGGGATTCGGACCCTCTGCCTGACTCGTGGTTGGAGCCCAGGGCCAGTCCCCGGCAAATAATTCTTGTCAAGGGCAAGTCAGGTTGTGGGTTTCGGGCCCGGGTTGCGGAGTCAGACTAGTGTTCGCGTCCCCTGGGCTGGACTTGGATTCTTGTACCGAGGGGACGTGGGGCAGACCAGCCTGGCGGGGAGGGGGAGCCCTCTTGCCCCGATCCTGCCTCCTCTGAAAGGGAAGGAAGACTGTCACCTTCTCGCTCGCTGTAACAGGAACTGCCACCACCCGCCACCGCCCCCCCCACCCCAACCCCTGACCTTGGTTTGCAAAACTGAGCCTAGTGGGGAAATGAAGGGCTGGCTTGCTAACCACAGTGAAGACTCATTTGCAGAGGCGAAGCAGGGGCAGCAGGGCCCTTCCCCAGCAGAAGGGATCGGCTCCGGTGGGGCCTCTTCTTGCTGGAACCCCTCAGGCCCCGCCATGGGGCTGGGAGCTTGGCGCCTGGTAGCAGCTGCAGGCTTGATAGTCTTTTGACCTCAGTCTTCTCTGTGAAATGGGAGTAATAATAACAATATCGTGGTGATGGGGAGCCCAAGTGAGGAAAGGGATGTAAAGCTTTCTCCCCATGCCTGATGGTGCGAACGCTTGGGGATATTAGCCATTATTATCGTGGCCGTGGACACAGTCAGCATCCCTCCCTCGGCCTCCGCTCCGCACGGTAGCCTCTTTCTTGGAATAATCCTCAGGTCAGACCACAGAGGAGTAAAGGCAGATCTCTTAGCATCTGCTCTTGTGTTCCTTCTCGAACACAATTTGGCATTTTAGTTAAACTTCTGGGAGCAGTCTGATGTGAGTTGCCTGGAGGCCTAGCGAGGGCCAGACCCGTTCCTGCAAAGCCGAAGAGTGAGATAGGCCAGCCCTCCTGCCTTGGGTCTGACGCGGGGGGTGGGGGTGGGGGGGGACCATGGGTGCCCCTTGAGCCCGCAGGGAGCAGGGTGAGAGTAGGAAGGTGTTGCCTTGCTGGAGGAACCAGCACACCCCCGACCGTAACCGTGTAGCTCCTTGCATACCCAGCTCGCATGGTGCTGGGGCCGCGGCACCAAGGCAGGGAGACAAGTAATTACAGTAGATATGAGAGCCAGACGAAAGAGGAAGTTGAGAAGAGGAAGGGAGGCCTTCCCCGGAGAGGGGACACTTGAGCTGAGCCTTGAGCCGAGATGAGTGCCCTTTGCTCCTGCTGTTCGATTCCTTGGAGAAACTGCTGAATCTTGCCAAAAGCCTGCAGCACGGAGGCCCCGTGTTTGGGGTTCAGGGACCCCATGAAGGCTCACGGACTCAGGATGAAATCCTCGCTTGAAAGAATGAGGGCTTTGTGTCTCCAAGGAAGGCTTTCTAGGCCAAGGGGGCCAGTGTGGGTGTGCGGGGCATTCACCCTGGGGCACCCATCTGGAGAGGCTTCTGGGAAACCAGGGACTTCTCTGGCCGTCTGTCCATGTCCCTCTGAATCCCTTCCCCTTGACTGCGGCCCTGTCAGGCTGTGGCGAGGGTCCTGAGCCAGTGTGCTGGCCAACATGACCCAGTCTCTGCTGGTGAAGCAGGAGGGCCTCACGCTGAGGGGCAGCGTCTGGAAACCCCCCTGGCCGGTCCTGTTGATCATTAACAAGATGGAAAGGTATTTCTGCCTCTCTTATCTAACGACTGACTCTGGCAACGGGAGACCTCAATGCTTGTGGCATTTCTCTCTACCTGCTGAGACTTGGTTACAGAGAAAGGATCCACCTTTAGCCAGATTCTAACCCGGTTATCCCAGGGTTTTCCGAGAGGCCGTTGTGGTAACAGCTCTGTTGAAAATGGAAAAAGGAAGGGGAAAGGGCCCGGCCACCTTGCCCACGGCTTGCGGCTCTCTTTGAGACGCCTGTGCGTCACCGCCCTGCTGCCTTTGGCATCAAGGCCCAGGCAGGTGGCCGAGTGAATGACTTCAGTTTCCTAAGCCAACTCTGGAAAATGGGGGTTTGTTCCCAAGGTTGGCAGGAAGAGAGAGGAGACGGTGAAGTCATCTCTGGCACCTAATAAATACTTTGTAAGGAGGTTCTGGTCTGTTCTCCCTCCAAATCAGGTGCTTCTACCCTGGGATTGACCTTGGCAGGGCTCCATTTTCTGCTGGCAGAGTGGAGTTGGTAGGTCAGTCTGTGCCAGTGCCTCTGTGTGGGAGCCGGTGTGGGTGGTGTTTGGGAACCCTGGCTCCAGAGCTGGACGGGCCTGGCTCAGACCTCCAGCACACCCAACCTGCTGGAGCCTCTGTTTCCTCCTCTGAAAAATGGGTGGGCTGGGAACAGTGACCACTTACCTCTTAGGGCTGCACGAGGCATCTCTGAGATAACGGATGCCAAGCACTGGACTGGGTTTTGGGTTTTTTTTATGTGTATTTATTTATTTTGGTGTGTGTGTGTATGCAGTGGGGGAGAGAGACAGACAGACACCATGAGCAGGGGAGGGCCAGAGAGAGAGGGAGAGACTGTGAATCCCAAGCAGGCTCCATGCTAAGCATGGAGCCTGATGCTGGGCTGAATCTCACGACCTTGAGATCATGACCTGGGCTGAAATCAAGAGTCAGACGCTTAACTGCCTGAGCCACCCAGCTGCCCCTTGCCTGGTGTTGGATAGACCAGGAGCTGTCAGAGCCTCTCCTCCCTGTAAGGGTTTCAAGGCTGGGGTCCTTGCAGGGACGCTTCTAAGAGGAAGAATCCCAAAGGACTCAGGGTGACATCTGAGCCCCGGAGGGTTGGGGCCGGGATCTTCCTCAGAAAAGAACTCATCTTTCCCTGTGTTATGGTTTAGAATACAGGCTTGGGAGGAGGCTGGGTGGCTCAGTTGTTGAGTGTCCAACTTCAGCTTAGGTCATGATCTCACGGTTTGTGAGTTCGAGCCCCACGTCGGGCTCTCTGCTGTCAGCATAGAGCCTGCTTCAGATCCTCTGTCCTCCTCTCTCTCTGCCCCTCCCCCACTCATTCTCTCCTCTTTCAAATAAACAAATTAAAAAAAAAGTAGGCTTGGGAGGTAAGACTGCTGGGGGTGAAGTCCTGGCTCAACTAGTGTAGCCTTGGAAAGTCACTGAATCTGCCTGAGTTTCCCCATTTTTGGAATGCAGATGGTGAGGTCAACCTCGCATGAGCACACACGTATTGGGATCCCATATTAGATGTTTCTGTAAATGTGGCTTCCCTTCACTTTTCTCTGGTTTCCTCTGAAGCCAAGGGGTGGGCAGGAAGATGAGGACCAGCATTTTCCATGGGAGCATTCGGCATCAATCAGCTTCTAGAACTTTCTCTACCCCAGCTGGTCAGAGCTGAGCTAATAGTCTGTGTTCTCAGAACCTTTCTTTTCCTAAAAACACAAGGGCAAACCATCTGACTGAAAGAGTGAGCATATGTTTATGTGCAAGGCTGCTTGGCGGGCTGAGGTTAGGGAAGGACGCGACGAAATGAGAGGTTGCCGTTGAAAGGGGTCCACGTTTGCCCTTCCTCAGGCACTGTGCACAGACTCCTGGCGGGTGTTCATAGAAACTGTGTTCTTGGCTGTTGTCTTTGCCCTTGAGAGTGAATGGGCCCCTGAGCCAGGCCTGCCCCAGGCCCCCTGCAGGCTACTTCCTCTGGGTTTCTGACTGACTTATCAGAGAGCTGCATGAGTGTCTATTTCTGGCCCAGCTAGAAATAGTCTGGATCCTGGCACAAGGCAAACACAGAGTCTCTTCCTAGGATGGAGAAGTAGCCTACTGGGAGGGGGTGGGAAATCTCTCTACAGTGTCCCTGGGGGAACCTAGTCTTGGGCGCCATGATTTGCAGACCCTGCCCAGGGAGGGAGACTGGTTCCTTTGCAGTCTCTGATTGAGTCAAGGGGAACATCTGTTGGGTATTAGCATGTTCGTTCTTTCTTTCTTTCTTTCTTTCTTTCTTTCTTTCTTTCTTTCTTTCTTTCTTTCTTTCTTTCTTTCTTGATACTTCGTATTTTTTTCATTGAAAAGTTTGACATCATTGTAGATTGACATAAAGTTGTAAGAACTAATACAGAGAGAGCTCATGGAGACCTTACTCCGTTTCCCCCAATGGTGATATCTTGCAAAATTATATACGGTGTGATAGCACAGGGTACTGGCATTGATTATTCGGTCCACTACAGACCGTCTGCAGGTTTCCTTCGTTTGACGTGTACTGTGTGCACGTTCCTGTATCTGCCACCACAGCCCCGTCCGTCATGACGAGGATCCTTGTGCTGTCTCTTAATAACTACGCTCACTCTGTGCGTAAGGTATGCATATGGTAAGATGCACAAGCAGGGGGTATAAGCATGTATAAGGTTACCTCTGTGACCATGCTCTCTGGCCACTGCCCAGATTGGATCTAGCTCACTCCCCAAACGCCAGGACCTACCGCCTCCAGGAGGTCACCACCGTTCTGACTTCTGTCTCATGTGTGAGTCGTAACACGGCTTGGTCGGCCTCACCCCCTCTACCCTCTGCTTTCTCACCTTTTATAACTCGGAACCACGCTGAGGCCTTGGTCTGCGGCATCAGCTGTTTCTAGGCAGAATCTAATCATGTCCTGTTGCCACTGCCTTCGTGTTGTATGATTCCTGTTATACATGGTTGTCTCTTTTTACCAGAGACAACTCGTTATTGAAATACGTCTGTACATATTTATATATTTTTTCAGTTGAAAAGGTGAGTTGACTTAAAAGACCAATGTCACACGGTGCCAGCAGGATACAGACATGGCAAACTTCATAGAGGTGATAATCACATGACTGACATCTGAGAAATGGTGTCAGAAGCAAACATGACTCCGAAAAAAAGAAAACAACCCAAATCAGCAACTGGTCCAGTGGGTGGCGGGGTGGGGCAGGATCCATCTATAATCTTGGTACGATGAAGGCCTTCCGTGTAACTGTGGGAGACGGGACTGGTTTAAAGCCAAGCAGATTAAAATTTCAACAGGCCGTGTATAAGGTGGCGAGCCCTTCCTTAAGGTCTTACTGATTTTTGTCATACCTGCCCTCCACCTGTTTTATATGTGATCTGTATTTTTAAATGGACTTGTTCTTTTTTTTTTTTTTTTTTTAATTTTTTTTTTTCAACATTTTTTATTTATTTTTGGGACAGAGAGAGACAGAGCATGAACGGGGGAGGGGCAGAGAGAGAGGGAGACACAGAATCGGAAACAGGCTCCAAGCCATCAGCCCTGAGCCTGACGCGGGGCTCGAACTCACGGACCGCGAGATCGTGACCTGGCTGAAGTCGGACGCTTAACCGACTGCGCCACCCAGGCGCCCCTGGACTTGTTCTTTTTAACTTAAATTTACAGATGGTACTAGATGTGTATTTTTTCCAATTGATGTTAAACTATGTCACACGACGTAACAAGATGTGGGTACCATTTAGGGTATCACATACCTACCACACGACAGGATTATTCACACCGAGTCTCCAGCAGGAGAGGGAAAACTTCAAATTCAAGTGACCCTGAAAGAGTGTGTGTTTACAGAATTCTTTGATGCTTGGTGTTTGGGGTGTTAGCTGGCCGGTTCAGGAAGCCCCTCTTTTTCATCTTCTCGTGAGTTTGGAGACACTTGAGAAACACAGGTCAGTGACAAATAGTGACAAAGAAGGTCTGCTCTGGGTGTGTGCCTCCTGGGGAGTCTCGCTTGGATTCTGTCTCTGGCGCCTGGGCTGCTGACTCTGTCTCTGGCCCTGGTGGACACCCACAGGCCACTTGGAGGCAGCTCCCTCTGAGAGGCAGGGAGCAGAGCAGGGCGCATGGTTCCTGGGGGACAGACTGGACCAGAACTAGACAGGGAGACTGAGCTGGGCATGCCTACTTTCTTCTTAGGGACTCCTGTTGAACACTGTTGGCTGCTCTTCTGGAGAGAAGGGGTCCCTAGAGAGACTAGCTCATTCCTTTCCTCCAGTATCACTTAAAACTCTGAAGCATCTATAAACCAGTTCATCCAGCATTTCTGTGTGAATGCCAAGCATGACAGTCACAACGACCTACTCAGTTGAGTGCTGTTGTCCTGGAAGGGTCTTCTCCTGTGGAAGTGCAAGGCTGGGACCTTCCCCGCTGGAGATGGCACAGTTCCAGCAACTATATTTTTTAACAAAGAAGACAAGGGCAGCCCCCTGTCACTCCCCAACGCCTAGGCTTTCAAAGGACTTTAATATCTAAAACTCATGGAACAGTTTACATTTTACCAAGTTCTTGCAGATGTATCTATGTATGGGATGGATATTCGTTCCCATTTTACAGATGAGAAAGTAAAGGCGAAGCCAGAATGAAGAAACCCATCCCAGGTTGCGTAGCCTGGATGGGTAGAGTCAGACTTGAAGCACATGTCTGCTAGATTTTTCTCTCTCTCTCTTTTTTTTTTTTTTAACATTTATTCATTTTTGAGAGGCAGACAGAGCACAAGCTGGGGGGGAGCAGAGAGAGAGGGAGACAGAGAATCTGAAGCAGGCTCCAGGCTCCGAGCTGTCAGCACAGAGCTTGATGCGGGGCTCGAACCCACAAACTCTGAGATCATGACCTGAGCTGAAGTCAGACGGTTAAGTGACTGAGCCACCCGGGTGCCCCTGGCTGCTAGATTCTTCTAAAGTTGAGCTCTTTTAGGTCTCCCATGTAGACCCTTTTTACTTTTATTTTTTTAAGCAGGCTGTGTGTGCAACTGGGGCTTGAACTCGTGACGCTGTGATCAAGGGCCACATGCTCTACCGACTGAGCCACCCAGGCGCCCCACGTTGACCTTTTTCTAACCGTGTCTCCCACAGTCCATCTCAGCTGTTGATGGAGCTTCAGGGTTACACGCTGTCATGTATGCGAAACAACCCGGCACCCTTGATTTGGCAAAGCAGAGTTTTTCATCGAGACATAGCACCCGTGAGACAAGGTGAAACCACTCGCAGCGGTGGAGGTGGTGTTGGAAGGTGGTACGAAAGGACACGCATCCCAATAGCTAAATTAACCTTGACTGAGACCTCTTCCTGGGGGCCACGCGGTTTCTATTTAGTGTAATTTCACCTTGTTTGCAGAGCAGCTCGGTGAAGGAGGTATTGCTGTCACTGTGCAGATGAGGAAAGAACCGAGATGGGAGGTGATTTGCCCGAGCTCTGGGGTGCCTCGCAGGGCTCTCCCGCCCCCACATCCCCCCCTCCCGGGGTTCCCTCCAGCCTTCAGAGCTCTACCAAGATGCCCTCAGAGAAGCCTTTCTTCCCCTTGTGGGGAGAAGCCCCCATGTAGACTCTGTTCCCGTCCTTTGAGGTGTTCAGTGTGGTTGGAGGCTTATGTGTTCGTGTGCCGGTTCAGAGAGGGTCTGTCCTCCCCAGGCTTCTGAGGGCAGGGCCACGTCCGTGTGTCTCTTCCCAGTACTTCCTCAGCATGATGCTTAATAACCACCTGGCCGATTGAATGGCTGGCAGGTGGGCAGGAGTGGGGGCGGGGCGGGTATGTGTGAGAAGGTGGCCAAGCTTCAGCAGTCCCTTTTTCCCTTGCATACCACTGGGGCTTCCCTGACGATGCTTTAAGCCTGTTTGCCCTGGTTTGAGGGCAAGTGTGGGAATCAAAGAAAAGGTCACATGCCCGGTGTGAGGGTAGGAGGGTTTCCAGGAGTGGGGGGCAGCCTGAGAGTGGCCTGGAAAGGAAACGGTTTGAAGAAGGGGGTCATGGGGACGGCCAACGAAGAGGGCGGGGGAGTGGGCGGAGGTTGGAGCCCCAAGTGTGTGTCTGCAGGTGATGGGTGGGGAGGGCAGCCGGGAGCGTGGTCGGACCTGGGGAAAGCCCTAGGTGATGCTGGGAAGCCAAGTTTGTGCAGAGATGAGGCCTCACTTCTGTGGCCGTGTTATCTCACTTCTTCAAGCAGGAAACACGGCTGCTGAGCCCCACCACATGAGCATGCATGGTCTGAGCTCTGGCCACCAGAGCCTACTTTGAAAATAAAGTTGGTCATCTTAGTGAATGTGTGTTGTGCCCTTGGCAAAAGTTCCAACCCAGGCAGATCAAGCCCACCATTAGCCTGTCATCCTCTGCACCAGTAACCCTTACTGTCAGCTAGTTGGAGAAATCTTATTTTTTCTACCTTTTCTCCTGCCTTTACATACACACATATATATGTATACAGATACAGGCGTCCCTCTTTAGCAGAGTCTAATGTGTTCCTGGAAACATAAGTAACGACATCTTTTTTTTTTAGACAGCCATGTAGTATGTCCTATTAAACGTGGATATAAATGGTGATGAATCACCAACTGATTGGAAAAAACCTATTTCTCCAGTATTGCTTAATACCTGTAAACATCTGAAAGCCAACCCATTGTGTATTCTGCACGAATACAGAGCATTGACGGCAACAAATATCATTTGGTAGCCACCTAATTATTCGATGCTTTAATGAACTCGTTCCCAGACATGCTTGTGAATAGTACATAGGATACCATGTGGTGTTGGTTGTGAATTTTGATTTTTTCCCCCTTGTCCTCTACTTTGTGACTTAATAGAAATGACTGTGAAATAATCTGTTGAAAATACTAGAGAGGTCATCGAAACGGGACTCAGTTTGGTAGTTTGCTTGTCAGAGGTAAACGCTAGGACTCCAGCAGGACTTAATTGGGTGGGCAGGAGACTCGGCTTGAGGCAGGATGATTTTCAGCATTGGGACTACTGAATATGGTCCTGTCCTACTGCAGACTGATACACACCAGTGTTTTCATCAGTCCCTGCACACAAACATCTACAGTGGGTGTAATCTGGGTAGTGCATCTTGTGTAAAAAAAAAAAAAAAAAAAAGATTGGCAAGTTACAGTGGGTATTTAGATAGTGAGAATTGTCAGACATCTGTGCACAATACGTACGTACATGTGTGTGTGCATACATGTGGATACGTACGTACAAGGGAGACACAGGCACTTAACATACAGGATCCTATTTACGTGAGCTGTGGTGGATTTTTTTTCCACATCAGTATTTCTGGACGTGCCCCTTCAATGTCCACAACAGAGAAATTGAGAGACGGTTGTTTTCTTATACCTTCCGGGAGAGCAACTTTATTCAGTTGTATCAGTAATTTAAAAAATCATAGCTAACAAGCACCTGGAAGTTACTACATCTCTATTAGTTATGATTATTGGGCGCTTTTTTTTCTTTTATTATTTTTTTAATGTTTTTATTTATTTGAGAGAGCGCGAAACAGTGCGCCCACCAGCGGGGAAGGGGCAGAGAGAGAGAGGGAGACACAGAATCCTCAGCAGGCACCAGGGTCCGACACAGGACTCGAACTCGCAGACCCCAAGATCATCACCTGAGCCAAAGTGGGCCACTTAACCGACTGAGCCACTTAACCGACTGAGCCACCCAGGTGCCCCTACCGGGCGATACTTTAATACCCACACGTGCACACGCAGGCTCCTTGAGTCCTTAAAGAGCAGCGTGTGAGGAGGCCATTCTTGCTCCTGTTGTCCTCATGAGGAAGTGGGGGCCCAAAGAGGTGAATTCCTGCTGGAAGCACCTAGAAGCTGGGATTCAAACGCAGGCAGTCTGGTTCCAGAGTCCATCCACTAGGCACCACACATGAACTTTGCATGACTTAGGAGGCAAGTTTGCAACCCCGGCCCTAGGATTCTGTTTCCAGCTGCAGGTCAGAAAGCTGACTGGGGATTGATCGAGTTGAGCGCAGGAGGCCTGACCCCCGCTTTGTGCCCTGTACCCCATGGGCAGGGGGATCATCATTCAGCAGGGTGCCCTGTGTGATGCAAGATCAGATACATATCAGGGATGACCAACAGGCCCCTCAGACTTGGCCGATTACCAAATAGAACCCCCCTCCCCCCCGCCGCACCGCCCACTGCTTGAGGCATTTCCTGTCTGCCTTCTTGGGGCTCTTGGTAACCAGGGTGGGGGTCGTGGATAGTGGGCAGCCCTCGGTTCCTCTGGAGCTGGCCCCTCCTTGCTCGGAGGCCTGGGAAGTAGCAGTGACAGCTGTGAAGGGCTGAGTGGCGGCCCCACCCCTGCCTTTGCACAGAGGCCTCAGCCACAGGCCCATCCACGGCTGACTTGACATCGACGTTTAGGCGCCCTCCCGGGCCCGGTTGGTGGCTGGACAGCCCCGTGGCATGAAGGTGTTACCTCACAATTAAACCGGCAACCCTGAGAGTGTGGACTCAGGAGGATGGCTTTCCACTCCCAGGAGATACCCAAGAGAACTGAGAACAAGTGCTCAAACAGAAACCTGTGTGCGAACGTTCATTGCCGCATTATTCACAGAAGCCGAAAGGTGGAGACAATCCAGGCGCTTGTCACTGGAAGAACGGACACAGAAGACGTCGTCCATCTGCACGCTGGAATATTACCCCTCCCTAGAAAGGAATAAAGCAGTAACCCCAGCTTACGTTGAAGATCTCATGCTAAGTGAAAGAAGACAGACGCGAAAGACCACATGCCTTGCGATTGCCTGTATATGAAATGTCCAGAAAAGGCAGCTCTGTAGAGAGTGAAAGTAGGTTCGTGGCTACCAGGGGCTGGTGTGCAGACAGGATGGGGAATGGAAAGTGACAGCTGAAGGGTGTGGGTTTCTCTTGGTGGTCGTGAAGATGTTCTTAAATTGACTTTGCTGGAGGTTTCCACAAGCCTGTGAATTGTACGTTTGAAATGGATGAATTTTATGTGAACGGTATCTTAATAACGCTGTTACATTCAAAGAGGTTGCGGTGTCTCTAATCCCAGATCCATCTGCTGAGCCAAGACACCTTTGGGGATACAGCACGTACAGGCAGTGACCTCTTGTCCTGTGTCCACGTTTCGGCTTTCCTCGGCTGGGAGCCCCGAGAAGCTGTTCTCTTCAGTAGCTGGGACTTGTGCACATCCATCACTCTTCTGCCTGCAATAGATACTGGGCCTTTGACCCCTCCAACACACCGATCCCTGCATCCTGTGGGGATAGCACAGAAGCTACTGGATCAATTACCTGATGTGGCAAAGGCCCCCGCAGGCGGACTCTGATGGCTGTGGCAGTCATTTCTGCACATTGAAGCCAGCTTGGTGTGAACACTGCAGCCCTCTGCTTGAGGACTGGGGAGTTAGGCCCCCGAAACAGCCCTCAACCCACAGCAGATGGCGGTTAGGGATAAATACCCTGGCTGTCTTGCTTCCTGGTGGGTGAGGCCTCCCACAGCCCCCGTGCGGTCAGCTCCAGGTGCCCATGGCCGGCCAGTGCAATTCCCAGCATCCTCCTCCTGCTCGGCCGCTTTCCTTGTCTGTCTCACATCCCCAGTCCTCTATCGTGTTCCTGGGATCACCTCCGAAATAAACCACTGTGCTCAAATCTTCCCCTGAGGGTCCCCTTCTGGGGAAAGCCAAACCAAGGCGCCTGAGAACCTAATTCCTTCATTCCATGGGAACCCGAGTTCCTGCTCTGAGCCAGGCCCTGGTGCGGGGGGCCGTGAGGCTCCAGTTGGGGGTGAGCAGGATGGACACGATCCCTGTTCTCCTGGGGCTTTGGTGGGGGGACAGGGAAATGTACATCCACAGGTAGACGAACCTGGAAACATACTCGTGCAAGTGAGGAGCGGTACAGCACAGATCTAGAAATAAGAGGATGAGTTGGGGGGTGGAGAAGGCAGGTATTGCTAAGTCACTTCAGTGAGATCTGCCCAGATCTGGTCAGCCGGTGAGCGAGGAGCGAGGACAAGCCTGGGGAGAGGGAAGTGGGTGGGAGGGCATCACGGAGGCCAGCCATCCCACTGTGGCGGGGTTGCGGGGGGAGGTGGTGCCTGCAGCCTGTCCAGGACAGGCCCGGCTCCGAACAGAGTGGAGTTGCTCCCTGGGGCTGAAGTGGAAGGTGGCGGATGGTCAGGACCACCTGCCTGCTCAGAATGCCTGTTTCTTTTTCATTCCGTCTCCATCTCTCCTGCTCTTGCCTCTCTGACTGTGTGTGTATGTCTGTATCTCCCTCCCTCCCTCGGCTGAGTGGCTTGTCCTCTGCTCCTGTCTCTGTCTCTCTTTCCCCTGTTGGGTTTCTCTACGTGTGTTTATTCACATCTCTGCGTCCAGCTCCCTCTGTCCCATCTCTGGTTCTGTCCCCGGTCTCTCTGCCCCCTTCCTCGTTCAACAACTATTTATTGGGCTCTACTGTTTACCAACCACCCTGCTGGGGGGGGCGGTGTGGGGGGGGGGGACACAGTGATGAGGAAGGGAGCACCGTCCAGGGAAAGAGTTCTGACCCCACGAGTCACAGCATTAAGCTCTTGCCTCTGTTCTGAGCTGTGGGGCGAGGGGCTGGTATGTATGAGAGCAGGAATTGGACGGTGTTCTATGCGTCCGATGGTGGTTGAGCTGAGATGGCAAGGGGGAAGTTTGGAGCTAACCAGGCAAAGGCATTCCTAGCAGAAACAGCAGCGTGTACTGTTGGCCTCTGGTGGGGGTGGCCGGCCACTCACCAGTGGCTGGAGCATGGGGGGTGAGGGTGCAGGGGCTGGCGGGGTCAACACCAGGCCTTGGCTCTTAGTCCTAAGACCACCGGGATGCCATCAGAAGGTTCGAAGCCCAGGAGTAGCCTGAGTATATTTGTATTTCATAAAAATGACTCTGGCTACTGGTAACTTGGGCTACTTCAGTGGACCAAGCGAGAGACTCCAGTGGCTTGGATCGTGGTGTTGACCATGGGAATGGATAGTACGTGGCGGGCAGCATGCTCCCCGCTACCCCCAGACTCATGTTTTATCGGCCAGGGGGCAGCAGCAAGAGAAATTTTGCAAACATCTCTGGCCAAAAAAGTCCCCGGAGGATGCAGGGGGCCCAGTTTGGGCCATGTGCTCGTACCTGAAGCAGTCGTGGTCCCCCGGGGTGGGGCACCTTGGTCATTCCTAGGACCCTTGGGCCCCCTCTTTGGCTTGTCGTGGTAGGAAGTGAGGAAGGGCAGATCAGCATCATCTGAAGCAGGAATGGGTCTATCCCAGGAAAGGTGCTTTTTTGACAGAAAAAAAGGGGAGGAAGGGACCGGTTGAGTTTGTCTCATGACAGTCCATGATCATCCTATGGTAGGCAGGGAGGTCTCCCTTGGGTCAGGTGGCCATCTGTGGGGGAAGCAGTCACCCAGTGGGTCAGGTGGCCATCGATGAAGGGGATCACCCCTGGGTCAGGAAACCATCCTGTGTGGGGGGGGAGGGGTCACCCCTGGGTCAAGTGGCCATCCGTGAGGGGGAGGGGTCGCCCCTGGGCCAGGTGGCCATCCGTGAGGGAGAGGGGTCGCCCCTGGGCCAGGTGGCCATCCTGTGTATGAGGGGAAGGGTCACCCCTGGGTCAGATGGCCATCCGTGAGGGGGAGGGGTCACCCCTGGGCCAGGTGGCCATCCGTGAGGGGGAGGGGTCGCCCCTGGTCCAGGTGTGCATCTGTGAGGGGGAGGGGTCGCCCCTGGGCCAGACGGCCATTTGTGGGGGGGTGGGGTCGCCCCTGGGCCAGGCAGCCATCCTGTGTGTGAGGGGAAGGGTCACCCCTGGGTCAGATGGCCATCTGTGAGGGGGAGGGGTCACCCCTGGGCCAGGTGGCCATCCGTGAGGGGGAGGGGTTGCCCCTGGGCCAGGTGGCCATCCGTGGGTGGGGAGGGGTCATCCCTGGGTAGGTGGCCGTCCCTGAGGGGGAGGGGTCACCCCTGGTCCAGGTGGCCATCTGTGAGGGGGAGGGGTCGCCCCTGGGCCAGGCGGCCATCTGTGGGGGGGAGGGGTCGCCCCTGGGCCAGGCAGCCATCCGTGAGGGGGAGGGGTCACCCCTGGGCCAGGTGGCCATCTGTGAGGGGGAAGGGTCACCCCTGGGTCAGATGGCCATCCGTGAGGGGGAGGGGTCACCCCTGGGCCAGGTGGCCATCCGTGAGGGGGAGGGGTCACCCCTGGGCCAGGTGGCCATCCGTGAGGGGGAGGGGTCACCCCTGGGCCAGGCGGCCATCTGTGGGGGGGAGGGGTCACCCCTGGGCCAGGTGGCTATCCTGTGTGTGAGGGGAAGGGTCATGCCTGGGTCAGATGGCCATCCGTGAGGGGGAGGGGTCGCCCCTGGGCCAGGTGGCCATCCATGGGGGGGAGGGGTCACCCCTGGGCCAGGTGGCCATCCGTGGGGGGGAGGGGTTGCCCCTGGGCCAGGTGGCCATCCTTGGGGGGGAGGGGTCATCCCTGGGCCAGGCGGCCATCTGTGGGAGGGAGGGGTCGCCCCTGGGCCAGGCGGCCATCCGTGGGGGGGAGGGGTCATCCCTGGGCCAGGTGGCCATCCGTGAGGGGGAGGGGTCACCCCTGGGCCAGGTGGCCATCCGTGAGGAGGAGGGGTCGCCCCTGGGCCAGGTGGCCATCCATAGGGGGGAGGGGTCACCCCTGGGCCAGGTGGCCATCCTGGCCCAATTTGTCCAGGAGTGGGTTGGAGTCCAGCAGCAGCAGGGATCATAGGGAGAATGGATTTCCTCTTATTTCTGCCGTCTCTTGGTCTACAACAACTGTCCCAGTACTTAGTAGCTTAAACCAGCCAGGTTTTTACTTGCTTGCGTGTAATCCTGCCGTCCAGGCAGGGCTGAGGGTCCGGGACCGCCTGTCTCCAGGCCAGGGATGAGGGGGCTGGGCTGTGCACGAGCGGGGTGCAGGCGTGGGCTGCGTCCCCAGGCGGAGTGAACTCCAGCTTCTCATGGGCTCCTCTCAATTATCTTCTAGTGGATATCATGGAAATCAAGGAAATCCGCCCTGGGAAGAACTCCAAGGATTTTGAGCGCGCGAAGGCAGCCCGCCAGAAGGAGGACTGCTGTTTCACCATCTTGTACGGCACCCAGTTCGTCCTGAGCACTCTGAGTTTGGCAGGTGAATGCACGTCCGTGTGCTTTCCTCCCTGACTGTGCCTGGCTTCCTCCCCAGGACATCCTCTAGCAGCAGAATGCCCTCATGTGTATTCCAGGGACATCGGGGTTTTGAATTCTCCCCTGCCTCTTTCTAGCTGTGTGCCTTTGGGCAAGCTGCTCAACCTCTCTGAGCTGCAGTTTGCTCAGCTGTGAAACAGAATGATCGCGTCTGCCCCAATGGGATGTTCTAAGTGTCTGTTAAGGGCCTGCTTGGCTCATGCAGATTGCTGAAGGCAGGTTCTAGTTTTCATCCGACAGAGCCTGGTCTACACTGTTCACGCAGTTTAGCTGATCTGTTGGAAGGATCCTGAAATCTTATATCTCACACATGTGTGTGCACACACATACATGTGCATGCACATGTACACTCACACATGATCTGGAGGTGAGATTTCCAGCCATCCCTGTGAATCCACCAAAAGGCCGAAAGGGCCTCTGTGAGGCCAGAAGATAAGCTGTGGAAAAGCTCAGCACTTCACTCAGAGGCAGAAGCTTGTCCCCGCTTCAGGCCCAGCCCCGGGACTTACTGACTTAGAGCTGTGTGTTCAACCACGACTGATGAGACAGAAAGTAAATCCCACTGAAGGTAGACCAAGGCGAGGGGAAGACGAAACCTGAGCATGGTCGGGGACATGTAAACGAGTGCAGAGCAGCTCTCGTTGATTTGCTCTGTCTGTCACGCACCTCTGAGCGTCCACTCTGCTCTGGGCTGACCTAAATGCCCCTGGGACCGTGGAGATAATGGGACCCAGTCGCTGCCTTGCGGACGGGGGCTCCCGGTGCACTGTGATGAGAGCTAGAGGCCAATCACCATACAGTGTGCTGTAGCGGCACGGAGGGCCCACTTCCAGGGAAGGCTTTGCAGAGGAGGGCCCTTTTAAACTGGGTTTTGAGGCATACATAGGAGTTGGGAGGAAAGAGGGAGGCCAGTCCGGGGGGAGGGTGGTGCGTGGGTGAGGAGCTGAAGGAGGGAAATAGCAAGCTGGATGTGGGAGATGGGGGGGCGGACGTCTGACGGTTGGCGTGTGGTTGGTGCAGGGATGACGCAGCAGAGAGGGGCCTGGGCCCGTGAACTTCCAGTGTCGTGTCCACTTTGCTCTGCTGCAGGCTGAGGTCTGGTTGTTCTGGGCAGGGAGACCGTGAGTCCGGGGTGCCAGCTTTGGTGTCTCTTCCACTCGGGGGTCTCTCTTCAGAGCTCTCCAGTTCAAGTCCAGTAGAGAGGGCGTGACGCCTGGATTCAGATCCCAGCTTCACGCTGACTGGCTCTGGGACGGGTCTCTCTGCCCTCTGAGCTTCGTATTCTCTTCCTGCACACGGGAAGGGTGAGAGCAGCCGCCTCAGCGTGCTCTCGTCCACGTGAACAGGGTACCTGGTCCTTAAGGCATGTGCCATAACTCAGAGGCGTTTGCCTTGCTAGCTCCATTTTACTGATGAGGAAATGAGGCACAGAGAGGCTGAGGAACCAGCCGAACGTCACACAGCCCTGAAGCGGTGCCGAGGGACTTGTGGTCCCTCAGTGATGCCAAGCCCTTGCCTTCTCCCTGACCTTATCTGGAAACGGGAAATGCTGAGGGCTGCTCTGGACTGGGGTGTGAATAATCTTAGACCCTGCACTTTATTCGTTAGCCTAGGAGTAAAAGCTAAAACCCGTGGGGGGAAAAGGTGTCCCACTGGTCACCCCTGCTGTAGAAGGGTCATCGCTGGCACGTGGCCTCATCTTGGACAGAAAGCAGGTCGTAGAGCCACGAAGGTGTGAAGGAGATGCCTTCTCCGTGCCCTCGTGCAAAACTAGAAACCAGCACTGGCTTCTCCTGTCCCCATGGGCTGTATGGGGCTCGGTCTGTCTGTAGACGTCTTCCCAGCGAGTAACAACATTTGCCTTCCTATTCACCTGTCCAGCTGATTCTAAAGAAGACGCCACTAAGTGGCTCTCTGGCTTGAAAATCTTACACCAGGAAGCGATGAGTGCGTCTACGCCCACCATTATTGAGAGGTATTGACTTTTGCTTGTTTATCTCTGTATTTGCACATTAATTCTTTTCCCTTGAGCCAACGTGAGTGAAGAAAAGTGGGGCGTTTCATCTTGGAGGCTCAGTGAGTGTCCTGTGTGCAGCAGCTCCCAGGAGGCGCTGTGGGCTCCCCACCTTCTCGTCGGAGAGCCTCTCTCGGTGCTAAGCCTTGCTTGGCCTGGTGGGGTGAGGAGTACGTTGAAGCCGAGCCAGAAACACACGTTGGCGCTGTGTCCCAGGGGAGGACTGAGGGCCTCCTTCTTACAGGATCGGGAAGGGATTAAACCAGCTCACCAGACCGCAGTCAGATGCAGGGTACCGCATTTCGCAACTGCCACTGCCTCCTGGATCGGGGAGGCTCAGGACTGCCTTGCCCGTGAGTCAGCGTCACGGACGTCTGCGTGGGATTGTGTGTGAATTCTCGTCCCCTCGGTTAAAGCCCTCGGATTCCCGCCATTTTTCTTACCAGCTTTTTGGGGGGATGAATGAATGTCATCAGAGAGGATCGTCAGTTTAAGGAATGCCGGCCTCTAGGCTCCTCTCGGAGGGGCCTCTTGGCTCCTAACTAGGGCGTGTCAGCCCCAAGGAGAAACCTGCTTCTTCCCAAGCTGCCCGAGTTAGCAAATTGGAAAACTCCTCTTGTTTCCGGTTTCCTTTGCCCCCATTCCATAGAACCAGTTTTGTTTGTGTACTAATTCTCTGTCCCTCCCTCTGTCTCAACTCTCTTCCTAGTTGGCTGAGAAAGCAGATTTATTCAGTGGATCAAACCAGAAGAAACAGGTGAGATTCGTTCATATTCTTGTGGGTTTTCTTCCAGATCATTTTGGCCTCTGGTGTTCTTTCCTTGAACATCCCGAGGCAGTCGGAGCATGTTTTGTGGTGTGGAAAGGTCCTCGTGAGGTTGGATTGGACCCTCGAGGTACCAGGCACCGCACCAGGTGCTGGGTGTCGGTGGAGACACGACCGTCTGGGGCCTTGCTTCCGTGGATGCTCAAGGCCGTCCGCACAGACAACTTCTCTGGAGCACTTGGACCTTATGCTCGAGGCCTTCGCATCCCAGCACCTTCCGTGTCCCGGGGAGAAACGAGATCGCTGTGGCGCCTGCCCAATTTTGTGCTGGGACAGAGGTCCACCATTAACGAAGTAACCCGTGTCGACTCGCCATGGTTACTCGGGCTGGGCAGACGTGAGCCGGGCAACGGGATAACACGCAATTCGTTGTGCTCGTTCACTGAACATTATGTCTCCGAGCAGTTCCCTCCCTGTCAGCACACATGATGCTGTGTGTGCCAGACGTTTCTGTAACAAACATGGTTTTGTCCTTGGCTGGGGTGTAATCTCCTTACTCATGAGAAATCATTTCTTCTTGATGGAGGCAGAGTGGTTCCTGGTCCTTTGTTATCCTTGTGACGACTGTTGCCGTGGCAAGCTTTGGGTCTCCCTGTGGGTAAACGTGTGTGATAGAGTCTTAGAGGAGGGGTCCCAGCCATGCAGCGTTTTCTGGTCTACCATTTTTTTTTTTAATTTTTTTTAACGTTTATTTATTTTTGAGACAGAGACAGAGCATGAACAGGTGAGGAGCAGAGAGAGAGGGAGACACAGAATCTGAAACAGGCTCCAGGCTCTGAGCTGTCAGCACAGAGCCCGACGCGGGGCTCGAACTCACGGACCGTGAGATCGTGACCTGAGCCGAAGTCGGACGCTTAACCGACTGAGCCACCCAGGTGCCCCTCTGGTCTGCCATTTTGAGGGAGGTGGTAGCAGTTAGCATTTGTCCCAGCGGTCAGGAGGGCACCCCTTTCCCTATGCCCTGTATCACCGGACTGACCCGTGATGACCTATGGGTGAAAGGCAACGGCAGATTTTTGCTTAAATTTGTATTTATTTATGAGTGAAGTTGAAGATGCTCTCATCTGTTTTTTTAGGTTATAATCCAGTTGTTATTAATAATGAACTGATACAAGCCACCATTTATCGAGCCCCCACACACTAGATACTGTGCTTGGCACTTAAAATTAACGTATCTTTTGAGCCTCACAAAAGAGGCTCTTTTTCTTCAAGTTTTAAGTGATTTTCCTTCCTCCTTTTCTCCGTTAAGGTATGTCAGTGCGGTATGCGAGGTCGCAGCTAGCCTTTCCACCTGTCCCCGGGTGTCCCCTTTCCATCTCGCAGGCTCCTGGGGGTCAGGCCGCTGTCCTCCATCACCCGGTGATGTCAGAGTTCGGACGCGCCTCCTCCGTGGTTTGTTCCACGTACGCCGTCCGACGGGATGTCGGAGAAACTGTAACCCGTGGTGGCGAAACGTTCAGCCATGTCGTTAGGTCTGCAGAAACACGCTCCGTGTTCTGCGCCCCCCTCCCTCGTCCACCTGTCCAGCAGTCACCGTGTGGCCCCACACCCCGGGCTGTGCCCTGGTGTTAACGCAGGTGGATCTGGGGTGGGGGGTCCCCGCGTCAGAGGATTTTGTTCACACTGGTCTCTTTCAGCCTCTGAGGTGGGGCCTCCCTCGTGTTTCCTTTCTGTGTGGCTTCGAGGTGATTCATCGTTGGGCTTGGCACAGGGGTGACAGGTGGAGCCCCCCCCCCCGGGCCCTCTCTGCGTGCACGCCGGGTACAGGGTTGCTGCTTTGGTGTGGAAGTCCGCCTCTCCATCTTGTCAAGACATGGAAGCCTCCCTCTGGCTGTCCCGCTCAGAATGCATTCCCGCTCAGAGGTCCGTCTTTCCATCGACCAGAACCTTCAGCAGAGAGGAAGTCAGTTTCTGGACTTGACGCCCTGTTCCTGGCTTCACCGTTCACTCTCCCCGACTTTGCTCTCCTCGGGCAGAGCCCCGCCGCTCTGTCAACATGTGGAAAACGCCACCTTTCCTGTGGTTCTGGGAGGCCCGGGTGGAGTTTTTCCAGAGGAACTCCGACCGAGGTGCCAGCTGCAGGGCGACCGACTTCTGCTCTGCCAGTTTCCCCTCCCTTCCTGTCGCCCACGACCGATGGCGTTTCCTGAAGGAAAACAAAGGAGTGGCGGAAGCCAAGGAAAGACCCCCGGGCGGGCGGCGGGCTCGAGGCCGTCGGGCCCAGGCGGTGCCCAGCTTCTCGGCACTCGTCTCGGCCAGCCCGCCTTGTTCACTGTCGAGCGCATCCAGAGGCAAAAGGGTAGCAGCTGGTGTTTGTGGAGAACTGGGCTTGCAGCGGCCAGGGTGCTCTTGGAGTTGCAGGGGCTTCTGGAATGTTCAGACTGCTGAGCTGGGTGCCTCGTGGTCCATTTCATGAGGACACTGAGGCCAAGAGGAGTGACCTGACTTGTCTGCAGCAACCCAGCTTGCTGGACGTGCCACCAGGATGGGGCTCCCCCATCACTGCTTGGTGGTGCTTTTCTTCTTATTTTTTTAATTTTATTATTATTATTTTTTTAATGTTTATTTATTTTTGAGACAGAGAGAGACAGAGCACGAATGGGGGAGGGTCAGAGGGAGAGACACAGAATCCGAAACAGGCTCTGGGCTCAGAGCTGTCAGCACAGAGCCCGACGTGGGGCTCGAACTCACAGACCGCGAGATCATGACCTGAGCCGAAGTCAGACGCTCAACTGACTGAGCCACCCAGGGGCCCCACTTCTTATTTTAAAAAAAAAAAAAATGTTAATGTTTTATTTGTTTTTGAGAGAGAGAGAGAGAGAGAGAGAGAGAGAGAGATATCAAAACTGAAACAGGCTCCAGGCTCCGAGCTGTCAGCACAGAGCACGACACGGGGCTCGAACCCACGAACTGGGACATCATGACCTGAGCTGAAGTCGGACGGTTGACTGACTGAGCCACCCAGGGGCCCCACTTCTTATTTTTTTAAAAAAATGTTAATGTTTTCTTTGTTTTTGAGAGAGAGAGACAGAGCAGGAGGGAGGGAGGGGCAGAGAGAGAGAGAGAGAGAGAGAGAGATCGAAACTGAAACAGGGTCCAGGCTCCGAGCTGTCAGCACAGAGCACAACACGGGGCTCGAACCCACGAACTGGGACATCATGACCTGAGCTGAAGTCGGACGGTTGACTGACTGAGCCACCCAGGGGCCCCACTTCTTATTTTTTTTTAAAAAAAATGTTAATGTTTTATTTGTTTTTGAGAGAGAGAGAGAGAGAGACAGAGCAGGAGGGAGGGAGGGAGGGGCAGAGAGAGAGAGAGAGAGAGAGAGAGAGAGAGAGATCGAAACTGAAACAGGCTCCAGGCTCCGAGCTGTCAGCACAGAGCACGACATGGGGCTCGAACCCACGAACTGGGACATCATGACCTGAGCTGAAGTCGGACGGTTGACTGACTGAGCCACCCAGGGGCCCCACTTCTTATTTTTTTTAAAAAAAATGTTAATGTTTTATTTGTTTTTGAGAGAGAGAGAGAGAGAGACAGAGCAGGAGGGAGGGAGGGAGGGGCAGAGAGAGAGAGAGAGAGAGAGAGAGAGAGAGAGAGAGAGATCGAAACTGAAACAGGCTCCAGGCTCTGAGCTGTCAGCACAGAGCACGACACGGGGCTCGAACCCACGAACTGGGACATCATGACCTGAGCTGAAGTCGGACGGTTGACTGACTGAGCCACCCAGGGGCCCTATAAACTATTGAATTTGATTATGGTAAGATCTACCATTTTAAGCGTATGCCTCTGTGAGATGAAGTACATTCGTGCTGTTGTACATCCACCGCCATCTGGCTTCAGAGCTCTTTTCTCCTTACGGGACTGAAACTCCGTCCCCGTGAACGGTACCTGCCCCTCTCCTCCTCCCCCGCCCTGATCACCTCTCTTCTCCGTTCTGTCTCCATGGGGTGTGACTGCTCTGGGCACCTCGTACGTGTGGAATTAGGCAGTATTTGTCTTCCTGGCTTGTTTCACTCAGGACGTCTTCACGGTTCATCCATGTTCCTGTAGCAGGTGTCACAATTTCCTTTTTAAGGCTGCATAATATTCCGCCATAGGTGCAGACCACGTTTTGTTTGTCCGTGCATCTGTTGATGAACACTTTAATAACCTTCCTCTTTTGGCTGTTGTGAGTATGGTTCCTTTGAACGTGAATGTTCATGCCCCTGTTTTCAGTTCCTGTGTACGTTTTCCAGAAGTGGATTTGTGGAATCAAATGGTAGTACTGTTCTTTTTTTTTTTTAAGTTTATATATTTTTAAAATAATTTTTAATGCTTATTTACTTTTGAAAGAGAGAGAGAGAGACAGTGCATGAGTTGGGGAGGGGCCGAACGAGAGGGGACACAGAATCCGAAGCTGGCTTCAGGCTCTCAGCTGACAGCAGAGCCCCATGTGGGGCTCGAACCCACAAACAGCAAGATCATGACCTGAGCCGAAGTCGGGTGCTTAACTGACTGTACCACCCAGGCGCCCCTTAAGTTTATTTATTTATTTTGAGAGAGACAGAGCACAGAGCCCAGTGCTGGGCTCGAACTCATGAAACTGTGAGGTCGTGACTTGAGTTGAAATCAAGAGTCAGACACTTCACCCAACTGAGCCACCCAGGCACCCCCCATACTGTTCAAGTCTTAGACAAACTGCTTTACCGTTTCCCACGGCAGGTGCAGACTGACACAGCCACCAGCAGGACACAAGGGCTCCAGTCTTTGCCACTTGCTTGTCAAGTTACTTTCCTCTTCCTTCCTTCCTTCCTCCCTCTGTCCCTCCGTCCCTCCCTTCCTCCCTTCCTCCCTTCCTCCCTCCCTCACTCCCTCCCTTCCTCCCTCCCTCCCTCCCTCCCTCCCTCCCTCCCTCCCTCCCTTTCTTTCAAATAACAGCCACTTTAGTGGGTGTGAAATAGTAGCTCATTTTGGTTTTGCTTTGCACCTTCCTCATGACTAGGGATGTTGAGCATCTTTTCACATGCTTTTTAGTTTTGCCTGTCTTCTCTGGAGAAACGTCTGTTCAGATCCTTTGCCCATTTCAAAAGTTCACCTCATGATTTTAGTCCTTCTTCAGCTTTCAAGCACTGACCCTGAGACACAATATTTTATTTTTCATGTTCATGCTGTTATTTATATGACCTTTTGAAAAAGTGAATTTTTTATTTTTATTTTATTATTATTTTTTTAAATGTTTATTTACTTTAGAAAGAGAAAGAGCGTGAGCAGGGGCAGGGCAGAGAGAGAGAGGGAGACACAGAATCTGAAGCAGGCTCCAGGCTCTGAGCTGTCAGCACAGAGCCTGACACGGGGCTCAAACCCGCAAACCATGGGATTATGACCTGAGCTGAAGTTGGACGCTTAAATGACTGAGCCATGCTGGTGCCCCGAAAAAGTGATTTTTTAAAAAATTATTTATAATTACCTTTGAAAAAGCGAATTTTCAAAAAAATATGAAAGTAACTCCTATTAGTTCTAGGAAACTTTATAAATACTGAAAACTAGAAAAAAAAGTATAAATTGGATATTAAATGGTAAGCACTGTTAACTCCAGCTATAATTTTTTTCAGTAGATTTTCATCTTCAGCTTCTTTTTACTTATTCATTTGACTTTATCAAAATCTAATTGCGCGCACGATCTTGTATCCTTTTCTTTTGTAATTTCTAAATTTTGGAATAATTTTTCATTTAGAGGAAAGTTGCAAAGATCTTACAGGGAGTTCCCAAATCCTCCTCCCGCTTTCTCTAATGCTCACATCACGCCTCGTCATGACGTATTTGTCAAAACTAAGAAACCAGCATTGGTATGTGACTCAGAACTGAGCCCTGGACTTTATTTGGGGCTCAGTGTTTTCCCACAGACGTCCTTTTCCTGGTTCGAGATCCAGTCCAGGGGCCCGGCGTTACACTTCGTTGTTCTGTCCCTTGGTCTCCTCTGGTCCGTGACCATTTCTCAGTCTTTCCTGACCTTGACACTTCTGAGCAGCACATCTCAGGTATGTTGTAGTACAGCCCTTGGTTCGTGTTGGTCTGACCTTTTTGTCGTGATTAGGCTGGAGTGACAGGTAGGCTGCGGCTGCGGGTGTTGGGGAAGAGTATCACAGAGGTGAAGTTCTCGTTCGTTCTATCACATTGAGTAGTGTGTGCTCCCGGTGCGGCTCATCCGCGGCGATGCAATGCTTAATCACCTGGCCAAGGTGGTGTCGGAAGATTTCTGCTTTGTAAAGTCACCCCCAACCCTGTTCTTGGGGAGTAAATCTCTTGAGTCCAGCCCACCCTGAAGGAGGGGAGAGTTAAACTGACTTCACCTCGTGTTAAACCGTAAGAACATACATGTTTCATTTCACCTCTTCAGGAACATGATGTCAGTGCCTACATTAGGAATCAACCAATGGAAAGGTGATACTTGGTTTGAAAAGTTGGCTTTTGTGTGTCATTTAAGTTATGTCCAGTTCTTCCTTAGGTTCACATTTTCACCGAGTTGTCTTCATAGTGAACCTATGACATGACGCTCATAAGAAGCATTTTTTGGGTCTCTGTAGGATTCTTAGCCTTGTGCCATGGCTGCCTAGTCCCCATTGGGCGGACGTGCTCCACTTTTCTTGAGTCCTCCCTTCTAGTTGCTGCTCACGTTGGTGGAGGCTCTTTGAGGTCAGAGGTCTGACTGGTTTGGTGTTCCTAGTGTTTGTTGGATGAAAGTTCTACCTTTTATTCCTACACATAACATTGAGCAGATGGAACGTTCTAGCTTTGAAAGAGTTCCTTAAGACATTTCCAGGCCTGGGGACACTGAGTCAAAGGTGTTAGTGCTTTCACCATAACTCTTGGCTAGATTTTTAGAGACCCAGCCCCAGTCCATCTTTGAGCCTTTAGAGTTGAGTTGTCTCTTACCTGGGAATTATGTTCTGAGGTTGGTGCAAAAGGGGGAAATTTCTGTGGTCAAAATATACCTTGAGGGGTGCCTGGGTGGCTCAGTTGGTTAAGTGACCGACTTCGGCTCAGGTCATGATCTCATACTTGGTGGGTTCGAACCCTGCATCAGGCTCTGTGCTGACAGCTCGGAGCCCGGAGCCTGCTTCCCATTCTGTGTCTCCCTCTCTCTCTGCCCCTCCCCAGCGTGCACACATGCATGCTTGCTCGCTGTCTCTCTCAAAGAGAAATTAACATTAAAAAAAATTTTTTTAAAAATATACCTTGAGAAACCCCCCTGAGCCTTCCTTGAGGGCCCCTGGAATTGTGTTACCAGGTGTGAGGGTCACAGGCTCTGAGTCCCACAGACGGATAGCAGCCTCAAGGGCTGGTAGCAGATTGTCGCCTGTGGACATTTCTTTCCCTCCTTTGCCTTTTGCCCCTTGGTATATGACGTTGGATTTGCACAGGCTGAATGCTGCGCTTTATTCTTCATGCTGGCAGGGACAGAGGGCAGACTGTGTTAGGTCTTCAGGAGGCAGAAGGGGGCAGGGGTTGCAGGTGGGGGGCAGGTGTGTGGGTCCAGGTCTGTCCGTCAGCAGGCATGCAGATAGCTACCAGGCAGTTAACATTGTGGCCCCAGCACATTGGGAGGTCCTGGGGGAGCGGGGCGTTAGCCTTAGGTGTGCAGTCTCCCCTGCACAGATTCTCCTTCACTAGGTCTGGCCTGGGGCTCAAGAATTTGCATTTCGAACAAACTCCCAGCTGATGTTGGTGCCGCTGGTCTAGGGACCCTACCTGGACAACCAAGCTTCTAGAGCTGCTCTGTCCAGTATGGCGCCCCCTAGCTACGTGTGGCTATTTAAATTAATTAAAATTAAATAAGAGTAAAATTTTAGTTCCTCGGTCATGCTAGGCACATTTCAGATGGCCAGTAGCCACATGTGGGTAGCGGCTGCTACATTGCACAGCGCAGATCTAGAACATTTCCATCATCATAGAAAGTTGGACGGTGGTGAGGTTTGAATCTCTGCTTGGACACTTACTGGTTGTGTGAGTTTGGGTGAATTACTTAATTTCTCTGTGCCTTAGCTCTCTAATCTGTCTGTAGAAGAGAGAGAATAGTTCCTGGTGTGAGGTTTCAGTGGGTCGGTATGTGAAAAGCATTTAGGCGGTGCCTGACTTAGGTTGGGCACGACATAGGCTTATTATTGTCCTTCCTTGCTCTAAGAAGCCTAGGGTGGTGGAGATGTTGATCCAGCCTCAGGGGGGCAGATAAGTTTCCTGGGGCTACAAACCCCGGGCAGCATGGTAAGGGCTGCTGGGATGCGCTGCTGTAGGAGCTGGGACCGTGCCAGGCCGACAAGGGAAGATGCCACCATGGTAGAGTGATGTCTTCCAGGGAAGACGGAGGGCCCTTTGTGGCCCATGGCGGGGATCATGTCTAGTCTTCCCTCTCCAAAGGAATCGCCCTGGTTCCCAACCGGCTGTCACTGGCCGAGCCTGTAGGAAGCAGAGTCTAAAACGTGGGTTTGTGTGTGGGAAGCTTTCTGGGGTGGGTGTGGGGGTGGATGGACACCTGTGGGTGTGGAGGGGGTAGAAGGAGATGGGCTGCCATGGTCACAAGCACGGCCTGTAGAGCCGTCCTCCATTGAGGTCATCAGAGAGCTGCTCACTCTGACTGACTAGTCATTGCATGCTGGATGTGACCCTGGTGAGGTGCACTCTTCATCTCATGACAAGTCCCAGACGGGGAGAGCGGTGAAGTTGGGGCTGCTGGGTTCCTCCCCTCCAGCAGCTGGGGAGTCTCCGTGCTTGTTCTTGCTCATGGTCAGGCTCTGCAGTGCACAGCCACAGGCCCGGGGATGGGGGTGGGAGTGTGGGGAGGGGAGTGGGGTGGCAAAGTCCTGGCACGGGGGCCCAAGGAAGCTCTTTGCCCCCCCCCCTTTACCTGGGGGTTCACCTGTTGTGCGGTAAGGTGGGACTTCCACAGCCGGTGGATTCAGATGCCCCGTTGCTCAGTGTCTCCTTACCCCAGACCCTGTATTTGCTCCATTGGCTCCCAGCCCCCCTATGTTGGTGCCTGATGTGGGGAGGGTTCTTGGCCCTGTTTCTGCCTCAAGGTTCTGGGTTCCCAAGGGGACTCTGACCTCTTCCTTGATCCTGGATGAGCGCTGCAGGGACACCAGCTTGACCAGACCCCCTCCCTGTCCCGTCTCGTGGTGCCAGCCCCTGCTGCTCTTCTCTGTTCATCCTGCCCTGGCCGGGTTCTTCCCGGACACCCCCGGGGGCTGGGTCAGGATGGGGGTCTCAGGCAGCCTGCTTGATTCTGTGCCCAGCCAGCCACTCCTGACATGGGTGCTCTCAGTGTCTCTGGGAAAGCCCTCGGTGCAGGCCCTGGAGTAGTGGAGGGTAGGGAAGCATCTTGCAGGTAAAGGAGTCTGATGTTAGGGGGGCTGTTAGACTAGAGGTAAAACGGCTGGCCATGGGGACACTGAGATGGCCAGCGTCCCATGTAGTCGCCTCCAGGGGCAGCTGCTGAGTAGAACGTGCTGCTTCCTTCCGGATGTACCGGCAGAGGCCGAGTTGGCAGCGTTGGGGAAACTGGGCCATTTTCTGCCCACATCCTGGGCAGGCTTCCTTCCTTGGCCGTGCACAGCCCTGTCCAGCCTGACGTCTCCAGAACACAGAGCAGTTTTTGTTGACCACACCAACAGCTCCCCCGGACCACCGTCTCTCACTCTGCCAGACGCCCGGCTCTGCGGCCACAGGGGTCTGGATCTCATGCCCTTGACCCACCACCCTAACCCCGTATACCTCCCCACCGTTCATGCTGTTCCCAGAGGGGAAGTAACGTGCGGTGGTTACAGGCAGCTGCCCTGGAGTTCACGTCCTCCACGTCCCAGCGCCCAGCCTCTCTGAGCCTGTTTCTTCAGCTGGAATATGGAGGTGCTAACGGTGTGGGCCTCGTAAGGTGGCAGGGCATCGAATGAGTGTGTGTGTCCCTGTCCCCTGGAATGGTGCCTAGCGTTGAGTATGCGCTATTTCGGTTTCAGCCATCACTGCTGTTATTATTGCTAGCACGGTTATTTCTTTTTTACTTTTGAAACGTTTTATTTTTTGAGAGACAAAGCACGCGAGCAGGGGAGGGGCAGAGAGAGAGGGGGACAGAAGACCTCAAGTGGGCTTTGCACTGTAAGCACAAAGCCTGATCTGGGGCTTGAACTCAGGAACCCTGAGATCATGACCTGAGCCGAAATCAAGAGTTGGACGCTTGACCGACTGAGTCACCAGGTGCCCCAGTATGGTTATTTCTTTTTTAAAAAACAATTTTTGTTAATGTTTTACTTATTTTTGAGAAGGAGGGAAACAGAGTGTGAGCAGGAGAGGGGCACAGAGAGAGGGAGACACAGAATCCGAAGCAGGCTCCAGGCTCTGAGCCGTCAGCATAGAGTCTAAAGTGGGGCTCGAACCTGCGAATTACAGGATCATGAACCGAGCTGAAGTCGGATGTTGAGCTGCCTGAGCCACTCAGGTGTCCCCAGTACGGTTATTTCCTTTGCTCGGAATGCGCTCTCCCTTTCTTGGCTCTGAACCTGAGCTTGCCACCTGGCCTAGCAAAAAACATGCATGAAGATTTCTGTGATGTGGTCCAGATGACTGTACATTTTGGGATTTGATTCAAACCCAAGCTCTGCCGTCACCCAGCTCTGACCTCGAGCAGTGTGCCCTCCCCCCTCAAACACCACCCCGTGGCCTGTTCTGAACCCTGAGGGTGGGTGATGCTTACTGTGTTGAGGGGTCAAGTGTAGTGAGGGGTTAGGTAACGTTATTGCCTGGCACATCGCAGGTGCTTGAATAAGGTCAGCTCCTTCCCCCTTGCCCTCTGGCCTTCATCGATCTCCCCTTCGTTTGAACCCCTGGGACATTTCCTATCTGCAAAGCTTTCTGGGCACCTGATACCATGTTCTGCTCACCCTGTGAATCTCTTAAGTGACCTGAGTCCACGGCCATCCCTGAAGTGTGGAGACCAGCCTTGCACATCGTGGCATCAGCCCCCTTGAGCCCAAGGTCTCTTGTGTCCGGCCCGTCTTCTCACGGGGCTCCTGAGGGTGCAGTGGATGGGAACAGCCGCTCCCTCTACCGTTGAAGCCCCTCGAGGTGGATAGAGCTGGGGTTTCCTTCTTTTGCAGCATCACCCTCCGGGAGCTGAAGACCATCTTGCCCTTGGTCAACTTCAAAGTGAACAGTGCCAAGTTCCTCAAAGATAAGTTTGTGGTAAGTTTCGTGGCTTGGCGTGGTGATTTTGTGAATTTAGGGTCGCTTAGCCTTTGAGCCCCGCTGAATGGTGCCCAGGAGAATCCTTCACCTCCTGATTCCTCTGTCTCAGTTGAGACAGAGGGACCCCTTGGAGGTCGTAGGCCCATGTTTGCAATCCTAGCAGACAACATCCTCCTTGAGGACCACGTTTGCTGAGCTGCTTGACTTGGGATGTTCCCACGGTATAGCCTTCCCTTTCCCTCACCATCGCACAGCCTGCTTTCCTTCAAGTAACGTTGAACACGTGGGGTTTTTTTTGTTTTGTTTTGTTTTGAAACTATCATGGAAGTTTCCTTACGTAGGTTGTCAGGGATGTGGCATTTTGTATGCAAGTTCTCCCAACATACTTGGAGTTAGCTCTTCTCTGCCCATCCCCCCACTTCCCTACCACCCCTGCTCCCTGCCATCACTTAGTTTGTTTATGTTCTTGCATAATGGAGTTATTGGTAGATCTGTGGCAGGTGGTGACTCTAAGAGTGGGGGTGTAGAGTAGGGCGGGGGGGCTTTCTTGAGTGCATAAGAACGGAGGTGATGGGTAGGCACTCTTTGTGGTGCTCTGAGAGGTCCTGACCCTTGTCACGGAGCCCAGTGACTCTCCATTCCACTGGTCCCAATGGCAGGACTTACACGGCCTTGTCAGTGGCAGCCCCAGGTACAGGCTTCCTTAGCCAAGAATGTGCATTCATTTCAGTACCAGTGGGCTCTTGGAAGTGTTAACCCACCTTATGGCTATCAAGCCATCTTTCGACCTGCCTAAAACATTCCAACTATTTTAAGAAGGCCAATGGGGCGCCTGGGTGGCACAGTCGGTTAAGTGTCCGACTTCAGCCAGGTCACGATCTCGCGGTCCGTGAGTTCGAGCCCCGCGTCAGGCTCTGGGCTGATGGCTCGGAGCCTGGAGCCTGCTTCCGATTCTGTGTCTCCCTCTCTCTCTGCCCCTCCCCCGTTCATGCTCTGTCTCTCTGTCCCAAAAATAAATAAAAAACGTTGAAAAAAAAAAATTTAAAAGAAGGCCGAAACAGAGGTGGGAGAAGCATTCACCATTGATGACCGCATCACAGGAATCTTTATATATATATATATTTTTTTAACGTTTTATTTATTTTTGACACAGAGAGAGACAGAGCATGAACGGGGGAGGGGCAGAGAGAGAGGGAGACACAGAATCGGAAGCAGGCTCCAGGCTCTGAGCCATCAGCCCAGAGCCCGACGCGGGGCTCGAACTCACGGATCGCGAGATCGTGACCTGAGCTGAAGTCGGCCGCTTAACCGACTGAGCCACCCAGGCGCCCCAGGAGTCTTTATATTTTTAAAAAATGCATTTATTTATTTTGAGAGAGAGAGAGCGCACGCGCGAGCTCCCTGGAGGGGCACAGAGAGAGGGAGACAGAGAATCCCAAGTAGGCTCCCTGTTGTTAGCGTGGAGCCCAACATGAGGCCTGAGGCCATGAACCATGAGATCATGACCTGAGCCCAAACCAAGAGTCAGACGCTCAGCCGACTGAGCCACCCAGGCAGCCCCCTGGAACCTGGCTCTTTATCAAGCCCTTACTGAGCAGGTGATACATAGACCTTACTGATTTGGTTCTAGGGAAGTCCTAGGGAGGGTAGTGGTAGTTTTCCCATTTTACAGATGAAGAAACTGAGGGTCTGAAAGGTTCAAGTAAATGACCCAAAGCCATTAAGCAGTTCAGGGGACAAGCCTTGACTGGAGTTGAACTCTTAAGTCCAAAGGCCTGGTTAGTTTTCCCTGGCTTTTAGAATGACCTATATGTATGGACCCTGCTCTAGGTCTAGATTTGGAAATGTCTCCTGCCCCCAGAAAGTATTACTGCCCTTGGGATTCTGGCCGAGACTCTTATTTTGGGGTTCGAGGCCAGGGTCTTACCTGGTGGGACTCCTGGTGGTTATGTTCTCTAGGCAGATAAATTCGGAAACCTGTGAACAGTTTGACTTCAGAAGACTGCGAGTTTGCTTTCAGCCAGTGCTGTCGAAGGGCGGTCCTGCCTGTTAATAGTGGAGCGGTGTTCTTGTAGGGAACCTCAGAGACCGAGTGGTTACTTTTTCTTTTAATTTACAGGAAATCGGCGCTCACAAAGATGAACTCAGCTTTGAGCAGTTCCACCTTTTCTATAAAAATCTTATGTTTGAGCAGCAAAAGTCGGTAAGACGATTCTTGGGCAAATGATCAATGATGTTTTCGTTTCCCCTGTGTGTCAAAGTCCAGCACGCTCCTAAGAAACCCACGAGAAGCGTTGAGTGTCCCTTCTAGTCAAGGAAGTAGACCGTGGGAGTGGCTGCGACTCACTGTTTGTGTCCGTTAGGTTGGCGTGAGAGAGCTGTGGGGAAATCGGAGCGGGGGGAAATGGCTCTCTCATACCTTCCGGGTGGGAATGTGACAAGTCTGGTTGGAATTTAATCTGAGCCTATTAAGTTCAGCTAACTCCACTGCATGATCTCATTCTGCAAAGGAAATTTATCAAATTATGAAGAGTAACCATCTCTGGGTAGAGGGATTATGTGTGTGTTCCTTATTTTTATGCTTTTATTCATTTTTTAATGAGAATAATTTTTCATTCGGATAATATGCCATTTTAAAATAAGATGTGCATACATTTTGACCTGACGGTGGCATTTTGGGGACTCTGTTTTAGACAAATAAGGGCACTGGGACCTAGGAATTGAGTGGTAGAGTGTTTATTGCAGCATTATTTATGCCAGCAAAATAGCTGGGAGCCTTCTGCATGCTTCTCAGGAGAGAAATGGCTGAGTAAACTGTGGTCCATCCATAGCACACAGCATCATGCAGCTGATTATGAAGCCTGAATCTGTGTGTGTGTCGATCTGGAGGGATGTTCATGGTGTTTTGTGAGCAAAACCAGCAGCAGATTCACATGAGGAACCAGGTCTGATAAAAAACAAAACCAAAATCTGCCTAGAGTAATCCCCCTCCATATGTCTATGTGTGTTTTTATGTTTAATGTTGATTTCGTGTATGCACTGAAGGGGTTTAGGAGGATGGGCAGGAGAGATCACTGAATTTTTCTTTGCACACCCCTGTTCTCTCTGACTCATTCCAAGGAGTACATTACTTTTGCAATAAAAAGAGAGTCCCATAGGGGCGTCTGGGGGGCTCAGTTGGTTAAGCATCCGGCTCTTGGTTTCTTCTCAGGTCATGATCTCGAGGTTCGTGGGATCGAACCCCGCATCAGGCTCTGTGCTGGCAGGGTAGAACTTGCTTGAGATTCTCTCTCTCTGCCCCTCCCCTGCTCTCTCTCTCTCTTTCTCTCTCAAACATACATTTTAAAAAATCCCATAAAGCGTAGAGCTTAAAAAGAAGGATTGTTCATTGCAGTGCATGGAGCACAGTGCCTGGCAGGCCGCACTCATCCCGCAAACAGGAGGTTGTTGGAAAAGGGCTTTGCAGGTAGCAAGGGTGGGTCCAAAGCAGGGAGAACATAGGACTTGGAGCCAGAGGATCTGGTTTCTCCTATGAGCTGTGTGATCTGGGGCTGGCCACGCACGATTCTCAGCCTCAGTCTCTTATCTGTGTAATGGGGGCGGGGATTCCCACCGGGCTCTAGGGAGCACTGAATGAGGGCTGGGGGTGGGGCAGTCAAGAGTGCAGGCATTTTTAAGTGATGAGCATGAAAATCATGAGAAGACACTTATTAATTGCCTTCTGCATGCAGGCCTGCAGGTGGGCACAGGGTGAGGCTTTCTGATGGGTGACTGCTGGCCGTCTGCCTACATTGGGAAAAAATACATTCTTTAATAGAGTAAAAAAATTCTACTTCACTGGGGTTGTTTTCATATATTACTTCTTGATTTGCCAAGGAGAGTAGGAAGACTATAAGCTTTGGGGATTGAAAGACCCGGATGTCAGCCCCTAAATTGGCCTTGGCTGACCAGGTGATTTTGAGGAAAGACAACTTTTTCTCTTTCACTCAGCCACCTTTATAAAATAAAGGTATTCAATCAAGCCGTTGCTTATAAAACTTTAAAAATTATATAACTTTCCTCCTCCTATTTTTTTAAGTTTTTTTGTATTGTTATTTGAGAAAGCGATAGAGAGCAAGCAGGGGAGGGACAGAGAGCGAGGGAGACGGCATCCCAAGTAGGCCTCACACTGCTAGCACAGAGCCCGATGTGGGGCTCGAACTCACAGCCTGCGAGATCATAACCTGAGCTGAAGTCAACAGTCAGATGCTCAACGGCCTGAGTCCCCCCAGGCACCCTGTTCCCCTTTTTTATATGAAACCTTAAAAAAAAAAAGCTGGGGCGCCTGGGTGGCTTAGTGGGTTAAGTGTCTGGCTTCAGCTCAAGTCATGATCTCGCGGTTTGTGAGTTTGAGCCCCGTGTCGGGCTCTGTGCTGACAGCTCAGAGCCTGGAGCCTGCTTCGGATTCTGTGTCTCCCTCTCTCTCTGCCTCTCCCCAACTCATGCTCTGTCTCTCTCTCTCTCTTTCACAAAAATAAATAAACATTACAAAAATTTTTTTTAAAAACTGCATACAAGCTGATCAAAACACTTCTTAGGCCAAAATCTGTAACTTTGATTTATAATCAGTTCTTGAGAACAGTGAAAACCTTTGATGACAATGCACAAGTGAAATCCAGAATGACAATTGGAGATAGCAATTGTCTGCAGTTGACCAGGATTGAGAAGAAGCTTGATTCACTCCAGATAAGTAGTTGCAAACAATTGTTTTTATAGTCAGTTGCCTTGAAATTTCAGGATGCTGTCTCATCAGACGGACGGCAGGCGAAGCTTGAGAACAAGGTTTGCACAAAAGCTGTTTAATCTGCCCGCAGGTTAATCTGCCCAGCAGGTTAGCCTGCTGGCGGTCTGTTTCCACTGTGATAAAATTCCACCTGAGACTTAATTCAACCTGCACTGTTGTTAATGTCCCTTTTTAAGGCTAATGCGTGTGTGTTTGAGAGGGAGAAGGAGGAGAAAGAAAGTTGAGTCTGATTTCTGCAGAATCCCTGAATCCTCTGGGGGTGTCTTTGATTGCCCGGTTTTGGGTGGGGAGACGCCCCATCTGTACCAGAGGCTGGCTTCTGTTGGCCAGAACGCCACCTTCAGCCTTCATTCTGTTGTACTTGGCCTAATGGTTTAAGTGTTTCTTGAAATGAATTGCCTACATTTAAAACTCAAGAAGTTTCATATTAATATCTAGATTTTTCTGTTGCTTTAAAAAAAAATGGACATCTGGCTATCTCTGGGTCTTTCCTGAGTTCCCCACGGGGATGTATGAGTAGAAAGGAAGCGTGCATTCTCTGGTTTGCCCCAGCTCTCACCCACCACCCATTTCTCTCTGCTAATTTACCTTGCCTACCAGGCCCCACCACTTGATCTCCACCACTGGAGGGTATAACTGGCTTGGAATTTGAATAACAAAACCCCAAGCTTGATAGATAGTGGCCAGCTTGAGAAACCTCACTAACTCTTGTGTAGGTAAATGCCCCTCCCCTACTGTTAGCATATAATTTACTTCCTGGGCTCCTTGCTGGCTGCACAGAGGAGAGAAAAGCAATAGAGATATGCTCTTACAGGCTCAGCTGGATTTCCTAGGCTCTTCTGGGGAGATAGGGCTGTTTAGGGTGATGGACAACCCCCAAGCCTAGACCCAGGAGCGGGTTCGTGCTCAGCAGTACCTGTAGGTTTCCAACTTGGGGTAACCAGTTCCTCCTTGTGTCTAACCACCTGCTTACATCGCTGCTGTCAAGACTCAAAGCTTCTAAAATTTGGGTAGCAGCAGGAAGAGAAGAAAGTTAATCCCATGTGTTTCCCCGGGTGATGGGCCTCTAACTAGGTTATACTAACAATATTATAAAAAAAGATCCTTAGCGAACCTTTCCTAAGTGTGAACTACACGCTGGGTGCTGTGCTAAGTGCTGTACGTGCTCTTAATCCTCTTCCCAACTGTGGGAGACCTACCGTTATTAGCCCCATTTTACAGATGAAGAAACTGAAGCTCAGGGAAGCTACTTGCTGGAGGTTATACAGCCAGGATTTGAACGCTCCTCTGCCCGACTTCATTGCCCAGCCACTGACACGGCTTTTTTAATTTTTAAAATGTTCTCACGAAAGGGAATGTCAAAACACGTATAAGCAGAGGCAAAGGTATGCGAACCCTCTGTGGACCATCACAGCTTTAGCAATGATCAGCTCATGGCCATCGGGTTTCATCTTGCCCTTGCCCACTTCTCTCTGCTCAGATGATGTTGAAGCAAACCCAGCATCATATTGTTTCTTCCTTAAATGCTTTAATACCCAGCTTTGTAACTGCTGCCTTGCTGCCTCCCCACCAGACAAGCGAAGTCCCCCTTGGTCAGTGACGGTGGGGCGTCGGGCATCATCAGCGAGGACAGCTGGCTGGTTTCCTTCCTGCTGTTGGTCCGGGACTTGAGTTTCACCTCGGTGGGGTGTGGCGTTCAGGTTGCTGTTTATCTGTCTGTTTTTACGCCCTGCCCTTTCAGACGATGCATCCTCTGGACCCTCCAGTAGATTCCTTCGGAAATGTGCTACGGTTCCTCGTTAGCCAGATAGCAATATCACGTATGATGCAGTTTCTGGGGCTCAGGCATTCTGGCACGCGTTGGCTGGATTCTCTGCTCTGGGGTCTCACGGGATTTTAGCTGGGGGCTGTGGTCTCATCTGAGACTCAAGTGGGAAAAGATCTGCTTCCAAGCCCATGAAGTTGTGGAACCTTTAGTTCCTTACAGGTGTAGGATTGAGGGTTCAGTTCCTTGTTGTCCAGAAGCCACCCACAGCTCCCTGAGGGATGGGGCTCACCTACATGGCTGCTGGCTTCCCCAAAGCTGGCAAGACAGTTGCTCACTCGTATACGGCATCGTCATGTAGTCATAGACGTGTAATCGCGTGCACCCATGCCTTTTGCAAGTGGCAGGGATAACGCAGGGCTGGAGGGAGGAGGACATCCTAAGGCCGTCTTCAAAGCCTGTCCACCAAGGGTTCCCATAAAGCCAAGATTTGAAGTTGCTCTCCAGCGGCTCACAAGCAGTAATCACACAAACTGTGTCCCGTGCCAGTCAGAGAACAAGTACCCTCCCACCCGTGCGGGGTACCAGCAAACAAGCACTCACTGCCTCCTCCCGCCCATTACCATCCCCACGGGGTCTGAATGCAGGCATCCTCTCTTGCTTGTTTGCCTGTTCTAGAAAACAGCTGTGATTTTTTTTTAAGGTGGCAGTACTCCTCCCTTAGTGTTACTTGTAGCTGAGAGCAGCCTTAAGTGTCCACACCCTCAGTCTTGTCTGTTGTTGGGGGGTGACGGCGCCCATCCTCCAGGCTCGGTGAGAGGGTTAAAAGGGCTCAGAGATAGCGGTCACCCCTCAGAGTGTCCTGCACATAGCTGGCCCTCAGAACAGCCTGTCGTGAGGCAGAATATGCCACACACGGGAAGGAAGCGCTGACCTTTGGTGCTCCCGCTCTCTGTCCTGCTTCAGAAAGACCATCTCGGTCACAATCGGTGGCTTTCCCAGAGTGTCCTCTGACCGCTCACCGTATTGAAGCAGATGACCGGGCAGCGCTTGATGGGAAATTCATTTCTGATGTTTGAATAAATGGTATTATAAGCAAAGGAATGTTTTGTCTACTACTTAAAAGTAAGACGCACGTACAAAGCAAAAGATAATTGAAACGCCTGCAAAGCTTCTACGATTATACCTGGGATTATACTTTTGGTAGAAAGACTAATGTTTATTCTTCTGAGTTTTACATGGGTGTGAGTGTATGACAAGTGAGTCACGTTCTGTGATGGTATGCTGGCTGAGGCTTCCAGGGACAGGGAATGTGGTACATTATTCGAATTGGCAGCGAGGAGGGAGAAGGACCCACCGTGCACACGTCGGCAGTGACCCTCTGGTTAGCTTTTTCTGTCACTGCCACTTTCCCCTTGGCCTCCTGGAACCAAATGGCTCAAATGAGCACAGCATGTGTAGGCTGAGTTACAGCCTGGAGGGTGCCCCTGCCATATGGGGAGACTCAACTCCTTGACCTCGATTCCTCTGGGCTCTTGCTTCCGTGGTCCCCATCCTTGGGCACGGCCCCTTCCCTTGTCTAGCTGTAACTGCCTCTTCTCCTGGGACTCAAAAGTCAGAGGTGACTTTTTTCGTAGCCTTTAAATTTTTCCTAGAGAAAATTAATTGACCCATTATTTTCAGCATTCGTTCAACAAATGTTTGAGCCAAGAGGGCCCAGTGGTTAGCAAAACAGACATCTCTCTTGACCTCATTGATCCTCTGCTGGGGTGAGACGGGTCAGGACATCACCCAGAGTCACACGGGGCCCCCGACATCCTGGTTTAGTAGAATTTGACCACATAACCCTACACGGTAATGGTAACATAATCTAATTGCTGTCTCTTCACTCTGTGTGCCTTGTAGCATCTAGAATATTCTTCTCTCCTTGCTAGGATGTCATTATTCACTTTGTGTGCATTTGCACGTACTGTGAAGGCCACTGGAGATGAACCAAGGTGGACGGGGGCTGAAATTGTGGCCCCTTGACATTCTGGGTATGTCATCTGAAAACGGCTGCTCATCCTCCTGGAGCCTGTTTTTTGTTGCCAAAGTGGGCTTCGCTTTACTGTCTTCTGGGTGGGATGGGTGCCGGGGGTAACTGAGGTCGTGGCTGCCTCGTGTCAGCTCCTGACAAGCCATTAGTTTGTCAGGGCTGCCGCAGCAGACCCCAGCTAAGTGGCCGAAGAGAACAGACCTCTGTTCTCTCCCAGTAAGGGTGCTGACACCACTCAGCTCCCACTGAAATCTCGGGGGGAGAATCTCCTTGCCTCTCTCCCCACTTCTGGTGTTAGCTGGCCGTCCTGGGCGCTCCTGGCCTTGGAGACGCATCGCTCCAGTCTCTGCCTCCGTCATCACGTGGCTGCCTTGCCCTGGTCTGTGCCGGCCTCCAGGTGTCCCTCTTTATAAGGACTCCAGTCATTGGACTAGGGCCCACCGTAATCTGGCAGGACCTCGCCTTAACTCGATCACATCTGCAAAGACCCTATTTCCAAATAAGGTCCCGTTCACAGGTGCGGGGGGCTTAGGGCTTGCACAGATCTCTCGGGGGACGCATGTAACACATGCTATACTGTCTTCCATCAATAGAATGCCCTCCTTGACGCATGTCCTCTGACTGCTGCCTCATTTCTCTGCCCCGTAGAGTGACCTCTTGCAGGAGCGCCGTCGACCTTGCTGTCCCCCTTGCCTCCCTCCCTGCCCCAGCCACGTTCCATGCTTCTCACCCCACGGCAGTTGATGTTTTCCTAAGACCAGTGACCTCCACATCAACAGAGCCACTGGTCGGTCCTGTGGCCTTCATTTTGCCCGCTCCATGGCGTAGATCACTGGTGTCTCTCTCCTGGATATCGTCACTTGGCTTTGAGACACTGTGCTGTCTTCATTCTCCTCTTACCTCACTGTCTCTGCACTCACACATTCTTGGCGGGGTCTTTGATTTCTTCGTGTCCAAAGGTTGGTGCGTCCCAGGCAGGGCCAGTGTCTCACTGGACTTGCCCGTCTCACTGCCAGCTTGCTTTGCATCTCCTGCTGGAATGTTCGGGAGAGGCCTGGTGACACTCCTCCCCTCCCCCAGTCTTCACTGCAGCGAATGCTGGATGCACCCACCCAGGAATCTTCACGCCTTCTGTCTTCGGTTCCCCGTCACCCCTACCCCCAGGCCTACGCTATTGCCTTGCGTCTGTGAATTCTGTTTCTGCTACCCAAGAGGTGAGCCTCAGGCTGGTACTATTTGCCTTTTTGCCTCCAGTCTACCCCCTGTCCCACTCTGTGCCCTGTGGGGGGCTCATTCCCACAAACTCATTCCCAGGTGTTCTGCCAGCAGGTTCAGCAAATGGGCGGATAGGGATGGGGGTACAGGCGTGCAAGAGGGGAAGCTGGGGTGTTTCTCCCCGTGTTTTCTGGCTCTGGAGGCCTCTCTGCAGTCGGGGCACCCCCTCCTTTGGCCCCACTGCCTGCCTGGCTGAAATGGGGTGGAGCTTTTTGTGTGCTTCCTTGAAAAGAAGTAAAGGAAAAGACTGGCTTTAAGGATCTCATAGCATAGATAATTGAGGATAAGTCTAGACCCGGCTTTCTCCAGGTGTAAGGAAACCAGTCTCGGGGTTTGGGTTTAGAAGGGATCTGGCCTGAAGCGCCGTGTCGATCTAGTGATCTAACTGCCAAACATCCAAATAACAGCACGCACTGCCCCAAATCCCTTCTTCTTTTTTTTTTTTTTTTTTTTTTTTTAATTTAAGAAATAGCTATGCTGTCAGTTACACGTAAATAGAAGGGAGACTTGTGAGCTCTTCTGAAAGTGGCTCTTAACCTTTCTGGGTGACCCATTTCTTTGAGATGCTGATTAAAGCTGTAGATCATCTTTCCAGAAATAAAAACACATACGTGCACAGACCAACGCAGACCTCCTGATGCTTCCCAGGGGCCTGTCCATACCTTCTCTGGAACGTTGGTTTTCCTTGTATCATCCTGGACTCCAGGCAGTTTGGCTAAAGGACTGGGGAGTCTAGACTGGGAGTTGTAGTTCTATCATTAGCGTTTGTAACATGCCAGTGGCTACGTGTCCATCTGTGCCCTGAATTTCTCAAATGCTTATCCAGTCATAGCCTGATTAAAAATTATTAAGGTAATGCTACCTAACCGGAAGGAGGGACAGTATGGGGGGGTGTGTGTGTGTGGCCATGAAGGGCAGGACCGAAGTTGCCCAATATTTCTTTCCTTCTCTCGAATCTGAAGATGAAAAATTAGCTCGCTGCAATATTACCGACGGGAAATGCAGCAGTGAGGGCGTAGAAAAGGCTATGCATTCTCTGGTGGGGGCGCTGGTCCGGACAGTTGTTTGGAGAAGAGTTTGGTGAATCTGTCAAAGTTAACAGGCGCACACCGTACCCAGGTGCTTCCCTGTCTACCCAATGGAAATATTTTGTGCGGCCGGGCAAAAATACACAGATACGTGGACACTCTTTGTAACGCTGGGTCTAACAGCAGAACATCAGTGATGTCCGTATTATGGAATACAGTGTGGGTTTTCATAGTAATGATGCAGGATGATTGAGGAGCAGAATAATAAAGCCTAAAACACAGCTAAAAGTTTGGAGACATGGATGTAATATGATAGGATAAGGTATAATTAAAATGAATATCCACTAAACAGATTCTAGAAGGCAACCTACCAAATTACTAAGATTGATTGCTTCTCAGGAATTAGACTAAGAAGGGGGCGAAGAAGACTTCTACCTAAGTTTCTGTCATATTCAAATATTACAAGTCATGCCAGTTATAATTGTTTAATTAAAAAACCCTGTCCATGTGCATGAAGTGGCTTGACTTGTCTCATGTTCTTATTTTGTGTGTGTTTTCCTTCTGTTTTCTCTTTCAGATTCTTGATGAATTCAAAAAAGATTCTTCCGTGTTCATCTTGGGGTGAGGCACCTCTTTTGGGTTATTGTTGTTCAGGGTGGCTGTGTTGGGCTTGGGTGCCCGTGTGGGTCCTCCCAGCTGGCTCCAAGGGGGGGAGGCACCTCTGTGGGCACACGCTGATCTCCACAGGGGCAAAGTCTCTCATTGGGAAATTGGCTGTCCTGAGCCCTTGGCATGGATAAACGTGAACAACAGCAGGGTTTGTGGAGTGGTGGGAGGGTGGGCCAGCAGGTTCTACAGAGACGCCTGTATGCTTTAGGACCTGCTCTCCCAGAAATGAGTTTTGGAAATGCCTGGTCAAGCAGATTTAAGTGAATTAAAACGAGTTGAAGCATATAAAGTGCTTCCTGTGGTGTGTGGGATGGCCAAGGGCTCATAAATAGTGATAATGGTATTATTAAAATGTAAGTGCTGCAGGACTTGTCAGGACCTTTACTATTCTTCCTCATTCCCCAAGTGGGGATTTATGAAACGTTCTGTGATTATGAAATGTTGGCCACGGAGTTAACAGCACCTAGCATGATTTGTGGCACGCTGATCTAGGCCTGCTTTTCAGAACCAGCCCTCACTGATGAGGACACTCTGGCAACTGACCCCTGTTCCTTTCTAAACCGGAAACCTCAAGACTGCACAGTATATATGAACATCTGGTTTTTATTTTTTTTATTTTTTTTATTTTGGCTTGTTTTTTTTTTTTGTTTGTTTGTTTTGAGGAACAAGAGTCAAGTTCATTTGTTCGTTTCTTGCGTTTGAAGCATTCCTCGATGACATCCTTGGCCTGAGACTCTTTGCCAGAGTCCTTAACCACCACACAACTGCAACCAACCACTTCACGGGGTTTTCCCTCCCTGTCAGTTTTACAGAGGCCGACCCTTTCCCCTAGTTTCTTGTTGTCATCAACCTTAATTAGGTTGATCTGGTGCTCAGCACAAAGGGCCTCCACCAACTTGACAGACATAGGCTCATCACAGTTGGATGCCAGCACACAAAGATGGGCGAATTCCACGCGCTAGGCCATCGTGGATGAGGGCGGTCTTCAGCACCTGTTGTCAAGCGGTATTAACGTCCGTTACACCCCCAGCAGCAATGCCTTCCTCGGCCATGGTGGTGGGTTACGGATGGAGCCGAATCTTGACCGCACCCGAGCCTCTGCCTCCGCGAGACTCAGTGGCGGCAGGGAAAGGGCAACATCTGGGTTTTTATTTGTTTGTTTTCTTTTCTCTTTTTTTTTCTTTTTTATTATATGAAATTTATTGTCAAATTAGTTTCCATACAACACCCAGCGGTCATCCCAAAAGATGCCCTCTTCAATGCCCATCACCTCCCCTCCCCGCCCTCCCACCCCCCCATCAACCTGGTTTTTAAAAAAATGTTTAATTTTTTATTTTGAGAGAGCGCATGTGCATGAGTGGGGGAGGGGCAGAGAGAGGGAGGGAGGGAGCACATTCCCCACTCAGCACAGAGCCCAACTCGTGGCTCAGTCTCAGGACCGTGAGATCATGACCTGAGCCGAAATCAAGACAGATATTTAACTGACTGAGCCACCCAGGCACCCCAAAACAAATCTGATTTTCATGTAGTATTGTAAGGAAAAAATAAGGGTTAGACCATGAGGGTCGTTAGCAAAGAAGATTGGAAGTACATTCTCAATTAGAGAATGACAATAGACTTTTGGATTCTAAGTGAGTTCAGTAAAGGCAACAGCTTAAAGTGTGTTTTATCGCCTGTGCTTTAAAAGACACCCCCGCTTCCCTCCCCCCACATAGACACCTTACAAATTCTAGGGTATAGATTTCCCCTTAAAGCTCTGTTCTACAGAATGCACTTTCCACAGAAGCCAGGGTTGCTCTGCCAGTCCAGTGAGGTCCCACTTTTTCAGTGGCCCCGAACATCCTCTCCATGAGGCCATCTGTCAGCAGGCTGCCGGCTGAGGTGGGGTCTCCCTGTATGCAGGGCGAAAGGTTCTCTCCTCTCACACGGAAAATTCTCCCAACAGTAGGCCTTCATCTGCTCCAAAGCCTGTGTCTTGTGTCTTCAGGCTGATTCCCCCCACCCTCCCAGAACCTGGGGGGCTTCAGCTGACCCCCACTGCTGCTTCGGAGCCCTGAGTGGCTCAGCAAACTGGATTGTGGCTTCCGAGGAGACCCTTTGATGGGGCCCTGTTTGCTTCTCCAGCATAAGCTTCCCCCCACCCAAATGCTGTCCACATCCAGCCCGACCCAAGCATTTGCTGTGTGGTTCAGGTCTGCCCCCCGCCCCCACTGCTCTCTCCCTCCACCCCCTGCCCCTTGCCCCCCTTCTCTTTTCCCTTAGGACTTGGGATATATGGTTCCCTTTGTCTGAGACCCTTTGCACGTCCTGGCGAGCCCCTCCTCATTCTCTGGGACTCTGTTAGCTGTTGGGTCCTCTTGGTCTGGATTTGGGCCTCTCCCTGTGCGCTGTCCCCTCGTTTCCCCGTTGGCCAGCCTGCCACCCAGCTCCCTGGAGGGACTTACAGGGTGCCTGGTGGCAGGCTGCCCGGTGCACAGCCTCTGTCGATCGTGTCCTCTCTAAACACCCTCCCTTTCCCCGAGGGCAGCAACACCGACCGGCCGGATGCCTCCGCTGTTTACCTGCACGACTTCCAGCGGTTTCTCCTACACGAACAGCAGGTGAGGGCAGGCCAGGGCTGGGGGAGCTGGAGGAGTTGCCTGGGCCGGGTTCTCATCTTCTCACCACCTGCCACCCGGCCGGCGGTTGTCGTGACACATTGGTGCTCCCGTCCGATGCCGCTCTGGTGTCTTAGACTCTGGAAGGAGAACCGCCTCATGTCGGCCCCTTTCCAAGGCACGAATCCAGAAGGGGAGAGTGAGAGTAGTCCGAGGCAGGTGGGTGCCCTGTCTGTTCCCACCTAGCGGGCTTCCGCTCCCTCTCCTGGCTCATCGCATGTGGCCTTTTCCTGGAAGCCTTCCCTGAGCGATGGGAAGATGTGACCGGGCGGATGAGCCTGCCGGGTCCTCTGGGGGATAAAACAGCACAGCCGTCCTTAAACAAATGACACATGGGGAAGTGCTGGTGGCAGAGTGAAGGGCTTTTGTGTCGGGCAGTAGTTTTCCACCAGAGTCATTGCACCAAACGGGGGGTTTGGGGCATGTCTGGAGATGTTTTTGGTTGTCACAAGTGGGAGGGCTCCTGGTACCTCGTGGGTAGAAGCCAGGGATACTGCCTGACGTCCTGAAATGCACAGGTCACCCAACCCCAAACGTCAGTAGTGCTGTGGTTGGAAAAACTGAGTTCGACAGAGAGAAACGTGAGATCCTCCTACTAGCTGTGTGACCTTGGGCAGGTGGTTTGACCTTTCTGTTCCCCAGTTTCCTCTCTAAGTGGGGATGGGAGCCCTACTTTCCAGAATCGTGGGGTCAGAGAAGATTGCAGTGATCTTTGTATGTACGTATACATGCATTTTTGTGTAGATACTTAAAATTTTTTACATCTGTCCCTGGAGTTGTCTTTGCTTCCTCCTTATTTAATTTTTTGGTTTTGGTGTTTTAATGGACTTTATTTTTTAGAGCTGTTTCAGGTTCGTAGCATTCCAGTTCATTGGCTTCTCAAGAAACTTTTTACTCCAAAACAGCTCAGACATGTGCAAGAGTAGACAGATAGGCATCTTGAGCCACCGCGTACCCATCACTCAGATTAAGAAGTTACAAACGTTTCCCCAATTTTATTTCTCCTGTCCTCCACCTCCACACCCACGTGCCTCCCCTCCCCTCCCCTTCTTCTTCATTTCTTTAGTGGAATAATCTAAAGCAAACCCCAGGCTATGTATTATTTCCTTTGTAAATGCTTCAGTGCATCTCTCTTACAGATACGGACTTTTTTTTTTTTTCCACAAAACATGACCACAGCAATCCTGTTCCACAATCCACACTAAACTCGTTAATGTCACCCAGCATATCTCCCATGTTCAGATTTCACTGAAAGTAGAGCAATGGACAGAGACACACAACCCGGGGCAATGCCAGCCACACGGAAGCCCAGGCAGAGGGGGCAGCTGTGGTGGTGCCTGATAAAGGGTGACACCCTTCCCCCGTGCAGGGTTCAAGGAGAGCACCTGAGCCTGCAGCTGTGCGGTGGGGTGCAGCGAAGGGGCACGTGCATTCTCTGGGCACCTTACATGCTGGGTCTGTGCCACCAGCGTCATAAAGCAGAGAGAGGCACGCGGTTTTCTTTTTCGCCTTCCTCTTTTTTGCCCTAACTACTCAGTTTGGTGGGAAGCCGTTGAGGCCAAATCCCTGGGGACGAGTAGCCTGATCCCCTAGAATTCACCAGCTTGTGCTGCTTAATTTTACGACACCCACACCGGCCCCTCGGAGATCAGGACTGTGGGTCAGGAGCATAGCGCAGGAGATCTCTCTCCCCAAGTGGGGAGTTAGAACCCAGGGGGCCCCTGATGTCAAGAATGGGGACACTGAGCCGTCAGTCTTGCAGACCCTTAAGTCCCGTGTGCCTGGCTCTGTGCGATGCTGGCAGGAAGCAGGGCTGCTCATCAGGGACATTTGTTTAGGGTGATGGGTGCTCACCCGCGGAATACTCACGGAGGCCCCATTGGGTGTGCAGATCTGTGCAAGGTTTTTAGGGAGCACTTCGGCAATAGGCGATTAAAATGAAAACTTGGAAGAAAGGTTTATATACCTCAGTTAAATAACTGCCCTCCTAGGAACTCACCCTACAGAAGCAATGGCCGGGTTCTTAATAGGAGTGAAGGCCTGGAGCTCACCTAAATTCCCACCGGAGGACTGGTTACATGTGCCACAGGCCAGCCCTGGCAGGGGATGGGTGCCACTGTCGAACAGGTTGGGGGCAGGGGGAGGGGGTCAAAAGGAAGACTCCAGAAGTGATGTGCCTGGGTTGGTCTCGGGCTCACTGTTGGGGGGCAAGTTATTTAATGACTCAAAGCTTCAGCTTCTCCACTCACATAACATGGAGAGTTTACGTATGTACCTTCTGGGGCTGCATGAGCTTAAAACGAGCCGCTCCGTGAAAAAGGTTTAACGCAGAGCCTGGCCATACAGTCCGTGCCCAGTGCTGAGACTCTCATCCCCATTTCGTCTGTTTTGCTTCTCGTTTTCATGATCGTAGCTGCCTGGCACCCCACCCCACCCCACCCCACCCCACATAGATACATTTGTATTTATTTTTAACTCCCGGAATGTTGGTATTTTATCCTCCTTTATGCAGAAGATTTTATTCACAGCCAGGTTAGTTCCACGTTAAGCTGGCTCAGCCCCTGTGCCTTTTAATAAATGCAAAAGCGTTGTATGAGAAGGAACTAGGAAGCCCCTGGCCTTTGCGGGGGGGCACCTAGGTCTGGAGAGGCGTTTGCATTAAGTATCCCTATCATTTGAGTTTTATGTTCCAGTATTCAAAGATCGTAGCGCCTGGTGTGTGGATGAGCCGGCCGCTCCCAGCCTCCCAGCTACTTTGTGTCCCTATCCAAGTAGATTTGCAAACATCCACAGTAAGGTTCATTGTTGGTCAGCCACCCACGTGCCAGCGGGGCCATCTCTTTACCACCTTATTTGTATCTGCCCTTGCCTTTTGCTTCTTTCAGACTTCCCGGTCTGACCCTTCCCGTCCAACCACACACATCTGGTAGCACATTTGCTTTTATCATCCTGAAAGGTAGAGGTTTTAGCGTATTCAGAAGCCATAAAACATTAGTCACAGTTGAAACTATGTCATGTTTCGTCTTTTTGTGCATCTTTTTTGCCTATGAGTGTATGGGCTTCTAGGGATTAGAGAGGAAAACAGTACAGTTACTTCATATCATGTGTTCTTTTTCTAATGGGCTTCTGAATTTCTTTTTTTTTTTTAATTTTTTTTAATGCTTTTATTTATTTTTGAAGGAGAGAGCATGAGCAGGGGAGGAGCAGAGAGAGAGGGAGACATAGAATTTGAAGCAGGCTCCAGGCTCTAAGTGGTCATCCCAGAGCCCGATATGGGGCTCGAACTCACGAACTGTGAGATCGCGACCCAAGCCGAAGTCGGACGCTTAACCGACTGAGCTACCCAGGCGCCCCGTGGGCTTCCGAATTTCTAAGTGGTAGAAGCTGTTTTCGAACGGCTGAAGGTATATTTCAGACATCATCAACATCTGAGAAGCATTACTTGGCAGACTCTTTGAAAAGAGGACATATTCTAGGTCAGTTGATTTGGAACCTCCACTCTGCTGCTTACCAGCTATGTGAACTTGGGGTTGTCATGTGACATCCTGAGCCTCTGTTTCCTCGGCTTTTAAATGACAATGGCAATGAATGAGGTGCAGAGTTGCATGGACTGAGGTGACCACAGGAGGAAGACAGTTGTTTGCACAAGCTGCCAGGATCGGAGCACCTTCTAATGTTTGTTTATTGTTGAGAGAGAGAGAGACAGAGACAGAGCATGAGCAGCGGAGGGGCAGAGAGAGAGGGAGACACAGAATCCAAAGCAAACTCCGGGCTCTGAGGTGTCAGCACAGAGCCCGAAGTGGGGCTCGACCTCCCGAACCATGAGATCATGACCTGAGCTGAAGTTGGATGCTTAACCGACTGAGCCACCCTCGTGCCCCAGATCAGAGCACTTTCTATGTACCAGATGCTATGTTAAGCACATAGCCTTATTTCCTACAGTCTCTGACAGAAAGTCTGTGCATAGGTGTTATTCTCATGTAATAAATGAGACACGGAAGGGGCATGTAACTTGCCAGGGTCAGCCAAGTGGCCAACCCTGGCAGTCTGACATAACTATGCTCCCAGCCTCTTCAGGCTAATAAATGTAAAGGGCTAGCATAGGGCAGGAGTCGGCAAACTATGGCCCATGGGCCAAATCTGGCCCACCACTTGTTTTTCTAAATAAAGTTTTATTGGAACACAGCCATGGCCATTTATGTATGTATTGTCTATGGCTCCTTTTTGAGTACAGTAGCAGACTTGAGTGGTTGTGACCCAAAGCCTAAAATTTACCCTCTGGTCCTTTACAAAGAATGCTGGCCAGGCACAGAGTAACGTGTGATATGCAGGCGTTGATCACATACACGTTCAGAACAGGTTGGTGTTTGGGTCTCTGATGGAAACTGGATCCTGAGAGATGAAGAATTTTGCCATTCCCCTTTCTGACGACTTCTTGCTCTCGTTCTCATTCCAAGGAGGTTTGGGCTCAGGATCTGAACAAAGTCCGCGAGCGGATGACAAAGTTTATCGATGACACCCTGAGGGAGACCGCTGAGCCCTTCTTGTTTGTTGATGAGGTGAGTGGGCTTTCTGTCAACGTGGCTGGGCCTCTTCGATTGATGTCTGTGACGTCTGATGTTCCTTTTTTCCGGTTCTCTTCCCTTGGAGGGCTTTGCTGTGAGAGGTGCTTTTCTTCTAGGTTCTGAATTCTAGCCTTCTGTTGTGCTCATCCTAGTCCATTCGGCTGTGGAGCCTGGGTGGGTTCTTTGCTTCTCCCACTAGAGGGCATCTGCCGCCAGCCTGTGGCTAACAACCTAAGCACGGCCAGGAGATTCAAAGGTTGATGGGGCTTCTGCACCTGCCCCCTGCCCCGTGTGAAGCAGCAGGGGATGGACGGAGAGGAGGGTGGGATGGGGAAGGGGGGGGGTGCTCCTGCCTCGTGTAAGCTTGTGCCCAGGCAGCACAGTGTAGCACCCGTGTGACTCAACCTGATTTTGTTTTTAATTATTTTTTAACGTTTATTTTTTGAGACAGAGAGAGACACAGCATGAACGGGGGAGGGGCAGAGAGAGAGGGAGACACAGAATCGGAAACAGGCTCCAGGCTCCGAGCCATCAGCCCAGAGCCCGACGCGGGGCTCGAACTCACGGACCGTGAGATCATGACCTGAGCCGAAGTCGGACGCTCAACTGACTAACCCCCAATCTGATTTTTTTTTAAGGGGTGAGGAAACTTCCTGCCTGCTAGATGTTAGGATACTGGTGATGTTTTTTGGCGCTGGTTGGGTGCCGGGTTCACAAAAGTTCATGGTGTTATTACGCCTTAAAACTTCTGCGTGGGAAGCCTATACTCTTTTCGTATCAACTATTTTAGGATACACATTAAAAAGGAAAATACCACACAGGTCAGCGAAAACACGTGTCCATATATCCTGCCGAAGTCTGAGTGTCCTGCGTTACAAACTTGGGTAGGGGCACCTGGGTGACTCAGTTAAGTGCCCCGACTCTTGATTTTGGCTCAGGTCATGAACTCGTTCGTGAGTTTGAGCCCCACGTCAGGCTCTGCACTGACAGCACAAAGCCTGCTTGGGCTTCTCTCTCTCCTTCTCTGCCCCTCCTCTGCTCTCTGTCTTTTCCTCTCTCCCTCTTAAAGTTAATAAAGAAACAAAAAAAAAAAAAAAAAAAAAAAAAAAACTTGGGTACCTGAGGCCTGGAGACCATCTTCTCTGAGTTGATGTATCAGAGCCACCATTTCTCCGTTGTTGGCATAGACGGGAAAGATGCAGGCACCGTCGGTCCCCCTCATCGGGGTGATGATCTTGTCTCTGTGACTCGCCTAGTTCCTCACGTACCTGTTTTCGCGGGAGAACAGCATCTGGGACGAGAAGTACGACGTCGTGGACATACAGGACATGAACAACCCCTTGTCCCATTACTGGATCTCCTCCTCACATAACACGTGAGTTTCTTGGTGAGCCCGTGATGGGCCCGGCAGCCAAAGACAGTGTGGTGGGGTGCCGGTGCCCTGCTCTTGGAAGCACGTGGGAGTGGGCAGGGTGCAGGGCCACGTTGCTCAGACTGGAATAGACACAAGCTTCTGGAAGGGACATGGGAACACACCCCCCCTTTCCCAGTTGATATTTGCAATAATCGTGTTTTCTCTGTGGCCCTAAGAAGCAGGTTGGCAAAGCTGGTTTTCACGGTTTGGACATCTCCTAGTAGTCACAGCAGAGCAACTGAATTAGTTATTGAAGTGGTCCTGACTGGGTCTATACCCTGTGCTGGGCACTGGGGATACAGCATTGAAGAAAGAGGGAGCCCTCTCCTCATGTCCTTGGAGGGGGAAAAGGCCTCCTTTGATTTAAGGATGAACAGGAGTTGGTGAGAGACGAAGAGGTGGTGAGGCAAGAAGGAACAGCATGTCCAGGGGCATGAGGAATGGAGCGGGGTTTAAGACGAGACTCTAGAATCCAGGAGGGTGAATGATAAGAGAGCAGGACAGCGGTTGTGTTTGAGTGGAATCTGCCAGAGAGCAACACGTTCCAATGTTTGCAAGATTATCCTGATTGCAAAAGAGAGGGTAGACTGGAAGAAAGAAATGGATGTTGCACCGAAGTTCCAATATTTAATCTGCCTTGTAAGGTGAGAAAGTGAAAGTCTTGGGGCCTGGGCATCATGAGAGCTACAGGTTGGTACCTTTCCAAGGGTCGTGCCAGACAGGAGTCAGAGAGAAGGCATTTTGGGAAGGTAAAGTCTTTTTCAGGGGCAAAATGATTGCATGGTTCTCTCTTTCCCACCATGTCCATTGGCTTAGAGTGGTGAATTCTACCAAATCCAGAGGATAGTTAAGGAACGTGAACTCTTAAAAGGGTGGGGGGTGGATGTGGTGAGGAGGAGAGTGCATAAAACTCTGCTTTTTATTAAAATTTTTTAAATGTTTATTTGTTTTTGAGAGAGAGAGAGAGAGAAAAAGAATGGGTGGGGGAGGGGCAGAGACAGAGAGGGAGACACAGAATCCAAAGCAGGCTCCAGGCTCTGAGCTGTCAGCACCGAGCCCGACATGGGGCATGAACCCACAAACCACGAGATCATACCCTGAGCTGAAGTTGGACACTTAACCAACTGAGCCACCCAGGCGCCCCAAAATAGGCATTTTTATGTCAGTTTTGGTGGACAGAATTCAAAGTCTATTGAGTTCTAGCAGTGGTTGTTGAAGATCTGTGCTTGGCCTGGAGCCCTGAAACGAAAACAGTGGCCCAGCATTGGACTGAGGGCCTAGTGGACACCATAGCGGGGGCGGGTATGAATCGATGGCCATATGTCCGTTTCATTCCTGATACACTTTGACCGAGTGCTTCTCCAAAGAACACACAGCCTCGCCCCTTCCCTTGGATTGCCAAGGTGGCTCCTGTCCACATCCTGCGATTGTGGCCTGAGCCTAAGGCTCGTGACTGGTGTGGCCACACGATTGCATGTGTCTGGCCCAGATCCCGACCGCCGATCTTTCTAGACAGAGTTGAGGATGTTGGGCACCTGGGCTGAGAAGTTCCCCAGGACTCCCCGAGGTGCGGGCCTGTCCCCACCCGGCCGCCGCCTCCCGTCCCTCAGGTACCTCACCGGTGACCAGCTGCGGAGTGAGTCGTCCACGGAGGCATACATCCGCTGCCTGCGCATGGGCTGTCGCTGCATCGAGCGTGAGTGCCCTTTTCCTGGTGCAGGTGATGCTGCTGCTGAACTGCAGCCTGCCGTGGGGCTGCTTGTCGCCTTTCTTGTCCGAAAAGCCTGAGTCGTGGGGATGAGTGGGGCAGGCCAAGGGAGAGCCCAGGTGCTCATAGCATCTGGGTGGGAGATGTGGCCTCCAACAGCCAGGGAGGGACCTTTCCCCAGAGGGTTTCCCCCCAGGGCAAGCGGTGGTGTTGAGCCTGGCTGGGTTGGAGTCAGAAACCCTTGGGCAACAGATCTGGGCATCTGATGCAGCGGCAGGGCTGGGGGAGGCCAGTACCTAAGCTTTGTTAATGTTCCTCTCCTCCTCCAGCTTCCTTCTGGGCTGTTTTAATTTATTTTTTATTTATTTTAATTCATTTTTATAATAATTATTTATTTTTGAGAGAAAGAGAGAGAGAGAGAGAGAGAGAGCTGGGGAGGGGCAGAGAGAGAGGGAGACACCGAATCGGAAGCAGGCTCCAGGCTCTGACCTGTCAGCCTGGAGCCCGACGCGGGGCTCGAACCCACCAACCGTGAGGTCATGACCTGAGCCCAAGTTGAACGCTCAACCGACTGAGCCACCCAGGTGCCCCGCCCCCTCTTCTGAGCTGCTTTTGGAGGAAGGCTAGAGCCCTCTGTGTTTCGCAGCTGGCCCAGCCATGGGTACCACCCAGGATGTTCTTTTCATAGCTGGTCACAGACACCCCGACATAGATGATCCAGGCCCTTAGAGACGTCCAGCCGCTTCTCCTTTCTCAGCCCTCACCCCCCCTGGCCTGACTGTACCACCACTGGCCCGCAGGTGCATTGGGCTGAGAAAGGGCACAGAGAACTGACTTAGGCTCCGATTTTATCACAAACACTCACCGTGGCATCAGACTTTAATGGCAGTTGTTCCTGTAGACAGTTGCCTAAGTGTATACCACCCTGCCTTCCAGGAAAAAGCAAACGTGAAAAAAGCTATCAGCTCCTACTTCCTCTGGGGGTTGAAAATAGAGGGGCTGTTCACCTTTTCTGTTGGGATGTTTTACCAGAACTTTAAAAAAATAAATGTCTCCTTGTTCAGTATTACTTCCACTAGCAGAAAAAGCAAGCCAAGTGAAATAAGAAAAAAAAAAAAATCCCACGTTATAAATATCTTCTTTAAAAAGAAACATTTAAACTAGTTTCTTTTGGACAAATGTGTCGCATTACAAAGGGACCTTTATTTATTTTTTTAAGTTTATTTAACTTTATTTTGAGAGAGAAACAAACACACAGCGTTACTGGGGGAGGGGAGGGGGGCGCGGGTAGAGACAGAATCCCAAGCAGGGTCTGCCCTGTCAGCACAGAACCTGAACAGGGGCTCAGTCTCACAGACTGGGAGATCATGACCTGGGCCGAAATCAAGAGTCTCGTGCTTAATCGATTAATCCACCCAGGCGTCCCAGTGAAGTTTATTTACTTTGGAAGAGAGAGAGAGACTGAGAGAGAGAGAGAATCCCAATCAGGGTCTGCCCTGTCAGTGCAGAGCCTGATGCAGGGCTCGAACTCATGTACCTGTGAGATCATGACCTGGCCTAAATCAAGGGTCAGGTGCTTAACCAACTGAACCACCCCAAAACCCCTACAAAGAGACCCTTAATCGAGCAACCCAGATCTTCCTGTAACTGCACGGGTAATGCATGCACACAGGTAACGTGGGTCCTCACGTTGCCGGTCCCTGAAGGGAATTTTTGGGTGTGGCCCCCCGTGTCGTAGGATCTGAGCCACGTGGGGGCCGCGGCCAACCTCACAGCTGCCCCCCCCTGCAGCGCGCCTGCCGTCAGTGGACTCTCGAGGCGGAGAGTGACAGGCAGGTGTTGAGGCTGCACGTCTGTTCCCTCAGTGGACTGCTGGGACGGGCCCGATGGGAAGCCCATCATCTACCACGGCTGGACGCGGACCACCAAGATCAAGTTTGATGACGTCGTGCAGGCCATCAAAGACCATGCCTTTGTCACCTCAAGGTTTGTGGGCTTGATTTGCCGGTAGTTCATCTTTAAGAGACAGGTGGACAGACGCCCCTTCCTGCCCCCTCCCCGCCCTCCCACATCCGACACACGCACAGATAACACATCCGCCAGCCCGGTCTCCATCCTGGCTGGTCGCTGCCAATGTCTTCCACTGGGTGTTGGCGCCCCCTGCAGGCCCAAAGTGCAAGTCCCTCCCTGGTTCTAGAGCCTGGAGGAGGCTAGGGCTGGGACTCGAGTGACCTCTGCTGCCCCCCCCACCCCCCACTCTCCGCCAGCCTATTGAGCTGAGCTGGCTCCTGCCGCCCGCAGCTTCCCGGTGATCCTGTCCATCGAAGAGCACTGCTGTGTGGAGCAGCAGCGCCACATGGCCAGGGTGTTCAAGGAGGTGTTTGGCGACCTGCTGTTGACAAAGCCCACGGAGGCCAGTGCTGACCAGCTGCCCTCGCCCAGCCAGCTGCGGGAGAAGATCATCATCAAGGCAGGTGACCTCGGGTGCTGTCGTGCATTCAGGAGAGCCCGTGGCTCAGAGCACAGGCTCCTGGTCCCACCAGCTCCCCTTACTGTCTCTGTGAGTGACACTGGGCAAAGCCATTTAACCTCTCGGTGCCACTGTGTCCTCACCAGTCTCGGGAGGTTCATAAGAGAACCAACTGCGTTGGCCGTGAGCGTCCATTGAGAAAATGTGCGCACAGTCCTTAGGACTGGCCCCTGGGCCGTAGCAGGTGCCACGTAAGCGTTCACTGTGGTTCGTCCGTTCTTGGGGCAGACCTCCACCGCACCCGTGGTGGAGTCAGGTCTCTGTGCTGGGGGTGTTCCAGTGACCCAGACTCCCTTCTTGACTTCGGGAGCTCCCATTCCAGCGTGTGAGATGGACTGGAGGTGGACAGTTGCCCCAAAAGGCTGCGTGCGCTAACGGGACGAAGAGGGTGGTTTGCCAAGTGCTGCGGGGAGAGAGGAGGGACCAGCCTTGTCTGAGAGTGCAGGGGTGCCGGGGAGAGGGGTGATGTTTGGGGGTCTGTATTCCTCGGACAAAGAAACCAGATACACAGTGGCTTAAAGCCCGGGAGAGACCATTTCTTCCTAAGCTGAGGGAGAGTGTTCTAGAAGGTTGAGCTGTGGCCCAGAAGGCTTTCCAGGGACCCAGCATTCTCTTTTCGTTCTCCAGTCTCCCAGGGAAAACTGGTTTTCAGCTGGGGTTCTATCGATGCCCAGCGAATCTGCAGTTAGAATTAGGGTTGGGGTAGCATGTGAACTTCGGGGAACAATGTTGCCTCTTTATTTTTATTAACCTGTAAGTAAAACCAAAGGTTTCCTTTCATTACGAATATTGCCAACAAGCCACTTGGGGCTTTGTCACCAGCAGAAATCACAGATGTTTTCATATCGTGTTTACTGTTGTCGCAAATATCTGAAAATAATGCTGTGCTCATCACTACTCTGAAATTGTGGTAGTTAATAGATTTGACTCTAGATCTTAAGATATTAATAAAGAAGTACATCTATTTATATTACAAATATTCAGTATCTTAACTGTATTTCAGTATAGTGTCTCTTATAATTGTACGTATTATAAATGTCTATTCTGAGAAAGGGATTCAGAGTCTTTCCCAGGCTTCAAAGGAGGTCCCTGGCACAGAAATGGTGAAGGCTATGCCCTGGGGTGCTGTCCTTGTGTGCGGTTGGTGCTGGGTTGTAGGCCTACCTGAGCTCCAGCTCATAGGAGGGGCAGTGTGAGCACGTCCAGGGTCCGCGACTCCTGCCAAACAAGCAGAATGTCCGTTAGGTATGTCCGGCCTGTTCTGTCCTCTGTGTGAGAATTTAGTCACATGTCCACACCTCCTGCCAAGGACGATGGATGTGAGGTCTCTACCTGGATGGCCCTTGGCAGGAGGAGGGGGATGGATTTTGTTGACAAGCAGCAGGTTCGTATGGCAGGATGGACAGGTGTTAACCAGGCGGAGAGAAGGCTGTGCCCTCAGGGTGTGGGAGTAACCTCCATAAACACGTGGCACATTTCCTAGATCGTCACTGGACCACCAAGATGTACTGGGAACTGGGAACAATGCCTGTGTGCCAGGAGGTCGCGGTGTAGTGGGAAGACCGAAGCGTTAACAGAGGGGTACCAAACAGTGCGAGGGGGCTTTCGCCGAGGTTCGTGCAGAGGAAGGGATGTCCGTGCCCTTGGTGTAAAAGCAGCAGCATCTGAGAGGATCTGGCTAAGACCTGGGGCACTTTTCACTGAGATACTTAAGGAAGCTTCCAGCATAGGGAAGGCAGGACTAGAGGCCAAGGGAGCTCGGCTGGGAAGGGTCCACGGCTTCTCAGGCCTCCATCTGCAAATCTGCATTTCTATATAGCTTCACTTTCTTGGGACCACTCTCTGTGTGTCCCCAGGGATTTCCTGGCTCTTGTTTTCTGATGTGGAGCCGTGAAGGCCCCTTTCAGAGCACACATTGCCTACCTGTGGCACTGGGTGGCTCACTCCTTTGTTTCAGGAAAGAGGGAGGAATAGCATTTGTGAGGCGTTCCTGGTATGTCACTCACTGGGCGAGGCATGGCATGAAATACTCTTCAGTCTCCTACAGCCCTGCGATCCCAGGCCCCAGGGTCACTTTCCACATGGGGACACTGAGGTTGAAAAGGTGGCTTAGCTGAGATTATGGTACTTTGAAAAGTTGCACCTTTTTAGAAGTATCTTTCGCACCCACTGGCTTACAGGACCCAGCAGGGGCTGTCATTATCCCCATTTCACAGGGGACGTTACTGAGACCGAGACAGGTTGTCACACAGCCGAGGTCACGCAGCTAGTAAGGCTCTGAATTCAAGCCCCTGTCTGATGCCCAGCCCTGAGCTTCCTCCAGAATCTGGGATTTCTAAGTACCTGCCTGGGGTGGGCATCAGTACTTACCTGGATGAAGGTGGTTGTAGTCACTGTCTTCAGAGAGCACTGGCTCAGAGAAGTGCAGCCACCTGCCCAGGGTCACACAGCTGATAAAGCAGCAGGAGTGCTGTGTGCACTTAGGTCTTAAATCTGCATCTCCAGCGTGCAGTCCTCTGCCCTGCACAGCCCGGACCCTGGACTGGCTGTTGCTGCCTTCCCTCTGTGTGCCGGAGAAGGTGGGGGGTGCACGTGGTATCACTGATCTACTGAATGTTTATCCAGCACTTACTACCTGCTGAGCTACCCCAGGAGATTCAAAACCAAGTCCCGCCCTCACGGGACTTGTATTTTAGCAGGAAAGACAGAAGACAAAGATAGGCATAAAGATACACAAAGGGCCGAGAGTATGGAAAATAATTCCCAGTGGTCAGATGGTGACAGGGATGGGAAGGAGAGCGGGGGCTCTGTGTAGACCACCCGGTCCAGGAAAGCGCACCTGAGGAGGTGACACTGAGCACAGAGCTAAAGTGAGAGACGAGCCAGGCAGAGAGACCAGGCAGTGCAAAGGCCCTGAGGCGCATGCTGCAGATAGATGCTTCCTGGCCGGCTGATGTGAGTGAACGCTTATTGGCTCGGAGATCCCAAACCTGGGTCTCGAGGCAGAGAGGCTATGTGTATTTTTTCCCCTCAGCATAAGAAGCTGGGCCCCCGAGGCGATGTGGATGTCAACGTGGAAGATAAGAAAGATGAGCACAAGCAACAGGGTGAACTGTACATGTGGGATTCCATTGACCAGGTGGGTGTCCTTGCACTCCTTCTCAGAGCCTTGAGTGCATCCGAGGTCTACTAGAGAACTCTGAGAGTCTTCCTGTCTTCTTTGCATTTTGACCTATTTTTTTTAATGGTTTACTTCAAAATAATTTTATATTCCACCTAACGTATTGGGTATTTACACACACACATATACAAGGATGTTTTACATACTCTTCACTTAGCTTCCCCAAATACTAACAGTCTCCATAACTTAGAGGATAATTATTGGAAGCAGGAAATGGACATTGGTACAATAATAATTTATGGACCTTGTTCCAGTTTTACCAGTTTGTCCACTGACATCCTTTCTGTGGTCCAGGGTTCAGTTCAGGATGCAACAGTGCATTTACTTGTCCTAACTCCTTAGTATCCTTCCGTCTGGGACACTCCCACTGGAAACCTTATTTTGGTGAGAGTAATGCATTTTGAGTGTAAGGCCACTTCCCACATCCCATAACCTAACATGCGAATCCACTTGAGTATGTTTTGATATGTCTCTTCTCACATCCTAGAAATATTAAAAATTGTTAACGTTAAAATAAAGAATTAAGGGGCGCCTGGGTGGCTCAGTCGGTTAAGCGTCCGACTTCAGCTCAGGTCACGATCTCGCAGTCCGTGAGTTCGAGCCCCGCGTCGGGCTCTGGGCTGATGGCTCAGAGCCTGGAGCCTGCTTCTGATTCTGTGTCTCCCTCTCTCTCTGCCCCTCCCCTGTTCATGCTCTGTCTCTCTCTGTCTCAAAAATAAATAAACGTTAAAAAAAAATTTTTTTTTTTAAATAAAAATAAATAAATAAATAAAGAATTAAGTCACAGATGTGGAAGAGCCTCTAGACAAACTGGCTAAGAAATCCTGAAAGTCGTAAAAAGTGGGTGTAATGGAAAAAAACAGTCATGAGACCCAAAAAACAATCCCATCATTCGTAATAGTCTTCAAATTAAATACGAACTAGAAATCTGATGCCAAGTTGTACTTACCCTTAGACGCACTGAATAAAAAAGTCCTGAAAATGCCAAAGGAACCCCAAAATCAATAGATGTTTTAAAAGAAATGTCTCGAAGGGGATCGAATTCCATGAAACCACCACAAACGTCTATGAAAGTGGGAACGGCGCATCCCAGGGCAGGGGCTCTGGGCCCCAGAGTGGATGGGGCCAAGAATGAGGGTGAGAGCTAATGCTGGTTTTCCCTTCTAGAAATGGACCCGGCACTACTGTGCCATCGCTGATGCCAAGCTGTCGTTCAGCGATGACATTGAGCAGACTGCAGAGGAGGAGCTGCCCCAGGTAGGGGAGACCCCCTAACTGGTCTTCTCCCCTGGCCCACAGGCCTGGACATCCTCAGCCTAACCGGCTTCCTCTTTGGGTACCAAGGCTGCCTGGCTCTTCTCTGATTGGGTGGCTGGCCCAGGTTCTCAACCAATGAGGTTCAAGGGTTTTTCCTGCTCTCAGAAGGGCCTGATTGGCCTGTGTTCTTGGCAGGAGGATATTGGGATGTTCTGTCCAGCCCCACCCCCAGCCTGGTTCCTAGCTTCCCTGCCCTCTGTCCTTGGGCTGCTGGCCATCCTTGGTACTCCCAGGATGCAGCTCCCAGGGCATTATGGCTTTCAGATTTCTTGTGCAATAGAGTTGAAACCTGTACTGGGGTCCCCTTAGCCCATGTCTCAGGACTCCAGGCAGCCACCACCAGTGGTGACAAGAGAGGGAAGGCAATGAGAGCCATTTCCCCAGACCTCTTGGGTGGTGGGCAAGCTGATGCCAGCCTGTCTGCTTACCAGTCCCCTGAGTCAGCATGTGCAGAGGGACCAGTCTGGCCATGCCGGGGGTCTTTCGGGTCCAGATTTTCAGAAACTCCTCCTCCCTTTGTGGCCCAGGATATACCCCCCACGGAGCTGCATTTTGGGGAGGAGTGGTTCCACAAGAAGGTGGAGAAGAGAACAAATGCCGAGAAGCTGCTTCAGGAATACTGTGCCGAGACGGGGGGCAAAGATGGGACCTTCTTGGTGCGGGAGAGCAAGACCTTCCCCAACGACTACACCCTGTCCTTCTGGTAGGGGCATACCGCCTTCCCCTTGCAGCTGGCCAGACGGGGGGCCATGTGGGGAGCTGTGCGAGCTCAGCCAGGGCCTGGAAGCCCAGACGTCGCTTAGGGAGCTGTGCAGGGCAGGGGTGGGCCAAGGCAGGTGAGGCCCAAAAAACTTAGCAATCAAGATTAGTGGTATTTCGGGGCACCCGGTTGGCTCAGTCAGTGGAGAATGTGACTCTTGATCCCAGGGTTGTGAGTTCGAGCCCCACATCGGGCGTAGAGATGATTTAAGAATAAAATCTTTTTAAAAAGATTAGTAGTATTTCAATGCAATATTTTTAAAAAATCTGAAGTAATGAAAAATCCGCGATGAACAAAATATCGTCAACATTTTAAGACACTTAAGACGATGTGGTCTCACTCATGCCACCCCCACCCACCCCAGTCCCGGTCCTAAAGCAGGTGGCTTTAGGCACATCACTCAGCCTCCTGGAATCTGTGTTGCCTTGTCCCTAAAATAGAGACCTGAAAGGCGGTTTATGGTGCCATCATGAGCTTTCTCATTCACTCACTCACTACATTCATTCATTAACTCATTCACTGGAGTCTTGCTTCATGCTAGGTGCAGCCATCAGATAGACGGCAAGGTGGGGGGGTCCCTGTCCTGATGGAGATTAGAGTCTGGTTGGGGAGATGCACAATGAAAAAGGAATCGATGGTCTATAACTGTGATAACTGCAATGAGAAAAAGGCAAGATGTTACCAGAGTCTGTACAAGAGGGACCTGACGTAATGTTGGGCATGGGAGCAATCAGGGAAGACTTCCTGAAAGAAGGGCTGTGTAAACGGAGACCCAAAGGGTACAGATGATTACAATGTACTGACAATAGTGATAGCTAACACCTGCATGCCAGGCGGCCTTCCAGGCACATTTTGTGCGTGAGCTTGTTCAGTCCTCGGGATGGCTCAGTGAGGACTGAGCATATAAGGAGGAGAATGTGGAGTCCCAGAGAGGACAAGGCTCTTGTTCAAGGTCACTTAGCACATAAGTGGCAGCATCAGGGTTTATACCTAGGCCATCTGGCTCCAGAGTGGGAGTCTTATAGGTAAAAGTGTTAGAGGAAGTAGGTAGAATGTTCTGGAATCCAGGCTAAAAGACCAGTCTGTGCTAAAGCCCAAGCATGTCCTAAGAGCACAGGGAGACCTGAGTGGCCACATGTAGGGTCTACCCCTCAGTGTCCCTGGCCGCAGTTCTGGCCCTACCCCCTCCACCCCCCCGTGTTCGTTGCCGCCCGGGGTGCCGGAACGGCCAGTCGGTCTGGCCTCGGCCCTGAAGTTGTCCTTCTCCTTGCAGGCGGTCCGGCCGGGTCCAGCACTGCCGGATCCGCTCCGTCATGGAGGGCGGGACCATGAAGTACTTCCTGACTGACAACATCATGTTCACCAGCATCTATGACCTCATCCAGCACTACCGTGAGACGCACCTGCGCTGTGCCGAGTTCGAGCTCCGGCTCACCGACCCCGTGCCCAACCCCAACCCCCACGAGTCAAAGCCGTACGTGTGCTCAATGCTGTCGGGACAGCAGAGCTCAGGCGTCCACCCACAGGTTTAGTGGGTGCAGACACCCTTGCGGGTTATGTTCGCGCATCAGATTAGCCAGGCTTGTGGGTGTGCCGGGGCCCAAATCCCCACGAGGCCCCTCACCAGGGTGCCCGGGATCTCCCCGGGATGGCCACAGTTGCAGACCCCTACTCCGCCTTACTTTTGCCCTGTCCTCTCCGTCCCTCTGCCTCTTTCCCTGCCTCCATACCACTATCTTCACAGTCCTGAGCTCTTGGACTTGGATTTTCAGAGGTGAATTTTGGCCCGGTGATAATCTTTGTGCTTGTCAAAGCTCATTCCCGTTCATTGTGAAAGTGAACAAGAAAAACGTAATTGTAAAGATTTTCCCTTCGTTTTTTTTTTTTTTAATCTAGTAAAATGAATAGGAGTTATGCTTTCTGAAGGGCTAACCAATTTTGAAAACCAGAAAAATATTTTTAAGCAGAAGGCTGCTAAAATGTACGTTTCTGAGAAGCCTTGTAACTTACAGCCGCTTGCTTTCTTTGGTCTATATTCATATAGACTGCCTATTCAAATTGGCTTTTTCTTATCTTTAAAAGCATCCAAAGACCAACCAACCAGACAGACCTTTTGAAAACTCAATTCCCTGTGTTCTCTGCCTCCAATTTTCTGAGATTCTCTGCTGTGACTGATGCTGGCACTGAGTCAGGCCGATGGGGGGTGGGGGGCGAGGGGGTACAGTTCATTTATTCTCTCATGCTCCAAGCAGACCTCCGTTATGAGTGTTTTACCCAAGCTACATGTTGGTGGTCTTTGAAAAAATTGCTGTTTTGAGTGATGTGTTGGGGTGGGGAGGCCCACTGTGTAATTTCCGCCGTGTTTTCTGGGGCCGTATGCCAGGCCTCCTCACGGCTCATTGCGTCCTCCGCTGTGCGTGGCCCTCTCACTTGGTCCCCTTCCTGTGCCACAGGTGGTACTATGATGGCCTGAGCCGCGGGGAAGCAGAGGACATGCTGATGAGAGTTCCCCGGGACGGGGCCTTCCTGATCCGGAGGCGGGAAGGTACCGACTCCTACGCCATCACCTTCAGGTGAGTGGGCGGGCTGCAGCCTTCTGGGAAGGACAGGAGCGGAGAGCGAAGGGGGTGCTGCGGCTGGCGGTTTACCTCCGCGTCCGCTCCCAGAGGGTCAGCGGGGAGGACAGCAGTGATAGCAAAAGCGGCCTGTGCTCACAGGAGCACGCAGCGTGCTGGCACAGGTCTGTGTTCTTGAGAGTAGCACGTGTTACATTAACTCACTTCATCTTCCGGCAGTTGGAGGACTTGGGTCGTTATTTTTCACAGGAGGACGCTGAGGCACAGAGAGGTGAATAAGTAACTTGCAGAAACGTGCAGGCAGGAAGGGCGGTGGAGCTGGGATCTGAACCCAGACAGCCCTGGCAGGCCCAGATCGGTGACGGTGTAGACAGGATTTCCTCCCATCTGCACTCGCCACCCAGCGCTGCCGGTGGAAAGGCCTTAGGGACCAAGCGTCCATAGGACGGTGGTTCTCGGCTTGAATTCCACCCCAAGACGCCGGATTCCTCCAATTTCCACCAGTGACAGCGTTGGGAGGGTTTCAGACCCATTTCCTACTGTCCCTCCATCTCCCCTACCACGGTGTATTCTCAGCGTAGGGCCTAACTAACATTCCAGACGCTGGGTTGCCATGAACACTTCCTCTGATTGAGTCTTTCGCTTACCCCATGAGGGGTAGGTCCCAGACTTCAAATAAGAAAATGGGAGGCCCAGAGAGGTTGAGCAACCTGTCTACAGCCACACAGGCTAGTCCTGGGCTGAGGCAGAATTTCAGACTTGGGCCCCTCCGTGTCCACAGCCTGCTGTTTTCGCTGTGAGGTCTGAAGCAAGAGGCTCGTGGCCCAAACTGGGCCTATGGATGTTTTTCTCAGCCTACACAGTTACGTGAAACCCTGAGAAATTTCACTTGAAGATTTAGGTTCCTTCGTGTGAAAAGCGGGAGGCAGTGGTAGCTGTTGCCACGGGGCGATGCTGGTTACCAGCTAGCTGCACGGAGGGGCCCTGGTGTGGCCAGGCTGCTCCTGTTCCTTCCATTCCTGTTGCCCTGGCCCCTGTGCCGCGGTTGCCCCCCCAGGCTGCCCCCTGGGCATTTGGAGCTGCCTCCTTCTCCCCCGTCACTGATGACTTCTTGGGCGAGCGGATGGCGGTGGCAGTGGAGGTCATTATCGTGGCCATTTGCCGAGGATCCACCGCGTGCCAAGAATCTACCAGAGTCTGCTCCGGCCAGAGTGACTCTCCTATGCTTTGTGCCAACACAAAAAGTGGGGTTAATTGGCGACTAGTGGAGATGCTCGAGAGGCGAAGCTGGCTTCCAACAGGCCTGGGTCCGTGTCTCCCCTGCAGTTCTTGGGATGCTATCTCTTGGCTTCACGTTGGTTGCCAGGACGGTGTCCAGCAGAAAAGACGAGTCCTGTGATGTATAAAGTCCCCCTGGCCCCTGCTTGAGCTGGGTGTCATGGTTCTCTGATTGGGCACCTTCAAGCTGGCCCGGGGGGTGGGGGGCGGTTGGAGTCACTTCATTGGATGAAGGTGGGCTGGTGGTACCAGGGCGGTACCCTGAAAGCTGGAGTTTGGAACTTTTAGGGGTTAGCACAGGTTCTGTGAGCACCTACTATGTGCCAGGCTGTGAGCGGGGCTGCAAGAATACAGAAGTGATAAAAACCGCGTGGTCCTTGCTCTCATGAGCCCAGCGGTCTGCGGCGAATGAGCGACCTCCTGTCGGTCACGAGCGTTTCTTTCTTTTGAGCGATTCCCTCTTATTTAGCATTGCCTTGCCGCTAGCGGTGGTCAGTGCGTGCTGGCTGAGTGAGCTGGTGATGAGGGCTTTGTGTCTCAAAGAGGAGAGGAAGGGAAGGCGGTTTCCATCATGCTGGAATGGTGAACGTCCCTGGTCTCCACCCACCGCGTGCCTGTGGGGGACGCTCCGTCACCGCAGTAGTCAAAAATGACCTCCCCCCACCGCCCAGACTCTTCGAAACTCACTCTGGTCAGGCTGTGGGGTGGGTGTCACTGTCCCTCACTGGCAAGTGTCGCCTGCAGCAGGAGAATCGGGCACAGAAACGCGTTGCTGTCGTACTGTGTGGTGAGTGCCACAGACGGTGGTCGGGCAGGTGGCCCAGGGCAAGCAGGAGCTCTTGGGGGACCAAAGGGGGATGTGCTCCATGCAGAGGGAGAACAGAGGGCTGGAGCAAATTTCCTTCCCTCTCCCCTCTGCCCAATATCTGCAGAATGCCTCTCCTGGGTCTGGTGCTGGTCTGAGCTCTGAGAACCCAGGCTGAACTTGGGGCTAGATCTCTACAGGAGAGGACGCGCGTCCTCACAGAGAGATGCGCTCTAGGTGTGATCGGGGCAGGTGTACCTCTGTGGGACATGGGAGCAGGGGCTTCTTGGCGGAGCTAAGACCTCAGGCCACGGTGACCCCTGGTTTGTAGCAACCAGGTGACTGGAAAGTGCCGTTCACACTCAGCCCTGTTCCTGTCTCCCTTTTTGATTCTTCTCTTGCCGGAGAAGCTCATTTTGACTTGACTTTGGTTATATTTTCCTAACCGTTCACTCATTGAGTACCCTCGGAGTGCTGGGCACATTGCAAAGGGCTCACCCTGGGTTATCTGTCAGACACGGTCCTGACACGTGCCGTGACACAGGAACTGTGGGTCCCCAGCACCGTGGAGGACGAAACTGAGGTTCAGACAGGTTACCTGAGGAAGGAACCAGAACCTGACCCATACTCTTCACCTCAGCATCCTGGAGCCTTCCTGCCCTAGGGGGCTTTTGTAAAAAGTTAAAAAAAAATTTGTTCTTAACGCTTATTTTTGAGAAGGAGCACAAGCAGGGGAGGGGCAGAGCAAGAGAGGGACACAGAATCTGAGGCAGGCTCCAGGCTCTGAGCTGTCAGCCTAAAGCCCAACATGGGGCTCGAACCCACGCACCGTGAGATCATGACCTGAGCCAAAGTCAGACACTTAATTGACTGACCCTCCCAGGCAACCCCAAAAGTTTAAAATTTTTTATTAAATAAATATATTCTTATTTATTTATTTATTTATTTATTTATGTTTTCATTTTATTTTTGAGATAGAAAACGAACAAGTGGGGGAGGGGCAGAGAGAGAGGGAGACAGAATCGGAAGCAGGCTCTGAGCTGTCAGCACAGAGCCTGTTGCAGGGCTCGAACTCACGCACTGTGAGATCATGACGTGAACTGAAGTCAGATGCTCAACCAACTGAGCCACCCAGGCGCTGCTATATAAATACATTCTCTAAAAAAAATTAAGGGGTGTCTGGGTGGCTCAGTTGGTTGAGTGTCTGACTTCAGCTCAGGTCATGCTCATGCAGTTCACAAGTTCAAGCCCCACATCGGGCCCTATGCTGACAGCTCAGAGCCTGAAGCCTGCTTCAGATTCTGTGTCCCTCTCTCGCTCTGCCCCTCCCCTACTTGCACTCTTTCTCAAAAATAAATATTAAAAAAATAATAAAAAATTAAGATATTGCAGTGAAGGCTAAACCCCCTGTGGTCCTTCTCATCTGGGTCCTTGTCCTGTAAGAAAACACACTTTCTTAACTGTTATCATGTGTGGACTTAAAAAAAAAATTTCCTCCATGGACACGTACCTATGGAAAATACATCGTATTCCCTTCCATTTTTAAAAAATACAGATAGGATCATAGTATAGCTTCATCTTGCAACTTTTTAATAAAATACTCCTGCAACTATTCTGCCACTGAGGCAGAAGTCTTAGAGCATTTTTTTTTTACAAGACTTACTGAATTAGTGGCTTCACAGGATGTGTTTTTTTAAAACAATGAAAACATAAGGTGCAAAATCTTAAAAGATAAGTAGCTCGCCCATAGTAGTTATGCCTTTAGAACGTTTTGACAAGATGCTTTGGGCTGTAAAGTTGAGATCAGAACTTATTTTCCTAAAGGCTTCTGTTCTTGCTGATAAAAGCTGGTAAGACCGAAGATTGTTGTCCATTTTGGATTTTTCTGACCTCATGTTTCAACTGGGTGAGGCGATAAAAGACTTGTTTTCCTTTTGGGGAAAAACAAAACAAAACAAAACACCTCATCGTTCCAGTAGTTGGAGCACTGAAGATAAGGTTGAAGGATTTGGGCCTCAAATCCCAGAGTTCTAGAGTAGAGATCAGCAAACATTTCCTGTAAAGGACGAGAGGATTTTAGGCCCTGTGAGCCGCGTGGTCGCTACCCCAGCTCCTGTCAGCTCGGCCACTGTAGAGTGAAAACAGCCCCAGGCCGTATGTAAACGGATGAACGGGGGGGGGGGGGGGGGGGGGGGGGGGCCGTGTTTCAATAAAACTTTATTTACAAAAGTGAGGGCAGCAGTGGGGCAGGTGGGTGTGTGTGGTATGTGGGCCAGATTTGGCCTTGGGGCCATTGTTTGCTAACCCTGCTCTAGACACCAGGACCTTCCCAAAGTCAAGTCCTGTAATTGGGGAGGAGGGGGCAGACGAGAGGAACTAGCAGTATCTCTTGTGAGGCACAGGTTCTTCTTGTGTTTCTCTGTTGAAAAGATCCGTGTGCTTCACAGGACTGCCGCACCCTGTTTATTTCTCTGGTTCCCTGAGGATGGACACGCAGGTTGTTGCTAGTTAGCAGGGCCGCGTAACAATTGTCTGGTGTTGCGGATTTCGGCGCCTCAGCTCCCTGCCGTCTTCCCTCTCCAGGGCCAGGGGCAAAGTAAAGCATTGCCGCATCCATCGGGACGGCCGGCACTTTGTGCTGGGGACCTCTGCCTACTTCGAGAGCCTCGTCGAGCTGGTCAGTTACTACGAGAAGCACGCGCTCTACCGGAAGATGCGGCTGCGCTATCCCGTGACGCCTGAGCTGCTGGAGCGCTACAATATGGTAGGCGCCCACCTCCCCCGTGATGTGGCGCCGTGTCTATTCAGCAGACCCTTGTCGAGCGCTTCTCACGTGTCCAGGAACCGCCCTAGGTCCTGGGGACAGAGACCCTGCCCTCATGCTGCGTACGGTCTAGTGGGGCGGGAACCAGATAATAAGGGAGACGAAGAAGACACATCACGTATCAGGTGGCCGCCGGTGCTGTAGAGAAAAACTGGGCAGGTGGAGAAGTGGATACAGAGTGACGGGGAAGGCGCTGCGGTGCGAAGAGGGTGCTCTGGAAAGAGGTCATTGAGAAGGAGTCATTTGAGCAGATGCCAGAGTTGGTGAAGGAGTGAGCCGTGCCGCTATGGGAAGGACCTGTGCGAGTGCAAAGGTCCTGAGGTGAGGGCGTGACTGGAGGCACAGAGAAGCAGCCAGTGTGGCCGGAATTGAGTGAGCCAGAGTGGGACGAGAATTAAGGAAGGATGGGGCTTATGGGGGACTGCATGGTGCGGGGCTGGGTTGGCCCCTGTGAGACACCGGCTTTTGTTCTGAGTGGAGAACGGACCTGATCAGAAGACCATGTCTCTGTTCTTGTCACGTGGATTCAGTAATGTATTGAGGAGAGATTTAGGATACAGCCACCACGAGCCAGGACTGGTCCAAGCTACTGGGAGTGTGGGGAACAAAAGTCTGCCTCGGGAGATTTAGGTTCAGGACAGGCCTGCAGGCACGTGCAGAAAATGTCCCCGGCAGCGTGGATTGCAGTGAGGCAGATACAGTGAGGTTGGGTGCTGCTTTGGGTTGAGCCGGAGAGCTCAGAAAAGGTTTCCTTGAGAGGCTTAAAACACGAGCCCAAACCTGACAGGGAGTGACTGGGCCATGGGGCGCTACGGAGGAAGCCAGTTCCAGGTCGAGGGAGCAGCCACGGCACAAGCCCTGGGGTGACCCTGAGGGATAGTGACCGACATCAGAGGGCAGGCAGGGTCTCCAGGGTGTGCTGGTGAATGTGACCTGTCGGGGTTCATGGCATTTGCCAGTTCCCATCATCTAAATGGTTCCACGGGGGCCGGTCTACAGCTGCCAACTCAGAACGTGGGTCAGGGAGACGTGGACGCCGGGCTCTTGTGGGCTGTGAGGTAGTGGCAGCACGCCTCCGGGTCCCAGGGTTTGTGTTTTCACAAAGGAGTGTAGGGCCTGGCACACGGTAGGCCGGCCTAGGGCCCTCTCTCATGCGGGGGGCAAGTTTCCGAGTTCGGGCTTCTCACCATCTCTGCCAGGAGGCAGGAGTTAACTGTGAGGTTTCAACCCTTGTGCCAGAGAGCTGCCTGGAACCCGTGTTCTGTGTCGGGCTGCCCCAGGACCTTGGATGCTTCCATTTGTTCCGCTCTGTTCTTTTCCAGGAACGAGATATCAACTCCCTCTATGATGTCAGCAGGATGTATGTGGATCCCAGTGAAATCAACCCGTCCATGGTATGGAGCCAGCCTTGTAATTCACACCATTACCGGGTCCCTGGCATGGCATGGGGTCCCCTCCCAGCTACAACAGGGCAAGGGAACATTTGGGCAAACTTCGCTTCCCCTCCCCACCCCCTTTTTTTTTGAGAAGAAATGATGATTGACAATGTGAAATCTAGTTTCCGGGAAGAGGTTAATAGAATTCTACCCAAACGCAACCGCGCCCTGCTAAAATTCTGAGGTTTGATGAACCACCTTTGGGCCAAACAGCTTCTAATTAAAAATCTTTCAAATGTTGCTTGCTCACTGACTGAGCCCGTGGTGTTTATGAATTCCGTTTGGTTCACCGACCCCTTTGCAGCGTGCACGTTATCTCCTGTTCCCACCCTGGCTGCTGTGTGATTTCACTCGGTGTAGGGGGGAGGGGGGGGCGGGTTTTTACTCTTGGCCCCCAGCCCCTCCTCGTTCTGGTTCCATCTCACATAGAGTTTGAGCTGCAGAGGAAGAATGATGGCGAATTTTCTTTCGGGGCAGGGTTGGATATGGCACGCAGTTCATGTCTTGCTAAGGAAAGGGCCCTAAGGATGGGCTCTGTAGAAATCCAGAGACGAACTTCTTTTCTTTCTTTCTTTTTTTTTAATTTACAATCCTTGGCCAATGCAAATCCTTTTCAGCAAGAAATGAAGGCTTGGAAGGATGTGGACACATGGGCTGTGTGTGAAATTATTAGAGGACTTTTATCGGGAAGAAGGCTTTGGTAATAAGAATGACATGACCTTGTGTCAGCCAGGTGTCAGGGGATGGTGGGGACTGTGGTAAACTGAGGAACTCACACCCCATCTCGAAGGCAGCTGTGCCCGTTGGTGCTTGATGGCTGCCTTTCCAGAGAGCAGGCCAGCTTTTCTGATTTCTCAAGGCACACCAATCATCCAGGTGCTTGATGTGAATTTGCCCCATTTTTAAATTTTAACCCAAGTTGCAGAGAAAATCATCCTATAAGTGAGGCAAGTAAAACACGACTGTGGCTGCACTTGATCGCCGACTGCCAGACTATGGCGAGCGCCTCAAAAGAAAATTACCGCTGTTATTATGATGGAAAACGGTTGAACAATTAAAAAAAAAAAACCCACTCTGAAGATGAGGAAAATAATTAGCCCTGGTCTCACCCTCCTAACCCAGTCGCTGTCTGCATTCCTGGGTCTCTGCCCGCATGGAGATGTATTTTACAATCCCCACCACCCACACTTGCCATTTCTATTCTGCTCTGTTCACTTGCTGCTTGTCCTGTGTGATTTCTCCTTTGCTGATTTGCCTCGTGACTATTCTGGCTCAAACTGGTAGGCCAGGTAATTGAGGTAAAATACATGGCTTGCGGTTTTGACTTAAAAAAAAAAAAAAGAATGGGTTTTTAATGCTGCAGAATGTTTTGGGTGGCTGTGCCGGTTTAGCTATGTCCCCGTCAGTGGCCGTGTACGTCATCTCTAGTCTTTGTCCTTCTAGTTAACACTAAAAGGAACGTCACCGGTGAGGCTTTGGGCATCTCTTTGCATCGTTTCCTTGGGAGGAGTTCTTGGAACTGGAAAGACTATATCAGTCGTAATAGGGGACGCGTCTGGCTGGATGGCCACATATCAAGCCTTGTTCTAAGCACTTGACAGCCCATTAATCCCATGCATCGGGTACGGTTTCTGTGCCCTCGGCATAGCTAGCAAGGTACAGAGCTGGAACGTGGCCCCGGGCGGTCTGGCTCGGGGGCATTTGCTCTTAGTCATTTTGTTGTGCCGTCTGCCAACCTGGTCACCTGATGGACAGCTTATTTCTCTCGTTCGTGGGGGGCCTGCCATGAGGCCTCCTCCTGCCCTCTGTCAGTCTGGAGACTGGCTCCTCGTGGAAGCCACTCTATGGCACCTCCCTTTGCCACTGGCTGCACCTTACAGCCTTAGAGCCTGGCAGTGGCCTGGGAGGTTGATGGGGGAAAATGTGTCCTTACGTCCGCCTAGAACCCACGTTGCTTCTTACAGAAGACCAGCATGAACTATGGTCATAGCTGATTTATTTCTGAGCTCAGCCACTTAGCCGCTGGTTGACCTTGAGGGGGCCGGTCCTCATCCACACTCCCTGGTGACTTTGGGAGCTCCTTGGCAATGCATTACTAGCTCTTTGCCAGCAGATGGTGCTGTAACCTTGGACTGAAGCTCCCTGTTCCCTAAAGAGCGGAACCAACGCAGACCCCTCTCTCTGCTTGTGTCGCCCAGCCTGACCTTCTCCTTCTTGTTTTCCCTCAAAGCCTCAGAGGACCGTCAAAGCTCTGTATGACTACAAAGCCAAGCGAAACGATGAGCTGAGCTTCTGCCGTGGGGCCCTCATTCACAACGTCTCCAAGGAGCCCTGGGGCTGGTAAGACTGAGGGGGGCTGGGCTGCTTGCTGGATGAACTTGACTTGTCCCTTCTTGCCAGTGAGACTCGGGTGCCGGCTGAGCTCTGACGCCCTTTCTCTGCTGTTCCGGGCTGGCTTTGACTCTTGTACCCTCCCTGGGAAGGTGGTTTGATACATGCTGTATTCAGAAAAGCAGATAAACCACCATATTTCACATCATATTAAATATTATTTTAGTTATAACAGCAGCGGCCACTTACTGAGCCCTTCCTCTGTGTCACCTGCTTTCATACATGGTCTCACCAGATTCTCATTACAACTCTCGGAGTTGACTGTGGGTCTCCCCACTTTACAGAGATGGCAAATGAGGCTTTCCAAGGTTGTACAGCTCTTAAATAGCGCAGGTCCTTCCCACGACACGAGCCTGTGTATTCTTCTGAGTTCAGATTCTTCCGCTGATGCTTAGTCCTGTGCAGCGGCCCTACCCCCGACTGAAGCAGGGACGTTTTTAGGTCACAGATACCTGGGTATGCTGGGGCTCAATGACCTTTTCTCTCTTTTCACCTGGGGCAAAAATCGAAAAAAGTTGTGCTGCCCATCCATGAGTCCCTGGACCGGTGTTTTTGCAGGACTATTTTTCCCTTTAAGCGGTAAGAACTTGTCTGTAACCACGAGCACCCCCAGGGACTCAATTCACAAGCGCAGCATCCTTTTGTCCCGCAAGATAGCTGGACCTGACGGAGAAATCTGAACAGCAGCTTGATAGGAGTGCCTCTTTATGTCAGGAACCATCGTAAGCGCTTCATCTGAAATAACTCCTGTAAACCCACACAGTGGCCCTGAGAGGTTCTGGTGTTACCTGCATCGTACATGTGAGGAAACTGTGAGGCACAGATAAGTACAGTAACTTGTCCAGGGCCGCACAGCAGGCTGAGATCTGAAGCCAGGCCTTCTGATTCCAGAGCCCCTACTCCTGACTTGACTCAGGTACTAAGTTCAGGGGTTTTCAAAGTTGTTTTCGTGTTGTTGTTTTGTTTTGCTTTTTGAGAATGCCCTCCTTTTAATTTTTTTTATTTTTGAGAGAGAGAGGGAGACACAGAATCTGAAACAGGCTCCAGGCTCTGAGCTGTCAGAACAGAACCCGCCCGACACGGGGCTCAAATTCACAAACGGCATGCTCATGACCTGAGCCAAAGTCTGATGCTTAACCGACTGAGCCACCCAGGAGCCTCGAGATGCCCTCTTTCTAATCCAAATCTTCCCTGGATCCCCAGCGTCAAAAAAAGGTTAACAACAGAGTGATCTGCTGAAGCTGGGGTTGGGGCTCAGCTCTCCCGTGTGGCCTCCCCACGGAGACCCTGGAGCTCCCTCTGTGAGGCTCCCAGCCGCAGCTTGCCAGCCATGTTGTGTACCCGCCTCTCCCTGAGGGGCACAGCCAGAACCCGGGTCTCCCCTGGGTCCACGATGCCCCTTTCTGCACCCTGCCTCTGTTGAGGTCCCCGTTCCATTTGTGTGGGTGACTTGGACCAAGGAGCAGGTAGACCCCAGGTGACCTCTTTAAATCACACACTTTTCCACGCATGGCACAGCCCTCCTGCCTTTGCACACGTCCGAGGTGGGGTGCTTATCATTTCCAGGGCTCCTGAGGTGAACTGAGGTGCTGGTGTAAGTGGCATTGGCGAGGGGCCGTGGGTCAACTTTGTCTGGTGGCAATGGCACCACCTAGTGGGGTGTTGTCACTGTGCCACTCTCCCGTGCATCCTCCCAGCCTAGTTCCAAAATGGTGGGGGTTTTGTCCAAACTGGGATGCCTTTGAGAATGAAGGGAATGGGATTGTTAATAATGACCCCTGGGGGCGCCTGGCTGGCTCAGCTGATTAAGCATCCCACTCTTGATTTCAGCTCAGGTCATGATCTCACGGTTTGCAAAATCGAGCCCCGTGTTGGGCTCTGTGCTGGAAGTGTGGAGCCTGCTTGGGATGGTCTCTCTCTTAAAATAAATAAATAATTTTTTAGAAAGTTTTTTTTTTTTTTTTTAAATAATTGTACCTCGACCACAGGTATGGCCTGCCTAGTTTGGGGCAAACAGTATTTACAGTCACCCTGAATACAGCCAGTGTTTGCCTGAAACGGGTCTGGAGAAATGGAGGTGAGGTGGGTGTGTGGCAAACCTGTATTTCCGCCAGGCCATGGGACGATCGGTCCTCCCTCTGCTTGGATTCAGGTCCACGTTTACTAAGATGGAGAAAGGTCTCACATAGTGGGGAAGACAGAGACAGAAGTTATATGAAAGGTGCACACTGCCTCCACAGCTGTGGGGACAGATGCCATGGAGCACAGAGGCAGAACACTCAGCCTAGGCGGCAGTCAGGGAAGGCTCCCTGGAAGAGGCATTTCTGAGCTGAGTCTTAAACGGTTAGTAGGCACAAGCTGGATACGAAGGGCGTGGACTGAGGCATGGAAGCTAGGCGGCATGGCAGGGACAGAAGGGTGGAGGTGACAGGCGGTCTGGGATGAGGGTCAAGTTTGAGTCACAGACAGGAGTCAAGGTCCGAGAGTGCCTGCAGTCAGGTGAAAGAGTCTGGGCTTGATTCGGAAGACTTTGGCAGCTGTGGGTGTGGTGAGGTCAGAGATGGGTTCTGGAAAGAGCCTCCTGGCTGCAGAGTGTGCCTACAGGAGGACACTTGGAGGGAGTAGCCCTGCGTGCCTGGGCACTGCTTCGGGGGAGAATCTTGGAGGTGACCACAGTTTGGTGGAGTTGAGACGCATACAGAGATCGGTTATGTTCCTTGTTATCAGTGCCGTCAGAGGAGGCAAGAAGGTTGCGGGGGGGCGGTATTTTAGCCGAGTAACAAGAACGTTATTTGAGCACTTAATGTATACTGGATGCTGTTAAAACTGCTCAGCATGTGCTTAGCCCTGTGGTTCCAATAAAATCCTCTGAGGGGAGGGGGCAGTGGGTGGCTCAGTGGGTTAAGCGCCCGGCTTCGGCTCAGGTCACCATCTCAAGGTTTGTGAGTTGGAGCCCCACGTCGGGCTCTGTGCTGACAGCTCGGAGCCTGGAGCTGCTTCGGGTTCTGTGTCTCCCCCTCCCCTCTCTCTCTCTCTCAAAAATAAATAAACCTTTAAAAAACATATATGAGGGGCGCCTGTGTGGCTCAGTTGGTTGAGTGCCCGACTTCGGCTCAGGTCACGATCTCGCGGTCCGTGAGTTCGAGCCCCGGGTCGGGCTCTGTGCTGACAGCCCAGAGCCTGGAGCCTGCTTCGGATTCTGTGTCTCCCTCCCTCTCTGCCCCTCCCCTGCTCATGTTCTCTCTCTCTGTCTCTCAAAAGTAAACATAAAAAAAAAAAATGCTCTGAGGGAGGTACTTGGATTATCCCCATTTTACAGATGGAGAGTCTGGGGCACAGAGCACCTATGTAGTTGGCAGTGGAGCCGGAATGTGATGCCAGCCTGTAGGGCTCCAGAACCTTCCTTACCCCGTCCTTATCCCTAAGTTCACAGCCCTCCCTGAAGTGGGGCTGGGAACGCTCTAGACTTGAGCTTTTGTCCCAGATGGCCTCTGACGTCCACGTAAAGCACTGAAACTTCTGATGTCTCTGACCAAACGTTAGAATTCTGTTGTAGGGAGGGCGCTGACCCTGTGCCCACTCACTGCTGATTTAAAAAAAGCCGATGACCCCTTTGAAATGCTGTGTTGTCACAGATAATGACCACGGCCTCTGGTCGCTTGGCCACCTGCTGCCTCTCCCCAGCCGGCAGCTGGGATCTGACCACCAGTGATTAACTCTGCCCCACGAAGGCCCTCTGCTGCCCTCTGTTTTTCCCCAGGTGGAAAGGAGACTATGGGACCAGGATCCAGCAATACTTTCCATCCAACTACGTTGAGGACATTTCAACGGTCGATGTGGAAGAACTGGAAAAGCAGGTGAGTCTAGACTGTCACACAGGGACCCCTGCGGACCCGGCTTCTCAGCAATCCGGGGAGCCGTCTCCGTGGGTTCCCGTCACACATGCTGCTGTGTGGTCCCTGTGGAGCACCGGAACAGGGACGACGGGGTGACAGGGAAGTCGGGATTGTCCCCTGAGTTGTCGGGGGTGAAAGTCACTGTGACAAGCCTGTCATGTTTTAATCAGGTTGTGCCGGGCTGGAAGGCTTTGCATATGCAGGACAGGTCCCTCCGGAGTGAAAATGGCCAAACGGGGAATTTGTCCTTTGCTTAAAGCAGCTTGCAAATGAAACACATTTAGTTTGGCCGCCAGACATTCGGGACGTGCTTGGTGTGAGTAAGCAGGTGGGCTTGAGTGGCAGTGAATTGAGGCCCTCGTGGTGACACTGCCAACCTGGTGTCTGTCCCCCAGCCTCCTCTTGCCCCGAAGGCCTAAAGAACATCCGCCGTCAGGTGACAACACTGGGCCGAGGACGGACTTGTCGTAATGAGCACCTTAAGGCCTTTCCAAGCCCAAGGAACTTCCTCAGGGAGTTGGGGCAATCTGGGAGGGCTGCACAGAGTAATGTGCGTTTGAGTGTTAGAGGTCCAGTTGGAGATCAGGAGCAGGACCGGCAGAAGGGAAACCGGGCAGGAGGCACAGCCTCACGGAAGGTGTGGTGGTGGGAACGTGGCTGTGTCCGGCACGCCGGGCCTGTGGCAGGGACGTGACCCCTCACCGCGTCTGTCCCGTGTGGCCCTTACCCCCCAGTCGGCCTTGGCCTGGTGGGGTGGGGGCGGGCCTTACAAGCAGGGGGCAGATGCAGGTCTGCTAGCTGTCCTGAGACCCAGACGTTCTCTGTCGCACGTGGACCCCGGGATCCAGCGAACGTGTGGTGGGAGGGGGAGCTGGAAGGCTGGCCGGGGCCTGGACGGCCCTTCAGACAGATCTCAGAGTGCGGCCATTGCTCCCCGAGGACCTGAGAAGCCACAGAAGGCTCTCGAGCTGGGCTCCGGGAGGCTGGACGGTCCCCTTTCACAGCCACGTCTGAACGGGCATCTAGGACGTTGTCTTGGAACCAGACCCAGCACGATGCTTCCAGACCCGTTCCGGAATTCAGACGGCTTGTTTTTACAGATTGGAAAATGAACTGGCGGACCTGCTGGCACCCACTCACGGCTGGGTCCCCGTCAGCAGCATGCTTCATTATTTAGCGCTCTCCCCACGGGTGGATCCTGTAATGAAAATGCATTTTAAACAGTTCTGCAGGCCGTGTCTCTGCTAAACGGTGCGCTTTGGAAACTGGTTGTCTTTTTATTATTCCCGTTAAGACTAACGAGTTATGTCTTGTTTCCTCACAGATTATTGAAGACAATCCCTTAGGGTCTCTTTGCAGGGGAATACTGGATCTCAATACCTATAACGTCGGTACGTGCACACACGGTCTTAGCGTGGATCGCCACCCGAGTCCCCCACGGCCCCGCCTCGGAAGAGCCCCAGGCGGGGAGGCGGCTGCAGTCCATCCAGCCGTTAGCTGGGCACAGGACACGGAGTCCGTGTTCCTACTCCCAGAGGAGGAGCCCACGCCCGTCACTGACCGTGGGACCCGGCTGAGGTCCTGCGGGGCAGGGCCCTCACCTACACTGCCGTTAGGCCATCTGCCTTACGTTTGCAGAGCACAGGGGGACAGCCCCGGGTTTATCCGGAGGGAGCTTGGAGCCGGGTCTGCTTTGAGCCTCAGCTCTGCCATCACCAGCTCTGTGCCCCTCCGTGCATTACTTCCCCATCGATGCCTCTCTGTCCTCTCCTGCCACATACATAGAAGAGTGGTACCCCCAAAAGGGTGGGATGAGGATTAAGAGACGGCACATGTAATGTGCTTTAGGATGTTACCTGGCACAGAAGACCTCAGACATCTCAGCCAGTGGGGTTACTGAGCAGATAATTTCTCCTCTCATGGCCTTAATTTTCTTTCTAGAAAATACTTTCTCTGCAGAGAGCGTCTATCGCATGCCTGTCTCCTAGCTTCTGGTGGCTCCTGGAGATCTTTGGCACCCCTTGGCTTGTGGCTGCACCATTCCAATGTCTGCCTCTGTCTTCAGGGGCCGTCTTTCCTGTGTCTGTGTCTCAATTTTCCCTCTCCTACCTCTGGTAAGGACGTTAGTTGTTGTATTTAGAAATCCTAACTCCAGAGTGATTTCCTCTCAGGATCCTTAAGTACATCTGCGAAGATCCTTTATTTCCAAGTCAGGTCACATTTGCAGGTACGGGGGCTTAGGGTGCAAGCAGAACTCCTGGGAGAATGCCGCTCGGCCTGCTGTGTATCCCAGGCCGTGATGTAGGTAGAGAGGCCAGACCCCGCCCGCCCTAAGGCAGATGCCCCGGTCCACGCTGACCACGGCTGGGGCAGTGGCGCTTTGGCTGGGCTCGTGAGAGAGGCGGCTTGGGCCGCGTGCCGTCTGGCCTTCCGGGAGGCTGCTCAAGACTTCGTTATTCTCTCCCAAAGTGAAAGCCCCGCAGGGGAAAAACCAGAAGGCGTTCGTGTTCATCCTGGAGCCCAAGAAGCAAGGCGACCCTCCGGTGGAGTTTGCCACAGACAGGGTCGAGGAGCTCTTTGAGTGGTTTCAGAGCATCCGGGAGATCACCTGGAAGATGGACACCAAGGTAGGTGCTGGGCTCATCTGGGCTCCCTCTGCGGAGGCGGGGTCGGGTCTTCCTTTTGAAGGGAAAACTTGCTGGGAGGGGGGGGGGAGGGTTTGGGCCATAGGAGTGCCCACCATCATGGAGGGGAAAGGGCCATTGGTGGTCTCCGGGAAAGCTGGGTCTAGTTCGAACCCTCAGCAGGCTGGGTGTGTGTGGAGCCGTAACTCGATATTTGGGGCCTGGCTGGCCCTATCTGAACGAGAAAGTCCGGTGTTCCTCATTTTGAATGTTCTCTTGTTTGTCAATACTGTTCGGCACGGCCTGGATCCTACCCCATAGGAGGCATTTCCTGAGCTCAGGCCCCTGGACCCATAGTGGCCCCTTGTGCTCAACACGACCCCCTTCTGTCCCTCTGCAAGTTTGTTTTCTTGTGGAGGAACCTGGGCTCCAGATGGAAGTGGACCTTTCAGCGTTTATCATAACTGGAGCCTCCTGTTAGGCTGGAGGTGTTTTGAGAAGGGCGATGTTCTGAGTGAGAACAGGAGGTTGAGAATTAGGCAGGGCTGCACCCACATTTCTCTAGGCCTTAGTTTTCTTATCTGTCAGATGAGCCCAGTCCCTAAGTCACAAGATGAGGGAGGGATGAAATGAGATGATGCATGAAGAGCAGTGGGTCCCGGGGTTGACACACGGCAGACCTCAGGGAACAGTCCTTCAGCATCATTCTGTCCTACCACGAAGACATGGGACACTTGCTGTATCTTGGAGGATGGACCAAGTACCATCCATTCTTTCTTGTGGCCACAGACCTGGGAAGAAATTGTAGGGTTTCCCACGTGCCCAGTTGTTTCTAAGGCAGATACTGACCCAAAGGACCGATTTCTCAGCTTTGCCAGGACTCTGTGGGTCCCTGTGACGCCTGGTTACAGTTGATGAGTCTCCTTCTCCCACGTACTGGGAGCGTCACCCCCCTAGTGGCCCGGTCTTTCCTTGTGCTCGAGTCTAGTCAGGGACTAGAGGCTTGTCACTCCATCACCAGGCACTTGGGATGAGCCCGAGCTTGTGGCCAACACGGCTGCTCCTGCTTTTGTTGCTGGGGGGCGTCCCTTCTGCCCTCCGGTCCCTCTGATGTGGCACAGGGGGGCATCATGATCCTGGGGTTCATTTGGAAGATGAGTTCTTCCGATCTTGTACAGCTGTCCCCCATCCTGGGTAAATGGTGGTCATCGTGATCGTATGGCACCGTTAGTATGTGATGTTGGCATCCTGAGCATCTTCTAGTATTTGGGTTCCTCCCCACCTCGAGCCTGGCCAGGAGTGGAGAAAACACTAGCGGGAGACGGTGAGCAGCTGTGCCCTGCAGACCTCAGGCCCCCGAGTCACCTACGGCACGGATGGAGTGTGGGGTACATCCTGGCCCTCTCCCCTGCTTTTAGTGGAGAAAAATGCAGAGTTACTCGAAGGCTCTCTGTCCTCACATGAAGGTTTCTGAAATCAAGCCTGGCTCTTCAAGGCTCCTGTTCTCTGCCTTTGATCTACATTCCTCCTTAATTGGATTTTACGTCTGCTAATTCTCATTATTATGTGGGAAGGTTAAGAAAACAGCAGTCAGCAGAAACCACTGCATCCCTCCCTTCTCCCCAGCTGCCCCGGTTGCTGGGGAAACCAACACCAACCCAACACGATGAATGCTCAGCTCACTGCCGGGGGCTCCTCGCCCCAGCCCTACGGTCATGTCTGTCCCTGACACCCTGCTCAGGGCTCTGCGATTTCACAGTGGATGGCAAAAGACCGGGCACTAAGATCTGTCTGGTTAGTGAGTTTCCAAACCCTGCCGAGGGAAGCTGTGCCTTCAGGTTCTCGGAGAGCCCAGTGGGTGCAGCCTACAGGTCTGGAGAGTAATTGTTACACAATTTTGATGCAGCAATGGGTCTTTCGTCTTGAATGGACATCATTTTCTGCTGAGGGGAAAAAGTGACACCCATGGCTTGTCATCGCTCTGTGCTTTGTGAGGCAGTTTCTGTAATTCGAGACAAGCGTGGCATGCCTCACCCACCCTTGTCTGATGCGATTCTGTGGTCACTGGGGAGGCGGGGCTGGGGGGCACTCTGGTCCCACTGGTTGTTTCCTACACCCCTGGTGGGGTGCAAAGGGTTCTTTGCTTAAGTCTCAGTACTCTAGAAGGGGACTCCTCTGGTTAGCCTCCTTTTATTGTTGTGGAAAATGAGGCACAGAGAGACTATATGATGTGCTCAGTGGCCATGGCCAGTCAACCGAGGGCCAACTTGTGAACCAGTGTCTGGTTCCAGTTCCTGCTGTTAACACCAGGTGCTTTTCAGCCTCTCACCACGTCACCCCCGGTCACCTGAATACTTGCTACCCACACATGTGTCTGTGGGGACAGGGGTGGGCACTGCTGGTGAATGGCACCATCCCTGTCCTCATCCTGGCTGGAGTTATCCAGGAAGACTTCCCGGAGCAGGCATGCTTGAGGTGGAGTGTGGAAGGAGAGATCTCATGGAGTGGCAGAGGAAGGATGGGGGGAGGTACAGGGTGAGGAGCAGGAGGTCCGTGCTGTGGTTCAGAGGGACTGGGGAGGTGAACGCTGGGGCCCTTTAAAAAAGATGACAGAGAAGGGACCCGGTGAGGCCCGGTGCATAAGCATCTGGTCTTGTCACCGCCCTGCCGTGGAGGCCACTCAACCTCTGTATACTTCGGTTTCTTTGCAAAATGGACACCACTCCCCCTCTTGGGGCAGATGGAGGTTACCTTCAGCAACTGCCCTCCTGCACTTAGCGTGTGATGCCCGAAGCTGAGTGGCCCCATTTTTTGCCTGCATGTAATTTTCTCTCAAGGCTCCCCCTTTGTCAGTGCAAGAAAGGGTCAGAATTTGGTGCGACGGGAGAGAGTTGGCTGGTGTGGGGGGAGGCAGGCACTCATCCTTGTGCACGTGGAGACGGACTGGACAGTGCGGCCTCCAGGGGGACAATGGCACGGGGAGGGGCACGTCGCAGGGACGAGGGTGTGAGGACAGCAAGTTCTAAGCAGGATGTACTGCACCCATGAGAACACGGGCTTGGAGAGCTTTGCTGGGGTGGCTTTAGGGGAATGGATGGGGCAGGAGCCTGAGAGCACAGGGTGCAGGAGAGTGCCGACAAAAGGGAGCCCCCCTCCCACCCCGTCCTGTGCCCAGAGACTGAGCTGGACCCCAATCCTGGGTGGAAACAACTTAGGAATGTTGGAGGGCAGGGCAAAGGAAAGCATCCAACTGTACTAAAGATCTGAGTGTGGAGGGGCACCCGGGAGGACAAGGGGGGCCAGGACCGTGGGGAAGCTTCCGGGCTGACGCCAGGGGCTGGCTCCGACAGGAGAACAACATGAAGTACTGGGAGAAGAACCAGTCCATCGCCATCGAGCTCTCGGACCTGGTAGTCTACTGCAAGCCGACCAGCAAGACCAAGGACAATTTAGGTACCGTCTCCTCTGACCCTGCCTCCTCCCTTGGCCGAACACCCTGGTTTCCTTTTTAAGTCAGGTGCTGTCAGAAGACAAAGTGAGAGAGGTCCATTGCTCCTTCTCACGTGCTCTCAGAGCATGCAGCCAAAACAGGCCCTTCGGGTACCTTCAGGAGGAAAACCCTCTCTGAGGGTGGATTCGTCTCCCACTGTTGGTCTAATAAGTTAGGACAGACTTGGTGGTTAAAAGCAATACCTGTTTGTTAACTCACAGTCCTGGAGGTCAGAGGTCCAACATCAGTGTCAACTGGGCTGAAGTCCAGGTGCCAGCAGGGCCCTGTTCGTCCAGAAGTTCAAGGGGAGAATCCGGGACTTGCCTCTTGGGGTGGCTGCTAGCATTCCTGGGCTTGTGGCCAAACCTCCCCAATCTCCCTATTATATGGACCCTATATTGAGGGGCCTGATGATCCCCCACTTTCAAGCTCTGTAATTGAATCACACCCACAACGTCCCTTTGTCAGATAAATTACAAAGGCACAGGCCCCAAGGATAAGGACCTGGATGCCTTTGGGGGCCATTCAGCTGGCCACAGAAGGATTCAGATATCAATCTTCTCACAGTCGCCAAGGGAGCAAGTTCTCTGACCTAGTAAAATCCGGTTCATTTTATCTTCCCCCTTTCTTTGATCTCAAGAATCTGAGTCCAGGACCGAGGACCAGAGGAACAGCACTAACCCCAGTTAACTGGTCCAAGAACTTGCTCCCCAGGAGGGTCCCTGGGCACCTCCATCTGCAGGGAAGGGTAGCGGAGCTCAGAACCAGACTCGGCCAGACTCCGCGTGTTGATGGGCTGGCCACCACCGTAGTTACACGTTTCTGTCCTGTTCCTTCTCCCCTTCCGGGCACCTCCCTGCCTGCAGGCAGCTGACTCTCCCTCCTCCACGGTGCCTGGTTCCTTTGTCTTGGGTCCACGACCTCTTGGCTGAGGAAACCACATCCTCAGATGTTGTCCTACTGTTGATCACTGCGGCCACTCCCTACTGCCCCCCTTTCTGTAACCATACCACCTTTGTGTTTTCTTGTACCAGGCTGCTGGTGGTTTTAAACAAGAAGTAAGTTACACCAATCGAGACTAGAAGGCAGGGGGGAATGCTGGGACCCATACCAGTACTGGTTATGGAAATGGCATCATAACCACTTGACTGTCTTGGCCTTGAGGTTCCTGGTTTTGGTTTACATCCTGTGTATCCAGCCGTTGTACCAAACGTTAAGAAAATGCACGAGGCACAGAATAAACGGGGACTCCCTCTCTGTGTGCAGAAAACCCCGACTTCCGAGAAATCCGCTCCTTCGTGGAGACGAAGGCTGACAGTGTCGTCAGACAGAAACCGGTCGACCTCCTCAAGTACAATCAGAAGGGCCTGACCCGTGTCTACCCGAAGGGACAGAGGGTGGACTCCTCCAACTACGACCCCTTTCGCCTCTGGCTGTGTGGCTCCCAGATGGTGGCACTCAATTTCCAGACTCCAGGTAAAGGAACAGGGATGGTCGCATCATTCCAGGCTCGGTCCGCTGGGGCCACCAGTGTGACGTGCTGTCCTAGAAGGCACGATTGGTCCCAGGAACTGTCAAGGTTCAACCAGCATGCTAGCTTGAGGCCCATCAGCTGAATGGAGCCATGACAGGGGCAGTGGACACTTGCCATTGCAGAGACAGATGCCGAGCAGGGAGGCTTAAGTGAGAAAGGAAATACTTGAGCTCATGTAATGAAAAGGTCCAGGCGTTGAGGCAGCTTCAGGCACAGCTGCATGCAGGTGCTCTGTGGCTGTCTTTAGTGAACTCTTCTCTGGCCCATCCTTCGTTGAGCGTTTCATGCTCAGACTCTTACAGAGATACTCCCTGCTGAGAGAAACCCACATGCTAAACTTTTTTCCGTAAACGGTAGCAGAAATCACAGTGCTGTGCTCTTTTATTGACAGAGCTATTCACCAGGAGTCTCCTTTATGTTGTTTTTATGCCTGTGTAGGGGGGGTTCCATTGACTGGATCCCTCATCTACTCAACTGGTGCCCCCATGGAGGCGCACTGAGGTCCTCTCCCTCATTTGCTATTACAGACAGCCTTGACTTCTGTAACCTTCCGTGAGCACCACTTCCCAGATGGCGGAGCCCTTCGGTGGCACGGAATTCTCAGAAGTACAGGCTAGGTCCTACAGCATTGGCATGTGGACCAACCTTTCCTGAGGAAACCCAGTGAACACCCAAGTCCAGCAACGCCTGAGCTCAGACACCTCACCAGGCCGCCCTCCAGAGGGACTGGGGGGGGGGGTCGCAAATTGAGAAAACGTTTGAATACACCTTTTCACTGAAACTTCAGCTCAGTTTTATCTAACTTTTCAATCTTCGCCAGTACGATGGTCACGTTATACTTAGCGCTTCCCTTAGGCGTAACGTGGACCATGTTTTTACGAAGCGTTTTCTTTTTGCGAACTGTCCCTGTTTCTCGAACAGGGCGTAGGTATTTATAGTACGCATTATCAGATCGCTTTCATGTGTGGATCTTCCCCAGTCATTTGAGTTAGAACGATTTCTCTTTCTGCAACAGGTCTTAAGTGAAATTTTAAAATTAACCCCAATTCTTTTCTAAGAAATCTTCAGCGTTGAGTAGGTGTTTTACTGTCATACTTAGGATGGTGTTCACCAGTCGGGACCTTTTTTGAAGCGCATATTTTAACCACTGCCTGAAATTATTTTTGGAGAGAGCTAAAATGACGCCCCACCCAGCGCCTCGGGCCCAAGAGGCGGCCTCGTCCTGCCTCACTCACAGCTGCCCTTCCCTTGCTTTCCCAGACAAGTACATGCAGATGAATCAAGCCTTGTTCTCACTCAACGGGCGGACAGGCTACGTCCTGCAGCCCGAGAGCATGAGGACGGAGAAGTACGACCCCATGCCGCCCGAAGCCCAGCGGAAGATTTTGATGACTCTGACAGTCAAGGTAACTCAGGCCTCTGCCCAGTGACACCTGTCATCTTGTGTAAACCACCAACACCCAGTCACTGTTTCAGCTTCTAAATTATGGCACACCCACGGGTTGTAGGGAGGGGACTTGGTCACCACCCCAGGTCTCCTGGGGGTGAGGTAGGAGGTCCATCTCTTACTGGGCTCAGCAGGTGGTCTCATAAGGAAGAAAAAAATGAAGCATGTGTAATGAAAAAGTCTTTTTTTTTTTTTTTTAAAGAATACCACTTTCTCCCCTCTCCTTTCGTGGGATGTCTCTGTAGGTTCTCCCTGGGCACAGGGACGATGCGTTTCTGTGCTCAGGAGGTTCATGAGAATGATGGCCTGGGGGTTCCGATCCTGGCTTCTCCTTAACACCTGTTCTCCAGCCCCATTTCCCCGACCACTGCAGAGGCTTGTTAGGGCCTCAGTGAAGAAACTGTGGCTGGCTTGGACCTCATCTGGTCTGACTGTAGAACCCAGACTGAGCCCCGTGCGACGCCACCCATATAGAACTTGTCCGTACTTCCCAGGATGGATCGGGGAGAACTGCAGCTTTTACCTTTGGTGCCCTAGGTTCTCGGGGCTCGCCATCTCCCCAAACTTGGCCGAAGCATCGCATGTCCCTTTGTGGAGGTGGAAATCTGCGGGGCTGAATATGACAACAACAAGTTTAAGACCACAGTTGTGAGTAAGTTGCATCACGTGTCCTATTGTCCACATCTTCTCTTTCATCCCCTGTGCTCGCTACAGTTCAGCTCGGGGAGGTGGGGAAACACAGGGCACTGTGATTAACTAGGTGGGCTGGTACCCAGTGCCGTGTTTCTTTGTGTTGGGAGTCCTGGGCCAGCCCCCTATGCAATGATGCCGGGGTGCTCCCCTTTGGGCAATACCCCCCCTCCCTGCCCACTTGATCTACACAGTCAGGCTTGTGTCCAAGGCTAAGGGACAGAGACACAGAGGGTGTGGCTAACCCAGAGGCTGCAGCCTAACATGGGTGATTTTATCCTTCAGAGGGAAGGGAGGCCCAGAGAAATGCTTGCTTGCTCTTCCAGTGGAAGCCAGGAACTGTCAATCTTTTAAGGCCTGGGCTCACTGGCCCTGGTAAAAGACAGCCCGATGAACTCACGTGTGTACCTGTGGCATTGGCATTTCTCAGGGGGTGACAGCCAGGAGGCTGGTTCACATGACACCAGACCCCCTCCCTCACCAGATGCGGAGTGTGGCTCTTCCCTCTGTGATCTCTTCCACATGCATCTGTTCCTGCTGTCCTGCCCCTTCCATACCCGGGGGAGCTGAGATGATTGCTGTAGCAAGGGGGTGTGGTCTCTTCTCTCTGCTCTCCAAGTACCAGACCTCAGAGCAGCTTTACCAGAACTGCTTCTGGAAAGAAAGTATTTCTTAGATCTTGGCATAGATATGTTTACAGGATGCTAAGGAGATTCAGAGCTGACAGATAGAGAGGCAGTTTTACCAGGAGGGGGCAGGTTGAATGGGGCCTCAGCTGAGCCTTGATCTCCTTCCAGATGACAATGGCCTAAGCCCCGTTTGGGCTCCGACACAGGAGAAGGTGACCTTTGAAATTTATGACCCAAACCTCGCGTTTCTGCGCTTTGTGGTCTACGAGGAAGATATGTTCAGTGATCCTAACTTCCTCGCTCATGCCACTTACCCCATCAAAGGAATCAAATCAGGTAAGACGTTTAAAAAAAAAATTTTTTTTTAATGTTTGAGAGAGAGCGAGCGAGAGCCGGGGAGGGGAAGAGAGAGAGGGAGACACAGCATCCGAAGCAGGCTCCAGGCTCTGAGCTGTGAGCCCAGAGCCCCATGGGGGGCTCGAACCCATGAACCGTGAGATCATGTCCTGAGCCAAAGTCAGATGCTCAACCGACTGAGCCACCCAGACGCCCTGAAGATGTTTTAGTTGAGATGGTCGGTTTGGGCTAGCATCATTTTTGGTCTGTGCCGCTGGCTTTAGAAAGAACCAAAAAGCACGCCTCCTGGTTTGTATTAAATTGTTGCAAAACTGATTGGGTGGCTCGGACCGCTGACCATGCGGCTGTTACCATGGGGACAGCCTCCATTTGGCACAGAGACCAGGGAAGGTGGGGAGGCTGGGCCCCTTCGCGGTCCGGCCTGTGTGCAAAGTTGGATTATTAGGGAATTGCCCATCTGGTAGTGTAGTTTGATTTCATTCTGAAAGGCTAGGGGCTTAGGGTGAGGGCAGCTCCGGCCCTCCCCCAGGCTCGCATTGCACTCTGGGGGGAAGAAAAAGGCCCTGAGCAGCTGTGAGCTATGCTCTCAACTCTGCCTCTTCCTGAGGCCTAGAGAGTCCCCAGGAGACAGACTTCTTCCACTGCTACCACTTTCTTCTATGCTGAGCCAAACTCCTTCGTGCTGCTTGAAGGGTCTGCCTGTGACCAAGCCAAGCTGGGACATGTGACCAGCTCTTAAGAACTAGGAAATGGAGTCCCATTACTGCCCCCCTGACAAAGCAGCAATATAGCCGCCCCTCCCCGCAACCTGGGGAGGGGGTTCAGAGCTTCATGCTGCTCTGTAAAGGTGGCTATTCTTGTAGACAGTTTCTCTCCTCTCCTGCTGCACTTGATATGTAATGTTTGACAAATAGTCCCTCGTTCCATGTGGAATTCCCTTTGCCCCCTTCCTTGGTATTTCTGAGGCATGTGACAGAAGACCCTAGATCCTTCTGGAGTCCTCATGAGGTCACGGTTCCCCAAGGATCCCAAGGTTTCAAGGTTTCCAAACTTGAAACATATCAGATATTCCCTCAGTTTCTACCTTTCTTAGGATCATTTCCGGCGCTGGGCCCTTGCCCAGCTGGGGCATGTGGTGGAAAATGCAGGTTCCCGGGCCCATCCCGGGGTGCTCCGACTCCCCTGGGGTGGGGCCCGGAAGTTGCACGTTCAGGCAGCTCCTCAGGTGGCACTTGGAAAGGACTGAGCTTGGCTGCCTATCTTATCACCCAGGAAACAAATTCCGAAGCAAAGGAGTAGATCAAATCCGAACTTAGAAACCACATCTTCATAGTTTCCTCTAAGTCCCTGGCATCTGATATTCGACAGCCCCTCTTGCTTAGCGAGCCCACACTGTAAACTACTTTAAACCCGGCAGTCAAGGTGCAATTTTGTAACGTGCCCTTTACCTAAGGGTTAGGATGGACTTCTTTTTACAGTAACCGTTTGCTTGTTCCTAACCCACCTCCCCCTGGACCCATCCTGCACAGACAGGGGTGTGATGTCATGGAGAGAGGTCAGAGTTAGTGAACCTTCCCTTCCCAGCCACTAAACACTATCAATTAATCTAGAAAATTCTATGACTTAGCCTGGAGGTTTAAATTTTTTTTTTTAATATTTATTTTTGAGACAGAGACAGAGCATGAACGGGGGAGGGTCAGAGAGAGAGGGAGACACAGAATCTGAAACAGGCTCCAGGCTCTGAGCTGTCAGCACAGAGCCCGACGCGGGGCTCGAACTCACGGACCGTGAGATCATGACCTGAGCCGAAGTCGGACACTTAACCGACTGAGCCACCCAGGCGCCCCAGCCTGGGGGTTTAAAACACAAAGAGCAGTATGTCAGGGATGATGAAAGAAGGGAGCCTTCCCCTGCTCCCGTGTGGCATCCAGTGACCTCTGGCACATTCATGTCCCAGGGAGGCATGAAGTGAACAATCCCTTTGTGCATAAGGCATCAGGGGCCTTCTGAACTCAGAAATAGACTCTGCCCGTTGTCATTAGGGATGCACTTCAGCTTTTGAGCCAGATGGAGCACAGGAAGGAAGGAAAACAGCGTTTATTGTGTTTTGTGCCTTAAACTCTCTAATCCTCGCAGCAGTCCCGTGAAAGAGGTTTTGTCCTCTCTGCTTCTTTTTTTTTTTTTAATTTATTTTTGGGACAGAGAGAGACAGAGCATGAATGGGGGAGGGGCAGAGAGAGAGGGAGACACAGAATCGGAAACAGGCTCCAGGCTCCGAGCCATCAGCCCAGAGCCTGACGCGGGGCTCGAACTCACGGACCGCGAGATCGTGACCTGGCTGAAGTCGGACGCTTAACCGACTGCGCCACCCAGGCGCCCCTGTCCTCTCTGCTTCTTAAGCATGAGCACTTTAGGGCCCGGAGCTGTTCACTGACTTGTTCAAGGTCACACACCTGTAGGACCAGAACTGGGATGCAGACCCAGGAGTGACTTCCTTCCTCCTCTGCAGGCCTCCCCTACTCCTAATAAGCCAAAATTCTGAGCCTGCCTCAGATCATGTCTCCGGTTTCCTGTGTATCTATGGCGACAGCCCAAGCCGACAAGGACAAAACAGAACCACACTGTTTCTTGGTGAAACTGGGCAACACCTTTCCACCCTAACCCCAAGATGCATGAAGGCTGCTCAGGAAATGAGACCTGGGCATTGAAAGGAGGGGGGGGGGGGGGGGGGCATGGGCATAGGGCACGCCCCCTCCCAAACTGGAGGCACATGTACTCTAAACAGAATGGCACCACCCGCTCATTGGAGTGCAGGGGCGACCCAATAGCCTTCCCCATACCCGGAAGCGGTCAGCAGCCCAGGACGTTCTAACAGTCGATCAACACCCAGACAGATTTCTTCCACATTGTCCACAGATCAGCTCTATTTCAGGCCCCACCCCAGCCCTCCAGTTAGAGTCTGCATTTAATAAGATTCCCATAACATTAAAGCTGGAGGGGCTCTAGGCTGGACTGTAGGAATTCTGTGGGTAGCCAGGAAAAAAACAGACCAGCAAACCAACAACAACAAAAGAAATCACATCACCTAGGAGTAGAGACTAGGTCAGAACACTTCACTATTCACGGAAAGCAACGTCCCCAAAATCCTGCAAGGAAAAGTGTCACCTGAGAGTTTTATACTCAAACTGTCACTCAATTATAAAAAAGAATGGATGCATTCAAATATGTGCCATTTGAGGATTATATGTCCCATGAGGTTTTTTGAAAATGAGAGGACAAATTAAGCCAACAAAAACCCTGATAGAGGGACGTGTGGGTGGCTCATTTGGCGTCTTCCTGCAGAGGAGGAAGTCAGGCGTCTGACTCTTGGTTTCGCCTCAGGTCATGATCTCATGATTTGTGAGTTCGAGCCCCAAGTCAGGCTCCACCCTGACAGAGCTGAACCTGCTTGGGATTCTTTCCCTCTCCTCTGTTCCCTGTCCCTCTCAAAATAAATAAATAAGCTTAAAAAAACTGATAGGGAAGATCAGTCAAAAGGAGGGGAGCACTGGACATTTAAAATTTACACACAGTGAAATGCACAAATTTTAAATCCTAAGAACACTGTAAACCAGTTTCGAGCGCCAGTCCATGAGACACATGCGGACGCATTCAGGGGAAGTATACAGTTGTATATATATTTCCAAGTAAGAGGAAGACACCTGTGCGCTAGATGCAGGGATGGCTAAGTGTGATAAAACAAAAAGAGTAAAAGGTTAACGGGAGGATGTAGGTGATGGGTGTACAAGTGGCCCTTGTAATAGGATTTTAGCTTTGCTGTAACCAAGTCTCCCTCTGTGCAAGAATTATGGTTACAAAATGCAACACAAATACAGTTGAACAGCGTGGGGGTTGGGGACGTCGTTCTGTCAAGCAGTCAAAAATCCACATATGACCTTTGACCCTCCCAAACCTAACTACTAATAGCCTATTGCTGACTGGAAGCCTTACTGATAACAAAGTCAACACATACTTTGTATTTTATACTGTATTCTTAAGAAAGTTACAAGAGGGGAGCATGGGTGGCTTAGTCAGTTAAGCGTCGGACTTTGGCTCAGGTCACAATCTCACCGCTTGTGAGTTCGAGCCCCGCATCGGGCTCTGTGTGGACAGCTCAGAGCCTGGAGCCTCTTCAGATTTTTTATCTTTCTCTCTCTTGGCCCCTTTCCCGCTCATACTCTGTCTCTCTCTCAAAAACAAACATTAAAAAAAAATAAAAAAGTAATAAGAAAATACGTTTATAGTACTGTACATCTTGAAAAAAACCTGCATATAAGTGGACCCTTGCAGCTCGAACCCACGTTGTTCAGGGGTCAGCTGTATTATTTAGACGCTTGTCCTGCAAAGATGATAAAATTAGGGTGACGAAGGAGAGGGAGGGTATAGGCTTGCATGACCTCATCAACAGTGGGAAGCGAGAGAGAGAGAGGAATCCTATGGTACCTTTAAACATTCTCCAAGAGAAATCATAATAATCACACAAGCCAGAAACCTGAATGGTGGAAGACACAGAGGAAGTAGAGGGAGTGCCCCCATGTAGGCATTGCTTGTCCTGGAGAATCGGGTAGAGTGCAAATAAAAGCTTTCCAGGCAAACCAGGACCACAATGTGAACCTCCAAGGGAGCGTAAATGGAAGCTGTAAGGTTCGGAACTGCTTAGGTTAGGGTATAATCGGTAGTGATTTTAAAGCAACTCAGGACTGTAGACTATGTCGGGAAGATACCGTTCAGAGTGGCTTCTTCCGGGGGCAGCTGGGTGGCTCAGTTGGTTAAGTGTCTGACTCGATCTCAGCTCAGGTCTTGATCTTAGGGTTGAGTTCAAGCCCCACAATGGGCTCCACATGAGGCATGAAACCTACTTAAAAAAGTGCGCCTTCTAGAATAAGAGGTTATGAGGGGGGTAGGAACGAGAGTTTAATTTTTAGTATGTATTTGTTCTTACTAAAACAAGACAACAGATCAACCTTTGAGATGTGTTGTCTTTTTTTTTTTTTTTTTTTTTTTGAGAGGTGTTGTCTTAAACATTACCTAATGGGGGAAAAAGTCAGCTCTACCTCAACCATTCCCTAAGTAATAAGAAACACTTAAATGACTGTCCTAATTACAAATAGAGAAAGGCTTTCAGAGGATCAATACTGCTCTGGATCGCCAAGGGACAGATCTCCTCCTATTGGAAATCTTTAAAGACAAAACACTGCTCCCTCCCCCTCCTAACAGCAGACATGAAGGGAGGGGTTGTGAAGGAAGCTTTACTTCTTTGAGTCTTTTGGCCTCAGGAGTATTCAAGAACTTGAAGCATCACTGTAGTCACTCTGCGTTCAGTGTGTGATGTTCTGGAGGTTTTGATTTCTCTTGAGTGATTCATTTTCATTTCTGCATGAATCTTTAACCCCCTTCTCTGTGCGGGCCTGTCCGTGAGGGCTGCGTTCCGGAGCCCATGTCCCTAACCATCAGGATGGGACCTCCGGTTTCCATCAAGTCAGCCCCCAGCTTGGGACACTCCCCTGTCTGCTCCTTGGACACCCTAGCCCTGGCTGTGCCCGAGAACGCCACGGTCTGATATGAATGGCCTCCCTTTGCATGATCTTTCCGTTCCGCAGGATTCAGATCTGTTCCTCTGAAGAACGGGTACAGTGAAGATATCGAGCTGGCTTCCCTCCTGGTGTTCTGTGAGATGCAGCCAGTCCTGGTGAGTGAACACCGGGTGGGGTGGAAATGGCCTGTGCGTACGGCTGGCAGATGGACTTAAACCCGTTGGGCATTATCCAGCCAGACACGCCCATCACACAAGAATCCCTCAGCCACCCCAGGTTTTTCCTTCCAGCGACCTTCCCTCTTGGAGAAGGCAGTACGGTTCTTTGAGTAGGTCTTGTAGTTGGAAAGGGTGAAGCTCGTTGGAAGTTCCTTATAGTCATGTTTCGGCAAGCAGAGTCAGGCAAGACAGTGCTCTTCTAGAGAAGCTCATCCTTTCTGGGGGCCTTTCCCCACCTGTTGGGTCCTCGGGAGTCCCTTCAGAAGGTCTGACAGCATCCACCAAGGCCTTGTCGTGGCCAGTGCTGGGGAGAGGAGTTCACAGTGATAGGCACTACCTTTGTCATTCTCTTTGCTGCTGGAGGAGCCTGCCTTCCTGGTCCTTTGGCCAAGACCTTGAAGATCCTTAGCCTCTCCTTTGATGAACCAGTTTAGGGAGGTTTGGTGGGAAGGGCTCGGCCTCACCGGATGCAGCACCAGTGTGTGATAGTTCACGTCTCCCTTGCTGGTTAGAGAATATCTGGATGTGTGATTTTGGAGCTTTAAAAGCCTCTTGACAGCCTCTCCCATAGAATGAAAGCCACTGGGCATGTGTTTTTGCGAGAACCCACGATGTGGCCAACCCAATCTCACAAGATCTTTCCCTCTCCCTACCACAAAACCCAGCATGAACGGGTTGACTGTGTGGTCACCCCACTCCTCTTCGGATAGCTTAGAAAAACCCTGGTTCTGGACCCCAGCAGGCTGACGTGGGCTTGGTCATCGCCCCAGGATTTTCATCTTGATTTCTCATCCTAGTTGTTCTCTGGGTACAGAAATCACAGCCTCTAATTTGTTGTTTTGGAAGTTGCTTATTAGGCAACTTCCAGAATAAAGCTGAGAACCATCCAATGGGGAAGGGAGGATGGCAGGGGTGGAGATGCCTTTTAACAGCTGTAGCCATAGTCCATGCAGTAAAAATTCATGAACTCGACTCAGAGCAGAGAACGTTAGGCTTTTCTGCATAGCTGTCTGCCTTAACATTCAGTTTCTGCAACCTTGATAGTTTTCCACTTCAGAGCATTTTATAAACATGGAAATGGAACCGGATGCAAACGTAAGGAAAGACAGACAGGAAGCACTAAAAGCAGGAAGCGGACGCTTAACAGGCACAGTAGTTGGGGGCCAGAGAACCTCCCTGACAGCCAAAGACATCACTTGTGTTGCTGTAAAATAAGCTCACGATGACAGGATTGTGCCTGGAAAGGATAAGGCGATGGATGGTGCAAAGTTGCCCGTTTTCAAACAAAGTTTAAATGGCAGTGCTTCAGACTGTGTCAAAGTAAACATTGACACGAACTGTCGTTTTCACTTGACCCTTCGGTTGTGGATCAGAAAATCACCTTTCATGATTGTTATTGTGATTGCAAGGCTGGGTCCTGAAAGGGCACCTGAGTCGGTCGTCAGGTCCTTGTCGAGAATACCCAAGACTTAATTAAATGGCTCTTCTTTCAGAATGAATTACGCATTTGTCAATTTATCACCAATAAGACTGAGTTCTTTAAGTCCATTAAAAGACCTCAGCCAGAATACATGATTTTGTTTACCTAAACACACAAAGAGCTGAGCCCAGATTGTGGAAACTCTGGGGAAGTTTCCCCAATTGGGGAAGAGGAGTAGATAATGTTGGCATTTGGTCTGTTTGACTCCTTCACTTCCTAGGTCAATGCCGCCTTTATGTAAATGATACTACTACAAATCCGTGCGTCCATGTGTATTTCTTTTTTAAAGCAGGTTTCTTAACTTTGGGGCCAGAGGTTTGTGGAGGAAATTGTCCTCTGCATTTAAAAGTTCAGCAGCATCTCTGCCCCTTGTGTAACCACCAAACATGTCCCCGGGTTGGCAAAACTGTCCTTGTTGAGAACGGCTCTAAGCGAAATTCTAAACACTGTTCATACTATTACCTAATCTTTAACAGCATTTTTCCACTGAGTGGATGGACCGTAGATTACCAAATTGGTCGTTTACATGGAGTCCACTTGCAAGCAAGGCTTTCGTGAAATTCTTTATGTGCCTATACTTTTCCTCCTTTAATTCAGAGTTATTTTCTTAGGACTTATTGCCAGATACGGGATCAGTTTATCGAAGCAGGATGGTAGAAATATAAAACCTGGAATAAATAAGCATGAAGACCCCTGGCTTAGTCAGGCTTACCTTCCCCAGCCCACAGAAGGATCTGGGATTCTGTTGCCTGGGGAACGGGAACCCATGTGCATAAAAGGCCATCTGCAGACATTTCATGGACAAACGATGTGATAAACTGGGTTTCAGATGATGGTAGGGCCACGTTGGTCTAGACCATGCTCCGCAAAGCTGTTGTAAACAACTTGGAAACATTATAAATAATTTGGTAATACCAACAGCAGAGAAACTTAGTACATTTAAAAGAAAATGCCCTCCTCTAGATTTACTTTCTCTATGTGGGAAGCCTCCCACGTGGGTGCTGTTAGGGATGCGGCGGGGAGCGAGGGCATCGTGTGGGGCACCAAGGGGAACGTTAACTTGCGGAGATCTGCTCTCTGAAGGAGTTTTGGCAGAGAAATTGTCAGAGTATGTGCAAAGCTCATTTCAACTGCTGGTTTTTGAGCTTTTATTGAATTCCACATCTGTCACCTGGTTCTGAGGCCCTCACAGGTGCCATTCGGTGATGCGGAATCACACGGTGATGAGGAGTCTCTGGGGAGCTGAGCTGGGTTGTTTGGTAGACCTGGGCTTTCTCGTTGTTCAAGGTCAAACCTTGTTCTATTTATCACCGTATCCTCTGTCCTGCCAGGGAGAGACTCTGGTAAATAGCTTTGCAGAAGACTTCTCTGAGCCAGTGATTGATCCGGGGAGGGCTTGATGGAGTTTAAAGCTCCAGAAAATAGTCGGTGAGCACTTGAAGCTTCTTCTGAAGAAGCCATTTACACATCACAATTGCTTGATCAATCCTCAGTCCTTTGCCCTGTTAGCTATATATATGGTTTATAAGATGTGTTTTCAACACCATTTTGTTACACTTGAAAAGTAGTAAAACAAAGGAAGGGAGGTTGGAAAAATTCCATTAAGCAACTTGTCTATAACCACAGGTAGCATTTTGGCAGATTTGATATACCCATCGTTGGATTCACGTAATATGCATGAACACGTGCCCTTTATCTACTTCACAGGAGCATTTTTCAATGTTGTTAGGATTTTCAAAGCCATTAATGCCTGTTTGATCAGGTATGGGTTTCTCATTCTCTTAGCCATTCTCCCGCTGACGGACAATGAGGTTGTTTGCAGCTTTTTACGTTATAAATAATGAAGGTCTTCATATAACCTTTTTTGATTACAAATTATTTCCTGGGGCTAGACATTTAATAATGGAATACTAGATCAGAAAGGGGGAAAAAACACACATTTTGGATGCATGTTGAATTGTTCTCTGAAAGTAGTTTCTTTTCAGTTGATGTATCCTATCCATTGTGCCACTGAGAAGGGCTTCCACTCAAATGATTTAAACTCGTGAGATTCCAAATAGGATGGGAGAAAGTATGAAAGCTTGAGTATTCCTCCTAGTCACCATCGGTGGGGCAAGCTGGCAGGACCTGGGGTCTCTGATTACTGATCCTGGGGTGGATGGGGCTGGGTAGGGGTTCAGGTGTTGGGCTGGAAAGACCAGGAGGCCATGGTTCCCAGCCAGGGCTTGGCAGGAAGAGAGGTGTGAATCTCTATGCAGAAGAGCTCAGCACACACGCTAGAGACCCCGGACGGGGGCTGCGCCCTGCAGCTAAGCCAGTCACGGTGTCTGAGGATGGACAAGATTTCCTTACACTTGGGAAGGCCCTCCTTGGGCCTCAACAGCTAACGTGTGCCAGTCTGACCCCAAAGAGCAGAGACTTCTGTGCCTATCAGGAAGGCCCAATAGCTGGGTGCGATTTGAACGACAAAACCATGAGTGTGAAGTGAAAAAGACAAAGCCACTGCCCGGCAGTAAGAGGAAGACGGACCCAGGTGGACGCATGGTACAGGTGGCTGGCGGTTCAAGTAGAGCCATCGGAAGTATCCAAAGAGGAGCCCAACATCCGAGTCCTAAGAGCGTTCAAGGATATCTAAGTAGAGCGCTGAAAAAGACTTCCTGGAATTTGAAATTAAAGCCTCATTTCCTGAATTTAGATATTCAGCATATAACAAAGATCTGCATTAGTGACCGGAGATATAACCCGGAGGAAATGTCTCACAATCCAGGTGCGCCTGGGGGGCTCAGTCGGTTGAGCGTCCGACTCTTGATTTCAGCTCAGGTTATGATCCCAGCGTTGTGGGATCGAGCCCTGCCTCAGGCCCCATGCTGAGCTCCTGCATAAAATTCTCTCTCCCCAGCTCACATGGTCTCAAAAACAAAAAAACAGTTTAAAGAAAAGTCTCGCGATCCAGAACAATACCACCATGACAGCCTCAGAGAACGGATGCAAAACACCTACAGGCAAGCATGTCCCCACGAACAAAGCGGAACAGATGGGTAGGGAGCTATCAATGAAAGTGAACAGACGGAACTTTCTCTTTTTTGCTGCTTGAGAAGGTTTCCTCGATTCCCAAAGGGACAAATCGAAAGCACACCACCAGCTGGGTTCTAGCACAGGCACACCTTGTTTTATTGTGCTTTGCAGATACTGCGTTTGTTTTTTTTTTTTTTTTAACCAATCGAGGGTTTGGGGCAACCCTGTGTCAGGCAAGGCTAGTGGCACCATTTTTCCAAAAGGCATTTGCTCACTTCCTGTCTCTGCCACGTTTTGGTTCATATTTCAAACTTCTTTAATGGGGATCTTTGATGTTACTATTTTAGTTGTTTTGGAGCCGCCTGAACCACACGCTTAGAAGGACGGCAAGGTTGTGTGCCTCCTTGTTGCTCCACCTGTCGGCCACCTTCTGCCTCTCTCCCTGAGACACAACACTGAAATCAAGCCAGCTGATGACCCTACAGTGGCCTCCACGTGATCCAGTGAAAACGAAGAGTCCGTCAGTGCAGCAGACTTCATCGCTATCTTCAGAAACTGCCCCAGCCACCCCGACTCTCAGCCACCACCACCCCTCTCGGCCAGCAGCTGCCGGCATCCAGGCAAGACCCTCCACCAGCCAGAAGACTATGAGTCACTGAAATCTCAGATAATTTAAAAATTTTGTTGCCAAAAAACCCCATTAAGATACATATGCGTTATCACACCCTTAATAGACTACAAGCATAACTTTTATACGTACCGGGAAACCAGAAAAATAATGTGATTTGCTTTATTGCAATATTTGCTTCATTGTGGTGGCCTGGAGCCACACCCATGATATCCAACGTTTGCCTATAAAACGTGTGAATTCCAAGGAAGAATAAAAAGACTTCCCAACATACCAAGTTATCTACTAAGAAAATCAAATAAAGCTAACATCAGACTTGTCTTCGGCACTAGGAGGACTGAAGAACTCAGCAAACAGCCACCAGCATGTCAAGGCAACAGAAATGTATTTGTGGATATGCAAAGTCTTAGAAACCTCAGGAGAGCACCTGAATCGATGTTCTAGATAGATGAAGAAAAGGAATTAATTCTGCAACACAGTTACGCTTTAGAGTGTAAGTCTCTTTAAGTACCAGGGTCCCTGAAACAAAGACACTATGAAAAATTTTGTGCCAGTCTGGAATTGAAAATAATAAACATATGAAAACCCTGGAGCTGAGAGTTAAAATAAAGGTGTCCTGGGGAATCTGGGTGGCTCAGTCAGTTGAGCGTCCAACTTCGGCTCAGGTCATGATCTCACGGTTCGTGAGTTCGAGCCCCACAGCCTCTGTGCTGACAGCTTGGACCCTGCTTCGGATTCTGTGTCTCCTCTCTCTGCCCCTCTCCTGCTCACACTCTCTCTCTCTCAAAAATAAACAAACATTAAAACAAAACCAAAAAAAAAAAAAGGTGTCCTGAAAAGTTTTGACTTTGATGCCTGGGGGTTCAGTAGGCACATAAAACATCTTGTAAGAGGGGAGTTCAATTTTTTTTACCTTGAAATATCAGAATTAAGTTTAATTAGGATCATTAGAAAAATGAAACAGAAACGTGACCAAGAGTAAAAATGTATAGTATTCAAAAGGGAAGGGTAGAACATATTTGATACAGTGAATGGGCTCAATCCTCCTATTAAAAAAGAAAAAAAAATCTAACTGCATGTCTATAGGAAATAAGCCTAAAACCAACAGGGTATTGCATGAGGAAAGAAAGGTTACCCAAAAATTACCCACCCCACTGCAGGAATGGAAGAGTTACTGCAAGAAATAATCTCACAGTACAATTTAAAATCCAAAGTGCCAAAGATGTGCTTGCTGGGGCAGCACATATACAGAAGTATCAATGAGCATTAAGAGGAGCTGTGTGGAATGATAGTTTGGTTTACAACTGGATGGGAGAGTCCCGGGGGGTTTAATTAGGAAACGGGGATAGTACCTCCACCTATCAACCAAAGGCTCCTACACAGATTACTTGATTAAAACAAAAAAATCAAGGACAGATGATCAAGCTAATCCTAACCAGCTTGATTTCAGAGATACACAACTCTGTCCTACTGCAGCAGATAACAGACACCGTTTATCCTTCTGTTTCTCAGAAGCTTTACAAACTTGATTTCATACTTGGTCACAAAGAAAGAACGATTTCATGAGTTGGTGAGAACAGCAGTAAACTATTTATGCCGTAACTATATTTTGAAAAGGAACACGCTTGCCCTCAAACCACAGGGAAGACTGAAAATGCATGCACTGTTCGTCTCAAAAAAGTTTTGAATACCAATAAGATAGGAACAAAATAAAGATAAAAGCCAACTGAGCAAAATATAAAAGAAGAAAAAACAGATGTTGATTCACTGAAGAGATCAAGCACATAAACTCCTGGCCTGCTTAATAAAGGAGGGAAGTAAGAACAAAAACAATACCAGAGAAAATACTGAAAGGGAGAATGACCCCCCAACTGAGAAGATACATTTGTAAACTAGGGCAAATGGGTGACTGCCTTGAAGAATGTAAACAGCCTAAAATTGTTTCAAGAGGCAATACAATACTCACAAAGTCCCGGAGCACTGAAACAGCTCTCAGGTAAAACAGGTGTTACATTCAGATGGTTTTAAAGCCAAGTTCTACATGAATTTCAAGACCATAATTCTTTTTTTTAATTTTCTAAAATACTTATTTTTGAGAGAGAGAGAGAGAGAGCACCAGCTGGGGAGAGACACAGAGAGAATCCCAGGCAGGCTCTGCACTGTCAGCACAGAGCCTGATGTGGGGGTCAAGCTCACAAATCAAGAGTCGGAAGCTTAACTGACCGAGCTACCCAGGTGTCCCAAGAACACAATTCTAATGTTAATCCATGGAGGAGGTCAACAGACAAAGAGAAATGCTCCAATTAATTTCCTGAAGAAACTGGAGAAAGATAGTACACCTTTCCCCCCTCTTCTCCTCAGAGTCATAGGTAAATTCTTTAAAAAGTTAGCAAGTCAGTTCCAGATATTTACTGGACAAACAATATGTTACAAATCAATAGTTTATCCCAATAATGCAAGGATGGTTTGGCAACACATTTAGTGAGAAAAACCTAAGTCACTAAATGCCACACATGTCACCAAATGATTTTACCTCTTTACCACAACTCATACTCATTATCTCCATTCACAAATATGGCTGTACCTCTAAACAAAGACTCCAACTTTAAGGACACTGAGTTTTGTATTTAGTACCTAACCACTTTCTTCTAGAAAGAACAGTTGGAAATGCGTGGTGGGAGATGGGGACAGATAGGTAATCTCATTCATGATATCGACAAAAACAGTAACACATTAATGACATTTAAATAAACATGTACAGCTTATAACCACCACTTGAACAAGTAGAAATATACACAGACCCTTCCAAAATGGTCTCATGGGAACCAGAGTTATCAATATAAAATCACTTTTAAAAATATATACAAAGAGGTAAATACAGAAATAAATGTGTTTGCATTGGAAGACATAGCTCTTCCTGACAGGAGACTTCCAACTAATAAATGGAAAGAGGAATGAAAAAAATAGACAATCACCATTGAGATGCCACAGAAATAATTCTGCAGAAAAAGATCTAACAGTGGATGCTAAAATTAGTAAACATTTGAGGAGAAACAGGAAATCTGTATAGTCTCAAGATACCTTCCTTCAAGAAATTTCTTCATTGGAAAGAGAATTGATCAAGTGAGGAATGTTACCATCAGTACTAAGATGTGTTGATATCACGTACCTCCTGAGAAGTCTACATCACTTCTGTGACAGTCTTACCCAAGCTGCCTCAGGCTAAACGAATCATGGGAAAGCACCAAACCCAACTAGTGGGTCACAGTACACACTTACTGACTAGTACTCTTCAAAGTGTCGAGTCATAAAAGACAAGAGGACGGAAGAAGTGTCACAGATTGGAAGGCTCTAAGGAGACACGGCCACCACAGGCCATGTGGGATCCGGGGCAGCATCTTGGAACAGAACAGGGACACTGATGGGAAAACCAGTGAAAACCGAGGTTCTGATAACTGCACCGTGGTGGTGCAGGATGTTAGCCCTGGTGGGGGTGGGAGTGATGTAGGGTATAGGAGAACTCTTTGTACTAATATTGCAACTTTCTGGAAGTTTCAGATTTCATCATAAAGAATTAAAGCATCAGTAGGGGCGCCTGGGTGGCTCAGTTGGTTAAGCATCCGACTTCAGCTTGGGTCAGGATCTCACAGTTCGTGAGTTCAAGCCCCATGTCGGGCTCTGTGCTGACAGCTCAGAGCCTGGAGCCTGTTTCGGATTCTGTGTCTCCCTTTCTCTCTGCCCCTCCCCTGCTCATGCTCTCTGTCTCAAAAATAAATAAAGATATTAAAATTTTTTTTTAATAATAAAAGCATCAATGGGGGGAATAAAAATTGAAAAAAACTAAAGGTACAGAACACCGTGAAGATCTTGTCACAGGCCAGGAACAGTTTATAACCAAAGATGTTCTCCAAGACTTCGAGGACTCTAAAGTTTAAAAACACGTAGATCCATCTAAAACAAAGGCTTATAGATGACACAAGGATCGAAAGTAGGAATAAGAAAATCCTAACATAAACAAATCTATATACCTCAAAATGGACATACCTCCGCAGGAGAACATGAGAGAATTGGGGCAAACAGCCGAATCTTTCTCCCTAAAGATCATCCCTAAAAACTGAAAAACCAAGAACGTGCCTTTTAAGTACTTTTTTTAAAGAACTCTCAACAATCAAAAGAACTCAATGTTGAGGAGCAGGAATCATGAGGGCTGGAGTGACGGTGAACAAGGAGAATGCTATTTTTTGTGTGTGGTATAATAATCCTTATAGTACTTCTTGACTTTCAACTCTGTGCATATATAATTAATAAAAACTCAAAGCTTTAAGCTTAAGTAGGAGCAGATGATGCATTGATGGGGAGCATATGACTTCTTGAAGGACATTTGCTGTGAAGGTGACAAGAGACATGGGTTAGTAGCTGGAGGGGCTGTGGGGTGAAGGACAGCTTTTGAAGATGTATTTGCTGCTGATGGGCGTGATTTACCAGAGCTACAGAAGGGAATGATGGTACAGGAGAGAGAGGACCCCGGGGCCAGCAGGAACGAAGGCAGGACTACAGCAAGGGGCCCCGGATGGGCAGATTTCCCATGTAGTTTCTCCTCTACCCTATGTGAAACCAGAAGCAGGGCCATCAGCTGAAATCGGGGCAGTCATCTCAAGAGAGGACAGAGGATTTCTGAGCAAAGCACAGAAGGATTAGATCACTCAATGTGCTTCTGTGATGTATGCATTCATACATATTTTACTTAGGATTTTTGCACAGACAGTCTATAGTTCTCGGTCAGGTTTTGTTATGTTGCCTTCTTAGAAACTACATGGAAGCCTTCCTTCTCCCAACTGTGGCACCTCTTGAGTGGAACCAGAGTAACTATTGACTATACCCAACACATGTTAGAGACATCGTTTGTGAAACTTTCTGGGCCAGCTGTAAGAGCTTTCCCATTTTCTTCTGGGATAAAATGAGTCTCAATTTTTTTTCCTTACCGGATAATTTTCTATAATAAGAAATATATGTCTATAATAAATATTGGAGATAACAAAAGCCTTAAACACAAATACATACCCATTCTTCTCACTACCCGCTTGGTTTTCACTGCACAAGTTCCCACCATTTCTAGGTTTGCCTTTACTGATTCAGTCTGCTTTCCTTAGACCTGTTCCTTTTATAGCTCTCTGTGTTCCTTTTATAACGCTTTGTGTTTCCTTAGACCTGTTCCTTTTATAACTCTTTATTTCCTATCATTGTTGGGTGCTGATGCAATGGGGGTGAAGGCCATGCACAGAGAGATGACACAGGGCTAGGCGCACTTCCTCTCCTGAGACACGCTTCAGAAAAAAGGACTTGGCAAGTGCCCAGGACCCAGGCCGGTCATCACCTGCTTGAGGGACTGGGGTAAAGGCAGGTACAGCCAGGAAGCCAGGACACGGACTGTTCCCAAGAACCCAGAGCTCTGAGCAATCATCCTAGCACTTTGCTGGCCCTGCCCTAGGAGTCCCCCATTTAGGACATTCAGAAAACCAGATACCAATGTATAGATTCAAGAAGAAATCCCATTCAAGATGAGCTTACACATTAACATTTTAAAGCACTTGTGGGGTGCCTGGGTGGCTCAGTGAAGCGTCTTTTTTTTTTTTTTTTTTTTTGAAAATATATATGTTTTTATTAGGCAGAGAATCCCAGGCAGACTCTGCTGACAGTGTGGAGCGTGACACATGGCTTGAACCCACGAACTGTGAGATCATGACCTGAGCTGAAATCAAGGAGTCCGCCTCCTAGCTCAGGTCTTGATCACAGGGTCATGAGTTCAAGCCCCACACTGGGCACAGAGCCTACTTAAAAAAATTTTTTTAGAGCACTTGAGGAAAATCTGACACATGTAAAAGCAAAAGGATTCACCCAATGAATCTGAAAATAGCTTTGAAAACAAAATTTTTTTTTAAAGCAAGAACCCAATGAGTACATGCATTTAAAAAAGAACTATCCTTTTCACTATTAATTAAGAACGTGGGAATGGGAGGGCCAATTAGAAATTCTGGAAATACAGTTGGAAAAATCTTGAAAAAAAATTTTTAAAGCTTATTAAGCGGGAAGTTCTGGAATGGATACCATTAGGGAAAGAATTTGCAGATATGAAGACCGCGTTGGGGAATTTGCTTTCAAAGTGCAAGACAAGATCAAAGTACAAAAAGAGTGAAAAATAAAAATACAAATACAAAATGAAAAGCTCCAGCGTAAAATATCTGAAATGATGATGGCTGGGGGCGCCTGGGTGGCTCAGTTGGTTAAGCGTCCAACTTCGGCTCAGGTCATGATCTCGCGGTTTGTGGGTTCAAGCCCCACATCAGGCTCTGTGCTACCAGCTTGGAGCATGGAGCTTGCTTTGGATGCTGTGTCTCCCTCTCTCCCTCTGCCCCTCCCCTGATCATGCTCTCTCTCTCAAAAATAAACACTAAAAAAAATTTTTTTAAATGTTGATGACTGAAAATCTCCCACCATTGAAGAGGCAAAGGTCCTCCAGCAATAAACAGCAGTATAGATATAGATGCACATATAGACTCTTACAGGCAGAATACCAGAGTAAAGGGAAAATTATAAAAATGGAAAGATAGGTTCCCTATAAAGGATTCTGTAAAGGATTGACAGACCATAGTAGCATTCCCCTCTACAGCAACAGCAACGTCAAGACTAAGGGATCTCTTGAAAACGCTTAAAACACACAGCTGCAACTCTAGATGTCCTGTATCCTCATAATTACCATTCAAGAGGGAGGGCAACATGAAGGGATTTTTCAGAGCTAGCAAGACAGACAACTGAGTACTAATAAACCTTTGCTAAAAGAACTACCAACGTCCTTAAGCCAGAAGGAATACAAAGCAAGAAGCAATAGTGGCCCATGAAATCCGTAAACTACCTTAGGAAACGGAAAAAACTATATCGACTTAAAAGACTAAATTTTTGTGTGAACACTCAGACTCAGATAAATCCAGGAAATAATAACCCCAAAGTTCTGAGAGGGAAGGAGGGAGTCTCTATCAGGAAGGGCACACGGGGCAGGCAATGCTCTCTTTCCTATTCGGCATCTCCACAGCTGTTTATAGTTATTCATTAAACAGTATAGATGTTTTACATACTTTTCTGAATGTTGTATAATTCATTGCCCAGTGCTCCATATATACATACATGTGTGTGTATATATATGTGTGTGTGTGTATATATATATATATATATATGCACACACACACACATATGCGTGTATATGTATATAGATAGAACATAGCTATGAATGCTTTGGGATTCAGAAAATGAGATCGGGGTCTGTAAGCACAGCAGTATTAGCAGAAGACGTGCATTTTGAACTTCACCTGAACAAAAGTCATTATATACAGGAAAGCAAGAGAAGTTGTTTTATTCTGGGTAGAGACAAGGTGAAGAGAGCTCAATTAAGACTTTAGTGCAGTTTCTTTTCTGCTTTATTCTTAACAGGAAGGAAAGCGGGTCTCCTTGGGGAAAGGCATAAATTTAAGTAGGGTCATTAGTGACTCTTCCCAGGGCCTCACGTGATGCCTCGGAGAGTCACGAGCACTGTCCTCCTCTCCTCCGCTCCCCGTGGAAAGACCGTCCTGTTTTTCTCCTCTGTACTTTCCCAGGGGCCAGAATAACCTTCGCCATTGCTCTCCCCACTCTCCCAAGTCAGACTTGTACCTGTTATCCTTGGGGATATCCGTGATGTTTTGTTAGGTCGTTAGGGTGGGGAAACGATCTGCAGAGCAAGGTATGGCCTGAGTCCATGTTTTGTAAAAATGACAAGAAAAACCCATCCGTGCATACTGACCATGTTTTTCTAGCACCAGAGGGTCTCACTTGAGCTACTCCATCAGTAGTAGCAGCCAACAACAGCCTGACCTCCTGAGTAGCCAGGATTTTACAACAGTCGGAAGATGATGTAGGAGGAGGATCGTGAGCTGACCTCCTCCCGTGCACACACTGGGACAACAACTACATACGATGAAACACTCGGAAAATGACCTGAAGCCCGGCAGAGCAGATTGTCCGCAGCCAAATACTTAAGAAAATGTCACAGCAAGAAGGGTGAGAGGGACAGAGACAAGGCTGGGAACCAGACCCCCAGTGTAGCGGCCCAGAAGCAGGAGGGGAGATCACAGGTACAGAGGTGATCCCTGAGGAGCAGGGGAATCGAACCCCACGTCAGGAACTCCTGGGGACCGGCACTGGGAAGATGAGCCCCCCACCCCTCACCCCCCGGCTGGCTCGGAATATCAGTGCAGCTCAACTCGAAGAGAGCCAGAGGGCTATAGGAAGCAGACTCCGTTCTTCCAGGGCCATGGTGCTGTATTACTGTCTGGGGCCCAGCACGCAGGCAGCAGCTGGAAAGCACCTGGGTGACACACGAAAGAGTTCTTAATTTTAGGGCATGTGCAGGAAGACCAAGGATCTGGAGTTGTCTCTAGGAATCAAAGTGCCAGCAGATGCCAGTTTACTTGCAGCCCAGCTGGCAGGATGCTGGTGGGAGCCACTTGTGACACTCTCTATCTACTTTGCTAACACCATTCACCCCCCCTAGGCATTGCCCTGCAGACCCACCCCACCCACCCCAGCAGGTGCCCCCGACCCCCCGCAAGTACCACCCTGCCACATGCAGGGGGCAGCTGTGGCCCAGACTGGAGCCCCTCCAAATTGACTCCTGGGGAGGGGGAGGCAGGCCCAGTCACAACAGGAAGGCATATGCAGACCCACACAGGAGACACCCCTGGAGCTCCTGGTTCTTGTGACCGGGGGCCATTGCCCCATGATATACCTACATCAAGCCGCTGCTTTCAAGACCAGGAGATGTAGCTGACATACGTAAATACATAGGAACAAACACGGAGAGTCAGACAAAATGAGACAGAGGAATATATTCCAAATGAGAGAACAAGATAAAACCTTAGAAAAAGAACTCAATGGAATGGAGATTAGCAGTCTCCCTGGTAAAGAGTTTCAAGTAATGGTCATAAAGATGCTCATCAGGTATGGGCGACCTCCAGGAGAATTTTAACTAAGACAGAAAATGTAAAAACCAACCAAAATCGAAGAATACAATAACTGAAATGAAAAGTCTACTAGAAGGACTCAAAAGCAGACTGAAGGATGTACAAGACATCGATGATCTGGAAGGCAGGGTAATGGAAAGCATCCAAGCTACATAGAAAAAAGAATAAAAAACAATGAGGATAGGTGAAGGGACCTTTGGGAAACATCAGGTATCCTAACATCCACATGATACGGGTCCCAGAGAGAGAAGCGCAGAAAACTTGACGAAATAACAGCTGAAAACTTTGCTAAGATGCGGAAGGAAACACATCCAGGCACAAGATGCACAGAGAGCCCTAGATAAGATGAGCCCAAGGAAGTCCATGTCTAGACATACCATAATTAAAATGTCGAAGGTTAATGATAAAAAGAGAATTTTAAAATCAGCAAGAGAAAAGCAAAAAGTTACAATCAAGGGAAATCCCATAATGTGGCTGTCAGCTGAGTTTTTCAGCAGCAACTCTGTAGGTCAGAGGGAGTGGTTCCAAGATATATTCAAAGTGCTAAAAGGAAAAAACCCTACAACCAAGAACACTCTACCTGGCAAGTTATTCAGAATTGAAGGAGAGACAGAGTTTTCTAGACAGAAGTTAAAGGAGTTCATCAACACTAAATCAGCTTTATAAGAAACGTTCAAGGGACTTTTTTTTTTTTTAACGTTTATTCACTTTTGAGAGAGAGACAGCAGGGGAGAGGCAGACCGTGGGGGACCGAGGATCCGAAGCGGGCTTTGTGCTGACACAGTGAGCCCGATGCAGGGCTCAGTCTCACAAACTGTGAAGTCATGACCTGAGCAGAAGTGGGATGCTCAACTGACTGAACCATGTAGGTGCCCCTCAAGGGACTTCTTTACATGGAAAAGAAAAGCCAGCCCATAACTAGAAGAAAATTATTAAAGGACAAACTTCATTGGTAAAAGCAAACCTGTAGTAAAGACAGGAGATCAGTCACTTATAAACCTAGTACAGAGGTTAAAAGACAAAGTAGGAAAATCAATTATATATAAAAAAAAATTAGTTAAGGGACACACAAAATAAAAAGATGTAAAATGGTGGCACCTGGGTGGCTCAGCTGGTTAAGCATCCAACTCTGGATTCTGGCATAGGTCATGATCTCACATTTGTAAGATTGAGGCCTATGTCGGGCTCTGTGCTGACAGCATGAAGCCTGTTTAAGATTCTTTCTCTCTCTCCCCACCCCGCCCCGCGCACCCATCCTTCCCTCCCTCCCTGTAGTCCTCTCCCCTACTCACACACACTCTCTCAAAATAAACATTTAAAAAAATGTAAAATATGTCATATACATAAGATGTGGAGTTTTAGACTGTTCAAACTTTGGTTTGAACTTAAGAGATCACCAATTTAATATAGACTGCTATATAGACAGGATGCATATGTGAACCTCATGGTAATCACAAATCAAAAACCTATAACATACACAAAAAAGAAAGGAATTCAAGCATAATACTCAAGAAAGTCATCAAATTACAAAGAGAGCAAGAAAAGAAGGAACGAGAAGAATTCTTTTTTTTTTTTTTTAATTTTTTTTTTTTAACATTTATTTTTGAGACAGAGAGAGAGAGAACATGAACAGGGGAGGGTCAGAGAAAGAGGGAGACATAGAATCTGAAACAGGCTCCAGGCTCTGAGCTGTCAGCACAGAGCCCGACGCGGGGCTCGAACCCACGAACCGTGAGATCATGACCTGAGCAGAAGTCGGATGCTTAACCGACTGAGCCACCCAGGCACCCCAGGAACGAGAAGAATTCTAAAAACAATCAGAAAACAATTAACAAGATGGCAATAAGTACTTACTTATCAATAATTACTTTAAATGTAAATGGACTAAATGTTCTAATCAAAAGACATAGGAGGGGTGCCTGTGGGACTCAGTCTGTTAAGCATCCAACTCTTGATTTTGGCTCAGGTCATAATCTCACAGTTCATGAAATTGAGCCCTATGTCAGGTTCTGTGCTGACAGAGTGGAGCCTCCTTGGGATTCTCTGTCTCTTTCTCTCTCCCAAAATAAATAACCATTTTTTAAAAAGATATAGGGTGAATGAATTGATTTAAAAAAAAAGATCTTAAAAAAAATTTTTTTAACATTTATTTATTATTCAGAGACAGAGCATGAGCATGGGAGGGGCAGAGAGAGGAGGAGCCACAGAATCAGAAGCAGGCTCCAGGCTCTGAGCTGTCCGCACAGAGCTTGACCCGGGGCTGGAACTCATAAACCATCAAGTCATGACCTGAGCTGAAGTCAGATGCTTAACCGACTGAGCCACCCAGTCACCCCCAAAAAAGATCCATCTTTTATGCTGCCTACAGAAGACTCACTTCAGATGTAATGACACACACAAAGTTAAGGGAATGAAAAAGATACTCCAGGCAAATGGAAGTGAAAAAAAAAAAACTGCAATAGCAATACTTCTAAAAAAAAAAAATAGACTAACAAGACAAAGAAGGGCATTATATAATGATCAGAAGATCAATCCAACAAGAGGACATAACAGTTATAAACATCTATGCACCGAACATTGGACAACCTCAATACATAAAGCAGGTATTAACAGACATAAAAGGAGAAATGAACAATAAAATAACAGTAAGGAACTTTAAAACACCACCTAAATCAACGGATTATCCAGACATAAAAAGAGAGAGGAAACAGTGGCTTTGAGTGACACATTAGACCAGATGGACTTAACATATACAGAACATTCCATCCACAACCAGCATAATACACATTCATTTCAGGGGCATGGAACAATCTTCAGGATACATCACATTTTGCGCCATAAAACAAGTCACAAATTTAAGAAAACTGAAATCATATCCAACATTTGTTCTTTTCTCTCTCTCTCTTTCTTTTGGTTTATTTTTGGGAGACAGAGCATGAGCAGGGGAGGGGCAGAGAAGAGGGAGGGGGATACAGAATCCCCAACGCAGGGCTCAAAACCATGAGCTGTGAGACCAGGACCTGAGCTGAAGCTGAATGCTCGGGGCGCCTGGGTGGCTCAGTCGGTTAAGTGTCCAACTTCAGCTCAGGTCATGATCTCACACTCCTTGAGTTCGAGCCCCGTGTCGGGCTCTGTGCTGACAGCTCAGAGCCTGGGGCCCGCTTCAGATTCTATGTCCCTATCTCTGCCCCTCCCCTGCTCATGCTCTGTGTCTCTCTGACTCAAAAATAAATAAAAACATTAAAAAAAAAAACTCTAAAAAAAAAAGGTAATTTATTGAAGTTGAATGCTCAACCAACCTAGCCACCCATGCATCCCCCCAACATCTTTTCTGACCACAATAGTATGAAACTAGAAATCAGTTATAAGAAGAAAAAAAACCTGGAATAAACACAACCACATGGAAACTAAATAACCAATGGGTCAACAAAGAAATCAAAGAGGAAATCCGAAAACACCTTGAGACAAATGAAGACGGAAACACAACAGTTCAAAATCTTTGGGATTTAGCAAAAGCAGTTCAAAGAGGGAAATTTATGCCAATACAAGCCTCTACCTCAAGACACACAAAAATCTCAGTCTAAACTTATACCTAAAGGAACTAGAAAAAGAACAAAACACAAAGCCCAAAGTTGATAGAAAGAAAGAAATAATAAAGATCAGAGTAAGACATAAAGACTACAAAAATCGATCAGTGAAACTAAGGCCTGTTTCTTTGAAAAGATAAAATTGATAAGCCTTTAGCCAGATACCTCAAGAATAAAAGAAGACTCAAAATCAGAGAGAGAATGTTATAATGGACACCACAGAGAGATAAAGGATTATAAGAGGCTACTACCAAAAATTATACACCAACAAATTGCACAACCTAGAAGAAACGAATAAATTCCTAGAAACATACAATCTTCCGAGACTGAATAAGAAAACAACAGACAATAGACTGATTCCTTTTAATGAAGTTGAATCAACAATCCAAAAACTCACAACAAACAAAAGCTCAGGACCAGATGGCTTCACAGGTGAATTCTACCAAACATTTAAAAAAGAGTAGTAACCTATCCTTCTCAAACTATTCCAAAAATAGAAGAGGAAGTAATGCTTCAAAATTCCTTCTATGAAGCCAGCATTAATTATCTTGATACCAAAACCAGACACACACACACACACACACACACACACACACACACACACACACACACACAAAGGAAATTACACACCAATATCCCTGAGGAACATAGATGCAAAATCTTCAACAAAATATTATAAAACTGAATTCAACAATACATTAAAAGCACCATTCACCACCAAGTGGGATTTATTTCAGCGATGCAAGGTAATTCACAAATTATCCACAAATCAAAGTAATACATCACATTAATAAAATGAAGGATAAAAATATTATCTTGATACATAAAAAGTATTTGACAAAATTCAACACCCATTAATTACAAAAACTCTCAACAAAGTGGGTCTAGAGGGAACATATGTACCTCAACATAATAAAAGCCATCTATACAAACCCACAACTAACATCATACTCCACAGTGAAAAGCTAAAAGCTTTTCCTCTAAGATCAGGAATAAGACAAGGGTGTTGACTCTTACACAACACAGTACTGGAAGTCCTAGCCACAGCAATGAGACAAGAAAATAAAAGGCGTCTGTGTTAGGGGTGCCTGGGTGGCTCAGTCGGTTGAGCGTCCCACTCTGGATTTCATCCTGGGTCCTGACCCTGGGGTCGTGGGATCGAGCCCCACATCAGGCTCCGCACTGAGCATGGAGCCTGCTTGGGATTCTGTCTCTTTCTCCCTCTACCCCTCTCCCCTGCTTATTCTTGCTCTCTCTTAAAAAAAAAAAAAAAAAAAGAAAAGGCATCCAGATTGCTAAGGGAGAAGTACAGCTTTGCAGATGGCATGATACTATATATAGAAAATCCTAGAAACTCCACCAAAAGAAAACCCATTAGAATAAATGAGTTAAGTTGCAAGATACAAAATTAATATATAGAAATCTGTGGTGTTTCTATATACCAATAGCAAACTAACAAAAGGGAAATTAAGAAAACATCCTATTTGCAATTACATCATAAAGAATAAAATATCCAGAAATAAATGTAACCAAGGAGGTGAAAGACCTCTACGCTGAAAGAGTAAGACAATGATGAAAGAAACTGAAGATGACACAATTAGATGGACAGTTACACCACACTCAGATTGGAAGAATACTGTTAAAATGGCCGTACTACCCAAGGCAATCTACATGTTCAGTGCAATCCCTATCAAAATGCCAACAGCATTTTTCACAAAAACTAGAAAGTTGTATGGAACCGCAAAGGACCCTGAATAGCGAAAGCAGTCCTGAGAAAGAACGAAGGTGAAGGTACCACAATCCCAGATCTCAAGATCTACCGCAAAGCTACAATAATCAAAACAGTACGGTACTGGCACAAAAGCAGACACAAAGATCAACAGAACAGAATGGAGAAACCAGAAATAAAACCACACTTTTATGGTCAATTAACCTATGACACAATAGGCAATGATATACAATGGGGAAGATAAAGTCTTTTCAGTAAACGTGTTAAAACTGGACTACTTCCTTACACGATACACAAAAATAAACTGAAAATGAATTAAAGACCTAAATATAAGACTTGAAACCGTAAAACCCCTAAACTCCAGGCAGTAAACTCTTTGGTCGTGGGCCTTAGTGCTATTTTTTCTGGATCTGTCTACTCAGGCAAGGAAAACAAAAGCAAAAATAAACAAGCGGGACTACATCAAACTAAAAAGCTTTTGCACAGCTAAGGAAATTAAAAAACTCGAAAGGCAACCCCTGAATTCATACAACTCAACGGCAAAAAACAGCCTCATTAAAAAGTGGGCAGAGGACCTGTACAGACACTTTTCTGAAGAAGACATGCAGAGGGCCAACAGACACATGAAAAGATGCCCAACATCGCTAAGCAGGGAAATGCAAGTCAACACCGTAACGAGATACCACCTCACACCTGTCAGAATGAATGACTAGTATCAAAAAACAGAAGGAGCACATGTTGGCAAGAGTTTGGAGAAGAAGAAAGCCTCAGACCGTGTTGGTAGGAATGCAAACTGGTGCAGCTACTGTGGAAACAGTATAGACGTTCCTCAAAAAATTAAAAAAAAAATACCATCCAGTAATCCCAGTAATCCCACTTCTTGGTATTCATCCAAAGAAGATGAAAACACTAATTGAAAAAGATCTATGCACCCCTGTGTTTATTGTAGCCTTATTTACAAGAACCAAGATATGGAAGCAGCCTAAGTATCATCTACGGATAGATGAATGGATAAAGAAAATATGGTATATATAGAATGGAATAGTACTGAGCCATAAAAAAGAATGACATCTTGCCATTTGCAGCAACATGGCTGGACCTAGAGGGTATCATGTTACATGAACTAAGTTAGAGAATGACAAATACTATGTGAGGTCGCTTAGATGTAGAGTCTAAAAAACCAAACCAACCGAACAAAATAGAAATAGACTCAAGTATACAGAACTGGTAGCTGCCAGAAGGTGGGGGGTGGGGAGGGAGTCGGAGATGGGCAGAACAGCGGAAGATTAAGAGTACGCGTTTCCAGTTAAAAGTCATGGGGATGAAAAGAACAGCATAGTAAATGTAGTCAATATTGAAATAACTTTGTATGGGGACAGATGGTAACTACACTTACTGTGGTAAGCATTTCCTAATGCGTATATTTGCCAAATCACTATGTTGTACAACTGAAACTAATATAATATTGTAGGTCAAATACGTATTTAAATTAAAGTTTTAAATTAAAAATCAGTGAAGTAAAACATCCTCTTTCTCCCATGCTGAAATCCAAACTCCTTCCTGTTACAAGTTTTTTTCTTCGCATAATGGAGGGAACGTTTGGGGTAAGAAAACTCCAAAGTTTAAGGGAAGACCTTGCTTCAGTCATGGCTGGATCCAGGTGCTAATGCAATAACTCTGTTTCCCTCTCTTTTGACTTCATTCCCAACTTTCTGTGTGTCATAGCAAAGGAGTCAGTAGCCACTGGAAACATTCACCACTCTTTCAGCTGATCCCCAAGAAGGGAAAGTTTTGGTTTTTGGTTTATTTATGTTTTTGTTTTGTTTTGTTTTTTACCAAGAGCACCAACCACAGTCCAATGGATGCTTCTAATTGGCCTGGCTTGGGTCACATGCTCACAGGTGGTGGGCAGAGGGAATGAGACATTGTTACTGGCTAGACCTGAGTCACATGCCATCCCCGGGGCGGGGGGGGGGGGGGGGCATCACCTATGTTCTGTCTTGGTTTTCTGGGGGTGGGGGCAAGGATAACAGCTTTGAGGTATGATTCATATACCATATAATTCACCCATTTAAGAGGGACAATACCCTGATTTTTGCTATATTCACAGAGTTGTGCAACCGTCACCACGATCAACTTTAGAACACTGTCATCACCCCCAAAAACCACCAGGCAACCACCCCTTTTCTGTCTCTATGAATTTACCCATTCTGGACACTTCATATAAATGGAATCAAGGGCTGTGGTCTTTTGGAACCGGCTTCTTCGTTTTCAGGGTTCCTCTGTGTTGTAGTGTGTGACCTTGCTTTTTAAGGGCTTCAGTGATGTGCTGGCTCCCGCTTCCCTTAGGCGGCTCTCCCCCTTCCCTGCTGTGTTCCACGTTAGGCACGCAGCAACTCGGACCCTTTGCGTTCAGGTAGGGACCAGGAGGCCATGCACAATGCACAGATGTACCTGCCCTGGGATCGGGGGCCAGTGTAAGTTACTACTCCGAGTTTCACAGCAAAGCCACCCTTCCTCGTGAACAAGCGTTTTTCAAACTGCTTGCTTCCACTGGAATAAATGACTGTGAGTTTTGTCTTTGGTGAAAATGGGCCCTGTGTTTTTCTGGGATAATCCCAGCTGCAGACCTTCTGTGCCTCCTGCTCCCTCTCGGCCCTCTATTAAGATGCGGAGCCCCACCCCATCGCTATGTGCTCCTTCCCTCTAGGAGAGTGAAGAGGAACTCTACTCCTCCTGCCGCCAGCTGCGAAGGCGGCAGGAAGAGCTGAACAACCAGCTGTTCCTGTACGACACGCACCAGAATCTGCGCAATGCCAACCGGGATGCCCTCGTGAAAGAGTTCAACGTCAACGAGAACCAGCTCCAGCTGTACCAGGAGAAGTGCAACCGGAGGTAGGCCAGCCGCTCCCCCACCCGCACATCCCCAGGGCACGTGGGGGGGGGGGGGGTCAGGCTTCAGGAAAGCCCCCTCCCACCCCCACCTTTAGAAATCTCTTTGGCGGCGCCTGGGTGGCTCAGTCAGTTAAGTGGTTAAGCGGTTAAGTGGTGAAGCTCCCACTTCGGCTCAGATCGTGATCTCACGGTTCGTGCGAGCTCCACGTCGGGCTCTGTGCTGACAGCTCTGGGGATCCTGGAGCCTGCTTCAGATGCTGTGTCTCCCTCTCTGTCCGCCCCTCTCCCGCTCGCACGCTCTCATAAAATAAATAGACATTCAAAAAAAGAAAGAAAGGAAGAAAGAAATCCTTTGGTCCCTCCACCCTCCGGATCTTTGCCGTATAAATTCACTTATAGTAATTATTTTATGCCTCTGCACCTTCCCTAAGTCAAATTGTCACCACTAGGAGGAGACGTCGCTCTAATAGTGAAAATTAACTATGCCCACTACCTTCTAAATAAAGAACCTTATGAAGTTCGCACCGTCCACTGGTTCTGCACTGGGGCAGGACCCCACCCCCATCCCCAGGGGAGGCTTTGGGTTGTGCTACAGATGGGCTGGGAGGCGGCCAGGTGTGCCTAGTGTCCTGCAGTGTGCCTGACAGTCCTGCTCAACAGAGAACCATCCAGAAGCAAGTGCCAGGAACAGCCCCTAAGGGGAACCAGCGCACAGACTCCTTCCCCATATTTGTTACTCCACCAGAACTGCGGCCCCAGCACAATGCTAGTGAGGAAGGCCAGTTTTAGAGACGTTCCTGTCTTGCCGGGAGGCCCCTCTCCCCCTCCCCCTCCTCCCTTTTTCCCCCCAGTCCCCCTCTCCCCGCCTCTCTCCCCCAGTCCGCCCTCCCCTCTCCCCTCCCCGTCCCCCTCTCTCCCCCCAGTCCCCCTATCCCCGCCTCTCTCCCCCAGTCCCCCCTCCCCTCTCTCCCCCCCTCCCGTCCCCCTCTCCCCCCTCTCCCTCTCTCCCCCAACTCCCCCTCTCAGCCCTGTTCCATCAGGCCATGGATGCCCTGCAGGGCGTGGACAAAGGTTACACTGTTCCACACATGACCTGTATCTGAGCCTAACAGATGACTGTGAAATCTGTTTTGTTTCAGGTTAAGAGAGAAGAGAGTTAGCAACAGTAGGTTTTACTCATAGACGCTGGGGAACGCGTGTAAGGGTGTCGTGCCCGTCTGTGCTCACGTGTAGGAGAATGTCCTCTCTTCAGACCCCGGGGACTTGCTAATCTGTGATGTCTCGTCAAGCCTGGAGTCAAGAGGACACTTTTGAAGACCCACCTGGCATGAGCTGGGTGGGGTGACTTCCTGCTCCTTTCTTCATCTTGGACAATTTCTTAACTTATATTTTCTATAGAGGATCATAAAAACGTGTTTCCTCGTTTTTTGGTCTCTCGTGTTCCCAACCTCCTTGAATAAAAGCGGTGAAAATCTTGATCCGTTAGACCTTCTGTGCTCAACCTGTACAGTGAGCAGGACCCTTATCCAGCCTCTAAGGACCCAAGTAATTGACTTCCGAGGAAGATGAGCCCGATGCGTAAGGAACGAATTAATTAGATTCGGAAAAGGATTGTAACTAAAAGGCAAACAGTTTGGCCTTCCCCTGGGCCCCACGAGTGGCCCTCGCCCCGCTGCACCTCTGCCCGGCTTCTCTGCCCCAGGTCAGCTGACTCAGCTCAGCACCAAAGCCGCAGTGCTCGCGACAGGCCCGCTGCCGTACCGGAGAGGTGGCTGGGGCGTGCGGTCTCTGTTCGCTAGAACAAGCTCCAGTCCGCGGTGGAAACTTGCTTTGGGACTGGCGTTACCAGGGTGGGGGCCCCTTGGATTTAGAAAGTCTGATGGAGAGACCAGAGACCCACTGGAGGCTCGGCCGGCTTCTTACTCACCCCTGCTCTGCCCACTCCTGAGCTGGTTGCAGATCTCCATGGGCTACGGATTTTAACAGGTGATCAGAATTCAGCTCTCTGTGTTGTTCCGCTTTGTGGAGCCGCGAGCTAAATCTTAAGCTGTAGGAAACTACAGAAAATCCTACACACGGTCATCCCCAAAGAGGCAGACCCGCCTGGGACACGAAGACACTCCTCTACATCTTGATAGACAATGGAATGATTTGTACAGTGTGAGGATTTAATACGACATTTTAAAGACAAAGATAGTGTCGAGGTGGACAGTATGACTCAGTCAAGTCACAACTTGGTCAGACTGGGGCGAAGGGTAATTGCAAGGAAAGAATAAGGTGTCAGGAGAGGACACAGGAGCAGTGAGCCTGGTGGATTTACAGGTTGGAGCTGGGTCCTTGAAGCCCATTCAGGCTCAGCAGGCACGTATTCTTGCTGGGAAGTACATTAAAACCGGCCAGGCTCTGTCTCATCAAAAGACCCTATGCCTTCATCCCACGAAAGCTTTTCAGCACTTCAGTGTACCAAGCACTGTCCCCAAGGTCAGGGCTACAATGTAAAAAAAAAATTTCTAGAGGTGGGGGGAAAGCCATGGTGGCTGCTCCCATGCAACATCTCCGTGAGCTCCTCAAAGACATACGTTGTACCTTCCCCGAAGCCAGGAGCATAGGTGACAGCAGTCTGAAGGGGTGGGGCGGTTATCTTGCAACACGACCCCGTGATTCCTCCAACTGGAGTTGCCGAATTATTTGGCAGTCAGCAACTGAGCGGAGAATATTCCTGATGGTGGCAAATGGTCCAAGCACCGTTGAATAAAGGTGAGTTGCAAAGGCACTGAGCTCAGTGCTACAGGGTAGGAATTTTCAGACTCTGTAACCTTTCTCCGTGAGCCATTGGCCAGGTGGCCACTGGAGCCTAATTATCGCACCCCTACCCCTACCTCTAGGTCCCTTGTGCCTCCATCATGTCCCCCTTTTTTACTTCGGGGGTGAGTAAAAGACATAAACCTTTCCACTTCACTCCAGTTTAAAGTCTAGATCCCCATTCTGCTTAAAATGGCTTTTCTGCTAGCGCGTCAAAGAAATGAAGACCGGGCGGCCCAGAAGGAAGAAACAAAGCATCTTTTCAGCTGCTGCCGGGTAAAATCCATAGCCAGCCACACCCAGAGGGAGACAGCAGCCACGTGAAGTGAGGGATATGCTATAAACGATGCTGGGAAGAACTCTTTCCCTCAAACCGTCTCCTCCTAGGCACTACCGTGACTTGGATGCACCATTAGAGAGCATTTGCTTTGGCTTCCCCATTCTTTCCTTAACCGAGTAACACATAAATCTCACTGAGAGAGGCGATACTAGGATTCTCACAGGAAAGACACAGAGAAGGGAAGGGCACAGGTGACATCACTGCTCTTCCCCTCGTCTGCCCAGCTGCCACATAATCTAAGTATAAATTATCCAGCCGAGACTGGGGCTGGCCAGTCATGGAGTCAGTACAGCCAGTGCAGGCTGAGCAGAGCAGCGACAGGAGCATCCGGAGAGACAGCGGCAGCAGGACGGACCCGAACCACGAGTGCGCACGTGTGCTGTCGTTTGACCATGTCTCTGGGTTTATCGTTTACTTAGAGTGGCACTTCTGTTGCGTGGAAAGATAAAGGGGGGATATGCTGGTTACATCATTAGAGCTGGGGACACTCAGGCGGTACGAAGTTAAATCATTTCTCTGCTGCGAAACCTGGATATTCTAGCATGCACAGTTAAGAGGGGTGGAGAATATCACACTTCCCAAATTAGATCTCCGAGCCCTTTTGCGAAGGGATATTTCATGGCAGCTAATGCACAGTGCAACACATTTGAGGGCCATCTAAAAGGCAGCCGGCGACAGAATCTAATAAATGATGTACTTTAAAGACTTAGTGAAATAAAATCTAAATTTAAGCCCCCAAGGCCAATGGTCTTGACACTGGGCTCGCCTTACCCCCCAAATGTCTACCAAGCTTTCCAAGACATACACAGGCTCAAATAGTTTGAGGGGATCAATTTTCAGATCCTTACCTTCCTATTCTGCTCTTATGACTCATCTGACTCAGAAGATGCCTTTTTCTCTCCTCACAAAAGAAAACCTCTTTCCCCACAGTCTTAAATGGGAGAGCACGACTCAAGGTAGAAAATTCAAAATACGAGTGTTCGGAAAGTGAAAGCCTCTTAACAATAGGGTACAAATCCGTCTGTGATTCGGGTGGCTCTCAATTCTTTCATTTCAATAAATTTAAAGGAACACCCAAGATTTCTTCGGTATTTTCGCACATAATTCCGAAGGACTTGGAAGAATTCAGCTATCATGCTATCGCAAATCTCCTTCTGTTCCCTGTCTCCTTATCTATGCAAAAAAGAATCGCCACCACTTCCATATATAAAATTGGTAAGGGGGAACAGAATGGATATTGTGGCCATTGTAACAAAGGTAACACTCATCTATGCAGCAACGAAAGGACTCAGGGGTGGGGGGCAAAGCTTTTAACATTAAGTGATACATTGCCAATGAAATTTTACTAAGTGTAATAATTTACTAAAATTTGTACGTTTATTGATCAAGTTCAATCCAAAAGAAAGTTTCAAATACACAGAGCTTTATGACTATAGGATATTATCTAACTTTGTTACAAATATGCAAACAACCAACATAAAAAGACAGAAATCATTAGGGGAGCCCAGGTGCTCAGTCGGTTAAGCATCCAACTCTTGATCTCAGCTCAGGTCTTGATATCATCAGGGTCACAAGTTCAAGCCCGCATTAGGTTCTGTGCTGGGCATGAAGCCTACTGACGCCTACTTTAAAAAAAAGTATACGTATGTTTACGTGTATGTCTCATTAGGCTAAAATGTTGAGGGGCGCCTGGGTGGCTCAGTCAGTTAAGCGTCCAACTTTAGCTCAGGTCACGATCTCGCTGTCCGTGGGTTCGAGCTCCGCGTTGGGCTCTGGGCTGATGGCTCGGAGCCTGGGGCCTGCTTCCCATTCTGTGTCTCCCTCTCTCTCTGCCCCTCCCCTGTTCATGCTCTGTCTCTGTCTCAAAATAAGTAAAAAAAAAAAAAAAAAAAATTAAAAAAAAATTTTTTAAATGTTGAAGGGAAATAGAATAAAAATGCAAATTCAAGGAGTAAAAAGTATGGTGTTTCCTACCGTTAAAAATTGCCTTATTCATGTGATTTTTTGAACGGGTGACAGTACCTATCAACTACTATATTTAGAGCCTCTAAACTTAGAGGAATGTAACCATTTTATGTAAAGATGCAGTATCTACAATCCATTGGCAACTTAGATCCTTTCCAACTATTTATGACGGACAATTTTAGCCAACAGTGTAGAAATGTGCAGGGGGATACTCAGATTTACAAAATTCACTGGAGCGGTCTCTGAGCCATCAATTTTAAGATGCTTGATCTAAGGCCACTAAATGACACATTGCACTTAGAACGAAGAAGGATGGCTAAAGGGGGCCTTAGTCCTTTTAACTTTTAAGTGAATGAAGTTAACTTTCAACTTGGGTGACCGCTAACTTTTTTCAGACAATCCTAAAAAGCCACACCCTGGCCAACGGAAAGTTAAATAGATTAAGAAATACGCAGAATGACAAAACTGGCATTTGAAAAACATTTAAAGATTTGTCTCAGGCCCTTTCCTTTCTGAAATATTTTCTGCTCAAAGAGACCCTGCTTCAGTGACCCTGTCTCTCAGAAATTTCCACATTTCTTATTTTCCAATAGGCTTTTAAAAGCTACATTTGTAAACTTGTTTTTCATTATTAAAGCATAATTTATTTTTTATATAAACAGTGTACTTGTGTGTACATAAAAAATCATGTGAATGAGTCACACAAATACTGGCTATTGTTAATGTGAAAATTAAATGGCTGTATTGCATTTTTAAAAAATAAAAATTTGGTCTAAGTGAATACAGCAATCTGCTCAGGACCTTTTTTTTTTTTTTTTTAATTCTATTCACTTTCCTCCTCCCCTATAATACAGTAAACACTTCAGCCATGAGATAGGTACAATGATCATTTTTTAAAATGTGTTTTTCTAACCTGTTACACTTTTCTCTAGGTTACTGATCTATCTTCCTTACAGCAAAAAAATCACTCCATGTAAAAACCCAAGTTTATACAAGACCAGTCAGTCTTTGGAAAAATATTTGGTGTTAAAGGGACAGTGAGCACCTGTATGAGCACCTGTACTTCTAAACTAAGTGACAGGGCATGTTAGGATTATCAGTCATTCTATTTTCTTGCCAAGGATGCATGGTGCACAGGACACCATGTTGTATATCCTAAGATTGTCCTACTCCCAACCCTTAGCCACTGATTGCGTTAGTCACACTCATCCAAAAACTTAAGAACAGCCTATGTCAAACCCTTGCATTTTTTTTCTTTTTAAAAGAACTTTTGATTTGGCCTACTTTTATTCATTTATTTTTAAAGTATAATTTATTGCTAAGCTAGCTAACATACAATGTATACAATGTGCTCTTGGTTTTGGGACTAGATTCCCATGATTCACTGCTTACAGAAAACACCCAGTGCTCATCCCAACAAGGGCCCTCCTCAATGCCCATCACCCATTTCCCCCTTTCCCCTCCCCCCATCAACCCTGTTTGTTCTGTGTAAAGAATCTCTTATGGTTTGCTTCCCTCTCTGTTTGAAACTATTTTTTTCCTTTCCCTTCCCTGTCTGCTGTTAAGTTTCTCAGATTCCATATGAGTGACACATACAATATCTGTCTTTCTCTGACTGACTTATTTCACTTAGCATAATACCCTCCAGTTCCATCCACATTGTTGCAAATGGCAAGATTTCATTCTTTCTCATTGCCAAGTAGTATTCCATTGTATATATAAACCACATCTTCTTCATCCATTCATCAGGTGATGGACATGTGGGCTCTTCCCATAATTTGGCTATTGTTGAAAGTGCTGCTAGAAACATTGGGGTACATGTGCCCCTAGAAATCAGAACTCCTGTATCCTTTGGATAAATTCCTAGTAGAATTACCCTATGACCCTATGACTACAAGCACTATTTTTAATTTTTTGAGGAACCTCCACACTGTTTTCCAGAGCGGCTAAACCAGTTTGCATTCCCACCCACAGTGCAAGAGGGTTCCCGTTTCTCCACATCCTCTCCAACATCTACAGTCTCCTGATTTAGCTACTCTGACCGGCATGAGGTGGTATCTCAGTGTGGTTTTGATTTGTATTTCCTCGATGAGGAGTGACGTTGAGCATCATTTCATGTGCCTGTTGACCATCTGGATGTCTTCTTTGGAAAAGTGTCTATTCATGTCTTCTGCCCATTTCTTCAATGGATTATTTGTTGGTTTTTCTTTTGCTGCGTCCCAAAGGGTTTGGGCTTTTTCTGCATCTATTGACAGGATCAAATGCTGGTTTAAGCTGTTGTGTTTTCATTGTCATTTGCTTCCATATGTTTTTTAATTTCTTCTTTAATTGCCTGGTTGACCCATTCATTCTTTAGCAGAATGTTCTTTAACCTCCATGCATTTGGAGGCTTTACAAAATTTTTCTTGATTTCTGGTTGGTTTCAAGTTTCACAGCATTGTGATCTGAAAATATGCATGGTATGACCTTAATTCTTTTATATTTATTGAGAGCTGTTTTGCAACTCAGTATGTGATCTATTTTTGAGATTGTTCTGTGTGCACTCGAGAAGAATGTGTATTCTGCTGCTTTTGGATGAAAAGTTCTGAATATATCTGTCAAGTCCATCTGGTCCGGTGTATCATTCAAGGTCATTGTTTCTTTATTGATTTTCTGCCTAGATGATCTGTCCATTGCTGTGAGTATTAAATTCTCCTACAATTACTGTATTGTTATCAGTAAGATTGCTTATGTTTGTGATTAGCTGATTTATATATTTGGGTTCTTTCAAGTCAGGGCATAAACATTTACAACTGTTAGTTCTTCTTGATGGATAGACCCCTTAATTACGACATAATGCCCTTCTTCATCTCTTGTTATAGTCTTTGGTTTAAAATCTCGTTTGATATAAGTATGGCTGCTCCAACTTTCTTCTGACATCTAGTAACACGATAGATGGTTCTGCATCCCCTCACTTTCAATCTGCAGGGGTTCTCAGGTCTAAAATGAGTCTCTTGTTGACAGCATATAGATGGATCTTGGTTTTCTATCCATTCTGATACCCTATGTATTTTGGTTGGAGCATTTAGTCCATTTTCATTCAGAGTGATTACTGAAAGATACGGATTTAGGGTCATTGTGTTATCTGTACGTTTCATTCTTTCTCGTGCTTGTGGTGATGTCTCTGGTCCCTTGCAGGGTTCCACTCACAGAGTCCCCCTTAGGATCTCCTGCAGGGCTGGTTTAGTGGTCACGAACTCCTTGATTTTTGTTTGTCTGGGAAAACTCTCATCTCTCTTTCTATTCTGAATGACAGCCTTGCTGATTCTTGGCTGCGTATTTTTCCTATTCAGCACAATGACTATTTCTTGCCACTCCCTTCTAGCCTGCCAACTTTCAGTGGACAGGTCTGCTACTACCCTTATGTGTCTCCCTTGTAGGTTAAGGCCCGTTTGTCCCTAGCTGCTTTCACAATTCTCTCTTTACCTTTGTATTTTGCCAGTTTCACTATGATATGTCATGGTGTTGGCCTGTTTGTGTTGACTGTGAAGGGAGTTCTCTGTGCCTCCTGGTATTGGCACGCTTGAGAAACAATGGGGCGTAAGGACAGACAAGGTCTCTTCCCTCATGAATCTTAACTCTAGTGGAGGAAGACATCAAACAAACTAATAACTAGATAAGGTAACATCAGCACGGCAAGACTTTGATGGCATGATTTTACCAGGCCCCAGTCCAGAGTAAGTCCCACAACCCTGATTCATCACTCCTAAGGCCGTTTAACAAGCTAGAAATTGGTTCTGTCTCCATTTTTTTCCGTTCTCAGGTCCGTGGCCCAGGGAGGTTTTTCTCTTGTACAAATACAGTGCTACACTTCCACAGCCTCTCTTTCTCTTCTTTTTGTCCCTCCACAGAAGAGGATCCCACCCCCAGAGCCTATGCCACACATTTTATCTCTCCCAGTTTGCAATCCCACACCTATGGCCCACCAAGTTGTCCCCGTGGGCCCCTAGAGATGTTTCTGTCACTCTGCAGCCCAGATTCCTGAAATTCTAATAGTCAATATTGCTGTGTTTGAGGGACGAGGGAACTTCAGGCCCCCTCCTTCTCCACTATGACGACTCCTCCCTCCACTGCATTTAGAAGATGAACAAGGAGGGGCGCCTGAGTGGCTCGGTCGGTTAAGCGGCCGACTTCAGCTCAGGTCATGATCTCACAGTTCGTGAGTTTGAGCCCCGCGTCGGGCTCTGTGCCGACAGCTCAGAGCCCGCAGCCCGCTTCGGATTCTGTGTCTCCCTCTGTCTGCCCCTCCACTGCTTGCACTCTGTGTCTCGCATTGTCTCAAAAATAAATAAACATTAAAAAAAGTCTTTAGAAGATGAACAAGGAGTAGCAAAAAGCAAAGTCAAAGAACTGCTAACGTATCCTTTGTTGATAGAACTCTCATAAAAATATAAAATGAACGCATGGCAAAAATTTATGTAACTCATAAATTAACAAGGAAACCAGTGTTGCTACCGATTCTAAGAATTCAAAGGACGATACAGACATAGGCTATCAGATGGTCAGGTCACCTGACTTTACACGTCACATTGCAGCTCAGATGAATGTTGTCCACAGCCATGCAAATTATGTCCAGTGGAGATTCAAGTGCTCACTGCCTATGGGTATCAACCAGTTTTTCCAGGTTTGTATCGATTAAGCAAGTTTATTTAGCACCACCAATGGACATGAAACCTGACCCGCCCACCTTATACCACACACAAAAATGAAGTCTAATTAAGACGACAGATGAAAATGTAAAGCATAAGAGGAGCCTGGGTGGCTTGGTCGGTTGAGCATCGGACTCTTGATTTCAGCTCAGGTCCTGATCTCACAGTTCAGGGGATGGAGCCCCAAATCAGGCTCTGCACTGACAGTGCAGGGCCTACGTGGGATTCTCTCTCTCCTTCTCTCTCTCTGCCCTTCCCCTGCTTGAGTGCTCTCTCTCTCTCTCTCTCTCAAAGTACATAAACTTTTAAAAAAGTAAAAGATAAAACAATAACATTTCTAGAAGGTATTCACAGCCTTGGAGAGGGAAAAGCTGCTTTGGCAAAGCAGCCAAAGCACCAACCCTCAAGGAAGACCACTGAATTAGTCTCCACTGAAGTTGACGACCAGTGTTCATCCGGAGATGCAATCAGGAAAGCAGAAAGGGCAGCCACAGGACAGAAGACGGTATTTGCAGTAACACAACTGACAAAGAACCTCAGTCACAAGAGGATTCCATCCCTCCAAACCAGTAAGAAAAAGATAATTCATTAGGAAAAAAAAAAAAAAAGGGGACAAGTTTCATGAATGAGCAACTAACAAGACTATAACCAAATGGCTGATAAGCAGGAGTGCCTGGCTGGCTCAGTCGATTAGGCGTCTGACTTCAGCTCACGTCACAATCTCACGGCTCCTAAGTGTGAGTTCGAGGCCTACGTCGGGCTCTGTGCTGACAGCCTGGAGCCTGCTTCAGATTCTGTGTCTCTGTCCCTCTGCTTTTCCCCGCTTATGCACTCCCTCTCTCTCTCTCTCTCTCCACCCCTCCCCCTCAAAAATAAACATTAAAAAAAAATCAAATGACTGGTAAGTATACAAAAAGACACGCACTCATTATTCATAAGAACATATAAATTAAAACCACAATCAAACTATTAGAGTGGCAAAAATTTAAAAAGCTATCAACACTACCAACTGTTGGCAAGAATATACAGCAAATGGTACAGTGCTTGTTGCGTGGGACAAAATCACATTATAAAGACATCTGACCCTCTCCGCCACGTTAACCACATGCATACCCGATGACCCAGCAACTCTACTCCTAAACATATACCTACCAAAAGGCATGTTCCAGAGTGTCCACAGTACTGTGATTCACAAGAGTCAAAAACAGATGAATCCCACTGCCCATCTGCCGCAGAATTGGTGAGCTGTGTGTGTTTACACAGGGAGCACATACAGTGGTGACAAATGACTGAGCTATGACAACATGTAGCAACACGGATGGATCACACAACCACAAGTTGAGTGAAAGAAGCTACAAACACAAATGTAGCAAAGGAACAAAAAGGAATAACAGAAATTAGAAGGACACACAGGAAACCGTAGGATATTTGTAAGATGGGCTAGAATAAGCGGATGAAACAGAATGGGGTATAACACATAAACAGAACATGGACACATTTGAACACTATTGTTTGAAGAAAGCAGAATGCAGAGCAAAGCACATCCACTGATACCATTTAAATGAAGTTTTAAAACTACACACAGAACAGGATTCTTCACTGCTTGTAGCAGACGTACAGATGGATAGTTAAAAGCACAAAAATGGACTGAAAGGAACATCTAAAAGTCAAGACAAGGGGCTGTGGTAGGGTCCCCTCCCCAAGGAAAGAAAAAGAAAAAAAACAAACCTCAGGGTAAACTGGCTATTCACCTACGCGACAACATCCCTCACGACCTTGTAACATGAGACTACTTAATCAGACTGCATGTTTGTATGTATTACCACACACGGGAGACAAAGAAGTAGAAAATATATTTTAAAAAAACAACCCTACACCACGTGGCCTTTGGAGCTCAGTTCTTTGGGTACGAACCCAAGGAGCAGTGCCAGCACAAACAAAGTTGCTTTCTGGCAAGAAAAGCCTCAGTGTCCTGACTGTCTGTGCGAGAATCCCACCACAGGGTGCCTGGGTGGCTCAGTCAGTTGAGTGTCTGATTTTGGCTCAGGTCATAATTTGACGGTTCATGAGTTCGAGCCCCGCATCAGGCTCTGTGCTGACCTACCAGAGGCTGGAGCCTGCTTCAGACTCTGTGTCTCCCTCTCTCTTTCTGTGCCTCCCCTGCTCATGCTCTGTCTCTCTCTCGAAATAAACATTAAATTAAAAAAAAATTTAAAGTCAAAATGAAGATGGAGTTAGTGGGGAAGGCAAAGGTGATAGGACAGCGACAAGCAAAGTTTTAGCTCTGTTATATATTTTATTTCTGTTTGAAACACTGGAAGTGTTGCTCTGTTTGGCACAAATGTAAAAGTGCGCTTGCTCTACCAAAACTGGATACATGGCTAACCACTTAAATAGAAGAATAAGTAATGATGAAAAATAAGGGAGAGAGCCAGGAAAAGGATGGGGTGGGGGAGGGGAGAGGAATCAGAAGGAGGGAGGGAGGGAGGGAGACCAAGGGAGATGAAAACTGAAAGCAATAGTACAGAATGTTAGCAGCTAATAATTCTGGGTAGTGAGAAAACACCATTATATGAAAAAGGAAATTTTCAACTTTTCACCTTTGTGAGCCCAGCTCCTGGGCCCAGGGAAGCTGTGCTCTAACATTTACCAGAGTCCAAATGACTCAGCAAAACCTCAAAGCATGGGCTCTATTTCTGTTCAGAGCACAGGTTGTAGATCTGCTTCCTTAAAGAATAATAATAAACAAAAATAAAGCATTCCAAATATAAAGCTAAAAAACCACCCACACGAACCTCCCTGGTTCCCATAAGATTAAAGTGGTACAGCCTTTCACACAATGAAAACATAAGATAAAGTCTGTAACTTTCTGAAATGTCCTTCCTCATGATGATTTGTAACTCTTCGTGTAAAACCAAAAAAAACATATAGAACCCTACACCAAATGATCCCTGGAGCATACTCTTTGTGAAGACTGTGTATCCCAGGAAGCTGTCCTAACTTGGGCTCGAATAAAACTCTTCCCCACTCTTCAAAAAATTTTTAAAAAGGTTTGTTTATTGTGCATCAATATATATTATTCTCTCATTTCATTTCAATTTTATTTTCAAAAACAAGAAAATAAAAACAAGGTTATATAAAAAGATGTACCAGGCAAATTCTCATAAAAAACACAGCTGGAGTAGCCTTGTTAGTATCAGATAAATTACAGGGCAAGGTAGGGACCACTAACAGTAACATTGTATATGGTAACAATACTACCCCCAACAAACTGCTATAGACAAAAACTTTGATGCTTCTCACAACATAGCTCTGAAAAGTGTAAAGCAGATTAGGGGAGGAAAAGCAAGGTCACAGTTATAGTTAGGGAGAAAAAGTCCTCTCTTGAGAACACTATAGCTCAAGGTAACAAAGGACAAAGAGGATCTGAACACAAGTTCACAAGGTTGATCAAGTGCACACATATGCTCCTACAAACATTCTGAACTTTGCACCTAGAGAATACAGCTTTTGTTTAAGCACATTTACAAATATTGACCAAGCCATGGGGGGGGGGGGGCGGGGGCTGGGGGGACGTTCAGAGAACTACAGTTGACCCTTGAACAACCTGAGTTTGAACCCTAGGGGTCCACTTGTACTTGGGATTTTTTTAAGGGTTCACATCAAAAGCCACAGGCATTTATTTACAACTGCCCACTCCAGTCTTCACAGATCTAATGGAAGGTACACCCGCTGCCCTCTGAGTACCCAGGGAGGGAGGATATATGTCAGCAGCCCCTAAGGACCCTGGGTAGGGGCAGGGCTGCAGGTGGCTCCAAGTGGAGCACCTATGTTTGTGGGAGAAGACAAAGCTGAAGGGAGCATTTTCACAGAACTTTATAAGCTTCTTTCAAAAGTCACATGGAGGGGCGCCTGGGTGGCTGAGTCGGTTAAGCCTCCAACTTCAGCTCAGGTCATGATCTCATGGTTCATGAGTTTGAGCCCCATGTCGGGCTCTGTGCTGACAGCTCAGAGCCTGGAACCTGCTATGGATTCGGTGTTTCCCTCTCTCCTGCCCCCCCTTGCTCTGTGTCTCAAAAATAAACATTTAAAAAATTTAATACTTTTTTTCCCTTCACATTGGGAGTTTCACAAACACTTAAAAACAGCCAAAAAGATGGATTATTTTAACATCAAAATTAAAAGTGCTATGTAACTGGAGCACCTGGGTCACGCAGTCCATTAAGCGTCTGACTCTTGATTTTGGCTAAGGTCATGATCTTGTCACAGGAAGGTGGGAGGACGCTGGTCCTTCAGGGAGACGAAGAATGAATCTTGTGGACAACAGAGAGTACAGCGACAGAGTTTACTGAGGGAAAGTATAAAGCTCTCAAGAGTGAGGGGGCGTCCCGACTGGGTAGCCACTGAGGAACTTTGTCCCTTTTTATTGGGACCTTGTCACAAAGTTTGTGAGACTCCATGCATGCAACATAGCCCAGGCAGGTGTGGAATGTGTTCATCCTTTTTTTTTTTTTCCCTCCAAACCTCAAAGCTTCTTCCGCCTCTATTTGCAGCTGCAGGCTGCCTCCCTGAAAGTTCCTGATCTCTCCCTAATGTTGTTCACCTCTTCCCTAGTTCAACCTCACAGTTCATGAGTTCGAGCCCTACATCAGGCTCCAAGCTGACAGTGCAGAGCCTGCTTGGGATTTTCTCTCTCTCTCTCTCTCTCTCTCTCTCTCTGCCCCTCTTGTGTTCTCTCTCTCTCTCAAAATAAACAAACTTTTTAAAAAAGAAAGAAAAATACTATGGACAAAAGGAAGACAAAGGAAAGAAAAAGACAAGTGTTCAAGAACCTGTCCGTGTTCATGTGGTCAAACAGATCACCCAATGCATCCCACAAACCCATACAAAGATGAGCAACCTGACAGAGAAGTGAGGAAAAACTAGGACCATGCAATTCCCCTGGAAAACCCAACCATCTAACAAATCCCTGACAAGATGCTATCTTTAACAGTCATCACAGAAGTGTAAAATCAAAAAAGTGATGAGCCATTTTTCTTTACTCCTCGGAGTGGCAAAAATTGAGACGTGAGAAAATTCTGGCAATGGTGTCAGGAAGCTAGGGACTCTGGTGGCAGGGTAAATTTGTGCAGCCACTTCAGGAAACAAATGAACTTCAGGGCCGGCCGTCCCCACCCCCTGCCTCCCACACCTGCCAGGGTTAGTCCAGGCATAGCTACGGATCTCTGTTCTGGCTGGCAGGTGTGAGAAGAAGCCACAGCATAGGCTTTGAGGAACGGAAACACCTGGCATTCCCTTTGACCTCGCTTATTTCTCTCTTCTTGCCTGAAAGGACACCTAGAAATACTGCACCTTCTCAGCAAGAATTGTCAGAACGAAGGCCTAACAGCGTGGAAAGATGGCGCCTGGTCCCTGATGTCACGCCTTAGACCTGCTGACTTCTGGACTCTGCAACAGGAAAACAAACCCGTTTTTTCAGCTACTCTGAGGTTTTTAAGTTTATTTATTCAAGAGAGAGAGCACATGTGAGTAGGGGAGAGAGAGAGAGAGAGAGAGAGAGAGAGAGAGGGAGGGAGGGAGGGAGGAAGCGAGCGCACGCAGGAGAGAATCCCAAGCAGGCTCCGTGCTGTCAGTGCAGAGCCCGGGGCTCGATCTCATGAACTCCAAGATCATGACCTGAGCCTAAATGAAGAGTTGAATTAAAAAAAATTTTTTTATGTTTATTTTTGAGAAAGAGACACACAGAGGGGAGCAGGGGAAGGTCAGAGACAGAGGAAGACAAAGTATCCGAAGCAGTCTTGAACCCACGAACCGTGAGATCCATGACCCGAGCCGAAGTCGGACGTTCAACTGACTAAGCCACCCAGGTGCCCCTGAAGTAATTTTTGAAATGAGCAGCTAAGTGCATGTCTGACACAGTAGAATGTATTAACATTACCAGTTGCACTTCTGGGTGTCTACCATCGAAACTCATTTGGAGATGTGTCTAAGAGCATTCACAGCTGTGCGGTTTGATAAACTGGCCACGTGGAAAACTGAGTAAGTATCACTAAGGCCATGGCTATGGCAGCGGGGTAGTGTTTGTGCACCATGAATGCTATGCCGGTCCTAAAAACAATCAGGTATAGCGTTTTCATTTGATGGTCATAAATAAGACCCATTCCATGCCACCATGGTATCCAGAAGTCTACATCGATGTCAATGGTCTGTAAAACAAAGACAAGCTGATTTGCTGAAGCTTCTCCCTTGGAGCCTGGTTACACCCCAAAGTGTGTGCCCAGGGTGGGGCGCAGAAAGGCAATCTCGGTGTTTGACCTCCCAGCTCCCATACCTCTCCCTATGAGTCATGCTGGCGACTTCGGCAGGGAGGCGGGAGAGGTAGATATAGCACAAGCACAGGTAGGGAGTGAAGTTCTGATGAGATAGAGACCAAGAGCCCTTCCCGCACCTGGGGAGGGGCTGGGGCAGCCTTTCCATCTGCTCTGAACACTTCCATCCCTACAGCACTGGCCCGAGCAGGACTTGGCTTATCATGTCCCGAGTCTGCGATGGTGGAATCACTGATGTAATAACCATCATATCAAGAAGGACAATGCATCGTTTGAAGGTATTATTGACCCTGCTACTAATGTAGTGATGGGCCAACAATGAGAATTACCTATACTCAGGCAGTGCAGATGGCTTTTCAGGTTTTGAGAAAATGAAGAGTAAAACAATACATTTCACAAAATGTTTTTGGAATCATGTTGTTCTATTTACTGAAATACCAAGTTCCAGTTGAATTCACTGAAATGTTTTCCTTGTTGCTTGAATCCTAGAGTATTTTGCAAAATAGTTTGTTTTACTGCATTCCCAAGGTTGATAGGTTGATACTGGAATTTTTTCAAGTGTATCACTGGGCTGCATAATTTGTACCAATATTTACTGAAATACTTATTTTTCTACATGCTCAAAGGCTACTGGCAGAGGAATTTTTTCAAACGTATCATGGTTTGCTACATGACCAATTTTTAAAAATATTTTTAACGTTTATTTATTTTTGAGACAGAGAAAGACAGAGAGAGAGTGGGGAAGGGGCAGAGAGAGAAAGAGAGACACAGAATCCGAAGCAGGCTCTAGGCTCTGAGCTGTCAGCACAGAGCCCGACGCGGGGCTCAAACTCACAAACCACGAGATCATGACCTGAGCTAAAGTTCTACGCTCAACCAAATGAGCCACCCAGGCGCCCCCTGACTTGACCGATTTTTACTGAGATGTGCTTTATTTTGCCTGTAGTGTAGAGGAATTCCTTCAAATAGACTTTACATCATGGCTGTCTTTTTTAATACCCAGTACTCAGTGAAATACAGTGCCGGTGTTAGCTTTTATACTCCCACATGTCAGATTACCTTCTCTTCCACCAGTATATGTGTTTTGCAGCTAGCTATATCAAAGGATCACTGACAAACACATATACATAAAATTTCCTCCAGCCAGGTAATTTTATACTAGTATTTCTCAAGATTGGCAGAATATTGCTGCATACTCAGAATTTAGGATTTCTGACCAGATTCTACTATATGTGTGCAAAATGATTTTTTTCCCTTTAAAACCACTTCATAATAACTTCTAATACCTATATTATGGGGGAAATAATCCTTTATATGATTTTAATATCACATACAGAGTGACCTTTTCATTTATTGTACAAAATGGGACATATTTGAAAGTGAAAGAGGGCACTATTAAAAATGAGGATAAGACTACAGGCATAAACTTGGAGCTGTCCTGGCCAAACTGTGACATGTAGTTATCTTATAATATGCCAGCACACCTACGCCAGGAAATAAGGAATGTATACTATTTCATACGTAACACGAATAACCGAAGGAAATTTGGGGCATGAGACTGTGGTAGGGTCCCCTCCCTAACGAGACGGGGGGAAAAAAAACCCACCTCAAGGCAGCCTGGCTATACTTCTACATGACGACATCTCTCAGGACCTTGCAACATGAGACCACTTAATCAGACTGCATGTTTGTGTGTTACCATATATGGGAGACGAAGAAATAGAAAACAGGTATTATAAAAAAAAAAAAACTATGCCACATGGTGTTCAAGGCTCCGTTCCTTGGGTACGAACCCAACTGAGCAGGGCCGGCACAGATGAAGTTACTTCCTGGAAGTAAAAGCCTCGGTGTCAGGACTCTCTGTGCGACAATCCGGCTACAAGACCACAGTATGGAGAAAAATGAATACCAGAGCCCTATTTCCCACACAAATCTACACACATACAGAATCTGGGGTACGTTGGTAAAAGGGTTCTTTGCCTTTACCTGCAGTGCTTTGAATTTTTACAAGGAAAATGTATTGATGCATTATTTGTGCAGTTACGTTTAAAACTAAAAAGTGGTATTCCGAGGGTATAAAGAGGTTGATCGATACCCATTTTGAGTTGGCTTTTCGGCCTGCAGACACCATTGTGTCTGTTTAAATACAACAAAAGGTTAATTAACTTGAGAAATAAATAAATAAATAAATGAATGAATAAATAAATAAATAAAACGAAATGTAAAGCGGACAGGCAACAGACTACCATTTTTTCTCTAGCATAGTGTAATCTCCTCTCCAGCTTCAAAAAAAAAGCCTCCAAACGTTAGAGCTCAAAAGGTCACTGGATTGAGGCGTTTAAAGCCACAGTAAACAAACTGGCACAGGTTAATTAGGCGGGAATCAATGAAACATTTTCACTCCTACCTTCCTTATCTGAACATGCAGCTTTCATTCACACCCCGGTCCTGCCTGGCTAATTACTTACTGAGCATTCCGCGCGAATGCCTCCGACTCAACCAGCACTTTGTATCTGTTCCTGCACACCACCAGCTGCCTCCCCCAGCAGAATAGCTATTAATTAAGCTTCTATGTGCACAGTGCTTTGCAGGTTACACAAGTGCCTCCGTGCCACTTCATGGACACAAGCTGCTCTGTGAGTAGGGAAGGCTTTCTCTCCGCTTTGCAGAGGAGCGGCACATCGGTTCGAAGTCACGCTGCGAATAAAAGGCTGATCCCACCTAAGGCAGCACACGTGAACGCATAGGTCCCTTGAGCATTGAGGGACCATGAACATCCGCCACCAGATAATTATTTTCCGCTTGGGCCAACAGTCTAAGATCTTCCCAGGGCTTAGAGAAACCTCCACTCCAAAGGGCTGTGAAAACAGTTCACCTTTCTTTGGGAGAATTTAAACACCAAAGGGCAGCTCAACAAGTTGGACTTTGCATTTTCCTAACTTTGGCAGGTTGTTATTTGGCTCCTGCTCTGTACCCAGAATGATGTAAGAGACTGCAGGCGAGGCAAATGTCAATCAGCAGAGGGTAATACTTGGGCTCTGCTCCCAAGACATCGGTTCGGGGAGAGGAGATTAGCACATTGCAGGAGTACCCATGCCAGGATACGATTAGGTGCAAAAACAAACCAACTATCCTTGGAAGATGTTCTATAAAAGTTATTACAGCTCTAATTTGCCATCCTCCTTAACTTACCCTCCCACACACATATACACCCAGCCCCACCACACTTGCATTAATAGGGTAAAATAATGCTTTGCTTGTTGATGTAACTTACTACAAGCTGGTGCAGCACAAATCCCTATGTACAGTGAAGTGGGTTTTGCAACAACTAAATTCATATTTTAATTGCATATAGTGTCTGCGTGATGCTTAGCCCTGAACACATGCCATGCTGAAATAAAGCCACTGCAGACATGGCAGTCAAGACTTTGGTATCCAGATTCAAGCGGACCTGTTTCAAATCCCAGCTTTGCCACTTCCAGGATGAATGGCTTTGGATGATCTTGGGCGAGAGACGCCATCTCTCTAAACCTCCGTTACCTCCCATGTGAATGGGAGCTAATAAATGCACCTCCTTTCAAAAGTCATTGAGAAAACGAAATGAGGTTAAATACAGAGAGCCTTACAGGAGGTAAATGGTCAACAGTAATCACAATGAACTATTAAGAAGGACTGTCTTTGAGTAACTTAGTTAACAAGGGTGGCAGGTTAATACCCATCATTTCCCCAGTGTTGGACACACCTAAAAGCACAATCCCCTATGGAAGTTACTTGACCACAACTCAGTGGGGGTGTTGTAACTGCCCCAGCAACACAGCAAACAACTCCTCTATTAGCTGCTCAGGACACCAGCACGCAGGGGATGGTTAAGGGCAGGCGATGACTCATTCTCATAACAAAATTTAAAAATATGTATTAGTAAGTAAAGATTTCACTTTTAGGTCTGTAATAAGACTCCCCTGGAAGAATGGAGTAAAAGACATCTAGAATATTTGCCAGGATTAAAATCCTACATATCGGGGCGCCTGGGTGGTTCAGTTGGCTAAGCGTCTGACTCTTGACTTTGGCTCAGGCCATGATCTTGCAGTTTGTGGGTTCAAGCCCCATATGGAGCTCGGTGCTGACAGCATGGAGCCTGCTTGGGATTCTGTCTTCCTCTCTCTCTGCCCTCCCCCCCCTTCTCTCTTTCTCTCACAATAAATAAAATTAGTTTTTTAAAAAAGTGTTTTAAAGTCCTACATATTAGTAATGAAGAATTTAATTACTTGCATGCTTCAACCAGCTTGTTAAAAATAAGCATTGCAAATTATCACAAGTACCCCTTGTTGGCTGAAAGTTACTTGCCCGGGTTACTTCACTGCATGTAATTTCTTTGTAGTGAACTAGATTTCACCTCAGCCGTAATTACTTGATTCCAGTAACAAAGCTCTCTTTCCTGGTATGCACTAGTTCTAAAATACAGAAGGGTAACATCTTATGAACTTGTACAGCTTAGAAATGCCATGGTCTGGGGGCACCTGGCTCAGTTGGTGGAGTGTGACTCTTGATTTCACGGTTGTGAGCCAAGCCCCATGATGGGTGTAGAGACTGCTTAAATACAAAACCTTCGAAAGAAAGAAAAAGAAGAGAAAAGAAAGGCCACAATCTGAATGACTCCATTTCTGGTTAGATTTTCAATAGCAAACGGCTGTTTTGTGCTAAAAGATCAGGTAACCAGGCCCAACCACACGGGTTACAAAACAAGCCCTTTGGCCAAAAGAAGCAGGTTCCAGGTGGGCTCAAGTCAGCGCTGAGATGTGGCACCACTTGTCTGTCAACAAACAACACCTGTGCCTGCAGAAAGTGGGTGGAGGGAGGTCACCTGAATCTAAAGACGTTCTGTGACTCCCATCTCCTTGATGAACTCAGCAGAGGTGTGCTGAGCCCGAGCTGGGGCTGAGCACTGGAAGGGGAAGAGCACAGAGGATTCGGGAGCCTCTCACTTAGCATCTTGGGAAGGGAGCACATGCTTGGCGTCAGGCAGCATTTTTTACCTCCTGTGGGAAGACCAGAAACACCGGGACTGCCGATTCCCAGCCCCCCTGGGAGGGGTTCCAAGTCTGCGTGTCATTTTTATCAAAGTATACACAACAGAGTTCCAAAATCGAGGATTTTACATACACACACACAGCGAAGTGATGACGATCCCCTCACACAGTTACCTTGCTGATGAGAGCACCTGAAATAAATCTGGGGCTCTGATACAGCCCATGAGGGCTGCACTTAACAATCCTGCATTGAATCCTGGCATCTGTGTTTTTAACTTGGGCCTCCCGTGTTCTTTTCGGGGAGGGCTGGGGGCCACAGGTTTACAAGGGACGACTGGGGTAGCACAGTTGTCACCTCAAATGAGGTCACTGGGCTGATAAATGCATTCAGCCAATCAATAAGCATTTACTGGGCAGGTGAAGGGGCTGTGCGGTCTGCTCTGGATAAGAGGTTGACAACACAGGGGCGCCTGGGGGGCTCAGTGGGTTAAGCATCCGACTTGGGCTCAGGTCATGATCTCACAGTCCGTGAGTTCGAGCCCCACGTCAGGCTCTGTGCTGACAGCTCAGAGCCTAGAGCCTGCTTCAGATTCTGCGTCTCCCTCTCTGCCCCTCTCCCACTCATGCTCGCTCTTTTTCTCAAAAGTAAACAAACACACACAAAAAAATAACTTGACAGCACGTGGTCCCTACCCTCACGGGACGCCAAGTTCTGGGGAACACATCACTTTGTCAAACAATCTTCTTACACAACAAGAAAGTCCTAAAGATGAGTCCAGCCCAGATGGGCAGGATTCTATGAAAGGACATCAGTCGGACTTTGGAAGAAGAGCCCCAGCGAATGTTCAGTTCTCTGGGGGCTTTTTAAAAGCATGCTCCCCTCACCATCATCTGCCCCATAAGGCAGAAGGCACTCAGGTGAGTGGACAGTGAGCGCCTTTGGACACCAGAGAGTGTATTCACCTGTGCCAAGACCTTTCCAATGCATGGAGAAAAATCCAACTCAAAAAAGCTTTAAGAGAAGAAAATGTACTGAGACTCACACGACATGACGATCCAGGACTTCTCTTTCTCCACTTCCGGGCTCTGCTGTACCTAACTGACAGCGGGAGCCAGGAGCCCAAGCAATATCATCAGAGCTCAGTCTGTGCTTCGGGGTGGGAGAGGCCTCAGCAGCTCAAGAGCCTGACCCGCAGCTGAAGCAACCCTGGCAGAAGAGTTTCCGGGAGGAGCTCGAGGAGAAAAGTTGAAGACAGGATGCTAATTGGCCCACTTCGACCAATGACTGTGGGCAAAAGGATGGCGGCCTTTTGATTGGTCGGGTCTTGGGGAGGAGGTCAGCGCCTTGGAGGGCTGGGGATGGGTTTCTCATCAAAAAGGGGAGTGGGCGTCATTCTCCAAAGTAAGGGATGCTAGCAAACAGGGACTGTTTAATTTATTTTTAATGTTTATTTACTTTTGTGAGAGAGAGAGAGAGAGAGAGAGCGCACAAGCACATGCAAGGGAGGGGCAGAGAGAGGGGAGACACAGATCCTGAAGCAGGCTCCAGGCTCTGAGCTGTCAGCGCAGAGCCCGACACGGGGCTCAAACTCACAAACCGCAAAATCAGGACCTGAGCTGAAGTCGAACACTTAACCGACTGAGCCACCCGGGCGCCCCCAAAACACAGACTTTTAACTCTAGAGAACATAGGGATGGTGACCAGAGGGGAGGTGGGTGGGGATCAGGGGGGAAACAGATGATGCACCTGTCGTGATAAGCACGGAGTGATGGATAGAATTGTTGAATCACTATATCGGACTCCTGAAAATAATATAACACTGAGTGTTAACTATGCTGGAATTAAAATTAAAAAAAAACTTAATTACAAAATATAGTAAAACCAAAACCAAACAAACAAACCACTGAATGATAAGCAAGCACTGTGTCCTAGGGGTGAGGGATTCGTGCTTTCTCGGGGTACAGGTTCACCAAGCACCTTGCCAGGGGCATCCTATACTCAAGGAAATACAGTAGCTCACCTGTCTCTTGGGCTTTGTCTAAATCCCAACAGTGTAAAATCTCACTGTTGTGATCTCTCTGATTCTCAGTTGAGGAAATTGAAAGCTCAGAAGATTCTTAATTTTTTTTTTTTTTTTAGTGTTTATTTACTTTTGAGAGAGAGAGAGAGAGAGACCAAGCACAAGTGGGGGAGGAGCAGAGAGAGAGGGAGACACAGAACCTGAAGCAGGCTCCAAGCTCCGAGCTGTCAGCACAGAGACCAACACAGGGCTCGAACTCACGAACTGTGAGATCATGACCTGAGCCGAAGTTGGATGCTTAACCGACCGAGCCAATCAGGGCCCCAAACGGGAACAATTTTAATAAGACACGAAGTGCTTGGTGCCGGCTGCCAAGGCCGGCTCACACCCGGACCATTAACCCCAGAGTGCACAACTGGGTGGGAGCCAGAAGTAGAATTACGCCGGCTTGTCAGGCTAGGGGATTCGGAAAGCGATACAAGGTAGGAGGTGCCCCAACAATTGTCGGTAAATCAACCTACAGCAGAACAGTACTGGCTTTCTCATAGTCACTGTGTGAGGTGACTTAGGAAAGTAAACCCCTAGGCCTCCTCTGTAGACTCAAGAAATACAATAGCCTGGGTCATCTGGTGCCAGCATTAGTCATCTGGCCCTCAGGACCGTGCTATTCATAACATGGCACCCTCTGACATCCGTGATTAGAACAGCACCTATGAAAGCAAGTATTTCAACAGGCTCTTCTTCCTTTTTTGCAGATGTAGGCAGTTTTGCATTACGTTTGGTTTCCACTGTGGCGCTCTGTGTCACATGGTGTGACCCCCCCCCCCGACCCCCACCGCCAAAACAGGCTCGCAGATAACCGCCCACCTAGCCCTGGGAAGCAGCGCTTAGGGTGGCCCACCCCAGTGGGGTGGCGAATGCCCGGGTGTCTAGAAGCAGACCCGTGAGCACAAGGAGAAACACTGCTCCGGAGTTCATGCGGGTTTGGGGATTCGATCCACAGCCGAGGGAAGGTGAGGGCAGCTGGGAACCATGAACTAACGGAAATCCTTGACTGCGGTGTCCCCTGACCTTAGAAAGGACGAAAGCTGCCTTTCAGAAAACAGGCCCGAGTTCTTTAAAGTGGTCAGTTTTCAGCTGAGACGTGGAAGGAACACAAATGACTTTCCGCTCTGCCCACAGGCGGCCTGGCCTCGTTACTTACTAGGTCGACAGATCAGAAACACTAATGTACGCGCCAGGAAGGAGTGTTCACTCTTAGAGGGAAAAACAGCGCTCATTCACAAATATTTCTTGAACTCCTGTTTCGTGCAAGGCGTGAGGGACACAGCAGTAAGACAAAGCTCCCGCCCTCACGGAGTTTCCAGGCGCAAGACACAATTGCAACGGCTATTACAGTTGTGATAAAGGCTGTGACAGACAGGCAAGTGCTGTAGGAGTTTGTAGCAGGAAGACCACATCTCAACTGTTGGGATCACGGCAGGAGGCCACCGGAAGAAGAGACTTGAAGCTGAGACATGAAATAAACAGTAGACCCACAGTGGGGGAGGGGTGTGAGAAGCTTGGAACCCCGGAACAGGCAAGAAGCTGGTACAGCTTGGGCAGAGAAGGGAGTATGCTGGGAGATGACCTTGAAGCAGTAAGCAGGGGCTGGAGCAGGCAAAGCCTTGGGCTCACACTAAGGATTTTCAGCCTAAACCTAAGGAGAGTTTTGAGCAGGGAAGTGAATAGATTTACATCTTTTTTTTTTTTTTTTAAGTTTATTTTATTTATTTTGAGAGAGGGAGAGAGCAAGGGAGGGGCAGAGAGATAGGGAGAGAGAGAATCCCAAGCAGGCTCCACACTGTCAGTGCAGAGCCCGATGTAGGGCTCAAGCCACCTGAGCCAAGATCAAGAGTTGGACGTTTCACCAACTGAGCCACCCAGGTGCCCTGACATAGATTTACATCTTTATAGGATCAGTCCACTTGTGGAGAATGGATCGAAGGGAGGCAGGAGGGGATGTAGTGGAAGAGAAAAGGGGACATTATTGGAACCCAGGGGAGAGAGGTAACACCTGTTCATTGCACAACTTTGAGGCATGAGTAGAAGTTAAAATCGATGGGCTTCAAGGTGGGTCAGGTGTGTCAAGTTAAGGGGAGGCAGGGATCAAAGAGTATCCCAGCTTTCTGGCATAAGAAACTCAATGGGTCTTGGTAACATTTACTAAGAAAGAAACCCTGGAAGAATTTGGAGGGATTGTGAATTCATCTTGGATATGCGCACTGAGAGTGTGTGTGATGTATCCAGGCAGAGAAGCAGAGGTACTTGGATAGATGGGTCTGGAGCTCAGAATGGTCTGGGCTGGAACTCTATTTAGTGGTCTCTGTTTGGCACAGAGATGGAAATGAAAGCCAGGGGCTTGGACAAGATCACTTAGGGAGAGAAAGTATGGTATTAGAAGAGGGTGTAGGACTGAGCACTGAAGAAATATTCCACTTACAACCAGTGTGGAGGAGAGGATAAAGGAAACCAATGAGACATATAGGAGTGTGGTAGCAGGCTCCAACATGGACCCCAGTGATTCCCCACCCTTTGGTCTTTATGTGCTGTGTAGCCTCCCACATGGGATAGCGCTAACCTGGGTAGCCAATGCAGTATCGTGGAAATGACCGTGCACGACTGAGGTTGTGGCTACAAAACCTTTTAAGACTTCAGAGAGACCTAAGGTGGTCCCTAAAAAAGTTGTTCAAATAATAGGGGTTATTGTCCCTCAGCAGTCTGAGCAGCAGCCCAAGGCAAAGAAGGACTTATCTCCAAGAAATATGTGGGTGTGGCTTTTGCCTAATGGAGTGAACTGGAGTAAGACTCAGAGGAGACACACAGAGTTCAAAAATAATTACGTTTGCATTAACATTATCAGCTTGGACTGAAAGAGATACACTACAATATGTAAAGAGGGCTTTATATCCCCCAAATTCTACTGGGTGGTAACGGGCTGAGAACATGTTAACTGTCTATCTACATGGGCTACCTTTCACTGAAAGGAAAAATGACTCAGAGGATGGAACCAAGAGCCCAGCCTCCAAGCTGACCCCCAACATTCCCCACCTTCTGGTATCCACACCTTTGGGTACTTCCTTTCTCTCCACACTGAATTAGACTGACCTGTGTAACCAGTATACTGTGGAGTCCCAGCGTGTGGTGTTTGAGGATAAGCCGTAAAAGCCATTGCAGCTTCCGCCCTGCTCTCCTGGATCACCTGCTCTGGGGAAAACCAGCTACCATGTCGTGAAGACATTCAAGCAAGCCTACGGAGGTTTCCCCGCATGGTGAGGCATTGAGCCTCCTGCCAATGGTCGTGTGGGTGAGCCATCCTGGGGGGACCCTCCAGCTTCCGACAGGCTTCCAGAGGACTGTCGTGCCAGATACCATGGGATGACCCTCATGAGGGACTCCAAGCAAACCGACGCAGTTAAGCCGCACCAAAATACCTGACCCGTAAAAGCCAGGAGGTGATGTTTGTTGTTTTAAGATATGTCTTGGGGCTACTGTGTTAACATGATACACCTTAGTGTAATTCGTAGCATGTCTTAGGGTAATGCAACAGATCATTAATACAAGGAGAAAGACCAAGAGTGAGCTCATGAACGGTAGATGAACTCTTGTCTCAAGCAGACAGTGGACATGGGTGTAAGTGGTGAGGGACAGCCGAATGTCTCTTCCCTGGATGACAACAAGGCCCGAATAGCCATCCTTAGTTTCGTGTGGAAAACAAGAAAACCCCCACTACACTCAGTCTACTTGGTGCGAGAAAACTAAGAAGTATCTATCATTGTTCTCCAGGACCTCGTTGAAAACATGTTCTGCAAGTGTGCGATGCCTCTCAAGGACACTGCGTAGATGTCTTGCTGAACTTATCCACTCTTTCAGTGGCCTTCTCGTGCGGACACGTCATACCATTAGTGGGCTGTACGTGAGCAGGGGAGCCCGCCGTGCAGCACCTGGACTGCTGGACTTGCCGAGGTGCTCATACAAGCGAACTCCAGGCTAAAGCAAAAGCTTCTTAAGATAGAAAAAGACTCCGAAAACCTTCTACCAAAAATGCTCACCACCACCTCATATTTATGCTTTATCTATGAAAGTACTTTCACGACATCTCATTTTACGCTCACAACCACCCGTGTGAGGAGGGTGGGTGGGTGGGTTTGTAGAAAAGGCAGATATGGGTCATTCCCAAATGAGGAAACAGGCTTCAATCGCTTGGTTAAGGCTACACAAACTATTCATGGTTGCAGGTCTCCTGGTATCAGGTTGAGTGCTTTTCTCCGAAAGATCCAGGCAGCATTAACTAGGGACTATTCACCTGGCACCTTCTTTCTACAAATAATCTCAAAACAGCTCGAATGTCACCTTCCGCAGCAATCTATCTGCCTTATGCTTTAATACTGGCTTTTCTGAAACTGGAATTGTGGAATGGGTGAAGATCCTCTGTCTTCTTTCCACGTTGGTTCCTATGCAACTGTACAAACTGAAAGTCTTACACAGCAGTCCTCAGGAGTGGCTGGAGGGTAATGACACCCTTCAAAACATTCCTCATTGGAAGCTGTTCACTGGAAGAACAAAAACCTCTTCCCGGAAGAAAAGCAGTCTATTAGTTCAGAGTTATGTTTCATTTTTAAATTACAAATAGCATCATTCCCTTGACCATCTTCCTTAATCGGATTTTTAGCCGTTTCCTAAATGTTACTCTATGCTCAGAGACCAAAACTTTACAAACACTGAGCATATGCAAACGTGCTGGTTACAGACTCTGAGGGGCTTACCCCAAAGACATTCCAGAAAGGTTAGAGCGATAGCACTAACAGAACACTAACACCTCTGAACAGAACTCCCCTGAGGAAGAAAACCCTCGTAAGGGTTCGTATCGGGAATGTACGGCAACGATATTAATTAAAATAAAGACTTGTGTGTGTTGAGTGGCACTTGATACGTCTTGTCTAATTTAATCCTCAAAAGAATCCTATGAGGTAAGACACAGTTCTATTTGTTTAAAAATCAAACCTTACCGTGTGATCACACAGGTGTAACGCCCTTATATCATAAAGGGTAAAGAGTAATTCCTAAAAACTACAGGAATGAATGGCTAATATAATGTCTCTCAAAAGCTTCCACCTCCTCAGAGGGCTGGTCTGTAGGGATCTGACCCAATTTGGTGGTTTTCACACATTTTCAAGCCTGTTGGTGTTTTGCCACTCCCGTATCAGTGCACATTTTAGTCTACTGTAACTGGATAGAGATAGTAGAGGACAGAAGTAAGTACATTTTTGACTTCTGAGAAACTCAAGACATTTCCAATTCTCCTCATCTCGCTCTGTGGCTCCAAAACGACTTCTATTGTACCCATCAAAACGAGGAAGACACAAGAAACCGCATCTCAAACTGATCTTTGCTTCTTTTTTTCTCCTATCATGGTTTGTTTGGTGCAAGAAGGTAAGAAATGAAGACTTCATCCAAGAATCTGTTCTTTTCTTTTTTTTTTTTTTTTAAGTTTATTGATTCATTTTGAGGTGGGGTGTGGGGGGGAGAGAAGGAGAAAGAGAATCCCAAGCAATCTCCCTGCCACTCGAGCTCACAAACCGTGAAATCACCTGAGCCCAGATCAAGAGTCGACTAAGTCACCCAAGTGCCCTTCCAAGAATCTATTAAGTAGCAATTTGAGGAGCCAAGATTTGCTACCAGGTATCCATTTGTATCTATCTATCTAGATATTGATGTAGATTTATTTAGATAGAGATACATTATTTAATACTGTGTTTCTTGAAAACCATCTCAACAAGTGTGATCCGATCCATGTTTCTAGCTCCTTCAGAGTGATCGAACCACAGGAGAAGGCAGCCATATGAGAACCACTATGACCAAGAGGAAGACCGTCAGCCCATCCCAAACAAGACACCCGGAAGCATGATCCCCAGGACTTCTGCCGTGGCCATGTGCTTTAAACCAGTCGACTACTTCCTGGAGGTCAAATGGCTGAGCCTCATAACCCAGCTCCTTCTTGGCCTTCTCTAGACTAAAGTAATGTGTGACGCCAGTTTTGTAAACTTCTGTGCGGGTGAGGAAGGGCTGGAAGTTGTAGACCCGACCAAAAAGGAAGTGAGCCATTTCTGTCAGGAAAGCAAAACAGTAGATGAGGGTCAAGGGCAGGCGGATGGATGGGAACCTGTAGCCCAGGCCCTCAACCAGAGGCCGGAGGAACTCAAAGTTGTTCATGGGTCTGCCGTCCGAAATGAAGTAGGGCTGCCCAGAGGCCACGTGGCCCTTGGCAGCTGTCAGGGCCTCTGAGGCCAGAATGTGAGCCTGGACCAAGTTATCCACGTGGACAAATTCAACCAGGCTCCCAGGATCCCCATACACAAACTTGAAGAGACCCCTCTCAATGTAGCTCACTATCCTGGGAAGGTGCCTTTGTTCTCCAGGCCCGTAGATGCCAGCCGGCCTCAGAGCACAGGTTCTCAAGACACCATCACTTCTCACCAGGGTAGCACCATTGGCCTCCAGCACTTTCTTTTCTGCAATAGATTTGGTCCGAGAGTAGTGATCAGGATGGAGGTGAAGAGGTAGGTAAGGCAGAGATTCATCTCCATTTCTGATAACTTGACCTCCAAAGATGACATTGAAAGTGCTAGTGTAAACTAACCTTGGCACCCCTCTCCTCCTGCAAACCTGGAGGATGTGGTCTGTGCCCCCGACGTTGACTTCTTCAATCAGGCTTCGATTCAGCTGCTCCCGGCCCGACATGCCGTAAGAGGCGATATGGAACACACATGCAATGTCCACATCCTGGAAGGCTTTCTCCACATCACAGAGGTGGCGAATGTCTCCGTGTATAAACTTGACTCCCTCTGGCATGGGATGAGCAGGGCTCTTGATGTCAAAGAGAATCACGTGGAATCCTCTCTGGTTCAGAGCACAGCCTAGGCTGAAACGAGGAAAAGCAAGTTAGATCGAATCGTGACTAAGCTATGCCCGACGAAAACTGCATAAAATAATTCACCAATCAATGTGGGGCTGACCCAAGTCTTCTGGGCTTATCCTGAGTGCCCTCGCTTTACGTGTTCATTGTGCAACAATCCCTCATGTAAGCACGCGAACATTCAAAACTGAGGATCCCCGTATCCTTGCTTTTTCTATCTTCTCACGTAGATGGTAGCAACTACAGGTTCCATTTTCCCCCTCTGTTTTAGAACCCACCATCCATTCTTTGGGACATTCGTGAATGATAACAGAGCTGCAAAGGAATAACTTATTATCTGGGGGCACCCGGGTGGCTCAGGCACTTGAGCCTCAGACTCTTGGTTTCGGCTCAGGTTGTGATCTCATGGTTCGTGAGTTCAAGCCCAGCATCAGGCTCTGTGATGACAGCGTGAAGCCTGCTTGGGATTCTCTCTCCCTCTCCCTCTCTCTCTCTCTCTCTGCCCTCCCTTGCTCACTTTCTCTCTCTGTCTCTTTCAAAAACAAATAAGTAAACATTAAAAAAAAGAATAAACATTATTTTAAAATGTTTTTGGTGGGCGCGTTATCTACACCCGCCCCCAATTTAATGCCATTACAAAGAATCTTTCTTAAAGTAGTATATATCTGTAGTTCTGAATTTCAATGTCTGAGCAGTGGGCAACCTAGTTCATTTCTGGTTTAACACTGTTCAAATGAGTAAAAGTCTACACTGTCCTCATGTCATGTCAGAGTCATAAGCTGTAATTTTTTTTTTCCAGCAACTACCAATAAAATAATTCCACAGACGTGTTTATCGATGCACTGACCGGAAACCAAAATAGCCACCTCCTCCTGTAATAAGGACCGTTTCCTTCGGGGATTTGCGGGAGTCCATAGGTGGTTGTCAGGAGCTCAGTGGACCTAGTAGAAAGAAATGCAACAATGTTACTGACCCCGCCTGGCCTAGTGCTGCATCAGAAAAGGGGAGCTGATAACAAGGCTTATGAAGACTCAGCAGAACGCCCGACAGAGGACGGGCACTCCGTGATGTCATTTCTCACACTTCCTTTGCTTGGAGCTCTAAGGGTCTGGGGATTGGTTGTCCCATTACCTTTCCACGTACCAAGGTCACATCTCTCAAAAGCACAGGGTTGCGGAAATGCTTGACGAGTTCTTCTGCATAACCGTACTAAGTACCTGAGATGGCCAGGAAAGCTAACCAGTCCACCATGCGGAGAGAGGTCAGTTGGTGGGACAGCTACGGAGGCTGTTTCTAAACACAGTGGATGTCACTCACTGATATTTCAACCCAGACTTCCTCCCTGTATCTCCGTGATGTGGTGGCAATCTCTCTCCCTGACTTCATCTGGCGTTCTCCCGCCGCCCACTGGACTCCCTTTGAGATGCCAAGCCCATCTGCAACTTGAGGGCTACACACACCTTCTATTTCACCTTAGTGGGAAGGCCTGTTCCTTGCCCGGCTGTACCTTTCCCAATCGCTAGGTCTGCCTGAATGTCACTTGCTCAGTCAGGGATGCTTCTCTGACTGCCCTAAGGGAGAGCCCCTGACCTTAAATACTGCTGTTGTTTCTTCATGGCACATCTTACCACCTGAAAGTATCTTTTTTGTTTTAAACTATTGCTCTCCTTACAATAGAACATAAGTTCCATGAGAACTGAGACCTTCTGCTTTTTCCACTGACATGTCTTTTCCAGAACCTACCACATGGCAGATGTTCAACAAATATTTGTTGAATTTACGGGTGATTTTGAACACTGTGAAATACACCCAGTTGAGTAAAATTGTTTTGGGCACAAATGATGCAGGGCTCTGCAGTGTGTAAGAGTCATCGCTATGTAAGTCAAAGAACACTGCCGCTTTCTTTTCTTTCTTTCTTTAACATTGCCATTTTCATTAAACTTCTCTCCTAAGAAATTCTGGGGGGTGCCTGGGTGGCTCAGTAGGTTAAGCATCTGACTCTAGATTTTGGCTCTGGTCATGATCTCACGGTTTGTAAGCATGAGTCCCACATCGGGCTCCATGCTGGCAGCGTGGAGCCTGCTTGCGATTCTCTAAGTAAACAAACAAACAAACAAACAAAAGCCTGGGTTACGGAATGAAAACAACACAAAGCTAAATGAGACGGAACTCCTGCATTCTGGAGCTGACGATGGAGTGAGGCTTTTGGAAGCAGCTAAACTACAAGGTGAAAAGGAGGAAACAAGATTGCTGTCACGTGTCGGTGTAAGCAAGGTGCCGTGGGAGCACCGAGCTGGGCGTGGAGAGAAACTGACTCTGAAGAGCACATCAGAGAAGACTTCACTGCGAAGTGGGCATCAGAGCTGAAGGGTGACAACAAGAGGACTGAGGCGGGCTGAGACAGGCTGAGGGAGCATCATGAATGAACAGAATGGTGACGGGAAAGGCTGTGTTGGCCAAATATAGTGATTCAGGCGGGAAAGATAGCCTGGGGTCAGCTTGGAGACACCTCTGAGCTCCTGAAGGGGAATGTGAATTCTGTTCTGCAGACAACCGAACAGCCACACGCCCTCTGGTCCTTGCAAAAGATCAAACTTTTTCCGGAGGGAAGGAGAGCCTGAAAACCGGCAAGGTCTGGGTAAGAGGTGATGGGGCTGTGCTAGAGGCCTATCAGTAAGGACGCAATGCCAGGGTGCTCTGCTGAAATCAGGAGGTGAGCCGGCGAGCAACCGAGTGAGGCCGCAGTGGGCAGCACCCAGGCGGAGTCTGAGGGGTGTGCCACCATTAACCCAAGCGACACACACAGGCTTTGGAAACGTTCTGTTTGGTTAATAGAGTTCTGATTAATAGGATGCCAAATAACAAAGTCTAAGCTTTTTAAAAAATTTTTTAATGTTTAATTATTTTTTTTGAGAGAGAGAGAGAGAGCGGGGGAGGGACAGACAGAGCGGGAGACAAAGAATCTGAAGCAGGTTCCAAGCTCCAAGCTGTCAGCACAGAGCCCGACGTGGGGCTCGAACCCACGAACTGTGACATCATGACCTGAGCTGAAGTCAGACGCTCAACTGACTGAACCAAACTGACTGAACCACCCAGGCGCCCCAAGGTATTCTTAATATCTCCACAAGAATTCCACGGTAAGGGATCAGAAAATGGACCAGGCCTCAGAGTCCAATTAAGAAAATCCCAACAGAAATTCTCCCTAATCTCTTAATTATTCTGTTTTTGAAACCACCCACTCCGGACCAGTCACAGGACCACAGGTCAGTCATGGCACATGTGCACATTAATCATGCTGGGAATGTACAAATGCACGTTATTAATGCTTCAGAGGACCTGCCAGGTCTATTCACCCTCCTTCTCATCAGCTTCCAACTACTGCCACAAGGATCCGAGGGGAGAACTTGTATGACTGACCTGATCAAGGGGTCAGACGAGAAAGGTGGCAATGAACAGGGGAAAAGTAATGATGGGGCGAGACAGCGAGGAAAAGAAGCCTATCCACCAGGTGGGTAAAACCTTCACAGATCACCAGCCATTAACATCCCCACCCGGAGCTGCCTTCTTGCTTCCTGGCTCCCTACATCAAAAAGCACAGGAAAATGGGGCGCCTGGGTGGCGCAGTCGGTTAAGCGTCCGACTTCAGCCAGGTCATGATCTCGCGGTGCGTGAGTTCGAGCCCCGCGTCGGGCTCTGGGCTGATGGCTCGGAGCCTGGAGCCTGTTTCCGATTCTGTGTTTCCCTCTCTCTCTGCCCCTCCCCCGTTCATGCTCTGTCTCTCTCTGTCCCAAAAATAAATAAAAAACGTTGAAAAAAAAAAAATTAAAAAGCACAGGAAAAAAACACAGAAAACAAAAAACACCGCAGTAAACACATCTCCCGGAAAACTGCAACAAACTTCCAAGAACACTAAGCCAGAAGGGAGAAGAAGCATATACAATTTTTCTTCAACTAGCTGCCTGACTTTTACATTCTTCATGGCTTCTGTTTTATTAATTAGTTACCATCTGATTCCTCCTGGGGCTGGGCACTCAGGCCAATGTTTATAATCACAATTACTTTAAGGCTCTTTCAAAACCTGGCTTAGTAATTGTTTTCCTCTGGGTGGAGGGGGGGAAGGGTCACATCTGACCTGAGCAGTCATTCTATCAGATATGGGTTAAAGTTAAGTACATGATCCAAAAAAAGGAATCTTAATTACAAACAGGAAAAAATGAAATTTAAATCCGCCTGACCTCTTGATAATACTAAGATAAAGTGAGGGTAATAAAGTTGACATCTCACAGGGAAGTTATGAGAAAACTCATAAAAATGACTACGGGTACCTTAGACTTACAAAGACCTAATTAAATGCAAAGGATCAGTAATAAGAACCTTAGATTATGCACACAGTTCCTTCATCCCTTGAGTTCAAGTTGATGACGTTACTAACCCTCTGGTATTATAATGTAATATACAAATCTAGGTGCCCCTGGAGTCCACAACAGATAGGAGAATTGAAGACTGCTTTCATAAAAATAAAATTTTACTACGTTTGCTTTAAGCAAGATAAAATAACTCCAAGTAGTTTAACCCTGTGATGGTGTGTTTTAAATTACTGCCCAAGTACTACCTAGAGGCAAAAGGTAACTGTGCTCTTACTGGATTGAGATCAGGAAAATACATTGAGGCTAGAGGGTTTAGAAATGGTACTGTTCAAATTCCATGCGTGATCTAAAAATTATTTGTGTTTAATATCAAGCAAAGCAATAAAGATGTTGTTAAAGATAAGGAGAGTAACCCTGATACAGGTGAAGGGGGTGGGAGGTATACAACCTAAAAGGCCAAATACACTTGGAAAGAAAATTAACTGGAAAGCCGATATACTCATAACAGAGAGTAGCATTGTGGTTACTGGAGACTGGGGGTTGGGAGGAAATGAGCCAGCACAAATTTCCAATGATAAGAGAGAGTAAGTTCTGGAGAACTAGTATACAGCAGTGTGTGTGACTACAGTCAACACGGTATTATATACCTGAAACCTGCTAAGAGTAGCTCTTGAAAGTTCTCAGCACACACGCAATAATTATGTGAGGTGCCTGAGATGTTAACATACTTTATTTTGGTTATTTCACAGTATAACAAATCATCACATTGCAAACCTTAAATTTACAGTGTTAGGTCAATTATCTCAATAAAGCTGGAAGAAAAAAATATCTTAAACTACCCCCCTCCCCCCCCCCCCCCCCAAATGGGCTACAAATTATGCAAGTTGTACTGGTTGAGCTAGACCTAGCTCTTGAAGCCAGGCCTGCAGGACTTCCCAGCCAGGACTCTTAACCCTGTGTGTCGCCCCCCTGGGGTTGAGACAAGGCTGTACCACCGCTGCTACTATTACTTATTATGTTTTATTTAAATCTATTCACCTTTTTACAAGAAATACATTCATTTTAAGTGGGAACCTCACACTTCCACTGTAAGTGGGAACCACCCGTCCTATGGAAAGGTAGTATTTCTAGGAACTGCGAAATGACAAGTGATCAAGTCTAGCTAGATACAGATGCCTGCTGCAAACTCTGAGCTGGGGGGGGGGGGGGGGTGTCTGCTGTTAAACACACACACACACACACACACACACACACACACGAAGAAAAAAAGAAAACCCCCAGCGCCTAGACAGAGTGTGAGGTCTTCGCGACATTCTAGAAAGCCACGCGGCGCCCGGCTCGCTGGAATCCGAGAGAGCGCTGGAAAGGGAAGGCCGTTCCCATCACCGGGGTGGACGTCACTCACTCCCGCGCCCCGTACCACCTGCCGCCCGGCTCGTCCCACCCCGGCCGCCACGACGCGCGGGTAGGGGCCGGGTCACCGACAGCCGGCTCGGCCCCGGGTCCCGGCGGAGCGGCGGTGGCCCTCCCGACCCAGGCCCGGGGCCCACTCACAGTGGCGAGAGACGGCAGCGCACGCAGGCCGTGAGAGAGACGCTCGCCCCAGGCCGGTGCGTCCGCCGCGACCACCCCCGCTCCGCGCGGGAGCCGTCGGGCCGGCCCCCTGGAGCCACTTCCGGGCCTCTCTAGGAAGCCCGGAGGTCTCGGCATCTCTATGATGTGCGGGTGTCTCGTCCATCCTCGCCTGGGCTGGGCCAGCAGGTCCACTCCAGGAATCTCTCTCAGGTGCCCAACCCGAGTGTTCCAGCCTCGCGGGAGCCCTTGCAGGGTCATCCCTACTGCTATCCCACCTCCACTGTCTGCTTTTAGACTTCCGCCTCCGTTTTTGTGTCCCCACAGGGCTGAGCACAGTGCCTGGTAACTGGGGAGGGGGGCGGTGCTCAGCTCAGTCAGTACTGCTGGGATGGATAGATGGATGATGGACGATAGGTGGATGGATGATGGATGAGGCTCCATGAAACTACTGAATAGTCACTCTCCAGGTCTTTTCAACTCTCTAGCTCGGAGTCTCCACGTTTATGTATGTCTATATGTTTTCCCGTGTCCCTGATTTACCCTAGTTTTTTTTCCGGTTCCAGGTGTGAGGGAATGAAAGCAAGACACCAGTAGCGTCTGCTACGCACCAGAATCCTGTAATGCTGTGCTTTAAAAAAAAAAAAAAAAAAAAAAAGTTTTTATTATTAAAAAAAAATTTTTGGGGCGCCTGGGTGGCGCAGTCGGTTAAGCGTCCGACTTCAGCCAGGTCACGATCTCGCGGTCCGTGAGTTCGAGCCCCGCGTCGGGCTCTGGGCTGATGGCTCAGAGCCTGGAGCCTGTTTCCGATTCTGTGTCTCCCTCTCTCTCTGCCCCTCCCCCGTTCATGCTCTGTCTCTCTCTGTCCCAAAAATAAATAAAAAACATTGAAAAAAAAAAATAAAATAAAAAAATAAATTTCAATAGCATTGATATTTAAAAAAAAAAAAAAAATTTTTAATGTTTATCTTTGACAGAGAGAGAGAGAGAGAGAGAGTGTGCGAGCGAGCATGACCTTGGGAGGGACAGAGAGAGAGGGAGAGACAGAATCCAAAGCAGGCTCCAGGCTCTGAGCTGTCAGCTCAGAGCCCAACACAGGGCTCGAACTCATGAACCGTGAGATCATGACCTCAGCTGAAGTGGGACGCTTAATGGACTGAGCCACCCAGGTGCCCCTAAAAAAATTTGTTTATGTTTATTTATTTTTGAGATAAAGCATGCACGAGTGAGGGGCAGAGAGAGGGGGACAGAGTTTTCTAAAGTAGGCTCTGCGTTGACAGCGGACAGCCTGATGCGGGGCCCAAACTCACAAGCCAGGAGATCATGACCTGAGCCAAAGTTGGATGCTTAGCCGACTGAGCAACCCAGGAGCCCCAGTGCTGTGCTTTTTAAGGGTGCTCCATGTTGGGTTGCTGAGCAGTGGGGTTTCTGTCCAACCCCACTGATTCCCTTGGACACAGTTCCTGAAGTGGCTTGTGACCTGAGCCTTAAGGAACAAGTAGGAGGTGGCCCAAGGAGAAGAGAAGAAAGGAACATTTTGGTGGAAAAAATAACAGGGCAAAAGCATAGAGTCAGGATTGAATGCCACATGCCTGAGGAATAAAGAGGCACTGCAGACTAATGATATTTGTGGAGATCGAAAGGAGAGGAGAGGGAGAGGAAAAGGGAGACACAGTTCTGTATCGTACTCAGACCAATTAATCTGAAGGGAAAGACCATTGTCTACATTGGGACTGTCCAGGAGGAATTGGCAAGACAGCAGAAATCTGTAGGTGGGAGAGGGCATGATCCAGACCCCCATATTCCACCCTTTTCTCAGAATTAACCTCTTGACTGCTGCTGGAGCTTCCTCAGAGCTCTGCTGTGGTTTCAGGCCACCGCAGCATCTGAAAACACTGATACACTTTGAGGGTGTCTGTCTGCCCCTCGAGATCGTTTCTCCAGGAGGCCACACTTTCAGGGGTGGTGGTGTTCAGACAGGATGTGTTGTGATCAGCTAGGAGGTGTCATATTAATGTCTCACCTATAGTATAGTAGTGAGCATGAAGTGATGAATAACTTACGTTTCTAGTCTTTAGGCTTAGAGCAAGTATAGCAAGGAGGTAAGGAACAGACCTTAGAGTCAGAGCAGTGGGGATTGGAACCCTGGCTCTGTGTAGAAGAGTCCCGAACTGATGAAATGAGGTGAGGTCTGTGTCCTCCTCAGACCCCTCCTGGGCAATGTTAGCTGCTTTTGTTATAGATCATCTTCAAGACTACGTGTGCAACACTTGGACGGGAATATTCACATCAGCATTATTCATAAGCGCTCCGAAGAAGAAGTAATCCAAATGCCCATCAGTGGGTAAATGGATAAATAAAATGTGGTCTGTCCATACGAATAGAGTATTATTCACCTGTAAAAAGCAACCAAGTACAGGTCTTCCTTGACTTGCAGTGGGGTTATGCCCTGATGAAGCCATCGTAAATTGAAAATATCGTAGGTCGAAACTGCATTTAATTCCCCTAACCTACTGAACATGACAGCTTAGCCTCCCCTCCCTTAAATGTGCTCCGAATACTTACATTAGCCTACAGTCGGGCAAAACCATCTCACATAAAGCCTATTTTATAATAGTGGTGAGTGTCTCGTGTAATTTGTCAAATACTGTACTGAAAGTGACAAACGGAACTGTTGTAGGTGGACAGATGGTTGTGTCTCAGTTGTTCACCCTCCTGATCGCGTGGTTGACTGGGAGCTTTGGCTTGCTGCTGCTGCCTGGAGTCACGAGAGAGGATCATCCAAAAACTTGGTAGCCTGGGAACAGATCCTTATTCCCGATTCCCAATTCCAAGTGTGGTTTCTACCCAAGGCCCATGGCTTTCTCACCATCAGAAAGTTGAAAAATCGAAAGTCACACCCCTGTAAGTCTGGAGTCAGGGGCCGTCTGTAGTGATATGGGCTACAGCATGGATGGCCCTAGAAAACATTATGCTCGTGTTTTTACTAGCCAGCTTCAGAAGCCAGTCACACAAGACCATATACTGCATGATTTCATGTATGTGAAATGTCCATAGGCAAATCCATAGAGACAAAAAGCCGATTGGTGGTTGCCAGCGGCTGGGAGGTTTGGGGTGAGATGGGGAGTGACTGCTCATGGGTACAGAGTTCCTTTCTGCAGTGACGGAATGTGGTGATGGCTGCACACCTGTGCGAATACTAAAAACCATTGATTTGTATCCTTTAAATGGGTGGATTTTATGATATGTAAATTAGACATCTCCATACAACTGTCATTAAAAACAGATTACACCTACAATTTTGTCAGTCTCATTGTAATTGCAATGTTGTTTGAGTAGGAGAGGACAGGATGGCCCATCATCCTGGACATGCCCACAGAAGCGTGTCATAGGAAGCAAAGTCAATACAGGTAAAAGTTGAGGAGCCATTGCCTTAGGGAAATAAGCATAATTCTCCTTTCCACCATCTCAATATGGAGGCTTTGCGCCCCCCGCCCCGGACTCTGCTGTCACCTTCCTCCTTCTCAGGGCAAGGAGGAGAGAGTACAAAGCATAAGGAAAAGCAAGGTTTGAATAATAAATGCTTTCCAATTAGCTGCCTTGAAAACTGAGAGTCAGCTTGTATTAATCTTCATGATCAAATTACTTCATTTTGTCTCTCGTCTAACTGCTCGGGTAATTTTATGCCAGGATTATTTTAGTCATTCTAATTATGCAGGCATCAATATTTAGTGGGTGTTTACCTAACCCACTGCATACCCAGAGGTGTTCTTCCCTCAGAGACCATGGCAGTACAATATAATATGAATAGGCATGCAAGGTATAGAAATGAAGTGCCTTTGATTTCTCCCTCCTTGTTTGTAAGGAACGTTCAGGTGGTGTTTCTTGAAAGAGCAACGTGTGTCCTATTCAGATGCATCTACAAAAGGCAGTGCTGTCCGTGTTACCAGTTCATTATATGATACTAAATGCAATTCTTGTGCAGATGTTTCATTAGGGATTCAGTTATGCAAGACAAATTAAAATTCGCTGTTTGTTTAGATTTTCTTTTTTGCAAAGAACCTTTCCTCGCTAGTCGCCTCGTGTTTGAATTTCTGTCACTGGCAATATCACTGACCCCCTTTTCCTTTGGAACCCCTTCTCCTTTGAGAGAATGCTCTCTCAGTCTGCTCACTGTGCTCCTCTCAGTCTTTTCCTCCTCATCCTTCATCCCGTCCTCTCCATTTTCTTTCTTTGGCCCTTTTGTATATTCTTCCCAGCTCTTAACTGGGTACAACCCACGATTCAACCTCCAGCTTTCTTTTCTTCTACATCTACATCCTTTGCCTAAAAGAAGTCGTTAGTTATCTTGGTTTCAACTCTGAACCCAGCCCGAGAGACCCCCGAACATGTATAAGCTTGCCCCTAGGAGGTATTTATGGGGACCGTCCACCTGTGTGAACCTCATGTCCAAAGGTGTATTCCTTATCTCAAGCAATACCTGGCATTGGCTGCATTTTTTTGACATCTTCTTTTCCTTCATTCAGATATCCATTTAATTTTGCCTTGCAAAGTGTCTTGGACCCATACTCTCTTCCCATTCCTTCTGCTTCCTTTCTATTTTCCTGAGGGCCTCCCGAAAGAGTAGTATCCCAGGGTGCCATCAGGTTAATCTTGGCCATCTTTGGAGTGTGAATATCTCTTAGACAATCCATCCTGAGGCCAGGCCATGGAGCTGCCCTCTCACTCACTTCCTCCCCTCCGGGGTCTAAAAACACCATGCTCCTGTACCACTTTCTCAAGTCCTGTGGAGTGAGGCAAAGCTGATGGTAGGATGTGAATTGGAACACTGCCAGGGCACCACATGGACCACAGGACTTGGGAATGTGGAAAGAGAGAGAGACTAGGGCAGGGGCCTCTGCCTACCAGTGGGTTGGCTCTGTGAATGGCCATTCTTCTTTCACTAAGAAGCATCTTGTTTAACTAACTAGGTGTACTCCAGCTGAGTAAATCAAAACAGTTAATTTCAATACAATCGCAGGATAATATTTTTGCTTAAATACTTTAATCTTATCGAGTGTCTTAAATATATTTTACAATAACTTTGTGACCGATTTACCTTATTCAACCTATGGAAGATATTCACCATATAATTGGCACAGCCTTCCACCTTGCCAAATCCATCAGCCAGATCAAAGGATTTGAATTCTTTTTGACTTATATGCCCCAAATGATGCTTAATGATCAGCTGTTAGAAAAAAATGATTTCATATTTCATTTTATTTATTGAAAAATGTGTATTTATTTTGAGAGAGAGAGAGCAGGGGAGGGGCAGAGAGAGGAGACAGAGAATCCCAAGCAGCCTCTGCACTGTTAGTGCAGAGTCCGATGCGGGGCTCAAACTCATGACCGTGAGATCACGAACTGAGCCAATATCAAGAGCCAGATGCTCAACCAACTGAGCCACCCAGGTGCCCCTCATATTTCATTCTAAATAAGTATATCAGCGCCCTCATGGCAATTATTTCACTTTTGGTAGATAGATTGACCGATCGTAGAGTTTGTTATTGTTGTCATGCATTTGTTACTGACATTATTTTCATGGGAAAACGTAGAGCATGTTAAGAGGAAAGGAAGTGGGGGGCAGGGCACACTGAGCAGGAGACATTTGAGCAAGGAAATATAGGAGGCCAGGAAATTCGGCGAGTGTACAAGAGCATTCCAGGCTGAGGGAAAACCTCCACGGCAGGAGTATGTTTGAGGACTGGCAAGGAGGCCCTTGTGACTAAAATGGAGTGAATGAGGAGACGGAAGTCAGAGATGTGGTCCAAGAGCTACAGGGCACAAAACATGTGGCCGTGGAGCCATTTAAGGATTTTGGCTCTGACACTGACTCTGGGTGAGATGGGGAGACTCTGGCAGGTTTGCAGCAGACGGGTGACGTGACAGGGTCGAGGTTATCCAATGATTTCTCTGGTGCTGGGTTGAGGGTAGACTGTAAGGAGACAAGGGTGGAATCAGAGGGATCTATCAGAAGGCTGTGGCTGCATTCCAGGTGAGAGGTGATGGCGGCTCGGACCAGGTTGGCAGCAGTGGAGTGATCAGGTAGGGGGTCTATTCTGAAGGTAGGGCCAGCAAGATTCCTTGATAGATTGGATGTGGGTTGAGTCAAAGAGCTGAGCCAAGGGGATTCCAACATGAGTGTGCTCAGCTACTAGAAGGGTGAGGCTGCCCTCACTGAGATGCTGTGATGTGCTTCTGGAACACACACATCCTGAACCAGAACTTGAGTGAGCTGTGAGCTGCTAACTCTGCAGGGTAGAGGGAGGAGAAGCTGAAGGTGGTGTGACAATAAGGGAAGGAGGAAGAGGAGGGGGTTAAAGAGAGAGTGGGAAAAGCTCAAGGAAGGACCTATGAGCTCAGTGGGGTCCACAGTGGTGGAGGTAGGAGGACATGAAGGGTCTTCTTAGAAGGTAGAGTTCCTGTCAGTGTTCTACACACCGTGGTGGCTGTGTTATCTTCCACAACAAACTACCAGAGACTGAGTGGCCTAAACAACAGAAATACGCTGTCTCATAGTTCTGGAGGCCAGGAGTCTGAAATCAAGGTGTGGGTGGGGTCATGCTGCTTCTGAAGCTTTGAGTGGAGGGTCCTTCCTTGTCTCTTGCAGCTTCTGGAGGCTCCAGGCATTCCTTGGCTGTGGCCACATCACTCCAATTTCTGCCTCCATCTTTACATCGCCTTCACCCCATATGGCACCCCCCCCCCCTTTTTCTCTTCTATTTCCTATAAGGATACCTGTCATTGGATTTAGGGTCCATCCTGATGCAGAATGATCTAATCTAAAGATCCTTAACTTCACCGAAAGTGAAGAAGGAAGCCCCTGCCCCTCCCAAAGCCGAAGCCAAAGCAGAGGCTTTGAAGGCCATGAAAGCAGTGCTGAAAGGCGTCCACAGTCACACAAAAAAGTAGATCCACAGGTCACTCACACTCTGACAGTACAAGACATTGTGTCTCTGAAGACAGCCCAAATATCCTCAAAAGAGCTCCCCAGGAGAAACAAGCTCACCACTAGGCCATCATCAAGTTCCCCCTGACTCCCGAGTCAGCCATGAAGAAGATAGAAGACAACAACACGCTTGTGTTCATTGTGGGTGTCAAGACCAATAAATCCCAGATTAGACAGGCTGTGCAGAAGCTCTGTGACATTGACATGGCCAACGTCAACACGCTGATCAGGCCCAATGGAAAGAAAAAAAGGCATATGTTCAACTGGCTCCTGACTATGATGCTTTGGACATGCCAACAAAGATGGGATCATGTAGACTGAGTCCAGCTGGTAAAACCTAAATATAAATTTTTCACCATAAAAAAATAAAAAAATAAGGAACAAATAAAGATCTTTAACTTGATTACACTGGCAAAGACGCTTTTTTTTCCCAAATAATGTCACATTCACAGGTGCATGGCGCTAGGACGTAGACATATCTTTTTGGAGCCACTATTCACCCCACTACAGTGACGTACATGATTCCTCTACCCCTCCTTCTCTCCCAGGCCCAACTCCCAGGTCTTTAAAACTAGGAGGCACTTCACTACAGTTGACTTTACTGCTATACATTTTGTTTTGCAAACAGAAAAGAGAAGTTGAATTTCACAATGAATCCAGAATGGTTGAGAGAGGCAGTGACTGACAAGACACAGAAAAAATTCTGGAAGGGTAGGTCCCTAGGATCTGGAAGAAACCTAGGCAAGGCCGTGGGATACGGAATTTGAGCCAATATTATCTGGATCCCAACGTTTGGAAAGTTCTAGCTGATACCTGGGTTATCAGGACACAAAATATGATTATACTATATATTCTACTTTGTAAGCTGTCCTCCTTTCTCAAGAAATATTGCAAACATTTCCCCAAGTCATTAAATATTCTTCAACATGATTAAAAAAATTTTTTTTTTTACATTTATTTATTTTTGAGAAACAGAGTGAGACGAAGCATGAGCGGGGGAGGGACAGAGAGAGAAGGAGACACAGAATCTGAAACAGGCTCTGGGCTCTGAGCTGTCAGCACAGATCCCGATGTGGGGCTCAAACCCACAAACTGTGAGATCATGACCTGAGCCGAACTTGGAGGCTCAACCGACAGAGCCACCCAGGCACCCCTACAACATGATTTTTAATGGCCATATAGCAGTCCATCAAATGAAAGTACTGTAATTTATATAACAAATCCTTTATGGTTAGCCATTTAGGATGCTTCTATGCTTTACATATGATAAATAACACTGAAATGAACAACTTCCTTTATAAATCATCATGCACATCTTTGATTATTTTCAAATGGGCTCATTTTAAATAACCATGAACAATTTTGCAATAGCAATTTCTGCTCATTGTTTTTTTTATGAACTCAAACTTTCCCTTCAGGCAAAAGGAAAAAAAAAATGGAAAAGAAGTTCCTGGAACATCTGGCTTATGGTGTAATTTACTTTTGGTATTCAGCTGTGCTCCCAAATTTTGAAATGTTGTCTTTCTAATAGACTCATCCTAGATTTAATCTCCCTTCTGGAGATACAGATGCAAGTATGTTTTCTTCTGTGAACTTCCAGCCTGGGAGCCTTGACTATATGAGGGAAGCCATGCCAAACTGTACATTGGTTGCTTTCATCCACTTCTTCTCAATTTGTAAGTCCCTAGAAGGAAGGGACAGAAACTGAAAGAAAGGAGTTTTTGTTGACACCGAGAAGATCCTTGTGATAATGGCTGCCATTGAAAACTCTGATATGCCAGGCCTTTTACATATATTAGCTTTATAACCAATATGAGGTACAAATTATTATCCCACTGTTGGTGCAAGACTGTGGCTCAGAGCAGAGAGGGCAGTTCACACAGTCAAGTAAATAGCAGAGCTGCATTTCAGAACTTAGCTCACTCAAAGCTACCGTATTGTCTGTTAGTGAGACTCCTAGGTTTTTGAATTTTGAACACTGGGAAGATTTCACACCAAAACTTGGGGAGACATGTAGGCTTCCCAGCTTTTAATTTTGCCACGTAAGGGCATCAAAACAGAAGCAACAACTAACCTGTGATATCCTATCACCACCATTTCATTCACCAAAAGGTATTTTAATGCCAAAAAGAGAGGAAAGCTATAGTCTCTGAAGGTGATCCTTTAAATTGTATGAATTCAGCTTATGAAGATCAGTAGATTGCACTTAGTGCAATCCATCAGGTCACCATGGACCAGTGAAAAGTGGTTACCGTCTCTAGACCACATTTAAGAATTGCATCCAGGGACACCTGGGTGGCTGTCGGTTAAATATCTGACTCTTGATTTCGGCTCAGGTCATGATCTCCCGGTTCATGAGATTGAGCCTAGCTGTCAGCACAGAGCCTGGGTGGGAGTATCTCTCTCCTTCCCTCTCTGCCCCTCCACCACTCGTGCTCTCACTCTCTCTCCAAAATAATCAATAAACTTAAAAAAAAAATAATTGCTTTCAGAAGTCATGTTACCATCAGTGCCTTGATGGAATGATTGCTCGGGCTTGGCTGACAGACATGGAAGATCCGTGGCCTTCCTTCTGCTGCAGGAAGAAGCTGGCAAAACATTCATTCAGCCATTGAGAGTGGGGCATTCATGCCATTATTCTCTTCTCTATTCAGGGTAGAATTTTCATACTCTGGTCCTTCCCAAGAGGGTGGAAAGGAAGTGAGGACAGAGACAGAGGCTATAGATTCATTTCAAGACATTTAAGGGAAAAGGAGAAGGGAGAGAGATCTGGATACATGGGCAGAAAGATTTTTATACATGCTGATTCCTTAATGTATCTCTGAGAAGTAGAGCTGTATTAGGTGGAGACCCCTTGTCGGTAAATAAGTGGATAAGTCAAAATAGAACTCAGGGATCTTTCAAGCTGGCTCTTTACTAATGTTATTGTTTTGATACACAATGTATGGGAGGTAAGGACAATGGGTTAATAAGTGTATGGTAATGTGTGTGGGTTTCACTTTTTCATTCTTGACGCTGTTCTGCTCTTTGCTGTGGTTAGTGCTAAGAAGAGAAAGAAATGAACCCAAGAACAAGATCAGAGATCAAAATATCAGGATTTAGCACACCACGTCCTGTTGACAGAATCTCTAACTTCTTCCTTAAGTCTCATGAGTGTGAAGTTCTATTGTCTTAAGAGCAGGGCCCTATACCTTTCTCACTTTGGTTCCCAAATGACAGTCCATTGCTTGCTGCCAATTAGTGACAAAACTTTTACCATTCTGGGGGGCTCTCTGAAAAATGAGGACAATATAATAAGTTTCTCATAAAGTTTAATTTATTCAATATAAGAGACCACATTTTATTCTGACACTGTCTACTTTTCTTTAATGTTAAAATATCTTTTCTTTTGTGGACCGTTGATAGTTGATTTTTTTTTATTAAAAAAGCTTTTTTAATGTTTTATTTATTTTTGAGACAGAGAGAGACAGAGCATGAGTGGGGGAGGGGCAGAGAGCAAGGGAGACACAGAATCTGAAGCAGGCTCCAGGCTCTGAGCTGTCAGCACAGAGCCCCATGTGGGGCTCGAACCCACGAACTGTGAGATCATGACTTGAGCTGAAGTTGGACGCCTAACCAACTGAGCCACCCAGGCACTCCCGTTGATAGTTGATTTTTAAATGCATTTTCACTTGGCAAACTTAAATAGTGGAGATTCAATGTCTACCCCCCACCTTTTGAAAAGATTGCACAGATCTATGAAGTACAAAAGTTGGGAAATACTGATCTAGGCAGTTTTATTATTTAGTTGCAGTCCAATTATTTAGTTACAGTCCCAGGAAATTACTGGCAAGAATCACATGAAAGATTTCTAAGAAGATTACACAGGAAGAGTTTTGCAACATAAAAACTTCTAAACTTATAGGTAGGATAACTTTCTCTATAATGCTAAAATTCAGACTTGGATTTTATTTACAAACACCTTCGATGTCATGGGCATATTCATGGATTAATTACTCTGAGAAGCAGTTCTGAGCTCTGCAAGCCCTATTCTCCCAATTTTTGTCTTTTTCAAAAAGAGAAAGAAAATGTCTTCTGAAAACCATGGAAGAGAGAGGAACTGATTCTCATTGCGGGTCTTATGAAAAAGAATGGTTTGGGTAATCTTAGAAGAGGAATCAACAGTTACTGAGACCTAACATGACTGACCAATAAATAAATATTTCATATTAGAATTCCTCTACTGATTGGTGGAATGAATAAACACACTGATTTTGGATTTCAGTAAGGGATTTGACAAGGTCACTTTTAATTTTTTTTTTTTCAACATTTTTTATTTATTTTTGGGACAGAGAGAGACAGAGCATGAACGGGGGAGGGGCAGAGAGAGAGGGAGACACAGAATCGGAAACAGGCTCCAGGCTCCGAGCCATCAGCCCAGAGCCTGACGCGGGGCTCGAACTCACGGACCGCGAGATCGTGACCTGGCTGAAGTCAGACGCTTAACCGACTGCGCCACCCAGGCGCCCCATGACAAGGTCACTTTTGATATTACTGTTGGCAAGATACAGAAATGTCAGATGATTAATATCAACTTGAAAGAAGGTTTCCTGAGGTATGTCTCTGATAGCTATATTGTAATTGTCTATTTACTGGTCTGCTCCCTAAATAGAATTTAGGTTCCTCTCTGAGGGCAGGAACCAAGTCATTTTACTGACCGTTGTATTCTCAGTACCTTGAACAACACCTGGCACATAGTAAGAACACTGTAAATACGTGGTGAATGAATGAATATCTTATGAAATGCCTTGCTTTTACACTTATAAAGCTATGAGAAGGTTCACTTAGATTCTTCCATGATGTGTTGCTAGGAGGAGGGAGTAGTGGACCCAATCTTAATAACATCAAATTTAACAGGGTTTCCATTTTGATAAAAATAAAATATCTTACAAGCATAGGGAGAGTTGAGCCTTACCAGATGGTTTAAAAAAGACTTAGGAACTTTGCTTCTGTTAATGGCTGATAAGATAAACAGGATCAACTCTCTTGCTGAGAGCTTATCCAATAAAGCCAGATAAAATATAACACCTATCTCCTCAAAGCCATCAAAATACTGCTAGAAAACAGCTGATGACCTGAAATTCTATGTTCTTGAAGTGAAAACATCCTTCAAAAATGGATAATGAAAACATTTTCAGAAAAACAAAAACAAAGATTTTATCACTAGCACCTATACTAAAGAAAAGTGATCTCAGGGGCAAGCGTGGAGATATGGGAAGGAATGAGAAGCCGCAAAAGAGTAACTTCTTTGTTGGGCAATATAAATGAATGTTGACTCTATAAAACAAATATAAAAACATCCTGTGGGATTACGACAACTATACCATATACATCCAGATGGTGGGGAGCGGTGTACAAGTGTTCAAAGGTCCTGGCATGAGGTATATACCAAGAAAGCAAAAATAACAAGTCACGTTGGTCTGTGAGAAGTCATTTAAGTAACTGTTAAAAGCATCACAAAGAGTGCACAACTGTCAAGGTAATGAAGGGGGAGCATGGAAAAATAACAAAGAATGATTAATTCAAAGGAAGCCTAGAAAGTAGAAGAAAGGTAATGTAGAATAGAAGGGACTAACAAAAGGTAAATAGTAAAACAAAAGATTTCAAGCTAAACATATCAATACTTATATTAAATGTAAAGGAACTAAGTTGTTTACTTAAAAGACAAAGATTGTTATACTGGAAAAGAAAAAAAAAGTGCCTAGTACATGTTGCTTTGAAAAGACATATCTGAAAGGTAAGAATACAGAACAATTGAAATCAGAGAGGTGGGAAAGACCTAACTGATATGCATGGAACAGTGGAACCAACCACAGAATATACATTCTTTCTAAGCACATGTGAGCATTTATAGAAATCAACTGTGTGATGGGCCATAGAGTAAGACTGAAGATATTTCAAAGGACTGAAATCACACATAATGTGTTTTTCAACTTGAGTAAAATGAAGCTAGAAAGTGCAATAATATATCACTAAAATTTCCCATATGAAATTATTAAATACAATTCTAAATAACCCATGTAACAAAGAACAAATCCTAGTGGAAATTATAAAATATTTTTCAGTCAACTAACTTGAATTATAATTTTTTAAAAGTAAAGTAAATAAATAAAACATTTTCCACTGAACAATAATGCAAATAATACATATCAAACATGGGGGATGCAGCTCAGACATACTTAAAAATATAGCATAGCCTGGGGTGCCTGGTTGGCTCAGTTGGTTAAGTGTCTGACTTTAGCGTGGGTCACGATCTCATGGTTTGTGAGTTTGAGCCCTGCATCGAGTTCTCTGCTGTCAGCACAGAGCCTGCTTTGGATCCTCTGTCCCCCCTCCCCATCTCTCTCTCTCTTTCTCTCTGTCAAAAAAATAAACATTAAAAAAATACGTATATATAGTATAGCATATAGTTTAGAAAGAACAATGGTTTAAAAAAAATCCATCTACAGAAATTAGAAGAAATTAGGTGCCCTGTAATCCTATAAAATCAATAAGATATAGACCTATTTGGAATTAATTATAACTGTGCAGTTTAGACGTCTTCTCCCCACACATGTCAATAACAGAACAACTTGATCTAGTCCCAACTTCGGGTTGTCTTCTCCTGGTGTTTTACCCTCTGACAGTATGAGACGGAGAATGAGATATATATTTGTACAATTCCAAATCCACATTTAAAACATTACTTATCATCTAAAAGTGTAAGAACCACAACAAAACTTGGGTTACCAGCAAGACCACCCCGGTTACATTCACCAAAACGACATGTTCTTCAGCTATTGCAACAACATGATTTTTTAAATGTTTGAACTCTGAACAATGTGGCTGCCTCAGGCACGTTGCACCATATTCTGCTGTGTATAAGGTGCAGTTAAGAGAAATGAGGACTATCAACCTGGAGAAGGAAGAAAGCAATCTTCAAATAGTTGAAAGAAGCGGGAACTAGATGCAGTCTATGTGACTCCAAGTGACAAAGAAAGGACAAGTACCACGGTCAAGCTTGGTCTAGAGGAGAACTTTTTTTTTTTTCTTTTTAAGTGTATTCATTTATTTTGAGAAAGGGACAACATGAGTGGGGGAGGGTCAGAGAGAGGGAGAGAGAGAATCCCAAGCAACCTCCACACTTGTCAGCACAGAGCCCCATGCAGGGCTCGAACCCATGAACCGTGAGACCATGACCTGAGCCGAAATCCAGAGTCAGACACTTAACCGACTGAACCACATGGGTGCCCTGAGGAGAACTGGAAAGTCAGACTTCAAAGGCTTTGCTGTGCCTGTCATCACAGGTGTACTGACCGTGGACAAGATGACCACTTAGCGGAGATGTTACAGACAGAGTCCAATGGAAAGTTACTTCTTCACATTCCCTTCTATACTCAAGAGCCACGGATTCTAAGAAAGTCTTCATTTTAGGATTCTCAGCAATGTTTCTGTTTGTTTGCTTTGGCCCAGGGTGGGAAATCCTCTCTTTTGGGTAAGATATCTTGTCTTCAGAAGGTGCCTTCCAAAAGGCACCTCTGTCGGTAGAAGGAAGCAGCACATTGACCTGTTGGCATCATTAGCAAGAATATAACTAAAAAAAAATTTTTTTTAAATATTTATTTATTTTTGAGAGACAGAGACAGCATGAGCAGGGGAGGGGCAGAGAGAGAAGGAGACACAGAATACAAAGCAGGCTCCAGGCTCTGAGCTGTCAGCATAGAGCCCCATGCGGGGCTTGAACCCATGCACCGTGAGATCATGACCTGAGCCGAAGTCAGACGCTTAACCGACTGAGCCACCCAGGCACCCCAGCAAGAATACAACTTGATCCAAATGCCTCCTTCCCTTAGGAAAGCTAAGGATAAACTTGCAAAAAAAAAAAAAAGGGGGGGGGGACACTTCCAAGAAAGGATGGCCTCAAGGACAGCTCTAAAACAAAATGAGGGGGACAAAAAGGAGATACAAATCAGCTCAGCCAGAGAGAGGAAGTCCTCATTCAGAGGCAGAACCGCCCTCTGTTGGACTAGGACCCTGTGGTCCTCTGTGTTCCCAGTTGGCTAAAATCCTTCCTTTCCCCCCACCATCCAGCCCCACTAGTCACGGCTCCTGCAGCAGCTGTATGCCAAGGTCAGGAACTGGATCCATGTTACTCACTGCTGAACTCCTCCATGGCTGGTACAGAATGTGCCACCCAGAAGGCACTCTGTAGAGTTTTGCTCTTTCCTTATTCTTTCAATGAGTGTAAATAAAGTACATGCAAAGGGACAGGCACTAGGCTAAGCATTTAGTGCGCAGGGAATAAAACCCAAAAACCAGATGAGGTTCATGCCCTCATGAAGTTTATTCATGGTCTATCGGGGGAGACAGAACAATTAAAAAAATTTTTTTTAATGTTTATTTATTTTTGAGAGAGAGAAAGAGAGAGAGAGAGAGAGGGAGAGAGAGAGGGAAGTGTGAGTGAGGGAGGGGCAAAGAGTGGGAGACACAGAATCTGCAACAGGCTCCAGGCTCTGAGCTGTCAGCACAGAGCCCGGCACGAAGCTCGAACTCACGGACTGTGAGATCATGACCTGAGCCGAAGTCGGATGCTTAGCCGACTGAGCCACCCAGGCGCCCCTGAGAGAGAACAATTTTAAAAATAAACAATCTGGGTTCAGAATTATGAATGGAGCTAACTGCAGGTAAGGGGTGAATATGGTGGTGATGGAAGATACTCAGGCTGGGAGGTGAGAAGTGACATTTAAGCACGTGTCAGATGGATGGCAAGGGGACGTGCTGTGTGGCGAACTGGATGGAGAAATAAATGAGTGAGGAGAAGGCTGGCAGGAACCTCTCCTCCTTCCCAGGTGAAAAGGGCTAAGAGGCTGAGAGTGTGCCCAACAAAGAGAAAAGTGGCTATTTAGTGCCACGTGCAATGCAAGATTCATGTTGTTCACTTTTAAAAACAACCCTAGGGCTGGGCTCCCTTTCTTTAGAAGAGGAAACAGAGCCTCACGGAAAGGCTAGGAAGTAACTGAGTCAGGATGTGAACTCAGTTCCATGAGGCTTTACAACTCACCCTCCTAATATGTGTACCCCCGGCCCTGTCGGAGGGCAAGGAACATCCTTACCTAGAGTTCCATGTCATGGCAGCTTTGGCCCGCCCCTACGGAGCCCCAGGACTGAGCAGCTGAGAAGCCTTGGGGGCCGCTACCTGGAGAAGATTTGCTTCATCTCTGGTGGGCGTGCACATATCTGGAAACCCACCAGGGTGCTCAGCCCCGGCCCCAGTGTGGGACCCATTGAGAAAGAGCCAGGGGCCCCAGCCAAGAGCCAAAACCAATCCTTCACCCTCACCTAGAAAGCTATCTGACATCACAGCTATCCTGACTGAATCCTCCTGGGCTGGTGAGGCCACGAGGCCCGGGGAGGCACCCGCACCTGGGATGTGCACATGGCTGACGGAAGGGAGCTGGGTGTGTGGAAAGAAGGAGATCTCAGGTCCAGCCAAGGAATTCAGATCCTCACCCCACTGTTCCCTGGCCTGGAGCCAGCAACGTCTCCCCACCGCAGGTGTCTGTGTGGCTGGGAGGGCAGACAGGAGGTGCCGTTGCCCCACATAAGACCCCTGTAAGGGCTTTGTCACCACCCCACCCAGTTCCACCATACGATAAGGTCCACAAGTCATTGCTTCCCACCTGGTCCCCTTGTGCCTGGAGATAGCTCTGAGCCCAGGAGCGCTGCCTTCGCAACTGGGTGGGCTGAGGGCAGATGAGCAAGGCTCATCTGAGATCAGAGACAATTTCCCCAACTCCCTGTCCCAAATTCTCTCTACCTCCATACAAGATAGACTCCTCCTGCCTCCCCCACGTCACCCGTGACTGGAGTCCTTGTCCTCCTCCTGGCCCCTCAGCACATGCTATATTCAGCCATAGTTGGGGACGAGTATATATTCCCCTGGGCACTTTATCCTACTCCTGAAGTTCTTCCTTTCTTGATAAAAAGCACGAATCGCCAGCATTTCTGGGGTTCCTTCTGGTGTGCCAGGCAGGATGAGCTAAGTGCCTTTACCTCGGTATTTTTATTATTTTACAGCTGAGAAGGGGTCTATCGGGGTGGAGTCACCCACCCGACTCTCTACGTATTAAGTGCCAGGGCTCAGGTGAGATTTGAAAACAGGTAATCTGACCCCCCAAGTGAGATATTTTCTTATCCCTCTGGATATGCCAACACCCAGTCTTTATCAGAATTCCGGCCTCTCAGCCAGGTGTCGAGCACACAGAAGACACGCCCCAAGCCCAGCCCAGTGGTGGCACCCTCTGGGGCTGTCGGCATCGTTACTGGTGGTTGGTAGGGTGTCAGGGTTCCAGAGAGCTGGCTCTTGAGCCAGTGAGTCACGGTGTGGTCAGGTACCATTGCCCTTATAAAAGGAAAGTATCTCTCCCAGCTGCAATTTTCCTCTTTGCAAATGAGCATGGTAATACCCACCCTGAAGTGTTTTTATGAGGTTCAAACAAGGCTAAAACAGGGAGGGACCAGTACATAATATACTGATTGCCTTTTATATTTTGCCTAAAGCAGGCAGTAGAGGGGCTCAGAGCCGCTGGAACAAGGCTGCCTGATGCCCCCACTTTGTGATCTTGAGCAAGTCTCTTGACCTTCTATGCCTCAGTGTCCTCTCTTGTAAAACCACTACAAAACCAGAATCTACCTCGCAAGGAGATTACATTCCAAGAGACTGAGGGTACTGACTGCCGAGTCCCAATGCCTAGAGCAGAGCTCGGCAGAGGAAAGGATCTCAGTGAAGAATGAATGGATAAGTAGGCGAAGGAAAGTGGCCCCTGGCACAAATAAATACCAATAGATAGTGACCGTGGTGGTTGTATTAGCCTTGCTTTTATCTCTGCCTGGCATGCCTCCCCTCTGGCAAGACCAGCACATCGGCCAAAATCTCTTCCTCTGGATTTTATATTCCTCTCCATTCAACATTTCAGCCTGTCGGAGATGGGAGATGGATGGCAGGAATGCCAACTCAGGACAGCCTTTCCCTTCCAGATCTTCCAGACCTCTCTGGTTGCCTGCGTTCACACACACACACACACACACACACACACACACGCCCGAGTCAGAAAAAGAATTTGACAGTCACACCACTGGCTCCTGCCGGCGAAGAGTTTTTCTGTGAACTAAAGGTCTTGTTATTCACTGTTTGGATTGAATTCTGTCAATTATTATCCACCTGGTTATCTCTCCAGAGGTCACGGAAAAGAAAAAAACATGTGTGTGTTGTGGGTGAGTATGTCTACGTGTCATGTGTTGTTTCCATGTGTCAGGTGGCGTTGGGGGAGCTGCTGAATGGGAAGAGGTCTGGTATTTATAGGGATCGGCTCCCCGGTTTCAATGACCCACCAGGAAATACATGCCTGCGTGAGTGTGCTTAATCCGTGCTCATCCGAAGCGTGCCGGGGTTCCTTTCTCCCCCTCCCTCCTTGCCTCTCTGTTCATATATCCCAGGCTGCCTCCAGCCAGCCTTTGCCCACTCGTCTCGCTGGTCCTGAGCACACAAAGGTGCAGGGCGTTTCTGAGAATGAGTACCTTCTCTGAGACAGCATGGCTCTGCCTGGCTGTCCCCGCAGCACTGGGAGGAATAGTTCTTTACAAACTCAAGAAGAGCCCGGGGCAGGTGGGGGGGAAGGTGGTCTGCCTGGCGGGCCTCTGGGCAGGGGCTTACCTGCTCAGCCTGTCCCTCTTCTGGGGCTGGGTCCTCTTCCCCCTGTCCTGTTTCCTCATGTGTGCTTACTTATCTGGCCACGAGTTTTTACCTGTGGATCAAAAGGCGGTGCTGATCACAGGTAAGCGGACGGCACTGCAACTCTCACTCAGGGCAGGATCTGGCATTTGCCTCGCCTCAGCGTCACTTTTTCAAAGTAGGTTTCCAGATAAAATACTTGGCATGGAGTAAATGAAAGGGCATCCCCAAGTGTCTTTCACTACAGTGTTTTGGTTTGCTTTTTTCACGAGATGCTCTTGAAGGGGCCGGTGGTTAAGACGGACTGGGAAAGTGACATGCGCCTAAGCTGTGATTTCGCTCATTTCCCAGGCTAAATAGGCATCTGCAGACCAGCGGTGTTTCGTGTGTTTCGTTGTACACAGGAAAGTTCCATAGGTTTCTTCAGGCTGAAACGGAACGTTACTCTCAGATTAATGTTTGGCTGTGTTCTAGGCTCGGGCTCTTATTCCTTAGAATGTGCAAGAAACTTGCAATGTCAGCCTCTCCTTGCTCTTTGTTGTATTTTTTTTAAATGTCGAAGGGACTCTTACCTAGGATGAAATTTTGCGGTTTGCCTGGCTGCTGTCAAGAAACTCGTATCTCATCTGAGCCTTTTGTCTTCAAATCTGTCATTAGATGGCTAATGTTTCTTAATTGGATCAAGTTGGCAGTGTGTCCAGAAGGCAGTAGTTTGTTAGTTCAGCTGCCAGCTTTTTCTTTTTTTTTTTTTTCTTTTGTGTTTCTTTTTCCACTGCAAGTGTGAAGCCAAATTAGATTCCTCTGTGCTGTAAAACTGGTTTGTTTGGTTGTGAAGTTAGAGCTCGGATGGGGCTTTAATTAGGATTACCCACCGATATCCTGACCCAGAAAGTCCTGCCAAGGTGAGGCATCCGCTGTGGAATCCCTTGCGGGGAGTTTATCACCTTGAGGCTGTGACCCGCTGGGATGAAGGCAAATTTGTGGTGTGCATGAAAGCCAATCAGGGACCTTCTCAATTTACTGAGAAATGGACTCAAAATGGTCCATTTTGCCTTTTACATGAACCCAGTAGTGAAATTCTCTCTTAAAATAAGATGTAAATTGGCACGTGTTGCAATTTTGGAGTGCTATGGAAAACAAGCTTCTTCAGTGGAAACAAACAAACAAAACAAACAAAAACCCCAAACAGATTGAAGGTAGAAAATATAGTTTGTCAATGGGACGTTTATCCACATGAATGTCTACTATCCCCTGGAATCATGCCTCTAGAAGACTGGATAGGTTTCCCACTCTTTCACTTGAATTTTCAGGGTCGGCTGGGTGAAAAGCTGTTATCATAGTCTAAAAGTCTCTGTTCTGTGTGTAGTGACAAGTACCCATGCTCTTCAGAATAATTCCAGGTTTGTATTTAGTGTACTTTCCCAGTTGTGTGAAAAAAGACAGAACCATTAAGCATGTTTAAAAAAAAATATAACAGTGATGCTGTGGTTGATGCTAATGGGACATGATCTCTTGGAAGTCTAAATATTCCTGGAAAATCCATTTCAGGAAGCAGGACTCCTCAGGCTGATAAATAAAAATATTAAACCTTAGGGACTCTGGCAAACTTCAAGGTAACTGATAAAACAGGAATTTTCTGTTGCTTATTTATCTTATCAATGTTCTTTATCCTCTGCTTTCGAAGATGTAGGCATACAGAAATGTACAAGATACACATCCAAGTCAGTTAGCCTACATCAGCCATTGAAATGTCCTGACTTGTGTTTCATTGCGTGTAAAATGACTGATTCAATTAGGAACTCAAGCCCAGTGACTAATCTCTCCGTGAAATGCTTAGCAATTAGAAAGCTTAGAATTAAGAATGGAGCTATGTCCATTTAAGGGTGACTGAAATGTCCCCTTAAGAATTCTTTGTCCTTCTCATGAGGAATGCCATAGATTCAGTGTAATTCGAGAGAAGGTTTCAAGACCTTTGTACTAAGTGGAGAAATGTAAAATGAATTCGTCTAGTAAGACCACAGCTCAGTAACAAATAAGTCACCATGACTTGAAAGAATCTTTGTTTCGGGTTGGCTTATGTTACACATCCATGCACATTTTAGTGTGGTGGGGAGGGGGAGGAAGGAATGTGGCAGTGTGTATCAAAAGCCACACATTTTGTTTCTTTATCTGATAATTCAAGATTTAGAAACTTCTCTTGAAGAAATAATCGGAAATATGGTAAAAGGGTAGGCGCCAAACAAAACGGCATATTCACAAAGTTTACAATCATGAAATATCAAGGGCAGCAATAAGAATGGTGACAGGTTACGGTCCATCCTCCGGGTGTTACAATGGACGAGCATTAAAGATGATGGGGCGCCCGGGTGGCACAGTCAGTTGAGCGTCCGACTTCAGCTCAGGTCATGATCTCACAGTTTGTGAGTTTGAGCCCCGCGTCACGCTCTGTGCTGACAGCTCGGAGCCTGGAGCCTACTTCAGATTCTGTGTCTCCCTCTCTCTCTACCCCTCCCCTGCTCATACTCTGTCTCTCTCTCTCTCTCAAAAATGAATAAACTTAAAAAAAAATTTTTTTAAAAAGATGAAAACCACAGGACTGTGTCACAGAATGGAAAACCAGGTTAACGGGAGACCCAGGGGATCCGGGTGTTTGAATAAATCTGTACCCACGGCACAGGGGTAGGAAAACACTGGAAGGAAATTGTGAATGGCTGCATTTGAACACTTGGATTTGTTTTCCCCCTAGAATTCCTCCAATGCAGTTATATTCCTCATATAATGAAAACATTTTAAGAAGAGAGCACGTTAAAAGGCTGAAGTCTGTTTTAGGATATTATGGGCCCAGAGATAGGAAAATTACAAGGAGAAGTTCAAATAAGTAACTTTTTTCTTTGAGTCCCTCATTTCATTTTGCTAAGACATTCAAACGTCTTTTGTTTCAGAGACATATAATTATAGTAAGAAGAAATAAGCAAGCACAGAGCTTTTGAAATGTCATGTTTGTCTTCAAGGCATCTGAAGCTGCAGTGGCCATTCAATTTTTTAAATGGCGGTGAAATTCGTGAGGAGCGGGCCCATAACGACTGCAACAGCATCTCAGGCACAATATAGTGGGGAAAATGTTGAAGTCCGATGGGCTTGGATTCGAATCCAGTATTTAGCTTGCCTTAGGCTGTGTTCTCCAGAAGCAGGGCTTGAGATGAGGATCTATGTGAAAGGGATTTATTGGGAGCGTTTCCAAGGAACGTTGGTCCTGGGGTCTGGAAAATGGACGGGGAAGGGGAAGAAGCCAGGCTGTCCCCATTGGGGGCCAGGGAACTGTAGTCCCAATGCCCTCACACCTGTCAGTCATTAGTTAAGGATTGTCACCCCCGCCTCCGAGGTGGGGAGGAGGGTAGGCTTAAATTCCCACCACTTGTGGCTTTCCGGGGCCACCCACAGGCAAAGTGAGCTCTAGTATCTGGGGGCAACATGTTGCCTGCTGACAGTGAAGTGATCCATGGATTAGAGCTAACAAAAATGGCCAAGGGATCTAGAGTAGTGTGACATTACCTGTTACATACTTCTTAGTAGCTGTGTGACCGTTGGTATCCATCTTTGGGCTTTTGAACTTCTGTTTTCTCCTCTGTAGACTGGAAATGACCGTATATAGACACACACACACACACACACACACACACACACACACTTATAGGTGGCATTAGTGGAGGAGAGAGAGGAAGAAGGAAAGGGGGAGGAGAAAAAAGAGGGAGGTGATTTTGTGTATCAGGTGGTGAGGGGAAAGGTTTAAGTGTGGGGTTAGGTAGAACGAAGAGACAACAAAAAGAAAAAAGGAAAAGGCTGACAATGAAATGGAGAGAAGAAACATTCATTTGTTTATTCAACAACATGAACTGAGTGTTCACTATGTGTTGTATATTGTCCAGAAGCAATGGGGGAAGAAAAATAAAGACCATGCAATTGTTATGTTGCCAAGTGATGGGATCAAAGTTCTCAGTTTCCCTTGACTTTTGACTCACATTCCCTGGATTCCTCCTCCTCCTCCTCCTGTGAGGTGGTGCCTTATCCTTGTCAGCTTACTCTTTGAACTTGGTAGAAATGCAAAGGTAATTTTGGTTTTCTGCCCTCAGGCCTTTCATCCTGGCCCCTCCAGTCTCACCCACTTACCTCTATCTACTTATCTACTGTGTACAGGGAACACACCCAGAGGGCTTGGCAGTCTGATGGGAGAGATGTGGCCATACCTAACCTTGGCTGTGCAATGGGACAGGGAAATGTCTCCGGGAGGATTCCCGAGTGCCTGGAGCCCAGGGGTGGGAGCAGCTCCTGTGTCAGGAGGCTGGGGAAAGCTTGACAACAGACGGACCTCATTAGGGATTAAAAAGTAGCTTCCCAGAGCGAAAACAGGAAGGTTTTCCAGGCCAATTGGTTAAGCAGTTACTATAGAACACAACTAGCACTTGTTAAAACTTGTTGAGTTGGATAATTTTTAATTGGAATTTTCAAAACAGCGCACAATGGGGATGGAATGAAGGGCTGGAAGAAGGATCTGTTTTATGTAGAGGTCCTTATTTTATGCTCCAAACAAAGGGTCCTAGGTGGGTAGTGACCCCTTCTGGGACTTCCTAATTAGTCCAATTAAGGTTCTAAAATGGAATACAGTCAGTATCCCCTTGGGCTTTGGGCTTCTTTGGATTTAACATTAGATTACTAAAATGGACAAACATTGACAGTGGAACATGGGATTAAAAAATGGCATCTCTGTGCTCAGAGCTTCATATTTTATATTTGAACTCAAATAACTCAAATAACTTACATCTTGCAAATAAGGACACTATGTGTCCAAAGTCACCATGACACTAAGTAGCAGAGGTAGGCTAAAACCAGATCAGACCCACCTGAACCAAAAAGCATGCTCTTAACCACTATCATGACCAGTGTTATTAACTAGCCATGGTGTCCTGGGTATAAAATGTGTTCATTCAATCAGCAAGTAAATGTTGCAGATGCATTTTGCACACAAGATTCTGCTTGATGCAGAACTTGGCAGTTGAGTGTGGACGCAAGAGATGCCGAGGACAGAAGATACAATGAAGGTGCCACGGAGAGGGAGAGGGATGTTTGAAAAGGGTGATGATTTGAGAGATGCCACATGGTGAATTTGACTTCAGCTTTGATTTTGAGGGCAGTGAGGGGGCAGTGCAGATGAAAAGCCACTGGCAGTTGGAAATGAAAAACTAGTCCTTAGTTGGGGTTAGAGAAGGAGACTGGGGAACATGAACCATATAGCTATGGTTAATGCTGCAAGGGAAGAGGTCCCTGAGGTATATAGTAAGGAGTCAGTACAGTCAGCAGTGAGCCTATAATCCAGCCAGTCTACCGAATTTTTTAAAACGAGCACACACCCAGTTTTATCATTCAGTTTAAACCTTATGAGCCCTCTACAGAGAAGCATAAAAAGGTATTGCTAACTCAGGTAATGTTGTAAAAGTTGGAATGGTGATTTTATTGACATTCTAAACTAAAAAATATTTTTTTAATTAAAAAGTTTTTTAATGTTTCATTTATTTTTGAGTGACAGAATCCACGGCGGGCTCCAGGCTCAGGGATGTCAGTACGGAGCCCGACGTGGGGCTTGGACCTGTGAACCGTGAGATCATGACCTGAGCCTGAGTTGGACGCTTAACCCACTGAGCCACCCAGGGGCCCCTTGTTAGGCATTCCAGATGGCTTGTTTTGATTGACGGAATAAAAGTCTGTGCCCCCCACCCCCCAATGTATTGTAAGCTGTTTGAAGGCAGGAACCAGGTGTCTCTTATGACCATGTCCTTCTTTTCAGTCTCTGAGAACATTACTAGAACCAATACAATGTCAACCAGTGAATGAGCCATCAGTGAACAAACCAATCTGGTGTAATGCACTCCCCCTTTTGTGGTCATTGGCCAGATACAATGGCATTGTCCCAATCTGCCCACTTGCTTAGGCACTTCTTTTTGCTAGGGTCACCTGTGTAGAAAGGACAGAGTGACATGGCTGAGCTCTGGAGGACCCATTGTTCGGCAGTGACTTAATGGTTTGCTCAGGACAGGGCTTTGTGATGACTTGGTTCAGAGCATGCTCCTGTTTAGCTAGGATGTGGCACAGACAGAACATCCTCTGGCCCTGACCGGGCTCTTGAAACTGCTCTCCCCAGGGTCCCTGGTGTCCCAGTCACGAGAACGTGTTCTCCTCTAATCCTTTCCCCCTTCCTAACTTCTCTGGTTCCTGCCTTCCCGCCGACTCTGTCTGTCCTACCTCCTTCCCATTTCTATAGGTGCTTTTTTCCCCTTATTGATGATTTCTTCGTAAATTCGTCTTCCTTGGTTTAGTCCCTAGATGCCAGCTGTCCCAGATTCCCAGATTCCCTACATTCCCCATTAGGATCCCTTTACACCTCACACTTTCCAGCAGTCTCCATGAATGGCTCCCGTGCCACCTGTATTTGGGCAATGATCAGTCTCTGTGTCCTTCCCAGACTTGGTTCCTGCACTCTGCAGCTCATACCCACTCCTTCCTCAGTATCTCCTCCTGGGTGTCCAAGAGCCCACCTGTCCCCGAATGCACTCGCAAACTATCCCTGAAATCCTGCCATCAGCCCAGCACTCCCTAATCTGTTGATGGTGCAATCACCACCCACCCATCTGCCCAAGTCAGAGAAGTCACAGCCACCTTTGAATCTTCCCATCAATCCACCCAAATCAGAAATCGGACTCATAACTGAGTCTCCTTGACTCTTTCTTTTCTTGCATCACCTCATCCAATGAGTCTTTTCTTCATCACTCAGTGACCTTTCACTGCCTTTGAATTTCTCCCTTCCTTACCATTCTACTGCCTCTCCCTGTGTTCAAAGCTTCTCAAGTGGGCTCTTAAACAGCATCTCTGTTGTTATCCCTGCCCCTCTTTTCTCTATCCTCATCCTGCAGCCAGAATCATGCCTTTCTAGAATACAAAGCTAACCAGTCCATGCTTCCCTGTTAAAATCTGTCTATTTCTCTATAAAGTCCAAATTTCTTGTGTGCAAAGGTTCTTGACGATGGAGGTCATATCATATGCTACCTCTCTACTCCCCAAGTTCCAAGGCAAGTTCTGGATACCTATTAGCGATTCTAAAAGTTGTAAGCTATCCAAGCACTGTACAAAAAAAAAAAAAGTACATTTAAGATAGGTCAAGAATTGCCAGGGAGGTAAAACCTGAGGTTTTCAGAGGATTCCAGGTACAAACAAGTTCTTATCTGAAAAAAATGATCAAAGATTATCTTTGTCTACACCCTCAAGGCCATAGCTGCCTTGTCCATTTGTTTATGTCAGTATCTAGACCTTAATTACTCTGCAGATTTCGGAATCCTCTGTTTATGCTCCTAAAGATGAACACTTTGTAGGTGGCATTCCTTTGCCCCATCATCCAACTTCTTGACTTCGGGGTTTGATGCTAGGCTCTCAGAGTCAGGAATTAGGTTAGATCATAGGGTGTCCATATGTATGTGTGAGGACATGGTGTGGGAAAAATTTCTGAGGCAAGGCCAGAGGCATCAGGTTAACGGGTAGATGGTTCAGATAGTTCTGTTACACTGAGCCAGAGGACCTGGAATGAAAGAAATCAGTAAATCCAGGTCCCAAAGAAGACAAGATGGGAGCAAAGTAAGCAGGGAGCAATGATGGAGTGGACGGGGGGAACATGTCCAGGTTGAATGATCCAGGGACCCCTGGGACTTTCATCCCAGCCACCATCGTCGTCACAAAGTGGCATCTCCTCTTTAACACAGGATTCACTACATGCAATACTCTGGTGCTCTCTGACTCCCTCACATCATGAGATTCTTCCTCTGTGCTCAGAAACCCCAACTCCCATTGACTTTGTGCCATAAACAGAACATTGGAAAGATAGGTATCCACTGGAAAACAATTCTAAAATTCAAGAAGAGAAGCCATTAGGAACCTTGTGTTGAATTCCCTTTGTGTGCAAAGGACTCAAGGTCCTGGGCCAGAGGCATGTTAATTTGAGTCAGTGCCCAACATTGTCTTAGACTGAATAGAAAGAACCCAAATTCTACTTTTATGGGTCAGAGACTCTGATAGGTCAGTTGAAACACTGGAAAAGGACTGGGTTTCATTGAATTCTATTCTAAAGACTTATGTCTACTAAAGTCCTGAGGCCTACAGAGTCAAAGCAAACCTGGGCATCATGAAGAAAGTGATTAGAAGCAAAACCAAACTTATGTTTCTTTCTTAAAACAGAGCCATAACATATGGGCACCTACAGGTCTGGTCACTGTCATTCGGGGTGGGAAGTAGGGTGCAGTGGTTAAGACTACACACTCAAGACCATGACTGATCTGGCTATCAACTCATACCTTGCCACTAACTAGCTTTCTGAACTAAGGTAAGTGAGTTGACCTCTCTGAACTTCAGTTTCCTTATCTGTAAAACAGAACTAATCATAAGACTGATCTCACTGGGATTATTGCCAGGATGGAATGAAACAACACACATAAAGGACCATTTGTAGGTGGTGACTGGCACTGAGCCAAACAGGGCAGCCTCAGGGTGCTGATCAGATAGTCAGAGGATAAGGTTGCTAAAAGAGCCCCCCAACTCTGGAAAGAGAAGAAAGAGAGTGCGCATGATTGTAACAGGCCCTGGAATATGAGATAGGAATTCACTTCCTTAGAATCCTCCCTTCCAACACCCACACCTTTTCGCACTTACAGTTTGAGAGAAGTTGTAGAATGAGCCACAGGAAGCGTGTGTCCACACACAGATAGTAAACCAGTAAGTCATCTTAGGGGGACATCGTTATAGGACAACAGTGTAGTGGGTAGGGTTCCACTGCATCCTGTTGCCCAGGCAGGGTTTGGTCACATGCAAGGGGTCTCCCGTACCCCACTCCACTCATTACAGGTCAGTTGTGATTCTGGGGAGGCGGGGGGAGAGGGGGGAAGGGGGAAAAACCTCCTGCTCTGCCACTGTGAGGTTTACACAACCAATCATCTCCCAGTGCTCTTTTCAGGATCATCCCTTTCATCCAGTGAGGTTGTTTGAATAGTCCCAGTGATGGAAAGCCCACTACATTTTCAGGAAAACCATTCCATTCTTATACAATGCTAATAGTTATAAATATCTTCCTTCTAATGAGCCAAAATATGCCTCCTTGGAACATCCATCAATGCACTTAGTTCTGTCCTTTGAAGTCATGCAATCTAATTAAAACACTCTTTTGCATGATAGCTCTTGAAAAATGTGGAGACTGTATCGTATCATAGCCAAATCTGCTTTGAACTAAATCTCATTCCTTTTACCATTCCTCCCATGACTGGGTTTCCAGAACTTTCATTATTCTCCTCAGCCTTCTCTGGACCACTTCCAGTTTGTTGACATTCCTTTGAGATGTTGACTCAGACTTCACATCATGTACCATCTTGGTCTCTGGGCAACAAACCAGATGGGAGCTAATGAGGGGAAGTGAAATCAGAATAAGGTTCTTCATCAGATGTTATTGCTTTGTTTAGCAGGGTCGGTCGGTAACAACCCCTTTTCCCAGCTGAATTCCGAAATGATTGGGCTAGAGGAGCAAGGCAGGTAGAGATGGAGACATTGGCTCTATTCCTGAAAAAAAAAGCATTGGAAAAGTGTCTTGGATGTGTGATGCTCCATGCCCACTCAAGGCAGAGATGAAAAGTCTTAAACCTCGCCCACAGGGTAGGAAGTGGATTAGACAGCTTTGCCAGCAGAGCTCAATATTATAGACATTTTGCCAGCCAGAAGGTCATGAGGAAGAGTGGAATGTTTCCATGTGACACTCTAGCCTCTGGAGTTCTCTCCTCTACTTCTCAGTCCTGATTGTTCTGAAGTGGTGAGTTTGCGAATTGCTCTGCATTGTCCTTTTGGCTCCTTGGCTAGAGAGAGAAGAGATCTTTGCATTGACTGATACATTCTTGTCCCATTCTGTCAAACTCAGCAGATAATTTGCTCTACCTCTGCAGGGGAGAAGAGAGCAGGAGACAGGGGCCAGGAGTATCACACTGCTAGACATCTCTCCATATTGAAGGAAGTATAGGAAGTGGAGAAGTGTTCCCCCTAAGTTTAGGCTCTGGAAACCAGCTCTCTGTATGGAGGATGCTGTTTCAAAACTGCAATTTGTGTGACAGAGGTCCAGGGAGGTTTGACTGCAAACTTAAATGGAGTCAATGGTCAGCTATTTGCCCACAACTTCCTCCCCCCAATGCCTCCGCCTTCCCCCAACAAAAATACATATACAAAGCTTCACTCTTAAGATGCACAATATCTTTTTTTAACATTTATTTATTTTTGAGAAAGAGAGAGAGAGAGAGAGAATGAGCAGGGGAGGGGCACAGTGAGAGACAGAGGATCCAAAGTGGGCTTTGCACTGTCATCAGAGAGCCTGATGTAGGGCTCAAACTCATGGACTGTGAGATGATGACCTGAGCTGAAGTCGGACGCTTAACCGACTGAGCCACCCAGGTGCCCCAAGATGCACAATATCTAAATGAGAGTATTAGACCATTCACTGGATCTGGGCCCTTGAATAAGCTGCTTCACTTCTCTGTGGCAAATTTTCCTCATTTATAAAATATGAATCATGATTGGTACCTCTTCTCAGGATTAAATAAGATTATGATATATATATGCTGCATGGCACATAGTAGATGCTTCATGGAACATAATGACTTTTCCCTTTTCCTCATCTTGTCCTGTCTAATAATCCTCTTGGTAAGGAGACAAACAAAATAAGAGTTTGGTAGTTTTGCTTTCTGTACCATTCATGAATGCCACCTCACTGGCCTCGTTCAATGGTGCCCTACTCCTTTGTTCATTTGTGTTATGACCACTTGTTGACTGGCTAGTCCTCTTTTTGTGGTTAACTGGCTCCTGCAGGCCTGTCTAATCTGGGGTTTTGCCTACAGATGCTTTTCGTACAGGTGAGTAGGGCTTCTCTTATATTGAGACCCTTGGTTCTGTGTCATGTCTACCTGGGGTTCTTGCCCTGCTAAGCTCTGGCTTCATCTGAGAGTTCCCTATGTGACCCACTTTGGCCTCTTGAATTTTCTCCCTTGATTTTTCTCAGCCTTGACCCTTCCTCTGAGTTGTCTTTTCAGTTTTTCTATTGGATAGAGAGTCTTTTGAGGGCATTGGGTTATGAAGATCTTGCGTTGGGCAAAATGTTCGGCAGCCACATGTTCTTCTGAGTCTCCATCCACGTATGAGACATGGTGGGGATTGCGGTGCTGAAAGTGATAAGGGTGTGTGACCCACCTGAGCTGTGGAGGGAGACACAGCTGCTTGTTTTCACAGTTCATGCTTCAATAACTGCTTGTTGATTGTCTATTGCATACACTTGATTTATATATTTGGGTTCTTTCAAGTCGGGGCATAAACATTTACAACTGTTAGTTCTTCTTGATGGATAGACCCCTTAATTATGATATAATGCCCTTCTTCATCTCTTGTTATAGTCTTTGGTTTAAAATCTCATTTGATATAAGTATGGCTGCTCCAGCTTTCTTTTGACATCTAGTAGCATGATAGATGGTTCTCCATCCCCTCACTTTCAATCTGCAGGGGTTCTCAGGTCTAACATGAGTCTCTTATAGACAGCATATAGATGGATCTTGGTTTTCTATCCATTCTGATACCCTATGTCTTTTGATAGGGGCATTTAGTCCATTTACATTCAGAGTGATTATTGAAAGATACAGATTTAGGGTCATTGTGTTATCTGTAGGTTTCATTCTTTCTCGTGCTTGTGGTGATGTCTCTGGTCCCTTGCAGGGTTCCACTCACAGAGTCCCCCTTAGGATCTCCTGCAGGGCTGGTTTAGTGGTCATGAACTCCTTGACTTTTTGTTTGTCTGGGAAAACCCTTATCTCTCCTTCTATTCTGAATGACAGCTCTGCTGGATAAGGGATTCTTGGCTGCAGATTTTTCCTATTCAGTACATAGACTATTTCTTGCCTGACAACTTTCAGTGGACAGGTCTGTTACTACCCTTATGTGTCTCCCTTGTAGGTTAAGACCTGTTTGTCCCTAGCTGCTTTCAGAATTCTCTCTTTACCTTTGTATTTTGCTAGTTTCACTATGATATGTCATGGTGTTGGCCTGTTTGTGTTGACTGTGAAGAGAGTTCTCTGTGCCTCCTGGTATTGGCACACTTGAGATACAATGGGCAGTAAGGACAGACAGGGTCTCTGCTCTCATGAAGCTTAATTCTAGCAGAGGAAGACATAAAACAAACAAACTAATAACTAGATAAGGTAACATCAGCACGGCAAGACTTTAATGGCATGGGTAATTATTCTACTGGGCTACTAAGAGCTACCTTTTATTAGGGGCTCCTAATGCCAGGCACCGTGACTAGTATTTCTGTGCCTAATTTCATTTAATTCTCAAAAACACCATATAGGTCATTTTTTTTTAAATATGAAAAGCTTTAAGTATTCAAAAAGTAGTAGGAATATTGACAACATGCTCAATATGTGTATTCTAGAACAACCATAATCAAGGGATGGATGAGATAATTTCTGTTACTATCTATCCTATTACTGTTACCAATCCCATTTAGAGATGAAGAAATCGAGGCTTTCGAGGGATCACATAACTAAGGTCTATACGTATACATAAAATAAGTCAGCAGCAGTGCTAGAATTCAAATGCAGGCTATTCTATTCCTATTGTAATTCAAGGGATGACACAAGCAGTAAAGGCAAGGGGTGACAGGTATGCCCCCTGAGGGAAAGGGGCCATGACTGCCAAATATTTCAGACATGCGAAGCTGCCCCAAGTATCTTTGGCTTCCACATTCAGACCCAGGGTCCTGCAGTAAAGCTGTCTTTCAGCAATAAAAAGAGGACTCTATTGCCCAGAGAGGCTTGCCTTGGCAGCTCCAGAGAACCCTAAGAACTGAACAACCAGGAACTTCCCCAGGGCTTCTCTCTAGTAGCAAGGCTATTATATCTCCACTGAGAAGCCATTAGTGCCCTATGCAAAATGCCTTCTCATTGCTCTTGGAGTCAGTCAGTCATTGTTTTCCAAATATTCCCAGCTGTGCCCTGGGGCTGTCACTTGGCTACCTCTAGGTTATTACTTCAAACTTACCTTGTGTGTTGTTGAGTTTTACAATGTTTTTGGTCGTGTAGGAAGGGGATGAGAATCCATTCATTCGTTATTTCATGAATAATTCCTGAGCACTCTGTGTCAGGTACTGGGAATACAGAGGCAAACAGTACACATTCATTACATTGAATAAACTTCCAGTGTAGTGGGGGAGACAGAAAGAAACCAGGATGTCACAAGGCAGTACGACATGTAAGAGTTCAGAGAAGTAGCAGAGTGAGAAGACAGAAGTCCACCCAAGAGTCTACAGCAGAGGCCATGGGTTTGGAGAACAATCAGTGAGTTATAGGGACTTTATGGTGGAAGATTCAGAGGACTTGTTGGCTCCTTGGATCTAGGTAGAGAAGAAGAGACTTTCCCACCCCTAATGTTCATCCAAGTCCTCTTGTAGTTCCTTTTTACCATCTTTCTGGCCAGATGGACTGTGAACTCCATGAAGGCAGCAATACATAAGGCATGGTGCTCACAACAGCCTCAAGGAATGAATTCATGAACCAATGAATGTAGAGAATAATTCCGAGGGTCTGAGAATGATTCTTACAACTAAGAGAAACAATGGCTTTTGAGACACTGAGGGGGAAGATGCTGACTTTGAAGAAAAGATAAAGCCTTTTGTTGGAGACGTGGTAAACTTGAGATGCCAAGGTTGTATCCAGGCAGAGATGTCCGAGAGAAAGAAGGTTAAAATCCAAGAAGGAACTCACGACTGGAGATACAACTAGGTTAGTCTTCCACATAGGTGGGATAAATGAAGATCTGGAAGCTAAAATGACCCATGAGAGAAAAGTATAGATAGATATTAGGACAGGGAGCTGGGCAGTGGAGTCCACCCAAATCTACAGGATAGGAGGTGGGAGGTAGACCTGCAATGTTGTAGGGTTCCAAGGAAGAGAAAGTTTCCAAGAGAAAGAGTTATAAACGACATTCAATATGGAGGAGACTGTAAGAGATGACAAGATATCTCTGGATTCAATGCCCTAGGAAGTACTGATTGAAAAGAATCGTTTCAGTAAAGGGTATGAGAAGGAGCCCCAGTGCAAGGACAATGAGGGGACGGTGTTAGTGGGCAACTGTGGAGTTTTGAGAACACTGGTGGGAAAAGCAAGGAGCAGGATGGGAGATTAGCTCTAGGGAACAGTAAGATCAAAAGAAGAAATTTGGTTTCAACCTTCTGCATTTTGCTGTCCAGTTCTCCCAGCACCATTTGTTAAAGAGACTGTCTTTTTTCCATTGGATATTCTTTCCTGCTTTGTCAAAGATTAGTTGGCCATACTTTTGTGGGTCTAGTTCTGGGGTTTCTATTCTATCCCATTGGTCTATGTGTCTGTTTTTGTGCCAATACCATTCTGTCTTGATGATTACAGTTTTGTAGTAGAGGCTAAAGTCTGGGATTGTGATGCCTCCTGCTTTGGTCTTCTTCAAAATTACTTTGGCTATTCGGGGACTTTTGTGGTTCCATATGAATTTTAGGATTGCTTGTTCTAGCTTCAAGAAGAATGCTGGTGCAATTTTAATTGGGATTGCATTGAATGTGTAGATAGCTTTGGGTAGTATTGACATTTTGACAATATTTATTCTTCCAATCCATGAGCATGGAATGTTTTTCCATTTCTTTATATCTTCTTCAATTTCCTTCATAAGCTTTCTACAGTTTTCAGCATACAGATCTTTTACATCTTTGGTTAGATTTATTCCTAGGTATTTTATGCTTCTTGGTGCAGTTGTGAATGGGATCAGTTTATTTGTCTTTCTGTTGCTTCATTATTAGTGTATAAGAATGCAACTGATTTTTGTACAATGATTTTGTATCCCGCAACTTTGCTGAATTCATGTGTCAGTTCTAGCAGACTTTTGGTGGAGTCTATCGGATTTTCCATGTATAATATCATGTCATCTGCAAAAAGCGAAAGCTTGACTTCTTCTTTGCCAATTTTGATGCCTTTGATTTCCTTTTGTTGTCTGATTGCTGATGCTAGAACTTCCAACACTATGTTAAACAACAGCGATGAGAGTGGACATCCCTGTCGTGTTCCTGATCTCAGGGAAAAAGCTCCCAGTTTTTCCCCATTGAGGATGATGTTAGCTGTGGGCTTTTCATAAATGGCTTTTATGATCTTTAAGTATGTTCCTTCTATCCCGACTTTCTCGAGGGTTTTTATTAAGAAAGGATGCTGAATTTGGTCAAATGCTTTTTCTGCATCGATTGACAGGATCATATGGTTCTTATCTTTTCTTTTAGTAATGTGATGTATCACGTTGATTGATTTGCGAATGTTGAACCAGCCCTGCATCCCAGGGATGAATCCCACTTGATCATGTTGAATAATCCTTTTTATATGCTGTTGAGTTCGATTTGCTAGTATCTTATTGAGAATTTTTGCATCCATATTCATCAGGGATATTGGCCTGTAGTTCTCTTTTTTTACTGGGTCTCTGTCTGGTTTAGGAATCAAAGTCATACTGGCTTCATAGAATGAGTCTGGAAGTTTTCCTTCCTTTCTATTTTTTGGAATAGCTTGAGAAGGATAGGTATTATCTCTGCTTTAAACGTCTGGTAGAACTCCCCTGGGAAGCCATCTGGTCCTGGACTCTTATTTGTTGGGAGATTTTTGATAACTGGTTCAATTTCTTCTCTGGTTATGGGTCTGTTCAAGCTTTCTATTTCCTCCTGATTGAGTTTTGGAAGTGTGTGGGTGTTTAGGAATTTGTCCATTTCTTCCAGGTTGTCCAGTTTGTTGGCATATAGTTTTTCATAGTATTCCCTGATAATTGCTTGTATTTCTGAGGGATTGGTTGTAATAATTCCATTTTCATTCATGATTTTATCTATTTGGGTCATCTCCCTTTTCTTTTTGAGAAGCATGGCTAGAGGTTTATCAATTTTGTTTATTTTTTCAAAAAACCAACTCTTGGTTTCATTGATCTTCTCTACAGTTTTTTTTTAGATTCTATATTGTTTATTTCTGCTCTGATCTTTATTCGTTCTCTTCTGCTGGGTTTAGGGTGTCTTTGTTGTTCTGCTTCTATTTCCTTTAGGTGTTCTGTTAGATTTTGTATTTGGGATTTTTCTTGTTTCTTGAGATAGGCCTGGAATGCAATCTATTTTCCTCTCAGGACTGCCTTCGCTGCATCCCAAAGCATTTGGATTGTTGTATTTTCATTTTCGTTTGTTTCCATATATTTTTTAATTTCTTCTCTAATTGCCTGGTTGACCCATTCATTCTTTAGTAGGGTGTTCTTTAACCTCTTTTGGAGGTTTTCCAGACTTTTTCCTGTGGTTGATTTCAAGCTTCATAGCATTGTGGTCTGAAAGTATGCATGGTATGATCTCAATTCTTGTATATTTATGAAGGGCTGTTTTGTGACCCAGTATGTGATCTATCTTGGAGAATGTTCCATGTGCACTTGAGAAGAAAGTATATTCTGTTGCTTTGGGATGCAGAGTTCTAAATATATCTGTCAAGTCCATCTGATCCAATATATCATTCAGGGTCCTTGTTTCTTTATTGACCGTGTGTCTAGATAATCTATCCATTGTTGTAAGTGGGGTGTTACAGTCCCCTGCAATTACCACATTCTTATGAATAAGGTTGCTTATGTTTGTGAGTAATTGTTTGGAGGGTGGGTGATGGGCATTGAGGAGGGCACCTGTTGGGATGAGCACTGGGTGTTATATGGAAACCAATCTGACAATAAATTTCATATATTAAAAAAAAAAAAAAAAGAAATTTGGGGGATGGAGAAAATTGGGGGAGTGATTTTGGAGGACCCAAAGGAAGACCTCAGTGAAGAAGACAACGACAGTACCAAAAGGATTGTGGCAGTCAACAAAGTTAGGAGGCTGTTGTCCAAGGAATAAAGAAAAAGTAAAAGCCATGAGTATCTCAACTTTTGTTCTGGTTAGTTTACAAGACTAATATGTAAAACGATTGGTTAAAAAGGCAATTTACTTACATAGCAAATCTTCATAGTTTTTAATGCCTGTTACAGTTATAGGGTAGTTATGTGAAGAAAGTGAACTAAGGCATGCCAAATGCTTAACATGGCACCTGGCTACATATAGTACATACCCGGTGAATGCTTCTTAGGAAAACAGAGGAGACAAAAGACAATAAAGTAATCAGAGAAAGCATCAGAGTGGAAATAATACCAACTATTTTGCGGGCTGGAACAGCTCATCTCCATGTTGGGCTGCTATCTCTCTATCCCTAACAAGTTAAATTAGATCTCTCCTATCGATGCCGTTTTCATCAATTCCATCAACCTTTAGGAGTGTTTGTTTAATATCTTCTTCCTCCCAAAGCAATAGTTTTCGACTGGGAGAAATTTTGCTTCCTAGGGGACATTTTAGTGTTGTCTGAAGAGATTTTTGGTTGCCTTAACTCAGAGGCATGGGAACATGCTATTGGCATCTAGTGGGTAGAAGCCAGGGATTAGAGTGCACAGGTCAGCCCACCGCAGAGAACTGTTTGATCTCAGATGCCAATACTGCTGAGTTGAAACACTCTGCCCTATAGATCAGGGGCCATATCATTCTCATAAATCATGGGATCCCAAATGCCAACTACGAGCAAGTTTCATGATGGACACCCAATAATAATAAAAGGAAACAGGGTCTGAACTGGAGCTTACAGAATAGACCAGGTCGGAATGTATTTTCTTCTGCTTTGAGTGCATAGTGGTAGACGGTACATGAAGTTATTTGGAAAGAAAGTTCACAAAGGAGACTGTAAATATTCTAACCCCAAAGGGAAAGAAGAGATAAACAGCCTCGGGGCTTCACCAGGAGACTGACATTGCTGTAAACAAGAGAGTCACAGAACAAAAGGTCTGGAACCGCAGGTAACACAAGAACACCCAAGACTATGAGCAGTTCATTGTTTTGACAGATAGAATTCAGTCAACCACTGAAGCAGCAGAGATAGAATTTTAAATAGACACAAAATAGAGAGCATTTCTTTGGTAACGCACAAAGGTGAGACTCTTCAGCCCACCATGGGCTGCCATGCACACAGAGAAGGCTCCACCTTGGGAGTCTGGTGAATACCAACCATCACGGTGCATTAGAATCACCTTGAAAGCACCCTGATGTGGGGCACCTCGGTGGCTCAGTCAGTTGAGCGTCAGACTTAGCTTGGGTCACGATCTTATAGTCCATGAGTTTGAGGCCCACATCGTTGGGCTCTGTGCTGACAGCTCACAGCCTGAAACCTGCTTCAGATTCTGTGTCTCCCTCTCTCTCTGCCTCTCTCTCTCTCTGAAAAATAAATAAACATTAAAAATAAGTAAGGCATCCTGATGTTTGGGAACCAGCTCCCAGAGCTCAGGTTTACTTGATCTAAGATGTGTGTCTTGAGCACTGATGTTTTTTCGAGCGTCCCCATCCCTGGTGAAGCTAAAGTATAGCTCTACGTTGAGAACGAACTACAGCTCAAAGCCTTATATAAGCAATTCCTTCAACACCTTATGTATCTAATTCCACTGAGGGTCTCAGAATTTACGTGTCTGAAACTGAGCTCTTGATTTGGGTCCCCTCCTACTTCGTGTTGCTGGTGAGCCGCACCACCCAGCACCCCGCTGAGACCAGAATCTGAGAGTCACTGTTAATCCCTGTTTCTCCTCCTTCTATCTCCAAATCCAATTCATTCCTGGCACTGTCACTGGCATTTTCAGAAGGCATCTTGACAGAGCCAGTGCTCTCTTTTTCCAAGGTCTCTGCGCCAAAGCTGCTGTCATTTCTTCCTGGGATTCCACTCTTGCCCCTCCAATCCATTCTCTGAGGGGCCAGAGAGCCCCTCTCTTATTTAAGACCCACCAAAGGCTTTCCACTGTAGGGAATACAAGCCCAAACTTCTGCCCAAGACCGGAAGCCCTGCATGATCTGGCCTCTCTCATACCACCCCTCTCTCCTGTACTCATCAGCTTGAAACATCAAGCTTTTCCTCGCATTATAGCCTTTGCTGTTTATTTCACCTGGAATGCTTGGGTGGGGAGCCCCTTTACAGGGCTGGCTTCTTTCTTTTCATGTGTTAGCCTAAATCAGTCTCAGTCTTGGAACCATACACATTTTAGGCTAAAGAATTCTGTTTTTGCTGGGACTGTCCCGTGTATTGTAGAATGTTTAGAAGCATACATGGCCTCTACTCACTAGATGCTGGTAGCACCTCAAGCCTCAGCTGTGACAACCAAAAATGTCTCCAGGCATTGTCAGGTGTCCCATGGGAACAAAATCATTGGCTAGTTGAAACACTACTGGTTTAAATATTACCTTCTTCTTCTAGTATTTTTAAATGTTTATTTATTTTGAGAGAGAGAGAGAGAGAGAGAGCTCAAGAGCAGGGAAGAGGCAAAAAGAGAGAGAGAGAGGGAGAGAGAGAGAATCCCAAGCAGGATCTGCACTGTCAGTGCAGAGCTCACCTTGGGGCCTAATTCCACAAATCCTGAGATCATGACCTGATTCGAAATCAAGACTCAGATATCTAATCGAATGAACCACCCAGGTGCCCCTAAATATTACCTTCTTGAGGAGGTGTTCCCTGGCATCCAGGCTTTAAGCCTCCAGTTGGTATTCTCAATCTCCATATCTTATTTATACTTTTATAACATTTTCCTCATCTTGAAATTAAATATACACTTATTTATCTAGTAAGTGTCTAGTAACTACCTCAGCCAATGACCTCTGTAGAGTATAACCAGGAGTCAAGGTGCATCCAATGCTTTAATGACAGAACCATGGCTAGTCTGCGGAGACAATTCTTATGGGGCTTCTCCTTTATGACCAATCCCAAGTCCCTCCTTGGCGGGTCATGGTGCTGGAGAAGCCGAGGCTCTCGTGTTGTAGGTCCATGCTCAGGTGGGAATTCTGGATTCTTGCAGAAAACTAGGAAGCTAGGCCAACATCTTCTTACCTCTCTGTTTCCTCCTTTTCCAGGCTTTGGCCAGAAAAGGTAATCTTCTTGTCTTCAAAATGGTTCTAGCAAAGAGCTCTCATGAGTAGAGTTGACAATGAGTTCCAGCTTACTGAAAGCATTAGTTCTCGCAGGAGGCACCCCTGTGAGGTATCCTATCTGCTCAGAAACCCCCTAGGCGAGGCTAGCCCTAGGGTGTCCACGTCCCTTGGAACTGATTCTTTCCACTTCCATCAGGCAAAGCTGGGCTGTGAATCTAGGTCTTGTCTATCCCTCTATTTTCATCCTTAAAATCCATATTTCAGGGGAAAAGCATCCTTTCCCCCAGCCTGGGCAGGATTGGGCTGTCCACCCCCAAAAGAAACCCATAACCATTAGCAGATTACCCTATTCTTTTTTTTTTTTTTTTTTTTAGCAGATTACCCTATTCTTAAAATGTTAGTAATTCAGCCAACCTGACTTCTCAACCTCCCCTGACATACTGTTCCCCATTCCCACTCTACCTTGCCTCTTTGGGGAAATCTTTCTTTTTCCTTCCACACTGGTGTCTTTAGCAGGAAGGGAATACTATATGGCAGTGCTGTCCAATAGGAACATAATGCAAGCCACAGACCATATGTGGTAGAGAAGGGGTAGTACCCTCTACAATGTCCTAGGGCTGCTGTAACAAAGGAGCACAAGCAAAGAACAGTGGGTTTAATTGTTTTATAGTTCTGAAGCCAGAAGTCCAAAATCAAGGTGTCAGCAGGGCTTCTTTCTATGTGAAGCCTCTAGAAGGGGATACTTCCTTGTCTCTTCCACCAGTTTCTAGTGGCCCCCAGTGATTTCTGGCTTGTGTTAACATCACCCCAATCTCTGCTTCCATCTTCCTATGGCCACCTTCCCTTCAGGTCTACATCCAGATTTCCCTCTTCTTATAAGAACACCAGTCATATTGAATTAAGGGCTCACCTGACTTCACTATGACCTCATCTTAGCAAATTCCATCTGTAACTACCCCATGCTCAAATAAGGTCACATTTTGAGGCAGTGGAGAATAGGACTTCAACATATCTTTTGTGGGGGGAACACAATTAACTTATAACATCTCCCAAACCAAAGCAGGGTCGCATTTCCAGAAGAAGAGATGATGGAAAGGGAGTTGTGCTGGTTGTGGGTGAATCCATACCGCACCCTCCATTCCCCATTCATCTTCTGCTCTCAGCTCTCAATCCTGGAGGATGACTCCAGCTAATGGAGAGCATGGGACAGAGGCTGTAGGAAGGGAGAAATGTGAACTCAGATTACTCCCTCTGGCACCTCCCTGCAGAGTCACTGTTGGGCTGCCCAACTCCCTTGCCTGAAGGTCACTGTTTACCTTTTTTAGATGCCAGTAACTCCCCTTCCAGTAATCCCCCCCTTGTTCCTTTAGGCCTAGGAAAGGATATCCTAACTTTTTATGTGCCCAGGTGTACTCTAACCTTTCCCACACCCTTTACTGAATATTCTTGCAATCACCCAATTTGCCATTTCTTGGCTCTAGGGTGATTGCAAGACTGACTGACGCACCAGGAAAAAGAGCAGATGTCTACTACATTTCTAAGAATGTTCATTCTACTGCACCTTCCTCATTAAAGATACTTTACTAAATGACAGGTCTTGGTCATGACTTCTGGTTCTCAGTGTTCCTTTAGCAGGAACAGTTCCTTTAGTGCTGCATTATCATAACTCTTTAATTAAAGGTTCTTTCTAAGAACTTGTTTTCCTAACAGCAGAGGTACAGAAGTCAATGGAAGGAGTTCATAAAGCTCCATGCAGATCAGGGAGTTAGTGTACCTGGACTGTAGGGAAAAGAAGCCAAACCAAAAAGTATTAACAGCAGGGGCAATTTGGAAAAGGCACACATTCCCCCGGCTGAGATGAATACACCCCTTGTGTGGCGTTGACAGAGGAGTTAAGAGGTCACTGAAATCATTACCATTTTTCATTCTCCTGAGTTAAAGAAAACAATGACAGAGACTGCCAAGTAAGACAATTACCAGCATAACCAATAAGAAGTTTACCAGGATTGGGAAATTCTGCAGTGCCAGCCATGAACTCTGAGCTCCCCACTAGACGTAAGCTCCTTGAAGGCAGGGACTGGGTCCATGTTGGTCACCATTCCATCCCTAGTACCAAGCAAAATGCAGGATAGAGAGAAACTGAGTGAATTAGTAAGTGAGGCACTTTGGTTGGGGCTGGCTTCTGAAGATGTTCTACATCAACTCTGAGACTGTGTGTAGAGAATTCTCTCCCATGTGTGTTGTTGCCCCTGGAGAGGAAGCTTCACCTCAGGTTGCTGCTAGATATGGAGAGTGTTAGGGGCACCTGGGTGGCTCAGCCGGTTAAGCGTCCGACTTCGGATCAGGTCATGATCTCACAGTTCGTGAGTTCGAGCCCCGCATCGGGCTCTGTGCTGACAGCTCAGAGCCTGGAGCCTGCTTCACATTCTGTGTCTCCCTCTCTCTCTGCCCCTTCCCTGCTCATGCTGTGTCTCTGTCTCAAAAATAAATAAACATTAAAAAAAAAATAGATATGGAGAGTGCTTAATGGGCAGAGTACACAAGGGAGGTTCTAACCTAGAACACATAACTATAGATAGAAGTTTGCATTTTGATTTAAACAGCTGTTCCTAATACTCAAAGTGACTCAGGTATCATTGCAAGTCACTTTGTCCCATTAGTCTCCAAATATCATCTGCTTGAGTCCCTATCACACATGCTATGAGAGGCTCATTGGTGCCCTCACAACATGTTTGCAAATTCCCAAGCTCATTTTCCTTCAAGTCATTTCTGACTGATTTTTAGTAAAGGTGATTTCTGGTTCCTTCCCTACTTTCAGCCAAAACATGTACATGTAAGAGCCCTTTTTCCCTACTTACTCTACACACACACACACACACACACACACACACTACGTACAGGTCAGCTGAAAGTAGTAAGCTTTCCAGAAAATTCAAGGGTCTTCTGTTACATCAGATTCTGTAGGTATTACGCTGCCCTATTCTTTCCTGTATCTTAATTTTATTGAGCTGTAATTCACATACCATGAAATTCACCCTTTAAAATGTACAATCCAGTAGTTTTTAGTGTATTCATAAGGTAATGCAACCATCAACAGTATCTAATTCCAAATTTTCATCACCCTCAAAAGAAACCCATAACCATTAGCAGATTACCCTATTCTTAAAATGTCAGTAATTCGGCCAATCTGACTTTCAACCTCCCCTGATATACTGTTCCCCATTCCCAGTCTACATTGCCTCTTTGGGGAAATCTTTCTTTTTCCTTCCACACTGGTGTCTTTAGTGGGAAGGGAATACTATATGGCAGTGCTGTCCAATAGGACCATAATGCAAGCCACAGGAGTTATTTTTTTTTAACTTTTTTTAATGTTTATTTCTGAGACAGAGAGAGACAGAGCATGAGTGGGGGAAGGGCAGAGAGAGGGGGAAACACAGAATCAGAAGCAGTCTCCAGGCTCTCGAACTCACAAGCTATGAGATCATGACCTGAGCTGAAGTCGGACGCTCAACCGACTGAGCCACCCAGGTGCCCCAAGCCACAGAAGTTATTTAAAATTTTCTAGTAGTCGCATTTTAAAAAGTAAAAAAGGTAAAATTACTTTCAATTGTATATTTTATATAACACAATCTATCCAAAATATTAGATTTCAACACATAATCAGTATACAAGTTCATAATGGGGTATTTTTCACTGTACTAAATTTTTGATGATTTGTTTGTATGTTGCTTCCTTATGGAAGTCTTCGACAATCCACCTCTTCCCTGCCACCTTGATTATTCATCATGACACTTGTTTCCCTTTGCATAGTTCCTTTAGTACCATTTACCACAATTCATGATTTTCTTTTTCACATCATGCACATACTACTGTCTGTATCCCACACTAGACTGCAAATTTTTGAGGATGATGCTATAGACTGAATTGTGATTCCCCCCCAAAATTCATATGTTGAAGCCCTAACCCCCAATGAGGTGGTATTTGGAGGTGGGGCCTTTGGGAGGTAATTAGGTTTAGATGAGATCATAAAGGCAAGGCCTTGATGATAGGATCAATATCCTTATTAGAAGAAATACCAGAGGGTTCTCTCTCTCTCTCTCTCTCTCCATCTCTCTGCCATACAAGGATGTTGTGAGGCCAGCAAGATAGCTCTTACCAGAATGTTTCCAAGCTGGCACGCTGGTCTCTAATTTCTGGCTTCAAGAACTGTGGGGGAATGGATTTCTGTTGTCTAAGCCACCCAATCTTATGGCAGGATAGCCATAAGATGCAGATTATCTCATAGCTGTGGTTTAGGCAATAAATGCTAAAGCTCAGTTCTCTTATCTGTGAAATAGGGATAAACAAATTGACCCTAGAAGTCATTTATTCACTCAGCAGGTAGAGTGTCCAGTGTATGTCAGGCACTGTCCTAGGTGCTGGAGGTTAAACAGATCACAGAGCAAAGTTCTTGCCCTCACCAAGTTTGCATTCTATTGGGGGAAACAAATATCTAGAAATTAATGGGCCAACACGTAAGACAACGTCAGGCAATGGTAGGAACAATGAAGAAAAATACCACGATGTCTTAGATTAGGTGGTTAGCACAGCATCCCAAATAGAAGTGCTCAATAAAGAGTAGCCTTTTATACTACTCTTATTATTTGAGGTGTGATTTGCTACAGTATCTAAAGTGATCCTTTTACAATGTAAGTTAGTTGAAATCATTTCTTTGTTCAAATTTTTTTTTGTTCAAATGTTCTAATGACATCTCATCACACTTAGAATAAAAACCACTGTCTTCACCATGATTTGCAGTACCTTGGATCTGTTGACAATGGGGCTGGTTGCTTCTTTTTTTGTGGCTGTCCTATGTGTTGTAGGCTGTTAAGCAGCATCCTTAGACTCTATGCACTGGATGCCGGTAGCAACCACCCAACTGTGACAACCAAAAATGTCTCCAGATATCATTCGATGTCCCCTGGGGACAAAATCACCCCATTTGATAGCCCTGAGCTTACAGCTAGCTTGAACTACTGCTCTGATTTACTTCCCACTATTCTCTTTTTACTTACCCTTCTCTGGCCAAAATGGCTTCCTTGTTCCTCCCCCAACACTCTGTCCCTGTCTGAGAGCCTTTGTCTCTGCTCTTTCCTCCGCCTGGTGCACCCTTCCCTGGAATATCCGTTCAACTGCTCCCTGCTCAGTGTAGCTTTGCCTGACTTCCATAAAGAATATGGCATTTTCCTCCCCGGTCACTATTCTGCTTCATAACATCCATCACCACTTGACACCATATGCATTTGCTTGTTTACTGAATATGCCCCATCTTCCTCTGCAATGTAAGTTCCACAGGATAGGGACTTGGATGGCTTTAGGTACTGCTGTACCCCCGTGATCTAAAAGAGTGTGTAGCACATAGCAGGCACTTAATGAATATATGCTGAAGGAATGAATTAATGCATGAATGTATGACTCTTAGAAGGCTAGGAAAGAACGCACAGGATAGAAAAAGCAGGACATAGCTGAGATGATGAAGAAACCAGCCCAACTGAAATAAAAGTAGGTCTGAAAGTTGGGCTTGTTTGGGTGTGAACAAATTCAATTATTGTTGAAATCCAGGCTGCGTACATGATCCATCACCTATCAGACAAGTAGGAGCCAGAGTAGTTTCATGAGTAAGAGAACAATGTGGTGAGGATGGAGTGGAGATTAGAAGCCTGAGTCCAACTGGAAAACAATTCAATGAGATCCAACTAGAAATTAACATGATGTTTTGTGTGTGGACAGAGGTGGCACATAGGTTTTCTCCCCTGTGCCATCTTTGCTTGGTTAGGAATGTTGGGTGAGTAGGTTCTGAGGGTGAGAGTGCTTTGATTTAACAATGTCTGTGGTGGTATTGGAAGGATGTGGCAGCAGAGGCATCAAGGGTCTGCCATCCCTGTTGGAAGAAACTACGTCAAAGGCACTGATTGTTACTGAAACAGAAAAGAGGGGAGCCCCGGTGGCTCAGTCAGTTAAGTGTCTGACTTCCACTCAGGTCATGATCTCTCGGTTCAGGAGTTTAAGCCCTGCGTTGGGCTCTGTGCCAACAGCTCAGAGCCTGGAGCCTGCTTTGGATTCTGTGTCTCCATCTTTCTCCGTCCCTCCCCAACTTGTGTGGGCACGCTCTCTCTCTCTCGCTCTTGTTCTTAAAAATAAACATTAAAACAAAAAAGAAACAGAAATCAGAGAAGTGTAAATCAGGGCTCTCTTGGATTTCTGCACGGTATTTTAGACAAATTTCGCAGGTAGTGTCTTGTATCATTATGTGTTAGGAGCTGCCAGATGAGATTTGGGCTCTATGTTGGCAAGAGTGTCATCCTGTCAGTCAAGAAACACCTTCCCTGTGAAAGAGACCCAGAGAGACATTATTAAGGCAGCACTTTGAAGATGAAACTATAGATAATGACAGGGAGGAGGAACGAAGCCACCTCAAGATAATGGGGCAATTTAGCTATGTCTCTAGGTAGTTTTCCTTTCTTTGTGTTATGTTACTCTTAAGTAAATTTACTTTTTATGTGGTAGCGTGGGGTGTTTTTTATGTAGTTGCTTAACATGTTTTTACAAGTGTAACTTTGCTTGTAACCTTCCTTGTGAAATATAGAGATGGAACCTTTAACAAAAAAATTCCACTAGCAAAACCACATGAAAACAGGAGAATGAGCAAAAGAATCCAGCCTCAAAAAAGATGAATGTATGATTCCCTTTATTTAAGGTAAAAATCAGGCACAACTGATCTATGCTGTTAGACATCAGAATAGTGGCAACCTTTGGGGTGGAGATGACTGGAAGTGGACACAGGGAGGGTTTTGGTGAGCTGGTAATGTTCTGTTTCCTGATCTGGGTGCTAACTGCATGAATGGATTCACTCTGTGAAAATTCATCAAAGTGTACACATAAAAGTAAAAAAAAAAAATACCTAAGAAATTTCCTCTATAATGTACATAGAAGATGGATAGTCTCAAAACAGTTATTGCCTTAAATAACTCCATCAGGTGAAACATACACTAGTTATTGAGTTATAAAGATTGACCATATTCAGATGAAACATGATGAAGAGGAAAACCAAAACAAAAACAAGTGTGTGCTGTAGAATCTTATGATTCTAACTGCACCTCTGCTCTTGTTAGTTGAATGATGGTGGAAACTTTATATTCTTTGAAGATTGGTTTCCTCATCTTGAAAACAGGCATAAGAAGAGGGGTGCCTGAGTGCCTCAGTCGGTGAAGCTTCCAACCCTTGATTTCAGCTCAGGTCATGATCTCATGATTTGTGGATTCGAGCCCCACATCAGGTTCTGTGCTAACCTTGTAGAGCCTGCTTCAGATTCTCTGTATCCCTCTCTCTCTGCCCCTTCCCCACTTGCTCTCTCTCAAAAATAAACATTTAAAAACAATAAAAAATAAAATATGAATAAAAAGATATACTTTTACAGAAGCCAACTGAAAGAACTCCAAATGGCCAAAGTTGAAATAATGTGAGCAATAAAATGGTATTGGATTATAACCCAAGGTATAAAATGAATATCCATGAGCCCATAATGATATAAATAAATGATCAAATAAATCAATAAATGAGGGAGAAAAGACAAATCTCCCATGCAGAAAAATTCCAAGTAATTTACATAGATACTTCATTCTAAAAGAAGGGAAGATAGCTGCTTACTCCTTAAGCGTGAGCTATGCACAGACTTCCTTCCCAATGGCACAGTACAGAAAGGGAAAAGAGAGTAACTTTACAGTGAAGAAACCTGAGAACATTGCTTCGCTCAGGTCACCAAGGATAACATCAACAGTCACAAGTCCTGCTGATAGTGTACTCTTCATATGATGTGATGAAAGGCACTTTATCTCTGTGATCTCCTTCCCCAAACCCATAATCCTAGGCTAATCGTGAGAAAAACATCAGACAAATTCCAGGAAGTGGGTATCCTACAACACACCTGACCAGTACTCTTTAAAACCATCAAAGATACCAAAGACAAAAAAAGGCTGAGAAACTGCCACGGCCAAGAGAAACCTAAGGAGACAGGACCACTAAATGTAGTGTGGTGTTCTGGATGGGAACAGAAGAAGGACATTAAGTAAAAAGTTAAGGAAATCTGAATAAATATGGAATTTAGTGAATTGTAATGTATCCATATCGGTTCATTAATTATAGAAAATGTCACATGCTAATCTAAGATGTTAATGATGCGGGGAAACTGTATGCAGGGTATGTGGGAATTCTATACAGTCTTCCTTATTTTTCTACAAATCTAACTGTTCTAGAAAATTTAAATTATTTTTTTAAAAAGACTGACTTTAATCTTGAGATCTTAGGCATGAAATAAGATAACATATAAATAAAAGGCTCTCGAACCTTTGGGACCTAGTTCCCTTGGACAGGCAAAATTCCTTAGGGCCTGCCTACCAACACCCATTTCTGCACCAACTTTTTGTTTCCTATATGCCCTAGGGGCAAAACAGATATTTATGGCAACCAGATCTTGACAGAATGCTGGGTTAAGAGCCATTTGTATACTCTGATTTCATATGTGAATATAAAATTTGAGAAGCCTCTAATAAGTTAGTGCATGTGAAAAAAAATGAATGGATGAAAATGGTCATTAAAAAAGGATCTGAATTTGGTGGGGGAGGAGGAGGGATCTGTTTGTGGCCCATCAGTGCATCATTGGCTATACTTAGAGAATTTATTTTTATTTTATTTATTATTATTTTTTTAGGAACAGAGAGAGAGCACAAGCAAGGGAGAGGGGCAGAGAGAGAGAGAGAGAGAGAGAGAGAGAGAGAATCTTAAGCAGGCTCTTGCTCACTATGGTGCTCTACATGGGGCTCAATCCCACGACCCTTGGATCATGACATGAGCCAAAATCAAGAGTTGGATGCTCACCTGACTAAGCCATCCAGGCACCCCTGGGAGATTTTTTTAAAGTTTTTTTTTAAGCTCATTTTGAGAGAGAGGCAGAGAGAGAAGGAGAGAGAGAATCACAAGCAGGCTCCACACTGCCAGCGTGGGGCCCGATGTGGGACTTGAACCCAGAAACTGTGAGATCATTACCTGAGCCAAAAGCAAGAGTTGGACGCTCAACTGACTGAGCCACCCAGGCGCCCCTTGGAGGTTTTTTTTTTTTAATCATTGACTACCTAGTGCATGTCATACAGGGTGCTAGCATATGAATATGAGAAGAGTTGCCGTGCATAAATCGTCACTTCATATTCTACTAAGGGAATTTTTAAAAAAGCAATTCAATCAACAAATATGATAATGTTCGAATTGAAGAAAATGACCAAAAGGCTGAGAAAAAGAATAATATGGTGTGAGATTTGGGAAGGCAGAATGGTGTGGGTTGGCTCCCCTGGGAAGCAGACTCTGAGGCAGAGGTGAGCACGCGAGGCGTTTCTTAAGGAGCATCCTAGAATGTGCACCTCCGGGGAGGAGAGAAGGAAGCAAGGTTCTCAGCCCCTCGGGGAGCTCTAGCACTGAAATGACCCTTCATATTTCTCCCAGGTTGGGCTGTAATGACCAGACCTGTGTTTATGCTTTTGCATGGATCAATTGTTGAATGGGAGCCACACTGGGGAGGGTGGCTCTCTGTAGCTGAGACAATTGCTGGACGAGTTGACTTCTTCTTCTTTTTTAAATGTTTATTTATTTTTGAGAGAGAGAGACAGAAAGAGAGACAGAGACAGAGCATGAGCAGGGGAGAGGCAGAGAGAGAGGGAGACACAGAATCTGAAGCAGGCTCCAGGCTCCAAGGTGTCAGCCCAGAGCCCGACACAGGGCTTGAACTCACAAACTGTGAGATCATGAGCTGAACCACAGTCAGACACTCAACGGACACTCAACCGACTGGGCCACCCAAGCACCCCTCGAGGAGCTGACTTCTGAATGATGTCTGCCAACAAAACTCTGTTTCTGGGGCAAGTTTTTCCTGAAGGGAATCTGGGTGGCACATCATAGGAACATCCACCAGAAGAGCGAGGGGACGTCTACTTTAAACACAAGAGTCAGGAAGGTCTCTCTGAGGTGGTGATATTTCAGCTAAGGCCGGGAGGATGAGAAGGACCCAATAAGGCAAAAACAAAACAAAAAAGATGAGGAAGTATTACATGTGTGAAGGTCCTGAGGTAGGAAAAAATGTTGTGTGGATACCTCAGATATGAGCCATCAGGCGCCAAGCTAATATTCTTTTTCTTCCCTGAGGTACATCTTTTCTAAGTTCCTGAAAATGAACTGCAGGTTCCCTCAGCTGCTTCATGTTTCCAGCGGTGTGCTGGGGTCCACTTCTACCAGCTTTAGAGAGACGATTGTTGAATACTCAGAAATCTGGGGCGCTGATTGTTAAACCATCGACAGCTTCAAAGGTGTCTTAGCTCAGGCTTCTCTAAAAAGGCACCATAAACTGGACAGCTAATAAACAAGAGAAATGCGGGGCGCCTGGCTGGCTCAGTCAGTTGAGCATCTGACTTCGGTTTGGGTCGTGATCTCACAGTTCACGGGTTCAAGCCCCGTGTCGGGCTCTGTGCTGAGACAGCTCAGAGCCTGGAGCCTGCTTTGGATTCTGTGTCTCCCTCTCTCTCTGCCCCTTCCCTGGCTTGTGCTTTGTCGGTCTGTCTCTCTCTCAAATAAATAAATAAATAAATAAGTAAACATTAAAACAAAAATTTAAAAAACAAGAGAAATGCATTTCTCACAGTTCTGGCGCCCACGTAGTCAGGTTCCAGGGAGAATCCTTTTCCAGGTCGCTGGCTGCTGATTCTCCTTGTATCGTCCCCTGCAAGAAAGTGAGCAGACTAGCTCTACAGTCTACAGACTAGCTTCTAAGAGCACTAATCCCATCCAAGAGGTTCCAACCTCATGAGCTAATCACCTCTCGAAGGCCCCAGCTCCTAATTCCATCACGTTGGGATTAGGGTTTCAAAATATGAATGTTGAGGAATGTCATTGCTTCTAAGCCTTTTGAGAGGACAGAACTGAAGAAAATGTGATGTTTGGAAAGGGTATTGATGCTTTTAATCCAAATTTAAGATGCCAGGGATTTTACTGAATTACTTCGATGCTGAAAATCTTGGTTCCTAATGACATTAACATAATACTTCATTTGCTTTATTCTTTTCTTTTTTAAAGCTTATTTATTTGTTATCTCTGTTCCCAACATGGGGCTCGAACTCAGGACCCCGGATCAAGAGTTGCATGCTCCACCCACTGAGCCAGCCAGGTGCCCCTTATTTGCTTTATTCTTGATATACATATGGCAGTTCAAAATAATCATAAATTACAGTAATAATTATGGTAAGGCTAAGGAATACAGTTTAAAAATGTTGTCAGTCTTCACAATTTTAGTTAATAAACGACTTTATTAACTTTAGTTAAGAAGTGACAGAAGTAGAAGAATCGTTTTGTGTGTGTGTGTACGTGTGTGTATGCGTGTGTGTGTTATCTTGAATGAAATAGTGAAGGAGGCAATGATCATTAATGTAGGCTAAGCCTCATGTGAAAGGTTGACGGGGAACCTTGAATTATATGGTTGGGTTGCCAGCACCTGAATTTGCTGATCGATCACCATCATTAAAAGTGCAACATGACTCATGCTTGCCCTTGTTGGTGGTGCAACAGGAGGCATCCAGCACCGCCTACGAGGCAGTCTTGGGGGGAGAAAAGTGAACCTAAATCAACTTAAGCCTCTAGATCTAACTTTACCAGAAATACAGAAGACAGAGGAGCAAATTAAAGAACAGAATAAGGAAGCAGTTTGCCAAACTTAGAATGTGGGGTATTATTTAGAATAAATAATAATAATAATAAATAATAATTATTTAGGATAAATGCCACGGTTTCCTCAACAAATAAATGGGATGAAAAAGGGAATAGAATCCTGTAGAAGAGATGACACTTCAGAGACATGAAGACCAAATGTGATGAGTGGAACTTGTTTGCGCCTTGAGTCAAACCGACTGTAAAAAGACATTTTGGAAATGAACGGGGAAAGAGGAGTACATCCTAGGTATTAGATGACAGTGAACAAGAATTGTTGGGGCACCGGGGTGGCTCAGCTGGTTAAGCTACTCACCTTGGCTCAGGTTATGATCTCACAGTTTGTGGGTTCAGAGACTGACCCTGCTTTGGATTCCGTGTCTCGCTCTTTGTCCCTCCCCCACTCAAGCTCCATCTGTGTCTCTCTCTCAAAAATAAATAAACATAAAAAAGGAATTGTTACTTTTTGCAAGCTTACAAAGACCATATAGTTATATTTGAAAATATATCCTTGCCTTTTGGTGGTGTATACTGACATAATTATAGGTTTATGGATAACATGATATTAAGGGTGGGATTTGCTTTAAAATGTAGGCGAAAAAGGGGTGCCTGGCTGGCTCAGTCAGAAAAGCGTGTGACTCTTGATCTCAAGGTCGTAAGTTCGAGCTCCATGTTGGGTGGAGAGATTACTTAAATAAATAAATAATTTTTTTTTTTTTTAAATGCAGAGAAAAGGGGAAAACTATCGGGGGAGGAAATAAATAAAACAGAATATTGATAATTTTTGTGGATGGAAGATGGGTACATAGTCCATCATACAAGGTTTTCTTGTACAGAATAGTTTTTTAAAAATTCAAATGGCAAGGAATGGCGAAAGGACATGCATAAGCATTCCAGGCAGAATGTTCGATGTAATCAAAGATGTGGGTGAGGAGACACCAAAGATGTTCTAGGTATGGTTCCGTGTGGCATTCAGGATGCAAGCAGAGGGAGAGGGGGAGATAAACTTGGAAATGTAGATTGGAATCAGATGGTACAGCCTTTGCTGCTGAACTGAAGAACCTGAATGTTAGCTTGTGGTCAGTGGAAATGTCTAAGGCTGGAGGCAGAGGAAGGGTAGGCTCAGGGACAGAACTGGGCTCTGAGGTGCAGACATACGGCAGGGCAGGGGCTGGCAGGGGCTGGCAGGCTGGAGAGGAGGAGCAGCGAGTCCAGGAAACCAGTACAGAGTGGGGCGAAGAGAAAGGTGACGGTGCCTGATGCTTCCACGTAATCAGTGGGCGTTTTGTCATTAGGCAAATATTTACAGAGCAACTACAACATGCCAAGCACTGTTTCGGGCACAGGAGGTAGAATCGTGGACTAGATAGCACCAGAGTCCCGGCCTGATGGAGGGGACCTAGTTCTTTCTCTCTCCTGCCAGTATTCTTCTCCGATGGAATATTTACTAAAGAAGGGATTTGGGGTTCCCTATAAATATTACCTATGGCCTGTAGTTCCCAGAGCTTTCTATTTATAACATTCACCACTCTGTATTGTAATAATTTACCTAATGTCTGTCTTCCTCCTAGCTAGAGTTTCTCAACCTTAACACTACTGCTATTTGGAGCCAGATAACTCTTCGTGGTGGGGTTTGCTCTGTGGGCTACAGGATGTCAAGTAACATCCCCACATCTACCCATTGGATCATCAGAGTTGTGACCAAAAAAAAAAAAAAAAAAAAAAAAGCCTTCCCATATTACCCAATATCCAGGGGAGCAAAGTCACCCTGGTTGAGATCCCCGCCTTAGATCAGTGTTTCTCAACCGTGACTGCAAATAGGAATCACCTGGAGAGCTTTAGAAACTGTTGCCAGCATTTAGTCCCATCTCAGGCCAACTAAATTAAGACTGTCTGGGCATGTGGCCTGGGCACTGATTTTTTTAAAGTGTCCCAGGGATTTCAGTGGGACTCAGGATTAAGGCAGTATGCACCATGAAGGTGGGGAGAGGTCTCTCTTTGATGGTGGTGTTTCTAGGACTTATCCCAGGGATTCCTAGATGGATGATGCCTGCACAAATGAATGAATGTGGAGATAGGAAGACACGTCCGAAGTTAAAAGTGGCATTTAGGTAAAGCCAGTGCCCTACCTCTTTTTATGGTCATGGATACCAACTGTTGGCTCATCTCTCCCTATTTTCTTTCTTTTTGAGAAGGTGGGCATTTAGTGGATTAGAGAAAAAAACCCAAAAAGCACTCTCCAAATCTCTGCAAAGACACCCTTAGAGGAAATGGGGCTGGGAAGTCTTGGCTGAGTCCCCTAGTACTGTCAACAGGGAGTTTCCCCCGCCCTAATCTGGGTACTCAGCCAGAGTACCCAAGACTCAAAGAGGAGCCTTTCTAATGGTGTCTGGGCTTGGCCAAGGATTTCTGAAATTCTGATCATTTCAGCTGACCACACATCTTCCCCATCAGTTTCAGGGATGTCAGTACTGAGACTCATGTCCATTGTTTCTTAACCAGAATAACCTGAATAGATGTAATATGAAATTTTGGACAATTATGATGCCATTTCCTACTGCACCCCAACCTTGGTGGCCATCTGATGGCAGGCTGACCTGGGTTTACCTGGATTTTTTCATCATGAGGTGCAGAAAAGGAGATATGGAGATGGCTGTCAAAATCTTAGGATGGAAGGCAAGGGGACTGAATGGAGGTGAGGATCAGGAGAAGGCACTGGTCTTGTGTAACTCGAAGGAGAGTGATGTCATTTAGGAGAATAAGGAATTCTAGAAGGTGAAGCCATAGGTGATGAATTTGGGGTGGCCACAGGGGAAGTTCAGGAGAGACATCAGGACTGGACTGTAGTCTGGGAGTCTAGCCCTTGCCCAAGCCCAGCAGAGTCACTTTTGCTTATTTTGCAGCCAGTCTAGGAGCTGTTCCCTCATGCACCACTTGAGAACAAATTGTTGCATTTCCCCTTCTGGATGAGCAGTTGGTCCTGTTGCACAGATGATAGGAATCCATCCTCTGGGAAGAGAGGTGGCACCAGTGATGGAGACCCTTCTCTGGCAGACAGCTCTCATTGGTGTCCCCACTTTGTGCATCCTCCCTGCCCATCTTCTGCCCAAGGTGCTCAAAGAGACAACGACTCATAGAAGGAAAAGAACATGCCTTAGAAAGAGCAAATCTGGGTTCAAAAGACAACTCTAGCATATCCCAGATGTGTGGCCTTGAACAAGTATTGAATGTTTTGGCATCTCAGTTGGCCATCTTAAGAGAGGAATAGCAGGGGCGCTTGGGTGGCTCAGTCAGTTGAGCATCTGACTCTTGATTTTGGCACAGGTCAAGATCTCAAAGTTTTGTGAGTTCGAGCTCCACGTCGGACTCTGCGCTGGTGGAGCAGAGCCTGCTTGGGATTCTCCCTTTCTCTCTGCCCCTCCCCTGCTCATGCGGTCTCTGTTCCCCGTCTCTGTCTCTCTCAAAATAAATAAATAAACTTAAAAAAAAAGATGACAATAGCATGGCATAATTATTCATAAAGATTCTATTTCAGGGAAAGAAATGCATTTATTTCCATTACAGAATGGACTTTTCCCGGGGCCACACCACCCAACAGTTACTACCTTGAGAATACCACTGGCAAAGGAGGTGGTGTTGGTGGTGCAGTGGCAAGTATTTGCTCTTCCCGGGTTAAGAACTGAGCCTTAAATGACCCTCAGGGAAGCCTTAAGTGCACTAGAGTTTTATTTTGTTTATCTACCATTTTATCAACCCTAATATATTTTATAGGGAACAGGCAGTGACAACACGACGGTGGCAATCTGATGGATTGCTTCAGTCTTAAGCAAGGGAGGAGACAGTCATTTCCTCCTCGGTTTTGCACAGGTTTCAAGATAAGCATCTCTGGGCCCAGATGACTTTTGTAAGTGGGACAAAGTACATCAGGGGTCTTGGAGGCTCACAAGGCTACAGGAGTGGGGCAGGTATCATTAGGAATGTCGGGAGTGCATAGAGGAGGGCACTTGTTGGGATGAGCACTGGGTGTTGTATGTTAGCCAATTTGACGATAAATTTTATTTAAAATAAATAAATAAACAAGTAAGTAAGTAAATAAGTAAGTAAATGAATGAATGAATAAATAAATAAAAAGGAATTCTGGAAGTGGCACATGCCCACCATGGAGCCCTGCTCTGAGAGTGTGACCCATGGCAGGGAGCATAGGGACCCTCAGTTTCAAGTCAGGGGTTCCTTGTTGGAACGCAGGCCTGCAGTTGGCTTATCTCCCGGTTAACCAAGAGAAACCATTGACCTGGATTCTCAGGTGAACTCCCCTGATTCTAGGTGTTAGTTTAGATTTCTACAAAACACCCTGTGCAAGCAAAACACATATCAGACCATGCTCTTATTGATACATAGCAGATCTTCAGTTTGTGTTTGTGCATGCCACTGTTAGAAGTGAAATCCACTGTGAGAAAAGCCCTCAATACCTCCGAAGATGCCTATACCCCTAAGAAGCCCTGCTTGTGGCTGCTGTTGGTCCAAGAGATCATTGGCAACGGGAGGACTTGGAGGGGCCTTAGGGACAGGGTGTGGGAGAGATGGAACCCTGGCAGAAAGTAGAGCCGATGACCCAAGATAAGAACTGAACTGACAATTCTTTTGGTTCCAGGAACTAGAAGCAGCCAGTGAAAGTAGTAGCAGGGTTGAAGAACACAGCTGCCATTTACTTAACAAACACCTGAATAGTAAATGCCATGTGCCAGGCCTTGTGCCAATTACTTTAATTAATCAAACCATTTTAATCCTTCTAACAACCCTAGGAAGCAGGTGCTAGTATCGCCCTACATTACAGATGAGGAAACTGAGGCACAGAGGGGTTGATGGGCCAAAGTCACATGAATGACTTTGGTAAGTGGCAGAGCCAGGATTTGAACTCAAGTCTCCTAGCTCCAGAATCCAGGCTCAGACCATTTCTCCATGCTGCATTTGTTAAATTAATTAATTAATTAATTAATTATTTTTTTTATTAAAATTTTTTTTATTGTTTTTTGAGACAGAGAGACAGACAGACAGAGTACGAGCAGGGGAGGGGCAGAGAGAGAGGATGTCACAGAATCCGAAGCAGGCTCCAGGCTCTGAGCTGTCAGCACAGAGCCCAATGCAGAGCTCGAACTCATGAAACGTGAGATCATGATCTGAGCAGAAGTTGGATGCTTAACTAACTGACTGAGCCACCCAGGCATCCCTATTTTTAGTTTTTAAAGTTTATTTATTTTGAGAGAGACAGGGACAGCGCAAGTGGGGGAGGGGCAGGGATAGAGAGAGAGGGAGAGAGAGAATTCCAAGCAGGCTCCACACTGCCAGCACAGAGCCTGATGAAGGGTTTGAACCCACGAACCAGGAAATCATGACCTAAGCCGAAACCAAGAGTCAGAAGCTTAACTGACTCAGCTACCCAGGCATCCCTCTCTGTTGCATTTTAATAGGGAGAATTTCATCTCATTATGAAAAATAATGGTTTGTGGTTTTGAAGACAACATAGAAATGTATAAAAATGGTTTACCTAATATTAATTTAAAAATTAGTTGTCAAATTATATGTGTGCTATAACTGGAATTGTTAAAGAACAATGTGCAGAAAGAAGTCTAGAAGAAAAAACATGAAGCCTATAAAAGTTGTGCTACATTGGTAAGATAAATAGGGATTTCTTCTTTTACTTCCCCATTGTTGATTTAAAAAAATTTTTTTTACATTTATTTATTTTTGAGAGACAGAGAGAGACAGAGCACAAGTTGGGGAGAGGCAGAGATGAAAGGAGACACAGAATCCAAAGCAGGCTCCAGGTTCCGAGCTGTCAGCACAGAGCCCGATGTGGGGCTCGAACTCACCAACCATGAGATCATGACCTGAGCCGAGGTCAGACGCCTAACCGACTGAGCCACCCAGGCGCCCCCCGCGTTGTTGATCTTAAAGTTTCATTACTTGTAGGATGTTTGGATAATGACTAGAAATTTACAGGCTTACACATTCTTCCCTCTTTGTCCCTCTTTCTGAATGTAGCTTCCAAGGGGGGCACCTGCGTGGCACAGTCAGTTAAGCGTCCGACCTCGGCTCAGGTCATGATCTCACGGTCCGTGGGTTTGAGCCCCGCATCAGACTCTGTGCTGACAGCTCGGAGCCTGGAGCCTGCTTCGGATTCTGTGTCTCCCTCTCTCTCCCTCTGTCTCTCTCTCTCTGTGCCCCTCCCCAGCTCGTGTTCTCTCCCTCAAAACTAAACGGACATTAAAAGAATTAAAGGGAAAAAAAAAAGACTTGAATGTCGCTTCCAAGGGACCAGCTTGTATCCAAGAGCACATGCAGTCTCACCTTTACAGGGTGGTGTGTTACATTCAAGGGACATGGTCCTAAAGAACTTCTGAACTTCACAACTTACCTAATTTAAGATTTGAACAAACGTTGGACTGTTTCTGTTCACCAGCTAATCCAGCACTCTCGAGTAGCAATGGGATAAATCTAGTTCCCATGAGCCCACCAGCTTTGAGACTACACAATTGTTAACTCTTTTGAATTAAAGGGATTCATACTGTTTCCATTTTGCACATAAAGGGAGACTTTATTAATATTTTTAGAATGAATCCGTATTTCAAACTCACTCCTATCTTGTACAGATTTCGTTTCAATGCTCATTACTTGCTCCAAGTTGATGTATTTCTAGGCTATTAGAGATAGAATGATCTCAAAGGGCATAGCTTAAACCCAACTCCAGCATGTTATCCACCCTCTACCAGGGATGGATGTCCAACTCAACAAATGTTTTGTTGAGTACTTACTTTGAGTCAGGTACTATTAACATGAGTGACAGGATTCTCTGTTCTGAAAGCATTCACATTCCAATGCCTTCTTAAATGCCCATTTAGTCAACACATGCTTTTTACTGACCATCTTCTTTGTGCTAAATCCTATGTGCTAAAGGAATGGAATATTTTTAAATATTTTATTTATTTATTTTAAGTAATCTCTACACCTGACGTGGGGATCGAACTCATGACCCTGAGATCAAAAGTCATGCGCTCTGCCAACTGAGCCAGCCAGGTGCCCCAAAGAATTGAATATTTTATATCCCAGCTGTTTAGATCCTGGACCCTGCTTGGGGTCCAACCTAACCCTGCCATGTCCCAGCTGAACGATTTAACTCTTTTTGTGTCTCAGTTTCCTCCTCTGTAACTGATGGTAGTAAAATGACTTACCTTTCAGAGTGGTGGGGAACATGTAATGAGTTAGTATGTGAGAGGCTGGCAGGAACTTGGTGAACACGCAATCCATGCAGGGTGTGGTTATTTTCAGAGATTACCATTAGAGAGCCCTTATGAGACACTTGCCTTTTCCCCAAGGCCCTAGCCTTGTCTTGGGGTTTCCAGAGTACACAAGGATTCTCAACAGGGAGCGGCTTTCTTTCCCAAGGTGCGCTGACACTTGCATAGGCTCAGGGCTAGCAGAGCCTGATCTTTAACACTGTAAATCACAAACGATGTCCTGGTTAGGGCCACAATACTGATAAGAGCTGCTTACAACATGTGGGGTCTTGTGTAAAACATCTACTGTGTGTTACCTCCCAACATCAGCCTAGGAGGGAGGTACTGTCATAACCCCACTTCCCAGATGAAGAAATAGAGGGTCCACACAACTACACAGAACATTCTCCAAAACCCATGTGTGGAAGACGCAGATTCAGGCAGCATGCATCTTAACTGAGATGTTGAGTTGGTCCTCACCAGACACAAATTCTTCGTCTACCAATTTGTGCATGCAAAGGCCTGAAAATCAGGAAGGATAACAGTTTTATTTTTTTTTTTAACCTATATAATTATTACTGGGAACAGGCACTGCTAAACACATCACAAATATTAACTGGTTTAGGTATCATTAGTAAGTCCACTTTACAAATGAGGAAACGGAGACAAGGGAAGTTAAATAACTTGACCAGGGTTGCATAGGTAGGGATGGTGGGACCAAGGCTCACACCCAGGCCTCTGTGCTGTGCCTTCTTACAGATAAGGATAAGCAGATGGCCTTCTATGAACTTTGGCTTTGTTAATTCACCATCAAATAAAAACAAATCCTGATTTAGTAAGGAGAGGTTTTATTTGAAAGGGTTATTGCAGGGGGATAGGACTGGCGTCGTATGGGGAATACTCTGACCATAGGTCTGCAAGTATCTCAAGGGTTGGACCAAAAACAGAATGTTGCTTTTAGAGGGGGCAGTAAACACGTGCAGATGGCTCCAGGCGAGGGGCATTGCATGGACAGGCAGGCTGTGACCAGACAGTAGATGAGAGAAGGTTTTCCCCTGAGACCAGCCTATTCTCAGGAGTGGCTGTCTACTGGCTCAGGCTGGGGGTGGGCCAGGGCCCAGGGAAAGAAGAGAATCTGCACCAAATGTTGGTTAACAAGCACTTTTTTCCAATGATTCGCTGGTGACAGGCCATTCAGCTAATTATTTATGGAGCAATGGAGGGCCTGGGTCTGGCCCTGTCACAGGTAAGCCAGGGGAGCATCCATGAGTGTTACCCAGGTCACAGGGGGCAGGTGACTTCTTTGCACTAAGCTGTCTCCTAAGAAACAAAGAGAGGGGGCGATTCTGTTTGCTGTTTTCCAGAATCACAGGGCCTGGCAAAGTTCAACACGCCATCACTCCATTTGCCTCCAGCACAGACACACCTCCTTTTACCTCACTTGGCTTTGTTGTGCTTCGCAGACAATGCGATTTTTACAGACTGAAGGTTTGTGGCAACCCTGTGTTGAGCAAGTCTATTGACGCCATTTTTCCAACAGCATCTGCTCACTTCATGTCTGTGTGACACATTCTGGTAATTCTCACAGTATTCCGAACTTTTTCTTTACTATTATATTTGTGATGGTGACCTGTGATCAGTGATCTGTGACGTTACTATTGTCATTGTTTTGGGGCGCCACGAAGCGTGCCCATAGAAGATAGCAAACTTAATCAGCCCTTCCCTCGTCTCCCCCTGCCCTCGGGCCTCCCTGTTCCCTGAGACTCAGCAGTATTGAAATTAGGCCAGTTAGGAACCCTACGCTGGCCTCTAAGGGTGCAAGTGACAGGAAGAGTCCCTTGTCTCTCGCTTTAAGTCAAAAGCCAAAAGTGATTACGCTCAGGGAGTAGGGCATGTCGAAAGCGGAGATAGGCCAGAGCCAGGCCTCTTGCGTCATTTAGCCAAGCTGTGAGTGCAAAGGGAAAGTTCCCGAAGGAGATCAAAAGGGCTCCTCCAGCGGACACGCAAATGCGAAGAAAGCGAGAGGCCTTACTGCTGATGTGGAGAAGGTTTCAGTGGTCTGGATAGAAGAGCAAACATTCTCTTAAGCCAAAGCCTAATCCAGAGCAAAGTGCTAACTCTCTCCAGTTCCGTGGAGGCTGAGAGGCGAAGAAGCTGAAGAAAAGCTTGAAATTGGCAGATATTGGTTTGTGAGGCGCAAAGGAAAGAGGCTGTCGTCCTAACCTCAAAGTCCAAGGTGAAGCAGCAGGCACTGTTGCAGAAGCTGCAGCAAAGTATTTAGACATAGTGAAAATGGCTACACCGACCAATAGATTTTCACTCAACAAGACGTTCAAAGCTAGAGAAGAGAAATCAACGCCTGGCTTCAGAGGTTCAAAGAAGAGGGTGATTCTCTTCGTAGGGGCTAATGTAGCTGGTGACTTTGAATTGAAGCCAGTGCTCACTCACCATTCTGAAAAGGCTTGAGCCCTTAAGAATTATGCTAAATCTGCTCTACTTGTGCTCTATGAATGAAACAACAAAGCCTGGCCGACAGCACATCTGTTTGCCTAATATTTTAAGCCCAGTATTGAGACTCACTGCTCAGGGGGAAAAAAAATTTCTTTCAAAATATTAGTGCTCACTGACAATGCATCTAGTCACCCAAGGGTGCTGATGGGGGTGGTACAATGAGATTAATGTTGTCTTCATGCCTGCTAACGTAACATCCATTCCGCAGCCCGTGGATAGAGAAGTAATTTTGAATTTCAAGTCTATATTATTTAAGAAATACATTTTGTCAGGCTAGAGATGCCATAAAAAGTGATTCCTCCGATGCATCTGGGCAAAGTCAATTGGAAACCTTCTGGAAAGGATTCACCATTCTGGATGCTGTTAAGAACATTTGTGATTCATGGGTAGAGGTGAAAATATCAGCATTAACACGAGTCTGGAAGAAGTTGATTCCAACCCTTATGGATGGATGACTTTGAGGCTGTCCAGACTCGAGTGGAGGAAGTCACCACAGATGTAGCGGAAATAGCAGGAGAACCAGAATTAACAGTGGCGCCTGGGACATCTGGGTGGCTCAATCGGTCGAGCGTCTAGCTTTGGCTCAGGTCACGATTTCGCCGTTCGTGAGTTCGAGCCCCACTGCTGTCATCAGACTCACTGCTGTCAGTGCATAGCCCACTTTGGATCCTCTGTCTCCCCCTCTCTCTGCCCCTCCCTGGCTTGTGCTTTCCCTTTCTCTCAAAAATAAATAAACATTAAAAAAAAAAAAAAAGTGGAGCCTGAAGGTGGGACTGAATTGCTGCCTTCTCATGATAAAACTTTTTTTTTTTTTTTTTTTTTTTTTTTTTTTAACGTTTTTTATTTATTTTTGGGACAGAGAGAGACAGAGCATGAACGGGGGAGGGGCAGAGAGAGAGGGAGACACAGAATCGGAAACAGGCTCCAGGCCCCGAGCCATCAGCCCAGAGCCTGACGCGGGGCTCGAACTCACAGACCGTGAGATCGTGACCTGGCTGAAGTCGGACGCTTAACCGACTGCGCCACCCAGGCACCCCTCATGATAAAACTTTTAATGCATGAGAAGTTGCATCTTATGGATGACCAAAGAAAGTAGTGGTCTTTGTGAAAGTGGTTTCCACTCCTGGTGAAGATGACTGAAATGACAAGAGAGGATTTAGCAGATAAACTGAGTTGTCAAAGCAGCAGCAGGATTTGAGAGGAATTAACTCCAATTTTGAAAAAAGATCTCCTGTGGGTAAAATGCTATCACACAACATCACATGAAACAGAGAAATCACTCTCTAAAGGAAGAGTCAATCGATGTGGCAAGCTTTACCGTTGTCTTAAGAAACTGCCACAGCCACCCCAACCTTCAGCAACCACCACTCCACTTGGTGAGCAGCCGTCAGCATCCAGGCAAGACCCTCCACCAGCAAAAAAGCCCAGATGATGGTTAGCATTTTTTAGCAATAAAGTATTTTTTAAATATATTATTTTTAACATTTATTTATTTAATTTTGAGATGGAGAATGAGAGAGAGAGAGCGACCAGGGGAGTGACAGAGAGAGCGGGAGAGAGAGAATTCCAGGCAGGCTCCATGCTATCAGCACAGAGCCCGATGCAGGGCTTGAATCACTCACGAACTATGAGATCATGACGTGAGCCGAAATCAAGAGTCGACACTTAACTGACTGAGCCAACCAGGTGCCCCAGCAATAAAGTATTTTTTAATTAAGGTATGTACATTGTTTTTTAGGCCTAATGCTATTGTACATTTAATAGGCTACGGTATAGTGTAAACATAACTTTTATATATGCTGGGAAACCAAAACATTCATTTGACTTGTTTTATTGTGGCAGTCTGGAACTGAACCTGCAAAATCTCTGAAGTTTGCCTGTATCTTCCACATGCCAGGCTCTTCCTAGGAACTTTCTAGAGAGTTAGATCCTGGATTCACGAAGCTAGTCAAAGTTACGACCTTCAGGGGGTGCGTGGCTGGCTCCATCCATCAGTAGAGCATGTGACTCTTGATCTCAGGGTCCTGAGTTCAAGCTCCACATTGGGCATGAAGCCTACTTAATAAATTAAATTTTTTTAAAAAGATGCTACTTTCAAAAATATCTTCCAGATTGTTCTCTACTCAGAGAACATGTAGTCAGGATCAACACATCTCCTTCTTCTCTCACTTAGCATAAAGTTTTCAAGATTCACCATTGCTGTAGTGTGTAACAGAACTTTATTTCCTTCTATGGCTGAATCATATTTCATTGGATGGATACACCATGTTGTGTTTGTATCCGTCTGTTGGTAGACTTTTGGGTGGACAACCTTTCTCACCCTCCTCTGCACATGCCCTGGCTGGGTGTTTCTTTGCTGCATGGAACCCAGGGCCGCGGCCTTCATCTCTGCACTGCAGAATGATTCTTTCTGTGCAGGGAAGGAACATGCTGACATCCTAATATGACAGAAACCTGTCAGGAGAATTGGAAGCTTGAAAATTCATGGCCTCAATATGCCCAGCTGCGTCGACCATGAGGCAGAAGCACAGGGTTTGGTGTATCACAAATGGGAGGGGCCCTCCGTGGACACATGGCCTTGCCCGCCAGAGCAGGTGTAACCCAGCTCCAGACCCATTCTTCGTGCCAATCGGGTTCTAAGTTAGTTACTTGCAGGTTGATCATACCCTTCCTTGCTGGACCACATGAGGACCATTCTGGACTTGGCTTCCCCACACTTCCCCTCTCTTCTTAAACAGATAAAGGAGAAGGTGGCTGGTCCAGGATAACGAAGAGGCATGGGCTTGGATTTAGGCCCTGGCAGAGAGTCTAAGTCTATCCCTATTATCTCTGTAATGCTGGCCCCTCTCCTTTTCAGTTTTCCCATGTGTAGAATGGGAAAGGTAATCTCACCTGTTGACATTTGGAGAATAATTTTGCAAGACAGTACTGGTCACCAGTGACATCTGGGGTTTCCGGGGTGGTGTAGGGATTTGCGTGCTTGGCACCTATCTGTGGCACTTGGCACTGTCCAGGAGCTTGTTCCAGCATAGCTGACTGAGAAGTTGAATTTGTCCAGCTGCAGGGCAAAGCCACGTTCACTGGGCTCACAAAACTGGTACACACATATATTATTACATGTTGAAGAGCCATAATTCTAATGTGCTGATTTACACCAAGATGGACATCTGTCACCTGGCTCAGATGCTTCTGCCTCCATTGTTACTGTCTCTTCCTCTGGGGGCCCTGATGGTGACGCTTACACAGAGGCCTGTCTCCTGAGCATAGATGCACATGGACATACAAGAAGTAAAAGTTAAATGCAATCAGCATTATTTATAGTAGTCGATACATGGAAGCAACCCAAGTGTCCACGGACAGATGAAAGGAGAGGGGTGCCTGGGTGGTTCAGTCGGTTAAGCATCCGACTTTGGCTCAGGTCATGATCTCACTGCTTGTGAGTTCGAGCCCCGCATCATGCTCTGTGTTGAGAGCTCAGAGCCTGGAGCCTGCTTCAGATTCTGTGTCTCTCACTCTCTTTCCCCTCCTCCACTGGTGCTTTGTCTCTCTGTCTCAAAAATAAAGACATTAAAAATATTTTAAAAAATAGATGAATGGATAAAGAAGATGTGGTGCACATGCACGCATGCGCACACACACACACACGCACACACACACAGAATATTATTCAGCCATAAGAAAGAATGAGACCTTGCCATTTGCAACAACATGGATGGACCTAAAGGTATTATCCTAAGTGAAATAAGTCAGGAAGACAAATACCGTAAGATTTTACTTGTATGTGGAATCTAATATAAAACAAATAAAAAAAATCAGAAACAGATCCATAAACAGAGAACAAAGTAGCGGTTGCTAGGGGGAGGGGGCTAGGGGCCGGGCAAAATGGGGGAAGAGCAGTGAGAGATACAGGCTTCCAGTTATGCAACGAATAAATAAGTCACAGGGATGAAAGGGACAGCATGGGGAATATAGTCATTGTAAGAGTGATATATGGGGACAGATAGTAGCTACACTTGTGCTGAACACAATATAATGTGTAAACTTGTCAGATCGCTAATTTGCACTTCGGAAACTAATGTCACATTGTGTGAGCCATACTCAAGCAATAAATAAATAAACAAAGAAACAAATAAATAAATAAGACAAAAGGACAGAAAAACAGGCATTCACATGCCTTGCTGATAAATGTGAAGGACTAAAATCTATGACCATTTTAAACGTGTCTATCTTTGACCCAGAAAGTCTCAGTGTCTGTCCTAGAAAACAAATACATACATTCAGAGACACATAAGTGATGTTCTTTCCAGCACTGTGCATGAGAGCAAAAGAAGGAATTAACCTAAATGTCCATGAATAGGAAAATGATTATATAACTTTTAGTGCTTATGATGGAATATGACACAGCAATTTTAAAAGATGGTATATCAATTTTAAAAGAGCTATATCAACTGACATGGATATTCCTCCAAGATACTTTTTAAAAATGTTTTTATTTATTTTTGAGAGACAGAGAGATACAGAGCGCTAACGGGGGAGGGGCAGAGAGAGGAAGACAGAATCCGAAGCAGGCTCCAGGCTCTGAGCTGTCAGCACAGAGCCCGACATGGGGCTCAAACCCACAAACCATGAGATCATGACCTGAGTCGAAGTTGGATGCTCAACCGACTGAGCCACCCAGGCGGCACTCCAAGATGTTTTGTTAAGTAAAATGCTACATTCACCCATTTTGTCCAACCCACCACCGCCCGCCTCTCTGACAACCATCAGTTTGTTCTCTGTATTTATAGGTCTGATTCTGCCTTTTGTTTGTTTATTCATTTGTTTGGTTTTTTAGGTCTCACTTAGGAGTGAAATTACATGGTATTTGTCTTTCTTAGTGTGACTGATTTCACTGGGCATCATACCTTCTAGGTCCATCCGTGTTGTCTCAAATGGCAGGATTTCATTCTTTTTTTAGGACTGTATAATATTCTTGTGTGTGTGTGTGTGGGTGTGTGTGTATAAAACACGTTTTCCTTATCCATTAATCTATTGATGGACACTTAAGTAGCTTCCATTTCTTGGCTGTTATAAACAATGCTGCAGTAAAAATAAGGATCCATGTATCCTTACAAAGTAGTGTTTTTGTTTTCTTTGGGTAAATACCCAATAGTGGAATTACTGCATCATATGGTATTTCTATTTTTAATGTTTTGAGTAACCTCCATACTGTTTTCCACAGTGGCTGCACCAATTTGCGTTCATGACAACAGTTCACAAGTGTTCCTTCTTCTCTACATCCTCGCCAACACTTGTTATTTCTTGTCATTTTGATTGTAGCCATTTTAACTGGTGTGAGAGGATATCTCATGGTGGTTTTGACTTGCATTTCCCTGGCACTTAGTGATACTGAACATCTTCTCATGTGTATGTTGGCCATTTGTATGTCTTCTTTGGGAAAATGTCTATTCAGTGCCTCAGCCCATTTTTGAATTAGATTGATTTTTTTTTTTTTTTTTTTTTTTGGTGTTGAGTTTGTCCTTTCACCATCTAATGGTGATCATCCTCTTCTTAGGGACAGTGACACTTCTGTTCAGATTCCAGGAAGGTTTTGTTAGCTTGGAAGTAAGATGTCTTTTCCGATCACTGACACATTGATCCTTGAGTTAACTGTCAGCGTGCTCTCTGATTTCTCATATTTTCCAGTTCTTAGGTAGATGCCTGACTATAGCCCCTGACTGCTGATAAGAGGGATCCCTCAAGGTTTACAGGAAAGATCACCTGACCCAGCCAGTGTGAAGACTATGTCTCACCTTTAGAGTTTTGGAGGCATATTGACTGTTGGGTGTTTATTCTGCTGTGGCTCAACAGGTGATTTTATGTGCATGTTGCCTTCATTCAGACCTTCAGATATCTAACACTTGTGGGCATAAAACCATTTTTCAAGGGTCCATAATATCCTGCAGACTGGTTTGGGTAAACTCCCACCTCCAAATATGAGGGGTATTTTACATATTATTTGTCACCCATTTATTTCCACAAAGTGATGCACTTAGGGCCTTCTATCTGGTTTCTGTTGCAACTATCTTTCTTTTTTTTTTTTTTTTTTAAATTTTTTTTTTCAACATTTATTTATTTTTGGGACAGAGAGAGACAGAGCATGAACGGGGGAGGGGCAGAGAGAGAGGGAGACACAGAATCTGAAACAGGCTCCAGGCTCTGAGCCATCAGCCCAGAGCCTGATGCGGGGCTCGAACTCACGGACCGTGAGATCGTGACCTGGCTGAAGTCGGACGCTTAACCGACTGCGCCACCCAGGCGCCCCTGCAACTATCTTTCTAGGGTTGATGTCTATTCAACAACTTGGGAGAAGGCCATCATGGGGGAAATAGTTCTGAGGAGATGAGCAGCGCAGGTGGCTATGAGCCATCATCTTTCATAACTTAGAAGGGACTGGGAGGCTTCTTGTTACTGACTTCTGTCCACAGGGATGCAGGATCTGACATTTTGTTATGTCTCTAAAACCCAAAACCAACCCTAAGGTATTAGTTTGTAATGAATGATTCACTGAAGATTTTATGGGGTGATGGAAGCTACATCAAATATGACGCAGCAGAGATTAATAGAAAAATTTCCATGATGTGTCTTTATTTTCCCTCCTAAGTTATGTGGCCACCAGCCACTCCTGGACCATCCCTCCATCAGAAATTCCCCTTTCACTTAAGCCCCCACTCCAAATTTTACCTAACTTTCTTCTTTTTATACAGAGAAATGCATCTGTTTTGGCTTGTCTGTGCATTTTTCCACTTAGCAGATAAAGAAACTTCCTCAAGTGCCACCCTCTCCAGAAAACGTGGACAATCATACCTAGCATGGAATGTTTCCTCATTAAGTGACTTCTCCTGCCACCTGAGTCTGAGCCCACTTTGTCTTGCCTTCATCCCTTGCAGGTGGTGATTCTGGATTTGGCCATGCCCTGTCCAAATATCTGGATGAGCTTGGCTTCACGGTATTTGTCGGAGTTCTGAATGAAAAGGGACCAGGAGCAGAGGAACTGCGAAGAACCTGCTCCAAGCGCGTCTCCGTGCTCCAGATGGACATCACCAACCCGCAGCAAATAAAAGACGCCCACAGCAAAGTGGTGGAAAAGGTGCAGAACAGAGGTACTGCGACCCACCCCTCCTAGCAAGTGACCCACTCTGGTTCCAGCCTCGAATTACCACTGCCCTCTAGTCCGTTCTGGCTGCTGACCACATCTGAGGGTGTGAGCACCTGTCACATGCCACGGCCTCTCGCAGACACAAAGATGATATGAATGGGTCAGCAGTCCATCCTCACAGAACTTGAATTCTTTAACCCATTTGCCCAACATCTGCTTGGTCACCCTCCCATTACTTACCCTCATGCCCGCGCTTCCCGTTGCTTTCCTCCCACCAATATTAACGTGTTAGACTTAAAAAAAAAAAAAAAGTAACAATTACTGTCTTCCTTTAGTCACAGCCCTTTTTCTTCCCCTTCCTTCATGGCCGAGATCTTTGGAACCCTGCTGTCCTGTTTTTAACTTGTTCACCTTCAATCCTGTGTTGGCTTAATGGTCTGGCTGAGCTAATAAGTGTCATCCTGAACACCTAGCTGTTTATCTCTCTGCACTATTTTATTTTTTAATTAAAAAATTTTTAATCTTTATTTTTGAGAGACAAAGAGAACAAGCGTGTGAGCAGGGGATGGGCAGAGAGAGAGGGAGAGAGAGAATTCCAAGCAGGCTCTGCACTGTCAGCATAGAGCCAGACGCAGGGCTCCAACCCATGAACCACGAGATCATGAACTGGGCTGAAACCAAGAGTCAGAAACTTAACTGACTGAGCCACCCAGGCAACCCCCCCAACTTTTTTTTTTTTTTTTTTTTAATAATCCCTTTTACTTAACCCAGTATATCTACAACATTAATATTTCAATATGTAATCAATACAAAGGTTATTAGTGAAGTATTTCACATTTTTTTAACTAAATATTTGAAATCTGGTGTGTATTTTATACTTACAGCTCAACTCAATTTAGAGGCTAAATTTTCAATAGTTAAAGTGAAATAAAGTCCTACCAAAACCACAAAGCTGTATTTATTTTTATTTATTTATTTAATTTAAATCCAAGTTAGTTAACATAGAGCTGCAGTATTATAAATGTGCTGACCACCCTCCCTTGTCTTGGCTTTGAGGTCTCCAGCTTTCCTATTGCTTCCCTAGTTCTCTGATTTGTTGTTGTTGTTGTTGTTGTTGTTGTTGTTGTTGTTTTTGCTTCTCCTGCCTGAACCCCTTCTTCCATCCCCCCATAGAATGTGAATGTTTCTGCAGGCTCCATCCACGAACTTCCCATTCCATGTTTCCTGGGCTAAGCTGTTCTGTCCCTGTGCTACTCAGCTGCATATTACAATCACCTGGCGAGTGTTCGAAAATACCCATGCTTGGGCCCAGGATGGCCTACATAAGTTGGAGGCCCCAGGGCAAAATTAAAATGATGTAAGGCCCCTTGTTTCAAAAATGATGAAGACTTTAAGATGATGCTAGCAGAGAATTGAAACAAGCAGGAAGATCAGAAGCACAGGGCCCTGTGTGACTGCACAGGTGGTACACCCATGATGCTCACCCAGCCTGGGAACCCTTCCCCTAACCAATCAGATCGGTGTCTACAGGCAAGGATTCAGCTGTCCTTCAATAAGGGGGCTGCTACTGTTGCTAGCCTGTTGCTACGAATGTCAGCGGCAAAGAAGATCCCACTCGGGGGTCCCAGGCCTCCGTATATTTGAAAGCTCCCTAGGTGATACTAAGGTTCTGCCAGAGCTGAGAAACACTGAGATGTATGCCAGTCACTTCCAAGTGTATTACCAGTCTAGCCCCCTTCTCAACATCTCGACCTATATGTATATAAAACTGTCTGCCTGACATCCCGCCTCCCTTTGCTAAAACCTGACCTCATTATCTTTTCCCTTGCTGCCTGTCTGCAAATGCGCTTACCCTCCTTCATTCCACAGCTCAGAAGTTGGCATTGGCATGAAGTCAGTCATCCAAGACAGCAGCCTGGGGGTCACTTAGACCTGCAGATAACCCTCAGTCCCTAAATCCTATTTGTCCCGAGTCCTTCAGTTCTACCTCCTAGATCTTCCTCACCCGAGCCCTATTCTCTCATCTCCAGGCGGTGAGGCTTAGCAAGGCTTCACCTTCCACCTGGGCCCCCGCGATCTTCCTTGCGATGGGGCTCCCTCCCCATTACTTTCCAAACGGGCAGTGATCTTTACAATGTGCACCTTATAACGCCATCCATCTCTTATAGACCCTTGGACATACAGGACCTCCGTGTCTTGGGTCCCTCCCATGAGCCAGGCCTGTGGGAGGTGTCTTGCTCAGTCTCACTGAATGGTTCAGTGGGTCTCTATCTGCCACCAAATACAATCTAAACCCCCTCACAAGAATTTGAAAGCTCTCAGGATAATGGCCGCTGACAAACCCTTAATCTGCAATACCTATTGGCCCACTCGGTAAATTCTGATCAGTTTCCAGAGTAGAATATGTGAAATGTGCCATATCTTTGTACATGCAGCTTCCTCTTACCAAAAATTTCCCTCTTGCCTCTACTCCCTTTTTCTAAGACTCTTGATTTGTCCAACTGCAGACTCTACTCCCACAGGAGGCCTGGCTCAAACATAACATCTCGTGCATGATCTTCCTGTTGATCCAAGGGACACCATTCACTTTCTCTTCTGGACGCTCACTTGTTATACCTTGCATACACCTGCATTACTGATTATAAATATCTGTCCATCTCCTGCTCCTCACCACCAGGTTCCTTGAGAATCACAACCATGTTCCCAGGAGGATTCGTTCAGACGCCAGTGGCACAAACCCAGGTTGAAATTGCTAACGTATAAAGGAATGTATGTGCGTAATTGAAATGACAGGTTAGCTTCAGGTGTGTTGGATCCTTAAACAATGTCATCAGGGCTCAGTCTCTGTTTCTTACCCTGCTCTCTCCCTGGTTGGCTTCACGTTGGGGCTTTGCGTGGAGGCCTTAAGCACTTGCAGCTTATATCCTCTTTACTGCTGACATTTTCAGCATAAAAAGAGTAATATTATCTGCTTCATTTGGCTGTTGAAGATGTAGTTATATAGGAAGCACTTAGAAGAGTCCCTGACATGAGGAAGGCATTCAGTACGGGCTCCTGTTTTCCATTCATTCAACACTAAGCACAGTCCCTGGCATATAATAAATATTCAGCAAACATCTAAGAAGTGAGAGGAGGAAAGAAAAATAGACTTTTTGTTATTAGGGATTAATTTTCAGCAAGTTTAGCAATGTGTGGTCGTTTTCTAGAAAAGTAGTCTTCCTGGCCTGCTCTTTTGTGGTCTCAGAGATTTGAGCTTGTCCCTCTTAAGAAAGGGACTTCATGGTGTCTTATTCAATAAGATATTCGATATAGACCCCTCTAGTGAGGCCCAGAGGGGCAGTATTAACCATACTGAAGGATAAAGCAATGGGCTATAGATATGGAAATACTACACCAGCATCCAGGGATGCTTGAAGGGGTGTGGGGGAACACAATTCCCAATGAGCGAGTCCATGCTATTTTGTGGCCAGAATTCTGGAGAGCCACCCTCTTCTGAGGCAGAATTATCAATATGCCTTCTGTCCGCTTTCCTTGAGGTCTCTCTCAACCTCAGCCTCTCGACTCAAAGAGGAAGTGAAGCAGTGAAACACAGAATTTAAAATCACCAAGAAGGAGGTTTCCTGAAGAACCCTCTGGGACCTGTAGACAAACGAGAAAATGTCAGCTCCTGTAAGAGAGCTGTCACTGTGCTGTGTTCCTACACAGCACATTATTATATAAGTAAATATTACTTATTTTAAAGTTAATGCGACCCATAGGTATAGTGGGCTTATCAGCCATCTTAAAATTCTATGGCAGGAGTTGGCAAACTATGGCCCTGTTCTGTTTTCTTTTATATTTTATTTTGAAAAAATTGTAGATTCATAGGAAGTTGCAAATAAATGTCAGGCAGAGCCTGTGTGTGTTTTGCCAAGCCTCTCCCAGTGTTAACATCTTACATAACTACAGTACAATATCAAAACCAGGAAATTGGCATTGGTGTAAGCCACAGAGCTTATATTTCACCAGCTATACATATAAGCATGTGTTTGTGCACGCGCGCACATGCGTGGGTAGCTTTGTACAAGAGCATCACAATCAAAACACAGAACTATTCCATCACCACCAGGCTCTCTCATGCCACGTTTTTAGAGCCATATTCTCATCTGTCACTCCTGGCGATCACAAATCTGTTCTCTAACTTTGTCATTTAAAGAACATTATATAGATCTGCCACCTGTTTTTGTACAGCCTCTGAGCTAAGGAAGGTTTTTATAGTTTTAAATGGTTGAAAAAAACAGAAGAAGAAGATTATTTTGACAAATGAAAATGATATGGAATTCAAATGTCAATGTCCATAAATGCAGCTTTAGGGTGGCCCTGCTCCCATTCATTTACAGATGAAGTCTGCGTCTGCTCTTACCCTATAGCATAGCTGAAACAGTAGTGCTCACACAGAACTGTTCACTATCTGGCCTTTTTTAGAAAAAGTTTGGCGACCCCAATTCTAGTGCCTTCTCAAGCTGCTGCATGTTGCCTGTCCAAGGTGTACATCAGGCTGAATGAATTCAGCAGAGGCGTCCCCTCCACCATCACCATCCTCATAATAGCTGTTGAGCTCTTACTACGTCAGGCATCATCTCAATTAGGGCTCCCAATCACGACTGTGTATAAATATCAGACCCCCAGCTCAGGTGTGTGAGAAATGTAGCATTATTTTCTGCGACTCAACTCTGTATTTGAGCCATCTCTCTGCCATGTGGCAAAAACCATTTCAATTGGAACTTCACCTCGTTTCCCCAGGGTAGCTTCTAAATTCCTGGGGAGGAGACATTTCTTCTTTGATTGTCAATGCTTCACGTTGACCCCTGCTGAGGCGTCCAACAATCTTTCCAGTCCTTGCACAGGTTGGCTGCCACTTACCTCTTGATGCCATCCAAAAGGCACCATTAGGGCTGGACTTCCTGCCATTTGTGTCTCTGAGGCTCCTTCGACTTCTCTCCGTAACACAGGTTCTCACACTTGAGATCACTTGGACGGTATGGTCTGTCACCAGAAGCTGAGCTTCAACAACAACTTCTGCTTGCTAGCTTCTGATCTAGCAGGGCTGAAGTGGGGTTCCAGAATCTGCATTTCTAACAAGTTCCCATTTGTGCTGGACCACATCTTGAGAGCCACTGCTGTAAACCAGGCTGGGGCTCAGGGAACTCAGAGAATAAACATACCCTAGGTTCTGTCATCTCTGTTTCTCCCAGGTAAAGAGGAACCAGGTCACTCACTTCTGCTATAGAGCCCACCTCCTAAAAGACATTTGGACTTTTTGGATTACCTCTTTCCCACCATTTAGGGCAGTGGTTCCCAAGCTTGCTTGTACATTGGAATCCCCAGGGGAATTTTTGAAACTGTCAGTGTCAGGGCCCCTTCTCTTCCCTATCCCAGAATTTCTGATGTAATTGGCTGGGATGTGGCTGGACACTGGGGTTTTAAAAAGTGCTTCCCCCCACCCCCAGGTGATCCTAATGTGCAGTCAAGGTTGCAAACCACCACTTGGGAACAGGGCTTCTCCAAGTGTGGTCCGGACCTGCATCAGCACCACCTGGGAGGTCGTTAGAAATGTAGATTCTCAAGCTCCATCCCAGACACCCCCAAATGGGATTCCCTGGAGGTGGGCCCAGCGGTCTGTTTGTACAAGCCCTCTGGGTGATTCTGATGCAATCAATAGGATTAGGCTGGGTGGGGAAGGGACTAGGGCTCAGAGATTCTGCCATCTTCTTAGCTCTTGACACTTCTCTAGCTGTCTCATTTCCCTGGATTAGGGGATCTCTTCTAGTTTAGGGAAAAGGGAAGACAGGCTTCTATATCATCCCGCATGGTCCTAAGGATGTTCTACTGTCTCTACCACTACTTTGAGGGAGAAACATGAGGTAGGCCCTTATTACTATCCCCCTTGCTGCTGCTTCCCTCTGCGGATACAGCAAATATCTAGCTGCTTGGATGTAGGAAAGTGTTAGAAGGAGAAGGAAATACCTCCAAAAATACATTGCTTAATATTTCAAATCTACTCACTACACAACCCCCCCGCCCCCACCCCAAAGGAGGTGGTTTTAGGTATTCGAGGAGACTGAGGTCTGAGTTTGAGTGATCTGCCTGGATCCTAAACCTGAAAGGGGACTTTTAGACTCTGGAGCTTTAAGTGTTAAAAATCCTCCTGCTCTCCAGCATCATGAGACATCAAACTCATTCCTTTCTGTCCTCAGGACTGTGGGCTGTGGTCAACAATGCTGGGATCATTGGCTTACCAGCGGATGGGGAGCTCATTCCCATGACTAACTACAAACAATGCATGGCCGTGAACTTCTTTGGGGCCGTGGAGGTCACAAAGGCATTTTTGCCTCTTCTTAGGAAATCCAAGGGGAGGCTGGTGAACATCAGCAGCATGGCAGGTGAGTTGGCCTTTCCCCACAAGGTTATACGGTGCCTGTTGTGCAAGATGTGGCTTGTTGCATTCTTTGTGGACCAAAGAAGAAAGCAGGACAGGCTTCTGCAGGGCTGGGTTGAGATTAGTCAAACTGTATGTTTACGGTTCATCTTAATACAATAAAACCTTCCCTTTCAAATCCTTTCATGTACAAACGCTTACCTCTTACGTCATCTACTCATTACTGGGGATTTAGGTTTTACATATCTTCATAACACATAAGCTTCCTAGATTTGGACAGGAAATCCCGCATACAGTTCCTGGTAATCTGTTTTGAACTGGGCACATTTGTAAGATGAGTAGGCGAACGTCCCCACTGTTGGCACTGATGGAGCTCCACATCTCTGTTGGCTGCCCAATGGTGTTTTCCATAAGATCCTTCCCAATATTTTGCAATCTCAAGGCAGTCGGGCCAGGGTGTGACATCTGATGACTCACTTTTTTTCCATTTCAAAGAACAGATAGTCAACAACTTGAGTCCAGGGTTTAACAAACTCCCTTTCATAAACAAGCCCATGTATGTGATATCACATCCTTTCTTCTAGGACAGGCATTTCCTTTCCTTTCCTTTCCTTCTCTTCTTTCCTTCTTCCTCTTTCTTTCTTTCTTTCTTTCTTTCCTTCTTTCTCTTTCTTTCTCCCCCCCCCCCTCTTTTTTTTTTTTTAAAGTAGGCTCCACACTCAGCTCAGAGCCCAACACAGGGGTTGAACTCATGACCCTGAGACTGAGACCGGAGCTGAGATCAAGAGCTCAACACTAAACCAACTGAGCCACCCAGGCGCCTAGAACAGGCATTTTCAAACTGGGGTTCCTTAGATCCTGACTTGGCTTTGGGAACGTCCATGGGGTTGTCTTTCGGGCCACTGCACGAGTGAAAGGGAAGCCAAGGGGGTGGGGGCTTGGACTTTAGGATCCTGCCTTCAAATAGAGGAACACCACTACTCTTCACTGTTTGATCAGTTGGTTCCAAACAAGATTATTTTTTTTAAATGAAGGATCCACTAGTTATTTTATTTCATTTATTTGGTTTTTGGGGTGAGGTTCTTTGTATAGACTAGGCAATGATCACTGTTCATCATATTTCCTTCCTACCTTTAACTCAGCAACTTCCTTGAACTTAACTACGTGAATGTGGGTTACTAAGTTGGTGATTGGCCTGAGGAGAAAGGAAGCAAAGAAGGGAGGAACAACAAGAAGGAGAAGGGAGGAGAAAGAGAATGGGGAAAGAAAGGCTAAGGTGGTTATCAGAAATGAGTATTATATTTTAACTTGTATGAGAATCCTGAAATAGTTCCAATTTCTTGCTACCTCGCTAAGTGAACAAATCCTGGGAAAACACATTTGCAACATTTCAGCCTTATCTTTCTTCTGAACTTAGCCTTCAAAATTTTTACCTCTGTGGAAACCTCACCTTTTTCAGCTCCCTGGCACAGCCTGGTACCTCTGAAAAATTCCCACACACTCCTTGCCTCACTCATTAAACAAATATTTACTGAAATAACTGATCATTGCCTGCTTCTTGGCACACTGACAAACTTTGCTCTTTTCTCTCTTTGCTTTCAACTTTGAGCAGCTCATTCATTAAGACTGTACTTTAGTTATCACTAATAGGCACACTACCTGCTATGGGCACAGGGTCTGGCATGTAGGATCTCAACTAATAAATGAAGAAATCCAAGTGTGAGAATGAATGAAAAATGGATGGATGAATGAGGGAATGAAGAGTTTACAATACAGAACATGCCTGTTCCTGCATCTTCAACTTGGCTTCTAATGCTTTTTCTAAACCAAGGCTTCGTACTCTCTTCTGTTTCCTTTGGAGGGACACTTGAGTGTTAAAAAAAATAAATCACAATACCTTCACTCTTATTCTTACGGTGGATGTGCAAATTCTTTACATCTAGCCTTACTATTTCCATTCTGTCATCTTACCATCATCGCCAAGTCAACACATCTGAAACCAAAGTTGTCATCGGCAATTCAAAGTTTTCTGCCCTTCTTTTGGTTTTTCTCCTGGTCTTTAAAATTTCAGAGCTTTGAGATTTCTTTTCTTTTTTTTTTTTAAAGTTTATTTATTTATTTTGAGAGAGAGAGAGAGAGAGAGAGCAGGAGAGGGGCAGAGAGAGAAATTCAAGCAGGCCCTGCACTGTTAGTACAGAGCCTGGTGTGGGGCTTGAACTCACAAACCATGAGATTATGCCCAGAGCCAAAATCAAGAGTCAGATGCTTAACCGACGGGCCTACCCAGATGTCCCTGAGCTTTCTTTTATTTGTTTCTCCCTTTGCCTTTCCCTCCTTTCTCCCATCCAATCAGTCACCAAGATGTATGGAGTCTTACTTCATCACATTCAGCTTTAAATCCTTACGTCCCAAAGAAACTCTAGAATGAAGTTCATCTGTAGGACACGGAAGACACCTAAGGTATTTTATAAAGTTGTTAAGGCAGTGGCAAGAAATCAAAACAGATGGCAAGCATATGTACCTCATAGGGCAGGTGTTTGTAAAAAGATAGGAGCAAAACTCTTAAATGATGCTTGTAGTTTCCTCCAGTGAGGAAGAGCAGAGAAATGCAGCAGAAAACAAAATAAGGAAATCCCTTGCATTTGGCTGACAAGAGTTTTACAAAACAATGGAAAATATTTTGAGCAGGGGGGTAAGGAGCTAGAATGTAAGTCAGGATCAGGAGAGTCAAAGCAAGTATAAAACACAATATGTAACCAACCAATCCATTGAAATTAGCATCCAATGTGATGTCAATTTGATGCGTCTCTTGGCAAAGTTAATATAAAAGCAATTTTGGAAAACGTGCTTATCTAGGAATTCCTTCCTGGTCTTTTTCTCATTTTGAAGTAGGAGTCATGGAGAGAGAGAGAGATAGGGAATCAGTCACTAATGAATGTTCTCCAAAGGAGCTCACTGTAGCCCTGGCCCATCAGGTTGTCATGAGCCTGGTATCCGTGCCACCTTCTGCATGACAAGAATTTCACTGGGTAGATTTATCATGGAAGTTTACATCAGCCAGGAGGGGCTGGGCTGGAATTGATAACTCTGTTCCAGTAATCCAGTGCAGCATAGCAAATAACCCCAAATAAAGTGTCTCAGGCTGGTATGAGTAGGTAACTAGTTTGGTGCGTAGGTGAATCAGTTGGGTAAGCATCCAACTTTGGCTCAGGTCATGATCTCGCGGTTCGTGGCTTCAAGCCCCACGTCGATTTCTGTGCTGACAGCTCAGAGTCTGGAGCCTGCTTGGGATTCTGTGTCTCCCTCTCTCTCCGCCCCTCCCCTGCTTGCACTCTGTCTCTCTCTCTCTCTCTCTCTCTCTAAAAAATAAACAAATATTAAGAGAAAAGAAGAATAATCGTTCCTCAAATGCATGCACATCCTAATTCCTGGAACCTGGAATATGTGACTTTACCTGGCAAAGGGGGCCTTGCAGGTATGATTGAGTAAAAGAGCTAGAAATGCCAAGGTTATCCTGCATTATCTAGATGGTTCAGACACAAGGGTCCTTATAAGGGGGAAGCAGGAGAGTCACAGTCAGAGGTGGAGGAAGGGACCAGAGGCCAAGGAATGCAGGAGGCTTCTAGAAGTGGCAAAAGTCAGAGGAACTGATGATTCTCCCTTGGAGACTCCAGAGGAACACAGACTTGTTGACACCTTCATTTTAGCCCAGTGAAACCTCTGACTTTCGAAACTGTAAGCTAATACATTTTTATTGTTTAAGCCACTAGGTTTGCGGGAATTTGCCGTTAGAAGCAGTAGGAAAGTATATCTGGGTTGATATCAGGTGAAATACCTCTGGGCCCATCCAGTCTCTTCAAAGATGGATGGAGGTCCATTGACACTTCTCCACTGCCTTTCCCACCCTAGCCGGGGAGAGGGGGCTGTGGTGGTGGTGAAGGGGGAGACTGTAGGGCTGACCTTCTTTCTTTTTTTTTTTTTAATTTTTTTTAACGTTTATTTATTTTTGAGACAGAGAGAGACAGAGCATGAACGGGGGAGGGTCAGAGAGAGGGAGACACAGAATATGAAACAAGCTCCAGGCTCTGAGCTGTCAGCACAGAGCCCGACGCGGGGCTCGAACTCACAGACCGCGAGATCATGACCTGAGCCGAAGTCGGCCGCTTAACCGACTGAGCCACCCAGGCGCCCCTGACCTTCTTTCTAATACCCAACATAGGCTTTCCATTTCAAGGCTCACTCTGCCCCAGGCCTCCCAAGCACTCCTGGAGGATATCTCTCATTAGTTTTAACTCCCAGACAGACATCCTTCCTAGCAAGGCATTAATTCTTTTTTGTTTGTTTGTTTGTTTAATTTCCACTTTATTTGGCCAATATGTTCAATTCCAGTATTGCGGTAGAAACTCCTGAAGAACTGTCAACATTTCATTCAGTTTAAGCAACAAGGCACCAATTCTCGCCGCAGTGATAAGTGCACGTTTTACAATCCCAGTTTGGCTCTTTCTATATGTCAAACTTTAATTATTTCTGATTAACAACTTAGCACAAGTACCTAATTTCCTATTCCAAACATTTTACTTTTCTCTGAACCTGAATACCCGTTCCTTCCACCCTTCTGCAACCCAGGGCCCTGTGGACAGCTTTCACTCCTCATCCTTCATACCATGTTGAGTTGACACAGCATTTTATTGCATTCCCCCCAAAGCAAAGCCAACTTCAGATTGGCTCAGATCTTCAGAACAGATTTCATTAAAGATTTTGTGCAAAGATGGAAGAAAGGACTATACCCTATACAACAAGACTCGTTTTAACGGAAACACTTATAAATGCTCTGTTCTCCTTCCAAAGAATTTCAGCAGGCCGGAGCTTCCCCGCTCTCTCTTTCCTCATAGTTTTAAGGTTCATCCATGTTGTAGCATGCATCAGAACTCCATTCCTATTTATTTATCTATTTATTTAGATTTTATTTTTAAGTAATGTCTATACTCAAGGTGGGGCTCTAAGTCACAACCCAGAGATGAAGAATCTCATGCTCCTCTAACCAAGCCAGCCAGGCACAGGTTGCCCCTGAACTCCATTCCTTTCTAAAGCTGAGTAATTTCCCACTGTATGGGTAGACCATATTTTGTTTATCCATTTATGAGTTGATGGACATTGGGTTGTTCCCACTTTTTGCTATAGTGCGTAACATTGCATTGAACCTTCAAGTGTTTGTGTGCACACTGAAAACTCTGTGTGAGGGGCACCTGGGTGGCTCAGTCGGTTGGGCGGCCGACTTCGGCTCAGGTCATGATCTCGCGGTCCGTGAGTTGAAGCCCCGCGTCGGGCTCTGTGCTGACAGCTCAGAGCCTGGAGCCTGTTTCGGATTCTGTGTCTCCCTCTCTCTGACCCTCCCCCATTCATGCTCTGTCTCTCTCTGTCTCAAAAATAAATAAACGTTAAAAAAAAAATTAAAAAAAAAAAAAGAAAACTCTGTGTGAGAGTTAGCTCTACCACTTTCCACGACCTTGGGTAAGTCGGTTAAACTCTCTGCACTTTTGATTTTTTTTTTAATCTTCTAAAGTGGTGTTAATGAGGATAATAATTGAACCTACCTCACAGGATAGTTATGACCGTTAAGTACCTTTAGAACTAATGTTAAAGTACTCAGAACAGTGCCTGGCATAGAGTAGATGGCGAATAAATATCAACAGCTCTTATGAAGCATTCATTATACTTCAAGCATTTGTTGGGTACTATCAGATCTATGATCCCAAGAACTCTGCCAAGTATTAGTATCCCCATTTTGGAGTTGTGAAAACTGAGGTTCAGAAGAGTTATGTGACTGGCCCTCCAGTTAGAACTGGAATTTGAACTTTGGCTCCACATTGATTCACCAAGCCACAGCCTCCCCTGTTGATTCAGCTGGTTCTCATGTGTTACCACCATGCCAACCACAAGGCCAAGAACCTCAAGAGCTTGTCCCAAAGCTATCACCTCCACCATTTTCCTCTTCCTGTTAACCCCACTACTATATGCTCACACCAACCTTACCCCCGTTCCCAGGTGGGAATAAGGTCAACATAACCTACATCTAGTGTTTATTTATTTATTTTGAGAGAGAGAGAACAAGAGTGTGAGTGGGGGAGGGCAGAGAGGGAGAGGGGCAGAGAGACAGGGAGACGGAATCCCAAGCAGGTTCCATACTGTCAGCACAGAGCCTGACGCGGGGCTCAAACCCACGAACCATGAGATCATGACCTGAGCCAAAACCGAGAGTCAGATGCTTAACTGACTGGAGCCACTCAGGTGCCCCATTCTACATCTAAATCCACTCCTATGGATGGGAAGTTATAGGACTGGGGTAGGGAGGAAACACAGCTTCTTTAACATCTTTTCCAGGAGATCGGGGAAGAGTCCACCACGTGGTGAATACACCCTCCTCTCCCTCATCTCCCATCCCCAAAGAAAGAACAAGAAACAGAAGGGGTGCAAGAGATACCACATAGCTCTGCAGATAGAATCAGGTTTCAAAAGGAAGAGGAAGCCAGCCTCCTAGAATGGAGACAAACTACCCAGGTTTGGAAACTGTCTTTACCACCGACAACTTAGTGACCCAGAACAAAGTCCTGAACCTCTGGGCTGCAGCTTCCTCATGGGACTTTGGGGATAAGAATAACCACTTCTTCTGAGGGCCCTGCTAAGGCGATATGCAGGGACACGCGCTTAAGCAGCAGCCTCGCACCGGACAGGTGGCAGACTTGAGGGGCCTCTCTGAGGCTGGCCGTGGTTGTGCCTGTACAGGACTTTTTATCCTGACAGCCACTGGCATCGCCACCCCTGACTGTGACACTGAGTTACCTTCCATCCGGCCCGCTGCCTGTCACACACTGGCCCCCGGGGACACATCACCCCCACAGGTCATTACTTCCACATCCGACCACACCTGCTCTAGGAGAAACCTAACCCTGTAATCGTGTTTATCATCCCTCTCACAGAAACAGAATAGCTCTTTAATCCCTGCAAGGCAGTTGGATAAATATTTAACCAAGTATTAGAGGAATTGGGAGGCAGCTCTGATTGATTGTACAAAGGGCAGTTGAAAAATCTTTGTTTGAGAGTTCTGAGAGCCTTTTCTGGCCAGTTTTGCCCTTAAATTGCAGAGTAAACAGTTGCAGGCTATGCTTGAAGAAGAACGGTTGAAAACAAACCTTATACAACAACTCCGACCCCAGGGATGTTCAGCCAGTTGTGGTTTGCATCCTGCTCTTCTATTTACTTGCTGGGTAATTGCAGACTGGTCACCCCACTTTTCTATGAGTCTGAGTCGATTTTATCATCGGTCCACAACAGAGTGATGCAGCATGTTTCTTGGGTGATGCCTGAGTCTGGGGCAACATATCTCAGCCTCAGTATTATTGGTATTTGAGGGGAGGCGAATTCTTTCTGTGTAGGACTGTCTGATGTCCTGCGGGATATTTAGCAGCGTCTGTGTTCTCGACCCAGTAGATGCAAGCAGCACCCACCTCCGGTGATGACAACTCTTCAGATGTTGCCACATGGGGCGGGGGGAGGGCAGGAGGGGAGCATGTGTACATGTGTGCGCGAGTGCACACGTGTGCAAAATTGCCCCCAGTAGAGAACCTCTGGTCTTGGCTGTAGATTTCAATGCATTTGTGCGTTCTGAGTGCTTAGCCCAGCTACAGGTGCATAGAAAGCACACTAGTAAAAGCAGGACCTCTCTACTGAGAGAAAGTAATAGTTGCCCACCCCATTGAGCTATTTAAAATGCATTAAAATTACTTTTCATCAAAGTAAGTGGCCCAAGAGGTTCTTACAAGTCGATAAATTATAGGTGTCCTGCAGAGTTCCAGCCTCGAGCAAGGTCATACTTAATCCAGCAAAGTTGATTATGGGATCAAGCCTGAACTTCTTGCCAGGTGCCTGCCTTAAGGAAACAGCTGCTCAGTGATGTGAGAGGAGGTCACAGCTGAGATCTGCTTCCCTAAAACTCTCACAAAATAACCAGGGTTAATGTTGGGCAAGGGGAGGAGGTAGAACCAGACTCAGTGACCTTCTCTGTGCTGAGTTGTATTAGATGCTTACACATGCCTAAAATCTTAATTCTAAAGTGTGCCGGGTGCAGATATTAATTCCTTTTCTAGATCAAGTACACTAGCCTGGATCAACCAGCTGGTGAGTGTTGGAGTCAGGGTTGAAAACTGGGTTTGCTTCTTTGACTCCAAGGTCTACGTTCCTCTGACTTTTCCAGACTGTCCAACAAGAATATATTAGACAAATGGGGCATTAAAAACACAGGCCCTAACTCGAGAAGATTTAGATGATGACCAGGAAATGTCAGCAATTTAGGGATGTTTCCTTCACCAACACTTCTCAGACACCAGTGTGTGTGTGTCTTGATTACCTGGAGATCTTATTAAAATGCAGAATTTGGGGCACCTGGGTGGCTCAGTGGGTTAATACTCTGACTTCAGTTCAGGTCATCTCAAGGTTTGTGAGTTCGAGCTCCGCATCAGGCTTCATGCTGACAGTGCAGAGCCTGCTTGGGACCTTCTCTCTCCCCTTCCCCCATTTGTGCCCAAGTGTGTGCGCGTGCTCTCTATCTCTCAAAATAATAAATAAATAAACTTTTAAAAAATGCAGAATTTGACTGAGTGACCCTAACTGGTCTAAGAGCCTGCATTTCAGAAACTAGTTCCTGAGTGGATGCTCCTGGTCCCTGGACAACTTTTTCAAATTTCACATGCATTAGAATCACCAGGAAGGCTACTTCAAAACAATGGCAGGAAATCAAAACTATAGTGAGACGGCATTTCATGCCCACTATGATGGCTATAAAAAACAAAACAAAATAAAAACCCAGAACCAACACTTGATGACAAGGAGGTGCCGACACCGGAACCCTCATGAGTTGCTGACGGGAATGTAAAATGGCCCGGCCTCTGTGGAAAACATTTGGTGGTTCCTTAACAAGTTTCACATAGAATTACATATGAGCCAGCAACTCCAGTCCTACGTATATACTAAAGAGAACAGGAAACAGGTGTTCAAACAAAAACTTGTACACGGATGTTCGTAGCATTCATTATTCATATTGGGAGAGGTGGAAACAACCCAAATGTTGTTGAAATGATAAGCAAAATGTCATCTATCCATACACTGGAATATTATTAATACATAAAAATGAATGAAGAACTGATACATGGTACAGAATGGATGAACCTTGAAAAGATTATGGGGACAGAAGCCAGACACAAAAGGCCATGTATTGGATGATCCTATTTATCTGAAATGCTCCGAAGAGGCAAATCCAGAAAGATGGAAAGCATATTAGCATTGGGGCCGGGGGGGGGGGGGGGGGTGAGGAGGAGGAAAGGGAATGAGAGGGGACAACTTAAGGGATGGAGGGGGCTTGCTTTGGGTGTGATGCAAATGGTATGGAGCTAGACAGCAGTGATGCTTACATGATATTGTGAATGTACTAAATGCCACTGAATTGTATACCTTAAAACGGCTAAATGGTGAATTTTAGGTTGTATGTATTTTACCACAATAAGGAAGAAAATTCTGTGCCCACCCCCAAGATTTCTGATTCAATAGCCCTAGCTCGAGTGGGATCTGAGGATTTGTCCTTCTAAAGATTCTCAGCGGCGGTTGGTTCCCAACCACACTTGGAGTGACAACGTCCCAGACTTTGATACTCAAATAGTTTGTCACATCCCCGGAGACTGTCAGATTACAAGGGAGCCACCAGATACTATTAGTGTCAAATTTCTGCTAACCAGGCCTCAAGGAGATTAGCAAACCTGCCTCCCCTGGGACCATGTGCCTGGTCTGTGTTTCCAGCTTGAAAGAACTCAATAAAGGAATGGAGTTTGTTGCCTGAGTTGACTCCAGATCACCTTGGAGGAGGGAGACCCTGGCTGGGAGTCCTCATTACATTCTCCTGAGAAAAGGTCAAGTGAGTTCTGTTTTAGGAAGGTATTAGAGAATGAGATAGTTTGTGTGAGCATGGGACCCCAGACCCCTGTTCTTTAACAAAGAACAAAAATTCAACAAAGCGAATTTCAAAGGCCTAAGTAGCTCTATTAACTGATTCATGAATTAGGGGGAACCCTATCTATCATGTAAAGGGGAGCTCTGAGGAGTTGCATAAAACGGAAGGTTTTTATAGGAAGGAGGGTGGGGTATGGAGATTATTAGCAAAAGAAAAGAAAGGATTGCCTCTGGTAAATTCACTTTCCCTAAGGGGTTAGAGGGTCTTATCATGACTTCATCTTCCTTTGGGGGTGGTGGGGAGGGTATGTGACAGATTACCTCACTGGTGCTGATGAGAAAGGAAGTTGAAACTACAGTTGTTTTAGGTATTAAGCCTCCTGTTGGGGATGTGGCCTAGCATAAGCGACTTCATTTGGGGCCTATGGTTTTTTTTTTTGACGCCGTATAAAGGAGTGTCATCCTCGGGGCGCCTGGGTGGCTCAGTCGGTTAAGCGTCCGACTTTGGCTCAGGTCATGATCTCGTGGTTCGTGAGTTCAAGCCCCGCGTCGGGCTCTGTGCTGATAGCTCGGGGCCTGGAGCCTGTTTCAGATTCTGTGTCTCCCTCTCTCTCTCTGACCCTCCCCCGTTCATGCTCTGTCTCAAAAATAAATAAACGTTAAAAAAAATTAAAAAAATAAATAAATAAAGGAGTGTCATCCTATACCCAGTTCTACTGTGGATTGTCCTATAATTCAACTTAATTCTGACAATATCTACCTGGAAAGAACATCAGATCCCAAAGGTTAAGGGCTCAGTCCTGTGAGACTGTCCCCCCACCCCCACCCCCACTTCAGATGCCAGATTGTCACCTGTGCCTCTGGACCCGCCAGCTGTAGAAGAGAGGTTCCAACGACCTTCTCCTTGGGTTCAATTAATTTGCTAGGGCTGCTCACAGAACGCAGGAAACCTGCTTACTTACTAGATTACCAGTTTATTACACAGAACATTAAAGGCTATGCATCACCAGTTAGATGAAGAGATACATAGGACACAGCATAGGAAAAGGCCAGGGAGCCTCCATGCTCTCTGAATCTGTGTGTTATGTGTTCACCACCTGGAAGCTTTCCAAACCTCCTCCTTTTGGGTGTTTATGGAGGCTTCATTACCTAGGCACAATTAATTAAGTTTTCTGGCCATCAGTCTCCAGCCCCTACCTAGCCCGGTAGCTGGGGGATTGGGAAAGGACGGAAGGTTCTGCCCCTCTAATGGAGCTGTTGGTTCCTTCAGCAACCAGTCCCCACCTTTAGGCAAGCTCCTGTCACCTCATTAACATAACAAGACACTTTTGCTGCTGTCATCACTTAGGAAATTCCAAGCATTTTAGGAGCTGTGTGCTAGAAATGGGTCAAAGACCATATACATCTCTTATTATAAATCACAATATGACTTCCTTCCTATACAGCCTCAGGCTGAAAGGTTGCGATATTTCTGCCTGCTGCTGTCACTTGTAAAACCCTTTGTCTCCCATAATTCCTACGTACCCACTATATGCTAGTGTTTGGTAGAAAAGAGAGGATCTCCCTGTGTTGATCCAGGGGCACTGAAGAGTTTTTGAGGTCCTGTGTGACCTCAGAGGACATCAAGGCCATTTGGCTGGTAGAACCTCAGGAAATGTTACGAACTTATTGTGTATGCCACACCAAGAGAGGCAGGAAGGGTCCCTCTCTGAGGACACTTGGAAGAGAGAGAAGGTCTCTAGAATTCTGTAGACTCTAAAATTGTAATTTGAAGTCTCCCTTGGTTTTAGTCCATGACCAACAGTATCAACAGTATGAATGCTGAGTTTATTCACCTGTCAGGTAACAAAGTCATTGAATATTTCCCTGAGACAAACTGGGTAGAGGAACATGGAATCTTCTGGAGGGGGATGGGATGCTAGAGTCACGGTGGCTACACTAAGGATAGAAATTTTGCAGTTAGGAAGGGGGAAGGAGTCCATAGGTCTGTATGTGGTTGGTTAAAGTAAGTCCCGTTGTTGACCGGGTATTAAGTCACCCCAGGTACTGAATCATTTATTAGAATTGGCTACTTAGAATCTGTTGTGGGGAAACCTAACATTCAACGTTAATGTGTCCTAAGCAAGTGCTGCACTGAGGGCAAAGTTTTACTTTCACATTACCCACATCTGTGAGGGGGGTTATGTGTGGGATGGGGTGGGAAAGAGGTATATTGTCACTTTAAATTTGGTTGCAACCTTGGCAGATGTTTCCAAAGCTCTAGCTTGTTCAGGAGGCTTTTCTCATTTTTTTAAGATTTCACATAGGCTAGGCCTTATTTTCTTGGCCTCCAATGCCAAACTTCAAAAAACTTAAATTTTTAGTTTCAGTTACAAAACTTTAGAAGACTTTATGGGCCGTTGTACAGCCAAAGACCTACTTGGGAGGTAAGTAAGGCTCCCTTGTTAAGCATGTCTTAAAGGGAGTTTGTATTTTGTAACTTTCACTTGGAAAGGATTATAGATTCACAGAAAGTTGCAAGGAAGTGTACAAACAAGTCCTGTTTACCTCCCTAATAACATCTTGCATAGCAATAGTAAAATATCAAAGCCATGTGGGGCACCTGGGTGGCTCAGTCGGTGGAGCATCCGACTTCGGCTCAGGTCATGATCTCGTGGTTCGTGAGTTTGGGCCCCACGTCAGGCTCTGTGCTGACAGCTCAGAGCCTGGAGCCTGCTTCGGATTCTGTGTCCCCTTCTCTCTCCGCCCCACCCCTGCTTGTGCTCTCTCTCTCTCTTTCAAAAATGAATAAACATTAAAAAAAATTAAAAAAATATCGAAGCCATGTAATGGACATTACTACGATGCACAGAATTACTGAGATTTCACCAGTTATATCTGCATTCGTTTATGTGTGTGCTCATAGGTCTGTGCAGATGTATCACATATATAGCTTCCTGTAACTCCTAACGCAATCAAGATACAGAACTGTTCCATCACCATAGGATCTCCCAAGATAACCCTCTATGGCCACATCCACTCTCTCACTCCCATTCCCAACCCTGACAACCATGAATCTGCTCTCCTCCATCTCTATCACTTTATTTCAAGAATATTACATAAATGAAACCATTCAATATGCGAACTTGTGAGACTGGCTTTCACTCAACGTAACTTGAAAGGAATATATTTTGACCGAGGTTTATACAGCTCACAAAAACTGCCTTCATCCAGCATAGCATTACAAAATTTCTTTAATTTCAGTTCCGAAACACAACATATCCCACCCCTCTGACATCTGTGAGATATAGATCAGGGATAAACACTGCCAGGTCCTTATCCATCTTCTGAGATCATATGTGAGCCTTCTATAGCCAAAACAGAAATCATAGGGTGTTTTTTCCCCCCAGATTGCAAGCTGTTCTTAGCATTTACATGTCCAGAGGACATGGAAAATTTTCAGAGATGTTCTTTAGAAGTGTTTAACAACCCTGTCTGCATATTAGAATCACCTGGGGGAGCTTTAAAACATTCCAGAGCCTGTGAACCACAAACCAATTAAATCACATGGGAGTGGGGACAGGAATAGATTTTTTTTTAAAGCTCCCCAGGCAATTCTAACTGGCTACCAAGTATGAAAACTGTTCTAAAACAATTAGCTGCAAGAGACAGAGGTGCTCAAAACTTGGGGTCGTGGAAGTAAATCAGATTCACCTGTGTAATTGGGGAACACCACAAAAGCTTAGGCTTTTTCCTCCTTGATGGACCTTGACCTCAGGGTGCTTCATTAGCTCCCGAGGTGATTCTGATGCTCCCCAAAGTCTGAGAACCACTGACTCAGAGCACTGTCCTCACACTAAAATCACCTGCAGTGTTTTATTTAAATACTGATGGATGTTCAGATCCCACAGCCAGAATGTTTGTATTTCATTGCTCTAGAGTACAGCCTGGGCATTCCTTTTTGTTTTATTATGTTTTAATGTTCCCAAGGTGATTCTACTATGCCTACTGAGTTATGGAATTAAAAAAACAAAATTTAAAAACGAACACAAAGTGTATATTCGTCTCTCTGGTTTCATTTAATGTCAGCTGGTGGATGAGTATGTGAATTTCCAAGACGTAGCTCCTTGGAATTACATCAGTTCTCTGCATGGTCATTAAGGCTGTAGCCCACATATACACCCAGGGTTGCACATCCCTTACCAGCTCTCCCGTACCCCGTACCCCGGTGGATAAGCCCTCTACTTTGGAAGTCAAGTTTCCTCTGTAGAAATGGAAATAAACTTACCAAGTTCGTGACAACCTCTTGCCTTGCTGCCTTCTGGCAATAGGATTTTCACCTGAGGAGAGAAAACCAGAAATTAAGAATCTAACTGGGCAACGGGTGCCTGGGTGGCTCAGTCAGTTAAGCGTCCAACTTAGGCTCAGGTCACTGTCTTGAGGTTCGTGAGTTTGAACCCCGCATTGGGCTCTGTGCTGACAGCTCGGAGCCTGGAACCTGCTTTGGATTCTGTGTCTCCCTCTCTCTCTCTTTCTCTCTCTCTGTCCCTTCCCCACTCGTACTCTGTGTGCCTCTCTAAAAAATAAACAAACATGAAACAAATTACAAAAATCTAACTGGGCAGGCAATGAAGGGGTGCATAAGGCCAGGAAGGGAGACCCTGTGTGGCTCTTGCACAGCAAGCTTTGCACATCTCCACTTACTTCATCTGATGCCCCCAGGAATCTCAGGTACTGATTTGAAACATTAACAGCAGGGTTGCATCTATGAGTTGAGCCTTCCAGGACTGCCATTTGGTAGGTCAGAAATGGTCTAACAATGTCAATTTCACAGAGTGCAACACCATACAAAACACAATGTGTCTTAACTCTTTGGTCCAAGTGTGTTTTCTGTTTAGGTTGATAACAGGGGATGTGACGAATTCTTACCACCTGTCATGCCGTCCGTTACACAGTGCATCTCTATGATCGCACCTATTCAGAAATATGTGACCAAGACCCTAATGTAACAGTTCAAGGTTTAGTAGTCGAAAAAAAAATAATCACTTGGATTGGTTTTATTTTTTTTTATTTATTTATTTATTTATTGATTTATTTTTAAGTAGGCTCCATGCCCAATGTGGGGCTCGAACTCAAGAGTCTCATGCCCTCCTGACGGAGCCAGCCAGTCTGGTTAGCAAGCAAGTCTAGGGTGGGTCCTAGGAACCCACTAAATAAGTGATGAAGGAGCCAGAGGCAATCTGATAGCAAAGCACAAGCTAACACCCCACAAGCGACCCTCCCCCCACCAGGAGGGATCTGTGTGACATTCCTCAGGCACTCCTGGCTGCCCAAGAGCAAAGGACAGGGAAAAACAAGCGGTTAAATGATAGAGATCACAGTCTTGCAAGACAAGAGTCTTCATTGCTTTGCAACTGTCTTAATGAGTTACAAGAAAAAAAGGCAATCTCTAGAAATCTATAGAGTCAATTTCCTGGAGCCCTAACATCACCCTCCCCTCCACTGGCGTGGGGAGTAAAGAAGAAAATGTAGGTAAAATTAAATTTCCTTACAACCTGGAGCCCACTGACAAATATTCGAGATAGGCAGAGTAAAACATTCCTCCAAGAAACTCCCAACTGTCTTAATGTTAATGCCTTACTAAGGGAAAAATAACTTTAGCTCTACAATTCGCAAGGCCTCCAGTATCTTAAGAGTCCTCTTTATCATATGAAATTCCTTTTGGAAACCTCCCTTTTCCTTTATGCCCCCCTGCCCAGCTCCATAGTATATAATCAGTCACTCTTCACAACCCCAGTGTAGCTCTTTCTGCCTGCCCATAGCTCCTGTCTCCATGCTTTAATAAAATCACCTTTTTGCACCAAAGACATCTCAAGAATTCTTTCTTGGCCTTCTGCTCAGGACCCCCACCAGCACTCCAAAACCACATCACAAGTACTGTGGGAGATCCTGAAACAGGTGCACTTACTAATCTATGAAACACCAAACAAATGGAGCCTTTTGGGCTGTTGAGATAATTGTGAAAACCTTGAGTAGCACTCTTGTATGGAGCTCACTTTGTGCCCGGCACTATTCTAATATATTGATATAGTCAACCTTCACAACAGCTCTATGATACATATACTATCATTATTATTAATTTACAGATTAAAAGACAGAGGTACATAAACATAAAGGGTGCTTGCGTGGTTCAGTTGGGTCGAACTTTCAGTTTCTGCTCAGGTCATCATCTCGCAGTTTAGTAAGCTTGAGCCCTGCATCGAATTCTGTGCAGACAGTATGGACCATGCTTGGGATTCTCTCTCTCCCTCTCTCTCTGCCCCTTCTGTAGTCAAGCTGTTTCTGTATCTCTCAAAATAAATAAATAAACTTTAAAATTAAAAAAAAAAAGAGGTAAATAAACATAAAATTTTATGTACCTAATTTTAATAGATTTTACTAATCAATGACAGAGCTGGGATTTGAACCTAGGCAGTGTTGGCTCAAAGATCAGCTCTTCACCGCTCCCCTCTGCTAACTGGCCTCGAAGCTGGCCAAGCTCCCCTCATCTATAAAATTGTGGAGAAGTGAGGATGGTCTAGCCCTGCAAACTGGGTTGCAAACTAGAACAAGTTGCTTTAACTGACCTTTCTCGCCAGTAAATGGAAACGTTGGATCTGGAATTCTTAAAATTTTGTGAAACTAGAAATCACTTTTAAAAAGCATCAGCCGGTTATCTGAAGCAAGACAGGAACCTAAGTTTAATGTTTGATGCCAGATGCTGGATGGAAATTTCATCACTTAAGCCTTAGGATTCTTTCTTTCTTTCTTTTTTTCTTTTTCTTTCTTTCTTTCTTTCTTTCTTTCTTTCTTTCTTTCTTTCTTTCTTTCTTTCTTTCTTTCAATTTTTCTTTAAAATTTATTTATTTTAGAGAGACAGAGAGAGACTGAGCATAAGCAGGGGAGGGCCAAAGGGGGGGGTGGAGACACAGAATACGAAGCAGGCTCCAGGCTCTGAGCTGTCAGCACAGGGCCCGACGCGGGGCTCAAATCCACAGACCATGAGATCATGACCTGCCCGAAGTCGGAAGCTTAACCAATTGAGCCACTCAGGTGCCCGTATTTATTTGTTTTTAATGTTCATTTACTATATTTTGAGAGAGAGAGAGAGAGAGTATGAGTGGGGGAGAAGCAGAGAGAGAGAAAGGAGGAGAGAGAGAGAAAGAATTCCAAACAGGCTTCATGCTCAGTCCGACTTGGGCCTCGATCTCACAACTGTGAGACTGTGACCTGAACGGAAATCAAGAGTCAGATGCTTAACCAACTGAGCCATACAGCTGCCCAGGATAAGTGACAGGGATGAACTTCACAGTAGCTAAAACAGAAGAGGGAAAAGGAATTTATTAGTTTACCAACTGACTAGATAGAACTAAGTTCTAAGATGGGATCATCCTAACCCTCCCCCATCTCCACTCCTTATTTCCCTCAACACCCCCACTTCCAACTCCTGCTCCCCCCCTTCTTGCTCTGGTTTCCTTTGCTTACCTTCTCTGATGTGGTAGCAAAAGTGGCCTGGGGGTTCAAGTTTTCTACCATTGCATACTTACGTAGCCAGGAATAAACAATAAGGCCATCTCCCTTCTGCCATCTACATCAGGACTCTGGCTCAACTGAGGTCACATGCTCAGCCCCAACCCAATCTCCAAGTCCAGGGAATGGGGTATTGGGACTGCCCAGTCTGCCCCTTTCAATAAGAAGGACAAAACCATTGATCGATAGCCTTCCTACAAAAGCAGGGAGGTAAGGATGAGTATTTCCCAAAAGGGAATTATGTGATCCAGACCAAAGCTTTAATAATCATGTAAGAATAAGGACGATAATTGGCATGAACTATTCTAGGTATCTCTACCTCAATGCCTATGCTCTCCCCATCTCCCCACTTCCCAGTTTTTTTGAGATATAATTGACATATAACATTGTACTAGTTTAAGGTGCACAATATCCTGATCTGATACATGTATATATTGCAAAATGATTACCACAAAAGGTTAGTTACCATCCATCACCTCACAGAGATACCATTTTTTTTCTTGTGATAAGAACTTTCAAGATTTACTCTCTTAGCAAATTTTCAAATATACAATACACTATCATTAACTGTCGTCACTATGCTGTACATTACATCCCTGGAACTTATTTATGTTGTAACTAGAAGTTTGTACATTTTGACTGCCTTCACCCATTTCACCCCCACCCTCCACCTCTGGTAACCACCAACCTGTTCCCTATATCTATGAGTCTGGTTTTTGTAGATTCTACCTAAAAGGGAGATTACATACTATCTCTTTTTTCTTTCTGATTTATTTCACTTAGCATAATGCCCTCAAAGCCCTCAAGATCCTCAAGGTCTATCCATGTTGTTGCAAATGGCAGGATTTCCTTCCTTTTTAATGGTTGAATAATATTCTATTGCACATATGTACTACGTTTTCTTTATCCATTCATCCTTCAATGGACACCTAGATTGTTTCCATGTCTTGGGCATTGTAAATAATGCTACAATAAACACAGGGGTGCAGATGCTGTGCTCTTTTTTAATTGAAATTTTTATGGAGATTATCATAGATTTAGCCAAAGTTTTAAGAAGGAATAGAGAGAGATCTTATGTACCTTTGACCTGGGTATATATGGTTAAATTTTTCGTAACTATAGTACAACATTATAAGTAGTATACTGATAATGATAACTTACCAGTTTTATGCAGATTTGCCCAATTATATCTGTACTTATATGTATTCATTTCCATACATTTTATCATCTCATTTTCCTTTTTTTAAAATGTGTTTTTAAATTTATTGTTGAAAGTGAGAGAGAGACAGACAGACAGAACGTGATTGGGGGAGAGGCAGAGACAGAGGGAGACACAGAATCTGAAGCGGGCTCCAAGCTGTCAGTACAAACACCAACACAGGACTCGAACCCATGAACTGCAAGATCATGACCTGAGCTGAAGTTGGATGCTTAACCGACGGAGCCACCCAGGCACCCCTCATTTTCCTTTTAATTGCATTGTATGACTTTCACATCATGGGTAGACAATCAAATTCAAGGCATGGTTTCATTAAATGACTAGAAATGGCCAATGTCTCTACTGAGATTGCTCTTTAACAAACCAGATCACGGTCATCGCAGTCATGTTTTCCCTGTGGGCAGAAATGAGCTCAGTGTTTTATAGTGGTCTGGGAAGAGGTAGCTGAAAACCTATCAGACAACAGTTTGTTCTACCTACTACATATCATAAGGTGATGACTTAAGTATCTCTTAATAAATGATCTTCAATAAATGTTAGATGTGAGCATGAGCCATATTTTGTGGTCTCTGATACACTGAAAACTTTAACTTTTGGATAGAGGTAGGAATCAGGCCAAGAGGACTCAGGGCTAGGAAGATATTCTCCCATGGATGGAACAGGCCTGACCAGAGGAATAAGAGACTTTGGCAGGGAAGAGGAATCATTTGCAAAGTTCTGAAGTCAGAAGAACAAAGACAAGCACATGTGGAAAACTGGACCCATGTTTGGTTTGGTGAGAAATCACCAAAGGCTGGGAAAGCTGGTAGGACAGGGATGCCTGGAAAGGTAAGAGCAGGAAACGATGGAGGTCCTCCACCCATCCATAGATAGTTGTGCAAGTGTCCTGGGGGATTTAGGCAGAGAAAAATACCCATGAAGTCATCTTTGACATTTGCTGACATGTCTATGGTCTCTGGAAGCCAGGTGGTGGTGTTTTCCTCCTCCCTCCATTCCTTCCTTCTTTCCTTCTTTCCTTCCTTCCTTCTTTCCTCCCTCCCTTCCTTCCTCCCTTCCTCCCTTCCTCCCTCCCTCCCTTCCTTCCTTCCTTCCTTCCTTCCTTCCTTCCTTCCTTCCTTCCTTCTTCCTTCCTTCCTTCCTCCTCCATCCCTTGCTTCCTTCTTTCCTCCCTCCCTTCCTTCCTTCCTTCCTTCCTTCCTTCCTTCCTTCATTCCTTCTTCCTTCCTTCCTTCCTTCCTTCCTTCCTTCCTTCCTTCCTTCCTTTCTCCTTCCCTCCCTCCCTCTTTCCCTTCCCTACCCTTAAAAAATTGAGATATAATTGACATACAACAAACCGTTCATATTTAAAGTACATAATTTGATAAATTTAGACATATGTATGCACCCAGGAAACCATCACCACAATCAAGATGGTAAACATGTCCTTCATCCCCGAAAGTTTCCATGTCCCCCTTTCTAATCCTTCCCCCACCTGCTGCAGGTCACCACTGATCTATCTGTATCACTATAGATTGGTTTGCATTTTCTAGAATTTTAAATATATGAATCATACAGCACGCACTGGTTTTTGTCTGGCTCTTTCATTCACCATAATTATTTTGAGACTCAACCATGCTGTTGTGTCTATCAACATTCCATTTTTAAGACTTTATTTTTGGGGTGCTTGGGTGACTCATGTGGTTAAACGTCCAACTCTCCATTTCGGATCAGGTCATCATCTCAGCGTTGTGAAATTGAGACCCACGCTCAATGTGGAACCTGCTTAATATTCTCTCCCTCTCTTTCTCTCTGTCTCTCTCTCTCCCTCTGCCCCTCCCCACTCTCTCTATTTGAAAAACAGTACTTTTAAGTAATCTCTACACCCAACACGGGGCTCAAACTCACAACCCTGAGATCAATAGCCCCATTCTCCACTGACTGAGCCAGCCAAGCACCTCTCAAGTTCATTCCTTTTAAGGCACTTAAAAAAAATTGTTTAAATGTTAATTTATTTTTGAGAGAGAGTGGGGAAGGGGGTGGGGGAGAGAGAGGGAGAGAGAGAGAATCCCAAGCATGCTCCACACCCATGAACTGTGAGATCATGACCTGAGTCGAAATCAAGAGTCAGATGCTTAACTGACTGGGCCACCCAGGCGCCCCCCTCGCAATGAACCCTGTAATGGCTGAGTGGTATTCCACTGTGTGGCTACATCCGAGCTTGCTTAGCCATTTGTCCAGGGCTTGCTTTATTGACCAGGGAAACCTTTGCCAAAGCTGAGAGCCCTAATGTCCAGCCACCCTGGGTTCCCCATGAGGTCCCCTCAGTGCTATGCTCACTCACCGTCTTCACCCCTTCCCACTCTCAGCGTCCTCCAGGTAACGAATGCCAGGAACACATCTGCATTCCTTTTCCAAGGCTGCTGTAACAATTGCAGATGGCTTACAACCAAAGGAACTTGTTCTGCCACGTTCTGGAGCCCAGAAGTCTGAAAGGAAGGTGTTGGCGGGGCCTCCTCCCTCTGAAGGCTCTAGGGGAGGATGCCTTTGTGACTCTCCTAGCTTGTGGGGGCTCCAGGCATTCCTTGGCTTGTGGCCGTATCACTTCAATCTCCGCCTCCATCTCCACATGGTCTGCTCCCCTGTTTTCCTGTGTCTCCTCCTTTTCTGTCTCTTACAAGAAAAGCTATTCTTGAATTTAGGGCCTATCCTGATCCAGGATGGTCTCGTTTTGAGATCTGCACTTTAATTACACCTGCAGAGACCTTTATTCCAATTAGGGTCACTCCACTTCTCTGGCTTCCTTTCCTTCTGCTTTCCATAGCTCCTCCTGAACATCGGGTCCGATGATAGACCCAGTTTCAGGCTGTTTTCCCCAGCTTCTGAGCTAAGTGTGATCAGGTGCCATGAAGAGCATCTACCCAGCCCTAGAGTAAGCCCTTTCTCACTCCCTCATACAGAAATGTCCCATTGTTCCCCATGGTGTGCATTACCCTTTGTTGTGACAAGTATTAGACCCACTTTGTTCAACTACAGGTGCTGGAATGGGCTGACCAGTGCCCCTTCCCCAGGTATGTCCACCTGGAACCTCAGAATGGAGGTTGGCCAACCTGGAAGGTCAGAGGCTGGGACAGATCCTCTTTAACCCACCTGAATCACATTTAGCTTAGACGTTGGGACAGACTACCCTTTATATGGCTTGTCATTGGACTGTGATGGAGCAGCCAGGGAAGCAGAAGCAAAGGAAGCCAGAGGGCAGTTGTGACCAAGAATATGCACTCATCTGGGTACAGAGGGCCCTTGTCTGCTGTGGCCACCACACATACAGGTTCCTGGCATGCAGTAGGTCCTGTTTAAATACTTAGTGGATGAACAGATAAGAACCTCAGACCTAATTTTTTTTCTTTCTCATTACTCCTGCAGGAGGGGTCCCAATAGAGAAGCTGGCAGCCTATAGCTCATCCAAGGCAGCTCTGACCATGTTTTCAGCAGTCATGAGACAAGAGCTTTCCAAATGGGGAGTTAAAGTCTCTGTCATCCAGCCTGGAGGCTTCAAAACAAGTAAGTGTCTCAGTTCAGGGGCCCCTCAGCGTTCATCCGGGACAGGATTCTGAGGGTCCTTTGTTCTGACAGAGCTCAAACCAAACTCCTCAGTGGTTGGCCAAAGAGGAGTTGGGATAGATGGGCCTCTTTTAATAATAAAAGGGCAGGGGCGCCTGGGTGGCTCAGTCTGTTAAGTGACCGACTTCGGCTCAGGGCATGATCTCACGGTCTGTGAGTTCGAGCCCCGCGTCGGGCTCTGTGCTGACAGCTCAGAGCCTGGAGCCCGTTTCAGATTCTGTGTCTCCCTCTCTCTCTGACCCTCCCCCATTCATGCTCTGTCTCTCTCTGTCTCAAAAATAAATAAACGTTAAAAAAAAATAAAAAAATAATAATAATAAAAGGGCAGGGTGCCCGGGGGGAGGGGGGGGCTCAGTCGGTTGGGTTTCTGACTTTGGCTCAGGTCATGGTCTCATAATTCGTGAGTTCAAGCCCCCGCATTGGGCTCTGTGCTGACAGCTCAGAGCCTGGGGCCTGCTTCAGAGTCTGTGTCTTTCTCCCCCATTCACACTCTGTCACTCTCTGTCTCAAAAATAAAAATAAACATTAAAAAAAATAATAAAAGGGCAAGTGCCAGGTTCTTCAGCGTACAGTTGTTCCCCTGCATCAGTTCCACAAAGGAATTTAGTTTTGATGTCATATAGTTTTCTTTTTTTAAAATTTTTAAATGTTTTTATTCATTTTTGAGAGAGAGAGAGAGAGAGAGAGACAGAGCATGAGTGGGGGAGGGGCAGAGAGAGAGGGAGAACAGAATCGGAAGCAGACTCCAGGCTCTGAGCCATCAGCACAGACCCCGACGCAGGGCTTGAACTCATGGACCACAAGAACATGACCTGAGCTGACATCAGGTGCTTAATTGACTGAGCCCCCCAGGAGCCCCTTTAAAGATTTTATTTCTAAATGATCTCTACACCCAATGCGGGGCTCAAACTTTCAACCTCTGAGACCAAGAGTTACATGCTGTACAGACTGAGCCAGCCCGGTGCTCCTTATTTTTATTTTTAAAATTAATTCATTTTTTTAAGATTAAAAAAAAATTTTTTAAGTAATCTCGACACCCAATGTGGGGCTCAAACTCACAACCCTGAGCCCAAGAGTCGCATGCTCCACTGACTGAGCCAACCACGCACCCCACCCCACACTCATTTTTTTTAATTGAGAAATATATACACACAGAGTTTAACAAATTACTTTAAAAACTCATGCACTTAACAGCCAGATCAAAAAATAAAGCATTGCCAGCGCCCAGAAGTGCCCATGTGATCTCCGTCCAGTCCTAGTCTTCCCCATCCTCAACATATAATCACTTTCTTATTTTTTGTAGCAATTGTTCATTTGCTTCTCTTTGCAGTGTTACATACATGCATGCATCACAAACAATAGGATTTGGCTTTACTGGTTATGGAACTTTGAATGGAATCAGCATGTATGTATTCTCGTGTCTGCTTTTCTCACTCAACATTGCTTTCACGGTTCATCTGCGTGGTTTGTACCTGCAGCTCACTCATTTTCAGTACTCTGTGAACATGCCACGATTTTTCTATCACTGACGGGATATTTGGGTCACCTTGGGACAATTATGAACAATTCAGCTATGAACCCTTTGGCACGTGACACTTTCGGTGCTGTACATGTATGTGATTTTTCCAGGGTCACATTCCCAGGAGTGGAATGACTAGTTCATGGGGTTTAATCGTCTTCAGCTTTCGTGGATAATACAAAACCATTTTTAAAAATATTATTCCAGGGGTGCCTGGCTCAGTTGGTTGAGGATCCAACTCTTGTTTTCAGCTCAGGTTCATGATCTCAGGGTCATGAGATCAAGCCCCATGTTGGGCTCTGCACTGAGCACGGAGCCTGCTTAAGATTCTCTCTCTGTCTCTTTCTCTCTCTCTTGCTCTCTCTCTCTCTCTCTGCCTCTCTCCCCTGCTCATGCTCTCTAAAACAAACAAACAAAACAACAAACAACAATAATAATAGTAATAAAATAAAATAAATATTAAAAAAATATTGTTCTAGAGGCACCTGACTAGCTCATTCAGAAGAGTATGTGACTTTTGATCTCGGGGTCTTGAGTTTGAGTCCCATGTTGGGTGTAGAGATTACTTAAATAAACAAAACTTTAAAAATTTTTTAAAAAATATTGTTCCAATTTATACTCCTGTCCTTCCCATATAGGTCCTAATCTGTATGACAGCCCTGAGCGGTATGCTTAATTGACATCATTTGGCAGGTGTGTGGGGTGGGTGATAAATACATGTGGGTATGCGACACACTTTGGTGATTGGCAATCTGAAAGCAGATCTCTAGGTGCAGTGCTCAGTCCTCTCTTTCTATGAGGCTGCCCTCAGTCTAAAGGTGATCCTGATGGGCTCTCTCAAGGCAAGAGGCCAGACAGTGGAAGGCTGAGGACTCAAGTTTGGAGAAGGATGCTCAAAGCTGGGGTGGGGTGGAGGGTGGGGGGCACAAGAAGAGGAATCTTCAGAGAGAAAAAGAGCTTCTGAAGACATTCAAGGAGACATACCATATTTTTTAGTTCCTGCAATAGAAATAGCTAAGATTCCATGACTAGCAGGTTTTAAGCACTTTACATACACAATTTCACTTAATCCTCACCTAGGAGGTAGGCATTGTAATGATGTGGTTTGAAGTGTTGGGGTTCAGAACCAAAGGTCATGAAAGAATTCTGAAAAAGAAAGTTTTCATTGCAAAAAGGTGGTCTTATTAAAGCACGGGATCTGTGGGCAGAAAGAGCTGTCTCGGGTTGTGAGGAATGACTGATTATATACTTCGAAGTTAGGGAGGTAAGGACAAAGGAAGTATCCAAAAGGATTTTCATTTGTTAAAGACTTATAGGATCCTGGAGATCTGACTATCGTCAAGCTAAGGTTGCTTTTGGCTTCTAGCCAAGTATTAACATTAAGATGGAGACTTCCAGGAGGAATGGGATACTCTGCCTGCCTAAAGTATTTTATTTGTCAATGGGCTGCAGGTTAGAAGGCAACTTAATTTTATGTACATTTCTTTTGCCTTGTTTTCCACATCATTCCCCCCTGAACAATTTTGACCCTTAAATCTTTAAGGTTGTTGAGGGTGGAAGGTCTTACCTTCTGTAACTTCTTCCTGCTGAGTAGGGGCATAGAGATGTCCCTTCCTATGGGTCAACATTGGTCAGGTGGAGAATTTCTATATAGGAGTTACCAAAGGCCAAGGTAGCCAATCCAAGGTAGACAACATATATAAACCTCCTTGAGTAGAAAGGATCATTTATCAGCTGGAAGTTACGTCCGTGAAGGAGTCTTGGCACCAGGCAGGGAGACATCAGAGAAGACAAGAAAATAAGGTTAATATTATTTGGAGAAAGGGAAGCCTGAATAAAAGGCTTTTGATAGTTGCCCAAAATGTTCCTCTAGTCCAGGAGTTTAACCAATCACTAAAGGAAAGAGACCGATAGTTTAATGTGCCAATTTGAGTATTTATAGCTTTTAGCAATCCTGCTACATGCTTGTGATATCTGGAATATATGTACAACATTCTGTTTTTATGATAGCACATGTTCCAGCCTGTGCAGTAGTTAAAATATCTAATGCCATTTGGAGAGTCATTTACGGCCTTAATTGTGTAGCAAGTGGCATTAGCCATCACCTGCTGTTTTGTTTAGCAAGCAGTCAGGTAATTAATAAGAGGCACCTTTATGGAAACAAAAGAAAAATATAAGTTAATGGGTAGAGCAAATTATAAACCCAGTGTCTGAGTCCTGAGTGCTGCCAGGGAGAAGATTTTTAGATGTCAAGCTCTAAACATCCTCAGATAGAGTGGAAACAGGTGGCTGAATAGTATGGGTTTTTCTGGTTTGTAATTCAAATGTCTCTGCTGATCCTTTTGAATGGCCCATATAAATGGGGGAAAGGAAAATGAGAAAGAAATGTACAACCATCATTTTCATTTAAAGAGAAGTCTGAAGTCTTCCACAGGTTCACAAGAATAAGAAGGCACCCTTAGCTGGCACACTGGATTCCTATGAGGAATGTAGAGGGTTGTTGTTGTTGTTGTTTATTTTATTTTAGAGAGAGAGCACAAATTGGGGAGAGAGGCAGAGGGAGAAAGATGGAGTCTTGAGCAGGCTTCATGCTCAACTTAGAGCCTGATGTGGGACATGATCCCTTGACCCCGGAATCATGATATGAACCGAAATCAAGAGTTGGATGTTCAACCAACTGGCTGAGCCACCCAAATGCCCCAGGCAGATACAGATTTAATTTTTGAGTCCACGAGGAATGTCCTTCTAATTTTATGGCTGTGGGAGTATGACCCAGTAGGGGCCTTTTCATTTCAGAATTAAATCTCCTGCTGTATTAGACTTTCAATTCTTTAAATAAACCTTGTCTCCTGGGTTTATATGTGGGTTGCTAGTAACTGTCGGATCAGGTTTAGGGAGGATATAGTTTGCATATTCATTTAAAGAGATTTATGAATTAAAACCTGGCCTCAAGTAAATAATTTCAATTTTTTTTAACATTTATTTATTTTTGAGAGACATAGAGACAGAGCACAAGTGGGAGAGGGGCAGAGAGAGGGAAACACAGAATCCAAAGCAGGCTCTAGGCTCTGAGCTGTCAGCACAGAGCCTGACAAGGGGCTTGAACCCACGAAAAGTGAATAATTTAATAAAACACTATAGTCTTTACCTACTGGTAAGTACCTATAGTGAGAAAAGGCTTTTCATATACAATGGTTGGGGAAATCCATCCCATTTTCCAGTTGTTCAAATAATTGTATGCCCGTGGGTCTTGTTATTATCCCCACAGAATAACAAGCAAGATGGTCCTATACATGGGCTATTTCTCTGAAGTTTACCTCCAGTTGTCCAGCAGCAGTTTTTAGGGCTTTTAGGGAAAAAGCAGTTTTAGTTTTTAATGACTTTAAATCAAGAGAATGGAAGAAGATTGGAAACCTAACTCAGGGAGAGTCTTAGCCAAATATTTGAGGAAACCAGAAGAATTCAGCATCTAGTCTAGTTTATAATAAGTAGATTAAAATTTAATATCTACGAAGATGTGTTATTGAAACCTAATTTTTCTCTGTAATTGCCCTCATTTCCAGAGATAGCCAAATAACTACTAATTCATTTGTAAAAACAAATCCAATTTTAACAAACTCGGCCTAATTACTTATACAAGCTCAGCAAGGATAGTGATTGATCCTATGGATCTTTTAAAATCTGCTTTGTTGGAACATTTTATAAGGAATCTCTAGATTTGAACTTTTGTAACCTCTCTAGGCCAGAAGCCAAGCCAAGTACTTGCCATCAGACATGCCTGCAATACCTGTAGATTTGGGTGAATTCCTCTTCATGAGGTCCCCATGCCAGGGGAAGTGACATTCTTTCCTCACGTGGTAAGGCTGCTGGGAACTCTGTAAGCAAGGCATCAGGCCAACATTTCCAAGGGGCTTTCTTTCGCCACGTTTCATAAAGTCAACCCTAGTTCCTTAAAGCTGTCGGGTCATATCTGTCTATGCATGTCTCTTAAATAGGACATTCCAGCCAAAGCCTTGGGAAAATAACCAATATTTCTAATGGTGTCCTGTTACAAGGAGAACATAGTCTTATTGAACTTCTGCAAATAACTGTAGTTGCCATGAAGGAAAGAACCCTCACTGAGAGTTTTCGAATTTCAGAGGGTACAGGTAGGGAGAAAAGTTAAATGCTTTAATTTGTTCACCAATGAATACTTTATCACACTTCTGAAAGTCATAGATATCTTAAGAGAAAACTTCCTTAATCTGGGAGAGCAAACATTAGAGAGCCGGCAATGTTTCAAACAAGAGTCACAAAAACTAACAACTATCATCATCTTCCTTAATTTACTTAAAGTTACTAATTCTTGTTCAGTTTGAATGCAACCTTTTAGTTAGTTCTCGAAATTCTTACCAATTTTAGTTTTATGATTTTAAAGATATCAAAAACCTGTATTTGTCAAAAGCCCTTTCTATGAGTCTCCTTGAAGATGAAACATGTTTTGCAAGAGATTAAGAACAAGAACTATAAATGAAAAAAGACTCAACAATCGCCATGGTTAAAGATTTGATTAGAGTTCATTACAGCTGGCAAGGAAATCCAGTTATTTCTGTGACACAGAACTCTTCAATAATTAGAATATTAAGTAATAGTCTTATACCAGAACATATTAAAACATGTTAAAACTTTAGGAATTTCATCTCTGGAATAGTTATAGCATTTACCCAAACAATACCTAAGGCTTATTATTTGTTTAACAATGCTTCCAGAGTCACTTAACATACCAAATAAAAAGGCCTAATTAGTCAAAAAGATTTCATTGACAGTTTAAATACTGGGAAGTGTGTTAAAAAACCTCAGAAAGTTATAAAGCACATGCCTAAATAAGACCACAGGTCATTACAAAATTTAACACTTAATTATTAAAAAAACTTTTTTAATGTTTATTTACTTTTGAGAGAGAGACAGAGTGCAAATGTGGGAGAGGAAGAGAGTGAAGGAGACATAGAATCCGAAGTAGGCTCCAGGCTCTGAGCGGTCAGCACGGAGCTTGATGTGGGGCCCAAACTCACGGACTGTGAGATCATTACCTGAGCCAAAGTTGGACACTTAACCGACTGAGCCACCCAAGCACCCCAAAACTTAATTATTTATTTAACCAAGGTGGCAATACGAGATTCCAAAGGCAAAAGTGTCTGGTTATATAGTTGTTAGCAAAACTCAGCTCCTATAGTATTGAGAAGTTTTAACTGTGTAATCAAAGACCTGATAAAGACAAAACATAAAAGTTTTGATTTTCTGGACAGACAGAAGAGAAAAAAATAAAAACATGTTGTTTACATTTTCTTATCAAGAGCAGATCAACAATCCAAGAAAACTTTGTCTTTTGAACAAAGAGAAAAGAAGAATTTCAACCTTATACCTGTATACTTTTAAAATCCATTAATTTCAACCTGAGTCCTGACCACATATAAAATTCCTTTGCAAAGATTTCCCTCCATAAACCTTCTACAGTAACTTTTAAAATTCATAGTTGCTTCCCTTATTTCCATCAGTCTCAAAGACATTTAGCAGAAGAATTTTAACTCTTAGAAGCCCAAGTCTCCAGCGAAAACTAAGTAGTAACCAATTGTGAACTGTTACACCAGAATTCTTTAGATGGCAAATTTATGAATCTATTAAGCACAAGACATGTTTTCTGACAGACCCAAATATTCTTAGTTTCTCTGCAATAGGAAGCCAAGAGCACAAACCTATTTTTAGTAATCAGTTCTTCAGCACTCCGTCCTATTTGGAAAAGCTTAGATGTCCAATGAATTCCATCCCATTTTATCATCCCAGCAAAACTTTATAAAGTTTCAGGTTACTAATGACTTTGAAAGCTATCTTAACAATTACCCCAGAAAACTTGGAGACAGACAAAATTAACCATCATTTTAAGTCATCTTTTTGCTGACAAATGGCAACAGAGATAACACGAGCTTATTTGACCTTCAGTAAACCTAGGTAGCATTAAAAGTTTCAATTAGTTTCAATACTGAATTATGTTCCCCCTGAGTCCACTTAAAAGTCAATCAATTTGTTCCCCATTGTTAATTTTTACCTGGGACACAGGTGGAGAAATCCGAAGTGGGCAGTGTAAGTCCAATGGGGGGTCTCTGCCCTCCTTGACAGCGAGGGGAGGAGGAGGAACCAATGGCGCTGGAGGCGCCCGGGATGCTACTGGAGCCAGTCGTGAAGGCTGTGCATGGAGGTGGTGCAGAAACAGGAGGAGGGGGAGGGGAAGGCAGAAGAGCCTTCCACTAAAGTGGAGGTCGGCAGTCCACGTCAGGCCAGAGAAGACAGGGAACTTCCTTGAAATTAAAGGCATTTTGGCAGTTGTTTGGGAATACTCCTTAAAGTCCCCAGCCCAAGATAGACTTACCAGAGACAGTTGGTTCCAATTATAGCCATTAACCTGGGGAATGAAGGAGGGAGAAGCCCCCACATCTATTAGGAGGAGGAACAGAGAGAGAGTCAGTGTTTCTTTTGTCAGGGATGGGCTGTGTTTCCTCCAGCAACCTGGGTTTATTCGGAGGAGGCTTATTAGACAATTATCATCCAGTGTATCAGGAGGGGGTTTACTGGCCAAACACATTCTGCAAGAGGCTCTTAGGCAGGGTCCTCATTTAGGGCGGTGTGGGTCTGGACCTAGGGGTACTTCTATCCATTTCCCCGGTTTCCCACAGGAGAGATCTAACTTAGAGGTCACACTAAGGCCATGCAGTGTTACAGATCAGTCCTTTCTTAAGTTTTGCAATCTGAATTGTTTCCAGGGGGTTAACAGGCATTCCAAAGGAGAGTCCTTGGGAACTGAAGAGAGAAGACCCATTATCAAAAATCCCCTCTGATTCCCAGGTGGCGTCCCACACAGTAAATGTCATAGGTCCCTGTTGTCAAAGCGACCCAAGGTGTCCCTTGAACAAAACTGCTATGATCACCACCCTGCTGTAAAGTCCCCATAGGAAGGACTGCTTCCCCTCTGCTTCCTCATCAAATCCTACACTACAAACAGGTGCCAGTGAATGGACTAAAATACCCTACCTTGCTGTGAAGGCCTTGAAGAACCCACCGTTTTTAACCCATGGAAAACATTAGAAAGGTTTTGACAAGGGGAAATTACCCAATTCTGTAGTTTAAGTAGTTAGTAGAGGACACTGATGGAAAACAGTAGAGATAGAAATTCATCATGGTCTAAGCGACATACCAACACAAGTAATCTTTATAGCCAACTTCTCTAGGAAATGGTCCTAGTTGGGCTTTCATTGAATTGGGTACTGGTTTCAGCTGGCTCTGAGTGGAGTTCTCGCATCCAGAAGAGGCTAGACCAGGGGATCACTTTAGACCAATGAGAGGAAGCTTCACACAGGAGTCTTAAGATCAGCAGCTGTGCTAGTCATTAGGTGGCTGTCCTGTGCCCAAGACAGACAGACAACTTTGTATAAGGACAGGAATAAAGAAAAGGCCTCAAGTTTCTGAGTCTTATTACCGTTCCTGCCTGGGTACTAACTTCCAGCCCAAAGGTAGGCTTCCTCCTCCTGGTAGGGTAGCCTTGGGCTAGAGGATCGCAGCCTGAGCAATCGACATGAAAATGTTCCAATAAGACCATACTCCTTGAAAAGCCCGATAGGAGAGCAAAGGGAGGAGAGAGGAAGGACTCGCCAAGTTTGCCCCGAGGCTCAGAGTCCAGGTGAAAAGACTCAAAGCCCCTCGTCAGGGCCCCAAAATGATGTGGAAAATTGTTGAGGCTCAGAGCTGAAGGTCAAGAAAGAATTCTTGAGACATGTTTGGTGCAAAAAAGGTGGTTTTATTAAAGCACGGGACAGGACCCGTGGGCAAAAAGAGCTGCACTGAGGTTGTGAGGGGAGACCGATTATATACTTGGAAGTTGGGGGAAGTAAAGACAAAGGAAGTTTCCAAAAGGATTTTCATTTGTTAAAGAAGACTTATGGGATCCTGGAGGCCTGGAATTTGCAAGCCAAGGTCGTTTTTTGCCTCTGGCAAAGCATTAACATCAACATTGGGAGTTTCTGGAGGAATAGTATATTTTGCCTGCCTGACGTATTTGTCAATGGGCTGCAGGTTATAAGGAAATTCAATTTTATGTACGTTTCTTTTGCCTTTGTCCCGCACATCAGTAATATTCCCATCTTGTAGGGAGAAAGCTGAGCCTCGGAGAAGTTGGGAAATTTCCCAAGTCACAGAGGTGGTATGAGTCAGAGATGGGATTTTGATCCAAGTGACCTCGACAATTTCATTGTGTATAGCCCCAAAGTGGCAGCTAGTGGGTGTCAAAAGTGGCAGATGAAAGTTGACAAACTTCTGGTGGCTTTGTCGCCAGTAAAGAGAGCCTTGAGGACTCTGCACAGGGTACTCACAAGAATGGTTAGAAAGTCCATGAGGTGTTTAGAGAGGAAGAGGAGAGGAAAAGGAATCCCTCACCTTGGAGAAAGCCGAGACGGGGAGAGGTAGCTGGAGGAACAATAGTTCACACAAACATGTTTTTCAAGACCCAGAAGCCTTGGGAGTAATTGTCAGTGTAATCATTTCTTTAAGTGTGGTATTGTGCTTTCATGAAAAGTAATGAGCAATTGAAATCCTTTTGCATTTTGGTGGGTATAATTGGATTTCACTGGCTTACATTTCACAGTCAGGCTCCCCCACAGACCCAATATCCGATATCCAGGAGTCGCTAAAGCTGGTAAACTAAGGCTCATCCCCATAGCAATCCCAGAGCAATCCCACACTTTGCAGGAGGGAATGTGAGGTGCTGCATCCTTTGTGGAAAGTAATCTGGCAGTAGGTATTAAAATTCAGAATGCATGTGACTTTTGACCACGCAGCCACACTGTGGAGGCTGCCTGCAGACGTAAAACGCTAAAATACAAAAGGATGTGTTATGCAAGACTGTTTATGGCAGTGTCACTGAAATGGTGAAATGTAGGAATGACTGGAAAGTCCTTTGACAGAGAAGTGGTTGCCTAAAAGCTGTTCAATGGGAAATTTCTGCTGCTCTGGTTTAAATCTATAGCCATTGACTTTTGGAGGCAGGTCTGTGATTTATTATTCAGCAAACAAACAAGCAAATCTTTGGAAAACCTGTATAGTATGATCCTTTGGGCATTTTGTTCCTGGTAAAATAAGATTAAACCAAAGCCTTTTTTTTTAAATTAAAAAAAATGTGTATTTATTTTTAAGAGAGAGAGAGAGAGAGAGTGAGAGAGAGAGAGAGAGAGAGAGAGAATGTGAGCGGGGGAAGGGCAGAGAGAGAGGAAGACACAGAATCTGAAGCAGCCTCCAGGCTCCAAGCTGTCAGCACACAGACCCGTGGGGGGCTCGTACTCATGAACTGTGAGATCCTGACCTGAGCCGAAGTCAGACTCTTAACTGACTGAGTCACCCAAGCACCCCCAAAGCCTTTTTTAAAAGTTTATTTATTTCTGACACAGAGAGAAAGAGAGAGATTGATTGATTGATTGATTGAGAGTGCAAGGGAGTAGGGGAGGGACAGAGAGAGAGTGGGAGAGAGAATCCCAAGTAGGCTCTGCATTGTCAGCTCAGAGCCAAACACAGGGCTCAAACTCAAACCGTGAGATCATTACCTGATCTGAAATCAAGAGCTGGACATTCAACTCACTGAGTCCCCCAAGCGGCCCTATGTATGTACATGTTTGTATAAACAAGGAAGGAACGTAGAAAGACACACAAAACTCTAAGTTACCTTAGAAGAGATTAATTTTAAAAACATATACATCTCATTATTTACTTTATTTTACATAATGAACAGGCATTGCTATAATATTAAAGTAAATGTATATATAATTAAATTGTATATAATAAGCACCCATTGTTTCTATATCAAATATGTTTATATATTTAATTACATATAATTTATATGCTAAAATTTAAATGCATAAGTTATATATTGTTTAAAATTATATTTATTAAATAGATAGGATGATAGTTAACATTGTGTATTTAATTTTATACATAGAAGTTGGTATTGCTTCTATATTAAAAAATTATACATAAATGTATATACACATGTTCATACATATTATATATATTGTATACATTATATTTTATATTGTATATAATAATCATGAAAACAGATGTAATAGAATATTTGTGTTAGCACTATTTGTAAGACCCCCAAATTGGAAACAACCCAAACGCCCATCACAGTATAATGGATAATTTGTGGCATATTTACACAATGGAAAACCACAACAATGAGAATGACCACACAATACATGGATGAATCTCAGAACGTAGTGTGATTCCATTTACATAATGTCCAATACCAAGCAAAACTGCTCCATCCTGGTCATTGGGACAGAGGATCCTGGGAAGGGGGTTGGGAGTGGAGGCTCCGAGGCTGGCTTGTTTTCTCTTTCTGCTGGTTACACAGGCTATTCAGCTTGTGGAAACCTAGACATGTGTGTACTTTTCCATATGAATGCTGAAAAGTGTATTACATACCATTATAAAGCTCATTTTTAAAAAAGCCATTTGGGAATGCCTGTCCTTCCCAACGGAAGCCAGTTCACAAGGGCCTGCTTCCCTGGTAGGGTCGGACACGTCTGGTCTGGCCTCCCCAGAATCTGAGCCTCCCTTCTTCTTGCATCACAGGTATCGCGGGCACGAGTGAAATGTGGAACAAGCTGGAGCAGGACATCCTGGACAACCTTACCCCCGAAGTGCTAGAGGACTATGGGCAGGACTATATCCTTGAGCAACGGGATTATCTCAAGTTCATCAGCGGGAGTACCAACACTGATATGTCCCCTGTGCTCCTGGACATCCGGCATGCCGTGTCTGCTAAGAACCCCTTTGCCTTTTACTCTCCAGGGCCAATGGCTTATCCAATGCTCTGCTTTGTTTCATTTAGTCCTACTGGCGTATTTGATTATTTTAGCAAAAAGTTGCATCACTTTAGAGGTGGCATGCCCAAGGCGCTAACTAAGCAGGCCTAACTGAAGAACAAGGCATGTAGGCAAATATGTGAGGAGTGTTAGTCTTGGAATGAAAGGGAAACCTGAACTTCCCATTAAAGTTGTGGTTTCCTACCTTGTATTTCCTGTGAAGTCTGTTGGTTGAATAGGAATTAATGCTGAGAAGGCTGGTGGCTAGAAATGACCCCCATGACGAATGTGAATTGAGTGTCAGCCTGCTCTGCACACATACATTTCAGATATTCTCTCATCTAGTTCTCATTAGAGAACCATGGTAGGTATCTTCACCCCTACTTAACAGGTAAGGGAATGAAGGATCAGAGAAGTTAAGTTGCCCATTCATTGTCACACAGCTAGCAAAAGGCAGTTCAAATTGAAATCCAGGCTGGATCCCACTGCCTGCCAGAAGAGGAAGACAAAGAGATGACAGGAAAAATGAGATAGAGAAGGGAAAAAGAGGAAGAACTGGCAAGGGTCATAGTCAAATGGAGTTTTTCTCGCTGTGAATAGACAGCTTGCCGTAACTACTGTATTCAAGGTACTGGTTCAAGTGTGTAATCAGTGCTCTGTGCACCTCCTCTCCCTTCCTCTGTCTGGAGCCCTGGAGAAAATAGGATGAGGTTTCCCATCTCAAACAGGCCCCAGTGGCCTTTTGGCAGACCCAGGGCATGTGAATGGCTGATTTAGTGTCCATAGTAACTATCACTTTCACCTTCCTCTGAGCATCCCAGGCTGGAAAAGCGAGCATCATTACCTAGAGAAATCAGCCAAAGGGAGCAAGCTCAGATACTAAGAGAGGTGGGGGTCAAGTTCACCTGCAGGGGGCAAAAGGGGAGGAGCTGGTGAACAGAAGGGACATAAAAGGAACTAGAAAAAATAGCAGCTTGACATGAGGGAAGCAGAAGTCCAGACATCATTCATTGCAAACCTCTCTTTGTCCCGTTTTCTGTCTAGAATGTGAAGGTTCTTTCTCTATTTTCCAACCTCCTGGAGATTTTAGGAGGATAAACTCACAATGCTCTGCAATTTTCCCCCAAAATAAAATAATAAATAACAAGATAGTGAGATAAACAGTTATGAAATTATTAATCTGATAAATTTTTAATGGCTATTCATGCCTGGTAATCATTGCTTTACAGCAGAGCAGAAAGAAAGGAAAAAATAAAAATCAAAGTTTAACTGATGATGTCCAAAATAGGCACTTTTTGGAGATGAGAGTCGTCAAGGCCAAAGCTTCCATTGGCTTGATTCGGATGTGGAGGGAGCAGAGGGTTTGTATAACCAGAGTTTGGAGGGGACCTAGGATTGTGTGTTTCACTAAAAGTCAGTGTTTTGTTCAAAGTGATCCCTGAACCTCAGCATCAGCATCACCTGGGAACCTATTAGAAATGCAGATTCTCAGAAGCCAACCCAATCATATCTTAGGTTCCTATGGCTCCTGTAACAAATTATGGAAAACTCAGCAATTTGAAACAAAATACAGTAAAACCTTGGATTGTCAGCAACTTGTTCTGTGAGTGTTCCACAAGATAAGCAAACATTTCTAATAAATTTTAACTTGATAAATGAGCCATGTCTTGCAATATGAGTACTAAGTGATGCCAAATGTCACACGATCACAACTGAGCCAGTATTTCTTGAAATTTGCTTTGATATACAAGTGCTTTGGATTACAAGCATGTTTCCGGAACCAATCATGCTCACAAACCAAGGTTTTACTGTGCTTTTACTGTTTTACAGTTCTGGAGGTCAGAATTCTGAAATGGTTCTTCCAGGGCTAAAATCAAGTTGTCGGCAAACCTGTGTTCCTTCTGAACGCTCTAGGAGAGAATTCATTTGTTGTTTCTTCCAGCTTCCAAAGACCTCCCATATTCCTTTGCATCGTTCCAACCTCTGCTTCCATGGTCTAGTCTCCTCTGCCTTCCTATTATTAGGACGCTTGTGATGGCACTGGGCTCACACGTCATCCAGAATGATCTCCTCATCTCAAGATCTTTAACTTAATCACATCTGCAAAATCTCTTTTGCCACATGAGGTCACATATGGTTCCGGGGAATTGTGTGCCATTATCATTACTAGAGGCAATTATTCTACCAACCATACCTACTGAATCTGAAATTCTGGGGGTGGGCCCAGCAACTTGTACTGAGCCTTCCAGGTGGTGCACACCCATGTTTGAGAACCACTGCCCTCGGCCACAGAGTAAGCAGGCTGGGGGATATGTGGTCAGGCCACAGAAAGAGGGGGAAAGCTCTTTGAAGACAGTGGGGGAGAGCCGGAGATACCAGGTTAAGACCTGAGTGTGGGGCCTACTTTCTGTTCTGATGAGAATTCCATGAGGCATGGGGAGAAGGTGCTGGATAGAGACTGAGAGAGTCTGAGAATCCCAGGTTGGAGAAGTTCCTAACTGGTTTCCCCCAGGAGGAACTTGGGATCACCTGGGAGGGAAGTACAGTACAAGGTGGTCTATTTAGCTACAGAGAGACTGACAGCTGCTTCCCACTATTCCAATCTTGGGCCTGGGTGACAATGTGGAGGTCTGGAAAAGTCACTGAGGCTCCTGGAGACAGTAGGGAAAAGAGCTAAGAATGAGCATCAGGATGCCCATGGGGCGAGTGAGGGGCTATTATGCCCAGAATTCGTGATCCCCAAAGACCACCAGGGAGCCGAGTCCGATGCAAAAGCAAAGAGCCTTTATTCGAGATAGCTCGAGCTCAATCCTCTACCTGCACCGACGCAGACGTGAGATACCGGAGGGAGGAGGGAGGAGGGAGGAGGGAGGAGGGAGGAGGGAGGAGGGAGGAGGGAGGAGGGAGGAGGGAGGAGGGAGGAGGGAGAGGGAGGGTTTCAAGAGCACAAAGGTTTTATAAGGATCATGGCCTTAGCCGATTGGCTGGGGAAGGGTCGTGGCCTCAGCCGATTGGCTGGGGAAGGATAGAACAATGGCTGCCAAGGTGTGGTCCCAGATCAGCAATTATCAGCATCACCTGGAACTTGTTAAAAATGCAAATGTTGGGCCTGGTGGTCACAGACCTACTGAATCAGAAACTCTGGGGGTGGGGCTCAGCAATCTGTGTTTGAACAAGTCTTCCAGGAGATTCTGATGCACCTGACGTTTAAGAACCACTGTGTCTGAGGGTCTCTAACATGTTTGGTCTCAGTATATACAGAACGTTTCTCACTGGTCACCTATTAACCATTGGCTGTCAGACTTGCTGTGCTATATAAATACCTAGCATCAAATACCATCTCCAGAGACTCTGATTTAATTGGTTTGGGGAGGGGTAAAATGCTCCCAGGTCATTCTAAGCCTGGACAGGCTTGAGGGCTCCTGCCTCTGGCCCTTACCTGAGAGAAGCCCTCCCTCTTCTACTCAAACTTTCCATGCCTCTCACACTCCCCTTCCTCCCACCTTAGACTTCGGAAGAATGCATCAATCGGTAGCCTGCTTTCTTAGAAAACATTAGTTACTCAAGGGGAGGAGGCGTGGTCTGAGGTTTGAGTGGGAACTTCTTTCTGAGGCCATGTCATGGATATAGTTACTAGTCGGCCGGCCTAGGTCTGCTCTTTCAGGGCTGCCGTAGCAGAGGCCGCTGGATGGACAGCCTTGATGGGGCCAAAATGAGGATAAGACATTCAATGGAGGCCAGTGAGTAAGTGATAATGCTGCCTCCCCAGTGCTGGACCAGCCTCTAGGAACCCAGATTCTGAGGACAAGAGAAGGAGAAGGGGGGAGAATTTCACATGCACGTTCATTGGGAAGACCATGTTTTAAACCAGCAGAGATTGTTACCTGAAAGTATCAATAAGCATTCAAACCTATTTCTTTTCTTCCTTCCTTCCTTCCTTGCTTCCTTCCTTCCTTTAAGTAGGCTCCATGCCCAACATGGGATTGAACTCATGACCCCAAGATCAAGAGTTGCACGCTCTACTGACTGAGCCAGCTGGGAGCCCCCAGACATATTTCATTTTTAGCACAATACCTGTAGTTTCTCAGAAAACAAGAGAGACAAGTATTACTTACAAAGTCTCTCCATGCCCTAGCCATTTTGGTATTCCTGGTTTACCACAAGAAACCACTTACAAGCTAATGACAGAGGGAAGCCCCCAGTGCATCCACAGTTTGACTGGCACGATGAACAAAAAAGTGAGATTTAACAACAGGACTCTTGGCAAAAAGCATTTCATTCTCCCAGCCCTGCCCTTCTGCTCAAGGGCAGGATACAAGGTACCTGTAATACCTGGTCACATGATGTCACATGCAAATCGCATACAAAACCTCACCTACCCTACTCCCCTTTCTCTGTTCCTTTTCTGTATTTCCCCAATGCTGGCAGCAGGAAAGTAGGTGATCCTTACAACACAGCCAGGATAAGAGGAACGAATTAGGAAAATATCCGGTGAAAACATGATTTCTTTATTACACTGGGAGCTGATAAATGCCTAAATAAGCTTTGCTCTATTATTTGAATGGAACATTAAATTTCATCGGTTTCATTATACTGGTGATAGAGACCATGTTCTGGAAAGCTCTTCTGGATGGTGTAATCCTGAGGAAGAATAATTCCATGCAAATAGCCCTGTGGGTGGTGGATCTCCTGCCCAGTGAAAGTCCCCCAATCAGCTCATACACAGGGGTCCACTCAGGGGCTTGGGACACCTGCTCTGGCTTGGCTCAAAATAAAGCGTTTCTCTACCCACGTGGATTGTAACTCAGTATTTCCCTCCAGGATCTCAGGCTTGGGGATGACCATGGCAGGATTGGATGGGTGTTTCTGAGACTGAGTTCAATACCCGGCTCAGAATTCCACAAGAGATAAGAATCAGGAGCTCCTGTGTGGCTCAGCATCTGACTCTTGATTTTGGCTCAGGTCATGATCTCACAGCTTGTGAGATTGAACCCTGTGTTGGGCTCTGTGCTGACAGCGTGGAGCCTGCTTGAGATTCTGTATCTCCCTCTCTCTGCCCCTTCCCCACTTGCACTCTCTCTCTCTCTCAAAACAAATAAATTAAAAAAAAAAAAGTTAAAAGAAAAAACATTTTTTTTTTCTATTAAAATTTCTTTTCGGGTTTTACCCCGAAGTCTGTGAGTCTTATCCCTTTGAAATAAGGTGAAACAAAATGCTTGCTGAACTGCATGGTGCAAACCAAATATTTCAGTTGATCACTGGCAGTCCTAAACTACTGGGATGATATTTGGCTAGGACAACAGTTTAAGGCACATTGTATCTAGGGTGATAAGACATTCTGTCCTGGATTATCATAAAACTTATTTACCATATTGCAAAACATAGAATGACTAAAGTAAAGATCTCAGTTTACCATGGGAAACGGGAAGCTTAATAAGTAAACTCAAGGCTTTTGTCCCAAATTATTTCTTACATTCAGGTTATTCCATTCATGTTGAGGGAGTTCCAATGACCTGGTAATTGCCCTACAAATTTTAACTTTATTTAAACTCTACTTTCTGTTTTTCCTCCTATTTTCACACTAGATGATGATCGACTGACAGATATAATGTAATCTCTCTCGGTGTTGTCCAATATTCTCTCTCCTGACTATTCAAGATGAATTCCATACACAGTAGGTCTTAACTTGAGACATACTATTCTTTGGTCTGGGTATGATTTCTAGGTAAGATTTAAATGTTTGCACAAAAAAATTTTCACTGATAAACACAAAATTCATACTATCATCTTGAAAACCCACAGTAGAGTAAAACAGTTCTGAAAAATCATAAGGGGTTGGGGTCCCTGGGTGGCTCAGTTCACTGAGTGTACAACTTCAGCTCAGGTCATGATTTCATGGCATGTGAGTTCAAGCTCTGCTTCAGGCTCTCTGCTGTTAGCATGGAGCCCTCTTTGGATCATCTGTCTCCCTGTCTCTCTGCCCCTCCCCACTCACTTTCTCTCTCTCTGTCTCTAAAAATAGACACTTGAAAAAAATCATAAGAGGTCTAGGCCAATACATGTCATTGCCCTTGTAATGTTGGATATTTTTGGGAGACGTGTGCTGCCCAGACTCTACTTACCTTCCTATTTGGAAGTCATTCCCCACATGTGACGTCTTGGTGGAAAGCAATGCTACAGAAGCCAGAAGATCTAAATCCTGCCTCTGCCCACATCTCAGCCTTTAGGATTTGGGCATAATGCATAAATGTTATGACCTTCCTAGGACATGGCATATGGAGGGTGGTGGTGGCAGTATCCCACAATGATAGTTGTTGTTACTGTTGCTTAGCCCTTTGGAGACATTTGGTCCCATTCATCAATTTTTCTTAAAAAAATTTTTTTTATTACATTTATTTATTTTTGAGAGACAGAGTGAGACAGAGTGTGAGCAGGGTAGGGGCAGAGAGAGGAGACACAGAATCCGAAGCAGGCTCCAGGCTCTGAGAAAGCGTTCAGCACGGAGCCCGGCGTGGGGCTCGAACCCACAAACTGTGAGATCATAACCTGAGCTGAAGTTGGACACTTAACCGACTGAGCCACCCAGGCGCCCCACCAGTGATCAATTTTTCAATTCTGGTGCTCCAGCCTTTCCTTGAGTATGTGAAAATTCCCATTTTGTTTTTTAATTTCTTTAATGTTTATTTATTTTGTGAGAGAGAGAGACAGAGTGTGTGTGTGGGAGAGGGCAGAGAGAGAGGGAGAGAGAGAATCCCAAGCAGGCTCATTTTCAGCATGCAGCCCAATGCAGAGCTTGATCCCATACACCATGAGATCATGACCTGAGCTGAAATCAAGAGTTGGATGCTTAACCTCATAACCTGAGACAAAATTAGGATTTGGATGCCTAACCAACTGAGTCATGCTGGTGCCCCTCCCATTTTGTTAAAAGACAATCAGAACTCAGATTCTGTTGCTTGCAACCATGAGAATTCTAATTTACATCCTACTCCTCACCACAATGTTTTCTATTTTAAAAAAAAAATTTTTTTTTAATGTTTATTTTTGAGAGAGAGAAAGAGAGAGAGCAGGGGAGGGGCAGAAAGAGGGAGACAGAGAACTCAAAGCAGGATCCAGGCTCTTAGCTGTCAGCACAGAGCCAGACGTGGGGCTCAAACCCACAAACCATAAGATCATGATCTGAGACAAAGTCAGACGCTTAACTGACTGAGCCACCCAGGTGTTCCCACTGTACTCCCTCTGCAGTGTTTTCCAAGACCCACTTCCAATACACATCTTCATGGGTTGTCAGGGTGAATGGCACCAAGAAGGATGTACCATTTACAAAGAGGGATGGCATGTACATTTCCCATGTACACCACACCATTCGCTCCCTCCTCCTCTCCTGCTCTGTCTGGGGCTCTCTCCCACCTGCAGAACCACAGCAGGATGAGGCCTCAGGTAGGTCCTGGATTCCCATCTCTTCTTTTTGGTTCCTGTTGAGAAATAGCTTTATAATCCCCAGCTGGAAAGCGTCAGGCTGTGATATAAGGGGTGAGATTATGATGTGACCTGGGCAGGTTGGGAAGGATGAAAGGAAGAAGTTGGAGGCGGCCCTTTTCCAGGGAGGGTTATACAAAGAGCTGGTGGCTTTACTTGTGTCTCTCTGCTTTAAGATGAAAGGACCACTCTCCCCTCCGCTTGCACAGTGATTTGTTTTTGTTTCATGTTTGGAATACTGGTTAATATGGCTTCAAATATGTCATGTTCTTGGTGCCTGAGTGGCCAGGTGGTACGCTGTGGGCATTTTGGATTCGCATAGGATTATGGGCTCTATGTGTCCCCTCAAAATTCTTCTGTTTCAATCCTAACCACCAATGTGATAGTATTAGGTGGAGCCTTTGGGAGGTAATTATCCCTTGTGATGGAATCTGTGCCCATCCGGGAAGAGTAGGGAGAGAGCTTACTTTTTTCTCTTGCCAATGAGAAGGTGGCCATCTGCAAACCATGAAGGAAACTTTCTCCAGACCGGATCTGCAAGCACCTTGATCTTGGACTTCTCAGGCTCAAGAACCATGAGAAATAAATGTTTGTCATTTGGTGGCTCAGCCTGAGGTATTTGTTATAGCAGCCCAAAGTGACTAAAACACATTGACTTGAGTTCAAACTGTGAGCCTGCTGTTAAACAGCTGAATGATCTTAAGCAAGCTGTTAAACTCCTCTGCATCTTAGGGTCAATTTTTTCTTTTTACTCTAGAAATAGGGGCAATGGTAATATTAATCTCATACAGTTGTTGTGATGATTAAACAGGATAATAATGCAAAGGATTTAGCCCATGCCTGGCATTTAACAAGGGCCTATAAATGGAGTGATAGTAACTGTTTCCTCCTTGCCATGGGAGAGCATTTGCTATGGACAAAGGTCACACTGGTGTGTCCTTTCTTGCTGGAGGTCAGATGTTGGGAACACCAATATGGCTCTGCATTTTTGCAGCCATAAGTTTCAGAATGTTCTGATCCAAACAGGGGATTTCACTGCCAATTGGCTAATGTTTGTCCCTTCCACAAGAACACAACAAGTCTTTCATGGACAAACAATGAAGTTTATAGCTCCCATTCTTCCTGATAAGAATCCCTACTGCCTTCCCTTTTTTTTTTTTAAAGCTGATAATCATCTATGGCTTTCTATGTGCAGGAGCTCTGTTGAACAACTTACTTGGATTACCAAATAAATCCTCCCATTTACCCTGAAATACGTGCTATTACCATCTCCTTTTTTAAAGATTAAATAAAAATTTTTGTTTAAAAATTTTTAAGTAATCTCTCCACCTGATGTGGGGGTCAAACTCACAACCCTGAGATCAAGAGTAACATGCTTCACCGACTGAGTCAGCCAGGGATTCCTATTATCTCCATTTATTGATAAGAAACTAGGCTTACTGGGGCACGTGAGTGGCTCAGTCGGTTGAGCATCCAACTTCGGCTCAGGCCATAATCTCATGGTTCGTGAGTTCAAGCCCCACATCTGGCTTGCTGCTGTCAGTGCAGAGCCCTTTTTGGATCCTCTGTCCCCCTCTCTCTGCCCCTCCCCTGCTTGTGCTCTCTCAAAAATAAATAAACATTAAAAAAAATAAAAGAAAGTAAGGAACTAGGCTTACAAAGTGAGGTTGCCCAAAGTCACATTTCAAAGCTATTACGTAGTAGAACTGAGTTTTTTTTTTTTTTTTAATTGTGGTAAAATATACAAAATATAAAATTTATCATTTTAACATTTTTAAGTGTACAACCCAGTGGTATTCAGTATTCACAATGTTTTGCAACCATCACTTCTATACATTTCCAGAATTTTTCATCATCCCCAGGGTTGAACTTTTCAAGCTGAGTTTGTTCAACTTCTAGTGTGTGAAAGGAATGGTTGTGCAGTGGTTAAAGCACACATTCTTTCAGGGTTCCAATCTCAGTTCTGCCGTTGATGAGCTATGAGGTTCTTGGAGAAGTTATTTGATTTTTCTAGCACCTCCATACTTTGATCTGTACACAGAGGTTGATTATCAATGGTACCTATCTCATAGAGTGGTTATAATATTAAATAACTTAATCCATCCTGGAAATAATTTCCTTGGGATATGGTAGGCATGCAATGAGTATTAGTTATTATTCCTCCATACTGCTAATTATAGGGCGCTGTAGTAATGACGGGTGGGGAGCTAGAACATGAGCATTGTGTGGAGAAGTGAAATTATATTGCTTCCTGACATAATGCTGATGGGGTTTCATCAGGTCACTAAAATCTTCTCTGATGTTGAAAGGCAACAAGCTCTCTCTTATCACTAGATAACCAGGTAGCCCGAACAGGACACAGAGTGGGCTCCCCTGCAGATGGAGAGCCTGGGAAGAGCTGGAGAATGCAAACCTGGGTAGGTACCTTCTTCAAAACCCTCTCCTCTGGTCTCCAGGGCAGGAGCGTAAGACTCATGACTTCCATGCCACCCTCCACCTCCTTCCACAATGGCAAGGAATAGTTTTCAGAATATGTTAAAATGTCAGATAAATACCCACTGGACACACACCAAAGTTTTATTTAACTCATTAATGAGAGGGCCAGTGGAGAACCAGAGAGTAAGTGAAAGCTCTGGCTTAGCCATGAAGGAAGACTTAAATAAATACCATCTCTCACTGAAGGAAGGTGGGGGGGAGGAGCAAAGAAAATTTGAGGTCAAAGGGACCTATTTTTAAAAAAAAATTTTAGGGGCGCCTGGGTGGCTCGGTCGGTTAAGCATCTGACTTCGGCTCAGGTCAGGATCTCACGGTCCGTGAGTTCGAGCCCTGCGTCGGGCTGTGTGCTGACTGCTCAGAGCCTGGAGCCTATTACAGATTCTGTGTCTCCCTCTCTCTCTGCCCCTGCCCTGTTCATGCTCTGTCTCTCTCTGTCTCAAAAATAAATAAACGTTAAAAAAAATTTTTTTTAAATAAAAGAAAAATAAAAAAAAATTTTAATGTTTATTTATTTTTGAGAGGTGGGGGGAGGCAGAGAGAAAGGAAGACATAGAATCCGAAGCAGACTCCAGGCTCTGAGCTGTCAGCACAGAGCCCCCAACATGGGGCTCGAATTCACAGACCGCAAGATCATGACCTGAGCTGAAGTTGGACACTTAACCAGCTGACCCACCCAGGCGCACTGCTATTTTTTTTTTTTTCCATCCTAGATAGATGTCCACTGGCTCTCCCTAAGCCAGGATTTCATAGACAAACTCCATCACTTGAGAGCCTTTTATCTCATGTTGATGTGTTGTCTTGATTGCACTGGGTGTACAGTTGTGTGTTGAGTGCGTGAGGAACTTGGAAGGGGATGGGAAATTTGTTTTTAGTTCTGGTAGGTGCTGATACTGCCCTTACAGAGGTGTATGGTCCATCCATCTAGTAAGCGGACCTGCTATAACCAAGAGAGATGGGAAGATTAGGACCCAGGAAGAGAAACAATCATCCTTCATGCATTCCAAGGTGTCCATAGTCACCTACAGTGTGTCAAGCTTCACTGAAGCTCATTGGAAGCTGTTGGAAAGTGTCTCCCCCACAAGGATCATGAGACTTTCTGGTGCTACTGTATAATGAGTTTCCTAAGTCAGCTATACCAGGGCCTATGTAACTCTTCCAAAGAAGGCATGTCCATCTGTAGTAAGAGAGAAGTCGTAAGCAGTGTGTCCGTGTCCTTTGTTGAAATGTTCTTATAATTATGCAGTGTTTAAATTGTCAAAATTTCCTGCTTGAAAATTACACTTGACATTTATATTTCTAGGCAAAACTGGGGAAAAGATCGTTCACCCATGTTGCAACTAATGTAAAAAGAACACCAATTCAGTGTTATTTTGGTATTTTATTTCTGTCCTCAGTGAAATAATAAGAGGGGACAGAACATTTTCCCTCTCAGGACAGCTGTGAATGGACAATTGAAGAAAAGCACAAGGAAGCAGAGACTGGATACTGAGCAGGTAATGCTTAGCATCATGATTTGTATGCAGGAAAGGGAAAGTGGAAGATGTAACTGATCTCTATATCTTGGTGTCCTGTGACTTCTGCTTCATAGTCAATCAACAATGAAATTCCTGCCTTGCTGAGAGATGGGAGACAACTCCACTCTGGTAGATTCTGAAACAACAGCAATGGGTAAGCAGCTGGGGGAGGTAGGAGTGGATCCAAAGTAAAGAAGACAGCCTCTGTCTTCCCAGAAATCACTGTATAGTAGACAGGAATATATCAAGACTTTCCCTGGACTTATGAGGGTCAGTGATCACAAAGACATTGAAAATGAGAGAGGGGCACCCGGGTGGCTCAGCCGGTTGAGGGTCCAACTCTTGATTTTGGTTCAGGTCATGATCTCAGGGTTTATGGGATAAAGCCCCACGTTGGGCTCACACTGAATATGGAGTCTGCTTGAGATTCTGTCTCTCTCCTCCTCTGACCCCTCGCCCACTCATGTGCATGCACTCTCTCTAAAATAAATTTTTAAAAAAAGGAAAAAAAAAAGAAAATGAGTGTCGACATGAGGAATATCCTAACATTGAAGGCAAGATGATTAAAAAAATACTGTGCACATACTAATCAAAAGTAGCTTTTTTTTTTTATTAGTAATAGTAGCTATGCTAATACCAGACAAATTAAACTCTAACGGAAGAATTTCACACATTATCTGTCCACACATCCCAACTGGAGCCCAAACGTTTCTCCTTTGTGACTCCTGGGGGCTCTGACTTCTCTCATGTGCCCAGGCTACTTTGTTCACCCAACCCACACCGTGAACAGGAGGGAGTCGTGATTCAACCCCAAACCTCTCTCAGGTCTCACCCACTGCATTAGCAGCTCCTCCTTTTCAAGTTTCTCCTGAGCTCCTACCTTGTGTCAGGCATGGTGCGAGGCACGGGGGGAGTATCTGGGAACAGATGGATCCCTGTCGTCCTGGAAAGGAACAGTATAATGGGGGAGACAAACATGCAGCAAGAAAATGAATAGTTGTTTGATGCGAATGTGTGATCGGAGCTATTAACTGTGAGTGTCCAGGGAGCTCCAAACACCTATTGCAAAGGGTTCTTGATTTTAGCTGTTTCCTATCAGGGCTCTAACCACCAAGCCAAGCACCACTGACTCTTATGAAAAGAAGCCCATAAAGGATACAACCGTTGACAGTGGGGCCCAGGAGATGTGAGAGGGTAACAGCTCTTCCCTGAATAACTGCCTGAATTTCAGGCTGCCCGAGTCACTCTAACTCAGATGTCTGCTGCTCCTAGACCCTCAAGAAGTGACTCTAATTCCTAGCTGGCACCTGTTGGGGATACATGATGCTGCCCAGCTTGATCTCAAAGCCAGCCTCAGTGTAGGGGCTCAGCACCCAGGTCCGCAAGCCCTGGGTTACAGGGATGTGCCTGTGTTCTGGCCTGAGGCGAGAAGCCAAGATCAGTTCCATCCAGGAATTGGTTTTGTAGTCCCAAGACACAAGCCAGGTAGCAGAGGGCCAAGAAGGGGTGAGGGCATCTCTGACCAAAGCTGGGTGGATGATGGAACTTGGGCAGCAGGGGCTGTGACTGGTTTTACACTTTTGCTGAACAGGAGATAAGAGGCCTCACTGAAAACTGGCTCATGCCTTTAGGCGGCCTTCTTTGAAGCCTACTCAGGGAAGCCTGTAGAACTTTGCCATCACCTTCTGGGACCTCAGGACCCTTAATCCAGTCAAAGCCAATGCCCCTTCCTGTCATCCCCAGGCTAAGTTTCAGGGTGGATACTGGCCTCTATGGGGCTTTTTATAAATTAGTGAACAATCTAACATTGGCTCCTAGATAGACACAGTCCCAAGAAGCCATAGCTTGTTGAAGGGACTGAAGGCTGGATGTCAGGACCCTATTACTGTCTTAGCAGGACATACTGTGAAATGCACAACCTGCATAGGCATGCATGCCAGCCTTGCCCAGCTTGATGCTCTCCAATGACAGTTTCCGGTCATTCCTTCCTTAGAATGCATCCTGCAATGCCCCAGTTAGTATCAGACTCAAGAGGATGAGCAAGTAGCAGCTGGAGAAGACAATGTAGCAATCAGCTTTGACTCTACCTCCCTGTAAGGTCATCTGCTCTCAGGGCAGCAAAAATAATTTCAGATAGTGAACAGCAATTCATCAGGTAAGGAATAACTGCACAGACTCTGGTGAGACACCCAGAAGGCAGGACAAGCAAGTCTGGGGATTCTAAAGCCCAAACTAACAGCCAAGAGTGTTTGCTCTTACCTCTTGCCTTGCTACCCTCAACATCTTGCAAGAGGCAGCCTGGCGAGCATTTCCAGTAAAAAAGGACAAGGAGATGGTGGTGGGAAGACAAGGTGAGAATGAGTGGAGCAAGGTGCTGGGGGTGCTTGGAGGGAATGGGGCAAACATCGAGGGGAACGGGCTCAGTGAGGATAGAAGCGTGAGCGGGCATGGCAGCTACAGGGGGTTGCAGAGCAGGGGGACAAGGACTTGTGGCCGGGCAACATTATACTCTTTGCAACTTGAAGTCAGCACAATCCAGAAAGCTAAATGGGCCGAAGGTCTAGAGTGGTTATGGAGAAACTTTCTGAGGAGGAATCATTTGGGCTGAGGACAAATGTTGAACAGGAATTACATGTGATCACTTCTAACAGAGATTTTAAAAATTGAGTGTTTTGTGTATGATGAACACACACACACACACACGCATATGGTTCAATGAATTTTGAGAAATGAACACACCTGTGTAGCCTGCACTAGCGAGTGTAGGAATCAAGATTCACTTTCATCCATATGGGTGGATATCCCAATGTTCCCACACCATTTGTTGAAATGACTTTACCTTCCCCACAGAATTGCTGTGACACCTTTGTAAGAAAATCATTGACCATATAGATATGGGTCTATTCCTGGACTCTCTTCTATTCCATTGATCTATTTTTCTAACCTGTACCAATGCTATACAATTTTTCTTTCTTTTTAAAATATCTATTTATTTATTTATTTTCACTGCTTTATTTTTTGAGAGAGAGAGGGAGAGAGAGAGACCATAAGCAGGGGAGGGGCAGAGAGAGGGGGACAGAGGATCTGAAGCAGGCTCCATGCTGACAGGGTGACAGCAGCAAGCCTGATGTGGAGTTCAAACTCACTAACCATGAGATCACGACTGGAGGGGAAGTTGGCTGCTCAACTAACTGAACCACCCAGGAGTCCCTCTTTTTTTTTAATTTTTAAAAATTTGTAATGTTTATTTATTTATTTGAGAGAGACAGAGAGACAGAGAGAGAGTTCACATGAGTGGGGGGAGGGGCCCAGCAAGAGAGGGAGAGAGAATCCCAAGCAGGCTCTGCACTGTCAATGCAGAGAGACTGACACAGGGCTCGATCCCACAAACTGTGAGATCATGACCTGAACTGAAACCAAGAGTCAGATGCTTAACTGACTGAGCCACCCAGGTACCCCTAGTTTTTATTTATTTTTCTTTTTTGCTTCTAATTGGACTTTTTTCTTTTTTACCTATTTTCAACAGGACTATATTCTATTTCAATTCCTTCAACGGTTACTTAAAATTTTATCATGTACACTTAATGTCCTATTAAAAAAATAATATTTACATGAATTTGTATTTCTAGTTTTTTTCTCGAATAAGATAAGGATCTTAGCATAATTTAACTTTCCTAAAAATGTTGCCTTCCAATTTTTCACGCTATTTTTTTCTATAAAAACCAGATAATTAGACTTTTTCAATCAATGCATTTTTAAATTTTATAAATAATTACACAACTTACAATCAATGCATATTTAGATTTTCTAATGAATTTTTGCTGATTTTTGTCTTCACAAATTCTTCTTGCATGACAACAACTTTGTCTTCATTTTCCTAAGTTCATTCCTTAATATTTCTTTCATGGATGGTCTGTGAAGAATAATAGCTCTTGATTTCTAGGTATGTGAAAAAAAATTTCAATCCAGAATTGTATAGCTCAATGAATCTCATCAAGAGTGATTCCATTTCTTCTTTTTTTTTTTTTTCCAATTTTTAAAATTTTTTGAGAAGGGGGAGAGGGGCAGAAGGAGAGGGAGAGAGACAATCTTGAGCAGGCTCCACATACAGTATAGAGCCTGACATGGGGTTTGATCTCATAACCATGAGATCATGACCTGAGCCAAAATCAAGAGTTGAATACTTAACCAACTGAGACACCCAGGTGCCCCAAGCGTGATTCCATTTCTAAACTTGAGTTCAAAGTCTACCTCCCAGAGGATTCATCTTGTCCAGATCCTCACATGAACTACAGTTTTTTTGTGTTTTTTTGAAGACATTCTTTTTTTCTTTAGAGAAGTTTTAGGTTCACAGCAAAATTGAAGGAAAGGCACAGAGATTTCATATATGTCCCCCTTTTCCATATTTGCACAGTGTCTCCCTCTATCAACATTCTCCTCTAGAGGGGAATATTTGTCACGGTTGATGAACCTGCATTGACACATAATCACCTAAAGTCCACAGTTGACTTTAGGGTTCACTCTTGGTGTTGTACATTCTGTAGGTTTGGAAAATATCTAATGACATGTAGCTATCACTGTCATATCATACATGGTCTCTGCCCTAAAAATCTCCTGTGTCCCATCAATTCGTCCCTTGCCTCCCCCCCCAAACCACTGATCTTTTTATTGTCTCCATAGTTGTGCCTTTTCTAGACTGTAATATAGATGGAATGCAGTATGTAGCCTTTCCAGGCTTTCCTTCTTACACTTAGAAATATGCATTTAAGTTTCCTCTATGTATTTTCATGGTGTCATTGCTCATTTCTTTTTAACGCTGAATAGTATTCCATTGTCTGGCTGTACCCCAATTTATTTATCCATTTAACTACTGAGGGACACCTTGGCTACTTGCAAATTTTGGAAATTATGAATAAAATGCCTATAAACATCCACATGGAGGTTTATATGTGGACATGTTTTCAACTCTTTCGGGTAAATACCAAGGAGTGTGATTGCTGGATCATACTAAGAGTATGTTTAATCTTAAAAAAATTTTTTTTTCTTTGAGTATACTGACACACAATGTTACGTTAGTTTCAGGTGTACAACATACTGATTCAACAGCTCTATATGTTACCATATGCTCACCACAGGTGTAGCTACCATCTATCACCATACAACCCTATTGCAATACAGAGTAAGTTTAATTTTATAAGAAGGTGCCAAGCCGTCTTCCAAGGTGGCCATACCATTTTGCATTCCTGGGCCACATGGTTTTGATTTCTGCTTATTACTGAGGCTAAGTTCCCCTAGTGGCCACTGGAACATTTCACCTCTTGTTTTTAGGTTTGGCTATACGTTTTTAAACTTGGGGGAATATCCTGTATCTGTTTAGTCCTCCATCTTGAGCAGACATGTTTACAGAGTTGGGAACAAGCACCACCCAGGCAGAGGAAACAGCATGTACATAAACCCTACTTGGGGAAAAAGGAGAGGCAGAACTCATGAGGTGAGACCCAGCATCAGGTCCAGATTACACAGGGCCAGGATAAGGACTTTGGGGTTTATTCTCGGTGTAATGGGAAGCCATAGAAACATTTTCAACTCAAACATGATCAATTTCCAGATTTAAAGATTAATTTGGCATTTATTGCTGGCTTTCTTGTTCACTTTACTTATCCAGCTTCTGAGCACCCTTGATTTTACTTTCATATCCATATGTGTGCTTCCACAACCTCCAAGCATTTATATTTTGAGAATGCCTCGCACAATATAAATAAAAGTTTCCAGCATTAGTCTGCAAAAAGAAACCATGTCAAAGCACTGCCTTAATTCTGGGTTACAAATTGCATGAATCATAGGAAGTGAAAAATGTAATTTGCATTAGATTTGACCAAGTTTTGTTAAAGTCATTATTCCACAAATGCATTGTGAGCAAAAGAGATAGATGGAGTAGGGAACCTACAGATTAAAAGAAATTTAAAGAAGTATCAACCAGTCACAATATATAGACTTATCTATCAGCCATCTAGCATCTATCAGCCATCTATCAATCATCTGTTTGTCTGCCTGCCTGTGTATCTATACCTACATCATCAGTAACACTTTAATTTTTAAATGCTGGTTCAGAGATGCTATCTTAGTTTGAGTTCCCCAGAAGCAGACCCTTGGATGAGGATTCAAGTGCAAGCAGTTTATTTTGGGGGTGCAGGAAAATCTTGTAGGGGAGTGAAGAGAAAGCAAAACAGCCAATAAGTTGCCTTATCAAGCAAGTCAGCACTGAGGGCAACTGGAGCTAACGTTCTGGGAAAATTCTCCAAAATGGTGTTAAACACATAACTCACTTACTTCCACATGGTGCCTCCTGAGTGGTGATGGGGTGTCTTGATACTAACTCTGATCAGTGGTTAGTTGAGGCTGCTCCCGAAGGAAGCAAAGTCTGAACTCTCCAGCACAGCACTTCCGTGCTGTGCCCAGGCAGAATGCGGAAGGACATTTTCCTACAACTTTGGGAAAGGCTTTGGCACAGAGACGTGGAACGTGCAGTTGGAAGCTGGCTGGGGCACCATGACATGAGGACTTGAGGGAAAGGGGCGGGGCCCAGTTTGCTCCTTATACCACTCAGACCTGCTTGTGCTCTGCATTAATTCCCTCCATCACGTCAATGCTTCTTCACGGTGGTGGCCAGTCACAGTGTACAGAATGAAAACTTTCAGTCGGAGGATTAGTGAAACTAATTACAGTCCTTGCTGCTGCAGTTGGGTCTGATGTTCTAATAAACATTCAGTATTTCCCTCCTCCACCAACCGTTCTAGATTCCCCTCTCACTTGGCAGTGCTTCTGGTGATCTAGGCCGCTTTTCTAGCGAGGTAACAGAGACCTTCATCTCTGAAAATTGCAAACCGTTGCTTATCGTGCCCTTGTTGGGTAACAGTGCATGCAGTTCCCATTTATGGTTTTCCAGGGACATGGAGGTACCATGAAGAGCCCCCAGTGAATTCCTGGGGTACCATACATACTGTCTGTCCCCATTCTGCAGCAGCAACCTTAGAAGGATCTCGTGGGATAGTCCATATGAATTACTCCTGCTGGTAGAGTGACTCTTTCCTTAGCCCGCTGGCATCATGCTGTACCTCACTCTTCTCATGATGGTGTGAGACGACACGCCTACGCAATGAGATGGAGTGAGGAGAGGCATTGTGGTTTAGTATTAGGTTCCTACTGACCTTCTGACTACACGTCAGAAGGATCATCTGCTTCCAGACTGCTTACAACAACAGGTAACAGAGAGGGGGCACCGCTGGACCTCTGTGTAGACTACAATGATTTGTTTTACCTGTCGACAGAGTGTCAAACAAAAACCTCTATGGTGAAGAATTGGTCCCAAACTTTTAAGGGAGCTATTTTTAGAATCTTCAACTTGAAGCTAATCTCTTCCTGGGCCCCTTCTCAGGAAGTTCAGTGAAGAAAGAGCTTTCCATTTTCCCTCCTTCCTCTCTTTCTTATGAAAGTATTTACTCTTCATCAAGGAAATGAAGAGTGAGTTTATATTGGAATTTTTATACACAGAGTGGATTTAATATGAATTGGAGTTTTGAGAATAAGACAATTCTTTTTTTTTTTTTTTTAACTTTTTATTTTATCTTCAAGCCCAACGCAAGGCTCAAATTCACAACCTCAAGATCAAGAGTCACACGTTCCACCAACTGACCCCGTCGGGTGTCCCAAGACAGTATTAATTTTAATACTTTTAAGTATTAAAGCCAATAAACTTTTGGTGTGCATAATTCATATTCACGAGAGAGCTTTTCTTAGCTTCCTAATTATTAGTCATTCCACCTTTGAAATTATTGGTTATATGTTTTAGTGACTTTGTATGTTGGAATCACTTCATCTATGAGAAGCAAGCCCAGGGAGACTTCAGGCATTGCTTAGTTTTGCTCTTCTGTTCTCAGGTATAAACTTGGGCAACACTGAAATTGTGATTTGCAAATTGCTGTCAATGCATAAGTGCTGGAGGTTGTTTTGAAGCCCTCTACTGTCATCCAACTCTTAGGCTCCAGCCTTTTTTTTTCCCCATTGAGGCTGCTGACCTAGTGGTCTCCTGCATTCTTCCTGGAGGCCCTGGGGTACTTCTGCCACTTTTGGTAGACACAACAGTAGCAACCACAGAATTGTGGATCAAGGGATCCAGGCCATAATCGGTAGAGAAATTTTTCTGAAAGAGGCTGCAGCGTTACCACAGTCCCCGTGTGAGGATGGGCCAGCCAGCAGCCCAACATTCTGGGATTATTTTCTTCCCAGAAAATTCCTCTCCAGAAATATCTACATTGAAATTTATCCCATTTACCAGATTTCTCCTGGCTAGGTCAGAGAAACTTTGCCCCCCACCCCCACCCCAAACCTTGTCATCCAATTCACAAGGGTGGGGTGGGCAGGAGGGAATCACGGGTATTCAAGAAAAGCTTCTCAGCCACACTAGCAGCCAGAGAAATGCATATAAGACAGAGATGCCACACAGGTGCACGTGAAGATTGGCAAACGTTTTACAGCTGGTATTTGTTATATATTGCTACATAACGAACTACCCCCAAACTTAGTGATGGTGCCCTTAAGATTCTGGGAATCCCTCTTATAACAAAGCGGGTCTAGGAGACACCCTCCTGACCTCTTATGACACCTCAAAATCAGAAAATGGTCTCACAGCTATACCCTTGAAGGATTCCCTCAAAATTTATCCTGAGACCAAATTTTACTGACAATACTGCAGATTTGATCTTTGCAACTTCTTACTTGGAGAACCTTCTGCTTGCTAGAAAGACCAGCCTGGCTGTCAACATTTCTTTAAACTGTGCTGTAGAACTAATCAGTTCCTTCTGTCATTTATCTTGATCTTGTAATTCAACAGAGGCAGCCAGAAGCAGCCATCTGTCCCTTTTAACATTCTGCCTGGAACTTCCCTGGCCAGATCTTCCTAGATGTGGTGGGTCTTGGAGTTAATTTCTGGGAAGAACCAGCCTCAGATGCCTTGTATCTTACATTTGCCAGAAGTGAGTAGAATGTGGTACCTGGATTACAAAAGGGAGCAAGCGGTACATCAGAAACTGTTTTAGATTTAGGACCTGCTGGGGAAAAGTGTGAATTCTACTTCATTACTCTTGAGGCTTGAAGATTGTGAGCTTGCAAACATATGCTTGCAGATAGAATTATCTTGCAAAAAACAATGTCGTATGCAAAATCTTTGAGGTGTCCAATATTTGTCAGGTAGGGACTCTCTGGAGAGTCACTAAAAATGTGTATGTGAGGTTGGGAAGCAGGAGAATATTTTCATTCAATTAACTATTATCTATTAAGCACCTATTTTTTTTTATAAATCCCCACATGAAGAACGTGGGGTTGGAACCAGACAAAGAGTGAGGCATAGTCCCTGCTTTCGAACTGGGTAAGATTTTATAGGATATGATTTAAAGGAGTATGTGATCACATATGGTTATATCCCAAGTAAGCACTCATTAAATAATTGCTTTTTCGGGGCACCTTGGTGTCTCAGTTGGTTAAACGTCTGACTTCAGCTCAGGTCATGATCTCAGTTTATGAGTTTGAGCCCTGCGTTGGGCTTTCTGCTGTCCGCACAGAGCCGGCTTTGGATCCTGTGTCTCCCTTTCTCTCTGTCCCTCCCCCTCTTGCTCGATCGATCTCAAAAAGAAGCATTTTTAAAAAAAAATGCTTTTTCAACTTTTTCTTGTTACCATAGATCCATTCTTCCTTAATACAGAATCACTAATACCCAGAATATCCTATTTACAAAATAAATCATTCTTGTTGGAAACTGATGGTTAATGTGAATTTAACTCCTATCATCTGTAAAAAGGAAATTTGTAAAAAAGGAAGAAACTTAAAATGTTGTAGTACAATGATACAGGTACTATGTATGGGTAGTACAGTATGATTCTGAAAGACACTGTTTGGAAAAAAGTATGGACTTATTCTGGGGTCAGGCTATTTTCTGCCTGTTTCCCAATTCCGTTCTTTTGCTTTCCCCTGCAGAGCGACATCAGACAAAGAGCACGGGCTTTGGGGTCAACAGATCTGCATTCAAATCCCAGATCTAGCACTTAAAAGCAGTGTGGTACTGAATAGGCTACTGTAATGTCTCCTATCTGTTTCTTCATGGGTAAAGAAGAGATGATTCTTTACAATCCTAGCCCATAATTCAGTGCCTAGCCAAGTGTAAGAACTCACTATTTGTTCCACTGAACATCAGACCCAACTGCAGTTTTCTGGGCACGTGGCTGGCATCTAAGGACAGCCAGCCCCTTGGCAGTGCTGTCATGCTGGTTATTCATTTGGAGAACATTCACCAGAACTGCTTCTACCTTACTTTATTTTCCTCCAGGTAACATGTTAGTCCAACCATTATCAGCTCTCTTCTAGATTAAATACCTGATAGGATCTCCAATGCTCAAGCATGCATTTGTGCTTCACACTCTTGCTGTAGTTCAGGTTTTCTGTTATCATTGCATTCAGAATCTGGATGCCATGAATTACAGGTCTGTGGGCTGAACTGCAGACTTGTTCCTATGTTATTCTTCATTTCTGACTTATGGCCATCCCCATGAGGTTTAAATGAAGACTCTGAGGTAGGAGCAGAGAGGGGTCAGGTTTGAGGACAGAATCCATTTGACATGGATGTTACATGTGATGAAGTGACCATCTGGTATAATGATCAGGGCAGAGGTCAGGGAGGGGGATGTGGGTGTGAGAGCCTGCTATGAGTGGGAGAGAAGCCACTGGAAGTCATAGTCTGCCAATATTTGTCAGATAATCCTTTTTTATTACCTGAATGGTCTTGTTTGATCCTGTTGCAGTTTTGCAACAGCACAGGGTTACCCCTGCCACTCATGGGCAGGCAGAGTTTTCTCCCATCCATACAATGCTGATGGAATAGACACCAGAGATACCAGCTCGAGATACCATTCAGATTAAATAAATACGCCTTAAGGAAAACACTGTGACTTTGTACAAGAGAATCTCCCTAGATTCTCCTAATTTTACAATTAACATCCTAAAACCCTGTGTATTTTCTTTCTTGGGGCCAGTGAAAACTCAAGGCCCCACGGAAAAGAAGCAAAATATGTCAATATGTTGGAAAAAAACCTCTAGGATACACAAGCCAGCTGTTGGTTTGGAAAGTGGTGTCCTAACAGTGCCAATGACTTCTTTGTCCAAACAGAGCTTACCAGGGTATATTTACAGGTTAATGATTTTCATAATAATTAAAATAAAAAGTTGATGATTGCTTTTGACCCATACAAGCCAATTTCTTACAGTTCAACCTAACACATTACCATATTCTAAGTTAATGGCTGTTTTTTTCAAGTTAGTATTTGGATTAAAGTTCCAATACTGAATTAGACTAAAATAATTAATTGAAAGCATAAGAGACAAGAAAAAATATATGAAAATTTAATTTATTAGAGAATAATTTTTTTTTTATTAAGTAAAAGCTTTAAACAAAAACCAATAATTCCACAAACCAACAATGACTCGGTAGCATGCAAGTACTGTAGGCTGGAGAGGCATGTTTGCTCTTAATGAATGTATATATAATAAACCCTCATTATGTTTGATTCCAGAATGTATGTATACATTGGCTTGGCATGATTCATAATTTAAAGTAAAATAGAAACATAAGGGCAACTTAAACACTGGTTTAATTTATATGTGCCAATTCAAGGTCAGTGACAAGAGAGCTCCATTAAAAAAACAATCTGAAGTCAAAAAGTCTTGCGGAAGCAGCCACATCCCTATGTACATTTGAAACTCGAAGGCTAAAAATCCATTCTTGATGAACACCATGAAGCAAAGGATGTATAACATCCACCACATATCCGTTTCAAAAATGGCATGTTTCCAAAATTATCCACCTCTTTACATGTAAACATCACAGTTTGAATAACTACAGAGAAGCCATCAGAATGAGTTCCATAATACACTAACCCTCATGAGGCACCCCTGAGCTCTGTCTTAAAGCATCCACTTCAATCCTGGGGCTTTAAGAACATCTTCTTTACTTTAACTGTTGGTTTTATGTGTCCATTTTCATCTTCTTCATAGTTGACCCGGTCTCTTTTCTTGGCAAACTTTTTTCCAATTGTCCCCACCAAGGTCTCATATCTGTTAAGACGGTATGCAGCACAAGTTTAATTAAATCCACAAACAAATAAGATAGGAATCAAGTCTTGTCAAGAATATCAAACTATTCAGTGAATTATAACAAATATTCAAAGATTATAAAAAAAATCAAAGCTGTGATCAAAATAAACGGATTTAAAATTTATAAACTTTTCTATGGATGATTAAATTCTTCACTGTGTTTTGTTTTTGCACTATCCTGAATAAACTGAGATGTATATTTTAAAATATGTATTAGAAGCAGTACCGGTCATGAGCCCTCAACTGCCAGTGTGTGACAGGCATGAACCTGCCTGAGCCCAATTTAGAGAAAGGAGAAAGTCATCTTCCTGCTGGGGCACTCCAAGGAAGACGGTGGGGAAGAAGAGAACCCACGTGAGAGACAAAGAATGCCGGGCCCAGATTATAATGTGGTTCCAAGGTGACCGTTACCTTCTAGCCATTTCTTCATCTGATACATCGAGCTCCACTGTTTCACTTTCAACTTCCTCTGTTTTGTTCTTGGAGTTCATCTGAAGCATTAATTTCTGAAAAATACAACAGCACTATCAGGGCTGGAACAGGCTTATTAAAGAAACTGTTATCAATTATATTTGAAGGTAGAGAAACAGAAGTCACAGAATCTACAGGAGTCACCAAAATTTATAGGGAATTCTCTGTAATACTTTACTCCACAATGTGCTAACAGAAATCAGCTCTGAATGAAGAAAATAGTAAGACAAAAAGCGCCACTAGATTAGACTTCCTGCTAATACGTTTAAATTGTATTTTAGATCATAAATCTTTTTTTTTTTTTTTTTTGAAAGAGAGTGTGCACATGAGTGGTAGAGTAGGGTAGAAGGAGACAGAGACAATCTTAAGCAGGCTCCATGCTTGGTGTGGACAAAGCCTGACGTGGGGCTCAATCCCAGGACCCTGGGATCGTGCCCTGAGCTGAAATCAAGAGTCGGATGCTTAACTGACTGAGCCACCCAGGGGCCCCTTGATCGTAAATCTTATTAGTTACTTATATCTAAAGCAGGCACACTGCCAACATGTTCTAGTGAGCAGGGGAAAGAAAAAAGCAAACTTTCAAATTTCCTCCAAATGGGAATGAATGGAAGAATACTACACTCAAGAGTAATACTAAATGCAATCTTTAAAAAAAATTTTTTAAGCTTATTAATTTACTTTGAGAGAGAGATAGAGAGAGAGAGAGACAGCGAGCATTCCAAGAAGGACCCATGCTGTCAGCACAGGGATGGATGCAGGGCTCAAACTCATGAACCATGAGATCACGCCCTGAGCTGAAACTAAGAGCCAGATGCTTAACCGACTGAGCCACCCAGGTGCCCCTAAATGCAGTTTTTGGAGTGGGGGGGTGGCGGGCAGCACATTACTGGATGGAAGAACTGGGAGGCTGGCTCTGATATCCCCGGAAGGACCAGCTTCACTCTGGAACAAGAGGGTGGATAATGCATTCTACCTGATGTCCACGTGCCACGGATCTCTCCTCCATTCTTTTTTTCACATTAACCTTTTCTTGATAGTTACCCCCTGAGAAATTTTTTTTTTTTTTTTTTAACGTACAATACCTTCTTTACAACAAAGGCAGGACAAGGAAGGGACAGCAGAAGAGAAACCAGATTCAGGTGCTTTTCCAACATTTATAGGACTGAAAAGAAAATAATTCTGGAAACAGAAGCTCTGTGAGGGCACAGACTTTGGTTCTCTGCTGCACTCCAATGCCTCAAGAGGGCTGATGAACCACAGGTACAGAATAAATATTTACTGAATAAATGAACTCCATGCTAGGTGCCAGTAAAGACACATGCAACATTAAAAATGTGTTCTAAGTACATCCTGCTTATAATGAAGTAAGTGCTCTCAAGTTGGTACCTTTTCATAACCAGGTGTATACCTAAATTTTCTCATGTTTCATAACAGCTCAGATCTGTAAGCCAAAGAGTTCAAAACATTTTCCCAGAGAGAATGTATTCTGTGTTTCAGAGTACCAGTCCTGAAAGCCATTTTCTAATAGGCTCCCACATCGGAACCCAAGGGCCAGGCCAACTTCTTTTCTCACTGTACAAGACATACTGTGGAGTGCTTGCCTACCCCCAGCCCCAGTCCCTGGGCATCGAACACTCATAATCTTTGCTTCCCCCGCCTCCCCCTTTACCCCACTGCCCTCTTTCTCTTCCTCTAAATCTTTAAGCAGGCCAAGGCAAGGAAATTACATATTAAAAACAAACACTTTTAGGGTTGATTTTGTGTAAGGTAAATATAACATCTTAATTATCATGCATCCTCAAAAAATGGAAAAAAAAGAAAACCTACAATCTTTGAATAAAGATTTAGCTAATCTGGCGATTAGCTTGGTGAACTCTGGTTCTCTTCAGGCATCCTTATAGAGTGGTTTTCAACCAGGGGAAGTTTTGTTCACCAAGGGACCTTTGCAATGCCTGGATACATTTTTGGTTGTCACAAGTGGGCCATGTGTGTGCACGTGCACACTACTGGTATCTAGTGGGGAGAGGCCAGGGATGCTGCTAAACATCTCAAAATACACAGATAGCTACGAAGAATCATCTGGCTCCAGATGTGAGTGGTGGCAGGGCTGAGAAGCCCTGGCTTCACATGATAGTCATCAAACTAAAAATTTACATCATAAACCTCCATTTGGTTGGCCAAGTACCTGATACGATGGCTTCTGGTACATGTGCCAGAATGCTAATAAATATTTGTTAAATGAATGTCTGTGCTTCTCTACAAAACTGAGGCATGGAAATTCAAATCAACAGCTCATAAGGTGAATATTTACTTTTCAAACAAACTTTCCAAAGGATTCATTTAAAACTCTATTTACAAGCTCAGATTAAAACCTGTCCATTAAAAAGTCAAATTACTCGATTCTTAAGTAACGTTTTCCATTAGAAAAGATATGTTTCTAGATGCAAGAAAACAATTTTTCATAATAGCATCGCATGAATAAAACCTGGACGTTCTTGTAAAAGCCCGGAGTTGAGATTCTAACACTCATGGAGGCGCTGTCAGGAGTGCGTGCTGCTGTATTAAATTATCTACTCAACTCCACCACAACGTGAGGCAGCAACACTGCAATTTCTTTAAATAGCTACAGCGGTATTTCAAGACTTGTTATTTTCTATATAATGAGAAGAAATGCTACCCTGTGGGAAAAAACCTAAACCCAATTATTAGCAGAAAGAATTCAATTGGAAAATTTTAAAATGGGAAGCAATTATATTTAATACCTCAACCTCAGGATTAAATCCTCTGAATGACATTCTTCCATAGAGAAGGTCTTCACATAACAAGAAGCTCTGCTCTTCTATTATGAAACACCTAAGCAGGAAAATAAGCCTGTGTTAATGGCATGTCTTCTTGTAACAAAGCACAGCAAATAAAAGTCAGGATTTCAAATGAAAAATCGATCTTCCGGCTCTTAGCAGAATCAAGTAAAAGTACGGTAAGACTTCTATTTTTTTTTTTTTAATTTTTTAACATTTATGTATTTATTATTGAGAGACAGAGAGAGACATAGTGTGAACAGGGGAGGGGCAGAGAGAGAGGGAGACACAGAATCCTACACAGGCTCCAGGCTCTGAGCTGTCAGCACAGAGCCCGACGCGGGGCTCGAACCCACAAACCGCGAGATCATGACCTAAGCCGAAGTTGGACGCTTAACCGACTGAGCCACCCAGGCACCCCAGTAAGGTAAGACTTCTAAAGTAGGGGTAGAAATAAAAACTGATGACCTTGGCCAGCAAAGCCATTAGAAGACAAGAGCTGGAGGCTGCAGGCACAGCCTTGCCTAAACACATTTAATTGGCATAAATGCCTACACAACATAGAGACCTAGACTATTTATGATAAACCTGAATTTTCCGGGGGCGCCTGGGTGGCTCAGTCGGTTGAGCGTCCGACTTCAGCCCAGGTCATGATCTCGCAGTCCATGAGTTCAAGTCCCGTGTTGGGCTCTGTGCTGACAGCTCGGAGCCCAGAGTCTGTTTCAGATTCTGTGTCTCCCTCTCTCTCTGACCCTCCCCTGTTCATGCTCTGTATCTCTCTGTCTCAAAAATAAATAAACATTAAAAAAAAAACAAAACACCTGAATCTTCCAAATCTGAAGCAGTTTCCTTGATGTTTACATCCCCAACCCCACCAACTTCTTACTAAGTTCTGATTAAATACCCTGAAATCAGAGTCCCGGCCAGCTTTAAGAGAGCATATTAGCTGGAGCTCTTAGCTATAAACAACAATGACTGACTTGAGCAGAGAAGGAATTTATTGAAAGGATACCAGGTATCTCACAGAATCTCTGGGATAGGTGGATGAGCAGGAATGGAAAACAGGCAGAAATAAAGGTAGCTAAGTCGTCAACCCCCAACTGAAACATGGTAAAATCTATCCTGGTAAAAATGCTGCTGCACCTCAGGGGGCTAATCTCTGGACAGCAGAGGGCACTGGGCGGCAACTTGTGTTGCCCTGGAAGGAGGATGCAGATGTGTTTCAGACTCCAAAAGGGCTTCCTCTGAGTCACCAGTTTATTACCCCAGTCCCAGGTAAGCATATCTGACTACAGCCTGAAACCATAAAGGGATCAACCATGAAGAACACTGGGAAAGTAAATACCTGGCCATTTTGGCTTCTTTGGCAGAAAGCAGGTCTTCCTTGTCAAGATTCACTCACTTAGCCAACACCTATTAAGCCAAACTGTGTGCCAGGCAGTGTTCTAGAAGCTGGGGGGACAGCCATGAGTAAGTCTCTGCTCTCAAGGAGGTCACATTCAAGAGTGGTGCCAGATGATAAAGATTTACATTATACAGTGGAAAAAGATGAAGGTTATTTCACTCCCGTCCTTAAGAGAGCAGCTGGTATCAAACTAGTCCTCTGACTTTAGCCAACGATAAAATAGGACTAAGTAGGAAACAACGAACAAGTCAAAGCACAGCGCTGTGATGCTTGAGAGAAAAAAACCAGATGAAGTAAGTTTTCTGACTAAAGGCAATGAATGCCCACCTTCTGACTGAAGGCAACATCTAGACTGTGGAGTGGGAGTGGGAGCCCAAACTAAGCCCGGTCTTACTGAAAGGAAAAGGGAAATTGAAGTTTGGGGATGAAGTATACGGGTCAAGAGACCAGAGATGGGGAGATATATAGAGGAATTCTGGGATCCTTTATGCAAAATTTTGCATATTTGTTTCCCTTGAATGTTTGGCCAAATACTAGACTGTACACATGCAGGTCAAGTCCAACAGTGTCAGGGGAAAAAAACAATTTCCAGGAGAAGAATTACCTGGTACATTAGTTTCCTAGGACTGCTATAAGAAATTACCACAAAATGGATGGGCTAAAGAAACAAGAAATTTATGCTCTCAATTCTGGAAGTCTGCAATCAGCCTCACTGGACCAAAATCAAGGTGTTGGCAGAGCCATCCATGCTCCCTCCAGAGGCTGCAGAGAATTCATTCCTTGCTTCTCCAGCTTTCTTTTGACAGCCAGCAGTCTGTGGCTTGTGATCACTGTAACCTCTGCCTTCTCTTCTGTCTTCCTTTTATAAAGATACACGTGATTGCATTTAGGGCCCACCCAGAAAATCCAGGATAATCTCCCCATCTAGAGATCTTTAACTTAATCACACCAGTAAAGTCAACTTTGCCATATAAGCTAACATAGGTTCCAGGGATGAGGACATGAATTTTATTTGGCGGACCATTTTCTAGCTTACCATCCCTGAGAAAGAAAATTTACCCTAAAATTGTACGTTGAACAAATTCAAGATTTGCACAAAGGAGGGAAATGTTTCAGTTGTGTCTATCTAGAGTGGGGGGACCAAGCTGAATATCCTGTGACATCGAAAAGAAAGGTCACCCTTCAGGAGTAGGACTCATCTAGCAAGACAGTCAAGGCCATAAAACCTACTCTAACAAAAACAGGGACCAAGCTGATTGGAATGTAAATCAATTGCCTAATGGAACAAATTCAACACTTGATTAAGGAAGGCAACAAATTCCAGGTACTCAACAATGTAATACATAATGTGAGGCCACAGTAAAAAGTTGCTAAACATGTAAGGAAGTAGGAAAATGTGACCCATAAACAGGAGAAAAACAAATAAATAGAAAAAAAGAGATGATGGAATTAGTACAAAAAGGATTTTAAAACAGTTATATTAAGTATGTTCAAGGATTTAAAGGAACACAGAAATGTAATGAAGACACAAATAAGGAACGTGAATTAAAATATGGAAATTATGAAAACTTATCAAATAGAAATTTTACAACAGAAAATACAGTATCTGATGTGAAAAATCAGAATTGTCCTCTATCTATTAAAGAAACTAAATTCATTATTATGAGAGAAAACTCCAGATCCAGATGGCTTCACTGGTGAATTTTATCAAAAATTTAAGGAAGAAACAATACCAATTTTACTCAAACTAAGAAATGAGAAGAGAAGGAAGGGACACTTCGAAACTCATGTTATGGCCCAAACTACAGGCATTGTAAGAAACCTACAGTGGAATATCCTTTATGAATATGAATGCAGAAATCATTATTAAAATATTAGCAAATTGAAAGAACTATATATACAAAACATATGAATACCAAGGGGTGATTTGTTTCAGAAACATAAGGTTGTTGTGAAACTGAAATCTCAAGATAATTCCCATATATACAAAACATATGAATACCAAGGGGTGATTTGTTTCAGAAACATAAGGTTGTTGTGAAACTGAAATCTCAAGATAATTCCCATGTTAACAGAGGAAAGAAGAAAAACCATATGATCAACTCATTAAAAATCATTCGACAGGGGCGCCTGGGTGGCTCAGTCGGTTAAGCCGCCGACTTCGGCTCAGGTCATGATCTCGTGGTCCATGAGTTCAAGCCCCGCGTCGGGCTCTGTGCTGACAGCTCAGAGCCTGGAGCCTGTTTCAGATTCTGTGTCTCCCTCTCTCTGACCCTCCCCTGTTCATGCTCTGTCTCTCTCTGTCTCAAAAATAAATAAACGTTAAAAAAAAAAAATTAAAAAAAAAAATCATTCGACAAAATACAACATCATTTACAAAAGTCTTCAGGAAACTAGGAAGAGAAAGGAAAATCTCTTGCTGGTAAAGGACATTTAGGAAAACATACAGCATTTTATATACTTAACAGTAAAATAGTTAATACTTTCTCCCTAAGATCAGAAACAATGCAAGGATGTCCATTCTTATCATTGTACTGGAGATGCTAGCCAACAACAAAGGAAGAAAAGGAAATAAAAGTTTTAATTTTCTTCTCTGTAGATGACAACTGCATATGGAGATAATCTCAAGAAATCTACACAAAACCACTAGAGTTGGTGAATCAATTTAGCACTACAGAATACAAGGTCTATATACAACATTTCTACGTACGTAAATACAACAAACAATTTTGGGAAAAAGGCTATTTGCAATAGGAATTAAAAATATGAAATACATAGGGATATATTTAAGGATATATACACAAAACCTCTCCACTCCAAACTACTAGCAATTACTGATGGATATTAAATAATAGCTAAATAAATGGGTATATCATGTGTATGGACTGAAGAACACAATTTTGTTAAGATACCAATCTTCCTCAGATTGATTTACAGAATCAATGCAATGCCAATCAAAATCCTATTTTTTGGAGGAGGAAGGGAATCACGGAAAGAAATTAGCAAGCTGATTCTAATATTTATATGAGAATACAAAGGATGTAGACTAGCCAAAACAATCTTGAAAATAATAAAAGAAACCTTGCGCTATCTGATTTTACGACTTCGAGACTGCAAGATTCAAGATTGCAATCCATAGTAATCAAGCCGATAGGATAGAAAAACTTATGGTGCAAAAGAATTGAGTCCAGAAAAAGACCCATACTAATACAGCATATTGCTTTTGACCACAGCATCAAAACAATGAGTAAAGAAAAATATTTTCTTTAAATAAATGGTACTGGGACCATTGATTTTCTATAGAAAAACAAAACAAAACAAAAACAGACCTTGATTTCTACCTCACACCACACAAAATCACACACACATAAAAATCAAAGACAGATCATACATAAAAATGTAAAAGCTAAAATTACAAACATTCTACAAGCAAACATAGAAACTATATTTGCAAACTTGGTACAGGCAAATATTCACTAGACAGGACCCAGAAAGAACTAACTATAAAAGGCAAAAAAATGAACGAAACAAAACAAAAGCTACTGTTCATCAAAGACAACATTAATAAATAGGCAAGCCCACAAACTGGGAGAAAATATTCCCAATATATACATCTGTTAAAGGATCTGTATTCAAAAAATAAAGAACTCCTATCTCTACAGAAGTATGTAAGTTTTACCTAAAAAACAAAACGGAACAAAACCCTACATAATGATATGCATGCTGAAGTGTTGAGAGAGAAAATGTCTGCCACTTACTCTGAAATACACTAAAAATAAAATGGAATGACAGATGTATAGAGGGATGGATAAATATGTAATAGAAGATAGTAGAAAAAAATGTAACTATTTCATTTTTAAAAATGGGCAAAAGAACTGAATAGGGACTTCACGAAGGGAGATATAGAAATGGCACATAAGAGTTCTTTTAACATCAGAGATATAGAGTTCTTTAACATAGTTAAAAGTTATAAACATAGTATAAAGAGTTATAGAGTTCTTTAACATAGAGATATAGAAATAAGCACATAAGAGTTCTTTAACATCAGTCACCAGGAAAATGCAAATTAAAAAGCATAATGAGACACCACTAGAATGACAGAATAGGTAAAAAGAAAAAGATAACATCAAATGTTGGAAGGACTGGAAAAATCAGAACTCTTACACTTCTTTAGTTAAAGTGTAAAATGGTGCAATCACTGTGGAACACGGTCTGAGAGTTTCTCATACAGTTAAATATATATGCCAACCTTACAACCCAACAATTCCACCTTTACCAAAGACAAATTTTAAGCAGAAAGAGTTGGGGGGTCCCCAGAAAAAGAAAGACAAAATCACAGCTTTCGTGATACCAGAGAAGTCATTCTAGGCCCCCAGCTATTTTGGGTGATCAATGCCCTACTTGCTCAAGCACACTTCTAGCAGAACTTCCTAGGAGGTGTCAGAATTACAAAGAAATGCGAAATTCTCAGTAAAGATTTTAAAGGAACAAAGAGAAACCAAAAACACACACTCTACCAGGCCAGGAAATAGCCTAACCAGAGACAATAAACCACTTGTAAAACTCCCTGTGCTGTTTCAAAAGTAAGAAAGGCCCAGTATCAGGAGCCCAAGACCATCCATCCAGTTTATACTAACTGTGGGAGCATGCCCATTAGTCCCTTCCCCTCTGCCGACAGTTCCCTTGGCCTCCCTACAGTGTTAGTCTCCACCCTCGGAGGAGCACAAGCTTCATTCACATAACATAGGATGCATGTACAGGCATGTTTTCTACGTACGCCTGCACTGCCTCATGTCTGCCTTTACATGCAATGACAAAGTTCCCCTTTCTGAATATTCATCCTAACCCTAAGTAAAAGAAACCCACTTGGGAGAGTCATGGCTTTGGAAGTCATTCCCTGTGATCTCCTTATTTGCTGCAAATAAAGTTTGCTTTGTGGACAACTCCATCTCGTGTAGTCCTTATCTGTAACTCAGCAAGGAGCGAACTCACGTTAGTTGTAGTTTTGTCGTTTGGCTACAAAATGAAAATAGGACTCTATGCCAAGTCTGGAAGGCAATGAAGAAGAAAATGTGAAGACAGCTGGGGAAGAGCAGCTAGATAAAGGTCCTGAGAAGGCAGTGTTAAATGACCTGTCTGAGAAACAGGGAGGAGGCCTCCGTGAGGGAGAAGGAGTGACAGAAGGGAATGCTGGTAGGAAGTCAGTATTATTTTCACAGTGACAGTAAGATGTTGTTTTCTTCACTGTCTTGACCCTTACACAGAGGGTGCAAAAGCAATTATGAGTAAAAGTTCACCTTAGCATGAATTAAACTCGTGATACCATACTACACTAGTAATCATTGCATTATTCACTGTTGGTTTTCAAAGTCTTTAAAAAGGGAAAGAAGCCAATAAGAACGTTCTTGATAAAACAGTAAAAAATTTATTTTCATTAATCTCAGTCTTCAACAATATTCTGCATACAAAAGAGTAAATATATATATATTATATATACACATATATATGTATATATAATACATAATATGTACATATATATATATATAATATATATATATATATGTCACTTCAAAGGAACAACTGACAATACTTGTTGCCAGTAACAAAATTCAAGCTTTCAAGCAAAAATTAGAATTTTGAATAGCTTGTGTATGGCATCTTGGGTTTGATAGCTTCTCAATACTTAAAAGATTTTTCTGATGAAACCGATGGTAATATTAATGAATGTTTTTTGAAATCATACAATGAAATAAGTTAACATTTAGAAAATCTATACAACTCACTGAACTAGCAGTTTCCAAATGAGAAATGCATGATGTTATGAAATCATGCATGGATAAAAGGTCTATTCAAAATGTAAGGTAGACTAATGATTATGAAAAATTTATTGATGCTTTGAGACTCCATGCTGCAGTTAACTGTAAAGAAACTATTTATTGGGTTTTGGAGTAGTGTCGAAGAATTACCTGGAAAAGCTATTATAATACTCCTCTCTTTTCAATTACATCATCTGTGTGAGGGTGGATTTTCTTTATATTCCTCAACCAAACCAACAGACTACAATAGGTTGAATGCGAGGGTTAAGAGAAACCACCCAGAGAATCCACACATCTTCTATTATGCCAGACACTGAAAGATTTGCAAAAATGTAAAACAGTGCCATTCTTCTCACTAATTTTTTTTTTTTATCTTGGAAAACAGTTATGTTTTCATGAAAAATATGTTATTTGTGCTAACATGTTAATGAGGCTACCTATAGAGTGAGCATTTAAAAAATTTCATTTTAATTTCTTACACAGTAAATATCGACATGAAATAAACTACACAAATGGAATCTCTTCAGGGGTTCCAAATAATTTTACAAAATGTCAATGGTCCTTGAGCCCAAAACTTTGAGAACCTCTGTTCTTCGGGTTCCTCTCTACCTGGCTCTCTAGTTCAGCCAGCACCTCACCTCCTTCAGCACCTCCCATTCCCTGAGACAGCCTAAATTCAGGCACACATTCTCCTGAATTTTTGTTCAGCCTTTTCCACAAATGTGAGATTCCTTCTCAATTGCCTAATCTTGGTCCTTGGGCAGTGCAGCAGATAAAACCTCATCCATCTCCCAAATCAATTACCCCCCTCAGGAAAGCATCATAACTACTCTCACTTCAGACAAAAGAAAGAAGCAGGGTCCAGGAATGGATTCACAGCAGGACCACTGCTCCCTCAGAGGGCCTTCCCCAGGGGTTTCCATTAACACAACAGCTTTAATATAAAAAGGGACACAGATGTTATCTACAAGCATAGTTTCAATAATTAGGAAAATTAATAGAGTTAGCAAAAAATTAAATATTTAAAACTTAACTATAAGCATTCTTTATTTTAATATCCTAATTTTTATTAATGAGGACCCATAATTTTATTTTATCATTATTTTTTTTAACGTTTATTTATTTTTGAGACAGAGAGACAGAGCATGAATGGGGGAGGGTCAGAGAGAGGGAGACAGAATCTGAAACAGGCTCCGGGCTCTGAGCGGTCAGCACAGAGCCTGACGCGGGGCTCAAACTCACGGACTGCGAGATCATGACCTGAGCCGAAGTCGGCCGCTTAACTGACTGAGCCACCCAAGTGCCCCTATAATTTTAGAGTCAAAACACATCCAGGATATTACTGATTTCATCTATTTTTATAGATGAGAAAGTACTCAAAAAAACTCAGACTTGCCCTAAATCCACAAATAACATGCATGGCAAAGCAGGGGAAAAACACCCGGTAGGGAAACAATTCTCTATGGGTCTCTCCTGTGAATGAGGCGTTAATTGCCCTTTTGCTCTGGAACATCTTTTCAGGGATGTGTGTAAAGTGAGCGGCTTTGAAAGGCAGAGCTACTGTCTTCCTTCAGAGCAAAGTGCAGACTTGCTTAATGTCCAGTATAATAATGTCTCTCTTGGGGCCAAGGGTAAGTTGGCTTGTATTCCAGTATCAACGATAACAGGAGTCCTAAGTTCAGGACTTCTCAGCTGTGATGCGAAACTACTGTGGGTACCACAAACAGGTGGGCCTCACCACATCATCCCCCACGGGATCTGGGGAGCAAGCAGGAAATGACACAAAACAGATACCCACACTGTGTGTTGTGCTGTGAGTAATGAAGTCCTTGCGTCTGACCCAAGAGTCTTGTACCTTCCACCAGCATCCGTGAAACTGTGGCAAGCTAACCTGTTAGTTTACAGTATGATCTCAGCTCTCACAGTTCCTAACATTCATTAGGCCACAATATGCAAGCACAAGAAGCATGGTAGCCAAATACATACTTTTAAAGCAACATCCTGTGGCAAAAAAGCAATTAAACTGGCTATTCTCTGCACTGGGGCACATCCTTTGGAGAAAATCAATATGGCAAAAATACAGTGAAATCTCTGATCTGGTAAATTCTTCTAGGAATTTATACCAAGCATCTTCTATCAGGTTCCCTGGAAACAGACTCTGAGACAGAGTTGTGTGCAGAAGTATTACTGGCCGGTGCTGTTTGGGAGATGCCCCTCTATGGAAATAAGGACGGCAGAAGGTGACCAGCAATGTGGATACACTAAGGCCTCAGCCCTTACGAACAGCTCTGGACTTCGGAAGGTCCTGTGGTTGTTCTAAGTTGAAGCAAAGCAACCAGATCCTCAATCCGCTACACAGCTTAGGCACTGGCCAGGGGTATCCCTTAAGGGGAGGTGTGGACTGAATAGTCCTAAATGTCATCACTGAATTGTAGCGATATGGCTGACATGACAAATGGCATCCTCTAGACTTCTAGAGCAAAGTCCCCAATTCCACAGATAGCAGGGACCCTCTGGGATAATTCAGATGATACCACCACGGAAGGATTCGCAAACACAAAAGAGCAAGAAGGAATGGGCGGATTCCATAACAATCAAGTATAAGGAAATACATGTGCCACCAGAGTTTACTGTGCTTTATAGGACTGACCTGCTGTGGTGAGTGCATCGCATATATTATCTATTTACTTCTCATAAGTTATGATACTATTATCACACCCAATATACAAAGGACATAAGATGAGTTAAGTAACTTGCCCGAGGTCACAAGTAAGTAAGTGGCAGAGCTGGGCATCAAACACAGGTCTGCCCCTTTGCAGAGTCCATGCGCTTAATTAACCAATCCATCCCACTGGCCCCCTACTTGGGATAAAAATACACATCCTGAGGACATTCATCCATTTTCCTCTCCACATTTATTTCTCATTATCTTCCCCTACTCCATATCTTGGGAGGCTGATATGAATGCTATAAATGGAAGTGGTCCTTTGCAGTCTGGAACCAGGCTTCCTTCCTGTGGGACTACCTCAGGCTGGCTATGCCGTCTTATGAGGGTAGCAGCTCTTGTAAGATGCACTCGCCACATGGCCTGTAACCGATTCAGTAACCACTCCCTCCCCTTGATCCTCTGGGCCTGGAGTGGGAATTATTCCCATCACACAAGCTATGATGAATGCACTGTCCCTGGTGGCTTCCCTGTGTCCTGCCCATACCTGTTACACTCTCCTCAAATTACCCAATTTGACAGTGTCATCTTTTCCTGACAACAACTTGACCCAATACACGCATCTATACACAAAACAGGTGCTGAATGATGGCAGAAGCTTATTATTTACCATTAGGGTCTGACTCTTTGTATCCCCTGCAAAATACGTATGTTGAAATCTTAACTCCCAAGATGATATTAGGAGGTGAGGCCTTTCAGAAGTGGCCAGAGTCATGAGGGTGGGGCCCTCATAAATGGGATTAGCACCTTACAAAGGAGACTCCACAGAAACCCCTAGCCCCTTTCACCAGGTGAGGACATGGTGAGAAGGCACTAGCTATGAACCAAGGAAATGGCCATCACCAAAATATGACCACATCTTGATTATGGATTTCCAGCATCCAGAACTGTGAGAAATAACATTTCTATTATTTATAAGCTACCCAGTCTATGGTATTTTGTTACAATAGCTTGAAAGGATGGAGACATTTACCTCCTAGGAAAGGAACCTAAAGGTCATTTTTCTGGGAATAATATGCTGGGGGGATGGGGGAGGGAAGAATACTGAAAACAGGATAGAAACCATCCTGCCTTTCAATAAAAGTAAGTAACAAAATATCTGGAATACTTTGTGTAAGTTTAGTCAAGGTATAAAATTAAATTACAGCTTCTTACCAGTAATGGTCCCTTCCTATGCCACTCTGCCCCCAAATCTGCACAGCCCCTGGCATTATCTTCCCCTCCTTCACTGCCATATTGCTTCCTCTGAGAAGCAGTGGAAAGAAGCAAACAGAGAAGCAAGCAGAAAAACAAAGTACCTTCCTTCCATATCTCCTGGGGGGGGGGGGGGGAGGGGGGAGGGGACATGCTTTCTGTCTTTAAAGAAGGGACACCTAGCCTTCCAGAAAAGATCCAGAGAAGGTCAGCCAAATGAACAAGGGAATTTTAACATGTTAAAAATGAAAAAAATTATTAGGTAAAGAAAATAAAAACTTAAATTGCCTGAATCAGCAACATCTTCAATCATCGGACAAAGTTTAAATAAAACTACTGTCCCATAGAGCTTACTAAGGTTAAAAAAAAAAAAGCAACTAGAAGAAATGAGAGTTTTAAGAAGAATTTAGATAAAATCAATGGATGATATGAATCTATCGCTCCTTCATTGAAAATTATTTATCAAGCACCAACCAGGAGGAACAATCTAGCATGTTGTCCCAGCATTAGCCATGACCAGCTGGTGGACTCTGGGCAAGCTATTCTCTCTTAAGCTTCAGATGCCTCAGCTATAAAAGGGATGGAATCAGAGTAGCCAGCTCCTAAGTCGGCTCTGAGGATTAAATAATTAAGAGATATAAAGTGCTTAGCTCAATTCCTGATACATGCTAGAGACTCAATAAATGTTAGCTAAGATGATTGGTATTAACAGCAGTAAAAACTAAAAAAAATAAATAAAGGAAACAAACCTAAAACTCTTGAATTGCTTTTAAGAAGCTCAGCCTGATGAAGAACTCTATTACTCACACAGAACTGGAAAGCCCTAAAGTACACACCTTCAAACTTAATCTTCAAACTTAATATGACAGGGAGCACAGGGCCAGAGTCTTATAAAGGCCCCCCGGTTATTACCAGAGATAAGCGGGTTAGATTCATCTATTCAATATAGAAAAAGAATAATGTTATAAATGAGGGACAGTAAAAATGTATAAATCCAAGTAGAACTTATATAGATTTAATAATTTTAGAAAACTATTTGCAAAGCTAACTCAAGAAACCGAACAGGTATTATTTTACAGGCTTTGTGTCACTGGAATGAAGATGTCATATTTGCAGGGATTTCCCTCTGAATGCCCAAAGCATCACTGGTATAATTTCTAATAAACCTACTCCTTTTCTTTAAGCTCTGGCAAATCCAAGTACCAGTGCTCTTCACTAATGATTTTCTTTTCTTCCTCTTCTAGTTGTCTCTTGGTCTCTGAGTCCAGTCCCCTTTGCATGAACTGTCAAAACAAAACAAAATCAGTGTCAGCAACTGGTTTTCCCAAGTTAGAGTGGAGGAAAACACAGATAACTTTATTCTTCCACATGCTTTCCCTCGTTTCTTCAAGAATCCCATCTCAGGGGTGAGGGTGGAGGTGGTGTGACCAAAGTAGCTTAGCTCTCTCTGCCCTAGACGGCATCACACCAGACTAGCAGGGAGCTGACTAGAGCACAAAAAAAGTATGTGGACTTCCTACAGAAGACTTCAGAAAGATCTTTACCACACTTTAGTTTGTCTAATTTAGTAAAACGAGCAATAAAAAACTGTATTCAATCAGTAGCCCATAAATATTTCAGTTTTACATAGTGGCCAGTGGGGAAAGGCTAAGACAAAAGACACAGATCATGACGGGCAGGTGGAGACAGAAAGTGAGAGGGGCCAAAAGAAGGTGAGAGACTCAGTACTTTCTGAATCTCTCACCGACTCATGGAGCCCACTGGTCTTCATACCTGCTGATCTTAGTGTGGAATGGCCTTTCTCATGCTCCTCCACCTGGCCAACTCCTGGCCCTTCTGGTATAGGAAAAACTACTCCATCCCTGTGAAATTATCTCTGATACCTGTAAGCAAAATCGGGATTTCTCTCCCAGATGCTTCATATGACACCCTCAAATAGTCTCACCACATTTTAATTCCTTGAGCATCTGCCTCTTCTGGAGACCTTGAGGGCAGGGACTTTGTCTAGATTGTCTCCTTCCTCACTTTTAGCATGACGAATGATGCATAGTAGGGGCTCTGTAAACACAGACCAAAGCAAAGCTGTATCTATAAGCCTGCTCTTCACGTATCTCTATCCTCTGAAAGGCTGCTCATCTCTACGGCTGCTCTTTATTCTAAAACGTGCAAAAGTACAATTCAAAATGGGCCAGTAGAGAAACCCACAGTCCAGCTGCTGGTCTCTTCCCACAACAACTACATTTCCTCAGGGGAACCAGTGAACACACTAAGAGGTTGATCACAGCAAAACGATAATGTATTAATAAGGGAAAAAAATAAATTTAGAAAACATCCAGGAACCTCCACCTCTAGCAGTTAGGTCTAGACTTCCATTGGTTTCCACTTATCCCTATTTGTTTCTCTTGTCCAAGCTCTCTATTACTTTTCCCTTCATTCCAACCTTCCCCCAAACATAAGCATTTTTAGGTATAAGGGCTTTGCCAATGAATGCTAAATGAAATGATGAAACTTGAAAAACATTCACAAATAAAATACAGTGATAACATCCAGTTCTGCTGAGGACGTAGTGAGACTGAATCACTCATACTATTGCTGGTGAGAATATGAAATGGTACAGCCTCTGTGGAAAACAGCTTGACAGTTTCGTACCAAACTAAACATGCACTTACCATATGACCCAGCAATTGCCCTCTTGGGCATTTTATCTCAGAGAAATGAAAACTTATGTTCACTCAAAACCTTATACAGGTATATTCATGGCAGCTCTACTTGTTAATAGCCAAGAACTGAAAACAACCAAAATATTCTTCAACAGGTGAATGGTTAAGTCCTAAGGTACTTCCAATGCATGCAATACTACTCAGTAATAAAAAAGGAAGGAACTATTGATATACTCAACAACTTAGATGGATCTCAAGCGAATAATACTGAGTGAAAAAAGCGAATCCCAAAAGGTTACATCTTGTATGATTCCATTTACATAACATTTTTGAAATAACATAAGTAGAGAAATGGAGAACAGACTCATGGTTGCCAGAGCTTAGGGAAAGAAGAGACTGGGTTGGCTACAAAGGGACAGCTTCAGGGAATCTCATGGTAATGCAACAGTTTTGTATCTTGAATGTGGAAGTAATTACATAAATCTGCTCGTAATAAACTGTATGGAAATCTCTCTCTCTCTCTCTCTCTCTCTCTCACACACACACACACACACACACACGTAAAACAGTAAAATGAAATACTCTGTGGATTGTACCACTGTCAATTTCCTGGCTTTGTACCGTACTCTAGCGATATAAGACAGGGAACAGAAGAGTACAAAGGCTCTCCCTGTACATTTTTTTGCAACTTCCTGTGAATCCATCATTATTTTATTTACTTCTTTAAAAAATTTTTTTAATGTAAATTTTTGAGAGAGAGACACACAGAGTGCAAGCAGGGGAGGAGCAGAGAGAAAGGGAGACACAGAATCCGAAACAGGCTCTAGGCTCTGAGCTGTCAGCACAGAGCCTGATGCGGGGCTTGAACCCACAAACTGTGAGATCATGACCTGAGCCGAAGTTGGACGCTCAACTGACTGAGCCAGCCAGGTGCCCCTTTCATAATTTTAAATAAATGTAAAAGAAATGCTTGCACTCTAAAGTGTTTTGTAGTCTTCCTTTCTCCTTCTACCTGTGTCTATAGCTTCACCACAGGAAAGAACTGGCAGTTTCTGGAATGCATATTCTGTACTTCCCAGTCCTTCTGTCTCTGCTACTCAACATCATGTTTCCATTTTCTACTCAGCAAAATATCAACTTGTAAAGGCCCAGAGCACATGTCCTTTGGGTCTTCCCTGACTGTGTTTGACCAAGCTCTTCACCGACTTGTTCCCATAAAAGAGTACCTTTCCCTATGTCTAAAAGCCTTATAAACACTAGCTTATTGTTCATTTTGCTTCTTCTGTGTCTCCCAAAAGACTGAGATTCTGAATAGCAGACCATGTCTCTTATTCATCTTATATAACTAGGACTCTGGCTGCCCTTGGTACTCAGGAAGAGTTCGATAAAGGTTCTCTGAATGTAAGTCTGGACTTGCTTTATTTCTTCAGACTCTCTTTCCTGGGTGGTTCTCTTTAAACCCAGATGCCTCATTTCATCTTATATTCTTGGTAATACAACTCACCAATCCTGCCCAACTGCTTTTTTATCTCCTATTTTTAGTCAAGTAGTATTTATGGCATACAAAATAGCTATCTATATATGTATGCTCTGTGCACATGGCAAGGCTAGAACACCCTGTGAATATAAAATCAAGCAACTCGATTTAGGTAGCAATCCAATTCTCCTGACTCCACAGCATCTAAGAACACTCTATAAAGCTTAGTGATTTGGCTTTACACACAACAGAGGACCTAGAGCTGGTACCACAAACTATAGTCCTTAGGCTGGATGTCTGATGGTGTAAATAAAGTTTTATTGGGACAAAGATATGCTCATTTGGTTCTGAGTTACAATGGCAGAGGTGGGTAGTTACAATAGTGAGTGGCCCAGAAGCCTAAAGTATTTTTCATCCGTCCCTTTACAGAAGTAGTTCAGCAACCCCTGTCTTAAGAGTCCAACAGAGCTAAAATGACACTGAGAACTGCCAACTATATCCTTCACTTTCTACTTCCCCCATAATCTCCAGCTCCTAACAGCTGACCAAGTCAGAGGATTTCAAGTACACCTGAAAACAACTGTATTAGTATTAAATCCTCAACTCTTTTATTCTTGCTCTATACTTTGCTCTGGCTGAACAGCTACACTGGATACAGCAACCTAATGCAGCTGCTTCATTCATTCTCGTAGGAATGGATGTGCATTATACTCCACTCTGTGCATAGTATCTCCTGCTGTCCTGCCAAAAAGCTCTTTTTCATCAATGATTGAAGCTGATAACTCACCTAGAAAATATGTCTAAGCTTCTCCCCCCTTTTCTTTGCTTCCAATGTCCTGTTGAGTCTTTCCCAACCACTAGGGTAGGGGTTGATACTTTTTTAAGGTAACTTCTTCCTTTCTAACTCTTGAGTCAGATCTTTGGTCAAAGTCTTACTCAGCGTATCTTCATTTGATGTACCTGCTTTGCCAATCCACTCCACTGCTCTGATTATAAACGAGAAGTCAAAGAAGACTCTGTTGGGTAAAAATTCAAAATTTGCTAATATGTATGAAAAAAGAACTTCAGAAATTATAAACGATATGACTTACCCTCCACCCTCACTCATCCTATCCATCCTTAGTCATACCCTAGCTCAATCCCATTCGAATCTGGCACATGCAACATTTACTCTCCAATCTTTCGAAACATTATTTATGCCTTGCTTCCTTTTTTCTGGAAATTACTCTTTAAGCATGATATCTAACACTGGGTTCAGAGACAAGCAGTATGGAATAGTAGTTATGAGCAGGGGATGTGGAGCCAGACTGCCTGGGTTTGGTCCTGTCTATACTACTTATTAGCTGTGTAACCTTAGGCAAGTTACTTACTTCTCTTTTTCAGTGCTTCAGCTATAATAGAGGAATAATAACTAAACCTACTTCACAGAATTATTATGTGGATTTCATGGGTTGATACATGCACTTAGAACAGTTGTCTGAACACAGAGCAGAAAGTATAAATCTTTGTTATTATTCAAGTTTGAAGGCCTGGTTGTTTCCCGTTTTAGTTCCTGTATTCATTTTATCTACACTTGTCTTTTTTTTTCTCTCTTCCACTTTGAAATCATGTTTTAAAAAAAATTTTTTTTTATGTTTATTTATTTTTGACACAGAGAGAGAGACACAGAGCATGAACGGGGGAGGGGCAGAGAGAGAGGGAGACACAGAATCTGAAACAGGCTCCAGGCTCTGAGCTGTCAGTACAAAGCCCCACGCCGGGCTCAAACTCACAGACGAGATCATGACCTGAGCTGAAGTCAGACGCTCAACCGACTGAGCCACTCAGGCGCCCCTAAAATCATTTGATTGTTAAACTGATTCAATTTCGAATCTAAAATCAATTTCATTTAAAGCTGACATTCACCTCAACTGTTATAATTCTCTCCATTCCCGCTGCCATTGCAACCAGATCATCAGAGCTTCTTGTTTGGTCTTTCCGACTGCAATTTTGTCCCTTGTCAGGTCTTTCTTTCTCCAATGTAGTCTCTACAGGGCAGTTAAGGTAACTTTGAAAAGTAAGAAGCACAGCTAAGATGCCGCTCCCCCTGCTCAAAAGCTTCCTCATCATGTTCACAAGATAAAGGGAAAAAATCCTTCATCTGGCCTAAAATTCTTCACATGTTGTGGCCACTGGCTACTTTTCCAGGCCCACATTTTGCTACTTGTCTTCCAAGCACATCGACTTATTTTTAGTTCTTGGAAACCTCAACAGATGTTGTGGTCTTTGCGTCTCAGACTTCTGAAGTCGCTTTCCCCTCGGTTTGTGCTGCCATGCCCCACCCTCCCACCGACCCTTGCAGTCTCTACCTAAGGGCCCGTTCCTGCCCAAGCGCAAGTAAGTTCCCAGGGCTCCCGGGGCTCTGGGCATCACCTCACTTAGTGCTGCGCCACCCTGCTTGCTTACGTGGTCTGTCCTATCTGTCCGCGCGCTTTATGAGGGAAGCCGCCGGACTTATAACCTAGTTCCCGGTGCCTAAGGCAGAGCCAGCGCTAAGTGAATGAATGAACGTCCGAACTGGAGGCCCTCCGTGGCCTCCCCAGTGGCCCCGCGCGCCCGCCGCCTCGGCCCCGGCCGGGTCGCCAATCCCAGGTACCCCTGTGGCCCGGCCCGCCTCCCCGGCGTCCCCACACCTTCATGCGCAGCAGGTTCTTGGACAACTTCGTCTTGCGCTCCGCCGCCATATTGGCTCCTGCTCCGGGCCGCGGGCCACCACCAGCCCCCGCCGCGCACGCGCACTGCTGCCTGCGTCGCGGCGTCGTCTTACGCAGCTCGCGTCGCCCCGCCCCGTGGTTCCGCCCCGTTTCTCGCGCTCCGGCGCGTCCCGGGAATCTCTGCGCGTCGCCTCAGGGAGCGCTCGCCTCACGGAGGAGCTCGGGGTAAGGACACTGCTAGCGGTGCCGGGGTGAGAGGGACTTGACGCGGGGAAGGAGACGTCTAAGGGCCTGGAGGAGGCCCCAGCGCCGGCCGCTGCGGCTTCAGCCGGGCCCTTCGGCGGCCGGTGGCCGAATATCGCCGCTCCTCACGGACTCCGTCCTGCCGCGTGTCGCCGACTCAGTCGGGCCGGCGAGACCTTTGAGACGCTTGCCCCACCGTCCCGGCTGGACCGAGTCTATCACGTATACCACTTCCTCCCACGTTCACGGTCACCCCGTGCGGCGGCTGGGTAAACTGAGGCACTGGGAGGCCGCTCAGCTGGCCCAGAGTCGGAGGGAGGGAGGGAGGGAGGCAGGCGTGTGCAGACCCCGCCCCCCACATCCGGCTTCGGCAACGCGTGGGAAACTGCGCGGGTGTGCGCGTCTTCGAACCCGAACGGGCCTTCTGTGGAAGCGCCGGGCGTGAAAGCGAAGGCGCGAGGACAGGGCGGCCACCTGTCTTAAAGCCTTGGAGAGACGGTGGCCTCGGCGCTGCGTGGCCCGCCCGGGGCGAGCCCCACACCGTTCGCAGGTGCCGCGCGCTGGAACACACCCGGCCTTGACAATACCATTTCGGCGGGCAGCCCGCGCGACGCCGGGTCCTCCGCGCTGGGTACTTGACCTGCGCGACTTCACCTAATCCGCACGAGGAAAATGTCGTCGTCGCGTCGGTAGGGAACGTGAGGCCCGGAGACGTTCGGGGACTTAACCAGAGTTCACACAGCCGGGAAGTGTTAGAGCCGAGATTCCGGAAACTGGGGGAAGAGATGCTCCCCGCTTCCCCTCCCCCCCCGCAGGTTTTCTCAGCGGGGTCAGCAAAGCCATGCTAACATGGTAAGTGGTTACAGAAACTCGTCCGTGACGAAGTGCGCGACTCTGGGCTACAGCCGTGGATGAAGACACACGACCTCCCTTCCCTGGAGCCGCCCCGAGGGGGTGTGCCGCGGAAGGAAGAAAAGGACGATGTGATGGCGTGACTTCGAGGGTTACTGTAGGTCAAGTGGCCCAGGATGGCTCTCGTCAGATGATAGTGCTCCAAGGATTAAAAGTTGAGGAAAGCCTGTTCCGCGAAGAGTTGGAGATAGAGTGTTCTAAGAGGAGACCACAACTGTAAAGGTCCTGAAGTGAGAACAAGACAGGAGTTGTGTAATTTACCCAGTGGAAACAGCAGAGGTAATCATGTTAGGGGTCGAATTGTGTCCCTCCAAAACTAATCAAGAGTTTGGTCTTGGAATGGGACTGCGTTTGGATAATACAGGGCCTTTGAAGAGGCGATAAAGTTACCGTGAGGCCCTTAGGGTAGGTCCTAATCCACCCTGACCAGTGTCCCTGTAAGAAGAAATTTGGACACCCTAAGAGACCCCAGGGTTGCATGCGTCCGGAGGGAACGCCGTGTGAGGACACAGAAGATGGCCATTTGCACACAAGGAGAATGGCCTCAGAGAAAATCACTTCTGCTGACGCCTTGGTCTTGAACTTCTAGCCTCCAAAACTGTGAGAAAATAAAGTTTTGTTTAAGCCACCCAGTCTGTACTACTTCGTTGTAGTAGCTGGAGCAAACTCATAGGCCACATAATTAATGACAGATAACAACTGTGATAAGAACCCTGTAAGAAAAATATGGGGTTCATGAGAGTATGACAAAGGCACCTAAGCCTCTCTGGCCTGGGAAAGCAGGGACTCTTAAAGGTGTGATGTTAAAGTTGAGATCTGAAAGAGGAGGAGCTGGCCCCGGGGAAAGCCTTCCAGTCCATCTTAGTTTTGTGCTACCATCACTCCCACACATCCATGGAACACATTTGTGGGCCTGCCGACAATACTGACTCCCATCTCGTTCATGTTTCCTTAGTGACCTGTCTTGGGGTTACATATTCCAGGCCCCTTGGAGATGAACATACATACCTTAGAAATGCCCACCAAGGCTGGGATGCTTGGGAGAGGCTTGTTTCGGCCTCCCATGAATCTCTTAGAGATAACATAACCTCTCCGCCCCACTTTTCAAAAAATGTTTGTTTACTTATTTTGAGAGAGAGCGAGCATATGTGTGTGCGGGGAGAGGCAGAGAGAATCCCAAGCAGGCTCCGTGCTAGGAGTGCAGAGCTCAAACTCACCACCTGTGAGATCATGACCTGAGCCGAAATCATGAGTCAGACGCTTAACCGACTGAGCCACCCAGGCGGCCCTCTTTCTCTTCTTGATACAGGTGGTGCCAACAGATCCTCTTAAGGATTATCTGTCAGCTGTGTGCAAGCTGTTTGAGGTGCATTTGAACCCTTTCATCTCAGTACATTGCTCTTCTGCATGTCCCTTCCCTTTATAAATTCGGTAGACTAAGGTCTGGATTTTGCAGAGAATAACTGTGCAGCTGCTGTGGGTCATCTGCCCGATTCCACCTTGTCAGTAAGTTACCTTGAATAAAACTCTGTGAACTGTATGAAGTGGCCTGCTTTGTTTTCCAGTCTCAAAGTGCCTTCTCGGTTTCGGGGGGTATACTTTACTGTCTCTCTTCCACCTTATAACATTTCGTCTCGCAGAACTGAAATTCTGTACCCATTAAACACTCTCCATTCCCTCCTCTCCTGTAACCACTATTGTATTTTTTATCTCTGATTTTGACTTCTGTTCAGAATTTTGAAAGTTCTTGGGAGCAGAGGTGAAGAAGTGACCCAGTCTCCTGTCTGCATCCGGGAAACAATGCTGACTCTGAACTAGATCTTGAAGAATGAGCACATGTCTTGACAGCTTAAGAGGAAAACAGTTCCTGTCAGAAATAAGAGCATATATACATCAGCTAAGGGTGCTAGGAGCTCCACACCTTCCCTATGGACTTCTGTTGCACACTGGATTCTGATTCATTTTCATAAAACATTGTCTTCATCATGTCACTCTCCTCCAAATTTTATAGTAACTGTTATTGTCTGAGAGATAAAGGTCAGATTCTTCAACCTGACACTCAAATTTCTACATTTTTATTTGACAGTGAAAATACATACAATTAAACTAGTCCCCAAAGTCTCTTCCCACCCATCAAAATGTAATGAGAAGTGATTTAAGAGTAATAGTGTAATTTTAACTTTGAATTAAACCACCTGACTGGGAAGATAACTCCTGGATCACTCTATGCTCCTAAGTTCTGGAATACAGAGGATAAGTCTCACACTCAGTATGTTAACCTGTTTTAGTTACAAACCCAAGGAAATGTCATTTTGGGGAAGAGATTTCTATAGGTCTTCACACAATTCTGAATCCTTTTATCATGGAATTTGTTTGAAGTGTGAAAACTTCTCATTTCTTCCGATTACTGGATCCATCAAGAAAAGGTCCCTTGAGTGTCTTTGCTCTTGTATGTAGCAGATATTATCTAAGGCTGTACAGTCCAATGTAGTAAGCCTACTTATATAGCTACTGAGCACTTGAAATGTGGCTGTTGTGACCGAGGGACTGAATATTTAATTTTAGTTAAATTTGAAAACTAACAGTGTAAAATATTTTCTCATTATACACATTTTATTGTTTTGGAAGGACTGCATTTCACTTTAACCTTGGAAAACTTAGTGTCCCAAGTTTAGTTGAGCTATACATGTAAAATACATGTTGTATTTCAAAGACTTGGAACAACAAGACAAAATGCAAAATATCTTAATGTTGTTTTTCAGATTGATGACATGTTGAAATAATAGTTTGGATGTATTTGGTTTAAATAAAATCTAGCATTAAACTTAATTTCATTTGTTTCTTTTTTAATGAGGCTGTGATAAAATGTAAAATTACGTGGCTTACGTTTCTCCCTCTCTGTTTCTCTATTTTTGTTTTTTTGTTTGTTTTGCACGTACCAAAAATTGATAATGGCTTATTAAATAAAATGGGAATTTAGTAGAATGATACTGGGTAGTCCCTAGAAGTAATAACAGCCTGAGAACAAGGCCAAGTTAAAAGGTCAGCAACCAGGGCAGCCCAAGGATCTCAGAAGCAGGAATTAATTTAGTGCCCCCGCAAGAATGACAGACACCAACAGATTTCTCTGCTGTCAGGGCATTCAAGATGTCAAAGTCTAGGAGAGCGTCAAGGCCTGGTTTATAGTCCTTGCAGGACTATACAGAATGGAGGAGGGTAATTCTTTAAAGAAAATTTGGGTGCTGTAACCCGAAGAGATAATGTTTGTAACAGCCAAAACAGCAGTGTTAAGGAAAAATACCTGTTTGAGGCAGGAAGGAAGAGAGTTCTATTGATGTAGCCCTGAAGGACAAAGAATTCAGTTGGGAAACTCACATCCAGCATCAAATCTACCCTTCCTCGTGTGCTCCTTCTTACTGCTCACCTGTTTAATAATCAAGTGTTTATTGGCCACCTTTTATATGCAAATTGTGACTAGGTCAATGGGCCAAAAAAATCTCATTAGTATAATACATCCTTTCTGTTCTTACATTTAGTTGCTTGCCAAGTCCTCTATCAATTACTTATTTGTGGTTATCTTGGTTAAATTAGAATTTAGTGCTTAAAGTTACCTTATAAGACATCCAGGTAAGTAGTTCCTAAACATTGGTCAGATGTGGTTATAGAATGATCAGGAAAAATTAAAACATTTCAAAACCAAAAATCATTCCTTATTCCTGGATGGTTCTAATGATCAGGCAGGTTTTGGAAACTGCTGAGTTAGACGAATCTCCTAACTGTGTATACCAAATTGCATCAACTCAGAATTCAGGTTTGTGAACTTTGCATTTAGCTTTCTTTTTATCGTGCCCTAGTCATCCTTTCTTTTCCATTGTTACGAACCTATCCCTGGACTTACTGGCTAAATCTTACTACTTTATGATTGTGTGATAGTCCTAGACTCATATTTTTTCTACCTCCTGTCTTTTTCACTCTTTAACAAATATTTTTGAGTATCTGCTTTACTCCTGGCCCTTTGGTTGGTTCTAGGGAAACCACTCCTCCCCTGAGGACATGCCACAGACAAGATACAGGTCCTTAATACTGAGAAAGATGGGTTATGGCAGGGAAACTAATCTGGATTTGAGAACCTTGGAGAGCCTTTCTTGTGGAAGTGACATCTAAGCTGAGACCTCAGAGTGGGTTAAGAATATGCCAGACAAACAAGGAAAAGGGCCAGGAGTGAAGGAGTGTTTCAGTCAGGTGGAAAGGGGTTTGAATGATGCTTATTGTGTAAGTGACAAGTCTGGAGAGGCAAGAGCCAGATGTCTAAAGATCATATGTTAATTTGGTAGAATTTTGAAAGATGCTGTGAAGCTAGTGTCTTAAGCAGGAGAATGACACTTCAAAATTGTACAATAGAGTTATGTCATTCTTGAGATCACTCTTGCTGAAAGTGGAGTAGGGAAATGGAAGTAAAAACAAAACAAGGCAGGGAGAAAGCCTGATCCTTAAGTCATCTCAAATATTCTCAAGATTATTACTAATTTCTTCTAGATTAATTTCTTACTTTAAGTAGTTAATCCTATTATTTTAGTAAAGGCTGGTGGTCAAGGCTTCCTCTGTCTTCTAGCCTTGTCTAGCTTTGTCTTCTAGCCTTCTAGCCTTGTCTCCTAGCTTTTTAGCCTTGTCTTGTATACCTCAATTTAGTGTCTTGTATCCAAACAGATCTAGACAGTGTGCCTATACACATTCCACATTTACCCACCGTGTAAATATTCATACTGCCTTTTATTTCTGGAATGATGCCAGGAATGCCTTTCAACTTTTCAAATCTTGCCCATCTCTGAACCCAATTCAGATTTTGCCCTCCTCTTACATCAACTGAAAATGATGATTTCCTTTTTCTTTCCAAATGCTGATAGGGCTGTTTTATAGTTTCAGTTATTGTTACCTAACATGATTGCAGGTGCTGGGGGACAGTTCTGAGTTTTATAGTTACCTGAATCTTTCACAGCTTCAAGCAGTTAATATACTTAATAAATACTTATTGAAAGAATAAGTGAAAAACTGCTCTTTAAAATAGGCAAGACAGCATTTTTAAAAAATATTCACATTCTTTAATGTGTAAGCCCCAGAATACCTAACCAATTATATCTAGCTGAATTGACATTAAAAAAAATTTTTTTTTCATTTTGCAAAACAAAAAAATAATTGAAAGGCCAAGGATGTGGTAATGAAACCAGCTTATTTTCCTGTACTAATTCTATTCAAAATATTCTATTCAGTTAAAAGATATGATATCTTTGGACTTTCTGTGGAAGTTTCCAAAGGAGCCAGTTGCCATGGGGATTATGAAGGGAAAAAATTTAAAAAATATGACCAATTTATACAAATGAAACCACTATGTCCAAACTTGGAAGACTTTTGTGAAGGACAGAAGAAGTTCTCAGAAAGAAAAAGAATGTGGAAATAAAATGTTAGGGGAACATGCTATGATTGTGGAAGTCAAGCCACAGCTAAGATGGACATTTATTTTTCCCCAAGGGGAAATTGTGCGTTGACTAATAATAAGGAGGAACAAAGGAAAGGTCTTAAAGCAGAGGGCTGAAGAGACTAAATAGTCTTCTTTTTTACCCATGGCAGGTTCTTCTTCCTCATAAAAAAGAGAGCTCTGGTTACCGAAGTCCAAGTCTGTAGTTGAAAAGGAGGCTGTTGGGAATTTGAACCAAACCAAATCATTGGCTCTCACTGTTTTATATCCCCTACCACTCTTAAGAATATGAGTCCTTTTTTATTTTACAAAAATAAAAAGCCCATTATTTTTCTTACAAGGATAGTTAATGTTTGTAGCCTTTCTGTTATTATTTGTAAATTTTGCAGACATTATAATGCATTTTGCCTTTTGGAGGAATATTTCCTGTCACAACTTTAAAATTAGAAAACAAGTACCTACTCTCCTAGATTATTACCTGTCTTCTGTGAGTATGCCTGAAAAATCGATGGCAGGCGCATTCAGCACTGTACCCTCACCTAGATGGCATTGGTTGATGGAGAGTGAATCCTTAATTCTGATGCTGCTTGTGAGTCACAGTTGGAAATTCCTGGCCTAGAGGACATGAACAAGGCAGGGCAGGGGGTTTTGTTTCAAAAGTGAACAATTAAAGAAAGAAATGAAGTTCTGTTTTTGAATCCCTTTAAAGTATAAAAGGAGAAGAGAACTATCAATGATGTTTGTGATAAAAAGGAAAAGAATTTGATATTAGATTCCTTTGATTAAAAAAACTCCATTAGTTTTGCAAATTACAATGTATTAAAAAAGTAATATATTTCACTGTAGCCAATACAGAAATGTATTAAGAAAAAGTCACAGGGCACCTTGGTGGCTCACCATTGGGTGGCAGCCTGAATTGGAACCCCTTAAGAAGTGAATTCATCCTTGTCTTGGGTGATGTGCGTTTCACCTTACAAATGGTAACTTTGTACAGATGTTTTTAAATGAAGTGTTGAATAAAAATTTCCTCTTGTTTCGAACAAGAATGTGTGAGACAGAGAGCGAGAGAACACAGCAAAGCAAAGGATATTCCTAGTGACCAGATGTCTGGAAGAAAATCCTCTTTTCCATTAAGCCATTTTGCTCTTGCACATCTATTTGCAACAGCTCAAGAGCCACCAAACCCTCTTAACTCTGTGAGGATCAAATGAGATAACATATGTGAAAACACCTTACCAAATGTACAAAACTGTGCAGATGTGAAAGATGGTTATTCTTATAGCACAAATGCAGGCTGCTTTTATAGCCACTTTTATTGGCATGGTTGCTTTTTAAATGGAGTATTCTGTATGAATTAGCAAACACAAACTAAAATCTATATAAAATAAATTGCATGTCTCTATTTAAGTTCGATTAAACCCAAATGTAAGACCTCATACTTCTGGGCTGGCAGGAATGAACTAAATTTATTAGTGCTGTCCTGTTCCAAACGTGCAAATGTTCAGGGTCTTAAATGCTGCTGCGAAGCATAGTTAAAAATCTCTCTGGTTACTGATCATTAGGTCTCACTGGACACTATGGAGATGGCCATTGTTCAGCCAGCTTGGTGCTTTTATGAATGTATGTATATATGTATGTATGTATTTAGAAAGAATGAATCCGAAGCAGGCTCCACGTTGTCAGCTCAGAGCCCAATGTGGGACTCAATTCCATGAAAAGTGATATCATGACCTGAGCTGAAATCAAGACTCAAATGCTCAACTGACTCAGCCACCCAGGCACCCCCAGCTTGGTCCTTTTAGATTCTTCTTCACTGTTTCTAGTCCATGCTTGGTGCTCAAAAATCTTTGAAAGGACTGGGGGCCAAGTGTCAACCTCTCTGGGTGCACCACATAGACTTCCTTGCCTTTCTAGGTTCTGGGTCTCACTGGGCCTTTGGAACCGTGACCTCTTTCCAATATTGAGAAAACATTTCCTCTTTCCTTTTTCTGCCCTAGAAGTTACTTTGGCTATCCCATCTGCCTCCAGGCCACATAGATATACCTCTTTAGTCAGTGTCAGCTTTGACAAAAGTCTGGAAGAGCTGTAGAATCCATGCAACTTCTGCTCTGTGCCCTGTTAGATATTAAGGGCTTGGTCGCCTTCTTGGAAATGTTGTAGTGTGCCTAGAGTAAACACAAACTAAAAACTCAAAAAATTATTATGCTCCTCCAGCAAAATAAAGACTTTCTCTTGGCTTCAGCAGTGCTTGTATGTATCCTTGTGTCTGAGTGAACAGAGCATACATTATCTTCTTGATTTCTTGATTCTACATAGAGTCTTAGAGGACTGTTTTCCCGTTTTCCTTCAGTTGCAATAATTCCAATATAACAGAAAAAGGAGAACACTTCCTCATTAACTCTAAAAAGCAATAATTATAATATTTTATAATTTATACTTATTGATAAATACCTCCCATAACATTAGTGAACATTGCTTCTCTGGGCTGGTTATTGTATTTGGATTTTTATAGTAACATTCAAACTACAAGGAAGCTGAGTTACTTTCTGTTTGTGCTGCTTAGGGGATAGGTATTAGGAATGATTAGTTTTGCTGATTAAATTATCTAGTCAGAAATTAATTGCTGTGAATTGAATACATAGTTTGGCACTTAATAAATTTTAAGGATAGAAAATGTTTTAAAGTTTTTTATTATGGAAAACTTCAAAAATATTCAAAGGTACAGAGACTAGACTAACATTCATGTACTCGCCAATCAGCTTTATTGTCAACTCATGGCCAATCTCGTTTTACTTATGTCTCCCTAATTTCCATGTTTCCACCCCTCTTCCAATTATTTTGAAGTGAATTCTAGGCATCCTATAATTTATCTGTAAAAATTTCAGTAGGTATCTCTAAGTGGTAAGGATTTCAAAAAGAAAAAACCACACAGCATAATCACAATACTGTCATCACTCTTAAAAGTTAATGATGAAAGAACACTTTATTCTTTTTTTATTTGTATTATTTGTTTTTTAAAATTTAATATTAAATTTTATGTCAACAGTAAGTCTAAACATATTAACATATCCTGAAAGATATCCAGGATATGTTGGGAAGTGAAAGAGCAAGTAATAGAATAATTTTTATAACATGGTTCAATTTCTATTTTAAAAATTATATCTGTTTTTGTTTAAGCAAAAATTAGAAACATACTTCAAGCCAAGAACTGTTGCTACCTTTTTTTATTTAAAAAACATTTTTTTTGTGTTTATTTCTGAGAGGGAGAGCAAGCAAGCAGGGGATGGGCAGAGAGGAAGGGAGACCCAGAATCCAAAGTGGGCTCCAGGCTCTGAACTGTCAGTACAGAGCCTGACACGGGAGTCAACTCACAAACTGTGAGATCATGACCTGAGCTGATGTCGGATGCTTAACCAACTGAGCCACCCAGATGCCCCTGTTGTTACTTTTTAAAGTAAAAATAATCAGAGTTGGTATTGGGGATGAGAAAAGGGCTCTCACTTTTAACCTATTCTTAAGTGGTTTTTATTGTTAAAAAATGTGTATTAGTTTTGGAAGTAAATTTTGAAAAAATAACTTATGAAAGGAAAAACGTAAACAAGTTAACATGAGAGACAGTTTCAGGTATGTCCTGTCCAGATACTGTCTCTCAAGTTGAATAATCTTACTCCTGGGTTAATAAGAGTAGCAGTTACCAGGCACTTTCACAGGTCCTTCCAATCTGATTACTTATTTCTCACCATAACTCTTTGAGGTGAGTATTCCCATTTCACAGATGAAGACGCACAATCTAGAGCAGTTAACTAACCTGCCAGAAGTTTAGAAGAGGCTGACCAGGCTTAGGAACCTAGATCCTGGGGCTCCCCTGCCCATGCTTTCATTACTTCCATGAAACATTCCACTTCCCTTGGTTTTGAAGTTCTCACTTCCCAGAATGAATTTTATTATTTCACTTCGTTCTGGTTTGACTCTTTTTTTAAAGTTCCATATTAGCTTTAACTGCTCTATTTTACTATAAACTCAATGCTCAGGCAAGGTAGAAGAGTAATACCTCTCATTTTCCACCGTGTCCATAGAATCTGGCCCTGAAGGACTAAAGAGAGAAACAACACAAAAAGAACTTCATGCTTTTCTGGTTTAAGAAACATTTAAATGACAGGCAGATGGTTCTTGTCATTAGTGCCTTTCTGTGCAGTTCTCCAGCTGCCTAACCTTTCTTTCTTGGTGGAAAATGTCATAAAGCTCTTCTTAATTTATCTATTCTATAAACATAAGACAAAGAGATTACAAGTGTATGAGAATAGAAATGCCCAGCACTTTTATTTGTAGTACATTCCAAATCATAAATGTAAACAAGCTGTAATTATCTTTTTAAAAAAGTTGTTATAGATTAGTTCTTGCATGCTTAGCAAACTTACTGTGTGCCCAAAAGAAAACTGTCTTTAACCCAAATACATTTGATCCTTACAAAATTTTGCTAAAATTATTCAAGTGATTATTTAAGGTGAGTAGTTTGAGATTTTCTACGCTTTGAACTCCTTTCCTGTAGCCATCCCATCAAGGGTCATGGGAACTCCAGAGTCTAGGTTGAGAAAATGCTCCTCACAAGACAGAGTCTTCCAGAACTTAGACCACTTGATGTCTCTCTTTACACACAGTGAAAAAGTATAGCAAGTAGGAACTACTTCACTGACAGCAGGAAGATACTGTCCAATCCTGCTTGTATTATAAAAATAAGATTACAGGGGCACTCAGGTGGCTCAGTTGGTTAAACGTCTGACTCTTGGTTTCGGCTCAGGTCATGATCTCACGGTTCATGGGATCAAGCCCCACTTCAGGCTCTACACTGACAGCGTGGAGCCTGCTTGGGATCCTCTCTTTCTCTCTCTCTCAAAATAAATAAATAAATATTAAAAAAAATAAAATGATTCTAGATTTTGACCACTTAGATTTAAAATTTTGCCTGGGTTTGGGATTCTCTCTCTCTCTCTCTCTCTGCCTCTCTCTCTTCCCCTCTCTTGCTCATGTTATCTCTGTCTCTCTCAAAAAACAAAAACAAACCTAAAAATTCTGCCTTCCCGACAAGCTGAATTACAGGTCACTTTAGTGGATAGTTCACAGGGTTTTGAGAAATAAATTTAATATTATTCTTCTGCAATGTGTAGCTATACTCTGTGTCTCTGTGTCTGGGTTCCCCAAAGAGGATATTTGAGGAATCTCATAAGTACTAGTAATTATGTTTGGTGAGATGGTTTAAAATAATTCAGTTCTAACTCTTGTAGGAGGCTCTGACAGAAGAGACACTTTTTGCTCTAAGGGGGAAAGAATTTTCCACTGCCTAATGTCCAAAAATATTGTAGCATACTTTGGCAGATTTTTGGTTAATTTAGAAGCCATATGGTAGGAAACCCCACTCTTTAGCCTGCCTTCTAAATTAGGTCTCTCACCAGTGTCTGAGGCAGTTCATGAAGTTTGGTCTGATAAACTGCAACCTTGTTCCTCCAAGGAGTTGTATTTTCCTGTGACTTACATACCATTGTTGGCTTTTTAGTTTTTTCTTCCTCTGGATCATCTTGCAGTTGATGTTAGTAGAAAGTGTCCAGACCTGTGTTTTTGGTTGTATATGATAAATGTAACTTTAATATAAATTATTTGGCAGAGAAGAATGTCTGTAAGGTCACAACTTTCTTGACACTTTAAGTGTTAGGGTTGGAAATTTTCTTAAAGATCTCTGCCCAACTCTCTAATTCATTAGGAAACTGGCTCTAACAAGGTCAAGAAATTACTGGCAATTGCAGGACTAGAGAGGTTGTATTGTACTATGGTTAAGTGCCTTGGCTCTGATGTCCCAGGGTCTGGGTTTGAATCCTGCTTCTGCCACTTATGAACTATATGACCTTGTGCAACTTACATCACCTCTGTGCCTCCATTTCCACATTTGAGAATGGGATGATCATAATACATAGTTTTCAGGGCTATTATGAGGATTAAATAAATGAATATGATTTAAACACTTGGCACAGTGCCTGGTACATAGTGAGTAGTGAATAAATGCTATTAGAATTAGAGCTCATGTTTCCTACCTCTCAGTTGATTGCTTTATAGTTGCACCACATTGTTTCTCCTGATATCCCTTAGAGTAAAATATTTTAATAAAGTTATTTCTCATTAGAGTTGATTAAATATTTCAGAACAGAACACATACTTAACGAATACCATCTTAACCATTTTTTTTTTCCCATTTGAGAGATGGACATGTAATAAATGAGGAATTTGGAATGAAATGAAAAATTAAATGATGTATGCCTGAGTATATTCAGGTAGCCATTATATAATAAATTAGTTTTTAATACAGCTCTGATTCCTAATTTGCATAAACAATTGACCACTTTAGTGGCTCATTAGATAAATTGAGCCCAACTAACCAATACAAATGTATCACAAATGCATATCTGGAATGTGAAACTTACTGGAAACTCATTGGAACTGAAATTTCCAGTAAGGGGAACCCTTGATTTTTTCAATAAAAGAGGAAATATCTATTCTGGGTTCATGTAGAAGATATGGATTTAGCAATGATTTGTTCTTTGATTATAATCACTTAGTGCCTTTTAAAGAGATTTGCAGCTCTCTGTGAACCTCTCTATAACCTACTGTTATAGCAACAGTGGCCAATCTTACATGCATGATACTGTCTACCAGTTACACTGTTAGTGCCAGCTGTATACATTAAGATGTGTGCCATGAGTTCAGCCCTATTGCTAGTCTTGTTAGGTAGTCACTTGAGGCTCTCTACTTCCCTGTCATTCTCACTAGCCTTTTTCTTCCTAGTAGAACCCTATTTTTTCTCAAATATTGGGTGGCCATGAGCTTTAGGGGAATTTGGGGTTTCCCTCAGCCTTCAGGGGGAAGTGAATCTTGAATAGTCCAAGCCAGATATTCCAATTCTAATTATTACCCTTCCAGTGATTGATCTAGACAATTTTGGCCAATGAGAACTGGAGATAGTCTTTGAGGAGGACAGTGCTTCATGTAAAATTTATGTGTATGAGGAGACACTTCTGTCTCTGATTATTGTCATATTTATATATTGCCTGGAATTGCAGAAACCATCTTCGTACCCCGAGGAGGACCAGCCTCAGGGGACAAGCCGACATGCTTATAATTGACAGAGTGGACAGATGGAAAGGACCTGGGTCCTTCTTGATGTCTATGAATTACCAAGTGAACTCCCCCTGAAGCTGCTCTACCTCTAGACCTCTTATTTTCTAATATAACAAAAGACATTAAGCCAATTTTACTCAGCTTTCTTTTTTCAACAGAAACATGCTAACTGATACAATGTAAAATCATGTAATTATAATTCTGGTCTCTTTATATTTTTTGATTGTAGTTGCCAAAATGAGCTGACATCTGGAAATTGCTCAGTATGACCAGGCATAGCATGGGCCTTGTCCCATGGTTTCACTCGCCAATGTCCAGTCTCTTTAGAAGTGTAAGTATTTAAACTTCTATTAACCAACAACATTTCTTTATACCTTGACTTAATGTTTTAGGTACAATTGTATAAATAGTAAATGATACGATTATTAATCTCACAGCGTTCCATTTTTGTTGCAGTTTCTTTTTCCTCTTTTTAAAATGTATTTTGAGAGAGAGAGAGAGTGAGTGAGAGCAAGAGTAAGAGTGCACACCCGCGTGCACACATGCACAAAAGCAGGGAAGGGGCAGAGGGAGAGGGACAGAGAGAGAATCCTAAACAGGCACTGCGTTGTCAGCACAGAGTCTGATGTGGGGCTTGATCTCACTCACAAACAGTGATATCATGACTTGAGCTGAAATCAGGAGTCAGACACTTAACTCACTGAGCTGCCCAGGCACCCTTCTTTTTCTCTTTTAAGTTCTTTGGTTACCCTCAGTACACTGAAGGGGCACGGTACACTGGAGCACAGTGCACTGAAGGGGGCCAACATGAATGGAGGATCACCTCAGTCAGAGCAAGCAATGCTGTCGACCTTTTGTGACCTTCACACAGCCATCTCCTTTGGGCTGACATACTGTTTTCCTAACAAAAATGCTAAATTTAGATGTCTTAAAAATGAACTTCCCTCCTTTTTTTAAAGTCTTGAGCACAGAATCGTGCAATAGCAGCTGAAATTTAGAAGACTGAACATATGTGAATTGGGATTCGTGTTGTGATAAATGAAACGAAAAATTAATTTGACGTATATTTCAGTTATATTTAATTTTTTTGCTAGGTGATTATTAAACATAGATGTTAATTCATGTAAATCACCAGGGTTACAGTTTATAGGTGCCTTATAAAATGAATGCAGTTGGATAATGATTAAGCCTATAGGGAGGTCTTACCACCATTAGAAAATCATTTTCAATTAATTTCACTCCCGAAAAAGTTGCTACCATCCCTGGCCTTAACAGGTACAGTTGCTGACATAATAGTATCTCCCTTTACTGTGAGCATAATTCTTTGAATGTTGTGGTTTCATCAGATTTGTCATCGGACCTGTTAGGGACCAAACCATGAATGTAGAGGATGGGGGCTCAGTTAAGGGTGACACTAGGCAGTCAGGGATTTCTGTCTAGGCAAAGCAAACTGTGAGTGAACTGAACAGATGGCCTGTTCAGAGAGACACTTAGGAAAGTCCCCAGGTGAGTCCTTAGCCCTTGACATCTTATGTTGTGATCTCTTCATCTCTTGATAATAAATAAAGTAATAGACTGTGATCATTGTTTTTAATCAAAGAACTAAGACCTATTTTCTTTTCTGGTAGATAGGCTACATCTACATTGAGGAGGAAAATAAGAAATATCTACAGAAAGCTTTAAAAATACTTGTGTAATGCCTATTAATTTACAACACCTGCCTGCCAGCACTTTTTAGTTGATACATCTGTAGAGAGAGAATGGCAAGGAACCTGTTCTTTCCTGTTCCATATAAGACAGAACAAAGATGTAACAGGATGTTGCTATGTGTTTCTGATTTCTGCCCATAAACAAGTAAAACCTTTTTTTAGGATTCTGTTTGCTGCTTGCTTCCTCTAACTCATTCCTACAGAAACTCACCAGTAGGGGTGAAACTCCTTTCCACTCTCCACTCCCTAATTGAACAGTGCAAGCTTGGGATGATAAAAGAAAAAAAAAAATCTCACCTTTAGTCAGAATGCTGGAAGTGGTATGATTAATATTGAGATATTTTTGGCATTGGATTTTATAGGAAATAAAAAGTGCATGGTATCCTTTTATGAGTCTCTATCTCCTGGCATCCTGAAATTTCCTCCCCATCACAATATAAAGAATTAAAGTACAGTTTTATGTTGGAGATGAGAGACATCCCTAATTTTGGAGAATCCTAGGACAAGACCTACAAATTCTGTCTTTAATGGCCTTCATAAGGCCCGCAGCCCTCAGATTAATGTTGAATCACTAGCTCTTTTGGGGAGTAAGAATGTGAATATTGGTGAAGCCACAATGGTTGTAGAGCTATTGTGCCAGACTCTATCAGCTTGATTGCTTTTATGTATCTTTTTTTTTTTTAAAGTTTATTTATTTTGAGAGAGAGTGAGTGTGAGTGGTGTAGGAGAGAGAGAGAGAGAGAGAGAGAGACAGAGAGAGAGAGAGAGAGAATCCCAAGCAGGCTCTGTGCTGTCAGTGCTGAGCTGACCTGGGGCTGGATCTCATGACCATGAGATCATGACTTGAGCCGGTATCAGTAGGTGGATGCTTAACCAACTGAACCACCCAGGCACCCTGCTTTTATGTATCTAATAAAAAGTGAAATAATGAAGTCTTTTTGAAAATTGTTGTATGTTTCATTTGTATTAAGGAGTACCAAGAAAACTGTGTGTGTGTGTGTGTGTGTGTGTGGGAAAAATCATAGGGCAGAGCTGTGGTCACTTCGTCAGCCCCTCTGTCCTTTGGGAACAGCTCCTTCAAGTGCTGAAAAATTGTTTTTTTTTTTTAAAGTTTATTTATTTTGACAGAGAGCATGAACGGGGGGGGGGGGGGGGGGGCAGGAGAGAGAGACAGAGAGAGAATCCCAAGCAGGTTCTGTGCTGCCAGTGCAGTACAGAGTCTGATGCAGGGCTCGATCCTGTGAACTGTGCGATCGTGACCTGAGCCAAAACCAAGAGTAGGATGCTTCACTGATTGAGCCACCCAGTCGCCCTGTCAGTGCTGAAAGCTTTTAAGTTCTGTTTCATTTTAATAAGGGAGGTGTAGTTCTAATGTAACACACACAGCCCTATCTAATTATATAATAGATCACATTTGTTTTGACATTTAAGGTATTCTTAACATGTTTTGCAAGCATTTTTTGGTCCAGTTTCTACCATATATTGTGAGTCCTTTGCATGAACATATTTTCTATATTCAAATTCTTTGTATTCTTGTAGATTGCAGGGATTCAGTAAATCCTGGTAACTTGCCAGTTTTAACTAGTAGATAAGATAGTTCTTTCAAGGTTACAAAAAACTTTAGCAATTAACAGCAGAAGTGGTCTTAAGCTCTTTTCTTTCTCTTTAATGAAGATATTTTTATAGGGGTATATTACAGACATATTATATTTTAGGCATACAACATAATGATTTGATGTTTATACATATTGTAAAATAATCACAATAAGACTAGTTAACATCCATCACCATATATACTTACAGGTTTTTGGTTTTGTTCTGAGGGTTTTTGTTGTTGTTATAAGAACTTTTAAGATTTACTCTTTTTAGCATTTTAAAGTATGAATACATTATTAAGTAGTATTATTATAGTCAGTATTTAAGCTCTTAAGGAATACATTTAGGGAAAGATGTGTATACATTTCTGTTGATTTGGTAGCATTCTTCCTATGATTTCCACTTCTTAAAAACTTTTTTTCGGGGCGCCTGGGTGGCGCAGTCGGTTAAGCGTCCGACTTCAGCCAGGTCACGATCTCACGGTCCGTGAGTTCGAGCCCCGCGTCAGGCTCTGGGCTGATGGCTCGGAGCCTGGAGCCTGTTTCCGATTCTGTGTCTCCCTCTCTCTCTGCCCCTCCCCCATTCATGCTCTGTCTCTCTCTGTCCCAAAAAAAAAATAAATAAAAAACGTTGAAAAAAAAAATTAAAAAAACAAAAAATAAAAAAAAAAAAAAACAAAAAAAACTTTTTTTCTGTTTAAACTTACTTATTTTAGAGAGAGAGAGTGAACAGGGGAAGGGCAGAGAGGGAGGGAGGGAGAGAGAGAGAGAGACAGAGAGAGAGGGAGAATCTTAACCAGGCTCCACACTCAGCAGCTCAGCACAGAGCCTGACACAGGGCTGGATCCCATGACTCTGGGACATGAACTGAACCCAAATCAAGAGTCAGATGCTCAACTGACTGAGCCACCCAGGTGCCCTGATTTACACTTCTTAAAGAAAGTGATAGGGACACCTGAGTGGCTCAGTCTGTTAAGTGTCTGGCTCTTGATTTTGGCTCAGGTCATGATCTGGGGGCTCATGAGTTCCAGCCCCAGGGCTTGGGGCTGACAGCGTGGAAACTGCTTGGAATTCTGTCTCTCCCTCTCTCTGCCCCTCCCCAGCTCACGTGCTTTCTCTCTCTCTCTCAAAATAAATAAATAAACTTAAAAAAAAATGGTTAAAAAAAGGTAACAATAGATATAATTTAAGTACTTTAGCTACTGTCATTGTCTAATCTATTAAGCACATAATTGCTCCGTGTATGCTTTTAAAAATACATCCCGTTTGACCATATCTTACTTCATATTTATTTTGTTTTTGAACAACCTTTCATTGTTAGTTCAAATGATAGTTTTCCTGCACAGTCAAGTAGATGTTAAGTACAGGAGGGAGGCTGGGTCTCTGGAGGATCAAGATTTCTCTTTTCCGCTGGCTCCTTTGATCCATTGTTTGCCTTCTATCGCTAGAGTACCCACGTGACCCACAATTAGCATTTGATAGCAACCGTGGGGCCATAGTTTCAGAGATATTTAGCGACCCAAGGCTGCAGCTGAAGCAAGAAGTAAACACACCAAAAATAGATAGATCTGCCTTGGTTAATGAAGATCACAGATGGAAATACTTTTTTTTTCTTTCCTGTGGACATGGTGGGATTTTAGAACCGATGCTATTAATCAATCTGTCCTAAAACAGAAACAGTTGCAAATATGTAATATAGAGTATCAGTGGAATAGAAAACAAACCTTTAACTAAGCCTGATTTTTTTTGAAGTTGGAAAATGTTGCCAGCCTGTTTTTTATGTAATTGAAAATGTTTAGAAGCTTTCCTGAAGAGTTGATTAATATATCGGAATCAAAAAAGGCAATTTTGGGTCTAATTTTGTTTGTTTACTGTGTAGTACAGGATTCTTGGCTTTGAAATTCTGCCATGCAGGGTGAAAAATGACTGTCAGTGTGAAACAAAGTAGTCTATTGAAAAGAACATTGTGTCTAATAGGGAACAGCTGATACCAGCCCAGTGCATGCTCTCTGGAATTACAATATCTCAATCAGTCTGATTGGTGCCTGTGGATAAAGGAGAGTCCACATTTGGCCAACTGTGGCAGGGGTTGGGGGTAGGGAGGTAGTCTCCCCACCCACCCCGACCTCTTGCTGCAAGAATCCCACTATGGGTAGTTGATGGGGAGGCACTCTGGTCTAGGCTGGAGGAATTAGGATAGTTTGGGACCTTGAAAGGCTGCATAAACTGCAGTATCCCCCCAAAGGTCGACATGACATTGTGAGGGATGGGTTGCATAGTTTCTGTAGGAGGGCCTGGAGTTTTACTCTGGTCCCAGAAGCTTTTCTGAGGATGTCTTGATATTCTGAATCTGAATGAACTAAAATAGGTAGCTGTATTTTGGTACTCAGCTTTTGGAGGAAGAGGCTATGGTTCAAGAAAACTGCTAGAAAAGTAATGAGTGAACTCTTAACTAAGAGTTTCTGCCTATTTGGTTAAAACAGCACTACTCAAAAAAAAAAAAAAAAAAACCATCAAAAAACCAAAAACAAAACAAAATAAAAACCCAGGAGTACTCAAAGAGACAAAAATGCCTGTCCTGGAGTGATTTTACATCCTGACTTTCTCAGGCAAGTGCCAATTTCAAATATTTTCCCATTATTTCAATCATTGACATCTTGCAGAAACTCCATATTTTTGTGGCTAATAGTACTATGCTTGCTAGATGGTCTTTCAAACTCAAAAGCAACACGGAAGTGTTTTTTAGGATCTCAGGTCTTGGTTTGGGGTTCAGAAAATAAGGTCACTGTATGAGGTTGGACTGAAAATCAATCCACACCAAAGGGGTGTTTCTCATGCCTTTGGGTAGATACTAAAGTATCTGAGCCAGGTTGTCACATAGCCGCTGCTTGAGTATCTCCCCTGATAGATTGGGAGCTCATAGCTCAGAAGGCATCTAATTATAAGTAAGCATTGCATCTGTAGCCAGACCTGTTTCCTATAACCTTACTCCTCAGGGCCAACAGAGAATGTCCTCCCTCTGGTTTTGTTGTGATGGTTCTTCAGATATGCAGGGAGTTACTTTAACCCCCAACCTGCCCCCCCTCTGCTCCCCCACCAGTCAATCCTCTTTCAGACCAAGTTTCACCATGCCCTTTAATCTTTTCATTCGTAACAAGATTATCACTACCCTAGGGCTTTAACACTACTTTGGCTGTGATTTTCCTGATCTGGCTTGTGCAGAGTAAAACTGGATTCCCACTCCCCTTTAAAAGCCTCCGATAATGCAGTTTAACATACTTCTGGTTCATTTGACAACCATAGCTTAATGTGGGTTCATACTGAGCTTGTGATCCATTGATGCCTCTTGGTCTATTTCAAATAAATGACTGTTTCCTCCTGACCCTCACCCCCACTGCACCTCCACCATATGTACCTGGGCATTTGATTCTTAAAATTGGCATATGGGACTTTACCTTTATACGTACTATGTATATTTATATTTTGAATTCTGACCTGCCATTCAAATCCATCAAATTCTTGTAAAATCTCGATTTTTCATCAAATGTGCTGTTTTTTTCTGCCAGCTGCAAATTTACGGAGCTTTTCCATGTCTTCATATGTGTATCGTAGTATTGTAAAGAAGCATGCGCTTTGTAGTGAGCCAGATCTTGGTTTTTAACCCAGCTTTGTGTACCTGATGCCTGATGTTGGCATGTTACTTAAACCCCCCAAGCCCAGTTTACTCCTATGAAAATGAAGAAGACAGTACTTTCTTTAGGTTTGTTGTGAGCATTTATAATAACACAAGTGTCTATCACGTAGTAGGTGATGGTGTTAGTAATAATAAATGTTTCATTGACATGGACTCAGAATCAATTCTCTTATTTTCTTTATCCTTATCTGGGTCAGAGTTAATATTTTGGATAGGGCCAAGGACAGGGTTGTGTAGCCTCTAGATTCCATTCTCCATGTTGACATCCATTGATTAGACAAATATTATTGAGTGATACATATTTATTGAGCTTAACTATGTTTATGTACTATTCTAGTGATTAGGGTCACAGTGGCAAAAAAAAAAAAAAAAAAAATATGGTAAAGTCCCTGTCCTTATGAAGCTAGCATTCAAAAGGACAAGGCTACCACATAATGTAGGGATATCATTCACAGAGAATTTGTTGGCTGTGCAAGAGGAAGAAACAGACATACGGAGATAGACACACACACACACATATATGTATCATACATAGTATATATAATACAATATTTAGATAATGGTAAGAGCGAAAGTATATAATATGTTATCAGAGAATGGCAAGAACTGTGTAGAAAGATAAAACAAGGGACTCAGAGTTTAATAGAGGGCAAATGCTATCTTATATCAGATAGGTTGGAAAAAACCTCTCTAAGAAGGCAACATTGGGGAGAGTCCTTGTGGAGGGAGGAAGTGAGCTATGCATGAAGGGAAAGGTTCTAGTCACAAGGGCATTGATTCATTAATTCAAGCGTTTTTGGTATGAATGGTCAACCAGGTATTTATTTCTTTAAACATACTATCTTATCCACCAGGTCCCAAGAGTATTAAGAGATTCTTTTTTTTCTAAATATGCTTGCCCTCATTCATATAAATGTCAGATGGGTCTGACATTGTTTGGGGGCTATGGGGAGGCACAGCATTTGTATTTCCTTGTCCATATGAAGGCCTCTCTGCCTCTGGTGTTGCTCTCTGAGTAAATGTGCAAGTTCATAAGGTGTAAAGCAAAGAGGACCCATAAGTCATCCCGATCCTCTGAATTGACCCTTGTGGTGCACAGGGTGATAGAAGCCTCATTCAGGTTGCTCTCACATCCCTAGCTATGGGTGCAGCACCCCACGTTCACCTGTCCTTACACCTGTGAAAAAGAGGCATGTAGGATCTTTATTATTTCTCCCCAGTGAATCCGTCCTGGTTCCTCATGATCACAACTTCCTTTTCTAAGGACTCACACATCATCTGTCTCACCATTTTAGAATATTACCATGTTTCACAATCAAGCTTGCACATCTATAGATCACAGAATAACACTTTTCTCTCCTCATTTTGAGAAACTGGAATACTATTTTTCTAACCCCATTGCCCCCAGTACCTTTTCTCTTCTCTATGATTTCTTAAAGATTACTGACAGGGCCTCTTAGATTACATCTGCAAAGTCTCTCCCACACTCTGGGATGTAATTTGTTTAGGCCTGGAGACTTGAACTCATTTAAAACAGCAAGATGGTCTCCTGCTATCACTTTAGTTATCTCATACTTCAGTTTCTTCTAAACTACATTTATTCAGCCCTCCTGAGCTTAAAGATCATTCTCCTTGATACCAAAGATGGAAATACAACATAAGTTGTGATCTATGACTTTCTCTTTGTTGTTTGTTAATGTTATATCATCTGTCCCAAGAAGTGAGTGTGTTTTTAAGGTTCATCTCTTTTACTTTGATTGTAGCTGATAAGGGGTGTGTGTGCTTCCAGGTTTGTGGATGAAAGCCTTAAGCGTGTTTCACATAGGCATATTTCGCAAGAGGACATTGAGGGATTACCCTCCTATCATGTTATTTCAGTTTAATACTCCTGTGCACATTTTTCTCTTGTTTAGTATGCAGTTGTAAGTGAGGGCTTGAGCCACAACCAAGGGCAAATCCTGGCTGTTGCACTTACTATAGCAGTGAGACCATGGACAGGTCAGTTAGCCTCTCTGCATCTGAGTTGCCTTGTCTGTAAAGTGGAGATAATAATGCTTACCTGGTAGAATTTGAGCGTAAACAATTTAATACAAGGGGCTTAGAATAGTATCTGGCACACCTTCACCATCATCATTTCTAATGTATTCCTATCATCTTTCAAATATATTTTAAAAATTCTGACCTAATCAGAGAGTTCCTCATGAGCCACAGTTTGTCCTGTGGTTAGGGCACATTCAATCCAATTTTTCATATGTTGTATCTCTTTGTGTACCCCATGTCAAACAGTGAGAATTGGTATAGACAATGATGATGTGAGGCTCTCAAAGACCACGAATTAACAAAGAAAGATTAAATTACATTTAGTGTACTTATGGCAAGGGCAAAATAAATGGACGCATTTTAATAAAGACTCCGATTTGAGTCTGGTTTGAAATAAAAAAGAACTTTCTTCTCAATCAGAGAATCCAAGTAGCCAGTGCAGCCATTTCCAAGCCTTCTGGCTTAGTTTGAATGATAAAGGAAGACTTATCCTAGATGAGGCCAAACAAATCTGTAATACCTCATGGGAATTGTAAAATATTATTTCATAGCAGTGTGAAAAGGTAAATTTGCAATCACCAAGGGAACCCTGAGCCTCTCAGATCTTTGGACCATATTAGGGCCTTTGGAATCTTTGATAGAAGTTGGTTGGTTGCTGTATGGGAGGATTCTTTATCCTCCTGCCTTTATGTTTTCAAAATGGATTTTCTTTGGCACGACAACCGTTGCATTCTTGGCCTTCTCTGATTGGAGAAAGAACTAACATACTTAGGCTTTTCTTCCTTGGAGCTCTCCTTTCTACAGGATACTGACTCCTGGTAAAAATTTATAGAAGCAGCCACTGCTTGGGTGGGGGAGGTCCTACAGTAGTGTAGTGATGACTATGATTGGTGGGTCAATCTGCCTAACTGAGAAGCAGTATTAGCAAGTCTCTTCTGTCCAGACCTCAAGTCAAATTCTCTAATTAGTTTTATCAGTAATAATAATAAAGCTGACACTTTGATTTCTGTTTGTCTCCTCTGTCTTGTTTCTCAAGAGATTCTTTTTTTTTTTTTTTTTTTTAATTTTTTTTTTCAACGTTTTTTATTTATTTTTGGGACAGAGAGAGACAGAGCATGAACGGGGGAGGGGCAGAGAGAGAGGGAGACACAGAATCGGAAACAGGCTCCAGGCTCCGAGCCATCAGCCCAGAGCCTGACGCGGGGCTCGAACTCACGGACCGTGAGATCGTGACCTGGCTGAAGTCGGACGCTTAACCGACTGCGCCACCCAGGCGCCCCCTCAAGAGATTCTTAAGAAGAGGCAAGAGGGATGTTATTTATTGATTCTTTCATATCTCAAACAATGCAAACAGTAAGAGTGAAGGTAAGCAATATTCGTTAGCTCCCTTCTTTACATGTAACCAAGGTGTGAGCCAAAACAGTCTTTTATTTTTTTTTTTAAATTTTTTAATGTTTATTTTTGAGACAGAGAAAGAGCATGAGCGGAAGAGAGTAGAGAGAGAGAGGGAGACACAGAATCCGAAGCAGGCTCCAGGCTCCGAGCTGGTAGCCAGAGCCCGATGCGGGGCTCGAACTCATGAGCCGGAGATCATGACCTGAGCCGAAGTCGGACACCCAACTGACTGAGCCACCCAGGTGCCCCTGAACCAAGACAGTCTTTAGGCAACCTGTACAAAAATTATCTGATTGACTTCCCCCTGGGTAAATCTGCCCTTATTTCTGTCTTTCATTGGGGTCAAACAAATAAATAAATCTGGAAACTCATGATGGAAAAACAGCTATTGGCAGCAACTAGGTGGAGGGAAAAGCTAGAAGGAATTGATTGGAAAATGACTCTCAGGATTGGGGCGAACCTCCTGTTATTTAGAATAGAAAGTAGCAGAGTGTCAGTGCCCTGGGGCCAACGGGAAGTTTGAGCAAGATCAAGAGCACAGGTAATATAGGTGCAGAGAAGCTAGGATGAGAAATTTCTTAAAATTGTTGTCTTGTACAACAATCCATGCTGTTCCTAGATACATTTGTAGTTCCCCCCTTAACAGCTGCATACCACATTTTATTCTTGCTGAGCCAGAGAGAGCTATGGAGTCAACTAGAAGGTAGAAAGAAAGCAAAATGTGGCCTGGATGTATAGGAGATGAGACATAGATATAGATGTTGAGAACCCCAAAAGTAGAACCAGGTTTAGAAACTGGTTAATGAGCACAATTGGAACAGATTAGCTAGAAGAGAAGATGTGCCAGGCAGGACCTTCCAGGAGTAGAAGGAAATGAGCAAAGGAGAAATTACAGTTCTCAAGCTGAAGAGCCAAGGAGAAGTCTGGGGAACCACAAAGTTAATACCAGGAAAGCTTGAAGATAGTAAGTACTCTTTGGGATTCGGATGGAAGATTGGTTTTCCAAGGGACCAAATACCAGAGTGGACTCTAAATCCAAAATTCATGAAATACTTACTCATTGATTGCTCTATGACCGTCACAGTACTAGGCACTTGTCAATGAACAGTAGGCAATATGACCTACTCTTTTTCCTTTTTTTTTTTTTTTTTTTTTGACTCACTTCTTGCTTTTTTTATTTTTGAGAGAAAGTGAGAGAAAGTGCATGAGTGGGAGGGAGGGGCAGAAGGAGAGAGAGAATCTTAAGCAGGCTCCGTACGGAGTCTGGAGCCCAACGTGGGGCTCAGCCCCATGACCCTGGGATCATTACCTGAGCTGAAATCAAGAATTGGTCTCTCAACCCACTGAGCCACCCAGGCTCCCCTGTGATATGACCTACTCTTGCTCACATGGGGCTTACAATCTAAGGGGAGGTAGAGCCAATTAAAAAGAAAAAGTCACAGGTGCTACCTGGTGCAGGGCGCCATGGCAATACAGAGGCTGTACCTGACCTAGCAGCTGGGAGTTCCATCTAAACTGAGACCTTCCTGAAGGACAAGTCAGAGGTAGGCAATCAAGGAAGAGCATTCCAAGCAAAGTGGGTAGGATGTGACAGGGCCTTGGGGTGGCCAAGAAAGAATTAGGCATTCAGAAACCTGCAGGTGGGTTGAAATCAACCACTCCAAGTGCTTTTTTTTTCTTTAATGTTTTTTTATTTTGAGAGTGAGAGAGTGAGCACAAGCTGGGAGAGAGGGAGGAAGGAAGAGAGAGAGAGAGAGAGAGAGAGTGAGAGAATCCCAAGCAGGCTCTGTGCTGTCAGCCCTAAGCCTGACGTGGGGCTCAATCCCATGAACCATGAAATCATGACCTGAGCTGAAACCAAGAGTTGGAGGCTTAACCAACTCAGTCAACAAGGTGCCCTCAGGTACTTTTTGTAGATAATCACTTTGCCTGGAGTTTGAATCTGAAGAAAAGATGAAAATGGGCCTTAGCAAGGTCACCAGGTAGAAAATGTCCCTTGGTGTCTGTTCCTTGGGGTGCCAGCAATAGAGCAATAAAAAGTAGCCTTGAGAGGGGCCCAGGTGAGTGGAATGGGTGCTGTGAAGTTCTCTGGAAGCTGAGGCAATGGGCAGGGCGGGGGTTGGGGGGGGGGGGGGGGCAGCATACTGCCAGATGCAGAAGAAAAGAAGAATACTGCCTAGGAAAGTGGACCTTGTGCATAGCCAGGAGGAAAAAAAAGACAATTTAGTTTTATATGTTACATTTTAATAATAGTCATTTGTAACTGCATAATGAAATTTGTGAACAAAAGTTCATTTCCAGAAGAATAATCTCTAACTGATATGCAATGCCTCAGTAGGATTTGGCCAGGTTTTAATTTTAGCTTGAATAAATAATGTAAGATACTAGGCTGGGTGAGATAAAAGGAAATCTTTGTACTTTCATCTCTCCATGATGGAAATAATAACTACTTTATTTCAAAACAAGTTTCCAATTAGTTTCTGTGAAATATTATTATCCCCTTTTTCCAGATACTGTAGCTCATTTTGAAACTTAATTTTGATAATATATAAACATTTTTTAAACTTACTCTACAGGAATGACAGTTATATTTGGAGAGAGGAACACTGTTGGGCTGGAACTATATTATTTGGGACTGTTCTAAATAATAGTAAAAATAACAAAAGAGAATTAGTCAAAATGTAATCTCTTTCATGACTATTCATGACCTGGCGTGGATTTCTCTTTAGACCATTTCCTTTAAGGTTGTTCCATGGACTTTTTTCTTCAAGACTAGTAACATGTCACTTAAGGTTATGTACTCTCTTGTCCCCTTTTAAAAAGCTGGTATTATTTAAATAATCACTGAACTCATTCAGTAAACACCTGAGTACCAACTGTGTGCCAGACCCTGGGCCAGGTGCTGGGGCTTATGTAGTGAATCTGGTAAATGTGACATTTGCCTTTGTGGTGCTTACTCTAGGGCTACCTGAGAAATTCTGAGGACACTTTGGGGGAGAGGTTTTATAGAAATAAAGACCCACGTTTTAATTTGTATTTTAAGTCAGGACCTGACCATTATCAATGAATCATTCCAGATGGATAAACGAGGCACAGATTATTCGGGCTCAACCTGTTAGTAATAAAGCGGTGACTTCAGTTGAAAAGTTGGTCCCCTGTTGAGTCCTTCACTCCCTAAGCCCCATAAGCTCACTTTCCTACAATTGCCATGTACTGTTCACTCTGTTTTTCTTCCCTCAATGTAGAAAGGCAGACTGGTGATACTATTTTTCAGATGAAGAAAACAAGGCAGGGGGAGTTTTACCCAAGGCCACTTATCACTTTTATGGAGGAGCCAGCATCACAACTCCTACCCTTTGAGTTTCCAGGCCGTTGCCTAGCTACCAAACCTCCCTGCCTCTTCCACTGCACAGCAGCCGAGCAGGCGCTTAATAATCATAATTGATGGTGCTGGCTAAAAGGGAGAGCTCAGAGTGATTCTGGGGAGTTTGTTTTTACATACCAATGAATTTTCTTCTTCTTGTGGTCAATAACCTGTACCCATTTGTTTTAGATAGCTTCCCTGTCTTAGTCCACAATGAAGCTTTCTTATCTACACTGATGATTTCTCTTTTCTCTCTTTCTCAACTATTCTTTCTGGGGGAATCTAGTTGCTGTTTACAGGTATCACACATTTTAAAGAAATATTTGTCTTAAAACAAAACAAAAAACAATGTCTGGCTTCCCACAGAAGAGCCTCACTATAGCAATTTTAAGGAATAGAATGCAGTTCAGTGAAAGTTAAATAAATTCCACCAGAAAGTAACACTTCTTCTTAAAGTATTAGCTCCACTAGTTATTTAACTATGTTAAAAATATTTGAGCACCTGTTTGTTCCAGATACCATCCTGAATAAAAAGATAACTTTGTTTATCCTTTCAGTGATGATTTATTGAGTGCCCGACATGTGCAAAATACCATGCATATGCTGGGGATTCTGTACTTGTCCTTATGTTGCAGATAGTCCAGGGAGGAGAGTCAGACAGTCTGAGAGGATCACATGAGTAGACGATTACAACTTTCACATGTGCCTCAAAGAAGGAGCACATGATGCTGTGAGTGCCCATTACGGTGGCTTTAGCAGTCAGGGAAAAGTGGTACTCCAGTTGAGTTGTGATGAATAAGCAGAGGGAACTAGACAAATAGGGAAGGAAAGAGCATTCCAGGCAGAGGAAACACATTCAAAGGCCCTGTGGTGGGTGAGAACATGTGGAGTCCAGGAACTGTAAGACTAGCATGGTTTGAGTAAAATAAGAGGTTGAGAGGAAGCTGGAAAGGCAGGTAGAGGCCAGACTGTGCATGGTATCAGATGCTTGTACTGTGTTACCTCATGGCCTCAGCCTGCTTTCAGCCAAGGCTATGTGGATCGTGCCATGCAAGCTCCCACCAATTCTGTGCTGACCTCATTCCAAGTGTGCCTGGGGCTTCGCTGGTCCCCAGGCCTACTTCCCTTATAGGAGACCACCGGCAGTCACATGTGAGCAAGTCTCAAGTGCCAGGGAATTAGCACCCACAGGCACCACCCCCCCTGCCCCCCACCCCAGCCATTGGTGGATGAAAGCCTATAGGTGAATGCTTCTCCCCTTTGTCTCTGGGAGCAATTCTGAAATGCATTCCCCACACTCCCTCAGAAGTTCCCTTTGGATTGATCACAGCTGCTCACAGGGTGGTCCACTTGCTCATTCACTTCCTCCCTTTCCCTAAACCATGAATGACTCCTGTTCCTTGGGGTCACTTCCCAAATGAAAAAGCACAGGCAAGCTTTTGTGTTCTGTTGTTTGGGTGGGTGGGTGGGGGGAGCCAGAGAAAGATGCCATGTGAAGGAACTTGGAATTTTGTCTTTGTCTTAGAAGCTGTGGAAAATGATTGTTTTAACAGGATGGTGAATTAGCACTTTTGCACTTCAAAGAGATCGTTTTAGCTGCAGTGTGGAAAATGGATTGGAGGAAGGCCAGGGTAGGTGAGGGTGGAATAGTCTAGGCAAACATAGTTGGAACAATAAAGATGGAGAGAAATAGATTTCCAAAATATTCAGGGCTCCTGATTGACAGGACTTGGTGACAGATTGGCTATGGCAAGTGAAGGAGAAGGAGGTATTTGAAATGACTCCTAGGTGTCTGACTTTCTTAGCTGAATGGATGATGATGCGCTTCCCTCAGATGGGAGACTCTGGAAGGTCAGGTGTAGGCGAGGGAGTACCAGTTAAGGTTTTGTATGAACCTAATAGAACCTGGCTTAAACAAAAGGGGGATTAGTTGGCTAACAGAAATGGAAAAAAAAAAAAAAAAAAAAAAAAGGTAGACTGGCTTTAGGCAGGACTTGTTTAGGGACCAAACAATGTGACAAGGATCAGTCTCTCAGCTTTGCTTCCCTTGGGTACCTTTGGCTGCTTAGGGGGGAAGCAAGATGACCACATTCTCATATGACCAAGTACAGGAAGAGGGCTTTTCTCTCCAGGAGCCAGCTAAAGCATCATGGTGACTCATTTGCTCTGATTGGATTATATGCCCACAGGCCAAGAGACACCCTGTTTAGGGGGATAGGATATGTGGATTGGTGTAATCACTGCTTACCCCTGGTTGTGGATGAGGGTGGGGTCAGTCTCATGGAAACTCATTTGGCCCAGAGTGGGAGGGATGAAGTCCTTGAAGGAAATTGAGATGTTGCTGCTATTAAGTAGGGGAAAATTGGTGCTAGGAAAGTAACCAACAGTTCTCAATACCACGGAGAAAGTTCCTGAGTTTTGTTCTGAACATGTGTTTGAGGTACCTTTAAAGATCTTCAAAAGACAATGGATGCATGGAGTTAATTCAGAGGAGAGTTCTGGGATGGATGTAGCTTGGGAATAATTTGCATAAAAGTAGCCCTGAAACTGAGGGAATGGATAAAATTAACTAGGAGAGAAATACATACTGAGAGGAGAAGAGGACCACGGACCAAAGATCAAGTGTGGAAGCATTCCAACATTGAGTTGGAATTCTCCTAGGTCAAGGGTAATTAATCTGAAAATAAGGAATAAACAAAGAGGTAGGAAGAAATCTTGGAGCACTGACTTATTTAATAAATAATGAATGTGACACATAATAGCTGCCTCCTTGGAATTCACAGTCCAGTAACCAGACTTGAGTTCAAAATTGATGTAGAGAGAAATTCAATTTCCACAAGTTAACGGTTGTATTAGAGGCATAAACCCCCAGCACATCCAGTGGGAGCACAGAGAAGAGAATGGCTAATTGTTCTTGGCAGGGTAAAGGGATCACGTGAGAATCTTAAGAGATGAACAAGATTTTGCCATTTGGAGAAGGAAAAAGTTCAGGTCCAAGTTCAACTTACATAGAAGAGTCCGGAAGGAATCAGAAGTAAGGGATGACAACCTAAGCCATGAGAAATTTAGGAAATAGGCAAAGACCTAGTAAATCTATTGGCTAAGGAGGAAAAGCTGGGGGTATCATTTGGTTATGTTTTGGGATGGCTACTTATCTGTGAGCTTCACTGTATCACTCTATCACTGCAAAGTATATAAGTATATAAGTATATAAGACAACTTATAGACTCAGTCAACGATCATAACAGCCAAAGAAAGGAGGCTGTACAATAAACAAACGGAAAACCAAATAAATAAAATCGGTAAGTTGACTGGGGATGGAAGAGTTAAGAAAGTTACATATGGAGCAGTAACCATAACATTTCCAACTAACTAAGGCATGTTTCTGAAGGAAGTATGATTTAGGGATCTGATTAGCCAGAAGAGCTTGGGGATGGGGCACACTTTCCAGGCATTTCAGGCAGAGGGTAGCTGTGACAGGCACACTAATGCCCTCAAAGATGTCCACATCCTTATTCCTAGAAACTGTGAATATATTACCTTACATGGCAAGGAACAATTCAGGTTGCAGATGACATTAAGCTTGTTAATCAGCTGACTTGAAGAGAGGGAGATTGTTCTGGATTATTCTGGTGGGTCTCATTTAAATTTTTTTTTTTTTTTAACATTTATTCATTTTTGAGAGACAGAGAGACAGAGTATGAGCCGGGGAGGGGCAGAGAGAGAGGGAGACACGGAATCTGAAGCAGACTCCAGGCTGTGAGCTGTCAGCAGAGAGCTCCACGCAGGGCTCGATCTCATGGACTGCGAGATCATAACCTGAGCCGAAGTCAGAAGCTCAACCAACTGAGCCACCCAGGTGTTCCGTGGTGGGTCTCATTTTAAATCATAAGGATCCTTTAAAGTAGAGGAAGGCAGAAGAGGAAGTCAGAGAAAGATCTGAAGATGCTTTGCTGCTGGTTTTGAAGTTGGAGGTAGGGGCCATGAACAAAGGAATGCAGGCAGCCTCTAGAAGCTGGGAAAAGGCAAGGAAGCACATTCTCCTCTGGAGTCTCCAGAAAGGAGGGTTCTAACTCTGCTAACATCTCAACTGTAGCCCAGTAAGAGCCATTTTGGACTTCTGAGCTGCAGAACTGTAAGATAATACACTTGTGTATTTTTTAAAATTTTGGTTTTAAAACTTTATTTGATTATGAAAAAATTGTGCATTGCAAGAATTAAAATCATTTGAACAACAACAACAACAACAAATGGCACTCTGATTAAACTATATTTTACAGCCTGCAGGATACCTTGGGCCAGCTTGGTTTTCACTAGAGATTTCCCTGCCAGCCTGCCACCCACCGCCCACCCCTCCCAGCTTCTTTCTTCACCAACATGCAAGTTCTTTTCCTTCCTTGTCAGCCAGAGAGGCCCGTTGGAGAGGCAGGTTCAGCCTTCCTTGCCAGTAGTTCTTTCACTTGAAAAGGGGGCAGCACAGTCATTTAAACTGGATCCAACCTCTTGGCTTCTTACAAAGTTAAACAGCTCAAAGAAAGAAGATAAGAAGACAATGCTTGTGGAACAGACAGTATGTATTGGCTTGCACACCTCATTACAATTCACCTGCTTGTGGCTCCCATTCAGTGGTTTCTTCTGAAGGCAGTGGATTTTTCTCTTGCATTTTTATCTTCTTCAGTTTCTATGTATCGAATTTCTCAGTCTCAGCCATATGGGGTTTGTCAGACATAGTTGTAGAGGAAGCTGAGTGAGACATGTGAGCTGGCAAAGTCCGATCTGTGCAGTGGCCGCTGAGTCTGAATTTGTGTGGTTTTAAGCCAAGTGGCTGAAATAGTCTAATGGATGAAAGACACAGAGTTGGTTTGCTTCTGGAATAGACAGAAACCAGTTGGAAATAGGGGAGGCCATGCACTCAAGATGTTATTATTACCTCTCTTTGGTTAATTTAAAAAAAAAAATTTAATTTGGGATAATTTCAGACTTTTAGAGAAGTTACAAAAATAGTGCAAAGAATGCTTGTGTATCCTTCACATAAGTACCTAAATTATAACAATTTAACATATTTGCTTTATAATTTTCTCTCTCTACATAAATAAATATATACATGAAACATATAACTACAACGTATAGTATATAAATATAGTAAATATTCTCTCTAATATTTCACTATGTGGATATTTTATATTATGTATTATATATAATTTATTGAACTGTTTGAGTAAATTGAAGATATGGTGTCCCTCTCTTCCCCAAATACTTCAATGTGTGATTCTTGAAAAATATAACCACTGTACAGTGACCAAAGTCAATAAATTAAAAACGACACAGCATTATTAGGTGATGTAAAAGCCTATTTAAGTGCTGCCAATTGCCTCATTCATGTCCTTTACAACAAAGAGAATATTTTTTTTTCAGATCCAGGATCTAACCCAGGATCATGTGTTGCATTTGGATCTCATATTGTTTGTCTCCTTCAGTCTGGAGCAGTAATTCAGGTTCTCTCTGTTTCTCATGATTTCCACATTTTTAAAGAGTACAGCCAATCATTTTGTAGACTGTCCCTCAGTATGGGTTATGTAATGGTCTTTTGTGACTAAGATTCAGGTTATGCTTTTTGGCAGGAGTTTTCAGCATTGGTACTGTGTCCTTCTCTGTGCATGATATCAGGAGGTACTTGCTGAAGATAATATTGCCAGCTTACTTCACTGTAAAGTTGCTATCATTCTCTTTATATTTAATAAGTGTCTTGGGGAGGTATTTTGAGACAATACAAGTATGTTGTTTCTCATTAATACTTTCACTTGCTCATTTTAGCATCCATGATTCTTGTCTGAAACAAGTAATTCTATCGTGGCTGCCATTTAGAGATTCTCCAATTATTCAAACTTTAAATCTCTGAGTCTAGCAGGTGGGATTGTTTTTATTTTTTTATTTTTTTAATTTACATCCAAGTTAGTTAGCATATAGTACAACAATGATTTCAGGAGTAGCCCATCTATTTAGCCCATCCCCCCTCCCATAACCCCTCCAGTAATAAGAGGTGGGATTTTTAAAACATAACCCCAATACCTTCATCTTATTTAAAACCAAATGAACAATAATTCATTAATTTCCCAATTATCTTACAAATTTTAAAAGCTCTTTATTTTGAGATAATTTTAGACTTACAGAAGGATTTCAAAAGCAGTGTAGAGGGTTTCTATATGCCAGTAATTTTCTGTTACATCTGTACATCACATTTGGAAGAATTGACAATTTAATAATACTGAGTCTTCCAGTCTATAAATGTGATTATTTGGATCTGCACATATTCTGTTATATATTATAACATGAATGACATATATAGAACTAAATTTCATTTTTGGAGTGCTACTAAAAATGGTATTTAAAAAAAATTTTGAATTCTAATTTGTCACTGCAAGTGTGCAGAATTGACTTTGTATCCTGCAGAGGTGCCAAACTCATATACAAGCTCTAAGAGATATGTCTGGTGTATATTTTGGGATTTTCTATATAGACCATCATGTCATATGTGAATGGAGATGATTTTCTTTCTTCCTCTCCAATTTGTAAGCCTTTGATTTCCTTTTGTTGTTTTATTGCAGTGGCTAGAATGTGCCCAGTATGATGCATTCAGTATGGTGTTGAATAGGAGTGGTGAGAGAGGACATTCCTGGTTTGATCTGAATGGGAAAGCATTGAGTTTTGGGCCAATTGGTTGTCCTGAGACCTCATTTTCCAATGAGTTTGAAAAAAAAATTGAATTTGAAGATTTGTAGTTTCTGGCATTTTAAGAATATTTTTTAAGTTTATTTATTTTGAGAGAGAGAGAGAGAGAGAGAGGCAGAGAGAGAGAGGGAGAGATGGAGAATCCCAAGCAAGCTCCACACTATCAGCACAGAGCTCAACATGGGGCTTGAACTCACAAACCTCAAGATCATGATCTGAGCCAAAATCAGTAGTCAAATGCTCAACTGACTGAGCCACCCAGGTGCCCCTGGCTTTTTCCTTTTTGGTTGTACTAAGTGTGGGACTGATGTTCAGTCTAGCTGTCTATATCCCCAAGTGGAAACTGGAGGCTCCACACGTTTTTTCTCACAACTGTTTGTTTGAGTCAGAATCCAAATGAGATTTATATAACCTAATGTTGATATGTTCCTTAAGTCTCTTTTGATGTGTATTTTGTTCTTCTTTTCCTGTCTATTTGTTCTTCTTGCTATTTTTTTTTTCTGTTATTGTTGTCAAAGACACTGGGTTGTCTATTTTATAATGTTTCCCATAGTCTGAATTTTGCTGATTACATCCCCGTGGTATGGCTTAATATAGTCCTCTGCCCACTGTTTTCCCTGTAAATTGGTAGTTAGATCTTGAGGCTTTATCAGAATCAGGTTTATTTTTCCTTGAAAATTCATAATCTGGGTATTTCTTTGTGTGTGTGTGTGTGTGTGTGTGTGTGTGTGTGTGTGTGTGTATGATTTATCAGCTATTGATGTTAGCTGCCCACCTCTCTATATTATGGCTTTTAAAATGCCTTTCTTTTGGGGTGCCTGGGTGGCTCAGTCAGTTGGGCGTCTGGCTTTGGCTCAGGTGATGATCTTGTGGTCTGTGAGTTCGAGTCCTGTGTCGGAGTCTGTGCTGACAGCTCAGGGCTTGGAGCCTGCTTCAGATTCTGTGTCTCCCTCTCTCTCTCCCCCTCCCCTGCCCACACTCTGTGTCTCTCTGTCTCTCAATAATAAAGAAACATTAAAAAAATAAAAATAAAATTCCTTTCTTTTACTGTAACGAAGATTATAGTAAAAATTTGTAATGAAGTTGAAGAAAATGAGGCTCAGAAAGGTTAAGTGACTTTCCTAAGTCAGCATGTCCATTTAGTAAAAGTTGTAGCCTGGAACCTGTGTTTTGGGAATGCAAGCCCTATATGCTTTCTATAAGCATATTACCTTTCCAGACATTGCATTATTAAGCAGTAGGAAGATCACTTTTCCATCCTGAGGTACATGAGGCATATTCATCTCTTTTAGGAAGATTGAATTCTCTTTTGCTTAGATGCATAGGACCATACCAAATGATTATTCAAAAAAATATTCCCCTCAAGTTCTGGGTTACATCCCTTTTTATGGATACAATTAATTTTTTTTTTCATGCTAGTTCTAGTGTCTGGAATGGTGTCTAAACTCCACTCTGAATCCTGAGCACATTTGGGCTTCTGCTTGCTACTCCAGTGCTACAGAAGACAAGACAACATGAACAGATGTAGATTAAGTACTACAAAGCAATTTGTTTCTTTTTTATACTGCATTCAAGACTTGCTACTAAAATTTCTCCTCCACTTGGAAAGAGAGAGGGGGGAGGAAGGAGAGAGGGAAGGGATAATGTTGCAGTTGGTTTTTATCTACCACCTAAATTTTTCATGAGTTTGTATCTAAGGTGATATAGCATCTCTCTTGGGGGGCAGGCAATTCCATGAATTATTGGCTAGTGTTTTGTGGAGACAACTGAGAAAAAGACATTTTTAACTCTATAAAAATAGATTTATCATGTTCAAATCAACCAAGGACAGACATCTATCTTGACCTGAGCATTCACTTTTCAACACAAGTGGATGTACTCAGATACCCATCCTGTATCATCTGATGCATGACTGTGATGTTCCTGAGCTTCTTTTCCTAAAGAGGACATGAGCTTCCCATCCTGCAAGTATTTCCTGGTATCACTGTATTATTAAATCTATAATAATAGGGATTATTATTGAAATAACTTTCATTCTATTTCAAATCCAATTTTTGAATTAAGGAAGGATGAACTTGGCTTTGCCTTTTAACCACAGGGTTCTGGGAATTCCTAAGCAGAGGGAAGGCTCCACCTCCTCTGCTTTCTCCTACACAGACTCAGAAACTCTTTGGTGTGAATGGACTTTTTGGCCTATATTAAACATTTTGCTCTGTGTTGGGACAAATGGAAGTATTGGGATCATGCTGGGCATAGGAGAAAATGGAGCAGAAACCCAAAGAACATACCTAACTTTGGAAACAGTGTTAAGAGTCCATTGCAAGGACCACAGTGAACAGATATAAAAGTAGGAGTTAAATTTAGCTCCCTACAACTTTTGGAATATTAAGGTAATATGGAGTTGTAGTGATTATCTGGTTCAATCCATTTTGGGGACGTGACTTACCTAAAGTCACAAAATTGCCACTGGCCAAACAGATGTTGAAGTTTTGTTCTCTTGAGCTGTTCCTTGAACTTCTCTTCCTTCAGCATCTGAATTCAGAAAACCTGGGCATGAGGTCTGGCCCTCTTGTTAACTTCATCTGTGATCTTGTGCAAATCACTCATTGTCACTGAAACTCATTTTCCCCATCTGAAAACTGTGGATAATGATACCTTTCAGGCTGTAGTTGACTAAATGGATTTGGAAGCCCTTCGTAGAAGTAAAGCACACAGAGGAGTTAGTAGAGCTGTGGAATCAAGCTGACTCTAGTTGGATCCACTCATATTCCTTAGGAAATTTCATGCTGTATCTAGACTTCTTCCTGAACACCTTGGGTGTGAATTCAAAGCCCATTAACATGCCATGCAATAAGAGGTGGTGAGGTGGTCAGCCACTTCACCTCAGTAACATCATCCCCAAGAACCCACTTATAGTCTGGAAGGAATCTGACTCTTGGGAGTTGCTGTAAAGATTATGTGGGCATCCTTTAGCATCTTCTTTCTGCTGTGAAAAAATATATATAGTTAATAGATTTCACTACTGTCTATAGGAGTGTTCACTAGGGATCTTTGGAAAGAGTAATCTTCACATTTAGAAGTATTTTCTCATTATGGATAATGGGATGATGAGGTGAAAAATGATCTTGGCTACTTATGATTCTAAAAAGCCTTCGGACTGAATAATGTTTGGTGAATTAGACATAATGAAAGCAAAGAAATAACTCATTTACTACAAGGTCCACTTAGTTATTTAATCACTTTTACTGTCATACAAATATGCATTCCCATGCAAAGTGGTGAAAAAGTTAGTAATGGCATAAAATGCAGTTGTATAATGACAGCTCTCTTATGTAAAGGGAGAGCTTCATTCTGGACAGTTCTGTGATTGAGCCAAGACTCCTTGTGGCATGGACCTTGTAGAGGGGCAGTGATTGGAATCCCTCACCTTGTCCCTAGATTATTATACATTGTTGAACAGAGAGGCATAAAATTGGCAAGTTAGACCTGGATTTTGTTTGTGCTGAAATGAGATCATTAGCGTGAAAATACTTTGGGAGAATACTGGCGGAATATGGAGTTACTATTACCTTAAATTTTTAGAAAATATAGGCCAAAGAAGGGAATGGATGCTCTTAGCCACATATTCTGAAAATATTACCAGAAAAACCAGTCCTAGAGTTATGACAGGCACCAAAATGCCCCATTTGGATTCTGGTGTCACCTGAAATTATTAGCAAAAAGCACAATTTGCCAAATCGTGTTACAGACACTGAGTGTGCAGGAACTCGGTGATGTGGGGCGGCCAGTGCAGAGAGGAGCGATTAGAGGGAGCTACACAAATCTTAAAGAACGGGAGAAATTTAAGTAGGGGGAACAGGAAGGCACATTCCAGGCCTGTAGTGGCTGGAAATCTGTAAATGGTTCTAACAGCTGGGGCAATGCTAGTGTTGTACCCTTGCCCTTCTTCTGGGTCCCCAGAGTTTTTAATAATGAGTCAATTTGAAGATCTTGCTCAAAGATGAGCACAAGTGTAGTCGTGACACAGAAGATGGCAGCACTGGATGGTGAAACTTTTCTCCCCTCTCAGTCTCATTAAACTGTAAAGCAAGTATTCTCTCCTTTAAGAGAGTTGCAGTAATTGCCATCATCCTCCTGGCTCAGCTCTGCTTCATATCAAGAGCTGTGACAGAGAGAGTATCTGTTAGAGCTCTACTGTCCAACAGAAGCTAATGCAAGCCACGTATGTAAGCCACGTGTGCAAGCTACATATGCAATTTAAGTTTTCTAGTAGCCACATTAAAACAGTAGAAACAAATCTGATGAAGTTATTTTAATATATATTTTATTTCACATCATATATGTAATCAATATAAGAAATTATTAATGAGACAATTTATATTCTTTGTTTTCAAAACTAGTCTTCAAAATCTGAGTATATTTTACTTTTTTAGCACATCTCAATTTGGACTAGCCAGATTCTAAGAGCTCAGCAGCCACATGTGGCTTTTGGCTACTATATTGGACACCACAGGATTTTCTTCTCCCTTTGAGATGTGGCTCTGCCTGAGTTCAATTCTGTATTTGAGGATATATTTCCAAAGTATCTGGGTGGGGTGGGGGCATCTGTCCATACCTAATGACACATCCCAAATCAGCTCCATGTGATCTAAAAAGTTAAAATATTTACCAGAATAATTTGTATGTTGTTGTAGAATCTGGGTCTGGAGTTCTCTCTTGTCCAGCAAGAGCGGGACACAGGAGAGAGGCTAATGTCTGGGAGGAGACAAGAGCCCCGAGTAAGGGTCCTTGCTTCCTTATTATTAGGATCAGAAGGCTTACAAGTGAGATGGGACTACATAGAGAGACAATGAAATCAGGAACATTAACTCATGGGCGTGGGGCAAAGGGGGTTTTGGAGATATGCAGTGTTAGGGGTTTGGGTCAATACAAAACAAGATTCTGGTGCTGGGTGGAAGGTTATTTACAGCAAACATGAGATCCCACCTAAGCTGGCCTAGGGGACAAGAAAGACAAAGCATGCTACCTTAGGGTCAACAAGGCATCTTTCTTTTGCTAATTAGCTCCTCTCTGGGCAACTTCACCCTGCTGCAGTCTATAGCCCTGTTTACCTAATTTGGTCCTTTCTTCCTGCGAAAGCAGCTTTCTGCTATTGTCCTATACCTTTGTCCTATACTGGGGGCCTTTCCCCCCTTTACCTAATTTTACTTACCTAATCTTGTTTACCCAAATTTGGGTGTGCTCATCCTATGGCTTTATCATCTTTATGCCTTATTAGCCCATCAGTGCAGGCTCAGGGAATTCCTAAGCTTATTCCCCAAGGTATGTATGTTAGTTTTCTTAATTTTGAACAGAAAAAAAAATCACAAAAGAAACATTTGGTAATCTACCACCATCACAATATAAAACCTATAAGTAATGAAAAAGTCAAAATTATTATTAAAAGAAGGAAGCAGATTGAAGGAGATATTTGCATTTATTATGAGAGAGGTTTTAATGAATACCTACAACATATAAAAAACCTCATTCACGTATAAGGAATAAAATTAATACCTCATTTGATTTATGGGATATAATTTATAGAAGAGAAAAAAGAGAAAATGAAAGCATTCAATTTGTTTATTCCTTAAAGAAATGAAAACCAAACTATCATTAAAACAAGTTAATTTTTTATACTTACGAGTGAAACTTACGGAACCAGGCTGGAACTCTGGTGGAAAAACCAAGTGGCACTTGGAGATCTTGGTGGATCAGAGATTTATTTAGCACTGGCAGACTCAGAGGAGACTGTTTCTCCAAAGATCTGATCCCCGAATGAAGAGGGGAAGGGTAATTTATAGCTGTCAGCTTCCATATCTGTGGTGGGTTTTCGCGTGGGCGACAAACAGGGCAAGAAGAACCCGTAAGAGGGGTCTCCAAGCTAGAGACCAGAGCTTGTTTTAGTCCTATTGGCCATCTTATGGTGTAAAACTTTATTCATTTTTCCCAACATTCCCCCCTTTGATGCCTTTTTAAAAAAATCTTTTACTAGGCCATCACTTTTTAGCTCTAGGGGTTGGTACCTCGGAGGGCTAAGAAACGTGCTGCAGTTTGGCGAGCAGCAGTGTTTTCAATAAAACGTACCAGGGTATGTAATATACAGGGGCCAATGGTCATAAGTAAAATTATGGAACAGAGGGGCCCTGCCAGGTCGGGGAGCCAGGATGCCCAGTCTTCGAGATCCCATCCTCTCCATTGACTGATATTTTCCTATTGTCTACGTTGAATTCTTTCCTTGAGTTCCTTAACCTTAGTTGTAACTATTCCTGACTGGCTTATGAAATAGCAACATTCCTCCCCCAGAAAGATACAAGTCCCTCCTTTTTCTGAAGTGAGGAGGTCGAGGGCTCGCCTATTTTGGAGGGACACTGCTGCCAGGGAGTTTATTTGGCTTTGTCAGGTTCCCAGGGAGTCTGCCATCTGTTCCATGGCCAGTTTGTTGGTGCAGTCTCTATTAGCCCGACAGCAAGAAGCAAGATCAGGGCGATGACACCAGTAAGGGGCAAGGGCTCGCAGAGTTGCATCCAAACCCCAGGGCTTGTTCCACATGTTGGTTCCTCAAGCTTCTGCCGTGCGCAGGCCAGCCAGCTTCTGGGGTGTGGCTGGAGCGGGGCTGGAGGTCTCTGGGGATAGTGTCTTTTTGAGGGTCAGTTTAAGCGGGTTGACTGGATCTGGATCACTTCGCCAGGTTCAGGGTTCCTCTGAGTTGGCCTTCTTAGCTCTGGAGTGATGGACCCATGGGGTGATACCTGAAACTGAATCCTCTATTTGGTTGTTTGTCTGTAAAGTCAACCTCCAAGTCTTCAAAAGGGGCGGGTTTCTGGTAACTGTCAGATCAGGTTTAGGGAAGATATGGTTTGCATATTTAGAGATCCATCCTGTTTTCCAGTTGTTTAAATAGTCATATGCCCATGGGGTCTTATTATTATTCCCACAGAATAATAAGCACAGAAGATTGTCTGTACATAAAATACTGTGACAATTTTTCTGAAGTTTACCTCAAGTTGTCTAGTTTAGGCAAACAACAAACATTTAAAGACAATCAGAACTAGGATTTAACATCCATAACGGTGCATTGTTGAAACACAGTTTTTCTCTTTAAAACCCCCCTTTCCAGAGATAGCCAAATTGAGACCAATGCATTTGTGGAACAAGTCCAGTCTTAACAAACCTGGCCTAATTATTTACATAAGCTCAGCAAGAATAGCGATTGATCATGAGGATCTTTTAAAGTTTGCTTTGCTGGGACCTTTTATAAAGATTCTCTGGGTTGAACTTTTAGTAGCTTCTCCAGGCCAGAAGCCAGGCCAAATACTTGCCATCAGACAGGCCTGCAATACCTGTAGAATTGGGCAAATTCCTCTTTATGAGATCCCCAAGATATCCTGAGGTTCCTGACTGGCCAGGAAATGAGCTTCTTTACTTACCTGGTGAGGCTGCTGACAACTCTGTAAGCAAGGTATCAGGCCAACATTTCCAAGGGGCTTTATGGCTCCATGTTTCATAAAGCCAACCTTAGTTCCTTAAAGCTGTCTGGTCATCTGAGTCCATGAATGCCATCCTCAAATATGACATTCCAGTCAAAGCCTTGGTAACATAACCAGTATTTCCAACGATGATGACCTGTTATAAGATGAACAGATTCTTATTGAACTTATGCAAACAATTGTAATTGCCATGAAAGAAGGAAGGAATACTCACTGAGAGTTTTTGAATTTCAGGGGAGTTATGTAGAGAGAAAAGATAAATGCTTCAGTTTATAAATGAACACTTTATGATATTTCTGTATATCATAGGTATCTTAAGAGAAAGTTTCCTTAATCTGGAAGGGCAAACATTAGAGAACCAGCAATATTTTCAACAAGAATCACAAAACTATAATCTTCCTCAGTTCATTTAATCCCATGTTCCTAATTCTTGTTCAATTTGAATGCAGCTTTTTAGTTCTGGAAATTCTTACCCATTTTAGTATTAATCTTAAAGATGTCAAAAACCTGTATTTGTCCTCAAAGTCCTTCGTATAAATCTCCTTGAAGAAGAAACACGTTTTGTGAGAGAATAAGAACAATTATAAATGACAAAATCTCAGGAATAGACATTGTTAAAGATCTGATGAGAGTTCATTATGATGCAATTGACAAAGAAATTTGGTTATTTCTGTCACACATAACACTTCAAGTAATCAGAATATTAAGTGATGACCTTATACCAAAACATTAAAGCTTTAGGAATTGCATATATATTTGGGCAGTTACAGCATTTACCTGTGCAATACAACCTAAGGTTTACCATTGTACGACAGTGCCTTTCCAAGTAACTTAGCATCCCAAATAAAAGGGCCTAATTGGTCAAAAAGACTTCATTTGCCATTTAAATCCTGGGAAGTTTATTAAAACCTTAAGAAGTTATAAGTTCATCCTAAATAGGATTACAGATTATTACAAATCTTAAAATTTTATTTATTCAACCAAGGTGGCAATAAAAGATCCCAAAGGTGAATGTATAGCATTATATAGTTGTTACCAAAACCTAGCTCCTTTAACATTGAGAAGTTTTAACTAAGTGATCAAAGACCTGATAAAGATGAAACCTAAAACTTTGGTTTTCCTGGAAGACAGACCTTTGTTTTCATTGTCTTATCAAGAGCAGATTAACAGTCCAAGAAAATTTTATCATTTGAGCAGAGAAAAAGCAGAATTTCAACCTATTATCAGTGTACTTTTAAAATTCCATTCATCTCAACCTTAGTCCATCCTGAGCACACACAAAATTCCGTTCCAAAGATTTCCCTTCATGAACCTTCTGCAACTTTCCTTTGCCTTCACACTTTGTCCCAAAGGCATTTCTCTCCAAATAACCAGTTTCATTTAGGACAAAATTACTTTCTTCTATCCTCAACAAAAATGTATTTCCATTCCTTGTATCTTTCTTACATACCTCCTACTTTCCTACATACAGGGTTGCTTTCCTTATTTCCATCAGTCTTAAGTACACTTAGCAGAATTTTAACTCTTAGGAAACCTTTGTCTCCAATTGAGGACTTAGTAACCAACTGAGAGGTGTTTACACCAGAATTGTTTTAGATGGTAAATTCACGAACCAATTAGGTACAAAGTGTGTTTTCCAATAAGTCCAAATAGCCTTAATTTCTCTGCAATAAGAAGTTAAAAACACAAACCTGTGTTCAGTAATCAAAGCGTTAGCAATTTATTTGGAGCAATTTAATTTCTATTTGGAAAAGATAGCCAAGTGGGTGCACTTTACTCCTTGACCTTGAGGCTGGGAGGAGGAGCCAATGAATGGTGCCTGAGGCACTGAGGAGGGTATAGGAACCAGTTATGTAGACCACTCCCAAGTTGATGCAGAAACAGCAGGGGGAGGAGAAGGCAGAAAAGGCAAGGTGCCAGGAGAAGGCAGAGAAGGAAAACCTAATTCAAAACCTTAACTCAGACAGAGGAGCAGGCCCCGTGTTTTTTCTCCACCAAAGTGGAAATACGGAGTCCACATCAGGCCAGAGAAGACCGGGAATTTCCTCTAAACAAATGGCGTTTCAGCAGCTGCTTGGGAACATTCCTTAAAGTCCCCATCCCAAGGTAGACTAACCACAGTTGGCTCCAATTGTAGCTGTTTACCTGGGAAATGAGGGAGAATCCCTCACTCTATTAGGGGTAGAGGAACAGGAAGAGAGAGTCAGTGTCCCCTTCAGTCTGATTCTATCTCAGCCAGACAAATAAGGTCCCCTTCTTGAGGTTCCTCCTGATATCGGCTGGGTTTCTGGGCCTTTCCCTGGTTGGGACATTTATTGTTTTAATGTCCTTTCTCCTTGCAGTAGGCTCACTGACCCCTTGCTAAGGAGGTTCTGGGCCTCCTCCCTTTTGGTGGCTAGACCTTCCGTCCTTTTGTTGTGGCTCTCTTGTGCCTCTGGAGCAAACAGGGTGTAAGCCTCCCATAGCCTCTCATAATAATCCCTGGGGGAATCCCCTTGTTGTTGGGCCTGTTCACGGGCTTCTCAGCCCCTGCTCTGATTCCCCCAGAGGAGAGCCTCTTGGTACCGGCAGATGTGGACTGGCATCTGGAGAGCACCTGCGCCTGGTCGAGGGTACAGTCTGACTGCTAGTCCTTGTGGGGAAGGGTTCTCTGGGTCTGGGAGGGGAGGAGAGATGGGCAGCACGTCAGGGGCTGGAGGAGAGACAGCTGGGGGAGGAGTTTCAAGCTCAGGGGCAGTGGGGAGGGAGCCCAGTGAGTCACAAGGTGGCGGAAAGATGGGATCTTCCTCTGGTTTCTTGCAAACACTAGGGGAGAAGTGGGTTGCTTCTTTGGCTCCCTGGGTGAGTCTCTGGATAAGGCAGCTAAAACCTTTGCCTGGCTCTGTTTGCTATGGATGAATTGCTCCTAAGGCAGAGGATTTCGGGCAATTTCAAGCCAGGAGTCAATGTGTGGAAATTGATCAGGGTGACCTAGGTCTCTGGAGACAACATGCCAGATGCTGTGGACCATTGGGACATCCAAAATTCCCTCAGAGAGCCCTCCTACACCAAAAGTGGGCCGTTCTAACTCACATAGGGTCCTTAATGTGCCAGGGGTTATCTTAATTCCATAGTCTCCCCAAAACCCCTTCTTTCCTCTGTCCTGACCCCATAATGTTCCCATGAGGCAGAGTCGCAAAGACAGACAGAGGGATGGGGTGCCCCCTCTAATGAGGAGACCGGTCAGATGCCCGTCTGGCCGTGTCCCGAAGGAACTTAGGTGACGCTTAGCCGTAGCAGTCTCAGCTTTGTGCCTTATGATAGGAAACTATTCCAATGCCACCATAGGCTGTGTGCCATTCACCATGGAATTGCAGACAGGCCCATTCAGACTCCATGGGCTTTTGGGGACCTTAAGGGCATCTGCCCGTGGAGCCACAGAATCAAACTCAGCAGGCAAACTAGACTGAGTTGCACATTCACACTCACATACACACCAGAGGTTATTACATTCCCTCCCACAGAATTCCTACCTGTGAGGCCTCTGAAGTCTTGGGGAGTGATCAGGTCCCCCTTCCACCCTCGCCAGTGGGCCTGACTAGACTGGGCCCAGCCTTACCGGTTCTGATGTTGGGTCCAGGTCATCACCTGCCAAGTCTCCTCAAGTCCGATGGGAATGGCAGAGTGGGGCTGGCCCGAGGCAACCGAGCAGGAAACTGTGGAAATTCAGGCAGGGCACACCTTGTCTCTTGAGATCCATCATTCTGTCACCGCCTCGCTGTTCTCCCAAACTGGTGGCAACAATTGGCCAGAGCGGTTGGGTTTGCCGGTCAGGGAACCAAATATGTTACGGAAACAGGCTGGAATGCTGGCGGAAAAACCAAGTGGCACTCGGAGATCTTGGTGGATTGGAGGTTTATTTAACACTGTTGAGCTCAGAGGAGACCGTTTCTCCAAAGATCTGAGCGCCGAATGCAAGTGGGAAGGGTAATTTATAGTTGTCAGCTTCCATATCTGTGGCGGGTTTTCATGTGCGTGGCAAACAGGGCAAGAAGATCCTGGAAGAGGGGTCTCCAAGCTAGAGACCAGAGCTTGTTTTAGTGCCATCGGCTATCTTATGATGTAAAACTTTATTCATTTTCCCAGCAAGACAAAAATGATAGTGCCCATTGCTGAGAAAATTATAGTGAAAAGAGTACATTGGTAAAATCCTTTTTAAATGCAGTATGACACAATGGAACTAGAACCTTGAAACTATTCCTTTCATCTCACCTGTAATTCCATTCCCGGGTATATATCCTAAGGAAATAATCCATCAGAAGAAAAGAAAGTATATGTTTCAGAATGTTTATTTCCACTCATCTATAATAGTGGAAAATTGGGGGGTAAGTAAGCAAATGATACTAGATCACCTTAACCTATAATTATGTAGCCATTAAAGTGGTAATTATGAAGATTACGCAGAAAAATGTCTAAGGCATATTAAGTGGAAAAGAAGAATGTAAAATCTCAAAGTACATTTTGGTTATAACAACATGAAACCATGTCTGTGGATAAAGACCAGAAGGGAGTATATGAAAAATGAAAAAAAAAAAAACCAAAAAACTATGTAAAAGGTGGAGGGATTATGAGTGATTTGGTGTCTTTGTTTTATAAATTCCAAGAGAGTGGATTGAGATAGTAGGGAAGGAGCATATACATCTATCTCTTCTCCTATCCAAAGCCTTATGAAATATAAGAAATATGAGCAAAGATATTAAAGGTATAGTCACCCCTTAAAACATGAAGGAGCATGGAATGAACTAAGGTAATCTGTGGACTTTGGGTGATTATGATGTTCAGTGTAGGTTCATCCATGGTAAAAAATGTAATATTCTGGTGAGTGGTGTTGATAACGGGCGAGGCTGTGCATGTGTGGAGGCAGGGGCCATATGAGAAATCTGTGTGCCTGCCTCTCAGTTTTACTGTAAACCTAAAAGCACTTTAAGAAAATTAAGTCTTAAAAAAAATGAAGCATAGCTGTGTATTTAAAAAAAAATTTTTTTTAATGTTTTATTTTATCTTTGAGATCGAGAGAGACAGAGCATGAACGGGGAGGGTCAGAGAGAGAGGGAAACACAGCATCCGAAGCAGGCTCCAGGCTCTCAGCTGTCAGCACAGAGCCCGATGCGGGGCTTGAATTCACAGACTGTGAGATCATGACCTGAGCCGAAGTCGGAAGCTCAACCCACTGAGCCACCCAGGCACCCTGAAGCACAGCTGTGTATTTAGACATGGGCCTGTCTCTAGGTTGGTGTCGCTAAAGTGATGAGAGCCAGCCTGATCCCCTTCGTGGGAAGAAAGTGTTCATATATGTACATAAATCCATGTAAAAATGATACAAAGGGAGAACAGAAAGGGATCATGTTTTAACTCATGTAATTTTGGATGTTTGACTCTTCTGCAGCATGAATATATCCCCATGTTAATTATGCAATACAAATTGAAATGAGAAAAGAAATGACAACATTTTTACTAATTTGTTATCTTTTTTACTGTTACGAATATAAAGTGATACTTTTCCATCTATAATGAAAAATGGAAATTGAGAAACCCTGAGGGTGCCTGGATATGTTCCTCTACAAAAGGCATCTTTCGATATTGGCTCAGATTTCCAAATACATCGGGCTAGTTTTGGGGAACATGGACTCCAAAGCGGTTTCTTACATCTGTCAGGGACTTCCTCATTGGCTCCCCAACCCTAGGCGAGAGCTCAGGGACCTTCCCTTTCCAGGCCCAGGCTGGTGGTTGGCTGCGTTTGCTCAAAGGCAGGCTGATGTCCTAATCAGACTGCTTTGCCTGTAGCACTGGCATTTCAGAAACAGTGACAACTGAGGAGAAAGTGGAAGATAAGCACCGTATCACTGGCCAGAATGGGCCTTCCTATTCCTCAGATTAAATTGGAACATATGCCCAATTGTGAATTTTAAACAGTGTTATCAGGGTGTTTGACAGCTCATCCAGGAATATAGTATGGTTCTGTTGAGGAGGCAGAAGCTAGAATCCAAATCTCAAAATTTCCCTTTATACATTGGTAAGTGAGAGGCTATAGGTATAGCTTCCATAGACCTCGGATTCTTGTGTGTGTGTGAGTGTTGCAGGCCATGCCTACATGTGTGTGCATGCACACGCACATTCAGATGTGTACATGCGTGTGCATGTGTGTGCATGTGTGTATTACAGCCCCAGTCTAAAATATTTTATGCTATTTTCCTTAGGAAAATAATCCCATGAAAATACTACGCAAAGATACAATTTTGGCACTCAAGCCACGTTCCCAAGGCAGTGCTGGGCAGGATAGAAGGGTGGTGGGCAGGCGTGCTGGGAATAGTGTAGGGAGCACAGTCTGATGGCAGTTATGCTGTTCAATGATTTAGAATTTCCAGTCTAACTGCATCATCTGTCTATCCATCCACTCAGCAAGGATATTTGGTAAAGAAAAAAGCCACAAAGATATACAGTGAGTAGATTATTAAATGTAGAAAACAGTTTAAGTATCAAATCTTCATGGAATTACTTTTGAAAATGGTTCCTTTCCAAGAATCTTTTAAATTTTAATTTTAACATAATTTTTAAATAACTGATGTATTTATGGCCATAATTTTGTGTTCTTGAAAGGAGTAGCTCATATCAAGATTGCCAGCTTGTACATCCTGTGCAAGATGTGTGGGGCTGAGACAACTGTCAAAGAAGGGGTGTATATGTGCGTGTGTGTGGTTGTGTTTATGTGTATGTAGCTGTGTGTGTGTGTGGTTGTGGTTGAGTGTGTGTATGGATGTGGTTTTGTGTGTGTGGTTGTGTTCATATGTGTGTGGTTGTGTGTGTGTTGTGTGTATGCGTGGTGTTGTGAGTGTGTGTGTGTGTGTGTGTGTGTGTGTGTGTGTGTAGTGAGGATAGGAAAGACCAGGATTAGATGAAGAGCCACAGTGAGAGCCCCTATTTTTTTCTTCTTTCCTCTTCTCCCTCTTTCTTCTTTTCCTCATTACTTCTGCCTTTTCTTTTTCCTTCCCCATTTTACTCTATCTTCCTTTTTCATATCTACTGTTCTTTTCCTTTTCCCTGTCATCTCTTTTGTACACAGTTATCAGATTTTTTTTTACTGTTTTATGCTTTAAATTTTTTCAATGTTTATTTTTGAGAGACAGAAAAGTGAGGGGGGGGGGCAGAGAGAAGAGGAAGACACAGAATCTGAAGTAGGGTCCAGGCTCTGAGCCGTCAGCACAGAGCCTGACTCGGGGCTTGAACTCATGACCTGTGATATCATGACCAGCGCCGAAGTTGGATGCTTAATCGACTGAGCCACCCAGGTGCCCCTGAACAGGTTTTAATTGCCAGCTAGAATGACCTATTGCCTAAAAGTCACTAACTGAATGCCAAACCGAAACATTATAAGGCTGTCTAAACTGATCAAAACAACGATTTCATTATATCTTAATGTTTGCTCCTCTCTCCAAGGAGAATGGTGCCCTGGGGGGTTATGATGGTTGTTCAGGAGAAAGAAAAAACAAATTGAGCTCAGATTATTAAATTTTCTGACCATCAGCTTTTTATGTTAACGGGGAGAGTAATAGTATCTCCTTCATAGGTACTCATACTATTGTGAATACAAAATAAGAAACGAGGTAGGCAAAAAATGCTATCTAAATATTAGTTATGATTCAGTGCTCAGAAGGGACAGAGGTCATGGTTCTCCAAGGTTTTGCTCTAAGTTTCATGTTTATGTTTCTTATTTATGGCTTGTTTGCAGCAACCATGGATATCCATTGAATTGATGAAACCTTGGTATGTTTACTGAAAACTTTCTGAGAGGATAGTAAGATATTCATTAAAAAATTTAAATGTCCATGGTATTATCTTCAAAGAGTCCCATGGACTGTTTCTTGAGGAAAGCCCACGCATAATTATTCATCTTTGCATTCCTATCACAGTGCCTGGTTCAAGGTTTACACTCAGTAAATACTTAACAGCATGACTGGATGGATCTAGAACTCCACTTGTGGGAGAGGATGGTGATCTAGACCATTATTAAACAGCTAATACCTGGGAATTGAGCACGAAGAGTCCAGAATACTCAAAATGATCCTTCATCTTTATAAAGTTGAACAGAAGCCATAGGTAGAAGCAGGTTTTGGAGTGGCTTGCCTTTCATCTTTAGTGTCTATAAACTCTCAGACTTTCAGGGCTTTTGGGTTCTTCAAAGCTGGCTTTTGGGGGTACCTCACATACCCAGTCCTAAACCCTTCTTGTTGTACTTTCTTTCTCTTCTTATTTCCATTCCTAACCTCTCCATCCACAGTTTCTCCTCTTCCCAGGGACTGATTTCTTTTCCTTGGCCTCTACAGCAGCTTGTCAACCATCCAGTTCCATTTGGCTCCACTCTAGAATGCGTGGTGGGGGTAGTGGCAATGGTGGCAGCTTTCGGTCCCAACAAGTAGGCCGTTTATATTGCTAGTGTTAATCTCCTCCAGACATGGCCACCTCTTCATTATGATGCTAATAGAGTCTCTGTCACATCTTCCCTGTGGACTTGTATTACCAAATCCTACTTCTCGTACCCAAGCTTAACATGGGCCATGCCCTAGAAGGAGGATAAAGTTGGGATTGGGCTGAAGAGAAGAAAAAGACCATCCCAACACAAATGAATGAGCTCACTAACATTTTAGTACAGAGAATATTCACTGAGGATCTAAAATTTTGTTCCCTGTACACAGACCACCAGAGCTCATTATTTTCAGTAGAAGCTGAAGTTGCCGGTGCCACTGGGGTTGAAAGAAAGATCTTTTCTGGAAGCTGAAAGTAAAGAGAATGAACCAGAGCAACTGAGAGTGAGTTGTGTGTGAGAGCCGGCAGAGTCCAGGCTCATTGGTCAGTAGTGAAGGGGTCAGAGAACATTACTCATTGGAAGAAGTGAAAGGGAGAGGCCGGTGTATGGTGCTGATGGCCGGCAGCTGAATTCCCTGATAAAAATTTTTCTTCCTCAAAAGCTGTCCCATGAGCAGCACAAATGGGGTCCTAGCTCCATCACTGCATGGCTTTGGAACCTTAGGCAAGTATCTTGAGCTCTCTGAACCTGGATTTCTTGACCATAAAATGGGGTGATAGTAATAGATAATATCTGCTCTGCCTATTTCATAGGATTGTTGCAGCATAAAAAAGGACAAAAATAAATGACCCAAAATGTTAATCAAGTGCTTGTTTTAGGTGAACCAACAGGTCTCACATAGAATAGGAATTATGAGCCAAAAGCCAGAATTACCATTCATTTGTAGGTCCCTGTGCCAATGTATATATTTTTTTCCTTTATTGGAAACTCAGTCAGTATATTTGAAAATCCTATTCATTGGAAGTCACTTCAATCCAGAATTGAGCCAATATGTTTTGTAATTAATATAGATACAAAGCAAAACTAGATTTTTAAAATATTTAACTTGACTTTATCAAATTGATACTATATCAGATTCAGGTTTCAGACATTAGCTTGTGATGAAGTATCCTTTTCAGACACTCACTGTTATCTATGTCAGTGCTTTTAATAATCTCTTACAAGTGCAGCCAGAGTAGGCTCATCTCTCAGGATGTCTGCCCTCTTTAGTGTGGGCCCTGGCCATTAGTGCTTAGGAAGCACGGCTGTGACACAGTCACATTCTACCCATTTATTGCTGTCCTTGCCTGTCAGCCTTCTGACAGGGGTGGGTTTGTCACTCTTTGAGCTGGCTCCTCAACTGACATTTAGCCATAGTGGCTTACATTGGTCTTCAGACACCTAGAATCTGGCCTAATTAACAAGGCCACCCACACCCCTCCCATCTCCTCCCCAGGAGCCTCCCACAAAGACCAACTTTGGAGTGAGTTTGGTGCTAAATTCTTAGCTCGGAAACCTGGCTTTTGATTCTGGCTCCTTGTTATGCAGGGAGGGGACTTAGCGTTAAGGAGATGAAAACAAATCTGACTGTCTGGGAAGATGAGATCCAGAGTTGCTGGGCCCAGAGACAGAGTCAGATATGGGCAGGGGGCCTGTCAGGGGAACCTGAGTAGGAAGGGGAGGAAGTGGACGTGGCGGTGCTTATAGCAGGGTTTTAGTGGTGGGCAAAGCAGATAAATGCAATTACCGTAAACTCGTAAATGTGGCCGTTCTCACCGCAGACTTGTGATCCACAAATGGAGGGGTGTCCAGGAGACAGGAGAGTGTGCTGGTTCCATCAGTAATATGTGACTTGATAAGGCTCCTTAGAGGCAAGCTCAAATGGATTGATAATGAAATATAATCTTATTGGTAATAAAAGGAACCTGGCCATTATTGAGATGTATGCTTAATGATCAGTTAAATCTTATGATGATGTACTTAATTCTGATTTGAGAGAGGATATTTCGCCAGGGTATGAAAGAACGTATGAATATATCAAAGTGCTTATTTTCCCTCTTTCGGTTTTGGGGATAAGAGGACATTGCATTCAAGTTGAAAAATACGCCTGTACTCATGTTGTTGAAAAGAAAGGGCTATTTCATTGCTATGGATGGGGTTGGATGGAGTCTCTATCCTCAAATAGAAGAACTAAGGCAGTCAACAGCATAAAACAGATAGATACAGATAAAATATAGTTAACTCTCAACTGTCTGTGTGTGGCTTACATTTTTGTAAGTTAACCTATGGCAAATGCATGCAAATCTCTCATGGCTGATTGCAGATATGCACAGAATGGAATGCAAAGTTGTTGGTAAGTTAGATTAAGCCAAATGCAAAAGATGCAAAATTCATAATGAAAATAACTGGTTACTAATAAATCCATTCTTTATTCAACAAATATTAAAGAGTACTTCCTGTGTATCACATACTGGAAAAAACATACAGACTCTCCCAACTCGTGGAATGGACCCTCGGGTGCAGTGGAGATGACCCTACAGCAAAGAGTGATCAAGGAAAATAGTATCCAATAGTGAGACAGTGCCAGTGATTCTCAAAGGGTGGTCCTAGATTAACAGCATCAATGTAACATGGACGCTCGTTTGAAATGCAAATTCTCACAGTGCTCAGATGCACTGGAGACCAACCGAATCAGGAACTCTGGGGGAGTAGTCTAGGAATTTGTGTTTTAACAAGTTCTACAGGTCATTCTGATTGTCAAGGTTGAGAACCATGGCCCTGTGCGCAGAAGTAACATTGCCAAATGTAGTTGAGGGTGCTCAGGTGTTTCATTTGGATTGGGTGCTGAGGGAAGAGCTGACATTTAAGTCAAGATCTGAACGTCAGGAAAACCCATCCCTGGTTCCAGACAGAGGACAGAGACCCCATGTTGGGGATGTACGTGGCATATTTGAGGAGCAGAAAGGTTGATATGGCCAGAGCATAGCAGTCAAGGGGGAGAGGGGTTCAACTATGGCCAGAAGTATAGGCCAGGCTCAGATAGTGGTGGACAGGGCTTCTCAGATTTAATGGGCATATGAATCACCCAGGGATTCTGCTAAAGTGCGGATTCTGATTCAGTAGCTCTGTGGGTGAGGATTGAGACTCTGCATTTTAGCAGCCTGCATAATGCTTCTGCTGCCGGTCCACGGGCCACACTTGTGGTAGCAAGGGTGTAGAGTTGTGCAATTGCAAAATGCAGTCCAATACCAAAGCTCTGTGGGTATGTGTATGGTGGGTTTGGGTTTATTTAAGTTTTCTCCTGGCTTATCAAGCTTTGACATACACTGAGGCATTGTTCAGTGAGGGGAAGGTTGATTGGATCAGGTTGTAACTGGGACACTTGGAAAGTTTTTGCAACTAATTTAAAAATAGAGGGTATAGTTTAGTGCTTAGTGGCAGAATCTGGGTAGGTGTGGCTTGTCTGGACCTCAAGAGGGACAAAGGAAGGTTTGGTTCCTTCAAAACACAGCTGTGTCATCCTCTCCCACTCAGGTGCTGTGCTTTTGGAATTCTTAAGCTGACCAATGGTGACTTCTCTTTATGCTGACTTTTGTTCAGGGTTTTTCTCCCTGCTCAACTCCTGTCTCAGTGGCCTTTGGACTATCTAATCCTTACCTCTCTCCCAAGTCTTAGCTTCCCATTAGTGGTCCAAATTGTGCAGATATTTAGTTTGCCCTCCATCCATTAACTCCTTCTTTAGTACCAAGACCTTGAGATCTGCTGAGGGACATTCCCTCATGAGCCCAAGGCTGAGGACCTTCAGGTGAAGCCCTGTGCCCCAAAACTCTATCCACTCAAATTATGTTGGACCCACTGTGGGGACCTCTTGTGTTTCCTAGCCTCATCCTATGTCCCTGCCAGATTCAGCGTCCTACCTGTGCATCCCAGGGCATCTGACAATGATGTGTCCCTGATTGTTGGTGCCATTGGGGTTGTCCCCCTGTCCCTGCCACATGGTCTTTCCCATGGGCAATCTTGCCCTGGAAACTTTCTTCCCGGGAGTTAGTTTTTTTGCTCCTTTGCTCTCTGCTGCCCTCTACTGGGTCTCAGGAGCCAGAGCCCTTCACCTTACTCTACCTTGGAGCTCTTTTGCTCTGAGTGCTAAGTACCCAGCAAAGTCCTCTTCCCACATTCGTTCTTTACTTTTCCTGCTCAGCAAACACTAGTGAGGATGTCCTATGTGCCTGGAACTGTACAAGGCTCTGGGACACAAAGGTGGACAAACAGCCCCTGTCTCTTAGGACCTCACTGTCTAGAGTTAAGACAGAAAGATAAATGACAATTGGAACATGGCTTGAGAAGGGCCAGATGAGAGAAAGGCACAAGAGGGATAGAGCTGGGAGGAAAGAAACCTTTGCATTGCTTGGGGAAGTACGAAAGGCTTCAGTGGAATTCGGAATTTGAGTGGGGTATTAAGGGATGGTCAGTAGTGGGCAGGTTGCTGGGGTCTCTCAGATTGATAGATTAGGAGGGATAGAAAGGATACTAGAAATTACATTTTGGCTTACTTGATAATGAGCCATCCAGAGTGTTAGAGGACAATGTCATAGATCATTTAAATTCATATTATCTTTGCCTTGAGGTTTAAGCACTAGGGTCTTTTTATAATCCTGCTGCCTTGTATTTAAGCATATAAAAAGACACACACAAAAATAAGCACCAGGGTTTTCCTGTTTAAAATTAGGCCCACACCCCACAAACAACCAAACAACCGAATAAATAATACACCCACAGAAAACCAAAGCAATAAAAATCTCTTAAAGAAAGAAATAGGTTTCCATGAATTTCTATATTTTTTGAAGAGAGAGATTGTATGCTCAGTCTCTCCTAAAAGCTGAGGAATAGTTTCACTTTTATATTATATGAATTTCTGTGATATATACGAAATAAGAACAGTAAATACATTATCCTCAGAAAGATGTTTTGTTCCTGTTGCTGGTGAAAAAAATTAGCTCACTAACACTTCACCCCCTCCCCCCCCCCCAATTATGCTATTCTTTCACTGGAGCGCTGCTCATCAAGATAACTGACAGCTTCAATTGTTATTTGTAAAAAAGTTGACATTCAGGCTGGGCATCTTGCCTGCAAAATGGTACAGGCTGAGGATGAATAGTAAGTTAAGGAGCCTGCCTACCTCTCCTCCTCTCCCAGTGCCCTTAGCAGGAGGTACAGTAAACAGCATCTGGCTTAGTAATGTAAATGGGGAGGCATTGGAACTCCAAGGAAGATGAAGTTGTTACATTCTTATCTGGATAAAAGTTGAAAATGGAGAATTCTCAGCTCACTGGTTATTGGAGCTCATGTCTCCTCATCAAGCATGGTCCTTGACTTACCTCTTTTTATGTCCCTGGTTCCTCTCATAGGATCTGGCTCATGGTAGGTGTTTTTTTTAGAATGTTAGTATAATTGGGTTGAATTTTATTGCCCTTTGGACAGAAGTACCACCTTTATGTCTTCCTAGTTGGTGGCAGTCCTAGGAAAGAGTTTGCTTTGCTGAATATTCCATGGCACACACATAGACTTGTCACAGGAACTATGGAGGTGCCTTGTTTCTTTATACTCACTCATTATGTTCCCTTTTCTGAATATTTTTTTTACTAATTTTTTTTTAATGTTTATTTATTTTTGAGACAGGGAGAGACAGAGCACGAACGGGGGAGTGTCAGAGAGAGGGAGACACAGAATCTGAAACAGGCTCCAGGCTCTGAGCTGTCAGCACAGAGCCCGACACGGGGCTTGAACTCACGGACCGTGAGATCGTGACCTGAGCCGAAGTCGGCTGCTTAACCGACTGAGCCACCCAGGCGGCCCTCCCTTTTCTGAATATTCAGGCTGTCCCTGGTCCTTGACACAATCTTTCTAGTATGATTCAGAAAGCCACTAACAGCTTTTGCCAGTCCTTCCTTAGGATTCATCTCTTTCCTGAAATAATTCGTAAGTAACTGAGCTGTGACAACAAAGAGGAGACAGATAGATGTCAAGACAAACCATAGAAAAGTCTATTTCTCCTGGAGTATGAGTGCCCAGTGAAAGAAGTGTGACAAGAATTGAAGAGAAGACTCTTACGGAAAATCTGTACCCCAACTAGAAGGATGAAATAAATAAGTCTGAGGGATTGAGCTCACTACTAAAAGAGCCTTTTACACTTTTACAGTCATAGAATATGGGTCTCAAGAGTCTTTAATAATCCAGTATTGAAAATTTGTGGTTTTTTTGAACGGGATATTTGTGTTGTTCAGAAGAAGATATTCTGATTTACTAAGGCTTAAAGAGAATAGGGTTTTCTTTATTTTTTACCAAAGAAGTCTGGTAGTATTGGTTAAGTGGCTCAAATATATCAAGACCTATCATCACTGCAGTTTTCCTGGACTTTCTTTGTTGCCTCTTTCTTCACAGTTGAAAGAAAGCTGCCATTGTGCTAGACCTCATGGTTGTATTCAGGGCAGGAAGAGGGGGTGGGAATGGTATTGCATGTTTGTGCCTTTTATAGGAAAGCAAAATTCTTCCAGAAGTTCTTCACATGCTTCTTTTTATATCTCTTTAGCCAGAACTGGATGCATAGGGCCTCCCCTACTCATAAGAGGAGTGGATAAAGTGAAGACTGGATACAGTGCTGTCATTGACAACACTGAGGGGCTGTTAGCAAGAAGGAGTTGGAGGTGTAATCAGCGACAGCATCTATCACAGATAGAGAAGCATATCAGTACTCAACACTGGTGGACAGAATATTTTTAACAATACAACAATACCTCACTGTTCACATGACTCAAGCAAATTAATGCTAGGCTGTTATTGCCAATTATCATGCCCAATGGTTTGGCAGAATATAAAACAGATATGGGTTACCTGTTTTTGACCAGTCTGGGTACCTGCAAGTGGCTCTGATAGTCAGGTAAGGTTATCCTAGTGAGGTTTATTTGCATTATGAGACACAATATGCATTTTTGTGTGTTGTAATTCTATTACCTAGTGGTACTGAGCTTATATAACAGGCTCTTGGCGTTTGTCCTGAGACTTTGAAGAACCATCTCAGATTTATGAAAAACACTAGTGAACAACAAACTAACATCAAAATGCAGGCTCTGGCTCATTCACCACCTAAATGAGTTATTCCCCACACACTAGCTCACAGTGGGGGTGATTCAAATTAGTGCCTTAGCAAAATTACAAATTGCTATGTGTCATGGTCATCCAGGATCTCTCACAAATCATCAAAACCATGAATGTTAAATTTGCAGATGGAATAATGCCTACTCTGCATTCTTCAAAATGCTTTCATATCATCAGTGACATACAACATAATGTCAAGTTTTAGGTATTTAAGAAAATATTGAGGGGCACCTGTGTGGCTCAATCAGTTAGGTGTCTCTTAATTTTGGCTCAGGTCATGATCTCGAGGTTTGTGAGCCCCATGTTGGGCTCTGTAATGACAGTGTGGAGCTTGCATGGGATTCTCTCTCTCCCTCTCTGTCTTCCCCGTCCACCCTCCCGCACCATGTGCCCACTCTCTCTCTCTCTCTCAAAATAAATAAGCATTAAAAAAAGAAAATACAGAAATGGCTACCATTTTACTATTTTCATTTATTAAGAAGTGATAAGAGGCAATTGTCCTCTTCTAACTGTGTCCTCAGATATTGTTCCATCTGACAGCTGACCAGGTAGAAGTTTGAGCTTCCTTTGTCTTAACAGGCTTGACTCTGTCCAGGTAGGGCAGTTGGGAGCCAGGGTCCTGCTTAACATAAATGACCATAGGATAGCTGGGTTTAGGCCTTAACAGAAGGGATGGTAGCCTGGAGGTAAAAGAGAAGCAGAGTAAGTGGGGTTATCTAGCTCTGAAGAAAAAGAGATGGTCAGCATCAAGGAAAGGGCTGGGAATTGGGCCCAGGATTCTCCCTTCCACCTTTCTCTCTGTGCTATCCCATTGTCTCTCTCAGACTTTCTTCTTTTGTGTTTACTTTTATTTTTAAAAAATGTTTATTTTTGAGAGAGAGAGAAGAGACAACACAAGCAAGGGAGGGGCAGAGAGAGGGAGACACAGAATCCAAAGTGGGCTCCAGGATCTGAGCTGTCAGCACAGAGCCTGACAGAGGGCTTGAACTCGCAAACCGTGAGATTGGACGCCTAACTGACTGAGCCAACAAGGCATCCCTTCTTTTTTGTTTTTTAAACACCTCCCCTTATGGATGGCGTTCTGGAAAAAGGAGTATGCTAGGGTGCCTGGGTACATATATCCATACTCACCCATACTCAGACTATACCTATCTATGTGTGTCTGTTGGTATTAGGCCAACAAAATTGCCAATATAATTATACTTACAAAAATGGCAAGTATATCAAAATATAACTGGTATTGTAATCACCAATTTTATTGTCTGAGATATACAGCAGCTCTACGGGAGTGGAAGTCCATATGTTAATTTAGGCATTCCCTTGGTTTTATACACAATGTTCTCTGGAAAACTTGTAGGAAGTGAAATGTATAAGGCTTTAAATAAGATTGCGTGTCTGTTTTGTTACCAGAGAACTAAAAAATATTCTAACATCTCTAATCACACCTTGCCTTTTAGGCATTGTCATCATTGATTCATACATTTTGTACATGTTCTTTCATTTTGTTATTTCCCTTCAGAACATAGCACAGGGTTGACCAGCTTGAAGTCAATGAGCATCTGATTGAGGCTAATGACTTATCACTTTCCGCAGGCGTAATGATTTCTCTCTTTGTCTCAGTTGCATTGAGTTAATAAGACCTCTGCTTCTTATCACGGTATCAGCACTTTCATTGTTCTTTTCTCTGCTCATTTTTGTAACCCAATAAGGAAAAAAATGCAGTAAAATATTCATATAATTGTACAAACATTGCTTTGTGTTCAGAAATGGGATGCATCTGGGCAGCAGTGCTGCTGTGAAATAGCCAACCAAGTAGAGATGCAAAAAATTTCTTGTTTGTGGAGTTAAATCAATAAAGTATCAATGCATGGATTGCTTAGAAGTTGGATACATGGAAATGACACACACCTATCACAGTTTTATAGTTGGCCCTCAGGCATATATTGTGTGTCCGAAGCTGGGACCAGGAGCCAGTACTCCAAACTAATGTTCTTTAATTTATTCAGCAAATTATTTATTGAACACCTGCTATTATATGCAAGATGCTGTTCTAGGTGGTAATACTCTGTTCCATGTGATCCTGAACTAGAGTCTTTAGTGACAGTCCTCTGATTCTAACTTGAGTTTCATCCTTGTAACCCCTCTAATTAGCTCTTTGTCTTTGTGTCTGATGTTTTCTACTCTGGTGCTGCTTTTGAAAGAAATTTTTGCTTGCAACATGTACCCACTTAGATTTTTCTGTTCTCTAGGAGTGGAAGCCAGGCCATATCAGACTTTAAGCATCTCCATTAATGTGGCCTCATTGCTCTGCAGTGTAGACAGGGAGCCTCGGAAGAATCTCTGTTGAGTAATGATGATAAATGTTTGCAGCCCCTATAGCCAAGCATTAAAATGTAGCACTCTCAAGTGATAACCAAATGGCAAGAGAAATTCTTTCCTGTTGTTCTACCTCTAGTCTCAACATTGTTTGGTCTGGTAGGAAAGAAACTTTCATGAAGTGGCATGGAAAATGAGTTTGCTCTGTAAATGAGTCACAGGTTGTGTTCTTAGAAGTAGGCACAGAGGTAGAGCTTAGTGTGCAGGATGTTTATTAGAAATCAACACCTGTGGAAGGGAGGAGGAGGAAGCAAGATTGGGTAGAGGGAAAAGTTGAACTGTGATATAGTCTCACAGGCTGGGATAAAATATTTACAAAATATGTGTTTGATAAATGACTTGTAGCCAAAATATACAGAGAATTCTTAAAGCTAAACAATAAGAAAACAAACAACCAAATTAAAAAATCTAAACAATCACCTCACTAAGTAAGCATATGAAAGTAAGTAAGTAAAGATAGTAAGGAAGCATATCAAAAGATGCTAAAGCATCATTTGTCATTAGGGAACTGCAAATTAAAAGAACAGTGAGATACCACTGCATACCTACAAACATGGAAAAAGAAAGAAGGAAAGAGAGAGAGAGAGAGAGAAAGCAAGAAAGCAAGCAAGAAAGAAATTAAGAATAAAAAAGTCCTGATAGTACCAGTTGCTGGTAAGTATTCAAAGAAAGAAAAAGCCCTCATTTATTTCAGGTGAGAATGCAGAATGGTACTGTCACTTTGGAAGACAGGCTGTGAGTTTCTCACAAAGTTAAGCATAGTCTCCCATCTACTCTAGGGACACACTCCTAGTTATCTCTCCAACTGATTTGAAACCTATGTCTACACAAAAGCCTGCTTATGAATTAAAAAAATTTTTTTAATGTTTATTTATTTTTGAGACAGAGAGAGACAGAGCATGAGCGGGGGAGGGTCAGAGAGAGAGGAGACACAGGATCTGAAGCAGGCTCCAGGCTCTGAGCTGTCAGCCCAGAGCCCGACGCAGGGCTCGAACTCACAGACTGTGAGATCATGACCTGAGCCGAAGTTGGAAGCTCAACCGACTGAGCCACCCAGGCGCCCCCTGCTTATGAATTTTTATAGCAGCTTTATTCACAATTGCCCCAAACTGAAAACAACCTGAATATCCTTCTGTAGTTGAACGGAGAGACCTTGGTGCATCCATTCAGTGGAATATTATTCAGTGATAAAATGAAACGAGCTACCCAGACACAACAAGACCTGAATCCATCTTAAATGCATATTGTTAAGCAAAGGAAGCCAGTCTAAAAAGGGCGTATGTTTGATTTCAGTTAAATGACATTTTGGAAAAAGTAAAGCTATAAGGACAATAAAAAGGTAAGTGGTTGCCAAGGGTCTGGGGAGATGGGAGTGTAGGTTGAGTAGATGAAGCAGAGGAGATTTTTTAGGACAATGGAATTATTCTCTATGATATTGTAATTGTGACAAATGACATTATATATTTGTCAAAACCCGTTGAACTTTACCACAGAGAATGAATCTTCGTGTATGAAGATTAAAATCATGTAGGAAGTCAAGAGGAATCCCAGGATGTAACACAGACTGTGACAAAACAATCTATCTAACTGTATTGCAAATATATGAAGCAGCTTCACCGAAGGAGGGGTGGGGAGGAAAGGAGCTGACCTAAGAAACTTCAGAAATGAGTGGAATCTGTAAAACTAAGGGCAAAAGAAGCTTTACGTAAGCATTTTATTCTAGTTGATAAAGTTGTGTCTCATGGGAGCCTGGGTTAATGATTCTGATAATGCTATACATCTCTACTGGAATTGAACAATTAGGTAGATGGATGGCAGGTGGTAGGAGCCAGGTTTCTTGATATTGGAGTAGAAGTTTACAAATAAACCAAAGGAGGAGGTGGCTAGAATGATCTATATGGTAGGGAATTAGAGTTGGAGATATCAGTATGAACTCATGTTTAGCCTAACATAAATATGGATAGTCATATATAGACATATTTATAGAGATGTGTATATACCTGAGTTAGTGTCCACACATACATTTTCTTGCTTGTTTGGTTACCTGAGAGGGCCTAGCAGCAGCCCTTTCCCAGCCAATAGTAATGAGCAGATCTGGTATCTAGATCATGGTTTTTAATACCATTCTCCAATTACAAGAAATCAGATGTTCTAAGACTAAAGGCAGGAAATATACCAGATGAGCCTGGAGTATCTCGTGATACTAGAAAGTAAGAAAGTGCTAAACAGACAAACAATCCCCCCCTCATAGCGATGGGGATATGTCAAAGGGACATAGAAATCCCAAACAGAGGAGCTTCCAATGGCCAAAGCTGGACCAATTTGATCAAGAAAATAGTACTGGATTACAACCCAAGGTAAAAAATCAATATCTGTGTGCTCATACTGATGCAAATAAATGATTAAATAAATAAGTAAATGGGGGGAAAGAATACAGAAATACCCAAGCAAATGAAATTCAAATAATTGATGTGGATAATACCCCTTTAAGGATGTGGAAATAACTCTTGATTCCCATAGTGTAGGCTATGCATTGTGACTTCTTCCCAAAATAAAGTATGGAGAAGGTGGGATGGGGGGCAGTAACTTTGCAGTCAGAAATCTGACAAATACAACCTTAGTCAGATGATTAAAGCCGAAATCAACAGTATAACTGGCATTGTGTGTAGACTAGACTTGATAGGACGTGATGACAATAGCACTTAACCTCTGGGGTCTTCCTCCTCCAAACCCATAACCCTGGTCTTTTCATGAGAAAAATATCAGAACAATTGCAAGTTTGGGACATTGTACCAAGAAAACCTGACTAGCACTCCTCAAAACCATCAAAGTCATCAAAAACAAGGACATTATGAGAAACTGTCACAGCCCAGAGGAGCCTAGAGAGACATGACCACTAAATGTAATGTGGTGTCCTGGATGGGGTCCTGGAACAGTAAAAGGACATCAGGTAATCTGAATAGAGTACGCACTTTAGTAACAATGTATGTATATTGGTTCATTAATTGTGATAAATGTGCCATATTAATGGAGGATGTTAGTAATAGGGGAAACTGTGAGGTTTATGGGAATTCTATACTACTTTGGAATTTTTCTGTAAATCTAAAACCGTTCTAAAATATAAAAGTTTATTGTCAGTTAAAAAATGCAGGGCACGCATTGTGGTGGGGACTGGGATGTGTAAGACATGACCCTCTCCTTAAAGAGCTAAAGTTTGCGAGTCCACAGGAGTGTGAAAATATAGTTTAGTGTTCAAGTCGGGAAACAGATGCATAATCAGAAGGCTTTGGAAACCCGGAGTTTTATTTTTATTTTTATTTTTATTTTTATTTTTATTTTTATTTTTATTTTATTTTATTTTATTTTATTTTATTTTATTTTATTTTATTTTATTTTATTTTATTTTATTTTATTTTGTTTATTTATGAAACCTGGGGTTTTAGATTAATTGTCTGAAGACATCTATTCCACATCCTCTGAAATAGCCAATGTTCTTTCTAAAATTTCTGTGAATACCAGGTTTGGGGTGGCAATGACCTTCCTGTTTCTAGGTCTAGTTTTCTGTTGTGGATGAGATCATGGGCTTTCTTCTCCAGCTGATGTCATGTGGGTCAGAAGCGAACGGTCAAGAAAGAATTCATGAGATATTTTTCAGTGCAAAAAGGTGTTTTTATTAAAGCACGGGGACTGGACCTTTGGGCAGAACATTGCTGTACAGGGATTTGTGAGGAGGGATTGATTACACACTTAAAAGATTTTTTTAATGTTTATTTATTTTTGAGAGAGAGAGAGAGGCAGAGACAGAGGGAGACACAGAATCTGAAGCAGGCTCCAGGGTCTGAGCTGTCTGCACAGAGCCTGATGTGGGGCTCGAACTCATGAACTGTGATCATGACCTGAGCCAAAGTCAGACGCTCAACCGAGCCATCCAGATGCCCCCGTAACCCTTTTATTTTAGAATAGATTTACAAAACATGATGAAGATAGTAGTTTTACATATACAACTGACTGAGCCACCCGGGCGGCCCTGATTACACACTTTTAGGTTGGGGTAGGTGGGTAGAGACAAAGGAAATTTTCCAAACTACTTCATATGTTAAGGAAGACTTACTTGGGGATCCTTGAGATCTGCATGTTGTCAAGCTAAGATTGCTTTTTGCCTCCAGCAGCATTTACATTAAGGTGCTTGTGAGTTCCTTGAGGAAAGGCATACTCTTCCTGTCTCCAGTCTTTGTCGATGGGGTGCAAGTTGTAAGGAAATTTAATTTTATCTACATTTCTTTTGCCTTTGTTCTCCCCATCACTGCTACTGTTCTCTTTGCTTAGATCTGTGCTGTGGTGCTGTTTCCTTCTGCCTGTTTTCTTCTTTTTTTGCCCACCCACATGTGTTGTCAGACTTTATTGAAGATTGAAGATATGGAAGATGTTTACATGTCTTAAAGACAAAAAAAAAAAAAAAGAAAAATACAGATTTGATACCCTGTTTGTAAGACTTCCTTGGCCGCTCCACCATTGGGAACTTCTCAGTGGTGTTCCTAGTTTGCAGATTCAAGCTTCTTGCCTTACCTTCCCTGTCTTATCCATTACTCTGGATCATTTCTTCTGCAGCAAAGTTTATGTCTCTTTTTATGTCTTGTCCTTATAAGGCAGGTTTGCGAAATCACCTTTTCTACCCCAAAGCAGACTAGAAAAGTATGTTTCTTAATAAAGACAAGTTCTTCTAAAAAGCAAACAGATGATAAAATAAAAAAATAAGGTCAGGTAAAGTGAAATAAAGAGTAAAGTGTGAAAGTAAAATAAAATAAAATGAAATATAAAATGAAATCTCAGGTGCCAACTGTTAAAAATAGTAATTTCTTGATACTGCTGAATCAGGTCAGAAAATACATTGAGTATCTCCAAAAAGGAAGGAGGCTTGTTAAGCAGGTACAGGAGAATACTATCTGCGTCGGTTGCAGGACATAAATTCGGATGGTTGCAGCTGGACACTGGGAAGAGGAGATCTGTAGTCTCTCCCTTGTCTTCTCTCTGCCTTTCTGTAAGGAAGTGCCTGTTTCCTTCTCTCCTCAGAGTTCTTGGACAGCTCATCTGCTTTCATTTGTTCCATAGCAGCACCCCAAAATAGCAGCCTAGTTCATTAGTGCTGCCTGGTGTTTCAGTTCAACTCTTCCTTGCTGTTTGGCTCAGTTTAGTCAGAATTTTCCTGATGTCTCATCAATCAGCTTTTGCTAGGGGAACAGAGTCTGCTTCACCACGGCCATGCCCAGAGGTGCTCACAAATGCTGGTTGTTATCACTGTTATTGAGGTTATTATTTATAGAATTGTTTAGAACAGCTTCCCTCAGCCAGCCACAGCCATACTCTACAGCGATTGTGTAAGAGTCTGTACTTTCATACATTCTTCTTCCTTCTCTTCTGACTCCTTTATCCTGAATCGATGAAGAGGGTCCATATTTCCTCAAGTGTCTATCTCAGTTGGGAGAAAGGTCAGGGAGTATAGTAATCATGACTCTTTTTGTTGCAAGCTATAAAAACCCAAATTCAACTAGCTTAAGCAGAAGAGGGAATGGACGGTAGAGTAGTTTCAAGATCAAAGGACAAGCTAAGGGATTCGGGGCACCTTGACAAAACATTTATGTATGTCTCTCCGTTTCCCACCTTCTTTTCTTTGGCTGCTCTTTGCAGGCGGGTCCTTGCTTAAAGTCCCAGAATTTCATCCTCCTACTTCAGCCACCCTAGCAGGAAAGAGTCTGTTTTTATGTCATGTCTGTGAAGCAGTACCAGGGAAGAGCTCTGGGCAGCCCACCTCGGGTCACACGCTCTCTCTCCTTGGATCAGCCACTGTTGCCAGGGGTTCGGGGACTTGTGACTGGCCAGGTGTAGCCCCCGTGCATCTCTTAAGGCAGTGGTTTAGGGCACTATGACTGATGGCATCAGAATGGCAGAAGGTGATACAGGGCAGACAAGTCAGCCTATGTCCACTTCTAAAAGGATGCTACTTTTTCATGCCGGGATAATGAGTTTAAATAGATTTCTGGAAAGACACTGGGAATAGAGGAGGTAAGGGAGTCTGACAGGTAGAAGCCTTCCTTCATCAGGACCACTTAGCCTGTGCGCCTTTCTCAGAAGCAGGAGAAAGCAAAACTCACCTCGGCATGATGGATCATGATTTGGAGGGCATGAGGTCCAGATAAACTAGCTTGGGAAAACCTCCAGGGATCAGTAGAGACTCTCACTGGGGTATGGGGTCTCACCTGGACCTGGAACATCAGCAGGGATGAATGTGGTATCTTCTGTGTGCTTTCCACTGAAGCCTCTGTGCAAGAGGCTCCTCATTCTGAACTGGTCTGGAATCTCTCAGCTGGCCATGACTGCTAGTACTCTCATCCTGGGCTTTCACAAGTCTGAATAAAGAGTTTGAAAAGGTCTTTATTTTTCTCCTGCCTGAGAGGTTGGAGGCCCCACTTCCTGGGGGCCATTCCTAGTTCTGAATAAGAAAGTGGTTAAAGTGGTAGCATATGAGAGTCTTTTTTCTTCTTATTAATGGTTGCAGCAGATTATAAAATGAAACCCAGCAGGCTTGGAAGGGCTTGCATCCATTTCAAAAGCACCAGTACATTCAGAGGCCAAAGAAATCTTTTGAGAGTGCACTGTAAAGAGTGTTGTCAGTAGTATTTGTCACTGTAAGCCCTGGCAGGGATTCTGGAACAAGCCGATGCCATTTCATTTTCAGTTCCAATCACAGTCTAGTGGAGTTGAGTCAGAGGCCAGCTGGGGTCTCTTCTTAGGCTCAGGAGAAAGCTGCATAGGACTCATTCAGAAAACATTTGTGGAGGGCTTTCTTGTGCAGTACCAGCACCAGGGCCCTCCAGGCTGCACATCCCTGCCCTCGGGGAGCTCACAGTCTAAACAATAGAAATTTGTCAGTCACACACAACTATAGTTTAGGATTGAATAGGAATAGAACCCCATGGGAGGTAAAAACCAATGACTTGACCCTGAGGAGGGAGACGTTTTCTTTAACCAGGTAAAGAAGAAGGGCAGGTGGTAAAGTAGGGAGTAGAGAAGGGAAGGATCATAATTTTGTCACTGGGGATTTCTCCTTGGAGTTCAAAGAGAAACATCAGAAAAAAATATCAGAAGTCTAATTGCCAGATCTTAGAGTACTTAAGTGATTTCATGATATCTCCCGAGTAGACAATGAAACATCCCAAGATCGGCTTAAAGCAAGGCATTTTGAAAGAGTTATATATGAATTAAAATACCTTTCTCATTATTGTAGTATTTCACAATACTTTCCAAATCCAGACTTCTTTCTTCTTTCTCCATAAGTCCCATTCACTTAAGAAATGGGAAGACTGGTAAGAGGAGTGAACCTGCCAATAAAATCTTTGTCCCCAGTTAGTAGAGATTAACCCGAGATCCCTTCCAATAATCTTACCTTTTTGTGACATAAAGATTCCACTCATGAGCCCTGAAAAGTTTCCAGATAGAGCGAGGCTAGAGTTGCCAGATGAAATATAGGACACAGTTAAATTTGAATTTCAGATAAACAGATAAACAATGAGTAATTTTCTTATATGAGTATGTCCTGGCTCAGTCCAGGCTTGTTTGGTATCTTGGCACTAAATGAATAGTGTGGTTTCTTTTCCTTGTCTAGCTTTATTAGATAGTATCATTATCAATGTCACATGCTTGTCACAAGTCCAACCACCCTTGTCCCTGTCCTAGCTCCTCCTAGTGTAATAGAAGGGGGACTCAAGGCAGAGCAGGGGAAAGGCACTGGCTGAGCATGTATGCTAACAAGAAGTTAATCTTGGGAGCATTAAAGGTCTGATTGCCATTCTAAACTCCATCCCAGGTTTGGATCTTGTTGTCTTCTACTGTCCACAGTATTCAGGGAACCACCTTCACCCCAGTCGTGTGCAAAAGGAGAACAGAATGATTGAGCAGAATTTGGGTTGGAGGCGGAGCTTCCGGGAAGTGGAACCCAGGGGAGAGTCAATGAGGGGGTTAACAGGATGAACTGAAATGAGGCTGAGCATAAGGCAGTGAGTCCTCTCAGTGGGCATGAGTGGTTGGCCCCGTGAGGGGGATGCCCTGAAAGTATAGAATCAAGAGCCCACAAGTACTGAAGCAACTGGGGCCATGTTGATAAAAGCAGTACTTCTTGAACTTTAATGTACATACAAATTACCTGGGGATCTTGTTAAAGTGGAGATTCTGATTCAGCAGGTCTGGGTGGGTCCTAAGATTCTGCATTCCTAATAAGCTCCCAAGTGATGCTGATACTGCTAGAACATGGTTCACATTTTGAGTGGTGTTAAAGAGAAATTGCACTGGACACTTGTTAAAAATGGCAAGGAAGACTTTATTCAATAGGGGAGAGAGGTTGAATTCAATGTTGAATTCGGCAGGCGCAGATGGGGATTTATAGCCTCCAGGCAGAGTGAGGGAGAGGATGGAAAATTACTAAAAGGAACTTGATTGGGTATCAGGGGGGATTCTTGCTCAACTGGCTTAGCAGGATTTGTGCTAAAACCACCAGGCTTTTTGCTTAACAATAGATTGTCAAATTGTGAACATTCTCCCCTCCCCTACTGCCAGGATCATGCATTGCTGATGTTTTATAAACATTGAGACAAAATTCAGTACCTCAAAGTCTTTCCAAAGAAGGGGGCCCAGTGCATGCAGTGATTTGCCCATTCAGCAACAGGGGGCTCAGTTCAAGGTCATCTCATCTCAGGGGCTTAGCCACAGCATCTCCTCAAGGCCATGATGGGCAGAGGCTCTACTCTTTTAACCATACTGAGAGCCTTTCCCGTTATCTTTCTCTGTAACTTTTCCTTCTGTGGCCAACAGCCCCCGAAAACCATCTAAGGACTCCCCAGGAGTGCCTACAGCCTGTTCTTGGAGGAGAGATGTCCACCTATAGGGGAGATGTGGGCAGAGGAACAGGTTCAGGGGTTCTGTTTCTTCTCAGATCTAGGACATGAGAAGACTTCAGCAGAGAATGTAGAATTAAGGAGGGTCCTCTCCCTAGGGTCTGGGGTCGACTTCCTCTTATGCTACCCCACCTGCTTCATCCCATGCCACTTTACATAGCCCAAAAGGCTTCTGTGACCTTTTCCTTTTCTGTATTTGCTCAACATTTGTTTCTTCCCTTTATTTACAACTTTGTTGCTTCATTGCTTTTAAAAATGGAAGCCAGTGATTTTCTTCCTTGTGAGGCAGAGGGAGATGTGAAAGGAAAAAGCCCCAGGACTTGGAGCCTGGTAACTAAGATCCTTCTTCCCCACCACTGCTTTCCTTGAAGATATGGATATGAGCGGTGGTAAAAGTAAGAGAGATCACTTTCAGATGACTTCTCCATTGATCTTGGGCAAGTCATCAGTTACCTTTGGCTCCGTCTTCCATATTTAAAAAATGAGGGTAGAAATCAATCTTCTTTGCCCACATTAAATAAATGGATAGGAAGGTGTTGTGTGGAGTATAAGTTGCAAATCACACATTGGTTACTTCTGCTACTAGGAGCAGTATTATAAGGAGAGAACTTCTTCTATTATAAGAAGAAGTTTTTTCTTCAAATGAATAAGACAAAGGCGTGGTGAAAACACGGTGTAAAGTTTATACAGCAAAAAGTGTGCTTCCTTCTCACCATAAGTTCTTTCTCAGAATAGTAGCTACTTTTAACCAGTTTCATGTGTTTTCTTCCAAAAATATTCCCTGCACGTATAAGCGTCTGCATATATGTGTGCATGTATATGTTTATATATGTAAATTTGTACATACTTATTTTTAAACAAATGATACCGTACTTCTCCGTCTTTCTGTTAACTGTTTTGTGATTATTCCATATCAGCATGTTAGATCTTCCTCATTCTCTGTCACAGCTACACATTATTTGATTGCACATCATCATATACTAATTACAATTTATTTAACCTTACTTCCAATGATGGACATTTAATTTATTTCCAGTGACAGGGTATTTCAAGTTATGCTGCAATGGCCATCCTGAACATTGGTGTATCTGTACAAGTAGAACTGTTTCACAATGTATCAGAAGCAGAGTATCTGGGTCCAAGCGTACGAACACTCTCCATTTTAGTAGAAATCACCAAATTGCCCTCTGGAGAAATGTCAACAGTTTGCAATTGCACCAACCCAGTTTTCCCGTATACCTCTACCAGTACTGTGAATCAGTCTGTGCTAATATGAATTTATAATGCTATCTCATTGTTAGTTTAATTTTGTGCTGCTGTAATTTTGAGTGAGCTTGAACATCTATCTCTCCATAGGCTTAAACACCATATATCTGTGCACAGCTTGAGTATGCTCTTTTTCCATTTGAAAAAGCACATATTAAGACGGCTGGCCCAGATTGGCCTGGCTCAGCAGGGCCACTCTCCCCGGGGCGTATCTGGGGCTGTCTCAGCTCCTCTAGCTCCTGTGTCTCTGTTTGCTGCGTCTGGATGGTGCTCGGGCAGTCACAGAGGCCCTGGGCTGTGAATCTGCACCAGTGCATCCATCCATTTGCCCCCGATAAGCGAAAGCTGACTGCACAGTTCTGTATTTATTTATGGCTTTTCTTCCAGCCACAAGAAGTATTTCATTCCTCTTCACACGATTCCTGAAAGCTGGTGTGAAGCAAGTGTCTTCTCAATTTTACAGTACAGCAAATGGAGATGTGAAGACATGTAATTGGCTGTCCGAGCACCTAATGGGACAACTGCCAAGTCTATAAGATGTTTGGCTGTGCCGCTGGGTGGAGCACTGTACTAGGTGTGTAGAGATAGGAACTTTCTGCTTCCAGTTTTAGTGTGGATTTCTTGAGAGACTGGGCAGAACCCATTCCATCTGTCAGGTCATCAGACCACAGCGAAGTCCTGACGCCTGTGGAAAGAGGGGGAAGGAAGGAGGATTGGGTAGGAAGAGCCTCAGCTAATAGAGTAAATCTGAGAACGCCTCAGCTGTGCAGATGGTGAAATCCAGAGTGGAGATTGCCCACTGGAGGATTGTCTCAGTCAGAAATTGTTGGGCCCTGACACCCCTGTGTGTGCAGTCATTGGCTAGGAGCTGCACCGGCAGACATTGACTGGCCTCGGCTTGAATCCTAGGCCGAGGATTAGGCTTAGGGTGCCTCCTAAGACTCTGCATTTGGAGGCTTTCATCTACCTGCACTCCTCATGGCAGACTCTCCCTTGCACGAGCTCTGGGCATTAGACCTCCATGGCTGCGAGGGCCGGTTTGTTTGGGTGGTTTCGGTCAGAACTGGGGGTGTTATTCTGGGCCCCTCCAAAAGCTTTGCAGGTCTGGAGACATAATTATTCCAGGATTAAGCAATAATTATACTCAACTCCTTCCTATATTTCTTTATTTCTCCTAAAATTGCTGGAGGTAATCTGTTCTTTCTTACTGTGGAATGTTTAAAAATATATTTCCTCAATTGTATATAGAATCTGCATAGTTTGGGACTAATCTGGACACAAGGGAGGGGCCAAGTACCAAAACAATGAGAAAATCCCATATTCTTAGGTGTTTATGGGAAGAGGGACACAATATGTTCAGATATCATAAGAGGAAAGAGGCACATGGAATTTTCAGTGGCAACCCTTCTTATTTGAGTTTTCTCAGGACCCTGAAGGTCCATATAGCAGTGGACCTTTGGTACCCCATATCTCATGCCTGCTTCTGATTTTAGCCATTGCTCTGGAGGACAGTTCTCTGGAAGCTCAGATTCACCTGGCAGCATCATACCTGAAGCATACAGGTACAGAGTTCCTTTTTGTGTTCTGCCCTCACGTTCTTTCTGAGCTGTTGGAGTCTACTTGGGTCCTGGAAATGTCAGGGGGCTGATGTGTCTGAGGTCAGTCTCAACCAACAGGGGATGAGAGTCTGTGGATGAATTCCCCAGGCCCTTGTCTTTCAGGTGGACAGTTCTGAGAGGCACTCTGTACTCATTTCTGGAGCTCCCAGGAAATGGAACCCCTTTGGCCAATAACTGGAGCCCCAGTTATGCACCCTTATTTGGTCTTTTCCTCCTTGCCTATCTTACTTTCCTTGGTTCTTTCCTTCCTTCAGTCACCTGGGATTGCCTCCAAAAGAAACTACCTACACCTACTCTGTCTCAGGCTCTGCTTTCAGGGGAACCCAAACAGGATTCACCGGCCACACAACCCTGAAAAGTGGGTCCTAATAACTTAGGCAGCTATTGGAATCTTTCTGTGATCTTGTGAGTGAAGAGGTAGGGAACTTCTTTCTGCTGATGCCCTCTTTATATCTGTTAAATGGTATGGTGGGTTATGGTACCTTGTTTGGAGTGGCCTGAAATCTTAGGGTGGTTAGTGCAAAGAAACAAAGGAGATTTGGGCAAGAACCTATGATTCCCAGGTGACCACCACATATGAGGCAGCCTAGATACTCTTGACTCCCTGCCGCTAAACTCATATTCTCTTCACTTGGCTTTTCTTTAGTAAGTCCCAGCCTGGGACCATTTCCTCCTCAATAGATTCCTGAACTATGGAACTACTGTAGGCTTCAAGGTTGTATTGTTCTGAGTAGTTGCTGGGTATCCTCAGATCTCTTGATTCTTTGCTATATGCTTACACTTGTGGTCAATCTACATTTTGGCTTTTATTTAGGTCTCCCTGGTTCTGTCTTTGGCAAGTTCAAATATAATCCAATCATTAAGGCTTACTTAAAATGATTTTTTAAATATTTTAAAAATTATTTGGGGGGGGAGAGAGACAGAGACAGAGAGAGAGAGAGAGAGAGAGAGAGAGAGAGAGAGAGAGAGAAACAATGAGCAGGGGAGGGGCAGAGAGAGAGGGAGACACAGAATCCAAAGCAGGCTCCAGGCTCGGAGCTGTCAGCACAGAGCCTGACGCGGGGCTCAAACCCACAAACTGCGAGATCATGACTCGAGCCAAAGTTGGATGCTCAAATTACTGAGCATCCAATTATGGCCAGGTGCCGGTAAGTTTTTTTTAATTTAAAAAATTGTGGTAAAATATGCTTAACATAAAATTTACTATCTTAACTATTTTTCAGTGTACAGTTTAGTGGCATGAAGTACATTCACATTGTTGTGCTACCATGACCACTATTCATCCACAGAACTCTTTTCATCTTGTAAAACTGAAGGTCGATACTCATTGCACAACATCTACCCATTTCCTCCTTCCCCCACACCTTGGCAGGCACCATTCTACTTCCTGTTTCTATGAATCTGACTACTCTGGGTACCACACATAAGTGGAATCCAACAGTGTTCATCTTTTTGAGGCTGGCTTATTTCACTTGGCATCATGTTCTGAAAGTTCATTGATGTTGTAGCATGTATCAGAATTTCTTTTCTTTTTATGGATGAATCATGTTCTGTTGTAAGTATATACAACATTTTGTTTTATCCATTCATCCATCGATGAACACCTGGGTTGCATCCATCTTTTGGCTGTTGTGAATAAAGCTGTTATGAACATGGATGAATAAGGCTCATTTTGATACCCCTTCCTTAAGAAGTCTCCCCTTATGCTTTTCTGTCCTTGCTAGATGGTGAGCAGTGATGTGGCAGTGTCTCATGCATCCTTATAACCCATTGACAGAGAACCTAGGAAATACTGGGCACTTAAATCTATGGTTGTTGAATTCCTTGATTCCCATGCATTATATCCCCCAAAGATTCTGAACCTCCATAGCAGCTTGCTATGCAGCAGCTCCAGCTTGCTGCCTGGTTCTCACCTTCCTCCAGCGTCTGCAGCCATCTTGATATCTGTTAAATCAATGAGTGCTCCTGGACTCAGTATCTCTTGCTGCCCTCTGCAATCAACTTCTACCTAACCTCCTGGCCCTGACCTGGAAATTATGGCTTAGACTTAGAGTTAGGCTCTCTTGTTGAATCATCTTCCTCTATTGACAATAAGGAACAGGATTGTGAGGGGGTTAAATGAAGTGGTGTGTATAAAGCACCTAGCAGAGGACTTGGCTCATGCAAGTGCCCAGTAAATAGTGATCATTATTGTTAAGCATAGCATTCTTTATTATATACAATATATGTTATATGCATATACATATATATGTATATACAGAATAATCTTTTTACTTATATTCTTCAAAAAAATCACTTAAGTCTTTCAATTATGATAACTGAAAGTTATTTGTATAGGTGCATCTGGGTGACTCGGTTGAGTGTCCGACTTTGGCTCAGGTCACAATCTCATGGTTTGTGAGTTCGAGCCCCACATAGGGCTCCCTGCTGTCAGTGCAGAGCCAGCTTTGGATCCTCTGTATGTGCTTCCACCCCCTGCCAATCTCTGTCCCTCCCTGGCTCATGCACACATGCACTCTCTCTCAAAAATAAATAAAAAACAAAAAATAACACACACACACACACACACACACAAAAGTTACATATATAAAAGAATTACTGAAATAGGACCAAAAAATCAAGAGTAATGTTTGGAGGCAGGGAGATTGTAATATCAGAATCCTAGGTTAAGGATAGTTGTGGTACCTAAGCCTCAGATTGAGCCCTGACCCTGTAGTTGCACCAGAGAGAGCATGAGAGACCTGAATTTGTTGCCACATCAGGTCCAATTCCTTTCCCTGAGGAGGTGGGAACCACACTCTCTTCTATAACTCTCCTTGAGTTCTCTTCTGACTGGCTATACATATGGTAACAGAAAAACTGGACCACTACACTACAGGTTTGGACCAATATTTTGTACATGGACCAAAAAACAAAAACAAAAACAAAACAAAACAGAGAAGAAAAAAGAAATAAACACCTCAATTATCTCTTACTTTCATATTTCAGGGAACAGAAGAAAGAAGATAGCCCCCTCTGTCTGAGTAATGAGTGCTAGCGGGGGACCTGATCACTTCTTCCAGTGTTTGCTGAAGAGAATGGAGTAGGGCAAGGGGGAAAGGATCACAAAGGACGTGTTTGCGTCTCTATTTCATACTTGTTGGAAAGGACCTCTCCTTTCTTATTGGATAGAATAAGGGAAATAGCCCCCTTTTGGATCAGAGTATAACTGTTTTCTTTGCAATGCTCACAGCATTTAGAGGAGTTCCTTGGGCAAAAGAGTTATGAGAATGGTAAAAAGAATGTATGCATGAGCAGGTAATGCTGTCCAGGGTCCTAGGGCCTCAGAGCTGATGCAGGCTTTGCAGTCTAATTGGCTGGATTACTCTCCTTGATCACTTATATCAGTATTTAGTTCAGGCATTTATCTTCCCAATGTGTTTTCCTATGAAGTGTTGCTAAAGTTTGAAGTTTTATCTGGTGTGAGCACATTGAGCAGTTTGTATCACTGAGGATGTCAGAATACGTCTACTCTCCCTACTCAATAAATATCACTTAAAGCATGCCTCAGGGCCCTTTCACTGCTACAGACTGAATTGTGTCCCCCAGAATTCATATATTAAAGCCCTAACCCCCAGCATGACTGTGTTTGGAGATAGAGCCAAAGCGAGGTAATTAAGGTTAAATGAGGTTGTAAGGACAGGGCCCTGATCTGATAGTAGTGTCCTTGTAGGAATAGACCCCAGAGTGCTGCCCTCACCCTCTCCCTCTTCCTTTCCCACCCCCTCTTCCTCTCTATCTTCCTCTCCCTCTCTCTGTCTGTCTCTCTCTCTCTACCATGTTAGGACACAGTGAGAAGATGGCTGTCTGCAAGCAGGAAGAGAGCTCTCACCAGAAACCAGGTCAGCTGGCACTTTGATCTTGGACTTCCCAGCCTCTAGAACTGAGAGAAATAAATTTCTGTTGTACAAGATGTCCAGTCTATGGCATTTTGTTACGGTAGCCTGAGCACAGTAATATGCACACTTGTGTACTCAACCCAGGGACCAGGAGAATCACACCATCACTGCTACCACCTCCAAGATCACCTGTGCAATCCTACATGTCTTATATGTTCTGCCTCTGTCATGATCATCCTCGCCCAGCTTCATCTAGTCAGAGCCGTAGCCCACCCCTGTGATGTGAGGTCCTCTGCCAGAGAAGGAGGAGCTCACTCCCAGTGAAGGGAGCCTGTTGGCCTATCCTGCACGGGCATCTCTAGGTCTGCTCACAGGGGAGAAGGGGCCCTTGATTCTGCTCACACAGCCTCCTCCGTGTATTGTGGCTTCTGGGACATCAGTTTAAAATATACTACTAGTTTCTCATATTTCTTTTTTTTTTTTTAATTTATTTTTTAGCGAGAGCGCCTGAGAGCAGAGGAGAGGGGCAAAAGGGGAGGGACAAGGGGAGGGAGACAGAGAATCTTAAGCAGGCTCCACACTCAGTGTGGAGCCCAGTGCAGGGCTCGATCCTATGACCCTGGGATCATGACCTCAGCTGAAAACGAGAGTTGGAGGCTCAACCAACTGAGCCACCCAGGTGCCCAAGTTTCTCAAACTTCTATACAGGAGTTCCTAAGGACAGGGGACGAAATAAGTACCTCTGGGCATTCCAGAGTTGTAGGTAAAGTGTCTTTTGTAAACCTGGAATTCTTGGGGAGCCTGTTTTATCTTAAAAACATTCTTGGCGTTTTGCCTTATACCTCATAATATTTTTCTGTTAATTTTAATGTGCCGTGTTACCTCAATCAAGTGTGAATATGTGTGTGTGCAGTGTAGAATTTGTATTCATGGGATTCACATACCCTGGCATATCTTAAGAGCCCTGGGGTCATATGCATGACTCAGTCTGAGAAATATGATTTTGTGTAATTGTTAGAAGGGACATTACTTTCTTATTAGTTTGGTAGAATAAGGCAACATCAGCCTTATATATATCATAGACATTGTGCTATTTAATATTGTGGCCACCTGTAGGGGCAGAATGGACTTGCACCCAAAATTTGGTTTGGATGTTGGTTGATGACAATACACACACCAAGAGGGATAAAAGGATTTATTATTTGTGTAACGAAGAATTCTGGAGTGAGCTGGGCAGGTGTCTCAAGCTGATCTGAAAATGGCTTGTGAGAGCAAGGAGAGGAGACTAATTTGGGGTTTTTATTGTGGTTGTTGGGTGGGGCCTCGCTGAGGGGTACCAAAGGAGGGAGTGCCTGGGTTTGCTATCAGCTTGCCTAGAGGTGAGGCAGCAGGGAAAGAGGGAGGGTGAGCTTATGTCAGCAGTCAAACATCAAGAACAGAGCCTGACTATTAGAGTTTGATGTCGGTTATCTTACTGAATCATTATCACACACCATGAGGGGGGTTCCATGGTGATTCATATTTTACAGATGAGGAATTGTAAAGGTTCTGTACAGGTTCAGAAGTGTTAAGTGACTTGCACAAGGTCACAAAGCTAGTATACAGTGCTGAATTTAGGCCCAGGTCACTCAGATATAGGTCTGTGCTCTTAGCTACTACCTACCCATCAATCATAATACCTGACATAACTTGCTTCTCATTTCAGGCTTTTTGGGATATGTAGATCTATGTTCTTCCCTCATCCAACAGTGAGCTCCAGAAGAGGAGGGACCAAGTCTGTTACACCTCTGTGACTCTCTTGGCCCCACTGTGTTCTATAGTGGTAGCTCAGTAGCACATGTTAAATTGAATTATAACATTATCCCTGAGGAAAAAGAGAAACATCCAGCTAAAATAAATTATTAAGAGTATCAATGGCCACCTTTAAAATTTTTTAATTTTAAGTTTTAATTTTTTTATTTTAGAGGTGGGGGTGGCAAGCAGAGAGAGAGAGAGAGAGAGAGAGAGAGAGGGACTGAGAATCCCAAGCAGGCTCCACACTCAGTGTGGAGCTCCACCTGGGGCTTAATCCCATGATCCTGGGATCATTACCTCAGCTGAAATCAAGAGGTGGACACTCAACCAACTGAACCACCCAGGAAGCCCTCAGTGGCCACTTTTTTAACGAGCACTAACCATGTGCCACGGTTCACACAGTACCTCCAATGACCTTGCACAATTAGTGGATTGCTGCTAACCTAGATGGAGAATAAAACTTAAGAAAGATAAATGTGGAAATCTGCATTTTGGCTTACACATCAGTTGCATAAATAAAACTTGGGATGGGGGCGCCTGGGTGGCTCAGTCGGTTAAGCGTCCGACTTCGGCTCAGGTCATGATCTCACGGTCCGTGAGTTCAAGCCCCGAGTCAGGCTCTGTGCTGACTGCTCAGAGCCTGGAGCCTGTTTCAGATTCTTTGTCTCCCTCTCTTCTCTCTCTGACCCTCCCCCGTTCATGCTTTGTCTCTCTCTGTCTCAAAAATAAATAAATGTTAAAAAAAAATTAAAAAAAAAAACAAAAACAAAAAAACCCAACTTGGGGTGGACCAGCTGAAGAGCAGTTTCTGTTACAAAGAACTCTAAAACACTATTGACTTGACTGCTTACTAGGTCAAACCAGCCGTGCAGTGTGGCTGGTTCCTTAGAAGTACATGCATTCTCCAGCTGAACTGATGGAAATTCAGTGTTTGGAGCAAGGGGGTAATAGTCCATTGAATTCTGTACTGGATCTTCAGAATACTATATGTGATTATGGACTGTAAGTTTGAAGAGGGATATTCATAGCCTGAAATTTATGCAGAGAAGGCCCCAGAGAGGAGAAACCCTGGGATCTTTGCTACCCAGGGCCTGGCTAGAGAGGCCGGGCTGCATTTGGCCCAAATGAGAGGAGACTCAGTGGGATGGGAATGACTGGGTAACATTTGGAAGCTTTTAGCTAAGCTCCACCAGGGATGGGCTCTGTCCACTTTACACATGTATCCCTAGCACTCATGAGATACCTTGTACAAAAGTACAGATTCGATGTTAAATGAATGAAGGGTTGAGTCACCTAATGGGTATTCTGGCTGATTCATTTGGTTACAAGGAACAGAGAGATGCTTACATTGCACTTAAGCGTTGTTCAAGGCAAGAAGGCTTTACTGGAAAGACACAGGACAGCACTGTCTAGTGGCATTCTCTGTGACGACGGGAATGTTCTTCATCTGTGCTGTCCAGTATGGGAGCCGTTAGCCACACATGACTACTGAGCACTTGAAATGTGTCAGTGAAACTGACTTTTCCATTTTAATCAATTTAAATTTACATTTAAGTAGCTAATGGCTACTGCATGGACAGGGCAGATACAGATTTCAAGGGTAGGATCTGAAGGGTGGTTCTGGATTATGGGTGTCTCTAGGTGATGGCTTCTCTCAGACGTACATGCTCTGCCCTACCTTTCTCCATCTCCATTTCTCTCTGCTTGTGCTTTGTTCCCTTCTCTCTCCTGAGAGTTTTGCTTCCTCGTAACCTGAATTTGCCCTTGGCCATCCTCGCTACTCCTGTTCACACCATTAGTATCCACACAGGAAGCAACTGGCAACTTCCTTCGTGTGTCTTAGTCCCAGCTCCTGAAAGAGACGGAAAGAATCTGACTGGTCCAAGCTCATCTTTATAGAGCATCTTCATCAGCTACCTTTGGGTGAGGTGCCTGGTTGAATCAGTTATATCTAGGGATAAGGGGCGAGTCCTGCAATATGAACACAGCCCTCTAAGTAGTAGGACTGTGGGTGAGCAGATTCCCTTAGAATGGTTTGGGTGGAGTGTGTAGGCAGAGCAAACAGTGATCGGCCCTTGCTAGTAGAGACAGAGCTTTTGTGGGTCTCCAGAGGGTGGTGGAGTTTATAAGAAGGTAGATTGCAACTTACTCTCTGCAGAAGCACTTTCCTGTCTGGCAGCTTCAAGGATATTGAGTGTCCTGGCTACTCTCTCAGTGCTCAGATTATGCTCCTCGTCTTCCTGTATGTGTGCCTCTCATGTGCCCAGCTGAGCCCTGGATTTTGGGGTCACGCTTGGCTTCCACCATTAGCCAGGTAGTGATCATGGTCAAGCAGCTTAACTTCTCTGTGCCTCAGTTTTGTTTTGTTTTGTTTTTAATCTGCAAATAGAAATTGTATTACCTGCTGCATAGGGTCCTGGAGGCTTAAGTGATATAAATGATATTATATCATTTTGCTGAATGTTCAAAAGCTTTTAGAACAGCACTGCCACATAATAAACATGTATTACCTTTTAAGAGGATGGGAACTCTAGTTGTTGTTCTGGATTTTATACGGAGTTTTCTCCTACAGCTGCTTGGTTTTGTTGACACAGGGTTCACATATCTCACAAGATAACATCTTTCTCTATGATATGTTATTTCCTGTTATTTTTGAGGTTGTGATCCCGTCTTTCATTACTTCCATCCTTGTTTTCTCCCTTCCTTCCTTCCTTCCTTCCTTCCTTCCCCCCTCCCTCCCTCCCTCCCTCTCTTCCTCCCTCCTTCCCTCCCTCCCTCCCTCCCTCTCTTCCTCCCTCCTTCCCTCCCTCCCTCCCTTACTTTCCTTCCCTCCTTCCCTCCTCCCCTTCCTTCCTTCCTTCCCTCCTTCCCTCCTCCCCTTCCTTCCTTCCTTCCTCCCTCCTTCCCTCCCTTCCTTCTCTCCCTTCCTTCTCTCCTTTCTTCCTCCCTCCCTCCCTTCTTTCCTCTTTTTGTAACAGTTTTCTTGGCATATAAATCACATGCTATACAATTAACTCAAAGTGTACAATTCATACTGTTTTGATTACTTTAGCTTTGTAGTATATCTTGAGATATGGAACTGTGATACCTCTAGCTTTGTATTTCCTTTTTCAAATTTTTTAAATTAAAAAAAAAATATTTATTTAAATTCAGGTTAGGTAACATACAGTGTAGTATTGGTTTCAGGAGTAGAACCCAGTGATTTATCACTTACATATAACACCCAGTGCTCATTTCTTTCTCAAGGTGAAGGGGAGAGGGAGATACAGGCTTCCAGTTATGGAATGAATAAGTCACAGGAATAGAAGGCACAGCATAAGGAATATAGTCAGTAATAGTGTTGTATGGTGACAGATGGTAGCTGCACTGGTGAGCATAGCATGTTTACACTTGTTGAATCACTATGTTGTACACCTGAAACTAATGTAACATGTGGCCATTACACTAAAAAAAAAAGGGTACAATCCAATGGATTTAAGTATATTGACAGGGTTTTGCATTACATCACCATAATTTTGGAACAATTCTGTCTAAAAAGAAGCCTCATACCCATTAGAAATCTGCTCTTCATATTATGGACTGAATGTTTATTTTTCCCTCCATAGTCATACATTGAAGCCCTAATTACCAGTGTGATGGTTTTTGGAGGTGAGGCCTTTGGGAGGTTATTAGGTTTAGATAAGGTCATGAGGGTGGAACCACCATGATGGGATTAGTGTCCTTATAAGAGAAAGATAGTAGAGCTTGCTCTCTCTCTGTGTTTGCAGACACCAAGGAAGGTCATGTGAAGACATAACCAGGAAGAGGGTCCTCACTAAGAACCAGACCATGCTGGCTGGCACCTGATCTTGGACCTCCAGCCGCTAGAACTGTGAGAAATCAATGTCTGTTGTTTAAGCTACCCAGTATATGGTATTTTTGTTATAGTCACCCAAACCAACTGACTCCCCACCTGCCAATCCTCCACCCCTAGTACCTGGCATCTGTTAATCTACTTTCTGACTCTATGGATTTGCCTATTTTGGACAATTTCATGTAAATGTGGTCATCATGTGTGGACTTTGTGACTGGTTTCGTAGCATGATGTTTTTAAGTGTCATCCATGTTGTGGCATGGATCAGTACTTCATTCGTCTTAATTGCTGAATATTCTGTCTGTGGATTTATCACCAGCTGTTTATCCATTCATCAGTTGATGGGCATTTGGGTTGTTTCCACCTTTTTGCTATTGTGAGTAGTGCTGCTGTGAATGTCTGTGTACAAGTATTTGTTTGAACATCTGTTTTCAACTCCTTTGGGAAGATACCTGGGAGAGGAATTGCTGGGTCATATTGTAACTTTATGTTTAATATTTTGAGGAGCTGCCAGACTGTTTTCCACAGTGGCTGCCCCATTTTACATCCCCACCAGCAGTGCCCCCGTTGTTTCTTTGATTTATCATTACCTCTACCTGCCATCTGACTTGTGAACGGGGACCTCATAGTCTATTACTGATATATGTTATTTAAAAAGCGAAGTAAAGTGAAACCTAGTTTTCTTTGAAAAATTCCCGGCACATATTGAGATAATTGCATTTTATCAAAGAAACAAAACAAAATAAAACAAAACTAAAGAAAGATTTGGTGGAGAGGCAGCAAACATTAGCGATTACTCTTAGGCTCACCTAGACTATAAACTCCTTGCTGTCAACACCTAAGCTTTGTTTCTCTATGTTTCCTTCATGGGATTTAGCAAGGGGTTGGGATAAATGTGCATTTATCATTCTTCCATTTGTTCATTTAATACTTCACCTAGGGTTATTGTGTATGCCTATATAGTGGTGTGCAATGAAAAAAAGAGAAAAGTCATTTAAATGCTGTAGTTGGCCCACCATTTACTCAATGAAGGTGGACCCACAGGCAGTAGATGCACTCAAGCCTGAAACAGTGAATGCAGGTTTGAAAGCTGTGGAAATTATTTATGAATAATTTTAAGGGCTTGTCACCCTTTGACAAAAGAGGGTAGATACATGATTCAGGTAGCCAGCTAAGTGGGTGCTGATGACTTTGCTGACAATGAAATGGAGGAATTAGTTGAGGGCCAAGAGAATCTTGAGCAAGGCGGTGTGAGAGAACTGATATGCTTGTTCTCAGAAGACAGTGGTGGGGGGTTTAAGGATTTTAAAGAGCAAGTCTGACTTTTTGTCATTTTGTCCTTATCCTGCTAATAGCCCCGTGCTCCCTTCAAGGAGATTTTGGAACCTGGCAGAAAGTCATAGAAGATAAAATCCCTACTTTGGGGGGCCTTAGGGTCTAGTGTGGAAGGCAACAAGGTCACCTAGCAATTGCAAAGCCACATGAAGAAGGAAAAGATAGGGGTATGCACAGGGTTGGGAGTAATGCAGGGTAGGGAGCAACTGAAGGGGAGGTCAGGTGTCTGAATTACCTAGGGCTGTCGTAACCGATTTCCACAAACTGGGGGGCTTCAAGCAACATAATTCATTTTCTCATAGTTCTAGAGTCCAGAAGTCTGAAATCAAGGTGCTGGCGGGGATTATGCTCCCTCTGAAGGCTCTAGAGGAGGGTCTTTATTGTCTCTTCTGGTTTCTGGTGGCCGTCGGCATTCCTTGACTTGTGGTATTTTGTATCATTCCAACCTCTGCCTCTGCCTTCACCTGGACCCTTCTCCTCCTCCCCGTGTCTGTCCTCTGTCTGTCTCTAAGGACACTTGCCATTGGATTTAGGGCCCATTCACATAATCCATCCATCTGTGAGACCTTTTTTCCAAATAAGGCCTCATTCACAGGTTCTGGGGATTAGGATGTGAACATACCCTTTGGGGTCCCATCATTCAACTTACTACATCAGGGAAGGCTCCCTGTATGCAGTAAAACAGTTGAGCTAAATCTTGATGGAATTAGATGGGTGAAAGGGCAGAGAAAGTTTCAGAAAGAGGGGAAGAGGGAGTGAGCATGTACAAAGGTTCTGTTGGAAGAGATTCTATGGTCATTCACAGGTACTGTGATACACTTGGAGTGTAGTTGGTGTATGTGTGGGCACACTGTGGAGTGAGGAGAAGGGAGTAAAATTTTGGGCAACAGAAGCAGGCAAGGTCCAGGTCTTAGCGGGTGTGGGATGACACGATAAGGAGAGAATACAGAAACTACTAAAGAACTTTAAACAGGGAGGTGATATGAGCTGATTGGAATTTTAGAAAGACCACCCTGGGCTCTGTGGAGAGTGGGATGCAGTGAGGCTGGTGGCAGAGAAACTAGTTAGTAAAACTTCTGCTTAGTAAATGCACTTTGTCTTGAATCTGCCCTTGCCTTACTTTTATTTTCCTGCATTAACTCATGATTTTTGCTGGGCTGTTGGATGCAATTTAACATGCTAAGCCAATCTATTTACTTGTAATGCTCATCGCTAATAGGAAACAAGATGCTGGCCTCACAAGGGAAGCTGGCTCGGCTCAGTTAGCAAAGTCCTTTGCATTGATGATGAAAGATGGTAAATAGATTGAGCAGGTTGATGGTGTCAGTTCCAATTTGTTGAGCCACTGAATCATGTTGTCAACAATTAGCATCTACAAAATATGAACACACATACATCACCCTTTCGGTAAAAGAATGAGGAACTCTGGCTCTTGCTCTGAATTTGCCACAAAATTCTCCCTTATCATTGCTTTGTAGTTGCTGCTGAACTAAAGTCTGAGTGACTTAAGGATATTTACTGAGCTCCTTCTGGGTATCAAGCACTGTATGAGATGTCCAGAATGTAGCAGGGAGGGAAGTCAACAGCCTGGGCTCTAGGGAGCTCATGGTCTAGAGAGGAACAGACAAGCAGACAATGTTGAGGCACTGGGGGTTGGTAAATTCTGTGCTGGTGGAAAGTGGGGGTGCTATATATCACCTAAACATCCCACAGTAGGGGCAAAAAAAAAAAAAAAAAGAGGTGTGCAAAGGCCCTCTCCATCTCAGCTCCATGCTACAGTGCTCAACGGAGCTGGTTATCTCATTCAGTGGTGAGAATGCACCAGTTCTTAGTGGCAGCCCTGGGCTCAGAGCTCCTTTTCTGGTGATTCCTTAGGTGTTCTCTCAGTGCTCTACCTCCACATCCTCTCCTACGGTCCACTCCCCAGCCCGAGAGGTCTCTTGCAGAGTGGCAGTGCATTTCTCAAGGTCCATTCATTCATTCATTTGTTCTTTCATCAAAAACATGCTGGCTACTAACTGCTTGTGATGCTCTGTGCCAGGTAGTGGGGATACTACACATCCAAATTCTATAGGAGTCCGGCCTTGAAGATGCTGACATTCCTATCAGCCACTCAAAGCAAGGATAGTCTGTGGAGGGGTAGTGATAAGGCAGGGTGGGTGACATTTCACTGGCAAAAGGCATTGCTGTCCCTTGGAAGGGGCTTTTGCTGGTTTGGCGGTGTTGGGAAAAGCAGGCCAGGAGGAGAAAACACCAGAGATGCACTTTGAAGGGTTTGAGTAGGTGGAGGTGGGTGGTGCTCACCTGATCTGATTCTTGGTTTGCCCCAACCCATGCTAGCATGAGATCTTGGGCAAAGGCCCTCGCTCACCTGCCTGAGCCCCAGTTTCTTCCTTGGTGAGCTGGGATATGAAATGCTCCACCTCCCTACTGATGCTATGGAGACTCAGTGGAGACAGGGCCCAGCATAGAGTAAGCACTCAATTAATACCAGCTGCTGTTGCTATGAACTAGTCTTTGTGAGAGAAGGGCCTTTCTTGACACTGTTTGCTTTTGAAAGGGCACCTAGGACCATATATTAATGAGATTGGAATGGAGGGTTTGGTTGACTATTACTCTTAAGTTGTAAAGTTGCCCTGTAGCAAGAAGGGGGGAAAGGTGAGCCAATTCCATGTCTAGAGCCCTGTTAAAGGTACTTTATTTTTTCCTGGCTCTCGGGCTAGGTTTTCTGCCTGTTATTATGAAAACATGGCCTGGAATATCTGTAGCCAAGAGGTCTGGAGCCCATGGGAACTGTCAAAACTGGGATTGGAACATAAATATGAAATGACAGGCAGCTTCATGTGCTGTTATTAAAGTTCACAGCTAGAATTTTTGAAAGCAAATTATCATGTAAAAATATTCTTGTTATGTTAAACTGGAAATGAAAATAACTTATTTATTTGCTTAGATCAAATCGTTGGAAGCAAAGTTAGGCTGTATTTTTTTTTTTCCTGCCAAATGCTTTGATGAGTTCCTTTAACCAATGGTTTAAATATGAATATTAGTTAAGTTGCATCAACCACAGTGGGGTTATCAGCCTCCTAAGGATTGTATCTTTTCAGATGGTTCAGTGAATAGAGATTTAGAATAGGAGTCAGGGGCTTTAATGTTTTTGGCATTCAACCAGGAGAAAACTTAGCTCATCGGTAGTACGGGTAAGCTGTAGATGATTGAGAAATGGGCTTATTTATGGGAATTTAGGCTTGCCCATTATGTACATAGGAGCATGTGTGGGTGTTACCAGGGTCCAGGACTCACCTTGATGGCCACCAGATGTCACTGTTGAGTCACAGAAGCACAGCCAGAGGGGCTGAGCATCCTTCCAGGGGAAGACTTTTAGGAAAACTTTATCTGGCCAAACAGCTCATTCTTTTTATTTATTTATTTTTAAAAAATATCTGTCAAGATCAGGAGTCCAGGGCAAACTTAACTGAATTCAGGAGAGTACTTAAAATTATGGAAGAAAATTAGGGCAGCGGGAAAATAAACACAATATTTGCTCTTCTGTATTCTGGAGATTGTCCTTGTCAATCACTTTTGCATGCCTGGTCTCCCCCCATTCCCAGCCCAGAACTAGGCAATAAATGCACTGAACTGGTTAGACTTGCAAAGTCACAGAATGTCAGAGCATGAAGGGCTCTTAAGGGTCATCTAGCAAATGTCTCAATTCAAGTAGAGGGACACCAAGAGAGGAATGAATCACCCAAGGTCACAGTTAACTCTAAATTGAGAATCTCTCAAAAGGCAAACGAAGGTATAGGACATTGTTTTTCAAAAGTGTGGTCTCTGGGCCAGTAGTATTACTAAGAGGTGGGGACTTGTCAAAAAAGCAGATTCTTGGGTGCCTGGGTGGCTTGTTTGGTTAGACACCTGGCTTCCCCTCAGGTCACGATCTCACGGTTCATGAGTTCGAGCCCTGCATCAGGTTCTGTGCCAACAGCTTGGAGCCTGGAGCCTGCTTCACATTCTGTGTTTCCCTCACTCTCGGCCTCTCCCTCGCTTGTCCTCTGTCTCTCAAAAATAAATAAACGCTAAAAAAATTAAAAAAAAGAAAAGCAGATTCTTGATTCTACCCCTGATCTATTGAGTCAGAAAGCTTAGGTTCGGGTTCAAGCAATGTTTTTTGTTTTTGTTTTCTTGTTTGTTTTTTTTTCTTTTTTGACAAGTCCTCCGTAGGATCCTGATTCGACTGAAGCATAAGATCTACTGTCAACAGGAATGGGGGGACTCTAGTTCCCACTTTCTTGTGCTACAACCATCTCCTTGGGTGCTGAACTGTGAGAGCAGTCAATTATCAGCTTCTAGTTGGAACTTGACCTCATCTACATAATCCCTGAGAGTTAAATGTATTATCATGAAAAAATTAATCTGAATAACAACGATCAGTGTAGGATTTTGAAATTCTCTACCCCTAAGCAAATTTTTGCCCAAACATTCAAATCTTGGGGGTGTATATATGATTTGTTTTACAAAGCTCTTAGTATTTTCATTGGTGTCTCACTTTTCTTTCTCAATTCTAGGAGAGAGAGGTTAGTGTTATGGAGCATTTATGTGCCAGGCGCTTCCACATCTTCTTGGAGTTTTCATGAGAAACCCTGGAGAGGACAGTTTGACCAATGCCATATTTTTTTATGGGCAAGAAATGTCCAAGGTCACACTAGTGAGGAAGTGTGTACACAGGAAAGATTTCAATGGCTCTGCTTCAAGTTAATGGAGCTTTATTTCCCTCCCAGGCTCTCTTTGCATTTTAAATGGGTCTTCAAGCCCCAGAAGGGAGCCAAGCACGAATTCCAGATAACACTACCTGGATCTGAGGACAGAGATTTCTAGGGGGTAGGAGACATAAAAGAAGAGAGCCCCTGTGATGTCCTACATGGTGCTCTTCCGGAAGACAACCCACTTTCTGTGCTTGAAAAATGGTTAGATCCTGGTTGGGTCTCCCACGGAGAGGAATATTCTGTAGCTTCCGCCGTTGCTTCATGGTGTCATTTTCCAGATATGTTCAGGGCTGTTCCCTCTTCTTTGCCATGTGTTCTTCTGGGTTTAACCTCAGGCTAGGTTAATCAAAGATACCCTCTGCCGGACAAGGTTAGACTGGCTTCTTTGCAATTTCTCCTGTTCTCCTATTTTCCCTTGTTTGTATACAGGGGAAGAATGCTTGCTTTATCTATTTTTGCTACTGTAGTTCTTAGGAAAAGCCAGATCCAAGCAATGATTTGGTGTGCAGTAAGCAACTACTACTTAACCCTTGTCTTGCCTTTTCAAGGTCTACTTTCTAGTTTCTTACAATAGGGAGCTGCAGAGGGGTTGCGATGAAGTCATGGAGGTAAAGGTAAAGGCACGCTAATCCCTTCTAGCCTCTACTGCCATTAGCGTTTCCTCCCTAGCAGACACATCTCGTAGAGTTTGAGAACATTTATGTTGTTTTATGCTTCATCTCATTTTTAGGCTTTCGTCCTTCTTTCTATGCTATTTCTTTGTGATATAAGACTTAATTCTGCTTTTTCATTTTTGAGCAAGAATTTCATTTCCCTTTATGTTTAGGCACCCACTCAGCCTAACTTATCAGTGTGGTTTATTCTGCTGGGAAAACTCAGTGCTCCTGAGAACATTGTTCTCTTTGCCTTTTTCTCATTAGTTATTCTTTAAGTGTGGGCTTTGGAGTCACGCATTCCTGTTTTGAATCTCTGCTTTGCTTCTTACTGGTTTGTGCGAACTTAGGTGAGGAGCTTCAGACCCATCTGAGTCTTACCAGAATTGAGCCGGCTCAGGAATACAGGTTCAGACCACTGGGCCATCAGGTCCTGGTAATGCTTCAGAGTTGCTGCCAGGAGTTGTGTGGGCAAGACAGGAAGGACAGGCTCACATTGTTCCCAGGATGCTGGCTCTGCGGGGCCCAGGCCGTTTTCTCTGGGGTGCATCGGAAGTGATTGTAACCAAGCGCAGGCATACTGCCGCCCCCAGGGTGAGGCTGTTCGTGGCCCAGCCATTTCCTTCCTCTCTAGTTCTTCAGCACGGATCCTGTTAAGTCCCTTCCCACTCCTCCCACCTCTCTCCATCTATTTCTTTCCTCAGAAGTTCTTGGACTTGGGACCCCAATGGACAGGGAAAGTAGCTGGTTAGACTCTATACAGCTCATGTGTTGTGCTGTGCTCCGTAAAAATGCTTGATCTTTTGGTTGCCTTCAAGTTGGGTCCTGACAGAATCAACCTGAAAACACGTAAAGAATATACATTTATTGCGGGGCGCCTGGGTGGCTCAGTCGGTTAAGCGTCCGACTTCGGCTCAGGTCATGATCTCACAGTTCGTGAGTTCGAGCCCTGCGTTGGGCTCTGTGCTAACAGCTCAGAGCCTGGAGCCTGCTTCACATTCTTTGTCTCCGTTCTCTCTCTGCCCCTTCCCTGCTCATGCTGTGTCTCTCTCTGTCTCAAAAATAAATAAACATTTAAAAAAAATTAAAAAAAAAAAAGAATATACATTTATTCCAAGATCCTTTCAGTTGGAAAGCCCTGCAAGTTGAAAACACCATGTTGGGTCTTGCTGTTTTTTTTTATCAGCCTCTGCATTTGAGTGGAGGCAGTCACCTTAGTGCATTTGTCCTACTGTTCCTTGTCCTTAGTGGCAGGTGCTTAACAAACACCAAATGAATGGCCGGTTAATGTAAAGACCTGGATTCTGGCCTTGGCTTATGTGGTTTTGGTCTAGTCACTCAGTTTTCTGGGTCCATTTTGTAGATGGTTGACAATTATCCCTGAGTTTTAGATCAAACTCTCCAGGAGGAGCCTCTGACATGCAGATTCCAGTGACTTATTAAGGAAGTGCCCCTGCCTAGGATGGGGGTGGGGAGCAGTAGAGGAAGGGGAGGAAGCAGAGCAAAGGTGTGATCATAGGCAAAGTCTTGCAGCTCCAGGCTGATCCTACAAGGAAACTCTGAGGTGTGGGTTTATTCTAGTCCTGTCTGAGACAGAGGGGCTGGACCTTCATATTCCTGCACCTCAGTGACTGGCTGAGGACTGGGGTAGGAAGGGGGAATGTAAATTAGCAGACACTTCTAGCTCTCTACTCACCTGGGCAAAGCCATCTCCAATGGCTTGAGGGAAGTTCTCCAAAACAGCTGTGAAGTCTTTGTGTAAGAGAGAAAGAGAAGAAGGGTGGGGTGCTGACATTATGGCTATATCATATCTACCTCATCTGCATTTCTGACACATTGGTATCAGATGAGAAAATATGTGGGAATGCTTGGAAACCGTAATGTTCCATTCCAAAGTAAATGGTGGTTTTTATATTCAATAAATTGTTTAAAAAAAAAAAAAGAGTCTCATGCATCCAGAAGACCCAGAAAAAGGATGTTCATGTTAATCGCACATTCTGGTTCATAAAGCGTCGCCCTTAGATAAAATTTCACGTCCTTTGAGAACTGGTAATCCAATGCCAGTTTTCAAAGAATTGTAATTTAAATTAACACTACAACTACAGGCAAGACAATTTAATCTCTGTTTGATGCTTCAGAAGGCATTTCCCAATCTTGTAAGGCCTCAGGGTCGTGATTATCATTGCACAGTAGACAGACACAACTGCAGTTAACAGACTGGGTAGGGGAGCGGGGAAATGGCATCTCCTCTCTGTTTTATTATGGGAGAGGTGCTGGCTGTCACTGTATTTACAAATGGATAAATGTTGGAGTGCTGACAAGTTTTTGGGCCCAAAGCTTTGATTTTCCTTTAATTATTTGGCTGAGATGGGCCAAGACGGCGACTCTTACCTGACTTAATTAGATAATCTCAACTATAAAGGCACAGACTCTGTGATGTGGGGAAATGGGATTTTGCTTAGCAGTTTCTCACCATGTCTCTAACAGAAGCCTCAGGGTAGCTGTGCTCTAACACACACATTGCTTCCTATATCACACAATGGTTATATCTGAGTTGCCATTTTCATTGTTATTTTACATCATATAGGGAAACAATATATTTCCCTAGGCCTAGGGTGGCTAAGGTGGGGTTTTCCTTAATGGACTCTTCTCTGAACTTGTCCATTGCCAAATTTGAGTGTAGCTGTTCAAAATACCCTTCCTTTGCACTACCAGCCTTTTTGAAACCGCATTATTGATGCATTTTTGAGATCCTGCCACATCTCCTGTATTAAGATAGGCATATATGGGGATGTAAGAAAAATGTAAGACCCCTGCATTTGGGGAAAATATGAAGAGGAAAAGAGAAGAAGTCTTACCTAGAACCACTTAGAAATGGGAGTCAGAGAAGGAGCAAGAAAAGGGAAAACCCAATATTGAGCCCATTAATGTGTCATGAAGATGAGGGATACTTCTGCAGAATATTCCAAGATTTCTTGAACTTTTGTAATTGCCCTGTGTTTGTTGTTTTCATTATTTTCTTTTCCTTTCCTTGTCATGAGTGGCTGGCAGTAAAACCAATGCATTAACTGAATTGTTCATGAGACATTTTTCATACACTTTCTGTGAACCAGGTACTGTGCTGGGCTCTGAGGCTGTGGTGATAACCCAGACCTGACCTTGTCTTCAATTCCCTGAGGAAGTTAGGGTTGGGGGTGGGAGTGGATACATCAATACTCAAGGACAGTAAGCCTAGACCATCAGGGGGAAAAACCAAGGGCTCTGCAAACGTAGAGGAGGGGGTCAAATAGAAGACGGTGAGAGGTGACTGTCTTAACACAACACGTCTAGTGGGTGCAGACCCCAGCCCTGGAAAAGGAGGGAATAGCAGGGCCAGCTGACTTCTAGAGGCACCTGGTAATGTCCCATGGGCAGAAACATAGTTCTGGCTGTTGCCTGGGAGAGAACCAGTACATTTGCTTGTAGAAAGTTCTGGTGAAATCATGTGACTTAAAGAGGTGGTGCAATTCTAGGGAGAGACAGAATATACAAATGGACAGTGGTAATGGCCAGACCACATACACAAATAGAATCCTACTACAACCTCTGTAGCAGTTGGTCCCAAACAGCTAGTACTTGATTAATGACTCCAGCTTCCCTAATTTTGCCCCTGTTTTCAATTGAAGACCACACAAAGTCAAATCTGCTCTCCTACCCAATTGCATAGGATGCCCCTGCTTCATTTACACACCCAATAGCATTCCCAGGCCATCAGCCTCCAATCAGAGCATGGCCAAAGTCTTCCCATTTTTCACTATAAAGGTTTTCTGCTCCCCTGCCTTTGAGTCTCTGCCAAATGCAAGTGATGGTGGCTGACTCCCCGGCTATAGGAAGCGCTGCTTGGTTCTGGTCTGAGTGCTCTTTGTTTATTTGTACAGTTTTTGATAAAGGGCATATCAAAGCCCATACTCAAGTGCTGACACCCAGTAACCACTCAGTAAATGTTCTCTCCTGATGGGGCACCCCCACCTTCCCAGAGATACGCCTAAAAAGCTCCCTCTGCTCTTCCAAGTTGTCAACCACCCTGGATGGAGGTGGAACGGACCTTTATTCCACCTGAGGGGCCCAGAAAGGGCAGCCCTGAGGGCCCCAGAAAGTTTGATGGGACAGCAGGTGAACAGCATTGGCAGGGATAGGACCACGCTCCAGTTCCATGCACGACAGCTCAGACACCTTCGAGAGCTGCACAGAGAAGACCAAGGAGGGGAAAGGGATGCCATTCAAAGGTGGCAATCTGGTTCCACGTCTACAGTGTTTTCGCCTCCTCCAAGTGTGCTTTGTGGTAATAAAGTTTCCAATAAGCTATGTACAAATCACCGACTTCTGTAAATCGGGTCCTACTTCCCCCATGATTTACACTTTCATTTAAGTGCTGATTTATCATCATTTCTTCCCCTGGCAACCATCCTTACGACTTGCCTCTTAGTTCTAGCCTCCCTGGCAGATAATTAATGAGCTCTTAATACGGCTTATGGGCACCAGAGGGAACGCACTATTTAAAGACGCCTTTCAGGGATTTTTTTTTTTTTTTCAGTAAAGTGAAGAATCCCTTTGTCAAGCAAAAAAACCCCACATTACATACATTTGGCAAATGTTACCCTTTTGAACTTGTGGACTGTTCAAAGGCAGTTCAAGAAGTTTGCTTGAATTGGGACATGTCAGTCTAGAGGTTTAGCTCCCCACCCATCCTTACAAGTATTCAGGGTGGGAAAGAGCATCTTATTAAACCTTTCTACTAACAAATTGATATTGTTTTCTTCCCTTGTTAAAAAATATTTATTGAACACTTACTGTGTGCTAGGCCCCATGCCAGGCACTGGAGGTATAATGGTGAGGAAGATACACGTGGCATTTCTGTTTGTGCTGCTGCCCACAGCCTGTTGAGGGAGACTGATAGTGAGCAAATAATTATTTCACTGCACTTTTGAGAGGTGCTACCAAGAGGCCATAGTGGGAGGCTGATGAAGCCTGAACTGGTTTGGGGAGGGAGGGAGGTGGCCGGGGAGTTGATAGTTAAACTGAGCTTCAAGGGTGCATTAGAATGAACCAGGGGCAGGGCGTTGCAGGTGAGAACAAAATGTGCAAATGTTCTGAAGAGAGAAAGATCCCAGAGAGTGGGAGACGATAAGCCTGTACAATAAATGTGGGCACCATAGTGACAGTTCTTGTGGACTAAGAGTTTTGAATTGGATCCTTACAGCAATGGAGAAATTATTAACAGTTCCAGGCAGGGAAGTGACACACTCAGAAGTACCTTTCAGAAAATTTTGTCTCCATTGCGGGGAATGGATTGGAGGAGATAAGGAAGGAATCAGGAGGACCTGTCAGGAGCCCAAAGCCTCTGTCCAGGATATAAGAGGTGGTGCTCAGTGGTTGTTTTCATCAAGCACAACCTGTAGGAGAACTCGTAGTGAGGGTTGGGGGTTTAACCCAGTCATAGAAGGGAGGAGAGATGCAGTCTAAGAACAATCAGCAGACTGCCTCGTCTCATTCCAGCCCCCAGCTCCACCCCGGGGTGGTCCCGGCTTCCCTAAGGCAGGCACAGATGCACGCATCACCGACAGCCTGCCTACATGTCTACCATGCAGGCTTTAGAGAGCAGGCTTTCCTCAAGGGCTCTGACTTAGAACTGAGACCATCAGGATGATGGTCTCTGTATGTGGGTTTGATAAGGAGTATCTTCCTGATACAATCCCCAATCTTCAGGGGAGTATTTAAATATTTAAATGTTTATCTTCATGGCCCCTCTTATCAGACAGCAGCTGGAAGTTCTCAAATGTCAGTGGGCAAAGGAGTCCTTTGCGGGGGGGGGGGGGGGTGGTGCGGGGAGAAGCTTCCTCAAAAGGCAGGTTCTTGGACCTTACTTCCAGGGATTCTGTTTCTTGTCTGTGGCTTGGGAATATGCATTTATTTTTTTTATTTAAAAATTAGAAAAATATGTTATTTATTTTTGACAGAGAGAGAGAGAGAACAAGGAAGGGGCAGGGAGAGAGGGAGATACGGATTCCAAAGCGGGCTCCAGGCTCTGAGCTGTCAACATGGAGCCCGATGTGGGGCTTGACCTCACAAACTGTGAGATCATGACCTGAGCTGAAGTTAGATGCTTAACCGACTGAGCCACCCAGGTGCCCTGGGAATCTACATTTCTTAATAGGCTCTACACATCCCCTCCCCATCATTTCTAACTCAGATGGTCTTTAAATCACTTTGAAATTCTGGTGACTACTGTCCAGTGGCTTAGGCCTCCAGGACACCATCTTGCCTGAGCTCAGCAAAACATGGTCTCTCTTTCCAGGTAGTCACTGACATTTCAGACGTTCAGGAGACTGGTTGGGATTATTGAATTGGGGGATGGCTTGGGAGCCAAGACTGAATCCTTCTGCTCCCCCAAATTGCCTGAATATGAGATTCATCCAAACGGTTTATCAACCTGCCCATTATTCTCCAGAGGTTCTGATTCAGTGTGTGGCCAGACCACCAGGAAGCTCATGACTTCAGCAGGTGCCTCAGGCAATCCTTATGATTGGCAGGTTGGAGATCTTAGTTCTAAAGGCTCATGGATAGCTCTGGCTCTCAGGGCCCACGGACAGTCTCAGATACTCTCTGGGGGCCTCCAGGATCCCCGAGGGTCCTCAGTTTCCTTGGTTCTGAGAATTTTGCTGGACCCTTGGTGGGGTCTGATACATCTTCTGGCTTTGCAGCCAAGCCCAGGGAAGAACCAATGGGGGGCAGCCATTTCTGGGTCACAATACCAGCTGAAATACATCACCCACTGCTGAGGGCCATCCTAACAACAGTTTCTGAAGCCTGGGAAGTGAGTAGTTTCATATATATGTATGTATGTATATATGTATGTATATATATTTACATATATATATTTACATATATACACATACATATATATGTGTACATATACATATGTATATACATATACATATATGTGTATATGTATATATGTATATACATATACCTATGTATATACATATACACATACATATACACACACACACACACACACACACACACACACACACACAGTGGAGGCTGGCAAATCTGAAATCTCTGCAGGGTTGTCCGACTGCATACTCTTGGGCAGCAGCTATGGTGGGGTCCCTAGGTGGGATTTCTTTTTCCTCTGATAAACTTCAGTTTTGCCCTTAAAGTTGTTCACTGATTGGATTATGTCTGTGCCCTGATTACTGAGGATCATCTCTTTTACCCAAAGTCTAACCAATTGCAGATTTTAAGCATATGTACAAAATACCTTTGCAGCAACATCTAGACTAGGGTTTAATTGAATAACTAGAGCCTGGCCAAGTTGACACATAAAACCAACCATCATAAGGGAACTTGCAATGAGGACCACATTCTGGGTGGAGACTGGTGTTTTGGGAAGGCGGGGGGGGACAGGTTAGAAGGAAAGTGGAACATGTGAGTAGGGTGTCTTGGGCAGAGTATTGGCGGACCTGGGTGGTCCAGAACTAAGTGGAGCTTCCTGTTAATGGCTGGCAGCTCAGGGATGAGTGGATGACCACGGCCAGCAGGGAAGCAGGCAGGGATTGACAACTGTTATCCTAGGATTCTCCTTCTTTATTCATAATTCCATTGGTTATGTTAATGGTCATGTTAGGCTAGGGTGATGTTGGCCTGGCTCTCTCTTATCCAGGGATGGTAAGTCCCATCTTGATCTTTGCCCTGCCTTAGGGATTGGTATAGAGTGTTCTAGTAAAGATTAAAAGGGAGAGTGTTGACAGGTAACCTTTTATTTGTGGGTGAAGCTCTCTGAAAAGCCCGGATATCCAAAGAACATATAAACAGCAGAAAAAGTGAGAAACGAAAAAACTTTTATTCCCCAACTCAGGAGAGTGGACCTGAACTTAAAGTTTCATGTGGGCTGCTGGGTGTGGAGTACTTGCCCTGCACCAGGAACTCTGCTAAGCAGTTTGGTTACCTTTTCCCATTTAATATTCACAACAACCGTCTGATATAGGTGTGATGATTTCTTCCGTATAGAGAAAGGGAAACTGAAGTCCTGAGAGGCTAAGAAACTTCCCCAAGGTCGTGTGGTTACTACATGGCAGATCTGGGATGCAAACCCATGTTGGTCTGATCTAGAGGCTCTCCTCCTGTCTTACTTCATCTAAAACCTAGAAGAGCCAAAGCTTCAGAAACATCCTGAAGACAACTGAAAGGAGCCTTTCACTACCATATGGGGGAAAGAGGAAAGACTGCTTGGGGGACACTTTAAAAGATGAGAGATAAAGCAGAGGTACTTGATTGTTGTTTGAATTCTGATTTATCTACCAGGGAGAATGATCTTGCTGTGGGAAAAAAGCAGAATAAAGGGGAAAGAGTCAGGGCTCCGTGTAGGTGTGAAGGCAGGAAGCCAGCAAGGTTCATAGACATGAGCTCAAGTCTGCAGGCTTAGATGAAATTCAACGTGCAAATCTGTTGGAACTTGGAAGCATAAAATCTATGCGGCTGCTTGCTACGTAGGATACAGAGATGCTACTTTTTAACCTTTCCCTTCCCTTTGGTCTGGTATCTGCTCCTTCTCAAGATATTTATGACACTTACATGGGTACATGCATCTATTCCTTGAGAGCCCTTTGGCACAACCCGGTCTGCTTACTTTTTTCTATATGACAAATGCCTTACCTAGCAACATGGTAGACATTCTTTAAATGTTTGTTTCTTGAAGAGAAAAAAGAGAGGTGATTGAAGACTTGATATAGACAGATTTTGAAGTTTTCAAAGGAGGAGGAAGGTTGCTTTACATGCTACCAGCCAGTGAATTTGACACTAGTGAATGGTAAATGCCAGACTGGATCGAATCATTAGACAGATGGCTCATGAGATGCTGGAAAAGAAAGCTGGGATCATTGGGAACCAGAATGGGTTCGCCAAGAACTGGTCACATTGAACCAACTCTGATTCCTTTTATGATCAGATTACTGTACTTTTGTAATAGCCTGGAGGCATGAAGTGTTTGATACCCAGCAAGGCAGCTGGCATAATATTTTATGAATCTCCCAGAGGCAACAGGGTGAAGCAGGTTGGGTTAGTTAATAGGTTGATTTATAACTGAGTGTTTAACTGTGTATGAAGATCTTCTACTAATGTCAATTTTTTTTTTTTTTTTTGGAAGGGGAAAAAGGAAGTTTCTCCACCAGCACATTGCAGGGCTCTCTTTTCATTATCTTGTTTGAATTTATCAATGGCTGAGATACAGTTATAGTGGGAAAACCTGTAACATTTCCAAATAATTCAAAGCTGGAAGGATAGGTCTTACATATATTGGATAATAGAGTAAGGATTCCATATCATGTTGACAGACCAACATGATGGGCTGAAACTAAAAGATGAATAGGAATAAATTTACAGCCGAGACTGGACCTTGAAGAGTAATTTGCAGAGGTACAAGATAGCACAGCCCCAGCTTAACAGCAAGCAGCACAGAGTCAATTAGAGTTGATTCTGTGACGTGGTGGAGAAAAAGCTCTATGCCTAAGCTGAATTAATAGAAACATAGAATTCAGATCAAGGGAGATTATAGTCCCCCATCTCCTGAATTTATCAGACCACAGCCATTCAATAAAACATTTAAGTACCTCCCTATATCAAGGTCTTAGCTGGGCACTTGTTAAATAAATTGGTGTGAGTTACAAGGAATTCCCACCTCCTGACAGAAAAGTTATCAGAAAGTGCCAGCTGGGCACTCAGCAGGCACCATACAAATGCCAGGGTTCACAATATTGCCCAATCCCTTATTTATAGCTTGTGAGGTCAACTGGCCTTTTATTCTTTCACCATTTCTAATCCCAAAGCCCATCTTACAAGTAAATGGACTTAACTTGTTTTGATTTGCTTTTTTTTTTTTAATTAGTCAGCCTTCTTTTAATGGCTCATTTGATAACATGAGGGCTCTGTGTCTGTTCCTGTTTATCCTTTTGTCTCTTTTCTCCTTGGATGTTGGTGTCACTCTCCTAATGTAGAGAGCTTGTTCCATATTTTGTGGGAAATGGTCAGAAGGAGCTCAAGATTACCTTATTCTTACAGCTCATAGTTTTAAAGCAAGAGAGAGACCTCCTGGTCTTATATATGTCAGAGAAAACTGATTAGCCTGACTTAGGTCATATGGTCACTCTGAAACTGGCCACTTCTGAGTGTTCACCCCTATAAAGGTGGTAAGGTGTGTGTGTGTGTTAGTGTGGCAGGTTCTTTGACAAGTAATTGTGGTTCCATGTAAACCACGTGGAATTTTGCACAGGAAAGAGCAGAGGTTCTATATCCAGAGAAATGGGGAAAGTATTCCAGGAAGACAAATGTGTCCATAATTCTTCCTGAGGAGATGACTAGGGTATGGGGAGGAAGAGGAAGAAGAATGATGGTCCCTTCATCTTGAAATGTGCTAATCAGCTCCTGAATTAAAGGGGGGAAAATGGCTGTGGTTCCTTTAGATCAAGCATTGTGTATTTTTTCATGTTTATCTATTTTTGAGAGAGAGCGACAGAGAGAAAGTGCATGAGAGCCAGTTGGGGGAGGAGCAGGGAGAAAGAGAGGGGGGTAGAGGATCCTAAGCAGGCTCTGTGCTGGCAGCAGAGAGCCTGATGACATGGGGACCAAAGTGGGGCTCAAACTCACAAACCCTGAGATCATGACCTGAGCTAAAGTCGGACGTTTAACTGACTGAGCCACCCAAGCTCCCCTGATCAAGCTTTATTTTAAGACTATAGCTGAGACGGCCTTGGATTCAGGCTGAGATTTTCTGCAGCTTTTTCCTTGCTCGAGTTGGGGGTTTGTACTCTCCACCTCTCTTTTCCTGTTGTTTGGATATGTGAGGGAACGTCCTGGGGAGGCCGGACATCCTCAGGTGAAAAATCCTCACGAAGAACCCAGTAACCATGCTCTGGTAATTTGTGAGGAAGTCCTGGGTCTGTTATGCATGTGGTCCAGATAGAAGTGGGAGACAGCACTCTCACGTTCAGCTCAGCTCTGTTTCTGTCTCTGTGCACCGTGACTGATCATTTTGTAGGCTCCTGTGCCTCACTTTTCCATGGCTGACAGACAAGCCAGAGGGCCTGTTGTGGGGTTATGTACTTCCTGTGAACGGAAGGGAGTGTGGGTTTCTGGCTGTAGAGAATCTGATGCTCACAGTAATTTGCACACCAGGGTCTCTGGGGCCCTTCTGAGCCGTCACATCCTCTGCCTCTTGATTACCTGGGCTGATAAGGGAGCACTGTGTGGGCACCCCACAAAGTCGTTTATCTTGATGTCACCTGTTTTGGCTGTGGACTTCACTCTAGGGCTCCAGAGTCATTTTGCAGAAACTATTCAATCCTAATGATGTTTATCGTGACTGATATTAGAATGAGTGAGTTCTGTAAGTGCTGTCCAGCCAGCTGGCCTGTGGTTGGAAATTATTTGGTATCAGAAAATTGGCCTTCCTTGGAAAGGTCACTGCAGATTATACACAAAATAAGTGAGCCACGGGAGATCTGGCGTGATTATTTGTACTCAAGCTTAGGTCCACAAATGCCATCTTTTTATTTATTTTTCCTGCTTCCTTGAAAAGCTGTTCATCATTTGCCTTTGCATTTATCTGTGAGATATTAGGAGTGAAAATCCACTGCAATTTATCTACTATAAATTCTAAGCACCCATCATGCCTCATTGCCCACAACCTGAGAAGAAAGGTATACAGTCAGGTATTTTCATATTTTTTACCTTAATATAGACTTTACATGTAGATATATAATATTCATAGATTCATATAAGTGCATAAAATATATTCAGGGATGTATTAATATAGATGCATTTAAAAATATACTGTGTATATGCAATATATATTTATGGCATATATTTTATTTTCTTGCAGCCCTATGAGATAGATATCATTATCCTCATTTTTATAAATGAAGAAACAGAAGAAATTAGGTAACCTTCCCAAGATCACGGTGTCAGTAAGGGTTCTTAGATGCAAATAATAGAAACCAATCCTGATTAATTTCAGCAGAAAATAAAATATCAAAGTTGTATTGGGCAGTTCAAAGCAGCTCCTGGACAGCTGGGGATACGGGTCTAGGGACCATGCAGCCAGAAATGACACTACCAAAGACCCACTCCTGCTACCCAAGGCCCAAATCCAGAGATGTGTCCTGCTCGCAGAGTAGCAGGGAAGGAGAGAGCCTTGGTCACCGTGGTCTCAGTAAGACACATGAAGCTGAAAGTTGAGGCTGCTGCCTTCGTTAGAATGGCTATCTCAGGCCCTGTTTCTTTGGCAGACCTGCTTCTGTTTCCAGGTTTGGGTGTGTGAGTGGGATTGGAGGCTTTTTTTTTTTTTTTTTTTTTGAAAGGAAAATAACATTTATAAATGGAAAAAAAACTGGGTCTCATAAACTAATTCAGAAACTTGGGGAAGTTCAAGGTTATTATGCTATGAATTGTTAGAGAGCCACTGTACTATAGCTAACAATAAAAAAGGGCAAATAATATTGGCTGGGGGGGGGACTGTGAGGGTGTTTTGGGCTTGTGACAAAGTGGAGGGTCACAGGGCGTCCTTGCTGAAAACAGATCCATGAAGTAACCACTTCAATGTTTTTGATTTTTTCGACCACACAGGTAATGCGTGAACGTTAAAAAACAAAAAACAAAAAACAAAACTTAAACATTATGAGTAAGTCTTAAGTTGCCTTGACCGTTGCCAGCAACCCCTAAGGAATTCGTCCATATGAGGAGCCATCACTCTTCTTGGTGTAGATCCTTTTAAACCTTTGTGTATGTGTCTTTACCCTAAGCTTCTTATCTTGGACAGTGGGTAGTATTGATTATTGTGTGTGTTTCCTTCAGCACCGTGTCTTAGAGACTTCTCCATCTTGGGACATACAGATTTATCGCGTGGTTTGTGTACTGCGTTGTATTTCATTATATGATGCATACGGCAGCTCACCCTGACAGTCCCCTATTGATGTATATCTAGGACATCTGTGGTGTTTTGCTTTCACCATCCATGTTCTGGTGAACATCCTTGAACGCGTCTCTTTGTGGACTCTGTGCTTCTCCAGGGTGGCTATGAAAAGTGAAATTGCTGAGTCACAGGGGATGCATCTTTAAATGTTAATAGATCCTGGCAAATTGCCCTCGAAAGCTCCTGTACGAAATTATGCTCCCACTTGCAGTTTTGAGAGAACCATTTCCTCGCATCAATGACATTAGCTAACTTCTTAATTTTTGCCCATGTGAAGTGCTTTTTAATTTGCAAGTCCCTGAACACTGGAAATGATCAACATCTTTTTGTGTATTTGTTGGCTACTTGTATTTTCTCTTTTGTGTACGCTCTATTCCTATTCTTCCTCATCAGTATCCTAGTGTATTTCACTTGTAGACTCCTGAGGGTAGGAATGGTCTCTCTTGTCCCTTGTTTTGTCTCCCATGCCCAGCATAGTGTGTCATGAAATGACTGCCCAAATACTTGTTGACATGATTCAAGTAAGTCATCATAACCTTTAACCTAAGCATCATAACTTTGTGCTGTTTTTCAAAAACACAGTCTGAAATCTCCTTCTCAGGAGAGAGCATTAAAGCAGAGTATTAGGCCTTTTATAGAAAAATCAGACCCCAGTCACTTTTGCTAATAGACAGTTGCCCTAGAACATGAAGTCAAAAGACCTCTAGGCACCTTAGAATTCATTCAAGCTCGTGTGGGACTAAGATGGCCCTGCAGAGTACTTATTCTGACCATCACTTTTGTCTGATCAAGACGACCCATACATTCAACAAAATGTGTCCCCTAACTATGTACTTTTTTGAGAGGTGGTTACTAACATTTGGAAACTAAAATACTTGAAGTACATGTCCAGAATCCTGGATTTCCTTGAAAAACGGTAGACCCAGGGACAGTGGGGATTTTAGAAGAGGGAGTCCTCTCCAGTTTACCATACTTCCTGACTCTTTGGCTTCTGAAGACATTCGAATCTTGGGGTGCCTGGGTGGCTCAGTCGGTTAAGCATCTGACTTCGGCTCAGGTCATGATCTCACGGCTTATGAGTTCAAGCCCTGCTTTGGGCTCTCTTCTGACCGCTCAGAGCCTGGAGCCTGCTTCGGATTCTGTGTCCCTCTCTCTCTTTGCCTCTCACCCACTCGTGCTCTGTATTTCTCCCTCTTAAGAATAAATAAAACATTAAAAAAATTAAAAATCATGAAGACATTTGAATCTGGTATACAATACAGTTGGAAATAAAAGTAACCTGTTTTTTTTTTTTTTTTTTAAAAAGGACAGAAAACCCAAACTACAAAGCAGTGTGGGATGAGTACCAGCTAGGTGATGCTATATAGACTTTCCAAAGAATTCTGGAAGAAGAAAGGTCCTGGAAGGCTGGGGTAGTCACAACAGATATATTGTGAATTAACTGGGCCTTGAAGGGTGGGCAGACCTTGCTGGGTCAGGAGAGGGTAAAAGTGAAGGAAGGTGAGGGGTAGCAGTGTTAGTGGAGGTTCCAGTAATACTGAGGAGGCTGTTGTAGAGAGTGTGTGCATTTCCTTGACCTGAAATTCACAAAGACCAGGAGCATTCCTATTGTTCAGGATGGCCTTGAAGCCTGCAAAGTTGAATGGGAAATTTTGTTGGCATTTTCTCCCCTGGAAATAGGATCCAGTGTTTCCAGCAGATTCTTAACAGACCTCATGAGCCCCCAAATGGCAAGAATGACTTGTACAGGGAGATATAGAGGGATAATGTTAGGAATGTGATTTGGGAACAGTCTGTAGAGGGCTTTGGCTTCCCAGTAAAGAGTCTTGATCCTGTAGGTGACCGGGAGTCTATGAATGTTACTTAGAAGATGATTTCATTGACACACGGGGTTCAGAATAGCGACCACTTATTACTACTTTTTATGTTCCTCACACTATGCTGAGCTTTTTTTTTTTTTTTTAATTGAGTTGAAATTCACATAGGATCAAATTAGTCATTTTAAAACATACAATTCTGGGGGCACCTGGGTGGCTCAGTCGGTTGAGCGTCCGAAGGTCATGATCTCATGGTTCGTAGGTTCAAGCCCCATGTCAGGCTCTGTGCTGACAGCTCAGAGCCTGGAGCTAGCTTTGGATTCTGTGTCTCCCTCTCTCTCTGCCCCTCCCCCACTCACACTCTGTCTGTCTCTCAAAAATGAATAAACACGAAAATAAATGTACAATTCTGTGGCATTTAGTACACCCACCACCTCAGTCTAGTCCCAAGAGTTTTCATCAGCCTACAAGGAAACCCCATAACCATTAAGCAGTCACTCCCTATTCCCTCCTCCCCCAGCCCCACTAGTCTTCTTCTGTTTCTATAGATTTATCAGTCCTGGATATTTCATACAAATGGAATCATACAGTTTATAGACTTGTGTGCCTGGCTTCTCTTACTCAGTGTGACTCTTTTGAGGTTCCTCCATATTGTAGCATGCATCAGCACTTCATTCCTTTTTATGGCTGATGCAATATTCCGCTGTATAGATGTGCCACATTTTGTTTATCCATTCATCCCTGTCATCCATTGATGGCCATTTGGGCTTTCTGCACCCTTTGGTTATTGTGAATGGAGCTGCTACGAACATTCATGTATGAGTATCTGAGTACTTGTTTTTAATTCTTTTGTGTAGAAGTAGCATTTCTGATTCATATGGTAATTTTACTTTTAATTTTTTGAGGCTTTGCTGATCTGTACCTTTTCTCCTTCTTAATCTTCTCACCAACCAGTGAGGAAGGGCTATCATTACCCCTTAGAGATAAGAAATTGGAGGCAAGAAGACTGAGACCCAGAGAAGTTAAGTGGCTCTCCTAAGGTTGCATAGCTGGTAAGTGGCAGGGTTGGGATTTAAGCCCAGGACTGGGTCTGATTTCAGAATGCAAGCCCTTATCCCTATGCAGCCCTGACTCTCCTACAGCACCTAAGGAGGGTGGTATCATGCATCAAGAAATGGATTTGTTTTCTCGGTCAGAGAACTGTTAATTGAAAGAAAAATTTTATTCTTGCTGCAGGAATTTACCTATTGTCAAAGATACAAAGTCACCTACTGTCACTTAAACTGAACAAGAGTTTTACCATCAAAGGGAAAATGAACACAGTCTCTGTGGGCGCTTTTCTGCTCACTTGTGCAGGCAGACATTGTTGCCACCTGGAGGGAGAAGAGACACTTATTCTCCCAGCCTTTCCCCCTTTCAGTGCCCTTGTGGCCATGCCTTTAGTCTCTAATCACCTCCAAGCCTATTACCCCTTGAGGACTGGTGATTTCAATTACAGTGGAACTCTCAAACAGCGTATCTGAGTGGGAAGTCGCACAAATGTCTGAGTTTTCGTTTCATGCAGGACGATCCTACTGTTTGCCAGGGAGAACCCAGGATAAGTGGTGTTCGTTAGGATTAATACCCATTGAATGGGAATGTAAATTTGATCACAGATAGCCCTGTTTTTAATGTTTATATATTTATTTTTGAGAGAGAGAGAGAGAGAGAGTGTGTGAGCGAGTGCACAAGCAGGGGCGGGGGACAGAAAGAGAGGGAGCCACAGGATCCAAAGCAGGCTCCAGGCTCTGAGCTGTCATCACAGAGCCTGATGCGGGGCTCAAACCCATGAATCATGAGATCATGACCTGAGCCGAAGTCGGACACTCAACCAGGGGAGCCACCCAGGCGCTCCACAGATAGGCCTTTTTTTTTTTTTTTAAAGTTTATTTATTTATTTTGAGAGACGGCGAGAGAGTGTGTGTGTGAGTAGTAGAGGGAGAGAGAGAGAGGGAGAGACAGAGAATCCCAAGCACAGAGCCTGATGCAGGGATCAAATTCACGAACTATGAGATTAGGACCAGACTGAAATCAGGCGTCGGACGCTTAACCAACTGAGCCACCCATGTGGCCCACACATAGCACTTTTTGAAACGAGACCCCAGGGTGACTGAGAAGTAGGACAGGAGCAAACAGAGGCTCTACTGGGCTCATCACAACTGAGACCTGGTAAATGCTGAAAAGTGAAATTGATCTTCTGAGACACACTATTGCTAGAAAGTGCCAGCATCACTGTGGGGGCAGACAGGCAGCAAAATTTCTGTTGTATCTCCTACCCTAGAAGTACTTAACAGCCTAGCTATATCCTCAGGTGCTCCCATCTTGCTCTAAAGTGGCATCTTTTTTCAGCCTACCCGAGGGGGAGAGTCACTTCAGACACCTGAGTATGTTAATAGCTGGCTGCCAACCAAGGTGTGTGATATTGAAGCACAAAATTACATTTCTAAATAACTCCTTAAACCCTTTTGGTATACTGCAATCTGTTGTATATCTCATAAATAAAAGCTTTTGGAATGTACCTTGATTTATGTTTCTGTGTGTGTGTCTTGATTTGTACTTAGCCATTAAGTTGGGCAGCTTTCATTTGGTCCTCTAGACCCATCAGTGAATTCTTTCACCCTCTAGTTTCTCACTGGCTTTGGCCAATGGGAGGTGCCTGCAGGAGATTGGAGGGAAGGAAGGACAAAATGGAGTTGAGCACATTTGAATTCCTAATTCATGTCCTGATGGGACACAGGTCAGTAGTAGTTATGTTTCTCTGTGGTGGCCTGCAGCTCCTATCAAGTGGCCCTCTCACAAATCTATAGATATTATTGAGTTCTGGTTACCCTTCCTCCACTTGTTGTCCCTTCAATATTAGGGGGTGGTATCAGCTTCCCACTTTTTGCTAGCTCTGGAGGGTCTGTGTTCCTTGTGGGTTTTCTTCAGCTAGCCCACAGCTCTATAAAGAGTCCATATAAACTCTCTCTCACCCTCTTCAGCATCCCATCTGTTTCCTGCCATGACATTTTCCAGGACTCAAGTATCTGATAGTTGACAGGATGAGGTAAGAATTCCAAGGCTGGAACAGAATACAGGTCAACTAAGCATCAACCTATGGCACCATTATCTTTGCCTAATGGGACTGGACCAGAGAATAGGAGATCTGAGAACAGGAGAACAGAAGGCTGAAGAACTTGGTCAGGAAATGGAAGCAGCAGAGGAAACTGGAAGAGAAGTTGCCTAGAAGTTGCATGCAGAATAGAAGAAATAAAAGTAACATTCTGACCAGAGTTATTACTGTGTAGTGACTTGGGCCATTGGGTGAGATGGTCTATGGGTTTCAGCTAAGCACACTCAGTTCACTTTAATACATGCCCTGTTGCTAGAGGAACTTCTCCCTTTCCTTAGCATACCTCGAGAAGGGGCACCTTCCATTTCCCACCTCTTCTTTCCAGGATTTGAGCTCCTTGCAGGTTCCTGGAATGACCCAGATCATTTCTTCTGTCCTTTCTCAAATAGTCCCCATTTGATAGCTTTTCTATCATGGGAATTCTTAGTCTTTCTTTAAGACCCAGTCAACTATGATAATTGTTAGTCGTTCTCTAGATGGTCTGAAAGGCTTGGGAAGTCTGATGGAGATACCCTTCTGGGCCCCCACAGCATCATCCTAGTCTTCTCCCACATTCCCCCACTGCTGGGACATGAAATCTGTCCAATAGGATTTTGGTTCCACTTACTTGTGCAAGAAGTAGTTTAGTAATTGTGATTAGTGGAAAGAACATTAAAAATTCAAACATTTTGGAGATCTTTGGGAATAGTGGGATTAAAAAAAAGTCTACTGATACTTTGAGATTGGGAAAGGGGCCCCCAGCAGTTCTGAACAATTCTATTTCAGAAGGTGAAGACATACACTTCTAAGTATGAAACCAGACTCCTTATACATTAAATAAGATGGAATACATCAACAGTGGGTTCAAAGGGAAGCAAAATCCCTTAAGATTGAGGGGAAGAAGTCTTAGGGTAAGAGGGCATTTTCATCATGGTTCACTAAGCTTCTTGCCCTAGGGGGGCCCAGATAAATATGTGTGAAGAGAACTACATAGATCTGTTTGTCGTGGTGTATGTTGGAAATCCTCAAGAGCACTCCCAGGCTTCGTGATTTGCTAGGAGGATTCATGAAGTCAGCATATAATCGTACTGATTTACTACAGGAAAAGGTTACAAAGCAAAATCAGCATAGGGTAAAGGTGCATGGGCCAAAGAAACCAGGCATAAGCTTCCCAGAGTCCTCTTCAGTGGAGTCATACAGGGTGTGCTTAAACCCCCAGCTCTGAGTTGTGACAGCATGTGAAATCTTGTCTGACAGGGAAGTTCATCAGAGACTCAGTGCCCAGGATTTTTATTGGGGGTTGTCGCATTGGCACCCTCTGCCTGGCATATGCCCAGATTCCAGACTTGCAGAAGGAAAATGGGTATTCATTATAACCGATACTGTTTTCACAGCTCAGGCACAGCGAGCCCTCTTCTCAATGCTGGGAATGGTAGGAGCCCTCTCCAAATCCAAGTTTGCAGATGCCAGCCAAGGGCCAGCCTTGCAGGCAGGTCTTTGTACGGATAGTAGTCCTCAATTCTGCTGTTTGCTTTTTTCCCCCCCCCCACGTGATGTCACGTGGATTACCCCTGGTTGTAGTAGTCATCTTTGGAGTTCCCCAGCAAGTACATTTTCCTTCTCCTTAGATCCCATGAAGAATTGGAACTTCCTGGAATATCAGTTCAGATTTCTTTTTCCACATTTCTAAACCTCAAAAGCACTGCTAACAGTTGGCTTTGATTAAGTTGCTACCCACAGCCCCCTTCTCCTTTGCATCCCATCCTGAGGGGCTTAAGTCCAAGTTCCCAAGGGCCATCGCTACTTCATACAAGACTCATCTCTCAAAGTTTTTCCGGGGGTTAAATCCTATGTCACAGGAGGGTTTCCCTTCAAATCAACTCCCTTTTATACCCAAAGCTTTCTATTTTGCCCCTATTCACTAAGCATCCTAGTCATCCTCTCATGGTTTTTGCCCAGTCATATTAACTAGGTTCCTGTGGCTATGATGGCGTGTGTTTCTCTCTCTCTAGCAGGCCCAACACTTGCTCATCGGGTTAGGTTGAGAGTCAACACTTGGTGTTGGTCTGATAGCCAGCAGAGAAGGTAGGAGCATTGTTTTGTCAGGCACCTGTCCCATTAGAGGTTTTGCTTATTCTTCAAACAAGGGAAGGGGACTGTCTTCCAACAAGAGGGAGGAAGACACTTCAGCAGGACCAGAGGGTTAAGGGTAATCAAGTGCATCTTCCCAGATATCTCCACCCCAAGTCTCCGAGTCCCACTCCTTCCTGTCAGCGTCCTGACTTTGGTGTAGGAATCCAGCCTTCTCTGAAGTTCTGGAGATACAGTTAAGTCCTGTGTATCTTCTTCAGCTCTTTATTTCATGCTGAAGAAGATCACGGTTTCTTTAAATACTGCCAAGGGAAGCTATCTGACATAATTAGCTCTAAATTGTTGAATGACTGCCCTGAGGCTGTCATTTTGTCTCTTCAATGCATTCATGGTATTTAGGAAAAACCACCTAAATTCACAATCCTGATTATTACTGTATATCTTATACCTCTCCAACAGTAGAAATGTTGCAGAAAACAGTGCATTCACTTCCACCTATAGCTTGTCTTAGGTGAAAGTCTTAGCAATTGCACTGTGGCCATATGTCAGGGGTAGATGATGCTTCACCTCTCACCAGGGATCGACTCCTTATTGCCAATCAGCGACCCAACTCTAGAATCCCTTCCTTTGAGTCTGGTTCTCAAGAGTTCTCCTCATGTCAACTCTCTTAGGTCAGTGTAGGAGGCAGAATAATAGCCCCAAAGATGTCCATGTCCTAATCCCCCAAATCTGCAAGTATGTTACCTGACACGGGAAAGGGGATTTTGCCAATGTGATGAAGTGAAGGGTCTTAACATGGGGAGATTAGCCAGGGTTATCCCAGGTGGGTCCAATGTATTTATAAGAGTCATTGTAAGAGGGATGCAGGAGGGGTCAGAGTCAGAAAAGGTGATGTGACAGTGGAAGAAATGTTTGCAGTGATGTGGGGCCAGGAGTCAGAGAATACAGGCGACTTCTAGATATTGGAAAAGGCAAGGAATGGGTTGTCCCTGAGAGTCTGCAGGGGGACATAGCCCTACCAACATCTTGATTTAGCTCAGTAAGATCTGGGTCAGATTTCTGACCTCTAGAACTGTAAGATAATACATTTGCATTGCTTTAGCTGCCAGCTTTGTGGTAATTTGTTACAACAGTGATAGGAAATGGATATAGTTGAGTTCCCTAGAAGCAGAGCCAGAGTCAGGGATTTGGGTACACATGATTTATTGAGAGAATGCTCTCAGGAGACCCCTGTAAGAGAGCGAGAAGACAAGATGAAAAGGATTGCTAAGCAAGGGTGTGGCCCTGATTAAAATCTAGCCTTGGCCTGATTCCTGTTGGTGCTGTGGGCATAAGGTACACTGAAGCATTATTCTCTCTTGAGGCAAGGAGGTTGCCCTTTGATTCTGGTTTCAGGCAGTCATTGGCAGCCCCTGGGTTGGTGATGGTGGTGGGGTTGGGGGGCAGCATGTACCCTCCTAGATGACATGACTCCTGTCAGCAGAACCTTTCTCTGAGAAGAGAGACACCTGTAACCTGTTGGCAGCCAACATTCACAGCAGCTGGGGACTGGGTGCACGGTCCCCATCATGGAGACCCTTGTACTGAGCAGAACTTGAACACCCCAGTGAGACCATCTGATATGCCAGACCAGAGGGGGGGAAAAGTACGTAATCATTGGTGGCTTTCCTAGCCTGATTGCTTTGGTCTCCAAATGTGGACTCAATCTTTCATAAAAGCAGCAATGTGAATTCAGCTGCCTAGTAACCAGCTACTTGGTGGGTTTGCAGAATTCAGCTATTTTACTGAATTCTTCCAACTTCTGTTTTAATTTACCCAAGCAACCTTGGCTTGCCCTGGTTGATCGGTGGTCTTGCAGTTAGCATTAGGCCACTGGCATGATCATATCTGAGTGAGAAGCCTCTTGAACTAATTGACTTGCCTGGGAATTTTTGGCTGGTCTGGGACCTCCAAGGGGGCAGCGCTGGTCCTTGAATACTAATTGTTGGTCTGTCACATGATTTGATCAACACAGGAAGCGGGACACCAGTAGACAGTCTCCAGTGGAGATAGGATTTCAGCCTTAATTATTTTACCCCTTGACGGCACAAGGAATGCATCCAAACTGATGGAAAATGGGATTCTTCACTGAGCCGCATCGTGCCCCAGATCCGTAATTTGATACAAAAGCTTCACACAAATTGAAATTAAAATGAATTTTAGATGCTTCCTCCCATCAAAGCAGTTTGCACCAGCAGGCTTCTCTCTTTCATGGGTTTGCTATAGAAATAGGAGGAACCCGGCGACTTTACTGTTAGTTACTGTGGAAGTAACACAGTCTCCCTGCTTGTCAACTGCAGGCAAGAAAATGAAATAAAATGAAAACCAATTGGAGGTCTAATTATCCTTTTCAAAATGACTTCATCCTGTAGAGTGGCCCACTGAATACATAAAAGACACCTTTCTTTTCCTTTCTTCTTTTCCCTTGGGGTGTTTGGGGCCACACTAACAGAGGGGTCATACTGGGATTCAGGAGATGAGGCGCTCAGTGTTTGAGTCTCACTTACCTGCTTGATAGCACTTACAGAGGGAGTGGCTTTCTGCCAAGCGTTGTTGAAGCACTCCTCAGATAGAGACACATTTATTTCTCATAATGACTCGATGAGGTAAGTACTGATATTATCGCTATATTAGAGAACCTAAGGAACAGAGAGGTGAAGTGATTTGCTCAAAGTCACACAGCTAGTAAGAAGCACCAGAATTGGAATTTGAACCTGGGTAGTCTGGCTCCAAGTTCAGGATCTTAATACATTGTGTTTTTCCTTGTTGTACCAAATCTGGTCAGAGTTTGGTTTTCATAAAGAAAACAAAAGCAAATCTCCCATATATCCCATCTCGTGACAGCCTCATGGTAGGGCAGGCCTTTGGTTACAGAAGGGCCAGGAGTGCAGATTGAGGTGTGTTCACAGCATATCCCAAGGGTCATCCTTGAATATGAAGCGCCTCCCCCCCCAACCCCGCCATATTCTTATTCACACAAGGGTCATAGTATGCATACTATTCTGCTCTAGCTTCTTTCTTTTAATATGTCAACTTGGAGTTAACCTCTTTCTTGCTTACATTTGCCTGGTGTTTACCATGTATGTACACTATCCATAATTTAACCAGAGTGCTGTTCCCAGATATTAGATTGTTCACAGTTTTCTGTCAGTAAGAGCATCGATGTGATGAATATCTGTATGTAGCCAGGTTTGGTTTTGTAAGTTTATTCCTTGGGCAGATTCCTAGCTGCAGGATTGCTGGGATGAAGGCCATGCACAGTTTTAATAGTGATGGCTCCTGCCTCATTGCTCTCCAGACAGGTTGCTCCTCTAATCCATATTGTCCCCCAAAGTGGATGGAAAATACCTGTTTCTTCACACCCTTGCCAGGGTTGTATATCAGAAAGCAAACATCTATGTGATAAGTGAGGAATGCTATCTTATTGTTGTTTTGATTAATTATGAGCACTGCTAAGCATCTCTTCATTGCTTATTGGCTAGCTATATTTGTTTTTCTGTGAACTGTTTCCTTGAATGCTTTGTCCTTTTTTTCCCCCCAGTTGAGTTCTTTATCTTTTTCTTAGTGATTTGTAGGTACCTCCTTCTTTTCTTAAAGCCTTGGAGGGCTCTAGCTCTTTAGTTTATAGCTGGCCTTGTACGCTCGCCTGGAAAGACTTTGGTTGGAACTAACTTTCCTCTTTCTTTTCCTTTGCTTTTCTCCCTTTTAATCTTTATTTCCGAGTACAGTGCTATGCACCCTGTGGACACAATCAACATGTGCTGATTGACTGTTTTATTTATCTGATTTTTATGGCTTCTTTCCTCTGAAGAGCTCCGCAGACTTTATAGTCATTAACTCGATAACCCTCAAAGCACTCTAGTGTGGCAGCTGTAATTACTGTGGGGGTTTTTGAGATGGTGAAACAGAAGAGCCACGATTCTCCAGAATTATTCTTTGAGGGCCTCAGGAGGGGTCCTTGAGTGGGGGGGGGGTTCAGCCCCTCCACAAGCTCTGGACCAAAAGAGTATATAAAAGGGTCCTAGTCAGAATGACTGCAGATTGATGGGTGGACGATCATTGGGTCGACAACAATTTCTCCAAGCCTCCTCCTCTAACTGTTTTCAGAGTGAAGTAAGAACGAACAGCAGTTATGTGTGCCTGGTTCACGTCCTAGTGCCTCGTCAACAACTGTGTGGTTATGGGCAATAATGGTAACTGCTGTTTACTGGGCTCTTACGTGTGCTAGACTATATGCCAAACGTTTTTCATGCACTGCCTCACTTGGCCCTCAGAGCAATTCCGTGACATGCCAAAAGGTTAAGTAACTGGCCAGTAGTACATGGAACTAACTGTTGATGTTTGTAGTGAGCTGGATGGTGGCCCCTGAAAGATATGTTGGCGTCCTCATCCCCAGAACTTGCGAATGTGACCTTATGTGGAAAAAGAATCTTTTCAGATATAATCAAGTTAAGGATCTCGAGATGAGATTACCCTGGAATATGTAGATGAACCTTAAATACAATCACAAGTGTCCTTGTAAGAAACATATAGACACAAACGAAAAGAAGGCCATACAAAGACAGAGGCAGAGGTAGGAGAGGTGTAGCCACAAGCCAAGGAACATCTGGAGCCACCAGAAGATGGAAGAGATAAGGAAGAATCCTCCCCGAGGGATTTCAGAGGGAACATGGTCTTGCTGACACCTTGATCATGGACTTGTAACATCCAGAATGGTGAGAAGATAATTTTCTGTTGTTTTAAGCGCCTCCCCACCCCCACACCCAGTTTGTGGCAATTTGTTACAGCAGCCACAGGAAACTCATACAGTGTTGAGATGGGACCACGGCAGGTTGGATTCCAAGTCTGCCCCCTCAGCTGTGATGTCTGGTGGGCTTGTGGCTGAATCTCTCTGTGTTTGTTTCCTCACCTGTAAGTGGGGACAGTGCTTGTGCTATTGTGAGGAATAAGTGACATGATGTATATCATAGGTAGAGAACAGGGCTCACCAGATATTGGCTCTTGTTGTTCCTAGCATTGTCGTTTTTATGAGGTCACCCTAGGAATGGCTATTTGTGTGCAAACCTCAGTCAGGGACAGACTCTGCCTATGGCCAATGCTGGTCCCTTAGGGTATGCTTGGGAATCTTTGGCTAGATAAGTCACTGTTCTGGATATTTGGTAGTTGAATAAATACCCTTGGGACATAAGTCTGTCTGCTGGTATTTTGTTTTGTGGTTACTTATGAATTGGCTATCTTCATGCTTTCTGTGCATCTCCCTTTGTTTTATTTTTCTTACTAACAATACTTATTGTTAACTTACCTTTTTATACTTATTATTAACTTAGAGTAAACCATACTTCAACCTCCCAAGAGCACTCCCAAGTCTGGTGATTCATATGGAGGACTCATAGGACTCAGGATATAGTTGGACCCATGGCTAAGACTTACAGAGTGAAAAGGCACAAAGAAAATCAGCAAGGGAAAAAAAGCGCATGGGGAAAAGTCTGGAGGAAAACAGACATAAGCTTCTAAGAAGCTCCCAGTGGAGTCACACATGATGTGCTTGATTCCCCCAACAATGAGTTTTGACAACATGGCCCTTTGCAAGCTTGTCTACTCTGGAAGATTGTTAGAGAACCAGTGTCCCTGGGTTTCATTGGGGGCTGGTCATGTAGGGACCTTCTGCCTAGCATGTACCCAAATTCCAGACTCCCAGAAAAAAAAAAACACAGATATTGAGCGTGAACCACATTGTTCGTACAAATCGTTTAGGTACAGTAGGCACCTCTGTAAGTTTTGGAATGGGGGGCGGGGGGAGACCTGAGATCCAAGTTCCCACATGCCAACAAAGGGCCAACCTTGCAAGCAGAGCTTTCTGAGAGCAGTGGTCTCAAGCCTGCCGTGTTTGTTTTCCGCACAGCGTGCAGTAAAAGTTCATCGTTTCTAGGCATTATGTTATTTAATATCTTACAGGATGGAGGGCATTATTATTCATAATTTAGAGATGAAGCACCTGAGGTTTCAGGAGTTTAAGGACCTCACCCCAAATCATCACTAGTAGATCGGAGCACAGGCACATTGGAAGGTAACCACTGTGCAACAAGCCATTCACTTTACAGAAAGGGGCATTAGGGAGGAGAGAAGTTGTTCTGAGTGACTCTAACAGAGAGCATGTAGGCTTAGTTATGCCATAGCAATCCCCATATCTCAATGACTTGTAAGAACTCGTTTTAGTTTCTACTCAAGCCTCAAGTCTATTGCCATTCTGCCTGGGATGTCGTTCTGTATTGTCCTCACTCTGGGACCCAGCTATTGGAGCAGCCGCTGCTGCCAGTCATTGGGATAGGAGGAAAGGCCAGGTACAGACTGTGCTCTGGCTCTTAAAACTTCCATCCTGAAGTGTGATGTGTGTCACGTTCATTGGCCAACACCAGCCACATGGTCTCACCTCGCTTCTTGAGGGGGTGGGGAAGTGCGATCCTAATAGGAATATTCATTGAACAGCACCAAGGACTGCACAGTAGCCAGAAAACATCAGCTTCTGGTTATTGCACCTTCCTTTCCTCGGAACCCTCTGCTGAGCTCCCATGCCCTCTCCTGATGTAGGTACTACTGGAAATCTGGTCCCAGTGACCCTAGAGGGTGTCTCTAGAGCCTACTGGCAATGTCATGTGTCTGCTTACTTTGCCCATAGACAGCAGACCCCATGCTAGAATTTATAATGATTAGTATCTTTGGGGCTTCTCCTTTACTAAGCCTCTGCCTCACCCCTTTCCTTTGCCAGCAAGCCCAAACCATCTGAAGACTGGAGCTGGAAAGAAACCTCCGGGCTCGATCAGGATTTTTGAATCCCTGCCAAATGTTGCCTAGACATCTAAAGCCCTGGGTTCCTTAAAAAAGAATTCCAGGGGTATATTTATTAGCAAGCATGAATTTCGACAGATTTTCATGTTCCTCTCTCTTGGCAGGAAATGCAGGGATCTCCTGCCAGTTTCTGACAGCCTTGTCGCTAGGTGTTAAGTGAAAAACATCATCAGCCTGGTCTATTGATAGGTTCAAGTGACAGTGTATGTTGCCAATCTCAGCCAAGAATCACTTCTGACAATTTTCCTCTCCATCGCTGTGCTTGGGTGGGAACATCCCATCACCCCCCCCCCCCCCCCACCTTCCTCAGGACTTTACACTGTAACCATATTAAGGCTGCATATGTCTGCATGGCTGTAAGCAGTAGGTTTGTGGAGGAATTAAGCGGGGCATATGGCTTCCGGCGGGTTGCCTGGATCGCCCAAGTGTCACCCCGCCCTGTGCCAAGCAGTGCTGTTGAAGCTGCTGTGCCTGGTGCTCTCGAAAAGAGTTTCGGCCAAACTTGTTGATTAGTGCTCACTGAGGCTGCCAAAAGTGCTCTGCCTGCTTGGTGAGGCTGGCCCCTCTCGTGGACAGACCTTTCCCTGCCCTCTCCCACTGCCTCGGGATGGCAGTCACTGCTGGTCTTCCGGAGACACCCCCTTCCCCTTGCAACTCTGCTCCCTCTTGCTCCCTCCAATCCATTCTCCACCAAGAAGTCATAATGATGTTTTCAGAATACAAAGCTGATCATGGCCACAATTATAAGAGTAGTAGCAGCAGCAGTAATAGTAATAATAGTAATAATGGTAATAAAACTTCTCGAGATTCTCATTGATGCTAACTGAAAATACTAAAATTCTTTTTTTTAAAAAATGTTTTTGAAGTTTATTCATTTTTGAGAAGGACAGAGTGTGAGAGGGTGAGGGGCAGAGAGAGGGAGACACAGACTCTGAAGCAGGCTCCAGGCTCCGAGCTGTCAGCACAGAGCCTGACGCGGGGCTGGAACTCATGAACTGTGAGGTCATGACCTGAGCTGAAGTCGGACGCTCAACCGACTGAGCCACCTAGGCACCCCAAAACCAAAAGTCTTAACATGGCCTCCAGGGTCCTGCCTGCTCCCTGCCCTCCTTTCCTGCCCCATCTACAGTGAAGCTTCTGTGTGCTCTCCATACTCAGGCCACACCAGCCTTCTTTAGGTTCCAGTAAGGACCATGCCTGTGTCTTTTCTTTTTTTTTTTTAATTTTTTTTTAATGTTTTTTATTTATTTTTGAGACAGAGAGAGACAGAGCATGAACGGGGGAGGGGCAGAGAGAGAGGGAGACACAGAATCGGAAGCAGGCTCCAGGCTCTGAGCCATCAGCCCAGAGCCCAACGCGGGGCTCGAACTCACGGACCGCGAGATCGTGACCTGAGCCGAAGCCGGACGCCCAACCGACTGAGCCACCCAGGGGCCCCATGCCTGTGTCTTTTAAGGGGCCTTGCACATGCCTATTCCTTTACCCCCACCCAGTCTCTTCCTCCTGGTTCAGTGGCTCCCAACCTTGGCTGCACATTAGAATTGCCTGGGGTGCCGGGAGAGGGTTTCTTAAAATAGCAATGCTTGGGACCACAACCAAAGACACGAATTTTTCTTGGTCTGGAGAGAAGCCTGGTAATCAGCATTGTAAGATGCCACAGGTGATTCTAATATGCCCCCAAGATGCCATAGGTGATTCTAATATGCCCCCAACCCTGGCTTGGTTAATTGCTGTGCAGCCATTGGGGTCTCTGCTCCGTGGTTCTTTCTTCAAGGAAGCCTTCCCTGATATCCCTGATTAGGTCAGAATATTCCTGTTTTACACTACTGAAGAATGATTTACCTACCCTCCTTCAGGGTACTTAAGAGTCTGAATTTTACACTTATTTGTGGGATAATTGGATTAATATCTCTCTCGGTGGACTTTAAGCTTCATGTGGGTTATGGTTATCTATTATTTTGCTCACTATTGTAAATCCAGTGCTGTCAATAGTGACTAATGCCTGATAGGAGGTTGATAAATAATGGTAAAATAAATGAATGAATTTTAGGGCACTTCCAAAATCTTTAGGGTGTCCCAAGTAATCCTATTTAGGTTTTAGGACTATCAAGTAGGTGTTTGATATTGCTTCTGGCCAGGGACTTCTGTGGTTAGTTGTGAGAATCCCAACCAGTCTTTTTAGTGACCAAGAACAGTAACAGGGATAGGGTGGCTCGGAAAGTGTGAAGTGATATGGAGTACAAGTGAGTGGGCTGGTATGATGGTCAGATCCTATAGGGCAGAGGTAGAGGTGAAGCAGGTACACATGGCAGGAATGTTCTGGCTGTAAAGACATGCCTTTCCATGAACAGCCCATGAAGCAGGTGTCTAGTAAATTCAATATTCTTACCCACAACAGTATGCTTGTACTATCTCTGGAAAGGAAACAGGCATTCAAACTGGACAGATGAGAACAAATGTGGTTTAGGAGGAATCAACACTTAAAGATGGGTGAGGATATATTAAGAGAATGTGGAGAATCTTTGGATGAATTCAGAGGTCACAGTTCACACGAATCACATGCCAGAGGAGACAATTTTCAGCTGAAACTGTGTTACTGTAGTATGTGATCTTTGGGACATAACAAGGGGTAGGAGAGCAGCTAGATATCTGTAGAGGAAAAGTCTTTTGATTTTCCAAAAAGGGAAACATGGTAGAATCTTGACATTGCAATTAAGACCTTGCAGAAGAGATCTGGAAAAAATTACAGAAGGATTTAAGTGCAGGTTATGATCATCAGAAAAGAAAGCATTAAGCACCAGACTAGCATAGGTTTGCTGAGACCCAGTCTTGTTGAAGTGACATTAATTCAGCTTATGGTAAGGTTATTAGATGGAAAGATCATGTTGAAAATATATATGTGTCATATTTTGATTTCAGTGAGGCATTAGGTAAATGTTTCCTCTGACATCTTTTTTCAGGTAAGGTAGAAATTAGTTGAATTTGTAATTGACTAAACTACTGTACCAAAGAGTACCTCACTGTGGAAGGAGACATCCTAGCATTGCACTGACTTCTAAATTTGTTCCTGTATCTTCCTCTCTCCCTTCTCTCTCTACAGATTTCCCTTGCACATTCTCTCCCCAGTACCTTCTCTCTGTGTGTGACTGATTCTCAGCTCTGTGTCTCTGAACCATTTTTCTCCAAAGCTACCGAACCAACCTTCCCAGCTGGAAATCCTGTTTATTTCAAACTTATTAGCCAAAATGGAACTCATTATCTCTCTTACTCCTCACTCCAAATTTCAGTCCTATATTTTATTTATTAGTAACTGTGAAATGAAGAATTTGCTCTGCAATCAGGCATTGGGATCTTTCTTATCTTTGGGCCGTAGCTTCTTTTAGTTTTTATTTTTGTTTCCAAGTAGAACGAGGAGAGGTTAGACACCATCATTGTCATCACCACCCCTGTCACCATCACCACTAACATCACCCTTACCTCCACTACCACCACGTCCCCCACCACCTCGACCACCTCCACCTCCAACACCATCATCACCTCCACACCACCATCACCACTGCTGCCATCACTGACTTCAACACCATCACCACTGACAACATTGAAACAGGTTTTTTCATACCTAGAGAACACACAGATTAAATGGAGACATAACACATTACCAATGTTTTCTGCGATGGAATCCCCACAACCTAATAAGGTAGGGACTACCCTTATTACCACTTCACATTTGAGAAAGTCTTGTCACAGAGAAGTTACGTCTCCAGCCTGAGATCATACAGCTAACAAATTCAGAGCCAGGATTCATATCATCTTCAGACAGTTTACCTGCAGAGCCCTTATTCTTAACCATCCCTCCCCACAGAAACAACTCATAGATGAAACTTTACTAATTCCCCAAAGGATTTTTAAATTTTGTGGCTCTAAATACATTGTGTCACCATTGGTTGTGTAATTCATTGTTTCTGTGACTAGACTTTGAGCTTTTTTTTTCTCAGTGTTTATTTATTTTTGATTGACAGCAACAGAGCATGAGCAAGGGAGGGGCAGGGAGAGGGGAGGGGCAGAGAGAGAGGGAAGCAAGGAATCCAAAGCAGGCTCCATGCTCTGAGCCATCAGCACAGAGCCTTACATGGGGCTCAAACTCATGAACTATGAAATCATCACCTGAGATGAAGTGGGACGTTTAACCGACTGAGTCACCCAGGCGCCCCCAGACTTTGAGCTTTTTAAGGGCAGGGATTTTCCCCTTATTTATCTTTCTACCTTTGGGGCCTAGCACTGTGTTTAGTTAGCATAGAAGTGGATGCTGGCAAGAGTATTTCTTTATTGTTAAGTGGTTTGGATTTTATCAGGGTTCTTTCGCAGGGTTCTTTTGCAACAGAATTGCCTGGGAAATTTAGAACTTGTTTTAAACGTATTTTAAGGCTTCATGCAGACCACCTGAATCAGTCTCTGGGCGTGGGGTCAGGTAATCTGTATTTTAAATACATTCTCCAGTGATCTTTATATTCTCTTCTTTGAAACCCATTATGGCCTCTTCTAGGGCTGAGATTCTGTGATGCTGATTTTTCATTTTGTTCACACAGGACAGCAAAAGATGCCATGGAAAAAAAAGGTTCTGGGAATATATTTCTAAGAGCATTTGATTTCCGGGATTCTATATTCAGCTGTATTGTTTTTGTTGTAAGTTTCCTCAAATCTTTTGTGGAAAGAGCCAAGGTATATAAATCAATGTGAATTAATAAAATTAAGCTGTACTGTTTCCCTAAGTCATCAGACAATAGAAACTTCAATAACACTGCTGCCCTGGTGGCTGCTAAAACTCTGACCCCCGTTGACCAGAAGGCATTTCTAGCAGAGGCAAGATGGCATGGCAGGGATGGGAGTTTTTTTAAGTACCAGGGGTCAAGCCATGTAAAGTGAATTACTTCCCTACTTTGTGTTGTCTTCCTGGAATCTTCAGATGTGAGATTGGCCTCATAGAAAAATCCAGAAGTCAGAAAAAAAAGCAGAAGTCAGCAGGCCTGAGCTTACATTTTGTTTGGTCAAGTTGGTTACCTTTTCTGAGTTCATCTCCATATCAGAGAAATGGTTGAAAAGGCCTCTTTGGGATTTTTAAGGACTGAGAACAAGGAAAGACCCTGTCCCATTCTTGGCACATAGTTGGGACTTGTACCGTGGGTATTGTTCTTCTTCCTCCTTTTATATTATTTAAAAATTATGATCATCATAATTCTAATTATTTTGACTCCTTTCCCCCAGTAGGAGGGATGAAATAATTGAATCTTTATTACTGATGCTCTTGGAACCTGACAGGCAGCATGATGACCAGTTAAGACTTGTGTTAGTTTCTAGAGTTAACAGTCCATCTCCCAGAACTGTCCTCAAGGAAGCTCCAACAATGCATTGTCTATATGATATATAACCTGTATTTTTAGCCATAGTCTTTGAAATACACCTGTGAGGTAGATTGCAAAAATGACCACAATATATCCCTTGTGATATGACTTTGTGATTCTTTCCATCAAGAAGTGATATCAGGAATTTCCCATCTGTGGGAATTCTGGGAATTTGGGCTGGACTGTGACTTGCTTTGGCCTATATAGTGTTGTGGGAGTGATAGCATGCCAGTTGCAAGCCTGGGCCTTGCACTCTTGAAAACTTGTCATGGCCCCGTGGCGAGAAGGATGGCCAGCATGGCCAAATAGATAAGAGATGTGTGGCTCAGTCACCTCTGAAATCCTTCCAATGGCTAGTGAACTACCAGATACGTGAGTGAGGCCATCCCCAGGCCTGTTGGTCACCAGACAAGCTGCCAGCTCGCTACAGACTCGGTTCCCTTCTCTGACTTCTTTTAAAAAAAAACAGTTTTTTTTTTAATGTTTATTTATTTGTGACAGAGAGAGAGAGACACAGCATGAGCGGGGGAGGGGCAGAGAGGGAGGGAGACACAGAATCCGAAGCAGGCTCCAAGCTCTGAGCTGTCAGCACAGAGCCCGACTCAGGGCTTGAACTCACAGACCATGAGATCATGACCTGAGCCAAAGTCAGACACTCAACCGACTGAGCTACCCAGATGCCCCCCTTCTCTGACTTCTTGATGCTATATGGAAATCTGAATCATGGATGAGTTATGTTAATCCCATGATCTTACCATTTTGCAGTCATTTACCTGTAATGCAGATATGCACATGCTGGGAACATACATGGTTAAGAGGCCCATAGGTTCTGCTTTTAGTCTCAGACACTGTGAGCTAACATCAGTTTTTCACTACTTGTTCATTCTTCAGGTTTCTACTATGTATTAACCAAAGTATTGGGTGCCACATTACCTCTAAAACCATTTCCTCCATGAGTTGTTAAATTGGATCTTGTTGACTTGCTTTTGCATCATGACCCTCTTAGCTGACAGGGTAGGGTGTTAGGATAAAGTATTGCTTAATTCCAGGCAGGTTTCTAACTTGCCTGAAGATTGTGATACAAACTCTGGGAAAAGACATCCTAAAAAATACAAGAGAGGGAGGCACCAGCTCATGGTCTCATCATATCCCACTCACAGTGGCTTCTCTGAGTGTTTATCCTGCCTGACCTGTTCAAGAGGAATCTTTCAGGCAGATTAAATCATGCCTGATGAACTTCTGAATCTGAAACCCAGTACAAAACATCTCTCTAGTCATTCAGCTCTGAGCTAGTTCTGTGGACACATGTGTTAGGCTACTTATCTCATGAGTAACTGCACCATGAAGCTACACCCTATTACAACCTGTCCCACAGTAGCTGGGATCACAACCCAGAAAGGGTATCTGAGATGTTTCATACGTTATCCACAAGAAACTTTTGTGGCACTTATCTTTTCTGCCATTTGTGGTTGGCAATAGCCAGGCCAAAACGACTTGGATTGACTACCAGGTAAATAATGGGGTGGACGCTTCTAGAAGCTTAGGTGCTCTTTTATATTTTACTGCACTGTAAATCAGGAGGCAGACGAAGACCGCATCTTATTGGAGGATTTAGTGCACCTTGGAGCACCAGCCTTGAGTCAGCCTGAGTGCTGATGGGCAGGGCATGAGGATTGTCCAATACAGCAAGGGCAGGTTAAATAAGCACGGTTTTGTTTAAGATCTTTCTCTCATGGGAACAACTGTGTGCAAAACTCTCCCTTTAAAATTTATTCAAAAAAGACCCATTCATGCTCTCATACCCTCTTGACTGAATAGTTGCAAAGGATTTTTAACAGGTCTCTGATTCTTTTTTTTAAAAAGTTAATGTATTTATTTTGAGAGAGAGAGCAGGTGCAAGCAGGGAAGGGGCAGAGAGAGAGAGAGAGAGAGAGAGAGAGGATCCCAAGTAGGACTCGAACTCATGAACTGCAAGATCATGACCTGAGCTGAGATCAAGAACTGGACGCTTAATCTACTGAGCCACCCAGGCACCCCAGCAGGTCTCTGATTTTATTCCCACCCTGCACTGCCTTCAATCTATTCTCTACATAGCTTCTGGAGACTTAGATCAGAAAATATTGCCCCCTGCTCCAAAACTTCCAATGTCAGAATAAATATAAACTCCTTATGAGACCCTACATGACCTGGCTCCTATTTCTCCTTTTGACCGTATTTTCTCAGCTTCCCATCAGCCCCTGTGTTGTAACCACCTGGTATTCTTACTGGTCTTTCAACCTGCCAAGCTGCAGCGCCTTTGCACTGCTTGCTGTGCCCTGTGTCTGGGATACTCTTTTCCTCAGCCTTTAGTGTGGCATGTCTCCACACTTCTTTCAGATCTTGGGTAGTGTGTCTTCTCTTCAGAGACCTCTTTAGTCTTCATTATATCCAAAATAACTCTTGCCTTCCTACTATTGTCCTCATATAAATCCTTTCCTCCCCATAGTACTCATCACTGCTTGGAATCCTATTACATTATTTTCTGTTTCCTTGTATATCGCCTATCTCCCCCATTCAAACATAAACTCCATGAAATCAGGGGCTCCACCTGTCTTGTCTGCTACTGCAGCTACAGCATCTTGAATATGGCCAAGCTCATAGTAGGCCCTCAGTTAAGGAATGGATCAGTGAATCAATTCTGTTAGCACTGTAGTGAAATATGGAGATAGGTTTAATTCATTTACAGGGTGTTATGAAAACTTGTTGAGTAAAGGTCAAACCTGTGTTGAATCTGAAAGGAAAATTCACTCATTCATTCATTCACTCACTCACTGATTTAACAACTATGTGTCAAGGCCCTTCTATGTGTTGGCACTGAGGTTACAGAATCAGGAGAGACAAGTCCTTGTGCTTTTGGAGATTATATCTTAGCTACTCTTGATTAAACAAAAACAATGTGCCATGAGCTTTGCCAAGTACTTTCTATATAATAGCATGATGTATGTGGTGGGGGTCAGTGGGGTGGAGAAAGCAGCCCAGGCAGAAGGAAAAGCATGAGTGTATTAGTTCTCTAGGGCTGCCAGAACAAACTACTACAAATGTAATGACTTAGAACAGTAGAAATGTATTCTCTCACAGATCTGGAGACTGACTAGAAGTCCAAAGTCAAGGTGTCGGCAGGGCCATCCTTCCTCCTGAGACTCTAGGGCAGAATTCTCCTGCCAGCTTCCACCTTCTGGTGGATCTTGATATTCCTTGGCTGGTGGTAACATCACTCCAATCTCTGTGTCTAGCCTTTCCCCCTGTGTCTTTCCTTTGTGTGTGTCTCTCTTTTCTTCAATGAAGACACTAGTCATTGAATTTAGGGCCCACCTTAAACCCAACATGATCTCATCTAGAGATTCTTAATGAATCTGTGAAGATACTGTTTCCAAACAGGATCACATTCACAGGTCCTGGGGGTTAGGACTTGGGCATACCTTTTGAGGGAACACTATTCACCCCACTGTAGTGAGTAGACACCTTGAGTATAGAAAGAACATCATGGAGTACATGGGATGCTGAATCCAGTGACCTGGGAGGACAGGGTGATGGGTTACCAGGGCTCCCTGGGGAAGCTCATTAACTAATGGGCAAGCAGTCATGTGGTGCGCTGCACTCAGAGGCTGCACACTTGGGTTGGTGCTCTGCTGTCTCTGTCCTGAAGTCGCAGGAGGCCATGCTTTCCATTCCAGAACTTGCTTTGAACACAGAAGGAGTGCAGAGGTGTTCTAAGGAACATGAGTGACCAAGGAGCCCTGTCACATCCTTTCTTTCTGACTCATGTTACTTCCCTATATCAGGCAACCACTACACTGAAAATGATGGTATAGAAAGGAGAGGAAAGGCTTGTGCAACCCATAGTTCTTTCTCCTTCCAGTCCCTGAGTATTCACAGTAAGCCAGAGGCAGAGTGTTGGTAGAAAGTGTGCTTATCGTGAAGTGAAATAAAACCAGTTGAGTTGGTTTGGTGCAATGTTTCCACAGTTATGGTGAGAATGAAATTGAAATGAAATTCCATGCACAAGCTATGGAATACGAATTGTATAATTTTTGCAAATCTACATATGAGTTTAAACGCTCCCACATTTGGCACCGCACAATACAAAGATGAATGGTAAAATTCATGCTAATAATTTAAAATTTTAATTTTTCTTTACTTAGAATGATGTTAAATAGCATATAAAAAGCACCACGACAAATTGAGAGAAAGATCATGGAAGAAAGGAAAGAGCTTTATATTTTAGTGCCATTAGCAACCTGGTTTTCTGCTTTTTGAGCAAGAGGCCCACCTTTCATTTCATTTTGCACTGGGTCCTGCAAATTATGTGTCTGGCCCTGCAATGACAATTGTTGGGCAGAACCCTACAAGTCCCCGAAGTCTATTGCCTCTGGAGCCCTCGCTCTGCTAGGCTGTGACTGTTCTGTCTCCAGCTTCACTGAAGATCAGTGCTTGCTTCCTGTTTTCTTTCCTGCTCCTGTCTCTGCTGTTCTGATGATTTTAAAAATATTTTTTTAACGTTTATTTATTTTTGAGACAGAGAGAGGCAGAGCATGAACGGGGGAGGGTCAGAGAGAGAGGGAGACACAGAATTGGAAGCAGGCTCCAGGCTCTGGGCCATCATCAGCCCAGAGCCCGACGCGGGGCTCGAACTCACAGACCGTGAGATCGTGACCTGAGCTGAAGTTGGACGCTTAACCGACTGAGCCACCCAGGTGCCCCAATGTTCTGATGATTTTAAAGAAGGTTCTGCTCTTCCCCCACTTCTGTCCTGTTCCCTTCCCCCACACTTCTCCCAACACCTCTGGCATTTCAGGAATACAAGCAAACCATCAAGAAACTCCCTGCAATGGCTGGCCTCTGGTGTCCTGCAGTGAGTGTTACCTTTGTACAACCACAGGCAGAGACTGCCACCTCTCAGCAGGATGCATTTTCTCCAAATTTGAGGGGAAGTTGTCAAAATAGCTCTCAGCCTCCAGAACCTCTCCGTCGGTAGGGCAGCAGTGGGCAATCTCACCCTCGCTTTCTGAAAAGAGGATTGTTTCTTCAGCCAAGCCAACTGATGAGAACGGCACACAGTGCCCACCGGAGAGCTGGCTGTGACCCCAGCTAGGTCTGTAACTATTGTTCGTCATCCCACCAGACAGGCTCTTCCCTCCCCAGCTCTTCAAACGCTGAAAGCTCTGGGCAGCAATTTCAGCATGATTGAGAAATTGTGAAGGGTGGGCTGTTCTTTTCTGAGTGCAGATGAAGGGGGGTGGGGTGGGGGAGTCAGGTGTAGACACGTGTGCTTGGAAAGGAGCGTTCTCGGACCAGGGCACACTTCCATTCCATGGGGTGAGGGGAAGCAGTGGCTACACTGGACAGCCTCCCAGGCCTTCCCCCTGATAGAGATGTGTGACGACTCAAAACGCTGCTCAGGACTCAGTGAATCGGTGGCGTTTTCTGGCTTTTGTTCTTGTTCCCATTGACTGGTTCCAGTTTGGGTCTTTGCCAAGCCCTGGCTGGGAATCGAGCTTTCAGTGCTATTGTATTGGCAAGCACAGCTTTTACTAGTTAAATAGTATGTGGAAGAGAAGACTAATATTTGTGGAACACAACTTCATCCCGACTGCAGGGCCTTCCTGGGTGCTGCATAAATGCTGAATCGACGCAGGACTGGCTGAACTTGCCCTGTGATCCTGTGTCAGGCCCTGTGTGGCTCACCTCAGTTCATTCTCAGGGGGCAACCATGTCATGTGGGGATTATGACCCCTGTTTTGTAGCAGGAAACTGAGGCCTACCGAGAGAAGGCAGTTAATTCACAATCATGTAATGAGAGAAAGCAGAGTTGAAGTGTCCACCCAGGCCTTTGCCCTTCTTATCATGAGTTCTTTCAACTGTGCTCCATTGTCAGATCCCAAATAGCAGATCTTTTTTCCTTCTTTCCCCCCTCTCTCCCTCCTTTCTTGCCTCTTGACTTCCTTTCTGCCACCTTCTCTCTTCCTTTCATCCCTCCATCCATTCAGCCATATATCTGCCCTTCTTTCCTTCCTTCCTTCCTTCCTTCCTTCATCATGCACTTTTCCAAAAAAGACGCTGAAGGGGCGCCTGGGTGCCTCAGTCGGTTAAGCTCCTGACTCTTGATTTCAGCTCAGATCATGATCTCATGGTTCATGAGTTTGAGCTCTGCATCAGGCTCTGTGGTGACAGAGTGGAACCTGCTTGGGATTCTCTCTCTCCCTCTCTCTACCCCTCCCCCATGTTCTCTCTCTCTCTCTCTCAAAATAAGCTTAAAAACAACAACAACAACAACAACAAAGAAGCTGAAGTACCGATTTCTCATTCTACAACTTAGGGACCTTCTGAATCTAGTCCTGGTGAGAATTATCCTTTGCTTCAAAATCTCTATAACATATCCAGACCGATTTCCTTGTTGCTTCCTGAATAGTCTTACTCCTCCCTCCTTCCCCCATCATATTCTTTCTTGGCCATCACCACACCCATCTTCTGGTATTCTAGCTCACGGTGATTTGTCATTCCTGTCACAAATGGAGGCTGACATTTGTAGAACACTTGCTTTGTACCAGTTACTGTGATAAGCCCATCACTCATATTTACTTAAAGTTTCCCCAATCTGAGGAGAAGGGTGCAACTGTTGTGTGTGTATTACTGAAGGAGGGAAGTGAGGTCTGGTGTGTTGTTGGGGGGAGTAACCTACTGAAGGAACATGGGTGGTGAGGTGGTTGTGTGACTTTTCATTGATCATGTCTTCTGTTGCTACATTTCTTGAGATAGTGCTTTTGAGACAGCCAACTGTTTCACGTGGATATGTCTTATTTCTGAAGAAGATGATGTGTGTTTTGAGGATAGGCATTACATCTTATAATTCTGCATGTGTTTCCCAGAGTTAAAAGTGTATTTGCTGAGCACACAGTGCCCCCTAACATGATATAAAACACCCAGAAGTCCACGTGCCTCATTAAGCTACTGGAAAATGTCATTTGGATACTTAGATAACAAATGGAAACATTTTGAATTATAGGAATGTGGAACTAGAAGAGAGATTTTGGAAAACAACAAACAAACAAAAAAACAGCACAGGTGTCTCAGCTGAGGTAAAGCTAGCTTTTGTAACACACAACACAACTTCAGATTGGACGGTGCCAAATATGCAGTTAGTATTTATTTTTGGCCCTTGTCAGTGAGCCTTCCTGGCTGGCAGATGGCTCTCCTCCAAGAGGTGACCTGGGGCTCCAGGCTTCTTTTATCTTGTGGCTCCACTATTTTCCACAGGAGTTCTTGAAGATTATGGTGTTTGTCTACATCAATCCACAGAGGGGAGAAAGGAGGATGGAAACTTCCACGTGGGCGCTGTTGGACAGGCCAGCCCCGGACACGGTGCCCATCATGGCCACACGCATCCCATGGCTGGGACTCCCATATGGCACGGCTCCCTCCGAGAGGGTGGGGAAGGTGGAATGTGTTTTCATGAACCAGCGACGAGGTTTGCTGATCTTTTTGCAACCGTCTCTGTGTCAGGTCTGGCTAATACATGTGTTCTGCTAACTCCTATGGGTTGGGACTCATTTGCAGTGAGGTGTAGAGAGGGATTCTGAGGCTGAATCAATGCTTAGAAAGAAAGGGTTTGAGAGTTCATTGGTTTTGTGTACCAGGTTTGAGGACGGGGGAAGGGCCATGCACCTGTCGCTTCTTGATGTCCCTGATTCTAGTTTGAGTTCCTCATTTTTTCTCATTAATGTATTTATCCTACATATATGGGACATTATAGCCAGGTGTTGGGGACACAGAGATGGGTAAGTCATGGGATACACCTGCGTGGAGGCTAGGTGGCTCAGGAGAGAGAATTTATGAGGAGTGTGGTCTCTGGGGCAAAGGGATGAGGACAGAGTCCTGTGGGAACACAGAGGAAGGGACCAAGGAGGAGAAGACTGTCCAGGAGTCAGAGACCTGCTCAGGGTCATACTGTGACTGTGCAGCAGGTGCAGGACAAGAACTCCAGGAGTCCTTATCTACAACATGGGAGACAGCCAGCTGCCTCCCCAGATTGGTGGGAGTAACGCACACACAGGTCACTGTAGCATCCGTCACAGTGTCAGCACTAGGCACACATGTGCTGCTGTTGCTATGCTTGGTCACGAGATTCAGTCTGTCTGCATCCAGCAAATGTGAACTGTTCAAGAGCCTCCTATGTGCTTTATTCACTTCTCAACAGACAGTTACCGTGCATAGCTACTGTGTGCCAGGCACTGTTCTGGGAACTGGGAGTAAATCAGTGCCCCAAACAGACACAAATCCCACCTTTGCTGAACTTGCACTCTGGTGTGGGGAAACAGATCATTCATGTGATACGTAAGTGAGTCACAGAGGCCGTGAGCAGGTGGTGGGTGCTAGGAAAATGGCACCTGGTAAGAAGGGTTGGGCATGACTAGCATGGGGAGTGGTGGCAATTAAATAAATTTAAAAAGGGGGGAGGGTCAGAGAAGGCTTCACCGCTAAGGTGACACTGGAGCTGATTCCTGTGTATTTGCAGGACTTGATTATGTCCTCAGAATCTCCCAAGATAGATCGAATCATCCCCATTTTGCAGATGACGGCAGTGAGGCTAGTAGAGGCAAAGCAGCCTGGCCAAGCTCAGCTGAGGGCTGGGATTCAAACCAGGCATCCGTTCAGGCTGAGAAGGAAGCAGGTGGAAGGGCGTGTGAGTCCACGGTTGGTGGCCTGGTCTGGAGTGTAGGGCTGGATCAGGCAGCGGATTCCAATGGTATCTTTCTTCCGTCCTGTCCTTAATCACACTGTGTTCCCGTGCAGTTTCTTTACTTTTGCACACCACCTCTCTAGATGCAATGAATAATATTTGGAGCTGCAAACCAGAGAGCATTTAGTGGTCACGAAGGCTTGATAAAATGTGTACATGGTTTTAAATATTCCATTGTAATGCATGGTAAGGCTCGGTTAAAAATGAGAGCATGTAAAAGCTTGCCGGGTTTGATTGATGATACACCATCAATATTGATGGCCACGAGCACATTGGGAAGTTGGGATGCTGTATTTCTGCTGTGTCCTGCTAGCATCCAAGTCTGTAGGGATGATATATCGTGTAAAAAGCCTGGGTATCACGCTGCCGTTACACTGACATTAAGTAATGATAATGGGGCTCAGCCTTAGTTTGAAGTAAAATCAGTTTTGAGTGAAACATGAGCTCACAGAGCCTGTGCTGGTGGGGAGGGGCTGTTCCCAGGGTCGTTTTTGCCCTGGGGCCTTTCATAACCATGAGGCGTTAGCCACCCCTGCATTTGGGGCTGCTCAGAGGCAGGAGACCAGGGGAAATGCTTGCCCTGCCCGGAGACATCACTCCATGAAATGTTGAAGGCAGAGACTGGAGGGATGCGTCTGCAAGCCAACCACTGACTGCTGGCAATACCAGAAGCTGGGAGAGGCAAGGGAGGATCCTTCCCTAGAGCCCGCAGAGGGGTTGGGGCTATGCCAGCACCTAATTTTAGGCTTCTGATATCCAGAGATGTGAAAGGAACAATTTCTGTTGTTTTAAACCATCCAGTTTGTGGCAATTTGTTATACTAGCCTTAGGAAACTAATAGAAACACTTTAGCTGTGTGACCTTGGGCAAGTTACGGAAACTTTGTATGCCTGTTTCTTCATCTGCAAAATGGGATGGCCATAGTTCCTGTTTCATAGGGCATTGTGAAGATTAAGTGAGGAAATCCATGTAGGGAACTCAGAACTGTGCCTGCCATATAATAAATACCCATTAAATTTTGTTATTGTTCCTGCCATTCTCTTTCCATTATTATTATTAATGTTATTATTATTTATTGAGAGAGAAACAGAGAGCTAGAGAGCAGAGGAGGGAGAGGGGAAGAGAGAGGGAATCTTTTTCTTTCCTTTTTTTTTGAAATTTATTTTATTTTGAGAGACAGAGAACACGAGCAAGGGAGGGGCAGAGAGAGAGAGAGAGAGAGTCCTAAGCAGACTCTGCACTGTCAGCCCAGAGCCCAATGTGGGGCTCAAATTCATGAACCATGAGATCATGACCTGAATCAGATGTTTAACCGACTGAACCACCCAGCCTCCCGAGAGAGAAAAATCTTAAGTAGAGCTTGTCTCGGGGCTTGATCTCACAACCGTGAGGTCATGACCTAAGCCGAAATCAAGTCGGACACTCAACCACATGAGTCATCCAGGTGCCCCTCTTTCCTTTATCATTTAGTGATTCAACCTCTGTTAGCTCATTACACATGACAGTATAATTTCTTTTTCTAAACTGCCCTCAGAGCAGTGTGGTCTAATATTATCCTCATTCTACAGATGCAGAATGGCTCAGGGAGATGATTTTATTTTCCAGGGACACACAGCTGACCTGTGGGAGATTTGGGCTTAGAACTCAGAATGCTATGAGTTCAAATGTAGAGTTCTTTCTACTAACAGTGACATCCATGTGCAAAGCAAGCACTGTACTAAGACTTAACATGCATTCTTTATAAATTTTTACAGTAATCCTATCAGGTAGGTTTCGTTATTATCCCATTTGACAGATAAAAGGACAGAGACTCAGAGGGATTTAGGAGGTGTCCCCAAATCACATGGGTAACAAGTTTTGTTACCTGTGAGAGGCCAAATTATGGACCCACAGATAGCCAGGGCCTAATCCCTGGAATCTGAGAATGTTAATTTATATGGCAAAAGGGACTTTGCAGATGTGATTAAGGATCTTGAGCTGGGAAGGTTTCCTTGGGTCTCTGGAAGGGGACCGTAAATATAATCAATAGTGTCTTAAAAATTTTTTTTAATGTTTATTTATTTTTGAGAGAGAGAGAGCGCACACGCGTGTGTGCATGGTGGGAGGGGCAGAGAAAGAAGGAGATACAGAATCTGAAGTAGGTTCCAGGTTCTGAGCTGTTAGCACAGAGCTGGACGTGGGGTTCAAACTCACAAACTGTGAGATCACGACCTGAGCCAAAGTCGCAGGCTTAACCTACTGAGCCACCCAGGCACCCCATTAGTGTCTTTTTTTTTTTTTTTTCAAACAATTTTTTTTTTTTTAACGTTTATTTATTTTTGAGACAGAGAGAGACAGAGCATGAACAGGGGAGGGTCAGAGAGAGGGATCACAGAATCCGAAACAGGCTCCAGGCTCTGAGCTGTCAGCACAGAGCGCGACGTGGGGCTTGAACTCACGGACCGCGAGATCATGACCCGAGCCGAAGTCAGCCGCTTAACCGACTGCGCCACCCAGGCGCCCCTCCATTAGTGTCTTTAGAAGAGGGAGATTTGACTGCAGGAGAGAAATGGTGTGATGACAACAGAGGCAGCGAGATTTGAAGTTGTGTGCTGTTGGCTTTGAAGATAGAGCAAGAGACTCTGAGCTGAGAAATGCAAGGAGGCAGCTCTCAAAGCTGCACACTGCAAGGAAATGAAGTTTCTTTAGACCCTCTGTAAGGATTGTGGCCCAACACCTTTGTTTTGGCCCGGCGGGACTTATTTTGGATTTCTGGCCCCCAGAACTGTAGGAGATAGCTGTGTTCTTTTGAGCCACTAGGTTTACTGTAATTTGTTACAGCAACAAGGCGAAATGCATACCTTATGTACCTTTCTGACTGTAGAGCTGTTTGTTAACTTCTACACCTCCATTCAACATTGGTCCTCAGTAAACTCCTGGCTTTGATGTGTCTGCATTAGTGGCCACTGGAATTGACAGCTGGCATGTAGATTTCAGGCGGGGACCACCTGGGCTGCTCCTTCAGTGTCACTACAAGTGACAGTCTGAGGGGTTAGTGTTTTTCGCTACTGGTGGCAGAGCCCACAGAGGGGTCTGCATCCTCTAAGCACCATTAATGGATCTGGCTGCTGGTCCCAAATTTTTCTTCTTCCTCCCCAGGAAGCCATGGCCCTCACCAGCAGCCTCTGTCTTAAACCAGACTAGTATTGTAACCAGATGGGGTACTAAAGAAGTTCAGGTTTAGAGCTATGGACCAGGTGACCCTCAATGTTGGTTTCTAGCTCCTACCTTGTTTCTTGGGAAGGTAGCGTGATGCAATAGAAGGGACTTGATCTTCAGAGTTGGACCTGGGATCAAATCCCTGCCCTGCTGTTGATTGCCTGGTGGCCTGGGGGAAGTCATTTAATACCTCTATGCCTTCACTTCCTCAGCTGCAAGATAAGAATAACCAGCCTACCATGTGAGATTTTAAGAAACACAAAGAGAGAGGGGCATTTGGCACATGATTAATTGCGGGAAGGTAGTGCCTTCCTCTTCTCTATATTTACTTTGTCTCCTGTTATGGAACCTGGGGACCTATCTTTGACCTTCTGGGTTGCAGCCCTGACTCCTGACTCTACTCCTTAATTGGGTTTTTCCTAGATAGGTAGCCTGCCTTGCTTGGTCTGGAACTCACATTCAGGTCATGAGCAGACCCCTTGCTTGCTGACATCAGCAATGCATGGTTCTGCTTTCTCTACCTTTTGTGGCTGTTGGGGTCCTTTCTGGAATTCTCCTCTGCCCATCCGCCCAGAGCCTCTCCTACGTATTAATTGGGAATTTTTAGCAGCAAGAAACAAAAGCTCTAACTCGGCTAGTTTGAAAAGTAGATAAGATTTCTTATTTTCCATAATTAGAAATCCTGGATGTGTGAAAAACCCAGGTTTTTTCCTATCATTTTTCTCTGACAATCTTTGCATAATGACTTACCTTTCAGCCTTGCCTTTCCCTTGGTAGCAAAATGATCCAAGTACCACATCCAAATACGAATGTCCTGCGGAAGAGAGGCCTGCTCTCCCTTCCTTTCCTCCTTCCTTCCCTCCTTTTCTTTCCTTCTTTCCTGCCTTTATTTCTCCCTCCCTCTCTTCCTTCCCCTCCTTTCTTCCTTTCCTTCCTCTCCTTCGGTCTCTTCTTTCCTTTCTGGGTAAAAGAAAACCTTTCCCAGATGCTCTCCCAAGCCCTCCTGTCAAGTCTCATTGACCAGTGTTGTGTCACTGGCAGAGGAAATGGAACACTGTGATTGGCTTAGACCATGCATAATTTCCTTCCTGGGAGGAGAACTGGGGTCCTCGTCTCTTGAGGCACATGGCCAAGTAAAGAGGGAGCAGCTACCTGAGCAAAATTGGAGCTTTTTCAGGAAGGGTGAATGGCTGTTGGGTAGGCAGCCAACAGTGTTTGACTCATGCGATTCTTGGCATGTGCTTGGATTTCCCCCTATGCATCAGAAGTTCTGCCTAATCTCAAATTCAGAGATGGAGATCACAGCACTCACCGTAAGCGCTGACTTGAATTGACCAGTAGCGAATACGTGGAATACGATGTTGAGGATTCTGCCCACATCTGGACTCAGTGAGAAAGACAGCCATGATTGATTAACAATGTCTGCCAGGGGTGTGTGTCTGTCGGGGTAGGTACTTAGCAGGAAAAGTTTCTTCCTTTAAAAAAAATTGTTTTTAAGCCCTAGGCTTTGTCTTCCTAGACTGCTGTACTTCCCGAGGACTCCTTGTGATTCTAGTTTTTAGAAGCCGTGTTTATATATTTCACAGGCAAATGTGTTGCAGAAATTGATGGGCCATTTATAAACAGGATCTTTGTCTCTCTGACTCCTGTCAGCCCTTTCTCAGAGCTCCTGAGAAGGGGCCGCAGGTCTCTGGCTTCCTCTTCATTGAATTCAGGCAGGATTCAGTAGCAAGCTGAAAATCTAGGGAAGCTGCCCTCCGTTGTTCATGACATCAGTGCAAGGCTGGTGATGCAGAGGTGGAAGATGTGACAGGAACAGCTCAGAGTGTTCAACTTCAAAAGAGGTACCTGAAGCCCATCTTTCTTGTGCAGAGACGTCTTTCCCACTAAAGGCAAATTTGTATGCACTTGTAATTCTGCAATTCTGGGTCAGCCAAATGAGGAGTATTTTAATTTTAAAATCTTAGCCAATTATCAAGAGGGTGGCTTTCTTCTGGGTATCAACGGCACCATCTCTGTAACAGCCTTTGCTTCCCTCCTCTCTGCTTATCTTTGGAGACTAGCCGAGCCCAGCTGCCTCATAGATGCGATCTCCCCAGGCATACTAATAATGGGGATTTTTTTTTTCCAGAGCAAGTTTTCATTATTTTGGGTTTTTGTCTGTTTGTCACATGTCTGACTAATTTCTCTTTGTTTTTGAAACAAAGGGTGGCTCTAGGAAAATGGAATTTCGGTGATACATTTATGTTGTTTTTGAATTCCTCCTTCCTCTTCCCTTTCTCTCTGTATAGTAAATGAAAAGTAGGTTTTTTTTTCAGGTTATGTTTGACAAATCTCTGGACACAGTCAGATAATTTTGCATTTCTAGACTCAGTGAACCACATGACAAAAGTTAATTAAACTGGCTGGGATAGGAGTATCTGCTGGTAGATCAGGAAAGCTGTCACATTTCTCTGAATAATCACAACCAACTTAGACACCTCAATACTCCTTGTTGTTGCTTAATAAATACACCACTTGGTACTTAGAGGTACCTATAAGCCACTGTTGTCTTAAATTGCCATTAAAATCATTACATTATTTTATATGTGCATCAACTCATTGCTGTTTCTTTCTCCCTCCAAACCTTAGTCTGAAAAACTCCCCATGTACCCAGTCCATATATGGATGGCTATATTGTGTATCTAGAGAGTGATCGTGTCTTACTAACCACTTTGCCTTGGGATGGGTCCAGGCATTATTGTTTAGAATCCGTGCATATGATTCTGTCACGCAGCCAGTCCGAGAACCTCTAACATGAGAATCCTACTGTGTAGCATTCTGGATGGGCTGCGCTGTGCTACAGTAACAGTTGTTTAAGTCTCTCTGACCTAACACAATGCAGGGTGACTTGTTGATCTTTCATGTCTGTGGTGGGTTGGCTGAGGGCTCTGCTCTGCGTTTCCTGCCCACTCATGCTGATGGGGCTCACAGTCTGGAGCATCACCTGTGGCCATGGCGTGGAGAAACGAACATAGCAAGTGATGTCAGCACCTGCCTCATCTATTGTGCTAGTACACACCTAGAAAGTATGTGGCACATTACTATTTATTAAACACTCACTGTTATTAATATTATTGTTATTCTAATAACCTTTCATATGTTAGCATGGTTAAAGGGTACAACAAGGGAATGGGGGGTTTCACAATCTTTGCAGACTTTAAGCATTAGACTAGTTTTTATCCTGGTTGATTATATTATTCATCTTCTTTGAATTGAGGGTCTTAGTCTAACTGAACTTTAGAAGTGCCCTCTGTCCCCACCCCACCCCCACCCCATCAATCACTTAAAAAAATCTAAACCCCAGGGCAGTAATGAAACTGCCTGATGGTTCGAGAAAAAAAAATCACAGACAAGTTTTTCAAGCATGCCACATCAACCCCAGGTGACTTCCCTGATGAGTATGTCAATGATGGAGGTACAGAATTTAAGCCAAAGAGATTTAAGATCTGAAATTGGACCCTTGGAACAAACTTTCTGTACATCTGTGTCTCTGACAGCCCCCAGGGTAGATGTGCATCTGGGAAGCAGCAGCAGTTTCTGCACTGTGTATTTGTGCTGAGAGGCTGGTGCTAGACAGCATTTGTAAATAGGAGAGGAAGCACCCAGGGTCACAGCATGGAGATGTGCATGGTCAGGTGGTTAGCCTAAAGAGGTGGCTGTCCTTTTTCAGAGCTTCTGCATTCAGTTCAGAGATACGTTTGTGACCATGCTCCCCGGGAGGTAGGCAACTACTCACCTGTATCCAGCCCAGCCCTTGTGGCAGGGGGTCCTAGCTTTAGCACGGGTCTGAGCCATTTGCCCAATAGTTAGTGGAGATGTGGTGTAATTTAGCCCAGACAAGCAGAGTAACTTCAGCATAAGAGAAATAATTATCTCATAAGTAAGTAAATCCATTCTAATAATTGAACAGGACTCCAAGAGGGAACCTTCACGATCCTACTAAGGAAACTTTTTACAAAGAGCAAGTCTAAGGTTGCTGATGGAGAATGCCAATTTGTGAATACGCCTGGCCCCAAACTAGGCCTGTACATCACTGTTAGCTCTGATTAGGGCTGTGCTGAAAAATGAGGTGAGCAGGTGCAGACTGTGTAGAGTCCAAGGCCTGTGACTTGGGGACAATGAACATCATAATTGCATGTACTTACCGAGCACTTGCTCCCTACCAGGCCTATTTTACATGTACTAATTCATTTGTTGCTCATCTTAGGTCAGTGCTGTTAATGTCCTCATTTTCCAGGTAAGGAAGGAAGGCACAGAGAGGCAAGGCCACTTGCCTGTGTTCTTAGGATGAGAAATTGGCTGAGGATGCCCTCAGGAATTCTGACCAGAACACACAGACTCTTTGCTACCATGTGGTTAAGTGATGATGTGGCAAATATGGACACACATTGAAATGAGCAGTAAGGGGCACACAGGCAGTTGTAGTCAAGGCCTTAGTTATGAGGAGCAGAAACCCTGACTAGGAAAGGGGAGGGAAATAGATTATAAGGCGAGACTCTCATGAATGTCTAGGGCAGGGGAAGCAGCTGAGCCGTGGGGCAGTTGGAACGGTTTTCCTCTTTTGCCCCTCTTGGGTCACAGGTTGGAGCTTGTGGAGCAGATGTCTGCCTCCCTTTCTGTGCCTGCTGGATTCTTTCTGGGGGCCAGCTCTCTCAGCCTCTTCACTTCTCCCTGTGGCTTTCAGTGGAGCTCACTGCAGGTCTGGTTCTACACACCTCTTAGCCCCAGAGTCTCCTCCACTGACAACGGGGCTGCCAATTAAGTCAAGAGGGAGAACCTGATTGGCTCAACCCAGCCAATGGACTGGCTTCTCTTGAGTCAGGTGACCATCATCCTTCAACTTCTATAAACATCTAGATGGTGAGGGGGAGGTCTGAGAGTAGAGGTTCCTAAACTTTTCATTTAAAAATTTTTTTTCTAAATGTTTCTGTATTTTTGAGAAAGAGAGAGAGCGAGCATGAGCAGGGGGGTGGGGGGCAGAGGAGGAGCAGAGAGAGAGAGAGAGAGAGAGAGAGATACAGAATTCATGGCAGGTTCCAGGTTCTGAGCTGTCTGCACAGAGCCCGACACGGGGCTTGAATTCACCAACTGCAAGATCATTACCTGAGCTGAAGTCTGACACTTAACTGACTGAGCCACCCGCCCCCCCCCACCCGCCCTGCCCTCCCCACTCCCCCCCACCCCCCCGACCCCGTAATTTTTTTTTTAAAAGCAAGAAAGCCTTGGTGAAACCTGTAGACCTCTCCTCTGAATAACGTTTTTAAATGCATAAAAATATATGTTGGATTACCAAGGCAGCCAATTCTATTAAATTACAATGATCAAAATACTAAATAAAACAAAATTTGCAATGTGCTTTTAAAAATATATACTGATGAGATATAGCAGCAAGTCTCATAACAACTATAATTTTGAAGAACCGTAAAAGATATTTTGACATGCCTGCAAAGCCTGGTGATATAAAAATATCTGTGACTTGTTCTGGTGACAAACTCACAGGCACTGTTAATACAGCTCTGGTCTGTTGCCCGTGTTCCTTATTGAGGGAGACGCTAAATTTTAGTGAGAAGATACTGAAAACAAGGATGTAAAGCTTTTTTCCTATCCCAAGTTTGTAGACTCCTGAATCCTGTTCACAGACTCCTTTGCTTACTCTGTTGCAGTATTTCTCAAAGCACTAGGCCACCTGCATCAGAATAAGTGGGGGGCAGGTGACAGGTGGGGTGGTGGACATCAGTAAATGTTCCTTCTTGAAGATTCAGGTTTTGAAAAACTGTAATAACAGCCTCATTTTTGCTGCTGTCCTGATTGTGTATCTTACACTAAATTTTGAGAGCCACTGATGTAAATAATTCAAAATGTCTTACTGTCATTCTTTTTTTTTCCCCCGAAGTGTATTCACTTATTTTGAGAGATAGAGAGAGAGTGAGAGAGCAAGCGAGAAAGTGGAGGAGGGGCAGAGAGAGAAGGACAGAGAGACTCCCAAGCTGCGAGTGTAGAGCCTAATGTTGGACTTGATCCCAGGAACCATGGCATCATGACCTGAGCCAAAATCAAGAGTTGCACACTTAACTGACTGAGCCACCCAGGCACCCTGGTTCTTTTAAACCATAAAGTGGATTTGGAGTATGAGTTAACTCAGTCACATAGAAGTAAAATATGCAAACATAGCTTTGGAAATGTTTAGAAATAACCTAATGATGCTGAATGTGGGCAGTTTCAAATGCTTTCTTCCAAGATGACATTTGGTTCTTTGAGCTTAAGAGTATCTCTGCAATGGATGGAGGCGAATTGAATTATGTGATGCTGCAAAGCACATATTTTTCTGAGAGAATTCTCAAGCCCGCTGCCCACTAGAGTGAGGACCTGGCTCATTTGCATGTCGACTGGAGGCCAAAGCAAAGGTTGACGTGTCGTATGAGCTGAAAGGGGCACAGGAGGACGCAGTTCCAGCCCCAGAGCATCCGGAAAGAAGAGGCTGAGCCATTATTACTCATCTGTGGGGTGCAGGGCCTTGCTGCTTGTGGCTGGAGGCAGAATGCAGGTCAAGGGCAGCCAGCCTCTGGGTAGACAGAATGAGCTCAGAGTTATTGGGTTGAAGACACCAGAAGTCTGCTGAGGTGAACTAGCAGCAGGAAGTGGAGAGAGGAGGAGCCCTCTCTGTGAAGTGGAGTATTGGCCAAGAACAGGGGCAGCTGATACACCCATAATGGGGAGAGGATCCTGGGCTTCTTGCAAAAGGATGCTTTCCTCACTCCTGTGGCTTTGGGTCTGAGAATACCGTGGAACTTCCTGCTTTGGACTCAGACTCCTTCAGTGATGTCTAGGACGTGGGACCTCTCTTCTGGTCACAGGAGATTTTGTACCTGGCAAGGAGAGCATCTGGGGGGAAGTAGACATTTAATAGGTAGGGAAATTACCCTACTGTCAGTTTTCCTCTCTCGATGCCAGTAGCAGCATAGCACAGTGGGTGACAGCATGGGCTCTATGCCACTTATCAGCTAGATCATCTTAGGTACTCATCTTTCTGTGCCTCCATTTACCCATGTGTACAATGGATATGATAATAACAAGAGTACCTCTTCATAGGACTGTTAGGAGGTTTGAGCCAAGTGACACATGTAAAGTGCTCAGGATTGGTGCCTGCTGTATTGTAAGCAGTGTACACTAATATGTATGTGTGCATACATACATATATGTTTTGTTAAAGAAGGAATGTTGGCATTATTTCAACAACCTCATTAATTCATTTGATGAACTATTGATTTGTTAACACACTCAGCAGAGTTCTGGACCCAGGTTTGAGGTCCCTGCTCCACCCTATTTTGTTAACTGTGTTTGACTCTGGCTTTACTGCTTTTGAATCCTTAGGCAGTCTTGAGCTTTCTGAGCTCCTTCTTGGAAAAGCCGGAAGGAACATGTAGAAGATCATCTGGCCCAATGATGGCCTCATTGACCTAAAGGAGACTGGATTCCTCCCAAGGAGTTAGACCCTGGCTATAAACTCATCTTTTATTTTAAGTTTATTTATTTATTTTGAGAGAGAGAGAGAGAGAGAGAGAGAGAGAGAGAAAGAGAGAATCCCAAGCAGGCTCCACACTGTCAGTGCAGAGCCCAGAGTGGGGCTCCATCCCACAAACCGTGAGATCATGACCTGAGCTGAAATCAAGGGTCGGATGCTTAACTGACTGAGCCACCCAGGTGCTCCTATAACTTTATCTTTTAATTCCCTTCTTTAAATATGAAACAAACAAATTCTCTATGGAATGGTATAGAGTTTGTGTTATTTTCCAGGTTATTTTTAATGTATTTATTTCTGGCAAAACTATTTGGAGAGAAAAACATTGAGGAACTGATAAATGGAAAGATTGTGAGTAAGTGGAAGAGTAAAATGATAAAGGGATATTGTTTGTATTTTATTTTATTTTTAAATTATTTCTAATGTTTATTTTTAAGAGAGAAAGATAGAGTGCAAGTGTAGGAGGGGTAGAGAGAGAGGGTGACACAGAATCAGAAGCAGGCTCTAGGCTCTGAGCTGTCAGCGCAGAGCCCAACGCGGGGCTTGAATTCAGAAACCGTAAGATCATGACTTGAGCCAAAGTCAGACGCTTAACCGACTGAGCCACCCAGGCGTCCCTGAGTTTGTATTTTAAAACAAGATTTCTAAAACTCAAGTCTCATGATGATCACAGTAATAATAGTAGCTTGTGTTGTTTGAGCACTTACTCTCTGCCAGGCCTTGTGTCAGGAGCTTTGTGTATAGCATGTAATGTAATCCAAGGGAGTCATATGCTTTTATTTTAAATATGAGGAAATTCAGAAGCTAAACCAGATTATGTGGTTTGCGTAAAGTCACACGGCTGGCTAGGAGCAGAAGTGACATTTGACCTCAAGTAGTTAAGCTCTGGAATATTTGCTCCTAGCCCCTATACTTCTGTTTCTTGCTAGTCTAACATTCCATATAGCCTACCAAGAATCTCATCTGGTTTCGCCTTCAACCGCCACAGGGATAGGTGGCTTATTGTGTTCAGTGAAACTCATTCCATTGTGAACATAGTTACTTTGGTGGAGAATTCTTTGCTCTTTGAACTGGCATTGCCTTCAAAGGTAAACCAAAATGACCCAACAATCCTAGGTATATACCCAGGAAAATTGAAATCTTATGTCTAAAAAAATATATATATTAGTGAGTGTTCATGGCAGCATTATTCATAATAGCCAGAATCTGGAAATATCGCAAGCATTCACCAACTGATAAATGGTTAAAAAATATGATCTGTTCATACAATGGAATTTTATTCAGCCACAAAAAAGAACGAAATAGTGGTACACACCACAGAATGGATGAATACTGAGTAGATCATGCTGAGTGACAGAAGCTAGCACAAAAGACCATATATTATATGATTCCATTTAATTTTTTTTTAATGATTATTTATTATTGAGAGACAGAGTGCGAGCAGGGGAGGGGCAAAGAGAGAGGCCAGGAGACACAGAATCCCAAGCACGCTCCATGCTGTCAGCACAGAGCCCAATAAGGGGCTTGAACCCACACACTGTGAGGTCATGACCTCAGCTGAAGTCAGATGCTTAACTGACTGAGCCACCCAGGCGCCCCTATATGATTCCATTTATATGAAATGCCCATAATAGGCAAGTCATGGAGACAGAAAGTAGATTAGTGATTTCCAAGGGTTGTGATGAGGGAGGAATGGGGCGTGACTGCTAGTGGGCACAGGGTTTCTTTTTGGGGTGGTTAAAATGTTCTGGGTTTAGATAGTGGTGATAGTCATACAACCTTTTGAATATCATAAAAACCATTCAATTGTATACTTTAAAATGGTCAATTTTATGGTATATGAATTATAATACAAAAATTATTTAGGAAAGAAAATAGTTTTTTATTTCTGATTCAAAAAATAATGATTAAACCAAACAAATCTATAGATATTTGAAGCCGACCAGTTTGTATTTATTGAAGATTTTCTTCTCCAAGAAAAAGAGCTCTGATTTCTTTAGCCATCTGTCTTATTTTGATTCCTGGTTTGAACTGATTTCTTCGCTAAATACCCCAGGTTGACAGTGCTATTTTTATGATATCCCTTTCCAAATCAAAACACTGTTTCAAATGGAGACTCATGGGGTTACAGTAGAATAAAACCTGCCTCTCCCTCCCTGAAGTCATTATATGATTACCCCACATTGTTGGTATTCATGGGTTGAACATTCTCAATTTTGATTGATTGCAGTCCGTGATTCATTATTTTCTTTTCTGAGAAACATTAAAAAATAGATTCTGTTGTTCTTTTGGAAAAGGTAATTTGAGTGCTTAATTAAAACTGAAAAACATTTTTTAAAAAGAACAAATTGTTACATTTTTTGTAGATTGCAAAAGAAAAAAAAAGCTGCAATCCTCAACTCTTTCATGACCCATGCCATTGCTGTGGCTTTGCAGCTCCTTCCATCAGGAGGTAAAGTTTCTATTACCATCCCTTGAATTTGGGTTGGTCTTACGACTTGTTTGGCCAGTAGTATGTGGCAAATATGACAGTGTGCCAGTGTTGAGCAAATCCTTAAGACCTTCATGCTTTGGCTAGGTTTGCTGTTTTGCTGTCATGAGAACTCGAGCTTGCCTGCTGGGGATGAGATATGGGTCACCAAGGTGCCCACATTGTGCAGCTTATACTCAGCACTCTGAAGTGAATCCTCCAATCTGCCCAGTACCTGGCTACAGATGCTTGAGAGCCTAGCCGAGTCCACAAAAACCACCCAGCTGAGCTCAGACCTAATTGCCAATCCACAGACATGTGAACTAAGCACGAGTGTTGTTTTAATCTACTAGTTTTGGGGAAGGTTTGTTACGTAACAAAACCTAAATGAGGTGTTGCATCCTTGGTTGGGATATAGGAAAATGTGAGAGACCCTCAACCCAACAACACAACCACAAGTCACTAGGCAAACAAGAGCAATAGAGTCATACTTTTCTTTTCTTTTTAATGTGTATTTATTTTTGAGAGAGAGACAGCATGAATGGAGAAGGGGCAGAGAGAGAGAACGACACAGAATCGGAAGCAGGCTCCAGGCTCTGAGCTGTCAGTACAGAGCCGGATGCAGGGCTCTAACCCATGAACAGAGCCCATCGTGGAGCCTGAACCCATGAATGGTGAGATCTGAGCTGAAGTCAGATGCTTAACTAAGCCACCCAGGTGCCACAGTCACACTTTTCTTTCAAACTATCAAAGAGCCCTGGAGGCAAAGAAATGTAAAGGGACTTAACTTTAGAGGGAGGAGCCATTCCTAGAAACAGTGTTTAACATACAATGGAAAATTAGAGGACCTGCAAAAGATAGAAAAGTGTGGTTAATTACTCAAAGGGAGGCAACTCAGATATAATTTTCAGGTAACAACTTAAAAATAACGATCTAGTACAAATGTTTAAAAAATGAGTCTATTAAAAATCTGTAGAAATGAATCATTTTAACAAATGAGTAAAATGGGACCTATGAAAAAAGAACATGATGGAAACCCTTGAATTGAAAAAATGCTGTATTGGTAATAAAATCTTCATGTAAACTGAGGCAACAAGAGAATTACCAAAAAAAAAAAAAAAAAAAAAAAAGATAATTTTAACAGAACTCTCAGAGAACATGTAGGATAAATTAAAATAACAACAACATTTTCCTAAGACATTATAGTCAAATTGACAAAAATGAATGTTAAAGAGGAAATATTGAGACCAAAGAAAAAATACATGTGCATTAGACACATGGGAACAGTGCAAGAATTAAAGCTGATTCCTTCTCAGAAGCAGTGGAGACCAGAAGATGCTGGAATGGTATCTTTAAAGGGCTGAAATAAAAACAACAACTCTCAATATAGAATCCTGTATCCTGAGTAAATATACTTTAAAAATGAAGGCAAAATGAAGACATTTTCAAGTGAGGGAAAGCTGGATGAATTTGTTGCCAGCAGAACCTCACTGTAAGAAATGCTAAAGAAAGTTCTTCAAGCTGAAGGGAAATGATACAAGATGGGAACTCAGGTCTACAGTAAATACTGAAGAGTGTGGGAAAGGGTAAATAAATATGAATAAATATGAAGGGAAACTGAAAATCCAATTTTTAGGAAAAATTTTTAATGCATACTAAATATGTAGCTGAGCTTTAAAAGACTACCGACTGAAGCGAATGTTACAGCCATGTGTTGTGAGGTCTATAATACAGGTGAGAGAAAAAGATAGGTGAATATTGGCACAAAGCGTGGGCAGGGATAAGCGGAATTAGGCTATTAGTAGTACTCCATTGTTAATGAAGTTCTAGAGTATTATTTTAGGCTAGACTGGAATACATTAAACTTACATGGTATAAACTCTAGAGCTGTTCTGTTCAATACAGTACCTACCAGCCACATGTGGCTACTAAGCACTTGAAATATGGTTAGTGAAGCTGAGGAAATGAATTTGTAATTTTAATTATTAAAATTTGAACGAAAAACTGAAGTGGCATACATATTCTTCTATGAAATACCATTTTATTGTTCTTGTAGAACTATCTTTCACTTTCACTGTTGTGATATGGTATAGGGATAAAATTCACATCAGATTTCAAAGACTTAATGTGAATGTAATTTTAGAATGAAAACTGTATGAATGTTTTTTTAAATTTTTTAAATGTTCATTTATTTTTGAGAGAGAGACAGAGACAGAGACAGAGACAGAGCACAAGTTGGGGAGGAGCAGAGAGAGGGAGACACAGAATCAGAAGCACACTCCAGGCTCTGAGCTGTCAGCACAGACCCCATTGTGGGGCTCCAACCCACAAACAGTGAGATCATGACCTGAGCCAAAGTTGGCTGCCTAACCGACTGAACCATCCAGGTGCCCCTCAATATTTTTAGTTATTACATGTTTAAGTGACAATATTTTGGGGACATTGGATTAAATAAAATATATTGTTAATTTCAGCTTTAAAAATTTTGTTAATGTGACAACTAGAAAATTGAGATATTCTGTAAGTATTACATGTATGGCTTACATTATATTTTTCAAGTTTATTATTTTTTTTGAGAGAGAGAGTGTGTGTGCCTGCATGAGTGGGGGAGGGGCAGAGAGAGAGAGAGAGGGAGAGAGAGAATCTCAAGCAGGCTCTGTGCTGTCAGTGCAGAGCCCCACATGGGGCTCTATCCCATGAACCATGAAATCATGAAGCTGAGCTGAAATCAAGAGTCAGACACTTAACCAACTGAGCCACCCAGGTGCCCCTACATTGTATTTCTATTAAACAGTGCTATTCTGTAGAAATTACTAAAAATATATCAGAGTGATACAGCTCAAAAGTCAAATAAAGGACTCTTTGCAATACCAAAAAGTACCCAATTTACCCAAATTAATCGAAGAAAAGAGGAAAAAAGGAACAGATGAAATAAATGGAGTAAATGGAAAACAACTAGCAAAATGATGGACTTAAGCATAACCTTACCAACAATCGCATTAAGTGTAAATGAACAAGATGAGTCATGTCCACAGCAGAGTTGTCAGATTAGATGAAGATGTAAGACCTAACTATATGCCATTTGTGAAAGATTTTAAATATAAAGACAGATTGAAGGCAAAAGGATGGGCGAAGATACACCAGGTTAACATTAAGTTTAAGAAAGCAGATGTGGCTCTGTAAATATTAGACAAAGTAGATGTCAAGACAGAAGAGTAGTAACAGAGATAAAGAAGGATATTTTACATTAATTAAATTGTCAGTTTTTCAGGAATACTCAACAGTCTAATATGTGTATGCCTCTATTAAAAAAGCTTTAATATATAGAAAACAAAAAATGACATAACTGAAGTGATAAACGGAAAAATCCACAATCATACTGGGATATTTTATTACTGTTCTTTTAGTAATTCGTAGAAAAATAGAATAAATTAAATGCATACATGTGGTAATAGAAGTGATGTAGAATGAATAAAGATGGAATTTGCAAATTAGGATATTCTCAAAAGTCATCAGCCAATATCCCTAAAAAATTCCAAGGACCTATTCTGTTAATATGAATAAAGGTTTCTTTTCTTTTCTTTTCTCTTCTTTTCTTTTTTCTTTTCTTTTCTTTTCTTTTCTTTTCTTAGTTTTCTTTCCTTTTCTTCTCTTTTCTCTCTTGTCTTCTTTTCTTTTCTTTTTTTTTTTTGCTATTGTTATAGCTGCATATTGATTTTAAACTAATACAATCAGCTAATAGTTCTAATATCTTTTCCTATGTGCATATTTACATAAATTATATTGGGGAAGATAGTTTGGAGACAGGCAGTGTTATCATTACTATTAGCAATTGGATTATACTTTTCCTAACTATTATAATACAGATATCTAGAAATAATTTATAAGCATAATTCCTTAATATCGTTTTAAAATTTTATAGGGTATCTTAGAGGTCTTTTAATGTCAGTCTATAAAGATGTGTGTTATTCTTTTAAACTCTTACCTAGTGTTTCCCAGTATGAATGTTTTATACTCTATTTAGCAATTCATCTGTGACTACACCATTAGGCTATTTCCAGATTTTCACAATAACAAACAGTGTTGCAACAAAAATCCATTTCTCATTTTTCCCAGGTATGTGAGTTTTTCCCTAGGGTTGATACTCAGCAACATGGAGGGATATATGCATTTTAAAGTTTCTTACATACACCCAAAATTTTCACAAAACTGTTAACAGTTTGCCCTTCTACAAATAGAACATAAGAATAACATTTGCATTTTCCTGATCATTTACTGAATTTGAACATTCTTTCATGAATTGATGGATCATGTGAACACCGTTTTCTATCTAGGAATTACTTGTCCTATCTTTTGCCCAGTTTTTATTTGGTCTGCTTGCCTTTTTCTTATTCATTTGTGAGAAAATTTTAAAATATGTATATTTAGATAATAATCCTTTGTTACATGTGTGGCAAATATTTTCTCCTTGCCTGTCTCTTGCCCTTGCTTATCAGAAATTTTTTTTAGTGGTGTCTTTATTACCTTGTGTCTTTTACCTTTCTCTTTCCATGACTGCTTACAGATATTTCTTGTGTCCACATGTGGGTTTCTTTGGGCATCTCCTTGCTTCTTTGGATGGTGTGCTAGGGGCAAATTTTGGCTGACTTGAGTCAGCATTTCTGTAGTAAGTGATATTTTATTTTTATTTTTATTTTTAAGTTTATGTATTTATTTTGGGAGAGAGTGTATACAAGTTGGGCAGGGGCAGAGAGAGAGGGACAGAGAGAGACTCCCAAGCAGGCCTCCCACTGCCAGCACAGAGCCCTGATGCAGGGCTCGAACCAACAAACTGTGAGATCATCACCTTAGCTGAAGTTGGATGTTAAACCAGCTGAGCCACCCAGGCGCCCCAGAACGTAATACTTTAATCAGAACAATTAGCTTGGCTCAGTCCTGGTGACCTCTGCCGTTTGCTGGCTGGTTGGTAACATCTGCTATTGAATAAGGTGGCTGCGGATCCCCTTCCCTGCTCTGGCAGGGATGGATGAGTGTCATCTCAGCCCCTCGAGGCATCCTGAAGCAATAGCAGTCGCTCCTGGCTGCATGGTGTGGGCCACTTGGCTCCCTCACTCACTAGAGACTGGGTTTTTTGGAGCATGTCCTACCCTAAATGGATCCTTTCAGCAGAAAGTCCCTGGCAGGACTTGAAATCTTGGGATGGCATTTTGGCTTTTGGCAGAAGACTGAATAATGAGGCTTTAAGACTTAGTGGTCTTCTTGCAAACTTTTTCAAACTGGGGCCTGTTTGGCACTGTGCGCACACACAAAACAACTGTTTGTTCAAGCAGAAAGCTGGGAAATGTGACAGGATCTCAAATATGTCACTGTTCAAGTTCTCAGGTGTTTCGTGAACACCTTCTCACGACAAAAGCGCAGGCAACCCAGGATTGGAGAAGTCTCCGTCTTCAATCCTGCCCCTCTCTCAGAGGTAACCACCGATACAAGTTGGGTTGCATCTCCCCAGGCGCGCAAGAGATACTCTTTAACCAGTGCCCGCATTGTACCTATTGTTCTATAGCTTCATTTCCCCCCACTTCTTGTTTCACGTGCCCTTCCATAAGTGACAGATCTTTCTGTGCCTCAGATCTGCTCCCTGCCTCCAAAGAGATGAGTTTAATTAGGGAGCAGACCAGTGACAGTGTCACATACTGTAGTGTGCTCAGTGTGCAGGGGAGGCGAGGACATATAACCTTGAGCTGAGGGGAGAAGAGAGCAGTGAGGGCATCCCGGAGCAACCAGCTGACATCCCAGGTGACTCCTGATAGATGTGTAGGAAGTGAATGTGGAAGGCTGGTAATGAACCCACATGAGATATCCAGGTCCTAACCTCCTGGAACCTGAGGATGTTACCTTATGTGGCAAAAGGGGCTTTCGGATGTGATTAAGATAAGGATTTTGAATTGAGGAGATTTTCCTTGATTATCTAGATGGGCCCTAGATGCAAGCACAAGTGTCCTTATAAGAAGGAGGTACGGGGAGATCAGACAGAAGAAGAAGGCTATTGGAGCAACAAGGCAAAATGCTATGCTATTTTGGAGATGGAAGAAGTGATCAGGGGCCAAGGAATACAAGGAATATAGCTCTAGAAGCTGGGAAAGGCAACCAAATAGATTCTCCCTTATAGCCTCTGGAGGGAGCATGGCCCTGCCGATTCAGTCCAGTGAAACCAGCTGGGGCTTCTGGCCTCCAGAACTGTAAGAAAAGACAGTGTCTTGTTTTAAGCCACAAAGTTTGTATTTATTTGTTAGTGGCAAAAGGAAGCTAATGCAGTAACCAAGTAGAGAAACACATTAGGAAGAGAGAACAGCTTGTAAGCTTTCTGGCAAGAGAGCAAGATCCACTCTCTAAGACATGTTGGAGAAAAGTGGAGGGATGAATCAGCACAGAGAATTGAGACTGGAAAAGTTAAGTAGGGGACAGATCATACAGGACCTGCAAGGCACATTCTGGAGGTTGATTTTTATATAGAAGAAAACAGGGAGCCAGAGAAGGCTTTTGAGTAGGGGACAAGCAGATTTTAGTGTTGAGATCACCACTTGACTCTCTTCCTTGTTCTTAGAAAAGAAGCGGACTTTAGTTGCCTAGATAACAACTTAGTTTTCTTACCGTTTTATTCTCATTACACTCAACGTTCTTCCCTCCCATCCCAAACTACCCTGGAAAGAGCTGAGCCCTCTCCTCAGATGAAACTACACAACCATATCTTCAAGGCTGCAGGCTGATCGTTTCTTCTGGGGCTTCTCAGGGGGTGTTTGGTTACTGCAGGAAAAGGGGCCTCACTTGAGCTGGGCTGTGGCTCAGAGCAGACTAGACGCAGGAAACAGAGTTGAAAGCCCTTTACTTTGTCTCAACCAGACCCAGTGATGTCTTGGGGCCAGCTGCTAATGGAGGACAAGGGGGTAGAGAGGCTAGTCCCTGTTCCCAAGGCCTGAAGGGTGGCAATCTATCACTGGTGCTCAGATTCCTTTTCAGGGTCGAGGTCATTAATAGAAAAAACACTTCAGATATCCTGGTTCTGTAAGGATTGCAGTATTCCCTGCAGCAAATTTCTAAATCTCTATAATGATTAAAGCAGACAGTCACCAAACCACTCAGTAAGGGAGAAAATAAAGATAGCCTTCAGGGTTAGGTAAAGGAACAAAAATACACCTGAGCAGGAGGCCTGTCAGGAGACAGGAAGTTTTTCTCTTCTCCCTTTAACAGTGGCTGTTGACTGGCAGAAACAAGACTGCGGGAGATAGAGAGTGTCTATTACTGGGAGCTGCTATCTCCAAAGGAGAGCTGTTGAAATGAGCAAACAGGGCTGTCACTGGGATGAAGGGGTCCATGGGCTTCCCGTGCCTTCTAGCTTCTCCATCTTATTTTGCTTTGTCTGATGTACAAGGCATTAAGAGCAGCACTGAATAAGCATCAGCTTCCAGACCAAACAGCAACAACCCACTAGCTATGATTGCTGTTTATTATGACTGTCTTGGACACAGATTGATTCTGCCCATTCGGGGTCCCTTGTCCATTTCCTTTGGTAATGGCACATTGATTTTTCTTGGGGAGCCAACCCTTCCCCACTCCCAATGTGTGCGGTTTGGGTGGTTGGCCTCACCGCCTCTAGATCTCACTGTGGGCTTGAAACTGAAACAAGGCCATTAGGATATGCTGTCCCTCAGGCCTAGAGAACGGTTCAAGGATGGGCAGGTGACTTGAAGTGATCCACCTAAGACCATCGTGAGTCTCCTCTGTAACTGTTGGGAAACTTGCGCAGGAGTTACTGAAAGTATAGGCTGTGAATCTGGAGCGGCTGGCAGCCATCTTGCCCCAACACGGAGAGAGCATGGCTGAGAATACAACAAGACCCTGGAAAGATGAACCAAGAAGTTAGAGAATCTAGAGGAGTTCACCTGCGCACCTAGATCCAGCTGCGCCTAAAGCTGATGTTCCCAATAACCCCCATGTTGTTTAAACTAGTTTCAGTTGAGTTTCTATTCCTTGCAATCGAATGAGACTAATTTCGCATTTATTTTCACATCATTATAATTAATAGCTTTCATTTATTGAGAAGTTACTATGTTGCAGCCTGCACTAAGCGCTTTTGTTTAAGAAAGGGTAATTTAGGGAATGTCATGACGTGGAGGAGCTCTAGGACCACCTAGCCGAGGGGTTCTTACCCAGGATCCATTGACTCACGGAGAGTCCCTGCTTATTTCAGAGGGCTTTTTAGACTCTGGCTTTTATGCAGAATCTTGAGCACTGAATTTTTTCCTGGCAAGAGGGTCTATAACTCTTATCCAATCCTCACATTGTTTGTGGTCCTAGGTCCTCTTCTTTTTTTTTTTTTTTTTTTTTTTTTAAATTTTTTTTTTTTTCAATGTTTTTTATTTTTTTATTTTTGGGACAGAGAGAGACAGAGCATGAAAGGGGGAGGGGCAGAGAGAGAGGGAGACACAGAATCGGAAACAGGCTCCAGGCTCTGAGCCATCAGCCCAGAGCCCGACGCGGGGCTCGAACTCACGGACCGCGAGATCGTGACCTGGCTGAAGTCGGAGGCTTAACCGACTGCGCCACCCAGGCGCCCCGTAGGTCCTCTTCTTTACATCACACAGAATCTTTCCTTTTGTCATGGGAAGATTGGATTCCAGTCCTTATTCCTCCACTGAATGAGTTTGGGGATATTGACTTGCTACTTCTTGAAATGCAGCGTGAGGATCTATGGAACTGGATTTATGGTTCTCATGAAACTTTTACAAATGTAGAAGAAGGTGCTTTAAGTCTGTTTCTCCTTTTTGGTGGCTGCTTTGGGGTTTGCCCCTGATACCAGCTCCCATTCCCAACTTCTTTGAGACTCAGTTTCCTCCCACAAAAAAAGAGACGTTTAAAAGTGTTGCCCTGTGTGCTTTACGGGGCGATAAGCTGAGGGCAGGACGGTACTGGTCTCCTGGCCCTGCCTCTGCTTGCATTCTTCCATGCAAGGTGTTTGCTGCTTTCAGGCTGGTTGCAGCTTCTAGTCTGGGGTGCCTGCCTGCTTGCATTCCATGTTCCCAGTAGCATCACTGATATCCTGGACTGGCTTGTGTACATGAGAGCCTGTTCATTAAGTTACTGTATATAGTTCTTCTTAACAAACACATAAAGGAAACATTCAGAATGTCGCTTGCAGAGCAAATGAACAAAAATAGATGGGCCATCTGATACAGAGAGAGATCTTCTCTTAGCTGGTGGATTTTATGTCCCCTAACACAAGGCTAAGTCCTCCAGAACGAGTTTGTTCACTAATGCACTTCTTCACTCACTCATTTGTGTGAATATTGAGGAACAACTCTGTGCCCAGCACTGGGCTGAGAAGATGGGGGGTGTGAGTGGCAAGCAGTGCCAGACTCCTACCCTCAGGGGGCTCATGTCCCAGTGATGGGACAGAGACACCCAAACAAATAATTGCAACCCAACGCAGTGGGCGATGAGACAGGTGTTAGGAAAGTATGGTGTGAAGACAGAAGAGGAAAGCGACTAAGTTCTAGGGTGATGTGTGGGAAGGCTTCAGAGAGGAGGGGACATTTGATCTAGGTTTTGAAAGATGAGGAAGAGTTTGCCAGGCAGAAGAGGCAGGAAATTTCCACTGGGAAAGAGGAGGCTTCTCTGTGGATTGTGGCGCTGTGAAGGAGCAGAGTCTTGCTGGGCTGGGTGCTTGTGGTGATGTGGGGATGTACACAGGTACAGTCGGGAGATGGCCAGGCGCTGGTGGCCAGGGGCTGTGGCATGGCTGCTTAGGAGTGGTTCCTGCCTTCTGCAGGCCCATGACAGGTTTTTGTTTTTGTTTTTGTTTTTGTTTTTTGTTTTCTCCCAAGCAGGCAAGTGGTGTGATTAAATGTTTTAAGGGAAAGGAAAGAGGAAATATTGGATGTCCAAGTAAAAGAGAATAAAGGAAGGAATCCACTATTCGAAAAGCAGTGAATCCCAACTCAGGCTGCACATTAAATCACCAGGGGACCTTTAAAAAAGACCCATGTCTGATCCCTCTTGTTGCCAATTGAATCAGTTTCTGGGGGTGGGGTCTAAGTATCTTTTTTGTTTGTTTTGGTTTTGTTTTCTTAAGTTTCCTAAGTGATTATATGATTATATACATTAAAAAAATATATAAAATTATATATATAAATATATAATATATATAATTATACAAAAGAAATTATATATATAATATAACATGTATATATAGTTTTTTTTTTTTTTTTTTTTTTGCTAGAGAGAGAGAGCTTGAGCACATGAGACGGGCAGCAGGAGAGAGAGAGAGAGAGAGAGAGAGAGAGAGAGAGAGAATCTTAAGCAGGCTCCACACTCAGGGTGAGCCACACATGGGACTCAGTGTCATGACTGACCGTGAGATCATGAGCTGAGCCAAAATCAGGAGTTGAATACTTGTGGGGCCTGGGTGGCTCCGTCGATTAAGCGTCTGACTTCAGCTCAGGTCATGATCTCAGAGTTCGTGGGTTCAAGCTCCGCATCTATTCAGCTATCAGCACAGAGCCAGGATCCTGCTTGGGATTCTGAGTCTCCCTCTCTCTGCCCCTCCCTGGCTTGCTGTCTCTCTCTCTCTCTCTCTCTCTCTCAAAAATAAACATTAAAAAAAAAAAAAAAAGAGTTGGACACTTAACCAACTGAGCCCAGAGGCCCCTCCAAACTGATTCTAATGAGCAGCCCAGGTTTGAGAACTACTGCTTTAGGGTTTCTTGGATACACTCAAGTATGTTGAGCACAGAGTATAAGGAAGGCAACACAGGCCAGAGATTGTGATTGAATAGGGCTGTAATCTACTTTTTATTTTTACTTTTTAAATTTTTATTTAAATTCTAGTTTAGTTAAAATACAGTGCGATATTGGTTTCAGGAGCAGAATTCAGTGATACATCACTTACATACAACACTCAGTGCTCATCCTGATAAGTGCCCTCTTTAATCCCCATTACCCATCTAGAAACATTTTTAAAAGATTTTTACCTATCTATCTATCTAAGTTTATTTATTTATTTTGAGAGTGATTGTGAGTACGAGTGAGGTGGAGGCAGAGAGAGAGGGAGAGAGAATCCTAAGCAGGCTCCACACTGCCAGCCCAGAGCCAGATGTGGGGCTCAATCCTACAAACTGTGAGTTCATGACCTGAATCGAAATCAAGAGTCGGACACTTAACCTACTGAGCCACGCAGGGGCTCCTTTAAGATTTTATTTGTAAGTAATCACTACACACAACTTGGGGCTTGAACTTACAACCCTGAGATCAAGAGTCACATGCTCTAGTGACTGAAACGGCCAGGTGCCCGAGTAGGGCTGTAATAAAAATAAATAAATAAACTTAATTTTAGAATAGTTTTAGATTTACAGAAACATTGCAAAGATAGTGCAGAGATTTCCCATATACCCTAAGCCCAGTTTCCCCATTACTAATATTTTACATTTGTCACAATTAATTAACCATTATTAATATATTCTTATTAACTAAAGTCCATACTTTATTCCAATTACCTTATTTTTTAGCTAATGGCCTTTTTCTGTCCTAGGATTCCATCCAGGATATTATATTACATTTACTTGTCATGTCCCCTTGGCTGCTGCAATTTCTCAGATTTCTCTTGTTTTTGATGACTTCACAGTTTTTAATAGTACCAGTAAGGTATTTTATGGACTATCCCACACTTAAGATTTGTCTGATGTTTCTCATGGACTGTGGTTATGGGTTTTGTTTTGTTTTTTTTTAAACCACAGGGGTAGGTGCCGTTCTCATCACGTAGTATCAGTAGGTATACTATCAACATGACTTACCACTTTGATGATGACCTTGATCATGTGGCTGATGTCATATTTGTACACTTTAGAAAGAAGTCACTGTGCAAAGCCCACACTGAAAGAGTGAAGAATTAAAATTAAGTTCCCTCTCCTTGAGGGTAGAATATCTACATAAGTTACTTGGAATTTTTCTTTATGAGAGTGTTTTCTGTTTCCTTCCTTCCTTCCTCCCTCCCTCTCCTTCTCCCTCCTTCCTTCTTTTCTTTATTCCTTCCTTTTCTCCTTCCTTCCTTCCTTCCTTCCTTCTTTCCCTCGATATGGACACATGGTTATATACGTTATACCTTCGGGTTCTATCCAATACTACTTTATTTTCTTGCTCAAATTGTTTCAGTTTTGGCCATTGGGAGTGCCTTTGGTTGATTCTCTATTTGACATATCTACAACATTGTGGGCTACCCCCCCTCCAGTACTTCCTTACTTTCTTGCACCCTCTGTAGCTCAGGGCTCATCTGTATATGCCTATGTTCTAGAATCAGCCCTGGTTCCTTGAATTGGACAATGATATTAGAAACCAACATTTGAGTACTAGTTTTTTTGCTCAGTGCTCCTGGGGTGTTTTGCTTCTAATAAGCCTGTATTTTTAAAATTTTAATGGTTAAATCAATTTTATTGGAGCACCTGGGTGGCTCAGTAGGCTAAGCATCAGGCTCTTGGTTTTGGCTCAGGTCATGATCTCACAGTTTGTGGGATTGAGCTCTGCATGAGGCTCTGTGCTGCAGCGGGGCACCTGCTTGGGATTCTCTCTCTCCCTCTCTCTCGGTCCCTCCCTCACTTGCACCATCTCTGTCTCTCTCAAAATAAATAAATCAACCGTTTAAAAAAGTTATAAATCAATTTTACTGAGGTATACTTTACATAAAATCAAATGCTCCCACTTTAAGTGTACACTTTGATAAGTTTGGACAAATTTATATACCCATAAGCTCCTACAAGTAGAGTTGCCACCACTCCAATCAAGGTTGAGAACATTCCCACATTTTTGTGCCATTTCCCCTTCACTCTCCACTCCCCTCTCTCCCTGCCCTGTCACTGTAGAGTAAATTTGTCTTTTCTAGACTTTCATGTAAGTGGAAACATACAGTATGTACTTTTGTGTCTGGTTTCTTTGCCTTACTGTAACATTTTTGAGATTCATACATGTTATACTTATCAATTGCTCACTGTATTGATTGCTGAATAAAATTCCAATGTATGGAGATACCAATTTAGATTATCCATTCACCAGTTAATGGACATTTGGGTTGTTTCTAGATTTTGGTTACTACGAATAAATATAACTACATTTCAACTAGCATTCCCCTATGATTCTGATGTTGACGGTATGAAGAACCCCAGTGAGAATAATTTTAATGTTATTTTGAAAGAGAGTCCCTTCTGGTATCTCTCATTTTATCATTCTTGTGTAACATGTTTAGGGTAGTTTGGATTCTTAAACCCTGATCACAAATTGAGAAGATAATAGCTTTTGTCTTCTGTTAACTCATCTGTGATTTAGGTGATCTCATCAGACCTTTCCCTGGGCCTGAGGCTCTCCAGTCAAAGATGTTTCTCAGCCTTTGAAATTGGTCTTATGTTCTTCAAGTTTCTTGAGCTCTCTGTGACTCTGCTTCTAAATTCTCCAGCCAGCCAGAGGATTTCCTTTGTATTTTCTCTCTCTCTCTCTCTTTTTTTTCTCCTGTTCTCTGTGAAAGAAATCATGTCAAGCCAAAGTTATGTTTTTCTTTTCCTAAAGCAGTGGGCATATAATCCCCGTTTGTGGCTCATGTTTTATTACTAAGCTCAGTGGAAAAATAAACCACATTTACTTTTTGATGTTAAAGAACAGAAACTTACAAGAGCAACAGAATATTATTGAATTCCCATCTTATTCATCATCCATCTTGTTTTCTCATTTAGCTTCTCTGTTGCTCCCCACAATCTCTTACCACTTCTGTACATTAATATTGTATCAGCTGTGATAAAACATAACCCCCAAGTTTCCAAGTTTATTTCTCACTCCTGTCAAACTCCAGTGCAAGTTTTCTGGTTGAACAACTTTCTCCCAAGTGGTGATTCGGGAGCTCAGACTTCTGTCTTATGATTCTGCTGTCTTCAACAGGCGACTCTTAAGTTGCCACGGGAGTCCTTTCTATTCAAGACCACCCAGAAGGGACAAAAGCATGGAGAGCATCTCCTGTTGGAAGTTCTCATGGGCCAAGCTTAGAAGCAGCTCACATCACTTCTGCCCAGGTTCTGTGGGCCAGACTCCGTCCCATGGCCACATAGCTGCAGAGGGGGCCCAAGAGAAAAAGGGACCCCAGGCCACCATCATGGTGATGCTTCTTTCCTTCTTTTCTTAGCCTTAGGGCTTCCACTGGGCGCATGTGCAACACAGGGCAGGGGTGCTAAACATTTTCTTGAGTCTTTTGTCAGCTTTAACTGTCAGCCTTTGCCTCTGGGTTCCTTGAGGGGAAGTTTTACTGCACAGTAAGTTTCACCGGAGTAAAAATCTTGTCTCCCTTTACCCCACGTTACATTACTAGTACATAGCATAGTTTCTGGCATTGCATGGGTGCTCAATAAATATTTATCGAATGGATTTTTCTAAAATGAATTTTTGAGTTGAAGTTTTATCTTGGCTGGGTGCCCCTGGAGTGTGTGCAGGCCACCAGCAGGTGGCAGTGTGGTTTGAAGTGTGCACACAGAAGCAGGGAGGTAAGAGAACTGCCTGGTGGCCCAGCTCCTGCCCGATCTTGGGTGCCAGGTCTGGGGTGGAAACGGGGTGAGTGCAATAGAGTAATAATTACTGGGTGTTTACCATGTGCTGGGGCCATACATAAAACTGTGCTATATGGACCCTGTTAATTCTCCCAAGAACCACATGCAGTTGGATGGGTTGCTGTCTGTATTTTGTAGATGAGGATACTGATTCACAGAGTGGTTAACTTAATCAAAGATCATGTAGCTAGAAAGGAGCAGAGTCAGGATTTGAATGCAGGCAGCCTGACTAGGGAGTCTCTACTCCTAACCATCAGGCCAAATTGTCCAGAAGGCAGTTAGGTCTTAGGGCTCAAGGAAATTCTCACCTTGGGGAGGAACTAGTCAATATGCAGGTCAAGGGAGCCCTTTTAGGTGTTAAAGGCCAAGCAGGGGACTGGGGAGCACTGGGTTAGGGGCCCTGCCACACTCAGGCTCCTCCTTACTGGGAGTGGTATGGCAAGGGTTGCTGAGAGGGAGGGCAGAGCCTCCAGGGTGGCTTGGTACCAGCTACTATAAGAACAGTGGATGCCAGGCAGGGACAGACTTACAGATGTGGCCATGAAAGACTAGAGTTGAGAACATGCTAGAAATTCTCAAGAGGGGATTTCAGCTCTATTAAAGGGCTGACTCACAATTTCCAAATGACATCTGGCAGAAATCTGGGCTTTTAGGAGACACCTGGGTAGCCTGTGGTATTGATGGGGAGAGAAAGCAGGGGAGGGTCCTGGGTCCTCCTCTCAATATCATCTGATACAAAGCTACAGTTACCTCTTTTATGTATTGGGATTCCATGTAGGAGTTTGTTTACTTTTCTTTTTAAGTCTCTGTTTTGGTAACCATCCAGCTAAATGGCTCCTAGAATCCTCCTTTTGAACTTGAAGTGGAAATGGTATTAGAAGCCTGCTGACCTAAAGTTGGAGTGTGTATCGTGGGCTGACTGGAGAGTCCACTTAGATGGCTTAGGATGAGGCCTTTGCACCTGCTCTTTCCACCCTCACCGCCCTTGCCCTGTCCCACCGTCCTCCTCATACATCATGCAGAAGAGAAATGGCAGTGATGGACCCAGCCAGGGGGAAATGTGAGCGGCAGCTCAGAAACCCTCTGGTTTGGACCATGCAGTCTTGTTTCCATCCTAGCCTGAGCTCCACACAGGCCCAGCTCAAGAGCATGCCCGGCTCATTATCTGAAAGAAATGGCCTGAGTGGTGGCCTGTGGAGAGTGAGGAGGAAAAAGAGAAATAGTAACATTGATTTATTTGGGACAGAAAGATCCACAGACTGGGGAAACAGGGAGAGAGCAATCATAAAGCTGGCTCGGTTTTGCAACCTGCTGGGGGCAGAGACCATCACAGTGCATGGTAGAGAAGGCAGATGAGGTGGACACAGGGAGAGTGGTCCCTTCCTCCTCATCACAGAACAATAAAGCTGGAAGTCAAAGATGAAATAGATGGGCTTAGAGCCCCTAGGACCTTGGCTAATGGCAGGCCTAGCGTCTACCTTGTGATAGGCTGCCTGCATTTGTATTGATGTGTTCTCTGCAGCTACTCTGTAGGAGCTGTTTGATAACAAAGGCTTGGAAGGGCAGACAGGCTTTTCCTTCCACATCAGCCCCACTGCTCAGCTATAGCTGTCAGCTTAGCCGCTGCCAAGAGGCCCACCTTGCCTGCTTCTCCTGTGGGGCTACAGGGACCTCAAAGGGCAGAACCCTCCAGCTGGGTGACTCCTGGGTGGCATCTGTCTCTGGGATCAGGGTCTTCTTCGGACAGCTCTGGGACCCTGCAGGCCCAGTCTGTGGGGTCTGAGAGGTCACATGAAGGAGGTTTCTCATAACCAGGTCTATTTGGGGACTCAGGAACCCCATGGCCCATTTCATCACCTACCGATTCTGCAAATTGCTGCAAATCAGAATAGGGAGAAGCACTTTTATTTTTTTTCTTTAAGGGTTGGAGAGGATTTTACTGCATAAATTGAAGCATCTCCCCAGGTGGTACTTTCTCTGGGGCTGAAGGACATGCAGGAATTGTAGGAACTTTGCTTCCCCAACAGTTCAGAAGTACAGGAGGTGGCAGAAAACCAGCACCCACTTGGAAGAGTCTAAAATATTTTTCACTGAAAACCTTGTGCCTGGAGTTAGGTGTTCAAGACACATTGAATGACGTGGCCGAAGAGTTGATACACACACCTGGGCTGCTCTTGTCCCATGAGACTGGGGCCCTGGGAACAACATGACTAAAATATCTGGGTGTGGGTGCATGCGAGTATGGGGTCACCAGATCTGTTCTTAGTTCTGGATTACCATGATATGCTAGGGCACAATTGCTTCCCCTGATCCTGGAACCCTGGAGCCCTGATCATCCTTCCCACGTGTTTGTTGACCATTTTCTACCTTGATTGGGGTTGGAGGGAAACACTTGCAGCCTAGAGGTGGTGGTTAATGGTCACTAGAACACCTGGATTCCCAGTCTAGCTCTGGCTTTCAAGCTGTAGAAGCTTGGACATGTTCCTCAGCTGCTTGATAGCTCAGTTTCCTTATCTGTCAAGAGAAAATGATAATGGTCATACCCTGGACATTTCCCTTTTGTCCCTCCCTATTCATTCTCCTTCCTTCTCCATCCTTCTTTGTGTGGAAGAGGTTGACTTATGTGGGCTGCATCAATGGGCTTCCTTGTTCTGTGGAGTCTGAATGGTTAATGGGACTTGTCAGCAGGAAACTGGAGAAAGGGAATTTATTTCCCAACCTCCCTGCTTTATGGGTCCCTGTGAGTTGGTCTCATCCTCTTTCCTACTTAGGGTGGCTTCCTCCAGGGGCTGGTACCTACTCCTCCCCTTGCAAGTTCTTTCAGACCCAGGGAAGTGATAGCTTCCTGCTGATGCCAGCTTTGGGGTACCACACCAGTGCCTGCTGGTCCCTGGGGCACTGCCTACACCTTTGTAAATGGCCTTTTATGAAGCTCTCCTCAATCACCTCGTTTGAATGTGCTGTCTGCGTCCTGCCAGGACCCTACAGGAACCTCTTGTGATGATAACATTTTCTAGAGTGGCCACGATAACTAAATGAGTTCATATGTGAAAAGCTTAAAATGGTGCCCAGTGCATAGGGTGGGCTTGTTAAATTTTAGCTGCTGCATGAGTCTTAATTCTTCTTATGTTGTTATGCTATCTCTGAGTAACAGAAGCATGTCAGATCATGGGCACTTGATTTCATGGCCATTTGGCTATTCTATCATGTTTTTTTTTTTTCAAAATTTACGTATTTTGAGAGAGAGAGAGTAAATGGGGGAGAGGCAGAGAGAGAATCCCAAGGAGGCTCCAGACTGTCAGCTGAGAGCCCCACATGGAGTCTGAATCCACGAACTGTGAGATCATGACCTGAGCTGAAATCAAGAGTCCTTAAGTGACTCTTAACTGACTGAGCCACCCAAGTGTCCCTTCTATCATGTTTCTGACCGTTACGTGTTCTTCCCCTCTGAGGTGTGGTGTGGGGTGGGTTGATGGGTGGGTTAGCTAGTGCCCCTCCTGAGCTCACCAGTCTCCTTCTCACACTGTGCTCCACTATAGCCTCCTTCCAGGGTTCTCTTGAGCCCTATGTCATGGCTCAACTCCAGAGGTCTAAGCACAGACATGGGGAGCATAAGCTGTTTGTAGTGGTGTTTGTTCAGTCACACAAAGCTGAAGGGTGTGTGGTTGGACAACCATCCCCACTTTCTAGTTTTAGAAACTTTCCATCATCCAAAGATATCCCTCATGCCTGTTTGAAGTCACTTCCTCTTTTCCCCAACTCCCCAGTGCCCTGGCAGGCACAGATCGAGTTTCTGTATCTGTAGATTTTCCTTTTTGGACATTTCATATAAATGGAATTAAACAATACATGGCCTTTTGTGTCTGTCTTCTTTCACTTAGCATGTTTTCGAGATCTTTTTATGTTGTAACATGTCATCAGTACTTCATTCCTTTTTATTACCGAATAATATTCCATGGTATGGATATTTCACATTTTATGTTTCCATCTCCTGTGGTTGAGCATTTCAATTGTTTCCATTTTTTTGGTTATTATGACTAATGCTGCTATGAACAGCTGCATATATCACATAGGCTATTTGTTGATTACTTGACTTGTGTCATGAGAATTTAAGCTCTGTGAAAGCCAAGTTTGTTCTATATCATATATAACAATATATCAATATATATACAATTAGTATATATGTGTACAATGAATATACATATATATATATAATATATATCTAATGACATGACTAATTGTGTTTGGCATTAGTAGCTTGGAAATCCATATTGGGAGAGAATACTTCTCAAGGGCAACCTGGATGCTCTCTCTGTGTCACTTGAGGGGTGGGGTCAGGCAATGTGCATTTTAGCAAATTTTCCAGGTGATTCTGAGCACCCTGATGTTGGAGAAACCCTGAGCCTTCTGCCTCTTGGAAAAGCCTGCCTGTGGGTGGTAAAATGAGGAGAAGTACCTCATTTATTCCTGCCCAAACATTTTACTCTTACCACTTTGTTTATGAGAAAAACGGAATTGCATTCCTCTCCCACTGATGGTCCCATGTGGGACATCTCTGTCTGGGTCAGCTTGAGGCTGAAGCATTTTCTAAAAGTAATTCCAGTTTTCTTCTTTTGCCCTGTGTGCCAACTCTCTCACAACTCATCTGTGAGGTACAGGTTTTCCTTTGTTGGGGGAGGGGGATGCAGGACAGTTGAAGAGGCAAATAAAGAGGGAGGTTCAGATCCACAGATGTGACCATAGGGAGCCATAGAGCCTTGGAGAGGGTAAGCAGCAGGTTGGGTGTGTGAGGACCAGCAGTCTGCGTGAGCAGGAAGGGGCTAACAGGTACCCCTGTAGAGTCATTGCGAGGCAGCACTTCCATATTTCAACACACAGGCAGGCTCGTAACTCTCTCTTGTCTTGTATTGAGCCAGACACTGTTAGTTTGCTTTTCAACTGTGCAGAGATGTACATGGCTGTCTTTTCTGGAGGAAGCTGCTGCTGGTTTTTAGAGGAAAGGTTTGGTCTTTACTTTGATCTGACTTCTGAAAGAATAAGGCATATTATTTTTTACAGCAAAGGAGACTTCTAAGAACTTTGAGTATTTAAATTTGAAGTCTCCCCTCAGCATGTGAAAGCAATATTAGTGTCAGTTAGGTGTAATGGATGAATAGTTAATGTAACAAGAGACAAAAAAAATCTGAAAAAGATCCATATCCAAATGAAAACCCATGTTTGAGCTAAACTACTGCCTTCTTGCTACTTATTTTTTATTTGATAATGAGCATTAACTACATATGGGCACCGAGAGGCTCTGTAGGTTAAATAAGGCATATGTCTCCCTGAAAATGCATGTAAATTCAGAGGAGTGCTTAGTCCTTTTCTCTCCTTCAGGATCCTGAAATAGAATGGGGAAGACCGGCATGCATCTACGTGTGTATTATACAAAGTAGAATAAAATGCCATTTCCCCCTTTATAGCTCATATTGTGTGTCCTCCTCTATTCACACTCACATCACATTGTAATAATATACTTTCTTAAAATTTATATATTATTTATCAGGTACCTTACTCTGTGTCCGGCACTGTATTAAGCTCTTCACGGAACATATTTCAGGTGACCCTAACTGCAGTCCTATGAAGTAGGAACTACCGTTAGTCCTATTTTTACAGATGAGGCTCAGAGAGAAGGATCATGCACTTGTCCAGGGTCATGCACTTAGCATGTGGCAGAGGCTGACTGTGCTTGACTCCAAAGCTGACTGTCTTTAGTCACTAGATTCCAGCAGTTCTCAAGTTGTGGTGCATAGAACTGGGGTTTGGGGGGAGGGGGGTTCCCTTGAGATGCTTTCAGAAGCAGCCCATGAAGTCAAAATTTTTTCATAATAATAATTCATAATTTGTCTTGATATTTGTACTGTTGGAGTAAAAGCAGTGGTGATGCATTAACTCCTTGATCCAGTATGTTCCAAATGCCCAATGTATGATGTAACAAAGTCATGCACCGGTAGAGATCCATTCAAAGTTTATTTTTTGTGTTTTTAATGGAATGGTTTTAGGCAATACACTGAACTCCCCTGGCCTTATGTATCCCAGCTAGAAAGTGCTAGAACAAAAGCATCTACCTGTAGGGTTGCCTGCAGGATTAAAGGACGCAGAGCAGGTAGGGGGAGAGCACACGGCCTGACACAGCGTATGAGCTCAAGAACTGTTCCTCATCATTGCGGCTACACTTCGATCAGCATCGCGTCCTGGGTACTTTCTGAGCGCCACGCCCTGGAGCCTTTGCCAGGGTTCAGTGGGACAGGCACCGTGAGGCCTGCTTCACAGATGAGAAAACTGGGCTTTGGAAGTAGGGAATCATGATACAGATGTAGACCTATGGGTTTATCTTTTGTCTCTGCACCCTACCACACGGTGGGCTCCCTCTTTTGTTTTACGCAGTACTGTTTGTGATTTAATAATTGACTGTGGCCTAAGGAACTTGAGAGCCAGAGGAAGGCTGCTTTTTATTTTGCCATTAAGAACCCATCTCATAGCACTGAAGACCCAACAAGATCGTGTGTGAAAAGACTATGCAGAACTTGAACGCACTCTTCAAAATATTTGTTGTTTTTTTATTTGTGTAGGCCCCATCATGTTCCAGAAAGGGATGTGAAGTAGCCTATTAGCTGTCATTAGGGTGATGATGATTAATGATTATAATAACAAGACAGGCGTAATTGGTTCAAATTGTGCCTTTTGAAATGGCCTCCATGGAGGCCAAGCGGTGGGGAGGGAGGCAGCAGCCTCTGCCTCAGGGAGCTGAAAAGATGGGCCTAATTGGTTAAAAGCAGCTTTGCTAATTGCTTTGGCAAGAGCCTGAGAGAAAGCTCTGGTATGATTATACATGAACCGGGGTCCCTCGAAGGCCTGTGATTTCAGGCTAGATCTGTTCCTCAAAACACAAGCAGAAAAGAGAACAGATGTTCAGCCACTTGACAGAGATTTAATAAGACACTTAGAAAAATTACCATGTTCACTTTGCCCCTCCTGACCTCTGGGCTGGAAGCCGGAAGAAGGCCTGTTTCGGGCGGCTGATGTTCTGAGCTGGGACCGAAAGGGGCACGTGCTATATACTTTTCCATTTATCTGAGATCCTGCTGTTTTCTGCCCCACCCCCTCCATCCAAAGGGTTTTCAGTGGTCGGAGGAGAAGGAAGACGCTTGATTATAAGCAACAGATGTGCTCTAAATTTCTTTTGAGGGTAGGTAGGCTGTGACTGAGTTATTGAAATATTCTATTTGGGATACCAAGGAGTAATGTCAAGCCAGCTCATAGCTCAGTGTGGTAAATCTCCGTGGCATGAGTGGGGCCATTCAGGAGGGACAGAAGCCCAAAGATAAGATTTTTCTGAAAAGAAATTCCCCTTGTAAACGGTGTTAGTCACAGCACAGGGACTGGCAGTTAGAGTGTACTGTGGGACTCTGCTCCAGTCGGGGGAGGCCAGGGAGGCCTCCAGTAGCTATAGGAAGTCAAGAGTGACCCCCCAGCTTCAAAGCTGACTGAACAATTCGTTGGTTATATACTCATGCAAATCACCTCACCTAACCTGAGCCTCAGTATCCTCAGTTCTAAACTCATGCCTCTAGGGGCAAGGACATAGGCAGAGTTTATAAGGAAGGCAAGCTGAAGGTGGGCAGGGGGATTTGTGTGTTTCCAGCAGATGCTTGGGATGGTGACCAGTGGTTCAAGGTGTTCTAGGCTAATTCATTTACAAGTCCATGCAGATCTGTGCCCCCGCTTTGGGCCAGGTGCTGTGCTAAGTGTGGGAAATTCATAGTGGAGAGCCAGAAGTACAGCCTGTATTCTCCTGGAGCTTACGGTTTAGAGGGGGAGATGTTGTAGAGATGTTCTTCCAAAAACCTAACGAAGTTATAAAAATAAATTGTGTTAATTGCTGGGAAAGAACAGGGCTGGGAGTAGCTATGAGGGGCCAGCTATAATGGGGCCTCTGAGCTAGTTGGGAGGAAGTGGAGGCCAAGGAAGGCGTGTGCTGAACAAGGGGCATTTGAATGGAGAGCTAAAGGAGGAGAAGGAGTTGATCAGATTGGGATGCGGTGGAGTGGAGGCAGATGTGCAGGAGTGCGTGGGCTGATCTGAGGTGTGTGCCCTCATCTCTGAGTGTGCGGTACTGTTCCTCCATGTCCATGGCAGGGGGGTTGCCTCCTCTCCAGCCCCCCAAAAGATAACCAGTCTGTCTGCTCCAGTTTTGTGGAGCATGAGGCCACAGACATGTGTATGTTGGTCCACAAAGTGTTTTGATGTTTTTGTTTTGTTTTGTTTTTGGAAGTGTTGCCACCATATATCTTTGGGAAAGTCACATAGAATTTTGGAGTCCCAATTTCTCTTGGGAAACCAGAAGGTCTGGCAATACTGGCTTTCGTTTCTTCATGACAACACCCAAGAGTTGCTGTGTAGCAGCTTTTGAATGCAAAATGCAAACACCCCATAGGCCCCTTCTCTTTGGATACTTCTTTCCTGGCCCTTGCAGGTGCTTGAGTTTGAGACCCCTGATCTCTGCTCTGCTGAAGATGGTCAAATGGGACCAACAGCAACATACCTTGTTGGTTCTTCTGAGGAGATTGTTTCAAATTAATGTCCTGACACCCAATTTTTACCTTCCTTCCTGGGAATCTCTCCATGGAAGGATTCTCTTCAAATGGGAGACACCTGGATGGCTGTTAAGTGTTTATTCCACCTCTTTCTCCTTTCCATATCTTTAAAAAATAGCAACAAAACCCTTTTGGCAAAGAGTATCTTATGCAGTGGGGTGCCTGGGTGGCTCAGTCGGTTAAGCATCCAACTTCGGCTCAGGTCATGATCTCACCGTGCATGAGTTCGAACCCCACATTGGGCTCTGTGCTGACAGCTCAGAGCCTGGAGCCTGCTTCAGATTCTGTGTCTCCCTCTCTCTCTGCCCCTCCCCTGCTCTCACTCTGTCTACCTTTCTCAAAAGTAAATAAACATAAAAAAATTTTTTAAAAAAGAGTATCTTATGCAAAACCCCAGCGTAAGATACAGATCAAAGCAAGTTTGCTCAAACTGAACTTGGTGTGTCTACCCTGGAATGCTGGCTGCTTGACTTTCTCTCATTCTCCTCCCCAGGGTAGCTCTGGGGCATCTCTAGGGACACCCAGGCTTCCCCAGAATGCAGTTGAGAACCCCTACTTAAATGCTGAGGGAGAGGCTGCTGCCTGTTGGAAAACCAGGGCATAGAGATAAAAAAAAAAAACAAAAAACAAAAAACAAGACAAAGGTACTGTTGGTTCCTCAGTTTGTAATTTGGAGCCAGCCTGAAATTGGATGACATGTAAAAGGCAAATCTCGATCTCTATTCACCTATCTTCCCCAGACCCAGACCCCCCACAGCAGGGATTTCCAGACAGCTCAGGTAGCAGCTGGTGAATATTAGAGTCACTGCTGCAAGGTGCAAGGTCTGCTTTGTGACTTTGTGACTTGCAGGGGACCTGGAACCGCACCCTCCTCGGGAGTGTGTGAAGTGTGTGACTTTCTGTGGCATGCAGTATGGAAAAGCAGTCACTGTCCTGCTGCAGCTTTGAAGCAGAGGCTGGCTCTCCTTTGCCTGGAGAGATGCTGGTACATAGAACTCTGCAACTGGAGCTTTGGCCGCACTCTGCAGGAAGTGCCCCGAGTATTGCCAGCAACGAGAGGGAGGTTTCTGAGCTTCCTCAGCTCAGCCCAGCAGCTGTACTGTCACGTTATTACAGATGCTTGTCACTGAAGCATCACTGTCTGCAACCTTGACATGCACCATTTCAGATTCATTTTTCAAAATTGCTTTGAAAGCCCAGGGCCCGTCCCATCCATTAGGGGAACTCCTCTGTGACAGCTGCTAGGGGTGAGGAAGGTGGCGGAGAACTGCGTGTGCCCTGCTGGTTCCCAGGAGACATGTGCAGAAAGACACAGGCTGGCGCTGGGGTAAAGCCTCAACGGAGGTTTGCAGGCAGTTTCTTCTTTCCCAGAGGAGGGCATCATGCTTCTCCAGGGCTGCTTGGCCCCTACCTGCAGACCCCCACAAGGACCAGGTTCTTCAGATCTGATTCTTCATCTGTCCACACTGTATGCTCTTAGGCAAGCTTCTCAGCTTCTTTGGGTTTCTGTCTCCTCATCTCTATAAAGAAACAATATAATCTATCTCACAACCTCATCTACAGAATAGAAGTCATATTACCCACCTCACAATCTCATCTGTTTGATAGAAACCATGTACCCACCTCTCAATATCAGCTGTATAATAGAAATAATAATACCCTAAATACCCAATTTTGTTGTGAGAATTAGAAATAATACACCTAAAATGCCAAGCAGTCCATTTATTTATTAAAAATTTTTAAATGTTTATTTATTTTGAGAGAGAAAGAGAGAGAGTGAGCACAAGGAGGGGAGGGGCAAAGAGAGAGGGAGAGAGGGAGATTCCCAAGCAGGCTCTGTGCTGTCAGCCTGGAGCTGGATGCAGGGCTTGAACTCACACACCATGAGATCATGACCTGAGCTGAAATCAAGAGTCAGAGGCTTGACTGACTAAGCCAACCAGGTGCCCCCAAGCAAGACGTTTAATACATAATAGGGACAGGAAGTCTTAGCTTTCTAGAGACTGGAAGCTTCACATTGTTGAGCCTCCAGGTGTGTTTAATAAAATGAAGAAATTTCAAAGTTGTTACAAAAGTGCTACATTTTAAATGTTTACTTTGAACAGATGAATGCCTTTAATAAACATACAAGAATAGAAGGACCATGTAAATAGCCTCATTCAGGGTGACCTCAAAAGTGTAAATCCATGCTCTTAAAGAGATGGGGTCTGGGCCAAATGTGCCACCCCCCCATGTCCATTAATAAAGTAGGCCCTTAATAAATGATAGTCATGATGGCATGATACAATGATATTACATCTATCCCTTGAGATTATAAACAATGTTTTGTCTCCATCTGCCTATAATTCAGGTGAGTGTTTCTCAGCTTTAAAGCACTTTGTAGTGGCCCAGCGGGCTGTGCTGGGGGAAGCTGGGTGGGGCAGGCTCTAGCTTTTGGCTGCTGCTGAGAGCTTCTGTGCCCCGAATGGGACCCACATGTATGGCTGTGGAATTTTTTTGTACTGAGTGATACAGGTTGACCCACAGACCAGATTCAGTTTGTGCTCTAGAGGGTGGGATGGTTTGGGGTAAGGAAATTCCTGCTGCCTACAAAATGGCCGGGGGGCTAGATGGGGTCAGGGTGAGAGTCTTCCAGCTGTTGCCTTGGCAACAGGGCAGCTCCCTCAGGGACATCCAGCCACATTTCAGGTAATGGCCTTGCTATAAAACAGCCTTCTCCTCCTTACCTGAACTAACAATCCTATGCTTTTGCCATTAGTGAATGTGCACATGCCTTTTTGAGAAGGGACTTAACATTCTTGGATTTTGCTGAGTTAGAATATCCAAATCTCCAAATACTGACCCTAAAGGAGGAGTCAGTGTCTTATCACAGACCTAGGAGAACATAAAAGCACCTCCTTGTTCTTATGCAATGGCCAGAGTCTGTCCTGAGCCAGGCTGGAAAAGACAATTGTTCCAAAGACAACAGGACTACCCTGACTTGTGAATTCTCAGACCTCCTGAAGTTTGGGAATCAACCCTCATTGCCAGAGGCTGGTGGTCATCCTTCTAAACTAAAAGTGAGAATTGTAATTTGGCTAATATTTGGATACTCTTGAGGATAACAGGGATGGGTCATTCATTCATTCATTCATTCATTTATGAGAAAGAGTGTGAGCAGGGGAGAGGAGGGTAGAGGGAGAGAGAGAATCTTAAGCAGGCTCCAGCATGGAGCCCGATGTGGAGCTCGATCCCATGACCCTGGGATCATGACCTGAACCGAAATCAGAAGTCAAATTTTCAATGGACTGAGCCACCCAGGTGCCCCTGGGATGGGGTATTTTAAAATGGAGACCTCCTGAGAAAATCCAGGACCCATGACCACATGTAGAAGTGAGTGCTCAGAGCCTGTCTATCTGATGTCTGGCTACCAGCAAAGAGTATGCTTTTTAAGAGTTAATTTTGGGACCACTCAGTACTTTGTAATCACTCCTTGGACACATCTAGAATTTACCTTTATAATCAAATGGAACTTACTACAAAGTTAATTTGAGATTATATTTAGTGATACGCTTTAGCATTGTTGCAGTGAGTGGTAATTAGGAATAAAATGAGAAACAATTCCCATAAAAGATTGTGATTAGCACTGATTATACAGACGACCTGAGCTTTTCTACTAGCACCTTGTTGCTTCTTCCTTCTCACTAATTAGCATGAGTTTTGCCTTCTCCCTTGCTCTGAAACACAGATTCTAGTTCTAATTCCATGCCCAGGTTCCCTTGCCCTGTCACTCCCCACCAGTGGCTCTAGATTGAGGATCAGAATATTACTTTTGATGCCCATCTGGCCAGACCCCTCCTTGGTTTCCTACTTCTAGAATGCTTTAAGTTCTCCTCTCTGCCCCTCGTAGCTCTGGGTGGCAGATAGAGAGGGAAAGACTTCCAGGGGAAGGCAGCCAGTGATCCCGGTGTTGGTGAGGGGTGAGAGGTGTCCTGAGACCAGGTCTGGGGGAGGAGAGGTTCGATTAGGGGAGGAAGAGCAGCAGCCATCAGCTGAGGGGCTTCCTGCAGAAAACATCAAGTGTGGGGCGCCTGGGTGGCTCAGTCGGTTGGGCGACCGACTTTGGCTCAGGTCATGATCTCGCAGTCTGTGAGTTCGAGCCCTGCATCGGGCTCTGTGCTGACAGCTCAGAGCCTGGAGCCTATTTCAGATTCTGTGTCTCCCTCTCTCTGACCCTCCCCCGTTCATGCTCTGTCTCTCTCTGTCTCAAAAATAAATAAACGTAAAAAAAAAAAAATTAAAAAAAAAAAAAAAGGAAACATCAAGTGCATAGTCTCTTCACCATGCCATTCACAGTCCGGGCCAGTTAGGGATGCAGCATCAGCTAGCAGCCCTATATCCCTCTGTCTGCAAGCCTCTCCACTTCTTATTTCGTACAGCCTGGGAATCCCAACTGGAGACAGGCATTACATTGAATGCTCAGGGAGCTCAGACTTATGCTCTGAAAACTGAGATTGTCCACATGCTGATGTGAAGAGTTTTAGGCTCCAGGCTGATTGCCACATCAGCTTCTTGTGCTTTTGGGTCAAGGTGAGGGCTAGAGAGCAGAGGAGTGCTGAGTGTCTGAAGGGGTAGGGGGAGTTAGGGTGGGGGATGCTGAGTGGAGGAGTGAGCCAGAAGGAAGAAGCCTGGAGGTAGTGAAGACAGAATGCTGAAGTCTGCAGATTTTATCCCACAAGGATGCCAATGTGCTGTGTTTGCCTTGTCCAGCTTGACCACTGAGCAACTATAACTGAGGCCAGGCCCTTGGGCTGCCTGTAAGGCTCTCCCAGGCTATAGTGTCTTTCTGGAAAGCAGTTCTGGCCCCTTCCGTCTGACATGGGTAGTGAAAAGGTTTGGGGTGGAGTCAGTGGGAGTAGGTGGTATGATTCCTCTACCTCAGAGGTAAGAAGCAACCTGCACTGGAACACTGCTCCCGTCTATCCTTTAGATCTGTGTTCCATTTTAGGGGCACTTGGGTGGCTCAGTCAGTTGAGCACCCAACTTCGGCTCAGGTCATGATCTGACAGTTGGTGGGTTCGAGCCCTGCGTGGGGCTCTGTGCTGATAGCTCAGAGCCTGGAACCTGCTTCAGATTCTGCGACTCCCTCTCTCTCTCTGCCCCTCCCCTGCTCGCTCTCTCTTTCTCTCAAAAATAAATAAAAATGCTAAAAAAACAATTTTAAATCTGTCTTGCCCTTGAGCTCTGAAAATGCAAATGAGATCACACAGTGCCCAGAGAGGACCATCTGATGGTTTGTTGGTTTCCCAGTCCTATTAGACTCAAATCATAGCTCCTTCTTTCAAAATGCTGTCTGATCTGGTCCTTGCTTCTCTTTTGATGTCATCTTCTGTCCACCACTTCATTTGTCCATGCATCCGTCCTTCCTCCACTCACTCATCCATGCATGCATCCATCCATCCATCTGCTTTGACTCAGACACAGTTGCTTTCTTGCTATGCCTTAAGTGCCTTTAGTTCATTCCTTCTCTGCATTGCTGTTCCTTCTGTCGGAGTACTCTTTTCCTCATACCCACACAGCTCACTTGTTCTCTTCCTTTATCTGGCTCTCACTTTTAATGTCACTTTCTTCAAGAGAACTCTCCCGCATCATCCAGGATTGTGCCTGGAAGAGGGTCTTGGGGGGCTTCTAAAGTATGGTCTTCCATTTCTTGATATGAATGCTTGTAACATTTTTGTGTTCAGCATGTTAACATTTAGTCAACCATAAACTAATACACTTCTCTGTGTGTGTGCGTTATGCTTCAACAGAAACATAAATCCCCTCACGCCCATCTCATTCTTCTTACTTTTGCTTTATTTTTCTTCATGGTCCTTATCAATGCCTGACATTGTCTTAAGTCCTTGTTTGCATTGTTTATCATTCCCACACCATGTGTAAATTACATGAGGCTAGAGGCTCAATCTAGTTTCCTGTTTTATACCCAGTGCTTAGCCAAGTGGCTGGCCTTGTAGGAGGAAACCAATCATTGTTGAATGAATGCATGAGTAACTTGTTGGATACCTTAAGCAACTAGAAGGTATAACAGAAACTGGGAGCAGGCCATCTCACTCATCTGGCACTTTAAGTTATAAGGGTCTGAGACAGGCTTTAGCTTCCAGCAGATCTCTTCTTTCCTGTTGGAATCTTCTGTCCCCATCTGACCTGCAATCCTGACTTCGTGACTCAGAGCCTTGTTCCTTTCCTCTAGTTGCCTCTCAGTACACTGGTCTCTTATGTGAACCTTTTCATCAAGGACTGAGCTTAGAGCATCCATGGCACCCCAGGTCAGTTGCCAAATAATAAAATGTCTTGGCCAATGGGTCATTCCCCCGAAACTCATCTTCATCCACAGTGAATGCAGTGAGTAAGAATACCAGCTTTGAGGTCCAGAAACCTGGGTTTGTTTTTTTTTTAAAGTTTATTTATTTATTTTGAGAGAGAGAGAGAGAGAGCATGAGCAGAGGGGCAGAGAAGGAGAGAAAGAATCCCAAGCAGGCTCCGCGCTGTCAGCACGGAGCCCAATGTGGGGCTTGAAGTCACTAACTGTGAGATCATGACCTGAGCCGAAATCAAGAGTTGGTCGCTTAACCAACTGAGCCACCCAGGCATCCCCAGAAACCTGGGTTTTAATATTATTTCTATCTTTTCCTAACCATGTGATCTTAGACAACGTACTTAGCCAGCTGGGCCTCAGTTCCTCATTTGGATAATAGGACTGGTTATTGTACCTAACTTCTGGGTTTGTTCTGAGGATCAAGTGAGGTGTTGTGCATCGAGCCCTTGGCACACTTTTTGACATTCCAGTAACTGTTAAGAATGTTTGACATTCCTAGGCATTTAGTCACTGTTAGTTCCCACAATGTTATTATTGATATCTGTGTCCCTCTTATGATGTTACGATGCCAAATCTCTTTCTACTTTTTACCTTTAGAGTTCACCACTGGGTCCCTCACGATGCATCTGTCTTCACGTGAAGTCTATTTTGAGAAATGAACTTCTAATTTTTTGTCTTGTATCTTAAAACATCATTGTTTAAAGATACTTGGAAAACCATAAAGGCTTTATTGATGTACTTGCACATTCAGAGACTTCTCTTTGTGCATTAGTTTCTCTTGGACAAAGTGTGATAGAACAGGACTGCTGTGGACATTGGTTGGAGTGACAGCGAGTGATCATTTAACTTTTCAAAGACTCAGTTTCCTCATTTGGGGAATAGGGTAGCAGCAAGCCCACCTACAGGATGATTTCGTGTCTTTGAAGGTGGTAGATATGGAATCACTTGCAGAAAATATGGCAGAAATTCAAATGTGCCCTCAACCCCCTTTCTTCTCCATTTCATTTGTGATTTAGTTATAGCTATATAACTTGACCTATACATCTATTTAATTATATCTCATGTTTCTTATCCAAATTTTTTCTAAATACTTTGTTTTTTTTACTAGCTATAGAGAAATTTCTTTAAAAAGTTTTTCTGCCTTGTCCACTGGCCTTTTTATCAGTTTTGTCCTGAGGACCATGGAGGAGGCTTACTGGGATGGACAGCTCTGTGCAGGTTCTGTGCTGGGTCTGAGCTGCTCTGCATATACATTCTCCTGTTGTTTGGTGGTGTCCCCATTCCCTTAAGCTCTAGGTTTTCCACACACAGCGCATTGGGCCATAGTAATCGTAGCAGTTGATTGATTTTAAACCATGGGCCTCCCATTGCTCAGAAAATGTCCAGTAAGCACTGGTTGACTGACTTTCCAGTTAGAGGAATTCATGTGTCAGGAAGGCAACAGGATAAGGGCCTGCTATTTTTTAGAAGACCACCCACTGGGGCCAGATAAGACCTCTACATCTGTGGACGCTTCACTTGTTTGTCTGGTGTCGTATCCCTTTGGCCTGACCCATTTCCCTCTTCTCTGTAGGTCTGTGGTCCCACTGGATACCAATCACCATAGCTGTGGTCATTGTTATCTCTTCTGATGCCCCAAAAGCCTCCTTAAGAGTTGGCTGATTCAGTTAGAGAAATCCAAGTATCAAGAAAGGAAGCACAAATTAGTTTGTTTTTGTCTTGCTTATCTGTCTAGAGAAAGCATCTCTGCTCTTTCAAATGTCTGATAAATGGACTTGATTATCCTTCAAGCAAACACGTGGTTGAACGGTGGGGGTTGTGGGTTGTTGGAGAGTCTGCTGTCTGACAGCAAATCCTTCTCTTTGCAGTTCTCTTCTCAGTCTTGATGACAGCAAGTTTTCCAAGACACAAAACCTCTAAGTTTATGTTTGAGAAACACGGTGAAGGTTTCTCCTCTCTGCTCCCCTTGAAGAGGTGGCCTGTGTGGAAGTTCAAGTGTTTGAGGAGAGGTGGTAATGACTGGGACTGGGGATCAGCAGAGCTGTCCTGTGGCATGTTTGTTACTAACAGGGTTGTTCATTTGTCAACTTGATTTTTCTATTCACTTCTTCCTCATTCAGCTGATAGATAGTAAACTCACAGCATAGTGGGCTCTGGGTGAGTTCTCTGGGGCCATACTTCTTGGGTTTGTATCCTGGCTTTTCATTTAGCAGCTATGAGGCCTCTGAAAAGTTATTTAATCTCCCTGTGCCTCGGTTTCCTCATTTATAAAATGGGGTTAGTAAAAGGATCTGTCTCATAGGGATTTTTTCTGAGGGTTAAGTGAATTAATATTTCTGTATGTTAACTGAGTCATTTCTGGCACCTGTGGGTGCGGTTTAAGTATTTGCTGTTGTGTTAATACTGTAAATTGGGCACATGGCTAGGTAGCAACATAGGGCAGGGCCCTTCCCTCACAGAGTGTGCCTCCCTTTTGGAGATGAGCTGTCCCAGTGCAATATTTACAAGAAGTGCAAGGAAACAGACATGGAGGGTGCACTGAGAGTGAATTCAGTTGCTCTGGCCCACTTGGCACATGTCCTGGAAGTTGTCACTGGGAGGTGACATTTGTGCTGGGCTTTAGGAAGCTAGGGGACAGCCTCAAGAGGGTGGAAGTAAGCCAGTGTGGCTGGAGTGCAGACAGAGTGGGGTGGGAAGGCCCAGAGCTGAGAAGGCAGGTAGATCATCAGATAGAAATTCTTCCTTAGGAATTCTCAACTTTCAGTGAATTTCAGAATTGCGTGGAGAAGCTGCTTAAAAATGCAGAACCTCTGAAGGTTCTGATTCAGATGATCTGGGGTGGAGGTCTTCATTTTAACAAGAATCTTGGGGTGGTTGACATAGCAGATTCATAGACACAGTGAGACCATGTTAAAGATATGTGTTCCTATCTTAATCTGTATTGAATTGGGGAATCACTGAAGAAGTTCTTTAAAAAAATTTATTTTTAATGTTTATTTACTTTTGAGGAAAGAGAGACCGAACATGAGTGGGGAAGGGGCAGAGAGAGAGGGAGACACAAGAATCTGAAGCAGGCTCCAGGCTCTGAGCTGTCAGTACAGAGCCTGATGCAGGGCTCTGACTCATGGGCTGTGAGATCATGACCTGAGCTGAAGTCGGACGCTTAACAGACTGAGCCCCCCAGGTCCACCAAGAAGTTCTTTGATATAATTGTGGCATAATTTCCATCTGGGTTACCTCCACGTTTTGAGATTCTGTAGGTTTTAGCAATAGCTAAATAATAGTTATATAACCATCAGCCTGTCACAGTCAAGATACAGAATATTTACATCAGCCCCAAAGTACCCTTGTGCCCTTTTTATAGTCAAGCCCTTCTTCCTCTCCCAGTCCCTGGCAGCCACTCATCAGTTTTTTTCCATAGACTTTGCCCTGAGTGTCATATGAATGGAATCATACAGCTTGTAGCCTTTTGTGTCTGGCCTCTTTCACTTAGCATGATGCTTTTGCCATCAATCCATGTTATTGCATGTGTCATAGTGTATTTCTTTTTATTTATGAATATGAAATTGTGTGTATCACAGTTTGTTTATCCATTCAACAGTTGATGGACATTTAATTACTTGTAGTTTTTAGAAATTGTGAATACATCTGATATAAACATTCTTATACAGGTATTTGTGTAGACATGTTTTTATTTCTCTTGCACAAATATCTAATAGTGGAATTGTTGTATCATATAGGAAGCACATGTTTAATTTTTAAGAAATTTCCAAGCTGTCTTCCAAAGTGGCTTTGCATTCCCACTAGTGATGAGTGAGAAATGCTATTAGTTTATATCTTTATCAGCACATGGTATTATCAGTTAAAAACATCTTTTGTAGTGGCATGCCTGGGTAGTCGGTTGAGCGTTGGATTTTGGCTCAGGTCATGATCTCACAGTTCATGGGTTTAGACCCATGTGCTGCCAGCTCAGAGCCTGCAGCCCGCTTCAGATTCTGTGTCTGCCTCTCTCTCTGCCCCTCCCCTGTTCACGTTCTGTCTCTGTCTCTCAAAAATAAACTTCAAAAAAAAATTAAAAAAAACAACACATCTTTTGTGGTATTTATTGTGATTTGAATTTGGAGTTTCCCAGTTGCTAATGACATTGAGCATCTTTTCATGTGTTTATTTATCACGCATTCATAGTTCTTCTTTGGTGAAGTGTTTGTTAATGCATTTCGACCGTTTCAAAAAGACTGTATTGTTTTATTCTTACTGAATTTTGAGAGTTCTTTAAGTATTCTAGCTACAAGTCCTTTATCAGTGGTATAGTTTGCAAATATTTCCTCTCAGTCTATGACTTATCTCTTCATTTTATTAATAACATCTTTCAGAGAGCAGAAGTTTTAAACTTTATAAAGTCCAATTTATCATTTTTTTTCTTTTATGGTTCATGGTTTTTTGTTCTATCTAAGAAATCTTTGCCTAACCCAAGGTTGTAGAAATTTTTCTTTTATGAGTTTTATGGTTTTAGGTTCTAAATTTAGGTCAATGATCCGTTTACATTTACACCTATGATCTAACTTGAGGTGTGGTATGGGTCGTGATTCTTACCAGTGTACCTTTATTAAAGAAATCAGTTGACCACATATATTTGGGTCTATTTTGGGAATGATGTTCTATTTCATTAACCCATATGCCCATATTTTCACCAATGCCATAATGTCAGGGTTGGACAACTATGGCCTATTGGCCAAATCTATGCTTCTACCTGTTTTTGTAAATAAAGTTTTATTAGAACACAGTCACAATCATGTATTTATATATCCTCTATGGCTGCTTTTCCTCTATTGTAGTTGTGACAGAAACTATATGGCCTGCAAAGCCTAAAATATTTCTATGTGGACTTTTACAGAAAATCTCTGTTAATCTCTGCTATAATGTCTTACTTATTCTAAGTGTATAGTAATTCTGAAAATCAGGTAGTGTGAGTTATCCAACTTTGTTCTTTTTCCAAATTATTTTGGTTTTTTTACGTTCTTGCTTTTTTCTTTCATATAACTTTTAGAACTAACTTGCCAATTTTTAACAAAAACATGGTGGGAATTTGATTAAGATTGCATTGAATCTTTAGATCAATTTGGAGAGAAATAAAAATATCAAATCTTCTGTACTACACATAGTATATCTTTCCATTTATTATTATTTTTTATTTCTCTCATTAATGTTTTGTAGTGTTCAAGATACAAGTCTAATGCTTATTATGTTAGCTTTCTCCCTAAGTATTTCATATTTTTGGTTGTTATTGAAAATGGTACATTAAAAAATTCAATTTCCCAATTGTTCATTGCTGGTGTATAGAAATACAATTGAGTTTTACACATTGATCTTGTTTCCTGTGACCTTGCTAAACTCACAAATACATGCTACTGGCATTTTGTGTAGATTCTTTGTGATTTTCTACTTCATCATGACATGTATAAATAATTACAGTTTTCTTTTTTTCCAATATGTATGCTTTTTATTTTTTATTTTTCCATATTTTACTGTCTAGGACATCAAATATAATATTGAATGGAGTGGTAAGAGTGGACATCTTTGCCTTGTTCCTGATTTAGGAGGAAACTAAAGTGTTTTAAACAGGATCTGATATCATCTGATTGCAATTTTATATAGCAGCAGCCAGGCTCATGTGATCGGTTCTTACCTTTTCAAAGGGATGATACTGTGCATTTATATAGCCTGTATCAGTTAGCTTTCCTCATAATAATGCTGTATAACAAATAACCACGATAGCTCAGTGGCATACACATCAATAGACATTTAGTTTTTGCTCTGTATCTGTGGGTTAGTTGGAGCTTAGCTGCTCTAGGCTGAGCTAGGCCCCAGGCTGTGTGCTGGGTTAAGTTTATGCTACATGATTCTCATCCTCCTTGGACTGTGTCTGCCAAGGGCAGGGTTTTCTCTTGTGTAGTGCAAGAGAGGAAGAGGGAAAGCCCTGCTGTGAAGTATGTTTCAAACCTCTGCTGATATTATGTCTTTTAACATCCCATTAGCCAAAGCAAGTCATATGACCAAGCCTTAGGTCAAGTGGAGAGATGCATTCTTTTCCCACTATGAGACTATGGTATAGAGGTGGATGAATAATGTGATTCCAGGGTAGCAAATAACTGGGGTCAGTAATTCCATCATCACATCTCTTAAATGAGGGAACAGTCAAACTGCATGTGGTAGACAACCTATGAGTACTTCAAGGGCTGGGAGACTGCCTTATGTCTCTTTGTATCCATTTGAATAGCATAAAATGCCCGCATCATCATAAGCACTTAATACATTTTTGTTGAATGAACGACTAGAATTTGTTAGTGGTTCACAAGCTAGCTTATTTTCTATTGCTGGTCAAGAGATTCTTGGTCCAACATTAACTTTACTTCTCATCTGTGTTTATACATCATTCTCAATGGGCTCCAGAAAACTACTTTTCTTTTTTTTTTATGTTTATTTATTTTGAGAGAGAGAGTGTGTGTGCAGGAGAGGGCCAGAGGGAGAGAGAGAAAGGGGGGTGGGAGAGAGAGAGAGAGAGAGAGAGAGAGAGAGAGAGAGAGAGACACCTAAGCAGGTTCTGTGCTGTCTGCACAGAGCCTGATGTGGGGCTCAATCCCACAAACCATGAGATCATGACCTGAGCTGAAATCAAGAGTTGGACAGTTAACCAGCTGAACCACTCAGGTGCCTCCAGAAAACTACTTTTCAGTGACAGTAGAAATGATAGGAAAAAATAACACCTTTGTGTCTGAGAAAAGGCTGTTCTCATTGGAAAATGCCTGGAAAGAGCCCGGAGAAAATAAGGACACCTGGGTTTGTGTTCTGGTTCCATTCGTTAGCTGTGTAATGGGAATCACTTTATGTAATTTTATCTGTAAAATGTAAAAATTCTTCATGAATACTTTGCTCTGCCCACCTAACAGGACTTTGTGATGGTGTCTATGAAATATATGGATGCATCTATGTGATACATGTGAAATGACAGCATATATGAAATCATAAAGAGCTGTAACTAGGAAAGGCTGCAAACTCTAGGGAATTGCTATTCTGATGCTAACTGGTGACAGGGTTGATGGGGAGACATTCTCAGCTCTGAGAACAGCAACGCTCTGAGGTTCTGATGGTTTAAGGGAGGAGCCTCAGAGCTTTCAATCCTCTTTTTATAAAATCACAGCCTTTCATTTCACCACCCCTTACTTAACACGCGCCTTGGTTTTCCTTTCTCCTCAGGGAAACTTCCACCTCCCTTTCTATCCTCACGTCACCTTTCCTCGGTCCCCTTCTCACCCTCTGTGCTTTACCCACATGAGCTTCTTTCCTCAAATATGCCACATGCTCGGTCTCATCTCTCAGGCTGGGCATATGCTGCTGCTTCTGCCTGAAATATGCTCCCCCACCCCCAAGCATTGCTCAATCCCACTCACCTTTCAGATCTCAGCTCTGCCAGCAAATGTTCCCTGTTCCCTGCGTCTAAGTCAGTCACCCTTTTATGAGTGCCTACGCATCCTGTGTAAACGTATTCTGTTTAATACCACCCTTGTGCAGTACTGCTAAGTGCTGTTTGTCTCTGAAATACGTTCTAAAGCCATTTATATAAATTATAAAATACTTCAATATGAAAAACCCATTACATTACTGCATGTGTGTGTGTGTCTGTGTTTCTTCTTCATCATGTCCTGCAACTTTCTTTTTAAAGTTTATTTATTTTGAGAGAGAGAGAGAGAGAGAGAGAGAATGAATGTGCATGCACACACATGTTGGGGAGGGGCAGAGAAAGAGGGAGACAGAGAATTACAAGCAGGCTCTCCACTCAGCACAGAGCTCAGTGTAAGGCTCAGTCGCGCAACCATGATTTCATGACCAAAGCATGATATCAGGAGCCGGATGCTCAACCACCTGAGCCACCCAGGTGCCCCTATTGCGTCCTGCGTCTTAATGTCTTTCTTTCAGCCCCTGAGAGCTGGGGCTGGGCAGACTCGTCTATATACCCTTGACCAGTGAATATCAGTGTACGCTTTTGGAGTGTTCTCCTCCGTTGAGCACCTGCAGTATGGTCCTGAAGTGAGTGTGTTTGGCAACATATGCTATTTCCTCTGCAAGAGACTTTCTTCCTGCCATGTATACTTTGAGTCCTGGAAAACAGTTCTGACTCCAGTGACTGAGGCCAAGTATGACAGTGATGATGCTGCACTTGGTCCAGATAACCCAAGGAAGAGTATTTCATTGGAGGCATTGACAATACCTGGAGTTCATGATAAGGTAAACAGAGGGCAGAGACCCAGAAGATGCTGTGGGAAGGCAGGAAGGCCTCTGACATTATGGTATCATGGTAAAAACTTGGGAGGATTGTCTAATGATAGCTTGAGAGCAGCCATTGGAAGAACTTATGGGTGGGTGGCAAGTCATAATGTAGAAAATTTGAAGACCACTTGCCATGTACAATGACAGGCCACACATCCAAATAGACTTCGGTATAAGGACTCAAGATGGTGCCAATGTAGGGGCCACTTCCATTTCAGGAATATATTCCTCCATGCTAAATGGATACCAGTGTGCACCTATAATGGCACCAAGTGCATTGTAAAGAATCGGTTCTTTGTTTACTCTTCTCACTCCCTCTTACCACTGGATTATAAGCTCTGTGTGGGCAAACCTCTTGTCTGTTTTATTTACCACTGCAGTGAATACTGTGGTCTACCATCTATTCCCCCCTTCAGGAATTAAGTATCCGTTTCCTGGCTGCTGATGTGTTTGTTGCCTTCTGATGGCTCACGGCAGAGCTCTCCCCTCGGCATGGCCCTGCTATAGAGAACTGCTTTGTTCCAGATTATGCCCCTTCTCTGCGACCAGCCGATGTTCAATGAGTTTTAGACTGTGGTGGTGGTGGTGGGGGAGAGGTATACGAAGGCCTGCTTGCCTTGCCTCAATCTAAGACAACTCTGAAGGACCTGCCAGTCCTACAGCTCCCATGTGATTGACTAAGGTCATTCTGGAACTGCATCATGGTGCAAATTCTGTGTCTAATCTAGCTCCTTCTACTCCCTCATAGGGGTTGTTCCTAATAAGCTTCCTGAAAGCAATTCTTTGTCTCAGAATCTATTTCCCAGGAAATCCCCCAGTGCTTGACTCCTTTCCAGCCTTGCACGGACAGTAGATAGATCCTCTGTTTCATACATGATAAAGTGGAGGTTTGGTGCACTTCAGTGACTTTCCAAAGACCAGCCAGGTGCTACATGCTGAATTGGGAAAACACTTATTGCAAAGAGTTGATGGCTTAAATGAGAATGTATATAAGTAACCATGAAGGATAGGTTCTTATTAAATGCTGGTGTTCTTTTTCTAAAGGGTTAGGGCTAGCCCTGCAGAGCTGGAGGAAAAAGGAAGGCAGTGTACAGAGAATCATGGTTTGTACTACCCTATGATGAGACACACTAGGGGACCGGTTTCTACCCTTGCCCCAACTCGAAGATTCAGCCTCTTTATCCCTACTTACCTGGTCTATCTCCTTTTCAATAGCCTAACTTCATAGAAAGGACCCTTCTTTGCAATCATAGTTGGTATAAGGAGACATTAGCCTATAAATTAACTACTCCATAAAGACTCCTATTTCCATGTACTAGGATACTTTTTGCTGTTGTTGTTAGAAAACATTTTGACCACACACTGAGCTGATTATCACTGTAATTGTACTATAATCCCATCTGAGGAAACTATCTAGAAAATTAACTGATGACTGTTCACCTACCCACAGGGAAGAGACTCACATTAGTCAAAGCAGAACAAAGGAACAGTAGCCTCATTCACAAAGAGGGATTCTCCTTCTACCACACAGCTTTTTCTGTGGGTATATAGTGTGAATGTAGGGTCTAGAGGCATCCACCTAATATACACAAGGAATGTTTGCAAATTGATAACAAATGGCTAGTCATTTTCTCCAGAGATTTTTGGTGTAGGTGGTTTATGAGTTATTTCTCTTTTGGCATTTTGGATATAAGGGCAAAAAAAAAAAAAAAGATATTAGGATGATAAGGAATTAAAGGCAACACATTATTATTCACTTAATGTTAACTTATAAATTCAAGGGATCTGAGTTTGGGGACCATTGTGTTGTGTCATCCTGGAAAATCTTTCGAATTCATCAGATTAGGCTAGGCTATGCTGTAGTAAAAAACATACCGCTCAAATTGGGTCGGTCATAAGAGGCTATGATGTGGTAACAAGCCCCTCAAATATCCATAGGTTTATAGTCACTTACAGGAAGTACTGTGCTTATCTAAGTTCTCTTCATACTAGTTCTCTTTCAATTTATGATTCAGGGGTCCAAGTGGTTCTGTCCTAGGGCTCTTTTTTCTTGACATGTGGATGCTCGCATCACTGCACCAGGGGAAAAGGAAGCTGCGAGAACCTCCATCCATTCTTTTAAGCTTTGACCCTGAAGGGATACATGTTTTTTTCTGCTCACAACCCATTGGCCAGAACTAATTTCATGGCCTTGCCTGCTGAAAGGAGGCTGGGAAATGTCGGGCCATAACTAGGTCTCAGTTTTTGTATCTTCAAACTAATTAATCTATTAAATAATGAATGCTTTAAAGAAATAGTACATGCCTTTTAGGTTTAGTCATTGTGCTAAACTCTGGCTGATGTGGTGGGCAAGATGCACATAATCTCTGCCTTCACAGAACCTCTGTTTTGAGGGGAGGTCAGATGTGCAAGCACTGACAATATAGTGCAGTGATGCTCCAGCAGGGGAAACTGAGGGTACAGTAGTAGTTTACTGCTCCAAGTACCATATCTGGATTAAGGATAGTGTCTTCTGGAGGAAGTGTCATCTTAGCTGAAATCTGAAGGACAACTGAATGTTAACCAGCAAGTGGAATCTTCAAAGCAGAACAATTGCCTTTGTGAAGGCCTGAAAAATGGGAGAATATCTTCCCAGGGTGTTAGGAAGTTTCCATGATGTAATATATGTTTAAAGTATTTTGCAAACCTTTAAGTATTATATGTGCTTGGAAGGGTTACTTACTAATTAGCGCTTTGAGCAGAAATGTCAGTATAATGGCTACCACTGGACAGAATCAGCCTTGTGGATGTGGAAGAAATGGCAGTCATGGGTTGAACCCAGGCATTCAGACTCATGAGCCCAAGTTCTTAAGTACAAAGCAACATTACCCGTTTAGAAAGCAAGTTCAAATGCGAGTATAAAACACATTATTGTAGGGATAACCATTAACTTGATCCAACTTCTACTTTTATAGAAGAGTAGATGATATACAGCTTCTGATAATTCATTTTTAGTAGCAGATTGCTATGTTTTGATTATTTATGAATCAGGCTGAAAGCAATGAGGAGGGGAACTGCAGTGAAATCTAGAAGACTAGACTGGACCACCTGTCTATTTGTCCATAGCCAAGCCAGGGACAGGGGAGTATTTTCTTTAGGCCTAGTGCATCATGTCTCCCGTGTCCAGAAATCATCCCTATTTCTATCAGATCCTGTCATGCATCTGCCAGTTCATAGGTGAAACAAACATCCCTGCTGCCCTCCTGCCCCAACCCATTTGAGGATCTCAGGGAAGTAGCAGCCAAGGGGTGAAGAAGGTAGGAAGTAGGAAGGAATGGATGAAGAAAAGTCTTTTGTACCAAGGATAAATTGGTTCTCTTTGAAAAACCCTGGCCCGTCAATTTTCTGCTCCTCCCAACTCATTTTGCCTCCATTGTTATGCGGGGACTAAAATATTCATTTCATGAAGAAATTGTCAAACTTTAGTGCTTTGAGATAATTGATGCATTTCATCAGCTCACCAAATTGAGAGAACGACTCAACAGAGGTCTGCCATCAGGCAGTCTCAGCCGAGAATTCTTTCATCAGAGTCACGCGAAGATCTTCCTTGGAGATGCGGGTAAATGGCCCAGTAATCGGGAGACATTGGAGAAAGCACACTCCCAGAACAAGACAGGGAACAAAGGGCTTTCTTGGCCAGGAAACGCTCTCACAGGGGACTTGTTGGTCCCAGACTCTGCCTCTGATTGGAAATGTAATCACTTGGCTGTGTTTAGCTGTGTCCAGTAAGGGGCCATTGGCGGCAATGCTCCACTAACTAGAAATCTCTTCTGCAATCAAATTAAACACGGCCACAGCTTCCTTGTGATTCATGCCGGTTATTCCAGAGACATTTTATTGCAGAAATGCTTTTTAAACATTAATTATGCTGCACATAATATGACCCAGATAAAATATGGGCGTATTATGACTTGTCTGTGGCTTCAGGGTGTGCTGTTTAATCCCTGGCAAGGGCTTTTAGGAAGAAGATGGGTCAGACCTTTTGTTTTGGATTTTCATTCCTGGGGCATTCTAGGTCTGCTCTCCAAATGTGGCTGCAAAAAGATTTGGGTTTTTATTGCTCACCCTGAATTAGCCTTGTCCTTTTCCCACACTCCCAAGTCTCTAGGAGGGACCACCAAGAGCCCTCAAATTTCCTGGGAAGACCCGGAGATTGACTTGGGAACCTATGCTATAACAACCCTCTGCCTATGCCAGGCACAGCCATCCTGTCTCCTGAAATGTTGACACTGGTGCTCTTTGATTGGCTGCTGCCTGTGCTTCACCGTTTGTTAAATATTGTCAATACCACACCTGGAGGTATGCATCATCCTCATTTCTCACGTACAGAAACTGAAGCTCTGAAAACATATGTTACTTGGCCAATATCTCACTGTTATAAGCAGCAGAGCTGGATTTCTTTTTGCCCATTTCTTTTTGTCTCTGTGATGTTTCCCCAGTGTTTTTTCAAACTTCTATCTAAAGCACTGGATGGGGCACCTGGGTGGTCAGTCGGTTAAGCGTCCGACTTTGGCTCAGGTCATGATCTCACGGTTTGTGAGTTTGAGCCCCACGTCGGGCTCTGTGCTGACAGCTTGGAGCCTGGAGCCTGCTTCGGATTCTGGGTCTCCCTCTCTCTCTGCCCCTCCCCCACTTGTGCTCTGTCTCTCAAAAAAATAAAAAATAAAAAAAAAATAAATAAATGTAAAATAAATTTCCATAAAAAATGGAAATCTTTCTTTAAAAGCAATCTTTTTTCTTTTTTTAAGTTTTTATTTAAGTTCCAGTTAGTTAACATACAGTGTAGTATCATTTTCAGTTGTATAATCTTACGTGAAAGTTTGGAGATGAAATGAATGTAGATGGAGCTGCCCAGGATGAAGTGGGGGGGGTGGGGGTGCAGAGTCTTGCAGGCAGTGCCCCTTCCCATCATTTGCTCTGGTTTTTCCCAGGTGCTTGTCTGGAACCTCTGAGTGTAAAGATGACTGTCCTCTCTCCTGGAGGGCCGGGAGACAAATGAGTCTGTCTCCTGCTGGTTGTGTGTTTGTGGAGCCCATCCTTGGTCCCAGCACTCCCTTATGTTCAGAGGAAATAGCTGTGGCCCAAATTGATAACACTCCCTGCTCCTTGGAGCTTGCCTTTTCCCTGAGCAAATGGAGACAAAAACAAAGTGAGTGAAAACAGTGTACTCTACATTAGATGGCATAAGCACTGTGGACTTAAAGCCAAACAGGACTGGGAGATGAGGCCTATGGGAGTGTCAGTGGAACAGTTTTCAACAAGATGACCAGTAAAGGCCACATTGGAAAGATGACATTTGAGCGAAGGGGGTAGGCTATCTGGGAAGGGCAGTACCCAGCTGTGGGACGAGCAAGGGGGTGGCCAGTGAGGTGAGGTGTTGAGGAAGGAGCCCAGAGGGCTGAATCCCAGTGGGATGGGAAGCAGAGTGGGAGGGCAGGCAAGCGAGGTAACAGGGCAGGTGTGAAAGACCGCGTGGGCCATTGAGGGTCCCAAGTGTGGTAAGGAGCCATTGGAGAGTTTGGACTTGGAAGGAGGCCCAATGTGGCTCACATCTCACAGGGTGTTTCCCTTATCTGTGTGGAGGACAGGCTGAAGTTGGTACAGAATGAGTCCTGGCAAAAGTCAGACTTCCCTTGAGGGTGTCTTGGGGGCATGTAGCCCCTTATGTCAGACCCCTTTCGACATCCCTGCTATCTTTGGAGCCTACCTCAGTTTTTTTTTTTAATATGAAATTTATTGTCAAATTGGTTTCCATACAACACCCAGTGCTCATCCCAACATGTGCCCTCCTCAATGCCCATCACCCACTTTCCCCTCCCTCCCACCCCCCATCAACCCTCAGTTTATTCTCAGTTTTTAAGAGTCTCTTATGGTTTGCCTCCTTCCCTCTCTATACCTTTTTTTTTTCCCTTCCCCTCTCCCGTGGTCTTCTGTTAAGTTTCTTAGGATCCACATAAGAGTGAAAACATGGTGTCTGTCTGTCTCTGTATGACTTATTTCACTTAGCATCACACTCTCCAGTTTCATCCACGTTGCTACAAAAGGCCATATTTCATTCTTTCTCATTGCCACGTAGTACTCCATTGTGTATATAAACCACAATTTCTTTATCCATTCATCAGTTGATGGACATTTAGGCTCTTTCCATAATTTGAACCTACCTCAGTTTGAAATTGAATGTGAGGTTGAAGGGAAAAATGAAAGTGCGTGTGTGTGTGTGTGTGTGTGTATGTGCACGCACACTCATGAATGAATGTGTGAGAGTATGAGTGTGTGAGTGTGTATGTGTGTGAGTGTGAAGCGGGTGTTTAGGGAAACGGGGGAGTGCAAACTTGCTGCCCAGGACAGGATCACGTATGTGGCAGCCCACTCTGGCCAAGTGCTGTAAACGGGTGGTGGAGGTCAGTGGAGGGACTGCACGACACAGGGAATCGTGAGCCAGCTCAGCCTGAGCTCTGTTTTCTGGTGGTTGTCCCAGCCTCCTTCTCCATCTGACTGCATCTGCTTCCAGGTCAACTCTCTGATTCCCCCGAGTGAGGGGTGTGGGTCATTCTCTCATGGTTTACCTTTGCTGTATCTCATGGTGAACTTCCTGTTTTGAACCATCTTGAACTGTAATGCGGTGTTCCTGTCACATCTATGATATGGTGGACTTCTAGAGGGGCTCAGCCACGCCTTGTCCATTTTGGAACTCAGGTGCTCAGCCAGTGCCTGAGACTTGGCAGGAGCTCTCAGTATTAATAAGACTAATGGGGGTCTTTCTTCTTTTTATGAATATTCTCATCAGAAGTGTGTCTTCCATGGCCCAAAGCTTTATTGTTCCCACCAAATAGATTTTTCTTTAAAGCTTTCTTAATGATCAATCACTAACCAGTTGGTCTTATCAATTTGCCTGGTCAGTCTGAGTTGATTGTAAATTTAGATGGTGGAAAGAGACTGCTTTGTGGGCCAGTAATTGGGCTTTCTTAATAGCGACATTGGATCTGAGCTGAGTGGTAGTGAAACAGAAGATGGTCATTGCCTAGGCCTGGTCTGGGCCTTAGATGATAGTGTCTGATAGATGGGGAGACTGTCTAATGCTCAGGACCAAATAAATGCTACGGGAGAGCTGGATAAATGTTCCTAAAGAGGAAGTGCAAAAAAAGGCGTTTATTTATCATAGATTTAGGAGAGGAAACATAATGACCTTGGGGAGGCAGGGTGATGAAATGGTCTGGTGGCAAGTACAGCTTTGGTCATCTCAGGCTGTAACTCTGGCAAATTCTCACTGGCCCTTCCCGAGTGGCATCTGGGACTCCTGTGGGATCATTTGGGCTGTGGGTTTCTGCAGTGTCTGTGCATTGCCTCGGGAGCCATTTGGAAGAAGGATGCTCTGTGTACATGACACAGCACAGAGGATGGTCCCCATGTGACTCACAATGGAATCTGAAGCACTGGAGGAATTGGATTAGCAAGATTCAAGGCTGGAGAGAAATTGGGTCACATGCTTTCCTAGGAAGTCGGAAATCAAGCTGTCTGGCTCAGGCACAGTGGATGTGTGGATGGGCCACATAGGGAGGTGATTGTCATGTCTGTAGGTCAGCGGCTATCCCAAGGTAGGTAGCAGTGATGTTGGAAGGGAGTGGGTTGTAGTCAAGAGATTCATGTTCAAATTCTGCCACTGCCACCTACTTGGTACCTGTTACGGGAACATGCATATTTTGAAGATCCCCAATATCTCAGAACATGACTGTATTTGGAGATAGGGCCTTTAAAGATGTAATTAAGGTAAAATGGGGTCATATGGGGGGCTCTCATCCAATCTGGCTGGTGTCCTAATGAGAAGAGGAGACTGGGACCCAGACATGCATGGAGGGAAGATTATGTGAAGACGTAGGGAGAAGAAGGCCATCTGTAATCCAAGGAGAGAAGCCTGGAAGAGATCCTTCCGCCACAGCCCTCAGAAAGAACCAATTCCACCAACATCTTGATCTTGAACTTCTAGGCTCCAGAACTGTGAGAAAGTAAGTTTCTGTTGTTGATGCCCTGTGGTACTTCGTTATGGTAGCCATAGCAAACAAATAAATTACTTAAATGAGCATGGATAAGTTGTTTCACTTCTCTGGGCTTCAGTTTTTCCATCTGTAAAATGAGTCACTCATCTGAGAGCACCTGATGAGACAACGTATCAAATATTCTCTGTAGATGGGAAGTGTTGAAGAAATTATTGGCTATGATTGACAGTTTTCCTCAAGATTGCATCATTTACTCATCACTCATTCTGTAAATATTGGGTGCCTATAATGTGCCAGACACTGTTCTCATGGCTGACGTTACAGATGCAGAAAATAAAGACAAAAATATCTCTGACTTCCTGGAACTTTGCATTACAGGGGTTACTGGTGGGAGGTGGGAGAGTAAGAAACAATGGACAACACAGGTACAACACATGGTAAACAAGAAAAGGGTGAATGTGATGTAGAAAATAAAATCAGAGAAAGGGACAGGGAGGGCTGGTATTGGAGTGGTCAAGAGTTTTAAAATAGTGTGGTTGTACGAGCCTTCCTGACAAAGGGAAATTAGGGCAAAGACAGGAAGTAAAAATGAGCAAGCCAGGTGGACATCTGGGAGAAGAGTGTTCTGCAAACAGAGACTAGCATGTGTCAAGTCCCTGGGGCCCAGAGAAAGTTTCAGGTACTTGTAACCCATAAAGCCCTGATTTAGATTGTCTGGAGGGTGTTGAGCATTTTGGCAGGTGTGTGATAAACACCTTTCTTTATAGTATGTGTTAACCCATATGGTCATTATCAAGGATGGTACTGAAGCCTGATATAGAGGATTGGTTTAGAGAGACTACCTTATTGTTTGTTGGGGGAGGGGATTCAGAGGAGTGGAACAAGCTGAGACAGTCCGTAGCAGTTAGTAGGCTTCCTCTTTGAGGCATGCAACTCCTACAATCGGGTGGTAAATAGCATCTCTCAGGGCCCGAGAAGCAAAAGAGCAGATGGTCCAGGTGACCTGGGGAGCTTATAACAGAGATGGGATTTGAATGTTAAAAGAAAGAGGTGAGGGGCGCCTGGGTGGCTCAGTTGGTTAAGCCTCCCAACTCTCTCCATTTTGGTTCAGGTCATGATCTCATGGTTCCTGCGATTGAGCCCCATGTTGGGCTTCATGCTGACAGCGCGGAACCTGCTTGGGATTCTCTCTCTTTCCTCTCTCTGCTCCTCCTTGCCTCTATCAAAATAAATACATAAAAATTTTTAAAAAAATAAAGAGGAGAGTCTGTATAATTTCATAAGCTCAGTGAGAATCCTCTTATAATTGAGTCCTCTGGAGGAAATCACAGCCTTCTGTACAAACTATAAATCATAGAGAAGTATGAAGTAAAAGAAAATAAAAGTCACCCCCAGGTACTGGCCCAGGTTGGTGTTTTAATAAACGTTAGACAGTGGAAAGAGTGACTGTTGAGTGAGAATTGCAACATTGAAAGAAAGAATGAACTGCTACCATGCTGGTATGTTTCTACTATTTTTCCCTATCTGTTATCTTTTTTAAAAACTTTTTATCTGTATTTAATACCCTGATTTTTTTAATCTCAAAAATAAAACAAGCACTTCTTTTTGTTATTATAAACTTTCCATAAATACTGTAACATTATGTTTCATAATCTATTGATGTATTCATCCAGTATTAGCCTGCTACTCATGTTTCTCATGTTATAAATAAGACTGTGTAGAACATCTTTGTACATGAATTTTTCTTTTTCTTTTTTATTTCCTCTTCCAACATTCTTAGGATTATTTTCCTGGAATCAATTTCTAGGCGTAGAATAGAATTACTTTAGTAAAGGGTACAATTTCTTCAAGGCTGTCAAAATCAATGTGAATCATCTTTATTTTATTCTCTATTGGATCACTTCTTTTGCTGAGTTTTGTTTCTCCTGTAAATTGGAAAAGCTTTCTTTCCATCTTTATCCAAGATGCTACTAAACACGTTGAGCACAACAGGTTCAAGGGTATGATTTACTCCAGTTTGAAAGTTCTTTATGTTTGAAAATTCCAATTCTGTGAATTATAATACTGTCTTCCTTCATGTTAATTTAAAATTTTGTCTAATTATCTTGCTTAAAGGGAGTTGCCCGAGAATAGCCTTTGATGCCTAAGTGTGCAGCCTATGTTTTCCTAGTAGTGAGAATTTCTAAGCTTGATGTAGTTAAAGATAGATGTAAAAAAGCATTTAGCATTGGTATCAGATTTATTTAGTTTTAATTGTTTTATGTGAGTTGAATTGGTATGACTAGATTTGTGATGTTCTTTGCAAAATTCATTCCTTTTTTAGCAGGGCACATTTCACAAGATAATCTTGAAATGGCTAGACATCCTTATCTTTTTTAATGGTTTTTAACTCCTATTAGCTATAATGGGATTTCCACAAATAAATTGCTGCATTTTGTTGAAAGATAGATACTAGCACCCAGCTGACCGTCCCCCAAGCACGGGGGGTTTTGATCCTACTCACACACATGCCATTTTTCTTTCCTCAATGCAGTACAATTTTAAAAACTCCGTTAAAGAGCAGGAACATATTTACTAGACAACGATGTGATTCTGGTTTTTGAAGGCTGACAATGTGCTTCCATCAGTGCATTTGGCTGCCTGGGAAAAACAATTCTTTAAAAGCTCCCAATAAATGACATAAATAAACCAGTGAGGAGCCAGGGGCCTGCTCAGACTCTGCTGAATTATATGTCCCTGTGACAAACTATTGTTTGAGGACAATGACAAACATTTCAGACCATCTATGGAAGTCACTGGGGGGACTTTTGTTTCTCTCTAATAGCCCCTGAAGGCTTTCTGGCTAATAGTGTGTATAATGAGTCCAGTTTTCTAGCCCCTGAGAGGAGAGGCTGGGTTGCTTTCGTATGCGCAGGGAAGGCCTCTGAAATTTCAGCAGTGGCAAAATTTGGTCTTTTGTAAGGGAGGCACACAACCTCCTCAGCTGGGGAAGCTGAGGAGAGAGGGAGAAAAGGTGAGGGTCATAGGACAAGATGCCAATATAGGGCTTCACATCTGGGGCCCAAGTCAGGATCAGTTCTCAGGTTTACTCAGAGCATCACAGCCGGAGAATGGAGGGCCAGTCCAGTGCCAAGATACTGACTCAGGTTTGGAAGAGGCTTGGCAGATGCTGATGGCTAGGGGACACTCTAGTCACCTTCCCTTCCTTGTCCTCCCCACCCCCCATCCCAGGCTCTCTCTACGGGAGTCTCTACGTCACTGAGGTGAGATTCCAGATCTCCATTTTAATAAACCTCAAACCCCTCAGGTGATTCTGTGGCACACTCAAGCTGGACAGCCCCTGGTTGGGTTCGGGCCTGCCCAGGGCTGGGAAGGTGGCATCTATTCCCATGTCTGCATGGATTGCTGAGCTAGGAATTGGGAGGCCAGAATCGTAGTGCTGGATTCCAATATTTGTTTGTGGAACTTCAACATGCCACTGTTCCAAGTCTTGATCCATTTATTTGTGAAGTCAGGGTATGGACCTGTGGCTCACAACCCTGGTTGCACGTTGGAATCACCAAGGAAGCTCTGAGAAAATGGAAAAGCCTGGGTCCCCTCCAAGCTCTGTGAATTGGAACATCTACCTGCAGGTGGAAGCTGGGCATCTATAGATTTATTCCAGCCTGAGGCTCAGAGAAGTAAAGGCATTTGGCCAAATTCTTCCTTAAGTAATTATTTATACAGTTGGGCTTGAATTGAGGCTTTCCTGTGCCCTGGAAGAGCACATCATCATCATCAACAATAAAAGATGAATCATCAGTGCAGGTCAAGTTGGCAGCCTCAGATCTGGGCTTCCAGTAGAGAGACGTAACAGAGGGTTGGAACACTATCCTGTTGGTTTGGTTACATAGGATTGGGATCTCAGCATTGGGGCCACAGGGCATGAAGAAATTTGTGGATGGGTGGAAGAGGAACTAAGGGAATTTAACCCAATTCTAGGACACGCACTGAGGTACTAGCAACAGCTCAAATCACAGTGTCCTGGAAAGTATGGAGAATTCAGTCTTCAAGGTTGGTGACCATCCTCAGAGTGTCTAAGTAGGGGTCTCACAGTGAACCAGCAGGAGGCTTGAAGATGAATCAGGATAATCCCTGTGTCATGATCTTTATAGTTTTTCCAGCTAGGGTGAAGGCCAAGGTCTAGGCCGAGAAAGAGGAGGGCCTCAACCAAGGAAACTGGGATTCAGGATGAGGCTGCCAACTCCAGGAGAGCTCTAGAACAGTACTTCTTTTTTTTTTTTTTTTTTTAAACGTTTATTTATTTTTGAAACAGAGAGAGACACAGCATGAGCAGGGGAGGGGCAGAGAGAGAGGGAGACGCAGAATCGGAAGCAGGCTCCAGGCTCCGAGCCATCAGCCCAGAGCCCCACGTGGGGCTCGAACTCACAGACCGCGAGATCGTGACCTGAGCCGAAGTCGGACGCCTAACCGACTGAGCCACCCAGGCGCCCCTAGAACAGTACTTCTTAAAGGGTGAGCCTCAGATCAGCAGCGTCAGAATCACCTGGTGAATCATTATACATGCAAGTTCTACTGAATCAGAAGCTCTGAGGGGTGGATCCTGCAACGTGTGATGCAAAGAGCCCTCCAGATGATTCTGATGTACACTGAAGGCTGAGGCCCACTGGTGTAGAGTTTTTGTAAGGAGCAAAGGCAAAGCAAATGTCTTGGGGGAACATATGGTACAATGGGCCTGTCATAACTAATCGCTGACTTAGAGACACAGGAGGAAACTTGCATCCCCTTGTTGGATATGGGCCTCTATTGCTATGATGAGGGTTATCAGGGCCCCCAGCTGACCAGAGCTGGGCACATCAGGGACTACTAGAGGCAGGGGAGGAGATGCCAATGTCCATGGATACACCTGGAGATACTCAGGTGGTACCTCCTCCCTCAGCGCTAGGGCTGAATTCTGCTCACCACACCGTCTGCTTCCCTTGCTGAGTGCTGCTGGGTCCAAGTGAGAATAAAGTCAAATATTTTTGAAAAGTTCTGTGTCCAGCCATATTCAGATGCTACTTAGACCACACAGATAACATCTTCTTCACGGTCAATAAAAGTGATGCACAGCAGACTGTGGAGTTATTCAACACAGTTTTCAAAGATCTCTTTTATTGCCTGTGTATAAAAGCATGCAGAGACTCCTTTTTTTTCTGAGAGGGCAGCAATGATACACTGATTTGGTAGAAATAAATGATGGACATGTTGTCTCAGGCACAGTGGGTCCTCCATTCATGTGGATTATTTTGCTGCATAAAAAAAACCCATAAGTGAACAGGCTTAAAACAGGCACAACCTCATGTCTGTGAACACCACATGGAAGAAACCTTCACTGCTTTTTTCTAATATGATTGTGATGGCTACTTTTATGTGTCAACTTGACTGAGCTAAGGGATGCCCAGAAAGCTGGTAAAACATTATTTCTGGGTGTATCTGTGAGGGTGTTTCTGGAAGAGGTTAGCATTTGAATCAGTAGACTAAGTAATAAAGATTGCCCTCACAAATGTGGAAGGGCATCATCCAGTTAGTTGAGGGTTTGAGTAGAACAAAAAGATGGAGAAAAGCTGAATTAACTCTCTCTCCTGAAGCTGAGACATTTATCTTCTTCTGCCTTAGGACACTGGCACTCCCGACTCTTGGACATTTGAACTCAGACTGGGACTTATACCATGGCCCTCCAATGATCAGGCCTTTGGACTCAGGCTGAACTACACCGCGGATTTTCCTGGTTCTCCAGCTTGCAGATGGCAGATTGTGGGACCTCACAGCCTCCATGACCATGTGAGCCAGTTCGTATTATTAATCTCTTTTATGTACATCTATGTATATCGTATTGGTTCTATTTCTCTGGAGAACCCCGATACAATGATAATGGATATACTTGAAGTAGTAATGTTTGAGCAGTAGTTATTGGCATTGAAAGCCCCCATTATAGAGACATGGTCCAAACTGACCACTTGAGAAGGAAATAAGTAATTCTTAAGCTGTCTGTGGTTATTGGATATATTCAAGGGGGCTGCCTCCAATTGAAACCACACCCTTGTCTTCGCCTCCAGAAGGTGGAGATATGCGTTTTGGCTTAAGCCAGGATGTTACTAAAATTTTTGTTTAGTTTGAGTGTAAGCAGACATATTTCTAGATCTTTGTGGCTTGATGGAACATTACTTTCTTTAACTCATCTTGACATGGTGTTCAGAGTTTGACTTTATTGTATATTTTTGGTGGGAACTAGACATGTGAGAACAGTCTCTACTGTGCAACTGAATTTCCTGCACCCGGGAAATTCTAATGTAGATATAACCACTTCCCTGCAGTGAGGAGACTGCAGAACCACAGCCTCTGGAGATGCCTGGAATTATTTTTTAACTTTCTGTTATGAAAATGTTCAAGTTCAGACAGAAAATGACAGAATGGTGCAATGAAGCCCTATGTAATCATCACCCACCTTCAACAGTCTTCAACAGAAGTGTGTTTTCTGTATCCCCATCCACTTCTCTCCAGTTCTCTCACCATGACTGATTTATTTTGAAGCAAATCTCAACTATCATGTCATTTCATCCACATACATGTCAGTGTGTATTTCTAAAAGACAAGAATTCTTTAAAAAAGCATAATCACAATACCATTATCACATGTAAAAAAATGACAGTATCTACTTATTAACATCAAATATCCAGTGTTTACTTCCCTGATTGCATCATAAGTGGTATTTTTATTGTTGGTTTGCATGAATAAGGATACAATACTTAGCATCCTTCGTCTTCTGTTTGGGCTCAGAAATCCTAAATAAATTCTGAGGGACCGAGGCTGTTGTGTCATCCCTCCGTAGCCCAGTGATTGGCCCAGCAAGCACATCGTCTGCCAACTTCTGGCAGCATAAGCCAGAGGGGCAGGTGGTAGAAAAATCACATGAACGTAGGTTGCCAGGATCCCAGCTTGGGTCTAAGCTGTGTTCACTGTAAAATCTGGACATGATTTCAGCACTGGTGGGGAAAGGCCACTATGGAGTCTACCTGATGAGAAGCTAAGGATTCACTTGGGCAAAGGCTGAGATGAAGGATGAAAGAGTTGCTCCAAAGAATAGGTCCCAGGGTGGGGCTGACTATCCTTGGCTGTCATCCAATGCCAGTAGATCCTACTTGCCTCCTGGAAGCATGCAGTGTGTGTGACCCAGTTTACATTCTGGAAGAATGCAGGGTGATGGCTCTGGGTTTGAAGGCTGGTGATAATAGGTACCTACTAGTCAGGTCCTTTCCTTACCCAAGGTCAGGGGCTCACTAAGATCTCCATGGGACTTTGAGAATTCAAGTTGCTGGCACTGCGAAAGCAAGGCAAAGTAGCTGATGAATTTGATTAAAGCCCATGGTCTATGAGTGGAGTATCAGATTATTTTGGGATACAATTATTGGCATCCCTGTCTCCTCTAAAGGAAGGTAGGGGAGAACTCACCTATTTATCCTTCTGTTCATTTATCCATCTAGTTATCCATCCATCCCCTTTCTGTTCTCTCTACTTTGTGGTTCTCCTCAGTAAGCAGACAAGTTCTTTCCGTGTGGCTAGGGACAATGTCTGTTGATAGCCCTAGATTATTCATACTAACACAAAGGGAATTTCTCTCTTACATCATCTGTATGTCAATTCCAGTGAGGAAATGCCACTGGCCTTTTTGGAATCACATGCCCTCAGTTACTGTGTTCAGTAAAACAGGCTACTCCAGTAGGTAAGCTCATATCAGGCACCCACCCTGTGGCCAGAGGAGAAGGGAAAAAGAGGGTAATATCTAGGGCAGGAAAAACAAACTCACTAATAAACTACAATATCTATCACACTCTGTATCACACGTTCCCTCACTCCTCCACTGACATGAGTTGAACTCCCAAGTTAAAGCCGCCAAGATTGATGAAAAGGAAGTATGGATAGATACTGTTCCCACTTGCAAATTTTGAACTTTATAGTTTAGCTTATTCAGTTTTATTTAGTGTGACTACCTCATTTCCCACCATATTGATTTATTTATTGAGTCTCTCTCTAATACAAAGGAAGAAGCAGGTAGAGAAAGTACTGTAGTCAACTGACGGAAAAATGGTTTTCTTCATGGAATCAGCGAATACCAGCCTGTTTCTTCCTCCTTAGTTGCACAAACCATCCCCACGTCGGGGTAAGTATTACCTTGCATCCCTCTCCTCTGTACCTGTCCCCATTTCTCCATGTAGGATTTGTAACAGTGTCATCAGGACAGAGAGAAGTAAGGAGGTGGGCTGGTGGGATGGCGTGTGTGTGAAGGAGTAGAGAGAAGTCAGAAGAGGAGAAAGCAGACTTCTGGTTCTCCTGTGTGTGTGAGCATGCGTGCACGCACCCACGCACACACAAACACACCTGCACGCACAGGCACATTCATGTGGATTAGCTGATCAATGCTTTATTTAAAAAAAAACAAACTCTGAAGTTGAGGGTAGTTTTGTGATGACTGATAGAGGACTCTGAACACCATCCCTTGTTCCAGGAAACTCACAAGGGGGGTAATTTGGCACTTGGTCAACAATTCCTGAGAGATTTTAAAAACAAAATAAGAGTGTTTGCAACTTTCTTTTCAAGTCTTTCTAAATCTGAAGAAACAAACCCAATTGTTAACTAATAGCCAATAATATATTGGTTTACAGTGGATGCGATAATAATCTGTATATTTGGTGTATTTATGTTCATTCTATAAGTATTATTTGTCTGTTTTTAGTTATCCAGAGGAGTTTATGATTGATCTTTTCTTTTAAAGATATTTGTTAATTTCTGATGCTCATCATTGGTCAGGAACCCTTATCCCTTTACAAAAGTGAGTCCAAGGGAAAAAGAGTACTTTTATGCAATGATCTACTTAAAAACAACATTCAAGAGCATTCTGTAGCAAACAATTGGGAACTGCTGGTACTCTTTAGATTCTAATATAAACATGGTCAAAAAGTCTGGGCATGAGTTAGAAACAACTGAATATTAAAAATGCAAATGGAACAGCTGAACTCAAGGGAAATGCTTCATAAGCAGACAAAAGTACCATCAAAAATGCTGTAGTGGTGTTATGAAATTTTAATTCATGATCAAAAAATTTTCTTGCAAGTCCCAATACTTCTTTCCAATATATCTTTCAAATTATAGTGGGACCCGGTGGATAACTTTTTAAATATCCCTCAAATTGCAAGTAGATGAACATTTGGCCCAAATACTTTAAAATTCTTACTCTGGCTAAGCTTGGGGACTCAGTAGGAAGAGTTACATCAGCACAGACCAGCCCTGCCTCTTATATCTTACATCTTCTAGCAACCAGAATGTGTTTCAGGCACGCATTTTGGAGTTATGTTTAACAATCCCGAGACATCATCTCTATTCAGCCTCACAGCCTCCGGTGGAGACGAAGAGAATATTAAATAATCGAGAGGGCCTGCCATGAAATCTTGCAGCTCTTGAGTGAAGCTCGGCATCAGGGTGACTGCTTTTTAAAAAAATATTATGTTTGCATTTTGTTTCAGAAATAATATGCTTTAAGCTCTTAAAATGAGCATTTTTGGGTGCTCAAGGTCAGGCACAACCTTGAGTGTTAATGGAGTGTTAAAAGAAACCGGTTTAAGGTAAATTCCATTGGTCTTATACTGAAAAAATTTATTTAGGTGCAGCTGAGCTTGCAAGCTCAGGTAAATCATCCACACTTGACAGCGGTGTGGAAAGAAAGCGGAAACAAGTAGAAAGCCAGTGTTTTGAGGTTCACAAAGGGCTTGAGGTATGGTGTGACTAGAGGTCTGTTGGATGTCTTAGCTTTCTATGGCTGTGTAACAAATGACCACAAGTTTAGCAGCTTAAACAATTCCCGTTTATTAGCCCACAGTTCTGTAGGTTAGATGTCCGGTACATCATGCCTAACTTCTCTGCTCAGGGCCTCACTTAGCAGAAGTCAGGGTGATCGCTGGACTGAGTTCTCACCTGAAGGCTCTAGGGATGAATCCACTTCCAGTCACATCACTGTTGTTGGCAGAATTCAGTTCCTTGTGGTTGCAGGGTTGAGGTTCCCATTTTGTTGCTGACTGTCATCTTGGGCCCACATTCCTAGACCCATGGGCCCCTCCATCTTCAAGTCAGCAATGGCACGTCAAATTCTTCTTGTGCTTTATTTTATTTTATTTTATTTTATTTTATTTTATTTTATTTTTTTAATGTTTATTTATTTTTGAGAGGGAAAGACAGAGCACAATTGGGGGAGGGGCAGAGAAAAAGAAGGAGACACAGAATTCGAAGCAGGGTCCAGGCTCTGAGCTGTCAGCCTGACGTGGGCCTTAAACCCATGAACCGCAAGATGATGACATGAGCCAAAGTTGGACACTTAACCACCTGAGCCACCCAGGCACCCCTCTTCTTGTGCTTTGAAATGTTGATCTCCTCTGTTGTTGACCTTTAGACCCAGATTTATTATTTAAAAAAATTTTTTTTAATGTTTATTTATTTTTGAGACAGAGCATGAACAGGGGGAGGGTCAGAGAGAGAGGGAGACACAGAATCCGAAACAGGCTCCGGGCTCCGAGCTGTCAGCACAGAGCCCGATGCGGGGCTCGAACCCACGGACCGGGAGATCATGACCTGGGCCGAAGTCGGACGCTCAACCGACTGAGCCACCCAGGCGCCCCTAGACCCAGATTTAAAGGGCTCCTGTGATTAGGTCAGGCCCACTCAGGTAATCTCCCTGTCTTAAAGTTAATTGGTTTGGGATATAATTATATCTGTAAAATCTCTTTATAACATAAATAATTATGGCAGTGATATCATATTCACAGTCCTAGGTTATACAGGGTATGCATACCAGGGGATAGGACCTTGAGGGGCATCTCAGACTCTTTCTACCACTGTGGTGTTTGTTGAGACCCACACCCTGCAACCAGAGGCACTGCCTCTTAGAAGACTGAACTTCTGATGAGTCTGTTGGAAGGAGGGGGACAAAGGAATAATGATTCAGGCGGGGGTGGGGGTTACCTAGAAACCACATGTGCCTTTTATCGGGTCTGCTTCCTAATGTAGCAGGTTCCTTATTATGTCCTTCTTAAGACCTCAAAGAATAACATGAACTATCTAGAAGTCTTGATAAGTGAATACATGAACCTAGCTGGAGATGCAGGAAAGAGGCTGGCCTCCTCTTGTGCCACCACTGGGAATCCATGAAAATTGGGAAAAGATGTCATTTAATTGGATACAGTTTTGTGGGCACTGCCTGATCAGTTGGCTATCAGATCCGGGACAGTCCCACTCACCCCTCAGCCAGGCACCTTGTGCACAGTCATGTGCAGTGTCCCTGTGTAGACTCTGGGTCCAATACAAGTGGGCCTGGGCCTGGGCCTGTGTGGGCCTGGGCAGTAGACACAGAATTTTGTTGCATCTAGAGAGGGAGAAATATAAACACTATCAATTTACACAGCAAAGGGCAAAGGGCATAGAGAAGAGCTTCTCACCTCAGCACCATTGACCTTTGGAGCTGGACAGTCCTTTGTGGTAGGGGCTGTCCTGTGCATTGTAGGATGTTAGCAACATCTCTGACCTCAGTAGCATGCCCCCTAAATTGTGACAACCAAAAATGTTTCCAGACATGGTAAAATATCCCATCGGGGGCAAAATCACTCTCAGTTGAGAATGGCCATAGATGTATAAATTCTAGAACATAGGAAATCCCTCTAATATCCCATGGAAGCTTTCTGTCTTTTAGGACTGGAAGTGAGGAATGTAAATATTTTAGAAACCACAAGCAGTTATGTGACTGTAGGGCAGAATGTATGAGAGAGTGAGACACAGAGAGAGAGAGTGATCTCTTTGCTGACGTCCTGATCAAGTGGCATCTGAATACTGGACGTCAGTGCTGGTAGTCAGTGCTATTCCTGAGCTTTTAAATTACATGAGCCAATATATATATATATACATTATATATATATAATATAAGATTAGATTATATTATATCATATATATATATCTTATATATATTATAATCTTATAATATAAGATTATATTATATTATATCCGTTTATTATTAGATTATTATTAGATTATATTATATATAATATATATGTATGTATGTATATATATGTGTGTATATATGTATGTATATATATATATAAAACTTAAGCCAATTTATGCCATTACTTTGGCTTTCTGTCACTCATACCTAAAGAGTCCTACTTGACACAAGGGGCATTGCAGAGAGAATAAAAAGGATTAATAATTAGGACACATCAGGGCCTTGTCATGTCCTTCATGCATGGGAGGCTGGTTGGGGTCAGGTGGTCAAAGGCCTTGTATGCCATCCTGAGAGATTGGAACCAATACCACAGAGGGTTGGTAGAATAAAGCCATTCAGCATTTCTGAAACTCTTGAGTTTGGCTTTTATAGCCAGAAGGTATTGGAAAGCACCCCCATTCTCATTGTCTTAGATGTTTCACTCCCATTGTAGTAAAATAATGGAACTGGTATTAGGAATGAAAATCCATAAACATCAAGAAGAATATGGATCCATGACCCATAAAGCTGATTTATTAAGAAAAATTTGCCGAGAAAACTTGATTGGTTTTATTGATGGAATGGCTAGAGTAGAAGATGAAAGGGTTGCAGTAGAAGTCATAGATCTTACTTCAGTAATGCAGCTGATATATTATTTCACAAAATTTTGCTTGACAAATTAATTCAAATTGGGTTGGCGGGGAGATGTCTGCACAGATTGAGAGCTGGACGAAGATTCAGAAAGCGAGGTAATGACAAACAGTCATGGATGGAGATACTATGAGCTGCCTGATGTGCTCCTGGAAGGGTGATCTGGCTCTGGCTTCACTGAATCTCTTAATTCCTTATTGAGAAGAAGGGGTCTTTTGAGAAGAAGGTGTAAATACAGAATGGTCAGCCTTCGCTGACGGGGTCACTTACTGGATGGGCAGGGAATTGAGTGACGTGGAGGAGGAATTGGACAGACTGAGCCTACTTAGGTTGAAGCCTCATGGGTAATGTCAGCAAGCCGAGCTCATAATGGGGCTGCAGAAGAAGCTGGGGATCTTGGCTGGAGTGGTCAGAGTGTGGACCATGATTATGATGATAATTATGTCTCTGTATCAGGGGAGTCGTGTGTCCAGATGTAAAAGCGCAAATCCAAATGCCTATAATAGGGCCAGGTGGAGAGATGACAGAAAGAATGTTTGACCCATGCAGCAATGAAAATAAATGTAATTTGTCAACCTCAGTGAGTCTCCCAACCATGATGTTGAGTAGTTAGCTGGACCCAAAAGAAGACATTTGGTAAGAGTTCATGTCTATACAGCTCTCCAAACTATGTGCTTAGAGGTACATACATACACAGTAAAAATAAAGTGAAAAGTAAGAAAATGATTATCCCAAAGGTCAGCATGGGGGTGACCTTGGAGGGAGGTCGAGATTGTGATTGGAAGGACAGATAGGTCTTCTGGGGTGCTATGTTCCACTCCTTGACCTGGGACTTGATTATATAGATGTTGGCTTTCTAATTGCTATTTAAACTGTGGTGCATTTTATGCACTTTCCTGAATATATGACGTATTCTACAATGAAAAAAGGAAAGAGAAAAGAGTTCAGGAACCCTCCAAAGGCAGCAGCCACTGGTTAGTTCCAACGCATGGCCATGTGACAATGGGGTCAGTGGTGTCAGATCAAACTTTTCAAAGAAGTAAGATACATGAATTTTTAAAAAAAATGTGAAATAAACTTGTAACTAATTCCAAAATTATTTAGACATCATGTAAGCCAACAATGTGGACCAGATAAAAAAGGTCTAAAGGCAAGACTGAGCCCATGACTGCCAGTTTATGACTTTTGTCTCAAAAGTCAAAGATGGAGGGAAGGAGAACATTTTTACCTGGCTGTATTTAGCAGCTTTGTTTGCACTGATTTTTATCTGAGGAACTTTATGATAATTGCTAAGGCACTGGTGGGTCCTCACTAAGCACTTGGCAAACATGTCAGTCTTTCTGCTTGCAACTATTCTATTTTAGCTGGCATTCAGAGAGTTTAAGAATTTTTCACAGTATTAGACAGCTAGTAAGTGGGAGGGCCAATATTTGAACCTAGGCTGATTTGATGGCACAGCCTGTGCCTTTTACTGATTTTGCAGGGTCTGTGAGTAGGCCGCAAACCCGGTGCCTCTTTTCTAGCCCTCTGCTCTGGCAGACATCATTAATCCATCAGTGCTCTTTCCTGCTATGTGGAGACTCATCTCCTGTGTGCTTCACCCCAGCACTCCAGGAACCCATTCATAATTGATTGGACTTGGTGACTTAGATGAGATGCATTTACTCTTCTGACATCACAGACTACTTCTCCTGTGATTCAGGGTCAGGATAGACAGTTCCTAAATGGTGCTGTTAGCTCAAGTAATGTGTGTTACAGCCTGGTTCTTCAATAAAGAACTTGTCAACCTGTTGCTCTCTCACGGACCTGGATTATTTTTCTTGCTGTTGACATTGGTCCTGTCGCATCTGCTCCAGAACCAGGATGCTGGCTATGGGCTCTCCAGAGACTGACATGTCCTCAGTGCAGAGAAATCACCTTGAAAGCTGCTCCTCTCACTGTACTTTGAAAGAAGAGCATTATCAAAGGTGACTAAATGGGGTGTTAAATGATCTTTAGAAAAAGGGAAGGACAATGATGTACGTGACATCAGGAGGTTAGTGCGGAAAGTAGAAAGGTGATAATGGTACATCCATCTCCTGTATCCTGGTTAGAGACGGACCCAACCACAGGGGCTGCTCCGAGAAACTGCAGACCACTGGGTTCTGGTGGAGCCTGAGGGAACACATGGCCCTCCACCCTCATTTCACAAATGAGGGCCAGGGGTGTAATGTGATTCACCCAAGGAGCAAGGATGCCCTTTCCTTCACGCCTGGCCACTCTCGCCATGATAAGAACAAAATGGAGGGCAGTCGTTAAGAGAACTAGTCTTGAGTTTACATCCTGACTCTGTTAGGTTCTAGCTGTGTGACTTTGGTTTCTTAACCTGTCGTCTATAAGATGCACATAATAGCAGGACATATTTTATAGAGCTGTAGGGATTATAGGAAGAAATGCAGGTGAAAGTACGTGTGTCTGATGCCTGGTGTGAAGCAAGGACTCAAAGGATATCAAAGGATATACACATGTATACACATTTATATATTTACATAAAACCCTCACACCTAATATTCTGGCAGGTAATATGCTGTAAGACCTGTATTTCTAAGGGCTTCAATAGTTAAAATTGACTCTTACTTTATGAGGTTGGATTTATATGGCCATTTCAGTTCTGGCATGTGATCGTAGAAGGACAGCACTGTATCTTTTATAAGGAAATATTGTGTAAGTGTTGCTGTGAGAGGCCCCTTGGCCCTGTGCTGGCACCGTTGTCTAAGACATAATGCTTCTTAGTATCAGAATGGCGAATATAAGTGACAGTTTTCCTGCATTGGGTATCTTTTAATAATAGTTGAAAGTTATTTGAAATCAGGTCTTTATAAAGAGAAAAGAAAGCTTCATTTAGAACAAAACAGATATGGGGTGCCTGGGTGGCTCAGTTGGTTAAGTGTCTGACTTCCGTTCGGGTCATGATCTTGCGATTTGTGAGTTTGAGCCCCGCGTCGGGCTCTGTGCTGACAGCTCGGAGCCTGGAGCCTGCTTCCGATTCTGTGTCCTGTCTCTCAGCCCCTCCCATGCTCATGCTCTGTCTCTCTCTGTCTCTCAATAATAAATAAATGTTAAACAAAAATGGAACAAAACAGATACTATTCATAGAAGAAAATGAACTATGTCCTGATGACTATCTGGGGTCTTTCTTGGACAGCAATGGCCATATTGGTCCTAGTGGTGGGAGTGACTGAGCCTAGGCTTGTTAAGGATGGGGCAGTTAGGTAATTACTTACCTGTTGGGAGGAGCTGAGCATCCCAGGGTGGAGTCAGGATCCAGAGCTGAGCAGGCTATTTGAATGAGGGTCAAGGAGAAAGCACAAGCCAGATGTGAGGCTTTGGGAAGAGACAGGGATTCCAGGGAAGGTGCAGGTCACAGAGCTTCCCATGGCCTTTGGGGTTGCTATCCAAGTTGTCACTGTTTGGTTGTTGTTGTTGGCCTTTTCCAGGAGGAAAACATGTGTGTTTGGGGGTAGAGGTGGGACATCAGGGAGAGAAGGCTGCTGTTAAGGGAACTGAGTCAGTTCAGGCAACAAAGATAGACAGATGAATAGATGGAAATACACATAGTAAATATATGCTATTTAGGCAATAGGTAAGTAAAATAGGTAAGGTGATACAATAAGCAATGATATATAAGTGACAGGTATAGACAGCATATAAGTGATAGATAGATGGATAGATGGATAACAGATAAGTGGTAATAGAGAGTAGCTAAATAGTTAATAGAGTGATGGATGGTGCATTGGTTTTCTGTTGTTGCTGTAACATGTTACCACAAACCTAGTGGCTTAAAACAGCACAGATTTTCATCTCATAGTTCTATAGGTCAGAAATCTGGGCAGCTAGATTGGTTTCTCTGATCTCAGTTTCATGTGTCCAAAGTCAAGGCATCAGCCAGGCCTGTTGTCCCTTTCTGGAGGCTCTGAGATGAATCTCCTTCCAAGCTCATTCAGATTGTTGCTCGAATTCAGTTCCTCCTAGTTATAAGACCAAGGTTCCCAGGGAGCAAGGCAACAAGTAAGGGAGTAAGTCTCTCTTACTCTTGGAATGTCTCCTGCTTCCCACTTCTGTCTCATTTCTTCTACTTCCTCTTCTGCTTTAAAGGCACACCTGATTATGTCAGGCCCGCCAGGATGATCCAGAATAACCTCCCTATTTTAAAGGCAGCTGATTAGAACCTTAATTATATCTTCAAATTCCCTTTATAGCAGTAACTAGGTTTGTGTTTGTTCTATAACTAGGCTGTAGGAATCTTGGGGGACATCTTTATAATTTTGCCTATGACAGTTGGATGGATGCGTGAATGCATGGATAAATAGATAGCTAGATAAGCAGGCTATTGATAGGTAATAAATGGATGGGTAGCTAGCTAGAAAATGGATAGGCAGATATGTGAACAGATGGAAATATAACATTGATAAGTTAGGTAAATACCAGTTCATGTCTGTTATATAATTACCAATGCTTCCACGAATAGAGTTTGGGTAGAGTTCTTATCCAGGAGTGAGCATGATGATGTCATCAAGGTCTGGGTCTGATATTTCCTTTTTCATGATCCTATATTTATGACTTACTTATATGGCCACCACTTACCACATCCTGGTCTTGTGACACTTTATAATTGAAGCTGATATCAGAGTTGGATAGATTTTTTAGTGTTTGTAAGTAATTATCCTATTTTCCGTCTCTGCTTATTTATTCTTTTTAAAAAAATGTTTGTTTACTTATTTTTTGAGACAAACACAGAAAGAGAGCATGAGTTTGGGAGGGGCAGAGAGAGAGGGAGACAGAATCCCAAGCAGGTTCCACACTGTCAGCATAGAGCCCAGTGTGGGACTCGAACTCACAAACTGTGAGATCATAACCTGAGCCAAAATCAAGAGTTGGATGCTTAACCGACTGAGCCACCCAGGCGCCCCACTACTTATTTATTCTTGATCCACTCAAAAACATTTACTGAGCAACTACTTTGTGCCAGGCACTGTGAGACATACTAGTGATACAATATATAAGGCAGCTCTCACAAAGTCTATAGTCTAGGGGGAGAAACTGAGAAGTAAACTGGCAATACTGATCTCAGGCAGCTTGTCCGACCAGAAGGAGAAATACAAGGTGAAACTCATCAGATGGGCACATAGCCTAGACTTTGGGAGTCTGGGAAACTTTGTAGAAAAAGCAACATCTAATCTGAAACCCCAAGAATGCATAGGGATTAGTCATATAAAGGAAACGGCTGCCTTGAACACCAGAATCTCATCAACTCTAATTCAGTTGCGCTGGTTATTTCTGTTCCTAATTGCTACTGCACAGATCTGTGCATACACTGCACATTTAGAATGTGTTGGTACTTTCAAATGCAAATGTGTTCTACAAAAATGTCCTTTGCTTGTACAACTCAGCAAAAGTTCTCTGTGACTTTGGTGGTGGTGTGGGTTTTGAGGATTTTATTTTTAATTTAATTTAATTTTTTCCTCCAAGTGGGGAAAGGATTCAGTGTTTGTCAGACTAGGGGCTGCCTGGATAATTCTTATCCATTACTAAGAGGGTTTTGGGCTCTGTCTACCATTGCTGTATTCCCCAAGTACAGAGGCTGCTCTTAAAGCTCTATTTGTAAAAAAAAAATGCTGAGGCCACAGAGGTTTTTGTTTAGTTCTTCTCTGCTCCTTAAATATGGGGTCACACTGTGGGGGATAGAGCTGAAGGGTCTAGCAAATAAAGAACTGGGGATTCAAGCTCTCATTCCTTCTCTCTCCTGCCCATCAAACTCTCGTTTCTGATCGTTGCCTACCTGACCACAGCATTCCAGTCAGAACTCCAGTGGTGTCCAGGGAGAAGTGGATCCTGAGAAAGGAACTGAGATCATGGGAAATCATCTTTCCCCCCCAGGTGTTGTGTGACCTGATGGGTGATACAGGTTCTTGGAATTAACAGCGTGTGAGCTTGTGTAAACCCCTCGCCTCTCTGCACTTCCATGCCCTAATTCTTAACTCAAGGAAAAGAGTGGAATAAAGGGTGGCATGTCGCCCTGGGTCAGAGCATCAATTTTACAGTATTTGAATCACAGCCTCACCCCTGACTGGCTGTGTAGCCTTAGGCATGTTACGTAACTCTTGTGAACCTCAGTTTCCTCATGTATAAAATGGAGGCAATATTATGCTTTCTAGCACTCAGAGGAACAATGCACATCAAGTAATTAGCCTAGTGCTTGCTAAAAGCCTCTTGGTTTTAATTATTGTCAAATGTTTTACATGGCTCTGATTCCCTAATACAGCCACTTGCTTTAAACACACACACACACACACACACACACACACACACACACACACACACATCATGATCTTGATTTATTGACCATGAAGAAATAGTGAGCTGTGGAAAAATGTGAAGCATAAAGCGGTGTTAAGAGAGGTTAATAATAAGCAAACAGAAAAGTGTATTTTAGAGGTTTAATTTTTGATCTTATTAACCCACTCTGGAAATTAAAGGTAGATATGGATGTGACATTATTTAATTTTGACAGTGGATTTTAAAATAGGGAGACGTTTCAAAGGCATACTTTCAAATTGTTTTTGAAACGGAATTTAGACTATCAAAATTCTGCCTGTGTGTGCCTTTGTAAAAAATATATTTATGGATAGATAAGCTTTATTCCAATGTCTGCATAAATATGAGTTGATGTTGAACAATAAAAGGTTTCTACAAAGGGCTAACATTTGTTTATTAAACAACAGAACTTGGTCCTGTCCTTCAGTTTGTCTCTGAATTCAGTTGATTGACACCTCATTATTAGTAATCCACTGTCAGAAATCATTTTCACCACATAAAGAATCTGCAGGCTTTGGGTGGCACTTAACCACTTCTTGCCCGTGTATGTTTTTATATTAGCAATGAAATATTGATAGTTTTAGAATGGAGACTAGAATATGTCTGTAGAAAATGATTACAGATGTTGGCAGTGATGAAAAAGGTGGCAGTTTTTGAAGAGAGAAAGCTTAGTTTTTTTTTTTTTTTTGTTTTTTCAATATATGAAATTTATTGTCAAATTGGTTTCCATACAACACCCAGTGCTCATCCCAAAAGGTGCCCTCCTCAATACCCATCACCCACCCGCCCCTCCCTCCCACCCCCCATCAACCCTCAGTTTGTTCTCAGTTTTTAACAGTCTCTTAAGCTTTGGCTCTCTCCTGCTCTAACCTCTTTTTTTTTTTTTTCCTTCCCCTCCCCCATGGGTTTCTGTTACGTTTCTCAGGATCCACATAAGAGTGAAACCATATGGTATCTGTCTTTCTCTGTATGGCTTATTTCACTTAGCATCACTTTCTCCAGTTCCATCCACGTTGCTACAAAAGGCCATAAGAGAAAGCTTAGTTTTTAGGAAGGCGGCAACCGAGCATGTGGATACCTGAAGGAGTGTCTCTCAAGAAAGAGATTAAGGATAGGCTAGAAATATGATTGATGGAAGAGTGGAAGCGAAAACAAGTGAGATGGTGGCACTAACCTTGAAGAGAAATAAGAGGCTTTTCTTCTTTGAAACAAAAGTAGAGAAAGTTAGGATGGTGTAAACGTGCAGAAGGAGGAAATTGGGGATGGATGTCCCATTCCTGGATGAATTGAGGTGAGAATTTGGATGTGATCGGCCAAGGATTAGAAAAAGGCAGTCAAGTTTGCTAGTCATTGGAAACAAACAGAGAAACAAAAATGTGGGAAACTAGAGATGATGCATAGAGTCTTAAATTTATTCTTCTAACTATTATTTATTATTTATGTTATGCTGGGAGCTAGAGATAAAGCTGTGAATAAAACAGAGGGTCCCTGATCTCATGGAGCGTGTTAAAGGAAGCTGGTATGTTTAGCCTGAAAATGCAAAGACCAGAGAGAATGCCAAAGATATATCCATATATTTGAAGAGGTGCCAAGCATGTATTGGGAAGAAGTCCTGCCTGTTCTATGTGTTACCAAAACAGATCTAAGACCAGTAGGTACAATTTATAGGAAGCAAGATCTTGACTCAAAATAAGTGAGAAATGGGTGCCGTTGGAGGGAGGGAGTCGCCTGTCATTCTGAAGATATTCAAACAGAGAACAGGTAGCCATTGGCCATGATTGATAGAGATAGTTTGAGTGTTAGAAGGCAAGTTGCAGTTGATGAGCTTTTAAAACACCTTACAACCCTGTGAGTCTGTGAATCACTGGGTGTCATCGCACGATGTCACTTTCAGAAATTATTGCATAGATTGTCATCCTGCTTGAACTGTTGTCACTGTGCATTTACTTTATTTTAAGGGATGGGAGGAACCCGGTAGAAGGTACAAGTCTATTTCCTTTAAAGTAACTACTCTTCTATTTTCTTGTGATTAAGACATTTATTTAAAACCAGGCTTGCTAGTAAAAAGGCATATAATCACTGGTTCTCTTCAGCCCCTGTCATGACAGATTAGCATTAATAATTTAGAGAACAGCAGCATTAAAAGTAATTACAAACTGTCAGAAAGATACAAGAAATATGACATAGTTCATAGCTTCTTTTCAGACCTCAAATATTATTTGAGGGGAAAAATAATTACATTTTCCTGTTCATTTCCTAATACAAATAACTTAGGAAATCTCATAATTCTTGAAATTTGCAATTAATTCATTGAAAAACTAATGTCAGTTTGAAAAAAAGGCCTCTTTGGTCACAAATTTCCACTGTGGAATGATTCCTTAGGGCATATTCCCAATTTCCTTGTCAAGGCTCATTTTAAATGCATTAACATAGCAACATGAATAAATCAACTAGCATTTAAAAATATAAATTGTCTAAACTTCCTTTAATTGTGCACGCATTTAGCTTTTTCTTCTTTGTCTATCTAAATACTACAATCTCTTGATTTAGATGCAACTCCATACAAATCTCAGATATCAGAATCTAGTAAAATTCTTCCCTGTGAACTTTTGTCCAACCCAAGCCTTTTTTGTTCTATCTGTCCTATCCAGTGCCACATCTCATATGAAAAATGAGAAGGGTGTTAGTATTAATTTCTTAATAAAATCTGTAAGTCCTATTCCACGCTTCTTCTTTCTACAATCCTTTCTTCTTCATTCTATGTACATTTACCCTGAGAAGAAAAAAGACAGAGCGGACACTGTCACTCTGTGCTTCATTATTATTCTAGACATAGAAGGGAATTTGAGTACCATTCGCTTAGAACCTAGACGCTAAGACACATATCTTGTGGTAGTCATGTCACTTTATGTTTTGTTGTTTTGTAAAAACAGAAAATTCTTAGTAAAAATAGTTGTTCGGATATCAGTGGAACAGTTTGACCTCAGGAACAGAGTGCATGTGGCCAACAGATCCAAACATATTGCAATGAGTTGTTGCATTGATGTCCATGATCTTTTTAACCTTAGAGTACCTGGCATATTGCCAGGAGACAACAAATGTCAGGAGACGGCCAAGGATGTCACATGGAAAATGAGGGAGGGAGAAAAGAAAGAATACTACTGCGTTCTTAATATTTGTTGGCTCAAAAAGTCACCATATTATAGGACATATTCTTTAAAAAAATTTTTTTTAATGTTTATTTATTTTTGAGAGAGAGAGAGAGGGCATGAACAGGAGAGGGGCAGAGAGAGAGGGAGACACAGAATCAGAAGCAGGCTCCAGGCTCTGGGCTGTCAGCGCAGAGCCCAACGCAAGGCTCGAACCCACAGACCTTGAGATCATGACCTGAGTTGAAGTCAGACGCTCAACCGGCTGAGCCACCCAGCCGCCCCAGGACATATTCTTTAGGTAGAAGGTCATATGGGTTAGTTCACATGCTATCTTGTGAAATACTGGTTTAGATTAGTTTTATTTGTATCAAATTATTAGAAGCTTAATTGGGTTAATATTCTTTTGAAAAAGAGAGCTAATTTGACTCCTCAGTATGTACCATAACCTGCACATGTGCTCTTACTCTTTCCTGTTCCCATTGTCTCTTCCATGATAACCTGTACTCTTTGGGAAAGTTACTTTTCATATAATGGTTTATAATGATGTGGATGCATTAGATTGTTTGGGGATAAGACTTTATACTACAGCCTTTTTATAAAAAGTCCTGTGTTGACAGAGATGCATATACACATATATTTTTTTAATTTACATCCAAATTAGTTAGCATATAGTGCAACAAAGATTTCGGGAGTAGATTCCTTAATGCCCCTTACCCATTTAGCCCATCCCCCCTCCCACAACCCCTCCAGCAACCCTCTGTTCTCCATATTTAAGAGCCTCTATGTTTTGTCCCCCTCCCTGTTTTTATATTATTTTTGCTTCTCTTCCCTTCCGTTCATCAGTTTTGTATCCTAAAGTCCTTATATGAGTGAAGTCGTATGATATTTGTCTTTCTCTGACTGACTGATTTCGCTTAGCATAACACCCTCCAGTTCCATCCATGTAGTTGCAAATGGCAAGATTTCATTCTTTTTGATTGCTGAGTAATACTCCATTGTATAGATGCATATATTTTGAGATAAAAATTATGTTACCCTCTTTAAAAATTTTTTTTATTGTTTTATTTATTTTTGAGACAGAGAGAGACAGAGCATGAGCAGGGGAGGGGCAGAGAGAGAGGGAGACACAGAATGCAAAGCAGGCTCCAGGTTCTGAGCTGTCCCAGAGCCCAACACGGGGCTCGAACCCACCAACTGTGAGATCATGACCTGAGCTGAAGTTGGACGCTTAACCAACTGAGCCACCCAGGCACCCCATGTTACCCTCTTTAACAACTGATATAACACAGCTCCCTATGAGGAAAGCCTTTAAGAATACTCTTTAATGTTTGCTTATGATACAGGTCATTCATACTCACCATAGAACAGTTAGGATAAAGAAAACCAGATGATCACAAAGAAGAAAATGAAAATTCACTATCCAGTGGTAATAACTATTATCAAGTTGTGTTTGGCCTTCTAAAATTTTTTCATGCACTTACATCTTTTAAAACAATGAATCATATTGTACAGCCTCTTTGGGACCAGCTTTGTTCTTTCAACACTATATAATGGATGTCTTCCCTTATTGACAAACACGCAGCTTTATCTCTGTTTCTTATGACTACTTAATTTAAGCCATTGTTCTTTAAGCATGCCCTATCATTGAAAATTCAGATAATTTCTACTCTGTTGCCATTAAAGAATTCTGCGGTGGACATCCTTATAGTTCTCCCCATTCCCGCCTCTGCATTCATTTAAGACACTCTCAGACATCCAGGTCTATCAGGGAGTAACTGCCATCCCAGACAGAAATAGAGTCAAATCCAATTCTTAGTGCTGTGTGGGCAGGGTCTGACCAAAGGAAAAAGTGAACCAGAAGGATGAAGCTGTGGGCCAAGGAGAGTCTTCATCATATTTTACTCTTTCTGCTGAACATCTTCTCCTTCTGTTAATTCTGTATTAATAATGGTGGCCATCTACATAATCCTTTCCCTAAGAAAGTCATGGATTTCCTCAGCCATAGTTATTGGAGTGGACATTACATTTACCCTGAAGGGCAGTTGACCTTGTTAAAAAACAAAACTATCTATCTATCTATCTATCTATCTATCTATCTATCTATCTGTCATCCAATTATCTATCACCTATTTTATCAATCTATCTGTATGTCTGTCTAGCTGAAATTTGTAAATAAAGCCAAAAGAACCCACCATGTCCTTTCTTCTTTTTCTTGGTGCAGAATTTTATTTTTTTCAGCTTTATTGAGATATAATTGACATATAAAATTATAAGATGTTTATTTATTTATTTTACATGTTTATTTTTATTTTTGAGACTGAGAGAGACAGAGTGTGAGTAGGGGAGGGGCAGAGAGAGAGGGAGTTAGAATCTGAAGTAGGCTCCAGGCTCTCAGCTGTCAGCACAGAGCCTGATGTGGGGCTCAAACTCAGGAACCGCGAGATCATGACCTGAGCCGAGGTCTGACGCTTAACGGACTGAGCCACCCAGGCGCCCTCATACTGTAAGATATTTAAATCACTGTGATGATTTGACATTTGCATATCTTTTCAATGTCATGCTAGAATACTCAGTAGCAAGCCCACCTAAAGTTTATTTGACTATTTAAGGCAGGGGTCGGCAAACTTTTTCTATAGAAAACCAGGTGACAAATATTTTAGGCTCTGCAAGCCATATGGTCTTTGTCACAATTAATCAATTTTGCTGTTGTATTGGAAGCAGCCACAGACAGTACATAAACAAATGTGACTATATTTCAATAAAACTTTATTTACAAAAACATGAGACAGACCAGAATGGCCCATATTCCTTAGTTTGATGTGTCCCTGCTCCTGGGGAATGTAATTTTGTTTGACTTACTATTTACTAATAACTGACAAGGTACAAACTGTTTTTGTCTGGTAGAGATGCAAACGATTTATGTGCAATAGAAAGAAATAACCCCAGTGGTTATGCTTTTATTGCCTTGTAGGACATAGCTAGTTTAGAATCTGATTTAGCAAACTTCACCCAGCAGTCCCCCTCCTCTGTGTATCGATTTCTGTATCCAGCTTTGTCATCCTGCTGGTTCTCTCACTCATAAGTTAAATAAAACTTTGGCATATGCCCATTGTTTATTTAGGAATCATGTTATTAACTTCTTGAAAATTGTACTTCGACAGCCTGACAGCCCTTAAGAAAAAGAACTTTGTAAGCAGCACGACCTTCAAAGGTCAGCTCAACCTTGCATCTGCTGTTTTCTGCCAACAGATCTGTCTGGCTTTCTGTTTGTCTCTCCCTTGCTGTGACCAGATTACTTACTGTCCCTGTGGCCTCACCTTTTGTCCCTAAGAAGCTCCACTTTTTGAGGACAGGTCATCCTCATCGACAGAGGGATAGTCTTATTTCTAAACATTTGTGACAGTTCTGCTAAGTACATGCTGTGGCTGGTGGGATAGTTCCATTAGCAACTCGCTTAGGAAGAGTAACACATTTAGCTAGATTATTAAAAAAAAAGTCTTCACACTTTTTCCTGTTCCAATTTCATCCTGAAAACAGAACCAAGTCTGTTAATACCCTTAGGGTTTGGCGGAGAGCCTTGTATTCAAGGGTCACACTGCAGCATACTGCCTTAGGGGTTCACTGTCCCCTCCAGTGACCAAGCATCTATGCTCAAATCCCCTTCTTGCCCAGAGCTTTGCCATGTTTTTTTTTTTTTTCCTTTTTAATAAGCTGTTCTCTGGTTACTGAATACAGGATGTGATTCTACACTCTTTCCCCGCAGCATCTCATTTGATTCCCCCCTGCCATGGCCGTCCCAGCTACCCTGTGAGGCTACCACTGTTTGTATTACCACTACCTTGCACCTGCTGCTGTCTACCACTGTTTATAAGAGAGAGATCTGAGAATTCAAAAAAGGCTAGTAACTTGCTCAAGGTCACATGGCCAGTAAATGGTACAGCTAGGGTTTTGATCTAGTTCTGTCTACCCCCAAAACTCAAGCCCTTAGTCTATATTGTATGGTCTCCCCAACTTCCCTCTCCTAGATCAGCTGCCTGGGCATGTCCTCAGATCAGATCTAGTTTCATTCTTGGGCCTTTATGATGATGACAGATAAGATTATGCTAATACTAAAATTTATTTCTTCTTTTTCTTTTTTAAAAATCAATACTTTAGTTGTTTTTTTTTATACTTTTAGGTTCACGGCAAAATCAAAGGAAAATTACAGAGGTTTTTCATATACTCCCTGCCCCCAAACATGCATAGCATTTCCTATTATCAATATCACCCACCAGATTGGACTGATTACAATTGATGAACCTACAGTGATCCATCATAATCACCCAAAGTCCATAGTTACATCATAGTTCACTCTCAGTGTTGTACATTCTGTGGGTCTGGACAAATGTATAATGACATGTATCTATCATTATGATATCATTCAAGAGTAGTTTTACTGCCCTAATCATCCCTCCCTCTCCTCTAATCTCTGGAAACTACTGATTTTTTTACTGTCTCCACAATTTTATCTTTTTCATAATGTGATATAGTTGGAATCATAAGCATGTAGCCTTATCAGATTGGCTTCTTTCACTTAGTAATATGTATTTAAGGTTCTTCTCTGTCTTCTTATGGCTTAATAATGCATTTCTTTTTTTTGTTTTTATGTTTTGTTTATGGAAGTAATGTCTGCACCCCATGTGGGGCTTGGACCCACGACTCTGAGATCAAGAGTGCACACTCTTCCAAATGAGCCAGACAGATGGCCCTGAATTTCTTTTTAGTGATGAATAATATTCCATTGTTTGGATGTACCACAGTTTATTTATCCATTCACCTACTAAAGGACATTTTGCTTGCTTCCAAATTTTGGGAAATAGGAAGATAGCTACTGCAAATATCCATGTGCAGGTTTTTGTGTGGACATAAGTTTTCAACTTCTTTGGGTAAATACCAAGGACTACACTGGCTGGATTGCACGGTAAGAGTGTGTTTAGTTTTGTAAGAATCCACCAGACTGTCTTCTGAAGTGGCTGTGCCATGTTACGTTCCCACCAGCAGTGAATGAGAATTCCTGTTGCTTCACATCTTGCTAGCATTTGGTGTTGTCAGTGTTCTGGATTTGAGCCATCCTAATAGGTCTATAGGGATATCTCATTGTTGTTTTAACTTGTGTTTCCCTGATGGCATATCACATGGAGCATCTTTTCATGTAATTATTAGCATCTACATATCTTCTTTGGAGTGGTGTCTGTTAAGGTCCTTCGTCCATTTTTAGATTGGGTTGTTTGTTTTTTTACTGTGTAATTTTCAGAGTTCTTTGTATACTTTGGATGAGTCATTTACCAGATAGGTGTTTTTCTTTTTATTTATTTATATTTTTAAAATGTTTATTTATTTATTTATTTTGAGAAGTGAGGGGCAGAGGGAGAGGGAGAGAGAGAATCCCAAGCAGCTCCATGCTGCCAGTGCAGAGTTCGATGAAGGGCTCCATCCCATGAAACAGTTGGACACTTAACTGACTGAGCCACCCAGATGGCCCCAGATGTGTGTTTTTAAAATATTTTTTTTCCCCAGTCTGTATCATATCTTCTTATTCCCTTGACACTGGTTTTTGGTTTTGTTTTTTTTACAGAGCAGAAGTTTTTAATTTTAGTGAAGTCCACCTTATTATTTATTTTATGGATTGAGCATTTGATGTTATACATAAAAAGTCATCACTATACCTAAAGTCCTCTATATTTTCTCCTATGTTATCTTCCAGGAGTTTATTTTTCCCAATTAACATTTAGGTCTGTGGTCCATTTTGGGTTAGTGTTTGTGAAGGGTATAAGGTCTGTGTCTAGATTCATTTTTCTACCTGTGGATGCTCAGTTGTTCCAGCATGATTTGTTGAAGAGACTATCTTTTTTCCATTGAATTGCTTTTGCTCCTTGGCTCCTGTATTCTGTTCCACTGATCTATTTGTCTGTTCTTTTACCAGTGCCACACTGTCTTGATGACTGTAGCTTTAAAATAAGTCTTGAAGCCAGATAGTGTCAGTCCTGCAACATGTTCTTCTACAATATCATGTTGGCTATTCTGAGTCTCTTGCCTCTGCATATAAACATCTGCAAAATTACCTGCTAAGAATTCAATTTGGATTGCACTGAATATGGATCAAGTTGGGAGGAACGGTCATCTTGCCAATTTTGATGCTTCCTATCCATGAATATGGGATATCTCCTTATTTATTTAGTTCTTTTTTGACTTCTTTCATCAGGGGTTTGTAGTTTTCCTCATATAGACCTTATACATATTTCATTCAATTTATACCTAAGTATTTCATTTCTGGGTGCTAATGTAAATGATACTGTTTTTAGTTTCAGATTCTACTTGTTCATTGTTAGTGTATAGGAAAGGAGTTGACATTTGTATATTAACCTTGTGTCACACAACCTCACTGTAATCACTGATTAGTTTTAACTTTTCTTGTGAATTATTTTGGATTTCCTATAAAGGTGATCATGTCATCTGAGAACAAAGACAGTTTTATTTCTTCCTTCTCAATCCATATACTTTTAATTTCTTTTTCTTGTCCTATTGGACTAGGTAGAACCTCCAGAATAATGTTGAAAAGGAATGTTGAGAGAGGACATACTTGCTTTGTAACTGATCTTAGTGGCAAAGCTTTGAGTTTCTCACCATTGGATATGACATTAGTTATATTTTTATAACTATCCTTTATCAAGTTGAGGAAGTTCCCCTCTTTCTAGTGTGCGGAGAGTTTTTATCATGAAAGAGTATCAAATTTAGTTAAATGCTTTTTTCTGTGTATTGATATGATGATGTGATTTTTCTTTTTAGTCTCTTGGTGTAATGGATTACATTAATTGACTTCCAAATGTTGAATCAGCCTTGCATACCTGAGATAAATACCACTTGGTCATGATGCATTATCCTTTTTATACATTGTTGGATTTGATTTACTCACATTTTGTTGAGGATTTTTGCATCTGTGTTTATGAGACATAATGGTCTGTTTATTTTTTCTTATAATTTATTCCTTTGCCTGGTTTTAGTATCAGGGTAAAGCTGGCCTCATAGAATGTGTTAGGAGATAATCCTTCTGCATATATATTCTGAAAGAGATTATAGACACTTTGTATAATTTCTTCTTTAGATTTTGCTAGAAGTCACTGGTAAACCCATTTGGGCTTGATGCTTTCTTTTCATTTTGCTTTAATTTTTGTGTATGGAGCTAGGTAGGGGTTGAGGGTGTGTGTGTGTGTGTGTGTGTGTGTGTGTGTACACAATGTGTGTGTATATATATGTACATGTGTATGTATATACAAATACATGTATATTTGTATGATTTTTCTAGCATCAGTTTGTTGAAAAGACTATTCTTTCTCAACAAACAAACAAACACGAAGACTATTATCCATTAAATCACCTTTGGATCTTTGTAAAAACTCAATTGTCCATACATGTGTATTTCTGGGCTCTCTATTCTTTTACATTTGTCTTTTTGTCTACCTGTTCACTAGTACCATACTGTCTTGATTGTTTTCTACAAGTAGTCTCACAGTTGTAGTGTGAATCTTCCCAAGTTTTTCTTCCCATTCACAGTTATTTTGGTTATTCTGAGTCTTCTGCATTTCTAAATAAATTTTAGAACCAGATGGTGAATTTCTAAAAAAAAATATCTGCTGGGATTTTTATTAAGAATGGTTTGAATCTACATATCCATTTGAGAAGAAGATTTTACATATTAACAATGTTGAGTCTTTTGATACATAAGCATGGTATCTCTCCATTTACGTAGGCTTTTAATATTTCTGAACAATGTTTTGTAGTTTTCAGCATACATGTCCTGCACCTTTTGGTCAGTTTATCTCTACGTATTTCATAATTTTGATGGTATTGTAAATAGTATTGTTGTTTAATTTTAAATTCTGATTATTTGTTACTAGTATGTAATACAGTTTTTAAATATATCCTTATATTTATGATCTTATATCCTTAATCATTCCCAAACTCTTGGATTAGTTTCAGAAATTTTTTTGTACATCATATGAGAATTTTTCTTTTTACATAGTTGATCGTGTCACTGGTGAATAAGGGTAGCATTACTTCAGTCTCAATGTTTTTATTTATTATTATTATTTTTTTTTTGGCCTTATTTCACTGGCTGTAACCCCAGGACAATGTTTAATAGAAATGGTGAGATTGTATATTCTTGCTTATTCCTGATTTTAGAGGTAAAATATTTAGCTCTTCACCATTAAGAATTATGTTAGCTACATTATTTTTGTAGATATCCTTATCTGATTGAGGAGTTCTGTTCTTAGTTTGTTGAGATTTTTTTAAAAATCAGAATTAAATGGTGGATTTTGTTGAACGCTTTTTGTGAATCAATTGAAATTATTAAATGGCTAAGTTTTAAAATTTTCTGTCATTAATTACTTTAATTTTCAAATGTTAAATCCAACTTCTATTCCTGGGATAATCTCACTTGGTCATGATGTATTATTATTTTATACATTGTTGGATTCAATGTGCTCATATGTTGTTACTATTTTTTTCATCTATATTCGTGAGAGACACTGGCCTGTGGTTTTCTTTTCTTTTTTTCCTTTTTCTTTTGCAATGCTTCTCTTTCTCTTTTGAAGCAGAGTAAAGGGCCTCATAGAATTAGTTCAGAAGTATTCCCTTCTCTTCAATTCTCTGGAAAAGTTTGCCTAGAATTGGGATTGTTATTCCCTTAAATGTTTGGTAGCAGTTCCTTTGCAACCACCTGAAACTGGAGTTTTCTTTGTGGGAGTTTTTAACAACTAATCTGTTTGCTGTTTTGCTATTTAGGTAATCTAGCTCTTCTTGAGTAAACTTGGAAAGTTTGTGCCTTTTGAGTCATTGGTCCATTTCGTCTAAGTTGTCAAATCTATTGGCATAAATTGTTTACAATATTTTCTTATTATCCTTTGGCTATATGTAGAATCTTTAGTGATGTCACCTGTTTTATTTCTAATATTGGAAATTTGTGTCTCTTTTTTTCCTGATGGCTAGATTTTTTTTTTTTTTCAATGTTATTGAGCTTCTCAAGGAACCAAGTTTTGGTCTTATTGTTTTTCTGTGTTGTTTTCTAATTCACTGATTTCCATGCTGATGTTTATTTCCTTCCTTTTGCTTACTTTGGGTCTTATTTGCTCCTCTTTTTCTAGTTTTTGTGGTGGAAGTTAAAGTTGTTGATTTGAGACCTTTCTGTTTTTTCTCACATAAGCATTTTAGTGTTATAAATTTTCCTATAAGTACTGCTCTAGCTACATTTAGCAAATTTTGAATAAATTGTGTTTTCATTTTCATTGAATTGAAAATACTCTTGGTTTCTTCTTGACTCATTATTTAGATTTTTTTTTTAAGTTTTTTTATTTTGAGGTGGGGAGGGGCGGAAAGGGAGAGAGAAAATCCCAAGCAACGTGGGGCTAAAACCCTTGAACTGTGAGATCATGACCAGAGCTGAAATCAAGAGATGGACCCTTAACTGACAGACCCACCCTGGCGCCCTGACTGTTAGGTTATTTAGCAGTGTGTTACTTAGTTTCCAAATATCTAGAAGATTTTCGACATCTCTTTCCGTTCTTAATTTGTAATATAATCCCACTGTGGGCAGAGAACACACATTATATGACTTGAATCCTTGTAAATTTGTTGAGACTTATTTTTTGGCCTTTAATATGAGCTGTTTTGATATATATTACATGTACATCTGAAAAGAATGTTTACTGTTGATAAGTGTTAAAGTAATGTCACTTAGATTAAGTTGGTTGAGTGTTGTCTAAACTTTTTTTCTTTTTTCTTTTTACTGATTTTCTGTGGTTTATTGATAATTAAAAGAGGAGTATTGAAATCTTTGACAAAAATGACACTTTATATATTTCTCATGGAAGTTTCTATCACTTCTGGATTTACTTGGTTTAGGTATGTGAATATTTAGAATTGTTATATATTCCTGATGAATTGACTTCTATCATCTGAAGTGGCTATATTTAATTTTGGTGAAGTTTTTTTTAAACTTTGTCTGATATTAATATAGCCTCCTCATTTTTAAAAAAGATTTTATTTTTAAGTAATCTCTACACCCAACATGGGGCTTAGATTCAAAACCTTGAGATCAAGAGTCACATGCTTTTCTGACTGAGAGCCAGGTGCCCCTAGCCTCTTCCTTTTAATCTCAAATAGTATTAGCATGATATATATCTTTTCATCAATTTACCTTTAATTTTTATATTTAATATGAGTTTCTTATAGGCAGCATGTAATTGGGTATTACTTTTTTTGTATCCAACTTGACAATTTGATTTTTAATTGAGGGATTTAGGTTATTTACATTTAATTTGAGTATTGTGCTTGGGCTTACATACATATATTTGGGCTACACCCTTTTCTTTGTTTTCTGTTGTCTCCTTTTAAATCCTTTTTTACTATGTTTCCACTTTGTTTTTGGATTAATTTTCCTGATTCCATTTTTTGTCCTTTGTTGGTTTATTAGCTATAACTTTTCATTGTGTTATTTTAGTGGTTGCTTCAGGGTTTAAAACTTTACATATATGTGCTTATATATGTATGTATGTGTATGTGTGTGAATACTTTAAGCAGTTGTTTTAATAAATATTTAAGTGATAAAATTAAGTGGTGAGAAAAAAAATATTGTATTTATACAGGCAGTTAAAATTTCTGAATCCAGGTTTATATCTGGAATAATTTTTTTTCTTCATAAATGACCTTTTAATAATTTTTGAGTTACAAGTCTGCCGTTATAAATTCTTTCACGTTGTGGTGTGTCTGAAAAAGTATTTGGCTTAAATTTTTTTTATTTGATTGTGGTTGTCACACAATGTTACATTAGTTTCAGATGTACAACATAGTGATTCAACAGGTTTATACATGATGCTATGCTCACCACAAGTGTAGCCACCATCTGTTACCATACAATGCTATTATCATATCATTGACGATATTTCTTATGCTGTGCCTTTTATATCTGTGACTGATTCATCCCATAGCTGGAAGCCTGTATCTCCCTCTCCTCTTTACTCATTTTGCCCATCCTCGTAACCCCCTTCCCTCTGGCAGTTATCAGTTTGTTCTCTGTATTTACAGATGTGATTCTGATTTTTATTTGTCTATTCATTTTTTTTTTTTTTTAGATTCCTTATATAGGTGACATAATATAGTATTTGTCTTTCCCACACTGATTCGTTTCACTTAGTGTAATACCCTCTAGGCCCATCCATGTTTTCTCAAATGTCATGAGCCCATCCATTTTTTTTAAGTTTATTTATTTATTTTGAGAAAGAGCACAAGTGGGGGGCGGGGCAGAGACAGGGTGAATCAGAATCCCAAGCACGCTCCCCACCATCAATGCTGAGCCCCACACAGGGCTCAAACACACTAACTGTGAGATCATGACCTGAGCCAATATCAAGAGTCAGATGCTTAACCGACTGAGCCACCCATGTGCCTCCCATGGTATTCCTTCTTGGCCAGAAACAGAAATCAAACCAAGATACTATTCAGTTAAAGGAAGCTATACTAACAAATATATCTGGTAGTAGGCATAAACTAGACTGTCTCAGACAAACTGGGATGTGTGGTTACTCTGTATGTATAAAGTACCTAACCTGAATTAATTCAATTAGTTTAAACAGTAACTCTTTGGAATAGGTGATAGCAGTTAGCTTCATCCACCCATGAGATAACGTGAGGTGGGTAGATGTTAACTCAGATTCCACAGGCAAGTTGTAAGTGTTGTAGCAGGGATTTGAACCCAAGAACACTGCTCCTGAGCCCAGGCTGATTGGCACTTGTCACCATCACTACTGTCAACACACCTTGGGAAGGTTAGAATTAGATGATGTTACCTACAAGACCCAGTTTCCAGTAGACCCTGCATCAGCGCTGGGCCCTGGGAGCCTTCTGAGGTCCAGATCTTTTTTTGTTTCCTTCTTTATTGATTTCATGGAAGCTCTGAGCTCTGTTCCCCTCTCACCTCTTCCATCCAGTGTGGTTTGCTTATTTCTCCTGCCAGTTAACCTGAGGACTGGGACTCAGCTTAGTGTCTCCATGCTCCTCTGACCTCAAAACTGGCATCCCCTGCTGAATCCTGATCAAACCACGGCAGGATGTGCTGTGCTTATTGAGTTTTGTATCTGTCCTTGGGGTGCTGGTTCCCTTGAACCTATTGGCTACCTGGCCAACCAGCTCTGCCTCACTCACCCTCTCTATCAATCTCTCTATTGTCCTCCTGTCCCCTCATGCATCATACATATTATGACACCAATTATATCTCATAGACAGACTACTATAGTAGTCCCCTGAGAGATAAAGCCACCTTAGCATTGAACACACTCATGAGACTAAACTCCCCATTTGCATTCAGTCCTGTCTCTTCCATCAGTCCACCAGCTGGGGGGAAAAAGCCACACCAAGCAGGCCGATTTAAAGCAACACACTGATTATACAAGCTTAAGCACTTTTCCTCCAAGTTTCCCCTACCCTCCTTCCCATCATTCAGCTCTCCTCCTCTCTCCCTGCCCATCACTGTCTCTGGAGGCCACCCACAGTGGTCTCTTCTTTGTTTCCCTATCTCTAGTCAGCCAAGGATATGCCTTTGTTCCCTTATCTTGCCTTGTTCAGGAATGTTATCTGTGTGGAGGCCTAATTTGTTTCATCACCTCCTTCACCTCCCCAAGACCTTCACTCCACTGCTTTCTTACAAAGGTCGACTCTAGTCCCCTCTCTCAGGAATTTGCTCCTTATCTATGTAGCAAGGATGCATTTTATTCCCCAACACCATGGGGCAAGACGTGGCACATTCCCATAGTTGTGTAAATCAAGTTTAATCTGCAGTAGAGGAAAATTCAATCTTTGTCCTTACCTGAGATTCTTCTACTTCCTACCTCATACAGTCCAGCAGAGGCTCAGGAAGTCTTTGCAGGGCAGCATTTCCAAGGAAGGGTCCACTTGCCTTGGCCTACACGGGTCACCACTTACTTACAGGCTCATTTTTCCAGCCTTGAAGTTCACTTGAAGGGAAAACCCTGAGGTTTCCATGCCAAGCTTGGACATGGCTCTGCGGTTCTTGGGACTAAAGCTTCCACTGTTCAGTCACGACCCCAGCCACCAACAGCCACCAGGCGTGGACCAGCTCATGTGGGAACTGCAAAGGCCTTTGTGCTTGTTGTCTTGCTGAATAAATATTTACCTGTCTTCAAATCAAGTTTCCTGAAAAAGCCCAAGCATCTAACTTTCCCTTCTGTCTGTATAGTATAACCTACTGTAACATTTCTCAGAGAGGCAAGGCTTTTGGAAAAAAATAGCTAGGAAGGACATTTTCTGCTCTGCCTGGCAGACCTGCTGTTTTTTTGTTTTTTGTTTTTAAGCTCTGGCCCACTAAACACAACCAAGGCAACATTATACAAAGAAGGGACTACCTTTCTGAGTCTGCAAGAGAAAACTAACCTACAGTAGGGAAGACAAAACACACATTTATATCTTTATATTCTGGTTCCTGTTACTTGTTAGCTATGTGATCTTGGGCAGGTCTGATTTTCTTTATCTATAAACTTGGGATTATAAAAACTCTGCCTTCCTACTTCTTAGGGTTGTTTTTGAGAATTTAATTAATGGATGTATAAATGTGTAGGGCAGTGCTGTAAAGTGTTAGCCATTGTTACTATTTGCTAATTATACTGCTTGTGAGATTTTCTGTGCTGTCCATTTTCTGCAAGCCATCACATTTTATTCAAAGTCAGCACTTAAGGTGAATACCTTGTATAGCCCAAATTACCTCCAAGTTCCCCTGGAGACTAGCCCTCATATTTTCTGATAAGTCAACCCAGCCGGTTTTCCTGCTAGCACTAAATCCAATTGTGTTGTTGTGGGTTGAGCTCCAGATAAAGGCATTGCTTACAGATTTATACTTCCCTCTCACAGTCAATCTGGAGCAGGCATTCATTTATTGAAAAATGGTAGGATAATCCACACTGCTTAATTTTGCCCTCTTTCTCTGTACTGAGTGCATATGGTTGAATTCACATAAGTTAAATACGAATAAACTCTAATTCCAAGGCTGCCTGACGTCCATCCTATCCTAAGCACAGACAAGTAAGAAGCTGAAGTCCCTTTCTATTTCAGGGGCGGTCATGATAACATTTGCCAGGCAGGGCAGAAATGAGAAGTTCAAAGAGTCATCCTTCAATACCCTCATGATGCTCAAAGGCAGGTGATTTGCTCCTCCACTGGAATCTTCACTGGGGCCTCATCTCTCCCTTGTCACAATATTTAGTGAAATCTTTGGGTGGTTTACACTAGGCATGAAGGGGTGTGTATTAAGCTTCACTATGGTATGTTCTTCATCCTTGGTAGAGAATGTACAAGGATTATACAACTGTATGTTACTGTTGAGCATAACCTGTAATTTCTTCTCATATCAGGGTAGACTCTTCTTTTTTTTTAAATATTTATTTATTTTGAGAAAGAGAGAGAGTGAGAGGCAGGCAGAGAGAGAGAGAGAGAGAGAGAGAGAGAGAGAGAGAGAGAGAGAAGCAGGCAGGCAGAGAGAGAGAGAGAGAGAGAAACCTAAGCAGGCTCCATGCTATCAGCACCCTATGTGGGGCTTGAGCTCATGAGCCGAAACCGAGTCAGACGCTTGACCAACTGAGCCACCCAGGTGCCCCAAAAATAGACTCTTCTAAAGGGGTTGATGTAGGCAAATATTAGCCACATACACTTGAATGGAGGGAAAAATAAAAACTGAGATAACAATCTACTGGATCAGGCACCCAGAGATTTTTGGTTTCTCCTGCCTTGGTCATTAATTCACCATGTTGTCTCTGGTGAGTCCTTTTTCCTTCCTGAGACACAGCTTTCTCACCTGTGAGATGAGGGAGTTGCACATGATGACTTCCCAGCTCTACTGTCCCATATTCTGTGACTCCACTTAATTAGTATTAGCTATTCTTTGAAGCCTACCTATGATAGAAAAGACTTTGGGGAATGGACCAGAGAATGTTAATTGTTTCTTGGGAAAAGTCACTCGCTGTAGGCAGCATGGTAGTTTCAGTTTCTCTTGGGGAACCACTCCTGCTCTGATTTTTGTTTATGTAATTGGGTGAGACTCAGTTCACCACTCAGCTGCAAGGTTTATTCCAAGCCTCTTACCACGGTGATTTGTTCATGCATAGGCATGTGACCACTATGATCCAATGAGAGACACTCCTGGAAATTTTGATGGGGCAGTTAGAAAAGAGATACTCTCTTTTCTCTGATACTAATAAATGGTTAAGCCTGTAGGTGGTGGTGGCCATCTTTGACATAACATAGAGATACTTTGCAGGAAAATGATGCTGACCAGAGGTGCGCACAAATACAGAGACCGAAAGATAGAAACACACAGAGATACAGAGTTAGTATCCTGCTGACATGTTGAATCCCTTGATCCTGCGCCCCTTTCCCCTAGACTTTACGGTTACAAGAGCCACTAAATAGTCTTTTTGCTTAAATTGTTTTGAGTTGGGATTCTGTTGATTGTCTCCAAATGGCAGTGGACTGAGGCTTGGGAGTGAAGAGAAGTGGGGGGTGTGATTTCAGATCCCAGAGTGTTGTCTGCAAGAGGGGAAGAACTCACAATATGCCAAGCACTGTGCTATGTTATGCTTTTCATTTTTTTTCCATTTCATCTCATAACTCTATGTAGATGGTGCTATTTTTATTATCCCCATTTTGCAGAAGAGGAAACTGCAGTTCAGATCAAGGACTTGCCTGAGGTCATACGTACAACAGGTGGCAGAGTTGAAGTATAAATTCTTTGTCTCTAGAGCTTGAGCTCTTGACTACTGAACAAAAATTCCCCGAGCAATTTTTCTTTCCTAATTCTCTGCCTAGCTTAGCACTAAACCGTGGTGGAGTTTTAAAGTGAGTCTAGGCTGGCTGAACTCCAGCACATGAGCAAGTGAGTTACAGGAGATAAATAGATGGAGAAGGTCTCTCAGGGGGTGAGTGATGGGGTTAAAATAAAAGCGTGGAAAATAATTACCCCCCTCATGCTCCACCCCCTCACATTCAGGTAGTTCTATTTTAATATTCTAAAGACCAAGAAGGAAAAAGAAGGAAAAAAAATATATCCAAAGAAATTAATTTTTTTAAAAATAGAAACCATTTTTTGCAACTTTGACAAAATTGTGATCTATACACACAGTTTTGAATTGTTAAATAATTTAGCAATAAATTTTGAAATGAGAATATATTACGTATAACCACATCAACATTTTATGAAGCACATTGCAATTTATTTGTTATCAGTGCAATGTGTTTCGGCATATCTGTTTGTGATAGTCAAATATATCATTTTAATATTTCTTTTCACATGCAATATACATGAACCTACAGGATGTTGAGGCTGCCTCTAAGAATTTCTAATATTTCTTTTTTCCTTTTGTTTTCCTCCCCCCTCCCCACAGTGCTTCATGCTTCATTTACTGTGCATTTATTCTTATATAGTCTCCTCCATTTGACTGTAAAGGAAAGGCCATGAAGGGAAGGCTATGACTGCACATTAGCTCTTGTATATCCATGGTGTGTGGCATATAGAAGGTATTCCATAAAGTTAGTTAAGTGAATACATTATATAATAGTTCAGTTTATTTCAGTTGTAAGTATTAACAAAGTATGGCTAGGTAATCTTTAAACTAACCTTCCTAATTGAAGTTAGCATCTATCCAGACAATTGTATAATTTATAAATATGCAGGTTGATGGGGCATCTGGGTAGCTCAGTCGGTTAAGCATCTGACTTCAGCTCAGGTCATGATCTCTCCATTGGTGAGCTCGAGCCCCACGTTGGGCTCTGTGCTGACAGCTCAGGCCTAGAGCCTGCTTTAGATTCTGTGTTTCCCTCTTTTCTCTGCCCCAGCCCTGCTCTGGCTCTGTCTCTCAAAAATGAATAAACATTAAAATTTTTTTAAAAAAATATGCAGTTTGATGGATTATCACAAACACAGGGATAGAACCATCACTGAGACAAAAAATTAACTCATTACTAGCTTCCTAACAGCCCCTTACTTATCTCCTCCAGATGACCACTGTTTTGACTTTTACTTCATGAATCAATTTTGTCTGTTTTTGAACCTAATATAATTGAAATAATTTGGTATATTTTTTCATGTTTGGCTTTTCCTTTTTCCCATTATCATTATTTTTGGGAAATTTATCTATATAGTTCAGTGTAGCAAGAATTCATTCCCTTTTATTATACAGAATTCTAAGTATATACCATAATTTACTTATATATTCTGCTATTGATGGACTTTGGGTGGTTTCCAGTTTTTTTTTTTCCTATTATGCATAATGCCACTATGAACATTTTTGTACATTTATTTTTTGTGCACACAGGCACTCACGTATACTGGGCTTCTACCTAGGATTAAAATTTTGGGGTCGCTGGGCATGTATATTTTCAGCTTCCGTAGATCCTGCCAGACAGCTTTCAAATAGTTATACCAATTTTTATTGTCAGTGGACAGCGGAGGACCTCCAGGAATACCCCTGTAGGCAAACAAAATTAGGTTCACGGATTTGTTGCAACAAATGGGAGAAGGTACACCCTAGGGGTTATGAATGTCTCAGGAAACAAGTGTTGTAGTCAGGGTACAAGAGCACCTGTCTCCGGGGGTCCCAAACGTGGTGTGGCCACTCAAAGCTGACAAAATCCAAAGGCAGAGAGACAAGTGGTGGATAGGTAAGAAAGGGATTTATTTCAGTAAGACCAACAACGGGAAGACAGTAGACTAGCGGCTCAAAAAGACTGTCTCCAAAGTGTCAAAAATACTTCCAGGTTTAGGTAAGGAAAATGTGGGGCAAAGGTGGGTGGATACATGTAGGTGGGCATTGAAGGTCAAATCCATCATTGTCTTGGAATCAGTCCCCACTGGGGTCTTGTGGGCTCTGGGAAGTCTTTATCGCTTAAGGAGGCAGCTTCTGTTCCCATCAGGGGATGGTTTGCCCACAGGGTCTTTCACCTGAGCCAAGAGACAAGCTGGAAAGAAGAGCTCCAACTAGCGAGATGGGGGTCAAAATGGAGGCAGCCAAAGTCCTGTTTCAAGAGGAGTGAGGACATAGGAACTTGGAACCTGTTCTGGCTGCCGTGGCTGCACACTAGACCCCCCAATCTAAGGGGTGTGAAAACATCACTGCTTTATTATGCGCACACATTCTGTGGAGCAGGAATCTGAAGTAGGCTCAGCAGGGCTAGTCCTTCTCGGCTCCACCGTATCTGGGGCCTCATCAGGGAAGGCTTGAAAACCAGAGGTGACTCCATGGCTAGGGTCATCTGCAGGCTTGCTCGCACACATGTCTGCGGGTTGATGCTGGCTGCTGGCTGGGTCTGGGGCTTTCACTTGGGACATCTTGCATGACCTCTCCATGTGGTCATTCCACATGACCCAGGGGGGATTCCTCACAGCATGATGGCTGGTTCCAGAAGCAGGCCTCTCAGAAGCAGTTGGAAACCATTTCACCTTTGCGACTGATCCTTGTGGAAATAATAGAATATACATACAGGTCTCTGTCCTGGTTCCCGACACAGAACTTCTAAAACCCTTGTAATTTCCTAGGTAATAAGAGCACTAGGAATATTTTTGGCTCTAATGTTTGGTTTTTCATACAGGTTCCTAACACGTAGCTCCTAAATTTCTTGAAATTTCCTGGGTGATAGGAGTGTCTTTTGTTCTAATGAGGCAATGGTTGATGGGCTCCTGGGTGGGTGCTGTCAGCAGAAAGACCAAGTCATATTAGAAGTTTGGAAATTTCAGCCTCTATTCCTCGGAAGGGGAGAAGGTCTGCAAATTGAATTAATGATCAACCATGCCTATGTGATGAAGGCTCCATAAAAATTCCCAAAGCATAGGGATGTGGGAGCTTCTGGGTCAGCAAACAGGTGGAGATGCTGGGAGAGTGATGCTCGTGGAGAGAACGTAGAAGCCCTGTGCCCCTTCCCACGTGCTTTGCCCCATGTGTCTCTTCCATCTGGACGTTCATCTGTATCTTTTATCACATTCTTTTATAATAAACTGGTGAACATATTTCCCTGAGTTCTGTGAACCATTCTAGTAAATTGTGGAACCCAATGAAAGGGTTGTGGGAAGCTTGATTTATAGCCAGTCAGAAGTGTAGGTGACAATGTGAGAGAAATGTCATCTAAAGTGTGTGTGTGTGTGTGCGTGTGTGTGTGTGTGTGTGGTGGGGCAGTCCTGTGGAATTGAGCCCTTAACCTGTGGAATCTGATGGCAAGTCCGGGTAGGTAGTGTCAGAACTGAATTGAATTGTAGGACACCCAGCTGATGTCCCAGAGGTTTGCTTGATGGGGAAAACCCCACACACATTTGGTGGCCAGAAGTGTCAGAAGTGAAGGATTATGTGTCAATAGTAAAGGAGAAACACGGGAGGTGTGTTTTTAGCTACACAATTGTGATCACACACCATCTTTTCCACCACAGTTACAGGCCCATTGAGGTTCAAGGGAAGGGGATTTAGTCTCTGCCACTCAGTTGGAGGGATGTCAAGGTCATTTAACAAAAAGGGTGTGTGGGATAGGATGAGTTGTCATGGTTAGGTTTGGAAAACCTAATCTGCCACAAATCCTAAATCCATCACATACGTCTGTGTGTTTCTGGAAATTCCTTAAGCCTTTCTGTATCTTAGTTTTATCAGCTATAAGATGGAGAAAATAAATAGCTTCTTCAAGGACTTTATAAACAAGTAAATGTGGTAATAATATAGTACTACTGACCTATAGTCTCTAGAGCTGCAAGGCTGTGGATATTCCATAGTTGCTTGGTTTATGCTACCTCCTGCTTTCCTCGCTGGTCTGTGAGCTACACAGAGCAACATTCTGTGCTGAGGACAACATCTGGTACCTAGTTGGGCCTTAACTATCTGTTGAAGGAATAAACAGGTGATCCCCAACTTTTCTTGCCTTCTCATTGTGCTGACATAAAATCCAAACTCAACGTTCTCACCTGCATGTCTGGCCCCCGACTCCTGTAACCCAATCCACCATCACGCTTTCTCTTGCTTATCTCCCTCTATCCACATTGTTCTTTCTGACTCACTGACTGTGTTGCCTTTCCTTATGTTACTCCCATCTTTTTGGAAGAGTTCCCTTTCCTTGTTGCCTTTCTTCCTTTCCCTAATTAATGTCTCATCTTTGGGTCTTCACTTAAATGTCTGTCCTCCTAAAAAATCTTCTCTTGGCTTCCCAGACTAGACTACATCTTGAGGTATCCAGTAGTCTCCTTTTTGGCAAAGCTCTTATCTCAATTGAGATCAAGTAGTTATTTGTGTGAGGTCTATCTTCCCCCATTAGACTGTAGGCTCTTCTCCATTATGGTATCATCCAGGCCTAGCCCAAGGACTGACACAGGGTAGGAGCTCAGCAATAGTGGTTGAATGAATGTTGGGACAGTGCCTTAAATTTGTTTAATACAATATTTGAAGAACCAGAATGCCCACTTGTTTACATGGGCCAGAGGGATGAAAACATTTTTACCAATGGTATGTTTTAACTTTGTCTATATACCCAGTTTTGGGTAGACACAGACATAGGTCCTACCTGATCCTGCTCACCATTAACTCCCTGACCTCATCTCCTGCTTCTCTACCCAGATCCACCCTGCTCTAGCTACATACACTACTTCCTTTTCCTCGAATTATCTTTCCTTAGATATCCTCATGGCATGCACACCTCCCAGGTCATTGTCTAAATGTAATTTTTAATGAGGACTCCCAATGCCATATTTTAGAAACTGCATACTTCACCCCCAGAAATCTCTATCCACCGTTATATTTTTGTTTGTTTTGTTTCCTACTGTATACGAGCTACCCAGTGAATATCTGTTGATTAAAGGAAGGAAGGAAGGAAGAAAGGAAGGAAGGAAGGAAGGAAGGAAGGAAGGAAGGAATGCAATCATGTGTTACTGATCTAATGTGGAACTCAAGATCTGATGTGGGGTTTATGGATATCACTTGGAAGCTCTTGTAGGACATTAATCAGGATTATATTCTGAGATTGAAGCCCTAATGTCAACATATAATGTTTCCGAACAACTGGAAAAGAGGAGATGGCTTCTAGGCTACAAGATTTCTCAGCAATCTGATTGAATGAATAAGCACATTTAGTAAAAAAAACAAAAATGCAAAAAAAAAAAAAAAACCAAAACATGTTGGTCAAAGGGATTTTAATGTGTTCACAAGAGCAGTGAGAAAGGATTGTCTTGGAGGCAGTTTTTGGTACTGCACATATAGACTCTGCCCTGGGGGAAAAGGGCATTCCCAGCCACCTAGAAGAATTCTACTCCCATTGGCAAGGGCATCCCTTATGGAGATGATGAGGAAGTACTCAGTCGAATTTGGTCCATTGGCAAGGCCATCTTCAGAGTGCATGGGCTCTATCAGGTTATCTCATGTGATGCTCTTACAGATCCAGTGCCTTTTGATTCCATTAAACTTTCAGATAAAATAGATTTGCCTCCTCCTCATACATTCGGCTCTATGAAGAGACTGGATTAATTGGGAGAACTTTTAAAAGTTCTTATGCCAGTCATTTATCATTTTGCATTAATAAGTTGACATTTCAGTTTTATAACAAGTCCCATGAGCTTCAGTAATATGATTCCATATCTGAAGAAGGAACTGATCCTTCTGTGTTAGAAAAGTCAGCTTTCTGAGCCCCTAAGACTGAGGGATCAGCCCTTGGAGACTAGTAAATTTACCAAGGGAATAAATTCCACTTTGTGAGGCCTTTTGAGGCTTAGACTACTGGCCTGTTTTTTTGGTGCTTGACCCACATCTGCGTTTGAGAGACTGTGTTAATGTTTCTAGAAGTTTCTTCTGTGTGGACCATCTGACTTCCATCTGTAGTCTTACCAGATGCCCTTGCTTGTGAGCTAATGCTCATTTGAGTGTTTTAGGTCTTAGTCTTAGGGATCATCAGGCATGTAACACTCTTTGTAGATGTGCCTTTGGGAAGCTCTAAGATGCTTAGGCCTTGGGTTAACTGCTTCTCCTGACTCAGTGATCCTTATGTAATATTTTTAATATGTCCTTTGACCACTTTATATTTAGATTTCTAATTTACTTATCAGATGCAAAGCTATAGTAAAAAAAAAAAAGTCTTATGTTAGTTATAGTCTAAACTGGAAACTGTGTGATTAAGCCGCCATTTTTAATTAGCAATGCCCATGGAAAGTATGGCTCCTGATTCTGTTCTCACTTTTTCTTGAAATCAGCTTTATACTGGAGATTTCTTCTTATTTCACAGCTGGGAATTCTAGGATTTTTTTTTTTTTTTGCTTTCTGCATATTTTCTACATAATAAGATCTGGTCCTGATACCTTGCTGCATGGTCCAGATAGGGAAAAGGGAGAGACATAATCAAATTCTACAATATTGGGTGATAAGAACCATCAAGTGCTACAATATTTGGGTGTTAAGAGCCCAGAAATGCACTTAATATACTGCTTAGGGAAGGTAGAAATCTTGTTCAGTAAGTAGGCTCAGTGGGGGAACTCAGCCTCCCAAGATACATAACTACCATTTGGGGACTGTTAACACTTGAAGTCATTTTATTTATTTGTTTTTTAGATAGGGAGAGAGGGCACAAGTGAGTGAGGGGCAGAGAGAGAGAGAGAGAGAGGGAGGGAGGGAGGGAGGGAGGGAGGGAGGGAGAGAGACGTGGAGACGTGGAGACGTGGGGCTTACTTGGGGCTCCTGTTTTTACCTGATGCGGGGCTGGAGCTCACCTGAAGTGGTGCACAACCTCACCTGAAGCAGGGCTTGTGCTTACCCAATGTGGGACTTGAACTCACCGACTGTGAGATCATGACCTGAGCTGAAGTCAGATGCTTAATGACTGAACCATCCGGGAGTCTAACACTTGATGTCATTTTAGAGGTTGTTCAATAAGAAGGTGCACCCACCATATCTATACACACAATTAAGAAAAATTTTTTTAATGTTTATTTATTTTTGGGAGAGAGAGAGAGAGTGTGAGCAGGGGAGGGGCAGAGAGAGAGGGAGACACAGAATCTGAAGCAGGCTTCAGGCTCTGAGCTGTCAGCACAGAGCCTGATGTGAGGCCTGATCCCATGAGCCATGAGATCATGACCTGAGCCCAAGTCAGATGCTTAACCGACTGAGACACCCAGGTGCCCCCACACAATTTTTAAGGCAGGCATAGGGAGGGTTAAGTTTTATTTAATAGTCCACCTAGAAAGCAAAGAGTTAAATGGTGTATCATTTCAAATGCATTCAGCTGCAAGTAACAAAATGCCTAATGAATAGCAGCTTAAATAATAAAGGTAGCTAAAAATATCACATAATAAGTTTAGCAGCTCAATGAGGTCAGAGTGGGGTTCAGTGTTTCTAAGATTATTTTTGGCCTTTACTTCATGGGGAAAAAATGGTTGCCACTGCTCCAAGCATCAATCTCTCCATTCCAAGCAGAAAGGAAGGGAAGCCAAGACTTTCCCCCCTGAGGTTCTATTGTTTTGTCAGCAAAGAGAAGCTTCCCAGCAGACTTATTCTGATGTCTCATTGGTTACATGCCCAAAAGTAAGCCAATGGCTGGCAAAGAGGGAAGGAATTACCATGGTAGCTTAGACCAACCTGAAGCTCAGAAGGGGCCTGATTCCTTTCATGAGATGAAGTTTCTACTGTCTTCAATAATGAAGGGGTTACTAGCTGAGTGGGCGGAAATGAAAATTTATTCCATAAGTATATTTTGATTAATTGTATGAACGAATTTAAAAAATTATCCTTAAATGTGTAGGAATAAATGTCAAAGAAATTCTTCATAGGGGAGGAGGGAAGAGGAGACAGTGGGTGGGGTGGATGCTGGGATGGGCAGGTATCCAGGTAAAAGTTCAGCACAAATTGTCCTGTCTCTAGGAAACCCTGTTGTGTTTCCTCCAGGTAGCCTGCATCTGCGGTATAAAATACATGGAAACTTCAGCCACTATGAGCCACATAGTGTAACTGTCACTTGTCACAGATGACTGCCCCTTGCCGGCTTGCAGTCCAAAGCTGAACCACCCAGTAAAGCTCTTGCCTGTTGTTCTGTGAGATGTTGTGGAAGCATGGAACACCAACTTCGAAAATCCCCATGACTCCATCCAGGGAGGCACCCTGCAGACAAATGCGATGTCCAGGGAGTACGAGGCTGAAACAATTTCTGTCGAGTTAAACTAGAACATTAAGTGTTGAGTGGAATTTTGGCAGAAGGGAGAAACAATCACATTTTCTGAAAGAACATGAAAAGCCATAGTTACCGGATAAGCCAGGGAAAAAAATGAAATTACATAGGTATGAAGAGGAGTGTTTGCCTCAAGTGGCTGAAAAATACAGACCTCGTAGATGGGATAGGGTTACTCTGGGGGCAGGGTGATGTTAGAAATAAAGGCAGATGATGAAAGGGAGGCATGGCCAATGTACAGAAATTTGGTTCAGTCGTCTATTCCGTGGAAGTGCTTGACAACATCTTTAAAACGGAGGTGTTGGTGTGAGAATCTGCTGAGAGGTTCCTTCTCTGAGTCTGGAGCCCTTTCTAAAGGAGCTGAATAAAATGTATCAATTAATTGAGACACATTGTATGTAAAATTAGTGTAATGCCAGAAGGAAGGAGTCACGTCTGCAGCCTGGTGGAAAGAGCATTGTTTAGGGAGCATCGACATTGTACTGCGAGCATGGTACATTCATTATCTCATTTAATTTTTACAATCACCATCTGAAGCAGGTGCTTTTATATCTCCATTTGTCAGGTCAAAAGGGTTGTAGTTTAAAAGTCTTAAATGGTGAGTGGAAAGGTCAGGATGTAGACACAAACTGTCTGAATCCAAAAATCTGTGTTCCTAACCTCTGCTCTGTACTGTGAGCTGAAATTAAAAATACTGAAGTGATACAAAGAAGTTAGAACTCTGATTGGATGGACTGAATACAAGGGTTTGTGTGTTCCCCAGAAGTAAAATGATGTGGATTTAGTGACAGATTGCAGCTTAAACTGGCTCAAGCACCAAAAAAAAAAAAAAAAAAAAAAGAATGCATTGACTCCTGGGATAGGCTGCACAGTGGCATCTCCAAAGTGTCCACATCTGATCCCCCAGAACCTATGTAGATGTCACCTCCAATGGCAAAAGGAGCTTTGCAGTTCTGATTAAACTAAGGATTTTGAGATGAGAATTATTTTCGACCATCTGCGTGATCCCAGTGTAATCACCAGTGTCCTTCTAAGGGAAAGATGGAGATTTCACTGCAGAAGTAGGAAATGTGAGGTTGGAAGCAGAAAGGTAGAGGCATGTGAGAAACTGGCCACAAACCCAGGAATTCAGGTGGCCTCCAGAAGCTAGAAAAGGCAAGAAAATGGATTCTCCCCTGAAGCTTCTGGAAGGAACACAGTGCTGCCAACACCTTGATTTGACTTCTGACCTCCAGAACTGTAAAAGAGTAAATACATATGTGTTGCTTTCAGTCACCAAATTTGTGGTGATCTATGACAGCAGCCATAGGAAAATAACTCAACTCCTATACCTAAAAAAGTCCAGGGCAACGCTGGCTTCAGGCATGGCTAGGTCCAGGTGCTCTAACAAGGTGGCCATCAAGCTGTTCCTCATCATACTTTAGCTCTATTTTCTTCTGTGATAGACTTGTTCACAGGCAGACTTTCCCTGAGTTGGGGCCCTTCAGTAGCTTACAGGCTTCCACTTTGCCACTTTAGCAATCCTGGTAGGCCAAAGAACACTCGTTTCCAAATAATATCAGCAAATGTTCCTAGAGTGACATGTAGGGGCCTCGCTTTAATCTGAATCCAACACCTTGATTCTGATTGGCTAGGCTTGTGTCACTGACCCTCCCTTGGTGAGGGAAGCCGGGGAGGGGAGGGGGCATGGTGTGGGGTGGAGGGGGTGGGGGGAGATCAAAGTCAGGGACTCACCAGGTGGAGGGTGCTTTCCAAAGTGCTGTAAGTGCCTAGGACAGGATGCGGCAGGTGCACTGGGACATGGGCTTTTGCTGTTTTTAGAAAACCCGTAGTAGAAATGGAGGTTTCTCTCTGACCTGCAGAGACAGTTAAAACACACACACACACACACACACACACACACACAAAGCTCCTAAAGGAAATCAATTACAGATCACAGTTATGGGGTGAATCCAGGGACTTAGCTGAGATTGACGAGGGGGAGGTGTGACAAGAAGAGGAAGTCGAGAGATAGCTAGCAAAGGAGGAAGAAGGTTCTGGGATTTTGGTGTCAGTATATGGTCCTGAGGAGGGAGGACCACTTGCTTGTTGGACGGGAGAAAGATGGCTGTGAGGGGGATGTCTTTGGTTACCTTCTAGCTGATGGCCCCCCCCTTGTCTCTAGCTCCTGCATGGCTGGGCCCTGGTTGCTGAAAAGGGACTTTTCAGAGCAAATCTTCACACCCTGACAAGCTCTGTCTGCCTTGTAAGTCTTTATACACACCAAGAGACCCTGACAGAGAGCTCTGGTCTCTGAGACGACTGTCAGATTGGGGCTAAGATTGGCAGTGCTCACCTTCTAGGCGGCCACTCCTTACCTTCACATTTATCTTTGAAAATGACCATGACTATAATTAACAATACCGCACATTTAAAAGTTGGTTCCCATCATAAGAGAAAAAGTTTGTAACTACTTGGGGTGGTGAGATTGATGCTAACTGAGCGTATTGCAGTGATCATTTTGCAATATGTACACATACTGAATTGTTAGGCTGTACACCTTCAACTAATCCAGTGTTGTAGGTCAACTACGTCTCCATAAAACTGGGGTAGAAATGAGCGAGGAGACAGGTGATATCATTGGTGCTATGGCAGCTAAACTCTGAAGTCAGTTGATTTAGAGTACGGTTCAAACTGCTTTTTCTCTACCTGACTCCCAGGGAGAGCCTCAGATACCTGTTTCTTTCATTCTTGCCCTGGGTAAGGGCTCATCTCTCTTGGTGCTTATATAACTGGACAGGATGGACACTAAAGCCCTTAGCTCTCATACCTGGGTGAGTTTTCCTGATTCTCTAAAAACACAAGCCAGATCATGTCGTTCTTTGTTCAGAGCTATCTGATGGCCTTTTATCTTTCTCACAGTCAAGCCAAGCCCTAACAAGGCTCATGCTTGGTCTCATTCTGTCCCCCCTCACCAGCTGCCCTTCAATCTCTGGCTTTCTCACTTTCTACTCTTGCCCTCACTCACTGCACAGCAGCCACCGGGCCTCCTCACTTACTGATTTTATTGTCTGTCTGCCCTGCCCCCACCATGTGGCCAGCTTCGTAAGCTCAGGACCTTTTTTCCCTGTTCTACTTGCTGCCCCTGGAGACATATCTACGCATAGTAGGTACTCAGTAACTATCGTCTGAATTGAGTTGGTGCATTAACTCGTGAACGTGTGCATGCATTCATTTCTGCAACATTTAGAATGTGCACAAAGTGCCAGCTAGTGAAGAGGAGCTGCCGTGAGCAAGACAAGCTCCACATGGTCTGGGCTTCCAGGAGCTCATACCCTAGTGGGAAGAGCAGGCAAGCCAACAATAGCAATCCAACGTGATAATTACCACGAGGTTGTGTAAACCCCGGGTGCGAAGGGAGCCTGGGGAGAGGGGAGACCAGCCAGGGGGGCTGAGGGTCCTTCCTGTTTCCGCACATGTGATTCCATCTGCAGACCCAACACGTAATTAATTGCTAGTTCATGTTTATTTCCTGTTGGAACTGCCTCCAGGTGTGTGTGCCTCTGTTATGAATGAATGCATTCCAAATCCAGCAGGTTTCCCGGCTCCCATGTTCAGTGTTAACTCCTATGCCATTTAGTCTCCACTTAACTGGGTTTGCTGGTGGAAAATGGCTGTTTCCTCTCTGTGATGAGGAATGAAGGAAAACTGGAGACCACTGTTGCCTCTTGATTCCAAGGAACAGGAGCAGAGAGATGCCGGAGGCACTTCTAACCCCCAGTCCAGCACAGGTGATTGGCTCAGGTGGGACAGGGAAGCCAGATTCCAGCTTCCGCCTCTGATCTCCACCCTTGTTCTGCCCCTAGTCACCCTCTTCCTGTTATTCAAGCCTCAATTTAAATGCCACCTCCTGCCTGGAGTGGGGGTGGGGGGTGCCTGGGTGGCTCAGTCAGTCAAGTGGCTGACTTCAGCTCTGGTCGTGATGTCAGTTAGTGAGTTCGAGCCCCACATCGGGCTCTGTGCTGACAGAGCCTGGAAGCTGCTTCGGATTCTGTGCTTCCCCTCTCTCTTTCTGTCCCTTCCCCACTCACGCTGTCTCTCTCTTGCTCGCTCAAAAATAAATAACCAAAAAACAAAAAAAAAAATGTAAATGCCACCTCCTCAGAAAGGCAGCCCCTGACCACCCTATCTAACATTGTCACCTTCCAGGTCCTCCTAATACATTTTCTTCAGATCACTAGCTACCGTTTGAACACATCCTGTTTTCTGTCTGTCTCCCTTATGAGAAAGTCAAGTTCTATATGGACAGGAACCATTTCTGTCCTGTTTGTGGCTGTGTCCCCCATACACATGGTAGGTGCTCCATAAATACTGGACAAACAGTTGATAGCAGAACACTTCAGCTACAGCATCATGAAATCTTGAAATTTATAGGACTAGAAGGAGCCAGTACTGTTTGTTTTTTTTGCTTGTTTGTTTGTTTGCTCCTGAGAAGGGCGAGGCCCAGGAAAGGACGCAGCTCCACTCAAGCTACCCCAGAAGAAGAATCCAGGCTGACACCCTGTACTATAAGCCTGTGGGTCTCTACTGAGAAGGCTGCTGACCAGGGTTGTGTCTCCAAAGCCTTCCGGAGCCACAGCTCCTGGGCTGGTCCCGGCAGAGGCTCCCAGGGGTGTCCTCTAGTGGCAGCTCTGTGATAGACACTCAGCTGTCCCAAGCTCCCTGGAGTCCATGAGGAGAGTTGATGGGACACACCCTTCTCCTTCAGACTCACTCAGTTGGCTCCTTCTGGAGGCTTGTGACAGATTCCACCGGGGCCATGGTTGGCAAACACCAAAACCACAATTAATTCCAAAAATGACCATCAACAGCGATCAATAGTCCTTTTAGAGCCAAAAACGGATTTTGAGTACTAAGTCACCTCAGCCTGTATTTTGCTCACTGCTCTTGTGTGTGCTGTTTCAAGAGCTGCTCAGATATTTTAGCCCTGTATTCTTTTTTTAAATGTATTCTGTTTAAATTGAGATATAACCTTCACAAAATAGATGGCAGACATTTAAAATGTGCAGCTCACTATTTTTTTTTTCATATGTGCGCGTTTAGAGAACCACCACTCTGGTCCAGACATTTCCACCCCAGATACAGACATTTCCACCCCAGAGGGCAGGCTCGTGTGTACTCTCTCACAGATGATATGCTGCCCCCACCCCGGCCCCCGCACCACCAAATGTAGCCACCATTTCCACTCTCATAATTTCATAGATTAGTTTTGCCTTTTCTTGCATTTTTATATAAATATCACTATTCAGTGCTATTTTTTAATAGCTGGATATTTTCAGTCAATATTTTGACTATGCCATTGAATAGTTTATTTTTCTCCATTGCTGTGCACTGTTACATAGTATGAACACATTGCAGTTTCCTTATTCATTCTACATTTAGGACACTTAGCTTGCTTTCAGTTTTTGTCAATTATGAATAATACCACTCAGAACATTTTCATACACGTATTTTCACGGACTAAGCATTCACGTAGACTGTGTCTATGCCCAGGAGAGGAATTGCTAACGTATTTAGTTTTAATAAATATTACCAGACATTTTCCCGAAGGGATCATACCCATTGACCCTGCCATCCACAGTGAAGGAGAGTTCCAGTTCTCATATACCTCTGCCAACTCTTGGTATTGTTCATGCTTTTGAATTTAACCATCTGGTACCTCAGCGTGATTGCATCATGCATTTCCCTCGTGGCATATTTCATTGTTTTCTTACCCCTGCATTCTGAACAACTACACATTCCTTGTCCAGAGCTTGCACACTCCCAGAGTTTACAAACTGCCTTTAAACTCTTTTGACCTTTTCCATGAACTTTTCTCTGTGTCTCCCCTGGAATGCAATGTCATCACCATCTATGTAAGAATGTAGACTGGAAACCTTGACTCTCTTTCTCCTTTACCACCTGTACACGTACGATTGCTAAGTCCTAACGCCCCTATTTCTAAAAATATGCCCTGAATTGTTTGCTTCTTTTCATTCCTGTTGTGATCATCCCAGCTCAGTTTTGTCATTTTTTTGGTCCCTACTAGCAGAACATTGCCCTTATTATTCTCTTAGCTGGAGAATGGGCCCTGTCTATCTGAGAAAGTGTCCTCTTTGACTTAGCGTGTAACACACCTGGAATCACAGACAATAATAACAGCAATGGTGACTGCTAACATTTTAATTTTTTAAAATATTTATTTATTTATTTATGTATTTATGTATTTATTTATTTATTTATGTTTATTTATTTTTGAGAGAGAGGGAGAGACAGAGTGTGAGCAGGGGAGGGGCAGAGAGAAAGAGGGAGACACAGAATCTGAAGCAGGCTCCAGGCTCTGAGCTCTCGGCACAGAGCCTGATGCCGGGCTCGAACCCACAAACCACGAGATCATGACTTGAGCCAAAGTCGGACACTTAACTGACTGAGCCACCAAGGTGCCCCAACTGCTAACATTTTTAGAATGTTCAGTGTCTCGCAGGACTTTTAAAGGTTCTGGTTTACTTGTTACAATATCCCTGTGTCCTCTTGCTACCCTTCCCCCTCCCTCCCCCCAGTTTCAGATGAGGGAAACAAATTTACAGAGGTTAGGTAACTGGAGTGAGGGCATGACAGGGTTGAGCTGGGGTTGGAAACCAGAGAGTCCGTCTGCACAGCAGACTGCTTAGCTACTCTATTATAGTTGCCAACAATGTTTAATCGAAAGTTACAAGCTCCTATTTAATAAACAGATTTTGCTTTTCTACACAATTATAGTTTGGGGATTTACAGTAATGTAACTGGGATTGAGGGAGTTCTGACAGCTGCCATCTTGGCTCGAGAGGCACTCTCTTACACTTGAAAATACAGTGGTATCCAGGCCAATATTCAGGTTTGAGCCTCTCCAGAGTCAGCTAGTTTCCCATGGAGGAAAACCAATGATGACAGCAATGAATCACAGGGGAACTAGGTCAAGGAGTGTGCATGCATCCCTGAAAACCATCTCCACTATCAGAGACCTGACTTGTACTGTAGGCACTGCTGATAATAGGGCTCCAGTGCTCTCTTCACATGTGAAGATGGCCTTCTGTATATAACCACGGAGATGGGTATTTCTAGAGCCAGCAGTCTCAACAATAGGTGCAGTAGAATTGGGTACCATTCCTTCTGTATAGGTTCAAAATGGGGCTCAAAGCAGCCAACAAGCAATGTGACAGTTCCTGGGAGTCCCAGGGGAACTTTCCCTTAGCATCCTGGGTTCTTATGGGGCTTCATAAAGGATGCAGGGATTTCATCCTCTTTAAATTAAACCTTCAGGACCTAGCCCTCTGGTATGATAACCCACCAGGGATTAAATGCAAAAATAAGGTTTATTGAGCAATTACAAAGTCTCAAGCACTGGGCTGAGCACTTTCTTGCCACAAGCTTATTTAAAATTCACAATAATCTTATGAAAGAGTTACTTTTATGATGTCCATTTTGCAGATTGGGTTTCTGAGACCCAGAGAGGTTAACTAATGAGTCCCCTAGGCGAGTGCTTCTCAGAATTTTACGGGTTTATGAATCACCAGGGGATCTGGTTGAAATGCAGATTTTGATCTCGTGGGGCGGGTTAGGGCCTGAGATTCTGCATTTCTAATAAGCTCCCAGGTGATGCCTAGGCTGCTGGTTAGGGGACAGCACTGAAAGCTGGTAAATGGTGGAGTTGAGATTCTCTTACAAGCAGCAGGACTCTGGGGCTTTGTCTCTTCATCACCATGCTCTCTTGTTTCCTGTTGCAGCTCTTTAACACATTATGACCCATGAGTGTTCTCCCTTCCTGTCTATATCCCTGTCTCAGTAGCCTATTTGCTCTTCTGCTCACCTCCTGCCCTTCCCCTTCCCCACACATCCACAAGGCATATTCTGTCGTGTGCCTTTCTGGTTTCTCCTCAAATGTCTCCTCCCCAGGGAGGATGCTATCTGAAATAGCCCCCCTTGCCTCTGCAGCAACCTGATGCCTCTCTCCTGTAATCCTCTTGTAAGCTTCTTCATAGCATTTATCACTCCAGATAGAATGTGAAATATACGTATGGTTTATTGTACATTGTCTATCTCCATCACTAGAATAAGAATGTAAGGTCCATGAGGACAGGACTTTGTCAACTTTGTTCACTATTTTATCTTTAGCATCTAGAACAGTATTTGTAACATAGTGAAGCTCAATAATTGTTTGTGAAATAAATGAATGAGAGAATGAATGAATGAGTGAGTGAATGGTCTAACTTCCTAATACATAGTAAAAACAGAAGCACCTAACATTTACTGAGCATATTCAATGCCGGAAAACATACCATGCACTTTACCCAGATAGTGTCATTTGATTCTTGTAAAAACTCCTAGGGCTGTTGTTGTTATCCACAATTGTCAGAAGAGGAAACTGAGGCTCAGGGAGGTCTACTGATGTGCCCAAGGTCACACAGCTCTTAAATGACAGAATTGGACTTTTCACCTAGATCTAACTCTCCTAAAGTCACCAAGAAGTCACTCTACTGGGTATGTGACCTCACCATTGTTTCCATGGAAACAGATCATGCAGATAACTCAGCTGAAAATCACCTGGATGGGAACATTGAGCTTAGAGAGTGGGACCCCATGCTGGAATCACAGATATTTAAACAAGCTAGAGAAAAATCAGGTGCCTGGCTTAGTAAATTCATCCTTATTTTCTTCATTTTTTATTTTCATCCTATAAGCCTCCTCCTGGTCAGGAAAAATGATTCCACTTGATGTTTGCTTTTAATTTTACAAAAATGACCTCTGCTATGTGGAAGGATGTATTTTGTCATCAAGAATGTGCATGTTTAACCCCAGTATGGCAGGTCATACTACTTCTTACAGCTGGCATGTTATCTCAGAGTGGAAGGAGAGAATGGGGAGACTGGATTGCATTTTGTACTCGGTGCCCCCAGCAATTTGTGGTGCATTATAAACAGTTAAATAGGAATAACCTCTTCCTAATCTTGGAAGCAGGTTAATGGGTTTATTTAATCACTGACAAAAGAGTGTATTATGTAGGTGGAAGGGAGAACAGACAGAGGTGTGCGATCAGCTAGAATGGCAGAGGCCTGGGATTGAGGCTCTGGGCTTCTCCATGGTTTGACAATGATCCTGAAAATCACACTTTAGAGGGGAGAGCCACATACCCTCTCTTGCCAGTGATCAGAGACGTTCTCTTGCACATAAACAAGTCTGTGATTTTTCAGAAGCTGGGTCAGTCCTGGGTCCCCCCAAGTTCTGTGAGTGTCACCACTTGGCTTAAGAAACTGGGGATCACCAAGGCTTTTCAAAGTATTGTTTTCTTTCTTTTCTTTTTAAAAAAATTTTTAATGTTTATTTATTTTTGAGGGACAGAGAGAGACAGAAGAATGAGCAGGGAAGGGACAGAGAGAGGGGGAGACACAGACTCTGAAGCAGTTTCCAGGCTCTAAGCCATCAGCACAGAGCCCAACATGGAACTCGAATTCACAAACCTTGAAATCGTGACCTGAGCCAAAGTCAGTTGTTTTTTTTTTTTTTTTTTTTTTTTTTTTTTTTTTTTTAAATTTTTTAACGTTTATTTATTTTTGAGACAGAGAGAGACAGAGCATGAACGGGGGAGGGGCAGAGAGAGAGGGAGACACAGAATCGGAAGCAGGCTCCAGGCTCTGAGCCATCAGCCCACAGCCCGACGCGGGGCTCGAACTCACGGACCGTGAGATCGTGACCTGAGCTGAAGTCGGACGCTTAACCGACTGAGCCACCCAGGCGCCCCCAAAGTCAGTTGTTTAACAAACAGCCACCCAGGAGTCCCAAGGTATTGTTTTTTTCTTCAAAGGAAGGAACCCAAGTTAAGGACTGTGGAGGTTCCTGCAAGAAGCCAGGAGAAGCACAGCTACAGGGCTCAAGGACGCATGTGGTTGTATTCTTGGAGGTCTTTGCATTTCAATTATGTGGGAAATGGAGGTTGACTCTATTGAGAATGGGTAGATGTTTGAATCAATTAATGAAGTTTATAATACTAGTGGTAGTAAGCACAAAGGCAGTAACAGCATCAAAAACCATGTTGAGCTTCCCACCTTTCGGTAGTCCCTTTACCTCCACAGGGGCCCCAGTAGGTATAGGACCAAGGTGCCTCATTTATTAAGAGTCTTTAGCTCCATTCCCTGGCCATGTAAGTTGGTTGGGATCCCAGAAGGATACGGATAATGTATTCAAATTAATTTGAGGAGTATTTAGTGAGGGGAAAATATGTGGGTGGGGTATAGGGACACCAGAGGGATAGTGCTAACGTTCAAGGGTTAGCAACAGCCAGGCTATTAAAACCATTGGTCCTAAAGGGACAAGAAGAGGGAATTGTTACTAAAACCTGAGAATCCTGCAAAGAGGATCTCTCTGAATGAAGCTGTTGGCCTTTGGTAGAGGGATGAAGCCAGCCCCAGCTGACTATGAAGGGAGGGAGTCCTGGCCCCATCCACTCCCTTCCCCTAGTGTCCTGCTGTGGCTCCCCATTGGTTGCCCCTAGGCAGAAGCCAAAGTCAAGGAAGGACATGAATGCAATGAATGCAAGGAAGGGCAGAGGGAAGGCAGCCAGGGCTTGACAGTGGATCTGCAGGGGCCAGTGGAAAAGAGCCAGAAAGCTGAGGGCGACTGGGCCAGCATGGACTCCTCACCAGAATCAGCTCAATCAAGTCTCTTCCGCAGGAATTTAGAGCCAGGGCTGAGGGTCAGCTGGCAAGTGAGGTTGGGTGACTGGGAATTACTATGATTGTAGTATATTCAGGAACTATATTGGGTGATCCACAGTCTACTGTGTGGACAGTAAAACAGAGACAGCCAGTGCTCAGAGAGGGAAGGAGGATGGAAGTGTGCAGAAAGAGGCACAACCAAGAGACGGAGAATGGATACCACTCGGGATCCTGCTTGTGGTCTCTTTCTGAAGATTGTCTACGCATAACTGTCCCCTTTTGCCTAAGCAGCTTTAGTGGGATTCTGATTTCCTAGTTAAAATAAATAACCATCATCTTGGAGCATTTACTATGAGCCAGGAAATAGACTAAGTTATTTATTTATTTATTTATTTATTTATTTATTTATTTATTTAGTAGGGGCTCAAACTCATGACCCTGAGATCAAGACCTGAGCTGAGATCAAGAGAGGGACGCTCAACCAACTGAGGCTCTCTGGTGCCCCAGGCTAAGTTCTTTATAAACATTATCTGATTTCAAACAATTCTATATGATGCTTCTTTTCCAGAAGTGCAAATGGGGCCTTGGGAAGGTTAAATAGCTTGCTCAAGGTTACACAACAGGAACAAGGCTGAACTGGGACTCGATCCCAGGTCTGTATGACTGTAAATCCCAGAATCCTGACTGCTTCTCTCCCCTGTGATGAGAAGAGTCCTCACTGTCCTTCAGGTTGGCTTCAGGACATCAATGGGACATCACTGTGGTGCTGTGATTGACCCGGGAGCACTCATATTCATCTGTCAGCCCTTCACACTTCCCTCACCCTCTCCTCTAACACTCTGAGCCCTTGAGCTGTAGGGGCTGGTTATTAATCTTTGCTGCACCCCCAGATCCACTCTCTGCCTTCTTCTACTCTGTGCCAGTCCCAGGGGTCTGACTCCTGTGGGCTTCCTCTGGCTTCCACTGGGGTTCAGCCACTGGGGCAATGGCAGGGGTCAGAGGGATGGAGGAGAGGGGGCGGGTATTTCTTCACCTGCACCCTCTGTGCTCTGGCTCCTAGTAGGCTCTTGTAGCAGGATTTCCTGCCTGTGTCCCTCCAGTGCTGATGCTGCTAATGCTGCTCTCTGGTACCTGATCATCCCTTCCCAGTCCCCATAACCCTGCCCTTACCTGTAAACAGGCCCTTCTTTAAATTCTTTTCAGGATCTAAATGTGTCTTCTCTTTCCTGAGGGACCTTGTGCTGTAAACCGTGTTCCTTCCTGTCTTCGTGAATGTCCAATCATGTGGTCAGGACTGCTGGTCTAAAATACAGAAGCCCAGTACCTCAGGGCCATTCCACTGGCACACTGACCCTGCAGTTGCATACCCAGCAACTCTTTTGGCTCATGACAGCCAGGCCTGTGCCCTGGGTCCCGAGCATTAGGCCTGCAGGGCCATCAGTGATTCTGGCTCAGGACATGCTGGGAGGGACTTCCCTTCTGTAGTGCTCCTTAATAATGCACATGACAGCCATCAGGACATTTCAAGAAACTCAGTGACAGCTCCCTGGATAGCTGTGTCATTATAGTAATAATTTGAATCAATAGTGTAGTAAAGCTGCCATACATTTATTTCACCCAAGAGATTAAGGGAACAATTATATAAACATTCTTTAGGAAAAAAACTAAACACCCCAGATGCAAAGGAAGACTGTGTGCTTGTCCCTAACCAAATGCTCTTCCTTTAATACATTTATTTTTTGCTGCTTTGTTACCAGACCCTGAATTCCCACACTCAAAAGGAATCAACATACAAATTTGCTGCACTTTATCTTCCAGCCAGGGAACTTACAGTGTGTGTGTGTGTGTGTGTGTGTGTATCTGCATGTTTTGTCAATATCCCAGAATGCACAATGCCAACCTCACCACCATGTACATGGCAGAAACTCACTAAGTGCTTGTGAACAGTGGCTGCAAGAGTTACTGTCTAAAAGAATCACAGTGGCCTGGCTTCCGAGCACAGTGGTTTCTCCTGGTGATGAGGCTCTCCTTTCTGCCTTCCCCTTTCAGTATACTGGACCACAAACACCACCGTAATATGTTTGAAACTTCCATGGTGACAGTTTTATCTTTACATTGGTCTGAGGGAGCTGCAGCTGGGAACATCGCAGGCGCTGGAAACAGCATTAACTTTCGGAGGCCAGATTTTCCTTTCTCCATACTATCTAGAGGATTCTCCATTGTTCATCTGGTAGTTTGAACTTGGCCATAATTATAGTCTTATTATCCTCTCCAGCTTTACTTATCTCATTATCTCCTCCCTCCTGTGTTAGAGGTCAGTAGAACATCCCTTTTATTAGCCACTTAATCCTTCTATCTAGTAGTTCAACCATGATGGATCCACTTAAGGTCCTTCTTTGTAGTTAACTTTGCTGACCTTTGCGATTCCACCCTCCCTCACCCCCTGAGCCTTTTCACTGGGCACAAGCAGCCTGGTTTTCTAGATCAGAAGTTTATTATCATGAATGTTATTGTAAGGAAGTCAAGTTTCATCATTGGTGAATGAGCACTGCCTTATTTTTATGCTCCTTTCCCCCCTGTACTTTTTCTGAAGGTTGGCTCTTCTCTCTTTGCATATTTGTTTTTGAACTGTTCTAAACTTTTGGTAACAGAAGGGCTAAGACTGATGTCTAAAAATCCACTTTCATAGGAAAGAGCGGGACCTCATGGCCAGTCGTAGATAGACTGGAAGAGCCTTGTTAAAGTGTGTGTGTGCGTGTGTGCGTGTGTGATAGATAGATAGACTGGAAGAGCCTTGTGTGTGTTTGTGTGTGTGTGTGTGTGTGTGTGTGTGTGTGTGTGTGTGTGTGTGAGAAAGAGAGAGAGAGGGAGAGAGAGAGACAGAAGGGGGAAGGGAGGGAGAGGGAGAGACTGAGATGAGACACGGGTGTGACTGTGAATAGTCCATTTTATTGATTCATTCAACAAATAATTATTGGGCATCTCTTCAATATTGACTAATAAAGGCACTAAATCATCCCAGATCATCATTTCTGACTACTCCTAACCCTGTACAACCTTTCCCAGGAGAATATGCTCACAATCTGTCTTTGTTTTTAACTTCTATCTCAATAATAAATTTGTAGTGTATACACTGTTGTGGAACAAACCCCACCATTTTTATTTTGTCTATTTTACAATTTACAAAGTTGCCTTTATAGCCTTTTGATAGTTCTCTCCTATTTCCAACCACCACTGTTGGAAATTCCCCCCCTGAGAATACCGGTGTGGGGGCAGGTAAGACAAATATTATGGCTCTAAGAGACGTTTAGGGCTCAAGGGCTATCGCTGGCATCTGTGTAGCATACCCTGGTCGTGGCGGTGGTGGTGGTGGATTTGGGGGTGCAGAGGCACTGAGAGGATTTGGGAGATTAAGATCTCTGTGAACGAACAAAGAATTATTCTGGAGTTATGGTCAGATACTGTCCTACTAAGCGAAATTCACAAGAGATGCACTCATCACCCTAGTTGAGGCTAGTCCACCCCACCAAGGAGGTTTGGGAGAAGTGAGATTGTGGTTTCTCCTGGGCATACGGCTGAACTAGTGCTCCCAGCTTCCCCTGTGCGTAGTTAACAGGGTTATTAGGGAGGGTGGCTATCCCCCCTGAGGCTGACAAAGACACCCCCGCCAGTGGCAGCATCAATATCGCAGACGCAGACACTCAGCTGCATAGGTTACTGGAACCTCAGGCCACTGGGTTCTTCACTTGGTTCTAAGTGACAGCCTGGGCACACATCAGAACCCCCTGGAGGGCGTGCAAAACAGGGTGCCTGGCCTCAGCCCCAGAGTCCCCATTCAGTGGGTCAGGGGTGTGGCTTGAGAGTTTGCTCTCCTAACAAATTCCTGGTCCTGCGGCTGCTGGCTCCAGGACCAGACTTTGAGAATTGCTGGCATGTATTTACCCTGTTCTCTTCTTCCTTCTTTGGTGGCTCCAGAAGGTTAATTTCCTTGTGAGCTAGGGAGATAGCCAGAAGGGTATGCCTTTGGTTGGGGAAGTTTTCTTTTTCTTTTCTTTTTTTTTAATGTTTATTTATTTTTGACAGAGAGAGAGAGAGAGAGAGAGAGAGAGCGAGCGAGCATGAGAGGGGGAGGGGCAGAGAGAGAGGGAAACACAGAATCTGAAGCAGGCTTCAGGTTCTGAGCTGTCGGCACAGAGCCTGACGCGGGGCTTGAACTCACAGAACGCGAGATCGTGACCTGAGCCAAAGTTGCACGCTCAACCGAGCCACCCAGGTGCCCTGGAAGTTTTATTTTTCTTAACTGTAATTATTTAAAACCTAAGAAAATTCTACTGAACACCACTGTGCCAACTCCCCTTTTACCAAATGTTAACAGTTTTCCTGATCCCTAACTAAAGGTATTGCTTATGTAGGTGATTTGCATGGCATAACTTACTACTTACTTACTTCTAAGACAACTGTAGGAGAGACGTTTTCTTGCTGACCCATATTGCAGAGGAAGAGATTAAGGCCCATAGAGGTTTACAGCTGCTTGCCAGAGGGCCCACAGCTAGCAAGCAGTATCCTCGATTTGAGCTCAGGGAACCTGTTTTCAGGAAATCCGTGCCCTTCACCAACACAGTAATCTACCCACAGAGATTTAAGAGCTTTCTTTCTCTTTTTAAAAATTTTTTTAAAGGTGAAACATTAGAGATTCAGTCCAAATCCTGTCTGTACCCTATCCCTGACCTCAGTTCCACTTATACAGGCATTGACTCTCCTACAGTTGGTTGAATTCAGGGGGAAAGTTTTTAGAGTCTCATTTGGGTCCTTTGTGGAATTGTCTTGCCATTGCCTGCGAGTCTGGTCATTTTTTCCTCCGGCCACAGAGCAAATGGCCAAACTTTGGTTCTAAGCCTTTAACAGCTCACCCACAGAGACGTTTTCAGGTGTCCTAGAGAATGTGGCCAGCCTCCTGCCCAAGTTTCTGTTCCGTTCCTCTGGGGTGGTCTCTCCAAGCCCCAGCCACTGTCATCCATTTCTCCCCACTGGCTGGTTCCATTCCACCGTCCTGGCCGTAGTGTGCTGCCCGACTGCCTCATCCTTGCATGTGGCCTCTCCCCTGGTCTCTTCCACCCGGTGCTTCGCTCATTCATTTACTAACATTTATTGAGCACCTGCTGTGTGCCAGGTACTCTCATTGGCCCCTGGGGATGCAGCAGTGGGGGCCAGATGCACAAATCCCTGCCTTTCTGAGTGCTTTTAATCTACTCCCCCTTGGTTCTCTCTCCCCTGCTGTTGATCAGGTTTTTTTCCCCAAGATCTGTGCTCTGCAGTCTAAACATTAGCCTGTTGTCCTCCCACAACCTGCCTCCAGAATCAGACCCTGGTTCTTGTATCCTGCTTCCACTTCTCCAGAAAGACACTCAGGGTATCAGTTCCTCTCTGAGCATGAGGGCAGGCATGAACTTCAGACATTGTATAAACCTGAGGGTTTCAAATTTGGTACCTACTTAGGACAACCTTGTCTTGAAGCAAAATTGTAGGAAGTCTGAGCTGCTCGGGTGTAAGCCAGGCAGGACAGCTGGGAGTTCTCTGCCTGGCTCATCTTTTTTTGTGGTGATGCCCAAGGCTCTGGCATGACACAAAACACAGTTTAACAACCACGCCTGCCCAAGTCACCTGCCCACTGAAATTGACATCCTGGGTATACCACCCCACCCCCACCCCGGCGACCCTGGCCAGTTTTCCGAGGCCACTGTCTCAGCCTGCATTTAATTGATTTTTGCTCCCGTTGACCGACATCCTGGGCTGCTGGTTTTGTCATTGTGTTCTTTTGTTATTGTTGTTGTACTTGTCAGGACTTATTTACTTTGAGGAAAAAAGGCTCAACCCACGTACTATGAGAAATTGGCTCTGACGTGTATTTCTATTCCTTTTCCAGAGAAGTTTCCTTATACATTTTCTCAAAGTGTCATTAAACTCTAATAGGCTTCCACCCAGAACTCCCCCCGCCCAAGACTGACTTAACCAAGCATTTTCTGAAAACAAGGTGACTCTTATTTAAGGATTCTGAATGTATTCCAGTTCGTGGCAGTCTTAAGCACACAGCTGAATGCGTGCTAAGTCTAGCATGGATAATTACACCAGCTGTGACCTTTTAGAAACATGTATTTGGACTAAAGCAGTGTTTAGTCACTTTTGATTGACTTAGGTTTTACCTAGTTTATGTTTGGTAAACTTCAAATATTTGCTCCCGTATAAGCTGGTTAAGCTTCTCAAGAGGAGTGCCATGTGTGGCCTGCTGGGTGGGACAGCCTCTCTGTCATGTCAGTGACACAGCAGACCGCGTGTGCTTTTGCACGTGCGTGTGCACACCCATGTGTGTGCACACGATTAGAGGCAGGTGGAGTGGAGGATGACATTTGGAAGTAATGTAGCCTGATGCTGCCACGGGTGGGGCATGACCTCCAGAAGGGCACTGGCTGTCTGGAGACAGACTTGAGCTGTTACTGCTTTAAAGACAGTTTGCAGCTGCCCAAGAGGCAGGGGAGAGCTGTCAGAGAGGACCCGCTCTCCCATTTGTGCTCGCTAGCCTCGAGTGATCTCGGATGACCCTGTCAAATTCTCTGAGCCTCAGCATTTCCGTCTGCAAAATGGGAGTGATGTGACCCCCTACCGCCTCCATGTGCTGTTGAAGAATTAGGGATTCTGCAGATTCACTGCTGCACATAGTTGGAATTCAATAATGGTATAAAACCTCCATACTTGGGTTTCTTGACACCTGCTCATCTTTCTGCAGAAACTCTGATTTGGAAATTCTTCTTTAAAAAATTTTAAGAAAACGTTTATTTCTTTATTTTGAGAGAGAGAGAGAAAGATAGAGAGTAAGCGGGGGAGTGCAGGGAGAGGAAGAGAGAGAGAATCCCGAGCAGGCTGTGCATCATCAGCGTGGAGCCCGATGCAGGGCTAGAACTCGTGAAACGTGAGATCGTGACCTGAGCTGAAATCAGGAGTGGGAGGCTTAACCCACCGAGCTCCCCTTGTGCCTCTGGGCATTCCTCTTCTGCCACACTCCCTACTCTTGATTGCTTGGTGTAGACTGCAAAAGGTGCCAGAATTCTGCCCACATCCCCTTGCCCTCACCATCCCAGTGGAAGCCCTTTTGTCTTCTAACTGCCCCAAACCGCATCTTCCCCCCTGGATTTCCCTGGCCACCGGAACCCACTCCACAGACTGGCAATCTTGAGGAACTCACGTCCTCCTCACCTCCTATGCCAGGGACAGTTCTCCCCCAGTGGCGGATGGGACCTGGTGTACACACCCCAGCCTCCTTAGCTCTCACTGTGGTGAGGCACGTGTTCTACAACGAATGCCAGAGTTTCCTGAAGGGAATAGCTTCAGTGGCCTGCAGTGTAGCTGGCTTGAAAACATTCCCTTTATTGCTTCTTGAGCGTCTTCACGACAGGGTAGTTGGCATCCAGAAGATCCAGAGAGCAAGGTGGAAGAAACAGTGTCTTCTCAGCCCTGTGTGTTTCCTGTGGCCGCCATAGCAAATGGCCAAAAACTTGGTGATTTAAACAACACACATCTATTCTCTTACAGCTCTCTAGGTCAGAAGTCCAAAATCAATTTCGCTGGGCTAAAAGCAAGGTGTCAGCTGGGCTGTGTTCCCTCCAGAGGCTCAAGGGGAGATTCGTTTACAGATTCTTGAGATCATCCTCATTCCTCAGATCACGGCTGCATCATATCACCTTCTTTCTCTTTGTTGGTCAGATCCTCGCTGCCCTGCTCTTACAAGGTCCAGTGGTTACTTAGGACCTATCTGAATAGTCCAGGAAAATCTCCCCATGTGGAGATCCTTAATCACATCTGTAAAGTCCCTTTTGTCATTTAAGGTAATGTTCAGAGGTTCCAGGGGTTAGGATGTGGACATTACTCAGCTGACCACAACCTACCCTCAGGTTATCTCCTGTCACCTCCTCCTCCTCCTAGTGACTTAGAAATGAGTCACTAGGTCCAGCACATTCTCAAAGGAGGGGAATTAGGGTCCTCTTTTTGAAGGGAAGACTATAGACTTATTTTGAAACCACAAATTTGAATGACCCCAACTAAGACATCCTGGCAGAAGCAAACATACAGCCCAGTTTCTCATCCTTTCTCTTCCCCAAAGTTCAGTTGCTAAGAGACCTGAAGTCTTGCGCTGGCCTTCCTGCTCTCTCTCTGAGCTGAGTGGGTTATACCCCAACCTAAGGACACTCAGGGTATCTCATTCTCAGCTGCCCTTCCTGGGACAGAATGCTCATAAGGACACCAAAGACAAAATAATCTTAAACTCCGCTGTCTGTTGCCTCTTTTGCCTTTGTGTGGGGGGGTCATGATTCATATGGTTGAAAAATAATTTCCTATATAAAGACTGGAGGCAGCAGGAGAAAAAACAAAAGACTGGAATTTTATGTTATCTGCCACTCTTTACTCCTTTGTGTTAATCAGTCGGTATTTATTGAGAGTGTACTACGTACCAGGTGCTGGGACAGCTGGCACAGAGTGATGAGCATGCGGGCATGGGGCATGCTTCCAGTCCCAGGTGACTTCAGACAGTGACACAATGACCCCCCCCCCAGGTGCATTGTGACCACAAGTGCCCCCCTTTCCCTCCCTCTTCCCCTCCTTTTCCCTTCCTTTTTCTTCTTCCTTTGTGGTCCAAAAGCATTGGGATTTTCACAAGTAGCCAGGAAAGGGGCCACTAGTATGCTTTTACTATTGGTACTATAAGGCCAACCCCATTTTAACAAGGGCCCTACAGCCCCAATTCCTGAAAAGCAGACAGATTGAGAAGCTGATCACAGATGAGGGAGGTGTAAGGCGACCCTGCCATGGAATGCATTTGGGCAGTTCCATTTGGAGCCACAACAGGAACTGACCTCCCATGGTCTCAGAACTGACAAAAGAGACCATGCAGATGAACATCTTTGGGCCATTAACTCGGTTTTGTCAGATGCTTCAGATTAGGGAAGAAGCCATTCTGCCTGCTGGGTTTGGCTATCAGCCTTGATGAGAATCTTCAAGTCAGCAACCCCCGGTAGCAAGAGTTGCCCCAGACAAACCTTTGTGGCATCCACTGTCAGCCTGTTTTTGCCTCTGCTCAGGCCTGTTCCTGGCTTGGGTGTCTCATGCTGATCCTGCTTGCAACTTTTTTTATAACAGCTTTATTGAGATATAGTTCACATACTATACAATTTACCAATTTCAAGTGTACGATTCAATGCTTTTTTCTTGATTTATTCACAAAATGGTACAACCATCCCCATAATTAATTTTGGGAAATTTTTATCCTGCTTAAAAGGAATCCCCTACCCTTAGCTATCACCCCCTAATACTCTTATCTTCCCCTTCCGCACAAAGGAACAACTAATGTAGTTTTGGTCTCTGTAGATTTTCCTGTTTAGACATTTCATATACATGGAATCATACAATATGTGGTCTTTTCTGTTGACTTCTTTCTCTTAGCATAATGTTCTCAAGGTTCATCCGCATTACAGCATTTTTCAGTACTTCATTCCTTTTTATGGCTGAGTAATATTCCATTTCATGGATACACCAGATTTTATTTGTCCATTTATTTGTTGATGGAAATTTGGGTTGTTTCTACCTTTTGGTTCTTATGGATAATGCTGCTATGAATATTTATGTATGTGTTTTTCTGTGGGCACATGTTTTCATTTCTCTGACAGTGGACCTGCTGGGTCATATGGTAGCTCTCTGTTCACTTTTCTAAGGAACTGAAAGCCTGTTTTCCAAAGTGACTGCACCAAAGTGGAACTTTGCAATCCCATCAGCAGTGTAGGAGAGTTCCAGTTCATCCACACCCTTGTCAACACTTTTTGTTGTCTGTCTTTTTGGGTATAGCCATCCTAGTGGGTGTCGAATGGTATCTCACTGTGGCCTGCTAGGAATTCAACATCTCTTGAAGGTTGATTTTTCCATGTTGGTGGTGCCCATGTCTCCTTTGGTGCCATCTCCCTGCATCTTGCCCCGTATCTAGCTCATGGTAGATTCTCAGGCACCATGTGGATTTTCCGTATTTGCTATTCACGGCGACACCCATCTCCTGCTTCACAAACAAGACTTTTCATATTCTATCCATGATCTCCTTTTACCATGTGAATACTCACCCTAACCTTTAGCTCTACATTTCTGTCCAAGGATGGCCATTTTTTCCTTGGAATTCATGCTAACTCAGTTTCTTAGGAGAGAATCTACTTCAGATGCCCAGAATGCACCACAAATGCCCATTAAAGTAGCTGATGGTAGTTCTCCCAGCCCAGTATCTGGCCCAGAGGTGCTTCCTTCTGAGAAATGCTTCCTTCCTTCTCCTTGCCTTATGTATTAGTTTCCTATGGCTGCTGTCAGAAATTACCACAAACCTGGTGGCTTAAAACAACGCAGATTTATTTCTTGAGAGTTGTGTAGGTCAGAAATCCAAGAAAGGTCTCAGTGAGCTAAAATCAAGGTGTGAGCAGGGCTGTGTTCCTTTCGGGGGAAAGAATCTAAGGGAAAGGATCCATTTTTTTTTTTTTTTTCCTTTTTCCTCTGTCTGGAAGACACCTATTCCTTGATGCTTAGTGACTACCTTCATGTTCAAAGCCAGCAACATTACATTTCTCAGAACCTGCTTTGTCACATCTCTGACTCTCCTGCCTCTTTCCTGTACTTCCCCCCCCCCCTTTCTTTCTTTCTTTTTATTTTAGAGAGAGAGAGCATGAGTTGTGGAGGGTCAGTGGGAGAGAGAGAAAAAGAGAATCTTAAACAGTCAGCTCCACAGTCAGCTCAGCACAGAACCAAATGTGGGGCTCAATCCCACGACCCTGGGATCATGACCTGAGCCGAAATCAAGAGTCAGATGCTCAACCTACTGAGCCTCCCAGGTGCCCCTCCTGCTTGTACTTTTAAGGATCCTTGTGATTACATTGGGCCCCTCTGGACAGTCAAGGATGATCTCTTATTTTAAGGTCAAGTGATTAACAATCTTAATTCCATTTGCAACCTTCCTTGTCCTTTGGAAGGTAGCAACATATTCACAGGCTCTAAGGATTCCCATGTGGACGTCTGTGGGAGCCATTAGCCTGCCTAGCACACCTTGGTTTCATTCTTCCCTCTCACTTTTTACCCTTCTTGCCTTCCTTTGCTCTCTCTCCCTTGCCTCCCACTTGCTCCTGCCACATTTTAATAGGGGAAGAAGTCGAGCAGACTGTCGCTTTACCAAGCAGGCAATGCTGGCAGGTCAATAGCCGTTCTGGGGTCATTACTGAAATGCCAAAGGCAGTAGAAGCTGTCTGTCAAAATCGGCCTTGTAACTTGTAGGTCTTTCAGAGTGTGTTTTTAAATGGAACGTTAACTCCACGAAGCTCATGTTTTTCGAGAATATTATGAATTTGCAAATCTCAGAATGCAATTCTTTCATCCTTTAATCAGAACCATTCAAAAGGCAAGTTATTCAGGCTTTGTGCACAAGGAGGATAAATTGCTGGGTGGCGCAGTTGCATCTTGGAGCCGCGAGGAAAACCGGGAGGGAAGTCCTTCCGTCCTGTGACCTTCACTTCAGCCTGTGAGTGAAGGCTCGCGCCGTGGACACGGAAGGAAGGAAGGGGTGTCAGGGCCGTAATTGGCTTAAACCTTGAGAAAGATAAACCTGGAAGGTGAACGGGAGGGAAAGAAAAGGAAGCAGTGGAATCACAAAGCAATCTACACTTTCTTTTTCCTTTTTTTCTATGAATACATTTGCAGGATGACAGATGAAAACAGTCTTATTCGTTCAACACATCTTTCCTTGGGTGTGTGCAGTTTGCAAGAGAAACATTATGCAATCGGTGTGAAGCAGCAAAATTATAAGACAGAGAAACAGAGGGCGGTACCTTTTCTTTCACTGAGCTGATACTGACGTAATCATGCCCTAGGCACCACAAGGTGGCAAGGGCACGCTGAGGTCATCTGTGGTGGGCGGTTCGCACCCACCTCCTGTGCCTCCTGCACTCAGCTCCGTCTCCGGACCATGTAGTGTTGGCGGTGCTTAGTGCCCTGCTTCCTACTGCAAGAGACGAGGCAGCGTGATTCTGAGCCAGCAGAGAATGTGCCCGGGCTGGTCAGTCAGGACTGAACGGGGCCAGATGAAGGGATAGTTGGAACTCACTGGCCGCAGCCGCAGCAGAGCCTGGTAGCGCCCTGGTGGCATCCAGTCAGGCTGCTTTGCCAAAAGATGCTACCTCTTGGTCCTCTAAGACTGACTTGGCTCACGCCTGTTTTCCAAGTTGGGTTTTCTGTCTTCTCATTGTGTGAACCCAGTTTTCTTCTCTAAATTGCTTCTCCGCTTAACATTGCAAAATTTGTTTTGTTGTTGCTTGTGACTCAGAGCCCTGGTGGATCACACTGTTTATTAGCCGGGAGAAAATGAGCTTAGTGGCTGCAGACTGTAAACATGCAGGACGTCGGGACACTAGGGCTTAGGGAGCAGCGTTTCCCTCCCCCAGGAGGGATCTTCCCTTGCTCTTCCTGGACATTCAGGTCCTTGTTAAATGCCACCATCTCAGAGAGGATTTCTACAGCCAGCCTGCTCAAGCCACCCACCCTCTTGCTCTCTACCAAGCAAGTCTGCAGCCCTGGAGATACATTGGAGTAGCCTGAGAGCTATAAAAATATTAGTGTCCAGGTCCTACCCACCATGGATTCTGATTTAATCTGGTGATCGGCTGGCTCACCTGGATTTCACATATCAGCCTAGGTGATTCTAACGTGCAGTTGAGGTAGAGAATCCCTCACCTATCACACCACCCTGTCTGGATTCTCTGCAAGGTGCTTACCCTCTCACACGTACATTTTCTACTTTTCGGATTTGAATACTGGTTGTCTTCCTGCACCATGATGTGAGCTCAGTGGGAACAAAAGCTTTCTCTTGTTCACGCGCTTTGTAGTAAATAATACAACAAATACCGAATGAATGAATCAACAGCACAAACATTTCTTTCCTTTTCTCGGCTTGTTGCCTTCCAGTGTGCTCAGATTTGCTTTGGGTGGTACCTGAGCATTCTGTCTCCATCTCCCTCCCTTCTGGGTTTTCGTGTCGACTCTCAGCCTGGGATCCGTCCCTGCCATTGCTGCATGGACTTGGAGGCTTGGACACAGACATTCCAAGCCTCATCTTGGGAGGGCAGTCATGGAACTTTAGATTTCTCAGGTGAGCCAGGGCAGCGGAGGGGCTTAGCTTTTCCACCCTTCAGTGAAGGATTAACAGAACAGCACACTCTCTCTCTGAGGAGGCTTGTTTCTTCCGGTCTGGGTATAGGGGTCAATTGTGTGGGCTTGACCCAAACTGCCTGGGTTTAAACTTTGGCTCTGCCTCCTTGAAGCTCTGTGCCCTTGGGCAAGTGACCTCACCTGTTTGTGCCTCATTTTCTCCATGGGTAAAATGGGGGCATTAATAATGAACCTTATTTCACGAGGCTGTTTGTACGAGATGAATGTACTGTGTTGATAGCCTAACTTAAGTGCTGTGCTGCTTTTAGCATTGTGCTAAAAGAGTCACCAGCCCTGAAGTTAAGCAGGAGTGTATATGCGGTGGTTGGGGGGAGGGGGCAGTGCAGTAAAGGGGTGTGGAGCGACTGTGATGGTCAGCTTACTGAGTGACCACTGGGAGGTGGGCCTAAGGCTCAGTGTTTTCCTTGGAACTTCGTATTAAATTTTCACAACCGCATAAGCCAGGCACTATGATTATCTCCAATTTTGTAGATTTATGAGCCAGAATCCAAACCCTAACAGGTCTGCTGGACTCCAGGACCCAAGGTGAGTTATTGCTGCGAGGGCCTGAATTAAACAGCATTGTGTGGTGAACTAAGGGTGGGGCGTGGGCTGAACTGGAGGAAGGATGTGAGGAGCTGGGGTGGATGTGGGCAGACTTCCCGTCGAAGGCGTTTTGAGTGGTAACCTCAAGCAAGCGGGGAGGCCAGCGAGGACATTGCAGGCGTCCATAACTGTGCCCACCCAGGGGGAGGTGGGCGCGAGCCAGAAGAGGAGGCTGCTTCATTAGCGGCTCTCTACCTTGCCGGGGATGCCCCGCTGGCAGAGTGTATGCAAAACCTCCCCTGCGAATTTCTACCTTCCTTCCTGGCTTATTCTCTCCTATCTGAGGGCTTTCCCTGCCCCCCCCCCTCCCCCCATATTCTCCCTTCCTTTCTGCCCCACTCCTCCTCCAGTCTGATGATAGAACAGTCGATGTATTCATCCTAACATCCAACGAATACTACATATATCGAGGGCCTGCTTTGGGCCAGGCAGTTGCTACAGGTAGGACAGTGAGAACACTCTCATTTCAGTACTCACCACCCCCTCAGCTCCCCCCAGCTGCAGGTGCCTTGGTCAAGAGAGCCCCCAGCATACCCCTGCCAGTCTCCGTGTGCTTCCCTGGGTGAGCCTCCAGTTCCACATCAGAAACTCAGCTGGGGACCAGGAAAATGCACAAAGGAAAAAAATCACAAGCTGCAGGTAGACTCATGCCAGTTTTCCTCCCAAGACCCCCTTCAGACCCATTATTAGATGAAACTATGGCCCACAGGGAGCCCGTGTCTTCAAATGCTGCCCAGTTTCCTCAGAAGTGTGCCTAGCCACCGGGGATTAGGTAGGTGGGACTACAGATCAGAAAATGATTGTTTCTCCTCTCTCAAGGAAACATCCCACTGTGTGTTTTTCTCCAAGAGAAAACTCTTGCTTCGCATTCTGTTCTAGGGCAGGCTGACTCTTTCTGGAAACCACCCACTTGCGTGGATTTTTGCAATAATCCTCCCGTGAAAGCCCCCTCCCCGTAGCCCATTAGTAGCCAGATGTTTCCAAAGTGGGAATCTAGCCATGGAATCCCTGTCTCCACTCTGGCAAAAAGCTTCTCAGGGCTCCTACAAGGAGCAAGGAGGTCAGCACCTTGCACCTGCAGGGCCTCATGGTTGGCCCCGCTTCAGTCTGGTCTGATTTACACCTCCCTCTTCTGCTGGGAAGCACTTTCTTCTCCTTTGTTCATCCCATCATCCACTCTTTCAGCTCTGCAGTTGGTTCCCAGCTTAGTTCCTGAATCCCTTTACCACAGGCACACATCTAATTTACCCCAGCTGTGATTTCACCTGTATTAGTGTGGCTCTTTCATTAATACCTGTGTCTCCTGTGAGCACAGTCGGAGTCGGGAGCTTTTGTCTCATTTTTCCTCCCCGCTACGAGAGAATTCTAGACTTACGGCTGTTTCCCAACATTCATTTGTCTGTCCTACCCTAATAACTGAGCCTTGAATTCTCTCAGAGCAGCAACATGCTCAGTTGAAAGACCGTGCTTCTCAGCCTCTCTTGCACTGAAATGCGGCCAGGTGAGAGAAAGTTATGGATATAAAGGATTGTATGAAACACATGGGAAGACTGTCAGATGGAATATGACATCACCAGCGAAGGCACTTTTGACCTTTTTCTCATTGCTTGGGATGTGGAGATGATGGCTGGAACTTGAGCAGCCACTGTTAGACCATGAGGTAAAGCTGTAGCTTGGCGGAACATCAAGATAGAAGGAGGCTATACCCCTGATAACCGTCAGAGTCCCCATACCAACTCTGGACTACCTGATTTCAGGCTTCTTTTGTTTTACCTTAAAATATCATTTTTGTTGATTCTTTCCCATATAAGATTTGTTCAAATTATATCTATTTGAAGTGGTAAGATCACAGCTACAGAATAAGCCATCCTGTAAGAAATCCATTTATAAAACTCATAAACACTTTTTTCTCTTTTATATATTGTATTATGTACTTTCTTTTTTAAAGGGCATACAAAAGGTAAACTTAACAATACTTCGTCTTCTCCCAATTTTGGAGAAATACTTCCTAATTCAAAATCCTGTACCTGATAAGAAAAAAAAGTTCCCACAAATTGACAATTATCCCCTGACTTCTCTCTTTTTAAATTTATTTATTTATTTATGTAAAAAATTTATTATTTTGTAATTTAAAACTGAGTTAATATAGAGTGTAATAAAGATTTCAGGAATAGCATTTAGTGACTCATCATTTCTACATTAACACCCAGTGCTCATCCCAACAAGTGCCCTCCTTAATGCCCCTTGCCCATTTAGCCCCTCCTCCCACCCAACAACCCACCAGCAACTCTTAGTTTGTTCTCTGTATTTAAGAGTCTCTTATGGTTTGTCTCCCTTTCTGTTTCTATCTTATTTTATTTTTGCTTCCCTTCCCCTATGCTCATCTGTTTTGTTCCTTAGATTCCACATGAGTTAAGTCATATTTGTCTTTCTCTGACTGACTTATTTCGCTTCGCATAACTCTAGTTCCGTCCACGTTGTTGCAAATGGCAAGACTTCATTCTTTTTGATCACTGAGTAATATTCCATTATATATATACCACATCTTCTTCATTCATCAGTCAGTGGACATTTGGGCTGTTTCCATACTTTGGCTTTTGTCGATAGCGCTGCTATAAATATTGGGGTCCCTGTGTCCCTGTGGATCAGCATTTTTGTAACATTTGGATAAATACCTAGTAGGGCAATTGGTGGGTCTTAGGGTAATTCTATTTTTAATTTTTTGAGGAACCGCCATACTGTTTTCCAGGGTGGCTGCACTAGTTTGTATTCCCACCAGCAGTGCAAAAGGGACCCCCTTTCTCTGCATCCTTGGCAACATCTGTTGTTTCCTGAGCTGTGAATTTTAGTCATTCTGACAGGTGTGAGATGATATCTCATTGTGGTTTTGATTTGTATTTCCCTGATGATGAGTGATGTTGAGCATCTTTTCTTGTGTCTGTTAGCCATCTGGATGTCTTTTTTGAAAAAGTGTCCATTCATATCCCCTGACTTCTCTTTTTTTTTGTTTAAATTTTTTTTTTAATGTTTTATTTATTTTTGAGACAGAGAGAGACAGAGCATGAACGGGGGAGGGTCAGAGAGAGGGAGACACAGAATTGGAAGCAGGCTCCAGGCTCCGAGCCATCAGCCCAGAGCCCGACGCGGGGCTCGAACCCACGGACTGTGAGATCGTGACCTGAGCCGAAGTCGGACGCTTAACCGACTGAGCCACCCAGGCGCCCCTCCCTGACTTCTCTTTTAAAGCATCTCCCCTCAGGTTTCTCCTCCCATAAACACCAGTTGCCCTGCACACGCTTGGTTATTACTTTTCCCAAAAAGGCAAAGCTTTAACTACTACAATTTTGTGTACAGATCTACTCTTAAAACAGAAACGAAAACAAGAACCACAACAAAACACAACCACAAAATGCACTCTCAAAAATCACAAACCAGATAGAAAATACTCTGGCAGTGTTTACAAATTAATCGCTGTTCTCATAGAACGTTGTTATGTAACGAAAATGTAAGTAGACTGCGTACGATGCAGATAAATCCATCTCCCTACAGAGTGTGTCCACGTAAACTCGCACCTGATGCTGGTGGACTGCTCGCGTGTTGCCATTTACTCGTTAATGTCATCATTCCCAACTGGTAACTTTTAGCCATTTCATAACTGAGCTGTAATAGTAGCAAGTCAGCGGTACAGGAAACCTGCATGCGCGATGCCGGGAGAACCACAAGCCTGTGCTACTGTAACTCCGTTTGTGTACCAGCTGAGATGCTGAAAATAAAATGACAAATGCAAGTAGAACGTGGGATGGAGCATCTACTTAATGGACATTTGTCAAGCCCTTTACTGGAGACATTGTGTGCATGAAGGCACTTTTATGATGTATTAGTATTCTTTTCATTTTCAAATATAAAATATAAATATGGCTTTATGTTACCAAAAGACATAGTAAGAAAGTAAAAACAAAACAGTTACTAGCCGAGCCAGGCAAATTTGTTCGTTAGATTTTGGAAAAAGTCTGCTTTCTGCAGCTGGCAAAGAGAGTTACACAAGCTGGAAGTGGAGGCTGCTAACCAGATGAGATCAGTATGGGAAATGGGGAAACGCTTGGTGTAAATGTTTCCCGCACAGAAAACAACCCCACGGTGCATTTCCAGGAGGCGCTTAACACAAAGGTCCTGCTCCCTCTTCTACCCCAACACTTCATCTTGGAGCTGGGCCTCCATATTGTGTATGAAGTCCAGGAAGTGTGAGAGGCAGAGAATGGCAAGGGGGCTGATGAAGATAAGAGAATCTGTATGCGTGGGCTTCTCCCCAAACATCTGCCCACGTACACCTGCACAGCTTGACACGCTGATGTCACCATGTCGAGCCCACCACCACTTCGCCTGTAGTGGAAATCTGTGTAGTAAGCTGCTGGGGCTGCCTTTCTTTTTCTTCCTTCCTTCCTTCTTTCCTTCTCTATTTCTCTCTCTCTCTCTCTCTCTCTCTTCCTTTCTATTTCTTTCTCCCCCAGGGGGTATTTTCAGTTGATTAAATACATATTAGTCAAGGGCTCACTATGTGCCTGGCTTTGTGTCAGACACACAGCATTTCAATGTAACTTTTCCTTTTGAGTTTCTTTTTTATGAAATCCTCTCCATTCCCACAGTCCTTAGCATCCGGGGAGTGGATCTTGAGGTAGTAGGAAGCCGAACCAGACACATTCCCAGTGAGAGGTGGCATGGCCATTCTCACCTCTCAATGGAAAAGTCGTGCTTGGGTATTCCCTATAGGATTTGCAGCTGGCACAAAGCCTCTAAATTGAGACGCCTTCTTGAAGAGTATACTGTAAGGTACCCTGGCATGATGTTGCTTCATCTTCTAGGTGCTGATTTCTCTTGGCCAAACATACTTTACAGATGAATGGGAAAGAATATGGGCTAGGACTGTTGCAGTACCCAACCCAGTTTCAGTTTCTCATCCTACCAGTCTCTTATCTGCCCCCATCCTGAGAAGTGGTCCCCAGAGTGCAGTATCATATGATCCTTTTCCCAGGCACAGGTTCCTGAGAAGCTCAAGGATGGTTCCAAGAAGTTCAAGCTCCTACAGAGAAAGGAGAAAGATGAAACAAGGCTTCTTGCTGAGACTACAAAACTTAGATCACACAGGCTTAGACACTCTGGTGGGTGGAGGTTCTTTCACCCTCACCAGGGCCTCTGCTTAACTACTCAGAATTAGCAAAACTGTCTGAAGTAAGCAAGTAAATTAAAATGGTGATGCATGCCACAGGAATGCTTAAATGGCAGTGAAAGAAAAAAAGAAAGAAAGGGAAAAAAAAAGAAAGAAAAATTTAAACAATTTATGAAGAAATCCTAAGTAGGTATTTGCTATGAATATGCTATAACTTAGAAATACATTGGGAGCAGGGAGTAGAGTGGTTCAGGGAGACACGGAAATCCACAACAGGTTAAGTTAGAACTTTACATTTCTTGTGGATTTGCAGCAAATGTTTGAAAACAGTTTTTTATACTAGAGTCTTTGGAGATTCTCTTGACCTCCTAACGTTACAGATGGTACACAGCTTAAAATGAATCATGGCAGTAACATCATACAGTTGATCCTCATTATTTGCAGATTCTCTATTTCTGAATCTGCCTACTTGCTAAAATTTATTTGTAATCTCCAAATCAATACTTGTGGCACGTTTGTGGTTATTTGCATACATGGGCAAAGCAGTAGAAAATTTTGTCTGATACACACGTTTCCAGCTGAGGTGGGATGGAGGGAGTGTCTGTATTGTTTCAGCTCTCATCCTGCAAACAACTGTCCTTCTTGCCATGTTATAGTGCATTTTTGTGCTTTTTTGGGAGGTGATCTTGCTATTTAAAATGGCCCACAAGTGCTAAATTACTGTCTAGTGTTCATAAGCGCAAGAAGGCTGTGATGTGCCATATGCAGAAAATATGTGTGCTAGATAAGTTTCCTTCAGGCATGGGTTATAGTGCCTTTAGTCATGCATTTGATGTGAATGAATCAGTAATGTATGATAAATAATGTGTCTTTAAATAGAGATGCACATAAAATAAGGTTCTGGTTTGATTGGTTGGTGAAAATATCATGGCCAGGGCTTAGAGGATCCTAATTTCGTATTTCCCCAGGAGCATGGCTCAGTATTTGCTAGTTCGATATTTATTGTGATGCCATTGAACATAAGTACCGTGGATAATGAGAATCAACTGTACTCCTAAAAAAAAAGTTACAGAAAGGCATTTCATATTTTTGCTGCAAATTTGTGTTTCCTGCAGTTCCATTGCATGTTAGCAGACCACAAACACATACTTTCTGCTGACAAGATGTGGCTGGAATTGCCATTAGGAAGGTTGGTGCCGTTCCATATCCCAGCCGTCAGACATAGCCAGCCAGCTCAGGACAGAGGAGAGTGTGTGTGTGTGTGTGTGTGTGAGATGTGGGGTTGCTCATTTTTCACTCGCTGAGATGTCCGTGACATCTGGGAGCCTGGGAAAAAAGTAAGGCTTTCCCAAAGGAGCCTACAGCTATACAGTTAGACTTAAAAAATTTTTTTTTCATTAAATGTTAAGTTTGTTCTTAAGTTTGTAGTTTACTTCAAGGTAATATCTTGGAGGAAGAAGGAATAACACTGCCTTACAGATGACCTGTATCACTTGGTAAGGAGGAGCCACACCAGGCATAATCTACTGCATGCCAAGTCCTCCACCAGTCAGAGCATTTCCAGATGATAAGTATGAAATCTCAGAAATATGGACTCCTTTTATGCTCCACAAACCATGGAAAGGATCTAAAGGAGAACAGAGCTGGAGTAGAGACCAGAGAGTTTTCCTGAAGATGGCACATACTCTCATCTTGTGGGGCAACTGTCATTGATGGGTAGTCATTACAGGGGAAAATGTGTTCTGAAGGAATCTGGGGCCAAATCCAGGCTCAGTGGTACATCGTGGTGACATGATTAATTAGCCATGTTCACTGTGGGTGAGGAGGGCAGTAGCACACGTGTTATAATTTGCCTTCTGTACGTTAAAGCAGTCGAGCGTCAGCAGAAGAACCTCTCTCATTAGATCCGAATAGGACTGGGTCTGGACTGGTGATCTCTCTCAATGCCGCGCTTAGCGTGTTGCCTCATAGAGGGTAGACGCTAAGTAAGCAGTTGCTAAGTGCAGGTGAGCCCTTAAATACCCTTGAGTGTGGAGGGGCATGGAGAGAAGGATGGGGAATTTTTCAAGCCTATCAAGTAGAGCAGGTACAGTCGTTTGAGGTCACCGAGTCTTCCAGTTTGGCTTGAAATCCTGCCCCGAGGGTCACAGCCTCCCCTACCTTCACCTCAGGCCATTTAAAGATGTGAAGTGTTGCGGTGTCATCAGCACCACCCTTGAAGAACAGCCTGAGCTGCTGGAGGCCACCGAGACTCAGCAGGACTCGAGCTTGGGAATGGATTTTCTGATTTTCTTTTGAGTGCTTTAAACTACAGCTGCCCATGTAGAAAGAGTCACTACAGAAGTCTTCTCTGATTGATTTGTGTCCCTTTCAGGATCTTGTTTGTTAATGTAACTGGCTTGCCTCGTAGGGGGTACATTAAGGCTGAACAGAGCCAGCTCATCTGTCCCTCCTTGGGTACCCTGTAGAGCAGAGGGTCATACCCGCAGTTTGTCTTCATGATCTGCTCACGAGCCACACAGAAGGAACACATGTCTGAACAGCATGGGGACAGGCTCTCGAGGAGTGTCTGTGGAACACAGCAGAACCCAGGGGCTAGTAGTGGAAGGAAGGCCCTTTTCTCTCTGCCCTTCAAATGGAATCTAAGCAATGGTTTCCGGTATGATGCACAAGGTGATCTACAGAATTTTGTTTTAGATTACTTTTTGAAAATTTCATCTTTTTAATGTTGTGTATATATTTTATAATATGCATGTTATATTACTCTAGAGTTAATATAACTCTATTATATTAACTATATATATAACTGTATATATTCACAGTCATATATATCTGTATCTCTATATATATGTCTGTATCTATCTATATGTATACGTATATCTATATGAAGGACCACTTCTTACTCCTCCCACTAAGTATAGCACAAATCTTTGGACATTATCCATAAAGGAAACATAAGTATATTCTGGAAAGTGGAGAGGAGAAAGACCAGTTTTGGGACCCAAGACACAGCAATGAGTTCCTTGAGGTTTCATTTTGCCTCATATATCCTGGACTAGATTCTAGAGAAGGTAGTAAACCTGGAAATGCTAATGGGTTCAGACAAAGAAACAAGTCTCTGAGAAAAGTCCTCTCTCTCCAAAGACCAGGAAAGGGGCAGTGTAGTAAGACAGACCATCCAAACACCATGAGAAAAACCTATGACACTTACCCCCAGCCCCATCAGCAAAGGCCAAGCAGAGAGTTGAGATGTCCACTTTCACCAAAGGGAATGAATAGTAATGAGATGAGGTACCCCTCACTCACCAGCCGTGATGTGGTGTCAGTGGAGGCCTAATGGGGAGCCTGGAGTCCCACCCTTCAGCTGTAACAAGGCATCCCTCCCCACTAGATGGAGGCTCAATGGGGAACAGGACTTTCATCACCACCTGGCAGTACTGAGGTGGCACGAGTCAGAGGAGGGCTGCTAAAAAGCAAGACATAAAGAAGAACCAGAGTCTCTTGATATAATAGAAAAATGTTCAAGATACAAGTGAAAATCACCCATCCTACCTGGAAGCAGGAAAATCTCCATGTGAATGAGAAAAGACAATTGACAGATGCCTACGTCTGGATGACACAGATGTTGGAATCATCTGACAAGGATTTTAAAGCAGCTAACATCAGAATGCCTCAGTGAACAATTATGAACATCCTTGGAACAAATGAAAAAAAAAAAAAAAGGAAAGTTCAGCAAAGAAAGAGAATGTTTCAGAAAGAAAAGAAGTTATAGGGGAGAATCAAATAGAAATTTCAGAACTGAAATGTATAATTGAATTTACAACAACCCTCCCCCCCCCCCCCCACCAGTGGATAGGCTGGACAGCAGAATGGTGAGAACAGAGTAAAGAAATCAGTGAATGTGAAGATAGAACAATAAAAATTACTCAGTCTGAACCACAAAGTGAAAATTGACTTTAAAAAAATGAACAAAATCCTGGAGATTATAATAAAAGGTCATGTTAGTCACAGAAGGCCAGGAGAAAGGTGGAGCTGAAAAAGGATTTGTAAAAATAATGGCTGAAAATTTCCCAAATTTGGTAAAAGACCTAAACCTCAGATTCAAGGAGCTGAGCAAATCCCAAGTAGAATAATCCCAAGAAATCCACATGAAGACACATCATAGTCAGACTTCTGAAAACTGAAGACAAAGAAACATTCTTGATAATAGCCAGGAAGAAACCATACCATACCCAGAGGGGAAAGGCAATTTGGATGACAGTAGACTTCTTATCAGGAAGTAGGGAGGCCAGAAAGAAATGGCACAATATTTTTCAAATGCTGAAAGAAAAGATATGTCAACCCAGAAATATATATCCAGTGAAAATAACCCTCAGGAATGAAGGAGCAATGAAGACATTCTAAGATGAAGGAAAACTAAGAGACCTTCTGTCACAAGCTGACCTACCTTATAAGAATGGTGAGATGGAATTTTCCTAAGCAGAGAAGAAATGATAAAAGAAGAAATTGTGTACAAAAATGCTCAGGTATTCTTTTTCAACATTACTTGGGCTATTCGGGGTCTTTTCCAGTTCCATACAAATTTTAGAATTGTTTGTTCTAGCTCTGTGAAGAATTCTGGTGTTATTTTGATAGGGATTGCATTGAATGTGTAGATTGCTTTGTGTGGTATAGACATTTTAACAGTATTTTTTCTTCCAGTACATGAGCATGGAATGTTTTTCCATGTTGTTGTGTCTTCTTCCATTTGTTTCATAAGCTTGCTATGGTTTTCAGCGTATGGATATTTTACCTCTTTGGTTAGGTTTATTCCTAGGTATCTTACGGGTTTTGGTGCAATTATAAATGGTATCAATTCCTTAATTTCTCTTTCTGTTGTTTCATTATTGGTGTATAGAAATGCAACCGATTTCTGTATGTTGATTTTATATCCTGTGACTTTGCTGAATTCATGTATCAGTTCTAGCAGTTTTTTGGTGGAGTCTTTCAGGTTTTCCATGTAGAGCATCATGTTGTCTGCAAAGAGTGAAAGTTTGACTTCTTCCTTGCCAATTTTTATGCCTTTTATTTCTTTTCGTTTTCTGATTGCTGAGGCTGGGACTTCCGGGACTCTGCTGAACCACAGTGGTGAGAGTAGATACCCCTGTTGTGTTCCTGACTTTAGGGGGAAAGCTCTCAGTTTTTCCCCATTGAAGATGATAATAGCTGTGGGTCTTTCATATATGGCCTTTATGATGTTGAGGTATGTTCCTTCTATCCCTACTTTCTTGAGGGTTTTTATTAAGAAAGGATGCTGTATTTTGTCATATGCTTTTTCTTTTTTTTTTTTTTTTTTTTTTTTAATTTTTTTTTCAACGGTTTTTATTTATTTTTGGGACAGAGAGAGACAGAGCATGAACGGGGGAGGGGCAGAGAGAGAGGGAGACACAGAATCGGAATCAGGCTCCAGGCTCTGAGCCATCAGCCCAGAGCCTGATGCGGGGCTCGAACTCACGGACCGCGAGATCGTGACCTGGCTGAAGTCGGACGCTTAACCGACTGCGCCACCCAGGCGCCCCTGTCATATGCTTTTTCTGCATCTATTGAGAAGAACATATGGTTCTTATCCTTTCTTTTATTAATGTGTTGTATCATGTTGATTGATTTGTGGGTATTGAACCACCCCTGCAGCCCAGGAATAAATCCCACTTGATCATGGTGAATAATTCTTTTAATGCATTATTGTATTCAATTTGCTAGTATCTTGTTGAGAATTTTTGCATTCATGTTCATCAGGGAAATTGGTCTGTAGTTCTCCTTTTTAGTGGAGTTTTTGTCTGGTTTGGGAATCAAGGTAATGCTGGCCTCATAGAATGACGTTTGAAGTTTTCCTTCCATTTCTATCAACAATAGCCAAGTTATAGAAAGAGCCCAAATGTCCATTGACTGATGAATGGATAAAGAAGATGTGGTGTGTACACACACACACACACACGCACACACGCACACACGCACACACAATGAAATATTAGCGATCAGAAAAGAATGAAATCTTGCCATTTGCAACAAGGTGGTTGGAATTAGAATGTATTATGTGAAGAGAAATAAGTCAGAGAAAGAAAAATACGTGGTTTCACTCATGTGGAATTTAAGAAATAGAACAGATGAACATAGGGGAAAGAAGCAAAAATAAAATAAAATAAAAACAGAAGGAGACAAACTACAAGAGACTCTAAATACAGAGAGCAAAGTGAGGGTTGCTGGAGGAGAGATGGGTGGGGGGTGGGCTAAATGGGCAAGGGGCATTAAGGAAGGAACTTGTGATGAGCACTAGGTATTGTATGTAAGTGATGAATCACTAAATTCTACTCCTGAAATCAATACTACAGTATATGTTAACTAACTTGAATTTAAATAAATAAAAAAGAAAATGTTCAGGTAACCCAGGTGAAGGCAGGAAAAAGGAAACAAATGAAAAACAGAAGGAACAAATAGAAAACAAAAAATTAAATGGCATAACTTAAGCCCTAACGTGTCATTAAATGCATTGAATTTCATCGTCTAAATGCATTAATTAGAAAATCCAGAGATCGATAGTGGGTAAAAAAGAAAAAAACATGATACAACTGCATGCCACCCATAAGAACCTACTTCAAATGCAACACTACAGACAGGAAAAGTAAAGGATGAAAATAAGAAAATGGTATGTCAGTAATCAAAACAAAGCAGAGCAGGAGTGGCTATCTTAACATCAGATCAAAGGGGCTTCAGAGCAAAGAAAATTACGAAGGACAGAGAGACACCTTGCATAATGTAAAAGGGTTAGTCTACAAAGAAGATGTAGTAATCTTAAATATGTATGCATTTAACAACAGCGCCACAAAACATGGAAAACAAAACTTGATAAAACTAAAAGGAGAAATAGACAAATCCACAATTGTAGTTGGAGATTTCAACATCTCTGTCTTTAACAATTGATAGAACAGTGGGAAAATCAGCAAAGGATACAGAAGAACCCAGTACCATCAACTGACAGGGTCTAGTTAGCTTAGAACACTCTATCCAACAACAGCAGAATCCAGATGCTTTTCAAGTACCCAGGGCACAATCACCAAGACAGACCATCCAGGGCCACAAAACAAACCTCAAGAAATTCAAAAGGTTTGAAATCACACAACAGGAATCCTCTGACCATGTGGAATCGAAATTGAAATCAGTAACAGAAAGATAATGGGAAAAACTCCAAACCTGTGGAAACTAAACAGTGCAGTTCTAAATAGTGCATGGGTCAAAGAGGAAGTCTCAAGGGAAATACAATTATATTTTGAGCTGAATGAAAATAAGAAAATAAAGCACTATAAAAATTTCGTGTATAATTATAGTGTAAAATATGAAGAAAAGGTTCGGAAAACCATCGTGACATCTAACCAGTGTTTGCTTCTCCAGACAAAAGCAAAACTACTTGAAGAGGACGACAGAGAAAATGCCAGGGCACCAAATGCCAAGTCCTGTCTGTCTTTCCTGGGCACACACCATACTCTGCCCCCAGCTCTCTTTCCGGGGGTATTTCCTGGTTGCAGCATGAAACAAAAGATACATTCGAGTTAGCATCATCCAAGGGAGTTTAATGAAATGGCTATTGATAAAGGTGAGGGTGGGGTTTAGGAAAACCACAAGGGATGTTACAGGGCTCTGCCACTAAGGACAGTAGGGCTGTTACTAATCTGAGGCCTGAAGGGGCAAGTGCAAGCCCAGTTAAAGAGCCTGGAGACAATGAGGGGTGTAGAGAGAACCACCTAGACAGAGCTGTGACCATCTGTCAAGTGACTCAGTACTCTCAAGGTGACCCGAAGGGGCAGGAAGCTGGAGAAGCAAACCTCCCTCTCCTTTTCCTTCCTTTGATCTCCTGCCTAGGTACCCACTGACCAAACTCAACTGCAAGCCACAGTCTCTCAAGAGGAGATCCATACAGATCCATACAGATCAGCCTCCCAGGGCTAAAAGCAAGGTCGAGAAAATTAGATCAAAGATTTTTTGAGGTTGGAGTAAACGGGAAACTATCTGGGTGGCAGAGGGACCCAGAGACTGGGTGACAGTGTGGCCAAAAGGAGCCACCCAACCCTCAGTTGATTCTGATGTGAGTGAGAAAGAAACCTTTGCTTTGTTAAGCCTCTGTGATCTGGGGATGTTTGTTAAAGCAGCCGATGTTAATTACCTTGACCAATGCACCTAATAAAAGCCTGGGCCTCAAATTCTGTGTGGAGTCGCATATTAAATGCACAATCCAGCGCTCAGCGTAATTAAAAAGCGATTCCAATAGTTACTTGTGTCTCTTGAAAAACACCGGTGGGGACACAATTCATAATTTTAGTAACTCCTCCTGAAATCTGTTTTGTCTCCAGGACAATCCTTCTTTGCCCACATGCTCTCATCTATCCACCCTCAGAAACTCCACCCAACTCCCGGTCTATGTAGGATTTGTCCTTCCCTCCAGCCCTTTATAATATCGGTCATTTACCTTCTGTCTCTGCCTTCCCCATCACCCCTTTAGTCTCTCTTTTATCCCAGAAGATCCCTGAATCTGGTTGCCTAATATGGAGGGATGTGTAAAATTAAGGTAGGGAAATAGGAGAATCCAGGGATATGTTTAAAACACAGGCCGTGTGCTTGTGGCGGGCTGGCTACCCTGGGATTTGGTCTCTGAGACAGAGCTGACATGTGGCATGTTTATTAGGGAGCAAGCTTTGGATCAACTCCTGTGGAAGGGAGAGGGCAGAAGCAGGAATGGCAGAGGGAAGGCCTCGCTGTGACATAGGAGCTCTGGCGCCTATATGGCCATCTAGAGTTTTCCTGCTTTTGCCAGAATGGCTCGGCCTTTATACCCTTGCCTCCCTCTGACGTTGATGTGTGACTTTGGGTGAGGTAATTCCTGAGAGGGCTGACAGCTGAAGGCTGCCTGCTGACAGCTCTCTCAGGAGCCAGAACAACGAATCTTGCCTTGCAGGGAGACCTGGGCATCTGGTCTTGTGTTTGTCACTGTGCAGAGGGTCTCTGCCTGTGTGAGAGGTGGGCTGCAGCTCTGCCGTTTCTGTGGTCATTACTCATGTACAGAGATTGCTGTCATTCCCTTTAAGCTCTTTACACCTTCCGTGCAATGCCCCGAGGCCCTTATTCCACGTTACATTTGCCGCTTCCTTGAAGAACTGTATCAAAATTCTTTTCTTCCAAGAGCCCTTGATGTCTGACTCTTCAGCCTCTCCCTGACCTGGTTCTTCTGGGGCTGGTGGATGGGAGCCACAGCCCCAGAAGGTTCTCCCTGGGCTCTCTGAGTTGCAGGGTTATAGAGAAGTGTGTAGCTGCCCTTTCTGTAATGCATTGATTTCTTATTATAATTACAGAACAGGGTAATTACTGTAGTCATTGCAAGGGCTTGTTTACGGCTCTGTCCATCCTGATTGTTAGTTTCAGACAGTACTCTGCGGCTGTGGAGAACTTGCTGGCCTTCTAAGCTGATTCTTTTCCCTGATTGTATATAATTAGGGTCCGGCAGCAATAGCCTTTTAATTTCTCTTTTCCCATTGAGCCTGATTTTTCAATTCTTGTGATGCCCCACCAGCCTTGTGTAAACTTGGGAGTAAAGCCCTGATATGCAGAAGGAGGAAGGGAATACGTAGTATAGTGCCCTGGGGCATGCCTCTGCTGTGATTGGGAACCTAGCGCAGATGTGTACTGCCTGTATGAAGTTGGGCATGTTTCTTAGCCCCTATACACCTTAGTTTCCTCATCTGTACAATATGGATAGGTAACACCTCCTGAATACAGTTGTGGTGAGGAGAGAATCTCAGATTATGTGCTTAGCACCATGCCTGATACCTGAGCAGTGTCTGTTGTATGGTTGTCATTGCTGCTAGTTCTACTTGTTCCTTTGAGAAAAGTGAAGCTCAGATTGCAGTCGGCGATTCTGATTGGCTGACAGTAGCTTCTGCACACCTGTTCCTTCACTAAGTGTCTGAGTATCTCCCCTCTGCCCCACCTCTAGTTGTGATGTTGTAGTGAAACCCCGCAACCATTCTAATCCCAACACCAACTGCAATTTTCCAATAAGCTAAGCCCTTGGTTCAGTTTGGTGGTTCTTCTTGCCGATGCCAACGCTCATCAGCTCTGGACCTTCTGAGTCTTCCAAATAACTGGTCTCTGAGGGGAACAATGCAGACTCAGGCAAAAGGTGGGAAATTATACAAGGGAGTTGTTTTTAGAAAGTTGCCAATATTGAATGAGTGGCTGTCTCCACCTCTTCAGCCTTATTTCTTATCACCAGGTTCCTTGAACTATTGCATATCCCCAACATTCCATGCTCAAAACCTAGGAGCATATGTGAAGGCTGTTTTCCACTGTCTGTAAATCTCCTCTTTTAATTTCCTTGTCTTCACTTGGCTGATTTCTATATCCACCACACTGCTCAGGTCTTCCCTTGCTTAACACCCTTCTCCACGATTGCCAAGTCTTCAGATTTCTATGGAAAACAGTCATATCTCATCATTATCCATTCAGTCTTGTTATTGTTGGTCCTGCTGCTTTTTAAAGCATCTCTTTTAAATGCCAGCATTACAACTTAGACAGGGGTTATCCAGGACTCATGGGTATGAAGAGAAAAGAGAGTACTCTTTCCCTGTTGCTAAAGGTTTGGTAATAGACCTCTGTGCTCCATGGTTTTGTGTATCAACTCTATATGTATAGAACATAAGTTCTGTCCATTCGCCTATCCATCCATCTAATAATAATATGCTAACTGAGCGATACAAACCTGAACCAGGGCAAAAGGGAATCCCTGCCTTCAATGAACTCAGAGCCAAGCAGAAGAGATAAAGTGTATGTAAAAAAATTATAGAGTGAAGCAAAATTCAGTCGGTATTGTATGATCAAGGTTTTATGGAAAAACAAAATAGCTTTTCTATTGGGAGTATTGGCAAAAGGAATCTTTAGTAGAGAATATGGTACTTTAGCTTGACCTGGAAGGAAGGGTAGGATTTCAGTGAAGATGAATTCTTCTAGGCAAAAGAAGAATTAGGGGTAATGGCACCAGAATAATATTGGGACATTTCATGCATCCACATGTAGCTTAAAGTATTCAGAAGTGAAGCTGGAGAGCGGGTTATCACAATGAAGGGGAAAGCTAGAGCAGAAGTGTAGACTACTTTTGGTAGCAGATGGAACTATTGAGAGGTTCTGATGTCAGAGTGACATCAGCAGAGCTGTGCTTCCGGCAGATTTAGTTGGCAATGTTATGCAAAATTTATCTTAGGGAGATGCCAGAAGTAGCCTAGGCATTCTAGGGCAGAGAGTGAGATGTCTGGCTGGATCAACCTGTTGACAGTTGGCTGTGTCAGAGAGATGCGTCTGAGGGTGTTCAAGAAGCCACACGCATATGACTTAGATGTTGGGACTTAAGGAGGTTTTGAATGCGAGTAAACAGGGAGGTGGTAAGATTCTGACAGAGCAGCCAGTTTGGGAGAAAGACATTGAGCTTTACTTTAGAGAAAGGAATTAGAAGTGTCAGCAAGAGCGTTTAGAAGGAGGATTCCAGCTGCGGTGGAAACTGGGCTGGAGCACAGGGGCATTCGTCAGAGCTGGTGCCAGAGTTCAGACTAATTGCTTTAACAGTCTGTAGCGAAGAACAGGAGAAAGATGGAAAGCTGATGGTTCTGTTCTTTGGTGTGCCGACTTCTTTATCTTTAGAGGGTCCCACTAGCTAGCTAACAGCTTTCTTGGCCTGAAGACAAAGTAAAACAATTGCCTCAATAGAGTGATTGAGGCATCTAGAAACATCCAGTGTGGAATAGCTTCCCTCCATCATGAGGCTAGAACATGGATTCAAGGTGTTTGCTGTGCTAATCACAGAGCACTTCTTCTGATCAACCACTTGGTGTGCGGCAGCCTTCTTCCTCTCCTCCTGCCCCCAGGAAAGATGATGAAGAACCAGAGTTTTATTTCAAAGCCCATCTCTTATAGGAGCCCCACAGGGAAACAGACTTGCCAGAGCTGTGTGACAACCCCAAGGCAGGGACGTCAGATGAAAGCCAGACTAAGTCTTGAGGCATATAGGAGTCATAGATCACTCCATTTTCTCTGGAGACTGGATGAGACCATTGTCCCCGAGTCCTTGGGAGTTTACGGTTTTGTATTAAATCGAAGTGTTTCCTTTTGATGAAGTATTTTATGATGGGTATTGTAAATTACTCTAAGGAAACTTTTAGTCAGCAAGAATTTATGACAATGATAAATTTGGGCTATGTCTTTTTAAGTGTCTATATGAATGAACACTTTCAAAATTTCCCCAGGTTCTAGTCAAAGGTAGAGCCTATTGGTGATTATTTTTGTACTTTTCACGTCTCAAGTGACTTCTTTTATTAAGATTCCCAAGAATAAGACTTATGATTTATCCTGATGACATATTAACAGCCAGTCATACCAAATACATTTTTCTTTCTTATGTACCAGAAAGTATATTCTTGCTGTCAGCCTTTGGGGTACAATGAATTTCAAAAAGTTCTCTGGTGTTTTTCCTCAACATTGAACATTTCTTAGCTTTGCAAGTTATCAAAATAGTTTGAGGGTCTGGAGAGAGAAAGAAACAGAAATGAAGATGGATGGTGTCTTATCAATAAGACATAGGAAAAGATGAAAGTCATCCTGTGGCTTTCATTTATGAAATGATTGAATTGGGTCAATATTATGGTGAATCCTATTACAGGATAAGAAGGAACACCCCTCCAAATTGCACTCAGCCAAAATCAGCTGGTTCAGTGGCCACACTTAAATATTACCAATATGAAAGAGAACTCATATTTTGCATTAAAAGTTGCTTTCAGGATGGTGTCATTTGGTAAAGAAACACATAAAATTATTTGAATTTCACAGGGTCCTTTATTGTTTACCTCTTATGCTCTGCTTCTTAGATGTGTTTACAGCAGAAAAAGCAATCAAATCACTGGCCACTTGAGATTTTCCCAAGAGTAGATGAGTCATTCATGACTCATTAGAGGAGGGAAGCATCTTTCATCTATTGCAAAAGGAAAAAAAACAAAACAAAACAAAAAACCAAACCCTTTCTTCTTTCATATAGCATAATTTGTCTTCATCCTTTGTATGCAAGGCCTCACATTTGAATTCAAAGGTCTTAAGAGCAAGTTAAAAATATACAATATGTCCTTTGGGTATTTTGTAAGTACCATCTCTATACAACTAGCTAAGAATTTCCATGTCTCTGTCAGATATCACTTTGACCTTGAAATTTTAATTTGGGTTCTTATAAATAGAAGCCAAAAACACATGAGGGCAAAAAGATAAATACTGAAACAACAGGATTTATGTATTTAGTATCTCCTTGACACTTCTGTTCTAAAGCGAATGTCCCCCCTAAGAAGGGAGGAAAAAGGACATAATGTAGAAGTGTAAAAATGTGCTGTGGAATTTGGATTTACTCTCACATCTTTTGATGTGCTCATTCCTAGACTGTTGATCTCTGTAGAAGAAAGTGCCTAGGATTTGTGCACCGAAAAGGAGTTCTGGGGCAAGTTCTTGCCGTATAATTTCTGCTCTATTGATATTTGATGAATAAATCAGCTTATCAAAATATATTTGAGTGGGTCAGAGTTTAAATTATCTACTTTTTTTCTGAATATAATACACACGTGAATAAGTAGATAATGGAATATATGAGCGACTCTTCTTTCAGAATGTCCAGGAGACTATAGACACTTGGCCGCTTTTCCAAGGAAACTGGCAGATGCTGCTGCGTCTTCAAAATCACTGCAGTGAGCTAGAGGTTCTAGAACTCATTTGAATGAACTAGAACTGCTTTGAAAGCTATAGAGTTCATCTTTTTTAGGACATTGTGTTGAATAGGCATTGATTGTTCATTTATTTATCTGTCACTTTTTAGTTCTACTCATTCAACAGCTTTGGCACTGAGTTGGTGCTTCTTCAAGATTGTTCAGTGGGTGTCTGGGTGGCTCAGTTGGTTAAGGGTCTGACATAGGCTCAGGTCATGATCTTGTGGTTTGTGAATTCGGGCCCTGCGTCGGGCTTTGTGCTGACAGCTCAGAGCCTTGGACCTGCTTTGGATTCTGTGTCTTCCTTTCCCTCTGCACCTCCCTGCTTGCACTCTGTCTCTGTCTCTCAAAAATAAATAAAACACTAAGGAAAAAAAAAAAGGGATTGCTCACTGAATAAGTTTGCTTATTTGCTGCCCAGCTGGTACCTCCCCACAAACCTCTTTCTTCCTTACTGCTATAACACACAGGGCATCTCACCCATTTTAGACCAGTGGTGAGGTGAGCTGGTGTGTGTGTGTGTGTGTGTGTGTGTGTGTGTGTGTGTGTGTAGAGTGGACTGGGTGTCAGTAACAGTAGGTGTGGGGCACTGATGTGATGTGGTGGGTTTCTTGTGAAAGCTTTAATGCAAACTCAAGGCAAGGATGGCCTTGGGAAACAAAACAGATAACGTGGCCAAATCCAACTCCAGGCTTGGAGTCCAAAATCAGAGCATCAAACAAATATCACGTGGAGTCTAAATGACAATCCTTTGAACTGCTCATAAAGTTCTACATATGGCACCTTCTTCAAACACACGGGGCCAACTTGATGTTTCCCACAGGTGATCCCTACCCAGTGCTCCCCAGGGGCGAGTGTGCCCTCTTTCCCACTATGATAGGGGAAGATAGGATTCCATAGGCAGAGAGGGAAAGATTAGGGTCTGAGGTCCCTGGGTGGGGAAAAACACCTATTTTGGAACAATGCTGGGAGTGTCTGACCACAGCAAACACCCTCAGGCATAAGGTTCATCTTCAAGGCTCCACCTACTCCCTCTCAGGTTTCCCCCAGGAATTTGACAGAAGACCACCCCTCATACAATGGAAACTAGCCAATCATGAATGGACACCCAGCACCTCGAGATAATCAAGCCAGTAAGGATAGAACCTGAGAAGGAACAAGGGGGAAGGGGAGGGGAAGGCCAACCGGAACCTGATAAAACAAGCACCCTTACCTGTAGTCCTCTGGCATTCACTTTCCAATATTCTCTGTAAAGGGACATTTCCTACTCTTCTTCCTTTCTGATCTTATACTCTAATAAACTTTTGCCTGCTTCTCATTTTGTATCCACCTCTTCATTCTTCAAAGCAGCAAGACAACAAATCCTGGGTATCTTAAAAAAAAAAAAAAATCCTGCAACACCATCACACTTTGTCTCCTCCATTCCCCCATTCTCTCTCTGTTCTCTCCTTCCTCCTTGGTCAGGTTCATATATTTCAGTTACATGAATTAACTCTAGGATGCTAGACTCTGGGAACTAGGCTGTCAAGTCCAGAAATACTCAGAAAAGCATAAGAAACAGTTAATGAGCAGCGGGCCTCATAACGGGGTTAGGAAGACGGATAGAGTGTTTGACCTGATGTGGAAGAACGTGGAGGGATATTCTTTCTAACATGTCTGGTCACTGGCCCACTTCAGCTTAGGTCATGATCTCACAGTTCGTGAGTGTGAGCCTCACCTCAGGCTGGGCTCACTGCCATCAGCACAGTAGAGCCTGCTTCAGATCCTCTGTCCCCCTCCCTCTCTGCCCCTACCCTGCTCAGGCTCACTCTCTCTCTCTCTCTCTCTCTCTCTCTCTCTCTCTCCCCCTCAAAAATAAATAAACATTAAAAAAAGGATTTAGCATAGCTTAAGATTCTTTTTACAATTCTCAATGACATACTCAAGTTAAGTCACCACTTTGAAAACAAAAAAGCACTTTTAAGACATATTACCTGAGAATGCAAGTGATTTGCTATGTAGATATTTTGAAAATATTTTCCAATACAACTTAAGAACAACAATAATAATAGCAAAAAATGTTAGAAATGAGAAAAGGATAAATCTATCATCTTAATATAACAATTCTTGTCATTATTACATATTCCCTCCTCCCTCCTTCCTCCCTTCCTCTCTCCCTTCTTTCCTCCTCTCTCTCTTCCTCCCTCCTTCCTTCCTTCCCTCCCTGCCTACCTCCCTCCCTTCTTCCCTCTCTTACTTTCTCCTCTATCTCTCCTTTCCTTTCCTTTCCTTTCCTTTCCTTTCCTTTCCTTTCCTTTCCTTTCCCTTCCCTTCCCTTCCCTTCCCTTCCCTTCCCTTCCCTTCCCTTCCCCCCCTTTCCCTACTTTCCCTCCTTCTTCCTTCCTTCCTTCCTTCCTTCCTTCCTTCCTTCCTTCCTTCACATATTTATTTTGTGTCTACTCTCCCCAGATACTCTTTTAGGCCCTGGGGATTTGATATCACAAAACAAAGATTTCTGTCCTCCTGGAGCTTATAGATATTAAACAAAAGACATAAAAATAAGTAAATTAAATAGTATGTTGGATTCTTTCCATTTTACTGGACAGAATAAAAGGTCAGCCAGGGTATGGGGTATGACAGTGCACAGGGGTGGGGATAAGGGGCAGGTAATGGTAGTAAGGCAATGGTTAGGGCAGGTAACCTGTGAGCCAAGCCTTCAAAGAGGAGAGGGAGGTCCCCACGCATATGGATGAAGGAAGAGCAAAAAGAACCACACCCACAAAAGCCTTGAGCTAGGAGCTTGCCCGGAATGTTCGAGAAGTAACAAAGAGGCCTGTGTAGCTGGAACAGAATGAGTGAGGGAGGAGGATATAGGAAATGAGCTCAGAAAGATAAGATGGGGCCCTATCCTGTAGGACTTTGAGGGCGTTGCCCCTCTGCTCAAGTGGCGTAGAACTGACAAGTTGCAGGAACTGACTTAGAGTTTTAAGGCATCCCTCTGGCTGTTCTGTGGAAGATACAGATGAAAGAAGGTCGATGGTGGCAGCAGGGACACCAGTTGGGAAGCCACTATAGTGATGGAGGCAGGAGATGACAGCTGCTGTGCCAAGGTGGAGCTGTGGTCCATACCCACCTGTTCTGTATGGTCCTAAACATAATGCGCTGACTTCCTAATGAAGCCTGTGTGCATAGCATTGAAAAATAGCAACTTAGGTGTCAGTCCTCCCTTACCCCTCCTGTCACAGGCCATTCAGTTGATGATGGGAGTCAGAGTTTGGGTAGTAGTGTGTCTTGGGCAGTTTTGCTGATCCATTTCCTAGCATTGGCTGAAAGAGAATATCTATACATTTATCAAATTTCTTCTGATGAACATATTAATGAATCATTAGTGTCATTGTTTGCTGCTTCAAGGATTACATGCTTTGTCCACTTACCTTGGCAGAATCTGGTAAACTAAATGTATTTGAGATTATGAGATTCTTTTCTGCCTAATTTATTTTATAAACTGCAAATGTAAATCACGCAGCTCTCACATGCAATTTCAGTCGAGAGGGTAACGGCGACTTCGCCGTAATTGAGACATTCTCACTTGGGGGGGTTGCCTGAAGAACCACTGAGTTGGAATGCCATTTCATTTTTTTTAAAGATGTTTTTAGTTTTAAAAATAATTTCCAGAGTGTCATTTTTGTAATTCTAATTTCAATTTATGGCCTAAACATTGCAATGAGCTTTGGGGGGTAGTACAGCTTGCTTTGGATCTCTGTCTGCTAATGTTTCTATTACTGCATCCATGGTAAAACAAGAACATTAAAAAAAAAACAACTTATGACATAAGCACTTTCTGTGTCCTATCATGGGGCACTAAACCCTGCAGGGAAGCTTGTTGTTGTTTTAGGGAGTGATCTTGTGGTGATAGTGGTAGTTTCACAGCTTTTCCATGGCAAGCAGAACAAAATAGGGCTCTGTGGATCCTGACTAGGAAATGCTAGAACTGGAAGGAATCTTAAAGATGGCCCAGACACACCCTCATATTTCGTAGATGAAATCTGAGGCTCAGGCTAGTGAAGTAACCTGACGAAGAGCTGGTACTTATATTGTGTTTTCTGATCTTACTAAAGTATGGATTATATCACACCCTGTGATAGTCTCTATCTGGCCATGTAAGGTGAGTGACATCTAGGTAAATGTAATTCTTTTGGGATTTCATTATGAATTTATAATTTATTACCGTGTATTTTATCTTTGCTGCGGTATTCCGTTGAAAGGCTAATTCTTTAGGTTTGATGGGACACATTCAGCTTGAAAAAGACAAAAGAGACCAGCTTTAAAGCAACTTTTCTCTCCCTATAGTTAGGACACTAGACAAATGATGAGCAAAATCATTTTCTCAAAGAGAAGATGCTCAGCTTTGTCTTCCTGAAGCTGAAGTGAGATGCTGTGTCTTGCTGTGCACTGTCATCCTGTAGAGATTGACGATCCTCCCTGCCAGGGAGCCACGGACTTACAATTCACCAGGAGCAGAGAGCGTCACGCCCCTCTGCAATAGACAGTAATGACGGTAATGAAATAAGGCTGCAGCTCGGACCACAGAAAAACATCACTGTTGTCAACGGAGGTGTAAACAACCTAATTCATGGTCATGCCAACAGATACCTAAGGGCAACCGTGCATAATGGAATGAACACAAAGTTGCCCCCTCCCCCAATGGGGTGCAAATTCTGGTGCTGCTATGTTCTCTAGGGGGTGTTGGACAAGATGTTGGGCCTCTGTTACGTCATTTGTGAAATGTGAATGGTAGTGCAGGCCTTGTCGAGTGAAAAGGCACTTGGGTGCAGAGTCTGACAGAGGAGTTCTGTATGACGTCCCATGGGACCATGTGGGGCCTGCTCTGGAGAGTGCTTCCTTGGCCTGGTGCCTCTCAACCTCTGGTAGATAGTGCAGCAGTGAGGTCTGTGTGGGGCTGTGGACCCTGCTCAGGGCACTGGCACCTCTGCCGGAATGAAGGGGACCAGGTGTCTGTTCTCTCAATCATTGTGTTTTAGAAATACTGAGTTTTACCAGCCACTGATCTGGGTGTGGAGCTCTGCTGGCAACTAAAATCGGAATTCCTGATAAATTAATCCTGTGGTCCCTCAAGGTGAGGCTACCCCCATTGTCCATACCGCCCTGGTGATTAGCGTTATTAGGCAGTGTTCAGAATGGCCCCTGACTTTTTCTTTTGTGAATTTCTCTAGAAGTAAATGGACTTCTGCCTCTGATTTCTGAGTGGATCCCAATAGCAGGGATCTGGTTACCTGTATGCCTTTTCTTTGGGTGAAGGAGGTATTGCTACACTGTGTAGCATCCCTGCATCCTCGTAGGGGATGCTGTAACCAGCCACCCAGATTCCCTGGAGGATTGCTGGAGCTCTGCTGACACACAGCCCTTGACAGCTGTAGCAATTCTGTCCTCCGAAGAGCCTCACTTGGCCCATAGTGGCTCACATCCAATGACTGGCTGATGAAGCAAGTGTACTGGTCTCTCATACCATCGTGGGACACCTGTCAAGAACCATCCTGGTTTCACAGCTCCCCATGGGATCAGCCAAGGCCTTTGTTGAGCATTTCAGCTCACTTGCCCCCCACATCCAATCCAATCCTGCTTCCATCCTGTCCCTTGCATGGGTGGCAATTCTGTGAGCACTGCCTAAGAAGCCTACTGTATGCACATATCCTTTTCAAAGCCAGCTTCCCAGAGACCTTGATCTATGACAGTCATGATTTCTGTATAAATGGGGTATATACATATGTGCATCAGGTTTTCATTGCTCTGTACCTTTAACATCTGCTCCTGAAAATGACCCCACTCTGATATTGCATCTTGCCTTGTATATTCTCTTCATTCCACAGATTCTCATTACTCTTATCCTTTTCAGAATTTACTGGCCACTGAATTTTTTTTAATGTTTGTTTATTTTTGAGAGAGAGAACGTGACAGAGCGTGAATAGGTGGGGGGAGCAGAGACACAGGGAGACACAGAATCTGAAGCAGACTCCATGTTCTGAGCTGTCAGCGCAGAGCCCGATGCGGGGCTCAAATGCATGAACCATGAGATCATGACCTGAGTCAATGTCGGATGCCTAACCAACTGAGCTACCCAGGTGCCCTGTACCGGCCACTGAATTTTAAATTATATCACCTTTTGGGAATGATCTGTGTGTCCAGGTGCAGGAGTGAAGGGTGGGGGAGTAGGGCTGGTGCCCAGACTGGGCATTTCAACACTCTGTGGGACAGAACTTTGCACTTCAGATGGACAGTTTCAAAGAAGTAAATATTTTCTTCCCTTTTTGTCTTTAACCCCTTGGCAACTAATAGAGTAGGTTTCTAATGATCAACCATTTTCAAGGATTCAAAAACCCAACCAAGTCAAAAGTGAATTTTATTTTTATTTATTTATTTGTGTGTGTGTGTGTGTGTATGTGTGAATTTTGTTTTAAAAGAACAGTCTGAAGTTCCGTCAGCGTGTTGGCTGTGTTTTGCTTTGGACGGTGGAGTTGTAGGTCATCTATTTCTGACTGTTACTGTTTCTGTGCCCCCAAATTTTTAGACAAAGAACATGTATTACTTTTGTAAATGAAAATAAAATATTTTAAAGAAAATCCCCTTACTATGTCCTGTGCATAGTAAGCTGCCCCTGGCAGCTATGGTAAGAAAGCCCTAGATGCTTCTGACCTCTCTGAAATGAACATCCTGACTGAACCTGATGGTAGGACTTGAGGGCTTTTTGGTCAAGGCAGAAGGAACCACTATAGAATGGGGTATGTGTCATGCTATAGCTTGTAATCTCAGAACACTGACTGTTTTCAACACAGATTACAGAAAAGAAGATGTGAGCATTGAAGGCAGGCTCGGCTGGGAAATTTCATCTCTGTTTACAGATGTTCATTAACATAACAAAACATTAGTGAATGTTTAGCCTGTACCCTTGTCTGTTCTAAGCAGAGACTGAACGAAAATATGTCAGAAGTAAGCCAACTAGACTAGAAAGGCATTTTCATACAGAAAAAAAAGATGTGAAATATACGGTCACCAAAGAAGGCCACCATGTTTTATTTTGTAATTATGAAAATTTGTCTCTTTTGACAGGTGAAATGAATTTAGGCACTCAGGCATGGGGAGAAAGTTGAATTGTCTGAAAATTAAATCAAAGTAAAAATGAAAAATACAAATGGGTATTTCATATTTGCTAACATAGGAGTCATCTTTTAGATCTGACATTTTGAAGCAATCCCTGAGAAACTTGATAGCTCATACCTCTGAGTAAATTATGGTCCCGAGCAGTGTGGAAATAATTGAGAATGTTTGTTGTTTTTAAATAAATGTAATAAATCTGGAATGGCGTTAGTAGGCTATAGTATAGAGAGTACCGTTTTATACCCTGAGATGTGTAACGTGCTGAGATCTGCATCACAGGGAGCTCATTTGTGTAGACACAGTGGATGTGACCTGGACCCTTACACACGTACATTTAGAGAGCAGTGTGGAGTTGACCAAAGAGGAGAGCCGTCCAACAAACATATCACATCTGGCTCCACCATGTCCTAGAGGTGTGGCCCAGGGCAAGCCCTTTCCCTCCAAAAAGGGGAATGCTGATGAAACCGGGCCTTCCAGGGACACAGGGAAGATCGATAAGCACTTCTTCCATCATTGCTGTTAGCATGGGTGTGAAAACACCTTCAACCACAGTGCCTGGCTGTGAGAAGGGCCTTGGTGAATAGTAGTCAAAAATTAATCTGAACAATTTTCATAATCTGTGTGTGTGTTTACTGTGTGTGCTTTGTGTGCATGTGTGCAATTTGTGTGTGTGTGTGTAGTTTGTGTATGTGTACCTTGTATACATGTGCTTTGTATGTGTATGTTTGCACTTTGCATGTATTCATTGTGTGTGTATGTATGTGAATGGATATAATTTATGTGTCTGTGTGTGCTGTGTGTATGTACTCTCTTATGTGAATGTGGATGTGTGTGTGTGTGTGTGTACTTTGCTTTGGGCATCTTTGAGGAATTAGCCACCCAGGTGCCCCAGCACTGAATCATTCTTTTTTTTTTTTTTTAACGTTTATTTAATTTTGAGACAGAGAGAGACAGAGCAGGAGTGAGGGAGGGGCAGAGAGAGAGGGAGACACAGAATCTGAAGCAGGCTTCGGGCTCTGAGCTGTGAGCACAGAGCCCTATGTGGAGCTCAAACCCACGAACTGTGAGATCATGACCTGAGCCGAAGTCGGCCGCTTAACTGACTGAGCCACCCAGGCGCCCCAGCACTGAATCATTCTTATACCCCCACAAGCCTGCAGACCCACTGTGGAGAGCTCAAGAAATGGTGCTTTGGTTTTGAAATGTGCAACTGAACTGGCTGCCTCACTTTCTGTGTATCCTTAAGTACATGTGAGTACACTATATATATACTTAAGTATACACATATAGTATTATTTTTTTAAGCGTGGGTACTTTTCAGTCACAGCCCAGTGAAGTTTTGGGTATCTTATGTCACTTAAGAATGAATGAGCCTACAAAATAGTGTCTTGTGGGCAAGTAATGAGGTTAGACGTCTTGAATTTTTGGTTAATTCCATGGTATAGGGTGATTTATTCAAGACAAAGAGACCCTTTGGCCAAATGTGAGTAAAGGGGATTCATGATAAGAAGGTAGGAGTATGAGACTAAAAGGAGAAAACTGGGTGTAAGTCCTGTCCATCCCTGCCTGTCTCTCTCCTTCCTCCTTTTCTCCCCTTCTCTCTGGGGGGAAATGTGTTCTCTTGGCTTTGCACATGTGCCCCAACCATCTAACTGTTCAGATTTTCACCTTGAGCTGGATCTTTCTGCTTTCTTGGTGCACATGGGTGCCCAAATGGCCACTCATCTTGCCCTCCCCTGACACCATTGTTCCTTGTTCTCATCCATTTTTGTCCTTCCCAGAAGTTCCACTCTCCACACCTACCTCGTGTATCTGTGTGTTTGCTGGTGTGTTATTCATCTTCCCCACTGGACCTGCTCTTCCTAAGAGTTAGTGCTAGATCTGTTTGGTTACTCAGCCTCAGGGCCTCCTGTGGTGCCTGACATGCAGCAGTTGCTAAATAACTATCTGCTAAGTGAATGGATGGATCAACAGCAGCCTGAGACCTATACCCTCCATCACCCCGTGATTATCTCTCTTTCTTACCCAGTCAGCATTCCTGTCGCCTTTTCACCCTAATCACCCCCTAAATCACCTAAATCATGCCCTAAATCACCCCCCCCACACACACACACACTGTACCCCATTTTCCTTTGGCTCCAGGCCCAGCTAATCAGCATATTCCATCCACAATAACCAATAGGGTTGGGCTTGGGACCCACACTGATCCAGTGAGGTTTAACTCTAGCTTTTCCTGGAACTGTTAGGAAAAGGGTGGCTAAGTTGGAAGTCTGTGTTTCCAGGCTTCTGACATCTATTTTGCTGCTTAAGGATGAAGTTGACACAGAGGAAAGCATATGTAAAAGGCAGAGAGAAACCAAGTCCTGATGAAATTGTTTGAGCCCATGGAACCAGTCTTACCTGAAGCGGTTGCCTCCAGACTTTTCTGTTGCATGAGCCAAAGCATTCCTCTGTCTTCTCCCCAGCTTTTTCTTTTTCGTAAGCCCAGCAGATTGGAACCCAGGCTGTTCTAAATCCCAATGGTTTTTGTCCTGGATTCACACGATGGCAAGGCAAGCATTCCCTAAGACAGGCAGCTGAGCCCAAAGATTCCTTGGGATGAGCTGGGGCCCGGCCCAAGTTTCTGAGAACCTTGTGGGACCTCTGCCAAGTGCCTGGTAGAGAGAACTGCTGGGACAGGTTTTTATTTTGTTCAAATAATGTTACTAAGAAAAATTTTTTAAAATGTTTGAGCTCAGCTCATGTTACTTTCAGCCAGAGCAGCCTAACTGCAAATGCCTTCCAGGGAGGAGTTTACTCAGGGCCAACTGCGCTGGTCATGATGTATGCCAGTATTTTTGTGAGGCATCCACCCTGGTCCTGGCAGCTGTGGTCAGAAGGCCAGCCTCGCGTGACCTGTCCCGTGCTCAATGGGAAAATGGAAGAGTTTCCTTCCAGAAGGTGTGAGAGGGGAGCACAAAGGGCAGAAGAAATGACAGGCTTTCCTCGTACACCTGGCAGCATCAGTTATGAGTCTATGTTGAGGCTGAGCGGGAGGAGCAGGAAGGAGTGGTGACATCTATGGGCACATGTAAGGGATTTGGGTTGAGCTCTCAGGGAGATCCTGGAAGGGCCCTGTGGAGGTGTGGAGGCAGGAAAGGGGGAAACTGATGGCTGGGCCCCTCCAGCTTCCTGCAGGGTAAAACAGGTGGTACGTCTTCCCACAGCAGAGGACTCTGACGTCTTTCCTTTGTCCTGTTTCTCTCTTGGTGTTTCCAAGTCTTTGGTGCATTCGACAGTTTCTTTTGTGTGACCCCTAACTTGGGCTCCATGCATGGGTAACCCAGCATCACTAACCCCTAACCGAGACCCCGGTTTTCTCCTTCTGGATTTCACTTACAGAGAAGACAAGCGTCCCTGCAGCACATTGCTGAAAATAGGGCCTCCCTTGGGGTGTCACCAAGCCCAAGGGTCTGAGAGCTTGGAGAGTGGGCCCTGTCTGCTAAGGGTCCAATAGGGAGCACTGCTTGGGAGGTGCGAGGTGGGGAGAGGTCTCTCACAGGTCACTGGAGCTTTTGTGTGAAAGATAGAAAGGACTCCTGTGCCAGGGGAGACTGAGACACATGGGAAGAGTGCAGAACTGGGAGAGACCACAGCCAACCAGAGGCCCCACTGCCCTTCCAGAGGACAACAGAAGGAGGGAAATGTAAGCTTTGATGACTGGCATCCTGTTGGAAGCCAAGCCCTGCCCCTACCTGCTCATTGTACCACTGGGGGCCCGTCCCCTAATGTCTCTTCAACTCAGTTTCCTTCTCTGTAGGTAAAATTGGGGCGAGAAGATGTGTCTGGCAGGCCTTTTGTAATTATTAGATGAGAAAAAGCATGTAAAGTGTTATGCGGGGTCCCTGGCAGACAGGATGGGCTTCCCTGCTCTTTTTATTTCTTTCTCTGCTTTCTTTGCATTGGATGTTTGTACCTGGGCTCAGTGGTGCCCAGGAAGACCATCTTTTTTTGTTTTTGTTTTTTTTTTTGTACTTGGCACAGTGCCTAACTAATGGCAAGTGGTTAGTATGTATTTGAGCTCCTTTTTTTCCTGGGCTCAGTACATTTCTTTCTTTCTTTTTTTTTTTTTTTAATGTTTATTTATTTTTGAGACAGAGAGAGACAGAGCATGAACGGGGGAGGGTCAGAGAGAGGGAGACACAGAATCTGAAGCAGGCTCCAGGCTCTGAGCCATCAGCCCAGAGCCCGACGCGGGGCTCGAACTCACGGACCGCGAGATCGTGACCTGAGCTGAAGTCGGACGCTTAACTGACTGAGCCACCCAGGCGCCCCAATGTTTATTTATTTTTGAGAGAGAGAGAGAGAGAGAGAGAGAGAGAGACAGAGTGAGAGTATAGGGGAAAGGAAGAGAGAGAGGGAGACCCAGAATCTGAAGCAGGCTCCAGGCTCTGAGCTGTCAGCACAGAGCCCGACGCGGGGCTCGAGCTCACAGACCGTGAGATCATGACCTGAGCTGAAGTCGGACGCTTAACCGACCGAGCCACCCAGGCGCCCCAGTACCTTTCTACTGAACATGTGTTTTCCACTGTGATCTCCCTTATAGGCACAATTGATGCGTCAGGGACGAGGCAGATGTTGTACCCCTACCCTCAGGATTTGTGCAGTTTCGTCAATGCCGGGAGCTGCCCCTTGCTCGTTTCTGTCGTGGGTCATGCCCTCTTTCTCCTCCCAGCTTCACTATGACATAGGTGTTATTCTCCCTGCTTTGCAGAAAAGCAGCTGGGACTCAGGGCAATGTGAACACTTGGATGTCTGAGCGGAGAAGACGAAGGGGACCCTGGCATGAGAGAGGACTCCGAGACCTTATCTGTGAGCAGAATCTGGGGCCTCTCGTGTAGGCTAGAGCAGCCTTGAACTTCTCAGACTGAGGGGAGAGGATAGTATGGATCACTGAGGTGACTGAGCTCTCTTTGCTGATTCTGGTGTGTGTGTGAGTGAGATGAAGACAGAGATGCGCGCACACACACACACACACACACGAGAGAGAGAGAGAGAGAAATGGGCAGAGAGAGACACACAGAGAGACACAAAGGGACAGAGGTGGACAGAGATAGAGCTACAGAGGGAGACAGGGTGCAGAGCTGTGTCTGGTTCTGGTGGATCCCAGGGGAAGCACTTCCTAAGCTGCACATGGTTGCGGAAGCTGAGGCCTCTGCTCACTGGAAGAAAAGCTACGAACAACCATTAGGTCAGCAAGGCCCTCCAGGTCCCCACTGAGGGTGCCTGGGGTTCCCCAGCAGAGGATGCTCAGCTGGGCTGGGGAGGGCCTGAGCCGCTGTCACCAGCCGCTGTCACCAGCCCGGCAGTGCAGGGGGCTGCGTGGAAGCTGGGCTGGGTGCTGCCAGTTGGACACTTAACCTGGCACCTGAGGGTCTGCAGGATTTGGCATGAATGGCGTGTTTTGAGTAGCTGCTATCTAAGAGGGAACTTCGGGTGAATGATCACGGCTTACCTCATTTCATCAAAAGGCAAAATCTAATAACTGTTGCAGGCCCAGGCAGACAGACCTGGGTTTGTACCCTGACTGCTACTTAATAACTATGTGACTTTGGCTCCCTAAACCTCAGTTTCTTTATCTGAAGAATGAGGACAGTGGTTTGGCCGTTAACTAAGTGCAGTAGGGCCTGTGACGTGCGTAGCACAGTCAGGCCCAGGGTGTGTGCTCTGTAAGTGCTGGCCCTGCCCAAGCCCCTTGTCAGTGGGGGCATCGTGATCCCTCTACTGCGAGCAGGGGCATTGTTGTCCCCCCACCGTGAGAGTGGGCATTGTTGTCCCCCCCCCCCCACCGTGAGGGGTGGCGTCATGATCCCCCGCATCATGAGCGGGGGCATTGTTGTCCCTTCCACCATGAGGGGCAGCATTGTGATCCCTGCACCGTGAAGGGGGGGCATTGTGATTCTCCCCACCATGAGTGGGGACACTGTTGTCCCCCCCACCGTGAGTGGGGGGGCATCATGATCCCCACTGTCACTGGTGAGGAAACAGAGCCTCAGAGGGCTTTGATATTTACTACACTTCTGGGGAGGGGGTCTCACAGCTCCTGGGGGGATGCCAGAATCTAGAGTCTTCTCATCTGACTCCAAAGCCCTCTCCATGATGGATTATTGATTTTTCTTCTCTTTTAATAACACTGGTTTGTTGTACAGAGTTGCCTGAGAGTTTGCAAGTTAGGGAGTCTGTGGCAGCTTGCTGTAGTGCTCTGGGGCACTGTCATTACTTTCTTGAGTTTTGGGGAATGTCTTTCACACTAACAGCAATGCCCCTCTCCCCACCAGGACCCTGGTGTCCTGGAAAGCACCACTATCAGACATAGAGTGACATTTCTGTTTCATAAAAACATGTTTTAAAATTAGTCTAACAAAGTATGCATGTGTTAAAAAAACAAGCAGAAAAAGAGGGTACAAAGTCAAAACGTGTCTCTTCTAGTTCAGACTCTTGGGTTCCTCTTCTGGGGCAACCATGATTGTGGCTGTTTTCTCGTTTTAAATTTTTCAAATTTCTCTACTCATTTGCACATATTTGTGTGTTTGTGTGTGTCTACATATCCTTCATTAATAACAATGGGTGCTTACTATAACACACACACACACACACACACACATACACACACACACACACACACACACACACACACACAGCCTGTGCCCTTTTGTGCCTCTCAAATAATTCTCTTGAGACTATTCTACCTCAACTCCATTACGTGTAGCTCATTCTTTCTTCATCTCATTAGGTGAATTAGGTCTAGTTTATTCTTTTTTCATGGTTCTTTCATGTTCCGCAATATGGACATTCTGATTTATTTACTCTTTATTGTCGGATCACCTCAGTTTTTGCTATTTTGCGTTGAACATATTTAGACAAATGGCATTGAACACATTTGAGAACACATGTGTAGGATGAAATCCTGGAAGAGGAATCCTCATTGAAAGGTAGGTTTATTTATAGCTGTCTCAGATTTGCAAAGTGCCTGCCACAGATGTTGAACCTGCAGAGTGGGAAGACGCTCACTGTTACCGCCCCACAGTCACCTCTGTGTCTGAACAAACTTGGTGATATCCATTAATCAAACAGGTGACAAATGGAATCTCGTTGTTGTTTTGATGTGCATTTCTTTAATATTGAGTGAGGTTGTGTTATGCTTTTATTAAGTGCCTTAGCTATTAACTGATAATTAAACCGGTACATTAATTGGCTATAATTGTGTCTGTATAATTTGTTGAAACACTTTTGCTGAGTCCTAGCCCAAATAGACTAAAGGAGGTAGGATGTGGGATGAGTGATGGCTTTCTTACAACTTAATTCACCAGTTCAGTTAGAAAGGATGAAGTGGATTTCTTTCAAGGCAGGCTGTATATACCTTGCTTTTAGAGCAGGAGTTGGCAAACTTGCTTTTAAAGGGGACAGATAGTAATTATTTTAGGCATTGTGGGCCGGATGGTCTCTCCCAGAACTTCTCAACTTTGCTACTGAAGTGCAAAAACAGCCAGAGACAACATGTAAATAAATGGGCATGGCTGCATCCCAATACAATTTTATTTAAAACAACAAAGTCTTTGGGCTGTAATTGGCCTGTGGGTTGTGGTTTTCAAAACCTCATTCTACACTGTACATGAGTGAGTGTCTGGAGACAAGATTAGCACCTCAACTTGCAGGTTCCAATGGCCTGGGTCTGATATACCCCAAACCCTTTGGTTACACGTGTTAATAGGCAATGTACCTGAAGAAACGGATAAATACAAGTCTATGCAGGCACTTGGGCATTCCAGATACCAGGCCTTGGGACCACGTCACCCCGAGAGCAAATGAGTCTGGGAGTTCTGAAGTTTTCCCACTTGCATGCATAATTTGTGGTCTTAATTTTCAATGTAACATCTCCTTACCCTGAATACACACACAGTACGTAATTGAATCTGCCACGCACTGGCCACTCTTATGGCATGGACAAGGCTAAAACTGTTGTTTATATAGTAAAAGAATAGTCCGGCTACTCCCGGGGATCACACAGAACTTCTCAGGAAGGGAACTCAGGGCCGAGGGAGGCAGTCCTGGTATTCTGAGGGTGAAGGCTGCAGAGGCTGTGTGGTGTAAGTGGGGGTTTGGAGGAGGCAGGAAGCAGAGGCAGGGGCTAAGCAGAGAGTGGCCGCCTGGGCAGGGGCCAAGTCGAGCCCAGGGGTCCCAGGAGAAACCAGACTTGAGGAGACCTTAAATGGGGACTTGGGTTAAATGTGTTGTGAGCACATATGATTTGAACGACGTCTCTGATTCATTTGTCTGCTTTGTTGCCTGTGGACCCGTCCTACAGCAGTGCCTGGAACATTAGGGGGCTTAGTTCATGTTTGTTGGATTAATGAACGAATGAATGAATGAAGATAATGAATACCGCAAAAATGACTTTTTACCCTCATTGTGACAATTTTACATTTACATCAAGTCATGTGAACAGTACCTGTCATGTTAAAAGTGTACAAAGTATGATGGCTGTTAATGTTAGCAGCTGTTATCCACAGTGGGTTTCGAAGGCCAATACGGATAATCATACTGATGGCCACAGCTGTTTGCTGATGAGGTATACTCTACAGGTTCTAGTTCTGAGCACTTTCAATGAATTCTTTCCTTTAATTTCTACCATCCGTTAGGTAGCGCACAATGACTACCGCCATGATTCCATTTTACAGATGAGAAAACGGAGTCACAGAGAGATTCATTAATTTATGTAAAACTTCCCAGCTAGATGTAAAGTGAAAACATACCCTGGTATTTGGAGCAGTGGTTCTCAAACTCCAGGGAGCATCAGACTACCCTGGAGGGTGTGTTAAATCACACATTGCCGGCTGGGCCCCACTCCTAGAGGTTTTATTCAGTTGGTCTGGGGAAAGGCCCAAGAATCTGCATTTCTAACAGATTCCCCTTTGATGCTGATATTGCTTTCCTCGGGCTATACTTTGATAAATGCTGATTAAGAGCATTTTGTGACTGTTAAAAAAAATAATGGTGGTCCCAGGGAAGGCCTATTTACAATTTAGTTTATTTCTGGCTCTTCTTGACCTGCCCCCCCCCCCCCCCCCCAAGAACCTTTTCAGTCCCTTAGTGGTGCTGCTCTTTTTTCGTCACCCTTCCCCACCTCTAGGGCTCTGGGCAATTCAGCCAGTGTGGTCACAAACCGAACCCCAGGAGACAGACATGGGGTGGCTTGCAGAAGTGATAGGTCTTCTCTCTGGGAAGTACCGAAGGGTTGAGTTCCAAGGTCCAGGCTCCATTTCGGACAGGATGTCCCCAAGTTTTACTGCAGGTGGCTGGAGTGTGCTTGGGCGCTGCCTGAAACACAAGCACAAACAGCTCTTCTCTAGTTTTAGTGTCTTACCCCTCGCAAGTGCTAAATTACCCCATAAACAAAATACATCTGGTGTTTGACTCATGGAAAATATTTCTCTACGGTTGAAAAGAAGTGTGTGGACAGTCTGACTCCATTAATTTCCACTGGAGTGACTCTGAACCATCTGCTCAGGCTCTGCTGCAGGGGGGAGGCGAGGGGGCCGGGCCACGCGACAGTCAGTCTGGAAAGTGCAGCGTCGGCTCCACGGAGCTGTGGGTAGGTGCCCATGTCACTAGTGCCCCTCATAGGCTGGAGGAGGCTTCCCAATGCTGCTGTATGCACTCTGGACATGTGGCACGCTCTGGTCCTGGTAGAGATGGCCTGGACCCCAGTGCCTGCTTCTCTCTGACTGGGGATCCACTGGGTGTGCCACCGTGGCCAGGATCTGTGATGTCTGCAAGGCCAAGTACAGCAGATACTTCCTGGTACTCCAAGCAGCTCTTCCAGGGTAGTTCTGGGCTCTCCCTTCAAGGCCCACAGGAAGTGAGAGGGGATTCCTCTGGGGACTTCTGGGCCTTAGCTATTTGGAGACGACAAGATCTTGGTGGCAAAGAGGCCACCCTCCTATGCCACAGGGGCCACTAGGAGCAGGCAAGCCTATGAAGTGGCACAGATTTGGGTTCATACCTGATTTCCCCTCACCAACATCATGTGCCTTTGCCAAGTTATTCTTAACCTCTCTGACTTTTGTCTCATCATCTTTAAAATAGACACTTTTTAAAGCATAACCATAGCAAGGGTGATCAGTTGTGTATCAAGTCACTTGAACAGTGCCTGGCATGTAGAAGGTGCTGGAAGAATGATGGCTGTTAATATTATCAGTATATATTCTATGATGCCCCATGATGACTGCCCTCACTACCTGTCTTTCCACACAATCCCATTGTGCGTGCCTAGTATAATCACCTCTCCTTGAGTGAGGGCAGAATCACTAAACATGATGATGGCTTATGACTTTGAGTTAATCCAGAAGGAGATTATCTAGGTGGGCCTGAATTAATTGGGTAAGTTCTTAAATGCGACTGGACCTTTCCTGAAGCCAGAGTGGCTGAAATGTGAGAGGGTCAATGGAGGGTGTTGCATGGCAAGGACCTGACAGCTACCTCTAGTTGCCAGGAGTGATCCACAGCCAATAGCCAGCAAGACATCAGGGAATCAGTTGTACATCCACAGGGAAATGAATTCTGCTCATAACCTGAGGGAGCTTGGAAGCAATCTTTCCCCAGTCAAGCCATCAGATGAGAACACAGCCTAGCTGACATCTTATTTTCAGTTTTGTGGGACCCTGAGCGGAGGACCCAGTTAAAACATGTCCAGCTCCTGACCCACAGAAACTGTGAAGTAAGCAATATGTTTTGTGTTAAACCACTTAATTTGTAGTAATAAAAATAATAATAGAGAATGAGCCCAAAATAATAACATCTGCCTCAGAGAAAGATTATGAGAAATAAATGCAATAATGTGTATAGAGCGTGCAAGGCAGCTGAATGGTAGATACTTTTTAAAAAATGTTTGTTGTGCTCGCTTCGGCAGCACATATACTAAAAATTGGAACGATACAGAGAAGATTAGCATGGCCCCTGCGCAAGGATGACACACAAATGCGTGAAGTGTTCCATATTTTTAAAAGAAAAAAAAATGTTTGTTTGATTTTGAGAGGGAGATAAAGCATGAGTAGGGGAGGGGCAGAGAGAGAGGGAGACACAGAATCTGAAGCAGGCTTCAGGCTCCGGGCTGTCAGCACAGAGCCCAACTCGGGGCTTCAACTCATGAACCATAACATCATGACCTGGGCAAAGTTGGATGCTCAACCGACTGAGCCACCCAGGCGCCCCTGCGTGATAGGTACTTGATAGCAGTACCCCTGGGTTTCAGATCATCTCTTCAGCGAAGAAGTGGTCCAGCTCTTCCTCCCCCATCAGGAGCATATTCTTACCTCAACCCCCCAGCCTGTTAGCTGGGATCTTGCTGAGCTCCTGCTCATCCCCTTAGGTGTTGGCTCATGTCTTGCTGTGGCCTCAATGCCCACCACTGCCCATAGGGAGCCTGAGCGTTGACCACTGTCACTGTCACCTGTTTCACCCTGTATTTTTACTAGAAGCACTTTTTTCCATCCATTCTTATAAGGCTGGCTCGTCTTTTAGTTGTCAGCTCAGATGTCACCACCTCTTAAAAGCTTTTTCTGACCATTTAGTTGGGCTCTTCTTCCTCCCTCACCATTCTTGGAGCCCTGGAGCCCTTGTTCATTTGCTTCACAGCACTTTCTCAATTCTCATGTTGGTTTTGTTCACTGCTGATCTTGGTGTCAGGGGCTCAGTCCACACATATGTACAATGTGCCTGTATGCATGTGTGAGGAGCACCACCGCACCCGGCCCATACTGACCTCCGACCCTCATCACATTGCCTGAGGCCCCTGTCCTCACCCCTCTGGGCACACCAGTTGATTCTCAAGAAACTTCCTGTGGGATTGCCCTGTGTCCAGGCAGCTGGCTTTCTTCATCTCAGTTCTTCTCCAAGCTTTCTTTGTGTACCTGAGTCCTGTTCCCCAGTCTTCCACCACTCCTCTGTTGTAGTCTAAATACAGCCAGGTACTTACATACATTTCAGGGGGACACAAGTCTAGGACCCTGGGTGATGGAAAGCAACAAATGAGGCTCTGCTATGATACAGATAAGCTATTCAAAGCTAAGCTCTCCTGTTGACATCAGCAATAGGATATTTCCCTGAGCCTCAGTTTCCTCACCTATAAAATGGGACATTTATATCCCCATGAAAGAGTGGTTGTGAGAGGGATGTGAGATATGGATAGAGCATATGTAGCTCAGGCCTGGAACTTGGAAGATGTTCCAACATATTAGCATTCTCCCCAGCTACCCCTTTCCAGCTCTAAAAGTAGAAATCTTCTACAGCAAGAAAAGACCAAGTACAGCGCAGAGTGAGTGACAGGTGAAGAAAGACAACTGATGGTGGGACCAGGATGTGGAGACTTGGGTCAATGTCCTGGGAGTCCCAGGCGGTGGGACAGGTCTGGTCCACACTCTGCTTTGCACTTCCTCAGGCAGGATTCTCCTTTCTGCGGAGCACATTATCACCCAATGGGACCATTTCCGTATTCATCCAAAGCTCCTGATTAGAGGCTCATGAATATTCAAATTCTTGTCTCCCCTTATTTGCCTGACTATTAGCATTCTGTCTCTAGGCTTATTTTGCGGTTTTTCTCTCTTGCACATTTGTTCAGTGATTCACGCTTCATCGTCCGATGTGACCGGTTTCAAGACAATCCCAACTATTGCCAGTTCTCGGAAAGGCTGGGTCTCCTCCCTGCCCTGGCTGCCAGCTTTCCCTTGCTCTTTCCGCTCCCAAAGATTGGTGGGTGGTAGAACAGCCTGCAGAGTGCCACTTTGGGAACTTGCTTCTGCATTTTTAAAATTCATATTGATAACAATAATTCAGTATGTGTGTCTATCACTTCAGATTTTACAAAGAGATTTCATATCATTCTGTTTTACAGTCTGGCTTTCTGCAAATGCAAAATGCTGACATTCTTTTCTGTATGGGGCCATGTCTCTTTTCCTTCTGAATATTTAACAACAAGATTTGAACAAAACAGAATCTGTGTTAAAGCCCAGCTGTACAATGATTTTTCACAATGGCACAATGTAGAAGAGGATTTGTCCTACTCTCTCCCTGTGTTGGTTGGGGCTTTGTTTGAAGTTTGTTCGTCTCTGTGGGAGATACAGAATGTATTAGTTTCCTATGGCTGCTGTAACAAATTACCACGGACTTGGTGGCTTAGAAAAACACAAATTTACCCTCTTATTGTTCCGGAAGTCAGAGGTCTAAAATGGGTCAGCAGGACCATGTTCCTTCTGGAGATTGTAAGGTAAAATCTGTTTCCTTTTCAGCTTCTAAAAGTGACCTGCATTCCTTGGCTCACAGCCCCTTTCTCCATCTTCAAAGACAGCATCTTCAAATCTTCATCTCTCTGTCTGACTTCAGCTTCTATTGTCTCATTTTCTCTGACTCTGACTCTCTCTCTTATGACGATCTTGTAATGACACTGGGTGCATCCAAATAATCCCAGATAATCTCCCTATTTTAAGATGCTTAGTTTAATCATATCTTCAAAGTCCCCTTTGCCATGTAAGATAACATGATCACAGGAGGTTAGGACCTGAATACCTTTGGGTACCTGTTGTGCCTGCCTCACTATCTTTCTGGGTTGGTCCCAAAACCCAGATTGCTCGAGACCAACACCTCTTTGCTTGTCAAGCAAGTGTGGACTACTCCTAATAGCTGCCATGAATTTCTTGGCTGCAGGATCAGTGTTTCCATTGGATACACAGAAGGCTTGTGGTGGTGAGTTCGGCAAGCGCAACTTCCTAGCCAGATAGATATCTGCGTGCCCAAAGCATCTTCCTTAAATACAATAGCAATTTGATCTATACAATCACCTCTGAACTAAGAGTTATCACCTCCAGTTAAAGCTAAGGTGAAGAGAAGTTAAATAACGTGCTGCCCATCTCTTACACAATATGGTGCATGGGTGCTGGTGCCAGATGGGCCTGGATTCAAATCCAGGTCTGACTTTGTTACTTTGTGCATGTTGTCTCACCTCTCCGAGCCTCAGTTTATTCATCTGTAAGTATGTATTGTGTAGTTGTGAGTATTAAGTGAGCTAAGGCTTATAAAATGGTTAATATAGAATCTGGATCAATGGCTGTTAGCTGTTTCCTGTAATTATTGTTACCATTAGGGTTATCACTATTTCTGAGAAATGCATTTCTGTGCTTGCTGAACGTTGTTGTAATAAAACTATTGAAGTTGCTGTTATTATTGCTATAGACTAGGGGCATGCACAGAGATGATTCCCTAGGATTTCTAACCCCTAAATTTCCCTAAAACTTGGAAGGTCTAATTGAGCATATCCTATACACCACAGCACAGGCAGAGTGTCTTGGGCACGTGATCTCATTTGATCCCCAAACCAAAGGCAGGAGCTACATACAACCACTGCCTTTATTTTACATATGCAGAAAATGAGGCTGGGGGAAGTGAAGTGACTTGTCTAGCATAATACTGATGCTCATGGATAAAATTAGAACCCCCTGGGTCTGCCAGAGCCTCGACTCCTAATCCTAGGCCCTCTGCCTTGCTGAGTCGGTCCCTGGTGGACATGATAGGCTGTGCTATCCTCTCGGATCTCTGATGGTAGATGCACCCTGCAGCTTGGAGGCCTGAAAGAGCTCAGGAAGACTGAGAGCCAGCTGTCAGTTAGAGCTCTTTGGGATGCCACTGTCTCAGGCAGAAATCAGTGCTTGACTCAATCCCAGTCTCACTGGGCTCCTGTCCCACAGAACAATGGGAACAATGGGCCCCACGGGGCATTTTCTCACACCTGCCCACAGCTGTTTCCTCATAGGCGTCCTTCTTGATTGCCAAAAAAACATATTGAGACTGATGTTAATGCCAAAGCACAGGATCAACTGGGGGAATTTTCCTTAGGATAGAAAATGTCCAATTTCCAAAGTTCTGGCTGGAGCACAAGGAAGTGTTGACTTCAGTCCTTCTGGGAGTCGCTGCTGTGCATACCAACAGGGTTCCTGCCCTGTGCCGAGACAACCCAGGCTTCTAATGGGGTGTTTGTCAACAGGAGGATCTATGTGGGGCCTGTGGAGGTCTTGAATAATGTATAAAATCCACACGTTAAGGTTGATTAAAATCCTAAGTGCATTATACAACTGGAGCAAAAGGCTCTTGAGTCTCTGATCATTGAAAGTCATTGATCTTCAAGGACTTTTGTCCTCACACTGTGCCCCCAAGACAATGAGTTATGGGGCCATTGGATTTATGGGGAGACCAGCATGAACACAGGAACTCATAGGAACATCTCCATGCCACTTCATATAGAAAGGGAATGTGCATCATATATTGGATCCTCATAGAGCCAACAAGGAAGGGAAAACACTCAGAATTTGTTTCTTTTGCTACTTTTTCCTAGACAGAAATCTCAGAGCAAGCAAGGAGAGGCCAGTTACTAGCATGTCAAGATGATGTTCTGAGCTTCATCATGGCCCGTGTGTTTGATTGGCAAGGTTTCTAATGTCATCAGTGCATTAGGAATCATTGACCTCTAAGCTGGCCTGTGGGAAACAGACCTATGAACCTGGATTTCCTGGGAAGAGTGGTGTTTGAGGGAACACCAAGCAGGGGTGTGGTCGCATTAGGAAACCACTCACAGGAAGGCCTTGATAAAGGCAGATGCCAGGATATCCAGACTCCAGGGAGAAAATTTGACCCTACCCAGGACACTGTCTATCTTATGTCTGTCCCACCATTGTGTTTTAGGAGCTTAAAATAACTCCTTATCTGGTTTCACAGCTTTACAGATGGAGAAGAATTTTGCTTCAGGATGAATCATACCCCAAGTTTCACCCGTACCTGATTCAGATGAGATTTAGATGAGGTCTTGGACATAGAGCTGATGCTGGAATGAATTAAGAATTTGGGGAATATTGGGATAGGGTGAATGTATTTTGCATGTGACAAGGACATGAATTTGGGGAAGCAGAGGATAGAGTGTTATGAGTTAAGATTGTGTCTGCCTCTAAATTTACATGTTGAAATCCTAACCCCTGAGACCTCACAGTATGACCTTGTTTGGAGACAGGGTCTTTACAGAGATAATCAGATTAAAGTGAGATCATAGGGTGGGCCCCCTGACCCTATGAGCCCTAACCCAACATGACTGGTGTCCTTATAAAAAGGAGAAATTTAGATACAGAAAAACTGAACACAGGGAGAATGCCAGGTGAAGGAAAGGTAAAGATTGGGGTGATGTTTCTATGAGCCAAGAAATGCCAAAGAATGCCAACAAACCTCCAGAAGCTGGGGGAGGCCTGGAGCAGACTGTGAGGACCCAGCCTCAGAAGGAGCCGGCCCTGACAATACCTTGATCTTGGGCTTCCAGCCTGAGACAATACATTTCTGTTGTTTAAGCCACTCAGTTTGTGGTACTCTGTTATGACGGCCCTAGCAAATTTTGCTGTGTTAGCTGAGGGATTCCTTTGTTCAAATACATGTGATGAGAAGTCCATTATGTAAAGCAGACAAAAGCTCTGGGTGAAGTGGGGTTTGGTTTGAAAGTCACTGACTCCTTAGGAATAGTAAACGATACATGGCAGCAACAACTAGCGGAGCTGCAGAAGCTTCAGGAAGCCCTGTGTGGAGGAGGATTCAGATTCAGAGGCTTTGCTTAGCCTCAAGAGCAAGGTGTGCAGTGATTGACTAGTGATGTCTGTTACAGGCATGGTAGTAGGAGGGGAGTAGTGAGTAAGACCCGTGTTCCATCCCTGGAGCAGTCGAACTCCCTCATTTGGCAAAGAACAAGTCCTGCAGCCTAAAGAGAGGAAATGACTGGCTCAAAGCCACACACTGCCTCTAGAGTCAGATGGGATGGGTGACCTTTCAAGCCTGGTTTCTGTAGGCTGAGATTTAATCTCTGTCCATAGATTCACCCTGAATCACTGGAGAGCACATGCCACCCATTCAGGTAAGTCTGTATTTCCAAGATCTTTTGACCTACAGCTGAGGTCTACACCTGTTTTTATTCTTCTCTCACTGCTGTGTGTGTTGTTAGAACACCCTTTGCTCCCAGATCTCTCAGTATTGAGCCTTTTCTTTAGTTAAGTCTATTCCTTCCCCTCCAGGAGGCAGGGGCTCTAGACTAGTGGTTATTAATCAGGGGTAATTTAGCAGCCAGGGTACACTGCCCCCACCCCGGGGATGATTGGGCACATCTTTGGCTGTCACAACTGAGGGAGGGTGCTATGGCATAGTGGGTCAAGGTCATGGATGCTGCTCAAAACCTACAGTGCACAAGATAGCCCCCCACAGCAAAGAGAGATATACCTTCAAATGTCATGTGCCAAAGTCAAGAAACTTTGCTTTAGAGTTGTGCTCTTGCTTCTCATGCTTCTAGAAGTTCCCTGGGAGTTGCCTTCTCCCCCTCCCAGAGCCACACTTCCTAGAGCCTCTGTGGAAATCCCCAGCCCATGTTGGCTTAGAGTAGGAGGAGTTCTGCTGAGGGTGGCCGGGAGTGCCCTGCCAGGGTCCTGATCGCACTTCCCTAATGAGTGTCACTAAGCTCCGGAACCTTGGAGGAATAGGTTCTGGTGAAGGGAACAGCAGGGGACTTTAAGGACAAGCTACTCTCCTGAAAGTTGTTTTGTGGATTCTGCTTCTCTCCCAATGGAGTCATTCCCATGGTGACAGTTTGCATCAGCCCCTGGGGGTTGGGTTTTGAGTTTCTCTCACTGGGCAAGATGCTGGAAGGATATTGTCTAAAGTGGGACTTGCGTAATAGAGGAGGAATTTTGTTACCCCTTCTGACTCTAGTCTATAGGGTTTCTTGTTTCTTTTTCGAGAGAATAAAACTTACTTTTTATAATATCATGCAATTTTAGAACCAGGTTCTTAGTAGCTCCAGTTATGGGCTGTTCTAGAAGTCTGATGGTATTGAACAGAAATTGTCTGTTTATGTATCTGTTGTCTGGACAGACAACAGATTGGACAAGGGTTCCTTGAAGTCAGGGACCAGGTTTTGTTCACTGCTCTGTCTCAGTGTCCAGCATTATGCCTTGTGCAGGAAGCCCCAGCCTAGGTTTGTTGAATTAAGGAATGAAGGCATTAGATTAGATGGGAGCTGAAGCCCAAACTTTGTTTCTGTGCATGCTTGTGTGTGTGTGTGTGTGTGTGTGTGTGTGTATGTGTGTGTGTGTGTGTGTGTGTGTGTGTGTGTGTGTGTATTGAGTCACAAGAACAGTAACTGTCACATAGTAGGTGTTCCATAAATAGTCATCAAATTAATTGTTGAGTGTTGCTGCTGCCTCAGTGTTTGTGCTTAGCATTTAACATATAGTAACTCACTTAAACCTCACACAACCCTAAGAAGTCGGTACTATTCTCTCCATTTTGCAACTAGGGTCCTAGAGGTTTAATAACTTGATCCAAGTCACACAGCTAAGGAGTGGCAGAGCTGACCTGAGTCTTGATCTGGTGCTAAAATCTAAGCTTATAGGTGCTACATCGTCACTTTGGATGTCAAGCAAGGACATTTGAGGCCTGTCTTGTACGCCATGGCACCATAGGAAGCTTCTGCATAAGAGATGAGCCTGATGAAATCAACATTTGGAAAGAGGCCTCAGGGAATAGTGGTAGATATGGGAAGTTAGTGCACATCAGGGGGAGAGTCATCTAGACCAGAACAAAGGGAAGGCACTGAGAGGGAATGGTTGAAGGAAAGACGGGTTTCAAGGATATACATTGGCCTGGGGGCTAGGAGATGCAGAAAAATGAAAGTCTTTTGGAAAAAAAATAGCAAAGTTAGGAGATGTGGGTGTAGAAATAACAAGCTACACTGATTTTATTTTGGAGCATGTTAAGTTTGAGGCTGCTAAGGAACATGTAGAGGGAGATGTATAAAAGGTAGTAAATCACTTTCAATAATAAATGGGTAGAAATCCATTAAAAGTAACATAAGTTTAAAGAAGCATATATTAACTTATATAACTGGAAAGGATTAGGTGCTGCCTTCAGGCATGATTGGATCCAGGGGCTCCATGAAGGTGTCAGGGTTCCACTCCTTTCCATCTCCAGAGCAGACAGGTATCATGGTCACCAGACATCCCAAACTTATATCCTGGCATCTTAACAACTCAAGGGAGAGAGAAGGAGGAGGAGAAGGAAGATGAGAAGGAGGGAGAGATGGGAAGGGAGAGAGAGAGAGACAGAGAGAGAGAGAGCGCTTCGTTGGGTCTGTCAACAGCTTCCAGACTGTCAGGCCTCTGGCAGTCAGTATCCGCCACTGAGGTAGAAGAGGTAGGGGTCTGTCTACTGACAGCCCTCCAGAGTCACATAGAGAGATGGGTTAGCCCTTCAGCATCCACTGTAATGAGGAAGTTAGTGTTTAGTATTCATTCTGCAAGAAGCACCCTAGAAAGTGGATCATTCAGAAGGCAGGATCAGAGGAGATGGTCTAGTTTATGACTTTTTAAAAGGCACTTCCCAGCTGTTTCTTAAGTCCTTTCTTGGCTTTCCCATGGGTCTCTAGGTCGCAGGTGCTTCTCTGGAGTAAGGAATGCACTTAAGAAGCGGAGCCTGTGCCCTTAGTACAGGTAACTAAGAGTCGATGTATAGAAAAAGGCAGCATCCCCTTTGCAGTTTTATTGCTTGTTTTGTTCACAGTTACCTGCAATATGGCAGGGCTGCAGATGGATGGAAATATGCTTCTGTGTAACACATTTACAGCAGGGGAGAAACGCCCCCCAAAACACAACTGCTCAACGCCAAAAGCAGTCTTCGCATTTCCTAATCTGTGTTGCTTTCTGAATACAAAGAGACAGATGATTATTGCAGTAATGGACAATTGAGCTGTGGTCAGACGCTCAAGAGGTACTTTAAACAGTTGGTCATAAATATAAAAGCAGAGTATTATGATTCACAGGAGAGGAAGATGAAAGCGAGACCCTGGTAACGGAGTCTGAGAGCTTGGAGCTGGGATTCAAAACTGGGGAAATGTAGGTCTTTAAAGCAAAAAAAAAGGGGGGCTGATCTGGGCTGGGTTGAACCTGAATTCTCTGGGGATGTGTGATCGGACGTGGAGATGCCTCCCCACCAGAGTCCCCCTTGAGAAAGGCTTGTGGTGGTCAGCAGATGGCCCTTCAAGGATTGCTTCAGCTGGGATACCCACAGGCAGTGAGAGATTGAGGGGGCATGGGGCAAGCTGAGTAGTGCCCACCACAAGGCATCTACATTCAGAATCTGTGAATCTGTTACCTGACATGGCACAGGTGACTTTGCAGATATGACAGGACTTTAGATGGATGATCCAGATGGACCCTAAATGCAACCACAAGGGCCCTTGTAAGAGGGAGGCAGGAGCATCAGAATCCAAGAAAGAGATCGGATGATGGAAACAGAGAGATAGAAGTAATGTGGTATCAGGAGCAGAGGTTGGAAGGATGCCTTTTGAAGATGGAGGTAGGGCCACAAGCTAAGGAATGCAGGTATCTTTAGAAGCTGAAAACAGATTTCCCCCTAGTGCTTCCAGAAGAAAGGCAGCTGTGCCAACACCTTCAGTTTAGCCCCATAAGACCCATATGCATATGCGTAAGGAAATGCATACAGGCTATAAGGGCCCTGCCTTCCTTGTCCTTGTCAAGACAGGACAATGTCACAGGCAGACTCTTCTAGCTCCAGAGTGCCTTGTTGCCTTGTGGGTTGAGCCAGGGCTATGGCCGGCTTCCTCTCTGCTCGCTCCTACTTCTTGCTCCTCCCTTCCACAGGTGTTGATCCCAAGGGTACTCCCAAGGTCATAATATATATGCTGACCGCCAAACACTGTCACCAAGTCTGTCTCCTGGGGAGCCTGTGCTGTGTTGACAGGAAGTGTTCCATACTGATCCAGAACCCAAGCACTGGGTCAGCCTGTCCTGGTTTCTTAACCTTGTCTCTTCAAGGCTCAATCTCCTTGACTATAGAATAAGGATAAAAACTCTTACATAGAGGCTTGTAGTGGAGATTGACTGAGACCCCACATGTGTACCATGTGGTACAGGGTCTAGCTTGATGTGAGTTCTTAATACCATTCTTGGTGAGGTTGATGATGGTAGAATTGATGCTGGTCGATGTTGTTGTTGGTGGCAATGATGGTGAGGGCAGAAACAGTGGCTTGAGAACTCCAGGGGCTTGTGGACAGGTTTGTGGCTTCTAAAAGACAATCTATGTAGAAAGTTCATGGGTTGTTCAGATATTAGTGCTCAGGAGGGCCAGGGAGAAGAGTATGGAGAAAAGACCTTTACAGGCTGATTTTCCATATCTGCCCCTATCTTGTCTGACTCTAGAGACTTATAGGTTCTGGGTTTGATTCTGGATTCCATGCTAGAATCCAGATACACACTGAACACCAGTTTCCAGGCTGGGCATTGGCCAGTCTCGAAGCTGTTTCCTGGAGTTCACTGTGGCCTTAGTTTCTGGGACTTGACTTTGCTATTCCAGGGCCCAGTTTCTGAGACTGTCTGTGCTAAGAGACAAATTGGGGACTATGTTGTGGCTGGGGGCATTGCAGACCATGTACTACCTTCCCTGAAAACAGGTGTCATGTGAGCACCATATAAAAAGAGACGATAGGAATAACTTTGAAAGGATTATCTGAGTTTAAATGACACTTTTGTTTTTACATGAAAAGAAGCACAAACTATATTCATGGATTTCACTATACATCTACCCCCAACACACACACACACACACACACACACACACACACACACACACACACACACTCACACACATACCTAATAGCCCCTTGAAGACTATAAAAAGATGACTCCCCTGCTTTTGTTTCTGGCCTTGGCTAGTTGAGCCTGCCAAGAATCACAGTCTGCAGGCAAGTTACTAAGGATGCTCCAAACAAGAGTTGCCACAAAAGTGCCAGAGGACCCAAACTTGGACTTAATGCATAGTTTGCAAGTCCTCAGAGTGGAGCTGGCCAAACAATTCCAACTGAATTAAACTCCACACGCTTCTCCTGGGCTGGGCCTGTGGGTGCTAAGCCCCAGCTGTCAGCCCAGCCTCACAGCTGAAGATAAATCACTGCAGAAAATGGACTGTAATGAAAACACTGACAGACCCTTCAAAGTAATGGAGCTCGGGGGTCTCCCTTTCGTTACATTCTCTATATTATGTAATTACTGCCTTGAAAATAGCCTTTTCTTCATTCTTGAGACGTGTGTCCTTGCTTTGGAACCGAGGCCACCGAGCTGGAAGATGCCTTCATGCTTGGGACTGTGGGTATGTTGGGCTCAGCCTGGATCAGACCTATTGTTAACAATTGCAGCAATTTCCTGTTTCCCAGAGGCTGGAATTGGCCGTGTCTAATCACTAGAATCATTGCACAGGAGGCCGGACAGTGCAAACAGGTCAGACACCCCTCCCATCTGCAACTGAGTTGTTTATACCCCAATAAATGGATTTTATGCTACTTTCCTGTTCTGTAAGAAGGGGTGTGACTGAAAAAACAACAACTTCCCAAGGATGGGAAGTGGTCGGGGCCCTGGTGTGTGGGGCACTCCGTACCCTAGGGCATAGGTACAGCAGATACTGGGGTAAAGTACAGCTGGGATTCTCCTCTAAGACTTGTAAGTCCTCAAGAAGTTCTGGGCTGCTGCCTCTTTCTGACATGCCTCTGGCTTTCCTAACTACTCCAGTCTCTGCAAGCATCTAAATTCACAAGAGGGCTTCCTATTGGAAGCAAGTAAAAATGTGTCCCTGAGGAAGTAATGTATTGGGAATCTTTCAAAAGACAACCCTCTTCAAGCTGATTTACGTTAAAAAGGGAAATGTATTGGATTACTTACATATGAACTCCGTCCAACTTTAGGCATGGTTGGGTCAAGAAGGCCAAATGTGTCCTAGGATGACTGCTTTCCTCCACTTCATGCTGGCTTCATGCCTACATGGTGGCATGAAGTTCCAGGGTGATATGCTCTCAATTCCAGAATCAGTGGGGTAAAACCACTGTATTCCCAGTGGTTCTAACATGTTTCAGAACTGAAGCCCACTGAATTGATGGGCCATGGATACTTCCCTGAATCAATTGCTGTGGCCAATGAGATGCAGTAAACTGCCTGGGCAGGCACGGGGCCATGCCTATTCCAGAACCATTTGCTGTGGTAAGGAAGATCTATGCTCTGAGTGGCCATGTCTGGGCCATGCCTCCTTCAGAATAAATGGGGGAGTCAGCCCGCTTTGGGACATGGATGGGGTTAGGAAGTGTAGTGTGCCAGGGAAATAGGGTACAGTTACTCAGAGAACTGGAGATTGGGTGCTAGGCAGGCAGAGGTAAAACTTGCTCCCTAGACATGACACCAGTCTATAGAAGGAGCTGGATAAGTATTTGGATGATTTTTCTCCCCAAGCAGTTAGTCACCCTCAGTAATCGACATAACCTTGGTACTTCCCAGATTCTCTGGGCTACTTTATCTTAGTCAGTCCCCTGCCTACTACATGCTCATTGATGAGCATGGTCTACTGTGGGCCATGGAATATGGCTTCCTAGCAGCTGGAAGGGGCCAGAAGGTGAAAACTCTAAGGGTGGGGAATTGGCAACCCCCAAGGTAAACTTTGATGAGTAGAAAATGAGAAACATTTGGAAGCAACTGGACACAGGTGTTTCTGAACTCCATGAACTCCTTCCCATAAAATTCTTCTAGAAAACTCTTGGGTCCCAAGTGAACACATCTGCTTAGAGACCTGTGTAGCAGATTCCTATTGCTGCTGTAGCAAATTACCGCCAATGTAGTGTCTTAAAGCAACACAGATGTATTCCCATACAGATCTGGAGGTCATAAGTATAAAATGAGTTGTTGGCAAGGCTCCGTTCCTTCTGGAAGCTCTGAGAATAATCTATTCCTTTCCTTTGTTAGCTTCTTGAGGCTGCCTGCATTCCTTGGCTCATGGCCCCATGTCCCTTTTCTTTCTGCACTTCTGTTGCTGTGTGTCCTTCTCTGGCCCAGACCCTCCTGCCCCTCTCATAGGGACTTTGTGATTACATTGGATCCATCTAGATAATCCATGGCAGTCTGCCCATCACAAGATCATTAACCTAATCATAGTTTTGGAATCACTTTTGCTCTGTCAGATCACATCCATAGGTTTTGGGGATTATGGTGAAGGCCATTATTCAGCTGAGCACAGCCTGTGATGGCTGTTTGAGGCTCATGGTGAAACTCTGGCCGGCATAGGCCTGCATTGCTTCATATTTTCCTTTCCTCACTTTGTTTTTCTTCCTCACACTTGCCTCTCAGCTTGCACTTGCCAAAGAATATTTTCTTTGATCCTTGCTCCAGGCTCTGCTTTCAGAAAGACCAAGATGAAGGAAGCTTCAAAGTACTCACGTGGTGCCTTGTACATCCCTCTCTTGCAGAACATCACACTCTGCATGGCCACTTGTCTATCTGCATGTCTGGATGAGGAGTCACATGCAAAAAGGAGCTGTGTCTTTCCCATCTATATCCTCAGCCCAGAGATGGGTCTGGTAGGTTCTTGGATCCTTGAATGAGTGAATGGATGAATTGGTCTTTCAACTCCCCCAGAATTCTTGGTTTAAAGCATACTTGCTCTGGAAATGTGTATACTGTCATTCGTCACAATGCTTGGTGTGTGTATACATCCTTCATGCTTCAGTGGATTTTATCACACATGTTTGTGCTCAAAAGCAGAGTCATAAAAGAGAACTAGGTGAGTAAATCTTTTTTAAAGACCTAGGATAAGGATCTGGCTCTGCCCTTCCTGACTGTATGACCTTAGATTAGTCACTTTACCTCTTTGTACTCAAGTTTCCATGTCTATGAAATAATACTAATGATTAAATTCATCCTATAGAGTTGATGAAATGATTAATTCTGATGATATATGGAAAGAAAGAATTTAAGACAACTCATTTGTAGTTTCTGATTTTAAGCATTTATAAATCCATAGCATCTACATTTCATAAAGACTTTATGAGTATCCATTTCTTCAGTGATACTCTCCAGATGCTGCTCAATAGACTTTTTTGCTTGGCTGACTGACCCCATCCATAACCTTTCCTTTATGTCACCTTCTAGCTGCAGGTAGCCGTGTGCCACTGTTCTGGACAATTAGATATAAGCCCAAACCTGTTTGTTAGGGCTTTTAAGAAAGCTTTTCTATTCCTTATTGAGTCAGATTCAGTTGGAAAAGACCATCAGCTTTTACCTCTCTCTTTTCTTCCTGTGTCCTGTAGAGAAGATGCCTGGAGTTACTGCAGCCACTTTGTAACATGAGGCAATGAACATAAGAAAAAAAAAAGAGAGAATCTCATGGAATCCTGCCCTTGCTTGATAGTGACCCATGAACCAACACTGGACACCTTCTGCCCCTAGGCTTTATTTGTGCCTTTTCAAAGATGATACCAGAAATTTGACGAAAGCGATAGGAAATGTAAAAGGAGCCAAAATGAGAAGAAAGGAAAAAAAATAGTCGAAGAGGTCTTCATCTTTCTTCACATTTTAAAGAATTATAGAAAGGAAAGAGGGGTTCAGAATCAAAACAGACCCATACCTATCTCCAGTAGACTGGAAGACTTGAAATCAGTGAACGTGTATGCTTGGTGTCGTGTCTACCTGGCTTTGTGCCTGGTATAGTAGGTGTTTGTTGAAAAAAAACAAAGGGATCTTTCTTTCTACCTCTTTTAACTTTGTCCAGGCTTATCTGGCTCATCAGAGCAGTTGTGATGACAGTTGTTTGATAGGTTTCCAAACACTGTACTATTTCAGTACAGCACACGGTCTTAGGGGTCCAGGCCGGCGGTCAGACGGCTGAACCCAACTGGCCAGACCTGTGTTAGCAAAACTTACACATTTCCTCTGAATATTTAAGAGGAAGGGGTTTTCACATACTTGCTCCAATATGTGATTCTCCTTGGAGGATTCTGAATGAGGGGTCACATTTAAGGTGGGTAGGAGAACCACACCCAGTAAAGTCCTGGCCTCTGTCCCAAAGATCATATAACCTAGTGGGGGACATTTGCATGTCAACATTTGCAGGATGTTACCTGAGCTTCCATCCTGGACACCAGGTGCAGCTACCAGCCCCTCACCTGTACCACAAAGCCCCTCCTTCCTGTGCACCACCCTCCCCCGCCCACCAAAGGCAGGGACGGGGTCCTGCTGGCCTTGGGATGTCTCATTCCATGGTACTAACCAACTACCTGATTCATGACTGGGGTACCCAGCCAATCTGTTGAAAAGAAGACCAACCCTTGGACATTTATCTATAATCTCTTGGAGGGGAGAAGCAAAAGCAAGAGAACGTGTTCTGGAGTAATTTATTTTGTTCCCTGGCATTGATGAAAGGGATAAAAATAAATCAGTGTTTCTACTCAACTGATTTGAAGGACAAGCCAAAATCACACCATTAAAAATTAACATGTAAAACAGATTGTACATTACTAGGGATGAGTTCAGACCCAAAGTAGAATGATTGGCCAAATGAATCTACAGAATATTGGATATGACAAATTCATTCTCGTTTCCAGTGGTTAAGAAATAAGACAGATTATCTTCGTTTCGGCCAGGAAGGTTTGAAGAAACAGCACAGCATAACTTATCTGTTAATGGAAGAACTAGGAAAGTCATTACGGTCAGAACAGTGGGGTCTTCTGGAGCACCAAATTCATCACTAAGCACGGTCTACCATGTCCTATGAAATTCGTGTCAAAATTACCAGATTGATTCTCTTCTTGGAGCCGCCCAAACCCTAGGTTAGAAAATTAAACCGTTTGTTAAGTTTTTAATGGCCAGACAACTCAGTGCCCATTATGTCATCTATTGACACCATCTACAGGTGGATATTTATCTAACCCACCCACCCATCCACCCACCCATCCATCCATCCATTCATGCATCCAGCATTTGTGCAGCACCTGCCCATGCTGGCCCCGTGCTGAGGCAAATGATACAATGATGGATTAGACAGAAAATTTGCTTTCAGATAAATTAGTCCAGTACATGGCCTTAGAGAGGGGCTTCTCCATCTCCACATTATTAACATTTTGGGTTGGATAAATCCTTTGTTGTAAGGGCTATTGTGTGCATGATAAGATACTTAGCAGTGTGCCTGCTTCTACCCACCAAATTCCAGTAGCACCTGCCCCTCCAGTTACAATTACCAAAAATGTCTCTGGACATTGGCAAACGTACCCAGATGGGGCTGGCAGAATTGCCCCGAGTTGAGAAGCGTTGCTTTAGAGCCAGATCCTAACTTCTATTCTTGTCTTATCCTTTTACTAGTTGTTTATGTAACTAATTGCTACTGAACTTTTCCTTATTTTCTGCACCTAACAGTTTCCAGCACAGAACAGATACGTGATGAATGTTTGCAGGTCAAGTGAGTGAGTGAGTGATTGAATGAATGAATGGCATATATTTGTAAGAGCAACCCTTCCTAAGGAGCTGACAGGCTGTTAGAAGGACCTTGAGTGTTGGCCGTACACAATGCTAAGCAAGCACTGTATTCAATCAAAATATGCTTAAGCTAAGTAGGAAAAAAAAAATCTACTTATGGGGTGTTTAGTTGTGTGGGCCTGACAGATAACTGAGCGGCTGGATTTTTCAGTTTCAACAGATTGGTTTGCCATTCTGTAGCCACAATAACAGAGCAAAGTAACAATCATGTCTATGTTTAATTTTCTGAAGAGTGTTGCATTGCAGAGGCTCACAGTCTGGCCAATTAAATGTGGCCGATTGGCACTCCCACACAAGTTTGGGGGGCATTTAAAATAGCTCTCTGCAAAAGAAAAAAATCCAACTGCAGAGAAATTTGTAACTCTCCCAAGATTTCATACTTCAAAAGCAGACTTGTGATGGTAAAATTGTTCTGGGTGACAGAGACTAAACAAACCATCCATTTTGAGTGTGTTAGTGTCAAACTGAGTGTTGCCTCTGTGGCTGGTGATCATGTCTATTGGTGTAATTGGATAATTTTTTATATTGAAGGAAATCATCAAGCTTCCATTCGTGGGTCTCAGGTTATGGGGCCCTTGACCATGTTAGCCATTCAAAGGGAGCCGTGAGCATCACTTACCAAGTTTTCTTTACTTATTCTAAGGCTTAAGTGAGGGGTAGCTAATAGGAATGGAGAAAGGCTCTCCTAATTCATTCTCAAGTCTACCAGACACAGTTCTTACAGATTCATGTGGGGAAGACTGGAGTGGTTCTCTAATTCCGCAATAATGCCAATTAACAAACAACCGTGAAGCATCATTGATACATGGCAATAACACTTGTTTAGCCTAGAAATCTGTAGTGTTTAGCTGATCTTGGCTGGACTCAGCTGATTTTGGGGTTCACGTGCATATAGGGTTGGCTGCGGGTTGGCTAATTAGCTCTGCTGGTCTTAGCTGGGCTTGCTCACCTGTCTAGAGGTTGGATGGCTGTTGACTGATCTAGTATGGTCTTTGCTGGAATAAACGAGATGACTTTGAGCCTCCAGGGGGCTCGTTGGAAAACACGCTTCTGACGGTGGCAATGGCAGAGGTACAGGTGGTTGCATTGTGCTTGCTCATCTCCCATTAACCAAAGTGCGTCATGTGGCTGAGCCCAGAGTTAAGAAATCAGGCAGAATGCTTTGCCCAGAGTAACAGGGCCCTGCAAAGTTACATACGTGGTCAACGGTGTGGGTGTCAGGAGGTGTGTCTAATTATAATTGATTTAATGCATCAATATACCATAAAGCTAAAAGAAACTCCATCAGGTATTGGGGCTTGACGATCAAGTTAAATTTGAACAAGAAAGACCCTTTACAGAATGTTCAGTGAAAGATGAAGAGGGAAGGGGGAGATTCATGACTTGGGGGTGCCTCAGCCACCACTGCTACTTGAGTTCTATTTTATCTAGGATGGAGGAGTTTCTTCACACTGGACAGGAAAGGGCAGCACAAATATGGAAAAGAGATAATTCGTGGGAAGGCAGGTGGCTCCTTATGGAGTCCAGATGTATCATCCCTGGGGAATTACATCCCAGCCCAATGAAAGACTTAACCACAGAACTGCTGACGGTGAGTGTGAGGCGTCATGGAAACATGAGAGAGGCTTCCAAAGAAGGCAGTTGGTTTCAAATGGCTGACCCTCGACCTTTGAAAGGAATATCTCCCTAAGACATTTGCAAATTTCTCAATTGACGAATGACACTGGAATATATGATACCTTTCTAAAATGCAGTTAGAATAACTAAAAATGCAGGATATTAATGGCTTTATACACACAGTGCTAAAGTAATTTCTGAAATGATTAAAATGAGTTTCTCTCAAATCATGGTTGTACCTAGTGTCACATACTTCTTACTTACATGCTCTCACAATAGTATTTATGTATTCAACAGTAAGAATGGAAGCTAATGTTTATTTGTTTGCTTTTCTCTGTCAGGTATTGAGCTACGCCATTTATGTGCGTGGTTGCATTTTATTCTCACAGCAATCTCGTGACATGGGACTCATTATTACCATTACATAGATGAGAAAACGGAAGCAAGCTCAGAGAATTGTGTCCAAAGCTTGTACCCAGGTCTGCCTCATGACTGCTTATGCCCTTGATCCTCTCACATTCACTGCCTCTAGAAAAAGATGAATTGTTATAGGGTGAAAAAGAAGTAGAATTCCAACCCCGAACTCCAGCAGTGCAAGTAGAAGATTGGGAAACCCTAGCTTTTCAGCAACTGATGTGAATAAATATCTCAGAACTTCTGTTGACCACGAGTTCGATTGGAGTTGACGGAGAGAGGGTGCTGTCTAGAACACAGAAGTGAGCCTTGATTCCTTTGTGGGATATACGCGGTTCTGTCCACTTGCTGAGCCATTCAGGGCACCTGATTTTATTCAGTGGTGATTATTAGATTGATTGATCGGTTAACTGCACCTGTAGCTTTTATTTTCTAGTGGGCACATTTTAAGGTCATTGACAGTTTGGAGTGTGTCCACTGAAGGAGAGTCAGGAGAGTAAGAGAGTTTTGTGAAGCCACAATATGTGAGAAAGGATTAAAAATGGGGCATGTCCACCCAGAGGACTCAGGGGTGACAAGGGTAACTTTCTGCAAGCACTTGAAGGGATTCCATATGGCAGAAGACACAGTCTTACTTTCTTCCCCTGGAAGTCGTGGGTAACAGTTATACTGCCTGTTGCAATTTGGGAAGTGAACAGGTTTGAGACGCAGCAATCTCTGTGACTCTGGAGGAGTGCAGACAGAAGTGTCTGCTGCCCTGAGTGGTCCTGCTCCCCACGTTCACTTCCAAAATGATTATTTCAGTACTTATGGCTAGAAGTACTTCTTGTGTGCTCAGCCACTAGGATACGATCAATATCGTTAGGAAGTTGGTACTTTTGCTTATGAAATGATGGGTGAAAATAGTATTGTAAAGGGGGAAAGTTTATCCCCTCTCTCCTCGTGTTTCCCTTCATTTGTGTGACACTCCCGGGCTCTTTCTGCTCCTTTGCTCCCTCCACCCCACTGAAGGGGTGAGAGAGGAGAGACTTACGTGCTCTATAATTGAAGAATAATGGCTTTAACTTTCTCAGCTCAGAATTGCCCTTTTTTTCTTTTGGGAGTGAGCTAGCCACAGAAAGCATAATTTCTCCATTCTTTTCCAGACACAGAACACCCCGTGCATGCCCTCATGTTGGGATGCTGCCTCAGTTCAGTGTTGCCATTACCGTGCGGATAAATCTGTCATTTCTTCAGGTTCAGTACTCAGGATCATGTTTTCTCTCACCTTAAGTGGCATCTTCCAGTTAAGGTTTATTTGGGAATAAAGGGGCTCTGGTGGCTTCCCTCTGTCACTCGTTCATCTTATGTCTCGGTTAGTTCGGAACTCAGGAAAAGAAGGTGCTACTGAGTAGCCCCTGAACAACCCGACCACCGTGAGACAGAATACACGACATCAGGGTTCCGTGGATTGGGTGTCTCTTCTCTGGGTCTCAGTGCGTTCCTCACACTGTCTCCTCTGCATGTGCCAACAAGATCTCTGCTGTCATCAGCCCCAGTTTACAGATGAGAAAGCTCAGGCCTGATCAAGTTAGGCAGGAAGAAAGCACATTTCGGTCCATGTCTGCTTGAGCGCCAAGTCAAACTCTCCGTTGTTACACAGGGAGGAGACAGGTTTCGAGTGATGGACGATCCTGGCCATCAGGGAAGGGAATGACTCTCAGGGGTATTGAGGAGGTGACAGCTGCACTGGCCATTAGGTGGCCAGAGTGGCTAATGGAGGAAGAGACAGGGGTGTGGACTTTCCAAGGATATGAGCAAGTAGCAGTATTCTCTCCCAAGAGTGACGGCAGTAGGAATGCTGTCATTACTGTCATTGTCACCTTCTTCATTTTCATTGGGAAGCCACCATGTATTGACCTTTTACTCCATACCAGACTGCTCCAAGCACTTTACCTGTTATCCGGTATAATTTGTAAACATTTATTTATTTATTTTGAGGGGGGAGGGGCAGAGTGAGAGGGGGAGAGAGAATTCCAAGCAGGCTCTGTGCTGTCAGAGCAGAGCCCAATGGGGGGCTTGATCCCACGAACCGTGAGATCATGACCTGCGCCGAGATCAAGAGTCGGACGCTCAGCTGCCTGAGCCACCCAGGTGCCCCCTGTATGGTTTTGAATGACTTTGCTGACATAGGATTGTCATTCAATAAACCGCACACATTTAAAGTGTACAATTTGACAAGTTTTGACATATGAATACAGCCATGAAATCATCACCACAGTCAAGATAATGAACATATCCATTATCCCAAAAGGTTTCTGTAGGTCCCGTTCTAAACTTTCCCTCATTCCTTTTTTCCCTAGCCTCCAGTTCTATCCCCAAGCAACCCACCGATGTGCTTTCTGTCACTGAATTTGCGTTTTCCATAATGTTACGGAAATAAAATCACACAGTATGTAGTTTTGTTTTGTTTTGTCATTTGACTTCGTTCACTTATATTATATTGAGATTCATCCACACTGTGATGTATATCAACATTTTATTCCTTTTTGTTGCTGAGTAGTATTCCATTATGTGAATAGAACACAATTTGTTTATCCCTTCACATGTTGGTGGGTTTTTGGATTGTCTCCAGAACATCTGTGTACAAGTCTGTGTGCACAGTTACTTTCATTTCATAGCCCATGTTTAATCCTCACAACAAATGAATAGCATAGTACTGTTACAGTTCCTATTTTGCAGATGGGGCAGCTGAGGTCCACCAAGGTCCTGTGGTCAATGACCTTGCCCAAGGCCAGGGGCTAATTGGTAGCAGGGCTAGCATTTGAGGCCAGATTTGTCTGACAACCCCATGCTCAAAGTCCCCATGCAATACTGTACCCCCATGCTGAGAGAAATGCCTTCACTTGGAAAAATGAAGACGTTTAATTTTTGGCTATAAGAATGTATTTCTCAGCCTATCTCTGCTCCCTGTCATGGTTATCCAGATCAGCCGCTCCATCCAGACTCTCAGAGGGCAAGATGAACATTCCTACTGAGTTTTTTAGTTTACCTATCAACAAGAGATAAGAAAATCCTACCAGAGGCCAGGACCTTTTCTTGTCAAGAGTATGAGATTGTATCTTCATTTATGGAGTAACTTTTGGACCCTGAAAATGAGAGTGAAAAAAGAACAGAAGAAACAAAGAGAGTGCACACATCTTTGTGCATGTTCACAGTCTAAGAGCTGGGAATTTTGTGGGTGAAATTAATCCATCAAAAGAGATCAGCTACAGAATTATGGGTAAAAGTCTTCAGAGGTTGAATTGTTGTTGCTCCCCTGGGCTCCCAAGCAAGCATTTTGAGGAAGCCCTGCCCACATTTCCCGTGTGCAACTGCTCTGAACCTTTTTCCTGTGCTCTCCCCTCATTCCGATTCTCCAGCTGATTGATTCACTTATGTGTTCAGCAGCTATTTTGTGCAAGGTGGCAGTATGAGAGAAGAGGTTCCACATGGTGCCTGCAGCAAGGAACTTACAGGCTGTGGGGGAGGAGCGACAGGAAGCAGGTGCTTTGGAGGGCAGGGTGACAGCTGCTGCTGATAGAAGGGTACCCGAAGGGCACTGTGGAAATGCGGAGCAGAGACAAACTGAGAGAACCAGAGGAGGCTTCCTAGAGGAGGTGGCATTTAATTGTTTAATATTTTTCTTTTGTTCATATTTTTCAAAACGCACATGCCTATTATTATAAGTGATATAGCCAGTGGGCTGGTAAATATTTGACAAGCAGTTGTCTGGGAAAAAAATATGTACATATGTACATATATACATACACTTAACCCTACGTGTTATGATATAAAGACCATGTAATATACAGTTTACAAATAACAATATAATATACAATATTCTATAAATTCCATGTGTATGGCCAATTGACTTTTCACAGAATGCTTTCACTGATGTTTTGCCAAACTCTTGTATCCTTAGCCAACCTATGGGTATAGTTAATGAGGTGCACTTCTGACGTGAACACTGGTTAATATTTTCATTTAGGTTAACAGAGAAATAAGGCAATGTTATAATTTTACTTAAGGCAAGAATTAAACAATGAAAACATGTCAGAACTTCACTCCTTCATCAGTGATGTTAGGCATATGATGTTAAATTAGACAATAATTTTTGATAACTTGAAGAACATTTTCTCAATGTTTTGTGCTGTTCACAGTGACAGACACACCCACTCTTAAGTTTAATCTGCATTATTAACATTTTCTCTGTCATTTTTAAAAATCTGGGTAATTATCAAAACCCTAAATCAAGACTTTTCTCATATTATTTGCCAATTTCTGTGCTGTAAATAAATACTCCTACAGTGGCTGATTTCAGACTACCAGTGTGATGTCACTGGACATGGTGACATCAGAGGCAAATAGGTTCAGGAGTGTAGATAATGGTAAAAATAATAAAATAACTAAGGAGTGATGAATATTGTCTGTGATCTAAAATATAATTTATTTCATTGTAAGTTTATTTTAATTTTTAATAATGGCTAGGTTTAATGACTCTCTTGCAAAATTCCTGAGTATTTAACAATTCAGTGGGGGCACACTACCAGGTACAGCCATAAAGGGTAATCATCTGCCCCCCACCAACCCAATCCTCCCTTCCCTTTGTCCTCCCGTCCTGTTCCACTGGAGGTGTGTGTGTTGGGTTTCCACACCCTTCTCTTTACACCAACAAAAACAAATGTAAGCACATTAACAACAAAAACATCTGAACACACTACACATATACATGGGGCTTGTTTAAAAATGTTCTGTTCAGGGGCACCTGGGTGGCTCAGTTGGCTAAGCATCTGACTTGATTTTGGCTCAGGTCATGTGATCTCTCAGTTCATGGGTTTGCTGACAGCAAAGAGCCTGCTTGGGATTCTCTCTCCCTCTGGCTCCGTCCCTCCCCCACTCATGCTTGCTCTCTGTCTCTCTCAAAATAAATAAGTAAACATTAAAAAATGTTGTGTCTGTTAAACATGGTGTTAGAATATGCATGCTACCTTGATCGTGCAGCCTATAATAGTTGTAATCTCAACAGTTGTTCTAAATACTATTCTTCATTTATATGGCTGCATAGCATAATACGATATTTCATGGTGTGAAGGTACTGTAATGTAATATATATCTCCTACTGATGGGCATTAGTATTTTCAGTACTTTCTTCTTCTTTGAAGAATGCTATAATGAATAAATGTCCTTGAACATCTATCTTTAGATACTGAAGATTTTATTTTTATAGGACAGAATCATAAGAATGGGGTTTCTGGGTTGAAGGGTATGTGTATTTTTAATTTTAATAGATATATCCAGATGGTTTCCAGAAACACTTCAAATTTCTACTGGCAATAAGTGAGAGAACTTTTCTATCATCTCCACCAGCAGTAAGTCTTTACCTCTTTCTAATTTTTGCCTGGGACATGACTGTAAAGTAATAAGTTACTATAATTTGCATTTCTCTATCAGTGAGCTTGAATATCTTTTCATATGTTTATTGGCAATTTGGGTTTGCTCTTCAGTGAATTGCCTATTCACACCCTTTGTTAATTTTTCCTGTGGGATTGTTTCTGTTTGGCACTTTGTAAAAGCTCTTTGTATAGCGTGGGTATTAACCTTTGCGTCATCTGTACTGAAAATGTTTTTTCAGGTCTTTGACTCTCTGTTAACTTGTAAACTGTTACCTTTAATTTTGTTTAGATAGTCTATGGTTTATAGTTATAATACATGCTTTGTAGTTAATGTTTCTGTAGAATAAACACATACCCTGTGTATTTCCTTTAAAACATCAGGTTCCTCTTTTGGATATGAAGTAGAAGAGCTTCTAGACTATCAATATACATGTTCTCACAATGTTTTTGATGTAACACTTTGTTTTATTTTTATTACATTTTTTAAAATATTTGTTCATTTTTGAGACAGAGAGAGACAGAGTGCAAACAGGGGTAGGGCGGAGAGAGAAGGGGACACAGAATCCAAAGCAGGCTCCACTCTCTGAGCTGTCAGCACAGAGCCCAAAGTGGGGCTCAAACTCACGAACCGCGAGATCATGACTTGAGCTGAAGTTGGATGCTTAACCTATTGAACCACCCAGGCGCCCCTTGTATAACATTTTAAATCTACACCTTTCTTTAATCCATGTAAATTTGTTTTATATATGGCATCAGGTAATAGTCCAACTCTACATTCTTTTAATTCAATAGCCAGTTGTACATGTCCATTTATAGATAAACGATCCTTTTCTCATTGGATGGAGATGCCTCTTTTGCTATATTTAAAAATCTTATATTTATGGGGATCTATTTCTAGATCCTCTCTTCTTTCCTCTTGATTAATTTTTCTATTCTTATGCCAATTTTATGTTGATTTCTTTAGAGTGGCTTTGTAGTGTATTTTGGTGTCTGGTAAAGCATATCTCCCCCATTGTTAGTCTTCGTGTGTGTATGTATATAAATTTTAGTATTCTTGAGCATTTTTTCACTTATATGAACTGAATATTATTTTACCTTCAAGGAAAAGGAAAGAAAAATGCTACTCATGTTTTAATAGGAGTATCATTAAATTTTATATATTTATATGTATAACTTTGACACTTTTATGGTAGTAGAGCTCCCTAATGAAGAACCTAGTTTCTCTTTCCATTTGTTCAAAATCTGTTTTATGTCATCTAATAAGATTTTACAGTTTAATTCATATAGGTCCTATGGCTTTCTTGTTAAGCTTTTTTTTTTCACTGTTGTTATTTTTTTTTTTTTTTTTTTTTTTTTACTGTTTCCAACTTTAGGTACTTATTTCTAGCATATAAAGAATGTATTATCCCCTTAATTCTTATTATATCTTTGAAACTTATTAAGTACTCTTATTAATTATATAATTAAAAATTAGCTTATGTAGGCAGTCTAGACATGCAATCAAACTATCAGCCAAAAAAAAAAGGACAGTTTTATGCCTTCTTCTCTGGTTTTAGCTTCATTATTTAATATTCTTACCTTATTGCATTGGCTAGACCCATTGAGATCATGCTGACCAATTTATTAGTGGTGGTTCGCATTTCTGTCCAGTTTCAGATTTTTATGGGAATTTTTTCTTTTAAAATTTGTCATTAGTTTCTGTTAAAAAGTATTCATCATAGTTAAGTGTTTCCTTTTTATTTCTATTTTACCTAGAGTTTCTGTTAGAAATGGCTGCAAAAGTTTATCTAATGCTTTTTCAGCCTGTGTAAATATGATCATAGAGTTTTCCCCTTTTATTGTTAATACAATGCATTGTGGGAATAAATTCTTTTACACTATGAATTGAGTCTCTAAGGATGAAGAGGAGTCTCCTTGGAAAGAAGGAAAAGAGCATATCAGACAAAGTGGGGGTGGAACTATTAACTAAGGGAAAGCAAGGAAGTTAGGGTTAACGCTAGACCTAAAACAAGGCTCCCCAGGATCTGAGAGGCAGGCAGCCTGCCCCGCCAAGTGAGCACGCCCCCCCAGGATCTGGGAGGCAGGCAGCCTGCCCCACCAGGTGAGCACGTGAGGATGTAAGGATGCTCAGGCTGTAAGGCTGCAAGTTCCCAGGACCCAAGGTGGCCATTGCATATGCCAGGGTGGTGGTCATTGCGAGTACTTTCTGCTGGATGCAGAGCAGGATGCCACAACAGGTCCAGAACTGGATAAGAGGTCATTAATGGATCAGTTATGGAGAAGCAGGAAATGCTCTAATGCCAGGTTCGAATGAAACATTCTTGCCAGAAAAACACAAGCCCATGGGTGCAGAAAGCGGACGGTTCTTTGGCCACTAAGGACAGAAAAACATGCCTAGTTTTAGTGTCAAGGAGATGGGTTAGATGTCAAAGATGTAATCAGGTAAAAGACGGAAGTTGTTTCTTATAGGGGAAACTTTTATTTAAAAAAAAATTTTTTTTTAACGTTTATTTATTTTTGAGACAGAGAGAGACAGAGCATGAATAGGGGAGGGGCAGAGAGAGAGGGAGACACAGAATCCGAAACAGGCTCCAGGCTCTGAGCTGTCAGCACAGAGCCCGACGCGGGGCTCGAACTCATGGACTGTGAGATCATGACCTGAGCCGAAGTCACACGCTTAACCGCCTGAGCCACCCAGGCGCCCCAAGGGTAACCTTTTAAACCAGGCAGCCTTTGTGGGCAGACATTGCCTTTTAACTATTTTCAGTGCTCAGCAGAGAACATCCTGCAGAGAAGGTGTTGAATAAATGCTTGATGAAGGTGATGAACGCGGCTTGGATCACAGGGAGAAGGAGAGGAACCAGAGAGTGAAGACTCCTGATCCCAAAAGATTAGAATCTGAAGAAACTTTGGAAATTTATTTCTTCATTCATTTATTTAATATTTCATATTTATTTGGCCCCTAGTCTGTGCCAGCATCTAGGCCCTGGGAATACAATGCCAAACAGGGTGGGTGAGGTTCCTGCCTTCATGAATCTTTTTATTTGAGAACGAGGTGATTACTAAAATAAACATATTAGACAGTTACAGGCTGCAAGAAGTGCTCTAAAGCAGTGCTTCTCAAATTTTTATGTCCATATGGTGACCTGGGGAACCCTGTTAAAATGCAAATTCTGATTCAGCAGGTTGGGGTGAAGTTAAGATTTTGCATTTCTAACAAGTTCCTGGGTGATGACACTGCTCCTAATCTGGGGGGACCACACTTTGAGGACTGGTAAGAGTAGGCGGGTACAGATAGAGAGTGACGAGTGAGGGGGGGTGTTTTAGACATATGGTGGTCAGCAGTGGTCTCTCTGCAGAGATGCTTTGGAGCAGAGTTCTGAAGGAGCCTTTGGACACTCAGGCTGGGCCAGAAATCCTACCACAAACTCCCACAGTGGTAGAGGTGAGTGGTGGGGCCCACTGTCGTCCTGGGCAGAGGGCCTGAGGACGGAGAAGATCATGAGTGCTTGAGGATAGTGATGTCGAGGGGAGACGGGCTTGTTTTGGAAGTGATATGCTCATGTGCTCTGGGCCAGTGGGAGACTGGGCCAGTGGAGGTGCTTGGAAGTCAAGCTGGGGGTAGTGTTCACCAGACAGACAAGCACAAGGAATGCAAAGCTGTATCTCAGTCAGACTCAGAGGTAGAGGGATTCGATAAGAGTGAAATTCTCATTATACTTAAAAATATTACACACACGCACGATTGTATCCACACCATGCAATACAGTAGTGAGTGAAACCAGACATTGTCCTCTCATGGCACTAGTGGGTTAGCAGTTAATGAGAAACTATTACTGTGATGTGGGTATGGCAAGGAGGAGGTAGCAGCTGGAAGAAGACTCCACTTCGGGAGGGGAACAGCCTCCAAGAGAGGGGAGCGCTGGAGGTGTCATCTGAAAACAGAGCCTGAGGTTGCCAGATCATGCAGATGGGAAGGAGTGTCCAGGCAGAAGTCCCTCAAAGAAGCAGAGACTCAGGGAGCCCTGAGGATGGGGTGGGCACCGTTCAAGATGATGCTGGTGGGGTTGGCAGGGACCAGTCCATGCAGAGCCCCAGCGGCCCCTCAAAGGCTCTACTTATAACGCTGGTGTTAGGGGTGCTTGGCTGGCTAATTTGCAGAGCATGTGACTCTTGATCTTGGCGTCATGAGTTTGAGCCCCACATTGGTTATAGAGTTTATATAAAAACATAACATAACATAACATAACATAACATAACATAACATAACATAACATGTAATGCTGGTGTTGGTAGTGGGGCAGGTGTCCACTTACTGGCTGTCTCTGTTGTCCCTAGCTCTTAATGTCTACAACTGGCTGCCCTTTGGGAAATATGGCCCAACTCATTGGACATGCCAATCCTGGCAGCCTGGTTAGAGTGGGAACCCTGTAGGAAGCAGATTTGGCTCTGGGCGTTGATTGCTTGGGTGATGTGGAAATGATTTTCTTGGGAGGGGCTGGGGGCAGAGTCATCCACCATTAGCTGTAACCGAGGTGCACACATCTGCCTGCATCATTGTTGCTGTAGTTTGAAGGGCTGGCTGCAGGATAGGGGTGAGCCAGCCCCGCTGTGACTTCTCTACTTCTAATGCAAATAGAGCCAAATTTACTGCTGTCTTTACACAATCTCATTTTGAATGCCACAATAAGGAAGACTTTGCTATGCTCACTTTACACAGAGCTGAAATTTGCTCAATAATAAGGGCATTCAACTTTCATTAAGTATGTATCATGCAGCAGGTGCAATGCAGTAAACTTTTCATCAGGAATTAGCTCCTTTCGTCTTCCGAGCAATGCCATGAAATAGGAAAAGGGGAAGACAAAGGGAGAGTCAAAATAAACACGTGTTTGGCTTCAGTCAACAACAAAAATTTCATTCAACATATATATATGAGGCGCCCCTGCCATGTGCCCGGTGAAGCTGACAGCACTGGGGAGATATCGGACAAAAAGCCCTGTTGTCACTGGGCTTGCATTCTAGTTAGGAGAAAGAGGTTATAGATCAAAGAAAGAAGCAAAACAGAAGCCATTTCAGATGGTGGTAAGTGCTAACAAAGGCAAAACAGGGAGAGGGAGAGTTAGGTAGGAGGGTTTGCAGTTGGCACAGACAGAGAAAGCCTCTGTGAGACTGAGGCCACTGAGCCAAAGTTGACAGTGGGTGGTGGTGAGCAAAGGCCTGAAGTGAGACCCCCACCTTGTGTCCAAGAGTGTGGCTGGGTAGAGCAAGGGAGGGAGATAGGGTTGAAGTTAGAGGGGTGGGGTCGTCCTTGGAAGCCTTGGGGAGGGCAAGCTTTGGCTTTTACTCAGAGCAAGGTGAAAGGCACTGAGGGTTGTGAGCAGAGGGGAGAGGATACTGGCATCATTTTAAAGGCATGCTGTGGCTGCTCTATAGGATGAACATCTTAAGGGCACAGGGTTGAGAATAGACATTATGGGCAACACCTAACTTCCACTTTCCTCCACCCTCTAATGTGCTCACGCTCCATCTGTCAAGATTCTCTGGAGCTCGCGAGAGAGCAAGTTCCGAAATAAAAACAGGTACCAGACCAGGATTGGTGGGGGCTCTTCCCCTCCCAGCATAGGCTCCCTTCAGGCTCCCGGTGTATACACACCTGGGGCGTGTTGATAATGCTCTTGATTATCTTTGTTCTCCCAGCCTCCTTTGAGTCTGTAGAGTTTTCTATTTGCATACTTTCCCTGAGCTTTTTATGATTATCTTCCCATCTTTACAGTTTGTGCCATTATTTAAATGAGCGTGAGGTAGATGCAGAAATGCCAGCTGGATGAGCGTGCTCTATCAGTGGGGTGAGGAAGGTCGTGTGTGGAGCCACGGGCCTGCCATTCTGTGGTACTTGTGTCCCTACACAGGTCCCGGCTGCCCCCTGGGCAAGCCCTGCGGCCTTGTGACTTCCAACTCATGGATGCATGGGAACCTTAAGGGGAACAGAGAACCAATGGGCACAATGTCCACATGACCTCCGGTTGGGAATTAATTTGTGGATGTACTGATTTTTTTTTTCCATTGGCTTAAAAAAGACTCCATGAAATAGCTGTGTTTCATTCTCCTCTCTGCCTTCCAAATTTGGCCTCTCAGAGTTGTTTTGTTTGCTTTGTTTTAAATGCACATAGATGATGTATTCATCAAATGCCTGGCATTGTACCAGGTACTTTGTCACTGTGTCCAGTCCTCACAACAACTCTAGAGATAGGAATTATTGTCTCTACATATCAGAAAAAAGAAACTCAGATGCAGGGAAGTGAAGAAAACCCCATTGCCAAAATTTACAAAACAACTAAGTGCAGGAGGTAGGGTTCAAACTGTGGTCTGGCCTCTTCCCAAGTCTGTGGCCTGTTCTCTGTCTCCTCCTTTGGCAGGGGAGGGGGAGGCAAGGTTGGTCATGTACCGGAGGGAGCCAAGGCTGTACCCTGATTTTCCCAACTTGTGTTGGGGGGGAGGTGGCGGCCTTCTGAAGTTTCTGCAGGCAGGCAGGGACAGTGTTCTGCTAAATGAAAGAATCAGGATCACCAAGATCTCAGCGGACTAGAAAGAGAAGTTGAATCTAGCACAGTGATATTTAAATTTAGTAAATGTAAGATCTGGCCCTGGGGTGCGATAAAATGTCAGGTGCAATCCTTGCCTCAGGAGGCCCATATTCATGTGGGCAGAAAGAAGCAAAATTAAGTCAACAAGAATAAGTAGTAATCTATTGATGCATTCTGGGAAGGGGACATGCCTGTCTGGTGGTGAGATGATGTCAGACAGAGGAGGATCATTTAGCTCATCCTGGACTTTTGTTAATTGTGAAGGTCAGTGCATGGTAGTGGCTTCCAAAGCCAGGGCTTCAAAAGAAGGGAGAGAGGGCAGAAGTTTGCCTAATAGTTTAAGAAGGAGTTATTCATTCTTTCATTTAACGCATATTTATTGTGCACTAAATGGCAGGTACTGTTCTAAGCACTAGTGATAGATTGTCCCCCTGGAGTTTATATTTTAATGTAAAATAGAGACAATACACAAACACTCAAAGTAAATTTACATGTGATTTTGGGAGATACGTACTAGGAAGGAATATTAAATAAGACTAGGGGATAGAAGGTGATGGGGGCTCACTCTGTGGGCACATAATACTTGAGCAGACACCTGAATGAAGAGATGAACAAGTGTGAGAATATATGGAGAATAATATCTTGGCAGCAAGTGCAAAGGCCCTGGGGCATAAAGTGAGTTAGGGGTATTCTAGGTCTAACACAAAGACTTTGTCACCGAAGTGAAGTGAACAAGACAAAGTTGGGGGATGAGTCTGGGGAGCAGGCACGGTGGATCCTGTGGGGCCAGTGGGCATGGGAGGAAGTTTGGATTTTATCGGAATCGAGAGGGGGAGACATTGGAAGACTATTGAGCAGGACAGTGCCGTGGTCTAATTGGAGCTTGCGCTTTTGCTGAGTGGCATGCGTTCTAGGGACGAGGAGACCAATTGTCAGGAGGTAGTGGAGAGAGGGGCTTGGACTACAGGGTGAACTGACACTAGCACTCCTAAACTCCCACCCTGTGTCTCACGTGCCCAGGCTTCAATGGGGACACAAGCTGCTGTATTGGGACCCTTAGGGCTCTGGGGCTGAATGTCCTTTCAAGAACAACTTTCTTGGCCAAGAGGGATTTCAGGCTCTTGGCTGTAGTGACATGTTGGTGTCAGCTCGCGTCGTGCTGATTATTTATAGCATCACTCACCTCACACATAGTTTCAGAATTAGACCCAGTCAAAACAGGTTTGTTTTTTGTCCCCTGAAGTTCAAGTGTGCATGCTTTCTGCTAAGTTGCCATTGGTTTTGCTTCCCCTGCCAACCTGCCGCTATCACAGGGCTCCCCGACCCCCAAGCTCAGAATGAGGACACCTCGAGTGTGTGCAACAGTCCCTGAAGAGTATCCTGCACGAGACTCCACATTCGTAGTGCCACGCTGCTCTGCTGCGAGCTTGGCCTCCTTGTCACACCCTTGCCTCACAATGAGATCCTGTTTTCTTTGCTGGAAAATAGAGCTCTGCCCTGGAGCCTGCTGATGTCCCAGGGTAAGGGGCAAGGACTTCCCGTTTCTGCACAGCAACCCCCCCCCCCCCCCAAGTTCCTGCTGATCCAGCCAGTGTTCTCCATGCAGAGGTGAGGGATGGCCCTTCCCTCCAACCCTCTGCCTCATCCTTTTCTTTCTGTCTTGTGCAGGAGCACAGCCGATTGCTGAGTCCAAGGAGGAGGTGGGCACCATGCCGTGCCTTTCTCAGTCCCCTGACTCTCCAACAGGTGCATCCATCCTTCATTCAGGAGGCTAACAGCCCTTCCTGCACGTCAGTTCATAACAAGTGATGCCTGGGGACTAACTGGAATGCCCAGCCTCTGTGTGTTATTTTCACTTAGTTTTACCCGAAACCTCCCAGCTCAGTATCTCTCTTTGGAGCCATTCATTTGGAGTTAAACTCAGACCATTCAGTATTATTGATTATGTTTTTATAAGTCCCTAACTAGACTACAAACACCTAGAAGGTAGGATCTGTGTCTTATCCATCTTTGTATCCCCCAGAGAGCTCAGCACGGTGACTTATTTATGGTGGGTGTTCGGTAAGTATATGCTGATTGACTGGCTGTTATGCCAGCCCCGGTAGCTGAAGGGCTTCAGTGAGGGTCTGTGCAGGGACTGAGTATTTGTCTCTCTGCCTATTCAGTTGTAACAATAGATCAAGGCAACACTTCAATTATCCTTCACTTTCATTCCCAAATTCTCTTCTGCGTTTGTTCTATTGAAAATGCCTGCTGACGGAGAGTGAGATGCTGCGAGAGGCGGAAGGCTTTCAGAGCCTTAGGAAAGCCGTGTAGCAGGAAGGACATATTTCAATGAAGCTATTTCCACCAAGGCTAATATTGTGCTTCAATATGTCAGGCTCTAGTGAGCTCATCAACAATGTTTGCCTTTAATTTTACCATGGGTATCCAGTCATATGTTACTTGTTGTGTTTCTGTGTAGCTCCATTTTATCAAAGGGATCTTAGGGCTTTCGTTGTCTTTGGAAAGTTGCTTTAAGATGGACGTTCATGTATATCCAGCCCATTTGATTATCTCCTTCATCACGTTCCCTCGGTCATCTGTTAAAGGATAAATTGTTCATATACTCATTAGAAATTAGAATTTTTGTGATTGATGGAGGAATGAAGTTGCATTTTGGGTTGCATTGTGGGGAACCGTCTGCCTGATTTCTCCCTGGGAGAACCCTTGGCTTTTCCCCCAAAGAGCACGTGGTCAAGGCCCAGGGAGCCTGTGGGGGCTGTAACTTGCAGGAGAGAACCTGCAGAGAGGATTGTATACAACATTGTAAAAGGCTTTCTCTGGAATGTGTTTAAGAATCACCTCGGGGATAGACTCTGGTGCCCCACCCACTCTTAATTAATTAAATAAAAATCTCTTTGTTGGGGCTTGCGATCTGGCATTGTTATAGTTTTGAAGGTGAGTCCAACGTGCACCCAGAAGAGAAAATCACTGACCTTGACCAGTGGTTCTCAACCAGGGACCATTTTTTCCCAACAGACATTTGGCAATGTCTGGAGGCATTTTTGATAGCTATTTTGATTGTTAGGGGTCTGCTCCTGGCATCCAGTGGGTTGAGGCCAAGAATGCTGCTAAACAGCTTATAATGCCTAGGCAGCCTCATCACAAAGAACAATCCGGTGCAAAATGTCAACAGTGCTGAGGTTGAAGACCCCTTCCCCAGAACATTAGAAAAGCAAATCCTTACACAGTTATTTGAATGTAGATATTTTTGTAATTACATTATCTCACATATATCTAATGCATTATGGTTCCCAAAGCAGTTTTTTAAAAGTGTTTATTTATTTTTGAGAGAGAGAGAGAGAGAGAGAGACAGACAGACAGACAGGCGCGCGCACACACACACACACACACACACACACACACAGAGGCTGTGAGTGGGGGAGGGGCAGTGAGAGAGAGACACACAGAATTTGAAGCAGGCTCCAAGATCTGAACTGTCAGCACAGAGCCCGCCACGGGGGCTCGAACCCACAAACTGTGAGATCATGACCTGAGCCGAAGTCGGATGCTTAACCGACTGAGTCACCCAGGCCCCCCTCCCAAAGCAGTTTTACACACTGAATTTTATCTTCACCAGGACCCTACAAGGGAAATGTTATGGCCATCTTGATTTTACAAATCAGGAGACCGAGGCTGGGGACAGCAGATGAGTTCCCCAAGACCACAAGATCTTCCAATTCCTCAGTTAAGTCTCTTTTCGCTAGTGGAAATGTCAAATGTGTGCACAGACATCTTCCTTGCCCCATGCCCTACTCAAGGCAAATATTGTAACTAGCCAGTCATTATTCCCACTGAACCCAAGTGCAGTCTCAGACTCAGAATCCTTCTCAACACAGCATTCCAAGAAGCCCCGAGTGATCTGGGTTGGCATGGAAGCTTGTTTGTCACATAGTCTCTCCAACCCAAACACCATGCCTCTCCCTGAATTAGACGGTCTTGTTGAATGAGACATGAAGGAGAGTACTTGAGAATAGGAGCATCCTTGAATGTCTGCAGGTGTTCAGACAATCTGTTTGGGAAGTTGCAATGTTAGCAACATGTACTCCTGCCTGAGCCTATGAAGAAGCGACAGTCTCCCTAACCCTTAGATTTCTTTGTAACTTTATTAGCCTGCTTGGCTCTCACCATATGCCACTAATTATTATACAAAGGAAGTGTGCACAGTTGTATTCTATTTGGTACAAACTAAATATTTTGTCTTCTTCTTGAGTTTGCTAGGATCTCCCTCTTAAGCCTGAAACATGAGCTAATTATGAGAACGTGTTGAATGATGATTCACGAAGCAGGCAGGACAGGAGTTGGTGTGCACTCAGTTTGCAGAGTGAGGAAGCTAGCCCCAGCAGCCCCTGCTTCGACTCCAGATATAACAAACTGCAGCATACACAATTAAATGCTCAAAGCGGATGGGAGAGCTGTGGTGTGAGGGATGCAAGCAGGGAGAGAAAAGCAGGCACGAGTAGAGACTAACTTCTCCATCTCCCAGGGAGGCAGTTGATGGAGAAGAGGCAGGCAGCTCAGTGCACCATGTGGCCCTATCGCTGGGAAACAGAAGTGCAAAGCAGGGCACTGAATGGCTGCTTATTAAGGTGTGTGCCACCAGCTTCAAAGAGTTGGATGAGTCTTTTCAGAATGACCCAGGTTCTGGGTCACCCACAGGTGTCTGTGGCTTCAGTCTCCAGCATCAAACATGGAGACCTCATCTTATAATTCAGGTGCGGAGATGGGTTGAACCTGACTGGTGTCATTTTGTGTCTTTGGCTCTTGCCACGGGGCTTCCTGGCACACAGGTCTGAAGGCACTCCAGTGTGAGGCTGTACAGATGTTGTGCCGCTGTCCGCTTCCATCACGGGAAGGGCAGGGAGTCAGGGCATTGTCTCCTGTTGCGTATGCTGCAGCCACGGTGCAGAGGCAGTGTTCAGGCGGCTCTCGGTAACAGAACAACACACAGCTTCCCCATCTTTCACCAGGAATGTGGCAACGGACTTCCCACGAATGGTACCTGCTGCTGCCCTAGAGTTCTGGTGCCCACCCTGGCTGCTCCTCGGAGCCATGTAGGGAGTGGACTCCACAGACGTTTCTGTCTTCTTCTGTGGGGCTGGAGTCTCCCAGGGTCAAGGACTTCCGTCTGTGGTGTTTACAGCTTCATCTGCAGAGTCTCCATCAGTGCCTGGCACTCCACATATGACCTATCAGCTACCACGTGTCAGACCTTGCCATGACTTTTCAAAGACATCCCCTACTGTCATGGTTGAGGAGCCCCTCTACCGTGCTGTTGTTCTTACTTTTATGGATGAGGAAATGGAGGCTGAGAGATAATCTGCAGAATGTTATACATCTAGTAACTTTCAGAGCTGAGACGTGTGTACCCAGTCAAACTCCCCGAAAATCATAATCTCTTTGGACTCTGGTGAGTGTGAATGAGCTCGTACCTTTCTCCATTACAGTAGACCCGTCATTTTAATTTTAGGAAGATGAATGATTAAGAAAATGCAAGAATCCCCATGATTTGGCATTCTTGAAAACAGCATTTCTGAAACTATGTTCTTGCACCAGGCAACATCTGGGTGGTTAAAAGGCATTCCATCAGATATCTTAAAAATACAGGATTTTAAGCAACAAAGAATTGGGGGATTACCATCTTTTGATACCTTCTTTGGTGGGATCACAATTTCGTATTAGCATAACAAAGGCTCTGAGCAATACTGCATCGAAGAAGTTTCTGTTTAAATTTAACCTTCTGGTTATTTTTTTTGAGTTTATTTATCTATTATTGAGAAAGAGATAAAGCAGGAGTGGTGAAGGGGCAGAGAGAGAGGAGAGAGAGAATCCCAGGCAGGCTCTGCACTGACAGTGAGGAGAACCATGGGGGGCTGGAGGCCACAAACTTTGGGGTCATGACCTGAGCCAAGGTCAGATGCTCAACTGACTGAGCCACCCAGGAACCCTGAAGGACTTTCTGTTTAATGCAGAATTTGCAAAATCTGTGCCTTCAGAACGTCTCCTTTTTTTCTCCAGTAGCACCAAGACCCTGGTGCCCCATTTATGACAATATTGTGATCTGGAGATGGTCTGGCATGTACTATGGTATCAGTCTAGTAAAAATAGAAAGCTCAACAAAATGCAGATCGACTCATGTTAGCAAGCAGATGTTCCAGTGGCAAATCTGACCTTGATTGATAAGTTGGAATTGATTCAACACCCTTAGAAACAAGACTAAAAAAACTGAGAGATTGAACTAATATAGAATTTTCACTGAAGACATGAAGAGTGTTGAGAATCTCAATTCATTTCAAGCTAACTAATATTAGCTTCTATTCCACAGAAAGAATCATTCATTCCACAGTGATTTTTTTGAGCCCTGTTAGATGCCAGGCTCTTTGAGCACTCAAAAGACAAGATTAAATGAGATAGGCATGATACTGATTATCACAGGGGCGACAGGTTAGGGTCTTTTCCCTCAGGTGGTTCTGGGGGATAGTGAGGAAACAGCTACTATTCTGTCCCTACTCATATTCAGTTCATGTGTCTATCTTTCCTTCAACCAGTCCTGCATTAATCTATCCATTCATTGATTCATTCAAGAAATCTTCACTGAGCACCTATGGCATACAGGCACTGTAGGTATAACAGTGAATGATACAGATAAAAATTTATTCCCTAGAGAAGCTCTCCCCTAGTGGAGCTTTTATTCTGATTATTCTAGGTTTATTTAAAGGAGTGCCATAACTTTCAGATCACCTTTTTAAACGGAAAGCCAGGACTCTGTAATTTGTTCAGAATCTTCAATCTCGTCTACTGATCTAAACCTTCCCCGTGTGTGACATCCCATTGTGTCCCTGGGCCCTACTGATTCCCTTTACATTATTTGCACTGTGTATTTGCACTGCATTTCTTGGCCTTTCAGGGTTAACCCCACCTTCCCACTCCTGGATGATTCATTTTTTCCCGTCCTGCAACCTTTACAGAGATGTTCTAGACACCAAGCTCCAGGGACTGTGCAGGGCTCCAATGATGGGCAGGACAGGGTCTTGGCTCTTGTATTAGTCAGAGTTTTCTATAGAAACAGAATCAAAAGGATACATATGTGCCTCCACAAAGAGATTTATTATAAAGGATTGGATTTCACAGTTGTGGAGGCGGAGAAGTCCCAGAGCCGGCCATTTGAAAGCAGGGGGTATAGTTCCAGTTGAAATCCAAAGGCCTGAGGCCCACAGGAGCCATTGTCTGAAGGCAGGGGAAGGTGGATGTTCTGGCTCAAGAGGAGAGAGCGAATTTGTCGTTCCTCTGACTTTTTGTTCTGTTTGGCCCGTCAGTAGATTGGATGGTGCCCCCTGCAGTGGTGAGGGCAGATCTTTTTTACTCAGTATGCTGATTCAAATGCCAATCTCTTCTGGAAACACCCCTACAGACATATCCAGAACTCATGTTTTACCACCGTCCCTTAGCCCAGTGGACACACAAATTTAACCATCCCAGTTCTCAAGGACCACAGAGTGTTGAGGGAGAGACACACGTATGATACAGGGAACTGGGTGATGAAAATCAGCACAGGGAGCAAGCACAGCAGCAGTCTGGGCTTCCCAGAGGTGGTCACACCTTCTCTGAACTTGAAGGACGGGTTGGCTGTGGTATGAAAGGACAGGAGGGCAGCTTGAGAGGGAAGAGGATGACTTGCAGTTTGAAGGAGCTGAATGAGCCAACACTGAAGGAGAAGGTGGGAGTGGACAAGGAGGCAGGGGTGAGCGCAGGGCTCACCCCCTTTCGGTCTCTCAGTGTGTGTTGGCTGCTGCTTTCTCCCCAGCACTGAGCTCAACTCCAGGATGAAGCTGGTGACTAGAACGGCTGGGTTGCTCACAGTCAGATGAAGGGGGCAGGCAACAAGCAAGGGACAGATCTAAACCTTGTGCTCCGAAACACAAGAACGTGATTTATGGCAGAGGAAAGCAGGCAGCTGGCACACTACAGGTGACCTTAGAGCTGAGATCTGAAGATTGAGAAGGAGCTGAGGAAGAGAGTGGTGGGGATTGGGGGAAGGTGGTCCAGGCACAGGGAACACTAGGTGTGAGGGCCCTGAGCGGCGATGGACCGAAGTGACTGTTTAAGGAGCTGGGAGAAGTGGGTTTGTGCTGAGAGTGTGGTGAGCAAAGAGGAGAGGGCAGGTTGGCCAGGTCGTGCTGGCCAACTGGTGCCTTCTGGTGCCTTCGTGAGGAGTCTGGACATGGTCATGAAGGAGAAGGAATGGTGCTAGAGGGATCCAATCATATGTGCATTTCAGAAGATAGTAATAACAGTTGTAGTAGCAGGGTAGGTGATATTAAAAGAATGACTGACAACTGCTTTGGGTGTGAAAATGGCAAGGTAGTTAAACAAATAGTCCTTGTCAGCTAGAGGTTCATAACCAAACTATTTTTGGGTGAAATTATACAGAGTTTGATTTAATATGGTCTAGAAAAATAAGTGAGGGAAGAGATAAAACAAGGTTGGCAAAATGATAATCGCTGAAGCTGGATAAAGGTGTATATGTGTTCATCAAACTATTCTCTCTACGTTTTGGGTGTTTGAAATTTTCCACAATAAAACCATTTTAAGATGTGTGCAAAAAATGCAGAAAGTGCTCAATAAATGGGGAATCAATAATAATAACAGTTGCTTTTTATTGAGCAACTACTGTATGGCAGTTTTTGAGTGAAATGCTTTATTATGTATATCAGCTCAAGGGTCTCCATGCTTTCTAAGTTGTATACCCCACAAACAAAGAATAATTTTAATCACATATCACCAACATAATTACATTTGATTAGTTACTTACACACTGCCAAATGGTGCTTTCTAAGTACCTTATAAAACATGCACAAAACAAGAAATTTTAAAAGGATGAAATTAACTTGGAATAAATACATTTAATGTCTTGCTAATTGTGGAGACTTTATACTATCATTAGTTAATATCTCCAGGCACAAGTTACACATAGAGAAAAAATTGTCATTAACGATAGTGTTGTAATTCCATATTCCAAACTATCTTATGATCATTTCATTTGGATGGGTTGGGTAGGGGACAGCATTTTGTCCCCTTGGATTATGTCCTCATCTTGTTTCTTGTGGGGTGGCCCATGAAGGATGCTAATGTAAGTGGAATAAAGGTGCACTCTGCCATTTTCTGGTTGCTCACTTATACTTATCTTGTTAGTATTTTTTTTTAAATAGATTCTTAGCAGGAATGTTTTTAAGTCCTTTGTCCCTTCTGTGAGTTTGTCCACTTAAAGGCTGGTTATTATAATCCCTAAATCCATTTACCCAAGTGCACATAAATTCCCATAAAGGCAATTTGCTAGAAGCAAATGAACGTATGTGGGGGTGTCACCAGCCATTCAGCCTTGTAGAAGAAAGAAAAGAGCTGACGTGTGTCACGTGTGCATGTCAAATGTCTGTGCGTACATTAAATATTAGCGGAGCTGAATTTCCTCTTTTGTTTTGAGGTGAATGAAGTAAGTGAGAAATCACCGGTGTGATCCTTTCTTCTCACACCCCGCCTTAGAGTGTGCACACTTCAGAGACCTCTGCATCTGTCAGGAGTTCCCACCATGACCCTATACGGCAGACTTTAGCATCCTCCGCTTTGCAGGGGATTAAGCTCAGCCCAGGCGGGATAGACGAGTTGCCTGAGGGACACAGCTGTTTGGAGGCAGAGCAGGATTAGAACGCAGGGACGCCGGACTCAGAGTTCCTCATTTCATAATAGAAGTGCTAGTTGCTAGTCCTTAGCACTGGCCATGGGCCAGGCACTGGTCCACTTAGGCACCGCGGTCCCGTGTCATCCAGGACAGAGGGTCAGCCAAGCAAAGAAACTTCCCAACACACAGGCTGGTCTGTCTGACTGTAGAGCTCCCCTGTTTGCATATGAATCCAAGTTCACTACCATGTGACCTGGGCAAATGACTTCCTCTCTCCAGGTCTCAGTTTCCTTATCTTTAAAATGGGCCAGTAGGAACACCCGCGTCATAGAGCTTTTGAAAGATCTGGATGACACAGTGGATGGAAACAGGAGTATTATCTATCATTATTATCGTTCTGTGGACTTGAGGTGATGACGTAGAATAGACTTCAGTGAAAGAGTCAGAGTTACTCTCAAATATCAATATATGTTGGAATGAATGAGTGAATGAATGAGTTGCCCCAGTGTTTCCTGCATGTCCTCAAACACATTCTGTGGCTGGATTCTGGTCTTTCGTGTCCCCCGTGGTGAAGCTGCCAGAGACCCTGTGCTGTCTTTCATGTGGTCATGGTGATTTCTGTTGCCTCGTCTGAATCTTGTCCAACCATGTCGGCAGAGGCTATAGCCCAACCTTTCTCCTCCTGCCACAGGGATTAAAAATTGGGCTCATCCATTCTTACTACTGAGTCAGGAAACCTGGAGAGAAAAAAGCCAGCATGGACATTGCTTCCAAATTTATGTGACGGGGACACAAATAATGTCTTGCATTCTGAGAGCAGAGACAGACCTGGAATTTCTGCAAAGGTTTTCCAACCCACAACATATTTTAACACCATTTTTGAGCTCTGCAGCAGAATGGCTATCTCTAGATGTTGGAGCATAGCTGTTAAAAAAAAAAAAAAAAAAGTTTGATCTACTCTTCAGATCCAAGTATGCTCCAGGTTAAAAAGGGAGAAAATTTTTAGGTGGCTCATTTGAAGGAAGGGTCATCTGTTCAGAGGTCACAGGATAACAGCAATGCCCACTGAAGTGGAACCTTGAGAAGGCTGTGGTTTACTGAACATTCACAATGTGCCTCACACTGTGCCGGCCGAGTGTTTTTATTATCTCATTGAAACCTTGTTAAGATTGTTACTGATATCACACAGAATCCCAAAAGGAAACAGATGATCAAATTAGGATTATTTGAAGAGGGTTTATTTGAAAGGGGGAGACTCTTTCCAAAGGTGCAGCGAGGTACAAAGGAACCCCAAGAACAAGTGTGGCCCCCTGGGGCCCTGGGGCCAGGATAAGCAGGGCTGCTACCACTCTTGGCCAAGAGATGAGCATAGGTAGCAGCTGCCAGGTCCTAGAAGGACCAAGCCTGCCTCGAGTGGGGCAGGGGTCTACTGGGGAGGGACACAGCCAACCTAAGGCAACCCCTTTGACTAGGGGACGGACAGCCTGACCTACTCTCCTCTCTTTTGATTCCTGCTAGGGGCTCCTATTGGCCAACTCCAAATAGAAGCCAGAGGGGCAGAGAACCTTTTGGTGTCATCTAGGGTTCCTCAACCTCTACACTAATGATATTCAGGATTGGATAAATCTTTGTTGAGGAATCCTCCTGTGCTCTGTATGATGTGTGACAGCATCCCTGGCTTCTACTCACTAAATGCCAGTAGGATCTTCCTTATCTGTGATACCAGAAATGTCTCTGTATTTCCATGTGTCCCTTGAGGTGGCACCAACTGATACCGTCCATGTTGGTTGGCCTCCCAGGCAGAGAGGAAGATGCAGATGTATAGAGAGTAGGTCTGGAGAAAATATCCAAGAGAGAACTTAACTTCAGTCTAATTTCACTGCCAAGGAAACTGAGTCTCAACCAAACTAATTAACTTCTTGAAACACACACAGATTGCAAGTGTAGAAACCAGTCTGCAAACCTAGATCTGTTTGATCCCAATGCCAGAACTTATAATCACAAGTTTTATTCCATATTCACAAATGGGAAGTGTCCCAGAGAAAGAAAATGGAGCTTTGGAAATGGAGCCCTTAGAAATTCTGGGGGGAGTTGGAATGCTAGCATTTTGGGGCACTTGCATTCTGGATCTGGAGTGCATGTTAGCTCATATTGCAGACCTCTCAACGAGAGGGGATCATTAGACGCATAAGGACTTTGGGCATTTTGGAAGCAGCCTTTTAATTATCATGGGGCGCCTGGGTGGCTCCATTGGTTAAATGTTCAACTCTTGGTTTCAGCTCAGGTCATGATCTTACAGTTAGTGAGTTCAAGCCCCACATTGGGCTCTGTGCTGACATTGTGGAATCTGCTTGGGGTTCTTTCTCTCCTTCTGTGCCTGCCCCCCCCCCCCCCCAAAGAAATAAACAAACTTTAAAAACTAATGCAAGTATTACTTTCTGTAAAGGAGGAGCAAGAAAGAAGGAGCCTGGGTGGGTCATATCTCTATCCACTGTCAGTTGAGGTCATCCCGTGTCACGTTCCAGCCCTGTGGGGCAGACCGCTAGGGGCTGCCCAGCCGTGTCACTTTGTAAAAACCATCTGAACCATTTTTAAGTGTATAGTTCAGTAGCATTAAGTGTATTTCAAGAGGTGGAATCTACCCAAATGTCCATCAATGAATTAATGGATAAACACAAGGCAGTATGCACACACAGTGGAATATTACTCAGCCTTAAAAAAGAAAGAAATTCTGTCACATGATGCAACATGGACGGACCTTGGGGACATGACTGAGGGAAATAAGCCAGTCACAAAAACACAAATGACTGTATGGTTCCAGCCACATCAGACTGGGTTGACATGATGAACACTACCACCAGGGCTAGCCCATTAAAGCTCTTCATGCATTATCGTCCATTCTCTCTCTCCCTCAGCTGCTGGTCAAATGTAGCAGATCCAGAGAACGGTGCTCAGGATCCAGAACCGCTAGATGGAAGAAGTCTGGTTCCTGAGTCAGTGTGTGCAAGGTTGCCTCTCAGACATCCAAGTACGTTTTAACTGAATGGGGAAAAAAAGCTTATAGTGCATTGATCCCCCCCTACTCTCCCTCCCCAGTGTCCCTAGAGTTCTCAAGCATTTTGTGATTCCTCACAGCTTGGTCAGTGAACGTTTCTGAGGAAAACCCAACCAGGAAACAATATCTGTCTATGCAGTTTCATTTCCTTAAAGGAGGTTCATGAAATTCGTAAGTGACATGTACATTATCAAAAGAGTTCGTTCTAAAAAATTCGCCTGTGATCTAATAAGTGATTTTAGCAAATGGAATATTAACCAAAACACAAGTATTTGTGGTTGTTTGTAACCCGACAACAAAGTCCCTCAGACATTAAAGAGTATATCAACATCTGATAGTAAAACTCTTAATCCATTTTCTAGAAACAGCTCAAATGTTAGGGTTTCGTAGAATCCTCTAGGGTGAATTAGCTGTTTATTCCTCTCTGCTCTCACAGCACTTGAGTCATATTTTTGTAATAGCACAGACCATGTTGTACTGTAATTGATTTGTTTACATAATATGTGTCTCCAGGATTATATTCATAGTTCCTCAAAGGCAAAGACTAAACCTCATTTGCCTTTGTCATCCCCACACCCTGATCTGGCCCTGCCACATCCTTGACTGGAATATTTGGTTGTTGAAAAAATGAATGAAAATGAATAAAGGGACATCTTTCTTGTCCAGTAGATTATATCATGTGTCCTTAAGGACTGAGGCTATTTTATTTATCATTAAAAACACTCCAGCACTGTGCACAGATCCTAGTACACAGTTGGGGATTGTTGCTAAAAGCTAAGCAAGTAAGTGAATGAATGAATGAATGAATGGGTGAATAAATAATGAGGGAAGCATATGGCCAACCACAGGCTATTTTTGAGTGATTGTCAAATCCAGTTTTTCCTTCAGTGTGTTGGTAGCTTATCACTTAGTTTTGTTGTTTATGATGTTTTGTTAATCAAAGAACAATGCCCTTTTAGGCATTAACTTACATCACATTAATTTGGGCTGATAGTTTTAGCTTCTCCACCTAATTTTAAGTCTTGACTTGGTCATTCATCATGTTGGATGTTTTCCCTAGCTTTGTACCACTTATAAATGTAGTCAACCTATTCTCATATCGCTGACTCTTTGCCAGTTAGGTTCATGGCACACTTAGGGGGATAGTCATTCAACTATCTAGACTGGGGACTAGCAAACTATTGCCCATGGGCCAAATTCAGCTATTTTTGTGAATAAAGTTTTATTGGAACACAGCCACACTTATTACGTATTGTCTATGGCTGCTTTCACACAACAACGGCAAAATTGGGTAGTTTGACAAACACTATATGGCAGCAAAGTTTAAAATATTTATTGCCTAGCTGTTTATAGGAAAGGTTTGCTGATCTTTGGTCCAGGTGATTAAATCCAACAAGTGAACCCACATTTCATATCTTAGGGGTAAAGTCTAAAGGGGGCCCTTGTCTTGTGCCCTGCTGAAATCAAGATACTTTGTGCTTTGCTATAGTTTTCCTGTGATGTCACAGTCACATTATCAAGGAAGGAAATGCAGTAATGTGGTACATACACATCCTGGTGAACCAACATAATTCCTAGTGATCACCTCATTAGGAGTACAGTGCTCACCGAACAGACACCTACTCACTGTTTTTGGAATTCTATCTCTGTGGTAATGAGTTTGGGGCTACTTATCCTGTGCTAGAAGAGACTTGAAATACGTAGGGAGTGAATCTCTTTGCCTCTTTGCCTCTCCTTTGTGGCCATTCCCACAAAGGAAACCTCTGAGATGCTACATCAAGCTAACAATTGGCTTTATCTCTATGCATCACATTTTCCTCATCTGCAAGACATTATTTTTCAGAGTTAATAAGATGATCAAAGGAGAAAGTGGATGGATATGAACAACACTATAATTGCCTTCATCTATTGAGTACTTTTTTGCCAGGCACTGTGCTGAGTGTTTTTATATGCATCATCCCCTTTAATCCTCATAAAACCTAGTGAACATTGCCCCCATTTTACAGACCAGACAGAGAGATTAAGGCATACCATTCATTCATTCAGCAGGTTATTTCTTTCTCAGTACGGTGTGCCAGGTACTATTCTAGCCACTTGGGATACATCTTTGGACAAAATCAACAAACACTTTTGCCCTGGCATCTGCAGTGGGTCGGTATACTCAGTAAGCAACTCACTGCACATAATAATAAACTTGTTTAGTACGATAAAAGATGATCAGTCCTGTGGTAAAAGAAAGCTTAGAACAGGGAAAGGGAGATTGCAAGTGCTGGGGTGGTGGAGGGGAGAGAGGGGAGGGCATTTAAATAGGGTGGTCAGGGCAGTGTCATTTAGAAGGTGACAGTGTGAACCAAGACTTGAAGGAAACAAGAATGTTAGCTTCATGCCCATCTGGAAGAAGGGCACACTCAAGGTCACTAAGTTATGTTTACGGCTCAATCAGGATTCCCGCTCAGCTCTGTTGGACTCCAGAGCCCAAACTTGTAACAACCAGGGTCAGTGAACGTTAGTTCTCTTGTCAGCGCTCACAGAACATATGCTGTGCATGCCTGGTCTTTCCTTTGGCTGTTGCCCTGCATTAATTCTGGGCTTTACCCTTCCCCAGAGCATTTGTCCAGCTCGATGTGGGTGTCACATCTCTGTCTCTCTCTGATCACATGCTCTGCCTTTGTCACTGGGCCTTCAAAGACCGGATGTTTTCAGAGGGCCACGGTGCTACTTTTCTGGCTTCACCTTTTTTCTTTCTTACTGGAGCATTTTGGCATTTCATCTTTATACTCTCTCTTTAGAATCTTTCATCTGTTTTTTTTTTTTTTTAATTTTTAATGTTTATTTTTGACGGGGGGTGGGGAGAGCTTGAGCCGGGGACGGGCAGAGAGAGAGGGAGACACAGAATCCGAAGCAGGCTCCAGGCTCCGAGCTGTCAGCACAGAGCCCGACGTGGCACTAGAACCCATAAACTGTGAGGTCATGATCTGAGCTGAAGTCGGATACTTAACCGACTGAGCCACCCCGGCGCCCCAAGATAGGGCAAGAATCTTTTATCTGTTTCAAGTCATGGAACTATTGGCCTATGAAACTCCATGCCCGTGTTTCTCTGTGTCAAGCGCACAGCCATACTTTTATCTTCTCTGTAGCTGTCATAGTTTGCACGAATAGCCAGTGCCACTCTCTGTCACTTGCAGCCACAGAACTCTGATATCAGTTGAAAACAAAATCTATTTCCAGGAATCCAGGATTTGTACCTGCCAGTGCTGGTTTTTCTCCTTCTTCTTCTTCTTCTTCTTCTTTTTTTTTTTTAAATATGATTAAGCCCCTCAGGCAAACAGAGTTACTTTGCTGAGGCTTCTGCTACTTCACAACTAACTCATCTTTCTTCCTTTACGCAGGCTAAGCCCTCAGTCTCAGGTCACCTCATTGCTTCGTCAGCCCTAAAAGGATGAAACGGTGCCCAGTGCAGTGACTTACCAGACCCTCTATTTTTAGCCAGGTTCCCGGCAGATGCCTGGATAGTACAAGCCTCCCTTAATTACTATAACTTGTCTGGGCCGTTTCTGAGCTCTGCAAAATAGACGTTGAAAGTAGAACCCACCTCATGAGGTTGTCGTGAAGATCAAATGCAGAAAGTGTGCACAAAAATAGCACAGTGCCTGGCGTGCAGCGGTGATTTGGTGTGTCAGCTCTTACTATGGGGGAGGGGGGAGGCACTTTACTTGCAGTGGAGAGAGGAGGAGCCCCGGGAGACAGGCCTGTGCCTCAGCCTAACTCACCGGCTTCGTGCTCAGGGGTGCTAACTCACCCTCCCTGTGTGTCAGTACCCCGTGATCTAAAGCTGGAATTGTAGTATCAGTGTCCACATTCAATGAGATAAAAGGTATAAAAATGCATCAGATTATATGTATAAAAACACTGACCTAATATCTAAGTATTAAATGAGATTAAATGTACACAATGTGAACAGTAATATGTAAAGTACTGGAATAATATTATCACCTTTAATTATTGAGTGAGGTAAAATGTATAAAATAAAAATCCTGTAATAACAATATCAGTTTGAATATTAAGTGAGATGTGTATAAAACTAATGTCAATCAGATCAATAGAATATTAAGGAGATTAATGTATATAAAGGGTCAAGTATCTGGTCAGGCACTTAGTAGGCATTTGAGAAAGGATGGGTACCAATGTTACTGTCGTTGTTTGTATTACCGGCATTATCTTACCATCAACATCCTCTTGGTTAGACTGCATTGCTCTCAAGGTTGTCCTTTGCTATAAAACTCTTCTTCTTGGTGGTACAGAGTGAGTGTTTAATAGTAACAGTTCTGATCATACATCATTATCCCCTAGGCATATATTTACTATTTTCAGATTGCCTTTTCTTCAACTTTCTCGTGAGCTCTCATTTGAAAGTGGCTCTGAACACAAATTGGCAGTCAAACTGGGATTTTACAGACTTTATCTCCATCCGTATTTTCATACCAGAAGGCTAAATATGATCTTTGAGGAATTCCAGAGTTCTCAAAAGGAATAATTTGCTCCAAAGAAATAGGTCATATAGAAGGAGAAGGGGAGCGAGTATTATATATCAAGAAGCTATGTGGGATGACAAAAACTTCCTATGTGGAAAGTCAAGAACCAGTCATATAGAATAGAGCAGATTATAATTCTGCTCCAACTCAGAATTAAATGAGACAAAAACTATATGCAAGTGACACCGTGAGGGTTTCCCATCCACAAGCTGTGACTGTACCATATGAATGCTTTTCACTGGATTATGCTTGGGGTCCCAAATGTGTGAGTTTTTCATTTTACGGTATGGAGTGAGCAAGAGTATCCTGCAGTTGTTTGCTGAGAAAAATTGTCATTCATCATTATCACCGAGCCATGACTGTGTGTTGAGTATCTTCCACTGTCCCTCCAGGTCCATTCTGCTCCTTTCTTCTGCTCATGCCCCCAGTGGCTCATTTGTATGGACTCCATCCATGGGGCTCCTTGGACTTCTGGCTGCTGGTTGGGTTGGCCAACTTAGGGCCAGGAGAGCCCTAAGAAGGAATTAAAAGGATGAAGTTGCCTCAGTATGGCTTGTGTCCTTTGACTGAAGGTCACATGTATTGTAGGGGTCACCTTTTCTCCATGACTCTCCCCTATTGGACCAGGAGTTTTTGAAATGGAGTTAGACCCTAAACTCTGTGAGGACAGACATGACCTGCCTGTCCTTTGCTTACCATTAGACCCTAACAGCATGGCTGGCCCCAAAGAGACACTCAAATAATATATTTTGATTGAATTAATGCATTGGAGATTCCCTCATTAAACTGAATGCTTGGAAAAACCACCATCTAAACCTACCTTTTTGCAAAAAGAAGCCACACTCTCTCTGAGCAGTGGTTCTTAGAAATAAAAGCTCTTAAAATTCCCATCCGCAAGCTGTGACTGCATCATATTAGTGCTTTCCACTGGATTGTGTTTGGGGTCCCAGCTGTTTGAATCTTTTATTTTACAGCATTTACTTTTCTGTGAGATTCCAATTAATTGAATTGGGAAAAGCTGTAAGCTTGTGACAGAGGAAATATCTCTCTGACAAAACCCACATGCCGTGGAGTCTAAGATTACTGTCTCTTCTTTGTTTAGATCCATAACAAGTTTGACTGATTTTCTCTTTTAATATGTTAGGCTGAGTAGCTAGAAATGTTGATATCATACTTATACAGGCCAGAGTAGGTATTTGGGGGAAACCCTCCTAGGTGGCGTATCAAAGGAGTGTCCCTAGATCAAGGGACAGGATGGGAATCCCAGGGATGCCTGCTCTTACGTTTCAGGTCATTTTTTTTCCTGGAATTTGAAAATTCATTTTCTCTGTCATCTTCTCTCCTCAAAGTGTCAATCGTTGTTTTCAGCAACAACACTCAATTCCACAGTTCTTATAATTACACCTCCCCCTTACCCCTGTACTTCTTGAACACCAGAAATACTGCATGAGGTGGTATACCCTAGTCTACCTGTAGGCTATGCCAGCTCATTCCAGGTAAAAGTCTTTGCATTTGAATTATGCCCACACATCAGGGACAGCTGGTGTTCTACAGAGCTCTAACAGTGGGAATCTTTTTTTTTTTTAATTTTTAAGTGTTTATTTTTGAGAGAAAGAGAGACAATGTGCAAGTGGGAGAGGGGCAGAGAGAGAGGGAGACACAGAGTCTAAAGCAGTCTCCAGGCTCCGAGCTATTAACACAGAGCCTGACGCAGGGCTCAAACCCATGAACCTTGAGATCATGACCTGATCTGAAGTCGGAGGCTTAACCGACTGAGCCAGTCAGGCGCCCCTCATGATGGGAATCTTTTTTGCCCAACAGTCAGTAAAGGGTTCAGCATTGAACTCTCATTTTCCCAGGACCACTCCTGTTTGCCAGCTGCCTTAGGTTTGGTTTCCTGGAGGTCAGGTCGGATCAGAGATTCATATACACATGTGATTTGCTGAGGACTGATCTTAAGAAAAAAAGCCTGTGAAGGGGTAAGGGACTGCAGAATAAGGAAGGGAAAAGAGCTGATCAAGGACTCAGCCTTGGCAAGATCCATGGGGGCAAACACCAGTCAGATCGTAGTTGAGGGACATTCTACAGAATACCTGATAGTTCTCCTCAAAACTGTCAAGACGATCAAAAACAAAGAAAGTCTGAGAAACTATCTCAGCCGAGGAGAGCCTAGGGAGACTTGATGACTACGTATAATGTGGGATCCTGGATGGGACCCTGGATGAGAAAAAGGAAATTAGGTAAAACCAAAGAAATCTGAGGAAAAAGTGTGGACATTGGTTAATAACTATATATCAATATTGATTCAGTGATTATGATAAGTGGATCATGCTAATGGGAGGTGTTGATAACAGGCTAACCTAGATGTAAGATATATGGGAACCCCACACATGGGAAGTATAGCATATTTGATTATCTGCAAACTTTCTGTAAATCAAAAACTACTTCAAAATAAAAAGTTCAGGCTGCCTGGGTGGCTCAGTCGGTTGAGTGTCTGACTTTTGGTTTCAGCTCAGGTCATGATCCCAGGGTTGTGGGATCGATCCCCATTCGGGCTGTGTTGGGTGTGGTGCCTACTTGAGATTCTCTCTCTCTCCCTCTGTCCCTCTCCCCCTTCCTGCTCTCTCTGTCTCTAAAATAAATGAATAAATGAATAAATGAATAAATGAATAAATAAATAAATAAATAAATAAATAAATAAATAAATAAAAAGTTTATTATTAGGAAAAAAATGAAGTGTTCTTGGGAAAATTGGTATGAGAGTGGGGGAAACAGGGTAGGGCAGGGAAACAGCTACTCCAGGGTTAGATTTCAGCCTCAGCCTGATCCCTCGTGGCAGGTCTGGAGGTGAGTTACACAGCACTGTCCTACCCAGAGTCTGGGTCATCGGACTTTGATACTCCTGCACCAGTCGTAGACTGCAGCTGCCCCAGGCATGCTTCGCACCCAGGCACTCCTGGCTCTCTCAGATCCTTTAGGTGAAGTGGCTCCAGAAGAACATGGTGGTCTTCTGCAGGACATGGGATGAAAGGAGCAAAGCTAGTCAAAGTGGGAGACGGACACACCAAATTGGTTAAGGGAATCCAAGGAGATTTAGACAGCACTCTTTTAATGTCCGCTCTGCAGGAGTACAGCGAGAACTACTAGCTGTCTACAGTTGTGGTGCTAGCAGTTAGCAAAACCAGGTTTGATGCCTGGACTGTCTGGCCCCATGATTGCTCCCTGACACTACTCCGTAGTGTGCTATCCTGAAGGCTTTGGGAGTTTCACCAGGCTATGAAATTGGGAAATACATTTAATGATTTCCTGCATCCCGAGGTGCAGGGAGATAGCAGAAGACATGTGAACCATCTCCTAGACATCCCTGGACAGGAGACCTGAGCTATTCCTGCACAGAAATCTCTGAATGGCTCACATGTCTGGGAGGAAAGACATTCTTAGATATTTATTGAACAGATGCACCTTTTTAGCAAAAGAGGCAGTGGGTCTTAGCTAATGGTCTCTTAACTGGCCACTGACTCTTTAAGCTGGGGAGAAACAGAGGGCTGGTTGGATTTAGCAATAATCATAGTCAGGAAACACCTTTAACAAAAGGTAAGCCATGCCCATAAATGTCTATTTCTCACATTACCCCCAATTCCAAAGGTTCACATCTGTACCATTAAACAATTGCCAAGTGACAGCTCCAGGGACACGGGGCTGCCAGAGGAATCACTGCTAATGCAGGTTTTATAATCTCCATTTATGTAACATAATTGGCTTAAGACTGTTGCTGAGAAGGAAAGAAGCCTGATGTGTTTAGTGTGGGGAAAACTTTTCTCTAGAAGCAAACTACAGGATAACAGAATGGAGATGGCCATCCCTAATTATCTGCTATTATGAACCTGGAGGAAAAATTATTACAAAAATGCCTCCTGACCGCGCCAGGGTAAGGCACAGAAATCAGGGCTGCTGTTAATGGAATTTATTGTCTCCAGTTTCTCATCTCTCTGAATCATGCTTCTGCTGCTTCTTTGTTGTTATTTGGCCAAGAGTCCTGAGTGCTCTCTTTGTTATTATTTGTGGGTGAGCTTCAGCAACACAATGTTGCTATAACAGTTAACCCTGAAATCTCAGAGGCTTAAAACAATGAAGGCTTAGTTCTCTCTTGTGACATGCCTTCTCATATCTTTCCTGTTATGTTGTTTGCAGCACATGGCCTCTTAGGGGAGAGAAGGATATTGAGGCACGCTGAGTCTTAATTGCCTCAATCTTGGAGCCATGTGGCACTTCCGCTCAGAAATCTTTGGCCATGTCTAGTCACACGTCTCCAACCTACCTGCAAAGGAAGGTGGGAAATGTGAAGGAGCACAGGGCTCTTTGGTGAGCATTCTGTGCCCAGTCTTTCTTGATCACATCTTTATTTGTAATCTATTGTGTGTGGGTTTTAAAAATATATTTTATTTTTTTGGAGCAGTTTTAGATTTGTAGCAAAATTAAGAGGAATGTACAGAGATTACCCATATGTCCTCTGCTCCCTGACATGCATAGCCTTCCCCATTATCAATGTCTCACACCGGAGTGGTACATTTGTTACAGTGAATGAAACTACATTGACATAGCATAATCACCCAAAGTCCGTAGTTTACATTATGGGTTGCTCTTTGTGTTATAACCCAGATCCTTTGCATTTGGACAATTGTGTAATGACAGATATCCTTCATTATGGCATCATACCCAGTATTTCCACGACTCTGAGATTCTTCTGTGCTTGGCCTATTCATCCCTCTCCCACATTAACTCCTGACAACCACTGATCTTTTTACTGTCTCCATAGTTTTGCCTTTTCCAGAGTGTCACAGAGTTGGAATCACACAGTATGTGTAGCCTTTTCAAATTGGTGTCTTCTGCTTAGTAATATCCATTTAAGTTCCGTCATGTCTTTTCATGACTTTATTGTGTTTTGAAGACAATAAAGAAGTATGAGATAGAGGCTGGTATAATAAGGCCAATTCATAACTTTTGAGGCTATTCAAATTTAAGGGTAAATTAAAAGTTCAGTTATTTACTTACACTAGCCACATTTTTAATGTTCAACGGCACACATGAGCATTCTAGCATATTCCAGAGCATTCCAGAGCATTCTAGCATATTCCAGAACAAGTGGCTGATTACCAGACTGTGAGCCTAAGAGGTTTGAGGGGTTCACTCAAGCCTCTGACTTAGGCCTCCTTTGGTGAAAATCAGCCCCATGTGCTGCAATGATTTTAAAGCTGTGTTAGGCAGAGATCTACTCTGATCTTAGCTATATTGCAGGGTTCTATGTAAGATTTAGCTGAAACAATAGACTCGTGGCTGAGAAAAGTTTGAAAACCACCAGAGTCGTGTAAAAACGCCTGGGGGCAGAGATAGCGGAGTTCGAATCTTTGTCTTTCCGTTTATGTGCTTTGAGATCTTTGACGAGTTAACTGATCCCCAGAGTCACAGACTTACCACCTCCGATGACTGAGATGTAAATACCCACTCATAATGTTGTTATGAAGGTGACAGGAGGCAGCATGCAAATAGGCTGTCATGGGATCTGGTGCTTTTAAGTAAGGGCTTCAGAAACGACAGGCACTCTCAGAGTCATCATTTTAATCCTGTCACCTTCATCAATAATTTAGAAGAAAACTAACTGTGGATGATTTGAAACTAGAGAAGGGTCTTAAAGAGGTTGAAATGGTGGGCTTAGTTTACAAAAGGAAATTTAGTAGGGATAAAATAACATCTCACTTTGGAGTCCAGGGATGTGAGCAGATAAGACTAAAATTGGGAGATTACATGGTCTGATGGCAGCATGTCGAAGGATAGTAATTTCATTTTTGTTCAACCTTATAACAGGGCTATATTCAGAAATGTGCATGTCCCGTACTTATTTGTCCTGGCAGATTATGCATTTGTGAGGCTTTAGGTCTTGTTATTTTAGAGAGGTCAAGATGAACTAGAGTAATTTGCTTCTTTCAATAAATATTTATTGAGCATCTCCTGTGTTACAGGTACTTGGGCTACAAGGACAAACACAAAGAGATTGGCCATTGATCTCTGAGAGCTCATAGTCTAGGGAAGGGGGGAGATACTAAGTAGACACCCGAAATGAATATAAAATTAAAACTTCATTACATGCCAGGAAGGAGCAGTTCATGGTGTCCAAAGAAACTTTATTGGGAGAACCTCCCTTCTGTTCAGGGAGACCAGGGAAAGTTTCCATGGGATTGAAGATTGACCTAAGACCTAGGAGGAATAAAGGTGAGTTGGGTGAAAGAGGGGAGTGTTACAGGAAAAAGGATAGCATTTGTAAAGGGTGGGATGACCAGGAAGGAGGAACATTTGTTGCAGAGAGGAAGGCTCTTGCTAACGCAGGACACATTTTGGGACATAAGGTTGACAAAGGGAGACAAGGACCAGACCATAGAGGGTCATGTAGGCTGTGTATGATTTAGATCTTTATTCTGGAAGCAATGGGAAGCTCTTGAAGGGTTTTAGATAAGGGAGTAGTCTGGCCGTACTTGCCCTTTGAGAAGATTGCTCTGGCTGTAGTGTGGAGAGTGGATTAGAAGTGGGAAAAAAGTAGATTTCACCATTTGACTTTGAACAGTTTTCTCCTACTGCCAGTAAATAAAAGAGCCTGCTTTACTCCACTTCAAAAGCCCAGAGCGTGATCATAAAGCTTTGACCTAAAATTATATTTTTTGTTTTATTTAGCAATTTTTTTAAATGGGAGAAATGGAATCATTTTTGTTTATTTGGACATTTACATTTCTTTTGTAATGTAGCTTTTTGTGACTTGGAATTTTAAAAATTTGCCTTAAAATTTTTTATTACAGATTTATATGTGCTTTCAATGTATTGAGGCACTATCAATTTGTTATATTTTTGAAACTTATTGAAGTGTAAGTAACATACGCACAAATATATGCATACACACACAGATACACTTTGTGGGGGTTTTAAAACATTTTCCCCGTGTTTTGTTACTTTTAAAAGTTAAAAAACGCTTTAAATTTTTATAAATACAAATATATTTTCCCTTGCTGTTTTTTCATCGCTTTCATACTTAGGTACTTTGAGCAAAATCAGCTAATTTTTCACTTTTTACAAACTTAGAAATGTGTCCTATGTATACTTTTAACTCTTTGTTCCACCAGGAACTTATTCAATGGACTAGAACCCCAGAAAAATATTTAAAACTATTTTAGAGGGGGTGCCTGGGTGGCTAAGTTGGTTAAGCATCTGACTTCGTCTCGGGTCATGATCTCACGGCTCGTGAGTTCAAGCCCCGCATCGGGCTCTGTGCTGACAGCTCAGAGCCTGGAACCTGCTTCAGATTCCGTGTCTCCCTCTCTCTCTGCCCCTCCCCCAGTCACACTCTCTCTCTCCCTCAAGAATAAATAAACATTAAAAAAAATTCTAAAAAAAAAATTATTTTAGATATTATGTACTCTTATCTAATTTCTGATTTTAGGAGGAATGTTGCATGTTTCACCATTAAATATAATGAAAGTTGATTTAACCTAGTTTTTGTGTCATGTTAAGTCAATTTTCTTTTATTCTTAATGTGCTAAGTTTTTTTTGGGGTTTAATTATGACTAGGTTACATTTTATTGATTTATTTTTGTATCTATCTTTAAAATTTACCTATTGTTATGATGTGTTGTATATTTCCTATTATTAAACCATACTTGCCCCCAAAGAGTAAACTACATTTGGTTGTAGCACATGTTTCTTCTCTTGATTTATTTATGCATTCATTTAATCAGTGTTCATTAAATGCCTCCTACATGCCCAGCACTCGTTGGGCAAGGGGGCAAGGGCCCAGCAGTGGGCAGAAAAGGACACTGACCCCGTGAGGTTTCCAGTCTAGGAGACAGTAAACATATATGCAGATAAATGTGAAGAAAAGCATAACACAATGAGTAAACAGCAAAGGGGACGCACTATTTTAGCTCCTCAGGTAAGGCATTTCCAAGACAATGACCTGAGTGGTGAGAGGGAGAGAACCCTGCTTCATCATCCCTCCGGAGCCTCTCAGCCCTCTCAGGCATGTCCCTGATTTAGTTTCCACGTTGTTGCTTCTGTTTTTCTCTGCCTTTGAGGAGGACCTAGTTTCTGTTGCTGAATGTCTGGATTTCCGATGAGCTTTAGTAGAGAGCTCTCGGTGTGCGTGTTTCTATCCTCTCTATCTGGTTTTTCCTGTGGCTCTATGCTTTGCCCATTAAAAAAAATTTTTTTTTGCAATGTTTATTTTTGAGAGAGAGAGAGAGAGACAGAGCATGAGCAGGGGAGGGGCAGAGAGAGAGGGAGACACAGAATCCAAAGCAGGCTCCAGGCTCCAAGCTGTCAGCACAGAGTCCCACGTGGGGCTCCAACTCACAGACCGCGAGATCATGACCTGAGCCGAAGTCAGACGCTCAACCAACTGAGCCACCCCAGAGCCCCTGCTTTGCCTGTTTCTTAAAGAACATAATATCTAGAGACATGTTCTTCTTTTTCCCTATGCCCATTATCTCTTCAAGTTTGTTCATTTTATCCCTCATTCATTCAGTCATTTTTCTATTGATGTGCTCACCCTATTTTTTGTTGGTGGCCTCTTTGCTCTGGGCAGGGTCCTGCTATGGTACCGTTAGCACTTTCCTGGAGGGTGAGGGGTGTCTTGTCAACAGACTGAGCAGAACTGCCCTAGGGGCCCCTTCCGGGCCCACGTAGGGTTGCTTTTCTTTCTGATCAGATCTCAATGCCCTGCACATGCACAAGCTCATGTTTCATGCTTAACAGCCAGGTAAACTCTTCCGTGCATGCCTACTGGAGTGAGGGAAGGGCCTTTCTTACCCCAACCTGGTTTCTCCGGCACAGTTTACAGTGTATACTGTGGACATGAGAGCCCGCATTGCTAATAAGAGAGTTTTCCCTTAGGTAGCCAAGCATTTCAGAATCAAAGCTAATTCTTGCCAAAGCACATGTCACTGTTACTGTCTTAGAATGAATGGAGATAAAGAGGAGTCATTGATACAGAGAGAAGGGACCTCCTGTCCTGTGATCCCAGTTCTGGGTATCTCAGAAGGATGCTCCTGGGCATTGCCTTCTATTTCTTTCCTGGCCACTGTAGAAAAAAAGGGCAAGAAGTGAATTTTAATGGTGTGAGCGGCTGACACATTTCCTACTTTCTTTGGGGGCATTCATGCTATTGTGAATTAAAGGGTAGGACATATGGTATATATTCCAAGAATGTGCTTTTCTATCAATCCTATCGTCAATGCAGTTAGGAAAAATTCCTCTTGGATTTTTGTCATGGGTTTTTTCTGCTAGGACCAGATGCAGTCTGTTGTTCATATCTTCAAGCACTTTTAATAAAATTTTGGAAAGAGGCAGGCATACCAGGCACAGGTGTTCTGTCTCTATGTTCACCCAGAAGTGTCCCTAAGAAAGGTTTCTAATAGTTCTGAAGATTGAATATGCTGTCTTTATGAGAATGTATTTCTGGCCTCTGGAGCTCCTCAGACACGAGCTGGGTCATCACTTGGCTGTGATGCTGAAGTGGTGATTCCAAATGTTTTGAGTCAGAAAAATAAGTAGGTTTTACCTTGTGGACTCAATCTGATGGATAGTTACCGGCCATCTGGGCTCAATGGGAATGGTGTCACGATCCATTAGCAAGGTCTGTCCTGGGCATGGAGAGTAGGGAGGATAGAGGCACACACACCATGCCTATGTCATTCCTGGAAAAGGAATTGAACTAGCAGATCTATAATGCGCTTCAAGCACTTATGATTCCAAGAGGAATGGCTTCCGTATTCCTATCAGATTAGTTATGGGAACATGATGAACAATATTAGAGCAGTGCTTCTGGAAGGATCTGGAAGTTAAGTATCACAGGAATTTCAAAGTGGACTAGTTTAGAGATGATGAGCTTGTAAATTCACATTGGTATTATTTCTAGAAAGTCAGCCACCTGTGGGGTCTATGGTTTTCTTGATTCTGTTTGCTTGTCATTGAATCATTGGCTCATATTGGCTGATTAATATATGTATTTGTCACTTATTGAGCATTTACTTTGTGGCATGCTCTGTAATAGATCTTCTAGGTAAAGATGGATCAGAGGATGAACAATTCCTAACTTTACAGCTTCTCGAGAAATTGGGTCACCTTGAGGGTTGGCATTGAAACTGTTGGGCTGTATGCAGATTTTTAGGATTTAGCCTCCAGCAAAGCTGTTGCTTTTTAACTCTGGGTTTTTGTTGGAACACAGTCAGGAACTGTCTGGTAGAGGAAAAGAGGCCACAGCAGGGTTTAAGTACCCTTACTTTTCCTAACTACTGAGTCATAGATGTAGCAACACTGAATTCACAATGCTTTCAGTTCCTGTTGATAGATAAGGAGTGTTTTCTTCTCAAATTATGGACAAGATATCTGCCACGAGGTGTAGCATGATGGTTAACAGGTGTGGGCTTTGGCATCTGAAGTTGGCTCAAATCCCAGGTCTGTCACTAGTTGGTAACTTGAAGCAAGTCACTTGACCTCTTTGAGTCTGTTTCCTTATCTGTGAAATGGAGAGGACAATAGGACCTGCCCAGGTAGAGTTGAAGATTAAAAAAGATAACGCATGTGAAGCATTTAGCACCATGGAGCTGGACTACAGTGATCACTCTAACATGGGTATGTGTGTGTGTTTGTGTGTGTGTGTGTGTTAGATAGTAAAACCTTGGTTCCATGTAGGAGTCCATTTCACTCTGTAGCCACTCTTTACTTCAGAATTTTATTAATCTGTGAGTTTGAGAACAGAAAGGAATAAAGGTAACAACTGTAATCTGATGACCTGCCCCTGTCCAGATACCATACTCAAACTTATTCTAAACCTGCTGTTTCTTCGAGTGTGCTGTTCACTTCCGAATGTATTAATAGTGCCCTCTGCTGCCCACAGAATGGCAGCTTAACGAGAGCTCCTGGGGCAGACGGGTGGGATCTGGGCACCTGCCTCTTCCTTGTCTCCCTTTCATCCTCAGACACATTTTCCTCCTAGTTCACAGCTCCATTTTCTCGACTGCATTTCCAGCTAAGCTCTGAGTCATCAATTTCAACCTTTAATTCAAGTTTGTGCCTGGACCTGAACCAAACCATAGATAGATACCCATAAAGGTTGTGCAGATGAGGATATACGGTTCTCTTGCTTTTGATCTGCAGCAGGCTGAGATTGGTTCCACGGTGGCAGAAGCCAAGTCTATTTTCTTGTGTTACAACGCAGGACTCAAGTCATGCCCAGAGCTGGCTGAGCGATTATCTAAATTGGAGCTGCGTGCAATGTGCCTCGCCGTGTTTATCGACTGACTTCACAGCCAAATGCAGTCAAAGCTTCCATAGGATGGTCTCTAAATCTGATCACTTTGTCTTTTGTGGTGGTGTGGGGGTGTGGAGAAGTTAGATAGAAGCAGGAGCAAGGGCTCCTGATAAATTTAGGTTCCATTTGACCTCCACCCCACTTAGACGTTTTAGTATAATTATAACTCCTCTCACGGGAATAAACTGTGGAGACATTGGTGAGGAAATGGTCAGTACACGGGAAATCCTTGTACATCACGCCTAGTAAAGTGCAGGCTAGCCACAGGGAGATGGGGGAAATGTGAGGCAGTGGTTTGCTTCTGCAGTGGAGTGTGTTCTTTGAGTAGCATGGCAAGAGGTTGAAATGGATTTGCCCTGCACCAGCCGTACTCTCTGTCCCCACATCCTGGCCCATGTCAGCAATTGCGGGGGGGGGGGGGGGGGGGGTGCCTCGGATGGCACAGGCTGGGTCTCCTGAGTGAAAACTCTAATTAATTTCTATCACATCAGAACTGGAGATCTTGGCATCCCTAAATCTCGTATCCCAAACACCAGATCTAACCATCCAAGCTAAAGAGAAACACAAATCTGCAACACTGTATATGATTTTCACACCTAGAATGTTCCATTTGCTTCCACATGGCCAAACAATATACTACAGCACAGCAGTTATGAGCACAAGCTTTGGAATCAGGTTGTCCTGGGTTTGAATCTCAGACATGCTACTCACTAGCTGTGCAACTTTGGATAGTTTGCCTCTTGATTTCCTTATCCCTATCCATTGGAGGTATTCTGAGAATGAAAGTTGGTAGTGCATGCAGACACTTTGCACAATGCCCAACATAATTAGTGCTGGCTGCTATTTCAGGGATGGTGTCATGGTGGGAAGCAGCTGGCCCACCTGTTTCAGAAGGAACCAAGCAATGAGCCCAAGAAAGCTACAGAGCTGAGTTACTGTCCTCACTTGCTGCCCCTCAAATGGCTTGTTCATCTGTACATTTCTTTTTAATTTTTTTTAACATTTATTTATTTTTGAGAGAGACAGAGTGTGAATAGGGAGGGGCAGAGAGAGAGGGAGACACAGAATCTGAAGCACGTTCCAGGCTTTGAGCTGTCAACACAGAGCCTGACGCAGGACTCGAACTCACGAACCGTGAGATCATGACCTGAGCCAAAGTTGGACGTTTAACCAACTGAGCCACCCAGCCATCCCTCATCTGTATATTTCTTTTCAGTCCTCAGGGCTTTCCACATCTCATTCCATTAGGCAAGTATCAGACATGGAACTTTTCTTAGATCTCTATAGTATCTACATTGCAAAATAGTTTTAAGGACTAAGTACACTGTTAGCACTTACATGTGTATAACTCTAGGGAACTTAAATAGGATTATCAACTGCTTATCATGCCAAGTAAGGACATTCAAAGACAAATGAACACCACCATCTACTCTCACCACCATTTCATAGGGGAAATTAAAATTATATTCAGCATTGGGGAGTTTTCATGTCTCTTTAATTTGGATGGTTATCTCCAGTGTTTAAGGTGCCTGCTTCTGGGACTCCAGGAGCCCCCCTTCTGATGTGGTAGAGGTTTGAGTTTTTGCCCAAGAGACAGGCTATACCAGCTGGGGCATTTACTCCTAACTGATATTGGTTGCAATGGTTATATAGAGACTGTGGATGGAGCGTTGAAAAGATTGCCCTATATACTGCTTAAATTTACCTCTGTGGCAAAACTGAAAATATCATTTGGTGAAAGTCTGATATCCAGCCAGCTCTTGGGAATTGTTGGGCTAAGGGGGAGGAGTCCCTCACCTTTCAGAACAACTCAGTGTTCCCCACTGACCTCCTCCAAGAAAGTGGAATAGGAGGATAAAGAAAGGCCATCCGCTGCTCTTCTGAAGGTCACCTCTGGCAGATTTCCTTTCAAAAATGGCTCAAGGTTCACACAAGGGGTGGGATGGAGATATGTGGGCTTAAGCCAAGCAATTTGAGGTGATTTGAGGAGATTACCAGGTTTATGTGTTCTTCACTGTGGTGAATAAGCAAACGGTGTGCTGTCCCCAGACACCAGCACCAATTAGTTCACTCCCTGAGGACATCCCAGACTTGCCAAAGTCTGGTCTTAGGTAGAAAGGACACATGAACCTCTGGAAAGAGGTTATCTTCATGCCTTTATTTGGGAGGGAAGAGAGCTGGGGAGGTCAGCTGTTACTTATTTTTTAACAGAATAGGAGAGAGAGGTCCCCTCCCCGCAGTAAAGGTGTGTGTATGTTAGTGTGACAGCACCTGGTTAGAAGAGGTGGGGGACAACCTACCAGCCTCATGAGGGGGTGGGTTTCCAGTCACCTCAGAGCATGACAATCCTTTCTCATGGAGACCTAGAAGAAATAAAACTAGGCCCTTGAGCCACTAGCTAATTGCTTGTGTGACCTTCAAAAATCATGGCGGGACCTGAAGCAAGAGAGACATGGTTAGAATCCTGGTTGTACCACTTCCAAGTCATGTGGTCTGGGACAGATGGCACACCTTCACTGATCTATCTCCATCTTCTTTGTCACTGTCCTGTTCGGTACCATAGCCAACAGCCACATGTAGGTATCGAGCCCCTGAAACGTGGCTGTTGTGACCCAAGATGTGCTGCAAGTGTAAAGCCCCCACTAGATGACAAACACTCAGTGTTGAAAACAGAATGTAAACTATTTCAGCAAGGATTTTTACATTGATTACGTGTTGGCAGGTTGAAATTGATTACATTTTGGATATATTGGGTTAGATAAAAAGTATTGTTAGAGTTAATTTCACCTGCTTCTTTTTACCTTTTCTTTTTTTTAATTTGGCCACTAGAAAATTTATTTACCTCTGTGGTTTAAATATAAAATTCAAGGTGTGCATTGTTCTATTTGACAGCTTTATTCTATAGAATTAGGAGCAGTAGAACGGAATGGGGGGAGAGGGCAACTTCAAGGAAAGCCTTACCATGTTCCAGATGCTATACCCTGACCTTAAACCTCCCTGCAGCCCAATATGGTGGCTACCATATTTATTTTACTATTTTATAGTTGAGGCTCCCAGAGAAGAAATTATTTGCTCAGAGACTAACAGTTAATAAGTGCCAGATGATGATTTGAACCCAAGTGTTTGGATTCAGCAGCCCCATGGCTTACTATTAATTATTGCCTTTGATGCAGTCAGGATTGCTCAGTCATGTCTACCTTGCAGACAATCATTTTAAGGATTAAATATAATGGCGTGGGTCAGCCCTTAGTTTAGGGCTCAACACTTAGTAAGAGCTCCAGAAATGATAGCTGCTATTAATGTTAAAATAGTAAGAAAAAGGAGGAGGGGAGGGGAGGGGAGGGGAGGGGAGGGGAGGGGAGGGAAGGGGGTCATGCTGTCATCATCACCACCACCATTAGGTGCTGGTGCTATCTTGGGCACTTTAAGTACATTATGTAATTTAATGCTCACAGCAAGCCTGGCCAATGTTCACCCATCCTTTCAGTCTCTAATTTTTGCTGGTATGGGTGTAATGTCTTCCTGGCACTGAAGCACTCACTTGTACTTCACGGACCTTGCTTGTGGTCTGTTGGGTGGGTAGGAAGCTTGAGTTGGCAAAGAAGGGTGCTGGCAAGGTGTGGTAGCGACTGAGCATGCTAAGAGGGTGGACGGGGTTTGGGTTTTATAAGAGGAGTGGAAGCTCTATTTTTAGCATCTGATTCACCCAGGGAAATTTGGAGCACTGTCCCCAGCATTCAGAAGTTGTGCATAGTAAGGAATGTATGAGCAGTTGTTGAAGACATCAGTGAGGGTGGGGAAGGAAACAAATATCATGGAGCCTCACTAATAGAGATCATAATTCTAAACTAGTTGAATGCCAATAGGAATGGAAGAGTGATATTTTCCTTTAAGGAATTCCAGTAACTATTTCATACAACTGGCCTTGCCCCAAAAAGAAGAGGAAACACAGTGTACTTTAATTGGACTAAATAAAGATCAAGCTTAAGTGGGTTGTGAGGCAATTGCACTAACACAAAAGCCTTGAAATGAGAGAGATGTGAAGGTAGTGTGTGTTTACCAGGGGCTTGGAAACTTCCAGTTACAGAATTTATACCCAATCCTGTCCGTGATCAAGGGACACAGGGTACAAAGCTGGTAGGTAAGCCATTCCTGCTGCTCTCTGTCTACTGTCAACTCATGCAAGACCAGGACAGCCTCCCCCCACCCTCCAGAGGCCATGAGCAGGTGGCAAGGGTCAGCATTTGTGCATCATATTTCATGGCAGGCCCAGTTCTACCTGGATGTTTGCTGTGTGGTCCCTCCTTGAACCCTCACTCTAAACCTCTAAAGTATTTATTTTTGTCCCTTATTTTATGGGTGAGATGGGATTATTCTGCCGGGCCATTTAATTACAACTTGGCAGAACAGAATTCTAAACCAGGTCGATCTGACTCCCAGCATCTTGCTGATTCTACCACATCATGTGGCCTTTCCTTTCAATCCCATGGTCATGACCAGAGATTTCTCTACCTACACTAATCCCACGAAAGAGGTCTTGCTGCCATGACCTCTCAGAGTACAGAACTGACTGACTCAGTTCAGCCCACATCCCTTAAAAGTCAGAGTGGAAGGTGGGGAGTAGGGAATTGATCTTTTGTTAAATACAACTAGCACTTGTTTGGAAACCAAATGAAATGAAATGAGATGGAATGACATGACATGACATGACAGAAAAGAAAAGAAAAGAAACGAAACGAAAAAGAAAGGAAAAAGAAGGTTCTGAAAAAGAACCATGAGTGGCTCAATGCATTCTATAAAATGAAATTAGGTGGTTCTCAATAAATTCATACATGACTTCGTGTGTGTGTGTGTGTATGTGTGTGTATTTATGTAAGTATACATATACGTATGTGTGTAGATAATGGATAGATAATTGGGTCATTAAATTTTTTCAGTGTATCGATTATTTTTTATGAAACCTAACTGTCCCATTATAGGCTGTGAAAAATCCAGTAATTGCCCCTTGCCTTTTAAAAAATAAAATAATTAATTTATATGATTTAAATTGTTCAAGTAACAAGAGAATACATTCTAATCATCAGAAATCAAGGCAATTCCCCAATTGTGAACACCCCCATTCACTTGTTTCCTGTGGCTTCCAAGCCATCTCCCCTTTCCAGAGGTGTTCTCTGTGATCAGCTCAGGGTAAATCTTTGTAGCGTTTTTTTTCCCTATCATGTTCATGTATAGGAACATATAGAAATATGTGATTTCTTTCTTGTATTGAGAATGGGGCCTTGTACTGTGTATTATTCTGCAACTTCTGTTATCACGGGTTGTGTCTTCTTTTTCCTTGGTGGCTATATACTATCTCAGGGTACGAAGGTACCAAAATTCATTAACCATCCTCTAACGATAGACATTTAGAAGGTTTCTTGTTTTTCGCTGTTATGAAGGCAATTGTTTATTCTTTTATTCTAGGGAATGCTTGAGGTTTTACAGTCAACATATGGCTAAGTAAATATTTAAGATTTTATGTTGACATTTTGCTATCAAGTTCAGAACTTTTATTATGCCATTCACCTCTTGCATTATATAATATGTATTCTCTCTTTCTAAGTTTTAGTTTACAAGGCCACAGCTATAAATGTTGGTTGTCTTTTCTAGACCATACGTCTTCAGTTTCCACAGCTAAGAGCCAGTAAACAGTCACAATGACCCTGTCTTGGATATTTGAGTGATGGTTAGGGATGCATAAACTGGAGAAAATAGAGAAGTGGCATGTTAGAGATTCAAGAACCCAAATCCTGCCCCTCCCTCCCTGCAGACCCTTATTCAACTGAAAATAGACATGAAGAACCAGGTGATTATCCAGTGAGACCTCAGATGCGTTAATGAGCAAGGCCAGTGACAAACCCTTCAAATTGACTAACTGTGCTGGAGAGCGTAGCTTGGACCTGACATCAAAATGGGTGTTTTTGCAGACAAGCCCTAAATCTAACCTTAGACCTATCTGAAGTGAGTCTGGGTTTTCAGCAATCTTCCTAGCAAGTTCCCATCCAGCAGAGGGTTTCCAGCTGCTTAATAACCCGTCACTGGTGAGGAGATAGAGTTATGCTGCCTGCTTATCTATCCTTAGTAGGTGGCCCAAAGATGTCATACCTTCCCCAACCTCCACAGAAATATCATGGAGCCTCACTAATAGAGATCATAATTCTAAACTAGTGACCCTCCCATAAGAATGAATGAGTGAGGAGGTGTAAAGGGGAGGGACAGAAGAACTCCAGTCCTTCTCTCTCCTGGGGAGTGGCGTAGGGGTGCCCTCATGGAAACACACAAGGAAGGGACATGATCTGTCCTGCTAGGTATTCCTTAAAATGACAGATTTTCCACACACAAAAAATTTGATGTTAATTTTTATTTACTGTTACAAACAGAATGTTTACAGGGTTGAATAGCGTGACCCACAAAAAGATAGGACCATATCCCAATATTCATTCTCTGTGAATGTTACCTTCTTTGGAAAAGCGTCTTTACAAATAGAGTTCAACCCTGGATTAGCCAGATGGGTCCGGAATCCAATGACAAGTGACCTTAGATAGAGGATACAGAGGAGAAGGCCATATGAAGTAGGAGGCAGAGATGAGAGGGATGTGGCCACAGACTAAGGAACATCTGGATCCCCAGAGGCTGAAAGAGACGAGTAAGGATTCTCCCCAAGAGCCTTCAGAGGGAGCACAGCCCTGCTGACACCTGATTTCAGACTTCTGGCTTCCAGAACTATGAGAGAATAAATTTCTGTTGTTTTAGGCCAGTTTGTAGTTATTATACCCTAGGAAATTAATACATTTAGCATAAGAATGAAATAAGGAAGTAGTATTCTAGTCCAAGGCAGAATATCTAGATAAGTCTGGTTGCCTTTGCTCTAAACTCACCTGTTTCCTATCACTATTTAGAGCAGTCATTGTTTTTCATGACCCATTTATAATTTTATTTCACCTAGAAGCCCTTCACTGGAGTTTATTCATGGTCCTGCCTGCTGATGTCTTGCTTCAACTTGTGCCAAGAGGCAGGCAAGGTTCTCATGAGCAGCACTCTGCTGTTCACCAGCTCTTCCAGGGGGATCTGACTTTTGTACACCACCATTTTTTTGGTTGCCTGTCACTCTGACTTCCAGCTCAAACTCTCTTTTGGTTACACCTTGGTTAAAGCAAAGTAAGAAGATGACAAAGGCTCTTTCTGTCTGCTGGTGGCCCAAGTCCTCCAAGCCAAGTTCCTCTATTTAGTAGGAATTTGCTTGGGAAGTTTTATCACTATATGTCAATTCATTCAGTTCTTAGTTCGAACTGGATGAAACTTAGTTTCAATCACATTGGCCCCTCTGTCATTGTACCAAATAGCTTTACTAAGGACAGCGTTCTTCAGCATCTTTACCTTTTTCGATCCTTTGTGACCAATCAGTGCTTTAAAAATGATTCAAATCCTTTACTTTCTTGTAGGAAATATATTAGACAACAAATTGGACAAAACAGGACCATTGGGAATAGTTGTTCTTCCAATGTTCAGCTCATCAAACTTGTTGCCGGGCCATTGGCAATCCTAAAACTATTGGGGGAGATAATAGGCAGAGACTCCTTGAGGGTAGTTCTTCCCAAGCAGCAAGGACTCCTTCAGGGAGCATTCTTAGAGTGGCTGGTAGTGCCAGCTTCATGGATGTGCCACTGCTAGAGTCCCATGTGCTCAGTGCAGTGCTCTGCTGGTGCTGTCTTCAAACTGTGGATAATCTCTGAATAAGTGGTCACACATTTTCATTTTGCACTAGGACCTGTAAATTATGTAGGTGGTCCTGGAGGCTAGCATGGGCCTGGGACAGCTGAAGTCCTTCCTTAGCAAACTACCTCCTTCATTGTCCAGTACACTGTCTGTCTATTGTTTGTTTTCCTTTTTGCTATGTGATGCTGCCTGGAAGACTTCAGGAAGCAATGCTCTAAGTTCTGCATATGGCATCAAGAAGTGGTTCTCAACTGGGGTGATTTTGCGCCCCTGTGCCTCCCCCCTCTCTAGAAATATTTGGCAACATCTGGAGACATTTTCCATTGTCACAACTGGGGGGTTGAGGCCAGGGGTGTTGGTAAACATTTTATAGTGCTCAGAACAACCCCCACCACAAAGTATTATCTGGCCCCAAATGTCAATAGTGCTGAGGTTGGGAAATCCTGGGCTAGAGGCCGGCCACTCAAAGAAGACCCTTCTACCAGCAGCCTCAGAAAACACCCAGGAGCTTGTTGGAAATGCAGAATCTCAGGCTACACCCAGAGCTAGTTGAGTCATAACTGGCCTTTTGACAAGAACTTCAGGCGACTCATACACCCATCAAAGTTTGAGAGGTACTGGCCCAGAGCAAAACTGATCTGGTTTATGCTTAAGTGTCTGCAAGGATTCCAATTGGGGTGCTATCCTTTGGAGTGAAAGATCCCAAGTTTGGATTAAATAGGGAGAGTATGGCTAAGGAAAGAAAACCTAGAAACTAGCCTAGTACAGAGCAACAGGTCTAGAAGGCAAGGCAGGAGAGGAAATAGGGGAGAGTCCCCAGGGGGAACAGGGAGGACAGAGGACAGGAGGGACTGTGAGGTGAGGAGTAGGATGGTACCTGTGGATCCTCAGATCGTGAAGTCCTAGGGATAACTTGAATCCACCTTGCATGTAGCTGGTTGTGCAAGGTGGGTGAACACACGTATTTGTGACCATCAGAGACCACTCTGTGTCAAGTGGTGTGTCAGCTGGACTTGGGACATGGATCCTACTCAAGTCCGCCTGTGTTAGTTTGCTTGGCTGTCATAACAAAGTACCAAGACTGGGGTATAAACAACAGAAATTTATTTTCTCATCATTCTGTGGTCTAGAAGTTCAAGGTCAAGGCATCAGCAGGGTCGGTTTCTTCTGAGGCCTCCCTCCTTGGCTTGGCGATGGCAATCCTCTCCCTTAGTCTTCACATGGTTTTCCCTCTGTGTTTGTCTGTATCCTAATCCCCTTTTCTTATAAGGACACCAGTCATATTGGATTAGGGCCCAACCATATGATCTGATTTTAACTTAATCACCCCTTTAAAGGCCCTGTCTCCAAATAAGGTCATGTTCTGCGGTGGGGGTTAGGACTTCAATATATGAATTTGAGGTGGGGGCTCAATTCAGCCCACTGACCTGTGCTCCTTCAGCATCAAGGGCTCCCAGTCATCTCCACTGGGCTCTCTTAGCCACCAACTTTGGGTCTTTTCCCCCATGACCCTCCCTATTGAGACTTGAGGTTCACTAGCTCCTGGGGAGCCCAACACCCTATTGAATATTAAACATATGGTCTCTGAGTTCTTAAAAACAATGTGACTTGTGATCTAAGACTCTGTTCTTCTTCCCAGAAGGCATTTCCTTCCCTCTATTGGTATACCACACGATATTGAGGTCCTCTAAGTTAACCAGGGCAATTATTAGTAAATGGTTAGAGCATGACTGCCTCAAGGTTTTGATAGATAGGTCAAAAGAATATGAATGCAAATGCATTTTTAAAGCACACTGCAGCTATTGTTGGGTATAATGGAAAGTCATTAGGCATATTAGCTGCTGATTTCATAATCAAGTGCTAACATTTTCTGGATGCTAACCTAAGTAACAGGAGATATTGGCCATTTGCAAAACATGTTTAAACAAAAAAGATCCAGAGACAAGAAGTGCCTCTCATCTTAATTATTATTATTTTTTTTTGCATCATAAAAACCTCTCGAACAATGCTTTGGCAAAGCATAATGGATATGGAGCAGCTGTAGAAAACATCTCACTTCTTTTGTTTGGAAACAACGTTTTACAGTTGGAAAGAAAATTTCTGTCCAGCTGATTTTATTCCAAGGAGAGGGTGAATCTGAGAGAGCAGTCTCTGCTGTCTGAGGCGTATCTATCTGTGTCCATCAAGCACTGGTAAAACTTTAGAGGGAATGGTTTGAAATTGTGCTTGTTTTTTTGTCAGCGTTGCTTCTTCAAGGTCTCTGGGTGGCTGCTGAGTCTACAGGGGTGGGTGGCCTGGTGAGCATCATGTTCAGTCTTTTATTACCAAGGAGTATACTTTCATGTTTTCATGAGTGGAGGGGGAACTTCTGTTCTCTTTTCCTGGGCTGTTCATAAGCCATCAGCATCGACCCAGACTTATTTTTCTAGGTGGCTAAAGTAATATTACTGATCGGTCTAAACATCACATTGGGAGCAGAACTACTCCAGTGTCTGAGCTGATCATACTCAAGCAGGAAGTACATCTTATGTTTAGAAGTCTGCAGATGTGAATCCATGGCCAGTGGGCCTAGCAATGGTCAACATAACTATGGATCCTCTGAGACACATCATTCCCTGTCTGTGTTGATACCCTTCAGGGGACAAGCACCTGTCTTTACCCTATATCAGTTAGCGGTTGCCAGGAGCAAAGCATCCCAAAATTCAGCAGCTTAAACAACAATCATATACTACTTCTCATGAATAATTGGTAAGTGGGTGGGGCTGCCGATACAGGTCAGGTATAGCTGATCTGGGTTGGGCTCACTAATATATCTGTGGCCAGTTAGCAGTTCTGCTTGAGGCTAGTTAGTCTAGATGATCTTTGTTGGGATCAGTTTTTTTCTCCCAAGTGTCTCTCCCATTTCTCCTTTGGGTGAACCCTGGGCACATTCTTATGGTGATGGTATGGGTCCAAGAGAGGAAACAGAATTGCTCAAGTACTTCAGGCTTCTGGCCCCATTAGGCAAGCAAGTTACAAGAGAATAAGAGGCTCTACTAAAGATTTAGATCAAGAACACGTGGGAAATTAGGGTCTCAATGCAATCAATATAGGCACAACCTCCTATTCTGAGGACTATCCACTGACCATATTCAGTTACCCAGTCTAACTGAGGTCCAACTGGCCTGAGTCAAAGTAAGTGATTGATATTGCTCTGCTCATTTTCCCCTCCCTTTTCTGGAGGAATGAGACCTTACCCTTCGTGTGCTAATGAATAGGGTCATGAAACCATGGGCACCTCAGGGGAACTGGCCAACATTGCATTCTCCATGCCTCACACATGGTGGGGACTCAATGCATGATACAATGGAAAAAAACCAGACAATTCTGCATTCCCAAGTTACAGCTTAAAGTTAATTTCATCATTGCCCCAAATCTTCCAGAAAGTGTGGATATTTGCTTCAGTCACACCTGTGTTCCTTTGCTTGCCTTACTTGAGAAACAGCTGTGTGTGGGTGAACTGGAGAGAACTGAATTGTCAACCAGCAGGCATCTGAGCAGTAGACATGACTCAAGATAAGGCGCCCTTTGGTTATCTTCATCAAGGTGAGAGAGGATTGGGCTTCTTGGTCCACAAATTCAATTTACTCATTCTCTCAGGGAGCATTAGATCTGGGAAGGCTTGGTAGGTGTTTTTTTCCACTTGCTCAAACTCTGTTTATCCCTCAAAATTTTTGCCCAACTGTTCTCTCTCTCTCTCTTTTGAAATGTTCATTTGAGAGTGGGGGGAGGGGTAGAAGGAGAGGGAGAGAGGATCCCAAGAAGGCTCTGTGTTGTCAGTGCACAGCCCTAGGTGGGGTCTGATCTCAGGAACTGTGAGATCGTGACCTGAGCTGAGATCAAGAGTCGGACACTTAACTGACTGAGCCATCCAGGTGCCCTGTAACTGTTCTCTTTTCTATTAAATCTTCCTTGAAAAGTTATAATTAGCTAAACCCTTTGTGTATGACCCATTTCACTTGTGCAGTAGACTTTTTATTCTTCTTTCATTCATCTGTTCACCAAATATGTAGTGAATGCTTTCTATGTGCCAGACACAGCTTAGGCAAGGAGTAAAGACCTTTAAACAAAGGCAAAGGCCCTACTCTCATGGAGCTTACATTTGGAAGGGAGCATCCCATAATGAATAAATAATCAAATAAGTGTATACTGTAGCAGATGAGAAGAAAAAAAACAAGATTGAATAAGGGACAGACAATGGTGTGTGTGTGTGTGTGAGTGTGTGTCTGGTGTCTGTGTTAGACAGTTGGTCAGAGAAGCCCTTTCTATAAGTTGCATTTAGACAAAGACATGAACTACATGTGGGAGTGGGCTACATGGACATTTATGGGAGAGATTCCTAGGGAGAAGGTTAAGCATGTGGTACAGGCTTGGCTTTTTTGAGGAACAGCAAGGAAGCCAGTGGGGTTTGACTGAGCAGAGAGAGAGAGTGATATGGCATGATATCAGAGAGATAGGAAGGCTCCTAATTGTATCAGGCCTTGTAGGCCAGGGAAACAACTTTAATTTTGTTCTAAGTGGGATAGAAAGTGTGGCCCCCAAAGTTGACCATGTCCTAACCTCCAGAACCTGTGAGTATGTTACTTTACATGGCATAAGAGACTTTGTAGAAGTGATTAAGACAAGAATCTGGAGATAGGGAGATGATCCTAGGTTATCAGGGTGGGCACAATGTAATTATAAGGGTCCTTATAAGAGGAAGGTAAGAGGGTCAGAGTCAGAGAAGGAAAACAGAAGCAGAGGCTGAGGTAATGTAAGGCCATGAGTCTAGGCATGAGGGTGCCTCTAGAATCTAGAAATGGCAAGGAACAGATTCTCCCTTGGAGCCTCCAGGAAGGAACCAACCCTGCTTACACCTTGATTTTAACCTATAAGACAATTTAAACCTCTGACCTCCAAAGCTGTAAGGTAATTAATTTGTCTTGCTTTAAGCCACTAAGTTTGTGGTAATTTTTTACAGCAGGAAGTCACTAGAGGGTTTTGCTGAGAACTATAATATGGCTTGACTTATATTTTAAAAAAATTACTGGCTGATTATATGGAGGATGGAATGAGGAAGGCCAAATAGAAGAGTTTGCAAGAGTCCAGAGAAGAGATAATGATCTAGTGGCAGTGGTAGAGATAAGTGATAGAATCTCCATGTGTTTTGAAAAAGATAACACAGGACTTAGTATGTAAGAGGTTGGTTGCAGGGGCTGAGGGGGTAGAGAAGCATGGGTGACTCCCAGACTCTTGACTTAAGTCCCTGAAAAGATGAAAATGTTATTTACTGACAATGGCTGGAGGAAAATCAGTTTTGGAGGTTTTGTGTCTATATGTGGGATGTGGGGGAGAGTGGATCACGAATTCCATTTGGACATATTATATTTGAAATGTCTATAAACCATCAAAGTGGAGGTGTCAAATAGGCAGTTGATTTTTTTTAATGAATTTGGAGCTCAGGGGAGCCTTCTGGGCTAGAGGTCTAAATGTGAGAGTTGGCAGTGAAAAGATGATGCTTAAAGCCATGGGGATGGATGAGATTGTCTAGGAAAAAAGTGCAGATTTAGGAGAGCATCAGCGGAGGTGGGGAAGTGGCAGCATTCCACGGAGAACTTCCTAATTCCCAAGATTCCCTCTTGTCTGGAACTCAGGATGGGAAAGAGAGCGCAGCTAGAATTTTGGGGTGGGGAGTCAACAATAAGGAGATTTTTTTAGTTACCCATTGCACTCCATGATGTAGAACATGACTGGACCCAAACTGATATTCACAAGCATTTATTCATAATGGAAAGATACGATGCTTTCTTAAATAGATAAATAAAACCACATATTTAAACAAAAGTAGCAATTATATCATCATGTGTACTGTGATACCCTTTGGCTGAGTATGCCCATGAAAGTGCTTTAATATGAGTTCATGGAATAAATAATGATTGTAAGAAAAGGGTAAATACTTGGGGGAAACAGAAGGAAGTGTACTATGTGGAGGGCAAGATGGCTTCCCAGATTGATTTATTTGCTCTTGTTGACTGTTTTTATGCTATAAATCTCAGTTGAAGAGTCTTGCTGTATCAAAAATGAGGGCCCAGAAACCCCAAACAAGAATACAATGGCTCACCAGGGAAGGCATTTAACTAACCTAAATGCTGCTTTCCTTCCCTGAAGAAATCTCCTCCATCTGTGCTGGAGTCGTTATCTCTGCCTTCCTTGGAAAGGAGGAAATTTGCACTATCAAAAACGGGATTTGTGTGGCCAACCTGACTTCAGAGATATTAAATGATAAACTTTCCAAATGAAGAACAGCATGAACTCAAAGTTCCCACTCCAATTGCTGGGCAAATGAAGATGGTTGGAGTCACATGCAAAACTGTCTGTGGGAAGAACAATTTCTTGATACTCGGCCCAATGACAATGCTCTGACAAGAGCTCTATTTCAAAGACCTGGTCCAATATTAGGACCTCTAAGAAACTCATGATAGTTGTTGTCCATTCTGCTATATTCTTGCCATATGGAGAGTGTATCAGTTAGCTGTTGTACCCATAATGCCTTATATAACAAGCCACGCCCAAACTTTGTGGCATATAACAGTAAGTGTTTATTTCTTGGCCATAGCTGTGGGGCAGCTGGGGTTGGTGTTGGCTCAGGTGATTCTGCTCCATGTATTTTCATTCTTGGGACTAGGATGAAGGGGTGGCAAGCTATCTGGAAGGAGGTCTTCTCATGGTAGATGTTGGAAGCTCTAAGAGGGGTGAGTGGAATGACACAGTATCTCTTGAGACCTAAGTTCAAAAGTAGTGCACTGTGGTTTCCACCTGTATTTCATTGGCCAAAGCAAGTAATATGACCAAGTTCAGTGTCAGTGGGGCAGAGAAATATACTCCTCCTATGAAGGCTGGGGAGAGGAAACGAATATTTATTAAATGAAAGGTTAATCTATACAGGAAGGGATACTAATGTTTCTGGTTTCTTGGAAGGAAAATCTGAAACACTGTGAGACCTGATACAATGTCTGTGCAATAGTTCTCAGTTGAACTTAGAGAAAACATTTTGTATTGAATACCAAAATTGTCACTCCCAAGGCTATTTTTGCATCTCCACGTACATGGTCACCAGACATAGTTATTTCAGAATAACCAGAGTGACTCTGCTACTATCTGTGAAATGCCTGGATGGCACTGACCACATGGGGTTGATCAGGATGACCTTCCGGTCGTTTGGATGATTGCTCATGATTAGATTGCATGGCACAATTTTGAATATTTTCTCTTTACAAAATCAGTGAGTTAAAACCCTTGTTCCTGGGAGTTCAAACCATAACCATATTATGGCTTGAAACTATGGCAACATGGCACCCATCATCAATCGTTCAAAGATCGATTCATATTTTCCCAGCTGTCAAGATAACTGAGAGTCCAGCAGTGGTGTCATCTCAAAGCCAGTCTGGTTTGGCCAGCTTGCCCAAAATAATGAGGGTATATGTTACCTCAAGTCCTCAAAGCAAAGACTGAGGATCCTTCGTGCCTTTGAGAGTTTCTCAAAACCTGGTCTTTGACACTGGATTCCTCTTTATTTCTTCATCCTTAAGAAAAGCTAAGGTCATCATTTCCCACCTCTCTTTGATGTCATGTGTTGGCTGTGCTACTCCTTCAGGAAAGGACATGCCCCACATTATTTTTCCTGCCATCTGTGTGGACTTGGAATCTAAAGACAGGCCAAGAGAGAAGAAGGAATTGGCTAGCAGTCACATGACTATGATGAATTCCAGAACACAAGGGTTCAGCAGTGCCTTTCCACACAGAATCCCTCCAGAGCCCTGAGGACAAAGTCTCCAAGAATGGACCTGGCCTCTTGAGAAGAAGCACTTTAATTGTTCAGTTTTGTTCATCGAATATGTTCACCAAAGCTCATTTCCTTTTTCTCCTGAGCACACAGATATTTCCCAGGCTTCTCTGTAGCTCCAGGGGGTCATGTGACTGAGTTCTAGGCAATGGAATGTGGGCTGCTGTGATCTGCACCCACCCCCAGGCCTGCTTGATGACGACCTCTCGTGTCCTTCCCACACTCACTTCCCTTTTAACAGCTGGATGTCCCCTTGCCGGGCAGCATGGCGGCTGCAGGTAAAAGATGCGGAGCTGCCCTCCAACCGGAACACCTACTGTGACCTGTTATCTGAAGAAAAAATAAACTTCCATTTGGTTAAGCCACTGGTATTTTGGGGTTTATTTGTTAGATGATAAATGTAACACTCATTAAAATGTGCTTTTTTTTCATATTTTTAGTCTTATAATAAAAGTCTCTTGCTTTCCCATGCCTCCAAGGCCTTGCTTGGACATGATGGACCAATTGAGAACTCAAGCATATCTTTCCCATCTCTAAGGCTGGGTGATGGCCCCTAGTATTGAGCCTTATGTTTTGTAGATGATGAGGCTGATGACAACTACCATTTACTGAGGACTTACTATGAGCCAGGAATTATTGAGGACTTACTATGTGCCAGGAATTTTATACACTTTATCCCATTTTAACCTCAAAGATCCACTGACATGGATCTTTATCCATGTCCATTTTGCTTTTGAGGAAATCTGGGGTCAGAGTAGATAAGTCATGTGCCTAAGAGGTCACAGGTAGAAACATGAGGAAGTCAGAAATGGAGCCCAGGTTAGGGAACTCAAGAGCTTAGGTGCTATTCTTATAGCTGCGGTGAGTTCCCAGCCAAGCAGATCATTTGCCCTATGGGCAGATCTTTTTCCAGGCAGCTGTGGACTCCCACCTCTGATGGCCATCTCTGGTAACCAGTGGCTTTTTTCACTCCTGAGTGACCAAGCTCTCTATGCACAGCTCAGCCCCGGCCCGTCTCCGACTCACCTGAGATCCAAACAGAAAGATGCTCCCTGTGCTCCATGCTGCAACACTGTTCCTCTTCACCGCCTCTGTTTGAAGACAGGTTTCCGTGAGCCAGCCCTTTCATTAAAAAACCACAGCCTGCCCTTTTGCTCACCCACACTGGGAGGCCATGGCCACAGGAGAATCTCTCCTGTTCTCCCTAATGATGGAGGGACTGATGACCCATTGCACTGCTTTCCAGATTGCTGGAGCCCGAGCAGCAGGAAAAATGCCATCAAGGCTACCACGTCAAAGCGTGGACTTTCTGGAACAATGATGAATGAGCTTAAAGAGGCCTGTGTGTACTCTCCCAGCATAACAAGGTACTGGCTCTCAGACTCCCGCCAAGAGAGGCATAGATAGTGCCCTGCTGGAATCAGGCCTCTTTTTTCTTTCTCTGGCAGAGGTCTGAGCTCCTGTCACTATCACTCAACCTTTGTGTCAGTTTCCAGGAAACAGTTAAAGGCGACTGAGAGAACCACCGAGGCCCTGGGAAGTGACTTGGGGTGAGAGGGCACGGTGGCAGAGAGCACAGAGCAGGGCTTCTGACCAGCCGAGCCTGGACTTCTCAGAATTCCCCAAGGTGACCATGGTCTGAGCCTGGAGCTGATCCTATAGTTATAATCGAGGCGGTGTATGGAGTAGTGGTCAGAATGTTTGCTCCATCACTTCCTAATTGCTGAACCATAAATTAATTTTGTAATCTCTGCAAGACTCAGCTTTATTATGTGTACAATGGAGATATTAGAACAAATACCACCCCAAAATGTGAGGACCTATGCAATAGGCAGAGACATTGCTTAGCAAGAGCACTGGCTTTTATGACATCCTCTAGGCAACTACCTCCTAAGTAAAGTTTGGTTGGTCACCAATATAACAATATTTTTTGGGAAAATATTAGGGCACTGGAATAAAATTATGGAGAAGTCCATTGGTGTTCCTGTGGTCATGCTCTGGGATTCAGAGAGGCAAGAGTAACTCTGAGCTGCCACCCTTGTTTGTCCGTGCCGGTGAGTCTGTCTGGAGCTAAAGGGTGAAGAAGTGACAGGGTGATGTATTTTTCCTACGTGAGTGATCAGCTGGCCCCATTCAGCCTCAGCCACCTGTGTCCATGTGCCTCCCCTCCAGAGGTAGCATCTTTCTAAGATGGGAAAGCCTGGATAGTGTATTACTGTAGCAGAGAGAGAGAGAGACAATGGACAGGGGAAGGCTGACCACGAAGGCGATGGGGAGATTACATGGTTCCTTAGATCCTGAGAGGGGGAAGCGACCAGAATCTATGGGAGTATCAGAAGGACTGACCTTGGCTATGAGGGAGGACTCCCCTTTCATTGCAAGAACACTTATAAGGCCCTGTCCCAGGTGGTCTAGTCTCATGATGAGAATGGATTTTTAAAAGTCTAAAGCACAGAGAGAAATTCCAATCTGTTTTTACGTTCTCAGCCAATTAAGGGGGCTTTAGTTTGGGTTTCCACAGAAGCAGATCCCGAGACTAGGATGTGAGTGCAAGAATTTTATTTGGGAAATGATCCTAAGAATTCCAGTAGGTGGGTAGGGAAGAGGGATGGGTGTGGTAAACTGAAAATAAGGAGCCAACAGATTTCCATGTCCTAATCCCTGGAAGCTGTGATGGTAAGTTATATGGCAGAATTGTTGCAGATATGATTGCTAAAGATCTTGAGGTAGGCAGATGATCCTGGATCATCTGCGTGGGCCTTAAATGCAATCGCATGAGTCCTTATAAGAAGGAAGCACAGGGAGATTTGATGTGCACAGAGAAGAAGGCAGTGTGAGCGCAAATCCAGGAATCTCAGCAGGCACCAGAAGCTGGACCGAGTCTCTCCTAGAGTCTCTGGGGAGAGCAAGGCCCTGCTGACACCTTCCTCTTGGACTTCTGGACTCCAGAGCAGTGATAGAATTAGTTTCTGTTGTTTTAACTCACCAAGTTTATGATAATTTTTTATGGCAGACCTAGCAAAGTCATTCAATAGGGAAGGGAGGACGTTATTCAGGGGTGTTAATCAACTGGTTTTCTCTGCGGGCAACTGGGACCCAATCCCACTGGGACCCTCTTGGAGCTCTGAGGCCACACCTCCCAGTTGCACGGAAACGGGAGTATTTTGTCATGAAGTCTTTGGTCAGTGTTTGGTGGCTACTCTTGAGGACGTCAACTCCCTGGCACCGCTGGCCTGCTCAGGAATGTGGTTTCCACCAGAGGATGCCACCCTGCAGAGTAGCTGCTATGGTTTTCTGTCATAAACATTTTCCAGTAGGCTTGGAGTGGTGATGATTGATCATAGAGACTGCCCTGGAGGTCACAGTGGACCCTACCCATGCATATAATCCAGGTCTGCTGTGATTAAACTGATTTTTTCTCCTGGTGTCTGAAACCCCCATGCACCCAGAAACCTCTTATTGTCCTAGCCCAGGACTTCCTCTCTCACCAATAGCACCCTGTTCTGCCATCTCTGTTACCTAAAAGTGCCATCTGAGTCAGGAGAGGGGAGAGTTGGTGAATTCCTGCAAGTGAATCATTTTGGTGCCATCACAATTACAGTAAGAGGCAAAAAGAGAAATGGATTTGGACATCTGGTTGTAGAAATGAGTTTCCTCCCTGCCAGCCCTAATTATGGGAGAGAACATCATCTGGGCATTCTGGTGGCCCATGCTCTCCCCCTGCCATTTCTGCTCTAGAGTGTATTTCTCTGGATTTCAGGTGCGTTTAGGTGACAAACCGAGGACATCCAGGAATATTAATTACCTATGTAGGGTGGTTTACAGGTTACAACTCAGTTTTAGAATCAGTGTTTTAGTTACTTCTGAAGATGAGAGGCTGAGAATGGTATTATAGCCATATTAGCCCCTTTTAGCTGCTAACCATTATTAATCATGGATCGTCATCAACTGAATCCTTTTTATGACCGAGAAAACTGAAGCTTCATGGCCTTGCTACTCAAGTGTGATCTGTAGACCAGCACCATCGACATCATGTGGGAGCCTGCTAGAAATGCAGAGCCCTGGAACTGCTCCCTCAGCTCTCCACTCCCTGCTGCCCCAAGACCCACTGAAGCTGCATGTTGACCCAATTCCCCGGTAGCTCATTGAACTTTGAGAAGTGCTGACTTATTCATCCTAACTCAGTCTTGGCCCTCTCCCATGGCTCTGTCCACCTGGGGTCTTCTCTGCAGACATGAGGTGAGGGAATGGAGTGGCTAGAAGTAGACACCTCTATCTTTAAGAGGTCTTTTTTGGGGGATGCCCTGGAATGATCCAGCGGGTAGGTCTCTGTGACCTTCCACTTTCTTTTTCTCCATGTTGGTCGAAGAGGCCTTTTATTTTTTATTTTTTATTGTTTTTACTGTTGGTCTCCAATTGCCAGAACTCTGTAACTGTGTATTAAAAGGTGGGAAGTTGCCACTTGGCATTGTGGGGGTGGGGAAGGATAAAGCCATTTCTCATTTATACTGGGGTGGCAAGAATGTAGGGTCATTTCAGTAAGCTGCTTGCTCTGGCCATCTCCCCTTGCCCTTTTCCCCTCTGTCCTGACTCTCTGAGGGTAAGAGGAATGTGTTTAGCTTTGCTTACATTTGGAAACCCCTTGCTACCCCTGCTGGCCCCCTGCTCTGGTGGTGCCTAGCAGATTTTTGCTCCCTCAACCTTCTCAGGCTCCACATAATCCCCTGTGTTTTTCCCATAAGCTCTTTTGAATTCACTTGCTCATGTAACAGCTCAGAGAAGAGCTGTGTTGTTATGCCAGAGCCAGCTTCTCCCATGAGCCTTTGTCACACAAATAAAATAGATGTTTGCCTTTGTTCCTTGTGCCCCACTTTTTTACTCTCCCTGGCACAGGCTTTTAACAGAGTTTATTAGAAATGGAAAAGAAAGCCTCTAACGGCAGCAAAGGGTGCCTGTGCATTCTTCTGATTCTAGCTCCTGCTTTCCCTGATGCCTGTGTTTTCCATAATGCATGTCACAGGGGGATGGGGAGAGCAGTGGGGACTGATGAGTGCAAACCATATTGCATTTAGATCTTGGGAGCTTGCAAGGGGTGCTACCACCTGAGATCCTGTGCCAGGAGAGGAGAAAGCACTTTCTTTACTGTCCTGCTGCATCCTCCACCTCGTCCAGAGGGAGGGCAGGGCGTTTCTGTGATAGGGCAGAGGAGTCCCAGTAAGTAAGCACTTGGAGTCCCGATACTTGGATGACTGGTTCAGGCTTTGCCACCAACATGCTGTGAAACCATGGCCATGTGACTGAAGCTTTCTGGGCTATGGTTTCCTTCTGTGTAGGGTGAACCTATGAGCTTGTTCTTCTCGGTTTGTGACACTGCACAACTACGTGGGTTAAAATATTCTTCCTTGGATTAAGGAAGGCATATATAGCTCCCTTCATTTACTCCATGGGGCCTACCATGGGTTGCTTTCCCATGGGACTTCAAGGAGCAAGGCTGACCTGCTTGAATGGCTAATATGCAGACATGCAAACACTTGGTAAACTGTGGAGTGCTGCGCCCAAGTACAGTATTGTCATTGCCATTATCCTTAGGTCTGCTGGAGTAGCAGCAGGCCTCTCATGGGGTGTTGAGAAGGAAAGAATGAAAGAAGCTGTGAAGGGTCTTCTGTGGGTCTGGTGAGAAGCTATTGATGGGAGATCTGAGGTGGATTATGTGGGAAGGGAAGACCCAGGAAAGTGACAGGTGGTCAGAAAATAGGGCCAACAGGGTTCAGGAGATAATGATTGTCTTAGTCTGTTCAGGCTGCTGTAACAAAATACCACAGACTGAGCGGCTTGGAAACAATAGAAATGTATTATTCACACCTCTGTAAGTCTGAAATCAGGGTTGTGGCGTGGTTGGGTGAGGGCCCTTTTCAGTTGCAGACTGTGTTGTGACCTCCCTCACATGCTAGAAGTGGTAAGAGAGCTGTGCAGGATTTCTTTTATAAGGACACTAATCCCACTCATGGGATCCACCATCATGACCTCATCATAACCCACCTCCTGCTAAGGAGGGTATTCAGGTTTAACATATGACTTTTGGATGGATCACAAACGTTATAACCATAGCAATGATGGTGAAATGCTTGGCATCCTTGTTATGCTTTCAGTTTGGATTCACCCCTGCTCCCTCATCTCTGAGCCTAAAAATCTGCCCTAACCATTTTGGTCATCAGTAAGATCATCACTTTCTTTCTTTCTTCCTCTTCTTTTTTTTTTTTTTTTTTTTAAATTTTATTGTTTTAATTTACATCCAAATTAGTTAGCATATAGTGCAACAATGATTTCAGGAGTAGATTCCTTAATGCCGCTTACCCATTTAGCCCATCCCCCATCCCCCATCCCACAACCCCTCCAGTAACCCTCTGTTTGTTCTCTATATTTAAGAGTCTCTTATGTTTTGTCCCCCTCCTTGTTTTTATATTATTTTTGCTTTCCTTCCCTTGCATTCATCTGTTCTGTGTCTTTAAGTCCTCATGTTAGTAAAGTCATATGACATTTGTCTTTCTCTGACTGACTAATTTTACTTAGCATAATACCCTCTAGTTCCATCCACGTAGTTGCAAATGGCAAGATTTCATTCTTTTTGATTGCTGAGTAATACTCCATTGTATATATATACCACATCTTCTTTATCCATTCATCCATCAATGGACATTTGGGCTCTTTCCATACTTTAGCTATTGTTGATAGCACTGCCATAAACGTTGGGGTGCATGTGTCCCTTCGAAACAGCATACCTATACCCTTTGGATAAATACCTAGTGGTGCAATTGCTGGGTTGTAGGGTAGTTCTATTTTTAGTTTTTTGAGGAGCCTCCATATTGCTTTCCAGAGTGGCTGCACCAGTTTGCATTCCCACCAGCAGTGCAAAAAGAGATCCTCTTTCTCCGCATCCTTGCCAACATCTGTTATTGCCCGAGTTGTTAATGTGAGCCATTCTGACAGGTGTGGGGTGATATCTCATTGTGGTTTTGATTTGGATTTCCCTGATGATGAGTGACGTTGACCATTTTTTCATGTGTCGGTTGTCCATCTGGATGTCTTCTTTGGAGGAGTGTCTACTCAAGTCTTTTGCCCATTTCTTCACTGGATTATTTGTTTTTTGGGTGTTGAGTTTGATAAGTTCTTTATAGATTTTGGATACTAACCCTTTATCTGATATGTTGTTTGCAAATATCTTCTCCCATTCTGTCAGTTGTCTTTTATTTTTGCTGATTGTTTCCTTTGCTGTGCAGAAGCTTTTAATTTTGATGAGGTCCCAGTAGTTCATTTTTGCTTTTGTTTCTCTTGCCTCCAGAGATGTGTTACATAAGAAGTTGCTGCGGCCAAGATCAAAGAGGTTTTTGCCTGCTTTCTCATTGAGGGTTTTGATGGCTTCCTGTTTTACATTAGGTCTTTCATCCATTTTGAGTTGATTTTTGTTTATGGTGTAAGAAAGTAGTCCAGGTTCATTCTTCTGCATGTCGCTGTCCAGTTTTCCCAGGACCACTTGCTGAAGAGACTGTCTTTACTCCATTGGATGTTCTTTCCTGCTTTGTCAAAGATTAGTTGGCCATATGTTTGTGGGTCCATTTCTGGGTTCTCTATTCTGTTCCATTGATCTGAGTGTCTGTTCTTGTGCTAGTACCATACTGTCTTAATGAAGACCATTACTTTCTTTGAAAACATATTCTGTATCTATTAATATAGTCTAGAATTGCAGTGGCTATTCTTTGGTCTGTTTTTGTAAATCATGTTTAACTTCAGACCATCTGCAGTCCTATCTTTTTTCTCATAAGCTGATGCCAATATGGCTTTCAATGATTCTCCTATCTATCTATCTATCTATCTATCTATCTATCATCTATCATCATTTTAAGAGATTTACTCTAGTAAATAATGATATTTAGAAATTTCAAATGTTGGCAGCTTAAACAGGCATGTTGGATAAAGGTCCAGCCAGGTGGACACATCCTTTGTAGGTGCATCCAGAGACTAAAATGGGATTGGTGCTATGGTGACCAGAGCAGAGAGGCAAGGAAAGGGTCAGATGATAAATGTCAGTCACCATGACCTAAGGAAGCCCCAAGCAGCCCTGTGAAGGGGCCCAGGTGAGGAAGTACTGGGTGCCCAGCCAAAGTCAGCACCAATTTGCCAGGCACATTAAGGAGCCACTTTGAAAGAAGATTCTCCAACCCTAGTCATGCCTTAGAAGACTGTAGTCCTGATCCATCTCTGGTCCCCAATAGAGATCTTCAAGTCAGACTTGCCCAGCTAAGCTGCTCCAGAATTCCTGACTGATAGAAGCTGTGCATAATAATAAATGTTTGCTGTTGGTTGAAGCTACTGAGTTTTGGAGGAGTGATAGGTAAATAATACAGTGGGTACAAGCTTGGGGTCAGAGAGAGGTGAAGGTCAAAGCTAGAGAAGGCAATTTTAATTTCTAATTATGAAGTACAAGTTTTTGCAAAAAATACTGATTTTCCTTCCTTCCTTCCTTCCTTCCTTCCTTCCTTCCTTCCTTCCTTCCTGTCTTCCTCCCTCCTTTCCTTCTCTTTCTTTCTTTCCTTTCTTTCCTTCTTTCTTTCTTTCTTTCTTTCTTTCTTTCTTTCTTTCTTTCTTTCTTTCTCTTTCCTTCCTTCAATTTCTTTCTTTTTTCTTTCTTTCTTCTCTTTTCTTTTAGCAAAACTTTGTTGTTTATGAGCACTGCATTGTAGAAAAAGAGGGAGGTACTCACCACTTAGAGATCTGGGACTATCACACAACAGATCCTTGGTACATTAACTTATAGGCTTAAATATCCACATATAGATCCAAAGACCCATGTAGACACTGCCTTGTGGTTGACAGGACAGGAAGTAGCTTGTAACATTTATTGGGGAGGATGAAGCCTCATGATGCTCAACAGAGGAGAGGAATGTGGTCCTTCCCATAAGTCAGAAGGCTTCAGAAAGGCTTTATGAGAAGCATATAGATAACATATCTTTAAGAGAAGTCATTGAATTTGTCCAGTGAAACATGTAGGTGTCTGAATGGGTTCTAGTGCTTTTCAAAGAGAGTAACACTTTGAAGATCTATAAAGGGGTCATGGTGTGGGTTGAGTGGAGTAAAACACTCTGGTTCTCTTGTTAGTTGAGATTTTTCAAATTTGGAATATGTGATGTGAAGTTCAGTTGACTGTGCACTGTCAACAGCATGAGGACAGAAATAAAAGACAGACCATAAGAATCAGGAGCTGGGCAGAGCTGTGTAGTGGCTGGGGCCCAGGTGAGGGCTGGAGGCCAAGTGAGAAGGACTTGACAGTTGTTTCAAACATGGCTGCTCAGATATTTTTAGAGGAACTCTTAAGCCTCTGTGACTGGGATGAGCAATTTTCTGCTCCATCTGGAATTCTCAGGACTTATTTTTCAAAGTTCTGGAAATAATAGGACTCTGTTAGTGTTTCCCTACTACAGGGGTATACAGAGCAATCCACTGACTGGGCTAGGATGGGGCCACAGTTGTCAGGCACTGAGAAGGCTGGCCTTTGCCTTGGGAGATCCACACCACAGAGGCAGCCTGGTGTGGGTTTTCACTTTCCTTCAGCGAAAGCATGCATGTACGTACCTGTGCAATCCAGATGGTGTGCGCAGACTGCTTGGAGGGTAACCATCACAGCTGATGACACTTAGAATTACTGGTATTTTCAAGACATTAAACCATGTTATACTTTCCATAAGATGGGCCTCTCGATAGCATATAGTTTTTAAATTTAAAATAAAATGCAACCAATTGAGGAAATTACGGAATTTTAAAAAGGAAATAATGCCTTCATACAATAACTCAAAAAATATGGGTGATTTTTATGTCTCCCATGGACAAAAAATAAAATGGACCACAAGAGAGGTATGGCCCTAGCGGGGAATGATTTGGTTGCAAGTGCCGAAGTCCCACTTGAAACAAAACAAGAAAACCAAAAGAAAAAATTAACCTGTTGCTCATCTGAAATGCAAATTTAACTGAGCAGCTTGTGTTTTTTCTGGCAGCCCTGCCCAAAGACTGTCCTTCTTCATGGGCGCTGTCATGGAGAAGGACTTGGGAAGATTTAAACCGAGTCTCAGACTATGCTTGTGTCCATATTCTGTTTGTTTTTTTGTGATCTGTTTTCATTTTTAGTAGAAGCAACCTGGCATGATGAAAAAGCAGAGAACCTGGCTTTGAGGTCTGAATCTGTCACTTAGGAATAGGGTGGTGGTGGGGGGCAGGTCATTTGGTTCCTCTGTTTCCTCATCTAGAAACCTTGGACAGTCATGCCTATTTCAGAACATTGCTCGGGGGAATACGTTTATGCAGGCAAAATTAGCAGGTTACCAGGCACGGAGCAGGTTCTTGGCAACTCTGCATACTTCCTTCCCTTTTCTCCTCATCATGTGAACAGAAACACCAGTATCTAGTATTATTTATGGAATAGCTATAATTGTTTATGTACCAGGTATGGGATGAGGTGTTGTATGAACATTGCCTCATTTAACTCAAGAAGCAATCATGTGAGAGAGCTGTTTCCATTCCCAATTTATTGAGGGTGAAACTGGGGCTCAGGTTGGTACAAGAGTGGGCCAGGGACCCAAGGCTTCTAAATGACAGAAGTGGGATGTCAACCAGGCCTGTGAGTCTCAAGAATGCTTGCTTTCCGATTCCACTCAGAGGCCTTCCGTTGTGCGCATAAAGCACACATCCCATTGGGTGGCCCTCCGTCCTGCGCATAAAGCACACATCCCATTGGGTGGCCGTCCTGCGCATAAAGCACACATCCAATTAGGTGGTTGTGGGAAGCGTTTGCAGCGTTGGCTCCATCGTCTGCCCAAGTATGGCGGAAGTGGCAAACCACTCATTTCACTGACACGTGTTGCGTGTTCATTGGTCACAGGCTTCCTTCCAAGCACTGAGGAAGAAGAGATGATCTGGACCAAGACCTCCTGCACAGAGTTTCCTTCCCAGTTAGGAAATAGACACAAGGAAGACATGGCATCATACCACGGTATGCGGTGTAAACAAATTTAAACAGAGAATGACAGGTGTGACTTGAGCCTAGGGAGTAGACGATATTTTAAGTAAGGATGTGCATGGAAAGCTTCTCTGAGGAGGTGACATGGGAGCCAAGACCTGAAGAAAGCGCAAGAGGGTGGGGGCAGAAGGGGTAGTAAGTGTAAGCACTGGGACAAGAGCGAGCCCGGGGGGTGATGGAGCCCAGGAGCGAAGCCTGTGTGAAGCATTCTGGGTGGAGGAGGGAGGTGGGAGATGAGGTCAGACCCTAGCAAGGGGCTGGGGATTCAGTCCTCAGTGTTGGAAGATGTGCATTCGCAGGGGGTTCTGCTTGTGACCCACAGCGCCAGCCACAGCTCCCGGAGAAAGGCCCCCTGTCTCCGAGGAGCAGCCGCGCCTGCACAGGGAAACCAATCACACCATTTATCACCCCAGTTTGAAAAGTAATTGCAGACATATGTGTAAAGGGCAGGGCAATCTTTTCTGCCAATTATGTGCCCTGCTATTAGGCGATTAGAAGCTGGTAAAGTCACAGTGTGAGGGATTAGCAGTACAATCCCCTTTCTCAGCACCTCTGCATTTCTGTTTCTTTCAAGGGCGCTTCTTCCCTCCCTAGGTGCTGGTCTCAGCTTGACCAGGTGCCTTCCCCCAATTATGTCCCCTAAACACTCTAGTCTTGGGCTATAAAAGGGAAAAAGTCTGCAAGAGACCCTTATAAAACTGCAGTTGAAAAATAAGGCTAAATCTGCCTGGCTACGAGATTGCAAGCTTGTATTTACAGCAATATTCTCGAAGACTGTTTGGTCCCGAGTATTTCCAAAGCTGCTTATCAAGCAGACGGCGCTGGTCCGTACTGCACTTTTGTGCACGTGCCACCCTTATTGTTTATTTGGCTTTCATGCCTGTGCACATCTGCCCATTTCTTTCAGCCGTTTGTTCACTAATCCACCTGTCCTTCATTCTTCAAGCCAGTGTTGAATTAAACACCTATTTGCTGCCTGGCAAAGTCCAGTGGTTAAGAGCTTCAGGGTAGGGGCACTTGGGTGGCTCAGTCTGTTAAGCGTCCGACTTCGGCTCAGGTCTGATCTCACGGTTCATGAGTTTGAGCCCCCTGTGGGGCTCTGTGCTGACAGCTCAGAGACTGGAGCTTGCTTTGGATTCTGTGTCTCCCTTTCTCTCTGACCCTCCCCCACTGGCACGTTCTCTCTCTCTCTCTCTCTCTCTCTCTCTCTCTCTCTCAAAAATAAATGAACGTTAAAAAATATTTTTAAGAGCTTCAGGGGGGCTCCTGGGTGGCTTCGGCTCAGGCTATGATCTCGCGGTCCGTGAGTTCGAGCCCCGCGTCGGGCCCTGTGCTGACAGCTCAGAGCCTGGAGCCTGCTTCGGATTCTGTGTCTCCCTCTCTCTCTCTGCCCCTCCCCTGCTCACGCTCTGTCTCTCTCACTCTCAAAAATGAATAAATGTTAAAAAAAAAAAAAAAAAGAGCTTCAGGGTCAAACAGTCCTGAATTCAAATCCCAACTCAGGTCCTCTAGTTATTTTTAGAGTCATTTTTTTTCATCTGACAAACGGAAATGGTGGCAGGATGGAACTCTCAGCCCTTTTAACCCTCTTCATGCACCCTCATGCTCAGCCCTAGCAGGGAGGAGACTTTTAGCCTAGAACCCTATCCAGTTGTGGTGTGATAGGTCAAGAGCTGTGAGAAGACATTGCCTGGTTTGCAGGGGCCTTGGCCTAGAGGTGGGATCTAATGGCAGGGCAGCTCTCCTGGATGTGGGGCAGGGAGGAGGATGGGCCTCTAGGAAGTGGATGGAGCTGGAAGCCTGAGAGGAAACAACGGCGTGGGGGGCAGAGGAAGAAGGGAGCAGAAGCAAGACAAGGGGCGTTCCAAATGTGCGTCTAAATGAGTCTAGACCAGCTGAGCTATCCTGTACTGAGACTACTGCGTACCTTGGTTGGGTAAGGGAGTAACTTCAGGGGTCAAGTCCTGGCTCTGCCTCTTGTTAGGTGCAGAAGCCTGGGCAAGGCATCTGACCTCTCTGTGCCTCACTGTCTCTTCCATGAGTAGGACTTCCCGCCTAGGGTGGCTGGAAGGGTTTAATGAGTACATACAGGTAAAATGCTTAGAATGATGACCAGCAAAGAATAATCATGAACTAAATGTTAGCAATTATGGAATTCTAAGTCTTCCTGTGTGCTGTTTCTTCTGGTCCTTCCCATGTTTCACCAGAACACTTGTCACCATCTTATTCACATTTTTATTTGTTTTTTTTATTGCCCCCTGCACCCCCCTCCACTGAAACAAGGATTTTTGTCTGTTTTGTTCACTACGGTATTCCTGTCTGTACTTCCTGGGACAATGCTTGGCACAGGAAAGGGGCACAATCAATACTTCTTTAATGATTGAGTGAATGAGTGGAAAAATGAAAGAATGAGTAAGCTATTATCCTGTGGACTCTAATTGTATTCTTGATTAGCTCTGAGTGGTAATGGGTTGGCCACCCAACCTTTCAGATACTATGAGAATTGTGATGGTATTTAATGATGGTAATAGTGACATCTACTTTCTGAGGATTGAGGAGCATAATATCTGTAAGGTAACCAGTGTATGTGCCCTATTATATTACTTGTTAGTGACACCAGTGTTTTGTGTGGTGCACTGCCTCCCCCCCGCCCCTGCCCCCACCAAAGACAGCAGGGTGCCGACCAAAGTTTCTGCCCATGGTGAAGAATCCATGACCCATGTAACTGAGAGATGGGGGGATCCAACCAAGCCTATACCATCTGGTGTTTTGAATCTCTTTCTATTGAGGGCAGTGAAACCATGTGGCCAGGCCCTAGGGCAATAGCCCCCTGGTGGTGGGTCTCTGGAATCAGCGAGAATTGTACCATCTTGTGGCAGGCTATCACTGTTCATATACACTCAGTCTCACAGGGGAGAGACTTGACAGAGATAGAAATATTTGGAGACTTTACTTCAGTGAACAGCCCCATAAAATGTGAAGGTACCCAGTTCTGCCACCCAGGGGCTGATTCCAAACCATAGTGATCATTCTCTTCTCCTTCTTAAACTGCTGGGTGGTATGTGGGGTTCTTGAGTTCTGATTACATAGAACAGGAGGCTGGGAAGGGATCTGTGGATCATTAGTGTTAGACGCTCATAAGAGAGGCCAGTATGGATTTTACATGAGTCAAGTCATTTAATTTGTACAGCAATCTCTGATGTAGAAAACTATCAGCAGCACTTTTTACTGAAGGGGCATCTGAGACTCAAGAGAAGAGTGAACAGTTCTACAAGGTTAGGGGCAGGTCTGTTGTTCTGTTAACAAACAAAGAGAGACAGTAAGGCAAGCTGGTCAGGAGTTTAAGTTCTATCGGGGAGGGGGTCTGGATTCAAGCCCTTTCTCTACTACTTGTATTCCTTAGATGACTCATTTAACTCTGTTAAAATTGTCACTAATATTGAACAATTGGACACATGAAAGTGTTTAAACCAGTGAGTTATCACTATTATCAATGGAAGTTAGCTATTACTTAATTATAATCATAAATATTTAAATCATAAAACATATTTCAAATAAATAGTAAAATAGTAAATTTTAAAATAATAAAACAATTCTCAATTACTGTTAGTTATTATTGCTGTGATTATTCCCACCAATGCAGTTCCATGCTTGGCAGATGGCAGGTGCTCAGTGGTGATGGGTTACGTAGCTTGCCTAAGCCTGTTCTAGTAAGTGGCAGAGTGGAATTTAAGCCTAGGCTTTCTGACTCCAAAGGTTGTGCTTATTAACAAGAAAGGAAACCAAGGCTTCAAGAATACTGATCCATTCTCCATCATGGCACAAATAGGCCATGGAGAGGGCCTAGGACTCAGGTGCTTGGGCTCCTGGAGCTGGCTTTCTCCTCTTACACCCCAGGGTAGGTTTGCCTATTATTGGTCACCAGTAAAAGGGGATAATCATATTTCATATTAAGCTGGCTAAGATTTAATGAGAAGAACTTGTAAAGGTTCCTGGCATGTAAAAAACATCACAGCTCATATGATTATTTATCAATGCATAGGTATTATTTTGAAGTCCAATGTGTACTTGGCACTGGGATTATCAAGGATATAGATGAGAGTAAGACTTGGTTCTTCACCTCAAGGAGCTGGTAGTCCATTGAGGGGCTCCAGTAAGTGAATAATGACATGTTCTAAGTACAGTTAACCCAGCCTAGGTGGATTGGGGCAACTTCCTGGATGAAGTGGTGTTTGAGGTGGTTGATCCTTAATGATGAGCTATGGCTCACCAAGTGGACCTAGGCCTACAGGAGAGAAATCCAGGATATCAACATGTGCAAAGCTTCTATGGAATGAAGTACCCTTACATGAGGTGGGGTGCGTGGTAGAATGTTCTGTATCATGGTATCTGAGCTTTGGTGGGGAAGATAAAGCAGAGCAGCTGTGTAGAATCTTTATGTATGGCATTGAATGCCAAATTAGGGATTTAGACTTTAGCTTAGAGGCAATTGGGAACCACTGAAGTGTGTGTGTGTGTGTGTGTGTGTGTGTGTGTGTGTGTGTGTGTAGATAGATAGATAGATAGATAGGAACAGATACAGGAACAAAGACAAGACACAGACTTGCCATTATTCACTGCTGAGTAAAATAATGCCTACATCATAGTAGACACTTGATACTTACTGCTTGAATTAAAAATTGTTCTGGAAACAATATGGTAGTCAGACTAGAAAGTTAGAGGAGACTGGCAATCTAGAAATGAATTACCTAGCTTGATTCCAGAAAAACAGTTTTTTTTTTTAAACTGTATCTTGCTGCTTGTTATCAAAATAATTGCTGAATGAATGAATGAAGAAATAGTTGCCCTACTCTATTTTCTTTGTTAAGAGAGGGACAGTTTATGGGTATGGAAGTCATGTTAGCTGAGAGAAATAAAGTAGGTAAGTCCAGAAATAAGTAACCATTTAGCCCTCAAAGAATACTAACGGGGTAATGAATATCTTTTGGGAATATGCTGAGACCTGTCTCTTTACCCATAAGGCTCTGTGACAAGCAACAAGAATTCTTTGTCCTCTCTCTTGACATTCTGTGGTCTTCAGAGTCTCCTGGGGACAAAAAGTGAATCAATAGATTCATTACGTGGACAAGAACCTGGCAGTTTGAAAAGGCTTTAGATGAATTCCTGATGTGTCAAGTAAGAGAAAATATGTTGAAAATATTCTACCTCGTCTTGCTCAGGTGTGCCCTGTCTCACCGCAGCCTCTCTTGATTCATCTTGGGAGAACTGAGTCCTTAGTTCACCCAGAGCATGTCCCATAGCCCATACAAGCTTGGTCTTGGCAAAGAGTATAGACTGTAGTTTAGGTGGCTCACCCACAGGGCCCCAGGGCCCTTTGTCTTGTTTTATACAACACAAGGTGTTAAGTGTGCACCCTTAATCTTGGCCATATTTTTGTACAGTGGCTCCCTGGCAGTGTCTTGTCATTGTTAACCATCAGATTACTACTTGATATTTTTACCGAGATTAATGCATCTAGAGAGCCACCAGTCCTCTACCTTCATTGGCCATAAGATCATCTGTTCATTCATTTCTTAAAAAAAAAAAAAGGGGCGCCTGGGTGGCGCAGTCGGTTAAGCGTCCGACTTCAGCCAGGTCACGATCTCACGGTCCGTGAGTTCGAGCCCCGCGTCAGGCTCTGAGCCCCGCGTCAGGCGCTGGGCTGATGGCTCGGAGCCTGGAGCCTGTTTCCGATTCTGTGTCTCCCTCTCTCTCTCTGCCCCTCCCCCGTTCATGCTCTGTCTCTCTCTGTCCCAAAAAAAATAAATAAAAAACGTTGGGAAAAAAAAAAAAAAAAGAAATGGAATATCGAGTGCCTCTCATGGGTCAGGCATGGTTCTAGGTCCTGGAGTACGATGACCAATAAACAGATATTTAGTTACCATCATGAAACTCCTATTCTAGTGAGAGAAATGAACATAGAAAGAAGCAAACAATAAATAAAATAGGGACAGGTGATAGAAAATACCATGAAGGAAAGAAGTCAGGAAATGAGCTAATGAAGGATGAGCTGGTGAGGGCTGCTCTTCTTCTGAAGAGCTGACATACGAACAGATTCCAGGGGGATGAGAATGGTAGGGAAGTGGAGGAAAGAGCATTCCAGACAGAGTGAGTAGAATGTGCAAAGGCCCTGGGTGGGGAAGAGCTTGACACAGAGAGTGAGGAGGAGAGCAGAGATGGAATGAATCTGGAGAGGTAGGCAGGAGATAGCTTTGCAAGTTCTCATGAGCTGTGGCGAATTTCCCTTTTCTGTCATGTTCCAGGAGATAGTTTTATGATTCAAGACATACTTGCTTTTGAGTTTTATACAGTAGAAACAGGGGCAGTGTAGACACTTAACATTCTCATGTGGAGTGTTGGCACTGAACAGGGACACTTAGCAGGATAACACTTCACTTCTCCAGGAGATGGATGTCGATACTAGAGGTATATTGTTGGATAGTTTGTCTTGCTACAGTAAATGTAAGTATGACAGACACCAGGTGTGCAGGGCTAAGCTGGACCTCTCCTATGTGCCTGATGCATCCCACTCATATCTATAGAATTTCTCCCTGGTGCCAGGCAGTGTGTGGGCAAGTGGGATCCAAGGGGGAGAAAGACAGACATCCTCCTGACCTCCTGGAAACTACACACTTGCCATCTTAATCCCATAAATGCTGAGCTCAAGAAACAAAAGAGTCTTGGATTTGTCTTCTCTGACTCTCATTTGGTTAAATTCTGGCAGCTGTCACACATTCAGAATCATTAAAATGTAGTTTTCTGTGCTTAACTTGCTTCCACAGATTAACTTTCCCAAACTCATTATGGTGGCCCGACCTTGGACTATTCATAAAAGACCATGGAAACTATTAACTGGGTGGGTTGCTTTTCATAAGAGCAGGACAATTTTATCTACTAGAGGCATTGGCAGATTTGGATTACATTGTAAATAAATTTATCCACTACAAACATTCACGGATCTGCCTTGCATTGTAAATAAATTTTCCCAAGTAATTGTTAAGTGATGGCCTCACAATTATGCTAGCATAAGAAAAACAACCAGAGCAAGATTCAGTAACTTTGCAATAAATATTCTAAAAGGAACCTAGGCATTTGCAAGGAGCCAGCCGGCTTGGATTAGGTAGGTGTAAGGAGAGGACTGTTTGGTGAGTTGAGTAATTATTAAGGGCTTGGATTTGTGGTCAACATTAAACGTCAGTCATGCCCATGTAAATGTCTATGCTAGATTTACATATTCAGCTTCCAGCCGATTCCCTGAGCTATATATAGTCCTAAGAAGGGAGTTCATTTATGTATCAGTCAGCTATTTCTGGATAACAAACAACCACAACAATATCAGTAGCAAAACACCAAGCATTAGTTCCTTTGGAGCCGTGGGTTGATTGGGGTTTGGCTAATCTAGGCTAGACTCTGCTTCTCACTGCAGATCTGTGGATGGGTGGGGGTGGCTCAGCTTCACATTTCTCATCCTCCTTATACCACAGAGAAGACATGTTGTTTTCATGGAGATGTCAGAGTTGTAAAACAGAAACACGTGAGACGCTGTAAGACCTAGGCTCAGAACTGTCTGCTGTTGCCCTCACTGCATTGTTAGCCAAAACAAGCCACGTGGTGAAGCCCAAAGTCAGAGGTGAGGAAGTTCACTCCACCATCAGTGAGGTAAGGATTAGATGCAGGGAGGGCTGAATAATTTGAACTCAAAGTTACTCTCTTGTACTTTAATCAGCATGTTTCCTTCATCTATTTATTATAAGGTGTACAAACTCATGTGCCAGACACTGGTAGGCAACAGGAGAGATTGCCATGAAATATACCTCATCACTCACTGGTTAGAAATCTAAGAAAAAGAGTTCCTGCTCTGGTTACATTTTCTATGGTTTGTGGAGTAGTCTTCCAAGAAGTCTCTCTTCCTTAGGTATGGCCCTCAATGTAATCCATCCTCCAATGTAGCCAGAATGAGCTTCCTAAAATGTAAACCAGACATTGACCCTTCCCTGTTTGAATAGGTTGCACGATTCTCCTTTGTCCGTAGGATAAAGCTCAACCTCTGGATGTTGACATTTAAGGTGATCCTAATCTGGGCCCCCAAACTGCCCAGAATTGTCTTCTGCTTTCCAGGGTCCCTAGTCCCTCCTCCATGTGTCTTAACTTCCTTATTTCCCCTTTGTCATAGCTCCAGCCTTTCCTGGTTGGGATTACAGACAGGCAGGAAGTGGGTGTTGGTGACATGGTGTCATTGTAAGAGATCTTACTAAAAGCACACCAGGGGGCACCTGGGTGGTTCAGTCAGTTGAGTGTCCAACTGGGTTCAGGTCACAATCTCACGCTTCATGAGGTCAAGCCCTGCATTAGGCTCCATGCTGTCAGTGCCTACTTGGGACTCTTTCTCTCCCCCTCTTTCTGTGCCTCCCCCACTCTTGTTCACTCTCTCTCTCTGTCAAAATAAATAAATAAGCATTGAAAAAAATTTGAAAAAAGAAAAGTAAAAGCACACCAAGCATTATCTGTCAGTTATAAATAATGTCCCTTCACCTGCCTGCATGTGCACATGTGCACACACACACACAGATACACACACACACACACACACACACACACACACACACACACAGACACTGCCATTTGCAACTTTGCCTAGATGGGATTATAAATAATAAACTTCAAATTCAGTTAGAAGGAGGTGTTGAATTTCAGGTACCTTGTTGCTACTATTTATATTTAGTTTCTCATCAACAGATACAAAAAGTACAACTTCTTTCAAGTAAAGATCCATGATGGTTTTTGACATACAATGGAAACCAACCACAGTGGACCCCTTGCCTCTTTCTAAACACATCCTGATCCCCCATAGCTCTGGTTCCCTTGACTCCCAGCAGCTCCTGTAACAGACTGTAATAGAATGATGTCTTTCTTCCCATGAGTCATATTTTCTGAAGGACACAAACCATGCGTTTTCATTTCTCTGTTGCCTAGCTCAGTGGCTAATATGCCATAGGCACTTTCTGAATGTTTCTTGAATGAATGAATGAACATATGTAAGTGAGTAGTGGAGAATTCTCTAGAGTAGTGGTTCTCAAACTATGCAAATAAAGAGTTTGTGCAACACAGGTTGCTAGACCTCACCCCTGAGTTTCTAAATCAGTAGGTCTGGGAGGAGACCTGAGAATGTTCAGTTTTATCAAGTCCCCAGGTGTGCTGACACTCCTGGTCCAGGGGGACACTTTGAAAACCACTGCTCTACCAAAGTGATGTGGAGAGAATTCTCAGTGTAGAAATAACCCCAGTCACTAATTTTGGGTAAGGGAGACACCTAGAGGGGGGTTTTAATGGCTACTAGTTCAAAGGATAAATCTGGTGTCTGAAGGCCCAATTTTGCTACTAACGAGGGATTGAAGTCCTAAATACAGGGAAACCATTGAAGTGAGATGGCCTAAAGTCATTCCTGATTTTATTTCTGTGCGAGAGTGGAAGTCATGATGGTATTAATTGTATTCACGGAGGACACTGTATTAATACAGTACCCCAAAAGCTAAAGGAGTGTTTTCTGTCTTATTCTTAGTTGTCTGGGCCCTTCATCCTTTGAGGAAAAGTCAGAAGGAGTCACACCTTCTGACCAAAGATTCTTCACCAAAGATCTCTAAGCACCTACATGCTCACACTATAGCCTCTGTGGAATGTTCCTTACTTTGCCTAATCCTGGTCTAGACTATTGTAAGAAGACCTTGCCTTGTTGTAGGATGAATTGGATGGCCACATGGGAGTGGAGACTGTCAAAGTTATAGGATACTTTCTGCAAGGAAGGATTGAATTGTCAACATCAGGAAGTATTTCTGGTAGGGAAGTATATGTAGGGGGTGGGTTTCCCATCAGCATCACACATTGTTTAGTTCAGAAGCCACTTAATTTATCTTCTCAGCAAAAGTCATTTGGGCACCTACTGTAAACCAGTGTTCTAGAAGCTGAGCGTACAGAAGCAAAAAGACAGACTTACCTGCATTTCAGAGAGATAGACAACAAACAAATGTAATTATTGGTTAGGTTTCACTATATAACTAATCACCTCCAAATTTGGAGCAATTATTTGTTTTCACTTCACATACCTATAGGTTAAATGACCTGGGTGGGGCTCTGCCAGGCACCTCTGGGTTCATGGAGGTCATTTCTTTCCTACAACCAATGAGATAACCCATGAATGTTCCTCTGAAGGCATTTCCTTTGAATGTTCCTAGTGACGGCAAGCTGAAACACACAGGGCCTCTTGGGGCCTGGGTTTATAAGCGGCACATCATCACTTCTGCCTCATTCCATTGGCCACATCAAATTCATGTGGCGAAACCCAGGGGTGAAAGGTGTAGATGCAGGTTGGAGTGAAGAACTGAGCAAAGTGACCACTTATGGTATAATAGTAACCAACACAAAGGTCCATGAAGAAACATAAAACAAGTTCATGGCTCAAGAACAATCCCGGACACTACTCTTGGGTGACCAGGTATCGTGGGATGGTGTATTGTCATAATCTTTAGTGGTTTTAGTGGGCGATCCCACTGGGAGGGATGTAGCTTCAGCCTTACACTATTGTTCTGCTGTGCAGTGTGGGCTTCCCTCCTTTCTGTCCAAATATATCTTAATTATCAAGGGCTCCTGGCATAGCCGATAACTGTTGTGTCGTATAAGGGCATCTATCTGGTTTATCCTTGTTCTGTGTAAATGCCTCATTACAGCAGCATATTCAGAGGGTACCCAAACTTGAGTAAAGTGTCTCTTCTGGAAGATACAGCATTTACCCCCTTGCCATACACCTACGTCCATGTGCTTGTACACATAATACCCAACCAGTGCACGTGCGCGCGCGCACACACACACACACACACACACGGCCTCCTTCACACAGCCAGAAATGATGCCTTCATCCATGTCAGTCAAGGAGAGACAAGAATTTTAATCCCTGGCTTCTCAGGATACAGTTCCTGGATGTTGGATTATTTCATCAGACCCCAGGTTCTGGGGTCTGCATTTGGACACAAAGCCTGGGCTTCTTGGAGGGGGGTGCTGGCCTAGGGGGAGGTAAAGTAGGGGTTATGAGGGGGTGGTTTCCAGCTTCAGTACTCACTTGCTACCATCAGTGCATCCATCGGCCAAAAGAATCCCATTAGGGAGTTGAAGGCAAAACAATGCAAAACCAACAAAAATGAATTTATTCTTCAGAGACCTTTTACCACCAGAGTGAAATGAGTTTTCTCCTCTCTTTGTTGGACAAAACCTGACATCCTGTGTTTGGTTAAATGCATGTTCTCTGAGAGTAGAGGGGAGTAGGGGATTGAGGGGAAAGGTAGCATCCACTTTTACAGCAATCCTTGGAGTGCTATTATATTATCATTCCCATTTTATTGATGAATAAACTGAGCCTGGGGGAGTAAAAGCAACTTGCCCAATGTAAGTGGAGTCTGGAGTTCCCAATCCAGGTCTCATTTTGCAGACAAATCTTTTCCACCTTCCTAGCCTTCATGGGTTTCTAACAGTGAGCCTTAAGGCCAAAGACTCTTGAAGTTAACTCCTCTTGACCCTTAAAATACAAGCTGTGGGGACTGAAATATGAAGGGATGGGAGTGGCCCTTTGGGCATGCCCACTTGGAATCAGGTGTGGTTGGCTGGAGCCACTCTGCCTGCTGGTAGAACAACTCAGGACAAAAGCCCAGGACCTTCGTGAATGCCTGACAGGTCCTGGCTGGAGATGGAGTCAGCAGATTCTCACAAATCTGCATCTACCTTCACTGGTATCATCAGGTGTATGTGGTCATCTGAAATCTGGGAATCACAGCCTCCGGTTACCTGTTGTGGGTCAACACATTCATTTTCTATGTAGATGATGAAGCTGAGGTCAGACTGGAAGATTGCCCTTGGCCGAACCAAGCTCTCTCACCTAAGGTTATTCTCTTCTTGGGGAACAGCCAACAACGGACCCACTGGAGCACAAAGACACAGCCCCCGACTCTCTTAGGGTCATCTCTGAGTGGAAGGCCTCCCTACCTCCCTAGCCTCAGAGTTCCCCTGGGACTGGCTGAGGCATCTAAGGCTACTGCAATCCCCCCTGCCGATCTTGTTTTCCTTCCTTTTGCAGTTGTTGTTCCTGAGGACACTCCTGAGCAAGTCACCTGCACAGATTTCCATCTCAGCCCCTATTCTGGGGAAACCAACCTGTCTCACCCTGGCGATTAAATGCTCCAGCCTTGGAGTGGCACCTGTCACTTCTGCTCACAGCTTATTGGCTAGAACGGGTCACACAGCCCCATGCTGACCACAGGGGGGCGGGCAAGTGCAGCCTTGCACACCCTCCCCTTAGGACTGCTTCCCCAACCGAGGGACTGCTTGTGGAAACATGGCTGGATCATTTCCGCCATCTTTATCCCTTAGAGTGGTCTACCATCTCCCAAGCTGTCCTCTGCTCTCTGTCTGCCTTTGTGTCTGCTGAATCCATGGGCTTAGCTCAGCTGGTCCATGACTGACAAGATGGCTCCTGCTGTGGCATGGAGAAAAAACCAGGGTGTTTCAGGATGCCTTGATGTGAAGGCTGCCTGACTCCAAAATATCCCATTTTACTTTTTACCAGTAGGCAAGTTGGGTGTAGGTTTCCACATGCACGAATTCCAAGCTGGGACAATTGTATCTATCAAACACTGTGACTGCAACTCTCAAAGGCTCAGGATCAGTGCCTACTTAGGCAAGAGGACAGTGGAAAGTTGAAGAGACCGGAAGAAGCATCAAGATGCACCTTTCCTGGGCTTTTCTGGAGGTTGTTTGGCCAACATTGCCATCTGATGGGCCAGCTCCAGCTAACGCAGCCAGGAGGCCCCCAGCAGTCACCTTGGGGCCATGTGAGGCAATCTTGTGACTCAACAGCTGGCAATGAAGGAATTTTACAAAGTGTATCGGTTTACATTTATTGAGTAGTTATTTTGTCACTTAATCCTTGCCACCACCTTATAAGTTCATATGATTTATATTTTCATTTCACCAGTGGACAAACAGAGGCACAGGGGGTTTAAGTAACTTACTCATTGGTAGCAGGGCTGGGGGTTAAGCTTAGGCTCTAGACTCATTGTCCCACTCCTTCCTCTGCCACTTAGATTGATTAAGTCTAGACATCTATTTAACAGGCAGTAATGACCGTCTTCATGTTTTAGGCCCTGTGCTAGATGCTGGGAATACACCCCAATCTATTGGATCTCCGCATGGTCCATTGCTCTGTGTCCTGTTCTATTAGATATCACATAATACATTTATTCTAGGATTTAGCTCTAGGAGGAAGTTTTGCCAGTGGATATTTGTATACTTTTTTCTAAAATAAGAATTATGTAATTTACATGTTTCTTATTGCTTTGGGCACCAGGAAGCTCAGATCCAAATCAGAGCAAATATATTAAAGTTTAGGTTTAGCATTTCAGGTTTTTGAATTTTTCCTCCCAGTCTAGATTTTTAATTTTGGTTGCATCAGTTCTATTGCACAAATTTCCTTTATTTTAAAATAACTTACATCATTTTTAGAAGCAGGCTGCATGGAAATGACAAAGTGAGATCTTTACTGCATAGTCTTAGATTCTTACTGGGAAAGGCAGACCTATATATCCCTCTGACCCTCATTCCCATAGCGCCCTACTTATAAAATTCCTTGGGCAGTCGCCATGACTATCCCCCATTCCCTGGGGATAGGTAGGAGCTTCTGAAAAATCACATCCATATAGGAAAAAAAAAGTTTCCTTAAATCATGGCTCCAACTTTGGTGCCAGATGCACATTTGTGGAGTAGGCGGCCAGTCAGATTCTCACCTGAGCAGTTAATAAAATCTATTGCCCCTTGATGGATTTTTTTTTCTGCAAGCTAGAATTGATCTGTCGTATTTGTGATTTGTGAGATGGCAAGGAAACACCAAACACCATCATGACTTGGGCCACAGTTGGAAAAAAAGAAAAAAAAGAGAAAGAAAGGGGGGAAAAATCCACGGCCAAGTCTTTCCAGGCATGGAGAGGGCTGGAACTGCTGGGGTCATTTTATTTGATTTATTGGAAATAAAGTGGATCTTATTAACATTTTAATAAAGAGAATCTTTTTGCACTGGGCTGGAAGTGTTCGCCAGTCCCCGGTGCAATTCCATTCTCTGCAAAGTGGATTCGGCTGGCGTTGCCCAGCGTGATTTGTGAGGCTGGGCCCCAACAGTCCAAAAAGGCAAAAAGGGCTGCCTCCTCCGAGGGGCTCGCTCTGTGCGAGGTGCTCGCCCTGTATCTGCCATGCAAAACGAGGGAGCTTTATGAAGGAATCCGTCTTGTAAAGCCATTGGTCCTGGTCATCAGCCTCTACCCAATGCTTTCGTGATGCTGCCGCTGATCTATTTGGGAAGTTGGCTGGCTGGTGAGGCAGAGCCTCTCCTCAAAGCCTGGCTCCCACGGAAAATATGCTCAGTGCAGCCAAGTGCATGAATGAAAACGCCGCCGGGCGCTTCTAGTCGGGCAAAATGCAGCCGAGAACTCCGCTCCTCCTGTGCGTTCTCCTGTCCCAGGTAGGGAAGAGGGGCAGCCGGGCGCGCCCCGCGCCCCGTTTCTGCATTCCGATCGTCTGGCGCCAGCAGGGAGAGGGGGCTTTCGCGGGTCGGGGGACTGTGGGGCGCGGCGGCGAAGAAAGCCTGGGGCTCGAAGGGAGGTCATTCCCAGCCCCAGAGATCCTCGGGGCGCGGGGAGGGGGGGGGGTGGCGGTTTCCCACTCCGGTGTGTGTGTGTGTGTGTGTGTGTGTGTGTGTGTGTGTGTGTGTACGTTCAGGGGAGGAGGAGAGAACTCCTGAGTCCCCCCCTTTTTTTTCCGCAAGCCGGGGCGACATTCTCGCCTACATCAAGTGGGGTAACTTTGATTCGCCTCCTCCTCCGGTGGCTCATGCATTGGAGAAAGACTCAGTTGGAGGCGACTCCAGCGAGTCGTGGTTTCCCCAGCGCAGCGCCGAACAGGGGGAAGCGCAGCTCCGGTCCGGATTGCGGGCTGCCGGGCTGGAGAGGCCGGCCTGGCATCGCCGACTTCCCGGGGCGCCCGGGCCCCCTCGCCCAGCCCCGCGGCGCGCAGGAAGGCGCCTCCCGCCAGCCCAGCGCTGCAGCCCGGCTGCTGCTGTCGCTCAAAGGCGCCGACTCTGGCCGCGCCCGCATCGGGGTTCTTTTCCTCCCCGATCTCGGGCCCAGAGCGCGTCCTCCCCCGCCCCCCGCCAGGACGCAGGCCCCAGCCCCTCGCGCCCCCTTTGTGCAGCCAGCTGGAGCCCCGGCCCGGAGCCCCGACTGCCGCCTCTGCTGCCTTCCCGGGCGGGCGCGGAGCGCAGAGAAAAGTTCAAGCCTTGCCCACCAGGGCTGCAGCTGCCTGTTAACCCTCGGAGCGCTGAGGCGCGAGGGAAGGACCGGGGATCCGGGAGAAGGCGGGGGGTGCGGTGCGACCGAGACGTGATTGTCCAGCTGCCGCCTCTGGATCTCCAAGATCTCGGGAAGTTTGTGTGCAGGAAAGCATACTCCGAGGAGGCCCGACCGGAGGTGCGGGCCGCTGAGGGGCACGCCCAGCCCTGTTCTGGGGCCTGTGGTTTCTGAGAGAGCAAGGCTACTCCGTCCCCGAGGCTTCCCTTGAAGCCCGTGGGACTCGGGATGAGCTGGCAGCCTACAAGTGGGTGGGTAAGATCAAGGCAGGGCCAGGCAGAGAGGAGGGAAGGAGACAGGGAGTGCTTTCGGGTGCTAGGAATGGGGGTTGAGTTACTGGCCAGGACTCCTGGGTGCCAGGGGCCTGGGCACATGTGTGAGTGTGCTGGAGAGAGGGAGGGTGAGGCAGGCAGGATCCCAGGCGAGGGCTGGCTGGGATGTGGGGGTGCAGGGCATCGAAGGGAGGCCACTGCTGGATCCATGTTGGGGTTAGACTTTGGAAAGGGGCCAGTGTCCCAGGAACGCAGTGACCGTGTAAATGACTTAAAGTGGGGGCTAGTAGGTGGATGCCGGTGTCTGGGGACTGGGTAAGGTGCCTGGCTACGGAGCCCCTCCCCCACCCATGCTTTCTGCCTTCCCTGGATACACAGCCCCCATTCAGAACTGCCCAGTTACACTCCTTTCCTAACAGGGCTTTGCTGCCTGATTCTCTTGGGGGGGTGGGGGGTGTCTCTGTAACCTCAAGTCCTGCCACAAATCTTATGTCTATCTGTGGACCAGTTTTCCAGACTTTCTGGACTCCAGTGGTCCCTGAGGCTGTATGTATGTACATATATCCCTATTTAGCAGGACGGTTCAGAGGATGCTTCTGATTCAGACAGATCCTCTCTGCCATATGCTACTGGTACCACCTTGGGCACGTTGTTGAACATCTCTGGGCTTTCTGATTCTCCACTGTGAAATAATCTCTCCACCTTCCTGGGATCGCCAGGCAGATTGATTGCATTCAACAGGATGTCCTAGGTAATGCGTTTACCATGAGGCCTGGCACACTGGGAACTGTTGGTGTCTGGGAGCACTTCCCTCCCACCCTGCCTTTCCTTAGGACTTTACAGTCCTTTTCTCTCTCAGCGTGCTGGGACCTCAGTCAGGGTCGCAGACCTGGCCCAAAGTTATGCCTCCTTTTGAGCAAGACAGACCATGCGGCAGCACCCAGCAATCCCTGTGCACTAGGGGCTCCTCACAGGATACCTTTTGCAAAGCAACTGGTGTGTCGTCTCCTGCAGGGCCCAGCCAGCACAGGTGGGTTCTGCAGGCTGTGAGCTCACTCATTCCTAAGTGTGGGGCAGCAGAGGTGTTACCAGGAATCGAATCGCCTGCTCTCAGAGGCTTATTTCTGTCTTACATCATTACCCGTAATCAGAGCAATCGTCCACATTAGGACGCTAAGTGATATCCTGGTTGCAACAGCACCTTGCAGAGAAATCATTTTGGGGTAATTCATTTCATGGGCAAGAGGTTCCAGGCCACAGCTCCGTGTGCCATAGGGAAAAGCGGGGAAAGTCTTAGAGCCTTTGAGTCCACCAGTGAAAACAGAACTTTCTTGAGGCAGAGAGAAAACATACGGAAGGGAAAAACAATGTAATAAAGCAAATTAGTCACTCGGTCCTAAGTGGTGTTCAGGCAAGCATGTATGTGTTTTTCCATCGCAATTGTAATATTCTGGGTCTGGGTTTGGAAGCCATCAATCTCTGTAAGTTTATTGGCTAGGTTGCTCTTTTAGGCATTTTGGAAAGGGGAAGAGGAATTCTAAGCAACAATGGCTGGAAGCTGGCAAAATTGAGAGACAGTGGCCTCTCTTCTCCCCTGGGGTGTTTTGGGAAAGGCTGTCCCAGAAGTGGCCTCTGGCATTTGGCTATGATAAATAATGAGTGTGAAACAAATCAAGGGAGGCATGACATAGAAATTCCACTGTAAATATGATTCCCCGCCCCCCTATTTGGGTATGGCTTACCAGTAGCCAAAAGTTCTAACAATGAATGAGTAATCCCCCAAGAATTAGAATTTTAGGGAGTGGTTCAGGTTTGGAGAGCAGTCACTTGGGAGTGACTAAAAACGTTCCACAGAGTTCTGAGATGTTGATTTAAAATGGGGCTCTTTCTTGGAGGCAGCATCTTGATTTTCAGGATTGTAAATGAGAACCTGTGTGTTTTTGTACCCCCAGAACATCATATATTGTAGTTTAAGGGCAGTGTTTATTTGCAGAACCTTTCTGATGAGGAGAAAAGATTATGGGAGTAGCAGAGGGCACCCCTAGCCCTGACGTGGGGTCCACATGTGACAACCCATAAGATTTGAAACACACTGGGGAAACAGAGACGTAAGTGGTGAGAAGAGTCAAAGTGGTAGAGTTCAGATGGCTGAACAATTTTTTTAGCAAGTTCCCGAGGAGATTTAATAAACTGCAAGGCTGAATATGTGATCTGGAGTTTATGTAATGCCACAGTCTATATTAAAAGCCCAACAGTCATCTTAGCTAATCTCTTCTGCTCTGCTTCCCTCCCTTCTCTCCTTTGCTATCTTTAGCCCTTGGGTTTTCCATTAAATAAAATCTAATTCCTTCTAGAAGTGTCTCCTACGTGTTAGCGTAAAATTGCCTCACAAACCAATGTACCCAATAAGTGCAGTGTCTAGAAGGACTGGCATTTGCCTGTGTGCGTCGAATCTCAGTTGGAAGTTTACTGTTTCAGCAAAACTACGGGTAGGCTCTTGAGAACATCCTTCTTTTCTTTCCCTCCTTCCAGAAAGACCGTTGCTTGGGAGAATCCAGTTTATTTCCGTTCAGTGGAAGGGAAGGAAAATGCCAAGCTATGGATTCAGTGACAGTCATATCGTCGAAATAGCCAACAGTGTTTTCTATTTCTTTGTGCCTGTGTTCATCTCTGTGTGTTTCAATCTTGTTTTAATACCTGTTGAAAAATTTCTCCAGAAGAGGGCTCCATCCACAGCTTTACAAAATTCTGAACCTACAGCTGCTATATTTTAAAGAACCTCAGCGTAGTCGCTCTATCAACACACTACTGTTCTCCTTATTCCCAATTATTTTCTGGAAGCTACCCCAATGAGAAGTCCTACCATTTTGCGCTCAGTATCTTTCCTCCTTTATTCCCTACTATACTTGCTTCTGTTCCATCTTATTCTTCAACTACGTTTCCCCTCTGAGTATTAGAGCAGGGAACATTTCAAAGACCTTTGTAGACAATACAATATGAAATGTGAGGAAGTTCTGAAATTTCCTGGCATTTGATTTCATTTGGACCTGGTTTTTCTCTTTAGGCAGCCAAAAGGCAGGCACAGTTACCCCACTAGGTAACTACCCAGAAGAATGACTCATGAGCCGGATTCACTCACCCTCCAGCACCAGTTGAAAAGGAGAGGGAAATATGTCTGTCATCCAATTACAATAATCAGTTGGGCAGAATCAAATCAAATGACCAGTGGTTTTGGCATTGTTTCCACTTAGCTGCGGGCAAGTTGCCCATGCGCCTGAGAGAATCGGAGCCTCCTGAAGGTTGCTGCCAATACAGTTCCCCGCAGCCTGTCTCCTCTCTAGCTACCTGGGGATCCCCTGGCTCCTCCTCCCTGAGCAGACAGGACAGATGATGATGGGCTGGACTGTAGGATCCCCTTCACTAGGCACTAAGTAGTAGCTTAGAGTAGAAAGCAGCTGCTCTTCACTTCTGAGAGAAGCAGCTAAGGGCAGGCCAGAGAACAGAAGAAATGGCATTTCAAACTTGAAACACAGACTGAGGTAGGGTTCATGTTGGTGAATGGGTCACCCTTTGGCCCAGCAGGTTGAACCTCGAGACACCTGCCTGGCAGTACTAAAGCTCACACATGCCAATTCTGCAACTCTGGCTTCTGGGAAAGTAGCCACAGGCCAAATGTAGATTATGGATGTGTTTTGTTGGGCCCAAATATTTTGAAAAGTTGGAAATCGTACATTAAAAAAAAAATCCAGGTCTCCTGCATTTCTTAAAATGTCAGAAGGTCAGGGAACCTGAGAGCTGCCCTCCCACTTGGCCACACTTCACTAGAGGGGAGTTACTACTGCCCCCTTTAGGCGGGGCATGCCTCTGTAATTTGCCACAGTCCCCACCAGCCCCTACTACTCACCCACCGGTTGTACCTGCTTATTTTGCCCCATAGCCATTTGTGTTGGGAACTTCCGCTTTCACAAATTTTGAGACTTAATCGCATTGATGCGGGGTGTGTGTGTGTGTGTGTGTGTGTGTCTGTGATAGGCTATTTGGAAAGGAAGGGACATGCCTCTTTTTGATCACTGTGATTGAACTAGATTGACACTTGCCTTGGAAGAACAAAGGGACTACACCTCCTTCCTGAGAACATTCCTACCATCAGTGCCGTTGGGTGACTGGGGGTACCCAGAACACCAGGACACCCAGATCATCGCTCCATGTGTAATATTTACACCCAGAGAAGTAATGCACCGCAGCTTTGAGTCAGTTAGGGTGTGGGTACAGCGGAGTGTTGGTACAGCCCAAACATTGCTCTGCATCAACAGTCCCAGGGCTCTGGGAGTATGGATGGCTTGTAGGCCCCAGTGCGCTGTTAGACCAGGAAGCATCTGTGCCCTTGGAGTACAGTGACTTTCTGGGCATTGTCATTCCAACAGTGTTGCTCACCCACAGTATGAGTGTCATCAGAACATCACAATAACTTATTGTACTCAGCCCTGCAGGGGACTCTGGGAGCACCGAGCCAGCTCTCAGAGCACTTGTAACTTCAAGGTAACGTTAGTTCCAGAGCTTTGTTGCCTAGAGTACTTTTATACACAGGACATTGCCACCCCTACCACCAACTGGAGTTTGTATGATGTTTTTGTAACTGTTTTTAATACTTAACACCCACTATAGTCTACCCATAGTGTTAATGCTGTAATTAATGTCCTCTGGCTCCATAAATACTAGACTAATCTGTCCACGCATCCTATCCCAAGAGGTAAGCCTCAGATAACTTGTTTTCCTTAGCCTCAGACCTCAAAGATCAGGGTAAATATAACTATACATATAAAAAAAAAAAAAAAAAAAAGGTGATTGTTTTTCCTCTGTCAGTTGCCAAGAGAAGTCAAATTCCTGAAAATTAGCATTAGGAATAGGCACGTTTTGACATGTCATGTCTCATTTCAAAGGCCTCAGCAGGCGTCACCCAATCTGCTACAGAAGCACAAAGCCCCTGTGTCTCCCAGCTGAGTGGAGGCCGGGCTGGGGTGCAGGGCCGCAGCTGTTCAGCCGAGAGCAGCCCCTGCCACATGCCTGGGCAGGGCCAGGAAGTGAGCTCAGCCTCTGGAGGAGCCCAGGGACCCTGCAAGGAATGTGGCAGACTCCATCCCTGCCTTCTGCGGCCTCCGGGCCAAAGTCTCTCTCCTCTGGGGGTGGCAGGGAACCGCTTCTCCACGAGCTGCCTGACGCGGTGCCTGCAAGTGCCTGGAGCTTGGGCCTGTGTGGTAATCTCCCTCTTAGCAGGAGTAGGGCCTGCAGAAGTTTGCCAGACCCTGCCCGCGGAACCCGTGGATGGCTCAGGCCATACAGGCTCTGCCTTCAACTGCCATGTGCTGCTGGGCATCTGGGATCATCTAACGCAGGGGTTGCAAAGGGCAGCCTGTGGGCTAATTCTTGCCTGCAGCCTGTTTTTATAAATAGTTTTATTGGAACATAGCCATGCCCATTCATTTATATAATTGTCTATGGCCGAGCGTGTGCTATAACAACAGAGTTGACACCATGTGGCCACAAAGCCTAAAATATTTACTATTTGGCCCTTTACAGAACAAGTTTGCTGACTCCTGTTCTGACTCAAAATGACAGCCAGAGGGACTGTAGGGAACTTTCTCAAGGGGCAGGGAGCCATTAGGGATTCAGTCATCAGGGACTGTCCCCTCCAAGCCCCAAGCACTCAAACAACTTGACTTTAAGGAGATTTACCTGGGACTGAGTGGATCAGTAAGTATCTGTGATATCCACAGAGGACCTACTATGTGCTCAGGTTACGACTCCTGGTAAGGCCGACTCAGTCTCTGCTCTCTTGGGGTTCAGGCCTCGAGAGATCCCTGGGCAGTGGAGATCAAGGTCAATTACTGAATAATTCGAAGCAGAGAAACTGCTATGACCGAAGAAGACACAGTTGTGTGAAGTTGTGCTGTTCTTTTTTTTTTTTTTTTAATTTTTTTTTTTTAACGTTTATTTTTTATTTTTGAGACAGAGAGAGACAGAGCATGAATGGGGGAGGGCCAGAGAGAGAGGGAGACACAGAATCTGAAGCAGGCTCCAGGCTCTGAGCTGTCAGCACAGAGCCCGATGCGGGGCTCGAACCCATGAACCGTGAGATCATGACCTGAGCCGAAGTCAGATGCCCAACCGACCGAGCCACCCAGGTGCCCCGAAGTTGTGCTGTTCTATCCAGTGTGCTGGTCTGTGCCTCGTCTTTCTCCCCCACTAAACTATAAGGTCCATCACAGCACATGCTGTTGTCTGATTGGTTTACTTCTGTATCCCTAGGGCCTAGGACAGTGCTGGTGTACAGCAGGCCCTCAGCAAACGTGAATGAATGAATGAATGAATGAATGAATGAACGAATGAATATAAGAAAGGCATCAGATGCAGATGAAGGACCTGGGAGGCTTCCCTGATAGCCTGATGCTTCATCACAGTCTGGAGGAGTAGTGAGCCTTACAGACAGGGGAATGCCAGAAGGTGTGGGCAGGGAAAAGCATTCCAGGCAGAAAGCACAGCCTGAGGGAAGTCTCTGTGCAGGAGGAAGTAACCACGATAGGAGGAGCAGCTGGGTGGTGCCAGAGCCCCTGGGATTTGGCAGCCACCACAGGGATTTTGGTGTTTGTCCTGGAGCAGTGGGAAGCCATTGAAACTAATAAGGGGAGGGTGTGGTGTGACAAGGTCATATTTTCACTTTGGAAAGGTCACCCTGGCTGTAGTGTGGGGAATGGATCGACACCGGGTACGAACGGAAGTGAGAAGCCAGTCCAGGCCTGAGGTCGCAGGAGTAACAGTGCAGGAGAGAGGAAACAGACGCACCACTCAGAGCATCTAAGAGACATTTAGGGCAGAACCTGGCAGGGCTCGGTCTCTGGGTTCGCAGATGGCAGAGCACGGGCCAGGGAGGGGTGAAGTAGCGAGCTTGAGTTCTGACTCTTTCAATTGGCAGGAAGCTGCCAATTGCCCAAAGAAGGAACCCAGGTGTTTGACATCATAAGCAGGGTCTGAGGGCCGTTTCCATGGGGCTGTTAGCCAGCCTGCACCAGTGCTCCTTGGGAGAGGCCTCCCGGGCCCCCATGACACCCATGCTCATGGACCCAGTCCGTGTTCGCACCTGGGACGGGCACTGTGGGGGCCTGGAAGTGCCCTTGTCTAGAGAGACTGATGCGTCGCCTCTATAATTAACCAATCTCTGAGGCTTTTCATGCAAAAGATATTTGGGAGAAACATTGCCAAGCCCTTTAATCGTTTCTTGAACATTCAATCAGCAGCACTAGAAATATTTCTTACATGAAGCAAATAATGATCTACTACTTTCGGCAATCACTTTCCGAATGCTAACAAGTCTTCATTTCTGCATGTTGGATGTGGCCTTGGTGACTCTTCTGTTTCCAGATGCGGTAGAATCTTCAGCTGGGTGCTGGGGAGTAGTATGCTGGTAAATGTTTAAAAACTGGATCTCTCTCTCTCTCTCAAAAAAAAAAAAAAAAAAAAAAAAAGAGCAGCACAGCTATGTTATCCTCCAAAGATGAGGGATACACAGTTGTCTGCTCCTTGTTTTTATTGAGGAATTTAGGGAATTTGTAGGGAAACAGGATGGGCCTGGAACCTGTTCTCAGGGGGCTTGCTACCTACAGAGGGCAACCACGAGAAAATAAATAGCTGAAATAATACGAATTTGGTAATTGTTGCAATAGGAGACAATAGAGACTAAAACAGCTCAAAGGGGTGGTTGCTGTGACCTCCCTCCCATCCTTCCATTTTGCCCTCCCTCCCCCACCACTTACATCCATGTTTCCTTCTTTCTTCCCATAATTATTAAAATCTACCAAGGGCAGGGACACCTGGGGGGCTCAGTTGGTTAAGCTCCGGTCATGATTTCGCCGTTTGTGAGTTTGAGCCCCGCGTGCATCTGGCTCTGTGCTGACAGCTCAGAGCCTGGAGCCTGCTTTGGATATTGTGTCTCCCTGTCTCTCTGCCCCTCCCCTGCTCATGCTCTGTTCTCTTTCTCTCAAAAATAAATAAACATTAAAAAATTAAAAAAAAAAACCTACCAGGTGCCAAGAATGCTGCTGATTTGGGGATGCAGAGGTGAATACAACACCTGGTCCTGAATAGGGCCCGTGCTGGAGGTGACTCAGGGCCTATGGTCTGCCAGGACTCAGAGGAACGAGCGTCTCAGCTTGCTTCAGAGAGTTAGGAAGACTTCTGAGATTTTAAGAAGTGAGTTTGAATCCTGGCTGTCTGCGTGCTGTGTGACCTCAGATGAGTTACCTTATTTCCCTCCTCTTCTGTTTCCTCCTGCGTCTGGGCAAGGAGAGGGAGTAGGTGTAACTGCCCAGCAGGGTTCCGGTTAAGTCCACTATGCTCATGACCCTATCCGGTGGCTGACAAATGCTCTATGGATGCTAAAGGAATGTTGGTGTATTAACTTGCACATACTGTGCTCCAGGGAAGCTTGTGGCTTGCAGGCACCACGGGGCCTTGGCCTTGATCATCTGAGTAACCTAGAGGGGAAGAACATGCTCGTGTATTTAAAATGCATGGGCATTAAAAAATAAATAAATAAAGTTTGCTTTCTAGAGAAGGATTTGCCAGTTCCCATATTGGTAGCTCCCCAAAGATGGCTCCCCTTGGGATTTCATGCCTCATAAAATCACTTGATCTGGTGGGATCTTATCTACTAGATGTATCTTCTTAGCAGCTGTTTCCCTGGAGGCTTTTTCAGGGCACTGTGTGTGTGTGTGTGTGTGTGTGTGTGTGTACATGTGAGCACCGTGAGCACTTATGATTATGATTTAAAATATATCAAAATACCTGTAGCAAATTTACTGTATAATTTATTGCTATGTGCTGGTTGCATACATTAGCTCAAATCTTTATTGCAAACCTTAGGGACAACTATTCTTAACCCATTTTATATATGATGAAAAGAAGTGCAGAGTGGTTGAGTCATTTGCCTAAGGCCACACAGCCCCTAGGAATGCAGACCAGGGATTGGGCCCATGCATTTCTGATTCTTGTGCATATGAGTTTTCCTCCATATTTCACTCATGTATGAAAGCTTCCTCCCTTATCCCCCCAAAGGTTGTAAGAGTTTTCTTCCTTGACTATTTTGTTTTCTGGCTCTCCTGGAGTTAAAATGGCTACTTGTAGTGACCCCATTTTTGAATTCCTGGTCTCTAAAAGTGGGCCTGGGACCTGGGCCTCCTGTCTGGGTTAATGATTGCAACCTTCAGAACTGGGTTAGCCCAGGATCAGTTATGTTGTCACTGAGTCCTTGCTGTTGACCAGGGACCACCACCCATCCACACTGCATGCTTTGCTCAGCAAGAATGGCTGTCTTGCTAAGAATAGCCACACAGATGCTGGGACTGAGCCAGGGTGTGGTTCTTCTGTGGCCTCCAGCGCAGGTAAATTCTCTCATGGTAAATTTGCTGGCTGTTTCCTGTCTGCTGCTAAGCTCTGAGGCTGGATGGCATTCCTCCCCAAGGGTGCCGAGGGGCTCCAATGTTCCCTGAGCGCCACTGACTACAACATTTTCCCCAATCCATAGGAAAATGAGAAATATACAGCCTGCAGCTATATTGAAACACACAGATCTATGGTGCATTGCAACTGAACTGAATCTAACCTGAAGTGTAGTTCTGTTTTACCAGAAGCATTTTCTTTTTTCCTTTTAATTCAGTTTAAGTGCCTTTAGTCAGGGTAGCCATTGATTCAGTGAACATTTGCTGTATGTGCCTGGCATTGTCTTATGTACTGGTGGCATAGCAGAGGGCGCTCACAGGGCCCCTGTGCAGGTGGGTGGACACATTCTCACCCTGCCCCAGCCCTCACCACTCCACATGGTGGCCTTGCATTGCTGCCTCTCTCAGGACATTTGGATCTGTGCACCCCAATGTGTACACCTCATGTTTCAGTCATTTAACAAGTATTAGCTGATCAGCCACTGTGTCGCAGCATCATGCTTTACACTGGGTTAGCAACAGTGGTTAAGAAAGACGGGATTGCCTGCCTTCACAGAGTCTACCTTCCAATGATGGAGAGAGGCAGTAAACCACAAAAATAAGTAAATATAATAATTTTGGATAGTGATGGTGCTGTAAAACAATTGCATTTGGATAGTCAGTTGTTCTGAGTTTATCCACAGCCCTCCCTTGGGATGGAAAGTTCATTGTTCTGATGTGATGACCTTTTTAGTTTCAGGGATGAAATGTCCTATTGTTTGTAAATGAAGTTAGCTAACTACTGCCTATCACAGTTTTATCTTCAATTTATGATGGTAAATAGAGTGGTAAAGTGTTGTTGCCAAACCTTTGTCCATTCTCTATTTTTTGTGTTTCTTGAAATTTTGCTTTTGGGAATCTAAAGATACTGCGACCAAAGATTTGCACTTCCAGGTGGGTAATCTCTTTCTGCAAAGAATAAAATATATATCTATAGAAGAAAAATATGTCTCTCTTGCAGCTACTCAACACTATCCATGTAGTGTGAAAACAGTTACATACAGTATGTAAACAAATGGGTAGGTCTGTATTTCAATAAAACTTTATTTACAAAAATAAGCAGAGCTGGATTTGGCCCTCAGGCTGTAGTTTGCCACCTTCTGATCAAATCCATTAGCTGCCTTACTGGTTGGTTAAACTGGGATAGGGTCAAGGCCAAGGAGAGAGACGATTTCTTTGGCCTGTTGTTACCATGAGAACTGTGGCAGTTCTCAGTTACCATGAGATACTGTGACAGTATCACTTGATTATTCCACGTTAGCTTTGTTCAAGGTAAAGATTAACCATGAAACATCATTCTCAGACCAGCTCTAAACTATCTAATAATTTAGCTTTTGTAGTAACTATCTGGACTACAATTCCTAAGGCTTCCTTGCCACCCAAAAGTATATTGATGTTAAACACTGTATCTTAGGTTGTGTTCCCCCAAACAGTGACGGAGATACAGGCTTGGATGCAGGGAGCTAATCTGAGAGATGATCCCGAGGCACAGAAGTGAGGAACACGAAACAAGAAAGAAGGAAAGACAGTAAAGAACGTGTCATTGAGCTGGTTATGGTCATGAGCAACTAGGGCTCCTTGCTGCCGGGGCCCCTCAGCACTGTGTGAAACTTGCTTCAGGATGGTCCCTTCGTAGGATGGGAGGCTGGGGTGAGTATCCACTATCCCAGTCTTCCGTTGGTCAAGGGTGGCCCCTGGCACCATTAATTTCTCTGTGTTTCCCCACTGAACCTTTGTGGCTCTGGAGGAGCAACCATGGTTTTGGAAGAGTCCTGAGTGGAAAAGTAGAGAGGTGTGGCATGGACTTAGACTGGCAGAGTATACGTCCTGGGTAGGGCATGAGAGTATGTAAGAGATTTCAGTTGCCTCCCTTACACGTTCCTGAAAACTTCCTTAGTAGAGCCAATGATGGAGGAAAGGGTCATGGTTGTTTTTTTGTTTTTTTTTTTTTTTTTTTAAACCTGCTGAGTTTGGTTTAGTACCTACCTGCAGGTACTCTCTTTCCCACTAGATGGTACCAGTATGCCAAAGCCCTGGAATGCTACCTTAGGGCCTCATCATTGACATGGATGTATTCCCACTCCTTATGAACAATTAAAGAATAAGCATGTTGAGATTGGAGGAACAGACTACAGATATTTGGGGGACAGAAGGTGGCAGGAAAGTGGAGGTTGTCTAAATAGTTACCCTCATTCACTCATTCACTCATTCACCAACAAATCTTATTGCCCACCCACTAAGTACTTCAACGCTTTTCTCAGGATTGGGAATACAGATAAAAGCAGTGTACACGAAGTCCCTAAGTCCCTAAGCTGGTTGGGGGAGAGATAATAGAAAACGAGCCCATAGATGCATGATGTCTGTCATGTGTTGAGTGCTGTGGAGAACAAAGTCAGTGAAGGGATGGACAGGGCAGGGAGAGCACAGCCCCTCTGGTGTCTGTCTGCCTGTCTTGTCAGCTAGTAGGGTGAAAGATTATTTCCATCTGTTTCCTAAACCCCATTCTGCCTGTCACCGACCTCTTGTGATTATGCTTATGTGGTTTATTTTCACAACGAGACTGTGAGCTTGTGGAGGGCAGAAGTCGTGCTTGGCCAACTGGAACCCGCTGCAGCCCACGTCAACCAACTGCTTGTTGGTTGACTTCATTTGTTGGGATTCATTCTGGATTGTTATTGTTGTGGACACACAATAGAGTCACACTTTACTCAGGGGTTAGAGTATTTTAGAATATAAAGTCTAGGTTTAAGGCAAACACAGAGTTGTCATTAACCTGGAAATATCTTAAGTTGCCCACTAAATTGCAGTGTGTGTGGTTTTGTGTATGCATCCCTGTACTGTAATCAATATGTAACAATGTATAATGGAAGCCATAACGTACAGTGCATAATAAAGAATATAGGCAAGATATAATTTTATGGAATTTAATTGCAGTACTTAAATTGTTCTTTTTCCTTCTCGTTTTGGTGGAAGAGCTGGATTTCCATTAGTTAAATGTGCATATGATAAGCCTTCATTGTATTCATTCAAGCTGGTTTCTTAATCATACGATTCCCAGCAGGCTGTGTACTGGGAAGGGCAAGAGCTGTGTTCTCTGTGCTCTGTTCATCTTTGGGTTCCCACCACCGGTCACATGGTTTGGGGCAGAGGAGCAGCATATTAGTCATAACAGTAGTAGCAGCAGTAATGGGGTTACCCATCTAAGCAGTGCTTACTCGGAGCTAGGCCCTGTGTGAGTGCTTTCGGTGTATTAATTAGTGCATTTAGTCCTCCTAAAGACTCTTTGGTGTATCTACTATGATTTTCATTCCATTTCACGGATGGGGACATTCCAGGAGAACTGGGTAAAGGTCACACAGCTTTTGAGCTCTGGGGCTGACATTCAAACTTGAGCAGTCTTGGACACAAAAGGCCATATATATTGTATGATTCCGTGAAATGGAAAGAATTGTTCAGAACAGGCAAATCCATAGAGACAGAGGGCAAGAGCAGTGGTTGCCTAAGACCCGGGGTGGGAGGAGCAGGGAATGGGAAGTGGGATTTCTTTTTGGGGTGTGATGGAAGTGTTCTGGAATGATATAGTGGTGATGGTTGCACAAGTCTGTGAGCCTACTAAAACTACAGAATTGTATACGTTAACAGGTTCAACTTTATACAGTGTGGATTATGTTTCAGTAAAGTTGTTGTTAGGGGCTCCTGGGTGGCTCAGTCGGTTAAGCTTCCCAGTTCGGCTCAGGTCATGACCTTATGGTTCGTGAGTTTGAGCCCCTCATCGGGCTCGCTGCTGTCAGCACAGAGCCCACTACATATCTTCTGTCCCCCACTTTCTGCCCCTTCCCCCCTTGTGCTCTCTCTCTTTCTCTCTTGAAAATAAATAAGCATTAAAAAAAAAAGCTGTTGTTAAACAGAAAAGCAAGCAAACCTCAGGCAGTCCAACCTCAGGGCTCTTGTGTGGCCACCCCTGACCCTTTCCTGCTCAACAAGTGCCTGTGACATTCTACTGTCTTTACCTGCATTAACCCTGCTATTCCTCAATAGGTGCCTATCATCCACTTCATTTCAGAGATCAGAAAACCAACGCAGACATATACTGAGGAACTTGGGGCTGGCAGTTCTGGGCTTGCAGTATACCAGTTTTCACACGTTTCATTTTTCATTTTATTTTTTCAATGTTTATTTACTTTTAAGAGAGAGAGAGAGACAGAGAGAGTATGAGTGGGGGAAGGGCAAAGAGAGAGGGAGACACAGAATCTGAAGCAGGCTCCAGGCTCTGAGCTGTCAGCACAGAGCCTAACGTGGGGCTCAAAGTCACAGACCACGAGATCATGACCTGAGCCGAAGTCGGCCGCTTAACCGACTGAGCCACCCAGGCACCCCTCACACATTTTATTAATTAAAAACGACCCTGGTAAACCAAAGCTGCAGGCAACTTGGCCCATCAGAAATAAAGCAATGTTTTGCAGATTTGCAAAGTGGATTAAGATCCCTCTCTGCTCACTGGTCGTTCTTCCTCCCTGGCCCAGGCGGGTCTGGTGTAGAGTACTGGCACTAAGGCCCAGAGACTTTAGGGTCTTAGTGTGTGTTAGTGAGGCTGATTTCTAAAAGTAATAAACATAAGTGGCCCAGGAAAGGGGAGAATAGGGGGAGGGGGAGAGAGCTAATTGACATGCTAAGTGTCATTGTATTCAAGTTGACAGCAGATTGCTGAAAGGATTTATCCGAATTAACAAGAATGTTTGGCACCCCTTGGCAGGTTCAGTTGAAGACTTCATGGCCTGGCAATGAGAAGGCATCTGAGGTCTGAGGCAGGGGAAGGAGCTCTTTGGTCCTACACTTGGCACTCAGCACCTCCAAATCCAGGCCCCCACCCCACCAAAAACGTTCCCCCATCAGCACCTGCCACCCCCACCAGATGTCTCTTCCTAAACATGAAATATATTCCTCTCTGTCTTCACTCTTGTGTTGATGATTTGTATTTCTCTTTCATGTTTAAAATGCAGAGGGATGAAGTCATTAGCGGAGCACTGTGCAGCAGGAAAGGGCAGCAGGGCTTGCCCCTGGATCAGTCCCAGGATGCCTATTTTGTGCTCCCGGAGGGTGTGGATTTATAAAGACAAAGCTGAGGGACTGTAAATGTCTTCCCGAATCTCTAGTCTGGAGGAGCAGCTGCAGTTTGGGCTGGGACAGGAGCTGGCATTGAAAGGGTTCTGGCTGCGATCTGGTTTCCCAGGTGGCTGGCCTCTGGGTGGCAGGGACTCTGCTGGGCCCCCTGGATTCCTTAAGCTTTCCCAGGTAACAACAGGTGACTATACAAAACCACATGCGTCTATGATTTTCCAATGTACTGTTTTGTATTCTGAAGAGATACTGCTTCCAAAAGAGGTTATTAATAAGGGTTCTGGGAAAAAATAAAATATTGCCTGACCTAATATTTTGGGAAACTCTGGACTTACCCATAGAAATGAAACAGGTTGTGTTTTGTTTTCCACAACTGAATGTCTCTGAGGCTTTAGTGAGCCCCTCTTTAGGGAGCAAAGAGGGGCTCCCTAAGGCTGCATTTCCAATGCTGTTGCTAAATTCCCAGGGGTAAGGGAACTCTTGCATAGAGTATGTCACTAGATAGTGACGCACAGGCTACATGTGGGAAACAAATTGTGGACTCTGGGGTCTCCGAGTTTGGGCCTTCACCATCAGGACCAGCAGTGTCAGCATCACCTGGGAGCTTATTAATGCAATCGTCCACCCAGCATCTACTTATTCAGAGCTTCTGGGGTAGATCCTGCGATCTGTATCTTCACACAGATGCCCTCCAGGGGATTCTGATGTTCCCTCAAGTTTGGAAACTGCTGCTCCAGTGGGTTTTGTGGGGAGAGAGACCTTCCTGATGTTGAGCTGGGTGAAGGAAGGAAACATTTGCCAGGCTCCTCCGAAGAAAGTGGAGATTACAAAATGCAGACCACAGAGATATGGGAGTGGAGGCTGAAGGTTCTGCTCTATCCCATTATGGCCACGGGGTGTTTACTTCTGGGAGACCCTAAGCTGTGTTCACAGAATGCCTTCAGGGACAGCTGTGGTCCCCACAGTCCAGAAGACCTGGCATGATGACAGAAGAGGCATCTGGGAAGTCTGTGTAGGGGTGGCAAAACTCATCTTAGGTTTTTATCTGGGATTCTTTAAAAAAAAAGATTAATAGGAGAAAAGCCAGCAGCTTATTAATATGTATACCACATATATACATAGTAGATACCCAGGGAAAACATGAGTAACTTGCAGAGTTGGCTTGGAACTCCAGCTTAGATACCATCTTAAGCTAAATACAAGGAAGAGAAAGGTGTGGGGAGGCCAGTTGTGAGGATGTAATGGGATTGAAAACTAGAATGAGGTTTGTGACGCAGGGTTAAGTCAGTGCCTTCTGCATTGATAAGGATCTGAAGTTGTCTATAGGGGATAGTATCTGTTCTTCTTGGTGGAAAGGGGAGGAGGGACAGCTTTGTAAATTCCTGTCCTGTTTTTAGGCAAATAAGAGGAAGTCAGTAAGGTTTTCTTTTATCTGCTTCTTCTCAGTTGCCTTCAGGTCAAAATAATCCTTATGACAAAGTGGCATGTTTAGGGTGGCATATTCTTCTATCCTTCATCTGACTTAGCAGCCGCCTACTATGTGTGCATAGTATGTAGTGTGTGTATGTATGTATATACATACACATATACACATAGATGTATACATATATACATATATAACACATGCATATACATATAATCGATATACACAAACACACATATATAACACATTCATATAAATACATGTATATGTTACATATATACACATATAGTACCTACCAAGACCTAGTCCCTGTTGGCAGCTACTAAATTCTAGGCTCTACTCTTTGAATTAAGTTTTCTAAGGTGAATCAGACAGATCCAGAAGCTGCATTTGCTGATCTTGTAGGGATTACACACCCGAGGGGAGAATGACAGACAGTGACACTGTGGGGTCTGTGAGAAGAGCTAAGTCTACAGCTATTGGATTTTGAAGACCATCCAGGATAATTCTTTGTGTGCCATTATAAATCTTTGCTGACCTTTCTGATATTTCCCATGATTCTTACTTGTGAAATATATTCTAAATGAGTTGTTCTCAAATAGGGGCATTTGTGCCTCCCAGGGGACATATGGTAATGCCTGGAGACAAGTTTGCTGTTCACAGCTGGAGAGAAGGTGCTATTGGCACTTGGTAGTTAGAAGCCAGGGATGATGTTTAGTACCCTACAGTACACAGGATGGCCCCCACCACAAAGAATTATCCCAACCCAAATGTCAATAGTATGAGGGTGAGGAACCTGGTCTAAGTATAGTGCTTCATACTCACCCATCACACATGGGAAGATTTGTCTCTACTCCATCCCATTCTAGAAGCCACACCCTGAAGTTGGGTTTGTGGAAAGAAAACTAGCAGCAAGCCACTGTACATGTGTAATTTTTCAAAAGGTCAAACCACGACTCTCTGATAAATATAAACATTAATTCATTAATTTGTGAGGGAACCGATAAGATGCTATAATGGTTTCAAAGGGCATTTGAGAAGCTAGGGTATTTATGAACAATTTGGCAAAGAAATGTTCGAATGAGAAATTATGTTAGTTTCTACTGGATGAAAACCCACAAGTAACTGGAAGCTTCACTAATTCTGAGGCTTTCCATCAAGATTAAATAAGCAGTTGAACTAAGAACATGTTTCTAGACATCTACTGGTGACCCTTGTCCCTCATTGATTTTCAAAGGATTTCCATCCATCATTGTGGCCTTGTTTACAAGCTTTGGATAATTTTTTTCTGATTCCTCAAACATGGTTTTTAATTTACTAATTTACTAAGTTTACTAAATTTAATTTACAACTTAGTGCTGCCTTATTTGAAATAGTTGTGAAATATGGGGCAAAGAAATGGAAATCAGTTGAGGTCTAGGAGACGGTGGAAGGAGAGAGTCTAGTAGGTCAAGATGGCTGCATAGATGCCATCTGTTAACTGCCTTCAATGAGGCATGCACTGTGCCATATGCTCACTTAACTCTATTAGGTGGGACTTGCAATTGTCCACATCTACCGATGAGGAAACTGTGTCAGAGGGAGAGTCAGAATGTCAGTAGCAGACATGTGCAGAGTAAGACTGAAAGGGTGTGGGATCAAGACCAAACGGGAGAGATGAAAGGAAGGGGAGCTGTTACAAGCTTGAGGGAAGCTTGAGTCCAATTAGAGGCAGAAATACTCATAGCATATTCAGGGGGCAACAAGGAGGCTGTTCTGGGTGACAGTAAATGTGAACACAGTGTGAAATTGGATCAGTGCTAAGGGATGACACTATTAATAGTATCCATGTTATTTTAGCCAAAGGATCTCACTAGTGCTACAGGGCAGTTCCTGGCAGTAACCCATGGTGGTTAAGAGCCCAGGCCTTGGGGGAAGCTGGAATTGCAGTTTGGACCTCAGCTCTGCCCCTGGAGGGCTGTGTGGCCATGGGCAAATTGCTTAACATCTCTGTGCTGCCTCAGTTATCAGATCTATTTAATGAGGGCAACGATACCTACCTGATAACACCTAGGGTGGGGACTCAAGACAACTCTGTAAAATCTTGGCTGAGCAAATGATAGACCCTTGGAAAATGGCAGTTGGTTCTTTAAGGAGGTGAATAGGCAGCATTTAGCAGATGATGGTTGTTAGCCATTGGTCTGTTCAGTGTCACAGTCTCAGTCTGAGTTCCCTCCAAAGCAGATTCTGAAAGGAGGGTTTGAATGCAATTAATTCACCTGGAAGGTGGTCCAGAGAAAACTGGAGGGGGTGGGGAAGTGAGGCAGGGAAGGGAGGGCGGCCATATGAAGTGTCTTCTATTTAGCCAGTTGCTACTGTGGCTGCTTGGACCTTAATTCCCCTGTGGACCCTTGGGAGCCAGTGTGGAGTATTTCAGAGTTATCCCACCTGAGGGGCATGGGATCTCTAGACTTTATGTCACAGATCCGGGTGGGCATTGTTTTGGAGCTGCCCCAGGTGGCATTGATATTGGGCACTACTGGACTTCTAGGTATGGACTCTGGTCCCAGAGAAAGCCATCAGCAAAGACGTGTGGCATTTTTCACTTGGATGTGGGGCCAGCCCTCTAATGGAAAGGCCAGAGGGATATGTGCTTGGAGGTAGGTGGGAAGCCCTCAGCATCTTCTGTAGTTGGTATCAAAAGGCAAAGAAACAGTAATGCTGTCTGGGCCAGTGATCTACATCTGAGAAGTTAAAGGAACACAGCTAGGTATAGAGAAAGATATACAGAAATACTTGTCTGCATTGTATGTGATAGCCCAAATTGGAAACGATAACAATAGTCAACATCTATTGAGTGTTTGCCGTGTGCCTGGCTCACCTAAGTGCTCAGCAAATAAGCTAAATTCTAGCAAATGACAACTGGTTAAGTGACTCAATGGAATATTACATAGGCATTGAAGAGGGCAGTTATGAATACAGCAATGGAATGGAGAAATCGCCTAAGTGAGAAATGAATACGGAACAGGAGATTCTGTGTGGAGTAGGGTTCCTAATAAACAAACAAACAAAGACTCTGTATATGGGAAAGAGGGATGAAGTCTGTAAGGAAATTTATCAAAAATTTTGTTCATGTAATGGGTTTGTGAGTGATTTCTTTCCCTCTAGTTTACAAATCTCCACTGATGTGCATGTGTTACATTTATAATGAAGAAATAGAGTAAATTCAAAAAAGTGAAACAAGAAGAAAATAACTTCTAAGACATAGGTTGTGGAGATGCAGCAGAGGTTTTGAAGAAGGGAATGGAAAATGATATTTCAGAAAAATTAACCTGTGGGTGGTGCGGAAGATGGCCTGGATGGGGGAAGACCCAAAGTAAGAAGTTCAGTTTGTGAATGTATAAAGGCCACAGAAAGTGTGGAAAGGAAACCAATTTTAGAGGCTTGGTAGTTAATGGGATGATGGGGAAGAAGTGGAAAAAATGCCAGAAATGATCCCAAGATTTTACTTTAAGAGAGTTTTATCAGTGATTCTGAGTGATACAGGGATTACTGTGACATCATTTCCCCTGCCTACAGTTGCACTGTGTGGTGTGTGATAGCAAACAATGTGAGTATATGCCACTAGTAAAACATAATGCAATTTCATCTAAGAAAGAAAATTAGCAATGAAACAACAAACGGACATTGAGCACCTCTTTGAGACGGGTTTCTTTACATCTACTGTCTCATTTAAACCTAACGGCAATCCTATAAGTTATGTTCTTAATGTTTCTGTTTTACAAGTGGGGCAATAGAAGATCAGAGAGGTAAAGGGATTTACCCAAGGTCACAGAGATTCTGAGTTCAGATAATCGTTATTATCTTATGTACATATGTATATATGGGTGGATGGATGGATGGATGATGCATGGGTAGATGGATGGATGCATGGATGGATGGATGGATGGATGGATGGGTAGATGGATGGATGGATGGATGGATGGATGGGTAGATTGGTGGGTAGGTAGATGCATGGAAGGATGATGGATGGATGGATTGGTAACCACATAATGGGGGAGAAATGTAGGGTACTAAAATGTCAGAGTAGAAAAAAGGGAATATCAAGAAGAAAGTTGCAGTTATCTTAGAAGGTAAAGAAGGAAGGAACTTGGCGAAAGTGCTAGATTCTGGAGGAAGAAGGTGTGGTCACTAGTTCTTTTTATGAGGACCATTCTGGTCAAGTAATGGGAAGTTGCATGAGGGGCTCAGGGGCCAGGACATTGTGATAGAAATCTATGGAATGAGCGGCCAGATCATGTAGGAGCTCAAAAGCAGGCACAAGCCTAAGGGATGGATGCAATAATAGGAAAGATGGGTGATGTAAGGGAACAAAGGGAAAGATAGGGGAGTGGAAGGAGAAATGGAAAAAGTAAGAGATCACTGGTTAAGAACAAGGACACCAGACAGTCTGGGCTTGGCTGTCAGCTCTACTGCCTGTGACCTTAGCAAACCCCATAACCCTGTTTGCCTCAGTCCCCTCATTTGTAAAATGGGGAGGCTATCTATCTCATGGGCTTCTTAGGAGGATGAACTAAAGCATGTAATGTGTCTGGCATGCTGTAAATCCAAACCAGGCAGGGATCCTGATGCCTTAATGGTCACAATAAATGCCACTTCCTGGGAAAGAGCCCCAAGTTGTAGATCAAGAAACTGGGACTCAGTCTCTTAAAGAATGTGGCCCAAGGGGCGCCTGGGTGGCTCAGTCGGTTGAGCGTCCGACTTCGGCTCAGGTCATGATCTCACGGTCCGTGAGTTCGAGCCCCGCGTCGGGCTCTGGGCTGATGGCTCAGAGCCTGGAGCCTGCTTCCGATTCTGTGTCTCCCTCTCTCTCTGCCCCTCCCCTGTTCATGCTCTGTCTCTCTCTGTCTCAAAAAAAAAAATAAATAAATGTTAAAAAAAAAAAATTAAAAAAAAATATACTTCATTTCTTTAAAAAAAAAAGAAAAAAAAAAAAAAAGAATGTGGCCCAAGATAGTATACCTGGAGCCCCTTGAACTGCCCAGGACAGCAAGAGGTCCACTGTCTTTTCCTTGAGGAGAAAATAGATTTTACACAAGATCTTATACCATATGTGCTTTTTCCTTTTTTTTCTGTTTTTTTTTTTTTTAGTTGGAAACTAACTTTCTGCAATTTATAATGAGGCATATTGGGGTGCATATTCCTGTTATTTTATTTTATTTTATTTTTACCAAACCATTAATAAATAGAGGCTGCTCATTAAAGCAAACTTGGAGGAGTTTTGGAGGCATGGGAGACTGGCTAGGGGAGGAGGAAAGTAGTGAAGCACTTGGAAGATACGGGGGGCGGATGAAGATCCATCAGACCCCTAGCAAGCACCGTGAACTCAGTGCCCTTTCTCCATTCCAGAAACTTTTATGCTCATATAATTGATGCTTGGAGAAGTCTGCACACTGCAGTCTCGGCATGAGGAATCTTGAAAGCCTTATTAACCCAGCCACTTAGCCTTTATAAGTGCAACCCCTACCCCGACTATTTTGGCTCAGGATTAGCTGAGCCCCCAAAAGTTCCACTGTTGGGATGAAGAGGTTCAATTTAATGCCTTTCTCTGGTCGGTTCTCCTCCCCAGTCCCCCTGCCTCTCCAGCTCTGGCAGTTGGCAAGCTGCGTCAGTGCTCAGCCTGTGCGTTCCTGCCCTTTGTGATCCTGTAACCTGCCAAGGAAATGTTCTCTCTGAGGCCGAGCCACTGGAGAAATTGCATGCCCAGGATTGATTTTGCATAGTGTAAAAATCAATCCGTACATCGGGCAGTAGAGGCACCCTCTAAGGCTCCAGTCTGCAAGATAACTAGTTCAGGCTGGTTGGAGGCCCAGTGGGGCCGGGCAGCAAGCAGATTAAGTTAGAAAGTAAAAAAATAAAATACATAGAAAAAAAAAAGATAAAATTGAGGGGTGTGCTTCATCTAGCTAGAATGCTTTCTTTCTTTCCGTGTTAATAGCCTTATCTGGCACAGCTGGCCTCTACCTGTTGCATAGTTTTGGGGGAAGAAGGAACTTGTGGTCTAAAGAGCACCTTCCATTAGACACATACTACTGAAGGCAGGTGGGCCCCAGGGGGACACTGTCTGCTTGACATAGTCTCTCCAATGACAGAACTTCAATTTGCTTGGATGGGAAGACTGAGAACAATCATTTTTGTGTGTGTGCTCCAATAATCATTGTTTACTTAAATTCCACTCTAATAATTAAGTTAAAGTAATGAACATTTATGGACCAACATCTATGTGTCAGGTACTCTGCCAGGTGCTTGTGTACAAGCTGTGGCCCCCCGGAGGACTGAACGACAATCCATGAAGAGGCAAACTCCTCAGCTGTGAAATGAGATGAATCAGAGTTTGCCTCTTCATGGATTGTCGCTCAGCCCTCTGGGGGCCACAGATGACACTTTGCAGTGAAGGAAACTGAGCATCAGGGACCTGTCTCCTTCAGGGAATAATTGGAAGAATCTAGGTCTTCTGATTCTGTAGTGTTGCAATTTTATCGGGAGAGAGAGGTGGTGTGTATGCATTAAATTCCTTCTGTGTACCAGAATTTATTGTTCATTGTCTCTATCTTTAGTCAGGAGGGTGTTGTTTCCCCACTTTACAGATTTGGAGACTGAGGCTCAGAGAGGGGAAGGCATTCAACAAAGCCACACGGGTAGTTGTAGGGGTTAGAGCTGGGCTTATGGCTACCCATTCTATCTTGAGGGTTTTCTTTGCTCTCAGCGCCTTGTCATGGCCATGCCTTCAAAAAGGAAAGTCATGTGATTTCCCAGCAGGGACAGTGAGAAGGTGATTTTGGCCTTGGATCTTAGGATTCAGGATGGGTTATTGGTATTAACATTTGAACTGGCTGCTGTAAACGTGATCTTGGCCTGCAGGGAAGATCAGACATGACCGAGAATTCAGGAAGGACCAGCTCTAATTTGGGTCCTTTCATCTTGAAGGCTACAGGTTCCAGTTTTCATTTTGAAAGCAACAACCTGTTGTTGCTGCCTTCCTTCTGCCAGTCACAGTCATCAAAGCAAAGTTCTCAGAACATGCTAACGTCATAACACTTTCTAAGGAGATCATTGTTCTGAGCAAGGCTCGGGTTCTGGGAAGGGAGGATCAAATTGTAGTGTTGGACCTCCATTTTTCTGGAGTCTTGTGCTTTGGGAAAGCATTGTTGGTTTGTCATTCTGGGCTGTCACCAGTGACACCTCCAGGCTCTGAAAGGTTACAGGAAAATAACAGACCCTCTGGCAGTTTCTAGCAGGTTCTATTTCTCACCTGGGCCAGTATTGTGCATGTGCTTTTTATTCATGACAAGATGAGAAAGGCTTGGTTAAATAAGGATCAGCTGCTCTTTATACGTCTTCTTTCCTGATTGATAGCATCAGAAAGCCATTCATCTGGTTTGAAGATAGACAGGTGGTTCCGTCACTATGCTGTGAGCTTTTGAAGTTTGCTCTGTGATGTGATTACAGCACATACTTAGCTTGTGCTCCAGGGGGTAAAGTTGACCTTTGATCCTACTCCTCATTTAAAAATCACAGATCTTGGAAAATGAACCAATCTAGGAAGATGCTGGAAGCTGCATTTGCTGCTGAAGTTGGCTGTCGAGCCAATTTAACTGGCCTGCTTTACCTAGAATTCTGATTCTTCTGATTAAAACTGATGACCTTTAGAGCCTTTTTTCCCCTCAGCAATCTCTAGAGGACATCTGGTCTTTTGTGAGTTCCAATGGGAATCCCAGAATCATGGCGCTGCTGTGGGTTCCACATGCGGAAAGTGGCATGGCATCGATCAGAAAAAATTCAAGAGCATTGTCCAGATTGAGGATGCATGTTCTTTATCCTTCTCATTCATTCATTCATTCATTCGGTCATTCGTTCACTCCTACATTCATTCCACATTTATAGAGTACTGATCATGTGCCAGTTCTGAGATGAGAGCTGGTGATAAGGAGGTAATCAAATTTTAATTTCTGATCCCAGGATATTATAATTCAGAAGGTGAAACAGACAAGATTGCCACCTTTGTCAAGGCAAGATGAAAGGGGCTGGGAGTAAAACCACTTTGGAAAACTGTTTGATTTTGGCTTTGGTACATACCACCAGACAGTTTTCCAAAGTGGTTATAAAGTAGGCAGCAGGGGGGCTTCCGAGAAGCTGACAGTGTTTTATTTTTTGACCTCAGTGCTGGTTGCATGGCCCCTTGTGGTAAATACTGAGCTGTGTACTGAGGCTTTTGCACACTTTCTGTAATGCGTTGGTTTAATGTAAATGAAAAATAAAGAAGTAAGGTGTTAGCAGCCGCAGGCTCTCTGGGAGCACAGAGGAGAGACTGGCCTTGCTTGGGGGAGGAGAGAAGAGAGAGAGAGATATTGAGGAAGACTTTCTGGTGGACACGGTGTTTGAACTGGGCCCTGAAGGATCAACAGGAAGTAGGCAGTCAGAAAGCAGCATGGCAGTGCTTACACAAAACCCTCAGTGGGAAGGAAGGCATAGCATTGAGGGGCTGGCAGCTGGGGCTGAGGGGGGCACTGGACTGCTTCACAGACACCATGTCCTGAAGGCAGTGGGAGCCATGAGGGATTTTTAAGCAGTAGAGTGACTCTGTGCAGTCTGGGTTTTCCAACCATCGGTATGTTTGTGCCTTCCTGGGGGTGAGAGATGGGAGGCATGTAGGTACCTTTGCCCCAGTCCCAGAGAGGAAGGCTGAAGACCCCATTGAAGGCACTGAGGGAGCAGAGGAACAGACAGATCAGACATCAGAAGACATCGTGAAATCACTGAGGCGTGTGAATAAACTCGAGGTGGGGGTCAGGGAAGCAATGGGGATCTCAGAAAGCTTCTTTTCCAGCCCAATTTCTGGTGAGAACTACTTGAGCCTGAGCGTTGATTTCCCTTATTACGTAAAAGCATGAAGGTCCTTATTAGTCATTCCAGAAACATCTATTTCGTGCCCACGATGTGCCAGGCAGTGTGGGAAGCTCTGAAGCTACGGTGACAGAAGACACCAGTCTTGCCCCCAAGGAGCCACCTGTAGAGTGTGGGGCGACGGTGGGGCTGATTCTCTCTGCCTTCAACCTCAGATGGCATGCTTGAGATTACATGGTGGTGCTAGTTTCTTATTCCATTCAAGGTCAGTTCCCTGGCCCTTGCAGCGTCAGTGATAGGGCATTCCCCAAATCCCTTGCAGAAAGGATCATTCTTTCCCCTTGAGTGGATTTGAGCCAAGCATATAATATTGCGTGAATGTTTGAAAACTTCTCCTGGTTCTCAGAATGCAATTCTGACAGTGCTGAAGGCTGCCAATTAAATGAAGATTTAGATAAAGGCTGTGTGGGAGAGGGAACGTAATATTCTTAAACCTAATAATGGTTTCCTTCTGTCTTTTTGAAGCTCTCAAATAATCCTGATTGACTGGCTCTCTGCTTTGGGCATTCCCATTTACTGGACAATTTAATAACATTTAAAATGTTTGACAACCTTTATTTGGGGGCAGACATCCCCAGGGGAGCAGGCTGTGGGTAAGGATATGAATGCCACGCAGTTAAAAAGAGGAACCAGGATTTAAATAGGTTCTTTTTACATTCAGAACAAGTCCCCTGCATGCTGCTTATCAGGGGTCACAGAAGGGGTGAGAACAGGCTCTCAGATTGTAATGTTAGACATGAGAAATGTGTAGAGACTGCCATGTGCCTTACCTTGAGCTAAGTGCTTTCCTCATATCACCTCTTTTACTCCTCAGGGCAGCAGTGAGGTGAGTTCTCTGACAGTACCCATTATGCAGATGAGGCAGCTGAGGCCCATAGCCCTGCAACTAATAATTCATGGGACTGATAGGTCTCCAGCTTGGGCTCATTCTCTTGGCTCTGGAGTATAGGGTGGGCTCCAGGGATTGGAGAGGGGGTTGAGAAAGAAACTCAAGACAATTACCCTCCCTTTCCCATTGTATCAGAGAATTCATCCATTCGTACATTCATTTATTCAACACATTTATTGAGTTCCAGGTATGGTGAGCACTAAGAAAACAGCAATGGACACAGCCAGGTCCCTGCTTCATAGAGCTTTTGTTTTAGTGGTTGAAGCAAACAGTAAAGAAGGCCCATTAGTCATAAATGCTGCACAAACACCAAGACACCATGAGGGATAAAGTGTGATGAGGGTGCTTCCTGCAACAGTGTGGAAACTGAGGCCCAGAGTGGGCAAGGTTACCCGCATAGGAAGGAGTGGAAACAGGATGCCTTAAGGTAACAGCTCACCACTCAAGGGCTTTACATTTTAGCTAGCGTTTAGTGGGCACCTGCTTTGTGCCAAGGGTCTTAACAAGGTTCTAAGATGCCTAGACACACCCCTTAGACCCTGGCACATCTCCAGGCCAGCAGGGGAGACAGAGAATTAAGCAGAGAGTTAATGTGCAGAATGACAAATGCTGGGCTGGTGGGATGAGCTCTGATTTTGATTTGGGAGTACAGGGAAAGAGCATCTGGCCCAGTGAGGGTGGGGCAGCCAAAAGGTGATATCTGAGCACCGTACTGGCACCATATTGGAGATAGTCAAACAAAGCTGGGAGTGTGGGGATGGAAAGGGGGATTCTAAGTAGAGAAATCAGTCGTTCACAGGTATAGGGCAGAGGGAGAATGTCAGCCGGCTCAGTATGGCTGGAGAGAGGGACGCAGGAGTGCACCTGGTTGCATTTGAATGGTGTGTGTGTGTGTGTGTGTGTGTGTGTGTGTGTGATGGTGATGAGATAAGAGGCTGGAGAGGGAGGTAGGGTTGCTCCTAGTTGCTTTCATTTTTTTCAATTTTCAAATAGACTGTATTTTTAACAGCAGTTTTAGGTTCATAGTAAAGTTGAATGGAAGGTGCAGAGATGTCACAGATACCTCTTGCCCCCACATACACATAGCCTCCTCCACTATCAAAATCCTGCACCACAGTGGTACGTTTGTTACAACTGATGAATCTACACCGACACATCCTTATCATTCAAAGCCCATAGTTTACATTAGGATTCACTCTTAGTGTTGTACATGCTGTGGATTTGAAATGTGTATAATGGCATGTATTTGGCGTCATAGTATCATATAGACTATCTGACTACCCTAAAAACCTATGTTCTGCTTTTTTATCCCTCTCTCCTCCCTACCCCCTAACAACCACTAATGCTTTTACCATCTCCATCATTTAGCCTTTTCTAGAAAGTCATATATAGTTGACCCTTGAACAGTATAGGGGTTAGGAGCACTGAACCCCTGCAAGTCAGAAATCTGCATATAACTTTTGACTCCCCCAAAATGTAAATGCTAATAACCTACCATTGACTGGAAGGAGGCCTTACTGATGACATAAACAATTAACACATTTTTTTGTATGTTATAGGTAGTGTATGTGGCGTTCTTATAATAAAGTGAGCTAGAGAAAAGAAACTGTTCTCAAGAAAATCATAAGGAAGATAAAATACATTTATAGTACTATGCTGTGTTTATGAAAATAGTCTGCATATAAGTGGACCTGTATAGTTCAAACCCATGATGTTTAAGTTGTTGCCAAACGTAATTGGAATTCTAGTTGTTCATGCTGGCTTCTTCACTTAGTAAAGTGCATCTTAGATTCTCCCATGCCTTTTCATGACTTAGTAACTCCTTTCTTTTTATTGCTGAATGTATTCCATTGTCTGGATGTACCACAGTTTATTTATCCTTCCACCTACTGAAGGACATCTTGCTTGCTTTCAGGCTTTGGCAATTATGAATAAAGCTGTTATAAATACTTGTGTGCAGGTTTTTGGGTAGACATAATTTTTCAACTCCTTTGAGTAAATAAATACCAAGAAGAACAATTACCGCATCATACAGTATGTTGACTTTTGTAAGAAGCCACCAAATTGTCTTCCAAAGTGGCTGCACCATTTTGGATTCTCACCAGCAATGAATGAGAGTTCCTGTTACTTCATATACTCATCAGCATTTAGTGTTGTCAGTGTTTTAGATCTTGGTCATTCTCATAGGTGTGTAGTGAGTGGTATGTCATTGTTTTAATTTTCAGTTTCCTAATGATGTAGAATGTTGAGCATACATCCATATGCTTATTTGCTATCTGTATATCTTCTCTGGCGAGATTTCTGTCAATGTCTTTGGCCAATTTTTTAGTTGTGTGTTTTCTTATTACTGAGTTTTAAAAGTTTTTTTGTATATTTTGGATATGCCTTTTGCAAATATTTTCTCTCAGTGTATAGATTGTTTTCTCATTTTCATAAGAGTGCCTTTTGTAGAGCACAGGTTTTCAATTTTAATAAAGTTTAGCTTATCAATTCTTTCTTTCTTGGATCATGCTTTTGCTGTTCGATCTAGAAAGTCTTTGCCATACCTGAGGCCATCTAAGTTTTCGAGGAGTTATATATTTCTCCAGGAGTTTTCCAGTTATATATATTTTCCAGGAGTTATATAGTTTTATGTTTCACATTTAGGCCTCTGATCCATTTTGAGTTAATTTTTGTGGATTATGTAAAGTCAGTGTCTAGACTTTTTTTTTTTTAATGAGGATATAGAGTTGTTTTAGCTGTATAGTCTTTGTTCCAAAGACTGTCTTTGCTCCATTGTATTGCCTTTGCTTCTTTTTTTTAAAAAAGTGTTTATTTATTTTGAGAGAGAGAGTGCAAGTGGGGGAGGGGGAGAGAGAGAGAGAGAGACAGACAGACAGACAGACAGAGAGTCCCTCATGCATGTGGACTCCATGTCATGAATTGCAAGATCATGACCTGAGCCAAAATCAAGTGTGGGACACCTAACCTACTGAGCCACCCAGGCACCCATATTGCCTCTGCTTCTTTTTCAAAGATTAGCTGACTATCTTTATGTGACTCTGTATTCTATTCTAGTCATTTTTTCACCAAAGCACACTGTCTTTATTATTATAGTTTTATAATTAAGTTGAGTTGTGTCAGTTCTCTGACTTTACTGTGGCGGCTATTCTGGGGGTTTTGTCTCTCCATATAAACTTTAGAGTAAGTTCGTTGATATCTGCAAGACAACTTTCCAGGATTTTGACAGGGATTGTGTTGACTCCACAGATCAAGTTGGGAAGAACTGACATATTGCCAGTATTGAGGCTTCCTATTCATGAACATGAAATAGGTCCCCATTTATTGAATTCTTTGATTTCTCTCAAAAGAGTTTTATAATTTTCCTCATATAGATTTTGTGCATATTATGTTCAATATATACCTAAGTATTTAATTTTGGGAGGTTGCTAATGTAAATGGTATTATGTTTTTAATTTCAAATTTCTCTTATTTATTGCTGGTATACAGGAAACTGATTTTTTAAATTTATATTCATATAGTTAGTTAACATATAGTGTAGTCTTGGCTTCAGGAGTAGAACCCAGTGATTCATCTCTTACGTATGACACTCAGTGCTCATCCCAAAAAGTGCCCTCCTTAATGCCATCACCCATGTAGCCCATCCCCCTACCTACCTCCCCTCCAGCAACCCTCAGTTTGTTCTCTATATTTAAGAGTCTCTTATGGGTTGCCACCCTCTCTGTTTTATTTTATTTTTCCTTCCCTTTCCCTATGTTCATCTGTTGTGTTTCTCCAATTCCACATATGAGTGAAATATGATATCTGTCCTTTATTTCACTTAGCATAATTCCTTCTAGTTCCATCCATGTTGTTGAAAATGGCAAGGAAAGTGATTGACTTGTGTATATTAATATTGTCTTCTGGAAAGTGGGTATAATTACTTATTATTTTCACAAGTTTTACTGATTCCTTCAGATTTTGTACATAGACAATCATGTTATCAGAGAACTAAGACAGTTTTATTTCTTCCTTCCCAATCAGTATACCTTTTATTTTCTTTTCTTGTCTTATTGCATTAACTAGGACTTCCTCTGCAATGTTGAAAAGGAGTGGTGAGAGGGAACCTTCTTGCCTTGTACCTGATTTTAGCAGGAAAGTTTCGAGTTTCTTACCATTAAATATGATGTTAGCTGTAGAATTTTTGTAGATGTAATTTTTCAAGTTAAGTTACCCTCTATTCCTATGCTGCTGAGAGTTTTTATTATGAATAGACGTTGGATTTTGCCAAGTGCCTTTTTTGGACCTACTTATATAATCGTGTGATTTTTTTTTTTTTGTTTTCTAGCTTGTTTATATGATGGATTACATTAATGGATTTAAGAATGTTAAACCAGCCTTGCATACCTGGGATAAATTACGTCTTCATTGCATTTTAATATCCTTTTTTCTTTCTGTATCTGTCTCAAGAAAGAGTATAGCCCATGGTTTAAGACTGGAGTCAGGTTGCCTGAATTTAAATTATACCTCTATTGCTTATTAAGTGTGTGGACTTGTGTAAGTTATTTAACTTCTTAGTGCCTCAATTTCCACATCTATTAACTAATATAAAATAGTACTGATCCCAAAGGGTGATTGTGAGATTGTGAATATTAAATTATACCTGAAGAGCTTAGGACTCTACCTAGTACATGGTGGATGTCATGATGGTGTGCCATGCTTATTTCTCTCCATTTAAATGTATTCTAGGTGAGTTCTGTTTCTCTTTGCTTTCCCAGTGCCTATTAAAAACTGGAAAAATAGATCCTCAGGCACTATAGAATAAGTGTATATTTTTCGTGTGTGTGTGTGTGTGTGTGTGTGTGTGTGTGTGTGTGTGTGTGTGAGATGAGGAGTCTGTAATTGTACTTCAGTTATACACTTGATATTCAGATAAATTAGCCCCAAAGATGAATTTTCTTGGATTTATCTGATCATAGCCCCTAAACATTTTCCATTGTCTTACGGTGACTTTAATCTCTTTCTGGTCATCATTCTGGGTTATTCATAGTAGCTGCAAACAGGGAACCTACCAGTGAGGTTCAATAGGTATTATTATCCCTATTTTATACAAAATTATGCCATGAGGAAAAAACAATACATAGTTGCTGATAGTTCCCAAGGATTGATACAACTTTTTCAAAGATTTAGCATCATCTGTGTTCTGCATTTAGCAGGTATAGCTTGTCTATTTGACCCTGGTCCCACTATTCTCTCTCCATTTTTATCGTGTTGGAATCAGAACACTCAGTATTACCCCAAAGGTAGAAACACATCCTTCATAGACAGACACAAGATGGGTGATAGCAATGGAAAGATGGTCTTGGCATTGAGGAGGAAATGCCAGAAGCAAGGCTACAGAAGCAGTGTGCCAGCTGAGCTCATGCGCCATTTGTGAGCATTTGTACAACATTATTATTTTTTTATTTTTTATTTTAAAATGTATTTATTTTGAGAGAGAGAGAGAGGGTGTGTTAGTGGGAGGGGCAGAGAGAGAGAGAGAGGGAGAGAGAGAGAATCCTGATGCAGGGCTTGAAGTCACTAACCATGAGATTATGACCCAAGCTGAAACCCAAAGTCGGATGCTCAACCGACTGAGCCACCCAGATGCCCCTCTACAAAATTATTAAAAATGGCAGTGTGTATCCACTCCCATGTAGAAATCGGTGCAAAAAATATGTATAAAAATGTACATTTCAGATAAGGAAAGAGTATATCATAGCTGTTGCAAACACACAAAAACCATATGTATGAACACAAACTCCCTTATAGGAAATTTCCTTAAATAAATAATCCTCCCTCCTCCCCCAAAAACCCACTGTGTCCATAGGAGCTCACCCCAGGGCTGGTATTGTGTGAGGCACTGGGAACACAACAATGAGTGAGATGGACTTGAGGACTCATGAAAATGTCATTACAAAATGGGAAAATCTGAACATTAGGGCAAGGTTTCTCCACCGTGGCACCGTCGTCATTTGGACCAGATGATTCTGTGTGGTGGGTGCTATCTTGTGCAAAGTGGGATGTCTAGAAGCATCCCTGCCCTTGACCCACTAAACCTGCTCCCCCCACCTGTGACCACCAAAAATGTCTACAGATATTGTCAAGTGTCCCCTGGTGGGGGATACAAAATCATTCCATATTGAGACCTTTGCTTTAAGAAAACGGTTATGAAGTGATGGAACATCCATTCCATAGAAAACAAAAACAGCACCACCTGGGCGGCTCAGTTGGTTAAGCATCTGACTCTTAATTTTGGCTCAGGTCATGATCTCACACTTTGTGAGATTGAGCCCTGAGTTGGACTCTGCACTAACAGTGAGGATTCTGCTTGGCATTCTCTCTCTCTCTCTCTCTCTCTCTCTCTCTCTCTCTCTCTCTCTCTCTCTCTCTCTCTCTCTCTTCTCCTCCCCTGGTGCTCTCTGTTTCTCTCAAAATAAATAAACTAAAAAAAAAAAAGAAAAAACTCTTTAACAACAGAAAAAATAAAACTAAAATGGTAACTGGGAAAATCGATGGAAAAATGATGTTGTTTTTTTTAATCTGTTTAATTTTTTTAATGTTTATTTATTTTTGAGAGACAGAGCACAAGTGGGGGAGGGGCAGAGAGAGGGAGAGACAGAATTTCAAGCAGGCTCCAGGCTCTGAGCTGTCAGCACAGAGCCTGATGTAGGGCTTCAACACATGAATCGTGAGATTGTGACCTGGGCCAAAGTTGGACGCTTCACCGACTGCATACCTGGAACCCAGGTGCCCCAATGATGTTAATTTTTAAAAGCAGAAAGAATGACTTCATTTACTCTATAGGTTGCATCCAGCTTGGCTGAGGTTCTAGGTTCAGAGGAAGCTGTTGAGAAAAGGAGGAGAGAAAAAATGGTGGCTGGAGTCCAGGGAACCTCAATGAACTGAGTATACTGGTTTACCCAGGATTCAGAACCCAAAGGTAAACACAGGTCAGTCAGATACGAGTAAAACAGTCAAATCTGGGAGCATGGAAATGGAGTGTCAAAAGTGAGTTAAGCCAAGGCAGACAAACATGGGTCTGTCAGGGGTGATATATAAACTGTTTTCAAACAAAATATGGCAGAGGGACCACCAATCATAACAGTCCTGTGCTGAAACCATCCAATCTGGGCATTCTTGTGCCTGCAAGGGTCAGGGGGAAATCCTACCGGTGAGAGAATACCCATTGACCAGAGTCAGTCCATCTAGCCATGGTCCAACAGGGGCACAGGGGCTAATTTTAGATCAAGACCTGGACAAACATAAACCGTCAGAGGCCAGGGATGATGTGGAAGAAATAAGGCCTAGGGCCCAGGGAGAAAATCCGTTGGAGGGTTGAGTTATGCTGAATCCCATATACTGTGTACCTGGAACCAAAGACAACAGAGCCGCCTCAGACATAAATTATGTATACGCATGAACAAAGACAGAAAGGGAGCACAGAAAAATGAAAACACTTTGATTTGTAGGGCTTTCAGCATCGTAGGTGATTTTTTTTTCCTTCCTTTATTTAGAGGTCTGTTGATGCTGCTACAATTTTGTTCTGGCAATAAAAGTAAAATATATGTGGATGTTAACAAAGATGAGAAGAGCCTTTGGAAGCCTATAACTGGTTAGAATTTAATATTCATTAGGTTTAAGAAAATCTATTAAGTTCATTGAAGAAGTCATAAAGGCAAACCAAATACCCACCTTCTTCCCTCCCAGGAACATGGCAGTGGCCCCTTCAAAGGAGGCCTGGTCTCTGTGAAGGAAGGGGTCACCGAATATGTGATGATTGCCCAGGGGCCACTGTGATGTTTCATGCCGGAGGGATACAGCTGTCCATTTCCTCTGCCTCCTCTCATCCTGCTCCAGTAACAGCTCATTGTTCATGCTGACCCAGAGAGGTTGGCCTCAAGCTCTCCCCTCCCCATGTTGTAGGGAGAGATAGTCCTGAGGACACACGCATCATCCATCGCAACAGATTAGCTCTGATCACAGCCTAATTACGTGAAGTGCAGCCAAACCCCTTATTTATGCTTTTCTGGGACGGGCAGGAACAGATAGGAATGGGAAATTGAGGGACATTAAGAAACAGACTAAAATATAGCTTGTCATGCTTTAATATGAGCACTATTAATGATGCATTATTGCAAGCACTGAGTAAAGAGGTTGTCGCCAGCTCATTTATGCCAGGCAGCCAGCAGACCTTTCTTCCCAAGAGGGGGGTTAGTGTAGGTACCTCCTTGGTGAAAGCCTGGCTATCAGCAACAGCACCTTGTGGAAGGCCAGCCTGTTGGGTTGCCGCAGGGCAACTGTGCAACTCCAAAAAGGATGCTAAATGCATATAGGAAGCTCTGTGCCTTGAGGCTACTTTACAGCAAATATATTGGCACATCTGCCTTTTATTCTATTAGAAATGAATGCAAATTGTAGAAACCTGGCTTACTATTAACAGAGAACACCAAGTGTTGGGGGAAACCTCAATTAGGAAATAATGAGCTAGCACTCAAATATTCACACACATACAGATGTGTATCCCATCAGAATATCTAATGGAAACAATTTAGGAAAAAGCTAATGTATGCCCTTCAATTAGGGGACTCATTAAATCTATACTGTCCAATACGGCAGCTACTAGCCACATGTGACTAGTTATGTTTAAATTTTAATTAATCAAATTAAAGAAAATTAAAAGTTAACAATTCAGCCCTTCAGTCTCCTGAGGCCCATTTCAAGTGTTCAATGCCTCCTGTGGCTCATGGCTACCGCATTATACAGTGCAAGACATAGGACATCTCTATCATCATGGGGACATCTGTCGGACAGCACCGGGTTAAATAAATGATGATGCATCCGTATAACAGACTCTGCATATTCTCAGATGAACAAGGTAGGCACAGAACTTCTAACACGAAAAGGTCTCCTTTGTTTGTTGCCTGGAAACAAGTTACAAAACTTTATATTAATTTTACTTAATAAAACTAATGCAGTGTGCTCACACACACACGTGTACACACATACTTTATGTATTGCTGTAGGAAAAATAGTCGAAGGGCATTCACCAAATTGTTAGCAGTAGTTGTCTTGAGAAGGAAGTAGATGTTTACTTTGTATTTTCTCAAAACACTTATGTACTGTCTGAATACACTTCAATGAGAGTGTATTACTTTTGTACTTAAAAAGAGATTAATTTGATGAGAACTAATGAGGAAAATTGAGAAACAATTGAGGGCGTTTTCTTTCTCTGGGTCTTTAGTTGTGAAAGCCTGGCTAATGAGGCCACCTGGGTGACCAGATGACTGGATGGCATGTTAGAGAGGGCCATCATGGGAGGGGAAGGGGGCTGGTTCAGAGCAAATCTGTCCCTGCTGCTCTCAAGACACACCCATAGGTGTGCCCTCCTTGTCTTGAATGTTCTGTTCTGGTACAGAGACAAAAGCACCTTATAATCATTTCTGAGCACCTCTTGTTAATCTGAGAGAGTCAGTAGAACTCTCTGCTAGCCTCTGCTATGGGACAAAGCAGAGAAACACTGGGCCTAAATGTCCAATAGCATTCGGGAGGCATGTGCCACCACCAGCCCACGTCAGCTGCTCCTCTGCCCTGTAGGAAGGGAACAAAAAAACCTGTCTTTTCAGGCTGGTGTCAAAGAATGAAAATCGTGAGTATGTGGGTGAGTGAAGTGCCCTTATCCATCGTATCCTAGAGAACCTACCTCTCTGCTGGCTTTTGTTCTAAGAGAATAAAGCCCAGAAGTGGAGAAGAAATACTTCCTTTTTTAGTTTCCCTTCAGAAATTAATCTCTGTCCTCCAGCATCACAGACCTTCTACTTTGGGGTGCAAGTCACGTGAACTCTTAGGACAGTTCTAGATCCACTTGTGCTCCTATAGCTGTAGGTCATTAGGCAGAGTTCCTTGACTTTGAAATTCAGTCTCATTCTGGGGAAAACAGGATATTACCAGCCCCTAACTTCGGGTGGTTACTCAAAGTCAAAGGGAGAAGAAGGGTGGGCACCTTAGGTCTGGCACAAGGCAAGTGCTACATTAATGTTAGCTTCCGTTGACATTAGTATTGCTTCTTGTCGAGCAACCCTGCAAAGCCATTTGCCATTACCTGTTCTTGTGGCCATTTCTCTTCTCCTCAGAAGGAAGGATTGTTGTCAGAGGGCAAGAGTGTCCTACTGCATGATATAATTTTTTTTTAATCTCCCTGGTCTGTGACAGTGATCTACGCTAGCTAACTGATAAAGTCAGGATGAGAGCCTGGTGCCTTAGGGTAAGAGCCGAGTGATGTCCAGTGGAAGCTGCCAGCCAGTGAGCCCAGCACAGTCCTGGGGTCCTGTTAATGCAGTAGGTGGGTAAGAGGAGTCAGCTATGACTTTAAAGCATAACTTTCTTGGGGAGAAGGCTGGAAGTCTTCCCATCTTGATGACAGGGAGAAGGGATCCAAAATTTTCCTGCATATTTCATTAAAACAGCCTCACTTTCTATGGGAGATTCCCCCCTCCCCCCCAAAGAGAAGGAAATCTTGTTTATCTTTGTCTATTGACTGTACTTACAACTGCACCGGGCTTGTTTAGTCCATGAAAAGGAGGATTTATTTTTACCTAGTGACAGATTATTATTGAAACAGTAACAACAACATTACTCATATTTTTTTGATAATGTATGGTATAGAAAGTAGGTTAAAGTATTTTATACATGTATATGTATGCATGTATATGTGTGTATGTGTATGTATGTATGTAGGTGTGTGTGTGTGTGTATGTGTGTGTATATATATACATACATACAAACACAGAGTTGATCTTCATTACTTGAGGATTCTATATTTGTGAATTTGCCTATTCACTAAAATGTATTTATAACCCCCAAATCAACACTCACAGTTCTCTTGTGGTCCTTTGCAGACAGGGACAGTGTAACCAAAAATCTGAATTATCATGCGTGTTCCAAGCTCCAAGAGGTGAAACTCTGCCTTTCTGGTTTCATTTTCATGGTGCAAACAAGTGTCATTTTGCTGATATTCAGTGCCATTTTTTTTTTTTTTTTTGCACATTTTTTGCTCTGTGTTGGCAATTTTTCTGTTTAAAATGGCCCATGAGTATAATGTGGAAGTGCTGTCTGGTGTCCCTAAGTGCAGACGGCTGTGTTTTGAAGAAAATGTGTGTTAGACAAGCTTCATTCAGGCATGTGTTATAGTGTTTGTTGACTACGGGTTCAATGTTAATGCGTGAACAATATATATTAAATGAGCTGTCTTTAAATAGAAACACATATAACAAAAGGTTATATATTGATTGAATGGCAGAAATGTTGTGACCAGAGGCTTGTAGGAACATGACCTTGTTTCCACCAGGAGCCCTGGTTTACTATTTGCTAATTCAGTGCTCATAGTGACTTTATAGAACATAACTACCATAAATGAGAACCAATTGTGTATACAAATCTCCTTAAATCCTCCCAGAGCTGTATGGCAGGAGTAGAGTAGGGAGCTTCAGTTCCTGGACTCTGGGCCACAGTCACCATGTCCCTGTCTGCCTACAGCCATTATACACTTGGTTTTGCCAAGGCCCTTAGCTTCTGGAGACCCTGTGGGGGGAAGCTGGGGTATGTTTGTCCTTAGGTGTCTTTCTGTCTTTCCAGGCTCCTGCAATCAGCCACATATTAGGGGAATAGATGGCTTATCATTTCTTGTACCAATTATGCCACAGACAAAACCTTTTTGTGTACATTAAATAGTAGAGTCACTTTAGTAAGGCAGCCAGTCCCCCCTTTGAAGGCAAGGTCTCTCTGGATCACAGCACAGCAAGGCCGTAACCAGCCCTCCCACTCAAATGGATGGATGGCCACACATTGCATTTATTGTTCTGTAAAGAGAGCTAAACTTGAAGACTCAGTGGGTGCCTTGAGCTGACCTCACATTCTCTATGGAGTGGGCAGTGTGCTGTGAGGGACAGCACAGGCATCAAAGATTGACCCAGCATGTCTAGGAATCTGGGCTCTATCATGTAACAATGACAACAATAACAAACGTTCGCTTTTTTTTTTTTTTTTTTTTACCATTTACTGTAACCCAGGCACCATGATAAGTGAGGCATGTGAATGAACTTCAATTATCTGTTGTGCACATCACAACAACATGAGGGTGGTTCTGCTAATACTCCCATTTTGCTGATGAGAAAAGTAAAGCTTAGAGAGGAGAAATTGTGTGTCCCAGATCACACAGATGGAAAGCAGTGAGGCCATATTGAAGTTAGGTTGTTCAACCCCAGAGCTAGCCTGCCTTCCGACCACACCCATGATGCTATTCCACATCCTTGAGGATCAGAGTCTTTGTCAAGATGGCTGATGATTCCCGTGGAGAACCTATATAAAATGCATTGTGTTGGCCCTGTCACTGGGTTAAGTTCAGTAACAGGTCCTGGTCCTCTTGCCCTGAGGCCAACTCTGAGCATTCTGGGGTTTCCTCTAAACTGGGAGAGGAGTCAGCTGTTCCTCCTGGGAATGGAATGGCTGCACTTGTACCTTTAGAAGTGATGTTATACCAACTGATTGATGTTGTCTCACGTACTAGTAGAGAAATGAAAGAGTCAGATGTTGAATTTAGGAGGTCAGCCTTCAGTCACTGCTTTAGCTGGGTACCCCACAGAGCAGAGGGCTTATGTGTTCATACTGTGTTAGGGAAGATAATTACAGAGAGTAAGGGTGAAGGAGCAGGGTGGTGAAGCAGGGAAGGAGGGTGAAGCAGGGTGAGGATGTGCTCACCTGACTGGACACTTCCAAGTGCAACTGACAAGTTTGCCCCTGAGAAGCCTGCCTCCTGGAGTTGAGGGGTGGGAGGAGCAAAAGTGTATCCACTCTCTTATCTGCCATTGGCCAAATGTTTGCCCAAGGGACTTTCCTTCTCTTGCACGTTTGGGTTGTGCATGTGTGGATGACATGTCCCTATAGAGTCAAGAAAGAAGCCCTATGGCAGGAGGTGAGAGGCTCATAGGCCAGCAGATGCTGAGTGTTGTCACCTATTTGTCTCAGAGCCAGAGCGAGAGCAAGGGAGGGCAGGAGGCTCGACAACAGTGCATACCCAGTGTCTGAGACAGTCAGGAAATTAGAGTCACCCTCACACCCCCATCCACGTTCCCACAGCTCATTCCTGCTTACTGCATCCTGGGCTTTTCCGTACCTCTGCCCTGCCATGGCAGGCATTCACAACTGTGTGGTTAGGGAGCCTTTTCAATCTTTTGATGCTCTACTTTCAAAGCTGTCTCAAAATGAGATAAGTTAAAGCCTAATACAGTTTTTCAGAAACACCTGTATTTGTCTGGCTGACCTAATATTAACACAGGTCCTCGTCTCTACTTGAATGTTACTCCGTGTATTGCTACATCATTACCAGGGCTGCACTCTGAGTCTTTAGAGCTCATCTGTGTGCCCGATGCCATGAATACCAAATAGGTATTGTAGGATGGCTCACACCCCGCAGGGGAGACAGCACTAGGTTACCTAGTGGCTTTACGAAGACTCATGAGAGGCAGCATGCAAATCATGGGCTTGTGGCTTCCTACTTCAACTGCTCTGCTGAATCCTGGCACCTATGATTTTGGTTGTTTGCTCTGTCTCATGGGCCCTGGTCACAAGGTGAATGATGCTGTCCAGCTGGGAAAGCAGAGTTGACAAGAACTGCTAACCCCAGGGAGCTGTCAGACCCACAGATAATTAAAGGGTGCCTAGGACACACTGCCAAGTCTATTATTAGGTCTAGGGACTTGACTTCATTCCACAAAGGACAGAAGAAGTTGACAGTGAAACATTCAGGGACTGTACAGGCATAGGCGACATGATCCTTGGCCTAAAGCTACAACTAAGGACAGCCATTTGGGCAGTGTTTTTGCCTTAAGTAGGACTCTGGACTATGCACTTCAGTATCCTGTGGCATGGTATGAAAAATGAAGAGATTTAGGGGACCTGCCTCTGACCTACAGATTCAGAATTCCTTGGGGTGGGGCCCAGGCATCTGTATTTTAACAAGCTTCCCAAATGGTTCTGGGGCACGCTAAAGTTTGGGAACCACTGCCCTAGGTGTCATCAGCAAAACGGGCCTCGTGGGGAACTCTAAGCTGTGTCATGGTCCAGTGCAGTGTCTGCGAGAGAACAGGGAAAGCCAAAGAGTGGCTCCACCAAAGGGGTTATGAGCCCTCGCATTGGTGTCAGACTGTACTTCTGTGAACCTTTAGCAAGTTCCAGAATTTCTGTGAATGCGAGTTTCCCCCTGTGGAAAGTAGAGGTGACAACAGGGACTATTACTATCCTAGGGGTTGGAGGATTAAACGATTCGGTACGCATGGCATCCTCAGCACAGTGGCGTCCTTCTGGCCGTGTTTGTTATTCCTCTCATTACCACCTGCATCAAAGGGGCTAGATCAGCTGGACCCACAGGCCATGGGTGAGCCTCAAATCTGAGAAAATCAAGACTCAGGCTTGAATAATGCCTCTCAAGGGCGTGTCAGGAAACCCAATGCAGACCAATGTTTGGTCACCTTTCAGTGATGCCATTCCTCTCTGGTAGAGTTTGGTGCAGGGTCACACATGGGGAGAGTGGGTTGGATAAAACGGAGTCTCAGATGCAAGGACTGCCTTCTCAGACACCCAGTATAAGGCATATGGGCTCTGTCCTGCCTCTCAAGCCCAATAGATCATACTACCCCATCAAGTACCTGAGAAAGGCACACACGGATAAGATAGATCTTATCCATGACCGTATTAATAAAGTCTACAGAGAAAATAGTGGGTCTTTTAGGACCTACCCATTGAGCCTTTTATTTTAACTGACACATTCTAGTGCAACATAATTGTAATTCTGATAACATTACTTGTAATACTGTCTCCAGTCCTCAGAATTAATTTGACTGGAAAAATTCCAGAAGGACTTAAATGTTTCTCATTAAAAGCATTATAGATAACTTATTAGACATTGTAACTAATTGTAATATTGCCCAATGTAAAGCCACCCAATTAAGATGCTGTTTCTTTTCTTGTGATGAGTTGGCAAACCTTTTCCATATGAGTATGCCCTCTAGAATCTAGATCAATTAAGCATATATAATTGGACTGAACCATTCACTCCCCTATCATCACTCTCTCTAGTGAGATATGTCCCAGCTGGGTTGGTAGGCTTGCAAAGACAAATGTCCTGAACTCTAGTTAGGGAGGTGACAAATGGATCTCTGTAAGCAGCGTAAGTGCTAACTATTTCTCCTGGCCCCTTTGGCAGACTTGTATTCTGTTTTCTCAGTATGGAGAATGTCTTGCGATTTGTACATTTTCCCTTAAAAAAAAAAAAAAAAAAGTGATTATGTGCCCTTCATTCCTGACCTACCTTAAGGAACAAATACACGGATTGGAAAGCAGCCCCTGTGGGGTTGTTGCTGATGGTATCTGGATTTGAGGCTCTGCTTGGGTTTCTTGAGTCCCTGAGTTATACGGGACTTCTGGCTAGACTGACCTCTTCCTGTGCCTGGGAATTAAAGCAGGGGTGTTCCAATTGCCACCAAAGCATTTGACCTCATGCTGAATCGCAAATGGTTCCCTAACCAGAACATTTGAAAGTCATCTGCAGAGATCAGGAAATAACCAGAAGCTTTTGTAGGAGCTTTAGAACAATGGCTGCTGTGGTCTGTTAAAAGAGGGAACAGCTTAGAGCTACTCTTCCCTCTTCCTTCTCTCTAATTTTCCCCAATGGATTCTCCTCTAGGCACATATGAGGGTGAAATGAGGGGGAAAAAAAAAAAACACTTGAAACAAAATAGAAGCAACAGTGACTCTAGAGTCAATGAAAAATTCCCATCTACAAGGAAGCATGAACTTACAGGTTGTATAACTGTGTACTGCCCAGGTCTGCTGTCCCTGGATGCGACAGGGTAGAGAGGGTTGTCACTGGGGGATGCGCTTCCCACAGAGTTTCAGAATGGGCCAGACAGACATTTGCGGTGTTTAGAGTGTACAGACTGACATATAATTTGGGGTAGTCGGGTATGAAACTTAAAGACACATCCCTAGTTTTCCCTTTAATAAATCATCTCTTGTAGTCATTTTCCATCAACGGGCAATTCAGTAAAAGTTGGAATTGAGCATAATGTTGCATATCATTTCAGAACATCTGGTCCTAATATGTTGTAACAGCTGTTTAGTACCTGAGATATAAACAAAACATTTTTCCTATGACTGTTACTGTTTATCCTCTTGGAGGCGCAGGATCATTGAGGTAAGTTGGCTTCCCAGTATCTCCTAACACAGATAATAGTAGCAGGAACAATATCAACAATGCAGTGATGATTCTTATGTTTTGTTTTACTATGTGCCAGACACTGTGCTAAGCACATTTTATATAGATCTCATTAAATCTTCACATCTGCCTTTTAGACGTGTTTAAATGAAGAAAAAGAAAAAAGTCATAATGCTAGAGATGGGCTCTCCTGAAAGTTGAACCTAAGTCTGCTTAACACCAAAGCTAATGTTCTTTTACCATTACAATAAACCGTTCCTAAGTAAAGTAAATGAGAATAGAACACTACTGTGTAAGTAATAAATGACAAAGACAACAGAAGGGAATCCAGACGGATTTTTTAGGGTTTTATTTCAGAATACAAGACTGATTTTTGACACTATATTGTGTTGTGTACAGTGTCACCAGGTGGCGGTATTGTACCTTGGTCACATGAGCCAATCAACGAGCCCTGTTCTTTTCCTACTATTTAAGATGGTAAGCTCTTGAGCAAAGCCACACTATAAACATGCCATTACAAAGCTTCAATCAAAATTTTTAAGGTAAAAATTTAAAGAAAATAATTATACCTATATGCTCACTATCAACACAGACAGATCTTTAAAGCAAACTTCATAAAAATAGTTTGAAGATACATAGTTATTTATTTTATTTTTTTTATCACTAACCCTTATCTGTTATTCAAATAGCATAGTCTACCCATAATCGTATACTTAGGGTTTGATAAAAATACTAATATTCAAGAACTCAAGAGAAATATTAACTTAATACCCAAGCTTCTTCAGAACTCAATTTCTCAGATCCATATTTGAGTTTCTAAAGATTTTAGTTGTTTACCTTCTGGGTTTTCTTAGGGCTTCCTCTCCATTCATGACCTATTGCTTTCTACAAGAAGAGATACAGCAGGGGGCAGACATGTCCAAGAGTAAGGGAAAGAGAAAGTTACACACCCGAGAAGTGCCCCATCCTATGAACATCCTTTACACTGTGCCTCACTGAAGAAGGAGGAATTTCTTCAGATAACGCCCTGCCTCGCCCTGTCACTGTCACTCATTTTGGAAAGCATAGCTTCATTTCCAGGATGCTTCCAGGGATCATCCCTATTTTCTCTTTGGCACTCTGCCCCCCTTGCTTTTCATTGCTTAAGCTAAGGGCTAAGACTTGAGGTGGGAAGATGTGTGGTCAGATTCTAACTCTGTAACTTTCTAGTTGTGTGAGTTTGGGAAAATTACTTAAGCTTTTGAGCTTTATTTTTCTCATCTGCAAAATAGGGAAAAAAATAGGACGAGTAGCAGTAACTACCCCATGGGCCTCTTGCAAGGATCAACTGAGGTTATGTACAAACGATTTGGCAGAGTGTGATGCTAATCATTAACCCTCCTCCATAAATGACAGCTACTGTTACCATGCAGTTGACTCCTACTTCTATCTCTCTATTCTGATGTCTCTCCTAAGATCCTATCACCTTACACTCAGTACATCAGTAGGCTATGACCACCCCTCAAGTTAGTTTTAGTCCCTCCAAACCGTCATATTTCCATCATTGATATTAATGTTTCCTAACTATGATATTTCCATCTTTGATTTTAATGTTCTTGAAATCACTCAGAGTCAAAATGCCCTGTAACATTCTTGACTATTTTATCCTTCAGTTGTCCCCAATCTTTTTGTCCTACATTGTTCCACCCACTTTCCTACTCACACCTGTGGATAATCAGCCGCTGACTCCCATCATTTCCTTTCTTATCTGCCTCTTATAAGCCTGGGTTCCATTCTCTCCGATATAGTGCTTCCATTGAATTACCCGTCCTCACTGATTTGCTATTTTACATAGAATTCCTTGTGACTTTCTTGGTAGGTGGGGATATCATGTTTCACTTAAGAAAGGAACCATATTTTCACTGTCTGTGTCCTCCCTTAGTGCCCTGTAAAGTACTGGCCCCAAGGAGGAATTTGGTAGATGTGTGTGGTTGATTAATTTCCAAGGTCCTGCCATTGTTCCTACTCACAGTCATTTCTTCCTTTGTCCTGTTATTCATTCAACAATTCCCTCATTCTGTTATTCCGTAAACACTCACTGGGCTTCATGTTCTTGCAGGAGTTGAGAATAGTAATATAACAGTTCTCTTTAGGAGCTCACTAGCAGGAAAGAAAAGTATCTCTAAGGAAAGAGCCTTGGGAATTAAAATTTTTGGTGCAACAAACGTTTACTGAGCACTCACTGTAACTCAGACACTCCACTGGGCTCTGGGTTTTTCAGCAGTAAACAAGATAGACACAGCCCTGGTGGAACGCACGACCTAGCAGAGGAGATGGTATTAGATAAATAAGTCTGGGAGTCGCGAAGATTACGACAGAGTGAATACAGTAGCACAGTGAAAAGGTTTTTATCCTGAGTTGGAAAATGTCTCTTGGGAAGATTGTATTTAACCTAAAGTTGAAGAATTGAGTATAAAGAGCTGAGCAGGGTGTGTGTCAGGGGCAGGAGGAGGAGTGTTGACATTAGAGTGGGTTGAGGGAGGTTTCACAGAGAGGACCCTGGCACGGGTTGTTAACATATGCATAGAAGCTCAGTCATCAGTGTGGGAACATTAGCAACTCCAAATCCCCTGAAATTGAGAGACCTCTTAAGCTTCGTCCACATCTGGCAACGTTCTCTTTCATGCATCTCTAGTATGTGCATTGGTTTAGTGTGGTAATGGAGTCCACAGAATGAAAGTTTTCTTTTTTCTTCAAATTTTTGAAAGGTGTACTCCAGGGCTCAAGGGTTAATTATGTTGGTTCTTCTGTTTGTGTTTTTCTTCTCCTTTAAGAACAACAGGCTTTGAGTGGGGTGCCTGGGTGGCTCAGTCGGTTAAGCATCCGACTTCGGCTCAGGTCATGATATCACAGTTGTGAATGCGAGCCCCATGTTGGGCTCTGTGCCAACAGCTCAGAGCCTGGAGCCTGCTTCAGATTCTGTGTCTCCCTCTGTCTCTCTGCCCCTCCACCACTCGTGCTCTGTCTCTCACCCTCTCTCAAAAATAAAAATAAACATTAAGAAAAAAAAAAAAGAACATGCTTTTGAAGGTGCAGTCCTAAAATCTTTATCATTAGAATTGCAAGCAGGCTTTCACATGCAATGGGAGAGGAATTAGCAGGAAATTCCACCCAAGTTCAATTAACCTTGAACCCTTATGGTGGCATTGTGGCCATCTTGTATCAGTTTAGAGAATTACCATCTTGATTGGCAGGATTGACAGATTAAATTTCACTCTTCTAAATTGTCTTTAGAGAGATCCCTTCCTTCAAATCAGACTAGAGATTGCACTATACCTAACATTGTAATTGGATCATCTGTTTTTCACCTCTGATTAAAGGTATTGGAAATGAACAGGAGGTCTACGCAAATGCAGGGGCATAAAAAGTATTAGCAATTTTCCAAATAGTCAGGGAAATTTCCTTTTACCTCTGTCTCTACTATGTCAGAGTTGAAATCCTCAGTTAACTGCAGCAGGGGCCAAATACCTGGACATGAAGATATCTTGATTCTTGTATTCCTAATTCTGCCTCAGAGAAGTCCTTGGATCAGACACACAAAACCAGAGGGGAGCTCTCATCAGGGATTACATAGATGGTGGATATTTAAATTTGCAAAACATTATCAAGAAATATGAGACATGTCAGCCATCTCCTGTGCTAACATTTTTTCAAAGTGAATTATTTTGTGGATGTTCGAGGTGGGGGAATACTGGAGAGAAAAAAAGACAGGAGGAACCAAATTATTTATAATTATGATATGTATGTGTTGGCGGGACGGGGGCTGCCTTCTGAGGCGCAAGTGGATGACAAAGAATAAGTTATCTCTTTATAGATAGAACATGGCAATAATTGCATAGTTTCTGGCTTCAAAAAGTCATAATCTATTAATTTGATGGATATCCAAAAGCCATAATCTGTCAATCAGGTGTCAGAAGAAAGAGTGTCTCAGAGCTTTGAAGCATGACATTTAGAATACTGCTGGATACCTTTACTTTTATTCTGATAGCAATAGGGAGAGAGGATTCGAATGTTCTCAGCACAGTTAGGGAATGAATATCTTTTAGCTGTCTTAACAATTTTGCAACTTAAAAGTGGTATTGGATCAGTATGCTGTATTGCAAAAGTGTAAGAGTCACACTGCAGTGAATTAGAGATGATTTTGTCCTAAGATTTTGTTGACATAGCTGTTGTGGTATTGCTTCCTTGGTTTAAATGTGAACAGAACCTGAGATTTTATTTCCTCACAAATTCTTGTGACCAATCTATTATTTCTATATACTGGGTGGATATGTCCTTGAATATGGACATATACTGGGTGAATATGTCCATTCTTGATGGACAGAATAAATGGAAAATGTCGCACACAGAGAAAAATAGAGTTTTTCCAGAACCCAGTAAGCTTGCTGGTACCAGTGAACAAAGACCTTGTCCTCCTTTGATAGGAAGAGAAGAATTTAATGCCACAACCCCTTGCCGTTACAGCATATATTTCAAAACTGAACGGAGTGGCGTTTGCTAAAGGAGTTCCTTTAGTTTAAGATGCTCTTCTAGATACTTCAGAAATTTTATGCAAAAATATTTCTGGTGCAGAGGTCACCAAACCCATTGGGTTTGCTTTCCTGCTCGCGGCAAGCATGGCAAAGGAACATTCTGTGTTCCCTTCCTGCCTTTCCTTCTGAGGCCCAGCTAAAGTTCAAGCTGAAGACGGAATTACCCTGCATATCCCGTTTAGCCTTCGTGGCCCCTGTCTTTAACACAAACACCTCGTTTAAGAGGCAGAGAGTGGGAAGGGCATCAGCGTTCAGAAGCCAAGGTAAAGGGGTATTGTTCTTCCCGCAGAGCTATTCTGAACCTAGACCGTGTCTTCGGGAGACCAGAGCAGCTATAAGAAGCAGACTGGCTCTTTTCTCTCTCCCCATGAACCAGCTTCCCTGGGGGTTTGCCCAAACATACTCACCATAGTAGTATTCTAAGGACAGGGAAGGAGGGATGGAGGTGAGATTTATTAACACTCCATCTGTGCCCCACAGCATTCTAGGTGCTTTGTCTATGAAAATTTATTTTATTTCCACAATGATCTCATCCATGTTCATGGTTTAATTTCATCCACCTGACCACTAATGACTCACATATTTAGCCCTTCAATTTAGTCATCTCTGGACTCCAGGGCTGTATACCCAACAACCAAGTTGATATTCTTCTTTCCTGTCTCAAAGGCATATCAGACTTAACATTTCCCAACCCAACACATGGTTTTTACTCCCAAACGTCGCTGCTTTCTACCGTGGTCTACCATAATCCATGGCACCACCATCCATCCAGTTTTGTGCTTCCCTCATTTCCAAATTTAAATCCTATTTCCTGTCTATATTGGGAACCCATCCACTTCTCTCCATCTGCAATGCCAGCACTCTAATCTGAGATACCTCTGTTCTGTGTCTTGAATACCAATATGGCCTCCCAGCTGGTCTCCCCTTCGTCACTTTTACCTTTCTCCAATCTGCTCTTTTCTCCTCAGCCACAGTGATCTTTGCTTTGATATGATGTATCCAATCATATCACTCCTCCGCTTAAAGTTCTTCAATGGTTTCCCATTGCTTTGAGGATTAAATAAGAAACAAACCCTTGACATGAGCTACATGGCCTTGCATAGATGCACTTACCAATACCTACTGCTCTAATCTCTTCTCATACAACTCTGCACTTTGAACTCCAGCCACACCAGTCTTTGGTTGCTGAGATCATCATATACCAAGGCCTTTATACATACTGCTTTCTCTACCAAGAATCTACCTTTAGTTTACCCCTGAGCCTTTTGCCTAGCATAGACTTTCATCCTTCTGATCCCAGCTCTTTTGTCAGTCTAGATGAGACACCTCTCTGTGCTCTCCTCCACTGCCATAAACCTTTCTCCACTGTCCATCATGGCAATTTATTCATGTTGAATATGTGATTAGTGTTTATCTCCCCTTGACTCAAAGCTATACAAGGACTTTTTTCTTTAAACGTTTATTTATTCATTTTGTGGTGGGGGGGGGGGGGTGGGGTGGCGCGCAGAGAGAGAGGGAGTGAGAGATTCCCAAGCAGGCCCCGGGCTGTCAGCGCAGAGCCCAACACAGGGCTTGATCTCATGAACCATGAGATCATGACCTGAGCCAAAATCAACAGTCGGACCCTTAACCAACTGAGCCACCTAGGCGTCGCCCTGCCCCCCCAACCCTCCCCCCCCCCCCCCCCCCCGCCCACCACCACCACCAAGGGCTTTTTAAAAAACTCATCATTGAATCCCCACTGTTGAGCACAGTGGTTGGCACCTTGTAGGTAATTAATAAATAATGACTAAATTAATGAATGCATGGGTGAACTAGATAGAATTAGACCCTTTTAACAGATTAAGACATCAAGGCTCACTCTAAGTAAGAGTTTAGAAGTACCAGATGCAGGATTCAGACGCAGGGTCACAAAACCTAGGACACTGCAATATCTACAGTAGTACTGACAGATTTTGTTTTTAAGGATCCTCTAATCACAGTATAGTAACACACTGTTTTTCATTTTAATGCTCTACCTTTTTTTCTTTGCATGTACACAGAATATTTTGAGGGTAGGAACTGGAAACTCTAGTTGGAACAAGGCATTTCCTCCTCTTTCCGCTGTCTTGATGTTTTCAGAGTGTCCTGCCCGGTTGAGCCTTTCTTCCAGTGCCTAATCAAAGTAACCCAGGTGAACTTGGCTGCTGACCTCGCTTTCACAAATTTGCCGTCTCAGAATGATTGATGTCTGCTTGGTCCCTGTTGGAAAGGTGGCTGCAAATATGATCCAGGAAATCTATAGTCGCAAATCTAGCATAATTTTAACGAGTCGCGATCAGAATAGTAAGAAGTCCCGCATGGAAGCCTTTGCATGAAAATTACTCATCTTCTGTCATCATTGCCCTTTACATTGGCTTCTCCAAGTCCCCATGCGAGGTATCCAGCTCCAGAAACCTCTGAATGTTGTGACCAAACACACTTGTATTGCATAGATGGTACATGGATGGGTGGATGCATGGATGGATGGGTGGATGCTTTAGATCATAATTTCATGTCAATATAGTTCACAGATCTAGAACCAGAAAGAAGATGGGGTGAAACTAAAGATGACCTCTATTATTGCTGGCTTACAATGCAGTGCATGGTATGCAGAAACGATTTGTCTGAGAGCTCAATTTTCACTTATATGATTGTCTCAGCTATAGTGCTTTGTGCAAGGTGTGAGAATTTCCTGTTTACTTATCTGCTCGCAATCTAGAATGTTCATTCCTGGAGGGCCAGGACTAGGTTATGTTTACTGTCTTATTCCTGGAGGCTTGCGTAATCCTGGCCGGTCCTAGGTGCTCAAAAGTTTTCTTGAATGAAACATGGCCTTCTCACAATGACGGTGAAGCATATTGTAAGCACAAGTGACTTGTCAGGAGGGTTAATCTCTGCATTGTTTTAATGAGAAATATTTGAATCTCTAGGGTCGAGGGCACATGCCCACCCCTGTGTGATGGACAGCCTGGTCTGCTCTTAAGGATTGCAAACATTAAGGAATAGCAATGTGTGTCATCCTTTCCTTGGAGATCCTGGCCACCCTGAGGAGTCCAGCTCTTAGGCAAGGAGAGCCTATTATTCACAACCAATGTTTACTAAACAAAACAACTCTTTCATCATCCCTGACTTAGCTTGAACTCACCCCAGAAAGCAAAGCCTAATGTGAGGGATTGTGTGATTCCAGGAAACAGGATGGGAACTTGGGGAGAGTGTGACAGGGAAGGAGGGATGGTCCCTTCAAGGGAGCAGATGCAGACAGAGAGTGGAAAACTGAGACACGTTGCTCCCAGGACCCTCTGAGAAGAGCCACAGAATAAAAATGTCTGTCTCTAGGAAACAGTTATCTCCAGAAGCCCTATTGGTCAGGGTTCGTCCACGGGATGTCAGCTCCCTCTGATTCCCGGGCTGTGCTAGCACGAGTGACCCCATGGGTTCCTGCAGGCATTCCAGTCCAAAGTGTCTGAGGAACCCCAGGGCAGAATGCAGGAGTGAAAGGAGCATCTGAACCCTGTGCCGTCTGATCACACCTGCGGGAAGCTGGTGTCACAGTCATGGGTGGGAAGTGTGTGGAGTGGGGCTCAAGGAGTGGTCAGCACAGTCTACTAGTTTAGATATGGACTTTAAAGGTCATTTATGAGGATCCATATCCTACTAGAATGGGCTTATAAGCTTGAAAGGTTAATACCTGGTAGGATGCCTGAGAGAAACCGAGGCAGAAGATAGTCCTGAGGGTACAATCAGCACAGTGTAGTAGATATGGACCCAGTCTTTTGTATCAAACATTCCTGGTTTTGAATTCTCCTTCTGCTGCTTCACAGAGTGAACTTGAAAACATTATTTAGTCCGTTTAGGGTATAGGTTTGCCATGATACTAATGGCAACCTCATACTGTTTAAGTTGTGGATCTTTTATCAGGAGGATGTATTCCTATGTTGCTGTCATAACTGGATATAATAAAATGATGTTTGAATGGATCTGAAATAGATTTGCAACAGGTTTTTAAAAAGGAACCACAACTTGTAGGGTTGATAAGACCATTACATGAGGTATGCTTATACGGCCATTATCCCAGAGGAAACCTTCAGTACATGGTGGTCTTCTTGCTGGTGATGAAGAAGAAGAGGAGGGGGAAGGAAGGCCACCAGAGTAGGCACAGGAGGAAGGAGTACCCCCGGGGTCTTTGAAAGGGAAGACCAAAGGTCTGTGGGAACTTGCTGGTCCCTACCTTCCCCATTCCCTCATCTGGCAAGGAGAACTGGTGTTAGTGTACTTCCAGCGACAGCCATCACCGGCTCAGAACCTGGGAAGAACGTGGGCCAGCAGAGAGGACTCAAAGAATAGTGCATGAGAAGGTGATATAGACCAGGAGAGGGGAATGTGAGGCCAGGACTAATGGGGGTTAACACAGCAGCTGACGTTTACTGAGCACTTCTAATGCGTGGTTCTGTTCTGAGAACTTTCTGCTTATCATCTGTTAGTCACAGATCGTCTAAGCACCGTAATTTACATTTTACACATCACGACTCTGTGGCTTGGAGAGAATAGGTAATTTGCCCCAAGTCACAGTGCTAGGAGGGGCAAAGCTGAGAACTGAAGCCAGGAAACGTGGTCCCAGAATCTACCTATGAAATTGCCCCCTTGCATTGCCTGCTGTAGCAATTGCTTCTGGTTCACACCTGGCCTGGGAAGTGGGGATAACACAGGGACACAGAGCATTTCTCAGGCCCTAAGTTATGAATATGCACTATGACATATGCTTCAGTAATTGAGTAAAATGTTGATGAGTTACTCTATCATTGATTGCTATTGTATTTGTCAGGGTCCCAGCAGGAAGGAGAGTCACACACACACTGGAATAACTTGAAGAAAACCGAATAGACTATTTACGGAGGTGTGGGAAGATTTGGGGACAACTACTGAGGGACAGGGCAGCACTTGAGAGCCATGACCTGAAAGTGCAGGGAGAGAGGGGCCACAGAACCCGGAGGGAGCACTTAGTGTCGGGAGACCTGGTCTTCCTAGAGGGACACAGCCAGGGAGGGAACCAGAGGAGGGGGTGCCTTAACCACACCCGCTCCTATCTGATGTCCTGCTGGTAACTTCCACTAGTCAAATCTGAAAGGAAGCCAGAGGAGAGAGCTAGGGGAGAAAACAGCCCCTAGAGGCCAGGGTCTTGGAGCACAAAGGGGGATAGAGACAAGTTGATCTGATATGGTGAATGGGTGCACCCAACACTATTGCCAACCTGCAAATCTATATCCTGGGAGGTATCTGTGGTGTTCACAGAGGGAGTATTATCCTTCCAGTGGAATATTCTTCACCCAGAAAAAAGAACGAAGTGCTGGCATGCACTTCAACTTGGGTGGACGTTGACAACATGATGCTGAATGACAGAAGACAGACATGAGAGGCCACCTGTTGCATGATTCTGGAGATGTCCAGAACTGACAAACACAGGGAAACAGGAAGATTAGGCTCACCAGGGCTTGAGAGAGGAAGGAATGGAGAGTAGCTGCTAATAGGTACTGGGTTTCCTTTTGGGGTGGTGGGGATGTTCTGGAACTAGACAGTGGTGATAGCTGTGTAGCACTGTGAATGTGGTAAATGTCACTAACAGTGAATTTGATGTTATGCATTTTTTACTACAATGAAATAAACCGATAGATGAGAGGGAACTTCCTTCTCACGATTTGTCTTTTATTCACTCTCTGGGCAGACACCAGAACGCACCTGACACTTTCTTGCTAGAAGGTTGGTGGGAGAGGCATGCTGTCTGTCGGTGGCCCAGCTTCCCACTCCGGTGCCCACTACTGTCCACACACACAGCGGTGCCAGGGAATCGCCAGCTCCTAGGAGGCCAGCCAAGCACTGGGTGGAGTCAGTAAACACCAGCCTTCCTGTCCCACAGGTGGGGTCTCAGGGAGGCGTGTGCCCCACACCTGTTCCTGGAGGCCCCCCCGGCAGGCCTTCAGGTGGCTGCAGTAGTTGACTGACAGCAGCATCATTCTACTCCCCCCTCTCCTCCGTGTCTCACTTTCCTGCTTACCTGCCGGTGCGCCCACATCTCCCCGATCAGATGCAGCTCTCAAGTGCTGTCTGAGGATTTATAACAACTATAAAATAATAATAGATAACATGTATTGAATTCTTTTTATTAAAATATGTATGGGAAGAGACTGGCTTATGTTCATTTTGCCTCTCCTCTTCCCATGATAAGGCTGTCTTTATGTATGAGGTGAACGCCCATCACTGGTTCTTAGATGTGCGTGTTAGCAGAAGCCCCCAGGGAGAGTGGCAAAAGTGCAGCTTCCCAGGCTCTGCCCTCAAATATGCCGATTCAGTAAGTCCAGATGCAGGGTCTTGGAATGTGCATTTATCAAGCTCTTCAGATTTTTTTTAAAGTTTATTTATTATTGAGAGGGGGCGGGGGAGAGAAACAGAGAAAACATGCAGGGGAGGGGTAGAGAGAGAAGGAGACCTAGGATCTGAAGCCAGCTTGAAGGGCTCAAACTCACAAATCCTTGAGATTGTGACCTGGGTTGAAGTCTGATGTTCAACCTACTGAGCCACCCAGGCGCCCCAGCTCTTCAGATTATTCCTATGCAGGATAGAGGAGGAACAGTCTCTACTGAGAAACTCTGGACAGTGGTATCATGCAGACTGACAGGGGAGGCCATGTGATGCAGGTATCCACAAACACCTGCTCAAATCCCCCAAATTCTGCAGGGAGAAATACCCCACTATACATTTACTTCCTCTTCAGCTGGTGGAGTCCACATCCGCATCCACGTATGGAGGTTCATTTCGGTATTTAATAATCATTAAGTAAAGACAGAGTGAAATATCTACACTGTGTAATTACATAAAACATGCTTCTGGCAATATTTGCCCCCTTGGAAATTCAAATTGGAAGTCTCTAAGGAGCAAGGTTGTATTCTTGGAGGTGGACACAAAGTAATTGAGCTTAGCTAATGGAGATAATTAATTAGGAAATGGTTGTGCTTGCTTCTAAGAAAAATATTGGAAGGATCTCCCAGAAGGCCTAGCCCTCTCTGCCCTTGCTATTTTCAGAAGTCAATGACACCTAGGGAGACTGGTATTTCCTCTGAGTCATGGCCTGGCCACACTCAGGATTTGAGGGGACAGAACACAAATAGCTTGGCCCAACCCTGAGGGTGTCTGGGCTCTACCTTCAGGAAACTACCCCATTCAGCCTGGGGTTGGGGTCCCATTCCTCCACTTATCAGCCTCTGAACTGAGCCAAGTTAGTCAACTTCCATAGGGCGTAGTGTTCTCATCTTAAAACCAGGAGTTATAATTGTAACAACACAAATGGGTACCAGCAAGACAACACACACTCTCTCTCTCTTTCAGCAGAGGGTCTTGTTTTCCTGTATCTGGGTCACCTGTTTGACCCTTTTTGCCCAAGTTGGGTCTGCCTGAGCCTAGCATTCTGGCGCGATCTTTCTAGCTTGTCTGTTTGTCACCTCCCCTTCCTGCCCCTCTCTGTTTCCAAAGGCCAGCCCATTCTTGCCTAATATGCCAGGCTTTCTGGGCCTACTCCTGCTGCTGCCACATGACAGTGGCATGAATCTTCCAGCCCAGCCCTACATTTTGTCATCCCTGTGGTAGGGAATGATAACACAGTGGAAAGAGGTTGCATTCAGACCCTCTAGCTTCCTCTTCCCTAATCATATCACACCAGGATGGGCCAGGACAACAAGTCATCTTTGGAAATATGGTTGGACCAGAAGAATCAGCAGCTCTCAAGGGGCAGGAGAATAAGGGGGCAAGTCATAGGGGTCATGGGCAAGGCATGTGAGCCATCATGGATGGAAGAATGCATTCATCATCTGGGCAAAACCTCATTTGTCTTGCTCACCATGCTGTCTATACCGTCTAGCTCAGTCGGTAATTGTGCCATGAGAGAGAAGCTGACATCCGAGCCAAAGAGGCAGAGACTTGACCTGGAGGATGTTTTTACTTTCTGGTGTGGCAAACATTACATTACATGTTATTAGGATATGCTACAGTAAGGCTTCTGTTTTCTATGTTGATGAAAATGCAAGCTTTTTTATTCTGATATAGAACTAATAGAATCATAGCACATTTATCCTTGACTTTTCTGTCCTCTTATTAGATCCACTCTGGGAAGTTGGGTGGGATGTGTCTTTCCCCCATCTACCCTTTCCCATTTATACTGGAGCAATCGAAACCAGCAATGAAGAATTAATGAATAGCCGAGATCCATGTGGGAAGACTGAGGAGAAGTCCCTTGGGGGAGTGAGGGACTCAAGCCTATTTTGGGGAAAAGGTCTAATAAGGGGAAAATACCCAGGTTCTGGTACCTACAGACATCTCTTGGTGTCCAGGATTAGAAGGCAGGTTGAATAAGCATAGATCCAGGATTCAGAACAAAAGGGTGGCAGTGAGAGTGTACCATAGAGTCTGATATAAGCATTCCTGCCACTTATCCCATTGGGGCCAGATAGGAATGTCTCTGGGTCATCGGTCCCTTAGCTATAATGATGCATCTCTATCTGGGATAGCAACCAATTTTCATTTTGTGAGTCAGCTGTCATGTAGAGGCTGCCTAGATCTCTGTACTTCTGAAGCTCATCAGGAAGGTGTGCTGCAGTTGATGAGTGATGTCTGCCACAGTCATAGGTGTAGAAGTTTCATCATGTATACCACATGCTCACTATCTCAGGTTAATGTATATGCAATGAAGTCAAGACTTGGGGAGTTGCCTCAGTATATAAGGACTCTTCCCAAAATATTTTCTTGAAAAATACAGATCCTCCAGATCGGTCCTGTCTGGAGTCTAATTTGGTTATAGAAAACAGAACTATTTATAACTGTTTTTGACCCCTTTTCCAAATTATTAGTGCTTTGGCATAAAAGGGAAAGGCAGAGAAGATGCACCACTTTGGGGATTATCCTTTACAAACATGACTTTTAGGTACACCATGAACCTGAACTCAGAGCCAGACCTCAGTCCCTGACTGAAGTTCTGCTTTCCTAAGGCCATAGCCTCCTTCTCAGAGTTGAGGAGGATAAGAGTAGAAGACAAATAATGTGTGTGTTCTTTGAGAAAAAAAAATCACATTTAAAAAGTGGCTTGACAGTGGCTAAATTCAACTGTTTATCATGTAATATACTGGAGTCTGGCAAATTTAGCTGAGCTGGGTGAAACTTAAGACAAAGGGTACATCACCTATTACAAAGCAACATGTGTGTTTTGTGTGTTTACCCAGCAAACTTGTAAGTAATTTAGAGCACAGCCATTGGCAGGCAAGTTCTATTTTGGAGCAATGATCCAATGAAAAAAAAAAAAAGCCTCCGTTTTATTGAAAGACTATGAGATCATGTCTACACCATAAAAAGTGACACCTGGGTCAAGAACTGTTAGTAACTGACAAAGATGTGTTTGCACATGTATAAATGTGTGTGTGCATTTGCATGTGCATGTCCCTCTGTGTACATATGTGTGTGCAGGGACAGGTCCTGGTGTGTGAGCTTTTGTATATGAAACAGGCTTCTCAGGCTGTGAGGAGGCCAGTGGGTGTTCAACCAGGCTTGGCTCAGGCAAGCCGTAGCTTTGATTGTGTGATTTTATGCTCAGTTCTTGGGTTCTATGAAGAAGTTTGACCATTTCTAGAATTCTAGAATGTTTATCACGTAGGTGACATTTCAGAGTTCTTCAAACAGAACCTTAGTTTTATATACAAACAAGCTTTAAAAAAATTTTAAGCTTATTTATTTATTTTGAGAGAGACAGAGAGAGCGAGAAGGGGAGGGGTCAAGAGGGAGGAAGAGAGAGAAAATCCCAAGCAGGCTCCACACTGCCCGTGCAGAGCCCAGCATGGGGCTCGAGCTCATGAACTGCGAAATCATGACCTGAGCTGAAACCAAGAGTCAGACGCTCAACCGACAGAACCACCCAGGCTCCCCAGCAAACTTTTTGATGAGTGTTTTTCAGGCACACCTCTTGTGAATGGTCCCCACTTAGATATCATGGTGCCCTGTGGGAGTCAGGTCATGACAAACAGGCCTGGTGCCTTTGCAGAGAGGGCTGAGTAATAAGGTGGAAAGAGCATATCTCTCTTCCATGTTATCCTTAATGAATGAGAGTTAGCATTTTCCTGCTCACTGCAAAAGGAAATGATAATGACCCTAGGCCCCCCCTTTCCATGCCCTTCTCAGAGATTCGGGTAATGCATAATTAACTTAATCATCAGCGTTGAGGGTTATCATTTGCCAAGAACATGTGTTTGGTGTATGTGGCTCCTGGAGAGAGTGACCGTGGAATTTCTGGTTCAAATCAGGATCCCCTTAACAGCAAAGGGAGCTGCTATTAATAATTATACTGAGGCAGTTACACTCAGCTGGAACCTTCCTGGGAAAAGTGGGACATGTACTCACCTTAGTTGGGAAAGATCTTGGAGCTTTTCCCTGCCAGTCCTGCAGAGGACACTGAGAGGAACAGAATAAATAGATCGCTGGATTCCTCAGGAATGACTCACTTATAAATGCAGAGAATCTTAGCACATATTTGGGTATTAGCTCGGGTGGGCAGAGATTATGGGAGGAGGCCTGAGGAATGCAGGCTTCCCGTCTGTTTTTCCCAGAAGTGGCAGTATGATGTGTGGATCAGAGAATGGTCTGGGAATCAACCAGAAGTGTCATTTACTTGCTGAGGGACCCTGGGCAGAGCTTCAGTTTTTCAGATCTAAAAGTAAGAACATTTGTTTCCTCAAGTGATGATTATGATTCCACGTGGTGACCTGTGGGAAAGATCCCAGCACCCAGCACACTTTTCCTCCTTGTGGTGAAGACCCAGAATGTCACTGATGCCCTGGGGAAAACAGACTGACTGAGAAGTGCGGTAACAAATGGGAGTTTATTTTAGTAATTATTTCAAATACTGGCCGTATCTCGGACCATAACTGCCCCACATTTGGAACGATTCAGGGCAGACAATTGCTTGTTCAAACTACACCAAGACATTTCCTCCCTGGATCCCACTTATGGAGAGAAGCTACCAGGGGATTCTCTATTTTTCATCAAAGGGTTAGAAATGGGAGCTCAATATTAATAAGTTCTTGCTTAATTAGATGAAGACATCATGTACGGGGAAGGCTGCAGCTATTTTCCCTTCACACGTGTAGGGATCTGCTTCAAAGATTGTGCAGCTGTGGAGAGAGAGGAGGGGACCTGGCTTTTATATATTATAGTGTCAGGGGTGCCGGTCAGCAGACAGGCCAGGTCCCCTCTCAGGATAGGTCCTTGTTTTAAAGCTGATGCCAGGGAGAAGTCAGCACCCCCGGACAGCATGAAGCAAGGGGTGTAAAGGAGAAAGCAAGGTTTGGCAGAAAAAGTAACCAAATCCTTAGCTTTTGGGGCATTTGCCGTGAGACTTTATTGTACTTTATTCCAAACTTATGAGAAAAACCAAGTGGTATAAGCAGGGGGCCAAGCGTACTGGTCTATGGAGGATAAAGAGATCATTTACAATACGGTTGCTTTCTCTTTTGGTCTCACTCCATCAAAACTGTGCATTTTAAACTGGTGGCCCGATGGGGGCCTCTGTTCAAACTGGCCATCTTCAGGGCAGAAGCAGAGCCAGGACCAGTGGTCATGGGTGCTGAGCGTTGGGCTGCCTGACAGGCATCCCCTAGACACACGTGCCTGGGATGGGGTTGATATTCACCTGTTCATCGCAACACTGCAGCATTGCAACGAGGGATGTGGGCCCTCAGTGATCGCAGACCTGTATCATAGAAATGGTCCAAGTGCATAAATGAGACCAGTATTTGTGGCTTTGGCTTTCCGTGGAGCCGTGCATAACTGGGGCTTCTGCCTGGAATCTTTAGAGTGCAGAACCGCAGCCAGTCGCTTGGCTCTGGCTTCATGTAGACAAGCCAAGGGTCCTCTTGTCCAACACGGGTGCCGCCTATCAGTAACTACTACCTGCAGGCTGCGTTCTGGATCTGCTGCTGGGCTCCACACCTATCTGGGAACATCTGTTCCTTAAAACCAAGCACTTGAACACACAAATGTCCTAAGTGAAGATGAACCATGTAACTTAACGCACGTTTTTTAAACCTCTCTGAGCTTCTGCCTTTTAACCTGTAAAAGGGACCCACGATCACAGGGATGTTTGTGTACAGAATTAAATAACAACTAAATAACTAAATCATTAAATAACCGTCAGAAATCCAGCATTGGTCTTTATTACTACTGCAGACTCTGAAGTTCATCAAAGGAGAGTCTGTGTTTTCTTGGTTGCACTTCCTGAGCTGGGCATCTGGTGGGGACTCACAAATATGTATTGAATTAAACATCAATCACGACAACATAGTTTAAAGACTAATAATTAAAACATCATTCATTGGATGTGAGTGTCTTGTAAACCATTTTGAGATGTTTCTGTCAGTGTCTGCAAGAGGAAAATAAGGATTCAAGGATAATGCAAGTGAGTCTTCCCCAATTACTTGCTTTATTTTTTATATGTTTGCAATATTTACAATAAAAAAATACAGTGGGGACACCTGGGTGGCTAAGTCAGTTGAGCATCCGACTTTAGCTCAGGTCATGATCTCACAGTTTGTGGGTTCGAGCCCCGCATCAGGCTCTGTGCTGACAGCTTGCTCAGAGCCTGCAGCCTGCTTCAGATTCTGTGTCTCCTTCTCGCTGTCTGCCCCCACCCCCACTCATGCTCTGTCTCTCTCTGTCTCTCAAAAATAAATAAATGTTAAAATTTTTTTTTTTTTTAAATACAGTGAAATATCCTAAGAAGACTGGAGAGGCCAGGGTGGTGGTTTGATAACCAAACAACTGAAGGAAAAGGGACCAGGATGAACACATGGCCATTTGCTTCTTGGAGAAGGGAAGCCTGTGTCTGCACCAAGATGAGAGGGAGCGAGGGCTGTGGCCCAGCCTCCCTGACATGGTCAGTGCCCGAGAACACACAGAGTCAGGCACCACTGAGCACCAGCACACCTGGATTTTCATCCTTTTGGGATTGTACGCTTTGGCTTAAGAACTGGGTCAGCCATCTTCCTCACCTGCTAGGTGTATGTGCATAAAGAGAATAATGTGCATAAAGTAATGGGTGCATCCTAGTCGGCTTTATATATTTAGTTAGGTTTATTCCTCTAACGCGTCTACACACAAACATTTTTTTTTAAAGATAAAACCAGTGTGTCAAACTGTTCAGCTGCCATTACCTGGTAGGTTTGAAAGAATATCTGAATTAGAGATGGGCCCACACAGGTTCCAATGAGAATGGCTTTTTCTGTGGGTGTAAGTCACTGCTATTAAAAATTTGCTTCAGGAATAAATTGTTGGCTAGCTATCCCATCCATCCCCTCTCCTAGAAAGCCTATTTCATCACTTTGGTTCATTTCTGTGACAATCAGTCGTATCATCAGTTTAGTCGTCTCCTTCTACATAGTGTTGGTTGCTTTATTTGTTTTCAAAGCTCTTCAGAAATGAATCTTGGAATTAGAATGTATCTTTGAGGCCACCTGGTGTAAAGTCCTATGGATCACAGAAGTGACTTCTGTCACTTCCTTGTCACAGTCTCATTTGCTCTACTCTTGAAGATGGTTGTCTCGGCTGTTACTACAAACGACTAGTATGGTGGATGCCTTAATATTTAACATAGGCCAGGATTGAGGATGTGCACAGCCCCTCCCATTTCTATAAGCTCTGTAATGGAACTCCTGTCCTTGGAGCACCATGCCTCACAATTAACATGCTGGACAGTCTGGGCTGTCTGTTCCAAAGAGCAGACAAGCCACAGCTGAAGCAAACACAATGTCTGAAAAAGAGACGATAATGTCTCCTGTCCCATTGTCTCCCCTGACTAAGAACCGATCAGCCCCTGGGTGGGGTTGGGGGAGTACGTATGCAGAGGAACAGTGCAGAACCAGTGGGTGTTCACCATGTAGGCTTCCAACAAGTTTTGGAGATGTGTCCACCCTAAAGTGTTCTTGTTTTTTAATATTTAGTTGGTATTTTAAGATTTCGTTATAGATGAGGAATTTGGCTTAGACACAAGAATAACACATAAAAACCCCCCAAATTAAAAAAAAAAATTAACATCTAAGAATAGTGTTCCCTGTGGAATGATACTAGGCCTGGTTTTCCAGATCATTTATAGATTCATCTAAAATATTCTAGAATGAAAATACATGGTGCCCCAACATAACCTCCTGGGTAGAATTCAGCTCATGGAATCTATCCCAAGAGCCTTTCATACAGATAGCTGTTTTGTCCACAGTGATAATCCAGAGCCAATGTGTTATGGAAGCCTAAATGCCCACCACCATTTAGGAATAAGGAAAAGAAATGTCTGTCCGTGGCTCAGCATTCTTATGCCTGTCCAAACCTGCATTGTGTTTGGGTGTGGCACACTGTGTCCACAGAGCTAGGGGTACCGGCTGACTGAAGCTGGCCCCAGCTATGGTCACTGACTTCCCTGTACCTTCATGTCACGTCATGGGTCATCTGACAGGAGCAGAGTCAGGAATGAGGGGCAGTGGCTTAGTTGCATGTGGCAAATAAAGAATCATCTACTTGGAAAGGTGAAGGCTGAGAAGCCAGTTTCTTTTTTTTTTTTTTCCTTAATGTTTACTTATTTTTGAGAGAGAGAGAGAGAGAGAGAGAGAGACAGAATGAGTTGGGGAGAAGGGCAGAGAGACAGAGAGAGAGAGAGGGAGGGAAAGAATCCCGAGCAGCCTCCACACTGTCAGTGCAGAGCCCGACGAAGGGCTCAATCCCATGATTGTGAGATCATGATCTGAGCTGAAATTAAGAGTCGGATGCTTAACTGACTGAACCCTCAGGCGCCCCAACCCAATTTCTATAAAGACACATAAAGAGTAGAAGGAGAGTTGGTGAGGGAGATGTAAGGGAGAGTGGGGGCTTTGGATCCATTTATGTAGTGACCCCAGGCCAGGCACTGTGTTGGGCCCTGAGCATAAAACAGTCAACCAAACACACAAGGTCTGACTGTCACGGAGCTGGGGAAGAGAGAACAAAGTATTTACTTTGCACACACTCTTACAGAATTTACTATGCACCAGGTGCCCCCCAAAATAATTTACAAATAAAACCTTACAGTGCTGTATATGGGAGGTCAAATGAAATCTAATGCAGTAACACAAAGCATAATAAAAAATCCAGAGGACAAAACTGAAGCACAGAAGATTCAGTTACTTGCTTAAGGCCACACAACGGGCAAGGAGTGGAGCTATTCGCAGATTGTGAAAAGTATTAATGAAGGGAAATGAGCATGCTTTATGTAGATCAGTGGTTCTCAAAATTCAACATGTATCAGAATCCTTGGTTATAAGCCAGGTTGCTGGCAGCACCCACATCATTTCTGGTTCAAGAGGCCTGAGAATTTGCATTTCTAACAGGTTCCCAGAGGATGCTGCTGCTGCTGGGGCCTTGTCACCTGGGGCCCCACTTTGAGGAACACTACTCCAGGTAGTGTGGAAGATCCTGCCATACTCTGCCCAGATCCCTTTTCAGCCTCCAACCACCCATTTCCTTAACTGCAGGAATCTTGTCTGCTGACAGTTCATGGCTACATCTCTTGGTCATTGCTCTCAGTCATTGCCTTGTTCAGGGCTAAGCTCTTGTCATGGATGTGGGGTTGGGGGGAAGCTTATGGCCCATGACCCAGGTTCTTGCCTTGGTTTAAGACAACCTGGAGGGCCGTCAGGTCAGAGCTCCCTGTTAGATACCCAGAGGCTTCAGGTGCCATCTCATTGTGGCTTTCTTGTCCCTTTCCCCAGCCCTGCGTTCCTCCCCTCCTTATTAGATATCTCCAGGGAATAGTTATCAAAATCCTTCTGCAGGCAGCTCTCTGTCTTAGAGCTGGTTTCCATGATGGAGAGGGCTGGCAGAATGGCCTGCCGAGGCCCTGACCCTCAGGCAAGATCTTGATGGGATCCTGTGGAGAATCCATGCCTGTGCAGAAGAAAGAAAAATGCAAAAACCCCAGGGCTGAAAAGGGCCAGGGGCTCCTGGACAGCCAGTGCCAACGATCCAGGGCAGAGTTGCAGGGCAGGCCAGAGAGGCCAGAGGGAGGTGGCTCCTGCAGGGTTTAGGGGGTAAGGTCTGTTCCCATGCAATGGGAAGCCATCAGCAAGTTTGGACAAGGGATGTGACAACATCTGTTTGATTGTTTAGAAAGGGTTTCTTTGACCATGGGGAAGGTGGTTGTAGGCGGGCAGGTGGCTGAATAATGGCCCCCAACATGACCGGGTCCTCCTATTTCCTAGAACCTATAAATACTACTTTATACGGTAAAAGAGATTTCACAGATGTGATTTTTTCACAATGGGGAGATTATCCTGGATTATCCAGGTGGTCCCACATAATCATAAGGATCCTTATGAGAGGGAAGCAGGAGACCAGAGTTGGAGAAGCAGATATGATGATAGAAGCAGAGGTTCAAGTTGATGTGGCCACAATGCAACAGATCTGAGAAGTTTCTAGAAGCTGAAATAGATAGGAACAGACCCTCCCCTGGAGACTCCAGAAGAAATCAGCCCTGCGAACCCCTTGGTTTTAGCCCCGTAAGACTGGCTTTGGACTTCTGACCTCCAGAACTATAAAAAAAAAAAAATTGTGTTGTTTTAAATTTGTGGTAATTTTCAGCAACATGGGAAGATACAAGGGGTCAGGTGCAGAGGTGAATGATGAGTAAGGCCCAGAATGAGTGCAGGCAAGCTCTAAACTTGTAGGCACCCATCTCAGCATTGATGATGGAACATAAAGGGGAGTGAATCTTCCTGCATTGAACACTCTGCAAGGATGTCCAAGCAGACAACTATATAAACATACCAATATGCAGGGCCACATCAAAAAGATCTTTGCTGTCAATAACTCATTAATGAAGGCTGCTTTGCACACTGCCATGTGTTAAAAGGCGTAATTACATTCCAATATTTATTTGAGTTACTGCCATTTTCGGCATATTTCATGGAAAGGCAGGAGTAGGAAAAGACATTTGTTTTGTGGTATTGATCTGAGGTGCTGCCACTAAGCCTCCACTAAGCTTTCACGGAACTCTTGGATTCTGCCATCCCTGAATAGTCTTATTTAGTTTCTTGGTTCAAACTCCTCATCTCTAACACTCAGGGACACAGCAAGGTGTAGGGAGAACCTGGATTGAAACACTGGAATTTATTTACTAAGGACATGGCCCTGAGCAAGTAATTTAAACAAACTCTGAATGTCAACTTGCACATCTGGGTAAAAATAAAAATAAAATTAATCATACACTTATACAATATAATCATAAAAATTCAGTGCCTGGTATACTTAATAGGTGCTTCCCTCCAATTAATCTATTCGTACGTACATAGAGCTGTTTATGTAGAAAAGTTATGTGACAACTACCAGTTATGGCTACTTTTATAGAAAATGTCTCAGCCTTCCGCCTCACAATAAAAAATAGTGTTTGACTCCAAGCAGATTAGATTGAACAGAGTTATTTGAACTACTTATAATAAAATGTGACAGGCAGACTTTGGTATTTTGCTGCCCCAAGTTTTTTATGGATTGTTCACTCTCATTGCAACATTCAGCACTTTTTTCTGTGTCAGTGTGATAGACAATATTCATATTCTTCTTGGGTAATTGCCTTTTTAGCTGAATCAATGGCTTGCAGGCATGAAAAGGAGGCTGTTTTATCTCAACTTTATTTATCCTATGATTATATTAAGACTATTAAACTGAATCTCCCCTCCCCCGCCTCCTCCCAGGCCCATTCTCAACCTTCTCCCCAAACCTCTCAATACTTAGGTCTTCTGTGAATTTTCCCACTGCCATGCCCCACATTCCACAAATATTTCTGTTCTTTGGAAGAATTTCATATTTAAATAAGGGCCTGCTGCATGAGTGAACTAGTAGTATTATTCATTTCTTCGCTCATTCATTCAAAAAATATCCTTTGAGGGTTTACAGTGAGCATGCCCTGGGGATACAAGAGGGAGAGGGGGAAGGTGCCATTACCCGTGTGTGTATGGGATGTACAGCTAGGGTATGTTCTAGAAAGGAGAAGTTGCTATAAGGCAGGGGTCTTGGGTATTCTTAGCATAATAGATGCTGATAACTGAGTAATCAGGGAGGGAAGCGTTCTCTGATGAGGTGACTCTTGAGCTAAGATTGGATAGGAAAACACATGAATGTTCATGTGTGTATGTAGAAGGGGTGTGTGGAGAATGAGATAGTTAAGTATCCCAAGGCAGAGGGAACAGCATGTGCAAAGTCCTTGTGGCTGAAGGAGGTGTTGTGTGTTCTTAGAACTGGAAACACCTCAGTATGCTGGAGCTTGAAGGGGCACTGGCAGGCAGGTCCAGACCCTGGGGGGCCTGTAGACCATGTTGTACATTCCAGACCCCATGCCCCAGGGGAGTGGGGAGTCCATGAAGGGTAGTCAGGGAAGTGGCATTTTTAGAAAAGGACTTGTCTTTCTCTAAGATCTCTCCAGTTGGAGGGTAGGGAGTGGATTGGAGAAAACTAGCTTGGGGCTATTGTGATATTCAGGTAAGATGGAGGTTTGGCCTAGGGTGACCGCAGTAGATATGGAAGGAGGTAGATGGCATTTTGAGTCACTCAGGAGGTAAATACCACATGACACGGTGATGGATGAAATATGGAAGGTGCAGGAGATACGGGCATTAGAATCACTTCTCCATTTTGGACTTGCCTCGTTGAATGGCTGCTGTAACCCATCATTCAGCTCTTAGACAGCATTGGAAAAAAACCCGACTTGTGGGACGGAGAGTAGATTTCTCAAGTATATGGCCTTAGCTTCCCAGAGTGCTGAGACTTCAGAAATCAAGGCTGAAGTGGTTAGGACCGTGTTGTGTGAGCATAGGTTTTATGACTTTTATTTTGCTGCACTTTATCAGAGACCTGCCAGTTAAAGAGCAGGCATTTCCCCATCAGTCTGTAACCAAATGTGCCATGGCAGCCATTACAGATTATCCAAACAACAGGCATGTTGGTCTCGCAGAGGTATTTGATATATGCTTTCTCTTCCCTTCTTGCTGGAGAAGCTGAAGCCGTATCTTCTTCCTATTTATTCGCCATAGACTCTACCCCTTCCTAAATGTGTGTTAGCAGTGTTTGCTTTCTTATAACCTGTATAATATCCCAACGTCCTTAATGCTTTTAGTGTCTGCTTAGTGTTTTGGGGTCCTCTGAATCAATGAATTCAGGCAAACAGTCTTCATGTATCTCACAAGTTGGGTCACACTGAGTTGTAGTGGCTGCCTGGTATATGTAGGAAAGAAGATTCTGGAGCCATAGCTGGGCTTACTGGAAAAGAGTTCTGTGATTGATTGGTGATGTCTGTCATGGGCTTAATAGGAGGAATGGTGCATATGAGCCATTGATTAAAATTTTTTTAAACATTTATACATATTTTTTAAGAGAGAGAGAGAGAGAGGGAGAAAGAGAGAGAGAGAGAGAGAGAGAGAGAGAGAGAGAGACCACGGGGTGGGGGAGGGGCTGAGAGAGAAGGAGACAGAGAATCCAATGTGGGGCTCAAACTGCACCACCAGATCATGACCTGAGCTGATGTAAGTCGCTCAACCAACTGAGCCACCCAGGCTCCCCTGAGCCATTCATTTTTATTTTCTCTTTTAGTCTTTCTCAGTTGCTAGCATACTTCTGTAATCTGTCAATACATCAAACATTTACAGTTCCCTCAACTTTTCCTCAGTGCATTGTTCTTTGGATGAGGGTGCAATGCTACGCACGCAGCCTGACAGAATTTAGCTGAGTAACTTTTGGATTTATGAGAGAGTACATTTAATTTTTAACAGATTATATACAAGATATTGGGTGACATTAAACACAGAGTTAAATCAACCATAACCCAGTTAAGGCAGCCTTGCAGATAAATGTTCCAAATCTACTAGCCTGCCAAATATATTTTTTATCTACACACATTTGTCAATTCTTTCCACAACAGTGAGCCTTTCTAACACTTCTCTGGGAGTTTCTTTCCTCCCCCTCAAACCTGAAATACAGGTGACATCTACTCTCTGTGAAAGAGTTTGGATTGACAGGGGAAAACTCATGGGTTTGTGATTGTCAGTCCTTTGGTGATGACAGATCCTTATGAGACTCTGATGAAATTTCTGAACTGCTCTCTAGTCAGAAAAGAAGTGATGTAATCATTTACAAAACATTCTGCGTACAGTCTGTTGTGTTGAATTTGAGATTGATTCCTTCCATTTGCATCATAGAGTAAAAAAAATATTTACTGAAGAACAAGTGTCACTCATTCCAGATTTTTTTTCAGATAGAAAATCAAGGGCTTTTTTTCTAAAAAATATTATAAAACATAAACTATGCAAGTTAAACAAAAAGAAAACCTTAATTCTGTTCAAAAGTAAAAATTAATGGGAATACTGTTGTTTCTCAAATGTAAGGAACCTTAGTACTCGTGAGATCTTTGACATGGTAACAGGGATATCATCTTTAACATCTAGTCAATTTCTGCACTTCTGGATTTGATAGCAACAAATGTGTAAAAACATACCCATTCATGCAGGTGGTTGCAATAAAATGAGAACTCCCATAGCCACTTTGCCAGAGAACTGTAGGCTCCTGTGAAGGAAAGCAGGCTTTCCCATTCATGTCCTATTGTTATTTCTTTGTTATCAGGTCAATTAGGTCAGCTATGGCTGGTTTCAACCACTTAATGCTATCTATGTGTACTAATTATCTATTGTTGCATAAAAATTCCCCCGAAACCCAGTGGCTTAAAACATATTTATTATCTTTTGAACAGCTTCTGCTTCAGAAGCTAGGTGGTTCTTATTCAGAGTCTTTCATAACATTAGTGTCATAATCAGTTGCGGCTGCAGTCTCATCTGAAGACTTGAGTGAAGCTAGGAGATCTGCTTCCATGGTGCCTTCAGATGACTTTTGGCAGGAAGCCTCACCTCCTTACCACCTAGCTTTCCCACAGGACTGCTAGTTATGTCTACACAACATGGAAACTGGCCTTCCAGAGTGAGATATTCCAGAGATGAATCCCAGAGCAAGGAAGGAGCCAGAATGTCTTTTATGTCCTAATCTTGGATGTCACACACCACCACTTTTACCACATTCTATTCATTAGAAGCAAATCACTAAGTCCAACACCACATGTAAGGGGAAAGAAATTAAGTCCCACTTCTTGAGGAAGAAGTTTCAAAGAATTTGTGGACATTTTAATGCCACCACTCTATTTCATCAAAAACAAATTGTACATTCATGTTTCAGTTCTAAGGTGGTTCAAGCCAAGTTAACTCTCAGAACAGTTCATCCATGCTTTCAGGTGCTGGAGACAGAGACATTTCCCTGCAGAGAACATGATGAGACTTTATCTCTCTCACTCTAGATTGTCCTCCAATACCATTTCACTACCTTTAAAGGGGCCAAGGCATTTTTGGTGTGTGTGTGTGTGTGTGTGTGTGTGTGTGTGTGTTTGAATTTTTCATGCTAAACATAGCCAAAATGGTTTTGAATATACAGAATCTGTATTTGCACAACTGAGAATAGGTTATAATAAATTATGGAGCTACATTATCTGCTGGCACTCCACCACTGCTGATGAACAAGAAATGACTGGAAGTCATGACCTTCCCCACAGACATGCTCCTTGAGATGAGGGCTGTATGCCGGTGTTAGCACAGCGCTTGCCACATAGGAGCTATAGAGAAATGCTTTTGAATGAATGAATGAATGAATGAATGAACGAAGTTCATGGAGTTCAGCTTGGACAGGCAGGTTTTACCCAGTGATGCAGAATGGGTAATACCATGTCCAGCATCTAGAAGAACGGTGCATGGGTAGGAATGAGAGCTCTCTATGCCATCTCTGCCCTCCTGAGCATTCTCTGCCAGGTGTGGAGGGTCCATGGATTTCAAACATATGTTTGAATCCAGAAGCAAAGATAGGAACTTGTAGGGATAACTTTTCTCTTAGGGAACACTAAGAATTCTAGCGAGAGGACTCTTGTCTTCTTAGGCATCCTGTGTAAGTGGTGGTGGAAAGGAGGGAAGGAAGAAAATACATACAAAATCTTGGTAGCATACCACAGGTCAAATTTATTGCCCATGCATACAGGGTCATCTGTTAGGTAGGTGACTCTGCTGGTCTTGGCTGAGCTTGCTCACATGTCTGGGAGTCAGCTGCCTGTTGACTGATCTCTGCTGGCCTCAGCTGTGATGACTGAGGTGATGTGGCTTTGCCCCATAATACTCCTGTCTTGTACCAGAGTAGCTCAGGCATGTTCCAGAATAATGGCTGAGGCACAAGAGGGAGTTATATCAATCCTACTGGTTGTTTTCAAGCCTGTTTGGCAAGCATTCCATTGGCCAAGCATGGGGCCAGGGTCAAAGTGGAAGGGCCCAGGGAGTGGTGAATAGTTACATAGCACAGGGAGTGGTGAAGCACTGGGGCCATTTTTGTGGTCGACTGCATGAAGACAAGAAATAGGTTTTCTTTTTTAAGACAGGGATCCACAAATATTTTCTGTAAAGGGATAGATAGTAAATATTTTAGGTTTTGTAGGTTAACTGTTGGCTCTGCTACATATTCTTTTTTTTCTGCTACATATTCTTGTCCCCTTTTCTTTTCTTCTTATTCCTTTTTTTTCAGTTTCTTCTGCTTTTTCTTTTAATAATCCTTTAAAAACATAAAAAGACTTCCTACCTTTAGACTGCACAAAAATAGGCTGCAGGACAGGTTTGATCTATGGGCCATAGTTTGCCAACCATTCGATTAAGAGGAAAGAAAATTTTCATAGTACTAATAATTTATCACGTTCTATTACAAAACCCATTCACATCTGTTGTTTTATTTGATCCTCATGACACTCTGGCTGTTGAAGGTAGATATTACTAATATCTTCCCTTTTCATATGGGGAGAGATGTGAAATGACTTTAAGAAACGGGTGGGGCTATGGCGGGGACTGAAAGAGCCACTGACATTTACCTAGGTTGCCCTGTTGAAAACAGCTGCTCGTGTCCACTGCATCGGGGGACTACACTTCAGGAGGACCACTTTCATGAGGGGAGTGGTCTGCTCCACCCTCCTGAGAACACACATTGTGCAGGTAGAAGGGAAACCATCCAAACATGTTAATTTCTACCCACTAACAGATTGAGATGAGGCTGATTTCAAGGGTTCAGAAGGTGAGGCAATTGATTCCCAGGTCCCAGTCTCCACTTCATAGCATAGCCACCTGTGATGTGTTTCTTAGCTCTGCCTTCCAGAGAGGTTTCCTCTAGCCTCAGAATCTCTTACAAATGGTGATTGAGAGAATGTGTTGAGAACAAGTTTTTGTGGGGTGCCTGAGTGGCTCAGTCGGTTAAGCATCTGATTTTGGCTCAGGTCATGATCTTGTGGTTTGTGAGTTTGAGCCTGGAATCAGACTCTGTGCTGACAGTTCAGAGCCTGCAGCCTGCTTCAGGTTCTGTGTTTCTCTCTCTCTCTGCCCCTCCCCTGCTCATGCTCTCTCTCTTTCGAAGAATATGCATTAACAAAAGTAAAAACACATCTCTGTGGTGATTAGAGCAATTTTTTAAATACAAAATGTTGATCATTATGCACATTTTGTGTCTTTATACTTAATACGTTTTGTGTCTTTATACAAGTACAGCTTTTAGTGTTTTTCCTTTTCCTACCCATAACCCTAAATAATTTCATAGAACAAACATAGCAGAATATTAACATATTCTCTTATCTATGCCAAGTGTCATTTAACTGTTGGCAAATAATATCCAGTGTAGTAAATAATAGAACAGTAAATAATGTAGCTTGTGCAGGCCCATAGAGGTGGTACTAACTCAATATCTCAATAGTCCTCTGGAAAAGGGAAATAAAATGAATCAGCCAATTAGTTGCCTGGGCACTTGCCTGCAAGTTGTCAGACAGAAAGTTGTGTTCACTTTTTCCAAATTGACTAACACTGGCTTACTCTAGAAGTTGGCTTACTTTAGAAGGATAGCCTTTTCTAGGGTTACCCAAAGTATACTTTATGGATATTAGTTCCTCAGGATGTTGGCAGTGTTATACAATCAAAGATACATATGGCTGAACAGATTGGGGGACACTTAGGTTAAACAAAATGAAATTATTTTTTTTTTCCTTCAGGACTTCTCAGAGACTTTAATATGTAAATTCACATCCTGAATTTCCTAGAAAGGAGAGTGTGCAGCAGTTTGCAAATCATGGAACCCTTTTGTTCACAGAACATCTCATGAGAGAATATTCTTCTATAGGACAAGCTGAGAATCACTATCACAAGTGAAATGTCCCCAACACTTTGTGCCAGAAATCCCTGAAGCACCCCACCAATGAAGATTTGCAGTGAATAAGTGGACATTAATTTGTTCTTTCAAATAATCAACTCAAACTTCATTGTTTTTTAAAAATTTTTTTAAAACTTTTATTCAGTTTTTGAGAGACAGAGAGAGACAGGGCATGAGCAAGGGAGAGACAGAGAGAGAAGGAGACCCAGAATCTGAAGTAGGCTCCAGGCTCTGAGCTGTCAGCACAGAGCCCAATATGGGTCTCAAACTCACAAACCGAGAGTTCATGACCTGAGCCGAAGTTGGCCGCTTAACCGACTGAGCCACCAGGTGCCCCGCAAACTTCAGTGTTTTAAGGAAGCTGTCATTATAAAAATCAGAACTAGTAATTGAGGATTGTCTGTGTATATATCCCTAGGAATTAGGAATTGAAGATTGTGGGTTAAACTTAATCATTTCTCAGATTCTGAGATATTAAGTCCTGTCCTAGAATTCTGCAAGCAACTAGAGAAAGCAGCTGTCAGAACAGCACATCTTCTCATCTTGTTTTGAGTCTCCCTCCTCTTTGCCCTCATGCAAGATTTCACTGACGGTGTTGCAGACAGGATACATTTTAATTGCCTTCTGGTACGACTTCCCAACACATCACACCTTATTTTCTCCATATGTAATGATTATCCATAACGATCACTATTCAGAACACTAATCCGATCTCTAAAACTACAATAAGAGGCAAAATGGTTTGCTTCTCCTTCGGGTGGCAGGGTTGTGTTTGTTTGTTTTTCCCTCACTGCGTATTCCAAGGACAAGTGCAGTGTTATTCCCAACGGTACTGGACATCTCCAACTTCCTGTCTTGTGAGCAGCCCAGCCCCGCTCTTTAGCTTTACCGTGACTCAGTTCCTCTTCCTGTTTTTTTCCCTCGCCCCAGCTAATAGTGTTAACATCCCCTCAGCCTCCAAAGTTAGAAAGTTCTGGGTAATTTTTTATTTCTTCCTCTTCATGACCATCTACTAGTTGCCAAATCCTGTTGACTCTACCTCTGAAATATTTCTCAAGTCCACATATCCATTTCCTTCTCCTGGGTGTCTCCCCAGTTCAATGTCCTATTTTTCTTAGACACACCACGTGGTCCCTTTGTCAATATCTCTCCCCCATCCAGTGGATGCTCCCATCATGATTACTAATACCCTTAACGTTTATGAATGCTTATTATTATTCTCCCCTGACTGTTTCACATGCACTGTCATCCAGTCTTTGCGATGGCCCTCTGGGGTGTGTGTTGTTGTAATCCACATTTTAAAAATGAAAACAAAACAAAACAAAACAAACAGCTGAAGCGCAGACTAGTTATGTAATAAACCCAAAGTCATACACCTAATATAGGTATGTATCTGCAGTTTGAATCTGGAGGGTTCTGCCCAGATACCTAAGCTGTTACTCACTATATTATGAACTCTGACAACATATGGACCTCGTGAAAAACAACTCTGAGTAGGGGAGCCCTCATGTCAAAAATCTTCACTGGCTCCTCCTTTCCTGTAAAATAATATTAAGACTTTAAATTGGTGCATATATTTTGCCTGAAAATGTTTTTACTTTGCATCCATTTTTTTAAGTGTTTATTTATTTTTGAGAGAGAGACAGAGTGAGAGAAGAGAAGGGGCAGAGAGAGGGGGAGACACAGAGTCTGAATCAGGCTCCAGGCTCTGAGCTGTCAGCACAGAGCTCAACATAGGGCTTGAACCCACGAACTGTGAGATCATGACCTGAGCCGAAGTCAGACACTTAACCAGCTGAGCCACCCAGACATCCCTGCATCCATTTTTTAAAACTAAATTAAGGTTTATGTTCAATAAAATGCACCCATTAAGAATATATTTCTATGAGTTTTGACAAATTTATTCACCCATGTAACCACAACACAGTCAAGATATAGAATATTTTTATCACCCTCAAAGTCCCTTGTTCCCCTTCCCAGACTATACCCACACAAGCCCCTGGCCTCAGCCAACCACTGATTAGCTTTCTGTTGCTATAGATTAGATTCATTTTTCTAAAATTTCATCTAAGTGGGGTCATAGAATATTTTGCGTCGCTTTCCTCAGGGCAATGTTTTCTGAGATTCATCTCTATTGTTGCATGTATCAGTGGTTTATTCCTTTTGTTACTGAGTAGGATTTTTATGAAGAGACCACATTCTGTTTGTCCATTCACCTGTTGATGGACATTGGGCTGTTTTCAGTGTTTGGCTTTCATGGATTAAGTGCTGTGAACATCCATGAATGAGTGTTTGTGTGGTCTTCGTGTGCTAGATTCATTAGGGCTTTCGGTTACAAATGACAGCAGTCTACCGCAAACTAACTCAGGAGGAAAAGAAAGGTGGTTTATTAGTTTCCACCAGTGGAAAACTCAAAGTTGACCTGGTTTTCATTATGGCTGGATCTTGACAGCTATCTTTAGAAGAATGCCTTATTCCTACTCTCTCAGCAACTCTTCCCTCCTGGTCAGGCCCATTCTAAGGAAGTCTCTCTCTCACAGTGACAGAGTGGCTTCCAGCAGCAGCCTGAGGCTACAATCCACACCCTCAGCAGTTCCACAGAGACTTCTCTTTCCCCAACAACATTCCATACAAATCTTTGAACTAAATTGCATTGTCTCTCGTTAGGTCACCCGTCTATTCTTTAACTAATTGTTATGAACAAGGGAATGGGATGCTCTGATTGGCCGGGTTTTAGTCTCATACCTTCTTCTGAAACCAGAGATGGTGAGTGGTCAGTTCCAGGCAGCCACGTAGACTGTGATTGCATTGATGGGGCGGGTGGCTCCCCAAAGAAATTAGGGCGCTGTTATCGGAAGCAGGGTCATGGAGGAGTGGCTGGTAGACCAAATGATCGTTGCTCACAGTGCTCGAAAGTTGCTGTCACCCCATTCTACCCACCATTCCCACCTGGTTTTCTGTTCCTGAATGCTAAAAACCAGGTTCTCTGGCTGCTGTAAATGACTCGTTCCCCAGTGAGTGCTGCAGTTTTCTTCTGCCTGTTCTGGTGCATGCTTTGCTGGTGTCTTCCTTGCAACATGCTCTGTGGTTATGGCAAGCTCACTCATTCCCAGCGCAGTTCGAATGCCTTCCCCTTGAGAAAGCCTTCCTAAACTTGCCCCTGCCTGAACTAGTCTCAGGGCTCATTATCTGTGCTCTGTCATGGTTCTAACCATGAAATGTCTAATCACAGACGTGGTTTCCTCTGATCCCCTCCTCCCCTACCAGACATGGACAGCATGACAGCAGTTCACGGTCTTGCTCATCTTTGTGCTCCCCAGAGCCCAAACCCAGTGCTTTTTACACAGTGCAACCACCACAAGTACTTATTGATTGATTCTGGACTTGCTATCCATTAAGAAAAGTTAATGGAGGTTTTCTGATTCCCAGGAGATGACCAGCTTTAGAGTTGTATCAGTCAAATTTCTAAGCACAAATAAAGTCTTCATTTGGATTTTACTATCTCTCACTCAAAGAATATTTAAAACATAGTTTTACTACATTCTCCCCTCCAATTTTATTCATTTAACTTTTTAAATGTTTATTTTTGAGAGAGAGAGAGAGAGAGTGCACAAGTGAGTGAGGAACAGAGGGAGAGGGAGACACAGAGTCCCAAGCAGGCTCCTGGCTTGGAGCTTTCAGCACAGAACCGAATGTAGGGCTCGAACTCATGAACCGTGAGATCAATACCTGAGCTCAAGTCAGATGCTCAACCAGCTGAGCCACCCAGGCACCCCTCGCCCCTCCATTTTTAACAATAGGTAAGCATTGCAGAAAATTTGCCATTATAAAAGTATAAAGATGATGATAAGCTTCTTCCTAGCTTAGGGCCATTCCATGTGTTATTTCCTCTGTCTGGAAGGCTCGAGCCCATCTGCCTTCACCTACCTCGTTCTTTATCAGTCAGATCTCTGCAAGAACTTCACTTTCACTTTAGAACTTGCCTTGCCTCTCAGTTTTCTTTATAGCATTTATCCTGAGAAAAACGTAACCTCCAGCGTTGATTTATGTATTGCTGTCTCTGGACTAAAATGTAAGCTCTGTGTTGTTAGGGACCTTGTTTTGGCTTTGTCACAGTGTATCCCCATTCCTGGAAGAGTGGCTGGTTAACATATAGTGGGTGCTCCGTAAGTATTTATGGCATCAGTTAATGAATGCTAGTATACATGCAGAGGTAGCCATTTCTTACGTTTTTTTTGTTTCCTTCCACTTACGTGAACACTTATGCAGGCAGATACGTGCGTGTATGTGTATTTTATGTTCATGTGTGTGCACCCAGTACACCATAAGTTATATGTAGCACAGCTCAGGACTACCACACACCCTGCTGGTGTCCCATTCATGTTCGCTCCTCGCACACTATTCCTTAGGGCAGCTTCTCACTGCAAACCCTGGAGCTGCTCTGCCCGAGCCTTGCCCAGCTGCAGGGGCATTCTTAGCCTGCATGCAGTGCTGGGGAACTCACACTCCAGGAGCACCCTCAACCAGGGACAGACAGGGGCTGGAGAATAACTCCCCCAGCTCCTTCGCCCCTCTGGAGGTGCATCTCTGGGCTGCGTTCTATACGGTTTCTCAGGGTCTCCAATGGGATTAGTGATAGTTAGACTGACAGAGCTTTATAGGCTCCCTCCTCACCCTGTGTCACTTCTCGCCTCCATGATCGCTGCTGCCTGCAGTCACCTGCTAAGTAAGCCACTTGCGCTGGCCAACGAAGTTGGCAGGTTTGCTTCCTGAGACCAGGGAAAACTGTAAAGTCTGTTTGTAAACAACGAGAAAATGGCCTTTGCTCCACCCTGATCCCAGCTGTTAGCTTCTGCCCCCTCTTCTTCGATGGCCCTGCACTGAGGGGGTGGGCGCCCATTTACGGCAGTGCGTAATTTCTTCTTTGGGAAGTCAGCTGCAGAGAGTGCTGTCGGTGCTCCCCCGACACAGAGTGTAGTCCCGCCCAGCACCAGTGGCCTCAGAAATCCCCGAGCATCCATGTTATAGATTGTCTGCATTCAGCATCACTTTTATGTGTTTCCAATTTCTATTTTCAAGACATTTCATTTTTCTTCTTTCTTTTTCGCCCCAGCCCCTCCTTCACAACAGCACCAAATAAATAACCCATCACACTACCACAGCTATAAAAAAGGCTTTGAAAAGGCGGGCAGTGTGGCCTGAATGTTCCTAAACTCTAAAACTGCAAGTCATAGACCAATAAAACGGTGGAGGTAGGGGTGGCCTGGGAGCTCTTAGCCCCCTGGAAGCAGCCTTCAGGCCACAGCAGGCTGTGGGGGCCACAACGCCTCTAGCGTGATTTGAACACGTAGATTGGGGCATCTGTCTTGCTCAGTGTGAGTTTGAATTATAGATGTTGCTGAATGAAACATCAGGGCTGTGTCCACGAGGACTGCTCTGGCGCTCTTCTCTGCTAATTTTCAGACAGTATTGTTCAATTTTATCTAAGCATTGGTTTAACATTTTGGGCAGGTGCTCTATTCGTTCATTCATTCATTCATTCATTCCTTCTTTTATTCATTCCTTCCACACTGATAGTGACTACAAGAGTGTCTAAGGCCCATTCTTTATTCCCAAAGATCTGAAAATCTGACTTAGGGAGACAGACAAGCAACTCAGTAACCAAAGTGCCTTACAGTTGGTGCTGTCCCAGTGTGGGGCCTGAGTAGAATTATTTAGAAACAAGTACTGAAGAGTCAGTCATGCCTGGGTTCCTCATCCTGGCCTGATGGATACAGGAAGGTATGCCAGAGGGGGAAGCAGGGCTCAGCTTTCAGATAGCCCTAGCTCTTTAGTCTCTGCTGTGTATTAAGTTGACTGAATTTACTTAACCTCCTTGAGCCTCAGTTTCCTGATCTGCTAAACGGTTAGAGTAATATCTACATCATAGATTGCACAAAATAAATGAGATTGTGCCAGAACTGTGCTCAGCAGTGTTTATAGCATACGGTAGCAACTTAATTAATGCTTATTAATTTTAGCAATTAAAAAAAGCACAGGATATTGGGAGATGCCCAATATGAACTGGGAAGTCACATAAAGATTTGCTGGATGAGGTGATGCTTGCTGGATCATGAGGAAAGTGAATGACAGTGCATTGCTGGCCAGACAGGCAAATAAATGGTTTCTTTTTTTTATTCTCGTGGACACCATTGAGACCCACCATATACCTGTGTCAAAACCTGCAATTTATCAGAAATAAAGCTGGGGATAGTAACAATCTTGCTGGCCACAAAGGCAGTAGGACCCAGGCAAATAAGCCTCTTCCTGGCCATTATTTCATGATGGGTTGTCAAGTATGTATCAGCCCCAGGGAGGGCAACTCTATTTCTGGGGGTCCCAACAAGCAGGTGAGATATCCAGTGTGTTTTTATCTTAGATTTGATTTTCTCCCTCCTTCTCTCCAGCAAGGGGATGTTCAGAGATGTAACAATTAGAATTCAATATGCTAATACAATGTCTCATTAGCAGAGCCATACAATCGCCTCTAGTGGTACATGTGTGAAGCAATGTGAATTCCCAGAAATTAGCTCTGCTTCCTGCTGTCCCCATCTGAATCTTTCTTCAACTACTTTGTGATCGTGAAGAGTCAGGCTCATTTTAGCAGTGGGAATTTCACTGGGCTGGTGATCCCCAAACTCATTCAAAATATTAATACATTTTCCTCTCCCTTAATTTTTTTTGGGGGGGGGTTTGGTAGGGACATATTTCATGACACATGTCTGCTTCTTCCTTGCAAATATTTCATTCAAACTTAGTCTTCAAGTGTTCAAATTTTAAAGACTTTAAAAAAATCAATCATAGTCTAAGAGGATTAAGAGGCTCTGTTTATGTCAGCCTTACATAATTCTGGAAAGAAGATATACTTGCTTGTGCTTTTCATTTTGTTTATGATTCTGCAAGGTATCATCCTTTCTCTGCCAAGTGAATTCTGCCTGCATTAGGAAGGTGTAGATGCTTTTCAACAGATTTTGTTCATCTGGTGTATTATTTAATGGATTCAATGGTGTTTTCCTTTGTTGGCTGCAGCTTTAAATACAGATCAGGTGTCTAGTTCATACTCATGTTATCTTTCCTCTTTCCTTACCTCTTTTTTCTCCCACCCTTCTTTACCTTTCTCTCTCCCCGTCCTTTCTTATTTCTCTCCCTCCCTCCTTCATCCACAAACGTTTATCCAACACTATTATATACCAGGCCCCTTTTGAAGGACTGGAGACAGACAGGTAAACAAGGCAGGTGTAATTCCTTGTAACATGATGGGGAAGACCGGTGATAAACAGTTAACTAGGTAAGATCAATTCCCACTAAGTGTTGTGAATAAACAGAGAGATGTGATGGGAAGTAACTTGGAGGCAGCTGTGTGGTCATGGAAGGCTAGGAAGGAGCCAGCCGGTAAGCCCTGGAGCAGAAAGGAACCTGTGACTGCCCGGTAGTTAATAAGGAGAAGGAGTGGGGAGGAGGTGGAGTGCTATATGGGAGTCGGATCATGCAATGCCGTGGTTGGAATTTACAATTGGAGATAATGCTTGATCTTCCATGAATTAGGTACATGAGCGGACCACATTTTCCAAATCAAATCTTCCTGTGTTTTGTCTATTGAACCTCCACCTCTATTCCAAAGTTAGAAAATTTGCAGTTGGTTTGATGTTTAGTGAGTCTCCTTTTATCAGAAGGAAAAGATACTTAATTCAGAGAGTGTAGCAGTAACCTCAGATTGGAGGACTGGAGTGTGTACCATCCACTGTTCAGCAGGAAAATAGCTTTGGTCACAGGCAGTTGCTTTGCTTCCTAAAGCATAAACTTGGAGGTGCAATAATTTAGTCAAGTAGTTGATTTAGTTGTATCCAGCTTAACTAATTAACACCAATTCCATGCTTGATTTTTTTTCCCCATTAACTGAACAAAAGCAATCTCTAATGAGGTGTGCATATGGGGCCAGCTGACTTACTTTGTTGTAGGGAATAGGTGGGTGTGGAGATGATATTCAACATTTTTAAAAACTAGTACAAATAGGCACTGACCAATCACAGTGAGTAGTGGTGTATGGGTACCCCCAGGCTACTTGGGAGAGCAAGGAGTAAGATGTCCTCCAAACACGTAGGAATGACAGGAGCACATTTTGTCCCTCCCAACAGCCCTGAAAGTCTTAACTCCTTCCAGCGTCCACTCAGAAGTCTGGAGTCCAAAGTCTCTTTGACATACCATCTGAATCAGTTACGGGTGAAACTCAAGATATGATTCATTTCGAGGCAAATTCTTCTCCAGCTGTGAACCTGTGAAATCAAATTATATGACCCAAAATACAATGATGGCACAGGTATAGGATAGACATTTCCCCTTCAAAAGGAGACGTAGGAAAGAAGGAAGGGGTGACTGGTTTCAAGCAAGACCAAAATCTAAAGGGGCCAATTCCTTTATACCTCCTGGTTTGAAATAATCTTCTTTGATGAGATGCTCTGCCCTCCAGGCCCTCTGGGGGTGGAGGTCCCACCTTCCAGACACACCTGGCAGGGTCCTGCCTGCAAGGCTCTGGGAGGCCCCACTCCAGTATGTCTGGAAGGCAAGGGGTGGCCACCTTGCTATTTGTTGTTTAGGAAGATGAGGTAGAACTAACAGACGGAAAATCATAGGCAGACAGATTGCAGGTCAACAAAGAAAGGTGTAACGCATAGATCTTCCCAAGAAAGGAATGGGTTTGAGAGAACTAGAAGTGTTTTTTCGCTAGAAAGGCTCCAGATAAGGCTGTGAGGTTGGATAACCTATAAGGGTTGCCCCAAAGTCAGCACTGTCTTCTGAGTCTCAGGGTAGACTGAAAAAGACTGCTCTTAAAAAGAAGTTTGTATAGATATAAATATATTAACAATATTTAAATATATCTATAATATAAAAAAGTATATTTATATATAAGCAAACATAAATATATACACAAACTTTAAATATATTTATATATTTGACATATTGAATATTTTATATTTGTATACATAATATTTATATGTTCATATAAATATATAAATGCCTATATATATATGTATATATATATATACCTTTAAAATCAAACAATCCCATTCTAAGCGTGCATGAAAGAACAGTTTGATTTGGTGTATCTTATAAATTGTCACCTGCTTTTTTTCTTAGTCCAACATTAAAAAACAAACAAACAAACAAACAAACAAACAAACCCAAGGCTGGTGCATAAATAAGGGTGAGGAAGAAGCTAGTCAGCTAACCTCTTCCCTTCTAGTATCAGTGTTAGGGCATGTTGCAGCTGAGGGTCTGAGCAAGTCCCCTGCACCGCACTGTGTCTAAACATCCCTGGCAATTTCCACTTCCCTCTCCAAGTCTTCTAATAGGAATCGATGTGAAAGATCAGCGTGTCAGTGATTGCAGTGTGGAGGTTCTAATTATGATCATCAAGGGCACACAGTTTACAAGATCTTTCAGCTTTATCACAGACTTCATTTTCTCTTGCCGTTTGGACAGCCCCTGTCGTCTCTTCCCAAAAGGATAGAATCTTAGGTCCCCAAATGATCTTGGATGCCCCCAATCCCACAGTTTCTAAACCATGTTTTACAGAGGTCTAGTATTGAGAGAGGCACTTGGGCCCTAAAATGGGCAAAGCACAAGAGCAACAGAGTGAGGAAAATAGCTGGGACCCCAGCCTTGACTGCCAACTTCAACCAGGGTAATTTTGGTTTTATATATTCTAGACATTACAGTTCAAGAGGAGATTCCAAAAAAGTCAAGGGCTCTACAAAGAGTTTAGAATTCCAATATAAACCTACTTTCTCATTGTACAGACAAGGAAACTGAGGTTCAGAGACGTTGTGGGGGTTCTCCCCACGTCAGCCACTCTGTCGGTTGGTAAAGCTGGATTCGGATCCAGTAATACAGTCTCTGGCTATGGCTCCTTCCGCCATTTGTTGCTGTTGGTGAGTGAGACACAGGAACGTACTCTCCAGTTCGGGCACTGAGAAGATCCCCATGGCGATCATGATGATAGATAATGCTTATGAGTTCCTACTACATGGCCAGTGTCTCAAGGACATTATCTTCTTTAATCCTCACAGTAGTGCTCTGTGTTAGGAGTTTTTATTAATCCCATTTTACAGTTGGCGAAATGAAGTCCAAAGAAGTGTATCACTTGCTGGACATCATCACTCAGCTTCTAGGCAGCAGATGTTGGGTTTGAACCCAGAGGCCTCAGCACGAACCATTTGGCTCTCCTGCCTTCCTACACTCATACTTCTCATGGAGGACAGACACTATCAGATTATTTCATTGAAGCTTACCATATTTATATATACATATATATATATATATTTTACCAGCATAACACTCTCCGGCAACCTTTTCATTATCGAATGTTCCACTTTTGTAATGTATGCCATTATGTAGTATGACCTTGATGGAGATAATAACCCTTCTTGTAGCAAAATGGTCAATCTTCATTAATTTTTAGTCATTAGTTGTAGGCTGGTATAATTTAGAGAAACTCTAAATTATAGAATACATTTTATCTTATTGCTTTTAAACACATACCTTAACAAAAAATGATGTAAGAATGCTCCCTTCTGGGACTCACTTCAGTGATTGTTATTAGCATTGATACTACTTATATGTAAATGAAAGGAAAGCTTAATATGAGCACTTTGCTTGTTCTTGTCCATTCTAACGAATCCTGCCCAATAACCTATGAAAACAGCCTTATTATCTCTTGCCAGGCCTACTGTGATGGCCTCCAGGCTCATTGCCCTGATTCCCCCCAACAGATCTTCCCTGTGTAACTTTATTAATGGCTACTGAAAAATTCAGTATTAAAGCACACTGTGTACCATGATCCACACCCAAACCTGCATCAGTGTTTAATTCCTCTGCACCTTTTCTCATTCTTCCACCTAAAGCCCCGGCTACATGACTGGGTCCGTCGTCTCCCAGATTCTTAGCTGTTTCTGCAGGCTTGGCTGGGGTTATCCCCAGCAAGTACTCACTCTTCCAAGTTTACTCTCCCTCCAGGAAGTCTTCCTGGGTTCCAGCACTTAACTATCATCAGTATGTCTTGTGAACTCCCCATGGCTTTGCTTCTCCTTGGGGGCTACCCTGACATTCAGCTTCTTGCAGATTTCCTCTGCTATACTCTGAGCTCCCTGAGGGCAGCCGTCTGTACACTTCTGTACTTAGTAAATGCTTACAGAGTGAATAGGATTGTGGGGAGGGCTGTGTGTGTGTGTGTGTGTGTGTGTGTGTGTGTGTGTGTAGGGAAGGCAAAAGATGCTTGGCAAGAAAAGGGAGTCAGGGGAGAGCTTAACCGACTGAGCCACCCAGGTACCTCCAAAAACATATTTTTTTTTTAAAAGATTAAATATTAGAAAGCATAGGTTCAAATCTCACCAAGATCCTTACTAATTCAGTGACAATTAGCTAATGTCTTTAAGACTTCTGCAACATGGGGGAAACCATAGTTTGTCTTTCACAGGGCTATTCAAGAATTAAGTGACATTTTATGTTTGAAGTGCCAAGGTGAGGACCAGGGGGCAGAATGCCTGCTCACTCCATGTTCCTGTGATAATTACTATTAGTGGCATTAGTATTCAAACCATATTGTTATTTTTTCCCCACCATTAGAAGCATTTCCTCATTTCCGTGTCCAGGCTTGGAGCCCAGGGCCTGGAAGGATCAGGCGGTTCTCAGATTCGTTCAGGTCTTGTTGATTGAAAAGAAGACTGATCACAGAGTAAGTTAGGAGGTCGAACCTGTGGGAAGAATAATCCAGCATTCAAGTGATGTGTCCAGAGCAAGGAAACACCTCTCTAGCCTCTGGCCAACCTCAGCTCCTCATCCTGAGGGGCACATCCTGTCCAGCATCTTCCCGTCCAGATGACAGAGCCCCTGGTGGTCCCTCCTGGCATCTGACCCTAGTTGAGGAATTAAAGAAGGGATGGTCCTGGAATCTGTCATCCAACAAGGCACCTTGCAAGCCCCCTGCTTGTGGCAACGGACAAAGAAAAACTGCCTTAATCTCATGCTTAGCTGGAAATGATTTTTAGTGGGTGGTGTTTGGACTCATTAAAACAGACTTGGCATATCCATAACTTGTATTACCCAGCAACAACGAATCCTTCAGAAATCTGAGCGGGCAACTAACGATTTTAAAACTATCAGTAGCCCTCCCCACTGCCCACTCCCCCTACCAAGTGGTTGAGATTCCAGGCCGGCTGGGTGTCTGCTTATTTACATAATTAATCTTGTATGAAGTCTTTATATGTCCCTCCTCAGCCCTCTCTTTTCCAGGATAAATAACCCCCAATTCCTCCATCCATAAGCCCCAATTTTACAACCTTTTAATCATTTTTGTGACTCCCTCCTGGATCTTCTTTGGGCCCTCTTTAAGCCTTATCTAAATTTAACAGACATACTACACAGGCAATTAGGAGAGCTGAATCCATTAGAACCTGGAACTGTCTTAGCCCCGGTTTGGATCTGACACTCCCTCTGTCTTTATAAGGGTCACATGGAGGAGTCTCATCGCCTTTCCCCCTGACAAATGGGCTCGGGATAGGCTGCCGGTTTCAATGTCTCACAAGATGTTCTACCAAGGCCTGGAAAAGCCAGTTCCCATAAAGGCAGGAAGTGAAAGGACATGCCTGAGCCCAGGAGGAAAGTCTTCCCCAGGAGGGTTTCACGCATGTGGTTTCAACGCATGGAGAGGGCAGGGGTCTACTGGTGGCTGGAGAGAGAGGGGTGCACAGCAACTTTGAACCCCAGGCTCTTGGGATACTGGAAGAGACCAGACACTCTCTGAGAGCTTTTGCACTCCCCCCAGGCAGTCCTGCTGCTCTGTGTCCTGTGATCTTGAATCTGACCTTCCCTGGAAGGCCTCTTATCTGACTTCAGGCTGAGCCAAAGAACTGAGCCGCTGGCAGAGTGTGGAGAGGCTAACCCTTGTGTTTTCAACACCAAGTAGCAGCCAACGCATGGCTCAGCTACTAACAAACAACCCATAAAAGGCGTCTGGTAAAATGGGACGGAGCTAAGGAAGAGAGGGCATTTCTGGCGTTCTTGGATCGGAGATTTTTTTCTAGACGGGAATATTTTGAAAGCAGAAGAAAAAGGGAGACGGGCTGACTGAGATTGTGGCTTGCCATTTTGCAAAGACAGAAGCCCGTCATTAGCACTTCGTGAGGCACATCAGTGTCCTCTTGTGGTTCTAATCTCTTCTGCAGTGCATTTTCCTGCTTCCACAGCATGGCCTGATATTTCCCAGGGATTCATCTGACAGGGTGCCAGCAGCAGGATGTATATTTGAGCAAGGATTAGCAAATATAGACATTCCTGTTTTGCTACCGTGCCAACAATTTCAAGGTGAAACCCCCACCCATCCAGCAATCCAGCTGCTGATTTGGTGAGGGAGATTATTGTTCTGTGCACAAATCAAATGCAATCCTTTGGGGCTTTTCTTAGGCAGCATCCCACGTAGCTCTGGTCTGAAGATCAATAAAGCAGAACGTACTTCTCATTACATGTTAATAATGTGCAAGCAGAAAGCGGAGCAGGGAGTGAGGCCTGACTTTGTTGTAAGAAGTGCAGAAGGGTGCTGACGCTGGCTGGGCAACTCACTGGCAGCCACACAGGACTTTGAGCCTGTGGGTCCTTTGCAACGTGAGGAACTTCCCGTGGTACTTGTGACATCTTTAGAAAAGCCATATCCCAGCTCAGAGGGCTTAATAATGCTAACAGGGCATTCACAGAGTGGGTTAAGGTTAATGACAATTAATAACTGCGAGAGCATGGCTGTTATACTTCAGAAGTGCACGTAGCGAGGGCTCTAAGTTCCCAGTGCTGCCTGAGCCAGATCTTTAGGTAACTTTGGAGTTTAGACAGAGCAGAAAGGGTTTGTATTAGTGTCTTAGAGCTCCTAGATTAAAGGATCACAAACTGGGTGGCTTAAGGTAATAGAAATTTATTGTTTCACAGTTCTGGAGGTAACAGTCTGAAAACAGGATGTCAGCAAGTCTTTGCTCCCTCTGAAGTCTCTTGGGGAGAATCTGCCCCATGCCTCTCTCCTAGCTTCTGGCTTTGCTGGAAATCCTTGGCATTCCTGGACTTGTAGACATCACTTCAGCCTCTTCCTCCATCATTACATAGAGTTTTCCTCTGTGTGTCTCTGTCTCTTCTTATGAAGACACTGGTCCTGTTGGGTTAGCTCTCCCCTGCCCCACAAATGACTTCATTTTAACTTGAGGACATCCGCAGAGATCTATTTCCACATTCACAGGTCCTGGGGGCTAAGACTTCAGCACATCATTTTGGGGGAACGTAATTCAACCCTTAACACACATGGATACAGATGTTGTTGGTTCAGCCTCAGGTACAAGGATTTGAGAGGAGCCAGAAGCATCAAGAAATAGGGAAGCTGCTTTTATGGGTGTATTAGTTTCCTCTGGCTGCTGTAACAGATTACCATAAATGCGGTGGCTTAAAACAACACACGTTTATTCTCTTACAGTTCTGGAGGCCAAAATCAGTTTCACTGGGCCAGAGTCAAGGTGTTGACAGGCTCAAGAGGAGAATACATTCCTTGACTCTCCCAGCTTCTGGTGGCTGTCGGGATTCCTTGATTTTTGCCACATCATTGCAGTCTCTTTCTCTGTGCTCACGTGGCCTCTCTTCTTCTGTGTCAAATCTCCTCTGGCCTCCTCCTTATAAGAATATTTGTGATTTCATTTAGTGCCCACATAGATAATTCAGGATAATCTCATCACAAAATCATTAATTTAATCATCCCTACAAAGTTGTTGCCACCTAAGTTAACATTTACAGGTTCCAGGGATGATCTCTTTGGGGGCTGTTAATTCAGCCCAGTAGCATAGGGACTTGCCATTTAGTGGGGGAGACAGCCAGGCATCAGATAATCCCCCCAAATGCATGTGTAATCATAACTCAAGATGAGTTCCTTCCCTGAAAGAAAAACACAGGGCCTTGCAGATGTTGTCAAATGAGACCTGACTTAGCCTATGTCCCCAGAGAAGCTGTTTCAGTCAGATTTGTGTGTATGCTGTTTATTCAGGAGGGGATCCCAGGGAACACTGGTGGGGGAATGGGGACGTGAGACAGGGATGAGAAGGCAGCCAACAAAGGGACTATTATCAAGTCAGCTAGCTACTCCTGTGGGCAATTGCAGCTGAGCCCACGAGAGACTCTGGGAGACTGTGAGCACGTGTCACAGTTATCCCCACCAATGAGTGAGTACTTGTCACCGCCTCCTCCTCTGCCATTGGTGGAGGGCAGCTCCTGCAGGTATCTTTAGTAAGCAGCCCCTGCGGGATACAGGTGAGTGTTGAGGGGATTCACCCCTGGCAGCTTTGTTCTGGAAGGCTTCCCTGAACGTGTGACTTCCAGAAGTGCACCCGGAGTATCAGCAGGAGGTACCTAGAAATGGGGAAGAGAGGAAGGAGGCGGTGCTAAGAGAGGAAACGGAAAGTGCCAAAGCCCTGAGGTGGGCAGGGGATGGTCTAGTTACTGATGAGAAAGGGGTTCAGATGGGACAGCCTCTCACCCTGGTGTGAGAGTTGGCAGGTATACCCTGGTGTGGCCGCATCCGGGGGGTATGGCTAGTTTTTGTTTTTAAATACAGTAAAACCTTGGATTATGAGTAAGTTGTTCGGCAAGTGTTCTGCAAGACAGGCAAGCATTTCTTTTTTTTTTTTTTTAATTTTTTTAAACGTTTTATTTATTTATTTATTTATTTATTTATTTATTTATTTATTTATTTTTGAGACAGAGAGAGACAGAGCATGAACGGGGGAGGGGCAGAGAGAGAGGGAGACACAGAATCGGAAGCAGGCTCCAGGCTCTGAGCCATCAGCCCAGAGCCCGACGCGGGGCTCGAACTCATGCACCGCGAGATCGTGACCTGAGCCGAAGTCGGACGCTTAACTGACTGAGCCACCCAGGCGCCCCGACAGGCAAGCATTTCTAATAAATTTTAACTTGATAAACGAATGGTGTCTTGCAGTACAAGTAGTATGGGATGCCAAACGTCACATGATCCCAACTGAGCCCATGGTTCTACAAGTTCACTTTGACATATAAGTGAATCACTTTGGATTACAAGCGTGTTTCTGGAATGAATTGTGCTCACACACCAAGGTTTTACTGTATTTGGAGTACCTTCCAGGCTGTGGTCAATGTCTCTTTTACTGGGGGACCATGAAAAGTAAATCAGATATTACATGGGAAAGCTGTTTGCAATTTGTGAAGTCCTATGTGAAGGTTGTTGCTGGTTTGCTGCTGGGGAGGTTTCACGTTGAAATCTGATAAGATGGAAAGATTTGAGCCCTGGCTCCTACTCTCCAGGGTCCCGTGAGCAGAACACTCTTAAGTTGCTGTCATTAGCTTGTGATATAATTTTGGCCTGAGGCTTTCTGGGATAGATGGTGTGGAGAGACCCTGTTACTGAGAGTTAAAAGTCCACATTTTCCTTGGAGTCTGGAAGTCCTGGGTTCAAGATCCAGCTTCACCATTCACTACCGAGTGGTCTCAGATAGTCCCTTTGAACCTCTCTAAGCCTCAGTTTTCTCATCTGTAGCTCACAGGTTACCAGAGGCGTGAATACTGTGCTGGATGCAGAGTGGATACCAGTGGTTTCTCTTTTTTAAGCATTTGATTGAATACAAGCTTTACTGTATTTATTGTAAGGGCTTTTGTTTATACTGGCCAGCTTTTTGCGAACAGTTGTTTGAATCCATTACAATGAGCGACAAACACTGTGAGTCATTGATTTGTCTTAAACAGTAGTTTGGAAAGTCAGTGTCTGGGCCCCATTGGCTCTCCCAGATGTGTTATCAGTACAGCAGTCTGGTGTAGGGGAACCAGTTTGAAATCAGGCTTCTGAACCAGCCCCTATACTTATAACAGGTGTGATGTTGACCAAGTGAAGCTCTTTGCCCCTCTGTGGTAAATGAAAGTTCCCACCTCTCAGGGTTGAAGTGGGAACTCAGTAGATTAACGCAGGCAAAACCATTATTTCAATGCTAGAGTGTCATAGGGCCTCAGCAAATATGAACTAATAAAGTTGCTGGCATATGAGCTCCATGGGGGTAAGGCCTTGGCCTGACTGATTCACAGCTGGGGCTTCTGTGCCAGAAACAAAGTATGGTGAGTAGTAGGTGCTCAATAAATATTTATTGAATGAATGAATGAATGAATGAGGTTTCCTGGAGGTACAATTGAGAACCTGCATTTTTGAGCTCTTTCCATATGATTATGGGATGCAGCAATGATTGAGAACTATTGGCAGAAAACATTCATTTTGTAGATGATGGAATTGCAGCCAGGATGCTGTGTAATTCACCCCAAGAGCACTTGGTTAATTTACTTAACAAACAGTCATTCCTTCCTTTTATTTAACAAATATTCATTAGATACTTATAATGTTGCTGGTGGTACTTAAACCCCAGGTTCTACCAAAAAGAATAAGGGCTTTCCTCGGCTCTTGATAAGCTCATGGTGTGGTAGAGGGTTCGGATATATAAACAAATGCATACATTACTGTGTGCCATGGTATGATATTTACACACATCGTGTGCTGAAGGAATACAGATAAAGGGACATTGATTCTGCAGTGGGGCCAGTGGAGGCCACCTGGGAAAACTGTATTTAGGATGACTGGGGAATAGGGCAGTAGGGGGTTCTCAGGCAGCTAAGAGGGAGAGATAGAAGGCACAGGATGAGCATAGGCACACAGAAGACCATGGAACCAGTGAATCTTCCCATGAGGCTAGAGCAGAGGGCCAGAGCTCCTGAGATGGCTTGTATACGCTGGGAGAAGCATGCTCCAGCTGGAAGTAACAGGGTCAAAGGCCAGGAGTCGGCAAAGAGACTGGTAAGTTTGAAGAATGAAAAACTAAACCATGTACATTTGAAGAAGAGTGGCAAGAAATGCAGTCTGATGGATAGACAGGGGCCAGATCATCTGGTCTTTGTAGGCCAAGACGAAGAGTTCTAAATAGAATGGAAGCCGTTGGTAATTTTATGAAGGGGACATTCAATGAGTTAAATTCTAGGGTCGCTCTTGTTACTGTGATGGAGGAGAGAGGGCAAGTCTGCATACACGGTGGAGAGGCATCAGGAGCCTGCAAATGTAGCCCAGGTGGGAAATGGCAGGTAGGCTACTTAGTTGATGGTACTGGAGATGGAAGGAAATCCATGCACGACGATGCGCTTTCATAAGAATAGTAGTGCAGTGAGGGAGTGCTAAGCGCTTGAGTTTTGTACCCCTATCCTCTCCACTTCTCCATCAGACAGACCACACTGTGACCGGGCGCATCACAGGGCAGGGGCATGGTCTCAAGGAAGAGCTCTTGGTTTGAATTGAAGCCCACCAGAGCACATAGAGAATAAAAATAATCTACATGTTATTTCAACTTGATTTAGCAAGCACTTTGAAACCCATTTTTGTCAGTGCCCTCTCAATTTTGAGCGTGTAATGCCCAACTCAAGATGGAGAATGCATAGTTTACTTAACGGAAATAGTCCAGGGTGTTGATCTTCGGGAACAACTGAATGCAGGAGCTCAAATATCGTCATACAGAATCAGTTTCTCTCCATCTCTTGGCTCTGTTGTTTTTGGTGACTTCACTCTTAGACAAGATCTCCCCATAATGTACCGAATGGCTACTGGTAGGCCCGGATCTGGAGCCTCATGGTTTCACAACCCAGTAGAAAGAGAGCTGTTGTGCCCCTACTGTCCTTGCAGAGGGCTGACCATGATTCTCCCAGCCGCGGTCCCGTGAACATCCCCGATCCAGGCACAATGCCAGATGGACTGCTGAGATTGACCAGGCCAGGGTCACACTTGCAGCTCTGGTGCTGGATACAGAGTCCCCCTTAATTTCATAGACTAACTGTGAGAGTGAGGTGATTTCCCAAAGGCACGCTGGGCACTGCTGCATGAGGCTGAGAGATGGGAGGTAGACCAGAAGGACAGATGTCTACCACTAGCACCTGCCATCGTGTGCAAGGCTCTGCTCAGCAATCTTGTGAGGGAGTCAAAGATGAATAATTCAGTCCCTGGCCTCCAGATGCTTGCAGGGTACCAGGGATGCAGATGCATACATAAGCCTCTATAATATGAGCCTGCCTGTGATAAGTGCCCTGATTTGATGGCATATCCGGCACAATAAAGCTCTGACTGCTTATTCAATTGGCACCTGGGGCTTGGCACATGTTTCCTCACATTTCTATTTTAAAAGTCAATAAATCGTTTCTGGTACCTTGACTGGAAATTAAATCTGGGTGTTTTTCCTTCCCCTGATTAGGGGGTTGATGTCCAAAGTTGACTCCCAGCAGCAGCACTGGGTCAAACTGACCCATCATCTGGAAATCATGGCTGTAGCTGGCAGTGCAGGTATAAAGGGAGAACAGGTGGACCTGATGGGGAAGGAGGGCTCCACATGAGCAGCTACCCACAGGGAGCAGTCGGAGACCCCAGTTCAAGCCAGATAACCACCGCAGTAAATCTTACATATGTGTGTGGAGGCAGACACTCTACTGCTCCCCACCACGGTGTATCATCCACAATACTAAGCTATTCCTTAGCTTCTCATAGGTATTTACTTTTCCACTCAACACATACCTAGGGAACCATGTGGTGGGGACTGGCTAGTTATCCACCAGCTCATTTCCTTCTTTCTCCAGGGCACACAACCAGGTTACACTGCAGTCTCCCTCAGGCCGGCTTCTGGCCAGTGGCGTGCTGGTGAATGTAAGGGCAAGCCTTACTTCTGTAGAACCTCCTGTGTAGCCATCCATGTGCATTTGCTCTATTGTCCTATCTGCCAGCTGGAGGCAGAGGATCCAGTGGGAGACAGCAGAGCCACAAGATGGAAGGAGGCTTAGATGACTACAGGAAGTCACCGAATCCCTTCTTCCCATCCCCAAGTAAAAAGATCTACACAGATCGTGTCAGGGATGAGAGCTGAATCTTCATAGTGTTCACATGTTGAAATCGTGGTTTGTTTTTAATTGTTGTTCTCGTTGCTGTGTTTTTGCTTTAGAATCTAGCCTATGTTGACTGATCGAAGAGTTACCAAATACAAGAAACTACTATGTGCTCTGGACTCTGTGTTAAGCAAAGTGGGCATGGGTCTTACCTGTCATTTTATCTCTTCTCATCTCTCCTCCCTGCCTTCTTGTAATCATCAACAAATAATGCCAAAAACAAGAATCCCAAAATAATGGATGAATGGCCGGCAAAGTCAACTGCTGGGCTGAGTTTTGGAAATGAACATCTTGCTTATGTGCAGGTCACAGCCTCATCCTGTAATCTTTCAATTGCGAATTCTTCAATTGTGCAGATTAAAAATCTTCTTTATTACATTAAAAAAAAACCTTGTTCTTCTCATTTTCTCTCTCTAAACCAGTCCTTCTAATCAGCTAGAATTGCATCCATCCAATCCTCTATTAATTCATGCATGCATCCATCTATCCGTTCATCGATTCTTTCTACCTAGTTTAAAAATTTTTTTAATGTTTTATTTATTTATTTATTTATTTAAAAAATTTTTTTAACGTTTATTTATTTTTGAGACAGAGAGAGACAGAGTATGAATGGGGGAGGGGCAGAGAGAGAGGGAGACACAGAATCGGAAGCAGGCTCCAGGCTCTGAGCCATCAGCCCAGAGCCTGACACAGGGCTCGAACTCATGGACTGCGAGATTGTGACCTGAACTGAAGTCAGACGCTTCACCGACTGAGCCACCCAGGTGCCCCTATTTATTTTTAAGACAGAGAGACAGATCATGAGTGGGGATGGGGCAGAGAGAGAGGGAGACTCAGAATCTGAAGCAGGCTCCAAGCTCCGAGCTGTCATCACAGAGCCCGACGCAGGGTTCGAACTCAAGAACTGTGGGATCATGACCTGAGCCGAAGTTGGACGCTCAACCGACTGAGCCACCTGGGCGCCCCTCTACCTAGTTTTATTAATAATAGTTGTCTTGTGTTAAGTGCTCATTTGCCAGGTGCTGCACCAAGATATTGACATGATAGTCCTTTTTATTTTATTTTTTTTTTAATTTTTTTTTAACGTTTATTTATTTTTTTTGAGACAGAGAGAGACAGAGCATGAACGGGGGAGGGGCAGAGAGAGAGGGAGACACAGAATCGGAAGCAGGCTCCAGGCTCTGAGCCCTCAGCCCAGAGCCCGACACGGGGCTCGAACTTACGGACCGTGAGATCGTGACCTGAGCTGAAGTCGGAGGCTTAACCGACTGAGCCACCCAGGCGCCCCAACATGATAGTCCTTTTTAATCCAAATGACAGTCCTACATTAGGAGGTCCTGAGACCTAACTTATGTAAAGCTATAGAACTAGTAAGTGAGGAGGGAAGGTATGAACATACCTTTGATAGAGTGTCTTTGATAGAGTCTAGATTCTTAGTCAGTATGCGGTCCTTAATTCCACTGTTTATCAGGGTGCTCTGAAATGTTGTGTCTGGTGGAGGGTTCACACAGAATAGATGCTGTGAAGGAGTTTGTACGTGTGTGTGTGTGTGTGTGTGTGTGTGTGTGTGTGTGTGTGCGTGTGCGCGTGCGCATGCACGTGTGTTCATATACATGTTATTGTGTGAATATGGTTGGAGGAGACTGCCATATAAATTGGAAATACAGTTGGAAAGGTGCCATGAAAAGCAGTCAAAAGAATCAAGGAGCCCTGCCGGAGATGGGAAAGTATCCTGATGATCCACGGTGAAGAGAAGCCCTGGGGCTCTAGACAACAGAGGGAGGCAGTGAAGGAGAAGCGGGGATTAAAAGTGTGCGCTCTGGAGTCAGTCTGATCTTACACCCTCAACCTTCCAGCTGGGAGTGGGGGTGGTCTAAGGACAGGTCACCTCATCTCTGCAGCTCAGTTTCCCCATCTATACAAGTGGGCTAATATAGGTCATACCTAAAGGGTATGATTAAATGAGATAGCATTGTAAAGATTAAATGAAATAGCATTATAAGGATTAATTGAGGTGACACACTTTGAACAGATCTGGGACATAGTAAATTCTCAGTAAATAATAGCTTTGATGATGATGATGATTTGGGATTGGAAGCAATAGAATAAATGCTCTTCCTCTTTCCTTCTTCACAAATAGTACACATGTGTCCCTATCCCCATATTCAGTATTGTTTTCCAAGCTCTGAATTATCCTACCTCTGACACCAACCAGCTGTGTGAACCCAGGCAGAGCATATAACCTGTATTGGCCTGCTTTCTTTTCTTTTCTTTTCTTTTCTTTTCTTTTCTTTTCTTTTCTTTCCTTCCTTCAAGGGTGTGGACTAGTAGTAGGCTCTGGAGCTAGAACTGTCTGGAGTCATATATTAGCTCCTTCATTTATCAGCCATGTGCCCTTGGGCAAGTAATTCAACTCCTCAGGGCCTTAGTTTTGTCTTCTGCAAAATGGAAATGAAAATAGCAACCATCTCATTGCACGTCCTAGGGAATGACGAAGTTGATGATCCACGCAGCTGTCAGCCTAGTTCCTGGCACATGGTCATCTCTCAATGAATGCTAGCTATTCTCACTATAAAATTAAGAGGTCCCTTCAACTTTACTTGGTGGGTTTTCTTCATGTGTTTTACCTCTGTTTTTACTGTGGATAATTGTACTCAGTGCCCCAGGCGGTGCATTCCCGATTTGTAAACTAATTTTGACACAATCTCCATTCCAGTTGGCTCTCTGAGAAATGTTCCTCTTTAATGAATATGATAGCGGGACTCACTCATTACCAGGTTATTTTAGGCAAGAGTGATTTTTAACTTGTTACCCAGATAATTATTGCAGTTCTCTAGCTGCCTTTCTGGGAACAGACTTAATAAGCTCTGAGGATATGTGGCAATGCTTTTCTTGGCTGAGATAAGAGAATTATTGAAGCTCTCAGGTGAAAGTGTGAAGTCTTAGCTGTGCAGAGAGTGGCTGTGCCAGCCAAGCGGCCTCTGACAAGAGAGGGGCTCAGCTCCTTTGGGAACTGATGTGAGATTTCATTAATCATGGGACATTTCCAGTGGGCCTGAAGATGTCAGTTTTGTTTATGGGCAAGGTGTCCATAAATGCATGGGGGAACGGACTTTGTGCACAGAGGGGTACATAGTAAATTACACACAGATGGAAACCAGGACCAACCTAATTTACCTGTGGGTCCCCCCAGTGCTAGGGGTCTGCACACTGGTTGCCTATATCCTGTAGTGGTTTGGAGTAAGGATCCAGACTTTTGCTGTACAATAATTTTTTTAATAAATATTTTAGCCTTTGTGGGCCATCAGATTTCTCGTTCAGCTGCTCAATTCTGCTGATAGAGCATGAAAGCAGCAAAGGTCAATATATAAATGAATGATGTGTCTGTATTCTAATAAAACTTTACTTGTGGACACTGAACTCTAATTTCATATAATTTTCATAGGCCACAATCTACTGTTTTTGATATTTTTCACCAATTAAAAATGGAAAAACCATGTTTTCCTTAAAACACTTACAAAAACAGGTGGTGGACTGGACCTTGCCAATAGACCCTAGTTTGCTGACTCATGTATAAGCCCTGCTCCTTCCATTATTTGCTGTGTGACTTTGGGCATGTTCTTCAGCTGCTCTGTGCTTCAGTTTCCTCATTTTCAAAGTAGGAAAACTAGTTCTAGCATTCTTTAAAGTGGCAGGGGAGATTAAGAGTTAATGGAGGTAAAATGCTTAAGATGATGCCTGGTGCATAGCATGCCCATAGAAACGTTAGCTCCTTTTACCATCTCACCGAATCCCCACGCTGTGGAGGACGTGGTGTTATTATCCACATTTCCAGGTGATGGGGATGCTAAGTCCTTTGTCCAAGGCCAGAGTTAGACCGAGACTTACTTATGCAAAGTATTGGCAGCCTATTCTTGATTACTAACAAGGCAGAAATCAGTGTTGCTACAAAACTGGTTTTGTTCTCGTTACACGAAAGCTTCCAGGGTTCTCCATCCATCTGAATTCCACGATGGCTCTCCAAGGCTGGCCTTTGACCGAGGGACAGGGCAGTGAAAAGTGGTTGTAAGACAAGCACATCATCACGGGGAAGGAGTGGCAGAGCCGTGGTTCATGCATTTCATTTTCTTCCCATTTTTCTTCTTTTTGGCCACACTCTGGAGTTTACATTTGGGACATCCCTCTCAGGTTTGCAAATTGGTCGAGGTTACACCTGCAGGATGCACATTTATCCTCCCCCATACCATGATTCTTTTCTCCCTAATGCACCAAATTAGAAGATTGGCCGATTTTCATTTCCCCTAAAAAGTAAAATTTCAGCTTAAATCACAAACGTCTATGGTGCACTTAGCAGCCACAACAGCTTCTAACAGGCAGCCCTTCCTCCTTATTCCCTCTCTCCCCGTGAATAATCAGGTCTCTTGTGATTTAGAAATGCATTAGCTCCACTTAGAGTTAAGGGTCAACTTTGACTTCTGGGGAAGTTACCCCAAAATTTAAATGGTAAGAATCCATCCCATTTAGAGCATGATGTATTCACTCCTCTCCCTCCTTGCTCATATACTTTACAGAAGGATAAGCAATCTGAGAAGGTATCCGAGTAGATTCTGGAGGGGTATAAATTACTGGGACAAAAATCACATGTGACTGCTGGCTGGCAAGCTCTGTGTGCTCCTACATGGCCATCTTCTGAAGTTCTTCCTCTCTGAAGACAGGTGCCCCCAAGCTACAGGAGTCCACTCCCCAGCAGAGGAGGGACCCCAGACCTACCCCAGCCATGTTTGGTCTCATGTCCCCAGCATTTGAACAGATGTAATATTCTGTGTCATGAAACCCTTCACGCGTGTTTTGGAGACAGCCCTGTCTCTCCCCCTGACTGAGGAGAAAGGTCAGAATCCTTCCCACATATCCCAGGTTCACCCCTCATTACTCTAGTCCCTGGAGTAAGTTGCTTATTGTGTACTGTCTCCTTCCTCTGTAAAACTGGGAGGTCATATGAATACCTTCCCTCTCAGGGTTGTTGTGAGAATGAGTATTTGTAAAATGCCTGCAATGGTGCTTGACACGTAGAATCACTTTGGGAGTGTTGGCTGGGATTAAACACACTAGATAATAGGAGCTGGCAGAGATCAAGCTACATCCCAGCTATCACCCTTCAATGGCATCCCGTTTTTAATAGGATAAACCCTAATCTCCTGAATCTGGTTTACAAAGCCTTGCTTAGCTCACCTGCTTGGCCTTATTCCGTCTATCCATCTGTGCCCGGCAGCCACACGGGACGGGTTTCAGCTGGTTTAGGACACCAACGGGCTGCAGCCAGCTCACACCGGCCCGAGAGTGAACTGTTAGAGCTTCAGGAGTTTGGCACAGGGGCTATTAAATAGAGCTATCATTAAAAACTAAATTACAGGGGCACCCGGGCGGCTCACTCAGTTAAGTGTCTGACTCTTCATTTGGGCCCAGGTCATGATTCACAGTTTGTGAGTTCAAGCCCTGCATCGGGCTCTGTGCTGGTAGTGTGAGCTTGCTTGGGATTTTTTTCTCTCTCTGCCCCTCTCCCACTCATACTCTCTCTCCCTCTCTATCTCTCGAGATAAATAAATCAACTTAAAAAATTAAATTACAAAAGCCTGTAATTAAGTTGTAAGTAAAAACAAGGTAACTTATCACTTGCTCATTATTCTACTACATTTTAGTATTTTTTGTGTTTGGGGGCTTTTCAAATCTGATGTGTCTGTGTGGTGAGCCCTATGGGATGATGTTCTGCTACTCTACATCTCTTCCCAGCTCTTCATTCAGTGATATCACCCTGGTGGCTGGAAATCTGCCAAGGCAGGGGCGTTTACACCACAGGAATTGACAAGCTGTACAAATCAGGGCTTGATTTATTGTTTGGTTGATGATCTGGAATAGCTGTGGACAAAGGGCTGTAAAGGGCTAGATACTAAGTATCTTAGGCTTTGTGGGCAATAAACCCTCTGTTGTACTTAGCTCTGTGGCTATGGGGCGAAAACAGCCATAGAAGATGCATACATGAATGAGCTTGGCTGTGCTTTGGCAAAACCTTATTTCCCAAGATAGGCAGCAGGCTCATCGTTTGCTGGCCTCTAATCTGGACTTAGAAAAGTGATGGGGAAGGGCACCTGGGTGGCTCAGTCGGTTACACATCTGGCTCTTGACTTCCCCTCAGGTCATGATCTCACGGTTTGTGGGTTTGAGTCCTGCACTGGGCTCTGCCATGAAAGTGCAGAGCCTGCTTGGGATTCTCTCTCTTCCTCTCTCTCAGCGTCTTCCCTGCTTGCTGTCTCTCAAAATAAATAAAAACAAACTTAAAAAAATAAGTGATGGAGAAAGTGTCAACAATACCAAATAAATTAAAAAAAACCACGTTTCGTCATTTATGCATAGCCCCACCCCCCTCAAACCTGAAGACCTATTCTTCCAGCATTTGAAAACTGTTCCATGATTCAGCACAGAAGCTGAATCGACGAGTGCAGTTCAGACTTGAGTCTTTCATTGCTTTCCTGTGATCTTGTTTACTTAAAGGAAAACATCAGCCAATGTTGGGATGGGAACTATACTCATTCATCAGTTCTGATCATAGATTGGCTACAGAGAGGAGGTTGTCACAAATACACACAAGTTCTGTCAGAATCAATTGGCTACGTGTGGAATTTACAAGAGAGAGTACTGTACATTTTGTTATTGTTTGAAAATTATGTGTTACTTATCTTACACATCAGTAACCTGTATGATAAACTTATGTTGGCATAGATATGCATATATTATTTTGTGTGGAGAGCCAGTTAACTTTACCAGCACACCACGGTTTGGAGAGGACAGGCTCTTTCCAGCCCCCAGGACTTTGTTCGGTCCTTCCACTGGAAATAGCTCTGATTTCTTCTTTACTTTGCCTGTCTTAACTCCTGCTTGGCCTTTAGTTCAGAGCTTAACCATGACTTTTTAAAAAAAGACTTCCTGGGGCGCCTGGGTGGCTCAGTCGGTGAAGTGTCTGACTTCGGCTCAGGTCACGATCTTGCGGTCCGTGAGTTCGAGCCCCGCGTCGGGCTCTGGGCTGATGGCTCAGAGCCTGGAGCCTGCTTCGGATTCTGTGTCTCCCTCTCTCTCTGTCCCTCCCCCGTTCATGCTCTGTCTCTCTGTCTCAAAAAAAATAAATAAACGTTAAAAAAAAATTAAAAAAAAAAAAAAAGACTTCCTGATTCCCCCAAGACCAAGTGAGTTCACTCCACTGTGCACATTTTTTCTTGCAACACTTGCCTTAATTATAGTTAAGTGATGAATTTTTTGGTGGGTTATTCTCTTTCACCAAAAGAATGCAAGTATCTCCAGCTAAAAATGACCCATTTCTTTATCATTGTGTCTTTGGAGCCCAACCCAGTTTCTTGAAAATAGTGGGTACTGAATATATCTGTAGCTCAACTGAGGGGAAAAAAAAAAAAAAAAAAAACAACGGGCTCTTAAGAATTTCAGCATCAACTCCATCCCACCCAAGTTAAGTATAAATTCAGTAAGTTAAGTAATAAACGGCTATCACCCTACTATAACACATTTGAAACTGTCTGGAGGCCCTAGTCATTGTTCAAATCGATGCCCACTTTCTGCAGGTATAGTAATTATTTCTCATATTGTTATTGACTGTCTCTTTAAATTCCAGCCAGGACAAATCTATTTCTCAAGCTGTTGTAAATGATGTGAAGAGGAAGGTGAATGGAATGGAATGGAATGAGGGTTGTTTAAAAGAAATTTCTCCTCCCCCACCCTGGTCAAGAAATGAGTGGTCATTGGCCACCAAACCATCCCACGTTAAAGCTAGAAGCATTTTTCGTCCCATTTACTAGTGACTGCACTCATCCAAGTGCTGATTTCCAAAGACTTATATAATGCTGACTGACAGCACATACTTTCAGATACATCAGGATTCTATTTACTTGCTTTGGATTTCTGGTTTCATGGAGAAATGGTGTCAGGCAGCTAAGGATAAGCTAAGAGTCTGGGATCCTGTTTTGGAGGAAGAATCGTGTTGGGAGCATGGGGGGAGCGCCCAAAGGGAATTTAAATTTAAGTTTAGTGTCCCAGAGGGAGGAATGGAGGCGACGCTTTCCTGGGCAGCATCGTCTCTGTGTCTTTTTCTGCTTTCCCTACATAAAGCAAATCTAAGCACGTAACCAGGTGTATTCCACAGGTATGTTCTGCAGTGCATGGGCAGTTGTTTCTATCAACTGCGATAAAGTCTTCAAGAATGACACAGAAAAATTTACATCTCCACATGCTCAGCCAGTGGAAGGACATGTGGAGAGTGATGCCCCTGGTCCTCCCCAGTGTGTCACTGCTTATTTGGAGGCCAGGCACACAAATTTATCAGACCATCAGTGGGCACAGAGTGAGCACTAATAAACAGTCATTGTAATTCTTTTGTTTTTCTTGTTAGAATCTCTTTTAGCTATACGAAAAAAAAAAGTCATGTATATGTGAGGTTTGATTAAAGGCATCTGATGACCCAGTTTGCAAACATGATCTTTGTATGATCCTGATAGGATGCTGACCAAGGGCAAGAGCTAGTGATCCAGCTGATTATAGCTCCCATGTACGGAGTGGTTTCTGGATGACAGAAAGGAGTGTTTCTCATAGTCATGATCATATGATATGTCCAATGCTATGACTTGAAACTGAGACTTACATGTGAGGAAACTGAGGCTTAGGCTATACACACACACACAAGGTCATAAACTAGTAGGTAACTCACCTGGGGTTTAAAACTCAGGGATCTTGCTGATCCCTTTTGGTTTATACTTTTAATCACTTTGCTCTACTGGGATATAAAAGGTGAAAGAAACCTCTTAGAACTTGCGAAAAACAGATACACATACACACATACCAAAAACTGGAGGAAATCTTGAATTACCTAATTGTTTATCACTTTTTCATTCATTAAACAAATGTTTACTTAGTGATTATCTTGTACTAGTCAGTGTTAAGGGCCTCAAGGCAGACAAAATCCCTGCCTTGACTGAACTTCACTTCTTAATGAGGAAGGTGGAGGGTAAACAGAGCAATAAATAAAATAGAGTATGTCAGATACACTAAGTGCCATAGAAAAAATACAAGATGGGAAAGAGGCAAGCAGTATTGGGGGTTGGAATTTCAAGAGTGGTCAAAGAAAGAAACATTTGCGTCAGGACGGGAAGGAAGTGAGGAAGCCAGCCATGTGACAATCTAGGGGAGAGGTCCATAAACCATAGTCTATGGACCAAGTCCTGCCCACCACCTATTTTTATAAATAAGGTTCATTGGAACAAAGATGGATGCCCATTAGTTTTTATATGGTCTGTGACTGTTTTCATGCTAAAATGGCAGAGTTGAGTACTTGACACAGAGATTTTGTGGCCTGCAAAGCCTGAAGTATTTACTATTTGGCCCTTTACAGAAGTTGTCTACCTCTGATCAAGGCCAAGAGTTTTCTAGGCAGAGGATACCAAGAGCAAATGCAAAAGTCTGGTGATGGGAGTGTGCCCTAACATGTTTGAGAAAGTGGGTGTGGCTAGAGCAGAGTGAACAATGGGGTGAGTTGGAGGAAATAAAGTCAGAGAGTGGAAGGCCCATCCTGGGGGGCCTTGTGGGTCATTGTAAGACCTCTGAAGACAGTGGAAAGAGAGGGATGGTTCTGAGTAGGGGGGAGTCCTGATTATACTTATAGTTACCAGGATGACTCAGGCTGTTTGTGATACACAGGCTGTCACAAGTTGGGGAAACAACCTGGAATTTAGCGTGCAGGATGTTTCTGACCCCTTAGGGTCAACTGCTTTGGAAAGGAGGGGCAGGAAGCCGGAGTGGGCAGAAGGAGAGGTCCAGCTATGATGCAGCCTAACAACAGCCTTAGCCAATCATATAAGAACTTCAGAATTGTCCCTATTCGGCCTGAGTTGGCCAGGCCGTTATGCTTTGGTGTTGATCAGTCATTGAACGTAAGTTGTTCAATGGCGATGACAATGACAATGAAGGAGCCTGACCTAGGCAATGCCTGAAGGGCTGACAGCTGAGGACTCTTTGCTGACTATACTCCCAGAAGCTGGGACAGTGGGACCTCCATTTAAATTAGGATCTCGGTGGCACATTGTAGTGTCCACTGCATAGAGGATATGGGGAGCAAGAGATAAAATGAGACTAATAAGTCGGCTACTCAGTAATCTGAGACATGAAGGTGGCTTGAGCCAGGACGACAGCAGGCAAATTCTGAATATTTTCAGAAGTTAGAGCCTTCATATATATTCTTCATGCCTTAAGATCATCTTAGAGAAGTAAAGTAAAGGGGACTAAGTAAAGGGAAAATCTCTAAGGATGTAGTCCAAGTCATAAAGTCTCTGAATTTAATCCTTATTGTCTATGGTTGGTCTTTGGTTCAGTTTAACCTGGGATCATTTTTTTTTTTTTTTTATCCAGGATGTATAGTCAAAATGTGATGCTCCGATGATTTCCATGGGATAGAACTTGTCACGGGAGACAGGGCAAGCAAGTCCTTGTCACATGGCCGGGTCTGTCCCAGCAGTGACTATACTATTCATAGACTGGCCAACAGGAATATTGTATTGCTAAACTTGGCATGAAACAATACAGTTATTTATGCACCTTCATGGCATAGAGTATTGCCTTGGATTTGAGATTCTGCTAGGGCTACACGGGTGGGCAAATCAACAAATTGTATTCCATCATGTATCTCCAATCTGACAGAGCACTGTGTATAATGGGAAGAGCGAGCTCGTAGATTTTAGCACATATATTGCAGCGTGATGTGGTGTGACACAGTGTCTATGAACCATGTGGGGTGAAATGGAAGGTTTAAATGGATTCCAATCTCATTATCCCACTGTGATCAGAGGAAAGCCGAGACTGAAATGTCGCCACCCAATAAAGCACTTTATCAAATTCCCTCCCTGTTCTGCCAAAGAAAGCTATCTGCTGGGTAGCCTGTTTAGCAAGTTGCATTTTTCACTCAGGTGCCCAGCCAGCCAATGGAGTCTAGCAGACTTTGCTTACAGTGTGTGTGGCTTGGCTATTTATGAGATTGACAATATGAGAAAAACCAGATTCTACATTCCCTAGGCTGAGTGAGAGGCTACTCGGCTCATCTGAATGCGCTGAGCTGGTCAGGCTAGCCCTGGAAAATTTGCAGGAGTGAAATGAGAGCCAATGGGAGTTATTTATAAAAAAATCTAAATTGCACAGGAAATTAATTCCCTTGAGTTTCCAAACCAGTCAGTGAGCCCCACCGTGCCTCTGCTGTCTACGTCCCTTCCTCGTTTAGGGCTGGTGGAAGTCCATTTGTTGACTTGTTTTTTTCCTCTTTAGACTGACAGTAGATGGAGGAACACCCAGAGTGGAATGGGCACACGAGAGGGGGTGATTAACTTGATCCTGGGGGTTGAAGAAAGCTTCCTCAAAGAAGCAAATGCCTAAGGTTAGGCCCCAACTAATGGCCTAAACAACACTAATCGAGCTAATGGCCTCGAAAAACAGAACATTGCAGTACACAGTGCCATGTGCAAAAGCCCATGTCTCGCTCTGCATCATATTCCAGTGCCTGGTAGTAGTAGGAACCCATTACGTGTTTGTTGAATTAAAGTCCCTGGTGTCGTACTATTTTTCTCTCAACTCATTGCCTTCCATTACAAGTCTTCTTTAGTTAATCCTCTACTAATATTATTGTTTTGTCATCTCTCGCCCCAACAAATTTTAGAAAAATGAGGCTGTGCCGTCACTACCTCCATCTCTTTATGACGCACTCACCCTTTTGCCCCTTTGAGCAATGTGATGTGATATTCACCTGCATCACTTTAGGAGAAGGGCTCTCGTGATGGTCAGCCCAGACCTCCATGATGCCTGGTCCAGTGGCCACTTTCAGGCTCTTTGTCCTCAACCCTTTTATTGTGTTGTAGTCAGTTGGTTCCCAACTTTCTGTCCCTCTTATGTTAGCATTGGTTTAAAGTATCCTGTCATAATTTTATTTAGGAGATAATGTCTAAATCTCTATATTCATCCCTGAATACTAGAATAGTTTTTCTTGGGTGCTGAGCATCTGGATATCCCAAAGGCATACAAACTCAGCATGTCAAGAAACAAACTTATTCTGATTTTTTATTTGTGTTTAAAGTTATTGCCACTCACTGAATCATCTAGGCTGAGGACAAAGGGTCAAGATGGAGCTTTCTCTCACTCTTCCCCCTTTGATATCCTCCATGTTGACCCGTGGCCATATCTTGTCAACTCACCCATTTCTTTATTTCTCTTGCTTGCCTTTCCATGCCATTTCCATTTCACCGCCCCCCCCCCCCCCCCCCCCCGCCACACACACACACCCCGTTGTGTGATACCACAGGGTCTGTGTTACCTCCCGCTGGACAAAAGAAATACAACCACAGAAATATGTTTCCTTATTGTGGAAGGGGACTGGTGATACGATGTCTATTTCAAAATGATCTTACTAGGGGTGCCTGGGTGGCTTAGTCATTTAAGCATCCAACTTCAGCTCAGGTCATGATCTCACGTTCTGTGGGTTCAAGCCCTGCATCAGGCTCTGTGCTGGCAGCTCAGAGCCTGGAGCCTGCTTTGTATTCTGTGTCTCCCTTGCTCTCTGCCCCTCCCCCGCTCATGCTCTGTCTCTCCCTCTCTCTCAAAAATAAACATAAAGGGGCGCCTGGGTGGCTCAGTCGGTTAAGCGTCCGACTTCGGCTCAGGTCATGATCTCGCGGTCCGTGAGTTCGAGCCCCGCGTCGGGCTCTGTGCTAACTGCTCAGAGCCTGGAGCCTGTTTCAGATTCTGTGTCTCCCTCTCTCTCTGACCCTCCCCCGTTCATGCTCTCTCTCTGTCTCAAAAATAAATAAACGTTAAAAAAAAAATTAAAAAAAAAAAAAAAGAACAAAAATAAACATAAAAAATGATTTTACTGTTAATCAATCAAGGATGTAAACAGTGTCCCAGAGAATGCCCCATAAACCTTGTGTTTCATTCTTAAGCAAAATATTCCAATGCAGAAAGGGGCCACAAATGGTAGGAATTTAAGGGCGGCTTCCCAAATTTCTTGTTTGATTCCTGAGCTCTGCCCCCAGATTGCAGAGATTTAATCCTGCAGAACCTGTTCCAGGTTCCACAGAGAGCACCTTCCCACCACCTCCCCACCACTCTTCTCCTTCTCTTCCTCCATGAACTTTACATTCTTTCACTGCATTATCTTTCTTTTTTAAAAAACAGGTTTATTGAGATATATTCAATATACAAAACACTGCACATCTTTAATGTATAAAATTGGATGTGCTGTGTATATGCCTATACCCATGAAACCATCATGACAGTCAAGGTTAATGTACCTCCATCACCTCCAAAATTTCCTCATGCCCTTCCCCCGTTTCTTGAGGAAGAGTCCCTGACATGATATCTACCCTTTTAACAATTTTTAAAAAGTGTTTGATATGTTAGAACGTATTCATCTTGTGTAGCCACCCACTTAGGACGCATCCACCAGATTCTATGTGAATCTGTCCTTCAGGATGGCTCAGAGTTGTCACGACTCTATTGGAGTCTCTTGGTAGAATCTGATGGGTGTTTCATGGTGAAAGGTGTACATGTATCCACAAAATAATCAGTCTTTTCCTCGGAGAAAATAAACCTGCTAAAACAGAGTCTGACCTCTCACCTGACCTGAGTTACATCACAGAGAACCCCTCAGTTTTTGTTGACATCAGATTCCAGGAAAGTGAAGGTGTGGGCAACCACCTCACACAAAAAAATCCCCTGGCCGGAGTCCTCACCTCATCTCTCTCTCATTCTAATCCATTCGCTTGACAAAAGGGTGCTTTTAACTCATCATCCTTTTGGTCTAAAACTTTCGGTGGCTCCCAAGCTGTTTCCAAATTTCTTAGCCAGGAATTATGTGAAATTATCAAAGAAGCAGTTAGAAAAATATGTTTATTATCCTACCTTTTGGAAACAAAGCTTCACCAGTCTCCATTCCTAGAAGCTATGCACTACCATTTAGGGTATGATTGCCACCTACAATCATTCTGCAATTGCCCTAACTGCATACAATTTTATTATTTTCAATAAATGTGATTTAACTATTAGCTATTCCTAACTAGGTGTGATTTAACTATTACACTTCTGGTAATCTTGTAAATCAGGAAGCAAAGTCCTTTTCAGACAATGTGCCTGATTGGTGGGTTTAAGAAAGCTGTCCATCCTGCTTCAAGAAAAAGATATAATTCCTACCAAAATTGTGCTGGATGTCCCAGCCCCAAAGAGACAGGTCTCACCTATAAAGGGAAGGAGTTACCTACTAAGAACTCTTATTTCAGTTCATATTTAGAGGCCTTTTAAATCAATGAATCTGCTCTCCCTCAGACTTTTTCTTTTTTTTTTTTTTTTTAAGTTTATTTTTTATTTTGAGAGAGAGAAGGGAATGGGTAGAGAGAGAGGAAAGATAGAATCCTAAGCAGGCTCCTCAACGGGGCTCAGTCTCACCAACCATGAGATCATGACTTGAGGTGAAATTGAGAGTTGGATACTTAACCAGCTGAGCCACCCAGGTGCCCCGGCCACAGACCTTTTAAAGTTTCATCATGAAATATGCTTTGTTTCCCTAAATTAAAGAGTAAGAGAAAGTGAAGTAACAGTTTGTAAAGGAAAGAAATCATTTAAGCTTACTTATATTCCCTGTTTAAGTAATGAAGAAGATTCCAATTATTTATTAAAAAAATTTTTTTTTAATGTTTATTTATTTTTGAGACAGAGAGACAGAGCATGAACAGGGGAGGGGCAGAGAGAGAGGGAGACACAGAATCTGAAACAGGCTCCAGGTTCTGAGCTGTCAGCACAGAGCCCGACGCGGGGCTTGAACTCACGGACCATGAGATCATGACCTGAGCCGAAGTCGGACGCTTAACCGACCGAGCCACCCAGGCGCCCCCCAATTATTTATTTAAAAAAAAATGTTGGAAGAGAAAGTGCCTGTAACTACTTAAAATAATTTAAATCTTGGTTCAATCCTATTTCAAAAAACCTTTGCCTTTGTAAAAGAAAAGGGAAATGCAGTGACATTCAGACTTTTGTCAGCCTTTTCAAAATATTAACAAGTTAAAAAAAAAAAAGTTCGTTCTGAATTGTGAGGTAAATATATGACACCTGTAATATTTACCTAAATAGTGTGCATTCAGAATGGAATATTGTTTAATCTCTTTTAACTTTCAAAGAACCTTTCTTTTCTCTGAAAGAACACTTGAACTTCTCGTATTTGCTATATGTGAAAAATATGTCAAACGCACAGATTCTGTATCTTCTGATATTCTAAACTAATTATTCCTTAATTTGCATGTAAAGGCAAATTACAACTGATAGGCCATTTCCCTAGCAATCCTTTCTTTGTCTTAATGAACAGAACGAGGAGGCCTATTGCCTGGTTTAAAAGCCTCCATACCACACAACAAATTGCTGCTTATCTATAGCATTATCAGAAAGAGACCACTAAGATGCAAATATTCTTATTTATAGCAGGGAACTGAGCTCATGTCTGTCCATTTAGTGTTTTATTATAATGCATGTCAGCCCAGCAGAATCAATAGTCAATTGATTTCTTATGTTCAACTTTAATTCTGGATGGAAATTTATCAGCAATTTCTAGCTGATGAGATGATGTCCTGCAGTTGGAAGGACTGGGCTACATTTAATTATTAGAGACTTCCAATTGTATTATCCCATTTTCCAGATAATGCACAGGGTATTGTTCAATCCATGTTCTTTAAATGTGTCTTTACCAAAGATGGGCTGTATCTAGAAATTAAAAGAGTAGAAGCTGTTGCCATCATAAGGCTACATAACAAACCAGGCTAAAACTCAGTGCCTTACAGACTTCAGGTCAGCTGACAGGTTGGCTGATCTAGGCTGGCTTAGCTGAGGTTGGCTCCAAACTGTGGGTTTTATTCAGGTCTGTTCCAGGTGTGTCTATTCTTCTGGAAAAGTGGGATCCCTGGGGCACGTCTTTTCCTGGTGGAGGCTGACAGTTCCCAGACTGGCATGTAGAAACACAGGGCACTTCTTGGAGAACAGACAGAAACTGGCATATGATCACTACTACCCACTGGCCAAAGAAAGTCATTTGGGAAAAAAATAATGCTTTCTGTCACCTCTCTTGTGTTTTAGGATATTTTTTTTAAAGGAATAATTATTCAAAAGGGCACTCTGCTTCATGCCTGTATCTTTTAGAGTAAATATATTAATCACTCTATTTTGAATAGTGCAAGCTAAAAGTATCTTGCCTTATCTTTGACCTGATTGTCTCATTACAAAAATGACCTCAGATCTTCCTTTCCCTCTGCTTTCTAAAACCCAAAACTTATCATGTCCATTCTCTGCTCAAAATCACATCAGTGAATCCATGTTTCCCACTGATACAGCTCAAACCCTTGGCTGGCTTTATAATATCCTTCCTAATAGGTTCATTTTCTCGTCCATCGGTCTCTGCTGGGACTCCCTCTTTCCTCTTCCACCTGCCTGGTGAATTCTTGCTCATTTATCAGAGCCCAGCTGAAAGTACAACTTCTGTATATCCTTCACTGCATATTCTCCCCCGGAGAGTTTTCTCCTTCCTTAGTTGTGGTTTCCTAGCATGTTATACCTACTTCCATATAGCACTTACAATAATAGATTGGAATTAGTCATACACATGTCTATTTTTCTACTAGTCTGCAAAATCCTTGAAGATAGGGGTCCATGTCTTATTAATTTCTTATCCTTGGTACTTATCTCTGTGCTTGTACCATGGTAGACTTCAGATAAGGCGGTTGTACCAAACTGATGGAGATTTTCTTTTCTTTTCTTTTCTTTTCTTTTCTTTTCTTTTCTTTTCTTTTCTTTTCTTTTCTTTTCTTTTTAATGTTTATTTATTTTTGAGAGAGACAGAGACAGAATGGTAGTGGGTTAGGGGCAGAGACAGAGGAAGACACAGAATCCTAAGCAGGCCCCAGGCTCCAAGCTGTCAGCACAGAGCCCGATGCAGGGCTGGAACTCAGAGTTGTGAGATCATGACCTGAGCTGAAGTCAGATGCTCAACCGACTGAGCCACCCAGGTGCCTCAAGATGGAGATTTTCTAAATGACTTTTAAAAAAAGAATTAAAAATGGCCCATGGCACAAGTAGGTATGTTCAACCTCACTAATAATTAAACTATAAAAAACAAATGAAAATATAGGAGATGCCATTTTTACTTTTCAAATTGGCAATTATGTTTTTAAAAAGCTAAAACATGCTGTGTAAGAATATGGATATCTGGAATTGCCTATGGGAGTCTTAATGACAACTTTCAGCAATTTTTGTCATTATGTTTCGAAATACCTGAATATATTCATATGTGTTGACCTAGAAATCTGATTTCACATGATTCATCAAAGGGAAATACAGATGTGAAAAAATTTCATATAGGGTCATTGATGGAAGCATCATTCATAATAGGAAGAATAGAAACACTAAATTTCTAAGATGGGATGGATTAAATAAAGGTGTAGATATAAAATTGGATAAGAAAGTCTGAGACTGTTAAGAGGGATGGCTAATAAAATGGGGGAATTGTTTACTAGATATTTTCCAAAAGATAAATTAGGTTCTAAAACAGTGTTCAGACCATACTGTATGATGCCAATTTTGTAAACTATAGAGGACTACTGATACTTGCATCCTATCAGAGCAAAAAAGTGAACTTGAAGGAAATATAGCAAAACATTAATAGTGGTTACATGCAGGTGTAGTGATCACAGGGTGACCTTAATTTATTTTTACACTTTTGTCCAAGTTCTCAAATTTTCCATAATGAGTACACATAATATTTATAGTAAATGAAAAGATCTAAAATATTTTTTCTGAACATATGATACAGGAACTTGTATTGTTAAGTGGGCTCAGGAGAACTCTAAACTATCGATAAAAAGTAGCACTTACCTTTATATGTGAGTTCTCGTAGTTGTGAGACTTCACATTTGTTTATTTGTAGAATGGCTTCCATTTTTCTTCTGTAATTAACTAAGCCCTGAAATGAATTATCTAAACAAAATTCATACTATAAATGTGAACTCCTGTTTTCACTAATGTAATTGTACCTGAGTGAGAGTGACAGCAACAAGGAATATAAAAGAAGATAAAGTGGAAATATGATGTATATTTTCCCTCTGCATAATTGTAACTTAGAAGAATGCATGCTTCCAGCAGAAAAGTAATTTAAATTATATCACAACAAATGCCATATTTTAAAATAGAAACTATCCATCATGCACTGAGCAAAACTGGTAGCAACCTGTAAGTCTTGAGAATATACTGAAAATTCCTCCATGGGCCCATTAAAAATAAATTGATGGGTTTAATTCCAGCACATGCTGAAATAAAGTATAAAGGACATAATATAATTTTAAGTGCATAAAGTTACTAATTACACATTTAGAAAAAATATGTAAGATAATCAGTAACCATTACAGTTTTTTTTCTTGTAGATATATTGAAAGCTGTGCAATGTAAACAGAATAGTGTAATAAGTTCCATGTATCCATCACCTATACCATTTTTTTTCTTTGTTTTTTGGCATCATCTCTCTTTGGGGATGATTTTAAAAATCTAAAACTTAATACTGAATTCTTGTTGGCTTCATCTTGAGGGAAAAATAGTTTTGAACAAGTGAACATTTTAATATTTGGAGACTAGTGCTAATACATATTTTGAAGGCATTATTTGGAGCGTCTTGAAACAAATGCACTAGCAAGCGCATTAAAGTTTTTTATCTAGACAAAGAATGGACACATCTTTAATTCACCTTCACACTTTCAAATGCAAGCCCAAACACTCAGCATTCTTTTGTTTGGTCAGCATAACAGGTGTGAATGTGGAGAAGAGATCAGGCATTGCTTTCCCACCCATCATTAATGTTATGTTCATTTTGTTTTCCAAATTTCTTCTCTGAATCTTTTACATAAAAGAATCATACCATATATTTCTTTTTCAAAATAAAAAAAATTGTCGATTTTGTAAACATGACATACTTAGACTGTAAAATTGTGTGGGTTTTGTTTGTTTGTTTGTTTTTTAAGTTTGGAATGGTTAATTTGCTTCATCCAGCATGTATTAGGCACCTACTATTGCCAGGTCCTGTTCTAGACTTTGGAGAAGTGTGAACCTGTTTGATAAGAGATCTTGTATGTATGTGTCTGTATGTATGTATGTATGTGTTTATTTTTTTATAATGTTTATTTATTTTAGGGGAGAGAGACAGAGACAGAAGGCAAGCAGGTTTGGGGCAGGGAGAGAGGAGGAGACACAAAATCTGAAGCAGGCTTCAGGCTCTGAGCTGTCAGTCAGCACAGAGCCCAACGCGGGGTTGGAACTTGGAAAAGGTGAGACCATGACCTGAGCCGAAGTTGGCACTTAACTAACTGACTAAGCCATCCAGGTGTCCCAGGGATCCCATTTTTAAAGCACAAAGTTTTCTCCAGTTATTTATTACTGGGGAGATAAGAGAAGCCTTCACTGAGGAAATCTTGAATTTAGTTTACTTCCCTGATCGCTGAAGCCTGTTTTCCCTCCAGCTCAGCTAGCAGAGTTAGGGTGGTGCCCTCTTCCAGCTTCTTTAAAGAATGTCCAGCCACATCCTCAGAAGTGGTTGGAATGATCCCAGAAAGCAAAGCAAAAGGATAATGGTTTGGGGAGGAATTATAGTAAACTCTGAAAAATGGTGCCTAGCTGAGGTTCTTATGTTCTCCCCCTTGTGGTCATTTTTTGAAGTTTGAATGAACCAAAATGTGCATTATCTATGGGTAGTGAGCAGTCGCTTGAGTTGGGGACAGCTTCCTCTGGTTCCTAGTAGTTTTTGGAACCCAGGAGGGGATTTTGCAAACCCAATTGGCCCAGTTGCTCTATCTTTGGCTCACACCTGTCTCTTTTCAGACATAAGTCTCTGGACTGCTTCAGGATATCATGTCCTTTCTTCCTTCAACCTCCCTGTCCTCTACCCTTCAAGCTCTAACTTAACACGTTGAAACAAAGATCCCCCTTCTCACGATTCCTGGATAAACTGTAGTGCCTTTGATCTTTTTGAGCATTTACCATGTTCTAGGCCCTGCAGTCACTGCTCTTACATGTTTTCCCATTTAAGCCCCACTACTCATTTCATGGACTAGATGCATTTATATCCTTGAGGTACAGACAAGGAAACTGAGGCACAGATAATTGTGATCACTTGCCCCTAAAATGGCAGCTTGGCAGTGACACCCAATTGTGTCAGTCTAATCCCTGTGGCTGCCACATGGGGCTGTCTCTCCCAAGACACATAAATAGCAGTATGGCTCAGGGGCAGCATCCATAGTCATTATTTTCTTGTGCAGAGAGTGATGAATTTTGAAAGGCTATAATTGTGGCAGAAATGCAGTCTAATGGCAGAGCAACAAAGGATTAGAGCCCAGATTCAAACTTGGATTCTATATAGTCTACACATTAATCTACCACACTTTAAAAGCTCTGTGAAACAAAAGGATGTGGTTTGATCAGACTCAGGCAGTCATGTGGGTGGGACAATGCCCTTCTAAAGATAACAGCTTTGGTTCATGGGGATTTGGGAAGAGATTCAAGCTTCAGTAGCATTTCCTGCCTTAACACATTATTAAAGATATAATTTATAACTCAGGACTGGTTTTGATTTTTTTTTTTGAACATGATTTTTCTCCCTTAGTAAAGTACTATAAAATCAGTAATAAAGATATTACAGAAAACCTAGAAAGAAAAATAGAAGCTAAGACTATCCATAATCCTGCCATCTTGATATCATATTTTTTGTACATTTCTTTAGAATTTTTTGCATGATCATCATCATAGAATACATATAATTTTTAATCTTCTTTTTTTAGATGTAAGTATTTTCCCATGTTTTCACACCTCCTCATAGATGTGACTTTTCGTGGTGCTATATAATTGAATTAATAACCATAATTTATGGTTCCATTTCCATATTACTAAGTATTTAGCTTTTTCTTTTATTCCCTCTAGTTTGAGGCTGCCAGGATCAAATTTGGTCTTCAGTTATTCTACTTCCAGAGATGATTTTCTGGAAATAAGACTACCAAGTCACTAAGTGCAAATATTTTTATGGCTTAATGAATACAAATTGTCAATTATTTTCCAAAACTATTGGCATATTTGATAAGATTGCCAATATAGCCATTTACAAGTTAAATTAACATTAGCCACTCCTGCTTTTAAACATAAGTGCTAACCTAGTAGACAAAAAATATATATTTGTAAAGACTTTCCTAATCATTCTCAAATAGAGAGGGTGGTATTTTTATGTCTTCTTCTAAGTCTAGGTAAACCTGGAGTTACTTGCAACATGGAAAGCATAGAGTGTCTGTTATTGGTAGAGAAATAGACTCATGAGTTTAGGATTCTTTTCAGGCCAGCCACTTTATTTATTTATTTATTTATTTACTTTCAATATATGAAGTTTATTGTCAAATTGGTTTCCATACAACACCCAGTGCTCATCCCAAAATGTGCCCTCCTCAATACCCATCACCCACCCTCCCCTCCCTCCCACCCCCCAACAACCCTCAGTTTGTTCTCAGTTTTTAAGAGTCTGTTATGCTTTGGCTCTCTTCCACTCTAACCTCTTTTTTTCCTTCCCCTCCTCCATGGGTTTCTGTTAAGTTTCCCAGGATCCACATAAGAGTGAAACCATATGGTATCTGTCTTTCTCTGTATGGCTTATTTCACTTAGCATAACACTCTCCAGTTCCATCCATGTTGCTACAAAGGGCCATATTTCATTCTTTCTCATTTCAGGCCAGCCACTTTCAATGTGAACCAAGAAGTGAATCAAAGGTATTTTTTCCCATTTGGAAGAAGAGTGTTATTGCTTTAGAAGAAATACGGTTTGTTTTTGGCTTTTACCATTAATTGTTAATTTCATTTATGAGTGAAGCTATCCCATCAAAAATATGTTATTTATTGTATATGTAAACTATATCTTCTTTATTCATCAGTTGATGGACAGTTAGGCTCTTTCCATAATTTGTCTATTGTTGAAAGTGCTGCTATAAACATTGGGGTACATGTGCCCCTATGCATCAGCACTCCTGTATCCCTTGGGCAAATTCCTAGTAGTGCTCTTGCTGGGTCATAGGGTAGTTCACTTTTTAATTTTTTGAGGAACCTCCACACTCTTTTCCAGAGTGGCTGCACCAGTTTGCATTCCCACCAACAGTGCAAGAGGGTTCCCGTTTTTCCACAGCCTCGCCAGCATCTGTAGTCTCCTGATTTGTTCATTTTAGCCGCTCTGACTGGCATGAGGTGGTATCTGAGTGTGGTTTTGATTTGTATTTCCCTGATGAGGAGTGACATTGAGCATCTTTTCATGTGCCTGTTGGCCATCTGGATGTCTTCTTTGGAAAAGTGTCTATTGATGTCTTCTGCCCATTTCTTCACTGGATTATTTGTTTTTTGGGTGTTGAGTTTGGTAAGTTCTTTATAGATTTTGGATACTAGCCCTTTATCCGATATGTCATTTGCAAATATCTTTTCCCATTCCACTGGTTGCCTTTTAGTTTTGTTGATTGTTTGCAGTGCAAAAAGCTTTTTATCTTGATAAGGTCCCTGCAGGTCATTTTTGCTTTTAATTCCCTTGCCATTGGAGAGGTGTTGAGTAAGAAATTGCTGCGACTGAGGTCAAAGAAGTTTCTGCCTGCTTTCTCCTCTAGGGTTTTGATGGTTTTGGAATACTACCTGGCAATGAGAAAAAATGAAATCATGCCTTTTGTAGCAATGTGGATGGAATGGAGGGTATTATGCTAAGTGAAATAAGTCAGTCAGAGAAGGAGAGATATCATATGTTTTCACTCATATGTGGAACTTGAGAAACTTAACAGAAGACCATGAGGGAAGGGAAGGGGGAGAAATAGTTACAAACAGAGAGGGAGGGAGGCAAACCACAAGAGACTCTTAAATACAGAGAACAAACTGAGGGTGGATGGGGGTTGGGGGAGAGGGGAAAATGGGTGATGGGCATTGAGGAAGGCACTTGCTGGGATCAGAACTAGGTGTTGTATGTAAGCCAATTTGACAATAAATTATATTTAAAAAAATAAAACAAAATAAAATAAAATTCCCAAAAAATTATTTAAAATGCTGAGAGACATACTAGAGGAAATTATTTCATTTAAAATCTTTGTAAGTGAATTGTGTGTGTGTGTGTGTGTGTGTGTGTGTATAAAATCTCATTTTTCTAAGACCCCCCCCCCCAAAAAAAAAAATTCCAAACTTGGTTTTGTAAGATTTTTACTTTGAAGAATGGTTCAACTTGCATAGAAGTTGCAAGAGTGGTACAATGATCTGAGGTATTCCCAATTGCTTTGTGTTTTTTTTTTATTAATTTTTTTTTCAACGTTTTTTATTTATTTTTGGGACAGAGAGAGACAGAGCATGAACGGGGGAGGGGCAGAGAGAGAGGGAGACACAGAATCGGAAACAGGCTCCAGGCTCGAGCCATCAGCCCAGAGCCCGACGCGGGGCTCGAACTCACGGACCGCGAGATCGTGACCTGGCTGAAGTCGGACGCTTAACCAACTGCGCCACCCAGGCGCCCCGCTTTGTGTTTTTATTTTGTATAATCTAGGCTTTGGTGACTGCTTATAACAAGTTAACTCCCTGCAATATTAAAATAATTATTAGGGACCAGTTATATGATTACAACAGCCCTATCACCTGCATTTTTGTATCCCTAATAGTGGAAATTGATATGTAAATAGTAGATACTCATTATATGTTGTTACATTAACTTAGTTCTCTATGCCAGGCATTTTCCAATAGAATGTGATTGACCCAAAAAGGTGGAAAATATGCTCCCTCCATGGAAAGAGTTTATTTCCAATGGGGCTGTTTAATCAGAATGAAATGTTGTGCCATGGATAATTGCCTTGACCAAAGAGATGGGTTCTTTTACCATGGAGAGCAAGCTGGTTCTCAGACGAGCAACATCAGCATCACCTGGCAACTGGTTAAAAATGCAGACTTTCAGGGCACCTGGTTGCTCAGCCCATTAAGCATCTGAGTCTTGATCTCAGGTCAGGTCTTGATCTCAGGGTTGTGGGTTCAAGCCTCTCACTGGGCTCTGCACTGGGTGTGAAGCCTACTTAGAAGAAAAAAAAAAAAAAGACAGACTCTCAGACCCTACCTGAAGCCTAAAATTCATGAGTCTGCCTTTAGCAAGATGCTCAGGTGATTTGTATGCACTTTCATATTTGAGGAATGTTTGTTCAGGTAGGTTTGGTTTCTTCTTATATACCCTTTGGGTATAAAGGATTTTTTTTTCATATATTGGGAGACTTATTTTTTAGTGTAGTGGTTCTCAAAATATGGTTCCCAGAGCATCAGCATCAGCATTACCTGGGGCTTGTTAGAAATGCAAATTCTTGGGTCCCATCCCAAACCCTCTGAATTGGAAACCCTGGAGTGTCATGCTATCATTTAACAAGTTCTTCAGGTAATTCTGATGATCGGAGTTTGAGAATCACTGTTTGATACTAACTAGACCTGAATTAGTTGTTTGAATTGAAAGCTCAGAGGCTTTGAAACCATTTACAAATTAGTGTCCCTAAAGATGTTTTTCAAAAAAATGTCTAGATGATGCAAATGTTTTGAATTATGTCAACTCTCAGGATTTAGGAATAGCATAATATTGGTGTTCCAAAGACAAAATTGTAATGATCTTTCCCACTTGTTTTTCTCCGAATAAGTGAAAAAAGACTATATTCACAACAGCAAGCCATGTGTTTATGCCAGGCAACATTTATCTTTTTAAAAACTAAGGCATGACTTCACAAAGTCGAGAATACCTGAAAAAGTGTGGGCTCAAGTTGAAGAAATACATTTCACATGACTTTTCCTTTATTTTGCAAATGCAGAAAAATCCATCTATATGTCCTTTGTGGGTCCAGAATTTTCTGCTCTGTTCTCTGTGTTCCAGTGTCCCCTATCTGAGAGAGCAGCTGGTTTGTAATATATGATTCACTGGCTTTAAGTGTCATAGCTGGGGGCTCTACTAAGGCCTTTGATGCTTCTCCCTGGTGTGACGTACAACTACTAGGAAACGAGACTGGATCCATAAACCCCCGCAGGAAATTAGTCTCATTACCGCAACCAAATTCATGTTCCCATCCAGAAGACGGCTTCAGCTGCAATTGCACATGGCAGTTAATTTACTAAGCAGAGTGTGTTTTGCTTGGTATTGGCTTTTATTCTGACTTCCAGGACAAGATGATCGCCTGTGTCCTTAATTGTGTGTGCAATTTGACAGTTAAAATGGGCTTTGAGTAATCTCTGGGCAGTGCCATCAGCAAAGAGGAAATTCTTCTCTGAGTTGCACTTTGAATCCATGTGACAGAGATCAGTTTCTCCTCGTCGTCGTCCTCCTCCTCGGACTGTGACTTCAGTATGAGTCAGCAAGGTGATTTGTATTCGTCAACTCTAAACTCTGTTAATAATTGTGCACTGTATGAAAGTGAGGCATGTGAGTCCCTCTGTGCTTGCCACAGGTCAGAATCTACCTAGACAATTAGGGCTTATCTACAAGCCTAAGTGTAACAGATGGTCCTCTCTACGGGGCCAAGATGGTGGAAGACGTGTGAGCTAGACTACAGCTACTTTTTTATTTGCCCAGCACCTTCTCCTTCCTGCTAATGACCATTTCAAACAATTCTGCTTGAACTTTCAAATGTGTGTCTCTGTCATCCCAACAGATACCTACACAAAGCTGACCAATCAGATCTCTAATTGTCTGGGCTAGGTGATTTGTCTAGAGACACATTTATGACACACATAAGGCAGTTGAGAGTTCTTTGGGGGATGTAATTTGAATGTTGCAGAGTTGGCTATTTTCACTCCACAGAAATAATTAGTTCCAAAGCCTAGGTGAGCCTGGCACTGTAGGATCCAACTTTCTTCCACATGGATGCAATGAGTTGGATAAGGAGCCCCACAGAGACAAGATATGGAGAGAGAATAAAAAGAGAGAAGGAGTGTTTGGATTCTTGGATCCAGTTGTACCTAAAGTTTATCCCTAGGAATTCCTGGTTACATGTGCCAGTACCTTCTCTATTTGCTTAAACAAGTACAAGTTTATATTACATTCAAAGAGGCTTAACTCAGGAAGCCCAGAAATCCCCTGTATGAGGAATTGTTTAGAGACCGAGTTAACCTTCACTGAGAGTAATGAGGCTTGATGGTGGCAGGGGTGGACCAGGAAAACTCACTTCAAATGTATCCAGGTTTAGAATGTGGAAGAAGGGGTTCATTTGTTCTTAACCCTTCTGGGAAGCAGGACCGAGCGAGATCATGGCTGAGCAAGGGCAGAAGCAAGGGCGGGACAGACATACAGATCTCAGCTTCATGAAGCTCAGGTGTCCACTCCAATTCTGCCACTGTCCAACTTTGCTCAAGTTGGATAACTTTTCAGAGACTACATTTCTTCTTTTATGAAACAGTCATGATATTCTCTGCCTACCTTATCTTTCTGTGTCAAGCAAAAGTGATATAATAAATATTTATTGAGTACCTAATATATGTCAAGCACTGTAAAAGGGATTATGGGCCCAGGGAGGAACAAGGAAGACAAAATCCATGCCCTTGTGGGGCTTTGAATCTGTAGGTGTTGGCAGTGAGATGGATTATTAATGAATGCCACAGTCATGCCTGTGAATGTAGAGCTGTCACCATGATGAGGGTAAAGGAGAAGTATGGAGGTTATGACAGCCTGTTGGGGGCGGGGACAACTGCCCAGTCAGGGGCCATGGAGAAATAAGTCACACCTGAGCTGAGACCTGAAGGGTCAGGAGGAGTTTAAGGGCCAGGGAAATGTTCTGGAAAAGGGAATAGCATGTGCCAAGTTGCTGTGACATGAAGAGATACAAGGAATCCAGAATGGTTGAGCTGGAGTTCCTGGGGAGAGCCTGGTATAGATGGGGTTGGAGAGGTAGGTGGGCAACAGATCATGAAAATCTTTGGAGGCCGAATCAGGGGGTTTGTGTCCAGTTAAAAAGAAATGGAAAGCCAAAGGAAGCATTAAGTAGAGGTGGGAATGTTTGTATTATTCTGGTGACTGGTAGAGAACAGGTTGAAGTGGGGGGATGGGGCAAAGGAGATGGGGGAGTATGCGTTATTCGAGAAATATTTATAAGATTACATTGAAAAGCATAGACATTCCACACATGCATCAACAGCACCATGGTGATGATGACGATGGCTGCTTTTCACCTGAGAACTTTATGTTGATAACTCATTTACCCCTCAAAACAATGCTCTGAGATAGGAGCTATGTTATAGATCAGGAAACTCAGCCTAAGTTTGTAAAGTGCTTAAAGTCATATACAAAATAGAAAAACTGGGACTAGACACCAGGATGATGCAATTGCTGTAAATAAGAGCCTCTATTCTTGAACCTCCTTAAAATTAATATTTTAATTATTTGCATAGTCCACTCAACCAGATCATTTTTTCTTCCCTTCTCTCTCTCCATCTCTTCCTTCCCTCCTTCTCTCTCTTTCTCCCTCCCTCCATTCCTTCTTTCATTTTTGCCATCACCTAACAGACAGCGAGACCCGTCAAAGGTGCTCAATGGTATATTTTGCAATGACTGATTGAAAGAATGAGTGTGTGCTGAAGTAAGGACTCCCTGTCCCTAGAAATACGGAACTGAAGGCTAGCAGGCTTCTCTTCAGGCGTTCTGAGGAGAGTGCCCTGGTTTGGCTCAAAGATCAGATTAAGAATCCTCAACAACCTTTTACTACTAACAGTTCTTGGGGGTACTCCACCAAAAGGAGACTCTCTTTCTGATTACCTGTGTGTGATTACTGGATGGCAGAAGTTAAGCTGAGTGAGTGGAGTCTACCTCCAAAGGCAGCACTGCTCTAGGGGGCAGCGGTAAACAGAAATCAGGAGGCAGATGGTTATAGAGCAGGGGTGTGTGTCTGTGGCCAGAAATAAGAATATCTTTATTGCTGAATAAGGAAACAAGCCAGGTGCTGATCTAAATGAGCAGAAGTTTCCTGAATAGTCAGGAAGGATGTCTGGTCTTTAATTTGTTTTTTGAAAAGCCAACCTCAGAGAGTTGGACTTGAGTATTTGTCTCACCCAGCCTCCATCTTGATCATGTGGTTCACTGCCCACTCTCTCTTTCTTGGGGAGCCTGTGGTTATTCCACTTGTGAAGCTATGGAAGAGATTCTTCTCCTCTTGCTCGCCCCTTCATGTCTGAGTGTTACCAGACTAATGATCTGACATAGGACTAAAGAAGGCTCCAGAGACTTGCTGGAAAGCGGAGTTCAGTTATGCTTACAGTTGTCTTAAGAATGTCTTCAGATGGAAAAGGAAGGCCTTAAACAGCAGTACTTCTGAGTTTTTTACAACAAAAGGAGAAACATGTCTCAAAGAATGCTTCCAGCAGATCAGGATTGAACAGAACAGTAAGAAGAAATTCTCTAAGTCTACTTGAAGCTTGTTAACATTGAAAGAGACTGACTTAAGCTTCCTCCTTTTCCCCACAGCACAGGCAAAGACTTTGATTTTCACTTTTCTGTTATGGTTGAGTGCATTCTTTTGGCAAATACTAATTGAGTACTTTTAATCCTAGAATTGGTCACTTAAACAAGTATCTTCAAATATTCCAAATTTAGATGTGTAAGTCTCAAACCATAACAGTGATGGAATGAGAGATAGCCCATGGTGATTTGCAAAGGTAATGGGGCTGGTACTCAGCCAACTCAACTGGACTTTCTCCTCTTCCCCTCTTCCTGAGCATCTTTCTTGTTTGTTGCTTAATCATATCTGACCTTCAACATGTGCTGTTACATACAAAGCCAGGTGTGTACCAACTGGTGTCACCACGACAGATAAAAGAAGTTCACTGTGAGGGATGGCTTTATGGGTATATGGCATGTGCAGTTGCATAGGTCCGCATGCTCAGAAGGGGGCCCCATGTTTGGGGTTAATGCTTTGTGGTCACCATCTCAAAATTCTTAATAGATTTTTTTCTTTGTCTTTTTGTTTTGTAAATGAAATCCATTAGGACAGTGGAGAATGATCTGGGGCTTGGGGCCTCGTTTTACCAGCAGCCCCACTTCCCACTGCCTCCTCATCACCCTGAGAGGCGTTTTTGGGTACCTGCTCCCTGAGGTGTCTAAGTCCTGATTTGTAGCCCCGGTACCACTTCAGCACCTCACTCCCACCATTGAGCTCTGGGGCAGGGAGGTTCACTGAGGCCTATGCGCCCTAGGGCAGAGCTCCAGGCACCCTGGCGGTTAATACTCACCCCATGAATATCCTGTGCCTGAGGGAGCACAACAGGTTCAGAGAGAGATGGTAGGAAAAAAAGGAGAAAGTTTTGCTTGTGTTTTGAAAGAGAGACCCCACATTTTCATTTTGTGCCTAGCCTTGCAAATTATATGGCTGTCCCCGGTTATAATAACCCTTTATGTTTATCAGCACAAGAATCCTTGAATAGATGAGAAATGTGGATCCTCCATGAGTATGAGAAATCATTCTCTAGTCTAAATGCATAGAAACTGGCCCCTGGGCCAGCATGGCTCTCAGCTGGCATGCTTATTGATTGTATCTGTCTTCCAGAAAGATACTGGCTAAAGCACTATCGAATAATGACCACATCTAACCATCTGAATATTCCTCTAAAAATTCTGCTGCCAAATTTGGCAAAAACACGATGATGGCTGGCTGAAATTAACAGAATGTCCCCCAAAGCAGCAGGATGGGAAACAATGTGTTATTTACAGTATAAACTAACAAGGCAGGCCCATGACAATTGATACATGCCCCTCCTCTCCACCAGATCTCTTCTCATTATGTAAATAGGATGGCCTGAGGTGAGAGAACAATGAATAGAATAATAAGTAGAAATGTAATGGAGCTAATAGTGTATTTCTCAGGACTGTCAACTTCTGTTCAAAGATCCTGGCGATGAAGGATAGAAAGCCAAGTGTAGAAAAGAAATCTTTCTCTGTTCCTGCTTTGGTGTGCTGCCTCTTCCCTTACCCCCCACACCCCTTGTGTCTAGAACAATTTCCTCTGCAATCCTTCACTTTCTAAATGACTTAGCCCAGAGTCTTGTATGGTACATGCACATTTCTTGATTGGTTAATGCAAGACTAAACTGATGTGAGCCCTAACTCTAAAAGATATGATGTGAAAATGTCATTTGAAAATGTCCAATTCTCAGTCATTGGTTATTCATTTCAAAGTAGCAAATGTTGGGGTGCCTGGGTGGCTCAGTCAGTTAAGCGCCCAACTCTTGATTTCGGTTCAGGTCATGATACTTCTGTTCGTGGGTTCAAGCCCAGAGTCAGGCTCTGTAATGACAGTGCAGAGCCTGCTTGGGATTCTCTCTCCCTCTCTCTCTGTCCCTCCCCGACTCCTGTGTGCACTCTCTCAAAATAAATAAACTTTAAAAAAGTAGCAAATGTTTACTCAAATTTAAGGAAAACAGGATTCCTGGGAGGACATAGGCAGGAAGTTCAGCTGGGCCTTCCAAAGGACCTGGGAGGCCGAATAGTGGGTCCCAGGGAGATGGGCATCTCTCTCCAGAGATGTCTAAGTCCCAATTTGTAGCATTTGCTCTTTTCCACGCTAAATACTTCCACCATGGCTGATTTCAAATGACCAACATGGCATCACTGAAGGTGGAGTTGAGAAGAGATGAGTAATTCACCCCATTAGATAGAATTTCTTCCACATAGATACAACAGGCGTAAGTCACCTTAAGAGCCTACATCATGGTAAAGTATAGTAAAATAATTAATAAATGACACATTTTGATTCTTTGTCGTCTTTGCTTTTAAGATAATTTATTAAACTAGGATCATATAATTTAGTTTTGTTAACATCTATGTTTATTTGTAACAACTGGTCCACAAAATTCCTGATTATTGACCAGTGAACTCTTGGGAATGGTGCATTCTGTCTTCCAAACATCATTGTTTCTTCCTTATGGGGTCAGGGGAGCAGCGTTTGTGAGAAGAAGGCAAAATCAGAAGAGGCTATGGGCGTTGAAGGAAAAGACTGGCAGAAGAAACAAATACCTGGAAGTTCCAGTTCAGCCTCCCCACAGATACTTTATTTTGACATAATTCAACATCAATACCTCCCTATCAAAAAAAAATTCAGGTCTGTTCTAGTCCTTGTTTTCCTTTTTCTTCTTTAAACATCTCTTATCTGGCATTTGGTCCTATCTTTGGACATCATTTAACCTCTCTCTGATGACAACACCCAAATTTAAGAATTTGGTACTATTTCCATGCTGAGGTAGAGACCTGTATATTGAATTAGTTCTTATATATCACTGCATGGACCCTTCACTCTCAAGGCATCCAAATTCAAGGCATCCAAAACAATCCTTCTCTCCCTCCAAAAACAGTCTTTGTAATCAAATGACCTTTCCTCCAAAGGTAGGAATAGACTTTGAGTCTAATGCCAGTTTTGTCATCTTGGGCAAGATTGATTCTCTCTGATCTCAGTTTTGCCATCTGATAAATGGGCTTGACTTTGATTACTGGTCTTTAAGACATATTATACTGCTTCTGTGAGTCCACCTCAGAAGCTATCCAAGCATCAAGAGAAGAGGGGCTCTGGTGGAGTCCCGGGCACCTCATTCTCCTTTCAACCAGGAACACTCCTCTTTCATGCTGTTCGTATGTTGAAGTTTGATGAACTGTTTCTTTTATGAAACTGTTATTCAGGAAATGTTGTGAATCATTGAATTAGATGACCTCTTAAGTCCTCTACAGGTCTAAGTATTCCATGATTTTTCAGTTCACGCTTAAGCTTCTGGTGGCTTCAAGCTAATGGGATGGCAGCTCAAGATTGTAGGTCTGTCTGTTGCTGTCTATAGTTCGTGGCATGGGGAGAGGGGTGTGAGCCTCCTCAACACTGATCATCAGCTATAGTAACTTTAATGCCTCCTTTTGATTCTCATTTAGCATTCTGCAAAACCCTTTTATGTCCATTTCTGCCCCGGGGTTCTAAAACCTAAATTGTAACATTCCATGCTCCTTCTTGCTTATCGTTCTCAAATACAAATGGATGCTTGATTGATAATCCTTGCTGAATGATGAACAAATGATTGTTGAATGAATGATTGGATGAAGATTGCCAGGGAAAATTACCTCTTTTGAATTAATCTAAGTTGCCACATTAAAGAAGCCTGTTGTTGAATTGGCTTTTCTAACCAGCTTCCTACTTTCTGGAAAAGAGGTAAATTTCTTGTGGAATTGTTTCAGGTTCCTGAGAATTGCCATGGAACATACATTTTGCTTTCACCAGTTCTGAGCATTATCAGACAGAGACAAGGCTTTTGCACAAAGGGAGGCAGTAAGCTATTCCCTATTCAGGGTTGCTGGATCAATATTGTTATTTTCTTTCTTTATTAATTTATTTAGATTTCTAAGCATCTCTACCTTTTCTTGTGTGGGTGATATGGCAAAATGAAAAACAGCTTCCACAGACCTTTGCTATCTAGACTCTCAATAATGATCTCTAAAAGCCAACTCATTTTATTTGCATCCTTTTATTAATAATACAAAAAAAAAAAAAAAAACAACCCAAACCTCCACTACTGCTCGTCACAGTCAGTGGGCACTTCATGAGCCAAAAGTGCATAGGAGGTATTTTTGTTTCATTATTGGGTTTCTGTAACTGAAATTATGTTGTGAGAGCAATCATGTATTTTAAGGAGAAACTCAAACTGATGTGGTAGTTTCAAAGTCGTCATTACTATAATCGTGGAAAACAAATTCGTTCGAAGTGGTGTGTGTGTGTGTGTGTGTACATATAAATACACAAGCGTGCACCTACGTTGGCATGGACAGACCTGATACCATATATGCAGGGATTCTCTTTGTTTCAAATCCAGTTGGTCCTGTTGGGACCACACAAACCATTAGCCACTGGCTGCAACTCTCCTGTACCTTCCCCATTTCTCTGATGCTTGAGGCTTACCTACAAGGCCTCCAGGGGATGTGGCCTTTACATTCAGCCCCAAATGATGGCTCATGGGGACAGAGCATTTACAAGCCTTCCTTCAGACCCTCTAGTTAGATGGCAGTGATTGCATTAAGAGAAAACCAGGGAATAACAAAGAAAACCGCTTAAGCAAGTTATGTTTGGGAAGATTAGAGAAGGGAGTGCACAGAAGGATTAATTTGAAGTCTCCAAGGAAGCAATCTTGTTCAAATAATAGTTTTTCTTGTAACCATATTTTCTCAGGTTGGTTATTTCTGATGGGGTCTCCAATTTTCTGAAATCTTTTAAAACTTAGATACTAGCTTCTTTCCTTTAATTGCCTTAGTCCTATTTTTTTCATCCTGGTGCAACATCCATTTGTTTATTCAGTACATTGTTCATTCACTCACTCATTCAACTGACATTTACTGGTAATTACTATGAATACAATCTCTGACTTCAAGATGTGGGGGCAAAAGCAAACCAAACCCAAGCCACACTCACTGGGACTCCATTGTGGCAGGGTTGACTGTTAGGGGGTATGGGCATTATATGGCCCTAGTGGGTGTTTAGGCATTGGTTCTGATTCAATGCCTTGTTAAATGTACTGCATGCCAAAATCATGGTGAGTCATGGTTAGTGGCATGAGTACAATGAAGAAAACACGGAATTGCAGCTGAAACTCAGAGATGGGCTAGGAAGACTTTACAAGAGTGTTTTTGGTGGGGAAAGCCAGTTGACTTGAGCCAAGGCAGTCAAGCAAGTGACATTTTCAAATTTAACTATGTCCATGAACTTAGTTTAAAATGTTCAATACTTAGAGGCAGCTGGGTGGCTCAGTCGGTTGAGTGTCTGACTCTTGATTTTGGCTCAGGTCATGAACTCAGGGTTGTGGGATTGAGCCCTGCATTGGGCTCCATGCTGAGTGTGAAGCCTGCTTGAGATTCTTTCTCTCTCTCTCTCTCAATCTCCGCCCTTCTTCCCTGCTTGCATGTGCTCCCTCTGTATAAAATAATAAAATGTTCAATATTTAAGTTCTGTCAAGGAAAGGTTTTCTATGAGGCAGCTTGTGAAGGTTGCATACTTTAATTTGTTGCTAGGGTAGCTTGTCCAGGCACTTATTGGTTAGGTGTAAAAGTACTGCTTCTACAATTAGTTACAGCCCTGACTACTCCCCCCACCCCCCCAAAAAAAATGGGAGAAAGAGGAGAAGACTATATGCTTCCATGAAGGGCAAGTGAAAACTTATACCTTTCTGATAGGGAGACAAGTAATGATTCATGTATTTGGACCATCTAGTAATAATAGCCATCATTTGTTGATGCCTTACCACAAACCAGGTGCCATGTTTGGTCCTTCCCATGTACTGTCTCCTTTAACCTGCCTGGTAACCAACATGATTGGGCACTGTAGATAGGTGAGCAATTCCTTGCCCCAAAAGATCCTGCTCTTGTGAGCTCCTGTTAGAACAGAAAATTATCTCATGTCCAGAATGACAGCCAAAACAACTCTCAGCAATGTGCGACCATCCCCTTGCCATTGTTAACATGCTTTCCACACAATCGAATTTGGTTCTGATAAGCTTTATGAGGCCAGAGATTTTAGACTTCTCTAACTACTGTAGCCCCACCTATAGCACTTCTTGACACATATCTGCATTGAAGGACTGACCTTTTATTTTTCCTTCTTTCCCTGACAAATTCCTACTCATCCATCAGGAGCCCTTGAATGTTAGCACTCCCTCACCTTGCCAGCTCTCTGGGACTCAGCCATTCTTGTCCTTGGTTCCCACACAGTTCTTAGTTCATACTGAGGTCAGAATATGCTCATGTTCTACGGTAGTGTCTCCACTTTCCTGTGTTTCATCCTACCGACTCAGACTCGTCTGAGACAGGGACCACTTCTTACTTCTCTCAGTACCCTTGTCGTACTCTTGTAGTACAAGGTCGGCTTGTAGCAGGCACTTTACAGACCCTTGAATAAATAACCACAACCACCTTCATTTGTGTCTGAACAGTTTTCTCGATATTTGAAGTACTCACCAAAACCCCCAAACCCCAAGACCTTTGCCATTTTCTCAGAGGTTTTCAAAGAATGTTTACCTGAGGATTGGGCAGATTTCACATGCCTGGAAGGAAGGCTTGGAGCAAAAGCAAGGCTGTAGCTCTGAAAGAATTATGTCAACATTTAATTGCAAGAGATACTTGCATTGCCCGGAGGGCTTCCAGAATAACTTAGCTTTTGGTTTAAAGCTCAATTTCTAGGTAATTGATCAGGTAGAAGCAGTCTGACTATTGTAGCTTGGAAATGAAAGCTTTGGTAATGCCAGAGCATCATAAAATGTTACTATCAAACCCTCTTGGGACTGGAAGTCTCTGTGGCAGGTGTGTGAATGCCTAGGTAGTGGCTTTGCCTTTTGGGCTGTTTGGAGATGATACACTTCTTTGTTGATGACCCTCCAGCCTGGCAAAGGCAAGAAAGACTGGACCCATTAACAAAGCAATGGTCTGGTGGGTGCAGAGACCCGAGCACTGAGTGCCTAGACCCCAAGGGACATTTTCCTTGTACCAAATGAGAAAAGAACTGGATGAAACTAGGGGGTGGTAAATATTCTCCTGGCACGTTAACCTGGGTCTGCGAACTGCAAGATAAAAGGGACATCCTCAGATTATCTTAAAGTAACAGGAATTCAAGAAATAAGGGCCGCGAGGATCTCAGGGAACTTGGGAAGAGCTGGACATCCAGGCCTCCCAGAGATGGGAAGCTGGTTGACAAAGTGGAGGGAGAGTTATATTCCCAGCTAGAGCTGTATCTTGGCTCAGAAGACTGTTGATAACATTCTCTTTGCTTTGCTTCTGTGTCTAGTACATGCCTCCTTTCAGCGGAGCAACCTTTTCACATTTGCCTAAAGTTCCTGGGGAGAGTCTGATTGGGCAGAGCTTTTGTAGCATCGGGCAGCCTATAGAAGGGCTGTTCTTAGGTTACATGGGCACTATGAGCCAATCAGCAGTGTCCAGAGGTGAGTCATGTGGTACAGAACATGGCTGCCGTGAGCCAGTCAGCATTGTCCAGAGGAGGGATCATGTGGTACAGAACATAGCCACCTCTGCTTAAGGAACCACCTAGGTCTCCTTCAGCACGAAGGAATGTAGACTTGTGCACTTCCTTATAAATGGCCTATGAGCATGTCAGGCATTGGGATAGTTGTGTTTGTCAGTAGATAGAGTCATGATCAACCCAGTAAGCCTTAACTGATCATTGAAATGTAGGCATAGTAGCCTGGGATGTGATAATAACCTGAACTGGCACACCTCACTTCTTCTCAATTCGAATTACTCACGAGTAAATCTGTGAAACTCTTGCTAGCCTTTCCTTAAATGTGTGCAACAGCCCTTTGTTTCTCCTCCAGCTAACCCATTGGCCCACCCAGATTCACCCACATGAATCTACACGGGGTAGACATGAGGTAGACAGTTTGCAGCACCTCAGAGGTCTCTGTCTCTCTTCTCTAAGGGCTTTCTCAGCACAGGGAGCTTGCTAAGCAGCAAGCAGGTGAGTTCTGGAAATGAGAAGTTAACTCTGGGGTCACTCTCAACAGATGGAGGTCCGTGATAAATGTTCCAGCTTCCCCAGCCTCCTAGGAGACAATTCTGTGTCATGTGCTACATGGTTTTACAAAGGGTTCCCTTTGGGTTTGGGCCCCATTTGCCCACAGCACGAACCTGATCATTGTAGACACTTTATTTGTATCTCCCTTTTCTGCCTCATTTTTCTACTTCCTCACTTGTGCTTCTGGGGATAATTTCCCAAATATATTACCTCTGCCAAAGTCCTTGTCTCAGGTTCTGCTTTTGGGGGAACCCAAACTATGACAATGAGATATACCCATTTCAAGGAAGATCATAAGCTATCTGTGTAGGGGCCATGTATTAAAGTGTTCATCGAAATAAAATCTGATCTACACTGAATGTTTTTATAATGCAAACAAGCTCATAGGCAATTGATTTGGGGAATAGCAGTAGCATAAAAATTATTTTGGTCTATATGCAGTATTCCCCGGAACACTGATTGCTTGCACCACCAAGAAGCTTCAGCTAAATGAAAGTGTACTAACAAGCTGAATGCACCAAGCCTCAGATGAATCCAGAATGGTTTATGTGCAGTCCACACAAGTTTCTCCTTTTGATTCACTTGGTCAAACACTCCCCCCTTAGAAGTGCTTATTGGGTGATTTCCTTCATCTTGCTGCCTTGTGCCTCTGTTTCCATAATTCAGTGGTCTCAGCCTTTCCTTACAACACTTCCATCAAGCTGCACTCACTTTTTCAAACGTGAAGTCCTGTATTTATTATACTTTTCTTTTAATTAAGAATTTATCAGGGGCGCCTGGGTGGCGCAGTCGGTTGAGCGTCCGACTTCAGCCAGGTCACGATCTCACGGTCCGTGAGTTCGAGCCCCGCGTCGGGCTCTGGGCTGATGGCTCAGAGCCTGGAGCCTGTTTCCGATTCTGTGTCTCCCTCTTTCTCTGTCCCTCCCCCGTTCATGCTCTGTCTCTCTCTGTCCCAAAAATAAAATAAAAAAATTTATAAAAAAAAAAAAAAAAAAAAAGAATTTATCATGAAAAAAGAATCTATCATGTCTTTTCAAACACGCCAATTAAAAAAATCAATTACCATGTTTATCATTTGCATTGATTATGTAGTTACAAATTTGCAAAGAGTGATCTGCTCTAACCCTTTCTTTGAAAAAAACGTTTTATTACACAATTCTCCCAGGCTTGGGGTTTTTCTGGAACGAAAATCTTGTCCTGGGTACCTTTTTCAGGGCTGTTCCAAGCATAGGAGCATTTGTGATGGATGTAAGTACACAGCTCATCATTGGTACTTACTAAGCAGGTGAAGGGAAGGTGGACTGTACAACCGGAGCAGTAACATAGATTTGGAGATAATAGGATTGGCAATGGGCGGTTAGTGTTGTCCTCTGCCTGGCCAGTTCTCAAGAGGGGGAGAGTTGAATTCTTATCTTCTACTGGGAGGTGGGGAGGGACATTGGGTTTAGACAGTGGACACATCATGGGGCCCCTGAGTGGCTCCTGTCATAATCTCATAGCAAGTGGGTTTGAGCCCTGCACAGGGCTTACTGCTGTCAGTGCGGAACCTGCTTTGGATTCTCTGTCCCCCTCTGTCTTTGCCCCTCCCCTGCTCACTCACAGTCTCTCTGTCTCAAACATTAAAAAAAAGTCACATCATGATCATTTGATATACTTACTGTCAATTAATCCAGTGCAAGATTCAGTATTGTTGGGTGCCTGGGTGGCTCAGTCGGTAAAGCGTCTGATTTCAGCTCAGGTCATGATCTCGCGGTTTGTGAGTTCGAGCCCCGCGTCGGGCTCTGTGCTGACAGCTCAGAGCCTGGAGCCTGCTTCGGATTCTGTGTCTCCCTCTCTCTCTGCCCCTCACCCACTCATGCTCTGTCTCTCTGTCTCTCTCTCTCAAAATAAATAAACATTCAAAAAATTTTTAAAAATGATTCACTATTGTTTAATGATCTTATACAATATAGACAGAAGTGGAAAAAATATTTTTATCACGGTGTCATAACCTCTTATTTTAAGTGATTCATATTTGGGATTCTATTTATAGAAATGTGTCCGGTTTTACCCTATTTATTAAGTATCTCCGCTGGATGCTGAGAACCATCCTAGCAGGGAACATACATTATTTCTGTCTGACTTGCAGACTGTAGGACAAACACTCAAATTCTCATTTCTCAGATGAGAATACTGAGGGACAGTGTTTTGGGAGGCTAGCCAATGTCTGGTGTTCAGAATCAGCAGTGTCTGAACTCAGCTTCCGTATTCCTTCCACCCAGGACCACTTCTTTTTTTCTTTTAATACGAAATTTACTGTCAAATTCGTTTCCATACAACGCCCAGTGCTCATCCCAACAGGTGCCCTCCTCAATGCCCATCACCCCAGGGGACTACTTCTTGATAAATTATCTGGGGTCAGTTGCTTTCAGCACATGGCATCACATTACGAACACACTGGGTAAGCTTACGAGAAGGTAAGAGCAAACTGGGGGTTAGCGATTATGATTTAGGCATGATGAAAAGCCATGCAGACTTCCAGAAAATATTTTATTCTTCACTCGTTTCCTATCTCAACAACTTCCATTTGTTCAAGTTAGCATTTCTCCATGCTGCATTGTCAGGAGCAGGATGTGACATATTTTCGAGGGGGGGAGGGGAAATAAGAATGGTTCAGAGCTGTGAAATTTGGAGTGATGCCTAAAATCTTTTCCCCTTGGTTTATCTGATTATATATCTGATTACGTATCAGATACACACATACACACACACACACACACACACACACATACACACTATATATACACACTACACACACACACACAGACAATATTTTTAGATTACAAAAAAAGTGCCTTGTGTTGACACTGAGTTCTCACAGGTGAGATGAGCCATCATGCATTAAAGGCACAAAAGCTAAAAGGCAGAGAAATGGCAATTTAAACACTTGACAGGATTGCCGAATTTTTTACAGAGTTTGTTGAGGGAGCTTGCAAAGTGAAATCTCAAGTCAGCGGCATGAAGGGAAGCAGCAGCACATGGGTGAACCGGTGTGTCCCCTTCTATCCCCCAGTGACCTTCACCTTGGCCTTCACCCACACTGCTTTACTTTCTCCCAGGATGCAATTTGGGGATTGGATGCAATGATTACTAAGGTTCTCTTTCTTTCTCCTCCGAAGATACTAAAATTCTCAAGATTTCTTAGTTCTGTACCATTAAAATTGATTACCTCTAAATTGTTATCTACATTTCATAAAAGAGAAATTATTCAGGCTTGTACTTTTTGGCACAAAATTTACCCATGACTTTTCTAAAATATTATCTCTTAATGCACACAGTTCTCAAGCACTGTTAGAGCTACCACAGAGTATTAATAGAATATATATGGGAGAGGATGTTATTTAATAAACCCTTAAGTCAGTAATTCTAATGACTCAAACCAACTTTAACTTTCCACTAATTAGAAGCCAAACTCTCAGCTTTGCTGCTTCTATCTGTGGCTCCCTCTTTCTTGGGCTCTCAGTGATGGCCATGCTCCTGCTTGGGTCACTGCTTCCATGCAGGCTGGACTTGGGGGAGAGATTTCCTGGAAAGCCTTGGGGGCTAAAAGTAAAGACCTGCTCTGTTGGAGGGAGAGGGAGGGGGCTGCATGCTCTGTATCTGTTTATAAATGTGTTTCTAATCAGCAGGCTCTCGCTCTTGGGGATGCCCTGGGTGGTTTGGGTGGGCACTGTCTTCATTATCCAGCCACTGTTGTGGAGTGATGAAAGTGGCTTAATGACTTTTTCAGGAAAAATAATTGTCTCCCGTGCTCTCTGGTGGTACACAAACTGCTCTAAGATAGGAAGTACAAAGCAGGACCTCCCTGGCGCTACTCTGTGAAAAAGAGCCAGCACCTTGACACTTGTAGATTTTATTTAAACACATGAATATGGGATTTCAGCTTCCCTAGACTCCTTGCTAGTCCTAGAGCACACAAGGCTCCATTTCACCACAGGGCCTTTCCACGTGCTGTTCTGACTGCTCGGAATGCACCCCCTTCATATCCTCCTGGCTTGTTCCTCCTTTTAATTAGTGTTTGCCAAAATGTCCCCTGTGTACAGAGGTCATCTTGTATCCACTGGCCTATCCCTTCTGTCTCCTGTCGTTCTCTGGCTCCTTCCCATGCTTTACTTTTCCCCAGGGCATAGCACATTCTGACATAGTAAATTTGTAAAAGTTGTTTATTTTCCAGCTCCTCCTCTAGAATGCATGCTCCATGAGTGCTGGCTCTTTACCCATTTTGGTCCCTGTTTCATCCTGAGCCCTAGGAGGATGTACTGAGCATCCAGTAACAATTTGCCGAACGAATGGAAGACTGAAAAGGTACACACAGCTATCCAAGCTACTGCACCAACAATTTAAGTCAAAAGACAATCTTTTTTTCTGAAAAATGCACAGTGTCGGTCGGCTAAGTGTCTCACTTCGGCTCAGGTCATGATCTCACAGTTTATGAGTTCAAGCACTGCACCGGGCTCCATGCTGACAGTGCAGAGGCTGCTTCAGATCCTCTGTTTCCCTCTCTTTCTGCCCCTCTCCTGCTTGCATGCTCTCTCTTTCTCCCAAAAAGCAAAAATAAACATTAAAAAAAGTGTCTGCACATGTTTGGCATTTAATACATACTTACTGAAAAAATAAAAACACTTCAATTCATGGCCATCCATTTGATATACAAACGAGCCCCTAAGTTTTAAAATGAAAGGGGTAGAGAGGTAAGACTATGATATTGAAAATCAAATAGTTGACAGCCGAGTTCAATTTCGAGATGCCCTAATTCTGAGGCCCATGACAATGGAAAAGCTGCAATCATGTGCTGCCTGTTTCCTCAACTGTAAATGAGGGATAACTATTCTAACAGTAATAATAATAATAACAATACAAATCGTACCTATTTGTCAGTCTTCGTTGAGGATTAGGTGAGATCATGACTGAAAAGCGTAAGAAGTATACCAGCCGGAGTCTGGGTAGTAGTAAAATTTCTATTATGCATATTTTAAAACAAATGCATGTCTGGAACGAGGCTCTGCCTCTGACCTGCTAGAAAAGGTTCTGATTCTGTCTGTATGGGTTCTTTTCCTCCCCCACCCTCCAAAGACAAGACTGGAAGGAAAAGTGGAAGGAGAAGGTTCAAATCAAATCTGGAAACTGGACTACAAATTTGGGGGTGCAGGGGAAGCAGATGTGAGAGCAGAGGGGACATTTTGAGACCCAGTTTGCCTCCTTTACAGGGTTAAAAACTACAAGGTACAGTTTGTATCCATTTATTTCATGGATGTATTTGACGTCATAGCATGGGACCCAGAGCATAGCAGGTGCTCAGTAAATGTGTGTTGGATAAGGAATGAAAGACGTGTATCATTTTGGAGTGAATTTTAGTTACAGATTTGTGTTCCCTTATCCCAGGAGGCTGAACTAAATTTATCATCACTTCATTAATTCTTCATTCATTTCTTCATGGATTCACGTCACCTCCACATAGTTTGTGGATGTATCAGGCCAAATGGAATGCCATTGTTTCTCTCGATTTTCAAGAGACTATTATTTGGGTCCTTTGATCTGCAGTGAATTTCTTCACAATTCTGTCAGCTAAACGCCTCGAGTTGAGGTCCCAATTACTGACACTATACACCCCTCCAGAACCATAAGGGTTTCCTTGTAAAGATACTGCCACTTTGCATCTTGTGAAAAACCCCCTCATCTTTAGCTCAATTCAGCGAGTTTCCATCGAGTGCCCAGCTCTGAAAGTATTAAATGGAAATGATTCCCTACTCCTTCAATTTTAACCATCAAAATCATAGACTGTATTGTTTCTGCCTGAAAACCCACCACATCTCCCTGCTGATTACCCCCATTGCTCCTACCCAGTGCGGGCACTGTCTCATACCAGTATCAATGGGGAATCTGTATTGTGAGTGGCATTTGTTATGAGCAAATCATGTGGCATAAAAAGAATAATTACCTTCATAAGCATGTAATTTTTTATACCATGAGAGTCTCATTGGAAAGGTATTCCAAGGGAGGCATAATTGCTAATTCTGGTGTTAAACATACCTCTGAGGAGTATTTCACAGGCTAACTCTCTCAGTGTCCTCTCTTCCTGTGGACCAGAGGAGAGAATGGAAAGGAAACAAGCTTGCACTGAGTGTCTACTCAGGGCCAGGCCCTGTGGGTTCCCAGGCATGGGTTTCTCCTTGTAATGACTTGAGAATTACATGGAATTATCCTCATCATAAAAGAGGACAGATTCTCCCAGGGATTAAATAGCGTGTAATAAAATCACCTCCTTACAGTTGTGGAAAATCAGGATATAAGACCACACTTCCTAGGGGAATACATGGTGACTCTGTATCCTACAGTGGTGTTTTGTTTTTAACCAAATTTAAGGAATGAGGTGTCTCCAAGAGCTTCCTGTTGCTCACCACCACACTTCACAGTCTGAAAGACTACCATTAAAATTGGTCTTTTTTTTTTTTTTTTTTTTTTTTTTAGTTTAGTTTACTTATTTTAGAAGAGAGAGCATGCATGCTCATGGGAGGGGCAGAGAGAGGGGGACAAAGAGAATCCCAAGCAGTCTCTGCACTGTCAGTGTGGAGCCCAATGTGGGGCTTGAACTCATGAACGGTGAGATCATAACCTGAGCCGAAATCAAGAATCAGACGCTTAACCAATGGAGTCACCCAGGCACTCCTAAAATCACTCTTGTAACACAGGGCAGGAGGCTTCTTTAGGCTTTTGCTAAACTGTTTTGTGCTATTTGGAATGTCTAGTATAACCTCTTTTTCCTATGTTTATTTATTTATTTTGAGAGAGAGCAGGCGGGGGAGGGGCAGAGAGAGAGTGAGAATCCCAAGCGGGCTCTGAGCTGGGCTCAAACCCACGAACTGTGAGATCATAACCTGAGCCAAGATCAAGAGTTGGTTGCTTAACTGACTGGCCACCCAGGTGCCCCTAGCGTAAACCTCTTTTCCAGTCAAGGAAAATTTGTAGAAATTAGGTCAAGATGCACTAAGAATAATTTGCAAAACCCATAAATCCAAAACTCCAAAAACCCAGAAGTCCAAAGCTGATAGGTCTAACACCAAGTTGAGAACATTTTGGAGAGAGTGAAACTCTCTCCTCAACTCTGGATGGAATTGGGATCCCATCTGAGATTAAGAATATATTGCCCTGCCCAGGGTAACTACAGACTGTTACAACAAAGACCAAAGATGCTCCCTGGATCCTGGAGCATATAGTCCAGGGTCCAAATCCTGGTTCTGCCAGTTGCTATCTGTGTCCCCAGTATATGCCTACCTAAGCCTGGGTTTGAACCTCAGCTCTGCAACCTTCTGCCTGATTCGCTTTGGGCAAGTCAGTCAATCTTTTGAGGCTTAGTCTCTTCCTCAAAAAAGTGGGGATATTAATACCTCTCTTTTAGGGTTGTTGAATTAAATGGGACGGTTAGCCCGGAGCTTGACACAAAGACAGCAGCTGATATGTGCCAGTAATAGTAACAGCCGTCATTGTTACTGGTCTTTACTGCATATCATTATCTAATACATTCCAATAAATCTGACTAAATCTCTGAAAAATTGCTTTCTTCCCAGCATTCCTCAATGCAAAATGCAGGGGTTTTTTTGACAATAAAATGTAATATTTACCTTAACTTCAAGGCTCATCTGTGCCCCACACGCAATTTTTTTCTTAAAAAAGCAACATTTTATCATCAAAATCTTCAAAGCAAAGACAAGTTGAATTTTGCAGTGGGCACATGTGCACTCACCACCTAGATTCTACCATTGACATTTTTACCACTTGCTTTTCTGCCTGTCACTCCCTCTATCCATCCATTAATCCAGTCTCTATTTTCCATTTGATGCATTTGAAAGTAAAGTGCGGTATAATTTCTCCCTAAACATTCCATTATGCATATTATTAACTAAAGTTCAACATTTATGTATAGTTTTTTTCTCTCTTGATGTACGTGCAGTGAGATGCATAAATCTGAAATGTGTGTTCTCCAAGTTTTAACAAACGCACACCTGTATATAATCCAAACCTTGTCAAGATATAGAAAATTCCCATTATCTTAGAAAGGTCGCTCGAGTCTCTCCCAGCCAAATTTGACCTGCTACCACTCCAAAAGCAAACACTGCTCTGTTTTCTACCATGAAATTAGTTTTGTCTGTTCTAGAACTTGGTATGAGTAGAATCACAAACCATGGACTCTTCTGTAAGCTTTCTTCACTTAACATGTTTTTAAGATTCACACATGTCGAAATGTTTGTATTCCTGCAGGCTAGAATCTTTGCACTCTTACCTTGCCTTGATGTGAAACTAAAATTCCTTGTGCCAAGCACACTTGAATCCCCTCATGCTTGGCCTTTGACTTTCCCAGATCAGTGCCTTTGCTCGCACTCTCCCTGCCCACCAGGCCCTGGATTCTACCTGTTCATTTATTGCCTTTCCTTCAGGGCTCAGCTCCAATCCAGCCCTTGCCTGCAATCCTGGCGAGTTTCTGCCTGAGCTCTTTCTTTCTCCTTTGGTCATTGAATTGTTGGCACGTTAATTGCTGCTGTTGCTGTCGGTAATCATGGACTGGGGGAAAATAAGGAATGGGGAGGCTGTCACACAGGGGTCATGTTCTAGCATGGGTTCCCAGGGTGGGGCACTCTTCACTTACAAGAGCCAAAAGAAGTTAAACCAGAGTGATGATTGCAAGACTCTAAAGAGAAAAGGAGTGAGGAGAGAAGGAGAGGAAGTCAAGGAGATCAGCTCTGTCAGAGTAGTGAGTGTGAGATGGGTTGAGGCTTCTGGTTCATGAAGGAGACAAGGGAAGCTATCAGGATTGTAATTGCTTTCTCAGGGAAGTTGGCTAAATATTACTGAGGAACTAGGTTGATTTTCCTTGTGAGTGGTGGGAATGCTCGTCTTTGCTACACAATCATGCAACATAGGTCTTATTTTCTCAAGTAAACTGCAAGGTAGTCTCTTATTATTGACCAAGACAGTTTTATAAGATGTTTATTTTGTTGACTACGGTGACCTGCATGTGGGAGACCTCGATAGATACCTACTGATTGCAAATGATGCCCCTTACCTGGTCAGTCATTCTTGCAATTAGTGTTATTGATATTTGGGGGGTTCTACTTAGTGTGTATTTGACTGAATTGATCATTTCGGCCACGGTAGGCTTGCAGCAGTTATATCTGTCATCTGTGTGAAGGAAATGGGAGTTGAGCAATGGAGACTATTTCCATTTTATTGCCATTTTATTATCATAGCAAGATAGCATCCAGCCATTAATGTTCATTGTACTTTTTTTGTCGTCAGAAATATGGTAGAGTACCAATCTCTGTTCTTGTTGCTCTAAAATTAAAATAGAAAACATTGTCCCCAAAGGTGTGTCCGTCACACTTCCAGCCTGGTGCTTAGGGCTGTTTGCAGCCCATTGGTATCTCCACTAGAGGAGGGAAGTTGTCCAGCAGCCCCTGGACCTCAGTCTCTTACCTCTTCTTGTTTCTTAGCCCCTAATCCAGCAGGCTGTGCTCAATTAAGACGGACTCTGATTCACTCTAACAAAGAAGAACAGAAGTAATTTGGTTCCAGCAGATTCCCTTTTACACCTTTAATATTTTGTATTTTGCCAACATTTCAAGGTAGTTTGAAGGTCCCCGCTTTCTCATGAGGGCTGGGCACGAATGTTCAAGAGCGATCATTGTAATGACATCTCTCTGATTAAAAAGACAGCTAGTGAAATCGAGATGGAACATCAAATTCAGAAACATCATTAGCAGGGATTCTATTTTGGTTGGGTGTAATCTTCTGTGGGGTCACCATGTTGCCTTTGACGAGTCTGACCATTTTATATCATTTAGATTGAAACAGACCCATCATGTCACAGGCAAATGGCTTTATCATATTTAATTAACCCAACACCATGTAATAATCTCCCTGGTAATTATCCCTCACCAGTGCTTGAAAGCATGCTGCAACAAATAAATCATCAAAGTTGCAGGTATACTTAAACTGTTATTTGGTGCCATGGCAGAAGAATATTGACAAGTTACTGTGCAATACTAATTATACTAAGAAAATGTAAATGGCTTCATCAAAAAAAGAAAGAGCCAGATGGCAGGTTTTATATACTGTATCCTCATGTGTTAGGAAGTGGGGTATTAAAAAGGCATCATGCCCTCTGCATCAGGGAGGAAGGAAGAATAAAGGAAGGTACCTGTGTCTTTATGGACGCCAGGCTGAACCCTCCAATTGAGGAAGCTGTCTGCAAAATGGTAACATTCAAAAGGACACTAGTGGCCATTGGCATTTATATCTCACGATGCCACACAGGATATAGATGAATGGCTATTACTCAGAAGGAATGCTACCTTTTGTGTGTGTGTGTGTGTGTGTGTGTGTGTGTGTGTGTGTGCTAGTAGTTGCTGGGGGTGCAGTGCTGACTTGTTGCATGATGCCGTAGCTTTTCCTTCAAGTACTCAAAGAGTGGATTGTTCATGGAGAGACATGTACCCACCAGGTGGTGAATCATTGGGCCTCCATTGAGCTGTTTTTTTTTTTTTTCCTAATGCCTCAGCAAGAACATGCTTACCTGAACACACTGCAATTAAAAAGCAAAATTCAATTGGAAACAATGAACTTAAGCCTACAGAATGCAACAACACACAGCAGAGAGGAAATTTGCTTTCCGGGGTAAGCTCTGTCAAGCCCACAAATACCTGGTAAGAAAGACTGACTGGATTTTCAGTGAGCATAGAGTTCTGAATTCTCTTCTTCTTGGTCTGCATACCTTACTGCCCAGCTGCTGACCCCAGCCAATGCTTCCAGAGCTGAAGTGACAGCCAGAGTGTAACCATGGCTTGGGAAGTTACCATCTGAGTCAATTCTCTGGTTAGGTTGGGCTGCTACCTGCCATAGATCATGGCTGTGATTTAGTCTTATTAGAAAACAAATTTGGAAGCTGTTAAAAGAGAAAGGTGTTTGAATAGTAATGTTCCCCCTTGCTTTTCACTCCTTATTTAATCCATGTATACGTGTGTTCGTGTGCACATTTTGCTGTTGTTATTTAGCCAATCAATCAAAAACACTGTTTATTATAAAAGTAATTCTCCTTAATTAGAGACAATTTAGAACATAAAAAAGGGAAAGAACATAAATCACTCGAGGATTGCAACCCAAATATGATCATTCTTAATGATTTACTATAGTTAGAGTTTTTTTCTTTTATGCATAACATTTTTGAGTTGGTTTAGTTTTATATAGTTGGGCTCCTTATAAATCATATATTCAGTATTCTGCTAAGAAGATGTAAGCTTAAGGGCACCTGGGCAGCTCAGTCGGTTGAGCGTCTGACTTCGGCTCAGGTCACGATCTCGCCATTTGTGAATTTGAGCCCTGCATCGGGATCTGTGCTGACTGCTCAGAGCCTGGAGCCTGCTTCGGATTCTGTGTCTCCCTTTCTCTCTGCCCCTCCCCTGCTTGTGCTCTGTCTCTCTCTCTCTCTCTCTCTCTCAAAAATAAAGAAACATTAAAAAAATTAAAAAAAGAAAAAAGACGTAAGTTTAGTTTATATACATTGGCAATAATTAAGCTTTGAGCACTATCACCATTCCATAGACAGGTACCATTTCACATTTTCTACACAATTTTCAATGGATGCATAATATTCCTCTGCTTAGATAGACTGTATTTTAGTTAAGCATTTCTTCATTGTGGCACATTTGTTTCCAACATTTCCAGTGTGTTTTCTTTTTTAAAAAACTTAAAAAAAGGGGCGCCTGGGTGGCTCAGTCTGTTAAGCGTCCGACTTTGGCTCAGGTTATGATCTCGTGGTCCGTGGGTTCGAGCCCCGCGTCAGGCTCTGTGCTGACAGCTCAGAGCCTGGAGCCTGTTTCAGATTCCGTGTCTCCCTCTTTCTCTGACCCTCCCCTGTTCATGCTCTCTCTCTCTCTGTCTCAAAAATAAGTAAACATTAAAATTCTTTTTAAATAAAAAACTTAAATTTTAATTCCAGTATAATTAACATAAAGTGTTATATTAGCTTCAGACCTACAATATAGTGTTTTGACAATTCTATACATATCACCTCACTCCAGTCAGAATGGCTGAAATCAAAAACACAAGAAGCAACAGGGTTGGCAAGGTTGTGGTGAAAAAGGAACCCTCAGGCACTATCAGTGTTTTTTCTTTGCATATTAAAAAAAATTAAGTTGTGATTTTAAATGAAAATTTCTTTTATTTTGCTTCATAAACCTTTTCACATTTTTATAGTTTTTTTTACAAACAATTTTTCATAACCACTTTTCAGTCAAAATTCAGTCTCATAATATTTATTATTTTGTGCTTAACTATTGAGATCAAGGTGCTTTCCAGTTTTTTACAATGATAAATAATACCTCATCAATTAAAATGTATTATGTATCAATCATATACAAAGCAAGAAGCTAAATTGGCTGCCCTTGAACACAAAGCTTTCCAAGTTTAGGATTCTTTACTTAGAAAAAATGTCTAAAATTGGTGCCGTTGAACCCAATGGGATGAATGGGTCACTTAAGCGTCTGGGTAGAGGTTTCCCGATGGCTTCTTTGAAGGGCTGTTACTAATCTAGTCTGCCACCAGCATTTTACGAGTGCTCATTTCACCTCTCTTGGGCAGTCAACTACTATTTTCCTGCATGAGAAGCTGGAGGCAATGGGGCAAGGGCCTTGACTGGATCATGAACAGAGGGGCTGTATCCCTTCTGGGGATCCTGGTCGCTTGCTGCCTTCCATTGAGCCCTGCCTGGCTGTCTAGGTTTGGGGGGAGTTAGAAAAAAGGAATGCTGGGTTTCTAGATCCCAGAGCTAGTTAAGGGGTCTTCCTGGAGGCCCATTCCCTCTGCAGTGGAGAAGGGTGAAGGGGGTCCTGTTCCAGGAAAGGACAGCCAAGGAGCCTAAACTCTGATTCCAAAGGTCTGTGCAAGCTTAGGTATGGCTCAGGACAATCACACAGCCCTACTCAGTGGAAAACCTCAATCGTCAACAATTACAAGTGAAGCTGTGACCTGGAGGCCAGTTCACATGTTCTCTTTAATAACAATAACAATGGCAGCAGCATTTATGGAAGATACATCATGAGCCGACTGTGCTAAGCCCCGTAGATGATTTATCTTTTCATTCTCCCAACAAACAGCTCTATTGGGAGGGACTTCTTGGGGCCATTTTATAGATGAAGAAATGCAGGCTCAGATTGTTTAAGTAACTGTCCCAAGTCACATAGCTTGTATCAGAGTCAGATTCTGAACTCAGAGCTTTCGAATGCAAGCTCTTAAGCACTGTCTGCAGTTTGGTTCCCTAGAAGCAGTCTGGGGTGAGGAGTTGTGTGAGTGCAACGTATTAGAAAGGTTCTCAGGCAACACTATAGGGGAGTGGGGAAATAAGACTGGGGAGGGAGGAGGGTGATCAAGGGTGTGGTGTTGAGCAAAGTGCCAGGGAGATCACTGTGGCTTCATTCCCAGGGAAACTGGAGATAGCATGGGTCACACTCCAGTGCTGGTGAGAGATCTTGAGGATTTATACCTCTGAACCCATGAGTCTTTGGTTAAGGGCTACCAAGGTGGAGTGAGCAGGAATATCAATGCCCAGCTACTTCCTGTCCTCCCTGGGTCCAGGCAAAGCAGATCCTGGCAGCCAGGATGCAGCCTTTCTAAGAGACAAAGATGCCTGGAGCATACAGGCACTGCTTGCGATGGCTCGTGGGGTTTGGGTGTTAAGTTTGTAGCCCTTGTGGTAGCTAGTTAACGTCACATTGATAGGCTGAACTCAGCCACGGTGGGAGTAGTTACACTCTGGAAATTGGCTAACATTATAAAGTAGGGCTCTCTCATCTCCATGGTGGTTGTTAAACATTCACTAGCATAGTAGCAAGTGTTGGCCATCAGGGTTGAAAGCTCACTGGGAGTGGGTGTGCAGCAAAATGGCAAAGGGGTCGCGGAATGTAGATGGAACAGTGACTGTACCTGCTGTAGTGCTCACCTGTACGCACTACAAATGCCCGCTCCGGCCCACCTGTGTGTGGGGTGGGAGTGGGGCCGTTCCTGAGAGAGAGGAAACTGAGGAGAAGGAGGGCAACCAGCTGGGTCTCAGGGCAGAGTCTCTGAAGCTGGAGGTAGCCTGCGTAGAAGTACTAAACAGGTAAAACCTGGGAAGACCTGAGGTAATACCTAATTAAATACTGTGCACACAGTGCCAAGCACTGAACCGGATACTTCACTTTGGCTACCCTTCCCCGAAGCCCTGAGAGGTAGGTGATGTCATCTCCATTATCTCTGTAATCACCATCATCACCTTTGCCAACCTTTTTTTTTTTCAAGGTGATGAAACAGGGGCACCTGGGTGGCTCAGTCGGTTAAATGTCCAACTCCTGATTTCGGCTCCGGTCACAATCTCACAGTTTGTGAGATCGAGCCCTGTGTCAGGCTCTGTGCTAACAGTGTGGAGCCTGCTTGGGATCCTCTTTCCCTTGCTCTCTGCCCCTAGTTTGTTCTCTCCCTCTCTGTCAAAAAAATAAGTAAACATTTAAAAAAAAAACAACAGATGATGAAACAGAAGTGTAGAGCAGTAACTTGTCCAACACCGTAGGGGAGGAGCTGAGCATTGAATACACGAAGACAGATTCCACAGGCAAAGCCTTTAATAATGAAGCCAGAACACTTCCCTGGTTTACTTCCTATGGGCTAAACCAACATAATGGGGGTTAAAATGATAAGGCAGTCATCAGGATGCCCAGGAATGCCCTAATCTTATATGGTCTGGTTGTCAGAAAAGGAAGTGTAGAGGGTGCACAGAAGCCCAGCATTAGCAGTTGGGTCTCTCAGTGTGGAAAGGTTGACACCCAAGTCCCATCGGGTGATGGAATCTGAATATATGCTCTTATTCTCACAGACTCAGCTCAGTGCTGGGGCCCCAGACAGAGGATGCGGAGGTTGGAAAGGCAGAGAAAGCCTGGAGGTGGGCTGAGCCAACAGAAACATTTACGGTCAGGCTGTCTGAATTCTCCTGTGGCAGCAGAGAGAAATGTCCCTCTCACTCTTTGTGGTTTCCTTTGGCTTTAGAGCTGCTACTTTGTGAGAGTTCTTCTTTCCTTTCTCTGGTTTGCCCATCCCTGGATTGATGTAGTGGTTAACAGTGAGGATGTGTGGAAGGGTCTGGAAGGCTGCCACTCTGGCTTTATTCTTGCCATGCTCTGCCTTTCTAGGGCCCCAGGGATCCCTTGACATAAATAGTCCTGCAGGGGGAAGTCATAGATGGGCTTGTCTCTATGACATAGTGGAGCTCTATCTGTAAATTTCCTTTGAACATCAGCACATTACAACTTTGTGTTTGGGGGTACTTTTATCTTGTGTTTTATCCCATAAAAGTCTAGAGCTGCCTTCACCAATATACACTGCAGGTTGTGTTTTCTTCTATGTGTGTATATTTATGTGCCTGTTCGTTTACCATTATGAAGTAACTTTGTTGAAGGCAATCAAGAGTAAGATCTTTCCTATGTTGCCACTATTACTTTTTTTTTCCTTTTTAAAACTTTATTATTTTTTTTTATACCTAACTAGTCACTTGATGGAGTTTCCTTTTTAAAAAAAAAAAATCCACTTTCCTTCTTCTCGGTCGAGAATGTAGGCTCTGGGGCCATGCTGCTTGGGTTTGAGACCCAGATTTTCCATGTACAGCTATGTGACTTTAGTTCTGCTCATTCATTTTGATATGCCTTGGTTTGGCCATTTGTAAACTGAGGATACTTACAGTACTTTTCTCATAGGTTATTGTGGGAAATGAGCAGGTCTCCGTGCACAGAGCCCTTGCACAGCGTGAGCACTACATGCTATCCATTCCATGTTTTCTTGAAGAGGTTTTAATCTTGATCTTCAGAAAACGAATTCTCTTGTTTCGTTCACCAAATGTTTATTGAGCATTTACCACATGCTCAGCTCTGTGCTATACCTTTCCACATGGATTTTATCTGATATAACTTAATTCTCAACACCACCCTGTGTTAAAGTTATCACTGTTCTCATCTTCTGGGGCTGGGCCCTGGAAATGCCATGTACCAAGTCGTATCAGCCAGGAGAGATGAAGCTCGCCAAATCACAAACAAGCACACATCCCAGGGTCCATACACGACACAGGGTTCATTGTCCCTCATGAAAACCAAGTCAGGCAACGCTTCTCCATGAGGTGGCTGAGGAAGTGAGTCTGCCTGGTCTTTTGGCCCCTCCTTTACCAAATGTGCTCCTGGGATTGTGGCTGGGGAAAGGGGATCGGAGAGTCTGGGCAATGAAATGCTTCCACTTAGAAATGAACCAGGTCACTTCTGCCTGTATCCCTTGAGCAAGAACGAGTCAGAAGCCCTGCCTAAGGGTCCTAGGAATCATAATCCTCCCATGAGCCTGAAAGGAGAGCAGGCCAGGGCGTGGTGAGCAGTAGGAGTCTCCATCGCCCACTTATGACTTTGAGTACGTTGCTTAACCTTCCTAAACCTCAATTTCCTTATGGGTAAAATGGTGACAGTTGCACCTACTGCAAAAAGATGTGGTAAATAGTGAATGAGACATATTCATGTGCGACTCTTAGGATGGCACCTGGCACACAGGAAGTGGCCGTTTCGTGGTCACGACCAGCATTACCTGTATCTACAAGAGAATCGGCAAAGCATCGTAGTTCGGCAGTTGTGGTAGCCACAGCTTTGGACTCCACCCCGTGTGAGTTGGTTTTCTAGTTCTGTTGTCTACCAGCTCTATGAGCCTGGGGAAGGATTTTTGCTTTCTCTGAACTTCACTTTCTCATCTTTAAAATGGGAGTGGAACCACATCCACCCATAGGCTATATCAAAGGTTAGAATGATAACATTTGTTGATTCCATGGTAAGATAAATATCTAAAATCTGTTGATTTATTTAATCTTTAAGGCAATGTTATGAGATAGTACTCTATTAACCCCATCTTACAGCTGGATAAACTGAGCCACAGAATGGTTAAGTAAGATGTTTGTGGCTCTCTGGTAAGTAAATAGTGGAGCAAGGATGAAAACTCAAGCAGTTTGGCCCCTCAGCCAATGACCTGAACTCCTACGCTTCACAGCCTCCCCAAGACCCCCCTGCAGAAAGCTCCCAGCATAGGGCCAGACATAGTTGACCCTTATAATATTAGTACCTTTCTTCTTTGCTTGGGTGCATGTTGGGACAAATAACCCTTAAGTCTCTTCCTAGACCAGAGTCTTTCTGGGACACATACTGATGGATTTTTTTCCATGAGTGGATGGAAGTGTGAAGGGAACAACAGCAAATGACACTATTTATGCTACGTGTGTTTGCAAAAATACTGAAATCTGCATGACGAAATGCCTAGCACAGAGTTGGTGCTCAATTGGCCAGAGCCCTTTATTATTTTTAACAAGCAGCCATGCTTAGTTGGAGTCTCTGAATCTGTAGACATGACTTAGTAAATGGGGACACACAAAGGGACCAGCTGGACATAGTGGCAAATTTAATAATACGCAAACAACTTGCAAATACGAAGCTCCTTTTCAAATAAGAATCTATTTGATTTAGAGAACGTAGGCTTTAACTGAATGAGAAGGTTAAATCCATGTTCTATCTGTGTTCTGTTTTCATTGTACTTAGGGGGGTTGACTATGGAGTTGATTTTCTTTCCAAGCCAAACATCTGGTACTTAATGATATAATCAAACACCAGAGGGGAACTGCCTTGGGAAAGCAGAGCTGGTTTGACGTGACCTTGTTCCTCCCATCCTCTGACAGAGAAGAGGTGGCAGGTTCCACATCTAGCTGCAGTAAAGACAGAGACCTAAGTGTCCTGGCACTTTGCACAGAACCAAAGCTGTCATATGCCAGACACTGTGCTTTTCAGAGACATCCAGTTTACCTTTCCCAGGAAACTGATGATGCCAAGATTCTTATACCCACTTTACAGATGAGGAAACTGAGGATCAAGGAGGTCAGGTCAGATAGGTCGATCAAAAGGATGCAAAGTGAAGATGGGAAGATGGCTCCAGGGCTTTAATGTTATATTTCTTCACATTATTCTTTGTGAATGGCACCTCCTATAGTGTATAATTTGGGCAGGGGCGCTTGTGTGGGCACGAGCTGAAACCCTAGTCCATAATAAACCTGCATAGTTATCTACTGCTGCATAACAGAATCACATTTATTAGTGCACAGTTTCTGTGGGTCAGGAATGTGGGTGCTGCTTAGCAGGTCCCCTGGCTCCAATCAAGGCTTCAGTGAAGGTGTGGCCTGGGGCTGAAGTCCTCTCAAGCCTCGACTGGGGACGAGTTCACTTCCAAACTCATGCATGGGGTTATTGGCAGTATTCCATCCTTGTAGGCTATTGGACTGAGGGCCTTAGTCCACGCTGGCTGTTGGCCAGAGAAGGCCCAGTTCTTTGCCATATGGACTTCTCCATGGGGCAGCTGACAGCATGGCAATAATTTCTTCTGAGCAAACAAGTGAGAAGAATTAGAGAGCCCAAATGCCCACAAAACAGAAGTCATAGCCTTTGGTAACTTCATCACGAAGGAGACATCCTGCCACTTTTGCCATGTTATTCAATAGAAACAAGTCACAGGGTTCTCCCCACACTCAAGAGGGGAATTTACCCACGGGCATGCAGGCAGGAAGGCGAAGACGCTCGGGAGCCACACACCACCTACCACAAGAGCCATGATTAATTTAATGGAAAGTAATGCTTCAAATTACTTACACTGAACAGAATTGTCTCCCCAGAATATCTTGCTTGTCTTGAGGAGTGATGCATCCACTTGTATCTGTATACATACCCTTGATAGGATATGGGCATCTCAGTGTGGAACACCCAGGATAGCAATCCGGTTGTGCTGGTCTCCAAATATTAAGACTCTTTCAATAACTTTATATCTACCTGTTGGATCCATGATGCGAAAGCCAGCCTCTCTGTTAAGTTTTGGGTGGTGAGTTCCTATGTTGCTGCTTTGTCTTTTCTACGCAAATAGGTATCGACCTTTGAAGTAGTCTCCTTGGAATGGAAGGTGTCTTATGCTCATTCATGATGCAAATTTTGCCTAAGACCTTGTTGCAACTTCTCTTTGGGAATGGACTTTGTAATGTCTCTCTCTCTCTCTCTCTCTCTCTCTCTCTCTCTCTCATACACACATACACACACAATCTGCCTTCTTTCTTTAAGATGTGATTCCTAGGACGTATTTATTAGATATGATTGGCAGGGAAACATCCCCTTCCTTATTTATTATTTCATGCATTTTGTTTTGAGAACTAGTACATTTTAACTCAGGCCTATTCAGAGCCCTCATTATTTACAACAGCTTTATGCTTTATGCATACAAGGTAATAGGAACCTATATTCAATCATTTCCAAACATGGGACATGGCAAAGACTACCACCACCATTCCTTACTCCAGTAGTGGATTTTAAATGCTTTGTCTGAGTCTCAGGAACTGAAGTATCCTTGGTCTTCAATTCTGTAATAGTTTTAAATACAAGTGCAAGTCTGAGAAAGGAGAATAATCAGGAATCAGCTGTGATGACTGCTGGGCACATTAAATAGATCTCAGATAGGAAGATTGAGATCCCAGTGCACAAAGAAAGGTGTAGAACTTTGTAGCAGAGATGAAAAGGAACCTCGAAGTGTGAAAGACAGGGAAGGCTGAGAACTGCAGACTGAGGCTTGACTAATCAGCTTATTAGGGATTATTTTTTAATGTAATAAACACGTAAAAAGGACTTCCTGTGTGCTGGATTCCATTCTAAGCACTTGACCAATGTAATCTCTAGGAGGAAGGTATGATTTTCTTCCTTTTACAAAATGAGGAAACTGAGACACAGAGAAGTTGAGGACTTGCCCAAGGTCACACAGCAGGTAGGCAGCAATTCGGCTTCAGAACCTACAGTCTCCACCACTGCACTGTGCTGCTTTCCAGAGCTATCCACCCAGAACAGAGCCGAGGCTGCTCCAGGAATTCCGGTACAGAGTCCAACAGTCCCTGTCCAATCGGGCTCCTGGCACGGCGCGGGTTATTCCCTGGTGCTCCGTAGGAAGGATTCTAGCTCCTTTTGGACACAGGAATTTGAAATACACTGTGCAGGACAGAGAGTTTGGGAGTGGACCTAGAAGAATGATTAGTGGCTCCAAAGGGCAGGGCAGGAGGCCACAGAAGACAAAGCAGAAAAGAACTCGAAATAAGGATTTAGCCAATCTCATAATTGACCTGTAACCTGCCAGCTCTTCTTCAGGAGTTTACCCAGGTGCTCCGTCCCACCAGAACCAAATTGGTGGTGGTGGTTTAAACTGAGGAAGGCAGCACTTGCGAGTGTGTGTGTGGGCACATGTATACCCTCGAATATCTTCTGTCTGGCAGATGGTGGCAGGATACGAGGGGGTGGGCCACTGCGGGGAAGGGAGAGCGGGAAGGTCGTGGTTCTCATTCCCTCTTGTCACACAGGCACCTCTGACAGCCTCCGTGAGTTGATCAGTCCTGCAAGGGAGCCAAACACATCTGTGCATGTGCATCACATTAACAGCACCTTTGCCTGACAGGTACACTTTAGGGGATGCAGTCTCTGCCCTTTTGTGCCAAGAGCACATTCATTTTGCTCTTGATTTCAGGTACACAGGTGATTTACCTAAGCAAAACAAGCACAGCTGAAACCTTGACTTAAAATCAAGCAACGGTGTTGCAATAGACCTAATTACATAGAACCCTGCTCCCATTCATTTGCACAAACTGGGGCTGCGGGATGGTCAACACTCTGTTTTTAAGAGGAAAACCACAGGTACAAACCCCAAGTCGTTACAGCAGAATCGGTTTATTTGAAAGCTCTGTCTTCACTTCCCTGCAAAAAATTCAGGAAAGGACTTGGGGATTCAAGGAGGTGGGGGAGTTGTCTCTCCTTGCCAGTCCTTCCCTTGCTCTCTGATAAAGGGTGTAGCCAGCAGGCTAGAAGCAACTGCAGGGGAGCAACGGATATAAATATTCAGTCGTGACAGTCCCCAAAGGATAAATGACAGCAGCCCATGCAACGTGCCTTCTGCACATTTAAAAATGACTCTTCTCATCCATACCCAAGCTGACATATTAGTAAATTGATTCCAGGTGATGCTGACATTTTGTAATTATCACTATCTATAATTTTCATCTTATTTCATTGAATATTTTGATCGTTTAAAACAGAGTAGCATACCTAATAGTGGTCATTAGTTTAGCCCAAGGGGAAATTCATGGTTTAATAAACTCACATTAGAAATAACTTACTAAAATTACATTTGGCATTATTAGTCTCCCATTTTTTAAATAAAATATAAAACAGACTAATTTTATCCAAACTGACAGCTTTTCTCTTTCAAACTGGCTCATTGTTCTATTGTTATCTCAGAGGAAGGAAAGACGTCTGTAGCACAGTGGCAATAATAAAAAACACAATAACACAACACACAGGAACAAGGGTTATGTTTCATTCTACATATGTCACTGTACCTTCTCTTATTTTCTGACTAACCGTGGGCTGGAGTGAGGGAAGGCAGTGTGGCTTTGAAGCAAGGTCGCATTTGGGAGAGTACTTCTCTTATCTTGCTTCTCTGAAGGGACTGTTTCTCAAGGATTGCCTGGGAAGGCAGGCAGTTCCGGGCCCCACTCCCTTATTTCTCTCGGTTATTTCCCTCCCTTATTTCATTTTTGTTGTAAGTGCATCTTCTACGGCTTGCCTGTAGGTTCATTTTGGGTAACATTTCTGAAGAACAAAAGGGGCAATTTTAATATGCAAGAAATGATTCTTAGAGGTAATGAAGCACATTTGACTCTTGCCAGAGCAGTGCTGTTGGTTGCCACAGGGAAGCATTTCACCTTTGGCCAATAGCCTGGAATTCTAGCATTCTTCGTATTCTTTCAGCTCCAGGAGAGGGGCCTGCCTACTCTTCTGTTTGCTGGTAGTTCAGGTTTTGGGATTTTCTTCGGGGGATTAACAGTTGGAGATGATCTTACTGGAAGGAAGCTGTACTGTTGATGTGGACATTTACCCCTTGATGGTTGAGGTCATTCTGTATATCCATTCATCTAGCTGCTCACTCATCCAGTTGCCGTGTACTCTCACCTTCACTCATCAAGCATTCAGTCAGCCTCTGTTCATCTATTCTTCCACCCACCGATTAATCTATTCCACCCGTCCACCCAGCTACCACTTAATCTACATCCATGCATCCACTCACTGATTATCATCCATCCATTCATCCACTCAAGCATGGACTCACCCAACCATCCATTTACTCACTCATGCACCCACCAACCCATCTGCACACCTGTTCGTCTCTCTGTCCCTATCCATCCAATCACCCATTTGCTCCCCTCTTTATTTACCTATAAATCCATTTATACATCCATCCTTCATGCACAGCCCACTTATCTACCCTCTCATCCATCAATATACTCTTATCATCCATACAACCGGCCATCCTTTAAAAAATCCTTTAGCAAACATTTAACAAACCTCTGGGCTTGGTAATAAAGAGACACATAAGTCACAGTTCTACCCTTAAGGAACTTACAATCTTGTATAAGAGTCATAAATAAGCCAAATATTACACAGCAGAATGCTGGGTCTTGCTGTAGAGAATGATGCCATGCTGCTGTGGGAATTCTCAAGAAGGACTGGCTTACTGTGTCTGAATGATTCAAAGAAGGTTGTGCACATGATAAATATGGTGTAACGTCCAGGGGCAACATGACAGCCGGGAAATGAGCAGTGGATGAGTGTCTAGCCCTTAAGTTCTCTCCAAGACTATCACTCTGCTGTTTAGAAGCAACATCTGCATTCTGGAGGCTCCCCTTCCAGAGGCAGAAGTTATGGGCATACTAAGGCATCGGGCAGGTGGAAGGAACTGAAGTTTGGCCTCAGGGAGCAAATCTAAAGAACTGGGATTCAGGACTGGCCTCTGGTCCTGAATGAAGGAAAGGGGAAGAGAATAAACAAGTGAATTTATAAATAAAAACAAATCAGAACAGATGAGCCAACGAACTATAGGTGGGTAAGTACATCTTGGGTTATTTCATTCACTCAACACAGACACTTAACATAACCTTTCCTAGTGACATCTTTAACCCAAAACAAACCAGTAACAACAAAAATAGCTCCGGCACAGATCACATGCTGGAAACTGGCCTTCTCTCTGCTTTGCTCCCACTGTTGGTTAGTCTGCAGGAATCCTAACAGGCATGGGCTGTTTTTCAACTCTAAGGGCCTGGCACTCAGCTCTGCACAGGGGCTTGGGCGAGGCCTTTATGACTTTCCCAGAGGCCTCAGGTCTCTATTGAAACACAGCAGCTGTTACCAGGAGCAACCCCAGTTCTTAAACAATAGCATAGACTTTGTGAAGCTTCTCAGGTGCTGTGGGCCTAGCATTGCCAAAAAAATGCCCAAGACTCACACAGTCTCCTTCCCCCATGGAGCTTAAATAGATTGGAAGCAAATGCTTGTTGACAACAGGTGTGGCTCGATGTGAGAAAATGTTCCTTTCCATTATTGCAGGGCTGGTACTCAGGGACATTTCCTGTGGAAGAAACAGGCTTCCAAGAGCATGGGAGATCCATACTCAGAGCCAGAAAGTGCTCAGTTCCTCCCTTTTAGGGCCAAAGGCGCCACAAGTCTGCAAGCAGGTGCTCCTAATAAGTACAGAGGTTTCCACAGCCAGAGGAAGGCTAGGCAAGGAGGGGTGGGCTCCTGGGCCCCAGAGTTCCAACCAGCTGACTGATTAGGCTCTCTGTGATGGTGGTTAGTGACTTCATTGCCATTAACTCAGCTAGATTAACTTGCTCAGCAGAGGCATGCAAAGCTGCGTGAGCCTGTCTGCCGCTCAGCTTGAGTTAGCCATTGGGCTGCGAGGGCACAGAGAGGTAACCTACAGGAGGTGGGGCCTCAGCCCTCAGATTACTTGACAGAAACCCCAAGGACATAGAGAAGAAGTTTTTCTTCGTTGGAAAAATCTGTCCAGTGATTCTTTCTGTCCCTGCGCCGTCTTAGGCAAAAGTAAGTTCTGTGTTGAACTAAACGGAATTGCTTGCTAGATGAGATTCTAATTTCAGTGAGAAGACTTCCTGACTTTCTATTGCTTTGGGAAGTCATCCCCTCCTAACTGTGAGGGCTCATTTGCAGCCAGAGCCTTAATTGGAATTACTAGGGCAGCATGTAAGAATAGGGAGAAATGTAAGAGGCAGTGATGAATTTCTTATAAAGAAACACAAGTAATCAGATTGTTCTCAGAGCTATTGGAAATTGAGTCATTGGAGGGAGAAAAGTGAATGGAGATAAATAGAAAAAATTTATTTTTTTGAGAGAGAGGGAGAGAGAGAGTGAGAGCATGTGAGCAGGAGAGGGGAAGAGAGAGAGAGAGAGAGAGAGAGAGAGAGAGAGAGAGAGAGAGAGAATCCCATGCAGGCTCCATGCTTTATTCAGAGCCTGACATGGGGATTGATCCCATGACCCTGGGATCATGACCTGAGCCAAAATGAAGAGTAGAGTGCTCAACTGACTAAGCCACCCAGGCACCCTGAAAAAAATTTAATTACTAATTTTTTTCACAATATGCTACTTTGCCAGATTGCATTTATTCCTTCTACCTCCAAAAATCTACTCACATGATTGTGGAGGTGTGTGTATAGTGTGTGTTGGAGGCACCCTTTTTTCCCACTCATTTCCAAAGCTTGGAATCCTATGTAGTAGCATCCTAATGTATTAATTTAGGTGGATTAAGTTGCAGTAACAAACTGATCTTGAAATGTCAGTGGTTTAACAGCACAGAAGTCTACTTCCTGCTCACACAACAATTCTGGACCAGCAGTTTCTGTCGGAGACTTCCTTCTTGGAGTCATTTAGAAATGCAGGCCAATGGGTGGCTCTGCCATTTTCAACACATGGCCTTCAAACTGACCCTAGTCCTCCACATCCCAGTTGGCCAGAACACAGAAATACCAGGAGCTGCTCTGAGAGGGTTTCGTGGTCTGCGTCAGAAGGGGCATGTAGTATACCCACTCAGTCACGTGACCACCTACCTGCCAGGAGGATTGGGAAATGTAGTCCAGCTGTGAGCCCAGTGGGAAAGAGGCACCAGTTTGCATGGGCAGCTAGTCATCCCCTTGACAGCTTTCATCGTTGTTGTTCGACCCCCCCTCATTTACTGAGAGCCTGCTACCCACACTGCGTTGTGCTAGGAGCTCAGGATACAGCCCATACATGGTTAGAGTCTAGAGAAGGAAAAATAAAGAGCTAATGGCTAATTATAAAAATAATTAATGACAACTTTTATTGCCATTAGGACTGTAAGGGAAAACTGTAGGGCTGGTAACTATCTCTAGAGGGAGGGGAAGCAAGGGAGGATTCTGGGAAGAAGTGACATTGAAGTTAAAGACAGGAAGACAGACTTAACCAGGCAGAAACACTACAGAAGGGCATTTTCAAAAAAGGGACCAATAAGTGAAAAATCTTGAGGCAGAAAAGAAGTTTGAACACTCTAGACCCCTTCGAAAGGGTAGCAGGGCTGATACACATTGAATAAGCCAGAAAGAAATTTGAAATGAAGCAGGAGAGGTGGGTGGGGATGTGATTGAACAGTCTTCATGGGCTGAGCCAAGGAGTAAGGGCTTCTTTTTTCTTTTTTTTTAATGTTATTTATTGTTGAGAGAGAGAGGGAGAAAGAGAGCATGAGTGGGGAGGGGCAGAGAGAGAGGGAGACAGAGAATCCCAAGCAGGCTCCCCAGTGTCAGCACAGAGCCCGATGTGGGACTTGAACTTCTGAACTGTGAGATCATGACTGGAGCCAAAATTAAGAGTAGGACACTTAACTGACTGAGCCATCCAGGTGCCCTGGGGCTTCCTTCTAACAGCAGTGGGAATCGCTGAAGGGTTTGAGGAGGAGTGTTGTATGGTCAGCTACATTTTTCACTTAATGGTGCCAGAGTAAGGAAATTGTTGCAATCTTTTCAGGAGAGAGGGGATGGTGCTTGGTGTATGGGGCTGGCAGTTGAAATGGAGGTGAGTGGGATGGGTTGGAGAAATATGTGGGGAGATGAGATGCATCAGGAAGGCAACCCTGAGGTCCCAGGTGTGTAGGCTCAGGCTGGCACTTAGGTCTTTGAGAGTGAGACAGAGTACCGTTCCTGGTTTAGCCCCTTCCTCTGTAGTTTTATGCGCTTCTTGACTTTCGGCCTATTTAATAAAAGCTCTTTAAAATGGATGTTTGGTAGAGCTCAAATTCACCCTCAATTTGCACTTCTGTGGACTTTGATTAGTATTCATAATGGAGTGGTACACCTGACGTCCACAGCAGGCAATTCCAACACCAGTGGAGAGAGGTACAAGATAAATCACTCCAAGTAAATGACTAATTAATCATGCTCTTGATTTTAATAACATATACCGTCTGGCTCAAGATTCATCTGTCTATAATCTTGCATTCTATTCTAGAAATTTGATAATCAGTAAAGCCACCCATGGATTCCTAATTTATGATGATTTCTTTCCATTCTTTTAGAAAAGTTAAGAATCAGTCATATTCTCAGGACTGTATGAAGGGGGATGCAGGGAGGAGTGTGTGTTTTTTTAAATCTATTTTAAAAACCATCATCAGTATTTCAGCATAATCTGTGAGACAAATTTGACACTATCTCATTGAAGATATGTAAACTCATTTCTGGAAACATCTATACCAGAGGGCTTGTCTGCAATGTATCCCTCCTCCTCCAAATCAGAAAACTGTTATTTTCAAGGTAGTTGGACAAGAGTCATGAATACTTAGCAGTAAAACATCCCTCACTTGTGCGTGGCCTCAAAGACTTGTAAATCAACGGGGGTATGAACATGTGAGGATTCATAATTTCCAGTGAGTCATGGCTCTACTTATTTGGAGTAGATAGCTCCATAAAATAAAATACAGTTCACTTGTAAAGAGCTCCTTTATCTCAAATGACAAAGCGAACCCGTGGTCTTATTACTAAAGACTGTTCTCCACTGAGGCTGGTCTCAGGCTGGGCAAGGTAAAATACCTATAGGTGGAATTCTTCTGGAAACAGAGTTTGTAAACTTTTTAAATAATTGATTTGACTTCTTTACCTTACCCACTTATGTAGCTGGGAATGGCCAATCTACTAGTGTATACTACAGTGTCAGAAACAAAAACAAAACAAAAAATAAAATAAATAAAAAGCAGAACCTATGTCCTGGGGGGTAAACAGAAAACATGTTCCATTTGACTCGTTATATTATTTGGAAGAAATTGCCATTGCAGAGGGGTGATGTGTGTGGGCAGATACCTGATGAGGGTGGAGAAATTCTGCATATTTACGATGTGCAAAACATTGTGCTGTGGGCTTTGATTATATAAATCAGTGAACGATAGTTTAGGTGCTACTTATCGATCATTTATTATAGGCTAGTCATGTGCATCACCTTATTTGAGCCTCATTAACATTAGCCTAAGAAGTAAGAAATATTATTATTCTAAATTGATGAGAGAAGTTTATAGCCCAGAGAAGTTCAGGGGCTTCCACAGGGCCTCATAGCCAATAGAGGGTAGGCAGGACCCAATCCTAAGTCAGCCTCCCAGAAAATGACTAATTAATCAGTCTCTTGTTTTTCATAGCATATGCCATCTGGTTTGAGATTTGCTTGTCTACAGTCTTCCATCTTGTTCTAGAAATCTGATAACCAAGAAAGCCATCTATAGATTCCTGATTGACAGTAACTTCTTTTCTTTCTTTTAGAAAAGTTAGGAATCAGTTGTATTCCAGTGACCATGTGGAGGGGGGTAGAGGAAGGAAGCATGTGTTTTTTTATCTCAAAAAAACATCTTCGATACTTCAGAGTAATCTGAAAATTAAAAGCTGAAAACCCAAAGCCTGACATGTAATCCCTGTGCTATACCTAGGGCACAATAAATAGGAGAATCTTGTCATCTGTTTTCCCGGGAAACATTCCTTTCCCACATGCCATTTGCAAGATGTAAAATCATCTCTAAGAAATACCGTTTAAATAATAAGTCAATGTCCTCTGGAGACTATGACCAAATGTCATTTGTCATGTAAAAATGGAGACATGTGGACCCAAGAAACTAAGAGGGATGTGTCCAGGAGCCAAGTGTCTCTTTCAGCAAGGGAAGAAATAAAGCGAAGCAGGCCCTTTGCACATGTCTTCCTGGTTTTGCTCCCAAAGCCTGAAGCCTTGGCTTGGCCTGGAATGGCCTATTCCAAGCAGCAGCATAAGCTCATTACTACCCATTACATCTGCCCACATTTCCAGCAGGTACCAAGAAGATGGTCAAGCCCCAAGAGTCATGTGAGCCTCTGGGCACCACCTCAGTGTGGTTCAGAGCAGCCCTCATGAGGTGGCACTGTTGGCGCCATTAGGTGCCATGGCCTGACCCTCTGCAGCCTCACCCTAAGGAGACCATCCCTCCCTAAGTTCCCAGTCAATGTTCTTTAACTCCTAGCTTAGGGAATCAGACTGAATTAGTTCTTTGTGTTATTAGCCAGAGGAGCACTTACATTTTCTGACATCTCTAATCTTGGAGCTCAGGGAATAGCACAGAGCATTTGCATGAAATTACCCCTCATTCTATCTATAGGCTGAGCTGCCAGCGTTTGTGAATTTGGCAGAAGCCAGCAGATCTCACAGTTAATGTCTTTCTCTCCTGCCAGGCTCTTCAGCACGAGGTGCATTGGAGTGCTGTGTGACAAAGAGCAGGGCACATCCTGGGATGTGGAGCTTAGGTGATGCTATTTGCATCCAATTAAAGAAGCAAGACTTGGTGGCATTATTCACACGCATGACTCTTAATGCCTTTTGGCTCATTAAGCCTTTGGATCAGTTTTTGTAAGAGGATGTTGGCGAGAACACGGGCAGGCTTTGGGCACAGGTAGAGGTGAGCTTCCAGGTTGAATCCCCTACCAGGCTGGCAATTATATGTTTCCTTTTTGGACTTGCCAAAGGAGGTTTCTTTTGCTGCTTTGACTGTTCTTAGTCACAACCACACAGCTAAGGAGCTCAGGTTAGATTCAAGTTGATAAGGTTTGGTTAGCCTGATGGGCCCTGTTGTTGCCTTCTCCCATTTGTCTTGGGGATTTCCCATCCCATCCCACCCTCTCAGGATCTTGTGGGGTTGGGAGACAATCACTGACTGTTCAGTTCCTTTGTGGCTGGGTTACCCACGGAAATCAGAGATGTCACAAAACTTCAATGCTTCTCTGGTTAATTACACAAAGATCTAGTTGGGTCTGAGTCCCTAAACTGGGGGTTAATGACAGGGGTTGTGAACTCATGAGGGAGGGTGCTCTTAGGTGATGCTGGAGGATACACAGTGTGTGGAGAGGCCTTGGTACCCTTTGAGGAGACAGAGTGTCACCTTTGAGGATTGCTCTGAATGTTTCCAACAATGGATGGTTCAGACTTGCTAGTGTGGTTTTGATAGGACACTTCACTTCCCAGGTGTTAAATTTTTTCAACTTATTTTTTTTAATATTTATTTATTTTTGAGAGAGAGAGAGAGTGCACAAGCAAGGGAGGAGCAGAGAGAGGGGGACAGAAGATCTGAAGCAGGCTCCACACTGACAGCACTGAGCCCAATACAGGGCTCGAACTCATGAACCCTGAGATCATGACCTGAGCTGAAGTCGGATGTTCCACTGCTGAGCCACCTAGGTGCCCCAGTTTTTTCAATTTATAATGAGAGAGCTCATAAGAGAAATATCTTCAAAGGGCATTCTGAGTTTCATAGAGTTGGGCAGAAACTGGAGATTCCAGTGGGCAGGCCACCCTGTTTCCACCAGAGAGGTCCAGTCTTTGTTTGTTTGTTTTAATCAAGAGAGCATCACATGGTATTTTATTTGAAAAATAGAGTTCTGCTGTGCAGACCCCATAGATCTAAGCGATTTCTTTCTCATCTGAGAGTCATAGGCCATCTCTAGGCCAGTCTTCAGATTTGGTGAGTCATATATCAGGTCCCAATCTCAGGACCCATTTCTGGCCAGTCTGCACAGAGAATTGTCTCCTGTCTGGGGAAGGGTATTGTGGGCGTGCTGCCAGGGAGAATCGGGGTGATGAGGCAGTAAATAGGTGACACCCTCTGTCTCAGAACAGGTCACCGCCTCTACTTAAGGAATACCTTTCTTCTGTAGCTACTGCTTACCATGACATGAAGGATTGCTTCCTCAGCCAGATGCTCCTGAGGCTCTAGGTGGGTGCTGACTTCTGGATGAATGGAGTTTAAAATTATGTCTCACTCACACACACACACACACACACACACACACACACACACCCCTTATAAAATATGTGGGGAGAATGTAATATGTCTAATTACAGTGAATACTTTAGATCAACATTTCTGAAATGAAGCTACCTGGCATATTAATAGGCACAAGAAACAACCCTTTGGTCCAGTAAGTGAGAGTAAAGTGTGGACCATTCCTGTGTAGACAGGGTGGCACCTATGATTTCTATCCCCCACATTCACACCTTTCCTTTTGAGTGTGGAAAGGATCTGTGATTGGCTTCTAGCCAGTAGGATATGGAAAGGGAGATGGGATGTCCCTTCTGCAAAATAATGTTTTGCTATGTAAGATGCAGTCTTAGCAGATGGGACTGGGGAGACTGTCCATTGTTGGCTTTAAAGAAGTAAAGTGCCCTGTTGTGAGAGAGTCAGTGAAGAGAGATGGGACCCGTGGGCAGCCTCTGGCACAAAAAACAGCTCCTGACCAACATCCAGCGAGAAAAAGGAGACCTCGTTCTACCACCCTGAGGAGGTGAAATCTGCCAACAGAGAGAGTGTGACAGAGGATCCTTCTCTGGGTGAGCATCAGAAAAGACCACAGCCCCAGTGGATACCTGGACCCTGGGACACCCCTGAACCACAGAAACTGCAAGATGATAGTTGTGTATCATCATAACAGCTAGGTTTGTCATCATGTGTTACAGGGCAATGGAAGTCCAATACCCTGCACTTAGATATTTACAAAGAATATTAGCAAACTAAGAGCTTTGACAGAGCATGAAAGAAAGAAAACTATTTACCTATTTAACTATATTTAACATGGCGTTTCCCATACCAATAAGAACGTACCCCCCGCCCCCCACTGTCCCACCTTTTAAAACAGAACACCTAAGAACATCTTACAGTGATATCCTATTTTATGGGAAAAAAGTAGGAGAGTGATTCTTAACTTTTTGGGTCTCAAGACCCTTTTACACTCTTAGAAATAATTGAGGACTCAAAGTTTTGTCTATGTGGATTTTATCTATTGGTATTGACCATATTTGAAATTAAAACTAAAAAAAATTAAACATATATACCAATTAATTTATTTTATAATAATGACAACCCCATTAAGTGTGAGCACAAATAGCATGTTTTGTGACGGGTGACTATATATTCCAAAACCAAAAAAAAACACAGTGGGGGGGGGGTGGCACTGTTTTAATTTTGTCAAATCTCTTTACTGAATGGCTTAATGGGAGTCCCATGGATTCTTCTATCTGTTTCAGCATTCAGATTGTTGTGATCTCATTTTGGCTGAACAAAGTGAAGAAAATCCTGCCTCACACAGATAGGTAGTTGAAAAAGGGATGAGTCTTTTAATAGTCTTTTTGGGGAACTGTGGATATTGTTCTTTGATACATCAGAAGGACTAGTTTCTTAAATAAAGGCTAGTTGTAGTGTGGAATCTGAAACTCTATCAATGAACTTCTCATAAAGTTGTGAGAGAGTAAGGGTAAAAAGGGCAAATGTTATCTTAGAATGATTATGAAAATAGTTTTGGCTTTATATACCTGCTGAAAGTGTTTCAGGGACCCTATGGGGGTTGTCAGGCCACACTGTGACAACCCCTGGTTTAGGAAATACACCATTAATCAATCAAGGGACTTAGACTCATCTTAACCAATGTATCAATTATGTATTGATTACTTTGCATATAAGACACTGAGGCAGATACTGGGAGGGAATGGAAATCAATAATATATGGTGCGTGCCTCAATGACATACATCTAGTGGGAGGAGAGAAATATAAGCAGCCAACTATGTTAATAAAAATGCAGCAAGTGCATGATAGCTAGGTAAGGGAGAGAGCAGGAAGGGAGGGAGAGAGATAGACAGACAGACTGGATGATTTATTTGTGTAGGTAGCCAATGGTGAGAGGGCGTTCCAGGCTTGGACTGTGAAAACATGTGGCCCCTTCCTGAATGGCCCCTTCATGGAACAACTGTGACCACACAGTGACCGCTGGCGAGGACAGCCGCATACACATGGAATCGCCAAGGTGCAAGAGCCCACATGGCGGAGGCTGAGTGAACAGGGTTTAGTAGCGGTGGAGATCATTCCTCTGTCTCATCAGACTTCCTAATAATCCTCTATCAAGAAAGTAATCATCTTCTCAAAGGGAAATGGGGAAATTTCATATGTGGAGGTTTTGATTAATGCAAGAAAAGAGTCAATTTCCTTTGATAATAGGCAGTACCCTGCAAGAGCCACATGGGGGGAGTGAGCATGGAAAGAGGGATGAATGGGAACAGATTTTTAGGACACTGAAGTCGCATCAAACCATGGTAGCAAGTGTCCACTCTAATTTAGCCCTTTCAGGGCATCCCCAGAATTCAATCAAAGCCCTATTCTGAGCAGTAGCCTTGTGCCTTATGTAGGTTTTCTCCTTTAGTTCTCTCATTAACCCTTTGAGGAGTTAGAATGTTATCTGCACTTTGCAGCTGGAGAAGCAAAGCAAAGAGAAATTAACAAGGGGTAGAGGCAGGATTTGAACTCAAGTCTGCCTCGTTCCAAGTTCTTAAAATCTCCTCAGTCCTCTCCCTGAGTCTCTATTACCCAGCAGCTTCTCATACTGCCCACCTATCTACATGGTTTGACCTATTGCTCCTGACCCTTTATCTTTTGTTCTTTGATCCCTTGCTAACTATTCTTGCTTGAAGTACCTCTGTATCCTCTCCTTACTTTGAGGACTCATTTTTCTTCCTTCTGTTTCACTTTTCTTGACATGTGCCATCAACTCTGAACTGTCCCAAGCTCCTTGACATCTGTCTTATCCTCACAACCTCAGATAAGAGATGATTCTACCAGCCCTCTGTCCTAGAACCACAGGATGCCCTGTTGGCCAGGCTGACCCACATGCCCTTCACAGCATGGAAATCATCACTTACTCATTGAGTCATCATTCATTCACTCAACACCCCACCTCACATGTTTAGGGAATACAAAGTACAAAGATACGAGACTAGTTGTTGGTAGTTTTGTGTGTGTGTGTGTGTGTGTGTGTGTGTGTGTGTGTGTACGTGCGTGTCTGTGACCCACCTCTTAGAATCTGATCAAAACCATGGATCCGTTACCCAGAAAAATGTGCACGCATGCATGCACACCCTCATTTACACAAATTCAGTTTGTGTACAATTCTGGAAGTTTCAGCATGCTCTAAGGAGCATTCATAAGGTCTCTCTAAATCCTTGACTCCAGTTTATGATCCCCTGCTCCCTCTACTAGACCAAAGACCCATGAGACAAAAGCTGTGTCTTATATGCCACTGCACCGAGCACAAAGCACAAAGCCTGGAACCTCCACACAGATCTTCAGTCTAGGAGGGTCAAAGTGAAGTAGCTGCATGGCCCCATCCTCAGGACCCCTTGCCCATTTCTTGTATTCCTCCTGTCTTGTCACACTCCAGGAAAGAAATGTATGCCTCTACTAGTCCAGTGACCATTAATTTTGAAATCATGGCCCAACGCCTGACTACACACAGGCTGTGTGACATCATTTCAAACTATAATGTGCCAAGCGCTAATTGATTTGTAAGAAAGTCCACATGTAATGCATGGCACACTCCCAAGGGCTCCCAAGGGCTCCCAAGGGAGGGACAGCAGCGTTGGACTCATGTCAGGAAATCACTCTTGCTGGCCCTTGTGGGACAGGATGACATTCCGGCCAGGAAGCGGTCTTGACTTTGGATTTGAATCTGCCCCTGATGGAGTCATTCACAGATGGCTAAGTTAAATGCAGCCTTCATAGCACTAAGGCATTTTAGCAGCAGCTAAGCAAGTGGCCCATGAAATGGAGGCACCAGAAGCCTCTGGAAGCATCACCAATGCATCACCCGGTGAAGCCATTGTGTCTCTCCTTGGTAATGAGCATCTCCAAGGGCAGCGTGGGGGGATTTCCATCAACCTGTGAGAAGACAGGGTATGCAGGCAGTGTGGATCACAAGAGGGAGTAAAAACAGGCAATAAAAAGCAGAAAAATAAAATGAGGCCGGGATCCAAGAAGATAACCTTCTGTGGAAAAGAGAGGGGAAAAAATAGCTCCACCCCTCCTGTCCAAATGAAAAAGCATTTAATTGAATGTTCTTTATAGAGGTGAAAAAAAAATGCCCTGTGGAGTTCCCAGTGTTTCATTATCCAATTGAGTTGGGTACCTCAAGTTTCAAAGACCATTCTCCTGAATGATCATTCTTCTCTCTGTGTCAGTCTGCCCTGTGCTCGGTGAACCCCTACTGGGCCGCAGAATTTAAAAGTCAAAACCCTGAAAGTATCTTTATGCCCAATATAGTAACAGAGCAAACTCCAGTATCACTCATCTTATTCTTCTGGTCTGTTATGCAGATTTCTGTGCTCCTGAGGATGCCTGGAATGCCCAAACCCTTTCTTAATTCTGTGAAAGGCCTCAGAGGGAAAGTGATTAGCAGACTGAGAGAGGAGGCATCACAGAGCAGCCATGGAAGCAAAGGACGGGCCTCTCAGAGTGTTCCTCTTGAAGTTAGAAAAAATCAGGGATGGCCCGGGGCAGTGATGAGTGGCTTTAAGGAAGTTAAGTCTATCAGGAGACATCAGGCTTTCTCTGGGCTGAAACACCCCACATGGAGTTGCTGTAGGAGCTTCTTCAGTGAGGGGAGCCTTTCCTTGGAGGATCCTGGAAGGGAACTGGGAGATAGACCCTCCCAGCAAACTTAGTTTTGTGAAATAATCCTCTTTGTTATTCTTGAGAACATTGTAAATCATTTGAACATGTAGGAAGTTTTGTTGTTTTTTTTTTTTCTTTTCCTCCCTTGAGAGGGAAATCTGGGGGTTGGGTAGAGAATCATTTTAAATCTTTCCCTTGAAAGCTACTAGAGATGGCTGATAAACAACATAAAATAATTGTTTAAAAGTTTCACATCTGACCCACTTAGCACCTGTCACATTTTGTTAATTTAGAAAATATTTGATGACTCTGAATCTAATCCCATTTTCTCAAATAAAGGCTTAATTTCTCTTTGAAATGAATAGTTACATTGTCATACCTTAGCCAACACCCTATAAATATAATACCCCTTCAGCCTTGATATTTCAAAAACTATAGTTTTCATTTCAAGCTGTTATGATATTTTATCTCTGATGTTGTAAAATAATGTAAACCAATTTTTCCTACTTCTGTTAGTTCGAGGTTGAGTCTTCTGCCAGAATCCCTCCCTCACAGAACATGTAAACTCCCTCCAACCTCCTGCACTGGCGGACGAGCAATTTGTTTCCAAGATTCACGACTAAAAAAATATGGCTGTGGGATCCTCTGGAGACACTGCTATGCTGATTCTTTCCAGTGCCCAGAGTCCTCTGCTCTGTTGGAAAGGTTCACAAACATTAGGCTCCACGGAGATAACACCCTCCCTGGCCTTTCCTTTGCAGCCTCCTCCTGGTGTTGCTTTGCGTGCTCCCTTCACCAAAAGCCACAACCACTTGGGTGGGGGAGTCCTTTTGTCCACAGTTAGCTAAAGCAAGTCTCTGCTTGGCAGTTGGAGCTTCTGATCCGAGAGCACCGACTCCTAGACTGTTGTCTTAGTGCTTTGAAAGCCAAGGGTCCGTGCCAAATTCAGCCTCTTTGGACATCCTGAGGTGGTCCACAGGAAGGCTGCCTTCTCTATCCTAGCAACCTTAACTAAGGGGACCGATGGTGGGGAGGGAGACTGAAAAGGCCAGGCCAGTGACAAGTTGGAATCAGCCTGGGCCTAGAGGGATCAGGAACCTCAAAGTGGCATCTCTACCTGACAATGACAACTATGATTCTGAAGACTTATTACTATACACCAGCCACTTGCCCTGCATTACTTTGTGAAGTGCTTAAGCCCACCCCATGAGCCATGTCCTGTCGTGTCCCCATTGTACAGTTGAGGAGCTGGAGGTTTAGGCAGACTGAACACCTCATCCAAGCTCATGCAGTGAGTACAGAGTGGAACCAGCAAGTTATCTGTGGACCTTTTACCCTTAACCATCACCCTACCGACCCATTTCACACCAAGGTCCACCTCTGGGCTGCTAATTCAGATACCTGCCAGGAGGAAAACAATAGCTGTGGTCATGAATTGGCTCCTTTTTGTCAGGTTCTGTCTTGGAGCCTGATGAGTTCCTTCGCCCATTCTGGAAAAGCATCCTAATTCCTATCTATCTCACATAGTCTTTGGAGGCATCCAAACAGATTGTGTCCCTATTCATTTAACACAATGAAAACAATTTGCCACCCTTTACTTATTTATTTTTTCATGGAACAAATGTTTATTGTGTCTATAGTTTGTTTTGTTTGTTTGCTTTGTTTTCTTTGTTTTTAGAATGCTCCTGGGCCCTGGGATACAGCTCAGTGAACAAAATGGACAAACCCATTGCACTCTTAGATCTTAAAGCCTCCTATTTGCTTCCTCTTTATCAGGTTCCTTACATATGTTGTCTGATTAAATCTCACAGCTTTTCTGAGAGGCGTTTTACAAACAGGAAGCATACAATTTGGAAGGTGGAGTGGATGGCCCAAGGTAATACAGCAAATAAGTAGAACAAACAGGTGAATTCAATTCTCTGACTCTAGCTAGAAGCTGGGTTCTTTTTTGCCACTAGTCTCTGCTGCCCCCTGTGGATTTATAGAGGGAGCTCATGGGTAATGGGAGGTCTGTCTTACCTAGAATCCTCCAATTCCTGCTCATCTTTTCATTTTAGAACCACTTGCAACACCTCCCCAGCACAATTCCCTAAATACCCTCCCCCTCCCCACTCATTCATGATTTTATTGAAGGAGCAGGTACTGGGTCCCTGTTCTGGACCAACCACGTCTTTAGGAGCTGTGACATCAACAGGGAAGAACAAACCTGGTCTCCACTCTTATGGAATTTACATATTCATGTTCTAAGGGTACATTTTCCCTTGTTGATTCTTCTCAGGATTCTCTTTTCAGTTCCTACTTTTGACTTGTTATTCCTGATATTTTGGCCTCTAGGCATTGAGTCCAGGGGTGATATTCGAAATACTTAACACCTGGTTCAATCAAAGGTCACCAACCTTAGTGGCAACAGAGAGTTCTTGGAGCTTATCTGCTGTGACAAGTATTAACCCTTTAGTTGCTGAGTTATAATAAGGTTCTGGGGGGTCCCAGAGGAAGGCTGGGGCATTAGGGCTGGGGAACTCGGGTCTTGGAGTGGCAGCTTTTTACCTAGGGGCACAGACGTTTTCCAGCATTTCTACAGTGGCTGTACTTGTGTGTGCTAGCAAAATGTCAGCCCTGCTCACATCACACATGAGAGTTTGCCCTTTCCAACTAGACTGGATGCTCACTGGGGGCAAGGATCCCATCAGCTCTTCCTTCCTCCACATAAGCCTGCTGTGGCACACATTTGATTTGATTCATCCATGACTGTATCCTTGGTGTAAGTTAATCCTCAAAGCTGAGCAGTACAGATGAGACAAAGCTCTAGTTTTTATCCTGTAATATCTCTTAATAGTTTTTACTATAAATTTCACTTTCACCATTGGAAGGAATGTTGACTTTTTTGTTGCTGTTAAGTTAAGGTCTGTCGTATTCCGTGTGTGTCCAACGTTTGATAGAACCTGGGCTTTTGGAGCGTTCTGTGGTCTACAACTCAACTGTGTTCATTTGAACCACACAAGGGTAGTTCAAGAATAAGTTTAGAGCAAGGGCAGCAGTGGCCACAGAAAGAGCATTACCACCGCACTCTGTCAGCCCAGAGCCATGGGCCACCTGTAGCAAATAGGTGACACTCCCGCTGCCTCCTGCCCCCTACCCCTTTCAAAAGTGTGCATTACAAATTCATAACTGCACTCCTCAAGATCTCACAAAACTTCTCATCTTATCACTTCATGCAGCTACTATCAATGGATCTGAATTAGTTCAAGAAATTAAACCTATTTCCATCCCATATCCAGGCTGCTCTTGAACTAGGAAAAAAAAATATTTCATTTCACCCACCCAAAGAGATACTGATAATTATTTACCTGTCTAGGAAAAAGAAAACATTATTTAGATTCAGGTTTGTATACTAATTTAACTTAGTGCTCAAGATGTGATCTGTCATTTGAGTGAGAATCCAGTAACGAATGGTAAGATTTACAAGGGCTTCTTTAGGGCTATGTGTGTGTGCGTGTGTGTGCGTGCCTGTGTGTGTGTGTGTGCCTGTGTGTGTGTGTGTGTGTTGGTGCGTGCATGTGTGTTCTAGATTTCTTTAGAATTGATAAGATTTCTGTAGATCTGATGCCTAGAAAACCAGAAAGAAACTGTGGTCTTCTCAGAAGACATTGCTATACGTCTTTATCGCTGCTTTGTGCTTGCTTTATCAAGAGCAAAGCCCATGTTCACACAGTGGTCACTTCTGTCACCACCATAGGTTCAGATTTAAGATATACTTGAGGCTTGGGGTGCCTGGGTGGCTCAGTTGGTTGAGCGTCCAACTTCGGCTCAGGTCATGAACTCGCAGTTCATGGGTTTAAGCCCCGTGTCGGGCTCTGTGCTGACAGCTCGGAGCCTGGAGCCTGCTTTGGATTCTGTGTCTCCCTCTCTCTCTGCCCCTCTCCTGCTCGTGCTCTGTCTCTCTGTGTCTCAAAAATAAATATAAACATTAAAAAAAGATATATTTGAGGCTTTGCAAAATAATCAGACACTTTCTCCCCCAGGTAGCTCTGAGTTGAGGAAACTTTGATGACTGCAGGCTCAGCGTCTTCCACTGGAACCATGAAAGAAAAGAGGCTGGCTTATTGGCTATCCACGGGGTGCCAGGTTACTCTTGTAACAGCACTTCACTGAATGTTGAGTGATATACCTGTGGAGTGGATATTATGATCCCCATTTTAGAAATCTGGAAAACAAGAGCATCAAAGTGATTAAGCACTTGGGTAGGAGTTTCACCACCAGAAAGCTAATATTAGAACTCAGGTCTGTCTGATGTCAAAGCTCCTTCCACACTATCTAAAATATTCATGCACCAGATGAAAGCTTTTCTTATTTTCCCCTGGATTTTTCTCAGATTTGCAGCTCTGCCTTCAATACAGGGTTTCTTGAAATGTGATGATATGATTATACTTCTCGTTTTTACTCCCCAACCATCATTTCAAAGGGAATTGACGTGAGGCTGAAGGGATAATGGTGGGGTGAGCCATAAATTCAGGTCAACCTTTCTAATGTGGGCAGGGCAATGTCTGAATTACCCAGCCCTGTTTTTAGGAGTTGCTTCCCCACTCCAGGACAGTGTTAATAGGCATAAATGTCCCCGGGGGCCCGGTAGTTACTGTAAATAAATGCCACAAACTGGTCTGTGGGGAGAGGTTAGTAGTGGGCTTGGGGACCTGGGCTGCACTAGAAAACACATGAGCTAGGGGCACTGGGATGGCTCAGTTGGTTAATGTCTGACTCTTGATTTTGGCTTAGGTCATGATCTCAGGGTTCATGGGATCAAAAGCCCCGCATAGGGCTCCACACTCACAGTATGAAGCCTGCTTGGGATCCTCTTACTACCTCTCTCTCTGCCCCTCTGCTGCTCGCATTCTTGCATTCTCTCTCCCTCTCTCTCAAAATAAATTAACATAAAAAAAAGAATACACGTACTAGAATGGGGGTCTTTATTCCACTGGGATGATTGCTAGGTCCTAGCAGGGAGACCACAGTCAGCTCCAACTGGCTCTTTGGAACGTACTTAATGGAGGGGCTGTTTCCTAAGGTGCAAGCAGAGAAATGCATCCTCCAAAGTCACAGTCCTTCTCTATTCAGTTCACTGCTGGTGTCCGCATTTGAGGTCTGGGGTAACAGTAGAAGGTGCAGCCTGGGGAAATGAGAAAAAGTTCTCAGATGGGCCAGGTCTAAGAGCTGCATTTATAGCAACTTACACATTGCTCAGTATTTAAAGATGTGGCTGTGTCTGGTTTTCTTTTCATTTTACCTGTGGTTTACTGGTGGAGGAGAAAAGTTGGCCATGAGGCAAGGAACCAGGCTGACTGGACCTGCCTTCTTCTTGATGTTTGGTTATCAGAGTTCATGGTGGATAGCTTTCAATCTCTTGTTTGTAAAGGTAATGAAAACACATGAACAAGGTCACTGGTTGACAGAGTGCCTAAAACAGCTCTATTTACTCTGGTCACTTATCAAGACCAGTCTTTCTCTTCTGTGTGTCTAAATACTTGAGAGCATCAAGTATAGTTTCCAACAGAGACATGCTCAGGAAATTTCATTTTCCCCTCCTCATTTATCCTTTTCTCTCTCTTTCTCTTCTTTTCATTATTAGAAGTAGCAGGAGTGTATAGCTAACACTTGCTGAATATTTTCCTCATGCCAGGAATTGTGCTAAGTGCTTAAATGGATCATCCTGTTTACAGCAACAATGACCCTAGGATGCGGGAAGAGTTTGGATTCTCATTTTGGAGATGAAGAAACTGAGGCTCAGAGAGGTGGAGTGATTTGCTCAAGGAAGCTGAGTTGTTAAGAACTTGGCAGAGGTGGGGTACCAAACCAGGCAATCAGCAACCAGGGTCCTCACTTAACCACTAGATTTCACACTTCTTATGACTGCCAAACCCAGCACATGTACTCAGAGAACAATAGAGAAGTTGGAGGTGAAAGGCACATCAATGGTTTCTCCCCTGATCCTACCCCCTTTCAGCATCTGAAAAAGCACTGGGTGAATAAAGCTAGACAGTGATCAAAGAAAAGTCTGATACATGTTCTTTTTTGTTGTATGATTCAGTTGCTTACACATAATTCATTTGTAAATTGATACTAATGAAAGTTGGTCTTGAAATATTGTATACAACCCAAATCAGGAGTTGGCACCAAATCCCCACTTGGCCCGCAAATTATTTACTCTTGCCAAATTAGAGTCTAGAGTAATTTACCATAAGATGGGTTTTTAACCCTAATATGGAGACATATCAACAGTTTGCTATGAAAGCTCATTAGCTTCTAGAAGCAACTCTTGTTAAGGGAATGCTATCAGGGCAAACATATCACTTTAGTCTTTTCCCCAATGTTATTTTTTTTTTAATTGTTTTTTAACGTTTATTTATTTTTGAGACAGAGACAGAGCATGAACAGGGGAGGGGCAGAGAGGAGAGGGAGACACAGAATCTGAAACAGGCTCCAGGCTCTGAGCAGTCAGCACAGAGCCCGACGCGGGGCTCGAACTCACGGACCATGAGATCATGACCTGAGCCGAAGTCGGACGCCTAACCGACTGAGCCACCCAGGCGCCCCTTCCCCAATGTTATTAATTCTACCTTGTAATACAGGAAAAATAAATGGAAAACTCTCATTCAGTATTAATTCACTTGGGCCCATTTATTTCCACCAGTAATCTCTCTTTTTGTTCCAACAGTAGCTTCTGAGAGAAAGTTGGTTCGGTTCATTTTCCCATGTTCAGGCTCAGTGTAGGATTTTATGTTTCCATAATTAACAGGGACACTTTTCAAATAGAAAAATATTATTTTTGTGCTTTTTGAAAAAAAAACACAGTGGCTACTGAATATGATTTTCCAAATGGAGTGTAGATTTTTCATTTCAACATACATCTCTATCTCCTGATGTTATGGATTTGGGCTTTAGGGCAACCTACTACCAGGCTTCTAGCTGTCAGGATTGGCCAATTTATTGGCTCCTAAATAGGAACAGTGAAAGTGCTGCATTAGCATGATATGCTATTGCAAGCAAAGAGCATCTATTTTCTAAGCAGATGCTTACCAAATACCTGCTTACTGGACACAAGTTGCACTTGGTTTTACTGGATTTGGTTGGTGCCATTGTGATTAAAAGATGGGCTGGCTCTTTGACCATTAACTCTTGCGTATTGTTCTATCTTGTCAATAACATAAAGATTGTCTAGATCTTGTTTTTTATTTATTTCTTTATTTGGGGTTAATCAAGTTTGAGATTTATGCCAAAAGTTTTTCACTGTTGAATGATGAAGTTAGGTCTTAACAGTGGGCCCGGTCTCCCTTTAAAACTCGGTGATTCTCTTATATCAGGATGTAAATGGAAATCTGTGATTCTCTTATATCAAGATGGAAATCAATGGATTTCCAAGCCAAATTGAGAAAAAATGGTGGCTATTCACTTCCAAAAGTTTTTCCCTCCAGTGAAGAGATCCCCAAGTGATCAGAGGTCTGGACTTGAGATCCACAGAACAGACAGAACTGGATGGACTTTAGCAGGCCCATCAACCTTCCAGTGTATGTAAAATGCTGTGGGTGTGGACATGTTTCACAAAATGCCATCACATTAGCAAAAGGGTTCATGAGAACCACTGACCTTACTTAATTCTTCTAAATAACGGGGTCTGGCCAATGATACATGATTTGGGGGCGTATTTACAATATATTTGCTCACTGCTTGTCCTTGGTCATACCATTAAACTACTGCATACTTCATTATATAAAAGGAAAATAATAGGATTTACCTAAAGCCCAAGGGAATACTGATCCTGTGCTAATTAAAGTTTGTTCTGGGATTTTAGAGTCTTGGATGAGAAAGAGTCATGTTGAGTTTGGTTATTTTATTCATTTGCAGTCAGTTTTCAATTATTTAAATTGAGTGTGTGAATTTTCAAATGTCTTATTATCTTTCTCCATCTTTTGACTTCATTGAGTACATTTTGTACCACTAAAAAAAGGGGAAAATGGAATAGGAGGTCTTGAAACTCAAAAGCAACCTAAAGTTACATATTTCTGACCCTTACTGAACAAAGATTAAGGTCAGTGTTTAGGGGTACCTGGGTGGCTCAGTTGGTTGAGCATCTGGCTTCAGCTCAGGTCATGATCTCACGGTTCATGAGTTTGAGCCCCGCATCTGGCTCTGTGCTGCTAGCTTGGAGCCTGGAACCTGCTTCAGATTCTGTGTCTCCCTCTCTCTCTCTGCCCCTCCCACACTCATGCTCTGTCTCTCTCAAAAATAAACAAACATTAAAAATTTTTTTAAAAATCAGCGTTTAAAATTTTTACATTTGATCTCTCAGGAGTTCTTGATGCTTAGAAAATATGATATGTTGGGCCCTTTTGTAAGAAACAGCAGATGTCCAATCATGCTTGGCTTCTTTTAAAAAAAATTTTTTTTTAACATTTATTCATTTTTTGAGAGACAGAGAGAGAGTGCACAAGCAGGGGACGGGTAGAGAGAGGGGGAGACACAGAATCCGAAGCAGGCTCCAGGCTCTGAGCTGTCAGCACAGAGCCTGATGCAGGGCTTGAACTCATGAAACGCGAGATCATGACCTGAGCTGAAGTCGGACACTTAACCGACTGAGCCACCCAGGTGCCCCAATCATTCTTGGCTTCTTAAGATCAGACTCACCCTCACCCTACAGAGAACGTAAAAGATGGTCACCATCTCTCAAGAGTTATACACAAGTTTACTTCTGAGTCTTTACATACTTCTAGCCTATGTTCAATGAACCTGACTGCTGAATTCATGAATGATTGTCCCTTTTGTGAGTCCATCTAACCTCCTGACTGGATGATCCTCAAGAGAACTCTAGCTCCTATAGATTCTGATGCTTTGAAGAAAAACTTCTACTCTATCTCCAGGACCTTATGATTGGGGCAATCACTCAGGAACCTCTCTGTCCCTCGAATTCCTATCAAGCCAGCAGCTATCAAAGTCAGCCCATGGTTAGGATGTGAAGTCATGTGGGGCAGCTAGGGTTGAGAATAGCAAGGGTACTACCATTGACTTTTGAGTCAACAGTACTTGACTATTGAGTCAGAGGTGTTCACACAAGGCAAGAAGAGGAGCCAGCATGATGTTCTGGAATCAGTAATCAAGGAAAGCACAGAAGTTACCTGGAGGAAATTGGATAGGAACTTGGAAATGCTGGTTCAGTTTCTTCATCTATCCTATACACAGCATATAAAATGATTTCAGGTAATTTTATGATTATTACCCAGAACTTTTAATAGTTCTTGAACCTTTGACTTGATAGAAGTGTAGATTGGGGCAAGGGAGAGGATGGCTTTAAAAGTCTGCTGTCTACATTTGTGCCAACCCTCAGTGTCTTCAGTTCTGTCTTCCAAAGCAGACCACAGCAGAAGGATTCAGTGTAAATCATTTATTTTTGAAGTGACAGGCAACTCCAGTAAGAGAGTAGGGAGTGATATAGGGAATACACAGAAGGCAGTAAGTTGTATGTGGGTGGATGTGTTATCATCATGGGTGACCTCTGGGGTTCTGTTTGAGACATGTCAGAACTGTGCCACCCACACAGGAAGGAAGCTGGGGAATCTATCTACCAACTCTCATTGTTTAAGGGCTCGTCCCAGGGGCATTACGTCCCGGTGCTTCCAACCCATCAAGGGAACAGGTCAAGCATGGTCAGTGACCACAGAAAGAAGATGTAGATGGGAGAACAGTGAACACCAAGGGAATATAGATGGAGTGGTAACAGTATCTTCTACACCCAACACTGCCGATAACTCAGAGTTGACCCTGATGAAGGTAGTGGACTCTGCAGCTTTTCAGATTGCTCCTTCCTGTACCTGGTGGCAGAGGCAAAACTGGGGGAGGGTATCGATCATAAAATTTTCCAAGAAAGGGGACACAGGGGTCTGTTGAGAGATTCAGTGGACCCTTTTCTCTTCTGATTCTGTATCAGGGAGCATTAGCTCCTTAAAGCATAGCAAAAGAATGGAAACACCCACGCATAATGACAGCCTGTCCACAGGGCAGGTGTGCTCACATTCTAGGTTTTTTGCTGTGTGGCTTCATCTCCATTCCCATTCTCTCTCTCTGTCTGTAACTTTCTTATCCCTGTCACATGCCCTGTAAATGTATGTCTGCATATGTGTACACACACACACACACACACACACACACACACACACAATGGAGCATTACTCAGCTATAAAAAAATGAAATCCTTTCATTGTGACGATATCGATGATCCTGGAAGACATTATGCTAAGTGAAATTGGCCAGAGACAGAAATAAAAATAAGGCATGATTCTACTTGTATGTGGAATCTAAAAAAAAAAAAAAAAGAAAATCATAGAAACAGACTAGAAGGGGGTGGTGGAGGTGGGGGAAATGGGGAGATGTTGATCAAAGAGTACAAACTGTTCTAAGATGAGTAAGTTCTAGGGATGTATTGTAGGATGTGTGTAGTTAACAATACCGTATTGTACACTTGAAGGTGGCTAAGAGAATGAATCTCAAGTGTTTTCACCACACATTTAAAAAAAAAAGTGACTTTTTTTGATGGATCTGTTAACTCAATTTTGGTAATCATTTCACATGTATACATATATGAAATCATCATATTGATATATCGTAACCATCATATCAGATTCTAAATATATACAATTTTTAATTTACCAATTATACCTCAATAAACCTGGAGGGAAAAAAAAGAGTAAGGACAGAGGGGCTATGACTGTTGAAAATTGGTCATTAAAACTATGGCTATTGAAAATTGGATGTACTGGGAGAAATGAGCAGCGACCCTTACCAAAATGTTCAGGAAGCATTCCCATCTCCCTCCTTTGGCTGCCCAAAAAGTGTATTCGAAGTTGCCACAGAACAAACTTCAATGTGTTCCTCAACAATCACAGATGATTCTGTCTTTCTCCTACATGCACTTCACCTTTGCCATCCTCCTCACTCTGAAATAAACCCCACTGACGGTTCTAGGCAGTCTCAGGGACTCTCAAACATCCACTAGGATCCCAGGATGGAGTCACCAATCCCTGTTCATTTTTTCCCTCCACTGTGCTGTTCTAAGGCAGAAACACTACCAGCCGTGGAATTCAGACGGCGCAAGTGCACACAGCTTTCCAAAAAAGGCAGAGATCGTACTGAAGTGTTTGCTTTTCTGTTTTTCGGCCAGTTAATCTCACCGTGGGTAGCTCTAGGCCACCCTCAGCTCAGCTACTCTCTCCTCTATCCTTGTCAGAGCTGCGGTGCTGGTGCTGGTGCTGGTGCTGGAAAAGCGTCATGAAGATTTTGAGCTAAAAGATTTAAATTGACCTCACTTTTGAATTCTTCTTTTTCCTTGAAGAATAACTATTATTTTTCTTGAAAATGCATACCCATCTACCCTTGTTTATCAGATCTTATCATCTCAGAGTTAAGGAAGAACCAGGGCATTTATTTCCCAAGTCACTGACTTCTGTAGCACCCAAGACCCAAACCACAATGTTCATATGGGATCTCCCAGCAGCTCCAACTCAAAAAGAAAAAAAAAATTAATGCCAACTTACATGTGAATTGATCACCATTTTTCCATAAATGAATATTTAGAGCATAACTCAAATGCTCCAGAAGTCAGTTTAAGTCTTTTAAGTATTGTATAGGATAAAAAGGAGAGAAAGAAAAAAAACACTTGTGATTCATATTAACAAGATCATCATGGGACTAGATCCTGGGTCTACTATATGTACCTCTTCCTCAGTTTCCCCACATGAAAAATGGTGAGTTTAATACATACTTAACATGGTCACTGTGTGGACTGGGGACTCCATATTTATGAAACACCTGGCCCAGAACATAGCTCATGGTAGACACTCAATATTTGATTGGATCCTCTAAGCTCCTACTCTCCAGGATACATAGCAAGTACTAAAGCTATCTAAATGAACACAGATCCCCAGATTAGGTATGCAGTGGAGAAGGAAAGGCCATGAATTGATGACACATCAGCCCAGTTTAGGGTTAAAAATAAACTGTATCTAAATTGGAAAATATTAAGAAATTTAGAAAAAAATCATGTAAGTTTATCACAGAATTCCCATTAGTTCCTCAAATTTGTTTTTTTTTCCACTTAACTAAATTCAAATTTTCATTTATATTTTAAGCTGAATTATTCGTGGTTATTTTCTTAGAAGGCATGCAAAGTTGGTACTTTTACCTTAGCTATCTTTCCTTATCCAGAGGCTTAAAGGAAAATCATCAACATAAAGTACAAAACATCATTAAGATTCCCAAGAGTTTTTTATTACAGAAGAATGTGGTCTGATTTTTTCACTTTCACTGAGTCTGTCTTTTTAGGAGACTCTGCCTCCACTCTCAGCCACCATTTCCAAGTATTCTTTCCTCTGTTAGGACTGCAATATGATAGCCCTTGATGGGGAGGCAGGTTGTGTAACCCAGGAGGAAGGGGACTATGGGTAAAAGAGAGAAGTGGTTAGATTATAAAGTTGCTTGGTGACCCTCAAGACCAAAGTAACTGTGAATTTGTGTGTTTTCTGGCCCTTCTACTCACTTGATGATTAAATCCTACAGCTGTCCAAATCCAGTCCTTGGCTTATCTCAGCTATGCAGAGTGGCATTATTGGTTCAAACTGTCCATGGAGAAACAGATGTATGAGGCCAAAATCTAGCAAAATGCCAGAAGAGTGTATTTGGGCAGGATACCAAGATGTAGTTCAGGGGACCTGCCTGGAAGCTGGGACCAGGGCCAGCGGTGGATAGTTGGACATTGCAATGAGAGATGCCCAAATATGAGTATGACAAGTGGGATCGTCATTCTGTGAATCAAAGTCAAAAAGACTTCATGAAAACACGATTTGGGGACTGACTGTGGGAATCTGATTTGGAACTTTTCTCATAGCCTGGTGATTTCTAATGGTGCTTTTGTTGGACGAAGTCCTGGGAGGGTCTGAGTTCTATCTTAAAGGCATTGCTCTGCCTGTGTGACATGGGTATTCTTTACTTTATCACGTAGAAATGAGGACGTGTGTAGAAGGTATAATCTCCTGTTTGCAAACCCTCGGGTGCCGATAAGACAACCATCTTTGTCTTCTAAAACTGTACATATACTTCTAATTTCTACCAGTTGGTAGAAGCTTAAGCTAAGTCCATTCGTTGCCACCATAATCCCCTAGGTTTCTGTCTACTTTCAATTGCATTTACGGGCTGCCATGGTACATGATGGGTGGGAGGCACTCTGGCATCTGATGAGATGTTATTGCAGCCATCTGGTCTTTGGTCCTCTCTTTCCAAGCTTATGGGTGATTCAAGTCTTTCAGCTTTCTCTCCACTGTTTCAGTCCCTTTCCAAAGCATGCAGGGACCATTCTATTGCTCCCTTGCTGAACTAGGTTTGGAATTGGGGCTCAGAGAAAAGACATGGCATTGTCCCTTTTACCACATCTATGCATTTCTCCTTCCCTTTCCAACTCAGGGAATTTTTGTCTGGGAAAAAAGGGGGCAGTACCCTGGATCATCATCCATTCTTCCCTATCTACTATTTAAAGCCCAAATGAATATCTGGGGTCCATTTAGATTTAGGGTTTGAAATATAAAATGGGCTTTTAAAACCATAACAAAAAAATCTTGGATGCTTGAAACTTTCATTTTTTTAGATCTCTCTTTGCTTTTTATTAACAATATCCCTTTCCTGAGGCAATTAATGATGGGCAGTGGGGGTAATGAGTACAGAGAGATTTTGGGGGAAAATCTCATTTAATTCCTGCCAAAACTTTCGGCCTGCTTGACCGGAGCCACCATTGAAAAACAATGCTGTTTTGTTTTGTTTTCTTTTGTTTTGTTTTGTTTGTTTTTTTGTTTTTTTTTTTTCGTCAGCAGAGACAAGTCCCAAGTACTCTCAGACAGAGAAAGCCAGAGAGCTTTGTATTTGTCTTGGAACTCACATGGAACAGTGATGAGTGAAATATGGCTGAGTCTCTCTAGCAGGAAAATTTTAGGTCCACAGAGACAAAGGCTTTCATTCTGACATAGTAAAGAAGGACAAAGCATAGCTGAGGAACACAGCATATAGGTAATAATGTGAAATTTGCAAGAATGATGTGCTCTAGCTTATTCCAGTGAGGACTGATGAGATGTGGGTGTAGCAGTCATCACGAGGGTGAAATCCAAGATAACTAGAGACAGGAGAGGAAGTGGCTGTCTTAGAGAGACCAAGGCTGATAAAGTTTTCAATCCAAATGACAAGAAACTTCTGGTTTCTAAGAATATGCCTTTGCATTTGAGTCGATGCCCTTTTTCAAACAAACAAACAAAAACCCCCAAAAAAGCCCCAAAACCAAACCAAAACAAAACAAAAAAACCCAAAAGACAAGTTTCTTTCACTGACAACAGACATTGCCAGGTTTATCCACACAACCAGTGTTCCAAATGCTATGTAAAAATGTAGCAATTGGGCAGATTGTTAAGTAACCTGCTGTAATTGCTTTTATTTGTTTAATCCTTTGAACAAACAACATTTTTCATTTTTTGTCTAAAAGACAAAGGAGAGTTAAAATTTTATGGTTGTTTTTCAGGGAAAATAAAATTGAGCATTTGTTGGCTGAGGTTGGAAGATCATTACCTTTAGCAGTTTGGGCAGCTTGACTTATAGGGAGAGGTCTGGTAGCTGGGAAGGACAGCGTCAGTAAAGTGGAAGATGCTGGGGTCAAGGGCAGGCTCAGGAGCCAGGATACTCAGTGGAGTAGATGAGTGGGAAATAACACTTGATTCTAAGAAAGAAACAATAGCAAAACCATCTAGGTAAAAATGGCATCATATCTTGATTTTGGTGCTAAGGAACCTTGCAAGAAGGAGCCACTGACGTCTTGTCTTGGAGACACCTTCCTGTGGGCTCAAGGATAAACCTCAAGCCTGAGACTTTATGGTTTGCAAAAGAGAAAGGATACTCTTGATTTTTTATAAAGGGTGAAAAGAACAATTCATGTTAAGATTTTACCCCCTGAAGCCATAATGGAGTATTTTGTATGTGGAGAAACACTGTGGAAGGGTAAATATATGCGATGAGATTCATGGCACTGATTCTTGGGGCTTTTAATAAACTCATTTAGGCTCTTCTAAACTTAAGACACTGTTCTCAGCTGTATCTCAGGTCATTTTTCAAAATGAGTGTTCTCTTTGCCTTAAAACGATCAAAGGGAATTGCTTATTACCCAGGGTCAACTTATTAACTGGAGACAGAATATTCCCCAATTACAGCATCGCTTAAATGCACGTCTTACTGAGCTCTAGGCAAGGGGCAAATTGGGGACGAGAGGAAAGGGTGTAGTAAAAAAATCCCAGGGTCTTCCTCTATTCCCTAGCTGACTAGCTCGGTAACCTTGGACAGCTCTGTGACCTTTTAGCATATGTTTCCTCATTTGCAAAATGAAGTGAGATGCGGTAATTCCCAAAACTCCTTCTTTCTTTCTGCTTTTCCTAATTTTTTAGAACTGCTGAATTATTGCATACATTAAATGATTTAGTTTCTTCTTTGAAATAATGGGGCCCATTTTCAAGGATCTCCATCTCCCTGTATTTCTGCTAAGCAAGATCTAACACCTTTGATATCCCTGTGTCTACTTTCTAGGGAATTAAAGATATAATGTCATTTGATTTTGTGAAGACACTTAGTAAAAAATTGTCACTGAATGCCTTATGCTTTCCCACAGGGCTATCAGAGCTGAATCCCTACAGCAGACAAGCCAAAGTTAAAATAGGAGGGATTGACAAGAAAGGGAGGTAGAGAGAGCTTGTGCACACAAACTGAAAATGCAGTAAATAACAACGTGAGAAAAGCCATCAGAAAGAAGCTTCTTTCTTCATTATTGATAGTATTTTATATACATTTTGGTAAGACTGGTAAGATGATATTGAAAAGGTGACAAAGGAAATGCTTCCGGCACTTAGTGAGCACCTAGTGAATACCAGGCATATGTTAGGCATAGACCTTGGTTTTCCACTTTGTAGATGAGGATATTTAGGCACAGAACTCACTCGGTAAGTGAGTGGTACAACTGAGATTTTAAGCCAGGAATTTACATCAGAGGACAAATAAGAAGTTAAATAATCACAGATAAGCCTTCTACTTCCCCCTGAATCTTTCTCCTCCCCTCGTTCTTAGATGTCAACAGCATTACTGTTTCACTCAGGCAATGTACTTCAGACATCTTCCCACGTTCATGCACATGGAAATACCTTATTCATTTTATTTTTTTTTAAATTTTTTTTAATGTTTATTTATTTTTGAGACAGAGAGAGACAGAGCATGAATGGGGGAGGGGCAGAGAGAGAGGGAGACACAGAATCGGAAGCAGGCTCCAGGCTCTGAGCCGTCAGCCCAGAGCCTGACGCGGGGCTCGAACTCACGAACCGTGAGATCGTGACCTGAGCTGAAGTCGGACGCTTAACCGACTGCGCCACCCAGACGCCCCTCATTTTAAATGCTATATCCTTTTCAGGGTGTGGGTCTACCATAAATTAGTTAACCTTTCTCTATTGTTTTTCACTATTAAAAATAATCCTATAGTGAGCATCCTTGTACCTCTTTCCATGTGCACATATGAAAGTATTTTTCTAGGTAGATGTGAAAAAGTAAATATATATACATATATATGTGTATGTGATATATGTTTTTATATCTGTGTATATGTGTATATATATACATACATATATGTATTTTTTAAAGTTTATTTGTGTTTGTGAAAGAGAGAGAGTGCACAAGCAGAGGAGGGGCAGAGAGGGAGGGAGGGAGAGAGGGAAAGAGAGAGACAGAGACAGAGAATCCCAAGCAGGCTCCTTGCTCAGCACAGAACCTGACATGGGGCTCATCCCACGATTCCAAGATTATGATCTGAGCCGATATCAAGAGTCAGACACTTAATCAACCGTGCCATCCAAGCACCCCCATATATGTATTTTTTAAAGATTCTGCCAAATTTCCCTCCCAAAGGGCTTGTGCCAAATCACCCACCCACTCCCCCACTAGCATTGTGTGAAAGTCTCTGTTTTCTCATACTAAAACCAATACTTGATGGCATTAAACTTTAAACATTTTCCAAGCTATTATTACATTAATTTTTTCAAGTGCATTTCTCTGATCACAAGTGGGTTTGAGCACCTCTCGGGTTATTTTCCTCCAGAAAGGTTCCCAATAAATGAAGGGAGAATGACTGAGCTCTGCCATGTGCTGTGCAGAAAGCCCTGAGTTTCTTTGTGAAGAACATGATGCCGGGTCATTTGACTTGGAGATCCTGGAGAGAAGGGGGTGGTAAGATTACACTCTCATTAGGAATTCACCTGGGGGTCATAAAGGAGGCTGAGCAGGTCCTTTAAGCGTGTAAATGATGACACTCGAATCTATCAGAATACTAACCCTGAAATCAGGTTGAATTTACAGCCATAATATCTATCTTTGGATTTGGTTTTATGTTTTTGCCCTTGATTTATGTGCATGCCTTCCTTACCATCCCATATCTCAAGCAACATAAATGTATTAAAGTAATGGAATTTAGCAAATATGTTACGCTTACCATCTTTGTTCCCAAGAGGGAATTTGGAAATCTGACAAATATTATAGCTTTCATTTTCGAGACCCATTTTCTGAGCAGTTTCACTAACAAGTCTCCTGATTTACCACGCCATTAACAAAAATAATTCTTTCTGGACAGCAGTAAAAGAGGTGGATTAGGACAATTTACAGCTTTCTCAAGATACATATAAGGTGCCTGTTAAGAAAAAAAGGGACAGGTTTTTGATTAACTGATACATAGACTTGCTTTTAAGACACCCCAGTTCATTCTCCATAAGCCCATCTATTAAGGACAGCATCCCTCAAAGAGGAAACTTGCCATGGCCCTATGTCTTGGCACGGTCTTGTGTTTGCCAACAGTGATTAGGAATTACTTACTTGCTGACAGCCCTTCATCATTGATTGGAAGAGGAAACCTTTCCCCTTCGGACTGAGAATATGGTGCCCAGTTTTTTCCCCTTTAAATGAAATGTTATCCAGAGACAACCCTTTCAATGTGTACACAACAACACACATGGGTTCAACAAAAGAGTGACCTGCAATGAGCAGAGACAGAATGGTTGAGAGCCTAGGACAGCAGCTCATTAGGGTGAAGCCTGTCCTTTTTCTTTGCTAAAGTCAGGCAGGAAACAAATGTCTGCCCAATGGAAGGAGTAATGAGAGGAGGCTGTCAGTGAGGAAGATATACAGCTATAGGGAAAGCACTGGAAAGTTCCCTCGACTCCATGGGAACTTTAATTATGTCCTTGATAATTCTTGTATTCAGAAGATCCCAAAGTGTTTGTGGAGCCCATTAAAAAGTTCCAGAGTGGCCTGGTGAGAGAGATGCCCAAGGTGACAAGGGTGTCTTTCTAGGCTGTGTAAATAGCATGGCCGTCCATTCTGTGGCATCGGCCCACAACTCTGAGGCCCTGAGCTCTGATTCCCAGCTCCTACGGTGTGTAGGCATCAGCACATGGCGGTGACAGCCTTAATTCGATTTTCCTTTGCATCTGTAATTCTGACAATTACAAGGATTCTTACCCTTTTTCTGTGCCATGGCCCTTCTGTCCGTCTAGTGAAGCCTATAGACCCCATTTCACAATATTGTATTTAGATTAAAATATTTAGAATGATGATGGTGTGTGTGTGTGTGTGTGTAAATACATAGATATATGTATAAAAATAGTTTTATACATTTTTCAAAATATTAAAGAGACATGTTTGCAACAAAGATCTGATTGTGTACAGCTCTTTCCAACTCCATGTTCAGTGATGACATATTGGTAGCTTGAATGTGACTGTGATGGCAGTATTTACACCACAGAAACTGGCATACATTAGAAATCATGACTCTCTCTAAGAGTCATTTGTTAAGATACTTACCACCACACTGTACTGTGTATATATATCTGTGTGCGTGTATATATAAAAAACTGTATATACTTACACTTTTATTTATAAATAAATTAATTTACAAATTTATTTATTTCTAAATAAATTTATTAATGCCTTAAATAACAGGATTTGATCACAGGTTACATAACTATCATAATTTTGAAGTACTTATGGGTGTAAATTGTATTTCAGGAGATCAGCAACAATCACAACGTGACATAATATTTCTCTCTATAATTGTTGACAAAGTCATCGTTACTGTTAGTACTATTGTGATTCGTTGCCTCCATCCATACTTAAAGGAAATGCTAACTTTCTGTTAGACGTTAATGCAAATAAAGATGCATTTTTCCCCCATCTAAAGAACCCCGGAACTACAATGTCCAGGAAGCTGGAAGAAAGAGGAGCAAGGAGACCAGTTAGTAGGCCACAAGATAATCCACATGAACAGTCATGACATCTTGTGCTCAGCTGAGGAGATAGAGAGATGTGTATATGGGATTTGAGATAGTTAACAAGGAAAGCCAAAAACCAGGAATGTACTGATACAAAAGTGAGGGAGGTGTCTGGAGTGACTCCTAGGGTTTGGGCTTCTACTACTGGGTTTACTGAGAAGGGAATGTTAGGAAGGCCGGGTTTCAGGAAGATGGCCCTGACTTGGTTTGGAATCTATTGGGTTGGAGGTGCCTCTCAGTTATTCCCAAGGAAATTCTGAATAGACGGTGGGATGTATCCATCTGGAGTAGAGGCCTAAGTATACTCTACCATCAGTCTTGGGTGTGGGGGTTGGGGGTGGTGAGACCAGGCGGGGGGGTGCTGATCCTTGGTGGAGAAGCCAGCCACAGAGAAGTGTGCCACCCTTTCAATAACTTTTCACACTGTGTCCCCTACCTTCTTCATCCCTTAATAATCATTGTGTCAACAGATTGCGTTTAGAAACTGCTGCGATGGCCCCATTTGGGGGAAACCCCGCCCACAGGGAGTAACTACTTTCCCAGTTTCCACACAGCTCCATGCTCGATCTGGAAGCTCAGAGGAGAGTCCTGGGGAGTAGACACATACTAGGAAGTCATCAGGATATTTACAATAACTGGAGTGTCCATCTTATAAGAAACTGCCCTGAGGAAAAAGACTGAGTGAGAAGAGCAGCAAGCAGTAACCTAGAGGATTTCCAGATTCAATGGTTAGCAGAAGCAGACAAGCCTAAAAATGAGACAAAGCAGGAGCAGCTACAGAGATGGGGGAAAGCCAGGTGAGGTGGTGGGGAAGAGGAGAGGAGAGGGTGCTTCAGTAAGAAGAGAGGAGACAAGTAAGCTGAAGGGTGAGGAAGCCTGAAAGTTCTTTAATGGATCTGGTGATAACAGGGTGTTCATTTCATGGGAGCTGTGTCAGTGGAGAGATGGTGGTGGAGGCCATTTGGGAGGAGAAGAAATGGGGACAGAAGTTCTAGACACCTCCTTTAAGAAGGTTGGCTGCTATGAAGGAGACAGGTAGTGAAGTCGTTGGGGGTAGATATAGAGCCAATAAGGTCTTCCTTCCTCTCTCCCTCCCTTCTTTCCTTCCTCCTTCTCTCTCTCTCCCCCTCCCTTTCTTCTTTCCTTCCTTCCTTCCTTCCTTCCTTCCTTCCTTCCTTCCTTCCTTCCCTTTTCCCCCTTTCTTCCTCCCTCCATCCCTACATTAGGAAAGACTTGCTTATAAGGATTTATCTGAGGCCAGGTGAAGATACATGAGAGAGAAAGGATCAATAAAGGTATAAAGCTCTTGGGAAAGTCAAAGGAGACAGACTACAAAACCTGGAAGATGTGTTCACTTCTTCTATCAGAGAGTTGAACGAATGCATGAATGAATGAATGGTGCAGCCACCTTTAACCATAGGCGTGTCTTGTCCCTTGTCTAATGGAGGAGTCCTTAGGTGGCTCCAGAAGGCAAAGTAGTTTGCTTTAGGTCTTGCAGCGGTGGGATGCTGACCCCAGCAGGTCTCCAGAGAGATGGAGGTCTCTTTGTGTCAGAAGCACGTGTTGGTGGTTTCGGGACATTCAGTTCTGAAGGCCTTCATAGACCTGTGGGACATGTAGGAGAATGTATACTGAAGCATATTGGAAATTGAGCTGCTTATTGGTGTTTCCTGTGTAGGTTTTGAAATTGGGGTTGAAAGAGGCATTATCAGGGCAGGAAAGATTGGATTTAAGAGCTCTGAGTAGTTGAAATAAGGGTGCCATCCTGGGGGAAGGGATTTGTGATGGAGATGAACTTAGGGCTTCAGAGCTCTTCGTGTATCAGAGCTCCAGTATCTCTGAGGCTTCCAAGCCCTGCTTTTGACACTCAAATCCAGCAGAGGGTTGCAAGCCTCTCAAGACACAGGTACTAAAACCTTATTGACTGATGTGGACTCTTCTCTGGATCAAAGGGACCAGTAATGGCATTAGCTGGCGGGCTCTTTTTAAGTGCAGAGAGTGCTTCTCTGTAGATAGCATGCCAAACTACCTAGGGTTAAGATAAAAGGCTTCAAAAAGGCAGCAGCTTCCTTGAGGCTGCTGATGGCCACTCACGTTGCTGCTTTGGCCATGCTGACCCCAGACTGCCAGGGCCGGCCTACACATATCTCTCTCTATCACCTTGGATCCTGTGAGCCCCAGAATTCTAAGCCTTCACTGCAGAAACAAACTGAAACAAAACTTTTGACACTGTCTGAGGCTACTGCTGCCTATGACCTCTACCACTTAAGCCATTTTTGGAAAACATAGACCTTGAAGTTGCACCAGACTTGGATTTAAATGTCATCCCTTCCCTAATTGACTGTGGGATCCTCAGCAAGTCTCCTGCCCTCCCTTAGGGTCAGTTTTATCATTTATGCAACAGGGTTACTCCTGCCTCCTGTTGAATACCCATCTATTCAACACATACTTGAGTGCCTATTTAAATACTGGCCACTGTGCTGGGCACTGGGGTCTAGCTGAACAAGACAAGCACGATCCCCTCCTTCAGGAAGCTTCCAGTGCAACAGTGGATGTACTAAAGTGCCAGGCCCAGGGAGCGCATTTAAGAAATGTCTCATTCATTTCTTTTTTTGTCCTTCACGTACCATGTCCAACTGAAAGTATCATTTGTTGCCCTGTGTGACGCACAGTGGGGTGCTGTGAGGCATTGAGTGGTTAGCAGATGGCTCTGTAGGGTGTAAGAGCAGGGATGCAGTGAGAACTCAGAAGTGGAGTGGAGGGAGGGTCAAACCCCTACTGAGGATGGAATGCAGGCATCCACATCGCACCTCCACCTGTGACGAGATGTAGGACCAGTCATACAATTTATGGGCCTCTTTCTTCGTGTTTCAGTTTCCTCGCTTACACAAGGGAGACAATAATCGTACACACATCTGAGGGTTTTTGTAAGGATTAAACAAGCAAAGATGGGCCAAGTGCTTAGAGCAATGCCTGGAACTTGGAAAGTGCTAGATAAATGTTAGGTATTATTTCCATTTTCAGAAGCAAGCTGCTTTCATGACAACCTGCCAGTGTCAAATGGAAATCAGGTGGGAAATCCCACACCACTCACCACAGCCCTTTCAAATGTGGTTCCATCAGTCCTCTCTTTTCCTTTCCTGCTCCTGAGTCTCATGTGCAGATCTCCGACTGTGAAGAGACTCGTCCCTAATAGTAGAATATCACTTTCTGGTTCTATTTGTTGACCATCCATTATGCTGTGGGGTCTCAACAGCTTTAATTACAATAATTTGAGGTTTGTTCAAAACATTATATTCCGGAAAGTTCAAGGATGTTTTTAATTTAATTATATGCAGGTTAACACCACAGATGACTGTTGGGGAAAAAGGAAAATGCTAGTCTTTCTGAATGCAAGACACATGTTTAGGACTGATAAAATACACTACTGTGTTTTGTTTCAGAATAAAAAGAAATGTATTACAAAATAAGTATGGCAGTAAGTTGATGTTGGGATGCTTGGTCTGGGGCACTGTTGCTAACAGGCTTGGTTCTGGTTAAGGGAATGAAGTGCGTGGGATCAGCCTTGCATTCAAGTTAGGGTCCAGAGGCCAGCTCCCACAGGGGTCTGAGAGCTAGCCTCTGTCCTGCAGAGACCCACATTAACCTTCTCAACAGGCACCTCCCTGTTCTTTCTGCTGTCACTATTGCTAATTATAGTAATAATTATTGATTGCCATCTGACTTCATTCAGTGAGTATTTACTGAGGGCCTACTATGTGCCCGGCCCTGTTCTGGGCCCTAGTGATAGAGGGGTGGGCACAATAAACAGAAGTCTCTACTTTGAAGGGGTTTATATTCCAGAGGAGAATAAAAAGGGTATGTGTTCGTGCATAATGTTATTGAAGCCTATGGAGAAAAGTGAAGGTGAGATACCACTGGGGAGGATGGTTTGTATGCAAGATGGGCAGGGAAGGCCTCACTGAGGAGGCTGTATGTGAGCTAAGACTTGAAAGAGCTGGAGGAACGAGGGTCTTGCAGGCACGGGTACCCATCCCCCCACAAATCCTGAGGTGGGAGGGCACCTGGGTGTCTGAGGAGGCATGAGGAGATCACAGTGGAATGAGGGGGACACAACAGAAGATGAGGTTCAGAAATGATAGGAGGGAAACACTGTGTTTAGATTTTTTTTATCATCATCCACACCATCTCACTGTCCCCACTGTCACCACCTCCTACTGAATCCCAGCTGGGACCCAGCAGAGAACAGGCCATAATCCCTGCATTCCTGAAACCCAGACTCTGCCAAGTAGACAATTAAGGGACAACGTGATCTATGCTGCCAATGGGTTGAGCACAGATTTGAAGGGAGTTCAAAGGTGGGCAGAAAACACAGCCTAAATGAGAGAGGATAAGAAAGCCGTCTTGGAAGGTGAGATCTCTACGCCCTTGTGAGGCCAGTAGACATTGGCCAAGTGAAGTGATCAGAATGAGGAGAGGTTCTGCTGCTCAGAGAGCCCTGAAATCCCATTGTGTAGCCTGTCCTGCCTCTTCTTTCGGCTCTGTCTACCTTCTCTCCACCCACTCTGTTGTGGGTACCCATTCCTCTTCCTGACCACCCTCCAGACCTGGAGGAGGTTCCCTCTCATGCGTTATGATCCTGCCCTGCTTTGCATGGCGTGCGGGTCCACCCCTCCTGGTTCAGCATAGTGATGAGCAGCTCTTTCTAGCTCAGCTGTGCCCACTCACTGTATTTAGGAAGGTGTTTCTACTAAACCCATGTCTCTGTGTGTGTAGCTCCCTGAAATCTATACTCTGACTTCCAGCAACCTCTAAGAAGAGATGATGAATAGAGCAGCGGTGGCAAAATATTCACCAACACGTATGCTTAAATACATGAACGCGTATATACTTGAATACACATACAGAGTTATGTATAAATGTACATACACCCATACATGAATATAAAAACACACATGCACATATTTACGATTACATACAAATGCATGCGCGCACACACATACACATAGACCTAAATGTATGTATACTCACACATATGAAGATACAGATGTACACACGTTTATTGTGAGTGTATGCATTGTGTGGGTGTATATTTTAGAATGCCTAATTGCACCAGGATCTTTACACCTGGTCTCCTTTTTTTCATGTTTATTTATTTTGAGAGAGAGAGGTGGAGAGCAAGCAGGGGAGGGGCAGAGAGAGAGGGAGACAGAATTCCACGCAGGCTCTGCGCTGTCAGCATGGAGCTTGATGCAGGGCTCGAACTCACCAACCGTGAGATCGTGACCTGAGCTGAAACCAAGAGTCGTCTGCTTAACTGAGTTCCCCAGCCACCCCTGGTCTCCTTTTTTGTGTGTGCACCACACCCCTGCTACGCACATGGTATCACTGTTCCTGTGATGTGGATGAGGAATTTGAGGCTCTGGAAGTTTAAGACTCTTTCCCAAGTTGACACACGTGGTAAGTTACGAAGCTGCCATTCAACCCAAGGGCTGTAAGACAAGAAAGCCCATCCATTCCAGTGCTTCCATGGTGTCAACAAAATGAGCAAAAACAAACAAAAATTTTGGATAAACTGTAGGCCTAGTCCTTGAGCCGCTCGTAGCAAATACACATAGAGAAATGACTAGTTCACAATGTGATAATTTCCATGAAATGGAGGTGGGGGGAAAGCTATATGGGAGCATAGAAGAGAGAATGGTATTTGAATTAGCTCTTGAAGGATGTGAAGGTGTTTGCCAGAAAGGGGGTGGGGGAGCTGAAGATTTTACATGCCACGGAAAGTTACTGGTGCCATTACAAGATAGCCAGTGATGGCCGTTTAGATGTGCTTACGAGGTTTAAAGTCCTTTAGTTTAATAGCCACAGAAATCGGGGCATTTTACAAATAAAGGCAGAGGCGGCCCCTCACATCTGGCCTCAGCCATCCGTCAGCTGTATGCAACTGCAGGTGCCTCCAAGGAGGGCACCCGCCCTCTGCCACGACATTGGCATATTCATATACCTGCACATGAGCACCGTGTCTGCTGTTAGGGGTGTCATCGCTTGGAATAAGGTAGAAAACACGGTGACAGGTAATGTGAGTGATGCTTTCCTAAAGCACTTGCAGTGGCAGAATGGAACCCACTCCCCTCTGAGCCCTTTTTGAGGGGGTATAATCACAAACAGCTGCTTTGCCAGGAGGTGCTACCGGAGACCGTGAGGACATTCTTTCAGCAAAACCATTGCCATGTGTCATTGCTTCTAATATTTACTCAAAACTAAGAAATACAAGATTGAGTTTTATGAGAGGGAGGGAATAAAAGTACATTCTACACACAAGCTGCATAGGTTTCATTGTTTAGGGTGTTTTTATTGCCTCACAGTAATCTTCTGATTGCTAGATGAGTAATCCCGTAATTACAAAAACAATCAATTAATTGATCTAAATTAATCGGATAACATATTTTATCCTGCTAAGCATGAAGGTAGACTTTAGGTAGTTTTCCAGAAAAGCGGCATTGAGCCTTTATAGCCACCAGCCGGGGATAATGATACAGAGTCGAGTCTCAAATCAACATATTTTGGAATTAGTTTGTGACGAGCAGTGCACTAAGATCTCATGAAGTCTTCTCTCTTTCATTCTGCAAAGAGCCTCACACTGCCTCCTTTCCACTGCCCCTCCTTCTTCCGTGTCAGCGTTGTTCCTGTCTGGGAATGAGGCTGCCCTAACTCCTCGGCGGCCTTTTTCATTTCCCTGTCTGTAGCCACACTGTGGAAAGATGGTGACCTGGGAGACAGGGGAAACTAGGACGTGTGCATTAATGGTGGCAGAGTCATCCGGGAGGAGATGCCTCTGAGCTGGGACCAGATAGCACCGAAGGGGTAGGGGAGGAGTTTTGTATTCTCCTTCCTTCTCTGTTCCCTTATTCTTTTCTTCTTTTCTTCCTCGGTAGTTATTGAGTGCCCTTGACATGCTAAGCACATTTTAGGCACTTGGAACACATCACTGGAAAAAAAAAAAAAAAAAAGGCCAAGATCCCTGTGCTTGTAGCTGAGATTCCAGCAGGAGAGGCAAATAATACAAATGAGAAGTAAATCACATGGTATTTTAGAAGGTGACAGGTGCCATGGCAGTAGTGATCACAGAGCATAGTAAGGGCCCTGAAGCGTGGGGCCAGTAGGCAGAGACACAAACACTTAGTGTTAAAAATGGTCTGTGGAAGGTCCGACCGACGCAGCAGCGGGAGTCACAGGAGGGCACACGGCAGTTGGACGAGCTGCAGGTGCAGCCTCACTTTGCCCTGTATTTGTCATTTATGTGAATACAGCACCAACTTCTTTCTGTCCTCAATTCTTTAAAACAGGGATAATTGTATATGCCATGTGGGAACATGAGGAAGATTAAATGAGATATTGTTGGAAATACTATTGGTTCGTTTATACCACTCCTCATTAACATGCTAACGGCAATAACACAGCAGATTTGAAATAGTTAATAGCATGTGTAAAGCCCCAAGCATAGGACCTGGCCCATGCTGGGTGTTCACTACATGTGCGTGTCTGTAATTGTTAAAAGCAAAAAAAGTGACTAGAGCTTGAGTGTTGCACACTCTCGTAATACATAAAGCATTATTCTAAATGTTTCATGGATATTAGTACATTTAATCCTTACAACCCTGTGAGGTGGGAGCTATTTTATACCTGAGGCACAGAGAAGTTAAATAATTTCTCCAAGGTCTTATGACTAGTTCATGGGGGAGGCAGGTTGTAAACCCAGGCATCCTGTCTGGAACTGGGCTGCAGTTATCCCTAGGACCCCACGATGTGGAAGTTAACCATCCATTCATTCATTTCACAAATATTTATTGATCATCTACTATGTGATAAGTTTGTCCTGAGCACTGAGGATATAGAGGCAGACAAGATAGAAAGGGTCCCTTTCAAAAAATGTGTGAGTAAATGTGAGACTCATACTTTATCCACCCGAGAGATTTGTCTGAAAAGATAGTCTTTGGTAAGGACTATACTTGTGCCCCAGATTTTCTGGGTGTGGCTCTGAATATAAATACTCTGTTTTATTGGACCATGAGCATTAATGTTTGACCACAAGCCTATGGGAGATTACGTTCATTCATACAAAGAAGCCTGTCCCTTCTCTTGCAGAGTCCTTCCCAGTGGGTCAGTGGGACCTGCCTCTACTGAGGAGAGGCAAGCCTTGTGACTTTTAAGATTACTATCTCCTCATTAGATAAAGCCATCAATTATAGCAGAAACAGTCATTATTGGCAAGCTGAAGACCCAGCTGCTGTCAGGGAGGAATGGGCTCCTGTGGAAGGTTGCAAACTGATGACTATTTAATCCTTGAACTTTGACAGCAACAATATTAGTTGAAAGTCTGTAAGGCATTCACATCCTCATCTGACATTTTCCCCACATCATTATTTATCCGGTTTTACTTTCAAATTCCCCATAGGATCATTGACATGAAATTCTGAAGGGAAATTTGGAACATTAATGACTGTTTAAAGCAAATGAGTAAGTGTCCTTTCCAACAGGAAATTACCTTTATGGTGTTGGCATAAGGCTATTTAAAAAATTTATATAATGAGGCGGCAACACAAGGTAGATGACTAAATTTCCCTGGCTTGGAGTTGGCCTATGCAGCCTCTGTGGACTTGGCCTCGGGTAAGCTCATGTGGCCTTGCAGGCAGACTGCTTCTGGGTGGTGGAGAAGGCCCGTCCTCTCTGCACGTCTTTTTTCTGTAACTGTTGTCGAGAGACTTGACAGGCCAGGCATTGGATTGGGTGCTGGGCTTACACCATTGAGCACAGACGGCCGTGGAGCTTGATGTCTAGGAGAGAAGGAAGACCCTCACCAAGTAATACCATTCCTAGATACCTGAACTACAAATATAAATAAGTGCCTTGAACAAAGGAGAACAATATTCTGGAGCCTTGACCAACAGAGGGCTCTGACCCTGCTTGGGGGTTACGGGTGGTCATGGAGGGCTTCCCTAAGGAAGAAATACTTGCCCCAAATCCTGAATGAAGAGTAGAGTCTAGAGAGGCAAGGAGCCAGGTAGGAGGAAATTATTTCAGGAGTAGGGAAGAACAAGGGTTCTGCTGAGTCTGTCTTCCGTTCCGACCATCTGTGCTTCGTGGTCCTGGAGTTCCCAGCTCCACTGATGTGGGAACCATGCTGCCCACTGACTTGGCTCCCACTTGCAGAACCAAAGGGGTCTCCCTTGGTGATATCTCTAGCTAATGGGCATTGAGCATCTACATGCAGCAGACACTGGTCCAAGGGCTTTACGTGAATGAACTGGTTTGACCTTCTGGGTACATTAGCCTCACCTGATCATATAGTGACATTGCCAACGATCAGAAGAGAACCCGACTTATTCGTTGCAGCAATAGTTGCAAACAAGCAAACAAAACTTGAAGCACCCCCAATGTCTATCAAAAGGGCACCAGTTAATTATGCAATGGGGTGCCTGCCCAATGAGAGCTATACAGCTCTGAATGAGGAGTACAGACTGTTTTGGAATAACCTCCAGATAGACCATTCAGGCGACAAAAGTAGGGTGGAGAAAAGTGTGTAGTGTGCGACTGCCTATCTCTAGAGGAAGGTGGGTATCTATTTGTCTACATATTTACTTGTATTTGCTTAAGGTAGGGTAAACCATAATATATTTTTTAGAAAGTTACTGTTCCAGTTATCTATTTCTGTTTAACAAAATTAGTGGCTTTAAGTATCAACACTGTTTTATTATTATGTCTCACAATGTGGGGTTGACTAGGCTCAGCTAGGCAGTTTGCAGTGAGTAGCTGAGGCTGGAATCATCTGGATCACCCCAGAGCTTGCTCACTTGTGTCCTGGTCCGGAATGGGAAGACTCAAACAACTGGGGTGGTGGGGGAGAGACGGAATAGCGAGGGCTGCCCAGGCATCTGTCTTTCTGTCTGTGGTCTCTCCAGCCCACAGGCCTCCAGGTAGCTGGTCTTTCTGCATGTTCACTCAGGGCCTTGAGGGTGCCTTTCCTAAGAGTGAGGGCAGTCAAATCCTATTCCCTTTTATGAGTAGTCTCAGAAGTCACACAGTGTCCCTTTTTTTCATGTCCCGCTTTTGGAGACAGTTATAAGGCCCACCCAGGTTCAAGTGAGGTGAGGGAGGAGACTTCACCTTCTAATGAGGACGTGGTAAAGTCTGGAAGAGCATGTACAACTAAAAATACTGCTGTGGCCATTTCTGGAAAAAAATAATCTGGCACAGTTAGGGAAAAAGTACAAGGGAACAAAAAATACAAGGAACAAATAGACTTTTTTTTGAATAAACTGTATTTCATAAATTAGAAAATGAAACTAAATAAAAAGGCAATTATGAAATTCAAAAGTCAGAGAAATAATTGAACCTAAATGTGTACTCAGGTAATGGCATAACCCCCTGAGAGGAACTATCCCCAGTGAATTTAAAATACAGTAATTTGACTGCATTCATTAGTGGGATACACTTTAACAGTAATGCTTTTTTTTTTTTTTTTTTAATGAAAAAGGAGAATCTTAACTGTTTTTGGTAAGACTGTTGTTGGAAGTAGCATTGATATTGCTCTTACTATTGTTGTGTGTATTGGGAGATAAAGCAAATGAGTAATTACGTTAGTTTTGAGGAGAATTAGAATTTTAAGAAGATACAGATGTAAGATCAATGAGGTTAATGAAAAATGTTATAGCCCAGAATTGGAAGTAGCATCACCAATATGAATTTATGATGTGTTCTATCTTAAAAATTCATATATTCTGTCTCTATTAAGAAGGCCTAGGGGCACCTGGATGGCTCAGTCGGTTGAGCGTCCGACTTTGGCTCAGGTTATAATCTCACAGTTTGTGAGTTCAAGCCCCACATCAGGCTTGCTGCTGTCAGTGCAGAGCCCGCTTCAAATCCTCTGTCCCCCTCTCTCTCTGCCCCTACCCCGCTTGTGCTCTTTCAAAAAAAATTTTTTTTAACTTTAAAAAACAAAGCAAAGCAAAACAAAAAAAGAAGGCCTAGAAACAGTGCCCAACCCAATAATATTGAGCTTCCTTAGCAAAAAGATTATGGTCTTCAATTACCATTTCCCTGCAAATGCAACCAAGCCTCTTTGGGAAAACGGTTGATTTCATGTCTGGGGCAGGAATGGTACCAGATAAATCTGTAAGATTTTGTCATATCAAAACACAGGGAAGTTACTTGATGTTATTTGGGTCATGTCCTTTGGGGACACCAACATCAACAGGCCAAAGATGAGATAATATGAGCATTAAAATAATAATTTCATTGGATTGAAACACACCAATTATGTTTAAATCCACAAATTCATAGTGATAAGGAAAACAAAATTACTTACTGGTTACCTTTCAAAGATGATAGAAACCAACTCATTATTTTAGAAACTAGTAAATGGAGGGGAAGGACCAAACACATGTCTTTTCTCCTTTTAGAATTCCAGGTCAAAATAATTGCAGAGTTGATGAAAGGAGTTTCTCTTTACAGTTAATAAATGATAAAAAAATGATAGAATACCATGGATTTGCAATCCCTACTTAATTAATGGATCCAGGCAATGGCCATCAATGATTGCTAACATCATAAAAAGAGAGACCAACAGACATTTGTATTTCCTGAAGGAAATCCACACAACCTCCTATCAAGTCGTTTTGAGCCAAAAAAATCAAACCTGCATTTGATCACACCTCTAGGATATAACTACCTACTTATAGGAAAACACAGTGGACAGGTGAACATGTTCAGTGACACCACTGTGTTGCAATCAGCCAAACTCTACTGTGGAAACAACTCAGATGATTCAATAAAAAAGTTGCAATGACAAATATATGTATGTATGTGTGTGTGTGTCTGTGTGTGTGTGTGTGTATGTGTGTGTGTATACACATACACATACATATAAATCTAAATAAAAGGGAGTTCTGTTATTTAAAAAACAAGTAAGAAATGTAGCAATTAATCATCATGCTTGGTTCTAATTTGGATCCTGATAACAAAATAAGCTGTGAAAATTATAAGGTAGTTAGGAAAATATGAACACAGACTGGATATTTGGTGACCTTTAGAGATTCTGGTTATTTTTGTTCAAGTGATGTAATGTATGGTGCTTGTGTTAGGGGAAAATTCAATATTTTATACCCACATTATAAATATTTACAGATGATTGGTATGATAGCTGGAATTTTCTTTAAGATAGTCTGGGGAAGTGGATGGGTGTTGAGTTGAACCAAGGGTAACGGTGAGTGTGATGTTGAGATCCAGTGATAGATACGGAGGGGTCCATCACATGACGATCTCCACTTCAGTGTTTCTTTGAAATTTTCATTGTAAAAATATGGCAAGAAGAAAATTGACAGGGATAAAGGACTTTCTTCTTTCCAAAGGGCTTTTCATCTATATTTTAGCCAGTAAATATCAGAAAATGGTCAGACGGCACAGGTGTGCCTCACCTTAGGCTCCCAGAACGGTGAAGGGGCAACCAGGTTTTCAGCCACCCTCTGTGACCTTGTGTTCAGAGCCAGAATTCAGTAGGAACACACCGGGAGCATACTTTGTGTTGTGTCATTTTTAAATAATGTCTCACTTTCTAGGAACAAAGCCACTCATTTTTGTTTTCCCTTGATGCCTCAGAAAACAAAATGATAGAAAAACTTCTCATTAACTGAGAAGTGTTTTTGATCCAATTTTGAATTTAGTGAATAGTGAGAACCAAAATCTCTTTGGTCTATTTCTCCTAGATCTAAACAATTTTAGCAAATATTTTCAAGATGCATTGTCTGCTAAGGGAGAGGTGATTCTGATTCTGAATTACTTTGCTATAAATAGGCACACTAGAACCAAATGAAAACCTGAAATCAGACGGTTGCTTTTGCATGAAGTCAGACTTATTTTAAGACTGCAATGTCTTCTATGTGGCAGGAGGCTTAAACCATTCAAGTTGAAATTCTGATTTTAATAATGAATGGGCACAAAGATATAAAATGGTCGTGTGGTTTTTATTTTCTGCATACAATCTCAAGTTCAATCCCAAACTTAAAGCATTGATAAAATTTTAAACATTTTAGTAATTTTAAATTGTTCAATGCCGCACGTGATCAGAACCCCAATCATTTTTAAAATAGGTGCTTCTATTATATGTATATGTATAAAAAGTCCTCCAGAAAAGTTAAATTACCTCTCTCGTCTCAGGAATAGAATCCCAATAACTTCCAGATTGAAGCACTTATGAAAAAAAAGAAAAAAAAAAAGTGAAGTGCTCCAGTAATTTTCAATTGCTTCATACAATGAAAAGTGCCTGTAAATTACTGAATGTGGCAATTTGTTCCATAAGCTTTTTTGATTTTTAAGTAACTTAGTGGATTTGCTGATGAGACACTTTGGCAGTTACCTTAGATCGTTTCAGATTGAGCATCCACATTTAAATGGGATTAAAATGCGGCATTAGTGAATACTGACCACAGGAAAGTGAGGTGGGTTTCAATTTCAACAGCTGGAGATGATAAGAGTGACAGTAGTTGACTCTCAGGGGACTTGGGAAAGGTACTAAGAATGCAACATTGAGCTAATTACAGAAAAATGCCACATGGCTGGGTTTGGAATGATTCATCAAGCCCCTGGCATGTTCTGCCTACCCTCTGCCTGATGATAAAGTAGGGGTTATTTCTGTCTGTGGACACATTTGGCTCATATCTCATCCAGGCAACACAGCCTCAGCCTTGCTCTGCTGGTGATAATTTCTTAAAAAAAAAATAATAATGTTAATTTAGTAAAATACCCTCTTTGGACTTTTAGGAGGGGACAGAGAAAGTTTGTAGTTTTCCGAGCAGGTAGTGCCTTAATCCTCTTTTGACTTCTTTCTGATAGGATTATCTTCATCTTTACTGTTTTGGATCAGAATTTACTGTTTTGGATCAGAATTTACTGTTTAGCCACAAGAGGGCTGTGGTTACTGGCTCCAGAGAGACCTGCAGTCTCCAAGGATCTAAAGGGTCATCAAGGGTCTGCAACCCAGTGTGAGGGAGATGGAGCCAGGGGTTCTGAGCAATGGGCCTTAGCAGATGGTTGGGAAGGGGCCACATGGTGATCTTCCTGATGTGGTGATGTAAGTCCTATGCCGGAAGTCAGGGAGCATGGAGAAGTAGGTCCCACTCTTCTTAGAAATGCACTATAGAGGGGCCCCTGGGTGGCTCAGTCTGTTAAGTGACTGACGACTTCGGTGTAGGTCATGATCTCACGGGTTTGTGGGATCAAGCCCTGTGTTGGACTCTGTGCTGATAGCACGGAGCCTGCTTGGGATTCTCTCTCTTCCTCTCTTTGTGCCCCTGTCCTGCTCACCCCCACATGCAAGAACACACAGGCTTGCTCTCTCTCAAAATAAAAAATAAGCATTAAAAAATTTTAAAAAAAGAAGTGCACTATAGAATCGAGGTAATCAGTAGACAGTGCTAGGCAAGCTTCCTTCTGGGCAACGTCTGAACTCCTTTTGTCTTTGGCTTCACAAAGCAGTGCCCACTGTAGGGAAACTGAGGTAAGACTGGAACTTCTGGAGAAGATTGAGTCTAAAATCTGCTTTACAAAGATCCTCAGCTCTGCTGCCCTTTTCACATCAAGAGACTGGGCCAGATTTTGGGTTATTTGACAGCACAGTAATGAGTAATGAGTTGTCACTTGGATGGAGATAGAATACTCTACCTCAGGAGGTAGGATCAGAGTAGATTGACAATATCCAGGTTTGCCCAAGACTGTCCCATTTTTAGGTTTGAAAGTCCTGAGTCCCTGGAACTTCCTGGTCACAGGCAACAGAAAATAGTTGAGAGACAAGAGAGGATATGTTTTCTGGATGGATTTGGTCTGGTAGTCTGCTCACTTGATTAGGAAGACCTTCACTTGGGTAATACTTTCAGTAGCTTCCCAGAACCATTATTGGAGCTCATGTAGGAAGACCGAGTAGGAGTTAGGGAGGAAGCAGGACTTCTGGCATCTGCTTCCTCCATGGTAACCCCTTTTGTATCTCTTTCACAAACTATCTAGGCTTTAAATAAAGTTTTGTGGATCAGAAGCTTCCACAGTGAACACAGAGTTGGAAATTTTAGAAACAGATGGGGACAAGAAATCTACGGATACATCATAACACATTGTCCCTCAGTAAGAGTAGTCGAGGAAAATGGTTAGAAGGATTCCAAGGGTCCAGTCAAATCCATCAAGAGGTTGCCCCTGTGGCCTGGGCCGAGCCTGAGACGGAGCCACCCACTATCATCGAGCAACCAGTGGTTGATTTCTCCTTGACCTCCCTTTTTATCCCCTTTCCCCCAAAAGTTCTTCTCTGTGAAGATCTAGTGTAAGGAAACACAGAGCCTTTAACGCTACCTGATGAGGCTGATGGCTATGGAAATAAGCACTTGGGAGCCCTGTCTGCCTCCCTGTTAAACCATTTACACTCTTGGGCTCAGAACACCTCCCAGGCAGGAGGGGCCAAGTACAGCATTTGCCTGCATCCCACTTCTCCTTCGACTGCTACCTGAGAGGAAATAATTTGATTTGGGGCTGCAGGGGGTAAGGCAGGAAAATGCAGTAGGAAGCCAGAGAAAATCAGCAAGAAAATTACTAAAAGGAGGGAAAAAAAATCCGACTGGCTGTATATTTCCTACAACAGGGGATAATGAAATTCTGTTCCTTCTTACACAGCTGTATTCGGTTTGTTTTACATTGTTTAGTATGTAAAAGGATTTGGCTTTGTGTTACAGAACTAATTGCTTACTAGATATTACATGGATATCAAAATACTTTATAAATATTAATTAATCTTCACCTAATTCCCTGGCAAGCACAAATAACCAGTGGCATATTTATTGAATGTGCAAGCAATAATCTGGTTCTTAAAGACTTGTTTTCTCTGCAGAACCCTTCTCATCATCACCCCGTCTCAAAATGCTTCACCTCCTTTGAGGGCCGGATCGCAAGCCACTTCCATAGTAATTGTTAGAAAAATAACAATAAAGATGATGTTAAAAGAAACCAGCCTTATCCCTTACTGAATATTTACCATTAGCCAGGCCCTGTAGTGAGCATTTCATAGATATGATCTCATTGAATCCCCAAAGCGATCCTATGAGGAAAGTGTTATTATTACCGTTTTGTTTCCCCCCGAAGAAGAGAAGGAAGGTTCTGTGAGCCCGAGTGGGGCAGGGCCAGGGTCCATGCCCCACTCTGTCTGCACGTACACCAAGAAGAGCCACCGTGCTGTACCTTTTCTGATTCTCACTCTGGAGGGTACATTTGGCCTTCCTGCTTGTTGACTCCTCTGGTCATTTGCTCATTCAGAAGTATTTATTTGAAGGCCAGTTCTGTGTCACTCCATGCTGGGCTCTGTTAGGACACACATCATGCGGAATCCTGAGCGCTAATTACAGAAGTCAGCCTCCCTTTCTCTGCTGACATTCTTCGCAGTCCCCAGGAGCAGTGAGCAGTGTGGCTTGTATCAGGCACATTGCCTGGCACAGTGAACATTCTGGAGCAAATGCTGAGCAGCAGTTTCTGGTAAACAGGTGAGGGGTGGGAGCCTGAGAAGACGAGGCTATGTGCTTTCCTCTTCCCTAACGCTCATCATGTGTATAAATCCGCATTTCTTTGTGCTCTTAACCTGTTCAGTGTCTTCTAGCTCGACCCTCCCTTAGCGCAGGGACCGTGCCTGTTTCTCTTAGCACCATATACCTCCTGCTTAGCATAGTCTCTTGCTCCTCAAAGCCCATGCACCTGTGGCATCAGCATCACCAGAGAGCTTGTCAGAAAAGCAGAATCTCAGGTCCTCCTGAGACCCACCGAATCAGAATCTGCATTTTAACATGTGATTTGCATGCACAGTGGCTTTGAGCAGCCCTAATCCAGGGACATCACTGCAGTCAGTGGCTGTGATTTGGAAATTGTCAGCTTTTCAGAAACCCACTGAAATCGCATGTTTATCCCGGGCTAGGTCGACATCAAGTTTCTCTGCTTTGAGTCAGAATTCTCTCAGCTCAGCTTGGTTATCTCAGATGCTTCTAATTGACAATTATGTATGTCTTTGATTTGTGTTTTAACGTGGCAGGGTGGGGAGGCCCTGGGAAATGAGGTGATTGTTACTTAGTAACTGCAGTTTGCTTGAACGGCCAGAAGTTTTCAAAGAATGAAAAGCGTCAAAAGGAACCAGCCCAAACAACAATACAAAGGTTTCCTATTGATGAAATGGCTGAGGACTCCAGCAACGGATCACGCTGCCCTAAGAAACATGAGACACAAAATAAATACAAGACAAAATAACAATCAGATCCAAGTCATGTCACTTATGAAATAAAAGGGGAAAAGAGGACACACAGTGTCCGATACACCATACTTCTGTTGGTCCATATGCTTCTGTGGAGCTGGCCTTGCGAAGACAACCTTCTAATGATTAATTGAATTTCTCACCTTTTGTTCAAATGCCTTGGCCCCTTGGTTTTTAAATAACATCTAAAGGCAAAAAAGACCCAGAACTTCAGTGAATGACTTTTCACAATGCCATGACATACAGGAATGCCCATGCTCCTAGGTTCTCTCTGTTAACGGTGAAATTATATCAAGGATGACCTTTTGAGGGAATAAAAGCCATTATCACATGGAACGTGGTAGCTATAAAAGATCAACACTTGGAAGCCAAAGCAAAATCCCACATATGATAAATTAATTAGAATAGAAGTTACGCAAACCCTAGACCTTCTGTGTGACCCTCATCTTATAATTACCTCTTCTTTAACAGCAGAATGGAATCTTTTATGTATGAAGATGTTAATGTTGACCCTGAATGCATTAAGAGTCAAGGAGACATTTTTCATATATTGAAAATAAGATTTGATTGAGTGCTTGCAAGTGGTCTAGTGAAATCTCATTAAACTGCTGTTTATTTTAATTCCTTATAAATGGCAGAATATTAGCCATTAATTGTGAACATGAAACCAGTTAGAAAACAGGTTTTGTAATATCTAGGGCTTGCTTTTCAACCCGAATTAATGCACCGTCTTTCTTAGAGTTTTTAGTGTCTTAGAGCAAATGGGTATTTAGGTGTAAGTTTTCATTTCCTCCTCCCCTCCCTCCTGCTTCTTGTTGCTCTTTCAACATGGTTACAAAATCCAGATGAAAAACCACAAAATGCAGTCTACTAAATATATCTATAGGCTGTGTGAAGTCTGCTGTCACTGTTCACAGTTATAATTAGATTTATAAATTATGTGCGAGATTCACAGTGAAACATACGAATCTAGTATTCTTTCAAACTACTACCAACACAGAAAAGTAAAAATATGAAAACAGTTACATAGTGGCCTTCTATTAACCATGTGAGGGACTTAGGCCGCTTTCATAATCAATGGGGATGGAAACAGATTCCATTTGGTCCTTCCCTGTGTCCAGGGAAGAGGCTAAAACCATGCAAGCCGCTTGATGGAACCTATCTTCATTCTACCCCAGGCCCATACAATTCTCAGGGGACACCTGAGCCAGCACCAAGGCTTGCAGAAACCCCGCTCCAAGCAAGCAGACAACACAGGGGCTACTTAGGAGAGAAAATGGGGTCTGACCACCCTGAGGCCCTTATATATTTTCACATTTGATGCCATTATAATGCAAAAGGATCCTACATTGAAGCCTAGGGCTGATGAGTAACAATGCTACTGGCATTTTGTATTTAATAAAACACCTTTCTCCAGAAATGCATTACTGGCCCCCTAGGCGGGGAATTGTCTCTGAACCCAATCAGGATTAGTCACTGGCCTGTGACTATCTCATTTTTAATAAATAATAATTTTCTCAATTCGGTGCTAGCCAGCTCATGTGCTTTCAGAAGGCAGGATATGACTGCTTTGTATTTTCTATACCAATAACCCTTGGTGTCGGAGGATTAACTCTTGATGTGCTGAATGCAATTTCTGCTACTGGACCCTTGGGGGTCTTTTTTGTCCCCTCCACCTGGAAGGCAGCATATAGCTTTCAAATGAATTTAAAAGGCAGTGCCTGGTGTATGAAAAGCAGAGGGCTGCCCTAGACGGCTGAGATACAATTAATTCTTGGTCCAGGTGTGAAAGGAGAGGCAAGAGAGAGATTTCACAACCACCGTGAGCTCCCAGTCCATCCAAAGAGCACCTGTTTGGGGCCAAGCATGGTGTCAGGGCTGTCTGACGTTGGTATCCAGACGTAAGACAGACTCACCACGAAACCGAGAAAAGAAAAAGGCACCTTGCACCAGTGACGCATGGTGATTAACAATGTGAACTTTGGAGTCACCTGAGTTCGAGTCCCACTTCACCTCTTGACTGCTGAACCAACCTGGGACCTGAGCCTCGGCTTGCTCACCGCTGTCGTTCACCAAGTATATGTTCACTCCCACAGTTGGCTTCGCAGAAGTGGACCACTGGGTCCATGGGGCTGAGTATCAGATCTTTTGAAGCACCCTGTGGTCTAGAGCAGTGGTCTGCAAACTGTAATCTGGGCCTGCCACGCATTTGTATGCAATTGCAAGCTAAGAATAGTTTTTACATTTTTAAATGGGTTATTTTAATGCTTATGTAATTACCTACACAGTGTCCTCAATTTTGACTCTTGGTCCACAAAGCCTGAAATATTTATTACCTGGTCTTTTAAGACAAAGTTAACAGACTCCTTCTCTGGAGCAGCACTGTGCAATAGAAATCTAATCTGAGCCACATGCACACTTTAAAATTTTCTGGTAGCAGGGGCACCCGGGTGGCTCAGTCAAAGCCTTGATTGCAGTTCAGGTCATGATCTCACACTTTGTCAGTTTGAGCCTCAAGTCAGGCTCTGCCGTGACAGTACGGAGCCTTGCCTGGGATTGTCTGTCCCCCTCTCTCTCTGCCCCTTCCCTGCTCTCTCTCTCTCTCTCTCTCTCTCTCTCTTAAAAATAAATAAATTAACATTAAATTTTTTTTTCTGGTAGCCACAATTAATAGAAGTAAAAAGAAACCGGTGATATGAATTGCGATATTTTCTTTTTTTTTTTTTAATGTTTCTTTATTTTTGAGAGAGACAGAGAGAGAGAGGGAGACACAGAATTTGAAGCAGGCTCCAGGCTCTGAGCTGTCAGCCCGACGTGGGGCTCGAACCCACAAACTGTGAGATCATGACCTGAGCCGAAGTCGGCTGCTTAACCGACTGAGCCACCTGGGCACCTCTGTAATGTTTTCTTTAACCTGACATGTAAAAAGCAGTATCATTTCAACATGTAAACAATACAAAAGTCACAAATGAAATATTTTACATTGTTTTTTTCATACCAAGTCTTGAGACCCAGTGTGCACTTGGCATTGACTGTACATCCTACGGCACAGGTGGCTTCTGTATCAGAAACGTGCAAACTCTATTGCATTGGAACCAATTTATGCACCTCCAGACATTCGTAGAGAAAGTGCTGTGCTGTGTAAATTTCAGTTTCCTCTCTCCTGACAAGGTCACAAGGCACCTGGATTTAAAATCCCCAGCTGCCCAACCTTTAGATTCAGAGGCTGCGTTCAAAGCTACAGCAGATTTTCTGGGGGCAGTGAATGCAGTTGCCTTATCCCTCGATCAGATGAGATGATTCTCTTTCTGCCGCTCCTGTCACCCTGTCATTGCCAAACCCACAGCTGTTTCCTTGACCCACAAGGGGCGGTAGCTGTGTTTAACCCTAGGATCCTAGATTGTGAGGAAACACTCTGCCATGGTAGAGCCCACCCATGGCCTCCTCACCCCTGGTCTCCAGATAGAACTTTCCTCCATCCGAAGGTCTCAGCTCACACACAGCAGGAGGCTGTGATGATCAATCTATATGCATGCTTGCCCCCAGCAAACCGGGGACACTTAATTCTTGGGCAGGGTTTCGTCAGCTCTTTCCGCGTGTGACAATAAAATGAATCTATGTCTCAGTCACACCTGGAAGCTTCCCCTGCAAGCACTCCTGGCGATCACGCTCTAAGCCCTGGAGCCACCATGTAGAGCAAAGCCTCATTGGCTCTGGCCCCGCTCGGGAGCAGTTGCCATGATTCACTCGCACCATCCGTCGTGAGTCTTCAGTAAAAATGTTGGAAGTGTTTTCTTCCTTTGTGGCTTTCCGGGGCTTTGGGTACAAATATGAGCTCTGACTGTGGAAGATGCTTCATTTGTGCTTGTTGATTAAATGAGTGATTAAATGGTGAATCATTTCACGCTGTGAGGCTTTCAAACTTGAGTGTGCATCGGTGTGACCCAGACGGTGTGTGAAATGCAGATTGCCGGGTCCCACCTCCCGAGTTTCTGACGCAGAGGGGCTGAGGTGGGGCCTGAGAATCTGCATTTCTAATAAGCTCCCAAGTCACACAAAAGGTGCTGGTTCAGAGACCACGCTTTGAGAACCATCCATCTCAAATGTAGTATGGCCTTATTTTCTTTAGGTTCTAACTGATACCTATCCTCTTATCACCCCTTCTACCTCTGGTTGAAATTCTCTGTCTGCATACCTTCTCAGACAAGCTACCTGGTTCAGGGTCTTCTCCAGCTTAAATCTTTTATATAATTCTTTTTTTTTTTCTTTAATGGAGCCATATTCTCTTTAGTGTTTGCTAACTTGTATTTAAATCAGTTTACTATTTGCTACAGATATATTTAGAAAAGAAAATTTCTATCATTACCCTAAGTAGAAAATCAATATTGCTTACTATAAATAGGAGGTAAGCATTAAAATAAAGACACAATTACTAAAATGAAAAAAAAGTGTTCATCTGTCTTCTGAGCATACCACCTAAAATTATCTCACATACCACAGCGCTATGTGTAACCCACTTTGAGAAATATTGATGACAAAAGAGGTCAGGCCTAAAGACCTCATCCACTCATGCTCTGTCTCTCTCTGTCTCTCAAAAATGAATAAACATTTTTAAAAAAATGGAAAAAAAGAGTGCCTGGGTAGGTCAGTCAGTTCAGCGTCCAACTTCAGCTCAGGTCGCAATCTCGCTATCCATGAGTTCGAGCCCCGCGTCGGGCTCTGTGCTGACAGCTCAGAGCCTTGGAACCCGCTTCACATTCTGTGTCTCCCTCGCTGTCTGCCCTTCCCCCGCTCATGCTCTTTGTCTCAAAAATGAATAAACAGTAAAAAAAAAAAAAAAAAAAAAAAAAAGGTCGGGCCTAAAGAGATTTTTTCCCCCCAAAATAATACAAATAAGTTCCAGAAAAATGGAAATGATAGCATCTTGCTGGGTTCTGCTGCCGACTTTGAACAGCAGACATCACACTCTGTTATGAGGGCACTGATGCTCAGTCCCTGCATTCTACAGAGCCTTAGACTTGGCCGAGGAGGGGGCCTCGCCAACTAATACTTCTCTTTGACGAGGGGAACTGAATTCACCTCAGCCAATAAAGTCATTCCAATTTGCATTTTCATAACCCTCCCTTCTATTCTCCGAGTGTGACTCGTTTTTAGGACAGAGTTATTCAGTCAGTGGATATGCAGTGCCTTTAAAGGGATATTTATCACCCTTGAAAAATCGTCTTGCGAAATCTTAATAGTCTTTCTTACAACAAAGGCTCAAATTCACTATCAAGATTAAGAGGTGGAGCTTGAATGAGCTTTGCTGGAGCTTCTCTCCATAAAACAGATTAAAGTCTTAAAATGGGCTACCCATTGTGGTTGGAAGCCAGAGGAAGGTGCGGAAATGGTCCTGGGTTGCCTGCAGGCTGTGTGTGGGCTGTGGGTGAGCCCAGAGGGCACGTCAGAGGGGTGGGGGTTAGTCCACTTGGATTCGCCCTTAGGCTCAGCGGTGTAACCTTGAGCCAGGGGTAGAAACTCTCTGCATCTTAATGAAGTCATCTGTAAAATGGCAGTAATGGCGATGGGGAGGGGGCTTGCCAAGCTCAGAGACTTGTGAGGTGTCCGTGGGAAAGTCCACGTAAACTGCTTCCCCTGACTTTCGGCGCAAGAGGAAATAAATGAGACAGGGATCTGCTGTTTGTGCCAAGGGTCCGCGTGACTGCCTCCAGGCTCAGCGATTTGCCAGGAGAATCTACAAGACTCAGGATGTAGTTGTCCTCATGGCTAAGATTTATGACAGGGAGATGATGTGGAGTGAAGTCCGCAAAGGGAGAAGGTGCATTGGGTGAAGTCTGGGAAAATCCAGGCACAAGGCGCTTCTGGTAGAGGGTGTGATCATCACTCTGGGAATGAGCTGTGTCGACATGTATGAAATGTTACCAACGCTCATTAGAGGCTCAGCGCCCAGGGTTTTCTTGGGGTCTGACCACACGTCCACCTTCTGCCCGGTACGTGGCAAAGATCCAGGCTCCCAGAAGGAAACAGGCGCTCAGCATAAACCACAGTATTTTTGCAGAAAGGTTAGGCACAGTGAGACAGCTTTATCGGTTAGGGTAGTGGGATCCCTCCCCAAACCCAAGTTCCCAGATGTCAGTCAAAGGCCAACCTTGCAAGCAGGCCATTCCAAGGCTGCAGTCCCAGGTCTGCTAGATTAACTCTTTTTTGCGCAGCAGCATGGGCCATGAGGCCTCTCCTAACTCTGGTCTCGTCCACCATGCTGCCCTCTAGCCACCCAGGCCTTCTTCCAGTCACTGGGCATACCCCTGCAGCCAAGCCATGCCTTTATGTTCACTATGGCCTCTGCCTCGAACGCTCTCCCACTCTTCCTGGTGTGAGCAACTCCTCAACATTCTCCTCTTTAAAGGCACTTCCCAGTCCCCCATCACTTGCCATTTCTCCTGCCCCACCATTTGTTTCTCATGTCTCTATAGCATGCATCACTCCGACACGATCCTCTGTACTTAGGTTTTGCTTGTTCGCTGGTTTCACCTTTATTAGAATTAAGTTCCATAAGGACAGAAAAAGGTATATTTTGCTTACTATGTTATCTTCTGTGTCTAGCACAGAAGTGGAAGATAGGAGGTGCTCATTCAATATTTATCACGTGGGAGTTGATGATTATTATGAAATATGTAGTTGTTCTTTATTCCAACAAACTAGACCCCTATCCTTTCTATTTAATAAAGCATTTTCTTTGGAGGTTAATTTTTCATTTTTTTAATACTGAACTTACAGAAAATTGACCCAAAAAATATCATGAAGAGGCTGAAATGCCTCTGGGTTTTTTTTTTTTTTTTTTTCTTTTAAATCCCATCTTTCCACAATTGCATTTTCTCTGCAGGAGCCTAATTCAAAAAGGGCTGGTTCACGGAAGGCTGCCTGAGAAACTCATGGTTTTGTTTATACTCACGGCAGTTGTGGGATGCCTCTGTTTAAAACATGTTGGCCTAGATTCCCCCAGTAGTTCTCCATTTTTGTGACTGGCATCAAAGGCAAAGAGCAGCTGAAAGTCTTCGTTGGCCGCTCCACGCCCACTCCCTTTTCCACCTGCCTTCGGGCTTTCCGTAGGCTTAGCCCAGGGTTCGGCAAACTTTTTCCTGAAGGACTAGTTCATACATACTTCCGGCTTTGCAGGCCATAAGGTTTCTGTTATAAACCACTCAACTCTGCCACTGTAGTGTGAAAAGAGAGACAATAGGTAAATTCAGTGAGCATGACTATGTTTTAATAAAACTTTATTTATAAAAACAGGCAGTAGGCTAGATTTGGCCTGTGGGCTGTGATGTACCAACCAAGGCTTGAGTCAGTGGGGGACTAGGACAGAACTCAGAGGGAGGAGAGTAAGTTTCCACAGGCTGCTCTGTCCCTCCACTGGGGGTCACAGCTCCTCTCCGTGAACCCCCTCCTCATAGCTCCCTCTGCTGGGTCTGGAAACCATCTTTCTTCTTGGACCTTCCGGCTTAGGTGAGATAAAGGTGCCCCACTGTTACTGGGGTGCTGCCCTATGCCTGTGCCCATTCTGCCCAACCCTGCCCCATACTTTTGCTAGTTCCTGTATCCCTTTCTCCTCCAATGGCTCACTTTCCTGCTGGGGCTAGAATACCTGGGACTGAGTTTACTGAGATATGGAATTTTCAGTGCTAAACCCAGATAGTGTCTGAAACACTGGGATAATCGGTCACCTGAGCTGGGATGGAGCTCTCCTTCCTCCCCAGTCTCTTTTCCACTGCCTTTTCCTGCTCCCAGCACCTCTCCCTGGGAGACTCACCTTCCTGGCCATCTAACAGATTGATACAGGGGCCCAGTGTGGCTCACATTCCTCACCAAGAGCCCCTCTCTGCTTGAGCTCATTTGCCCCTGGAACAAAGTCTGCAGCTGATGTCTACTTAGGGAGACTCTGGTGTAGTCTCCCAGCCTAGTGTGGAGGACTTTGCCATAACTGTACTTTGCACTGTATAATGTTCAAAGAAGATCTCTTCTCTACATTTTACTATTGGGGAAATAATACTATTTTTTTTTTTTCCTAAGAAGAATCAAACTTACTTTAAAAGAGCAGTAGGGGGGCGCCTGGGTGGCTCAGTTGTTGTGCATTCGACTTCGGCTCAGATCATGATCTCACAGCTTGTGGATTCGAGCCTCGTATCATGCTCTGTGCTGACAGCTCAGAGCCTGGAGCCTGCTTTGGATTCTGTGTCTCCCTCTCTCTCTCTCTGTCTCTCCCCCTGCTTGTACTCTATCTCTGTCTCTCTCAAAAATAAATAAAAAACATTAAACATTAAAAAAAAAAAGCAGGATTAGCAGAAACTTTCACTATTACATTAATCCAGCTTGAGAAGAACAATTCCCAAGGACTGACTCATGAAATTTCAGGTAATTGAACTTGTGGACCCAAAGAGATATGAGAAAAAAATATATAACGTTCTTCTCGAACTATTTTTGGCTCGGATGTTTTCTTTCTTCCCAGCTCAAAACCTGACAAACGTTTGCTTGATGGAGAGAAGATACTGGCTTATCCACACCTCAGTTTAATGCAGTGCTGATAATGGGAGGGGTTCGTGACTTAATATACTTGTATCTACATTTACCTTTTTTGTTTGTTTTCAGTGAGAAGCAAGTTGAAGAGGCTTCTCGCCTATTATAGAGATTAGAGAGGAGGGTGTTCGTTTGCCACTGCAGTGAAGCCAAAGGAGGGGATGTCCTCTGTCTTTGGAGACTGTCAATAAGCCACTTTTATCGCCCTAAAATGTTTGTGCCTTTGAGCAAGCTAGCTAAGAGGAAGGGCCTGATTCTCTGAGAAAAAATGAACTTGAGTAATGGAGCAGGCTGACTCAGCTCCTCAGAATCCAGAAGACAGTAAATATGGAAATAGTTTCAAGAGGAGAATACTGTAGACTTTTTTATGGTGGTGGTGGTTTCACTATGACAGACAACTTCTCTGCAACCCATTCGAGGGAGACTCTTTTCCGAAGAGTATGCATGAAGCTCAGGGGCTGGGGGGCCAGAAGGCAGTGTGAAATGAATGAAGAGGCCTTGGTAAAGAAACATACGTCCAAAAAACATGAGGGCACACCAAAAATCACTTACAAGTTTAATTTAGGACACCAAGAGCACAACTGAGGTAATAAAAGGCAAATGGTACCTGCCTCTGGGGGACCACCAGGGGGGGCCTAGACTGTGGTCATCTAAGGATGAGGTTCTGCCCGTCAGGAGAACGCTTGACTCCAGTCCCAGCACTGTTTCAAGCCCAAGTACTTAGTGAAAATCCTTGATATTTAAGTGTTAGCAGTTAATCCACATTCTAAAGGCCATCTCACAGGTACAGTGGCCTTATGGGACCTGCTGGCCGTCAGAGTCTGCACCCTCTCTGTTAGAGCCTGTTTGTCCTTGGAGCAAAGTCTACAGCCGATGTTTGACTATCGAGGGAGACTCTCGCCTGACTGCCACATCTGTGTTCTGAACATTAGCAGTACCATAGACAAACTTTCAAGGTCAAATTGATTACCCTCCAGCTTAGCAAAGCAGCAGCTCCCTAATTATGTCAGAAGGCAGGATTATCTCTGATCATTCGAGCTAGGATTCTGGATAAAACATCAAAAGCAATATTTAAATAACACGTGGTCCTGAATCAAGGATCCATTGCATTTTTCTCTTACTAAAAAAAAACAAAAAAACAACGGATTATGGTGGGCCATTTTGCTCCATTAGTAAGGATTTTCCAGGCTGTTTTAACTCCTAGGTATTATAACACCATCCTTGATTACACAGTGTCACCATGGGAAAGAAGGATGGTTTCCTTGGTGTCATGGTGGTTCCTGTTCGTAAGGTCCCTGCAAAAATCCAGGCAAGTTCTTAGCTCACACAGCCCAGAATTAGGAACTGGCATAGCCAATGCAGTGCTGGAACTGCTCAGCTCATGGGAGCTAATTGTGTGCACATCTCTTCCCCAATTCTGTATGCAGTGACCACATTGGTCACTCAGAATTGACCATGATGGGAATATTTGCACCATGGAAATCAGAAAATGTTACAAATCAAGGCATTTCTTTATTGGAGAGCTGGTTGTTAAACACTTACCAGGATTCCCTTGGGTATTCCTCATCCTGGATGGTCTCCCTGTATTTCTTCCTTGTAACCTGAGGCCACCTTGTGTTCCATTTAGACATCATATTACTGTCTTGCTTACTACTCTAGAACTATGAAGCAGAAGAAGGCTGCATATTACGTTGTTTTCTAGTTTCTATCTACTCAAGAATTCTTGCCTTTTAAAAATAAAGTTGTGGGGCTTGGTTAAGCATCCGACTTCAGCTCGGGTCATGATCTCACGGTCGGTGAGTTTGAGCCCCACATAGGGCTCTGTGCTGACAGACTCAGTCCTGAGACATCAGAGTCATTCTGAGTAATCACTAGTCGCAGCACTGAAGAGGAAGTTCATGGATTACCATCATTCATACTCCTTCCCACTGTGCATCGTCATTTGTTCCTTTGTTTCTTGTGTTTGTTTATTTATAAATATTTATTTTTAAGAGAGAGAGAGAGAGAGAGAGCAAGCGCACATAAAGGGATGGGCAGAGAGAGGGGGAAACATAGGATCCAAAGCTGGCTCTGCACTGAGAGTGAGAGAGTTCAACACGGGCTCAAACTTACCAACTGTGAGATCATGACCTGAGCCAACGTTGGATGCTTTACCGACTGAGCTACCCAGGCACCCCCATCTTCTTTTGTTTAAAATGTAAGGGCACACAAGCAAAATCAACTAAACTAATGTGTCTAGAACAGTGGTTTCTCTAGTAACCTTACTGCCATTCCCTTAACATTGAGCCAACTGTGTTCTCCTTTTTTTTATTTCTACTAGATTCCTTACTTCTTTCCTATACTTTTAATTGGGCCTTTAAAATATGTATTTACATACCAGTGTTTCCTGTTATGCTTTGTCTTCCTAAAGGGTGGGAGCCTTGTCTTACTAAATTTTGTAGTGATCTTGGCACGAACAGGTAGTAGGCACTCAATAAAGGTCACTTACATCAATGAATGAATCCTTAAGAATATGATTAATTGGCAAATAGAGGAGTCATTCCTTCTGATTCATTTGGAGAAATTTTTATTTGAACATTAGGCAGTTAGATTTTATTTTATTTGTATTTTTTATTTATTTAGAGAGTGTGAGCAGGGGAGGGGCAGGAAGAGAGAGAGAGAGAGGGAGAGGGAATCCCAAGCAGGCTCCACACGGTCAGCACAGAGCCTGAAGTGGGACTCAATCCCACGAACCATGAGATTATGACCTGAGCTGAAATCAAGGGTTGGACGCTCAACCAACTGAGCTACCCAGGTGCCCCTAGGCAGTTAAATTTTAAAGAAAAGATGCATATTACCTTATATCCCAAGAGAGCGTATGTGGCTTTCTGCTTAACACAATCTGTTCCTTGACTCCAACACCAACTTTTGCTGGGTTTATTTCTTTTCTTCTGGAACTTTTCAAAGTGAGAACCTTTAGCAGAAAAAACAATTTAACAAGATAGACATTTAGTTCAATAGAAGAATTTTTCCTGGTGTGAAAAAATAAATTACAAAAAGGACTTTGCCTCTGAAAGATAATTAATAAAAACCTTCCGGTGTGATGACAAATCTGACATCTTGTCTAATGTCTGGCAGAGAAGAAAGTGTTGAGAGTCGCACAGTTAGAATAAAATGTTCCACTTCACAGTGAGGCCAGGCAGGATCTGATAATTATTTCTAAGCAAGAAAAGGTCGTAGTCTAGTTGTTAAATTGACACAACATCAGGCCTGGATGTGTGACTGTTGACCATCAGTGGGATCTTCCTTTATGTTTTCCTGATTTCATAGGTAAATATTGTCAGGAATGTGAGCGGTTATGGGATGATTTCCTCTTGGACATTTTGGGAGGTTTTCTTGTGTAGTTTTGTTTTTATATTTCAGCTTTGATGATGTATAATTGGCAAACAAAATTTTAATATATTTAAAGTGTACATCATGGTGACCCGGCACACATATACCTTGTGAGAGGATTCCCTGCATCGAGTTATTTAGTTAATTACCACCTCCACCACCTCACTCACATATCTGTCCCTTCTTTTATTAAGGCTTTTTCTTTTTTTGGGGGGGAGAACATCTGATTTCCATTCTCCCAGCCAACATCAACCCTAAAACAGACTGCCAGTCATAGTCTTTATGCTCTCCATCACATCTTTAGAATGTATTCATCTTACTCCTGAAAATTGGTAACCTCTTACCAACCTATCCCTGTCTCCCCTAACTCCCAGCCCCTGGAAGCCGCCTTCCTACTCTCTGTTTCTATGGGTTTGATTTTTTTTTTCCCCACATATGTGATATTATGTAGTATTTGTCTTTCTCTGTCTGGCTTATTCCTTTTAGCATAATGTCCTCATGGTTCATCCATGTTGTTGTCACAAGTGTCAGTATTTCCTTCTTTCTCATGGCCAAATAATATTCTCTTTCTATATAGAATATATACATATATATATATGTGTGTGTGTATGTATATATATATATATATGCATGTATATATATGAATATTCCATAATATGTAATATATGATATGATACACGGAACATATTATATATGGTATATATATAATATATATCTTATATATTCTTTATGCATTCTTCCACTTATGGACACTTATATTGTTTCTATACCTCTTAGACATTTTGGACTCAAACTGTATTTCTAGAACTTTCCCCTTCCCTTAATAGAAGTTATCATGGGTTATAGTAGGCTTAGTGATGGTTCCCTGAACATGTCTGCATCCTTATTTCCATAACACATGACTATTACCTGGATAACCCAGGTGGACCTGACATAATCACAATGATCCTTATAAAAAGGAAGCAGGAGGCGTCAATTAGAAACAGAAGACCATATGATGGTGGAAGGAGATAGTCAGCGATAGACAAGAATGCTCTCCTGCTGGCTTTGAAGATGGAGGAGGGATATCATGAGTGAAAGGATGTAGTTGGCCAATGAAAGCTGGAAAGCAAAAGGAAACTGGTTGTCCCTTGAAGCTTGCTGAAGGAACACAGCCCTATTGACCCATTTTAGACTTCTGGTACCCAGATCTGTAATATAATAAAATATTTTTCAAACCACCAAGGTTGAGGTTATTTGATATAGCACCAATATAAAACTAATACATGAGGCATGTCTTTTTTGAGTTCCCCTGAGTCAGAGCTGGGGACAAAGAACTAGGTACAATTTTTTTTTTTTTTTTACTTTGAGAGGTGACCCAGGAAGCAGGAGTGAGGGGCAAGAGATGAGGTAGGGGAGGAGGGAGAGAGCCAATGTAATGAAGTATCACTGAAGTCACTGCCGTGGGCAGCCAGGGTTCAAACCACCAGGACCTCTGCATGACACATGGGATGACCTTCAGAGGCATCCATCCAGAGGAGGGCAATTAGGGCATTTAACCAGCTGCCATTTTGCAGCATTGAGGGCGCCTTGAGGGCTGTCCCTGGAGCATCAGCTCCTCAACATTTCTCAGCTCTGCTTGACCTCACATTAACCAGGTTCCTGCAGTATAGGAGCAAGCCCCACACGGGAATATGAAAAGGCTGGGGCACTCTGCAGGGTAAGCCTGAGCTCTTAGGGGACTGTCCACTGTAGCAGTGGCTGAGATGGCATGCTGGCTGAGGTGTTGGACTCAGGTGTTGTCTTCAATTAGACTGAATCCTCACCCCAAGATCTATTCATCTAGTAGGTTTCCTACCTGGTGTCTCCATGGGTTTAGGGTTTTATATACGACTGGACAAGTCTTTCAGCGCCTGGCAAACAACTGGTACTTAATATTTGCTCAGTCAAACTTCCTGGGGCTGCTAAGTCTCACCCACGAGTATCTCATATAGGGACTTCCTTCTTTATTTGTCTTAAGGGAGGTAGGTCTTATCTGGCATTTGAAACCCTAATTTAAATTGCTAAATTTACTAATTTTAGTTACTACTAAGTAAAATTACTAATTTAAATTACTTAAATTTAAATTACTAAAATTTCATAAAAGATGTAAATAGCACCAGCTCTAGGGCAGGTACAGCCTCTAGTTTCTATGAAGGGACAGCAAACCAAGCCTTCCTAATTGCATTCACTGAAATTCTTACAAAACAATTTTTCCTTTAAAATTTACCAGTCGAGTCTAGTTGATTAATCCTGGAATCTTAGTAGTAAAGAGTTAATTCCATTTACACAAAAACTATAATTTCATTGAGTGAATTATTTTTGGTTCTGTTTTAGCCAGACTACAGGAGGACATGCCCGGTCAACTCAATCCTCCTGTAAGACAAAAACACTTTCAAATAATCTTGAAAACACCCCAAAGCTTGTTATCCCTGCCAACTTGCTTCTTGTTTCTTCAACTGGCATGTCTTGGTGTTTGCATTTACCAAACCCTGCATGGAACATTCTTTAGTATACATTGCTACTTGAAAAATGGCAATCCTGTTTCCAATATGGCCTTATCTGTGTCATCATCCCAGTTCCTATTCTCATTACATGAGGGTGTTGTTCCTTTGTCTATATTTATATAATACTTTTTACATAATCCTCTATCCTAATAAAAATAATAATAACAGTTAGTAGCACATAGCACCTATTATGAACCTATCCTATCCTGTCCTAACCGTTTTGATTTACATTAATTCGTTGACCCTCACAAAGCAATGATGGTAGATATTGTAACTGGATGAACTGTACAAATGAGAAAACTAAGGCACAGAGAAGTTAAGTAACTTGCCTAGGATTGCACAGCAACTAAGTGGTAAAACTGGGATTTGAACCCAGGTAATCTAGCTCAAGATTCTTTTTTTTTGAACCACTTCCTAATTCACAACATATAGAAAATACTATATTGTATTATTTGTCCATGTGTCTGCCTTTCCTTCTAGATAATAAGTTTGTCAAGTGCTTTGTTCATTTCTCCATCTCCAGTACCTATCCCAGGGTCTGGCAGATAATAGAAATTTTAAACTTTGAATAAGGGAATTAATGAAAAAAAAAAAAAAAAAGATCCCAACTACTCTGTCATAACAGCAGATCTCAATGCCCCACCACTTGAAAGGACAATTGCCAAGACAAAAGAAAAGAGCCTGTTTGCATTCAGGAATGAAGCACTCAGACAGCAGTTTCCACCTCATGACCTTCTGACAGTCTTGCCCAAGGTTCCAAGGTCATGAGCCTTTTTTCATCTTCCTTCCTTTCTTCTCTTTCTCACTTTCCCTCCACACCTCCTCCTTCTTCCCTCCTTCCTCTATTCTTCCCTCTCTGTTGGTTTGCCCAGATTATATTTACATCTTGAAAAACCAAGTAAAGGGAACCAATGTTTTCTGAGCCTCTACTGTGGGGCCAACACTATAGTAGACTGTATGAGTTGCCTCTGGCTGCTGCAACAAATTACCACATGCTTAACATTAACTAAAATTAATTAAATTAAAAAAAATTAAATTAACCAAAACAGCACACATGGATTGTCATATAGTTTTGAAAGTTACCAGTCCAAAATGGGTCTCACTGGGCTAAAATCAAGCTGTCAGCAGGGCTGAGTTTCTTTGGGAGGTTAAGGGGGAAATCTGTGTTTCTGCCTTTTCCAGCTTCTAGAGGCCTCTTGCCCTCCTTAGCTGGTGGTCTCTTCCTCCACCTCCACAGCTGACACTGGCAGACTCAGTCTTTGTCACACCACATCACTGAGACCTGGCTTTCACTGCCACATCTCTTTCTCGAACTCTTCAGCTGAGTCTTCCATTTTCAAGGAGTCTTGTGATTACATGTAGATAATCCAGGATAATCACTCTACTTCCTACTGGAAAGTCAGCTGGCTTTAATTCCCCATTGCCATTTAATCTAACATATTCACGGATTCTGGGAATTCAGCTGAGGACATCTTTGGGGGACTGTAATTCTGTACCTTCCCTTTCAACAACTTGAGGAAAAGATACTGAGTAGCATTCAGTTGGAAATAAAATCTAGATGTTGGTCTCAAATTGTGTGTGAAGGCAACAACACTCAACAACTCAACTTGTGCATGAAGGACTCATAAAACTGGTAGTATTCTGTCTCTTTATCTTTCCAAGACTCACAGAATCATTTCCAAGAGTCTGTTACATTATGGCCAAGATGGTGGCAGGTGTTCTGTGTTGTGTGGCCATGAAACACCAGGAAGATTGTAAGGAGGTCAGATTTAGAGCTAGTGTGGGTGACATGAGCTTACATGTCAGTGAGGATATTGACATGTGCCCACACATGTGCGTGCACGTGTGTGTGTGTGGGCATGGGTGTGCCCACACATGTCTTTGAAATACCTGTTTCTCCATGCTTTCCCTGTAGGTAGAGTGCCTTTATAAACCCTGTGGGGACTCTGGCAGGATAGAGTCAATCAAAATTCATTGCTGTAACATTTTTATATCCTACAAGTCAGAGCCAGTAGCCTTTCTTCCCCGTCAATCTCAGCCCCTCCAAACTGAGTCCAATAGACAGACTTTGACAAGAGTAAACCAGAGGTGTTTGTAGCAAGGATAAAGTAACTGTCCATCCATGCTAATAGCAAAAAGCAGTGAGTCAGTGAGAGGAAAACAACCAGGGGCCAGGAGACACTAGTGAGTTCGCTTGGAAAATACCATTTTGGAGCTGGCTTAAGAGAGGATGAGATCTGAGATTGTCCACTGCCTGCTGAGATAATTATTTGTGGCAGGAAGCTTCTCTTTTTTTTTTATTTATGGCTGCTTCAAATACAGTTGTGTTAAGCTTTCTTCAGTCCTGATATTTCTCTCTGGCCTCTGGTGATGTATCTGTGATGCCATGGTGTAGAAGCCTCTCTGTCCTTGTCCCTTCCATGTTTAGCATAGAGTAGGGCAGGTGAGCTGCTGATTCATGCAAACACCCCCAGATCTCAGGGTCTCCACAATGCATGTGGGGTTTCCTTGTTGGGTACCTCTCTCCTAAGTCCTTGTCTTCTAAGCAGGGCTCTTTCTATTGGATGACTCCACCATCTTGGAAGTCCTTCCTTTCTGTTTTCATAGATGGGGAAGAGAGGGCATTTCAGGGGCCAGGCCAAGAAGTGGGGAAAATCCTTTTACTCCCTTTATGTTGACCAGAGTTTAGTCACATGGCCAAAATCACTACAACAGAGCCAGGAGCACACAGTTATGGATACCATTATGACAAGTAACTAAAGCCTTGTAACAAGGAGCGTTCTTTGCTTAAAAAGCCTCTTTCCAAAGTCTAAAGTAGGGGTTGCAAATTCAAATGTCGGGGACAGGGCAGGGGCAGGGGGGCAGATATGTGTGTAACGGAGTCAAGCAGGCAGAAGAGGTAACATAGGGGATGGTGCAGACAAGGACAGCCAAGAGAGGTGCGCTGTTTATAATATGATAATTTAACTCTTATGACAGACTGCTATGGCTAAACTAACCAAATCTGCTGGCCACATCCATCCCATACGCTGCCAGTTGGCAACCTGCAGTCTGGGACAGAAAAAAAAATTTTTTTTTCTGGAAGCAAATTCCAAAGTTGGCTATGTTCTTGAATCACTACCTGTCAGGATAAACATAAACCCTTTCTTTTTTCAAAAAAAAAAAAAAGCTCTAAACAGCAGCAAAGAAATGGACGCTAAAAAAAGGAAGCAGGTATGAAGAGTGTGATGTAAGGCTTTGCTATTGGTGTGTTCGTCTAGGGCAGGGGCTCTTACACAGAGGACAGAGCTCTGGGCTACCGTTTTAAAGAATGGTTGGTGTTCTGCAAAAGCAGCACAACTCAGCTCGCAACAGGCACTGATGTTTTTCATTGTGCACCTGACCCCAAGATGCAACTCCCCTCCCATCTCTACCTGACTCAGGCCCCTGCTGTTTCCCTTGAAGTATTTCTGAGCACAGTCTGTACACTGAACAGTTTTACAGTAACAACTAAAGTAATATTTTGATGACATCTGTGAATGTCTACCCTGGGCAATAGAATACCAGTGAAACATGTATATTGGTTTAAACGTAATATATAGAAACAATGATAATGATAGCAAACATTTATTGAGCAACTACTGTGTGCCTGGTACTACATAAGGCTCCTCACAACAAGTAACTCACTTCTTCCTGATAATAACCTTAAGATACTATTATTGTTCCCATTTCCGTCTGAGGAAACGGAGACCCGGTTGCTTGCCCAAGGTTACAGCTGGTAAATGGCAGCAGATAAACTGGGAATTCATACAGAACCAGTGTGGCTGTGTCCTGTGCCTGTAGTTTGTCTGAACATGAATCTGCTTTCATAAGCAGACTGATTGTAATTTTCAAATAATAGAAATCCTTAAATAATAGAAATCCTTTGGTGATCACAAAAGTCGATCACTGCTGAGCTTTCAAAGGTGTATTGGTTGCCTGTTGTTTATGAAGTGCAAGGTAATGCATAAATGAACAAAAGAACCATATAGGAACACCATAATTCCCAAGGCATTAAAGATAAGTTCAGAATGTTGTTCATAGCATATATTCTGGAAACGTTAAAGAGGATTTAGGGGAAAGTGTATCTAGGTCGTATATATTTTTTTATTTTTTTAAATGTTTATTTATTTTTGAGAGAGAGAGAGAGGGTGGGGGTGGGCAGCAGAGAGAGGGAGACACAGAATCTGAAGCAGGCTCCAGGCTCTGAGCTGTCAGCACAGAGCCCGATGCGGGGCTCGAACTCACAAGCAGTGAGATCATGACCTGAGCCAAAGTCAGACACTCAACTGACTGAGCCATCCCGGCACCCCTCTACGTCATATATTTATAAGAGTGACATCTGATAATGTTGAAGAAGAGGCTTGCTTGGTTCTGGATTAATGTCCAAATACTTTTAAACCAAAGAGGGATGCTTCTTCACATTCTTCCACCAAACTCAGTATGATTGAGATTGAAGGGTGGGTGTCTGTGACAAAGTCATGCACAGATATGCTTAAATTCTGCTAAAAAGTCAAGGGGCAATGGCAGTAAGTTGAAACTATCACTCCTGCCCAGGTGGACAGTCAGTGTTGGGGAAGAGCCCCCAGATTAGTCTGGATTCTTTTTTAAATGAAGTTTTGTCATTTCAGAGATGTGTTACATGAAACCCAGACAGACACAAAGGAATTCATGTGAAAGCACAGAGCGTGTGGCTTAAAAGGACAAGTCTACATTCCCCTCCACTTATCTAGCTAATTCTGACCCATCTTTGAGATCAAAGCAGAGAGATGTCTCTTCTGTGGATTTGCTTTCTCTAATCCCCCTAGATGAAATCAGACTCCCTGTCCCTGGCTTTGACATGCTCCCAGAGAGACCTGTAATTTCCCTTCAATTTAAATTCTAGTTAATTAATTAAATTATGATCTGCTCATGCCTGGCACCTTTTCTGCTCCACGTTAACAGCTAGCATGTGCTGACCACTATCCTGTGCAACACTATTCCGGTTGCTTTAGATGCACCATCCATTGAGTCCGCTTAGCTCCTCTCAGTTCACATCTCATTTCCCCATATTTCTGTTACTGTCAGTCAGTAAAGGAAAGAGCCAAGATTTGAACCGAGCAAAAGACTCGGGAGTTTTTGCTTTTAATTACTGCATTATTATGCTTCTATACAGGCTCCAGAACAGCACCTAACAGAGTGCTTGCTGAATCCCCAGGAGAATAATAAATTTGGGGGACTAAGTGAATGAAGTGAATGCAGGGAGGAGGGGCTCTCTCTTACTTCCTAAGTCACACCTTGCCCAGGAGACTGCTGCCCGTTTTTCCATTAAAAGCATTTAACCTGAATTTTAGTGGGTGGAGGCACCTAAGAATTCATAAAACAAAGCTGAACCTCTGGGAGTCTTTTGACTCCTCCCACCCTCCCTGAGGGTTAGCTGTTGGAAAAGGTTTATTTTTCCTTCCTGACTCCAGAAGAATCCTGAATAGAGCCCACCAAGAAATCAGGAAGGAGAAGGAGCTACAGAGAGACAAGAACAGGGGCTCAGGTCTTCCATCCTCTCAATCAGTTCTGGATTCTTATCCTCGGGATCCAGAGAGAAATGGTATCTCCTTAGTTCCTACAAGGTGACTGGTTTACTGGTCTGGGATTGAGGGCAGAATTAGCTGATTAGAAGGTTAAGGTATAATTGTAGGCGCAGGATGCCTGGAGGCAACCTTTGACCATTTGCTATTTAACCGAATTAGCTGTTGGCCAGTTAAAGATTTTCTGCTTGCAAAATCGCCAGCAAATTATTCTGAGTCCTGAATCTGCATTCTGTGTGTGTGCCCCTTGGGGTGTTAGCATTATGACTGCCTCGGAAGCAATCTAACCAGAGCCTGCTCTGCGGGCAAGGGGAAGTTTCACAAGCAGAATTGCTCAGGTACAGAGCTATAATAATACCCTAACCCCTTTGATTTTAGAGAGATGATGTCGGTCAGGGTGATGATTCCCCCATTTCAATTTCTCTGATGTTCCTCAGTCTGCCCACACCATGAACCTCCAAAGATTGATTCTTTCTCTTATTCTTTGGGGTTCAGTGCATTTCAGTGGGCTGTTATTTACAGAGAAGCCCGGGTTCCACAGCTTCCAACCTTGTGTACAGCCCTTTGAGTTTGCTGGTGGGGACGATAATGAGTTTTCTTCAGCAGTTGTGTACAGTGGTTAAGAGTTTGTATCCTAATATCAAAGTTTGGTTTCCCAAGAAGCAGACACTAAGTCAAGGATTGGAGTGCAAGTAGCTTTCTTTGGAGAGTGGTGTCAGAGAAATACCCACAGGAGTTGAGGAAATGAGCCAGGGAAGAAAAGGCAGTGAATGGAAGATGAGTTATCAAGCTAGGTGCCACTGTGGACAACTGGAGTTGAATTCCAAGTAGAAATGGGGAGACAGAACACTTGCCTCCCAGGTATGGCTCCAGAGGGGGAGAGAGCTGAGGTATTTGTGCACCAGTTCCCACCTGGTATGGTGGAGGGCTGCTACTGAGAATCTCCAAACGCTCTCTGCTGGCACCATGCAGTTAAAGCAGCCTTCCATGGGATTCAGAGTAGTAGCTCAGCCAAATGTAAAGTCCTGTCCTAGGGTGTGGAAAGCCTGTGGGGTCTGGGAGGAGCTCTGACGGTGATCCATCTCAGAGGACACCTAAGCCTGGATTTGGATCCTGGCTCTACCTGTCCCAACTCTACAATCTTGGATCTTGGGCCAACATGTGAGAACATCAGGCCCTTTGTAAAATGTAAGAATTTAATTTCCTATAAGAAATTAAATATGGGGTACCTGGATGGCTCGGTTAGTTGAGCGACCAACTCTTGATTTCAACTTGGTTCATGAGTTCGAGCCCCTTATCAGGCTCTGAGTGGACAGCTCAGAGCCTGCTTGGGATTCTCTCTCTTCTTCTCTCTGTGTCCCTCCCCTGCTCTCTCTCTCTCTTTCAAAGTAAATAAACATTTAAAATACTAAATACATCATAGGGCTGCTGTGGGGATTAAAGGAGATGATGCATAGCAAACGTAGACAGTGCTTGCCATGTACTAAAGGCTAAAAAACGTTAGCAATTGTATGTTAAGTTTTATGGAGCATCTTCTCTGTGCCAGTATATATGGTAGGTCCTTGGTATCAAAGTTGGGGAAAAAGAGGTAACTCCTATCTTCACAGGGCTTGTAGTCTGCCTACTAAACCTACGACTCTTCCTTGCCTTACTGAATTACCCCTTGCCCAGGAGTGTGTCACCTACTATTATATTCCAAAACACATAGCCTAAATTTTTGACTCTGGGATGAAGAACCCCAAGGATTTGCAAAGACAAAGCTGAGCTTTTGGAAGCAATTGTGAATTTTAGGTTTTCTGGTAGCCAAACTTACACAAGTACAAAGAAAGTGGTAAAACTGACTTTAACAATGTATCTGTTTAGTCCGGTCTGTAAAATATTATTATTTGAACAGTAATCTATATACAAATTATTAATTATTTTACATTATTTTTTTAAATTTTTTGGTAGTCAGTCTTCAAAATCCTACATGTGTTTTATACTGACATTTTCAGCCCAGCTACATTTCACATGCTTAGTAGCTGTGAGTGTCTCAAGGCCACCATATTGGATTGCAAAGGTCTAGTGGGCCCTGAATTCCTTTGGGAAGTAATTTCCAATGGAATAGTTGTGCTTTCCTCCTCATTATAGATGGCACTGCTCCTTTGCATCTGTGACAGTGAAGTTGGTTTTAGCTCAGGCATCATATGAAATTGACTGTTTTTGTAACGAAATTTCACACATAGAAACCATGGTGAGAGTCTTAGCAGGTGTAAAAATCTGACAAAGTTATTTCTTTAACGGCAACTTAATGGAAACTGCAGCAGCTGTTCCCATTTGCGTTTTTTCCAAATCTCATCGCCAAAACGAATTGTTGGCAGCCACGGGAGAAATATCAACTTACCTCTTCATTTGGGAAATAAAATTAAAACCTCAGCTCATTTCTAAAAGTCACAGATTTGGTAAAAGTTAGCAGGGCAAACACATAAGCTGCAGTTAAAATATTGATGGCTTCGGTTTTTTTCTCAGGTGCTGCTGCTAACATCTGCAGAAGATTTGGACTGCACGCCTGGATTTCAGCAGAAATTGTTCCATATCGATCAGCCGGCTCAGTTCATTGAGGACCAGGCAATTCTAAACTGTAAGCAATGTCACCTGATGATTCTTTTGGCCCATTTTCGTGTTCGAACTCACCAATGTCTGAGAATGTGTCTCAGGATGTGGTATTCCCTAAGCTAAGTGTTTTCTGATTGTTTTCTGTCTCTGCTTGACCCAGGGTGGAAGCTCTTGACCTAGGGCCTTGTTAGCTGAGAGGTGAACAGAGTAGTTGTGTATTGCTTTGTAGTATTTTGTCATCGGTGAGCATTTCCCCACTACTCCCAGAAAAGGGGACCACCAGTCTCTAACGTGAGTAAGGAAACGAAATCTATTTCACTTGGGCAGATCCCCGAGCGCAAAACCATTGTCTTCCCATGGATTGATGTTTGATCGGGATTTCTTGTGCGTAGTGTTAGGTCAAAATGATGGTGAGAGCAGGTTGGCTTCTGGGAATTTTTAGTCCTAGGAATTCAAAACTCCTATTCTGAAGGCTAATTGAGGCTCTTCAGAAAGATTCACAGAGGTAGGGAGGCAAACAATAAGAGACTTTTAAATACAGAGACCAAACTGAGGGAGGGTGGGGGCTTGGGGGAGAGGGGATAATGGGTGATGGGCGTTGAGGAGGGCACTTGTTGGGATGAGCACTGGGTGTTGTATGTAAGCGATGAACCACGGGAATCTACCCCAAAACTCAAGTGCACACTTCACACACTGTATATTAGCCAATTTGACAATAAATCATGTTTAAAAAATTAATAAAATAAAATTATTTAAAAAAAAAAGAAAGATTCAGAACCTCTACTGGCTATTTTGTGGAGTAAACTCAAATCCCCCCAAATTCCAATGAAAATATTCTCCTGTCAGATCTGTGGTTATCATCTCTTCCTATTTTTAATGCCAACATCACATTGTTTTATCTTCAGGAGAGTAGGGCATACATTGCTAAATGTGTGGTGAGCATAGTTTTAGCACAATAGAATTTAAAATTGATGGCAGGCAAATAACCATTTAATTGTAGACTCTTGAGCACCATTTTTTAACATCCGGGAATGAAGGATATGAAAACAGTGATTTAATTTGGTCAGATGCTCCAAGGTCCCTTTAGGGAAGATTATTGTGCATTTGCCCTTATGGTCTCAGGTTCGCCTTCCACACTGACCATACTCCTTCATTCCTGTGCTCCGTGGCTGGTATATTTAAAGGAAAGGAAAACAAAACAAAAACAAAACAAAACAAAACCGGCCTGCGTGATTGGATTATTCTGTGAGGCTGGAACACATTTTAAGAGTTGAAAGGAACACGGTAATGAAGACGCAATGCTGAGCAGAAAGGCAGCTACCCAAGGTGAAGTCCGTGAGCATCTTGATGCAATTACACCAATGAAATCATGTCAGTAATTAGAGTCTGCAATGACAAGGTGCAGGATCGGCACAAGAAGTGAATTCCAATATGCGATTTCATGTTAATTTGATCCCTGAGTGTGACTTTTGAGTCAGACCATCAGGAACCCTCATTTGTCTTTTGAGTCTTCTATTTATCAGAATCAATGTGTTTCAAAGGGAAGTTTGTTTAAGAGAACCATTTTTCTGGCTCTTCTCTTATCTGTCTCATCTCCTCTCTTCTCTTTCTCTCTCTCTTTCTCTCTCTGTCTCCCTTTTCTTTCTTTTCTTTTTTCTTTTTTGCAAGTGGTTATCCCTAACGGCACGTATATTAACATGGGTGGGAATGTGAAACCACCCTGAGTATGGAAATTAATAGAGTTGGTATGCAAAGCAGGCCCATAAATGTGATTGCTTCTGTAATCCTCGCGACACCAAACAGCTTTTAATTCACCGCTGAGAAGCTGGAAACAATCATACTTTGGGGGATCTTTTTAATTTAAACCAGACCATACTGTACATTCCAATATCACAGTTTTGTGTGTATCTGTGTTTTTTTTTTAATCCCCTAAGTAATTATGTGGGTTATGGTTGTTGGTTCTGTGTAAGCTAGTAAATGCTAAATGGAACCAGCTTGATTATCAATGATAGCACATTTAGGAAAAGTCAGTAATATGGGAATTGAGGATATTTAAAATTATATATATGAATTTGTGTGTAAATTGTTGGATCAGCAAAATCTGACCAGCTCCCCTCTTGGTGAAACTGTAGGTTCATATGTCTTCATAGGGTTAAAAAAAAATACGAAGAGTAGATCTGGTTTGGTACTTCTGAGTTCATCTCAAAGCAATATACATAGATTGTTATGAGTTAGGCCCTGAGAATAAGGTTAATTGTACCTAAATGAAGAAGAAAGTTTCCATAGACTCGAGAATGCCTACTGAATATTGTTTGGGAAAAATCTGGATTTCTAGAAGAAGTAGCAAAGTATTGCTCTGTTCTAGAGGAAAGGAAAAGTCCGGAATATTGAAGAAGTTTCCCCCTAGCCAATGAACATTCCCCCTACTCTCTCCCTCCCTCTCCCTCTCCCCTCTCTCATTCTGTTTCTTTCATGGGTTTCCCTATGGTTTCTATCTCTTGAAAATGTGATTAACCAAGAAACTGGTGAGTGGTGGGTACTCTCAGAACGAAGGCCATATTGACTCAAGGCTAACATCTGGGTGAAAATGGAAAAGAATCAAACAGAACCAGAAAGCTAAAAAATACTTGCAGTTGTATACTAAGATCCAGGAAATGGTTAGGATCATTTTAGTGACACACAGACACACACACACACACACACACACAAAATTGATGTTTTAGGTAATAAAATTTTAGGTTAAAAGACACCAGGCTAGTAACATCTCTTGAACTCCACTTATGGCATTTGTATTTTCCATTTTTCCTGTTTCTTTACAATACTTAAGAGCTTTGGTTTCCAATCGTTATAAAGTTTTGTCTTGTAGAAGGTGTAAACACAGCATAATCAATCAGTTGATGTCTACACCTTTCACCATTCTGTAAAGTTGTCTGAAAGTCTTGTGTCCTTGCCTGACAGACGTATTATATCTGCTCATACCCCATACTTATATTCAACCAATTCTGTGTTCAGCTTTTAGCAGGCTATAGAGAATGTTTATTCTGTCCACGGCTTCCTGCTCTCTTTGTTCAGACAGTAATATTTCCTTTTATCCTTTTTCATCTTTTTCTTCAATTCTCAATGACTTATCTTTTTCTCCTTTAACTGTTACTAATGGTCACCTCCATTCCTTTTATTTCCCTAATATTTTATTCACTGTTCACTCCAATACATCTTTCCTTCAGTTGTTCTAAAGCCTTTTATTTTCTTCACATCCAAATAACTCTTTATTCTACTCTCCTTTCCACTAACTAGACTTGCTTTCGTCTTTAAAAGGCCATTTTTCAACAAGCTTCTAGGATCAAAACATGGTGTCCTACTATTTCTTCTAATGTAACCAGGGGAGCTCTTTCATTGTATCTTTCACGGTGTGATGCAAAGCCCCCAACTCATGGTAACTTGGACAAAAGTTTCCTGCCTTCATCCCAGTCTTAAAGATGAGCTGGGAAGATGTGGCCATTTCCTTTTTTTTTTTTTTTTTTTATGAGAAGTACAAGAAGAAGGGAGAGGACAGTTTAGAAGGCAGAAACTCAGGAGATATCTATTCAAGTCCTTTGTATTCAGGGAGGAATCTTTAAGGGGTTTGTGGTAAGGGTTCCCTCAAGGCCTCCAACACCCTGAATTCTCTTAATGGTTTTGTGTTGTTGCTTGCTCATCTGCAACATGAAAATCATGTGATTCTGGTACTCACCATCTTGAGCCCGTGATCTCTGAATAGGGATGCTGCTTATACACTCCCAGTCGGCACCCAGGCTTCAGAAGAGTAAGTGGCCTGGAAAACTGAGCAGCTACCAGCTGAGGTGGAAAAGGACCAAGTGATAAGCCCCTGACTATTTTGTGTTCTGCAAAATTACAGAACAGACTATTCTGCCCTGGCCGCATCAGCTCAGACACATCTTCCTAGCATTATGGAGAGATCTCTGATCATCAAGGTAGCTAGGGGAACCATACTCATGACCCTCCAGCTTCAATTATGGGTTGTCTCCAACTTCCGGTGTCCAGAAAGGACACCCCATTGGCCATCCAGGCACTATCAGGCCAACAATTTCCTGCCTCTTCTTGTTCATTCTTCCTTGATCACTTATTGTGGACCACAGACACACACAAGCACACAGACACACGGACACAGTTACACACAGATAAATTGCTGCATCTGAGTTACAAGCCATACAGTTACACTCTTAATCATCAACCTGCACTAGTTAGAATAGGCCTGGTATCAAACGACTCCAGTGAGCTAACACAATGAAAGTTTATTTCTCATTCAGGTCATGAGGATACAGGTTGGGCTACTTCTTGGGTAGCTCAACTCCAAGTATCTGCCCTCCACACAGGAACTTGAGGACTCAGGCTGCTTCCAAGTTGGTCCTACCATTCTGAGCCTTCCAGTCATTCTTATGTCACTTGGCTGGGGACAAGAGAAAGTATGGGAGAAACACAGGGTTAGCCACTTTAGCTCAAAAGTGACCCGTAATTTCTGTTCATACTCTATTTGCCAGTCATGTTAAGGCTGGGCTGGCCATGAGCAAGTCCTTTGAACCCTCTGAGTTTTTGATGATCTCATCTAAGAAGGATAGTAGCGGTTCTTACTTTTAGAATTGGTGATTATTGATGAAGAAATGTGCAGAATGCATTGAAAATGCAATGAACAGGGGCGCCTGGGTGGCTCAGTCGGTTAAGCGGCCGACTTCTTGCTCAGGTCATGATCTTGCGGTCCGTGAGTTCGAGCCCCGTGTTGGGCTCTGTGCTGACAGCTCAGAGCCTGGAGCCTGTTTCAGATTCTGTGTCTCCCTCTCTCTGACCCTCCCCTGTTCATGCTCTGTCTCTCTCTGTCTCAAAAATAAATAAATGTTAAAAAAAAAAATTAAAAAAAGAAAATGCAATGAACAAATTAAAGCTGCAATTATTATTACTGTCACTATTGCTATTGTTGCTGCTATGGTTGTTATTATTACTGTTATTCATGGACCTTAGATGGGTTCAATTTCCCTACAGTGACTATCTAATCCAGGCTTTATAGAAGACAAATTGTGGGTATTAAAAATCTGAAGAAGTGAGTGATTTTTAAGATTTGAACTCTATGAACCAATAGAACTTTTTTTAAATCTTGGGTTGATTAAAACATATTTTTAAACATTTTTCTAAACCTGGATATGAAAAAAGAGGAAAAAAAAGAAAGCAGATAGATGAGATAGAGGGAGAATACTACCATTTACTTTAGTAAGAATGTTCTTTTGAAAGGTCATTTGGAAAAACATAAAAATAAAAGATCATTTGGCATCAAAAAACAAACAAAACAGGAATAAGGACTAATTACAGCAGAGAAGGCAGTTCTTTAATATGAATAAATCTTCCTTTGTAAGAGAATGTGCCAAAGGTCCTTATTTACCTCATTTTGTTGGGAGATCACATATCAAAAGCATTAGGTTGATGTTCTTTTTTTACTATTGACTTTTATGATATTGTTCTGAAGTCTCAATATGTTCATTTTTCTTCAAAGGCATGGATAAGTCTTAAGTGATTTCCTTATGACAGGCTGTATGCCCACACTGACAGCAAGAAAAGAGAGAGAGAGAGAGAGCATTTCTGGAAAATGTAAGAAAGTATGCATACCTTAGGAACAGATGTTGGGATTTGCAAAAGCGTCATGGGTGTTGACCAGTGTGTGTGGAGTGCCCCCTTGAACCTCATAACAGGCCTTAGGGGACAAAATACTCTCATGTGCCCATTTTAGAAGTAAGGGTACTAAGGCTGGGGTAGGCAATGCAATTTACCCAAGGTCATATCACTCATGTCACTCAGTGACATATCACTCAGTGTCAAGATTTGAACCCAGGATTTCAGTCCCATGGTTCTTATCCATAGTTCTCTGGTCTAGTCTCTTGTAGTTTTTGTTGATGTTAAGGGTGACACATCAAAGAAATTTGCCCCTTAATTTTCCTATCTACATTCATCAGCCTGGTTGAGACAGAGAATTTCTATTGTGTTGTATTTTTTCTGTTCATATCCAAGTTTCATTTTTCCTCTGTAATATTAAAAAGAATACAAAAAAGTACCTCTTTTTCCTTGTTTATAATGGATCCAGTTAGTACCAGATTGTCCATGACCTGCACTCCTGGCTTTCCACCCTCCCTATGAGTTTCTTTCACCAGGACACTGGTTGGTCATGCCACCTTGACACTGACCTTGGTTAGTAGCCGGGTCATCCATGGAGTGCATGGTGTTGCATTAATCATATTTGTACTTAACATACATGAGTCATGGCTTTTGAGGGTGTTTTTAATTGACTATAAATCAAACAGGGAACTTGAAAAATGAAGGCAATTAATGAAAAAGCAATGTGAGAGGTGTTTTGCATCCTAACATAGGAAATACATCGCCAGTGAATTAAATGTCAAAACAAAGGCCCTTTTGACCCTGCTGGAAAGATTTCATTTGGATGGTAATAAATGGATGAACTTTCCAACCTGGCAGGTGGAGAAAATGCCTGCTTCCTGAGTTCAAGCTCACTTGGGCTTTTATGTGTCCATATTCTCTGTCTTTTATGTGTCTATATTCTTGTGAACTTCCCAAGTTCTTTTATTTTTGTTTTTAGTTTTTGTGATTAAAATAAAAACAATAATTTATTTTCCATTTTCTGATTGTATTTTGCATACTGGCTCATATTTTCCCTCAAGTTGGCAGATTAATTAAATGATTAATGAAATACTTGACCATCCCCTGTACAGCATTTTGGATAGATCTGAACATGGTTAGAGTTTCAAGTGGTATATTTATTTAAGCTTTTGGGATATGCCAACAAATATTACTCTGAGGCCACTTAATTCACTCCACATTATGAAGGTGACTATACTTTGGGTCAGAATGTGGACTCCTATTTACATTAATGAGAGTTGTTCCTATATTTAAATAGAGTCATATAGGGATGTAGTATTTGTATGGGTTTGCTTTTCCACCCCATCAACATATTTGTGACAATCTCATAATCATTCAATTAATATTATTAAAGTCTTCATAAATATATTAACTACCTCATTTTATAAATGTAAGGTGATGTAGTAAATACAGAATAAAAGGGACACAAACCTTGTGTTCTTGGAGAGGGCTATAATGAAGTGCTTAGAGATCCTTCCGTTGAACTCGGGTGCTACGTTGTGCTTTGAAGAGTAGGAAACATAGGAAGTAATGGAGTGAGGGGCCCAATCAGGTGAGGAATCTAATGCAGATGGGCTCCTGTAGTTTTCTTATCAGCAGAATGGAAGAAATAAACAGGCTGGAGGAATCACACTGTCAGCCCTGGGCTAAATTTGCCCCACAGATAGGTCCTGTCTGGCTGCTCAGTGTGGAAGTGTTTAGCGAAAAATATTTAATGAAAAGAATTTGTTGTCAACATGGAGAATTTCACTTTTTAAAAATTCATAACTTCTGGGAAGATTAGGCCTGGAGAATACAGATCCCAGAGGCAGGCTGCCTGGGTTCAAATCCAAAGTCGGCTCATTATCAGCTAAGTAATTTGGGCAAGTTAGAGGAACACAAAAAACTCATTGTGCCTCAGCTTCCTCATTTGTAAAATGAATATTATAATGGTGGTAACCTCTATAGGTTGCTCTGAGGATTAAATGTTAATCTATCTAAAGGGCTCTGAATAGTAACTGGCCTATAGAAAGCGCCAGAATATTAGCTGCCAGAAGTAGTGATAATAGTAGCTGAGATCTTCCCTGTGCCCCTCCAGTCTCTGCTGTCCTCTTATCATCCAGTCGGCTTCCTCCTTCATTCTGCCTACCCCTTATAGGCATCTAAATTCACTCCATGAAGGGGCACCTGGCTGGCTCAGTTGGTAGAGCATGAGACATTAGATCTCGGGGTTGTGAGTTCAAGCCCCACAGTGGGGGGGGCAGGCTGTACTTAAAATAATATTTTTAAAAATCTTAAAAAAAAATTCACTCCATGAAATCACCATTGTCCCCAGTACTGGTGTATGGATTGAATGATGTGCCACAAAGACCAACCACATGTGTTGTTTTTATCAAACCACTGCTGTTACTGACAGTAACTGTTCTTGGTGGTCAGAGAAGCAGAAGACAATGCTGAGTGATGGGAGGGTATGGGCTGGCTGGCATTGGCTAAGATTTTGAAATCTATTTTCAATGTTTTGAATCATCAATACACATAATGTGTGGAAAGGAGTACCATGTGTTCAGACAGTGTGACTGGCTTTCTAGAAGTTCAGAATAGGAGATGAGAAAGAAGAGTGGGGAGACATGGGCTGTCATGGAGCCACCTGCAAAGGTCTCAGATGGAGGTGGTTGGGAGGTATATCTGAGGAGAGGTGGGAGCATGACCGAGGAGCACGTATAAACAAAATAAGGGTGGGAACAGAGCCCCAGAGAAATCTAAGGGTCTAGACTAGGGAAGCCATATAGTTGTTTTTTTTTTTTAAGGTTATTTATTTATTTATTTATTTTGAGAGACAGAGCAAGAGGGGAGGGTCAGAGAGAGAGAGAGAGAGAGAGAGAGAGAGAGAGAATCCCAAGCAGGTTCCAAGCTGTTAGCCCAGAGCCCAATGTGGGGCTCGAGCTCACGAACCACGAGAACAAAACCAAGAGTTGGATGCTTAACCGACTGAGCCACCCAGGTTCCCCTAGAAGTTTTCTAAAAGAAATGAATAATTAGTTGAGTCTATCCCAGCTCACTGACTTGTGTGACCCCTTTACTCTCTGCACCTCTGTTTCCCCATTTGCATAATAAGGGTATATCAGTCTCATTATAGCAGGGCTGTTTGGGCTGTGATCTAAAGTAACCCAACTCCACCTGGCATTAGCAAAAACATAAAATTATCAGCTCACATGACTGAGATTTTTGAGGCTTGAACTTGCTTCAGGAACACCAGGATCTAGAGGCTCTGATGATGTCATCAGGATCACCCTTCTTCCCTCAGTTCTGCTTTCTCTAGTGTGGGTAGCCTTCACTCTCAGAGGTCACTTGCCTCCAAGATGGTGACCAGAAACCTCAGGATTTCCTTCTCTCATTTTAACAACTTGAAACATCTCTTTTCCAAGTGCTTCAGCAAACATCTCCTGGCTAAGTCTTCTGGTCCACTTGGGCTCACGCACCTATACCTGAGCCAGTCACACTGTCAAGAGATTTTGGTATTTCTGCTGGCCAGGACTGGGGAAATGGAGATGCTGTTCCCTGAAGGAAAGGGGCAATGCTGGGCTGGCAAAAAACAAGAGTCCACTGTGAGGGCGTTTTACTCTGCTGCTAAGGCCCTTTTGAGCACCAGCATTCCATGACGGCAGGCTGTGCCCAAGTTTAAGAATTTGTAGAAGCCAGCATACACACACACACACATGGAAATGTTCTCAGGTGGCAGGGAATGAGGATCACTCTCACCCCGGGTTGCTCACTGGTGGTGCTGGTGAGCAGATTGCCTAATTAAGACTGTCAAATCCAATGTGATGCCATATGGCCTCACTCTTCAACCTGTTGAGTGTCTTTGCTCACATGGTTCTGGAGCTGATGTAAATCTCTTTTATTTCTGCTTTTCTTCAAGGGAGTAAGAGCACAGGAACATACGGATGTTGCAGGAGCATCTCCTAATTCAAGGTATTAGAACCAAATGAATCGGGCTGCTTAATGAGTAAGGCATCAAAACATAAACTGGGAAAGATGAAGCATGGCTTTCTGAGAAGGCAGAAGATCTTATTATCCTGTAATAGACCAAATCTACACACATTCTGATCATTGTGGTGCCCTCTGTCCTTTTCATGTTAATTTTCACGAAATTTTTGTTGGCTTGAAAGTGAGAGGACAAGAGGTGGAAATACTTGCCAGCCAAAATATCCCCAAGCATTTTTTTTTTTTTTTTTTTTTTTTTTTTTTGTATTTGGCCAACTTCACATTTTCCTTCTGGAGACAGAAATAGGATATAAGAAAGGAAATGATATATGTGGATTCCCAACTATTCATTTAATTAATGATTTAAGAAACACAGAATGGTCACCTATCTTATGCCAGGCCCTGTACTAGATGCAAGGGATAAAACTGAACCAGAGTAAAAAAGATGTCTCCTGTGTTGTCACTTTCATTCTTGTGGAAACAGAGGTACAGACAGGATAAGAATAAACTCCTAAGAACACAGGAAAACAATATGTGAAAATCTGATGAAGAATACTATGGAGGAAATAAGACACAGGCATATGTTGGAGATTAACGATGGAGATTTTTGGATGGCTGCTATAGAATGGGCTGCCGAGGAGTTTTCTCTGGGAACCTGAGCCTGTATTATGAGCAGGGAGACTGGGCCGGTGAACATTTAGGTAGAGGGACCACATAAGTCAAGAGCCCTAAGATGAGAATAGGTCTTTCAGGTTGAGATTCTCTGATCCAGGAAAGGGGCTACTATTTTATCCATTTAATCAAATCAGCTACTCTGTAAAATAGGATTATAAACCCCATTTTATAGATGAGGGCGTGAAGGTTGATTAAAGGATCCAGTATCTCAGAAAATGGTGAAAAACATGCTCTGATCTTCTGACTCTGTGTGTTCTCTCCACATGAAAAGCTACGCTCAGTGTCCTCCCACAGAAGCACCCCCATCCCCTTTTTTTGAGAATAGATCGGGGTGACCCTGAGAGCCTCATAGGGCTGACGTGAGGGTGCCTGCATTGGATTGCTTAGTTCCATCACTTACAGTGGTGACATTCTCAGCCAACCTCTCAGCTCCTCAGTTTCCTCATCTGTAAAACAGTAGTAATGTTTTGTGGGTTGATCAAGATAACACAGGTAGGTGTTAGGACAGTGCCAACGACGTGCAAGCTCTATATAAAGGTTGGCATACATATTTTTTTAATTTTTAAATTTTATTGTAGAGAGGTGGGGAGGGACAGAGGGAAAGAGAATCCATGCAGACTCCATGCTCAACGTGGAGTCGACTTGGCTCCATCCCACGACCCTGGGATTATGACCTGAGCCAAAATCATGAGTCAGATGCTCAACTGACTGAGCCAACCAGGTGCCCCTAAAGGTTGGTATATTTTAGCATTTGAAGGAATAAGGCCAGGGAGGCGAATGTCTATAGAATGATGCTGTTGGAACAGGCAGCACCAGCATCTACAAAGGTGGCACAGATAGCAAAGCTTGGCTCCTTTGAAATAGAACGCGGTTTCTTCCTACTTCCTCCGGGTCTCCCTTTTAGGTGCTTTCATGTTCTCAGGGTATGTGCCATCACACCCACCCCCAACACACACACACACACACACACACACACACACACACACACACACACACACACACTGCTGCCTCATGCTTGGTCTCTTTGGGCTAAATGTTAAAAGGATGCTCCCAAGAAGCATTTGAGAAGCGATTCCTCCCAGTCTTAGATCAGATGTGTTTTGCAATTCAGGGAGTTAATAAATTGCATATGCTGTACATTACACAGCTCCACCAGGGGGTTATGGGGCAGTGCTTTGTAATAAAACAGATATTTTTGCGGCAAAACATATGACTATTTACCCAAAGCAGGATAAATAAGGACCATCACATCAATTCAGGTTGGGTTTTGTGCCAAATGAGTTATGAAAACACTTTTGTATGCCGAGCCTCCTGGATTTCAGAAATGCAGAGTGTACTCCTTAGGAGAAGATTCCCTTGAAACATTGCAGACCTCAATTCTGCTGAAACATTCGGCTGGCCTCTTCACATGCCAGCTGCTTCTGGGGGCAGTGGAGTGTGGTAGCAGCTCAGACTCCAGGTTCTAGCTGCCCCCCACAATCCCGTTCCTCCTTGTGAGCAACTTTGTAAATGATGTCTTGGCAGGCCACCCCTGAAAAGTGGCCAACCGCTGCACCAGACTATTTCATTCTTATTTGAAGCCAAAATAGTTGTCAGCCATCCAGGTTCCTCCTAACTGTGCATGTCAGCTGATTCTGGAGCCCTCCCAGAGGATCTATTTTTAGCTAAAAGTGGTTTTAATTTTCATATGTATACATTAAATCCACGGAGGTGGGGGGACTTTCCAAATAAGGAACATTGATTCTGAATAACATGAAAGAAATAATTAGTGCTTGAAAAACAGTTCAAAATATGAGTCGAAACCTCTAAGGAATATGGTTAGCGCTGCATTTTTCAGTGGAAGGAAGTTTGCCGGATTAAAAACAGAAAGCGAGGGCGAGTAGGGATGAACCAGGCCAGAAGAAAGATCCAGATTTACATTCTAGGCACTGAGGAAGGGGACAAGACTAGGGGGGTCTGAAATAGAGAGCAACTGGGATTGTCAGGTGTGTACCCATGGGCATGTGGCCCAGTGGCCATCCACTCCTAGTGTCCAGTGGGGCACGGAGGGCACGGGCTAGAACCAAGTCCTTGCCACACTCACCAGGGATGGGAGAAGGGCAACAGCCCTTAGGAAAAGGCATGGGGCCCGGCACATGGCAGCTCTGATCAAGCTTCCAGGCATTTTGTTTATTTTGGAGCAAGGCAGTTCTGGGGTGGGTAAGACCTAAGATCAAGATGTATGTAAATTTTTTTTAATATCCTAAGTTGCCTGCTTTACTTTTGGGGCAGGCCCATTCAAACTTTTTGTTCTCATCATGTACATTTTTGATCAGGCACTTCTCTGTGGTGGGTATTCTCTCTTTGTGTACCTAAGGAGAGGTTAAAGAGTTCTGTGTTATGAAACACTTTGTCAGCTGTAATTACAATTCAGTGACTTTATCAGTTCTGATGAATCGCGACCAACTCAAGACTTTAAAGAAAAGGAGTTAATGGGAGGAAGCTGTGGAGCTCACAGGTTCATCCAAAGCCCCAAATGAGAAGACCTCAAAAAGGACAGGAAGTAAAGAAGTTCTAAGAGTTTCAGCAACAGGAACTCAGAGTTTAGGACAGTGCTTTTCAAACCTGCTATAGTGAGAGATTGGTTTTTGTTTCAATGCACCACAGACTGTTACTTTTGCAATCAATCAGTCAATGAATCAATCAATAAAAGAGCTGTGAAATTATAATTTTCAATAAATTAAAAACGTGACTCATGTAGAAATACAAGGTGAATACAGGGCCAAACTCACCAGTTAAAAAGCGCTCTAAGGCAGGTCAAAGAACATTGTAGGATCTAGGTATCTGTGGTGATTTAATCAGGAGGAAATGTTAGCATCAGTTTGCTAGTTCACATACAGAGCTGGCTAATGTCCTACAGGGCAGGAAACTATAACCTTTGGAGTTATCTTTTCTGCTTAACATTATTGGCATCTCTACTATACAGAGATCTACAAATCAACATGTAATTTCACTGAGTCTGCAACCTTCAATAAGTAGTAAACAATGAGGCTGTTAACTTGAAAAATAAAACCTCTGGTAATTTCACCAGCAAAAAAAAAAGGTGTGTGTGTTGCGGGGGTGGGGGTGGTTGGTATTTCGGGATAGCCGAGCATTGCAATCCCAGACAAGCAAGCTGTGGCAAAACCACTGGGGAGTCCACAGCACAAAGCAGAGAACCCCCTCTTTTAGAAAGGAAAGGAGCTAGTCAGGAAGGCTGTTGTAAACAAAAAGGCCATTGGAGTAAACTGGGAGTTTGAAGTACAGAGGCTTTTCATTGGCCGAGTTGTGATGGTCTCTCATTGGCTGAGCTGTTTGGGGGTGGGGAGCCTTTCTTCCTCCTCATGAGACGGGAAAGTAGAGTGTACTTGCCAAGGGGTCTCTTCTTTTTGGGTCTGAAATTGGCCATAAGTGGTAGGGCCTGAGAACTTCCCCTACTGAACCTCCCAATTCCATTTTAGTGAGGGTTCTCTCTATTAATTCTCACAAGGTGGATAAATTACATTTTCCTAGATAATTAAATAATCCTTGAATGGACCTATTAAGTAATGCCTGTATATGACCCTGAAAGAACATTCTTGCCCCCAACACAACATTTTTGTTTTACTTTCAATTTTTTTTGAAGTTTTTAATGTTTATTCATTTTTCAGAGAGAGAGAGAGGGAGTGCGTGAGCAGGGGAGGGGCAGAGAGAGAGGGAGACACCGAATCCAAAGCAGGCTCCAGGCTCTGAGCTGACAGCACAGAGCCGGACATGGGGCTCAAACTCATGAACAGAGAGACCATGACCTGAGCTGAAGTCAGACACCAGTGGGCGTTCCTTACTTTCAAGTTTTAAATAATTTTTCTTAACAATATAATAACATTTTTTGCTATAAAAATGAAAAAGCAAAGACATAGAGAATGTAGGCTTTTAAAAAACTAGACTCATGGGCGTAATATTACTCTATCAAATTGCTTTTTTTAATTAAAAAATTTAATGTTTATTTTTGAGAGACAGACAGAGCATAAGCAGGGGAAGGGCAGAGAGAGAGGGAAGGACAAAAATCTAAAGCAGGCTCCAGGCTCTGAGCCATCAGCACAGAGCCCAGTGCGGGGTTCGAACCCATGAACTGTGAGATCATGACCTGAGCCAAAGTCGGTGCTTAACTGACTGAGCCACTCAGGTGCCCCTCAAATTGCTGTATTTATCTTGTCATGGGCCCTTTACAAGGGTTTGGGCACTGGTGTCTGGACCACACCTTTAGCTTTGTAGACCTTAATAGGAGTAGCTGAGCTCACTTACCTTCCAGTTTTGGGTGTCTGCCTTCAAATTCTTGGAAGAGAAGCCAATAGACTGGACATTCGTCAAGAGCCCCCACTGTGATCTGGGAGATAGGTTTGGTAATTAGAGATCCAGTCCCTAAAAAAAGGGCTCCAAGCAAAAACAAAGCAAAACAAAAACATCAGAGCATTCACACAGTTACTGAGATCTGAGAGCTATGGCCCAAACAAGCTGGGGACCGGGGCAGTGCAGGGTTTTGATCACAGGGAAAGATGTCGATAAACCACCATATTCGAACATCATTTGGGCTTCCACATTTAAGTTTTCAGTCACGTGGCCAACAACTCAAGGTACAACTTCCCAAAATATCACCAGATGACTCATGTTAATAAAGCACAGGTACATTTATTTAAGCCTACTTCCATAAGGAACACCACCTTGACAGAATCTTAGCAACGTCTCAGAAGGTGGAATTCAGAATGGATATTTATAGGGTTTGCGAGGAGGGTCCAGGCTCTCATGATTTAAGGTAGGAAACTGACATCTGGTAAAACTCATGACATACTGATTTAGTATTGGTAGGCATGGCATAGCGAGGTTCTTAGGTAAGCCTTGAATTAAGACCTCCAAGTTGTTTTGATAAATGCTCTGGTGGGCAGACTGCCCCCTCCTGAAACAGTAAAGTTTTTTACTGGTTTAGTTTTATCTTTCTTGAGCAAAGTTTTCTGGTAACAAACAATTCTTTCAAGTTGATACAGTGGTCTTAGTTCTTGGTTCTTAATAGCTGTGCCATATTGATGTGGGTGGTCTCAGCTGTCACAACATGGTACTCTGCATGTTTTCTAGGTCAGAATTTCCTAAACTTCTCTCTACACAACACTGTCCCATAGAATGGTAATAAGAATGCACAATGGAGAACAATATTTTGAAGCTAAGTAAGTTTGGAGAATGCTGGAGGGGCAGGAGGGGTTGGTTTGTATTTTAACTATAGGCCACTTTTAAAATGTGAAAAGTGCGCAGTAAATGTTCCAGAGGCCTACAGACTTGCCTCAGAATGGAACCCCTTACCGGTCAAAAAGAGTTCATTCAATCCTCCCTAAGCCACACACCTTCTACCTGCACCCCAGACTCAGGCTACCTTTCCATTCTCACCTGGGAGCTAGGTTAGAACCGCTCCTCTGAGCCCCAAACCTTGTCTTTCTTCTTGAGGAGAGGGAAAAGTAGAAATATTTTTCTTTTTCATTCTTTCTTTCTGCTGAGCTCATAGGAAAGAAGGTGGAGTAAAATGCTTAGAAATAAACATACCTTTAAAATAGGTTCTGTCACATAATGACTTTGGAGTCAGGCTCAGAAGCCAGACTTTCTGAGACCCAGGGAACCTTCCCATCTGTCTCCCTCTCTAGCAGCCTCCCTGTCTCCTTTACACAGGTTAAAAGGTCCCAGGGTGGGTGGAAACCTCTCCTCCATGCAATCCTGATTTAGCTCTACCTCAGGCTTACAGTAAAATGTTTGCAAATTAGACAGCCCTTTTCTGGCTTTCAGGACTCTTGTTTTGCTTAAGTCATTAGGCCGAATATTAAATCTTTCACTCTCTTTGCACTCCTGATTCAACATCCTAATCCTCCCTACGGCAAAAGATGCCTCTGGCAAAAGAGCAGGGAGGTCAACTAGGAAAATCTGAAAAGAAAGGCACCTAAGCAAATTTTAATAAGATGGCCCCCCTTGCTTGAGGCACAGACCCAGGCTTACAAGCAGGCAGGAAGCCACTGTATAACCACCCAGGAGTTGAAAATAGAGGTTGGTTCTGGAACCCCTCCTGTGGGTTGATGGCTTTAGACAGCTTGCCTGTCTTAGAATTTTTTAAAGATCAGGTAGGTTTGAGTAGGGGTAGAGGCGTCAATACTGGCCATTGGCAGGAGTCAGGAGATCTGGGCAGACTTTAGGGGATTTACAAACCTCTAGGAAGTTATTGGTGACCTGAGCACAAAACCCCTGGTGCTTTTACCTTTATCACTCTGTCTCCGCCAAGACTCCAAGCACCAAGACTCCATCTCCAGTATTTATGCCCTTCTAGGTGTCACCTGAGTATCTGGGATTGAGACATTTTTTTTTTTTTTTCCCAACGTTTTTTATTTATTTTTGGGACAGAGAGAGACAGAGCATGAACGGGGGAGGGGCAGAGAGAGAGGGAGACACAGAATCGGAAACAGGCTCCAGCCTCCGAGCCATCAGCCCAGAGCCTGACGCGGGGCTCGAACTCACGGACCGCGAGATCGTGACCTGGCTGAAGTCGGACGCTTAACCGACTGCGCCACCCAGGCGCCCCTGGGATTGAGACATTTAAAATAAGGGTTAGGTCTGATTTTATTGAGTATTTTAAAAAGGCAGCAAAATGTTATGTTCTACCTCTTCAGATCCCACCAGCTTTGGACTATCCCAGGGAGAGGAACCAACATTTCCCGAAGCTTCCCAGGCTGGGTACATGCTTTTTACCATCCCAACTCTGGTCCTCATAGCATCTGTGACAGGCAAACCCCCAGGCTCTGCAATCTGAGCCCTGGGATCTAAGTGCAACCTGTCAGCCTTAGTAGCTCTGTGGCCTGGGTGAAGTAACTTAACTTCTCAGGGCTTCTCTTCCTTCTAAAAGGCAAGCATTAGTGAGGTACTGAAGGTGAATCTAAAGCTGACACACAGACACTGCTCAGTAAATGGTAGTTTTTTATATCAATTAATGCTATTTAATGATGGGCTTCCAAACCTCACTTTGAGCTCTGTGACTAAATGATATATACTGTACTACATACAGATTTTGTTCAGGCTCTATCCTATCCCTCCAGATATTTTCCACTTTGCAATGGGAGGCACTCACCTCCCCAGTGGAGCCTCCTGTTTCTCCTCCTACCCACACGCTTAATCCCATAAACCGGCTCTGGGCACAGGTACCTGGTTGAGGGGCCCAAATGTTTGTAGTTTATTATTAAAATGTTTGCCGTTACATTTACACAGTGCCCGACTGGGTTGATTGCTTCATATATCGACAGTACTAAAGCGCATACTGAATGTTTTGCCTGCCAAGGGCCTTCATCTCATTCAGCCTGAGCATATATAAAAGTGATTGGAATGGGAGCGTTTGCTCTGTTATTTTGGTGATGGATTTAGGGAAATGGAAAATAGCAAATTGCTTTGTTTCTGGACCTTTGCCAGGTCCTTCCTGGTTATGGATACCACTCGCCTGGTTGATTGAAGAAGGCCAGCTGCTATTCCAATAGCTTAAATCAATGGCCAACGGTGCCGATTCGCACGTGTGTCATGCTCAGTGCAGTGACACGCATCTTATAACTACCAATTAATAACTTTTCTATTATGTATCAATACGATGCTGTATTTCACAAGTGGATCAGCCCTTTAATACTAACATTGACACTGAGGTCAACTCCACTTTTATTACGTCCTTGAGGAGATTTAGATACAACTCCTGTCCTCGAGTACAGAAGTCCATGCAACAACCTCAGTTTCTACATTTATAAAACAGACTGAGTAAGGCCCAGGTCCTGGGGCTGGGAAAATACAGTGAGATGCAGTCTTTGAGAGCATTTTTAAAGACGTGAAGCATTACCCTCTGATATCCGGTGCCTCTTTAGGAAAGATTTCCGTCTGTGTTTACGTCAACTCTTTCACATGGAATGTGTGGTTGACTTACTATATGCAACATCAGTTTCCAGTGTTTTGTTGTTATTTTTACTTTTGTGTGATATGTTTGGAAAAGGCACATGGCCAGGGGTGACTCAGTGGCTGAGCTTATCTATGACATGTGACGTGAAAGTGTTTGGGTTGATTAAGGCTTCGTTCAGTCTGTGCCTCTGGGCTATCTTGCATGGAGGCCTAAGCCTGAACTTTGGGTGGTTTTATTGGCTGGGGTCTCCAGTAAGATGACTCAGAGATGGACATTGGTATGTGGGAAGTTTATTAGGGAGTGCTTTGGGGGTGGGCACATGGAGCAGAGCTGGGTAGAGGAGAAACTGCTCTGATACAGTCTCACCAAAGACTCAGCCAATCTCCAGGGATCTCTGAAGCCAACATGCCCCTTCAGAGTAGTCTCGAATTGGGTGAGAGAACCAGGCCTTTTTAGCTCAACGGTGATCTGTCACTGGATGTGGGCCATGGGAAAGAAGTACGATCCTAGGGGAGAAGACCCTCTATAGCCAAGGCGTTTCCAGAGAGGGGCTGACAGTCAAAGATGGTCCCCAAAGGCCGGGAAAATAAATCCTTCAGCCCTGAAGAGAAATCTGACAGGTCCATTGCAGCGTCCACTATAGTTAGGTCTAAAACAAAGCCATCTGGCACCCACTGAGATAGCTCCCAGTAGTCACTGCCGCCCTTGGAGACAGACACCCACTTCCTAGCATTTTGACCTGGCACGGTGGTGGGGAGGAGGCTGAAGACTGACTGCTTCCCCCTGTGGTACCATAGCTAAGCACTGGTTGGTGACCCCTGTACCTCCTTCTCTTCCTAGCTTCCATTCTTCTGAGCATGGCAGCACGCCGTATCCACCCCCACCTTCTGAAGTAGCACTCACTGATGTTTGTCTGTTTGTTTGTTAATCTGTAATCCCATAGAATTTCTATCTTTCAGGAGTTTTACCTTTCAGGTATCCTATCATTAACTTTCACATATGATTATTTTTGTGTGTGATTATTTTTGTCATTATTTTAGGCGTCTCTTTCTATTAATTTAGGTAGAAATAAGTTCTCAGCTTAGTCTACCATCTTGAATAAAAGTCCTCATAGTATTATAAAGATGGATTTTAATGTGTAAAAATATACAAATTTTTTAAGCAGAAGACGAATAACAATGTTTTTAGTGATTTTTTTTTTCACAAAATAAAGATAGACTAGAATTTTCTAAAGGAATAGAATAAAGAGGATGCTGAGGTCATAAAAACAATTCTCTTGACCCATCCATTCTAAACTCTTGAGAGCAAAGGCAGAATCCATCTCAGGATTTTGAAAATGGAAATTAATTATGGATATGCCGGAGCATGTGACGTTTGAAGGTGTATTGGGCCGATGATCCTCGACACTTGTAAGAGGAGGGGCCGGATGCTTTGGGAAATGTTAACAGAACTTTGCTCCCTGTCGCATTTGCTCCTGGTATTACATATTCAATCTGAACTCTCTAGGAAGGGCAAATGATCCAGTTGAGAAAGACTTCTTGAAAAAGAAATATTATTTAATTAATGTCTGTGTCGATGGTGATTGATGTATGAGGTCACCTGAGGACAGTTCACACTCTTCTGGATGTTTCCTTGCTTTCTTTTACCATATTTGATAGTGTGTTCTACAGATCCAGGCTATATTTAAAATTTCCAGAATTAAAAAAAAATAGATACAAATTTTTTTTATGTACAAGTATGTTACTCAGAGCCCAATTTATAATAAGGAAAATTCAGAAACAGCTCATGGAAGAGCTACATAAATTCTGATACACCCATATGACTGAGTATTATGTGGCCCTGAAAATACATTCCTGAAAAATATTTAAAGACATGGAAAAATGTCACGATCAGATGCTAAGTGAGAAAAGCAAAATGCAACACAGTGTAAATGTAAAACCAATTAGATCTGAAATGCTGTATTTGTTTTTAAAAAGCCTGCTAGAATATACTCCCCTGGAATTTCCTCAACACTAATACTAGGCTTATTTATTAAATGTTATTAGGTAAATATTTTTTTGTAGCCTAGTGAGTACAAGAGGGTTTATTATGTAACTGTTTTCCTTAACAAAATGCTTATTTTAGAAAGTAGAGGAAAGCCAAAATGTATTTCCTTCACAAAACCCTACAACTTGGGTATGTCCATCATCTTTCCTGCCCCCGAGTCTCTCTTCACTGTTGGCATTACCCATTGGATGGAGCCCTTCCAGGATGGCAACCCTGAGGGGCTGCAGTTCTTAGTCAATGCATGCTCTTCTGCACCTAATGGTGTGGCCCCAAGCAAGTTACCTGTAACTTCTCTGAATCTCAGTTCTCCAGTCTGTAAGATGGGCGCAGTAATCATACCTGATTCTACTTGTCTGGTGTAGATTAAATGAAGTAATGCATAAAGTGCAAGGCACAGTGAGGAGACCATCACTCGATGTGTTTTAAAGATAAGTGATTAACTAGGGGCAAGAAACAAATGGCCAAAAAGCATTTCCAGCCTCTACACTGCTCCCCACTGCATCAGACCCAGGAGGACCCTGAGGTGCAGTGGGACGTGGGGGTATCGTTGAGCCACGAACACAAAGTCACATTGCTGCAGATCTCCTGGCCTCCTCTTACTTTCCCTGGTGCATTTCTGTGTGGTGTCTACTCTAACATGTGTTCTCCTTAGAGCAGACTTGGAAGGAGTGGGAGGTCGTTGTGCTCCATTTTAGGAGGAACATTTGACAGAAGTAAGTGGCTATAAAATATAAACAGGTTAACATTTTGTTATTTGGATTTCAATGTGAAAATTTGATTTATTATGTAACTCGTGTTTTATCACAGAGGTGACCGATGTCTGTGATTGAAAATTGGATTCCAGAATGTTGTCCCAGCCTGCGGCACTTTCTAGATAAACATTCTAGAGTGGTGTTTTGGCATTTTCTTCACCAAAATGACGTATATGTTAAAAAATATATAGGTGTTTGGAAAATAGTATGTCAGAATATTAGCAGTTATTATTTCTGGGTGGTTGGATTACAAGCAATATTCACTTTTTCTTTGACTTTCTTCTCGCCTCCCTTTTTAATAGTGAGGCTGTATTGTTTGTATTTTAAAGAAAATGATGTTCATAGGGCGCCTGGGTGGCTCAGTCAGTTGAGCGTCCAACTTCAGCTCAGGTTATGATCTCGTGGTCCGTGAATTCGAGCCCCGCGCTGGGCTCTGTGCTGACAGCTTGGAGTCTGCTTTGGATTCTGTGTATCCCTCTCTCTCTGCCCCTCCTCTGCTTGTGCTCTGACTCTCTCACTCTCACAAATTAATAAATGTTAAAATTAAAGAAAAAAAGAAAATGATGTTGCTTTAAAAAAATCCCCTAACAATAAGCTGTAGAGAAATACCTTAAGTTCAGCACACTTGATTTAGAAAAGCCTGAATACACACACACACACACACACACACACACTGATTTTTTTTCTTCCCGTTGCATAAAATTGACACTGTAACTTATTGACATTGTAACATGTAACTTATGATTCATTTTACACTTCTGATTTCGTAAGTTATTGCCATCGTGTGAAATAAGGTACCCAAGTGTTTCAACCATATTAACGGCATATACTAAGTGCTAATCTTTACTAGTAGAATATTACCAGGATCAGGCAAGGTCCAGCTGCCCTGCCACGAATCCACTCAGCCCCCTCAGAGGCAGGCATTAGTGTCATCCCCATTTGACAGACGTGGAGACCAGGCACGGGATCACTCCCTTCCCAAGGTCCCACAGATTCCATCTGGGCAGTCTGGCTCCACAGTCTCTTCCGTCTGCCTCTGCTGTCTCTGACTGATGCACACGCGTTTCAGGCAAACCTGTGGAGAGCTGCATGTTAGCTGGCTGGCTATTCGCGTGGTCAGCTCTGCTGGACGGGGCTGCAGGGTCACATGTGTTGTCTCATTTCTTTTTTTTTCTTTTTTTTTTTTTTTAACTTTTTAACGTTTATGTATTTTTGAGATAGAGAGAGAGCGAGCACGAGTGGGGGAGGGATAGAGAGAGGGGAGGGAGACACAGAATCCAAAGCAGGCTCTAGGCTCTGAGCTGCTGGCACAGAGCCCAGTGCGGGGCTCGAACTCACAAACTGTAAGATCATGACGTGAGCCGAAGTCGGACGCTCAACTGACTGAGCCACCCAGGCGCCCTCTTGTTGTCTCACTTCTTAACCGCGCTGGAGAAAACATGAGCAGCGGCCAAGGGTGATTTTTATTTTCTCTGGTTTCTTTCCTGCCTTCCATCCTTCCGTTCTTCATCCTCTTCCTTCCTTCTTCCCCACTTTCTCCCACTCTCCCTCCCTCCCTTGCTTTATTCCTTGCTTCTTTCTTTCATCCTTTTTGGAAAACACAAACCAAAAGGGCATACAAAATAATATTTAATTAAAAAAATCTACTCATACTCTTAGTAGGATTTTTACCAAGCCCTTTTGTTTTCTGTTCACTCTTTCTGGTATGAATAATGCCCGCTCTATTTCTTGGCTTATTAGAAAGAAACATAGTGTTTTGATTTTTTAAAAAGAAACTGTTTAAGTGAAGGGTGCCTGTGTAAGCCTACCATTTTTAATGCAAGGATTCAATAAATCCTAGACTTTGCATCTAATGTGTTGAGGTCTGAAGAGATCTGTCCTATGAGAGAGTTCACTAATTTCAATTATCTGATTTTTATTATCACCTTCTGTGGGTCGGAGAGACAGGATTTTATAGAATGCTGTCACCTGAGGCTGTGACAATGGGGTTTCACACCATTAAATCCAGAAAGCATAAGAGAAAGGATAAGAAATGAGAGGGCTTAAAGACGTGCTAGTTTTATCGTGAAAAATAGGACCTAGTGAGCGGCTATGAGACGTAAAAGTAGGGGGTGCTCACTCGTGATCCATGCCTTTGCATGTGAACTGCTTCTATGAATAATTAATTTCATGTTAATTATTATTCTCATCACCATTGTATCACTGCAGTTGTACTTAGTAGCAAGGAAAAGGGCAGGTAGCATGATGTAGGGAAAGCTCTCAGACTCGAGTGTGCATCAGAATCACAGAGTGGGGAGAATGTGTTTGCAAAATGCAGGTTGCCAGGTCTCATGCTGATGCCAGCCCTTACGCTCAGTTCAGACTGGTACGACTGGGGTGGAACCTGGGAATATGCATCCTTGTCAAGCATCTCAGTCGATTCTAATGCGGGCGGTATGAGGACGACACTCAGAGACACTGGTGTGGAGCCCACGCTTTGTCACCCATTCATCTCAACACCATTTATCTTCCCAGCACCTCTTTGGCCCAATATTTAGTCAGAATTTGTTTCTCACCCGTATGAGAGGGGTACATAAGCCCACTCTTTGCTCTCAGAGCTGCCTGTCTGGGGCAAGGCAGCACAGTGGAGACATAGCCATCATGCTGATCATAGGGGTCATCACCATCTCCAGTCCTTGCTCTGTGCCTGGGACAGTGTTGGGGCTTCGTGAACACAGCATATTCCTAAAGAGCTCACTGATTGGAGCCCAATTGCTTGGGTCCAGATCTTGACTCTTCAACTTGCTGTGTAGTCTTGGGCAAATTATTTAACCTCCTGGTGCCTCAGTTTCCTCATATGTAAAATAGGGATAATTGTAATACCCACATCTTAGGTTCTTTGGGGGATGTATTAATTTTTTTAACGTTTTATTTATTTTTGAGAGACAGAGTGCGAACAGGGGAAGGGCGGAGAGAGAGAGACAGTATCCGAAGCAGGCTCCAGGTTCTGAGCTGTCAGCCTAGAGCCTGACACAGGGATCGAACCCACCAACCATGAGATCATGACCTGAGCCGATGTCGAATGCTTAACCGACTGAGGCACCCAGGCACCCCTAGGGAATGTATTTAAAAATTACTATAGGGGCGCCTGGATGGCTCAGTTGGTTAAGCATCCAACATTGGCTCAGGTCATGATCTCATGGTTGATGAGTTTGAGCCCCATGTTGGGCTCTCTGCTGTCAGCATGGAGCCCGTTTCCCATTCTCTGTCTCCCTCTCTCTGCTTCTGCCTCTCTCTCTCTCTCTCTCAAATAAATATTTTAAAAATTACTATAAATAAAACTCCTAGAACAATGTCTGGCCAATAATCAAGTGTCATGTAAGTGTTAAATAAATATAACCATTGTTGATCAAATTCGTGCATGTACACATGTTCTCTCTTTCCTTTTCCTACTTTATTTCCAACATAATGCAGATGTATTCTAGTAGCTGACAGACTTTTAAAGTGGAGACCAGTTTTTGGAGCCTCTGTGCCTTGGGGAAGGAAATCTGCAGGTATTAGATGGGTTTGGCAGCCAGCAGAGGCATGCAGCTGGGGAAGGGAGACTCCCTGGGGTGGGGGTTTTAGAAGAGAGAGCTGGATTCAGTTCTTCTAACTAGGAGAGCTGACGGGTAACAAAACAAGGCTCCCTCAGTTGTCTGATGTAGCAGACAAAGCAAGATATTTAGTTAATAGCAGCAGCCTGGTGCCTATAATTTTCAAGTCCTGGGAGGCACATTATGTTGCCCAGAGTAAGCAGAGAGGTAGAGGAGGGAAGTAAGAAGAGTTAGGGAGAATCTATTTCCCGTGTCCCTTGTTGTAGTATTTGACTCACCTCAAGTTAACACTAATAGAACATTTGCTCAGAAATGTCATCGCTGAAATAAACGCGTTAAATTTAAACTCTGACTGCCCCAATTCATCTGTTATGTAGTTGAACTGGGAACAGCTCAGACTTAAAAGGGATCTCCAAGTTTTTCTCAGCCAACAAGACTTAGGCCACTTTGTTTTCTCAGATTGTGCAGACTTGTCCAATTTTTGGATGAAAGTCCTTTGGATACTCGGCAACCATACTATTTTTCCTCCAATCGTCGACTTAAAATATAAAGCAGAAGCTGTGAAAGAAAAAAAAAAAAAAACCAACCCAAAGTTCCTTCACATCTTTATTTTCTAGCCAACTATGGCTTTAGTCTGAAGCTCTCTCTTTTAGGGAGAAAAATCACATTTGTACATTTTCTCGTGGTTGGCTGGACTTACCCACAGATTCTTGGGTGATATTCAGGAGGATGCTTTGTGTTTTGGCTGTGTTGGAATTTTTCTTCGGGGACTATATATAGCAGTGGAGGGGGGTGGTGTTCAGCTCTTTCTCAGCCTAGAACTATCTCATCCTTTTGCAAGAGATGCATACAAAGACCATAGCACGTTGGGAACTATTTTTTTGCTTTCCATTGTAACACTTTTAATATAAAATAGATTTTCGTAGTTTGGTTACAGATGCAGTATACTGTGGAAAATTTGGTTACCCTGAAAAAGCACAATGAAGGAAATAAAACCATAAAGGACCCACAAAGAAATAACTAGTTTTATGTGTTTTTTTCCTATTTATCCAGTCATCCATCCATCCATCCATCCTTCCTTCCTTCCATCCATCCATGTATTCATCTTTCCGTCTCTCCACCCCTTCATGCTTTCACTCATCCCGGGAAGAAATAATGGTACCTTAAGAGTACTCTTAAGGTAAGGTATAGTAGTGATGATGATATAGGCCCTTTGTGGCGTGCTTTATGCTTTCAAATCCTGGCTGTGCCCAGCACTTTCTGTAACCTTGGGCAAGTTTTTATGGTTTCTTTTCCTCCCTTATAAAACGACGTTAATAATAGTGCCTCCTTATACATTGTGTCAGGATTTAATGATATAATCCATATAAGATGATTGGCAAAGTGCCTGACATAAAGGGAAGTTCTGAATAGATATTAGCTATCCTCATCATTATCGTGACTCTGGCTTATTTCATAGAGTTACCAAGCTCTGATAAGAAGACATATAGAAACTACTTAATTCAGTGCATAGATATTATGATTGTAAATGCAGCAATATACAGATGTGTATTTTGTTTGTGTTACTGATATCCGAGCCCCATGTTGGGCTCTGTGCTGACAGGTTGGGGCCTGAGGTCTGCTTCAGATTCTGTGTCTCCCTCTCTCTCTGCCCTTCCCCTGCTCACAGTCTGTCTGTCTGTCTGTCTGTCTCTCTCTCTCTCAGAAAAAAACATTAAAACAAATAAATAATAATAAATAAATACATAAATGCTATTTTAATAACCAAAAATATTCTATAGTAAATGTATTCATAACCAATCTGTCACAGCTATTCATTTAGAATATATCAAATTTCTGTGGTTATAAATAATGCTGTGATGAACATGTCTGTTCAGTTATTTCCTTAGACTAAATTTCTAGGAGTGAAATTGCTGGTTATATGTTGTATACATTTTACACCTTAACAATATTGCCACAGTGCCCACCAAAAAGTCTACACCATTCTCCATTTCCGACCATGGACGCGACGGCCTGATTTTCTGCACTCTTGCCAGCCTTATGTGTTATTGCTGCAAACGTTTGCCATTCTGTAGACAAAACATACGCTCTCATTGCTATTTTATTACTTGCTTTTATTTAATTAACCAGCATAGTTAAACTTTGTCATATGTTTGGTCCATATGACCAAAACTTTTGACCATATTTATTTCTACTTCTTCAAACTGTAAACTCAATAATATTTGTGCACTTTTCCATTGAGTTGTTTGTTCTTTTCTTAATGGTTGTGCCAGAGTTTAAAATTTGATTTTCTAATGGGAAGGCTTTGGGATTGACTCTTCCAATTTATGAAAATTGGCTAAACCGTTCCTGCATTTGCCTGGAGTGCCTACAGTTTACAGTATTCCTTTAGCCAATGATGTATTCAGTCAAGTGCTGTTGGACTTGAACCCACTCCTAAGTGCCCTGGACACTTCTTACCACCCTACCTTTCATTGGATCTCATTTCATTTCTGTGATGTTTTCCTGCTTCTTCTAGATTTCAAGTTCATTTTGCTCATTGAAGAAAAATAGTACGTAACAACGGTAGATACCCACTGCTTTTCGTCTGCCTCCCATGTGTCTCTTCTGGGCTGCATTCTCGTTGTTTTTTTGTACTTCGTTTTCAGCCTGAGCTTGTTAGATGGCTCTTTGTGCAATCACATCCGTGCAGATTTCTCACCCCAGAAGCCTCCCTTTAAATATGGTGAAGAGGCTACCCAACGACTTCCCTTTAATATGTAGAGAATAGCGCTTTAAATCTTGTGCCTAAAGATTCATCTTCACTAATGGCCTAGTGCAGAAGTCAGCAGACTTTTCTGTAAAGGGCCGGATAATATATATTTTCAGCCATGCTGGCCACACGGGCTGTGTTGTAACTAAGCACAGAGACAGCCATGGACAATAGGGAAAACACCTGCCTGGCTGCGTTCCAGTGAAATTTTACTTATAAAACAGGCAGAGATTCAGTGTGGTACATGGGTGATCGTTTGCCCACTGCTGGTCTAAATAAGAGAAAAGAATGGTAAAGGGAGTGATGTGGGAGAATACATTTTAGCTCATTACTCCCTAAGGGCAAAGTGCCTTCAACATTACCAGCCTATGGACTTGATTAGGTGGAGAATTCCCTGGAGGACTGCCTTTCCTCCCTGCCATCCCCCCTCCCCCACAGCCCTAAGAGAATCCAGCCTGGAGGGAAGGACCCAGGCAGAAAACACCTGGGGAGAGGAAGAAAAGAAAGGGAGAAGCATGTCCAAATGGGACACCAGCCACTCACCACACTCCAAAGCTAAGGGTGGCTTGAAGCATGATGCAAGCCTACTCCGGGGGGTGCAAAATACGGGAAGCCATGGTGTTCTGGTCCCTGGATCGCATTTCTGAATCTCACCAGTTTTCTTTTGACTCAGTATTAATCCGGAAAGCTATTGTTTTAGCTGAAAGGGCTGTGTGTCAGGTATTTATTTCACTTGATAATATTGATGGGATTTGTTTGTTTTTTATTTTTGTCTCTTTGATTAGCCACCTAAGGCATTATTTTTCTGAGACCCAAGCTCCATAACGACCTTTTGTAAAACAACACATGTGCACTCCGAAGGCCCTGTCTGTCTCCTCTCCCGGCCTTGTCATGGAAAGAGAAATCAGGCCACCGCCTCATTACAGCCTGCCTTCCTTGTAAGCTTTGTGCCATCTACAATAATAAAGGGAAAACGTTTAATCTGGCCGTGGCAGGGACTGCTGGTAAGAAAGGGGACTGGGGGGTCATGGGACCCACGTGACTGATCACATCCCTCCTTCTCTGTATGTCTCAGTGTCCTTCTCTGTCAAGTGAGGGGTTTGGACTAGAAATAGAATGATACGTGTGTGGCAGGTGTCCCGTCGCTCTGTCCTCACTGCCTCTGAAAGGCATTGCTGCACAATCTCTGTGTTCTCCCTGGTCCCCTGGAGAGAAAGCCTTCTTGATGCAGGCCTGCTGGACTGGCTGTTCCCACCCCATCAGGGGATGGTCTCGAAGGCTCCTGTGCCATTGAAGTTTGTGATTCTTAACATGGAACTCAGACTGGTTCTATGGGGTTATTCGCTGCCATGGTCAGCGGCAGTGCTGAAACATTGTCCTTGTAGCTGCCCCTAAGTGTAATTAAGCCCCTTGAAATGTAAACTCTGCCCAATGAATGGACGTTTGCAATTCGCCTCTGGGTTTTAGGGGCAATAGTTTTTCATTTTCTGTCTTAGGACCTGTTATGAAGTGACTGTCTTGAGCAAGCCGAGGAAATGGAGGCTACTGTCCGTTCACCCGACTCTGTTTGTGTTTCATTGCCTGGGATGTTTTAAGATCCTGTGCCTTCAATAGATTTCCTGAGCTAATAGTTTGTCTTATTTACTTCGCTAGGCTGTAATCGTTGCTGCGGCTGACCATTTTGATAAGCGACTTGTGAGAAACATTCTCACATGAATGAGAGTCACTCTTTAGGTGGTTCTCCTTAACCTGTTTTCAATCACAGAAAATAATTCCCTGGGAAATCTTTTCTTTGATTCAAAAAATACCCCTTAAATATTTAAATACCATCATCCTGAATAATGTTGAATTGATTTATACATGAGATTAACCATAGCACCCTTGATTAGGGAAACTTGTGCTTGATCTGTCTATCCATCTCTCTCTCTCTGTCTCTGTCTCTCTTTCTATGTGTTCTCCTGGCTTCATAAATGAATTAGGGTAACTCACTTCCGGTGGAGCAGAGTGGAGAAAGACATACACGTAGGAAATTAGGATAGAGTTGGGGGAAGTCTGGCACCCATTCTGTGTCTCACGTACAGACACTAGAGATGGTCTGTAAATATGGAAACTTGTTAATAGACAAAGCGAAGAGGAAGATTTTGCCGGGTCTTTGGTTCACAGTGTCCATAGGATACAAGCATTGCTCAAATCATGCTGCTATTTCTTTGGTATTGAGACCTAACAGACTTTTCTGCTATGGGTTCTGACACAGGAGGCACACGTGATAAAGTTGCCTCTGTCTGTATTACATTTCAACATTGCTTTAGACAAAGCAAAAAAAAAAAAAAATCTGTGTCTTTTTTTTTTTTTTTTTCCAGTTCTAGAACACATGCATCTAAAAGGGCATGATGGATTTAGGGTTTTTAGAAGGAAGCCTATTCACAGAGAGGGTCGTTCAAGAAAGGGAAGGCCTTTCTTTGGAGGTGCAATGGGTCACAGATCTCCATAGGAAATGTATTTATAATATCAATGTAGTTTGGGATATTGCTTCCCGGTGCTTTGTTTTTTAATATCTTAACACCCCCACAGACTCAGTGCTATATCTGACTAAGCTGGATCCAACATACAAAGCAGTAGCATCTCAATGCGTTTCTGATAAGTCACCTGGTCTTGATGATTCTGAGACACTGATCACTGAATGCTGGTTCCGGGCACAGGGATCTGCTTCCAGAATCTTCATGCAGGTTGATAAAGAAGGATCCCAGATGAGCATGGGTAATGAATGACCTGGCAGCCTGGTCTAGAAAGGATGCTCAGAGCAGGAGATCTTGACTAAGAGCCGCCCATGGCTGCAATTGTCTGGGACACACATTTGCACCAGTTGGGAAGCCCCAGAACCTTCAGTGAGGAGTAGGAGTTTGGTCTCTTGCCACCACTGCCAGCCTCAGCTTCTTGGAAAGGCCAGGGACTTCGTGAGCATCTCAAGCCCCTTTCTTTACTGTTCCTTTGCTAGAGTTGAAAATATAACCGAGGTGGGCCCTCTGAGGTCAGTTCTCCTGCCTCAGTGGAATCTGAGGTCTCGGCCATAGAGTCCTCATAGATGTAATTGCCCTTCACAGCGAGTAAAATTAAGTGACGTTTATAAGCTATCCTTGCATTTATTGCCCTACTCAGTCTTCACAGAAACTATAAATGTGGCAGGCCCAAGGGTCTTATCTCCATTTGGAGGTAGGTACCTCGATGGAGCCCAGAAGTTTTAGAGGACTGTGATGTCAAGTCACAGAGGAGGGCTTTTCATAGCTTGTTTCTGTTGTTATTATTCGATTTCTGTAGTATCTTGGGACTCACTTCATACTTCCCCAGCCCCCAGAGGAGTAGCATCTAGTGTGGCTTTCCCTGAACCCCATCCCCATCAGAGGCTCTGGGTGAAATGAGTTTCCTGCTGGAAATTATTGGGAAAATTTGTGTTATTGGGAAAATTACCTCACTCTTGGAGACCCTTAACTTCCTGCGTATTGAACAGGTCCTCCAAAAAGAAGCAGGTTTTGTGGCACTCAGCATTTCCCGAAACCTTTTAGTTTTTAACCTCATGATGCATTTAGAGGAGAGGACAAAGAATACACTTCGGGAAATTCTGTTCCAGAGCCATGGGTACCTCGCTAAGGCTAAGACTCGAGGACTGTCCTTCCTTCATCCTAGATTCCCCTGTATTGAGATATAGTAAGAACTCAACACAATGTTGAAGATATTAAATTTCATTGGTCGAAGGCCTTGGAATTGTCCACAGTGCACCGTGTCTCAAGTAGACCGCTCCATTGTGTCTCTACCTGTCGATGCACTTGTCCAATACTTATTATCATTTTTTGGATCAGAAAATACCATCCTAGTAGAACCAAGAATGGTCCATGCTGCAGAGAAGTGTGTTGTGGGTTGTGAATTCCAGTGATCATGGCGTTGAGCAGACTGTGGCTTATACTTTATCTCATGGCCCTGACTTGAGGAACAGACCACACTTTAGATTCCCATATGATCCAGCAAAATAGCGACCTATTCAAGAATGAAGTCATTTAGAAATCCCACACCCCTCTCATGAGTCAGCAAGAGTGAGTCCTGCACATATGAGTGCTTCTTAAAGCTTTACTCTAACCTCAGAAAGTCCTTATCATACAGATGGGGACAGTAAGGCTCGGGGAACCCTGCCGTCACTCTGGGCAGTTTTGACTCCTCATCATAACTCCCACTCAGAGCTCTGTGATCTTGTGCAAGTTAAGTAACCTTTCTGGGCTTCTGTTTCCACACCTGTGAAACCGGGATGATGCTATTACCTCCTGCTAACATTGTCATGAAGAATAAAGGAGTCAACACACATAAAATGCTTAGAACCAGGAACTGAAAGCACTTGATAAGAATGAGCTGTTATTTAATATATACAATTTTCTCACACCTACACAGCACATATGCACACACACACACACAGCCTAGCCTCACTCAGCTTATTCAGCAAGACTGTTCCAGGTGAGATTTAACTATTTCCAAAGATCAACTCCACTTTCCATGAACAACGATTTTCCTTCATAAAGCTTATTGGGGGTATTGTGTTGCCTCCTCTGAACACAGTTCTCATAAGAGGAAACCAAAAAAAAAAAAAAATTGGCAAATAAATCTGGTTTGAGTAAGTGAGCCACATCACTCGATGTCTACTTTGAAGGAGAAAATAGTCATTTCAGTTTGCAAATTATTGTCTCTTTACTTCATTACATACCAGAAGGGAGTTTGGGATGAGAGGTCTAGAAAGTATAACAAAACCACTACAAATTATTCTGTAGCATTTGGCATTTAATTTAAAATAACCAGGAAAACAGCTAATTGAAATGCTCAGTGTGGCTTTTTTTTTTTTTTTTTTTTTCATGCAACAGTATCTTGACTGAGTTTTCCAAATTACTAAAAGCATTTAGGCATTTCTGGGAATTTGGACCTAGTAACCCTTTAGCTCTTTTTATTTAGAGTTCTGGCATTTTTTCACTAGTGTCAAATACAATAATTAGTTTTCACAGATACTGAAATTGTTAGAGTAATTGCTAAACACATTTCCACATTTGGCCCTCCAAGACAAAGTTTGTAAAATTTGTGAGCTGTGAACAGTAACTTTACATGACCTGACAATTGTCTAAGAGATGCATCCTCAGTGAATGAGAGAGGGAAAACAGTGAAATGAGACGTCAGAGTCATTGCGATTTGAATTGTGGACAACCGTAATCCCTGAGTTCTGTGTAAATTAGTCGTCATAGATTGAAAACAAACAAACTCGAAGAGATAAACCTCACACTCACTACAGCCAATTAGATATTCAAAGGAAAATTCTCAGTTTTTAATATGTGACAAAATCACATAAATACGTATGTGTTGGCATCAGCAGTTTTGACAGATGTGGCTTAAAAATAGGAGAAATGCACAAACAGATACAGGCAATTCTAATGTGGCCTAAGCCAATAGCGAGAAGTATTAACAGCATGCCAAGTCTTTGCTCCAAAGAGAAGTGACTGCCATGTAAACAGAGTTGGAGTGTAGACGGAGTCAAGTAATGAGCTTCTAATAACTGGAAATGTACAAATGTAGTTAATTTATGATAAAGTGCAAATTTTCTCTGTGGGTAATTGCTATGGATTAAACGTTTGCATCTCCTCAAAATTCATTTGTGCAAACTCTCATCCCCAGTATGATTGTATTTGGAGATATGGCCTTTGGGAGGTAATTAGGTCATGGGGGTGGAGGCTTCACGATGGGATTAGTGCCCTTAGAAGAAAAGACACAGAGAAAATGAGGAAGGACAGCCATCAGGCCAGTGTGTAGGTCTGATCCTGGGTCCGAGAGAAGGGAAGGAGGGCAGACTGAGTGGATGTATCTGAGACTGTCAGGCAGTTCTGAGGAAATTCAGCAATGCTGTCAGGGAATCCTTGAGCCCAAACCGGCCATCCCAGGAGTCATGAGTGCATCGGGAATGGTGCTGCCTTGGTATCCTTTTTGTGCTCAGTAACTGGATGGGAGTAGCATGTGAATGCACGGCCTTGGTAAGAAATGTGGCAATGGGTTTTGGTTTATAACTGCTGGGTTTGTTGTTGTAAATACTCCCTTTAGTTAGAAATCTGAGAAGTGCATCTTCATGGCTACCACAGAGGTGTATACAAAATTTTAGCTCAATGAATGAAGAAGGAAGGAAGGGAGGAAGGAAGGAAGGAAGGAAGGAAGGAAGGAAGGGAGGGAGGGAGGGAGGGAGGAAGGAAGGGAGGAAGGGAGGATGGAAAGAAGGAAGGAAGGAAAGAAGGAAAAAGGGAGGAAGGAAGGAAGGAAAGAAGGAAGGAATTACTAACTCATATTTATGTACCTGCCTGTTCCTCCAGGTTTATAGCCTCACTTTTGTCTCTATTAGCTATTTTTTTATTGAGCATCTATTATGTGCAAAGTAATTTACGTGTAATGCCTCATTTGATTCTCATAGAAGCTCTAGGTACCATTATTATCCATCTCCATTTCATAGATGAGGAAAACGAGGTTCCAAATAGGTTATGTAATTTTCCCAAGCTCAGAAGCGACCAAGTGGAAGCTCTCTGTTTTATAAAGTTTGTACTTAAACGTACACCCTTAGCTGTTAATGCTCTGTGTTATTAATGTCTAGTGAATGCAGGTACAGAGAGGTGCACTGCCCCGTAGAGGAAGCTTCTGAAAATAGCAAGGAACAGGGGCATAGGAATGCATCCCAGACTTAGGCAGGTAACGAAGATATTCATCCATGAACGTGTAGTGATCATTCCTTCATTCTTCCATTCATCATTGGACATCTATTCATTTGTTCATCGACTCAGCGAACATTTATCAAATGCCTTTACATGGGCTGAGTTTTAGTCTTTAAGTCCTTGGGGCACTCACTGTCCACACTGTCCAGTACAGTAGGCAACATGGGGTTATTAAGCATCTGAAGTGTTGGTGGCCAAACTGAGACGTGCTGTGAGTATAGAATATACATGGGGTTAGTAATGGGAAAAAATTATAAAAGCAATCTCATGAACACTTTTCATATTACATATTGAAATGGTTATTTTGGGTTATGGAAAGTTAAATAAAATATATTTTTAAAATGCATTTTAAAACTATTTTTAAAATTGATCCCGCCTGTTACTTTTTCATTTTTTTTTTCATGTAGCCACTACACAATTAAAAATGCACCTGTGGCTCATAATTACCTGTCACAGTGCTAGTCTACTGAATGGTAAATACAAGCATTTCAATAGTACAGAGCAAGGGCCAATAGACTGCGGGGTGTATCTACACAATGGGCCATTTGAACTGGTCCTTGACGAACGAGTTGGATTTCACCCAATGGATGGATACCTGGGAGAATGGCATTCCAGGTGGGTAACACAGCACAGACAAAAATGTGGAAAAGTTGCATCCAGTGATTTAGAGTTAGGATTCCGCGTAAGGCTGGGTTCTCTGGGAAGCAGATTCTGAGCTGGAGTTTAGCATATTTATTTATTCAAGCTCTTGTTTATTAAAATGTGCCCTTGGCTTCAACCAGTATTTGAATATGGGCTGCCTGGAGAAGGGGCAACACCTTGGGTCAAGTGCCTCTCTGCTGCTGATGTGCAGGAAATCCCTGATGGGACCACAACATGAAGACCTGTCCACAGAGGCCATGCCCATCGGCTGGGGTAGCAAGACGTTCCTTGCGAGGCAAGCTGGGTGGCATATCACTGTGTTCCCTTCAGTTGTCTAGAAAATAGAGGACAGAGTACTGCACAAAGTGACTCCTTCCTTGCTCAGGGCACAGGGTCTCACATTAGCTGAGTGGGTGGGAAGAGGATCGAGTCTCTGTGACGTCAGGTGGGCACTTTGGAGTTTGTATAAATTACAACCAAGGCAGTGGTGAATTTGTATGTGTAATGCATTTACCCATGGCCCCTAGAGTACACTAGAAGACAATTTCTTGGTGTTTAAAAGATTATCCTTTTAATAATTCATTGATCTTAACAACACAATACATCAATGGTTTACACCAAAGCCATGTTTTATCTGCAATGCACTTCTAAATTGAAAGGTACCATAAAATAGCACTTAACTTTCGGAATCCTTATGTTATCTAAAGCTCAGTTTCATATTTATTTGATGATAACGAATATCCTGTCTACTTTATTATCCAGTGCAAGCTCTAATTTAAGAGCTCAGGAATAAATGAGGCAATGCCTGCAGGTGGGTGGCCTGTGGGTGTGCACGTGCGCGTGGGTATGTGTGTGTGTCCTAGAGTATGTATGCAGGGTTGACCTTATAAGTTTACTCACAGCGGTTATGCATCAAACGACACTCATAAAGTGAAACACATTTGCATTCTTGTCTCAACCGACCCATTTGGTGTGAATGCGTTTAAATTTTTTTTTAACGTTTATTTATTTTTGAGAGACAGAGACAGAGCACGAGCTGGGGAGGGGCAGAGAGCGAGGCACACAGAATCTGAAGCAGGCTCCAGGCTCTGAGCTCTCAGCACACAGCCTGATACGGGCCTCGAACTCACAAACTGTAAGATCACGACCTGAGCTGAAGTTGGATGTTTAACCAGCTGAGCCATCCTGGCGCCCCTTGGTGTGAATGCGTTCAAAAGAATACTGTTTCTCCATTCTTAACACTTCTGACACCAAATATGTGGCATTTCCACACCAAGCAATTTCCCGACTCTCTGAACACCAACCGGGTGTCCTACAATTTAATTCAGTCCCAACACTAACTACCCAGAGTGAGAGCAGATCCCACATGTTAGGGCTGAGGCCCACAAGACCACACTTCAGATGCCAGTTACAAGCCGCGGGTCCCCTGGTTGCACATCTTTCTGTCTGACTTGTCTATAAATTGAAGAAGGGTTCTCATGACCCCTGCCCCAGGTTTGATAATTTTCTAGAGGGGCTCACAGAACTCAGGGAAACACTTTACTTACATTTACTGGTTTATTATGGAGGATATTCTGAAGGATACAGATGAAGAACCAGATGAAGAGGTACATAGGGTGAGGTGTGGAAGAGTCCCAAACACAGGGTCTTCTGTCCTTGTGAAGTTGGGATGTACCACCCTCCTGGCACATGGGTCTGTTCACCAACCCAGGAGCTCTCTAACCCCTGTGCCTTAGGGATTTTTATGGAGGCTTCATCATATAGGTATGATCAATTTTTATTAACTCAATGTCCAGTCCCTCTCCTCTCCCTAGAGGGCTGTAAGTTCTAAGCTCCTAATCATGGTCGTTCTGGTTCCCAACTTCCATGCTGAGGCCATCCACAAGCCCACCTGGAGTCACCTCATTAGAACCAAAGATGCTCCCATCTCCCGGGACACTCCAAGGGAATAGAAGCTGTGGATGAGCAAATCAGAGCTGAAGATCAAACAGTAGAACAGCAGATACTCCTAGCACCTCCATGGTTTAGGAAATTAACAAGGGTTTTAGCAACTGTAGATTAGGAACCAGGGCAGACACCAAATATATATTTCTTATTATGTCACAGCATTCCTTTGACAACATGGGCGTGGACCTACAATCTGCTCTTCTGACAAAAACAAAGGGGATTGTTGTTTTCAGCATAACTAGAATTGGAAGTAGCCAGATTTCTCTTTCCTTTCACTTGTTCTTCTTGGTCCCACTATTTCCTGGCACCTGGCATTCTGGGTGATGGATGTGTGTACAAGTGATTCTGAGGGCAGAACAGCCACCAGTGTCCCCCACTGACTAAGAAGGAAGGTGGAAACCTGTGTATATGGTCAGTGTGGCCGCCTCTCCCTGCCTCTACTGCCCCATCCTGCTGTGCTCTCTCTTACTCTCTGTGGCCCAGAAGCGTGGCCCTGCCTCCACGTCCCCAAACAGGCCATGATCTATCCCAGCCCAGTGCCTTTGCACCTGCAATTAATTCTGCCAGGAATGGTTTTCTTTGCCTTTCAGGTCACAAATTTCTACCTGTTCCTCTGTTGAATTGGTAGTGCCACCAGAAAAAGCCTTGTCTGATGCGCGGATCAGGTCTGAAGGTCACAGGTCCCACAGCACTGCCCTTCCTCACGGCACCCCCCACCCTCTCACCAGTGTCTGTCCCCAGGAGGGCAGAGCCACACTTGTCCAAAACGTAGCTGAGTGCTTGCCACATAGAAAATACGACTATGTGACTGACCGTAAGAATAAACGAAATACCACCGACAGGCCAGACAGAATAAACTCTGGAGTTGGGTTTTACTTGGATGTTGATGATCTTTACTGCAAGAATTTCAGCAAATCGGTGAGGCCACAAGGCAGCCTGCCCGGGCTCGTGGAACACAGGGACGGTGATATAGAGAAGACAGGGAGTGAATTCTATCAGAAAACCTGGGGAAGCTAAGAGATAGGGAAATAAGTTCAGAGGCAGGTAGAATTGAAAAGAGTATTTTTTTTTTTTTTTTCAGTTTCCCAGAATAAATAAGCTTTAAACATGTTTGTACACTGCCAGGAAGTAGCCAGTTGAGAGGATGTGATTGAAGACGCAAGAAAAAGAGAAGGTAATTGATGGGGCGACGTCCCCGAGGAGACGTGAGGGATGAAATCAACAGTGTGGGTCAAGAGGTGAGGCTGGGAGAGGCCAGCGCCGAGGCAGGTGATATTTCTGCCCAGGCTTTCAGCTTTTGTGCGGGAGAGTGAGGAAAGCATCAATCACTTCCTTTCTAGCTGGGTAAATGCCAAGAAATTCTACGGCAGAAACTTCCCCAGGCAGGAGGCTCGGAATTAATTGTGAGGATTAAGCATAAACCAAAAGGAGCAGGCAAGCCCTAAGCACTAAATCCCAGGAATAGGGCCCTTTCAGATCAAGAAAACGCATCTGAGAATGGTCTGGCAGCCCAGGATGCTGAGAGAAATCTCGAGGTACCGGCAGATCACATTAATGCCCCCTCATAAGATTGTTTCACACGGGCCAAAATGTACATTGATTTTTTTTTTTTTCTGTGATTACACTTCCAGAAAGAGAACATGATCTTTGGAATCTGTTTGGGGAATAAAAATGCCTGTGCAGGAGGAAAGGATATTTTTTGACCTTCTGCTGGCATTGTCTTGTTCTTGTCACAGCTTGTTTGTGAGCAGTGCAAGGGCCCCAAACCAGGAATATCCTTGCAGCCTTTCAAATATGATTTACCTGATTAACAAAATATTGGTGGAATAGAGAGGGCTTGCCTGAGGGTGTGTGTGTGTGTGTGTGTGTGTACACAAAATGAGGTTCTTGGGTAGTCAGGGAGTGGGGGTGAGGGCAAACTGACCTTGTGTTTTATCTAGGACAATGGTAATGGGCTGAGGTTGCAGGGAAAAATAAAATACAAATATTTGGTGAGCAGACAAATACATGGGTAAATACAAGAATGAATGGATCAAAGAATGAATGAAACTACTCACTGCTCTATGAGCTCTAGAAGGGTTTCCTCCCCAAAGATAGTACTTAAATATCATTACATCATGAATAAATAACAATCAGCAGCCAACAAATATTTATTGGATTATATGAGTCAATTTCTTAGAAACACTTAACATAGAATTTTGCACGTATGATGTGCAATTTGAGTGCTAACCAGATAAAACGGACATCAAATATATACCAAGCCCTGTGCCAATTGCTAGGATATTATTCAGAGTAAGACAGACACAGGCCCTGCCCTCATGGAATACAGAATCCAATGGATGGCTTCACTGAACTTGTAGGACATCATTTCCACCCCTTCTGTCTGCACAACAGATTTTCTGTATCGATTCCTTCCATGTACATGACTCATAGTCCTCCTGGAAAATCTGAGCGGTGTTAGCGACCTCATTTTCAAATCTCAGGGATCTGAGCTAGATCTCTGCAATTTCCTCCAGTGACTTGCCCAAGGTCACACAGCTATTAGGTGGCAGAGCTAAGAATTAAATCTGTCTGATTCCCAACCTTGGGCCATTTTCCTTTATTATACTGCCTCTAATTTGCCCATTTTAAAGTAGGAAAGAACTGAAAGGCTCATGTTGATGGATTTGATGTGATTTGTAAAAAATTAAGAGACTGCCATTTTTCATAATAGCCATAAACTTTACACATCCACATGCCTTACCCCCTTAAAACCAATAGAACACAGCTCTCTCTTTCTGAGAGTATTCCCCTTCGATGCTAAAAATTATCAAACTACTGGGAAGAAGAGTTCCCTGGGGATTTGCTTTATAAAATAAACAGAAATCAATTTTGACTTGTTTTCTAATCATGATAAATGAAGCCAGGTTAGGAAAAAGAAGTCCCAGCACTACTCGAGGATCATTTTGCCAGGATGCATTGGTCTTTGACAAGCAATTAAGAAGCCCTCTGATTGTGGCTGGCAGTGCCACGGCTCAGCACACTCCTGATTAATTCTCATTTTCATTCTTTCCTTGGGATTTATTTACTCATTTCACCTGGAATGTGTTTAGCTTCTTAACCTCCCCATCCCCCCTTTCCCCACGTGCTTCCTTGCTTGGCTCCTTCCAACTTCACCTACCCATTAATCAAAGCCATGTTCATTCCTGCTGGAAAAGTACCATACCATCTTGGCATTGATTCATTGTGTTTTCATTCATTCATTCATTCATTCACTCATTTGTTTTCTTTTCTTTTTTTTTTTTAATTTTTTTTTAACATTTATTTTTGAGACAGAGAGAGACAGAGAATGAACAAGAGAGGGGCAGAGAGAGAGGGAGACACAGAATCTGAAACAGGCTCCAGGCTCTGAGCTGTCAGCACAGAGCCCGACGCGGGGCTCGAACTCACGGACCGTGAGATCATGACCTGAGCCGAAGTCGGATGCTTAACCAACCAAGCCACCCAGGCGCCCCATTCATTCGTTTTCTATTTCACCTAGTTGGCCTTCTTTATTTCCATCTAGATATACTTTTGAAACCCATCTGTCTGCCTTGGGGGATGCTCAGTAGGGAGGGGGTTCATCTGATGTGAGCTATTAACAGCACGTTTTGAAATACATGCCAATGAGAAGTCTGAAGTCTGGACATAATTGAAGCGTCTTGGAGCTACAAGAGATGGAATCAACATCTTAATCTTTGTCTTCATGGAGGTCAACAATTGAATCCTGTTTCTAGCGTAAGCACAGAGTGTGCATCTTTCATACATTATTTCTTTTAATCCTTGCAACGACCCTACAAAGAAGGTAATGGTGGCCTCACTTTATAGACAAAGGGAGGCTCAGAGAATTTAAATCACATGAGCAGTAAGTGGTGAAACCATCCCTCAAGCCTCTGCCTGCTGAATTATTAATAGGATAACCCACAGCAGACACTGATTCACGTGTGGCATCGACAATAAGAGCAGTGCTGGACACCTTCACTGCAAACCATTTGACCCAGCACCTTGGTTAGGTTGACTTTGCATGGCCACCCTATTGAATCATGAGTTTCCACGAGCTGAGATCTACACCAGGCCATCCCTCTCAGCCTGCTCCACTTGGGGACAGACATGACTCGATGGGTGGTTGGCCCTATAAAGGGTCTTCAAATGCTTTGCCCATCCCCAGTGGACTCCCATACATGAAGCAGGAGACCTACTTCATGGTCTCTGAATGTTTGCCCTCAGCAACCCCCCCAATCCAATCCTTTCTGATTCTGAGCCCCCCAATTATTCACCCTTCTGTTTCCTTCCTCTCACCCTGAGAGCTTGAGCCCTTTCCTCATTCTTACAATGATTCTGGCTTCCTCGCCCTGGCACCCTTTGGAAAATGCTTCTCACAGTTAAGTGGCCCTGGGAGCTTTCAACTTCGAACCCAGACTCCAACATGTTTTCTCTCTTTATAGTGGTGGTTCATGTCAAGAAAATATAATGGCCATTTTTGGTGTATCATGTGTTTTATGAGCTTATGATAACAACCCTGGGATAGTCCTTAGCGTACCTTAATGAGGTTCGCTTATTATCTGTGATTCATAAACTAGAACACCAAGGTTTGGAGAGGTCATATAGATCACTGAAGACCCTACAGGTAGGAAGTGGTGAATCAGAATGGGGTCCCAGGTCTTGGTTCCGTCTACTCCAAAGCCTCTCTCCTTTTTCCTCTCTTCTCTCCTGGAAACCATAGGATCCTGCGATTTTCTTCTAAATTGCTTTTTCTATTAAAATTATAACCTGTCATTAAAATATTTAAGCACACAAATTAACTGGTGTTAATTATGATATTTCAAAAGGTGACAAGCAATTTAGAGTGAGATTTGAAGGTAAAAAAAAAAAAAAAAAAAGACACCTAAATATAACTTGGCATCTTTCGTAATAAATACAAATCTTTGTCAATTGTGACTTTATCTAGCCCTGATAGGCCTCAGGTCTAAATGGAACAGAACATTCTGAGTCATCAACCATTTTTACCAGGCTCAGAAGCATGTAAACAGCTTTTGGAAATTCTGGTGCTTCAGAACATTTTGGCACCCAGAGTCATTGCGTGTACCTTCTTTTTCATTTGTTTTAATATAATGTATTGTCAGATTGGCTAACATACAGTGAGTACAGTGTGCTTTTGGTTTTGGGGTAGATTCCCATGATTCACCGCTTACATACAACACCCAGTGTTCATCCCAACAAGTGCCTTTATCCATGCCCATCCCCCATTTTCCCCTCTCCCCTGCCCTCCACCTCCCCCCCCCCCCCCCATCAGCTGTCTTCTTATGAGTCTCCAATCTCCTCTCTGCAGGGAGGTTGAAATGATAACTTTCAATTTAAACTCCCATCTCTCCGAATCCTTTGTCCTTTTACATTTTATGGTAGAATAAGGCAGAAACAAATGACCTCCTGGTAGGACGTGGTGGCCTCAGGGCGGAAGGGAGAAATATGTGTGTGGCCAGTCGTGCATGGTGGTCTTTGCTCTGCTGTTCTGTGTCGCTCAAGCCTCGCCTCCTGTTAGACTATGATGTACCATGAAGCCAGTTTAACTAGCAGGCAGGGTCCACCAGAACCAGCCTGGTCCTGACCAGCAGGGTGAGTTGACTGGCAGTCATTACTCCTTCTGGGTCCTAACTTCCCCCAAGGGGGGTGCAGCATTTGAACGGGGTGAACTAAGGTTTCCTCCAACGGCTCCAACATTCTATGGGCTGTAACTCTAATTACTACCCTTGACTCTACCCTCTAGAAATTTCTTACCGAGTCTGTGGAGGGAATGGCAATGATTCTCCAGGGGAAGTGGGAGGAAGCAGAGGCAGCACGATCAGTGCAGGGAACTGCTGTTACTGATGGCACTTTTCCAGAACCATCTGATATGTTGAGACTGAGGAAGAAGTTAGGAATCACTGTTGTCTGGATCATCTGTAGACCAGGTTCTTTTACAGGTGATAATCTGGGGCCTAGAAAAGCTCATTAACTTGCCCAAGGTCACACGGCAATGCATAAACACTTAAGAGCAAGATGAATATTAATTAATCTTACTTTATATCTGACAGTTATTTTAAAGGAAAAGTTACCATTGAAAAAGATAAATTAGAACATCACAAAGTGAATCCTGTGTATGTATGTGTGAGAATTCTTAACAGCAAATTTTTGAAAAGCACTTCTACAGGAAAATAAGAACTCCCTGAGCAAAAATGTTCAGAAATGCTCAAAACGTGACTAAATATATCACAGACCATATATCCCTTAGGCCAGTGCTTCCCAACACAAATACAGTGTAAACGGCATAAAGTAAAAAGACCAGGTGAAATTAATTTGAGTGATGTACTTTAACCCATCTAAAATATTATCTAAATATCTAACATATTATCATTTCTACACATTCTCAATATAACAAATTACTGATATTTTACTTTTATGGATTAAGCCTCTGAAATCCAATGCGCATTTATTCTACCCTTCATATCTCAATTTGGATGAGCCACATTTCCAGTGCTTAGTAATCACATGTGGCTTGTGCTTCCTCATTGCACAGGATGGAACAATTTTCTCTTCTCACTTCCTCTTTTTCCAGGTTCTGTCAAAATTTATCTTTCATAAAATATTTAAATAGAATGTACTCTGGGTTTTAAAAATACACATATGAGGGGTGCCTGGGTGGCTCAGCTGGTTAAGCGCTGACTTCAGCTCAGGTAATGATCTTGCGGTCCATGAGTTCGAGCCCTGCGTCGGGCTCTGTGCTGACAGCTCAGAACCTGGAGCCTGCTTTGGATTCTGTGTCTCCCTCTCTCTCTGCTCCTTCCCACTCATGCTCTGTCTCTCAAAAATAAATAAATATTTAAAAATATTAAAAAAATAAAAATACACACATGAACATATACATATATATATATGTGAGTATATATGTGTGTCATATGTATACAGAAACACACACATGCACACACACACATAGAGGGAGAGAGAGGGGAGAAAGCAAGTACCTTTCGACATCAGCATTTCTGGAAAGAGAATCCCTTACATTGGATTTTCTTAAACAGGTGGAGAAGTTCCTGCAGATTCCATGTTCCATTTCAGGCTTATATATTTTCAGAAGCTCTATATTCAAGGGCTTGTGGCTTACCAGACTGCCAAGGTGGCAGTGACGAGGGTACATTTAGCACAGAATTGGTCCTTAGTCCCCATTTCTCTGATGTGAGCTATCAGCTTCAAGATGTCCATTTTTGTAGCTACATCAAAGCTTTGGCCATTTGTGCAGGAAATCCCTCAAAAGCAGTCACAGACCGATTGGCACTGTACGATTTGGTATTACCATGTCCTGAGTTAAACAAATGAGAATCTTGAAAGGATATTCCCTTGCTAAAGACCTGGGGAAAGAGAAGTACAGTGACCCCAGGGTCCTTTTTGTGAAGATTTAAATGGGGGACACACATGAAAATGCTTAGTGCATGTAGGTGCTAGCTGTAGTGTCCCAGAGCTGCAGCTACGCATGGCCACAAACCTGAATGGCTTAGAACAATGGAAGTGTATTCTCTGACAGTTCTGGAACCCTGCAGTGGAGGGTCAGCTAGGCCATGCTTTCTGTGGAGACTCTGGGAGATAATCCTTCCTTTTCCTCTTCCAGCTTCTGGTGGTACCCAGCCATCATTGGCATTCTTTGTAGGAGTTCTTTTTTTCTTTTTTTTAAGTTTATTTATTTTGAGAGAGAGTGAGCACAAGTGATGAAGGGGCAGAGAGAGAGGGAGAGAGAGAATACCAGGCAGGCTCCATGCTTTCAGAACAGAGCACCGATGCAGGGCTCGAACTCACAAACTGCAAGATCATGACCTGAGCTAAAACCAAGAGTTGGAAGCTTAAGTGACTGAGTCACAGAGGCGCCCCCCTGTGCATTCTTTGTCTCACACATGGCATCACACCAGTCCCTGCATCTGTTTTCACATGGACTTTTGTCTCTTTGCCCTGTGTCCTCTCCTTTTTATAAGGATACCAGCCATTGGATTTAGGGTCCACCGTAATCCAGTATGACCTTATTTTAATTATATCTGCAAAGATCTTCTTCCCAAGTAAGGTCCCATTCTGAGTTTCTGGACGGGCATGGATTTGGGGGAGGACACTATTCAACTTGGCATGGCTCTCACTAAATTCCCTCCTGAGGTCTGTCACTCAAGTTCAGTGGGTCACGTCTACCACCAAAATCTCCTCAGACACTTAATGTGGACTGTTGACTTTGGAAACCGAAATGGGATGCAATGATCACCTGATACAGTGGAGTCCTTTCTTTGAAAGGAATTTTTATCACAATGAAGGCCAAACAAGAAAGCAGAGCAGAACATCCTGTGTGTTTACCTGTGTCCCCTTCCTCTTTGCTCTTCACTAGGCTCCCGGAAGTCTTTCTTAGCCTCCCTAATGCCCCATAATCTATCCTCTCTTTAATTGTAATCCCTTTATTGTATAGACCAAGACTGATGATGCTTATAGATACAGTGGTTTTCCCCAGAATCACACAACAACTCATATCTGAGCCTTGCTTCAGCCACAAAATGTCCAGACACTCAGTCCATCTCTGTTGCTAACAGGGATGAGTGGCAGGGACCCGTGGTATGTTTTTCTTTGGAAAAGGAAAAACAAAACATTCCATAGGGGGCAAGTTTTCTTCTTCTATTTTACAAAATTATAAGAGAAAGTTCATGGTGAGGTCAAAGCCATGACAACATCTGTGCTTCCTCTGTGGAGTTTCTGTTTCCAAGTAGGGGAAGAGATGGGAGTAGGCACCTTTGGGTCAGTGTGGAAGGAGGGAGTCCTTTCTCTCAAGGACTCTCAAGGACTCTGCTCTCAGTGTCTCCTGCCACAGCACGTCTGGGCCATGCTCTGTGTCATTCCCATTTTTCACAAGTATTTTGGGTGTTTATTTTTCCCTCAAAGTAGACAAAGTGTGTCTTTGAACCCAAACCATGGTCTAAGCCTTCCAAATTCCTCTCTTAAAAACTGTAGCTCCTTTGAAAAACATTTTAATTAATATCCTTCATTTTTTAGAGCGGTTTTAGGGTTACAGAAAATTGAGCAAATAGTATAGAGTTTCCATATACTCCTACTACCCCACTCATATCTTCCTGTGGGTTGGACAAATGTGTCATAGGGTGTATCTGTCATTAAAGTTATCACACAGAATAGTTTCACTGCCCTAAACATCCCCTATGCTCCACACTTTCATCCTCCTTTCGCCCAAACCCCTGACAACCACTGATCTTTTTACTACCTCTATAGTTTTCTCATTTCCAGAAGGTGATAGAGTCATACGGTATGTAGCCTTTTCAGACTGGATTCTTTCGCTAAGAAATCTGCATGTAAGGTTTCTCCGTATCTTTTCTTGGTCTGATTTCTTATTTCTTTTTTTTTTTTAATTTTTTTTTAACATTTATTTATTTTTGAGACAGGGAGAGACAGAGCATGAACTGGGGAGGGTCAGAGAGAGGGAGACACAGAATCTGAAGCAGGCTCCAGGCTCCAGGCTCGGAGCTGTCAGCACAGAGCCCAATGCGGGGCTAGAACTCACGGACCGCGAGATCATGACCTGAGCTGAAGTCGGCTGCTTAACCGACTGAGCCACCCAGGCGCCCCTCTTATTTCTTTTTAATCACTGAATAATATTCTATTGTGTGACTATTCCAAGTTACTTTTCATGATTTCAACCTAATAGTAAAATTTCGATCTCTGTACCTGAAAGCCAGATCTACAGTCAGATTAGAGGGTCTCTCATGGACACAGTCTTTCTTTCTGTGGGCCACCAATCAGGTCCACACCATTTCCCCACTGGCTTGCCCTTGTGTCTGGCAAACACCAGGACTTATGCCCTAAGACCCATCTAGAAAATTGTGTATTTTGCTTAATTTAAAACAATATATTTTGGGGGGGAAAATAGAATATATGTTGGATTTATTGTGCTCATGATTCTATTGGACCATATTAGTCTAGAGAAGAATCCCAAAGAAAGAGGAATTAGGATATAGACGAAGATAGACCAGTTTTAAAATCAAGAAAGAAAACAAAAACATACGGAACCTTGACATTTCCCAGGATATTACCCCATGGTTGCCACAGATGATGAAGAGATAGAATGTAAAAGAAGAGGTAGCTTCCTGTGGAATTAAAATTCCAGAATGTTCCAGAAAGTGCCAGACATGGGACCAAATAGGACTGGCTGGTAATGAAAATTCCACCCACATGGACTGGGTTGCTAACCATAGGGCTGGTGCAGCTCATGGAGCTCTAAAGCACTCACAGTCACCTTTCTGCAAAGGACATGGACCACAGGTTAGCACAGGGGCCACCCAACCAACAGCCCTGGGAAACAGAGAAATTCTTTTTGGAAACACATTTTGTTTTTAACTTTCAGAAGTCATATAATTTCATTTTCATTCTTAAATAATTCAGACAAACAGAAGTCCCTGTTTTCCTCCCTGCAACTATATCCCTCTCTTGAGAGGTAACAGCCACGATTAATTTGATGGCCATCCTTCCAGAGCTTTTTCTGGACATTTAGATCCACGCACGTATGTCCGTTGATACATAGTGGTTTGTGATGTGGGTGAGCTATACATAACAGAGATACTACTCTGTGCAATTTTCTGCAATTTGCATTTTATTATTTTTTAATTTTTTTTAATGTTTATTTATTTTTGAGAGAGTCAGAGTGCAAGTGGGGGAGGGGCAGAGAGAGAGGGAGACACAGAATCTGAGGCAGGCTCCAGGCTCTAAGCTGTGAGTGCAGAGCCCGACACGGGGCTCGAACCCACGAACCATGAGATCGTGACCTGAGCTGAAGTCCGGTGCTTGACTGACTGGACCACTCAGGCACCCCTGCAATTTGCATTTTAATTTTCAAGTCCTCCTGAACAACCCCATAGTGGCCTTTCATGTTGGTGTGTTTACACCTGATGTACAGATGAGATGATCAGGTGTTTCTCCCCAACTTTTGCCATTACACATGTGGTGGTTGTATTCATGTTCATCAGTATCTGGCCTTTTTCTACTTTCTGGAAGTGGAGATTGTATTCCCCTGCCTTCTTGATGTTAGCCATCACGATGTCGCTGGATCCAACCGCAGAAATGTGTGTGCAAGTGGCATATGTCACTTCTAGACCAAAGCACGTAATTGTTGGTGCTCAATCTTCTAATCCCTTAAGATGCTGCCACTTTGGTCCCCTGGGTCCCTGGGTGTCTATGATCCTCAGAATCCTACTGCTGACTGCACAGGCATGGGACATAGGCAACAAATAAACCCTTGTGGTTCAAAGTCACAGAGAATTTAGAGTTCTTTGTTATTACCGCATAGCCTAGCCTCTTCCGGCTGATACCCACGGCAGTGAGCAGCTTGTGCATGTTTCTTACTGCACAACTGACAGCATTTTCCAGGAGTGAATATCTATGACAAAGTCAAAACATTACATTGCTTTTAAGCATCTTCTTATACATCAAGCCCCTACCTTTTGTCCCTTGGCTCCTCTGCATCTCTTGACTTTAAACTCCTCTCTATTATTTATTCATGGTTTATTAGATAAATGTCCCCCCCCCCAGTCAAACCAGGAGCTCCCTGGGGTCTGCCGGTTCCTTTGCCCATGCCTCCAGTGTTAGCAATTGTTTCATTAAACTCTAATCTCAAAGCTAATCCCTGCTGGCAAATGTGTTCTGTCCTATAAGAAGGCTCCCAGGCTCCAAGTCTCAAACCACTAAACAGGCCATGCAGGTGTTTAGTGGTGCTTATTGCTGGTCACGTGATACTGTTATTTCTTTCTCCACATTTCCAGTATGATTCACACTACAAAAAAGGATTACCTTTCGGTTTGGGAGGTACTAAATTAGAGTGCAGGATTTCCAAAGCCCTATATTCTTCTTCAGAGCACAGCAAGGGTGTTCATTCTGACCTCAAGGGCCAAGGATACTGCAGGCTTCCCAGTCGATGAGTTTATTCAGCTCTGACCTGTGCAGCCAGTGGGGCAGCAAATGGGGTGGGAGTTTCTTTGAGGCTGGTATGCGCTCCACCAGAAGTTAGCAGTGGGGGAAAGCTGCTGAGGTTGATGTAAACTCAGAGCTCAGCCCCGTTGCCAGGACAAAGCCAGTCACTCACTTCCCAGCTGTGGCCCCTGGGGTGGGGGACCTGAAATCCTATGTTGATGGAAAGCATAAGAAGATCAGAACAAAATCAGAGCTTCGAGCGCTCTGTAACTGAATCCCAGAGCCTCCCTGAGTGCTGAGACCCTTTGCAGCTTTCATTCGCTTACACATCTCATTGAGGCATGCGGCCTAACTTGATTTGTGCAGAAAAACACATTTCTGCCAAAAGAGGAGAGCCGGGCCTATGGCAGCTTTCAGGAAGATTTGTCCTGTCAGCGAGGTGTGACCCTGTGTCCACCTACCTTCCATCATGCCTCTCCCCCCTCACAAAGCTGCAATGGGTCCCTGACGTCCATGGCACCGCGCCTCACCTCTGTTATGACAAAGGGACCTGGAAGAACACTGCAGAGGCTCACATCTGCACCTGGATGTTGCTCTTGCTTGCTCTACTGTCCTGGAAAAATCCTTCCTCCTCTCCGACTCCATGGCTTTTTCTGGGAAGCAAGGTTGTACCGGTGCCTACCCTAAAGGATGGCTGTCAGGATTCAGTGAGCTAACCCCAAACGGATGATAAAGATGTTCTTAGGTTCCTCCGGGGAGCAATGCTCAGGCACGATGACGCGGGTGGCACCCGGTAACCATGGCATTCAGACAGTGTCATCCTTCCTGTGCCCCCTCACTCGCTGCCATACAGCGTCTGTGGGGCCTGGGTCCCCTCACACCCATGCTCCAGGCTCCTGCCCCGGAGTCCTGATTTTTGCCACCAAACTCCCCAGGGCATTCCATCATCGGCTTGCGTGGGGCTGCCCCCACCAGCCATTGTCCTGGAGCCTGAGCTATGCCCAGCACTCCGGCCTCGTCCAGCCTTTCTGGACTTGAAGATGCTTCTCCTGAATCTTTGGTGCTGTGACTCGCGACTCAGTCATGTCCAGTCCACTCCCTCATCCTGCAGCCCACAGGGCCCCCCAGCTCTTGTCATCCCCGTTCCACAGATGCCCCTGCCCTCTCTTTGTGGTCCCATCCTGCAGTTGCCATGGTTACCCGTGGGGGAACAGCTTTTCTTCTCTACTCTTCTCTCCAAATCTCCAGCCGGCTCCCCACCCCCAGTCCTGTCTGTGTCCGTCCTCTGAGACTTTTCTATGCCCTACCTCTGTGTTAACTTGTGGCTTTTCACATTCCTGTTGTTTCCTTAACTGTATAGCAAACTCATGGAGGGTGGGGGATTGACATTACTGGAACCCTCCATCATACATCAAAGAAACTGAATTTGTGCCAGCTGAATTAAAATACCCTACTCCACCCTAACACCTCTGTGGTCTCCACAACACATAGGTGGGGCCCAGACGATTATGAAATTGATGCATGAATGAATGCAAACAGGCCGACACTTTCTCAAATAACTGGGGGGTCTTCGAATCTAGTGCAAAATCCTCTGCTAGGCCAGAACATTCTTTGAAGTAGATGAGTAATTAATATGAAAGATAGGAAAGTAAATAAAATAGTTCGATTAAAATACTCTTAGCTGATATACTTCATCGACCCCGGGGAGGAAGAAACCACCTATAATTCACATCTTCTATTATTGCGTTTAGGGACAGCGGTACCTAAAAATCATGTCTCTTCAAATGTTTGTTGTCTCAGCATTGTAAGATCTGTATTTAGTCCTAATTCAGAAGACGTGAAATTGAAGGTAGGACTGAGGTATCTCATCATCTGCACTGGTGAATGAGACCCTCTGAGTCTATGTTGGTTTAATTGAAAACAAATAACAAAGCAAATAAACAAACAAAAAAACCTCAGTAGAAATGGAACTTAGACTTTAAAATGGTCCAAAAAGCGTTTTATGACAGAAAGTGAATTGGAGTTTAACCTTTTTATCCAAAGGGCAGGTAGTTGGCCTAAAGAGAGAGGGGGTCCCATAGAGTATTTTGATATCTGGGGAGATGTGTGTGTTGCTGGCTAATCCCGCACATCCATGGATATTCAGACAGATGCACATGTTTTTCTAGCCACATACTGTGCCTTGACCCCATGCACTTAGAGCTTTTCTTTCCCCACTATAGGTCTGCCCCCTGACTCCCTATGCCACCTCCAGGGCTGTAATAAAGGGGACAGGGGGGAAATTGAGGTCTTCACTATTACAGCCATCTGTGAACAAAGTTCATGAGGTAGTCAGGGGGGAAACAGGTCTAAAAGTGGCAGTACTGCCCTGGCCGGCAGAGCAGGTAAACCAAGGCACAAGATATTAGGGTTGACAAAAACACTGTGTGATGAGTGAGTCTGTGGATGGAAGGGGAGCTTTGAGGATGGGCAGCCCTCCCATGAGCAGACCCCGACATAAGGGTTCAAGGGCAGTTATTTATTTGGGAGATGGGGAAGCTACAGGTGGAAGATTAGGGGGTTGACACAGGGAAGGGAAGGCAACTACCTAGTGAAGCTCATAAGATGGTAACCAGTGGGGGCCAATGGAGCCCAGTCTTTAAGGGGAACACTAAGAAAGTGCATAAGGGGCGCCTGGGTGGCTTGGTCGGTTAAGCGTCCGACTTCGGCTCAGGTCATGATCTCACGGTCCGTGAGTTTGAGCCCCGCGTCGGGCTCTGTGCTGACAGCTCAGAGCCTGGAGCCTGTTTCAGATTCTGTGTCTCCCTCTCTCTCTGCCCCTCCCCTGTTCATGCTCTGTCTCTCTCTGTCTCAAAAATAAATAAACGTTAAAAAAAAAAAATTTAAGAAAGTGCATAAAGCAAGTTCAAAGATATTCTACCCAAGGGGTAAGGGAGCCCTGGGGGATTTATACCCCACCTTGCTGTCAGTCTTTGTTTAAAAGCTGGCAGGGGCACCTAGGTGTCTCAGTCGGTTATATGTCTGACTCTTGGTTTTGATTCAGATCATGATCTCATGGTTCATGGGTTTGAGCCCCAAGTCAGTCTCCTCACTGACAGTGTGGAGCCTGCTTGGAATTCTTTCTCTCCTCTTTCTCTCTCTTCTTCTCTCTCTCTCTCTCTCTCTTGCAATCAATCAGTCAATCAATCAATAAAGCTGGTGGGGCACCTGGGTTGTTCAGTCAGTTAAGTATCCGACTCGTGATTTCAGCTCAAGACATAATCTCATAGTTTGTGAGTTCAGGCTGTGTGTCAAGCTCTGTGATGACACTGCAGAGCCAGCTTGAGATTCTCTCTCTTCCTCTCTTTCTGCCCCTCCCCTGCTTGTACGCTCACTCTCTCTCTCTTTCTCTTTCTCTCAAAATAAATAAATAAACTTAAAAAAAAGCTGGCAAAGCATAAGCTAGAGGAGGCAGTGCGGCATTGGAAGAACAATGACTCATCTAAACGTTCTCTTCCCATGAAATCCAGCAGCCACGCTCTTTCAAATTTACCCAGAGGAGTTGAAAACTTAGGTCCACATGAAAGCCTGAATGTGGATGTTTACAGCAGTTTTATTCATACTTGCCAAAAGTTGGAAGCAACTAAGATGCCCTTCAGTGAGTGACTGGATAAATAAACTGGGGCACATCCAGACCAAGGAATATTATTTAACACTAAAAATAAATGAGCCACCAAGCCACGAAAAAACATGGAGGAAACTTACATGTATATCACTCAGGGACAAAAGCCAATCTGAAAAGGCTATGTACTGTGTCATTCCAAGTCTATGACATTCCCGAGAAGGCAAAACTTGAGAGACAGTGAAAAAAATCAGCAGTTACAGGGCTCGGTGGGGAGAGAAGGATGAGTAGACAAAGCACAGGGGATTTTTAGGGCAGTGAAAATACTCTGTATGATACCACAGTGATGGATGCATGACATTATGTTTGTCCAAACCCATATAGTGTACAACACTAAGAGTGAACCCTAGGGTGGACTCTGGACTTTGGGTGATTATATGTATCCATGTTGGTTCATCGCTTATAACAAACATACCTCTCTAGGGGCAGGGGGAGTTGGGAACGGGGCGGGGCACGATATATGTATTGGGGCAGAAGGCATATGGGAAATCTTGTGCCTACACAAGGCACATAATTTTGCTATGAACCTAAAATTGCTCTAAAAGAATTAAGTCTTTAAAAAGAAAATAAAAATAAAAAAGAGTAGTGATATGGTCAGGACAAGGATAGGAGTGGAATGCCAGGGAAGGGTTACAAGAACTACAAAGTCAGGATTTAGCCGCTGCCTCTTTTCTACCCGTGACTTGGCAGGTTCTTGCTAGAGTCGAGATTAGATTCCAGAGCAGGCTTCTGCCTGGTACAACTTATACCACCACCCGTGCGGTCCCCCACCATGGCCCACTTATTAGTAATGATAATAATGCATAAGATGTGTTCAGAACGGTGTGCCCCATGTAATACCTTAAGCCACGTAGCCTTCACAACAATGTCTTTGGGAGAGGAGGAGCCTGGGATCCAGCAATCTTAAGCAAATTGTCCCTTGCTGCACAACTAGTCAATAGCAAAATTGCTCCCCCCCCTTTTTTTTTTTCAACTCAGTTGCCTGCAAGTGTCTTAACCGTGATTCCTGCCAGTACTGTTCTGTCTAAACAGACCCAGGCACTTACCAGTGGTTAGCAAGTCTGACTTCTTCAACCGATGAAAATATTTCCAAAAGGAACAGCAAAGAAATGGAAGTTGTAATGAGTTTTGAAGGCAAGGCTCCCGTCCCGAAGCTTGCTCAGAACTGGTCCTGGCAGAAGTGAATTCTGCTTCTGAGTGTGCAGAGGGGGATGGGGCTCTGCCGTCCTGGAATCTATGACTTGTGAGAGCAGAGAATGTGGAAGTTACACGCTCCATTTAGACATCAGTGTTCTCTATTACAAAATGGTCCCCTAGTTCATTAATCAGACTCTCCAAATTTGTTTAACTCATTATTTATAACATCGTTAAATCCAGTGACACCAAAAGGTGTCACCGTCAGCAGTGGGCAAGTCCGACTTTAATCCTCAGAAAATGTGTAAAATGTCTTTCTCTCCTTCCCTTATCAAGAATGCTGGATGGAAGCAAATGTTAAATTTGCACAGTGTGCAATGGTCTAAACTTTCACTGAATCCTAATCGACTTAATACCCTGTTGCCTTCTTGAAACTGGATGATGAAATGTAACTCTGAGACAGCTTAAATAGAACTCAGGCCTGGATGCTTCCTGCAAAATGGCTTAATTTGGTGGTTATTGCACGAGCGTTGTATGTGCAGTGATCAAATCCTGTGTTTTCAATTGTCCTTTTTATGGCCAATTAAGATAGTCTTAGGATATAGATTTAATATCGGACTAGTCTAATGTAACACACTAAAGCGTGGCCTCCAGTTATAGAGTGCAGGGCGGGGGTGAATGTCTCTTTTGACAATGGTTCTCTGGATAAGTTTTACAGGCTTCTATTTCTGAATTGAGTCTGAGGGCCGAAGCAGCACATTTTGGAAATGGTTTTGTAAACTGTAACGAAGGTATCTTTCTTGAGCAGCTTCCTGCTCAAAGATGGCAGAGTGCTTTACAAACTTATCAAAGTGATATACAGGGATCGTTTTACTCTCTGCTGAAATACAGGGACCCGCGGGGAGCTGCAGTCAGCAGTGAAAAATCTTAGAGTTGCCAGGTCGACACTGGGGACAGAGGGTGCACAGCATTTAAAACACCCTCCTAAATGGCAGGGCCTGTTCAGGTGGATGCAAGAGCTGTGTGCTGGGATGACACCTGCTCCAAGGTGACACTTCTGCAGAAGGCAGTCATGTGAGTTTTGATGCTTGTCTGTCCCAGATGGGGTGGTTGTACAGCTCCTTGTCAAGTTGATTCTACCCTTGGATCATTCAGTTCTTATGAGCCACTTTAAGGTACCTTCTGATAGACACACTCTAAAAAATGGGCACGTTTCACTGCTCTCCATTTTTTAGCATAGGAGATCATCAGAGGGGAACTGATACATCACGGCCTCTTGAATGCCAATTAACTACCGGAAGACCCATCTGAATGATAAGATGAAGGAAACACAGTCTGGGCTTCAAGGGACATGCTCAAAACATTTCTGAGCAGAAGCCTTTTTGACTGTTTTAATTAGTACTTTAAAGTCATTCGCATTTAATGCATCAGACGTTTCTGTGTAGATGACAATGTTTAAATGCCTCCAGACGGTGTATTCCTTTTTATGCTCTTATGATTTTATGTAGAGTTCAAAGTTCAGCTCCATGGGATAAACATGTATTCATTATCTTCCACATACATGACCACATTCGAGAATGCAGAACATTAGGGAATGCAGAAAGAAATTAATCCATGGGCTCCAAGGAGCTCAGTGTAGTCGGTGAGAGATTCGGGTACAAATAATTCAAATAAAAGGAAGACTCTGAAAACACCATGATAGATACACACACACAAAGCCTGGTAGCATATTTAGTGATGTTGTCAGCATTTTTACAATTGTTGAAATATGTGATTGTCATATCTCTTAATTTTATTTATGAATTAAGAAGGCAGGAGGCTTAGAGAATCTTCCCCCAGTGGAAGATGGTTGCAAAATATATAGAATTTATATCTCTGCATTCTTATGTGACACATTTGGGTTTTTCTTAGACAAAATTGTATTTGCCATAGTTCTGATTAACATATAGCAGACTGAAATATGTGGAAATATTCAAAGACTGAAGAACTGGAAAGCTCCCATATGCACTCACACGGCCACTCACCGTAAAGGTGATTACTGAGAAATATGAGGGGGCAGATGAGAGCGCGGGGCCTTTGTCTCCAAACCAATATGACGGAACAACAGTAACTTATGGGGAGCGGGGTCAGTGAGGAAGGAAGGCTGAATGTCTGGTGTCATCAGAGAAGGTAAATGGAAGGAAGACTCACAAATGGGAGGGAGGAACAGGTCACATTAACTGTAGGGGGGCTAGACGATACCATGGGGTCAATGGGTCCATGGAAGAACATGACCATGCTGGTCTCATGGTAGTAAGTCCACCAGAAGGGCATATAGGCTTAAGCCAGACAGGTGCCCGGTTTGGGGGAAAGAATATTTCAGCTCAAACGCAGAGAAAAAAAGTAGACATTTTTAACAACTGGATACACCAACACAGCACAGCAACAGAAGAAACAATCGTTCTTCAAAGGGAAATTCTGATTATAGAATTGCAAAACCCTGCAAGATCATTGAGAAAGGAGAAAGAGAGAGAACATATATCCCCAGAGGTATGTGGTGACAAAATACGGACTTCTTTAATAAACTTGGTTTAAAAGACAGCATATAAAATAAACTGAGGTGTATATGAGGGGCACGACCCATCATAACTGCATAGGTGCCTAAAACTTCTTGACAACTGTAAGCTTCAAATAAGCCAAAGACAGTAGAAATAGGTTTGTCCAGGCAATTGTGCGCAGACCTGCTGTCCAGCAGACGGTTCCCTGGTAAAAGATGACAGAGTAAACTCAGAACCACGCAGGCTCAGGTTACCTCCATTTTTTTTTTTTAATTTTTTTTAACGTTTATTTATTTTTGAGAGAGAGAGAGACAGACAGAGCATGAACGGGGGAGGGGCAGAGAGAGAGGGAGACACAGAATCAGAAGCAGGCTCCAGGCTCTGAGCCATCAGCCCAGAGCCCGACGCGGGGCTCGAACTCACGGACCGTGAGCTCGTGACCTGAGCTGAAGTCGGACGCTTAACCGACTGAGCCACCCAGGCGCCCCATGGTTACCTCCATTTTTATGACCAAAGAAAATAATCATCACCTCATAAAAGGGTTGAAAAATATAAATAGGAGAAAATTGGAGTCCAAGATAGTCAAAAAGATGATAAAAGTGCATCCTATCGATTTAAGCGAGTTCACATCTACAGGACTAGATGAATTATCCCTCACAGAGGACACTGAGAACATTGTGATTACAATCTCAGCAACAATTTCTGTAATTTTTGAGGCATCATGGAGAAGAGACACGTGAGTGGATAAGAGATGCGCAAGGCCAACATTTTTGAAAGAGAATGTAAGTTCTGGAAATCAAAGACCATGAAGATGAACTTAAATCTTAGTAAAACTCTGAACAGATCTATCCATTGGTCACCATTTCTCCATCCATCTCTCCATCCATAAATTTCTATTCATTTGGAAAATATTGACTGAATACCTACTGTGTGCTGGGCACTGGGGGTACACTAGAAAACAAAATGTAAATAGCCCGGTTCTATTAGGACTTAGATTCAAAGGTAGGGGGGTGGGGCGGTTGTAAAAGGACTCTGTGAATTCTATGAGGATAATAGTGAGATCCTTCAAAGGCTAATGTCAAAATCAAGGAAGAATGACAGCTGGATTGGTTCACAACCCCTGTGTTACTCAGGACTTTTTCCATTGTAAATGCCAGAAACTCAGTTAAAATTGGTCAAGGCAAAAGGGTGTGTTGTGGTTTGTGTATGTGAGAAGTCTATGAACAGTCCTGGCCTCCAGACTGGCTGGGCATTTACATTCTCATACCGCCTATCACTAGGACTTTCTTTTCTCTTCATCTCTCTGCTTGGCTTTCTTCTACGTTGGTTCCATTCTCTTCACTTTTTGGGTTTTTTTGGGGGGGTTGTTTGTTTGTGTGTGTGTTTGTTTGTTTTGATTTGTTTTGTTTTGACAGTCAAAATAGCTTCCTGTATTTCCAGGCCCAAGCTCTATCTCCACAGCCTTTGCAAGGGAGAGAAGATCTATTCCCCCCCAGAATAAAATTCACTTTTATCAACATGGGTCATGTGTATCTCCATGAATCAGCTCCATGGCTAAAGGAGACCAAATAAACTGATGGTACTGGCCTGGTTCAAGGTCAGATGTCACCTCATGCACCAGGACAGAGTCAATTTGTCATTCAGAAGGACTACGGCTCTGTGAGAGTAGAGAGGGAAAGCATTCATACCATTAAATATGATGATAGATTCAGGGTTTTTTGTATATGTACTTTATCATGTTAAGGAAGTTCCTTTTCTACTGCAAGTTTATTGAGAGTTTTTATCATGAATTAATGTTTGGATTTTATCAAATGCTTTTTCTGCATTTATGTATTACTTCGGTGATCTGTGTCTTCTCCCCCCACCACCTTTTTTTTCTTGGCCAGTCTAGCTAAAAGTTTGTCAATCTTGATCTTTTGATTTTCTCCATTTCTTTTTAGAAATTTATTTATATATTTTGACAGAGAGAAAGAGAGAGTGAAGCAGGGGCAGAGAGAGATGGAGAGAGAGAATCGCAAGCAGGCTCCACACTGTCAGTGCAGAGCCCAACATAGGGCTCAAGTCCACAAAGTGCGAGATCATGAACTGGGCCAAGATCAAGAGTCAGACGCTTAACCAACTGAGCCGCCCAGGTGCCCTGCCTCCATTGCTTTTCCACCTCACACTTTACAGAGGCCACTGGCAAGCTAAATTTTATCTGGCTAGACACCTATGTCATATAAGAAACTAGGACAGGCAGGCAAGGAAGGCACATGAAAATGGAATTCAAATCTCTGCCCTTCATTACAGAAGAGGAAATGAGAAAAGCATTTCACCATCCAGAAGTGGAACTCAGATCAGCATATACAACTTGCAGACAAGCAAAGGTGGGCAGTGTCCCCACCAATCCTAGAACACAAGCCCCAGATCGTACAGGTTTGGATCGAATTCCGGGCCTTACCCTCTGCTAACTGTATGTATTAGATAATGCATGCTGCTATAACAGATAAGCCTCCAAAACCCAGCAGCTTACTGACTAGAGGTTTATTTCTTTTTTTTTATTTAAAAAAATTTTTTTATCGTTTATTTATTTTTGAGACAGAGAGAGAGACAGAGCATGAATGGGGGAGGAGCAGAGAGAGAGGGAGACACAGAATTGGAAGCAGGCTCCAGGCTCTGAGCCATCAGCCCAGAGCCCGACCTGGGGCTCGAACTCACGGACCGCGAGATCGCGAGATCATGACCTGAGCTGAAGTCGGACGCTCAACTGACTGAGCCACTCAGGCGCCCCACTAGAAGTTTATTTCTTGCTCCCAAGAGAACTGCCCATGAAATGTTTTATGATTCAGGCCTGGTAGCAGGGAACACCACTCCTGTGCAGAGGGACCTGACCTAAGAGAGGCTGGAAAGTTCTTCCAGCCACGTGCCCGAAAACATCTCTTTGGTGAATCACTAGTCAGTTTGTGCCACGCTCTATAATTTGGAGTTTATCTTTATGAGCTTTTGTTTCCTTATATGTAAAAAGAGGATAATAATGTCTGTCCCATGAGCATCCCCCATGCTCCTCAGTGTCTGGCACAAGGTGGGAGCTAATGAACTTTTGTTACATGCGTGAATGAATCGGCAGGTGGATAAAGTTGGTGTAAGGACTGGCATATGCAGCACACTTCAGATCATGTCTGATTTACAGCAAGGGTTCAGTCCATGACTGTAGTTGCTGTTGCTGTTGTTCTTGACGCTTTATAAAGGGATGAAGCTGGACAAGAACACTGAAGAGCTAAGTCTCTCTCTGGAAGCTTTCCGGCAAAAGCCACCTCTCCTGCGTGTCATAGAGTGGAGTCCCACCCTGGCATGTCCCTTGAGTCTATGTGATCTAATGGGACATCACACACACCACAGATTCACTTGCTCCCTTGAGACTCAGTTTCCACAGTTTTAAAAACCTACTTATCACACTACCGCGGTGATTTATTGAGATAAACATATGGGGAACTCTGGGGAAAAAGCCTGGAGCATGGAGAGGGTAGGTGCTTAATAAATATTTGGGCTTCCACCCCCCTTTTACTTTGCTTCTCTGTTGCTTCTATGACATAGACAACAGTCTTTATTAATTGCATTGGAAATGATTTGTTGTAATTAAAGATCAAGAGAAAAATCAGGGGTTGGAGACTGGAATCGTAGTTCTGCAGTTCCAACCATTCTTCCTTGCAAGTGATCCCAGAGTCCCTTAATCTGGGCCCCAAAGGCAGTGGTGTTTGTTCCGTAGACTTGAGGTATCTGGCAGCTGGCTTCTCAGAACTTCTAAGAACTGTCAGTAGGTAAATAAATCATGAATCAGAGATTCTTATATTGAACCAAAGTTGATGGAGGGCTAAATATGTCATTTCCTAGGGAAACTAGTTATCTACAATGTTTCTGTAAGATGATGATCACGTTTAGTGAAACAGAAGGTAATGATGAAGGGCTTACCTCCTACATGGTTGCTTTAGGACAAAATGCAGAGTTGCTGCCTCCTTCGTTCCGAAACAGCGTAAAACCCCACACCATCCCCTCCACCCAGTGTATGAAAGTCACCATTATTTAAAAACAAAAACAAGTTAGGGCACCTGGATGGCTCAGTCAGTTAAGCATCCATGATGTCATGGTTTGTGAGTTCAAGCTCCGCGTCGGGCTCTGTGCTGACAGCTCGGAGCCTGGAGCCTGCTTTGGATTCTGTGTCTTCCTGTCCCTCTGCCACTCCCTGGCTCATGTTCTCTCTCTTTCTTTCTCTCTCTCTCTCTCTCTGCCTCTCAAATAAATAAACAAACAAACAAACAAATAAATAAATAAGTAAAAAAAAGACAAAACAAGTTTAGAATTAGGATAAAGTCCATCTAGCAATTGAGTGGTTCCAGGGGGGAGAAATCAAAACAGTGTTTATTCAGGTGGCAGCCGCGGTGGTGGTAGTATGTTGGCTTTTTCTCAGCTGCTGTGCATTTCGCTGTGATTTTCACTTCTGCAATACCACTTCAGTAGTTGGAGCCATTACGTCCGATCCTGTGTTGTCAATGGGGTCCTGAGGTTATTCCAGCACCTTAAGAAAAGCCGCCATCTGCCTACTTTTAGAGCTTTTAACATAAACCCGGAGAACACCGGGAAAGCGGGTGAGTTACCGTTATCAATATGGAATGTGAGGTTTCCTGTACAATAGCACCAACTCTTTTAAGTCACCGTGGCCAGGCTGTGCAGAATGCATAATGATATAATAAATAATGTGTGTGCCGAGTGAAAGCTTTGAGTAATGGAACTAGCTAACATTTAGAATTTTATTAGGGACGAACTGTCTCAGATGTTCTTAGTGCTGTTATTACCCCCTCGTTAAAGCTGGTAATTTTTGTTTTTAAAGCACTTTGGAGACACTCATTGATACATGTCTGGAAAAAAAAAATATTCCATTTTTTTTTTACTTAAAAAACAGTTCCCAGGAGACTTTAGCACCATGTAAGAATAATACTCTGATTGCTCAAGTGGGTGGATTGTGCAGTCTCTATTTTTCATTCTTTAATCATCTTAAGAGATCCTAGCTTTCCTCACCATGAAGTGCAGACGGGGTGCTGTATGATTCCCCTTGTCGAGAGGATGAGGGAGGGCAGAGCTCACCAGAGACCCTGATCCTCCTGGGTGCTGCTTCTGTCTGCTCTCAGTAATACCCAACCGCTCCTGAGCTCCTTATCAAAGACAGAAGAGCTAACATAAAATTTTTAAAAAGGCCCAGTACAACTGTGACCACCCAGTACCCACAGCCGGTGTTTAAAGGGGAGCATTTGCTCCCTGTTCCTGCAAATAATTGCCAGATGGGAGTGTAGACCCATTGTTGCTTGATGCACCCATTTATCAGTGAGAGCTGGAAATAAACCGTGCATGGTGTGTGTTCAAGGTAGGAAGAAGGAAAAAAGGCAGTGCCACTCTTTAATCAGGCAAGCCAACACTGGCCATGGAAATGCCTGACAGAGTTCTGCCTAAGTCTCACGGACGAGGACAGATCAGGTGGTCACCCTACCTGCACCCTAGCCTCGGAAAGTATTTACCCCCTCAGCTGTCGTGGAAGCCAGGCCAGGCAGAAGGGAGTTAGGAATGGGTGTTGGGCCAGCTAGCCTTAACTGCCTGCCAACAAGTACACATTATATTTAAATATTGGCTCTATATTAAGGGAAACAAAACATGTCAACGAGCCAGATATGGCCCACAGGCCTTGAGTCTATAACCTCTACATGAGACAAACCAATGTCTGTCCTTGGTATCTCTCTGCCTGTCACTTCAATCCTGTAATTTCCAGATTCATTGTCTCCAAGCTCTTTACCACCAAGGACTTGTCTTACTTTTTTTTTTTTTCCCCCTGTTTTCTCCCTGGAATCCATCTGTTGGAACATTCTGTCTACAAACTCCTTTTGTTAGGTAATAATGAGTTTTCTCATTTTAAAAAATTCAACAAAGACTTGCAGAACTGCCAGCCAGAGCCTCTGATCGACACAGGATAACCAGCAGGAGAGTTGGTAGAATTCCAGACAACAATAAAAAAAATAAATAAATAAATGAAAAGACATTTTAATTAGACTGTGCAACTTTATCTTGGGTAAATAGATACATTCCACTGTGACAGGGGTTGCTAACTTTTTCTTTGAAGCGTTGGATAATAAATATTAGAGGCTTTGAAGGCCATATGGTCTGTGGTGCAACTCTTCAACTCTGTGCCATTGTAGTACAAAAACAGCCATGGACAATATGTAAATGAGTGGGTGTGGCTGTGTGCCAATAAACCTTTCTTTTTTTATAGAAAGCCTGTGGGTCAGATTTGGCCAGTGAACCATAGTTTTCTGACCCTTTCAGGATGCCTTTAAAGGTATTAAACTGTTTTCACACCCCACTTCCTACTAACTTTAGAGGTCCTTATTGGGAACACTGATTTGGATAATAAACCTTGCCCCAAACCACTCTCAGCCTGTTCTGACTTGCACTTTGGTTCTCAACACTATTCTTAGAAATGATGTCCCCACATTCTTCCCTGTACCATAAAGCTTATCCTTGGCTTTGGGCTTGACTCTTTCTGCAGAAGTCTAGGTCACTAGTGAAGGCAACAATCACTAGATCACTAGATGGAGGCCAAATCTCTTAGCTCTTTAGGCACATGAGTTTTGGAGACTAAGCTAGGTAAGAATTCCAACTCTGCTGCTCTCCATATTTGTAGCTATAGTCAATTCGACCTCTCTGAAATCTGAGGGGTGGGCAGGACGACTCCAACCAAACCTGAGTTCTCATCTTAGCTTTGTTGGTGAAGGGTCGTCACCCATCCACTAATGACTACGATGTACTCTGCTATGCTTTTATACCAGTGTCTAGTTATACTTGTATAGCAAACAACTACCAATGTAGTGGCTTAAAGCAATAACACTCATTTATTTTACTCATGAATATGCAATTTGGGAGGGTCGATGGGGACTGTTCATCTCTGGTTTTCACCGTGTCAGCTGCAGCAGCTTGGAGGCTGGAGTCACTCAACAACCAGAAGCTTGAGTCATTTAAGATTTGTTCTTTAATGTGTCTGGGGGTTGGTTGATGCTGGCTCTTGGCCAGAACGCCCACATGTGGCTGCATGGGCTTCCTTATAGTATGGTGGCTGGTGCCAACAGGGAACATCTCAAGAGCAAGGTAGATGGAAGTACCATATTTTACAGTGGTTGGGGCAGTGAAAAGTTCCACTGAGGTTCAAGGGGATGGAAAGACAAGAGGCACGTCACTGTAATTCACGTTATATGAAGAGCATTATAGATGCGATATATGGTGGCAGCACTTTTGGGGAAATTCAGTATTCCACAGAAAGTATAACTTGAACTATTTTCAGCCAACGTTCTACCATCTTCATAAAGCCTCTTGGTTGAAATCATATAAGGATTCCTCATATGAGTAGACACTGCCTGCCTAACAGTCAAGATGTGGGTGTTCAGATGACCAAAAACAGGTAAGGAGTCTTCAAATATGGTCTTCCCTCTTCCAGTAATTTTTCCTTCTTCTTTCTCTGGGAAATTCCCATTTATATTTTAAATTTCAGCTTAGAATTTATCCCTTAGTGTTTTCCCTCCTAGGCTTGATATTTTCCCCATCAAATCTCTTACCATACTGTACTTCAACTTCCTGGTTATGTCTCTGGTTCCTGTCTAGACTCTGAGTGATAATACAGAAGAGACCGTGCCTCGTTTACTCACCATTCAGTTCTCAGCACAGACACACTCTCTAGCACACAACAGAGGACCAGTGAATGAGGGATCAGTGCTAATGACGTTTCTTTACATTTCTGTATGCAATAATGAGTCACTGAACATCAAGAGAACTAATTGATTCTTCATGAACAACGTTTGAGCCCTTTGAAAAGAGTGGTTATTGTTTTTGCATATGGGGGCCGTGAGATAAAATTGCTGATAAGCTCATAGTCTAGTTATGGAGACATGTGGTTCTAACAATCATTTACATTTATCCATCCTTACTACATACAGGGGCACTAAGCAATTTTATTGTGCCACTAAGGATTATTAATTTAATCCTTGCAGCAGCCCTTTGAGGTTAGTCCTAAAATTGATAGCATTTTGTAGATGGAAAGAAATAAAATCATGGTTAGTAAATGGTAGAACCAAGATTCAATCTGGGTGTAGATAATGGATTTCTTCCACAGCATAGACAATGTAAAATGCAGTGCTCGGAGTAAAGTGACAGAGGTGGCATGGAGAACAGTGGAAGGTGCAAAGGAAGAAATGAGCAGTTTTATTTAGGGATGGGGTTAGGAGAGTCTCTGGAGCAAATGGGTGGAAGGCTGGGGTCTGGCCAGCTCTCATGGAATTTTCTGTAAAAGAAGACAGGAATATGGGAACCCTGTAGCAACACCAGGCAGCTTATCAATGCACCAAAGAAGCTCTATGGGAAAGAATGGGAAGGTATGGGCTGCTGGCTTAGTATATCCTTGGAACTCACAGGGACCCCAAGATCTGGGAGCATGGTCCCAGAGAAGCTGATAAGGGCCAAGAAAGCAGAGACCTTGGAGAAATGCAAACATGTCTTATCGGGTGCTCACATGAATTATGGTTGCCTAGGACCACAACTATGGTGTGGCAGTAGCTTCCAAATAAAGCCAAAGGAGGAAGATGAAGGGATGAGCTAAATCACAAAGCAAGGGGCGTTGCAGTCCCCACAGAGACAGGGTAGATGCTTTCAAAACTACACCCTTAGTTTCAATGTTGTGTTGCTTTTCTACTTAGTTTACCCCTCATCAGGACAGGACAATTCAGAGCTTCTCCGACTCTGCTTATTTCTAAAGATAGGTGCCAGCACTACATAGATTTTGTTTCTTTTCAAACCAAAATTATTCTTTCATTTTCCCTCTTTCTAGGTGTCTTAGTTTCTGTAATTATAAATGCTGTATATGCTCTTTGAAAAAAAATAGTAAGGAAGTGAAAAAATTAAAACCTGAAAGTTTCTACTCTGTCACTTCCATTGTACCAGAAAAGGGGTAACCACTATAAATAATTTGGTATGTTTCCTTCTAGATGTTTATCAAGCTATATACAAGCAGATACAAAAATAGTTTTTCCATGTGATCATACCATTTATACTGTTAGTACTGGTCTGCCATTTTCCCATTTTCTCTTGTGTGTATGTCGGAGAGGCGGGCAAGGTGGGAGGGAGGGAGATCTGCCTAAGGTTTTTGATGGTTTGATGAGTGGCCACTTCCCTAACTGATGGGCATCGAGGTTGCATCTAGTTTTTCACTCTTATAAGTGTTGCAAAAATGATGTCTTCACACAGACCCATTGAATGTGGGATTGAATTCTAGAAATGGTATCACTGCATTGAAGATGGGCTCATTTAAAATTTTGACAGATACTACCAAATTGCCTTCCCAAAGGTCTTACCAATTCATCCTGCCACTGAGAGCGTTTAAAAGTGTTCTTGTCCCCACAACCTCACCAGCTCTGGAAACTATCAACATGGAATATTGTTATTTTCATTTGCATTCATCATAACACCTTGTCTTGAAAGTTAGGTGTTTCCTACATAAATAAAAACTGTCCAAGAGGAGAGTTTTATAGGTCCTTTAAAAACTCCTCAGGTTTCAGTAATTCACAGATTTGAATGGTCGAACTCCTTTATTATTTTTTAAATCCTGAAGTAATGGAAGATTTATAAAGAGCTTACACTTTTTATTATATCTGACATTTACTTGGAAATCACTGGAATGGTTGGTGATTGGGATGAACACTGTGTTACTCAGATTAACTGAAACCCTTTGTCTTCTCTTTTTTTTTTTTTTTTAACTTTTTATGTTTATTCGTTTTTGAAAGACAGAGACAGAGCACAAACAGGGGTGGGGCAGAGAGAGAGCGGGACACAGAATCCGAAGCAGGCTCCAGGCTCTGAGCTGTCAGCACTGAGCCGGATGTGGGGCTCGAACTCACAGACCAGGAGATCATGACCTGAGCCAAAGTCGGACGCTTAACCGACTGAGCCACCCAGGCATCCCCTTTGTCTTCTTCTCTTGTGTCCACTCTTCTATTTATTAATCAAGCCTCTCTATGTTTTTCATTTATTTGATTTTTGTGTTTTTTTTTAATTTTTTTTTAATGTTTATTCATTTTTGAGAGACAGAGAGAGACAGAGCATGAGCTGGGAAGGGGCAGAGAGAGGGAGACGCAGAATCGGAAGCAGGCTCCAGGCTCTGAGCTGTCAGCTCAGAGCCCGACGCGGGGCTCGAACTCACAAACTGTGAGATCATGACCTGAGCCGAAGTCGGGCACTCAACCGACTGAGCCACCCAGGCGCCCCTTGATTTTTGTTTTTAAAGTTTTATTTATTTATTTTGAGAGAGAGAAATAGTGTGAGTAGGGGAGGGGCAGAGAGAGAGAGAGGGAGAGAGAGAATCCCAAGCAGGCTCCATGCTGTCAGCGCAGAGCCTGATATGGGGCTCGAACCCACGAACCATGAGATCATGATCTGAGCCAAAACCAAGATTCGGACTCTAAACTGACTGAACCACCCAGATGCCCCTAAAGCCTCTATTTTTCTGACATTGGAATGCAAAGAGTTCTCTCACAATATTGGTCTGAGTTAAATATTACCAAAATAGATAGCATCATGTTTGATCAGTGCTTGCAAGGCACTTGCTCTCACAGAGATTTCTGAGCTTTAGTGGTATGGATGGTGTTCATTATGCATTTTTGGAACCATCGTGTGTATTTTTACAATTATTGGATCACCTTCAAGAAATGTTTGTGTTATAATTTGAATCAGGTTGACGCTATGTTTCCAACCATTTTCCTGAAGTATACATAAAGTGTAGAAGTCACAAATCTACAGCTAGATGAGTGTGTACAAACAGAACACACACATGTAACCAGAACCCAGAGGAATAGCAGGGCCAGCCCCTGGAAGCCCCTGTGCCCTCCCAGCCACTGTTCCAGAAGGCTAACAGTCTTCTGACTGTCAACAGTATGGATTAGTTTGCCTGTTCGGAACTTGATGTAAATGTAGTCATACAGCATTCTGTCTTTTGTGTCTGGCTGGCACCCTATCTTTTTAAATACTGTAATAGCTCGATAGCTAACATTTAACACATGCCAGGCACTTTGTGAGCACTTTATATGCATTGGATTAAACACAGGTGTGTTAAATATGAGTGACATTTGGGTGTTTTCCATTTTGAAATGGCTCTCTAGCTGGTACAGGGGATGTCACAGATATAGATTTCCTTCTCATGCATCCGATGTATGTACTTTTTAACAAATAATTTATTAAAATTAGGAACCTCTTCAGAGCCATAGTTTCACAAAGAGCTCCCCAACTACTCTCTCTGCGGGTAGGAGTTCGTAATTATCCTTTAATAAACATGTAACTGTGTTCTTAGGATTCTGAGCAGTTATGCCATCAAATATATCATTTTCAATTGAGCACTTAAAATTAATGCTATGGAGCTTTGGAGATGCCTACATAAATCAATGTCCAAATTCACCCTAGGTAAGAAGGGCAGTGAGGATAAAACACACCCCCCCCCCTTCCATTTCCTTTTCAGGAAATGATGACCTATCAGGGAGGACATAAATCACTCCTGTTCCCAAATTAGATTAAAATTCTGTGGCTTAAAGCTTGCCTTTACCTGAAGCCTATAATATTAGGCCTCTGGCTTTGTCGTTCCCCCCAGATACAAGTCTTGCTGGTTCTCAGAAAACAGTTCTGTGTCTATTAACAAAGAGGCTGAATGCTCTACCAAAGAGAATTCCAAACAAAGAAGGCCTCATTTGCTCCTCTGAAAGGTCCCCTGGGGAATAATCTTAGATTCTTGTGATTAGGTAATTATCCATGTGATTCTGCCTGGGAAACCTGTTTCTGGCTCGCTTATACTTAGGTTGTCCTCGCCTCCTGCGCTAGAAGGGGTACCTAGCCTCATTTATCTGACTCCCCCCATAGCATCTTCTCATGATGTAATTGAAGGTAACTAGAAAATCATATTAATAATCTGCTTTGAAACCATGTCTAATAACAAAAGAAAAGAAAACAAAAGAAAAAAATGGTTGTAGTCTTTGGTAAATGTGGAGAATTCGACTTTCCAGTGCTAAACACAGACATCTGCTCTGGGAAAGATTGGAACACTCACTCCACCTTCCACCTTGCAAAATGCCTCAGTCGTTCAGCCCTTGATGCTCTGGGCATGAACCGAAGTCAGGCAGTCTGGTGAACAATGTGGACACGAGAACTGGATGTCAAGGGTTTCTTTGGTTGTGGGAGTTAAGGTGCCTTAGAAGTTCCGTGGGACAGGGGGCTGTCCTCCACCTGCTCTACACCTAGCGTGGAGTCTGGCCATGAGTGGATGTTCAGACAATGTCTGCTGAATATAAAGAGTCCATGGTCCAGGCTGCTGCCACATTCTTTCTTTTTTTTTTTTTTTTAATGTTTATTTCTTTTTGACACAGAGAGAGACAGAGCATGAGAGGGACAGGGGCAGAGAGAGAGGGAGACACAGAATCCAAAGCAGGCTCCAGACTCTGAGCTGTCAGCACAGAGCCCGACGCAGGGCTTGACCTCCCAGACCTCGAGGTCATGCCCTGAGCCGAAGTTGGACACTCAACTGACTGAGCCACCCAGGCGCCCCTTGCCACATTCTGTGCTTACTTATATATATATCTAAAAAAAGTCATTTCAGTCAGTGAGAAGGATGTTGCTGCTTTGCAAGAGGACAGCCATGTGGGTTCACCAGTTGAAGGAAGGAAGTCATTCTAGATTAGTGGTCAAGAGCATAGGTCATATAAGTGGAGGCAAATAATGCTACAATTCTTTTAGTATATTTCTTGGCATGAGTATGTCTCATGTACTATTTGGGACATACTTATACTAAAAAAAGTATTTGTTATTTATCTGAAATTCAAATTTAACCTAACTGGACATCTTTTTTTTAACAACCCCAATTCAGTTCTGCCTGCCGCATTTTTATAATGTTATTTTTTAGGCAGTAATTCCTAAAGAGGTGAAGAGATCATTTTCCAAGAGTCATGTGGGTTTGGCTCTTTCTAGCTGATCTATAAGGGAAAATCTTAACTTTTTCCATAAACTTCTCCATTAAAATAGAGGATAACTCCGTTGTTAAGAATTGATGGGCTTCCCAAGACAACACTGATTGGCAGAGCAAAAACTATCATGCAAACGCTGATCAAGTGAGATCAAGATTGTGTGCGTGACCTTTACTGAAATACAGTTCTACATGGGATCATGTCTGCTGGAGGAAGGTTTCTGTTGGCAGGCCCAGCATTTGTCCCTCAGCAAAGACCTTTACATTTTATCACTGGCATCAAGGAAGACATGATGAGCAGAAATATTTGATGTATTGATGGCGTGTTTTTCTGGTTGATACTTCTGATAACAGATTCAAGAATTAAAAATAATTTGGTAGACTGAAATGGTAGGCTGAATTATCAGCAATTAACATAATAGGAACAGTGGTTAGATTCCGTACCTGGCTCCAAACAGTGAGCTGCACTTGGAAAATTTGTGGGGATCCGTGACTTAGAATCATAAATAAAAGCAGGAGTTAGCATTCAAATTTACTTGTAAGGCCACCGTGTTGTCTTAGTGGTTTTCTTTTCTCTCTTTTTAAATACTAGGCCTTTGAGTGAGGAGGTTTTACGAGCTGTTAGCATGGCTGACTCAAATGATTCTAGAGGCATGTTTTCAGTTGTGTGGGAAAAGAGCTCACAACTATTTATGTAAAGTCCATCTGGTGTCAAGGCCTGGGTGCTATTTGGATTAAATGAAACACAACTATTTCCCAACATGCTTTCCTAGCACTGGGTGGTTAAGAAAAAAGTTAAAGTGACCTACATGGAAAACAACTCAGAACATTCTGAGTCTTGAACCAGTGCCTCTTCAGCATGAGGTTATATCAGAATCACCTACAGGCTTCACTTAAACATTGAGCTCCCCTCTCAGAGTTTTTGACACAGAAGGCCAGGAATGGGGCCCAAGAACTTGCATTTCTAAAGACTTCTAACAATGGTGATGCTGCTGGTCCAGGATCTTACTTTGAGAACCACTGCTGTAGACTGTGAAGTTCATATTAAAAAGTTCCTGCCCTAACTATGAAAGTCTGTGACCCTGACAAATATTGGGGACAAAAATTGAGAATAGATAGCATTGATTCTATTTGTGTGTATTATCCCCCCAAAGGGGCAGACTTGTGAAGGTTTAGGGCAAGGATAGATGGGGATGGGGAGGTGTGGTCAATCCATTTGCCCCTTGGGTATCAAGTTCTCTGGATCTTCACTGATTCCCCTGAGAATTCGCCTTTGAAGTACATGGCAACATAGTGCCAAGAGAAGAGATGCTTCTTCATCAAGGCCTCTCTGCCATGACCTCAGCATGGCATTACCATAACCAAAATGGTGCCCATGATGGTGTTCAGATTCTTTCAAGGCATCATGTACCATTGAACAGGTGACAACCGTGGGGTTCTCAGTTCTGTTTTGTTAAGAAAATAAAAATAATAAGTGGCATTAAACTAATTCCATAAATGCCTGTTCCCTGCTGATAGGGTGGCCACATTCATTGTTCCATTGCTTTGTGGGTTGTTTTTTTTGTTTTTCCTGGAGTGGCTATAATACAAGCCATGATTCATGCAATGTGCCAGCCTCAGAAATATCAAGACCCATTTGCATAAATATCCACAATCATGTTTCTAAAGCTGTTTCCTTATTTCCCTTTGTTGCTGTTTTCCTTTTCATTGAGGTCAGTTGAAATAGTCTTTAATTGAGGCTATTCTTACACACACACACACACACACACACACACACACACTATAATTGACTTATAAATTCCATGAGAACAGAATCAACACCTATTTTCTCAGAGAGCTATTTCTAACCCTAATGAAGTACCTTACACATGGTAGCTATACAAAATCTGTGACTGACTGAATGAATAAATATGTATATCTTTGCAAGCCAGTGATCTTGGAGGTTACCCATTGATGCTCCGTGTGTTGTTATCTCTGAATGCACAGGAACTTTGTTCTTCCTGTGAACGAAATGCAGATCCTGAGTTAAGCCTTACTAACATCTACCTGTTCCCTTCTAAAGCTATTTTGTAGCAAAGACAGTATTTCGATTGTTTATAGATTTAACGTTATATATTCATTGATTATATCTACCACATTTATTTTTAAAGGTTTTTAAATAGTTTATTAAAGTACAATTGCACAAAGGTAAATGATTTTAAAACACATAAAACACAATATGGAAAAAGAGTAGAGGGATATAATTTTTAATAGTTAGTACCAAATTTGCTTTGAGTTTCCACATAACCGTGGGAAAAGATGGAAATGTGTTGCCTTACATAGTTCTCATTGTTTGGATAAAGAAGAGAGAGAGAGAAGAAGCATGCCACATAATGGGAAGACACAATTTTTCCATTTGCGTATGTTTCTGGTAGGAATGTATCTTAAGAGTCTTTATGGAAAAGAGCTCTTGAGTTATACAAGGAATAGCTTTTTCAACAGCTATTTTGCCAGAGGTATAAAAACTTTCTTCTCCTGGTTTACTTTGTATATCTTACCTCAGTAAAGACATGAAAAGGAATCCTGATAAGGTGAATGCATTCCCACAGAGAGCTAAGCTTCCTGGTGATCAGACTTGATTCAGGAAGAGCACTCAATGAGCTGAGAGGATTAAATGATCAATGTTTCTTTTAGATTAGCCCTCTCAGATATCAATGATCACCAGCCTTAGAGGAGATAATGAGGCAATTTCAATATTGAGCATTCCAGAGTGTCTCAAGTATGGGAAGTCCGTGTGGTTAGGTTAGGAAGATGGCTCAACGCCAACATAACATGGCCGGCCCCAGCACTGGCCCTCTGTCAGGACACGGTTGTCCAAGGCCCCAGTCCCTGGTCCAGTGGGAACACATGAGATGACTTTGTGTGTTTTAAAAAAATTTTTTAAATGTTTATTTTATGTATTTTGAGAGAAAGAGAGAGAGTGTGAAGGGGGTGGTGCAGAGATAAAGGGAGCTAAAGAGAGTGAATCCCATGCAGGCTCTGTACCATCAGCACAGAGTCCAAATGATGAGATCATGACCTGAGTTGAAATCAAGAGTAAGACGCTTAACCGCCTGAGCCATCCAGGGCCCCTGGCTTTGTGTGTGTCTTAATCAGGGTTCCCAAGAAGAAGCAGAGATGTGAGTGCAGGTCCTTTCTTAAGGGGGTTCAGGGGGCATCAGAAATGGATAGGAGACAGGAAAGACAGGCAGTGTAAGGTGCCATACTGAGCCATGGTAGGTAACTAAAGATTAACCCCATAAGAAAACTCTAGAAATGAGGTAGACAGCATACCTCAGAGTTGTCCCACCTGGGGAAAGAGGGAAAAAGAGTATTGATACATCAATTCTCTTTAGTTGACTGTACTTCAACTCAACCAGTTGAGGGCTACTCCCGTGAAAAGGGTGTTAATTCCAGAGCACTTCGCACCAGAGGGGCTTTAACATGCCGTACACACTGGCTAAGCAATCTTCTGTGGGTCTGAGGAAAGTCCTCAAACACAGAGCTACAGACCCTGCCATCAGAAGACTGGAGCACGGTGAAATGGAGTAGGGTCTGAGATAGTTGGCAAGACAGGCAGCTTCTCTGGTGTAGAAGTCACCTTTAAACATTTTTATTTTATTTTTGAGAGAGAGAGAGAGAGCACAAGCGGGGGAGGGACTCCAGGCTCTGAGCTGTCAGCACAGAGCCCGACACGGGGCTCAAACTTGTGAACTGCGAGATCATGACGTGAGCTGAAGTCACTTGCTTAACTGACTGAGCCATCCAGGCGCCCCTAGAAGTCGCCTGTAGAAGAGAGTGATCGCAGTATTAAATAACTCTGAGTGCTTCAGTTCTCTGTCAGATGAATGAGCAAATTTGCCTCTATCACTTCTCTTCGCCTCAAGTAGAAAGACTCACCATAGTCTCTGTGTATTTTTAACACCTCTCTGTGCTTGCTAATTATTTTTTTACTTATTTTTTTTATGGAACAGAAAGTAAACTCAAGATCATTATTTTTTGCAAGCACCATTATCTAGTTAGGGATGCCCTAACACTGTTTTGTTTCCACTGGGATTTCTCCTTAAGCATACCTTCTATTTGTGTAAGACCATGTTGCTTTTCTATGTACAGTAGTGATATGGTTTCCTTTTTAAATGAATGTATGTAAGTAAAAAAAATAAAAGTCAATGTGCAGAAAAAAATTAATGACATTAAAAATATATCTAGTGATGTGCTGGTATATGTTTGAAAACTGGCTCTCTGGGGAAGAAAAAAATCCATAATTTGTAGTGTTGGCCTATTTCTGGGGTGTAAATACTCCCACTATGACTCAAGACAGAAATAGCTACCAACACACCACCAGATATACATAATTGGTTCTCACAAGCTGGGATTAGTGGGCCCCAGCACATTTCCAGGCACCACCCGGAGATACAGTCTCACAAAGTTCATGTGTCATTCACAAATCGCTTCATGAGCAAAATGAAGGGCAGAACTCGTATTATCTTTCAAATGTTTAAAAAATTTGGTACTTAGGTGAGTCACAGGTGCACCAGCTGACAGAACAGTAATAACAACTCATGCGTGTTCTTAAACCACCATTCAGGTGAGATCCTGGAGTACAGACTCTCAGGTACACGATTGATGATTTCACCCTATGAGAAGGAAAACATTCAGTGTTCCCAGACTCCTCCATCACTGTTGTTGCCTTCTGGTTTCCTGCGGAACGGGTGTTATTAAGAAACATTTCCTTCCCTCTGGTTCCCGTGAACTACAATGTTTAGTCCCAGGTCCCTGAATGTCTGAACTTAGTTTACCCATTTCTCAAGTTGTTTGTTACTTGCAGTGTTGATAACACGTGTGAGCCTGTGGCTAATGCGGGTGTATTTCATTCCTCTGTAGGTAGAACGCTAAGCCTAACATTTGGGAATGAAGATCTCAGCAAAAACCCTACTTTGGACATATATGTTGCCTTGCACAAATTACCCTCTTTTATATATATATATATACCTGTAAAATGAAGGTGGTAAAATTAACAACCAACTTATGAAGTCATCATCAAGCTAGAGTGAGCAGCTGAACATCACTGCTTGTGTAATGTAAAGATGGGTACAAACCTTAATGGTTCTAACTGTGGTTATTTGCCTTATTACTCTTTACCCCACGGATCCATGTGGGTTTTGTAATCGGTTTAGTGCACTGTTCTAGTTTCTTTGTTTTGTTTTGTTTTGTTTTTTAATTCCAGATTTGACTCAGGTGAGCTTGGCATAGTACCAGATCTTTCTGGCTTCCCTCACCTTAGCTGGCTCCTGCTTCACACATCTTTCAAGATGTTTGTAGAAAACTAATCAGCATCTATGTTTGTTTTCTAATTTTCTTTTGCTCACACATACCATGGCCACTTGATTAGCAATCAGCACTGTGTTGGCAGTTACATACAGGCCCCGCTCCTCCTAATCAGGGATGTAGGAAGCAAACGCTGGTGTTTAAAGGGAACCCTTTTTTGAGCTCTTGTCCCATGACTCCTAATTGTTGTAGATCTCAAACTCAACCCAGCTGCACGCTTTATTAGGGAAACATTTATTCAGATAACAAGCCTTGGGTATGAAAGAGGAGTAATTATTTTGGAAATGCATTTGAATCGTTGTATGCCATAGTGCAACTCATGTTCCAAATGGAGAAGGTGCACATTCGGGCAGAAATGTTGCTTTGTAGATGGACAATACCACAAGCATGTGACTGGGAGTTGCTGGCAAATGATAGAAAAATGGACAAATGAAAAGACGCCAGCAAAATAAGAGGTAAAAAGCGATCGAAACTCTGAAAACTGACCAACATGAATGAAATGCCTAAATTTCATTCATGAACTCTTTCCTTCTTTCTTTCTCTCTCTTCTGTTCTTGCTGTCTCTTTGTTTCTTTCTCCCTCCCTTTCTCCCTCCCTTTCTCCCTCCCTTTCTCCCTCCCTCTCACTTGCCTTGCCTTGCCTTGCCTTGCCTTGCCTTTCCTTTCCTTTCCTTTCCTTTCCTTTCCTTTCCTTTCCTTTCCTTCCTTCTCCATCAAATATTTTTGAGCTCCTATCATAAACCTTGCTCTCAAAGAGCTTGCTGGGAAAGAGGCAATGAAAATATGTGACTGATGGCACCTGGGATCTCCCAACTTATGAAATGTAAACGACATAGGGCCAAACCTCCATTCCATGCCTTGCAAATGTTTAGTGATGTCTACAAACTTTGGGGATTTCATGGAGCTCACATGTCATTGGTCACCCTGGCTCCAAGACCATGCTTCTGCTTATTTAGTTTTTTTGCCTTATTGTTTTGTTCACATTCCATAATCCACATGTAGAAAATGGCCCCTCCTTTTTTTTCACAAAAAATTCACATAAAGCGTTGTGTGGGTAGCACACTTTACTGAAATTCTGGGAAGTTGCATTTGGAGGTTGTATCAACTCCGAGTGGAATATTAAACATGACTATTCTTAAATCTTCTTCAGGCATCAGGCACATGTTCTTTGGCTGTCTACATCCAGTTCTGATTTCTCACCTCCCACAGTTGTCTTGTCCTGCCTCCCTTCCCATCTCTTTTCTTTAGTTTTCTATCCTCAATGCTGGGCCTGCTCTGTGCTATGAGTCTGTTCTCAGTTCCTGATCTTTCACTAGGGTCCAATTCTGACTACTTATATGCAGACCCAAGATGTTCTCCAGAATGAAAGACCTTGTTAAATTTAAGAAGAACTTCCCTCAGTGGTAATTTAAGTTCTTTACATATTCTGAATTTAAGTCTTTGATAAATGTGTGTATTCCAAATCTCTGCTTGTCTTTAACTTTCTTATTGGTATCTTTTGATAAACAGATATTCTATATTTTAATGAAGAACAATTAATATTTGCATGCCCCAAGGTCACAAACATTCTCTACTATGCCTTTTAAAAACTTGATTTCTTTAATTTCCATTATGGATTTTCATGTCAAATTAATGTTGTGTTTGGTATGAAGGATCAAGAATTATTATTTTTTCTAATCTCTCCATCACCATTTACTGAGAAGACAATCCTTTCCCCCACTGAGTCGCAATGACCTCTTTGTCATAAATTGAATGACTACATATGTGTGCTCTATTTTGGCACTATGTTCTGTTCGTTTGGCTTTTATATTCATCTTTGTGCCAATACAAGGATGGTAATTTTTCATCATTTTCCTGTTCACATAGGCATTTAAAATATCCTGTGATAAGTACTCTGAGTAGAAGTACAGACTATAGTACATGCCAGAGGACCTAACCTAAAGAGATCAGAAATGCCTTTCCCAGTAGATGTCATTTAGGCTGAGAAGCACTTTACAGGTGTGCACTCCGGGACATGCCCACTCAGCTGTCACCTCACTTTATGATGGGTGCACTGACTTGGTTGATGTGAACCACGTTGTATATGCACTGGCCTGAAATAATAATGCCAATAAAACAAGGAAGATACTCAAGTAGAGGTAGAATAGCTTCATTGTAGATATGTGACCCTGAAGCTCAAATAGAATAAATGATTTGCCCAAGGTCATAGAGCTGATGAGTTCTGATACCTTGTTTGGGACTCCCGTTTCCCAGTAGATCATGATATTGCATGACCTCCGATTACGGACATCCAAGGTCCCTGGACTAGAATGTGGTGAACCCTATGTTTGCCCTCAGTTCTGCTTTACTCTAAGACTATGCTTTATCCAGTATCCTTGATTGCCTCCCTGGAAGAGCTGAATTATTTGTATGCCTCAAAAAGAATGAGCTAATTGATTCTCATTTTAATATAGTAGCTCTGCCCTAACCCTATCAATATGTATCCAAAAAATCTTATGGTGCATGACTAATTGCACTTTTGAATTATATACATTTAATTACATATTTGATTTGATAGTTTAGCATTTAGAATTATTGCCATTTCCTACTTACCGATCTTCTGTTCTTGCATCCTAATTGTCTTTGTTACAGACTCCTTTCTTATGCATAGAAAAGAAATATAGGCAGGATTTCTTCTTTCCATATGTGTGTATTCTATACTGCCTTAGCAGCATGAGTCAGATATGATAGTATAGAACAGATAGGTCCTCATAATGTACTCTTTGCAAGATGGATCTCCTTAAGTATAATTATGTTGTAATGATGGAAATGTCTGTGAGAGATTTTGTCTTTTAGTATATAAAACTAACTATCCAGTAGTGAAAGTTTATATGACTTAAATGGTAGAAGAATTCATGGGGGAAAAGAAAAGTTTAATTAGCATAAGACTTTGAAAATCCTTTCTGGGTAAAATAGACAGTTCCTTCCTTCTATTTGAGGCTCTGACTGATGGCTTCACTGTTATGAGACAATGTATGCTTGACACAGTATCTGTGGATAAAACCACTGGCTTCTATCAAGTCGATCAAATATTTATTGAGCACTTATTATGTCCAGAACACTTTGGGGAACAAGAAATATCAACCTACCCTTGCCCTTAAGGATATATCAATTGAGATACAATTTAGACCGCTGCAATCAATTACACAGATGTCTCAAAATTCAGTCTCTAGATGTTTGGTGTAAACAAGACAAAATGTTCTGATAATGAACCTAGTTTCCTTTGTCATGTGACTTGGCCTCCCGCATCCTTGAAATAATCTCACATTTTTCTGCAATTATCAGCCTCGACCGATTCCGCAAGCTGTTGAGAAAGAAGGTTCTGGAAATATTGTCGGGCTCTGCGTCTTATTCAGGTCTTGCTTCCACTTCTGTGAAGGCGCTTAAATAGCCCTTTATCAACTCAGACCCCTTGAGATTGAGTATTTAATTTCTCTTCATCTGCAGCCTTAGGAAATAACCCAATTCATTACTTAGCCATTACTTAATTCATTACTGTCATTAGAGATCAGGAGAAACATCTTACCAGGGCTGAGAGTACATGACAGACCTCAGCTCTCTTTGTCCAGCACGACGAAAAGGCTATGGAAGGGCCATAATTTGAAAGTCCAGTCATGGGGTTGGATTTTATTACACTCAGCAGTGCCAAGCCTTTGCTGGATGATTCACACAGGCATGGCCTAACCTGATAGAAGAAGTTTGCTGCCCAAAGTGTTCGCCAGTACTTTGTGTCCTCAGGGAGTGTTAGGCTCCCTGAGATTGCCGATCTCTTAACAGGACAGAACAAATGGACAGAAGAGTGTGTCAAGAGGTCAACGCACAAGGGAGCTACTTTCTGTAGGTTGGGGTGAGCATGGGGACTTTCTTCCCAGGGGACATTTGGCCATGTCCGGAGATAATACTTGTGATAGTGAAGAAGGAGAATGCTATTGGGACCTAAGGGGCAGTGGTCAGGGATGCTAATCCTATATTGTACAGGACAGTCCCTCAACAGAATTATCTGGCCCACAATGTGAACATTTGTTGAGAAACCCTGAGTACCTACCCACTACTGCCCCCCTCTAAAACTATGCATATTGAATTGTGCGCCCTTGTGGACTTACTGTTTTTTTTAACTGATTAGTGAGATACAGCTGGATGGATATCTAAGCCCCTATCTGTCTATCATCCATTGTGTATCTAATCTGTCTACCTACTTATTTGTCCATTTCCGGCTTCATTTCACAAAGTACAATGTAAAGCAGTCTATACAAACTACACCAAATAAGGTAGTTAAAAATACATCTAAACAAGAGAAAATTTAAAAATACACAGGGAGGGGTGCCTGGGTGGCTCAGTCGATTAAGCATCTGACTCCAGCTCAGGTCGTGATCGCAGAGCTCATGAGTTGGAGCCCCATGTCGGGCTCTATGCTGATAGCTCAGAGCCTGGAGCCTGCTGTTGATTCTGTGTCTCCCACTCTCTCTGCCCCTCCCCTACTCGTGCTCTGACTCTCTCTCTCTCTCAAAAATAAATAGTAAACAGGGGTGCCTGGGTGGCTCAGTCGGTTAAGCGTCCGACTTCGGCTCAGGTCATGATCTCATGGTCTGTGAGTTGAGCCCCACGTCAGGCTCTGTGCTGACAGCTCAGAGCCTGGAGCCTGTTTCGGATTCTGTGTCTCCCTCTCTCTGACCCTCCCCCATTCGTGCTCTGTCTCTCTCTGTCTCAAAAATAAATAAACGTTAAAAAAATTAAAAAAATAAATAAATAAATAAATAGTAAACATTAAAAAAATACACAGGGAAAGTATCAATTAAAGTGGGTATTGTCAACTGTGCAAAATGTATTACACTGGTAATCTGACAAGTCTGACCTATAAATTTGTTTCAGCTCTCTTTGAGCTTCCTGTTAGCCAAAACAAATTTTTTAAAGTCATTATATTTATTATATTATATATTATCCATGAGAAGAAAACAGATTAAGCAATGCTTTTAGTGGTTCAAAGGCATTTCTCACTTGGAACTTAACATAGATCATGGATAGCAGTTGCTTTTAATGTGAAGAGCAAGATAGCAACTATTTTCAGTTTTGGGGGCCATAAGGCTTCTGTTCTGGTCACTTGATGGTGCCACTCTAGCCCCAAAGTGGCTGTAGATGGTATGTAAACCAATGGGTATGATTGTGTTCTAATGAAACTTTGTTTACAAAAACAGGCTAGGGGCCAGATTTGACCCTCAGGCCATAGTTGGCAGATCCTTAGCGCAGATCTCAGTAATGCCCCTAAATCAAGTGAGAAATGGGTTTTAAGATGATGTTTTCTAGACTACTCAGCGTAAGCTGAGAACATAACCCCAGGAGATGTAAAGCAAGAATTTCTGCACCATTGGCAACAACTACAAAAAGCATCTTCAGGCCCTTTACAGAAATATGCATCAAGGGTTGTGTATTTGTGTATTGTTTTGTTTTTTTCCATTCAGTTTTGTTTTGGGCCAGACCCCTCCTTGTTTGGTGTAGATACCCCAGTGTAATAAAATCCCTTGTCTCTGATATTAAGTCTCACTTGCAAGGAAAGAAAACTTCACCTTGCTCCTTCCATCTTCCTGAATGTTTAAAAGTTATGCAGAGGTGAAGCATTGTGACAAGGCAAAAGTATTATTTCCCTCGAAAATATTTCAGAGATTGAGGCAGATGGATGGCATAGTTCTAAGTGGCCATGATAAAATAGTTACTTTAGATTCTGCCTCTGAGTCCTTTCCCCCCAGGTAGTCTCCACTTGTCTGATGGCCTCAGCTTGGCTGTCACCTCCTTTGTGAAGGATTCCATGGATTCTTTTTTTTTTTTTTTTTTTAATTTTTTTTTTCAACGTTTTTTATTTATTATTTTTGGGACAGAGAGAGACAGAGCATGAACGGGGGAGGGGCAGAGAGAGAGGGAGACACAGAATCGGAAACAGGCTCCAGGCTCCGAGCCATCAGCCCAGAGCCTGACGCGGGGCTCGAACTCACGGACCGCGAGATCGTGACCTGGCTGAAGTCGGACGCTTAACCGACTGCGCCACCCAGGCGCCCCCATGGATTCTTGAAGGAAGTAAAGAGTCTTCTCTTTTGGCCTTCTCTAGAGCTTTGTACTTCCAACTTTTATAACACTTTTCTTTATATCTTATAACTTCTTTTCCCCATTATCAGTTGAGCTCTTTGAAGGAAGAGTGTGGGACTTTCTGATTTTATACTCTTCCCCTCTGTGGCTATTGCAACATCTAGTACAAAAGTAGCCATAACTATCTTTTGGGTAAATGAATGAATCAGTGGACACATGCATGGATGGAGGGATGCATGGAGGGATGGATGAATGGAGGGATGGATGAGTGGATAGAGAGAGGGAGGAAGAGATAGGTAGATGGGTAGAATAATGGAAGGAAGGACATCGGTGGCGTCTTAAAAATATAAGTTCAAACATAGGTAGCACTATTGCAAAATGTTTCACTGGTAAGCACTCTGACAAATTTGTCCTATATCCTCATATAAAATTAATCTCAATCTTGGTTCTGTAACAAAACAAAATCTCGGGACACCTGGGTGCCTCCCACGGTCAAGCGTCCAACTTCCGCTTGGGTCATGATCTCACGGTTCGTGAGTTCAGGCCCCATATCAGGCTCCAGGTTGATGGTGTAAAGCCTGCTTGGGATTCTCTCTCTCTCCCCCTCTGTCTCTTCCCCTTCTCTGTGCACACTCACTCTCTTTCCCTCTCAAAATAAATAAACTTAAAAAAATAAATATGTTAAAAAAAAACCCAAAATCTCAACTCAACATATCTGATTTATGTCTCAATAACATACAATACATATGCCTAGACAGTCACTGACAGTCAAAATGATTTATGTATACAATCATTAGAGTGAAGTTCAAAGTGTTTTAAGCAGAATCTACATTTAGCCTACATATGTGTATATTACAAAGGATGCTGTAACAGATCAGATAAATACAATCAAATCATTGCTAATAACACTCAGCCAAGTCATTGTAAGTATACACATACATTAGGATGTATCAAATGTTATTGGATATACTATCAGTGGTGTCCCAGCAGATATTGACAATACTAGCATGTGTGTTGTAACTTGACGTTTGCCCTTGTAGGATCTATGCCTCCTTGCACAGAACTTGCAGTTTTTCCTACCGCCTATTTTGCTGTCACCTGTGTCCGCATTTTGTATTCCTCCAGCTGTCTTTTCCTCCTGTCACCTATATTTACTCTACCTACCTTGGCTTCCCATTCATAGAAGGGTGAGCAAGAGTAGTTGCAGAGCTGATATTTTTGGACAATCCTGGAAAAAATGGAAATATTGGATCACGAAATCCAATGTTATCCATGTTCGTGTATTGGCTAAAACTGTTACTTTACAGGGTCCTAGTGTTCCCATTTCGGTGTTCACATCATTCTGACACATGCCTCGATGGATAAGAATAGCACAAAACTAAATGAATTATTACAAAGATATATCTTGAAAGAACTGTTTGCTCAAAGAGGACACTTATCTAATTAAAAATTTCCTTGCATAGGGACACCTGGGTGGTTCAGTTGGTTAAGTGTTCGACTCTTGATTTCGGCTCAGGTCATGATCTCATGGTTGGTGAGATCGAGCCCCATTTTGGACTCTGCACTGACAGCACGGAGCCTGCTTGGGATTCTCTCTCCCTCTCTCTGTCCCTCCCCCTCATGCAGGCACACTCTCTTCCTCTCTCTCAAAGTAAATAAACTTAAAAAATTTTTTTCCTTGCATATAAAATATCAAAAACCACAACCAGATAGTCTTATATGTGCTTTATTCAAAAATTAAACTTGTAGGTGTGGGGACTTTCTGCAATGCACCAAAAGTTATTTTGGCATTACTTTCCCACACTTCAAGTTTATCTTCTTAGATTTTCGATGGAAATCAATTCCTCAAATGGAATTTTATTACAAACTGCTGAAAATACTATTTAAAGTGAAATGCCTGACAAAGATGGGTGTCATGGCAGTAATGAATTCATGATGGGGCTAGTTGGAAGTGTATGACATTTTAAGTGCCTCATCACTCTGAATTCATTTGGCATTTATTGTAATAGAAATGACCGTATTGAATTCATTTGGCATTCATATGGACTTCACATGTATTTATGGAGATATAACATGGTAATTTAACATTTACTGTACTAAGCATTATTTAATGGGCACTGAAAGACATTGTCATACAATGCTTAATAAAGTTAGTACTTCTAAAGTTAATCTTCTGTCAAAACAAAGAAATGGAAAACCATTTTGATTCCCCAAGTAAATTATTTGGATAAGCCAAAATTATGTATTTACTCTCCCAAATATGCTTTCTAAATTTTTAAGCCAGAAGGTTGACTCTAGGACCAAGACAATAAGGCAGATGTTCAGTTTAGACTCCTTTATATTCTGAAATTGTCTGCAAATACGTTAATCTCAGTCTAAAAGTATTAAGAAAGATTTTCTTGGAACATCAGCAGTGAATTTAACACATGGCGAGCCTTCAATGGATTTATTCTTTCTCCCCCTCTAGAGTTCAGTATGCTCCCTTTAACATGGTCCTGGAAAATAAATTTCTGTTTTATCCTTGCAGAAAAACTATTTTTAGACCAAACAGATCATTATTTGGGAACAGTAACAAGTTCTCAGTCATGAGGATCTTTGCTGAAGAGTGAAGGAAGGGTTCTTTACCAACCATGATGGCATTCATTTCTTTTTCTTCTAAGAACAGAGTTTGAGGACACAGCATAAGACAAAGTTTGCTCTTAGTCCCTTTCAAATATGTGGCCTAGGATGAGCTTCCCTCCCTTGAATTTTCTCATTTGTCTTGTTTACTCCACTCAAAAATAGAACTTTTATTGAAAACTTACCAAAAATCACCAAATAACTAATCCTCCTGGCTTGAGTTCAATCAGTGCCCAACTATGATCCTAGAGTATTGCTTATTGTAACATCAATTTACTGAAAATATTTTAACACGGTCTAGAAAGAGGGAGAAAGAGAGTTACTTATTTTTACATATACCCTGTCTAGACATTTTAAGTAATTAATATCACTTCCAAATTACTGTAAAGGATTCAGTTACGGCAAATATCTTCCATATCTACATTATGAGAGAGCTTACAAATCCCTAATGTCAAATAATCTCAAGTAACCCTCCTCTGTGGCCCAGGGCAAGATTTTAAGAGTGAGGATGGGGCCCCGGGGCGGGGGGAAGGTAGAGGGGAAGGGAGGCGTGCCTTAGTTTCCCAGAACTGCCATAGCAAAGTACCACAAACTGGGTGACTTAATAGAACAGACATGTATTGTCTCAAAGTTCTATCTAGACCAGAAGCTTGAAATGAAGGTGTTGGCAAGGTCATGCTCCCAGCAAATCCCCAAGGGGAAGATCCCTCCTTCCATGCCTTTTCCAGGTTCTGGCAGTTCCAGCTATACCTTGGCTTGTAGCTGAATCACTCTGAACTCTTCGTCTGTCTTCACATGGTGTTCCCCCTGGGTGTCTGTGTCTTCACACTGCATTTTCCTCCACTTATAAGGACAGCAGTCATATTGGATTAAGGCCCACCCAAATGACCTCGTCTCAACTTACTACATTTCTAAATACCCTATTTCCAAAGAAGGTCATATTCAGAAGTGCTGGAAATTAGGTCTTCAGCATCTTTTGGGGGATATCGTTCAACCCATCATAGGAGATACCCTACCAATTTTTAATAGGGTTAATATTTTAAAGCATGCATTTATTTTTATAATTGTCTTTGCTATGGTAGGATCTGAAACAAAAAAAATTTTATTTGCCCTTAGGGTTTCTTTGTTTTCTGCTATTTGTGTTAGCACTAGTCAGAAAAATAAAGCTTTCTCTATGACACATTGCATTTTTCCTTTCACATGAGAAATACTATTGTGTAGTCATCTCCTCTTTGGTTTAAGTGTATCTCCTTGGTTTCTGTGATACAGCATCTTTTGTTAATTATGAGTCGCTTTGCTTTCTTAACTCAAGTTTGCTTTCATTGCTTGATAGGAGCCATACTCCTTGTATGAACAACTAGATACTTCATTTGAAATCAGAATCAATCTTCAGTATGTTTTACTCGGAATATCAGTTAAGTGTCTCTTGGTAGCAAGCAACAGGAAACACTCTAATGTTAGGCAGAGGAGTAAAAGGAAGAAAAAGAATATTGTTAGTATGTGTATTAGTTTGCTAGAGCTGCTGTAATAAAGCACCACAGACTGATGGCTTAAATAATAGAAATTTATCAGTAAACAGTTCTGAAAACTAGAAATCTAAGATCACTGTACAGATAGGGTTGTTTCTTTCAGAGCGCTGGGAAGGAGAATCTGATCCATGTCTCTATTTAGCTTCTGGTCGTTTGTTGGACATTTTCAGCACCCATTGGTGTGTGGGAGCATCACCATAGTCTCTGACTTCATCTTCTTCACATGGTATTCTCCCTGTGTTTCTGTGTCTGCGGCCAAATTTTCTCTTTTTTAAAAAATTGTTTTTAAGGTTTGTTTATTTTTGAGAGGGGGAGAGAGAGATAGAGAGCAAGAGGGGGGGCAAGAGGGAGAGAGGGGGACAGAGGATCCAACGTGGACTCTGTGTTGACAGCAGAGAGCCTGATATGGGGCTCAAACTCACAAACTGAACCATGAGATCATGACCTGAATTGAAGTCGGACACAACTGACTGAGCCACCCAGGTGCCCTCAGATTTTCTCTTTTTATACAGACTCCTGTCATATTGAATTAAGGCCTACCCTAATGGCATAGTTTAACTTGATAAAGACCCTATCTCCAAATAAGGTCATATTCTGAGGTATACTAAGTGTTAGGACTCCAACATATTTTTGAGGCGGACACAACTCAGCCTATAAGAGTGGGATAATGGTATGTGCATGGAATTAAAGGAGGTACTGACTAAGAAAGGAAACAAAAGCATGTCTGGGTGCTACAATCAGTGAACCTTCTAGAACCCTCCCACCAATATGCCTAGATGTCACCCATGTCTATGTTTCTATCTCCAGAATTTCAAATCCCGAAAAAGAATTTGAGTGATACAGTTTGATTCAGGTACCTTTCCTTGGATCAATCACCTGTGTCCAGGAGGTGAGGGTATAGGACATAATAGCCATGTTTGGTAGGGGAGGGTATGTGCGTATGTGTATAGGAGTTTTGCCTCAAAGTAGGTGGAATCATAATGAGACTATGCACTGGCACAAGGGTATGTCCTTACCATGCTTCCTCTACTCTTTCCAAACTCTTGAGAGGAAAGGCTGTCCTAGCTCCCAAAGAAGGGATGGCTTTTCATTGAATCACCAATTATAAATTGACCTTCTAAGGGGCACCTGGGTAGCTCATTTGGTTATGTGTCTGACTTCAGCTCAGGTCATGATCTCATCGTTCATGGGTTCGAGCCCCATGTTGGGCTCTGTCCTAACAGCTCAGAGCCTGGATCCTGCTTCAGATTCCATGTCTCCCTCTTTCTCTGCCCCTCCCCTGCTCATGCGCTTTCTCTCTCTCTCTCTCTCTCTCTCTCTCTCAAAAAAAAATAAAAATAAATAAACATTAGAAAAATTTAAAAAATAAATAAATAAATAAATTGACCTCCTAAGATGCATCCCACTTGGTGCTGAAGGTATAGACATGAACGGTGGGTGTTGATATTCAATCATTTGCATTGGTAAAATCTGAGGACAGATCTTTTCATTTCTTCCCAAGCCCAGGGCATGGCTCACCATGTAACATCTGTGTTACATATTGGGGATCCTAGAGGGCTAGATATAGTCTATTGGCTCCCCCAGAAACACTATACACCATTTTCTACTCTCCCTGTGCCACAAGACACTGGCCTGTATAGACCACATCAACCTGGGTCTCTTTCCCTCTAGTTTTGGGTTAGATTCTCTGGGTGAACCAGTGAGAGTCCTGGCAGAGAACAGATGACACAATTAAACTAGTTAAATTGAAGATAATGTAATAAAGTTACTCTTGACAAAGATGGTGGACAATGTGTAAGGAAATTACATGATACCCTGACAAGCAGCACCAAAAGTGACCACATTCCAGTTCTCACACTTGACCATGGTACAAGCCATGTCCGTGGAAATCTACCTCACTGTGTCAGGATGCCCAGTTCCCCCATATAAGGCATCTGCAGGATTCTCAGGTGCTTCTCTAGACATTTGCAGACCTGGCTTGAGTAGAGGGAAGCCCAGAGAACTTCAGAGATGAGTCCATTCATCGCTGACCTGCACTCTCTCTGGTGTGGATGACTGTCTCCCCAGGGAGGAGTTTGGTGAATATTCAAAGACATAAAGGACATAAATTCTCTGTTAGTACAGCTTTCATATTCCCACCAGACCTGAGGGGCTCAGCACATTTTCCTAAGTGTTCTGTTTCCTTCCCAGGAGCCACAGAGTTGCCACAAGAAGATGAGGCCAATAAACCACTACATCTGTTTGTTTGTCATTTTTCTTTAGTGAAAGTTTTAACAAGACTCCCTCCCAACAGGGTCACAATCTCAACACATGTCGCTTTGCTGTATGCTTCGCTGGAACATTGTGTTGTGTTGGGATGAATTAAATGTACAATTACAGCATATTTTCTTGAAAGGAGTTTTGACAATGATAAATGCATAGACATTTTTCTACACTTAGTCAACCTGATTCCCTGCCCATCAACTTGCTCAGGATTTGCTCTGAAGAATCAGTCTCTTATAAACGGGGAACCTTGGATACTGAGCGTGGATCTGTGGGCCTAGGTTCAAATGCCATTTCTTCCAATTTTGTACTGTATGAGCTAGGGAAGCTTTCTTAATCCTGCTAGCCTACTTAGTTTTCTCATCTGTAAGAGAATGGTTTTAAATTACTTCCCTAATAGTACTGTTGTGTTAAATGAGACAACACTTGGAAAGTAATTAGCATCATCCCTGGCAAATAGTAAGCTCTCAATGAGTGTTGGCTAGCATTCATGCAGGTAATTTGTCCTCTTAACTGCAATGATGACTCTAACGTGAGTTCAAATCCCAAGCATATGGAAAAAAGCACTTTTTGTTATTCTCAAAGCAGGAATAAACAGGTATTTTTCTACAGACGCTTGAATATAATAACAGTAGCTAATGTCTATTAATTATTTAGTATGTGGCAGACAGTATCATAAGTGTTTTCTGTGCATCTTGTTTAGTTATCATACCAACCCTATGAACTTTATATTATACATCTGTGTTACATATTGGGGATCCTAGAGGGCTAGATATAGCCTATTGGCTCCCCCAGAAACACTCTACACCATTTTCTATTCTCCCTGTGCCACAAGACACTGGCCTGTATAGACCACATCAACCTGGGTCTCTTTCCCTCTAGTTTTGGGTTAGATTCTCTGGGTGAACCAGTGAGAGTCCTGGCAGAGAATAGATGACACAATTAAACTAGTTAAATGGAAGATAACGTAATAAAGTTACTCTTGACAAAGATGGTGGACAATGTGTAAGGAAATTACAAGGGGTTGTTCAGCCTCCTAGACCTAGCGTTGGTGTGGCACCATTATCCCTACAAAGCCTATGGGATAAAGGTTGAGCGTAGTTACCAGAGCCAGAGTCAGAGAATGACATGTAGAAAGGGCTGCCAGTGACAAGACTGCAGTCTTCAGGTGAGGGATGCAACCAGCCTTCATTGACCTTTAGGCAGGAAACCAGGAGAACTGATACCCTGCCTTGCTCTTCTTCCATCTCCAACCTCTTGCTGGTTTTCTTCATTTGCTAAACCCAGCTAGAACCCAGCTAGAAGGCTTCCAGGTGACCCTATCGAGGGACAGAGCAAGGGAGAGAAGGGAGAGTGAATTCAGAGGACCACGCAAATGTATACGGTACATCTGTCTATGAACACAGCACTAGTAAGTGATATTTGCTTTAAGCCATGGAGAATGAGATATTACCTTTGCTCTACTGTTCTAAACCTCTCATTTTCTCCTCCATCTTTATCTCTTTTACTATTCTTCTTCATAGACTGTGACTTCTAAATATTGTAGTGGGAAACTTCAAATGGCTTCACATCTTAGAGTAATCCAGCTACTCTTAGATTTGGGAAAATTTCATTTTGGAAAGGTCAAGATAACAAATACGTTACTAAAAATCCATTTATCCTTTATTTTCTCATCATTGAAGGAAAGATTACTGACAAATATGGCAATAAAGGTTTCTATTGCTGCAGTTTTTATAACAAAAACAAACATAGTTCTTAATGAATTTTCATTTATTAGGTCAGCAATTGCCAACATGGGGTTCCTGGGTCTTAGGAAACCTTGATGGTAGCAGTGGAGGTCTGGAAGCTCTTTTAAATATTTTAGAAAGTCTAATATAATCATACTTTTACAAGTGATAAAGCTTCACAGACTAACAAAAACATCAAGATTCTCTGCTTTGGACTGAAATGATATTCGCTCTGTGTGGTGACCCTAGTAATTTCATGCTGATCAGAAGCTCTGATTGGCAGTTATGTATGCCTTTGGTTAATAAAACATGGGAGAGCAAATGAATTATTACTTAATCTACGCAGTTTGCTAGATAAAGTCTTTGAAAACCTTGAATCAATTGGGGGAAAATAAACTGGATGCTTGGTAGTGAAATAATAAGCTTCATACAGGCTTGGCATTTCTCATATATGCAGGAAGGCCAAGGCAGTCTTCTGGATGTGCCCTTCATCTAGAAGATCTGCTGAAAAATTCAAGTCAGTTATTTGTTTTCAATAGTAGTAACACACAGTTACTAAGTGGCCAGGCACAGTGCTGAAATGTTCCATGTGTAATATCTTACTTCATCCTCCTAGTAGTCCTAGGAGGAAGGCAGTCTAGCTATCTCTTAAGTGGAGTTTTCTCAGAGGCTGACTCAAGGACAAGGGTTTGTGTGCAAGTTGTTTACTTGGGAGGTGATGCCAGAAAGTACTGGTGGGAGATGGAAAAGTGAGCTGGGGAAAGGCAGCATAGGATACATTACCAAGCAGGTTGCTGCTGCTGTGGACAGGAGCATCTGCCATGTTCCTGTCCTGCAGATAAGGAAGCCAAGACTTCATGAGTTTAAGTAATGTGTCCAAAGTCACAGAGCACTTGCAATGATGTCCCCTTCCATAGAATTTTATAATACCTATGACAAAAGCCTACCAATATGCAATAGCCTATGAAATGAGTTCTGATTCTTGAAGGTTTTGTTTTGTTTTTTACAACAACTGGGTTAAGAAAGGGGTCACATATCATACTAAGTCCCTCATATAAAGTGAACAATTCCATGGTTTTAGCATATTCACAGAGTTGTACAGCTATCATCACAATCAATTCTAGAACATTTTCATTACCCCAGAAGGAACCCTATGTGCATTCGTAGTCGTGCTTCATTTCCTCCATTCCACCCCCATTCCCTGGGAACCAATAACCTATTTTCTGTCTCTATGCATTTGCCTTTTCTGGGCACTTCATATAAGTGGAAACATGTATTATGTGATCAGTTATGTATAACTTCCTTCATTTAGCACAATGTTTTAAAGGTTCATCCCTACTGCAGCATGTATCAGTACTTCATTCATTTTTATGGCTGAGTAATATTCAATTATGTGGATATACCATATTTTGTTTATCCATTCATCACATGATGGACATTTGAGTTGTTCCCACTTTGGGCTGTTGTCAGTCATGTTGCTATGGAAATTTATTTATAAGGTTTTATATAGACATCCTTTTTTTTTTTTTTTTTTTTTTTTCCATTTCCTTTGGGTATCTACCTAGGAGTAGAATTGCTAGGTTATATGGCAGCTCTGTTTTTAACCTTTTGCAGAACTGCCAGACTCTTCTCCAAAGTGGTCCTGGAGTTTATTGATGGCTTTAATCTGCTCTTCAAATGAGCAGGCTGCCTGCCTTGCACTCTTCGGCAAAGGAGAAAAATCACTTCTGTGCTCTTGCAAACATAGATTTCAAGAATCCCTTAGCGCATCCAAGAATGCTGCCTGCATTATCAGAGTTGACTTAAGTTGGTCCTGGATCTCAGTGCCTGCCCTTCTTGCTTGTTACTTATAAAAGATTAATAGTTTAACTTCCTCATTATCCATTTAGTTTATGATTATGGGTTGTTTGGTTAATCCCACTGGTTGTAGTGATACACATTGTCATGAAGAGTATTTTTGGCCTGCAGTTTCCAAATGACTAGAATTTAAAGCATATATGGATGGCAGTTTATTAAACATGCATTTGTTGTTGTTTTCATTTGGCCCCTGCTGTGAGTCAGGCACTGTGTTAGGTGCTGGAAATACAGTGGAGGGACAGAAACAAACACAATTCGGTTAGAGAAAAATAAACTTGAAGAGGAACTCTAGGAGCAGATGCACTGCTGAGTCATTGTTGGGGTCCTCTTCATGGCAAACAGCTCCTACATCCCTATAATTCATCCTGAATCTGAGATGAGCTCTGCTCAAAAGTGCTACGTCACCAGTTAATGCTGTTGTACAGTTAATTATAAGCGACACAAGAAAGAAATGGAAAACCTCTTCCCCAACAGGGACTTGCAATTTAAATAAAGAGGGAGAATGCTTTGTGAAGTGGCTTCCACCTAGAAAAATCAAAATAAAATCTGTTAATACGTATAAGGACAGTGATGGTTGAGGGCGTTCTATTTGCTCCCACGGTATTCTGAATATGATTTAATTTGGAAAACAAAACAAAATCTTGGTGGTTCTTATGGTGATGAGAATGCTAAATCAAGGCTTTGTTATTTTTTAACTCTGCCTACTGGACGCTGCTCTTGGATGTGCCACAAGTACTCTACAAGGACAGAATTAAAATCACAATCTACTCACAATTCCACCCTCAACCCAGCCCCAAACCTATTTCTTTCTCCTGTACATGGGTCCTATCTTAGCATCTTGAGGGTGCTACTCATCATGCTGTTGCCCACACCACAAATGTGGGCGTGACTCCTGTTTCTGCCTCTAGCTTCCCCCACCCATTTACCAGTAAGTCCTCAAGTCTTAATGACCGAGCATCCCATGTATTTCCCACAGAGATTAATTTCTCTCCATCCTGTGTCTACCCTATGTCAAGGCTACTGTCATCTCTTGCTTGCTAACTCTTCTCCCTAACTCTGGGGTCTACTCTACAGCCTTTGCTCCAAAGAGCACCTGCGGGGGCACCGGGGTAGCTCAGTCGGTCGAGCGTCCGACTTTGGCTCAGGTCATGATCTCACGGCTCATGGGTTCGAGCCCTGTGTCAGGCTCTGTGCTGACAGCTCGGAGCCCGGAGCCTGCTTCGGATTCTGTGCCTGCCTCTCTTTCTGCCCAACCCACTCGCATTCTGTCTCTGTCTCTCTCAAAAATAAATAAACATTAAAAAAAAATTAAAAAAAAAAAAAAGAGCACCTGGTAGATCATTCCAAAGCTCAGAAGTATGTCACTCCTTTTTAGAACTCCTCTGGATAGTCATTACCTCATTCAAGTCCACATTCTTTAACATGGGTGAGGACAGTTTTCATGACCCAGCATCTGATGACCCTTCCAGTTTTATTTTCTCCTGTCCCCTTGCCAGATGCTCCAAATTGAGCAGAGCCAAACCAAATCTTTTACTGTCCCTACAATGTGCGAGGTCCTTTTGCATCGGAGGCTTTGCATAAGCTGAATCTTAAAAAAGTACTTTTTCAATAGCATATGGCTCAGTGGATTTCTATCCTCTCTTCATATTAATTATGAGGCAGATTCAGATGCCATTGCAAAATCTTGGACGGTGGTGATGTCAATACGGTAGATGTGCATTTCTTTCTCAAGTGATAGTCCAGGCATAAGCGGCCCCGGACAGCTGTGGTGGCTGCGCTCTGTCACTTGGAGATCCTGTGGAGACAGAGATGGAGAGAAGAAAATCTGTCTGAGAGATATGTGCAAGACTGAATCTTTAAGACCTGGCTTCCCTCTGGCATTCTGGCATCTGTGGAATGTTGCCTGTGTCCTTGTGGTCCCAAATGGTTCACTATCACCTCTCATTCCAGTATTCTGGCCAGTGGGAAGGAGGGGTAGGGGAGGAGGCACACATCCCTTCTCTTAAAAAATGCAGGTGAGAAGTTGCACCCACCACTCCTGCTCAATCTCGTTGGCTGGCAATTGTTCACACAACCATAACTTGCTGTAAGGAAGTTCAGGGAATCTTGGTCTTTAGGAGACATAGAGCATTTTCTGGAAACTTCTTTTGTATAAAACTAATCTGGAGATATAAATAAATTTTTCTTCCAATAATGTACAATCTTGGAGTTTGGGGCACTGGAGTCCTACTTTTTTTTTTTTTTTTTTTTTCCCAACTGAACACATTTCCAAGCCAGAGTGTCAGATATCAAAACTTCAAGATAGACGAAGGCTACTAGAAGGTTGGCAGTTTTATCCCCATTTTACAAATCATAAAACCAAGCTCAGAGATGTTAAGTACTTGCCCAAGTACACACAGTTTGTACATGCTGCCTATTTTCTGAATCCATATCCTGTGCTGAATACTCATGCAGGCCAATATGTCATAGTGGTTAAGAACATCAGCTTTGAACTCAGAAAGGTGTAGATACACCATTTATTGACATTATGATGTTTACAAAACTCCTTAACTTTTCTGGGCTTCATTTCTGCCCCAGGGTGTTATGCACATTAAGTGCAATAATGCATGGAACGTGCTTAGGAAAATGCCTGGCTGATGATGAACACTTGATAAAAGATGGCTGGCATTAGTTACTACAATAAACCTTTCTTAAACTTTTGTCATTATTGTTATCAGTAATTGTCACTGTTGGAGACATGGAGGCTGGAGAATAGGTGCTCATACCTCTGTGTATGCCCATTTCTTCATGAGGCGCAAGACAAAAGAAGTCTTGTAACAAAGGCTTTCACTTTGTCCTAATCTACCTGACCCAGGGTATCCACATTTGTCTATGGGATGACAAAGGTGGATTGAGAGGCCTCTACTCTGTCTGCCTCTCGGGAAATTCACAGATGAGTAGCTAAGTACTCAAACTATGGAGTGAGACATGCCTAAGCTAGAATCCCAGTCTCCTCACTGTCTGGACTTGGAAAAGGCACTTGACCTCTCTTAGCATCAATCTCTGCCTTTAAAAGTGAGAATAGGAAATATCTACCTCATAGTGATGCTGGGAGGAATCGCTGAGGTCATTCACCCAAAAGTGCTTAAAACAGTATCTAGCATGTTGTTCATGCTCAGTAAATGTGAAGGGGCTCAAGCTTCCCCCACTAAGCATGGATTTTGGCAGAGGCAGTAGGGACAGAAAGGAGGGGATGCAGAGAAACTTAGAAGGTAGAATGGAAAGGACCCAGTGATGGTCCACTGTCAAGGGTAAGGCAGAGAGAAAGAAATCTAGTAATTTATCATTAGGAAATGGATTACTTGATACAATGGCTCACCAAGATGGGAAATACAGGGGAGGAACAAGTATGCCAGGAAGACAGTGAGAGTCACAGTAGACATGTTGGGTTTTAAATGGTCCAAGGATTCACACATAGAGATGTCAAACAGCCATTAGCTAGTTGAGTCCCAAGTCTGTCAAACAGCCATTATTAGCTGGTTGAGTCCCAAGTCTGTATGGAAGTCTAAGTCTAAGACATCCACTGAGGAGTCATTCTACTCAGGAGTCACCAGGCATAGGTCAAATGCTTAGTTGTCTTTGGGGACCAGCAGGGGTCAAGTAGGAAGGAGTGATGGGTGACTTGGGTCCAACAGGCAGAGCATGAACTGCCCAAAGGCCTTCAGATGGGTTTATTCGGGCCAGAAAACAAATCCTAGGAGTATTCAGCCCGAGGGCTTTCTATCCAGGAAGGCGTGGAAGTGCTTGAAATGAACGAAATCTACCCCAGAAATTGCCTAGTGCGAAAAGAGAAGGTTAAAGATCAAACTGAAATATGCTTGGATTTCAAAGGTATCACTGAAATCTACACTGTATGGGAGTTTGGCAAGGAACGAGGCTCTCCCAGCAGTGTTCATGGTCTGACAGCTGTAACCAATACCTGACATTTCCCTCTCAGATATAAATAATTATCTTTCACAGCAATGGCATAGACAAAACAAGAAAATTCCCCGTTCTTTGGAAAGCCTCTATTTCACAATTCATGTTTATCTCTCTGTATCTTTCCTACATTTCAAAATCATGTTTTGTTTAAAAGTAAAACACAGACAAGAAAGCATTGGTGAGGCAAGATAATTAAACGACATGCATTTCACTCGAATCGGAATGACATTTTTGGCGGGGGGTGGGGAAGCAGGGATGTTTCGCCCCCTGTCGTAATTTCTTGTTGCCAAAATACCACACAAACTTAGTAGCTTAAAATAACCCAGATTTACTCTCTGATTGTTCTGGAGGTCAGAAGTCTAACATGGTCTCAGTGGGCTAAAATCAAAGTGTGTATAGAGCTGTGTTCCTTTCTAGAGGTGCTAGCACAAAACCTATTTCCTTTTCTAGATTCTAGAGGCCCATGGCCCCTTCCTCTGTCTTCAAAGCCAGCAGATTTTCATCTCTCTGACCATTTTTTTTTTTCTGTAGCCGTATCTCTCTCACTTTCTCTTCTGTCTCCCTGTCTACTTTTAAGGACCTCGTGATCCCATCGAGCCCGCCTGAATAACCCGGGATGATCTACCCGTTCAGAGTCAACTGATGAGCAAAGTCCCTTTTGCTGTATCAGTTGACATTGTCCTTCAAATTGCTGAGTATTTCGTGTTACGGACGTACCATAGTTCTTTCAGTAATTCTGAATAAGGTAGTGCAGGGTTTTGTCTGAATGGAAGTTTTCATTGTCTGAGACAAATACCTCAAAGTGCAGTGGCTGGGTTATATGGTTTTCGTGTTATGTTTTTCTAAAGGAAAAAAACCTGCCAAACTGTTTTCTAGCGTGGACACAGGAGTTTGTGTTCTGTCGAAGAGGTTTGAGCAGTGAAGGGATGGGATCTTATGTATGTTTAAAAAACCACTGGGTCAGCGAAGGCAAAGGTAGAGGCAGAGGAAGAGGTGGGGGTGCTTGCAGTGGTCCAGGTGGACGCAAGGGTGTCAGTACAGGGTGGGTGAGGTCAAGGGGATGAGAAGCAGTCCGACTGGAGGCATACGTGGAAGATACACTTGACAGGTTGCTGCACTTGCTCATGGGAACTGAGAGAAGGGATTAAGGAGGACCACTGTGCTTTGGGCTTGAGCACGCTGGCGAATGGTGGTTCTATTTGTCTTGAGAATAGCAGGACTTGGACGGGAGTGAACATAGGGAGGAGGAGAGGCCCATGTGTGATTTAATGTGCCTGCCAGATTTCAAGTGGAAACATTGAGTGGGTGCTTAGGAATAGGAGTCTGGAGACTGGAGGAGGGTTGGGATGCTGAAGATACAGAAAAAAAAAAAAGGACAATGTATATGTGAACATGCCCAACACAAAACATGGCATAATCACAGGCAAGAGCTGCCCACTCAGTTTGGATCTCAAAATGAAGTGTTGTTATCTTCTGGGCTCCATCAAGAAAATAGCACCTTAGGCTCTAGTTTCAACACAGCAAGGACGCTGAACGACAAGAATGTGCGAATCACAGACACCATGATGGACGCCCAAGTTTTCCTCTGGTTCATTTCTGATATCTCCTCGGGAACTTCTTTGTATAAACACATCCTAGAGAAAGTTTGCTTTTTCATTTGTCTGTAGCAAGCTTGCAACGTGCTTTCTCTTTTTAAAATGCCCACTGTTAATGCAAGTAAGTCCATTGTGATTTGTAATTATAGGAAGAACCCAACACGAATCACTTTTAGTAGTACAAATGTTTCTATTTTATGTTGTGCTTTGGAGGGTTAAAAAGGATAATACAATATATGGATTGTTGTTTTGTTGCCAGAAGTTTCCATATTGGCTTCTCAGGCTCTGGGGTGGACTTGGCAATGACTTTTGTGATGTTCCCATCCTGTTGCTGCCATAGGAATGTTAGCGGATAATTGTGCATCTGCCTCCCCTACAAAACCAACTTCAGCACAAGCCCAGCTCACCTTCCACCTTCTGGCAAGGAAACTAAGGCCCAGAGATGAGACAGTCCGTATACAGGGACAGCACACTCAGGCCTGGAAGGTCTCTGATTAGCGTCCCCTTCTCTTGCCGCCCTAGCGATCCTTGGAAAACGAATACAATTGCTAACCCATAATTCTGAGGAGACAGAGAATGAAAGTTACATTCCCTTGTTTCTTTAGGTTTCTCTCCTCCGGCTAAACCCTCTAGATACATGATATATTAGGTTCAGGCCCTAAATGATAAACAGTTGAAATGAGCTTTGCTGCAATTCAACAAACTGTTACAGATTCCCTGTCTACTTCCGTGATTCAGTTTTTTTTGTCCATGAGAATCCACGGGAGGACTTAAAAAAAAAATTTAAAAAAAACCCCACAAAACCTTGGTGCCTGAAACCAGACCAACTAAATCAGAGCCTCAGGGAAATGCCCCTGTTTTAGACATAAACCTGGGGTAAAAATGATATTGATCAGTGGTAGGCAAAAAAAAAAAAAAAAAAAAAAAAAAAAGGCCCAACAAAAGATGTGTCAAATCCCAGGATCCAGTGAAGGTTAGTTTGGGGAAAGGTATCTTTGTGTGTGTGATTAACTTAAAGATTTTGAGATAATCCTGGATTATCCAAGTGGACCCTAAATCCAGTTACAAATGCTTTAGTGGGAGACAGAGGAAGACAGAGACAGTCAGGAAGCGGGGGTGACGGGACCACAGGGGCAGAGATTGGTTGGATGCAGCCACAGGGCAAAGACCAACTGGGGCCACCAAAAGGATTGTCCCCTAGAGCCTCCAGAGGGAGTGGGGTCCTGCCCATACCTTAATTTCAGACTTCTGACCATGAGAGAACAAATTTTTATTGTTTCAAGCCCCTCCGTTTGTGATAATTTGTTACAGAAACAGTAGAAGATGAACACAGAGGCCTATGTTAATTTGTAATATCACACAAAGGAAGTTAGCAGAGATGGGCTGCATGGAATTTCTAAGAGAGAGGGAGGAGAGGAGTAGTGATGTGAAGGTTTGGAACTCACACTGACAAATGTGTGTGTAAAACTCCGAATGCTTAGCCAGGTAACACATCTGAGAATTACCCTCCTGTTTATTCTTCATTTCTGCAAATGGGTTGTTTCCTTAAAGTCTTTGTAAAAAGGGTATCAAGGTGTTAATATTTGTAACAGTGCTGAGCTTGGTTTCCTCTGAAATGCAAGACCTACAAAATATTTTTTAAAACACTTTAATAATTTTTAGTGTTTTCATAATTTTATTTACTGATGGTTACTAGTGACTTGGAATCCAGAAAAAAATATCTTTAAAATGTTTATTTATTTATTTTGAGAGAGAGAGAGAGACAGGGAGGGGGAATTTTTAAGCAGGCTCCACACTTAGTGTGGAGCCCAACTCAGGACTCGATCTCATGACCCTGGGATCATGATCTGAGTTGAAAGCAAGCATCAGACACTTAACCAACTGAGTAACCCAGGCTCCCCCAGGAAAAATATCTTTTAAACCATTGGATCAGGGAAAGTATATATAAGCAAAATACTAATTCAGGAAAAAAATTGTTTTTCTGATAAACTGTACAACTTCCTTGAGATGTATCCCTATAGGACAACAGGTATGATGAGGCAACTCTGTGAGAGAAATCCCTGGAAAGAAAGTACACAATTGGCAAAAGGGAAGAAGAAAGGGAGGGAGGGAGGGAGGAAGGGTGCCTGATGTGAAATAGAACGCCTGTCAACATTCCCAGTGTTAGCTGCGGTATTAAAACCTCCGGGAAGCCTGACCCGGGGTCCAGCTAAACACTGGGCCCTCCAGTACTCTTGCCTGTGGTGCATGCCTTCACCGTACAACCACCCTGAGAATGAGGTGTTTCTCCTCTCCTCCCTGTGGGACTGGACAGCCCTGCCGTGCTGTATTCCCGGAGCACAGCACTGTGCCCCACCCGCCTCTTAGACTCAGCCGACTTGTCTTCTAGTCTGTCATCAGCTAAATCATAGTGACCATCACCTTCTGTTTCATGACTGGAATCGTCTCCAGTAACATCTAGATCTGCTCCTTTCCTCTCCCCCTGAGCCGCCACCTTGGGGAAGGGTGTTAAAGATGCACTCCCGAGCACGGCACTCAAAGCTCCTGCCACCCACGGCCCGTTCTGGTGAAAGTGTTGAAGCGCTCCTTTTGCCGTGAAGATCCGGCCGCTACAAGGTCTTCCATGCACGGGCTCTGGCCAGGCCCCCCGCCCCACCGACTTGGCACTGAGCTCCTGGTGTTCAACATAAGTGTCTCCTCTTTACACCTTCTGTCCCTTGTGCGGGGAACTTCTGTCTCAACACCTGCTGTATATAACTCCTGCCCCTCCATGTGGTTTCACACCTGCACAGCCTCACAGACTCACCTCTAACTCGTAATTGAGGTGAGGCAGCCCCCCCACCCTTAGGTTCTCACACAGTCTACCTTCCCTTGTATCTCCAATCAACTGTAATTATGTGATAATCCATGATGGCTGATTTAACCCCCTGCTTCCCCATTAGAATGTAAGCTCTGCGGGGACAAAACCAATATCTGATTCGTCCTCACCAGGTCCTTAACACCTAGACCAATCCCCAGCACACAGTAAGTGGTCCAACGTTACCTGAATGCCCCGAATGTATTGGTAAAATGCACAAAATACCCATTTCCCATGGAGGTGGGAAGGCCAATGGGAGCAGCCTTTTCCTGCCTTACTTCTGCAGTCCTCGTAGTCCTGCTTTTGTGGGGGTGATAGCAAGCCCACCGGCGAGCCCCATGGAAGAACAGACAGAGACAGCTTGTTTTCGCAGCTAGACACAGCAGTGCGACATTGGCGGCTCCTTTGTGGGAGTCCCGCGCTCCGCTGTTCACATGGGGAGCAGCCAGGGACCGTTGGAGCTTCGGGCTTCCGAGACTTGCCGAATTGCTTTGTGTGCACAGACAGCACTCTGCCTCTTGGTTTGTACAGCCTCATGCTAAAAACCCTGGCAAGGAAATACATGCCAAAGAGAAAAAGGAACGGAGATGTCTGAGATCTAATAAACCCATAGTGGGCCTGTTCTGTACTTACAAAATCATCTGCTTGTGCACCATGAAGAAAAAAAAAAAAAAAAGGCACAGACTAATGTAATTTTCTTGAAGTCCCCTATAAAGTATTTTATTCCATAATACAGCTACATTTATGAAATGGCTTTATCTCGAAAGATCCCAAAGGGCTTACTAAAGCTGAAAAGGAGAATATCAAGTATACGGCAATCTCAGAAACACCACCAATGTACTTTGGTGATAAGGATTGGGGACTCTGTGACAGCAGGTAGACATCTTAAAAAGCAGATAGTGGCTTATCCTGCTAAACCTTCAGGGAAGAGAGAGAGAGGAGATAATTGCCCACATTGGGCAAGAGTCACGTGGGCTTTCTGTATTAATAAGGGCCATGGCTTTCTTCCATCTACCATGTGAATTAAGTAAGTGACTTCTATCAACATCACCCTCCCCATGTGAAATAGGCGGCTATCAACTTACAACACTTCATAGAGAGAACAAAAAAGCATATGTGAAGCGTCCAGGGGTTAATAGGGGTTAGGGGGAGCGTAATTCAAAACCTACGCATTTAAAAAAGTAAAACATAACAACCCACACTTTATCCAACAGTTAAAATACCATTTCACACCCAACTTCTACCTGATCCGTTCCTGCCCAAACACCTGATAGTAGATTTTTCTTCTTTTTCACCATCCCTGCTTCGGATATGGTTCAGATCCACGAACTTTCAGAGCGTTAAAGGAGGGATGGGGCCGGGTGGCTGGCAGGGAGGAAAGGGTCCTTCTTGATGATCTCCCAGGAGCATCACCTCACCAGGAGCTAAGGAAGGAAAGTGGAAGCTGCAAGTGATCGAACAGGCTAACAATTAAAAGTTAACTAAAAGGAACTCCCTTCTCCTCAGTGTTCAGGTCTCCCCTCTCCCCAACCTAGAGCAGGACTCCCTCACCTCACCTGTGCCATATCTCCTACAGTCGTCTGCTCCCCCTGCACAGCTCACCTTCTTAGTTTCCCCACCTCATTGCCCCTCACATATTTACTCTCATCCTTACCCCCTTCCCACATTCTCCTCCAAAGAATGGATGGTGTGTAGATTGGGTCAGCTTTTCTCAGCTGGGGGAGAACAAGAAGCCACATCGGGGAAGATAAAGATGTTAAACTTTGGGTTTGACTCTGTTATTATCATCCCTTATTTTTTTTTCTGTTCTATTTTTTTTAAGTTTATTTGTTTATTTTGGGAGCGATAGAGACAGTGCTGGTGGGGTAGGGGCAGAGAGAGGGAGAGAGAGAGAGAGAGAGAGAGGGAGAGAGAGAATGACAAGTAGGCTCCTCACTGCCAGCGCACAGCCTGACACCGGGCTCGAACCCAGGAAACTGTGAGGTCATGACCTGAGCCAAAACCAAGAGTGGACACATAACTGACTGAGCCACCCAGGTGCCCCTCTAGGGAGTGCTGTTCTAAAGGAAGAGGCAGAACTTAAGTAGCAGGGAAACCCGATGGAGCCAAGCGCACAGGTGAAGCCTGAAGGTGGCGGGTGTGAACAGAGTCCTGTGAACCAATCAGCCAACAGCTGACTGAGCATCTTGGCTGACCCCTGAGTACCTTGGGGGGCAGCCTCAGGAGCCGTCCTGAGCGCTCCACACACGGTGACTGCCTTGAGAAGTAGGTACCTGTCTTTCCATTTTATTGATGAGAAAACTGAGGCTCACAGAGGCTAAACCGCTTGCTTAAAGTAATCTGCTAATCAGTATGGCCTCAGACATTCCAGTCCAGATTGGTCGGACCCTGGAGCTTTCGTTCTAGAAGGCTGTCTTTCAAAACATAGGGTTTTATTTTTATTTTGTATTTTGAAATGAATTCAGACCTATGGCAAGTTTCAAAAAGAATACATATAATTCCTTTTTACCCTTCCCCCACATTTCCTAAATGCTAACCTTTTATCCATTTGCTCAATTTTTCCTCCCTCTCCCATCCCCCCAACCATTTGAGAGTAAACTGCAGACCTTATACCCCTTTACCTCTAATGTGCAGAGTGGAATTTCCTAAAAAAAAGATTTTTAAAATTTTTTTATCTTATAGAATCACAGAACAATTATCAAATCAGATCATTAACACTGTTGAAGGAATATTATCTAGTCTACATACTCAAATTTAGGCAATTTTAGGGCACTAATGTTCTTTATCACACACACACACACACACACACACACACACACACACACACACACAATTCTGTTCTGGCATCCAAACCAGGATCATACACTGGTTTAGGTATTTAGACCTCACGTCTCTTTAGCCTCTTTTAATCTGGAAAAGTTCCTTAGCCTTATATGTCTTTCATGACCTTGGCATCTGTTAAGATCATAGACCACTTATTTTGTAGATTGTCCCATAATTTGGGTTTGTGTGATGTTTCCTATGCTTACATCCACATTACGCACTTCTGGCAAGAATATCACGGAAGCATCGGGGCGCCTGGGTGGCGCAGTCGGTTAAGCGTCCGACTTCAGCCAGGTCACGATCTCGCGGTCCGTGAGTTCGAGCCCCGCGTCAGGCTCTGGGCTGATGGCTCGGAGCCTGGAGCCTGTTTCCGATTCTGTGTCTCCCTCTCTCTCTGCCCCTCCCCCGTTCATGCTCTGTCTCTCTCTGTCCCAAAAATAAATTTAAAAAGTTGGAAAAAAAAAATTAAAAAAAAAAATATCACGGAAGCATCATTTGTCCTTCTAGCACATCTTACCTGGAATACGCAGTACCTACTTGTGTCACCACTGGTGACCTTAACTTGGATCTCTTAGTTAAGGTAGTCTCCACCAAATTTCTCCTATAGAAACTTAATATTTTTTTAAATTAATAATTATCATGCAAGGATGTCTTTTCAGACTACGCAAATATCTTGTTCCTTTTTATACTTTCACCCACTAGTTCTGGTCTTCACTGATAATGTTTGCCCAAAGCAGTTATTACTGTCATAATTGCCAAATGGTGATTTTCTAATTACATGATTCCTTCTACATTTATTTGTGGTGTTCAGTTTTAAGGAAAGGCTTTCCCTTCCCTCCCATTTGTGAACTTTCTTTCATTTAAAAAACAAAAACTGTATCAATCTGGTCTCTGGGATTCTTACTTTATAAAGGGGGGTTATCATCTCTTACTATCATTATTTATTCCCGGGTTCCAATTGTCTGCAGTGTGGCCTATGGGAGATTTAATATGCAGTTTTTATACCCAAGGATCCTAAAACTTCAACCCTTCTTGCTTCGCTTATCTGCCACCTTCCACTTTCTTGTCTCGGATCCTTTACCTAGAGAATTTGTTATTTTCTGAGAAGTCCTCAGACCCAGTGATCCAGTTACTGTCTGTTCTTGCTGACTAACTCTTGAAATAAAAATTTTTTAGAAGTTCATGGTGGAAGTGAAGGGAGTTAAATGGCAATTCTCCCGGGAGGCCACACTTACGGCCCAACCAGCTGCTTGGAGGACAAGGGAGCTAAAACAATCTTTCCTGAACACTTTTTGTTTCCTCATTCCTCTTTACTTTGGAGCACATTCTACCCTCTCTGGCCAGACTAATTCTAGCTCCCTACATTAATCTAGAAATGGACTCCCAACTCCAAGACGCATCTCTCCTCTGTGAAGCCATCTCCACTCTCGAGGCAGAACTAATTATTCTCTTCCTGGCAGCTCAATAAACTCTTGGTATAGCCTTTTATTACAGACTCCATCACGTGCCATTATAGTTTTGTGGGTTATTCTTGCCATTCTGTTCCTCTTGATAGGCTGTGAGCTTTTCACAAGAGGATTCTTACACATACCTGCACCAAGTAATAAGAAACATTTTAATGGTTTCAAATGCATTAGAGTCTACTTCCAAATCATTATATAAACCGGAGGCCAGCAAACATGTTTGCAAAAAGCCAGGTAGGCATTGTGGGTGATAAGGGTTTCTCTTGCAACTGCTCAGCTCTGCCACTGCATGGTGAAAACCCCTATCAACAGTACACGAAAGAATGAATGGGCCTGTGTTTCAATAAAACTTTATTTACTTAAACAGGACTTGGATTGGATTTTGCCCCAGGGCCATAGCTTATTGACTCCGATCTCCCCCACTTGAAGATATTCTCAATGTTTGAATGACCTTTCTCTGGAGATCCCTAATTTTCTATGGCTCATGCCTGCAGATTGCTAAGGCCATTAACCTTGTTTGTGGTGATTGCTCTGCTCCAAAGAGGTTTGTCTGGGAGGGGAGCCTGTTTAGGTGTTTAAGGCATTAACCCTCTAGCCCAGGAAGTCCCGTGCTGCTGGACCTGGCTATAAGCTTATTCATATTTCACACAAACTTGTACAGATGGATTTTATACAGAAGGTCTGTCTCGATGAAAGTCTGCATGGAATGAGGTTGGATCCCAAGCCTGAAATTCAGGGGCACCGATTAGGCATAGGGCAAGACCCGGCTGTAGAGCCGTGTGGGCAATAGACCAGTACCAGAAAGGAAAACAGTTTCTGAACAGATTCTATCACAGATTGCTGCTAAAGAGAAGTGGATTGGGCAGACAGAATCTGAGTGTGAGAGTTGTGTTTGGGCGAGAAACAGAGCAGTTGAATGCTCATTCCATTTCTGCAGGAGCTCTTGCATTGATGAGTTCCATTTCTGGGGTGGCAATTCCCAAGCTTCTTTTTTAAAAAAAAAAGTTTATTGTGTGTGTGTGTGAGAGAGAGAGAGAGAGAGAGAGAGAGAACATGGGGGAGGAGCAGAGAGAGGGAGAGAGAGAATCCCAAGCAGGCTCCATGCTGTCAGCACAGAGCCTGACACAGGGCTTGAACCCACACACTGTGAGATCATGACCTGAGCCAAAAGCATGAGTCCTCTGCTTAACCAGCTGAGCCACCCAGGTATCCCTGCCCAGGTTCTAATGTAAAAATTCTTTAGCAGAATAGCGTGCTTGGCTAGCTGGGTCTCTGGGGTCTGAGGCTGTCGTTGTTGCTAGCTGTGGGGCCTGGGGAAGGTATTTTGCCCTCTTCTCACATGCAAGTGGGATAATATAGCACCTTCCCCATACAGTTGCTGGGGGCAGAAAAGAGTAAGTCCACATGAACTGCCAGCGACCGTGGCTATCACGTGGAAAGAACTGAACACGTGTCAGCCATTTTACTCTTACAGAGAGTAGCATTATTCCAGAAACAGCCACCAAGATGGGCACTGTTCCATGAATCAACACCATTTGGGTTTGCTTACTGATCAAGTTACCAAAGCAAGCATCCACCTTGTCCTTAAAACCACTATAGTAGAGCTTTATCAAATTCTTTGCTGAAATTCCTATAAAAGACCTACCACAAATCTGTATTGTTTTGCATGTAATGTCCATGAAGGAAACTAGGTCACTCAGGCACAACTTGATTTTAATGATCTCCTCCAGGCTTCTAAAGATCACCCCTCTATTTTCTTTGTAAGTGTTCGAAACCATCGCTTTGACGATCGGTTCTGGAGTCTTGACCCAGAACAATGTCAGTCTTCTTAAGGAACCTCAGAATCTCCTGCCACCTTTGGAAATATTTGGAGATGACCTTTCTACCCCCTGTCTCGGCCCTCTGGCCATTCTTGTGTTTAGAGCAACGAGGTGCAGTCTCTCGATCTCCTTACCCAACTTGGGGGGGTTCTTTGCCCTTCTACCGCTGTTAGTTATGCGTTTTCATTCTGCTGCTCATTTGTCGTGGCATTTTGTCTTGAGGCGTTAGAGGCAAACTGATGCTTGGAAGGTCTACTTTCTCTTTGCCAGCCCTCTCCTTTGCTCACCTGAAAGAACTGGGCTTTATGATTCAACTCTCTGTTCCAAACTTAGCTTTAAAGCCCATTTGGGTGTCCTTAGAAATTTTTCTCTGTGTCAGCTCATGTGAGACACCCACTCCATATGTCTTGTTTTCCCCACTGTTCGCTCTTCAATTGAACAAAACACATATTAGGTACCCACTGTGAGGCAAACATTGTACTATGCTTCAAAGATACAAAGGAAACAAAATGCAATCTCTGCTCTTAAGCTCATGGTAAAGTGAGACACACAAACAGACGCATACAAGACAGTGTGCGAGAACTCTGTTGAAGATCTCTACGGCACAACTGAGCACCTCCGCCTGGGGGATGGAGGGAGTCAGGGATGACTTTCCTGAGGAGCTGGGTTTTGAGCATTCCTTTGTTTGCTTTATTCCTCCACCCTGCGCTGTTCCCCTCTCTGGTCCCACAAGCAGCCATTAGCAATGTGGACAAGTATTTTTGCTTAGGTAGAGTTCCTGCAAAATGCGCATTGCCATTTTATGTGCCATGTATTTCGTATTTGAATGGATATAAACGATCCCGTGTTGTGTACCTTATTCTGTTTTTCAATTTCCTTCACTAAGCACTCTTTTTTTTTTTAATTTTTTTTGACATTTATTTATTTTTGAGACAGAGAGAGACAGAGCATGAACAGGGGAGGAGCAGAGAGAGAGAGACACAGAATCGGAAGCAGGCTCCAGGCTCTGGGCTATCAGCCCAGAGCCCGACGCGGGGCTCGAACTCACGGACCGTGAGATCGTGACCTGAGCTGAAGTCGGACACTCAACCGACTGAGCCACCCAGGCGCCCCCTAAGCACTCTTTTTAAGATCACTTATGCGGGTGTGTGGACCTCTAGGCTGTCAGTACTAATTGCCGTGTATCCCTCTGGGCTGTGTGTCCTCCACATTCCCCTTTTCTGTTGTCTCAATCTGGAACATCCTTTGTGGTTCCCAACACTCCAAATAACTATGCGGTGTGACACGCGTGCGGAGCATATAGGCCCAGGAATATAGTCACTGAATCATAGGTGTGGCAGCAGAATGATGGACCCCGAAGATGTCTACTTTCTAATTCCCAAACCTTGCGAATATGTGACCTCCTGTCACTCAAAGAATGCTGCGTACATGGTTAACTTAAGAATCTTGAGATGGGAAGATGATCCTGGATTGTCCAAATGGACCTACTGGAATCAGAAGGATGCTTACAAGAGAAAGGGGAGAGGCAGAAGGATGGGAGTCAGAGATTGGCAGATTCTATGCTGCTGGCTTTGAAGGTGGAGGAAGGGGCCAAGAGCCAAGGAATCTGGTGATCTCTAGAAGCTAGAAAAGGTGAGCATATTGTCCCCTAGAGCTTTCAAAAGGGGTACAACCTGCCCACACCTTGATTTTAGCCAGCTGGTGTTTTAAACCACTCAGTATAATTTGTTACAGCAGCAAGAGGAAACTTACAGAGGTGTTATTCCTGGGGTCATTTTGACTGAAATGGTGCCAGATTTCTTTCCAGAATGGTTCCCCTGGTTTCCACCCCCTATAGCTGTGCATGAGGTGCCCCTGACTCCTCACCCTGACTGCTCTCTGTGGCCTAATCCAGCTTTCTGACTTCTATTAGTCTTACGAATACAAAGCATAAATAAGAATTAAGGAGGGAATCAGAATTCCCAAACCAAAGTTGGGGATGGGGAGTGGGCTAGAGATGGCCTTGAACCCCTGGCTGCTGTGGCTGGATTGTGGCTGGCTTGTGGTCTGGGGTCAGTTGTGGGGACCATGTAAGTCAGCAGGGCACCCAGGGTGGGCCTCCCAAGGTGCCCATGTGGAGAATCAGTGGAGACAAAAACAGTGCTTCTGGTGAGGACACAGGGGGCTGGACTCCATGGAAGAGAGAGCCCCAGACAGAGGGGAGGGAGGGTGGTTAGGCAGCGAAAGTGAGTGTCACTTCTAGTTCCACAGCTGCCATGTGACTTTGGACAAGTTTCTGGCCTCTCTGATCCTTGGTGTCCTGCTCTGTATGTCAGGGAGTAATAATACTGCCTTCCTTACAGTATTACTGTGAGGGTTCCATGAGATCGTTAATGCAAAGCCCTAATCTAGTGAACTACATTAATGCTAATGTAGTTAGCAACCAGTTGATAAAAATAATAATATTTTCGTCATTACAATAAATATAATAATTAGTACAGTTTCTTATTTTTCTCACATCAGCCTTTGCTAATTTACAGTATCCACTTTAGACCTTGCTGGAGAGTCACATATGCAGTAGATTTTCACATATTTGAATGCAAATAACCATATGCATCCTTTTCAAGTAAATCTATCTCTCCCTCCTCCATTGCTCCCCTCACACCACCCCCTATCCCTCGAAACCCAGCGGTCTCCTTTTAGGGTTGTTCATAGCGTAATGCAATTAGACACAATGTATTTTCCAGACATCTATCTTGCAAGCTGTCTCCCCCAACAGTTTTTGGGATTAAATAATGCACGAGAGGACAGAATAACAGGGATCGTATAAGTGGCAGAAAAACAGCGCCGTAAGGGTTCTGTGTTGGGGAGAGATGAAAGCGCCTGGTCAGAAGGCCGATCCCAAAGTGAAAGAGAAATGCAAAGGCACTGACAAGGCAGGAAAGAAAGGCGTTTTTACAGATAAGACTTGCCTAGAGCTGAAAAGGAGATGACTCGGGAGACAGGCAGCCTGTTCGTTAGGAACTCTGGAAGAGACACACCTGAGGGGACCTGGCGTTTGAAGGGCCCGGGCTCTGAAGAAACTAAAAGGTGCCTGCGCCCTGGGTTCTTGGACTTGCCTGCGCGGAGGTGCTTGTTTCTATCCTGGGTTCCCACGGCTCTCTCTTTTTGCCGCCGCGAGACACGGGATCACTCTCTCAGCTGTAATGGTGGATTTGTGTGTTTCTCTTCTCCACTCCGCTGGAGCTCCAGCAAAGACCGTCTCTTCAGACATTCTCCTCCTCCTGCTCATCGCGAATGGCGACAGTAATTATTGGCCATTTTCTCTGACCCGGTGCTCAGAATCACTTGGCATGCATTATATAAAATGCGCCCACGACCCCCACGGATGCCTATTTTACAACTGTCGAAACTGAGGCAGGTGGAGACTGGGAATTTTTTTTACAGACACACAAATGGTAGACAGAGAAGGTATGATTTGCACTCAGGCGTCCTGACTCGTGAGCAGGACTGTCGAGGTTCTGTTTATCCCGCAAACCGAGCAAGATGCAGGGCACAGAGAGTGCCCTCAGCCAGTGTTTGACGTGTGGGCAAATTATAGTGCCTGCGACTCATTTGGCTGCTGTGGCCCCAGGAGTCAGGACTTCCGTCCCTCGGGCCTGGCACAGAAGGGGGGGAAGGGGCAAGCTTTCCACTTGCCAAGGTGAGGCCAGTGGCTTGTGCAGAGGGCTTGAAACTCCTGGTTCCCCAGTCTGCCTTTGCCTCACCTCTTCTGCGTGGTCTGAGCAGTCTCAAGAGACGTGATAAGAAGGGAAGAGCAGAAGTTTCATGTTTCCTCTTACAGAATTTTTAAAGCAAAAATACCACTGGAATACATTTTAAAACCCTGTCCTTCAAATATTCTTAAAGGCTTCTGCACCAATCAGGTGAGTAAGTTCCCCAGACGGACTTCCATTCTGAGTTCTCCCTGGCCCTGCCCTCTCTTCAGTTGCTAAATAGAGAGTTCCAGCCATAGGCCCAACATCCTCTGTGGGCTGCAGGGTTAGATGGAAATTGGGTGAGTAAAGGGGCCAGCCCTCAACCGGGGAGGCTTAGAGAGAACCAGGCTACGAAACAGGAGTTCAGTAGTCATTTTACGGTCAGCATTAAGTCATACCCAGACCAATAAGGAGAATGTGGTCAGCCTTGTCCTGCCATGCTTTTCTGAAAGAGGAAAACAATAAAATCAGAACAAAAGCATGGGTGAAACTATCAGAGAGCAACGTGGCCTAGCCAAGATGCCACTTATAAATGTGGGTCGAGTGTAGGGAAGGGGCAGTGTAGCCCCCGGGGGCCAGTAAAGGTGGGGAGCAGTTACCAGCCCTGGCCTGGGGGACAAGAGGAGGGAGCCGGGGAATAGTTCCTGCATCCTCCTCTCTGCCTTTTCTCTCTGATGTGTTTTGCCCATCGGTCAAAGTCAGAGGATCAGGGAGCAGTTCGAGCCCCTACAGACCAGACTCCAGGATGGAGAAGAGAGAAGGGAGGAGAACAGAGCAAGTTCAGGATGGGGCAAAGTGAAGTCATTGCCGTGCTGGACACAAGATGGTACATGGAACATGAACTGTAAATTTGAGATAACTAAACAATGTACTTTAAAGCTACTGTACGTGATGTTTGACAGCTCATTCCGCAGCAACGCTGTGCTGAACTCAAATAAAACATCCCTTAATCCTCCCAAGAGTCTAGGAAGGTACGTGATGGTTTTCACGTTTTGCAAAGGAATCGGCAGACACTTGGTCAAGCCAAGCCCCATTTGCACGACCAGGGCCCTCTGGACTTGACAAAAATGTATCCTTTCAGGCGTACCTTTGTCTCTAAGGACCTTCTTGTTTTCTCTGGTCCTCACCTTTCAGTGCTCCTGACATCATAATATTCAAGAAAATGTTTGTGTGTTTATTTCATGGCTAGGCATTCATCAGAGAAAAAAAGAAACAACAGTCTGCTGAAGTGTCCATGTCAGGAAGTTCCTGGGGGCTGCCCTCCTCGTTAATCGAGCGCGTTGAGACCCTTCTGGTGCTTTGTAGTTAGTGATTCAGGACGAAATGCCGCTGTTATTCTGTTTCCTCCCCAAATGCTGTCATTTCAGCACAAAGGAAGCCTGGAAGCCTCAGAAGCTGCATCATCAGAGGGCCCAGCCTCTTGTGATTGGCTTACATACATCCAAGTATCAGCCGAAGGCAATTTTCAAAAGGGACTCCATTTCTATGGGGATATTTTCCATTGAGCTGGTTGCTGACTCTCACTTAGTCATTTAAAAATGATTCAAAGGGAAGGAAATAATAAACTTCCATTTTGGCTTTCACCAGCATATCTCAACACTAAATTAATTCTCAACATTTGTGGATAAAGTTTGTGTCCTGATAAATTCGTTCCCTCAAGAATGCTTTATGCATCTTTTTTCTCCATTCCCGAGCTCACATACCACAATTCCACTCCTGAGGCTCCAGTCTTGAGACCCTCCCCCCACCCCCGATCCCATGCCTGGACAGTGATGTGATAAAACCACATCAGCTCCGAGAGGGTCCTTGTCCTGTTCTCCACCCTCAGTTGTGTCCCTTCCTCTTCTCCCCTCAGAGAAGAGAATGTCTTTTCTTTTGAAGGCTTAACCCCTTAACTAGTCTTTCCACCTGGATCCATAGGAAGCCTGTGGTGGCATTTGGTTCCTTTGTCTCCATTGCCTTTCGGTGTTTTCCTTCCTTCTTTTTGTCATAAACAAACAATAACAAACCCCTCTGCACGCAACATCCATGCAGAAGATGAACATTTTCCTTGATCCCACTTTCTCCCTTTCTTACAAGGGCTGTCTCGTCTCTTGTTACATCTCCTCATGTGGGATGTGCAGGCAGCCTTTACTGCAATGTTGCACCTACCTTTCTAAATGTTCAGTCCACTCCCTCCACTGCTATAAGCCTCTCAAAGGCCACTGGTGCTTTCCTGGCAGCTGCCTCACAGCCCATGCTTCTCAACGTTTGCAGCTTCAACACTGCTGTCTTCTTTTCTTATCCCAGTCTCGAAACTGCTCTTCCCATGACTTGTATAGTTCAACATCCAGTCACTCCTCCTGCCTTGCTGTCTGAAGGCTGTTCCTTGCCATCCTTCCGTCCTGGAAAAGGAGGTCTAGCATTCTGTGTCAGGACATGGACTATCAAGCCATATATCCTTGGTCCAACTTCCAACATTAGCGCTTATTCACTGTGTGATCTTGGGCAAGTTATCTGAAATGTTTAATCTTGGTGATATATCTGAAAAATGGTGACTGATGCCTACTATATAGAGGAGGAATTTAAAATTCGTTTCAAACGTTTAGAAAAGTCCCTGGAAAATAAGAATTTATGCCATTAATATCAAGTTGATATCTTCCAAGATTCTGACTCTATTAGTTTCCTATTGCTGATGTAACAAATTACAAGCTTCGTGCCTTAAAAGAAAAAATAAATTTTTTTTTTTGTATATGACAGTTCTAGAGGTCACTGGACTACAGTCAAGGTATCATCTAGCTCCTTCTGGAGGTTCTAGGGAAAAATCTGTTTTCTTACCTTTTCTAGCTTTTGGAAGATACTCTTTTTTGGCTCATGGCTTCTTTTTCCATCTTCAAAACCAGCAACATAACATCTTTAAATCTTTCACTGGCCTGCACTCTCCTGCCTCTGTCTTTCATAAGAGCCCTTGTGATTACATTGGGCCCACGCAGATCATCCACAGTACTCTTCCCCTTTCAAGGTCAATTGATTAGCAAACTGAATTCAGTCTGCAACTTTTATTTCTCTGCCATATAACCTAACACTGAAACAGGTTTCAGGGCCCAGGATAGACACTAAGGTAGACATTGTTTGGAGAGAACATAATTCTGCTACTACCAGCTTGCTACTACAAGAATTATTTTGTCTTTACATCGTTTCTTTGGGCAGTTGTCTGAATTTTTATGGCTTCAGGTTTGAATTCTCTACAGGAGATTAGTCTTTATTTTTTTAAGTTGATTTATTTATTTAACCTAATCTCTAGCTGCATTGTGGGGCTTGGACTCGTGAACCCAAGATCAAGAGGTGCATATGCTCTTCAGCCTGAGCCAGCCAAACACACCGGAAGATTTGTCTTTCTGATTTCAGCCTAGTCTGTCTTTACTCTGGTCTTATACCACAGCTAGATGCAAGGCATCTTCTCCTGGCTGCACTCCGCACAAACACAGATACGGTCATCATAATCCCATAACCAATGGGATGACCCTCCTTCTACAAATGGCCCAGCTTTCTCAGTAATTATTGAAGAATGAGGAATCTTTCTGTCCATTTTGGGTGAGAAGAAGTAAGAAAAACATGTTTGGTGGAGAGTCCCATCAAACCGAGTGAAAGAGCTGCTCCTATCAATAGTAACTATTACATTTCCTAAGGGTGGCAGCTGTGAGAATATGCCTCGTAGACCTCTAACTACAGGGAGCATAACTGACCAATGGATCCAGCTCTGGAGCCCTGAAGGCCATGGCAGTGTTTGGGCTGAGGCCATACTTCTTACTAGTTGTTCTCTCCAATGATTCAGAAAGGAAGGGAGACTAAGACCTGCTTCCAGGGTAGTCATGGGCTGGGCTGAACTCTAGGACCCCTCCCCCCTGCCCCGCTACAGTGTTGCAGAACCTGCCTTAGACTTCAGGCACTTCCTTAGACTGTAGGACACTTCTATCTAGCCTTCTTTACCTTTCTCCTTCTCTAGATCACACTTATACCTAAGTCTGATAGTACCCCCAGATACTCCCAGCTTCCTCCTCATTTTCTCTCATCAGGATCTCCCTAGAAAAAATCATTGGTTTTTAATGCCATCTTGTGTTTGTTTCTCATGGATCTGGATCCACACGCTAAAGGATTGAGGGCCAAGACCTCATGGGGAAGCCCACCTCCTTGGATTCCTTGGGTTCCAGGCAGACTCAGAGAATTTGTGATTGCCAGTAAGTGAATACTCAAACAATGCAGCCTCCCTGGTGCCAGGAAGAGAAAGTGGGAGGAAAATGGGATGTTTTAGAAACAACAGAAGGATCCGTGAGACAGGACTGCTGTGAGCTGGTGTCATGCTTGACATAAATTGACAGTTAATTGACTAGAGATTTTGGAACAGTTCAGCAGGGGTGTGTGTATGAGAGAGGGAATGTGCGTACCCTGAACAATGGAGACAAAGACATGTGCTCACTTCAGAGCGTGTCTCTCTGAATTCGTCTGCCCTGGTCCACCTTGTACATCATCACCACCCTTTCTCCTCCAACCCTAGGGACTAACTGAGGGGCAATGGATTGTTCACTGAGTTCCCAACCAGAGGAACTGTGTTCAATACCTCAGAGCTAGAGGCACATCTACCAAAGACACAAGGGCTTTCAGCTGTGGGTAGGAAGTGGGACTGAGCAGCCCATAAGAGCTTCCATGTCAGAGATTATCATGCATTCATAGTCATCAGAGTGCCCCATTCTAGTCCGTTCAAACATGATAGATTATCTGAATCACCTGGGAGACCATTAAGAAAAACATCCCAGATGTTGTAAATCAAGATCTCAAGGGGGCTAAGAAACTGGATTCAATGGTAACAAATTCTTTCCCTTGCAATTCTGTTGGCCAGTCCAGTTTGGAAACCACGCTGCCATATTCAACAAAACTGGCCCAGATTTTAGATCTATAGTAGTTCATCATTGTCTTCGCATTGGAAACATTTCGTGCTATCAGAAGTTCATTTGTTTGTTTTAATGTGCTGAAGAACACATACATCAGAATCTAATAGGAATGAATTTAAATTATCATTCTGCCACTGATCTCTTGAGTGATCTTGAGTAAGATATTCAGCTTCTCAGAGCCTCAGTTTTTTGTTTGCCTTTTTTTTTAGCTGTAAAATAAGAATGATAATGTATCCCCTTCCTGGGTTTACTGAAATGATTGACTAGGATAATGATGATAGCTAACACTCAGATTAAACTTTCTGTGTGCCAATCTCTGTTTCAAGTACTTTACATCTGCTAGCCCATCAATTCCTAAAAACTCTCTACATTCTAGGTTCAGCTGTGAGTCCCATTTTATAGATGAACGAAACTGAGGAACCAAGAGGTTAAATGACTCACAAAAGGTTGCACAACTAAGTAATAGGGATGAGATTTAAATATAGGTATGTACTCAGAATTTTTTTTTAAGGACTGTATGTAAAGAACCTCACCCAGAGCTTAGAATGTACTATGTGCTCAATAACTATTAGCTAATATTATAATCACCGCTTTTACCCTGGGCCTTAGAGTGCACTTGTCATAACTCTCCAGCATCAGCAATACTCACGATAGCTTCTTGTGAAGCCAGAACACCCGTGTCTTCATGTCCTCTCCTTTGTGTGCTCAGCCCTGTCTGGGTGATAGGAAAGGCAGCATGCAGTGAGGTGTCAACTTACTGTAACTGGGGACATCAAATTCAGAACCTATTCCTGTTGAATAAGGTGAAGAAGTGCTATTGTTTGCTCGATTTCTCCTAAGTGGTGAAGAGTCTTTGCAGAAGGAAAATGTGAGTTCTTTAATCCTGATATTCTTTGCTGTAGGACCTGCAGGTGTCTAGGGAATGCTAGTGTCAGTATCTCTGAGACTTTAGGATAACTTCTTTGGAGTATAAAGGAGGGAGAGTTGAAAGGCATCTCTTTTATAGCCAAAAGAAATTACAGGATGATTCATCCCATTCTGTAGGAAAAGCAGAGCTCAGAGATCTTGAAATAAGCAAGACTTGGTAGTTTGGGAGGGGAAAAAAAAGTATCATCAAATTTATGATCTGATGGCTCCAATGAGGACAATAAATGGCACTTTGATGTCTCTTCTATTTATTAGAAGTTTTCTCAGTGCCCACCTCCTCCCCACCCCCACTCATTTCCCTTACAGAGAAATTCTCACCCACGCCCTCCAAAGATAAATGCACAGGTTTTAGAGGTAGTCAGAACTGGATTGAAGACTGGTTTTGCCACTTCCCATGTGTGAGATCTTTGGCAACACACTCACCCGCTCTGAACCTCAGTCTCCTCTCTTTCTTTTATGAAGTATTGGTGGCACTCTTAACACACTTTTGAGAATTGTGATGGGACATATGTGACCATGCATAAGTACCATTTGTGCCTGGGTTAGGGCTCAGCCAAGCGCTCTATAGATGTCAGTGATGTTCACAGGACACCATGAGTTATCACACTGGTACGACTGAGCCTCCTCAAAACTGGGGAACCAGAGTGAATCACAGGATTGACTTCCTGTGATTCAATGACAAACATTTGACATTTTATGCAGAATAGGAATGTTTTATTGAAAACACCCATTCTTGCTTTCATTTTCATTTTCAAATATCTACCCTCCCCACCATAAATATAGTCCATGATTACAAAAGCCCTCATCAGACTCTTTAGCTTGCCAGTTCTTTCAGATTTCCACTGCCCTCAGTGTCAAAATTTCCTCAGTCTTTTAGTGCTTTATCACAGCAAGCACTTATTTCTTGCTCATGCACCTGAGGGTCATCTGGAATATAGCTGATCTAAACTGCTAGGTTAAGCTCTCAGCCATGGGAGGGGCTTAGGTGTGTTACCTGAGTCTCTCATTCTTCCAGTTATAGCAGAAATGCAAAAGGCAAGCCCCACCTTGGGAATACATCTTGAGCTTCTGCTTGTATCATATCCAGTAGCATCCATTGGTCAAAGAAAGTCACTGGGCTAAGCCCAATTATAAGACCATGGCAAGGAGAGTAATGTGCACAAATACTACAAGAGAGTGAAAAATTGGGACCGTATCTCACTGCACCACACCTGGAACTCCAAATCCCCTCATTCTTTTGCACTTTTATTGATGAGCACTTGCAAGTCCTGTAAGGCAGACCCAGGTGGTTCAAGTGACTTAAGTCAATCAGAAGAGGACATAGACCAAGTAAGGGAAATAGACACCACCTTAATCTGGTAAAATTAAGAGTAATTTGCTTTTCAGGAATCAACAACATCTAGAAAAATGCCTGGTACAAAATGGCTGCTCATTAAATGTTTGTTGAAAGAACAAATGAATCACCCAAAAGCATCTTTAGTGACTGGTCATCTTGCCATTTCTCCAGAAGCTTCTTCCATTGATCCCTCCACCGTGATCATCGCCACATACATGATTCAGCTTCTCTATTTTGGTGCTTCCTCAGTTTCTTTTTTGCTTTGCCTTTTTCCCATAAATTCCCCAAGAGGAATGATCCTATTTAATTAACTGGCCATCCTTCAATCTGTTGGGCAGAGATCTTGCTGCCACTTGTTGGCACAAATAAGCCAATAGATAACAGCTTCTTTTTAAGTTGTCCTTCACTGGTTCAATCAGAAAAAGTAGTCAGGAACATGCAAGAAATTCCCTGTGGCTGCATTTCTCAGCACACATCTGTGGGATTCCACTGTCACATAGAGACTCAAGGACTTTGTGTTGACTTTGCTATATCCCTCTCTCCGTGAGGATACCTCTGTCCTGTGATTTGAAAAGATACCTTCTCTCCAGCATAGAGAGGTCTTTCTGCCCCCGAAATATTTTTTACAATCTGATGAGCCAGTAGCCCCTCATCTCATCATTTTCTTTTCTTTTTTCCTTCTCATTTTTTTTTTTTTGAGTTTATTTATTTATTTTGAGGGACAGGAGGACAGAAGATCTGAAAGCGGGCTCGGTTCTTACAGCACAGAACTCACAAACCTTGAGATCATGACCTGAGCTGAAGTCGGATGCTTAACCAACTGAGCCACCCAGGCACCCCTCATCATTTTCTACTGCTGACTGGGTGGAACCCCATCCCTCCCAGCAAAGTATTCCCTGCCAGGACAGTGCACTATCCCAACTACTGAAACAGAACTATTTTTTTTTTTTTTGGTTTTGTTTTTAATATCTTGTAGCAACAATTCTCTTCTTTAAACCATTTAATATTAGAGTGCCTGGGTGGCTCAGTTGGTTGAGCACCGACTTCAGCTCAGGTCATGGTCTCACAGCTCATGAGTTCGACCCCAACATTGGACTCTGTGCTGACGGCTCGGAGCCTGGATCCTGCTTCAGATTCTATGTCTCCTTCTCTTTCTGCCCCTCCCCTGCTCATTCTCTGTCTCTCTCTGTCTCTCAAAAATAAATAAACATAAAAAATTAAATCATTAAAGATTAATGAGGGCCCAAGGCAGCTGAGCCAAAACTGAAGCAACAAAAGTGCTGTGTGTGTGTGTGTGTGCATGTGTGTGTGTTGTTTTAGTTTAAGAAACTATTTTAGAAAAAGAAACATATTAGAGGCCTCCATCATGAGGAGAGTAGAAGGAACAGCCAAATGACTTGGCCAATCAATGGAGAACAGGAAGATAGGAGTGTTGACCCCTGATCTCAGGTAGAGAAGTTGGAGGCTGGAGCTATGGGGTCAGAGCCGGAAGAATGTGGAAGCTTCTAGCAAAGCTGGAAAGGTCTAGAAAGAGAGCAAATAATTAAGGGTAAATTCAGGATTACAACAGATGCTCAATCAAGAAATCACAAGACAGGAGGTGCTCTGTGGGTGGGAAGTAAAGACAGAATGGTATCAGTTGAGGGCATTAGAGCTTAAATTATAAGCTCCTCAAGGCCTCAACTCTGTTGTTCCTCTACATTTCCAGTCCCGAGGACTCTGGGCAGCACCTAGGTGAGGCTTGAGGATGTTAGATAACAAATTGACCTATTAATTAGCTAATTAATTAATTAGGAATTGAAATCTAGGGTGAACTTTGCACTTACACAGAAAAAAGATCGCCTTTCAAAAATCTATGAAGATGAGAGAGAGAGAAGAGAGAGAGAAAATGCTGAGAAATGAATGAGTGAATGAATATTCCACCTGTACCTGGAACATGGCAGGGTGAGCGCTTGAAAAAGGAAAAAGGTCCCAAGAAAGACGAATCTCTGTCATCCAGTAATATTACAGAGACTTTTTCTCTATTAATGCAGAGTGTGAAGAAATCTCAGCTTTCATGTTATATTCTGGATACAGGGTCATGCCCACTTCTGTACCTAGGCTGGTTCTCCCAGCCTTAATTCCAGGTAGCTTAATCCAGCTACCTGGAACTGATTTGTTTCTGTACCCCTGCTGGCCAGTTTTCTCTTTACCCAAGTACTGAGATGTACATCTAAACTTCGGCGTCAAAACGAAACTACCCTTTTTAAACAGCCTGGAGTTCAATTACCAAAATTCCAGCTCTTGCTCTCCATCCAAGAGCTGTTTATCAAAGTTGTCTTCTTCATGTCTGATCTTTCTTGACCATCTCCCATCAGTGGCCTCTTCCTGTCTCCCAGATTCTGAAGCCCAGGCCATCTTTTTGTCAGGCAGTGCCTTAATTTCAGCTCACCTAGTGAAATAATCATTACCACCCTCTTTCCAGGTGAATGTTCACTGGGTCACATCATGATTTCTTCTCCTTTCTCTGCATCCATTTCCCCCTCCCCTTAAGCAATGTCTCTTTCTCTCCTCCCTCAATCCCTTGTGGCTGGGAGTCAAGGAGACAACTGCTAATTGCTGTAGAATTCAGCATTTTCCAAGTTTGCCTTTGGAATGGATAGCATTTTGTTCTATAGAAAAGCAAGTGTTCTAGAAAAATATGCAAACTTCATTTCAAGGGGGACGGCATACTCTTCATGCTTCTATTGGAATGAGTCAGCAGTGAGGAAGCAGGAATGCATGTGTGTAGTTCCACTTTCCTTTGCCCATCAGTCTCTCTGTGTCTTTGTAGGTACAGCCCCATTGCATGAAGACTCACATGGGTCCTGCCTACACTTTTTCAGAATTTCAAGTCACTTGTATGACCACCTAACGAGGGAAACCAAGAAGTCCCCTTATGTTCATTAATTTGTGACTCTCGTCAGGTTTCAGCCCCAAAGCCCATATATCTGTTGGCTCAAGAATGAAAGGAAGTTTTTATTTCATGTGTCAGCAGGAATCAATGGCCCTGCTTTGAGAACACTTCTGGAACCATGTTGATCTCATTGAGAAATGGGCCAGCAATGGCACCTACCCTAGACAGAGCACGAGGAAGCATTGGCAGTGTTTCTACCACGTACATGCCTTCCTCGGTTTGATAAAATCCAAAAGTGAGTACCTGATCCTTCATCTAGGGGATCCTCCCATCTTGCCTTCTGGAGGTCTCCAGGGTCATAACTGGCATAACGTTTCAAAACATGCCTCTTTTTATATCTTCATAAGAGGTTTCAATATAGGTCAGAGATAATTTTTGAGAATTTTAGTTGTTCTAGGTGATACCATTGACCCTTCTCTCCTAGTTTACAATTCTCCAGGCAACAGTGACACTTTGATGGCCTGGAAAACCATTTCTAATGAACAGCACCACACTCATCAATGTTCATTGTAACCACACATTCATCTGAAAAACTGATCCCACACCCTTGTTAGATATTGCATAGATCATATTTACAGTAATTTTGGTTTTTTACTCCTGAGAGACAAAGTTAAGGCAAAGTTTTGCAAAACTCAAATATTTTTAAAAATCTTTGTTTTAATATACTTTTGTCTTTCTGCACCCCTCCCTTGTAAGGGGGAAGATGTAGGTTAGATTGGGCAATGTTATGTTGATTCATCTTCAACTCAGATTTCAACTCCTTTACTTTAGATACCACATACCAGTCTTTCATTTCTTTCCTGCCCCTCTCAAGTCCAAGATAGCACCTAGGAAACTACCAGTCCACTCCAATCCCTCATTTCACAACCACATCCATGTTATAATTTACAAAACTTTTCTCGGGGTGCTGGGGTGGCTCAGTCAGTTAAGCGTCTGACTTTGGCTCAGGTCATGATCTCATGACTCGGGAGTCCGACTTGGGCTTAGATTATGATCTCACTGCTCATGATTTTGAGTCCTGCGTTGGGCTCTGTGCTGACAGCTCAGAGCCTGGAGTCTGCTTTGGATTCTGTGTCTCCTTCTCTCTCTGCCCCTCCCCCACTCATGCTCTGTGTCTCTCAAAAATAAATAAACATTAAAAAATTTTTTTTAAAAACTTTAACTGTGGAATGTGGGTAGCTGAAGTGATATGAATTTTATCGAGGGATAAAGCAATCTTATTCACCTGCTGACGCCAACATTGCACGCAGCACAATGTAACTAACAGGGCTGCTGACTTGGACAATAAAAATGATTATGTCTATGAGTGGTAGAATTACAGAAGTTTGAACACAGCTGATCTCAGCCTTGAATGTAGTAGTGGAGAGGGGAGGAAAAACTTAAAATTTTAATTCCACCAATGTAACAAACTCCCTTTATATCATTATCTTTGTAGAGGGCTGTACAAATTTATATTTGGAGAATTTTATACTAATCAAAAAGAATGTAGTGAATGAGCTATACAAAAGTAGAGATGAGGAAACCATTTCTAGCAGATCATATAATTAAAATACATTCCTGGGGCACCCGGGTGACTCATTTGGGTAAGTGTCCAACCCTTGGTTTCAGCTCAGGTCATGAACTCGCAACTTCATGGGTTCGAGCCCCACATCGGGCGCCGTTCTGACAGCTCAGAGCCTGGAGCCTGCTTCTGATTCTTCTCTGCCTCTCTCCTGCGTATGCTCTCTCTCTTTCTCAAAAATAATAAACATTTAAAAAAACACACTCACTGAGGAGGGGCAGTGAGAGGGGGACATTGAGGGCTGTCAGAGTGTCTTTTGGAAGCAGAGCTCCACTGATTAGCTTCATTAAGTACGTAATTCCTTTGTGCTTCAACAGGAAGTTGTGAAGTTCAGAATTATATCAGGCTGGGGTTTTCATGCAGCGCAGAAGTGTGTTCTTGCCCAGACTTTGTCACAAACTAGCAAGTGGGGATACACCCCCTGTCTAAATGTCAGTGTGCTTATTTGTGAAATGAGGTCCTTGGCTTGGAATCAAGTAGTTCTCAAACTTTACCGTGCCTCAGAATCACCTGGGACGCTCGTGAAAAATATCAACTCTGGTCTCCACCCACTTGGAGATCCTGATGTATAAAATCAGGGCTAAGTATGTGCATGTGTGAAACAGAATTTGAGGTTAGATTGTCACATAAGTGGGACTCTGTTCTGTACTTGGAGAAAGATTGTCCTAGGACTAGTTGTGGGACACTGTGGGGTGGGATACAGAACCTCAGTGATGCTTTCACATTCTCGGGGACCAGAGTTCTGCAGTGTTCTAGAACCCTCAGAGTCTCTCTCTCACTGCCTATACCATCGTTCCCCGGATCCGCAGAGCACTTTACCTCTTATAAATACTGGCACTATTACTGTGTCACTACTGATTTAAATTGTGGCAGCTTTTAAGTCAGTGCTGGGGTTTGACTCAGCTGAAAAGAAAAAATAAATAAAATGCCAGGGAGCAAGAAGTATGTAAACCGAACCTGTGCAGACTCTAGAAATTGATCTTTGACTTCCTTGCCGGCATCGTTGCCAAGCCAATATCCATCATCATCGCAGAGTCGTGTTTGGGGTGATGTTGGAGGACTTTGCCACAACAACTTCTTTTACATTAACAGCAAACAATTGCGGCTGAATCACTGTCAAACACATGTTGTATTAGACTGTGGCTCATAGTTCAGAAGGTGCTCCTGCTCAGCTAGGATTTGGTTGAGTGCTTCTTCTCCTATCAGGGGAAATGTCTGTATCAGTGCACTAAAAATCACAGAAAACAGGCCCCTGAAACAAACGCCACAGGAACAAATATCAGCAGGAACTAGCAAGCCAGTTTTCCTGCAATGGCGTTTGACAGGATTAGCATCAGGTGGAACCCCTAAGAAAAGCACTCTCCTAACGCCCGGCTACTTTGTGCCTAGACAGGGGACCGGCAGAGGATGAACAGGGCGAGACGAGGTGCTCCCCCACCGCTCTTCCCCCTCCCTCCAAGAAACCCTGAAGGCCTGCTGCTTTCTCCAGTGTGATACCCCTTTTCAGGAGCAGAAATGCCTTCTGCAGAGCCAGCCCATTCCCTCCGGTGCTGGTCTCAGGGGAAGTACAGCATCTGGTTCCCACCGTCCGTCTAATTACCCATCTGCTTGTGGGGAGGGAAGGAATGCTCTGTTCCCCTTCCCTTCCCAAGCACTTTAATGTGCTGAGGCATGAAGACAACGGCAGCTGCATCTCAGAGCCCACCCTCTGCATGTTGCACGAACTGGCTTTGCTTTTCCATTTGATTCTGGGTCAGGGGTGCCTGACACTGGATGCCAACATCTCTCCCTCTCTCTCACTTTGTGCACAGCCTTTGCACTGGACTGACCCAGGTTACATCCTGCGCGCTCATTGGGGTGCCTGAGGTCCCCTCCCTTAGGGATGGTCAGGCGTCTTGCTGTTCTGTCCTGGCTTATTCCTTCTGCAGCACCAGAAAAGACACCCTGAAGCGAGTAGTCTTTGGATCCTTGTCTACAGTCGTTATCAAGTGATGACCCTTTGGTTATTTCCCCTTCGCTCTAGAAGCCATGTTTAAAAAGAGCTTATATGCCAAACAGACTACACTTAATAAACAACCATTCATTCATTCATTCATTCATTCATTTTGCTACTATTTCAATATTAATCAAGGTCGTGTATGGGCCAGAAACTCTGATTAGTTTTTGATAAATGGAAGGACCGGTCTAAATTGATTATATTCAGGCCCCAAACAAACACATTGGAGCTAGCTCAGATGATCTGGTTATGGAGACGTTTGCAGTTTAATTCAGCTTGTTGAAATATTGAAGTATTTCAGAGCACCATTAGCCTCTAAGCAAAGTCGTTAGGAGAATAACTTTGGCCATAGAAACACATGGGTTTAGAGTCCGCTTGGCTATATACTAGCTGATGTCCTTGGGCAAGTTTCTGAACTTAACATATCCCAGTTTCTCTGTGGGTAAATTTGAGATAATCTGACGCTGTAGGATAATCATGAAGGTAAGATGGCATAATGTTTACCAAGAACTTAGTTGAGACAGATGTAAAGCAAGAAATCAGCAAGTATTAGCTGCTTCTATCTCTATTTGCATCATTTTTATCATCACCATCAATTATATTCACAACGCAAGAGGCTTGGGAATGGAGACCCTACACCAGGAACCCCTTTCCACGCTTGGGCGAACAACCATTCAACTCCCCTGCGGCCAGGGCTCCTAGGGATTCCCACTAATCCTCCCTTCTCCAGCAGCAATGCCAATTTTTGCTGGACACAACACGGTTGCCCAGCCCAAGATTACTTTTTCCAGCCACCTTCGCTGGGTGTGGCCATAACCCCAGGCGATGGCCAGGGAGATGTGTGTGTACATGAAGCCTGCACTTTGAGTCATGCCCTTTAAAGGAAAGAAGCGTGTTCTTCTTTCATATTTTCCCCTCCCCTCCAGCTGGAATGCAGACATTGTAGTGAGTCATCTTTAGTTAAGAGGGCAGCAGCTGGAGATGGCATGGTTACAAGATGGGTTCTCAATACCATCAAGCCACCGTTTCAGCTCTAGCCACCACCCCAAACTGCTGCATGAGGGAGCAAGAAACCACTTTGTTGCTTTAAAGCGCTGAACCTTGTGGCCCCTTATTACAGTCCCGTAGTATGGCCTAAAATCATGCCAAACAATTATTTTTAACACAGAAGTGGTGTTCTTCCCTGGTTATACACCTTCCTGAGGTTCAAAGCCACATCAGCCTATCACGGCTTACTTCTGATTGCGTGTAACTAGATGACAACAGGGGTCATGCTGCATCCATTCAGAAGAAAGATTACCTGGCCCCCCTCATGGGCTGCTGGGGAATCAATATCTTTTAATTATGAGAAAGCACACTGTGTTTACATTTCACACAGAGGCAAGAGGAAGGTCAAATCACAATCCTTACAGCCTTTATCAAAACCATGTACCGCTGTGTTTGTTAAGTGGGATCCAAAATTGGATGAACCTGGAGAGTTTTCATCTTCCTGTTTTCTCCCGTTTGTATACATGGCCGTACCTTACGAGATTAATAAGGCTTATAGAGCAAAGCGTCGCAAAGGAGGATGAAACGTTTGGGCAGATGAGATACCTCTTGCTTTTTGGGATAAAGGCAATTAGTGACTTGAGGTTTTCTGGGTGGTGCAGTGACTGGCAAGTTATTATATTTTTTTCCTGTTGTATATCTAAAAATATTTGAGAAGTAATCAAAACTGTAAGCGCACACACACACACGCATACACACGCTCTAGAGTAAAGTCCTTTCTCTTCCCGCTGCGTCTAACCAGTGACTCATCAGCTTCCTGAACTGGAACAACACTGAGCTGTATGAGTATGGAAATGTCAGCTCTGAGAACAGTGTGTGCTGCTTTGTGTGAAAATCGTAGACAGGCTTACAAAAGCCAACTCAAGACGCAGAGTCACCCTGCCCTATCACTCTGCCTGACTGGTCTCCATGTCCATAAGGGTTGTTTGATTTCTTAGCAAGCATTCACTGGCTTCTCTGCGGAGCCAGGTCATACATTGGAATCAACAATAACATTAATGACAGCAACAACAAGAACAATCCTGTTTAATTTTTACACCTTATGTGGAGATAGTGTTAGCTTCATAATAAAAATGAGAGAGCAGAAAATCAGAAATGTAAAATTTTCCCCAGATGTCTTGGAAAATTATAATAAGTGATTATAATGGTGATGGTCATGGTGATGGTGATAGTGGCAATATTGGCAATGCTGATGGTGGTGACAATTATGGTGACAGTGATGATGGTGATGATGGTGGTGATGATGATGATGATAATGATGATGGTGGTGATATGATGATGATGGTGGTGATGATGATGGTGATGATGGTGATGATGGTGATGATCATGATGGTGATGATGATGGTGGTAAAAATGGTGATGCTGATAATGACGGTGATAATGGCGGTGATGATGATGATGCCTTATTCTAGGTTAAGCACATGCTAAACATTTGCTGTTTAAATGTTAAATGTGTAGGGGCACCCGACTGGCTCTGTCAGTCCAGCGTCCAACTCTTGATTTTGGCTCAGGTCATGATCTCACAGTTTGTGGGTTCAAGCCCTGCGTCGGGCTGCATGCTGACAGCGTTGAACCTGCTTGGGATTTTCTCTTTCTCTCTCTGCCCTTCCCCTACTTGTGCATGTACACACACACACACACACACTATCTTTCTCTCAAAATAAATAAATAAACTTTAAAAAATTTGTTTAAAAATGTTAAATGTATAAAATTAAAGTGCTTACTGGGGTTCCAGGGTGGCTCAGTTGGTTAAGCATCCAACTCTTTTTTTAAAATTTTTTAATGTTTATTTATTTTGGAAAGGAGAGAGAGAGAGAGAGAGAGAGGGAGGGAGGGAGAACAAGTTGGGGAGGGGCAGAGAAAAAAGAGGGAGACACAGAATCTGAATCAGCCTCCAGCTGTCAGCACGGAGCCCAACGTGGGGCTCAAACCCACAAATGCTGAGATCATGACCTGAGCTTAAGTCAGATGCTTAACTCTCTGAGCCACGTAGGCACCCCTAAGCATTCAACTCTTGATTTCAGCTCAGTTCATGATCTCATGGTTCATGAGATTGAGCCCCTCATAGATAGCCCTGCATGCTGATAGTATGGGGCCCACTTGGGGTTCACTTGGGGTTCTCTTCCTCTCTCTCTGCCCCTCCCCACCTTGCACTCTCCCTGTCTCTCTAAAAGTCAATCAATCAATCAATCAAATAATCAAAAAAAGCACTTAATGCAGTGCTCGACCCATTGTAAATATCAGTAATTGCTGGTTCTAGGGGCCAGCACTGAGACAAGTGAGATACTCTCTTTGGGCACAAAATTTAAGGAAGGGTCCCAAAGCACTCACTATCAAAGTAAATAAGATTTAATGCAATATTTTATAAAAATAAAAATTCATTTAAAAACCCAGGTCAAACCAAATGTCAACATTTTATTTTTTTATTTTTAAAAAATTTTTTTTAACGTTTATTTAGTTTTGAGACAGAGAGAGACAGAGCATGAATGGGGGAGGGTCAGAGAGAGAGGGAGACACAGAATCCGAAACAGGCTCCAGGCTCTGAGCGGTCAGCACAGAGCCCGATGCGGGGCTTAAACTCATGGACCGCGAGATCATGACCTGAGCTGAAGTCGGACGCTTAACCGACTGAGCCACCCAGGTGCCCCCAAATATCAACATTTTAAATGAAGACAAGTTTAGGCCTTGCACTTGCCCCACTCACCTTCCCTTAATCCCATCCCAATCTCTTCTTTAACATAATTTCATTTTAGTCCCCAAACAAGCCTGAGCCCAAGTTGTTCTTATTCCCATTTTATAGATGAATATACTGAGTTTCAGGAGTTTTATCCACAATTAACATAGCTAATATGTAGAAGAACTGGGATTTTAGTTCCAATTTACTCATCATAAAAGTCCAGTTTTTGCCCATTAGTATACAAGGCTTTAAAAATAAATTTGTTTCACATCACCACAATTTTCACTGTAATTTTCAGGGTCATTTTTAAAGGTGGAGAGTGGAAAGAAACTAAGTGCCAGCTTCAGCTCTCACCAGCGCAATGACGTCAGCCAAGGTGACAGCGATACTTGCAAAACTTCAAGAATGTGCACTTGTTAAACATCCAGTGCTTTTCTTAAATAAGAAGTCTGTACTCTGCGCCTCTAGATTATTTCTGATTCACATGATAATTTATCTTAATCTATTTGCAAACCAGTAACTCTTCTCTTTATTCTCCAAAAGATATCTCTTCAGACACCAAAATGCATTCTTTCCATCAGTAGTAAATTCACTACCGCATTTGATGCTTGAAGAGTATCACTATCCTGAAGATATCCCTTTTCTTGGTTTACATTATATTCTTTTGATTTGCCTTCTTATTTAACTCTGTATTTTATGTTTTACACTGTATATTTTCTAACTTTTTTTATACCCCTTTTCTCTTTCTATTTCCTCATTGCACATATTACCCAATGTTGTTGGGATTTGACTCTTTTCTTTTCTCCCATGTCAGTCCCAAAACTCCTATGGCTGAATTCTTGGGGCATGTACCCACACAAATGTGACTTGAAGAATGCTTACCAAAATGCCATGTAGCTATATCCAAGTAATAAGATTTAGGAGAATACCAATTTTTCTTATCCCTTTCTCTTTGATTTTTTTCTTTAGCAAGGAACAAATATTATATATTGATACAGAATATATACGTTGATATATATATCTCAATCTTCCCATCAAAATAAATCCCTGATGATAGTACCAAGATATATGTTCAAGGAAACTGTAAAAATCTGGAAGAAATCAATCAGAGGTGAATTTTTAATAATCTGATGGTCAGGCAGACTTTAAGCATGTCACCAAAAATCAAAACTGTAAGCTGAAAAATTGATATAGTTGACTACATAAAATTTTAATGATTCCACACAGTAAAGAAAATCCCTATAACTAATTATGAGGGCAATGACACAATGAAAGAATAGATATTTGTTCCAAAGATCCGAAAGGACAAAGCTTCCTTTCCAGTAGATCGTCATCCAGCACCTACTTTAACCTTTACATGTCTTTCTTTCCTCATTGATGACACGAGGCTAGTGATGCTGCCTTAGAGGGCTCTCATAAGAAGCAGATGGGGAAAAAAAAAACATTCTTTCTCAGTGGTTCTACCCTAGGGGCGACTTTGCCCCCCAGAGGGACCTTGGGCAGTATCTGTGCTAGTTTGGGTTATCGTAACCAGGGATTGCTGCTGACATCTAGTGGATGGAGGTCGGAGGTGCTGTTAAACATCCTACAATGCAAGGACAGCCACCCAGAACAAAGAATTATCCAGCCCCAAATATCAGTAGTATTGTTGAAAAACTCTAATCTGTGGAGGTTTTGCAGAGCATCTTTCATGTAGTAAGAGCTCAGTGAATGTTAGTCATAATTACATCTTTTCTCATCCATCACCTCTGTACGCACGTCCAGTCCCTATGTGCATTTGCACCCTGCCACTTATGTCTTAAGGACACGACATGATTTGAGGTATGTCTTCTTCATTCTGCACCCATTTATTATTTTCTGTTTTCTTAGTGCTTTTCACTTCCTGCCTCCCTTTTCAAACCTCCACTACCAACCAGATGTTTGACCTCTTTTTTCAAAATCCAGATAATTTCCTTTCTGAATTCTTACTGCTCTGACTCTCTACTTTTAATCTGGTTATGTTGTCATGATCGTCTAGATAGATTAAAAGTCCTTGAGGGAAAAGATGACTTTATATTCATTATTAAAACCCCCTACAGTGCCTACTCTGTGTAAAGCCTGCACAGAGGAGGCAAGCGACTCATGCTTGTCAATGTGAACTACTTTGGCAATTCCATTTTTATACAATTCTTGCAATGATAAAAAAAAATAATAAATTCCTGAGAATGCACTTATAGCCCTGTCTTTGGGTCGCTTAGCACAAGTCGTCTTGCATTGTTTGGAATTCCTATAACCCATTTAAATGAGCTTATTGTCCATGCACATGAGGATTATTCAGTATGTTCAAGCAAATAGTGACCAACACTGACAATGGATACTTTTCCGTCTCTACCTACTCCGCTGGTCCAGTATTCAAGCCATTGTTGCTCACATGAATGTACACCTGCCAGACTGTGGCCAGGGCCTCAGACGTGGAACTGCCGCTTTCATTTTAATTTAAGAAAAATAGAAATTGACTGGGAGGTATTTATGCAAATCAGGAAGGTTCTGAGGAATTATCTGGCAGCCATGTTAATGGATGTTCCATTCTTAGAAATGAATCTCACATTTTGCTTCTCCCATCAGAAGGGGCTCTGTGTAGTCATTTATGCCCGCAGATGATTGGATCCGACCAGAAGACACTTGACGCACCTCATGCATGGCAATGAATCCAAATCCTATTTGGTCGGGAGTGTCCCTCGGGCTACAGTGGAGATCACTTTGGACTGGGGAAAGGGCAGTCATGGGAGGGCCTTCCAAGTGGCAGAATTTTCTGCCTTTTCCATATCACTGAATTCCTCAGGAAATGCTGCGCACTTGAGCCACACCTGAAGCAGTACTTCTTCAGGAGAGAAAAGTAAACTTACCTTAAGTTGTTTTAAACACAACGTTTGTGGTAGTTTGTTACGGCAGCCCTAGGAGATGAATACAGTGAACTTAACAGACAAAAATCCCTGCCCTTGTGATGTTTTCATTCCAGCTGGGTGCAGACACCCAAGAAATAAGTAAAATGTATTGTTTTTTTTTTATTGTGATCAGTAAGATAGAGCATAATGAAGCAGGACAAGGAGACTGGGATTAAGGGAAGGGGTGTGGTTGTAAATTAAGCCTCATCAGGCAAGACCTTACTAAGAAGGGGGTGTTCAAGTGGGACTTGAAGGAAGAGAGGGAACACGTCACGTAGGGGTATGGAGGAAAAGCCTTGGAGACAGAGGGATATGAAATGTTCCCAGTCCTGGGACTGGAGGTGCCTGGCATATTGAAGGAACTATCAGGAAGCAAGGGTCAAAAGACCAGAACATGTAGAACTTCTTTTTACTTGGGTTTATCCATTTACTCAGCATATCTTTATTGAGCATATACTATGTATATTATTTCATGGCATTCTTACAACAGCCTAGAGAGGTAGGTATAAAATCCCCACTTAACAGATAAAACTCTGATGCTCTGCTTAAGATTACTCAGCTCATATATGGTGGCACTGGAATAGGGATCCAAATTCAATGTCCTTTCTCCAGCACAGGAATGGCTTATATAAATATTTGTTATCTTGTTTAAAATTCACCTGCAAGTGTTTAAACTCATATGACAATCTCAATAAGCTCGCTTGCTTCTGAGGTCAATGCAAATGTGCTTTGAGCTAAGAAGTGCCCTTGGGAGATTAGAGGGGCTCCTACTTTGGCAAAGGTTGGGCTGTGCACAGCTGTCTCCCATTATGTCCTTGGACTCGTGCAGTAGCTTTGTGACTCCAGGTAGCACTGGACTGAAAATTTATCTCTTTAAATGGCTTAAGTGTGTGTGTTTTTCTTAATATCCCAAAAAGCCATATTCATGAAGAGGGACAAAAGGAGAAATGCCGTGTAAGAAGAATAAATAAATGTAAAAATCAGGGTAGTCACACATTATCATTGGTAGCAGCCCCTCAACACAGAAAAGAGAACAGAGAAGACACCTATTCCTAATTCAAGCAGTTGTATCCCAGTTGCAAACCTCTCAGGCTTCATCCGATTTGCCTCCCATATTGCTCACTGTATGTCATGTCCTGGTGTGTTACCAGAAGAAACCAGAGAAATACACTGGTGGAGTAACCAAAACCAAGCTCTACCTTCTGCTCCTGACATTAGAGCACAGAGGGGATTACTAAGCCCCCTGGGCAACTCCTACTCTTCCATTCAAAGGACCCTCTGAATATTTAATGGAAGTAGTTAAAGATATGTGATCAGTTCTTAACTGGCATGCTCCATCTCCTAAATAATTCTGTATAAACAGAAACTTGCATATTTATGATGCCTCTGCCACTTCTTTTCTATTTTCATTTGGTTGGTTTGGGGAAAAATTCCAGGTGGATTTGCTTCATGTAAATACTATACTTCTTTATCATATTAATAAGGGAAGAGGTAGGAGAATCAAGACAATTCAGTGAGTTGTGCTGAAGTAGATGCTCAATAAATACTGTCTGAAAAATGATCTATGTAAATGAGGGAGATTCTGGCTTGGCGAGGAAATGTTCATGGGTTCAGGGATGTGGTTTCATAGAACTGAGCCTGGCAATAGAACATGCTCACAGGAGAACTGGACCCCATTCCTGACCCAGTGGATGTTGGCATTCTCCTATAGCCATTCTTGTCGATGGCAGGGAGTTGGATGGAGAAGGACAAAGAGGGAGACAGGGAAGGCTGAAAAAAAGCTCTGTAGGCTCAAAAGGATGTGTGTTGGAAAGAACTCTGAATTAACAATATATAGTGGCAGCTCAGACCTGGGCATCCAAATTAGTTAGGGGATTGGCTAATAGCTACAATAAAGATGGTCCAAAAGCAGAGGCTGAAACAAAACAGAAATGTACATCTTTCTCATAAACCAGTCAGGTCAGGCAGGGGATCCACAATGTAATCCAGGACCCATGTTTGGAAAACATCAGGGCTGTGGTTTGCCTTCTGTGATGGTATGTTCAGCACGGTGTAGTAGCTTTGCAACCCCAAGTATCATTGGACTCTTAGGTCATAGGCAGACCTGTTCTGACACCCTCTAGGGTACTATTGTCTTCCCTATGTCCTACACCATATCCAGCCTTCTAGAAGGGGACAAGAAGGAAGAGAAGAGGATGCATCTTTTTCTTTTTTTTTTTTTAAGGATATATACTGCAAGCCTTCCTCCCACTTTCCTCCATTCTCCATTGACCAGAGGTGAATCACATGACCACACACAGCTGCAAGGGAGGTAGGGAAGTGCTTTCTAGCCAAGTAGCCATGTGCCCAGGTACAGCCCAGAGTGTGGAAGTAAGATTCCATTACTTCAGGAAGACCTAGCTTTCTGTTGGATTTTGGATGAATTTCTTGCTATATCTTAACTTAAAGACTTAGTCGGGAGAAGAGAGAATTTCTCCACCAAAGCCCATAAATTCCAGTATCTGCCCCACCCCTGCATTCTTTCTCCTTCTTCAAATCTCATTTATTTCTAGTCCCCTACCTTCTGTTGCATGTAGACATCGTAAAGTGTCATCCTAGAGTCACTTAGCTGCAAGCAAGGGACCTCTCAGAGCTCATTGTCCCTCCCACACTGATCTAGGCCACTCCCACCAACAACCTTAAGCCTTGAAATGTCCAGTTTCCAGGTAGAGCACTGAGCGCTGTCTTCCTAATGCGAAGGACCAAGACAAAGGAGAATCTCCAGCTAGGTGTGTGTCTACCTTCTTTTCCTCCCAGATGCCCAGGACTTGTCCCCTGGTACACTACGCTTCAGAAGCAATGTTCACTCATCACAGTTCACACTCACATCCTCCCCAGGAGCAGCCTAGTTGATTCTCTGTCTCAGACAGGAGAACTAGGCTCTGCACACTTTGCTTTGTCTTCATTTTTTTAATTATTCTTTCTTATTTGAGAGGGAGAGAGCACAAGTAGGGGAGAAGGGCAGAGGAAGAGAGAGAGGATCTCAAACAGGCTCCACATTCGGTGTGAAGCCTGAAGTGGACCTTGATCCCACGACCCTGAGATCATGACTTGAGCCAAAATTAAGAGGTGGATGCCTAACTGAACCAACCACTCTCAATCTCTTTAAAATAATTCGTACCAGGACGTTTAAGACAAAAATTATAGAAGGTCATAGGGTATCCTTGTTGATAGCGGTTCAACACAAATAGAAGACATTGAAAGATTTGCTTTAAAATATGGCCTCTGCTCTGTTATTCAGAACATCCTGGTCCTGCAATGAGTGTTTTGTTTGTCATTCATTTTTAATGAGTCAAGAGTCCTTAATTTTCAATTTACGGTGTAATTTAAAATCATTTTGAAATGTAATCTGTCTAGGTTCAGTCTTGCATTTAGTGTCCTTGAAGTCAGTAGCTTAAGGTGGCTTGTGTTTTAGGTACACAATGCTGAATTGAAACTCAAATCCTTTCTGGTAATAAATAATAAATAATCCTTTAACTCAAAATTTTATGGTAATTTTCATCTTCTGGATACTCAAGGAGGGTACTTTCAAATCACAACCACATAGTTAACACATACAAAAAAGTCCCAACACAGTAGTTAATTACTATGAAGGAGTTTATTGCCATGTTAGGTGTCTGTTTTTAGACCCAAGTGAAAATATGATCTTCTATTAATGCAGAGAAAGGAAAAATGTGATCTGAGACGTTTTCCCAGTTGCATAAGAAAACACAATTTAGACCCTATCTCATAAATGGTTTTGATGGACACAACTTAGTTTCTCTACGGCACCTCCTTTGTGAAAAATGCTGAAACCTGCCTTTCTGGGGCACATCAAAGGCTTAGCCTGAGAGAGAAGAGGTGGCTGGGGAAGGCTGGCCCACTGCTTGACTGCTTGGTACACCATTCCCTGTGCTGCCATTCACTCAGTCTTTGTTGACAGCCCAGGTCCGAACAAGGATTATTCACTTTTGTAATCACTGGTGTGCTGGTGACCTGTGTAAACAAGAAAATAAGTGAAGTGAGCCATAACTCCAACAGAGTGTGAGGGGAATGAGGAGCCGTTATTGATGTTTAAAATCTAGATCTTTTCAAAATGGCGGCAATTTTATATTCAAAAACTGGTTTCATCCCAATGCAATATTTGACCGAGTTAGAGTAGAATAACTCCAGTTTCTGAAATTCACTCAAATAGGAATGATCTGATTTGCCATTAAAATGGTGCATCTAGGGCCACCTGGGTGGCCCAGTCAGTTGAGTGTCCAATTCCTGATTTTGGCTAAGGTCATGATCTCAGGGTCATGGGATTCAGCCCCATGTTGGCCTCCACGCTGGGCCTGCTTGAGATTCTCTCTCTCTCTCCCTCTGCTTCTCTCTCTCTCTCTCTCTCTAAAATAAATAAATAAAATTTAAAAAAATACATAAAATGTTGCCTCTATTCCATATTCTGCAGAACACCTAGATTCAAGTGACTCACACTCCTATGATAGCTGTAGCCATATTTACTGACTTTTTACTCTGCTGAACACCATGGCAAGGGATCTATGAACACTCATTGATTCTTCAATCTGGTCCCATGAGTTTTGTGTATCAGTATGCAATCTGTTTCACAGATGAAGAAACTACAGTTCAGAATGCAGGTTATCTTGTCCTTGGTTTTATAACTTGTTACGTTTTGAGCTGTGGGTCTCAAGTTCTCACTCTAAATTCTATCGTTGCCTTGAGAAACTTTCCCTAAGGGCTAAAACACAAAAAAAACTTGAGAGGAAATATCTTGAAATTATTATGCATTTAAGGTTTTTTCTTCTTCTTTTTCTTTTCTTATATTTATGTACATGGCCAAAAAACAACTACAAAGATCACTTTGTATTTGTCCTTTTCTCCAGTTGGTTATCTACCTACTGACTTTGCTAATTTCCCTCATCATTAATTGCTTGGTAGATGACAATAGCTAAGTAAAGGAATGAAAATGATGAAATCCAATTCATTCATTGATTCATTGGTTGATTCACTGTGTATTGATTTATCATGTGCCAGGCACTTTTCCAGGCTATTGAGCTACCCTGAACTTGCCCTCTTGAGAAAGATGAAAACAATAAATAGTGTAAATATACTGTAGAATACATTTTGATAATGGGAAGTGCCAAAGACAAAAAAAGAACCAGATAAATGTCAGGGTAGGGAAATATTGAAATGTTAGATGGGAGGCCATCTAACAAAGGTAACACTTGAGTAGGTATTGAGACAAAGTTAGGAAATAGGGGAGAGCCTTAAGTGTGTAGGGAAAGACCATTGCAGCAGAGGGCATAGCACATGTAAAGGTCCTGAGGCAGGAGCATGCCTGGGAGTTTGAGAAAGAGCCAGGAGGCCAGTGAGTCTAGAGTGAGTAAGTGAAGGCAGAGGAGAAGGACACAATGCATAATATGAACTAGTTACGTAGGTTGTCGTTGCTTAGGGTAAGAACTTGGCTTTGACTCCAAATGAGATGCTTTTGAGTAAAGGGGTTACAGAAACATGAAATGGGCCTTTCTTGGCTGTATTGAGGCTATTTGGGGTGGGTATGGATGGGGAGGAAACTGGGGGCACCAGTGTGGAAGCTATTGGAGTATTCCAGGCAGAAGACTATGGTGGTCCAGGCCAGGATGAGGTCTTCCTCCTTCCTTTCAGTTTCATAAATTGGTGCTTCAAGTATACCACATCGAAGAGGATGAGTGATCAAATGACATATAACTGGCCCTTTATATGTGATCATCCGTTGTATTGCATTTTCTGAGGAAACACATCTCCTTTGGGAGACTGTGTTCCAGAAAAACAGCCCTCTTGATTTAAGCAGAGTGGATCAGTAAGAGTTGGTGTTTTTTTTTCATTTGATTAGATTATGGTATTTATTTTGTTTTTTAATTTTTTTAACGTTTATTCATTTTTTGAGAGACAGAGACAGAGTGTGAGTGGGGGAGGAACAGAGAGAGAGGGAGACACAGAATCCAAAGCAGGCTCCAGGCTCTGAACTGAGAGCACAGAGCCCGACGCGGGGCTCGAACTCACAAACTGTGAGATCATGACCTGAGCTGAAGTCGGGAGTTCAACCGACTGAGCCGCCCAGTCGCCCCTAGATTATGATGTTTATTAAATGAGAAGTGCGGTGGTTGAGTCCATTATTAAACAAACTTACACATGCAACTATTTTAGGGGCCCTCCTATCTTACAGATGCTTCACGTCCTTTCTTTCTTTCTTTCTTTCTTTCTTTCTTTCTTTCTTTCTTTCTTTCTTTCTCAAGACAACCCTAGGCAACAGGCATAATTATTCCCATTTTGCAGATCAGGAAATCAAGTGTTGGAGATTCTGTGTAAAATCTCATACAGCTGGGCGGAAAGACTCTTCACATCTGTACACTCTGGCTCCAAAGCTCCCTGTATATGTAATAGATATTCTTTCTTTTAAAAAGATTAGTTTCAAATAGTGCTTACTTGATACTGGATAATGTTTTTAATTGAATTATTGATTCAGTAGCTGTCCAATCATCTGGAAGATTATTTGCGCTGGGAGCTGTCATTCTTGAACGTGAACTGGAATCTGCTGGAGGGCATGTTCAAACACAGATGGCAGGGCTCTGCCCCCAGGGTCTCTCATTTACCTGGCCTCAGGTGGGCCCATGAGTCTGCATTTCCAACAAGCCTCTACATGATGCTGATGCTGCTAGTTTGTGGGGACACACTTTGCCAATCCTATCCTTTTCCCCATAAACACATTGAAGATCAGAGAGGTTACCTATTTTCAACATCAGTAAAAACCCTTCCCACTTGAATTAACTATGACCGGAAACTTGAACTACAGAGAAACAAAGCTAACTCTCATAAATGAAAATTGAGGGTTTGTTGCTTCTTTGCTTGTTTTCAGTCAAAAGTAGAAACCATACAGCCATCTTTGTTCTCACATTTTCTCCTAATTTATTATCTCCTTTTGAAAATTTAATCAAGAGGAACCCTGCCCCATCTCACACACGTTTCATTTCCCCTGCCTATTTTCTTTCCTCCTTCCCACTTTGAAATTTCTGTTGTGCTTTGTAGTTGCTCAGAAGACTTTCAAAAACATCATCTTGTGGACAGATCTGCTACAAACAGGGTTGATGAAGGCTCTGGTGATAGCTACCCAGACTCCCACTGAATCAGAGTTAATTTTTTTTTTATGGAATTAGAGATGATTTGTGAATCTTGGACTAGAAACCTCCTTTGGCAGAATCCGTCAGAATCCATTTTTGATGTCTGGCACTAGTAGCAAACTTCTTTGCAGTCAGTTGTGGGAACCAGCTGTTTGGTTCTCCTTGCCCTTTGACGCGGAGCTCAAATGTCATTTCTTCCGTGAAGCCTTCCATGGCTCAGGCTCAAACCAGACTACTTGTTCTACTTTTCTTCCTGGAGAACTCCGTTCACACTTCTGTGTTCCCCAGTATGCAACCCACCACCTAATTTCAAATGCCTGACTCACTGACCAGACTTGCTATCAATAAGGACAGAGGCTGACTGTCCATCTGTTTTATGCATATGGAACCCATCACAATTCTTGAGACTCCATTTGCTGAGCAGATGAGGAACAGCAGAGCAAAGTAGCGAGAGGCATGAGCTTTGAGGTCAGGCAGACTTGTTTGGAGACCAAATTCTTCTATACCTGTCATAAAGGTATAACTTCACAGGTATGAAGCTTCCCTGTAGGGGGCGCCTGAGTGGCTCACTGGGTTGAGCTTCTGACTTCCGCTCAGGTCATGCATAATCTGCTGTTCATGAGTTCAAGCCCCACGTGGGGCTCGCTGCTGTCAGCGTGGAGCCCATTTCAGTCCCCTATCCCCTCTCTGCCCCTCCCCCTCTCTCACTCTCTCTCTCTCTCAAAAACAAACATTAAAAAATCATAAAGCTTCCCTGTTGGCTCGGTTTCTTCATCTGTAAAATGGGGAAACAGCACCAGTATCGCTCAGAGTTGTGAAAAATTAATATTATTTTTGTTTAAGCCATGCAACATCTCAACAACACCGCTTGACTTGTGGAAAGAGCTGAATAAATATTAAATGTCAATCTGATGTTCACAGGCACTCTTTAACCCCTATAGGGTTAGTTAAACTGAAATTGAGCCCTAACTTCATAGCCGCATAAGTTGTGGAGATCCAAAGCCCTTTCCTTAATTTATATCAATTTCTAGGAGTTCACATCCTTATGACCTTTCTTGCTTCTGGGTCCCCTGCCTTTATGTTTTCTGCTTTTTTATGTATACAGCGGAGACATGACCCCTATGCCAGATTGCAGACACACACACACACACATACACACACACACCTGCACACTTGTGAACAAGGCAGAGTTTACTGAGGGTTTAAGGTTGCAAGGCTACCTTCATGATCTTTCACTGTCTCTCTGGCTTCCCCCTTTCTTCTCTCCCTTCCACCCCCAAATCTGCTCCTCACACCTTCCTGTCTGAATTATTCTTCTCCCAGTTCATCTTTCATTATGCAGAGCCCTTAGGAACCACTGTATTTTACCTTCCTGAACTTCCACACTCAAACTCAACAAGAGGCTCCATAGAGCCAGGGGTCTCGTGCCTACCAGGGCCCACCTTCCTCAGAGGGTCTGTGGCTGAGCACTGCACCTGTTCTATCATTCCAGCTGTTACTACTATTTTCAAATTTCTCACTATGAGGGATTCCCTTCCTTCCTTCCTTGCTTGCTTGCTTCCTTCCTTCCTTCCTTCCTTCCTTCCTTCCTTCCTTCCCTCCCTCCCTCCTTCCTTCCTTCCTTCCTTCCTTCTTCCTTCCTTCCCTCCCTCCCTCCCTCCCTCCCTCCCTCCCTCCTTCCTTCCTTCCTTCCTTCCTTCCTTCCTTCCTTCCTTTCTTCCTTTTTTTCCTAGTATTGCTGAGTTAATATCACCAGGTGTCATTTTCATGCCCATCCGAGTCCAAAACTGGGTCCTTCTTCCCAGGACTCTGATGATGAAGGAAGAATTCATATCCATGATACCCAGGCTTAAAAGGCACTAAGTAAGAACCCAGGAAACCACCTAGTGCAAACTTATAAAACTACAGAGGGAATATGTGCTATAGTTTAAATGTGGGACTTTCCTGAGTTCAGTGGATTTTTAGGTACATAAAACACACAGTAATGATCCTTTTCCAGTTCCAATACAGCATCTGACTTTATGGAGATGTTAAACCAGTTTGAGGGTTTTTGGTTTCTATCTTTCTTCCTTTTGCCCCTTTGCTCAAAGAAATGGTGCTTTTTTTTTTTTTTTTTAAAGAAATGGTGCTTTGCTCTTTGCTAACGAGCTGGATCCTTGTGAGAAAAATAAGATAAAATAAAATAACTATTTCCCTATCACCTTTGGGCTGAATAATTCCTATTTCATTTTCTGGGAAGCTAAATTTTCAAGGGACTTCACCGAGAGAGTGCAGAAAAGCAGACATTGTAGTCATTTAGGGGAAAGTGATGACAGACTCTCTACAAGAAAAGAAACAAAAATTAATGACAAATCGCATTAAAAGATGACAGATTATTTTCATTGTGGGAAACAGACCTTGAAGACAAACAGTTTTATGTGTGAATTTGATCAAAAGCATGATTCTCAGCTAATTTCTTGGTTGTAAATTAAATTATTGCTTTAGAGACATAAAAATATAGATGTACACAGTTTCCTTCTGCTCTTCTGGATATATTCATCTTTTCCATGAACACTTGTCCATATATTTAATGACTGCAGATAATGGATTTTAAAAGTGTATTTAAAAAGTTAATCCTCTTGAGGACCTATCTTGAATGGAAAATATCTCCCAGCAGATTTTATTTTGGAAAATTAAAGGCAATACTCAGGCATTGAGATAACATTTAGGTAAGTGTATGTGAGTCATTTTCCCCACTCTGCTGATAGTCTTTGTGGCTAATCACGAAACTGACTGCAAAGTACATTGTAGATGAGTCTACTTGTCCTAGCACCCAGGTGGCTGAGAGCAGATACCTTGAAGAGTGTGGGGGGGGGGGGGGCAGGGTAGGGATGTGACCTTGGCCTATAGCACAGATCAGCAAACTTCTTCTGCCAAGATCCAGATAATAAATATTTTAGGCTTTGTGAACCGGACGGTCTATTTTACAACTATTTGATCCTGCAGTTGTAGAGCAAAAACAGCCACAGACAACATGTAAATAAAGAGTGTGGCTGTGTTCCAATAAAACTCTGTTGACAAAAGCAGATTGTGAGCTGCAGGCTGTCAACTCCTGACTCCTGGCTTAGAGGGATATTTGGTCACACGTTGACCCACAAGCTTCTTGTTTCTCATTTTCACAGTCTCTGTGTATGTCCCAAACGCAGGTCCACAAAGCGGGGATTAAAACCTCAGGAAGAACCCTGACACTCCCTGCTGTCCATCAGCACAGGACAGGAGCAGAAAAACAGAAAGGGCATTAAGAACAACGGTTCTCCTTTCAAAGTTGGGTGCCACTGTTTTATCTGGTGTCAGAACCGTTTGACGGATCACAACACACAGATTGAGGCATTTACAAAATATGTACTAAGTGCCTACTGTTTGGCCCTGTGCTAGTACTGAAATACATGGGTTACTGCGCTGATCAAGTCCCTGCAGGTGTGAGGCTTTTTTCTGGTAAGGGAGAGGCACAGCCTGAGAGGGAAGGGAGCCCAGACAGAGAGGGAGGCGTTGAAGTGAGTCTCCTCTCTGAAAGTGGGACTCTGGTAAGGAGCTGCGTACTGGCAGAGAAACATTGGCCTCTTGCATGTGAGCAGGTGTAATAAAACACAGATGCCTGGTGTCTGCTGAACAACAGAGAGAACATGGCTTAAGACACAGTTCCCTCCTTTAAGAAGCTTCGAGTCTGGCAAGGGAAAAAAAGCAAGCAACAATTTGAATGACAACTTGACAGTCTGAATTCCTAAATACTCTGGCAGACCCCGAAATTCACAGAAAAGGAAGTAAAGCCAGTTCTATGAGCCAATGCCTAGTAACCTCACAATTCTTCATTAATACACATACTAACAACACACCTTTCTTCCAACTATCAAACTGGCAAAAAATACAAAGACTGTGTTTTCCACTGTTAGTGTGAGGAAAGAGAACTCTAATGCACTTTGGATTAGAGTCCAAATCAATAAAGCCTTTCTGGGTGGACCATTTGTCAGTGTCTAAGTAAATTTTAAATGGGTATTTCTTTTGAATCAGCAGTTTCCAAGATGAGTCTCAACTGGAGAAAAATACTTGCACATATGCGCAAAAAGGCAGGTGTAAAGTGTTTACTACTACATAGTTAATAATTTTGAAACAGGAAAAACTGAGCGTCCAGCCACAGGGAACTGTTTTAATAATAGCACATCCATACTAAGAGCTGTTATGCAGTCATGGAGAAGAATCAAGTAGATCTATATGAATTTACATAAAATGTATTAGAAAAAATGTGTGTAATAGAAGAACAAGATTACTTATGGGATGTGTGTGGGTATAGTTTGTAAATCTGGTAGAATATATGTCAAATTGTGTGGTGGTTAATGGGACAAATGAGAGGCGACGAATGGTAAGTGGGTGTGTTTTCCACTTCACGCAAATAAATTTTTTAATTTTTTTGTATTTAAAAATAACCATTAATACAATGTGAATTATAAGACGGTTGCACAGTAAAAAAAATGCCCACTGTGGCAAGCTCACCCTTAATTCTAGAAGGGACTACACTTCAGTTATCAAATCTACACCCTTGGAGTTCCTTGTTTACTTTGAACACTGTATTTCTTTGAGCGGGGAGTGGGAGTCATTTCTTTCTTCCTGCTATTTTCCCAGGATATGTAAAGTCCTATTCCTAGTGATAATGTCTGAAAATGAACATAATCCAAAGGTCCTCACTTTGCAATGTTTGCAGTAAGATTTCGGCATCTTAGCATTTAAGTGTTTTCAGATTACATCCATTTAAACATCTGTGATTCATTATCGTAAATATCACAGTTGTGTGGGACCATATGTTTCGGCTTGCAGCATATATATATAAAGAAAAAGCACTGGCAATAAATTTCAGGAACCTTAGACTTGCCGTGGGTATGTGCAAAAAGAACATTTTCAGACACGTGGGGCCTTCTATAATCACAGCAATATACTTGAGATCCCATATAAGAATCCTTCAATTGCAAAAGTTGCCAGTTTTGATGGAAAGCTATGATTTACATTTGGCTCATGCTCGTCCCATGATAATTCAGGTAGGGTGGGAAGCGGAACAAAGACCTTTAGACGCAGTGGCTTTGACTTCCTTAGGAAATGAACATGGGCTATTGTTGAGTGAAGAAATCACAAGAAAATGGGACACCTTTAACAAGTGATGAGACGCTCTTGGCAGGCATCCTCCTCCATTCCCACGAGGCTGAAGCTAGAGACGATGCCATATGGCATAAGGGATGCAATGAAAATCTCTTGGCAACTGGAGGATGAATAGACATGACCTACAGGGATGATCATTTTCTTGCTTACATCAGAAAGCCATATATGCATACAAGAATTGTGCTTCATGTATTGTAAGCCAGATCATCTTATTTTAATTTCCTGATAAGGTTTTGTCAACTAGACAGAACCAATTTGTTATCACAGCTGGCGAGCGTCTCACCCACCACAATTAGGGAAGAAGCTGAATGAATTAATTGGTTGCAACCAAAGAGTCGGCTAATATTTCTGATTGCCAGCTCTTGCCAGGATTAGCACTGAGCAGAGCCAGAAGGATAACCTGTAAGAGGCTTGTGCCCTGAAAGTACTCCCAGGTTACCAAAAGATAGGAGAAAATTATGAAGGTGTAGAAAGTGGTGTTCCACGCTCTATGGAATTTTGATTGGCATAGCTGCTGGTTATTATCAAGCCACCGACCTTGTCAATATTGAGCCTGTTCTTTAGGAGGGATTGTTGCCTCAGATAGTGTACTTGGGCTCCCAAGCAATACTCTATCTTCAGGAAATGTTCCTAAACCCTCTCTGGAATGTAGGTGGCATAAGGCCATCTCTGTGCAGAAGCATTCTTGGTATCCACAGGGAATGAAGCATGGGTTGTTCAAAATGCTTCAGGATGTTTTACACAGAAGATACTCATCCACGCACTGTCTACAGATTCTTTATGAGTTTTATGAAAATCAAACCATACTTAAGATCATGGATCAAAATGCCATGCTCCTTTTGTCCTCCACCCCCATGATGTTTTGTTTGCTGTGATCTGGGAATCTGTGATGGCTTTGTAGTGCAATAGCAGGATGTTGGTCTTCAGAAAGTCCAGATCTCAATAGTTCTTCGATAAAAGTTTTAGATAGATCACTGATAGCAAATTCCACAGTAAGCTTTTCTCCCAGCCTTTAAAAGCTCTTGAATACTTCTAGATATTCTGGAGCTGCATAATGATCTGGCGGGGCCTCATTCATGCATTTTCCTCGCCCTTCTTCAGATTGTAAGTGTTTCCTAAATTTTGACCTACAGAAACTTCTAGCTTCTGCTGGATGGGTTTTTCCCTGATGGATCTAATCGCTTACTTCAAGATTGCACTCAACTCTGTCTTTGATACCTCTTTCAGCTCTAGACAGACTGTCTAACTTCTGTTAAGCCATATGCTCCTAGGCTGTAGAATAACTTCTAACACTTACTTTGGGTTCCCCCAGTCCTGGAACAATCCACCCGCTGTATCTTCTCCCAGAACCTGGGACAGGACTCTACAATAGATGTAAAAAAGCCAAGCTCAAGCCCTGCTACTTACAGATGTGTGACCTAAGGAAGTTTGCTTTGGGGTCCCTCGGTGGCTCCGTCAGTTAAGCATCTGACTTTGGCTCAGGCCATGATCTTGTGGTTTGTGAGTTTGAGCCCCTTGTCGGGCTCTGTGCTGACAGTGCAGAGCCTGCTTCAGATTCTCTGTCCCCCTCTCTCTCTCTGCCCCTCCCCTGCTCATTCTCTCTCTCTCTCTCTCTCTCTCTCTCTCTCTCTGTCTCACGCATGTGCTATCTCAAAAATAAACATTTAGAAAAGAAGAAATTAGCTTAATCTCTCTGGGCTTCAATTTCCTCATCTCTATGGTATTATCATCAAAGGACTGTTGAAAAGATGAAAGAAATATTTGTCAATGGTTAGTGCACTGCCTGACATTTAGAAAATGTTCTGCAAGGAACTATATATAGAAGATAGCTGTATATCTATCTATTTACAGAAGTATATGTAACTATATACAGAAGTATATCTGTATATAGGTATATATCTAACCGTATGTAGAAGACATCTTCTATAGAAGATAGATGTCAAACCTAAAAAATCAGCACCATTATGGTTTTGTAGGGTGCCTTGAAGATATAGGGAAATGCTTCAGGTGATTATTAATGCCTGTTCATATGAGCTAACACTCATTTAACTTGGATACTGTTGGCATTTATGTTCACTGAACTAGTTTAGAACTGGAGTGAATGTTGTCTTGTTAGAATCCTCAGCGAGTCTGATGTTATTACAGATTTTTGATACCTAGCCAATTTGCCCATTTTCTTGGATCAAGTAGGTTGGGAAACTAACCCCGTACAGATTGGTTTGTTGATTTTATATAAAGAGAGGCAAACCAAGAAACAGTTATAGATAACTGTCTCCTAATTATAGACAACAAACTGATGATTACCAGAATGGAGATGGGTAGGGGAATGGGTTAAATAGGTGATGGGGATGAAGGGGTACACTTGTTGTGATGAGCACTGGCCATTGTATGGAAGTGTTGAATCACTACATTGTACCCTTGAAACAAATACTATATTGTGTGTTAATTAACTGGAATTTAAATAAAAACTTAAAAAAACAAACTTAACATTTACTTCTCCCAAAACCCACCTTCCTCTTCCCCATTTGAACATTTAGAGATATTGTTTACTGAGCACTGCTTCAGATGATAGATTATAAGGTCTTTAGGAGATGGGACTGTGTCTTCTCTATTAATGGTAGCACCTTATACATTTATTTTACTATTTGTAAATCAGAATCTGATTCAATACACATTCCCTGAAGACTCATTTTGCAGGACTTTTGTTTGTTTGCTCATCTTGAACATTTTTATTTATTTCCAAATGTTGGATTACCACTGCTACACTCCTACCTGCTTTCATCTCCAAGTCCCCCTAATCCCTTCTGAAACCTTCCGTGGTAGTGTAGTAAAAGACCAGTTGATCATTCCACCTAGAGTTCTAGGAAAGAGGTTGGGTCAAAGCTAAAGGCCCTTTAGATCCACGATGCTGTCTTGGTAAATTGATGGTGTGACGTCAAGGTTATAATTAGATCTTCAAACTCTCATAGTCAATTAAAATATGTGCCTATGTTGATTTGTATACTTTCACTATTTGGGTTATGTATTAGTATAAATATTTACCTGAAAAGCCATAATTCATCGCTTCAAATGTTTCTAATGTGTTGCTGCATTCTTAAACACAATTTTATTATGGCTTAAGGCCAAAGCATTGTTTAGAAGAACACATCCAATTTTATAATAAAATATAGGGAAAATATACAGGAATTTGCTTTCTAAGCAATTTTTAGAGAACACATCTCCTTCATAAAGTGAGAAATACTCGTTGATAATCCCTCATCTTGGATGCTTTCTGATAATGATGAGCATGCTCATTAGTTGACTTTCTCTTGCTGATGGGAATAAGTTATTATGTTTACCTATGATTTGTTTGCTTGTAATTTCTACCCTGTGGTGCTTGTTTGGCCTTTTGATACAGTGAAGAAATGGAATGTTCATCCTTCAACAGGGCAACCCTCCAGATCTTCTAGACACTGAATATCATGAAGGCAGATAATCTAGCATAAAGATAATATTCATCTTTATGTTAGCATTTATCCCTTACTGCCTACTATCCTGAGCACTGTAAGTGGAAAAAATATATTTTTAATGGGTTGCTAGATGAAAATGTTGAGAGTTAGAATAATAGAATCTCCCAATTGTAAGAGACATCATCCAACACCAGAATCTCTTCCACACCATTCCTGCTGAATAGCCATTTAGGCTCTACTTGAAAGCATCTAGAAATAAGCAAATTATTTCATCCAGAAATAGTGGTCCTTCCAAATGGTAATCTGAATTTCTTCAGGCTTTTCTAGTATTTGAACAATAAGGAGTTCATGCAAATAACAATATTTGCACTCTACATTCTTATAGCCTCCACCTGCACAATTGTAACACCTCACCTTACCCCCTCCCCTGGCCATCATTGAGATGATTTCTGAAAGACCTCACCCAAACTCATAAATTATTCTCCCAGGACCCCTCCTTCTGGCCTCTTTGTTGCTTAACGTACCTGAAAAGCTCTTGAAGGAAGAGTGTCCTCACGGCTCTTTGTGAGAAGGCTGCTTCTCAAAGTCCATCTCTTGGATCGTCAAAGCCATGAACCCCCAAGATGCCAGGAGACCCAAATGTACTATAGCTTCCATTGTACGAGAGCAAAGTGAAGGTGTACTCCATTCAGAAATGGGGCCAAGCCACCATTCACCATCGCTGTTTGTAGGGAACCAGGCTAACAGAGCTTGAGATTACCTAAATTGCCTGTGGTTTGTGCATCTTTAAGCTTGTATATATAGCTTATGCCTTTCTTGAACTACAAACCCATGGGGCTAGACTAGGAAGCCAATTTTGAGTTCTGTCTATTCCTTCTGTTTCTGCTTGTCTCTAAGTGCCCACATAGAAGTTGTCCTCCTTACAGGTCCCTTCCTTGTTATGTAGATCTGCCCACGCAGTTGACAGGTACTTGGGAAATCACGGGTCTGATTGCATCAGACATGATCAGGATCTGAATCATGATTTAGGCTCAGACAAGACACTCTGCCACATGTCCCCAGACAACTCCAACTGCAAGGCCAAAAATCTGGAATGTTGCTGTGGACCAAGTCTCTCTTATCATTAACAGAAATAGGGAGGGAGGCACATTTGCACATAATTACTAGATAGCTCAGAAACTAAAGGCTATGTAAGAGACATGTGCTAGTCCTATGGAAATCAGTGAGACGGAATCTCTGTAAATCTGAGACTTGGTGATTCTCAAAGCTGCTGAGTCTGTGATTAATATTTCGCTGATCGGGTGACTTTCAATCGACTTCCTCAAATCTTCATGAGTTTGGGCCATCATTCTCAGTTTTGTTTGGGGAGTTTCAAATTTGCTTAGCTGTCAGGTTGCAGTTCTGCTGTTTATTCATTCAATGAACAGGGTTGAGTGTATATTGTGTCAGGCACTATGCCATATAAAGTAATTCCAATTTGAAATACAAATTCATAGTGATTATAAGTACCGTGGGATAGACGATGCACAGTATTCTTTCAGAAAACAATCTGCCATGTTTTAAAGAATCTGTAACAGGAGGAAATGTAACCCTGACAGAAAAGACTGGTTTGAGAGCTAGCAGCTCAGTTTTTAGTGGTAGGCAGAAAATGCCCTGAAAGCAGATGTGGGCCCTGTCTTGTTCCAAGAGGAAGCCCTTAAGGGTTTACATGGCAAAAATAGGTTTCTGCAGAAGATCACTTGACAAGATCATTCATTATGATATCTTTGCCTCGATAGAATTGAAACTCTATTTTATCAAAGTTGGAATCAAAACATAAGATGATATTAAGACTGTGCATTCTGCACCCATCAAAGCTACAAAGACTTTGCAGGTGAAATGTATTCCAGAGCTAATCAGTCATGGGTAAGAACATGCCCACAACCTTACAGAAGCTATGCACATGTCAGTGCTGATTCCAGGCCAACGATGGAGTACAGGATACAATTAAATGTGTTCAGGAATCAGGAGGGTAGAATGAATGAAGGCTGGAGGAGGTGCCTATTGTATCATCTGGGGATCTGGCCCAATGTGGGTAGGACTGAACATATGTTAATGAAAGTTAGATTGGCTAGAACATTTGAGAAATGAAGGAGTTCAGGGAAACCATAGGCAATGCTTTCTGTTTCTCTCAGTTGGGCAAGTCCATAGAGCCTCTGGACTAAGCCTTATGAACTCTTTTAAAGGGAGTCGGTACCTCTGGATGCCAGTGGGATCCTGAGGGATGTGAAAAGCAATTAGTCTTGCTCTGTATCCTGGGGAGAGTCCATCTGATGTTTCTGAATTAAGTGCTACTTCAGTTGTCAGAAAGGCACGGCTTTCCGTGTCCAGGCAAGGACTAGCAAATGAACAAATATGCAGACCTTCTTGCTACTGGAACAACTGGACTCTGTTTTACTAATGAGGCCAGGGGTACTGGGATATCTGGTATAAGGGAGAGTAAACAATTTAGGTTCTACTGGACAGAGTCATTGCCTGGTGTCAGTGGTGTGCTGGAACCAGCTGATACTTGCACTCCTGAGAGCTGGTTAAGTTTCTAGAAAATCTGCAAGCCAGCTGAAGGCACATTGGTAGCTGAAATCAGCCATATTTAGAATATTTACACCACAGACATTGGCAAATGCTATGAATCAGGACTTTTCCCCTCACCAGCATAGCTGCTAAAACAAAGCCACTCCCTTCTGTGTGAGACTAGAGATGGCTAGAAGCAGATTATCTGTAGACCCAATTGTATCTCTCTGTGGGGGAGATTCCTTCAGCTCCTAGGAAGACCCATTCAAAGCCCATGAGCCCACTGATCCACACACACATCCTCACTCAACCAGACAAGTAGTCTGACCACCAACTCTAAGAGGTACACATACCACTCACGTGCAGACCAATTTTCAAGTCTCTACAAATGTATACATGTATTTAGGACCATTTTCCCATTGAAGATGCGAGTGTACAGATCATAGACTGACCCCAAAACACTTATAAGAGTAGGACAAATTCCATATTTTAGTACATACCTATCTACATGAGCAGGACTGATCTATATTTTGCAGATAAATTTAAATCCATTTGCATTTTCATATTTCCTGGGATCATAATACAGCTTAATTTGCTTGCTCACACATTTCAAGATGGTAAGAAATCTATGCCTTTTGGATTTTCATCCTCAAGAACCACATGCAAAAGAAAGAAATAAAAAAGCATAAAATCAAGGTCAGGAAGATTAAGACCCTTAATTCACATGCCAAACTTCCCATTTCAATTGTGGTTTTGTCTCCCAGCTTAAGTTTGTCTTTTTGTGACATTTGCATTAAGCCCAGAGGACTTTTTGAGTGGAAACATGCTGAAAGCATAATTGAAACTCTGAGTGGTGCCATTTGTCTCATTTGCATTTTTCCCCCAGGTGGGGAGTTTTCACATCCCCCTTTCTTCTCCTGGGGTGTTCAAAGATTATCGCAAAGAATGATGTTGTGCAATTGATTCCAATAAATCCCTATGTACAGTATATTATATGTATATTTTTTCTTTCCAGAAGCTATTTTAAATGCCACAGTGATAAACTATGTAAGGAAGTCCTTTGTAGGTTCATATTAGCACAGAGAGTTTATTTTCCCCCTCAGATAGAGATTTTGAGTATTTGTTCACAAGTTTAATTGTTTATTAGAATGTTTGCTTTCAATTATTTTCATGGTGTCATTCCAAGCTCTTTAGCAGGATGTTTCTGTAGAAACACATCAAAAACAAAAATAGATGGACGGGGCGCCTGGGTGGCTCGATCAGTTAAGTGTCCCGACTTGTCTCACAGTCAGTGGTTTCGAGCCCCGCATCAGGCTCTGTGCTGATAGCTCAAAGGCTGGAGCCGGCTTCGGATTCTATGTCTCCCTCTCTCTCTGCCCCTCCCCTGCTCTCTCTCTCTGCCCCTCCCCTGCTCTCTCTCTCTCTCTCTCTCTCAAAATAAATAAATAAATAAATAAATAAATAAATAAACTTAAAAAAAACTTCAATTTTACCCTTAATATGTTTTTTGAACTCTGTGTCCCCAAACATGCACTGACTCAATCTCTATGAAAAGTTTGAGGGGCTCCTGGGTGGCTTAGTCAGTTAAACATCCGACTCTTGGTTTTGGGTCAGGTCATGATCTCATGGTTTCATGGGTTTGAGCCCCACGTTGGGCTCTGCACTAACAGTGCAGAGCCCGCTTGGTATTCCCTCTCTCCCTCTCTACCCTTCTCCTGCTCATGCTGTCTCTGCCTCTCTCAAAAATAAATAAATAAAACCTTAAAAATTTTTGTTAAAAAGTTTGAGAATCACTGATATCTTGGTTGTGTCAGCAAAGTTAAAAAGACAACAATGCAGGGCTGAGGCTATCAGTTGCACCCTTTAATAGGGATTTTAAGGTGAGTGTGTAATCAGTGGGGCAGTAGAGTCTGTTTTTCTAGGAGGAAGAAGAAAAAAAAAGTGTGGTGAACTTTTTTCTTTTTATAAAGTATTCCTCATGTATTTCAAATCTGCCATTTACCTATGGCCAGAGTTGCTGTCATTGGCGAAGTCTAGATCTGTGCCTTTCTAAGGTTTGCATCTCTCTCAAGTCTGCATTATTTATGTTAGATATGTTCTTTCAATCAGAGGGCCTTCTGGATTATATCCAATAATCATATGGAGTTAGATCTCGTGTAGATGATAAGCTTGAGTAGGGCGGGGCCAGGCGTGAGTTTTTCTAAACGAGGGATGTGCACAGAGGCATGGAACCCTGGCCAGCATTTCGGGAGGGCTCTAGTGGCTGCAAAGACAAATGCATGTTTTCGTTTGACTCCTTAGATTTCAGTTAACATTATTAGAAAACAGGACATCTCGCACATCCAACAGATTTTATAAATGTTATCTTCAAATAATTTTGTGAGAATAAATAAAGTGAGACACGTAGAAGAAAAATATTAGCTGAATAATGGATCATCTGTGAAAATATGGCAGAACCATGAGGCTGGGAGCCTTGAAGGAAGGGGTATATTTGCCGTGGCAGACTAGCAGAGACTGTGTGGCCTTAACCTCATTCAACCTCCCCAAGTCTCAGTTTCTAGAGAGGAAGAAAAAATTACCTACCTTGCACTGGTAATGTAAGGATTCAGTGCAGTCATGAATGTGAATCTCTCAGTGTAGTGTCGTGCTTTTAGGACAAATAATGCCTTAGATTGGTAGGAAGTTATCTGTACAAACAATCTATTTAAAGGATATTTAACGAAACTCTGTTGAGTCTGCTGTGGGTGGGGCCTGTAATTTTATTCCTTTGATGTCATCTTTTCCTTCACAACCTCTCACGTGAGAGAGGTTGGGCTTTGCCAAGAAAAGTAGGAGGATTCAAAGATGGGCAAGTCTGGATCAGAATCATCTGCCTCACTCCCTTGGCCCCAGCAGAGGTGCCTATAGTAACTATCTCCATGGAAACCACACTCAGCCCAGCAGGCCAGAGCATAGGTACCTGACTAGAAAGAGATGGAAAGACCCAGGAGGCAGGTGGAAAACCAGCTGGCAGCAGGAAGCTGTGCAGGAAAAGGAAAAAGTAGCTTCCTTAATGCCCACGATTACAGGAGTAATGATGGAGTAATGATAATTCTTATTCATGGAACACTATTCTAACTGTCATGTAGGTATATATGATCATGTTGGATGCTCACCATAAGAATTACAGTACCTGTGAGGGAGGTACTGTAATGTCCCACTTTATAGATGAAGTCATTGAGGTGCAAAGAAGATAGGTGGTCCACCCAAGGTCACAGGGCTGCTACACATGAACCAGGATTGGAAAAGGGCTTAGATACCTACTGTTAAAACTGCCCTTTCTTAAGGCAAGGGAATAGCAGTTCCTGGCATGCTAGGTCCCCAACCTCCTCTCTGTGCCAAGGATGGCTGGGAAATGTGGAAACCTGGCATCTTGACAGGAAGTCCATTGTCTGAGGCCCTGGTTCTTGGCCCCAGATGCATTAGATTCATCTGGAGAGCTTGAAAGAGATACTAGTGCCCTGTCCCCAGACCAGTTGAGTTATACCAGAATCTTGGTTGGGAGTTGAGAAGATATTGCTATTTTTTTTAAATGCTCCACAGGTGATTCTCATAGCCTGGAAAAAGAACCACAGTCTAAAGCATCTGCTCCTGAATTGGTAAAGGTATCTAAAACAAACAAGGACCCATTTTGCAATCCTTAGCTATTCGGTAGAGCAAGCTGGGAAGAAAGCTGGACTATATTGGATGCCTACCATGTGCCAGATCCTGAATGTGGATTTGATCCTTCAGTACACCCCTACCTGGCACTTCTGAGAAGCGTAGAGGGATGAATGAGTGGCCTTCAGGGGTCAGGATGGGGCAACTGCCCTTTTCCCTCTTATGTATCAATTCCCAGGAAATGGATGTACTGAGAGCTTGAACTGTAGATGCAGACGGATGGACTGGGGACAGTTTCCTGCTGTCTCTGAGTGTATGCACTTGATAAAGTTAGTCTCTCTGAGGCTCAGTCTGTTTTCCTGTAAAATGGAAAACGATGCTTACAGAGTGTACATTTTCAGTGCGACTATATTGCCCCCAGAGGGGTGGCATGAGGGATGGGCAAAACATTGCACTGTGTGTGTGTGTGTGTGTGTGTGTGTGTAAGGCACAGAGGCACATACTGTAAGTAAACAGATATGCAGTATATTGGGGTCATTAAAAGTTCATGACATTGGTGGCAATTAGGCAAACATTTCTAAAATTCTGAGGGGGGTACATAGTGAAAAAAAAGTGGAAAATACTGCTTATTGGTTAGAATTGCTGGGAGACTAAAAGAAGAGACTGAATATAGAGTCCTTGGCACAGAGCCTGGCGCTCAGATGCCACTCAATAAATGGTAGATGTTGTTACTGTCATTTGTCAAAACATTCATTGAACGTGTGCACACTGATCCTAGCTTTGGGACTATGTACAGCATCACTGGGATGATGAAGAAAGATAAGGCACCACCTGTGACTTCACCAATGAGCTAAGTCAAAGCCAAACACGGGAGACCTAGTGCTCTCATAAAGGGAAGCACACGGGTCTGGGGAACTAAGGGGACAGCATGGACATTCATTTCCTACCTGTCTCCAGTGCTGGGCTCAACCAAGACCAGAGGCAACTAGGGACCTTCTTTCTCAATTCCTGCCCTCGCCTGGAGCAGCTCCTGCTCCCAGCATGAAAGAAGTACCACCAGTCTGCCACCACTAGAGAATCACTTTGCCCCTGGAAAGCAGTTGGATTAAATGTAATCATTATTGATGGCCCCCTGTATGGAAAAGCATTCTGTTCATTGGTGGAAATAGAGTGATGAATAAAAAAATAAGATTCAGTTTCTGCTCTTGGTTTTGATGAGGAAAAGAGATATATAAAGTGGACATATTGATATAACATGATATAAAAGATCTTGTGTGCTGGAAAGTCTGGGAACACAAAGAGGGTATTTGGACAAGCTGCCTGAGCTGACTCTTGCAGAATGAGTAAGAGTTAACAGGTTAAAGAAGGCAGGCAGTAACTTTTTCTCAGAGCCATCAGTATGAGCAAAGGGTTGGGAGAATACAGGTGCACGCTGGCACAGGTGTGGATGATGAGTGAGACACGGCGTGAAGGCAGAGGCCAGAGGAGAGGCAGCTTAGCCATGGAGGACCTTGAGTGCTAGTGTCCTTTGGAATGGGGAGCTGTAGTTGTGTGAGACTCAGGTAGAGGCAGGTTGGTTCTATAGTGTGATAGGAGGGTCCAAAGCTTTCTTCAAGGAGTAAGTCTTTATGTGGCCTTCCAGACCCCACATTTCCAGCTTATCTCCACTCTTTCCTCCTCACTGTCTCCCTTGCTGTCTCTGCGCATCTCACTGGTTTATTTATAATTCCCTGAATGCCACTGGACTTCTGCACATGTTGTGGTTCTTTGTGCCTGGAATAGGTCCCCTATTACTTATAAGGTATTGAATTCATGTCTATTTCTCTGATTACACTGAAACTCAGGGACTCTGTCCGTCTTTGCTCAACATGATAGCCCAAGCATTTAGCATAATATAGGTTCCTAGAAAATATTTGTGGAAGGAAGTAATGGAGGTGGGAAGGAAGAAAGAAAAGGAAAAAGGTAAGGGAAGAGAAGGGAAGGTGGGGACAGAAAAGCAGAACTAGACCCCGATAAACTTCTGTATGCCTTCCCTCACCCCCAGCCCTCCCCAGAGGAGTCTGTCTTCTTGGGTCCTGCCCAGGGACCAGGACCAGAACCAGCCAGCATCCTGGCATTCCAGCAGGCCCTGTCATTTGATCAGTGTGCCTCCTGTGGATGAATGCTAGTTTATAATAACAATCAATGCAACTTTCATGTGTCTCCTTCATAGTTCACCTCCAAAAACTTAAAGCAGGTAGGCCCAATTAATCTTGGCTACCAAGACGGATGGTCAGAAGCAGTGAGAAAATGTCTGAGAACTACAGACTCAAAAAGTCTACCTGTGTGTCTGTACAAAGATGTCCCTAAATCTGCCTCGGCAGCCAGAAAATGTGCTGGAGCCCTGATGCAGAGGGTCCTTGACAGCAGACCATGCAGCATGCTTCAGGGCTGGGCAGGAACACAGGAGCAGGATTGGATGGGATGCCTACATCCTTATATTCAAGTTATGATGGGATTTTTAAAATTGATTTACATAATCTCTACAGCCCACATGGGGCTCGAACTCATGATCCCTGAGATCAAGAGTCCTATGCTCTTCCAACTGAGCCAGACAGGTGCCTCAGGTTCTGAAGGGATTTTAGGAGGGCTGTATTTTAAAGTTTATTTGCTGGGGTGCCTGGGTGGCTCAGTCAGTTAAGCATCTGCCTTCAGCTCAGGTCATGATCTCATGGTTTGTGAGTTTGAGCCCCATCGGGCTCTGTGCTGTGTATGCAGAGCCTGCTTCAGATCCTCTGTCCCTCCCACTGCTTGCTCTCTCTCCTCTCTCTCTCAAAAATAAATAACTTAAAAAAAATAAATGAAGTTTATTTATTTATTTGCCAGTGCAGAGCCTGATGTGGGCCTTGAACCCAGGAACTGTGAGATCATGACCTGAACCAAAATCAAGAGTCAGTTGCTGAACCAACTGAGCCACCCAGGTGCCCCAGGAGGGCTGTATTCTATATGAGGTTTTGTCTTTATTGAAACATATAGTTGTGCAAGAAAAATGGACCAGGGCTCCAATCTTGGTTTTGTCATTCACAAACTGTATGTGGGGCGGGGCGCCTGGGTGGCGCAGTTGGTTAAGCGTCCGACTTCAGCCAGGTCACGATCTCGCGGTCCGTGAGTTCGAGCCCCGCGTCAGGCTCTGGGCTGATGGCTCGGAGCCTGGAGCCTGTTTCCGATTCTGTGTCTCCCTCTCTCTCTGCCCCTCCCCCGTTCATGCTCTGTCTCTCTCTGTCCCAAAAATAAATAAAAAACGTTGAAAAAAAAATTAAAAAAAAAAAAAAAAAAACTGTATGTGGGGGGCACCTCCTTTGCCCTCTCTGAGCCTCAGTTACCTCATCTATAAACTGGGGTCAAAAAAGCACCTCATTCATTGTGCAGATTAAATAAGATAATGTATATAAAATGCTTAACACTTAGCCTTGCGTGTAGAAAGTGTTCAGTTCACATTAGCCATTATCATTATCAGCTAATGTGGCTATTATCGCCATAAGAATTATATCCCAGAACAGAATGATCAGCTTAGTTCGTCAAATATTTATATGGCTTCAACAGTGTGCTCAAACCAAGGTAGGTGTTGTCACCAAAGGCACACAAGAAAGTTCCTAGCAGCAATATGTTGAGAGCCCCAAACTGGAAGTAGCCTGATACCCATCAAGCAGAATAGAGGCGCCTGGGTGGCTCAATTGGTTAAGCATCTGACTCTTCATTTCAGCTCAGGTCATGATCTCATAGTTTGTGGCATTGAGCCCCACATTGGGCTCTGCACTGACGTGCGGGGCCTGCTTGGGATGCTCTCTCTTCCTCTGCCCCCCTTTCTCCCTGCCTCAAAATAAGTAAATAAACATTTAAAAGAGTAAAATAGATAAATTCATTATAGCCACATACTGGAACACTACACTGTGGTTTAGATTAACTGTTGTGACTCGCAGCCACATGGATGCAATCCACAGCCATGATACTGAGTGGAAGAATCCAAATACAAAAGAACACACACTGGATGCTCCCATTTGTATAAGTACAAATGCAGGTAGAACAGATCTATAGTATCAGAAGTCAGCATAGGGCAGCCTCCAAGGAGGAGGGTGGGGATTGTACTCAGGAGGGAGGGGAAGGGCTAGTATTTTGTATCTGGGCCTTGGCACCCAGGACATGGGCACACCCATGTTATGGAAATACATCAAGTTGTACATTCTAATTTAAGTGCTTTTCTGTATTTGTGTTATGCTTCAGTGAAAGGTTTGCTAAACAAACTAGGCTGCTCAGCAGAGAGCTAAGAAAACAAAAGTGGGGTGAGGAAAGAAAACAAGGAGTACAATTGTGTGCTTGCCTATAAGAACAGCTACTTTTCCTGATCCTTCCCATACATGACTTAGCCACTCAACTATAGGAATTTTGTTCACATATATCCTGCCACTGAATTAATCTGGGCCAGGCATCATTGGTACAACACTAGACTAACCGGTTTTCTTGGCCTGCCTTCTTTTCTCCAAACCACTCTCTAGAACCCAGAGCCACTAGTATCTTAAAAGATCCTGTGCATCTCTGCGTCCTCAGTCCTTAGCACCTGCCTGGAACATGAAAGGTCATCAAGGATGGATCTAGAAAGAATAAAGTCCTCCGGCACAATCAGAGCCAGAGGGCTACAAGGGAGTGCCGTGGGATAAGGGGGAGCATTTGTAGATCTGGGTGGGGAGCAGTAATCCACATTTAATGGTCAGAGATATCTCTGGACTAAGCTGCCCGACCTACTCATATTCTTTCTGTTTTTGTTCATCTGTTTTTTGTTTTGTTTTGTTTTGTTTCCCCAGTGACCTTCAATGACTGCAAGGGAAATAACAAGCTACACTATGAGGTCTCAAGCCCATACTTCAAGGTGAACCATGACGGCAGCTTGGTTGCTCTGAAAAACATAAGTGCAGTGGGCAAGACTCTGTTCGTCCACGCCCGGACTCCCCATGCAGAAGACATGGCAGAACTCGTGATTGTCGGAGGGAAAGACATCCAGGGCTCCTTGCAGGTAACATAGCTGTTTGGGACAAACGGGGTCCACAGAGGAGCACTGGGGTCTTTATGTCTTATTGTGGAAGATAGTTCTTTGGTTTATTACTGGCCAAGACGTTTCTGTCATTGCAAATGACAGAAACCCAACTCAAAAAACTATGGGAGAGGGTATGTGAGAATTTACTGGTTAATGTGACAGATATTTGGGGGATGACTCTGCCTTCAGGCAAGGTTATGTACCCATGTCCGAATAGGACATCAGCTTGATCCTTCCCCCTTTTGTGGTTCTATTTTCCTTCTGCTGGCTTTGCTGTAGATAGTCGCATCCCTCTGTCTTCCAGTGTAGAGGTCTCACCAGCTCTACTGAGCTCTACTCATTTTCCCAGCCTAAAGTCACCTGAGAGAGCACCTGTTCCTGATAATGCCAACAAATTCTTGAAATCAAATCTCGCTGGTTCTCATTGGAATGCATGTCCACCCTTGAACCAATCACTGTGTCCATTGGGTAGTGATGCTCTAGTTAGCTAAGTCTGAGTCACACATCTTATCCTTTTTTTTTAATGTTTATTCATATTTTGAGAGACAGAGCATGAGTGGGGGAGGGGCAGAGAGAGAGAGGGAGACACAGAATCTGAAGAAGGCTCCAGGCTCTGAACTGACAGCACAGAGACCCACGCGGGGCTCGAACTCACAGACTGTGAGATCATGACCTGAGCTGAAGTTGCACGCTTAACCGACTGAGCCCCCCAGGGGCCCCAGAGTCACACATCTTATCTTGAAGCCAGGTGGAGTCAGCCCCACCTAAGACCTGTGGGCCCAGAGCGAAAGACGGGTAGTTACTCAAAGTAAATTAGCATCATGTTATCTGAGGGTGGGGAATGGTGGTTGTGCAGGCAAGATCACAGTGACCCACTAGGGTTGTATAGCAAGGCAACCATTCCTTTTGGCACTGCTCCTTTGCTATGCCCTGGTGCCCACTCCAGACACACATGGATGCAGATCCCTACACCTGCATGCATGCTTCCACACTTTAAGAGTGCTACAAACTGGGGGCACCTGGGTGGTTCAGTCGGTTGAGCATCTGACTCTTGATTGCGGCTCATGTCATGGTCTCACAATTTGTGGGATCCAGCCCCACATAGGGCTCTGTGCTGACAGCGAGGAGCCTGCTTGGGATTCTCGCTCCCCCTCTCTCTTTGCTCCTCCCCTCCACTCTCCCAAAATAAACAAATAAACATTAAAAAAAATTTAAAAAGAGTGCTACAAACTGCCCTTTAGGCTTCCTGCGACTTTTCACTACAAATGGACTCACCTACTCCACTTTCCTCAAGAGCTTAAAGACTCTGTGGTTTCTTGGTAGAAAGACAAGGCACACAGCAAGACAAGGCACATGCTGTGTCCCCAGCGTGGTGTGGCCAGAGTTTTCTCCTGCTTGACAGTCTGGTGTTAACCCAGTGTTTCCAAGTCTTGATTTTCTCTGCCTTTCCCCATCTGTCACATTCCCCATAACTTTGCCGAATCTGCTAATTCTCTTCCGTGGTGGAGGGCAGTGGGTGGAGTGAACACCAATTCTGTGACTGGGGAGCGGAGACCATGTAACTGGCAATGTGAGTGTTGCTTTCCTGCCAGTGCTGTCTGTGTGATCTTGAAAGAATCATAAAACTTCTTTATCTGCAGACTGGAGGGGTAAAACAGTCTGGGATGGCAAATAAGTGGCATGTGCATTGGCCCATTCTGTCACCATCCTCCTGGCAGACATTGCTAATTATCCCTGGCTTGACCTCAGTATCTTCCCCAATGCAGTGCTTCTGGAAGCTACTATCCGTTGATCATTTAGAGATGTTTCTAGGGATGGAATATATTTGCCATCCCTGGACCAGACAAACTCCATAATTCCCCTTCATATCTGTGAGTCTGTGTGTTAAGGGTAGATAGCAAGCTAGAAATTAATCCACAGTGTGCCACTGATATTTTCAAAGAAAATAGGATATTGATGAATACATCCAGTGTGGGAACCCACTGGCACTACGAAAGCAAGCTTGTCTCTCCCTTAGCCATGGTCATTTTCACAGCATCTCACTAACTCATGATATAAATGACTTGGCACATATCTAAAGTAACAAAATTGCGGGATATACAGCACAAAGTGCTTCTTAGGAACAAGTAAATGGCACAGGGATTCACGTAAGGGGGTTTGCATGTGGGATGGGATGTGTTCAGACGGACATTGTTCATCATGGTTAGTGGCTCATCTCTGCATCCAGAAAGGACAATGTCATACTAGTTTAAAGGGGAGCAGCAAGAATTCTAGGCACTTCTTGGGACAGATTCCAGCTTGACAGGCTGGGGAGGCCTGGGGGTCAATATGAAGAGACTCGGCCTTGAAGAACTGGTCTCTTGAGTCCCAGAGAGACCCTCCTCCTGGAGGCCAAGCCCCTTCAGAGCCATTTCTCATTTGCCACTGCCTGTGCACATTGTCAACAAAACCTGACTGTGATTGCCTGCTTCTTATAAAGCACGGTGGAGGCTGCCGTGCTGTTCGGTTTGCCAGACTCCAGCAGAACGGGCATTCATCTCCTGCCTCCAATAATTTTACAAAGTACGAAAATGGGCCTGTGAAACACCCCAGATGCGTCTGTAATAAAAAGCCCAAAACAATTAAAAAAGAAAAAGGATAGGAAAACAAAATAGCTAGCTAGAGAATTCCTCCAAGGAGAGCGCCATCCTTAGAGATGTTTATTTAGTATCTTTGAAGCCCTACGACATGCTGCCAAGCATCCAGCTTCTAGAGAAGGGAAGCAATGGGACCCAAGTCAGCTCAGCTCGTGGGTGGGAAGGGAAAATGAATGAGTATGTTGAAAAAGAACCGAGCCGGTGGCAGTGCTGACTGCTGCCTTGTGCCTTTAGAAAACAGAGAGGGCAGAGGAAGCTGGAAGACAGCTTGCTTGTACGTGGCCCTACTGTGTGCCAGGTGCCGCTCTCATGAACCACAAATGGTGATTCGTTAAATCTCCCCGCCACCTAGGGGGGCGTGTGCTAGTGTCCTCATTTTAAAGATGGGGGAAACTGAGACACAAAGAGCGTTTGCATCTTAGGTACGTGCATCTCAGTGTGTGCTTCAGTCTCCACTGTTTTTAACTGTCATACCCTCCCTGTGGGGCTGCTGACTTTACCCCTTCCTACGGATGTGAGAAGTTGGCCAAGATCTCCTAGCTTGAAGTTGCCAGAAATGAGATTGTGATCTGGCCTCTCCATCCAAACATCCATTCTCTTTCCTGCCCATTCTTCAACAGAGGACGGCATGAGTCATGGCAATACAGTAGCCATGGAAGAAACCAACAAATGGAAGGTGTGTTTTGATGGAGGAAAGAGCCAGGATTTAGTGTTTGGGTAACTCCAAGCTTTGGAGGCCCAGAGGATGGAAATGAATTCGACCAGTCAGAAAAGGGGCGGTTGGGAAAGGACTTGGTTCAGTCAGGCTTGGGTGTGTTGAGTGCTCCTAGGCACATGGTGATCAAGATGTCCAGGAGACAATAGGGAATATGGGACTAGGTCTCAGGGTAAACATTTTGGGCAAGAACAGTATAGTGGTAGGGCTTTGGCTTTGGTGTTGAACTTAAGTAGGTTCAAATTTCTGCACCTGATTGTGTGACCCTGGGCATGCCATCCAACTCTCTAACCCTCAATATCCTTATTTTGAGACAGGGGTAAGAGTAGAGCCTGCATTACAGAATCATTCTGTTGGGCACAGCACAGAGCACCAAGGGACCTATCCCAATGATGTCATCATATTGGAACCTCCAGAGAAAGGATAGGTACTGGGGGTTAAATGACTTCCCTGAGGCCAGGAGATAGAAGGCTGAGTTTACGGGCAGGAGGAGAAAGTAAAGCCAAAGAAAGAAAAAGAAGGTGTGCTCAGAGAGGGCCCTGGGGGACCCAGGGTGTCCAAAACAGATGCCATATCAAAGTGGCTGATTTCACAGCATTCTGTTTTGGAAGGCAGGACTCTCTAAAATGAATGTAAGCCCAGTGAAGCCCAGCTCAGCTGCAGTCCTGGAGCTCAGATCTTTAACAACCCCACGCGCCTCTCATATTTTTACACACTACCTGTGATACTGTTTCACCCAGAAAGCCTATAGCCTAACCGTATGAAGTCCAGGTGTTAATAGCTTTAATTATCAACTCCCAAGCTGTCTCTGCAATTTCAGCAGGCTTCCCAGAAGCTCCTACCTGTCTGGGCTCGTACCTGTAAGATCAGCTTAGACCTGAGAGGGAAGAAGAACATATTATTCCCTTGTGTGTTGACAGGGGTGGCGGGATTCCAAAGGAAGGGCCGAGGCTAACCATGCCTGCGAGAGCGGTTTCTAGCCTGGGGAAGGTAACAGTAACCTCCACTCACGAAACCGTGTTTGGCAGATCGTGGCTTGCCCCGCACCGAATCTGCTGTCCCTCACTGCCTGACAGTGGAGAATGGGAAGACAGCAGAGTGCTTGGCTTGATTTTCTTATTTTTACCTTGGCTAGAAGGGCTCCAAAGGTTTCTATGGGAAAGCCCTGGTTCATCCCTTATGCATCTTGGGTAAAGATGTCTTCACCTGCCGTGGCAATGGGACTCATCAACCTCATTTTCACATCTGGCATTTAAAAAAAAAAAGCCATATTTTAATTTATTTTTTGTGACTTAAGAAATCGTAGCTTCGATGACTGTGGTTGGTAGCAAGGAACACTGACGTCAATTACAGAACTGGACGAAGTCAGGCTGGGAAGGAGGAATAGCAGGGAGCTTGTAGAAATTAATTCTGAATTCCAGCTTGAGAGCTAACGAGACTGTGTCTAGTCGCTTCTTGAAATGCGGGCGTTCACACTCTAAGCAGCTGTAGAATTTAGGTGCCTGTGACCTGGACGGCTGGGTGCTCACGAACAAAAGTGCACGATGCAGCAGGAGGGAGAGTTGTGGGGGCCCACGGGCTGCGGACTTGGATCCGCTGCTCTGCTCTCACACTGGGGCCGTGACTTAAGTGCAAATCTGATCGCTTTACTCCTCGCTTAATGGGACCTTGCTTGCTCATCAGCCACTTGGCCACTGGGACGATATTCTGTAGTCTTCATAGATATCTGCAAAGGCCCTTCACGGTCTAGCCTGGTTGGTCTCCGCAGCCTTCCCTCAGGTCTGGTTCCTGTCATCTTTAAGTGGCTTGACCTGCTGGAATGTTTGACCTTTCAGAGCTCTCCCTGCCCCCTGTTCCAAAGGAGGGTCTCCATTGCTAACAGTGGTTTTGCTCCTTCATGGTCTTCTTCTTAGCTTGTAAAATATGCATTTATTTCTTTGTTCAGGTGTTTAAAGTCTGGCTCCCTGTTAAGACTGTAAGCTCTCTGGAGGCAGGAATATAGTCTCTTTCCTTCCTATTTCCTTCTTCCCTCCATTCCTTTCTTCCTTTATTCCTTTCTTCCTTCCTTCTCTTCTGATGTGTCCATGGCTCTATCCCCAGCACCCAACACAGTGCTGGACAGATAGTTAGTATTCAGTATATATCTTTTGAATAAATGCATGAGGAGAACACATGACCCCTTTCACACCACTCCCCACATGGAACTCTGGGCTCTTCGCTCTAATACCAAACCACTGTGGTTTCTTGAACTGGCCAAGTTCTCCCTTCCATTCATGTTGGCTGCTCCTCCCTCTGGATTATTCCCCGCTTTGCTATGGCCCCAATTGCCCCATGGCCAGGACCAATTCACATGGCTAGCTCCTTCAAATCTTGTGGACCGGCCAAGATTTCCCTTCTTTAGGGCCACCGCTCTGACCGCCCCCCTCTGGCTCATTAAGTGTTTTTTTCCTCCATGCTCCTCATAGAACCCTGCCTGGCTCGCCCCCCGTCTTAGCACTAAATTTTAACTGCCTGGTTTATTTCTGCTGGTTTCCATCTCTGTTCTGAACTCCTGAACTCAGGGGCCTGGCTTCCGCGATGTCTTGATGTGGTTCCCAGTGCCGCACTCCCTGCCTCGGCTCTGGTTCGCTCAGCCATGAGATGGGTTCCTAACAGGATCAACCTCATAGAGATGTCATGAGGATTAAGTGGGCAAATACATGCAAAGCATTTAGAACAGCACCCAGCACAAAGTAAGTGCCATGCAAATGTCAACGATTCCTCATCACTCTGTGTCATCAGAGTCAGACTGTAGTAAATGCTTGGGGAGTGAGCCTGGCAAATCACGACAACACAGGCCTCCCTCCCTTCCCATTATGACCATTGTATTTGGTCTACAACCTGGAGGGACTCAGGATGACCTGCGAACCTAAACAGTCACCGTTCTCAGTCCTCAAGTGTCCACTCTGTGTGAAGTCCTGACCAGTCTTCCGGCAGAGGGTTCTTGATATCTGTGGGTCCACTTAATAAGCACCAACAGTCTTGGCAGCACGTAAACGCTAATTATGAACAGGGGAGCCGAGCTGGCTCGGTTGGTAGAGCGTATCACTCTTGATCTCGGGATTGCAGGTTCAAGTCCCATGCTGGGTGTAGAAATCACGTTTAGAAACTAATTAAAGAAAAAAAAAGGTAACGATGAACAATTTACCCTTCTTAACTAGACGTCAGTACACGGTGTTCGGTAAAGGGAAGCCAGTCTTTGAATCAAGTTGCTTAATTAAATGCAAAAAAAAAAATTATTTCCCCCCTTTTTTTGTCACTTAAAAAATCCCTCCCCAAAATAAAATGAATAGAGGAAGTGATGACAGAAACGGAAAAAGCTAAATTTAAGGCTTGTTTATCTTGATGGATCATCACCATTGTAAACACTTATGTTAAAAGACGTAAGTTCGGCTCCTAACCCGGTTTCAAGAGTCAGGATGGAAATAATTCCAAAAAAATGAAATGAAAGGAGCAATCAGTGGAAGGGATAACTTGAGAGAAACCGTTGTTTTTGTTTTTAAAGTTTTAAATAAAAATAAAAAATCAACTGCTCAGAATATTGCTGCTAATTCTGTTTTGACCCTGGCGGGGTTTACAACGCAAATCCATTGCCTACAGATCGTAGGCTTCCGTGTGTCAAGTGCCTCCAGGAAACTGTGGTCTGGGGTCTCCCAAGCAGGGGCTGGATACCTACTGTCACTGCCTATGCTTGTGCTCTGTGACCTTTAGCTGAGCTGTGGATGATCTTAAGGGGGACCTGAAGTGACCCCAAATGGAGGTTTTTTATCATGTTTATTTAGTTATTTTTTAATGTTTTTATTTTATTTTTGAGAGGGAGGGAGGGAGAGAGAGAGAGAGAGAGAGAACAAGTGGGGGAGGGGCAGAGAGAGAGACGCACAAGCCGAAGCAGGCTCCAGGCTCTGAGCTGTCAGCACAGAACCTGATGCGGGGCTCAAACTCGTGAACCAAGAGATCAAGACTGAGCCAAAGTTGGAAGCTTAACCAACTGAGCCACCCAGGCGCCTCTTTTTATGTTTATTTTGAGAGAGAGAGAGTGAGAGCGAGTAGGGGAGGGGCAGAGAGAGAGGGACAGAGGATCTGAAGCAGGTTCGGCACTGACATCAGAGAGCTGGATGCAAGGCTCGAACTCACGAACTGTGAGATCATGACCTGAGCTGAAGTTGGCCACATAATAGGCTGAGCCACCCAGGCGCCCTGCAAAATGGAGGTCTAATCACATATATATATATATTTTTAATTTTTAAAGATGTTTTATTCATTTTTTGAGAGAGAGAGAGAGGGAGAGGGAGAGAGAGGGAGAGGGAGAGAGAGGGAGAGGGAGAGAGAGACAGAGTGTGAGCGGGGAAGGGGCAGAGAGAGAGAGACACAGAATCTGAAGCAGGCTCTAGGTTCTGAGCTGTCAGCACAGAGCCCAATGCAGGGCTTGAACTCACAAACTGTGAAATCGTGACCCAAGCTGAAGTCAGGCACTTAACTGACTGAGCCACCCAGACATCCCCAAAATGGATCTCTAATCACATAGTTTTTAAATTTTTTTAATGTTTATTTTTTGAGAGGGAGAGGGAAAGAGCATGAGCAGGGGAGGGGCAGAAAGAGGCAGACAGAGGATCCAAACCAGGCTCTGCACTGATATCAGAGAGCCCATTGTGGGGCTTGCCCTCACGAACAGTGAAATCATGACCTGAGCTGAAGTCAGACAAGTGACTGAGCCACCCAGATGCCCCCAGTTCTTTTTAAAAAAATATCATGCCTAGCCCTGGGCTAACGGAGGGTCTCAATCACAAATTGTTTACTCTTAGGTGAAGTACGCAGTGAGTTGCTATTACTTCTGTATATTTCTTCCCCATCTTTCCTGATCTCACACATTCTAGACAAAAATATTTTTGCACATGTGTTACTGAGATAAACTCCAGTTTTTACAAAATCTGAGCGAACCATTTGAATCCTGTTTCTCTGGGCCCTTGTAGCATCTAGCCTCCAAGGCTCCTGTCATGTGGCACGGAAGGGACTTGACTTCATTTGTTTAAAGCATCCCTGAGAATGAGAGCCACCAGCTTATGGTAATTGCCTTGTTTCAAGATCTTATCACATTGACTGGGAGTGGCTTGGAGTCTGCCAAGCTGGTCAGTGACATCGATCTCACTCACATGAAATATGTTTTACAACCATCGCAGTAGAGAACCAATCTGTGCATTTACAGTGGCCGTAAAGTGGGGAGTTAAAGCCGTGGATATGCTCTGATTTAACACGTGTGATAACTTCAAAACTCTGTGAAGTATCCCTGTATGGCAAAAGGCTCCCCAGTTACTCTTAGGAGAATTCATGTCCATTTAACTGCCTCCAAAATTTGGGGAAATACATAGCTCAAAAATTATGACTCAGATCCAAGAATTGGGCCTAGAGTAAGGTATTGGGCTGTTACGTTGTGACACGTGCCTAAATTGTTCTGTTTATGATGCTTCGCTCCTGGATACTATTCAAATACAGATAAAAAGACATCCTTTGATTCATTAATTTAAGTCTATAACAGATTGCTTTGTGGATCAGAACTAAGAGAACTGTATACTGAAGGTTAATTTTAATCGAAATGCTTGGGGAAAAATAACTGATCCTGCAGTAAGTCTCCATCATTAAAAGCAGCTTCTTTTTGGCTTGTGAAAACAGGATTTTGTGTCATTCATCAGTGTGGTCCAACAGAAAAATAATGCGAGCCACATATGTGATCTCAAGTTTCCTTAGAGTAACACAATCATATACACACAATCAGTGTATACATATGGGGTTAAATTTCATAAATATAGATTTTCTCTCTCTGAATGAATGAAATTTTTAAAATATATATTACCTTTGTAATTCAGTGTATGCTTTCTGCTTATAGCACCTCTTAACACAGATTAGCTAGATTTTGAAGTGATTAATACCTACAGGTGGCAAATGGCTTCCAATGGAATAGGTCTGCCCTAGAGTTTTCCAGAAACATTGATGGATTTTGAAAGAGGCATTTGCTGAGTGCCTACCACACTGAGGGCATTGGCTTAGGTGTTCTCACACATACATACGTCTGTTTCTCTGACCCTCATGGCCAGCATGGGCCAGTGGTAATCCGGTTCCTACCTTGCAGATGTGGAAGGAGCCCAGGTGCAGAGAGGTTGAGTAATTTAGCAAACGTCATTTGCTCCGAGTGGCAGAACTGGGAGCTGGGCCTGGGCCTTCGGATTTTCTGCAGTCGCTGCTATTTTGGTAATACTGACATTTACGATGAAACCGGTGCTTTTTTCTATTCTCCTGTAAAGACTATGAAATGACATAGAAAAATTAAAAAGCGGTTAGAACTTTTTTAAAACAGGAATGCAGAGCCGAGCGAAACTCCTGAAGAAATTTTAGGTAGGTGGACAAGTCCTGCGTTGTCATGACACTTTTTAAAAAACTTTCCTCATGCATAGAATCTCTGTAGGAAGAAGTTTATGGAAACAGCACAAAGTTTCCCCAAATGTAAATGTCTCGTTGGCCACAAGTTCCTGTTATTTCAGACTTTATGCTGTTCATCTTCATTGTCCTGGAATTGAGGGGAGATGCCTTCTATTTATGTTTTTTTAATTATTTAAACTTATATTTTTTTTTTAAATTTTTTTTAACGTTTTATTTATTTTTGAGACAGAGAGAGACAGAGCATGAACGGGGGAGGGGCAGAGAGAGAGGGAGACACAGAATCGGAAACAGGCTCCAGGCTCCGAGCCATCAGCCCAGAGCCCGACGCGGGGCTTGAACTCACGGACCGCGAGATCGTGACCTGAGCCGAAGTCGGACGTTTAACCGACTGAGCCACCCAGGCGCCCCTAAACTTATATTTTTTTACGCATTCTGTAGATTTGGTCCTCACAACAGTGGCTTGAAGCAGATGGAGTTAGTTGTGTTTTATGAGTGAGGAACTGGAGATTCCCAGAAGCAGGAGGGTAGGGCTCAGATCAAAGAGCCGGTCAAGTGTCACCATCAGTATTCAAATCTACAGTAATTCCCTGGGTCCAGTGTTTTATACACCACCTGTTTTCCAACAGCTGCTTGGGCCTTTTCAAGTAAAAGCAATATAGCTTCATCAGAGATGAATTTTCACCTAGGATGTTGGATAGAGTAAGATAATATGCTAGAAGGCACATTTTTCTAGGCTCTCCGATATTCTTCTAACCTCTAATCTTTCATTATTACCATACATCAAATACGAGTGTATTCTGTGTGTAAATGTTGGGGTGATTGCCTCTTTTTAAACGCCGCTCTTACCTGGATGGTGGAGACGCTTGGTTTCATCAGTTAGCGTGGTTGCTCTCACAGGGAGGAAATGGTATAGGAAAATCCAAAGTGCTTAGAATTTTTTTTAAACACAAAACAGAGTGAGGATCCTGAGGAAATTTTAGGTAGATGGACAAGCCATGTGTTATCATGATGCTTTTTTAAAAACGTTCCTCAGAAATAGAACCTTTGGAAACAGAACCTAATGGAAACGACACAAAATTTCTAAATGTAAATGCCTCCTGGGCCACTCTGTAAGAGTTCGGTTTTCATTTCTGATTGAAACAAACTCCAGTGACGAGAGATCACAGCCTTTGATACAGACCATAGATTGTATGAGAGATCATAGCCTTTGAAACAGACCATACACAGATGGTTTGCATTTGGTCCTTTGGTTGCAATACTAAAAAATTAGGTAGCCAAGAAACAGGGAGAGGATGTGCTGTTCATTCAGCCCTTCTCCACACAGCACATGGGTCAGTCAGACGACAGGGTCTTCACCCAAACTTTTAAGGCAGAATCCTGAGCATTTGGGAAAAAACATTTCAAAGAAGAGTCTTATGGCCTCAGCCAACCTTCTCTTCTCATCCACCCATGATGAGTAGACACCTGTGGGCTGTTGGTCTCTGTGGCCAGGCTTGACCTGGGATAAATGCCTGGGTGGCAACTCCCTGGGCAACTCCCTGTGCCCACAGTTTAATCTCATTAGTTTGTCTTTTTTTCTCGCTCCTGTCAGCAGAAATAGAAAGCCCCAGAAACCCACTAGGGGTGCTACATTAAAATAGTAATGATAACAACAACAACAATAGCAAAAAGTACCTATACCCTACTAAGGTCCACAGCAGGGCCTGATATTTTTATTTGTTGAATCTATCTTTCTTACAAAGGCAAGAGGTAGTAACAGCAATCATAAAGCAAATATTATGTCTATGTCACCATCAAAGTATGATATTTTTTTATTTTTTACAAAAAGTAACATTTTTGTTGACACCTGCTCTTCTTCCTCTATCATGCCAAAAAAAAAAAAAGATCAATTGTAAAAAAAAAAAAAAAAAAAAGGACGTTAATTAATCCCCTGTACACAATTTCAGAATTTGAGTTATCAGTGGACTCATGCGCCGGCAGAGAAAACTCAAATTCTGACAAAGATGGCATCTTTTTTTTTTTAATTTTTTTTTAACGTTTATTTATTTTTGAGACACAGAGAGACAGAGCATGAACAGGGGAGGGGCAGAGAGAGAGGGAGACCCAGAATCTGAAACAGGCTCCAGGCTCTGAGCTGTCAGCACAGAGCCCAACGCGGGGCTCAAACTCACGGACCGTGAGATCATGACCTGAGCCGAAGTCGGACGCTCAACCAACAGAGCCCCCCCAAGCGCCCCAAAGATGGCATCTTAATGCTCTTGGCAAGTCCTAATGTTCATTCTGGTGAACACAGACGGTGGGAGAGGACTTGAAAAGGAGCAAGATCTTCCCGAGGGGATGGAGTAATACAAGTATTCCAGGGCTTTCCAAGGCCAGTGGGGCTTAAAAAATTGGAGACCATCCTCTAAGCAAGTTCAAAAATATCCTCCATGAATGAGAGATAGCCTTCCGTTGGACTGAGCTTACCGCCCTGACCACAGTGGCCCCATTGGTTTCCCTCCTTAGGATTCAGAAGGGGCAGTGGACAGATCTTCCCTTCTGTTTAACATGTCTTCCACCAGTAGGAGAAAATTGGACCTGAGATCCAAGAGGGACTTTTTCTGTCCCCTGATGTCTACATAGTTTCTCCTGCCTCCCAGCTCTTTGTGGAAATCAGATAGTTCCTTCAATTTCCCATCTTTCTGCAGCAAGTCCTTTTGACAAAAGGCATGCATTGTCAACCAACCCCTCAATATGTCGGGAAAATTGGGCTTCTGTTGACAGCAACTTTTTACAACTCCTCTCCTTTGAATTTACAAAGCTATGAGCAATGGTGGTTCTCTAAGAGAACCAAGGAATGGTCCGAATAACCTAACCAGACTTTTTCTTTTCTTTTTTTTTTTAATTTTTTTTAACATTTTTATTTATTTTTGAGAGACAGAGACAGAGCACGAGTGGGGGCGGGGGGCAGAGAGAGAGGGAGTCACAGAATCAGAAGCAGGCTCCAGGCTCTGAGCTGTCAGCACAGAGCCCGACTCAGGGCTCAAACCCACAAACTGTGAGATCGTGACCTGAGCTGAAGTCACACGCTCAACCGACTGAGCCCCCAAGGCGCCCCAAACCAGACTTTTTCTGAAGACTGCCCCTGCCCATTACTCACACCAGATGTCTGTGACATGTGCCACTATTTTGTGTCAAGCCCGTGCTGTGAGATTTAAAACAGCAAATCAAGATGCATTGTTTTCTTCCTTTTGCTGTCCATCCTCGCAAACCACAGTTAACACAGATAACTGAGGCTTGACTGCTTTTTTATTCCAAGTTTCTTATTCAATTTGGATCTTGTTAGCAAAGCCTAAGCCCTAAAGGCATGACCCTCAGTCTTGTTGCCTTGTTTTCTTATGATTTCCTCTTTCACTCAGGCCTTTAGATAGTATTTTCTCTAAAGAGGCAAAAAAAAAAAAAAAAAAAAAAAAAAAAGTTAAGAAAGAAGACCCAGAAATTGAATGAAAGAGAAATCAATGAAAATGATGATAATGATAATAATTCCCCCTATGTTTTTCTTCAAATTCGATGTAAGTCTTACGATTTTGGTGTTGGTTTATTAGGTAAAATAAAATTATATGCTCCATAAGGACAGGAGCTGTAACGGACTTGCTCGTTGCTACAAATCTAGCACTTACCATAATGCCTGACACTGAGTGCCCTCTTACTGAATGAGGAAACAAATGCCAGAAATGGAATGGATACTGATGTTAATAACGCTGATCAGGGCCAGCATTACTTGGCTCTAACTCAGTGCCCGGCACCACTCTTAGCGCCTTTCTTCTGTTGAGCCATTTTAATCTTTACCGAAACTCTATGAAATAGGCACTGTTATCTTCATTTTACAGATGAAGAAAGTAAGACTTGGAAAAGATCTGTGACTTACCCATTCTAGTCCTACAATTAGCATATTTCAGAGCCATGCTTGGTGCTCAGACTACTCAAAAATATATTTTAACAAAACATCTGCTTTTTTTGTCAAGATAGAGAAATATGAACCGAATATTATTACCAAATATTAGTAAAGTAAATTCAGATTGGTTGAATAGTTGCATCCAAAAGTTCTAAAAAATAATCTATGTCAGCCAATAGAATGGTTTCTATGCATGCAGTCAATGTCCCTAGCTGATAGAGTTCATCCCCAGTGATGGAAATGAAAAATTAAGACATGTTTTTAGTTTGTAACTTTCACAGATCTGGGATCCTAACTGGATGATAGACTAGAGGTTCAAAATGAACTCAGGTACCTGTGAGATGGGCTGAAATTAGTAAGCCAATAACCATAGGTACATATGTGAAGCCTCATTTATAGGTAAGCAGATTTCTGTAAGACAGGATAGGGGTGATGTGGAAAGGACTTGGTTGATGAGGCATTCACTCTTACGGAGCCTCAGCAACTCCCTCTCAGCAGGTTTCTGCCTTTATTGCTACTGTGCAATTACTCACCTTTAATTGATTGCTCATCACCTTGAACACCACTCCAAGACTTCCCCATTGGTCTTAAGCAATAAGCTCTACCCCATTGCCTACAATATCTACAGCTGGCCTTGCATTTCCCTCTGCTTTATATAAAGTTTCTACCCTCCAGCTTGGGCTTTCCCAATCCTCCACTCTACCCACCTCCAGGCTTTCTCTCCCCTCCCAAAGGAAGACCAATTCTCCCTCTTCACGACACATCCCTTCACTTGTGCTCCTGAACCCACTCCTTTGTACTTCTGTTTTCATCACGTGCTCCCCTCTCCCTGTTATCCCGTCAGGTGTTTGCTCCTCTCTGAATCCTCCCCATCTTCAGACATGCTCAGATCTCCCCACCTTGGACAGATTTCCCCCGAGCTGTTGCACCTTTCCTAGCACCAATCTTCTTGAACACACAACCTTCACTCAACACCTCTGCTTCCACCCAAGCCCACAAGTCAGTGTTCCAAAATGGGGCTCCTACCCTCAACATTTTGGGGCAAGTGTTCTCTTTGGAAGATCATAGAAACTGAGCAGTGGATTTCCTTAAACGTTTTCTTAGTCCTAAGCCCACGTGGATTCACTGAAGCATTTGGCAACTTATTTTTTCATTTTTAAAATGTTTGTTTTATTGAAGGGAAATACATTTAATATGAAGTTACCATTTCAAGTGAACGCATTAGTGACATTTAATACATTCATGATGTGCAACTACCACCTCTATCGAGTTCCAAAATATTTTATCTCTACCCCCCACAGATAAAATCTCTTACTCATGAAGTACTTGATCCCCACACCTACCCACCCTGCCCCCGTTCCCTGGCAACCATCAATCTGCATTTTGTTTCTGAAAATTTACCTGTTCTGGATACTTCATATTAATGGCACCATACAACATGATCACTGGCTTCTTCCACTTAGCATAATGTCTTCAAGGTTCATCCACGTTGTATCTATGGCAGTGTTTCATTTTTTTTTTTTTTTTTTTTTTATGGCTGAGTAATATTACTTTGGATCATCCACGATTTATCCATTCATCCACTAATGGCCATTTGGGCTGTTTGGACCTTTTGCCTATTGTGAATAGTGCTGTTCTGAAAATGTATGTACAAGTGTTTGTTTAAGTGCTGGTTTTCAACCCTTTTATATTTATACCTAGGAGTGGTTGCTGGGCCATATGGTAATTCTATGTTTAACTTTCTTGAGGAACCACCGAACTGTTTTCCACAGCAGTGGAACCGCTTTACATTCCCACCACAGCCTTTGATAATTTTGAAATGCTCTCTCCTTTGCCTTCAAAAACACTACACCATCCTTGTTCAGCCCCTCCTTCTGTATATGGCAACCCCTTATATTCTTCCAACTCTGTCTCCTCTTCTCACTCTTCCTGCCATTGGAGGTGTCCATTAGCCTTTTATCTCAGTTTTCCTCTGCTGTTTTCTATCATTCTTAACAATTTTCATCCAACTTAGTGGCTTTAAATATCCTCCATGTAGGGTGTCTACAAATTCATGACTCCATTTCTCACCTTGGGTTTTTCATTCCTACCTGCCCACAGGGCATATTTTCTTGCCTCTCAAGGTGTGTGTGTGTGTGTGTGTGTGTGTGTGTGTGTGTGTGTGTGTATTCATGCACAAACATCTAAACCTTAGCTTCCTGGATTCTCTATTTCACACAGTGCCATCCTTCTCTTCCCAGGCATCCAAGCTCACAGCCTTAGATTTGTCTTTGATGTCTCATCACCTGAGAGGCCAGTAGCATTTCGCATTCTTTCTCCCTTCCAGGTGGTTTTTACCTGTACACTCTTCTGCACTGCAATAGCTACATTTGGTTTAGGCATCATATCCTTTCATTTTAATGCTTATTTTTATTTTTAAGAGAGAGAGAGTGAGAGAGAGCAAGTATGCACGAGCACAGGAGGGGCTGAGAGAGAAGGAGAGAATTCCAAACAGGCTCCATGCTGTCAATGCAGAGCCCAATGTGGGTCTGGATCTCATGAAGTGTGAGATCATGACCTGAGCCCAAATCAAGAGTTGGATGCTTAACAGACTGAGCCACCCAGGCAGCCCAGGCATCATATTCTTTTATCTGGCCTATGGTAAGAAATACTGGATGGCATCTGTACTAAGTCTCTTCCTTTGTTCCTCTCTTCCTTTGTGATCCAAACCACATGCCTATGACTGCTGAACTGTCTTCCTCCAGAACAGCTGGGAACATATCATGCCCCGTTCAAAAGCTACCAAGGACTTCTCATGCCTACTGAGTGACATTCAAATTGACCCCAAACTGGCTTTGTCACATTTACCCATCACTCCTCTCCACCACGCCTGTGAGCCTCCCCAAGTAAGCTGCTTATCCGTGCATGCTTCAAATAATACGGTTCTTCCACATCTGTCTTTCAGGAGGTATAAATGGTTGCCCTAAGTACAGTAATGAGAACCAGCTTAGGACTTGTGATATCAGGGGAGCCACTGGCCTACTATTTAATAATGTTTATTTTAGCCAAACAAATCAAATACTAAATGTCAATAGGTGAACTTGTTGCTATGGATTTCTTCATATATATATATATATATGGCATTTATGGTATATGCGTATATACATACATACATATTTGTAATTAGTCCTGTGCAAATAATATTGCAGAAGCATGATATGCTTGCAAGTCTTACAGATTACATAATTGACCCTAATTGCGCATGAGGCGCTTTATAATCTGGATTTTATTAAAATGCTCAGGACCCTTTGCAAACATGCTAGGGCTGCCACTTAAAGTGAGATCTCTCGGGAGGTTTGTATTTATTTGACCACCCCATCAGAGGTGAGCCTCACTCCACCTGCCACCAACATAGCTCTAGGTAGACCTTAGAGTACCTCGGCACACTATTTATTATCTCATTAAGAACGAAGTATTCAAATTCCTGAGGGAGAGTAAAACCCCAAATTGGAACGTTTCCCCCGAGGGAAACAGCTCTGAGACTTACTTCTTTCTTTGATTTATTCACACTGTGGCTTCTTTGGTCAGCCATTTAGGGTTTGCATGCGTGCGCGCGCGCGCGCGCGTGTGTGTGTGTGTGTGTGTGTGTGTGTGTGTGTGTGTGTGTTTTGTTGTTTGGTTAACTTGGTCCTTGTGGTGCTAATACTCTCCTGTCATGTGGAAATGAGAATAATTCAGATATTGTAAGAGAAGAAGAATGGTTAGATAAACTAGAAGCGTGAATAATTTATGGAGAAATAATTCAAGAAGCTAACTATATTGTACCTTCTCTGCTTACTTCATGAATGATCCATATGCCAAATCCATACGAGTTAATGTTTATTTCTAGAAACCTTTACCAAAATGAGCAAGAAGTAGTAAATGTCTCGTTATCCTTTCAGAGTGGCTAATGATACATTATTTTCTGTTATAAAACCTCAAGTTTTCGGAATGCATTGTTATAAATTCAAACTGTCGACATTTTTTAGACAAGAAATAGCACAGCATCCTATAGAAATAAGATGTAAGATTAACAATTCAGGTTCATCTATTTTCATCTCTTCCTGAATTCTGCCACACAATCCATATTTTTTATAGAAAATACGCTATGAAGACCCATAAAACATTTCCGAACATTAAGAAAAGCAAGGATGGAACTTTCAGAAATGAAACTTTAAATAAGAACAATGGAAAATACAGATCATCAGCAATTATTAATAAAATAGACATTTTATAAAAGAGTATTTGGGGGAAGGAAATAGGTTGTATGTGTTGGGCCAGAGCCTAAAAATATCCTGATTTTTCTTTCCACATAAGCAACCTAGTGGGAAATGCCAAAAAGTGAAACATTTAAGACCTAAGACACTGGAGTCAAATTTTCTGGGTTTAACTCTCAGCTCTGGAATTCCCAGCTCTGCCTTGCGATTTGTGAAAAATTCTTTTTTTACTTTCATGAGACTTAACTTTTTCTGTCTGTGAAATGAGAATAAAAATAATACCTCCTAGGGTTAATATGAGAATTGAATGAGATCCAACATGGAAAGTTCTTAAAGCAGTGCCTGGAGCACTGTAGGTACGAAATACTAATATCTGGTAAAGAGAGAATGACCGGAGATGGTGTGCTAACACGTACATGTAGGGACAGTGCCCAGGACAGGGAGTTCTGCCTTTCCCTGTAACTTACTACAACAGCTGAGTGCCTGTCTTCAGCTTAATAGGGGACTTACTAGGTGCCACAAGGCCCCAGTGTTTCTTTCTCAACCTTTTTGGGCATCTATGTGTCCTTGTTTTTAGACAGCCTCTCTCTTTTTCATCAGAAGACAGACTTATATTAAGGTAGTGCAAACAGGATCTGTTCAGATGAGGACCCAGGAATATAAGTTGATAAATACTCCAATTAAAAGCAAATGTTATTAGACCACATTTTAAAACAACAGGTATATATTGCTTAATTTAGATATAGCTTAACGTAAGCATACAGAAAAATGGAAAGTAAAAGAATTTAAATAAATTCACCATTTAAATATTAACCAAAAGAAAGTTGGAGTGGCTATGCTATTATCAGGGGAAATAGAAGTTAAAGAAGGATCATTACAGATAAAAAGGCATATTTCACAATTATAAAACCGTTCAACTGGAAGATAAAACAATCCTAAATTTGGATGCACCCAATAACAAATATAAAACAAGACTTATATAGGTAGAACTAATGGCAGAAATAGAAAAACTCATAATCATAACTAGAAGTTTTAATACACCACTTAGGAGCTAATATACAGTGTAAATATAAATAAGGATAATAAAAATTTCAATACCATGGGTAGAACACTATACCTAAAAACTTCAGAATATACATTTTTTTCAGGTACACATGAAATAGTTACAAATATATCATATTCTGATCAACAAATTTCAAAAAATAGAAATCATACAGAATGTGTGTTCTGACCACTGCTGATTTAAACTAGAAATGAATAAGAAAAATAAAACCAGATGATCCCCACATGTTTGGAAAATAAGTAATATACTTTGACATAGTCCATGGGCAAAAGGAGACATAATAGTAGAAAATAGAAAGCCCTTGGAATATAACATAATGAAAATAAAACATAAAACTTGTGGGACACAGATAAAGTGGAGGAAACATGTATAGCTTTGAATGCATAATTAGGAAAGCTGAAAATAAATGATCTAAATCAAAGAAGAATGGCAAATTTAACTCTGAGAAAATAGGGGTAAGGAAATAATAAAGATAAAAATATAAGTCAGCAATATAGAAAGTAGATAGAGATAGATAGGAATCCATGCAGTAAGTCCCCAAGTTGGTTCTTTGAAACATTCATAGAGAAGCCCCAGTAAGGATAACCGAGAAAGAGAAACAGACACAATTCCCACTTAAAGGGATGAAAAAGGAGACATCTCAGCAAGGATTATCCATTTATTTTCTTTTTATTGATTTACTTTTAATTTGAGAGAGAGAGTGCATGAGTGGGAAAGAGGGACAGAGGGGGAGAGAAAAAAGAGAGACAGACAGAGAGAGAGAGAGAGAGAGAGAGAGAGAGAATCCCAAGCAGGCTCCACATTCAGCATGGAGCCCAACACTGGGCTGGTTGCCAGGAACCTGAGCTGAAATCGAGAGTCAGAAGCTCAACCCACTGAGCCAGCCAGGTGCCCTATGGGATTCTTCAAATATAAAAACGACAAAAGAACAAGGGTCATTGTGAATATATTTGTGAAAATTGATTTGAAAATTAAAACGAACCAACAAATTCTCTCAAAAAATAAAAACTAAGCTTACCAGACATACACAAGAAGAAATTGAAAACCTCAGTAGTTCTATTAAATTACAACTCTATAGGTTACAAGAGCTCCAGGCCAAATGACTTCCTTCATCATGAATTCTACCAGACGTTTAGGGAAGAAACTAAACCAATCTTATAAAAAATCATCCAGAAACTAGAAAAAGTTTCAATAAGGGCAGTGTAGCCTTCACCACAATAGCTGATGTGGACTTTAAAAGAAAAGAAAATTATAAGCCAATTTATCTTAAGTATGTAAATGAGATGATGAGTACATCAGATTTCACTAAAAGTAGAAAATTGTGCTCATCCAAATACACCATTCAGGAGAAGGAAAGGTAGGCTATAGAGTAGGAAAATATTTGTAATAAATATCTCTCTTATAGAACATTTACCCAGTATCTATTAACAATGCCTACAAAGCAGTAACAAAATGGTAGATGACCCAATTAAAAATGAGTAATGAATTTTAATGAGCTTTTACAAAATAAGAGCCAAATCACCACTAAACATATAAAAAGGGCTTTTAGAGTCATTAGTCATCAGGGAAATGCAAAGTTAAAACCACAGAGATTATACCGAAATACGATTACAGACACACCCCAAAATGGCTTAGAAATTTAGCAACTAACAATACCAAGTGTTGGCAAGGATGTGCAGCAATTGAAACCCTCACACACCACAAAGTGAATATCCCGTGACCTAGAAATTTCACTCCCGAGGCTACACCTGGCAGAACTTGAAAGACACTTTCAGGATGATCAGAACGCTGTGCATAAAAGTCCAAACTGGAAGCACCCCAAAAGCCCATCAAGAGACAAAGGGATACATTTTCATATGTACATGAGTATTTTGTGGCAATGGAAAAAAAACCCTACTATTGTGTTCAGGAACCTCACAGACATAACATTGCATGACCAGGAGTCAGATATGACAGACTAGCCCATGTGGACAAAGTTCAGCAGTGGCCAGAACTATCCTATGATGGTAGACCTCAGAACAGGAGTTACCTTTGTAAGGGTGATGACTGAAAGGGGGCATCGGGACATTTCTGGGGCAATGACAGTTTCTATATCTTATTCTCCATGGTGATTATATAGGTTTATTGCAAAAAAAAATTCATCAAACTGTACACATACATGTTTGCAGTCTCATATATGAATGATAAATATTATGCTCCACTTTAAAAGTTGAAAGTAAATACAAGAAAAGTGGCATTTGGATGCCTCTTCCTTTTGGCGAGTTAGCAAATATTTCTTATTCTCTTCAGTGTGAGGAGAATGAATACCCACCACTGAAGCTGTTATCTGACTCCTCAGTCTGACACATGAACCCCTTTAAGACCGGGTGTTAGTATCCATTCTAGACCCTTCCTTCTGACTTGCTTCATCTTCTATCTTCCTGAGAACTGGCAATGCTCATCACAAACCATGGGACATAAAATAGCCTGTTCCCGGAGTGGTAGAGGACAGGAGATGAAGCCAGTGTCAAGCATGCCCGTATTTTTCATACCATTCACACAGAAGAATGTTGGTGCTTAAACTTGGACACATCCCTTCCTTCATACCAATTGTAAGATACATCCCTAACTTTTAGAGACATTAAAAAGGGCTAGGATGCCTGGGTGGCTCAGTTGGCTAAGCATCCAACTCTTGGTTTTGGCTCAGGTCATGATCTCATGGTTCATGAGCTTGAGCCCCACATCAGGCTCTGTGCTGACAGCGTGGAGCCTGCTTATGATTCTCTCTCTTCCTCTCTGCCCCTCATCCACTTGTGCTCATTCTCTCTCTCTCCAAATAAATAAACTTAAAAAAAAAAACTTAAAAAAAATAGAGACATTAGGGCATGTGGGTGGCTCCGTCGGTTAAGCGTCTGACTTCAGGGCATGATGTCATGGTTCGTGGGTTTGAGCCCCACATCGGGCTCTGTGCTGATGGCTCAGAGCCTGGAGCCTGTTTTGCATTCTGTGTCTCCCACTCTCTCTCTGCCCCTCCCCTTTTGCACTCTGTATCTCTCTCTCTCTCAAAAATGAATAAACGTTAAAAAGAAAAAAAAATAGAGACATTAAAATGGATTAGGGAAGGTGCTTAAATATAACTTAAAAAAATCATGAGCACCTTTGCTTTTAAAAGTAAGAATCCTTGAAATCTTTGTCTTGAATATATAAATCATTAAATAACATGTTTAAGCCCTAAATACAAATTTTGTTGGTCTGCTTTGTCAATTAAATGCTGTGTAACTTTGTCCCCTCCCTTTTTCCAGAACCCTCTGAAGTTTTTTTTTTTCAATATTTTCAACTTATTATAGAAAAATTAGCTTTCACTTCACATCAAATAAAAAAGGTCTGGATAGCTAAGCCTCTATGTTTGATTTGAGTGGAGTTTCTCATGTGTGCCACTGGCCAAATTTTTCCAGAAAAATATTTGTCCTTCCCTGACAGTTTGCTATTTTTCTGTTTCACTGTGTGGATGTCAAATAATTCATTTCTCTTTTTCCCAGTGTATGTGTTCCTCTGACCTCACAGATTACAGGGGTATCTTTTGTTCTGACAAACGCTCTTGTCCGAATTCCATCATGGTGCTGAAGGATGGCATGGGTGGAGGGTTCTGACTGCTCAGCCAGGGCTGAGCCTCAGCCACCACTCTCCTTTCCCAAGCTCCCCTGGCCAGAGCAGGGAGGAGGTACTAAAGACATTTCCATGACCAGGATGTTCTGCTTATCTCCTGCTGAAATGGAATGAGACGTGCAGGCAAGAACAAAAGAAGTTTTATGCAGCCATTACTAACTAGAAAGCTTTTGAAGTCAGCATCTGGGATGGTCCTAAAAACAAATGTGGTCAGAGAAAAAAAAAATTATTTCTGATACCCACTGACCTCAGAGAACCTGCCTGGTAATGAGATTACCTCTCTTTCCAGAACACTAACAAAGCTTTGGAGGCTCTTTTCCTCCTTCCTTTTCTTTGCTTCCCCTTCACCCTTACCCACACCTGATACTACCTCTTTTGCTCTGTGCTAATCCATTTTCCTCCAAAGAAAGATGTACTGGTTGGACTGCATTTGCTTTAGTTTGGGTTCCCCAGAAAGAAAAGCCCACCTAAGGCAAAGACTTGGGTGCAGGACGTTTATCTGGGAGGGTGTCCAGGGAAGCAAAGCAAGTAAAAGGCTAGGGAGAGAAGGAGGAAAAACCAATCAAAAGGTATATTACCCAGGTTGCTTCTGTTGTCAACAGAGTTAATTTATTCAGTTCTACCAGGACCCCTGAGAGCCCTGTGAAATGCCTTGCAGAATCATCCACCTGAAGGATGGAGAAGCTGGAATCTTTATGCACAGGCTCCCCACTCCCCATGGATTGAGAGTTGCCCCAGTGGGTGTCAGATGCCTCAGGTTTAGAACAAGTTTCTCTGTGTGTCAGAGGAAGTCTTAGGCAGATCGTCTTGCAGTCACCTGGGCTAACAGAGGATTCTGGGACAGCCTGGCGAGTCTGTGCCCCCAAGATTGGGCACACAGCTGCCGCTGATGTCAGAGGTAGCTGAGAGGATATGATGCGGGCCCGGGTGGGGGTTGGGGAGCTTGCCACAGCCTCAGGAGCTCCAACTCTTTGGAGATGTCATCATTCAGAGTACACACAAGATGGTTTGACCACCAGTGTGGTTTGAGCCGGACTGTTCCATGACATGTCAGTCAGAGGGCACCCCAGGCTTACAGCGCTGATGTTCTGGGTCCTTAACACATGGTGCATCTTCAGTGGAGCTTAGAGGCAGAGTGTTCATTCCCCGTGAAATGAGCATGGGGGGATGTCACCATAGTTTTGATTCTAGGACTTTTGTACTTCAGAATCCAAAGGAGCTGTGTCTTCAGAAATTCCCAAGCCCTCCTCAGGAAGCTAATTTCCTCTGGTTTGTCAATTTTCCTTAAATTGATGAAACAATATTTTTAATATCAAAGAGATATAAAGCTGAGATTTTTTCCTGCCACAGCTTTAATGGACTGAATTAGAGAAAACTAGAAATTTGACCCAGACATTCAACTCCATCTTAAAAATTATGATCTGTACCAAATATATAAATTTCCTTTCCTAAAATCTCAGTATTCTTATATCAGACCAAAGCCTGGCTTGGATTATGAATTGCCAGACTTTGAATTGAAAAGTAATTAGACTTCGGGTTTGCCAGCGTTTGTGTTAATGTTTGAGCTAATGTTGACACTCCCACATTACAACATACCCGGAGATGATTATCTGGGAAAAGACCCCTCTTGGGAGGACATGGGGAATGGGAATTGAGGCTGGAAGGTAAGAAAGTGAGTCTGGGCAGAGAGGCAATTTATGGGGCAGAGGAAAATGAAGAAGGAGGAATGTTAGCAAAATATATGGTGTCAGAAACTTTAGAACCAGGGAGAGTTGTGTGGTCTCTCTTGGACATTGGTTCTGATCTTTGTATCTGGAAAGACAGAGCCTGGTCTAAGAATAATGATGTTGAGGTCTTCCCTTTTAAATGTCTGATTAAACATCATCTTTTCAGAGAAGCCTTTCCTTATTACCTTACTTATATTGGGTAAACCCTGTTAATTTTCTCTTGCCATGCTCTGTGTGTGTGTGTGTGTGTGTTTTCCATTCTCAGCATTTGTCATGATTTATAATACTTAAAAACATTGTTTCTTTTCTTGTCTTGTGTTGATCTCCCATGCCGGTTGGATCCCCGCTGTGTCCTTAACACTAAGCTCAGTGCCTGGCACATTGTCAGTGCTGCATAAAGAGGTATTGAATTAATAAGTGCATTTCTAATTGAATAGCCGTTAGACCATAAATATCCAGTGATGCTTGTGATGTCTGATGGCCAGGTTCCAGGGATCAGTAGGAAGAGTGACAGAGGATAGAGGTTCAGCTTTCCTCTGAGCTCAGTGGGAAGCAAGGGAGTGACCCTCAGATTAACTATAGGATGACCGTGCTGGCTGCTGTGTCAAGGTGGGTTAGAGCAGTCACATGAGTGGAAGACAGGTGTTCCAGTCACGTGTCACTGTGTTACAGACTACCCTAACTTACAGACCTAAACAACCATCCTATTTGGTCATGTTTCTGTGGGCCAAGAATTCAAGCAGGGTTCATCTAGATATCAGCAGGGTCTTTGACTCAGCTGTTTCCAGCTGCTGACTTAGCTAGGCTGGATGATCCAAGAAAGCTTCACTCACAGATATGGCACCTTGGTGCTTCTTCAGGGTGGCCTCTTTCCATATGCTACCTTGGGCTTCCCCAGAGCAAATCAAACATCTTACATGGTGGTTTGCTTCCAGTGGAAACCATCCAGGTGTGTGTGAGCAGAGGTTACATCTCTCTCAAGGCCAAGCCCTGGAAGTTACACACCATCATTCCCACTGTGTTCTGTTGGTCAGAGCAGCCCAGGGTTAACTTAAATTCAAGAGGAGGAGAAATGGACTCCACCTCCTGATGAGAAGATTGACCAAAGAATTTACAGCCATTTTTAATTTATCCCAAGGAAAGACTGGTTAGGAAGTTGTTACAGTAAAGGTCATGGAAATGGAGATGGGGAGAAGTGGATTGGCTTAAAATATAATCGGAGGTAGACACAACAGGGTGGTGCCATTTGTCTCTTTTGGTTTCCTAATAGTTCCGTGAAATATTATCACAAACATAGTGGTTCAACACAAATTTATTCTCTAACACTTTTGGAGGCAGAAGTCCAAAATGGGTCTTACAAGGCTTAAATCAAGGTGTCTGCAGAGCTGGTTCCTTCTGGAGGCTCTAGGGGAGAATCCATTCCTTGCCTCTTCCAGCTTCTCGAGAACGTCCATGGCCCCTTCCTCCATGCTCAAGGCCAGTTTTGTAGCATCTTTTAGGGGAGAGGCTTGGGAACAGTGAGATAGATTGGGGAGATGCTTATTCAGGGGACAGAATCAAGATCTGTACATGCTAAATGTGAGAAATTTGTGAGATGTCAAAAAAAATTTTTTTTTTAAGATATCAAAAAAGTCAGATGGATATATGGGTCTTGCATTCAGAGTTGGGAATACACCCTTTGGATTTATCATTCTAAAGTTGTCTGAGGATTGTTGAGATCATTTAGGGGGAGACTTTATAGCAGCTTTGCCAAATTAAAATATAACTTGAGACACACATGTAAATTTAAATTTTCGGGTAGCCACGTTTAAAATGGTAAGAAGAGGGCACCTGGGTGGCTCAGTCAGTTAGGCGTCTGACTTCAGCTCAGGTCATGATCTCACGGTTCATGAGTTTGAGCCCCGCGTCAGGCTCTCTGCTGTCAACGCAGAGCCCACCTTGGATCATTTCTCCGCCCTTTCTCTCTGCCCCTCACCTGCTTACATACTCTGTCTCTCAAAGATGAATAAACATTTGAAAAATTGTAAGAAGAAACAGATGAAATTACATTTAATATTATCTTCTTTAACCTGATATATCACTTAATTATTATCCCATCACTTGATCAATATTAAAAATTACATATTTTATATTTTTCCATTCTAAGTGTTAGAAATGGGAAAAGATAACCTACTGCTTTATCTAAACATTAAAGTAGAATAATAAATTTAAAAATAATAAAAATATAAATCTAGTGTGTTACAGCACACTTCATTTCAGACTGGCCCCATACCCATTGCTGGTTGGCCACATGTGGCTTGCAGCCACATGTGGCTTGTGGCACAGCAGAGCATTTAAAGGAAAAGAGATCCCCAAAGTTGGCCCAGAGGAATCCCAACATTTGCACGTCGGGTATAGAAGGAATGTGAGGGTAGAGCAGAAAGGAGGGAGTGAGACTGCAGAGGTAAGAAAAGCTTGGGGAAGTGGATGTGGCCAGCATGTTGGATGCTAAAGCAAAGATCAGATGAGACAGAGAGTTAATAGAGAGTTGCTTCTAGTTAGAAGCGATAGAGAAAATAGAGACTAAAGACTAATCATGAATGCTCATTCTATGGATATGTTACTGTCTCCCACACTCTCTTCCTACTGCCTTCAGGTGGTAGAGAAAAGCGTCAAAGCACATGCAGCTGGGGAATATTTTATTTGCCAAACCTCTGCCAGGCCACACCGCACCACCGGGTAGCAACCAGCAAGCGGTTTGGGGACCTAAAAATAAGAATTTAGATCATCTTCAGCCAGGGAGAACTGCAGTTTGGATGCAGTCCAGGTATAAAGCAATCATCTTAACTCCTGTGTGTTAGTGTAAAGCTTGCCTTCTGTGAAATATCTTAAGTATAAGAGCTGTAAAACAAAATACTCGTGGATTATATTGTGGTGTAATACCTAGAAGATGTAAAGACAGTAACAGCTTAAAGGCCTTCTAAAACTAGATATGAAATTTGAATTTGGCACATGTAGGTAGTTTCTGAAGCACTTTTGCTTTTTCTCAGCAATGTGGTGAGGCTGGATTTTCTTCACCGAGTAGCTAAGCTGTGGGGTAATTGAAGACTGAGGGGCTTCTCCAGATGTATTTTAAAACCAAGAAAGTCCTAAGCAAGCTGTCCTGGTTTTCCTGAGACAGAGAGGGTGCCCAAGCTGTGGAATTTTTAGAGCTCACACCGGGAAAGTTCTGGGCAAACTGGGACAAGTTGGTCACCCAACCAACTTATTTGGACCTGATATAAAGACCTTATGATATTGCCAACCCAAAGAAAAGAAGCACCTCTTAGGGCTGACACTTACAAAAGGGGTTATAAGACCTGCATCCCAATTTATTAATTTGCAAAGAGGTATGAGTGTGACAAGGACCGGAACACTCAAAGTCCACGCGATCAGCATTTTCTCTTCCTATACGAAGCCAACCTATTAATTTTAAAAGGGGAATGACTGTCACAGGCGCTGAGATACACAGAGTCCAAATGATCAGCAAATTCTCTCCCCGCATGGAGTCAATCTGTTAATTTACAAAGAGAAATTACTGTCAAAGAGACCGGATACTCAAGACCACATGATCAGCACATTTTCCGCGTCTATTCCATCCTTTGTAGAAAACCAAATCGTGGTCAGAAGACTGCTTAGTAAGCATGAAGAGCAGTTGGAATGAATGTTGAAACAGGACAAGATGAAGAAAGGTGTTTTAATAAAAAAAGGAAAAGCAGAATAGTAATCTGCCTTAGTTCTTCTCCTTCTTCCCAGGCCAATTTTCTTCACCTCTTCTCCTTGGCCTCTAACTATCGGAGTGTGTCAGCCCTCATGCATCATCATCCCTCTACTCTACCATTTGCTCGAGCCAAAAATCTCAAAGGAGGACCCAACAGGGGTGCTCACAGCTGGGCTGGGAAGCCCTCACCTTTGTCTAAACTGTAGGGCGGGCTATTGGAGTATGATCAGCTCATCATCTCATTAAATTTCCCCAGCTAGCCTATTAGGTGAGGCCCCACTGCCGTCCTGTAGAAGATATGACTAGGCTTAGCAAAATGGCAGCTGCAGCCAAAATGGACAGCCAAGAACATCAATGAGAGACAGGTGCCCATGGTCAGATCTTATGGGTTGAATCATCGCAGATGCCAACTTCCAATCAGATAATAATATTTTTATACATCTTCTAAGTGCCAGACATTGTCATAATCACTTTATGGGCAGTAGTTCACTCAGTCTCCAAAAAGCCCTAAAAGATTGTCATAATGATTTTCATGCCCACTTTACAGATAGAGGAACTGAGGCTTATGGATGAAAACTGACGTAATGTCACATGGCTGTTATGTAGGGCATCTCAGATCCTGTAACATCAGAGATCAGTCTCGCAGGAATAGGCTATGCTCTCACGCATGCAATCATGTTCAGAATCTGGCAAACGTAGGTCAAGGAAGCCAAGAACAAGAGGCAATAGAATTCTCACATCCATTACTCCTTTTTGTTGTAGCCAGCCTCTCTAAATACTAAAGCCTGGTCTTCTGAACCAGCTCCCTGGCAGTGCTCATGACTGGCCACTGGGCCCTTACCCTCACTGCACAGGGACTGGCCCCATGGTCTTTGTCTTTAATACTATTATTTTCTAATAGGCCCATAGCTCTACAAGAAGAATGAAGCAGGCCATTGGGAGGGGAGGGGAGGAATGGGGTTTTAATGTGTCACATTCTTGCAGCTTAACTACCTCATTTGAAGACTGCAGGCTCATTGAGGGCACGGTCCATGTCCATCTTGCTTGGTACACTTTCAGTGTTATCTGCCCCCTACTCTGTTGTTGTTCATTTTCTGTCCAGGGTCTAAACTTTCTGAAGAGTATATGGCCTTTTGCATTATGACACATGATTGCCACCCGCTGGTCAGAATGTGTTCTCTGCAAAAAGAAGGTTTGGGCTTGGGGGGCAAAAGTTGCCCATTTCTCATGCTCCTCAGTTTAGTGTCCAAAAATAAGGGGCATTATATCCTTCAAATTAAGGAAGTTTCTCAGAATCCAAAATGCATATTCTTAACCATTCCCATAAAACATCAAACAAAATTATTTGACAATCACGCATCTCAAATTATGTCGATGTGCTTCTTTCATTAGAGGCATAATCAGGAGTCTCTATCTCTTCCAGATAAGGCGACTTGTATTTATCAGGGTTCTGGCACCACAGTTCTCTAACAGAACTGTAAGGCTGAAGGTGGTTTTCACATTTCCAACTAATAAATGCCATTTGTAAATATGATAATATCACTTTGGCAACACCATTATTTTCTTTTTAGGAGACACCGATAGAGATAGCTCCAATTATACTCTGGGTATCGTTTTATGTACTTTATAAGTATTAGTACATTTAAGTTATGTAATAGCCCTCTAAAGTAGAGACCAATAAATATCATCCTTCCTTTGAAGATGAGAAACTGAGGCATGAATAGGTTAAGTCACCAGCCAAGATCAGCCATCTGCAAAATGAAAGGCCAGGATTCAAACTCAGCAACTCTGGCACAGAACCTTATCCCTGGTCTATGCTGCCTCTCAAAAGCACTATCCCTGGTTCCTCCAGCCTCACTGATCCGGGGCCATCTCCAGCCTTATCAGCTCTCCCCAAAGGTTCACTCTGACCACTTATCTAACATGGACAGGGCCCAGGCCAAGTGTCTTCTGACACAAGTGTCTCAAGTTGAGTTGAACACACTGGTTCTGGCCCTCATAAGGGTAGGCAGTTGTCTTTTGGAGGAAAACAGAGCTTTTGAAATAGATGTCAACTCCTAACTTCTCTTTTGAGATACAGATGAGGTGGGCAGTCACTGGTTTCTGGGGACCAGATAAAGAAATAAAAAAATTAGGAAAGGATAAAAAATTGGGCCAATGGCACTCGAAAATTTCCCAGAATCTTTGAGAAGAATTTCACTCATTTTCTAAGGAACTTGATGCTTCTCAAGATAGAAAAACTGTTTTCACCTAAAATATCTCACTGGCGGTTCTGGAATCCTCTTGCTTCTTGGCATGCTTATTAAGAAATTTTGCTCTTGCAGCAACAAATCTCAGCTTTCTTCACTTCTGGAAAACTGCAAAATCATTAACTATTCTTTAAAAATGTATTATTGGAAGTATATGTGATCTCTGTCCCTATAACTACATATTTTGACATGAACCACTAAATTTGATGACAATTTGAGGGTGTTAGACATAATGACCTTTGGGGTTCCCTTTAGACATAAGCAGCAATGGATCCATGAGTTTGGATTAAATAATAACAAACATTTGAAATGCCCCCTTTTCTTCCTTTGTTCTTAAAGAACAAGTTAGCATATATTGATTTTATTTCACAACTTGCATGGAAATGAGTGTTTCACTGTTGACATTTTTATGATCTGTAGTTTCCATTCTTTTTAATAGCTTTGGTGCAGTATTAAAAAAAAGTATCTTGGTCATAAAAGCTGCTTTAGAAGCAGAAGTTGTTTTAGGAATGTAAACATGACTTATATAATCCACTTTCTCAGAAGAAATCCTTGTAGTAACTAGGTTCAGGAAGGAGAAACTTGGTGGGAGTGAATGAAGATGAGACACCCAAGATGACTGGGTGTATGTATCCCTTCTATGACTCTGGAGGGAATGGCCAAGAAATTTATGTTTAGCTGTGATAAAAGGCTGTGGATCAGGAGCTCAGGGAAAGCCTGGGAAAGCCAAAGACCTACTTCAGCAGAGGACTTGCCTTAGGCAATTAGTTTGAGTCAGGTTAGGTTAAGTTATGCTGCAATAATATGCAGTCCTCCAAATACAGTGACTTAAACAAATGTTTATTTATTGCTTATACTACACAATGAATATTTGTTAGAGGGGCCTTCTGCTCCATGCAGTTGTGCCCCCAAAATGCCATGACAGCACCATCTGAACAGGATACACGTGACTTGTCCATGGCAGAGGAGAGCATTCTGACTTCTGCATTCACAACTATATATTCTGTCCATGAGGTGACGGATGACATTTGCTTCTGTAATCCATTGATTGTCATAACGACAGCCCCGTCCAGTTGCAAAGGGGACAGGAAAGTGTGTTGTTCTGTATCCTCAGAAGAAAGGAGATCTGATTATGCATGAGGGTCATAAGTCTGTTCCACAAAAACCACAGTGGACTGAAGGTGTCGTCTGTGCCTTGCAACAAGTCTTCCACAAATAACATGTGATCCAGACCCCACACAACTCTATGAGACGTGTGGTTTCATGGTCCCTTTTTCTCAAATTAGGAGACTGGGATCAAGGAGGTTAAATAATTTGTCCAAAGGGGCTCCCATGCATCTTAAGTGGTAGAGCCAAGTTACAAGCCTGTGCTACCAGTGACCATACTGCTCTTCTGGGAGAGCTCCTCCAGACCTCCACTAAAGCACCAGGCCATTTGCTCTGCAAGGAGGAGGAGGGTATCCACTGCCTTGCTGCACATTAATGGTGCGTGTCAATGACAAAGGGTGGCCTGTTCACTTTGGGGAGCTGCAGACTCTCTCCCCATGCTATTGGGAAACTAATAATTTATGAAGTCAACTTTCAAGTACTAGCAGGGGGAGTAGTCATTTTTTCAAGTCATAAACATAGAAAGGCAATTTTAATGTGAGACTCTGTGGGCGATATCTAACCACGTTAAATGTTGGAACAAAGATTTTGAAATACATGTCATGTATCTGTGCATATATAATTTGAGAGAATAAGCGTGCATGAGAGAATTCTGAAATAATTTAAATGTATGTTGATTATGTATCTCTAATTTATATTAAGTGTAGGTTGTAAATTAAATATATAGGATTGATACTATCCATCTGTCATCTGTATGCCCATCCATCCATTCATGTACCGAAACCATTATCCAATAGAAATGTAATTTCAGCCACACATGCAATTCTAATTTTTTGTATCAGCATTTTAAATAGGGAAAAGAAACTTGTGTAACATTAATTGAATTTTATATTAATATTGAATCAATTGAATTAGTATATTTTATTTAACCCAATACATGCAAATATGATCATTTCCATATGTAATCAACATAAAAATTAATTTACATACTTTTTTGTACTTAGTTTTTTAAAATTTTTTAATCTTTATTTTATTATTTTTGAGAGAGAGAGAGACAGAGTACAAGTCCGGGGAGGAGCAGAGAGGGAAGGAGCCAGAGAATCCAAACCAGGCTCCAGGTTCTGACGTGTCAGCCCAGAGCCCAATACGGGACTCACACTCACAAACTGTGAGATCATGACCTGAGCCAAAGTCGGATACCCAACCAACTGAGCCACCCAGGTGCCTCTGTACTTAGTTTTTTAAATCCCCATGTGTATTTTTATGTTGAAAACATCTTAACTGGATCCTAAATGTTCACTAGAAATAATCACTATTCATAGCTCATAAAACGTACAGTTAAAACACAGGCTCATATGTTCAAGGTTTCCAAAGATAATAAAGTTTTCCAATAATTGAACTAACCCATTGACAACGACCAGACTGCTGATCAGTGCTTGTATCTATTAAAAATGCTACACGTCTGACGAACGTCAAACTACAGTCCTTTCTGGAGACAGCAAACGCAGTTCCCCCCAGAGGACTCTAACTCGTCATTGGGTCCCCTCTCCATGGAATATCAGTAGAAATGCCTTTCCTTTTTACAACTACCTGGGAAGAATTTCTGGTCAGGAGCTGGATGACATTTGTGTTCAAGTGTTGGGGGGACCCCAAATACAGAGTCAAAACATCATGTTCTAATTATGAGCCTTCTTTCACTAGCTGTGTGGTCTGGGCTATCTCAACATAGGTCTGGGTCCCATCTGGAAAATGAGGGGGCTAGTCTTCTTGAAGTGTAATCGACGGACCGGTAACTTTCCCGTCACTACTAGAAATGCAGAACCTCAGGCCTCACCTCAGACCTACTGAACCAAATCTGCATTTTTAACAAGAGCCCCCACGTTGGAGAAGAGCTGGAGAATGGTTGCCCTAGAGGATTTCTAAATTACCCGTGGGCTCCAAAATTCTGCTTTTATAAATGTGCGCATGAAATGCGGGCGTTTTAAGACGGCGTGGCCTTTCAGAGAGTAGTTTCACACGCTAGGATCTGAAAGCACATTTCAAATGGCAACAGGTACTAAGAATCTCTGGGTGCTCGACTCACCAAGTCCTCCTCACCGCCCAGCAAGGCCCTACAGCCATCCCCACTTTACAGATGGGGAAACACAAGCCCAGAGGTTAAGTACCTGGGCGAGGCTTGCAAGCTAGTAGTTGTGAAGCTGAAATTCAAGTACAAGTTTTCTGGTTCCAGAACTTCCAGTAAATCTCCGGGCTGGTCAGAAACAGCGTCTCGTGGAAGCAAGGACGCTCCGTGACAGTGACCGAGTTCTTGTGTGTATGTGTGTGTGTGTGTGTGGCGTGCATTTGTGTGTGTGATCTTTCTCAGTTACTGTACCACCTTCTCTTCCTTTTGTATAAACGGAGTATTGGAACTTTGTCTTTCTCTGTATATTCAGTAAGCTTCCACTATGTAATAACCGTGTGTCAACAGTTAGGCAGGCAGTCACCCACAAGGCGGTAAGATTCGCCACATCTCCCTGCCCGCTGCTGTCCCTAAAATTCTCCTGGGAACACACCAGCTATATTTTTTTTAATTATTGAAATATAGTAGACATACAAAGTTATATTAGTTTCAGGTGTATAGCATATTGATTCGACAGTTCTGTGCATTAGTCAGCACTCACCATGATAAGTACAGTCACCATCTGTCACCATACAACGTTATGACAATATTATTGACTATACTCCCTATGCTGTACTTTTCATCTCCATAACTTACTTCCTTTATAACTGGTGGTTTGTTTCTCTTAATCCCCTTCCCCTATTTCACCATCGCCCCTCTACCAGCCAGATTTAAAGGAGCTGTTTCCAGAATCTCCTACTGAAGATTGTATTTATGTAAAGAGAAAATATTGATCTCGGGCAAGCAAAGAAAAAAAAAAAATGTGGCCCGCCTGGTTACAGAAGGATCCCTGTATCGGTTACCCTGGTACTGCCTGTAGCTCTCCACCAGGATTTTAAAATAATAGATATGATATTATAATATGATGATAATAGTATAATACAGTTGATATAACAATGTATTATAAATATGTTATGGAGTGTTACATGCAGTATACTGCAACAGTATGTATACATGTACTATATAGATATTTAGATATAGAGATATATATAAAAAACATACATAGTACAGTGTAACAGCTACAAAGTAACAACTCCATACTATTGACTGATTTTTATGTACCGCAGTCTATGGAATCCTCCTTCTCAGTCATCACCTCACTTACTCTGCATTAGATACGATTTTTACACACGGGGATACACTAATGCCCAAAGCCTAAGTAAGTTGCTGATGAGTCAATGATTCAATGATTCCATGATATCAGTATTCAGTTATAAGTTCAATATTCAAATCCGGATCTGCTGCTTCCAGACACTGAAGCTGTGCTGTCTGAACAACACTAAATTAGAAAAAGAGCGGAACAGAGATGGTCGCTGTCCCTCATGCCAGACTCACCTCTGAGTTTGCCTGCCGTCCCCCAGCATAGATCTCCTCCCTCCAGAGCCTCCTCTGGGTCTTATGAGACAGCTTGCTGAGCTGAGAATTCCCCCAGGGCCCTCAGCCAGTGAGGGATAGGATGTGAGGATGAACACTCCAGCATTCCTGCCCCTCAGTGGTCAGATCTGGGGCATGTTCCCCGCTGTCTGCTGGAGGGTCACAGGGGGATCGAGCTCCAGTCTCATCAATGCATCCTGTCTCCACGTGTCTCCCTGCCCTGTCTCACTTCCCTATTCACTCCCATGTGCTTCCTGCCATCATCTCCCAAAGAAAGACTGTCACCCAAGGCTTTGCCTCAGGGTCTGCTTTGGGGGGATGCCAAGGAGAGAAATTAAGTGGCCCTATGCAGATCAACGTGTGACAATGGCCTGACCAAGGTTTACCCCTGAGATCTCTCTCTCAGCATTAACGTCACAATTGATGAGGAAGCATTTGGGCTGGGCTTGTCATTCCCAGCCACTTTCCCGTGTCTCAGCCTTGGGGGAGTGACAGCGGTCTCGAACCAGAATGGCCCAGGCAGGGTCCAGCGAGATGGTGGATGCGAAGGGAGGTGGGTTGTGGTTTCTGAGTGTCACCGCGGCTGATTCATACCTTTGTCACACGGCTGCACATTGGGAGTGTTGTGTTCAGATTACCTCTGAGGCTCCCTGCCAGGCTGACCTCAGCACTCTGTTCAGTGGCACAAGGGGTCCCTGCAAAATGACTGAAAGCAAATGTTATCTGTGGGATTTTTCTGACTTTTCCAATAGAGACAAATCAATCTTCTTTGGGAAGCCTTCCTTTTCTTTGTGATTAGATGTCCCCTGTGCTTCTGGCAAAGGTGGCAGATTCCTCAATTGGCTCTGCAGATAGAAGGTACATTGGAGAAGCCAGACCCGTTAAAGCTCTGATACGGAGCATGTTCATGGGTGGAATCGCTGTAAAAACCCCCTCAATGCAGATGTGGAGCTAGATTTTACCTTGAGGTGGCAGAAGCAGCTCTGCGACAAAACCACAAAGGACAAGAAAAAAAAAAAAAGGTCTAAAAGTGTTCAGGGAAGTATGCAGAATGGCCGAAAACTGACAAGTGGCAGAGGCAGCACTCAGGTCTGCTGATTCCAGACGTGTTGCCTGACAAACGTAAAACTGAAAGGGAGGGGGAAAAAAAGAACTATGAGGAGACCAGGTGGCTCATATGGGCATCAAATTCGACATGATGGCATGACCAGGCTTTTTTCCTCTGGCACAAAAAGCTTTTGAGTACTGTTTGATAGTATTCCAGGAAGAAAGAAAGAAAGAAAGAAAGAAAGAGAGAGAGAGAGAGAGAGAAAGAAAGAAAGAAAGAAAGAAAGAAAGAAAGAAAGAAAGAAAATAATAGAGCCAAGTTTCCCAAATGTTTCATATCAAACCAATTTTTGACTGAAGCATTTATCTTGTCTTCTAAGTATTCCAAGCGTCTGCATCAAAACCCAACACCATGCCTCGTTCTTCTAGATCCCGTTGTCTGGGTTAGGGATGCTGAGACCTACAAGCCTCCTTGGCTGGATGCAGGTATGCTTACAACATTAGGGGAACCCACCCTTCCATTTCATACAATAGTTGCTGAACCAACATTTTCTTGTGAACATTTCAGATAAGAAGTTGAAAGAAGTTCATGCTGAATAGCCATGTGCTCATAACCTAAACCCTGCAATGAATATTTTACTTCCTTTATCATATATATATATATATATATATATATATATATACACATATATATACACATATATATGATACATATACACACATACATAAAACATACATATATAAAACACATATACATACATCAATCTGTCCCAATAAACATCCATCCATCCATCTTATTTTTTGTATATTTCAAAGCATGTGATGGATGTGTACCACACCACCCCCCAAATACATCTGCATGCTTATTATTGTTTAAAAATTTTTTTTAACGTTTATTCCTTTTTGAGAGACAGAGAAAGACAGAGTGTGAGTGGGGGAGGGGCAGAGAGAGGGAGAGAGAGAGAGAGAGAGGGAGACGCAGAATCCGAAGCAGGCTCCAGGCTCTGAGCTGTCAGCACAGAGCCCAACGTGGGGCTCAAACCCATGAACTGTGAGATTGTGACCTGAGCTGAAGTCAGACGCTTAACCAACTGAGCCACCCAGGTGCCCCTGCATGCATATTATTAATTAGACTTTGATATGTTTATAGCTTTTCTGTTCCATTAGGGGTAAAATGTGTATACCATGTTACCCCAAATCCTATTCATAACATTTGGTTTCTGACAAATGCATACCAATGTGCAATCCAAACCACCATCAGGACAGAAACCATCCCATTCCCTGAGAAGGTCCCCTCCTGACCCTTTCTAGTCACTGTCTATCTCACCGCCCCTAGTGGCTAGTCACCCTTCTGATTCTTTCCATCATAGATCGGTTTTGTCTGTTTTAGAATACTATGCAAGTGAGATCATACAGTATGTATATATATTTTTATTTGACTTCTTCCACTCAGCATAAGGCTTGTGAGATTTGTGCATATTGTTGCATACATCAGTTTATTTCCTCTTTATTGCTAAGTAGTATTGCATCACCTAAATGTAGCACAGTTGTTAATCCACCCTCATTATTGATGGATCCTGGGTTGATTCCAATTCTCGGCAACCACAAATTAAGTGCTGTAAACAATTACCCATGTAAAAGTCTATGTATGGACATAGGTATTCATTTTTCTTGAGTACATACCTAGGGGTAAAATTGATGCATCATAGAGGAGATTCATGTTAGGGATGCTAAGAAACTGCCAGTCCTTTCCCCAAAATGGCCCGACAATGTATGTGAGTGGCTGTAGCTAAACATTTGCATGAACATCTCATGTTGCTGGTCTTTTTAACCTTAGTTACTCCCGTGAGTGTGCAGTGGGGTCTCGTTGTAGATTTGATTTGCGTTACTTTTAACGATCGTGTGCTTACTGGCCACTCATGCCTCTTCCTTGTTAAGATCTCTTTTCAAATATTTTACCCAATTTTTATTTTATTTTTTTGTCTTTTTGTCATTGACTTATAGGAGTTCTTTACATATCCTAGACACTAGTCCCTTGTCAGTATATATTTTACAAATATTTTATTCCAGTCTGTGGCTTGACTATTCATCTTTTAATCATATATTTTGTTGGGCAGAAGTTCCTAATATTAATAAAGTCTCAGTTTAATGTTTTTCTTTTATGGTTATACCTATAGCTTTCTACTATTATAGTCTAAGAGATCTCTGCCTACCCCCATAGTAGAGAAGATATTCTCTTATATTTTCCTCCAAAAAGTGTACAGCTTTTAACTTTCACATATGACCCCTTTAGACTTATTTTTCATGAATAAAATAGAGGTATGTGTGGTTTTGGTCACTCTATAGATTTTCTCTTTATCTTGGGTTTTCAGCAGCTCAACTGTAATGGGCCTACATGAAGTTCTATTTATATTTGTCCTTCTTAGGATTTGATGAGCTTTTGATTGTATAATTTTGTATGTGTCACCATATCTGAGAAATCTTCAGCCATTATTTCTCCAAACATTTTTTTTTTCCCCAATCTCTGGGATGAAAACTAGACCCTTTGATATTGTCCCACAGGTACCTGAAAAGATTTGTTCATGTTTTTTTTTTCTTTCTTTCTTTCCATTTTCTTCATTATGAATAATTTCTATTGATTTGTATTCAGGTTGACTGACTTTCTTCTTTTGTCTTTATTTTGATGTTAAGGCCAACTGGTGATTATTGTCTTTGATAGATTTTATTTTTCAGGGCTAGAATTCCTGTTTGGTTTCACTTTTATTATTTCTGTTTCTCTGCTGAGATTTTCTATCATTTCATTATTCTAAGCATATTTTCCTTTAGGTTCTTGATCATAGTTATTATAGTTGCTTTCAAACCATAATTGCTTGTTCCAAAATCTGGGTGATCCTTGGAGTTGGTCTCCATCATTTGCCTTTTCCTCTGAGAATGGGTCATAGTTCCCTGTCATTTTCTTTTCAGTGCCCATCAGATATCAGATTGTATCCTGAATATGGTAAAAGATAAGATGTAGACACTCTGGATTCTGTTCAGTTCCTCCAAACGAGCATTTTGTTTGTTCGTTCTGTTTTTAGCTTGGCTAAACTCAAAGATGAGTACTCCACCTCCCCTATGGTGAGTGGCAACTCAAACACTGATGCTCGGAGATTGCCCATGCACGCATGCTTCATAGCCATCATCCACAGAGTTTGGGCCAAGTGTATACACAGGAGTTGGGACTCTCTATCTCTGAGTCTCTCCTGTCAGGGTTTTCCCCATTTGCGGTATTGTGGCTGTTGTCCTGAAGCGTGTCCGATATTCTGTAAGACCCCAACACTGTGGGATTTCCAACAGACTTTTTTAGTTGCCTATCTGACATTGACTGGTCCTACTCTAGGACTCAGAGCCATAAAAATGGGAAACTCACCCAGTACCATCTTCTCCCTCAAAGGGTTCACACCCTCCTAGTTTCTTCCTGATTTATTTCATTCTCCAGGTCTCCCAGGTAGTTATTTATTATATGGTGTCAAGAGTTTATGGCTGTTATCTACAGGATGGTTGGTCAAATAGGAGCTACTCAGCTATACTGGAAGTAGAATCTTCTGCACATAATTTTCTTTTTTTTTAGAATACAATTCATTGTCATGTTGGCTAATATGCAGTGCATACAGTGAAGTCTTGTTTTGGGGGTAGATTCCCGTGATTCATTGCTTACATACAACACCCGGTGCTCATCCCAACAAGTGCCCTTCTCGATGCCCATAATACGTTTCCCCCTCTCCCCTACTCCCCCCCTACCATCAATCCTCAGTTTGCTCTCTGTATTTAAGAGTCTCTTATGGCTTTCCTCCCTCTCTGTTTGTAACTATTTTTTCCCCTTCCCCTCCCCCATGGTCTTCCGTTAAGTTCCTCAAGTTCCACATATGAGTGAAAGCACATGATATCTGTCTTTCTCTCACTGACTTATTTCACTTAGCATAATACCCTCCAGTTCCATCCACATTGCTGCAAATGGTAGGATTTCATTCTTTCTCATTGCCAAGTAGTATTCCATTGTATATATAAACCACATCTTCTTTATCCATTCATCGCTTGATGGACATTTAGGCTCTTTCCAGCCAAATTTGTACATCATTTTCAGTGGCTTCGGAATATTATTCATTCTAAGGATGTACCACCATTTATTTACCTTATCTTATGTTGCTGTTTATTAATATTATCTCCATTGACTGCTATTGTGATAACTTTGTTTCTAACATAAAATTAACCTCAGTCTGACACACACTTGATTTGAAAGTGAAGAAAGGGACAACTTCTCTAAGCTGAAATTAAATCACCCCATCTGTGAAATGGGGTGGTAAGAATAACAATCATAAATGTACCTTATGAGACTTTAATAAAGATAATACTTCCATGGTATGCAAACAGTAACTAAATGAAACAGTATGTTACAAATGTCCCATGTGACTCTGGCATGTCGGAAATTCGAGTTAGACACTCTTTTTGCTGTCCTTGTTATCATTGTCCTTGTTATTCAACTTTCGCTCTCACTCATAATTGCATAAACAGAAGATTGGAGAATAAGTGGTGTGTAACCAAACGTGTTTCTTCCATTTCTATAAGTACATATATTATGAGGCTTTTCTTATACATCAGTCAAGTTGTTTTCGAGAACACACTTTTAATGGCTGCATAATACTATGCTAGAAAGATAAGTTGTTGTTTCAATGATCAATGATTTCTGAAAAAACAAGGGCAGTTACACATATATATATTATGCAAATTTTTCTGGCAGAAAAACCTTACAAAAGGACTTTCTTTTTTTAATGTTTATTTATTTTGAGAGAGAGAGAGAAAGAGAGAGAGAGAGAGAGAGAGAGAGAGAGAGAGAGAGAATGGAGGGGCAGACAGAGAGAGGAAGAGAAGGGGAATCCCAAGCAGGCTCCACGCTGTCAGTGCAGAGTCCGATGCTAGGCTAGATCCCCATGAACCATGAGATCATGACCTGAGCTGAGATCAAGAGTCAGAAGCTTAACCGACTGAGCCACCTAAGTGCCCCAAAACAGCTTTACTTCTAATTGTAGCCTAGCACTTGCTGGATAATGTCAACCGGGTAAAGTGAAGTAGCACATTTCAGAAGCTATGATGCTCATTACAAGTACTTTCATATTCAGACTAATAACAAGGACATATCTGCCTCATCCCTTTTAAAGGACACTGAAATGCTCCATCAGCTTTACTCCATTCGTCCCAGTGATGCTATGGCATGGGTGGAGGTCAAGGAGGCTCTGCCTTCTGGAGATAGAGTATCAGACGTCATGGTGATGAAGTGCTCTCTCCAGAATCATCCATAGTAGGAAGGGCCCTTTGTCTCATCCTTCAGCTTTCTCTTCTCTGGAGATGGCTCAAGGAAGGCCAAGTCAGGTTGGGGATGACGGCCAGCTGCCTGGTCCCAATTGGCTGAGGCTCCAAATACAAACCCAGGAAAATTTGAATGCCTGTGCGTGAAGATGTGGAGGGAAAATTTGGTTTCACTCCCTCTCCTTCTCATAGCAGACATTTACTGAATGAATACCTGACTGGGGAGGGTGGTGGGGAGTGATCTCCCCCCATCTCCTCCTCTTCTGCACCCAGGCCCCCCACTAAATGCTTTGCATGCACTATGATTATCTAATTCAATTCTCATGACAAATCTGAGACATATCCTATTATTAGCCATATTTTAGAGGCAATAAAATTAAGATTCAGTTAGTTACCAGCCCCAGGGTCCAGTGTCCCAGTGATATATACTTTGAGTGTCCTGCACCATCAAAATAAAAAATGTCTGCTTGTGTTTTGCACACCCCTAAGAAGTAAAAACTGTATCCCTCAGAATATAGAAGAAGCAATGAGAAGAGTCTTATTCTAACCCCCAAGGAGGGTCATCAGTGGATGGCATAGGAACCTCAGCAGAAAGTTAGTGGGTTATTTTGCAGTCCCCATTAGTAAAGAAAGAGCTGCTGAGACAGATCATCTTTTAACTTCAAAACAACCTGACCATTTTTACTCTTGAGCTCCAGCGACGTGTCAACCCCAGTGGCAGCCCCTGCAGATACGCTGGTAAATGAGAGAGAAGTGGTCTGTATTGCATGAGCTTGATAATCTAGGGAGGAAGACAGGCACAAACAAGGGGTTTATACCTGTGCTAAAGGGGAGTTACACAGTGCTTGGGATGTGTGTCAAAGCCTTCCACCTAGACGAGACAAGGGATAGTTCTGGAGTTTAGAGAATAGGGTGTAAGCATGCTTTTCAATGAAGAGACGGTACCAGCCAGTACAATAGATGATAGTTTTCCAGCTTCAGAAAGATCTCACCAAGTTGCAACAATGGACTGAAGCAACAGAGATGAAATTGTAGCTCTAGAATGAGGATACAGAATAAAAGCACAGAATCTGGAGATTTGGCATGAGAACAACTTAAGTGGGAAAGACAAGAAAATGTTCTTCCCCCACAAAGTCAATATTAATTAGCAAAAGCATTTGAGGCTGCTGTTTCAACAGCAACAGTGCATTCCCACATTTGTTTCACAAGGCATGCAAAGGAAAAGAAAAATATTTTCTATCTATTCCCAGATGATATGTTTTGAATGGTGTCTTCTCTGTCAACTTTTTGGATAAGATGGCTTGTTTTTTATGGGGAAATAAGAAATAAGTTTGGGAGCAATTAATTTAATCCTTAATAAGAATGATTCAGAACCACAAAAGAAACATGGGCTTTCACGCTCTCTAAATGTCTCCACTAAATAGACAGTGATTGGATATTTATAAGAGTTCAGACTCTCCCATAACTAAAGTGGAAAGGATAATGTGTTGGTTTGGAATATACAGTTTTAAATACGGCATCTCACTAGATTCTAAACATACCCTTGAGGGGAACTCCCAATGGGTGCGTGCCACCTGTTTGAACAACACATTAGGACAGTTTACATGACTCCACACTGAACAGGATTATCAAGGATGTGGTGAAGTTAGAAAGGATAATCAGGAGAGGAAAGCTGGAAAGGAGGCAAGATGGGCACTCATAATTCCCACCTGTGCAGTCTTAATACCCACTGGAGGAGGCAGAAGGTCACTGCCCGCCCCCCCCCCCCCCCCCCCCGTGTTGTGGGTGTGGAAACTGAGATTTAGAGAAATTACTGACACGCTCAATATCACGGAACTCGTGCGTCACAGACCCCAGGGCACGTCAGCCCCACTAAAATTCTTTGTTTCCCTCTATTCCTCTTTGCTGCCTTCCAATAAGATGAATAATGAAATTGGCTTTGGAAAAGATGCCCGCTCAAAGAGAAACTCAACAGAACTATAGTTAGAAACTTCTTTTCAATATGCACCAGTTGACTTATGATAAGACTTCCACTTTCTCGACGCTTGGAACTTTTTTAATCTTAGAAGGTCTCTAATTGTTTAACATGCCTGATATTAATCATCTGGTTGGGAAGCTATATATAATGAGGGGTGCCGGGCTATTATAACACTCTTCTGCCTATCCCAGGTCATGTTTTATTGAGTTGTCAATATTAATCATCAAGAAAGATGGTTCCAGGTGAGTCTCACCATCTCATCAATAATACTTTACCAACTGTGGCTCTTTGGAGACCAGAAATTTACAATGAGTTTAGCAATGCTGCTGCAGACCCATCATAATTTTTATTACACTTTGTGGCTGTGCCGACTTCCAGGAGAGGCCGTCCTAAAATCCTAATGTGACACAAATCAATTTTCAGATGTAAATTTGGGTGTCATAAGTGGCATTTTTTACACACAACAAATTGCTTGTCTCTGGTTTTGAACTAAGGATCACATAAACAAAAGATTGGAGGCAATTGATTGCATTATCGGCTGGGGAAATTGATGTGGCTGGGGCCAACTCAGCAAGGGGTGGTCAGGGAGAGGATCTGTGACTTTGAAAAGGACTGTTTGGATGTGGAATGTCAGGAGTCTTTGCCTCTTCTTGTCTTTTTTTTTTTTTTTTTCACATTTATCTAGAAGTATTCACCTTCTCTTTGGGGTTTAGCCACTCTGTGTAGCAGAATGACTATGTGCCCATTCTCAGAGCACATTTGTGGAGAATAATCCATGTCAACAACTTTAGAGAAGAGTGTTTTTCAGCTTTCAAGATAAGGGGGAAACGTATTCATTTATGCAATAAACATTGACAGTGTATCAACTGAAGATGCATTTGGCTGCAAGTTAACAACATGCCTGATTCCGAATAGCTCAAAGAAGTAGAGGTCATTTTTCTTGTTGAACAAGTAGCCCCAGGTATTTGACTGTTGGGATTTGTTTAGCTGCTTAGCAATGCTGTCAGAAAGCCAGGCTCTCCCTCTACTTCTTCCCACCATCCTTCGTTTGCTGACTTTCACCCTCACACTTGCTCCCTCATGGTTGCAAGGTGGCTGCTGCATGGCCAACTATCACATCAGCAAAGTAGAAAGAATGGAAAAAGGGTAAGCCATGTACATTTGTCCTCTTTGCAGTAAAGACAGTCTTCCCAGAAGCTACCAGAAGTCTAGTATTTTTTTCTCACAAGACAGAACCTTATCACACAGCTACCCCCAGCTCTAAGAAAGGCTGGAACAGCAGGCTTGTCTGTTCCATTGGTGCTCTGAACAAACTCAAAGTTCTATAGCAAGGAGAGGTGGAGAATAAATGTCAGGGAGGTAAACAAACAAGTCACTATATGTTGCATGCTCAAATACATATATTTGGGGAACACTGGCTTTATTTTCTCGCTTACAGGACTTCTCAGGGCTTTCAGTACGCTAATACCCATTGAGGACTTTCACGGGGCATAGTTGTGATAGTCAACATTTTGCCAAAATAAACACAGAAGGCATGTCCCCAACTGCTCTAATTGAGAACACATCAGGGCACCAGAACCTTTGAGTGGATCCCATGATCCACTCCAATAAGAATTATTAATAGAATGACAAGCTCAGATAGTAGGCCACTAATGTTTTCAAATTCATGTCAGGTCTAAGGCAGAATGAAGAGAGCTTTTCTCAGATATAGCCTTGACCCTGCAGGCCAGTCATAGGTACCCCCCCCCCACCCCCCGCAACCAAGAAAACTCAGCGAGACCCTAAATCTAGACAATATACATACAGTGTTAGTGGCTAAGAGATTCAGTGTTCAAATCCCGGCTCTCCCATTTATAAGCTGTGTGATTCTGGGAAAGAGATTCTGAGACTTGGTTTACTAATCTGTAAAATGGGGATTGTTTGGCTTGCTGGAGCTATAACAAAGACTCCATGGGGGTAACGGTTGTAAAATGCCCCTCGTAAGATAGAGAGCCATTTTCAGCCCAGATCCTTTGTTAAGGGCTGAGCTAAACGGAATGCGTTTATTAAGTCTACATTGGATTCTCCATGTTTTAAAGTCTTGGATAGCTTTGAGTTTCAAAGCAAGATACTCTGACACTGCTGCTTTGACCTTGGCATTTGGACCATGTTTTGAATTCGGGTGTTATGTCTGCTTTGCTGATGTTCTTTGTTCCAAGAAATAAATATAGACGATCAGCCTTGAATCCAGTTCGTAATATGTTGCTTCTAGAAATCATACACAAAAACTAAAACAGGCAGTAGCTAAAACTGCACACGGTAAAATTTGTTGCAGAGGGAAAATTGGCTGAAGGATCAAATTTTGCTGGCATCATGGAAAACCACAAAAAAATATCCTATGAAAAATTAAACATCATAGAATGAGAATGAAGTAAAATGACAATGGCCAAAACTACACAGAGGAAACTTTATTATTGACTAGAAATCGATGCAAGAATCAAAACTTCTTTTCAAAACTATGGAACTGCAAAATTGGTCTTGGTAGAATAAAGCCACAAAACACAACCCACAAATCAGAAGTTCCCACTGGCAAAATTTAATTTGGCCAAAACCATCAATGAATCACATAGTTGGCCTAAAATTTATACGTACCACAACTAATCCCGATGAAAATAATTTCAACAAAGTAAAACAATTTTTTCCTGAAGTTGTTTATGCTGAATAGAGAACTGAACAGCGACTCAATTCAGCTTAATAGTATTTGCCAGAGAAATACTACTGGGTGAAAATTGTTGATATAATTCTGATTCATTTTAACTGCTTTGAAATATGTATAAAAAGCTAGCAAGGGCAAAATAATGAGATTAAAACATTCTGTCTTCATTGAAAATATAACATTTAACATGGCACCTCCAGATGACAAGACCATATTATTATTTATTAACGTTCTTAAGCATTCATTGAATTTTTAAATGTAAGAACTTTTTTTTTTCAAACGTTTAAGTCCAATTTTCACTGATTACAAGACGGGTACTAATTACACAAGGTCTTACCTATACGTTGAGAGATGCCTAGCCGGTTGCTTTAATAATGTTACTAATAAGAGAAGCAGGAGGAAGGAGAGTTACCACCTTCGTTGAACACTTACTTTGGAACAGTCCCCATGACTGGGAAGGGCTTCATTAGTGGTTATCTCCCAGCTCGTACACACACATGGGAATCACGGAACTATTTTACAAGTACCTGCTGTTCTGACTCTGTCTTAATTCAGACGTGTACTCCCCTTTTGTCTCATGACAGCAGGACTCTTCTAAATCCCTATGTCTTTAGCTTGTGTTGACACATGGCCAGTGTGACTCTGACATGTTATTTTCTTATGCTGAAGGTGTCTTGTCGAGTTTCATGGGTTTTGTGCTTACCTGCTGCCTATTAGGCTTAAAACTCACAGCACTGTGACTTTAAATGTCAGCATTGTCACTGGGACAATAGAGCTAAAAGCAGGCTGTTGACATTCTTTGGACACAATTTGTGATACCCTTTTCATTTCCTTGAACACTTTCGTGTTTCCAGGTGATGTTTCCCCACAGAGCCACATCACAAAGCCTAGGGTTTGGCGAAATGTGTCTGACCTAGATCAGTAGCCCCTAGGGCCAAAAGCCATTTCTGATACCACATTGTAAAAACAGATTTCCCTCTCTGGGTCTGGGTCCCTGTCTTATAAACTAAAGGTATTATTACCTACTCCCTGGGATTATTGTGAAAATAAAGTGTAATAAGAGCTTCTCCGAAGAAGTGTGATCTTTTCATAATTCAACATGTGTAAAACTCTCTGTATGTGCTCATCTGGCATTTTAAAACTTTATAGATTAGAAAATACTTCAGGTAAATGAATGATCTCTATTTCAAGTTTCTTTCCAACATTTAGAAGCTGGTAGGTGATGATTATGAATGTATATTGCAGTTAAGAACAGGAGTTAACTAACCATGGCCCATGGGCCTAATATGACCCACTGCCTGATTTTATCATTAAAGTTTCACTAGAACACAGCCATGCCCATCCATTGATATACTGTCTATGGCTGCTTTGGTGTCATGGCAGAGTTGAGTAATTTCAACACAAACAGCCTGGCCTACAAAGCCCAAAATACTTGCTCTTTGATCATTTAGACACAATTTGCTAACCCTTGTCTTAGAGTTTGCACTCTAGATTCAGATCTAATTATACACTTGGTCAAATATCACAGCAGTCAGTGAGGTGGGCATCAAACCCATTCTACAGATGTGTAAACTAAGGCACACAGCTTATAATGCCTGGGGACAATTCCTGCCCATTAACACCTCATCGCACATGTAATCATTAGCTCATAGCCTTTCAGTTCTCCATAAATGTTACTTTATAAGGATGTTTTCCGTTGTATAATTAATGTCCCGGCTATATTATTCAATCATCACTCACTAAGCACCTGCTGTGTGGCAGGCACTAGTCCAGCCACTAGGGCATAGCAGGGAACATAAGACTTCCTATCGTCATAGAGTTTATATTCCAGGCTGTTATGCATGTACCTCAGGAGCTCCAGGGGCCTTAATCACACCCACCCACCTCATCACTTTGACTCGCCAAGTGCTGCCATTTATGGTGCCAAGTCCTGCCACTACAACGGTGAACCACACAGATTGGTCTTTGTCCTGGAGGTGAGAGAAGGAGTTCATAGCCCCGTGGGAAATTGCCTTTAGGTCCCGTTCTTGATTTCTAGAATGTGATGTGAACTACCAATATCACGAGATATAGTGTGATATCTTTTTTGCCATTCACTTCTATCTTATGACTTTGCTTTTAGGGCTGGAAATAGATGGGATCTGAGTCAACACTAACACGAAAGGTTTGAGGGATTATGCAGACAAGTGCATCTCAGACTTCAAGGTGCCTGAGAATAAATCACCTGGGATCTTGTAAAAATGGAGGTTCTAATTCTATGTGTCCAGGGTGGCGCCTACAGCTCAGCATTTCTAACAAGCTCATAGGTGATGCTCTAAAGACCACACTATGAGTAGGAAGGTACCAGTCGACAGTCAGGTTCCTCTGAGATCCCTCAAACTTGATGCTGGAAGCAAGAAACATGGATGGATTCTCAAATTTAAAGGCCCGGGTTTGAGCAGCTAAACCCACCGTAGATTGAAACTGTGTTCACCCCATGTAGATGTGAGACCTTGGCTGGGAGTCATCCTCCTCTCCCCTTCTCCCTACACCAATCACCAGTTTCCTCTCTCTCTCTCTCCTAGCTCCCTCGTTTCCCGGATTCCAGGCTCCTCCTTGCCCCAAGCCCAACTTACAAGCATACTCTGTGGTTCAGACCACCCTAGCAAGACCCCTGTTAGAGATGCTAAGAATTTTTTTTTCTCGGTTCAAGTTCAAGTGAGGAAAGGCATAGACGAATCACTCTCAGTAGTTCTGTCAGACTGACTCTCAAGTCTTCCCAAGCCTTCCTGCTCAGACTGCACAAGCTAGTGATTAAAACTTAGAACAATAATTAGGCCTTTATTTTCAAAGCAGATTTGGTTTCCAGACCAGACTTCCACATTCATTACAATACAGACTAATAAAAACAAATCTGGGCACATATGCTTTTTATGCTTTTGTGTTGTAAAATCTATAACAGCATTAAAACAATTTTGAAAAAAAAGGTCATTCATATTCTCCCCACAAAATACTCTGTGAACATTCCCTTCTGTTTCTCATCCAGATATATTGCATATATATACACATAGTTTATACACAAGTGTGCATTGTAATTTTTCCACTTATTAAATGATCAACATTTTCTCTGTTGTCATATGATCTTACTATTTTAAAGGCACACAGTATACCTTCCAGTTGACAAACCAAAATATCTGTAAACATTACACAGTCCTTTGTGGAACATTTCAGTGGTTTTTTGTTTCTTTTCTTTCCTTTTCGTTTCTTTTCTTTTCTTTTCTTTTCTTTTCTTTTCTTTTCTTGTCTTTTCTTTCTTACTCTTTCTTTCTTTCTCTCTTTCTTTTGCTCTCTCTCTCTTTTCCCCCTTCCTTCCTTCCTTCCTTCCTTCCTTCCTTCCTTCCTTCCCTCCTCCCTTCCCCCCTTCCCTCCTTCCTCTCTTTTCTGCTTTTCCCCACTTTGGATTCTTTTTTCCTTTCCCTACTTCCTCCTTTGTCATCTTCTGCTATCAGAAAAACAATGCTCCATGAACATTTGATATTCTTTTATCATAAGGTGAGTTATTTCTTTAGCGTATATCCTCAGCCAGTAGGAGCAGGAGCATTTTTCCCCTTCTATGTATTTTGAGAAGCCCAGTGGCCAAATCAGTAAGGTATTGACATTTTCTATAAAAAATCTCAAAGGATGACACCCTAAACACATTTTATGTCCGCCAGGCCAACTGAATAACTAACTCTGATGCTAATTCCAGTCCCTTATAACTGCATTCATTCCTGGGGCTATTGGAATGAGTCCTGACTGAAAAAGCTAAGGTGGCTCAAACCAGGTCCTGATATTCGGCTCAGCCACTAGGTCTTGGGTTGGTCTTACACAAGTTTCTTTCTAATACTACTCTTCTCTAAACTTGCACTTTAGGTATTAATGCTTCAAGACATAAAATTATCCTGAGGGGTTAATCCACTAGAATATTAGCTTATTGAAGGAAGGAATTTTTTTAACCTACCTGATTCACTACTGTATCCCAAGCATCTAGAACAGTGTGTGGCACACGGTGGGTGTTCAATAAATGGTGGTTTCATGAATCATTATAAAAAACTGTAAGATCAGAAACAGTCTAGAAAAAGGAAAGAAATCTTTAAAGCAGTGGCTCTTAAGCCTTCTGAGAATAAGTGTATCCCTTACATCTGTGCGTTAACAGATACAACCGCACAAATGATTTCATTAGGTCCACAGAATCCGGAAAATTTTCCATGGACACCAGGCAATAAGAATCCCTGGTGTAAAAGGACCTCTAAATTCTAATTCATTTGACATCATCCTACCAAGTAGAAGAACTTTGAAATAGTAAGAAATCCATACCTTATGGCACCTTCGATCTTTAGATAGGCACTATTATTCTCATTTTATAGAAGCAAATCTTGGTCTCAGAAAGATTGAAAAGACCTATTCAAAGTGACACAATTATTAAGTATGGAGCAGGGACTAGAACTGAGGTCTAATTCAAGTCCAGCCTGCTTTGAGTTAACTGCTTCCCATTCCTCCTGCATTAATACGCACAACCTTTGTCTTCTTAGCATGTGATTGATGGTTATTGTTAGTGCAGATAATTTGGGCTCCCTTGTAATGATCAAGACGTTTTCTCAAGGCAGGGTCTCAGATGATTAGGACAAGGCAGGTGCTAATGCCCTTCTCAGCTTCATCTGGAAATTTCTAACTAGAGTTCATTAACTTGTCAGCCCTGGTTCCTTCTGAGCACCATACTGATATAATAAAATAGTGCAAATCGATAGATACCTTAAACCAGCTTCATCTGTCTTCCTTTGTTAGTAATTTTTTTCTTTCTTCTTTTATTTCTACTTTCTTTCTCTGCCACTTTAAAAGTAAAATTGTGCCTCTTAGTGGCTGTGCAATTCTGTTTTCAGTATACCTTTTTAAAAAAAATTTTTTTAATGTTTAATTACTTTTGACAGAGAGAAAGAGAGACAGAGCATGAGTGGGGGAGGGGCAGAGAGAGAGGGAGACACAGAATCCAAAGCAGGCTCCAGGCTGTGAGCTGTCAGCAGAGAGCCCAATGCGGGGCTCGAACTCACAGACCGCAAAATCATGAGCTGAGCCGAAGTCGGACACTCCACCGACTGAGCCACCCAGGCTCCCCAGTATACCTGTTGAGCTATTGGAAATCCAGGCACATCCAGCTTTTCCCAAAAACACCTCTTATTACCCCCAAATAGTAGGAAACTAACCTTATCTAGACTCACTCAGCAAATCTAGACTGTCCTTTGAGATTGCAAATCTAGTAAATTAATTTTTCTTAAGTATAACATGACTCAGTGACTATGGGGGTGAAGATCTGAAAGTTTTGCAGACCAGTTTTACTTACAGAATTAATGATAATACTGTTTTTGGTGAAGCTTTGTACAGAAAGAAGCTAAGTAATTTTCTGAGTTGACAGGGGAAGGCATTGTGGTTAGGAGCTATTGATGGGACTGTGTGGGTAAGGATGGTCAGCAAAGTGCCTTGTTTCTTTCTTCTTCTTCCTTGATGTTGCTCACTTAGGTTTCTTGGGGACTCCAACTCCATCTACAAAAGAAACAAACACACCTTGCCTATTCTGGGTGAGATTAACTTCTTGTTCTTTGTCCTCCCCATTCTCAGTTTCCCTCTTCTCCAACGCTTATAACATTGAATTAATTGACTCTATAACATGGATTTCTCCATGTGGACACATTTTTATTTGTTCTGAGGAAATGCCGTGGTTGCTTTAGTTTGCTGATTTCTTAGCAACATCATGGGAACCAGCCCAATCATCATGAGCTGTACCATGGGTCCACAGCTCTCTCTCCGAAAGCAGCCAGAAACCAAACATTACCCAGGAAAGAAAGCTCTTTCAATGGTCTGCAGCTGGTATGGGCATACTTTGACAATTTTCCTACTCCTGGAGAACTTATCCAACACCTCCTAGAATATGAGATGGAAAGCATCCTCTCAGTACCATAGCTAAAGGACCAATCATGGAAATGAAGGTACAATTACAGAAAAATCATCCCTAGGCTACGACCATACTCCACGAACATTTTATTTTCATCACGACTCATGATTTCAATTTTTGGGACTGGGAGTCTCTGCTGAATCCCAATTAAAATCCTTAACATGAGAGCCTGTGCTTTACAGACATGTGTCAATGTGTTTAGTGAATTTGGGTTTAATCTCCTTGGATTGACCACAGTTGTGAGCTGGTAGGGGACTGGTGAGATTGCATATGTAAATGATGCTATGCTAATCAAGGGTGGTATTTTCTCTTTTACTTTTGATCTACAGCAAGAGTAGATTCAAGACTAATGTTCAATTTGCACTTGAAAATGATGGTTTTTACACCAGGGTTCTTAATATCTGAGTTTTAGTTGAAAGGAGAAAGTGCCCATGCCTTTGAAAGTCAGGACCATGCTAAAGTATTTTCCAATATCATAAAAAAAAATCGTCTGAACATCTTTGACAATAAAAAATCTTAATCTTGTCCTTTGAATAATATAAAGATTGAGTATACCTCTGGAGAAATATTGATATAGACTCAAATCAATATGCCCCCACTTGTCACTGCTTCTCTTCATGCTTTGGACAAATTGCTTAACCTTGCTAAGTCTCAGTTTTTGCTCAACAAAAGTTGATATTACCATATAGATGGGTGATTCAGTTGACTTTGCTTTTATCATTAAAAAGAAGAATTTAGTCCAAGAGACATGAAACATTTCTACACATACATACACACAGCCCAAGACCTTTTAAAGTTCATGTAAAAAGAAAGCATAATTCTTGGCAATGCAATAGATTTGCCTTGCATCTCTTACAACATTGGTCTTCTCTTCTGAGCTTGGCCCTTTGTACACCTCAAAAAGACTTAATTGTGTTCAACATGATAGGGTTACTGTCATGTACAGCATTTCTCTTCCTTAAAAAATAAGACTTTGCATGCAGAAAAGTCAAAGAATCAGTGTAAACATGCAGGATCAAAGTCTATAGGTAATTAACCATTTACAACTGCCACAGGGTTACTGTAGCAGGTCTTGACGGGTGATCTCACTGGTACATCCAATTCCCCACCAATTGCTAGGGGCATTCTGGCCACCTTAGTGATCATTTCTTCCTCCCTAACTTCCACAGCTTAAGTAGTATTTGGGACCAAACCAAAGAGCATGGCATTAAGAAACATTCTTTGGTCATTTTAGTGGTTGCATGGGGATTTATAGTGTATGTCTTCAGCTTATCACAATTTGCCTTCCAATAACATCAGCACTGTACATGTAGTATAAGAATCTTACAACAGTGTACTTCCATTTTCCCCTTACCCCACCTTTGCAGTATTGCTGTTACACATTTTACTTTATTATATGTTGTAAATAAACCTCATAATACATTGTTATTATTTCTGCCTTAAATAGGCAGCTACCTCTTCAAGGCATATTTTAAAAAATAAGAAAAAAAGTCACCTTTCCTATATATCCACCGTTTCTTGGGTCCTTCCTTCCTTTGTGTGGATCCGTATTTCCATCTGGTATCACTTTCCTTCCAGCTGAAGGACTGTTAAATGTTTTTTATGGTGGTGTTCTGCTTGTGTTGAATTCTTTCACCTTTGGGATATCTGAAAGTCTTTATTTCACCTCCAACTTTGGGGGATATTTTCCCTGGGTTTAGAATTCTGAATGGAATTTCTTTTTTCTTTGAGTATTTTAAAGATTTGCTCCATAGTCTTTTTGACTTGCATTGTTTCTGACAAGATATCTGCTGTCATCCTTATCTTTTCTTCCTCTGTTCCTAATGTGTCTTTTTTCCTCTAGCTGCTCTTAAGATTTTATTTTTCTTACTGGTTTCAAACATTTTGATTATGATAAGAAACATTTTGAGGGGCGAATCAAAACAGTATTGAAACAGATAAGATGTCAGCCCTAGGAAAAGAGGTAAAATAAATATGGGCCTGCACAGATTAATTGAAACCGATAGCTGCTTCTTTGAGGTCAGTACCAACTACCTTTTCTGGTGGAGGAGAGATAGCACTGCAGAATGTACCCCATAAAAGAAAAGTAATATCTAACACTTGGGGAACACAATATAGACATACACAATATGCATATATGTGCATACATGTACATGTGTATACACAAACACACACTTTTTATAGCTACACCAATCCTACAGTGTAGGTACTAATATAATCTCCATTTTATACATATTAAAACTGTGGCACAGAATAGTTGAACAATTTTAGCACAAAGCCAGTAAGTGGCAGAGCTAAGATCTGAATACAAACCAGCAATTTAGCAGTCATGCCTTCATCTCCTGTTCTAAACTACTTCTTACAGTAGATGACAGCCAAGTATACCAACAGGAAGATACTGATAGATCCAGAGAGCTCCTGTGTTAAAAATATGCTATGTTGAAGCAGGAAAAGAATGTTGTTTCTTGGACATACATGATGCTAGTCACAGAGCAATTATCTTCTGTCTGATCTCTGGCTTAGATACTAAAGTTACTTCAGATGAAAAATGTCCAGGGATGCCTGGTTGCTCAGTCAGTTAAGTGTCCAGCTTCGGCTCAGGACACGATCTCCCAGTTTGTGAGTTTGGGCCCCGTGTCGGGCTCTGTGCTGACAGCTCAGAGCCTGGAGCCTGCTTTGGATTCTGTGTCTCCCTCTCTCTCCCCCTCCCCTGCTCGCTTGCTCTCTCTCTTCCTCTTTGTCAAAATAATTAATAAACATTAAAAAATTTTAAAAACAGAAAGTTTCCATAATCTTAATGGCAAGACTTATAGCTAGATAGCATAGTGGACTATGAAGATCCTACTCACTGGTGTTTCTCCAATGTGTCCAACAGAAGACAGAACTTCTGCAGGTGAAATGGAAGGAGTTCACAAGCATGTTTGAACTCATGTATCATTCTGGGCAGCATAAAAGACAGGACATAAAACCAAAATTCTTGCTAATCTCTCTGGCCTACTGTACTGATAATGATGGCCATCACTTAGTGAGACTCTTCGAGGAGCAAAGTGCTTTACTTTTATTACTTTTGATCCTTAAGACATCAACCTACACTATGACTATGCCAAACGTTATGCTTCGTTTAATGCTGAGCCACTTGGAAATTACTTAACCTCCCTGTCCCTTAGCTTCTTCATCTGCATTGTAAGATTAATAATAGTAACTACCAGCATGCTATTTTGAGGATTAAATGAGATGATCCGTCTGTAACGTGTACCTGGAGCATGGCAAGCTTCAGTAAGTGTAAGATGGTGGTACTGTTGTCTCAGTTGTTTTCTCCTACTTTCTTTGATTCCCACTTTGTCTATCCAAACCTTAACCATCCTGCAAAAACAGTTCAGGGACGCCTGGGTGGCTCAGTCGGTTAAGCGGCCGACTTCAGCTCAGGTCATGATCTCACAGTCCGTGAGTTCGAGCCCCGCGTTGGGCTCTGTGCTGACAGCTCAGAGCCTGGAGCCTGTTTCAGATTCTGTGTCTCCCTCTCTCTGACCCTCCCCCATTCATGCTCTGTCTCTCTTTGTCTCAAAAATAAATAAACGTTAAAAAAAAAAAAAACAGTTCAGTATTCAGCCAACTATCTGGATTGCTCTGCTCAGGCATAACCTCTGTTTCTGCTAACAGTCAATACACACAGCTTAGCGTCTCGTTGGATTTTATTACTCCGCATAGGCTCCTTTTGCCTTCTCGATTCAATTCACGATTCGCTCAATTCATATGTCATTTGAGCACTTACCAGGTACCAAGAACTGTTCTGGTTTATTAGGATTAGAATAGTAAATTAGAAAAGTAAAAATCAGATCCCTGCCTCACAGGTCTTAATTGTTGGTCTGGGGATGAGGGGGAGAGAGAAAAAATATACGTAAATAAAATATGTGGTATGTGAGATGGTGACAGGGATATGGATATAAATAAATCATGGAAGGAAAGTAGTTAGTTCTGAGGGAAATCTTGCAATTTTGGATATTGGGTCCTGGGAAGGACTTGACTGATGTAAGAATACAAGTCACTGAGACCCAGATGTAGAACATTCTTGGGTGGAGTACAGCAAGTGCCAAGGCCCTAAGGTAGGAATGTTTGTGATCAAAGAACATCAACGAGGTTAATGCCAGTGGAACGGAATCGGTAAAGGGTAGACTTGTAGGCAACATGGTTGGAAGATGAACGGCGTGGAGCAGATTACATAGGGCCTCACACGCCCTTGTAAGGGTTTTGCCTTTCACTCTGATAAGATGGGGAGCCACTGGACTTCCTGAGCAAAGGAATGCCTGAGACAGGCATCATGCCTTATAAATAAATGATGAGCCAATGTTGGAACGGAATTTGGAGTTGGCAAAGCATTCTTACATCCCTCATGGGAGTTCTGTGGGGGCAGGATCACCCCACCCATCACATAGGTGAGGAAACTGGTGCTCTCAGAAAAGTAGTAAATTCCAGAATGTCCTGCAGCCGTGGGGGCAGAGGAAAGATAGAAACCAAGATTCCCCAGCTTCCAGTCTGAGAAGCCCTTCTACAGCAGGCAGATGCTGAGTCCCACTTGGGTTCTGGGGTCGAAACCCATGGTCCTACGGTTTTCTTCACCATTTCCCAGGCCCACCTCCTCTGGGTTCTTCCCTTCCTATGTCTAACAAACATTAATGCCCCACTGGGGAAAGAACTTAGTGCTTGCTCATGCCAGGTGGGCAGTGCCAGGGCAGGACAGACATGACAGTACCTTCAAGTGAATTAGAAACAGCCATTCCCTCGAGGGTCATAGTCCCCATGGGCATATGGCTACATAACACAAGGTGAATTTCAGCCCTTGCCCACCTCCTCCAAGGGCCTTTGTGCAGTGCACATCCTTCACCACTATAAACGTCAGCCTGACACCTCTTCATGATTTTTGTGATGTGATGTGATCACATAACATAGTAGAAGTCGCATAATAGGTACTCAGCGAATCGTGGATGATTGAATTCTTTCTCATTTTTCACCTTCCAATATGACTAAGATGGGAAAGGATATAAATTATTTCACATATATTTATTGAACACCTACTGTATGCAGGCACTAGTCCAGGTGCTGGGGATACAACTACGCTAGACTGACCCAAAAAAATCCTGCATTTATGGGGCTCACATTCTAGTGGAGGACACGGGCAATAAATGAATCAGTTTAAGTACATTAGATTGTCATCTTGCAAAGAAGAGAAAAATAAAGCATGGAAACGGGGGTGTGAAGTTTTAGTGAGAGAGAAATACAGGCAAGAGTGGCCGGAGCCAGCATCATGAGGACGGTGGCTCTTGAATAAAGACCTGAATGGAGTGGAATCAGCACTGTGGCAGGCAGAGCAGCGGCCCCAAGACACCCACATCCCAACCCCTGGGACCCGTGAACGTCACCTGATAGGTCAATAGAGCCTGACAGTCAATTAATGCTGACGTGATTAAGTTAAGGATTTTGAGGTTGGGAGATGACCCTGGATTATCCTAGGGGGCCTAACACAATCACAAGAGAGCCACAGAGAGGTTTGAAGATGCTGTGGGGCCAGGAGCCAAGAGATGTAGGTAGAGGTTCTAGCAGGTGGGAAGGCAAGGAAACACACTGTTCTCTAGAACCTCAGGAAGAAACACAGCCCTGAAAACACCTTGATTTCAGTCCAGTGAGACCTGTTTGAGATATCTGACCCCAAGGAACAGAAGATAACTGTGTGTTGTTTTAAGCCACTGTTTTTTGTTTTTAAAATTTTTAACATTTATTCACCTTTGGGACAGAGAGAACAGAGCATGAGCTGGGGAGGGGCAGAGAGAGAGGGAGACAGAATCCAAAGCAGGCTCCAGGCTCTGAGCTGTCAGTGCAGAGTCTGACGCAGGGCTCGAACTCACTGACTATGAGATCGTGACCTGAGCCAAAGTCAGATGCTTAAAAGACTGAGCCACCCAGGTGCCCTGTTTTAAGCCACTGTTGATTGTAATATGTTATAGCAGCAATAGGAAACTAATACAGCGACTCCGTAAGTATCTGTATGGAAAAGCATTCCAGGCGGGAGGAGCAGGAGGTGCAAAGGCCCTGAGGTAAAATATACCTGGTATATTTCAGGCAACTAGACTGGGCCAGAGTAATTCAGGGGCACTGGAGGTCACAGGAGGCAGGGGGCAAATTACGTAAAACACTACAGGTCATTACAAAGACATTGGTTTTACCCCAAGCGCTAGGAGGTCCCACTGGCAGCTATGAAGCAGAAGAGTGACGTCATCTAGTTCGTGTTTTAACAGGACCACCCTGGCCACTGGGCACGTGGAATGGGGGCTGTTGAGGAAAGGGCAGAAACTAAGGGACAAATATAATCCAGGCCAAAGGGGATGTCGGCAAGAACCAGGGTCGTGGCCATTGGGGGAGGGTTGGGAAGTGAGAAACAGTCAAATTCTGAACATATTTTGAAACTGGAGCTCATTTAACCAGATAAAGGATAAATGTGATACATATAAATTTAACTGGAAAAGATCCTGAATAAAATTATTTTAGTAACTAAAACTGTACCATGTAAAGATAGCACATGTAGGAGGCAAGAGGTAGCATGGGTAACAGTCCAGGCTCCAAGCAGAACAGTCTGGGTTCAAGTCCTGGCTCCTCACTCACCAGCAATATGTCTTTGGGCAAGGTGTTTACCTTTCCTGGGCCTCAGCTTTCTCATCTGTAGCATAGAAGTGTAACAGCACTGGCATCACAGAGATTGTATGAGTATTCGTGGAGAAAAAAAGTGTTTGTAAGACTTAGTGTCTAACTCCTGGTAAGCTCAGACAGTGTTCTCTCTCATCATTTAGAATTTGCTGATTTTCAAAGCTATTTTCCTATTTGTAAAACGCATGAAGAATTTAGTGTGAAGTATTTGAAAACAAATGCAAGCACTCCCCTCCTGTGGGGCAAGTTCACAGAGTAGCTGGGATGCCAACATATTTCTCTTGGTCCCATAATAGATTTTTCTGAGCTCCATTATCAAATAGTTTCTGTAGTTGTCAATCCTGACTTTGAAAGAGGAGTCTGATCCTTCGGTCTTTTAAGATGGAATGAGTATCGCATGGCAACTGAATATTTATATCACGCTCTCCTCTCTTCAAGGAGTTGTTGTTTTACCATCCTGACATCAAAACCTGTGGGCCCAGGGAAACCTCAGATGTTGGAGAATATCAAACGTGGTCTTTCTCTCCCCTCTTTCCTGGTGGATCTGACGCACCTTTGAACCTTCAAAGGCCGTGGTAATCAATGATGTGGGGCAACACGTGACAGTGCATGCATCATCGTGAAGCTGCATTTATTCATGGAAAGTGCAGAGTGTGGAATAGTGGTTGCCACTGAATTAAAACGTGAGGATCTGTAATCCAGTGAAAACCACAGAACAAAGGGAGGAGAGAGACACTTTGCTGACTGGGGACTTCACTGAAGAGAGCCACATAAAAGGCAGATTACTGCTTAAGTAGGTTAATGTAACCCTGGTGTCTTAATTAAAATGTCTTTAACAAAAGGAGAAGAGGAATAGCACGGGAAGTTTGGGGGAGGCGTCAATGAAAGGGAAGAAATTTCCATTAAATATTGAGAATAACTCCCTAAGCAAAACAGTCTTGAATTTCAGTAGTGAAGGATATTTAAAAATCGGTTGGACAAAGGAGGCAATTGGCTTTGGTGGCCAGCGTGGGAAATGGCAAATTTTAGAGTCTGCAGCCACAACATCACGAAGTTCATGACCAAAAATAAAGCAAGGGGATAAAAATGGGAGGAACAAGGGTGTCAAAAACACCAAATCCAGAGACTGAGTTCTGGTCATGAGTACTTGCTTTCCTTAAATGCCAGGACACTGCTTCACATTTCCTCCCCCCCCCCCCCCCATTCCAGATTCTGAAACAGATGCACGCCATTCCAAAGGGGAGGATTGTTTTCACCCTCTCATTGGGGAAGCTTGGTTTGGGGGCCCTCCTTTCCCTGAATCACCATAAGATTTGGCCTAAGAAGCTGGGTTTTACCTCAGATGAGAAAGTGAAGAATCATCTGCTTTTATATTTGATAAAGTCATACACTGGGTTTCTCAGATTCCATCCTACAACAGCCCAGTGACATCCGTCAGCGTGCATTTTCTCCTGCAGGTAGGCACACTTGAGGTCAAGCCTCATTGCGGGGTGGCTCTGCCACTGACATCCGCAGCTGGCACCGTCTTCTTCCAGTTAATGAGGCGATCGGCTGCAGGGGAGAGAACGGGCGTCCCTTCCAACCTTATGATTAAATTCATCAGCTGTTAAGTGAAATGCAAGGTTCTTCTCTGAGGTCACCCTAAGGAATGGAAAGGCCAAAAACTCCCTTGGGAAAAGAAGAAAAGGGCTATTATCAGTTTTCCATCTGATACTAGATAGCATTTATTCGACAGGTAAATATTTACTAAATAGCCAACTTTGTTAAAGTTAGAGAATGAGGCCTGCACTTGCATACTAATGGGACTGACAGAAGAAACCGGAAGTTAATAGGAACTATCCAGAAACCTCCATCTAAATTGAGGCGGAGAATGGCACACACAATGTATAATAGACACCGTGAGTGAGTGGGAGAACAGCACACACAATGTATAATAGACGCCGTGAGTGCATTGCGTGTGCATGTGTCTGTGTGTTACCGGACAAGTAGAGAGGACTAGAGGTAAGTAAGGGAGGAAGACTAAGCCACAGGAGCAGCACCAATGAAGCCATAAAGTCATGACAGAAAATGGCTTGTTTGGGCAAAGCAACATGGTTCGAACTGGCTCCAGAGACGTGATGGTACCACTTGGGAAATGCCCTGCCGAAGAACGTGAAATACATTTCCGGTGGTGATAGGTAGTTTAGGAATATGTCACAGGTCCTTCAAAATGTTCATAACCTTTGACCTAGTAATCCCACTTTTGCTAGCCATTCCGAGGCTAGCATGAAAAAGCAAACAAGCAAGCAAATAAAACTGCACCCACCGATATTTTGGTGTGTTTATTTATAATAACAAAGAATTGGAAACTCAGAAACTTTAGGAGCATAAGGACAGGGGTATGGCTAAATGCGTGCTGATATAGCCACATGATGTCCAGCTACTAAAATTACATTTACAGAATCTGTGACACAGGAGGGAAGGAGGTTTGGTTTTTATCATTAGCTTCAAAAAGCAAGGTACAAAATTGTTCAGACCCTTCAATTCCAACTTAAGCAGAAAGTATATTAAAACCTGGAAGGAAGGACATGGAAATGCTATTCTGTTTGTGTGATACAGGCTTGTGAGTAAATGAGTTCATTTTTTCTTCCTGATTCCAAGTAGAATAGGTTCATTATAGAAACTTTAGAAAGTGTATTAAACTTCTGGTTGCTCTCAAATCTTTATCTCAGTGTCTGCTTCTGGAGAGTCTGTTGAGGTCTTGTTTGTTCTTATTCTACAGTCAGTGGGCTCGGGGGTAAGAGGAAATGATAAGTCATGAGGAACCCAGAGGTGAGCAGGGGAAATGTGCTGATCATGGCAGGGAATGTGATGCTAGAGATGGAAGGGCTGGATGCCAGGAGACCCCTCAGGAGGTGGTAACCCCTTGGGAGAACAGTATGGTTGGAATGAAGTAAACCATCCATGGGATGTCAGGGTGTAGATCGTTCACTCTGAGAAAGGGAGGCAGGCGCTCTTGGGGGCTGTGGCAGGAGTGGGCAGGCTTCTCAATTTGGTTTAGGACATGTGAGTTTGGGGTGCCTGCAGGATAGTCCTCTATCATTTACTGTGGACCATCCTTGGGGAAAGCACATAGCCAACACCCAATAAATACCCACTGAATTGAAAAGAATCCTTTTTTCACATGTGGGTTTTCTAATGGGGGCTTTCTTTGAAGGCCACTCACAAATTTATGAGCTCATGCAGACCAGAAAGCATGGGATCTGGGGCACGTGCTCACACATCTAGAATGCATTCTGAAGTTAATACAGCTGTTGAGGCAGGAATACATATGCGTTTTAGAAAAACAAGTCCATCTGTAAAGCGCTGCAAGATGCCTCCAGGTGTTCAGAATAGCTATTTAACATGAATATTTTATCAATGCCAGAGCAGACAGAGGGAAATTGTATCCATTATATCCCCGTCACTATCACACGTGGTTGAATGGACGTCTGACTAAAGAATCTAAATACGTTTAAAACATTTTTCACCTCCAATGAATCTAGCGAGTCCCACTCTGTGTTGTGATTGTGCCTGGGAGATTCATGAAATATTTTGGAGACAACTGCATCTTGGAAGTGTGGTTTGGCAAATTTTCATCCAAAGCATATGCTTTTATTTTATTTTTTAACTCGCTATTCAAATGTGAGCAAGTTGACATTTTAGAGCAAGTGGTAGAATATGTGTGTATGTGTGGGGGGGTGTTGTTGTTTTACTTCTGTCTCATTTTCAAGTTCAACTTTTTAAATACAAGGATGGCTGCAGGGTAACAAAAAGCAGGAAAGAAAGCCTACTTAAGAAAATGTGTTTTCCAGGAATGGCTCCTCAGCTCTGACAGGGTGGTGTCAAAGACAAGGTCAGATCTCAGACTTCTGCTTAAAACCATTCAGTGGCTTCTTGTGTTCCTCGGGATTCAGAAAAATCCTGTGGACTGGATCTGGCTCTCTCTTCCCAGCTTCTTCTTGGGGCTTCTTTGAGCTCTAGACCTTTCTGGTCTTTGGCCATCTTCTGCCTCTGTGCCTTCTTCCATGCTGTTCCCCAAGCCCGGAACTCTTCCTCCTCCTTGTCCCTCGAACCTGGATGAATTCCACTTGGCCTTCAGATCTTAGCTTCACTGTCATTTCTTCCAGAAAGTGATGGTCTTCTACTGAGTGGTTCAAGGGGTGAAACTTCTGAAAATTTTCTTTAAAAGTTTTTTTTAATGTTTATTTATTTTTGAGAGAGAGAGGCAGACAGAGTGTAAGCAGAGGAGGGACAGAGAGATAGGGAGACACAGCATCCAAAGCAGGCTCCAGGCTCTGAGCTGCCAGCGCAGAGCCCAACATGGTGCTCAAACTCACAAACCATGAGATTATGACCTGAGCCAAAGTCGGACGCTCAACCAACTGAGCCACCCAGGTGCCCCTCAAAAATTTCTATAGATTCAGTTACTTCAGAAAGCCATGAGAATTCTAGAATGAAAAAGTCCAAACTGAGTGTGGCAGTAATATTGTTGTTATAGAACAGATTTCCATGGTGAAGAGGAAATAAGAAGAGTCATGGACATCCTGCTCATTTACTTATTAGACACAACTGCGGAGAAAATACTCTGAACTAGACACTGTGCTAAGCTCATTACCTAGATTGTCCTAATTCTTATAATAACCCTGTATGTATGTATGTATGTATGTATGTATGTATGTATGTATTATTTCATTTAAAACTATTTAAAAAATACCTTTTGAACACCTGCTTTATGCCCGGTCTTGGGCTAGGTACAGGGGGACATAATAGCAAACTAGGGTGACACAGTTCCTGCCCTTCTGGGGCCAGGAGCCTTGTGTGGCAGACGCACATTGATTGACAGACCGATGCTGCTGAGTGAAATGTGTGAGCAGAAGAGGAGACACAGGATCTTTGGATGCCTGGGTCACTCAGTCGGTTGAGCATTCATTCGACTTCGGCTCAAGTCATGATCTCACAGTTCGTTGGTTTCGAGCCTGGCATTGGGCTCTGTGCTGACAGCATGGAACCTGCTTTGGGTTCTCTGTGTCCCTCTCTCTCTGCCCTTCCCATGTTCATTCTCTCTCTCTCTCTCTCTCTCTCTCTCTTTCTCTCTCTCTCTCTCTCTCAAAAATAAATAAATATTGAAAAATAATAATAAAAAGAAAAGCTGAGACAGAGGCTCTGGATGAAGGATGAACAGTAGGCAGTCCCTGCAGCAAAGAGACTGGGGATGTGGTTCTTAAGCTGAGAGTAGAAGAGAGTCAAGTAGAGGGGCGGGGAGGGGGGCATTGCTAGGTGAAGAGCCCTTAGGTAAGCTTTTACCTGTGGATCCCTATAGGGCTTGTGCAGCAGAAGCAGAGCCAGGAAGACAGTGAGGGCACCTAAGGTCAGAGATGTCATCCAGAGCCAAACCTGCTGCCCCCTCCTAGGCCTCACCGGCATTGGAGGCTCCATCCTTTGACAAGGGGAGGCAAATATTGAATTAGTAAGGGGAAGGGGGAGATTTTAAAAGATTTTCCTGGCTGCTAGACAGAGAAATTCTGGAAGCACCATTCAAATTACAAACCCTTCTGATGAAACCTTCTCGTCTCCATTGACTTCTTTGAGCAAAGCCATTTCTTTTCTGCCCTAACCACACATAGCAATGGAAATAATTGTCATATTCATTACATTGGGGTATTTATTACGTCTTTGGTGCTAATCATTCAGAGGCTCTGATATCGGTCCTTCCATTGGAAGGTTACTTGTTAGATTGGCCATCCCCAAAATCTCTGATAGGTGACTTTCATCCTGGGAGACATTGTTTCTGATATCACTGGAGATCACTTCTAGAAAAGCGTGTGGGGTGTGGGGACTCTAGGAGACAGTGGCCTATATCCATCTCTCCCATCTGCATACCAGCAACCCTTGAAAAGCATGTGTGGCATAATTCACAGTAGCAGACTGGCTTCATCCCACCCTATGGATCCACCAGCCATCATCTCCCCCTTCAACCCCACTCTTCCTTCATGCAATGTGTGTTGCCGTACCGTGGGGTGATCTCTGCAGGACGGATGGGCAGTTTCCACATCACCCCATTTGACTGTCATCAAAACTCTGTGCAGTGAACCTACAGCAGATGACAGCACAGCTGACATTTGGCCTCCAGAATATTTGGGAAATAGATTGTTGGAAATGAAGCAAGCTCTCATCAGTATCTTGGCTCTCAAACCTCCTAAATTTGCTGCTGAAACTTTGATGTTTGTTGATTGTTTCTTCCTTAAGTAGGCAAACTTCAGCCCCAGGAGTTAATAAAGCAAATTTTAAGTCTCGCCCCAGGTCCAGCAATGCTGGCTGAACCACACATTTGATTGCATACGAAATGTGAGCGGAGAAGCACAGACCCTCCTCCTGGCAACTTTCAGCACAAGGAGATCAGCTGCAAGAATGGAATAAATTGGAGATTGATTTCTTCAGCTCCATTCATTTGCAGAAATTTGCAGACAATTAAGCTGTCCCCCTGCAGTATACGTAGCTGATCCTTTTAGCCAAAGGCTGATTGAGATTTGCTCTCTATCCTCTGCACAAGTAGAGTTGTGATTCTTCAAGCACACTTGAGTAAACAGGGCCAAGGAACTCTGTTCTGCGGACGTGGACCTCCCTGCAAAGGTGGTCACCAGCTGTGGCCTGTGGAGACAAAAAGCATCAGGCTTAGATTAGAGCAGGGGGCCCTGGAGTCACAGATGTCAGGGTTCCTTCACGTCGCTTAACAGCTTTGACTTTGGTTGAGTCTCTTACACCTTTGAGCCTCAGGGGAACAGGCATGGCAATTCTACCTGTGAGTTGTTGGGTGGGTTAAATGGGATAATGTTACAGTGTGCCTAGCGCGGTGCCTGGTACACTCCTACTCCATTAATGTCAGTATTTGCTATAGCAGATCTGGTGAGTCCAGGACAAGGATGCCAAGTAAATCTTTGGATTAGAAAGATGCGGAAGAAACAGGCTCTGTGACCTTGAGACTAGAGTTTGGAATGCAAGCTTCAAACTCTCCAAAAGAATGATCTTCAGGATTCTTTAACCTGTACGTGGTATTCAAACCCCAAAGCATCACACCGCTGCATCAACCAGGCTCCCCACTGTCTGGGAAGAACATATGACCTTCCCACCTTGATCTACAAGACTGTCCACAACAGGGCCAGGTTGACTGTTTGAGTCTCACCTGGCACTGCCCTCTCCTAACTCCCTGCCTCTCCAGAGAGGATGCTGCTTCTGTAAGGCTTTGCCTTATTGAAATCTCTCCTCTGAGCACACAGTTTTGCCCAGAAGTTATAATAGTAGTTGAGAGAACAAGGGCAGAAGCTTGTGGCTTTTTTATTAAGTTTGTACTGTTTTCCCTCTCATTTATTTCCTGATGCAAATACGGGAGCAGGGAGAGAAAGAAAGGCAGACAGCAGTTCTCCAGTCTCTGCCGGCTCATGTGAGGGTCAGCTCGTGAAGATCCTCATGGCTAGACAGGTCCAAGCTCCTTTGTGGCCGTGTGTTCTGCATACAGGGAACAGGGTGATTCCTCTCAAACCTCACTGCTTTCTTGGGGTGGCCTCAGCTGGGTGTGGGAGGGGACAATGACAACCAAAACCTGGAGTGGGGTTCCAGCTCTGGAGCCCCATCTGGGAAAAGCTTTCTGTCCTCCACTCCTGGAGCACCTGGACCTTGTAGTTATCAACTCTGGGCATCTTGCCTTAATGGGTGTCATGGGTGGGATCTGTGGTAATAAAGCTTGTGACAGGATCCCGGTGTCAGGAGGCATCCACACCTGTTGGGGGGTGGGGGTGAGAGGAAGGGGAGTCTCAGCCATCATGGGACCAGCAGGGACTCTGGGTGACCCCTGCACGTGGGCCCACTTGGGGAGAGGGGAGCGGGTCCCTTACCAGTCACTGGGTATCGGCTACATCCCTCCCTCCTTCACAACCCTCACACCATGGAGGCAAGTCCACAAAAACACTGTGGAAAATATTGTGGCTCTCTTTTCTGAAACATCCCAAGAAGGCAAATGTGTGCATACAGATAGTAGATTCGTGGCAGCCTGTGGCCAGGCTCAGGGTGATGGAAAAGTTCTAAAATTAGATGGTGGTGATGACCGCCCAACTCTGTACATTTCCTGAAAACCACTGCAATGCACACTTAAAAACAGGTGAATTTGCTGGTCCTTAAATTCTACCTCAAAAACACCTTAAAGATGCTGCAGGAAGTAAGTGCAGAGGGACGCCAGCTCTGCCTTTCCCCAAATCAAACACTCAGACCAGCATTTGCAGAGGGACTGGTGTGCCCTGTGAAGGCAGAGCTGGAAAAAGGAAGAAACACAACAAAGAAGCATCGTCATGTTTCTCTCTGTAAATCTGTTCTCCACGTAACATGTCTGGGTTTTTTTTTTTTTAATTGTAAGTGGGCTCCTGTCATTTCTCAGCTTAAACCGCACTCCCCGCAAGACTCACTTGTCATGCCAGTATCTGAATTCCCTTTACTGGGTCCCTGACTGGTCTCCTCCCAGTCCCCTCAGGTGCTCCTGCCAGACAGGTGGCCTCCCCGCAGCTCAACAAGCCAGGTGTGCTCCCTCAGCCTGGCAGTCCCTCCTCCCTATGCCCACATGGCTCCCTCCTCCTTCATCCCTCATTGCCACCTGTGGGCCCTTCCCCTGGACCCTCTGTCTAAAACGTCAGCATCCACCCGCCCTGTACACATTCACTATCCCCCCTCCCACTTATTTGTGCTTCTGGGCCATCGTTCTGTTTGTCTGTCTTCCTGCTCTAGAATCTGAGCTCCATGGGGACAGAGTCTTGTCTCTTGTACACTGCACTTTCCCAGATGCTTAGAATTACTACTGGCAGAGAGGAAGGGCTCCATGTATAGTTTCTGAAGAAATGAATAAATGAACGAATACGAATCCACTCTTCCTGCCCTCGTCACGGTCTTCGTTTCTTTCCTCCTTCCTCATTCCCTGCCCCCCCCCAGCCCCTCCCCTGTCCACAGCTGCAGGGGTCTCCCCCTTATTTTCAGCATGCTCTTTTTACTGTGTGACATGACACCCCCAGGGAGCGTGAACCTTGCTTCTAAGACACTGCCAATTTCTCCTGAGATTGAGAAGAAGGGAGGAAAGCAAATGGGATTGTAAACCCAAACACCCTACAAAAGGAAGGCGAAGGCTCCGGTGAGCCCGCAGGAGAGGAGAGACATTCTGGGAAGGGGTGCAATTCTCCTATAATAAAGTCCTGTAAGAGCACATCTCCCCGAGGACACAGCTCTGCCCTTTGACTGAAGTGAAATTGGTTGAGGCTGCTGCAGCCCTCCTTCTGTTCCAGGCTCAAAGGTGCTGGGGATCGTTGTCCAGCCAGTTCAGGGTTGTAGGGAGGCTCCCATGAGAGGCACACGCCTGTGCATGTGCACCTGTGGCTGAGGAAACCATCTCGGTTTCAAGCAGGAAGGTGTATTGTGTGTGTTGTGTGTGTCCTTGGGTTTAGGCTTGTCATGTGTGGCTGTTGCGTGGTTATCTATTCATGAGCATGTGTGAGTCTGTGGGTGTGTACACGTGCACGTGTGAGTGTTTGTGTTTGATGCCGATTTTGATGTTAGTGTGCCTGCGTCTGACGGGTCTGGAAATCTAGAGACGGTTGTGGGTCCGTGTGTGTCTGCGTTAAGATCTGGCCTTAGGCCACCCTCAGCTGAATTACTCACTCGTAAAAGGGACTGAGTGGCTTGTCTTCATTTCCTCACATCCCTGTCCTGGTATTAATAAGACCCATCCTTCACTTTTGTGCTGTTCTTTGCAGAGCACAGACTGCTTCCCCACACAATTTCTCATTTCATTCTGATAATCAGGAGCACGGGCAGATTACCTTCCTTCACAGATGAGAAATTCCCCTTCAACCTCTCTCTGTCCTCAAGGAAAGCAGTTTCCATCCTCCTCTCTTGGGCTCAGTGCTGCTGATCCCCTCCTTCCCGCCTCCTTGGGGCACCTGCCCCCATCACTTGTCCTCTGCATTCATCTGCAGCCATGCTTATGACTTCCTTCCGCTAGCCCTTTCCTCCTCGTGCCCAGCACACTTCCTGGTCTCCCCTTGAACTGACAGACTTCTTCCCAAGTCCCTTCTTTCCTTCCCGAGGCTCTCCTTTCCTTTTGCACCAAAGCCCTCACTTCTCATTGATTCCTGAATTCGACCCTAACACACTGGTAAGCTGCTCTTCCTAAAATCAATACCTGTTCATTGTCAAGCCCGACAGCCTCCTTATGGCTTTTGGGTTGTTGGAGGGGATGTCTGCATTGGGTGATACGGTCATGTCCCCCTTCCTTTTTGACATTCGTATCTCGTCATCCTTCTGGGTTTTCCCTTTTTGCACCTGATCTTTCTATGGCTTTTGCTGGCCTTTTCAGAAACCCAATGAATGGTTGAGTTCCTGCCTCTTCCCTCTGCACATAGTGTGGATGATGTCAGCTTTGCCTTTCCTTCCAGCTACCCTTGTTTGTGGTTGATTGTGATAACTCTCTCCCTCATCCATTGCTCCCTCCCAAATACAATTCGTGATACCCTCTCTAGAAATCTCTCTGGGATATCCAACAGCCCCTCAAGTCTACCTGTCTACAGCATGCAACACCTGTACCCAGAACTGCCGTTTTTGTTTTTTTGTTTTTCTCTTTGCCCACTATCTTGGCAGTGGCAACATCAGAAGTCATGAGGTCTTTGGGCACCTGGGTGGCTCAGTCGCTTAGGCATCCGACTTTGGCCCAGGTCATGATCCCCCACTTCATGGGTTTGAGCCCCGTGCTGGGTTCTGTGCTGACAGCTTGGAGTCTACAGCCTGTTTCAGATTCTGTGTCTCCCTCGCTCTCTGCCCCTCCCCTACTCTCACTCTATCTCTCTGTCTTCCAAAAATAAATAAATATTTTAAAAAAAAGACATCATGAGATCATCAGACAGCTTCCCCTTTGCCCTGATGTGCCATTCTTCCCCACACCTTATCTCTTCTCCTTCTGTAAATAGCTCTTAGGTTGGTCGCATTTTTTTATCCCCACTGTTTCTGTTTTCTTTCCTTGAGGTTACAACCACAGCCTGGTGCATTCAAAGGCTTCACATGATGGACTGACAGGTACAAACACACACAGTTAGGCATAAACATTTTTATACAACACATCTGTCTAGATATGCATAAAGTGTATGATTGTCAGTCACATCAGATGTACGGCTCCTACATGGTCCCTGTCACACGGAAACACATGGCTTCAAAGCATACCAACAAACCATTTAGCACAGACCTGATCAAAGTTAGACACGCAAGCAAGTATACAGGTAGACATTTGTCAACAAATACAGTTAGATATACACATATATCACAAGGACAAAAACGGACCTATTGGCATAAAAGCTCGGTCATGGACAAGTATTTGTTGAGGTCTCCGCCATTGTAAGGCGAAAAGTTGGGTGACGTAATATGTCCTGGCCCCAGCAATTCCTTAACACGCCCACCATGGAGGACTCCGGTGCACATGGAGACATCTCTAAAATCAGTCATTCCCACCTTCTACCCTGTTCCCTTCTACGTGCACTTTGCCATCTTGAGCTCAGAGCTTCCTGCTTCTTTTCTTAGGCATTTTTGACCCAAGGGCTGACATAGCTGTGCTTGTTGCTAAGCTCTGGGCTGCTTTGAGAGTTGGGGAAATGGACTGGCCACTTCAGGCTTGGCTTGCTAATAATAAGCTAGGAGGACACCAGATGTGGGAATGGGGACTCAGGGGCCTGACCTCTTAAGTACTCATGAGAACAAAAATATCACCCATTCACAGACCTGCAAACCCAAATAAAGCCTTTATTACAAACAACGGAAAGTTTGTTATTGACGACACAGTGTGCTTTTTCATTACTTTAGACACATTTTCGCATATATTCTCATAATGAACTAAAGCCTACTTTTGCTGTTCACAGAGCCAAATCACCTATTCTTTATATTTGCATAGGACTTTAAATCTTTTAAGAGGGCTTTCTGAGACATTCTCTCATCTGAACCTCAAGATTCTTTTTATTGTAAATGAGATTCATATGTTGTACATATTTTACATATTTTCTATTCTTTTGGTACTCCCTAGTAAACCAGCAGAATCTTCCCAGATGTTATATGTCAGTGTTCTGTGAATATAATCCACTGTGTTTTTCATTGTCTTATTATTGTCTACTTCATTTTCTCTTTTTCTAGCCTGTCTTTTGCTTGGTTAGGCCGGGTTATTTTGTTGGTGGTAGTTGGTTGGGTGGGTGGATTTGTTGTTGTTTTAACCCCTCTAACTTTTTCTCCATTACATATACACACTCTAGTTTTCTGTCTTTACCTGAATATTAATTATTTTGTCTTCCCAGAGACCAGTTTTATTTGCACTCATGCATTGAGATTTTAAACATCATTCTTCCATGTTTATATAAGAAGAGAAGATGCCCAATATTTGCATTCTGTGTTTCCCTACACATTTTATCCTAGATATTCCCTCTACTAGCTAGGTGAATTGAACAAGCCCCGCCACCTCTATAAACTTGATATTCCTCATTGTTTGAGGAAGACCAAGATTTACTAGAGATATTAATTGCAAATATTAGAGTGAACACATGTAAAGTGCCCAGCACGTTGCCTAATGCCCACTTAAGAGATTGTATGTAGTCTATGGTGGTGATTATGGAAGCAGTCAAATGTGGTATTAGAGGTTAGAACATGGTCTTTGCACCTACATTACTGGTAACCATCTAAGAGTGTCTCTTGCTAATGGACCCAAATTCAACCTTGTCTTGCAGTTGAATGTCTAAGTTGTTTGCCATGTTTACCCTTTATAAATAATGTCTGGTGAACACTTGCCTGCATATAGGTTTATTCTCCTTTTGAATTTAGCATTTGAATGTATTCCTAGGAGTGATATCACTGAGTGAAGGGGTATGAACATGTATAAGATTCCTGATAAATAATTATTGCCCGATTGTGTTCCACAAGAGAACCATGAGATTACACTGCCACCAAAATCTAGAGAAAGATCATAGAAGCTTTCTTAGCCTTAGCTGATCTTGTTTCCTGTTTGACTTTTCTTATATAGATTTTTCTTTAAAACTACATACACACACCACACACACACACACACACACACACACACACACACGCAAATATACACATCGTTTTGTGGAGTGTGGATCAATGATGCTATTTAAATACCATTTGCCGCACTTTGGTAGGAACTTGTCATCCAAAGTTCAAGACGATTTGGATGATATATAACATAACTTCAGCTAGTACTGGCATTGAATGAGATTGGTTTATATACTGAAAATGATGTTCCACTTTCAGTCTTCTGATCAGATCAAGGGGAAAGTCTCAGCTTGGTGCTAACAACGCTTTAATGCCCCACTACCCCCTTGCTTATTTTCCTTTTAGAAAGAGGAGCTGATTTTCCCCGAGATTCCAGTTCAAGCTGAATACCCTCATTTTTGTCTCCAGTGTGTTTATTTTCATGTGTTTCCTACTTCTTATGAAAAGCAACACCGGTCTTTATTTAAAATTATGACACAACGTTTCCTGGTTTGCACACATGTATGTCATTGAATAGTTAAATTACAGATAGGGCAGAAATCCTGACAGTGTTGTTCCAGTCATTGAAGTTGGGGGCGTAGTGCATGGGTGGTGCATTCCAACAATTGGCCCACTAATAGTAACAAATATTCCTTGACAAAATATAGACTAGGAGTCTCCATAATGCCTGGCGTAGTGTGGAATTTAGCAATTGCCCCTTCCTCCCTATGCATTTATGAGTGCAAACACCTTGCAGTTGGCCATGAGGCCAGTAGCTTTTATATTCAGTGGGTTCTGGGGGTTCGTGATCAGGTACATAATCTCCTCACTTGGCAGATTAAGAACGGGAATATCCCAGCACTGAAGGATGTATAAATCAAGACTGACATTGTGAATAGAACAATTCAGAAGATGGGATTAAAGAGCTTAATGGTAGTCATTGTGAATCACGATGTCAGCTTTAGTATGATTCTAACGATGTACTTGCTAACGCTAATGAGGTTTGATAGAATAAAATTAACAATGTCCAAACAGCCCTATGCTTTCGCAACAAAGGAACCATATCTCACAGCAGAGTGATACATCCTTTCCTGGGGCTATTTAGTCGATTGATTTTGGGTTTTTTCTCTTTTAGGATATATTTAAATTTGCAAGAACTTCTCCTGTCCCAAGACAAAAGAGGTCCATCGTGGTATCTCCCATTTTAATTCCAGAGAATCAGAGACAGCCTTTCCCAAGAGATGTTGGCAAGGTAAGTCATACAAAATACAAATGAAGTGACAAAGGCACATTTTAATAAGGAGGAAAGCATACACAGGGCAAGCTGACTGTGACCATCTTGGTGGCCTCCTGAAGTTGGCCTCTATTCCTCTATGATAGGAAACCAGATGGTTTTGCCAATAAAAGAATGACAAAAGCCATCAAACAAACAAAAAAAGGAATTTATAAAAACAATAATAATAATACCTCTGAATATCATGCTTTGGAGAGCTATGTGTCATACAAGCACGCTAAAGTTGTGTTAGGAAGATGTCACTGGTTAATAGATTCATTGCTTTTAAAATAATGTCCAGGCAACCAGCCAGATTCTATACTATACATGCCATACCATACCAGTATAGCAGTATGATATGTGGCCTAATTTAGATCCTAATTTTCAAATGTGTAAGTCCAGTGGCACCCTGGGTCAGCTCTCTAAAAAGAACTAAGATCATACTAAGATCCAAAGAACTAAGTCATACTAGCCAGACCCAGAAAACACTGTCGCGTGAATCAGAGGAATAACTTTTCCAGGAAGAAATTTTCACTGTTAAATGGGCAGAAATACTGGTGTTGCTTGATCAACACATTCTCTCCCTGTAGGAAAGTCAACATGGAGAATCAAATGTAAACCAGTTCGTATTTTTGGGTCATCCTGGAATTTGAACAGTGGTGGTTAGTTCAGTGAATGACCTTAATGGCTGGATGCTATTGAACTATTTACTCATTCATTACATAAATAAGGAGCACTTGTTATATGCCAGACTTCAAGATTGGGACTGGGTGAATATTGGCGTGAACAGCAGAGAAGCCCCTAGTGTGATAGAGCTTTATTATAGTGGGGAGGCTATATTTCAATGAGGAAATAAACAAACAAGAAAATTGCAGAGGATAATAAATTCTGTGAGGAGCGGAAACAGCTCTTCGGGAAGAGAGTAAATGGCAAGGCCAGGGAGTAGAGGAACAGCAGTGTTCATGTACATGGCCGGCAAGGCTGGTCTGAGACCATGGTGTTTGAATGGAGACTGGAGGGGTGAGAAAAGGATAGCCGCAGCAAGATCTGGGGAAGCTGCGCTCTTAGCAGAGGGCACTGCACATGCAAAGGTCTAGAGGTGGGAAGGAACGAGGCGTATTTGAGGAGCAAAACATCTGGATGGCTGCAGTGTGAGTGGGGAAGAGAGTGGTAAGAGCTAAAGTCAGAGAATCTGGACTGTCACAGTGGCTTCAGACACCATGGCAAGTGGGAATTTCATTGTATACACAGCAAGAGACCACTGGAGGTTCTCCCTGGGGTATGTGTGTGCGTGTGCGTGTGTGTGCGCACCCTGAAAGGCCCTCTGGCTGCCTCATAGGGAATGATTTGTGGGAGCAGAGTGGTTACGAGCAGTGGGCACAGAAAGATCTGCCAAAGGGGGTGTTATATGGTGGCCTGGACCAGAAGTCAAGGTAATTTGGACCATTAGAAATCTATTTCTGTTGGAAATTAGAGGCATCAATAATCCAGTGTCCTGGTAATCACCATATTTGAGATTTGAAGCTACCGCTGTGCCAAAGATGCCTTTCTTTAAGCAAAACCTCGCCAAGGGTCCGGGACATGAGACAAAGGGGAGCAGAGCTGTTCCAAGTGGGCGGTGGTGGGGTTTAGGAGCCCTGCCCTGTGGACAGCCCTAACCACCGCGATGGCCCTTGTGTCAGTGTCCCTGAAGCCAAGAGTGGCACTCACCAAGGACCAGATTCCTCAAGGCTGCAAGACTCTGCCCCCAAACCATTTCAGAGACACCAGTTGCATCCTTGCTCTTTAGACGTTTACGTAAGCCCGGTGGTCTCAGCCCTCACTGTGCATCAGAGTTGCCTAGAGAAGTTAAGAGACACTCGCCAGGCTCCGCCTCCCAAGATCCATTCAATTGGTCAGGAAGTGGGGACCATGCATCAGCAGTTTTCTTTTAAATCCCAGGCGATTCTGAGGTGCAGCCAGGGTTGAGAACCCCTGAGCTACACCAGGCCTCCTTCCAGAGTAGCGATGGACCAACAATATAATATCAGCACCACCTGGTTGGGAATACCTGGATGGACATTACTGGTTTCTCCATGCTCTTTATACCCTTAAAGGAACTTTTTCCCCTCTGTGCATGCTTGGTTGTATCCATTCACCTTATCCTTTTCTTCATGTCTTATGCCTCACCGTCATCAGCCCCACACCAGGAGCTAACAAGGGATGCTCTGCTGAGCTCTGAGACAGTGTATAGGTATCTTCAGAGAGTTCCGGGGAGGTGGGGAGAAGGGAGACACGTCCTCCTCGCCCACTCAAACTCTCTGAGTCAGGCAAGTCTAACTGCATAAATATCGCACATCAGACTTGAGTGTAGAATGCCATATGAAGAAGAGACTGTGGTTATGAACACATAAGGATGCTGGCCTCACTTCGGTTTCCCCCAGAAGCTGACCCTGAGACAAGAATTCACATGCGACTAGTTTATGTAGGAGGTGAAGAGAATACTGGTAAGGGAGGGGAGTGGGGGGAATGGAGGTGATCCAGGGAAGGAAAACAGCCAACGGAAAGGTCTCTTTATCAAGGCAACTACCACTGTAGGTCACTGCAGTGCAATCCCCAGGGGACGTGCTAGGGAATGGTGGAAAGCACATTCCACGGGGGAGAAGGCTGGGGTATTTACAGACCACCCCCATCTGCCTTTGGTTGAGGATCTTTCACAAAGGCACAAACTCTCCAGCACATCCAGCCTTCCCTGTGTTCTGGGTGCCAGCATGACAGCTTTCTGAGGCCTGGGGGAGACAGTTGCAAGCCTGCTGGTGTGCCTTGAAAAGGTGAGGTCCAAGGAAGGGGACAGGGCACGGATGGACTCCATTCCATCACCAAACTTAATACAAATACGTTTGTTTGCAGGCCACATTTTCCCTGGCTCATCTTCTGCTCCCACCTCATTTTCTGAACTTTTTTTTGTCTCATGCCTTTGGAGAGGACTGTGCTTGCTTCTCTCCATGAATACATACTCGCTGCGTGTCAGGTGGGCAGATCTCTGAAATTCAACCCAATCCGCATCACTAAGCACACATTCTGCATCTGCATTTGCAAAGCACCATGCTAGGGGCTGGGGATTTAAGGACAAAAGGCAATAGACAGGATCCTTAATCTCACAGGATTATAGAGGAGTAGAAAAAAATCATCACAAACACATTATTTGTCCAATGCTGTGAAGTATAAGCACCTTTCACCCATTACCTTAAATTCTCATACAAGCAACCCCATGAGGGTCATCCTCCAGTGTGCAGGGTGAGAGTAAGCAGAGTCAGAGGGAGACGGTCACCTGTCCCAAGTCACACAGTCAGTTAGTAGCAGAAACAAATTCCAAGCCAACTCTTTGAGGTCTCAGTCTGTGCCCTTAACCCGCTAAGTGCAATCTGAGAATTCTCTTACATGGGATGAAATATCTTTGCTGACAGTTACTCTCTTTAAAACAACATTAAAATTAAATTTAATTATTTGAATTTGAAGCGCACCAAAGAAAAAAAGTAGGATGGATAGAGGGCTGGGTAATTGGATAGATATATGATAAAACAAATTTAGTAAAATGTTAATGGTAGAATTGGGTGGTGGGCATAAGGTCGATCACTGAAAATTTCTTTCAACGTTTCTTCTGTTTGGAAATTTCCTAATACAATGTTGGAGGAAAATTAAGCTTAACTAAATACAACATTATCATAAAACAGAAGAATTGGTGTGTTGACTCAAAAATAATTTTTTGTCTTTTACTTCAAGAGGATGGATGGAGACTAAGTACCTATTTCTTTTCTTTCTTCTTTTTTTTTTTTTTTGTCGTATTTTATCATAAATGCCTTTTAAAGAAAGGAGACTCACACACTTCAGGGTAAAGACATCAAAAGCAAGTTGCTGCCGTGAATCCACTCTCTGGGGGAGATTTTTCTCAGTTGAGGCTGTGCCATGCAGAATTGTGTATTGACAGAAAGGCTTTGCAGGTAGCCCTGGGGGCTAGACAAAGTTTTGGTTGATGCATTATTTATCTGCCAAATAATTAATTAGTCGGTAAGTGGCTAACTTATTGGAATTTGGAAACAGCTTTAACATCATCTCCCTCAGTGTTTCTGAAAAATGGCTTAAATACCCAGTTGCGAATATACTCCCTCAAACCTGTGACTTCCTTCCCGTTTTTGAGCTCTAGATCCGGGAGTGTGTGCCCTAAAGAGAAATGCGTAGCTGCCACCAGGTGCTTTCTCCCTCCCCCTTCAAAGTGTGACTATTTCAAAATTTGAGCCATAAATAATTTCTTAGTTTTACCAACTTTCACTGATAAATATTTGATTGCCTCTTTAGAGATTTTTGAGTTCCTGGGCCTGATTGATTGAGAGCAGGGGACTTTAAATCTGTGGGGCAGCAAGGAGGTCTTTGGGAGACGTATTTTATTCTGTTTTATATTAAGTTTGAAAGACAAGTCATTTATGAAATGCTTATTAGAGATTCTAGTTTCATCACAAACCCTTTTCATCAAAACCAATGAAAGTACATTTTACTGAAAATCCTTTTTTTATATCCCCTATAAATTGGTAGAACGGGCCTTTAGAAGGACATCTTTAACCCAGGACGGGAGAAATATGTAATTGGACCGTGTGCTTTTCGTAAAGGGAATCAACATAGATCATTAGAGCAAATCATGAAAACCACTCAACCAGGACTCTGCTTTGATTGTGTCATGAATGCACATCATCCACAAGGGTAATTTATGGCAGTTCCTAAATATTGCTCAGAGTTCTGGGCATACTGTCTAGTAGGGATCTCCCCACATGCACGTAGTCTGTACCTCCCATTTATGCCCAGCTTTGCAAACAGGTGCCAAGGAACCAGTGGCTCAGGACTGAATTTGTTTTACTCCACGTAATAGCCATTTGCATCACTTTGAGAACACATGGGTGCCAAGCTGTGTGGGCCACAAATCTGGTCCTAGATCCCCAGCACTGCTCAGTCTCACCCTCCTACTAAAAACATAGACTTAGCCCCGTCCTACTGCCTGACTCGTTCTGTGTCGTCACCATCAGCCCTCCACCCCTTTTCAAATCCACGATTTCACAGTTTTTATTCAAGTCTGACTACATGCCTCCTCTCAGAAATTTACAGCAGTTTAATTTCTCTTTTTAAAAATTTTTTATACGTTTATTTATTTATTTTGAGAGAGTGATGGGGGTGTCAGAGGCACAGAGAGAGAGAAGGAGAGAGAGAATCCCAAGCAGGCTCCATGCCGTCAGCGCAGATCCCTACGCAGGGCTCGATTTCACGCACTGTGAGATCATGACCTGAGCCGAAATTAAGAGTCTGACACTTAACTCACTGAGCTACCCAGGCGCCCCTAATTTCTCCTCTTAAAAAGAACCAGGAGTTTTACTCAATAACTAAAATTTACCACTGGCTAGTGTATAGGAGAGAAATTTGGGGGCGCCTGGGTGTCTCAGTCAGTCTAACCTCCAACTTTGGCTCAGGTCATGATCTCCCGTTTCACAGGTTCATGCCCCACATCAGGCTCTGTGCTGACAGCTCAGAGCCTGGAGCCTGCTTCAGATTCTATGTCTCCTTCTCTCTGTCCCTCCCCTGCTCCTACACACACTCTCTCTCTCTCTCTCTCTCTCTCTCTCTCTCTCTCAAAAATAAATAAACATGAAAAAAAGAGAAATTTGAATATAAAAGACCCAAGATGTCCAGAAACTCAATATTTAAAACTTCTTGCAGAGATGAATAGCATAATTTATTTCTACATGCAGCAACACCACTCATACATATGCCTTTACTATTTCCATGACTTAGAACTCTTTCCTCTTCCTGGGACACAGCCCCTTCATCCACACTCTCCGGGGGCTGATGCATTTACATTCAAGGCTTCGCTGTCCAGTGGAACATTTACATCCTTGCAGAAAATTCTGTCCACACTGTCCAGTATGGTAGCCTCTGACCAATCACATGTGGCTATTGAACACTTGACATGTGGCCAATGCAACTGAGGAACTGGAGTTTTAAGTTTTATCTAATTTTAATGAATTTTAACTGAAAATTAAAAACTATTTGATTCAGTATTGGCATGAGAAATCTCCCTTTTCAACTGTAAATTTTAGTCTAAGTACAGGTCAAATACTTTTCATGAAGATATAATATCTAAATTGATATGTAAGTGTAATATAAACAGGTTTTCACAAACATATTACCCCCACACACAAAGCATGAAAAATATCTCATTAATAATCCTTATATTCTTGTCATGTTGAAATCAAAAAATTTTGGATATCTTGGTATGCTTAAAATTAATCTCATTTGTTTCTTTTTACTTTTTTTTTATGTGGCTACCAGAGAGTTTAAAATTATTTGTGTGGCTCACATTATATTTCTATTGATCACTGCTGGGTTAACGCCTGTTTCTGATGCAGTCTCTTCCTTGGGTTTTTTTGTTTGACCTCCTTTACACATTGTTTATACCTCCTTGCTCACACAGAACACATTCGAGAAAGCAATATAGTTTCTTTTGTATTTTTCTTATCTTTCTGTTAACTATAATTCATCAAGTGTAGCGATTCAATCCACTGCCTAACACAAAGTAGGACTCAAATATTCTTTGACTTGAATTCTAGTTAGGTCTATGCCTGGTTGGATAAGGCATTCACTGGTTCCTGATTAAAGTGATCACAGCCCGGTTTGTTGTTAGAATGGAATTAATAGACCGTTATATGATCAGTCTGGATATTTCTAACAAATTTTAATTTTCCACAATGGCAGTGAGGATACCAGATAAATTGGTTGGTAGTCAACCATTATGTCAGGTCAAATCTGTATCTTTGGCAGATTGTGATAGATTGGATGTTGATGGATTGTGTGTGTGGGGGGGGGGGGTGGGGAGGGGAAAGAGAGAAGGAGAGAGAGAGAAGAAAGAAAGTGCTTGTATTTCCATATTTGCTCAGACGTATGGTATTTTAAACCCACTTAAATAAAGAACCTCAAAACTAACTTTATTCACAACTGAGCAGAGTTAATTTTAATTTATTTCAACTAAGTCTAGTAAAAATATATATTCGCCATTAACAAGTGTTGCCCTCTTTCTGCAAAGTTTAATTAATGATAAAACATAATTGAGTTGTTTTGGTTGTTTGCCAAATACATATATATGCAAAAATGCCCTCCGTGATATACATCCAGCAAATAAAGGCATCCGAGCCTATGGAGGAAGCAATATTTTTAGTCCTGGGTTTATCACCCCTTCAGTTCTCAATGTGAAAGATTCCCAAGGCTTTATTGTTATGTACATTTGGCCTCAGACTGAATTTATATTTAATTATTCGTGAACATTAAAGGATCTGGCATTTCAGCTTGAATTAGCACCCTGGAGGCAGGAGAGTTGAGGATTTTCAAATCCAACTAGAATCTTCAACATCTAATGAATGTCAGCATCTAAGCCAAACCTGGGTGCCCCCCCCCTTGTTCTTACAACAACCCCACAAAGTACTACACCCATTTCTCAGATGGGGAAACTGACATCAGAGAAAGGAGACAACTTGCCCAAGGTGACTCATTTAAAGAGCTGTAGCACGAATATCAGAATCTAGGAGTCTTAAGTGCCCATCAGTGATCTCTGTACCATAATGTGTGGATGTTGAGTCCCCATAGGTCTCTGCTGTTTGCATAACATGCTCATGTGAATTGCCATCTGACTCTCGCACATACTCTCAGAGACCAGCGTTCTATCCCTATTGTACTGAGGAATCGAGGCTAGTGTATCATGCAAGACGGTTTCCTTGTGGTACAAACTGAGGTGTTGTGCAAGCTGGGTTCCTTCTGCGCTACCACCTGCCATGCACTGGGGGGTCTGGAAAGATTTCAAAGCAGCACATGGTGTGGGCTAAGGAATAGGCTTTATTGGAGAAAGAGAACACGTAGAAGCCAAGGGTCAGCCAAAGGTGAGAATCACTGCTCCCCTTTCCCTGTCATCCTACAGAGAGCTATGCCAAGGCCTGGGCAGAGCTGAACATTGTCCAGGTTTGCCAGATGAGGCCCTCTGCTGACATCACTCTCCCTTCTTAAGCTACCTTGACTATAACCTTGTCAGTGGACAGACAGTCAAATTCTTGGGGTGCCTGAGCACAGGTACCCAGATTTATAGAGGTTATCTAAGATTCCAGATGCTCAAAGCCAGACGCCTTGGACGGTGATATGCTGGTTAACCAGCTCTCGGGTGTGAGGAAAGCCCTAATTAGTAATGTTTGCCACTTTCTTTGGCGTAAGTCTTCCCACAGTGACCAATTTCAAGCTACCAATGTTCAAGCTTCTTAAATACTTAACAACCAAGAAGTAGGAGCTAGCTCCAGCTTACCGCTAACCTTGGGACCTATGGAATGTGACACTGGATGGGCCAGCGAATGCCCTGGCCCAATGGGGATCTGTACTTGAGTGGAACCTCCAGCTTGGAGAGGTGGCTTCCCCATCTACCCATTTCGCCCTGAAGTCACCTGTTTCTTGGCCAGGGTGAGCACGAGGGGTCATTCTGGATAATTCTGCCCCTTGCAACCCATTAAGAACCTTGTCTAACACCACATCACTGGTGGAAAGGAGAAGCAGACCTTGAACCAGCACCCTTTCAGCTTTGCCCCACTTCTCCTCCTGTGCACAAAAAAGTCAAGTCAGTTCCCTGAGGCTGACAAATTCTGTGACAGTTGTTCCAGTTCTACCTGGAAAATGAGGAAGGGAGAGATAATATCCTCTGTGAAGTGCGGAGAAATGAGGTTAACCTCACAGTTATTTGATGTGCATGTTTGTGCACTGAGTCAAGGCCGGAGGTCATGTCTTGGTTTAACAAGACCACGTGTTGACAAGCAGAAAACTGCTTTCTTCACCCGGCAAGGAAAGCCACCGTCTGGCTTCAGAACACGCTCTTTTTGTTGTTGTTGGTATGTTGCTGACAACCCTGTTCAAAGGAACCACGAGGAACAAAAATGAAAGCAGAAAAGGCTAACTTTGGTGTAATTAAGAGATATCACTGCTCGTTTTTCTCAGCGACGAGGCCACGGCTGACTCAGTCGATAAGGGCGGCAAAGAAGCAGGGCCCAAGGCGCTGCGGGGAATGGACTGGCCCTTTTGTGGTCAAACTTGCAGCCCCAGGTTTTGAGGCAGAGCTGGATGGCAACAGAAACAGGCCAATCCATGGTTTTCTGAAAAGGGGGAGGGGATGGATGAAGAACTCACCTTTATTTCCTTTTCTAACTTGGAGCTCGCCCTGGCTTCCCAATGGGGTCCTCCCAATGGGGAGAGACTTCAGTGTGGGGCTGGTCCTGCCTCCAATAGCAGGAATGGGGAAGGTCTTGGATACAAACGCCCTCTGGTACAAGTTTAAATGGTCCTGCCTGTAGGTGTTTCATTGGAGATGCTGGTGTTTCGGATCAGGAGATGAAGAACAGACCCAGCTTAGGTCTTTGGGGAAGGCAAATATTCCTCCTAGGCCGAAAAATTGAGGCTCGTGCATTCATTCATTCACTTAGCCATTCATTCAGAAATGTTTATTGAGTGACTGCTCTGTGCCAGGCACTGTGCTGGCTGCTGCCCATGGATTCCCCCCTCATGGAACACACAACTGGAGGAGACACAGAGCTGTAAACATGCAGATGAGATGGTGACAGGGAGCAGTGGAGAACCTGAGAAGGCAGAGGACACAGCTCCCAAGAGAACCCCCCTCGTGTCGCATACCAGCAGGCAAGGCGAAGTTGGGCCAGAAAGAGTTCTCCAGGCAGTGATAAGATCATAGGTGCAACATCTAGAACCCAGAGAGAGCATCCAGTACATGGAGAGCCAAGAATCATTGAATGGGGCTGGGTCAACAAGGGCCCCTGACAAATACATTTAGAGGAAGAATTAGGGGCTGGAAAATGAAGAACCGTAAACACAACTCCAACTCCAGTGAGTTCACGCCTTATTCTGCAGATATCAGTTATAAATCGAGGAATGACATGACCAGATTGGCCTTTTAGGAAGATAAATCAGCTTGTGGTGGGTCACACCTGGAAGCTGAGAAAACCAGAAGCGAGGTGTGTGTGTGTGTGTGTGTGTGTGTGTGTGTGTGCGCGCACGGATGGCAGCTGTAACAGCAGCCCAGGTGGGCGGTGCATGGCACCTGGGCCTGGAAGTGGCAGGGAGACTGGAGAGAAGATACCGAGGCAAGTGCTGGGCAGCCTTGGTGAGTGTTGGGTGGGGAGGGGAGGAGGTAGAGGAAAAGGAAGACCCCTCTTAGCTGGGAACATCATGCCTCCATAGGATGCTGAAGAAGTCACCTGCACGGAGGGTTTAACTGTGGGTCAGTAGACTTTTCATAAAACTGAGCGGCCTGTTTTATCCCTCCTCCCTCAAGTTCACTCTTTACCAGGGCTGCTGTGCTTTCCTTCCGTGAAGCAAGGGGTAAGTTCTCCCAGAGGAGATAGATCTACCCGCACATTATACACAGGTGGACGGACAGGCTAGATGCTAGATGTGGAGCTGGGCTTCTAGGGAGTAGGTTCATTTTGTACCCGCAAGACTTGTGGGCCACCAGACTCTCAGAAGCTCCTTCCCTATGTGTCCCCAGGTGTGAATACAAATCCTGCCTGATCTGTGCCTTGTGATTTCAGTTTAGTTATTCCTGGTTCTGGATTTGAAATCTTTTTTTTTTCTTTTTTTTTTCTGCCAGCTCAGAAATGCACAACAGCTGTGTTCACTGTTGGCCTTCTAGCCTCGAATTCATTCTAAATACATTCCTTCTTAGTAATTTCTTCTTTGAATGCTGATGTTGGCTATGCATTAGTATACACAATCCACAGGCTCTATGTTGCTCAATTTTTAGTTCATTTATTTGACAACTTAAAATTCCTCACAAGTGGTGCTTTTATTTTGTTATTTGCATCTGGAAATCATTGCTAACATGCCATGGAATAAATCTGGGGTTTTTTTCATAATTTTTTTCTTATTATAAGAATAATAGATGTTCATCAAAAACTTTAAAGAAAAAAACATATATTTAACAGTAACAATATAAGCATCTCCCAAGTCCCACCACCACCTTCCCCATAGTTTGAGATAATCACTGCTGGCCCTCAGTCTTTAAAGTGCATACAAATCTGTGAAAGCACAGCTGCCCAGGCCCCATCCCATCAGACTGTGGCTTCCCTGGGTCCGGAGTGGGGAGTTAACCTTGGAGTTAACCATTCTAGCACGCACACCCCAGTTCTGCTGGTTCTCCCAATTCGAGAAGCTCTGTCCTAAACGTGCAATACCCACACAGGGCCATCCTGTACTCCCTGACTTTCCACTCACCAACATCTCAGAAACATCTTTCATGTCCTCAAAGGTCCTTCTTCAATGGCATTTTGTTTCTTCTTCTTTTTTTTTAAGTTTATTTATTTTGAGAGAGAAAGAGAGAGTACAAGTGGGAGAGGGACAGAGAAAGAGAAACCCAAGCAGGATCTGCACTGTCAGCACAAAGCCCCATGCAGGGCTCAAACCCACAAACCATGAGATCATGACCGGAGCCGAAATTGGACACTTAACCAAATGAGCCACCCAGGCACCCCTTCAATGGCATTTTGAAATGCTGTGTGATGTGGTGTGCCATTGGCTCAGCCGTTGTTAAATGCCCGAGGTTCTTAATGCAGTGTCCACAGATCATGAGGGGGGCTGTGGGTAGATCAGTTCCCTTGGTAATCCAAAGGATTTTTGTTTTTGCACTTGAAATATTATCTGGGGAAAGATGCCACATGATTTACAAAAGGAGTCCATTAGACAAAATGGTTAAAAACCTCTTAGACCATCCCCAGTGCATGGCATTTAGTGGTTTCCCTTGAACATCTCCTAGTTGTAAATCATATTGCTATGATTGCCACCGTTCACAAATCTTTGCCTAGATAGGTATGCATGCAAGCGTGTGTGTATGTATATATGTGTGTGTACATATGTGTGTGTGTGTGTGCACGCGTGTGCATAAAATCAATGGTTACCTTATATGAAACTTGAAGCCAACAGTCAAGAGCTGATGTAACAGCCTATCTCAGGAAACAACCCCCTGACTCACTCCTACCTGAGATAGGCTTGAACCCACCGTGTCCCTGCTCTGATGCATTCTCTGTCCGTCTCCTCTGCAGCCCTGCTTCCATCTGACAACACCAGCTTCTCTTCCCCACCCATCCTCACACTCCCCAGGTCTAGAACATCTTTGTTCTCATCATGCTGTGCAGCTGTCATCTGGGACAATATATCCTCAGCCCTGCTGAGGATTAAAAATACGGCTAATAGGATATATATGTTCCATGCATGCTTGGGAATGTATGGAATACTCTGGAAGCCTTCCAGTTCCACCTGTGGTTCCCCCATCATTCTCACTCTCCTTCTCTTTCCCATCATTAAAAATAGCCTCATTTGTGCTGCCCTCTCTCTGAGATTCTCCACTGAGAATTGCCCTCTATCCGAAGGGCGCTGCTGGGCTCCATGCTTTGTGTACTTCGATACTAATTCCATGCAAAGGAGGTGTTTCCATGGCCTTTACAGAGGAGGAAACTCAATGACTTCTCTGATGCCTCAGAGTGCTGAAGCTGGGATTTTTAAAAGTCTTTATTGAAGTATGACATATAGACACAAAAGTACAAGATCTTGAGTCTCCAGTACCATGATTCTTTTACAGACAGAATGCACCCATGACGTCAGCACTCCAACCACAAAATGGAACATTATCAGCCCCCAGAGCCCCCTTCATGTCACCTTCCAAGCCCTAACTCCACATCCCCCCAGTGTAACCAGCCCTCCCCTCTATCACCATGAGCTGGTTTCACCATTTGGTACATAATATAAACAGAATCATACAGCATGTATTTTGTGTTAGCTTTTTGTATTTTTTGCTCAGCATTACACTGGTGAGATCCATGTTTATTGTTAGGCACATTTGTAGATCACAGATGTATCGTATCACATTTTCTGAATACACCACACGCTCTCATTTCTACTGTTGAGAGGAATTTGGATCATTTCCAGTTTGGGACCATTACATATAGTACTGTGATACTACCCTCATGCATGCCTTTAAGTGAACATACGTACACATTTCTGGTGGTATATATCTAACCATGGGGTTATTGGGTCAGTTTTAGTAAATTCTGCCAGACAGTTGCCTAAGTGGGTTATATGGAAGCTGAAATTTAAACCCATTATTCTGACTCTACAATGACTTGTGGGAGTAGGGTGAGAGGCATATTTCTTTTTCTCTTGTTCCTAAAGAAAAATATATCCAGTTTCTGTCCTACTTGGTAGTGATGGCCATCAATATCAACAATAGCAGGGGCCTGTGGAATGTTTTTGGATCACATTAGAACCTGTTGCCTTCACCGTCGAGAACTGGAGGAGGTCACTGGTTCTCCGCCTGTGCTGATCCTCATGATATCAGGCCGTGTTACCAAAGACCCTTAGCAGCACACTTTTCCCAGATACAGGAAGATTTGCTACACGGTAAACAACAAAGCGTTCTGACCCACTGATGTATAGTTGTTGAACAGACAGTATGCATATCCACCTTCATTTGACATCCCTGATGAACCACTGAGTGTTTGAAGTGTCCCCTAGTCCTTCCTAAGTGTCCTTCCTAAGTCAGAGAAATCCACCTTGAGGCTCTTGTTGCTCTCTGGCTATGTTTGTGTTTATTGATATTTCGATCTTCTCCCTCTCTCAATTCAGAGAGATCATAGACCATTAGAGCTGGCAGGAACTCTGGAGATGGCCCAAACCCTTCACTTTAGAGATAAGATGGAAAATTATTTGTCCAAAGTTAAAAGACGGCAGAAGTCCTAATCTACCCCTCATTCTGTTGCCCTTTTGCTTACACTGGGTCTTCTGAACCTTCATGGTCCTGGGGAAAACCTGAGCCCACTCTGGAAACTTCCCAGGACTTTAGGAGTCTCAGCAAAGCACACCATGATTAATGTCAGGTGTCCATGATCTCTAGGATCATTCAGCTGAGACTGACCTTGTCCCATATCTTTTTGCTGGTCTTAGCAGCATTCTTAGAGGGTGGTTCCAACCCTAAGGGTTCAGCTGATGGCCCCCACGTACCCTCCCAGGATCAGAACACATCACAGGACCAATCCATCCTTTGAACAGGAAAGACAGGGGTGAAAACTCCAGGAAGTGGGAATATATCAGTGCAAGATCCCACCTGGGTAACCCCTGTTTTGTTTGAAGAGAGAAACTTACAAAATCCAAACAGGCTAATTTGGAGAGCTTAATTTCTGCCCTGGTTGTTTGCTTGTGTTGTTCCCATTTTAGCCTCAACATCTAGCATGTCTTGTACAGACTAGGCTTTCAATAAGTATGTGTTGAATGAATAAATAAATGAGTGAATGAATGAATGAATGAATGAGTGAAGGAGTGGCCAAAATAAGGTCAATTCCAGTGGTCTCCCCACACTGGGTTAGCACTAAAGGACTCACCTTTACCTTTGCCTGTAGGCACCTGTATATTCTTTTATATGCAGAACAAATGCCTTTAAGTTTGGGATTAAGAAAAATAATTTTTCCTTTTCTATATCAGTTACTATTAAGTGGATAAAATGATGACTTTGGTAGAAGAAAGAAGATACATGGGGAAAGTTTCAGAAATTTAAATGTTATATATGAACATATATCTATATATGTATTATATAATTTGTATTCTGTAACATGTTATGTAAAGTACATTTTGTGTTGTGAGGTGACACTTCCTGATTTTAGTTTTGTGGAAAGAATGGATCCTTGTAAGTAAATTGTACAGGTGACTGAAGCAAAACTGTTTTGGAAAAAGTGATCCCCTTGGATGCCAGTATCTCTGTAATGTTTTATACAGTAGTTCCCTCTCTTAAAGTAAACTGAAGTTAACATGCCCATTTATTAATGGAAAGGTGGCTTTTATTATTATAACTATAAAATGAAATTGTGTTATACCTTCCGAAACCGGGGACACATGGAGAGATTATATGCTCCCTATGTTAAGTGGCTTCATTCTGCTGGGTATTTTCATGTGTGCTTTTTATTTTTTTATTTTTTAATGTTTATTTTTGAGGGGGTGGGGAGGGAGAGAGAGAGAGAGAGAGAAAGAGGGAGAGAGAGAGAGAGGGGGAGAGAGGTGGAACATGAGCAGGGGAGGGGCAGAGAGAGAGAGAGAGAGACACAGAATCTGAAGCAGGCTCCAGGCTCTGAGCTGTCAGCACAGATCCCAATGCAGAGCTTGAACTCACAAACCGTGATATCATGGCCTGAGCCGAAGTCGGACGCTTAATTGACCTAGTCACCCACTCAGGCATGTGTGCTTTTTATACTTTCCTGATCTCTTTCCCCATCTCCAGACGCTCTTATCCGCCACTCCTCCTTCCTGACTCTCTGCCTGTTCTAATAAGATTAACTAGTCCTTGGAATTTGCTGCTTTCAAATCTCCGTCGGCTGGGAAATTAGTCTCCGTGCGTATCCTAATCCTGTGATATAAACTCGGAAAAATGAGATGAGACAGACTTGGATTTGGTGTCTGTTCTACCGGTGACCAGCTGTTTGACCTTTGGACAGGCCACTTGAACCATATGAGTTCTGTTTCTGATGGGAGACAAGGCTGGTAACACCTTCCGTCCACGTTTGAGGAAAGACAAAACGAGACCACTCCGTTGATCTCTGGCCACATAGTAAATGCTCCGTCAGTGTGCCCCTCCTTTCATTCTCTCCCTTCCTGGCCAAAATCCACCTGCAAAGGTGTTAAGAGAGCTTGTGAAGCTCTCTCCAGAAGGAAGCAAAATAGGCTTGTACTTATGTAGATGTTGAAGCTATCTTTCGTTCCTGTGGTTGACCCTTCCAAAGAATGAAAGTTGTCGTGTAAGTGTGCTATTTAATCAATATTACTAATAAAAGACGCTAACATGACTTAGCACTGTCCAGGCAGAATGTTAAAAAACAAAACAAAACAAAAAAAAACCTTTTTTTGAAAAAAACAACTGGTAATCCACTCTACCCATCTGCCATTTTCTCTGTTCTAGTTGAATATATGAGAGCACATCTTCAGCAATAAATTCAAATATAAGCACCATGAGATCTGGTCTGTTCACAATTGCACTTTTGGGGCCTGGAACATCATAGATGCACCATAATTTTTTTGACTGAATAAATAATCTCTTTCCTGCAGATGTTGTATCATTTATGCTGTGCCCAGGTCCTGTCAAAGGAAAAAAAATGAAGGCAAAAAGAGAGACACTCACCCAGCCATTTGTCTATTTTTTTTTTCCCCCTCTGCTCAGGGCTAAATTTCCCTGAAAAATCACATCAGATCCCAGCTGTCAGAATGAGTTCATTAGCCGGGCTAGAGATTCTAGCTTCTGAGAGCCTCAGCTTCCACCCAGCCAGGTGTCTGCTTCAAGAACAGCGTTCTCTTATGCAAAACGTTGGTAGAAATGACCTGCTTTCTGACAAAGAGCAGCTCCAGAATCTGCCTGCCCTGTGCTACGGGATGGTCAGTGTAGACGGAGGAGCGTGCAGGTGGCCAGAGACCGGCGGCAGGAACGTGATCCGGCCGCTCTGGCATCGTGAGCTTGCCGTGCAGATAGTCCAGTTGCAGAAGGAGATGCTGTGGCTGTGTTCCTCCTTGCCCTTGCTGATGTAAGCATGGGGACATCGTATTCAATTTTTGGTCTCCATCCATATGCTGCTCCTCCAATGTATTTGTCCACATGAAGGGAGATGAAGCACAAAACAGTAGGACATCCAACTCTGCTTTAATTACAGTGATGAGCTGTTTGTCCCGGTGCCACGCGCTGCGATGCCGCCTTGTTCCCCTGACAAACTCAGAGCAGGGGTGACGCCGACTTCCCCGGCAGCCGCCAATCGCCGTTCCCGGGCAGCAACCGTGTTTGGTTTGATATTTATTGTTTGAAAACCAAGGGCTATGACTCTGCCAAGCTTAATGAAAAGGGGAAAATCACTGGGGGCGGGTATGCAATTTTGAAGATGGGAGGTTTTGAACAAAGTCCTGATACTGACAGCATCCCTGGCACATGACAGATGACATTGTCATTCTCGGCAACAACAATGCGGTCATGGCTCTCACGCAGGTTTAATTGTCCAGCAGACACTAAGGGCCATGTCAAGACAGTTCAGCCAATGGGAATCAATACACCATTCAGGGTCCTTTTTGCCTTATGCTTTGCACTTCATTCATTCATCTTTTTCCCCAAAGAAATTGCTCTTCTGGAGGGCTTCTGCTTGCTCACATGGTATCTCCCTCGCACTGGTCTCTGTGGTCGCAGAGAGCAAAGCCCTCACCTTACTCACCTGTGTTCTCTCGCTCCAGGCACAACACCCGCACGCGACATAAGCTGTAACTATGGATTCAGTGGAATTAGAGAGACCAGGAGCCTGGTTACTCGTGGAGGCATAATTTTTTCGGGGACCAGAGAGATGATGACAGGCACAGGGGTGGGAGAATATGGACAGCAGCCTGTGGAATCTGAGCCCTTCGTGATTGGTGGGCAGAACTTACCAGAAGAGTCAGGGCAGTGGGTGAAATCATGGGCCAATGAGTTGGACCTCATGGCTTCATCTCCCACCCTGCCACCCACCAGCCAGATGACTTTGGTCGGGATACGTGACATCTCTATGACTCAGTTTCCATATATGCACAGTGAAGGTGATAATAATACCTGCCTCATAGGATTTTCCTGAGGGTCAAATAAGACAATCCTTGAGAGTATTCTGGCACGTAGAAAACTCTCAACCCATATTAGCTATTGTTGTATATTGTTATTATAAATACCTAATGCAGTTAATATCTTTGTACTTAGGACTTACCATGGGCAGGTGTGAATGTCTCTTTTGAAGACCCAGAGATGGATTTACCCTTATACCACTAACATTATCCTCAAAGACACTATTTGGCTCATTTAAAAATTATTTACTCATTTTTAAAGACCACTTTAAGCTCTTTTTAGTACAAAAAGTAGTTCTATTCCTATTCTCATAAGAATGGTGTGAAAAATCTTATTACACTCATAATCTTAAATTAAGATAATTGAAATCTGCTGTTGGAAAGTGGACCCCAAATATATCAAAAAATTAATTCAATTCAATTATAAATAACAAGAATCAACTGTACTTGAATGTGTGTGAAGTATAGAATCATAGTTAAACATTTAAAGAATATGTCCTTATCTGGTTACTATGGTGACAGGTTACTCCAAGAATTCATGGTTCTATGGTAACAATGGAACTATACTATTTCCTCTCCATATTGAAATATTCAGCAACTAATTTCCTGTAGCTTCATAATATGTCATGTTAATGACCTCAGAGGTGGAAACCAAGGTGGTGAGATCGTCTCCATGCTCTACAATTATTCTATGAAACAAAGCAGGAAGAAAACATGTTTTTATACTCATTGGACTGGGAACTACAAGGGAGTTCTTAATGAGAAAGAGATAGCAATGACACTTCATGGGGAAGTGCTAAATTTAACTCAAGTGGTTACTGTTACTTATTCATTGGGTCCAGAATAGATAGGATCACCATCATGAGACAATTATAGTTTCATATGGGTGAAGCCAGAAAGAATATAGTAGAATTCAATTGAATTTCACCAATTGTTAATGGAACCTATCATGTGCTGGGCACATATGAAGTAGGAATTGCCCCATAGCTATTCTTTGTCTGTTAAAATTTTTATAGTAGTTTTGTGTGTGTGTACTACCAAACGTTCAGAACAGTAGGAATAATAAAGAAAGAAAATGTAACTGAGGTCTAAAAACCCTATCATCAGTATTAGTTTCTCCAAAGTTCCTCGCAAAATCCTAGAGGTAACAAAGGATGTGAAGCAGAGGTATGTTGGAGTCAGCTCATACCAGCTTGCACCAGTTGGTATGCATCTATCCCCAACTCTGTATTCAGTGATGTCACTTTAGTGGCTTGAAGTCATCCATGAAGGGAGTGTTTACACCATAGGAATTGGCAAACACTAGAAATCAGGTTCGTTCGTTGTTTCCTCCTTCCCTCCCTCCCTCCCTCCCTCCCTCCCTCCTTCCTTCCTTTCTTCCCTCCCTCCCTCCGTCCCTCCTTTCTTCCCTCCCTCCCTCCTTCCTTCCTTCTCTCTCTCCCTCTCTCTCTCCCTCTTCCCCCTTCCTTCCTTCCTTCCTTCCTTCCTTTTCTTTTTTCTTTTCTTTTCTTTTCTTTCTTTTGCTTTCTTCCTTTCTTTCTCCTTTTTGAGAGTTGACAGTTAAACATTTACCAGCACTCCACTCCACTCTCAAGCAGTGACTTGAAATGATATCTTCATATTTCACAGACATCTCCCTCCTCTTTCTGTATCTATTTCTCTCTCCCATACCCCCTCCACATACACACCCATGAGGTCAGTTTTGCCTCTGTAGATTAAAATTGAATAACAGCTGCTTTTGAGCTGATCTCTGCTTCTCTTACTCTGATTCAAGCCTCCAGTATCTCTTACCTAGACTTTGTGTACAGCCTCCTAATTGATCTCATGTCCACTATTCTTGCTCCTTTCAGGTCCAGTCTCCATACAGCAGCTAGAGTGATCATCTAAAATTGTAAATCGCTTAAGCAAGCAGGAGAAAAGAAATAAAAATGAAATCAAAGCTAAAATAAACTTAACTATAAACAGGAAAACAATAGAAAAATCAACAAAACTAAAAGATGCTTCTTTTAAACAATGAATACAATTGTTAAGCCTCTAAAGATATAAATTGCCAATATCATAAATCAAAGAAAGATCATCACTACTGATCACACGGACATTAAAAAGATAACAAAGGAATACCGTTAGTATTGTGGCCTCCAAACTTGCTACCTTAGATGAAAAACCAATTCCCTGAAAGACATAAATTGTTTAAACTTGTATAAGGAGAAGTAGATAACCTGAATAGCCCTAGACTTACTAAATACATTAAATCAATAATTGATAACCTGCCAAAAAAGGAAGCATCAAGTTCAGATGGTTTACTGATAAATTCTACTAAGCATTAGGCCCAGATGGTTTCACTGGTGAATTCTGCCAAACGTTTAAAGGAGAAGTAATGCTAATAACTCACAATCTCTTCCAGAATATAGAAGCAGAGAAAACACTTACTAACTCATTCTATGATACCAGCACCCACCACCCCAATAGTCAAATCTGATAAGGGCATTAGAAGAAAGGAAAATACAAACCAATATCTCTGTGAACATTGATGCAAAATTTCTCCAAATATTAGCAAATCAAATCCAACAATGTATACGTAGAATTATATTCATGTCCCAGTGGAATTTATTTCAAGTATGTAAAGCTGGTTCAACATTTGAAAATCAGTGCAATATATTATATCAACAGGATGAAGAGAAAGATTCTATAATTATGTCAATTAATCTAGAATAAATATGACAGAATTCAATGCCAATTCATAATCAGCAAACTAGGAAGAGGATAGCTCTCTCAACTTGATAAAGAACGTCTACAAAAAACCTATAGGTAACGTCAAACCTACAGATGATAGACTGGATGCTTTCCCGTTAATATCAGGTAAAAGGCAAGGGTGTTACCTCTCGCCACTCCTACCAAACATTGTGCTATAAATTCTAGATAATACAATGGAAAGAAAAAGTATACATATTGGAAAAGAAGAAATAAAACTGTCCTTATTTGCCAATGACATGATTACCTATGTAAAAATCCCCAAAGAGTCTACAAAATAGCTAATTGAGTATAGCAAGGCCATGAGGTATGAGATCAATGTACAAAAGTCAACTGATGGCCTATATGATTAGGTATAGTACTTAGTATAAATCTAACAATATGTATGCTGAAAGCTACAAATTGCTGATGAAAGAAATCAAAGAATATCTAAATAAATGAAAAGATGTCCCATGTTCATGATTTGTAAGACTCAATGTTGTTAAGAGGTCAGTTCTTCCCACTTGATCTATAGACTTAATGCAATCCTTACCAAAATCCTAACAAGATAGCTTGTAGATATCAACATACCGATTCTAAAATTTATATGGAAAGATAAAAGATTTAGAATAGCCAACACAATGTTTAAGCAGAAGAACAAAGTTGGAGGATTCACATTACCCAATTTCAAGACAGTATAAACCTTGAATTAGGTAGTGTGAGTAATCAAGATAGTGTGGTAACCATAAAACTTGACACAGGATCCAAGGGTAGGATACATAATGTGGCAAAAGAATCTAACAGAAAGGAGTAGAGGAAAAACTGATGACTTAAATAGTTTGGAAATGAGTGAAATCCCTCAGACTGAAAAGAAATGGAACTATATATAGCATTGAACTGTAGTTGGTAAAGTTCTTCCCTGTGAGGGTACAGGTTAACAATTCTGAAACTATAACATATGTGTACTGGAATTGAACAATTAAAGTATTTCAGTAGAGGATAGTGGGAGTCAGGTTTCTCACTGTTGGAGTGAGAGTCTACAGACAAGCAAAGGGGGGAAGCTAGACTGATCTATGTGTAAAGGAATAGTGTTGAAGACCACAATGAACCATGCTGGGTCTGATACTCTACTCTCGTCATCTTGAAATTCTTAATAATTTTTGAGCAAGGAGCCCTGCATTTTCATTTTCTACTGGGCCCCCACAATGATGTAGCCAATATTGCATTTAACAATGATTCTGTCAATGTTGATGTTCCCTAGGACTCCAGGTGTGGCTCCCTTCTTCTTCACATTCTACCCTCTCTGTGGTCACCCTTACCCATTTTCATGACTTCAACTTAGCCTAGGACCTTGACAACTGGTACGTCAATAGCTTTACTCACCTGAGTTCTACTGATCTCCAGACTTGAATTTCCAACTCCTTGATTCATGTCTCCAGATCTCTTAAACTTACCACATCTACAAAAGAGTTCATTATTTATTTTCCCTAGTCTCTAAAACTTCTACTTTTGCAACATATATAATATACAAAAAAATTCCGAATCAAGAAAATAAAAAAAGGGCACCTGGGTGGCTCAGTCAGTTAAGCATCTTTTGGTTTTGCTCAGGTCATGATCTCATGGTTTGTGAGTTCAAGCCCCACATCAGACTCCATGCTGACAATGCAGAGCCTGCCTGGGATTCTCTCTCTCTCTCTCTCCCTCTCTCTCTCTCTCTCTCTCTCTCTGCCTGCTCCTCCTCCCTTCACTCTCTTTGTCTCTCTCTCAAAAATAATAAATAAACTTACACCAAAATTTAAAAAACAAATCTCAGAATCACCGTGGAAACTTTTCTCTCCCTTACCCCCATTCAACTATAATCTAAGGCTTGCTAGTTTCATCTAAAAATTCCTCTGCATCAGTTCATATTCTCTGTCTTCACTGTGCTCCATTATCTCCCCTCCAGGACACAATAGGAGAAACCTTCTGCCTCCTGTACTTCTCTGTCCTGATCCAACTAATGTCAAAATTCCCTCCAGAATAATTTTACTAAAACTCATGTCAGATACCAATCTCCTGCTTACCATCCTCAGCGGTCTGACACTGAGTATGGGTAAAGTTTAAACTCTTCAGTGGCCTAGCAGGCTCTCAGTCTCACCTGGGCACCCTACCTTCCTGCCACCTTGATTTCTAGTCTCCCCACCCCATCTTTCCTGGGTATGATACTACAATTCCGTATGTACTCTCCACCTGGGATGCTGCCACACATTCAACGTACTCTCTCTACCTGGACTGTCTGTGTCCCCCTTCTGTACTAGGCTTCACTGAAGACCCACTTGTGCCCACTGGAGCTTCTTATCATCCAGCTTTTGTTCTCCTCTAGCCCATTCTCCACCCAGAAGCCAGATGGAGCTTTCCACACCATAGATCTTGTTCTTTCACTCCCTTCTTCAAATCATTCAAGTGGATCTCTGCTTCCCACAGAAGAAAGTCCCAAAGCTTAATAGGCTTATAAAGCCCTATAGGAAATTAATAGTCCTGTCAGGATATGGACACATAATTGAATAACAGTGATACAACGTGCTTCATGACAAAGGTGTGATCCACGAGCCAACTGCTTCGACAAAGTTTTCCAGAGTGTACCCTCCCCCAAATAATGAATTCAAGTTGTTGGAATTTGACTTCCTTGCCATCGTTCTCCTCTGAGTCGCTCGGTCACTGGTCCCTCCTGCAGTGCACACACCCATGTAACGTGTAGTTATAGGGTTATGGCCATCATTGCCTAAATGTAGAAACTGATTTTTTTTTTTTTTTTACGTAGCACATGTAAAATAAAGTGGAATTTGGACAAGAAATTCCAAGGAGTATTTTCTAAGAGGAGTTGATAAGTTGCAAGGAAGCAGACGCTTTTTTTCAGAATAGCCTTGGAAAAATAAAAGCTCAAACTACTTAGTAGTTCAGTAAGTAGCTCAGTAAGAAGCTTTTTGCAAAACAAGCAAACAGAAAAAGATTTGTGGTTCATTGACATAGCCATTGACATTTGGGAACCCTATCCTTTCTAAATAAAACTAGCCAAAAAAAAAAAAAAAAAAGAGGTTTAGTCTCTTTGTAAATGTGCATGAGGAATATCATTTATGATTAAACTGTTATGAGGAATATACTCATAACTGCAGGAAATTCTTACCACATCTTTCTAAAATTACTATTTGATATTTTATATGCCAAAAATGACTTTGTGAAATAGTGTTCTCTTGGAAACCACCTAATGGCCTACATAAGGAAGTCATTAAATAAGTCATAAATGGAGTAGATACGATGGACAATTATGCAGTCATTAAGATTCGTGTTCTTAAAGAACTTTCCCTTTTTAAGGAAAATGCACAAAAATACTATTTGGGGAAAATACAGGTTACAAAACAGTATTATACTATTGTTCCAGTTTTATTTAAAAATTATGTCTATACAGCAAAATGTTACTAGTAGGATTTCAAATAGGCTGGTATTTAAAGGAGATTCCTTTTAAATCTTCGAACATTTTGTATTAAATCAAATTCTCCATAATGATCATGTATTATTTTAAACGTGGCTTTTAATTGATGGTCCATTCTCAGACACTTTTGAGAATGAATGAGGGATCTCTAGTAACAGCGTCACCACTACCACAGACAAAACTGGACTGTTTTGGACAAACATGATACATGTTTGGTTGGTTGAACTGTTCCCCAAAATCCATACACGTTGGAGCCCTAATCCCTAGCACTTGAAAATGTGAAGGTCACCGCAGATGTAATTAATTAGGAAGGGGCCATACTGGAATGGGGTGGGCCCCTAGCCAATATAACCAATTTTCTTATAAAAAGGAGAAATTTGGACATATACACACAAGAAGAATGACATATGAATGTGGAGGCAGAGGTTGGGATGGTGCGTCTACAAGCCAAGGAGCACCAGTGATTGCCAGGAAACCACAAGAGTTTAGTGGGGAGGCATGGAGCAGAAACTCCCTCAGAGTCTCAGAAGGAACCAAGCTTGCCATCACTTTGATCTAGGACTTCTGATTTGCAACAGGGAAGGCAGAGGAAATGAAGTTTCATCGAGTAAAAGGAATTTGTTCACTGAACTAGTATTGTGCAGAATTGTTTGATCACTCAAAAATATTTGCTTCTCCTCTGTGTCTGGCCCCTCCTGGGAAGCCCTGCCCTGGTGAGATCAGGCTTGAACACGTGACTTGCTTCAGGAAATGAAGTATGAGTGGAAGTCACATGTGCCACTTAAAAGTGGGAGCTTGAAAGGCCGTGCTATGGTTCGGCCATCTTTGCCCTTGGCCTTGAGACCAGAATATCCTGAAGAGGAGATGCTTCTTTAGCCTGGACCCTAAAATGAAGAAAACCCAGAGCCAGGTTGTAACTGACCCGCAATATACCTGTAACATGAGATAGAAGTAGATCTGAGCCAATGTGATTCACTAAAATGATGACATCATGTGTTGCCCTGGCACAATTTAGCATAAGCTGACTAATAAAACATTTGCTAAGCAGCTATCACATAGGTGCTGGGGACAAAGTAATAAATTATACACAGATTCTGCCATCCAGGAGCTGACATTAAATGGTATATCCTTTGCCTTTAAAACATGAAGATTTTTGGCCCCAGGTGTGTTCTACTTTTTTTTTTTTTTTTGTAACACCTGCAAGTAAATGTTAAACCATGTTATTCTGATAGATTTTTTAGAGAAAAAAAAAAATCTTGAAGTGGTCTCATATTCAAAGTCGTTCGTGGAATCTTGAACTACATGTACAGATATAAAGTTTGCCAATTAAAATTTTATAGTTTAGGGAAAGAAACTCCTGTGAAAAATAAACCTAAGCTAATTATTCCATTATTTAATTCTCATTTGGAAAATGAGATATTCAGACACTATTAAAAGTTACATTAAGGGGTAAAAACCACTTCTGTGGAAACCGTCAAATTTATTTCATTTACTGTTAAAGAATATTAATTTCAAGGAGCAAGCTTTGAAAGCAACCAAATAAGTTGTCAAAGGCAAGTAATCCCTCCCTGAGGAATGTTTGAAGGCTGCAGATTATATAAGGGGCGTCATGTCTCAAGTGCAGGTCGGGGTGGAGGCAGAAGGGTCATGTTCTGAAGTCAGCCTTCTAAAGCAAAAATTGCATGGTGTCAAAATTACCCTTGAAAGTCCCTTACATGGCACTTAAATTGCCCAGACCTGGGCCTTTAGAAGTTCAAAAGCAAAGAATTAATGTCTTCTGTGTCTCTGGAGCAATGAAATCCAAGGTCTAACTTGAAAGGGGCAAAAGACAATGGGGAAAACAAAGGGTCTTCCTCTCATGGTCTTCTGTTCTTTCTCCAAGCGCTTCTCCCTCAAGCCCCTCTCTCCTCTCCTTGTTCCCCTAAATACTTGCACACCAATGAAGTCAAATGAGTGACATGTGCACATTAAGCAACCCCAGTCTTTAGTTTCATTTAAAAACGTAAAAGGAAATGTATTGGGAGCCCATTATCTATGCTATCCTGGGCGAGATGCTGAGGAGAGAAAGGGAAAAACAAAAAAAACAAACCCCACCAACATGAAAAAGAAACACAAAGGAGCGGGCAAGAGTGAAATCCAACCAGATACTATGAAAGCAAGCAGCCTGGCCCAATCTAGGTGCCAGTAACATGGCAACACAGTTAAACAGACAAGGAAAGCTTTATGTAAGACTACGGCACTGGAGTCTTAAAGTTAACCCTGCTTAAACAAAAGGCAGGAGGCGTTTGAAGCCCCAGGGTGAGCTAGTGGAAAAATACCAAAGGACATTAAGGGGTAGCATGACCAATGTGCTTGGGCCCCGAGAGACAGGGGTACTATCTCCTTCAGTGAGTACCCATCAGAGGAATGGTTTGTGGGTCCTCAAGAAGGACATCTCTGGGTGGTGAAACTGGCAGAAACTGGGAGACGATTTACACTTGAAAGGGCAGAAAAAGAATTACAGCTGCAAGTTTTCTAAGGTAAATTCTTTAAGAAAAGGGGGTGAGGGACCTATGGTTAGGAAGAAACCTGTCTAAAGTTTAATCAAGCCAAGGGGGAATGTTAAAGCTATCCGAGGTAAGCACAGATGCTATGAACAGAAGTTCTCAAATCTTGACCGCACTTCAGGATTGTCTGAGCTTTACTCAATGTCGAAGACATATCCCAGATACACTGCAAAACCAATGACCTGCAAATCTCTGGGGAGGACTCAGGCATCAATATGGCTTAAAGCTTCCCAGATGAGTCAAGGTGCAGCCAAGGTTGAGATCCGGGGCTACAGGTGCAAAGAAGAGCGCCTGATATGAGTCTGAAGTCTGGGTGGGAACTATCCAGGGGAGAAAAACATTCTAGATGAAAGGAACTGCAGTAGCAAAAGTCCTTCAGTAGGAAGAAAGTGGTTTTGTTTGTGCCTTGAATGTAGTGTTGTTATAAATTAAACAATGACCAAGCTCCTTGAGTTGAATCAATACACAGTCATAATATATCGGCTCACTTAGACATGTCAACACCTTTTTGTCTTTCTTTGTTAAGGGTCACTGATTCTTTAAAAGCATGAGGAGTAACGGATTCTATCCGATGATGATTCATTCCATAGTTCCAACGTACATCTATCCCTAACTGAGGTCCTGAAAGCATCTTCCTTTCAAAGGTCTAATCCTATCATTGTGCCTCATACATGGCACTCTAAAATACACACTGATCTACAAAAGTGACATGTCCTCAGAAGGTACAAGGCATTTCCTTTAGGAAAGTGTTTGCCTGTGTGTCCAAGCTGAGAAAGGGTGCACTCATAAGCTGAAGAAAATTGATCTTGTTGTGGTTGTTGCACAAAGGCTGATGTTTTCAAAGACTTCAGATAAAAGGCTCCACAGGCAGCTAACAAGCTCTTAATAGGTCTAGATCAAGGTTTACTCACCTGCTTCCAGGACTTGACTTTGGTGTCTTGGTGACAAGAAACCAGGATTTGACAGCGTTCATTTTTGTTACCTCCTTCCATAAATTCTATGCTACTTTATTCCTTATTCATTCAGCACTGATGTTTTCCTGGCCATAATACATTTATACTAATTCAGAAGCTTGCCATCAAATAGATAGGCACGTCTGTCTAATCTGGAAGGCAACAGAACCTCTAATTCTGATACTACAGACGAAATTGAAGCCTGCTTTTTATCCCCACAGTGCTCTTCAAAGGAACAGTTTTTCTAAAATTCAAACAAGGGTGTCTCAGTTAATAAGATGGCATTTTCCTTTTCTTTGTCTTATCATCTGTCCAAATCAAGGGCAGTGGATGCAAGACTCCAATGACGTCAGGCTACTGTGGCTCCTTCAAAATGCTCCTCTCAATCAGGTTTCTTATTATCCGATCCCGATTCCATACATAGTCACGGAAATTGACTTTTTAGATTAATCGGAGTCATTTTTATTGCTTTTTAATAGCTAATTGCCACACAGTCCATCTTGTTAGCAGTATTGTGATTCAGATCAACCTTTGAGATGAGTACAGATAAAAGACTGGCTTTATCAGTTGGGTGTTCTGGGATGATCACCAGCCACATGAGGAACCATGTGTGGACTCATTGGGTAGGGTGTGGGTGGTGTATGAGATATTAAGGATGCTGCAATTTGGTATCACTTCCTATTTGGGATGAGTCAGAGAGATTTTGGAAACATCTTCAAGGCTAACCCGATTTACATTATAGTTACGTTTTAATTGCATTTTAAAGCCTCAATGCAGTTGATTGTGAAAACCGCCACACCATTTTTAAGAGAACTGGAGTTTTCTTTTTATGGAAATGCAAAAGGACCCCTCAGCATAACATCATGTTACCTAAGCAGTGAAAGAGAGATATCTGCTCTCAGTGTTCCCTCAGATTCTTCTAGAAAAGTTTACCAGGGGTCCCCACTCAACACATGCAGTGGACTCGTTTCACCTGTAATGTACCTTTTGGTCTTTTCATTCTTCCGTTGGATCATATAGTGATAGAGTTTCAGGCATGGAGCTAGGTGAGTTCTGGGAATGTGATAAAGAAAACCGACATCTTCCCCTTATCCTGGGAGTTGGTGGTCTCTTGGGGAACACAAAGAGGCAATCCCAAGCCTCCACCCATCTCGTCTTGTTATTCTTGGCTTTTATCTTCTTCACCAGGACCTCTGGATGCTTCCTTCACTACTTGTTGGGGAGTTTCTTCTCATAGGGCTTTGCTGGATGGCCTTTTTGCCCTGGAATAATCGAATACTGACTTGCTGGGGTTTCTTCTCTTCTGGCTTCCATCTCTACTTTGCTCACCCCTCTTGGATCACACTGTTTATTCACAGGGCCTTCATTACTACACAGGCATCAATAATTCACAAGTCTAAATTCTGTCCCTCCCCTCTCACTTGAACCCCAGAGCTGCTTCACTCTCAACCCCCAGGTAGCCAGAGACCTTGAACTTAACACGTTCCAGTTTGATCCTTCCTCTTCCTTTCCATGTCTTGTAGTTTATCTTTCTCTGTCTTGGTAAAATCTCCCATTTGCCCAAAGTAGAGGACTGAAAATAATCTGGCTTTTAAAAATACCCTGGAAAAAAATAGACCATTCATCAGTTTGCTGATTCTATATCTCTAAACAACACTGAATTTCTGTGACTCTAGTTGAGTTAAATTTACTCCTAGCTTTTTAAAATAAAGCCAATGAAAGACTGAGAAGATTATTACAAAGGCTGCTTTCTGGTGAAGTTGCTGAATCAACAGCTTTATTTTAGTCAAATCACATTTTCATATTTCAAAAATACTTTCTGGACAATTAATGAGTCCCGTGGGGTCAGTACTGTGAGGTTTATGATTTTGTAATGATGATCTAAGGTCTGTGTGAAAAAGGTAATCAGGTTCATTGGAGAATCAAACTGGTCAAAAGTAGACACTGACGTCTGAATCTGAATCTCTCCCATGAATTTTTTAGCAGGTGTTAAAATAAGACATATAAAAAAAGAACCTTTGGAAAATAAGAAACCTGGACTTTTCAAATGCTGGGACATGGTGGTCACTTTTAAAAGGGATATAACTTTAATTTCTCATTTGAATATGCATGACACTGATTTAACCAACTCAGTAATAACATGATCTACCAAGCAGGTAAAATTGCATCAAGTTGGGCTGGACCAGTTTTAAGGTTCTTACATAAAGCATGTTAGCACATGATCTTAGATATGTCATGATTTAAGTTATGAACTCTGTAAAACTATATATAAAAAAAGTTTGATTAGTGTGGTTTTCAAGCAGGTTACAGTTAGGATTATGGTTGTCATAGGGACAGGTCCATGGCAATGGAAGTGAAGCATGACAGCTTTGCTTTATCAGAATAGTAATTCTTCATTTTTGTGAATGTCAGCAAATGAATTTGACCCACCACATGTGGACTTGGATCAAAGGGCACATTTAGCATATGGTCAATGTGGCACTTATGTGGCCTTTCAAAAGGCCAAGTCCACAGTGATAACCACCACAATAATCCTGTAAACCTATCCAGCTGCCTTCAATGATGTGACTTATGATTGGAAGGGGAAAAAAAGAAGGGTGATATTTTATAAATATCAATTTTCAAAAAATCCCTGATCTGTTGGCATTAACTGATGAGCTCAGAGATGCTTGGAAACCTCCCTGCCTGCACAACAACTGTAACCATGGCAACCTGCGTTTTAAAGGATGTTGAAGATGTTTTTAAACATAAGGTGAGAAAAACAGTCTTACACAAATGTTTGCCTGAGACTTCATGTCTAATTCCACCAGTACACTTGCTGTTCCTTTACGGGGACTTGATGCGATGCTAGAAGATTTCCCGTTGGAGGAAAACCTGGACCACCCAGGGCAGTCACAAATCTGGAGACCACTGCATTGCTACAAGAGAGAGATTTGCCTGGGTACCAAGACTCAGTTTGGATACGCCCGGGCTTCCTATACATTATGCATGAAGTAGATTGGCAACTCATTCTTAAAGCTTTTTAATTTTTGATGCTCTTTGTTCCATGTGATTTTTACAAAGTTTAATTGGACTACCATATATTTTAGAACAAATTAATTAAGAAAGACCTCAGATTTCCAAAGCAATGTGCTAATAGCTCTGTAGAGTACTGGATCTGAGTAGACGATAGAGAACAATTGTGCACTGTTCAGTATTTGAACATTAAATTTCGATACTGAATAAATCATCCAATGAATAATACTTTCTTACTAGTCATATTTTATTGTAGTTTTTTAAAGTTTATTTATTATCTTTGAGAGAGAGCGTGCGCACAAGCAGGGGAGGGGCAGAGAGAGAGGGAGACAGTGTCCAAAGCAGGCTCTGTGCTGACAGCTCAGAGCCTGACATGGGGCTCGAACCCACGAACTGTGAGATCATGGCCTAAGCTGAAGGTGGACACTCAACCCACTGGGCCACCCAGGTGCCCCTTTATTTCAGTTTTTCAACAATTATGATTCTATTTGAACAGGGCATAGAATGGGAGCATTTTGAGGAGGCAGATTATAATCAAAGATTCCTATTAACTATTTGGAGCTAGAATAGTTTTTAACTATTTAACTATTTGGAGCTAGAATAGTCTTGGAGCTAGAATCATATTTAGTCCAAACAAACACAGACACTAAAAAGACATTATGGCCTTTTCATTCTTGCTCCTGCTTATTCACACCTCATGTCTTGGCAAACCACCAACTTTTTTCTCCCCACCTTGACTCTGCATGGGTTTGCATATTTATAGAGTTAAAAGGGTTGCCCACCATGGTTCTCTTTCTTATCCACACTCTTTATTTCTTACCCATCCATCTCTGTCACTCTCAGAATATAGCTCTCCCCAACTAATTACATTAATCAACAACAAACAGCAACTCTAAAAATTCACCAACATGGGAGTTTCATAAGCCTGAGACACTATGTCAAATAATTCATCATGGCTGTTTGAGGACACTGCGACTCAAAATAAGGTAGCAATTGGACCAGAGAACAAAATGGTCACTATTAGTATGACTTTCTTCTATATTTAGGAATTCCTGTTTTGCCATCAACATTGTTTCTGTATACATTGTTTTCTATCAATACAAATTTCTCTCTCCACTTTCCTGGCTCTAATTTAAAAGTAAGTAAAGCCAGACAGCTCTCTTTTTGCTCGGGGATTAGGTCTGTTTTACAAGGAATTAAAGGAAAATAGAACAAACATTGGTTAAATATGAACTACATCTCAGATATGACATTACATATAATCTTGGCACTTCCTTACCCATTGTACATTCAAGTCCCAATCTCCATGTTATACACAATAAATAACACACACAGCATCCCATGTGTTCCATACATGAGGTCCAGGAGGTCCAGGCACTGTTGTCATCAACATCATCATCATCTCCTGCGTCATCCCCATAATCATGCTTTTTTTTACATGGTTTCAACAAATCCTTCCAACAAAATGCCAGCCCACTTTATTGTATACATTTTACAGATGAAAAAACTAAATTTCAGGGCCACCGAATGGTTTGGTCAAGAATACATAGCAAGTAGGAGCGCCTGGGTGGCTCAGTCAGTTGGGCGTCTGACTTCGGCTCAGGTTATGATCTCGCGGTCCGTGAGTTCGAGCCCCATGTTGGGCTCTGTGCTGACAGCTCAGAGCCCGGAGCCTGTTTCAGATTCTGTGTCTCCCTCTCTCTCTGACCCTCTCCTGTTCATACTCTGTCTCTCTCTGTCTCAAAAATGAATAAACGTTAAACAAAATTTAAAAAAAAGAATATATAGCAAGTAAATGATAGAGGTAGAAATTGAATCTGTCTTTTTCTAGTGCAAAACCTCAGCGTTAGAGGTTGGACAAGGCATGATATTGAAGGGGCACCCTGAGTATGAAGTCAGAGCTGGTGTCCATGGGGAAGTAAGAAATAATGGTTCTCAAACTTCAGGTTGCCTAAGCATCATTAGGTGTGAGCTTGTAAAAATAAATATTGCAAGTCTACCACCTGCCCACCCTGACACACACACACACACACACACACACACACACACACACACACAGATTCTGATTCAGTAGGTCTGAGATGAGTCAGAAATCTACATTTTTTAAATGTTTACTTATTTCTGAGACAGAGACAGAGCATGAGTGGGGGAGGGGCAGAGAGAGAGGGAGACATAGAATCAGAAGCAGGCTCCAGGCTCTGAGCTGGCAGCACAGAGCCGGATGCGGGGCTCGAACTCACGAGCTGTGAGATCATGACCTGAGCCGAAGTCGGTCACTCAACTGACTGAGCCACCCAGGCGCCCCAGAAACCTACATTTTTGATAAATTCCTCAGTTGATTCCCAAGAAGGTGGCCTTTGGACCACGCTTTGAGAAATGATTTGATAGATGAATGGGAGCCCTTTGAGAGACCTGAATCTCTAACTTAAGAAGCTAGATGGGACAACTTGAGGGTTCAGCACACTCACCTGTATAGAGAAACTTCTGTTTTCTTTAATATCCGATTTCCATTTGGTACAGAGTAGAGCTCTTCCCTCTGAGGCACCCATCTTATTACCCATCATGTGATCAAGCCCTGCACCTCAATTAACATATAATGAAAATAACAAAATATGCTAATCATTAACCACCTGTTGAGTGCAAGGCTCCAAGCTAGAAGCTCATCACTCTGTTGTCCTTGCCAACACCACTGTAGCAGAAGCACTGATGTTCACCCATATCCAACCCTTGCCTTCTTCCCAGACACACAGAAATACCCTAGTTTCCAATCCCTTTGTAGTCTGATGGAGTGATTTGGCAAGTTCTGGCCTAAGCATGCTATTTTCACTCTCTCTCTTTCCCTGCTATGGTAACCATTGACATGTTTTAGAAGGTGCCAGCTACCAAATGGTGGAGCCTCCTTCAGGCTGGGTCCTTGAGCTGTTACATAGCATAAAACTCCCATCAGTCACACTGAATTCAGAGCATGAGCAGGAGATAAACCAACCTTTGTTTTGTTAAGCCTCTGAGAATTCATTTTATTTCATTCTCTTTTTATTTCTGTGGCTAACCCTAGCCTATCCTAACCAATAAAAACATCATCATGTCAACAATCACATTTATTACCTATGATAATAAATGCTTCCTATGTGCTGAATACAACACCCAACACTTGGAAAACATTATCTAATTTAATAATTACCCCAACACCGTAAGTACGACAGTTAAGTGTTTTTTATAAAGTCACACAACCAGTAACTGATGCGACAGAAATCAAAACCCAGACAGTGTGATTCCAGAGCCCATGTGCTTAACTAAAACACAGCAATGTATGGTGCTTACCTGTCAGTGTTGGTGCTTTAGACATTTGTCACATCTAATCCTCTGCCAGCCCTACAAGTGGCCATTATTGTCTTACTTTTCCAGTGCAAATACTGAAGATTGGAGAGATGAAGTGTCTATCCCAAGGCCACACATGTGTGAGAATTGGGTCACAAACCCCAGTCTTTCTGAATCTTAAATGAAGCATCACTTCACAGCCAGGGTGTCTAAGCAGGCGATTTTGATTTCTCTAACCTTGTGTCAGAAACGTCTAGGATCCCTAGGCCATATATACCAGGGTATTTAACACAGTTCAAGATTTTAGGACTCTGAGTCAGACTTTCCAAGTTAAAACTACAGTTCCACCATGCACTGTTGTGTGACTTTGGGTAAGTTACTTAGCCTCTCTCTGCAAAATGGGTTGAATGAGGTAATTCTGGGTAAGCCTAGCACCAACTAGAAACAAAGGAGTATTGGGTTGAATAGATTCACAGACAGCTTTGCCTAGATGGGTTAATAGGGTTCTGGAAATGGCTCAATCTCTAGCTCCCTGACACCTTCTGGGCAAGCCCATAAATGCTTTTATAATGCAGCATAAAGCCCATAATGCGGCTATGCTTTGGGTTTCCTCCAAATCCCTTTGGTTAGGGGGATCACTGGGTCTGCAGCTTCCAATCCCTGGAGCGCTACTGAGATGATTTCCCTTTTTCAGGTCTTCTGTGAGCCAGTCCCTGGTGAATCCCAAATGGCCAGGTAAACTGGCCGGTGGGATTCAAGGGTCTGGTGAAAGAACAGAGTAGGAACCTCAGGGGCTCTAGTCCCACAAATCCTGGAAGTCATAAGGTGTGGGCTGAGGACAGGTAGGAGAACCCACTGGAGCTGTAGATGAAGGTGTCATTCCAGTTGCATTGAGCTCCGGAAGCAGACCTTTTTCTTTGCCTTATAAGCTCCCAGGATGAACTCGGTCCTTCTTCTCCTGGCTCAGTAAGCATAGCAGTATCTGGGCTCCCAGGCTAGCTGAAGTGAGCAGCCTGGCTTTCTGGTGGAGGCTGAAGTTAACAGGGGCCACCAGCAATAGACACTTCCAGTTGCCAATGCTACTTGTTAAATGCCTTCGATGTACTGAGCATGACACAAATGGCCTTATAGAGAGACTACATTCAATTTACGTATGCCGTGGGTATTATTATTATTTCTTTCATCTTACGGATGAGAAGACGAAGGCTCAGAAAATTTAAGTTGTTTGCCACAAGCTACCCAGGTGAAAACATGATGGAGCTAGAGATTGAATGCAGGCAGTCTGACTCCAAAACCTTGCACTTGAGCAGCACGCCCTTTAGCCCAGGTGTTGAGGTGTCAGCACAGTCTGAGCTCTCATCGCCAGTGGAGGGTGCCCATGGGTGTGGCCTGGGAGCTGGAGAAGATGGTAAAGAGTGCCTTAAGAACTTAAATTGGAGGAGTTTGGGAATCCCTAGAGAAGAAGGACTGGAGACTCGAGGAAAAATGGCTGTGTCTATTAATTCACTATAAACAGTAGGTGGGGACTTCTCAGTTTACCCTGGAGATCCAGGGTATACCCCCTAAAACTGATACCCCCAAGACATGCATCACAGAGCGCTCTGTTGGAAAACAGCCCCCGCCATTTTTAAAGATCAAAATGCACAGTAAATGATGGATATTCCAAGAATGATTGTAGTGAAGATAGTTTGTGCACTTAACTATTGTTTTCCAATTTTATTTTTAACACAGTACCCTTCTTATTATGCAAAACCTATCAGCCTCTGCTAGAGGAATCTTTGGACAGCTGTCAGGGAAAGCATTTGAGGGAGGAGCGTTTGAAGGCTGTGGAACAGGGAGCCGAGATCTGTGGAAAGAGAGTTTGCTGTGCAGGATGCAGGGAGCACAGGTGAGAGAGCAGTCGGGGGGCTACTGAAGGTGCGAGTTGGGAGCAGTGAGCTCACGAATCGGTGATTGCAGCAGACAAGGGTAAGGAAGTGGGCATCAGTGACACGGGTGTACGTAAAAGAAAAGATGGAGGCAGAACTAGTTTGCAGGACAGCTTAGAAATAGACATCAGGTGCCAGGGTGACCTCAAAATAGACATTGCAGACCCAGCGTTCAGGAGAGAAGCCAGAAGTAGAAATGAGGGCTTTAGGTCACTGCCCGCTCCCTCTTTCCCGGAGGGACCGTGGAAAGAGCTAACAGCTCGGAGGACTTTGGAAGGAACCTTCAGCAAGGTCTCCCTGCAGGAGTCACGATGCAGGAGGGGAGCCTGGAAAAAGCAGTGATCAGAGAGGCGGGAGGTCTGCCTCGAGTCCAAGGCATGAGAGCGCTTAGCTCAAAGGATCTTTTTTTTTTTTTAAGTGGAAAGAAGGAAATTGTGGGGAAAATGAAGAATGTGCGGTCTGAGGAAAGACCGAGGCTTCCCCCCTCAGAAAGCATCTTGCCACTAGCCGTGGGCAGCAAGGCCGACAGCTGGTAGTTGTGATCCCATCTTCGACTGTATTTGCAGCAAGAAGGGCCGTCTGGCAAACCAGTTCACAGCGGCAGATCCCCGGCGTTAAGAGAGTGAATTCTTGACTCTGTAAATGGATAACCAAGCGCTGCCCAGCTACAAGGAGGAGTGAAACAGCAGACCTGACTATTTTATGTAAATCGCTAAGATTAGGGCAGTGCGCAAGCAGGTAGGAGCAGGGGGAAGAAGCTTCTTAAGCAGGGGTGGGTTTTGAGGACCTGTCAGCCTAGACTGGAAGAGCAGCCAGGAAGGTGAGAGAGGGAGACAGCAAGCATGTCTCCGGAGTCCCAGCCAAGTCAGCCGATAATTAACCTCTTGATTCCCCCCTCCCCTCCTTCCAAGGTCAGATATTTATTATCTCAGAAACATTTAAACTTCAAGAAGCTGTGAGGAACACAGGCTTTCCAAGCCGGCTTCGGCTGCCCTGCCATTTGATTAATTTATGTGGTCAGGCAGGCAGTTCAGAGAGATCTAGACTGTGCTCTCACCCGGCATCATTTCCATACTTAATACATTCAGGCACAGTGACGGTAGAGCGTCTTCTGTTTATATGCAACTTGGTGCCTTTTGAAGTGCACGTTTAAGTTTACATTGATAAAATACCACTTTCCAATTTAGATTTTTAAAAAAATGCTCACTGGGCATTAAGTACCTTTTGCAGAATGAGACGTTTTTAGCCCTTACTGTGAAGCAAGACCAAATACATACTACTGCCATTCAAGAAGGCTGTTCACGGGGTTGCACATCTTCCAAATGTATATAAAAAAAATGAGATCCTCTTGATTGAAAAAAAAATTGCCTCTTGCACCCCATAATTAGTTCCCTAAAATCTTATGAATGAAGAAGCAATTGGACTCTTACATTTGGAAATTGGAAATGCCTTTCTCTGCTGCATTTTTATTTTGAGAAGTGGGAATCGACATGGAAATGAATGCACTATGTACGGAAACATGGGAGATCTCTCCTAGTGTTTTCATAATTCCACTAAGGTTTGTGAATATTTTAATGTGCTTATTGGCAAGCATATTTACAATGATACTTTCCTGCTCTATACCTAGGTTTGGAAGGGGTACTCGATTCCTGTCAGCAGGTACCGTGTGGTGGCATTAAAAGAAAACAAAAACAAAAACACAGTATGAGTTGGAGAAACCTGGACCCCACCTTTGGTTTCATCCCGGAGCTGTGTGGCTTACCAATATTTTGCTTGGTCTTTCTGAGTGCCGCTTATCAATACCTTCCTCTTCTCTCCTAATGCTCCCCTACCATTCATCCAGGTCAAACTTCATTTTGGATTGTTTGTACTTAATCGGAATGTTTTCAAGATTTGTCTCCCTTCCTCTGGTTTCCATTGTCAGCTCAGCTGGGCATTAAGCACCGTCTAATGGATGGCACCATCCAAAAAAAAAAAATGTGAATAATCATTCTTTGCAGAAGAAAGTTCTCCAAAGGTCTCTGCCCTCCCTCAGCTCAATACTAAGATAATAGTAGCCGTTTCACACATGGGTGCCTCAGTCGGTTAAACATCCAACTCTTGATTTCGGCTCTGGTCATGATCTCAGATTTTGTGGGTTCAAACCCTGCATCAGGCACTGCTGCTCCCTGACTCGTGCTCATTCACTCACATGCTTGCTCTCTCAAAATAAAGAAATAAAATTATAAAAACAGTAGTAAAGGGGCACCTAGTGATTCAGTCGGTTAAGTATCTGACTTTGGCTCAGGTCATGATCTCACAACTTGTGGGTTGAGCCCCACATCGGGCTCTGTGCCGACAGCTCGGAGCCTGAAGCCTGCTTTGGATTCTGTGTCTCCCTCTCTCTCTGCCCCTCCCCCATTTGCACTCTGTCTCTCTCTCTTTCTCTCAAAATAAATAAAAACATTTAAAAAATAGTGCCATTTCACAAATGTTTCTAAAACAACAGAATAAATTCTACCTAACTTACTATAGATGCTGACTTCAGTATTTTATTTTAAAATTAACTTATTCTGGTTGTAAAAGAAACCCATACTTAGTGTTCAATAAATGAATGAATGAATGGGGGAGTGAATAAATAAAAGAGTAAAGTAAAATTAGCTTGTAATTTTACCACTCAAGAGACAGCCTCTGATAACATTTTCATGTTCTTGTGTCTATATTTTTCTGGCCATAGGAGTAGAATTAATTTTTTAAAAATACGCATGAGTATACATAACACATTTACATATATGTGTGTGTCACATCCAATTATATACTCAGATTATAACCTGCATTTAAAATTTCACTATTTTGTGGGAATGTTCCTTTCACTAAATTCGTCAAAACTATATTTAACGTTCACGTTAGAAAACATTTTATGGGCTATCAATATATTTAAGCTCCCCCTTATTGTTGGTCAACTAGTTTTCCACCAACAGTTCATTATTTTAAATAATTCTGTGATGACAATTTAGGTACACGATGTGTTAGACATCTGAGGTTACCTAACCTGTTAGCATTGATCCTTAGGTGTTGAAGTTTATATTGGAAAAAAATAAATTTATTTCACAATTAGTACATAAGTAGCAAAACGCATTACGAAGAAAAACACCACACTTTATTCCCAACTGAAGTATGTGCAATCACTGTTTACCTCTTCCTTGTCAGCATTAAGTGCTAAGGTTCACTTAAATCTGTCACTCTGATAGGTGGAAATTGATAAAGTACTGTTTCCCTTTTTTGCCATTTAACAACCGGTGACCTTTTTTCTTTCCTTTCTCCACATCTTGTGAGGTAACTGGCTTCTTAAGTCCTATTCTTTTCCTTTTTTGGGTGTTACTGGTTCCTCCATTGATTTCTGAGGAATTGTTACTCATTGTGGATATTAACCTCTTGCCTTTCTTGTATTTGTTATGAAATTTTTTTTGCCAGCTTATTTGAATTAATTTGGTGAATGCTTTCAGATACTGATTTTTTAAATCTTTAGTCAGACACAATATCATTTTTCCTTATGACATCTTTCATTTTTATAATTAACCTCGTTGCCTATTCCAAGATTACAGTCGTGCTAATACAAGTGTTTGTTTTTTCTAATTTTTTATGGTTGTATGTTCACATTTGATTCTTTAATCCATCTAGAATTTATTTTGATACGTGGTTTAACGTAAAACCCCATTTTTGAGTTTTTACCCTCCAAATTCATTTTCGTTATAACTGCTTTTTAAAATAACCACTCCGAGGGGCGCCTGGGTGGCTTGGTCAGTTAAGCGTCTGACTTCGGCGCAGGTCACGATCTCACGGTCCGTGAGTTCGAGCCCCGCATCGGGCTCTGTGCTGACAGCTCAGAGCCTGGGGCCTGTTTCAGATTCTGTGTCTCCCTCTCTCTCTGCCCCTCCCCTGTTCATGCTCTGTCTCTCTCTGTCTCAAAAATAAATAAACGTTAAAAAAAATTTTTTTAAATAACCACTCCGTTTCCAGTTTTGTGATACAGTTTTTGTGAAAGTATAGATTAAATTGAAGTATACTTTGTTTACTTTGAGCCTAGCCTGTCTATTAGATTTTGCAATAATGCCACATTATTCAAACACTTGTAGCTTTATAATGTGTCTTTATTTTTATTTTTTTTAATGTTTATTTATCCCTGAGAGAGACAGACAGACAGACAGATAGAACGGAAGCAGGGGAGAGGCAGAGACAGAGGGAGACACAGAATCCAAAGCAGGATCTGGGCTCGAGGCTCTGAGCTGTCAGCACAGAGCCCAACGCAAGACTTGAACCCACGAACTGTGAGATCATGACATGAGCCAAAGTCGGATGCCCAACCGACTGAGCCACCCAGGCGGCCCTATAATGTGTCTTAATATATAGTAGGGCAAGATCTTCTGAAAAATGTGCTGTTTTCAAAATGGCTTTAGTTATTTTTGCATTAATTTTTCCTCTAGAAGAAAAAGCTGTATTATTTGGCCATTTCCTGCCCTCAGTGACTGTTACTTCCTTTCTCAAAGCTGATACTATGTTTCACTATGCACTTATCAGGAGGTCAGGATAGTAAGAAATCAGAAAGCCCAGATGTGCTTGCTTGACTCTGCATGAGAAATAGTGCTCCAGAACTGCAAGATGGCAGAGAGGGAAGGGCGGTGGTATCTCCCTGTCTTCCTGGAGGAGGTGCCATTCTGTTTCATGAGGCAAAGCATGGAAAAGTCCTAATTCATTTTATCCCAATCCCGTTCCAGCAGCCTTTGAGATTCTCCGGTGCTGTCAGTCTTTGTACTTAAGATGGTTGGAATTTTGGACATATTTTATTTCTTCAAAGATATTTTATTTTTTTATATTAAATATAATTTATTATCAGATTGGTTTCCATACAACACCCAGTGTTCATCCCAACGGGTGCCCTCCTCCATGCCCATCACCCGCTTTCCCCTCTCCCCCATCCCCCATCTACCCTCAGTTTGTTCTCAGTATTTAAGAGTCTCTTATGGTTTGCCTCCCTCCCTCTCTGTAACTCCCCCCCCCCCCCCCCCGCTTTCTTCCCCCCACCCCGGTCTTCTGTTAAGTTTCTCAGGATCCACATATGAATGAAAACATATGGTATCTGTCTTTCTCTGCCTGAGTTATTTCATTCTCCAGTTCCATCCAATTGCTACAAAAGGCCAGATTTCATTCTTTCTCATTGCCAAGTAGTATTCCATTGTATAGATAAACCACATCTTCTTTATCCATTCATCGGTTGATGGACATTTAGGCTCTTTCCATAAATTGGCTATTGTTGAGAGTGCTGCTATAAACACTGGGGTACAAGTGCCCCTATGCATCAGCACTCCTGTATCCCTTGGGTAAATTCCTAGGAGTGCTATTGCTGGGTCATAGGGTAGATCTATTTTTAATTTTTTGAGGATCCTCCACACTGTTTTCCAGAGTGGCTGCACCAGTTTGCATTCCCACCAACAGTGCAAGAGGGTTCCCATTTCTCCACATCCTCTCCAGCATCTGTAGTCTCCTGATTTGTTTGTTCTAGCCACTCTGACCAGCGTGAGGTGGTATCTGAGTGTGGTTTTGATTTGTATTTCCCTGATGAGCAGTGTCATTGAGCATCTTTTCATGTGCCTGTTGGCCATCTGGATGTCTTCTTTAGAAAAGTGTCTATTCATGTCTTCTGCCCATTTCTTCACTGGATTATTTGTTTTTCGGGTGTGGAGTTTGGTGAGTTATTTATAGGTTTTGGATACTAGCCCTTTGTCCAATATGTCATTTGGAAATTTCTTTTCCCATTCCATCAGTTGCCTTTTAGTTTTGTTAATTGTTTCCTTTGCAGTGCAGAAGATTTTTATCTTGATGGGGTCCCAATAGTTCTTTTTTGCTTTTAATTCCCTTGCCTTTGGAGATGTGTCAAGTGAGAAGTTGCTGAGGCTGAGGTCAGAAAGGTTTTTTCCTGCTTTCTCCTCTAGGGTTTTGATGGTTTCCTGTCTCACATTCAGGTCTTTCATCCATTTTGAGTTTATTTTTATGAATGGTGTAAGAAAGTGGTCTAATTTCATTCTTCTGCATGTTGCTGTCCAGTTCTCCCAGCACGATTTGTTAAAGAGAATGTCTTTTTTCCATTGGATATTCTTTCCTGCTTTGTCAAAGATTAGTTGGCCATACATTTGGGGGTCCATTTCTGGGGTCTCTATTCTATTCCATTGGTCTACGTGTCTGTTTTTGTGCCAATATCATGCTGTCTTGATGGTTGTAGTTGAGGCTAAAGTCTGAGATTGTGATGCTTCCTGCTTTGATTGTCTTCTTCAATGTTACTTTGGCTATTCGGGGTCTTTTGTGGTTCCATACAAATCTTAGGATTGCTTGTTCTAGCTTCTCCAAAGATATTTTAGTAAGGAACAAGTGATTCTGCTTTTGGGTATCCTGGCCAGATCCTTTAAAATGAAAAAAAAAAAAAGTATTTCTAAGCATCCATCTCTTTAAATTATCTAAATTTTATTTTTTAAGTTTATTTATTTATTTTGAGAGAGAGGGAGAGAGCACCAGCAGGAGACAGGCAGAGAGAGAGAGGGAGAGAGAGAATCCCAAGCAGGCACTGAGCTGTAAGCACAGAGCCCAGTGTGGAATTCTATCTCATAAACTGTGAGATCATGGCCTGAGCCAAAATCAAGAGTCAGACATTTAACTGACTGAGCCACCCAGGCACCCCTAAAGTATCTACATTTGAAAGGCTTATTGATGATGTAGTAAAATGAAAAGCCCAAGAATTCATAACATCATCAGGCACAAATATATGTGGAAAGTAAAGAAGCTATAGGCATGTGTACATTTCCTGATTAGACTACATTTTTCAACATCAGTGGATACTAGTTTCTTGAAAACTACAAAAGAATAGGGGCAGACTCAACTAACACTGTAAAATTGATAACCCTTTGCCTTAGCTCTCTTCCCTCATTTCTTTTCTCTTTCCCACCACGCAACGTCTCCCCTCCAGAATTACCTTCTCTTTTGTGTGAGGGAAGGTTTTCTAATAACGTTGGCCATTCCATTAAAATAGTTTGCTCATAAATAATCTGAGTTTCCTGGATTAAGATTTGACAAGCCCTGTTCCTAGCACTTTGGTTGACACAAGATAAGTGTATGGTAAGGTTTGAAATATCTGTGTTCTCTGTCTTCATTTCCTTGTTTCTGTCTCCAATTTCCTACGTGCCATTCGGGGATTTACTGACACTCTAATAGCATGCTCATTTCCAGGCATGCATCTCCGATCTCTTTAGAATCTGTATGTCTTTCTGAAAGATGACGTCCCTAGCTATATGTTTCCAGGCAGTATTGTGGGAGGATTAACAGTTTCCTGACATCTTTCTTGCAAAGGTTTGAATACCACTTCCAGTGCAGATCAACACATGAAATTAAATGTTTGCTTTGCAGTTATAGTGCTAGCAAATTTCGCCACATCTTTTCTTCTCCATTCTCTTATTTAGGCCACATTCCAGTCCTGTGTAGTAAGAAAGGCAGCTAGTATTAGACCCATTTTAGAATGTCATTGTTATGGGGTTAATTGTGTTCTCCCAAAATTCATATGTGGAAGTTCTTACCCCTAGTACCTCGGAATGTGACCTCATTTGGAGATATGGTCTTTCTAGAGGAAATCAGGTGAAAATGAGGTCGTTGGCGTGGGCCCTATCCAGTCTGATGGATGTCCTTATAAGGGGGGAAAGCCTGGACACAATGACAGATGTATGCACAAGGAGAATCCCATGTGAACATCAAAGCAGAGATCTGGATGATGTGTCTACACCCCAAGGAATACCAAAGATTGTCAGCAAACCACCAGAAGCCAGAGCAGAGGCATGGAATAGACTCATCCTCACAGCCCTCAGAAGGAACCAACTCTATCAACATCTTGATTTGAGACTTCGGGCCCCCAGAACCGTAAGACAGTAAATTTCTTTTTTTTTTTTTTTAACATTTATTTATTTTTGAAAGATAGAGAGAAACAGAATGTGAATGAGGGAGGGGCAGAGACAGAGAGAGAGGGAGACACAGAATCCGAAGCAGGCTCCAGGCTCTGAGCTGTCAGCACAGAGCCTGACGCCGGGCTCGAACTCACGAACTGTGAGATCATGACTTCAACTGAGGTCAGATACTTAACTGACTGAGTCACCCAGGCACCCCAAGACAGTAAATTTCTGTTATTTGTGCTACCTACCTTGTGGCGCGTTGGTATGGCAACCCTAAGAAACTAACCCAGCTGCTAATAAGAAATAGAGAAGGCTTAAGCAGCTCTGCCATGGCAGGGCACATTTCGTTAGAAACACCTGCTGCTCCAGAAATCCTCCTTTTGTCAACCACAATGAGTGCGGTCAAGGCCAGCTGGTCTGGCAGTGAATGACATTCTTTCCATGAGGGACCGAGCTAACACCCACCCTCCCCCACATTGTTCTATCTTCAGTATGTCCCAGAGTCACCTGTTGATTGCCCTGGATGTTGTTAGCCACTGTCAGGAAAGGTTCCTGCCACTGATGTGACTGTTAAAGCCAATGTTCACGGAGCAGTTACCACACTCAGGCTGAACACTCTATGATGATTCATGTCACTCTCACTCTGAGCCTGTGAGGTGGGGGCTGTGACTGTCCTCATTTACGGATGCCCATCTCGGGCTCTCTCTATCACTTATTCCTGGTCATAGAGGCACCACTCTGTTGTGAATCCAGTATTTGAACTCAGGCAGTCTGACCCTTTACTGCTGGGTCTGTGTTCTCACAAGTTTGGACAGTGTTGTGTTAAAGAGAGTGGAAGTATTTTCGATAGCACTCTCCTCAGAGCTTTCCATATGCTATGATCTTGAAGAATCTTCTAGAAGATTGCAAAGGAAGCGCCTTTTCCAGTGCACAGTTAACTGCAGGGCTCTTTTTCACCATGGGAGATCTCTTGGGACTGGTGTTTCATGGATAGAGTTGCCAGATAAAATATAAGACCCAGTTAAATTAGAATTTCAGAAAAATAATGACTAATATTTTAGCATAAGTATGTCCCAGATATTGCATTGGCACATCCTATATTTTTACTGATCAATTTTTTACTGATTGAATCTTTGAAAAACATACACCGAGAAACAGAGAAACTCCACGATTCTCCCTATCTTCTGGTGACATCTGTCTTTAGGAAACAAACATAGAGGGTCAACCCCAATCTGAGGTTCTGTCTTATTACCTTCCCACCACCCATGTTGTTGACCCACATCTTCCCACCAGGGGAGTTCCTACTGGAAGCTGCTTCTTGGTTTTTATGACCTAGAGCTGTGATAAAGAACAGGCACATCCTGGAATATTCCAAAGTGACCATCACAACAACAAGTAGAGATATGGCCAATCTCAACAATCTTCCAGTTTTCACTCCAAAAAGAGAGACTTATGGGGACAGACGCACACAGACCCCAAATCTAACACCTTGAGGTTGGTTGGCTGGTGTGAAATCTCTCCTATAGTATCTCTCGGCTACATTTACGTTGCAGGGGACTCGGAGGCTTATCAAGTTCAGGAGGAAATGGGTTTCTTAAAAAGATCAGGTCAGCTCAGTATCTGTAAATCACTAAAGCATGTCCTGAATCCTGAATCCTACCATCCATCTCACTCCAGAATGTATCCCTTTTTATTAATGCTGCATCTAATGATACCTCTCAGAGATGCTCGTAAGTCACATCCTTTTACTTGGCATTACCTTTTCTTGAAGAAAAATTCAGTTGTCTTTCTGATATGTTTCAGTTATCTTGACCAGTGCTTCAGAATTGCTTAAAGCTTAATGGGTTGAAGCAAAGTCGAAGCAAATGACCTTTCATGTTGTTCAGAACCTCTCCAAGCTAGAATAAACTACCCTTCCTGGCCACAAAGGGGGTCCCCATGCTATTATGCAGCTGCTCAATTTAGATTCCAACCCTGCACTGTCCAGTATGGTGGCCACTAGCCACACGTGGTTACTTAAATGTACACTTAACTTAATTAAAATTATATAAAATTTAGCCGAGCCTGGGTGGCTTAGTTCATTAAGCAACTGACTCTTGTTTGTGCTTAGGTCATGATCACAGCGTTCATGAGACTGAGTCCCATGTCAGGCGCTGCACTGCTCAGAGCCTGTTTGGGATTCTCTCTCCTCTCTCTGTGTCCTTCCCCTGCTCTCCGTCTGTCTGTCTGTCTCTGTCTCTGTCTCTCAAAAAGAAAGAACTTTAAAACATTATATAAAATTTAGGGGCGCCTGGGTGGCTCAGTCGGTTGAGCGTCTGGCTTCGGCTCAGGTCATGATCTCGCAGTCTCTGAGTTCGAGCCCCGCGTCGGGCTCTGTGCTGATAGCTCAGAGCCTGGAGCCTGCTTCAGATTCTGTGTCCCCGCCTCTCCCTGCCCCTCCCCCACTCATACTCTGTCTCTCTCTGTCTCAGAAATAAATAAACATTAAAAAAAATTTAAATTTAAACTTCAGTCCCTCAGCCCCACTCAGCCATATTTCAAGTGTTCAATAGCCACATATAGGTCTTGGCTACCATATTGGATAGCGCTGATAAAGAATATTTCCATCATCACAGAAAGTTCTGTTAAGTAGCCCTATTTCTGAGTCTCGCCTTACTCTTTTTTTTTTTTTTATTAAAAAAAAATTTTTTTTAACGTTTATTTATTTTTCAGACAGAGAGAGACACAGCATGAACGGGGGAGGGGCAGAGAGAGAGGGAAACACAGAATCGGAAGCAGGCTCCAGGCTCTGAGCCATCAGCCCAGAGCCCGACGCGGGGCTCGAACCCGCGGACCGCGAGATCGTGACCTGAACCGAAGTCGGACGCTTAACTGACTGAACCACCCAGGCGCCCCTCACCTTACTCTTAAACATACCAAGGAATAATGCATATGATTTTTGGTTATGAGTATCAGTTCTAAATTGTTTAAGATAGAAGAAATTAAGATAGATGTTTCTGAAACAGAGAAAGTTTAGATTCTTTTGTATTTTACATGGAGCTAGTCACAGCAAATTTATTTTATATACTGATTTGATTATAGATGCTGACTTAAATTCTCAACCCCTGCTGTAGCCCACTGGTGAAGACGATCTCACAGTCGCTACTAATTTGGCTCTATTTCTTCTTATTTTTTTAATGAATTTTATTTTACTTATTTTGAGAGAGAGAGAGAGAGAGAGGGAGAGAGAGAATCCCAAGTGCAGAACTTGACACAGGGCTCAATCTCACAAACCATGAGATCATGACCTGAACTGAAATCAAGAGTCAGATGCTTAACCAACTGAGCCACCCAGGTGCCCCTATTTCTTTTTCTAATGAAGCAGCGTGGAAAATGAGGACAAAGGAAGGATTGACAGATCAGAGGATCCAGGAGAGGCTGTATAGTTTGCAGAGGCATCATCGGGCAAATTAGAGTCCCCATTAGGAGTTGGGTGGCCATCAAGTAACTGAACAAATCTCTGTCTTCTTGGTCCTTAGTTTTGAGGATAGCCTTGAACAAGTAGACTTGCTCACTGAGAAAGCATAAGAAAATGCAAATAAGGAAAATGAAAAATAAATCACTCTTACCCTGTTGGCCAAAGGGATCACCAACACATCAAATGTTTACTAGATCTCTATACCTTTTTGCATATGTATATAATATGTTCACAAAAGTAAGGTCATAATATGCCTACTGTTTTTGCAACCTGTTTGTGTGGTGTGTGTGTGTGTGTGTGTGTGTGTGTGTGTTTAGAGAGAGAGAGAGCATGAGTGGGGTAGTTGGGCAGAGGGAGACAGAGAGAATCTTAAGATCAGCATGGAGCCCAATGTGGAGCTTGGTCCCATGACTCTGGGATCATGACCTGTGCCGAAATCAAGAGTCAGATGCTCAACTGACTGAGCCACCCAGGTGCCCCTGCAACCTGTTTTTCAAATTAATGCTTTAACACCTTCCTAAGTCAAGATGATTTATACGCCATTGGACTTGGAGGTGTGCATTAGTTTGTCCCATACGTGTTTTAGCTATTGTTAGACATGTGGTGGGTTTCCAGTTTTTCTCCAATTGTAAATATCGTTCCACTGAACAGCTTCAACTCTGTGCATATCCCAAATTATTTCCAAGGAATAGATTCCTGGAAGGGGAATTCCTGGCATGAAGAGGGGCTGGAGGTGGATATATTTGGTTTGGGATAGAGGTCTTTAGTTTCTTAATGAAATGAAAGCATTGACCATAATCTCTTATGATCCTTTTCATTCCAAAATTATCCTATTCCTGGACATATATGTCTATTGTCTATGGGGGATCTGGGTCTGAGCAAATCCTCAGTGCTCTTCTTCCCCAACCAGCCTTAGTCAGAGATGGTCTTAGGTGCCAAACTATCAGCAGAAAACTGTCATCCTACAACTATTAAGAGGTTTCTTACACTTGGATGCTGCCCCATGTTCTAAGGAAGTACAACAACATCTCCTGTGCTGATGAAAATATTCTATATCTGCGGATCCAAGATAGTAACCACTAGCCATATCTGGCTGCACGGCATTTGAAATGGAGCTGGTGTAACACCAAGAAATGGATTTTTAATCTTTTTTCATTCTAACTGTCACATGTGGTTAGTGGCTGCCATTTTGGACAGCAGTTCTAAGGACATACCTCCAAGCCTCAAACATATACTATAACTTTTGCACTATGACTTGTCTTAAATATGGCGGTTGATAACATTGCCCATAAATCCATATCATGCTCATGTTATTGCTTCAAACTACCTTTACTTCCCCCCAGTTAATTTCCTCAAGGGCAGAGACTAAATATCTAATCACTGTACACCGACTCCAAGTCTACTACATCACAATGAAGGCCCGCACGGAATGAGCCAGCCAAACTCAGTCACTTTCCTTAACATTTAACTCAGCTATGACAGACCATGGCATATCCCCAAACAATGCTAATAGCTCCCAAAATGTGGAGGTTTATCATGTGCGTGTTGTAAGGTAACAGTACGTCCCCCTTGGTGTCGTTGAAAGGATTAAACGTAATTAAATGTACGTTGCCTGGTACATGGTAAGTTTCCAGTGAGTGGTGGCCACTATTGATATCCCCAACCTTGTTTCTGGATCCCCTCTCTTCTATAGGATTGTCAGGACCCATACCTGGCACCCAAAATCTCTTTCAGGGGTATTTCAATGCATGGTAGAGTATTAGAATAAGGATAATTGGCTTGGGAACAAGAAGATGTCAAAGCGAATTGTGTTCCCCTGGTTGTGTGTCCTCATACGGCATTTATCACCATAACAATTCTTTGCTTGATTGTTATCTGCCTTACATCTGCCTTTCCCGCCACGCTATGAATGCAGACGAGAAAGACTGTGCTTGTCTCATTGCACTTCTATATTCCCATCGCCAAGTACATGATAGACATTTAATAAATCTTAAGTGATAGATTTGAGGACAAGTGGGCAGATGGACAGGAATGAAAGAGCTATGTAAAACCTAGCAGAGAAACAGAAGTGGTGCCAGGAGCCCTGAAATTCAGTCAACAACTTCCTGTTGGTCAATGAAAAGCCATGGTCAGGGCTTCACCATTCACCATGGTATAAAAGGGAGTTTTCTAACCTTAGCAATGTTGACCTTTGGGGTCAATGTTGACATTTGGGGTCAGATAGTTCCTTGTGGTGGAAGCTTCCCTGTATATTGTCCTGAGGAGCACCCCTGGCCTCCACCCACTCTATGCCAGCAGCTCCCTCCCTCTTTCTGCCACAACCAAACTGTCTCCAGACATCGTTGTCCCCTGGGGGACAAAATCACCTGGAGCTGAGAATCACTGATTTAAATCGTATCCAAGGTCCCCTCCAGCACTGGTAGTCTAGGATTCTACTTCGGACAATATATTTCTGAATGTGTGACTTTTCTGGCATTTCATAGATCATTATAGAATTATAAGAATATTTTCAGCTACTCATGGAAATCACTGTGACCTGATTATCAGTTTAATATTTGGATCACTGGGCCATTAAAATGCTGATTTGAAATTCAATTTCCTATTTTTAAAAATGATCACTTTGTGAATGAATTATAACTGTTATATGGTTGATTTTATTTAAATGGATTGTATAATTTTGCCCACTCTGTGTTCATGAATAATGCCTTATACTTGAATGTCAGAATGTCTGCTAACGACCCTAACAATCACAGCTCATGTCTATAGAATCTGTCCATACTGTTGTTGACAGATTGGCTTTATTTTTTCATCTTCCACTGTTTTTACCCAAGTAATACCTTTAATTAGTGCTCATTAACATACACAAAAAGCCTGGTTGCCCCTCCCCTACCCCCTGCACATTTACTTTGCTCTGTTCTTTTTTTTTTAATCTTTACTTATTTTTGATATATATATAGAGAGAGCAGAGAAGTAACAGAGAGAGAGGGGGACACAAAATCCAAAGCAGGCTCCAGGCTCTGAGCTGTCAGCATAGAGCCCAACACAGGGCTAGAACTCACTAATCATGAGATCATGACCTAAGCCGAAGTTGGATGCTTAACTGACTGAGCCACCCAGGTGTCCCAGCCCCTCTTTTTTTGTAAGTTTATTTATTTATTTAGAGAAAGAGAGCTGGAGAAGAGCAGAGAGAGAGGGAGACAGAGAATTCCAAGCAGGCTCTGCTCTGCCAGCACAGAACTCACAAACCGTGAGATCATGACCTGAGCCAAAATCAAGAGTGTGATGCTTAACTAACTGAGCCACCCAGGCACCCCCTACTTACTTCCCTCTAATTGTTAAAGTTCCTTCTGGAAGCCTCATAGAAAAAACATGTATTTATCTTGTACAGCATTGGACCCATGCATTTCACTGTACAGAAGAATATACCTTGGCCAAATATGGGGGTATATTTTTGCAGAAATATTTGTTGCATAGAACCTGTTTGCATGATGACTTCATGAATGGGGCCATGTTTTAGTCATTCTGGAATTGGAATCTCTCATCAGAGCTAGTGTGGTGATGGCCTGGCCTAGTGTGGAGCTAGGCTCTTCATTGGAAAAGTCAGGAAGGGGGGCAGGGCAGCCTTCAGGATTTCTAGGTCCCAGTTGATGTGAAATCCATATCCCCATTAGACTGGAGTCCTTATTATGTTCTAGGCAGTGTCCAAAGCATCACGTGCTATTGCCTCATTATTTCTTCCAAACCTCTCAGATAAGTACAGTCATCACCAGGGTTTTACTGACAGGGGTGTTAAACAACTTGCCTGAAGTCACGGAGCTGGTATGTCGCTGAGCCAGGGTGGAAATTCAGCTCTCTACATTTCCGGAATCTGGAATTCTCCATTACCTATATTTCTCCTAGATGTAGGGTAAAATAGAAATCATTTACTTTTTTCACTTCAAAGGAGCAGTCCTTAGCATCAAAACTAAAGGCTCGTTCAATACATATTCATATCAAAGCAGGTTACTTTATTAAGTTTGAAAGTGCTGATAAGGTGGAAATGAATGGAAACTAGCTTCCTGTCAATGACGTGTGTGGGCACAGGATGGTAATTCGTAGAATTATTGCAGTTCACTGTTTGTAGCTTTGAGAGTGTGATTTCCCTCCCTAACAAAGTAAGCTTTATTTTCGTTAGTGAGAACACATGAATTTGCCAAAACACAGTGACTTCGGAGCATGGTGATTATGAATTTTTAAATTTCCTCAGGTTCATGGCAGCTCAGAGTAAGGTTTTTATATATGAAAGCATTCTCTTCATCACACAGCATTAAATCTATCAACATTTTTTAAGAGAATTGGAATGGTTTTGAGATGAGTTTATTTCTTCTGTTGTAGTCTTTGGAAGAAGTAAATGCAAGTGGAAAAATCAGTTAAAATCGGTTATTGATACATTTCTTCCCCCGTCTTTCCCCTCATGAAGATGAGATTAGAAAAACAGCAACAACAACAGCAACAACAGCAACTAACTAGAAACTGTCTTAGTAAAGAATATCATGGTCTGTTAAAAAAAAAAAAAATAAGAAAGAAAGGGGCACATGGGTGGCTCAGTCGGTTATGCGTCCAACTTCGGTGCAGGTCATGACCTTGCAGTTCATGAGTTCGAGCCCCGCATCAGGCTCTGTGCTGACGGTGCAGAGCCTGGAACCTGCTTCAGAGTCTGTATGTCCCTCTGTCTCTGTTCCTCCCCCACTTGTACTCTGTTTCTCTCTCTCTCAAAAATAAATAAAGATTAAAAAATGAAAGAAAAGAAAACAAAAGAAAAGAAAGAAGAAAAGGATGTCAAGGAATGGAACCAAATAAATGGCCTGGAACTTCAGACCCTTCTTCCAGGACACATAACACAATAGCAGCCACGGCCAGGACATCATTAGGTCTGTAAAGAGGTGCCCCATCCTGTAAGCTACCGTCTAAAATGAATCACACATTCAAATTGTGTGTCCCTGCACATCGTACATCAAGCATGCAGGGCACTTGCATCCCAGATTATCCTGGAGCTGTCCGGATCCCCAAAACCGTGCCCCGGTTTCCTATACATAATTGTTAAGACCGTGCATGCCAACTTTAATCCCCCCAAAATGGCCATCCTAGATAATGGTTTTTCCAAACACACAAAGGCCACTTAATCCACGCTGCTGTAGTCATTTGTTGATTTATTTATTTTAATCCACAATTTGCAACAAAATGTGATGCTTTTTTTTTTCCTCATTAGAGAAAGCACCATCCTGTGAAAAGTGGACTTCTCTAAAATGAAGCCATTATAGCAGATTTACATTCGTGCATCATGATTTTAGTGATTTAATGAGCATCCTATTTGGGGACATTATTGGTTTACAGAAATAAATCACAGATATTTCATTTCGCACTAGCATCCAGCATTTCAAATTCATTTTCTCAACACAATGATGTATTTAAATGAATCGTTCCATTGACTGAATTTTGATCACACGGCTGGGTATTTGAGATAGGAATGTGTGGACGGGTGTCAGGAACCATCGCGCCCAGACCTGGGTCTGCTGCCAACGGGAAATGAGACGTCAGGCAAGTCATTTAGTATCTGGGTACTTAGTTTCTTCTCAGTCAAAGGGGGTGTTTGAGGGCAGTATCCCCCAAACTGACAAGGTATTTTTCCACAGCATTGAATGAGGCCCCATCCCACCCCCTGTCTGGATTCAGTAGTTCCTTAGTGGGGACCAGAGCTTGCTTTTATTTATTTATTTATTTATTTATTTATTTATTTATTTATTTTGAGAGACAGAGAGAGAGAGAACATGAAAGTGGGGGGAGGGGAAGTGAGAGAGGGAGAGAGAATCCCAAGCAGGCTCCATGCTGTCAGCACACAGCCCAACATGGGGCTCCAACTCACAGATCATGAGACCACAACCTAAGCCAAAGTCAAGAGTTGGATGCTTAACCGACTGAGGCACCCAGGTGCCCCAAAGAGCTCTTTCTTGACAGCCAGCTCTAGGCGGTTCTGGCTCAAGTACCCACGGACGCCATGGAGGGAACACACGGCTGTGGAAAGTGCCAGACGTCCCATTAGGTTTAAAACTTCTCTGAGCACATTTTGGGCTGTAGGACTTCACAGTTGCTTTGCTTCAGTAAAGCAAAAACACCCCTCCATTATGTTACCATTGAAATGAGCTTAAGCCAGAATCTTATGTCTGGCTGGTCTTGTAGCCCAAAATAAGAGAAATTAAGGAAGGTTGAGTTGAGCTACTTATTGAAACGAAGGGAGGAAGACAGAAGGGCAACCAGGAGCCAGTAAGGTTTGTGGAACAGACATTCTTAACCTGGTGTGTTTGAGCTTTGCCCACGGGAGGGCTAAAGGAGCCTCTAAACATCTGAAATGTTAGGTAGTGTGTGTGTGCGTGCATGTGCATGTGTGTGTGTCTGGAGAGAGAAGGATCACGATTTGCATAGATGGCCCACAGAGAGGCTGCCTGCAGAACCGTTGGAAATGTCCTTCTCACCGCATGGTGACTAGCAGACCTTGGGCACCGAGACCTGACATAGGGCCCATCTGTCATATGCTTTTGCTGGAACCCTGAGCTGAGTTACCCTCCAAGTGTGCTCTACCAGTGTCACAGGGCTGTTTGTGGCACTGCATGAGAACATACGAGGAATATATGTGTCCTGGTACTTAGTTACTCCTCAAGACCTATTAGCTATATCCTAATTAACAATTGATAGAGACCCTTAAACTGAGAAATAGCAACTTATACATCATGCATTGAGAAAGGAAATGACAGCCTCCCTTCTATTCATGCCTTAGGTCCCTATAGTCTCCTCCTCCTCACTTGGGTCTTTCGCTAAAGAATGACAAATAAAGCTTGCTTTGTCCCGATGCATCTGGTCTCCCACCAAAGCCATAAACTGCACTGAGAAGCTAAAACTGTTACAATGCCAGGTTTGGACCCTCGGTCTTCTCTCTGCCATGGCTTTGCTGTGCTCTGCTGGGAAAATCCCTCTGGGATGTTTCAGTGAGTTTCATGGAATGGGACTGTTGTTCACTTGACGGTCTCCATGGTCGTCTCCATGGCCTCCTCATAAAAGGTGAAGAAGACTTTGATTGCTCCTAATCTCTGTGCTCTGTCATTTAAAGTACACAGACACTCGAAACCCTCTGTGAGTCCTGCCATGCTGTGATCAAAAGGACCGCATTTAAGAATTTATGGTACAGACCCTAATTGAGATAGCCACCATTTTTGTAGCTCTTTGGGGTTTCCAAAGTACTTTCCTTAGGTTTTCCCATTTCATCCTCACACAGGACTGAAAACATTAGTGCCACTAATGGGGACAAGCAGAAACCAATTTCAGAGAAGGTTAAATACACAAAATTATAAAGTACAATGAGCCTGACTTCCCTGAGTCATAAGGAAAAATCTGTCTCTTTCCTTTCCGATGTTTTTTTCATATATTTGAAGGCATTTGTACTTCTGCTTTTTGGAATTTTCTGCTTTTCGCTTGGACTCCTGTTTTAGTTTTTCAGCATAACTGGCCAGCTGTGGCAGTTTCCTGCATGATTCCAGATGAAGAAAGATCTTTGACCTGCAAAGGTCACGCGATTAAAATTAGCTTGGATTTTTCAGATAATGTTCCTTTTCTTTATTATAAACATTGCTTTTATCTTAACTGAACAGGAAGAAACATTTAAAGAAACTTCTCATCTTATTTGTAGTTCAGCCTCAAAAAAGGAAAAGAAATATAGTGAAAATTTCCAATCGCTTAAGTGGGAAGTGCCTTATTTGAGATAAACACAAAAGGTTTTAAGTATCGTTGATATTAGTCAAACATAGAAGCTTTTGGCTATTGTCTGAAGAGCTCTCATCTGCTGAGTTGCAGACCTGTGACCTCTAGATAAAGTTTCAAAATGCAGAAAATATTTATCTTCTTGCTATGACCTTCCATGCACAAGACATGAGCCATGGATTTATTTCCTAGGGAACTAGTGACTGAGGAAGATCTATAATTAAATCTGTGAGTTATATGCTACACATGGGAATTGGGCACACACCAAGTCCTTTAGAAAAATACGGTAATATTACTATAGCTTCAACTGGTGGAATTAAACTCAACTTTTCTTGGGATGTTTTTAGCAGCATCATTTAGAATATGAATATTAGCAATCTCTGTTTCTTTAAAAAGCCAATGTGTGTTCAGGCCAGCTTCCACTTCATTCTGGCTTCAGTGACCCTCCCCCCAAAGGACAGCACCTGTCACTGCTGCTGTCCAAGGGGGCACTTTGTGTACAAGGCTCCATGTCAGAAGCCAGCTGTCTGATCTTAGAACATCACAGTGTCAGAACTGGAAGGGATCTAAACCAGTAGCTGTCAAAAGTTTTCTGAGAGTCAACATGTGCTCTTTGAATAAAATCCTGCCCAAAGATCCTATAGGTAAAGCAGATACAGGTGAACTGGCTTTGGCTGGAAGTGAGAAGGGAAGAAGGTTGGAGGCAGAGCCCCATCTTGTTGGACCTGCTCAGCCACCTCCCCAACCCATAAAGTCAGGGGTAAGACATCCTTAAGGCATCACCATTTCTTAGTTTGAACATCAGCACCCACGCCAAGTCACAGACTGGAGAGAGTGGAATGGACATCCAAGAGGGAATGTATTTGCCATCGTATTGGTCAGTATCCCATAGCCTCTGTAGTTAAGCACATTGGGAAAATTTTGAAAGGTCAGATCCTTTCATGTTAAATTTCACTGTCTGAGGGGCATATGAGAGCCAAGCTTTCACAACAGTGCTTTTAATTCTCATCTGCTGAATTTAGTAATAGGCCTTTACCTTAACTCTTAAAACAATGAAACCATTGACTCCTTTTCTTTCAGTAGGACTGTTCTCCGTGTATCATTCTGCACCCAAAAGAAGCACCCTGTAAAAGCAAAGGCAGGGCAGTGAGAGGAGAGAGATTCATAGACATCAAGGCTGGGGTGTAAATGGAAGAACAGAGTGGATCTTGATGATCATAGGAATAGTACTTGACATTTGTAAATTTGCCCCGTACTCTACAGATATTAGCTCATTTAGTGTCTGTGATATCTAAGCGCTCTAGATGTGTATCATATATATGTACATATATGTGTGTATCAGCCTGTCTCTTTCCAGTAAACTTATGGGGTTATTATTTCCCCCATTTTACAGATAAGGATACTGGGATACAGAATCCTAAAGGTCCTGCAGCTGACCATAGTAGGGCTGAGATCTGTATTTCAGCAGCCTGGCTTCTGGGTTTGTACTCTTTATTACACTACATTGACTCTTTGTTCTTGGAGTACAAGCTGTGTGACTTTGGGTGAATCACTCAAGCCTCTATCAAATTCTGAATGGGACCATAAAATAAAAATAATAGTAACTCAGAAGCTTGGTCTGAGAATAAAAGGAATGAATGTGAAACATCTAACCCATCGCCTGGTACATAGTAATATCTCAATAAGTTGCCGTGTTGCTGTAGAAATCATCACCCATGTGCCCAAACATGTATTTTTATTTTTTTAAACTTTTTATTTTAACCTTTATATATTGTTTTGAGAGTCAGAGGGAGAGAGCACGAGCAAGGGAGAAACAGACAGAGAGGGAGACACAAAATCCCAAGCAGGCTCCAGGCTGTGAGCTGTCAGCATAGAGCCCAACGCAGGGTCTGAACTCACCAACCGTGAGATCATGACCTGAGCTGAAATCGGACGCTTAACCAACTGAGCCCCCAGATGCCCCCAAACATATTTTTAAAGATTCAAAAGTAGGGGCACCTGGGTGGTTCAGTCAGTTAAGCGTCTGACTTCAGCTCAGGTTATGATCTCATGGTTGGTGAGTTTGAGCCCTGCATCAGGCTCTGCACTGACATTGTGGAGACTGCTTGAGATTTTCTCTCTCCCTCTCTGCCCCTCCCCCACTTGTGCGTGCACTCTCTCTCTCTTTCTCTCTCAAAATAAATAAACTTTAAAACATTTTTTTAAAGATTCAAAAGTACATAAAGGCAAGAGACTTCAGGATTGGCTTGGCACATCTGATGCTCAACACTGTATTTTCTCGAGAATTTTAAATTCGACAGGTGGTTTTATTTCACAAGGTAAATTATGACTTCTCGTGTTTGAACAATGTCACTTCAGCTAAGGAATAGTCCTAAATACAATATACTCCCATTCCTATCACTGTTCAGTTAACCCGATGTCCACAGCTTACATGTTGACCCAGCCTATTTCTGGAAATGCTTTGCGGGTTATCATAACAAGAACAAGAATAACAATAAAATAAGCTTTGCGGGTTATCATAACAAGAACAAGAATAACCAATAAAATAAGCAGGCACAGTTGTTTGGGTTAATCACCAGGAACAGGATCGTAAATGACAAGAACTCAGAACAGCCAGTCCCTCCTTTCTCCCCATTGCTCGTGGCCTGAGTCGTGCGTCTGACACACCGCCCCTGAGTCCCTGCCATCTTCCTCACGTGCACCCTGAGAGTCTCCACGTCTGATCCATGGAGATGTCTGGAAACCAGTTGTCTCCCTTTTGTTCCTGCACTGTCTTGTGGAAGAAAGGAAATTATACCTTAGAGCTGATTTTTTTTTTTTTTTATAAAATAGCATTTAGTCATGAAATGAGTGTGTCGAAGCTTGTGTTGTCTTAGTTTGAAAGGCCTCTGAGTAGCTGGACTTGTCAAGACAGCTTTATCATCTGCCTCTGGAGTTTCAGTTTCTCCTGTTCTGTGTTTTCTTGTGGTCATCATTGCTTCGTTTCTGTTTTTGGTGAATAGCATTTCGGAATGTATTTTCTTGGTTCAGGTCATAGTTTATTCAAACAAACAAAGAAACAAACAAACAAAAAAGATCCAGAGTACATCGAGAAGATAAATCCCAACTTGGGAAAGTATCAATCACATACTTGGGAAAAGGATGCATGAGGCCTGTTTCTTATGACCTCATGCATATCTATGTATTTCCCAAGTATTTCATGGGGCAGGTGGATGAAATATGCCTCCAGGTTTCTATGTGAGCACCATTAAGAGCCTGGCTCCTCGCTCACCAGTCTTCTGGGTGATCATTGTGGACTCAGACTCTTCAGAGGCTCATGTGGATCTGTGGGCATTGATGTGGACTCCACCAACACCAGTGTGTCTGTTGTTGACTGAACATTTGCCTTCACAGCTGCCACTGCATATTGGTAGCTAGATAAGCACATTTTAGGGATGTTTTGAATGAAGCAGAGAGGCTAATAAGCTGTCCCCATAATGCCTTCAATTTTTCACCTTTGGAAAAAGCTCTGTGTTAAGGTGCCTTGTCTCCAAGAAGCCCCATAGACATCTAATTAGCCTTTCCTGGAAGGGTTAACAACAGTGGTTCTGAATCTGACAGTGCCTTGGGATCACTCAGATTCTAGAAAAATCCTGGCACCCAAGCCCCCCTCCAACCAGATTCTCTGAGTTGTATCTTGTACATTCATATTTTTTAATCTACCCCACCCCTGCAGAAGACCACAGTTTACAGTCAGGGTTGAGAGCTACTGAATTATGGGTTACAAGAAATTAAATTTCTCAGGGCTAACCTTGTATCAGATGAGCTCACTGTAACTCAGGAAAACCAAAAGCTTGACGCGAAAGGATGGGACCCCAGGAGGATGAGTTTTTGGTGGGGAGAGCGGGCCAGAGGTCAAAGGATGCCAGCCTCGGGGAAGGACAAGAAGGACAAAAGGAGAGACGGAGATTTTAAACAAAAGTTGTAACCCGTAGTTTCATAAGCATGTATTTATCTAATCCTTACAACAGCCACTTGAAGAAAGGACATTCACATTATTGGAGCACCTTCATGAACCTATCATTTCTAGGTTTCTTGCTGAATTTTTTCAAATACCAGCTTTGGTAGGTCCCACCGCCCCTCTCTCGGAGAGCAGGCTGTGGCTCAGGGCAAAGGTGGCCTTTCAAACCCAGATGCTCTGATGGAAGCCTCTTCTATCTGGATGGGAGACAGCTCGGCCTGAAGCCTCGGGCCTATAGGATGTGCTGGCAGGGGAAATTCCGACTGGGCGAGTGGGCAGGTTGCTGCAGCCCAGGAGAGGTGGTTCGTGAGCAGGAACAGTGAGTGGGAGGAGTTCAGTGACATATGTCCCCAATTAGCAAAAAGGCATTGAGCACTGGCTGTGTGATGAATGTTGCTGTAGGTTGTGTGGATACAACAGTGAGCAGAGCAGACCAATCCTGCCCTCTTGGGGTCCACCTTCTACAAAGGGAAGCCAGCGAATAAAAGTTAACGAAATACATGGTGGGCCATTTGGGAAGAAATGTCGTGACAGGGGATATAGGGAAGCAAAGGCTAGAGATTGGGGGCAGGTTGCAATTTTAAAGCCTTTTTGGGGATGATGGGTGAAGTGCAGGCATTACCTCAGGCTCAAGAAGCCTAGATGGAGGGAAAGAAGGAAGCAAAAGCCTGAGGTGGGAGTGTGGAATGTTCTGGAAACAGCAGGGAAGCTGAGATGGGGACCAGAACAGAAGGAACAAGGGGACAGGAGAAGAGGTGAGGCTTTGTGAGCCATCAGAACGCCTCTGGCTTTTATTCTGAGAGAGAAAGCCACACCACAGGAGGATTTTAAATTTTATTTTATTTTTTATTTTTGGGACAGAGAGAGACAGAGCATGAACGGGGGAGGGGCAGAGAGAGAGGGAGACACAGAATCGGAAACAGGCTCCAGGCTCCGAGCCATCAGCCCAGAGCCTGACGCGGGGCTCGAACTCACGGACCGCGAGATCATGACCTGGCTGAAGTCGGACGCTTAACCGACTGCGCCACCCAGGCGCCCCTGGAGGATTTTAAACCACACCACAGGAGGGTTTTCAGATCCAGTGTCGTTTACAGAATCCCTCTGGCTGATGGATGGAGAAAGGAGCAGGCGAGCAAGGGGGCAGCTGCAATCACTCAGCTTCTACAAATGGTGGGGGCTCAATGGTGGAAGGGAGAGGGGTGATCACGGTCAGATTCCTGATGTGTGGAAGATGTTCGGAGTGATGACTGACAGCTCTTCTATCCAGTGTCGTTCCTCCATGCCAGGCCATGTGCCTCTGTGAACTTGGCTGCATTCTTTTCTATCCCTGTGGTTTTTGCAAAGAAGCTGGTGCCACCCCCATCTGCTGGATGAGGAAACTGAGGCTCAGAGAGATTTGGGACTGGCTCGCAGCCTCACGTCAGGCTCTGGCCACGGGTCTCTCAGTCCTGTCTTCTTTCTACTACAACAGGCTGCCTCCACTCCAAAGTCCACAAAACAATTTAAGACTTTTGGGATTTCTTATTGCATCGGCACGAATATTATTAAATTTCCCATAAACTCAAATTTTCTCTACTTAAAAAGAGTATGAATCTTTCTTTTTAGAAATCGAGGTGGTTAAGATTAATGACCAACCATAAAATTTTACAAGCAATTATTATGGTTTACTGTGCCTTCTTCAGCTGCTTGACAAGCTACTATCTTTTGTTTCCCTTGTTTGTCAGAGTCTGGTTTGCACATCACTGACCAAGACCTTGAGTGCCTGGGAAGTTTGGAGCAAGGCCATTGGTGAAGCTATATTTCTAACTTCCACTCTAAGGATGGAATCTTGTCATAGAAGTTCACTGACGTTTACTCGTCTCGCATTAGTAATACAGCATCGTGCATTTTCCATTTTCATTAGCTATGTTTGACAGAATCTTTAGAAAGGAACTCAATTCTCTGTTTCAACAAAATTCTCTTTTTTTGTTTGTTTTGTGGCAGATAACATGAAAACTTGCGTTATGGGGGGGGTGTGTGTGTGTCCCATCATAATTTGGGGGCCCTTTCTGACTTTGGGACTCTGTGGTTTCCTGCCTCATGTGTCCTTCCAGCATCCCACTCAGCTGCAAGCCCCTCCGTCCAGCCCCTCATGCAGGATCTCTCCTTGGAACAGGATTGCTTTGCACCCAGCTTCCCTGGGAGTTCCCAAAGTCTTAGCTCAAAGTTGTAACCCTCCTCTGGAGTCTACTTCCAAATTCTATTCTCACACTTTGGTTCTTTCTTTTTTTGGTTGTTCCCAAACTAACAAACCAAAGCAAAACTAACTGCAGTAGCAGGAAAGGGATTGTATTCATCAGAACTAGGAGGTTGTGTGTAACTGAAACATTTTCAAATAGCTGTGGCAAAACGGTGTTTGTTGACCCCCAAACCAGGAAATCCAGTGACGCATCTGGCTTTAGACCAACTGGGTCCCAGATTTGAATAATAACACTTGCTGTGCCGCTCCCCCTTTGTATGGTGTCCTCATTCTCTTCTTCTGCATGGGGACTTTCTCCCAACAGCACAAACAGCCTCCTAGCATCATCACCAAAGGCATCCCTCCACGCCGCCCCCGTCACAGCTCTTGAGGAAAAGCCTGGGGAGAATAATGTTTGATCCAACATTGGGCAAATACCCTTTAATGAAGCCATCTAAGGCTGGAGAAATAGGTTCAGTTTGGCCAGAACCACATCCCTTTGTGGGTAGGAGTGGAGGACATCATGACACAATGATGGTGGCACTAGCTGATTGTCATGGGGCATGTGGGAGGGCTGCTGCCACAAGGGGCTGGGTAGCCTGCCAGGTAGGTAATCCATAGCCACCAACTTCCCCTGCAGTTGTAACTGCATTTCAGCTCTAGAATTTCAGTAGAGTGGGGAGCTCGGTGTTGGGGGACAGATCCCAGCATTTCTGTTCAACTTTAATCAATAGGTGCCAGCAAGTCTTGAGCACCTATCATATATATGTCCCCACATTGTACCAGGCACATATAGATGATAAAATGTTGAACGGCACATTGACTCTACCCCAGGGAGGCTGTTCCTTGGGGGGGGGGGGGGGGGTCTTAGATGATAGGGATTGATCAATGCGCATGCCTCCCTTTGATGCTAAAAGGAGAAATAGCCCCAAGTGTTACCACTCCGTCTCATGAATTATTTTTCCAAGGCAATAAAATTTGAAGATTGCAATTAGTTAACCATTATGAAGACAAATCTGCAAATATTTCTCTCACTGTGGTGACATTTAAAATGCTTCCTCCTCTACCAAACAGTCAATTGGATTTCTTTCCCCTCATCTTCTCATAATGGCTAATTGCTAAGCAATTGATTGAATCCCCTTTTGTTACTACATAATTACTAAGTTGGCCCAAACATAATTACTAAGTTGGCCATTTCTCCATCTACTCTTTTTGGTCACCTAAAGGCACGTTTGGAGTAGGAATGTTCTTCTTGGGTTAATCTCTTTATAAATCATCGATCTAGTTGCTTAATGTAGTGATTCAGAGCAAAGGTTCAAGGGGAAGAAAAGCTTATGTAATCCTCAGGGAAGGTTTCCCAACCTGCCCAAGCCTGAGGGGTTTTTTGCCAATAATACGGAGATAGTAAGAGTCTACCTTGCCAAGTTTGGAGATGGTCATATGAGATAAAACATAGTAAGTGTTTAGCACTACTGGGACATAAGCTCATAATAAATCATAGGTGTTCATAGCTCATCTAGGCTGTTGCTGATGCAGACCTATGGAGACTTGGCCAAAATTCTTAACCGCTCTGTGACTCAGGTGCCCATTTTGTAAAATGGGGATGATAAAGCCACCTGTCTCCTGGAGGGCATCTAATAACAAAAAGAGACAGGAAAACAGGGATAAACAGGCAGGGATTAATGTGAAGGTCAAAATGGATCTAAAGACACCAGTCAGCACTGACCTCTTAGTTGCTCTTACATTACTGACAGCATCTGGCAGAGAACCTAGTTCCCGCTCAGGTGAGAACCCTTCCTCTCGCCCCTAAAGCCTTGGAAAGGAGACTTCGTAGATACGAGCGTGGCTTCTTCCGTATCCACAGCATCCCTCCCTCACAGTATTCAACAGGTAACTGCTGAGTGTGGGTTACATGTGGGGACGGCGCTGTGGGCTCATCTCTGTGGAGAATATGGGGAAGAAACGGAATTCGAGGTCTGCTGCCTTGAGCTGTTGGGAGTTGTGGCCTTTGGAAGAATTGTCCAATATGACCCCGGTCCTTTTTTTTTTTTTTTTTTGACTTTTTTTTTTGGCTATTGTCACAAGATGAGATCTTGCTTATGGTGCTTTGTGTGATTCTAACTCTCTCCCCCCATAAAAAGCACATCACGCTCCAAGAGAAGTAATTTCCCCAGAGCCATATCCAAAAAAGAAAAGTGAATGAGGGTACCAGCAGGAGCCAAGTTTCCATGGTTAATTGCATGGACATAGCTTTGGCTGTTCTGTGTTGCCGAATTCAGTGGGGAGCTCGAAATGTGGGACTGAGGGGGAATTTGTGTCGTGTGTCACCTCCGCCACCCCCATGGCTGTGAGCTCTGGAAGGCTGAGAGGACTTTGTTCTCCAGGTGGCCCAAAAGGTGCACGCCAGTGCACTGTTTCCCCGACAAGAGCCCAGTAAGTGTGGATGGGCTGAGAACTGTATTAGACACAGAGGAAACCATACTTACAAGAAAAGGTCAGATTTTCTCTGCAGAGTTTAAATGGTGCATGTGCCTTTACCCCAAAAACCACAGAAACTATCTCTTAAAGATACATCAAAACTATGTATTTGTTTAGTGGGATATTTGGCCAAGATGGAGGCTTCCGGGGAGAGTTCTAAGTGGAATGTGGGTGTCACAGGGCCAGGGCACTTACCTAGCTGCCTGGCTTGCCTGGTGAGTCAGGTGAGTCTGCCTGAACATGAGCCACTGTGAATTGAAGGGTAGTTAGAATCCAGGGAAATGTTGGGGCGCCTGGGTGGCTCAGTCAAGCGGCTGACTTCGGCTCGGGTCATGATCTCACAGCTCGTGAGTTTGAGCCCCAAGCCCGCATCAGGGTCTGTGCTGACAGCTCAGAGCCTAGAGCCTGCTTCAGATTCTGTGTCTCCCTCTCTCTCTGCCCCTCCCCTGCTCTCTCTCTCTCTCTCTCTCTCTCTCAAAAATAAATAAACATTAAAAAACAAACAAACAGGGGCGCCTGGGTGGCCCAGTCGGTTAAGCGTCCGACTTCGGCTCTGGTCATGATCTCACGGTTCGAGAGTTCGAGCCCCGCGTCGGGCTCTGGGCTGATGGCTCAGAGCCTGGAGCCTGCTTCCAATTCTGTGTTTCCCTCTCTCTCTGCCCCTCCCCCGTTCATGCTGTGTCTCTCTCTGTCTGAAAAATAAATAAACGTTAAAAAAAAATTAAAAAAAAAAAAACCAAAAAACAAACAAACAAAAAGAATCCAGGGAAATGTTGAAGCCTTGCTTGAAAAGGTGGCAGGGTGTTCTTGATAATAGCTACCTTGCTAACAGAGGTTTAGCCATCCCAGATGCTGGCTCTTTACCTAAATTATCTCTATTTTAATCTTTGGAGCAACTCTCCAAATGGGTATTATCCCAGTTTGAAGGCAGAAGGGGATGGAGCTGGGGATAGAGAGATCCATAGCGCGTGCTCTCTGACACACAGATAATTAATGATTTATGACATGGCTGAGCCTGCCCGTGGTGTTTTCTGAACCCTGCACCTGGGCACAGGACAAGGATCGTTTGTATTTCTTTCCTCTCCATTGGGGGTGGGAAATTTCGACTCTTCTGGAGGAGACCCCAGGTCCTCTGAAGGCTGGAGGGGGATGAGACTCCCATTACCAGTGGAAACAGACAGGGTCTCCCAGAGACCTTTTCCCCAATCTCCAAATTCCATTCACTTGTGCAAAAGCGACTTTGAGAGTCAGAGAGCTTGAGGCTTCCCATCTTTGTCGTCTCATGGGCTCATTGCTGTATCTGCCTCTGACTTAAATCACTGGCTCCTTTCCTGTCTTCCTCTGCATCTTCACTCCGGGGTGGTGTAAATAGAACTTGACCTGGCATCCGACAAACCTAGCTTTAATTGACAGCTCTTCTTGGAAAATTCACTCCAGCTATTTAATGCTCTTTTTCCTCCTCTGTGAAATGGGGCCAACAGTGCCTCTTTAGATTATGAAAATTAATGTAAAAGTACAAGAGAAGCCCCTAGCAAGTTGTCTGTCCCAAAGCAGACACTTAACTACTATCAACCTCTCTCCTCTTTGTCCCTTGCCCCCACAAGATGGGGAGAGACATCAAAAAGAAACAAATACTGCCATTAGAAATGCTGCTGTTGGAACGCCTGGGTAGCTCAATCGGTTGAGTGTCCGACTCTTGAGTTCATCTCAGGTCATGATCCCAGAGTCGTGGGATCAAGCCTCATGTCGGGCTCCACATTGAGCATGAAGTCTGCTTAAGATTCTCTCCCTCTCTCCTTCTCCCCTGCTCACTCTCTCTTTCTACTCTCTCTACAATGGAAAGAAAGAAAGAAAGAAGAAAGAAAGAAAGAAAGAAAGAAAGAAAAAGAAAGAAAGAAAGAAAAGAAAGAGAAAGAAAGAAAGAGAAAGAAAAGAAAGAAAGAAAGAAAGAAAGAAAAGAAAGAAAGAAAGAAAGAAAGAAAGAAAGAAAGAAAGAAAGAAAGAAAGGAAGACTGCCATTCACACAAGGGATTTTTTTTCTGCCTCCCGTATTCATAGCTGGAGTGATTCTCTACCTTACAATCCTCAAGGATACCTGATCCCAACATCTGAGAATGTGAAGACCAGCTTTTTCTAAATAACACGATGTTGGCATGGCCCAGGTGACCTTGGGCTTTCCTTCCTTCTGGCTGCAGCCATGCTGGATACCCTGAAGGATTCAAGTGCACCCTGACATGGCCACAGAGGTCACCTCTGTCCTGAGTCCTCAGAAGGAGAACCTTGGCTTTTAAGACTTGCAATTCAAGGGTAACCACGCTTTCTGTTAGCAAGGAAGATCCAGGATAAGTTTTAAGAGAAAAATGACTGTGTAGAAAGTAAAACCACATTATTTTCCTGTCTCTCCATGGATCCCTTACCTCCATTAAAGAACAAAGAGAAACCCTGGTTAGGAAGGATGGAAACAAATAGAGCCATGTCAGCCCTCCCAAACTGTCATTGATCACCTCGCCAGGTGCATATTCCTCGCGTTCCATTCAGGACCATCTCTAAACAGCCATTTTCACAGACACACAATAAAGAGACAGATGAACTGGTCAGTTTGCCCTCTCCCTTGCTTGGGTAAAAAGAAAATGATTTAACTAAATCTTTTCTTCTTTAGGATGAAAAGAGATTTAAAAAAAAAAAAAAGGTTTAGTGGCAAATGGCTGTCCTAAAGTAGATGAAATAGGAATTCATTTTACTTACCTGCCATCGCTGGGTACTTGGGAGGAATCCCCAAGAACAGGTGTGAGGCCGCACTTTGTGAGGAGGTGGGCCAGAGGCGGCCAGGCGGGTATGGAGTCAGCAGCATTTCAGAAGACGTGGTCGCTGATTATTCACCGTTTGACAATCGGCTTTCTCTTCATTGATGAGCATGTGTCCCACTGTGATGTTCAAACCCATAACAAAATGAAATTTTAAAGCTAATGGTAATATGGGGCACCTGGGTGGCTCATCAGTTAAGCGCCTGACTTCAGCTCCGGTCATAATCTAGTGGTCCGTGAGTTCGAGCCCCGCGTCGTGCTCTGTGCTGACAGCTCAGAGCCTGGAGTCTGCTTCAGATTCTGTGTCTCTGTCTCTCTCTGCCCCCCCCCTCAAAATAAATAAACATTAAAAATAGTTTTTGAAATTAAAAAAAAAGCGAATTATATTACTTTGCATGTATAGGTAAAATGTGCGGAAGAATATCCAAATAGAAATAACTGTAAGAATGTTCTTCCTCTTGGGGAATCCCTACTTTTGGGAATCTATCCTAAGGAAATAATCCAAAAAGCAGAAGATTTTCTTTTCTCACAGGAAGATGTAGTTAGCTTTTTCTACATTATTCCTTATTAAAAAAAGTCAAACATCCATTATTATTGAAGTGGTTGCTAAATAATGAAATATCTATTTTAAAATATTGGGTGGCTAAAATAAAATAAATAAATAAAATAAAATGTTGGGTGGCCATTAAAAAGAAGCTAGTACTAATAAGGAAAATGTTAGTTTTATATATATATGTATATATATGTGTATATATATGTATATATATAATGTATACATGTGTATATATGTGTATATATGTATATGTATATATATATGTATATATGTATATATATAATATATGTATATGTATATATATAATATATGTATATATGTATATATAAATAAATGTATGTATGTATATATGTATATATGTGTGTATATGTGTATATATATAAAAATAAATGTATGTATGTATATGTATATATATATGTATGTATATGTATGTGTATAAATATATAAATCGAGAGAGAGAGAGGGAAAGAAGAGATATTTATGCTTTAAGGGAATCCTTATCAAAATCCCAGAAAGGTTTTCTATAGGCAGAGATGGGCTTATTCTAAAACTGATGTAGAAAGACAGAGGCCCCAGGTTAGCTTCACAATCTTGAAGAAGAAGGATTTAGCTGGAGGAATCACACTGCCTGATGTTTGCACTACGTAGCTGCTACAGTAGTTGAGTGCAGTAGAGGAAGACACGAAGACCAGTGGAAGAGTATGAAGAACCCAGAAAGAGATCCACATAAATACGTCCAACTGATTCTTAATAGACATGCAAAAGCAATTCGATGAGAAGGGTGTGGTCCTTCTGCACAGAGCACAGAAGCACTTGGATGTCCATAGGCAAAAGTGAACTTGATCTTAAACCCCACACCTTATATAAAAGCTAACTCAAAATGGATCATGGATGGAAATGTAAAATGTAGAACCGTGAAGACTTTAGGAACAAATGGGAGAAAATCTGAAGGATTCAGGGCCAGGCAAAGAGTTCTTAGACTTGACATAGAACGTGAGGTTCCTAAAAGGAAAATTTGACAAGTCGAGCCTTATTAAAACTTTACACTTTTGGTCTAGGAAAAATCTTGTTAAAAGGACGAAAAGACAAGCTACCAACTGGGGAGAGGCACTGACAAACCACGTATGTGACAAAGGATGTGACAAACTCCCAAAATTCAACAGCAAAAATCCCCAGTCAACCTAATTAGAAAATGGGCAAAAGACATGAACAGACATTTCACCAAAAAGGATCTACAGATGGCAAGTAAGCACACAAAAAGATGTCTAACCTCTTTACCCATGAGGGAAACACAAAACCATACACAGCTCAAAATAAAACCACAAAGAGCTATCAGTACCCACCTATTGGGATGGTTAAAAAAAAGGATAGTGGGTACAGTCAATGACAGTGAGGATGCAGGAAACCGAATAGTTCAGATGCTGAGGATGGGAATGTAAAAGGGTCAATGACTCTGGAAACCAGTTTGGCAGTTTCTTGTAAAACTAAACAAACACGCAATTGCCACAGGAGACAGCAATTGCACTCCTGGACATCTCTCCCAGAGGAGTGAAAACTGTGTTCACACAAAAACCTGTACATGCATGTTCATAGCAGCTTTCTTCGTAATTGCCAGAAACTAAAATCAGCCCAGATGTCCTTCAGCAGGTGAATGGTTAAGCAAGCCGGAACACTCATACAGTGGAATACCACTCAGCTATCAAAGGAATGAAATTCTTGACACACAACAACTTGGAAGAATCTCCAGGGAATTATGCTGAGTAGGGGAAAGAAAAAAAAAGCCAATCCCAAAGGTTCCATACTGTATGATTTCATTTATGTGGCATTTCCCAAATGACAAAATTATGGGAAAGGAGAACAAATTAGTGATTGCCAGGATCTAGGGACGTAGAGGTAGGTGGTATTTGGGAGAGAGGAGAGTGTGGTTATAAATGGCCACAGGGGGTCTTTGTGCTGATGGAACATGTGTAGATTAAACCTACGCATGGGACAAAATTAAGTAGAACTAGATGCGCACACGTGCGCACACACACACACACACACACACACAAATGAGTACAAATGAAACTGGGGAAATCTGGGTAGAATCCATGGATTACATCAATGTCCATATCCCGGCTGTAATATTGTTTCTATAGGTTTGCAAAATGGTAGCATTGGGAGAAACTGGGTAAAATATCTCTCGCAACTGCATCATCTCAAAATAAGAAAAAATGAATTAAAAACGTGTTTATGCAGTGGTATGCATTTAAAAGACTGGAAGGGAGGCATCAACATTTTTAAAATAGTTGTAGTGTTCAGAGTCCATGCTGGGACACACAGCATCTTGTTTTTCTACCTTTTACTTTGTTTGTTTTCCAGATTTTACTTAGTGTACATATGTTAGTTTTGTAAAGGCAAAGAAAGTATTCCTGGTTTTTTACTTTAAAAACTTTATTGCCAACTATGACATGTTTGTTCTGAAACCATCTCCCCATTCCTTCTTCTCTTATACCCCAAGTGTAAAGGGAGAGTGAACACATGTACACACACTATACACTGTTACACACACACACACACACACACACACGCACAGACACACCCAACATTATGACCTGTTCAAGAATTAATCAGTTGGGACTCAGCGCTCGAAACGTAACATCAATAATTTGCAGCTAATGATGTACGAACCGCTGTTAGCCTTGATGGACATTTGACCCAGAGGCTGAGGAGCTGGATGTCTCATTGTGATTTCATTTGTGATTCACAGCCCAAGTCTAGTGTAGAGATAGGAGGTGCGTCTTGATGGATAATAAAAGAATAGAGGTTTAGACAAAGAAAATAATGAGAAAGGGATTATTTAGAAACCTGTTTTACCCTCTCCACCTCACTGGGTGGCCCCCATCCTTTGGTGCAGACATAATTTGAAGAACCCAGAGCATATGATTGGTAGTAAGTAATCGAATAAATTCATGGGATGGGAGCAAGGCTCAGGAGCCTATAAAAGTTTCAAGTCCTACTTCCCCTTAGGAGAGAGGTATCTAACCAGTATTAATATTTTAGAAATACTAGGAGGTAGAAGAGGAGCCATTATTCATCACTAGCACCTCCATGGTACTAAAATTAAATAATGGATTTTTTTTTAAGACAGAATTGCTAGAGTTGTGGAACTATAAAAAATATTCCTCTCTTGGGGATGTTGCATTTTTTGCTTTTATCTTTTCTTCTCCTCTTGAGAACATTTTGATTTACTTCTGTGATAAGCTTATAACAACTAAGGAACTTGGGAGGCGGGTTGAGCTAGGCTGGGAGGGAGGGGGTTTAGGCAGCTGACAAATGAGCCTGTGTAAATTTGTTTGGCTTCGAGTCAGGAAGCGCCAGGACTGCGCATGCATTCATTTACCACTGCATAGCGTGTATGCGAGCACATATGGGCTGGGGCCCTGGGCCCTGTAATAGTGAGCGCCCACTGTGGTGTGCAGGCTTGGGGTCTGAGCATGCTTGTCTGCTCAACAGGATCCCTGCGAAGAAAACCCAGCTCTCCCCTTCCTAATCCGGTGAAAGGCTCGAAGCACCAGCCCTGCTCCTCGAGGAGGCATCTGGTCTAGCTGTGAGGAATCACGCAGCCAGGGGTTGGCTTCACACCAGCCTCCGTGTTTCTGGATTGGCTCAGCTGGTCTCAGAGGTTTCCATGTCTGGCTCCGCCCCAGAACTAGCTGCTTAACCCAGTTGGACCAATGACTTCGCCTACTGAGTCTCACTTTCCCCACCCTTGAAATAGAAATAATAGTAACTACCTGGCAAAAACAAACAAACAAACAAAAAAACTACCAGAACTTTAGCAAGGGTGCCTGACATTTATGAGACCTCAGTGAAAGCAGTTATTACCTAAGATGCAGCTTGAAGGTTTTTTAAAGTCCTCTTAATTATAAAGTTACTCTTCCTGATATTGACATGCTGCCATGTTTAGATATACTCAGATGGTAATTGTTAGTATTTGCTGAGTGCCTACTGTTTGCCAGCCATAGTACCCTGTGCTCACCATGACCTTGGGAGTTCAGATCTCTTACCCTGAACCTTATTGAACTGAAGAACTGACATTCAGATGGATGAGAGGGTCACTCAAGTTCAAAACCAAGGACATACTAGAGCCCGAGCATAAGCTGGCACCAAACCATTATCTAAACCACTGCACAGTGGAGGCAGGAGGGGTGGCTGTTGCTTGGTACACAGAGAAATGGAGTTACAGGGAATGGGACAGAATCCTTGCCCAGCAACGGGTGGAGAGTGGCTGAGTTAGGTTTAAATAGACATCCATGGATGGTATCTCATTCCTTACCATGCAGCACTGATCCACACCTGTTGAGGACTCCTCCAAGCTTCAGCCTCAAGGGTCCATAGCAACTGAGAATGAGAAACAACCTCAGAGTCTATCTGGCATGGGTCACTTCTACAGCACCTTTACCAGCGGGTGGTGTGGGCCTGGACACCACAGTGTCCAGTGGCAAGCTTCTCCATCACCAGGCAGCACATGCCATCAGCTAATGCTCTCCAACCTCACAATGTTTCCTTCCATTTAAGCTGAAATCTATCTGTTCAGTAACTTGTATTGATTGACTTTCCTGAAACAACAAAACTAAGCCAATCTCCTCTTTTGCAGGTCTTTAGGTGATGCCCAAAACTATGCCCCCTCCCTCATCTCTCTATGTCTCCAATCACTTAAGGGGCTTCACTGTGTTAATCCTATATAGAACAGACCACCTTGGTTCTCCCTCAAATACATGCTTCCTTTAGGGTCCCTACGTCACGTAACCTCTACCCGTCCCCATATCCCTTGGAGAGAACACACCATACAACATGATCTGTTATGGAGTAATCACCCACAAGGCAGTTATTGGACAGTTATTTACCCATGACTGTTTTAAAGGATTAGTTACCATAACCTGAGAGGAACCCACAATCCATACACAACCCCCACCAAGAGCCTTCCATTTATTGTGCAACTTATGAAATCCTTTGCCAAAGTCTTTATTGACTTGTAGTTTATATGATCCTTTCTTGTTGGACTTCCCTTAGAAAAACCATATTTTATAAAGATGTTCACCCAAGTTGGTCTCATTTCATCCATGAGCCTGTTAATTTTCAGGGAGCACACCGCCCTACTCTTTAAAATCCGTGCGTTTCATTGGGATCATTTAATTAGGCAAGCCACTCTAAATGACTCTCGTAGGAAGATACCAGAGTATCTCTCCTACCTCAAGCCCAAGAAGCAAAGCTGGTCCTTATCAGAAATTGATAAGCCATTTTGAAATCATGAAATCAAATGAAAGCTATGCAAGTTCATTAATTTGTGTACTTCCTTCCTTTCCTTTTTTACCATGTGGTCTCTCATTTCACTTTTTCTCTTTGCATAGCTTCTTTACTTATTACAAAATATTTAAATGTCTACTATACACTATGCTCTGTTCACAGCCATGAACAAAGACCAAAGTCCCTAATAACATGGAACATTTATTTTAATGGTAAATAGAGATAGCAAACAGATAACTATGTCAGGTGATGATGGGTTAGTTCTATGAAGGAAAACAAAGCAGGGTCATTGACATAGAGGATAATGTTGGAAGGGAAGCCACTTTTTTTTTAATAAGGTGGTCATGGAAGTCCTGACTAAATAAATGAATATAATTAGAGAAGTCAGGGACAGTGAAGGAATGAGTTATACAGATATACACTTGGTAATAGCCTGGTGAATTAAAGCCATTTACCAGACACCACTAGGAAAGAGGACTCTGATATTTTGGTAGAAAAATATAATTTAAAGACGAAGCCTGAGGCATAAAATTAAGTAATGCCGAAGAGGATAATTCACCATCTACAGGGCTTGAGCCCAAACTGGCTTCATATACACACAGATATCCACTGTCTTCCCTTTCTGTTTTCCAAGTAGACCATGTTCTTTGTCAAGGTCTATACGTATGGTCTAAAACGGTCTCCCCAAAATGGTACACTTGGCTTTTATCCTGATAAGACTTTCAGGCTCCACAACCCTTGCTTAGCTAACCGACTCAGTCTCTTCCTGTCCCAACACCAGGCTTCCTAAAGAGATTATCTGATTGGCCAGGCTCAGCTTTTGGATAGGAACCTTTTGGTTCATCAGAGAGTAACCCCAGGGCTGAAACAGGGGTAGGCCCAAGAAAGGCATTTGGGGGGAAATGGCAGAAAAACAGGATAGGAGGATATGTGTGGACAAAGCAACAGTTGAGGCTGAAGATAGGGATGGGCTGTAAAATGAACTACTGAAGGAGCCTGAATTTTCTCTGAAAGTGAAATCTTTCCCAGAAAGATTTCAATCATATGTGACCCAATTGTGAGAGATAGTTACTGCTTCAGGGAATGAGGAACTTCGAAGGCATGCACAGGTCCTTGTAACCAAGGTGCATGTGAGGCAGAATAGAATGCCAGGCTTTCAATTGAAAATGATTGAAATTTTATTTATATTTGACACTGCTTGTGTTTCCAAGCATCAGACTTAACATTAAAATTTGTCCTGAATTATAAGAATAATAAGAATAAGTATTGAAACTCTTGGCAAAAGGGCAGCCAACATGCATTTCCAGGGAGAAATTGTTCAATTGTTCGTGTTTATCACTTCCAAACGGGAATCGCTCCAGGTTCATAATGCTGATTTTGTTACATTGCTTTCTCTGAACTGTGGTTCAGATGAGTGCATAAATATTTGGTTTAATATTTCTTTGGGAACTGTAAAAATCTGAACTGATGGAAAGGAGAGGAGCAGAGCAATGGCGAGGGAAAGTTGGTAAGAGATTAAGTGTGTATGTTTCAACAGTGCCCAAGGGGCATGATTAATTTATTATCCTTTTAGATGGCAGAATGCATGCAGAAACCTCCACATTATGCCATGACTATGACAAAGCTAAGAGGGTGTGAGCAGGTAAAGATATTCCTGCCAGGAATCTGATGTATGGAGAGAATGGGTGACCCATTGGATACGTATAAATCTGGGAATGGAGACTTGAAAGTCCCTGATGTTGGCTCTGTCGCTGGCATAAGGCCTGAGATGAACATCTCTGCTCTCAGCCTTCATGGGGGGGGGGGGGGGGGAGGGGGGCATGTCACGAGGAGGCCAGACCTGAGCACTGTCAACAGCGCCAGGCTCTGAATCTTTGTTGATTCTATTTCTGGGCTGCTCCCACTCAAGCCAGCACACATCCATTAGTTGGCCATATGGAGTCGAGCCTAAAACCATGGGTTCTGGATACTTGGATTCAAATCCGAAGTTATTCCCTAGCTAACTTTGCCAAGGTTTGTGGGACTCAGTTTCTTCCTCCGTAAAGTGAAGATTACTATAAATACCTATTCCACTGAGTTGTTGTAAGGATTAAATAAACTACTGTATGTAAAATGTTTAGAATAAAGTGTGGCAAAGAGTTTGTGTTCAATGAACACAAACTGTCATTCTCCTCCCCTTCTTCTTCATCATCACCATCATCATCACCATTTAATAGTTATAAAAAGAACAACGACCTTACATTATTGAATATTTTATGTATTTATGCATTGCATATCTCTCGGATCATTTACTTGCCATAATCCTTTTGGGAGAGACATTATTTCCCCCATTTTGCAGAGAATGGGAATGAGGCTCAGAGAGGCCACACTGCTTACAAAATTCATGTTGCTTGTGAGCTCTGAGCTGGGATGCAGACATATTTTTACCTGTCTTTCCACCCTGTGCTTTTAAACCCTCTGTGCATTAGTCAGGATAGGCAGGCTCTGCTGCAGTGATAAGCAAATCCTAATTTCAGTTGATCAAAGTAACAGAGGCTTAACTAACCTCCATGTCCACTGAGGGTTAGGTGTGGGCTCTGCTCCTCCTCGTTATCATTCTTTCCCTGAGATCTAGGTTGATGAAGTCACTATTATCTGGAAATTGCTGGTCACCTGGAGAAGGCAAAATCAACATGGATAAGCATATCATAACTCTTAAAGCTTTTGCCTAGAATTAGCTGAAGTGACACATAGCACTTTCAGTCACACTTTATTAGCCAAAGCAAGTCACATCACCAAAAGCAATGTCATGTATCGGGGAAATAGACTCCTATTATGTGCCCAGAAGGAGAGGAGACAGAGTATTTAGACACAGCTTCAATGACCACTTCCTACTATCATACATCTGAGTCATAAATAGATTAGACAGCAAGTATAGAAGATGTGGAGTTTTTACCAGAAATTTCAGGGACCATCTTGATTGTAGAATAAGAAGAGTCAAGGTCAAGGAAGACATTTTGAAGGGACCCAATGAGAAAGGGAGTATAACTCACAGCCTGCATTAAGAAACCAGAAATTCAGGAAGTGACATCTAAGGATCCCAGTTATTCTCTTGGACACAAAGGGGTCCAAAAGTGTGATACTGGGGCGCCTGGGTGGCTTGGTTGGTTAAGTGTCTGACTTCGGCTCAGGTCATGATCTCACGGTCCGTGGGTTCAAGCCCCGCGTCGGGCTCTGTGCTGACAGCTCAGAGCCTGGAGCCTGTTTCAGATTCTGTGTCTCCCTCTCTCTCTACCCCTCCCCTGTTCATGCTCTGTCTCTCTCTGTCTCAAAAATAAATAAATGTTAAAAAAAATTAAAAAAAAAAGTGTGATACTAATGGGCAATGAATGAACTTTGGGTCCAGACAAGCAAGGCACAATGCCTGAAGGATCCAAAATGACCCTCTTTCTCTGATCTTCTGTGGCATCTTTCAGCACATCTGTGCTCTTGCATGATCTAGACTTCAAAGAATGCATAGAACTGAGAGCCCGTGGAGGTCTACAAACACTCTGGGACTCATAAATGGTCAATAAACGCTTTGAATGGAAAAAAAGGAGGTGTAGAGAGATAGTGTATTAGAGGAAGGAAAAGTCATGGAAGTGGGGTGCCTGGGTGGCTCCGTTGATTAAGTGTAGGACTTTGAGGTCAAGATCTCAGGGTTCATGATGTCGAGCCTTGTGTCGGGCTCTGTGCTGACAGCTCAGGGCCTGGAGCCTGCTTTGGATTCTGTGTCGCCCTCTCTCTCTGCCCCTCCCCCACGAACGCTCTGACTCTCTTTCTCTCAAAAATAAAGAAACATTAAAAATTAAGAAAACAAAAAGTCATGGAAGAGAAACTGACCATGAGGCTGAGTGAGAGGTGGTAAGAGTTTGGTGTATATTTTTAACAAACAGAAACTGAGCTCCTACAGTGAGAACAGCATTGTGCCACTTAGGAATTTAGATACGTGGAATCCTACATCTGTCCTTTTGTGACTGGTTTATTTCACTTAGCATGTCCTCAAGTTTCATCCATATCACAGCATGTGTCAGAATTCCCTTCCTTTTCAAGGCTGAGTAATATTCCATTTCATGGATACACCACATTTTATCCATTCATCCATTGTTGGACACTTGTGTTGTTTCCATATCTTGCTATTATGAATAATGCTGTAGAATACTTATCCCTTCTGTGTGTCAATGGATCATTTAGTAAAGATGTTATCGTACTCAGCCACTAACAACATTTTTTTAAGGGGCACCTGGGTGGCTCAGTTGGTTAAGTGTTAGACTTCAGCTCAGGTCATGATCTCACAGTTTGTGGGTTCGAGCCCCTCACTGGGCTCTGTGCTGACAGCTCAGAGCCTGGAGCCTCCTTCGGATCCTGTGTCTCCCTCTCTCTCTGCCCCTCCCCCCACTTGTATGCATTCCCTCTGTCTCTAAAATGACCATTAAAAAAAATTTTTTTTAAAGATTAAATTTTTTTTAAAACCTCAAAAGTTGAAATTTCCTAAGCCACATTATTATGTAAGTTGGAAATAAATGATTAAAATAGTGTAAATACTCATAAATTAAGAAATACTCTCATAAAAAATTCTACAGCCTAGAGAATATATGCAAAAAAGCCTAGGGGCGCCTGGGTGGCTCAGTCAAACATCTGACTCCGGCTCAGGTCATGATCTTGCAGTCCATGAGTTCGAGCCCTGCGTTGAGCTCTGTGCTGATAACTCAGAGCCTGGAGCTTGCTTCAGATTCTGTGTCTCCCTCTCTCTGCCCCTCTCTCTCTCTCTCTCTCAAAAAAAAAAAAAAGTGTAAACTATCAGAAAATAAGGTAAAAAAAGAAACCACTCACAAATTAACATTGAATGCTACAGAACTCAGCATAAGCTATAGTCAGGCATAAATGTCTTTGTTATAAAAGAAGAGAAACCAAAGTAGTGTGATGATGGTGTTACTAGAAGAGGAATCATAGTGAATTGAGACGTCCCCTCATCTGTGCTTCTTTCCAAGGGCACCAGCCTACCCTCAACCTCGGTGACCTCCAAGGCACCATGGGAACCCTTGGAACTTGGTGCTGAACAGAGCCAGCCCCAGGTAGGATGAGAACCACGGGATTAGGCGGTGGGTCTCTGGCTCTCGTCATCCTTCCGTGGATTGTCAGGGCGCTGGCCCGGTGTTTCTGCACCACGGGATTGGGGCTCCTGGCCCTGGGTTTTTCCCAGTTCTAATTTATGACCTAGTGTCTGCAAGTAGCTGAGCAACTCGAGGGTGGGGCAAGGGCATGGATCCAACAGCTGCCCAGACAGCCAAACTGCCGAGTTCAAAGGCATGTCAAGGACTAAACCACAGCTGGGAATTTATTAGTGCTTACAGATCACCTTAGGGAATGGATCTAATGATAAAGCAAATGCCTTCTAATAACTATAGAAGGCAGTAAATGGGTTTTTTTTCCGACTATTTAACATGGACTAGACATCTTCAAAATTCACATGTACTCAAAATTCGCAATGAATTCAAATGTTTCAATGAATTCAATTGAATTCAAATTCAATTCGCATGTATTCGCATGAATTCAAAATTCGCAAGCTCCAATAATTCCTCTTACATGTTTAAAAAAGTGGTATTTTGACTGTATAAGTAATATAGCCTCATTGCCTGAAACCAAAAATATTCTAAGAGTGAAGGAAAAAAGTACACCTCTGTCTCCATCTTCCAAAGACCTATACTGTTGACATGTGATTTATCCTCTTTGGTGATTCTGGCGGGGGAGTGGGTTAATTATTTTCTGGGTTTTCAGCCTTTTGATCATAGTGTGTGTGTGTGTGTGTGTGTGTGTGTGTGTGTGTAGGCGTAGTCTTCTCTCCTTTGAAAAGAAACATCTCCAGATTTTCTAAATAGCGGAGGATCCGAGGCATCGATTTTGTTGGATGTGACAGGGAAGAAGTGCCAAAGTATTCATCTTGACACTGCTTTGTCAACAGGCACAATGTCTAATCAGACAGAGAGTCCCCCACAAGTGGACCTCAGCAGATTATTGGGATGGGGAGGGTTGGAAGTCCCTTCCCAACTCCTGGGCATTACTACTTCCTGGGAAGTAACTTTGGGAATTTGTAAAAAGAAAAATGAAAAGGCATTGATGCCCCACAGGTAAAGCGACCACATTTTTAAAAAATTATTTTAATGTTTATTTTTGAGAGAGAGAGAGACACAGGCAGAGCGCAAGTGAGGGAGGGGCAGAGAGAGGGAGACACAGAATCTGAAGCAGGCTCCAGGCTCCGAGCTGTCAGCACAGAGCCCGACGTGGGGCTCGAACCCATGACCCATGAGATCATGCCCTGAGCCAAAGTCAGATGCTTAACTGAGACACCCAGGCACCCCCACATTTTTTTACAAGGTTGGTACAACAGACCTTATTTTTATTTTCAATATGTGGGTTGGGGTTTATGAGCATTTTGTGATCACATAAAAACATGCAAAACAAGTTTCACTTCTTCACTCAAAGCTTTCATCAAGTATCTTCTCTGTTCCTGGCCCAAGAAATCTTAAAGAGAATAAGAAATAAATAGCCCAAGGACAGTCACCACCAACAACAAAGAGGCCATCTGCTCTCTGTGCTAGAATAGATCTCGCCAGGGAGCAGGGCTACGCTCAGAGGACGAGGTTCATTCCTCACGGAACAGGGCAGAGAGGGGGGAAGAGAAATGTCAGTAAGTGGGCAGTCCCTGGTGCTGAGTCCAGGAAGACAAGGAGGGGTCTCCAGCAGACAGGCTTGGGGACGGGCATCCAGCTGACCTAGGTCCAGAGAATGTGAGCTAAGTTCAGAATGCCTGTGGTTGGTTGTGGCCAAAGTTAGAATTGTAGAAGCAGGTGGAGACCCATCAGGAAGGCCCCTGGGAATAGACCCTGGGGGCAACAGGGAGCCATGACAATTTCTAGCCTGGGAATCTCGTGGTGGTTAGGTGTATATGCATTTTAGAGTGACCATTCTGGTTACAATTAGAACAGGAGGTGAGAGAGGCCCCAGGGTGGCTCAGTTGATTAAGCATCCAACTTCAGCTTAGGTCATGATCTCAAGGTTTGTGGGTTCAAACCCTGTGTCAGGCTCTGTGCTGACAGCTTAGAACCTGGAGCCTGCTTCAGATTCTGTCTCCCTCTCTCTGCCCCTCTCCCACTTGCACTCTGTCTCTCTCTCTCTCTCTCAAAAACATTAAAATTTTTAAAAAGAACAGATGAGAAAAGAGAAATCAGAAACATGGAAGCCAGTGAGGAGACTACTATCACATTTATTTATTTACTTACTTACTTACTTACTCGGCACGCAAATATTTATTGTCCTATGTACCATTCTAGGCCCTGAGGACAAAACAACCAAAAGTCTTTAGTGGAGGTCTGAGTTAGAGTATAGACACCCGATATCGGGGCCAGAAGCTCTTATGGCAAATAGGGTGTACAAAGCCTGGTGACTGTCCTGTTTCTATATTGAATACATTTTCCAAAGGGGAAAAACACTGATGTCAGTACAATTAAGGAAAAGTCCGAACCCACACAGATGCACCAGGATGGACGACTAAAAACCACATGGACAGAAGGCTATGTGGGGCTCTGGATTGGATTTTGGATCAGAAAAAGGCTAGAAGCAGAAAGGCTAGTGAAATCTGAACACGCAGAATCTGGAGCTTAGTTCGCTAAGAGCCATGTGTCACTGTTAACTTCTCAGTTGTGACCATGGTTACAGAAGAAGTTAACATTTGGGGAAACTAGGTGAAAGGTATACGGGAAGTCCATATCGTCTTCGAAACGTTTCTGTAAATGTAAAATCATCCCCCCAAAACAGTTTATATGTGAACTTTTTTAATGCATCTCAGCCACACTGAATAGGGGGGAAAATGTGGAATAATTTATGCAGAATGATCTAACTTCGGTAAAAAATTTTGAAACTGCTGTATATTCTATGAATGCACATATGTGTATGAATTCATAGAAGAAGACCTTAAAACCGCACTCAACCTGATGCTGGAAGTAGAGGACAGAGGTTAGAACAGAGGACAGAGGCTGGGGGATTCAACAGAGGGCCTTGCTCTGTCCGTCGCGGGGCCACAGCCCTAAGAAGTATGCAGCATGAACGTCCTTTTGCAATTCAGATCTACCTATCACTGCGTGCTCCAGGCCTCCATATTTCCTGTCCCTCTCTGGTGCAGAGGACTCCGGTCCCCGCTGTGCTCTGCCACCGATAAGGCCTGCGTGCTGGCCACCCCATGGCTCCCTGGGAAGTCACTTTCCCCAGCTTTGCTGCAAGATGCCCGAGTGCTAGTCACACGCCCTTCCCGGGGGGTCAGCACCCGGAGCCCAAGTTCGGTCTCATCATGAGCTATCGTTTTTTCCCATTCAAACTCTGAGGGCAAGTAAGGCAGGGAGAGAGAGAGACAGAGAGAGAGAGAAATCCCACTGTGAAAAGAAGTGTTGAATTGCAAAGAGTAATAGGAAAGACCAGCTAATTGTGAAGCCTTGCTATGTGGTATAATGGATGTTAACAACTGTTGCTGAGCAGAGACTCGGGGCAGGATTTGTTCTGACCAGGAGGAGTGCCCTGGATTTCTTATATCCCATCACATTAAACAACAGAAACAGAAGGACCACCGCCCGGGCACACCCCCCCCCCCCCCCCACCCCCGCAGCCGGGACGGCCCTGGGCAGTTTTCGGGACTTTACATAGTGTAATAAAGCTCATCTGGAAACCCATTGGACTACCATGAACCAGCTTCGAGGTATGGCGGGAGTGGGGGAGGCCCTCCGCGGGTTTGTGGCCACTGCACACCTCTATCTCCCCAGATCAGTGAGGCTGGAGTGGGCTGGGGTCCCTCTGAAGTCCCACCTAAAGACCCAGACTCGTGGCTTCTCGCTGGGACCCGAGCTCCACCCCACGCCTTCCTCTCCAAGGTCTCCCCCTGCCCTGGGGTGTTCCGATGCAGGTAGAGATGTCAGTCTCGGGAACCAGCAATTCTGTTCCACGACATCCTAGAGAAGAGGTTTTTTAAAAAAATAGTTTCCAACAGTGCTGTAGCTTTAAAATCGGTCTAGAGGGGAGTAGCAAGACGACCCAGCCTTCTTTCGGCCTCTGAACGGTAGCAGGGGAAACCAGTTCTAATGAGTATAGATGGGGCTTGTCAAACGGGGGGATGCTCATGGGAATTGGCAGGGGCTCGACAAAGCCCACACGCCGGACCCCACCCCGAGGCTTCCTGATCCAGGCCTCTGGGTGGGGCCTGAGAAGTCGAATTCCGAAGGAGTCCATGCCCCTGCTGGTCCAGGGAACCATATCTTGAGACCATGGTTCTATGGAGCATGATGCCCTTCATGTCCCTGGGCTGGTGGCCCCATAATGCTCATTAGTCTGGGGGCACCATACTTGGTGTGGCTGTGGGCGCTCCTTCAAAGTGGATGCGGTTCTGAGGACCAGCAGGCAGATTCAATATATATGTTAAAAGCTAGGCCTTTAGGGTCTCCTGGGTGGCTCGGCCGGTTAAGCGTCGGACATCCGCTCAGGTCGTGATCTCACAGTTCGCGAGTTCCAGCCCCACGTCGGGCTCTGTGCTGGCAGCTCAGAGCCTGGAGCCTGCTTCAGATTCTGTGCCTCCCTCTCTCTCTGCACCTACCCTGCTCGTGCCATCTCTCTCTCTCTCTCTCTCTCTCTCTCTCTCTCAAAAATGAATAAACATTAAAAAAAAATTTTTTTTTTTTAAATCTAGTCCTTTCAAGATACAAATAGAGAGGATTGGCAGCACAAAGCAGAGGTGTTCACACGGGACTTCCTCCTCCTGGGGGAAGAAGTCATTTAAATCCAGCAGCCAAGATGCTGCTTCTGTGAGGTCAAGTGACTCAAGCTCCCCAAGAGCAAGGAACTTAGCCAGACCCAACCTCAGAAAAAAGGTGGCCCTGGGGGGAGTCCAGAATTCAGTGTTGAGCAGTAGGTGGAGAAATGGAGAAAAGGGAGGGGGAGTGGCCATAGTTGACCCAAGAGAGCCTTCAGGACCTTCCAGAAGGTCTGGATCACTGTGCTCCCAGGGCTCTCTGACTGGGGAAGTGTCTGGAAAGGAGGTCAGAGCATGGAAAACTTCCCCAGCAGGCCTTGTCTGGGGCCCAGACGCGGTCAGAAGTCCACTCCTGTCCACTGCTGGGAGCAGGACAGCACAACAGCTCGTGTAGGGCTCCTGTCACATTATGTCTCTGCTCAGCACGGCCTTGGAGGGGACCTGCATGCCTTGGGTGTGCTCAGGGGAGTGAGAGGAAGAGGCTTTAATTCACAGTTGGGCCAAAGTGGTTAAAGGGGGACGGAGGGAGGGAGGTGACAACACAGAGCAGATTTTGTGTGGCTGCCCCTTCCCACAGTGAGATTGTCTCCAGAGCACTTCTCTTCCCAAACCACAGATGTGTGTGAGGCGCCTGGGTGCCTCACCGCTCAATTGTTTAAGCGTCTGACTCTTGGGTTCAGCTCAGATCATGATCTCACTGTTCATGGGACCGAGCCCCACATCAGTTTCTGTGCTGACGGTGTGGAGCCTGCTTGGGATTTTCTCTTCTCACTCTGCCCCTCCCCCACTGGTTCTCTCTCTCTCTCTCTCTCTCTCTCTCTCTCTCTCAAAATAAAAACAAATACACATTTTAAAAATAAATAAAAATCAAAGGAAATGTGTTCTCTTAGGGATTTAAAAAAAATTTTTTTAACATTCATTCATTTTTGAGAGATGGAGAAAGACAGAGTACAAGTGGGAGAGGGGCAGAGAGAGGGGGAGACACAGAATCCGAAGGAGGCTTCAGGCTCTGAGCTGTCAGCACAGAGCCCAACACGGGTCTCAAACCTACAAACTGTGAGATCATGACCCGAGCTGAAGTCAGACACCTAGCCAGCTGAGCCACCCACAAGCCCCTTTTAGGGATTTATTTTTTTTTTTTAATGTTATGGCTAAGATGTTTTTTTATGCCTGAAAGTCTCAGTCTTACCCAATAACCATGATGGCGCGATTTTGTTACGATTATTACCCTGAGCATGGGTATCATTAGCTACAATTCATTGAGCCCCTTCTGTTCACCAGGAAGTACACTTTGCACACAATATCTCATTAAACCCTCACAGCCCTGAGAAGTAAGGGGTGTTCTCTTCATTTTATAGATAAGGAAATCAAGAGCCAAGAAGGCCATGTTCAAGGTCACACAGCTGGCCTTTGACCAAGCTAGGACTGGGACATGAGTTTGTCTGAATGGTGGTGTTTTTTATTAAGCAGATACTGGCACTGTTTCCTATCATATGCCAGGCACTGTGCCGGGCACTGGGATCCAGGGGTGAGCCCAATATGCGGAGGCTGCTGACCTCATGAGCTCCCAAGCAGTGGGGAGTGGGTCAGGGGGGAGAACATCAGTTGGATTAAATCAAGTCAAGCAGCGATTAAAAATCCGTTTCCTCAGAAGATATCACATGCCTTAGCTTAAATCTTGCTTTAGATGACATTTTATGTTAATCTTAAAAAAGCAAACAGAGATAATTGGTGTTTAATCAAAACTCTCAATGTATTTAAGTAAAATTTCAATCAGAAAAAAAGAAAAAACTTGCTCTGTGGAACTGTCGGTCTCTGACTCAACTGGGCACGGCAGAGGAACCTGGGTAGAAGGGTCACGCTGCCTTAGGCACCACTGCCACCTGGTGGCGGCCGCCGGAATTGCAGGCTAGGGGGCCCCAGCCATGACCAGCCTCTGAGGGAGACTGACTCCACCAGAAGGCACCTTTCCTGTTCTAGCCACCGAAACCCTCCAGGTACAGGTGACAGTGTTCCAACAGTGTTCCCCAGGTGCCTGTTCACTTGTAAATTGGTTACAGCTGGATTGGTATAGCTTTCATTTAACTGTTCTGCATGTTTGTTTCTGACCTTTAAATTGTCAGACCGAAAAACATGGTTACCATCGAATTCTTGTTCACAGATATAGATGATAAAGTGACATTAAATACAGATGAATAATTGGGCAAACTCTAGAACCAATTTATGCAAATAATAATTCTCTCTTTAGTTGGGAATCTTCAAACGCTATTGAAATGAAAATCTGTGAGTATCTTCAAACGCTATTAAAAAAAAAAAAAAAACGAATTAAATTTGGCTCCTAATTACCCCTGAACCTCACTCAAACCCCACGAATAACTCCCAGTTTCTGGAATTTTGTAGGCTCCCTCTCGTCTGCCTGCTGCCTGTGTCTGTGCGGTTCCCTCTGTCTAGAACTATCTTACTCCATCAATCTCTATCATCTGAATTATCTTCAAATGTCAAATCAAGGCTGACAACCTGTAGGGGGTTCTCTTAAATTCAGAACAGGCATTGTTGCAGAGCAATTTCCCTAAAGCAATGGAAGATGGGTTTTGAATCCTCTCTTCATCTCTTTCATAGCTGTGACCATAGTTACATCTCCCTGTGTCTCAGGGGTTTCATCCCTTAAGTATGAATGATAATGTCCCCCCCCCCACCAGCATTGTTGTGAGTTTTTTTTTTTTAACTTGTAAATGCACGTAAAATGCTTACAGCACTGTGCCTACTTCCTTATAAGCAATGGGGTGAGTGGCGCTGTTGATGACAGAGTTCTGTAAAGAGTTAGAACCTTGACCAATGCCTGCCCATTAAAAGACTGCCCACTCATTTTTTCCCCATTGTCCATTCGGTCTTGCTTACAATAAAAAAAAAAAAAATCAATCTCTTTTTTGAGAGTTACAAATAGTAAAAAATGTCTGACCTTATACCTCCTGGAGTTATTTCCTTCCTAGATCTATCCCGAGATGTATGTCACCCCCATGCTGGTAAGCTTCCCTGGCTGTAAGCTGCAAAGATTTGCATTTCAGGATGAAAGGTGTTAAGGGATGATGCTATTTTTGGTGATGCTGCTTTAGTCAACTTTATCTGACTGCTCTGTGTTGGCACCTGTGATTAGTGCCTTGGTCACTGAGGTATGTTTAAAACGTGCTTTCTCTGTGTTTTCCAACCAGCGTCTTAAATGTCGTTCTGTGTCTCTGCCCAGGTAGTCGATAGTGACAGACCGGAAGGGTCTAAGTTCCGGCTCACTGGAAAGGGAGTGGATCAAGAGCCTAAAGGAATTTTCCGAATCAATGAGAACACGGGCAGTGTCTCTGTGACAAGGACCTTGGACAGAGAAACGATCGCTACTTATCAAGTGAGTGCCCCTCAAGTGCCCACCCTGCATGCCGACATGTGGCTTTTTGAGGCTGTTTTCTTCCCACTGAGCTCGTTATTTCTGTGTGTTTCATGAGACCTCGGGCTGTGCGGCTTTAAGTGTGTCTCTGTGGGAGCCGAGTGGCATTGAACCCCAACAGGGTAACAGTGGGGGCCCTATCTCATCAACAGAGTCCTCAGGCCTGTGTGAGACTTTGGGTACTGGAGGCCAAGGAGGAGGGCTCTTGGGGGATCTCAGAGGAGGTCAGAACCTTTATGGCAACTTGGGCTTTCCAAAAACCAGCTTGATAATGAATAGCTATAAAAGGTGTAAACCTTTGGATGTGATCATTGTACTTTTAGAAATCTATCCTTAGGAAATAGGAAGGCATTTAGTTAGATTTTTGTGCAATAATGTTAGAGCAAGACATCATGCTTAGAATGGAAACAATTTTGCTAATTATTCAGCAATGGGGTAGTGGTTAAATTATGGCACAGCTTTGCAAGGAAGCTTTGTACAGCCATTTTAAATATTTTGAAGAAGTTCTAGTTATTTGGGAGAAATTCAAGGTATTTAATGGAAACAGACACACAAATACATATGGAATCCGTGCTGCAGATTGAGTAATCACACATCACAACGGGCGTACATTTGTGAAGAAACGCGATAGAGGAAAAACCAAAATGTTAATCGTTGTGTTTGTGTGTTGTTGACTTTTTCTTTGTGTTTTCTGATTTTTCTAAAAATAATTAAGTTGCTTTTTTAAAAGAAGAGCAGGCCCTTTGTAAAAGGATAGTTTTATCCTTTAGTGGATACCCATTCGGGACCCACAGACCAAAGCGGTGGCAAACAGATACTGGAGTGAGCCCTGAATCTCATATGGGCTTGAGGTCAGTCCTATACCTTCTCTACAACACCGTCCATAAATTCCATTTTCACAGCCTGTGTTATAGACCCAAGCCTCTGAGGGTGGTAAGCTCAGTCTTTGAGGAACGTATTGGAATTCTCAGACATTTTCTGGGAAAACCCTCCTTGGGTTGCAGCGCACCGGGCTGTGAGCAGGCACCATGGGAACAGGGTTCAGCCAACAATGTTTGCCTTCCATCGTCGTTGCCCCAGCCTGTGTATTTCCCTGGCTCGGGGTCAGAAGGTGGTGATCGATTTCTAGGACAAGATTTGGCATCTCTGGTTTTCTTGGTCAAAACACTGCGTACGGATATCCTGATCCCCCTTCAGAAACACTACTGCCTCTCCCCAAAAAACCCGTGTTCTTCCTTTTCTGCAGACAGAGGGAGAAGGGACACTGCATTGAGAAGTAAGGGCTCTGGGTGGGAAACAGGTCCCCTGGGTCTGGCCTGCCCTGTCACCATGAGCCGTTGACCTTGGGAAGACCAGGAAAGCTCTGGTCCTCGGGATCCCATCCACAAGATGTGAGTAACACTCACCTCCCTACTGGATTGCTGTGGGTGTTCAGGGAGGAGGAGACAGTCTGAGGGTGTTGGAGGAAGCTAAGTACTGGACAAATAGAGTGGTACACGGAAGGTGGTAGAACCCCGTCTGCCCGAGGGCCCGGGATCCGGGGAGGATGTAGGTGCCTCCCAGACCCCCTTCTCAGAAGCTTTTGCCAAAGGGTACGTGCTGCGAGCCTCCGCAGGGGTACCATCTATCAGAGACCACCAAGGGGTGAGCAGAGTGTCTTAGGGTACCTAGGGGGGACCTGGTTGCTGTAGAAACTGAATACTGGCACCCTCACAAAGTCCCGGGTCCGACTGGCCTCAGCAGTAACCGGGGGTGACGCGACAGCTCCTGAAAGGAAAACCAGCACAGACCGTAAACCAGCACCAGTGCACGTCCTCTGCTCTTCCCATGCCTATCGTGGGAATATCCGTTAATTTTCAGACCCAAGAAACTAAGGATACAGTACATTTTATAATTTCGTAGCACAGTGATAACAGTTAAGAGCTTGGAAGTAGCAAATTCTTTCGAGTCTCAGCATTGCCACTTATTGAGCTAAGTGATCTTGGACGACCCACTTACCCTCTCTGATCTTATAATTCTCATCTGTGAAAGAAGACTAGTACTGGCACCTCTAAGGATTGTACAAAATAAAATTACTAGCTGTGACTAACTAGCAATTGTTAATCAGTGAGTAAAATAGAGCCTGGTCAGTAGCTTGGAGCTTCTCATATGTTTCGTAAAAGTGAAGCTGTATAGTTGCATAGCAATTAAAAACATGTAATTTTGCACACAGCCACGTTTGCCACGTTCCGATCACGTCATGGACTAGCTGTGGGAACCTGGGCATGGTGTCTGCCTCAATGTTCTCGTCTATAAAATGGGAATGATAACAATACTGATCTTGCAGGATTTTAATGGATGAAATGAGTTCATACGCGTCAAGCATTTAGAATAATGCCAGAATCACAGTAAGCACCGTATGATCTTACCACATGAGCCAGAGATTAATGATGTTGAGGAAGGTAAAGGAGAACTCCAAGGACTTTGTGTTGTCGACCCGCCCACCCAGATCAAGCATCGATTTTCCATGGGTGATCTTGAGTTTGTGTTAATAGTTTCATAATGTACTTCATAGCGTAGTGATTAATTGTTCAGTTCATTTTTTTCTACACACGTTCGAGAACCTACAGAGTGCGGGGCTTCCTCCACAGTGTTGGGGGTATGTGGGGGGAAACCAGACACGCCAGATTCCCTGCCCTCACATGTAGCTTTCATTTTACCGCCAAGGCTCTGTTTCACCATGAACTGCTTTAAACTCCTCACCACTGGACAGGTGTCCCTGCCAGGATGCTGTGTCTCGTTCGTTGTCTGACTTGGTTTACCCCTGGCACAGGGCTGTGTATGCCCAGTGGAGAGATGCTGATGCCTGGTGGGAATGCGGGGTCTTAGGAGAGTACCGGCTACAGCAGCCCAGCTTCCCCTGGCCCGAGCCACTCTCCAACCCCCCACACCAATGCCACCCCCCCCACACCTCCGGCTCTTAGATAGGTCTTTGTCCTGTTTCCTTCCTATCACCCTGTGTTAGGTTCTTCCGTATCTGGATTGACTGGTTTACTTTCGTTAATATACTTTGGGCACAGGAATGTTGCAATCCCTGTCCATTTAAAGCACCTATTCAGAAATAATTTACTATCTTAGCAGCACAATCAGATCCATCCGTGTTTACCAGGGTCATCGTGGTTGGTAGCAAACACACCTCTTCAAAGAGCTGGATCCTCTGCTCCACTTCCCACGTTTTCCTTTCCCCTCTGGCAAGTTTGCAAAGCAGGGAGCCTGTGGGTGAATGAATTTCCATTATAATCGCTCCATTGTTGGTGTCGTCCGTTTAGCCTCTAGTTAAAATCTCCTCACTTGCAAGTCAGGGCTACTTGCTGCTTCCCACACCCCACAGGAAAGTGTTCTGAACTAAGCCTTGGGGATTTGCACAATAAGAAATAACCGGGGACAAATTGGTCCTTGGGCCCCCAAATGTGTGCCATCATTAAAGCTACTGTTTATGGAACAATACATGGCTAATCCTGCAGGAAACGCTTCATACATGCTCTCTTATTTAACTCATTTCGCCCAGGAGACTACAGAAGTAGACGTTAACACCATTTTGCAGACAAGCAAAGAACTGTGAAGTAACTTGTTCAAGGTCTCGGAGCTGATGTGTGTGGAATCTGGGGTCCGGATCTGCTTCTCTCCACGTCCAAAGCCCTGCACTTCTAACTACTAAGAAATGCCTCTTCCTATGTTACCCCCAGTTAGAGTCTCATATCTAATCTGCAAGTTCCCAGCCTTCTCTCCCAGGGACTCCACTTACTGGGGCCAGGGCGGAGGTGTGACCAGATGATGGATGTCTTCCCAAATCCCATCTTTCTCCATGACCTACTTCCACCTGCCCACCCCCCACCGCGGCCCCCAAAGGGCTTCCCAAGCCTCTGACCCAAAGTGGCGCCTGGTAGAATAATTTAGCTCTCGCGGTATTGGAAACTGACATATTAATGCAAAGCCTCCTGAAATATTACTCATTATTATGCATTTTGCCAGCATTTGAGTGATTTGTGAACTCTTCATTGGAATAAAGTACTGTAAATGATTCATGAATGACCAAGTTTATGAAATTCTATAAAAATATTAGCAGGTGGTAATGATTCCCTCACACTGTGAATATGATCTGCTGGCTGCGAATTTGTCAATATGGCAGGACAGGAGTGGAGTGGGGGACAGAGTCTGTCAGGCAGGTTGGGGTGCCAGTAGACAGTCTGGGCTGGGTTCAACAGCGGGTAGGAGGCAAAACAGGAAGAAAGGCTGTGGTAGTGTGCCGATGTCATGAGCAGGACATATTCACCCTGATCTGTTGTCCATGGTTGGGAGACATACTGAGCACTGGGGATGTCAGAGCTGGACAGGAGAAAAGAAAGGCACTTGGAAGGAGAGAGAGAGAACTAGGATTTACTCAGCATCCATTAGGTGCCCAGGAGCTCTCTAGAATACTAGACACACAAACCTGTGAAACTGGTTTATTATCTTGCCTTTACTCATCTAGCTAGCTGAGGGCCAAAGTGGTTCCCTAGATAAATGATCCTTATGAATGTTGGTGTTAATGTTTATTGAACATTTACAGTGTGCCAAGGCTCTATGCTAAATACCTAAATGATGATCTCATTCAATCTTCACAAAGATGAACTTAATAATGTTATCATGCCCGATGACAGAACTAGTGATTGGAACCACCTGTGTGCGTGGCCTCAGCACATAAGCAGGATTTCGTGGTCTCCTCCTGAATATTTGTTCACACTTTCTGGGGTATAATTTGCTCTCCTTCAAGCCAATTTCTTGGACATGTCTTGACTTTGTAGCTAAGATTGTTGCCCTAAAATGGGAATCCACCCGGCAGAAAGAAGATGTCCTTGCTCCTGTGTTCCCCTTCATCCATGTGGCTCTGCCCCATTTCTAACCCATAAGTAGCTCCAAGACAATCTGGCAAAAAATGCATTAAAGTGAAAAATGATACTGTCGAGTGGAAATACATGTATCATACCATTAGTGATCCTAGAGAACTGAGATGTGTAGATTTCTCCAGATCGGAGAATTATTTAGGTGATTAACCTGCGTATAAATAATGTCCATGTGGATTGTTGTCCATGTGGATGAGGCACACATTACCTGATAGGCTTGCACTGCCCTTGATAATATTTGTACTTGGAATGCTCCCCCTGCCCTCAGGTATAGGGACCAGCTACACCCTTCTTCATCCACTAGTCTCGTCTCCCCCATGGGCATATTTCTCAGGCATTCTTCGTAGTAGTCAACAACCCCCCCTCCAACTAATGTATAAAGAAAGGGATTTATTAAAGGATACAGGGAGCTTATGTAGTTGCCAGAGGATCCAACCACCTGGCTCACAGGGGACCCGCCCCACAGTTGTGCTACAGGAAATGCCCAGCCATCGATGGTACTGTTTTAGAGCCAGGGTTCTTCACCTTGGCACTATTGACATTTGGGGCTGGATAAACCTTTGCTTTGGGGGCTGGCCCATGCAGTGCAGGGTGTTTAGAAACACAGCTGGTCTCTAACTACTGGATCCTGATAGCAACCCCCATCCCAGTCTTGCTGGTCAAAGGTGTCTCCAGATATTATCGTTCATTGTCCCATGGGGGCAAAACTGCCCCCTGGCTGAGAACCACTTTTCTAGAGGAGTCGTCACTGCTGCCACCTCTCCCTACCCCTCTGCTCACGTGATGCTCAGAACTGGGGGAGGGTGGGTGGTGGGGAGCATCTCTGCCTTGGCTGCCCAGACATGTGGAGTGATCCTGACAGCATGCTTTCCGGAACTTAGATCTGCAAAGCAGAACTGCTTCCTTAAGTCCTACTTCTGTTGCCAAGTCTAATGCTGGGATGTCCACAGGGAAGAACCTGGGTCATATGAAGGACTGTTGCTGAGCTAGCAAGGGGCTCTGAGTGGTGTTGACATCTACAGCATCAGCCACATCACCGGTACCACTTTATCCCAGGGAAGAGGCAGTCAGCGGGAGGCATGGCGGTCCAAAGGCAGGTCACCAGCCCATGCACAGGAGAGCGTGTGGCCTCACACCTCTGAGCTGCTCTCACTATTATAAGCCTAGCTATCAATAACGCACGTGGCCTTGGAATGAGCCTTGATGGGGAGGAGACAGAAAACTTGGGTTAAAAGCTCAGCCTTTGGAATCAGACCTACTAAGGTTTGATTCTGCTGCCGTAGGAACTCTAGGAGGTTGCCATTTTTACAGGTGAAAAAAACAGGTGACTATCAGCCATTTCACAGTGTCGCCTTTTGGCAAGTTCTTTATTGTTTCTCATTTTCTCATCTTTACGTCTTTACGTTGACACTAAGATAGCAGCATTGATGTGGCTTTGGAGTGGGGGGGTGGGGGGCGGTGTCCAGAGCCAGCAGCCAAGAAGTAATCCTTGAGACATCTTTGGTGTAAAACGGTGATTTTATTAAAGCACGGAACTGGACTTCTTGGCAAAAAGAGCTGCCCTGGGGTTGTAAGGAGTGACTGGGTTTATCCTGCGAGGCTGAGGCTGGGGGAGGCAAAAGGGAGGCTTCCAGAAGGCCCTTCATATGCTAAAAAGGATCATAAAGATACCAGAAGGCTAAGTATTGTCAAGCTAAGGTGGTTTTTCCCTCTAGTGAGGCATTAGCATTAAGACAGTAGTCCTTTCCTAGAGAAATGTTCCCCTCTGCCTGCCTCAAGTATTTGTCAATGGGCCACAGGTCATAAGGAAATTTAATTTTGCCTGCCATTTCCTTCTTGCCTTTGTTTTCCACATCACTGTGGAGGGGAGATTGACGTTAGGGCTCCCAGGAAACTGAGTCTATGGTTTTCTGAAGGTTAGGCTATTGCTAAGATTGCCTTTTTCTTGTAATTTACTAAGACAAACTGATGGAGACTCCTACATGACTGTGATCTCTATCAGGTAACCATTGTTTTTGCCCTTTCCTTTGTTGGGCAGCACACTGAGGACTGTCACACAGGTCCTGCCTTGGAAGTGGGGGCAGTGGGGTGTCAGCTTGTACTTTGCCCTCTGCTTGCCTTTGACTCCCTCCTCAGCATCACGCCCTGGCTGTGTTGCAGTTGCTGAGCGGGGTGTACAGGAGAGTTGCTCAGGGCAGCCACTAAGTGTTCCCGAATTAAGAGCCATCACCTCACGGACCAGTCTTGGAGGTAAAACTCCTTGCAGGTGAAATAGAGCTGTAAGTGGTTGCCAGGCGCCCAGCTCACAAAGTTGGGTGCGGTAACATTGTGTGAGACTTCTTAGAAGGGACATGTTTAGATGGGTTGTTCTTAAGGTGTGGCCCCCAGACCAGCATCCGTTATCTGGGAACTTGTTAAAAATGCACATTCCCAGTCCCGCCCAGCTGCAGTCTGGGTGTTCACAAGCCCTTCAGGGGGTTCTGGTGCTCACTGTTGTCTGAGACCCCCTCGCTCTACTGAGAGTGCTTCTGAATGTTTGCATGGCCACAACTGGCTTGATGCATTCATTTGCATCAATGAAGGTGGCCTCGGACCCCATTCCATTACAGTTGTGCTGGGGTGACCCGTTTGCACCTTAAAGATGCTTATTTTTCTAGATGCTCTGGTACGCCGTGTGAAAGCCCTCTAAATCCAGTTTGTGGTCCTCAAAACTGCCTATGTTTTTGTTTCGGTAACAGCTGCTGGGAGCCAGGCAGATTTGTCCCGGGGTTTCTTTGCTCCGTCCTGTCTAGACCTTGGATAACTGTTAAAGATCATGTTACTGAGTGTTTTCTTATATCTCAGAAACCAACCTTTTAGGCCAGAGATAAAAGTGTCTTCAGAATATTTGAGCTGGTACAGGAGAAAATTCCTGCTAGGAGGAAGCTGGCCCCGGGGTCAGCAGAACCAGCTTTTCTGTCTTATTAGATCTGTAACCGTGAGTGAGTCATCTGTGGTTCTCAAACTTTGTTGTGCATTAAGGCCATCTGGGGAGATTTTATTTATTTTTTTATAATTTTTTAAGGTTTATTTTTATTTATTTTTGAGAGAAAGAGAGAGTGAGAGAGAGGAAGCAGGAGAGAGGGAGAGAGACAATCCCAAGCAGGCTCCACACTGTCATCACGGAGCCTGATGCAGGGCTGAAACTCACGAACCTGAGATCATGACCTGAGCCGAAACCAAGAGTCAGACACTTAACTGATTGAGCCTCATCTGGGGAGATTTTAAAACCCCTGATGCGCAAGCTGCACCCCAAACCAATTAAATCAGGGTGTCCTGGAGTGGGACCAAGTACGTTCATAAAACTCCAGGTGTTTCCACCGTGAAGCCAAATTTGAGAACCACTGGATTAATATAACCCATCTCTACCCTGGTTTATTCCAATGGGGATGATGACCCCTACCTGGTCGGTTTGTTGCGAATCTCGTTTCTAACACGTATTGTAGGAAATCAAAGATCTTACTTCTCTCTCAATCAACTGCCTGACTCTGAGCAAACATCTGAAGCACACTACTTTCCAGCATCTCTTTTGACACAGGCACTTAAAAAACTGAAATGCAGGAAAACAGAATTGGATAAAGAAATGAACAGGTTGTCTTGTAACTACATTTAGAAAAAGAAATAATTCAGGGGCAGCTGAGCAGCTCAGTCAGTTAAGTGTCGACTCTTGGTTTCGGCTCAGGGCAGGATCTCACACTTCGTGAGATCGAGCCCTGCGTTGGGCTCCATGCTGACAGTGCACAGCCTGCTTGGGATTCTCTCTCTCTCTCTCTCTCTCTCTCTCTTCCTCTCCCCTGCTCTCGTGCTCTCTCCTCAAAATAAGTAAATAAGCTAGAAAGGAAAGGAAGTGAAAGGAAGGAGGAGAAAAGAAAAAAGAATTCCGGGTTTGGTTTTGGTTTCTCGCCACCCCGGTGCCACTCAAGCATCTCCCTCTGGCTCCTTCCTGGTCCGTCTTCGCGATTCCAAGCTCTTGATTTTGCAACCTGGCCTTATCTGCCAGGCACAGCTCGTGAAGCGGAGGCCAGAGGAAGGTAAATGGCATTGCCCGGATGAGACCGCCAAGGTGCTCCTGACTGATTATTTGGTGCACTCAGCAAAGATGCTTCCTCACTCGGGGCTGTGGGAACGTGGTTTTCTAAACTCCATCAGTACAAACTCCTCAGAAAAGGTGCGGCTCGAGTCTTGGCGGGTGGGCAGACCTCACACCCCTCAGCCTTCTCCTCCCCTCGCCGGGCCCGCAGGTGGCCCCCACACAGGCTCAGGGACCGATAAACATGGGACAGCAGCTCCTCTTTGCTCGTCCGGTGTCTGACTACAGCCAAATCCGTTCCTCGTGGACCCTTTCCACCAGACTTGGTGGTGTTCGTCTTTCCAGGTGCCAGAGAATCATCACAATACATCACAACAGCAAGCGCCTTGAGATCCGTTTAATCTGAGCTGCTAAGTTTACAAATAAGAGCCAGTTCAATAACTAACTGGCCAACAGCTCTGACTCCCAGTACTCAAAATCTGTTGCCAATGTTTGGTTATCCTGCGAAAGCAGGCATTGAGGCTGACCACTCTGGGACCAGATCCTGCAAATGCAGATGAAACTTTCTGCCTCCCACCGCTGACTCTCTAGCTCTCTGCATTCATCACTAGGCATGAAGGTTCTTTTTTTTTTTTTTTTTTTTTTCCATTTGTTGAAAACGAGCAGGGGCGGGAAGGTGTTTGTTCAGGGGCGTGGACTAGGATGAAAGAGGCATGAAGATTGGAACGGGTCGTGCTCTGCTCCTTAAAGTAAGCTTGACTCTCTTGGGTTAGAGGGCAGAAAATGATGGGAATTAGTCTTTTTTTATGAGATGCTGTGCAAAATTGGATGTGAGGAACAGAAGCTAATTAACCCAATTACAAAAGACAGGGTGCAATTCTAGGTTCAACCACTATGGCTGTGAAGCCAAGTGACAAAGGATGATGTAATTCAGAAGAGAGCTACCCCTCCCACCCCTAACCCCCCAGGAACTCAGGCAGCACTTTGTCTTGGGAAGGTTAGTAATTAAGGCGTGGATGACCATGGTGAAATGGGCCACTCGAGGGGAAGGATGAAGGGGAAGAAGAAGATGACGTTGATCCGGAGCCTTTGTGAAACCAGCTTTGGGCGCCCCAAGAGACACTTGGGGGAGTAATAGCATAATGGCGACTGAGTTCCCCTTGAGCATGTTGGAAGCCGGAAGTTCTCATGATGGGAGATTGATACAGATGGGAGTCATGTCTCATCCAGTGCTGGGGAGCCACCAACCCCCAGGTTACCCACCTCAATTCTGGCTGGCCCACTGCTGAATGTTTAATTGGGGCAGATTTGAAATGGAGAGAACCTGTGGGCAAAATCCCAGGGTAGAAGGAGAGCATGGAGGGGTGCATGCTTTTGCTGGTGGAGTTTATCTTCCAGCCAAGAGAAGTGGAGGGAAATGGGGCAGCGCTTACAAAAAGGCAACTTGGGACCCCGGGAGGATGCTTCCATATCAGGGCCGGCATATGCCCGGCAGCCGCCTCAGGTAGGATTCAGATCAACCACAGGACTGATTCAGCTGATGTTGACAAGATGCCTGATTCATGTGAGCTGCTGTTTCAAAGTGCTGGAGACAGAGCTGCAAACAAACCACCAAGTTCCTGCTTTACAGAACTCCATCAATAAACAGCAGTTAGCAAGTATGTGACATGTCAGGTGGGTATAAGGACTGGGAATAAAAATGGAGCAGATTGAACATGCAGAGAGGGATACGATGTGCTGTGTGGTCCTGGCAGGCCATGGCGGGAGATGACATTTGGGGGCAGGCCTGGTGGAAAGTCTGGGGGCAGAAGTATCCTTGATAGCAGGGGTTCTCGACCACATTGTCACCCACAGTCAGCAGATGTTTATGCCCCCCCACTTCCCAGGGACATCTGGCAATGTCTGGAGACATTTTTGGGTGTCACAATGGGGGAAGTAGTGGGTCAAGTAATCTAGTGGGTCAAGGTCAGAGATGTTGCTCAGTATCTTAGAGTGCACAGGGCAGACCCTGCATGCTGTGATCTACAGGCCCCAGCCCAGGGCTGGCCTCTTAGAGGGTCTGAAAATATCCCATAGTTTGTTCACTCAGATATTCATCAAGCTTGAATAGACGAGAGGTCTGTGTTTGCTTCTGGGGCACCAGAGCCAGGGATACTGCCCCCGTCCTTGGAAAGCTCACAGTCTAGCTGGGGACATCACCACAGGTGCTTGAGAATGAGGCGTCACCCAGGTGACGGGGGGGGGGGGGGTGGGGGGGGGTGGGACAGGTCAGGAAGAGTGTTCCAGGGTGGAGGGATAGAAGAAAGGGCTTAAGGCACCTCCGAGGGATCTGGAGAGCAGGGCCTCTGTGAGAGACACAGAATGGACAGGACTGGCAGAGAACTCCCAGGCCCCGTGTGCTAAAGGATGAGCTTAGAAATAATACCCCATGGTGATGGTGACAGGCAGTTGTTAGAGGAGTTTAGGCTGCAGAATGACACTATCCGGTTTGGGTTTTGTGAGTCGTGTCCCCAGCTCTCTGCAGCCAGAGTGGCACATGTCGGATGTCAGATAAACAGCTTTCTCACCCAGGAAGACCTGGGAGATGCATCCAGACTCATAGTGGGGACATTCACTGCCCTTTGAGATGAAGGGTAGCAGGAATCCAGGAGCCAGGCCTTGTAGGGCTGGTAAGGAGCTTGGATTTTATTCTAAGGATACCTAAGAGGGTTTTCAGTAAGCGAGTGACCTCCAACTTGCATTTCGGAGAGATTTATTTCAGCAAGTCGACAATAACACACAAATTGCCGTGAAATGGAAATTAATCCAAAGACTCATTCATTTGTTGAGAACCCGGTACCCACCAGGCACTCGGGGAAACAGATAAAAGATAAAGCCCTGACTTCCCCAAGCTCGGCATTAACGTTCCCTTATAGACAAGAGTAAACTAGAGAAATTTTCTTTATTCTGAATCCACATGTGGAGGAGTTGGGGAGCTCCATATGTTGGCAGGTCCTTACCATTTCATTTGCTTCAGCCTCCAGGCCAAGTGAACATTCTTTGTTAAAATTCCAAGCTTTCAGTTCTGCTTTCTGTGGGGGTTTATCGGTGTGCTATCTCAAAATCATTTATTAAACACAGTTGGCTGGACCTGTTAGCTATTGATTCCTTTGATTGGCATGTGTTTCAAGATCTTTATTATGAAGACGGCTTATCTTGTCCTAGCAGCAAGGCATTCAGTGCAAAAAAGATCGTTCCCGTATTATTTTTCTTTCTTCTGACGGTGCACAAGTTTGCATAGCGGGCCCCTTAAGCAGAATCCATCTTTTCTGGTACCATGTTGGAAGGGTGACTGCTCACTGAAAAGGATTTGATTGCCCTCTGTCACTCAGGGATGCCCGTTCCCTGCCTGCCGCTGGGGCCACACTGAGCCTACCTCCGTGTGCCAGACCAGGCACTCCAGAGGTGGAGTAAAATGAAAGAAGCCTGAGAAAATGCATCCTCGCTGCGTGTCGGCTTAGCGTGTCAAACAACATTAGTAGGATCCGAGACCGGATTGACGATGTTTGACAAGAAAAAGTCAGGAGGAGAGCCCTGTGCTTTCCCAAGTTGTGTGCTTTTCACACCCACGTGGCTTTGGGGTGCACATTCCTTTGATGGCTAACACCTGGGGCATAGCACAAGTGGTCTTGGCCGGCTAGTCATTAAGGCTCAGAAAAGTGGGTGGCTGTCATTACACAATTAATTGTAAATGCATTTTCTTTCTTTCCTTTTTTTTTTTGTTAAAGTTTATTTATTTTGAGAGAGAGAGAGAGAGAGAGCAAGCGGGAGGGGCAGAAAGAGAGGGAAAGAGAGAATCCCAAGCAGGCTCCACACTGTCAGCACAGAGCCCAACACAGGGTTCGAACCTATGAACCTTGAGATCATGACGTGAGTTGAAGCCAAGAGTCGGACTCTTGACTGATCGGGCCACCCAGGTGCCCCACGTAAATGCATTTTCGGTTCAAGTTTCAGTGCAAAGCCAAATGAACTTTACACACCACAACAGCAAGACAGGGCCTGAGAGGCCTGTGGCTGTAGCAACAAGACGAAGCTTCTGGTTGCTTCTCTCTCCCAGTACTCGGCTTCCCCGGAGCACTGCACAGGGAGCTGAGTGCAGGGCTGAGCTGCCTGCCAGGGGCTGTCCTGCCCGGGGCCTCTTCTGAAGCTGGCTCTTGCTGTCAGTAAGCAGCAACAGCCATGATGCAGTGGCCCCGTGTAGGCTTACTTAGCCCTTGTGGTCACTATTTCTCTAATCCTTACATTGACTCAGTGAGTTAGGAACCTGTATCCATTCTCGTTCTGCGGTAACAATCTGTCACAAACCTGGTAGCTTCAAACCAAAACCCTCTGTGACCTTACAGTTCTGGAGGCCAGAAGTCAAATATGGTATCCCTGGGCTAACGTCAAGGTTTCCGCAGGTAGGGCTGGTTCCTCCTGGAGGCTTCAGGGGAATCCGTTTCCTTGCTTCCTCCAGCTTCTAGAGCACCACCGCCCCCCCCGCCCCCGACTTGCCTTGGCTTGTGGCCTCTTCCTCCGTCTTCAGAGCCAGCAACAGAGGGTTGATTCCCGCTCACAATGGCATCTTTCTGGTTCTCGACTCATTCTCTGTCTCGTGCTTAAGGACTCTGCAGTCACATGGGCTCCATTTGGCTAATCCTGAATAATCTCCTTATTTTAAGTGCAGCTGGGGGCACCTGGGTGGCTCAGTTGGTTAAGTGTCCGACTCTTAATTTTGACTCGGGTCATGATCTTCCCTTTTGTGAGTTTGAGCCCCGCATTAGGCTGTACCTTGACGGCATGAGGCCTGCTTGGGAATCTCTGTCTCCCCCTCTCTCTCTACCTCTCTCCCTCTTTCACTTAAAAATAAATTAATAAACATTTAAAAACACAAATCTTTGAAAAATAAATAAATAGGGGCACCTGGGTGGCTCAGTCGGTTAAGCCTCCAACTTCGGCTCAGGTCATGATCTCGTAGTTTGTAAGTTCGAGCCCCCCGTTGGGCTCTGTGATGACAGCTCAGAGCCTGGAGCCTGCTTTGGCTTCTGTGTCTCCTTCTCTGTCTCTGCCCCTCCTCTGCTCACGCTCTGTCCCTCTCTCTTCAAAAATAAATAAACATCGGGGCACCTGGGTGGCTCAGTCGGTTGGGCGGCTGACTTCGGCTCGGGTCATGATCTCACGGTCCGTGAATTCAAGCCCCGCGTCGGGCTCTGTGCTGACAGCTCGGAGCCTGGAGCCTGTTTCAGATTCTGTGTCTCCCTCTCTCTGACCCTCCCCTGTTCATGCTCTCAAAAATAAATAAAACGTTAAAAAAAAATTTTTTTAAATAAATAAACATTAAAAATAAATAAATAGTAAATAAATAAATAAATTAGTTAATTAAATAAATAAATAAATAAATAAATAAATAAATAAATAAATCAGCTGGCCAGCACATTAATTCCATTTGCAACCTTAGCTCCCCTTTGTCCGGAACCTAACATAGTCACAGTTTCTAAGGGCCAGGATATGGGCACCTCTGGGGGCCACCATTCTGCCTATCACCATACCCCCCTTCTACAGATGAAACAGTAGAGGCACTGAGTGGGCTAGGAATTTGTACACGGTCACCCATGCTGGTAAGTGATGGATGGTCTTCAGCTCGGCCCCACCTACAGCCACCTGCTGAACCTGGGGACAGAGGGCACAGCCGCCAGTGTGGCTGCCAACAGAGAGAACTAGAAAGGGGAGACTCTCGGCCGGCCCTCTGTGGCAGTCCCGTGATTCTCTCTCTTAATGGTTGGAGGCAACTCGCTGATGGGTTTTCCCACCAGCGCACCAGTGTCCAGGCCTCTTTCACACTGTCCTCATTTCTCTTCTTGAAGAGAAGACGTGTGCTTACGTTGAAGTGTTTGGAGTTTCATTGTGTTTTACGAGGATTGTCTTCTTCAGGGCAAGTGAGAATCAGGGAACGGTTGGACGCTGGATTTTCATGTCATTTCATAGCTGCTTTGGATCCATTACTTAGCCCAAGGGGAGGCCCCAAAGAGTGACCTGCTATCACGCCCTCTTAGCCACCGGATGGAGTATCGATCATTCAGCGTCATTAGGCGGGTACCAGCACACCTGATCCTGACCCTACGCTAGTCTTTACTTTATTTATTTTTATTCTTTTTAATGTTTATTTATTTATTTTGAGACAGAGAGAGAGAGCAAGCAGGAGAGGGGCAGACAGAGAGGGAGAGAGACTCCCAAGCAGGCTCAGCGCTGCCAGCCCGGAACCCGATCTCACGGGGCTCAGTCTCACGGACCATGAGATCACGACCTGAGTTGAAATCAAGAGCTGGACTCAACTGACTGAACCACCCGGGTGCTTTCCTCTAAAGTGAAAGCGCATAGGCCTTGGACCCAGGCAGCTCCAGAGTCCTGCCCCAGGGCAACTTACACAAAATGGCGGCAGCCTGGCTCGGCTCCACACTGACTATGTCGCATTTCCTGAGCAATCTCTTCCGAGGGCCCCCTGCCGTGCCAGGGACACTGCTTGAGGCACGAGGGATTTGAGAATGAATAGAGCAGGAGCTTTATACTCCTAAGAACCTTGAAGGTAGACACTCTTTTTTTTTTTTTTTTTTTTCCTTCTTTTATTTGGAGAAACTGGGGCTTAGGCAATGTCAGGACAGGTCACATAGCTATAGGTGAAAGGGCCAAATGACAAACCTGCTTCCTCTGTCTCCAGAGCCCAGGCTGCACACATAGACTCCATCACACCTCATGGAAGTGCTGAGTGCTTGTCTCGCTCACTTAAGCCAGGGTTCTCACCTAAGAGCGGTGCTGGCCTGCAGGATCAGGGGCCATGTTGGGAGGCATTTGTCTTGTCACCTCGGGGAGAGGGATGCTACGGCCAGGCAGTGGGTAGATACCAGGAATGCCACCAAACCTCCTACATGCCCAGGACAGTGCCCACCCAAAGGATGATCCAGCCCCATAGACCAACTGTGCCACCGCTGAGAAACTCTGGTATAAAATGAGAACGATCAAACCTACCCCTGGGGGCGGGGTGGCGCCTGGGTGGCTCAGTCGGTTAAGCATCAGACCTCTGCTCAGGTCACGATCTCGCGGTCTGTGAGTTCGAGCCCCGCATCGGGCTCTGTGCGGACAGCTCGGGGCCTGGGGCCTGCTTCGGATTCTGTGTCTCCCTCTCTCTGTGCCCCTGCCCGCCCCCTCTCCCTCAAAAATAAATAAACCTTAAAAAGATTTTTTTAAACCCACCCCGTAGGGTTGCTGTGAGCTCTGCATGGGATCACGTGTGTGCTCAGAGGGTGAGCCTGGCATCTAACCAACGCGAGTTTTCACCAACCCAACTCCAGGGTAGCTGGCGACCTGGCCCCAGCGTCTCCGCCCCTGATTCTGAGACACGCCCAGTAATGTTCTAGCAGAGCTCACCAGCGTTCGCTCTTTATTCTTCATGGTGTTTTTAATTTTTTTTTTCTCACTGCAGAAGACAAATCCCATTTCCTTACTCCTGAGGGAAAACTAATTCCGGCAAAGGCCATTTGTCTTTGGTACCTTAAGATCTCGATAATTTACTGCAAGTTTATTTTTATTGAAAATTATGTAGATATTATTCAGAAACACAATTCCCAACTATACGGAACACTTAAGCAGATTATATTTTAAGTGTTAATACATAGAGTGAGGATATATGCTCGAATGTGCATTTCTCAGACATTTTTTTTTCTTTTTTTATGACTCTCTGCCTTTGAGATCCTCAAACTTGTGTGCCATGAAGTGCTGAAGGATTAAAATATTTTCCAAATGGATATTATGTTATAAGTTATGGGTTGTTACCATTTGACTGCAATTCAAACTCATGACACTTTATATCGCTTATATGATTAATTCAGAAATGATTTGCATTTAAATGCATTTAAGATCTTTTACTTGTGATTCCAAATGTACCTATTTTAAGCCTGGCGGAGACACTACAGTCTCTAAAGTGTGTGGACCACCCTCCCTCAGTTAGGTGGACCCAAAAAGGATTCAGATATTAATATATAGCATAGCTTTTTCAAAGCGTTTCTGGGAACTGTGAGCACTGAGAAAGAGTTGCCCATCAGAGCACAGGTGCACACACACGCACGCTCCCTTGGGAACATCTGGGAAACACCAAAAGTTTGGGAAACACTGAAAATTGTAATTGCTTCTTGAAAACTCACGGTGCACATTTAACACAGTAAAGACATTTTAAAGACCTGCAGTTGAGAAACCTGTTTAAGCCAGCAAATTCCACATATTTAAAAACCCAAGCGTTCAACAGCATTCTCCTAGAGGAACTGTTAACCATTATAAAAAAAAAATCACACTTTGGATAATGTTGGGGGGAAAAATATTTAATTAATGAGATCAGAAAGGAGCAGTCGGCATGGAGAGGTCCGATGGATGCCCACCCGCTTTCCTGGGATACTGCACGGTCAGCCATTCTGGAAAAACGATCCTGGAGACATTTTGACATTCTTTCTCCATGAATGTAGTGGAAACTGGTTCCCATCACTTCCTGTTGTTTCAGTTTGTCCATGACCTGATAAACAAATGCGGTCTATGCACACAATGGGATATTATTCAGCCATTACATCAGGACAACGTACTGATACACGTGGAGAATTCTTGAAAACATGATGCCGAGTGAAAGCCAGACACACAAGGTCGCATGTTGTGTGACCCCACCAGTACGAAGTGACTCCAACAGGGAGATCCATAGAAACAGAAAGCTGATGAACAGGGGAATAATGGGTATGGGGTTTCCTTTGGGGTTGGTGAAACTAGATAGTGGTAACAGTCCTGCCACATTGTGACTCCTCTAAATGTCATTCACTTGTGCTCTTTAAAAGGATTAATTTTATATTTTGTGAATTCACTTCAATCTTCTTTAAATCATGGGGAATAGAAAATGGCGAGGGAGGAGGGAATGACAGGGCAGGAAAACCAGGAGTAAAGAGGGAGTGGAGGAGGGAGAGGAGAGAGAAGAGGGAGAGGTGGGCGAGGCTGAGGGGGACAGAGAAGATCAGGGGGCTGTCCCACTGTGGTCTGCAGGGCAGCATGGACAACTGATCCACGTTGGACAACTTGAGGAAAATATAGCCTAAAGAGAGGTTCAGAACACAAGACTGGCCATTGAGAGAAGGTGGGAGAGAAGGTGGTTCCCTTGACTGAGAACACACAGCAGGGCAATGTGTTAATGACCGTAGCTTGGTGGCCCACACTTATGTCTTTGCTCTGGAGAGGGGGGCCGGTGGCCATGACACCAACAAAGCTGAACTTTCAGGGCCGTTTCTTGGTTGGGCCCTTCTGAAGCCCTGTTCCCCGTGTTGTGTTGTAACTTTGTGTTCTGCTTAAAGTAGACCGCCAAATTGCATAACCTTCAGTTTCCCCACAACTTGGATCAACCCCTGTGAGCTAGCCTGGTAGAGCCTGTGTCTCTTCTGTCATTGTCAAACTTCACCCTCATTAGTGCCTGCTAAAAGCCAGGTGCTTGCATATCACGGAAGGACTAGACAAATGTGGTCCAATGGAGCTTTGTGCAGTGATGGAAGTGCCTGCTTCTGCGCTATCCAATATGGCGCAGGCCAATATGGTGGCCACTGAGCACCGGAACTACGGCTAGTGTAATAATGAAATTGAACTCTTCACTTTATTTAGTTTTAGTTCATTTTAATTTAAATAGGCACGTGGCTGGTAGCTACTATATAGGCAACTGCAGATCCAGGAAATCTTGGGTGAAAAGCTACCTTTAGCATCATACAAGTCTATGTTCATATTAGTGTTACCTCTTGCTAGCTGTGTCCTTGAAGGCAGGTTGCTTAATCCGTGGGCCTTAGTTTCCTGACCTGTGAAAAGGAAGCTACTTCCTAGAGCTTTTGTCAAGATGAAATGAGATATTGTGTGTTGAGTGCACAGAACTGAGTGTCTAGTGAGTGCTTTGCTAAACATTGTTTGTGCCTTCTGATGTTGGCTTCATCCAGGCTTTACACTGGAGTGCTTTGAAGAAATGACGTATCAGAGATGATGTAACTATGCTCAGGGTCATATAACCAACCAGAAGACAGGAAAGTGGGAATCTAGTCCCATGTGTTCCAAAGTCAAGGTCCATTGGTTTGCTGTCACTCTGTGTTTCTTCCTCCTTGGACTCCTTGGTTGCCAAGTTCATTTCTACCAAGGGAATAAGACGGGGATTGAGGAACAGCTCTTGTTTTTCTCCATAAGCTGGTCCGTTCAGTATGAGCTGCTCTATTCTTTGTTGAGAAAAGATGTCTAGGAGCCGTTGAAATCCTAGGGAAAACTCGTGAGTGGTGAGTAGGCTTCTGTCTCCACAGTGGTCTTTGTTTCTTGCATAGGTTGGTTCCAGGTAGGTTCTGGGCTGGACTGGCAACCAAGACCCCGGTCTCTGCCATCTCAACCACCTGAAAGTTCTGACTGAGTCAAATCCTTCAGATACACTGCTCATTCAACCAATCTTGGCTTGTGTTTTGAGATATCGAACATCCCCTTTTGAATACTTTCTTCTTCATTCTGTACAAAGCTGTCTCCAAATCCTAGAGAACTAGGTCTGACATAGATACAGGCAAGACAGACCTCTTTTGTTCTAGCCGTGTTGCGAGGAACACATACATGCTGCTGTCCTCACCTCTGGGCTAAGAGTTGGGGCCTGGAATGAATCTCTTACTGAGATCTGAGAGGTGAATCAGCCCCTGCAAAACACTCTGTGTGTGCTGTTGAAAGCATCCGGATTATACTCTCAAGAAAAGCTGGTCTGGGGGCTAATGCTTCATTGCCCACCCTAAATATAGTGCCTGTCTTGTCACACTGGCTCTTTAACCGCCCTGACCATGTCATTCTTAAGAGAAACAGAGTGAGGTTTCATTAATGGGAGAGATCAGCGGTAGCTCGGTTATAAGTTATCACTGTAGATGCAGAGCAGCAGGGTTAGGTCCTCAAGTTGGAAATAAAAAAGACGAATGGGAAGAGACAGTGAAGTTAGTGCCTTCCCGCCTGGGTGCTTTGCCACCAGAGCGCGAGGGAAGAGGGGAAAGCCCTTTCAAAACACAGAGTGGCTACCAAAGGCAATTAATACCTTTTAATCTGAAAAAGATCCATCTGCCCTGGTAAGATTCACGTGCCTCCCTCCAACACCGTGGCCCCAGGATGGTCCTCTTTTGTTACCCATTGAGCTGGGGGCATCACACTGGCTAGCTCTGTAGCTGCCTGTAACTGTCAGCCTTTCCCAAAGGTCCTAGGGGCCCCAGCATGTCAAGAAGACAGAAAGGTATGGCAGCATTATAACCAGTCTATTCCCCGTGACTGTATTTGCTTATTCTGAAGTGCCCCTTCTCTTTCCCTCCTGCCCCACTCACTCACTCATTCACACACTCAATTCAGCAGATGGCTGTTCGGCTCCTACCACCTGTCCGATACTGTTCGGGGCACTAAGCGATGACCCAGAGTTCCTGCTTTTGGGGAACTTATAGCAAGAGAGCAGGCAGGTGCTGCTACGTGCCCCTGAGTAAAATTAAAGAGGGCGAGGAGGACGGTAAAAGTGAGGAGTAAGCAATATTCTGTTTTATATGGGATCGTCCAGGCTGGCCTCTGTGAAGAGGAGACCGTTAAGGAGAGGCCTGATGAAAGAGAAGGATGTGAGCCATGCAGAAATCTGCACGGAAAGAGAGACACACGGGTGAGCAGCCAGCCAGACTGAGGACTGAGAGTGCTACAAAAGCCAGGGTCCTGCAGCCTGGGAAGGAGCTCAGGGAAACTCCTAGGGAAAGATTTTTAGCCTTTGCTGAGGTGACCTCGATTCTTTCCCCAGGGCCTGGAGCCATTTCAACAGCCCTGAGAGCAAGTGCAAAGGCCCTGGGGGCAGAAGTGAGCTCAGTATGTTTAAAGAAGATAGGAGGAGGAGGAGGAAGGGGATCCTGCAAGGCCTTGCAGTCCTTCGTGTGGGCTTTGGCTTCTGAGTGAAATGGGAGACGTTGAAGGTTTTGAGCAGGGGCAGGATGCAATGTGCCACGTCTGTCATCAGGGATTCTGGCAGGGGTGTGGCAGGTAGGCTGAAGGGGGGCCGCAGTGAACGCAGAAAACCAGGCAGCAGGCTACAGGCTCTGGTGGCAGGCAGGTGAGAGAGGGTGGAGGTTGGTGATAAGAGGGGGTGGGACATGAGATGTGTCTGGTAGAAAGACACAAGAGCATTTGCTGCTGGATTAATTGCAGGATGTGAGAAAAAGAGGCCTGGAGAGGGACTAGGGGTCACGAGGAGGGACAGATTGCTGTTTACTGAGGTGGGGTGACGGAGAGGAACACACACCCAGAGGAAGCCCGTGCCATATGGAGATGCCGTTAGATACGCGGGACGGTCACCCTCTGGGACTAAAACTTTCTGAATCGCAGCCAAGTAAACTCAAACCAAGGTTTTCTAAATCCGACGCGTTTGGAGGAGCTGAATGGCCCTTCAGGATGGGCTGGGCTTCTGGAAGGATGTACAGGCCCCCACAGGGCGAGCCCACCCATGGCGGCCACAAGATCCATCATGGCTTAGGGCATTAGGCATCTCAGTCCCAGGCACAGTAAGATACCTGGGAGGGGAAGGTGTGTCAGGGGACTGTCTTCTTGGAGGACCTATTTGTCAGCTTGGGCCACCATAACAAAATGCCGCAGACTGGCACTTAAACCACGGGAATTCATTCTCACCTTTCTGGAGGCCAGAATCGAGGTGTTGGGAGGGCTGGTGTCTCCCCAGGCCTCTCTCTTGCCTTGGAGACGGTTGTCTTCTCGCTGAGACCTTACACGGTCTCTTCTCTCTGTGTGAGCCATGGTGCAGAACTGAGGAAACTGAGGCACAGAGAGGTTATGTGGCTTATGCAAGACATGGTTAGTAATCTAGTAATCGGTGGAATCCTGTCCTGGCAAGCTGGGTATCAGGTCATCATACTTACGTGAAGTCCGTGTTTGAGAGCTCAGCCTCAGCAAAAGTGAAGCTTTATTGCAATAATAAATCTATCGAACAAATGCTTTATCCCTACTGCCTTAGATTTAGATTTTTTTTTTTTTTTTTGGAAATACAGCATCACCATTTTCAGTGTATCTTCCTCATCAACTATGAAGCCTTTGCACGTACGGCTTTACCAGCTTCGTGGAAAAGGCTTTCGGAGACCCACCCAATTCACACCCATAGAAATGCAGAATTCTGAAGCCTGTCCACACGTCTGCCGTGTGGACAGGCTTAGAAATAAATTAGAACTATACATAAGTGCCAAGCTTTCTGCTTGGCGAAGGTGTGTTGACCATTCTTTCTTTCTGCATCCATTTATGTTTTATTGCCGACTTTTCTGTCTGTATTTTCGTCTACAGCTCTGTCTTTACTGATAGTGTTTGTTTTAGATTTGTGAGCTGTGAGAGGGGCTGAGGCAGCACGCTTTAGACGGACTCCTCTGTGTTGGCACAGCACGTTGTAAATAAAGACCCAATAATTCATTCAACAAACAGCTAGTGAGCGGTTACTGCGCGTGAAGCAGAGTGCAGGGCGTGTGGCTGATATTCAAAGGTGTGGCATCAGGGATTCCTGTTTCCCCAGAATCACATTATTAGTAATAACAGTGTTGGGGGACCAGTTTTATAGAGCCCTATCCTGCCTTATCTGCCAGGAACTGTCCTCTGTGTTTGACACGCATTCTCTTGATTACTCTGGGCTACTGAGCAGTGTTTCCCGAAGCGTGTTCCTCAGAACACTCTGTGGAAAAGTGTCGATGGATGCTGTATGTCAGGGGTCCGCAAGACCACCCCAGGTTTTGGTAGTTCTCTAAAAGAAGTTAAGGACTCAGCCTGTGGTTATTCTCAAGCAAAATCAGCATCAGAAAAAGGTGCCTGGGGTGGCATTTCAGAGGAAACCAGTTGTGAGCTGCAGGTGCCCAGAGGCGCCTTTGTATTTCCTGAAGGAGCCACCCAGGATGTGCTAATTCCCCCAACACCGAGTTGTGCCAGCCTGGGGAAGCGCACTGGAGACTAAGCGCCCAGGTTTTTTATTGAGGACAGGTCACATAGGCATCCTCCGCCTGGCCTGTAGCAAGATTGCAGACTTCCAGAAGGAAAGCACGTATTCAGCATAAATTGTATAGTTTTGCACAAACAGGTTAGGCGCAGTGAGCCGCTCGTATCAGCTAGGGAGTGGTGAGAACCCTTCCCAAATCCAAGTTCCAGATGCCAGGCAAGGGCCAGCCTTGGAAGCAGGCCTTTGGAGGGACGGCTGAGTCAGACCCACTGTGTTAGCTCTTTTCTGCCCACCGTCAATGAAGCTGGCTTCTTTTCCTGTGGGTTCTAATAGCACAGCCTCACCTGACCAGGGGCAACCCCCACCGTCCCCCGGCAGAGCATCACAGAAGACGTTTGCTTTGTAGGAAATGACCCCAGAAGTTTTGGTGGGAAGATGCTATCAGTTTCATTAAACTTAAAGGCAAACAGTGGAGAAAATCCATTGCAGGAGAAGACCGTTTTAGAATTTATGATTTATCTTTTACTTTACGCTGTGGCACCGACAGATAATTGTCAATATAAGTAACGTCTCAGACATGGCTCAGAGGTACTAAGAGAGAAAAGTGCTAAAGCTGGTCTGGCCTCCTTGGAATATAAAACCTGAGAAACCCATCCAGACTTAGAGTAGTTACTTGTGGTCTTTACAAACCTATCATCAAGGAGCCCTCTGTTAACTAAATAATCAGCCTTCTCACTTGAAATGTAAATTCAAATAGTTTCTCCATGCAGGGGACATTACCCAGGGCGAGATCTTGAGCTTTGAAATATAATTTAAATGTATTTTCAGCATATTAAAAAGCCTAATCAAATTCGTGTTTCTTGTATCACCAGGAAGTTGTGTTTTTTTTTTTTTTTTTTTTTTGCCTCAGTCTGAATCAGCTGTTATTTATTGTTACAATCAAGATTTTAGAATAGGCTTTTATTTAGTCCAGCATTTGCACTGGAATTTATTCATTCTCCAGATGCATTAGCTTTGGAATCATTGATAAAACAGGAACCTGATTTGCACTGACGTTTTCCAAGAGGGAGCTTTAAAAATTCACTTGTGGGAAATTTTTATGTGAAATCTTGAAAAGGACACAGTATTTTTGTTAGTAAATTACTGTTTTCCCCATTCGAGCGGTAGATGATTGCTTTCTTCCTTGACTTCTTCCGTCTGCATTTGTAACCACATTCCTAATCTTACCCTCGTCAGGGGCCTCACTTTGATTTTCTGCTTTGCCAACTTCTGCCTTCCTTGAGATTCTTCTGGTTTTGAGACAACTGCCTCTAGTCTTCTCCAATGTTGTCGCCACAGGCTTAACACGGGATCTGATTGTTTCCTTGCTTAAGCTATCAGTGCTTCTTTGTTGACTTCAGGATAAGTGCAGATAGGACATAGCCTCTCCACCCTCTGCATCCTTCTTCAATTCTCCTTCCCCTTCTCCTCCAGTCCTTCCAGATACTGTTCCTGCTCCTGCCACGATGAACTGCTTGCCATTTCTTTGATGTCACATGCTGCCTCACGGCCTTTGCACATCCATCTTTAAGGGTTTGTTGGAATGCCTTCTGCATTCTGGTGATGCTTGGTGTGAACCAGGAGGGTTGTCTGATTTGATTCAGGGGAGGGGTGAAAATGGGTGTAGCAATGTTTGAGTCGGGTCTTACACTCTGGACAGGGGCATCTTAGGAATTTTAGAATCAGAGGTTGTTTGATCGATGCCATCCCAGAAAGGAGGGCAGAACCAGTTCACAGATCTGACTGTAGAGAAGGGAGATTGGGCTTCTGGCAGGTCGTTTCACTTAAGCCCACTTGTGGGTCGGGCCTGTGGATACATCTTCTGGACCAGATATAATTAACTCGGACACTTGGAGGGAATAAGCTTCCAGATGGGAATCTACGGCTGAGCTGCGGAGAGCCAGAAATGGTAAATAGCAGATTCGGCGGCGAGGGCCTGACTTTGTGTGTGCTTTGATATGCACATACCCCACTCTGGTGCTGTGTTTCAGTCACTCTCCGTTCTGTTAGTTCTGTTACAATCGGGACATCTTGAGGATGAAGCCCATGCTGTCATCATTTTTATTAAAAAGAAAAAAAATGGACACAGTGTTTGGCATATTGCCTATAAAACATCCATTAAACCCGTACATTATTCATATTTGGACGTCTCTCCACCACCACCCTGTATTAAATCACCTTTAAATATTTGGCTTATTGTTTATTTTCCTCTGGGGTTACTTTTGGATTTTCCATGAAGCCCGGGGAAAAAAAAAAGTCATGAGGCCTGGGGGAAAAAATATGAGAAGTTATCGTCTGTGTCATTTTTAACTATTTGGTTTATTCTGAATTTCATCTTTGATACAGGAATCGGCTCTCCCCCTTCATGGTGTCCACCCCATCCGTAATTCTAAACCCTTTCAGTAGGCACACCAAACAAAGTGTTCATATCAAATCCAGAAATCAAGAGCCTAAATGTGCCCCCTGACTATTGGCTCGTGAGTCACGGCAAATAAAAACATGCTTCTAAGGGACAGATGAGTCTTGAAGAGAGCAGAGCTGCTCTTTAAATGTCACCTGTGCATGAGCATCCTTTGTTCTGCCGTTTCCACGGCTCCATTTCAGGAGTCCCGGGGACACTGGGCTGCTGGACAGGGTGGGGAGGCAAGATGAATCCGGAAGGGAGGGCTGATGATTTCTGGGGGGACCCCCCCTGGTCAGAGGGGTGCTGTGAGAACCCACTGGCGGTGTCCTGCTCACGGCTCCATGGCTCCCATCAGCAGGGACCAGGGCAAGGGGAGCTGCAAGGATGGGGCAGAAAGAGGAGATGGGGAGAGGACAGGACAGTGTGCGTGTGTTTGCCGGTGGGTGAGAAGGAGAAAGAACAGGGGAGAAATCCAGATACCAAGCTCTGGAGCCGTATTCTTCAGGTTGGCTTTCTGCTGTGCTGGCATGTTCTCCTGCCTGTGCTCCTGGGACCTGATGGGAGACTTCCCCTCCATCCCTGACACCGAACCCCCAACAGAATGCACTGGGATATGCAGGTGTCACTGTGGCACACCAAAAATTACTTCCCAAAGTTAACCTCAAATGGAAGTAGACTCAAGTCTCCTCGGCAGGTTGGCAGATTAAGAGAATGGATACAATGTAGCAAACTCCTCTCTCTCAGGCTCTGTGATACCAGCTCTCCAGGTTCTCTTTATGCCTCTCGGGACTTTCCCCCCAAAACATTAATTTCTATCCCTGTAATCTTAAATGGAGACTTCCCTAAATTTCTTCCATTTCCTATTTTTTCTATTTCTGTCCCTTCCAGCCTTAACCAAACCCGCAGTCTCACCACCCGGCCCTGTAGGCAAAGAGCTCCCTTGTCCCCCCCCCCCGCCCCCCCCCCCCCGCTTCCCCCACCACGTCCGCCCCCCGGGGATCTCTCCTAAAACCCAGTTCATCGACCGCCCACGTGTATTACCCTCAGATGAACTTTTGCACCTTCTCCGTGGCGTATCCCAGAACTGGACTCAACATGTATCTTCTGCCTTTACTTCTGGCAACGAATCTGCTAATGTCTTTAATCCTCTGAGTCCATAATCCCTCACCCCGTTTCTTTGTCCTCAAGGACAGACTTGGAAATTGTGGTCTCTCCATGACCCTTAAGAATAGTTTTGAGTGGGGGACAAATGCAATTTCCCATCCAGGTGCCTCCGGGATATCCCCCAAAGCTTTACTCGTAACACACCAAGAGTTCGGTGCTTAGACCTTGAGCTTAGCTTTCCTTGAGTGAGTGCCAGAGCTGGATTCTCTTTAGCAAGTTACGTGTTACACAGAGCCTGTTTTGGAGATCATCAGACAACAAAGGAGAGGATATTGTGTCCTTAACCCCGCGGTTGGTGTCCTGAGCCTACCAGCTCTCCTCCTATTCCAAGTTTCCTGTTTATAGTTCCATGTCAGCTATGATAAGAATGTTTACACCACAGGAATAGGAAGGCTTGTTCAGAGAGCTGGTTGTGGAAGCATTTACCAGCATAGCGCTGCCCCTACTAAACTTAGAATGTCCTATACAGTTAGTAATGACACTAACTTTCTCTGCTGGAGGCACTCCATTAAAGCTTCACTGATTTATCTCCTGTAATCCTTGTCGCGACCTCCTAAGACAGGTGCCATCGATATAGCCAATTTACAGGTGAAGCAAATGGACACTCAGAGTAGTAAATCAAACAAACCCAAGGGAAAACCAAGACTCAACACGGCATGACCGAGAATGGCTCTTTCTGTCCCTAAATGATGTGTATCCTAAGACAATGGTGAACTGGGCTTGACAAATTTTGCCTTCTTGGAACAAGTGGAATTGGAAACTTGAAAATTAGTGTTAGAGATCACACACACACACACACACACACACACACGCGAGCGCACACACACACACACAATTGGACCTGAAAACAATTCCAGTCTCCTGTTTGGATGAGAACTTCCCAATAAAAGATCCACATCTGTTAACATCGTAACTACAGGTTCTTTCTGTAAATGCTTGGCTAACAATCCTCTAAAACAGCACTGTCATTGACCAACCAAGCAGTTGTTTCTTTGCAATAGGGACATGACAAGGAGGCAAGAGGGACCGATAACCCCGATTATCTGAGACCATTAGTAGCAAGCCCTGTAGCCTACTGACTGTAGCCATGGGCCGTTAGAGGGTTACTAATTGTGAACTATCACTATGTTTAAGGTACAATGCTTTCAGTCTGAGTTAGCTTTTTCCTAAAGCTGAAGAAATATGAGGAGGTGAGTTACCTGTCTCGGGGGTCCAAGCTGAGAGGCCAGCCCTCGGAGATGAAGGTGGCCAGGCTGGGGAACAGAGACTCTGTCTGCCCACCGTGGAGCAGGAGAACTCTGTAGTACGGTCAGGGCACTGCTCAAGATTGCCTGGCTGGGACACAGAGCTGAGGCCACCTGGGGGAAAGTACACACACAGAAAGGCACCTTCCCTCACCCAGCTGAGCTTTTTAAACATTTAATGTGTAGACCCAGAGTGTGTCCCCTCTCTGTTCCCCAGGAAGACCCTCAGAGGCTAGGTGCACCCTGCATGGACATCCATCACAGGTGGGGGTGGAGGTCAAGCTCTGATAATATCCCAGTTTTTACAATTTCCCCCTTTCCATCCTATGCTCCTGTGCTAAGCAGGCGTATGAACCAGCCTCCCTTCCCCAAGTATATTTTTATTTTAGGATATGAGTGGCATTTTTACAATTTGAAGAGAAAGTTTTAACTTCTCTTGATGTGTTTGCCACATCTTTAGGCAAGTATTTATTAGCGTATTACGGTTAATATAATCATGGCCATAACTTCCTAATGAATGCAAATGGGGAAATAAGATTTTATTAAGCAAGGACGATCATCTTAAAACCATTATAAACTTGTGTTTATGGAAAACATTTTAGAAGCACACCTGTTTTTTAAAGCAAATCTCAGCATCCTTTCTTGTGCTAAAGACTGTTGGAGACTTAGGCTAAGCCAAATCAGGTATCACAAGCCATTGTGTGATGTAACTGAATGGTAGGCATTGGCAGCCCAGCCACAGGGGAATGTGAGCACGTTGACTGAGGCTCGGCCTGATTGCGGGTGGATGGGGGTGATTACCCCCCAGGGGACATTTGGCAGCCTCTGGAGACATTATTGATTGTCATGAATGACAAGGGGACTGCCAGTAGCTTCTAATGTATATGGACCCTGCTCAGCATCTCAGGTGCACAGGACAGCACCGCCCCCCTCCCATGCCCTGGGAAAGAATTACCTAGTCTCTAAAGTCTGTAGCACCGGATGTAACAAGTTGTGAGTTAAAACAATGGGCTTAAGAGGCATATGGCATTGTCTTCCAATCATGTCTGACTTTGGACAGGTGGCCTCAACTGTTTGAACTTCTGAGTCCTGATTTTCAACGTGGGTCTGGTCATCAGAGCTTGCTCACAGGGAGCTGGGATCCTCAGCACAGCTCCCGGCCCAGAGGAGGCGCTCGGGAAAGAAGTGAAAATGGTAATTGTCACCATTGCCGTTGTCATCCTCCTCCTCAAAATAAAATCATGGTGGAAAAGTTTAAAACCAAGGTGAAATTCTGGTTTTAAAAGTTGCTTTTATTTTTAATCAAAAATTTCCAAGCTGGAATCTTTTCCTATCTCATGGTTCTTTATTTTATATATATATATATATTTTTTTTTTTTTAATTTAAATTTTAGTTAACATACAGTACAGTATTGGTTTCAGGAGTAGAATTCAGTGGTTCATCACTTACATACAATACCCAGTGCTCATCGCAAGTGCCCTCCTTAGTAGCCATCACCCATCTAGCCCATCCCCCACCCACCTCCCTCCATCAACCTATACTTTGTTCTCTATCGTTACGAGTCTCTTGTGGTTTGTTTCCCTCTCTTCTCTTCCCCGCCGCTTCCATATGTTCATCTGTTTTGTTTCTCAAATTCCACATACAAGTGAAATCATATAGTAGTTGTCTTTCTCTGATCGACTAATTTCGCTTAGCATAATACATTTTAGTTTCATCCACGTTGTTCGAATGGCAAGATTTCGGGGTTATTTTTGATGGATGAGTAATATTCCATTACACACACACACACACACACACACACACACACACACCACATCTTCTTTATCCATTCTTCAGTTGATGGCTATCTGGGCTGTCTCCATCGTTTGGCTATGATTGATACTGTTGCTATAAACATTGTTAAAATATCTATACTACACATAGCAGTCTACACACTTAATGGAATCCCTGTCAAAGTACCATCAGCGTTCTTCTCAGAGGTAGATCAAACAATTCTAAAATATGTATGGAACCACTAAAGACCCCAACTAGCCAAAGCAATCCTGAAAACCAAAAACTAACCTGGAGGCATCGCAATTCCGGATTTCAAGCTATCTTACAAAGCTGTGTGACAGTATGTTGCTGGCACAAAAACAGACATATAGATCAGTGGAACAGAATAGAAAGCCCCCAAAATGGACTCACAACTCTGTGGTCAACTCGTCTTTGGCAAAGCAAGAAAGAGCATCCAACAGAAAAAAAAAAAGACAATCTCTTCAACAAATGGTGCTGAGAAAACTGGACAGCCACATGCAGGAGAATGAACCTGGACCACTTTGTCACACCAGACACAAGAACAAATTCCAACTGGAAGAAAGACTTGCCTGTGAGACAGGAAACCCCCAAAACCCTAGAGGAGACACAGGCAGCAACCTCTCGGATATCTCGTGATTCTTTAAAAGGCTTCCATGTGCCTGTGGTTTGGAGGAGGGACTTGCTGTCCGCTGCCTGGGCATCTAGCAGCAGCTACACCTGAGACAGCCCATTCTTCTGGATTCTGCAAATGAAAGCTCACAGCGTCACATGACTCTGTCCCTAAAAGGCTGCCTTGTCCACCTGCATTTCTCACCACTTGTGATCAAAGCAAGAGACAGCTTGTGGGGGCATGCTGAGAGACCCATGCACGCCATAAATGCCTACACGGTGCGTTGCTTTGTTGGTTCGTTGTAAAGCAGGTGGGGGAATGAGAAGCAGAGCTGACTTGATGACCTCAGGGAGCGGTCGACCTGAGGGCTCCCTAGGCCTTCAGGGGCCTCACAAGCCACATTGCATTTTCAGATGCCATTTTGCCATCGTCTGACAGAGGAGGCTGCTGCTATGCTCCAAATACCCTTAATTAAGATCCCAGGACATGCCTAGAACGGGAACTGGCACACAGTAGGTGCTCTCAGCATTAGCCGTTGCTATTCCTGTTATTTCCACACAGACATGCCATTATGTGCACACAGCTGTCCATGCACGTGTGCAGGTACGTCTGTGTAAGAGATTCACATATTTGGAAAACGAGGGGCACTGTGCACTCTGCTCAGTGTGCTCACACACAGGCATGCATGGTACACACATAATAGAATTTAACGCTCCCAAACCTTTCTGGTATTAACAACCTGCTCAGAATCAATCCGTGGATGGAGCCAGCCCCGTGAGGCCACCAGAAGGAGTGGCCTTGGGACTGGTAAGAGTTTCTGCCACAAGGAGGGGTCCCTCAGTGTTGCCTTGACTGGACGGAGGCAGGAGAGTTAGAACTCTGAAGCATGGCAGTGAGCTGATCACCTCTGCTGCTCCATTATTAGTCACGTCACCTTGCGCAGGCTACATTACTTCTTCGAGCCTTGGCCTCCCCAGCTGGTGGATGGGGGCTGCAGCCAGGTGGCTGAGCTGCTCCGTGATGCGTGAGAAACCATGTAGCTCACTGCCTGGACCCGGTCCTCTTGCTACTTGGCACAGAATGGGGGGCTTATGGTGCTGGGGTCTTCTTGGAAGACTCGTGATCTAAGGATCAGGAATCCTTTTGATGACATGCCTTGTGCTCTCCCTCACCATCACCACCACGAGCCACTGGCAGCACTTACTGACCACAGTTCCCCCTTTTCCTTTGGCTGACAAGACACGCAAGGTCAGAGTGGTGGTCCAGGCAGAGTAACATCCGAGGACGGCACGCAATGCCAATCTTCTCCCCTTTTCTCTGATCCTTCTTTGTGGCGACTTACAATTCCACGTTACTGTGCTTAGTGGCACAAGCTTCTTTGAATCCAGTGTGGATTGATACAGGGTATAAATACATTTTTAAAAAACCCAGACCTTGAATCTGTTCAATAATTCTCCAGGATTTTGCTTGGTTTCTTTGTGTTTCTTCCAATTGGAGACCAATAATAAAAGTGACTCACCCAGCTTCTCTTATTGGCTGACTGTAGCTATAAAGATAACTGATTCCTATACCAAGTCTAATAGGATCAATTAAATTCCTTGTAAAAATGTCCCTACTAGGGGAAAATGCTGGGTGAGATGCTAGAATTCATCTGTCTGAAAGCAAGAGGCCAGCTCTTTCTTGTTTTTCTTTTTTTTTTTCCAGCTGATCGACATGTTTCTCATGCTTTTCATAGCCTCTTTGCCCAAGGTGTCCGTGACAGATGGCTCATGAAGCAGCAGGAATGCACAAAATCTCTTGCTATTATTTTTAATAAAAAAAATACTGACTGTAGATGAAATTGACTAATGAAAAGATTGAGGATTCAGTCCTCGAAACTAATGTGTACCGACTCCGGGCACATTGCGACTTGCTCAACATGGTCTGTGAGGCCATGGCAGAGGGCTTGGCCATTAAAAAGAGAAGTGGAAAGCTCCCCCAGATGGCCGGGCCTCCACCCTCTTCCCCAGCTTGAAACTAGGGTTGGTTGCAAGGTGGGTATTTGTATTTGCATTAGAAAATTGGGAATGCATACAGAAAATGGCTTTCCCACAGATAAAGACAATTAAGGCTTTTAAATGTTGGAAAATGTCTTCGCGAGCATATTCAGTGGTTTGGCATTTCCTCCACATGAGAAAGTCCCTGCCATCACGTTCAGCCAAAAATGGCTCGCGTGTCCTGCAGACTTGATTACCGCCCTGCTTTAGCTTGGCTCCTTCTGCAGGGCTGTGCTGGGCCAGATGGCAATGACTTATTTAACCCTTGAAAACCACCTTTCTTGGTGTCTAGTCTCATTGCTTTCCTGGTTCAACAGCAGGATGAGTATGAAAATCCGGGACAACTTTGGTTGTGATATTTTCAGTATTTGTAATAAAGGGGCACTAGGGGGTCAGCTGGACTGGGTTCAGCGGCCAGCTCTGCTTCTGCCTGGTTGAGCAAGCCACATAGCCCTTTCCATCTCCTTGTCCGTAAAATGGGATTGGCTCCTAATTCGTATGGCTGTTCTGAAGATCACCTGAGACGGTGCCAGTAAAATAGCTCACGATGTGCTAGGCACACAGCAGACATCGGAAATGGGAAGCTGGTGGCCCGATTGTGGTTAAACCTGGAAGGATTTCATATATACCCACCCCCCTATGGCTGTTAAAGATTAAACAGGTGTATATAAATTAGCTTAGCATAAGTGACTTTTTAGAAGACCATAAGTACATATTTATGAGGAATTGATTCTTTGAGGTCATCAGGGCCCACGGATGCTCTCATTTTAAGTATTGCCTACTCAGAGAACTTCAAGGCCATAAGGACATTAGGGATATCTTTCAAAACAGTAAAAAAATATATATTTATAGCAGGGCACTTGGGTAGCTCAGTTGGTTAAGAGTTCGACTCTTGATTTCGGCTCAGGTCATGGTCTCATGGTTTGTGGATTCAAGCCCCGCGTTGAGCTCTGTGCTGAGCATGGAGCCTGCTTGGGATTCTCTCTCTCTCTCTCTCTCTCTCTCTCTCTCTCTCTCTCTCTGCTCCTCCCCCCTCCAAAAGAAAATAAACTTAAAAAAAAAACTTTATAGCAATTGCAATGAAGGGGCCGCGGTCGCAGTCATCAGGGAGTTCTGAGTCCCTGCTAAGCCCGCCAGAGACCTGCAGCCTGGCCCCACCCTTGGAATCTATGATGGGTTCCGATGTAGGCCATGCTGCACGACTTTCCCTGTCTCCTATGAGCATTTACCGCTCGCCTGTCAAATACGTCTCAGGGGCTGGATGCTATGTGTTGTGGGGACCGTAGGCAAAGGTGGTTGACCCCGGGGCTTGCTGTGTAGCACAAAGGCAAACACTGAACAACTAATAAAGTGATGACTGCTTTCGAAGGAACGCAAATGTGGGGGTGGAGGAGAACTCCCCTGCAGAAGCGGTGTCCAGCCTTTCCTACTGGAAGGTGAGCAGGAGTTCTCCAAACAGAGAAAGTAGCCTTTCGTGGACAAAGGAGCAGAATGTGCAAAGGTTAAGAGGGAAAGCCGTGGTTTGTTTGACACATGCAAGGAAGCCCCACCTGGCTGCTGCTTAGGAAGGATTTGTCTGCATTTTCTTGTTTGCTAAAAGTGAAATGACACAGTATGAAATGTAAGGAGCGTTCAAGACGACCCCAAAGGCCAAAGTTCAGGGATGTCAGCCTCTTTCTAGCCCCTTCAGCTTTTGTCTCCATTCTTTGTCCCAATCCTCCCCTCTTCTCTGTGTTGGGTCCATGACCTGAGAAGTTTATGAAAGAAATCAGGGGAAGGTGCTTCCGTGAATTTTTTAGGAAGAGGAACCCAGTAGGAGCACACACCAGCAACGATGGCCATTTGAAAGATTAATTTTTGCCTACTCTTGATTAAATGTATGAGGTGATAGACTAAACCAGGCCTTTATACCCAAGTACAAATCCATGGTTGTTTTGAGGCTATTTTTTATTTAGACAGTGAATTGTACTAACAATGCTCCTTAAGATGAGCGAAAGCATTGATTGGCCAAAAAGCATAGCTTTACAGCATTATAGCTAGAGTCTGACTGTAAAGAAACCATTTTCACTGCCAACATTTTCAGCTCAAGAGCCAAAAAAAGGTGTGTCTTATTTGAAATTGCAGCCCCCTATTGAAAAAGCCTACTTTAGCCATCCTGGTTCCTGATTATTAAGATGAAACGTCTTAAAAAAATTAGACTCCACCTTATCTAGCCAGCTTTAGTGGGTGCACGAGGGGAGAAAAATGCCCGTGGAGCCTGAGCAGTGAAAATAGTGTTCCTGCTGATCAAGACGAGAGAAGGGCCATCTGAGAAGGCTTCGGGGCTCAGCGTTCCATCTGAGGTGGGACTTTCAGGAGCTGTGTGTGCACTGGGGACCACTGGTATGTCTCCAATGTGACCAGCACGTCGGAGCTGGGGACAGTTAATAGAACCAGGGTGGCAAACCCATTAATGCAAGCAGAGAATCTGCCATTCAGAGACATTAATTTAACATGACACCAACCGGGGTGTTTGTATGTGCTCATTGTGGTGTCAGACATTCTGTTCTAATTGAGTTAATTAAAAGTTAATGGCATAGAGCCCATCACGATGCTATAAATGACAGGCATGTGACCGGTCCTCGTACCCTCTCGTTTGGATAAATCTTTCAGTCGCCGTCAAACTCTACTTCTAAGAGATTCATTCCACATCACTGCCTCTCCTTCTCCCTTTGAAGAGGGTGAGTGCTCTTCCATTTGATATATAAACAAAGGGAGCTGGAAAAGATAAAAGGAGGCTCGTGTGCAATGTCACAGATATCACCCATGATTGCCAGCCGTGTACTTAGCGTCTTGGTGGGAAGGGGGGGTGGGCGGGGGATGTGTGTCCTCCGAGGGTGGCTGTGCTCGGATCCAGAGACGCAGATGCCTGCTGGAGGCGGCGTGCGGGTGACGGGGTGGATGGGACAGTGGTGAAGAGGACAAGGTTTGAATCGAGGTGGTGGCAGTGCCGCTTAGCCTCGCTAAGCTTGTCTTCTCCTCTGCGCAATGGGATAATGAGAGGATCCAGCCCCCAAGTCACCGGCTGCTTCTCCCAGTGAAAGGGGAGAATCACTGTAAGTCACAGGCAGAGTGATGGGTGCAGAATGAGCCTGGAGGACAAGGGCTTGGAGATGCGGAGTGGAGAGGGGGTCTTCTGTGCACAGGAAAACAAAATCCTCAGGCCCTTTGAACTGTGCCTTCTGCCCTTGTGTGGACAGCCAGCAGAGGTCTGTGTATTACTTTTGATCCAACTTAGGTGTTTCATCACGTTAGGTTCCAGATGCCTCTAATAAAAGATGGATGTGCAATGTATCATTACACTCACAGGCAAGGTAGAGAAGCATTTGAAAATCATTCACAGAAGACAAAGCAAAGTCCATTACAGAAGGTCTCAGTCTTGAATCCTGACTAAGGAGACTCACTGTGGTTGAGTTTCAAACTTAACCCCAGGCGTGCAGTGCTGAGGACAAGAAACCCAAACGCTTACTTAGCTCTTGTTCCTCATGAACCGCGAACCAGAGCACGTCTGCCAAGGACAGAGGCAAACTTTGGGGCCTTATTTCTGAGAAGAATCTGCGATGGGTCATTGTGAAATTCAGCGAATGTAGTTCTTGAATAATTTTAACAATTAAAAGATGAGGAAATAAAACAATTCCTCTAATATTCTTTCTCGGAACAGCTCTTGGTGAAGGTCAAAGATGATGACCTTCAACCTTTTCTGATAGAGCCCCACAGTAAAGAAATAGGTTTTACATCACAACCCAGCACCCTCCACACACACACACACACACACACACACACACACACCACAAAACGACATTTCACAAATAATACTATCTTTATGATAGGTGATATTCACTTTCTAGTTTCTGTTCTACTCCTTCTTGTTATTGAAAATGATGGCCATGACCTATAAATTGATTTCATGATCTGAAAATGAATTGTGACACTCAGTTTTAAAAACACTGAGCCAAGGTGTGAGCTAAGAACATATTTCTATGGAAGTGCTTACACAGAGGGATGGGCTGAGCGGGGCTAGGTGTCTGGGGTGTGGGGAAGAACTAAAGTCTTTATTAATATCTATTCTATTTCTCATCTTTCTCTGTCTCCTCTCCCACAAGGTGGGTTGTGCATGGCCCAGCATCCCATCAAGGGGAGCCCTCTTAGGCAGTGCTTTTGCAGATGAACGTGCATTTGAATTATCTGGGTAGCCCTGGGATTCTGTGCCACCTGTCAGCTCCAGGTAATTTCCTTGCTGCCGGGCCTGGGCCACAGTTCAGAAAGGGAGGGGAAGAGAAGATGGAATGATGGAGCCTTATGTTTCTAAACAGCCACTGACAGACCCATCCACTGTCATCCCTTTTCTCTGTCAAGGTCATCTTGTCTCGCCATGGACTTTTAGGGACTGCTTATTTTTGCCTTTGCCAAAAATTGTTTAAAACCACTGGGATGAAGTTAAAAAAATGTATTCGAGAAGCTCCTAGAACTGACAGTAAAACTGATGAAGCAGATCCTTAGGCGATGGAGTGGGAGAACTCTGGGCTGTGGGAGAAGGAACCAGTGGTTTGCTTGTCAGGTGGGGCCATTGGAATTAACCAACACCAAGGGCCCGTGGGTCCTTGCAGTGGACGCTCAGATTCCAGCGAGAGGGTCCAGATGGCCAAGACTGGGTGACAGAGTGGTAGGGTCCCCTCCCTAAGGAAAGAAAGAAAAAAAAAAAAAAACAACCTCAAGGCAATCTGGTTATAGGTATGCGACAACATCCCTCATAACCTTGTAACGTGAGACCACTTAATCAGACTACATGTTTATGTGTTACCATATATGTGAAACAAAGAAGTAAAAACATATATAAAAAATTATGCCACGTGGCGTTCGGGGCTCAGTTAGTTCTTCCAGTCGTGGAAGAAGCCAACAGAGTTGTGCTGGCACGAATAAAGTGGCTTCCTGGAAGGAAAAGCCTCAGTGTCACGACTCTCTGTGTGAGAATCCTGCTGTGACAGGTTTACTCCTTCACCTGGGGACGACAGACTGATAGACCCACAAGGCCATTACGATAGGGCATTTACGATTCACTCACCATCTGAGGGAGTGTGTGTGCCAGGCAGGCAGACACAGTGATGAAAGGCCAGGTTGTTGACCACCTAGACGGCATTGGGAGGGAAAGAAATACTCTGCTGAGTCTACACTCTGTGCCAAGCACATGACAGATCTGTGCCCTTCATCCACACAGTAAGCCAGTGGGGTTCTCAACCGGGGCTGATTTTGCCCTCCAGGGGACAGATTCCCTGTCTGGTCACATCTTTAGCTGTCGCAACTGGCTTAGGGGTGCTGCTGGCATGTGGGAGGGAGAGGCCAGAGATCTTGCTCAACATTCTCCCATGCAGAGGACAGTCCCCACACAGAGAGGCTATCTAGTCCCAAACGTCAGTAGTGCTAAAGTCGAGAAAGTCTGCAGTACCCCTGGAAGGTGGTGGTTTTCTCGTTTATGGTGTTTGCTCGTTTATGCATGGCAGAAAGCTAGGTAGCAGTCCTAAGGTTGGGACACTGACGAATGGCAGAGCCGGAACTTGGACCCAGATCCGTGCGGTTCCAGGACCTGCTGCCTCCTTTGCCACACCTTTGAAAAACAGCCTCTTGCAGGTGCCTGGCGAGAAAAGGTAGGAGGGGGGAGACGGCTCAAACAGGAATCTTATAACCCTCATAACAAATGTGCAAGCTCCCCCTTTGCTGATCAGATTTGTTCTGTTCTATTCTGGAGTCATCCCGACCTATCAGGTTTTAATTTAACGGTAACAGGTGGAAAGGCCCCGTGGCTGAAGTTACCTGGTACAGCTTTCGTCACGCTGGCACCGTGAGAAGTTACCAAGTGACTAATAGCCATGGAGTTTCCTGAAACGTCCAGGTGGAAGACCACCACCGGCTCGTTCTGTTTTAATATTCAGTCACGTAAATTGAATATAACGGGGTAACAGTAGGCACCCCTGGAGACCTGGGCGGGAGGCTAAGCCTCCCTTGACCTCCTCTGACTGTGATTTCCCCGGACCACATGGTGGGTAATAGGCCTACCCTCTCTCTGATTCACCTGCAGCCAAGAGAGTGTGACGTCCGCACAGCTGTGCTATAACCGGGTGTGCCGGAGACTCCGAGAGCTGGAGGAACCTTTTCCCCGGGCGCACTCTCCTGAAATGCTTGTCAATAAAAGTAGACTTGGTGAAGGCCTTTGGTTTGAAAAGAGGAAATTTCGCTTCCTTTCAAATGCCATATGGTCCAGGTGAAGAAGCTGGAGTTTTCCTCGTCCTACCGTGAGCCACTGGGAAACGTGAACATGTTTTGCACGTTGAGAGACCTGGATTTTGTTGGTGCCCCTGGAGAATGTTCCCTGCGGTGCCCCATCTTTACCTCGGGAAGAGCTGTCCGAATTAAAATAGAAATCTGAGGCAGGAAGAAAGTATAAATAAAGACCAAAAAAAATTCCGTAACTTTCAAGTGGAAAGATTTCCTAAAAAATTCACGAGATGGGCTAGAGTAAGCAGACTTGGAATAACTCAAAACAAAAAATATCAACAGCTTTTCTTTTGCAGATGTTTCTAAAATATTTGGGATAGCTTTTGATGATCTGTGTTTTCTATTTTGAAAGCCTTCTCCCATCGTGTTTTATGTTGCCTGCGTGGACTACGCAATTGAGGAAGATTCTTTTCCTAATGAACAGTCTAAATTCATTAGGCCTAAGTGTAATTATATTTTGAAATAACCAGCTAAAGTGATACCGCGTTGTTTGTCCTAAGAATGACTAAGTGACTAGTAAGAAATACGGGTACACTCTTTTGAAGTTGAGCTTGGCATACCGTTTGGTATGCGATGGCATTTTATTTTTTTAAGGCCTGGGTGGCTCAGTCATTTGAGCGACTGACTTCGGCTCAGGTCACGATCTCAATGTTTGTGGGTTTGAGCCCCCCGTCAGGGTCTGTGCTATCCGCATGGAGCCTGGAGCCTGCTTCAGATTCTGTCTCTCTCTCTCTCTTTCTGTCTCTGTCTCTGTCTCTGTCTCTCTCTCTCTCAAAACTAAATACATGTTAAAAAAATTTTAAGATTTTATTTTTTTAAGTAGTCTCTATATCTAACATGGGGCTTGAACTCACAACCCAAAGATGGAAAGTCACACACTCTACCAACTGAGCCAGCCAGGCACCCCACATTTTGTTTAATAAATGAATACAGTATCAGAAATACATATAAGTAACTAAGGAGGGAGAAGATAGACGGGCTGAGTATGATTATCCCAGAAAAAAGGAGCCATGTCTCTGAAAGAGACATAGCATTCCTTTCTATGAATTCAATGATACAGGTTTTCCATAAGGTCTCATGTAGGAAATAATTACAGAAATCAATATTCCAGGGGTATCTGGGTGGCTGAGTCGGTTATATAAAAAACCTGACTCTGGATTTTGGCTCAGGTCACAATCTCACAGCTTGTGGGATCGACCCTCACGTCAGGCTCTGCACTGACAGTGTGGAGCTTGTTTGGGATTCTCTCTCCCTCTCTCTCTGCCCCTCCCCCACTCATGTGCAGGCTCTCTCTCTCTCTCTCTCTCTCTCTCAAAATAAATAACTAAGCATTTAAAAACAAAGTCAACTATTCCAACTTTTTGCACACAACATCCTCTTGCTTGAGGTGGTCGTCCAGTTTTTTTCTTCAGCATTTGGAGCATTTCCAGTGATCAGTGAGTATGTAACGGTAACCTTTCATTTTGGGATTAGGGTATCGAGAAACAGCATTGCACTGAGCTCAGATCTGCCTTTTAGAAAATAATCATTCCTTCCTCGTTCTTCCTACTCGAGAAACACAGAGATCTACGAGCCATTCCACATGACAGATCCCAGATATTTGAGGACAGATTCTTTGGCCCACTCTTCATGGGAAGGGTCCTCCCTCCTTCCTAGCCACCCTTCACTGGATGGTGTGATATGGAAAAATAGCCCCTTAAAACGTGATGTTCAGGATATGAGTTGGCCATAGCATAGGATATTATTAAAATTGAGTGTATCAATTAATGGCAAGCACATAGTCTTTGACAGTCATGTCGGTGTATTCATCCCTGTGTCCCCAGGCAGTCCCTTTCTAGAAGCTGGCTCCTGGGGAGAGGTCTCCCCTCTCAACACTCCTGGAAGCACCTAAAAGAATAGAAAGGCAGACTCTGCCCTTTACCAAGCCTCTTAAGTCAAGGCGAGAAGCCCAAAAAAGAGCTTGTACAGCAGGTACTAAGCCAGTAGCTCCCATGTGGAAACTGGCTGCTTTCACCTCATTCGTAGTAGCTAGTGAGGCCACTCTCTCCTGGGAGCCTCTCTTTTGCCCCCTCTAAGTGCTTACCGGTGGAGCCTGCTCTTCACCCGCCACCCTGGTCTCGAGGGCAGTGTCCCCTCACGATCTTCTGTGACACACAGGCACCTCTGTCCCTCGCTGAGCCTCCGGCCGTTTTCGCTTCTCTAGCCCTGCTCTGATTACGGCTGCCAGCAGTCGTGATCGCTCTGCCACCTTGTCTGCTCACCTGTCTCCATCCCAGGATTTCCAGCCTCGCTTTCCTCCTCGGCATCAGGGATTTTGTTGGGGGGGGGGGGGGGGAGCGGTCGAACCCCAAAAGGGCAGCGAGGACCTGCATTCTTTGTTGAAACAATTAGAATGTTGGAAGCCAGGTACCAGGTAACCCCAGCCCACCCGTTGTAAACAATGAGGGAAAGGTATCATCTCAGGAAACAGAGTGTGAAGCTCCTGGGATGGTTAATGCAATACCTCACCAGCACCGAAGAGAGGTTCTTCCCTCCTTTCTGCCTTGCTGTTCTCAGCAGGCAGGATGTTCCTCAGGCTAACTCTCTCCCAGGGTGCAGGACAGCTGGACGATGTCACAGGCAGGCATGTCCGCTTCAGGTGAAGGAAGAAACCATCTCTTCCTTTATGTGTGTCCTTGGTCACACTCTCCCAGATGCCCCCATCCCCAGCACATGCGCCCTCACACCTCATTGGCCAGACTGAGGGAAATGCCCACCCTAAACCCATCCATCACTAGCAAGGGAGATGCCATGACCACAAATGGCAGATTGTTAGAACCTGTCCCTGAGTTTGGATGGGAACATCTTCCCTGGCCATGTGACCTTGTGGAAAATGGTAGACACCCACATGTAACTGCAAAGAAGGACTTCAGATAAGTTGTAAGAGCGTGCCTGGTTTGTGTTTCCTCAACTTCCTTCCTTCCTTCATTACTGTGTTTGCTCCGACATTCAACGGGCCATCAGCTTGGCTTCTGTTCTAGGCATCATGCTGGGCACCAAAACAATCATAATCAAGACATGGCCCCTGCCCATGAGAAGGAGGCAGGACAAAGTCTTTGGAAGGGAGCGCCTCTCATCATTAATCCCACCTCAGTTCACCACAGCCGTGGGACCTTGACCACGTTGCTTCACCTCTCCGAGCCGTGGCTGCCTCACCTATAGAATGATAAGCAATCACATCCCCTGCCAAGGGCTTTGGTGAGGATTATGGTTTGTAGATAGGTAGGTGGAGATGGCCCCACGTACACACCCACACAGAGACAGGAACAGTGTAAACTGTTGATAATAGTAATTGCTATAATAATAATTATAAATATTAAAAGTAACTGCATTGAGAGGCACCTGGGTGGTGGCTCAATCACTTAAGTTTCTGACTCTCGATTTCAGCTCAGGTCATGATCTCATGGTTTGTGAGACTGAGCCCCACATCGGGCTCTATGCTGACAGGGCAGAACCTTCCTGGGATTCTCTCTCTCCCTGTCTCTCTATGCCCCTCCCCTACTCATGTCCTCTCTCTCTCTCTCTCTCTCTCTCTCTCTCTCTCCCTCTCTCCCTCTCTCTCTCTCGTTCTCCCTCTCAAAATAAATGAAAACATAAAGCACTTAAAAAAATTAAAATAACTGCATTGAAATTTGACTTTAGTAGAGTGATGTTGAGGTGTACATGAGCATACGTGTGTGTGCTCATACACGTGTCCTGTGTACCCTCTACAATATGCAAAAAAGACATGTAGGAAGTCCCCTGGGACCACAAAGAAGAGACCGACTGGACGATAACATTCTATGCACGGGCTGCACGCTGCTGACGTGCCCCACACGTCCTGTTTGTGTTCACAAAAATGCTGTCACCCGTTGGCTCAAGCCTTGATGGGGCCAACACCACAGCTGTCCCTCCAGCCAAACCAGGACTTGGGACGCTCGACATGATGGATGCTTTTTCTGATTTGCGAGTTCATTTATGTGCTACCAACTACAAAGACATTTCAGGTTGCATTTAATTATATATAAACTCTGCATAGAACACTTTTTGGAAAGTATTAATGGCATGAAATGAAATACGGATTTCAGGTGTATGTGTAGCATCCTGGGCTCACTGATTTTCCCAGGTGTAGGCATTCCTCCTACACTAAAAAGTCAAAATTGGAACTGAACACAATGCGATCGGGGAATGTGACTCACATTCCATCATCCACTATTGGGCATGAAATGGAAGCTGGGCCCGGTCTCTTCAGAAATGAGTGGCTGAGAACACAACAGAGAGAGGCCTAGAGCTTTGTTTTGCCTGCCTGTCCCATTCTTGGGTTCTGCCTGGCATTCTTTGGTTCTCGTCATCGGAGGTGAACTTGGCCATAGCCGAATACAAGAACAAGGCCGAAGCAGAAAGACTGGAGGGTCATCAAAAAAGCACCAGGTTTGTTTTATTCCTTTCTGAGCAGCCAACTTCCTCAACTTCATCCATCAAATCCACATTTGTCTGTACACATGCCTTTATTGTTGATGTTTTAAACAGAAAAACAATGACCTAGCGAGTCCGGAGCTCTCCAGACTCTCCCTTTCTGTTAGGAAACCAATTGCTTTTCTATCCTGATTTTCAAAAACACGAGGCTTCTTAAAAATTTAGCTGTTGTATTGTGGCATAACATAATTTACATCACTGCAGAGAACTCACTGGGTGCCACGCCCCTGTGTCACAATCCTCCTTCCCGGGACCCCAGAGAATATCTAAAGTGCAAGACAAATCCTGTCACCACAGATTTGTATTACGACATTTCATCAAGATATTATGTAACGTATTATTTCTGTAAGCATGGTAAATAGACACGCTGTGCTTTATGTCTCAGATATCGATTATCTAGACTGTGCTGGGTCATCCAGTTGGAGATGAAGGGCACAAAGATGCCGTCTGGGGAGAGAATTGTATCCGTGAATGGTTGCTAGACAGGTATGGGAAGGGCTACAGCAGGGCTCAGACAGGTGGCCTCTCCCCAGCCGAGGCAGGATTCTGAGCCCACCCCAGTCCCAAAAGTCTACGGAGAAAATATGGAAGTGTGAGTGTCTGGGGTTCAGACTGCTCCCACCCCAGATCTCCGCTGGTCCCAACTGTCAAATGGGCCAAATCTGCGGAAACCAGGAAGACTCTTGGAACTTCGTGTTGGTATCAGCCAAGGCTCAGTTCAGTTAATCTCCCGCCACGTGCGTAGTTTAAATAGAGCGTCTTTCCTTGACAACACAGCATGCTTCTGTGTCTCGACATCTTTTACGAGTCTGTGGAAGGGGTGAAGGAGAGCATAACTGTCCCGTTTTTAGTAACACCATCTCAGGCTGTGTTATCCTCGAGCCCACCTCAGGCCTTGTGCCAGAGTGGATATGTAGTAGGCGACCACCCCCAGAAAATCCTCACTGGGCATCTAACCAAGTAAATGTGGTAGGTTTTATAAGAACATGGGGTCTGAAAAAAGTTTTGAATTTTAGTTTCGGGTCCCTAATTCACTTGCTGTGATGTTGGGGAAATCCCCTAATTTCTCTCTCTCTTTACCTCCTCGTGTATAAAATGAGCTTGCTGATGACGCATAACTTCCTGGAGACGTTGTAAAGAATAAATGTGACAATGTATATAAAGAGCACACGGTAAAACAAAAAGGGTTGGGGCGCCTGGGTGGCTCAGTCAGTCAAGCGTCCGACTCTCGATTTCGGCATAGGATTGAGCCCCGGCTTCAGGCTCCCAGCTGACTGCACAGAGCCTGCTTGGGACTCTCTCTCCCTCTGACTCTGCCCCTCCCCCACTAGCATTCCCTCTCTCTCTCTCTTTCTCTCTCTCTCAAAATAAATAAACTTGTTTCGTTCTCGGCGCTCGCTCTTTCCCGTGTAGCCCTCGATACACGACCACCCACTGTCCAGGGAAGTTGGGACTGAGAACCACTCAGTCCCTCTGTCCTTCGGGGATGGTCTGATCTGATTTGTCTTCCCTGCTTCTTTAACCCCCCTCTAAAAAGCATTTCTGTGCTAAGTTAAACAGAATTGATTGAGGCTAGATTTACTAAGTCCTTTGAAATGGTTCTATTATTTCGAATGCAAGAAAATAATGCACTACGCCTCCTGAGAAATATATCTTCTGCAACATTTTCATTAATCTCTTTATTAAACTAAACTGGTTTCTCTTTGGAAATTAATTACTGAAGTAGTATTGAGAATTTTAATTTCCACAATGTACCAGCAAGAGATACTGCTGTTTCTTTATACACTGTTACACAGCAGGGCAATAATCTATTGAAATAAGCCCGAAAAGGGGGCAGCTTGTAATTAAAACAGTATAACACAACTATTTAATGACTCCTTTAGTGCTAGGATGGCCCTGTCATGCTGCGTTTGGGTGGAATAAAATGTATATTTAGGAAGCAGCTCTATGCAGAAAAGTCGACAAGCTCAGGTTTACAGTTGGGGATGTGGCTGTGTTTCACTGCAATAATATGCCCAAAAGGAAATATGGTTTGTTTGGAGCACCTGAGAATTACAGCCATTGTTGTATAATGGGAAGCTCTCACTTTTGAGCCACCCTCATTGTGAAATTTAAAATATTTAAATCACAAAATAGAGACCATGCATTATGGATGTCAGCATCCATGGGAAAGATGCGTGTGAATCCTTGGGCGTGTACGCAGCACCTATGTGTGGGTGTGAACCCGTGTGTGAAGGCAGATCCTGTGTGTATGCATGAAGGAGCCCATCTATGCAGATTTTTTTGCACTTAATCATTCCCCCTCCAGTTGAGAGGACGCTTCCTAGTTTCGAAGACACGTTTCTATCTATCATCTTCTATCCTCCCAGGCATGTTTTCTCATGATAAGAATTATTTACACATCATTTACATTTATAGAATTGCCTCTTCCGCTAGTGCCAAAGACATTCTTAAAGATCCTGTGTTTCCCTCCCCGCCCCCTCCCTCCTCCTCCCTTCCTCCCTGCTTCTTCTAAGAACAGTAATTTAGGATTACATTTCCCCGTTACCTGTTCCCTCCTCCACACTTACACTGCCTCGTGGGTCACACCATCTATAAACTTCCCGCAAACAAAGCCTTTTTATTCAGAGCCAGCTCCAGATCCAGCGATACCAAATTTTTTAAATATGCAAACTAGAATTCCTAACGTCGGCGGCACAGCAAGACCAAGGAGCCTGTACTTACTTCCCGGGGGCTGGGGGTGGTCCGTCTGCAGAAGAGCACAGGGTTCATTCACACTGGACCAACTCGAGCCCTTGGGGGCTCTAACCCAAGTCACAGAGGGCTGTGTCACCTATGCCGAGGTCTGGGAGCTGGCTGTGAGCCCTGAGGCCCTGTTCCCCCAAGTCATTCGCTTCTCAGCCTCGTGGTTTTTCCTCCATTCCGGTGGCACCTTTACTTGATCCTACTTCTATAGTATCTACGTAAACACCGACTTTATGTGATCCTTACTGTTGGTTGATCACGCGTCATCATCACCCCTGAGAGAAAGCGTTTTCTTGTAATCCACATGCATCCACTAGTTTCCTTCAGGGCTGAGTGTTTACTGACCGGTTTTAGGATTCTGCCAAGGACCAGCATCATGTCATGGACTCATCCTCTCTCTGTTCTTCTTTCTATCTGAAAATCAGGCTAACGTGCAACACCAGTGAGCCTCCAGAAGGCTCCGAGACGAGATGGAGGAGATGGTGATGCCTCTTTGCTACCTGGCAAACTAAGCCCAAAGATGTAGCAATGAATCAGTGAACCACATATCTGAAACCATACCTTCAAATGGAAGATTCTTGCCTTATCAAATGAGTCATTTTTTACCTGTGTAGGGGAGAAAAATCAGCTCTTGGCAGGTCAGATCCAAATAGGAGTTGATGGTTAGAGTAATGGAGGGTTACGGGTATTGATAAGCTTGGGTTGGGCAAGTGGGATTCATAGGGCTATGGGTACATTGACCAGGCTAATGATTTGGTGACATTTCAAACTGATATTCCTCAGTAATGGTGAATATTTCTTAAGAAGGAAAGTGTGAGTCCTGCATGTCAGAAAGGAAGGGGAGCATCTTGTGGCGTCCTGCCCATTCCTCCCTTGCCTTGAATTATAAACATTCCTTCCACAGTTATGCACCCTGCACCTACAAGGACCAGACCCTGCTCTAGATGCTGGGAATACAGCGACAAACACACCATGTCCCTGCCCTCGGGGAGCATACAGGGTGCCCCCTCTTAAGCAAATAAAATCCTAGAGTTACCTCTTGGAAGGCAGCTCATGGATTGTTATCAATGACACATATTTCTTTGAGGACTAAGTTCCCATCCCCAGTGGTTTTTCAAAGAAAATATAGTACAGCTGAATCACACACACACACACACACACACACACACACACACACACACACACATATATTCCGCCCCCTCCCCCCCGCCCCCCGATAAAGTCTATGAGCCAAAACGTTTCTCAGCTCATTGTATTTCCAGTGATATTTCAGTAAATCTTTTGGATGAGGGCTCACGTCAGCTCCCAAGCTGGGTTTCTCCTAACCCTGGCTTAATACCTCCACCCGTGTTCTTGAATCGGACCTACACAGCAACTCTGCCCACAGTGATGAGGCAAAGTTGATCAAAATTACAGCTGCTGTTTGAACTCCAATCCACAATAATGGGATTCTATTATATATATAATAGAATATTTTCTATATATACCATATGTATATGGTATAGATACATTATATATATGTATATATACATTATATATATGGATATGGCACCTGGTAGTAATAATGAAGAAAAGGAGGACATAATGCATACCCCAGACTATAAAATGCCTGAAATCATAATATTGCTGGTTTCCCAATGAAAATAAGGAAATAATTTATGGAACTTGCCTGGAAAGCAGTGTTATGAGCCACCCTTATTTATAGAAGTCCTTTTATCTCTCCCTGCAATGTCTTTGACCATAATTGTTCACTTCGAATAGAGAAAAATTTCACGATAAATCCTATGTGAATATTGACTGTAAATCAATTCCAATAAAAATGCTACTGTCCGATCATCTCTGCCACTGCCATTGGGAGGTAATAATTTATATTCAATCTTCTTCAGCTGGATTAATCTCTTCAAACCTAAGTGATCCATATGAAGATCTTGTCACTGCAAATTATTTTTGATTTGATTCTTCCCACATATCATAATGATAGTAAATAAACATTTCTGTTGTGCCTCGGAGTTTACAAAGTGTCTTCCCATCCATTATCTCTCTTAATTTTCATAACGATTTTTAGATAGTTAATTCATTTGACCCATATTTGAGTGCTTCTTGTTTAATTCATCCCACAGAAATTTATGAAGTACCTCTGTGTGTCGGGCGCGGTGCTAATCATTGGGGATGCAGGGCGGATACAACAAGGACCCCCAGCCTCATCAGTTAGCTCTGACAGCAAAATCCACTTCTGAAATCACCACGTACTTGACTGATCCACACACAGTGGCTGTACCTGAAACTCCCAAGCCCACTCAATACGCTGAATTTCCAGTTACAAAAACTATATTCTAGTGAGGGAGACAGATGATACATTTAAGACTTTACACAAATGTATGACCCGGTAGTGGGGAGCGGTAAGTCCTGTCAAGGGTTGAGAGGTCAAGAGACAAAGATGGACAGGAAAGTGTGAGCTAGAAAGACAGCGTTTCAGGCAAAGGGAATATTGGTTCATGCCTCACATACAGTATTGCATTCTGCACTTGGAACTTAATGCCACGCGAGTCTTTCTCCGTGTTGTTAAAACTTGAATTTTTAAAGGCCGAAAAACATTGCTTTACGACGTCTTAAAGGTTTGTAGATGTCCGAAAGTTGTGGTTGGTCCGGAGCTCCCCATACCTTCCTGGGCCGCGGGCCCACCGGGTTGGACAGAACCAAGCAGCAAATCACAGCCATTTGGGTTGATAGAACTTTGTGGTCCCTAAAGATGTACTCAAGCTGGAGAAGCTACCCCTGTTCATGGAGACTGGGCTCGACACACTTAAACAGCTTTTCTCAGAAACTGAAAAAGAAGGAGAAGCTGCGGAGGAGTCCGTGTGGGAAATTCGGTCTGTTGACGGGGCCTGGGAGTTTCTGGCACACCATCCTGTGCGGGTCGGTCAACCACGTGGGGGTTTCAGAAGTGGACTTTGCTGTCACAGCTAACTGATGAGTTTGCTGGGAAACAGCTCCTCTGTTTCCATGTCCAGCTGTCAATATATGTCAGTAAGGCAACTGCTCCTCAGATAACGCAGCCTCCGGCGACATTCCTGTGCTCCATGCTCATGGCTGGTGCTTGAAGAATAGGCTTCTGTCTCATCACCTCAGTACAAGTTTTACGGGGGAGCCAAAAGATGATATTTCCTGAACATTCCTTCACCCCAGTGATGGTGCATATCACTTCTTTAATCAAGCAAAATGGCTCTAAAACAATATCAGTTCTTAAGAAGCCTAGAAGGTGGCCTGTTGGAAAGCAGTCACACAGGACTCTGTAAAAGCAAAGACACGCTTTAAAAATCTGGCTTCAAATTAACCCACCAATTGTGGATTCCTCGTGGAAGGAGGACTTCAACCACTGGGAGCAGCCATCCGTTTTCATGTGCAAACTATCCAAGGAGGCGAGTTTAATTATCTCCACATTCAACAGATAAGGACATTGGGCCTTAGGGGGTGAAAAAACTACCCTTGATCAGTTAGTACAGAGTCTGGAGTGTAAGCTCAACGTGTGCAGATGTCAGAGCTCTTAACCGCTGACCCGTAGCGTCCTCCAAAGCCTGAGCTGCAAATGTCACCTCTGCCCATTTTGCTCACAGTTCCTTCTCTTTCTCTGCAGCCCTTACCTGGAGTCACATCCTCCTTTCTCTAGCTTGGACCTTGAGTCTCTTCAAGTCAATCTCACACCCTGCAGCCTCCCCCCCAGGCCAGCCCATCTTCTGCATCACCACCACCACTGTCCTTCCAAGTCACAGCCCTGCTTAAAAGTCTCAGTGACAACAGTTCTGCTGGGCAGGGTAGCAGGCAGAAAGGTGGCCTCAGGGGAAGAGCTGGTGTTAACCAAGGCTGGAAGAGGAGAGGATGTCTGGAAAGCCCATATTGATGGAAGGGTTGGTTGATTCGAAACCTCTTATCTGTCTTGATTCGAAACCTCTTATCTGTCTCAGGCCCTTTGGTGCATGCTTTTCCCTCTTCCTCCCACTCATCATTGGACTCACCTCCCCCCCCCCCACTCTGCCACAGTCTACATACGGTTCCTTACTCTAGACCTCTTTCAGGCCTTAGTGCTGTTGGAACTTATGGTTGTGTGGCTGTTTGATTAATTTCTACAAATCCCAGTCAACAGTACATTCCTACAAGACGGGACTGTCTTTTTCCCCACAGAAATCCTCACTCCTAGCACAGAGACTGATTCGTGGAACTTGCTAAATGCTTTGGGGGGGATGGGGGGGCATTTGTTAATGATTATGTAAATGTAGGCAGAAAACTTCTGTTAAATAAGCAGATTCTCAGGCCCCATCCAGCATCGACTAATTAGAAACTCCTAAAGTATAGACTCTAAAGTGATTGTAAACAAGGTCCTGGGCTGAATCTGATTTGGATGAGTTTAGAAAATTCTTAGCAGATAAAAATCTAGTCTATGCACACCACTTTTTCCATTCAGGTGTGCTCAAATACTGTAATCTCAGTGAATCCTTCTCTGACTCCTGTTTAAAATTCCAGCCTTTGGGGGCACGTGGGTGGCTCAGTCGGTGAAGCGTCTGACTCTTGGTTTCGGCTCAAGTCATGATCTTACAGTTCATGAGTTCGAGACCTGCATGGGGCTCTGTGCTGCCAGTGCAGAGCTTGCTTGGGATTCAGTCTCTCTCCCTCTCTCTCTGCCCCTACTCTCTCTCTCTCTCTCTCTCTCTCTCAATAATAAATTAATTAGTTAAAAAATAAAATAAAGTTGCAGCCTTTGGTTCCTCCCCAGCCCGGCCCCACCCAGCACTCTATACTTTTATCCAGAGAACTTGTATATGTATATGAACTCAAGAGAGCAAGGAGTTTTGTCTGGATTGCTCCTGCCCCATCCTTGCTCTCTAAACAGTGCCCGGCACATAGTAGGCACCTCACGAGTGTTTGAATGGATAAACACCTTGCCCCATAACACATTTAAAATGTTCAAGGTCCCATGCAGCTGGGAAAGAAGAGATATTGGGCGGCCACGGTAGCTTGAGATAATATTGACATTCTTTTTTTTTCCCCTCTTTTCCTTTTGATTAGATGACACTTGAGAAATTGGGGCAGCCGTCATGCTTTCTCTCCAACTGTCATTGGGTCATGTCCACCTAACACAAAGGCAATTTTGGCTGTTCATTCCCTGTCTGGTCAGATTAATTAAATTCAGATGGTGAACACAAAGTGACCCCACCCCCTTTAGAAGAAACCAGCAATACTGAAACTCATCTCACCCAGACTTCCTAACTTTTCTCCCATGAGGAGCTGTGTTTCTTGTCCTCATATATTGGATTGCTGGATGGCTGGAGAAACGGGGAGACTAACAAAGAATGCACAGGGGGCTCAAGATGACGGGGTGCCATTGTCCTCACTGGCATTTGTGGGGCGTCAGGGGGAGTGTCCTAGTCTAGGTTGGAAGAGAGGGACTATCCACTCTGTTGATTCTAACAATTAAAAGCGTGATTATATGTCAGCTCTGCAGCGACCTACTTCATGTGAATTAGACCTTTAGACATTCCGTTTAGAGCAAGGAAGTCCTGTGCATGGACTGGGAGCCAGGCACCCGGTGGGTGGGGCAGCGCAGAGAGGTAAGAGGTCAGTCACAAGTACAGCATAGCACTGCCCTCAAGAACTTACAAATGAATGAAGCACTTTGAATTTTATGCTTTATGTCTATATCGGGGGAAAAAAAAAGTCGAGGTGGCTTATAATGAAAACCACAAGTTCATTATGACCATTTAAATCATCATAATAGAAGAAAATGTGTATAAGGAGAAGAGCTGATGGACCCTGAATACCCGGGGCAAGTCAGTTTATGGCATCATAAAGCATCAGGGTTGAACAGGCTACTAATGAGCACTTAGTTCAAAGTCCTTCCCACCCTCTCAGTCTGTTGCCTGAACCCCTTCGAGGGGTAGCTGTTTTCATCGTACGCGTTCCTTCTCTAATAGCTCTGCTTGAAATACTTCATTGAACAAGCTAAGATCCGTTCTCCACCATGGGTCCTAGCCCTCCCCCTTGGGAGCCACCCAGGAAACAACCCAACCCTCTGCAAGATGGTGCATCAGTGAGCTCCTTGAAGGTGTCCCTGAACCCCACCGTGCTCTCCCCACCTGAGACATTGGTGTTTCCTCATATGACTTGCCAGCATCTCGAGCCAGCGACCACCTCTCAGGCGTTTCTGAGTTTCCAAAGCCAGCATGGGACCCGCTGCATAGTAGGTGCTCAATAAACATGGACTAGTTGATGGATGCCTTAGTTCCCTTCCTCTTCCTGGAAGTTCCTGTTGCCATACAGAGGAAGCGTGTGGTTTTCAGTTGGAGGTTTCCTTGCTCATGGTTTTGACCTTGCAAGTGGATGAGAACTCAGCTAACTTATGGATAGATACATCTTAGCTTTCGTGTAGAAGATCGAGCAAAGCCTACTGAACTGTATAGATGAAGGTCTTCCTCAAAGTGTGGAGTTTGTTAAACATGCAGATACCTAAGCCAACCTCCTGAATAAGGAATTCTATTTGTGGGGCTCTGTGAATCTGCATTCTGACAACTTCCTATGTAGGGAATGGTTTGGAAATCTTTATAAAGGCCTGAAGAAGGCAACGGTTTCTTTCTTTTATTAAAAAAAAATTTTAATGTTTATTTTTTGAGAAAGAGAGACAGAGTGTGAGTGGGTAGGGGCAGAGAGAGAGAGGGAGACACAGAATCCGAAGCAGGCTCTGGGCTCTGAGCTGTCAGCACAGCATGTGGGGCTCGAACCCACAAGCTGGGAGACCATGACCTGAGCCGAAGTCAGATGCTTAACTGACTGAGCCACCCATGCACCCCAAAGGCAACAGTTTCTTAACGTGTGGTCCCTGCAAATCCCTGAGACCTTTTCAAGGGGTTCACTAAGTCAAAACTATCTTCATAATAACACTAAGGTGCTTGGTGCATTTTTCCCTCTCATCTGTCACAAATGCACCGTGGAGCTTTCCAGAGGCCACCTAGTGGGTGCTACTGTAACAAATTGAATGTACAAGTAAATAAGAGAATCCAGCTGTCTTCCATAAACCCAGGTATTAAAGCCAAGCAGAGTGCCACTCTTAAATTTTTTCTTTTGTTTCTTAAAATATAGTTTCCTCATTTAAAATGTATTATTTAGGGGCGACTGGGTGGCTCAGCCGGTTGAGCGTCCAACTTCGGCTCAGGTCGTGATCTCACAGTTCATGAGTTCGAGACCTTTGTCAGGCTGACAGCTTGGAGTGTGGAGCCTGCTTCCTGCTTCAGATTCTGTGTCTCCCTCTCTCTCGGCTCCCCCCACATTCACGTTTCCTCTCTCTCTCTCTCTCTCTCAAAAATAAAACTAAACATAAAATATACTATTTATGTTAGCAAGCTATGGATTTGTTTTTCTTAATGAATAAGTATTTTTTACGTTCACAGTTATCATTTCCAATATGTAAAAATTGATAAGATATAACCAATACAAACAAAAGACTTTGGAGTCCTCCAGTGTTTTCTTGTTTGTTTGTTCAGTTTTTAAATGTTTATTTATTTTTGAGAGAGAGATACAGGGGAGGGACAGAGAGAGAGGGAGACACAGAATCTGAAGGAGGCTCCAGGCTCTGAGCTGTCAGCACAGAGTCCGATGCGGGGCTCGAACCCACGAACCGTGAGATCATGACCTGAACCGAAGTCGGATGTTTCACTGGCTGAGCCACCCAGGCACCCCTGGGGTCCCAAGACGAGAAGGTTTGACAACTGCTGCTATGGAGGGACACACTAAATTTGTTTAAAAGGTCATTTCTCTACCTTTATTCAGTTGAATGCTGTATCAAATAGTGGATCCATATCGTTAAATTTGTGTAAAATTACGATCCTGTTGATATGTGTTCTGATAGCCTCCTTTTTCCAAGGAGGGTGAGGTGCTTTTGCAGTATTGTAGCATAGGAAGGGAGCAGCCACCAAATACTTGTTTTCCTTGCTTAGCAAAAACGTTTCATAATATCCCCCAGACTTCCCCAAAATTCAGTACATTAGAAGTTATCCATTTTATGTTGTGCGTATGGGGGATGAAACCTGGCTCGATGAAAACACATAGAACATTGGGGATTTGGCTGTGAGACTCTCTGTGACCAGAGATCTATCTGGCTCCCTTTATCTCTCCTTCCCCAAGCCTAAACCGGAGCCGGCTTGAAGCCATCCCGTGATTTCCCTTCTTGCCCTTTCCCCATTCCCCGAAGGCATCTTCTAGGCAAAAAGGCTGCCGCAAGACTTCACCACCTGAAATAGTGCTTCCAAAGCGGGGAAGCAGCAAGCGGTGTAGTGATAAACGTTTAGTAACTGGCTTGGAGGAGGTGGAGAGCAAAGGCCTAATTTGTAGCGTTTGCCCGTGTAAATATCCAAGGTGTAACTATCTCACCGGGCCTGGGTTTAAGCTATCCGCCTGGCATCATTGAGCACCGTGCACAACGGGCTCCGAAGGAGGAAGCGGAAAGGCTGTTCTAATGTCTTCGCAGCTCCCCCAGAAGACTGACATTGTTCTAGCGAAGCCCCCACCCCCGGGCAGCAAGAGGGAGCCAAGAAGAAAGGGGACCAGGACAGTGTAGCAAAACAGGTTAGAGGCCAAAGGAAATCCTCAGGAATGTCTGTGTCATCCTCTGAGGAGCTCACTCCTGTAACAAGAAGTGGGGTTAAGAAGGCAGGACGAGGCGGCAGAGCTGGGAACCTGACCATGGGTCCTGCTGGTCGAGGGGCCGGGTCGGGATGCTGAGGTCCTTGGAACCACAGCCCACGCTCTGTGCAGAGTGGATGTAAGTGCCCCAAGCCCACGGCTTGAGGCCTGGCTCAAGGAGGCTACTCCTTTTTTCTTTTTCTTTTCCTTCTTTCTTTTTTTTCTTTTTTCTTTTCTTTTCTTTTCTTTTCTTTTCATTGTAATGGATGCTCTTCTTAGAAGAATGAGTCAACTAATTCCAAATTCAGGTTCTGACTACTTTGGTGCAGCTTTGTCTCATTTTAGCATTTTTTTTCTTCACATCATTAGATTTGAATTGAATATTCAGCCACAGGAAATTGCTACAGGTTCTCTGGGAGTCCAAAGGTAGGAATTCTATATAATAGATACAAGCAGGGCTAATGTCAGGGCTAGATTTATTCTAATTAAGTCATTGTAAGCCACATATTTTTATAGATCTGAGGTAGAAGAGAAAGTAAATACTCCATCCCTGAGGATTTGTTAGTGGAGATTTACATGCCTCCTTTCCATTCCTGAGTTTGAATTTAAAATATTCCCAATGCCAAGAGGCTTCTGGATGCACACACAAAATAATTGTTTTAAAATTCTATTAGGGAAAACCACAGTACAATAGCTGAACCACACATGCCAGAAGTTGGGGAGAATGTTAACATCACTCAAATACCACCCATATCCGCCACATTCTGGAGATGATTGCTAAAATACATGGGATTGGGACGATGGCGTATATATCTGGGGGAAACACCATTAGCTTCTGCTCTCATAACATATAGCAATGCACACTTTTAGATGGATATGGGACCTAAAAATAAAAAACAAACCATAAAATATACCAAAAAGATGATAGAGGAGATGGTAAAATATAAATATGGCTTAGAGAAAGCGTCCCTGAGCAGGGCTCCAACCCCAGAAACTCTTAAGTGAAAATATGTAAGCAACTAAAACTCCCAAACATTTGGGAGACCATAAGGCTACAAGACCCATGACAAGATGACAGCAATATTTTGCAATGTATCTAACAGACAGCTCCTGTCCTTAATATAAAAAGAGCCTCTGTAAATCAATAAGAGGCAGACAAATAACATGGAATAAAAGTTAGCAGAGAAATGAATTTCCTCTGCCCTGAGAGAGTATGTCTTTCCTGCCAGCTCATCTGGACCATTACAAGGGCTTCAAAATGCTTCTTTGCCCTTCCGTCAAGGTTGCTGATGGATGGGTTTTCATCAAGTGCATTTTTGTCCCATCATTCTTTTGCCCAGATGGCTTCTGTGTGTGTGTGTCCCTGGCTGACAGGCTAATGTGAGACCTCATAAACTTTATATTCAGCTGAATGAGACAATTAATGCTCCCAATGCAGGTTGAGCTACGGTAAACTCCTGGTGAATTCAAATGCTTCGCCCCTATTCATAGGATTATCGAGAGAATTAAGTGAGATACTATGTGTCCAGCAGCAGGAAATTTCCCCACACATGATGGGGCTTCTTAGTAGATGTCCGTCCCTTCCCTCAAAGCCCTTTTTCATCCAAACCTTGTTGGGGGCCCTCCACCCTGGGCCGCAGACCAGCTGAGCGTAAACGCCTGCTGGGGTGGTCCAGTGTGCTTAAAGGACCTCCACAGAAAATTCTAATGAGCAGCCAGAGGAGACACCCTACCTTAAACATGCTTGGGGATTGCTGTGGTGCCTTGATCATTAAGGTTCATTCTCCAGACCACCTTGCCATCGTCTGCCTCTCTGCCTAGCAAAGTCTTGGCTTCAGCTAGAAAGGATCTTCTCCGCAACTCTGAATGCCCCTAGCATTTGCATGCATCCTATGCACTGGCCTTTTATTGTAATAACATATACTTGTGAATTATCTCCCTGTCTAAAAGTGTGAGCTCCTAGAGGCTGAGGATCTTATTTCATTCGTCAGATCTATCTTACTGTCTGTTCCAGCACTTGGCACATAGCAAATGCTCAAAAGTTATAAATAAATGAATATAAGTGAGTAAGAACAGATATTTATCTCCACGCAGCCCTAGACCCAATCACCATACTTCCTGGGATCTGAAAGCAAACCCCTGTAGTCCCTGGGTTATCAAATATTCATCTTCATAGAGCGACTTTATCACCCAACGCAGCTGACGCTTTTCAGTGTCGATTTATCGTCAACCGTGGAGTTGTCCATAGCGAAATCGAGTCAGATTCACCGGAGTTCTGGAGCCTTTGGAGAACCCTCGCTTTTGGCTTCTAGGTTTGGAGTTTTGGTCCTGAACCCAGTGGCCACCTGGAAGGAGACTTCTAGGAGTCAAAAGCAGGGGGGTGGATACTAGACGGTGCTGGAGAGGGGGGCTGTTTGACCTTGGGCATGTCAGTCTCACCTGCAAAATGGAAGGTCGTGCTACCACCTACCTCGAACGTAAGAGTAAAAGGAGGCCACTCGTTTGAATGTGTTTATCACAACACCAGGCCCGTAGTGAACACTCAAAAAATGATGGCCTACAGGGGCCTGGGTGGCTCAGTTGGTTAAGTGTCTGACTCGACTTGGGCTCTGCTCGTGACCTCATGGTTTCATGACTCATGTCAGGCAAGGAGCCTGCTTGGGATTCTCTCTCTCCCTCTCCCTCTGTCCCTCCCCTACTCGTGCTCGCTCACTCTCTCTCTCTCAAAATAAATAAATAACTTTAAAAAAATTTACAAAAAAAATTGATGACCTACAGGAAGTAAAAACGGGATTCTGGTTAAGGAGCACAGTCCACTCTGCAGAGAATTGGGGCACTTTTCAGTGGAAGGAGGGAGGAAGCCCACATTCCTAACTGCCAGACATGTCTCAGGCTAAGAACTTCTCTGGTTAATTCAGTGCAGGGAAAATGGCAAATTATTTAGATATATAATCTGTCATAATATAGCATAGCAGAATATAACAAAACACAATATAATAAACATAATGAGTATAATGTAATTAGTATGATTAACACAATAAATATAATTAGTATGATTCACAAAATAAATAGCACATATAATATATAGTGGATACAACTAATATATGACTAACATAAAAATAGTATAGTATACTGTTCCATTATACAGTATGTGTATGCCTCTTTCCAACCCTTTTCAGAATAAGTTGAAGAAAACAAAGCCCCAAGGTGGGTAATGAATCCTGGTAAGACAGCGAGGAGACCAGGTTCTGTGGAACTGGTTGCTCGTTTTTAGTGACTGTATCTTAGCTGCAAAAGACCCGGCGAACTTTCCCACACTCCCTGCACACACGTCAGCCCCGCGTCAGAGGCCTTCTTTCTACATCCAGCTATTCTCACACGTGACTTTCCCCCCACTTTGGTTTTCATTTTATTTGGGAGTGGCTCCTTCACCTTGAGAGGAAGTACATTGTGTCCAGGGGACCAGCACGTCCCCGTGATCCTACCTGTAGACTGTCGGCAAGAGGGAACGTGTCCGTATCAATGCCTAAAGTCCTACGCAAAATAAAGACGAGGTCTCATAGAAAGAAGTCGTTACTTGGTTTTCTTTGTGTTCATCCTTCCCTGGAATGACCTGATCCTAGTGAATTTCTCATTGGTGCTCTTAATTATTTTCACCTGTTAGAAGTAAGATCTTGAAAAGGTAACTAACTCTATGGTGGTTGTAGAGACCCAAGTGACACTTTCATGCCATGACCGAGCTGACCCATCTGTGGGTCATCTGGGGATGGGGATCTACCTTCACGCTTCACTGAGTAACTGAAATCACCAGAGTCTGGATCATGTTCTGGTTTGTTGGCAAATTTAATGGCCGGACTTGCATTAAAATAGCCAATGAACTATTACGAAAAAAAAAAAAATCATTCATTGTTACCAGGCATCAGAGGGCAGTAGACAGCAGACCAAAAAAGGGTTGGAGGCCTGGGGGGGAGGGGGGGTCCCTTTTCTGCCCCAGGCTTCAAAGGAACAAAAAGGTGTTACCCCAGAAGCCTCTGGCTCAGCCATTTGTCACCGTGCCCCTTGCCCAGTCTCCTTGCCTGGCGAGTCTGTCTGAGCTCCTTTCCTGCTTCCTCCTTATTCCCGGTGTTGGAAGCATGAACCGGATTCCCGGTGGCAACTCACCCAAAGACCTGTGGCAGCTCTCCCTCGGTGCGGGACCGGGATGAGCCTCTTCCCACATCAGCCCCAGGGACCCTCCCTGCATGCTGTCTGTTGCACATCATACCACAGCCAGTTTTACCTTGAGAAACACTTTTTTGGGCTTCTGAGGGCCCCTATGGTGTCTTTGTGCAAACGTAAAAAAGGCGCCCCCTCTGGTCATATGCAGCCTTGCAGGCGTACAAAAGGGATACAGGAGGCGCGAGTGCCAGATTTTTAAATATATTCTTTATTTGTGGGAGGACTGAGCCCCATGAGCTGGATCTTCAGTCCCCTTAGCATATCCACCCTCTCATGCACATTACAACTTTGAAAACCATAGGTGGTACCCCAGATGGTGCCCCTTCCTCCCTTCATCTGGCACCCGCTTTCCTCCACTTTATAGCCACCTACTTGAGACAGCCCGCAGGTTATCGTGGGAGACTCAGGTACATGTGTGAAAAAGCCACAGATTACCTTATAGACCACACTCATTCAGCAACAAATCAGTGGATGCTCAGGAATCCCAGCAAGAAATGGGCCCCAAAATGGCTGGGGTGAAATCAGACATTTCCACGGCACATGGTCATTGGCAGTGGAGCCCAGACTAAGGTGAAGTGAAGGAGACCATTGGAAGACTTGTCTCCGGGGCCAAAATACCTCATTCATCAAGGGAGATCACATTTTCATGCAACATTTTAAAAACTCAACATTAATGCAAAAAATCCATGACGAGCAAAATATCAAAATTTTAAATAAAGCCAAGATGAAAATTAATGCAGAAAATCCATAATGAACCAAATACCAGCATTCTAAATAAAGACAGTATCACCATTGCTGATTTTTCCTTTTGCCTCTGGCTCCAGGATGGCTCACCTCAGCACCATGACTGCTCCTGTCTTAAAAATTGAGGGGAGGGGCGCCTGGGTGGCTCAGTTGGTTAAGCGTCCAACTTCGGGTCAGGTCACGATCTCACAGTTTTGGCTTGGAGCCCCGCGTCGGACTCTGTGCTGACAGCCCAGAGCCTGGAGCCTGCCTCGGATTTTGTGTCTCCCTCTCTCTCTCTGCCCCTCCCCTGCTCATGCTCTGTCTCTCAAAAGTGAATAACTGTTAATTTTTTTTTTAATTTGGAGGTCTTTTCATGATGCATTTCCTGCATTGATTCTTAACTTGTAAAATATTACATGAAAATATTATTTACCTTGATGACTGGGTTTTTTGCCACCTCCTTTACGCTGGTGCACAGAAAGCAAGTGCCTTGCTCTCCTCACCCTGGTCCAGCTCTGATCACTGCCACACTAGTTAGTCCCCATCACTGAGGGATGTAGGAGACATCACGCTGGGATTTAACATTGCACCAGCTCATTTAAATTCCGAGCAACCTTTGCAGCTGGGTCTCTTATTAACAGAAGTGCAGGCAGGTTGAATAATTTGCTCAAGGTCCACACTAGGTGGAGGAGGAAGGCCTCAAATGAGGTCTAAAGCCCGTGGCTGTAACCCTGCTCAGAAACTAGGAACAGGAAGGCAAGGAGGAAGCAAACGCAGAAGCAGAGTTGCAGGAGTAAGCACCAGGCAGCTAGCTGAGCTTCGGGGAAGCTGTCCCCACTGCTGAGTCCCACAGAGCCAGCCGTGTGCACAGGGCCTCTCGGTGATGGTGACATTTCACATGGCAGAGAGTTACCAAGAAGAAAGGGCGCATCCAAGATTTGTGTTTAGAAGCTGATGATTTAACCTTTCCCCAAAGAGTCCTCAACAAATAGTGCACACCCCCAACATTGGATTTTTTTTTTCCTTTCGTAAAACTCAAGTGGATGCATCTCCATTTCTCCCCAAAAAAGCGCAGCCATGGCACGGTCAGCTGGAATGCAGGGTCTGGATGGAAGTTCATGCTGTTGAAACCGGTGGTCTCAAGTGCTAAGGATATCGGAAAGACAGTGGTATTGGCATCCTTTTTGAACACATGCCTAGATTTGCATATTGGAGATGTCAGTTGTATTGCAGGAGAAAATCAATCTCCCTGGCCTCCCATTAACTCTGCCTGCTCACTGCAGCTCCCTTGGGGGTGTTGGAACCGCCACCACGCCTTGCCCTTTTGAAGTAGAAAAATGTGAAACTCCTACAGTTATCAAATGAGTCTTTAGTGAAACAAGAGTGAGGCGCTTCACGAGCCGGTGGCTGCTCACCCCACTCCCCTGCAGGAACCCATAAGACCCCTTCCTGCTGATGGCCGGGACCAGGAAGAGCTCACTGTCGGCATATGAATAGACATTAATGTGGTTGTCAAGAAATGAACGGTACATGTCCCAGCCTTGACCCTATATGGGCCTCTACTGCTAGAAGTCAAAACATCAACTTTGGGACCCAATTATGTTAACCTTATGGTTGCTTGGTGTGTGCCAAGAGCTTTTTCTTGGGTTTCTATTTAGAGCAGTGGTTAGCAACTGTGGGTGCATCTCAAAGAACGCTGTGTTAACCCAACGGAAAGACAATCCAAGGTAGACTTTTGGTAGGTTTACTTCCAGAGGGGCAAAGAAAGGTTTCCTGGTGGGCCTCACACTGTGTGAGCTAACTACAAATAAAAGTAGCCTTGACCACTCATAACTCAAAACCAATGGAGGTTACAGCAGGGGAAAGTTGGATAATTCAATCCCAGCTTACTTTGACCTGAATTTATGCCACGTGGGACTTTTGCCTGATATAGTCAGAAAAAAATGCCCTGAGTTGCCCCTTAATATATCTGGTACAGCTGGTCCTTTGTATATTCCAAAAGTGTTTTCTGGGATTATTTTCCACGTAGCTAATGTCACCTTGACCAGATCAAAGTTCCCCACAGTTATTTTTCGGTATACAAATTTTTTACATCACATTTAATCATACGCTCCCAGTGGATACGAGTGATTGAATTCATCTGTATAACAGAGTTAACTTCTAACGTCCTCCAGATATTTTTCTAGCTGGCTTGCGTAACCACCTTTGTTTATATTTAGTTTAGAAAGTACAAATCTCAGAAGGGGCAGGTTGTAACTAGACGTAAGATCAATGCAGTTAGTTTCTGTTTAAGCTTTAACAACTTGGTAGCTGTCAACTGAAGCATGAATGCAGACAGTGCTGAATCTCAATTAATATACAGTTGTAATCACGATGGGAGTTGGTGATATTTTCCCCTCCACTCAATAAAGCCCTTAGAAATGGCTTCATTAACATTTTCTCATTTTATCCACTTGTACCCCTTTCTCTCCACTGTCCTGGGGTCACTTTTTCATGGGGAGCTTTTTTGGCAGCTGATGTCTTTCCAATACTCTCACTGTCCTGCTGTTTGAGAACCCGCTGTCTCTCCCGCCTGTGGCTCAGAGTCTTATAACCTCTATTTGTATTTTGAACAAATCTGCCCAGTTCAAAAGGCAAGAGCCATACACCTCTCCTGGATAAGGCCTATCAAATACTCTCACCAAGTTGGCCTTCCAAGTTGGATGATAAAAATGATTGTGGATATTTGAATTGAAATCATTGGGATGCTCATTTTTTTAAAAAACTCTATCACTTAGCACTCCATTTCTGAGAATTCCTTCAGGGCATATTCAGAAAATCGGTATTGTAAAAGCTTGAATAGTTATATTAGTTTAGCTTGATTGTACACCAACTCCTTTTTCTTTACTTATACTTACATGGAATAGTATATTAATGAGAATTAAGTAATTTTTTTATGAAACAAATGAGCTTGCTTTGGGAAAACGGTTTTACAATTCCTGCCTGGTAATTAGGTCCTAAACCTTGATGCCGTGATTTTTGATATTGGATAAATGATTGAGTCTATAATTAAACATGTCCCTTGGACTGAAGTTACAAAGCAGGTACTTGGGTCAATTACACAATAGCAATGATCATTGCATTTGATGTTATCACAACAATAATTACCGTGCAACATTATATTCCATTTTAAAGCACTCTATTTTAAAGGATGGGTTATCGACAATGGAAAACGCACGAACTTTTCTGACAGATTTTTGTACTACGCATATCTGATCAGGGTCCTTATTAAGGATGGATATCAAATCCTTTGATAAGAGGTCAGAGACCTATCTCATTATGGAAAAAGGGCTTTCATTAAGTTATTTTTCACAGCAAACATTTATCGAATGCTTACTGAGTCAGGGGCTGAAGACACAAAGACATCTGATCTGACCCATGCCTCCTGGGGCTCTTGTTCTAATGTGGGAGCTACAGCATGTGAGAAAAAGGTGAATGTGGTGGCTTTGCCTTTGAAAGAAAAGAGAGCTCAGGTTCCCAGTTGTTGCTGGATGTGGTCAGTTATCATCCGGGGACGGTTGTTCGTTTTCCGAGACAAGGCCACTTGAAATAAGGCCTGTGTCAACAACGCAAGGCATCGTCCTCTTCTTTACAGATCCGAAGCCTGATTCGGTGTCTGTCCAGAAGTGACTTGTGTCTTGGAGATGGAATTTTACTAATCAAACTCCTGAGACATGAATATGTAAATCCGAATGCAAGTGTATTCATCTGTAGTGAGAAACCACGGGTCTCCTTCCTGACTTCTGTTGATAGACCGGTTCCAATTGACAGAATTAAGGTTGTGTCTGGACTAGTCTATTAAGCTTTCAGAAAACTGAAGTCTGGTCACTGAATGAACTCTCTCTGTTGCAGAAACATTTATAACCTTCTATGTACGGACGACCTCATAGGGAGAGTTTCTCTGACCAACCGCTTCCAACATTCACAGTATTCTTGGTGTTGGTACTTTCAGTGCTAGCAAATGTCCATCATGGTAAGATAGCTTCTCCTCCTGTTTTGTGTTTCTCTCCCTCAAATGCCTCCCTTCCTTTCATCACATCGACTAACCATGCCAAGCATTTCACTTGCATTTTCTCTTTTAATCTTTATAACTTTCCTATGACTTAAATTACACCCCCATTTTACTGATAAGAAAACCGATTTGTGCCAAGAGTCGATACCCTGCCCCGGGTCAGATGGGGCACTGCCACAGTCAGGGGACCACATTCTGTGGTCAGTCCCCGAAAGGTGACTGTCAAGGCATGACATCAGTCATAGAAGTTCAAGTTCAGGGTCAGGGAGAATAAGCGTGACAAGTAATGAGAATGAGTTAAGACGTGTTTAGAAAGGGGCAGGATGTAAGGCATGAGAGTGGGAAAATGGAGGAGGTCTGTGATCTGTTAGTGATGTATGCCTAAGAGTGAGGGGGAAGGTGTTATAACAGGAGCATCGGGCTGTGGCCTCCAGGAGGCGTGCTTGTTCTCAGATGGTACTGCACACGCACATCCCCAATGGGCCCCCGGGCATCTCGGTGGGGCATACGCTCTCCATGACAGAGGTAACCGTTCCATAATGAAATCTACTCTAACCCGTCTTGCTCTAATTTGAATATTCTGCAACGTATTGCAACCGTTAAGGACAGTAGAAGACTGCATGTAGACCCCATCACACCTAAATGTACGTCCTCCTGGGGGATGGAAGGGGTGCGTGATGATGGACCCTAGTTTTGTAATGTATTGGAAGGTTCCACAGATTGAAAACAATTACTGGAGAAAGTGAGGAGCCATGAGAGGCTTTCGAGGTAAAGAAATGATTAAATCATATGTGTTCGGGGAATAGCTCTGTGGAAGATGGAATGAAGGAGAGGGGGATGCCCGGAACACTGTGGGTCTCTTCTCAGGACACCAGTTCCGACAGGTAAAGAATGTGTAAGTCAGGGCAAGGAGCTCTGGGGGAAGGTGATGAAGGCCAGAAACACTGTTCCTTATAGTTGAAACTCCTCTCCCAGCACCAACACATTGGCTGTCACTGAACACATCGTGACACTTCGTGCCTACTGTTCACCAGGCCCTGTTCGCGTGGTTTTTGAAGTCAGATGCCTTTGCCAATGTGCTGGAGAGAGCTCTTGGTATACGGTACATGTCAGGTTTCAGTCAAATAGAACCTGACATACTTGAACCGGTCAAGGGGATTCCAATGTCAAGTAGAACTTCGGTGTGAATCCTTGTAAGCCTGGCCTCCTGAACAATGCCTCGCATCATATGTATCCCACGGCTGAATATGCAGACAAGTGACCAAAGGGATGGAGCAAATACACTGATTGAAGGTCATTCAAGTTAGATTGTTAAATGCCTACGACTGTTTCAAAATGAGATCCCGACTCTCCTTCGGGAAACGTGTGTCCATATTCTGATCTGTACAGCTGGTGAAATTTTTTTTAAAAATGATGGAAAACATCAATACACACACAAAAGGGTTATTTATCTTTTAACGGAACCAAGCCAGTAGGAATGATGGCTTTTGCAAGTAGTCATTTCCCATATGTAGCCCTTAGACAATAAGAAGGCATTGACATTTTTCAAATGCATGTGTAAAAGTGTGGAATCTTGGGTCCTGCCCCAAACCTACAAAATGAATCCCTCACAGAGGGAAAGAGAACTTCAAACAGGCCCCTCAGCTCATTCTGCTGCACTGAAAGAAATGTGGTTTAGAGTTAAAACCAAGCTTCCCCAGGGCTTCAAAACCCCAAGAAGTAAGGTCTGGTATGGAAACATCTAAGATGGACTAAACCTTTTAGAACAGCTGGGACACCAGTCTCTCTTCATTAACCTCTGAACTTGGAAGGACCTCAGGTTCATGGGCTCCGATGACTCCGTCAGAAAACCCCATAACACACCACCTTCACCCAGGATCCCATGAGAATGCTCCGGCTCCAGGACCCCTAAGTAACAAGAGCTGAAGGAATTTTCACTCTAGACAATGTGATGTCTTTTCCAATAAGAGCATTAGCAGGAAACTCTTATCTTTAGGGCATCTTCCTTGTTTTATTATTTAGCAATAAATTTATATAGCCTTTACTGTTTCAGAGTATAAAACTAATCCATGTTTGTTTAAAAAAAATTAGGAAATACTAAAAAGCATAACAAGAATAAAAATCACCCATAGTGCTACCACCAAAAGATAAGCATGGTCCATATATCTCCTTCCAGACTTTTTGCTATATAAATACACATATAATTTTATTAAAATGGAATCAGGCAGTAGATGCTACTTGTTTTATCCAGCCCAAAGGAAACTACACTAAAACCTTGGTTTGTGAGCATAATTCATTCCGGAAACATGCTTGTAATCTAAAGCACTCGTATATCAAAGTAAATTTCAAGAACTGTTGGCTCAGTTGTGATCACGTGGTCATGTGGCATTCAGCATCACATACTACCTGTATTACAAGACATCACTCGTTTATCAAGTTAAAATTTATTAGAAATGTTTGCTCGTCTGTGGAACACTCACAGAACAAGTTACTCACCATCCAAGATTTTACCATAGTATCTTTCAAAGTCACGTATATTGTCATTTTTAATGACTGCGGAACACACACAGGGTAGATGTTCCTCTTGATTAGTAACCTTATTTTTGACGTTTGGGTCGCTCAAGTTTCTACGTAAGGTTGTGAAAAAAAGATGCATTTGCAAAAGTGTTGTAGGGGAAGAGACATAAAGATGGCCCCGCCCTAGGATAAACTTGCTGGCTCTTGTCATAGCTTGGAAGATGTAGAGGTTCCACGGATGCAATGTGTCTGCTCTTGCTATTTTCACGGTCTAGAGAAGCCATCTTTGCCCCAGATCCCCTTCACTCACCTGCCTTTCCTTGACATATGTCCTTCAGGTTCACTAGAGGTCACCTTGCTTCAGTTAACTATTCACCATTCAGTGCACAAATACTTAAAGAGCACCTCCTACGTGTCCACACTTTGCAAAACCATCACTTTGTTTAGCATAGACTAAAATATCTACTGTCCTGCTCTCCTTATGTTCACAGACCCATGATAAAGCCAGAGTCATAGACCAAAACGTTTCACCTGGAAAATACCCGTCACTATTACTGTTATCCGAAGTAGTGGAAATTCATGGAATGTGTATTAGTTAGCTATCACTGCAACACAAATGACCCCACCCCTCAGTGGATTGAAAGCACACACAATTATTAACTTACAGCTTCTTTAGGTCAGGAATCTGGGCGTGGCTTGTCTCTGCCTCAGAGTCTCTCCCAGGCTGCAGTCAACGTGTCACCAGGGCTTCAGTCATCCCAGGCTCAACCGAACAAAGGCCCAAGTTCACATTCTTGTTGGCAGAATTGACTTCCCTGCGGGTTGTCAGATGGAGGGCCTCAGGTCCTTGCTGGGGGGTTGGCTGGAGGTGGCCAGCTGCTCCTTGCCATGTGGGCCTCTCCCACTTGGCAGCTTACTTCCTCACCATGTGCAAGCCAAGAAGGCAACAGAGAGAGTGTCAGAGAAATGGAAGTCACAGTCTTTTGTAACCCCTAAAAGTGCCCATCACTTTTACCATATTCTATTTATTAGAAGCAAGTCACTAGGTTCAGCCCACCTTCAAGGACAGGGGATCACCCAATGGTATAAATACGAAGAAGGAGGGATCGTTAAAGACCGTCTTCGAAATCAGTGCTACTCTCCTAGATCCTACAGATAGAGATCAAAACAAGCTATTTATTATAAAAGATTAACTTAGAAAATGCTGCTCTGTGGTCTGCAGTACGGGAAATTTATGGAGTTTCACATTTAGACTCACTTTTAAGTTTAGAGACAAAGAGAAATAGTTAACATATTTGCATTTGCTAAATGTACACTTGTATGTGGTAGCACAACTTACAACGTGTACTGCCATGTCAATAGTTTCACTTGATTTTCTCAAACCTGGAAAGTGGGAAGGGAAGAAATCGCAGATTTAAAGGCAGATGAACTGAGCCCTGGCAAATTCAGCTGTGCTGGCGTCATCTCCTTCCCAGTTCGTTTATTGGTTCAACAAACACGTGTGTGCTCAGCCCCACACCAGGTAGCAGGTGAGACGCAGTGCTGAGCAAAATCAATGTGGCTTTTGCCCTGCATGAACCTCCTATCTGGTCAGGACGAGGTAGTAATCAAATAGTCTCACAAAAAATATGATTGCAAACTTTTATTTTTGTTTTTTTGTTTTTTGTTTATTTATTTTTGAGAGAGACATACAGAGCATGAGCAGGGGAGGGACAGAGAGAGAGGGAGATACAGAATCCAAAGTAGGCTCCAGGCTCCGAGCTGTTGGCACAGAGCCCGATGCGGGGCTCGAACCCATAGAATGTGAGATCAGGACCTGAGCCGAAGTCGGGCGATTAACCGACTGAGCCACCTAGGCGCCCATGATTGCAAACTTTTAAAATTCTAGAATGGATGGAAAGGATGGATCATGGATTGTGTTTACATATTTTAAATTTATCCAACTGTACTTTTAAGATTTGTACACTCACGTGGTGTATGATGTTTTTAAAACACCCAAGGAAGGAGAGGTGCCTGGGTGGTTCAGTCGGCGGAGTGTCTGACTTCGGCTTGGGTCGTGATCTTACCGTTCGTGAGTTCGAGCCTCACATCGAGCCCCACATCAGGCTCTGTGCTGGCAGTCTGGAGCCTGCTTCATATTCTCTGTTTCCCTCTCTCTCTCCCCCTCCCCCACTCACACTCTCTCTCAAAAATAAATAAATAGACATAACAAGAAATCCAAGGAAGGAAAGGCACATGGTACTAAGATAGTTTGTTAAAGGAGATATGGCTGTTGCCCTCTTTGTTTATTATTACTGTTATTGCTCTGATTATGATATTGGAGGAGACTGATATACGTAAGGCATAGATTGTGACAGTGATTTCACAGGTGTATGCTTATCTCTAAACTCACCAAGTTATATACATTAAATATATACAGCTTTTTGTATGCCAAGCATGTCTCAATAAACTGGTTCTAAAAAAGGATTAAAACAACCATAAGTCACATATCCGTGGATTAAATGATCCTTTCAAATTTCAAATTAATTTTACATTGGAATTTCAAAAGCCGGTATTCAGTTCACTTACAGTACAGTCTCTTATAATTGAGATTATATGCCCTTCTTAACATGTGTTTCATTTGTAACGTATGAGGAACTTTTTTCATAGAATTTCACACTATAAATCTCAACTGTGAAATTGTGTACATTTTGGCAACATTCTAGAAAACTATAACTTCGTAATGTTTTGCAAAATAATCCGGAGGCAACACCTATGACAATAAAGAAGGAAAGACGTGGCTTGAAGCAAAGGGACAGGGTGTTAGACCCCCCACGGTGGCTCATCTTCCTGAAGGGTTTGAACGGCCAGCGTTTACTGCACCTGGTGAGCTGATACACAGAACTTAGGGTTTTCTTTCAAAACCATTCAGTCCCTCAGTGAATGTATCCTCTCTGCCTCCCTCTCAAGGATTTCCCCTTTTCGGCTGCATCACGCTGGGTTTAAGTGGCACCTTGTTTAATTACGGAGTTCCTTGTTGCCGTAGATGATGGTCCAAACCAAGCCAGACCGGAGCCAGGCCTCCTTCCCCTACTTAGGAGAAGCCGCTTTAGGGAAGCCATCTGCACGGGACCGGAAAGCTTTATGAAGAAATGCTGACATCTCCAGCTTGGAAGCTCATTTCTGTAAAGCCCATGCCTGGCCTCATGCTGCCCTCTGCTCTCTGTGGGGTTAAGGCCTCAGACTCACGCTAGTCCCAGCTGGTCTCCTGCAAGTTGTTGGCACTGAGTAGATGTTCGGCAAACGTTAGTTGAATCTGACTCACAACATGGCAGGACCCAACATTTAAGTCAAGAAGGCATTTTTCACACTGTACAAACAGGGCTCCTTATACACCAGGAAATAAGTAAGTATAAGAGAAGACACCACATAAATTTCCTCCCAACTCCTTATCCCCTATGAAGCTATCAAAGTTGATTTTGCAAAATGTTATTAACATCTGCTATTTACCAAGAACTAAGAGATAAAAGACTAATAATACCGTGGTCCCTGCTGTTAAGAAGTTCACATTCTAATAAGTGAAGTCAGACAGGTCAAAGGAGAATTACAAATAAATGTAATGAGAGTCAAGGTAGCAAAAGACCAAGGAGGAATACGGAGCCAAGAGGTAAGAGCGGGGATATCAGAGAAGGCAATGAAGTAAGGATGCTTTTAGCTTCAAATAACAGAAATCTCTAACTCAAACGGATCTAAACTTAAGTGAGAAAATAAATTTCATCAAACTGGGAGGTCAGAAGAAGGGCAGACCCCCACGTGCACAATCTCATCAAGGTCTCAGGCTCTTTCAATCTCTTTGGTCTATCCCGGCCCCCGTCATTTCCAGTCCAACGTTAGCTCTTGGTTGGTACCAACATGGCTCCAGAAATTGCCAACATGGTGACATCAGAGAGGAAAAAGAGAGTATTTCTTTTGTTTGTCTTTTTTTTGGGAGAAAGGGTATAAGAAGGAAAACGCCTACACACCCATACTTTTCAGCATAGTCAAGAATTAAGACACCTACCCACTCTTCACCTAGACTTGGCAAGGACACAGGATTCTCATGGTGGACTTGGATGGGCTTCTTAGGTGGGAGGGGCATGGGGGGACAGGGAAGGTTTTAACTAGGACTCCAGACCTGGCCTGTCTTGTAGGATGGAGAGGACCGTTTCTAGTCTATAAGCGTTGGGGGTGGAGAGAGAACCATCCCAGGATGTGCAAAAACAGGAAGCATGGAAAATTACAATTATTTAGGGAATTCCAAGAGCTAGTATTGCATGGATGGCGTAGAGGCCACATGAGTGATAGGAGATGTGGCTGGAGGGGAAGATAGGAGTTGGATTATAAAGGGTTTTATAAGCTAAGAAATGTGGGTTTTATCTTAAAGGAGCTGGCAACCCACTGAAAGATTTGAAGCAGAAGAGTACATGAGATTGGATACGTGGGTCCGATCGGGAACCGCTCACTACATAGAGTGGAAAGTGGAAGGAGACCAAAATCTTTGAGGAGAAATTTGTTGGGAATTCTAGACGGAGTCACAATGGGGCCAGGTGACCGGTTAAGTGGTTGGGTTGAGCGGGAGGGAGGGAGCTTGAGGTGACGATTCCAGCTTTTTCTGGGGGTTTCAAGATAAAAAGTGAGAACACATCTAAGAAAATCAGAATCTAGGCACTAGCTCCTTAGATCTGATGGGGTCGATACAGAGTAACCGTCAAATAATAGATATTGGTTCTCGGTACGTATAGCTATATAAATATTTTTTATAAATGCCCATTGGGACAAATTATTGACTGGAATAAGGTATGATGATAACAACACTTGTGATGTAAAAGGGGGACAGTGGATGTGATATTTATAAGCAAGGCATTGAGCAGATATTCTATGGGTTAATAGGCTAATAATTAAATTCACGTGACTTAATCACCTTGAAGCTGCTAATAAGGGTGAGAGGCTTTCAATAGTGATCGCCCTCTCTGTATACTTTACAAAGGAGCTTTCTGTCTCAACTTCAAGTATTGTAATTGAGATAATACAGGCATTCCCCCAGACCAGCAAGATCTGGCCATCTAAAATAGAATGTTCCCAATGTAAGGTCAGTTTATAAAACCAGAGCTGACTCATTTGAAGGTATCCCTGTCCACACTTTTGAAGACTCCCCACAGCGTAAGCATTGCTCACACAGAAGCAGGGCAGTAAACTGACCCCTTGACATCTTTATCATCATCTGTTTCTTGGCCGCTGGCTGTGTGTAGGAGGGGACCGCTGACCACAGAGAGCCTCCCTGCTTGGGCACCTCTGTCCCATGTCCCTTCTGTGGAAGAACCTTTTAGTATACCTGAGTGCCCAGCATCTTTGATGCCTTTAAGACTTCAGTCTAATCCCAGCACATTTATATGTTGTGTGCTTTTGGAGGGTTTTCTTTCCTTGTGTGGCCACAAGGTATCATGGAAAAAGTCTAGAAGCTGGAATTCTACTTTCTGAGTTTGAATCCCTGAACCTGCCCCTGAGCAGCAATGACCTTGACTCAGGGGGATACAGGGATATGGGATTTGGTGCCAGGCAGAAGGGAATGTTTATCTTGGTTCTGTCCATTCAGGTCTATGTGACCCTGGGCAATTGATGTTCCATTTTCTTTTATCTGTGAAATGGGGTTAAAGTGACTTAATTCATGGCCACGATGAGCACGTGGCACATAGTAAAGCTGTTAGGAGAGAGCCAAGCACAAAGTAGACAATAAATGATCACTCCTAGAGTTTTTCACCTCTGAGACCCTGTGTCCTAATGTGCAGCATAGGAATGCTAAAAATACCTAACTCATACTTGTGATGTGAGCACCACAGAAATCCTTCTAAAACAGGGTTTCTCGGGGCGCCTGGGTGGCTCAGTCGGTTAAGCGTCTGACTTCGGCTCAGGTCATGATCTCTCAGTCTGTGAGTTCGAGCCCCACGTCGGGCTCTGTGCTGACAGCTCAGAGCCTGGAGCCTGTTTCAGATTCTGTGTCTCCCTCTCTCTGACCCTCCCCTGTTCATGCTCTGTCTCTCTCTGTCTCAAAAATAAATAAACATTAAAAAAAAAAAATTAAAACAGGGTTTCTCAAAGGCGTCCTCGGCATTACTGACGCTTGAAGCTGGATTGTTCTTCTTTGTGGAGGCTGTCTTGTAATTTACAGGGTATTTAGCATCATCCCCGGCCTATAACCAGATGCTGGTAGCACCCACCAGCCCCAAGTTGTAACAACCAAAAACATCTCCAGACACCACCAGATGTCTTTGGAAGAGGAGATACCCCTAGTTGAGAACGACTCTTCTAGAATATAGAAGAAAGTACGTGGCACTTAGGAAGTGTTCCATAAGCAACGGTAGCTACTATTTCCAACTTATCTACAAAGCTGTGAAAAGACATAGAAAGAGGAAAGTCTTGTTTGTTTTCTGAGCCCCTACACGGTAACAGACAAGGGGAAGAAATTGAAGGCTTCAGCATGAATAAGCGTTGCCAAGTTCAGTTCCAGAAAACAAACCACAGTTGGGTGGTACTAACCCAACTTCAGGGCAAAATTGTGGTGTGGGCTTTGCAGTCACTTCTGCCCCAGCCCCAGGTGTCCAGGAGTAAACGGTGACCCCGTGCCCAAACCACCCTCACTCCACTTCAGAAGACGGTGTCCCTCCAGTTGAGTCTGTGATAAGCACACATCTGAGATTCAGTACGGCCTGTTTTATCCCCATTACGATTCTTTTTCCCATTCCACTGTTTTATTTTGTTATGTTTTGGTTTTGTTTTTATTTTATTAGCTCTTCCCCTGGGGAGGAGGAAGGTCAGTTCAGACCTATATCTCTTTGTCTTCACTGATGGCATCTTAAAGCAACAGGAATATTCCAGAATTCCTCCAGCCTATCGTAAGAGCTAATTGCACGTGTCCACAGATGTATGGGTAGTTTCAGAGTAGCTCTGACCATACAGTGGAGGGTGATTTTACTAATATGAACATCCAGTCCTTTGAGCCATGAAACCTTTATTTAACCATGAATTTCCTCCCTTGGGGTTTCATTATCTTTGGTAAAAAAAATTAAAAACACCAACGTTTCTTCAGTGTCTGGAAGGTTTGGGGGCTTAATTCACCTACTTTGTTAACAGAAAGGAAGACATACTGTAAAAGGTACGTCTGCTAACCTTGAAGACAAAGGAAGAGTATCCCACCTCCCACGTACGTGCACGTGTGTGCACTCATACCCCCCCCACACACCCGACCTTCTTTTTTTGGCTGTGAGATTAAATGAGGAAGAAATTTTCTCCTCCTCAGAAATGTTATTGCTCAGAACAGCATCTTAGCATTATTATCATGTGATAACATTAGAGCAAGGGAGTAATTATTTTCCGATAATCGCGTGGTGCACTTCGGCTAGTAATGGCAGTGCTCCCGTGCTGAGATCTATGAAGTATAGATTATATATCTCAACACTTATTCAAAATATGTATTTTTATGTTCGATGAGGACATTACAGCATGCCACCTTTGTAATTTGCATTTTTATAAAATGCTTCTGTGTGTAAATCATTGGCATGGACTATCTCAATCAGAAATCAAATGGTTTTCATTATAAATGCTCTAAAATATGCTTTTGTTAAATATATTGTAGAAAACTCAGGATAAATATTCCTTAACACGGTCTCGTATTTTATTACTATTATATATATATGCGCATATATGTTGCAAATAATATATATATACATATATGTATGTATATTGCTACTTTAACAAAGAAAACCCTCAACTCTTATACCATTACTGTCAAAGATTAGGCCTTTTCCTCCCAAACATATATATTTTGTGCTTAGCTCAAAGCCAGGAATGACCTTTGAGGGGATTTATTAGCAAGACGCTTGAGGGAAAGTAAAACTTCTCTATTTGATCAGAGAAAACATAAACGATTAGGCTAAACTCAGCTTTAATAAGTCCTGGAGATAGATAGATAGATAGATAGATATGTAAGATTTCAAGCCTCAACAGAAGATCCTAGTCTTTTCTGGAGATCTCTTCCATGAAGACGTTCAAACTTGAAAATGGCACTTCATCTCATAAGGGGAGTAGGTTTTCAACATGGAGAAAATGGCAGGAAGAAAATACTTGAGATCACAGAGCCAAAGACACCATTACTCTAAGAGAATATTAATGCTGAACCTGGGTGATTTATGATGGAATCCATGCAAAGGCCCCCTGCTGAGCCAACATTTTAACTAGGGCATTGGCTGGGTGAAGAAATGGAGCCCTTGTTCATTGAGGCTCCCTGCTGGTGTGTGGAAAGTTCAGATCTGGGTAAAAACCAGGGGAAGAGCCAAGACTCAACACGCGTACCTATGAAGGAGCCCCGAGCATCTGTGCTCAAGCCGAAGCTGGGAGAGTTGCCTACTTAGATGTTGAAGCTCCATGAGCCGACGTACAGGAGTCAGGAATTAGGGAGAACTCCAGGGAATCCATAGAAAGAATGTTCAGGGAGGGAGGGAAAGCCCAGAGGTCGCTCCACATTGTGCCAAGGGAATTTCCTTTCTATGTTCTGGATCCATTCCCTCAGCCTCAGAACCACCCCTCACTCTGTCCTGGTGCTTATCACTCCATATTGTAATTCTGTTCTGTATTCTATTGACTTTCCTGTTTCTTCTGCATGAGCGTGAGCCCCGTGAGCCTCAAGTTCGCGTCTGTTCTGTTTGCAGGTTTATCCCGAGTGCTTGCCCACTGGTAGGCTCCAAAGTGATTTTGAAATGAGTAAGGTTGAAATTGAACGGGGGGTGTCAGGAAGTTCAGGAAAAGGAACGTAGCCAATCACATCCAAGCGGTGAGCTCTCTCTCTCTTCACCAGGTGTCCTTCGAAGGTCCAACATAGCCTGTGGAGGCACCACCTTCCTTTCTTAAAGGGGGCAAGTGGTGTGTCTGATTTCATTCCTTGGAGTAGCCATACTGTGGGTGTGAAAGGGCATCCGCTTCTGCCTTCTGGAAAGGCGGTCTTTCCTCTTGCTACAGCTCTCGTGGGAATTTTTTTAACTTTCCTTTGTGGGCTCCAGAAATCCTTCCAGACAAATGGCTGCTTCATTTTTATATAAGGGTGATTTATATCCCTTACAGAATAATCCTCAGTGAAGGTGTCTCTCCTTCATCATAAAGGAATAACAAAACATTTATAAAAGGGAGACAGAGCTTCAGATGAGTGGGTATAAAAGTTCTGCACAATATCAATGGTTGAAAGGATATGCATACATTAATTAAGAATTCCGACATACTTCTTTTACAAGGTCCCTTATGAAAGATAGACTATTTTCCACATTTACTTTGTGTTGGAAGTGACAGATGAAATTAATATGCTTCATAAATTGCCATCACGGAGGGTCAATTAACAAGTGAACTAACCTTGTGAAAGTCATTCTGAAAGACTAGTTATGTCTATAATATTCCCTGTCAAATTAGGTAAAAGTGAGAAAATTAGAAGCCTGTCAAATAAATAGAAGTCTAAGATACTGAGTAATTGCCTTTTTGATAAGGTAAATTAGTTTCTGTGACTGTTGGTTGAGAAACAGGAAATGAAGAGCGGAAGAACGGAAAACGTCAAAGCTGCACGCGTGTGTATGCATGTGTGCACGTGTGTAAGCAAACGTAATGGAGGGCGAGAGGAGAGTCACAGGAAGGTCCATGCCGGAAGCATGATGGGCAGGCACTCCTTAGCCAAGCCTGTGGCCACAGCTCCACCAAGGCCGTGCTCCTCCGGGAGCCTGGCGCCTGTCCAGCACCCATCGTCGTCTTTGCTCACTCAGCTGTCCCTTCAGCCCTTCCCTCCTCTTTCCCCCAATCCTTCAAAATCATCCCTTGTGCATGTGCTATGGGTGGGGTGGTGCTGTGGGCCTTGGACAGGACCCCCCCACGTGGAGCTACCATTCCCAGGGAGCGGGGGATACTTTCAGCCATGACTGCTTGTAGGCTCGTTCCCTGCAAGCTATTTGCTTCACGGCTGTAGGAGGACCAGAGAAACAGATCCAGTCGGAGACTGTGTGGAGACGGAAGCGGCACCCAGTCTGATTTCATGACTGTTTTCAGCCCAGGCCCCCATACAGGTGGTTCCAGAACCATACAACTCAGGCAAAACACCATGAGGAAAGGGCCGTCCTCTGCCCGGCCGATGCCGCGGTGGCCAGGCCCCCTCCTTCCTCCCGGAGCCTCTCTCCTCTCTTGCCCCCCCTCCGTCTTCGTTCCGTTCTTCAGAACTCTGTCATGCCTGTGATGTCCCGGCTGTGCCAGTTAGATCCTTGACTGGGTCTCAAGTTCCCGTTTGTCAAACAAATCCGTAGAGCTTAAAATTCTTCTGGAGTCTCGGTCGCCTGTCCCCATCCCTCCATGACCTTCTGTGAGACACACAGCGAGTCAACTGTCATATCAGGATGCGTGCTTCTCAGGTGTGAAATGAGGATGCTTTGCAGCAAGGAGATTTGCTTTAAATTTTTTTTTTTTTCACTTGTTACATGTAAGTGTATGCTAGGGCCTAGACACGCACATGTATGTAGAGTAATAAATGTTCTCTGTCCAATCCTATTCCTTCCCCTTGACTATCTCCTTAAGTGTTCCTGCTGTCAGGGAATTTCTGAAGACATTTGTACTGAATCTGTGTGTGAACCGCGTATGTCCACATACATTCACACATGCATAAACAAACACTGTCTTTTCGGTCATATGACTCCCATTCTACAGAGTTGGACGCTGAGTCTTAGCGGGGGGAAGTGAGTTGTACAAGCCCACGCAGTAAGGAATGGCATGAACTAAATCCGGGTCGCCGGAAGACCCGCTCCTCTCCAGGATGCCCAGAAGTCTCTTTTCTTCGAAGCCATCTTCCTCGGCCGGGACAGATAGAACCTCTTCCTAGAGAAGAAAGAAATGTGGGAAATAATAGGCCCCGGATTTTTTTTTTCTACTGGCTGACGGACACATTTTTATTCCACATTCCTTTTGGTGTCTTCTGCCCTTGATTGCACAGCCCACTTCTGTCTTTGATTAGCCCACTGCAGGCAGACGCAGACAAGCTGGCAGAGTTTGTGTGCGTGCAGATGTGGACCAGCTCAGAATAATGTTCTCATGTGAACTGCTCAGGGCTCTGTGATTGAGGGACAGACAAGCCCTGGCCAACTTAAGCAGTAAGAGCATCACTGGATGCGTGCCGGCCATATTATACAGATTTAAAATCGGACAGCTGGCTCTGAGAAAGGATAGGAAGAGGCTCAGTTCTGGGGACCACAGCCAGAAACTCTTGAAGACTCTCTTTGAGGCAGAATTAGTGGAAGAAATCCTCTGCACCCACCCCCATCCGCTGTACCCTTGGCATTACGGTTCCCATTCCCAGGAGAGAGCTCCCGATGGCTTAGGTCGGCTCATGAGCCCACCCCTCCGGGGCAGGATTGGAGGAAATAACACTATGATCGACAGGCCCACTGGAACCACACAGGGAGTAGGGAACAGATAATGGCCCAAAGGGAAGCAGGGCACTGTTACTTATACAAGAGGGCCAGGGATGCAAGGAAGTCAACACTTACAGATGTCTCTCCTATCATATCACGAAACAAATAAAGCCCCAAAACCTTAATTACTTCTCTGTTGCTTCCAAACCAAAACTGAATCCGCGTGCAAACTTTGGCAGCAGTAGAGAGAGCAGCTTGCTAGAGTGACAAAAGCCCGGAGTTCAACTCAGACAGTCCGCCCTCTGGTCCCATTTTGGCACCTGTAGCTGTGTTACCTTGGTCTGAAGGCACACCACACCAGAGCCTGCAGTTAAAGGCAAGTCATCTCAGTACTGATCTCAGCTTGTCACTAAGGGGATTTCATGAGATGCAGCTTCTAGAAGTGGTCACAAGTCAGCACTCAGCCCATCTGGGTCTAATGTAGAGAGGGTCAGGGTCACAACCAGCCAGGGAAGCCCATGCACATGCTCATGGGTTTACAAACTGTTTTAGACTCTTGTCATAAATCTCTCTCCCAGCCCATTTACTTGTGTATAGTTGTTGGGAACATTGACAAAATAAAGTCTTTTAGTAAAGGACAGTCTTTGAATTCTGAAAGACTGGCAGATTTCGCAGCTATTGATATTTTGACAGATGCGTTGGTGACTTGAGATCTTTGAGAGCAATTATCTTTGAAATTGTGGATGCTGCAAATGGAGCTATTGATGGCCAGCTCGATATCAGCAACCTACTCGATGCATCATGGCAGCCTTCATAAACATACTGCCTCTAAACCTTCAACTGGCCAGAAATCTAACCAGTGCCTTCTCAGTAAGGTTGCTCTGTACTAATAACCCAATAAAGCGGTAAGACTCCTCACAAAAGTGTGAGACTACCGTTTGTAGAAGTTCTCAGCCCAAAGTCAAAGGGCTCCAGACTGTAGAAGGTTTTTACGGGAAATGTCACCATAGGGTGTATGATGGTCAGTGCCAGGAAATGACTCCCAAGGATTTTTACCAACAGAAAACATTGATGTCCCTGGGATCACCGATTTAAAAGTTTTGGAGGGACGCAACTTGTAATGAATTCCAGCTGCCTTGTTTTCCATTATTTTAGTTGATGCTGTTAAACAGTAGAGTCTGGAACGGGCTAAGTAAGAACGGTTATTTGAAATATGTGCTGTTTTGAATAAACTGATCCGGACTTAATGAGCTTTTACAGGGTTTTATGCATGACTTACTACCCACATTACACTGCTAAGGTAAGCTACTTAAAACTATGGCGCAATATGATGTTTTTCAGTTCATTTGTCTGTTTCATTAATGATGGAATGTATTTTCCAGCACACAAATCCTATTTATGATCAAGACATTGTTGTTCTGTAGATCACCTTAAACCCTTACACTGTGTAATTTACCTGCTGTCAAATCTCATTTGAAGAGCTGTTGTCTAGCATTGCCCTCATCAAAAATATGCCTGAGAGTAATGAGCTATGCATGCTGTGTCTAGTATTAGTTATTTTTAATAAACTTTTGTTCACCCCCACCACACCTTGGGAACGCTGACGATCTATAGTATTTTCTGTGTTCTTCTTCTTTAACCAGCTGTCCTCCCAACTGGTGTAAGGATTCACAAAAATGCGAATATTTTTGTTCTCTCAAATGTGTCTTAATGGGTCCCAGCTGAATAGAGAAAGGTACGGAAGGACTGTCAAAATGATCTGGTATTAACAACGAGATTGGTATTTAGGGGACCTGGGTGGCTCATTTGGTTGAGCGTCTGACTCTTGATTTCAGATCAGGTCATAATCCCAGGGTTGTGGGATCGAGCCCCTCATTGGCTCTCTGCTGAGCCTGGAGCCTGCTTAAGATTCTCTCTCTCCCTCTCCCTCTGCCCCTCCCCTACTTGTGCTCACTCTCTCTTTCTATCAAAATAAAAATAAATAATAGACACGAGACTGATAATTAATAAGACAAGTAACTTTTTGAACTAAGGTAGCTGGAATGATACATAAAGTCAGATCAGCTGGGTTCCAGGATGGAGCCCTCTCTCAGGTTAGGGGAGCCTGACAGGTTCATTAAATATGATCAATCTGCCCCATCATGGGCAAAATTTTCCACGACAGAGCATGTCAGTGTGTTCAGATGTGTAGTTTGTTGATGACATTTGAATTGCTCAAAAACAGGTTGATAATAAATAGGTAGATAATACCATGGGCACCCCTCCATCTTGTCCAATGGATGCCATCTACTCTTCATTACAGGCAGGAAACCCAAGCCCCCATATCGCTAGTTAAATCGTCTGCCCGCTCAGTTTATGCAAAGGCAAATATTTTGCTTGGAGAAAGGGAAAGAAAAAGAACCATTTACATTGTGTGGGTGGTTCTTCCCCCTCTGCACTCTGTAAACACATGCCCTCAGTGAGAGGAAAAGCAACCTGAACAACAGCTCTGGTTTCAGAGCGAGAGTGTCTGCACAAGCTGAGCGTTATTCTAGCATCTAGGAGATGCTATGTTTTTTTCTCATCTACACCCTGTAAAGATAAGCCCACAACGTCATCTGGGGCTCAGCTGAAGGTCAGCCATCTGTTCCAACAATACAGGAAAACATGGTTGGGTTGGACTCTTTGGAGAGAATTCTGTAGTGTACTTTCTGGTGGATTTTACTGATTTTAAGAGTGAGTTTGGCTTGAGCCTTCAATTCACCTGTTGGTTTTCCATTCCAAACTTTGCGTAAGATAGCACCTCACTCTAAGAGCTCTGGGACCCTGAGACTGAAATGGGATTCGATGGTTCCTGTGGATTCTCAGACATTTGCCTTCTTGTCTTCAGTCTCTGAGCAGCAGGATATTATCCTAGCAAGGACTTGGGAATTTGAATCTCTCCAGTGTGTGTGCTTGGGCAAGGCACTTACCCCAACCACAAAACGGACACTCCTGCCAAGGTTACAGGGTGACAGAGTTAGGGAATGTAGAGCTGTGTCCATCCCAACAATAGGCTTTCCGTGTATGGTATTTATAATTGCTATCATTGCTCCTCCTTTGTCATACACGGAAACCCAAGTAAAATAAGATAGCCCTTTACCAGCATTTCTACTGAATCCAAGGCAGACACTTAGGTCCCATGGCAAGGGGGAGGTTCACACTGCTGAGAACTATGTTCCCGTGGAATTTACTGAGTTGATGACACTAAACTCTGATGTCATAGCTAGGTTGTGCACGGGGCAAAGAAGCAAACCCCGAACAATAGTGTAGAACCTTGGAGCTCAAAGTATCCATCTTTGAACTTCACCTGCACCCATTCTGTGTGTACAGTGATCATTTCCATTGACATCACTGCTTCCTTCCCCTCAATGACTGAGTAGCGAGAGATGTTGTCTGGCTTAGTAATAGAGATACGACCTATAGGCACTTACTTCATCATCAATTTATGCTCTGTGAAAGAGTTTCTTTGAGGGAAAATGAAAGAATCAACAAATATGTTGCAAACTCTGGACTAAATTAAGAAAACAAAAACAATTAAGCTCTAAGAAAACTTTCATTCCTTGCCAAATGTGTTCTTCTATCAGAGTTCTGAGTGTTTCCACATTCTCTGGTGACATTTACTCTGGGGGACTCTTTTGGATCTTGGATGATTTAAACAAGGTTCTGAGGTGGCCATCAGTTTATCTCTAAATTATTTGTGTGCTTGCTATGAAGAGTGAATGTTCTCTCAGCTCATTTACTCACCCATCCGTTCAGTCCACCAGGATTCCATGCCAGGCATGGTGCTAGGTTCTGACTTTGCATAAAGAGCAAAACAGATACAAAATCGTCCTTGCCCTTATGGGAAGTCAGTATTTGGAAGTCATGCATTAAAACATACATACAGATACTGAGTAATTAACCACTGTAATTGGTATGCTGACCAGATTCAAGGAGCATCTATTTTAAACTATTTCCTATGTGTCACAGCTCTGGATTTTTGGTTCATCCTAAACTGGGAGAAAGGGGGAGGAACACAAGAGACAGTCAAGGCTGCCCTAGAACTGGAGGAGAGCAGCCTGGCCACGGAGGCTCCTCCAGAAGTGGGAGCGGGAACACGTAGGGTGGTTGGATGCAGTCCGAGATACCAGGGAATGTGGTCCGTGGAGCAGAGTGGTGAGGGTTGCTTAGAAGGCTTCAGGGGATGACTCTGCAGGACACAGGTGAGACGCATCACACACTAAATCACTTCATAAGGCAATCTAAACAGAGTCTAACAATATTCATAATACCAGCAGAAAATACCACTGTACTCAGGCACAGTGTATGGAATTCTACCACATATTTGCTGTTGCCGTCATGGCTAGAATGTTAGAGGGTTTTCTGCAAGACAAACTTCAAAATCACAGTGGCTTACAACCATAAGTACGTAGGTTTCTTGCCCACGTATCTGCTGGTCAGCTGAGGTCCACATGTGCTGGACAGGGCTCTAGGTCGGCTTATGGTTCACGGGCTTCCTCTCTCTCATTAAACAAGTGGCTGCCCAACTCCAAGAACACACTAGAAGGGCTCTCAGGCAGGAGTGGTTTTGTTCCCCAAAGATCATTGGGCAATTCCCGGAGATTTTTTTGTTGTCACAAGTGGGAGAAAGGGTGCAGAAGCTAAGGGTGTTGCTAGACATCCCACAGTGCTCAGGACGCCCCCACAATGAAAACTTTATCCCGAATGTCAAGAGGACTGAAGCTGAGAAACCCTAGCATACTGGATAGCAGTGGATGACCAATGAAAGTCAAGCAGATGTGACATGAGCCAACCCACGTGAACACATCTGAAGCCTTTGCGTACATCACATCTGCTTGAATTCTTTTGACCAAAGCAAATTCCATGGCCAAGTCCAAAGTCACTGGGATTGGGCCATCTTCCAACTTCCCTGAAGGCCCTTCAAGACGCATGGCAGCGACAGCCAGCCAAGAGCTTCAGAGAATCCTGTTGACCCCAGCAATGCTCCCACTCATAAATGAGGAAACTGAGGCCCAAAAAGACACAGTGATTTTCTCAAGGTCACCTGGCTAGCAAGCAACAGGGCTGGGACCGGAACCCAAGCTTTGTCCTGCCTCTTCCAACATAGTCTACGCTGCTTCTCTTTGGATTTGGGTCATTGGAATTTAGCCGCAGGAAAGATTACTGAAGGTGGCTTCAGTCAGCCTCAGTTTCTCCTTTTGTACTAGGGATAATAAGGCACGTGTCCATCCCAGAGAGTAATCAGAGAGATTGAAGAGACAGTAGTTGGGATCACACAGTGTCTCGCACATACTATTTGATAAACCCAAGCTGCTGAGGCAGCTGCTATTGAAAAAGACAAAGTGATGGGGGTTCATTTCCAGCAAGGATGGTCTTATTTGCTTCCTTGGGTGTGAGTTGTCTGGGGAAATTAATCTACCTCCTCTCTCTGTCTCTGTCTCTGTCTCTGTCTGTCTGTCTGTCTCTCTCTCTTAAAGTTTTCAATCGAATCACTCCATTTCTTGTATCTTTTTGGTGAGGTTTAGCATTTGGAGGATGTCTGACCTTGAACTGTTGATTGAAAGTCATTTCTACTGTGAAATCTCAGTTCTCTATTTTTCATCTTCTAAAAATCAGTATGCTTAGGGACTCCCATGGAGTTTAGACAATCACGACGTTTTGGGGTTTGATTTGAATGAAAGACCCCACGTGAAACCTTCCGATTCTCTCGGTTTAACACATGTTGCTGCTTTCCTTCTGTGGCTCCAACTTGACCTCTAAGACGTTCTGAAAGGAGTCACGGTGCAGCACCCTGCCTCCTGCTTAGAGGCAGTTCTCACGCTCCATGTGTCTGCTGCATAGTGTATTCTTCCCCATGTGGTCTCATGGAAATCAGAGTTGGGCTTTGTTTGGTGAGTTTTAGCCTTGTCCTTCTGAACCCCGGCAATATCTGTCAGGAACAAAGGGCCAGCCATCGGTACTCTTGGGTACAAGCATTTTCTCTCTCGGTGGTCAGACAGTGGTGACATCTCCCTCTTAAAGTCGCTGCTTGGGATCTTATGGGCATATTTGGTCCAGCCTGAACGATTGTTCCAGATTCTGTGATGGGTGCTAAAAAATTGGAAATGGGTAAGACCTTGTCTCTGCATCTGAAGGGCTCACAGAAACGAAAAGAGACACAAAACAAAAAAAAAAAAATCATTATTCAATCGTTATTCATTAAGGTATATATGAAACTATATGAGTCTGAGTAATAGATAGACTGCAGACAGAGTGAGAAGTACCCAGGTATGGTTTGAAGGATGGATCAGAGTTTTCCAGGCAGACATCCTACAAGGTAATGCTCTTCTCTTGTTTCTTGTCATCTCTCACTTGACAACATTTCAGAGGGATATGTTTTATTTTAGTGCACATGTTTATCCCCTAATATGATAACTGTTATTCTCTTTTTAAGATCTGTGCCTGTCTTTGTGTTCAAAGACTTGATGTCGAGGATTCTCCTTAACCTTCCTCTGTTTGCCTTCATTCCCCATTGTTCACTGCCTGGCAAGGGTAGCATTCCACCTTTACCTTTTGCAAAGTAGACACCTAGAAGTCATCAAGGCCAAGGCTAGAAAGTCGATGCAGTATTTTCTGTAGGCCCGTACCTCTTATCCTAGCACGAGCACTTCCTTGTGTTCCTGGGTGCACGAAAAAACAGAAATGGGGCATCTGGGTGGCTCAGCCAGTTAAGCATCCAACTCTTGATTTCAGTTAAGGTCGTGATCTCACAGTTCACGAGTTTGAGCCCCACATCGGGCTCCATGCTGACAACACGGAGCCTGTTTGGGATTCTCTCTCTCCCTCTCTCTCTCTCTCTCTGTCCCTCCACAGCTCATGCTCTTGGTCTCTCACCCTCTTTCTGTGTGTCTCAAAGTAGATAAACTTAAAAAAAAAAAAACAGAATGAATGGAGTGTCATAGAATAGTAAATCATTTCTTCACAATTTACTTCTTGGCAAGAGAAATGGAAAATATTGAAGTCATCAATATTTTTCATTAAGAACAAGGAGAATAAGATTTAAATTACTAAACAAAACTAGTGATAGAGGCATGAAGCGAGTTTCATAAAACATCATGTCATATATGCAAAGCTGTGACAGAAATAGCAGAAGCAAAGAAATATGCCAGGTAGGAGAGAAGACAGGTGGAGAGAAAGAAATTGCATATGGATTTAAGAATTGCAAGTACAGGGAAAGCTTGACTAGGCTCTAAGTTAATAATCAGGTCAAGGTTAAAATTTAGGGGAGAAGCAAAGGGATCACTGTTTCCAGTTCTTCAAAATGTTCATTCAAAACCAGCTCATTCAAACCTTCAAACACTCTCAGTAAATGCAGCGATCAGTCCTGTTCGCCCACCGTAGAGACCCAGTATCATGGGAACTGGATTTTGGTTGGTTCTTAAGTGAACCCACTGCACATGACAGCTGGTCATGTTTGGGTTGAACACGGATCGTTTCGGACTATATAAGGGGCGCCCGGGTGGCTCATTGGTTAAACATCTGAGTCTTGATTTTGGCTCAGGTCATGATCTCACAGTTCGTGAGTTCTAGCCCAGTGTTCGGCTCTGTGCCAACAGCAAGGAGCCTGCTTGGGATTCTCTCTCTCTCCCTCTCTCTCTCTGCCCCTCCCCTGCTCGAGCTCACTCTTGTACTCTCTCTCTTTCTCTCTCTCTCTCTCAAAATAAATAAATAAAACTTAAAAACAATATTTAAAAAGGAAAAAAAAGAAACAGGACTTCTTGTCCAAGACCCTTTTGGAGGAAGTATAAACTGTCTTGAGGCCCAGATATTGCTGGGAAATGGTAGCTGCATATAGGATAAAGCAATCATCTGATTTGGGAATAAAATAAGCAGGTCAGAACAAATGACAGAAATCAGATAATAATTTTAAAATGTCTATCACCTGCAAGAGTATTTCCCTACTCACCTCAGTTAAACAAATAGCACTAAAAAAGCTATTATTTCTATGAGAACTGACTTTTTTCCCGATCAAATATTCTAAAGATTTTTTTTTTTCGGGTAATCAGTGCTGCAAATCAAAAAAGAAATATACCTGCTTTGAGCTTCTCTTGCCTCAGTCCCAGTTGTAGATCACAGGGCAGAGATCAAGTTTGAGGAATGAGAACTGGAACCCACCCCCACCAGCCACGCAATCAGCCCCCCGCCACCGGTTGGAGCCCAGCAGGTGTCTGGCTTGGGACAGGAAAGCTGGAATTCACTGAACTGACTTGGCGATGCGAGGGTTTAGGAACTGTTGTGGAATAAGTCTGAGAAGAGAAAATATCCCAAGGCCAATATCTTAGTTTGAACTTGAAGTCTCTAGAAAGTACAAAGTTATGAAAGATGTGCTAAAGGAAACAGAAGCCATACGATGCCACCAGGTAATACTTCAACGAGAACTGAAGGTTAATGAAACATTTCACAGAGTTCATGGACACGGTGCGTGGAATGCATATAGAGGAAAATTGGAATTAAGGGGACTTGTGGATGGCTTACCTCATCGTTTTGAAAACTCGTGTGTAAAGGGCTGGGCCTGAAGTTGCACAAACAGGCATAGAACCCAGCGGAGCCAACTCCCCGTTATTAACATGCTAATTTAGGTCAGGTCACCCGGAATTACCTTTCTAAAGTTGACTTTCTCTCACACCATTTGACAGAGTTGGCCAGAAAGCTCTTGACAATGTGTAATTTCACAGAATTAATTAGTAGCACAACAAATTGATCACTTTGCAAGCATGTCACACATCATTCATTGGCAATGGAATTATTTAAATTGGCGTTGACTGCCAACAGAGACACCGCTCTTTTTTCTTGCAAAATGCCAAGGTATTAGAGAAGGAGATGACAGGCGTCATCTTGAAGCCAAAGTATAGGGTAACTGAAATACGAAAGGAAAGGAAAATTGGTCTGGAACCCACTGGTCACAGGTGCTGTAAACCCAAATACCCACAACTTAGGGAATCATTGCAGATGAGTGCAGGTTTACAAAAACCAAAGGGCAAGCGTGGAAATGACATGCTCACTCGGGCTTAGGTCTGGGGAGAAAATAAGGGGTTGTGGGGGCCAAGGGAAAATACAGGACCGTTAAAATGAGAGTAACAGCCCTTTTAGCAGATTGCCATGTGGGAATGACAGCCACAAGGCTGTTACAAGTTCTTTCTTCCTTTCTTTTTTTCTTTTCTCTTTTCTTTCTTTCTTTCTTTCTTTCTTTTCTTTCTTTCTTTCTTTCGTTCTTTCTTTCATCATTTTTTTTTAATCTGGGAAGCTAGAAGCTTACTCACTCCTGCTTTAAGACGTTAGCAAACGAGTTTTAAAACATTCTAAGAACTAACTCCATGCCATATGTCAAGGCCAGATTGAGCCCGTAAGTCATCAGGATGTGGGAGCCTGGTTTAGGGGCCTCTGGGTCAGCTGTGCAAGGCAATCAGAGCAGGCAATTCAACGTGGCTAGTTGTGGAGTGGAAACTCACTTAGAGACAAAATAACTGGTCTCAGGAAAATAAGGGGCCATATACGGTCAGCTCAGAGACCTGGGATAATTGAGGGGGCTCAGAAACACCTGAGGAGCTAAACCAAGGGCTTTGGCTACCCACACATTATGTCTGTCACGGGGTTTAGAAATGAGATTGGCGCCTTTGACATTTCCAGGCCAGGGTCTCCCAGGAGCAGCCCTTCAGTGGTCTGGCTTAAGCCCTTGCCACCTTCTTCGGAAATGGAAATGAGCTTGAGGCAGACAGCGGGCATCTTGCGAGGAGGCCTTTGCTTCCATAGGTACCGAGGCACCAGAAAGCATAAAGGGTTCGGGAGCTTTAGGGTGCGTTATGTCTAATTTCTCAAGAAAAGGAAGCACCAATGATCGTCCATTTGTTCATGGACTGATTCATTTCATTCATCTATTTCAACTACCAAATATTGAGCCTCTAGTGCACGCCGGACTTTAAAGGGACAGAGAGGAGTATAAAACCAGTCCTTACACTCAATGGTTGGGGGGTGGGCGGTGCACAGCAATGTATACCTGTAAGCAGTGCCCCAGGGTTCCCCAGGGGGTCTCTGCAGTGAGAAGCGGGCACCCGAGGGGGAATCAACCACGGGGGTGTCAAAAATCTGCCGGAGGACGCAATATCTAGATTTTCTTTTACTAATGTATTCGTTTTTAAAAACTTCATCCAGCCTGTGATGCTACAGTCATTATAATGTCAGGACCGTCTCCTACTTACTTAGTACCTACAGGTTATAATTAATCACTGATATTCATAACAATGATTCCTAGGCCCTCGGGAGTTTAGAACTGCTTTCTGAATTTTCAGAGAAGGATTACACTTTGTTTAATTTAGTTGGCATTGGGTGTTTACCCTTGAGTTTCAATTCCCGGAAACCTGGCATCCATGCAGAATGTTCTGCTCTGCGCCGGAAGATATTGTCTATCCGTTTATCTCATTTGTCCCCATGAAGGAGGTTGGTCACGTGTTGCTATTGATATTTTGTAATCGAGAGAATGGGGGCGATGGTTAGCTGAGGGTCCCACACCAGCTACAGCCGTGACAGATTCAGGATTAAAACCGAAACCTCCTACTCTCAACCTCTGGTTCCAAAGCTCAGAATTAAGTGGAACATACCCTTCTCTAAGTGTTCTGGATAAACGCCAGTGTTTCTCGCCATTATTCCGTAGAGGAAATCACCCCATCATCTTTCTCCTGGACCCCTTCAGTAGATTCTCAACTACGCTGTCCGTTGCCCTCTTATTCCTTTTCAGTCTGTCTTCCGCATGTTTTCCAGAATGATCTTTTTAAAATTCACATTGGAGTTATTCCCTCACACCACACACCATCTCCTACCTCCTAACTTTCATTTTTAGTTGCTTTACTGAGATGTAAATCATATACTATATGCTGAGAGTTTAGCTCAACGACTGGTGTCGCTGCCTTGATGCCCATTTCTCTTAACCTAGCAGCCTGCGGCAGTCCCTCAGCCCACCCAACCCCTCACACACGCTTAGGTCCTAGGGAACAGCCCACAGGGCCACATGCAAAGGTCAGTTCCTGCTGTGACTTCCCAGTAGCGCTGGTGACCAATAGTCCCTCTGCTTCCCAGGGTCTTCCCCTGGAACAGCTCTTAGATAAGAACATTGTGAAGTTCCCAAAACTCTGCTCTTCTGGTTTGAGTGGACCAACCTGGCTTTAGCCCAGGATCCCCAAAGCACTGCACCCACAGACCTAATAAAGGAACGTACCCCGGGTCCCATCACACTCTCCATACACTCTGTCCTGATCCCCCTATGCGGCCCTTCAGGGTGTGCCCTGCCCCTGCTCCAGGACTGGTGGGTAATAAGTTTCTCTGTTCCAGTTTCTGTCACGGTCTATGTTGAATTGCAGCTCACCTTCTGGCCCCCTGTGCTCCACTTTACAAATGTGAATTTAATAAAGTCCAAACACCACACAAATCACTCTAAATTTAAAGTATACAAATGCAATTTCTTACTTGACACATCTCCAAAGGCAAAGGAATTAAAAGCAAAAATGAACTATTGGGACCTCATCAAGATAAAAAGCTTCTGCATAGGAAAGGAAACAATCGACCAAACTAAAAGGCAACTGATGGAATGGGAAAAGATATTTGCAAATGACATATCAGACAAAGGGCTAGTATCCAAAATCTATAAAGAACTCACCAAACTCCACACCCGAAAAATAAATAATCCAGTGAAGAAATGGGCAGAAGACATCAATAGACACTTTTCTAAAGAAGATATCCTGATGCCCAACAGACACATGAAAAGATGCTCAACGTCGCTCCTCATCAGGGAAATACAAATCAAAACCACACTGAGATAGCACCTCACGCCGGTCAGAATGGCTAAAATGAGCAAATCAGGAGACTACAGATGCTGGCGAGGATGTGGAGAAACGGGAACCCTCTTGCACTGTTGGTGGGAATGCAAACTGGTGCAGCCGCTCTGGAAAACAGTGTGGAGGTTCCTCAAAAAATTAAAAATAGATCTACCCTATGACCCAGCAATAGCACTGCTAGGAATTTATCCAAGGGATACAGGAGTGCTGATACATAGGGGCACATGTACCCCAATGTTTATAGCAGCACTTTCAACAATAGCCAAGTTTTATGGATAGAGCCTAAATATCCATCAACTGAAAAATGGATAAAGAAGATGTGGTTTATCTATACAATGGAATACTACCTGGCAATGAAAAAGAATGAAATCTGGCCATTTGTAGCAACATGGATGGAACTGAAAGGTATTATGCTAAGTGAAATAAGTCAAGCAGAGAAAGACAGACACCATATGTTTTCACTCATTTGTGGATCCTTAGAAACTTAACAGAGAACCTTGGGGGAGGGGAAGGAGGGAAAAAAAAGTTCCAGAGAGGAAGGGAGGCAAAGCATAAGAGACTTTAAATACTGAGAACAAACTGAGGGTTGATGGGGGGTGGGAGGGAGGGGAAAGTGGGTGATGGGCATAGAGGAGGGCACCTGTTGGGATGAGCACTGGGTGTTGTATGGAAACCAATCTGACAACAAGTTATATTTAATGTAATAAAAAATAAATAAATAAATAAATAAATAAATAAATAAGTATACAATTCAGGGGGACCTGGGTGGCTTCCATTGGTTGAGTGTCCGCCTCTTAATTTTGGCTCAGGTCATGATCTCATGGGTCCTGAGATCAAGCCCCATGTCGGGCTCCGTGCTGACCATGCAGAGCCTGCTTGGGATTCCCTCTGTCCCTCTCTCTCTCTGCCCCTCTCCCCTACTCATGTTCTCTCTCTCAAAATAAATAAATAAACATTCAATAAGCAAAGTATACAATCTGATGGTTTTTAGTGTATTCAGAGTTGTATCAATTCTAGAACATGTTCGTCTCCTCGAAAGAAACCTTGTTCCCATTAGCTATCATCCTCTATTCTCTTCACCGTCCCCAACCCTAGGCAACTAGGGTTGCCTATCTACCAGTCTACTTTCTGCCTCTATGGATTTGCCTATGTTGAACATTTCACATAAATGGAATCACATACCATGCAGCCTTTTGTGTCTGGCTTTTTTCACTTAGCGTGTGTTCAAGGTTCATCCACGTTGTGGCGGGGTGCCCGTGCTTCCTTCCTTATTTTGGTTGAATAACATCCCATTGTGTGTGTCCAGTATCTAAGTGTGTGTCCAGTCACTGTTGATGGGCATGTGGGTTGTGTCCCGCTTTGGGCTCATACAATAATGCTACTGTGACGGGCCCGTTTTTGTGGACCTGTGTTTCATTTCTCTTGGGTGTATGAGTAGGAGTGGCCTCACTGGGTCATATGGTAACTCTATACTTAAGTCTTTGAGGAACTTCCAAACTGTTTTCCCAAGTGGCTCCATGAGAGAGTGTCAGTCGTGTTAAGCTGCCCTCAGAAAAGAAGCCAGAAGGTTAAACCTTGTCTGCAAGCCCCTCTGACCTGGCCCTGCCATCTCTTCACTGCCCCCTCTTCTCTCATTCCTTCCCTCCCTCTGGCTTCTGGGCAGGTTTTCTGTGGCCACGTTGCTTCCTCTTCTGCTGGCTTCCATCAGAGAGGCCTTCTCACGACAGGCCCCACCCACAGTCTATATGCAATCTCCTTACTATGTCATTCCTTGCTTAATAATGAATTATAGGCTGCTGGGGCACCTGGGAAGCTCAGTCAGTTGAGTGTCCGACTTCGGCTCAGGTCATGATGTCACAGTCCGTGAGTTCCAGACCCGTGTCGGACTCTGTGCTGACAGGTTGGAGCCGGGAGCCTGCCTCGGATTCTGTGTCTCCCTCTCTCTCTGCCCCTCTCCCACTCACACTCCGTCTCTCTCTCTCAAACATAAATAAACCTTGGGGCGCCTGGGTGGCGCAGTCGGTTAAGCGTCCGACTTCAGCCAGGTCACGATCTCGCGGTCCGTGAGTTCGAGCCCCGCGTCGGGCTCTGGGCTGATGGCTCGGAGCCTGGAGCCTGTTTCCGATTCTGTGTCTCCCTCTCTCTGTGCCCCTCCCCCGTTCATGCTCTGTCTCTCTCTGTCCCAAAAATAAATAAAAAACGTTGAAAAAAATAAATAAATAAACCTTAAAAAATTAAAAATAGTAATTATTATTATTTATTTGATGCTTATTTAATCCAACGAAATGGTGGCTATAAATGAGCCTTAAAAATCCTATGGCGGTATTTTTTAACTATTATAAATCAAGGATCTTGTGCAAAACCAAAGCACGATGGGGCATAGAATGTATGTGTTGAATGAATTCGTGACCACAAGACAGAGAGTTTAGCTAGAGACTTCAAGCTGTCCAGATGGGTCTGTAATCTACATCAAAACTTTCATTTCTCCCCGGGTATTTTCCGGGTTCTTCCTTTTGCACCAAATGTTCTAAAATAGGCATACAAAGAAGTTTTTCTCTCAAGGGCCAGATAATCAATACTTGCGGCTTTGTGAGCCATGGAGACTGTTTGCAGCTACTCGATTCTGCTGGTCTATTCTAGTGAAAAAGCAGCCTCAGACAACAGGTCAGTGAGTGAGGGTGGCCCTGTTCCGATATTTCATTTACAGAAACAGACAGCAGGCTGGATTTGAGCTGGGATTACTAACATTTGATTCTCTTCGAGCTTACCAAATTTTCACCTTCGTGAGGTCCAGCCTAACAAAACTTACCAGAGAAGGGCACTGTCAGATGAATTCGGGTTCCTTAGCACGTGCCCCATATACAGCACGGGCACGCTCGTTGGGCCATTTGCTGCACGGTCGGGGTGGGTGGGTAGATCTGTAACCCCAGGTCCTCTCCAGTTGGCCCAGAAACATGCAGAAAGGGACATCATGAGCAAAGTGACGAGTGACACTGGCATCTTCATTCTGGGCTGGCCAGGATGCTGGAGGAAGTTGGTGGCGCTGAACCGGGGGAGTCTGGATGGTCCAGAATGGAGCCCGATGCAGGCTGGTTGTCATGTGGACTGTCCGTACTCCGAAGCACAGAACCTGTGTACCACGCTGGGGGCATCTGGTCAAACAGAGGGAAAAAAATGGAGCAGTCAGAGGAGACATCCAGAAGAATCTAACAGAATGTATCTGATCGTGACACGGTCATGTCTGGCTGTGTGAGGCATTTTTGTGCACGAGTAAAAAAATCCGAGAAGAGATGCTGACCTCGGGGCATAAGAATGGCAAAGAGGGGTTTTTGTGAGAAATATAAGTCAATTCTTGTAGCTTGCACTGCCTCATTTATGAAGGCAGGGACAGATGGGCTCACTTTGGTGAGCTAGAATTCGTATCAAGTTCGTATCAAGTTTCATCTAAATATGCTTATTAGTAATATGTGTATCAGAACCAAATCGTTTTCTATCAGTCATCGCCAAACAACAAATAATCCCATGTAAAATATGTTTGCCCACTTTAGAGAGTTATGGCAACTTTGCTGATCGTGGCTTCTTCCTCTGGAATAGGCAGAAAATGCTACGGTTGAATTCTCAATACATTGCCTCTTAGCTGGGCTCACCCTCAGGGAATTCTCAAATGACAAGTGTCACCTCTTTCTTGTCTATTGATCTGTCCTCTAGAGAAAAAGAGACTTCCTTATAAACTCAAAGCCCTTAGCTCATCCATTGTTCATTTGTTACATTTATTGAAAACTGGCTCTATGAAAGACAGTGTTTCACTGTGCTGTGGGAACCAGGCAGGCAAATCTCCCTGTCCTCGTGAGCTTACATTCCACGCGTCTTACATTTTCTGTGTCTTCCATGAGCTGTCATTCTGGCAACTGTTGAGGAAGCATCTGCATCATAGGCCTGTGATAGCAAGAGCCGGGGAAACAACATAGGGATTAGGATGAGCATTGATTGAAGAGTGACTGTACTTGATCAAAGAGTTGAGGGAGGCCTCTGTTTTGAGCAAAGACATAAATGGAATGAGGGGCAGGCCACAAAAACTCCTTGGAAAGTGTGTTCTAGGTGAGGGAACAGTGTCTTCAGGGACCGCGGAATGGAAATTAAGTTAGCTGGCTTGAGAAACACCAAGGAGCATGTGGCCAGGATGGAAGGATTCCGGGAGAGTGATGGCAGATGGGGCCAAGGATACTCCACGGTCCATGTCAGGGCTGTGTGGGCTGCAGGGAGGACTTAGGACACAAGTCACGTGGGCTGATTGGGGAGCAGAACGGTGAAAGGTCCCATCTGGTTTTTTTGGATTTTTTAATGTTTATTTATTCTTGAGAGAGAGAGAGAGAGAGACAGAGTGTGAGTGGGGGAGGAGCAGAGAGAGGGAGACACAGAATCTGAAGCAGGCTCCAGGCTCTGAGCTGTCAGCACAGAGTCCGATGCAGGGCTCAAACTCACAAACCACCAGATCATGACCTGAGCCCAAGCCAGATGCTTAATCGACTGAGCCACCCAGGCACACCATCCCATCTGCTTTTTCAAAGGTCACCAGGAACGCTGGGTGGCAAATAGTGACGGTAAGGTAGCATAGGAGCAGAGAATGCAATTAAGAGATGCTCGCGATACTGCGGCGAGGGGGACTTAGCCCTGCGGTGACCCCAGCCACCAACAGCTGGTGAGAGATGGCCGGACACAGCGTGGACGAGGTACGGCTCACAGGGCCAGCGGATGGACTGGACGGGGCGGAGAGGACTGGGCATCAGCTGGTGAGCCCCATGCTTCTTCAACTCAGTAGCTGCACCGCCACTCACGTAGGAGCTAATGTCGATCCCTCTGTTGCAAAGAGAGACAGTGAATGCTTAAGGAAACAATGTGGACGGGCAAGGGGGGTGACTCAGCGACGCGCCGGCACTGGGGGAAGTCAGCCGGTCCTGATTATTTGTGTAGTTCATTACCCTACGTGTCTTAAGGCCGCTGAGCACCTACAGAATCCCTGGGGTCGGACCTTGGGACTCTGCCTTACTCAAGTTTCCAGGTGATTCCCATGCAAATTAGTTTTCTTTTTTACTGTGATAAAACAGCACATTATGAAAAATTTCCATCTTAACCGCTTCTAAGCGTACAGTTCGGTGATGATAATGATATTCACATTGTTGTGAAACAGATCTCCGGAACTTTTTCTTCTTGCAAATCTGAAACTCTATGCCAATTAAATAACAGCTCCCTTTTCCCTCTCCCCTCACCCCCGATAGCCGCCATTGTCTGTGTCTATGAATCTGACTACTGTAGATATTTCCTATAGGAGGAATCACGGAGTAGCTGTCATTTTGCGACTGGCCTGTTTCACTCAGCATAATGTCTTCCTGGTTCAGGCCGTAGCATGTGGGGCATGTGGCCAGAGTCCTTTTCTTTTTAAGGCTATATAACATTCCATCACGTATATCTTTGTGGCACATTTCGCTTATCCATTCATCCACTGATGGACACGTGGGTTGCTTCTGCCTCTTGGCTGTTGGGTTAATGGCTGCAGTGATCATGGGTGTGCATATACCTCTCCAAGACCCTGTTTGCAATTCCTTCATGTAGATATAGATATAGATATAGATATAGATATAGATATAGATATAGATATAGATATAGATATAGATATACACACATATATGGCATTGTTCTTCCACACAGAAGACACTTCTAGAAGTGCAACTCTTATGTCTCTTGATTGTGGTGGTGCATGTAGGTGGAGAACTAAGTACACAGGTATGTGTGCATGTACACACACATACAAGTAGAAATAAAACTGAGCAAATCTAGGATCCAGAACTGTATTGAGGCCATTGTTCTGCTTGCATTACTGTGGTTTGTAAGAGGTAACCATTGGGGGACACTGGCCAAAGAGTGCATGGTACCTCTCTGTGCTATTTCTTCCACCTTCAGGAGAATAAAAATTTTTTTTAATTTTATTTTTATTTTTATTTATTTATTTATTTGTTTGTTTGTTTATTACATATGACATTTATTGTCAAATTGGTTTATAAAATTCAGGGGCACCTGGGTGGCTCAGTCAGTTGACGTCCAGCTTCGGCTGAGGTCACGATCTCGTGTTCGTGGGTTCGAGCCCCGCGTCGGGTTCCGTGCTGACAGCTCAGGGCCTGGAGCCTGCTTTGGATTCTGTCTCCCCCTCTGCCCCTCCCGTATGTCTCTCGAAAAACAAAATAAAACATATATATTTTTTCTTCAATTTCAAAAACAAAGCACTGCCCCCGCTGGTAAAGGCACAAGTGGAGGGGCACAGAGTTCTGTGCTTTGTTCCAAAGGAGGAACCAGAGCAGGATTAGAGGCAGACCCACAGTGCTGAGTAGACCAAGGGGCATGGGTGGCCCACAGCCCAGACAGCAGGACCAGTGTAGCAGGGACGAGGAGCTGGACATTTGGTGAGAGCCCAATGTCCCAACTTGTGCTCGCTCAAAAATAAATAAACATTACACAAATAAGGGGTGCCTGAGTGGCTCTGTCCGTTGAGTGCCTGCCTCTTGGTTTAGGCTCAGGTCATGATCTGGGTCATGATCTGGGTCATTATCTCACAGTTTTTGAGATCAAGCCCCGAGTCAGGCTCTGTGCTAACAGTGTGGGGCCTGCTTGGGATTTTCTGTCTCTCCCTCTTTCTCTGCCCCTCCCCTGCTTGGTTTCTCTCTCTCAAAAATAAATAAACTTAAAAAAAGTTTTTTAAACATTAAAAAAATGAGCTTCAGCTTCCTAAAGGCAGCTTTTTCCTTAGATGCCCGAGACCATGAACCCTAATCAGAAACTTAATGTTACAGAGAATTTTCGGTTTGTTTCACAAAAAAAAAAACAAAACAAAAAACAAACAAAACAAAACAAAACAAAACAAAAAAACCTTTAAGGATAACTGGAAGCTTCTATTTATTTAGCATTTTTTATGTGCCAGGTATTTTGTTGAGTGCTTTACAAACATCATGTATTTTACCTCACATAAACCCTGTGAGATAGGTGCCCCTCTCCCCTCTTAAAGATGAGGACTCTAAATCTGAAGTTCGTGCTTAGAACCTGAGCTCTTTCCTGGTTCTGAGACTTGATTAGCAAGATTAAAAGTGAAGCTTCAGAGAAAAAGCAGACCCTGATAACATTGAGGGCTCAGAAAACAGGGACACCTGGGTGACTCAGTCAGCTGAGAATCCGACTCTTTTCATTTTTAATTTTTTTAATGTTTATTTATTTTTGTAAGAGAGAGAGAGCGCGAGAGAGTGTGAGGGAGGGAGGGGCAGATAGAGAGGGAGACACAGAATCCAAAGCAGGCTCCCCAAGCTGTCAGCACAGAGCCCAACACCGGCTCGAACCCACAAACCGGGAGATCATGACCTGAGCCAAAGTTGGATACTCAACCGACTAAGCCACCCAGGCTCCCTGCATCCGACTCCTGATTTGGGCTCAAGTCATGATCTCACAGATCGAGGGGTAGAGCCCTGTGTCGGGCTGTGTGCTGACAGAGCCTGCTTGGGATTCTCTCTCTCCCTCTTTCTGTGCCCCTACCCCACTCTCTCCCTCAAAATAAATAAACATTAAAAAAAAAAAAAAAAAAAGGGAACGAAATTTGAAGAGTCCAAGTTCCCTACTGTGGAATTCTGTCAAGTGCATTGAGACTCTTTTTTTAATCCAAAACTCAGAGGCCTGGGAGAGGGGAAAAGCCAGCCACTGGCTGTGCTGCAATACCGATGATCCCCTGTCATACTTAACGCTCACGTGCTTCCCATTAATCGTCAACACTGAGAGGTGCCAGATGTCCTGAAGTTTAACATACTCCCGTGACTCCCCACTTGTGATAAACCGTAGCCAATCTGCAGTCAATTTTAATAGAAACTTCATAGATGCTTTTTAACTCTGAAATTAACACATGCCCATTATAGAAAATCTAGAAGAGTGTAGAGAAGCAGAGTAAAAAAAAAAAATCACTGCTAATCTTTCAGTGTAATCTTAATTGTGTAATGTCTTTGCCTCTTCTTTGAAAAAGACATTATACTTCACGTACTATTTTGCAGTCAAACGTTTACTTCATACTATGAGCACCATACCATTAACATATTTTCTCATTCCCTGAAGTGTTTCTGCAATGTCGTGTTCTACTTTGTGTCGAGCCACCCAGGCGCCCCATGTAATTTTTCCTGTTTGTAAGCAATATTGAAATGAATATGCATGTTATCAAACACCCCCCACCCCACCTGCTCGTCCCTGAGATACACAGATATCCCCCAGGCTAAATTTCTATAAGTAACATCACACGTTTTCAAGGCTTGGGATGCATATTGACAAATTGCATTCCAGAAAGATGTTTTAGTGTTATCAGTAATGCATGAGTATTTGTTTCCTTATGTTTGACAAACACTGACTATTAGGTTTTCCTAATTATTTTGGCAATGTTGGAAGCAAAAAGTTACCTCATTTAATTTTATAATGCTTGTTGTTGTTTTGTTTTCTGATTCTGTTAATTGTTGTTTTGTCCTTATTGATTTTTAACCAGCTCTTTATATATTCAAGATGGTAAACATCTGTTTTATATGACACAACCACTTTTTCCAGTTTTCTATTTATTTTATTTATGATATTTTAGTCATACAAAAACTTGCTTTTGAGTTTTTTAATCTCTCAATAATTCACTTAACTTATATCTTTAATACCAGTTTAGAAAGGCCTTCCCCACTCTATCACATAAATATTCAATGGGGTTTTTTTCTCCTAATACTTTAATCCACCTGGAATTTATTAGGCTATACTTTAAATGTTTATATATCAACCTTGATTTTTGGAGAATATCTGTTTTATAAAACACATTTTAATACTTATTTAACAAAATGACTTTAGATCTATAAACTAAAAAAAAAAAAAAAAAAGATACTGCATTCTTTCCCTTCTCTTTCTCTGAATTTTGCTTTTGGAGACAGAGAACAACAAGTGAAAATAAAATCCTCGGTAATTTTCTCCTACAGCTTTGTTTTCGAAAGTATTATATTTCTCATCTTTGTACAAAAATCCCCTTAACCCTTGTATGTATCCTTAATTGATCTGGTACAATTCCAATATCCATGATTTATATAAATTCTACTTGAACCAATTAAAATTTTCAGCCTGTGTCCCCTCTTGGGGTAGAGGATATTCACTAGGACTCTACCCAAGCTGCTTAAATAAAATTATTTTGAATATCTGCATAGATTTCTTACACATAATTAAAATTAGTTCAAAAATTAAATAGAAAAATGCCCTCGAAGTCCAGCATGGTTGTGAGCATGCATACATAAGAAAAAAATATATGCTCTCATTATGTTTGGTGGAAAACACACTTTAAAAGTAAAATTTCGGATCAACAAAGGAAATACTACAGTCCAAGAGGAACAAGCTTTTCAAAGAACATTTGATAACAGTATCAAGATCCTTAATTAATAATCTAGCGAGTCGGAAACTTGAATCTCCCCTTTGATCACTTTCAGAGGGAGCTATAAACACCACATCCAGTCCGTCAAGGGGGAGATGCCACACAGAGCCGTGGAAGTGAAGGCAGGGGAATGTTAACAAAAGGCTAAAAATATCTTTTCCCTGGGAACTCTCCAGGAGCTAGCCCATAATGAGATTCATCTTAGATAAGTGAACAAAGCCAAGAAAACTAACTTGAAATGCAAGTAATTGGTGTCAAAGAGAAATCTGGAATAGTGAGATAGGAAAGAAGTTTGAAGGGAGTAATGGCTGACAAGGATTAAATCGAGGTACTTCGTCCACCTTCTCAAAAGTCTCAGTAAAGGTCTGTTGGGAGCAAACGAAGGCCAAGGTCACCAAACTCTCCCCTGATCTAACAAACCTTGTTTAGAATTTCCTACGTGCCAGCAACTGTGCTACACACAGTCCTTTATCTTTTTACTCAAAACAAAAACAAAATGGAGAATGATATCCCGAACACCATTTGTTACGTGGGCAAACTGACCTGGGAAGTTGAAATTACTTAATTACACGAGTTGTCATGTTACCCTCTTCGCCTAGGGCAGGCTTGGTGTGCACCTGTTTGGCCTTAATAGTTAATAGTAACACCTGCCTTCGTTCTAAAAATGTTACGGTCTGACCCATACATTAGGGACCACAGTAGCGGCGACGAATTACCACAAATGTGCGACCCCGAACAAACGCAAATTTGTTATCACATGCTTCCATAGGTCAGAGTACAACCCGGACGTCGTGGAGCTAAAATCAATGTGCCAGTGGGCCTCCCTTCACTTCTGAAGTCTATGCAGGAGGACACTTGTCTTTCCTAAGCATCTAGAGACTGCTCACATTCCTTGGCAGGTGGCCTCCTCCTCCGTTTTCAAAGCAGTGATGGTTGCTCAAGTCTGTTCTCACCTTCTGGCTCAGACCTTTCCTCTCCTGCTCTCTTAAGGACGCTTGTGATCATATTGGGCCCAACCTGATAATCCAGGCTGATCTCACTGTTTTAAGGCCAGCTGATCGGCAACTTTAATTCTGCTTTGCCATGTCAGTTAGCATATGCACAGGTTCCAGGGAGTAGGACATAAAGATTTTTAGGAAGACTGTCATCCCACCGGCCACAGATGCTCTAAGGTAGCATATCCCCAAATCGGAAGACAGGCTTTCTGATTCAAAGTCTGGTTGTAATTTCAGTGATCACTGAGGATGTCTTCAATGGGAAAGTCTGGTTTGATCTTTGTGACATGTTGGTAGGTGGGGAGGGTGGGAGAATAGCAAACAGAAACTTGGTAAAAATATCCATCAGTGCTTTCTTTATTCAAGGCCCTTATGTATAGAAGGAATACCTAGGAAACAGTGTTCTTGCCTTTCAGTTGTCTGTGATCTGACTGGGCCATGAGTATATCCCCCCCCCACACACAGAACACAGAAGTCTCTATGAGAGGAGCCTATAATAAATGGATAGGATACTCTATTAATTAACTATGTAAGAAGTTAGATGCAAAACATAAGGGCAGTTTGAGTTTCATACTAACCATACAAGTTAGGAATTCATTTTATCTTCTTCTCTCCTATGACAGGAAACATTATATATTTCCATAGTGGAAAATCTGGTTTTTAAAAATCTTCCACGGGCAGCTGGGTGTCTCAGCCAGTTAAGTGTCTGACTTCAGTTCAGGTCATGATCTCATGGTTCGTGGGTTCGAGCCCCATGTCGGGCTCTGTGCTGACAGCTCGGAGCCTGGAGCCTGCTCGGGATTCTGTGTCTCCCTCTCTGTCAGCCCCTCCCTGGCTTGCTTAGGCTATCCTTTAAATGTTTATATATCAACCTTGATTTTTGGAGAATATCGTGTTTTATAAAACACATTTTAATACTTATTCAACAAAATGGCTTTAGATCTATAACCTAAAAAAAAAAAAAAAAGATATTGAATTCCATTTATTCTGTCTCTTGAAAATAAATAAATGTTAAAAAAAATTTTTTTGTAATCTTCCAACATTCTCAACCTTGAGAGATCGTCTATTATAAATAAACTCACAATGGCATCCTTACACAAAAATCTCTGTGGGCTTTTCTATTTCTATGGAAACCTGGAGCCCATCTACCACGCCCTTGAGGTGGGAGAATTGGCTCATGTTCACACAGGACCCTCATGTCTCTACTCTTGGATAAAGTATTTTTGCTTTAAACAGATTATGGGTGATTTGCATACCATGTTCCCTTCCCACTCTACTCACCCTGATCATTTGAGAGGCACATTTATAAGAGGGAAAATTTCTTTCTTTTCTTTTCAGAAAATCTGACATTCTAGAAGGGAGCATGTTGTAGCTAGGCTAATAATGTAATATTCCCCAATCTATAGTGTTTTATTTTATTTAAAATTTTTTTTAACTTTTCTTTATTTTTGAGACGGAAGGAGACAGAGCGCGAGAGGGGGAAGGGCAGAGAGAGGGAGACACAGACTTTGAAGCATGTTCCAGGCTCTGAGCTGTCAGCACAGAGCCCGACATGGGGCTCAGACTCGTGAACCGTGAGATCGTGACCTGAGCTGAAGTCGGACGCCTAACCTACTGAGCCACCTAGGTGCCCCTAAGCCTGTAGTGTTTTCATAAGTATTTTCATGTTTATCAGGAAAAAATTTATAATAAGCTCATCATATCCCTAAATTCATGGATAGTTTTGCCTTGAATGAGGCAACAATGAAACATAGCAATGTAAAGCTATTTACTATGAAGCAAATAACAGAGTAAAGAAAATAAAACAAAAACGCAAAGGAAGCCCATGAAAGACCATTTGGCAAATGAGGGCAGAGTGGAAGAAAGCATGAATTTTAGAGTCAGACCTGCGTTTGGATCCAGCTGGATCACAAACTAGCTTTTGCTTATAGACCAGTACTTAATATTTCTCTGAGTTTTGCTGCAGTGGGTGTTTCTACAGGTTGTTTTGAGCCAAATGAGACAATGCATAAGAAGCCCAGACGTGCATTGGACACCAAATAAACATTAGTTCCCTTCTTTAAAAGGCAAGTAACTAATTTAAAGTAGTTAGGTATTATTTACCACTGTGGTTCTTATTTCATGGATTAAGACTGCACGAAGAGTCACCTGACTGACAGTCCATGGAGTTCAGACCGACTGTCAGCTCGTACCTGCCAGGGATGGACAGAAAGGACAGATGGCCAGAGCCGAGGCCAAACTTTGGACTCCAGTCTCTTAAAGAGGTACTGCCTCTTCATGCAATCAGTATTAAATCAGCTTTGTGCCATCAGTGTTAAATCAGGTGGCTGTTATGTGCAGACACTGGGTCTCAGCCTTGGGGATTCGTTAATGGTCAAGAACATTCATCACACCTCTGCCTTCATGGGACCAGTCAGAGAGGCAGACGTTAATTGAGTTGTCACACAAATAAATATGCTATATTATGGAAAATGCCGTAAAGGAAGGGTACCATACCACGGGACTGTAAACCAGGGACAGGCTAGTTAGTCTGGAGGACTAGGGAAGGATCTTCTTTGCTAGTGATATCTGAGCTGAGATCTGAGGGATAAATAGGGTCGACCAAGGACAGCAGGTGGGAGGATCACGTGTGAAAGTACCTGTGTTGGGAAGGAGCAGCGTAAATTGGGAAAACGGAAAAAAGATTTGTGTAGTTTGATAATAAGGACAAAGGGCATCTCTTAGGACATGAAATGAGTTTGGAGAACTGGGCTGGGGCCAGATGATAAAAAGACTTGTCTAAGTAAAGGAATGAGAAACTCCTGAGGGATGTCCATTATGGGGTGACATAAATTAATTAAAAATCTGAAAAGATACCCTGGAAGCCTGTCTTAGTCAGTGTTCTCCAGAGAAATAAAAGAGATAAAGAGATAGATAGATAGATATACACACATATACATACATCTTTATACAAAGGGATTTATTGTAAGCAATTGGCTCACACAGTTAAGGAGGCTGAGAAGTCCCGTGACTTCTGCAAGGCTGGTTCTGCAAGCTGGTTGTGTAATTGAGTCCCAGTCGAAAGGCCTGAGATCCAGGAGAGTCCAATGTGCTGATTGCAGTTCGGGCCTGGAAGCCTGAGAAGGAGGAACACCCGGGGCACATTGTCCAGGGCGGTGACCAGTACTGGGCTCTTGAGTGTGGCTAACACAATGAAAGAACTAGATTTTTTTTTATTTTATTTATCTTTATTAATTTAAATTTAAATAGCCATATGTGGCTAGTGGCTTCCAAATTGGACAGTGTAGGTTTGTTTTTTAATTTTTAAATTTTTTTTTTGAGAGAGAGGGAGAGAGAGAATGGATGGGGGAGGGGCAGAGAGAGGGAGACACAGAATCTGAGGCAGGCTCCAGGCTCCCAGCTGTCAGCACAGAGCCCGACGTGGGATTCGAACTCATGTACTGTGAGATCATGACCTGAGCCAAAGTCGAATGCTGACTGAGCCACCCAGGCCCCTCTAGACAGTGTAGTTTTAATATGTGACCCTGTTCTATCCCTTCATGTTGCTTATCTCTAACTGAAATTACTTTACTCCTGTGTTTTACATTGCCTATTACCTGTCTCTTTCATGCCGGAATATCTTGTTGACTGCTAGATTTGTAACACTCAGGGTAGGGACTGACATATATTCATATCTCAATGAACTTTCTGTTAAATTGACTTTCAAATTAATAAATGCCCCTTAAGAGCACTTTGCTATTTTTGAGTGCTGTTCCAAAGCACTTCGCTTCTAATGATCTTGCTTTCCACTGAAAAATCCAGAAATCAAACTCTGGGTAGTATGGTAACACAAAATGCTATCAGGTTGTGTGCTGACATTGTTGGTTTTATCAGATTCAGCCGGACGTTTCGTAGTCACCCTAATCAGTTATATCTCCTTAGTTTCTGTGTGTCTTTCCCTTATGTTGAGATGGACCTGGAGTCTACCCTCCCAGTTCCAACATTTTGCACACTTGGGGAAATGTGGATTCTGTTCCTCTAGCCTCCTTGTGGCTTCCGACACTGCCCAAAGCTTGTTCAACGGGGAAGTGTTGGAGAGGGTCATCGAGAGTTCATGAGCCAGGTCGTGACCTCCGGTTGACCCGGAAGCCGGATTCAGGCAATCGATCAGAGAGGTTCCTCACGCCTTCCCCGTCCTTGAAAGATAAGGTCTGCCCACCATTCCCACAGTGGGAGCTGTTTTCAAGGTTGCAGCTTTGAGAGAGCGATGTGTTGCCGGGCCAATGGATGGTACACTTGATCGAGCCCTGCGAAGGCCTCTGTGTAAACTTTCGGAATTCTGGGGGGCGGTGCAGAGATCTCCCGGTCTTGCAACTGCCTAAGATAAGCTCCGTAAGTAAGCTCCCTTGCTTGTTAACGTTGCCACCTACCCATCGGGGACCCTCGGTCTCTCCCTGCCCTACGTTTACAAACCAACAAGAAGCTTAGGGTTCAGATCCCAGATATTTGTTGTCTTTAGACATAGGGGTTTTGCTTGAGTAAAAGTCAAGTCTTTGGCTATTCTGGGAGGACAAAAGGTCAGGCCGTCCTTATTACACAAAATTGCCCCAAGGTTTTGTTTGCTTTCCTTGGTTTAGTAGAATTTGCATAGCATGTTAAAAAAAAAAAAAAGCATCAAAGTATAGTTCATTCTCTGTGAGCTCTCCTTTGTGTGCAGATGTGAAAAGCCTCTGCCCATTTATTTGCTAGTGAAAGGATGAATACTACAGAAAAAAGTGAAAAAGAATATTCTGCTCAAGCTTACCTGGGTTCGTTTTTTGCTTAGCGCCTTCAAATTCTGTGCACAGACGTACGTTACACATGCATGATGACCATGCTCTTTTGCGTGTTCACGCACAATATTCTAAGGGGTCAACAAGGTTAAATCATGATTTTATCCAATGGCTGTATTCTCTTATGTCGTAAAAACATTCATTCAACCAGTCCCCCCTGCTTGGGCATTTAGCGGACGCCAGTGGTGATTCATTGTCCTAATCATGAAATAACACTACAGTGAATGTTTTCCTACACGTAAGTGCCTCCAAACTCAAACCCACCCGGAAGTGGTATCCAGATGGAACAAAGCGTGGGAGCCCTTAATAGCTTTTGTGGAATTTTCCCACATTTCTTTCGAAAGGATGATCGCCGTTTGAAGCACCATCCGGTGGGGTCCAACCGTGCTGATTTGTAACAGAAGTGTTTCTCTTCTCCTTTCCTACTTCGGGCTTGTTTTGACAGTAGTGCTGATTACAATACGAGTAGCAACAATGGCAGCGGCTAATATTCCTGGGGGTATATGTGGGAGAGCATCAGAGTAGGTGCTTTAAAAACATTGTGGGTAATGGTTAAAAATATAAACCCTGGAGGCTGACTTCATGAGGTCAGATCCAGAATCTACCACTTAACCTTTAATTGGCTTCCATTCCCTGCTTGCAAATGATTCACAGTCTGACTAGGAAGACCAGATGAGTTCATCGAGGAGTAAGCCCAGTAAAGCACTGGATAATGTTGATTCTTATTCCTAATTGTGGGTGGTTTTATTAACATCATTTCACAGATGAGAAAATGAGAGGGTAGGGGTATGGCTCAAGGCCACCTGGCTCGTGAAAAGTGGGCTGGTTGTACCTGCAGAAGCCCTTTCCCCAAGGTTTGCAACTGCGGGGAAATACCCAGCCTCGTCCAGCACAGGGACCAGCACTGACATCCCAGGAGAAGTTAGTGTTGCCGCCGAGTTAGACCAAGGCAGAATCAGGCACAGAAAAGGAGAGCATAAGGTCACTGTAACTGGAGATGCCATGATGTAACTCCTTGTTTCCAAGATCAACAATAAAGCTGGGGTTTGGGAGGGGGGGGAGATTATTTTCTTCATCCTTGCAAACTGAAGGTAGTTCTGTATGGAAGTGTTTTGTGGGATTGTGAAATACCCCCTCGATTACAGGGGCCCTGTGGGCAGCAATCCCGAGGTCTTGTTCGGGACCCGTGCAAATGCCTTCCTTGCCTTGGGAAGGCCCTCTCTAAATATTTACTGACCCGAATTTCTGCTAAACATTGTCATAAACACTTTCAGTTATTTCTTAATGTACTCTGTTCATAACTGCTTAGTCAATTATTTTTATTAGCATAACGTTCCTTTTAAGCATAATGATGTTGGGGAAAAAAACAGAAACATTGTAAGCACATTTTCTCAGCTATGGCTGATTGTGAATGTTTTCTCTCTTTTCTTTTTCTTTTTTGGACTTCCTTTGCAGATTTGATGAATTAATTGTGAACTTCCCAGGGGGGAACCTAATATGAACTGAAATTTGTCGTTTATTCTATAATGTTGCGGTTCTATTCTAGTTCCAGTGACTATCCATTGAGACCGAAGCTTGAATATTGCCAAGCGCTCCTAAAATTGCTGGCATAACCTACTTTCTCCAGAGAACCTGACTTCAATTTTCATAATGAATTAACGCCTTCTCTCTCCCCCAATTTCTTTGCTCCAATAGCTCTTTGTGGAGACCACTGATGTCAGTGGCAAAACTCTCGAGGGGCCGGTTCCTCTGGAAGTCATCGTGATTGACCAGAATGACAACAGACCGATCTTTCGGGAAGGCCCCTACATTGGCCATGTCATGGAAGGATCACCGACAGGTATGTTACATTGGCTTCCATTAGCATAATGGCTTGGGAAGTGGGATACTATGTGACCTTTGGGGATGCTAGAGACTGTTTTCTTCCTGCTACGCCTTGTGATATACATCAGTTATTTCCCTGGGTGGAAGCAAGCCCTGGAAATCTGGAACTCAGAACATGACTGGGGTGTTGCAGGCTGTGAAAATCTCTCTCCTCGTCTCTGAAAGCGACCTTCCAAGGATCTTTCAAGGCTGTGTGAATAGATCTAGCTCACCCTTGTGACGGCCCAAGGTTGAACTCTGTGGGATGGCAGGCCTTTGAAGAAAATTAAGGTCCCCACCCCAGGCTCCTCAGTCATTCCTTTTCGTAATTGTCTTTTAATAAGAACCATTTTGGAAAAAACAGGTACTACTTTCTTTTTCCCCCCTCCTTTTCCTTACACAAGGTGCATGGAGAAACCTTGTGGCCTCAGTCACGGGGCCAAAGGCAAGACATTTTATTTTTCTCTGGAAATACAGGCACCTACGTTATGGAAATCACAGGGTTACTACAAAGCTCCTGTTATCTTTTTTCCACACTTAACCTTCCAGGGAAGGTGTTAGAATTTAGAGCTCCCTTTTTTTGGCACAAGAGATACGAATAAATGCATTCTGTGACCAGCAGCAGAAGTCACTGCTGAGTAGGATGCTTGAGAAAGTAGAGAGCAAAGTCGAAAAGCCCCTATTACGAGACTAGACTTTGATTGTAAGTCTTAAAATTCACCGGAATGAGTACATACCATATGAAGACTGTCTCTGTGGCTGTGTCTAGATGGGGCCCCAAGAAGTGATTCAGTGGGGCAGACGGGAGACAAGAGCCCCAGCACTGCTTCCGAGGGTTCTGTTTTTCCCCTTCACTGACTTGATGGGATGTATCAGTAACTGGTAGACAGAGGAGGCTCTGCAAGCGTCGTCATGGTAACCTGCCTAGACTACCCCTGAGTCATTGTACTAGACTACCCCTGAGTCATTGTATGCAAGGCGCCTAAACCTGTCTCCCCAGCTCTGGGCACTTTATCTGCTCCCCAGGGGCAGGAGCGGAGCTCCCCTTCTGTGACTTGAATGCAGTCTATAAAAAGGAGCTAGAGGGCATTTGGAGGAGCCCACGAGGCAGGAGGGTAATAACAGGCCTGGAAAGGTAGTGGAGGTGGGTCTGATCATTTTCAGGCAGACCTTTTCAGTAACACCTCTCCTCTCCGTAGGCTTCTTTTTTTGTTGTTTATTTATTTATTGATTTTTAAGAGAGAGAGAGAGAGAGAGAGAGAGAGAGATCGATCCCAAGCAGGCTCTGCACTGTCAGCACAGAGCCCAACGCAGGGCTCGATCCCACAAACCCTGAGATCATGACCAAAACCTAAACAAAGAGCCTGACACTTAACCACCTGAGCCACCCAGACACCGTCGTAGGCTCCTTTTAATGGAAGGGTGGCCTCTTGTAAGAGAGAGCCTAGGATTTGGGTTTAACGTTCACAGATCTCTTAAACAAGCTGATGTGCAGGTCGAGTTAAGGGAACTGATAGGGAAAGCTGTTAAAGAGGTTAGAGTTTGAGCAGAGCAGGAAAATGATTCCCAGTTTCCGTCTGTGAGCGACTGGAATTTGAGTCGGTCCTGGAAAGTGTTCTAAATGTAAATGACAGCGCTTCTGTCGGAGGCGGCTGTGCGCGTGTGCGTGTCTTTGTATATTATGCGTGTATATGATTAGACGCCGTCCAATTTTCCTCCCACTGTGCCCTTCCTTAAAGTTTCAGGAAGAATTTCAAGTTTTATTGCTTTATATACATGTCATATTTTCAAAGAAAAATGGAATCTTTTACGTACACTGAATTTCTTAAAGCACAAAGCAATTTGGTTAGGATGGACGGATCTCCAAGCAAAACATAAAGCACTCCCAACCTCTACTACTGTTTGGGATTATCCTCTAAAAACACATAAAGACTCGGGGATCTATGTGACTTCTTCCAGCTGTGCAGAATTTGGCCTGAATCATTGTTTTTCTTTTTCAGCCCCCTCTGGGTTTGACTAGAAAGGAGGAGTTGAAATAGTCAGTCAAATTTGGGGTCAAGAATGGGGAGACGTGGTGGAAAACTTCGAGAGGAAAAATCATTTAGATGGCTCAGCACCTCCCAAGAGAGCTCAGGCAGGATGGCCTCTAAAGCCCTCCTGAGTACAGTGGGAATCTGGGAAAGGAACCACTTACAGGTTCTGACCATGAACCCTGACAGGCTGTAGAGATGATGGCCTGTCTGATTTCAGTAATGCCCTGCCCCTTTGTGCTTGGTGGAATCCTGTGTGTCGTAGCCCATGGCAGATGGGTTGTACAGAAGGGGATGCTGACCCTGGAATGAGTTGAGTGACTTTGCCGTATTCACATAAATGATAGATGGGAGCCAGTGTTCGGGGCTCAGTCTGTCTCCCCGACCTTCAAACCCTGAGCTCTTTCAAGTGTCCCACAAACTTCATGGTGAGAACGGCCATCACACTGTCGTTGCATTGTGTTGAGCACTTACTGTGCCCCCTCACGACATCCTAGCAGTTCCTCCCCTACCCCGTTTTCTACCCTGAGGGGTGGATACCACTCTCGCCATCACACATCGGAAAAAAATGAATCTCACGTCCAAAGTCACGTGGCTGGCTGGTGAGCCAGAGTCTGTGTCCGTGTCTCTGGCCTGAAACACGGGCTCTTTCCCGCGTATGACTTGGACGTGCCCCCCCCCCTCCCTCCGTCCCTCACGTTCTTGACCATGAGCCCTTTGCAGTCCCAGCAGGGGGGAGGTATTTGCTCTATCAGAGGAACTGATGTGGCTCCCGATGGAAAGTAATGAGCTCTTCTGACCAAACGTGGAGCTCACGGAATCCCTTTTGGTGTAACGTGTGCTCTTACTCAGTCTCTAGGGTTAAACCGTGCTGCCCGTGGGCCATGTTGTCACTCAGATTGCTTTCTTCTGAGTTCAGGTCATCAGGGCCAGCTTCGTGGGGTGTGACCTGCACGGCCTCTCAGGGCCCCACGCTCAGGCTCTGCTGTCACCACCTTAAAATTATTAGTAGGTGTTGGACAAGAGTCCCCTTTGCATTTTCCTTTTGTACCCAGCCCCTTCCCCCAAAATTGTGCCACTGGTCCTGAGCATGGCCCTGTGGCCCAGAGCTCATGTGATACTCCCCCCAGCTCCTTAGCCAGGTGAGACCTTGGGCAGCTTCCTGAACCTTCTAGAAGCCTCCGTCACCTTGTCTGTAGATGGGGTGGGTGCGTAATAAATAGTACCTACCCTAGAGAAGCGTGTGCACTGATAAAATGGGACACTGTGCTTCACTCAGCACTTGCAACATAACAAATGGGCAAGAAATGCTAGAGTATCGTTAATGCTGCGATGATTCTCAGTATTCCTGCAGCGTACCCTTTAGGGAAGGTAAGGCAAAGAGACATGCAGTTTGTGTGAAGGAACATTCATCTCCCAACAAACCAAGCATCTTTTTCATGTTCCAGTGTACCTGGATATGCCATCGACACCAATCTGTCATGGAGGAAGGTCACCCATATTTATCTGGGTGTGCAGACAGGAGACCATTTCCAGCTGCTCAGCACTAAACTCCAGGGTATTGTTTTGGGGAATCAGTACTGGATGAGGAAAGATCAACAGAAAATAATGGTCTTTGAACTTCTCAAATTATGAGCTATTCCTTTCGTGGAGCCACAAGGCATTGATTTATGGGACCCAGGCCTGGGCCCGGCTGTTCTGTGGGGCCAGCCAGAGCTCTGCGTGAGCCTGGTTTTCTGAATGCCCAGGGCATGCCAAGACCTCGTGAGTGGGGATAGAGGGCTGAGAGCCTTGAAGTTCCTGGAGGGCACACTTGCCAGGGCCCCCAGTGCCTATTGGTACCAACTCTCCCCTGTTTTGCCACCAGTAGTGTTCTGGGCACCTTTGAGAAGGGCCAACCACGAGACCCTGAGATGAGGATTGAGAGCTTGGGGTTGACCTGAGGTGAAGGACAGCAGGGGAGGAGTGTTCCAGGTAAGGGAAGTTGGCCAACTCGAGGTGCCCCCTGAAGCCAGCTACCAGGGTGGGCAATTGTGAGCTTGAACCTTTAGGTTGGGGGGCCCGTAAAATGCATAAAACACACACATTAGAGTCATTCCCACCCAGGGGCCCGGTTAGTACGCATCCCCACACGCCCATCAGATATTGGTCACGAACTATACCCAGAGGGACTTTAATTCCCTGGTCCCTTTGGCCACTCATGAACATGGGCAAACCAGGTTCCAGAAGCTCAGGGGCAGCCTTCCAACCAACAAGATACGGGAGCTGGCTGTTGGGCTGGCCTCAGCTATGTTCTTCCCTCCATGCTTTCGGCCACCCTGAACACGCCCAATGAGCGGGGGCAGCCCGGAGAACAGCACCCACCCCTGGACAGATGGATCAGCTTTGAGGGATGTCGGGGGAGGGAGGTAATGGGAAGATTTCGCTTAGTCCCTAAACGACACGACCAAGGAGGACAAATGATGTTGACCTTTCTCTTTAATTAGGGGTCAGGGCCTGGAGGTGCGTGTTCTGACTCCTGAGAGAAAACTGGGGCTGAGATGTGTCCTCCTGGCAGTTGAAGAAATGTAGAGATTAGCAGCTACATCCCCTACTGACTTGTGAGAGCGCCAGTGCCCTTGCCCGCCCTGGGGCTCCCTCTCCTCCCTCTTTCGCTGCTTTTCTTGCCATCCAGTATTGTTACTGAGCACCTACTGTGTGCCAGCATCATTCTTAGCTCTGAGGGTACAGTTGCGGACCCGTCAGGCACGGCTCGTTCCCTCCGGGTTGGCACAGCCAGGTAGGGGGCCTGGCTATAAGTACGAACTGAAACGTGGGAAGCTCCGCGGATGCTTATTCCAGAGGGGCGCAGGCCAGCCTCCCTTTGTCGGTTATTTTTCCTCTGGGGTCCACCTCAGTTTCTGTTATTTGAGGCTCACTTTTATTTTTAAAAAATCCAGGGGCACCTGGGTGGCTCCGTCGGTTAAGCGTCCCACTCTTGATTTTTGTCTCAGGTCGTGATCTCGTGGTTTGTGGCAACGAGCCCCACAGCGGGCTCTGTGCTGATGGTGCGGAGCCTGCTCAGGATTCTCTTTCTCTCTCTCACTCTCTGCCCCTCCCCTGTTCTTTCTCACACACTCCCTTTCTCTAAAATAAATAAACTACAAAAAGAATTTTGTTTGAAATCTAACTGTGACAGACATGAGGAAAAACATCCCATCAGTTGGCCTTTGGAGCAGATGTCTGTCCTGAGAGCTCAGCTCCCCTCGACAGTTGGTATTTCCCAAACAGCTTGGGCTACAGCAAGGTGGTTTTGACATCTGATAGTGGGTATCTGAGACCTGGCTCAGTGCAAATCCTCAGCTTGTCGGTATGACCTGGTGGTAAAGCCCCTTCCGGCCCCCTGTTTATATGCCGTAGTGAGTGCCATGTTTGGCTTCTCTGCCCGCCAAACTGTCGTGTTGTCCTTCATTGGTATTTTCGGACTTTCACTTGGTGAGTTCTCCCAGCCTCAACTACCCCAGCCAATCCTATGGGCTCTGGAATATTGGGCATGTGACTATTGGGATTTTTTGCTTGTTTTCTTAAGGCGATGTGTTTCTTTAAAAAAAAAAACAGGGGCGCCTGGGTGGCTCAGTCGGTTAAGCGGCCGACTTCGGCTCAGGTCACAATCTCGCGGTCTGTGAGTTCGAGCCCCGCGTCGGGCTCTGTGCTGACAGCTCAGAGCCTGGAGCCTGTTTCAGATTCTGTGTCTCCCTCTCTCTGACCCTCCCCCGTTCATGCTCTGTCTCTCTGTCTCAAAAATAAATAAACGTTAAAAAAAAATTTAAAAAAAAAAAAAAAAAAAAACAAAGCAATTCAGCTTTTGTTCAGCATTTTTTTTTAAGTAAAAAAGTCCAGTCACCCTCAAATCTCACCATCCAGAGAACAGCACCGCTTCCATGTTGGTGAGCATAGTTCCAGGGCTCTGTCTGGGCATGTCTACACACAGGGATGCTCGACACAATTTTGTAGAAACGGAGCCATGCGTTCCTCTCTGTAACCCACTTTCTTCCCTCCACAGGGTCCTATGGACTTCTTCGTAAATCAATAAAAGTCAGGCTGCGTCGTCGTTTTAAACAGCCACTGTCTGGATCTGCCATCATGTAGTTAACCATTCTCTATTGATTTCAGTTTCTCCACTCTTCCATGCTTAGAATCAGATCTTCGGGAGAGAACGTGTCTCTTCCTCTGCGCATGACAATTCTCGAGGATAAACCCGTTGAAGTGGGATGGACAGGATAGAGGATGTGCTCGTGACATTTGGGTGTATGTTAGGGTGGTGCTTCTAATCACAGGATCATCTCTGTATCTTGGCCAAGCTCATGCATGAGGGTACAACGTTAGTCTTTCTTTTGCATTTGAACATGCTGGTGGGCATTTCTGTTTATTTGCTTTTCTGGATTATACCTAATGTCTCCAAGCTTTAGTGGTCACTTCACTGGCTCTATCAGTAGGTCCTGAGCTACTCTGCTCTAGAACCCTCCCTGGTTTCTGTGTTCAAGGAAGAGGACTAAAATTGTGGATCCTGTTCTCTCTCCTGGAGCTGCCATTGGAGTCTTAGCTGAGGGAAAGTTCCCGGAAAAGATGTCATTAATGTGCTGCAGTGTCGTTCAGATGGCATCAGGCAGCCCTTGAATTATGGCACAGATCACTCCGGTGCAGTTGACCGTAAAACAAAATTTATGAGTTATATAATCCAGAGACATCTTCCCAAAGGGCAGCTTCTAGAAATAAAGTGTAGCTACTCAAGAAACTGAATCCTGTCAAGTTGCTCCTAACCATGTCTGGGGAGCCCTGGTGATACCTTACAGGGGCTCCAAACCAAGCCCATCAACAACCTCGTTGTAGCCACTAAGTTTTCCCTCCTTTATGCCCAGGCCCCTCTCTGATGGACACCACTGCACATATTAGACCCAGTGCTGCTGGTCCGCTGGAGCCTTCACGATACCGTAAGGCCATGTGAGACACAGGAGAATGCCTGGACCCCTTCATTCTGTCACAAGCATACCCAACCACTAACATTGTGTGTCTCATCTTTAATGTGGGCAACCTTGAAAAACACTCTTTGCGTTTTTATTCCTAGCCCTCTCTCCACCTAATTTCCTGTATGAGTCCATGGGGTTGGAGACCAGTTCAAGAGGCAGACCCCACTTTGTTTCTTGAGTCACAATTCTCTCTAATAAGGAAGGCTTTGCTTTGTTCCTGGCCACCCTTGCGTGTCTGTCTCCCCACTGCCAGCCCCCCATACTCCAACTCCTTCACATCAGATCTGCACACTCTAGGCACTGAGGATAACCTGGCGAACTGGAGGGATCTGGCTTCCCTGGCCATGGCGCTCGTATCCTCGTAAAAACAAACACTCGCCAGTCATGCCCCACTGATTCGTTGGATGTACTTCCTACTTGAACCGGGAGTCCTCCTCACCCCGGTTACAATTACAAACTTAATTAATAAAGAAATAATACTTGGAAGTGAAGGGAGGGGAAAGAAGCCTCAGTAGCTTCAGAAACTTAGGGATCGTTCCACAACCTTGAGAAAGAATAAATCTGACCAGAGTTTTTGGCCCAAATGGAAATTGGGTGAAAGTTGAGAGCTGCAAAAGAAAAATGAGAGTGTCTTCAAGTTTTTATGGCACAGAGCGTGGGGAATGCCACAGCCTTGAAATCCAACCCTCATACCAAAGGATTCGCTCAGAATAGCCCAGGAGTTTTTAGTGCTACAGATGAGTAAAGCCGAGGAACACATCCACAAGGGCATTAAACAGTTACAGTTTCAGAGAAGCTCTTTCTTCAGAGTCATTCCTGCTGACCATTATCTTCAGCTAAACCATTCAACAAGTATTTATTGGGCAGCTTCTATGAATCAGATATGGTCTAGGTGCTAGTGATAGAGTAGTGGCCAAGAATATTCAGGATTCTACTCTTGAGACATTTGCATTTTACTGGGAAGAGAAGAGTAATTAACAAGGAGACCAAGAAGATCATTTAAGTAATTTGGATAAAAAAAAAAAAAAGACAAGATGAGGTGATAGAATGAAGGTGAGGTCAAGCAAGGACTCTCTCACGAGACGACATTTGACCTGAGACCACTGAAAACAAAAGAGCCCACCATGTAAAGGTATCGAGCCGGCATGTTCCAGGCAGAGGGATCAGAAAGTAGAAAGGTCTGAGGCAGGAAGGACAGATGGAGGGACAGAAAAGAGACCAGTATGGTGGAAGAATGTCAGCAAGAAAACTGGCCGTTGAGTTCAAGGAGAGAGGGAAGCATGAGATCAGAACACAAGTCACCAACCTTGGGCCATGAGCCAAAGCTGTCCCGCTGCCTGTTTTGTTTTCTTAATAAAACTTTATTGGAACACAACTGTGCCCATTTGTTTCAGCCTTTGACTGTGGCTGTTTTCACGAGCTGCTGTTAGACTTGAAAAGTTGAGACACAGATGGTATGTCCCACAAAGTCAAATAAATAAATCAGGGAGAATCCCAAGCAGGCTCTGCACGGTCAGTACAGAGCCCGACATGGGCTGAATCCCACAAACTGCTGAGATCATGACTTGAGCTGAAATCAATAGTTAGATACTTAATGGACTGAGCCACCCAGGCGCCCCAGGTGTATTTTTTAAAAATGGAACATATTCAAAATATTTTAAGGAGCTCCTGGGTGGCTCAGTCGGTTAAGCGTCCACCTTTGGCTCAGGTCATAATTTCATGGTTCGTGAGTTTGAGCCCCGCATCGGGCTCTCTGCTGTCAGTGCAAAGCCAGCTTTGGACCCTCTGTCCCCCTCTCTCTTCCCCTACCCTCCCCCCTCAAAAAAAAAAAACATTTAAAAAAATAAATAAAATATTTTTACATATTTTTAAATATATATATGTATTTTTTACTTCACCCTTTACAGGAAAGGTTTATAGAACCCTGGATTGGAGTTCCAAATGTTTTGGTTATATTTTAAGTTTAGTGGTGGTTTAAGGAGGACAGTAGCAAAAATATGATTTTACTGTTACAAGAGGACCTGAGCTAGTCCATGTAGAAGAAGCCGTCAGTCAACCAGGAGTATTTCAGCATTCCAGACTCGAGGGCACTGTGGCCTGGATGGGGTGGGCACAGTGGGGATGGAGAGGTCATGTAAGATTTTGTGGTGAGCCCATGATGGATGGGGGAATGCTAGATATTGATTCATTTTATGGTACTGGATTACTATAACTGATGCCATCTGTGCATTGAGGAATTATGGTATTAGTATAAACCTTAATAGGTTGATAAATTTTCTGAAAGTACGAACTAGATTTTACCTTCAGTGTTCTTTCTAAAGCGTAAGCTCAAGACCAGGGGGACCAGATTATCTTCTCTTTCTCCCTTTCCCTCACTTAGCAGAGTTCCAGACACACAGTAGCCACTCATGTACATTTCATGCAATGACCAAATAGCCCCAAATGGCGGAAAGTGTGAGTCACTACAAGCTTCCCTTTTTATTTGATTTTTAAATAAACATTGTCTTTATTGGCAATTTCTTCATTACTCCAACAAATATTTCTGGAGTGCCTGTTAGGTATGAGAATATGCTGCTGCTCGGGAAGCATGACGTTGGAACAGGGGGTGCACGGAACAAACACGGACCCTGACTCCATAGAGTCTGCAGACTCCCGCACAGGAGAAAAAGGCAGGAGCCCCTGGGAGGATCTCCTTAGGAATGAGAGAGGGAGATGGTCCCTGCCCCTGGTTAAGGAAGCAGTGCAAGCCACCAGGGTAATTTTTCTAGCACTGGATACTGGTCTAGGTTCTACACTTGTCTCTCGACGAAATCCTTCCAGTCCTTTTTCAACTGAGGAAGGAGAAGTTCAGGGAGGTTAGGTTTCCTTCCCCAAAGTCACACAGCCAATGGGTGATAAAGCTGGGGTTCAAATTCAGACTAACTCCTGTGCCCTTTGGTCTTCTCTCTGTCTGCAACACCCACTGTCCTTTACGTCATCCTTGGAAAGGTTAAGATCATTTCAAATCTGCCGCCCTGAGCCTAAAGAATATTTCCTTACATGCATATGTGAGTATATATCTGGGTGCATTCACACGTGTGTAGAGGTGTGTGTGTGTGTGTGTGTGTGTGTGTGTGTGTGTGTGTGTGTAGATGAAGGAGAAAGAGGGAAGAAGGAAAGTGGTTTTATTATAGCCTCGCCGGTCAGGTAACTCAGAGCAACCCTTAGTTACTGGCGGGAGCCTCCTCAAACAGTGCCAGATCCCCCCCCTAGTGGTAGTTTCGGGGAGGCTCAGGGAGGACTCTCCTCAAAGATTCATAAGGCATGCGAGACCATCAGTCAAGATAGTCTACAAATGTCAGTTAGAAAAGATTTATAATCAGCAGAGAGCTTGATAAACCAGCTTTTACTGCAGCACCATTGTGCTAAGAACACCGTCCCTTCCAAGGGCAGAGGGCAGAATGCTGTTTCCATCCGTCTGTACAAATACTTGTGAATCCCTTCACCTTAATACATGGACAGTAGACTAAGAGAAGCCCTGAGTAATTTATGTATAGAACCACCTCCCTTCATAAGTAAATGGAATAGATTTAATATTCTGAGCTCCATGGGAAGAGGGCGTATAAAATCCCTTTCAAGTATATGTTTTATAAAATATAGGTCATGAATTGAGTTTTCCAGTATCAAAGAAAAAAATTTTAATAGACTCACAGCTTTCTCGCTGTAATTATGGCTGCATCTTTTTTTCAAGCCAAGCATAGTACCCAAAGCTATTTTATTATTCAGAAGACTGGCTCTTTTCAAAGATTGCTCACAAGTTTGGTTTGGGGGATTTTCAGTGTTTTCTTCTTGTTCCGGATTTCTGCTTGTGTTCAGCATGTCGCAGTTTGTATCCGCTGTGTTTGTGGTTGGGAGGGGCCGCTAACCCAGAGACCGTCTCGGTGGGGAGGACAGGGCAGGGCTCCTGACTCTGTGGTTGGCCTCTGTGTCTTTGAGAAAGGTCTCTATCCAGATTGATGGAGGGTCTGTCCCCTGGGCCGTCAAAGCTAGACTCAGTGAGCTGCTGGCCATCTGTCCCTCTGCGTTTCTCCCCACTTCTGTGATCTCGCCCCCTCTCCTGCTAAGGAGATTCTGTGCACGTCGGCTCACACGAGGGTTCTCAGCCAGGGTTAGAGGGGAGGACTTGCACAGTAACTTACGTACAGGAAATTAAGTTAACTAGGTGCTTCCTGTGTGTGATGCACCATTCAAGAATGGCTGGTTGGATTTCTACCGGTTTGGGAAAGTGCCTTTGACATGTTTTAACTTGAAATGTCGACCCATCCACTTAAAAGAGATAATCCAAGGGACCTAGGCTATTGCTGAGGCACGTCATGTGGATTCAGACACTACAGAGCAGTGATTCACCTGCAGACGACTTACCTTCTTCCCAGCCCCCAGACACGTTGGGTCACCCCACTAAGGGAGGGGAGAGCGCCACTGGCATCTAGCGGGTAGAGGCCAGGGATGCTGCTGAACGTAGCGCACAGGACAAGCCCCCAATGAAGGATTATTGGGCTCAAGAGGTCGGCACTCCCAAGGTTAAGAAAACCCGCCCAGAGGAGGAAATGAAGAGTTTGGGCTGTGTGCACGGCACATCTGGGATCTGGAGGAGCACGGACATTGGCTAGTGCCTCTCTGTGGCGAGTCTCGGGGTGAGCTCCGGCCAGCCTGTTCCTCTGAGGACGGTCCAGCAGCATGTAGCTGCGGGTAGCGGTGAGCACTGCGTGAGTGGGAGCTGGGACGAGGCCCTATGCCAAGGGATTCCTGCGCATGGTCTCCCTGACTCACCATAGGTATCCCACACACAGACACGTGATCATCTCCGTGTTTCCAGGGAGGACGCTGAAGCTTAGGGAGGTTAGAAAACAATTTTCCCAGGCGAGCGGAGCCCTCTCCCTCAACACCCATTCTTCTCTCCATTAGTAACGAACCCCAACGTACGACAGCGTCATTGTGTCCGCGTGAAAACCGTATTGCGGCTAGGTGTGGCCGTGTGGTAGAGTCCCAGCCAGCGAGCTACAAGCACGGCATTTTGTCACGTTCCCGGGATGAGATGGGGGCCACGGGGGCTGGGAAGGTTGCCCGTTTGTCCTGGCCGGAATGAGGTCTTGGGGGCTAGACCTCAGGCAGGCGCTGTGTTTCACAAGGTGGCTTTGAGGGTGGAAACTGTGTCCTAAGAAGGTGGCGAAAGACAGACAGGGACAGGATTCTGTTGCCCGTGGAATGTTACAGCAGCCCCGGACTGCCTCTCTCCAGAAGTGTCTTACATGAGACAGTGATGAACTTCTGTCTCATTGAGCTCACTGTTATGTTGGCTCATCTGTGCTCGTCACCAAATCTAATAACAGCTGACATACCCAGCGTCAGTCCACGAGTAAGAATTACAGCCAAGACAATTGGACTCCAAGTCATGCTTTTCAACTGCTGTGCTGCCCGAGACATTCAAACCCTGTGTTTCATACCACCTGCCTCTGTATGGTAGTCAGAAAATTGAGCCTTTATTGGAGCAAAAATTGTCTTTGTCTCCTCCATTATCTTAGAGTTCTTTCCAGAAAGCGTTCTGAGGTCTCTGTCCTTAGGTATTCTTTATTAGATTAAAAACATACCCAGTGCCCCTTGATGGAAACTTCCTTAGCATAGCGGTTTTCATTTTCTCTTGTCACAGTCATTTCAGATCAGAGTCCAGCCCCGATTGTCCGAAAATGCTCCAATAATGCGCATCATCGTGTGGCTGCCATTTACATCAGTATCCACATCCCAAGGACTAGGGAGGAAGGGGAAAGATACAGGGAATGTTAAGAGGGCTCTAGAAGGTTTTCACAGAATATTAATTTTTGGGCTTGTCAGGGAGTCAACTGGACATGCATCTTCAGGATGTGCCTGTCAGTTCATTGGGGAGATCGATATGTTCTAACAAGAGTGCAGCCCAGGGGTCGAGACCACTGGCTCCCGTGTCCAAAAGGTCTGGTTTTCAGTTATGTTTCCATTGATAATTGAGAGCCCTTGAACATGGCGTCTTACCTCTCTGAGCTTTGCATAACTCCTCTGCAGAAGGGGGATAATGGTAATGCCCCCAAAGGGTAGCAGATATCAAGCCTGGAGCACCACGCCGAACAAAATAAATACTACATGTGCCATAAACATTAGCGGCTGCCAGACGCCTTTTCCCCCCAGTGGTAGGGCACAGTGCCGCTGCTAGCATCTTGCAAGGGAAGGAAGAAGTCTGCCCGCCAGCAAAGCTGGGTTCCAATCCTGGCCCTTCCTCTTATCAGCTGTGCGAATTCGAGCATCTCTTCCTTCATTTTGCATTGGTGATAGTCCACGGTGGCAGCATTCTGTATGAGTTGGAATTAGGCAGATTTGAAATGATGCAATATGGGAAATATTTGTAAAGTCTCACTTGGGCACACGTCTAGAAACATTTCTGTCATCCTCAAAGGAAGCCCTGTGTTTATCAGAACTCATTCCCCACTTTCTCCCCAAATTGCCCAGTCCCAGGAGACCACGGGTCTACCCGTTGGCTCTTTTGATTTGCCCGTTCTGGGCATTTCACATAAATGGGATCCCACAGGAGGTGGTATGTTGTGACTGGTTTCTTTCCCACGGCGCCATGTTTCTATGATGCTGGGTCGAATGCAACACGGGTCAGTATTTCGTTTCTTCTTGTTGCCAAAGACAGGGTTCGCTCCTTATATCTGCCTTGGCCACACTCGGTGCTGCCTCAGCTGGTAAAGAGGAAGACATAACATTCTTTGTCAAGAGTACTCTTGAATTAGGCACATTTTCAATTATTTGACATAGTCAAGAACATGGCCCTTACATAAAGTATACCTAAGCTCTACTTACAAGAATTAAATGAGATAATAAATGGAAGTTCTTGGTAGCAAGGCCCGATACATGGTGGCCCCTCAGGAAATAGTCCCTCCCTGTGTTGGGTAGGTTGTCTTATAACACACCTCCTTGTCATCCACTTTAGTGTTTGTCACCCTAAGGAATCCTCATCAGTAACGATTCCAACTGATTAAGTAGAAGAATTATGTTTAAGTGTTCTCTAAGGAGTTTGCTCACCAGGTATCCCAAAAATGTCTTTTGGAAAAAAAAAATCCAATTTGCACTATTTTGTCAAGTTTCTGGAAACCTACCAAAGGTTCAAGTTAGATATTCCCTCGTAAATTTCCACCGGTATCCATATATTCATAAAGTATATCTGAGACCTTTACTTTCGTCAACCCAAGTATATTCCCATTTTAACAGTGTCACTGTTGGGTGTATGAGCTTTAATGAAAGACAGCCTTTGAAAACGACCATCGTAGGGTCTTTCTGACTTACTTCAGCAAGGTTTAGAAGTAAAAGACACTTATTCATCTTCAATCCTTTCCCCTTGACCTGGGCTGTTAGGCACCACATCAAGCAGACATCTCCGCTACTCCAACGAGCCATCACAGCTTGCCTCGTAGGTGACAGACATCAGAAAATGGGTACTTCTGGATGCGTCTATTTCTTCCTCTCAGTGATGCCGATTATCATCATGTCCGTGTTTCAGATGAGGAAGCATAAGCTCAGAGAGGTTGACAACACATACTCAGAGGAGAAACTGGGAGTCTGGATCTTTCTGATCTCAAAGCTCATCTTCCTCTAAAGAGGCTGAGTGTCCTTTGTCTTGGTATGAGTTAATTACTTCTTAGTATTCCTGCTTATCCTCCACAGAAAGACTTTTTTTTTTTTACCCTGATTCAGTGGTCTCTGAAACAGCATTCAGGGCTGTTTCCTGGCCAAGGCTTTGCATCTCAATTCGAAATGTTTATTTTATTGCTTATTTTATTTGCATCTCCATTCGAAATGTTTAACAGGCAAACAATGAAAAGTGCAGTGTGGCTTCAGCTTAAGAGTTTGCAATCTGAGGAGCAAGTCTAGGTCATGGCTGTCCATGGGGATGACACCTTATAGCATGAGACAGTCCAGCCGTGCCTGGTCCTAATTACAAGTTAAGGAGAAAGGTCAAGTTACATCACAAAAGGGCAAACACCCCATCCGAGAGAAAAATTATTCTAGAGTTAGAAAAACCGTAACCAGGGATCTAGGGATGAAATTCATCTTGCAATGTATCAGCAAGGAATGCTTTCTGCTGCAGGTAACAAAAAGGCAATTAATGTGGCTTAAACATCTCAGGTTGATTTTTCTCACATTTCCAGAAGCTGAGAGGTGGGTGGCCGCTTCTGTCGCTTCACCGATTTGATAGCACCTCTGTGAGTCTCTGACCTTTCTCTTGTGGCTGTGAGACTTGTCACAGCTCTAAAATCACAGCTATGTCTAAAGGAAGAAGAAAAAGGGGGCAGGAGACATGTCTCTCCCTTTTCATTAGAGATGCAAAGTCTTTACCAAAATAGTCTTTTCTTAACAACTCCCCAGAGCAGAACTCTGGCAATCATGTGATTACCCCTGGCTGCAAGAAAAGCCATGTGTAAACCAATATTTCCATATGTGTATGTGCACATGTATACGTGTGTGTATGCACGCATGTGTGTTCATCAACAGGGTGGGCTAGGGAGGAGAAAATTGGGAATAGATCTGGGATTAGCCATGACTGGTCCCCACGTGGCCCCCAAAGGTTAAGAGATGTACCCAACTTTTAGAAGGTTAAAATGCAGGAGAAACCAGCATTTTCCATGATTTTATTGTGAGTTTGAGAGTGAGTTGGGGGGCATCACCGAAAGGATTTCTTGGCTAAATAAAGGAAAAAAAACAAAATCAGACTGGTTTCTTTACTGTTCAAGTTCTCAGAGACTTTAAGCCGTGAATGGCCTCGTCAGTCTCCAAGAAGAGGCAGTCCCGGAGAATCTGTTCCGGGCAGGCTGTTCCGTGAACCTGGCATGCAGGATATGGTAGGTACGTTGGAAAGGTAGCTTTTAGCCAGTGAACGACTGGATCACGAGGTACCTGAGCAGGCATGCCTCCCCCCTCACAGCGGAGCGGTTGAGTTCCAGGTTGAATATAAGATTGTCTGGGAACAAGACAGTGAACGTCGGAGAAGGTTGTACAGTGTCAGGTAGATTTTTGACCTTGGTGAGCATCAAGTCCAGCCACGGAGGGAGGGGACTCGTGAAGAAGTTGGGCACAGGGACCCCACCATCGATACCTCTGGACTGCCTCCTTCCTCCTGCATCCACCCAGATCCCGCTAGTCTCCTTCACAAAGCTCATCCATACTCAAAGAATAAAAACCTTGCTGAAGGAATTTAACTGTTCCATAAATATTAAGCCAGGAGTGTTGGGAGTTTCAATTGTTTGGGGTTTCCCCTGTTCTCATGAAGATCAACCCTTTGACCAGGTCCTTGGTAGGAAATTGACCAGCCAGGAGCCTGAAGGTGGACATAATAAGTCGAGATGGAAAATGACAGATTTTGTGCCTGTGCCTCTTACCAAGGACTGTTAGTCACAACCGTTGCTGCGTTTTTACTCTCCAGGTAGTCTCTGCCTCACTCTCCTCTTGTCTGGTAGCTGCCCAGCTTCGCCGTAACTGTCACACACAGGATATGGAGCTGAGGGTTTCATACACATCACCTCATTTCAGCCTTGCATTATCCCCGAAAACAGATAAAAGAATTCTCATTTACAGATAAAGACCTAGAAGGTAGTGGGCAGGGACCTTACTGGGATCTCACGACTTGGCCTCTGTATCTTCCTTATACCACGTGAATACATCAGTATAAAAAAGAGAGTCTAAATGAAAATTGCTATGCAAGACAGAAAACGTGACTTTAAATGCATGATGGCTTTTACCATTAGGTCAGAGGAAAAACAGAGCCAGAACTTGATTAGTCTAGGGACCAGTGAAAGGTGGGTGATAATTTTGGACTTTCTTTTATAGACGTTTGTACTAGGGCTCTCCAGAGAAACAGAATCAGTACTATAGGTCTATATCTATAGCTAATGAGAAACTGGCTCCCACAGTTATGGGGGCTGAAAAGTCCCAAGGTCTGTAGTCAGCAAGCTGGAGACCCGGGAGAGCCGATGCTGTAATTCTATCCCAAATGCCAGGAGGCTTGAGATCTATTAAGAGTGATGTTTCAGTTTGAAGGTGGGGAAAAACCAGTGTCCCAGCTCAAAGTAGTCAGGCAGGAGGAGTTCCTTTTTGCTCAGGTTTTCTGTTCTATTCAGGTGTTCAATTGATCCGGTGAGGCCCCAAGACTTTGGGGAGGGCAATCTGCTTTATTCCATCTATTATTTCAAATGTTAATCTCGCCCAGAAATACCCTAACAGACACACCCAGAACAATATTTGGCCAAATGTCTGGGCACCTTGTGTCCCAGTCAAATTGACATCTAAAATGAACCACCATGATACTGTAGGCAGAATCTTGACCTTGATCCCATGACCTCCATCCTCTGGTCTTACACTTGCGATTATGTTGCCTTACACAGCCAGAGATTTTGCCAATGCAAATACAGTAAAACCATGGTTTGCAAGCATAATTTGTTCTAGAAACATGCTTGTAACTCAAAGCACTCGTATATCAAAGCAAATTTCAAGAACCATTGGCTCAGTTGTGATCATGTGACATTTGGCAACACGTGCTACTCATATTACAAGACCTCGCTCGTTCATCAAGTTAAAATTTATTAGAAGTGTTTGCTCGTCTTGTGGAACACTCGCAAAACAAGTTACTCGCAATCCAAGGTTTACCGTAAAGTTATGAATCAACTGACGTTAAAATAGGGAGACTATCCTGGATTCTCCAGGTGGATCTAAATAATCACCTGAGCCCTTAAAAGTGGAAGAGGCAGGCAGAAGAGTGAGTAAGAGAAGCAGTAGAAGAGGGAAGTAGGAGAGAGGAGGCAGAGGTTGGTTCAGACAGTCCTAACTCCTGAGAAGGACTCCACCTGTCATTGGCTTGAGGATGGGGTGGGGCCACATGGAAAGCGTGGGAAGGAAATTCATTCTGCTGACACCCTGACCGGGCTTGGAAAGGATTTCCCCAGAGCCAATAGTAAAGAATACAGACCTGCTGCCAACCTTGATTTCAGCCTTGTGACACCCAGGTGAGTCTCACTGTGCCCAGACCTCTACCCCATGGTCGCTGTGAGGTCATAAATGGGTGTTCCTTGAAGCCGCTACTTGGTGGTAATTTGTTACAGCAGAAATAGAAAAGGAACGCAGTATCTGGTTTATTCCCTTCCATGCCAGCCGCGAGCAAAGTTGCTTTTCCCAAGAATGAAAACAGAAATCGCCAACCAAATGACAGAACGAAGGAGAACCGCTCGAGCTCGCAAACTGCTTTAACAACCGTCCCAAGTTCAACTCCAAATGCAACCCCACACCAACATCGTTCTTAAATGAAAACAGCATCAGAAACAACCTTCAGGACATGTTTAGCAACACATCCAAGTGAAGCTTCTTTAATTGTTAATTCTTTTGATAGTCACGTGACACCACTAATTACAGCGAACTGTCCGCTGAGGAGGTCACGCTGACTGCATCCAGGAGCTCCACGGACAGGTCCCCAGGCCCCACTGGGCTTTCAGAAGCGACCTCGCCCCTTGCCACCGTTCACCTCCCTCTCCCAGAGCAGACATCTTTCACAAGGTGCTGGAATTGGATGAGGACAAGACCCTGAAAGAAAACATCATCCCCGCAACTGGGTTAACCCACTATCGTTAATGCAGTTCAGCGAAACCTGAGGTGACTTAACAGCACAGCAGTCCCTGGGCTCGGCGCCATGGCGCTTTTCAAGGTCTCCCTACACGCTCTCCTGCAAGGTGCATGTGGAGTGTGTGTGTGTGTGTGGAGTCACCCTTCCTGATAGCATCCTTGTTTGGGAGCATAATCTCTCCTGGCCCATCTTCCCCTCCAGTGTTCCGACGATGTCTGAATTCTGGAACAGAAAGAGGAACAGCATGGCTCTCTTGGGAGCGCTCAGTGCATGGGCGCATTCAAGAAGGCAGACAAATCCCCCTTCACCTAACACGTATTTGCCAACACTTAGCACACATTTGGTCAACGGCATGCTTAATCCTTCCAGTCTTTTTCGTGTCTGTTTTTATATGTGACAGCTTTATCACGAGATCATTCACATGCTGTACAACTCAGCCGTTTAGAGCGGGCAGTTCAGTGTTTTGTGGTACATCCATAAAGTTGTGCAGCCGTCACTACGCTGGGTTTTAGAATATTTTCGTCACCCCCAAAAGAAACCCTGCGTTCATTATACTTCTCATTCCTCCCAAACTCCCCCAGCCCTAGACAACCACCAACCTACTCTCTGTCCCGTGGATTTGCCCGTTCTGGACACTTCATATAAATGGAATCCTGTACCTTGTGTCTTTAATGGCATTTTCCCCTTCGCGTAAGGCTTTAAAGGTTATGCTACATTGCAGCATTCATCACCCCATATCTTTTTATTGCCAAATATTCCATTATATGCATTATTATTTTATTTACATCTTTACGTTATCATTGCATTATATTTTATGTGTCCGTTCCTAAGTTGGTGGACTATGGGTTATTACCAGTCAGCAATTCTGTAAGTTTAACGTACAACATTGTACAAGTTTAAGATGTACACTGGGCTGATGCGATGCATTTATAGGTTGCAACATGATGACCGCTGTAGTGTTAGCTGACACTTCCATCGCATCTCCTAATTATCCTTTCTTTTTGGTGGTGGGAGCAACTAAGATCTAGTCTCTTAGCAACTTGGAAGTCTGGAAGACCGTGCTGTTGGCTGCCATCGCTATGCTGTGCATTAGATCTCCAGAACTTACCTTCCAAATGCAAGTTTGTACCCTTTGACCGGTACCTGCCCCCCGCCCCCACCCGCCAGCTCCTGGTAACCACCGTTCTACTCTCTGTCTCCGTGAGTTCAGCTTGTTTAGATCCCATATAAATAAGTATGTGGATCATGTACCCAGCAGCCTTGCCGAAAATCCTCTTTGAGCATAGACGCTACTATACTTATTTTATAGTTTCAGTGACTAATGTCCTAGCTGGGTTCTCATGGTGTAGCTGCCTCAGTCCAATGCTCACACTCTGTTTCCTATGCCTTCATAATTCTGCAAGTATTTGTATGTACATGGACAGCTATTAAGCTGACACATCACATATTAATGCGGTATTGCCCCAAATGCCCATTTGATTTAGGTCTGCCTTTCCTACATAGCAGTTAGGGAAGTAATACGACTGCTTGCTAGAAGCCACAACTTAGGATATATGTCTTTCCTTGTAGAACCATCTTCTGTCTGAGTCATCATTGGCCTTTTCACCATTTTTTTCTTAAACATTGGAAAATGGACTCATTGCCTAATGGCACTGTATCTCCCCATCAAGAATGCCTTCTTCCATCATTCTTGATGATAAACGATGGCACTTAGGGCCAGACCTGTCTCTTCCCTTCTATGGTAACAGGAGAGTTGCTTCTAGTCTCGACCTCTGTCCTGTCCAACCACAGACCACTTCTGTAGGGGCACTTGCCATGACCGACACCAGCGTCCTTTCCCTAGAAGCAGTAGCCACCCCTGCTGAGCCTGCCCCGTGTGTGTGACACTTACTGTGGAACCAAAGTCTGAGTGAAATGACGTCACGCACGCAGCCCCCTGGTTGCCTTGTCTCTCCACCCCTGCTCTGCTGCTGGTCCCGCCCTCTACTTTGAGAACACAGTCAAGGCCATCTGGGATGATCTCCACAAGTCTGTATCTCTTCTGCCTCTATCTCCCTACGCTCCAACATCTCTGGCCTCTCAAATGTCTCAGGAAAGAAGTCACCTCCTCCTTTTTGGAATCCCTGTATTTTTAATTCTGTATTCTGGTGAGTCTCCATGGCCGTGCTCTTTCGTGACCACCTTCTCCTTCCTGCCCTTCACTCACATTCTTCATCATCTCTGTCCTTTTGGTGGACAGACGTAGCCAGGTCTCCGAGTCCTCACAAGAGAGAACTGGCCGCCTCCCGCTTTCCTTTCCTTACGTGCTATCACATACTATTTTCTCCTCCCTGTCACAGAAGTACTTTCTGAAAACCCATTGTTTCCTGATACAAGCATTGTATATGCCTCTGCCAGTATGAAAGATAATTTTAGGTGGCAAAGTGGTGAACTTTTATGATTTTAATAGCTTTTTATTTTGATGCATAACTGAACAATACCTAGTATATCATTCCCATGATTTTTTTTCATAATGTGTCTTAGAGCCAGGTTGAATTTTCGAGATAAATTTAAAGCATATTGAAAAATAAACAAATAGGGGTACCGTTAGTGAACACGATAAAGTAGTCCCTGAGTGGCCGGAATGTGGGAAACCTTCGTCACCTCCAAATGGAATCTCCTCGGGGTGACCCCGGGAGACCCACACTGTAGGAAGGCTATGAAGACCAGAGCTAATGTGTTCAATAAATGTTACCTAATCATCTCCCAGGTATACTTGAGACACTGCTGTGAATGCACAAGAATGACCTTGGGTAGATGGGATGGTCCACCTAAGTGGGTGTTTAGGAGATGTTTGCTGGGTTCAAGCTTCAGCAAGCAGAGCATACACGGAGTGCTCCCCGTGGGCCGACAGTGCACTAAGGTTCACATTCACCCTTTGCAACAGGCTCATCAACCCACTGCATCCCCAGTTTATAGATGAGAACGCTGAGTCTCAGGGAGGTAAGGCATTTTACCCAAGGCATTTTACCCAAAGATCACTGGACTAGTAGAAGATGGGGCAGAGACGGAAACCCCAGGCAGTCTGGTTCTGAGTCGGTTCTCACACCCACTGTGTTCTAGCTCAGATCATGAAGGCTCTAATGCACAAGCCAGGTTACTTGGCATGAGAGCGTTTTTTCTCCCTGTGCCGTTCTTCCCCCCAGTTCACTGCAAGAAATATTTATGCGGAATCCGTCATGCGTCAGGTCTATCCCAGCCATGGAAGATCCAGAAAGACGTAACTCACCTCTGCTTTCTGGGGAGAGTCCTGCAGACCACAAACAAGGAATGGAATTAAACTGGGCTCACTTTAGCACAACACATAGGGGGAGTCCTCATTTTCTATTAATATCACCCAGGGAAGCGAGGCAACGGACATTTCGCAAAGTCGAATGAACCTTTATAAAACATCAACAGAAATGGTATAAGGTATCAACAGAAATAAAACACTAGAGTCATTTTTCCTAAATAGTTAGTGGTAGCAATAGACTCGGTCATTTATGTCACCAAAATTAATGTTGGTTCTGACAGCTTTTCCAGGATCAGAGTTGGGGAGCATTTGGAGATTTCTAGGATACTGAGCAAATATTTGAAAAATGATATTGAAAATGCTTGCTGTGTGTAACAGTGTCTCAATAAGAAACAGAGGGTACGCTCAAATGAAGACAGTGTGGGGGCGGGGTGCTGTGTTAAAGGTAAATTGTAAAGGATGGGGGGTGTAACCTGAGCCAGTGACCACAAAGCTGTTATCATCCCGAGCCCTAGGGAATGAGGGGATGTTCAGACCTAGAAAGAGAGTCGTGTAGAGAGGGACACTTTGGGAGGAACAGAGACCTGGAGTCGGGGACACTGCTGGCCCAGGGCAACCCAGAAGGGGGAGATGCAGGAAAATAAACACCCTGACCTCATTCGACTGCCACACCTTCTGATCGCCAAGCCCAGAGGAGGCCAGAGGTCTAGTGCCGTCCCTTCAGGCCAGCCTGCAATGACCCGGGGTGGGGTGGGGCACGGTGAGGTGGGCAGGCCCACAGGTCAGGCTGAAGATATTCCATACACGAGGGAAACCTTCTGACATGTTCTCGCTGCTGTGACCTAACGCAAAGACAGACTCACGTGTTTTGAGTGGGAAAAGAAAAAAAAAAAAAAAAAGTCCAACCCCTTGGCCTGAAAATTCTGGAATTTTGGCAGCATCAACAGTGTGCTACGGATGTATCTAAATATAATTACATTTCTCTCAAGGTAGGGAATTTCTTTGCACCCATGTAATCACCGTGAATGAATGACTACATAACCTTGGAGAAGATTCCTAGCATCTCCATTGGTCTCTAAACTCAGAGATACTTGCTGTTGGCGCTGTGGAGACCGTTAGTTAGTTTTTATTCAGGCCTTTGCAGAGACCATGCTTTCTCTGTTGAAAAAGTCCACCATCAGTATACGTGCTGCTGCGTCCACAAATACTTAACTCCATGCTGTAACGTGTAGGTAGAAAACAGTCCCCAGCGAGAGTTTTCCTGGGCTGTGCGTCTTGCATTGTCAAGGCGTAAAGAGAGTCTGAGTTGGAACCCGTACCCCCTTCAGGATATGAGCGGATCCAGGTCAGTGAATTGTTTCGAGGTAGAAGAAGTTTAATGAATACAGCTTGGGCTGTGTGCTCCTCCATTACCATTTGTTATTACGAAACCATTAGTCTGTCTCCGGATGCTTTCCCACAGGCTGATGGTGTCAAAAGAGTGACAGGTCTCTCATTAAAAATGCATCGTGTCTTACCTCCTGCCTCCTCTCACACCCCGACCTACCCTACTGTAAATATACTGCCTCCACGAGAGTCTACAGCAAACCACCTTGGGTCCTGTTCAGAGTGTCTACTTTCTGCCACATCGCCATGTGGGCAGCGCAGGCATCCACAGCCGTAATATACACGGACGCGAGCCGCAAAGAAATTGAGTCAACTCTTTAATAACCGTGGGAATATCGCATCTCAAAAAAATCTAGAAACAGTGTCATGATATCATGTACCAGCAATTTAATTTGCTGGGTAGGGATTAAGAGCTGACAAATTCCCTCTCTTTAAGTTTTTTTAATTCTGTCTCTGCAAGTCAGAGCTTTCCACATATTCCCTGGCCTCCCAGCTGATGTGCTAAAAATGGTCTCACCGTACTGTTCTCAGACATGCAACGATCTAGACGAAGCTGTTTAGCTACTTACAATCTGTTTACATTACATAGAAGGTTGGTTAATTAGAAATAAGCATGTTTCTTAATTAAGGAACAAATTAATTTTTAAAGAAGTGCTGGGACCCCCTCGGGTTACTGCAGATAAGGGACTGAGCACGTGGCCCGTGGCTGTCGGCGTAATTCTTTGCGAGGAGGGTCTGATGTGCGCGGTGACACAGACCACGGTAGCCTTGGAACCAGGTATCTGTGGATTAGAAACCATAGTCATTCTGCTGATGTCTGGTGAATTTCTGCTGTGTGTGAGGCAGCGGGCTGGGAGCTCCAGGAGCTCAAAACTGAATATGACAAATCAGACCCTTAACAGAGCTCAGGGTAAAATGAAGGAAAGGGTTTCACATATACAGTGCTTAACAAAATGTGCCAAATGCTAGACGAAACATGAATAAAATAGCCCAGGAGAACACTGAGCGCAAAGCAAGCTGGGGGTTTGGGGAGGGAGTGGTGAGGCAGACAAGAGACCTGGAAAGCTCCCAGGTAGAAGGTGATAGGTTAGTTGAGTCTTGAGAGATGAGCAGGAAACTTCTGTGGCTGACCCTGGAAGCTTGTTCTAGGCAGAAAGAACATATACACCAAGACCTGAAAGAGTAAGGCATGATCTGAGAACACAGGTAAAGAGGGTACGACTCGGGCATTAGCTATGGAGAAGCCAGGAGCTAGAGAAGGTCTGGAGACGCCAACACGATCCAGGTGACAAAGAGAGGCAAGCAGCATGAGAAGTAGGCAGGTTAGGACTTTTTTTGGCTCCTAGCGACAGAAACCCAGCCAAGTTTAAGCCAAAAAAAAAAAAAAAAAAAAAAAAAGTTCATTCATTTAAAAGGCCAAGAGGGCCTTCAGGACTGGCTGTATCTAGGTGGTCTATTTATGTCATCAAGGATGTTTCTCACACTATTCCTCGGCTCCACTTGTGTCAGTGTTGGCTTTCCCAAGGGGGTAGCAAACGACGGTGGTCTCGGGGCATTTTCCCCACTACCTTAGCAACTCCAGCCACCCCTCACACTTTATATAAGCATTATTTACATATAATGGCCCCGCTTAAGTTGTGCGCCCATCTCTGAAATGATGGATGTGCGCACCAGTGTGGACAACTCTGAGTGGCCAGATCTGAGTCGTATGCTCACTCCTGGAGTCAGGCATGGGAGAAAGGTGGTGCCAGCCCTCTCTGAACCACGAGGACTAAGAAGGCACAGAAGGGTGGTGTCCCAAAGGAAAGTGAGAATGTTGTTCACAAAAGCAAGGGAACAGAGGCAGGGCATAGAGAGAAACAGAGAGCTGCTTGCTCTACGAAGAAGTCTAGACGAGCTCTTGGTGAGTTTCAAGTGGAAACACAACGTGGACATATTTGCACTGGAAAGAAATTTCTCTGGCTGCGGAGTGGGCGAAGGGATGGGACAGAGGAGGAGACAGACACTGGATGGACAGCTACACTGTCAACAAAAGCCTGGTCTAAGGTGGTCATGGTGGAGACAGTGAGCATGAGGCATATTTTGGGGAGATTTAGGAAGTAGAAGAGAGGGACTTTGGAGTATCCAGTGGATGATAAAGGGCCACACATTCTTTGAGGGTTGATGTCCCCTCCCTTGGAATATAGATGAGTTCTGTGGCTGCCTTCACTGAAAGAATAGGGCAAAAGTGGCCCTTTCTAGCTGCTGAGCCTAGGCCTGAAAAAATGGGCAGATTTCACTTCCTGTCTCTTGCACCCCTGGTTCGATGGAAGACAGCACCCCATAAGAAGTCCATCTGGAGGCTGTCCTTGGAGAAGCTCGCCCTGTGTCCTCAAGAAGACTGGTCCACTCCCTCCTCTCTTCCTGAGTCTGAAAGCCCGTCTCTGTCTGTGGGTGTAAATCACAGTCATGGGCTGCAGTCTGTCTTCCTTCTGGAATTCTCCATTTGATGGGCTGTCAAGCCCTTTGGTTAGCTTTACTGTAAGTCGAGGGGACTGTCAGTCTTCCTGTAGCTGTATTTCATTCGAGTCCTTTAATGTGCCCCCTGGAAGTGACACATCCTCCAAAATGCAATCACAGGCCACAAACACAAAAAGAAAACAGAAGTTATTGGATCAAGAAGCGGGAGTCTAAGGCTCCGGCCGGGAGACTCTTGTGTCCTCTACCTGATTATGACTCTCACATTTATGTTGCTTCTTGAAAATTATAGCCAGAAACTTTTGTTTGGGGGTCAGGAGAATAGGTCTTAGAAGGGTCAAAGGTAGGACAGGTGAGATTGGTCTTTGTCCTGGTGTCTAATTTTTCTGGTAGGAAGACCCCGGGGCACAGCTAAGCAATGAGGCACTTTGTAAATATTAGAAAAAGGTGTCCCCTCTGGGCAGATGAATTATAAAAAAAGTGTCCCTCTGGAGGGACACAGACCATTGAAGGTCCTGGTTTCATGGGAGGCACATGAGTTGGTATATAGAGAAATCTACCTCTTCCTCCAGGAAATAAGAGGGCAGGCTGCTCATGAGGACCCTTTGGGCCCCACAACCTTGGGAAAGAGCTTCCATGAAACATGCCTCCCAGCACCAGCAGAGGCAGGAACAACAGTCTCACCATCATCACTACCATTTATTGAGCCCCTACTATGTGTTGGGTGTTGCGGTTGGCTTCGCATGTATTCTCCCTAATCCTTGAAACAACTGTGAGGTGTAGACACCACCATCAATGACAGATACAGACTGAGAATCTCTGGGCCTTGCCTGGAAATGTACTAGAACTAGGAGTAGGAGACACTTGAACTTTGTAGCTTCCTCTTAAGTAGAAAGGAGTTTCTTGGAGAGCTATTCTGAGAAAGGCCCCCACTGAGGCCATGAGTTTGTGGTTTGTGGCCATATTGGCTCATATAGGGACATTATTGCATTCTAGTGGTGATTAAGGGCAATCTATTGGGCTGTCGTTTTGTTTCCCACCCCTCCAAAATGGAGCGCATTGAGTTGGACTGGCCACAGCTTCAGGCAGGATCTACGTGAACAAGGAGGTAATGCGGCAGAGTGGAGTGGTTAAGACTCTGAGCCAAATATGGCTGGATTTGAATCTCTGCTTCCCCTCTTATTACTTGCCTGACTTTAGGCAGGCTACTGAGCCTCTGTGAGCCTTAGTTACTTCCTCTTCAAATTGAGACTGGCGCAGTTTATCATAAGAATGCTGTTGACAATGCCTTTGATTTTTAGTAAACTCATTACAGGGTCATTACCATTACCCAAAGGTTGGTGCAGCACCCCAGTTTAGTCTAGGACTCCGTGAGAGTTCATGGGCTTCTGAGTTGACACCATTCATTGGCTCATGCTGAACTTGTGCTCAACCAGAAATTTCAGTATATTTTTTATGTCATTATAACCAAGATACATCTCTCTACTTAGAACTAGTACATACATATGTTTGTGTACCTATTTGTATGTATATATACATATGCTTATTCCTGAAGCCACATTTACCACATTTAATTAGCTTCGTGCATTGGAAAGAATTAGATGTTTTGTCTCTTTAATCTGGCTTACTGCTAAGTATTCATCTCCCTTTAAAAAAAAAAAGTCATAAAATTGGGGCGCCTGGGTGGATCAGTTGGTTGAGTGTCTGAATCTTGATTTTGGCTCCGATCAGGATCCCAGGGTCATGGCATCGAGCCCTTCATCAGGCTCTGTGCTGAGCATGGAGCCTGTTTGAGATTCTCTCTCTCTCCCTCTCTCTCTCTCTCTCTCTCTCTCTCTCTCTCTCTCGTCCTTCTTTCCCACTCAGGAGCTCTCTCTCTAAAAAAAATTACAATTAAAAAAAATTAAAAATCAATAAAAAATCCTAAAATCTCATAAGCGTGTATTCTGAATCTTCATCAAAGTCATAGTGACTATATATGACTTTTGAAGGGCACTGACCAACTAGCAGACATTAATTGGATGCCCACCATGTGTCAAGAGCTGGGCCCCATGCTGTTGACCTTTCAAAGTCCGGTGTCCACTATGGTGCCTGGTACAATGTCATTGGAAAACACTGGCTGGCTGTATAGATGGGTAGGTGAACAATGAGGTTGTTGAATGGAACAAAGTTGTAGATCGCTGTCACAGCACAAGAGATCCTTGCCTAGAAATCAGTTAACACTGTTGTCACAAAGTTGACCATACAGTTATAAATTCGCCTCTAAGTACGATCCCCCAGCCCACATTTTTCCCATTGTATCCATCATGTACGTGGGCATAAGAGGTGTTTCCACATGCCTTCCTGAAACATTTACACTACACCTCTGTCGTTCTCCTGGTTTATCAATCTTGTAATAACAGGCTTCACCAAAGAAACACGCTTGCGCCCCAGGAGACCCGTGAGGTCACCTACATCAGCTTGTTTGTGGTGGCTGCTTCACAATGTATGTATACGTTGAAACATCAAATGCTATACCTTACATAGACACAATTTTTATGTGTCGATTATACCTCACTAAGGCTGGGAAAAAAATTATTTTGGCTGCATGTAAGATTAGAAAGTCCTTCAAAAATAACTTAAAAAAAAAGAAGGTGTGTTTTGTGGTTAATATGCCGTGTTCTGGGGCGCCTGGGTGGCGCAGTCGGTTAAGCGTCCGACTTCAGCCAGGTCACGATCTCGCGGTCCGTGAGTTCGAGCCCCGCGTCAGGCTCTGGGCTGATGGCTCGGAGCCTGGAGCCTGTTTCCGAGTCTGTGTCTCCCTCTCTCTCTGCCCCTCCCCCGTTCATGCTCTGTCTCTCTCTGTCCCAAAAATAAATAAAAAACGTTGAAAAAAAAATTAAAAAAAAAAAATATGCCGTGTTCTACTGACTTTCCCTGAATCTTCAAATCATCATCAGATTTGCTATGCATCAGTCTCACGTACCATCTTGTGGGTATAAGTTCTAACACAGCAACATATTGTTTGCCTATTTTAAAATTTGTACTGCACAGAGAACGTGAAGGTATAAGCACCTACTGAGTTCTCTTACATTTCTTTCTGAAACTAATGAGTACATAGATTGTTGAAATTACCAGAAGGAATAACCAACCATACTCGCAAGAAAAAAAAAAAAAAAAAAAAGGAAGGCAATAAATTGGATATTTCCTAAATATACATCAATAGGGGAAGGGCTAAATAAAATTAAAAGAATAAAACGTTACGGTGTACAAAGAAGTGAACCGAATAGTTTGTGTTTATATAGTCAATGAAGAGATGGGGCTCAGAAAGAAGACCGCTGACTTCCATACATATTCCACGTGATGCAATTTGTAAAAATTTGATTGAAAACATGCACATAATATATTATTCGCGGAAACAGAAATATGCCCCGGATGACCTGAGATGGGCAGGACTGGCAGGTGTTTCGTGCCCAAATACACCAGTTGGCTGTGCTGACAAGACTGGTGGGTTTGGAACAGGACATCACAGATAAAAGGATGGAAGCCAGATCTGTAATGTCTTATTTCTTTGAGTAAAATGAAGACAAAGCAAATACGAAAACGTGCTAACAGTTGGCAGTTCCATATGGCAGGTGTACAGGTTTTCATGGTATGGGGGTTTTTTGGTACTTTTCCGTGTTTAAGATTCCCAAAATACGGAACTGGAGAAGGAGGTTAGCCCTCGTTGGTTACCGACCATCAGTCCATTCTTCCTATTTCTTCCCCCAGATGGATTTTTTTTTTTTTAAGATATAACACAAGAAAGATACAGTGGAGATCCTGCTATCTACCTGCATCACTTAGGATTAGGTTTAACCGCACGTAGCAGAAAAACAACTGAAATGATGTGAGAAGTTTATTTTTCTTGCATAAAAGACATGCAGAGGTCATATAGGGCAGCCTCAGGATGAGTTTGGAACCAGGTTCTGCCCCTTGAACACATAGCTTCCACCCTTGAGGCTACGTCATGGTTCAGGATGGCAGATGGAACTCTTCTAGCATTCACATCCACGCTGTGGACCCGCAGCCCCCTGTACTGATGTCACATTAGCCAGACTTAATCACATGACCGCATAGACCAGGAAACGTGATGCTTCATTAGGGGGCACTACCCAAGATTTGGAGGTGGTTTTGTGTTTTCTGGGAGGTTTTTTAGTTAAGGAAGAAGAAAAGAATGTATGTAATGTGTATATCCTTCTCCACTGTATAATTATTTAACCATTTTAAAAATATCACTATGGACTCAATGGGATTTTAATTCTCTTCATTGGGTTGTTTTCTGTTGCTGTCTTTATTTTTAATGCTGTGCTTAAATTATGTCGTTTTGGAAGCCAAATACTGAGGCTTTCAATAGTTCCTCATCATTTTTTGATCATTTTCTTACTTTCTTGGGAAATAAGATATTCTAGGATCACATTGTACTTGCCCTGCACCAACGCTGAATTGAAACCACTTGGTTCTTGTAGTGGAGGGTCGTATATAGAGATCAAGGACTGGGTTGTGAGTTTAGTATCATGGCTCATGTGTCATTGCTTCTAAGCCCTCAGCAGACAGAGCAAGGATATGCACACAGATAAATACATTTGAAATGCAAAAAAAAAAAAAAAAAAACCATATACACATGGTAATTTATTGCATGTGTATTCATACATGCATACATGCATATATACATGAACTTGTAACTGTATTACGCCTGTGTTTTTATGCATATACCACATAAAATTTTTTTTTAATGTTTATTTCTCCAGAGAGAGACAGAGACAGAGAGTGAGCAGGGGAGGGGCAGAGAGAGAGGGCGACACAGAATCCGAAGCAGGCTCCAGGGTCTGAGCTGTCAGCACAGAGCCCGACGCGGGGCTCGAACTTGTGAACCGTGAAATCATGATCTGAGCTGAAGTCAGACACTTAACTGACTGAGCCACCAGGCGCCCCTAAATGTTTATTTATTTTTGAGAGAGAGGGAGAGACAGAACATGAATGGGGAAAGGCCAGAGGGAGAGGGAGACACAGAACCCGAAGCAGGCTCCAGGCTCCCAGCTGTCAGCACAGAGCCCTACACGGGGCGCGAACTCACGAACTGTGAGATCATGACCTGAGCCAAAGTCAGCGCTCACCTGAGCCCCCCAGGTGCCCTGTGCATGTCAACTTCACACTAATCTCTTCAAGTGCACTCCCGTGTCTCAGGGCTTTTTCTAGCTGCCCCACATTTCTGGCTTGTAAATACCTTCTGCAACAGTGAGAAACCTGACGTTATCCTCAATAGACTTTCTAACCGGCTTATCAAGTCCCGCAATGTGACCAGTCTCCCAACCGTGCCGGTCATCTCATCTGCCTGCCACATCCACTTCACTCCCCCGGCACCCCATGTCTGGCACCAGCAGGCACCGGCCCCTCCCTTTGTCCCACGCACCTGTCAAGGTCTCCATCAACTCTTCCAGCCAGTGAGGAAAGGGTGGAGGTTATTCAGAGAAATGTATAGACAGCAATGTGGGATCACGAGGAGGGTTAAGCCAAAGTAGGAGCCATCCAAGGAGGCTTCCTGCAGGAGTCAACACCTCGAACTGCTTCAAGGACAAAGGGACATTAGCAAGGTAAACACCAGGAGGGACGAAGAAGGTATATTCTAGGCAGAGAGGACAGCTCAGGGCCATGGGAGGGAAGGAAGCTGAGATAGGCATGTAGGTCAGTGGAGCAGGAGTGGAGAGGGGGAGGGCAGCAGAGGGAAGGCTGGACAGGAGAGCAGGACCAGATGGCAGAACAACTTAGATGTGTCCGTTTGGATGAAAGTGTTGGTTGCGATCTTTCGTTTCTCTCTCTCCAGACACACACTTGGCTCTTAGATTCTCTCAGTACCCTCGGATGAACTGCTCTATCCTTTCCAAAGTTCATTTCCATCTATCAGATGCAAATCTCGGGAGATAGGAACTCTGTCTTATCCACCACTGTACCCCCAACCTCTAGGAAAGCGTCTGGCACATAGTATATGCTCAGTAAGCATTTGAATCACCAATGTGTATTTTTATTGCAAAGAGACCCTTCTGGTCCGCTGTCAGAACCAGGCAACTGGTGCAGCTCAACCAACCCCCGGCTCAGGCAGCCCCACTGTCTACGTTTGCACGGAAAGTGTAATGGGTCATGAAGTTGCATCCGTCAGCGTGCAGATGCTTACAAATATATTTTGCAAACATTTCATCCTATAAAAATGTGGAACCAAAGTACAAAATTCTTGAGAGGCAGCAGCTGGAAGTATTAGTTGAAATGAGAGAATATCCTCGTCGTTTCCATTAAGGAGTGCCAACTTTTGTGATGCAAGTAACACCTTCGTGTTAATTCTAAGAAACTGTCTGCCTCATTAGGCAAATAAGGCATCCCACGATTTGGATACAGAATAACCCCAGTGATAAATGAACCTCTATTATACTAGCTTCCCCATTGCAGTCGCCTCCTTTGCACAACGACTGTGACCAAGGTGGCCTGATCCCATCTCAGAGGCCTGTTTCATGAGTCAGCGTAAGTTCCGCTGTGCGACGATAATAAACGAATCCCACCACCTGCACACCCTAACGATGTAAAGAAATGTGAGATACACACAGGGCCCTCCACCTTTACCTTATAGTTACTATAACTGGAACACATGGTCTCCACCATCACTTCTATCAGAGGAAAAGGTGGGGGGGCGGCGATGACATTTGGCTCTCACCTCCCTCAGCCGAGGAGAGAAACACGCTTCTGTCCTCAACCCAATGGCCAGTACTAGTCATGTGGCCCCCACGGTAACCGCAAGGGAGGCTGCCAGACAGGGAAGCGTGCCGACGCTCTAGGGAACACATTCCCCGCGTGTCTCGCCAGCCTCCACTTGGACTGAGGAGAGAACTGACTTCTTTCTAACCTGGGACTCGCCCGAAGCTCCTTTGGGTAGTTAGGAGGATGCAGGTAATCATCACGGATCATAGAGAGCGTGAACCTGGACGGCAGGCATCTCCATTCCTAGCTGTGGGTGCTGGGACAATCCCTTTAGATTCCGGAGTCTCACCTTCCTCATCTGAAAATAGAAACATGTACATGTTCAGTAAACAGTGTGCTTGAAGTGAGGCTGGATTTCGAATCCCACGGGATCGTTTTCTGTGACAAGAATTAATCAGCCTTTCCCAGCGTGGAGAAAGCGTGTGTGGCCATGGCCTCTTGGCCAAACCCAGCATCAGAACCATCCAGGTAACCAGCACTGGGCCACTGGCCACAGAGAATAAGATTCTGGTGGAGATTCCGATGGATAATGCGACGTTAGCAGCAGAGGTGTTATTTAGAGACCCCTGGACACTAACCTTGCTCTCTTCCCATGGTTCACGATGGGGCTCTCTTAAATGGAAGAAACTATATTTCTTGTGCACGTTCTTCTAATACGAAGCTAAAACTCGTATAAAAGAAGGGTTAGGCGTCAATAAGTGGAATTCTCAGCTCCACCTACCCTACTTGAGTGGTGTTACCAGCAAAGCCCTCTGCTCGGGACTCGAGAAGCCAATTTAAGCTACAGTGAAATATGGCACCCTTGCTTTCTGTGGACACTTCAGGGAAGATTTTGTATCTTCTTCTAATTGTATGAGGAAGCATACATTTTTAGGATTATGTTGGCTATACGTAGTAGGAAATCTGACCCACTATGGCTTCAACAATTTGGGAGTTATTTAGTGGCTGCTGTTGAGTCTCACAGGGATGTCAGGGCCGACCTCATATTGCAAGATGGCTGCCTCAGCTCCAGCCATCACATCTGCGTTCAAGAGGTGATACCTATCCCACCTTTTCACTACATCTGGGGGGCCCAATATCCCCTGAAACATCACCCTTAGGCCACTGCTACAATAGACTCCCCCCCCTTATTTCATCGGCCAGGACTATGTCATATACCCACCCCTGATGGATGGGAAAGAATGGGAAAATTAAATGCGTGCTTTGTTGGGCTCTATCACAGAGGCAAGAAGGAAGCACAGTGGTCTGAAGTGCATGTTAAGTCAACTAACCTCCAGTGTTTGGCCCAGGAACTTAGCCAAATATGTCATGTGGGAGGTAGAGGAGGTATAACATCCGTTCCTTTGCTCACCTGAAGGTTCTGTAATCCTTTCCTTTAAGTCTGTAATTCCTGAATGTGAGGGTTATATCTTCTGCGGGAAGAAATCATGCGATGTGGACCGGAAGGTTCTTACTCTCCACTGAGAACCAGATGCCTGCGGCAGGTCTCGGCTCACTTCTGGTTGTTTACTATTTTCCAAGTCACTATGATTCCAGAAGGTATTGGGCCTCAGTGGAGCTCGAAATGGATATTAGCTCTTGGGTGCATTTTATTGATTTGGGCACAGGAGGGAAATTACACTGCTGAGGATTGTCACCCTGGACAGTTAAAAACCAAAGTAGATGAACTGAACAAGCCTCCCCCTTAAATAGTGCTCAGAAATCAAAGAGCTGAAAAAATGTAAATGGGATTCATTAAGAGCTGCAGAATTAGCTTTCTTGTGGTGCTTTGATACGTTTTTCTTGCAAATCTCAAGAACTTTAGCTCATGGCGAGTTTGGGGCATGGTTAAGAATGGCTGAGTGGACAGTAGGGCCCAGTGAGAGGAGTTTCTCAATATGCCCACTTTAGGATGCCCACTGGCCCCTCCAACAGCCCCCCCCCCCCCACACACACACACTTAAGCTGTCCGGCCCCTTCATCTGCCTTGGGGCAGGATTCACACAGCCATGTCAAAGTGCTAGCCGGAGTTCATTTTCATTGTGCTCGTTTTAACACAGGACAGGAGTTGAATATTCAGGGATTTCTTTCGAGTTTAGGTTTTTGCCTTCAAAGTCCATAAGGATAATTAATTGGTTAACCTTCATCTCGTAGACTCCTTGGCGTTTAGCTGTCAGGACAGAGCATTTGATCGCCACCCTGAGTGACACCGCCGATCCAGCACTGACGGCCCCAAACTGGATCTAGCCGCCGAATGTATTTTGTTTGGTCTCTGCAGTGTTTTGAAAAAAGATTTCATTTCAGAATCACATTTATGGCTTCTTTTGAAAAATGGGAAGATTTGGGGCCCCTGGGGGGCTCAGTCGGTCAAGCGTCCGACTTCGGCTCAGGTCATGGCCTCACAGTCTGTGGGTTCGAGCCCCGCGTCGGGCTCTGTGCGGACAGCTCGGAGCCTGCAGCCTGCTTCAGATTCTGGGTCTCCTTCTCTCTGCCCCTTCTCTGCTCATGCTCTGTTTCTGTCTCTCAAAAATAAACATTAAAAAAAAAGAAAGAAAAATGGGAAGATTTGAGGGTGGGGGGCAAGGGTGGGCTGGGGCTGCACAACAGCTGCCTGCATGGATCAGGGAAGCCACAGTCCCCACCACGCCCTGTCGCCTTGCGCTCTGCCTGCGTTGTCACAGTGGGCGTTGCTTTGGTGTCCCCGTCCCAGCCTCCATCAGACAGCCATCTCTCACTGCACAAGGAGAGTTTGTGTGGTGAGCCAAAACTTTTCTCCTGGCTTCTCACCATCCTCTCAAGCCTTGCTCCCTGTGTGGCCCAGTTACAGCAGCCTCGGAATCCCCCTGGGAGTTGTTAGAAATGCAGAATCTGGGGGCATCTGGGGGGCTCAGTGGGTTAAGCATCTGACTCTTGATTTCGGTTCAGGTCATGATCTCATGGTTCTTGAGTTGGAGCCCCGTGTCGGGCTCTGTGCTGACAGCATGGGGCCTGCTTAAGATATTCTCTCTCTCTCTCTCTCTCTCTCTCTCTCTCTGTCTATTTTTCTTTCTCTCTCTCCTCCCTCCCTCCCTCTCTCTCTCTCTCCCCCTCTCCCTCCCTCCCTCCGTCCCTCTCCCCAACTCATTTGCTCTCTCCCTAAAATTAAAAAAAAAATGCTGCTCAAAGAGCTGGTTCTCAAATGTGGATATGCATCAGAATCACCCAGGCGGCTTCTTACTTTTTAATTTGATAAAACATTTTCTTATTATAAAACATCAGATGAGAATTGGAGAAATTTACAAAAGTCAGATAAGCAAAAATAAGAACATACAAACACCATGGTCATCCCAACCAGAGACTGGCAATCTCAACGTCTTCATGTAGGACTTCCTTCTCTAGGCAAATATATACGTGTTTTTCACCAAAATGGGATAGTACCATCCATGTTATTTTTAAAACCTGCTTTTCTCAGTTAACAGTATCATTTTTCTACAAGAAAAATTATTTTTTTCATTTCCCCAGTTGACCCAAAAATGTTCTCTATAAGTAATTGTTCTGTCTAAACTGAAATCCGCTCTAGGACCAGACCGTGGGTCCGACTGTCCCATCGCTCACGTCTTTTGTGATGCAGAACACCTCTCACTGTATCTGTTTCTTTGCATAATACTGACTTGTTAAGGGACTGGACTATTCGTTGTACACCAAGTCCCATCTTCGGACGTATCTGGTCACTTCCTCACTCTGTAACTCAGCTCTGCTGCCCTGGTTTTTTTCAATGCACATTCCAGGACGCCACTGGCACACCATGAATTAAAACCTTCAGGGAGTGGAAGCTGGCAACTTGCAGTGTTCGTACTCTAAGACATCCTGATTCATTCAGCGAGGAAAGATGACAGGGTCCCCAAACCTGCCAGGAACGTTGCACCACGTGTCTGGATTCAGGGGTACCGCAGTATTGTGAATTATGAGAGGAATGTATATGTGCTCATGCAGATGACCGACATCAACTTCTCATATATTTTGAAGGTCTTCCTTCAAGGTTTCTAGCTCACACCTCCAAACTCTTGGAATTTCCCGTAGTGTTGAGAGTGGTAAAGCTCTCCTTTGTTGGACAAATGAGGTGACTTTTGGGAAGGACGGGGACTAGGGGCGCCTGAAGCCGTTCATGCGATCAGAGGGTTGGAGCCTTCAGTCCCACCCTATGACCAACCGATGGGGAAGAGAGAGGGGCTGGAGACTGAGTTCATTTGCCAATGACCAGTGATTTAATCAAATGTGTCTATGTAACGAAGCCTCCATAAACAGCCAAAAGGGCGGGGTTCAGGGAGCTTCTGGGTTGGTGAACACATGGAGATTTGGGCAGAATGGCGCCCTCGGGACATGGAGGGTGAGAGCTCCCCAGCCCTTGCTCCGTGTATCTCTTCCATCTGGCATTTCCTGAGCTCTAGCCTTTTGCAATAAACCAGTGATCTAGTCAGTAAATGTTTCCCGGAGTTCTGTGAGCGGCACTTCCAAATTTTTCAAACTCAAGGAGGGGGTCAGGGGAACCTCTGATTTATAGCCAGTCTATTGGACACACTGGTGACAAGCTGGACTTGAAGGTGACATCTGAAGTCAGGGGAGGAGTTGGGGGGAGCCCTGTAGGACTCAGCCCTCCCCCTGTGACGTCTGATGCTCTCTCTGGGTAAATAGTGTCAGAATGGAGGTGAGTTCTCAGACACCAGCAAGGTGTTTGCATGTTATCTGCACTTTAACAAGGTATTTTTGGTGTTGTGGGGAATCGTCCCCCCCCCACCTCATGTCGAAATCGGTTGCAAACATCAGTAGGGGTACGATGGCATTGAAGTCTGGAGTCTCTCTGATGTTTGACTGAGAGGGTCCAAGCATGGCTGTTTGTTTATCCTTGTTCTGTGATAAAAAAGTCAACTTTGCTGGAAGGAGACTCTATCTGAGGCTTGCAGCTGGGACACATTTTAAGGCCTTAGCTCTGGTTGTAATTTTCCCAGCAAAATTCACTCTCTCTGAGTTCCAGCTCCCGATAACAGGCCACGTGTGATGGGTAGGGATACGAGAAACCTGGGACCCTCCAGAAAATTTTCAGATGTTGGGTTTGAAGCTGAGAAACTCAAAAAACCACTCACGACTGCCTAAGTCCCTCCACGGGGCTCGGAACACACACTTGATGATGTCTTTGGGCTCAGAGACGCTGCTCAGGGCGGCCTCCTCCTCTCCCACAGGGCCAGTGACCATGCTATCAAGTGCAGAGTCGGGTGTCCCGAAACCCGCAGGCCCAAGATTTACACACCTCCCAGAGGGGTGGTACCGTGTGTGGTCAGGCCAAGGTGCTGCCCATCTTGTGTCCTACTTCCATGATAAATATGTTGTGTTTTTCCACGAGAACATCCGCAGAGATACTTCATTTACCCAAAGTTAAAGTGTGATTTTCAGCTGTCATTAAAGCAGTCACATTGTCCCCATTGATTCTCATGCTCCAGAATGTTAATTAAACCATACTTGGGGACTTGAACACACATCAGAATCATCCAGATTGCTTTTTATTTTTATTTTTTAATGTTTTTTTTTCTTATTTTTTTTTAGAATGGCTATTTTCTTTTTTTTTTTCAATATATGAAATTTATTGTCAGATTGGTTTCCATACAACACCCAGTGCTCATCCCAAAAGGTGCCCTCCTCAATACCCATCACCCACCCTCCCCTCTCTCTCACCCCCCATCAACCCTCAGTTTGTTCACAGTTTTTAAGAGTCTCTTATGCTTTGGCTCTCTCCCACTCTAACCTCTTTTTTTTTTTTTCCTTCTCCTCCTCCATGGGTTTCTGTTAAGTTTTCAGGATCCACATAAGAGTGAAACCATATGGTATCTGTCTTTCTCTGTATTAATGTTTATTTTTGAGAGAGAGAGAGAGAGGGAGGGAGGGAGAGAGAGCATGAGCGGGGTAGGGGCAGAGAGAGGGAGACACAGCATCCCAAGCAGGTGCCAGGCTCCGAGCTGTCAGCACAGAGCCCGACACGGGGCTTGAACTCATGATCTGCTAGATCACGACCTGAGCCGAAGTCGGACGCTTAACTGACTGAGCCACCCAGGTGTCTCTATTTTTTTAATTAAAGGAAAATATTATTATAAAAATATCACAGGTGCAGGGTAGAAATTTAGGAGAGTCGGATCCACAAACCTAAGAACATAAAATCGCCATGGTCATGTGGCCCAGCGATTACTGCCACCAGCCCCTTAGTGCATGTCCTTATAGACGGTCTCTAGGTGATGTATTGCCCGTATTGAGATCAGCCTCTTTGCAGCCACTCCTTCGTGGAGGCTTCAGTAGCTCACTTCACGGGTTCACCCTTCCAGGGTCCCGATGAATTGTCTGAGAGGCCGAGTTCGCACTTGGTTCATTGGAGCAGTACCCAAAGGGCACTTGATGGCCGCCCGCCGTGTGGTTCCTTCCAAGGCCCACCGTCTGAGGGCACCTTGGCTCTTCGTAAACCTTTCCTCTCCGTGTGCTGCCAGCCCAGCTTCTTCTCCATCTCACAACTGCCCAGCACCTGTCGTAGTCTCCCCCAGGCTGCGGTAACGATCCACCATAGGTTGGGGGGCTCCAACAATGGAGTTATTTCCCACAGTTCTGGAGGCTCAGAGTCCCAGATTAAGGTGCTGGCATGTTCCGGGTCTGGTGAGAGCCCTCTTCCTGGCTTGTGGAAGGGTGCTTCCTCCCCGTGTCCTCGTGTGGTCAGGGGGGGAAAGAGAGAGAGCTCTAGGGTCTATACTCAAAAGGACGCTAATCCTGTTGTGGGGCCCCCACACAGGGGCCGTCTTCATCTAAACCGACTCACCTCCCAAAGGCCCCACCTCCAAAGGATATCATAATCCCCACTGGGCTTCAACCTATGAATTTTGAGGAGGACACAAACATTCAGTCCATAACAGCACCAAAATCGAGCAAAGCAATGACGGGGCCTGGCTCTGGGAGGGCCAGTCTCACAGCCCTTGTGGGCTTAGCAAAGATTACAGGGTCAGGAGTGAGGGCATGGCCCTTGTTCTCTTCGGTGCAGGCCTTCAGAGAGCTTAGCCCCGGAGGCCCCCTCTCCAGCTAGTCCACTATTTCCAGGGAGCGTGCTGGCCAAGCTGGCCCAATATCCAGTCTCCTTAAGGCAACAAAGCCAGAGAACAAGCATGCCCTCGGGACACCTGTGGTGACAGGCTGGTTCACGCGCACACCTCCCCACCTGCTGCCTGGGGACCCTGAGAAGCTAAAAACACCTGTGAGACCCTCTTTAGCACCCACCTGTGACGTTCATAAAATTTTAACCTACCTACACACATGTAAGAAAAAATGATAATAAGCCCCAAGTATAATATAAAGGAAAAAATAATTTACAATACGAGGTCTAGAAGGTCTAGAAGGTCTATTAATCCGTAAATTCTCAGGTGCCACTGCCTTGGATGACTTATTGAAATGGTTCGAGGTGAGGATCCTTACATGGGATCACACAGAAATATATCAGCTACAAATGCACATCAGCACAGGTCTCTTTCACAGTGGTCACGCAAACGACACTCAGCGATAACACCAGCTAAGTGATTTTTCCAGAACTGGCGGGTTCAGGACCAAACAAACAACAAGCTACCCTCTGTTGATACAGTGGAGGCATTCTTTTTTTTTTTTTTTAAGTAATTTTTTTTAATTTTTTTTTTTTTTTTTTTGAGAGAGAGAGAGAGAGAGTACAAGCAAGGGAGGGGCAGAGAGAGAGGGGTACAGAGGATCTGAAGCGGGCTCTGCACCGAGAGCGGAGAGCCCGACGCGGGGCTCGAACTCACAAACCGCGAGATCATGACCTGAGCCGAAGTCAAACGCTTAACCAGCTGAGCCCCCAGACACCCCCCCAGTGGCTGCATTCTGACAAAATGCAAAATACATTCAGTTGTCCAGAAGTACTGGGGTTTAAATGTAAAATTAAGTTCTAGACTCAGATACTTACAAATAAATGAGCGCTGTTTCCTTCTGACCAAACGAATGTCCATCTGGGCATGAAAAATGTAGGTGGAACAACCATATGAGGCAAGAGCCCCAGGCCCCACAAGATGCGTGGCATCCGTTGCTGCCTAAATGCCAGTGGCACTTCTAACCACTGTTAAGAACCAAAAAAAAATACCTCCCACGTACTTCCAGAACACAGGGTCCCAAGCATACTGCTCCTTTTGTCTTCCTCGAGTGAAATTCGGTGGCCTGAGTTCGCACCCAGACTCCGCTGCCTGCTAGCTGCTTGGCCCGGTGCACGCCTCAGTTGCCCCATCTACGAGATGGGTGCATGTGGGAATGAAACAGTAGCTCTGATCTCAGAGGATATTTAGCACAGTGCTTAGTGATATGCATGAAATGAATGGTAGTTACTCCTTATAATTTACATTGTATATTATTTACGATTGTCCATAACGTTACCAGGAGTAAATAAGACCTTAAAAGCAATGAATGAGCTGAGAATCAGAATGCTATTTCACAGATTTTAGAGCGCTGTGATAGATTCTAGAGCCTCCGTTACCATGGTAATGGTTCCCCTGATGGAGCTCAGGAACTGTTCCTCACTCAGCACTCACAGCAAGAACACAGGCATCGTCCCCCTTCCTTCCAGGAGCGTTCTGGAGTTGCTTCACAGTTTACGCCCAGCGGCTTCGGGCCACAGTGTCCCCAGACTAGTCCCTGCATGAAGATACCAAACCAAAACAAGACACCAAGACTAACGTCTGTCTCAAAGACGACAGAGGCGTCACACGCAGAAGAACGAGAGCCTAAGAGCCTCTGCAATCACGCTGCATTATTCGGTGCCGTCCTTAAATTATGTAGGAAATGGAGAAAGGAAGAGCTCGGTGTAGGCAGGAGAAAGGTGAGAAGGAGGGAGGCCTGAGCCGGCCCGCAAGGATGGAGGGAATCTGGGTCAGGAGATGATGGAGGAGGGAACGTACACAGGTCGAAGGGGCCTGGGCGGCCAGGATGGAGGGCCGCGGGGGTCGGTGCCCGGACCTGGGAACCCGGACTTGCCTCTCGAGAGTCGGAGAACGTTCCCTGCTGGAACAAACCACGCCATTTCAAGCAAAATCAAAGTGTCACAGACGTCCCGAGAGCCTATCCCCAGGGAACCACCCAGTGACATTCCCTGAGGCCATGTCGCAAGCCGGGGAACCGGCCCTGGTGCTCACGGGTGCCCATGGGACCACCACTCACTTGGGGGTGAGTGGTGGCTTTTGGCTCTGCCCCGGCTGTGGTGATCTGAGAAAGGAAGTGTTCCCCGGGGAAAATTATTCTTGCCTTTGGGAGGGGCTGTGGGAACTTCTGCGAGCACACAAGCTTGTTTACGATGATGGATGACCGGTCAGGAGTTGAGCCGCAGCGATTCCATTTCTGGCGGAGGCGTGAGAAACCAGCCCTGAATTTCTGTTGCAATCCTCGGCCAGAGCCCAGTGACTCGGAAATAAAGTTCACGTTTACCGGAGCATCGGATCTGCTAGGAACCAAGGTGACGCAGAGCCACTTCTCCGTAGCCCAGGGTTTTGTGCGGTGGGGGCGCAAGCATGTACGTGATATCGGGGAACCGAACCCCGATCGAGCGAACCCCGGCTCGCGCACTCCTTCATCCAGCAAACACTGGAGGCCAGGCTTCCGACCTCATGGGGTATAAGTCTGCCCTGGTGGAGGGACACGAACGATAAACAGAGTGCGTACAAATGGCGGAGAATATTTTGGACCGTGAAGAGGGGTGGGCAGTACCGGGGTCAGGATGGAAACGGTGCCGTTTTCAACAGAGTGGGCGAGGAATTAACCGGAGGAAGAGCCTTCCAGGCAGGAAACAGCGTAGGCACAGGTCCTGGGGCAGGGGCATATCTGGCCTGTTGCAGGGTCTGTAAGGCAACGTGGCTGGGGTGAAGCGAGAGGGGAGAGGATCAGGAGGTGAGTCGGGAAGAAGCGAAGGGAGCAGATCACCTGCATAGGTGCACCTGCATAGGTGCAGATCATCCCATAGTGCGGAGCCCAACTTTTACTCACATGGGAAGGTGAGCCATGGAGGCTCTTGAGCAGAAGAGTGACTCAGTCAGACTCTCATTTTACAGGACTTTCCTGGCTGGTATCTGGAAGAGATACCAAAGTCCAGGAGAACATAACAAGTTGAGAGTTGCCTTGCTCTGCAGCTGACATGAGCCAGGCTGGGGACGTGGGGTCAATGAGTGGTGGTCAGATTCTGCATGTACTCAGAAGGGAGAGGTGACAGATTTGCTGACGAAGGGCATGTGGCATGTGAGAGAAAGAGAGAAGTCAGGGGAGATCTAGAGTCTGTGACTCCCGGCAATCAGCTAGAGGCCTGAGTTCTCCAAGGGGGTGCAGTCTCCAGGGGCTGCCCTCCCCTCCTTCAGAGATACCCGGAACGTTAGATGTCTGGACGCTACCTCCTTCCAAAGTGGCTTCTCCCTTGGCAGCAAAAACTGTTCGAGGCTCGATCCACGGGAGTGGATCACACTTGGGTGTGAGGCGTGACTGTCCTTCTAGAAGACTCTCTGCCCAGCTGTCCCATGCTGAAGGGTGGGGGCGAGGTCCTTAGAGTTTTCCTCCAGCCCAATAATTCAGAGATGGTGGAGACGAGCCATAGGTCAGTCATGATAGCTGACTGCAGCTGTCGGTGGCTGGAGGGTAGATATCGCGTGGTTATTAAAAGCTGACTTCAGCCGGAGCCTGAATTCTAAGTAGTCTCCACATGGGAAACTAATAATTAATAAAACATTAATTGTTAATACACTGATCATTTATAATGGTGGACTTTTTCACCCTTTTCAATATGTTTTCTGATCTGTAAAATGGGGGTGATCATTCCCTACCTCACAGGATTACCAACAGAAGGATAAAACGCTTAGCACAGTGCCCGCGGTGTGAAGTTCAGTGATCAGTGATCCCGTAAATAAGGGAAGTCATGTCTTCATTTGCCAGATATCAGCTAATTCCCTCCTGTCGTTTCTAAGAGACATGAAAGGATATGGTGTTGCTGACCCCCCCCACCTTTAAAACTCTTCACCCCTGTTTTGCGTGGTAATGATTTGATTTTATTTTTTTAATGTTTATTTATTTTTGAGTGAGAGACAGAGACAGAACGCGAATGGGTTAGGGGCACAGAGAGAGGGAGACACAGCATCCGAAGCAGGCTCCAGGCTCCGAGCTGTCAGCACAGAGCCCGACGTGGGGCTCCAACTCATGAACTGTGAGGTCATGCCCCGAGCCAAAGTTGGACACTCAACCGACAGAGCCACCCGGGTGCCCCTTATTTTTAATCATAGCAGCGACTTCTATTTAATGTCTATGAAGGTCGAGCCTTGTCTTGGGAGCTTTACGTGAGTCCTCTCGAATCCTCACCTCCCAGCAGGAGAGGAGGCAACCTAACCATGTGCAGGTGCTTCCTGAGACTAATGGCTGCTGTAGGTCACCCAGCGATTAAAGAGGGAGAATCAGATTTAAACCCTGGGACTGCAAGGGCACGAGATGACATCAGGAATGATGGGCATGATGATGTTAAGGAGGGGGAGGGGGAGGAAAGGAAAAGAGAGAAGAAACAACAAATGTATGTCGCCAGGCTGGGCTATTAGCGATTTCTATGTTTCAGCTTTTTAATCCTCATAATGACCTTTTAAAGGCAGGTGTTGTTATTGACCCACTTTACAGGGGAGAAAAGCGAAGCTCTGTGAGATTAGTCACTCGCCCAGGGTCACACAGCTCCTGAGTGGCGTGGCAGGGATTGGAGCCAAGCAGGCTGGACCCCGAAGCCTGTATAGCCTCATGCCCACACCTTCTCCCGAGTTCTCCAGACATCATTCCTGGGCACATCCCTCCACGGCCATGGCCAAACCCTCCTTCTTCCCGGGCTGCCTACCACTCTCAGGAGGCGGCATGTCCCCAAAGGACTTGGAAGGTCACAGTGGTACGTTTGTCACGTTGATTAAAAAGAGATACAGCTGGTGAGAGACAGCCCCACCTTCTTTATGCTGAATTCAAACCAGTCTAGAAACAACAAACTGGTCCAAAGCAGGGGGCATTTCTAATCAGCCGATGTATGTTCTTGCTTTGCCTGTGATAGATTTCATTCTATCTCAAGGTACCCTCCAGTGTTCTAATTTGAAAAAAAAAAACAAAGCACTGGGAAAGTGTATCCACAAGTGAACATTCTTCTGCTCTGATGTGACTTTTAGAAAGTCTAGTTGTTCTTGATATGCAAACTAATCTGTAAAGAGCACAAGCTTGGGAGAAGAGCAGGATGCATTATTCATTGGGAAACAGCATCTTGTATTTTAGAAATGAGAGCTTGCCATGTTGATTTAATACCACCCCAGTGCTTAGGAGGAATTCAGTTAGAGATACACTTGTAGCTCCAAGAGTTGCTTACTTGATAAGTTTTGAGAGATGTTTCCAAGACATTATGCCCACGTGAAGCTGGAGATGAAATTGTTCATCTTTGTATCTGCTTGTCCTGTTCTCCAGTGAGTTAGCAGGACTCTGGAGGGTAAGACTCAAGTCTTCTACCCACTTATACCTGCAGCGTCTGACATGTCGCCCTGTCCCCGTTCGGAGCACAAGAAACATTTGTTGTAAATGAGGGAGATGCTGAAGAGAAAACGCGCCAGACAACAGACCCGGAATTCACTCCCCTGCTGAGACTTAGGCTATGCTCCACATGTTCAAGGTCCGGCGCCTGATCTCTCTGTGGGTCCAAGGAAGGCCTCTGCTGTCCTGTAGGGAAAATGTCCATGGCTTCCACCAGACCTAAATTGAGCTGTCCTTCAGTAACTCAGAGGTTCTCAATCTTGAGCACATATCAGAAGAACCAGGAGGGTTTGTTAAAATGCCAAGTGCTGGGACTGCTACCCAGTTTTTTTACTCAGTGGGTAATGATTTCTCAGGGCGGCCGTAACAAATACCACAAAGCCGGTGGCTTAAAGCAGTAGAAGTTTCTCTCTTTTTTTTTAATGTTTATTTTTGAGAAAGAGACAGAGCGTGAGCAGGGTAGAGGCAGAGATAGAGAGGGAGACACAGAATCCGAAACAGGCTCCAGGATCCAAGCTGTCGGCACAGAGCCCCACACGGGGCCCAAACCCACAAACCGTGAGATCATGACCTTGGCCAAAGTCGGATGCTGAACTGACTAAGCCACCCAGGCTCCCCGAGCAATCGAAGTTTCTTTTCTCACCGTTCTGAAGACCATAAGTCCAAAATGAAGCTGTTTGAAGGGCCATGTTTCCTCCAGAGACAAGGGAGAACCTTCCCTGCCTCTTCCGGCCTCAAGTGGCCCCAGCGATCCCTTGGCTTATGGCTCCATTGTCTCTCTCTCTGCCCCCACCTTCACATGGATTTCTCCGTCTCAAGTCTCCCTTTGCTTTTCTCTTGTAAATACATTTGCCATTGGATTGAGGACCCACCAGATCATTCAGGATGATATCCAAATCCACTTGAGATCCTTGATTACATCCGAGGAGAGTCTTCTTCCAAATAAGACCACGTTTGCAGGTTCCAGGGATTAGGACCTGGACGTCTCCTTCGGGGAGCCACCACTCAGCCCATCCCAACATGAATGAGTGTTGAGGGTTTGCATTTTTACATTTCTAACACATTCACAATTAATCCTGAAGGTTGCCAGGAGGTTGGGCTCTGAGGGCTGGGCTGCTGCTCTGAAGAGAGAGAAATAACACAATGCCTCCTTGAAATAGCACCTTTTATGAAGAGTTCTTAAAATAGATTTTATCTCATGGGATTGATTTATGGTGTCCATTAAGCCCGATGCAGAGCTCTACTACTAAAATTAATTTTTAAGTTGCTAACCCTTAATTATTTGTAGAACACGGGACAAAAAATGTTGGAAACAGTATGGAAATAGTCTTTATATTCAATCTATAATGGATGCTATTTAAGACAATGGCTTTTCATATCCTCATATAAATGATGCGGCGAACATTGAAAGCCATAGACTGTTCAAACGCTTTGTGTCCTAAAAAAGGTACAAAGAGCATCAGAGTATAAACTGTGATTTTTCATCATCGTGATGAGTTTTAGTAGAATGGTGTGTTTCTGCAGAAAGAACCCTTAATTGTGGATTCAGTTCCTGAGTGTGCTCTCTTTTTGTCTGTGAGAAGCTGGTTCTTAGTTTTCTGGTCTGAACAGTGTGGGTGATAGTATTTTGTCCTAATAATTAGCAGGCTTATTATGATCAATTAACACTTTGCAAACTGTCAAGCGTTTTGAAATATGTTATCTTGTAGTGGGGAGGTGGGGGAATAAATAGAAAGTGCAGTGGGTACATGGAAGTCTGTGTACTGAAGGTAGTTTGTTAAGAAAAATTCCACTCCATCGTATACGTTAACTTGGCTTCTCCCATATTATCAGTTCGCCTTTTTCAAAGACGACTACAATATCTACCCCCTCACATGGTCTTCATCGCAATATGGGGACTTGGTCCCATCCCCTTGGGCCAGGAACTCACTTGTTACCAGTAGAAAGCCGTGGAAGTGACTTCTCAGGTGAGGTCATAAATGCCCATGAATGTCCACTTTGTTCCCTTGGGAATCTTACTTGGAGTCCCACTATCCTGAAGCCACCGTGCTATGAGGAAGCCCAAACCAACCCCCACACAGAGACCTCATGGAAAGACCCCGGGACTAGAAGAAAAGAGTGAGAAGGAGGCCAGGCCAGCCTGACCCCACCTCACCATCCCAGCTATGTCCATCCTCTGACATAACCAAGAGAGACCCAAACCAGAACCCCAGAATCACCCGACCCAGCTGAGTCCCTCCTGCATTCCTGACCACGGAAACCCTAGCAGATACTAGAGTAATTGTTACTGTTCTGAGCCTCTCAGCTGTAGGGCGATTCGCTGTGCAGCAATAAATAACTGGAACATTCTATATAATCCATTGCAGCCAAGGGTCTGATTACCAATTATGTGTTGAAAAGACCATAGTTAATCAAATGTTGTCCCTTCTGGCCTCTCACACCCTCGGCCACAGCCTGTTTGCTCCTTGCTCACCCTTTTCATTTCTGATGTACCTTCTAGTAACAGTCCAGATGAGATTGATGAAGTTTTGGGGTGATGGTGGGGTTCATGGGGTTCAGACTGGATGGCCAAGAACGAATTCTTGAAGATGTCTTTGGTGCAAAAAGGTGATTTTCTTAAAGCACAGCGACAGGACCTGTAGGAAGGAAGAGCTGTTCTGCAAGTGGGGGGGGCGGGGGGGGGAAGGGGGGCGGTGACAGTTGTATGGAGTCTGGGGAGATAAAGTCAAGAGGGAGTTTCCCAAGAGACTTTAACATGCTAAAGACTTACTGTCAAGTCTAAGGTTGTTTTTCCCTCTAGCAAAGCATTAATTTTAAGACAGTAAGGAATTCCTGGACTTTAGGCCATTGATGAGATTGCCTTTTTCTTGTAAGCTGGTGGAGACTCGTATTTGGTTAATTCTTTTTCCTTTCATGTTTTTGGATGGCCGGGAGTGTCCAAGGAATATCGTACATGTCCCACCTGGGGAGGGGGCTGCTGTTAGCCTGCCCTTTGCCCTCAGCTTGCCTTATGTTCCCTCATCAAGACGATGCTCATGTTATGTATCCATATGAACACAACCCTTTGCCTCCCAATCCCAGTTCCAGTTTGTATTAAAGCCTTTATTTCGGGTGAGATTCATTGATGCCATGTCTCTTCCATTAGACTCTAGGCTCCAGGATGGCTGTGACTTTATCAGTTTGTCCTCATCTTTATATCCCCTGTACCCAGCCCAGTGCCTGGCACCTACCAGACTGAAACAGGACATCATATGAACAAATGCAAAAAAAAAAAAAAATTGTATGATACGACACAGTACTTTATTATTTCCCTATAATCGTATGGTGCCTAATTGGTGCATCTGTTTCTGTTGGTCCTTGACAAAGCTGGCCTCACGATCCTGTAAGAAATCAGAAAGGAACATCCTCAGGACTGGAGAATTCAGAAGGGTTTCTTTGGAAAGGATTTAATAGCTCTCTGAGAAACCACAGCGAGTGTCCTGGGACTCCTGGTGGCCAGGAAAGGAGTGACCTTTCTTTTTCTTTTTCTTCAGATTCAAGTTAGTTAACACACAACGTAGTCTTGGCTTCAGGTGTAGAAAGACTTTTAAAGAAACTGATCCAGGAACAGCTGCATGGCTGTCCTTTTTCTTCTCTTGTAAATTTTCTCACAAAGAACACAGATGTTGGACATCAAGTGTTTGGTTTTCTGGCTGGAAGTTTGACTGCTTTCTCATCTCCTGAACAGTGGCCTGTGGGCTGGGAGGGTTACCAGATGGCCCACCTCCAGAGCCTCAGTTAAGATGCAAATTCTGTGAATGGTGCCCTGAGGACAGTTTACACAAGAATGAAGCCTTTTAAACCAAGGCTGCTTGGCAACCTGGATCTTCCCCATTGCTTTGCAAATACATAAACCACCCCCTACCTCAGTGTTATCCCTCCTTTGGTCAGCGACCACAGGGAGGTTTGTTCTCATAGGTCCCTGAAATCATAGGCTTAAATACAGGAAAACGTAAGGTGGAGAATTGAATCCAGTGCCAATTGAGTCCTATAAATCTATGATCTTTCCGTTTGGCCACAAATTGCCCATGTTGGTTAAATAACTTGTCGCCTTCCCTTGAGAGTCACTCACGCCTACAGAGATTATTTTAAACTTTGGTCTCGTAAACCAGTCTACTAGTGTTGCTCCTACTGATGAAGTTTTGGGGTGATGGTGGGATTCGGAGCTGACGGCCAAGAAGGAATTCTTGAAGACGTCTTTGGTGCGAAAGGTGATTTTATTAAAACACGGGGACAAGACCCCTGGGCAGAAAGAGCTGCACTGGGGTTGTGAAGAGTGGCTCCTTATATGCTATGAGGCTCAGGGAGGTAGAATCAAGAGGAAGTTTCTTAAAGGGATTTTCCGTATGCTAAAGAATCACAGATTACTGGAGGCCTAGCTATTGTCAAGCCAAGGTTGTTTTCCACTCTGGCAAAGCATTAACGTTAAGACAGTAGAATGTTCCTGGGGAAATGTCATGCTCTGTTTTGCCTCAAGTATTTGTCATGGGGCTGCAGGTTATAAGGAAATTTAATTGTACCTGCCAAGTCTTTCTTGCCTTGTTTCCCATATCACTATGGAGGGGTGATGTTGGGGCTCCAAGAAACTGACTCTGAAGGTTCCTGGAGATCAGGCTACAGATAAGACTACCTTTCTCTTGTAATTTACCAAGATATTTGCAAACTGATGGAGACCCCTGTCCTGTATGACTGTGGCCTCTCTCGGTTAACCGTTTGTTTTCTTTCCTTTCTTTTGTTCTCTAATGAGAGCACTCACTAGTGTTTCCTGAGCGCATCCTTTAGCCTGGGTGCTACGCACATTCTTTACACAAACGACCCCGCTTAGTCCTCACCACAACGTGGTAGCATGAAGTGTATACACTGGTAACATTCTCATTTTAGGAATTAAAAAGAGAACAAAAGGAGAAGCACACAAAGGCTCAGAAATTTTACCAGTTACGCGGCAGGTAGGTAGCAGAGCTGGAAGTTGAACCCAGCCTGACTCCAGGGCTTGAGGTCTTGACGAGGGGATGTGGAACTCCCCTGGCCACTGAAGGAATGACATAGGAAAAAAGGCAAGAGACCTCTGAAAGCAAATGTTGCTGTCGATTTTCTCTTCTCTTTGTATTTTTTCCCCCACAATATGCACAGGTGTTAGAGATCAATTTTTTTTTGTTTTCTGCCATCCAGAAGATTGCTGTGAATTTGATTCCAGTTATAAAGGAATTTACGCTTATCTTTAGTATTATTCCCCTAATGGAAGGGTCTGGATCCCAGAGCTCCCCCTATTGACCATATGCTCTACTTCCTGTCTCAACTTTGTGCCAGTTGCTAAGACTCGAGTTCTAGAACAGGGCAGAGAACCGTGATCCATCCTCAAGAATGTTCCACTGGTGTGGGGTCATTGTACCGTGGGGACGTGATTATCCAGGCTGCCTCAAAGCCACCCCCTCTTATTAGCCCAATCACTTGTATCAATATGCAGAAATAGCGTGCAGACCGACTCCTTTGGCTGAGATTAAAATACACTTAAGCCAGTAACTCTTTCCAGAAAGGATGGCCAGTTGGGTGTGATTTGCATGTAGTGAACTCAGGTTGGCTCCTGTGTCTTTTCCTCATGTACAGAGTAGCGATAATGTGTGTACCTTACCGATCAGCGCCATTTGTATGATAGGGTGTAGGTCAAGCACCAGCGCTGTGCCTGACACACAGGGAGCCACCAAGAAGTCAAAGTTGTATCTGTCAAGATCATCATTAGTAAGCACTTTGGGTCTTCTTCTCCTTTAAGTAGCAAGACACTGTTCTGTTCTCTACCCCATGCCCTTTAATATTTTTTTAATGTTTATTTTTTGAGAGAGAGAGGGACAGACAGACAGAGTGCAAGCTATCAGGGAATGGGCAGAGAGAGAGGGAGACACAGAAGCCAAAGCGGGCTCCAGACTCTGAGCTGTCAGCACAGAGCCCGACGCGGGGCTCGAACCCACGAACCGTGAGATCAGGACCTGAGCCGAAGTCAGACGCTCAACCGACAGAGCCACCCAGGCGCCCCTACCCCATTCCCTTTAAACTTAGATATAATAAGTCCCTTCTTATACATCCAAATTTTAAAATTTCATTTAGATCCTAATTTATTAATGTCATCCGTAACCGGTTGCAGTCGGCCCTTGTGGAGGACACTGCTTCCTCAAGCCTGTCTGAGGCCCCTCCGCCACCCTGATTTATAACGTGATGTTTAGCACCCTCAGCTCTTCTAAAACCCAAGGGGCAAATTGGTTACCTAGCAACCACATAAATGCAATTGCTAACGGTACAGTTTAGCCCCATTTTGTTATAATGAAATAATGTGTCTTATGAGAATGAAAAGCCACGGTTTGCTCTGTGAGGTCGGTGCTTCGGAGAAAAACTGCTTCTTTAGGACGGATTAACAAAGGAGGAATTGTGCCAGTCACCCCCTGGTTCTCGGTGACTCACCATTTTCCGGAACAGAAATCCCACCATGTGAGTCCTTGGGCTAGGAGAAGACAGTAGCCATGTTTTGTGTGCCCAGCAGTCTTTGAACAGATGTAAATTTGGATTTATTTGGACGGGGACGCCATCCACCGCCAGCAATATAGTTTATGGCCCACCACATGTTGATCTGCCTGGCCCCCAAAGGCATCTGACATCGAATCCCTTGGTGAAGAGTATCACAATGTCTCTTTCTTCTCTCAAAATGAAATCCATAGATAAAATTACTGTCTCCACACGTACTTTGGAAACAATTCTCAACATTATGCCCTGGCTTTCATATAAAAGGAGAAATAAAAAGAAAGTCGTTTGCAGTAAAATATTTTTTAAACTGTAAATGTTCAGGTGCGACTACCCGGAAAGATTTTGTAGTCAAATGTTGGCACCTGTTTATAACAAATCAGCTGGAATTTAGGGGAAGTAAGGTGGCTCAGAAACCATTCTGCCTGACACCCTCTGGGGGAGGAAAATGCAAAGGTTCAGACACACATGAGAACAGAACTAATAAGTTCAGAGCTGATTAAAATCACACACACAAAGCATCTTGTTTAGAAAGAGAGTGGAGGGTCTTCACTCGGGGAGTCCTAAAGAAGTTTTCCACTTACATGAATGCTGGATGGGACCCTGAGTCAGGTGCAAAACGAGATGCTTCTTTGTTGAAGGGCTGTCTTTCAACTTTCCAAAATTTCTGCCTCCTCGGTTCTGCTCCTGAAAGCCCACAGGTGTCCACTGATGGTAGCCTCGAAAGCTTCCTCTCTTCCCCCTGCAGACCTCCAAACTTCCCCTTGTGGCTTTCACTACTGGCCTGTCCTACCTGCCCAACCTTATTTCTCACTTTCCCCAAAACCTCAACCCATTCATTTATTCACCAATGGGTCTTATAACAATGCCATTGTAGCCTTGTCTCAGTTTTCTGAGAGTCACTATATACATATATATGCATATCTATATATAGTATCGTAAATACATACACTTCGAATATTTCATAGGAGGATGTAGTGAGCATTTCTGTGCCCAAATACTCCCGTACCCCTCCCCGCTTGGCGTATTGTGTGTCTTCCGAGAAATCTCTGTTTAGAAGCAAACACGTAAATCCTTTCTGCAGCATTTTGGCAGTGTTTTTCCGGTGACGGGAGCCTTCTCTACATTTGGTTCCCCGTCCTTCTCTTTCACCAACATTTCCTCATGGGCACTGTTCCTGGGTCTTCCTCATGCTTTTTAATGGCTATGTGGTCATTCATTTTATGGATGAACCATCATTTTTTAACACGGTGGTTAGGTTGTTGTTTTTATAATACAAAAACGTCTAAAGCAGAGAACAAAGTAGCCCATAACGTCAGGATCCAGAAAAGCGAGTTAACATTTTTCTTTCAGCAGGAGAAGGGGAATAGATGCAGAGGGTACAATTAAAAAGGGGGGGTGGGCAAAGTGCCATCCGAGTATGAAAAGTTAAGCTCTCTCTTTTCTGAAGTTCCCGTCTCTCTCTCCTAAAGCAACTGTATCAACCAACCCATGTGTATTCATTCAGAAGAAAGAAAGAAAGGATATGGATATGCTAGCTGTGCAGGCTGAATAATGCCCCTCCTTGACTCTGCACAGATGTACGAATCCCCACCCGACGCCCGTGATTATGTTATCTTCGACGGCAGAAGGGACTTTGGAGAAGTGATTAAGTTCAGGATTTTGATTTCGAGAGATGATCCTGATAGCTCCCCTGTAATCACAAGGGTCCCTCCTTACAAGAGGGATGCAGGCTGTTTGAGAGGAGGGACGGTGTTGCACAGATGGCTTCCAAGATGGAGAAGGGGCCAAGTGCCAAGGAAAGCAGGTGGCCTCCAGAAGCCGGGAAGAGCAAAGAGCCTCCAGAAGAGAATGCAGCCTTGAGACTTCTAACCTCCCGAGCTCTTTTACAAGGGAATAAACGTGTGTGGTTTTAAGCCACTGAGTTTGTGGCCATTTGTTACAACAGCCACAGGAAACTCACGCTCCAGGAAATCCTCATTTTCATTTGCATAAGGACCATACTCTGTATACGAACTCGATTGTTCTTTACTTTAATTGTTACTTAATTCTTCACAGGCACACGCCTTTCCCCAAATTAGGCTTCCACGCACCTTACAGGCAGGAGCTATGCTTGGTGCCCCATCCTCTGGGCTCCCGCCTCAGTAGGAGGAGACACTGTTGCTTAGTTAAAACTACAGAAGGACACAGATGAGGTCAGAGCAGGCAGCTGATACTTTTGGTGTCCCCGTCCCAGGAGCCCTGAGCCCACCTGGATCTCAGCTGCATCCATGGTGGGCACCCCTCCCTCCACACCAGCATCTTCCCACTTAAGTGCTTTTCCAAAGCCAAGGGAGTTGTGTACGAGCACGGGACAGCCTGGAATTGGGGAAATTAATGTCCCCAGAGGTAGCCTCTAGCCTGTGGGGACAGGAGTCAGTGTCCAGCTCCCTGTGCATGGAAGGGCAGTTCTGAGATGCACTCTGCCTGCTCCGTCCAACGAGTCGGCCCGTTTCCCGCAGCGGTAACCAGATCAGGAACACACGCATAGAGACTTTTCTCCTTCTTCTGCTCCCTCACTCACACTTCCTGAATCTACCCCCCCACAGAAACCACCTGCTCCTAAGCTCTTGTCTCAGACTCAGCTCTGGAGGAGCCCACGTTAATTCAGAACTCGAGCTTGGCCTCTTTTCTAGCTGAGGGTGCTTGACCACACCATTCTCCTAGACCTTAACTTTCTCATCTGTAAAATGAGGATAGCAGAATCTGCCTCAACAGATGGTTGTAAAGTGGAAAAGAGATAATGTGTATGAAAGTACCAAGCACTTTATTAATAAGCTCCTACTGTTATAAACCTTTTGGTGACACTTAGGTAACAGCGATCGCCTTATAAAAAGCAACGTGATATGGGGCGCGTGGGTGGCTCAGTCGGTTAAGCGTCCGACTTCGGCTCAGGTCACGATCTCACGGTCTGTGAGTTCAAGCCCCTCGTCGGGCTCTGTGCTGACAGCTCAGAGCCTGGAGCCTACTTCCGATTCTGTGTCTCCCTCTCTCTCTGCCCCTCCCCCGTTCATGCTCTGTCTCTCTCTGTCTCAAAAACAAATAAAAAAAAGTTAAAAAAAAAAAAAAAAAAGCAAGGTGATAAAACACATGGCATCCAACCCCTGATAGAAGCTGAATTTTCTAAAACTGCCCTTGACCTTCGAAAGATTTCTTATTCCTTCAACCAGCTTTCTTCAACAGATCGTTGTGAGCACCTACTATGTGCCAGGGTGCCCTCTAGGAGCAGAAATATCACAGTGAGCAAAATAGACCAAAATCATCTCTTCCTGGAGCCCGGGCACATGTAGATTTGTTCAGCAAGTGGTATTTGTGCCCTTGGAGGTACCAAGGCAGAAAGAACATCATTGCTTCCACCTCTATGCTTCCTCTTTCTGTTTATTTAAAATAGGGGTTTATTATATGTATATACATATATATAGACATATATATTTTATATATGTTCATTATATATGTTTCCTATCATATGCCAGGCGCTGTGCTAGGCACCCTCCTTATATAACAATAACTAATTTTGACCCCTGAACTTAAGGAAACATACAGGCTGCATAAAGAAATGAAACCAGGTTAATGAAAAAACTCTGCCCACTTTTTCTAGATAGCTTACTGCGACTGTAACTCAGAAAAAAATTTCTTCTAATCACCGGTTCTAATACAAATAAAATGTAGTGATTCATTAATCTCCTTAGCCTATAATTGCAAATTGGGTTTTCTCTAGAATGTACCTAAAGGAGGTAGGTGCCCATTAAGCAGTTCAGGGGAGTTTTATTTAAGCTGCAAAAAAAATTAGTTTACTCATTTTTAATTTAATTCCCAAGAGGCATTTTGGAAGCCTTCCCTTCTCATTTGACCTAAAACCATTTTTTAAAATTATTGTTCTCTTAAATTGAAGCCCTTTCCAGCATTGCGCATAAGAAGTCTTAAAACTCATCTGTTTTCCTTTTTGTAATTGACTTACAAATGCATAATTGACTCACAAATGCATAATTGACTATGCCTGGCATTTTAAAAGGGCAAAGTTTCCATTTGCTTCTTGATCTCTTTGAAGTTCTTTCCTTTTCCTGAAGTCCTCTTCCTACGACATTCCAAGTGATTCCTTGGGTCTTCTCCCCTAGGGACACCATCTAGCTGGTATCTTAATGGAGCGGCCAGTTCCCTGGAGTTATAGCACCAGAAGATTTGGCCGAGGTGGGCACAATTTTCAGACTCCTTATTTGCAACTAAATATGCACCTGGCCTCATTCTTCTGACACACGGATAATTTTTTTTTTATGAGTGGTTGGACTTTAACTTACTACCACCATCGTTGTTAAAGCTAGCCATCTAAACGACAAAGAATTCTGTATTTTCCATCACCTGAGCTGTGAATGCTATTCACACACACACACACACACACACACACCCCGTGTGCTCAAGTGACCTTAGTAGAAGGACAAAGAATGTAGCCATTGTCCTTTGGGAAAGGACTTTCTAAAGACAGTGCTTAGTGAAAATAAGCAAGCCTAGCAGTGGATGGTGGTTGTTCATGCTGCCTTCGATGTGGATGTAAGTTCGTATCTCTACCCAGTAGAAAGAGGTGTCCTGCAGTAGGAAACATGGAAAGGGGCTCAGGAGGAAGGACCCAGATGCTAAGCCAAAGTTAGCATCAGAGGGGGGCTTTGCTTAATCCAGGTGCTTCTACTTGGAGAAAATGGGCAGTTGGTACTTCTCAGTGGCATGGTTGAATCAAGCCAGGGGAGTGGGCGGAGGGGGTGTCATTTGTTTCCCCAGAAGCCAACATGGAAGCAAGACCTAAAATATAAGACAGGAAACCATCAAAATCCTAGAGGAGATAACAGGCAATGTGAAAGCAAGGATTTGAATGGAATTTTGTTTCTTTGAGAGGTGAAGAAAATTCCAGTAGGAAAGGGAAGAAATCCGACAGGGAAGGAAGGGAACCAATAATGGGTGATTATCTAGCCAGTTACTTTCTTGGGGAGAAACACTTAAAAAACACTATAAATATACATTTAAAAAAGGCCTCAGACAAAGACATGGGATATGGGTGCAGGCAGAAAATGATAAGACCTGCACTATGGATAGGCCACCAGCAGAACATGCTCAAGGGACCTGCCGAATTCAGCCCACATGTGGCACGTGGGTGATGTGACCCAGATCTCCACAAACCCTGACTTGAAATTTCACTATTGATCACGATCCATCGACTAATCTACCAATTGCTTGGGCTTCATAATGACGCGATTACCAACATACTTCTCCCTGGCCCATTTCCTTTGTGAAAATGATGTCTCTTGCACAATGAGGCTAAGCTCCCTTCTTGATTATATAGAACATGACCAATGAGTCATTCATCTTTTCCCCAGAAGTAGGTTCCTGAGTGGTGCAATCTGTGTCGTGCTATTTCTCTCAAAGACAGAAGGGATTTGATTCCTGGAATTTCATTAAGTCCAAGTTCTTTAACTGGCTTCTTCTAAATTCTGACTTGGGCCTTGTTGCTTATGCATGGTAGCACAGAATTTCAGAATTACAAGCTGAGAAATGTTTCTGGAAGATATTTAAAGCCTTCTTAAGCAGGTTAGTGGGTCTTATTTTCTGTCTGAACCAACTGTTATCAAAATATATTTGACATTGGGCATGTAAGTGAGTTGATGAAGGGGTCCCTGGGAGTTCCAGGCACAAATCCTGTTAACAGGTAATAAGATTATGAACACAACCCATGTAGGACACGTGGTTTTATCAGCTGAAGTGGAACACAGAGGTGCTAAGTCATTAATGGGATTCAGCATCTGTGTCTTTCATGGGTTTCTAAGTAGACAAAGTTCACTGCTACCCAAATTGCCAACAGAACCAAAGCTACATCCGTGTGTGGAATATGTATTTATTTATTCTACTTCGGAAAAAAAACATGCTTTGTAACCCTTTTCCCTTTTTATTCTGTAATTTCCCTCTACTTTCTGAAAATGTAAGAAAATGAACCACACGTGAAAAGCCATAGTGCATTTTGGAGTGTCTGACCACAGTCTGTGGACGTAGACAATGCTAGACTCTAATTTCACTGTTTAGCAGGATAAAGGTTACTGGCTGATGGCCTTTGAGAAACGAGGAAAAAAATAGTATGTTGAATGCAATACCCCCATATTTTGTATTAGGATCTTTTGTAAGCTCTAGCTATCCAATGCAATCATAGGATATTCTCTCTTTTTTCTTTTATGTCTTTGTGGGTGGCTTGAAATATGCTCCATCCATATATATTACTCTAAGAAATTCTTTTTTATTCTCCATTGAATTTTTTTTGGAAACATTACAAAGAATGTTCGATTTAATCACATTCACGCTCCCGAGTCACTGGCAATTCAGTGCCAACATTTTGACTGTTTTCCCGTGGAATTCACTCATAGTATTGAGTACCCACGAAGAGCTGCCCAATTCATCATGCAAATCCATGATGATGATGACTTACAGGTATTGAAACATCAGGACTAGAGCAACTACTTAGGAACCAATCAGTCTTTTTAGCTCTTAATGCTTCTGGTCTTTGCCCAGCTACACAGTAGTGACCTTCAAAGGTCACCTTACACCTGTGCATCCTTTTTGTCTCCCCATACGACTGGTCACTTGGTTCATGCTATTCCCCTCCCTAACAGTGACAGCTTGCTCTCTTGCTCTCCTTAAGCATCTCTGGACACACCAGGATCTTTCTACAGCTCAGTGGTGACAAGCTCACTCCTGTTTCAGGGGCTCTTCTCCTGGTGTTCCTTTAAGCCTAAAGCAGGCACATCGAAACCCCCTGATCTCTGCAAAGCTGAGCCCTTTTTCAGGTCTCAGCTCAAATGTAACTTCCTCGGAGAGGACTCTTCTGGTTACCCCACCTAGGCTAGCATCTCACTCGGTGGCACTCTGTCAACCTCCCCACATGTGTTTTCTCCATAGCATTCACCGCCCTCTGACAACATCTAGGTCGTATCACTGTTGCCTGGTCTATTGCTGGTTTCCCCACTGCTGCACCGAGAGCCTGTGACAGCAGAGGACTTGTCTCTCTTGTTCTCGGCACAATTGTTAGTACCCCATGGCATAGCACGCAGTGATTGCTCAAAAAATACTTGAAAGAATGAATACACTTTTCAGTCAAATACTGAGACATTTGCAATCCCTTTGGCACTTAACCCATGCTACTTTTTTCTTCTTCAATTTTTATGCCTTTTATTTCTTTCACTCGCCTTGTTCTTTTTCTTGGCTTTTTAAGTTTTTGCTTTGATTCCAGTGAACATGCAGTGTTATATTAGTTTCAGGTGCCCAATATAGTGATTCAACACTTCCATACATCACCTGCTATTCCTCATGGCAAGTAATCTTCTTAATCCCCATCACCTACTTCCTCCATCGCTGCACCGCTCTCCCTTCTGGTAACCATCAGTTTGTTCTCTGTAGGTAATGGTCTATTTCTTGGTTTTTCTCTCTTTTTCTCTCTCTTTACCCTCTGCTCATGTGTTTTGTTTCTTAAATTCCACCTAGGAGTGAAATCATATATTTGTCTTTCTCTGACTCATTTCAGCATTATACTCTCTAGATCCATCCATGTCGTTACAGATGGCAAGATTTCATTCTTATGGGTGAATAATATTCTATTATATATATATATATATATATATATATATATATATATATATATACATACACCACATCTTCTTTATCCATTCGTCAGTAGATGGACACTTGGGCTGCTTCTGCATCTTGGCTATTGTAAATAATGCTAGTATAAACATAGGGGTGGATGTAACCCATTGAGTTCATGGTTTTGTATTCTTTGGGTAAATACCAATAGTGCAATTGCTAGATCACAGAGTAGATCTATTTTGAACTTTTCAAGGAAGTTCCGTACGGTTTTCCACAGTGGCTGCCCCAGTTTGCATTCCCACCAACAGTGTAAGAGAGTTCCCCTTTCTCCACTTCCTCACCAACACCTGCTGCTGCTTGTATTGTTGATTTTAGCCACCTGTCAGAATTGACAGGCGTGTGGTTTGGATTTGCATTTGTCTGATGGTAATTGATGATGCACATCTTTTCATGTGTCTGTTGGCCATTTGTATGTCTTCTTTGGTGAAATGTCTGTTCATGTCTCCTGCCCGTTTTTAATGGGATTATTTGGTTTTTGGGTGTTGAATTTTATAAGGTCTTTGTGTATTTTGGATACTAATCCTTTATCAGATATGTCATTTGCAAATATCTTCTCCCATTCCATAGGCTGCCTTTTAGTTTTGCTCATTGTTGCCTTCGCTGTTCAGAAGCTTTTTATTTTGATGAAGTCCCAATAGTTTATTTTTGCTTCCCTTGCCTTAAGAGACATATGTAGAAAATGTTGCTGTGGCCAATGTCAAAAAGGCTACTGCCTATGTTTACTTCTAGAATTTTTATGACTTCAGGCCTCAAATTTATGTCTGTAATCCATTTTTGAATTTATTTTTGAGTATGGTATAAGAGAGTGGTCCCATTTCTTTCTTTTATATGTTGCTGAACAGTTTTCCCAACACTAATTCTTAAGAGATTATCTTCTTCACATTGGATATTCTTTCCTGCTTTGTCAAAGATTAATTGACCATTTAGTTACGGGTTCATTTCCGGGTTTTCTATCCTATTCTATGTGTCTATTTCTGTGCCAGTACCATAGTGTTTTGACGACGACAGCTTTGTAATATAACTTAAATTCTGGAATCGTGATGCCTCCAGCTTGGCTTTTCTTTTTCAAGATTGCTTTAGCTATTTGGGGTCTTTTATGGTTCCTCACAAATTTTAGAATCATTTGTTCTGGTTGTGTGGAACAACGCTGTTGGCATTTTGATAGGGATTATATTAAATGTATAGATTGCTTGGGGTAGTATAGACATTTTAACGATATCTGTTCTGCCCATCTGTGAGGGTGGAATATCTTTCCATGTTTGTGTGTCATCTTCAGTTTCCTTCATCAGTGTTTTGTAGTTCAGAGTACCGGTCTTTCACCTCTTTGGTTAAGTTTATTCCTAGGTATCTCATTATTTTTGGTGCCGTCGTAAATGGGACTGATTCCTTAATTGCTCTTTCTGATGCTTCATTATTAGTGCAAAGAAATGCAACAGATTTCTGTACATTGATTTTGTATCCTGGAACCTTACTGAATTTGTTTATCAGTTCTAGCAGGTTTTTGATAGTCTTGTGGGTTTTCTGTATATAGTATCATATTATCTGCACATGGTGAAAGTTTTACTTCTTCCTTACTGATTTGGATACCTTTTATTTCTTTTTGTTGTCTGATATCTGTGGTTTCGACTTCCAGGACTATGTTGAATAAAAGCGCCCCTGACCTTAGGGGGAAGCTCTCAGTTTTTCCCCAGTGAGTATGATGTTTGCTATGTTTTTTTCATATCTGGCCTTTATTATGTTGAGATATGTTCCCTCTATCCCTACTTTGTTGAGTGTTTTTGTCATGAATGAATGTTGTGCTTTGTCAAATGCTTCTCCTGCCTCTACTGAATGATCATATGATTCTTATCCTTTCTCTTGTTGATGTGATGTATGAAGCTGATTGATTTGCAAATACTGAACCACGCTCGCAACCCAGGAACAAATCTCACTTGATGGTGGTGAGATGGTGGTGAGTGATTTTTTTAATATATTGTTGAACTCAGTTTGCTAGTGGTTTGTTAAGGATTTTTGCATCTATGTTCATCAGAGATATTGGCCTGTAATTCTCTTTTTTAGTGGTGTATTTATCTGGTTTTGGTATATTTATCAGGATAATGCTGGCCTCACAGAATGAATTTGGAAGTTTTCCTTCCTTTTCTTCTTTGGAATAGCTTGACAAAGTAGGTATTAAGTCGTTAAATGTTTGATAGAATTCACCTGTTAAGCCATCTGGCCCTGGACTTTTGTATGTTGGGGAGATTTTTTTTTTTATTACTGATTCAATTCCTTTGCTGGTTATTGGTCTATTCAAATTTTATATTTCCATTTCAGTTTTGGTAGTTTATATGTTTCTAGGAATTTATCTATTTTTTTCTAGGTTGTCCAGTTTGTTGGTATATGGTTTCTCATATTCTCTTATAGTTGTTTGTATTTCTAGGGTGTTGGTTGTTATTTCCCTCTCTAATTTGTGATTTTATTTATTTGAGTCCTTTTTTTTTTTTTTCTCTTGATAAGTCTGGCTAGGGGCTTATCAATTTTGTTGACTTTTTCAAAGAAACCGCTCCTAGTTTTATTAATCTCTTCTATTGTGGAGTGTTTTGCTTTTTGTTTGTTTCTGAATCAATTATTTATGCTTTAATCTTTATTATTTCCTTCCTTCTGCTGGTTTTAGATTTTGTTATTGTTTTCTAGCTCCTTTAAGTGTAAGGTTAGGTTGTTTGTTTCAGATTTTTCTTGCTTCTTGAGGTAGACCTGTATTGCTATAAACTTCCCTCTTAGGATTGCTTTTGCTGAATCCCAAAGATTTCAGACCATTGTATTTTCATTTTCAGTTGTTTCCATGTACTTTTTTATTTCTTCTTTTATTTCCTGGTTGATCCATTCATTGTTTGGTAGCCTGTTAACTCCCATGTATTTGTGGTCTTTCCATATTTTTTCTTGTGGTTGACTTCTAATTTTGTAGCGTTATGGTCAGAAAAGATGCATGGTACGACTTCATTCTTGAATTTGTTGAGGGGGCTTGTTTTGTGGGCTAATTGTGATCTATTCTGGAGAATGTTCCATGAGCGTTTGAAAATAACATGTGTTCTGCTGTTTTACGATGGAAGGTTCTGAATATATCCGTTAAATCCATCTGTTCCTGTGTCATTCAAAGCCATGGTTTCCTTGTTGAGTTTTTGTTTAGATGATCTGTCTGTTGATGTAAGTGGGGGTGTTAAAGTCCCCTAATATTATTGTATTATTATCAACTAGTTCTTTTGTGTTTGTTATTAACTGTTTCATGTATCTGGGTGTCCCTATGTCAGATGCAACAATATTTACAATTGTTTTATCTTCTTGTTGGCTTGTCCTCTTTATTATTATATAGTGTCCTTTTTCTCTTGTTACAGTCTTTGTTTTAAAGCATATTTTCTCTGATATAAGTATTGCTACTGCAGCTTTCTTTTGACTTTCATTTGCATGATAGATGTTTCTACTTCCCCTCACTTTCAATTTCCAGGTGTCTTTAGGTCTAAAACGAGACTCTTATAGGCAGCATATAGATGGGTCTTTTTATTGGACTGTTTCGTCCATTTCCATTCAAAGTAATTATTGATAATATGTTTTTGTTGTCGTTTTGTGGTTGTTTCTGAATATTTTCTCTGATTCTTGTCTTTCATGGTTTTTGTTTATCTTTAGTGATATATTTAGATTTCTTTCTCTTCTTTCCATGTTTATTAGTAGTTTTTGGTATATGGTTACTACTAGCTTTGCGTATAATGTCTTCTGCAAATAGTCTATATTAAGTTAATGGTCATTTAAGTTTGAACCCATTCTTTTCTTCTCCCCACGTTTTCGGTGTATGTTATTATATTTTATATCCCTGTATTTTGTGAGTCCTTTGGCTGATTTTTACAGAAATATTTATAGTTGCTGATTTTGTTTCCTACCTTTACACAGTCACTTTTATTCTCTCCTTTCCCCTCAAAGAGTCCCCTTTAATATTTCTTGCAAGTCTGGTTCTTTGGTCATGAGATCCTTGAGTTTTTGTTTATCTGAGAAACTTCATCTCTCCCCCTATTCTGAATGGTAGCCTTGCTGGATAGACCATTCTTGGCTGCGGATTTTTCCCATTCAGCACTTTAAATATATCATGCCACTCCCTTCTGGTTTGGAAAGTTTCTGATGAAAAATGCCCTGCTAGACTTATGGGTTCTCACTGATAAGTTACTGTCTTCTTTTATCTTGCTGTTTTTACTAATTTTTCTTTATAACTATATGTTGCCACTTTAATTACAATATGTCGTGGTGTTAATCGACTTGATGGGAGTTCTCTGTGCCTCCCGGATCTCGATGTCTGTTTCTTTCCCCAGATTAGGGAAGTCTGAAGCTGTTCTTTCTTTAAATAAATTTTCTGCCCCCTTGTCTGTCTCTTCTTCTGGGACTCCTATAATATGAATGCCAATTGATGGAGTCCCTGAATTCCCTAAGTCTATTCTCATTTTATATATTTTTTCTCTCTTTTGTTCAGCTTGATTATTTTCCATTACTCTGTTTTCTAGTTCATTAATTCATTCCTCTGCTTCCCCCATCCTGCTGTTCATTCCATCCAGTGTGTTTCTCATTTTGTTTTTTGAACCCTTTTATCTCTGCTATGTTATTCCTTAACTTTGTATTAAGGGTATCACTCATTCCTTTTACTCTTTTCTCAAGTCCAGTGAGTATCCTTATGATCATTACTTTAAACTCTCTCTCAGGCATGTTCCTTATGTCTGTTCTGCTTAGCTTATGTCTGTGGCTTTGTCCTTTTCTTTCATGTGGGAGAAATTCCTCTGTCTTCTCATTTTATCTAAGTCTCTGTACCTGTTTCTGCATGTAAGAAATGTCACCTATGTCTCCTGATCTAGAGGTAAATGACCTTATGAAGAAGAGGTCCTCTAGTGCCCTGCCATGTGGTGTCCCCTTATTCCATAGGGCCTGGCACGGCTGGGAGGGTCTGCAATGTGTGTTGCATGTCCTCTGATGTTTTGTCCTGGCCACTTTATCCTTCAGGCCAGTCATCTGCAGAGGCTGTCTTTGCCTGTTGTGGGCATTGTTTGTTCCCTGGCCTGAATGTGGTGAGTTTTAATGAGGTGTTTGTGAAATGAGACCTGTTGCCACCACCGTGGGAACTGAGGCTCTGCAAAGCTCCCACGTAGGGAGATGTGGTGTGAGCAGGGGTTTGGGCCAGTCTCCTGGGGGAGGGGGCCCATGGCACCGGGACTGAGGCAAGCACTGGGAAGGGCAGTCCCACTGCAGAACCAAGGGGTGGGGCCGGGTGTAAGTAAGTTGGGTAGAAAGTGTCTGTGCTCCTCTGGTTCCCACTGGTGCCTGTATTTATGCCCAGGGGTGAGAGAGGGAAATGGCACTAGTTTCTTTGTTCCCAGAGGGGTCTCTCAGTGAATACCACCTCTCTGGGATACACTCCAAGATGAGCAAATAGCCTCCCCACTGTGTGCCCCAGGTGCTCTTCAGATTGCCTGTTTCCCCACTGTATGCCCACGGGTTGTTTGCCTGCCTCCTCTCTACAGCAGCCCCAGTGCCCTCCAGGCTCAATTGTAGCCTGACCTTCAAAATTCCAGGTTTTACGCCCTGCTGGGTGCTAGAAGCCACAGAATTGAGCCCCCCTTGCTTTCCAAGCCAATTTCTATGGGGATTCATTCTCCCTCTGTGCTAGTCTGTCTCTTGCCCTTCTCTGCAACTGTGCCTCCCTCCCCACCACAGCAGCCACAATCTATTCTCTCCCAAACTGTGTTTCTACCCTTCCTATCTCCTTCAGTGTAGCCCCTTCTCTATCTCTGGTTGTACATTTTGTTCGGCCGGTCTTCAGGCCAATTTCTGGGGTATTGAGGATGACTTTATAGTTCTCTACTTGGAAGGAGATCTCATGGGAGGAGGTGAGCCTAGGGTCCTACTACCCCACCACCATCTTCCAACCTCTTCAACACAGTCTACTTTTAAATGTGATGTCCCGTGGGGCACCTGGATGGCTCAGTCCGTTGAGCATCTGACTTCGGCTCAGGTCACGATCTCACGGTTCATGGGTGTGAGCTGCCAGCTCAGAGCCTGGAGTCTGCTTTGGATTCTGTGTCTCCCTCTCTCTCTGCCCCTCTCCCACTCTTTGTCTCTCTCTCTCTTACCCCCCCCCCCCATCTCTTTCAAAAATAAATAAACATGAAAAATTTTTAAATAAATGTGATGTCTCAAATAGCCTATGATACCGCAAAGACATTTTTTTTTTTTTACCCCTTTCTATCCTTGATACCTACTACAGTGTTTCATACAATAGCAGGTCCTCAAATATACAAATTGATGGGTAGTTTGATAATGCTAGAGGATCCCGTACAAGGGAAGGAAACTAAGATGCATAGAACATCCGTGTGCATGCTGGCATCTGCCTTCTCACTTAATCCCCACAACCAGCCCACAGATGAGGGAGTGGCATCCCCACATTGTCGATGAGAAGCCTGAACCTGCGACTGAACTGCGTGTAAGGAGCCACCCGGGGGTCCAAATCCACATTCTCTGTAGGGCTTCTTCACGTTGCTCACAGTGGGGTAAGAACAGGGTTTCTGTGAGGGTTTCTGAATGACGCCGAGGAAGGCAAGTAGAGCAACATGACCATGACCATGTCTCTGGAATGTCCTCCCAACAACGAGCCCTTAAGAAAGAGCTAAATGAGGTCATGCGTGCGGAATGCTGAGTCTCCTTTTCCCAACGTAAGTGTGCTTGCAAACATAAAGGTTTTTGAAAGTAAAATATACATCACCACCTAGTCACATTCATAGAACCACTTTGGAATGGGAGACCCAGGTCACCCATTTGTGTTTGTGGTTCCGCAAGGGAGGAGCCCCCTGGGAGTGAGGACAGGGGGTCACATTAGCTCATCACAGGCAGACATCATGACTGGAATATACAGATGGCTCAAAATGTTTGTCATCTATGGTTGTCACCCACTGGCAGGCATGAGTCCCCTTGAGAGCTGATAAAATCTGAACAATCCTTTCGGGGCCTTGAAGCCATCCACCCACAATTTCAGGACATCAGCGAACCCAGGGAAAGAGCTGCAACTTTAGAAAATTCCAAGAACTGTAAACAGTGGGAATTTTTAATAAAAAATGCTATAGTTTATATTACCTCTTTTTAAAAGAAACGTTCACTGTGTTATATAAGCAATAGACATGTTTGGAAGAAAAAGGAAAGGAAACAAACAAAAAAAAATCACTTATAAGCCTGCCCTCATACATAGCCACTGGTTTTCTGTGTCCGATATGTTGACATCTTATTTCGCCGTGCACATACAATTCTACATTTGGCTTTTGTTACTTAACACATCGTCACATGAAGCAACTGTAATGGCATTTCACAATCAGTATTTAATTGCAAGTGGTTTAGGATGACATTATTGTAATAGTCAAACCCAGAAGCACAGCAGTGCGGGGAACATTGGTCTCTGTTTTGTCTAAAATTATTTTCGAATCTACTCAGTTTTGTGATGTGCATCCTCTTCCATCTCTAGGTCCCCCGTAAAATGGCTTCAGATCTCACAATCAGAGATGTTTTAAAATGGCACATAAGAGTATTCAGTTTTAATGTGATCACTGCCTCAGGCCGTAATAAAAACAGGAATTCCCCCCAATTATTATCATCACTCTCTCCACACTACATCCTGATAAGACTGAGCAACTTTCATTCCCCACCAGGCAGCTAATCATCCCTTTGGCAAACTCCCTTTGTAAGCGGAATGGAATCAATTTCATCGTGCAGCACGGTAATGGTCCCCAGCTAGAGATGGGGGTGATCTCGTCTTGGGGAGAGTCGTGGCAAGAGAATTAACCCCTGAAGCTTAAAGGGAAGTGCTCTCCTCTTCACACGGCCCCTCAGCAGAGGCACCTCCCTGCTCATCCTCAAAGCAACTGGCCCTCACCTTACCCACCTCATCCCGCTCCCCTCTCTTTCAGTCCTTTGAAAACTTCCTAGAAGTTGGCAGCTCACTTCCCTAACAAATACCCACTGGCTAACCTGCTGTGGTTTTATGAAAGTACTTTCCAGAGAGTTACCAAAAATGTCCTAATCACTAAATCTAATAGCTGCTTCTCATATTTGTTCCGACCTCTCAGGAAGAGCAGTCGTATCTTCCTGAACATCTTTCTTATTTTACTTCCCTCACCTGGCTCACCTGTGGCTGCCCCTCAGTTTACCTCATTAGGTCGTAAATCGCCATCTTTGTGTAAGTACCCCCCATTACTCAGTAATTCTCCCTAGGTGGCAATCCCCTGCCTGCTGCCTAAGCTATACTATCCATACTGATGCCTCTCAGAGGAATGGCTTCAAGCTCTGACCTCTCTGGATTTGAATTTCCAGCTTCCTATTAGCATCTCCACTCAGATGTCCTTGAGGCACTCTCACTGGCTTTGAAAAGACAGACGGAGAAGAGAGGTGGATAAACGCACCGAGGCTGAAGCCAGACTGCCTGGGTTTGAATCCTGGCTTTGCCACTGACTAGCGGTGCATCCTTGGGCCACCTGATTAACCTCTCTGTGCCTCAGTTTCCTGAAAAGTAAAACGAGCATGAAAATAATACTTGCCTTCTAGGGTCGTGGTGGTTCTTACAGGATTCTTCTAATTAGTTATGCTAAATAGCGTGTGCAGCTCTTTCGAACAGTGCTCGGCGGCACATATGAAATACCCTTGAAGTGTTAGTCGTAATAAAATCTAGCAATTTCCTAAATCAATAATATTATCAGCTAACCTTTCCTGAGTGTTACCGAAGTGCCTAACGTGGTTTATTTCATTTATCCTTAAGACGATCCTGTGAAGCACCTGCTTTTATTATTCTCACTTTACAGATGAGAAACAAACCTGGAGAGGTTAATTAATCAGCCCAAGGACACACAGCTTTCTCAAGGCCGCATAGTAAGTGGTGGGGCCGTGAGTTGAACCGGGGCAGTCTGTCTTCAGACCCACCCTTCTGGCTGTTCCCTATGCCGCCGCCCTGCTCAATTGACAAGGTTGAAATCAACACGTTTTCTTCTTTCAACTGCCATCTTCTCCTGTTTTCTCTCCCCTCCCAGAGACCACCCTTATGTCCCCTCCCTCTTTACCTACCATTCAGTCAGCACATGCTGCCCCCAGGACCTGTGTTTCATCTTTGCCACTCTGTTCTCACTGCCCCTGACCTGTTGAACCCTCTTCTCTAGCTTAACCTGCTGTAACCGCCCCGTGCTGGCTACCCTGCCTGTGCCGCTACTTAATGGCCCTTCTTTCTCCCCGACAGCACAGTCACTATTTGGAAAAAAAAAAAAAAAAAAAAAAGAGCCTTTGGCTTTGTAACATTAAAGCAGAGGGGTTACAGGAAACACTGGAACAAGCAAGAAGGTTATGTATGTTTTAAATATTTTTGCAGGGGCACCTGGGTGGCTCAGTTGGTTAAACGTCTAACTTCAGCTCAGGTCATGATCTCACGGTTCGTGGATTCAAGTCCCACATTGGGCTCTGTGCTGACAGCTCAGAGCCTGGAGCCTGCTTTGGATTCTGTGTCTTCTTCTCTCTCTGCCCCTCCCTGACTTTCACTCCCTCTCCCTCCCTCTCCCTCTCTCTGTCTCTCAAAAATAAACATTTAAATATTTTGCAGCAGCTAGGGAAATTTCAAGGCAGCAGCCCCTGATTCAGACCTATCACCAGAGACTTTTGTTCTTATGAATCAGATGGGCTATAGAGCTCCAATACTGGACTCAGAAGATGTATCCCATTTTTCCTGGCTTTAAGCAATCTGGATTCTCTGTTCTCTTTAAATAAATTCTTCTCTGCTCTGATGGGTGGCCTGTGATGTCACTGAAAAAAAATATGTGTTTCACAGCAAAATGACTCCAGTCACCCAGAAAGAGAGAGAGAGATAATAACTGCTTCTCCCCCCACCCCCACCCTAGCATTCCTCTTAACCCCTCAACTTTGAAAACTCCTATGTATCCTTCAAAGCCCCGGGATAATGTACCTTTTCTATGAAGACACTTCTTTCTTTTCAGTCATGAAGTAGAGCATAGTGGTTAGGAAATGGCTCTGCAGTGACAGCCAAGGTTCAAATTTTTATTATTACTGGTTTTACTATTTATGGGTTGTGTGGCCTTCAATGAGTTAGCACACATTTCTGGGCTGTACTTTCCACATCTGGAAAATGGGAGGTTGTACCAGCTCTCGCTTCATATGACTGTTAGGAAGATTTTTTTTTTTAATTATGAAAGGCATTCAGCCTGGCACATGGTAAGTATCCAGTAAGTGTTAACCTGATGAAATTTATAGCCTAAAATAAATACAGACATCCTGGAAAACTATAATGCCCATGACAAGCATTGGATTTTTTTTTTTTCCAAACTAAAAGAGTAGTTTCCATTATTTTGAAAGGAAAAAGCAAGTGTCAGACTTTCTTACACTCTTATGGGTCAGTAGATTGTTCCTGCAGCTTGGGGCCAAGGGGACAATAGGAGGAGAGTGTGGGGCAGACTTCCAGCTACAAGGTATGGCTTGATCCAATGTCACCGGCATTTGGATCTCTACAAACCAAGATTTGGTCCAAGAACTCCTTTGAAGAGGAAGTAATGTTAGAACTTGGCCTATGATCTCTGCCTCCTGGGAATTAGTTTTTTAAAAGGGGAAAGAAAGAGAGAAGCATGATGATAACAGCTAGGCTATGGTCATTGCTCTTTTAAGTGACTCACCAGGTGACAGTAGGAAAGACAGGGACGACAGGAAGAGACTTTACAGTTCAAATTCGAGTGATGGAGTGTTTCCTTTTTCCTTCTTTCCTCTCTGTAAAGGTTATTTTCCTTCTTTGGGGAGCTGCAGTCCCATTTGGTAAATGAGGTGTCATATGAACAATTTTCAACAGATGCTTCTGTTCTGATAGGGAATGGCAGAAGCTCCCTAAGTTCACGAGACACCTGCAGATGCCACCTAACTGCCTTCATGACACTTTAGTGTTTTCTGGAACCGTGAAGCGGCAGGCTGCACCCTGGTGCGATGAGTGGGACGGGGGCCAGGGGAAGTAACTGCCAGTTTCCCTAAAAGCTGTCCTTTGGCAACGCTGGCCCTTCCCTTCCGTAAAACCTGTGGTCAGCCCCAACCCATCCCACTCCGCCTTCTGTGGCCAGACTTTTGCCTCCACACAGAGGTTTACTGAGACAACACTCAGTTCCTAATTGATGCCATCTATGTAAGACTTCTACTTACCTAGCTCAGACACGTCTAGGAGATGCCAGATTATATGTTCCATGTTAATTCCTTTAAACCTAGAAAAGTGTCCTTCATTCATTCATTCATTCATTCATTCACCTGTAGGCAGATAGCATAAGCATCCATTGAGTCTGCCATGTGCCTGATAGTGTCCTAAGGATTGGATACCAGTTAGATGTCTGAGATTCGGTCCCTGACTTCCAAGGACTTTGAGGATAGTGGGAAATCCAAGCACATGGATAATGGCAGCTCAAAGGGTCCATCCTGTGGTAACAAAGAAGATGTCTTTACCATATTCCATGTTCTAAACTCTCAGTCTTCTGTGGATTCTCATTTAACCTCCTCCACAACTCATTGAGGTAAATTCTGTTTTTACCTCTTTTCAGATCAGGAAAATGAGCAGGAAAAAAGTTAAGTAGTGTGCTTTAGCTCATTGTTCATAGGGGAAGGGCTGGGATTCAAATCCAGTTGTGCTTTCCCTCTGCTCTACATGCGTACATAGTCCAGATATGCAAAGTGGTGTAGTTGCGCAAACCAAGAGGCAATCGATCCTACCTTGTAGGCAGGATACAGAAGATCACGAGGAGGCTTTCACAGAGGTAGTATTTGTTGAGTCCAAAAGGATGAAGCAGGAGTTTCTTGGGAGAAAAGGTATTCCGTGCTAGAGAACAACTATATGCTTGCAAATGTATATTTCAAATGGCAGAGCACACTGTAGGATTTCAACTGGAAAGGAATCTTGGGGTCAAATTATGATGCATAATTGGTGGCATGCCGAGGGTTCATTCATCACTGTGTTCTCTAATGCCTACCCTTACTGATGGGAATAAATGATGGGTGGATGGATGGATGGATGGATTGGTGGATGGATGGATGGATAGATGGAGGGATAGATGGATGAATAGATGGATGGATGAATGGATGAATAGATGGATGGATGAATGGATGGATGGATGAATGGATGGTTGGTTGGGTGAAGTATTCTGACCTTCCGCATATGGTACACATAAAAGTTAATTCAATTAATCATTTAGTGCATATAAATATTGGCAATTAGCTAGCTATGGGTTCAATTGTGCTGCTAGAGACCTACAGTATATAGTAACTTAAAGTGAGAGAAATGTATCTCTCTCCTCTCTTCTGGAACAGCCTAGTGACAGAGAAGTTTAGGTCAAATATGGTAGCTCCATGGGGTTGGAACCTACCTTGCTTCAGTATTGTTGCTCAGCTAAAGCTGGGTACTGCCCTCATCTGTATGGTCCATGATGGCTGAATACCACACTCACATTCCAGAAATCAGGAGAAGGAGGGAGTCAAGGGCAGGGCTTTTAAAGGAATAGCACAGACATTGTACACCATAATTGTATTTACATTTTATTGGCCAAAGTTTCATCATATGAACACAGCTAGCTGCAAGGGAATCTGGAAAATGAAATATTTTCATTTTATGTACAGCCACCTATCAGTCTGAAAATTGTATTATTATGGAAGAAAGGGAGGGAGAACATATGTAGAGCAAACCAGCTATTTCTGCCACTACTTCTATATGTGATCCCCAGTAATGTTGGTGGCTTATATAGTACCAACTATGCACCACACCCTGATTGGATAGAAGAGATATCAGGAGCAGGACTCCAAATTCTATACTGATAGGAATTGAACCAGGTCTTACAGAGACAACATACTCTACCAATTACAGGTATTACAATTACAGGTAATACCAATTACAGGTATTACATACTCTACCAATAATAATACCTAACATTTATTGACCCGGTAACATCTGTCAGCCACTGTGCTTATCACTGCACATTGACTAGGCCAAAGTGCTATTAGATTCCTATTATACCAATGAAGATACTGAGGCCTTAAAAGGTTAAGTGTCTTGCCTGAGGTCATACAGTTAGGAAGCAGTGGAGACAGGATGCATTTCTCGGCTGGAACAGCCATAAACTATAGTTTAAGGATATATTTGGGCCATGCGTTGGTACTGATAATCATCTCCTGGCATCACCCACCATTACTTTTACACTGGACCGTGCATCACACAGGATTATGGCTGTACCATTTTTCTATACAGAGTGGAAGTTACTCAACCCCACTCCTGATAAGCTGTCCCAAACCTGCAGTACTGTATGAGGTGATTTCAGTGATAACTTACCCCAAGGCATTCCCAGAGGTATCCTGATATGGTGGTTATATACTAAGAAATATATATTTAAAAGGCATTTTTCTCTGGTTATTTCTTCCCAGAAGGTGAGAAGTCATCTAAAATTATTGGACATTTTACCACCAATCCAAATAAAGTGTATTGCACACTCAGCTCTACATAATAACAGGAATTTCTTTTCTCTGAATAGTCCAATCTTTTGTAAAAGGTCTTTTTAGTTCTGAATACTATATACCTACATTCCAGCTTGAGAGAATTGGTCCCTCAGATTTCATCTTGGGAGGTAGGTTAACTAGACATCCATTTCAAAAAATTATATTTAAATAGAGGACAGGGAATTTCCTACTACAGATGGACAGAATAAAAAATATATACTAGAAAAGAAACCTTTATGGTCAGGGCATGGAGCTGGGTGCTATAAATGTTACAAATTAAAATGAAGCTTGACCCCAGCCTCAAGGAACTAAATTGAGCTGTCACATCCCTACCAAAGAATTGTACAGGTGATTAGAAACACCACTGGGACAGCCACCAGGTGGGCGCATCAATTAAAGTCAGTGTGTAATTTGGAGCAGGATGCCTGGCTGGACACAGATTTGGAAAATCGGAAGTAGTTGGAGTCTCAAGCAGCTTTTAGGCACAGAGATTAACGCTGGTTAATTAACAAACAATTCAGCACCAAGGATAGCTCCCTGCAAAGCTATTGTTCCAAGAACTCTGGGGATGCAGCCTCCAGGGATGTTGTCAGTAGACTCTATTCTCCACCAGGTTCATCGTTCAAGGGTTCTCACGTGATAATGTGTGCACACGACTCAGCACATGTTAGGTGCAGATTGAACGGCACATGTTAGCATTATCATCACTGTTTCAGGGACTGCCGTGCCTTCAGCCTTGGCTGGAGGCTCCACCAAGAGCGTTATTCTGTTGTCATCAGCAAATGTGTCATATAACGTTCACTTTCTTTCATGATGCAAACATGGCTAAAGGATAGGAGAAAACAAAAATTCATAGAGTGCTGCAAGAGTTATGAAATAGTCAAAGGAAAAGTAAGTAATGTCACCCTGTCAGTTCCTCAAATGAAGATAACAACAGGAAGCACTATAACCATTGAAAAATGTAGAAAGGAAAGTGGGAAGGCAAAAAAAAAAAAAAAAAAAAAAGATACGAATTTTTTATTGGAGTGAACATTTTACACACCGTCCACTTCTGAAGGAACAGAGGGAAAGCACATTCTTTGTTAAGAAAATTGAGATCGCTAGGAAATGGGTCCCACTGATGCCTGTCCCCTGCTGTCTCCTGCCCTGGAGAGCCCAGTGTTACTGCACGAGTGGGGGTTCCTGTGGATGGCCCCAGCCCAATCAACCCATTATAGCTTTATGGTTTACTTCACAGTGATTAAGGAAAGAAGTAAGGTTTGGAAGTTCCTTACGTGTAGGTGATAGTAAAAGCTGTGGGAGAGGATAGAATTAATAAGGGAGAATTTGAAGGGAAGGGAGAATAAAAGCCACACACAGAAGCTGGAGAGGGGGGCACTTGTATTTTGGGATGAGGGGAGGAGAAGGAACTGGGTAAAAACCCTTCCAGAAAAGTAAAAGCTCAGGACAGTCCCGGATCAGTGAAGCCAAGGGAAGAATAAACACCAAGAAGAGGGCTGATTGGTTAGGCTACACTGAGCTGCAAGGAAAGGAATCCAACTCACAGTAGATTATACAATAAATACATTGAGCGAATTCATATAAAGTGGCTGCAGGTAGGCAGTTAAGGATAGGTCAACAGCTCTCATCATGTCATGGCAAAAATAAGCTCTCTGTACCCTTCTACTTCATCGTCCTCAGAGTCTTGGCTTTTTGCCCTTGTATTTGTTGCCTAATGGTTGCAAGGCAGCTGCTGCTGCTCCAGACACATCAAAATTTCATTGAAGGGGAATCAGGTGCGAGTAGGAAGTGGAGAAAAGGTTCGAGGTCCTCTCTTCTTCTGTCAGCGAAGAAAATTCTTTCCAGAAGTTCCTTCAGACTTTCTATGACGTTTAATTATCCAGGACCAATTACACGGCCACCCCTCCATGCAGAACTGAATAGAGATGTCTCTGGCTTTTCTGGGCTTTATTATTAGTGTGCAGTAGGAAGGAAACTGTTGGAAAAGGGCTTTGTGACAACCAACAAGACTAACTCTATCAATGTGATTCCTGGCATTGTGATGCTTTTTCTGGGGTTAACTCTTAAATAAGCTGATTAAATAGTCAAGATGACCCAGAGCTCCTTCTCATAAAATCAGGAAACAAGGTTTTGGCAGTTCTCAACCAGGATGTTTTGGCTCTTAGAATTGATGGCATTTCTTAGTTGTTAAAAACTATCACCATGTGAACATGCATTTCACTCATGTTTTTTCAACATAAAAATTAGGTCGTGACTCATTTATAGTAGGGGTCTTAGTTTTTAAGAATCAGTCATTCAGAGAGGTTAGTAAATTTTGTGAAGTAGATTTTTTGATAGTAAATTTGAAGTAAGTTTTGATAGTAGAGCTACTTAGCTGAGAATTTATGTATAGTATGAAGGTCATTTTCCCTTTCAGTTGAATATTCTAGGACCTCAGGATTTTTCCGCAATACTGCTTTCCATGAGTTATATTATACTGTGTGAAACTAATTTGTTTTGAAGATGTTCTATCATTGAGCTAAAAAGCTCTTTGACAGCTGACAAACCAGTGCCATTTCATACTATGTTTAGTAGAACTTCAGTGAGTTTTGGTCATGATGAACTAGAGTATCCATGATTCTAAGTTGAGCCAATGGTTTCAGAAAAAAATGATGGCCTGGGAAAATCTTCAAGATGATGAATCGGCTCTTTTGTTTTGTTTTTTTTTAATAGTATTAACACTTCTAATTTCAAACAAAATAGATTTTAATTTCTTGCATGAATTAATACTTATGATAAATTCCTTTAAAACTCTTTCTGGTGTCTGATCAAAAATGGCAGTTCTTCAGATCTATTAATTTTTTTTTAAATGGAAAAGCCGAAAAAAGTTGAGTCACTCTGCTAAGGTGATCTGTGAGTTAAAGAATGTTTGACTTCTGCCCGGACCTCTAAAATCATGGAACCATTTGCTGACACAACAGCTCACCTGCATGTCTAATGGGATTATACCTCAGTATAATTGGAAACCCCTGCCCCCACAAAACCTAGGAAGAGTCCTTGTTCCTTCTCTTTTCTTCATGTTCTATATCCACTGCATCCAAAATATATCTTAAATCTTCTCCCTATCCCGTCTATGGTTGTGTTAATCCCAGTTGCATCATCCCTCATCTGGATTATTATGGTTAACAGTCCTTTCTCCACACTGAAAAATCTCCTCCTCAAAATATAAATCAGATGATGGCACTCCCTGCTGAAACCCTTGAATGGCTTCCCATTGCCCATAGAGTAAAATCCCAGTTCTTTTCTGGGGCTCAGAAAGCCAACCTCCCAGTCATCATTCTTCCCTCTACTATAAGCTCCTTCCATGTACATGGTCTCTCTTGCACTCACAAAATGCACCCTGGTTCAGGACCCTTGCCCTGGATGTCCCCTCAGCCTCCCTCTACTCCTTCCCATCTTTACCTGCTGGCCTCCTTCTTGTCTTTGAGGCCTTGGTTTAAATATCTCATCAGACAGCCCGCCTTGACTACTTGTGCTGGAAATTTTCCCTCTGGATGCACCCTCCACCCTTGGAAACCCTGTTAGGTGCTACAGGGGAGTGACCTGCGTGTGTTGGATCAGTGGGCTCCCTTGCCCTACCTATATCCCTGTGGGGCCACTGCTGCCCAGCTATGTCCCTTAACCACAGGTCATGGCTGCTCCCCAGCAGCCTTCTCCCATCCCCCTCTTTATTCCCACCCCCACTCCTCCTTTCCATTTGTTTCTTTCCTCCTCCTTCCTCTCTCCCTTTCCCCTCTTCCTTTCCCCCTTCCTCCCATTCTTATAACCATTCCTTCTGGTTCTAGAATGGTGAGTGTTAACCATGCTTGTGTTTTCCCTATATTCTCCCCCACATATTTACAAATAGCCCCCTTATGTACTCCTCTCAAAGTATCCCTTTCTGAGTGTGCCACATTATTTCTTTCGGGGACTCTTACTGATATGCTGTGTAAAAAAAAAAGGAAAGTCTTTGTTACTCTCTTTCATGTCATCCCATTTTAACTCTTTACATATGTATCTGTTTTTTTCCTGATTGTTTGTTTAAGTATCTCCTCCCATGGGAATGCAGCTACCAAGAGAGAAAATATCTTATCTGTCTTGTTCATCACTGTGTTTCTCCCCAGTGCCTAGAAGTTAATATTTGACCCAAGTTGCATGTTCATAAATGTTAGGAACATTAAGGATGGTGTGTAGGATTTCATTAGTTCTGATCATCATTTAGTAAGCAGTTCATGGTCCAAGAACCAGGGAGAGAAAAGAGACCTCATGCAGTACATTCACAACCGGAGACATAATTGGGTGCTAGACAAATTCAGTATGACCTCGTCATTTAATGTTTCTCAGGAGTGCTGATGTTTCCAACTCCAAATAGAAAATCAGGAACAGAGTCTGAAAGGGGAAAACATATCTGAGACTCTTCACTGAGGAACAGGTGATTCACTAACTGATGTCTTGGGGCATCTTAAAATGACTACTTTCAATCTCACTCATCCAACTTCCTCCTAGAGAAGTTGGTTATTAACAGGACTGGAAGTCGTGGTCAAAAACAGTCAATGCGCTCATCTTCTGAACACCTGTGTGAGGGTAGCATTGCCAGAATTCCTTACAAATCAACCACAGGTAGAAATTGCATCAAGACTTAATATTGTGGGGAGGCAAACAGGAAAGCAAAAGGATGTCAGCTTGTTTCGCTGCTTCTCATGAGATCACAGAGCAAGTGGAGGTGTCAGGACATAGAAGAACTATTCTGGAAACCTAGACTTCTCAAGGTGGAATGAATTTAGGATGTCTTCTCCTCCCACCATTTGCAAAGACTATGAGGACAAGATTCCAAGATTGTTGCATTGACACTGGGGAGGAATTGGGAAACAAAATAAGCCTTCTACCTTCTCCTTTAGTCATCCATCCATCTGGATTACAGACGCAGAGACTTTTCTAGAGCCGAGTCCAGTAATAGTACAGAGGCAGATGCTGTCTCAGTTAATCCATATAAAATTCCAGTGAAATTGGGCTTAACTCACTCATTCTACAGTGGAGGAGTGCATGTTGTAGAGAGCTCAGACAGCTTCTGAATGACAGCAGACACAGATCTTCCAGTCCCAGGAACAGTTGTAATATTTGTTCAAGACACATGTTTCATGGGATCTTGAAATAGTCACCAGTAGAAATACAGAACGTGTGCTAGGAAGTGATGTACAACCTGAGTCTCCACTCATCAAAAGGCACATTTCAGATTTTTGGGCTTTAAAAGTGTCGGCCTCCAGTCTCCCATCTCCTACTGAGACAAAATAGAGGTTTTCCTCTCTCTCTCTTTTTTTTTTTTTTTAAATTTTTTAATGCTTATTTATTTTTGAGATAGGGAGAGACAGAGTGTGAGCAGGAGAGGGGCAGAGAGGGAGGGAGACACAGAATCCAAAGCAGGCTCCAGGCTCCAAGCCGTCAGCACAGAGCCTGATGTGGGGCTCGAACTCATGAACCACAAGATCATGACCTGAGCTGAAGTCAGCTGTTCAACCCACTAAGCCACCCAGGTGCCCCCCACCTCCTTTTTTCAGGTTTATTTATTTTGAGAGATAGAGAGCTCGCTTCGGTGGGGAAGGCAGAGAGAGAAGGAGAGAGGGACAGAATCCCAAGCAGGCTCTCTGCTGAGAGCACAGAGCCAGATACAGGACTTGGTCCCACGAACCACAAAATAGATTTTTTTTTTTTTAAGAAGGCCGAGATGTCCTAAACTGCCCAGTGAAAGTTTCTACTCCTTTCACAACACATCTTGAAATAGCTAAGGAATCACACTGGGCTAGAATTTTCCATGTTGGTTGCACATTATTCGGACTCTCCAGGTACAAGTCCTCCGTCAGCAACTTGCTAGCTGAATGGTCTTGGCCACTAGAATGTGAGCTCCATGAGAATAGGTATTTTTGTTTGTCTCGTTCATGTCTGTGTCCCCTTGCCTAGAGCAGTCCCTAGAAATACAGGTGCTCAATAAATGTTGGGAAGAAGGAAGGCAGGATGGAATGGAAGAAGGAGAGAAAAGTTCTTGAATATACCTAAGCCCCAGTTTTCCCATCTTCCAAAAGAGGATAATCATGGTACTTTTTTTCCAAAAGACTGTTTTGAGGACTTATGTGATAATACAAGAAAAATGCTTAGAATAGTGCCTGGAATGGAGTAATCACACAACAGCGCTGGATGAAGATGATGACTGAGGATTTGGCAATTATTTCCTGAATGACCGCTACATGGCAGGCATTGTGCTGGAGACCAGGGTTACAAAAAGAAGTTAAACGTGGACAAGCCACATTCTACAAAGCTTCATTTTTTTCCTTCTTCAGTTCGGTATATGTCCTCCTTCGATGTATTGTAGATTTACATATAACTGCAAATTCTTTGGAAATATTATTTTCTTTCATTTTCTGCTATACTGACCTTGCATCTAGAAATGACAAGGGTCCCCCAAGAATCTCTTTTGTTTCCTTTTTTTTTTATTGATGGATAAAGTTTAAGAATTATGTAAGTTCCCAGCAGCCTCTAAAGCATTGCAGGCATTTTCAACATGACATATAAACGCTTGCTTGTGAGAGCATCTTTTATCCGTGTCACTATTGAAAGTTCTCATTTTATTCAATTTTTATGAAAACACAAAGAGGAAAAAAAGCCTACAGGAACTAACTCACTCCTTACTCTTTCAATAGCACCATGATTGAGTGATCTGTCTTCTGCCTCTAAGAGGAAATTCCAGTGATCCTAGACCCTTCATCTTTTAGAACTGATTTCCCAGAGGGCAATTCACCAGAAAAGGCAGGTGCCCCTGTTGGGGCAGGATGGGGGCGGGGGGTGGGCGGTGCAGAAACCTGGCTTGGATAGACCTTTTCAAAAGTCTGAAATAAAAGTTTAAAACTGATTTTCAGAATCCCTATAATTGCATAGGCCTGCCTGTATAGCTCTCTGAAGAACAACAGTATAAATACCCACGTAAACAACCTATTGCAGTGCAATTCTGTATTATTTAAATTTCTTTTTTTTTTTTAATGTTTATTTATTTTTGAGACAGAGAGAGACAGAGCATGAGCGGGGGAGGGTCAGAGAGAGAGGGAGACACAGAATCTGAAACAGGCTCCAGGCTCTGAGCTGTCAGCACAGAGCCCGACGAGGGGCTTGAACTCACAGACCGTGAGATCATGACCTGAGCCGAAGCCGGACGCTTAACCGACTGAGCCACCCAGGCGCCCCTACTCACTGTTTCTTTTTGAAGCTGCTGTGACAAGAGGTAATGCTGGATGCCATATTGCCTCAACTGGGGTAAACAAATATAAATATCATTTGGCTATTTGTTTAGTTTTCAAAGTATCACTAAGGCCCATCAAAGATAAAAAGGAAGAAATTAAACATTTTCAAGAGTCGTTTTGCAAGAATGAAGAAATAATCCTCAGCTGTAGACAAATGCTCTTGAAATATTATGTAACGTCTGATTTTTTCCCCTCTCAATTATAGTTATTTCATGCATGTTACAGATGAAGCCATTGTATCAGTTGGAGACCAATTTTAATCCCAAGGTTGATTAGACAGTTAGCTCTCCCTGATTTGTACACTGTCTCTTTGCTCTACACCCCTATCTCCACACAGCCATTGATTTACACGCAAATAAGGGTCTGGCTTGATTCATTAGTGGAATGTCCTAATGAACACTTGGTTTCATTTAACCTTTTGCTGCAACAAAAGTCTCCAGGTTGCCATAGTAATAGGAGACTAAATCCATGGAACTGCTCCTTCTCTCTGAGTGGCTCGGGTCTGCTATCGCAGCATCGCATGCCTACAACCCAGGTCAAGTAAGAGCCATGCCTCCAGTGTTGGCTGATCAAGTTCCAAGCTGTGGGTGATATTTGCAAAAGGTCATTCTTCTCTCCAATAATTAAAATTAATGAAACAGCTGGAGTGTAAATTGGGAGGAGGGGGCAAGACTTCTCTTCAGTCACTTGAAGATGTAGGAATTGAAAGGAGCCTCAGATGTCATCTAAGACTGGTTTCAGCCAGTGTTCTATGCAGTCTGAGGACATCCCTAAAAGAAGGTCATCTGGTTATTTCTTGAAGCTACCTGGGAATGAGAGTCTTGTCTGGAACTGTTCAGGATTCTTCCCCTCTAACCAGCCACATGCTCCTGGGTGTCCTTTCTCTGCCAGGGGTCAGTTTCTGAATAAAACAAGCTCCCTGCACTCAGGGGCTCACAGAGAATGGTGCCCAGTTTACGGTGTCCTCATCCAGATTGCACTCCCAAAATAATTCCCACATATCTTATCAGCTCCCTAAAAAATATCTTCCTCCTGTTAATTCCTTTCCTTTGTCCTCCCTTCCACTGTTTCCTTTGTAACTTTTTATTCTCCACTTCCTTATGTCTTCAGTTATCCCCTAGAACACATCCTTCCTTCTCATCTTGAGAGAAACTTCGCCCTTCCCCAACTAACCTGAAGGGTGTGACTGTATCTACCTTTCTTTTTGCCTCTAGCTAGTTAGGTATTGATCTGCCTATTGATTTCTTTCTTTCTTCTTTCCTTCCATTTTCTTTAATTTTTTTTTTTTTTTTTTTTCAACGTTTATTTATTTTTGGGACAGAGAGAGACAGAGCATGAACGGGGGAGGGACAGAGAGAGAGGGAGACACAGAATCGGAAACAGGCTCCAGGCTCCGAGCCATCAGCCCAGAGCCTGACGCGGGGCTCGAACTCACGGACCGTGAGATCGTGACCTGGCTGAAGTCGGACGCTTAACCGACTGCGCCACCCAGGCGCCCCTCCTTCCATTTTCTTCATTTATTCATTCAACAATTGATTCGTTCATTCATTAGGACCCAATCTGTGCCCTGCGCTGTCCTTGACACTGCAGATGCAGCATTGAACCGCCCTCATTAAGCTTACACTCTATTGGGGTAACTGAAAATAAACAAGGTCTTAATATAGATATAGATTAGATATAGATATAGATACATACAGTACAGAAAATTGTTCATTTTTCTTTTTGAATGGAGTTGGTTCTTTTGCCATGCCCTCAGTCCCAGAATTTGAAAACTAAAAGGCAAGGTCAACATTCTCAGGGTTCCCTTGGAAGAACCTTTCTTCCATCACCCTTTCCAACAGCTCCTTCTCTGAGGCTCATGCCCTCTGATTATACTATCTCAATACCTCCTGGCCCCTGGCCACCGGTTCTCTTCCCCTCCATTCATTGAAATTCTACAACTCTGTGTCCTGGCTCAGTTTCCCTGTCTGCCCTTTATCCTTTCATCATTGGAGTGATTTCAGCCTGTGATGTAAAGGCCAAGATTCTTGATTTCTATTGTGTCAATGATATTAATCTTCCTTTCACTAGAGCAGATAACTCATAAGTTTGTATTCTAGACCTTGCTAATATCCCAGCTCCATTATTTCCCATCCTAAATCTTCTCCTGGACCGTGACCTTCTGTTTATCCCTTTTCCTCCCCCATTGAATGAACTCTTTATCAAGATCTCTCTCTTTCTCTCTCTCTCTCTCTCTCTCTCTCTCTCTCTCTCTCTCTCTCACACACACACACACACACACACACACACACACACCCCTTTTGCTCATCTCCTAGCCTCTTGGGCTCCCTGCATTCTAGAGTCAGCGATGGTCTTTATCTCCCCTAAGTCCTCAGTGACTATGAGCCCTTTCCATTTTTTCTTTCAGATGTAAACTCCCTATTAACACAGTCTATCTGTTATTTCCCTTCTTGTTCTTCAGGTGTGGTAGACACAATAATAGCCCTTCAAAGTTGTTTTTGTCCTCATCCCCAGAATCTGTAAATATATTACCTTATACGGCTAAAGGGACAGCAGGTGTGGTTAAGGATCCTGAGGTGGGGATAGTAATCCTGGATTATCGAAGTGGCCCAGTGTCATCACAAGAGACATAAGATGGGCATATGAGGGTCAAAAAGAGAAAGAGATGTGGCCATGGATGTAGAGGTCAGAGGGATGCCACCAGGAGCCAAGGAACGTGGGTATCCTCTGGAAGCTGGAAAAGGCTGGGAATGGAATAGAGCCTCCAGAAGGAAGCAGCCCCACTGACACCTTGATTTAACTCCCATAAGGCCCATTTAAAACTTTAGACCTTTAGAACTATAAAACAATAAATCTAAGTTGTTTTAAGCCATTAAATTTGGCATTTGTTATCACAGCCATAGGAGACCCATACAGAGTGCCATCGCCAAGAGATGGCATGCCAAGGCATGCAGGGACAGTGGCCCTTTGCACCCCCAGGACCTCTCTTTGGCCTGAGTGCAGTCCAGCTCTCCTCCTCAGCTGCCCCTCTCCTCCACCCCTTCTCCTATAGTTGACTAGGGCCTATTTGTGACAACACAAACGCCCGTTCCTCTAATAACATTAATAATTATGCTTACCCAGCTCCTTTCAGGGCCATAAAGATGTTTCTTAGAGCCTGTCAAGAGCCTCTGACAGCTTTGGTGTCTCTGTGTCCCTTCACTTGTGAAAGGTGATGGAAAGGGCAGAGTGATCTATAACTGACCCTCTGGTCGGTCCCACCGGCCCGCACGGAAACCTTCAAAGGAAGTGCTCTCTGGTGTATTTTCCTTTTGTGCATGACACAGGCCAGAGTCATTCGTATTTGTCAGGTTAATCTGAAAGCTTCTGTGGCTAGGTATCCACATTTTAACAGAGGGAAGGTGCCACGTTTGGGCTGCTCGTATTTATCCTGTGAGGGGAAAGTGAGTTTTATTATTGTGCTTGGTATGACCTTCTGTGGGTCTCAAGGGGATTCAGTGCCTGGGAAACACTGCAAAACAGCAGGAAGCAAAAACAGTTGACTGTGATGGGAAACTCGTTTTTTATTTTTAAAAGCATTAGAAACACACTGTTAAGTCCCCATTAGTTTGACCTCAGTGGTTAGATTTTTTTTTTTTTTTTTTACTTCTGCATTTTTTTCTGGGTCATTTTTTGGATTTGTTTGTTTCCTTTTTCAACGAACAAGATTTTCTTATTATGTTGTCAAATTAGAAAATAAAAATCTGCTCTGTTAAAAAAAAAAAAGTCCTGCATGGTATGGAGACAAGAGTGCAATGTCATGTTTTGTAATGCCTTATTAAAGGACTCCCTGAATAAGCCATGAAAATAAGCACCAGCCTACCAAATCAGAACTTGTGGTGCTCAGCACCTAGGCCCTGTGTGAGATATTCGAAAATATTTGCTGAACGAAGGAAAACTAGGTAGACATATTGGAAATCAGTCTGTAAGACAAGGGAATAGACGTGATTCTACATCTGCTTGATATTCTCTTCTTGCCTGTGTTTGTTTGTGGAACGAGCTACACATATTCATTTGTTTGTTTTAGGGGAATTCTATTGGGTGCATCGATTCTGTTGTTTTCAGGTTAAATCGGTTGTTTCAAATCTCCCTATTTTCCAATGCATTCAGCCACTGTTCTTGGTTTATTTGTTAAAATAACCATAGCACTGGACCAGTCCATCGCATTTATCTTTCACAAACAATTCTAGGGATTTGTTCTACCATCGGTTTTCCTGTTAGGGGGCACAAATATGTGCTCTCAACATATTTCCCAGAGGCCAACGTCTTTTCTTCTTCACGCAGTGAGACAGTTGCAGAAGGAAGAATGTGGAAAGTGCCTCACTTGAGAAGATGGTGTCGGCATACGTGCACTTGATAATAGGACAGAGCGTTGCAGTCTGGGTCAATTGCGATTTCTCAACAGTCTCCGTGAGACGAGGGCAGGACACAGCTCGCAGGGAACGGTCTCTATTAGGTGTTGTAAAATCACTTCATGACCCAGAAGTTGTCTCATTTATGGAAGGAGAGGCCCATTTTCCATGATCAGTCCAAGCAGGTCTCTCTGACCCCTCTTTGACTAGAGTCAAACACAAACAGGGTACTTTAGGAAATCTTTCCTCTGATAACCAATGATGAAAGTAAAAAGTCAGCACCTTCAGGATGGAGTTTGTCCATTTTTGTATCTCTGTGGCAGCTGTAGAGTGGACCTGCCATCAGATTTGTTGAATGAACCATTGAATTAGACACTAAAAGACATTAGAGGAACACACGCCCGCTCGTACTCACGTTCACATACAGCATTGAAGATGATTCAAAAGAGAGAGAAGAGAGCATGAGGAAAACAAATAAAAGAGTACGAACGTGGTTTCCTTGCACACAACCTAGTGTGTTAATTGGTGCCTAGAGCAGTTCCCTCATCATCACTTAGGATGGGCCATCGGTTACCTCTCCAGGGTGGTAGCGATCTCAAACCTTTCCCTCTGCCCCACCTCAACTCACCTTCAGAAAGAAAGTGAGCCAGCCAGAAGGTTGCCAATTTTGGTTTACCATTCTAAGGCATTAGTATTTTGTTTTAGCAACGCGACCCAAGCAGAGAGCTTCCTGTACGCTACCTTTGCAACATTCCACTGTGACACACACTGTCTGTTGACATCTGGTTGTTTTATAATTGTTGGGGCTAAAGCAGTTGATTCTCACTTAGTTCCCCCTTTATTTAATATTACAAATAGGAGACTCTCAGGATTAAAGGAGAAATTAAATATAATCTCATCATATCTGCCTTCTGATGTTTACAATATTGCTTCTCTCTTTCTTTGCCCACGTAATTTTCCAGTCAGTCTCTGCTTAAGTGTCTCCAATGGTAGATAATTTACTCTCTCATGAAAGTTCCTTCCATTTGTTGTTTGTTGAGGATTATAAGAAGATTCTTCATCATCATTGATTTGAAATTCCTATTCATATATTTGCACCTAGTAATCATATTTCTCCTAAGTGGTTTCCTCTTCCATATTCCAGATATTTGAAGGAAAAAAAGGCTATCATGCTTCTTTTGGTGACTTTAATCTAAACACCAGTTCCTTCAACTGTCACTTAGTTCATCTGATTGAACTGCCTAATTTGTCCCAAGGCAATCATGGGTTGGAGCTCCTTCGTCATCCTTGTCCTGTTGTCTTATCATTTGCTTTATTCATCCCAGCACTGTGGCAGGAACGAGAGGCACATAGGAAGAGGACAAGAGCGGTGCAAATTATGGAGGTCTTTGTAGGTCGTTGTATGAACCTCAGATTTATTCTGACATGGGGAGGCTTTCAAATAGAGAGATGCAGTCTAACTTATTTTTCAGCATGAGCCTTCGGCCACTGTGCTGAGAGACAGACTGAAGAGGAAGGCAAAAGCAAGAGCAGGTAAACTAGGACGGAGACTACCATGAGCCAGGACCCCTGCTGAGAAAGGGTTCGATGGCGGGTATAATCCGGTCGCTCATTTGGAAACGTGTGAGTCCCAGGGAACACAGCTTGGAAACAAACTGGGTTCCCCGTCACGTGGAGCTCTGTTTTATCTACCAGGTTGCCATGCTTGCTGAATAAGAGAAAACAAATTCTCAAAACGAGCTGCCTGGATAGGCAGATCTGTAGGCAGAGCATCAGTAGCTGTAGTCCTCATCGTTAGTGCTGTTCAGGCACGGAACTCGTCTATACCGCATTCTATCATCTAAGCCTATGACCTACCTGAGTGGTACTTGGGACTCCCTTATCACAGAAGAGGAAATTGAGGCTGAGAAAGGTTAAGACATTTGTCTCAAGTGGAGTGACTCCAAATGATGGGGTGGGGGCCTATGCTTGATATGCTTTCCTGCAGTGCAGAGAACAGTGAACAGGGACCCCCCTTGATCGCAGCTGCGATCAAATTAGGCAGTTCAATCAGATGAACTAAGTGACAGTTGAAGGAACTGGTGTTTAGATTAAAGTCACCAAAAGAAGCATGATAGCCTTTTTTTCCTTCAAATATCTGGAATATGGAAGAGGAAACCACTTAGGAGAAATATGATTACTAGGTGCAAATATAGGAATTTCAAATCAATGATGATGAAGAATCTTCTTATAATCCTCAACAAACAACGAATGGAAGGAACTTTCATGAGAGAGTAAATTATCTACCATTGGAGACACTTAAGTATGGTGGGTAAAAGTTGAGTTTGAAGAGAAAGTATCAGCCTGAGGTCAAGGAAAACCCTGGCCTGTGAGGGCCACCATATGTCTCTCTGTCCGTGAGTGAAGAATGTTCTGGCAAACTCCGAGGCTCATGTGAGTGCCACAAGCTGCCCAAAGGCCACAAGAAAGTTCTGGAAGCCAAAGTCTATAGCTGCATCTTGCACACAGCCTAGAGAGCAGCAACCTGATCAAGAAGAGAAAAAAGGTCACTGAAAATATTTTCTTCACTCTCAAATCAACCATGACACCTTAAGTGTGTGCCATTTGAAGAAAACCCTCATTGCCCCGATTGACTTGATCCTTGTGGCTCTTCTTCATAGTTAGGGCCGGTGAGGATCGTTTTCATTGTGCACAAAAAGAACCAAGGGCTAAGGAGGTTACATCACTTATCCATGCTCTTGTGGGGAGTCTTAGGATTCTGCCTCTCTGTTGCATCATACTTCAGGAGTGAAAGGCACAGAAGAGCCATCGGCAAGTATTTGTTGAGCACCTACCATGTGCCACATACCAAGGAGCAAAAATAGACCAAGTCCCCGCCTTCCTGGAACTTAACTTATGGAAAGAGAATCGGGACCAGAAAGGGGTCATCCTGAGGTTTAGTCCTGGCTCTTTTATTAATTTGGATGTGATGATTGGTTGGCTACCCAGTATCTTGGACCCTTGCTTTCCTCATCTATACAATGAGGGAAATAGAACGAATCCATTCTCTTTAGGCTTGTCAAGTGGACCCAATGAATCAGCAGGAAAAAACAAGCTTTGTGACATCTATGTGAACAGGCTGGCATTTGTGATACAAAAACACACAACGAGTAGACAAACCACACTGACCCAGTATGAATAAGAGCACGCATTGTTTTCTTCATGCACCTGCTAATTTTACCAAAGGGAGTTCGCTTCATTGCCTGTGACTGAAAGAAACTCTTTGCTTCCGTTTTCATTAGTTCAGCAACCAGGTGTGGTTTCTCCTGTAAATCTTCAATCCAGGAGCACTGCTGCCAGAAGATTCATTGGCCTGGCAAAAGAGAAGGGGAGCCCTCCCAAGTCCAGCAGTATAGACATGATGACAAATAAGGCAAACTTAGGCGGATGTAGATTCCTTGAATATACCATTAGCTACTGTTGTATCACATTATGCTGGTTTATGCAAGAACCATGCAGGAGATGAGAGTATTTAAATGACTTTATTACTTGGCATCATGATGTTGGCATTATTTTGTAATGATTTTTTTTTTTCTCAGTGAAAAACATGTCCTTAATCTGAAAATATAGAGTACACTTAGTGGCTCATTGAAAAGTATTTTCTTTGCATAGGGTGGGGGAGGGGGGCGGTAATCAGTCTTTTCTATAGCTTATTTTTCTTTTGTTTCTAGCAAGGTTAATATTCAGAGCATGATCTGATGGACTTTATTTTACAAGGTGAGAGGTTTCCCAGAAGTGCAATGCAGGGCTCATTAGTCCAGTGCAGAAGAAATGGTTCAAAGCAATTTGAAGGGGCATCATTGATAGCCGAGTCCTCTCTGTACATAAGCTGAGCTCCCACCTTGTAGCTCAGGTTAATGAGGATTTTCCAGTAACTAAACTCACTCTGCCACAGGTTCAAGGTGGACCCGTTAGAGCCAGTTTGTTACATCATGGGAAGACCATAGCGTTTTGCATTGTAGGACCTGCGTTGGAGTCCCGGCCATGCCATTCATTGGCTGTATGGCATGGGCTCTGAACTTATTTCCCCACTGGTGTGATGGAGATTATAAATAAGAATGCTTTCCTTGGGGGCACCTGCGTGGTTGAGTCATTTGAGCATCCAATTCTTGATCTCGGCTCAGGTCACTCTCTCACGGTTTGTGGGATTGAGCCCCACGTCGGGCTCTGTGCTGACAGCACAGAACCTGCTTAGGATTCTCTCTCTCCCTCTCTCTTTGCCCTTACCCCACTTGCGCATGGTCTCTCTCTCTTTCTCAAAATAAATAAACATAAAAAAGAAATGCTTTCCTCAAGGATCATCCAAATATTAAATGATTCAAGTCCACATGCTCAAAACCTAACTTGGAATCTGTCCTCTACTCCCTTCATCCCAAACTCAGTAAAGGACCCCAGGATCCATCCAGTGTTCAAAGTAAGAAACCACACAGTAATCACATGCACAGTCCCTTTCCCGTGTTTGGCCCAGAGCCTCCCGATGTCCCAGCCTCATTGGTGCCACCCAATAATATGTCTGGAGTATGTCCATTTCTCTCTGCATCCACTGCCCCCACCCTAGCCAAGCCTATGCCACCACTTCTCAGACCATTAGACGACCCTCATACCTGGTACACCTGCATCTATGAAGCCCCATTTAATGTGTCCTTACTGGTTGCAGGCAGAGTGATCTTCTTCCCAACCACTGGTTAGTGTGTAACTGTGACATGGTCCAGCCATTGCTTTCTCTGTTCACCCTACCTCATTTCATTCTTCCAAGCCCACCGCGCTCCACCCTGGCCTTCCTCGAGCATGCTGTGCCGTCCCTACACTGTCGTTGAGCCTTTGTTCATACAATTCCTTCTGCCAATACGCACTTCCCTGTACCTCACATCCAAGTCTAGGGGACTCTCGATCAGCCTCCAGACTCATCTCAGCTGATAAACCTTGGCTGTGCCCCTAGATGAGGACAAACCCCTGTGTTTCTCCCTCTGTCCGTATTTACGACAATTGTCCTTCTGCATTTACCGTCGTCACTGATTGGTTGTCAGTCTTCCTCCCCTTAGGGTGAGCTACCTTGTGAGAAGGTAGGAATCTTGTCAGTTTGTTTACAATCCCCCCCCTCCAATAAGTGGCAATTCTAGGCTTTGCACACTGTAGGCCACTCGATAAATATGTGGGGAACAAATGAGATGTCGGTGTGAGTCATGTATCTTTAATCATTTAATAAAATAAGCTACAGAGAGTTTACTGTGTACCAGACACGATGCCGGGTGTTTCCTCACAAGCGGTGTTGTGCTGAAACTGGCTTGTATCTGGTCATGAGAGCCACTGATGTATGTCTTTTCCCAATAACACCTTCAGACACACGGTGGTTTGAAATCAACTGGTCACAGTGGGAGTATTTACACCACAGAAATTGCCAGACTTAGAAACCAGGTTGGTACCCCCCCCCCACCCCCACTGAGAAAAGCTGGTTTGTAAACATTTACTGGCATACCAAAAGAAAAGGAATTTCAGATCAAGACCATTGGGTATTCTTGTAAAGAGGTGGTGTTATACTAAATATTCAGAACTTTGATGCAGTTGATGTCAGTGGAGAGGACACAATGGAAGAAATGGAAAATGTCTCTGGGTGACTGGCATTGAAATTGCTGCTTGCCTTCCAATCTGTTCTTCCCTTCCTCCAGAGGAATAGAAAGCTCGCTGGAGCATATGGCTACCCAGAGCAAAGACTACATTTCCCAGCCTCCCTTGCAGCCAGATGTGTCATAGGACAGTTTGGGCCAATGGGCCATGTGGTTCCTTCCAGGGATCTCCTATTATAAAATGCTGGTGCTGATCCCTTGTCATTCTTCTTTAATCCCCATTTTCTTTGCTGCTGGGTAGAATGTGGGCAAGAAGGTGGGCATATAAGCAGCCATCTAGGGAATGAAGGTCTCGCATTCTCCTCCAAAGAGCCAGAAGATATAAAGAAGCTGAGTGCCTCTGACATTAAAGATCCCCCCCCCACACACACAACAGCTCAGGACTGTGTGCATACAGAATTTTACATTAGAGAGAGAAATGTCTCTGTTTTCTTTGGGGTTCTTGGTCACAGATGAAGCATCTACTGGGAAGGATGGGTGTGCGTGCGTGTGTGTGTATGAAATACACATATTTATATTTATGTATGTATATAGGGTGGAGGCGTACTAAAGACTGACTCTTCTACACCATCTAATGAAGTGATTGTAAACTACATCTGTTAATAAGCACTTGCAATGTATTATATTTTGTTTTAGTCTTTTTTTTTCCTTTTGAATAGCTAAAAATCTTACCTGTCTATGAGAGATGTCAAAATAATGAAATCAGCCTTTACCCCCTCTTAAAGCTATAGCCCATGTTCACTGTATTTTGTTCACTGCTGTTTCCTCCAAGCCTTTCGCCTCCCCTGGCGTATAATAGGCACTTGGTGAATACATGTGTTAGATAAGTAAACATGTGGTCTCATTGACCCCAGTAATAACCCTTTACTGAACAGGTTTTATAGCCAATCGCTTTGAATAGTTATATTCAAGAGCATTGGTTTTATCCTGGATTGATTTTTGCCACCCTCCCCCTGCCCACAAGAGACATTTGACGGTGTCTAGAGGCATTTGGGGTTGTCACAACGAGGGTTGCTACTGGCATCTAGTGGGTGGAAGCCACGGAGGCTGCTCAGTATCCCACAATGCATAGGACAGCCCCCACCACAAAGAATTATCCAGTCTCAAAGGTCAATAGTGCCAAGGTTGAGAAGACTTACCCTAGAGACTGCAAGAGGGGCTATTGCCAAATTTAAGAAAATATATAAAGAAGAATGTAACAATGCTCTTGGCCTAAAAGTCCGTTTGATTGGTTATGTCATGCCGGAGCAATTTCACTGCATAGTGTGCCTCCGTATTGGGATTTACAATGATGTGCCGTGCATAATGTTTGTTCTCAAGGACCTGTTTGGATTTTTTTAAGTGTCAAACAATGAATAGCAACAGACCCAAGGACTCAGCTGTTTTCTTGGTCTTGGAACCCATCACACTTTTTTTTTTTTTCCCCCCAAAGAACGAGGTTGATAATCCAATGGTGAATGTATTAGACTCAACTGTACTGATAAAGTTTCATCTCTGGAAGAACTTTGTGCCCTTAAATGTCTACCAAACTGTGATACTCCGAATAAGGTATTCCATACGTAATTTCAGTTACTTGACAATAAAAAGAAAAGTTTGAACACTTGAGCCAACTTTGGTGCGTGCAGCTAGGAGACCTTCCAGAGGCTTTCAAGGTCTGCCATGAATGTATGATTTAGACCACAGCTCCTCAATCGTGCCATTTAATCCATAGAGATAAATCATCATGCACCATCAGTAGGGCTCTTTATGGATAAATAGGCTTGCAATAATTATGTTTAAAACTCCATCAGAGCCTCCATCAGAAAACCACCACCTTTTTTTGGTTGTTGTTTTATGTAAGAAACTAGATGATGAAACTGTTTCCTGACTGTGGCGCTTGGGACCAAATTAAATCAAAGTGAAAACAGTAAAACTAACTTTCCCTTGGTTGTTCTTGAGGTACACTGGGTATTCCCCTCCGCCCCAACAGATTAGACTTCATCAGGATGTGATCCTGACCTCAGTCTCTAAGATGCTGTGATGTGTGACAGTTAAGAGGACAGACTCTGGAAGCCGACTCTTACTTATTGACTGTGTGGCCACAGACAAGTTATTTGACCTCTCCGTGCCTCAGTTTCCTCTTGCGTTAGATGGGAGAATAAAAGTCCCTAACTCATGGAGATGTTTTAAAAGATTACATGAATTAACATCCATGAAGCACTTAGAATAGGGAACATGTTCAGGTTAATCCACATGTTTGATTAGTAAACTAAGGGCTTCACCCAGTGACCTTCACCTATCTTTGTGATTCTCCAATATACAGACCAAGCCAGAAAAAAAAATGGGCATTCTTTTTTTAAAATGTTTTATTTATTGTTGAAAGAGAGAGACAGACAGAGTGTGAGCACGTGAGGGGCAGAGAGAGAGAGGGAGACCCAGAACCTGAAGCAGGCTCCAGGCTCTGAGCTGTCAGCACAGAACCCGATATGGGGCTTGAAACCATGAACTGCAAGATCATGACCTGGCGGAAGTTGGACATTCAACTGAATGAGCCACCCAGGCACCCCGAAAATGGGCTTTCTTGTTTGCCCCTTTTCCCACGTACTCCAGATCCACTTGATATAATATGCTCTGGTCTATAATACTTCAGGACTAAACATCCATCAACAGATGAATGGATAAAGAAAACTTGGGAGGAGAGGGAAAGATGGGGAGTTGCTGTTTGACTGGTATAAAGTTCAACTTCTACAAGATAAGTAAGTTCCAGAGACAGGTTGTTCAACACTGTGCTCGTAGTTAACAATCCTGGGTGAGCACTTAACATTTTGGTAAGAAGGTAGATCTTGTGTTAAGTGTTCTTACCGCACACAAAAAGTAGAAATTAATGTGAGATTCAACTTAGAGTTAAGAGCAAATAAAGAGATTTGTTTTATGAAATGCATTTTCTCACTCCAAGATAGCCAGTCAGGTGCCCCAGCCCTGTCACATCAGCTCCTTAATATCTCCCACCTGCTCCCATCTCTTTCTGCCCACGGTGCTCACATCCGCTCTCTACAGATGCACTGACCGCATCCCTACTCTGTTTCACTACCCCCTGCAGCTAGTGAAACAGAAGCCTGATGCCCCTCAAAACCTCACATCCTGCTTAAAATCCCACAGTGGTTCAAGAGGCATCCTATACCCACATCTGAGCCCCTGGATTGCTGTATCAGACTGTCCAGCAGAGAGCATCAGGGTCTTGTCCTGAAGGCTGTTCTAGAATCAAATAATACTACAGTGGTCTGTCTTTGGTGTTCACCATGCTCCATCAACCCACGCCCCTCCAGGAGTGATTTCCAGCTCGTGGAGATTTCAGATCCTAAGATGCTAGAGGAATGGGAGCTACCAAGTTGCCTGAACCGAATGGCACCAGCTCTGTATTGCTGGCTTCTTATTTTCCTATGGGTTCATTTAGAAATTTAAGCACCTGAGGGGTGCCTGGGTGGCTCAGTCGGTTAAGTGTCCAACTTCGGCTCAGGTCATGATCTAACTGTTCCTGGGTTCAAGCCCCATGTCGGGCTCTGTGCTGACAGCTCAGAGCCTGGAGCCTGCTTCGGATTCTGTGTCTCTCTCTCTCTATGCCCCTCTGCTGTTCATGCTCTGTCTCTTTCTCTCAAAAATAAACATTAAAAAATATTTTAAAAGAAGTAATTTAAGCACCTGAAGTGAATGTATTTGAGACGGCATGGTTGAAAACACCTAACACAGGGCCAAGTTCACAGTGACTTTCCATGATGATCTGTTACATCAGAGGTATATTTATTCACTTACCCACAACCTGTAGTCTTAATTTCTGGGAAAATACATTCAAGTTCATTTATTGGTCAGATTTCAAACATAAGAGATAAGAGACATTACTTAAAGAATAGTAATAACAAAATACAGAAAGCTAACGAGCTCTCATACTAAAGCCTTCATGTAGACTATCATTCCCACAACTCTCTATTTTTAAATTTCTTCTCCGTTTCACAATTGTACTCCCTAAAATGGCAGAACGATTGTCTGAAAATACTTCTGATGCTGAATATATTCTGTATGTTTGAGATCATGCCAGAAACTCCATGCACATGAAGAGCAGATATCTAAAAAGCAAACATTCACAGAGGGTTGAAATCCTAAAATATCCATCAGGAATGGTAATCATTGTAAATGGGGGAATTAATAGAGGCAACACATTTGTCATGTGTGTCCTCATTACTAGCTTGGAGCACCTAACATAGTTTCTAAAGGAAAAGGAGAAAAAAAAAAAGGAACACTACAATAATGAGAAGACTACAAGATTGGAAGCTAGGAAGGCACAACTCAAATGGCAGCTTCCCGTTAATAGCTGCGTGACCTTGGGAAGGTAGTTACCAGATTGGAGCTTGGTGTCCCCAACTTTAAAATCAGAGCAGTTATAGTAATTCCTACCTTGCAAGGCTGTTTTATTGGCAACAGTGGGGTCTGGCACATAGCAGTTACTTAAGAAAAAGAAGCTGCTATTGATAATTATTTTCCCACTGTCACTGCCCTCCAGTTAGAGATCACCAGAAACATACCTGTAGTTAAGCAAGTGGGTTTATTGCTCATTACAAGGAGGGAGAGCTAGCCGTGGGGAGCCATGGGGTACCCTTGTTAGGAGAGACTTATAGAATTTGGGCTCGGTATTAGCTGCCTTGGGGGAAGGTTCATAAAAGTGGAGCCTTGCTCTGAATCAGAAGCTGCTGGGAAGCGGGAGTCATGTTATGACTGGGAACTTTATCTCTACAAAGGGCTAAGCTGAGGCTATAGCTGTAATCAGCAATGAGGCAGCCATCACTCATGTTAGCCAGGAAGGGATCCATGTTCAGACTGATTTATGGAGTGGCCGTGTTCTTGTCCCTGCTCCCCCATCGTGCTCACACAGTGGCCCTGTCTGGTGTTGATGTTCTGCGAAGCTGTTCATCTTCAACAGGAGAATGCCAACATCTAGCTGATGGTACCAGGCCAGGTTCTGGATGTCAACGGCTACTTTTCTCTTGCTCCCCACGTTCATTCAAGAAGTTTCGAGGGAGTGTTGCCAGTTCCAGTTTTCCTTAATCGAACACATTTTTATATGCTATGAAAAAAATAGGTTAACAAAACTTGATACCGTTGGTGCTAAGCGCAAAGAGGAAGATAATATAAGATAGCATGGTGAAGAGTGACCGAAAAGGAGGGCAACTTGAATGGGTGTGTTCAGATTAGTCCACTCCAAGGAAGAAATATTTCAGACAAGAAGAAAATGGTACCACCTGGAATCAGGGATGCATGTTCCAGACAAAGGCAATAGCAATTTCAGAGGCTGACACCCAAAACAGCTTAGCCAAGGGAAGGTCTTGGGGGAAGAGTATGCCAGGCAAAAGGAATAGGCATTTGGGGGCCACCTGGGTGGCTCAGTCGGTCAAGCGTCCCACTCTTCATTTCTGGTCAGGTCATGATCCCACAGTCATGAGATCGAGCCCTGAGTCAGGCTCTGCATTGACAGCACAGAGCCTGGTTGGGATACTCTCCCTCTGTGCCTCCCCTATACATGCACACATACGCACTCTCTCTTCCTCTCTCTCTGAAAATAAACTTTAAAAAGAAGGGACAGGCATTTCAAAGGTTCTGAAGTGAGAAAGCTTGAACACCAGTGTAGTTTTCTATCAACATGGTGCCCAACGTAGAGAATGAGGCTGGACAGGGTGGGCGGGAGAAAGACTGTGTGTCTGTGCCTTGATAGGGGGTATTTTATTGTAGATGTGAGGAGAAATCATTGGATTATTTCTGTTCCTAGAAAACTGACATTTTCCCTGTGTGGATGGAGAATGTTGGGGAACGGAGAGGGAGGACAGAGATGGTACAGGAAGCGAAACAAAGCTTTCGTCGCTAAGATGCAGTAGCATTGGAATGTGGGGTCACAGAACTGTGGATTGTTAGACTCACGGCACTGAGAGGTATTAGATTATTGGTCTGACCCAGTCATCTCCTTTACATGTAGGAAGACAGGACAAAGTGAGTTGGCCACATCTCAGTATTTAGTTAGTAGCAGAGTTGAAAGAGACAAGCAGGGGCCAAGGCCCAGAATATTCCTCCATCCTCTTGCCCCAAGCACTGTGGAAATAGGGGCTCACTATACTGGGGGGAAGAGAAGTCTGCACTAAAAGTTCCTCCTGTGATAGGGCACAGTCAGGAAATAGATAGTAATGGGAGAAGGGGAGTCCTGGTGTTCTTCCAGCATGACTATTTAGCCTTTCTATTTTTTTTAAGTTTATTTATTTATTTTCAAGAGAGAGAGTGAGCATTAGCAGGGGAGGGGCAGAGAGAGAAATGGAGAGAGAGAATCCCAAGCAGGCTCTACACTGTCAGTGCAGACCCTGACATGGGGTTCCATCCCACAAACATGAGATCATGAGCTGAGCCGAAATCAAGAGTTGAATGCTTAACCAACTGGGCCATTATGGTGCCCCTAGCCTTTCTTAATTGTCCACTTGGAGGTGTTTGCCAAGGAAGGGAGCGTGAACTGTGACCGTGATCTACCCGGAAGGTGGACATCAAAATCCCCAAACCTGTGATTATTCTCTGACAAGATTGTTGGACTTCTGGGAATTCAACCTCATAATATACGTACCAACGCATGTCACAATTTTATTATCTATTCTGTCATCAGAAAAGCATATAACCAGAAAAATTGTTTAATAAAAATTAAATGCTTTTGGAGCATCTGGGTGGCTCAGTCTCAGTTGAGTATCCAACTCTCGATTTCAGCTCAGGTCACGATTCCAAGGTCATGGGATCAAGCCCCTCATCGGGCTCCAAAGGATGTGTGGAGCCTGCTTAAGGTTCTCTTTCTCCCTCTGTCCCTCCTCTGCTGTGTGCTGTCTCTCTAAAAAAAAATGAAACGCTTTTAATAAGAAACTAGTTAACGTACGACACATCTATGGCCAACAGTCATGTGGCTTTTACCCTGTACGGTTTGACCAGCTGTTCCTCCCCGTTCTGGTTGGTGGGTACCCATGCTCTACCAGTTCGATACTTTGAGTGATAGAAAATGGGAATGATGAAATACTCTGCTTCAAAGATAACTGTGTAACTACTGGAGAAAAACCTCACGATGCATTAAGATTGACAGAGAGAAAGCTCTAGAACATCGGGACCTGTTTTTGTCAAACCGATACAAAACTTACGTTCCTATTGGAAGGTTAGCAATGGCTTTCACTGGGTGGTGGACTTGTGAGTGGTTTCTATTTGTCACTTTCGGGTCACTGATAGTTTATAAATTTGCAAACAAGAACACGAATCACTCTTGTGACGTGTGACAGAAATGTTTGCGTTCTCTTCTTTGGAGTTGGGTCGCCACCACCAGTGGCACCTCTAGCTAGGTGCCTGCTTGTGGGGGGGGGGGGGTCTTGTGACATCACAGCTGCCACCAGGTGCTTTTGGAGCACGAGTAGATTTCATGATGTTTTGGCTCTGGAAAACTTAGGTTCCCCACTCCCTTGTCCAAGAGAAAATATTTTAGGACGTCAGGAAGGATGAAGCTATACATGAGCCTTTTGTTAAGTACTGCTGCATAGTAGGCTTTGCTCTGAGTAATTTTAAAGGTAGAATTTCATTGATGCAGCATCCTTATGACATGGGGATTAACAGTGGGGCATCATATATAAGGAGGTTGGAATTGAGAGAATCTGAAGGATTTGGCCTCGGGCACACGGTAAGGGTCCGATCACAGTGTAGAAGCTAAATATTTGTGTATACAACCAAAATGGCTATACCTAGACCTGTCAGCCAGAAAGGAAAACTACACAGGCCAGCTCTGATGTGTGTCCTCCCTATGCCCCAGGGCCACCTCTGTCCTAACTCTGACTTTATTCCTACTTGTGTGCCCTAATGGGCACACATCATTTATTGTGTCTGGGCCTCAGTTTCCTAATCTGTATAATGGGACAAGGAGGCATTTGAAGTAGATAAATCTTAGCTTCCCATCAGCCTTAAAGAATGTAGGATTCTGGGGCAACTAGGTGGCTCAGTTGGTCAAGCATCTGACTTCGACTCAGGTCATGATCTCATGACTTACGAGTTCGAGCCCTGCATCAGACTCTGTGTCGACAGCTCAGAGCCTGGAGCCTGCTTCGGATTCTGTGTCTCCCTCTCTCTTTCTCTGCTCTCCCTGGCTCACACTCTGTCTGTCTCTCTCAAAAATTGCTCTCAAAAATAAATAAACATGAAAACGAAATTATCTTTAAAAAAAAGAAAAAAGGATGTAGGATTCTATATGAGTTTGGATGAGATCTGCCCGAGGACCCTCCTCTGTCTTCCACCTCCATGAAGAGCTATTTCAAAGCTATCAATCTGGTGACTCAGCTAAAACACCCATCTTCAAGGAGCACAAAGAAATCCTTGGCCAGTATCTTTCTAGATGCAAATACGATGCTCCTGGATTGCACTTCACCTTGAAGAGACCGATGATGGATGAGCGAGATTCAGCTTTGTCCTGGAAAACTTTTACGTGGCGTTTTCCCCCCCTTTTCTTTACAGATTTATAAAGTCAATACTTCAGCTTTTCCCTGACATGAGGCTTGTGTTTTCTAGGGCTAGATGTAACAAAGAGCTTTCCAAATGATCAGTGACACCCCAAGATCGAGCTGCATTTATGAAATGGTTCTTTAGAATCTCTAACTTCGTTGGGAACAGTGAAATCAGAATGTTAGCTTAATACTCTGCCAGAAATGCATGGAAAAGATGTAGGATGTTTATAAATGAACATCCAGTGATGTGTGCTTGGTAATTTCATTCAAAGATGTAAAGGAAGAGATATTACAACGGACATTTTTGTTATTTTGTCGAATACTATTCACCAAAAAAATATATATAAAATTTCAACCTATATTCGTGACCTTCAGGGACTTATTTTAAGATCATATGGCTTTTCCTAAACAGCTGAATTATTTAGTGAGATTGAACTGTCAGAGACTTTAAAATAAAGCCCACCAAAATACCAGCCACTCTGGAGTGCTACAGCTGTTCAAGGCTTGATCTGCATATATCATCTCAGCCGACTGAAGCCTGCAACTGAAAAATAGCTCAGAAAATACTTACCACCTTCCATGCCAAATGCAAAAAGAATTCATCCGAAGCTGAGAATTTGATAGAGCGGGCGACCTACTCCTCCATTAACGTTCAGAATGGTTGATGGAGTTCTAGTTACTATTTCAGCCCTGTTTAAGCTCCCCCCCCCCCCCGAGAAAGTGGTCTGTGGCCCCTTCCACCACAGGTGGTAGGGCCCGAGTGAATCAACATAAGGAGCAAGCTTGGAGCGTGGCACCTGCAGATACGGCCACCATTAACAGCACATGCATTTTCAATATATGTAGAATGGTCTGAAGAAGTTTAACTTCTACGTTTGTTGCCCAAATAGAGTGAAATCACCAGTTTTAGCTCATAAGGAATTTTTATAGACTGCTAGTGCCTCGCTTTTCCCAAAGGATATAAAAAAGAACCAAGAATTCAAGAGTAACATGTTGAGTACAAAGCATTCTAAAGGGGCTCCCTAAAGGAATCAGTGGCCCCTCCCATAGAAGCAGATGACGGTGGTGATGGTGGTTGTGGTTTTGATGGTGTTGGTGATGATCTTGGTGGTGACAGTGATGGTGGTGATTGATGATGACGGTGGTGGCGATGGTGTGATCTTGGTGACAACGACAATGATGAGGAGGATAGGAATGAAGACACTAATAATGACATTGCGGCTGCTGCTACTGATGGGATGACAGGGGTGATGACGGTGATGGTGACGGCAATGAAGATGACGATTATGGTGGTGGTGATGGTAGAAGCTTACATTTATTGATCCCTTTTGATGCACCGAGTAATATGCTAACCACTGAATATTCATTATCTCCTTCAGTCTTCAGCAGCATTATATCAGGTACATTACATGCCATAATTTTCCCATTTTATAGACGGTAAAACCGAGGCTTAGAGACATTGAGGAACTTGCCCTAGGACAATGCTTCTTAAATTTCATCGTACATTAGAATCACCCAGAAAGATTTTTAAAATCTTGACCCAAAGTTTAAAATAACTTGTTCAAGTTTGCAACACTGGTGAGTGACAGAGCCAGGATTCACAACGACCCCATCAGGTACCAGATTCATGCTCTTGCCCACTACTCTGTGCAGTTTCCCTTGTAAAGATCCCTTGACAGTCTGACAGTGCCCTGGGAATGATCACGGTCCTCATCCATGCCCTTGTTGTTTTTAATAATAATAAGCAGTGGACCAAAACGTAATGCTTGCAAGTAGAGTAGCAGATCTGTTGGGAAGTGTGCTAGAATCAGTCTGAATCTCTGTCCACCAAACGAATCTCAGTTTCACTCACAGCCTTCTATTCTGTTGAGGATACGCACGTGGTTATTTTTGCCTGAAGCTATAAAATTCCAACCAAATATTAGCTGCTTTTTAAGTGTCTATAGTAGTTGGAACCCTGAGTCCCTAGAGATGGTGATAGAGGTACATGATGTATGGGAAGACAAAAGGTTTCCACATCAGTGAGTCAGAGCTGGCCTTGATGAAAAGAAAAGTTCACGGAGAACTCCCCAAATGCCTCTCTCCCTGGGTTTCAGGTAAGAAATTAAAGCTCTTAAGAAATGCTGGCAAGACTCACCCATGTTTCTAATCCCAAGGACCAGGATTGTTTCAAATGAGACCATGCGAGTTAATTAAGGCTCTGCCTCTTTGGGATTAATTACATTTTTATATCCTTAATTTAATTTTCAAACTAACATTCTCCATGGCAGTGGAATCTGATTAGACCCACATATATGAGCTCCTTTCATGCCAGCTCCTACTTTCTCATTTAATCCCTGTACAACATCAGCACATGGGTAATAGTGTTCCCATTTTACAGATGAAGAAACTGAAGTTAAGAGAAGTTAAAGAATTTCTTCAAGATTAACAACCACATCATTTTCACCTGGTTGAGTCATTTTAGACAGAAGGAAAAAAAAGTTGTTTTAAATTATTTTCTTATGTTTATTTTTGAGAGAGAGAGAGAGAGAGAGAGCACAAGCAGAGGAGGGAAGAGAGAGACAGAGATACAGAATCTGAAGCAGGTTCCAGGCTCTGAGCTGTCAGCCCAGAGCCCGACTCAGGGCTTGAACTCTTGAACTGCGAGATCGTGCCCTGAGCCGAAGTCAGATGCTCAACCGACTGAGCCACCCAGGTGCCCCAGAAAAAAGTTATTTTAAAAAATCTCCATAAGTTTTCCCTAAAATGAATTTCTGGCCTAGAAAACCTGCCATTTTCACACTTGACCTCAATTTTCCCACATTCTGTGTTATTAAGGAGGCGGCTTTATCACCTGGCTGCAGAGATAAGGAGGCTAAGACTCAAGATGGATAGCTTTCCCAGCTGTGTGAACATCTCACAAAGGTGTCAAAGAGCTTTCACACGTGGCTTTTATTTGTCCCCACAAATTTTTGTTGGAGACAAAGATAGTCATGTTTTTCCTCCCCCTGTTTTTTCTATCTTTTTGCCTTTAGAATTCAGAATGGATGCCTTCATCATTTGGCTAAATAAAACTGAATGGTTGAAATTTTTAAGCTTCACAGTTAGAAGCTATTGTAAGCATTTCAAAAATTGTCAAAAGGAGGGCAGGGAGGGACATTAAGTCTAGAAATAGAACTCAGAATTTTTAGTCTCCATTGATGTGGGTACTTGGGGAGATACCAAAGTAGTAAGAACATGATTCCTGCAAATGATTCCAGGCATCAGATAGTTCATGGATGTCTGTGCCTGCTGATGCAAAAATGCAACAACAGGTTTTCCAAGGAATCATTCGTCTCCTAGCCCCCCAGATATTTCTTATTCGGTATAAAAATACACAAGGAGGTACATTAGCTAAATTTGGAACTAGGTGCGTAGAGATAGATGGGTCAGGAGAGGCTTTTTTAATGGAAATGGCTTGTTGAGATCAGTTTCCTCTTTTCAATGTTAAGAGTCCCATGCCTCCCGGTTTATAACATAGTTTATATTATTCTCAGTCTCAGAGAGGGAAAAGAGGGGCATAAAATGAAAATTAGCAGAGCACAGATGTTCCTTTTTCTGAATGATGGAAGAAAAGCCATAGAGGTATTTATTATGAATTAATGTAACAAATTCTGCCTTAAGTTTTCAAGTTATGGCGTTTGGGTTTTTTAAAGATGGACCGCGTTTGCCCCTGTCTCAAGGGAGAGCCCATTCTTCAATGATAGGTTACTGCCACCTGGTGGCAGTATACCTGCATTGAAGGGGGTTAAGAAGTCAGGAAAAAAAAATTTTTTAAGCCATTACCACCATCACCACAAACCCCTACTGCCCCACAAAAAATGTGATAGTAATTTGCGTCATAGGAAGTTATATGGAAGAAGTGGGTGAGTTAAAATGGAGCCAGACTGTGGGAAAGCCTGTGGTATACAAGGGGAGTGGCCCTTCATCCAATGGGCACTTAAGGGCCATTGAAGGGGCAGTTGAGATGCAGAGCTTTAGAATATGAGTCTCACATCTGTACAGGAAGAAGAGTATGAAAACAGGCAGACTGATCAAGAGGCTATTGCAGTGACCCAAGTGAGAGATGATCAAGGTGGTGGAAATGGTAATAGAGGCAGTTATATAAAGTTGAAGTAGATAGTTTTTTTCATTACATACACTTACTATGCGCCTGGTACCTGTATGACGCCTTGAGCCCAGTGGGTTCCATCTCTCAAGGAACTCCCCAATGAAGTGTGTTGATCCAAAGTCTAACCCTCACTTTGATCTACCCTGTGGTCTCTACAGGTTGCTTCACCTCCCAGGACCCCAGTTCTCTCATTTGAAACAAGGAAGTTCCCATTCAGGGGGTGGGGGTTGCAAAGGCCCCTTGTCTCCCATTCTGTGACATGAGTTTGCCTAGAGCAGATATTTCCAAGAGAAATGTCAGAAAGAAGGCTGTCTGACTGTGTGTGTAGGAGATAAGACAGCTGAGTGAGTTCAAATTTTGGTGTTTTTTTTAAAGCCAAGGTCCGAGAAAAGCTATGGGAGAATGGTGGTCTCAGTAATGTTTGGAGAAGTCAGTGAGGAGAGGCTCATTTGCAGATAATCAGGAAACTGATCGTGGTAGCTGTGTGGACACCATAATGGAAGCCAGGCATGCAAACACAGAGAACCAGGATCCTGTCTTCCAGCTTGGAAAAGCAGCCCAGAGTGGGAAAAGGGTGCAGCAGGTCTGTGCAAAACATTCCATCAGAGTCCCAGACTCCTGGTCTGCTCTCTCCTAGCTCTGTGCCCTTGAATACGTCCCTTAACATCTCTGAGCTTTCCATTTCCTGTGTGTAAGGAGGGCAGGTGTACTAGTGTCGTCCCTGAGACCTGTGATGACTATTCCATGGGTCACCTGAAAGAGTGCCTGGCCTCTGGTAAACATTCAGTGAATATTCACCCGTATCACTGTTACCGTTCTCCTCCTGCTCCCCTTCCTCATCGTTATTTCTAGAAATGCTCAGTTTTCCCAGGGGAAAATGGTAGAGCAAAGAGTAACAGGATGGATCCTTTCCCGAATGAAGGCCCAGCTGGGGGAGATGAGCTTGAAGAAGAGTGAGGGGGAAAGGAACAGAGGAGGGGCTTTTCAGGAGGAGGGGGGTGGGTTGTGTTAACGCTTCTGAACAGTTAAGACTTGAAGGAGAGTCTAAGGAAGGCCACGGGACATGGTTACTTGCAGGCTATTGGTGCTGAGAAAGCAGCACGTGGAGAATAGAGACTGAGGAGATCGCAGAAGGAGGGTAGGGTGAAGAGCCATGCCCCTGAGTACTGGTTCACCACCTGGTAGTCCTCAAGAAGGGGAAGGTGGGGCTCACATCAGAGTGTCAAGAAGAGGTTAAGAGCAAAGCGTGTGTGTTCTGCAGGCTGCAGCTTCTGTGCTCACCTACAGTGCAAATTAATTACGTTCCTTCAGTCAAAATGATCCATCCTGGATGCAGTTCATTTCTACAGTGATCTCTACTGATCTACGATGTGTCATCCCAGTTAGAATGTCAAGCTGTCGGGGAAAGTTGCCCTAGATGTCTCTTTGAGACCCGGGGTAAGAGGATGGTCAATAAAAGTAAATGATGAGGATAATGGTAAGGAGATGATGGCAGCAACAGAAAAACAGCCATCTGGAATCACAAAGTCCACTCCCCACTAGAAAAGGAGACACCACTGTCCTGTCTGGGCACACATCTTTGTTGTGTCCCTCAGGCCCTGGCACAGCTCTGATACACAGCCAGAATCTGTTGACTGTTTTGTAAGGTGCTTGCTCTGTAAATGTCACTCCATGTATTAAAAAAAAAAAAAAGTTCTAACAAGGAAGTTCATATCATGACAACAAATGCCTACATTAAGAAGCAAGAGAGATCCCACATAAGTAATCTTACTGTACACTTTAAGGAACTAGAAAAAGAACAAACTGAATCCAAAATTAGCAGAAAAAATGAAATAATGTAGATTAGAGCAGAAATAAATGACATAGAGAACAGAAAAAAAATAGTAGAAAAGATTAAGACTTTAAAAGATTAGACTATGAGTTGGTTCTTTGAAAAGAAAAATGAATTTGACAAACCCTTAGCTAACCTAACTGAGGAAAAAAAGGAGAGGATCCAAATCAACAAAATTATAAATGAAAAAGTAGACATTACAACTAATACTATAGAAATTCAGAGGCCTGTAAGAGACTGCTATGAACAACCTAGAAGAAATGGAAAAATTCTTGGAAGCATACAACTTACCAAGAATCAGGAAGAAATCCAAAATCTGAATAGACCTATTACTAGTAATGAGATTAAGTTAGTAATCAAGAATCTCCCAATGAAGAAAAGCCCAGGACCAGATGGCTTCACTGGTGAATTTTATCAAACATTTAAAAAAAATTAACACCCAATTTTTCTCAAATTCTAACAAAAAGAAAGGAGAAAGAAAGAAAGAAAGAAAGAAAGAAAGAAAGAAAAAAGGAAAAATAAAACACATCCAAACTCATTTTATGATGCCAGTATTATCTGGATACCAAAACCAGAAAAGGACACTACTGGAAAAGAAAACCACAAGGAGTGTAGATGCAAAAATGGTCAGTAAAATACTGGCAAAGTCAATTCAGCAGTACGTTAAAAAGATCCTTCATAATGACCAAGTGGGATTTATCTTTGGAATGTAAGGATGGTTCAATATGTGCAAATCAACCAAGGTGATCAAGGGATCATCTCAACAAATGCAGACAAAGCACTTGACAAAATTCAGCATCCTTTCATGATAAAATCTATTAACAAATTAAGCATAGAAGGAATACATCTCAACATAATAAAGGCCACATGTGACAAGCCCAAGCTAATGTCATGCTCCATGATGAAAGGATGAAACTTTTCCCTTTAAGATTAGGAACAAGACAAAGGATCCCACTCTCACCACCCTATTCAGCATGGCGCCAGAAGTTCTAACTGGAGCAGTCAGGCAAGAAAAATGAATAAAACATACCAGAATTGGAAACAAAAACAAGATCGTCCATATTTGCAGATCACATGTATGTGTGTGTGTGTGTGTATATATATATATATATAAGAAATACATACATACATATATATATATATATATATATATATATATATATATGTATTTCTAAAGACTTTAAACTCCTAAAGACTCAACCAAAAAAATCCTCATATCTAATTCATGAATCAGCAAAGTTTCAGGGTACAAAATTAACATCCGAAAATCAATAGCATTTCTATACACTAACAACGAATTTTACTAAAAAGAAACAAATTGATGCCATTTACTATTTCATCAAAAACAAAATACTTAGGAGAAAATTAAGGAGGTGAAAGATCTCTACTATGAATACTAGTAAACATTGATAACAGAATAGAAGATGAATAAATGGAAAGGTATCCTATATTCATGGATTGGAAGAACGAGTATTGTTAAAATGCTAATACTACCCAAAGCCACTTACAGATTCAATGCAATCCCTATCACAATTGTAATGACATTTTTTTACAGAAGTAGAAAAAAACACTCCTAAAATTTATATGGAATGATCAAAAAAATAATAATAACCAAAGAAATTCTGAGAAAGAAGAACAAAGCAGGAGACTCACAAAAATTAACTCAAAATGGATTAAAGACTTAAATGGAAGGGGCGCCTGGGTGGCTCAGTCGGTTAAGCCTCCGACTTCAGCTCAGGTCACGATCTCACAGTCCATGAGTTCGAGCCCCGCATCGGGCTCTGGGCTGATGGCTCAGAGCCTGGAGCCTGCTTCCGATTCTGTGTCTCCCTCTCTGTCTGCCCCTCCCCCGTTCATGCTCTGTCTCTCTCTGTCTCAAAAATAAATAAACGTTATAAAAAATTAAAAAAAAAAAAGACTTAAATGGAAGAGCTGAAATCTTGAAACTCCTAGAATAAAAAACAGGAATAAAGCTTCTTGACACGGGCCTTCGTAATGATTTTTTGGAAAGGACACCTAACGCACAAAGAACAGAATAAAAAATAAGCAAGTGGGAGTACATCAAACAAAAGATTCTGTACAGCAAAAGAAACCATCCACAAAGTAAAAAGACAACCTATGGAATGGGGAAAAAAAATTGCAAACCATATATCTGATAAGGAGTTAACATCCCAAATATATAAAGAACTTACACAACTTAATAGCAAAAAAAGAAAAAAAAGAAAAAAAAAGGTAACTCAATTTTAAGGCAGAGGACTTGAGTAGACATGTTTCCAAAGAGGTTATAGGAAAGGCCAGCAGGTACACGAAAAGATGCTCAACAGCACTAATTGTTAGGGAAATGAAATGGGAGTAAAAACCACAATGAGGTATCTCCTCGCACCTGTTAAAATGGCCATCACCAGGAAGGCAAGAGAACACAAATGCTGGCGAGGGTGTGGAAAAGAGGGAGCCCTTGTGCACTGTCGGTGCCCTTGTGCACTGTTGGTGGACACTACTACAGAAAAAATTGGTGCAGCCCCTACAGAAAACTGTATGGAAAATCCTCAAAACGTGAAAAACAGAGGTACCATATGGTCCAGCAGTTTTGCTTCTGAGAATATATCCAAAGGGAATAAAAATTAACGCCAAAAGACATTTGCACCCATGTTTAGAGCAGCATTATTTGTAAGAGCCAGGGCTTGGAAACGACCTAAATGCCCACGAGCGGGTAAAGAAAATGTGAGATATGTGTGTGTGTGCGCACACACACACACACACACGCACACACACACACAGAGGAATATTATTCAGCCATAAACAAGAGGAAATCCTACCATTTGTGACAACACAGACCTTGGAGTAAAGTAAACCAGGCAGAGAAAGACAGATACTATATGATCTCACCTGCACGTGGAATCTAAAAGAAAACAAAACACACTCAGAAAAAGAGATCAGACTTGTGGTTAGCAGAGCTGGGAGTGGGAGAGGGGGATTGGAGGAAGGTAGTTCACAGGCACCAACTTCCCGTTGTAAGATAAATAACTAGGGTGTGATAATGAGCGTAACAAACATGCTGTATGATACGGAGGGGAGCTGTTAAGAGAGTAAATCCTAAGAATTCTCATTTTTTAAAAAAAAAGCAGAAATCAGCTCTCCTTTAGTCTCTGTGAGCGCAGATTTCTAGTCTTTGGCATTTCACCTCTACCAACTGTTGTTTCAGAGTCTTTTGCTTTAGTATCTCACCCTCACGCCCTCCTCCGTCTGCGCATGGTGCCGGTGGATAACTGCGGAGAGGACGAGGCTCTGGCTGCCGCTCACTTGTTCTGTGATCCTGCACAGATCATTTATCCTCTCTGGGCCTTGGTTTCCTCATCTGTCGAATGGGGGCATTAATGCTGGTACCAACCTCACGGGGTTGTTTTAGAGAGCCAACCAGCTGCTGCAGGTAAAGTGAAGCTCAGACTGAAGCCCGGCGTGTGAAAGGGCTGTGTAAGTGATGAGTGTTGTTATTTTCATTATTATTATTATCGTGAGAGGGCCTCTAACAGAAAGAAAGAACATTCAGCACCTGAAGCACCAGCGGACTAGAGACAGATGATTTCCCTGTCGCTGCTCATCCCTAGGGATGCAGAGATCAGTGTCCCCCAGCTCTGTCCCAGCTCTGTCCCAGTTCAGTCCCAAAGCCTAACGGGGAAGGCAGATGTGAATACAGCCCACTGTGTTTGATACTCTGCCAGGGAGGTGGGCAAAGTGTGCAGGGAAATTACATGACCCCAAACACGCACCTGTGAGGCCCACAACCCTGGATAGTCTGTCTTAGGCGTTTGAGCTCTGTTTTTCCAAGACTGAGAGATGGGAATGGCATGGGAGATGTTCTGTGAGTCAGAGTTAGATGGGCTCTTGGGTTAGACCAGCAACATATGACCCTCTGGGCGTTTGTTTGCCCATCTGTAAAATGGGTAGAGGGACAACTTTCTGTCAGATAGGATCCTCGCGAAGATCTGTGTAGAGGGTAGCATCTGATCCATTACAAAGGCTTTGCGTATTTGATAGGAATGCCAAAAACAGCTTTATCTTACTTGATCGAATCGAAAAGAGTTCTGAAAATCAGATTCTGTATTAAATTTGATAGAGAGCTTATGACATAAACCAGTGGTTCTCAAACTTGCATGTACATCAGGCTTTTTAACAGCCAGATTGCCGAGCCCCATCCCCAGAGTCCTGATTCTGTAGGTCTGCTGGGATCTAAGAATCCGCATCTCACGCAAGCTCCCAGAAGTTGCTGATGCTCGGTCTTCGGGCCCCGCTTTGGGAAACATGGACTTCAAGGTGTCCCATGCCGCTAACATAGAGGAGAATCACTGCTTATTTATATATCTCTTCCCCTAATTATTCCCCTATTATTTTCAAGACTGCAATTTTTATCTTTGAGGTTAATTTAAAAAGGAAGCTTTCAGTACATCTGGTGTGTGTATGAATTGGACCCAGCTCAGGGATTTTGCTCTTTCGTTTAATCTTGGCTTGTCCCTGTGGATCCATGAGTGTCAGGGCTGATATTTCTGATTCCCTATTTGTGCCAAATGGAGGCTCATTTGCCCAGCCAGGCCTGATGTCACAAGCCCTCCCTCCCGCCCCATCAAATGACAGGAGGCATTCCATTATGCGATTTCCAAAATACGATCGCTCCCAAGAGTAGAGAAAGAAAATTTATTCAAGATATTTTCTTAAAAATTAATGTTGATAATCAATCTTGTGACATTTGCTGTGTGCCAACAAATCAGGTGAGGCTGTGTTCCCTGTTTTATTGTGCATGAGATTTAGCTTTACCTGATGAGTTTCATAAAGCCTTGTTCCTACGTAAGATGATTCATTCCTTTAGTTATTCGCTCATTGTTTTTGCCAGGTGTTTATTGACAGTCTACTCAGTGCCAAGCTCTACACTAAGTTGTGAAAACAGAGATAAATATAGACATTGTCTATTCAGGCAGTAGGAAGTTTATAATGGGTTTTTAGTTGTTTAAGGACAAAGGCATTTATGGTTTTTGTTTCACGTGGCACCGCACTTGATAAGTTTTGTCACTGGTTGATTCTGTTGCTGTTGTCCGTCTGGAGGCAGTATTTCTATCGTGCCCAGCAATTCTTGTAAGCGATAATATATAATAGCCAGATTTCTTGGGTCCCCACAAAGACAAACAAGATATTTAAAGAAGCTGGTAATTAAGTAGAGAAAGTAAACATCTAAAAATGTATCTGTGGTGCAGTGTGACAGAGAACAATACCAGTAGCCTGTGGGGGAAATGATTTATCTGTCTGCGATGCTTAGAGAAATCTTCCTAGGTGAGATAATATCCGAGGTGGGTTTCAGAAGCGGAAAAAACTGTTCTCGTATTAAGCGTTCAAGTCCGTTTCCCCCACTGTGGCTCCAGGAACGCCAGCATTTCACCACGAGGAGATGAACTGTAGTCTAGGGCTCCCATCCATGGCTGAGAAACCCAGTTCTGCTACTTTCGGGCTGGGTGCCTTGGCCAAGATCACTTAATTTTTTGAGCTTCATCTCTCATTCAAAAAACAGGAATAACATTACAGCCCACACAGGATTGTTGAGAGAGAGAAAATGAGATAATATTTGAAAAGCACTTAGTATATATTGCCTGACATGTTGTAAGCACTTAATAAAATTACAGTTGCTTTAATTACTATAATTATCCCAATGTTGATGGGTGTCACAGGATACAAAGTCAATTGACTCAGGTCTGGGAAATTAGACCAGTTTACGTTGTGCGCGTCTTTTTAATGGTGGGGTCTTCAGAACCTTCCAGAGACAAAAGTGTGTTGCAAATCAACAGGAGGAATGTTCTCTGCTGTATCCCCGAGCACATTTGAAAGGAAACCCTTTACCATTGTGCATCTGTCAGAACTGGGGTTCATAGCCCCCCAAATTAGCCCATTCAGCCAGGGGACTTTCTTTGCCTAATAATGGCACTGCCTTTATATTTCATGATTGTCAGCTTACCACGGATCTATGCTTCCGGTTCAAAATGACTCCACAAGGTATATGCCTCCTGCGTTCCCAGGCAAAGTGTGTGCGTGGGTGCCTTCCAAGGAGGTTATAGAGGTGTTCTCACCTTTACTTTTGCAGCTGTATCTGCAGTGGCCTCCGAGGGACTTGGGGATGTCACTGGAGCTGCTTGGGGAAAATCGATTCGCTCCAGATTCTTGGTGAAACACTGGCAGATTCTCCAAAAAAGCCCCACAGGGCGGCTGCACCTACACAGAGCAGGCGTGGAGGGGTGACGATGCACCAGAGGAGAGCAAGTCTGCTTTTAGATAAAATTCACCAGAAGACACCTTTCCATACACACCTTCCTGGGCATTGCTTGTGTATGTCTGAGAAAAACGACTCAAAAGTAAGCTCTGTTTTGTGCACGTGGTACCCCTTCCCAAAAGAAATCAGGTCAGCCCTTTTGCTAACCTTTTTTAATTCAGAAAGTACCTTTTTGGTATAAAAATGAGAATTCAGCCCTAATTGTCCCACTTTGACATTGCTATTTTTACGTCTTCTAATCTGTGTCTGCCAACCTCCTATTTGCATCATTGTATGTTTTACTTTTTTATCTAATATATCATAAGCATGTCCCAGATAGCTGCCCAGTCATTATAATTACAACCTTTAGCGACTACATAATGGCCCATCAAATAGCTGAACCTAATTTATTTGCCCATTTTCCTACGGTTAAACATCTCGGCCATCGATCGTCACTTAGCTGCAAAAACTATGTTTTAAGAAATCATATGTGGAACTTGAATATGTTTTATTGATTCTTTTTTCCCCTTAATATCTAAAGTGAAACCTAATTAGCTTCATGTAAATACTCTCAGAATATAATAAAAAACAAAAAAAAAAAAAATGGGGCGCCTCGGTGGCTCAGTCGGTTAAGCGTCCAACTCTTGGCTTGAGCTCAGGTCATGATCTCGTGGTCCGTGAGTTTGAACCCCGCGTCGGGGTCTGTGCTGACATCTCAGAGCCTGGAGCCTGCTTCAGATTCTGTGTCTCCCTCTCTCTCTCCCCCTCCCCCGCTCACACTGTATATTTCCCTGTCTCTCAAAAATAAACGTTAAAAAAAATTTCTTCTAATTTCTTGTTACTATTGCCTCCCACCAAAGTCCAGATTTGTGGTCAGAGATAATCCCTTTATTAGCTTAATTTCCATCTTGTAGACATTCTAGTCTATATTTACAAACAAAATAGACACATGTTGTGAACGTGGGGTTATACGGAGGCATAGCGTTTTTTAACTTGCTTTTTGTCCCACTCAGTATGTCTTGGCGATGTTACTGTCGCTGCGTTCAGATACGCCTCGTTCTTTGCACCTGCTGCAGGATGTCCCACGAGACGGGTGTCCCTGGGGTCCCTCCTCAGGCCTTCTCCAGTAGGCAGTTTGGCAGCTTACGATCTGCCGTCATCACACAAAATGATGCACGGTGTCCCTGTGTCTGCTCTGGGTCCTCTTAGCTGTCCTGGTGGTGGTGGTTCCAGGGATTTGTGTTGAAAACCCCCAGTGTGAGAGGCTTCGTCTCGTCAGCTACTGTGAATAACGTAGATAGTGATGCAATAAACCTCGAAAGCCGATTGCCCCTCTCCTCACTTTCTCCTGAATCTCATCGGGACGTATGATTGGACGTAGGACGAAGGGAACAAGGCTATTAGTGGCCCTTTTGTGATGCGTGACGCCTACTGTTTTCCAAACCTGGTTTTTACCACCTGCTCTGCCTGTGGCACCCTGTGGATCATCCACTTTCAAAGCCCCCTGCTCTCCACCCAGGACGTTACACGGGATCCAGCGACTCTCGAACAAACACGTGTGCACCCGTAAGAGAATCTGAATCCCTTGCTGTACAAACTGGCTTTCACTGCTCTTCTTAAAAGTGTCTGGTGCACTTTCCAATCCAAATAACGACAACAGCAGTCGCAGCAGCTAACTCTCACCGAGTGTTTTCTTCGTGGGAGGTGCAATGGTGATGCCTTCGCAAATACCTTAGTCCATTTCCTTTTCAAAAGTAACCTGTAAGATAGGAGCCATTATTATCCTGTTTTCCAACGTGAAAACCGACGCTCAGACAGGTGCCAGAGTTTGCTCAAGGCCACAGACCTCGTAGGTTATAGACTTGGGACACGAACCCGGTTTGTCTGGCTTCAAAGCTTGGCTTCTTCGTCCACGTGTGGTACAACTTGCACCACGGGCGGTGGGACAAGGAGTGTGACACGACCTGAGCAAGCTCCCCGTAACCCCTGCGCCTGCCCCTAATGGATGGCAGCCGGATGTTCAATTGAAGACAGGTATTTTCTGAGCAGCTAAAATGCACGAAGCCTGCAGGGTGCCTGGGTGGCTCAGGCGGTTAAGCGTCCGGCTCTTGATCTCTCAGCTCATGAGTTCGAGCCCCGCATTGGGCTCTGTGCTGACAAGCATGGAGCCTGCTTGGGATTCTCTCTCTCTGCCCCTCCCTGTCACACTCTATCTCAAAAATGAAGAAACGTTAAAAAAAAATAAAATGCATGAATCCTGGTGTGAACACTGGTCCCCCTGGGGGTCTGGGAGACGTCCCCCACCCCACCCAGTTCTGTCTTACCCTTTCATGGACTTGTCGCTCATGGCTTCCATAAGCCATCCCCCCCACCCCCTGGGATTTGGGTGTGCATTCTGGCACACTGTTCTCCAGACTTTGTTTTCTCCAAGTGTTTGCTCTCGTGTTTTCCCTCTCGGGGGCTCTGGCCCTTGCTACAGGACGATTTTTCATTTACTGTTCACTGCTCCCATTTGCATTTTCCCCAAAGGCCTCCTGGTAGCCGCAAAGCTTTGCAGGATGTCCTACACCAAATCTTTCACACCAGCGTCTTTGGGAGAGCGGCCCGCTCCTGCTTTTCGTTTGTCCTGTGTCCCTTCAAGTGCAGACCCAGGCCAGCATCACTTCCTGCCAGCGGCTCTGCTCTCCCTGGGGAAGAGTCTCCCTTTCTCTCTCCGTGCTAGCTGGAAACAAACCACTAATTGAATTTCCCCTTTCATAGCTCTGAAGATATGACAGGCTAGTGCCTCCAATTAGTTTCTTAGACCGCGGCGAGGAAGAGACATGTTCTGTCCTCACAAACACAACCTCCATCGCTGCAGGGAGGTTGCAGTCGTTCTGGGCCTTTCTGGTGTGTGTTCCAGCAGCTGATGCCGGCTTGTTCAGAGACTGGGCAGCTGCAGTCCCTCGTGCACCTGGTACTGACGAGGAGGTGACGATGCGCGGGGCGCTGGGTCCCCGCTGCTCCCACGGCAGCCATCAGGGCACACACGTCCCCTGCTGACCAGAAGCCACGAGGCAACACGGGGAAGTCAGGATGTGGAGGTTCTGGGTGTCTTGAAAGTTTAGCTACATCAGAGGTACCAGGGCCCCATATGTGGAAAAAGAGAGCAGTGGAGCCCAGTGTCAGGTGCCGGGGATACAGAGATGTGTCCATATGGCCCCTGACTCTGGGGAAACCCAAACTCTGGTGCCAAAGCCATGTAAGAGATTAGTTGGAGGGGGCTGAGGGATTGTGAATGTACAGAGTAACTGTGGCTTCGTGGAACGGGGGTTCATCCTTTCGTGGGTTCAGAGGGGGCTTCAAGGAAGAGTAGACGTTTCAGTCCCTTTCGAGAGTTTACCAAGTGGGTACTGGGAGGAAGGATATTCAGACAGCGGAGAAATATTTGCACAAGTCCACGGCATGGCACGTTCGGGGCACAGTGAGTAGCTAGAGGTGTGGGAAATACACGTGCGGAAACCTGAGGGAGCTGGCTCAGCAAATCACAAAGGACCTGACAAGGCCTGATTTTGCCTTTGGGCTCCATCCCGTAGGGGATGGAAGACAGAGGATGAGCCAGAGCACCTGGGCACAAGCCCTGTCTCTGCCACTTATGAGCCGCGTGGCCTTGGCAAGCTGTTATTAACCTCCCCGGTTTCCTCATCTATTAAATGGAAATAATCAGAGCACTGACACCATGGGGTTGTCTTAGGGGTCAGATCGGAGAGCACATGTGACACTCTCAGCAGCAAGGGCCAGCTTCTTACCTAAGTGCTCGATAAGTATGAGCTATTATTATTATTATTACCAGTGTTGTTAATGCCAGCATCTATTGCCATAGAAGTCCCTGATGCACAGTGGGTGGTGATGGGCTTTGAAGTCAGGTGGGACCTGGGTTCGATTCCTGGGTCTGCCAGCTCTCATTGCACGGCCCCTGAGCATATCACCTAATCTCCAAGAGCTTCCCTTACCTCCCCTGCCCCTCAGGGAATGTAAGTCTCTGCCCCCCAGCCCCGTTCTCGGCACAGAGTCTCAATAAATGACAGCTGTTATTTTTTTTAAACTTTGTTTATTTATTCTGAGAAAGAGAGGGAGAGCACAAGCAGGGTGAGAGACAGGTAAAGAGAGAAGGAGAGAGAGAATCAGAAACGACTCAATACAAGTGAGCCGTTGCACCCCCTCTAGCCCCACCCCACCCAGCACTTCCCAGCATGATCGCCCTTGACCCCATGCCTGCATTCCTCTCCAGGCGTGTCCCCTGCTTATCTAAGCACACATATGTACACACGGGCCTGCCCTTTGTTTTGATTTGATTTTACAAAACCATGGAGTTATAGAATGCAGTTTATCTTATAACTGGTCTCTCCCCAACCCCTGCAAAAAAAAAAAAAAAAAAATTAAAAGAAGGAAGCAGTGGTCATGTTTCCATGACAATACAAATTCTCTCTCTTTTTACAAATGGCTCCATAACACCGTGATTCACTCGGGTTTTTTCCTCTTGTTTTGAAACCTGCTCCATCAAGAAGCAGTCTCCTTTGTGGACTCTCCTTACATACCAACACCTTTCTGACCTATTGGATCCGTTCCCAATGGCGCGACTCCCTGTTCCCAACGTTCATTGCCCCGCCTCTGCCGATCCTGGACCCCAACACCCATCATCCCTTCCCCTGCCCGAACCCAGGTTTGATGAGACCTCCATATCACACCAGGGTTCAGCAGTGAGAGAAAACCCAGGGCCACCAGGGATCACCCCCCCTAGTGTCAAGAAATGGAAATGTCACCATGCAAAAGCTGTGTTTACAGACTATGAAATGACCATTGTTCATGCATTCCTTCTTTTTACTTTCCACCCCTCCTGTCAATCCCGACCCAAACCCTTGGTTTCTCTCTCTGATTAATCTAATTTAGACATCAAAATGGCCAATAGAAACTCTCTTTCTTTCTTGTTTTCTGGATACAGCAAAATGTACAGGATTCCCATTTCGTAGTTTTATAAAAACGGGGGGGGGGGGGGGGGGTGGGGATCTTATAATGAAAATAACAGAACTCAGAAGATCCGCTGGCCTTTTGTCCAAAAAGATTTTGTTAGCCCTGGGATGCAGCAGTGCTGTGAATAGGAAACGATCTTGATCACCTGTTTACGCTGAAAGCTCTCCTTCTTGGCAATGGGGGAGGGGACAGAGGAGACGCGATTACATTATCAGGCAGAAACACATGACTATAAATAATTAACTCTCTCATGTTTCGTGAGCCTTAACCTCCTACTTCAGAATGTTTATTTCCTTTATTTCAAAATGTTTATTTACTTTTCTCCATTGACTGTAATTAATTTTGCCTTTGGCTCATAAACAGGTAGAACTGAAAACTTTTGCATTTGCATTTTTATCTCGAAGCACCCCAACTAATTAAACTTTCCAATTTGGTCTCCCTGTTGCCGTACCAGAGCCACAGAGAAATGGCTGACAGGATCACAGGTTTGTGACCATTTTGCTAAGGAAGAGGCAGAAAGAGCTTTTGAAAATTATAATTGTGTTACGGAACTGCTAAAGCAGAAACGTGTATTAGGGTTCTCTACATCACAGGAAGAGATGAGTCAGCAACCGGGGTACAAGAGAGGCGAAAAAAAGGGTCTAGAAACTGCAAAATGGTGAACTTCCCTTGAGCTCTAGAAAAAGTGTAGGATGAGTTAATATAAAAACGGATCATGTGCACTGGATGTTATATGTAAGAGATGAATCACTGAATTCTACTCCTGAAACCAATACTACACTATATGTTAACTAACTTGAATTAAAATAAAATCCTGGAAGAAAAAACCCAGATCATGAGCGTATAGTTTTCAGTCATGTTACTCACCTGGTAAAAAGAGGAACCCCCAAGGCATAATGTATGTAGAGTTCGATCTGACTCATGGCAAGTTCTCCTATGGCATCTCAGGAATTCTTAAAAAAGGAGGACACCATCTTTTAAAAGGTAAAAAATTCAAGACACTATCTAAGAGAATAACACATTTCACTGATAACGGAAAGTAACCAACCAGAGGATATAAAGAACTCCTAAACTCAGTAAAAAAAAAAAAAAAATTAAGAGATGTAAGAGATATAAAGAAACATTTCACAGGATGAGAAACATAAGTGACCAGGGCGCCTGGGTGGCCAGTCGATTGAGCGTCTGACCTCAGCTCAGGTTCGTGACCTCACGGTTCGTGGGTTCGAGCCCTGCGTCGAGAGCCTGGAGCCCGCTTTGGATTCCATGTCTCCCTCTCTCTCTGCCCCTCCCCCACTCATGCTCTGTCTCTCTGTCTTTCAAAAATAAATAAATGTTAAAAAAAAAAAAAACACATAAGTGACCAAAAATGCCTTAAAAAAATCAGTTTAAACTCATTGGCCATCAGTGAAATTCAAAGAACAACTGCGATTCAATATGGTTTTATGTCTACCTGATCGGTACCTGTCAAGTCTGGAAATAGCACGTCCTGGCAATAAAGTGCTAACACCGGTCCCCTCACCCACTGCCTCTGGGAGTGTGACTGGGGCAACGTTTGAAGAACCGTTTGCCATTATCTGCTACCGTTGAAGATGGGCCGCCTACTCCTGGGTCTGTACCTGCAAGGGATTTTCTAGGTGCTCCTGGACACACGGACAGGGCTGTTCCCAGCAGCATGGCTAGCAGTCACGAAAACAGGGAACATCTGTATACTCACTAAGGAAGCACCCGGAATAAATGACAGCACAGTCATCTGGCGAACCGCGCAGGAGCGCTGACAGATCTCCAGAACATACTGTGCCACGAGACACACAATGTGCAGAAAAAATACATACAGTACAATTCCAGTTACGGAGAATTCAGAAGTGCAAAAAAAAAAAAAAATGAATATATTTAGAGACAAAGAGTAAAACCATGAAGGAAAACAATGCATTAAGAGATACAAAATTCCTGATGGGGGGAATGAGATGGAAGGAAATGTGCAGGGCTACAGCGTCATTGTCTAGGGTATGTGCTAAGCTGGGTGCCGGGCAGAAGTGAATCGAATTGTTCCTCGTGCCTTGTGGTATGTTGTGTGTGTACGTGCATACACGTACATGTGTATTTACACATATTCCTGTGTATGTAGGAAACAATTTAAAAAAGAGAAGAGAAATATGGACTAGGTTTACATCCATTGGCACTAATCTTCTCTCCTTCAACATCCGTATCAATAACTTATCAAAATCATGGATCATCCAGCATAGACATGGGAGACCTAATATCTCGGATGATTGAACCCGGTTTCTGGAAAGCTGAGACACATTGCGTGAACTGATGACTTCATGTCACAGAGATGAATGTAAGGCGTTCGCCTTGACGTTCTTCAAAGGCAGTCACTAGGTCAAGGTGATACCCTCTATGTTCCACAGCAGTCCATGTGAAAACACCGTTTGGGGTCTTAGTCGACCACAAGCTCAAAAGGAGCCTTCTGTATAAATGCTTGTTCGAAGAACGAACTTCCACTTTAGGAGCAATGATTATCCTCTCAAAGCCAGCACGGGTCAGGCCACATCTTGCATGTTTTGATTTGAATTGGAAGTTGACAAATTATAATAAGTTCAGAGGATGGTGACTACTGATGAAAGAGATATCAGCCTACAAGTGTTGAGTTTGTTGGAGGGGGATTTGGAAGAAGCAGAGCAGAACCAGAGGCTTCCAGAAAATTGGTTCCAGCTCATTGTGCACAAAATCATGCCAGTAGTCAGAGATGCCCCTCCAAAAAGCGGTGGGCTGCCTTGTAAGTTGAGAGCTTTGGGTCCCTGGAGTGTTCAGACAGGATAACTCCCTCTTCCTGCAGTTGTGCTCAGAAGGCAGACTCCACGGCTCTTGTGTCCCTTGGCTTCTAGGAGTCTCTAAGAATAACCAAAGAGAAGTCACAGGGGGAAAGAGGAAACCATTTTTATTTCCCTGAGACTGAGGGGGACTGTGGAGCACATAGGGCAGACGGCCAAGTTCAGTCCCTTCCACACCTGCCCTACTGTTCCTGAAAGCAGCAGTGACCGCCCTGCACAGGAAACATTGGTCTGTTCAGCGGGACCTGTCTCTCTGCTGACGTCACCCCTGGGAAAGAGGCTGCTGTCACCCGGGTTCCAGCTCTGCTTAGGGAAAGAACTTGGGCTTGTTTTATTTTTCCTCACGATTATGTCCAATAGAGGCTGTTTGAGGGCCCTTCTTCATGTCACCCTGTCTCTGGAATTCAGGCTGACAGAGCAGAGCACCCGCTTTCTAGAACACTGGCAGTGGTATCACAGAGGGAGAGAGAGCCTGGCACATTACACACCCTCTCTTAATGCTCCCGCTCGAAACAGACACACTTTCTTGTGCTTACATCTCATAAACCACACCTAAGTCCAACAGAGGAGGTGAGACAGTCCTTCTGTGGGCACAAAGGAGAACTGGCGGCATTTGTTGACAGTAGGAGTGATCACCACAATCAGTATGGCTGGATGGGGAGGGGCATTGGCCAGCCCATGAAGGTCTTTGTGCCGTGTTCTAGAATTTTTACTGTATCCGGCAGAGCCACTGAAGGATATCCAGTCTGGGAATGACACGTAGCTCGTTTTACGAATCGGATATCCCAGAGATGGTATTCATTTGTTCCACAAACATTGGCGATACATAGCAGACAAGGTCCGCCTTCCATTTGGTGAAGCTGGAGGGGGAAATCATCAGTGAACAAACTCAACATCTGGTGGCCTCTCAGATGGCCATAGGTTGTAGGAAGCAAAGTAAAGATGGGGTAATGGTTTGAACTAGGGAGAGAAAACAGGCTCGCAGCTGTAAGACGAGAGAGAGCCGTGAATACATTCAAAAGCTCACAGGAGGCAGAAGGAACAGAACTGGGTCATCTTACAGAACTGAGAGCCAGCAGTGGGTTGAGACGTGCCTGGGGCACGAGGCTTTGGTAAACACGAATCGAATCTGAACCTAGATTTGGAATAGGTCGTTTGAAGCGCTCTGTCCCCATGGACGTAGACGTGACATCAAGCCTTTTTCAGGCGAGTGGGTAACTTGGTTTATGAGGATGGAAATTTTCACCAGGGCTTGAATGAAGAGTCAAGTCGATGGGAGCTGCCTTTTCCATTGATAAGAGCAACTCCGAGGGAGAGGGAGATGCTTGGTGCCTGAGTGGCTGCAGCAGTGGGACGCTTCCTTGGGACCGTCACAGCAGACCTCCCCCCCTGCTAGTGGATGGTCTGCAGGTGACCTTGTGTGCCTTTCTGTGCAACAAGAGAATGAGCTTCCAAGCACAGCTGCCTCTCCAGCCCCTCTCTTTCTGTCCACACAGTCCACAGCTCTTTCAGCTGAGCGAGCGTGTAGCAAACTCTGCTTCCCACTTGTGGGCTCTTTGGGCACCGTGACCAGACACACTGCTGGCTCGGCTCCGCGTGCCCCGCCCCCAGAACCACAGAGGCTGCAAGTGAAGGCACCCCCCAAGAGGTCTGATACTCCCCCTCCCACAAGGCAGCGTTCCCTCCTGGCACCCCGTGGCAGGTGGCCTTTGAGCCACACGCACAAGGTCAGCGGTGGGAGCTCATGTCAACCTACACACACATGTTCTCCCCCAAGCCGCGTGCACTGGTCCTAACTGGGATTCACATGGAATTATTCCATTTTGACTTAAATAAGAAACCATTGGAGTATTAGAAGGTGATGTGCCCCCAGTTTAGGGCTAGGCTTTTTCCTGTCTTTTTACCTTTTCCCTTTAAGTCTTGAAAAGGTGACTTGAGACTCCAGACACGACAGGCCCAATTCCCACAATTCATCCTCATACCTCGATACTCTGCTGTCTACACTGCCCACCGCCCCCTCTCCTCCTGACATCCTCTGGTGTATCTCCTTCCCTCGTAGCCATGGGGATCAGCTTGCTCCAGGATTCCAGCCGTGGTCTGAGTAGGACAGAATCCAAGGGTGGGGGTGGAGGGTTCTAACCCTCTCCCTAAAACTCGCACCTCAGCACGGGGAAGAAATCTAACCCATAACAGCTGACATTCAAGGAACATTCTTATCAAGCCCCTTGCACTCGGTTTCTTACAAAGCCTCTTTCTGCTCCAACATTTTGCGGTTCAAAGAAGAAAAAAAAATACACTGTACACATTTTTCTTTCTTTAAAGATTGGAAAGAAATGAGAAAAAGCTTGTCTTGTCCATGTTTTTATAAAAATATAAAGCATGTGTCCTCTCTGATAGAGCTATTTCTTTCCCTCTAAATCCAGCAGAGCCCGTGATCGAGCTTAAGCGTCAGTGAGTGTCACACATTCGTCTTCCTGAGCCATGCTGCTGTGTTTCTGAAAAGATAACGCAGCTTCCGTGGGATCTGAAACCTGGAGATTTAGGAAGTGGCCCTTCCTGTGTCTTCGGGGATTGAGCCTGGGAAACACGTGCATCATCAGCTGACCCCAAGAACGCAATTTATGACCTCCGAGAGCAGAGGCCCAGTGGCGGCTCTTGGCGGATGATTCTTGAGAAACTGATCCCGAAACATTCCTTGGGTGATAGACACTTGTGTATTTCTCCCACCTGGGCCTGCCCTGCCCTTGCTGTCTGCCTCTGTCTGCCCCGTTCTCGGCCACAGAGCACGTGCCCGGCACAGACCCTGAGTCAGGATCCATCAGGCACCGGACGTGTGACCTCAAGCCACTCAGCGCTGTTCCCTCACGGACAACGTGGGGAGAAGAACAGAACCTCTGTGAGGTCAGGCTCGTGCTGTGGGGTTTAGCACAACTCCCCCCGTATGGAAAGCAGTCTGTGTGGTAGGCTGGATCATGGTCACCCAAAGATAGCAAGTCCTGACACCTACAGCTTATAAATGTGATTTTTTTAATTAAAAAATTTTTTTAAATAAATGTTTATTTATCTTTGAGAGAAAGAGCATGAGCGGGTAGGGCAAATGGGGAACAGAAGATTCAAAGCGGGCTCCACGCTGACAGCGGAGAGCCCGACGTGGGGCTCAAACTTGCCAACTGTGAGATGCTGACCTGAACCAAAGTTGGATGCTCAACTGACAGAGCCGCCCAGGCGCCTCTGATTTTTTTTTTTTTTTTTTAAAGAGCCTTTGCACATGTGATTAAGTTAAGGATTCTGAGGTGAGGCGATCACCCTGGATTATGTGGATGGGCCAGTATTCCTTGGAGGAAAGAGGCGGAGGGAGACGACACAGACAGCAGAGGAGGCAGTGTATGGACAGCAGGGGCACAAATGTGGCCACAAGCCAAGGAAAGCCAGCAGGCACCAGAAGCTGGAAGAAGCAGGGAACAGATTCTCCCCTGGAGCCTTGAGACGGAACATGCCCCTTGATTTCAGACTCCTGGCCTCCAGGGCTGGGAGGGGATACAGTTCTGTGGTCCGAATCTGCTCGGAATGCACTGATTTCTTACAGCAGCCCTATGCAACTAATGCAGTCCGTGAACGTGGAGCCTTGAGCATCACTGGGACACAAGCCCATAGGGGACAGAAACCTGGTCTCCCTGTAGGCAATACATGCAAATCCTCCTGGGTGTTTGCTCAGCGAGAGTTCAGATTGCCGCCTCTCTGCTCCTCTCATTCTGTCCCCTTCTTTCACTGCCCCCCCCCCCCCCCCGTTGCCTTCTTCTGTCCCTGGTGAGATTCGCGGCCTGCAGATCAGCCCCCAGGATAAGCTCTCGTCTCTCATGCACTAGCTGACTCCTTTCTTCCAGTGCCCACAGGCCCGGGCTTCTCACTGTGCACCTGCTGGGAAACGAGGGACCCCGGGTGTCTCAAGTGCACAGGACTCTGCCTCTCATCTCGGTGTTTCTCTTCTCTGCTGAGCTGGGTCTTTTGGACGGCGATGCTTGCCAGTGTAGCTGGACCGTCTCTGGGGCAGCACGTGTTCGAGGGCTTAGATTCAGGAGAAGCGAAATGTTCAGGAACGTGGAAGGCACGGGTTGGCTTATGGGAGCTCCAGACCTGTAACCTGGTGCTTTTCCAACTTGCAGACAGAGCCCCGAAGTTCCCGACTCCTCAAAATGTGGAATGTGCCCAGTCTTTTCTAGCAGGAGCGAGAGTTTAGAAGCAGCCCACAGGTGCTGTGTTTTCAGGCCGTGATACCTCTATGCGCTCAGTGTGTGGGCAGGCTATTCTGTGGAAGGAAATGCTCTAGAGACTTCTATGCCACGTGGTCACTGAGTAGTCGGGGCGGGGGGCGACCTTTCACCGTGGGTAATGCAGGAGAAAGCAGTGGAGACGGCCCCCACCCTGAATCCCAGCTGGGAGCAGTGGAGACATTCTCACATCACCTTCCCTAGGGTCCCAACACAGGACGCTGTTGGACAAACCTTGAACGTGGTCCTTGGCAAGTGCCCGCATCACACTGCAGGGTGGCTCTGCGTCTAAGCCCCCCTGCCCCTCCCCCCGGCGAGACAGTCACGACTGTCTTAGTCCTCTTCTCAGCATCCGCTGTCCTGATGCAGCCCTGGCCACAAGGCAGCCCCAATGGAGAGCAGTGGAACTGTGCAGAGACTTTCCAACACACGGGTAGAGTTCCTTCTTTCCTGGGCTGGGGACGGCCCCGACCCATGGAATCACATCTGACATGTGACAAGTACGAGACGCTTGAGTTGTGCAGGCTGTGAAGGGTTATCTCCCACACTGCTGTGGCAGCTATGGCCTCTCCAAGCCCTGAGGTGACATGGGCTGACGGGCCACGAAGAGGGCCTTTGGGGGTGTCCGGTGAGGCTCACGCCCTTGTCCTGAATCTTTTACGTGCCCGCAAATGGTCTCTGGGTGATTCTGCTCTGTAATAGGCACCGATGACAGCCCACGATGTCCCCTTGCAGATCTTTGGCTGTAGTGAACACACCCCGGATTGCACACCCTCTCTTTCTCCGTCAACTGTCCCTGCTTCCCCTGCCTCCAGATCCCTGTGCCGCAAAGGCCCTGCCGTGATGCAGGAGGTCAGAGGCAGAGAAGGGGATGTGAGGATGAAAGCAGAGCCCAGAGATTCAGAGAGGGATTTGACGATGCTGTGCCACAGACTTTGAAGGTGAAGGAGGGGCTCAGCAGCCAAGAAATGCAGGTGGTCCCTGTGCCGGCACAGCATTCCCTCTGCCACGTCATACTCATGACATCAGACCCTGGCTGTCCCTTTGCACGGCTGTATGGGACGTTTATGAACAGACCTTGGCTAACAGGAGGAATTCCAGAAAGGACAGACAAGGCTAAGGGAAAGACCGAGATCAGGTTGGCAACTTAAAAGGTAGGGCTGTGTTTTAATGATCTCTGGGTCACCCAGTGCGTAGCATCGACCCTGAAGTGTTGTTGAGGCTCAATATTGAGTTAAGATGACGATCACCTTCCTTGTACTTGATAGTCTACCTCTATTTATGCAACCGAAGATTACATTAAGAACGAACCATTTCACACTACCCCTGCATTCATCCATTCATCCATTCATTCCCTTCTACTTTTTTTTTTTTTTTTTTTTTTTTTTTTTTTTACTGAAAGTGGAGCCTCTGAACCACACCCCTCTCATCTTGTAAAAACAATGATATTCTCAAGGAACCCAGAACTCTGGGCTGAATATTACAGATTTTAACTCATTTAACCCGCCCGACAACCCCATCAGATGAGTACCATTATTTCCAGGGGAGCATCTCAATCATGTACCTGTTGGCCCTCTCGGCCTAGGGAGCAGACGCCTCTGGTCTCTCCCCTATTTCCAAGAAGAGAACATTCCCATCTGGAAAGGCAGCACCATTAGAAATGCACGTGTGGGGAAAACAATTTAAAACCACACATGAAATGAGAAAATATTCCTACAGAGTGAGCCAGACCACGGTTGCATCTCCATTCATGACTAAATATTTATTGAGCCCCTTCTCTGTGCCTGGCTCTGTGGCATTCATACTAGGGTGAATCCAATGTGCATCGTTGAGTTTTATACGTATAAGGTATTCCCTGAGTGGTGTCCTGACGGCCTGGAAGAGGTCATGCGGCTTTCAGGAGTGACATTGACCATGGGAAGAACGAGCAGGGTGAGCAGAAATGACTCTTCAGCTCCATATGTGTCACTGAATGGGAACCATCATCAGGGAAGAAGCTTCACCACCCTTCCCCAGGCTGGGAGCCCACACGTCCGGAGGGCTCCTTCTTAGATCTCCATCCCAGCGCATTTAATTTCAGATTTGTGCGACCCTGATAAAGCTCCTTCATCAAGTTTTATTCTTCATAAAAGATCCATTTCCCCAGACTCATAAAGTGACTGCTTCTAATTCAGTGTTATTTTATAAATACTTTCATTGCTAGCATCAATCACAAGCAGCTGACTTTCGAGCCATAAAACAACAGCTTGCAACATCGCCATGTTACCCAATATGTATTTACTTATCAACTTGAAGAACACATGTTTGCAAAATCAGCAACATTATAACTCTGCTAGCAATTTGCCGGCACTTTCTTCCCATTGAACGCAAACCCTCAAGTCTCAGACGTGCCGTATTTCAGCATCCCGGCTCATTTTTATCTCCTAACTGCCGTAATCACCAGCCCTCCCGCCCCCGTGCAAACCTCCCCAAGCCCCTCATTGATCATGCCTGTGACTTCAGGCAGGTTATTTACCTAACAGGTGCGGTTCTGGGGTCTTCGATCATCTGTTCTGCACTACGACTCAGGGAACACCGGCCCTGCTGGTGCCTTGGACGCTCGATGTGGCTCCGAGACGCCCCAGACAGGCTCGAATGGGTCAGAGCAGAGGTGTTCTGTAACCAGTCTGCAGGGAGACTTCTTGCAAATTATTATTATTGCAAATTATTATTATCTTTCAAAACGGAAATGACCTTATTCCCCTGGCAGGGCTATCCTAAGAATTCTTGGCACATAGTAGGTCCATGCGCTCTTTTCTCTATCTGTGGAATTACTGCAAAGGCCACCTCATCCAGGCCCCCTTACTTTACATGCATCTGCAGGCCAACATTACACACTGGCAGGTGTCTGCCCATTTTGCAGGTGAGAAAAAGGGGCTGTGTGAGGTTATGTGTATCGCCCAAATCACATAGTGAGTAAGTGGAGTATCAGAGCCTATGTCTGTTAGGCCAGGGTTTCACTCCCCAGACCCCTGCCAGGCCAGTAGATTCAGAATCTCTGAGGGTGGGTTTCAGGCAACAGGAGTATTTATTTTGTTTAAGTCTGTTTATTTATTTTGAAAAAGAGAGAGAGAGAGTGGGCAAGAGGGGAGGAGGAGCAGAGAGAAGGAGAGAATCCCGAGCAGGCTCCGTGCTGTCAGTGCAGAGCCCGACGCAGGGCTTGAACTCACGAACTACAAGATCATGACCTGAGCTGAAATCAAGAGTCAGACACTTAATGAACAGAGCCACCCCAGGTGTCCCCAGGCAACAAGAATATTTTTTAAATGTTGTATTTTTAATGTTTGTTCATTGTTGAAAGACAGAGCACAAGCAGGGGTGGGGCAGAGAGGGGGACACAGAATCTGAAGCAGGCTCCAGGCTCTTGAGCCCGACGTGGGGCTCGAACCCACAAACCATGAGATCGTGACCTGAGCCGAAGTCGGATGCTTAACCAACTGAGCCACCCAGGTACCCCCAACAACAGGAATGTTTTTAAACCTTCCAGGAGATTGAAATGAGCAGCCAGGGTTGCCATGCATGGTCCCACGCCCTGTGCCTTCAATGTCACGCTGCTGTGTGACCCAGATTTTCAAGGGGAAAATTTAGACAGAAGAGTCTAATCAGAAAGAGGAAGAAGGCAGGGTCGGGTCCAGCCACCGAAGGCACAGACCAGGAGAACAGCTGCTCTCTGGTGTGTATGGCGAGCTCAAGAGCTGGGAGCCAGAAGAGAAATGTGAAGTGTGGGCAGGTCTCCCAGGGCAGGGAACCCAGAGCTCGGGGAGGCGGGAGCTGCCCCCTGCACGGGTTGGACTTCTTAGGCTGTTACGTGATGCTTCTCGCCTGCTAGGGACGAAGCTGCTGGGGGAGCCAGGAGGTCTCGAGCAGTGGCGGCCGCAGCTCTAATGATGGAAACAGAGGCCTCTGCTCGGTGGCCTGGCTGACAGAAGAACGGACCTCTGACTGAGATGCCCTCTGCCCGCTGAGCGTCCCCTGTACATTTCCCAGGCCTCGGGCAATCTGGCGCCTGGCTCTCGGCCAGGACGGAATGCATCGTTTGCAGAATGAAAATTCAGTGCCCCTTGTCCAGCAATTATTAAGAATAGCAGGAGGGCAACAGCAGGGCTTTAGACCAAGCGCGGGGCCTTTCTGAGCACAGCACCCTGGGCGGCTACACGGGTCCCTGGCCCACGAAGCCGGCCCTGCGTCTGAGCTCACCTTGGACACCAGATCTGGCCAACAAACCGCAGCCTCTTCTGGCACAAGCATGTAATGAGGCGACCCCTGGTTCTGCACCCCTCTGCCCTCCCACGTCAGGAAACCACCGAGTCCCGGTGGCTGCAAAATACAAGGGTCTGGGTTCCTAAATCACAGCTGGAAAAGGGAGTGTCCTTGAAGGGTGCCCCAAACCGTCTGACTCTGAGGGAGAAGACAACCCCGTGTGTTTAGCCACTGATTGAAATTGCAGTACTGGTCTGGTAGGTCAGTCTAGGCCAGCCTAACGCAGCCCTCGATCTTAAAGAGCAGATCTGCTTTGCCTCTGCCCTTGAAAGAGACCTAAATGATCTAGGGACAACGGGTCCCATTGTTCACAGTTTACCTGGAAATTCATATGTAGTGCAAGTCAGGCGTGAATTATCTGCCTGTTTCCTATTCTAGCTCCATCATTACCCAAGCTGTAATGGAAGAGAGATGACGATCACGAAAATATTCATCCTTTATGTATCCGTTCATTTATTCATTCATGCAGTCAGCAAATGTTTGCCAAACTCTTACTACATACAGAGCATTACCCTGGTGCCTTTGAAGACTTCCATGCTTTGAGTTACACAGATTTTAACCCAAAAAACTAAATAGTGTTCGTATTAGCGTATTCTTAAACATTACATCCTATGTATATTTGCATATTCAGTGGTATTAATATTTCTGCCACCATGTAGGAAATCGAGAAGAGACAGTATCTCTGTGCTCAGTGAGCTTCAAATCCAGAAGAGAGTTCTGGAGGTGTCTCTTTGTTTCAGGTGTTTGAGTGCAGGATTTTATTTTATTTTTTTTTTAATGTTTATTTTGAGGGGGGGTAGGGGAGGGGCAGAGAGAGAGGAAGACACAGAATCTGAAGCAGCTCCAGGCTTCTGGAGCCTTCCCAACACGGGGCTCGAGCTCACAAACCGGGAGATCATGACCTGAGCTGAAGTCGGACGCTCAGCTGACTGAGCCACCCAGGCTCCCCCTTGAGTGCAGAATTTTAAAAGTGTCTCTACTTTCTGAGACCTGACATCAGTAATGCTAAGATGGGGTCTCCGAGCCCGGGCACTCTGGGCAGCGGGGGCCACATATTCTTTGTGGCCTGGGGGTGTCCTGGGCACTGCAGGGAGCTTACTTTCTTGCACCCACCGTGGGCAAGCGGTATCACACGCCCTGTCCCAGCTGCGCCAGCCAAAAATGTCTCCAGACACTGTGCCGTATCCCTTGAGGGATAACCTCCCGCCCCGTTGAAATCCCCTGCTCTAAGGAAAACTGCAATGTCTTGTAAAACAATCCCTTAAATTGATTAAACAACAACAACAATACACGATTTCCTTTGGTTTCTTCTAGTATTTTATAGAAATATATTTGAGGGGCGCCTGGGTGGCGCAGTCGGTTAAGCGTCCGACTTCAGCCAGGTCACGATCTCACGGTCCGTGAGTTCGAGCCCCGCTTCAGGCTCTGGGCTGATGGCTCAGAGCCTGGAGCCTGTTTCCGATTCTGTGTCTCCCTCTCTCTCTGTCCCTCCCCCGTTCATGCTCTGTCTCTCTCTGTCCCAAAAATAAATAAACGTTGAAAAAAAAAAAATTTTAAAAGAAATATATTTGAGAAAATATTTGAGAAAAACTCTCGTATTTGAGAGTTTTGCTACCTCGTGCAAATCCAGTACAAAGATTTATTACCTTGGAATATTAGGGATAGAGAGCCCACTTAACATTGCTATTTTTGAAGGGTTTTAGGCAGCATGGGATCATTCAGCAGAGTGTCCTGTATCCTTTAAAAAAGAGCTGCATAAAACAGGCATGGTAGGTAAAAAGATGAAACAGAATTCTTTAAAAGGCTTTTGAGAAAAATAGTACCTTAAAATTCCGGATGAGATGATTAATCAAGGCAATAAAGTGAATCATGATAAGAGGCCCCCCAATTTTAGCCACGTGTTACATCTCAAAAACCCGTTTTCTTGCCTAAAATCTGGCCTGCCGCGGCACAGTTCAGCGGCAATTTGCCAGAAAAGCAGGGCTAAGGTACCGTGAAGATTGAGCGAGGGGCAGGGGGGAGCCGAAGGATTCAAACAAATAATCATAAGGTGGTTTCTGTCGTCGCTATCTCTTCATCGGTATAAAAATAACCTCTGAAAACAGGTGGGAGACAGCCATCGCTCAACGTGTTACAACATATTACGTATCTGACTGCCGGTTGGTACTTAAAGAACCAGCCTGCTCCAGGGTAAGGTGCATTTGAGCAGGGAAGTCTATCGCACTTCAAGCTAAGCCCATGGTGATTGCAGCTGCACATAGATGCTCGTGGCCGCTATTAAAGGAACGAGCAACTGTCTCAAGTAGAAGGTGTTCGTAAGAACAGGGCTGTCTTCCTGTTTGAAGGTACTTAACTGAAACCTGCATCAGGAGTATATACTTTGTGTCAGTTTGATTCTGTTCTATTCCGGGTGTGGGATGGAAATCCTTAGTTAACTAATGTGCTTGGTGGTCAGCATATGGGATGATTTAGTGGTGACGTCATTAGGGGGCCCCAAAGCCCAACATTTGGGAAATGGGTTGCATTTTATTGATTTCTGCGCCTGCACCTGTCCCTCTGTACTTTGGTGCGCCTTCTGAATGTGCTGTTCTGGGTGGTTATTTTAATTTTTGTAATGTGTATTTATTTTTGAGAGAGAGACAGAGCGTGAGCAGGGGAGGAGCAGAGAGAGAGAGGGAGACACAGAATCTGAAGCAGCCTCCTGGCTCCAAGGGGTGAGCCCAAAGCCCAATGCAGGGCTCGAACTCACAAACCGCAAGATCATGACCTGAGCTGAAATCAGACGCTTAAGACTGAGCCACCCAGGCGTCCCATAGTTGGTTATTTTAAATGGCAGCTCCCACATCTAAAATAAGCTCTACTTTTTTTTAATTATGTGATATTTTCTAGCTTGTGTGTGATGATCAGTCCGCTTCTATTTCTTGGCCAGTTATCAACTGCTCTAAAGTGAAATCTATCAAAACTTAGTGGCTCAAAACACAACTATTTACTGGTTGGTGATTCTGCGCATCGGGATGGGTTCAGCCGGATGGTTCTCATGTTGGCGGTGCCTAATGTTTGCTCATGTACGCGTGACTGCCGTCATCTGGAGGTTCAGCTGGGGCTCGATGATCCAGCTTACATGTCTGAGGGTTAGTTAGGGGTGAAGCCAGGGAGCATTAGCTCACAGACATGTGGCCAGAGAGCCCCGATCTCCTCAGATGGCAGCCGGGCTCCTGGAGGACAGGTTCCAGTACACAAGCACTTTCTTGCCTCTGTTTGTCTGTTTCCGTGGCCGAAGGAAGTCACATGGGTAGGCCCAAAGCGATCTTACCTCCTGAGAGACTGTCTCTGGATTCAAGACACTTTAGATAAGTGGAAACCGATCTAAATATTTGACAATGCATAAGGCAGTGACTGGTTGTTTCTACTTTTCTCTAAAATAATGTCGTCTAGCTCTAGGCTAAAGCAACAAAACTCGCTCTCTAGGGTGATACTATTTAATAAAATATATTTGTTTGTTTTCTTCCATCTTTACTTCCTGCCTTTATCAGAAGATTAGCCGTGGCTGTAATCAAATGCAAACCAGCCTCCGAACAAGATGGGCTTTTCCTTTCCTCTCATTTCTTTCTTGCTCCTGTAATCAAAGCCAGAGGGAGGTGTGCTGGGCTTCCCTTGGCGCTCCATGGTCATCAGAGACTCAGGGACTCAGATTTCCATCCTCAGGGACTCTTTCTGCTCTACATTCCCATCACATGGCTTCTATTCGAAGGGCCGCCTAATGGTCCGAAATGGTTGCTGAAACTATAGTCATCACATCTGCAGTGCAGGTAGACGGAAGTGAGGAAAGGGGGTGCCACAAAAGCCCTCACCTCCTGGTTGAGGTTCCTTAAAAGGACCTCACGCACAATGCTTCTGTTATGTCTCAGTGTCTAAACCTGAGTCCCTGGCCAGATTAGCTGCCAGAGATGCTGAGATGTCTAGTACCTGGGCTGGTCAGCAGTGTGGCCAGCTAAAACCAGGAGCGAAGGAAGAATGAGTATTAAGCAGCAACCCATAGTTGGGGCCATTGTCCCTTTCGCAAAGCAGAACTCAGGTCCTGGCTCATGGGATCATTAGCTAGGTGGCCTTCTCAGTCTTCATTTTGTCGCCTGTACAGTGGGCTTACCAATATGACATGCCTCCCGTGGTCAGCATAGGATCAAACGTGAAACCTGCATCACATGATGTGATCTCATTGTGTCTCCACTGTCTCCTATGCTGCTGGGTCCTGGGACCACATGAGAGGACTCTCCTGTTCCAAAAGGGGGGGTGGAAGGAAGAAGGGTGAACTTTCTAGTGGGTGTGCCATCTTCTTAAGTTGTAATTTATCACCAGTGGACACATTGACAACATTTAGTTCATGTCCTTGGGGAAAAGAAATGGCCACTGGCAGGGCCAAAAGCTGAAAATGGGCGAATCATAACCTGTTTTGTTTGGCCTTCCTTGCCTCACTCAGTGATCTTTTATTTTTAAAATTTCGAACTGGTGTCCAACGCATAAACATTTTGATAGTTTACATGAAAATTCAAAACCCCATCTTTTCTTGGAAAACGAAAGGGTCTAGCCTCTCCAGACGTGCATTTCAGAAATGTGTCACTCACCTTAAGCTAAAAGGCGGCTGCCCCTTAGGCAGGATGCAGACCCTCCAGTTTGCCACAGTCCACAGTGCTCCCAGTTGTCTTGAAATCATTCTGCTCATGTTAAGTTACCCATGTGGGCATTAGATGGACATTTGAGCTTCTCACTCCTGGCCCAGTTCCCTGACCTCACTCTGGGAATGGGGTCAGAGAGTCTCACTGTCAGGGCCGATGGGACCCAGCTGCTGTCAGAGGAAAGGCCACAGGTCATTGACATCCTCATCAAAACTGTCATTATCAAGAACGCTGTGGATCTGATGCCCAGTACGATCATATGCAAAATATGAGAGGAATCAGTTCTGGCAAATGACAGTCCCTAGATAATAGGGGGAAGAGAGGGAAGCCCCCCCCCCCCAAAGAAGCAACCAAGTGACAAAACTAAATCTCCCAGGCTTTGCCTTAGGTCTCTCCCCTTTCGTCCCCTGCTTCTGAGCACGGCTTTCTGTAATAGTCTCCACACCCAGAGCAGAGAGCCAACCTCTCTTTCCTACTCCACCTGCGAGCCCAGTGTTGGAGAGATAAGCAGAAAAACCTAAAGTGAATTATGAGGAGCAGATTCCATTTGGACACCCCCTCAAATGAAGATAAAGCGGGTATGAAATGCTAATGTAGGTCAATGGGAAAATAAGACATTATTCATGATTCATTACGTGGGTGACTTTTCAGGAGTACACGTACTGCAGAACGGGGGCTGCCTCTGCATGCCTATCAAATTGCTGTGGCTATCTTTTGTCCACTAATCACTTGACAGTTTCCCTATTGGTCGCCACGTACGCAGAAACATTGACAAGACCAGAGGAAGCTGATTCACGCGTGCGTGCACTCAACGGAAGTCTCCGGGCTTGCCCGAGGGAAGAAAGGAGTTGTGTCCCTATGAGATTTTAATTAATCCCTGCTTCTGCAGATGCTGAGCGCGGGTCCTAGAGCTAGCAAGTGACGGGGTCCCGCAAGGTTTCGCTCATCACCATCACACATAGCAGTGCCCCCCCCCCCCCCCCCCCGCAGAACTGAGCGGCAAATTGCGGCAGTCAATAAAAATAACAATACAACTTAACATCTCTCGAGTATTTACCGTCGCCCGGGCATTGAACTTTATATCCGTTAATTTGTACATTCTCGGTGGGGACAATATCACCCGAGGAGGAGAAAATTGGTGTTTGGGGGGACATTAAAAGTATTGGATATTGCAATGGTTTGCGACCCTCCAAAGGGGTCATAGTACCTGAATAGATATACAGTATATCCATGGCAGGCACGGCAGGTGGGGGGGGAGGGTGGTGGAAGGTCTAAGAAGATTCTGGAAGGCAGGGATAGGTAATAATGAATTTTAAAAAAAAGGTTGAGAAATACCGCATTAATACATTGGATACCTACAAAGCCCATCACGGGAGATACTGTTTTGTAGATGAAGAAGTTGAAGAAGTGAAGGAATTTGCCTTTCCTGGCCCACGGCCAGTACGTGGTGAGGCCAGGAGTTAAAGCCACGCTCGAGCCCTGCTCTGCTTTGAGTTTGCACACCTGCTTCGCTCACTCTTCACCGTTAAGAACTGTAGGAGAGAGCTGGTTGTGTCCCCTGCGTGGCGGGAAGCAGTCCCACAGCAGCGGGACAGAGTGAGTCCGATGAATGGTCGGGGTCCGTGTGGCTCAAGGCTCGTCCGGCCACAGTTCTCACGTCTGTACTCTGGCAGTCATGTCCAGGAGATGCGTCTGTGTCTGAAAGCAAACTTGGCCTGGCAGCGACAAGCTCATTCTGGTTTGCCCGGGACCGTCCTTCAATGGCCCTCGGTCCCGGGGCAAAAGCTGGCTGCTTTGTTGGCATCCCACGTCTGCCATCGCTAGTTGGACGTGTGGAACCAGGGTGCCCAGGACACCTCCAAACTGAGGAGTCTCAAGAGGAGTATAATTTGTTTCAAATTAGCATCACCCCAACTACACACAGCCCCAGATGCTTCTATGCCCTCATCGCCTGGATGAGCAATTTGGGGCACTAAATGTCTCAGGACTTTTCTCGTGACGTGGGAATAGACACGCGAGGAGTAAGTCAGGCAATCCAGCATCCGTGGTCACACCCTCTTTTTAAGTAGCCTTTGCCACACATCTCTTAGGACACTTAGTTACAGAGATTGGTGTCCGGGTGGCATCAGAACGCACTCCCCACCTCCTCCTGTGAGGTTGAAGCTTTTTGACGACGTGCCGTTTTGTCACATGCAGGGGGCTCACTTGGTGACATCTGCCATCCCTGGAAAGCAGGCAGTTGCCCCAGCTGGGCTCTCAGAAATCCCGGGCCAGTTACAGATCAGAATGTCCATGTCTCAATATACTTCTTGCTTATGAGACTGTGGTTTATAAAAAAAAAAAAAAGAAAAAAAGGATTCTGACCATTTTGGTCGGGTGAAGGAGACGTTTTGGGACGAGGTCAAAGAAATTTCAAGAACAGAATCATTTTGTTGCCTGTGGCACAGAGTGAGCCGTGTTTTAGAGCCTCCCCACCCCATCTGAGGCTAGCTGGCCTTTCGTGGAGTTCGAAAGCAGCCCCTCACCACGCCTCACAGGTGTGGCTGCGCTTGAAGTCACAGGGAAGCAAAACTTCAAACACCAGCATGTAAGGTCCTAACACCAGGCGGCACTTTCTTTAATCAGAGACATGCGGCCAAGAGGAAGGGACTGTCTTGGACCAAGTCAAAACAGTCATAATCGTTTATCAGCCTTTCCTGTTGGCGGCCATGTCCTTCCACTAAAGAAAATGACAGGCTGGCTTGAGACTCTCAACTAGCAACCTCTAATTCTTGTATTTGCTTTAGAGGGGCTGTTGCTAGTTCATCTGGGAGTGACAGGGTGATTATCATTTATTTTGACACTCAGGAGAATATTATGATGGGGGAGAAGGCAGAAATGTGTTTCAGAGGACCCACACGGGTGTCTGTCATATAATTATCTTCCCTCTGCCATCGTGAAGCACACATAAACATGAGATAAGCATGGATGCAGAAGCCTCTGGGCTGAAGGAAATGAGTGGGCCCTTCTTCTGAGAGTCCAGGGTGTGGGCTCGGGCAAAGGGTAAGGCGCGGGTGCCCCCCATGGGCATCGGAGCCGCTGTCCTGGTGCCTACCTACTGAATCCAGTTCCAGCGAGGGCCTCCAAGGGCCAAAAATATATCTACATAATCAGAGGTGGTAGTGAAGCGTGCCTGGCTCTGAAAAATGTGCAGGCAATGTTGTCCACGCTTCTCAGTAACAAGTGCTTTATGGTTTCTGGTCAGTGTGAAATAAGACAAAGCTTGAGTGAATTGCAAGAATGCGATTGTCCTCAACATTGATAGAGGACCTCCTGCATGGAGACACTGAGCTTATGAAGATGAACAGAACACAGTCTGTCCCCTCCGAGAGCTCAAGTTTAGGACCAGGCGGCCCATCACATAAAGATGCTCTTAAAGCGAAGAGGCTCCATCAACAGAGCAGTTAGGGAAACGCTGAGAGTCTATTCTCTCTTGGAGATTTATGATACACATTTGCTCACTAAAGACAGGAGGCGTCCTCCAGGATAGAAACTTGCGTGACTACGGTTATTGTGTGTTTCCCAAATCGGTTTCTCTGCTGAGCTCATGGAACCAGAGTTCCTTGGATACAGTTCAGGAAATGCTGGTTTATCCAGCCATGGAAGAACTGGAAATATGAAAATCATGAGCCAGCCCCCAGGGGAGGGGCTAGCAAGAGCAGGGTGTTGGGCCCATTGGATGGACTGGGACTCAGGATAGAACCTTGATCCCAGAGGAAGATGAGCGTCACAGCGTAGCCTACAGCATGTGTGTGTGAGTATGTGTGTGTGTGAGCACACGTGCACGTGTATGTGTTAGTATAAAGCTGTGATCTTTGCAGCAGAAACCCATATCTGCAAACTAAGACCACAGACACAGTGCAAGGAAGAGGGTGAGGCAGGGCAACTCAGAGACGATGGGCAGCTGGGCTCACCGCAGCAGGTTCCAGGTTCCGTGGACAGCTCTGTGGTCTGAGGCCATCGCCTACACCCCCATGATGGCTCAGAACCCTGAACAGATTTGGTAAGAAAAGGCATCCTCCTCAAAACACTCAGAGGACTTGTACCGAGTCCTTTAATATGGTATCCCATGCGACCTTACAAAGACCAAAAAGGAAAGTGTTACTAATATCTTCTTATTGCAATTGGGGAAACTGAGGCTTGGGTAGGGCTGAATCACTTGCCCATGTTCACACAGCAAGACTTGAACCTAAACGTCACCCAAGGTCATTTTCATCAATGCTACAAACGTGTTGATGCGACTTAGGACGTTATTCAGTCTCTATGGAGGTGGGCCGCAGACATTAATCCTGTTCTGTACCTACATCTGGGCTAGGACAAAGGCAGCACATAAGATCAAGTTCATTTGCTCCCGAATGATTCGTTAAAATAAAAAGCATTTCCTGGGTAAACTTGGGAACATTCCAGTATAACCTTGTGTTAGGTTATGAAATCTGTAACAATAACCACCAAAAAAGACATCATCGGTGAATTTCCTGGTGAAAATTGAAAATCCATGAGCCTCGAGATCTTTTTTCCTTCCCCTCATCCTTTCAGTGGGAGCCGTGACACATGCAAGCCTCACGACTTCACTTTTAGACGTCATTTTGCTCGTTCATCTAGGACTTCGATTAAAAGCACATTAAATAGGGCAAAGACTCCATCAGTCAAGCATTCATTGGACATTAACAAAGTGCAAGGCAGTGGGTCATACATACTTAACCAGAGACAATTTCCTGTGGAATTGATAGTGTTGAGGCCTCCTTCATGCCTCTGGCCACAAGGAACTCGCTTAGCACGTCCCTGGCGAGTTTATAGGCCTGAAAACTGCCTCTGATTTCTGAAGGGATCCTCATTAAAGTGTCTTGTCCTCCTAGACCAGCGAGGCAAATAAGTGTCACCCATCACACCAGTGTTCCTAGATAGGGAGTGGCTGCCTGGACCAGCAGGTTGAGAAAAGGCCCTGATTCCGTTGGTGCTTCCATGAGAAACAAAGTCCCAGACTGTTTCCTAATATTTTCCAAAGACAAGGGGCAAGATAAGGTAGGGGCAGAAGCCAAGACTTATTTCTTTTTTTATATATAAAGTTTTTTAAATGTTTATTTATTTTTGAGAGAGAGGGCGTGAGCAGGGGAGGGGCAGACAGAGAGGCAGACACAGAATCCGAAGCAGGCTCCAGGGTCTGAGCCATCAGCACAGAGCCCAGTGCAGGGCTCAAACCCACAAACCGTGAGATCATGACCTGAGCCGAAGTCAGACACTTAACAGACTGAGCTACCCAGGCGCCCCCAAGATTTCTCTCTTCTTGCCTTGGGACGAACTTCTTGAAGTTTGCCTTGGGACGATTTCACAAAGAAACAAAGAAGTGCAAAGAAACATGGTAGAGTAGAAAATGTGCCTGATGTATCTGGCCTAATGGCAACACTGAGACGGCTCTAGAAATCCATTCAACCTTAGGGTGATTGGATCCCCTCATTTGCCTGATCAGTCAGACCTAATGGCTCATAATCTGATTCCGATTGTGGGAAAAATTAAAGTGCTTTGGATGATTTGAGAAGCACTGTTATAGATGGAACAAGAATAACAGGATGGCAGCTGAGCCAGATGAATTTCATGTTTACTTTACGGTTCAATATTTTCCACATGTGAATACTTCTGGGACCTATTGGACGGTACTGCTTTCATCTGTTACCCGTTAGTTCACATTACCCACATTTTGTGGGTCCAGAAGGGGGTCAGAATCCACAGGTGGGCCCTATATTCTTAGAAGAGTAAACTACAATGAAAAAATGTAGTTTGGCAGGTCGCCCTGAGCCAAATACGATGGCTCACAATCGTCAAGACCCGCAGGTAAATGTGCCTGATTCTGTTCTACCCCATGCTCCTATTGGGCTTGTGAAGTCAATACAGGGAAACCTCACTAAAGTGGAGCAGGGAGGCTGGCAAGGAGAAGGTTGGGAAGAGGAGCGCACCATTCCATATCAATTATAGGAGAATTGTCCAATAGAGACACAACAGAAGAATCATCAACAAGAAAGAATTATCCAGTACAGGTCCCGACAAGGAAGGATGTACATTGCATCTAGTTCAAGAAATCGACCACCCCTACAACTCAACCGATGAGTAACTGTCATCACTTTGAACTCTTGCCTTTCTCCAGTGGACTTTCCTTCAATACAACCCCTCCCAACTTCTTCCTTCTTGATAAAATAACATCATTCTCCTTTGTTTGTTGGGCTTGCTTATGGCTTTGCAGTAGTTTGCAGGTCCGGAATTGTAATTCTCTGCTATTCCTGAGTAACTCATTTTGCTAGTAAAATAACTGGTTGTTTCATTTTTTAGATTAACAGTATTTATAATTATTTATAATTACGATCTTTTTATGTTGACACTGAATCACAAAAGTAATGCATTCTCCTTGTAAAAATGATCAAAACGTTATAGGTTACACCAAAATCTTACCTCCTCATCACCATCCTTAATCCCAATCCCCCTTGTACTTTCCCAGATTTAACCGCTGTTGGGGAGGAAAAGTTTTCCTCTGGCCTTCAAGATTCTTCTGGTTGGTCTAACAATCAAATTGACATGAGATAGAGAAACAGGAGAAAATGGAACAAAAGTTTAACAACCTATGTTGTATATGTCCTATGTACATGGGAGAGACACAGGCAAATGGAGTCATTTCCTGAAATGGCTGAAGCCGTCACCTTAAATACCATTTTCAGCTAAAGATGGGGAGACGTAGGGGGAGAGGGGTGAGTTATGGGAGGCGACCAGGAAAAATACAGTCAAGGAAGGTAGAGTTGTTATACGGGTTTAAGTCCCTGCCTTCTCCACTGATAAGAGTTTGTCAAGATTTAGAGTCATCCTCCTTTTACTGGTACAGCGAGGGCGATACCAGTAAATGAAGATTTCCCTTACAAATGTAAATGTTCCTTCCAAAAGGTGTAACTTCTTGATTTTCAGAGCTTCTCTTGTGACTGCAGCTTTTTAACAATAACCAGCTTAAAACGATCAATATGTCAAAGAGTCATGTCTTGGGTGGCGAGATTTGCTCCCCTTCACCACCATAACCCATGTGAAGTCCACTTTCGTAGACCTTCTATGCTTTTATGGACATAAACTGTATCTGCAAAATATGTATAAAGTATTGTGGCAATTTCTATGTGCAAGCAGGTTCGCAAAAATGATACCATACTATGGGTAACATTCTTCAACCTGATAATTTCACGTGGTACTCTTAGAGAGCCTTCCATGTTAGAGCACATTAGACCTCCAACCTTTTTCTGCCCGCTACAAAATTTTTCATAAGTGTAGGGAATCCCGTCATTTTAGCAAATCCTCTGTTGTTTGGACAGTGAGGTTGTTTGCAAATCTTTCACCATGATGGATAATCCTGCAGTGAACATCCTTGCAAGAACGCTTTGTCGACACACGCAAGTGTTTCTTTTTTTTTTTTTTTTAAGTTTATTTATTTATTTTGAGAGAGAGAGAGTATGTGAGAGAGGGAGAGAGAGAATCCAAAGCAGGCTTCATACTTCTGGCATGCAGGCTGACACAGGGCTCGATCCCACAAACTGTGAGATCGTGACCTGAGCCGAAATCAAGAGTCAGACACTTAACCAAGTGAGCCACCCAGACGCCCCCCACATGCAAATATTTTTGACAGTAGATGCCAAATGGGTAAATATTTTTATTTATTTATTTATTTATTTATTTATTTATTTATTTATAATATGAAGTTTATTGTCAAATTTCTGCTCATCCCAACAGGTACCCTCCTCAATACCCATCACCCACCCTCCTCTCCCTCCCACCCCCCATCAACCCTCAGTTCTCAGTTTTTAAGAGTCTCTTATGTTGTGGCTCCCTCCCTCTCTAACCTTTTTTTTTTTCCTTCCCCTCCCCCACGGTCTTCTGTTAAGTTTCTCAGGATCCACGTAAGAGTGAAAACACATGGTATCTGTCTTTCTCTGCATGACGTATTTCACTTAGCATCACACTCTCCAGTTCCGTCCACGTTGCTACAAAAGGCCAGATTTCATTCTTTCTCATTGCCACGTAGTATTCCATTGTGTATAGAAACCACAGGTTCTTTATCCATTCATCGGCTGATGGACATTTAGGCTCTTTCCATAATTTGGCTCTTGTTGAAAGTGCTGCTATCAACATTGGGGTCCAAGTGCCCCTATGCATCAGCACTCCTGTATCCCTTGGGTAAATTCTTAGTAGTGCTGTTGCTGGGTCATAGGGTAGATCTCACTAGTTGCTGCTCCAAAGTCCTCCAACGTGGCGAACACCGATTCGGCGTCTCAGCTGTGTATGAGCCAGCCCGGTGTCGCACAACCTTACCAACCTTTGCCATCGTCCTCCTCTATCCCTATGTTGTCTTCGTCTCTGAATTGCCTGTGACAGTGTGGCTGCCATATAGTGGGGGGCTGAAATAACGTTTGGTCACGTTCCCTTTAACCGGAACATCTTTTCCCACTGAGGACCCTCTCCTTCGCGTTGCTTACGCCTACTCATTCCTTAGGCGCCTGCACTGGGACCTTTCCTGAACCCCGGGCTAGATGAAGTTGTTCTCTTATGTATTCATAATTCTGTCTCTCAATGCACTTGTGACGGTTCGTTATGTTTTTAATCTGCTGTCACTCTTACTGACCCCCGGCCTGGTGGACACCAGAGAATGCCTTTCCTCACCTCTGTTTCCTCATCACCCAGCCCAGAGCCCCACATGTAATCGGCATTTAATAAGAGCTTTTAAAATAAAGGCCATTGTCATGCAGCCACATTCACGATTGAATGAAAGCCCGTGAAAATAAACAGCATATCAGCAGAAGGAAAAATTAAGCTGTCAGTCTGCTGAACGGCAAAGATTTCTTTTCTTTATTTCAGGTCTTTTAATGTGACGAGGGAGAGTCAAAGAAAAGCAAACACACAACATGGTTCTGGAAATGCTTTCCTTTTTAATTTGGAACGTGACTGGTGCATCAGTCTCTGACGATTGCTGGGGGGGGGGGGGTCTCTGCCCATCGCTGTCCCCCGAGTGACCATCTCCTGCCCTTCTCCCCTGCCCCCCGCCTTAGGGACCACAGTGATGCGGATGACAGCCTTTGATGCCGATGACCCGGCCACAGATAATGCCCTTCTGCGGTACAATATCCGTCAGCAGACGCCTGACAAGCCGTCTCCAAACATGTTCTACATCGATCCTGAAAAAGGGGACATCGTCACCGTCGTGTCACCTGCCTTGCTGGACCGAGAGGTGAGCTGAAAGGCACACATCTTTTTTCATGAGAAGCAAACGTGGCTCTCACAGGGGCGATGGCGTAGGGCTTCAGGCAAAGGTACTTTACGTGGAGAGGTGGAAATGAGGTGCTTACACGTGGTTGATTGAGGGGGGGATCCATAAAGGGAAATGAGATATCATATGAACCAAAACCACACACTCTAAAAGGCCACACACATCCTTGGAATTATTTGTATTCCTTCCACCCGATGCCTCGGTTTCCTCCTGAAGCACTTACTCATGAGTCCTCATAATGGGACTCTATCCTTACCTACCTTCCAGAGGAAGGGGATGGGACAAAGGAGGGAAGGGCAGGCAGGGAGGTAGGAGAGGGACAAAGAGGAGGGAGGTGGCTTTGCCCGAGATCACAGAGTCAGGTGGCTTGGACTTCTCTTCTTTCCCAAACCCTCTGTCACTGTGTCCCCCCGGAACCCCTCTCTCCCGCTTCACCCTTAGGCTGTCGCTGGGAAACATCACCCATCACGTAGGTCACGTGTCACACACAGGCGACCCAGGGAACTCGGCCAGTCCACACCCTTGCTCTTTGGTTTTACCTAGGCTGCTTTCAGGTTTTCATGTTAGTGGCCATGTCAAAATATTTAGATTTCATTTTTATTTTTCAAAATTTCCAACTTCCAGCCTTCCTGAAAATCACAAATTCTGGAAGTTTCCACACGTGGACAGTCGGTTACATCAGACGTGACAGTCAGATGGAGCTGGTGGTCTCAGTCCCGTGTATGTGGGGTGTGGGCTCCTGCCCAGCTCACACCCCCCCACATGTGCCCCCTGGTCCTGGCCCCCCCTCCTGAGTCACATGTCCCTCCGTAGCTCCCCACAGGCTCCCCTCAGTAGGAGAGACTCCTGGCCCGTCAAACACAGCATATTCAACCAACTTAGGGACTCCCCTCTGTCCCCCACCGCCTCCACCCGCCCCAGATCTCCCATCCTGGAATTCTTTGTTGCCAACATGGCATCGTCCCACAGACCTTCCACAAGCGGCACCTGCCCCGCGGAAACTGCTGGGTTTTCGGAATGGACTCTGTGCATTTCCTTGGGTCAGAAATGCCTTCTCTCCTTTCTGCTTCTCCACACTGTAGCTTCTGCCCAGAATCTGGGTTCGAGCCACTGTCTTTAAGTCAGTTAAGCATCCAACTTCAGCTCAGGTCGTGATCTCACGTTTGTGGGTTCCAGCCCCTCGAAGGGCTTTGCACTGGCTGCATGGAGCCTGCTTGGGATTCTGTGGCTCCCTCTCTTTCTCTCCCTCCCCCACTCACACTCTGTGTGTGTCTCTCTCTCTGTCTCTCCCTCCCTCTCAAAAATAAATCAACATTAAAAAACAATTAAAAAAAAAAAAGAATATCCCCCTCCTGGGGTGTCTGGGCGGCCTCAGTCACTGAAGCATATGACTCTTGATTTCAGCTCAGGTCATGATCTCACAGTTCATGGGTTCTAGCCCCATGTCAGGCTGTGCACTGATAGCTTGGAGCCTGCTTGGAATTCTCTCTCTCTCTTTCCCTCTCTCTCTGCCCCTCCCCTATTCGCTCACTCTCTACATACATACATACATACATACATATACTAACTAACATACTTAAAAAAAAAAGAATACCCCTTCCTGTGGGTCTAGAGTACTGCCCAACACAGTAGCCACTAGTCCTGTGCAGTTATTTAAATTTTAATTTGCATTCATCGAAATGAAAATGTACAAATGCATCAGCCAGGACAGCTATGGAATCTTGTCACCGTCACGGAAAGTTCCGGTGGCCTCGACTGTAAACTTAACAGAGAGCAGACGCCGCGATCCTCTGCGTGTCTTAATCTTCATTTTCCGTCTTTTGCCGTTCAGGCAAGAATGCGTTGGAAAGGAAGATTTTGCCCTTCGGGGGTGGGAATCAGCAGCTAGGAAGAGAACTTACTGGAAGGGAGGGAGAGGATGAGATCTTCATTGAAACTGTGGCTGTCACTTGGAAAATGTAATCGTTACTAGTTAAAAGTAGGAAAACGGCGGGGGGCAAGGAACGTACAGAGTCCTTCTCCTTCGTCCTGTCTCCCTTCCCTTTCCAGCCCTCCATGTTTTTATGACTGCTCGGTTCATTATCTTCCTCATAGGCAAGGAATGACTTTCCACCTCTGTCTATTCCCTGCCCAGCATGCATGTGCACGCGTGTGTGGACACGCACACACACGCACCAGCTCTCCCATAACCCCTAATTCTCCCAAAGACACTTGCAGATTTTTACAAGGCATAGATGCAATGCAGTGATTTCCGCAGCTCAGCGTCTGTTTTTACTGACAGAAAACGTGTTGTAAGTCTCTTTTTATAAACCAAAGTGATAATATAGTGGATTCTTCCATTTTTAAGGTTTATCGGGGGGCCAGATGTGTTTTAAGCTCATGATCTCTTCATTTGGGTTTTTGTCAACTTGCAATAAATACGCAATTACGGGAGCTGAATGAAGCGTTTCTAGCCACGATGCATAAACAGCTCCCCCCCAAAAGATAGACACAGATTCACTGAAATTGGAAAATCAATGAAAATGAATGAAGAGTGTCACTTCTCTGTGAGGGTTTCCAGAGTTCACTGCTGACCCAGGCAACATCAGTGCAATCTGAAGGAAAGAAACGTCCCCGAATGTAGGCAAGCCTTGACTATGCACTGTTGCTGCGGTAAGCTTCTCCCCGGCAAGTTTGCTGAAAGGGTAAAACGTGACTCCACGTTGCTCATCTTTAAAGGGACAGGACTTGCACATGGCACGTGTAAGCTCACTGCGCCTTTCCTGGATCACGTGCCTACGACGGGCCCCTCCAGCAGGGCTGGAGAATTGTTTGTCATTATTTCTGGACAACTTCTGAGTAGGCGTCCTGTCTCGGGTGTGGTTTGAAAGTCTACTGCTGGACCATCCGAGCAGAACAATTAAAACGTTTATGCACTGGGGCACCAGGGTGGCTCAGTCAGTTAAGCGTCCGACTCTTGATTTGGGCCCAGGTTGTGATCTCCAGTTCCCATGTTCAAGCCCCTCATCGGGCTTTGCACAGATCCTGCTTGGGATTCTTCCTCTCTCCTTGCCTTTCTCCCACTTGTGCTCTCCCTGTCTCTCAAAATAAATAAACAAAAACTTTTTTAAAAAAATTAAAAAATACGGGGTGCCTGGGTGGCTGAGTCGGTTAAGCCTCCGACTTCGGCTCAAGTCATGATCTCGTGGTCCATGAGTTCGAGCCTTGCGTCCGGTCTGTGCCGACAGCTCAGAGCCTGGAGCCCGTTTCAGATTCTGTGTCTCCCTCTCTCTCTGACCCTCCCCCGTTCATGCTCTGTCTCTCTCTGTCCCAAAAATAAATAAACATTAAAAAAATTAAAAAATAGAACATTTATGCACTATTCATTTTTAAGAAAATATTCCACTGGGACCCCTGCAATACAGTGAATGTAAACAAATGGGTCGGGGACTTCGAAAGCTGGGGCCCCTGAGACGATACAAATGGTTTGGTCCTGTTTGGGCCCCACCTGCTTGGGCTTAGAGGATCTGGAAGCCCGCTGGCTCTGGCATCATGAGCTCAGCTGATACGATGTAAATTTTCCCTTTGCTTTTCCATTTAGTACCTTTCCCTGTGTACGGCCCCAAGGAGGACCCTGGCAGGTGACGTAAGACTTCAGGGAGGCGGCGGGCACTGTTTTCTTTGAACCTGCCTTTCCCATATTTACTTTGTCCTGAAGCGTGTCGATGAGGACAGCCGAGGACGCCGATAAATTATCTTTAATGTCACCATCTCGGTCACTGCCTTTTCTTCCCACCACTGCTCCTCAGGATGTCTCCAGTGGGGCCAGCTGAGGCAGGTGCCCTCACTGATCTGCCCCCATCCATACTCTGAGGAGGGAAGGGATTGTGCCCATCTTCTTCCCTGACACATTCCCAGTCCTTAGCACATGACGGATGCCCAACAAATATTTACTGAGCAGTAAAGGGAAGGAAGGGCAGGAGGGAAGGGAAGCAGGCTCAGAGTGAGGAGCATCTCAATGTGTGCTGTCTGGCAGGGTCCTTGCCTTTCATTTCCCGCTGCATGTGGGGCCGTGTGGCCTCTGGACCCGCAGTGCATGCACAGAGCTGGGAGTGAGACCACCTGTCGCCCACTGGCTTTGGGTCAGGCGAAAATGCTAGAAGGAAGCTCACCTGCTGTCTCCATCTTCTGAGGCCCCATAACTGACCCCCTCCTTTTCCTCCTAACCGTGACAGGCAGCTCACTTGGCTTCCCATTCGGGGGGGTCACCCCTGCTGAATAGATGCCATTGGGCTTGGTGGGTTTGTTCCACTTGGTCCCCAAATGGTGACAAGTGGAGTCAACTGTGACAGAGTTTCTCAAAGTTTTCTGAGGAGCCTTAGGAATCTCAGTGCTCCAGGGTCACCTGGGCAGCTCAGTCAGCTGAGCGTCTGACTCCTGATTTTGGCTCAGGTCATGATCCCAGGGTCGTGGGATCGAGCCCCAGGTCTGGCTCTGTGCTGATGCCCACTTCAAACTCTTTCTCTTTCCCTTTGCCCCTCTCCCTGACTCACTCTCTCTGAAGTAAAATAAATAATTTTTTAAAAAAATTTTTTTTCAAAGAAAGAAATCACAGTGCTTCAGCAGAAGCCTAGAGCCATAAACACAGAGTCTCAGGCGGTAGAACCGTCATCGGTAGTTTAAAAGAATAATCCCAGGTGATCCAAATCTGGGACAAGTTGAGGAGTCCCTGCCTTTGGAGACCATGTTTCAGTGTGGTTGCTGACCCTGTAGTGTAAACTGAGCATGTTTGTTTCCCCAGATGGCTGTAACAATGTACCACAAGCCAGGTGGCTTAAAGCGACACACGTTTCTTCTCTCACAGCTCTGGAGGCCAGAAGTCTCCAACCAGCGTGTTGGTGGGGCCAGGCTCCCTTTGAAGTCTCCAGGGGAGGATCCTCTCTTGCCTCTTCCAGCTTCTGGTGGTTCCCAGCCATCTTTAGTGTTCCTGGACTTGTAGACACATCCTTCCAACCTCAACCTTCGTCTTACATGCCCTCCTTCTGACTGTGTGCTTTCTCATGGTCTTGCCTCTGTGCATACGTGGGTCTTCTTATAAGACACCAGTCACGTTGGATTAGGACCTCCCTGAATGACCTCATCTTTACTTGGTTGTATTTGCAAAGACCCTCCTTCCAAATAAGGCCATGTTCACAGGTACGAGGGGTTAGGACTTAAACATATCTTTTTAGGGGACATAATTCAATCCGTAACGGTGAGTTAATTGGCCTCTCCTTGCCTTAGTTATTCATCAGTGGAGTGGGAATAATAGCACCTGAGTTAAATGAGCTCGTGAGGATCAAATGTGCTAAAACACATAAAGCGCATTGTCTATCCTCAATACAAGCTGCCATAACTATCATTATTCATTGTCGTAGTAAATTGTAAACGTGGGTCGTGAGTTCCCCGTTGAGGGATGTCTTCAGACAGACTGCCCTTGGTAGGATGTCATACAAGGGATTCAGTTCATCAGTAAAGGTTAGATCCTTGATGTGTCTTCTGCCCTTGAGACTGTAGTTATTGAAAACTTTTGTTGAATATCTTCAAGGTACAACGTGCCTTGCAGGATGCTGCCCGGGAGACTCACTCTCCTACCTGGCCGGCTGTGGGACCTTGGAAAAATCATTGACCCTCTCTGGGCCTATTTCCTCATCAGGAATGACTGTGATCATGACCTCTGCACAGCACTCTCTCACGGCTTCCAGATGTGCATCCCTTCCTCTAGTCTTGCAGACAGCGAACACAGTTATTACGTGTGTCACACCTCCTGTGGCTGCCGATCACCCAGGCTCCAGTTCCCTCAGCTCCTGCCCAGACCTTGACTATCGTTTCTACCCACATGTTACCAATACAAAAAGACTCTCTCCAAATTGTGCAGGCCAGGTTCGCTGTGTTCTGGGAGTCAGGCCTCTTCACCTTTCCTGATGCTGGGCCGGGTTCTGTGGCCGTCCCTTAGATTCACAGCTGGATTGTGAGAGCAGGTGCAGTGACGACTTACTGCCCGTCTGTTTTCATAAGCTCAGCATTAATAGACATCACATTTTACTTGGAAACTTGGTGCGTTTTCCAGTGCAAGGTCCTCTGATTGCTTTTTCTGAAACCATATGGGAATATAAACTACCTGAAGAAGGAGATCTTGGATCTTTGTCCCATCTCTGTATTCTCACTGCCAAATTTAAGAGCCAGATAAATAATAGGCACTCGGCAAAGATTTGTTGGATGGATGGGTTGATGGATGGATGGCCTGTGTTCCTTCAGTCTGCATGTATGAGTAAATAGTTTACAGATGATCGTAGAATTTCCTGCAGGATCTACTGCCCTAGCATGGGTATACAAACAGAGGAAATGATTTTGTTTTAGATGAGAGCCTAGTCTCGCCCTTGTGTAATCATCCAGTAATCGAATCTACTCACTTTCACCTACCTTGTGTCAGGGCTGCACTGGGCTCTAAGAAATACCTTGGCGAATGGGATGGACGTGAGGATCTGTGTCTCTTGCTTAAATGTTTGGGGAAACGTTTAGAGAAAATAAGAGCCATATATCCTACTAAACGAAATTGGGTTCATCTGGGGCACTGTTTTATTCTTTTCCATAACCACACTCAGCCCCTCGTTCTGACAGCTCTGTCTATGTTTTTAAACTATGTCTGGCTGCGCTACAAAATAAAATCAGATAAAGGTCCCTAACGTTTGATAAATGGTTTATTTAGTTGATCATCTTGGCTGGGAGACCGAAATTCATCTGCTGAAATCTGCCAACTTTTCTGAACACGGCCACAATTTGAAACCACTCAGAGTAGCTAATGGTCAGTTTGGGGGCTCTGTTTGTCTTTTTGGTTCCTTCCTTCTCCTCCTCCTCTTTTTTTCTTTTTTTTTTTTTTTTAATGTTTTATTTATTTTTGAGATAGAGAGAGACAGAGCATGAGCAGGGGAGGGGCAGAGAGAGAGGGAGACACAGAATCCAAAGCAGGCTCCGAGCTGTCAGCACAGAGCCGGATGCAGGGCTCAAAGTCACAAACCGCGAAATCACGACCTGAGCCGAAGTCAGACGCTTAACCGACTGAGTCACCCAGGCGCCCCTCTTTTTCTCTTTTTTTAACAAATAGAGACATTTTCCTAAAGAGGCCCTTGAAATTCAATCTTAACACTTGCATTGTGAGAGTATCATTAAGTCTTTTTAAGGGGTTTGAGCACTTTTCTATCTTTATTTGAATTCACCTTCGACTTAATATGTATTATCCTCTAGATAATCTAAGGAAACTGGTAGCCTAACCATAAGAATGTACATCCAGTAACAGATATTAGGCCTGTGAATGTAATTTATTTTCTATTTTCAGCTGGTAAAGGACTTTCTGAAACTTTGTAATGCCCCCAATTTTTAGGCCAAGCGGGAAAACAGAGAATTTCCTTCCTTCTTTCCATGGCAAGTGTCACATAAGACTTATTTTTAGATTTATGTGCATGTCTTCGCTATGAGAGATTCAGGAGTCCTTGATTATGTCAGGGAAAACTGACGAAGGTTAGAGGGAGCATCGTATGGAAAATGGTCAATTGACATCAGGCATGTGGCTGCACATCTGAGGAGAACTCAGATGTGTTGAGTCCGGGTGATCCAAGTTAAAATATTGTCACGTAGGCCGCATCTCCAGAAACATAGTAAAGAAATTTGTGAAAATGATGATATCGAGTCAAGCTGCCCGAAAATAAAGGAATAATCCTAAGGGGTAGCATTTTCTCCCTTGCCTTGAATGAAAGAAAAAAATAGCCATCACACTCTCAGTAAAATAAATGTTTTCAGCCGGCTCTGATCTCATGCTAATACTTTTCTCATTATCATCATGTTTAAAACATTGGCAGTAATTATACACAATTCAATCACACCGTCAAGAATATTCTCTTTATTTATTTCGGTGGGTGGGACCAGAATTATTCAGATAGCAGCATTCCTCCCCATTTCTGTGAGCTATTTACTCATAAATATTTTTGTTGGGATAATTTTCTCCAGTTTTTTTTTTTTTTTTTCTTATCACTTGCTGCTGAGAACATGGGGAAGGGGAGTAGATGTAAATAAATTGTCTTATTATTTTTAAAATAACACATTATCCTTGCAAATGAAACACAGATGGTGAACCACCCTATGTGAATCACACTTGCTCTGTTGTGTCAGCAAATAAAGTGGAATGGGATGTTGACGAGGCATGATGCTAACTGAGCCCTGGGGTCTGAGATTCAGTCGCGGAGCCGGCCGGCATCCTGCTGATGGCAGTGGGTTTGGAGACGGGGATTCGGCGCCCTCCCTGGTGAACTCCTGCACTTGCCCGCTCTGGATAAATTCTAGGAGGAGACTGTGGTGAGTCTCCACCGTGCTGGTGCCCCTAACCGTTTCCCCCATCCTCCGAGGTTGGCCCATGCAGCCATGAGAGCGAGGGCGGTCTCTAGTCACCTGGCTGAAACCTGGTCTGAGTCATGGGTCAAGGGCACGGGAGCCGGCTTCAGACTCTATGGATTCATAGACTACTCGTACCTCTTACCAGCTGTGAGAAGCTGGCAGGTCAGTTAGCCTCTCCAAACCTTGGTTCTTGATCTGCTACTCATGAGGATGATCATAGTTTCACCTCACAGGCTGATCAGGAAGATGAAGTTAGAGGGGCGCCTGGGTGTCTCAGTCGGTTAGGATCCAACTCGATCTCAGCTCACGTCTTGGTTCATGAGTTCGAACCCCATGTCTGGCTTTGTGTTGACAGTGCAAGGCCTGCTTGGGAGTCTCTCTCTCTCCCGCTCTCTCTGCCCCTTCCCCTCTTGCGCGCGCTCTCTCTCTCACACACACACACACACACACACACACACACACACACACACAGTAAATAAATAAACTTAAAAAAAAAAAAAAGGAAGATTAAATAAGATATGTCAAGCACTTAGCACCCTGTAAATATCAGTGGATATTAGTTATTTTCATGATGGACAATGAGATTGAAGAAGAAGCATGGAGGTGGGATCTTCTTCCTCTGGCAGGGAGTGCACTTACTTTCCGGCCACCCGGCAGAGAATCTGGCAGCCTTATAAAGTTCCGTGAAACACCGAGGTAACCCACCTACCGAAATCCAGACGTGAATGTCGACGCGTGTGTATCGAGCACCCATCAGAGTGTCTTGCTGAGTCCATGATGGACTGCCAGATACCAGGGACGCAGAGATCAAGCTGCCTGGTGACAAAGTAAAGCAGACCTACCAGCAGCAAACACACAGGGAGATGTGCCGTTTGAACTGAGCCTCAACGCATGGATGGAAAGCCGCAGCCAACGAGCTGAGGGAAGGGCATCCCGGGGATGGGAACAGCACGGGCAAAGGCTTGACACGTTCATACATGACTTGAAGAGAGGCAGGGAGCTGAGGGTGTCCTAGGGAGATACCGGACGAGGGCAGGGAGTTGGCACAAGATTATAGAGGGCTTATAATCTTGGGAGTGGATTATGGATGTGTCCTCACGTAAATGCAATGCCACCAACCGTATTTAAACATTAAACACTGCTCTGTTAGACGTGGTGCCCTAGGAGCTGTAACTCGGAGGGAAAGCTGGTGAGCGGGAGGGGAGACCATCAGTAAAGCAGACGCATTTTGGAGGCAGCTCAAGAATGCTTGGTAAATGATGAGTAGCTGATTCATGGATTTCTAGCAGCTACCACTTGAACCTAAGTTCCGCAGGTTGTTAATAAATGAATAAACACCAGCCTACTTCGTATCTCTGCTCTTGTGTGTCTTAGAGCATTAGACAATCAGTAGCTGCTCAGCACATATTGAATCAAGAGACACTTAGGTTTGTCATTAAGACAGATTCATCTTTTTGTGTTTGACGAATGTGTAATTCTCTAAGCTTTATCTTCTTCTGTGTCTCTTTTTTTTTATATGGTAAAAATAACTTAAAATGCAGGGTGATGATGAGTTTAGAGTGCTTCTGTTTTTCCATCATTTTAAATCTCTCCATCTTACTTTATGTGAAGTACCCTAAAAACTGAAGAACTTTTTCTTTTTTGGGAAAAGTTCTTTTAGAGAATGTAGATTTCTCCTTATCAGCCAAGAACTATGATTAGCACAGAAAGGCACATTTGACTTCACTGACACATTTTCCAGTTACCGTACTCAAATCACATCGCTCTCAATCCCATCCCTGTTCACAGTCCCAGTTGGAGAGATACACCCCAGTTTTGGAAGAATGTCAAGTTAGGGGCGCCTGCATGGCTGAGTCAATTGAGTGGCCAACTCTTGACGTCAGCTCAGGTCATGATCCCGGGGCTGTGGGATCAAGCCCCTCGTTGGGGCTGGAGCCCGCTGGAGTTGGAGCCCGATGAAGATTCTCTCTCTCTCCCTCTACCCCTCCCCTGCTTGCATGCACATTCTCTCTTCTCTCTCTTTCTCCCAAATTGAAAGGAAGGAAGGGAGGGAGGGACCCAGGAAGAAGGGAAAGTTCTCTCGTTCTATTGTGGCTTTGAACTGGTAGAGAAAACAGGAGGAGCTTTGCCCTTGCCATATTGAGACGCGTCGTTTAAGGGAAAAGGCATTGATGGAAAGTCTTTGGAAAGCAGCTCGTTCAAACCTGCTCTTACTGTGCCTGGCCCCTAGTCGGGACCTAAGTGGTTAGGGTCGCTATGTTCTGCTTCCGCTGCAAAGCATTTTCAGGGAAGGTGAGCGGGAGGCTTGGATTGAGGCAAGCTAGCGATAGAGCGTTTCAAGACACGATGGTGTCTCAAAAGGCCTGGGACCCACATTTCTTTCACTTGTGTTTTCAGGGAGACCTCTCATTTGCTGCACGTTTGCCATAGGATAAAAGCTTATTGATAGTATATTTTGGTGTTCTGAAGGCATGGCCAGCTTTACTGGCTATATGGCATTAGGATGTCACATTCAACAATGAAGGAGCTTCAAACTGTAGGAACACCCGCCAAGTTAGAGGTTGGAAACGTTCTCTTGAAGGGCCAGATGGTAAATACTGTAGGTTTTGGGGACCAAGAGGTAAGACTGAGAATATATGTAAGTACATCTATACCCATGTAAAATATAATCATTGAAAAATATAAAAAGCATTTTTCGCTCACAAGCCACCGAAAAACAGACAGCTGGCTGACTTGGGCCCATGGGCCGTCGTTGGCCAGCCCTGAGCTATTACACTGCCCGTGAAAATGGTCCAATTAGTAGTAATTTCAGCTACTGGTTGTTGAGTGTATTCGTGCGTATGTATCCGAGGTCCACTCTCAAAATACCGAATCACACTTACTAATCCGGGGGTGGGATCCTAGGGACAGGAACTAGGTCGTGAATGATGGGTCTGATTTCATTTTTCTTGGCACAGCAGTCCCATTTCCCCGTGATTAAGAAACAGATCATTTCAGACACTTGTTAATTAATTCCAAACTGAAAATTTGGTTACGATAATTACAACAACTAGTTCAATGCAAAAATAGCAAAACAAAGGGCGCCTGGGCGGCTCAGTCGGCTAAGCGTCGGACTCCTGGTGTCAGTTCAGGTCATGATCTCACTGCGTGTGAGACTGAGCTCTGTGTCGGGCCCTGCTTGGGATTTTCTCTCAATTCCTCTTGCTCTGCCCCTCCCCCGCACTTGCTCTCTTTCTCTCTTTCTCAAAATAAGTAAATAAACTTAAAAGATAATGGTAAAGCAAAGTGCTGTCTAGGCACAGACTAAACACTGGCTGAAACCACTTCCAATGACCATCTTTGTCACATCAGAGCCCCAAGAGTAGGGAAGAGCACGGTGGAAAGGAGCCAGAAGCGAGGGGGGTGGTGAGGCCTTCTGAGACGGGGGGGGCCTTCTTTGAACTGAGTGGGTACAGAGTTGGGGACAGCTGATGTCACTGAGATGTGAGCCTATATCGGCCTCTCCCTAAAGCTCATACGTTCCCCGCCCTCCCCCCCCGCCACTAGATGAATTAATATTATTGATTATTTGGATGGTACCTTCACAGAGGAAATAGATTTTGAAATTCTTTTCAACACAGGAAAGCAAACCACAGTGAAGTTTTGAAGTAACTTGTGTTTTGATTGGGCTGTGGGTCTTTGAGGCCCAGCAGGGGGCCTTCTGGTTCTGAGCTCAGGTGGCTCCTAGAAATTTGGTAGAAAGTGGCTCTGAGAAAAGGCTCTTTCCTGCCCTAGTGTGGACATACAAAGCAGTCCAATTCATTTGGTGGCTGTTTTGGAAATAAGAATCAAATGGATTGTAAAAATGCCTCTGGGGGCCCCTGGGGGACTCAGTCAGTTAAGCATTCTGACCCTTGATTTCAACTGCGGTCATGATGTCGTGGTTTGTGAGTTTGAGCCCTGCATCAGGCTCTGTACTGGGGGCACAGAGCCTGCTCAGAATTCTCTCTCTCTCTCTCTCTCTCTCTCTCTCTGCCCCTCCACCATTTGCACTCTCTCTCTCTCTCGAAATAAATAAATAAGCACTTTTTCAAAATGTCCCTATACGGGGCGCCTGGAGGCTCAGTCAGTTGAGCATCTGACTTCAGCTCAGGTCATGTTCTCATAGTTTGTGAGTTCGAGCCCCGCGTCGGGCTCTGTGCTGACAGCTCAGAGCCTGGAGCCTGCTTCGGATTCTGTGTCTCCTTTGCTCTCTTCCCCTCCCCCTCTCACACCCTGTGTCTCTCTCAAAAATAAATAAACAAAAAAAATTTATAAAAAATGCCCCTATATTCTTTGACACAGCAATTCACATAATCAAATATGTGTACACGCATTCACCCATGGAAGTTTCATTGGATCTTTATCTAAAAAACCAAACTAAGTGTCAAACCACTGGATCTGTTCAATAAATTGTGCCATATTCCTACACTGGGATTCCACTAAATCACGTAAAATGATGTGGCACAAGAATCTATAATGATATGGAAAGATGTTCACCGTGTATTAACAAGCAGTTTGCAAAACACCACCTAAGCTGTGATTCTTTTTGTTGTTTTTATTCTTTTTTTTTGTTTGTTTATATATGTACATCGCCTTATTCTGCTCAGGCTGTTGTAACAAAATACCATTGATTGGCAGAGGCTTAAACAATAGAAATTCATTTCTCATAGGTCTGGAGACTGATGGCTCCCTTCTCACTGCGTCTTCCCACGCAGGAAAGGAAGCTCCCACCGCCTTCTTATAAGGATATCGGCCACATCATGAGTGTCCCACATTCCTGTCCTCGTCCCCATCTAATTATCTCCCAAAGGCCCCATTTCCCAAGAGCACCCTCTTGGCGGTTAGGGCTCCCATGTATGCATTTTAGAGGGACAGAAATAGTCAGTAACATAGGTCATCATGGTCTATGACGTGAAAGGGTTTGTGTGAATGTGTTTGGACTCGTCCTTTTAGGATCTGAATTTTCTGAGAGTGCAGTGTCCGAGGTGACAGCCTCATATCTAGGCAGACTGAGTTCAAATCCGAGCCCCGTGTCACTCCAGCTCTGTGATGCTGGGAACGTTGGTAGCTTGAACAACTGGTAACCATAATTATGATTGCCATGTCATCAAATATTCTTCCACCTCAAGGCTCACGCTTCCCAGAGGGCCCCATTGTAGGAAAGTAGCACAATACAGAGAGCAAAACCCTTTTGGTTTGATGTGTGCCTCAGTTTCTTCCTCTGTAAAATGGAAACCATAATGTGCCTCCCTCAAGGGGTTGTTGTAAGAATTAAAGGAATCAATACAAGCACAGGTGTGGGGGAGCTTTTGGATTTTTCCGTATTTTCTAATTTGGGTGCAGTGGCCACGTACTGTCTCAGTAATGAAAATACAGTTCTGGTCTTCATCTTGAAAAGCAGTTACATCTTGGAGCCTGAGGACAAGGGGATTCCGGGTTAGGATGCCACAGCGTGATGGATCAAGGGTCAGCAGGACTGTCACCTTCAACTTGAGACTGGTTTCTACCTGAGCCGGTTTTTAAGGAATTTTGTTTATTTTTGTTTTTTTTTTTTTTTTAATTTTTTTTTCAACGTTTATTTTTTTATTTTTGGGACAGAGAGAGACAGAGCATGAACGGGGGAGGGACAGAGAGAGAGGGAGACACAGAATCGGAAACAGGCTCCAGGCTCCGAGCCATCAGCCCAGAGCCCGACGCGGGGCTCGAACTCACGGACCGTGAGATCGTGACCTGGCTGAAGTCGGACGCTTAACCGACTGCGCCACCCAGGCGCCCCTGTTTATTTTTGTTTAATTTTGTTAACGTTTATTCATTTTTGAGACACAGAGCACAAGCAGGGGCGGGGCAGAGAGAAAGAGAGAGACCCAGAATCCAAGGCAGGCTCCAGGCTTCGAGCTGTCAGCACAGAGCCCGATGCGGGGCTCGCACTCACGAACTGTGAGATCATGACCTGAGCCGAAGTCGGACTTTTAACTGACTGAGCCACCCAGCCACCCCATGTTTGTTTTTGCTAACGTTTATTTATTTAGCGAGAAGGAGTGTGTGTGTGTGCACGCGCGTGCCTGTGTGGGGATGAGGGCAGAGGGAGAAAGAGAGAGAATCCCGATCAGGGTCCATGCTCAGCATGGAGCCCGACGTGGGGTTCGATCTCCTGACCTGGGATCGTGACCTGAGCCGAAATCAAGAGTTGGACACTCAGCTGCCCGGACCACCCAGGCACCCCCTACATGAGCCAGTTTAATCAGTGACAAAGCAGTGGGGGTCACACGAGGCACCGCGGCCTCTGCTGATAATTGCTGTGATCACAAGAAACACATTTCAGACGTCAGGAAGGCATGTTCTTAAGGTAAATGTTGTCAACACTTCCACACTTGACACAACAAACATTTCCATTTCCTTAAGCGACACGGCCACGGCGGTGGCCAGAACACGCGCTGATCAGCCGCTCACTTCTCCCGTCGCCAGTTCCCGCCGGCAGCTTGCCAGACCTATCATGGTGAGCGCTTCTGTGTTTCCAAGACAGCCGTGGGAAGTGAGTGTTTTGTGACCTTTGCAAAGAACAGCTGTAGAAAGGGCCATTACGATTCAACAAACGGCATCTCTATTTATGGGGCCTCCAAAGCAGGAACCAAAATTAAACTCCTTTAGTCATATCCTCGCCTGTGTCTTATGGACTGGTTTTGCACTCATGTTTCTCCACGGAAGACTTCTTGGGCCCTAATTCCATTTTTCTGTCTCCTGGGCTCTGGATTTCTGGGGTGGGGCAGAACCCATTCTCCATTTTTACACCTTCTTGGTGTTAGATTAGCTTGTAACACATGCGAGGGTATATGTGCCGCCCCCACGCTGGACAGCTACCGTGTGCACAATGACAGCAGCTGTGTTTCCAACCAGGCATTAAATGAGGGCCATATCACTCACAGGACTGACCATTTTATCACAGGGTAGCGGCGTTCCCCAGGGCTGGCAGGACTTGCCTGCTTCACGCACCAAGCCATGGGACTGGACTTGACCCTAAAGCTTCTGCTTCGCTCTCCCAGGCTGCTGAGAGAAAAGCATGGGCCATATTGAGGACGAAATCTTATCCGCTGAAGGACAGCCTTATCATTCATAAAACTTACGCCAGGGGTTTCTTTGCTCTTAGCCTCATCACACCTTTGGGAAACTCGACTCGGTTTCCCTCAGCTCTTCCATTAGAAAGGCAGTGAGGTGAGGGCCGCCTGGGTGGCTCAGTCGGTTAAGCATCCGACTCTTGCTTTTGGCTCGGTCATGATCTCATGGTTTCATGAGTTTGAGCCCCAGTGTCAGCACAGAGCCTGCTTGGGTCTCTCTCTCTCGGTCTCTCTCTCTCTCTCTTTCTCTCTCTTCATCTCCCCTACTCATGCTGTCTCTAGTGTCTCTCTCAAAAATTAATTAATTAATTAAAAAAAAAAAAAAAACAAAGGCTGTGAGGTGAAATGGCTCAGGGCTCCTATGTGAGAATTCTAGAGCCCTGAGGCGGAATCTGGGCTCCGCATCCTGTTAGCTGTGTCACCTTGGAAAAGTCACTTCCCCTCTCGGAGCTTCCATTTCTCCACCTATAAAATGGAGTTCATAACGTGACCTGTGGGTGGACAGAATAACGACCCCTAAAATGTCCTCATCCTAATCCCCAGAGCCTGTGAATAGGATACTTTACAGGGCAGAAGGAAGTTTGCAGGTGTGATTAAGTCAAGGATATCGAAATGTTGAGATAGTTCGGGGTTTTCCTTGTGGGCCTGATATGATCGCAAGGGTCCTTATGAGGGGGAGGCAGGAGAGTCAAAGTCAGAGAGAGATTTGAGGACATTATGCTGCTGGTTTTGAAGGTGGAGGGAGGGGTCAGGATCCAAGAGATGCAAGCAGCTTTTAGAAACTGGAAAAGGCCAGGAAACCAGTCCACCCATAGAATCTCCAGAAGGAAAACAGCCCTGCCAACACCTTGATGTCACCAGTGAGACCCCCCCACCCCTTTTTGATTTCTGACCTCCAGAACTGTAAGATAACAAATCCGTGTCGTTTTCAAGTCACTAAGCTACGTGATTTGTTACAGCAGCTGTAGGAAACTGATACAGCCTGCTTCACGTGGTTTGGCACAGAAAGCTCTCAACCCCTCGTAGCCATTGCCAACAGTCACAAAATAACGACAAGACTTGAGGATGACCCAGATGTGTCCTAACCAGAGGTGGAGTCCACCTGACCAGATCTCTATAAGGCATAGCCCGGGGCCTTTCTGGAAGGTTGAGTGGCTGCCCCCCTACCCTGACCCAGTCTGTCCCTTGGAGTCAGTGGAAGGAAATGCCAGTGTTGCCTTTAGGCGGTGGCTTCTACTACCTGTTATCAAGGGCACAGGAGAACCTCCTGGTTCTGCTTTAGTTCCATAAACCCAGCCTCGCAGAGTCTACGCAGGAACATGGTTCTTGCCTCTTGTGGACATCTGCCCATCGTACGTGCTTGAAATGCATTGATGAGAATGGTCACATCCTTATTAGTTAAGCAGAGGGTGTAAGGTGAGGTCTCGATTCATCCAAGTGAATGCTGTAGTGTTGAGGTGCTAGGCTCAGGCACAGGGTGCTTCCTTTCCTTCCCAAATTAGGACCCCGTAAGGAATAAGAAAAGTAGGAAAACTGGAGACCAAACCATAAGCTTGGTTACCATGAAGCCGATGGACAAAGGGAGCCAAGAGTCTGTGGGCAAATACGTTTGCTAATATTCTGTGCTCGAATTAGAGACTCGGCCCCACCCAGTCGTGGGCAGAGTGGGACAACCCCGGCCATGCCCATTGGGGGTGGATCTTACCCCACGAATCCTCTGCCAGGAAGGAGGGGCGGGGGCCTGAGGCAGAGAGAGAGGGAGCAGAGGGAGGCAAGGAGATAAGCCAGAGTTCTCCTGGGAGATGCCAAACTCAGAATCCAGTGCCTCCTGCCCTTCCCCCTCTTCCTCCCCACCCCACCCCCACCCGGGGGAGAGCAGGGGCAGGAGGAAGCAGAAGGGCATCCTCTAGCCCATAAGACACCTCTGGAGCTAGGAAAATAGGAAAGGCCACCATCTGAATGGATGCAGAGCTCTGGAGGAGAGCCCAGAGTGTACATGAGCTCAGGTCCCTCCACGAAGAAACCCAAGGATGGAATAATGGAGCTTGCAACCTAACCCTTAGTTCTAAGAGCTCACTTTGCATGAAGAATTTTGCAGGGATTTCTTGAGCACAGCACGTAGCCAAGTTTCTGTTAGAGAAGAGGGTTAATGCCATCTGAAATCACTCAGCATGCCAAATGTCCCTGCTCTATTGCCTGGGCACAAAAGGACAGTCAAGACTTTGCTGACAATTTCCCTTGCTGGGCAGTGGGGGGAATGAGCTGGATGTTCATGACCTGGACTCGGTGTCCTCCGCTCTGGCAAGATGGGACCCCACCTCTGGAGCTTTGTCCCTTCTGAGTAAGGCATAGACCGTGAGATGCGGCAGCCTGGTGAGAGATTGCAGCCCTATCTCCTCCTCTGGACGCCCAGGCAGAACTCGAGCCCTGGTGGCCGCTGGTGTTAGAGCACATAATGAGATAACTTGGTCTCCTAGGATGACAAGAGTCGTGGGCTCAGAGAATGTTTTTCTTAAATGACATTTGTTTACAGTGACGTTCTTAAAAATAGTAAATATATTCATACAAGCAAGCAATTAGTGTCCCGCCGGATAAGTCACATGGTGACATGAGAGTGTAATCCTTAAACAAAAAAACATCAGCCTCAAACTAAGCATCAGAAATTCTTGCTTTAAGATCTCCCTTCTCTGTAAAAACAATTCCCGTAACTTTCCCTAGAGCCAGGATCCCCGCCTGAGATCTGCGGACAGACTCCAGGAGTGGGGGCACACGAATGGGGATGAGAAACCATGTCAAGTGTATTTTCATTAACCATTCACCGCAAGTTGGTATTTTTCTTTTTCCTGAGTGAGGATAGACAGAGAAGGGCAGTGTTCGCTGTGCCCGTGACTGTTACCAGCAAAAGTCACGGATATTTTCATATCACATCACAGAGGACGCAAACACATCAGAAATATGCCCGCGCTTTGCTACTTTGAAGTGAATCTGATCACTAGATTTAACACGAGATCCGGTTACTGAGGGTTTGCTAAAGAAAGACTTGAGTGCGCGCCTGGGTGGCTCAGTCGGTTGAGTGTCCGCCTCTTGGTTTCAGCTCAGGTCATGATCCCAGGGCCGTGGGATCGAGGCCCAAGTCAGGTTCCTCAGAACCAGCTCGGGATTCTCTCTGCCTCTCTCTTGGTCCCTCTCCCCAGGTCATGTCCTCCCTCTCTCTGAAATAAAAATTTTTTGAAGAAGAAGGGCTTTATCACATCAATTTGTCTGCTGCTTTGATCCTTTTATTTCAATATAATTTGCTTCCTTTGTCATCCTGTGTATTTGTTTTATGTGTTTGAAAACGTTCTGCAAAGGGGCCCACCAGCTTAATGTGTCCGTGGCACAAAACTCTTTAAAACCCTGGCTGCGTAGGGGCTTTCTCTCCCTTGCGGAGGTCCCCTCCTCCCTCTGGGACAGCCCACATCTGGGCCCACATCCAGGCCCTTCCTCTTCCTAGACAGAGACGTTCTGGGTGGCCGCCCTATGCCTTTGCCTCCCTTGTGTCTACCATCACGGAGCCCCCACCTGCTGGGTCCCCAGGGACACTTCGGTCCACCGCCTCTCTCTGACTCTCTTCATTGATAGAAAAGGACATAAGAAAACTCATCAGGTTGTGAATTTTAAGTTTGGGGTTTGTGGCCCCCAGATGAATCCAGTTGATTTAGTCCAGCAATTAGTTCTGGGGAAGGAATAGCCACCCGGATGCTACATTAGAGTGGTACATCGTTTGGTAAATCTTGGAGCCAAGGGCCAAGGCAGCCACAGTCTACACCCTGGGAAATGGAAGATAGCCCGAGGTCAGAGCTCCGCTCTGGTCAGTGCTGCCTGGAATGTCAGGCTGGGATGGACCCAAGCCTTCTGATTTTATCTCCTGCCTCTCTTTCCCTAACTCATACCTGCATTCCAGTAATGTCAGCATGTTCCCTTGCCTCTAGGATGATGCACTTCTTACTTTGCATATCAGTGCCCCCAAGATGGCCCCCAGTGATCCCCACCTCCTGGTATCTGAGCTGTTAGGTAGTCCCCCCTCCAACCAAGTTGAAGGGGGATGAGGTGTGGGACCAATGGGATCTAGCAACAATGACATGGTGAGACTTCCAAGCCTGGATTGTTCTTATTCTTACTTGCTGTGGGTGAAGCCAACGGCCACGTTGTGAGGACCCTCAAGTAGCCTTGTGGAGAGGTTCACGGGGCAAAGAACCAGAGCCACCTACCAGCAGCTGGCGCTGTCTCGGCAGCTGGTGCTGTCTCAGCAGGAGCGTGACCAAGCTGTCCTGGAAGCCGATCCTCTAGCCTGCTAAATCTTTAAACTACAGGCTCAACCGCATCTTGGTGGCTGTGTCATGAGAGACATGGCCCCAGAATCATCTAGCTAAGCGGCTTCTGAATTCCTAACCCACAGAAACTGAGTGAGGTAGGAAGTGTTCATCATTGCTTTAAAGCATGAAGGTTGGGGAGGTTGGTCACATACTCCGGGTCCTCTGCTAACCCTGCTGCTCGTTTCCGGTAGCCTTCCAGATCTGATCTGAAGAGCTCCTCTGCGGAGCCTTCCCGACCTTCCCTGGCTGAATTTATTGCTCCCTCTTCCTTTCTGCGCACAAATTATTTATCATCCTCTTAACAAAGTTATCCCAAGGAAAAACAGTGTTTTGATTATAGTCTCCTCTGTCAACTCTGGGCTTCTTGAGAAGGTTTGCAATGTACTCATACTTCAGAAGCCCATAAAAGGGGCTCAGAAGATGGTTGAATGGATAAAGGGGGTGTACAGGCACTTGGGTAAACTTACGCCAAATACATCTGAAGCCCATGGTATTTCCAAAGCATATTTGACTGGAAAGACCAAGTCCTTTAAAGGGGTTGAGAGGCAGCATTAACTAGTACATAGTCTTAAGCCCATTCTTGACAATGGAATAATGATAATGGGTTGCTTCTTTGGGAGGGAATTAGAGAACCACGAAAACATTTCCAAAGGCAGTTGGAATGCTTAACTGAGCCAGACTATTCATATCTAATGCCACCCTGCCCCTGTTGGCGTAGCTCACTGAATTGCCTGATCTTGTCCAAACATCTTTGTTTTTAAAAAAAAACTGACAAAGGGTCTTATCACTTAAATTAAAAACCATTTGGGGTGCCTGGGTGGCTCAGTCGGTTGAGCATCCAACTTCGGCTCAGGTCATGATCTCACAGTCCGGGAGTTCAAGCCCCACATCGGGCTCTGTGCTGACAGCTCAGAGCCTGGAGCCTGCTTCAGATTCTGTGTCTCCCTCTCTCTCTGCCCCTCCCCTGCTCATGTTCTGTCTCTCTCTGTCTCAAAAATAAATAAAAACATTAAAAAATTTTTTTAATTAAAAATCATTTTTGCTTAGCAAGCGTAGAGCCTACATCTCCTCCTAATGTCCTTACTTACTGAGGTTGCGAAGGGGGGCAGGAAGGAGATGGAGTGAGAAACTGGAGGTAAATTATGCATTCCCCCACACCTGCTTGCACATCGGCCCCTGCCTCTTGGGTTAGACCGTAAAGCAGGGGCCACTGGTGGCCTGCCCAGATCCCCCAGCACTCACCATCCCAGTGGGGCTGTCGGCTTCTCCATCCCTGCAGCTGCCTCCCTGGGGCCTTGTCTCACCACAAGTGTGTACCCGGTCTGCTCAGGAGCTACTGCTCAAGGAGCCGGCGTGAGCCTTGGAGAGATAAGGTGGAGGCGAATGTCCCACGCTTGCCCTCCCAGTAGGACAGCTCTATGCAGTCTCCCTGCGGGATCGAGCCCCATTCAATGACCTGCTCGTCACTGCCCACAGCTTTTCCATTTTCTGGGTCACTTCTCCCACTCCCTTACTTGTGCTTCTTGGGATCACCTCCTGGGGAAGCTATTTGCACCCAAGTCAGGGTCTCAGGGTCTGCCTCTGGGGGGAGCAGAACAAAGACAGAGAGCTAGCCGGGTCCAGCAATCCCTCCTCGCCTCTGCACTTAAGATGACACACAACAGGCACAAGGTGCCGTGGCGAGCTGACCCTGTGTGTTTGTACCCTGTCAGTCTCCTCATCGGTGAATGGAGTTGAGGGCTCAGGCAGGAGGTGTGCGTTTGCGATCAGAGCTCTGGGCACAGGCACCCGCCAGGTGTGGGTAGCATGCAGGCTTCATGCGCTGTCCTCCCTTCTCATCCCCCTGCTTGCAGCACAAATCCCAGAGTCTCTCCACCCAACCCTCTTCTCACCTACCTCCCAGCACCTGCCCTTTCTGAAAGGCTATGCTCCCCTATCCCGGAGTTTCAAAGATGCGAGAGCTGTGTCCACCTTAATGGTACAGGGAAGTCGGCATGGAAGTGATTATGTCAATGTGATACGCGGGACCGGAACATGCTCTGTCCAGAGAAGTAACTTTGTCTTAGACGGCGGAGGAGGGCAGCCAGGAATGGGACGTCCTGAGCTGGGGGGGGGGGGGGGGGGGTGGTGGTTAGAGAAGTGATGGGCAAGCATTCTCTGTCAAAGACCACATAGTAAATGTGTTAGGTTTTGTGAGCCACATGGTCTCTGTGGCAAGTATTCAACTTTGCTTGCTTTGTAGCACAGAAGTAGTCATAGACAGCACATAAACACATGAGCATGACTGGGTTCCAATAAAACTTTATTTACAAAAGCAAGTTGTGGGCCAAACGTGATCCATGGACCATAGCTTCCCGACCTCTGACTTAGAGAGTAGGAAAAAATTTTCTGGGAAGAGAGGGAGGATGACTGTTCCTGGCAGAGGGAAGAAAATGTATAAAGGCAAAGGTTAGGAAATCAGAGGGAATAAAACACACTTGATTTATCAGAGCCCTGATTTGGCAATAAAAAAATAAAACTAATAATAGGAACTTTTATTAAAGAGTCAAAGTGAGCCAGGCTTTGTGCCAAACACTTGCCATGAAATCCCATTTAATTCTTACTCTCTCTGAGTTTGGGGGACTGTTTCCTTCTTCATGGTATACATGAGGTGGTTAAGTTCAGAGAGGGTAGATAACTTGCCCTGGGTCCCACAGCTGGTAGGTGGCCAGGTGGCAGGAACCTGGACAGAGTAACGGAAGCTGGTATGATGCCGTTGGCACATCTCTGTGTCTGTCGTTAACTCAACTTTAATGGTTTTTTTAAAGTTTTTGCCTTGTTTTACAAATGGAATTTGATTTCTCGACTTAGGCCAGAGCTCTCTGAATGGATGCTTGAGATGTGTCTGCTGTGTTTCTCCTGGGGCTATTTCGTGAGAAATAAAAGGGAAAAAAAGTGAGATATTTAAATTCTCCAGGGGTATTGGTTTCGAATAGATAAAGTGAAGAACATTTTTTATTCATATTAGAAGTGATAGTTGGATGTGTGTAATTTTTTGCTCTACGAGATGGTGAGAGTACACAGCGCAGATCTTAGAATGTGAAATATGAATTTAGATGACATTTTGAGGAAACTGATAAACACAGCATCCCACAATTGGACTGAACTTGCCTGTGAAAATCTTTTTCCAGCTCACAAATGATATGGTACAATTTGAAATTACAGAGATAAGTGGACTGAGTCTAATGGAATATTAAAAATACACAACATACCAATGAGAGAATAATTTTCCTTGGCAAAAGTTCCCATCTCTTAAAATGTTATCAAAAAATTGGAGGTATTCTGACAGCTAGCAGTAACCCTTGGACTTAAGAAATGTTGAGAGAAGGGCCATGGCCCAGAAGTCTGCCACGGAGAGTAAGAGACCCAGGAACCGGGCTAGAAGCTGACGTCTTCACGACCAGAGTTTTGTTTCCAGCATGGGCTTGGGGTGTCTGTCCACCTACTTACAGACAGAACAAGGCCTTATAGCATGCTTTCTCCTACCCACCTGTGTCGATGAATAGCGTGAAAAAGTGTCTGCATCCGCGTGCATGTAGGCATGTGTGTATGTCATGTACACACTTGTACATGTGTGCTTGTGTCTTGGCAAAGTCGAATGCAGGGGCGCCTGGGTGGCTCAGTCGGTTGAGCGACCGACTTCGGCTCAGGTCGTGATCTCACCATTTGTGAGTTCGAGCCCCGCGTCGGGCTCTGTGCTGACAGCTCGGAGCCCGGAGTCCCCTTTGGATTCTGTGTCTCCCTCTCTCTCCTGCCCCTCTCCCACTCACGCTGTGTCTCTCTCTGTCTCAGAAATAAATAAACATTAAAAAAATTTTTTTTTGGAAAAGCCAAATGCAGAGAACTAGGTGAGAACAACTACTTGGGCTGAAGATCTTTCAGATTGTCCGTGATGCAGTGATCATGGTTCCTGGCTTTGCAATTTTACCAAAACTTCCATGCCCCGCCCCCGCCCCTCAAAATTTGGGAGACTGCCAAAAGGATACCAGCTCTTTATTTTGCCAAGGAAGAATATTTTTAAAAGAAGTTGAAATGTCATTATTACCTTTTTCTCATGAGAGAAGGGACGGTTTATACATTCACACGCTCGCACGCACACACACACACACACACACACACACACACACACATTCACAAAGAAGGAGGCAAGCTATAACCTCAGAGTGAACCAAACTGGGGAAATGTAACCATATGAACAGATTCATGATGCTTATCTTGCTAAAGGGCACCAAACATTCTGATATAAATAAATAGCCCATAGCTTAATGTAAGATACTAAGAAGAAGAAAACATTTCGACTGTCCCAGGAGACAGCATGAAGAATAAAGCCCCAAATAAAAAAGGAGGGGGTGACAGTGGTATCCCTAGAATACTAACAGTTGGGATCTGAATGTTGCATAAGAAGTGAGCCCCGACGCCAGCGGCAGCTAAGGACCCAGGCCTTGGGGTCTGTCACTTCCTAGCTGTGGGACCCGGGGGGTTGTTTCACCTGTCTTACCCCAGAAGGGGGCTGATAAAACACCCACCTCACAAGGCGATTAGCTGGTGAGTGTTTCTAGCACATGAGTAGCCCTCAGTCTTCACTAGTAGCCCTGGAAGCTACTCTTTTTTATAAAAGGAAATACTTGGGGAAGAAAGGACGTCCCACATGAACATTCATAGAGACATTGATCGATACCATCACCCTACATCATTCTCCAGATGTGCACCAGACGCAGCCACACCAGCCAGGAACCTCTTAGGAAACCAATTCCCCAGCATGACCCGGGCCTGAATCAGAGGCTCTGTGTGTGGGAACCCACACTCTGTGTTCTCAGCAAACCCCCTCGGTAATGCCGATCCGCATGACCATTGAGAACCACCGGTCGGACCCGGCGTGCTTTTTAACTCGGATTCTGAAGTCAGCTGAATCCAGAAAATATTTCATAGATCGGACAAAAATAAGGGACGAAAGAAAAGCACGGATCTGTTTGGGTGGCATCTCACTTTAAACTCCAGGATTATGCTGGTAAACCAATTCAAGCATTATCTTTTGAGCCTATAATGCCTGCTAGGACCGCAGGAAACATGCATTAAAGCAGAGTAAGTCGGCCTGGATTTACTTTTTCCCCAAGCCGTGAAGCATCAAGCAAAGACAAATGGTCAATCCCACAACCCCTCGCTGGGAGCCCGACCTCAGGATGGCAGGCAGAACAGCTGGACACAGAGGACCAGAAAGGCCACTTGCCCCAAAATATTGGGACCCCTTTACAGACCGATGGATGACGGCTGTGTACCCAGAAAACCTCTCCAAAAGTCACAGAACGAACTTCTTCAGAGACAAACACTCCCATGAATCAGGTATTAGATCCCACTTGTGCCAGCCTTTCTCCGGGCTCTGGACAGTCAGCAAAGACGTGGACAATGGGCAGGGAAGTGAAGGGTCAAAAAGGCAAGAGAATGTTTGGGGCCAAAATTTGCTTCATTTGGACTCAGTGGGAACTGTCTTGAAGGCTCAAAGTCTGTCATCAGAAACCGAAAGCATCGACATTAGATGAAGATATGCGTGTGCCGTGTAGGAATCCAACCCGGGTGTGAAGGCAGTTACTAATACAGCCACGTTTCTCGGGCTCGCCCCGTGGGACAGGCGCTCCTCTGTGTCCCCTCCGTTTATTCACATACATCTAACCCTCACGTGTGCCCTGTGCAACCGGTGCCATTATCACTTCCTGCGCCGGGTCGAATAGTGTCCTCTAAAAAGTCACGTCACCCCAGAATCTCAGAACGTGGCCTGATTTGGATATCGGATATAATTAGCGGATGTAATTAGGTGAGGTCATATCGGCTTAGGGTGAGCCCTAAATCCAGTATGACTGGTGGTGTCCTTGAAAGAAGAGGAGAGACACACACAAGACACAGGAGCTGTGCCACAGGAAGACAGACACAGAAAGTAGAGACGTGTCTCCAAGCCAAGGAAGGCCTGGATCGCCAGCAAACCTCCACAGCATGAGGTGGGAGAGAGGCAGGGAGCAGATGTTCCCCCAGAACCTCCAGAAGGAACCACCCTTGCCGATACCTTGATCTCAGGCTTTTGGCCTCCAGAAGAATAAATTTCCATTTGGGGCACTTGGTGGTGGCAGCCCCGGGGCACGCACCCACTCCTGTTTGGACATAGAGAAAGGTTGGTTGAGAGGGGTCACCTCCTGCCAGGCTCACGCAGCCTGGGTTGGGGAAGTCATCGCACGGGTCTGAGGAATTAACAAGTGTCTACATGAGGACTCAAACTTCATCTGGCTGGTCGGATCGCATTGCTTTTAAGGATCCCTTAAAGCCACCGACTTGGAGCCTCTTGATTAGAGGTTCTTGATTAGAACCCTGGAGGCTTTGAACCAACCACCGCAAAATTCACTTGCACGGGGATTTCCCTTCAAACACCGCTCCTTCCTCTGCAGTAATGTCAAATGACGATCGTTTTATGGACTCAGGAAGAGTTAACAAGCAGTAATAAACAGTCAGGACTGGTTCTTACTGCAAATGTCTGCACGTGTTTGGCCTTTTCAGTGGCCCAGTCAAAGAGGGGTTCTGTTCATCAGGAGAGAAACCTTACTCTGTCTCATAATTTCCCTCAATGCACAAGCTAGAAAGAGAGCAGCTTGGATGCTCTGGGTTGAGTGACTAGAAAATTACCCCAACTGTCAAAGTTTTCAGTGTTAAAAAGGAGCGCAGATTTTCTCAAATACTTAAGAATTTCTAGATGTCACAACAGAGAGATTACCAAAATATGAGAATGAGGGTTTCATAAGCAGGCAAAAATACATATATTCTTTTACCAAGAGCCACAATATTTGGTGGAGGGCATGAGGGAATAAAAACCACACCAACCAAAGCATTCGTTGTGTCTAGAAATAAAATAGATTACTAAATTGCTTTCGTAACGCATTCACCTACTCTTCATCCCCAGCATTGAAAACTGTACATATAGAGAGATACAGATATAGATATATAGATAGGCCAGAAAAAAAATTGAAGAAATGAAAAGCTGATATATGTGGGTGGATCTTGTTATCGTGTTCTTTTTATTGGATCAGTTGCCTCCATTTCCATTCCAACCAGAGAATTAATTCAAAAATGGCTCCTGGTGGTTTATTCAAAAAGCTGGTTTTCCAGCACGCCATCCAAGACCGTGTGGCGGGTTGTTATCTTTGCCATAAGAGCACGTAACAGAAAGGGGTGTCCTTCAGTAGTTTCTGTCCTGTGTTGACTTGGAGGGGCGGGTAGAAAGTTTCCTCCAAGGATTTTGCTCTGTTTGAAATGTTTCTTTGTAGTGCTAGAGAATAAAAAGCCAAAATAATTCCACAGTGAGCCTGTCTGGAGAGTGTGGCTCCGCTCTGAGCCTCTCTATTCATCAGAGTTGTGCGCGCTCTATAATTTTGCGATCCGGAGCTAGGCTCTCGTGACATTTCTCTTTGTGAACATGCCACTAATTTCTAGCCCATAAAAATAGTGCCAGCATCTCAGTGAGCTAATGTATGAGGCAGAATCAAGAAGCCACGGATCTGATTTTATTTCATATTTTCAAAATGGAACTACGCTTTGCAGAAAGCAATTTGTGGGAAACAATTCTTTACAGTACGGTGAGTTATGGGCCATCTCAGAGGAGAGGCATCGCATTCTAGATACGGGATTTGAATGTGAGAGCTTGCTCACTCGTGTTGAGGAGGGCGCGTGTCTACGTTCTTCTCCCTCTAATTTATAAAAGGCAGATGATTTTTATCGATCAGCAGATAATTTGTAAGCCCCTACTCTCTTCCAGGTGCAGAGTTTGGAAATGACACCAGAGGGGTAAATAAGCCAGGTGAAGCCCCTGTCATCATGACAGTCACAGCTTAGCAGAGAAGACATTAAACTAGAAATGCAGATCCTCTGAGTGTTACCAAGGGCAAGGTGGGATGGCATGGGAGTATAGAGCTGACGGTTCCTCACCGAGTTGGGGGAATCATGGAAGGCTTCCTGGAGGCGGTGGCACTTATTTTGAGACTTGAAGGTTGTTAGCCTGGAAAGGAGGTAGAGGGGTAAAAATATTATCGGCACAGGGACCAGTAGATATAAGACGTTGCTGGTATATTTAAAGAATTGAGAGAAGTCTCGATGCATTGACGATCATGTATTCCTGCATGAGAGTCTAGTCATTCTGGCAAAGGGGAAAGTGAAATGAATTCCTAGAAACTCTTGCTGAGTCCAGAAACTCTTGGTGGTCATTGGCTGTGCCCAAATCTTTCTCTGGGCACAACCAGTTCTAGCATAAGAGGATGTTCAAGATAGTGACTCCGCAAGGGTCCTAGGAGAGTGGGCTATATGCAGCCTGGAACTCCCTCCGGGCCAGCTCAGGAAAGGGGGCTGGCCAAAAGAGACTCATTAACAGATAGTCTAAAGTTTGGTGTATTAGTCAGGGCTAGCCTAGCTATGCTGCAGAACAAGTTAACCCCAACATTTTAGTAGACGTAACACACCAAGGATTCTTTCTTACCCAGCCATGTGATCATCACTGGTCTGCCGGGGGCTCTGCTCCAGATAGCTATTGAAGGACCCCGGCTGGCAGAGACCCTGCCAACTTGTACTACATGCAGCATGTGGCCTTTTTTGCAGCTGGGGCAGAGGAAGAAAGAGCTGAGGTATTGGACACCTGCTCTTAAATGCTTCAACCTACAAGTGACACCTGCCATTGGCTGGCAGTGGTCGTATGACCTCAGCCAAGTGGAGAGGGGTGAGACACTTGGGTGAGCAGGACGGTCACCAGGAAGTCACTTTCTCTGTTGGAGTTGGAGTGGGGTCGTGATACGAGCTGGGTGAGAGCCTTCAAGATGAATCCAAACGGTAAAAACTCCGCAGGAAACAGAGAATTGCTGGGAGTCTGTATAAGGTGGTGGGGAACAAAGCAGTGTATGAGTGGAGGAGGCCTTTATTGTAGCATTAATAATAGTAACAGGTTGCCCTCATGATATGTGGGGCATGGGGCTTCACATAGATTGCCCCATCTGATATTCACAACAACCCTCTGAGGCAGATGCAATTATTATTTAAATTTTACAGATAAATTTTACACTAAGCCCCAGAGCAGGAAAGTCACTAACCCCGCCTGCTCAATTAGTAACATCAGAGCTAGGATTTGTTGGTCCCACTTCCCAGAATCCTCCTGTTCTTAGAACTGCTAAATTTTATCATTGCCCTGAAGCCATGGCCTGGAAGCCTGTCCAATCTGGAAAAAAAACGGAGAATGGAGACTTAAAGGGATTGGACACATGGAAAATGTGAAGTTAAGCATTGGGAAGTGAGTTAGTTAGCTTAGGAGACAGTTGTTACTCCACGGGGATGGAAAGAGAGCCTCAGCCAAACAGGAAGCACAATCAGAAATAGGGGTTTGCCAGGCTCAGCCCAGAAGATCTGCTTGGTGGCTGCAGTAATATCCCAGATACCTAGAAAGAGCTAATACTTCAAAAAAACACTTACATAAAAATGAATTTCCTATCACAGTTTTACAGTCCTCATTTGAAGGAATTTTAGTGAGCTAACAGAGAGAGAAAATTAGCCACTTTAACTATAATACCTTGAATATTACACTAATCCGGTTACGAGTTTATAGACCCTTTGATCAGGAGCCAGAGAAGTTGTCTGGAAAATGAATTAAAGCCACTTCTCAAATGTCCAAAAAGGCCTGTTTAAAGAAACACTCTTGAAGTGTTTTGCAATATGTACTAAAACCCAAATATCCGTATACCCATAACTCAGTAATTTTATCTCCTTAGTATGGCACCAAGAGACTGAATGCCTATACCCAACCAAAGACACACACAAGAATAGTTTCAGCAATGTTTTTTGTAATGGCCCCAAAATGGAAACAATGGAAATATCCATTAACAGTAGGACGTCGGACGGACGGATGGATGGATGGATGGATGGATGGATAGATATGAGTGGGTGGGTGGACAGATAATATTGATATATTGAATCAGTGGATGGATTGATGGATGGATGATAGATAGATAAATTGAATTCGGCACTAATGAAAATCAACAAACTGCTGCTATACACACAGGTGACACTTACAGGTTCAATTTTGAATAAAAGAAGCCTCACACACAAGGACATATTCTGTACAATTCCATTTCTGTGAAGTTCAAGCATAGGCAAAACTGATGTGAGTCAGAATAGTGACTCCCTTGGGAGGGATGGCACTTGGAGAGCCTGGTGCAGAGGGAGAATGTTCTGTATCCTGACCTGGGTGGGGCTTACATGGATGTCCCCTGAGGTGGGTGGAGGGTTTGCCCTTTTGCGGGGGTGCTCGGGCTGTTTTTGGTCTTGGAGACCATGAATGCTATGTTTCAGCAAAAACAATCTCTGTCTAGATATCATCACAAGCAGCCATTCTCGGGATGGCATTAGAGCCAGGTTCTTGTTTGCATATAATTTTGCCAAAGTGTATATCTTTGCTGCTCAATTGCCAATTTTGATTATGGCTTCCCAGTCTATAAAATTGTTCTGGAAAGGTTTACTGGAACGCTGTCAGAAATGTGGCAACATCAGCTTCAGAGCCAGAAGGGGATGTGGCTAGCTTTGCGGCTGACCCGGCAGAGCTTGGAGGGTGATAGGGGGCACCAGCTGGAAAGGGTACAGGTCTTGCCTTAGGACTCCGCCCCCCCCCCCAAATAAAGGACCTCTCTTTAGGGTTCAGCCGTTGTCTCCCAAACTTCAGCTTGGGGAGTTTCACCTTGCCATATCTGTCTACTACATCCTTCATATGCTTTGTACGGCAATGCACTGTCTTTTACTATAGTAAACCCATCTAAGTAGGAGATACCATTTCACGACTCTGTCACTGAAATGGAAAACCAGCATTTTTCTAACGCAGATTAAGTTTAAATTATTGCACGTGTCACCTTGTGTAGTAGCTATCAGTAATTATTTCTTATCCTCTTACGTTTTTTACGGCTTTAAGGCTTTATGGTTTTAAATTATAAAGTAATCCCCATGTGTGACTGTGGAGTCTCTCGAGAGAGGGTACTCTTTGCTGTCTGAAGAAAACAAAACAAAACAAAACAAAACAAAAATAGAAAAATTAATAGTCTAAAACAAAACCCCGGAATTCTTGTGCTAATATTAGTATTAATAGCCAGGGGCCCCTCAGCAGGTTCCTTAACTGCCTGTTGTCGACAACAATACTAAAACCCCAAGGTCTGCTGTGAGAATTGGATGACAACACTGTCAGAGCCCCTTGTGAGGCGTAAAAGGATGTGCAAGTTTTACAAATATTGACATGATCCGTGGCTGATGCAGTTGGATATTAGAGAAATCAATCTAAGCCGTGCGCGGAGAGACCAGCCACCTTAAAAAGAGCGTTGCTTTTTCCAGGGACATGAGCTGGCTTCAGAGTCAGATGGGCCTGATTAGTGCTGGTTCCGCCACTGACCTTGAGTTGACCGACTTGGAGAAAAGAAGTCTAACCTCTTGGATCGTCAATATCCTCACCTATAATACGGGGCTGATAATTCCGCTCTAGGGGGTTGTTGGAGTTTAAATGAAACAGCATAATGGCTGGGCTGGGAGAGTGTTATTATTTTTCAAATGATTTTCTGAGAGTAAGCCTCCCAGATGATTGATGTAGAGATCAGCCCATGGGCTATTAAAGGCCTGCTCCCTTCCCTCTGGGGGCCTCCCGCTTAGGGAGTCATCCCCTCCCGCTCGCCCTTGGCCCACCATGGTGGCCTCCCCACCGGGGTAGCCTCCAAAGAGTTTTGGTTTACTCTTTACAGAAGGGCCATAATGGCGCCCTAATCCATTACAGTGGGTCACGTCAAAATACGACTGGCCAGGGGTTGACATCATCTCTTATTTACCTGCTGGAGCACACACTTCCATCTTAAATCACTTCGTGTCAGGGACTGTCAACAGTTAAGACAAGTACGTGTAATAAAGGGTATCGGGGAATAAAGTTCCACAGCATAATATGCAACCGTGGACTTTCTAATGTTAATAATTCAGTGGGTGCCAACGAGGCCTGGTCTCTGTGATAGACCTGAAACAGGTAATATTTCATCTTTTTTAAAATGTAACCATTTTTGAGTTATAGGAACACGGAAATGGTCTGTGGCCAATAAATGTCTAGTTTTATACTATTCAATAAATGAAACTAAAAAAGCACAGCAAAGTAGCTGGGCGCACTGGGTTGTAAACACCTGTGGAGTTGTTTCTTATCAGCAGGTGGTGGCATTGACTTCACAGCCTCTGGCCCCATCGGAGTCTGATCTCCACATTCAGGTGGTGAAAAATGATGTCAGGCTGGCCTGAATTCCAGCTTCAGAGCTGCACATTCTTCAGGGACCATGCACAGAGGCCATCTGGCCCCATCTATAGGTTCAAGCCCAACTCAACCCCAATGACTTAAATTATGTTTTCCCAGTACTCCAAAACTTATCCCCAGACCTTGCCACCTGGTAACTCTTCTTTGTATGATCTCTGCTAGCAGCACAGAGCCCCCTTCAGACCGGTGACCTTAGCAGGCACTGTTGCCTCTGTCTAGAACTTTCTTCATTCACATCCTTACCTGGTTAACTTACAGTCACCTTCACGTCCTGGCTGGAAAGTCACTTCCTCCAGGAAACCCCCCCGATCCACAATTACACTCTCCTCCAGTGCCCCCTCCCCAAGGTGCCTTCCCTTCATGCATCTGTCCCATCTAAATAAATACGGAAGGTGTGATGTCGGCCTCCCCCACCAAGAGTAGTGAGCACAGGACCCACGTCTGTTACGGTCCCCCTGTAGCTCTGGCACTGGGTGGCAGGTTGGCGTTTGTGGTCTAGCGTCATACTCCTCATGATGACGTGTGGCTCTTTGAGTCCACTTTACATTTAACCCAAGCTCCTATCTCATCACATGCCCTGCTCCTTCCATGTCCCTTTGACAGAGACTCACATCCCCCCCCCCCAGCCGAGAACCCTCTACGGTGGCCCACGCTGTGCCAGCAGATGCCCCCCCCACCAGGACTGCCCACCACACATATGCATCCACCTGGCGCTCTCGTCACCTTCCCATTCCCGAGTTGCATCCGTTCCAAGGACACCTTCTTGTTCTGTGCTAGACCCGTGATGTCCACTGACTTCTGTGCCCAAACCGTCTTCTGAGCGCCACTCCCTAGCAGCTGGCTTGGGTTCTCCTAACCCTCCACGTCTGCCCCAGGGGCATCTGGTTGCACATCCACACCCTGTCCATTTTCTGCACCTGCCGCCTTGCTCCGGGGCCCACGATGAACCCTGGGAGGAGGGAGCCAGAGAGACAGCAAACCCCATTCCAGATACCCGAGTCTCACCTCGAAGCCCCACTCTTCCTGGGAAGATGATGCAGCCAGAGCCTAAACCAGAACTTTAGAATGCAGGTCACTTTCCCTGCCCCAGCCCGAAGAGAGAGTCTCCTTTCCACCAAAGGTACCAGTGTAATCGGCATCTGCCAACTGACATCCTCAGACGGAAGCTCTTCGTCACTTGCCTGGAAGCCCACCCACAGGAGGTGGGTGTTATTGCAGTGGTATAAATGAATGGAACAAAGACCCACCGAGTTGAAATGTCACCATACCTGTCATGACCTTACCATTCAATAGATTTGTTTGCATAGAGATTCTTGTGGATTTGCATAATATGCAGCTTAGAGAATGAATAATGCATTATTAGAAGAATAAATCAGCATGTAATATGCGTAGGTAATATATTCCTACCAGGCCCGATGAAGAAATAGATGCTTATTCAGTGTGTTTATACAGAAATAGACTTGAAGATGTGTAACCACGTTGTTACGTGTCCTTTACGGTTATGGAAGCACAGAGTTCAAACATGGTTTCCAAGCAGCGTAGTGAGCAGACCTAAGTGTGAGCGCTCCCTCTTACTGGCTGAGAGATCTTGGCAAAGCCCTCAGCCCTCTGGAGAGCAAGTTTCTTCATCTTTAAATGGGATCACAGTCCTTATCTTGCAAAGCCATGAGGCTCAGAGAAGGGGTTGTGGGGGTGAGGTTGAGTAAGCTGCAGACAAACCCCCCATGAGCAGGAGGTGGTGAGGTCAGGACAGCAAGAGTCGTGCTGTGTCAACTTAGACACAATACTTTGTGTTTTGGGGTCCTCGTTTTCTCGCCTCTAAAGAAAATTATTGCTCTGAAGCATGCACGGTGGAATCAGATGGCAGCTTGCTCAGAACGGGAACTTCTCTCTCCCAGTGTCCTCACGGCTACCCCAGGGGCTGACTCCGATGGGCTCCGGTGGGTCACATGCCCACCCTTTGCACCAATCATGGTGGCTAGCAGAAGGGAGTCCTTGGATGGACAGCATCCTTCCGTTTCCTGGTACCTGTTATTTACTGAGCTCTTTCTTTATGCCAGAACCTGCGCTTCCTGTACTCAAACTCATTTAGCCTTTGGAACTACAGCGTACAATAACCTCCAGTGGTACGCTTCTTGTAAAGGATATAGAAACTGATACCAGGAGAGATTCTGTGACTCACCTGGCAATGGGTTAAGTAGGTTTCTCAGACCCCGTAAAGGGTGCGTTATACTGATTCAGCTGTAATACTGGCGGGGGAGGAGTCCCAAGCGGCACCTGTTTATTTTCATGCCCTTGTTTTTTGTGTGTGTGTTTTTATTTTATTTTATTTTATTTTATTTCATTTTATTTCATTTCATCTCATTTCATCTCATCTCATCTCATCTCGCCTCATTTCAGAGAAACAGTGGAGGAGGGCAGAGGGAGAGAGAGAGAATCCCAGGCTCAGCACCGAGCCTGGCGCAGGGCTTGATTCCCTCAACCCTGAGATCAGACGCTCAACCCACTGAGCCACTCAGGTGCACCGGTGCCCCTGCTGATTTGAGCACAGTTCCTTCCCCAGACCTCGTCACTGAAGACCTCAGTTCTGGCTCATGTCTGTAACTGGCAGAATAATGACCCCCAAAGAGGCCCACACGCTACCCCCCTGGTTCCCAGGCTTGTTACCTTCCCTGAGGGACGCTACAGAGTGATTATGGGGCCCTGAGATGGAGAGATGATCCCAGGTTATCTGGGTGTGCCCGTCTAATTAAAGAACCTTTCCAGGCTGGGTCAGAAAAGATATGAGGACTGGGGCACCTGGGTGGCTCAGTCGGCTAAGCGTCTAACTTCAGCTCAGGTTATGATCTCGAGCCCCGTGTCGGGCTCTATGCTGATGGCTCGGAGCCTGGAGCCTGCTTCTGTTTCTGTGTCTCCCTCTCTCTCTGCCCCTTCCCTGCTTCCTCTCTCTCTCTCTCTCTCTCTCTCTCTCTCTCTCTCTCTCTCTCTGTCTCTGTCTCTCTTTCAAAAATAAGTAAAATTACCTCTCTCAAAAATAAGTAAACATTTTTTAAAAAAAGAAAAAGAAAAGATGTGAGGACTGAAGAAGTACACCAAGGAGGGGCTGCAAGCTGTGGGCAGTTTCTAGAAGCCTGAAAAGGGAAGAAAACAGACTCTCCCTTAGAGCCTCCGGAAGGAATCCTCCCAGCTGACACCATGATTTTAGCCGAGTGAGTCCCCTGTTGGACTTCCGATGTCCAGAACTGTGAAATCATGCATGTGTATTGTGGAAGCCACCAGGCTTGGGATCATCCATCGTATCAGCCACAGGGAACTAACACAGCACTGGAGGGGGAAGCAGAAACCCCTGGACCTACTGCAGCCACTGCCTTTGCTGTTCAGCCAGTCGTCAGAGGCTTCCCTCAATCATGGCAGAATGTCGGGGGGCGGGGGGAGTTGTGTGGGGTTTGGGCTTTCGTTTGTGGGGTTTCTTGTGACAGTTTGTTATGCTGGAGTGTTTGTTGTGGGTTTGTTTTCCCCACTGGAGGGTGCCTGTTATCAAGCTTGGGGCAAACACGGCGTCATCATTAGCCCAGATAATAAAATCTGCACCCATCAGAACTGTGACTTAAGCATCAGAAGAGGAGGAATATGTCTCTTCTCTTTCTCATTGTTCCCATGGGGCGGGCAGGGCACAGGCAGTGCGCATGAAGCCTGGGGACAGACAGCCCCGGTCCCAACCCCAGCCCTGCCACCAACATGCTGGGCAGGTTATTTCAATTCTCTGTGCTTTGCTGCCCTTATCTGTAAAATGGGACTAATAAGAATCTAATAGTACCTGCCTCTCTGGGGTGTTGTGAGAACTAAGTAATTTAATGCTTGTAAAGTGCTGAGAAGTTAGCCCAACACACAGTAAGCGCTCAGTCACTGTTGGCTGTTATTATTACTTACATCCTCACATACTTATCCAACTCCTTTCTCCTGGTGTTTCAACCCCAAGCCCCAGGAAGACGGTGACAACAGCACCTGTCCAGCCTCTTGCAGCTGGAAGAGTGTGGACTCATTTCACCCTTGTGGTATCCCTGTGAGGTCATTTAACTCTTATTGTACAAATACGGCTCAGAGAAGTTAGGTGATTAAACCACAGTCACAGAGCCATTTCATGGTGGCATTGGGACTCAGAATCATCCAAGAATCTGGTAAGAGCCACAGAGAAGTTCAAACACCCCCCTCACCTCCCAGCGCCAGCCAGGACAGGCTCCTCCTTCCCTTTCATTCTCTGTCCCAATTTGGGAGCAGTGAAACTTCATGGAAGTCCCAGTTATTTTCTCAAAGCAGACAGAGGGGAAATTTGCTGTAACATTCATTTACTATTTAAGTGCCAACAAACTTCAGATTAGAACCACAAGAAACTTCGCAGATCTTTCCTTGGATGGGTTGGGTGACTCACCTAAGGGCACGCAGGTGGTTTCCTGGGAATGCAGGGCTAGACTATCCAGGTTTCAACAGAGCATTTAATTAAAAGCACACACAATGAGCCACAAGCATACTCCCCACCACACACATACACATATTTAGCTCCATCTACATATCCCAAACTTGCGCAAACTCCTTAATAATCCTCTTAATAGCTGTGATAACTAAACATATTCAGTTTTAATAACAGTTTCATGCATGCTTTCCCCCTTAAATCTAAATAATGCCCCTGCTGCTATCCCAACAGGGATACTATAACTGGCTATTTGCCGTAATAAAGATGAGGAAATTTTGGTTAATCACATTTTAAAGGGGAAAGTGTATTTAGAGAGATTTCAAATTGCAAAATTAAAAATGCAAACGTGAAATGATTTTTCCATTAATGTCTTCTCCTTAGGGAAATGTCTCCTATTACAGTGTTGGGCCGTCTGAATTGGCTGTTACCCTTCTGTGGGGTTTCTAGTAAAACATCAGCTCCTACAGGGCTCATTCTCAAGTGCTGGGAAACTAGCAGCCCCTATGGGCCCCTGTCAGTCCCTTTATGATGGCATTTATCCTCATGTATGTATTGTATAACTTCTTGTTTCTGAAGGGGTTCACTGCTGTAAACATAAGATCGTCTGTTTCGAGGTACCCCAACAGGTGCTTAGATATAATTGCACCAAACAACTTTAAACATCAAATAATAATTGCATCAAAACAACTTTAAAAATACTAGTCACTGAAAACAATTTACTGTGCTGGGTGCACTGTTATTTTCATCCTTATTTCTAAATAGTCCATTTACATATCAGCACTGGTTTTGGTCAAGAGAGAGACCACTCAATGCAAATTTCTCCGGTATTTTTTTTCCTTGTTACTCATTATGGTTGGGGCCTCATGGCCATGCACCTGTGTAATTAGCAGGAGTCACCTTGAGAAATGTCCCCAGAGTGGTTATGCTCAGGTGGTTCTATCTAAATTGCTTGGCCCACCTGACTACTCTACAGTGGATTCATCGTAGGAAATATGAAAATCTCGGATTGGGAGAGAAGACAGAGGTCATTCCATTCAAATTCCCTCCTCCTAAACCCCTCTGACTTTTTTAAAACATTGCACACCTAGGCAAGCGTGCCCCTGGGAGAAGTCCAACTCTATGGCGGACCATCTGTGAAGTTAGAAAGCTAGCCTAGGATTAATGGTTGGCGGTTGAGATTCTAGAATCCATTAGACGTGGATTTGAATCCTGGTGCTGCCACTTCCAAGCTAATCTGCCAATACATCTTAAAATTATTAACAGGCATCACCCTTTACCCAACAGCCCTACTTCTGGAAAGCCATTCTTTAAAAAAAAAAAAAAAAAAAAAAAAAAAAAACAATAAATAAAAAACCCCAGTACTTGAAGATAGATATACAAGGACATTTGTTGAAGCATTGTTTTTTGTAGGGGCAAAAAGTAAGAGAAAAAGTTGCCTGTCCATCCATCGTGCATGACATTATGTCCCTTCCATGAAACAGTATGTGGCTTTTATTATTTATTTATTTATATATATTTATGAGAGAGAGAGCGAGGGAGAAGCAGAAAGAGAGGGAGACAGAGGATCCAAGGCAGGCTCCACCCTCTGAGTACAGAGCCTGATGTGGGGCTCGAACTCACGAAACGTGAAGTCATGACCTGAGCCGAAGTCAGATGCTCAACCGACTGAGCCACCCAGGCACCCCTGGTATGTGGCTTTTAGAAACAACTCTTGGTGTCTCTGATTTCCTGGACCAAAGCAATGCATGTGGCTTGAGTAGAGAAGTATGCATACAATTTTTTTTGTAAAAAAAAAAATTCATAAAAGTGCCTTGTACATGTTTTTGTAGGATCCTGCAAGGATAGTAAAAAGCATGGGTGATATGTACTCCTGCTGTCTTTCAGTAGTTATAGCAGAATGGAGATGTTAAAAAATAAGCAAAAGGGAAAATCACTCACCATTTAGTGCTACAAATGAAAATTTTATCTATAAAGTGACCACATTTAAGAAAAACATGAATCTGCATATTAAAGAAAAGATGGAAAGGAATATCGATAAACAAAGCATTTCTTTGATTAGGTGATTATGGAATTGTGGCTAGTGTTTTTCTTAGATCTCTCTTCTTTGAATATTGTATTTTTAATAAGATGCTACTAAGATCACTTATAAAGAGAACATTAAAAATGCAGTCCTAGCTAAGTAGGAGAGCAAAGGGCTGGCTAAGAAGGTCCTTTTAATGGGAGGTGAGAAAGAGTTTAATGACTTGCCTGGAGTTGTAAGCAGGGGGTGTTTAATACGGCTGCTGAGCTGACCATAAGGAATGTTCTCTGAAGATTATCATCTGTCTTGCATCCAACGCAGAGCTCTGTCTCCTTGTTCCTGCTGGCCTGTGAAGGGGTTCACGTATTTGAAATGAGCATTTTGGGGGTGTTCGGCTCAGTGCTACTTATGATAATCTGTAATAGGTTAAATATTTTCAATTAAAGCTTAAGACATGAAGGCCTCAGTTGAGAAATATCACCGAATTGAGTGGACCATAAAGTCAGTCTCTGTAGGTCTCCATTTCTGGAATTTTATGGAGTCACTATCAAGCTGACCTTGTGCAGAGTTTTAAGATTCTCATATTGGACACGTTCTTAAACATTTAGATGGCATTTTCAGCTGTCTGGAATCACTCCGTCATCCTCAACTGAGGCCCTCGGAATAAAGAGCTCGCATCAAGCTTTGTGTCCTGGAAGAATGGGGGCTCTCTCCATAAAGACTCTGACACTACATGGCCCCCAGTTTGGTCTGCGTGAAGCTGGTGACGAGCTGTTAGGAGAGTAGACTACTTCTAATACCCAGAGCCCGGATCTCGCTTCCACCATCCCCTTGGTGTGATGTTCCCCTTTAGGTCAGTGTTGATTGCGTTTGAACATGCTCAGAAAAGCTTGATCCACTGCTATTTACAACCTAACTCCAGAACTGCTCACGAGTAGTGCTTCTCAGAGCAAACGTTTTTCAGAGGGCATTCCCCCAAGGGCGAGATCGGAGGGGGCTCCCATGCCCCTCAGCCCCTCCCACTTGGATGGCAGGTGCCTGCCTGGAGCCGACAGATGACTCAGGTCTTCCACTTGGTGTTTCTAGATAGAGTTGGCAGCCTTCTCAGCATTTGTGATGATTCGTGTGCATCGAATACAAGACCCCAACCTGAGGAGGCGGTAGAATGGTGGAACATGGTTCCTTCCGCTATGGAAAGTGTGAGGATTTCAGTATTGCATAATTCTTAGTTAAAAAAAAAGAAAAGTAGTGTACTTATTTTTTTGAATCAAAGTATAATTCACATAAGACATATTATATTAGATCACATTAACATAAAATGAACCACTTGAAGGTGAACACTTTGATGACATCTAGTGCAACTGACAGCATTGTGCAATCACCATCTCCACCTGGTTCTGAAACATTTCTATCACCCCGGAAGCAACCCCTGCACCCGCCTCCCCTCCCACAGTCCCTGGTGACCATCCATCTACTTTCTGTCTCTATGAATGCACCTATTTTGGACAGTTACTATCAGTAGAATCATACGATATGTGGCCCTTTGTGACTGGCTCCTTTCACCTGACGGTGTCCTCAGGGTTCATCCATGTTATAGCCTGGGTCAATAGTTGATTCCATTTTATGGACGAGTACTATCCCACTGTGTGGATGGACCACATTTTGTGTATCCACTCCTCCATGGTTTGGGCTGTTTCCCCCTTTGGCTGTTGTGCATAGTGCTGCTAGGAACATAGACGTGCATAGAGTTGAACATATTTAAATGTGAATGAGCAAATACACATACACACCCACGGGGTCATCGGATCTCCAATTTGATCAATAATGATTCATTCTCTCTTCATACAAATTTATTAAGGCACAGATATCAATGTGTAGGATGATACTGGAGGCCCCGATGGAATGCAGGTGTGGTCAAGGTCCTTAATCACATCTGCAGGATCCATTTTGCCATCTTTTTTTTTTAAGCTCATTTATTTATTTTGGCAGGGAGGGTGGCAGAGGGAGAGGAAGAGAGAAACAATCCCAAGCAGCTTCACGCTCAGCAAGGACCCCGACCTGGGGCTCAATCTCACCACCGTGAGATCATAACCTGAGCCAAAACCAAGAGTCAGATGCTCAACCAACCGAGCCACCCAGGCATCCCACCCCCACCCCCACCTTTTGCCATTTTAAGATAACATTTCCAGGTCCCAGGGATTAGGGTCTGGATAATGTTGACATCACTATTCAGTCCACCACAAACACTGAGGCTTGGAAGTCAGTTGAGAATTAACTGGGAGACCAGACAATGAAGGGAGCTCCACACAGAAGCCCAGCATGAACAAAGGTCCCAGGGCACAATGGAGGCCGGCACCTGCAGTAACAAGAGAGAGGTGAGGCTGGGAAGAGACACCATGGTCTTTGTTGGCCAAATGGAACACTTGGATCAGTGCCCCAACCTGAGAAGCCCCCAAAGAGGCCCGGGAAAGGGAATGATGGGTTTGGTTGGATTGAGAGGTCACTCTAGGCCCATGGTGGGTGACTGAAGTGGGGACAGTGAATAGCATATGGGGGGGGGGGGATGTTAGGACACCAGAGTTCTGGTGCGAAGTGGCCAAGGTGGGGATGAGTATGTGGCAGCAAGGACCACAAGAAGTGGGCAGACTCAAAAACCAAAAGAAAGTACTGAGGGATCTGTGGCTTATGACAGACAAGCTTTGCTAATTCCTCTATTCATTCGCTCATTCTACAAATACTTCTCGAGCCCTTAGCACATGATAGGGATTGTGCATGGTGCTAGGATTATCATGCTGAACCGGCTGTGTCATCTTGGGCAATTCACTCGGCAGCGAGGTCTCAGTTTTCCCATCCATACAATGAGGATCTAGCCGGTGTCCATCTTTTGGAGTGCCATGAAGATTAAATCAGTGGATGCAAGAGGAGAGTTTAGGGCAGTGCTTGGCACAGAGAAAGTGTTCGGAGTGACTGAAAAACAGAAACACCCTTCCAGCTTTGACTCACCTCTCTTTGGATTGGGTAATGGAAGGAATTCGCCCAGGAAAGCATTTGGATAAACACCCATGGATAGCCATGAATCTCTTTGTCATTGTGAGTCATTGAGAAATCCACACCTTAAATATCTATTGAGCCCAAACTGTGCTAACTGCTATGGAGGGAAACGAGCAAAACCTAATCAGGTGTTGCCTTCATGGAGCTTATAACCTAGCAGGGGAGATCATCACCAGTCAAATAAACTTACCAACCAAGGTAACAAGCGTTAAGAGACAAATGGTCATGGTTCCCGGAGGGTCTATATTAGGGTGGACTGACTTGACCAAGGAAGTCATGGAAAGACTTCTCGTGGAAGTGATACTTGGAGTGAACCAGCGGGATAAGGCAGTATTAACTGGGCGAAAAGGGGTAGGAAGAACATTCCAGGAAGGGAGAAGAGCATGTACAAAGGTCCCATGGCCAGTATAAGTTTGGCAAGTGTGGAAGACTGAAGTAAGGCCAGCAGGATGGAGCATGGAGAGGAACAGGAGCCTGAGTGCAGATGCGGCTGGTGAAATCAGCAGGGACTGGACTCCAACAGGCTCGTGGGCCATGTTGGCAGGTTCTGTCTTTATCCTAATGGAAATGGGAAACATTCTAAGTGTTTTACATGGTAGGGAGACACTGTCAGAGAAGCATTTTGTAAATATCACTCTGGTTTGAGTGTTAAGAAGAGATGGGGAGGGAGTAAGGCAAAGGTAGGGTCAACTAGGACACTACCACACTGGCTCCAAAAAGAGACAGCAATGGCGTGTGTTGGCCTGATGGTGGAGACGGAGAGGGTGGTGGAACTTTGAGGGCTGGATGACGTCAGCAGCCCTCGAGATGGACTGGAGATGAGGAGTGGAGGAGGGACGGACCGCAAGGATGGCACCAGTGCTTCTCAAATGGTGCAAATAGAATGTGAGAGGCTCATGGTGGATGGAGGTGGCACGTGTCCCAGGCCCTTCATCCTCTCAGTGAAGCCGAAGCCCCGCTCACTTGCTGGGAAAGAGTATTGAGGGCAAATGTGGAGTTTAAGGGCCTGCAAACATGTTGGAATGGCAGCTTGGGGACTCAGGTAACAAGAATGAGTCACAGAAGTGATGACTTCATTGAGCTACACAGAAACCATGCAGGGTGAGTAGGCATTTCATCTGCCATGTCTCAGAAGACCCAGCGGTGTGCTCTATCTACAGACAGACCCCCAAGAAGTGTTTGTTGGGCAAATGGATTAAACCAAACACCAATTTCACATGACTCTCACGAGCCCACCGAGGCAATAAATTGGTCCATCTGTAAAGTCGGTTTGCCCTGTGTTTCTTCCAGGAGCCGTCCCTGTGTCGCAAGTTAGGCTGCAGCCTAAAAGGTGAAATGCACTTCTTGGCTTGAATTTTTTATCTAAATGGTTTCCTTGTCAGTGAGACCTGAATGTAGGAGGTGTTAGAAGCCGAATTCGGTAGATCTACAATTGCTTAATTTTGAGGAACTGGAATATGAATGAGATAGAAGAGGAGGAAGAGCCCCTTGTCCACACCCTGCCCTATCTAAGTGAGGTTTCATTTCTGCGGCACCTGTCAGAATCTTTATAATTCTGAGGCAGGAGCTTGTTAGACATCATTAATTCTATGGGGTGGGGGGAGGGTGAGTATATATAGAAACATATAACTATTACCTAAAATAGGCATTCTAGGAGGAAAAATAAGTTTATAGTAGATCACCTTGAATTTTATAATTCCAAACTGTAGCCCCTTGGAAGGGATTGTACTCCAAAATTATATCTTAGGAATATCTGATCAGGCCATTATGCTATTCTTCCCAGGTTTTTCACCATATTTTTAAAGGAATATCATTTTATACCATAACTGTATTCAAAATTGTGCCTATTTCTCTATTGCCTTCCTAGGAATTTAATTTTGTTGTCTAAATGGGGGAAGTCTGTTTTTCTTTCCCAGTTATGGCCCAAATAATAAATGTTGATGTTACTCTGCTATAAAAATATGTCCTCCATAAATTGCTTTGCTTGTCATTAAGATGTTTCCTAAACAAGTTGAACACGCACTATGTTTTTGTCAGACACTTACAGCAATCTTAAATTACCTGCTGTGTCTATACATATTCAGGAGGCCATAATGGAAATGTGCCAAGTGGCTCAGGAGAAAATCATTTATAAAGATTAGGAGGGGGCATGGGAAGCTTTGGCTCTTGTTGCTTGGATTGTGCACAAATGTGTTTGTTCCTGGGTAACTTCAGGTTATTTCTGTTCAGATTTATTTCTGTTTGCACCATTTCCTGGGCATTAGTCATCAGTGTCACCCAAAGCATTTACTCTCCGCTCATCTCCATAGACGATCAATCAGCATCTCGAGACTGAAATGACCAGTTAAGACAGACCAACAATCTGTTGATCTACTGGAGGAAAAAAAAAAATGCGGTCTCGGTTGAAAGGACTTTTATGAGATTTCACCCAGGCAATTGAGTCCAAATTTATACTCAAGCTATAGAGTGGAAGTTGAGAGAATATTTTTAAAAAGGAATGCAATCCTCAGATAATGGGATGTCCTTGTGGATGGGTTGCAGAAGGAGTGGTTGATCCACTTAGGAAAAGTGTGGATTGTAGGCTGGTGTCAACCTAGTGCTCTCCCGGGATTATTTTACTCGGTGATTTGGATACAGGCACAGAGAGAAAGGCATCCTACTATCAGCAGATGAGACAAGGTTAGAGTCATAATGTGTCTTCAAAGACATACTAAACACATAGGCAGCAAGAATGACCCAGGCACCAGTATTTCTTTGATATTAGATACAACCTGGAATGGAAATTGCTGGCTGAAAGGTATATACAATTGGATATCTTGTTTTGTAACAACAAAAAATAAACAAGAAAAACTTCAAAAAGCAAAACCCACTTGAAGCCACACAAACAGTTCTCTGCGAGACTTTTCAGAACCTTTGTTATACCAGAATACCTTGCAAACCTTCAAGGGAGGCATCTGGTATGCCAAGTGTTTGGGAGACTGTTTTTCAAGGAATTACGACAATCTTGGAGATCTCGTATCCTTTGAACACAACTGGGGAAATGATAATTCGGATGAAAGCAAAAGCCTTAGAACTCTAAGACAAGGAAAAGGTGAGGCATTGAAAACAGAGCAGTCTAACGGTGGGGGTGGGAGGTGTGGAGGCAAGTGAAAGAACCATTTTTTGAGGGGTTGTTAGGAGTCAGGATGATAATTCTAGCTGTTGTTTTCAGAGCCCTTTCTATGTGTCAGGCACTCGTGTTGTCCTCCCAAGAGCTCCATTTGGGAATATGCGAAATCTTCCCATGTTAATACCGCATAGAGGGGCAAAGTAGTTCATCCACGGTCATGCAGAAAGATGAGACGTCTTCTCTCTCTGTGGTCCCAGAGGAGGGTGGGGCCCAGAGAAAAAGGTTTCAGCTGAACCTTTGAAGGAGGGCTGAGGTAGGCAAAAAACTCGGAATCAGCTACTAGGGATATCATGGAGAGAATTTTTGCTCGATCTGGGCATGGTCCATGCAATTCCCTGATGTTCCGTCCATGATTCATCTTTCTCTACAACCCATTCTTTGATATTAGATACAAGTCTCTTGGCTCTGAATCTTTCTGATATTTAGGTGGCTTGTCCTGGACAAGACATACTTCAAAATATTTTGTGTTATTGTCACACCCTGACCCTGAGCTTTTTGGCAAAGGTGGCTATGGTTGTCCCCGTGAAGGGGTGCAGGCACAGCCTTTAGCTTCCTCTTGACATCTGGCTGAAGTCTTCAGTCCCACCTCTGCTCATTCCCCAGCTCACATGCCAATGTCATCTCAGACTCTACACCCAGCCACCAGCTCCAGCTTCTGGCCTGTGTCCATGTCCAGAGACCAGAGATGATGGGAATAAGCCCAGATACATCTGACCCATCTGCCCGTTGAATAGTAGGAAGGTGCCGACACTTCCTTAGACATTTTTTTTCAGTTTTTTGTATCGTGGTAAAATACAGAAAACATAAAATGAGCCATCTTAACTATTCTTTTAAAATTTTTTTAGATATTTATTTATTTTTGAGACAGAGTGTGAATCGGAGAGGGGCAGAGAGAGAGGGAGATACAGAATCCTTAGCAGGCTCCAGGCTCTGAGCTGTCGGCACAGAACCTGATGCGGGACTCGAACTCCTGGACCACAAGATCATGACCTGAGCCGAAGTTGGATGCTTGACTGACGGAGCCACCCAGGCACCCCGCCGTCTTAACCATTTTTAAGTATACAGTTCAGTGGTATTGAACTCATTAATAATGGCGTGCGACTGTCTCCCCCATCTATTCCCATAACTCTCGTCATCTTGTAAAAGTGAAACCCTGTACCCATTGAACAGTGACTCCCCACCTCCCTTGCCCCTCTCCTCCCAATACACCTGGCGACCATTTTGCTTTCTGTCTTTGTGACCGTGGTGACCCTAAGCACCTCATAGAAGTGGAATCCTGCAGTCTGTGTCTTTTTGTGCCTGGCTTTTTTAGCTAAGTACGATGTCCTCAAGGTTCCTCCTTTTGTTGCAGGGACTGCATATTTGCAGAATTCTCTTCCTTTCTAAGGATGGATAATATCCCATTGTCTGTATATGCCACACTTCGCTTATCCATTTGTCTCAATGAACACTCGGGTTGCTTTCACATTAGAGCTGTTGTGAATAATGCAGTTAAGTGTGCCAATGTACACATATCTCTGGAGACCCTGCTTTTAAATCTCTTGGGTTCCCACAGGTGGATTCCTGCATCGTACAGTAATCCTATTTTAACGTTTTTGAGGAACCGCCGTACTATTTTTCATGCTGTGCGGGTTTACATTCCTACCAACACGGCGCAAGATTCCACTTTCTCCACATCCTTGCCAACGTTTGTTATTTGTTTTAATTTTCTGACTGTAGCCGTCCTAATGGGTGTGAGGTGGTATCCTGTGGTATTTTTCTTTGTATTTCCCTGATGATTAGTGACGTTCGCCATCTTTTCATATGGTTGTTGGCCATTTGTATATATCCTTTGGGGAAATGTCTCTTCAAGTCCCTTAGAAACATTTTAACATGTCACACTGTTAGGTCACTGGACACCTAAGGAGAATTACCACACTTGTCCCTCTAAGGAAAATAATAACCAGAGAAGCTATGGAAATTTGGTTAGTCTGTGATCCTTTACCAAATATTCACTGTGTATTCACACTCTTACCACTCTCTCCCTTTGTTCGTCTGACCAACCTGACTCATCTTTCCAGATGTGTGATAGAGACAGTGTGTTCACTCACTTCCTTTCCCTCTGGCCACGGAGTTAGACTTACTGTCCCAGCATCCCTTGCAGTTAGGACTGTGTATCAGAGACAATGGAACTCAGTAGAAGTTATTAGACCCCCCCTCACTCTCTTTCCTCACCCCCTAGCTGAACTGAGAGTACCTCAGGAAACTAAGGGAGAACACAGCTTAAGATGGAAGGACCTGGATGCCAGAACCCCACATGTGACGTTGAGCAGACCGGAGGAAGTCGTTTGTTTGTAAGCTGTTGAGAAACAATGGTTACAAACAGTTAGCATTGTTCTGCCGGATAGAAGACTCAACTCTACCTTGTCAGACGTCTTCGCAGGTGCTGTAAGGTCATAACAGTGCAATGCATAATGCATAAGCCCTAACAGGGTGCAGGCCCCACGAGGCAGAGGCCGTGTCTTTCTCATCCGCCAGTGAATGCTGTTCCCTAGCGCAGTGGTTGGCTTTGAAAGACACTCAATAATTATCAGCTGCTCATGCCATCAAGTATTATATGACCCTCGCTTCTTAAAGCATAGGCCATGGACCAGCATGGCCTCAGCCTAGAGCATGATAGAAGTGCGAAGTCTCAGGCCCCACGCCAGCCCTACCAAACCATGGTTTGGATTTTCACAAGACCTCCCTGTGATGCCATGCCTTCTGAGACACACGTCCTGACGTTTGAGAGAGGTTCTTGCAGACCAGCCATTTTTAGGTTGGTTGCACATTAGAATCATCCTATCAGGATCTCTAAGGTACCATTTTTGTTTTCGTTTTAAGGTACCCGGGTGACTCTAATATGCAGCCAGAACTGAGAGTTACCACTCTGTATCAGTGGCTCTCGTATTCTGGCGTTGCATCAACATCCCCAGGAGGGCTTGTTAAGACACAAGATTGCTGGGTCACCTTACATACCACAGGGCCTGATTTGGTCGATCTGGGTAAGGGACCAAGAATTTGCATTTCTACCAAGTTCCCAGGTGTAGGAGTTTCCCGGGGCCACCTGAACAAAGTGTCACACACTGGGTGGCTTAAAACAGCAGAAATGTATTTATCCTCTCATGGTTCTGGAGGCCAGAAATCTGGGATTTGGCAGGTCCATACTCTCTCCGACAGCTCTAAGATATGATCCTTCTTTGACTCTTCCAGCTTCTGGTGGTTGCTAGCAACATCCCTTCAGTCCTGTCTGCCCACAGCATCTTCCCTGTGTGTCTTCGTATGGTTGTCCATCTACGAATATGGCTCTGTACCTAATTTTCCCTTTATGTAAGGACACCAGCCCTGCTGGATCAGAACCCACTCCATTGACCTCCTCCTCTCTTATTTACTACTATAAAGACCCTATTTCCAAAGTCACATTGTGAAGTGCTGGGGGTTAGGACTTCAACCTATCTTTTTGGGCGGATGCAATTTGATCCATATCACATGATGCTGATGCTCCTGGTCCAAAGACCTCACTTGGGAAAACACTGCTTTTCTACGAGCTATAAGAACACAGGAACGATAATACCCTTTCTTCCAGCACGTTCCACCCAGGGCCTAGCAAGTGGCTTGGCACGCAGTAGGTTTTTAAGAAGTATCATTTGAATTCGTTAATATTCCTCCCATGAGGCAATGTGGCCTGCATGAGAGACTTCAGTCTTTTTGTGATGCTCTTAGAGACTTGACATGGGACATTTCATTCAGCAGGCACTCAGTAAATGCTGGGTGAGTGACTATAGCTGCCAGTGCTCATTAAAAATATCAAAAGAAACTTACTGAGTCCTCACCCTTTCATTCTACCTATGGAGCCAAATGACAGAATACTTATTAAATGGCATGGCCCCTTTAATGGGAAATTAACAATCTACAAAACATTGCGGACTGGTAGCAGGAGTTCAGTGAGCTAACTGGCTATGGTAACATGTTGGTTGCCCTGCCTTGGTTCCCCAGTGGGAATTCATCTCTATTTAACAAGAGCTGTGAACTCTTTAAGGGGAGCTCCCTCTTGGAATCCTAGGAACCTCTGGCTTGGTCTTCAGCTTTAGAAATCCCTGGTAATTTTCACCTAAGTTGGTGCTTCTTAATTGGGGAGGGGGGAGATGTGCCCCTGGGGAAAATCTGGCAGTGTCCCGTGACATTTTTGATTGTCACAGCTCGGAAGGTGCTGGCCTCAAGTATACAGGTGGCCCGCATCCCACGATGCACAGGATGTCCCCGCCACAAAGAATGATCCGGCTCCCGGATGTTAAGAATGCCAAAGTAGAAAAGCCCTAACCCAAGCAAAGATCAAATGGACAAGAAGTTGCCTCAGTGGTCAAGACCATGATTTCTGAACCACCCCATCAAGGGCGTTTGATGTGGCTAATGGCAAGAGCGCCAGGTAGAACACGGCTTCATCATTTAGTTTCTGGCTCTTTTGGAGCAGAGTTGGATCAGTCCTGGATGACGACAGAGACCGTTAGATTACTACTGCAGTGTGGAAAAAGAACTGCATCGAATGGTTTCTAGATGTCAGGCACTATGCCAAGTACTTTGCACACATCCTCTCATTGAATGTGAGATGTCTCTTTGCACACATCTTCTCAGTGAATGTGAGATGTCTCTACTCACAGTATCTCTGAGGTGGGAACTATTAGGATCCGAAAGCCCCAGCTTTAAGACTGAATAGCTAACCCAGAGATCACATGGGGCTGAGTGGTAAAGTCCTGTATCTCACTCTTTAGGACTCCTGGGTCTGTATTTTTAAGCCCTGTGAATCCTTGGTTTCAAATCCCTGCTCTGCTACTTCTTGGAGGGTCTCTGGCATGAATTTACTTCACTGCCTTTGTTTCTTCATCTACAAAATGAGGATAAATAATAGTTCAGAGGGTTTTCTACTTGGTTTAAAGTGTGTGTAAAATGCCTTTGACAATGCCTGGCCCCAGTATGAGTACAATACATGTTAGTTCTTCTTTCCGCTTACCAGCCATTACGTGCAGATATTAAGAGAAATTTGTCAGTATGATACAGAATTCTCTTAGTTGATGGGACTTTCCCTAAATTAACCAGGAGACTCCATTTACTGGAAACATAGTTAATGATGAAGCTTTTATTCTGTTCACCTCCTTTAGGGAGGACTTAAAAATAGCTCACAAACTCACTGTTAGAAACCCAATCGGGACTTAATTAGTCCTAGCCCTTCTTCTACCTAAGTTGTTCAATGTTAAATCCCAGATGACCCTGGGTGGAGAGGTGTGGAAACCTCCCAAGCACAGTTCAATATGCTCACTGCCAAAGAAGACTTTCCAATAAGAGTTGGGGGGGCGGGGCGGTTAAGGATTTCTGATGTCAACAAAGAAGAAAAAAATATTTTTGTGGATGTGCTAAATTAGACGCTTGCAATTTGTGTCCCTCTCTCCTGGGAACGATTCATTAATTTTCTCTACAGCCAGCCTCATTCTATCAGGCCACCAGAGGGGGGATTTGTGGATCAGAGATCTGGCCCCATGTTTCTCTGGCATGGGGAAGTCTCATTATCTGCACATGTGCATAGAGGGACACATGCACTCTCTGGGCGTGGCCTTCACACCCGTTCACAACCTGCCCCAGACTCATGTTCCACTCTATCTATCTGCCACCCTCTAGATGCTACCATGCCTCTTTCTGCTACCTCCAAGTCAGTCATTCATTCATGCATTCATCTATCCATTCAATGGCAACAGCATTCATTCACGCACTCATCCATCCATTCAATGGCAACAGCAGTCATTCATGCATTCATCCATCCATTCAGTGGCAACAGCATTCATTCATGCATTCATCCATCCATTCAGTGGCAACTGCCATATGCTGTTCTAAGCATTGGGGTATGGAGGTGAGCAAGCAATGTATAGAACTTACATTCCAGCTTGGAAATCAGTAGAAAATAAAACATACGCTAATACTTAAGTTCAGAAAATGGTAAGTGCGATGAGGAAAATAACGTAGAGTAATGAGAGAGTGTGGCTGGCAGAAGAAGGTGTGGGATTTAACGAGGCGGTCAGAGGAAGCCCCTTGGAAGTGAAGTTTGGGCTGAAACCTGCAAAAAGAGAAGCATCTATACCCCAAGGATGGCACTTGGTACATGCTTGCAGAGCTCGGTTCCTTCCCTCTTAAGAGGCTATAAACTCTTCGAGGGTAGAGCCCTTAAATTTCCTTATCTTAGTATCTCCAGAGTCTGGGCATCCCCAACACCTAGCACAGAATGTGTGGATTCCAAGTTGCCCCGGACGGTTGCTCAACTGATTTGATTTAATCTAACTGAAAGCTTTATTTCCAGTTTTACCAATTATTTATCTGTTGGCCACCCTACTGATCTTGTTTAGAAATCAAATGAGAAAAAAAAAAAGCTACAGTCTTCATTTCTCTGGGCTCAAGACGCTCGAAAAACACACTTCTGGAAATCCATTTAGGGAATGCAATATAAATGCCAAACAGCGTCTCGGGATGGGTGCCATTTCCACAAATTGATGACATCTAAGTTTATTAATGTTGTATGCTATGCCTCCCAGTCTTTGCTCAAAGAAAACCAACTCCTAATTCATGGGTAGTTAAGTCTTGGAAGACACAGAAGCATGGAGGGAAGGCCGTGATGGTTTCTCTTCCCCTGGCCTCAGAGAATACACCAGCTATCTGCATCCGCTTTTCAGCCCTTCTGGTTGAGGTCTGTCTGTGCCGCTAGACAGAGAGCACCGCAATGCTAGGGGCATTTTTGCCTTGTCTGAAATATCCACAGTGCCAGTCCATATCTAGGATGTAGTAGGTACTCAGGAAAAGCATTGGCTCCAAGCTCAAAGACCTTGGAGCCGTTGGCTTGAACTTTAATCCACCAGGCCATCTCTGCGTGTTCCATCTGTTCAACAAAGGTCTAGGCGTCAGATACTGTGCTAGATGCTCGGGATATGATGGTCTGTGATAATCTTCACAGTCCCTCGACTCTTGGTGCTTAGAGTCCAGTGGGAGAGGCAAGCTTCAGCAGGAGGATGGTACAGGTAAGTGTGAAATTGTGGACTGTGCTAAAAACTAAGAAGGAAAGATGTGCGTTGCTTTGAGAGGGTCTAACTGGCAGCCTTGACACAGGAGGAGGACTTGACACAGGAGGGAGATGGCTCATTTGCTTTCTAATTTCCACCAGCCCCAGGAAGGCAGCCTTCTTTTCCCCGTTAATGCTATTTGCAGCCAACTCCGTCTGGACTCCCACCCACCCTCACCTACCTGCCAATATCCTATTCACCCCCTTCTTTCCGCCCTTGAAGAGAGACCTACAGCCCTTTCCATCCTGGGGGTGTTGCTGCCATCCTCGTAACAAAATAGACAAACCCAACAAAATCTTCGACAGTCCGTGCCCTTGAGTGTTTTATGTGCCTCCCCGTGTAGCATTTTCGCCCTAAGGAAACTGAGGAAGAAGTATGATTTTTCCCGTCTGCATAATTTCCTTTCCTGTCTGGGTGAGCACTCGTCAGCCTGCAGGCAGATCCAGAGTGGCTCTGGAAGCTTGGAGAAGCAGGCAGAGGCCGAGTGACCCTGTGAAAGCCGAGCTTAACCTCTGTTCACATGTCATTAGCTGTGCTCTCGAAGCCTGAGGGATGCTGCCTTGGAGGGAAGGATGCCGACACGCCAGGACGGAGCCCTTGGATGTCACCTGCGGGAGCCCGAAAGGCAGTCCCCACAAAGCCCCCTCCAGGCCACCATGCCTGCCTCACCCCATCTCGCCTCCCTCCTTTGTGCAAAGCACCTATCTGGAAGCCAGTGAAAGGAAGGGAATTCTGGCGGAAAGGACCGCGTTGGCATTTTGAGCGGATTAAGCTGCATGCAAGCTGAGCAGCCTACATCACCGGGAGCGTGCTAGAGTGATCGGAACCCCTGGACCGCCTCCACCCTTGCAGGCTGCCATCTGCTCCGCCAGCTTGCACCCTCGGGTGTCCCCCTCTGGGCTCCACAGTCTGGCTTGGGATAATATTCCAGCAAGGAGGACCACCTCCCCCATAGCACTGTGCACACGGCTTCACGCCTCACATCCTGGGTGTCCACCCTCAAACGCGCGCGTGCACACACACACACACACACACACACACACACACACACACACACAGCATAGGAAATCAAGTGAATGAAATCGCTACCACACTGAATTTCCAAACAGAAAAGGCAACGCGGAACTTGTCAGCTGAAGAACGAGGTGTTCAGTAATTCTTTAGAGGAGCCGCGGAAGTAGGAGTCCTACAGAGGCTTGTCACTCTAATCAAAGCATTTGTAGCTGTTGGGGGCACCGAGGGGAGAACGGAAGGTTGGTTTGAAGTGTGTGTGTATGCGTCTTTCCCCGCTAGTTTGCTGATACCTCTGGGTTGTTCACACAGAAAGGAGATTTAGCTGACCAAACAGGAAATCCTAGTTAGCACCTGCTGCCCTGGCTGGAGGCACCCCTGTCCTCGAGAAGAGGCCACAGCTTGTTGCTCTGACTTGTCAGGACTCACAGCTTCAGGGCACGGAACGTGCTTCCCGGGAAATGCACTCTGCACTGTGACCGGTGCATCCACGCCCCAATATTGGTAAAGCCCCGAGTGTGTGACTGAGACCAACAAAAATGCCCGTCACACCCCTTGGTCACCCGTCCAGCAGGAGCTCCGAGCCAGGAAAAACTAGACACATCCCGTCTCCTGTAGAAGCCTCTTCCATCCAGGAGGCGCAAACAGAAGTTGTCGGTGCTCTTGGCAAAGCTCTCGAACATCTGCTTTGATGGCTTCGTCCTCATGTGAGGAGTGATATATAGTTGTATGGTAATGTGTGGTGGGGAGCCGTCAGCGGCCTTTGGTGACTGAACGCCACCGACAGCAGGATCTTAATAACAGAGACGACTGATTGATAGGAGGTCAACCGCCAAGAGGTCAGTCAGATGTCAAGTTCTGCTCTTAATGGAGGAGTTGCCCTGTGTATGCTCACTGGCTTGGGGGGAAATGCGTGGGGATTCTGTCTGTGGGTCCATGAGACCGGGGCGGCGGGGGAGGTATCCGTCCTTCTGGTGAAGGCTTAGCAAAATGAGACCGAGAGTTCCACGCAGGCAGGGCCACGTCCATCTGGTTTACCACTGTATCCTCTGTGGGTGATACCTAGCATCATTCAATAGACATCCCCTAAATAAAGGAGATAGTGGGTGAGCTGGAAGCTTCCACATCTGGCCTGTTTCACTCCCAGCATTCCCCACATCCACTAAAAGCGAAGCCAACTGCCCACGTCGGGGATCAATGAGTGGCCTTCCACTTCTCCCTGTCCCTCCCCTACCAAGTCCTGTGTGTTCTGCCCCATGTCTCTGATATGCCCCCTCATCATCTCTTTGTTGACCGAACCCACCTCCTGTCTGTGATTCGTGCCCCCCCAGTCCTTTTAACAGAAACTCCGTGACATTACAATCTTGCTTCAAAACAATCAAACAGGCAAATAATTTTGTGGCCCTCAGGGATGCCATCAGACCGTGCACCCTGCCTTCTTGCTGCCTGCCCAGCCCCCGTCCCTCGTCATCTGTGTCCACCCTGGGCCCTTCACTAGGTGCTGTTTCTCACCTTCCATGTGACCACCTTGCCTCTTTGCACTGCTCACGTATTCGCTCACCCTGGACCCCCATCGTCTCTTCTCTACTTGGCAAAATACCCTCATTCTGCAAGGCATGTCCTTTGGGGAGGCTTTTCTGATCCTGTCTTCCCTGGGCCAAGTCCCTTTCCTGTCTTTCATGTCTCATCACTCAGCCGTGTCATCAGGCTGTGTGCCCATCCCACCCCCTGGCCTGTGAGGGCATCAAGTCAGGGGCCATGGTGACTTTATTAGAGTCCCTGCCCGTGACTAATATGGTTCCTGGCACACAGTTAAAAAATGGATGGACTGGGTGGGTGGATAAGTAGCTAGTTGGGTCAGTTGGTGGGTGTGTTTATAGATGGACAAGTTCAGTGTGTGATAAAGTGAATAGAAGAAGTGGTTGGAGAGATAATAAATTGATTAACTCCAGGAAAATACTAATGGAATAATTTGGCAACTCCACTGCCCTCCATTATGGGGTAAATGATATGACACCATCCAAGGAGAGCCGAGTGTCCTCTTGGGCTATCTGCCATTTGGACTGGGAATTCTGGGATTCTCAGTACACACAGTGGGATCTAGAAGGGGGCCCACGGGCCCTGGCTGGGCACATTTCCTTGGTCCTGGGACTCTTTGTAGCATGGACAAGGACACAATCGCTTATGTCGAAAGGCATTATCTCACCAGGAAATATCGAAGACGTGTGGTCAAGGAAATGTCGAGGTAATGCACTAGCCAATCCAGTGACACCTGTAGCTGTCGTTACAGTGAAGGATGTACTAATTCCTGGGTGCTCACGTGATCAGTCCTTTCTCACGACATCATCTGGGCGAGCCCTCAGTCCCCTAGTCAGGCATGAACTAATAGGGGCAATGCACAATGTTGATACTGCAGAAGAGAGAGACAGAAGAGACACTGGAAATGCAAATCGCTTTCTTTGCAGTGAGTAGAAGTCACATTACTCTACGAAGCCGTCTGATTATCTGTAATTATGCCCAAAATAGTCAAGCAAGTTTGCTAGCCAGTTGAGGAGTCGCATGTGAAATGAACTTGTCACTAGAGAAAGTATGTTGGAACGTGGAAAAGAGATTACTACATTCAGGGGAAAGATGGGAATGAATCGCATTTCAGTTCCTTGCCTAAAAGCCCGCAATTGTCAACATTTTTGCGGAGGGAACACTATTACAGTTCTTCAGTTGGGCATTCTGCAACCCTCAGTGGAAACTCGAACGTGAGCTCTAAGCCGTCCTAAAACCCAAATAGTTGAAATGATCCACTATAAGGGGGATCTAATATCTAAATTCATAAAGTCAATTGTTTTTATATTTAAATTTTCTCCTAAATATTAGGGTTTTTTGAAATAAAGGAATGCAGTTCCACCGTGGAAAGCATAGGGCATATAAAAGTCATAAAAATAACTTCTCCCTAATCCCATCATCCAGAGAAAACTATTATTATTAACAATTGGGTGCGTTGCTTGTGAGTCTTTACTATGCATATCTTTAATATGCATATCTTTAATTTAACAACATTAGAATTTTAACATATGCATCATTATCCAGTTATGTTTTTCACTTTTTAAAAATTTTTTTAGTGTTTATTTATTTCTGAGACAGAGACAGAGTATGAGTGGGGGAGGGGCAGAGAGAGAGAGGGAGACACAGAATCCGAAGCAGGCTCCGGGCTCCGAGCTGTCAGCACAGAGCCCGACGTGGGGCTTGAACTCGCAAACCGTGAGACCATGACCTGAGCCAAAGTCGGACGCTCAATCGACAGAGCCACCCAGGTGCCCCTTCACTTAACTTTTATAAGCATTTTCACCTAATCAGTAGGCACCGAAGGTTTGATTTTTTTTTAACAATTTTTAAAGCTTTATTTATTTATTTTGAGAGAGAAAGAGAGAGAGAAAGCAGAAGTGGGGCAGGGTCAGAGAAAAGAGGGAGAGAGAGAGAATACCAAGCAGGCTCCGCACTGTCAGCACAGAGCCCAATGCGGGGCTCGAACCCACGAACTGCAAGATCATGACCCGAGCCGATGTCAGAAGCTTTAACCGACTGAGCCACCCAGATGCACCCTCCCCGAGGTGTAGGTTTTCAATGGCAACATAATATTTGCCATTTTGATGTGCCATCTGTTACTTAACTGCCAGTTTATTTTAAACATTTTTTTTTTACTATTATAAACTATTCTGTTTATAAGGTGGACATCCTTGTACACCTGTCTTTGCCTCTATCTCTACCTATTTTCTTAATGAAATGCCTAGGAATGGAATGACACAATCAAAGATGTGATCGTGGGTTGCCTGGGTGGCTCAGTTGGTCAATCATCTGACTTTAGGTCAGGTCATGATCTCACGGTTCATGAGTTCCAGCCCCTCACTGGGCTCTGTGCTGACAGCTCAGAGCCTGGAGCCTGCTTTAGATTCTGTATCTCCCTCTCTCTCTCCCCCTGCCCCCACTCTCAAAAATAAATAAATAATAATAAATTTTTTTTAAAGATGTGATCCTTTTAGATTATCGATCTAGATCTCAATTGAATGGTGCCACTGCTGTTTGAATCTTGGCTTCCTAAACCTTTCTAAACTTGGGTGTTGAAATAGGAGATGGAAGTCTTGGGTGGAGAAGAAAGGAAGCAGTGAACACAGGGAGCGGGAATTAACGGGGAGTCAAAAAACTTGAACTCAGCCTGTGAGTCAAGGGATTCCTGGAGACAGAAGGGTTTACTGGTAGGAGACAGTAAGCCACAGAAAAATGAGACTGAAGAACAGATAATAAAGAAACAAATTGAGTAATCCCCCCCGTGGTGAGTGGGAGGATTAATTGGTAATGAAGCAAGGATAAGAAGGCAATGAGAGGGGCGCCTGGGCTCAGTCGGTTGGGCATATGACTTTGTCTTGGGTCATGATCTCACCATTCAAGAGTTTGAGCCCCATGTCGGGCTCTGTGCTGACGGCTGGGAGCCTGGAGCCTGCTTCCGATTCTGTGTCTCCCTCTCCCTCTGCCCCTCCCCTGCTCACGCTGTCTCTCTCTGTGTCTCAAAAATAAATAAGCATTAATTTAAAAAGAAGAAGAAGAAGGCCATGGGAAAGTAGAGAAGGAAAATGTCAGACTAGCTCTGAAGGAAGAGGGCACTCACTTCCTAAGAACATCCATGTGCCACGAAGGCCGAGCTCCACAGACCCAGGAGTCATGGAATGAACGGACCAATCAGGGTCTACCCAGTGGAGGGCTTCATGCGCCATCTTGTATGCAGAGAGTTCTATTCTGGCAGTTTACCCACCAGAACAGTGGGGCAGCTTGAGGGGGGAGAGGTCATTCTTGGGGCTGAGTGACAAGTTAATCTACGATGTACATGGAGAGTGTGGTTTACACAGAGGTAAATTCAAGCACAGCAACAGATCTACACATACTTTACGACCTAGCCACTCAAAGTGCAGTCCGTGGACCAGCAGTATCATAAACACCTGAAAGTTTGTTAGAGATGCATCATCTCCCACCCTTCCTGCCCCAGACTCACTGAATGACAATCTGCCCTCTAACAGGATTTATATCCACATTAAAATTCGAATTAAAATTTGAGAATTGCTGTTTTAGAAGCCGTCTTTTCATATGGGCTTCAGATGATGCTGGTAGTTCGATTTAAAAGTGCCAAACTCTCTGATTCCATGTTCACTGCAAAAGCTAAAGATTTATATGAGCCCTTGTAGCTGGCTGAATCATGTGTGCTTTTAGGAGAAGAATCTCCAGATATAAAGTGAAAGTGCGATGTTAGGTGTTTAGCATAGGTGGAGAAAACCAGTCGATAAGCCCAAGGCTGCATGACTTTTTGAGAAAAGTAATCTGCTTTGGGGATTGGACTTTGCAAAGTCCATCAAAACAGGGTATTGTCTCAGATTTGAGGCAGAATCTAGCAGACTGGCTAGTGTGGCATATCCTCTGGCCTCCCAACCCCAGAAAGTGACATCTTTTCCAATTCCAAGCCCTTTACACAAAATATCCATGCAAGGATATTCTGTGCCATTTATGACATCTTTTTATGTCTCTTCAGTGAAAAATAATTTTGGAACCATGGGCTTAACCAGAGACAGGCAAAGCTAAAGCCTGGGGAAGCAAGATTAGTACCTGGCACGTTTCCGTTTTCCCTACCTTCCTCATTAATTCAACCTGTAGACCAATATTAAGTTTAAATGTAATTACAAAGAGATTGAATGGGAAAAATTCTGTAGGCACAGTACCAAACTTTCAGTTTTTCGTTTTGTTTCTGCCCGTAGCACCGTTCAATGTTAACCAGAAGGAGGGTTTGGGAGACCATTTGGGCCTGCCATCAAGTCAGATCAGTTATCATTTTTAATTATTGTTATCCTGAAAAAGATCTCATAGGCTTTAAAGTAAGCCAGCCCCCAAAAAGAAATCCGTGCTTTCAAATGGTAAGAGAGATCCCACAACGTGAGTGTAAGGAAGGGGGAGGAGGAAGATAATACTAGGGTGAGGCACCTTGAGTTGAAGAAACCTACATAATCCTCACCACCATGAATGGACATTTATTGAGCCCCTACCGTATACCAGGGAGAACGCAGATCACTTCACATGCATCCTCTCACCCAAAGGAAGATGGTGCACTTAACCCATCCAACGTAACGTGGCCATTAAGTGGCTCAGTCTGGATTTGAATGCAGAGCTTGCCTTCCATTACCACGCTTGCCTCCTTCTCTCATATTGAGTATTTCTGGCAAATCAAGGGACATGAGAGCAACACAATGTATTTCCACAACATCAAGGAAACCTCTTAGAGCCAACATCGGCCCTGACTTCAGAAACTCATCTGGCAGAGGGGCAGAGTGCTCATGGGAGGGGACACCTGCCAGCTGACAGCGGAGAACTTCTCAATAGAGGAGATGTCCAGGCATCTCTTGGGCCGCGTCTCTCCCATCCCCATGCCTCCACTGCCCTGTCCACAGCTTTGCACGATAGGTGATAATCATGATGGCATCCCCCATCACTGGCACCACGGTAAATTATAGGTACTGCTCCATGTTGAAGCAAACAAAGCTGCCCGCAAGGCCTTCCTGAATGCTCAGTGCATGTCTGCAAACATGGACAGACAAAATTTGCCATCCACGCTCCCAGGGCAGCTTGCCACCTTGCCGTGTGCCATTAGAAGTTGACCCTGGAATTCAGTCTGGGAGGTACTGGGGAGGGGTCCCAGCAGGAGATGCTAGTTTTCCTAGATCATACTTTGCTTGTTGAAGCAATTACCGCTTCAACAATTACTGCTTGTTGAAGGAAATAGAGTTTGGGATCGTGACATTTGCTCTCAGCAAGCCCTTAAGACTTCAGAGTGAACCACTCTGTCTGGCGGGATGTTGGAAGGCCAGAGTTTGTAGGTCATAAGATTGGATCTGGATGTGCTGGCAGCCAGCAGCAGTTAGCAGAGAAATTTTACCAGTGGCCACAGACATCATCTGTAGGAGATAGAGACACACGTAATACCTGTGAAAGATATTTCCATTAAAAACAGAGCTTGAAGGCAAAAAAATGAAGGGATTTGGCCATAATATTCAAAAGCCTCTTTCCTGACAGCTTACATCTTCGGGGTCATCACTGTGTGTATAATGGGTGCCTAACGCATGAATAATGTATGTGTAATGTATGTGTCACTGCCTTAGAATAAGGAACGTGGACCATAGGTCTAAGGCACTTTAAATAATTTACATTTTAAATCTGCATCTAGTTGGAGAGTTAACTGAGCCTGCATGTAACATTTATGAATACAAGTGAAACTTCTCTTTTTTTCCAAAGCCAAATGGCCTTTATCTGAGTGTTTAGTATGTGAGTAAATTTAGTTGGCATCTTTTCAACTCTGCTGAAATACCTAGTGCTTCGAGTGAGTGGTGTGGACCCTCATTAGGATTTAATGAGAAAGAATACGTCTTTAAATAATTACCCTGTGAGTAGGTGAGAAAACAGGGTCTGTGGTCACGCTCGCTGTGTTGGTGTCCGAAGCTGGGTGTCTGTAGTCATGTCAGATTCTCTGTATCTACGGCAACAGAGCAGAGGGGTCAGTGTCCAACACCGTGAAGGATTGCACGTGTGCCTCCCACACGAGGTCCATGTCTCATAAATAAGTCATGCCAGAGGCCGCAGAGGAGCCAGAACCCTCTCCAGGAGCTCGTAGAAGAAGCTAAAGGGAACTCGCTTGTTGGAAGCACTGAAATTTTGATCAGAAGCATTGCATGGAACTAGGAAGACAGAATGGAGAGAGAGAGAGATGCAGAGATTTCATTCTAAAAGGTTAATGAAGCAATTCTGGAGTACACGATAGCTCATCATAACATTGTGGAGTTATTGCAATGGCCAGTCACTGTGTTCATCTCCATACATATGTTATTTTATCTCATCTTTATTTAAAAGAGCAAAAACCCTGAGGTGGACACCTTAATTATACCCATTTTGTAGATGAGAGCACAGAGTGGTTAAGCAACTTTGTCCTATCACAAGGAACAAGGTTTTGAACCCAAGGAGTTGAATTTACTGCATTTTCTCACAACTAAATGCTTTTGTGCCTTCCCAAATTCTCTGATTGTGAATCCATTTTTACAACTGAAAGTAAACAGTTAAAGTGGGGCGAACAACTGATGGGTTTATGTGTCGTCCCTCAAGTGACGGGGGCCACGTTGTCTATTACTTTCCATAATGACAGGAGAAACATTGGAGCTTGCAATTTGAAAGGGTTTGGTGCTCATGAAACCCTCATCCATTCAAGTTCCTACAACATTCTAGTTCCTTTGAATAGAGTCTGTTACATCCTTAATTAGGTATATGAAAAGTACATACTGAGTACCTACTCTGTGCTAGTCCCTGGGTGGAGTGCTGAGCAAAGTCAAGAACAAGATACACAAAATTTCTCCTATCATGGAGCTTAGACTCTAGTCTTCCCCATTACTTTTATCCATAGCTCTTTACCCTAAAGCCACAAGGTTAAAAGCTGCCCTGATGCCACAGGACAGCTCTCCCATACATAGAACAACAGACATACCCATCAAGTACAATCCACCTTCTCTCCATTCTCTTACAGTGTCCCCCCATGACACCCTCTACTCAGTGAATATGTTGCAATTTCTCTTTCTTATGATCCTTAGAAGTGAAAGCAGAATTACCCAGTGAAGTCTTATCATAATGGACATTGGTTGGGTTGACAGTAGGTTTTGGCAAGGATCATTTGTTTGGAAGGAGTGGAAACTCAGTTCACCAATTCAGAGGGCAAAGATACCAAGGGGCTTCTCAGCTCTTCAGGAAAAGGTAGATCACCCAGGCCTCAACCTGGGGCAGAAGTTGGCATGACTCTAGGAACCTCAGCAGTAGGCGTCCCCAGGCCTTCCTTCTACGTGCCCTTTAACATGGCTTGGCTACTTTCTCTGTGTCAGTGTCTTTTTGCCTTGCTACTAACTCATTCAGTCTCTCGAAGTCTCCATTCCAAAATCCCAAAAGGTAACTTAGATCGGCTCAGCCTGAAATATGAGTTGGTTCCTCTTTGGGGTGTGGCCACCTCTGGCCCAGGAAGCTATGCCCCTGCAGCAAGAATTCATGTTCCATATGGTCGCCCCCTCCAGGGGCTGAGGGTTGAGCAGAAGGGAAGAGTTATGTGTAGCAAATTGGAACAAGCATGGAGTCTAATCATCTGAGATTTCATGCTATCGTTTTGAAAGGTCTGTTTCTGTTATTTACATGTCCTCTCAAAATTTCTGGGATTCCCAAATCAATAGATCATTTTTGGTTGACTTGTCTTTTCTTCTCTTGAAAAAAATCAGTTCAAGTTTGTCTCTCCCTCCATCAAAGGAACTTAGAGGCAGGGAAACAGTGCTACAAAGTAGATCTCCACCCCCTCTGTGGGGGCTCAACATTTAAGTCAATAGCAACACGGAATAGGAAGAAAAACTACTAACAGCTAGCATTTATTGAGTATTTGCTAAGCTGTTGGCACTGTTCTAAGCACTCTACATATTTAAGTTGATTTATTTTCTACAGTGATCTTAGGCAAAATTAGGCGAAATTAGGCAAAATTGTTTCATCTCAACCAGCCTCTGTTTTCTCATTTGTAAAATGGTGGTAACACCTGATATACAAAGCAGTGATGAAATTTGAGAGATTATATAGCAAAATTTCTTACTAATGCATGGTATGTGCTGAATAAATGGTGCTTAGTGATTGCTGCAACAGTGCCATCAACTACAACAATGTTATACAGCTCAATGACAATGCTGTTTTGTAGTTCTTTAAAAGAGACCATTGCTGTGCTTCTGATCAGACTATTTGAAGGCAGAGCACGAAGCTGAGGTGGGGATTCAGATATCCAAAGGGTAGGAGAGGGGGGAAAATAGTTAAAGTCATACACTGGAATCCAGGAGAGTTCTAGTGCTAGGATCCCAGAATGCAGAATGCTGGGAAATCTGTGTGGACAGGCTATGGTCAGCACCCTGGAGAGCTCACTGTAGAGCCCAAGTGCCTTCCAGTCTTGCTCTCAAAGGAATACAAAACTGCATTAAGAACCCAGGCTTTTGAGGTGCCTGGGTGGCTCAGTGAGTTAAACGTCCAACTTCAGCTCAGGTCATGATCTCGCAGTCTGTGAGTTCAAGCTCCACATTGGGATCTGTGCTGACAGCTTGGAGCCTGGAGCCTGCTTGGGATTCTGTATCTGCCTCTCTCACTGCCCCTCCCCTTGTGCGCTCTCTCTCTCTCTCCCTCTCTCTCTCTCTCTCAAAAATAAATCTTAAAAAACAACTTAAAAAAAGGAAGAAGGAGTAGAAGAACCCAGGCCTTGCTATGGCCAATGCCAGAGAGATTAGTGGACAGTGTTCTCTTCTAAGATCTTTATGGTTCCAAGTCTCACAGTGAGGTCTTTAATCCATTCTGAGTTTGTTTTTGTGTATGGTGTGAGAAAGTGGTCCAGTTTCCTTCTTTTGCATGTGGCTGGACAGTTTTCCCGGCACCATTTATTGAAGAGACTGTCTTCCCCCCATTTTATATTCATGCCTTCTTCGCCATATTAACCCATATGATCTGGGTTCATTTCTGGGCTGTCCTGTTCCATTGATCAATGTGTCTGTTTTTGTGACAGTACCACACTGTTTTGATGACTATAGCTTTGTAGTGTATCTTGAAATCTGGAATTATGACACCTCCAGCTTTGTTTCTCTTTCTCAAGATTATGTTGTAATGGCGATATATGGTGGCAGATGGTAGCTACGCTCGTGGTGAATATAGCATGATGTATAAACTTGTTGAATCATTATGTTGTACACCTTAAAATGATGTAACACGGTATGTCAACTGTACCGGAAAAAAACCAGCCTTGTAAAGGGTCTAGTCTTTTGCTTTACGGGGAGGTTCTAGTGACAGTAGAATTCTAGGTGCTGAAAGGATAGTTCAGAGCTAGTCTTCTGACCCAGAGAGGGAATTGGAATTCCTGATTAGACCAGAGGGGCCTTAGGGATCCTTGTCAGGACATGAGGACATTTCATCTTTCCCTCACTGGAGACTTCAGCTCTAGTAACACACAACTAGCACGCGCACACACACACACACACACACACACACACACACACACAAGAATAGCCAACAACACTGATTTCTTATGTAACCAGAGTAAGTAAGAGGCAAGTATCTTAGGCTCAGGAGAAACACCGGGTTACATTTGGGTTCTAAATAATATTAGATATTTAATATCTATCTGCCTATTTCATGAAACATTGGTGGCCACACATAAAATTACACGAGTAGGAAGAAGCTCATGAAAATGAACAATCCTGCAGATGTAAAACTTCGAATAAAACATAGCTTGGTTAAATGGATTGTCTTTTCTCTTAACGAACCTTCACGGGATGTAGGCTGGGTGAAGAGTTTCTCTGAAGTCTGTGTGCTAACTCCCACCTGGAGTGTTGCTGCCTATTTTGGGCAAGAAGAGTCTTAGGAAAAAAATTAATTTGAAGGGAGGAGAATGTCAAGTAATAAATTACATTTGTACTACAATAGAAGTAATACCAGATGCCAACTTGTGTCTGAAAACATAGCTGGAAGTACTATGCTCCTGTTAGAAATCGTATATACCTGTATCTTCCTTTTCTTACAAGCCGTATCACCCAGTGGATCCTAATCATGTGGAAAAGCATCATTAAATTATGATTATGTGCAGTATTACTAATTTTGAGATAATGGTTATTCTTTTTTAAATGTTTGTTTATTTTTGGAAGAGAGAGAGAAGGGGAGGGGCAGAGAGAGAGGGGGGACAGAGGACCTGAAGCAGGCTCTCTGCTGACAGCAGAGACACTGATGCAGGGCTCAAACTCACGAACTGTGAGACCATGATCTGAGGCGAAGTCGGACACTTAACTGACTGAGCCATCCAGGTGCCCCAAGGTAATGGTTATTCTTTAGGGGATGTGAGAGTCATGGAACCAGGGTGGACTCCTGGTAGGGACAGTGACTTTCTTCATTGTAAACTCAATGCAGCTGGAGAGAAAAAAGAAACGGTTTTGAAGCTATATTTTTCTATCTTGGAAAAAAAAAAAAAAAAAAAAAAAACCCTGAATTTAAAGTGCTGTTCAGAGGGAAAAGGGACTGTGAACAAATGCATTAATTCGATTTTAGATGTTCACTTTTTTACTACCAAACCCACTCATTGGTTAAGCTGATGTTAGTTGGGGAGGGGGGGAGGTGACGGCCATCCCATCTCTCCTGATAATCAATGTGCTTCAATCACAAAGATCGATGGAAACCGTACACATTCTTCTGTGAATCCTCTCGATTGATGTGTGCGTTTCCTCTAGAAACGACTGCTTGTAGGAAGCACCCTGCAAAACCCCAGGGATGCAAACTCGGACCTAGTCTGCGATTTCAAGGAGTTCAACATCTAGTAGGGGAGGGGCAGGTAAACACATGGTTGTGGAACAGTGTCTAAGTGTTGTAGCCATAAAGCATTGTCCTGAAGCCGGATTGGGGGCATGAGGAGGGGAAGAGGTCTTGGGGAAAGCAACATTTGGGCTGAGCCTTAACTTGAGTGGCAGAGATGTGGAAATATTGCCTGACGCTTTCAGGGAACTCTGCATAAGGCAGAGAGAAGAGCATGGGGATGTGGGGAGGGAGGGCAGCCCTTCCCTGGCTCTCCTGTTCTCGTGTCCCACTGGGAATGCTGTGAGCCGTTCTTTCCAGTGAGAGCTTGTCTCAGGTAGAGACAGGATAGACACCACACAGGGCCACCATGACAGAGGGAGTCTCCTGCTTTGTCACTTCTCCGTGTCTTTGAGTCTCTGCCTGCATCACTCCTGTGCCCTGAACCTGTCAAGTGTCTAGGTATTCTTGCATGTTTACAGCTCATCAACACTCTTCAGGCCCCGTGATCCTTCTCAGACCCTTGGCCTCCAGAGAAGCAGGTCAAAGCTGGCCCAAGGATCTTTCATTTCTGGCTAAAACTGACCTCCTCAAAGTACCCCAGACTCCCGCTGGACACAATCCATGGGATTTCTTGAGCCCTCATCTCTGCCGTAGGCACATTCTGCTCTTTCAGCCACAATAACCCTGATCTCACATCCCTCCCAGGGCTTCCCATCCCTCCTCTGTTGCTCTTTTTCTTTCTTGCCTGTAGAGCTTTTCTAGAGGACTGATTACCAAGCCCTTTCTCCACCCAAGAGTGCTTCTTTGTCACGAGTGATTCCGCTCCTTGAGGACATTTGGTGACGTTTAATTCATCTCCTGTTCTCTTGGAGCTTGGATGAATGCTCCTTCCCCGAGAGGAAGGACAAGGCAGTGACATATCTGAGAAATGCAATCTTTATGTGGTGGGTGAAGGTAATGAATTTTTACTTCCTTTCTTACACTTTTCTCTGGCTGCATGAGGATCTCTGGGCATTCTCCCTCCTCTTCCCTGCTTTCAGCTGATTTATTCTTTCCCAGATTATGACTTTTCTTTTTCATTTACGTCATCTGATATTTCTTCTTTCAGTATCCAGTTCTCATTCTGTAGCTTTTGCACTGTATCTACCACATGGCATTCAAGACGGGGGCTGGACTGACTTTTTAAGCATGCGTGAGAAGCTCTTCAGGGCTAGAAAATTGAGTTCATCCCTCTCCTGAGTTGGACTATGGGAATTCAGATTCCATAAACATGGGTGTCCTAAAAGGTGTGGGTCTTTTGGCCTGACGGAATCAAGGTGTCATTACCATTTCTGGAGGAAATCCCTAATGCCCGATTTCCCACTCCTCTGTTTATACTTCTTAACATGCCCGCTTTGTTGAGAAAGGAGAGAATTTTCTTCCCCTTTCCTCAACTTGTACCTCGGTGCATATAGCCTGTCTCCCACCTGGAACGGGGCGGCCAGCTGGGATGGGGGCTTCTGCCCCTCTCTGAACCCTTTATTCATTCTCTTTATAGGAAAGCAAGTTGCTAAATGATTGTAAGAGTCCAGAACATCCTTTGGGCCATGTTTACTGGTAGATAACATCTCTGCGCCTCAAAAGCAGTACGCCAGCTCCATTTTTCCGTCTCTACTTTCTCCAGCCAGGTACAGCAGGCCCTCTGTGCCTTCTGTTCCTGGGATCTGTCCATGCCCCTACCCAGGAAAGGGATTTGCCCTCATAGTCCTGTGTACTCAGGCAGGACATAGGATCTTGTGAAGTCCTGATGTCCGGTTTACTTTATAATAGCACTCTGCCCCCCCGCCCCCCCCCCCCGATATTAATAATCTAGTTCTTTGTTTCTCATCTGGCTGATGTTCCTGGCCTGTCACCTTCAGAGGCCGAATCTCGTGGGAGGGCAGGAACCTCTAGCCCACAAACGCCCCGTTCCCTCCCCTCTCATCTCACGATGCCCCCGTCTCCTTCCCTTCCTCTCTCTATTCCTCCATATTCATTCCTTCCCTAGGGACCTGACACCTGCAGTTCTCCACATCCAGGCCATTCTAAGATCTGAGCTTCACCTGGAGGGCCCCACAGCTTTCCCGCTTACCAGCCAGCCAGCCCCTGTCTGTCCTGCCAAACTCAGACTCAGCCTCCCTCCCTCCCTCCGGGAGATCTCTGACTTCCCAGGCTGGCTGAGCTGCCCCTCGTCTGTGATTCCCTGATGCCCAACCCGTCTCATCCACATCTTGTCTCCTCGATCTCTGAACCCACTGACCCAGCCTCCCCCTCCCCTATAGTTGGTAAGCCCATCGAAGGAAGCACTGTATCCGTTTAGCTTAGTATCCCCAGTATGTGGCAGTTCCAAGAACCCATAAAGTCATGAGGACCTACATCAGACGTTAACATGTGCCCCTTTCATGCAGAGCACACGTGTTAACTAGAAAACACCTGAACATATAAGGCGCCACCCGGGAAACTAGGCACAGAAGGAGTTGTTTGCAGAAGGCTTAGCTTAGTAAATGCAGTGCTGGTGCCTTTTAAGATTTCTAAGGCAGAAGCACGCACTTCTTTAGATGCAAAATCAACAACAACAAGATGAAAATGTCTAAACACAAGTTGTCATTCTGTAAACTCTGCTGCCTCCAGCTGCAATCAAAGCCAGTGGGGCTGCCCACATTTGCCCTGGGGAAGCATCGCCTGCACATCCTGTGTTTTCGCCCCCGAAGCCCAGCTCACGGGCAGGCAGCAGGCTTATCGACAGCCCAGTTCGCAGAGCTCCGTGTCGTAATCAGAGCCCCTTCTCCCCACAAGCTCCTTCTAAAGGCATTGCGTTGGTCTGCACGCAGGTGCCTGTGGAGCAAAATGAAACTCCTCCCGAAACAAAAGGGAAAAAGCCAATCCGGTGCAAAATCCGTCTGTGTTTCAGAGGCTGTTGCAATGAAAAATGAAGCCAGGGGTTTGGCCTTTAAAAATATTAATTTCTTGTAAAGATGAACTAGAGGCTGGTAGAAAGTTCCCTTGTCTCCAGGAGGTGCAAACAGGAGCAAATTCTGAGCCTTCGTCCTGGCCACGTGGGTATTTCCAAACCTGACGAACACGTGTCTGTTTCATCTATGAGGTTTCCAAGCATAATGAATGTCCATGCATGTCATGGAGTTATCATTGAATCTTCTCTCCTCTTCTGAGGGTAGCTGATCTGGTTCAGTCATATGCTTTGGCCTTCTTATGGTTTTAGGGAGTGATGATTAACCCAGGGGAAGCAAATCTGGCCAAGTTCTGACAGGGACGGGGATTCAGGCTCAGCCAAGGGTGCCAGCAATCAATGAATGGACACTTCATTGCCAGTAGATGGGAAGGACTCAGAAGTCACTGGGAAATAAACACGTTCTGCTAACATTTGCCCGTCAAACTTAAGGACACGATGTCTGTTTCAATAGGTGTCTTTTCAAGCAGTTACAAAGGGTCCTCACTCTTCCTTTACTCCCCCACACGCCGTCTGTGTTTTAGAATCTTCTCCTGGCCTGCCCTCAAGGACTGTGTTCTCTCTGTGCCCCTCATTCTCTGCCTGGACCAATGCAGAGTCTCGTAACTGCCTCTGTGTGCTCCCGACTGCACCTTCCTCCCACTGCTCCAGAACATGCTCCTTTCTAAGACACCTACAGCTGCTTAAAAATACCGATGGCTCTATCTCGCCTAGTGTGTCCCCTCCAAATTCTTCATCATCTGGTCCCAGGCCAGCCCTCCAGAGTCCTCTCCTACCCCTCCTTCGGTGCACTCTAGATTCTGGGCAAATACATTCTACAAACACACCAGGCCCTTTTCTGCCCTCTGTCCTTGGTACCCGCTATCCCTTTAGTCTGTGTGCCTTTCTCTCCCTCATCCAGCTGAGGAACTCCTACACATCCACGTGGACCCAGCTAACATGCCCCGCCAAGCCTTCCCTGCCTCTTCCCAGTGCAATGAGCTCCACCGGTCTCCACCGTAATGCCAGCACGCTGAGCGTGGTCTGTCAGCCAACTGACCAACTGTCCCTGTCAGCCAGGCTGCGCAGAACCATCTGTGACAGTTAAGTGTGTCCTCTCTCCTAGCGACTAACTTGAGGCAAGTTGCGAGGGATGATGGGTGTGAATTTGATGCTGTTCTTTCTCTGCAGATGATGCTTAAAAGATACTTGGATGAATGAAATAATTTATGTTTAGCCAACAAACTTCTGTTCCACTTTTCCTAAAAGCCCCATTCCCAAATCTTATGCGGTTCAAAGGAGAACTGTCTAGATTCTCAACCGTCTTCTCCCTGAGATAATAGGCTATCCTCAGTCATGCACACAAGCTTGCAGATGTCCGAGTGTCTGGCTTCCTGCCCGTCTGTCTGTCTGCAGAAACCAGTGGTTCTGAATTCATCACCCATTCCCTTTCTCTGGCTCAAGTTCCTGGGTATATGTGGCTTGAATTTTCTTATAAAAGGTACCCGTGCGTGGAGAGAAGTTCCATCCTGTGGCCAGAACGTGAAGCTAAGGACACTGGCCACGAAAGGCCCTTGCTCACACCGTCGGTTCCGTTAGCACGGGTCCAGCATCATGGATGCCAGACAGTCTCCACTTCCCTCGGTGGCCACAAAACTACCGGGAGGCCCACCAGAAGAGGCCCCTGGAGTCCCTTCTGTCTGTCCATCCACTCTGTAAGCTCTCCCACGCCCTCCTCTGCCTCTCCAGGCTCCCCTGCAGTGACATTTATGTCGGTGGCCTGCCACCCTGTCTCTCCTGGGAAGCAATACCCTCTTCTGCCATGAAAGCACACATTTCCTGAGTCCTGACTATGTCCCAGCACAGCCAGGTCGTGGGGACAAGGCTGAGGACAGTCTGCTTCCTGCCCTCACAGCTCCCATGGACAGTGAGGGGAAAGCTCACCCCTGTAGAGTGGCCACTCCTGGGAGAAATGAGAGCCACTTTGTGAGGTAACTGGGAGTGTGGCTGGAGAGCTCAGCGGCAGGAGGCAAAGTGCAGCCTAGACTTCAGAAGTTTCTCTTTGTTCTTTTGCTACAACCATCTGGCCCCCACCCAGCGGCTGGCGACCCACGCGGAGTTTTCGAAAACACAGAAGCTGCATCCTCGGCCGGCACGAGGGAACCACCCGTCAAACCAGAATACATCCTGTTGGCACATACATGTTCCCACAAACAGCATGTAAAATAGTCCTTTCCACTTTCTGTAATTACCAAAATGTTTGGAAGTAATTCCCGGTGGGAGTCATCCCCCAATTTGCTCAGTGTGGGTTTTCTGTATCATTTTGCAATTGAGAAAGCAACCTAAGTGTTCTACCTGTAAAGGAATTAAGAGAGAAAATTATCACTCCCCAGCAGCTCACACAGGCTCCAATGAAGGGGCAGTGAGACGTGCCTACAGAGAAAAGCAAAATCGACAACCATGTACCGCGAGGGCGGGGGGCAAACAGCCTTCTTTTCATCGCCCTTACTTGGCGCTGGTCCAAGTTTTCATTCCCGTTTTTAAAAACTTCTGGCCTTTAAGGCAATACATATTGATCACCTCGGTGAGCTGTACATTGAATTAGACTAATAATCTAAAGTTAAGCAAATTTGAAAGAACGATCGTGGCAGTGAGATAGCAGACCCTGAGTTAGTACTTCAAGGTAATGCTGAGCACATGCCTTTACCCTAGAAGAAAACCAAGAAATATTGGGTCTGACGGTCCCTAACATGAGGCTGGCATCTGCCAGGAGAATCCGCCATAACCCATCTGCCTGGTTCCAGAGGAGGAAGCAGGTAAAGTTCGCTGGCCCTTCTTACGTCTCAGTTTTGACCCATCCTTAAATCAGCCTCTGTCTTGTCCTCGAACCTGCTTTATCTTTTCATCCTGACCCCACGGGTGCTCTCATTGGGGTGTGAGACCCATGGACCCCTGTCCCTGAACCAGAAGCTGCCGGCCACATCGCCCCTTGCTCCCCCCGCTCACCACACGGAACGCACACGCGGGTTACAGAGCTGAACTGGGCGCAGATCCTCATGCTGTCACTACCATCTGGAGTAACTGGGAGAAGTCCTGTCGCGTTCCCAAGCCTCAGTTTTCTCATCTGTAAGACGGGTGTGCGTGGCGGTGATATCCACATCACAGGATGCAGTGAGGGTCAAGTGGGAAAATATCCAGGCAATTCACAAAGGCTGGCAGATCTTCAGTAATCATTAAATGTGATCTCTGTTTGTAATCATCATCACTACCCTAATTGGAAACTTGGCCCTTTTTCTCTTTCATTTCCTAAAATGTTCTTGCATTTGTCTCCTGCTATCTCCCCCCCGAGCCATGCCATCTCACCCAGATGGACACAGTCTCTGTCTGCCTCATCTCTTGAGCCCCCAGTGCCCAGCACAGGGCCTGGCACCTCACACGATCTCAATAAATCCCCGTCCCGTTGAACTTAATGTTCTGACCGTAGCTCGTCCGCCGGGTTCTCCCAGGACACGGGCAGAGGAATCGCCAAACGTGGCATTCTTGATTTGGAAGAATTTGTAACAGACCCCAAATACACTTTGGGAATTCAAACCCTACATCACTTCCCCTATAAATTTCAGTAATCATTTCTGTTTAGTTTGTTTTAAGGATTTGATGCATTTAAAGTTTAAACGTGGGAAAGTTATGCCTTTTCCCCTTGTTTTATTTTCCAGCGCTATGACCAATGAGGCAAAGAATCCAAACTCATTAAGTTTCACACATACAGAACTGAAGTGTATGCACTGCTCACAGAGACTGCGGGCTGAATGATGAAGCTCTCTTTTTAGGCCTTGAATATGTTGACACACTCTATATTTTTCATCCACAGAACGTAGCGTGAGCACCGTCTTGCACCACATAACATTAATATTATTTTTATGACTGCACAATGCAGTGACACGTTGCTGAGCTGCTGAGAAATTCGGAGAATAAAAAAGATTTAGACACTGAAAGAGCCTTGAATCATTGAATTTGGAGAGGTAGAGAAGGCTGGAGTACGTCTGGGAGCTGATTACATGGCTTCCATCAACATACTTATTTCTTAAATGGCTTGGACCCTTGGCTTGAGTGCCAGTGGGTGTGGCTCAGCTCAGCGTGGTCAGAATTTAGTGGGTCAGGACGTGCACGCGTTCAGGGAAAGGCCCAGGCCAACCATCTGTCAGCGCGCAGATGACCGTTGAACGGGTGGAAGGGAAGGAAATCGCTGCGGGAAGAAGACTGTGAGTCTGCACTCTCGCTGCCCCTTCCTGCCCCGTGCTAGACATCACTAATCAATCGCGGCAGTCTTGCCTTTTGAGTCCAGATTCAGTCTCAGGATCCGGCTCTACACAGAGCCTGGTGCACAGTTGTCTCCTTCACCCGATTTACCATATAAATAGAAACCCATCTAATGTTCTTTTTTTTTTTTTATGTTTATTTATTTTGGGAGGAAGAGGGGGAGGCAGAGAGAGGATCTGAAGCGTGCTCTGCGCTGATACCAGGGAGCCTGATGCGGGTCTCGAACTCACGAGCTGTGAGATCATGACCTGAGCCAAAGTCAGAAGCTTAACCAACTGAGCCACCCAGTGTCCCCACAACACACTCCTTGAAAGGCAAAAAGACCAGGTTTTTTAATTACTGTCGTGGTTTGTCAACTCAACCCACTCCTTTGCGTGGTCAACTGTGTATGACTGCTCTGAGGTCAGACAAGGGCTCCCATCTTGACCTCACCATCTCCCAACCACGGGATCACCAGCCTTGTATCCCCGGTGTCCTCATCTGGGTGTTGGAGGCCTCATTTGGTGTCTGTGATTCATGGCGGGTCTTGACATACACGTGCCCACTCCCCCTTCCCCACCTCAGTGGTAGCTTCCCAAACCACGACCAAGGCATGTCAGGCCCTGAGAAGAAGCCGAGGTCTCTGCTCCCCAGGGAAACAACATACACGGAACCATAATTTCACATACAACTGGGGTCAGATGCACCCCTGGGATATCCATGAATGCCAGCTATGAAACCCCAACCTCTGAAGAGTAGTTTTTAAAGAGCTCGATTTGCACACCTCCTTCAAAAGAAAAAAAAAAAAAAAAAAAGACAAAGACACATAATATGATCCTGAAATTCCACTCCAAAGTATGTGCACAAGAGAAATGGAAACACAGGTCCACACAAAAACTTGTACATGAATGTTCATAGCAGCATTAGGATAGTCAAAAAATAGAAGAAAACCAAGGTCTGTCTACTGATGGATGGGTAAGCACGATGGGGTGTGTCCATACAGCAGAAAGCCATTCGGCCATGAAATGAAGTAGCATAAGGCAAGAAACGTCTGCCACCATAAGCCGCCCAGGTTGTGGCACCTTGTACCAGCCGCAGAAGACTTCTGCAAGGCAACTGCTGACGAGTACGGCTTCCTCCTTGGGGTGATGAAAATGACCTAAAGTCGATTGTGGTGCTGGTTGCCCAACTTCATAAATGTACCAAAACCCATGGAACCTCCCACGTTAAGTGAGTGGATTGAATTGTGTGGTATGTGAATTATATCTCAGTAAAGCTGTTACCAGAAAAACCAAAAACATGCCCACCACACTACAGCCAGAATGATCTTACCGCGTCAGCCTCCTCCTTAAAACGCCCCCGTGGAAGTCCTGTTTCTCTCAGGAGACCAACCCAGGTCTCTCCGTGGGTCTGCCAGGCTGGTGTGGCCTGGCCCGCCTCTGTTAACCCCTTCTCACACCACGCTCCCTCCCCCACCTCGCCTCCAGCTGCATGGGCGCTCCTGTTCCTCACGCACTCCTGCCACAGGACGCTTGCACATGCTGTTTTCAGCCTGGAACATCCTTTTCCTCCCATACCATCCCATTACCCTAATTATCTCCTGATCTTCCTTCAGATTCAGCTTTTCAGCTCAACCATCAATTCCTTGAGAAGCCTCCCTCACCTCTGAGAGAAGCCCACCTTCTTGGAGAGACTTTCACAGCACCCTCAGCCTTTCCTTCATCTCTCGTTCTATAGGTAGAACATAGCAGAAATGTGTATGATTGACATCTGATGTTTTACTCGCCCTTGGAGCCCCAGCTACGAGCACACAGTAGGCACGTTGAAGTATTCTTTATTGAGATGCAATTCACATAACATACAACTGTCTTAAAGCGAACAGTTCATCGGGATTCCATACGCTCCTGGTATTGGGCAACCACCACCTCTGTCTCGTTCCAAACGTTTCCATTATCCCAAGGGAACAAAAGTGAAAAGATTCGCAGACCCATTAAGCAATCTCTCCCCACGCTCTCCTCCCCCAACTCCTGGCAGTCCCCAGTCTGCCTTCTGTCTCTACGGATCTATCTGTTCCGGACGGTTCCTATAAAGGGAACCATACAGTACGTGACACGTTGTGTCTAGCTTCTTTTTCTCAGCCTAGAGTTTTCTCGGTTCACTCACAGGGTAGCATGATTGATATTTCATTCTCTCTGTGGCTAAACAATATTCCATCGACGAATACACCACACCGTGTTTATCCGTTCATTCAGGGATGGACATTTGGGTTCTTCTCCCTTCTTGGCTATTGTGAACATTTTACGTGCATGTATATCTTTGAGAACCTGTTTTCAATACTTTGAGTACCTACCCAGTAGTGGAATTTCTGGGTCGTATAGTAGTTCTATGTTTACCCTTTTCAGGAACTGCCAGACTTCCACAGTGGCTGCACCACAGTACCTTCCCGCCAGCAATCCACCTGAGGTTTTCAATTCCTCCATATCACTCTTGCCAACGCTTATTTTCCTCTTTTTTTTTAAATTAAAGCCATCCTACTGTGTGTGAAGCAGCCCCTTCTCGTGGCTTTGATCTGCATTTCCCTAATGATTGTTGCCCTTGTGCTTTTCTCGTACTCATGGGCCATTTGTATATCTTCTTGCCAGGAATGTCTATTCCAGTCCTTTGCCCGTCCTTTAATTAGATGGTGTGTCTTTTGTTGTTGAGTTGTAAGTGCTCTTTATATATCCTGGATCGTACACGCTTATCAGACACACGGTTTGCCAATATCTTCTCCCATTCTGTAGGTTATCTCTGGCCTTACTAGTAATGTCCACTGCATTGTAATTCAAATGACGAAACCGCTAATAAACCCAGTGGCAGACACTTAAATGGCATTTGTGGACACAACAATCAAGTACTCCCATATCCGCTGACCAGTTGCCTGGGAATTTGGAATCAGCCTGCCGGTTAGCTGCAGGTTTTCATTTCCATTCAAACTTTAGGCATCGTGGTGCATCTGTGGAGGGATAATGAAGGTCTTGGGGTACGAAAGAGTTAAACAGCCCCTGTCCTCCTGTGCCCACTGACCAGGTCCCCCCCTCACCGCTTATAGATGACCACGTCAAAGGAAACAAAGGGGGCAAAAGGGAAAAATGAAGTTTCCCAGGACAGCTCTTTAAGGACCCCCGTGTCACGCCTCAGTGCCAATTAACATTTAGCTGAATCCGTGGTTCACACCCGAACCAGCTGTCAGGCCCGGCTCTCCGGAGAAGCCTGCGCTGGGCTGGGATATAAGTGCGGAGACCTGCACACTGGCATTTAGAGAGCCAGTGAGAGCGTGTTCTTTATTTAGCACATTCTTCTCTTGTAACGTGAGGTCCTCGCAGATGACCCCGCCGGCATTACTAATGGCCATCCCAACTTGGCTCAAGGAGATGGTTGTCTGCCTTCGGGCAGAGCCTGGGACTCGGCTCTCACGGGTGTGCCCTGGTGCATGGGGGTGTTGGAGGGAGAGAGGGGTGAGGGGCCACACCCGGAAATGAGGACCTTGTGGCACATCCCCGTCGATATCACATAGACACGGCTAAACACCTCAGCTCCGACATTTTAGTTCTGCTAATAACATCTACTCTTGTTGTGACACCTAAATAATACAGGTTTATTGTGCAAAATTAGGAAATTAGGACAGGACACAAAGGATGAAATAAAAAACGCATAACCCCACCATTCAGAGATAATTGCCGTTAATGTCTTCATGTATATAATCCTCCTGACCTATTTAAAACTTGTGACTATATAAAGACATAGTTTACAAAACACTGCGATCTCAGAGTTCATACAATTTTGTAGCCTGCTTTTTCCTCTCGACGATGTAATAGATACATTTTCCATGTCATTAAATATTCCCCGAGTAAGCATTTATTTTTAATGTGGGTGCCTCTGGCTTAAACAGCAGCAATACGCCAGCCACTCCTAAACGGGGAGGAATGTCCTGGCATTCTCGACTTGCTCAGACCCTATAGACTCATCCTCTTCTGATAGCCACAGGCATTTTCCGGGACAGGGCTTAGGATTCCAGGGTGCAGACCCAGCCGTGAGGGTGTGGCTGATTGAGGGCTCTGTCGAAGGTACTCTGTCGAAGGTTCTCGGCTGCATAGACACAAGGCACCTTCTGAGCTGGTTCAAATGCAAATAACCATCGAAGGTTCCAGGTTCCGGCTGAAGTACTTCCCCCGGGGAAACAGACAAATGTGAGAGACACATTAACATCATTGTGGGTGTTCCGAAGCAGACGTCTTGCAGCAGGAGGGAGGGAAGGCTTTCTCAGCTTGTGCTGAGGTATATGCTTTGGAGAGACGGAGGAAGCTGGGCTGTGTGTCCAGGCCCGCAGGGGGAGTGAGCGGGGAGCAGCGCTGTGTCCAGCACCGTCGGATTCGAAAGGCCACCCGCCTCCGTTAGGCCTCTGTATTATGACCTCAGCCAGATTGGGGATCCCCGCTGGGCCGGGGGACTTTGAATCACCGAGAGGGAGTCCTTCAGACTCTGTCATTCTTCCTGATCATAAGCATGTATGAGGCACCAGTGATGTCCAGGGACAGCGCTAACGTGCATAGATTCACAGACCTTGAGAAGCTCACAAGCGAGGAAGGAGCCAGATGTGCAGTGGGGATAAGGGGGATGTGCACTAAACGTCGGCATGAAGGAGGCACAGGGAGTGCAGGAGAGCGGACTCCCCGTTAACCGGGGCAGAATCAGGACCGGCTTCACAGAGGAGCCACGCGGGGGCTGGGACTTAGACGATGCTAGCCGGAGCCACGTGGCTGGAGGCCGTCCCAGGCCAAGGGAACAGTGTCGGCAAAGGCCCAGAGGCTGTAGCTGGCATGTTGGAGAACCGGGATATGGAGGAGGGAGGGATATGAAGCAGCGGGGAGAACACTTCCAAGGGCCTGTGGCGCCCCCCATGGAGTGTGGACGGTGTCCCGGGAGCCGCAGGGAGCCACACAGGGGTTTAGAGCTGAGAAGCACGGCGTTCAGGGGCCAGTGTCGAGAGCCAGTTTTAATGAAAACGTACTTGAGGTGGTGAGCCGGGACTCGGGGACAGCACCGAGGCTGTCTGCGGTGCCCTGCCGTGACGGAGAAGTAATAGAATGGACGGCAGAAGGCAGAGGTGGGCAAGGGAAGGAGGTGGGAATTGGCCGACTGGGTAACTGACAAAGTGGGTCCGGGAATGTCCTGAGTCTAAAATCAACGCGCCACCGGGCTTTCCTTTTTGTTTGCGTTGGTTCCTCGGCTGCACAGCAACGTTTAGCATCCCCCCGCCCCCAAGTCTCTGCCTGTGGGAGTCAAGATTCGTCAAAGAAAGAAAAATCCATTCCCCATAGATCGAGCCGTACGTTCTGTTTATTTTTAAAATACTTTTATATTGTTAAAATGGAAGGCTTTGATTTTGTATCTATAATGAAATTGGGACAGATTGTAGTCGAGCTGGCGTTGAAGGAATCATGCTTTTTATTGTCTTTGAAACGATGAAAATAGTTTCTGTCTTACAAAAATCACAGCTACACTTGTTCATTCATCCAACAAGCCAATATGGGACATTTGGAAGGCAGGTGTGGTCTCTGCCCTTGGAAAGCTTAATGTTGAATCCTTTACCCAAAAGTGCATCTCAGTATTTGCTCCTGCCTTCGACAGGTGCTCACTGCCTTGAACATCAGTACAGTGAAATACTAACAATGTCAGAAATCAGTTCTCAAGAATTACTTTCAGTAGCTTTTAAATGTTTGGGGCTTCAATGTCTGTCTCACGTGTCCCTGCCTCAGGACCTTTGCACTTGCTGGTTCAGCTCTCTGGATTGCTCTTTCCCGGGACATCCACGTGCCTCCTCCTTACTCCCTTCATGGCTTGAATCAGATGTGACTCCTCAGGCCACCTTGTTTAAAATTGAGCCTCCACCCTAACCCCCAGAACTCTCTATTCCTCGTCGTATTTAATCCCTCCCCATAGCGATCATCTCTGTTGATCTTATTTGCAACTTTTCTCCTCATCTAGAATGTAAGCCCAGGGAACAGGAGATCTTGGTGGCTTCTGAGTATGGTTCTCTCCCCACCAGCTACAGGAGCCGAGCACCTGGCCCTCAATCAGCTCTCAGAGAGTATTTGTGGAATGAATGAATGAGCCCTCTCTGAGCCTCGGGATCCTCACCTGAAGCCTGGGGGTGGGCAGGGGGCTCGCTAAGATGTGAGTGAAAGGAGAGTGAGGTGGAGGGTGGCTCAGGATGCTCGGGCGGTGGGGACAGCCACCAGCACTGTGGGCACAGCCAGGCTGCCTCGGCAGGACAGTGCTCAGCTGGTGTCCCCCTTGCTTTATGCACATGTTTCCTGGCTTATGCAGCCTTGGACTGAATACTTTGGGCCCGTAATGCTATGAAGTTTTAGGAGTGAAGTTCTAATGCCGTAAGTGTCACTTTGGAAAGGTTTTTGTCTTTGTTCTGTTGTTTTCCTTTCTTCTTAACACTGTGCCATTTATTTATTTAAAAAAAAATTTTTTTTTTAAACGTTTATTTATTTTTGAGACAGAGAGAGACAGAGCATGAACAGGGGAGGGACAGAGAGAGAGGGAGACACAGAATCTGAAACAGGCTCCAGGCTCCGAGCTGTCAGCACAGAGCCCGACGTGGGGCTCGAACTCACGGACCGTGAGATCATGACCTGAGCTGAAGTCGGCCGCTCAACCGGCTGAGCCACCCAGGCGCCCCAACACTGTGCCTTTTAAAATGGGAGGCATTGCACTTACATTTCTTTAGCAGGAAAAAAAAAATCATAAGTATAGATCACCCAAAATAGGAGTAAAAGAAGAACGTTCATCTGCAATTTCCACGATACTGAGGAAATGTGTTAATGAGTTAATGAGTTGATGTGTGTGCACTCGTGTAGATAGATGGGGAGATTTCCATTTATAGACATGTGTGCACGTACATACATGTAGATATCTATATATATGGAGAGAAGGAGGCCACATATTTACATGTACTTTATAAAATGATTAGGTCAACTAATATTAAAGAAATACAGGGGCGCCCGGGTGGCTCAGTCAGTTAAGCATCCGACTTCAGCTCAGGTCACGATCTTGCGGTTCATGAGTTCGAGCCCCACGTTAGGCTCTGTGCTGACAGCTCAGAGCCTGGACCTGCTTCAGATTCTGTGTCTTCCTCTCTCTCTGCCCCTCCCCAACTTGTGCTCTGTCTCTCAAAAAATATATGCATTTTTAAAGCTTATGTAACTGGAGGCGCCTGGGTGGCTCAGTTGGTTAAGCATCCACCTGAGGTTCAGGTCATGATCTCACAGCTTGTGAGTTCGAGCCCCGTATCCGATCCTGTGCTGACAGCTCAGAGCTGGGGCCTGCTTCGGTTTCTGCCTGTCCTTCTCTCTCTGCCCTTCCGCCATGTATGCTCACTCTCTCTCAAAAATAAATAAATACACAAATACATAAAATCTTTAAAAAGCTTATATAACTGTCCAGGATCTATCGAGCCTCCATTCTGTGTTTTTTTTTTTTCCTCCAATGACAGCTTCCACTTGTTAAGTTCACCCTACACAGTAGGTCACGTGACCGGTGGTATTGAGGGATTGCCCCATTCCGTCCTCATAGTAGACCTGGAGACAAGCTGAGACCACATCCTTTTGCAGACCCAGGGGACCTAGACATCAGAGGGTGTGATTTGTCCACAGTCACACGGTTGTTGCAGAGCAGAGAGCTGAAATTTATCTCTTTCTTTCGGCTTTAAAATGCACACTATGTTCGCTGTGCCACAAGCCAGCGAACACAAATCATTAAAACATGGCTCCTACCTCCAAGCGTCTCACAGCGGGGCGGGAGGGACAGAGGTCTGTAGTGCGTTGTGGCACAGTGTGATGGGTGCTACAAAGGGGCTGTGGGAAGAGCTCTTCAGTCTGCTTTGGAGGTTCCAGCAAGCCTGCAAAGAGAAAGTGACGCTCGCTCTGGCCATTGAGCAGAAGTTTGCCAAGTTCAAATGTAGAGAATTGCATTCTGGGCAAAGGGAGCAGAATCTGCAAAGGTGGGGTGAGTGGACCACCCACATTTCCCTCAAACGGTGTCCAGGTGCTTCTGTAGGATGCAGTCGTCTGATGTTAGAGGATGTCCTGCCATCAGTGTTTTGCACACAGGAAGTCAGCCTGAGAAATCTCTCGCTGGCCAGGGAACGGTTATAGCTTCACCCAGGGCTGGCCTGGGGGGGGCCTCTCCCCAGTTGCTCTCAGTTTGTATTCTATTTATCACGGGAAGTAGCATCAAAGTGAGCTGTGACCGTCACCCGAACAGAGTCAAGGGCAGTTAGGGATAGTGAGCAGGCTGGAATGATAAGAGAGTCCTTTTCAAGAGAGAAGCGGCCCCGTGGAACGTGGTGGGGACGAGAGAGGGTAGGTACCAGGCGGCTCCAGGTGGCTTTGCTGGGTGGAGAATGGCACCATCCACAGGACAGGAAAGGAGTGTGCTTGGCTCGGAAGGCACGGAGTCTGCTTTGGGACGTGCTGTTTGTGGTGCGTGTGACACACTTGGCCAGGAATGTCCAACAAGCCATTAGTTAGAAGTGTGGACCTGGGCGTTAGGAGAGGTGTGGACGTAAAGCAGATGGGTGGTGATTGTAGCTGTTGGAACCAAGGGCGGCAGCTAGACCGGAAGCTGTGGGGACAAATGGGGTCTCCAGGAAGGCAGACCTTTAGAGACTTGGGGGAAATGCTTCAAAGAGCTGACTGTGACTGGCGACCTATCCGGAATAAGCCCCCGTCCTTCTCAGCCCGACTCATACAGGCTGGTGTGAACGGCTGGGAAATGGGGCCCCGTGTTTCCAGCATATGGTGAGTGCTCTCTGGATGTAGTCATGAATGTTACACTGACAGAAGGTCTGTGTGGGACCCAGCTGGACTGGCCAGGAATGAGGACTTGTGGCCCATGGGTGGGGCTTAGAACCAGGAGGGAGAATGAGACACAGAGGAACGTTCCCATCCCAGGGCCGAGTTCCGTCCCCCTCACTGGGACCAGGGCTGAGGCCCTGGGATTGTCTCCCAAAGAGACTGGTAATAGAGACCAGTTCTCCCCCAACTTTGAAAGGAAATCTGGACAGAGGAGACAGAGGCAATGCAGAAAACTCGATTTATTATTTTTTTTTTAATAAAACAGGAAGGAGCCCTCCAAGGGCATTTTGTGGGTTTTATTATTTGTGAAGGAAAACACCCTGATCTTTACCAACATTCTGTCTGCCTGAGAGGCTGAGCCAGTGAAAGGCAAGCCCAAATGTTAATCCTAACATTTGACTTCTTGTTCCTTGCTCAACTAACATTCAAGGGTGCTAATAGGCTTAGCTCTTCTCAGCAGAGCCAAGGCAATTTCAAGCACAAAATGAACGATGAAGCCAAGATCACAAAAGGGCCGCTGGTGGGAACAGGGCTGGGGAATCACAGTTCGTTAGGTGGTCTTGTCCCACTAATGCTGAAGGAAGGTGATCCAAAAGACTGATTGTGCCAGATGTGAAATCAACGGGAGAGCCTTCCAGAACAATCCGTGGCCGAGTTGTTCTCTTTGCCCTTTCTCTCCGGTCTACGAATTTGCTTTCGGCATAATTGGAATCCATCTTGTGTGATTTTTCCCCCCCCTCAGATGATTTAGGATTAGTTCCATTTATTTTCAAAGAGCATAACCCAATGACAGCATGATGGCGGGGTCTTGAATTGCTTTCCTGTCCACGGGTGGAGTGGGTGGGTGTCAGTGCTGATTCATTACTCTCTCAGCGGGCTCCTTTGTTTCGAAAGCCACCTGGAATTATTACCAGCAATAGAGCTCTAAACCAAAGTCAGCTTTGCATAAAAATGCATTTGACTTAAGGGAAAACGCACGATCCTGATTAAAAGTAACCCCCGGACGGCGGACTTGATCAGGAGATCACGTCTGAAGGGGAGCACGGTCCGTGACAGGGTGGCCGAATCCGGCTTGGACTGTGCTTTTCTAAGACGAGCAGGTGACACTGATTAAGCACCTGAAATTAATGGGCAGAGGGGCCATTAACACGCAGGGGACCGGTATGCAGACAGAGGTTGTAAAGCTGAAATTGTACCGAGTTGCACACACTTAGAACCTAATTTTAGAAACATCCTCCAGCCCTTGGTGGGCGTCTGCGCTTTTGTCATCGGGAGTCAGTAATTGAATTTTCTGGACGTTTTGACCAGTATGTAACTTTGTGAAGCCGATTACACAGCAGAACGCAATGCTTAGTCTGACCTTAAAAGCATTACCTTCTGCTGTGTGATTGGAAAACATGCAGAGAGAACCGCCCTTCTCACTGCACTTGACCTGGGGGAGAGCAAAGGAAAAAAACCCACCTCACTATGCCATGTAACCTAATAAGATTCATTTAGATTCTATGCAGATCGTTTAATAACAGATTTCGTAAAACCTTAACATAAGGCGCCACCGTAAAACGTATTATCTTTTATTACCCATACAGAGAATGACATTTTAGATGGTGATAAATCGAAACCCAAGAAAAGCTATTTGCTTTCTCAGAGTGCTTGGTGAACACCACAGATACCAGTTTCCTGACATTATGAGGTAGCGGATTCGGCCCCCCAGGGTCACGTGTGACAGCCCCCAGCTGAGTTTGCAGAGGTCCGTCTGAGCAACATTTTCTTGTCCCCTCCCCCGCTTTTTCTAGAAAGGTCATTCCGATCTAAACCTCACTGCTGAGGATTCGGTCGTCCCACCTTTACGGTCCCCCCTCTTTCGTCTTAGACACCCCAGGAGTCGTGACGAGCCAGGAGCTGAGCCCAGGGGTTGGGGCCAGCCACGGGGTATCTGCCATGAGGTTGAGGAGACCCCGGGCCACCAGCACCAGAGCATGCTAAGACCTCCCTTGATGTGGATGCCTCTTCAGGGGCAAGGCGGGGAAGGACTCTCCCTGCTGGTTCTTGGAAAGCCAGAGGCTGGTCAGCCTACCCTGCTCTGCATAAGCCGGCCCTCCAGAGACAGTTCAGGACCTGCCTTTGGATTGATACCCTCTGCAACCCAGGAAGGCAACCATCAGGCCCAGTTTTCTGTTTAGTGATCAGCCTAACCATCCCTTGATTTATTCATTCATCAAAAATTAACGGAAAGTGCCAGGCACTGAACGGGCCGTGTGACTTTTTCCTGAGGGGTTTAGAATTCATTCCGTTTAGTTTCAAAGAGTATAACCCAATGACCACATAAAGGCAGGGTCTTAGGGCCTCAGTCCCTCAGCAGCCAGGCACTGGGGATATAGCAGGAATAAGTCAGAGATGGGGTCCTCAGCCCCACCCAGGTCTATAGTGAATACTCCGAAAATGACTCACATACCGGAAAACACATATATTGAAGAGAACACTCTCCAATACACCAATTTGGTACTTGCCACTTGGTAGATGGGAGGGTCTGGAGGGCCGTAACCAATGACCACAAAATCTGTGGCTTCAAACAACACACAGTTCTGGAAGCCAGAAGTCCAAAATGAGCTTCACTGGGGTAAAAACCAAGATCTCAGAAGACTGGTTCCTTCTGGAAGCTCTAAAGAACAATCAGTCCCCTTGCCTTCCCTGCCTTCCAGAAGCTGCCTGCACTCCTGAGCCCATAGCCCCTTCCTCCCTCTGTAACACCAGCAGTATAACTAACATCTTCAAATTTCTCTCCCTCTCCTTCCCTTCCTCCCGAGACCAACACATGAAGAGGAAATTGCTCTAAGTGTCATTAAGTCAACCAAGAGGGAAACATCCACCATAAAGTATAGACAGGGCTAATGCAGAAGAAGTGACTTCGGGAAGAGCAGGAAAAGTTTAGGGAGGAAGCAACATCTAAGGAAAGTGTATACAACTTTGGACAAGAAGCTTTCCGGGGGGGGGCGGGGGGGAAACGTGTAGAGACGGCCTCCCAGGCAGAGGGCACAGTGTGAACAAAGATGTAGGAACGGCCCAAGCTGGTAGAACGGCACAGAGTCTGGTGTTACGGGAATGTAACTGGGAGTGAGGAACGCTAGGAGGTCGGGCCGTGACAAGTGTGTCTTGTGTGCTTGAGGAACTTGACCACTATCCTGTAGCTGCTGCAGAGCCCCTGAAGCATTTGGAGGAGGGTCCTGTGGTCAGGTGGTTGTTTCGATGGCTTGCTCTGGGTGGCGTGGAGTGGAGAGTGGTTTAGAAGGTAGCAGAGGGGCTGGTCTGGGATCTTCTGGAATAAGTCAGGTGAGAAAGACGGGGGAGCTGGAAGTCAGGCATGGCAGCGGCGGTGATAGAGAAAGGGGGTGTCCTCCAGAGGGAGTGGGGCCAAATCAGTACCCACCCACTGGGGGGGGGGGTGCAGGGGAACTTCCGAGGACCCTCCGGGGGCCAGCTTGAGCTGAGGGTCCAGGAAGAAGGCTGTGTTGCCGGGAAAGATGAGCTGCCATTAGCCCACGGAAGCTGAGGGAGAACATCCCCACTGAGACGTCTAGCAGATGATTCTGGAAGTGGCTGTCTGGTGTCTTGAAGGGAGTATCTTTTTTCTAGAAAGGGCAAGGAAAGGAAAAGTTTAGCAAACAGTGCTTCCTGGTTTTCATTTAAATTGTATCATACGCAGGTGAGTTTCAGTTAAAATCTCTTCGAGGGCAGGTTGACCTGTCCTCAGCACATGCTCGTTGGGACGGTGCTAATCAAAGTGTGGTCTTCAACCTTACCAGCCTTACCTGGAAACTTCCCGGAAGTGCACATCCTTGGCCCTAGCCTGGACCTCCTGAGCCACAAGCACTGGAAGTGGGCTAAAAATCTGTGTTTCGGGGCGTCCACCAGGGGATCCCGATACGCGCAAGCCCAAAGAAACCCCGACTCAGACAATATGTCTAAGCACCTACCCTTAGCAGGCATAACGTTGCCGTGACAATTCAGGGCCAAAAGGTTGGAAAACACAGGCTAATGGAGTCAACAGTGGACTGTGGAAACATAAAAACCATAAAGAAAGAGCACCTTAGGTTTAATTTTCCTCCAGCTTTTAGGATCTGTATTTTCTTGTCTCTGACTGATAAAAGGGAGAAATTCTCAGGATTCCCTTACTCTGTTGCCTCACTGGTAAGGGAGGCTGTGACCCTTGAAAGCAGGCCTGGGCCGAATGATCTTGGAGACACTTTCAAGAACCAATAGGCTGTATCTCGTCACCTCGCGAACCTGACTCCAGCCACGCCAGTGACCCTGTCTTAGCTGGCCACTTCCTTGCTGGTTCCCAGGCTCTCCTTCCCGCTCTGAATGCGCCCCCCCCCCCCCCCGTCATACTCATCCTCAGAAACTCAGCTCCAGCCTGCACTTACCCCAAGCCACCGAGAAGCCACCATAGCCCCCACCCCTAGCTGCACCTGTCACACCCAGACCCACTGACCACACATTCCATACGTACCACCTAGTGCCTTGTGGAGTCGCTTGTATGTGTTTTATATGCAGCCAGGCTCTGAGTTCTTTGAAGGTGGGGATTATGTTTTATATTTCTTGTTCCCACAGTGTCCTGACCTGAATCACAATCAGTCTTCAGTTGTTATTGAATGATGGAATTTAATAGCATTTAGGATTAAAAGCCTCCCATCTTCTCTCATAGAAATTCACTTCCACATCAAGACCCCATCTCTGATCCTGTAGTAGGATATTCTTTTTCATAGGAATGTGTCCTTAACGCCCCCCACCCCATGTCCGGGTCAAGTGGCCTCTTGTGTGTGATGCCACAACATTCTTCTTACTCCCACCTTACCCTACTGAAATTAAGTGGGGATTATTTCTCTTTTTTTTTTTAACTTTATTTATTTATTTGGAGAGAGAGAGAGAGAGAATGAGCAGGGGAGGAGCAGAGAGAGAGAGGGAGACACAGAATCCAAAACAGGCTCCAGGCTCCAAGCTGTCAGCACAGAGCCGGACACAGGGCTCAGACTCATGAACTGTGAGATCATGACCCGAGCTCAGATCAAGAGTCAGACACCTAACCGATTAAGCTACCCAGGTGCCCCTCTGGGGATTATTTTGAACTCCACATGGCTACCTTTCCTTATCACTGCTATCTAGCACAAAGTCTCATGCATAGTAAGTGCTCAATAAATGTTTGGTAAATGAAATAACCCCCGTATGGCCTTCCTGGCACCCCGTGTTCCAACCCCCTTCTCGTAGATATTCACTGGCACACTTAGGATAATATTTATCTCATTGTGCCTTGATTCTTGTTTATTTATCTAGAATATAAATGCACCAAAACATCACATCCGAGCAGAGTTACCTGAACCTAGTAAGACATTGTATGAATGTTTCAGTGGCATCAACCTGAATGTCACACGTTTACCATCTTGGGTCTAAAGAGGGTGATTTTTCCAAGTATGCAATGAGTGCTGTTGGCGGTTTATTTACTGTAACTCATCAGTAACGTCGGAAAACATACACCGCTCCTGGATATGTTTTATTTGATTTTGGTGTCCCTCCACCTGAAATCTATCACGTCATTCCAACTACATATTTCTAAGAGGCAGTGTTTATTTCCCTTGTTGCTTCCCCACCCTGCCAGCTTTGTCGGCAGCCAGTAAATCTGGGGAAATGGGCTCGGCCTTCATCCTTACCCGGAAGACCCCAGCCGGGAATAAAAACACAGCAGGTGACAGCCAAGAACATGAATGTTCGCATTAGCAGCGAGGAGCAAGGTGAACGGAGGCCTAAGGACGAACACAAGTCAAATGGACTCGCGCTCTCTGTGGGAAGATAGAAGAAAGGCACTCAGCGTCTGCGGAGGGAAGAAGGCACAATTTACGAGGAAATGTATGTGGTTCCTGTTGGATTTATGGACTGCTTATCCCCCGTGTTATGTGGCCAGAGTGGATAAATCAAACTCCAGACAGACAGCAACTCGTTCTGCTTCAGATAATGTTTTCACCAATCTGTTTGCAATATTTATAGACCGGGTGCCAGGTGCAGCTAACCTGGAGAAGAATGTGTGGTCCCTGATCAGGTGCCATATTGTTAGGAGTCTTGCAATGCTCAGCTTGGGACAAGTCGATGAATAAATAAATAAATGAATCACATTATGTCTTTGCTGTCAATCTCATGTTAATATTTCTCGTTAACAATACCTTCCATGTTAGACAACAAAGGTATTTTTTTGAAGATCTTTTTAAAATTTATTTCAACTTGTTTTTGAGAGAGAGAGAGAGAGAGACAGTAAGAGACAGAGCATGAACAGGGGAGGGGCAGAGAGAGAGGGAGACACAGAATCCGAAGCAGGCTCCAGGCTCTGAGCTGTCAGCACAGAGCCTGACGTGGGGCTCGAACCCACGCACCGTGAGATCATGACCTGAGCTGAAGTCAGACGCTTAACCACCTGAGCCACCCAAGTGCCCCAATGTTAGACAACTAAGGGATTTATTGAAAAAGACTGCTTAAAGATCTCCTTGACTCCTGTAGCCCATTGATAAGCTAGAGCCTGCTCTCACTGGCTCAGAATAACCGATTGTGTCCACAGTAGTCTCTCCTTACCTGCTGGGAGATGTTCCAAGTCTCCTAGTGGACGCCTCAAGCCACAGATGGTGCTGAATCCTACGTAGATTATGTGCTTTCCTGTCCATACCTGTGATAAAGTTTAACCTGTAAATTAGGCACAGGAAGAGATCAACAACAATAATAAAACAGAACCATTAAAACAATAAATACACTGGAAGTCATGTGAATGTGCTCCCTCTACCCCAAAATATCTTATTGTGACCACCGCTCTCCTTGTGGTGACCTGAGATGATAAAATGCCCACATGATGGGCTATAGTGAAGTGAATGACAGAGGCATCTGATGTGACGTCAGGCTGCTGTTGGCCTTCTGACACCATGTCAGAAGGAGAAGCGTTCGATTCCAGACCAAGGTTGACCACGGGTAACAGAAACTACAAAAATCAAAACCAAGGGTAAGGGGGATCACTTTCCATCTGTGCGATCAACCACATCACGTCGGTAGCTGGAGATCAGCCACAGGAGGAGTATTTAAGCCACCAAAGTTGAACAACATTACAAATCAGGAGAACCTGTTGCTAAGCATTACAGACATACCACTCTGCGTAATTCATTATTTTGGTAAAACATATCCATAACTGACTAATTATTGTGTAACTCTGATGTGCCAGGCACTGAATTAGGACCTGGGAGATAAAGCTCTCAACAAGACAGGGTCCCTGACCTCCTGGAGCTCAAACGGGCAGAGTTAAGACAGCCAATAAACAAACAATCAATAAACAAGAATATGACAGACTGTGATTAAGTCCTGGGGGAAAACTGGATTCGTTATTTATCATCGCATAACAAATTACCCCAAAACATAATGACTTCCAATCACAGACATTTATTATCTCATGATGTCTGTGCTCGGGAGTCTGGACATGTCTCAGCTGTGTCCTCTACCTGGGGGGCTCTCACAAAGCTGCAGTCCGCACGTTTGCCCCGAATCTGCAGCACCATAAGAAGGTGTGACTGGGAAGGATCCGTTTCCAGGCTTGTGCAGTGGTTCTCAGCAGCATCCAATACTTTTTGACTATTCCCGGAGGCCACACTCCGTTTCTTGCCATCCCTTTAAAAGACTCTCCAGAAGATTCTACTGCATGGTAACGGCAGCCATCTGGTGAGCACTTTATGCCAGCCTCTGTGCTTGGCACTGTATGTTAACAGTCTGGAAGTGGTATCATTCTCCCCATTTTACAGGTGAGGAAACTGAGCAAAAGCAAATTAAGACATTCGACCGGATTGCTCAGCTACTAACTGGTGCAGTCAATTCCTAAGTGCTTGGCAGTCAGGTCCCTGCCTTCTTGGCGTTTCAGTGCAGTGAAGGGTGAGCAGCGGCCAATGAGCAGGAATGAGAGTAGAAAGTGGTGGAAACTCCCAAGATGGCGGCCCGACCGCGAGGGGCACTGTGGCGCCGCATCCACTCGCCAGCTCGTGGCTTTTGTCCAAAGCTTTCCCTGGACCATGACCGTGAGTGAGCTGCGAGCGAGCTCTTGGCACAGTTGGGCCATGCACGAAAGTGCTCTATATCTTTTGTCAAAGATTCTGGGTTTCCCGGATCTGTGGATTGGATTCCACCTCCTTCAGAAGAAGTTCAGAATGCACTACCGCAAGAAAGCCATGGTATCGATGGAGTCGAGCTCCACATTCAAGCTCAAAGACCAAAAGTTTTGCAAGGGCATCAAGCATCCGACGAAGGGAAAGATTTTTGAGACTCGTACTACCTACCCATTACATCAAGTCAATAAAAGTGAAAGAAAAAGAAAGAGAGGTAGAAATGTCAACATTGAGAGAAAGCGGGATGCCACGGGAAGAAATCCAGTTGGGACAGAGTGTAAAGAGAAATGTGGGGATGTGTTCAAGACAACGCAGGAGAATGACAGGGTGCCGTGTGGGTTAATGGCAAAACCTTTTCCCATGTATCTTTTATCTGTTGATTTCCCCCACAGCTACCATTATGCTCGTTATTAGCGATAAATGTTCCGTTAAATGCATAGTCGTATGAATGTCGCCATAAAACATCAAAGGTCTGGTGATTGATTGTGTGCCATATTTAATGACATGGCTTGATTCTTGTTTTTTCCGAAATGAAATGTTTGGTTTTTAAAATAGCGTGATGCGTGAACCTGGCCTGTGTCTGTGGAGATACGCCCAAGGTTTTTTTTCTTGTAGACATACCATCGTCCTTTTGTTCTTGGGAATATCTATTCACTGGTAGCTAGTTGACATCCAGGGGAAGATAACAAGCGCAGGACTGCAGAATGCAAACCAAGAGAGCAGCCTGACTCTCTTAGATACGTCGTACAGATCAAATAGCTGAAAATAAAATCAGAGAAGCCAATTCAATGTTCCCGGTTTTGACACAGTACATTTCTTGGTCAAAATAAAACCCTATCTCCTTGAGCTAGCGCTCCCCAAAGTATAAGCCATTGCCCGAGAATAAATGACTCTGGTTTGGAAATGCCACCGATATGCTCAGACCTTTGAGATATAATTTAGTTCAGGGCAACAGTAATATATCATCATTAACAATAATGAAAGTAAATCGCCCACCTTGTTTGCTGCGTCTTAGCTAGGTGGTGGGGTCAAAAGCATGGCCCTTGCCCTTGAAAACTTTGTCATCCACTTAGGGAGATAGTAAATGGCCATTCAGAATAAAACCAAACAGGAAACATAGCCTTCATATTAGTCAGGGTAGGCTAAGCTCCTCTGTGAACTTCCCTGAAAGCTAAAGAATGCTTGGGGAGCCTGGGTGGCTGAGTCCGTTGAGCATCAGACTTTGGCTCAGGTCATGATCTCCCAGTTCGTGAGCTTGAGCCCCACATCGGGCTCTGCTTGGTATTCTCTCCCTCCCTCTATCTCTGCCCCTCCCCCACTGCATATGTGCGCACTGTCTCTTAAAAAATAAATAAATAGAAACTAGAAAAGCTAAACAGTGCTTTGTTTTTGGAGATCCAGGCCTCTTCCTTTCTGGGAAATGGAAAACGTGGAGGATTACATGGGAGGTTTGGGGGCCGCACCAGGGTCACTTCTGCCCGTGTTCCGTTGGCCAGGATCAGTCCCCCTAGTTCATCTAGCTGGACGCCCTGGAATCAAAAGAACTAGGATTCGGTGAACCGGCAGCACTGGCTTACCACAGGTCCCTTTGGGTGCAGGCCACCGAAACCGATGCTGGCTGGCTATGGGGTCGAAAAGACTTCTCCTGAGCAAACCCTGGAGTGTGTACCAGAATCAAGGGAGAAGTCAGAGCCAGAAGGCTGTACGATCCCAGATCTCAGCAGTGCAGCTCCTGTCCTTCCGGGTAGAGCAGCACCTTCAGCCTAACTCAGGCTGAAAGGCTCTTTCTTTCTTTCTTTCTTTCTTTCTTTCTTTCTTCTTAAATTTATTTGTTTGAGAAAGAGAGAAAGCATGAACAGAGGAGAGGCGGGGGGGGGGGGGGGGTGGGTGGGGAGAATCCCAAGCAGGTTCCATGCTGTCAGCGCAGAGCCTGATGAGGGGCTCAGACTCACGGACCATGAGATCGTGACCTGAGATGAAACCTAGAATTGGATGCTTAACTGACTGGGCTACCCAGGTGCCCCCTGGAAGTCTCTTTCTACTGGAGTTGACCACACTGGTGTCCCCAGTGAGCCCTAAAAGAGCCGGGAGACATAAACACAAGCATCAGGTGAAATCCTTGTCCTGAGAGACAACAGCTTGGTCTTGAGAGGACAGTGAGGCTTCCCTCCCCCGTGTTCAGTTCACCCACCAAGAGAGGGAACAGCTGGACCGCTGAAGGTCCCCCCAGAGGCAGGGTGAAGTACCATGGTGGAAGGGTCCTCCCAAGACATTCAAGAAGGCAAAATCCTTCTCCTGAGCCTGGGAGTAACGTGGAGAGAGGAAAGTGAAGGAGGCAAACATTGACACGCGGCCACGGGGACCTATTTCTCTGCATCAGCCGTCCTTCCTGGAGAATGGGGCAGCTGTGGGCTGCTTAGGAGTCTTTTCCAGCAGAGGAGCAAGGGCGAGTGATGGCCGAGAAGTACAGAAATGAGCGCACGTACGTGTATTTCACTTAAGAGTTAGCACAGGAGCTAGGGATTTATGGAAGGCTTCCTGGAGAAGGCTCAGCTGGCGTGGGAGGGACATCAGAGCTGAGTGGATACTATTTGTGTAAGAGCCAAGGGATTCAGGTGCCACTATCTTCTCCGTCTTTCCGCTTTCAAAGGAGGTTGCTTCGTTATTGTTAATGTTGTCATTTGCAAAAACAGTAATGTTTATCACAGAAAAAAAAAAAACACATCCCCAAATACTGGTAGCCCAGTAGACTTGTTATCTTAAGAGTTGCTTTTAAAGAAGAAAATTGGGGGGGGGGGGCAGCACTTGGGGGACTCAGTTGGTTAAGCGTCTGACTTCAGATCAGGACACGATCTCATGGTTTGTGAGTTCAAGCCCTGCATCGGGCTCTGCGCTGACAGTGTGGAGCCTGCTTGGGATTTCCTCTCCTGCTCTCTCTTCCCTTCCCCCCCGCCCCCCGACTTGTGCTCACTCTCTCTCTCTCTCTCTCAAAAGAAATAAATAAACTTAAAAATTTTTTTTAAAAAGAAAACTTGGAAACAACTGGATGGGTGACCATCCCGTAAGGAAGGGTTATATGAATGATGGTAGCTGTTCCACAGGAGATAACAAGAATAGACAGATCAATAATCACTAAGGGTGGGAGTGATAGGGCATGACAGCTTGCACAGCTGTGTCGTGGGAATCATTTGTTTAAATATGGGTGCATATAGGGGTGCCTGGGTGGCTCTGTCGGTTGAGCAACCGACTTCAGCTCAGGTCATGATCTCGCATTTCGTGGGTTCGAGCCCCACGTCGGGCTCTGTGCTGACGGCTCAGAACCTGAGCCTGCTTCGGATTCTGTGTCTCCCTCTCTTTCTGCCCCTCCCCTGCTCACACCCTGCCTCTCTCTCTCAAAAATAAATAAATGTTAAAAAATTTAAAAAAAATACGTGTGAACATAAAGTGCGTGTGTGCCCACACGCATGCATGTGTGTGTTGTGGGGGGAAAGGAAGGAGACCACAGACCAGTAATGACAGTCACCTCTCGGTGGGGGGGTTGGGGAGGGGTGGAGGAGAGCCCTCACTTTCCACTCCAGAAACGACTGTATTATTTCCAGTTTCCTTCCAGTAACTGGATATTCCTCCAAAAATAAAAACATGTTTTAAAAGTAGCCTTGAGTTTGCCAGAAAATTGAGACTTTGGGAACATCACACCCCAAGCCTTGCAATTTATCTCCTTAATTGTCTAATTGATTTCCTACTGGGTTGGCCAATCTATTTCTCATTGCAGTCATAAACTTTTATTTACTTCAGGAGACAGGAATTGGCTGGTTCACTTTTTTTCCATCATTTATAAAATTTGTTAGATTACAAGAGAGTTAAAGCCAGTGTGTCCGTCCCTTTGAACTGTCATGAGAATTTGTACACGTCTGTGCTCAGCCTTGACTCCATTTTCTCGCAGTTCTACAGAATATGCCTGCCCTTGACCCTGAACTTCTCTAGAACTATGCCTGCCCTTGACCTTGAACTTCTCTAGAAGTATGCCTGCCCTTGACCCTGAACGTCTCTCAGCTCCTTGAAGAAAGGGACTCTATTTTCCCATCTCTGTATCCCCAGCACAATATTTAAAATTTTTTTTAATGTTTATTTATTTTTGAGACAGAGAGACACAGAGCATGAGTGGGGGAGGGGCAGAGAGAGAGAGGGAGACACAGAATCCGAAGCGGGCTCCAGGCTCCGAGCCGTCAGCACAGAGCCCCGCGCAGGGCTCAGACTCACAAACCATGAGATCATGACCTGAGCCGAAGTCGGACGCTCAACCAACTGAGTCACTCAGGCACCCCTCCCCAGCACAATTTTTAGACTAGATGTTTAATAACTTCCAGTTAAATGGACACGAAGACTAATGAAGGAAAAAATTAGAATAACTGTCTCTGGTCCAAAAAAAAAAAAAAAAAGTTTCTGTGGAGGGAAAAATGTTAAAAGGAAAAATAATGTATTCAAGAAATGATTGCAGTGCTGTTGTGAACAGCCTATTGTGATCCCCTAGCATGATGCAATAGCTCTCACACTTTCTCGCAAATAACCAGATAATTGATCACAGTGTTAGTTGCAGTATTAGTCAAAACTCCCTTGTTGCTACTCATGGAACATTTAATTTAGACGTCTTAAGGAAAGGAGAAATTTATTAGCTCATAGAACTCACAAAATATGAGGGGAAAATTCTGGCTTCAAGGATGATTATTAAATGACTCGAGTAAGGCTGAAGAAACTCCATCTCTGTGGTATCTCAGCTCTGTGGTATCTTCTCCCTCGGGCTGACTTCCTCTGTGTGGTTGCAACAGATCTATGTCCCACCCCCTCCCAGGAAACAGAAAGAGGACTTCTTTTACCTAAGAGCGCTAAAGGAAGTAGGTGCTACAATTGCGTTTCAATCCTCGGTGGTCTAACTTGGGTTATGCGTGCATCACAAGATCATGGGAGTGGGAAACCCCCCGATTGTCCAGGCCCGAGCCACGCGACCATCCCTAGATCACGGCTAGAGTCAGCCCTACCTGAACTCCACCTGTGCGGAGAGTGAGGAAGGGGGGGACGCCCCCAAGAGGAATCCTAGCATAGGTCCGAGGGTAAGAGGAAATGGACACTGGGAAGCCAAAACAGCACGTAGCCGCTACCATTGTTGTGCGTGTCCATAGTAACCCACGCTGTATGTTGGGGCCGGGCAATGCTGTGAGGAATTCACAGCCCTGTTAGATAGGAGCCATCACAGAACCACGCTCGGCCCCCACTTTGCTTCAAGCAGCAAAATCAGCTGTCGTTTAGGGACAAACCATGCCCGGGATCATACATGTTTTGGTAGCACTGATGGGAAAATTGATTAGATCTTCTAGGCAAGCAGCAGTGAATTACGAATACAGGTGACCCTTGAACAACACCGGTTTGTACTGTGTGGATAATATGTGGATTTCTCTCATTCGGTACAATACAATTCTATACATGCGTTTTCTCTTCCGTATGATTTTCTTTTGTCTAGCTGGCTTTCTTGTAAGAATACAGTGTATAGGGGCGCCTGGGTGGCTCAGTCGGTTAAACGTCCGACTTTGGCTCAGGTCACGATCTCGCGGTCAGTGAGTTCGAGCCCCGCGTCGGGCTCTGGGCTGACGGCTCAGAGCCTGGAGCCTGCTTCTGTTTCTGTGTCTTCCTCTCTCTCTGACCCTCCCCCGTTCATGCTCTGTCTCTCTCTGTCCCAAAAATAAATAAATGTTAAAAAAAAAAAAAGTTAAAAAAAAAAAAAGAATACAGTGTATAATATGTATCTAACGTACAAAACCTGCGTTAACTTATTATGTTATCAGTAAGGCTTGCGGTCAACAGGAGGCTCTTAGCAGTTCACTTCCGGGGAGTCCAAAGTTATACGTAGATTTTCAGCAGCATGAGGATTCAGCACCCCTAACCCATGCTTCGTTCAAGGGTTAACTATGAAGAGCCTTAAAATGTTTATACTCTGACTCAATGATTCTACTTCTTGGAATCTATCATTCAAAAAAAATAAATAGTCAAAATATATCAAAAGCTTCTTGAATAAAGACGTTCGTTGTAGGGGCACTTGGGTGGCTCAGTCAGTTAAGTGTCCAGCTCTTGAGTTTGGCTCAGGTCATGATCTCACAGTTCGTGAGTTTGAGCCCAGCATCAGGCTCTGTGCTGACAGTGCAGAGCCTGCTTGGGATTCTCTCTCTCCCTCCCTCGGCCCCGCCCCTGTTCATGTTCTCTCTCTCTCTCTCTCTCTCAAAATAAATAAATAAAACTGAAAAAAATATTTTTAACAAAGGTGTTCATTGCAGTGTAATTTGAAATTGTCAGAAATGTTTACAGACTAGAAATAACCTAAAGTCCTAATGATAGAAGATGATGAAGTAAGTTATATATTATGCATATCATTATATTTTATGCAACCCTTAAAATGATGTCAAGGAATGATACTGGGAAGTGATATTATGTGGGGAAAAGGACTAAGTTTGCCACAATCTCTTCAATATTCAAAAATACTCAAATTTCTTATTTTTATGGCACAGTGCTTCTAAAATCATGCAACATTTTATTAGAAAAGTAAAAATGTTATACAAGTAATTAGACAAGTAATTAGACCCGGCGAGTGGCTACTGTTTGCCCAGAGACGCTCAGGAAAGATTTTGAAAATGGGCCAATTGATTGGCTTCGTATGGTCCAAGCTGCAGAACTTACGGCAAATAGTAAGCCCAGTCCAACTTGTGGGTGATGATAAGTCACTTACATGAAGCTGACGATTTTCCAGCTTCCAGCTGGAGTGGAGACAGAACTGATCTGGGCACAACCAGAATCCCCTCGATCTGGATTTGGTGTCAAAGTCTGTGTGCACTCAGCAGTTAGAGAACTGTGAGAAATTCCAGTCTCCTGGAGCTCATTTCACAATATACACATGTATCAAATCATCATACGTATACCTCAAACTTACACAATGTTATATGTCAACCGTATTTCAGTAAAGATGGGTGGGCGGAGGGGAACATTGTGAATAATCCTGTCCAAGGAGTGTATTAGCACCCCACTCGTTCTCTCAAATCTAAGAATTTTGAGCTTTCCAAACCATACAACAGAACTCCTACTCCTTAAGTTAGTAGCTCAGAGGCTCTTAGTTAAGAAACAACCAATTAAAGATGCCCTAGGGAGCCAGCGCCTTTTAAAAATACTGGAAAGTTTTGGGGACAGCTAGCATTGAGTTATTAAAATACACATTGTAAACTTCTGGCTTTAGAAGGAAATTCTAGATCCCTGCTGTGTTTTTGGTTTTTGCTTCCCACGGTGTTTCTTAATTCTTAGTTCGTATAAGCAATTGCCTTTGCAGCCATTGTACCGACAGGACTATTGATGCCTGGCAGGACCTTTTGTTTTTGTTATTGACGCTGATGCAACTTGAACTCTGTGAGTAATTAAGCAAACACTCCAAAATGGTTTAAGCAAATAAGGAAAATTAATGCCGTAATTAGCTAAAAAGTCCACAGGCAAGACTGGCTCCGGGCCTGCCACGATGAAGGGATCTAATACAATCACTGGGAAACATTTCTTTTCTTCCAGGGTTCAAGTCTGGTTCTGTCAGTAGCTTGGCTTTTTTCTCAGATGGACTTCCCCACCCCACCCAGCTGTGGTCCTGAGGTAGCTCGTCTAGCTCCCAGGCTAAAAGCTTCCAGACTCATTACCACAGAGACACAGAGCTTCTGTCTCCCAAATGTCAAACACAGGTCCTGAGCTCGGACGAGTCACCGTGTGCCCTTGGGATGGCATATGCTTGGTTGCTAGTTCCAATCGGGGCTCATCCAAAAATTTGGCAAGGTGGGCGGTGGGGAAAGGCAACCCAACCCCAACCACATGGGCAAAGAAGAAGTGATGGGTAGGTCCGCTGAGGAAATGTGGGGTGCTGCCTTACCAGAAGAATGGGGTGCTCTTGACCCAGGCAAGCAAATCCATCCCAGAGGCAATTTAAAGGCAGGGACTGGCGTTTCCCAACCACTGCCCCCCTCATCTTGGGGTCAGGGCCACTTGGTTAGCTGTTCTGTTTAAACATGGCAGCAGGAAAGCCGTCCAATATTCCAATGAAAGCTTATGTGCATTCAGGGAGGCCATGGTACAATATTGCTTGTGTTGCATTTATCAGATCATGGATTAAAATGCATTTTCCAAACTTAACAGAGCGTGAAAGACAAAAATGGCTACAAATGACACAAAAGAAAGGCGGTGCAAGTGACTCTACTCAACTCAGTTGGGATTTTTTTTCACCTGTAAAATGGGAACCTTAAATGCGCCTTAACGCACTTGCTGGAAAGATTAAGTACAAAACCCAGTACCCAGTGCCTGGCTATCAGGTCGTTCAGTCACTCTGAGTTCCGAGGGCCTCCGTCTTAGCCCGAATCCCCTCATCAAACTTAGCCTCCTTTCCAGATCAGCTGGATGAGGCCACGAAGAAATTAAATACACAGGTGTAAACATCAAACATGCATTGCATACCCAAAGCCCAGAAATGAAACAGTGCGGAATATATCAAACGTCCCTTTAGATAAGGACAGAAAATAGATTCCACCCCCACGACCATGTCCAGTCTGTGAATCGGGACTGTCTTGTATTAGAGAGATTCCAAAGGTATGGTTATACAAATGGGTGAGATCTGTGGGTGTAAGGGGGAGGCCGAGGAAGGACACGGGGCAGCCCAAACCTTACGCCATCTTGTCTGTGCTTTTCCTCTATAGACTCTGGAAAACCCCAAGTATGAATTGATCATCGAGGCTCAAGACATGGCCGGACTGGATGTCGGATTAACAGGCACGGCCACAGCCACCATCATGATCGATGACAAGAACGATCACCCCCCAAAGTTCACCAAGAAAGAGGTAAGCGTCTGCGGCCCCAGCGCCCCTGCAGGTCGCGACCATGGTCGCAGATAGGGGTTAATCCCATGCACCACCTGCAGCCCCGGGGCTGGCTTCCAGTTTGCAAAATCGAAACACTGCTTTGTGGGAGAGGGGGTGCCGTTTCGCCGGAACGTTTTCTCCTATTTGTATCTTCTGTGCGCGTGTGATGCTGAGAAGCGCTTTGTGAGAAGGAAGGCACTGAATCTTGTTAAAGTCTGCAAGAAAAGAGCTTCTAATGCCAAAGCTCCATCTTCATGGTTTTATCGGTGTTATTTAGCGCTGAGTTAGGAGAGGCCCATTGTGATTTTAGCATAACAATAAGTTTTTTTTTCAGCAAGTACAGATTGAGAGGCCAGACAGAACAGCAGCAGTAAGGTAGAGCAGATTTTCTTGGCAATAACAAGGTGGCCCAGGAGCTTATAAATAACAGCCAAGTTAGCTTGTCCAGGAGAGTCACTATTTACTCTCACTTCTTGTGCTTTTATGATTATGGATCATGGCTGCCGGTCCCCCTTTATTCCAGCGAAGCAGTGTTTGGGGGCAGGCTGAGTACACAGAATCGCATTCGGTTGCCGAATTTGTATCCAAACTAGGAAGTTATTTGCACCATGGCTCTGACGGAAATGTGCAAATGTCATGGCTCCTTTGGGGGTCAGGGTCAGAGCCAAAGATTTGACCCCCCACTTGCTGACCCAGAGCATCGAATCGGTAAAGACAGCCCTTGCCATTGGCAGTGGGGCCCTCCAACCTTCATCCATTGCCTCGTTGGACTGCGTGAGGTTGGTTTCATTAACCACTTTTTGCCAGTAAGAGAGCTTCCTTTCAGCTCATAGAGTCTAGATAACTGCTCCAAGGTCATGGGCAGAGGAAGTGACAGAAATGGGATGCAAAATAGCTCCCAGTGAGTCATACAACTGCTCCCTGATCTGTGGTTGATGTTTCCACCCTCCCTGCCATTCAGAAAAAAGGCCCATGTCTGGATTTGCAGTTAACTCACCCCTCTGTCCAGAGTCCCAGGGCCACCCCAGATGGCTCAGGAGAGGGGGCGCTCCGGCTCCCCAGCCCCCTGTCCCCAGACACACATCACTCGTTCAGGGTGGAAATCTCCCCCTCTCCCGGTGGGGGGTCTGGCCACTCAGGAATCCAACCTCAACATGCCAGTGGCCAAAGCAGCTGATGTGGCCTCATTCTACTGCTTTCCATGACATGTGCCTATGACTGCTCAAACAGATTGCTCACTATTCCCGGGGTGCCCAAACTGGTATCCCCCCCAAAAAACTGGTTTCACGAGTTCCACCATTGTGGGGCAGGGGAAGACTTCGGGGTCAACTAGATGTGGGAAACGCGGAGTTGAAGAGAAAGAAGGATTTCTTTTACTGCAGTACTTTGAGGTACCTTGAAAATGCTTTGTGTTTCTCTAAGAGGAGTAGAGTCTGTAGGGTTTTCCAGACCTTTCTGGCCCCAGGAATAACTGTTCCTGGGTGACCTCATTATGTCTCACTGAGCTGGTGTCCCATGGAATATTCACTGGGGATACTGGTTTATCTGCAGAATTTCTATTTCCAAAAAAGTCCTAAAGGCATGTTTTCATATTCAGTAGAGACAGGAATGAAAATAACAATTGGATAATCCCAGTCTAAAGTAAGAAGGTCTATCAATGTTGCCAAGCGAGTGAGACGAATTAGTTATCTCAGTGTAACCCTGAACGTAACACCCATCACAAACTAAATGCCCTGAGTGAGAGATGTGCATTGTTGTCGACACCGCTGAATGCAAGGAAAACCTGAACGTAATTCTTAAGTCGAGTAAGAGACCCTGAGTAGCCTCATGGAAAGTGGATTCACCTGTGGATGTTGGCAAAAGCACAGAACTTCTCTTTCAACGGACATTGGACAATAAGCCAAGGCGAAGGTGAGATGCCCACAGGGCGAAGGTGAGATGCCCACAGGGCGAAAGTGTTGTCTCAACTCATACAAAAATAAAAGGGATGAAATGAGAGGGACCGGCAGCCAGCGGGTACATGAAACTCTCCCTCTAGGACATTAGATGTCCCACACGAGCCCTTGTCCAATGTTGGACAAATTAAATTCACAGTCAAATCTGCTAACATGTTCCTGCATGCATTTGGGATGCCAGAAGTGCCAGAGACCAGATAACACAGAGGGGAAGAGGTGGGTTCTGGAACCAGAACTGGATTCAAGTCCCGCCGTGGATACAAATCTGTCAACCACCTACGTTCTCGTTTCTTCACCTGTTGTTGGGGCTGACGGCGGAGCCCATCTCAGTAGGTTCTTGTGACTGTTATGTGAGCCCGTGATGGAGAGCATTTAGACAGTGCGGGTCACCCACAGTTCTCTAGAGTGTCGGCGATGAGAAGAGTGGTAACAAGGCAGGTGGTGGTGAGGACAGTGCTGGGATAAAAGCCGTGAGGAAGGAAATGGTGGTGGGCAAGATGGTGGTGGGCAAGAGGATGATACCGTGGTGACGATGTTTCTAAAATGTAAAAGGTTGGGGCGCCTGGGTGGCTCCGTCAGTTAAGCAGCCACCTCTTGATTTCAGCTCGGGTCATGCCAGTCCATGAGTTCGAGCCCCCTGTCGGGCTCTGCACTGGCAGTAGTCCCAGGCCAATGTGGTGACACCGTGGCATCACCAGTTTCCAGATTCCTCTTTTCTTTCTTCTCTACCTTCTCCAAGGCTGCCTCACAATACAATAGGGTCACTGCAGCACCAGCCATCATGTCCACATACCAGGAAGAAAGAAACGGGAAGTGAGAAGGGCTAAGAAGGACTTGCTACCTAAGTAAAAATCTCCCCCAGAAAGCAACTTGGGCTTGTATGTTCTTAGCCTTCCTTATCTGTAAAGGAGCCCAAGAAATAACTCCATCTTTAGTTGGCATGTTCCAGTCTTGGACAATATAGAGATTGTTACTGAGAGAGGAAATACTTTAAAGGTTTTTTTAGAAAGCCAATTCTAGGGCACCTGGGTGGCTCAGTCAGTTAAGCTTTGGACACTTGATTTCAGCTCAGGTCATGATCTCAAGGTTCGTTGAGTTCAAACCCCGAGTCGGACACCATGCTGACAGTGCGGATCCTGTTTGGGATTCTCTCTCTCCCTCTCTCTTTCTCTCTCTCTCTCTCTCTCTGTCTCTTTCTCTCTCTTTCTCTTTCTCTCTGCCCCTCCCCCGCTTGTGCTGTCTCTCAAAATAAATAAACTTTAAAAAATATTTTAAAAAGAATTGTATGTTATCTTTATTGATGTTGACATGGCAGTTCAAATCACAAGACATTTAAGTCTTCACCCAGGTGCTCCCTGGGTGATTCCCTCCTCTTCGTTCATTGGTTTCTCAAACAGTCAAGGAGCTACTTTATTTCTTGGGTTAGAAGTGTACTTTTGCCTCTTAATCAACTGTCTGATGCAGAATGATGTCAGGATCACATCTATTTATTTCATTCCTTTGCCACTCCTGCTTCACATTCCATTAAGTAGTTTTAATAACTTTTTTGAGATAGAAGTCCATACTGTAAAGCTCACCCTTTTAAAATGTATAATCATTGGCTTTTAGTAGACTCACAAAGTTTTGCAGCCATCACCACTATCTAATTCTAGAACATTCCATCACCCCAAAGAAACCCCATGCCCATTAGCAGTCACTCCCCATCCCCATATCCCCAAGACCCCTAACAACTACAAATCTTCCCTGTATTGCTATGGACTCACTCATACTGGAAATTTCGTATAAATGAAGCCATGCAGTATGTACCCTTTTGTGACTTGCTTCATTGACTCACCATGTTTTCAAGCTTCCTCCATGTTATAGCTTATATCAGGACTTCGTTCCTTTTTCTGGCTGAATAATACTCCATTCTATGAATTTACAACATTTTGTTTATCCATTCATCCACTGATGGACATTTGGGCTGTTTCAATTTTTTTGGCTATTGTGAATAATGCTGCTATGCACATTCATGTACAATACACTAAATTTTTATCTGAATTTTCTCTCAATTCCCTAATAGTTAGAAAGAAAAAGAAGTTACCTATAATATTGTTCCAAATTGGGAGACTATACTTGCTTACCTGTTTTATTGAAACATTCCAAAATGTCTTTCTAAATTGCAATTAAGGGGCACTTGGGTGGCTCAGTGGGTTAAGCATCTAACTCTTGGTTTCGGTGGAGGTCATGATCTTGCGGTTCGTGAGTTCAAGCCCCACATCGGGTTCCATGCTGACAGTGTGGAGCCTGCTTGGGATTCTCTCTCTGCCTCTCTCTCTCTCTCTCTCTGCCCTTCCCCAGCTCACTCTCTCTGTCTCTCTCTCAAAAATAAATAAATTTTTTTAAAAAATAAATAGGGGCGCCTGGGTGGCTCAGTCGGTTAAGCATCTGACTTTGGCTCAGGTCATGATCTCACGGTTGGTGAGTTCGAGCCCCATGTCAGGCTCTGTACTGACAGCTCAGAGCCTGGAGCCTGCTTCAGATTCTGTGTCTCCCTCTCTCTCTGCGCCTCCCCCACTCATGCTCTGTCTCTCTCTGCCTCTCAAAAATAAAGAAATGTAATAAGAAAAAAAATCAAAAATAAATAAATAAATCACTATTAATACAGCTTATTCAGTTTTACGGACTTCTTTTTTAAAAAGCATGTAACTTTTATACAAAAAAGTACACAAATACTGAGTGATTTCATTCGTTACAAGTCAAACACAAAACCCGTATCAAGAAATAGGGCATGATTAGCAACTCAGAAACTTCCTAAAACCCTTCTCAGTTGCCTGCCTAAACGTATATTGCTTAATCCCACATACTTGGAAGTTTCCTTGTTATTTCCTTTTATTGACATCTAACTTAATTCCACTCTGGTGGGAGAACACACTGATATGATTATAGTCCTTTGCTATTTAGTGAGACTTGTTTTGCAACCCAGCATGTGATCAGATTTGGTAAACGGCCCATGTGCACTTGAAAACAATGTGAAATCTACAGTTGTTTGAGTTATTAGTTGTTTACAGTTATTTTTGTTCAAATCTTCTATATATGTTGTTTGTTCATCTTTTTATTCTGTAACTTCCTGAAAGAGTAGATACAATATCTATTATTGTAGATATATCTATTTCTCCTGTTGCATCAAATTTTTCTTTGAGTATTTGAAGCTGTGTTATTAAGCGCGTACAAATTTAAAATTGTTATATCTTCCTGATGTTTTGGTCTTTTATTATTACAAAACGTACTCTCTACCTCTGGAAATGCTTTTTGCTTTAACATTTACCTCCTCTGGTAGTAAAATAACTACTGTAGCCTTCTTAAGGTTAGTGTCATCATGCTATATTTTTTTCCATCCTTTCTTCTCTCAGGTTTAATCTTATGTTAAAGTGTGTTTCTTATAAGCAATGTATATTTGGGTTTTGATTTTTTTTTCCACTTCTGGTAATCCCAGTCTTTTTACTTGGATTAGTTTTTCCATTTACATGTAATGCAAAGACCATATATTTGAGCTTAAATCTACCAATTCTAATACTTATTTTCTGAGTACCTTCCTATAGTTATTTTTCTCTCATTTCTCACCTCTTTATTAATTAATCCATTATATTTGTCATTTAATATTCTACTATAAATTATTTATTACACTTAATTTTCATATTCTTGTACTAGTTTCTGAGAAGTTGAAATATACATCCTCGACTTACAGAGTCTAATGTGAATTAGCATTTTTACCACTTATGGATTCTTCAAGGACTTTAGGGCAAGTAAATTCCCTTTACCCCACTCCTATATTTTAAGATATTGTTGTCATGTTTTAATACTACATGTTTTACATTTTACAAAAATATTATTTTATTTAATAAGCATTTATTCACCCTTTATATTATTACCTATTCCTTCATGTTTCTTTGCTTCCACATGGGATAATTTTCCTTCTGATTAAAGAATTCCTTTGTATTTTAAAAATAGTGCAGGTATGACAGTGATAAATTCTCTCATTTATTATTATCATCTTTTTTGCCTGAATTTTTGATGTATATTTTCACTGGGCACAGAATCTCAGTTGATGGTTATTTTCGTGCAACACTTTCAAGGTGTCATTTCATTGACTTCATTAACATGTCAGTTAACATTTATCGAAAGGTCAGCTGTCAGTATTCCTTTCTTCTCCATTGACAGAAATGTGGCCCTTCCTCTGGTTGCTTTTAATAACATTTCTTTGCTTTTACTTTTCCACAGTTTTATCATGGCATAATGAGGTATCATTTAATTTGTTTTTATCATACTTGTTCCTTGTTCATAACTCTTCAAATATTTCTTTTGACCCATTTTCACTTTTTCTTAGACTCTCACTATACATATATATTAACTTTCTATGCTTCTGTTTTCCCCTCATTCTTTTCCAGTTCACAAATTCTCTCTTCTGCTATGTCTAATCTTTTATATCCATCTATTAAGTTCTTAATTCCATTTATTGTACTTTATTTTTTTAAGTTTATTTGCTTATTTTTTGACGGAGAGAAAGAGTACAAGCAGGGGAGGAGCAAAGAGAGAGAGGGAGAGAATCCCAAGAAGGCTCTGTGCTGTCAGCATAGAGGCAACACGGGGCTCGAACTCACAAACTGTGAGATCATGACCTGAGCTGAAATCCAGAGTTGGACGCTTAACTGACTGAGCCACCCAGGCACCCCCAATTATTGTACTTTAGATATAATTTCCATGAATTTATTTTGTAGATTTAAATTCTCTGCTTCAGTTTTGCATTTTATCTATTTTTTAAATATATAATACAGAGTTACTTTAAATTCAATGTCTGTTAACTCCAGTATCTAGATCCCTTCTAAATCTATTTCTATTTTCAGTATTTTTCACTTGCTTTTTTGGTCATGTGTTATGGTCCCTTGGCCTGCCTAGAATTTTTTTTTTAACTCTGAATAACGCATGTGACAATTTTTTAAAGGCAATTTTGGACTCTGGCTGATGTTGTATTCTACCAGAAAGGATTTACTTTTACTTTCTGAAACCGGTAAGAGTAGAAAAAGATAACTTTAAATAAGTCTGGGATTGAGTTGGTTTATTGGGGAGTTTCAGTCTTTTATGAGGGCTAATCTACTTCCTGATTTCTTCTTGGTCTTCTGGGGTCCTGACTGCAAGGCTGGTGTGTTTACAGAGGCTCTTCTTCCTCAGATCCCTAGCCTCTCTCCCTGTGCCATTACAATTTAGAAAATGCCTTCAGGGGAAAAGCTGATAGGATATTGGCCTCCCCCTCACTGAGCTCGCTTCCCTCTCTGCACAATCCTGGACTCTCAATTTTGACTGCCTTGGGAGTTCTCCAGTGCTTTCACACAGGTGGAGTTTTTTGGGTGTTAAATACACATTCTCAAGTCATTCTAGATTTGAGGGTTGGTCTGGAAGAACTTTGCTCGGATTACCATCCACAAAGATCAGTCTTTTAATCTGAAGTATCAGGGAAAAGCAGTAGTTATGTGTATGGAATTCACTGTGGCACAAAACATCCTAACATCTTCATTAAAAATATGGATTGGGGGCCCTGGGTGGCTCAGTCGGTTGAGCGTCCGACTTCAGCTCGGGTCATGATCTCACAGTTTGTGAGTTCGAGCCCCGCGTCGGGCTCTGGGCTGACAGCTCGGAGCCTGGAGCCTGCTTCAGATTCTGTGTCTCCCTCTCTCTCGACTCTTCCCCCGCTCATGCTCTTTCTCTCTCTCCTTCAAAAATAAATAAATATTTTAAAAAATACGGATGTTTTGAAGGGGCACCTGGGCCAGTTAAGTGTCCGACTCTTGATTTCAGTTCAGGTCATGATCTCACTGTCATGAAAGCGAGCCGCCTGTCGGGCTCTGTGCTGCGTATGGAACCTGCTTGAGATTCTCTCTCTCCCTCTCTGCTTCTCTCTTCTCTCTCTCTCAAAAAAAAATATGGATTGAAAAACTATAATGAAATAGTTTGTCAGGGCACTCATCCTCCCATTCTATTTGCTTTGCAATCAACTCATTTTAGTGAAAAGGTTAAATAACTTTTGTGTCTCTTCCTTGATATTCGTAATCAAGAAGTGACTCGAACGACAAGAGACTTGAACTAACCGCATGATCCGTGGCCGGGTTTACTTTCTGATCCCCCCACTCTTGAACTGACGTGACTCTCTGGAGTCTCCTTCATTCTTTGGGATCTTCTCCTTCGTTTTTGGTTGTTTGGTGGTTAAGAAATGCCTTTGTGTGCCTTCTTTCACCGAAAGTCTACTTAAAGTGAGTGTATTTAGGGACACCTGGTGGCTCCGTTGGTTAAGCATCCAACTCCGGCTCAGGTCATGATCTCGCGTTTCGTGAGTTCAAACCCCATGTCAGGCTCCATGCTGACAGTACAGAGCCTGCTCGCCTGCTCGGGATACTCTCTCTCTTTCTCTCTCTGCCACCCTCTCACCGCCTGAGCTTGCTTGCTCTCTCTCTCTCTCTCTCAAAAATAAATAAGTGAATGAACTTTAAAAAAAATCAAGCGAATACATTTATCTACTCCTCCAGTATTCCATGCACCATAGCTGAGTGCTCTCAATCAGTCTCTCCTCCCATAAGAGTATTCTTCCCTTAGGAGAGCCCTTTAAAATCAGATGTGCCTGTGTCTTAACACGGACCACACAATTATACATTCTGCTTGCTCAATAGAGATTAATCCAGAAAGCCAACCACATATTGCTTAGAAGATCAAACCCCTTTCAATTATCTGACTCAAATAACTCTTCGGAAGGTGGAGTCCAAGGCATTTTAACAACCCGCTAAATCTTTAAAGATGATTAAATGTTATTCCAAATAGCCCGTCTTCCCTCTTCCCATGAAGCTTTTTATAGCCATCGTGGTGAACTACGTGAGCCTTTTTTCTGTGCCGCCGGGACATCACATATCTGACAGTTTTCTAAGCGTCTGAAGTTTTAAATAACACCAAACATACACTGTTGGGATTTTCATCCCCTGCTTTGTGCAGGGCGATGGGGGTGGGGCGGGAATCCCCACCTGTCGGGAAATGGAATATTTGGAGAAAATAGAACAGTGTAACTTCAGTGCACGGGGACCACCGATTCCCAGCTGTGCAAACAGTAACATCACTTCCGATGACATCAGTTCCTGGTCCATCGCTGTCTGGGCCAACACCTTGTCCAAGGACTCCAGAGGCCATCTGCTGCGAATTGCTTTTACAACTTCCCATCACATAATTAACGAGGGGTTACCCGCAAAACAGCCAATACCCAGCATCCCCCATGTATCTTCAGTTGGAAAAGGTGAGTTCACTGCTTTCTTCTCCTGCACCAAGGTCCTAGAAAAACATGAAATCATCCGCTAAATCTCCCAGTGTTCCAATGTCACAAGTCCTGGAAACAGCAGGTCTACAGCTGGATTTCTTGACTAAGAGAGAGTGAAGGGAAACATTTGTACAACTGGAAGCGTGCTCTATAAATAGAAGCCATCATCCAAACAGGATACGTCCAGCTAAGGAAAAGGGTGCTGTGTGCTTTCCTGAATTGAATTGTTCACGGACAGCAGGGTGAGGAATCTCGCGTGGTCGAAAATGCCCATGCCGATTCAAAACTGTGTGAGCGATGTCAAGACATCTGGACTTTTTAAAGTGAAAAAATGTAATCTGCCCTGTGGCTGGTTCTTCAAGTCTCTTGTAGAGGTAGACCAGACAGCCAGATGATTTATTGCATTAATCACTCTTTCATAATTATATTCATGATGTGTTGATCCCCACCATCCCTGTGCGAACCTCTGTGCAAATTCCATGCTTCTGCTAACCCTCTGGTTATGCTCCGAGGGTCAGCGCAACTCAGTGGCAATAAAAGCAATTTTTTACTACAGCTGGCGCAGTCTCACCACGGGGCCACCGCAGAGCACAGTGGCCTCCGAAGACTCCATCCATCTGCTTCTATTCAAATGCAACATCTCACACGAAGAGCAACAAACACAAAGCTATAAAACATACATTTTGTAACTCTAAGAATACGACATTACTACACCTCCATACGTGGCTTGCAGAATGAGAACTTAACTGTTCAAAAACAGAAAGCCCAGGGCCACAAAAATGGCACGTGGTGGAGAAGTGAACTATCCACGCCCCCACGGCACATGGCAGCCGTTTTGTTCTGGACAGCGTCAGAAATAAGATCGTTGGGTCTTATGCGTGGGTGGTTTTAAATACCGTCCGCCCGGTCACAGACTCCTCTCCTCTCAGGCCACACGGAAGCCCTATTTCTTCCCCCAAAACGTCGCGCTTTGGCATATGCCTCCGCGCCACCGCACATTCTGTTCCCGTCTCCCTGGAATGCCTTGCTCCTCTGTATCCAGAAGACTCCCAGTTTATCCTTCAACACCCAAATTATGAATCCCCCGGGAAGGCTGCTGCTTCCTCCTTCTTGTTCCCACAGACACGAGGCATATCCTGCGGTGTGGTGTTATCACGTCACCTCGTCCTCGTGCACTCATACAATACCTCCGTAATACCGTCTAAATGCTTTGGTGTTTTGGCAGGACGTCATTTTCATCATTGCCATTTCATCATTTTATCATCAGAGTTCCATGCTTCCTTCCATGTCATCATTCATCATTGCCATTTTCATCATTGCCAGGACAAACCGTAGGGGCGACATCAAATGTGTAATTAGAGACGAGCTTACATTTCATACAGCAGATACCTATTTCAGTCTCTTGTTTCTATCTCAGCTTCTAATATGCTATTAAACATTCTTCTGTTCCATATCGTATAGTGTTATATGTATGCTAGTCTATGCTGTCATGTATTATCCCATATGTATTCTATTACCATATGTGCACATCCTATCTGTACACATTTTATCCCTAACGTAATAGGTAATATCGACCTTCCAATGTGCCATATAATTAGATGACTTACTTGCTTTTGGCATTCTCCCCAAATGAGAATATAAACTCCACAAGAGAGGACATTTGTCTCTTCTGTTCTCTGTTCCGGCCCCAGCACCCAGCCTGGCATGGAGTATATGACCAAATAAGAGGTGAATGAGGGGACAAATTATAAATGGTCGGCAGCAAGCAGCAGAGGCCATCAAAAAATTAAAAAGTCATGTTGTCGAGGGGACCTTGGAAAGAATCCCACCCAGCCCCCTGGTTTTGGAGATAAGGGACACCGCTCAAGGCCGATAGCAGATCCCAGGCCTGTCTGGCTGTGGCACACGTGGCTGTTACCAGTGAAAAAGTCAGGGCCCTACAGTGACACAGAAGTCAAGAGCAATCCTGAGGTGTATCGTTTTACCGTGGTTCACTGAGAGCCAAGAGGGTTGGAGTTAAATTCCTTCCCAGAAGTGAATAAATGAATCTACATAGACTGGAGGGTGCCCTGAAGGTTCTTCTCTATCCATCAAGGAAAGAGAGAGAGAGGGGGAGACAGGGAGGGCCGGGGAGGAAGAGAAAGGCAAGCCCGGTGTTAGTAAATAATGCCTAAGGGAATCATTAGAGTGGGGACAGGCTCACCTTATTCTGTGAACTTACAAACAAGAAGGAGAGAAAATATCCCACAACTCCAGACTGGTATATGGGCTCATTGTTTGAAGTGGGATTAGACGAAATGATCCAGAATTGATTTTCATATAGTCACTTCTTTCCAAACTAAAGTCTGTTTCTGTTATAGACTGAATAGCCATTTTCCCCCTGTTGGAAGCATTGTATTTTGCTGTCGGCCTGCTCACATCTAAGAAGATAGGGATTTATGCAAAGGATCGTCTTCAGCCTGTACTACCTGAATGTGCCTAGGCTTGCATATTACACACCATAACCTTATATGGTTGCTTTTCAAAGTGCATTGATCGATTCATTCATTCATTCATTCATTCATTCACCAGCACATCCATCAGGCATGAGTTCCATGCTTCCTCTTTGCCAGGAAGTATATTAGGCTGAGATACAGTGCAGTGAGCACAACATCGTCCCTGACCTTGTGATGTTATGGTCTAGAATGGGGACAGTGAGCCAGAAAATAGCTTTGGATGGCCCTTAGTGACAAGATGGAATGGGGTGAAATCACCACAGTGGGGGACAATGTAGGCACCTACCGTGACGTTCAGGGAGGTCTCCTCAGAGAAGGCGATATTTACGATCACTGTGTTAGTGTCCAGGGGCTGTGTGGCTTGAACAATAGACATTTATCCTCTCACCGTTCTGGAAGCCAGAGTCCAAGATCAAGGTGTCTGCAGGGTGGTCTCTTCTGAGGGAGAGTCTGTTCATGCCTGTCTCTCAGGTTTGGTGGTTTGCTGACAATCTATGTTGTTTACAGGCCCATAGATTTATCACCTGATCTCTGCCCTCATCCACGCATAGCCTTCTCCCTGTGTGCACATCTGTGTCTAAATTTCCCCCCTTTGTGAGGACTGGTCGCCCGCTCTAATACCCCATTCTAACTTGGTCACCTCTGTGAAGACCCTGTTCCCAAGTAAGGTCACATTCTAAGATACTGCCGGTTGTGACTCTACCATATCTTTTTTGGGGAACAGAAATCAACCCAGAACAGTGAGATGCAGGGGTGGGGATGCAGAGGGTCCATGTGAAGCCCGCGGTTCTGGGAAGAGCGTGTCTTGTTTGCGGAAGTGAGAGCCGTGCAGTGTGGCTAGAGCAGCATGAGGCAGGACAGAGACTACACAGGATGACAAGGGCCAGATCAAGACTGAGAACCCTAAGAATATTGTTCCACAGGCACATCGCTGGTCAGGAGACTGCTGGGGAGGATGTCTCCAGTCACACATGACCCCCCCGCCTTCCTAGATCCTCAGGTAGGGAATAAGTACCAACCCAGGGACCCGCATTGTTAGGCGCTGACATAGTTGTCCACACTCCACGAACCTGCCGCCTAGACATTCCAGTGCAGAGACTGTGACGGTCACCCTGGCACACACACTCGCCTCACTTCCTCACCTGCCTCTCCATTCACATCAGGACAATGTTTGGGGAGGCGCCTGGCTGGCTCAGTCAGAATGTGACTCTTGATCTCAAGGTCATGAGTTCGAGCCCAGTGTTGGATGTAGAGCTCATTAAAATAAAAATAATAATAATACAGCACACACGCAAACACACACACAGACACACACACAGAGAATTCTCTCCTGGGCTCACCACAGTAAGTCTAAGCTACTCCTGCCCCTCTGGTTTCTTCAAATTAAAAAAAAAAAAAAGGAGAGTTTTCTAATAGCCAACGAATTTGAACAGCAGGCCTGTACCTTTACTTTGCTAGGTCCAGGGGCAAATCCAATAATTACCTCTTATGAGCACACAAAAAATTGTATTATCCATAAAACCACCCTTTTTAAGCTAAGAGTTACAATGTGTTGAACCGTAAAACACTGTTTTAAAGGCCGTAGGGATCATGAATCATTTCTCACAATAGCCTTATGACTTAAGGACTCCCATTACCCCCATTTCATAGATGAGGAAACTGAGGCACAGGAAAGTCAAGAAACATGCCTGACATTACAGCATAGTGGGGCAGGGATGCCACCGTGGGTTGGCTGGTTACAGAGCCCAGCTCTCAGCCTCTACGCCGTACCCACTTTCTGAGTTTCTGCACGCGGGTCTGGCTCTGTGGGATTCAGAAATAAAAGAAGCCAGGCCCCCGACGAGCCATCCTTCTATTAGAGACCTCACCAACAAGGCCAAGTGCTCTCTGTTGACCACAGCAACATTCCTGGAAAGACATCGGCAGTTTCAGTTTGTATACACGCGTGTGCGCATCTGACTTGAAATCTTCCCGCATTGCTGTGGATGGCTTATAATGGTGCACCGATTATTAAATCTCACGACTGAAACCCAGGTTTGGCTCACTGGAGATTTCAGGGAAAGGCCTATAAAGCAAGAAAAACTTGGGTTCATTAATGAGGGTCATTTTTATCCTAGTCTGTCATCTCCGATAACAATTTTTAAATCTTTTAAATTTATTACTGTCGTTACCGCCGTTCCGTAGTCATTAATGAGCTAATGTGCTTCTTCACGTTCACCAGTCCTTGTGCACTTGGCATACTTGTTCTGAGTTAGCAGGGTTGCAGGTGGCCTCAGCTCTTTCATTCACCGCATGCTAATCCAACCCAGTGGGGCTGAAGGCTGGGGATTTGAAGACGATGGGCAAGCCCTGGTCTTCTCGAGGCTTAGCAGGGAGGACCTGTGACATTAAAGCACCACAAGAGGGATGCATCCCACAGATGCGTTCTGAGAGCTTCAGGAGCATGACCTCGTCTGGGATTTGGAAAAGTGAGGGCACAAAGTAATGTCTCCCCTTTTACGTCTTAAGCTCTGCTAACTAAAGCGAGGAGAGATGGTGTCTGGGATGGGATAGCTCTCACATGGGCAAAGCACTCAGCGTGTGCAAATGCCCTGAGGCACACAAGAGGCATTTGAGGGGCTGAGAGAAGGAGTCTGGGCTAGCTGATATAGCAGAAACACAGGGATGGGCTGGAGAGATGGCCCACCCTCCATGGGTCTGTTTTCCCAGCGACAGGCCCGGGGCGGCCATGAACTTCCCTTAAGCTCCCCCACACGCCCCAGTCAGAATTAACTGGCTCTCTCACTGGTGCCTCCCCAAACATTCTGCTCCTGCCCCAGTCACAGCATGCTTCCCAGCATGAGTGGGACCAGCAGTGTAGGTATCCGTTTCTACCCCCTCCAGACTGGAGTTCTCTGCGGGCAGACACAGCTTCATTTGTCACAGTCTCCCCGTTCAGCCACAGAGCAATGTATACAGAGGGACCGCAAAGAATATTTGTTGCATTAAATCACATCTAACAAACAGCGCTCTTTCCCAGCAGCTCGGCAGATAGGAACAGATGCCTTTGCTAATCGCCCCTGGATGCATGGTTTAACACAGGTTCAATTCGGCGCTGTAGATCTATATACCAGAGCCAGAACCAGCTAGCTGTCTGGTTCATAACGGCCAAGCACTGGCCTCCCACAAGATGGGCACTGGGCCTTGTCGCTCAGAGCACAGCCTCAACAAACCCCAGCAAATTGAATTGACCACTTGTACCTGCCTCGTACAGAAATGGTCAAAATATCATTTTCCTTCAGCTCTGGGAAATTGAAAAGACAAATCAATTAGAGTGAGGCTGAGACTCGAGACTCACTCTTCCTCGAGAAAATCTGCTTTTAGTTCCCCAGGGTTAAAAGGCCTCTGCTTGCGCCCATTTTGTCATTGAAGGGCAGAAACCCACTTCGAACGAACGTGAGCAGGGCCTAGAGTGCGTCGGCCCCCTTCACAAGGTGATGAGCGGGACTCATCACTGGGGACCCATCACCGGGCATGGTGTTGGCACTCGTTACCGGAAAATGCATTCGCACTCGCCACTGGGGAGTCTCCGGGCTTTCCGACCCCAGGCTGCCTCCAGGGCTCAGAGAGCATCATCAGAACACCGTCTGGATACCCCTCCATCCCTAAGCTGTGCTCGTCTCTCTCGGTTGCCTTTCTTCTCTGGTGGGCTGTCTCCTCATGGCAGGTGCGATGGCCTCTGGTGGCCCTAAGCTCATGTCCCCATGGCTTATGTACAAAGAAAGACACACATACCCTCCTGCCCAGATCAAAAGGCTAATCTCCTAGAAAGACTTTGATTGCTTGTACTGGGTCGCAAGACCACCTCAGGCCAGACTCTGAGGACCAGGGAACGATGAGATGGCTGGTCCGTCCCAGGTCACGGGCTCACCTCCGAGGAGGAAAAGCGAGGACCGTGTTGATCGCACCAGTGTGACCCCCTGGGATGAGGAGATAGTTCCCCAAAAAGACGAATGTCCGCACGTAGACATTTTCTGTCCACTCCAGGAACTGTTTGAAAGGGAGGCAGTTACCGCGGGCTGCTCAGCACAAGCAGGGGTGCTGAGGCCGCCTTGCCCAGCTTTGCAACAGTTGTCTGGGCGTCTCCTCCTGGCTCTACGTGCGGTCACGTCGCGCTGGCAGCTTGAAGCCGGCCGTGGTGGAGGTGGGACACGGGCTCCGAACCAGGCCTTGTTTTCCTGAAGAGTCTGCTGTTAGACGTTTACCAGCGCCCCGCCGTAAGCTGTCGTGGCCCCGCCTAAATAAAACGCGTGTGTGCGCGTGCCTGCCCTTGAAATCGGAACGACGAGCCCCTGGTTCTCTCCAAAGATCCACGGTCTCAGGTCGCACTTACTTCTTCCGGACTCGTTCATCAGCGTCTGTGTTCTGAAGTCCAGATGCCCATGTGTTTAAAGAATAGCCCTTCCACACCTGGACAGGGGGTCCACACCCCGGACAGGGGGTCCGTACCCGGACAAGGGGTCCACACCCTGGACATTGGGTCCACACCCCAGACAGGGGGTCCACACCCTGGACAGGGGGTCCAGACAGGGGGTCCACACCCCAGACAGGGGGTCCGCACCTGCACAGGGGGTCCACACCCCAGACAGGGGTCTACACCCCGGACAGGGGGTCCACACCCCAGACAGGGGGTCCAGACAGGGGGTCCACACCCCGGACAGGGGGTCCGCACCTGCACAGGGGGTCCACACCCCAGACAGGGGTCTACACCCCGGACAGGGGGTCCGCACCCAGATAGGGGGTCCACACCCCAGACAGGGGTCTACACCCTGGACAGGGGGTCAAGACAGGGGGTCTGCACCTGGACAGGGTGTCCACATCCCAGACAGGGGTCAAGACAGGGGGTCTGCACCCCGGACAGGGGGTCCGCACCCAGACAGGGGGTCCACACCCCAGACAGGGGTCTACACCCTGGACAGGGGGTCAAGACAGGGGGTCTGCACCTGGACAGGGGGTCTACACCCCGGACAGGGGTCAAGACAGGGGGTCCACACCCTGGACAGGGGTCCACACCCCGGACAGGGGTCCGCACCCCGGACAGGGGGTCCGCACCCCAGACAGGGGTCTATACCCCAGACAGGGGTCCACACCCTGGACAGGGGGTCAAGACAGGGGGTCCGCACCACGGACAAGGGGTCCACACCCCGGATAGTGGGAGAGGCTCCCGATATTTATTTTTTGCAGATCCCCCCTTTCCATTGCCTCTTCCCCTCGCCGGCGGCTGAGATGAGCGGGATCCCGTGCTGAGAGCAGAGCCATTAAGTGGCTCCCCCGGCGACAGGCCTGTCTCCTTCCCCTGCCCGCCCTGGGATTTGTTGTCCTCCTCTCAGAGCTGCAGAAGAGAAGTTATTTTCTCTTTGCAATTTCTACCACTTGTCTTCCCCCCTCTTTTTGCCTCATGTGGAGCGGGAGCCCAGCTGGCCTGTCATCCCCGAGGGAGAGGCTCACGGGCCATTGGCTTGAGTGGCAGCGTCCCCGTGCTTGGGGAGGGGAGGTCGGGGGCTCCCTCCAGGAGGCACCTCAGCCCAAGGACCCGCGGATCTGATGAGACAAGGGCAGGTGGCAGGTGACTGAGGTGGGGCAGGGGCTGCGGCGTCTGAGAGTGAGGTTAACCGAGGGTCTTTGCCTCAGAGCGGTGTGCCACAGGTGGCCTGTGAGGGAACAGGCTGGCTTCGTATTCCTGGGCTCTTTTCGTTTCTTCAGGTGGCTTTGCCATGTGGCACATGGCCGTTTCGTACTCTCCACCTTTGGAGAGGGCAGACCGGAGGCCAGAGGCCCAGGGAATGCGGGGAAACCATCTGCCGTCTGATGTGTGCACACGTAGAGCTGTCCCCGGGGACTTTCCGTCAATACGGTGACCGTCGCTGTATATGGTGGATCCCCGGGTGAGAGAGCGCTTAGGGTGTACGGGACACTCAGGAATTCCATGAGCATTAATTAAACGCCTGCTGGAAGCCAGGCACTGTGATAGAGGGAATTTAAAGAGTGAATCGATAGATAACATTTGTGGGGTTTTTGCTTGTTTCTTAAGTGTTTATTTATTTATTTTGAGAGACAGAGAGAGCTCACATGGAAAAGGGGCAGAGGGAGAGAGAGAGAGACAGAGAGAGAGTCCCAACTCAAGGCTCAATCCACCAACCGTGAGATCATGACCTGAGCCGAAATCAAGTCAGACGCTTAACCGACTGAGCCACCCAGACTCCCCAATATATCATATTTGAATGCAAGTCCTGAGCCCATGGTTTCCCCACCCGGGTGGGGTGAGACCTTCCATTCTTTCTACGTGACTCTAAACAGCTGCTTACTGAGTGCTGATCCCCACCCTCCCTGCTCTCTTGAAAACTCTCTTGTCCCCTCTCCCTTTCTCAGCATATGTCTTTGCCCCCATTTCCATTTCAAAACAGACCCCATGGGAGGAGGCAGCAGAGCCAAGGTCAAGGGGAGACTCTGGACTCAGATAATATCCAAAACTTTAAAAAAGATTCCAATTCATTGATCCAATAAACTCACTTGCAGGAATGCAGCCTAAGAAACTACACAGGTCAACAAAGATACAGAAAAACACAGTTCCCAGGAGGCCCCTGACCTGACCAGTTAGCTCCAGGTCTCGGCTTAATTAACAAAGATGTTAATTACAAAACTTTCTGGGCCGGTTCAGCTTCCTTCATCTGGCCGATACCCACACTGTAGTCCTGCCTGTGAGGGTTGGGGCAGTTTGTTCTCTGCCTTTCTTCCATTTCTCCTCGGTCTCCTCTGATGTGTCACATCTCAGACCCCTTGTCCACGCGACCCCTTCAGCTGTTCTCTAGATTCCTACAAACCTGAGGGAGAACGTCTTACGTTTGAGCAAAAGCTGACCTAAGACAATAGCTAATTGCCCTCAGTTGTAAGAACGTACACAACCTCTTCCCAGTCTGTATTTTTTATTTGCAAGATTACGGACCATGTCATTCTATATCCGTTCAGAATTTCGTCAGAAGGCAAATGGAATACATCGGAGGCAGCCTCGGGGTTTCCTACCTGGTCCTGCGTCACCCATGGCCAGCTGGCACTCCTGGTTTATTTGTACCTTCTTTCCCACCTGAAAGCTTGAGTGACTGATTTGTGAAATAAATTGAAATTGCTTACTCTGTCTAAAAGCTTCCTATGGGCTCACTACCTATTTCTGAAGAAATTTTAATAACGCTTCTGGGTTTTAAAGTCAGCAGGAAACCTACAATCAGGATTGTTGCATTTTCCCCAATATCCAGCACAGGGCTCACGTGTAATAAGAAACTCAATACTATTTGCAGAACGAGTAAATTTTCATGGTAACTGGTAATTGCTGGTCTATAAAAGTTCTCTCCCCTATGTTTCCGCTATTGAGCAAAAATCATTTTTGTATTTGTAACCAACTAGACTCATTTCAGATGGAAATACTCATCTATAATTGTCCTAGTACAGGAAGCACCAAGCTCTCAAGGCAGAAATAATAAAGCCAGCTAACCAGGTTTCATACCTGCACAATTTACCTAAATAGAGATCGCCCAAAGAAGTTTTGTCAGCAGTCTGAAAAGTTTCTCATAAGATTTTTAAAATATATTTTATGGTCAAGATGTTGTAGTACCCTCCCAGGACTAATTCATATCTGGCCAAGAAAAAATCGCATTTTCCCATTTACATTCCGAAGTCTGAACTTTTATTTTATAAATGAATTTTCCCTCCAATTCAGGAACTACTGGCTGCATTACAAATTTTAATGCTACTATTATAGGACCATAATTTTAAAAACCCAGGGTTCTCCAAGGGCTCCTGCAGCTAGCCATCCCTCCACTTTATTAAAATGAATGAACAGATGTACAATTTATTTCTGCCGAGCTATCATCTAAATTCATAAGCTATTTCTCAAGTGTCTGAAATCCACGTTGGGTTCCCATTTTCTTTGCCTTAGAAAAAAAAAATTGCACTCCCTCATTTATCACTCTGGGGACATAAACGAGAAGTCTACTCTCCACTTCATTCACTTTAGACTAATATCCTCGACACAATTTAAATCCCATCTCTTCAAGGCCATTCAACGAGAGCAAGGCAGGGGAACAGCCCCGCAGCCAATTGGAAGACCAGCCAGTTCAGTCTCTCGAGCTGGCCCCCGAGCTGCAAGGGAAGGGAGCCTGCGTCACACCTAGAATCTGCAGTAGACGAGACAGTCGAGGACCGTCAAAGTTGAATTCAGCGCCAGTAACCACGATGTGTCTCAGCTTCCACCTTTTATAGAACCCTCAGATCACACTGTTTCCCGTGTGCTGTCGTCTGATTACAAGTGGGCGACACCAGGGCGCGTGGGTGGCTCAGTCGGTTGAGTATCAGACTTCAGCTCAGGTCATGATCTCATGGTTCGTGAGTCTGTGCTGACAGCTCGGAGCCTGGAGCCTGCTTCAGATTCTGTGTTTCCCTCTCTGTCTCTCTGCCCCTCCCTGCTTGCTCTCTCTCTCTCTTTCTCTCTCTCTCTCAAAAATAAATAAACATTAAAAAAACGTTTTTAGAAACTTGTTGGAGACAATTAACAGATTCATCTTGTATTAATGGGACATTTAGCGAAGCTCTGAAGACACCCACGCTGATCCCAGATTGACGTTAAATCCCGGCACCGCCGTTTTTTCTGGCTGTGTGAGCTTAGACATATTACTTAACCTCTCTGAGATCTTATTTCTTTATTAGTAAAATGGAGACAAACGTACTCACCTTGTAGTAAGGATTAAATAGAGCATTTTAACATCAAGGCCAATAATAGATGGTGAGCACAGAGCCTGGCATTTGGCTCAATGAGAGCGCCATTGGGATAATTATAGCATCCCAGAGACACATCCGTGCCCAGGAAACATTTGGGCTGAAATTACAGAGCACCCCACTTCCCCAGTCTTGCATCTGCTGGCATGATTCAAGGGAACCGTGAGAAAGGCATTTTGTAGCCGACAAATGCAATCGATGAGGGTACGTCGGAAAGAGACAGAGTGAAGCGCTCAGGTTATCTGACAGAGCTCTGCTCCCTGAAGAATTCTGTTTATGAGATTCTGGAGGAACTGGGCAGTAAAACTTGCCTGAGTTTCTAGGTCTGCATGGAAGTCTGCCCTGCATCTATAAATGCAGCCCAGGTTTAGGACTTTAATAAGATTCTGAGCATTGTTTGTTTGTTTGTTTGTTTGTTTGTTTTCTTTCCACCGCCATGTCGCTTGGAGGAAAACATCCTGTTAACTCCATCCGCTTGAGCTCTGTGACCGTTCTGTCATTTCCGCCCAGGCTTCTTTCTTTTTTTTTTTTTTTCCCCAGGTAACGTTCTGGTGGGAGAAGGTAGGCTCTGCTGGTGCCTGGAAGACGGGCATAAAAATGATGGAGTTCTTTCATTTAGCAGAGACGTAGCTTCACGAGGCCAGTGTCAACAGGGCACGTTCCCCAAAGAGCAGTAACGCTTTGGGAGGGAAGGAAAGAGGAAAGTCACATCAAGATGGGCCGGTGAGATGGCTCCTGGGGAGCCACTGGAGTGCGGTTCGTCAGCGTTCGCACAATAAAGTATTGCGGAGGGGAGCCAGCCGTGGTGACCCGTAACAGCTCCTGACAGAGCTCGGTCTCTGCCTTTGTCAGTAGCCCCGGTCAGAGCTGCCATTGTTGCCACTGATGACTTCGTGGGCTGTTGTGCCGTATGGGGCCCCGCTCAATCCCGTCATCTCTGCTTGGCCAAACCACGTGTCAAGGTCCCGGTTCCCAGACCCCCCACCCCCCACCCCCAACCAAGATTTCAAAGTATCATTCACCAGCTGGGCAAAGTAATAAGATAAGCTGTCCATAAGACAAGGCTGCTTTGGGGCTTTGAAATTCCAGCAAGGAAGCCAGTGCCGCTGACAGAAATGCGACGATTTGAGAGTACAGGATTTTACAACACAACGAACCCAATTACTTCAACCCTTGGCGTCTCCTGAGATAGAATCCAAGGAGGAGACGAGGCGGGGGAGGGCTTTAATTCCCACCTGGTTCCAGTTGTCTCTCTGTTCATGCTGTCAGGTTGACTAGAAGGACCATTTTTATCCCTTCAAAGTTCCAGCTTTGTCCCTGCGTCTTATTTGCAGGATGGGGTGGGGTGACGCGTGGGGGGGTGACTTGGGCGTCAGGGGACTCTCAGTTCCAGTATTATCTCCATCACCTGCCAGCTCTTGGCTGTGACACGAGTTCCCTCACTGCTGTGACCTTGTTCCCTCGCCTGGGAAATGGGGGTGTTAATGACAATGGCCAGCGGTTCTGTGCAGGACGGCGTGCACAGTGACTTCTCTGCATGTCACATGACCCTCACCGCCTCCTTATGGGGTAAGTTCTAGTCCCTCCTGTTCGCAGACGAGGAAGCTGGGCTCCGGCAGGTTCGGGGAGGTGCCCAGCTTACAGCTGGCCTGTCACGCAGCTGGCATTCCGTCCGAAACTACAGATTGCCCTCGAGGTCAGCCACCGATCCTGGCATTTTGTCACCTTTGGACCCACGTTACTGACACTGATTTGGGGTAGTCCACCACTCTCCGCTGAATAAAGGCTGTACCTGAGTTCATTTTATTGGCCAAGAATCCTAGGATTGTCCCATTGTGTATGTTGGTTCAGGGTGTTGAAAAACATCCCCTGTCCTCACTCTCTATGGAAAAGCAAGTCTGAAAAGTATTGCTTTGAACATGGTGCTGCATAGTCTTTTCAAAGACTACTTCAAAGACTTTTCCGCCACTCTCTCTTAGCTAACTCAGCACAAAGGCTGAGCCAGCCAGATTAGGAAAGTTTGTTGTTGGCTTTTTTTTTTTTCAGTTTATTTATTTAAGGGAGAGAGAGAAAGAGGGAGACACAGAATCCAGAGCAGGCTCTAGGCTCTGAGCTGTTAGCATACAGCCCAACGCAGGGCTCAAACTCAAAAACCACGAGATCATGAGCTGAGCCGAAGTCAGATGCTTAACCGACTGAGCCGCCCGGGTGCCCCCTGCCTTGTAGTTTTTTAAAATTACATGGGCTATGATTTTTGGTTTTTCTCTTTTTCTCTTTAAGAGAGAGAGAGAGAGAGAATGGGAAGGGAGAGAGAGAGAGAGAGGGAGAGAGAGAATCCCAAGCAGGTTCTGCACTGTCAGCGCAGAGCCCGACACGGGGCTCGAACCCACAAAGTGTGAGATCACGAGCCAACATCAGAAGTCAGACGCTTAACTGACTGAGCCACCCAGGCACCCAGGCAAGTTTGTTTTAATATTACCTGGAGTGGCTTCTCATACGGGGCTCATTTCTCCCCTGAAAGATTTTCGTTTTTCTGTTGTTATGATCAGATTGATCATAACATCTCCGAGGGAGATGGTATCTGGTTGAAATACTTGCTCAGAGGGGGACCCCCCACTAGCTCTTTGAAGCCCTTTCCCCTCCCCCCGTCCTCCCCCTCAACCAGAAAGCACCGCCACTCGCAATAGGATGCATCTGAATTCGGGTTCTGGGCCTGCACCACGTGTGGAAACTGAACAGCAAAGCGATTTCCACCAGGAGCAAGCCTGTCCCCTCCACGTTAACAGTAGTATCGGCCACGTAGCCCCAGAATGCATGTCTTCAGACTTATCTAGAAAACCAACTGAATTGTTTTTACCTTTTCATTTTTAAATGACTACAGACACCCAGGATGTTGCAAAAAAACAGTGCACAGCGGCCCCTGACCCCCTCCCCCAGCTTCCCCGGTAGTAACGTCTCCTGCGACTGTAGAATAACACTGAGACCAGGAGGGAGACGTGACACAGGGCTGTTACCCAGACCTGATTCAGCTTCCACCAATGTATGGGGCAGGGAGGGTGGGGATTGGGGCCCAGGGTGGGGGGTCTCTACATTTGATCGCATGCACAGATTTGGGTAACACCACCCTCAGGACACAGGACCCCTCCACTATCCCAAGGGCCAAGATTACCTCTTGGTTGTCCTTAACGTTGTACCTACCTTCCCCCCACACCTGGCCTTGGCCTCAGATCACCACCAGTCTGTTCCCCACATCCATAGTTTTGCTCTTTCAAGGACGGTACGTAAGTGGAGTCATACGATACGCAACTCTCTGAGAATGACTTTTGTCACTAAGCACCGTGCCCTTGAGAGCCATCCAAGGAATGGCACTTACCAATATTTGTTCCTTTTTATTGCCTGAGTAGTACCACCCACTGAGGGACGTTTGGCTGCTTCCTCATTTGAAGCAATTGCAAATACAGCTGCTATGAACATTCGTCTAGAGGTTTTTGCGTGAACGTTAAGTCCTACATTTTTCTGAGATCACTCCCCAAGCCTGTAATGCTGGGTCACATGTTAGGTGCATGTTAGGTTTTTGTTTTTGTTTTTTTAAAAGTTCATTTATTTAGAGAGACAGAGTGTGAGGCAGGGGAGGGGCAGAGAGAGAAGGACACCCAGAATCCGAAGCAGGCCCCAGGCTCTGAGCTGTCAGCCCAGAGCCCGATGTGGGGCTTGAACTCGTGAACCATGAGATCATGACCTGAGCCGAAGTTGGACGCTCAACCGACTGAGCCACCCAGGCGCCCCGAGTCTTAACTTTTTATTGGCAAAAACAGCAACACCCTATGCACACACCGCGTTCCATTTTTTTCAGGAATTTCTACCTCTCCTCTAAAACGGGAAAAATAATGCTCCTTATTTGCTCAGGCTATGGTGAGAATCAGATGATTCGGGGTGTGTAGGGAGCTTAGCCCAGCGCCGGGCACGTGGTAATCACTCGGTAAATACAGGCTGCTGGGCTGTTACTTTTCTTTTTCTCTTTTTGCTTTTTTACCTGGCTTGCTTGGTGCCTGCTTCGGATCTTAGCCTTTGTCAGTGGCAGCAAATGGCAGAGAATCCCTCCCGAAGTTTCCGTAATTCAAGACGGCTCACAGAAGCCTTCGGGAGGTTGGTTTCCCCCTTTGCCCTGCCTAGGGTTCCCTCCAGCTGGAGTGAGATACAGGGTATCTCAGCTTCTTGGTTTATTTACACGAGTGGCAACTTGGAGCTTATCAGCAGCACCCCAGATTTCCTGCAGCCTTTGTAGGTGATCCAAGTGGATCCCCACCTGACCTTATTATCCCTTATCCAGTGCACGGCCACTCGCTCACTGCCCCCCCCCCCAATATATCCCCAACCCCTCCGCTAAGTGCGAGCCTCACAGAAAGATGTCGCTCCATTCCTGGAGACTGTTTGCTAAACCTCCATATGGCCCGTCATATCATTTTCACACCTTTCACCTAAGGAGGGGACTTTAACCAGGGTAACTGGGGGCAGAATCTGCCCCATCACCCCACACACCCCCACCCCACCCCCATCACCACACACACACACAGCAGTTGGGTGAGCTCCAACTGTGTCCTTGCCTTTTACCATCTAGGAACCAAAGATTCTGTAATCTCTTTATCTCAGCTCTGCCTTCATATGTGCCCCCTGGAATGGCCCCTATTCTCCCAATTTCATTAACTTAACACATTTTATTTGCACTAAGTAAACCCAAGGTTGTTTGTGCCGTCCGACACAACAGATTTCCCTTCTGATCAATAATGCCAGGCAATTAACCTCCTCATTCATTTTGATGGCTCTGTATCGTGTTCTGTCCCACAGGAAGCCCGCAGTTGGACCAGTCTCCTATCACGGCACATTTTGGCGGTCTCTGGTTTTCCCTTTTATACACATCACAGTGAGAAAGATGCTTAAATGTGCACATGTATGGTTTTGTAGGATAAACTCTCCCAAGTGAAATGCCTGGTCCAAAAGATAGGAACTTTTTTTTATTATTTTTTAAATTTTTTTAAAATTTTTTTAATTTATTTTTGAGGCAGAGAGAGACAGAGCATGAGCAGGGGAGGGGCAGAGAGAGAGGGAGACCCAGAAGCCGAAGCAGGCTCCAGGCTCCGAGCTGTCAGCACAGAGCCCGATGCGGGGCTCGAACTCACCGACTGTGAGACCATGACCTGAGCCAAAGTCGGACGCCTAACTGACTGAGCCATCCAGGCGCCCCTAGATATGAGCATTTTTAAACTACAGATATAGTTTAAAACTATAAACTATAGTCCTTTCTCGAATATGGTCAAAGTGCTTTCAGATTCTTTCACCTTTTCATCCCATGAGCCACGCTGCCTGGCTCCTACCTGACATCGGGGAAAGGTCTTCCCGGGCTCCAACAGACACAGAGGACGAGGTTCGTGGTCCAGGAAGCACCCGGGCACAGAGCAGGGGTAGGATTCTGAACCCGTGAAAGCGCTCGCGTACATAACAGGGCCCCAGGGAAGTGGGATCCCAGGGCCACGCCGTGTGGATGGGCACGAATCCGCTCCACGCCCTATGAACCTGCAGCACAGCTTCTGAGAAGAGCCGGGGAAGGTCAAGATGTGGAAGGAGCCAGCAGGAGCAATGCAAAGAAGGCCTGATACCCTCAGAGCGCATTGCTCATACTCCAGGGGCTGAATATCACGCCGGAAGAGCCGGATATTCTGGGCTCTTCTCTGTTTGGACCCCCACCTGCAAGATGCCCACCCTTGAACCTAACCCCATGCCCAAGCTACCCTGGATCCCACGTGCATCAAAGTACCCCAACCCCAACTGTGGCTTTCTCTGGAAAGCTCTGCCGGGAAATCCCCCGCGAGCGATGGACCGTCACCTCCGCTTGCCCCATCCTGTTCACTAGAGCACCTACGCAGGCCGCCCAGGTGCGGAGACCTCACCAGCCGCCGCACGGCAGGTGGCCAGTGGGGAGTGATGCAGCGGGAGCATGGGTGTCTGGGAAAGGACGGCAAAAACAGGAGAAGACAGCCCTGTGTCCTATAGATTCAGCACAGCAAGACTGTGGACACCCAGGATAATAAACAAAGGAGTCAAAAGGACCCTCCCCGCACCGCATGCAAGGAAAAGAGAGGGAGATTTTTAGTTGAAAATCTTTTGGCCATTACTTCGAAAGGTGATGGCGTGTCCTTTCCTGTCATTCTCCTGTCGCCGCGTAACCTGGGGCTGCCGTTGTTGTCCTCGTTGCCTCAGAGGAGGCTCATTCTCACGCCAGTGGGGGACACTGAGCCCGAGGGTCTCACGTGCTAGCACCGCTTCCCCCGGGGACACGGGGCCCTCCGTGTGAGGAATGGCGCACAGACAACCCTGGGTGTGCATCCTTTCTCTCCACTTCCTGGCCAAGTGATTGTCCTGTGCCTCAGTTTCCTCACCTGTAAGTTGCAGCTCACAGTAGAACCTACCTCACCAGGGGAGCAATCAGCCCAGGACATGACGTGGAGGCAGCGGGCACACGTTAGCTCTTGTCGTTACCGCCCCACTAATAAATCATTTTGCTGCGGTCAATCTGCAGAGTGTAGATTCCTTCCGGAATCAGGCCTGTTTGAGTTTGCTCAGTTCAGCCAGATCCCCCTCCTACAGCCTGTTCCCCAAATCTGCAGCCATGAAACCCCCTCTGGTGGCCTCTGGTGGCCTCCGGTGGCCTGCTTGTTATATCAGAAGAAGGCAGTGTCCACCTGTCACCTTTACCTGCTAATGAGCTCTGGAACTCGCCGGCCTCGTCTTCCTTTCTTTTCTTCTGGGAGGTCCTGGAGGTCTGCCCCACGCCGCTGTGACTCCAGACCTCCTCTCTTTCTTGGGGCTTACTTTCCTCTGACCTCCCACCCACACCCCGAGTGGAGAAAGGGGAAGGTTGCCCACCAGTTGCAGAAGGAAGCTCATCTTTTTGTTTTGTTTGCGAAGGTTTCTTCCTCTCGCACTTGTGCTGCCATAGCAACCACATTAGATGTGGGCCCACTTTGAAAACACTCCTTTCCTGCAACACTGTGTGTGCACGTGCACGTGTGTGCTTGTGGGTGTGTTACATCAAGTTACTTACGAGCTTCCTTGAAACCTGATGGTCAAAGGACTGCGTTCCGTTCAGAAGTCGCTGTAATTGACAGAGGAAAGTTCTGGGTTTTGCCATGTTCAGAGATCTCTGGAACATGTACCCCCCCAGAATGACCCCCTTTCGTCCTCAGCACTGGTAGCGTCTGTGACGTGTGACGAAAAGCACTGTCCAGAGTGGGGGCATTAGCGAGGTGCTGTTTCTGGTGTACATCCGAGGGGAGCCCTGCAGCCAACTAGGAAGAGATTCTGTTCAGGTGGCCCCTCGGCCATCGGCCCCACCAACGGGGCCCAGAAAGGTAGCCACCACCATTTCTGTTACGGTCCCCATTACAGTTCCCTGGCCGAGGGCAGGCCTGTCCTCTGAGATGCATTATAGACGCAATAAGGTCAAACTTCACATCAGGTGACCGGAACCTAGGGACCACACATTTCGGTTGGTTCCCTGATTCACAGCCTCTCCTGAAATAGTCCCTCAATGAGTCCTCTGGATGCAGGACTGTGGGAAGGCAACAAACACATCAGTTAATGCGACCCAGGCCCACACCTTGGGAGGACCTGTATGGGGTGAGTGGGACACACATGACTCCTCTCCCAGACCTTTGGCTTACCCCAGTCTGCTCTAGTCCTTGGAGTCACGTGGATTTTCCCTCCAAGGTACCTGCAGGCCTGCCCTCCCAGGATCCTGAGAGCCTCCCATAGGACTCAGGGAGACTTTTCAGGGTTGTTTTCGTTCTGCAACCTTGCCCAATGCACTGATTTTAGCAATGTTGCAAAAAGATTGGACTGCAACGCCAGGGCCCAGGACCCGCCAACGTCCTTCCTGGGTGGTGGCCGTGGTCACTGTCACCCTCCTCCCTGGGCTGAGTCGCTGAGCCCTGCTTCTCCACCTGCTTTGCTTTGCTTGAAGTGATCAGACTGTAGGTTTTAACCACTGGGTTTCTACTGATATGGAAATTTCCGCCCTCTGTTTCTGTTGGCGCAGGCCCCGGGGATGCTCAAACTGCACACAGCCCCTGATTTGCCCAAATTTTCTTATTTTAAAAACGCAAACTGACGGGGCGCCTGGGGGGCTCAGTTGGTTAAGCGTCCGACTTCGGCTCAGGTCATGATCTCGTGGTCTGTGAGTTCCAGCCCCACGTCAGGGTCTGTGAGTTCCAGCCCCGCGTCAGGCTCTGTGCTGACAGCTCAGAGCCTGGAGCCTGCTTCAGATTCTGTGTCTCCCTCTCTCTCTGGCCCTTCCCCATTCATGCTCTGTCTCTCTCTGTCTCAAAAATAAATAAACATTTTTTTAAAAATTTAAAAAAATAAAAAATAAAAACGCAAACTGAGACCTTGAGCCACCCCCCTTCCGCTCTCCCTCGGCCCCCACCTCTGTGTTCATTTTCTGTCTTCTCTAGCGCTCCTTTGCTTTCTTCTCCTCTCCTGTCTGCTCCTCTCTCTCTCGCCTTTTCTTCTGTGCGTCTCTCTCTCCCCATCTCCCCTCTCTCCCCCTTAGCTTTTCTCTCCCCCTGGCTCTCTCCGTGCTCCTCAACAACCCCCACTGTCCCAACCTGCCACTAAGCAGGAAAAAGTCAAGCTGAAAGCTTCACCTTTTTACTTAAGATTCCCGAACTCTGTGACAGCTCCTGTTTTCCATATTCAAATCCCAGCCCCTTTCCCTCTCCTCACTCCCTGCCCCCCACCCCCCCACCCCCCGCCGTCCACACCCCCAGCAGGTATAGCAGCCCAGGTACAGGAGCCACGCGGGGGAAGGGCCTCTCGGGACTGTGGCCTGGGTCCCCTGAAAAGCCTCCTTGGCCCCTGTTCAACAGACCCAGGAAGGATTCTTGAACAGGATGTTTTCTCCTGTAATTATATCTCAACATGGACATCTTACATCGTTCCTTGATTGCAAGTAAATGTACAAGGCTTATTTTTGTGTTCCATAGCCTCACAGAGACTGTCCATATCTCAGTCTTTAGCAGCATGGGCGGAGGCGAGGAAATGCAGGCTTCCCTCAGGAAGGAATGAGAGGGGCAGAGATGAGGCTACTCTTTCTTTGCTGTGCTTCTTAACTGAAGGTTCTAGAATGTGTTTACAGACTGGAGAGCAGGGAATGGGGTTCACACTGAAGGGAGGGAGCCGGCCGGCCCCTCCAGCCAGGGCACAGAGGTCACAGGGAGAGGGTGATGAGGTCAGGCTGCTGAGTGCATGGCCCCCTGCCCACCTCCCTGGTCTCCCTCCCCTTTGGGTCACCACCTAGGACAGCATAGGACAGCGTGGAGGGCAGGCGTAGGTGGAAGGGCTTGGGAGCACACTTCTCAAACTGACTTAGTGCCCTGTCACCTGGGATCTGGTTCCAAAGCTCTAGGGTGGGACCCTGAGTCTGCATTTTCATCCAGCTCCCAGGTGATGCCCACGCCTCCAGCCCAAGGCCCACGCTTCCAGTCGGCAGGGTTTGGAGAACCTGGAGAAGCCATAGGCCCCAGGGCGTAATCCTTCATTTTCCCCAAGCTGGAGTCTGAACACAGCTCCAACTGGACCAAGTGGACCACCCTCCCTGCAGGTGACAGGACCGCCTCTTGTCCCAGCCCGTCCTTCCTTGCAGCCCCACCACCGACCCGGGTCTGTGTCCACTTGCCATACACGGGCATGGGGCGTGTTTATTAAAAAGTGAGAGGCGGGCAAGTGTCGGGAAGAATGGAAAGCAAGAAGAACTACCTTTCTTCTTTTAGAAGAGGGATTATCAGTTGCTAATTCAAGAATTGTAGAGTAATGAAAACTACATCAATAATTTTCATAATAATTATAGTCTTCCATTTTACCCTTGAATGTTTTCCTGGCAACGTCTGATTCAGTTATTCCAGCAAATGTTACTATGCTATTTCAGTGTTTTCCTCGGAGACTTCAGTCTAGAGCCAGCTTGATGATCAATCTTTTTTTTTTTTTAAACATTTATTTATCATTGAGAGACAGAGAGAGACAGAGCATGAGCATGGGAGGGGCAGAGAGAGGAGGAGACATAGAATCTGAAGCAGGCTCCAGGCTCTGAGCTATCGGCACAGAGCCCGACGCGGGGCTCGAACCCACGCACCACGAGATCATGACCTGAGCCCAAGTCAGACACTTAAGCAGCCGAGCCACCCAGGCTCCCCAGCTTGATGATCAATCTTGTCCTGGGGGATCTGTGGGCTGCCAATTCCAGGCAGATGTTTGTAGGGAGGCCCTGGCCTGGTTGGGCTAGATCAGTGATTCTCAGCCAGGGAGGAATTTTCTCTGTGTGTGTCTCTCACTCTCGCGCGCGCTCTCTCTCTCTCTCTCTCTCTCTCTCACACACACACACACACACACACACACACACATACACACACACACACACACACACACACACACACACACACACACGTGTGCCCCCCTGGAACTTCTGGCTGTGTCTGAAGACATTTTTGATGTTTGCACCTTGGGCATTGCGGGCATCGAGTGGGTAGAGGCCAGAGAAACTGCTGAACACCTTAACCGCACACAGGGCAGTCCCACCCAACAAATCATGATCCAACCCATAAGTCAATAGTGCTGAGGTTGAGAAACCGTATGGTAGTTTGCAAATACAATTAGGAACTAAAAAGTGTTGGTCAGGACACTGCTGATTATGCGACACCAACTCTAAGTAGTTTATGTAACAAGGGAACTTCATATCGACGGAAGTGATGCTTAGCGGGACTAGGCTACTGTACCCAAAAAAACTCCGAAAGAGGCAAGTTAATTTCTTTGGTCATGTTCAGTACAGTGATGTGCACTGTAGCAAACCTCATTTCTTTGTTCATGTTGTCTGTGTTCATTATAACAAGGTGCATACAGTGCTTTTATGTCAGGCATGCATCTAGACATTCATAAATATTCTCACTTAATCATCATAGGAATCCCATGAGGGTAGATACCCTTATTTTCGTTTTGCAGATGAGAAAATCAAGGCCCACAAAGGTTGTTTCTTGGCCAAAGCCACAGATGATAGAGCTTCATAGGGCACTAAACATAAGTAACTTTCCTCGTTTGTCTTTATCAACGTGAGAGAATGCCATGGGGGCACCCTTATCCCCACACGGACTCCTGTTGTCTCCCCACTGGTAACAGAGCCCAGAAAGGACAGAGAATGATTTTCCTCATCCTCCCTCTCTCGTCGGGCCTGATTCCCAAGGGAATGATTCTCATCCGTCTCTTCTCCCCGTGGGACTCAGCTGATGTCCTCAGAAACTCCACGAGCCACCTCTGGAAAGAAACGTGTGGATGTCCCAATGGGAATTACAGTTGGGCCCATGGGGTCTATTTGAAGCACGAGTCAATGGTGCAGACACAGACGAAGGCCTGCAGAGCAGTTTCTTCTGACTAAGACGTTTGGGATTTAAATATAAATTAGAAGCTGTAAGTCAATTCCATGTATGAATTTGTACAAATCCCTTGTAATGAAAGCAGAAGGTTTCCCTTGTCCTTATTTGTACTGGGGTGTTAGCATCAGGAGTCTAACCAAGTGTGTCGATTTTCCCACAGCTCGGGAGATTAAAGATGTACTTTTCTTGGTTAGAACTGGCTGAGTGCAGGGAGGAGGGCTGGCTCTCCATGAACTCTGGGGGGGTCTGTCTCGTTTCCGCATTAACCTGAGCAGTACCCCGTGCAAGCTGGGAAGGAGGAGGCCACTTTCAGTGTGTTGGCCAAAGGTTTTGAACGAGATAAGGCTCTCCTACATATTTCTCCCTCCCCAACCCTCGTGCCATTCAAAGAGGGAAGCCTGAGTCTCAAGTATTGCCTTCCCTCCCGTGGGACCCGGGGGCTGTGGGTCCGGGAAGCCAGCAAGCGGGACGCAGCCCCGTGTATTTGAAAGGCGTTGGGCAGGTGCTGAATCCTTGCGGATGAACGACTTCAATCCACGCCACCTTCAACATGGAGTCGCTGCACGTCCCAGGACGTCCACTGCTGTGTCTATGCAGGAGAAGGAAAACATGAATCCACGCCAGAGCCTGTCCATGAACGTTCATAGCCGCATCGTTCACAATAGCCCCAAAGTGGAAATAACCCACCTGTTGGTCAATGGATGAAGGGATGTACAAAATGGGGTCCATCCATCCACAGCAGTCATCCACAAAAGGAACAGAGTCCTGGTACCTGCAGGAACGTGCATGGGCCTGGAAAACACTGCACTCAGTGAAACAAGTCAGACACACATGTTGTGTGATTCTGTTTGTATGAAGTGTGATAGGAACTCCATGCAGACAGAAAGCACAGTCACGGCTGTTCGGGGCTAGCCGGTGGGAGGAATGGGGTAGCTGCCAACGGGTACCCGATTTCTGTTCGAGGCGATGAAAACCAGGACCTCCAGGAGCTGGCCCTGTGATTTCACTGGCTAATGATTTCCACTGCTCTGCTTGGCAGCCCCTGTGACCCCCTGAGCATAGAACTGAGAGTTCTCAAGTTTCCCCACCAAGTGTGGCTCCCCCAAAGGAGTCTTCGCCAGTGAGGACCCGACATGCCCTAGGGGGGATCACAAAGCTCTTTCTAAGGCCTGAGCCCAACACCAGGAGGGGACCTTAGAGTCTCTCAAGCAGTTGTGTTCCTCCCTCCCTGCTCTTCAGAATCATCTGGGGAAGTTTTGAGGAATACGCACGTCTCGGCCCCACCCAAGAAAAACCTGTGTATGTGGGACCCCAGATCATCAACAGGTTTTCAAGGTTTGCAAGTGATTCTGATGTGCAGTCAGCGTTGAGAACCCACGGCTTGGGGTTGGCAGCGGGGGGGGCGCCTGGGTGGCTCAGTCGGTTGAGCATCCGACTTCGGCTCAGGTCATGATCTCACGGTCTGTGAGTTCGAGCCCCACGTCGGGCTCTGTGCTGACAGCTCAGAGCCTGGAGCCTGCTTTGAATTCTATGTCTCCCTCTCTCTCTGCGCCTCCCCCACTCACACTCCGTCTCTCTCTCCTTCAAAAATAAATAAACATTAGAGGGGCGCCTGGGTGGCACAGTCGGTTAAGCGTCCGACTTCAGCCAGGTCACGATCTCGTGGTCCGTGAGTTCGAGCCCCGCGTCGGGCTCTGGGCTGATGGCTCGGAGCCTGGAGCCTGTTTCCGATTCTGTGTCTCCCTCCCTCTCTCTCTGCCCCTCCCCCGTTCATGCTCTGTCTCTCTCTGTCCCAAAAAATAAATAAAAAACGTTGAAAAAAAATTAAAAAAAAAAAAAACAAAAATAAATAAACATTAGAAAAAATTAAAAAAAAAAAAAAAAGAACCCACAGCTTGGAGCGCCTGGGCGACTCAGTCTGCTCAACATCCAACTCTTCATTTCTGCTCAGGTAGTGATCTCGTGGTTCATGGGATCGAGCCCCACATCGGTCTCCACACTGACAGTGCGGAGCCTGCTTGAGATTCTCTCTTTCTCTCTCTGCCCCTCACCCACCCACACTCTCTGTCTCTCTCTCTCTGTCTCTCTCTCTCTCTCTCTCTCAAAATAAGTAAACAAACATTTTTTTTAACTTTAAAAAAGAGAGAAACAACCTACCACACTAGTCTGACACCTACGTCTCAGATAAGCAAGCAGGGACTCAGAGAAGTTACAGGATTGATGAGTTCAAGGTAAAGCTCAACTTGCCCCACATCGCTGAAATTCCCACAGCTATAAATCTGCAGGATTGCATGAGCCAAGCTCCAAACTCTGGAACAGACCACGCTCTCGCTCCTAAAAAAGTCATTCTTCATCCAGATTTAAATGTTTGTGGTCAGACGCATATCTCTACAGAAAATCTCTTTGCTTCTCAACATGAAGCTATTTCCAATTCTCCGATCAGATGTACAGATGCATTTTGCTTTCTCTTACATTTTTTACAGGGAGCAGTTCAAGTGAGGGAGACATCCTATAATCAGGTAGGATATTGTCTGCACTGGGCGTTCAGAGACTGAGGAATGCAGGCAAATTTGCTCCTTGGTTTTATGTTTCTCTCTCTATCTAATGTAGTGTTTATTTCAGTGGTTCCCTAAGGCAGGGATTTTCAGACTTCTGTTTTATCAGCAATTTTTTTTTGTCTTTTGAGGCACAATCTTGGGCAGGAACTCTCATACACCCAACAGACAAACCATAATTAACAGATTCCTTAACTCTCTATTGTTTGGGGGGAAACACCTGAAACGTTGCCAGGACTCCCGCACCATCTCTCAAACGGTCTTCGTTCCCAGGAACACGGTTTGACAACCACTGCTCAAGTGCATTGTGTTCGTGTCAGTCTTCGGTGGCGATGTGTTTTCCTTTTGTTTCCTGGAGGTAAAGGCGTGTTTTGTTATTTGGGCTTCTTCTGTGTGTGTACTTGGCAGATTAGAGGAGGCAAGGACATGAGGGGAAGAATACAGTCTTTAGCAGGTGCACTGCTGGGCCCCCCGAGAGCCCGGCCTGGCCGGCCATCGTCCTCGGAGATCATTTACTCAGCACCTCCTCAAAGGAAATGAACCCACACAGGGGACTGTGCACCGAGAGCACGCAGTGAATGAATATGGTTTCCGTCTCTTGCCCGTTGGCCCATCCCCCTGCACCTGTACATCCAGAAAGCTGGGAGACACTTGGTCTCTCCTCTTGGTGGAAGGGGAACCACGGTTGGCAGCCCTCCAGGTGCAAAGCTCTCCTGCCAGCCCAGGGCTTCTCTGGGTGGGTCGCACCAACTAGGGGGCTGTGTATACGCCCCCCCTCCCCCGCCCCAGATCAAGAGCCACATGGCCTGGGAGGCCACTGAATCTTAGAGAGTGCTCTTTGCTCAAGAGCAGGCTTCTTTGGTGTTAAAGTGTTGTTCTTTACTACCGTTGAGCTATTCGCCTTCGTTCACCTGCTTGAAACACATAGCTCAGGAAGCTCTGGTAACACACGGAGCAGTTTACCAGGCCCCTTTATGACCATCCTTCACCAGGCCTGGTTGGCTGTCGCTCTTTCCACAACAGAGATAACATGCAAATGCTTTTATCAAAGTATCCGGCACCAAAGAAAACCAGTAATTATCAGAAGAAATTAATGTTCGCCGGATCAAGAAAGGACTTTGATTATGTTTTCCGAAAAAGAGCCTTTATCTTTTAGAGACACACAATGAAATATTTACAGATACAACGATATATCTGGGATTCGTTCCAGATAATACAGGAATGGGGAGACGTGGGTGCATAAAGGAAGCACAGTGGGACACAAGGTGACAGTCTCTGAAGCCTGATGATGTGCACACGGGGCTCTTTATTCTGGCTGCTTTTATAAATGTTTGAAATTCTCCATAGCAAGGTGAAAAAAAAAAAAAAAAAAAACACTTGAGGAGACACCTGTGGATCCCAAATCTTCACCCAAAAGACCACATCTTCCCGCTGAGAATGGCAGACATCCACCACCAGCCTTGGTTTCCCGGGGCTCCGTTAGTTGCAAAAAGCAGACACCCTCTCAAGGTGGCTGGTGAAGATGTGGCTGTTGACAGGCCTAGAAGCTTCCAGGCGACAAGACAAGACGTGCAGGGAGCCCCGGGGCATGGGGGCAGGGCTGGGAAACCAGCCAGAGACCAAGGATGCCTCCCAATCTGTCTTTTGTCTTTTGAGTTTTTGAGTACCCTGGGAACTCTCCATTTTTCTTGCAGTGTGTCCATGCTTTTACCTCTCTATGCATCTGTTCATAGCTGTCCGAGTGACAGAGAAAAAGGTCACCTCATGCTCAACTACCCAGAAACGTAGGATTTAAGGACCCTTTATTTGTGATTATAGCCCCTATTTCTCTGAGTTCAGGTTCTTAGAGAAACACCTGATTGCTCACAAAGTAGGCAATTACCTGTGAGTGGTTACCTGTGGTCGGCAGTGAGTCTGGTGCCACATCTGGGTCCAGTCCGCTCTGGTCAAGGAAGCTGGGGTCCCACGACACAAAAGGCACCCTAGAACACTCTTTGCAGCAGGGGCTGAGATCTTCTTTAAGGATCCTCAGAAAAGGAAGGCTGATGTCCACCATTTAGAATTCTGTCGTTTCTGCCATTTGAACTATAATTTAGTGTCACCCGCCTTTTTCTCAGTGAGACTGGAGAAGACGTGGTCCCCGTTCTCATTGCGAGACCCTCAAACACGTGCACCCTGGCATCTTCTCCCCTTAGGTTTTTACTGCACAGACAAAAACGACCCCAACATTCAATGTCTAATTATGGTGCTCTCACTTTATGGAAGATCTGCCATTTGAGGAATCAGAGACATGATCCTCACTTTCCAGAAGCTGACAGTTGGGAGGGGCATGCCCCAAGCTGTCTCTGCTTGAGAGGACAGGTAGGCTTTGCTTACCATTGCTGGACACCCGAGCCCTGGCATCTGGGGGCTCAGTTGGTTGAGTGTCCAACCCTTGATTTCAGCTCAGGTCAGGATCTCACAGTTTGTGGAGTTCATGGGATCAAGCCCCACGTCAGGCTCTGTACCAGCAGCACGGGGCCTGCTTGGGATTCTCTCCCTCTCTCTCTCTGCCCCTCCCCTGCTCACACTCTCTCTCTCTCTCTCTTAAAATAAATAAATAAACTTTAAAAAAAAGGAGGGGGGGGAGAGAAAGGGGTATTTAGAGATTACAGAATTTTAACCAGATAGAGACAAGAGTCAAAGAGGCTTGCCAATGTCTGAAGCCATTATGGTCTGGTGGTTTCCCGAATATTCTTCTCCCATCTTGGTTCTACAGTCATTTGGGGCCTGCCTATGCATGTTCTGTTAGGACATGGCTAGGAAAAGATTCAGTAGGTGGTGTTGTCTTATGGGCTAGCTGATGGTTTCTAGCCAAAGACCTTCAGAGTCCCTTGTGGGCCTCTGTTGTTAATCACTTCTTAGACATAAAGGCTTCTAATGAGGGGCGCCTGGCTGGCTCAGCCAGTTAAGCGTCCAACTTCAGCTGAGGTCATGATCTCACAGGTCAGAGTTTGAGCCCCACATCAAGCTCTGTGCTGACAGCTCAGAGCTTGGAGCCTGTTTCAGATTCTGTGTCTCCCTCTCTCTTTTTCTGACCCTCCCCCACTCACACTGTCTCTCTCTCTCCCTCTCTCTCAAATAAATAAACATTTAAAAACAATTTTTTTAATACAGAAGAACTTTATTTAGAACTCTGTATGCTTACTGGAATTTTTATTTAAATAATATAGGTTCTTGTTTATATGTTCTTTTTAACTATTAGATATGTTTTATTATGTGAACTTCACACACATAATTACATTTTATATTTTTGTATTTTATATATTTTAAATATTTTACATATTATATCACATATGTATAAAGTGCACATAAGCATTAGCCATAAGCTGAATTAAAGTGTCCTCCTACGGGGGCTCCTGGGTGACTCAGTCAAGTAAGCGTCCGACTTCAGCTCAGGTCGTGGTCTCACAGTTTGTGAGTTCGAGCTCCGTGTCAGGCTCTGTGCTGACAGCTCAGAGTCTGGAGCCTGCTTCGGATTCTGTGGCTCCCTCTCTCTCTGCCCCTCCCCCTTGGGATCATGCTCTGTCTCTCTTTGTCTCTCAAAAAATAAACATTAAAAAAAATTTTTTTTAATGTCCTCCTATGTTTCCTTCTAAAACTTCTATTATTTTACCTTTCACATTTTGTGTATGGTGTGAGGTAGGGATGGATATTCATGTTTTCTCCACATGGATATCCAATATCCAATGATCCAGCACCATTATTGAAATGGCCATTAGCTGGAAACTAAATCATGTCCAAACATGAAAGCATGAATAACTGACCACACATGGAGGCTTGGATATATGACAGTGGAGAAATGGTAGAAAACAAAATGTCTGGAGATGTCACTGGTGAGCAAAACATATAAAGGGGGTGACTGGGAGGGAATGTGTCAATCTACCGAGCTGTAAGCCCCTCAGGGGAGAGAAGAGTGTCCCTTTCATTTACTGCTCTATTTCCTGTACCTGGTGACACTTCAGGAATATTTACTAAATAAATAAATAAACAAACAAACGAACAAACAGATATTTACCAAGTAAATATTTTACTAAATAAATATTTCTTGCATTTTTCCATCCTGGGGTGAATCCTAATCCTAGGTGGAAGGAAACCAGATACCTAATACAGCTCTCCATTCTAATACAGCTATAGGCTAACATGATTTGCCTTGGCAATAAAGGGTCTGTTGTTAGAGCAAATCAGGGATACGCAAGTATGTGAGTGTCAAATGCTCCTAACTGAAAGGAGAGCTTTTCCACACCAATGCAGGGAAAGAAGATATCAACATAGATTATCCATTAAAAGCCAGACCCTGATAAGAACAGAGAGTCACAGGGGTTTAAACCATATTCTCCAATTTATTAGTAAAAATTTCATAGGATACAAAACAAAATCCCAAATCATCCCATCCTCACTAACAAATTCTGATTCCTTACTCCATTCCAAGCAATGTGCCAAGATTCTTAAATATATTATCTTATTTCTAGCAATCACAGTTTCTACCCATTAGGCTATTAGCAAGAGATTAGATTTTTCCAATGAGTTCTATCCTTTATGTAAATATAGACTCATAAAATTGCTTGCAAGTTAAATTTCTGATGATCTCTCCCTCACACTGTTAACCTCCCAGTAGAAATTTAAGTTTATCAAATTTTCTGGGATCTTAGCTTTTAATTTCCCAAAGCCAGGACCCAGATGACGATATCTCGACTTTTCAGGTTCACCATCCATGAAACGTCATGGTTGACAGGTCGTGAACCTGGACTCCAGTCGTCAGGCAGGCAAGCCCGCAGATGTCCAGCCCCTTAAAGTCATGCCCTGTCACCTCTTCCCCACCTGTGGCTTTCTACTCTGCTCATTATTATTTCCATCTTTGGGTTAACCTTAATATAAAACCAGCCACTTGCTCTATGACGAAGAGCATTTATTCTTGATGTAAAATAAAACAGAAGGCTCTCTTCCCCCTGGTGATGGATGACCTTTGTGGAAAGTCCAGGCATTCTCTTCCTAAACGTCCATCACAAAACTCCCCGCATGTCATCAAAGAAAGCAGAATGAAATACTCAGTTCTGAATAGCAGGGAGAGAGCTAATGAGCCTCACTATGTCCCAAGCCAGTCACCCACATTGATTGCGTAAAAACACATTTTGCATCTGGTATTTGATTTGCCACACAGTTTAACAGAAAAGTGACTTTATCTATTTTTTTTCCAATTAGGGGAAGTAATGTTACAATCAATAATTCCTCCTGCTCTGGTGTGCTAAATTAATGTCTGTCTGTCTGTTTTTAAATCTCAAAGTGAGCATTGCTATAGAAATATAAAATGGTACTATTTCATTTTAATCTATTTAATTTTCCATCTTGAATTATATAATGGGTTTAAAACATTGAATAGAATTAATAGAATGAGTATTTAATTAAGCAATAATGAGTTTCTAAATGGATGCTCAAGGAAACTGACTTTGTAGTTTATGCAAGAATCAGATAATGGTCTTAACAGAGACTGTAATAATTGTGTTGAATGTTTTCTATATTTAAAGATTTTTTTTTCTGAATTCTCTCAAGGGTAGATTTAAACACAATCCAGTTCCTTGACTAGACTCGGCTTGGCTTTCATGGTAAATTCCAGTGCCTTTCCTTGGCCCCCAAAGCCTTGCATAATCTGAATCTGTCCTTCTCTGAAGTCCAGTGGGAAACAGTTCTCCCAGCCTCCCCCCACTCCAGACACACCCACCTTCCCTCCCTTCTGCAAATGCGTATGCTCCCCCCTGCCACTGGTCTTTGCTCCTGCTGTTCCAGATGCCAGGGCCACTCTCTCTCCTTTCACCCTACTAACTCCTCCTGTGCTTTCAGTTCTCAAGGAATCCCTCCCTAATGACCCTCCACAGACTGGGTCAGGCACCCACTCCCTCTCACCAGCCCCCTTTCAAGCTACAGGCTCAGTGTTACTTTTTTTCCTAATATTGAACATAGGTTTATTACCAGACATATACCATGTCTGTTTTATTTTGTAGTGTATCCCTAGAATTTAAGACTATATCATGCCTGGCATACAGAAGCCATTTGCCAAATATCTGTTGGCTGGATGTCTGTCTGGAAGAGCGATAGATGGACAAATGGATAGAGAATGATGGACAAATGGATGGGTGGGTGGGTGGATGGATGGATGGATGGATTGGTGGGTGGATGGATGCATAAGTGGATGGGTGGATGGATAAATGGATAAATGCAGGGATAGAGGGATGGAGAATGGATGGGTAGATGATAGATGGATGGAAGGAAGATTAATGGATAGGAAGGAAGATAAATGGATGGAGGATGGATGGAGAATAGATGGAAAATGATGGGTGGATGATAGAGGGGTGGATGGATGGTAGGTAAATGTAGCTGTGGACACATTGCTAAATCTAAGGATATATTAGGGCCACAGTACACACTGTGAGAATTCCTGTAATAATACCACCTTATTCCATTTGGAGACATTAGCTCGCACACTAAAAGGGTGTTTTATGCCATCCCCTATGTGCTCCAGACATTAAAAAAGAAGTGTCATGGGGGAAATCTGCACAGGTTTTTCCCACTTAGACATGGCCTAACTATCAATTTTAAGATCCATCCGTCCATCCATCAGATCTTCATGCATCCAGTACTGTGCTATGTACTAAGGATCAGGGCTGAGTCATCCAACAGTTACTATTGATACAGCATCCTCAAATCATAAGGAAAAAAGAACTTTCAGAGTCAAAGAAAATTTTGGTTTTTTCCCTCACATAAAAAAAAAAAAAATTAAGCCCACGAAAATCTATTATGGCGGGAGGGACCAACGAAGGTGAAAGTCGACCTAAGACTTTCGACTTTTGTCGACTAAGATCGACAAAAGTTGTGATGCCGCCGTGCTGGAGATGTCCTGGAGAACAAAAGAGATCGGTCCATCCCTACCCTTCTGGAACATCAAGCAAGTAGCAGAATCAAGCATCGGTCAACAAGCCAGTCCCTCTCACGGCTCCTGGCTAACCACATCTCTCATATTTCCTCCGCCCTCGCCTTTGATGCCTATATTTAAGACCTACTGCCTATATTTAAGACCACCGATTCATTCAACAAATGCTTACTGTCTCCCCTCTCTGTACCTGGCATCATGTGAGGGGTCGGGGGGAGATCTGTGAACAAGGCAGACCACATAGGGCCTCCAGCCCCCTCCAATCGTGATCTGTCCTAGGTGTTCATCTCAGCAACGTGAGCCTCATCTGCTTTGACAAAGCAGCTTCTCACCTCTGTGCTGGATGTAGCAGCATTTCTACAGGATGGATGGTTCCCAGCATCCTCTGGTCTCAGTGCTCCGTGTGCCTGCATAATTGCCCACCTGGGGTCCTAAGGTGCCAGTGTCAGAAAAGACACAAGGACAGGTTATGAGCTGAGGTCTGGTGTGATCAGTAGGGACAGAGAACCGGTCATCGGGCTCTGGACCCCAGCAGGGGTGAAGGACGGACCTAAGTGATGCAGGTCTTGAGTAATAGAACTTGTTAAAAGCAGTGTTTACAGGAGTCCAGGAGACGCGGACTTGACCTTTGGTTCATTGAATGACTCTGGGCTTCCCTTGCTTCTCTGTGCCTCTTTCTTCACCCATATCTGAACGTTCTTGACCTTGGACTCTATCATGCTTCTCTCAACCCAAATTGCATACTAAAATTATCTGGACAGGGGCACCTGGGTGGCTCAGCCATTTAAGCATCTGCCTCTTGGTTTTAGCTCAGGTCATGATCTCATGATTCATGAGTTCAAGCCCCACAGCAGGTTATGTACTGACAGCATGGAGCCTGCTTGGGATTCTCTCTCTCTCTGTGTCTCTCTCTCTGTCTAAGTAGATAAATAAACTTAAAAAAAAAAGAATGATCTGGACAGGTTAAGAAAGTATGGAATCTCAGACTTTACCCCAAACCCACTGAATTGGAATAGAGCCTGGTTAGTTAAAAACAAAACAAAACGCCCCTGAAAAGATTCTAATGTGCAAACAGAGCTGAAGACCATCTATCTAGGCTTACGCTTAGGAATTCCATGATTTTTGTGAGAAGGAGGGAAAGATAGAAGGAAGAGCCTCCTTAGACAAGAATCAGGTCAACTTCCTTGTCTCCCGGAGCCATATCCATGTGACAGCGTCTTCCAGACCTCCCTGCTCTGGCCACTTTCCATCCTGCCATCATGTTGCAAGAATTTCCCAGCGTCCCTTTGAGAGAAAAGGAAACAACCCACCCGGGTTTGCTGAGGTGTGGTAGACAAATTAGTTCCCGTCCCCGCCCCATCCCCCCCCAAGGCATCAAGATTAAGGCTTATGATTAATGATTTGCAAGTCAATTAATCAGCCACCGCTTCTGAAACCTCATCTCTCAAATGACTTTTCTCTGAACACAAAGGCTTTCTGACACTGTCTCACTGTCTCTAGATTCACTTGGCTACTAATTGAAATTCCAAGATATTTCTTCTTGTTGTCAGCTTATTGGTATTACTTGTCTGTAAAATATTTGCAAACAGATTACTATTCACGTGTAGTGTGTCAGAGGTAAGCACCAAAACAATACTTTATGCTTCCAGCTCGAAGGAATGTGCTAATGATAGCTCGTGAAATTCTCTATCCCTGGGAAAGCTGATTTTTCATTTATTGATTTATTTCCACCACACCTACTTGCAACAAGTATGTGAGATGTATTACAATAAAAACACAGGTACAACAAGGCTTCAAACAACTGATTTATAAGTTTCCGTAGAAAACGTTTTGTTTTGTTTTGTTTAAGTCATGGGGAAGGAGTGGGACTTTCTTCCTTCGAGGAGATGGTGCGGTCGAGCAGAGGCTGTGGAGTCCGACACGGGCAGGGGGGCGAGGCTCCAGTTCCAGTCCCTCCACACGCCAGGGAGACATACACTGGCTCCCCGGTTACCTTGGTTACCTTGTGGTTTGGGGTAGATGACGCTGCAAGAGCAAAGGCAGACAGAATTGCATAAAGGCTCAACCTCCATAGACGTCTGTCTCTCCTTCAACAACAGCTCCCGGGATGGTGTTCTTCTCCTTGTGGGGACTCAGGACCCACGATCCTCCCCCCGTAGCCGTACCCTGCCCTATGGTCCTGTGGTTGTCTGGGTTCCGATAGATGGCAGGAGAGAGGCACAGAGAAGAGACCGCTGCCCCCAGCTGGCAAGCATCACATCTGGCCACATCCAGTAGGGGAGAAAGCAGTCTCATGGCCTCACCTAAGTACAAGGAAGGCAGAGGGAGGGAGAGGACCATCTGCCAGCACAGCACAGCTCCATGACCTGCCTGCATTATTGTTTACTGTGAAATGAGGTGATGCGGGTAACGTACCCACTACCGGGCCCACGGTCCGAGCCCCGCAAAGGGTCTTTGCTGTTCTTTCCAAAGAGTGACAGTAACCATCTGCTCTGTTTGCAGTTTCAAGCCACCGTCGAGGAAGGAGCCGTGGGGGTTATCGTCAACCTGACAGTGGAAGACAAGGACGACCCCACCACGGGCGCGTGGAGGGCTGTCTACACCATCATCAACGGAAACCCTGGGCAGAGCTTCGAAATCCACACCAACCCTCAGACCAACGAGGGCATGCTGTCCGTCGTCAAAGTAAGGGCGCTTCTGGGCTCCTCCCTCCACCAGGCAGAGGGCCTCCCTGCTGGGGAAGGTCAAGGAGAAGTCAGCCCTGCTCTCCTCCTTTTGGAATTGAAAACAGAAAAAGGGGCTCACAGCTTAAGGGTGAACTTGTACCCTCACAGCCACGAAACCAAGCTGTTTTACGGGTTCTAGGAAACTCAAACTTACGTGTAACCTTCAAAAAAATCCCTAATTTAATTTTCAAATGAGATTCTCCACACATCTGACCGTGAATTATCAAAGATATGCAAAAATGGGATATGTGAAGGTTTTTTAAAGATCTGTGATCAAAACTGCGGATCATTACAGGACGCCTGAGTGGCTCGGCTGGTCGAGCATCCGACTCTTGATTTTGGCTCAGGTCATGATCCCAGGGTCGTGGGATGGAGCCCCGTGCTGAGCCTGCTTAGAATTCTCTCTCTCTCCCTCTGCCCCTCTCCCTTGTTGGCACATGTGCTCTCTCTCTCTCAAAAAAAAACAAAGAGAGAGAGAGAGATCATTACATTTCTTCCTGGTCTTCGCACAATCTCGGTTATTCACTTAAAAACAGGAGATAAAGGGCGACTGACCCTTAGCACCTGTGCAAGTGTCCTGGGGCTGCTTTAACAAATGACCACAAACTTGGTGATGTAGGGCCACACACACTCGCATTCTCTTACAGTTCTGGTGGCCAGAGCACCAAAATCAGTTTCACGAGGCTGAAGTTGGCAGGACTGGTTTCTCTTGGGGACGACATATCTCCTCATCTTTCCCAGCTTCTGGAGGCCACCCACATTCCTTGGCTTGTGGCCCTGTCTCGTGTCTTCGGTCAGGGGACAGCAGCACCACATTTCTCTCTGGCTCTGAGTCTCTGCCCCCATCTCACATCTGTTTCTTCCTTTGACTTCTCTGCCTCCCTCCTTTGAGGACCTCTGGGATTCCATGGGTCCCCCTGGATAATCCAGGCTCCCCGCAGCGAGGTCCTTTAGCCTAATCGCATGTGCAAAGGCCCCGTTGCCACGTAAGGTCCTATATTCACAGGTTGCGGAGACTGGCACGTGGGCATCCTGGAAGATCATTATCCAGTGTAGCGTGGGGATAATCCTCCGGACCCACTGTGGATGGCCGATCTCGGAGGATGAGAGGCTGGGTTTCTCCCGAGCCCTGCCCTTTCCAATACTTCCTTTACATTGAACTTCAGCTGCCTGGCTGAGAAGAACAGCCCCTGGGTCTTCCCGGGTCTCCTTCCCTAGTAACACAGGCACGGGCGGAGTTGTTAGGAGATCCTGGCACTGCCCTCCCAGTGCACCCACCCGTGCACTTTCACAAGTCGTGAAAGTCGCAAACTAACGCAGCCTCTGCCTGTCCTCTGCGGCTAGCCTGGGTCTATACAAGCCGTCGGACGATTTTCCAAACCTGCGGCTGGAAAACAGCATTTGGGTGAATATGCATCCCCATCATAAATCCTGGAACAGCACAGTCGTCCCCGTTCTGTTTGCTACAGCTTGAGGGACAGAAAATCCAAGAGAACCAGAGTCACGAAGGAGCGTCCTCCCCTCCCCACCTTCCCACACGGGCCCTCACTGCTGAGTCTGAAACGTTAGCACTTAGAAGCATCGCCAAGGATGCTAGTCCCGACCCAGGTTCCTGGGCCCACACCACACCTGCTGGGTCACCATGTGAGGGAGGGAGGTGTTCACCGAGCCTGGCCTTGCGGATGACCACTGCGGAGGATGTTTCCACCTGCAGATTCCACGACACCTGGGGCTCCCTCTGGGCCTCAGTTTGACCAGTGAGTGGACTTCCTTTGCTTCAGAATTGGGATGGAGACTCCGCCTCCCTCTGGCTGCCTGCCACGTGAATTCCTCCAAAGGGCCTTGGGCTCTCTCTGCTTCTCAGTCCACCAAGGTCGAAGCCCCCGGGCAGCTTTCTGCAGGCAGGCCTGGCCTTGTTCCCTTCAGGTCAAGTACCGAAATACCAGGCTGATAGTGGCTTAAATACTAAAGAGAATTTAATGATTTCCATAACTAGACGAAGGTAGGCCAATCTAGGATTGACGGGCAGCTCAGGGTGTCAGAGAGCCGTCAGGGGGCACAGCAGATGCCTCTGGCTTTTTCCTCATGGTCATAAAATGGCTGCCAAAGTTCCAGGTAGCACATCTTCCCGCTGCTGTGTTCTGAGGCTCAAAGCAAGGAGGCAGCCAGGCAAGAAAGAGAGAGAGAGAGAGAGAGAGAGAGAACTCTCATGTGCCCCCCCCCCCCCCGCCGCAGCCTTCAGGGAAGAAAATATCTTTTCCACTGGTCTCCCAGGCAACTTCCCATGATGTTTCATTGCCCAGATAACATATGCCCACCCTCAGCTGTAGGGAAGGCTCTGAAATCTAAATCTGGTCTTTGGGGCTTCTACAGGAAGAGATGGGGAGGGGAGCACCTGGGAGGGGGGAAGGGGTGGTCTTTGGGCAACCAGCCATGGGCAGTCCCGCCCTAACCAGTTGGCAGTCCGCACACCGAGGAACCAGCAGAAATTTCAGGACTGTGTGGTTCCCAGGGGAATCCTACCTCCCTGCAGGACCAAATCCTAACAGTTCCAGAAAGCAAGAACCTGTCTCCTTGTAAGAGCTTCTGGTCAGGAATGCTCTTAGCTGCTTTGTAAACCTATTCCAAAACTGTCAGAGAGTTACCCTTTCGGCTGAATATAATCCACCCTGTATTTTAAGCCTGTTTTCTCTTTTGTCCTCAGAGAGGAAGGAAACATCCAGAAAGCCTTGATCCCCAAAGCGATAATAGGCTTAAAAGTCACTGTAAGATCACTTCCAAATCCTCCCTCTATCAGACAACAAACCCCAGGTTCTTTACCTCTCCCCCCCAGCGCCCCCCCCCCCCCCCCCCCCGCCGTGTGGGATGGCTTTTCCAGCCTTTAAACCCTGCAGGACACTGGTCCACACCCACTCTTGACCCTCAATGAAATATTAATTGAATCGAATCTCTGTAACTTTATTGGAAGTGTTTTCAATTTCCTCCCATCCCCGACACAGAGACCCTGCACCAGACAAATCACATTAATGAGGTCACGTGCCCGAGACAAAGGAGGGTTTCTTACTCCAGCGTGACCCAGGGCAGGGTACGAGAGCAGAGACCCACGTTTTGCCAGCTCCCCAGCGGCCTGGCCCGGGGAACGCGCAAATGGAATTACTACATCCTAATTCCACACAGGGCAGGTGGGGTGAGCGAGCGAGGGCACTGCCCTGCGGAAAGGCAGCATGCGACTCACTGCCCCTCTGCCCTGCCTCCGTGGCACTGTTCCTGCCTCCACCCCTCGAAGGCCAGTGTTCTGCTCAGGGCATGTCGGCCTGGGGACGTACTTGGAGACGGGCCGGCGAGCAGGGCCTCCCATCTTTTTCCTCGTTGCCGTCTTACCAGCTGCTTCTCCTGGCGGCTCCAGACCGAGGTCTGTGGGAAACGCACCGCAGCTCCCTAGCCTCTCCCAGGGTCCCTTGCTACAGTGCTTACCAGGCCAAGATTCCGGGAAGGGCAGGGACAAGCGTGCAGCAGCCCACGGGCCCAATGGTGACCGAGCACCAGGGCCAGACCTTGACCTGCACCCCTCTGTATTGGGGAGCGAAGGTGTCCCTTGCACACCTACGAAGCTGCGTTCCATCCCAGTGTGAATAAATCGGCCCAGAGTGGAGCAGAGGACCAGGTCCCCGTCAGCATCACACTTGGTACACACAGCGGTTTATTATTGGCTCCGATTTTCTCGTCACGCTTCCGGGGCCAAAACATCCCTCTGTGCCACTTATGTGCTGTGTGACTTTAACTGAGTTATTCAACCTCTCTGAGCCTGTCCCCTCATCTACAAAATGGGAATAAAAACACCCACTATCACGAGGTAAAGTGAGGCTTGGGTGAGGTGATGCACACAGGGCACTCCAGGCACAGGCAGGTGCACAGTAAGGGATAAATAATGTCACGGCAAATAGGGACGCGTGGCGGTAAAGATCAAATATATATATTATGGGGGTCAGAGGGCTCTAGGTGCCCCACTGTTATGGGTCAAATTATGCCCCCAAAGAAGAGCTATTTTGAAGTCCTAATCCTCAGACCCTGTGAAGGTGGCCTTCTCTGGAAGCAGTCACTGCAGATGTGATTAGCGAAGATGAGGTCATGGTCGAGTGGGGGGGAGGGGATGCCCTAGGCCAGTATGACCATGTTCCTGTAAGAAGTTGGCCGTGTGAGGGCAGATACACCCAGGGGAGAATGCCGTGCGACAGCAGAGGCAGAGAAGGGAGCGGCACAGGGACGAGGCAGGCTCCCCTAGAGCTTTCCGAGCGAGCACGGCCCTGCTCGCATTGGACTCTGCACTCCTGGTCTCCAGAACTGGGAGACAGTGGATTTCTGTTGTCTTAAGCCACCCAGTCCTTTGGTACGGCCGCCCTGGGAAACTGAGGCACCCACCAGACTCCCTTACGAGGTCGCAGCTGCCACTCCAGAGCCTCGAGTGCTGGCAGATCACCGTCCTAGCCTCTGCTGCCCAGCAGAACTGCCCTTACCAAAAGGGGAGCCCCCCAGCCAGGAAGGTTAGGCCCTGCCAGCTGGAGAGAGCCTGCCGCCTGGGCCTGCCGGCAGGGGGGTGCAAAAGACCAGCCCCTGCCTTGAGATGGGGCTGACCTACTGGTGCAGTGAAAGCGCCAGGATCCCCGTGGCACTGGGCTGGAGCTGGGCTCCAGCGGGGACCACGTCCTGGCTCATTCCCTGTCTTCTGAGAAGGTACGCCAGTCCATCATACTCAGAACCCCTGCCTCAGGCTCTGCTTCCAGACTCAGCTGGAGTCTCGGGGAACCCAAATAGAGATATCTCACACACACACACACACCTCTGACAGAAACATACATGCACATCTAACATAAATACATCGAATATGTAAACCCCTGTGTATACATGGTTAATGCTAAAGGCACCCATATACTTATCCAACATGAATACACACACATAGAGAAACCAAAGGCCGTGCATAAATAATCCAGGCCACCTCCACTCGAGATTCCGATCTTCCCTCCCGCCTGGTCTGCCCCACTCCATCCTGCTGCAGGTGGCTCAGGGGGCCCTCAAACCCAGGCCCAGATTCTGCTGTGAGGAGCCCTCCGAAGCTAACAAACCAAAGAAACCCCAGCCTGGTGACATTTTCATCGTGGTGGACAATTCCGTCGGGCTAGATTTCGGATTTCACACATGCCCGTGTGCTAGTTAACTTGACCTCCAGAAGCAAACTGCGCTGCCAGGAGCCAGAGCTGGTGTGAGAGAAGCCCTCTGGCCCTGAGGTGCACCCCCCTCGGTCTGCCCCGCACTGGGGTGGGGGAAGGAGGCTCCCGGAGACAGAGGTCCTGCCGTCAGCCCTGCTCAGAGCGCCGAGTGCAGGGTGGTCCCGACCCGGCGCGCCAAAGTCTTCCCCCTCTTCGGTGTCCTAGTTGGGATGAATGACTGTGTTCCCAGCGTGGCGATCCCCCGGCCCCTGTTGGAAATGGACTTCCCTGAGGTTGCGTATTTAGCGCGTCACTCGGGATGGACAGAAGTTAGAAAGGGACGGAGCGGTGAAGTATTCTTGTGTTACCCGGATGGGACCAAATAACGCCTGGGTAGCTCCTAGGTGCCAAGAGCTTTGTATCTGTTAACTCAGAGGGTCCCTCTGGGAGTTGTTACAGGTGGGGGCAGGTGGGGGGGAGGGGTCCCGTCCCGGGAGGGGTCCCGTCCCGTCCCGTTACAATCAGGAAGCACTCCTGCGTCAGCACGTCAGCATTTCCTCTGCGTGTGCGTGTGCGTGCCCGCATGCGCGTGCGTGCACTTCGGCGCGTGTGGGGAGCGCTGCGTGAGTGTTGGCTGCGATCGTTACGGAAGGTTACCGCAAGTCAGTCCAACTCACCCAGCGGGTTTCAATCCCAGCTCTTGCCCCTGTGGGGCTCTGCCCCCACTTCCCGTGGCCCTTACAACCTGGGAGGTCATTTGCTTCCTTGTAGTCGAGTGTGAATCAACTCCGTGCACCTGCTTTGGTCCTGTCCTCACAGCAGGAGTATCCCTATGTCACGGGTCTGAGGAGTTGGTTACTCATTCTCCCACGAAACATTAGGGAAATAACTGGAAATAAATAACGTGGCCTCATCAGACCTGAACCTCTCCCCACGCACCCCCAGGGACAGGAAATGTCACTCCTACATCATCTAGTGGTTTGGAAAGGGAGTGGCCAAGTGACTGTCATCTGGCACATTCTGTGATGGGCAGGACCATCGTATGAATAGTGTCTACAGTGGGGCTTCTTTGACATGATCTGATTTCCTCTGCACAGCAGCTGGGAGAGGCGGGTACTCTGAGACCCCTTTGCAAAATCACCTCGGTGGACCCCATCTCAGTGACCCTGGGGCCGGAACAGTCCACTGTCATGTTGGACGGTCCCTGGCATGGCCCTGTGTCTGGTCATCACTGCCTCTGCCCAGTATGTGGCCACCGAGCCCCCAAGTCATGGTGACAATTGAAAATCCCCCCCCCCCCACACACACACACACTTTCAAATGCCCTCAGGTGAGGAAGGGCCCAGAGGCTTAACCCCAGGTGTTTCCAATCCTCTTCAGCCCTTTTCCCTATGAGACGCCATCCCGGGAAGCGTGCCTGTGCCAGAGAGCTGTAGAGACCCCAGCCTCAGACCTTGTGGCGAGTGAGAGGGAAACGGTGCAAATGGGACTTGGGGCCTTTTCCATTCTATCTCCCATGGTGACGGAGGCAGGGCTACCCCGAAGCTGGCAAAGCTTAGGCTTGAGTCGTTCATGCCCCCAACCCCCTCCAAGTGTCGGCGTCTTGTGGCTACAGGTCACAGGTAGGAAGCCTTTTAGTGTCAGTGTGGCCAGGGCGTCGCCTAAAGAGATCGCAACGGGGGACCCCAGGTCTCTGGGGCTCACATAATGTGTTGTCATTTATTTCTTCATCTAAAAAAAAAAAAAAAAACCAACACCTTCCATCCCGATTTTTGTATCTGTATGCTTCGTATTCCTTTTGTTAAGGGGGACCCCAAATTGCATTAAGGTTGGCCCACAAATCCTGGATCCATCCCTAAACATCCACCCGGGCCCGTGGGATGTCAGAGTGCTTGGTGCAAAGGCGCCTGCCCTTTATAGCAGATTCACATGCTCAGCCTCCTCCCCCTGCTTTCCAGCCTCTGGACTACGAGATCTCCGCCTTCCACACCCTGCTGATCAAAGTGGAAAACGAGGACCCGCTGGTACCCGACGTCTCCTATGGCCCCAGCTCCACGGCCACCGTCCACATCACTGTCCTGGACGTCAACGAGGGTCCGGTTTTCTACCCGGACCCCATGATGGTGACCAGGCAGGAGAACATCTCCGTGGGCAGCGTGCTCCTGACCGTGAATGCCACGGACCCAGATTCCCTGCAACATCAAACCATCAGGTGGGTGAGCGGCTCCCTAACCGGAGGGCGGAGGCAGGCAGGAGTTGCGTTTCTTTTCCAGATGCAGGCCTGGCTGTCCGGAGCAAACTAGCCTTACGGTAAACTTGTTAGTGATCTGGGCGAGTGGGAGGCACAGGGCACCCTGAAGAGCTCCTGGCCGATCGCGTCAGGACCAGGCTGACTCTCCAGGGATGCTGCCTCCACACCTGATGCCGGGGAGGAGGGTGGCCTCCGGGCAGTGTTCCCAAATGGCCAGAGGGGTCTGCCAGTGCCAAGCACAGGCTCTGAAAAAAAGAAAAAGGAGCCACCACGTCTGGCCCCCCCCCCCTGCATCTCAGACACTCGACCCATCGTCTCGCCACCATGACTTTGGAAGTCAGCATTGGCTGACTCCACATACAGATAAGGGTATTGCGAATTCAGAGAGGTTCAGTGCCTAGCCCGAGGCTGCCCAGCCTAGTAGCAGAGGAATCAGACTAGAAACGGGATGGTCTGGAAAGTCTGTGCTCTCTGCTCAGTGCCGTGGACTCGGAAGCGTCAGAGCCGGGTGGGGGGGGGGGGGGGGGGGGGAGCAGACATCGCCGGTACTTAGAAAGGGAACGTTGGGGTTAGGTTTCCGACAGATAAATGGCAAGCCAAACAAACAACAACAAAAAATCGTCTCCAAAATTTCCGTCTTCGTTTCTTGAGCTCTGTCCGGTGCTTAGAAAGAAGGTGTCGTCGTGACAAGATTTAATTAAATGATCGTTACGTAGGGTACTAGCCTTGACCGGCTGCTCTCGTTGGTACGGTGTTTCGAGGCAAGCTGAAATCGACATGCAGGTCCAAACGCCCGCTCGTCTCCGCAAAAGAAAGTTATTAATCTTTCTTTTCCAAAATCTAATCTTCTTCTCGTAGGAGGAACAGGATAATCAAGTATTAGATGCACTTCTAATAAACACGTGTCGTATTTTCCTGATTCGAAACACCTGGAAACGTGTCACGGTCTCCACACAGCCACTTTACCGTGGAACGAGCTGGCAGACGAGCGGCTCACGTTAGTTTCCAATCCCAAAAGGGGATTTATTTTCACAACAAAACTTTCTGAAATGCCAGATGAACTAGATAAAGGTGCGAACTGTACCAAATCCTATAATAATGTGACTCTGAAATTGCCCTCTTTTTTCTCTCTCTTTCTCCTTTTCCTGCTGGGTACCTGGCAGAGGAAAGATGCAATTTAAATATCAAAGAGAAAGCTTTCCTTAAGTCCTTAGGTGGGGAAACTGGTAGCTTCACAGACAAATGTACAAATTTAGGATGTCTTTAGGGAAACTTTCCTGTCACTATGTATTTCTACAGCAGGAGCAGAAGAGGGGACTCTGGGTGGGAGAGAGAGCGAACTTCCACGGGCTTGATGTTCCTGAACCCAGGGCTCTGCCCTTGCTGCGTGACTTGGGATGTTGCCAGTCTTGAAAGTGTTAACTTGGTGGGGTTGGGGGGACAGATGTGGTGACAGACAGAGACCTGGGTCTGTCCAGGTTCTTTGTTTAAGACGAGCTCTGGCTGACTTAGGCAAAAGGAGGAATCTGCTGGTAGAGTCGCTGGAGGGCTTATTGAACATGTTTAGAACCAGGCCCGAGGGGCACCTGGGTGGCTCAGTCGTTAAGCATCCTACCTTGGCTCAGGTCATGATCTCGCGGTTTGTGGGTTCGAGCCCCACCATGGGGCTCTATGCGGAACAGCTTGGATCCTGGCACCTGCTTCGGATTCTGTGTCTCCCTCTCTCTCTGCCCCTCCCCCACTAGTACTCTGTCTCTCTCTCAAAAATAAATAAACATTAAAAAAAAAAAAAAAAAACAGGCCCGAGATAGCACAGGAACTCGGGCATTGCAGAGTCTCTAGGGGATGGGAAATGATGGGTTGGCACAGCCCGACCTCACAGGGAGAATGAACCACCTCCCGCCATTTCCCACGACCTGTGCCCCTCACCCGCAGGGGCTCACGTGCCGGGGGGCGGGGGGATGTTGCCTGAGCTGCAGTCAGGAGCCTCCCGACTCAGGGTGCCTGACGGTCCACGGAGATGATGCTCTCAGATGCAGGTGGCTGATGGGGAGGGAGGAAGGAGGTCCCATCCTGTGGATGGAACGTGGAACTGGGAAGGTGGGCCAGACCCCAGAGAGCAGGTCCAGCAGATTGAGGGAGGGACGGGATTCTGGTCTGGAGAGGGCGGGGGTACCGGCAAGAGCCAAGCCCCTGAGACGTATCAAGACCAGGGTGCGAGCCACTGGGACAGGGTACAGGCGTCCCCCGTTACACCACGGGCAGGACGTCAGTGGAGAAAGCTGTGTGTTGATCACTGGAGGGGAGGCTCGAGGGAAAATGCACACGTTTGGAACGCTTTGAAGAGCTTCGTGTTTCTACCGTCGGTCACCACAGATACGACCCATGTCATGAGCTGCCAGGACCGTCCTCGGAGTGGCCTAGCCCAAGGCGGCCTCAATTGATGGGGACGCGGGGACTCAGCATGAGAACGCAGGTGCTCAGAGCATGTCCTTTTTGCATCTTTTGGCTCTGCTGTCCCCCGCGGTCGGCCACATCCTCAGCCCCATCTGTAGGGCCACCAGCAGTGCCGGTCCTCGGCCCCAGCGGCATGCTTCCCAATCGAAAGTTCAAGCCCAGGGCCAGGCTTGGGTCTCACAGAGCCCAGTTGGACCCACGGCCCATCTCTGAGCCCCACAGAACAGCAGGCGGGTAGAGTGTGCCCACCGCGGGCCCCAGGTCCCATCACGACCACCAAAGGAGTTCAGGGGGCTCTTCCCAGGAGATGAGAACGGATGCTGTGTCATCAGGACCCACAGAGTCACTGTGACCAAGTCCAATTTTTGAGTCCCCTCAGGAAATACCACTGAGGTGTCTGTCTGTGGCTGGTTTGCCTAAGAGTTCTAGCATTTACAAATTGAGCTGAGCAGTGTCTGGAGAAAGCAAAGTAAGTGTGTGTGTGTGTGTGTGTGTGTGTGTGTGTGTGTGTGTGCGCGCGCGCGCGCCTCACACGCTTCTCTCTCTGGCCACACTCCTCACACACATCCCTTCCTGCTGGGGCCACATGGTGGCCCAGAAGTGCCCCCCGTTTCTCAGCCTGGCACTGACCGGGCCCCCCTGCTGCTGGTTCTGAGCTCATCCAAGGCACGGACAACCGTGTCGCTGACACATTGAGCCATTGTCACAGGAGCCTTTTGGGAGAAGAGGTCTGTTAATTACTTGCCGCCCTTGATCCGACACACTGAGAAGCGCCGTCCCTGAGGGGCTGTGTGTGCAGTGGGTGAGGAGGGCGGCAGGGCGGGGCCAGCCAGGCTGGGACCCAGGTCTCTGACGACCCGCGCTTGGCTGCCCAAAATTCTCCGAAAGGCACGGTGACCTTGTGAGCGGTCCTGTTATTGTTGGCTTAGTGATGCTTTGGGGAGCAGGCGTGGGAAGAGGGAGGGAACCCTTCATCTCAAGGAGCGCTCTGAGTTCAGATGACGGAGGTGTGCATAAGATGCTGTCCCAGCCATCCTGCCCCGGAGGGTGTCCATCCCGTCAGAACCACTGCCTTGAGTTCTGCCACCACGCAGGTCGTGGCAGGTGCCCCTGTCTGTGTGTGTGACTCTGTGTGTGTCCGTGTAGCTTTCTCTCTGTGTCCCTCTCTGTTTGTGCCTGCCTCCCTTGGTATCTCCTTTGCTCTGTCTGTCCCTTCCTCGTCTCCCTCTCTGTGTCTCTGCCTCCCTCTCCCTGGCACCCACCCCATCACTGCCTCTCTGTCTCTCTCATCCGCTCCCCGCTGTCTGGTGTTCTGCCCCGTCCCCTTCCTCCCCCTCCTCCCTCCCCCTCCTCCCTCCCCCTCCTCCTCCCTTCTCTGCCTCTCCCCACCACCACTTGGTGCATCTCTATCCCCAGATGCTCTGTGACCCCCCAAAACCCTACTTTCACCAGGCACCGGGAGCCTTGACAGGCACGTGGCCTCTTCCCTGAGGGCAGGCTCCCTCGCCCTCAGAGCAAGACACCTCCTCCCCACCCCCAGCCCCCACAGAACTTAGGAACTTCTAACGAATTCCCGTCCTGGCTGGCATCCGGTCTCCCATGATGAAAGGCGGGTCTCATCTCCGCCCCACGTTGGCAATGCTGGCCCCCCGCTAGGGACGCTTTCATCACACCAGGGAACAGTAAAGTCTGTGAAAGGCGCCTTGATCTCTGAGAAGCCGGCAACGCTAAAGACAGGAGATGTCCAGGCATCAGAGTGAATACTCTCCCTAAAAAGCCCGAGTTATCAAGACTTGTTAAAAAGGCCGTCGCATTGCGCTCTTAGCCAAATCAAAATGGACATCAGTGGGCTGGTGACAGATGAAATTCTTCTTTTTAATGACTTGTATCTTCTTATCCTTATTATAAAGTTAAGATAGTTCATGGAGGAGACTTTTGAAAAGGCAGTTAAGAATAAGGAAGATGATAAAGAATCCGTAATAGCTCCTATAATACCCTCTTAACAACTTGGGTATAGCTCCCTCAGTCACGTGTGAGGGGGCTTCCGTTTTTATTACCGGAATTGGCTCTCATCACCCGTCCTGTTCTGGAACCTCCTGTGCCTCCTTCCCAGTATATGGCGAAGAGCTTTTCCATGTCAAGACACAGCCATTATTATTAATTGCTTGGTAGTATTCTCTTATTCTATTACATGGATGTTCTCATTTATTCATTCATCTCCTTGTTACTGGATATTTAGAGTGTTTCCAGTTGCATGCAATTATTTTTCTAAAAAGGTCAGTGGCCATGCTTATAGCTAAATTGTCTGATGCACCATTAATTTCCTGAAGAATTTTTCGAAAGCTCTTCGAGCCAAAGGATGCGTATTGTTAATGCCTTTTGTCATCTAAAAACTTCTTTTTTTTTTGTACCGAAATTTATATTGTCCCTTATGATTTGAATCGATGTCATGATTAGAAAGCTCCTCTGCTCCCAGGTCGTGTCGATACTGACGTGGTCTGAAACAGAGCCCCTCTCTCCCCACCACCCCGGCCCCCTCCAGACAACGCTCCTGCCTTCTGGGGGAACCCTGTCTCCACGTCCTTGAGACAGGAGCCAGACATTTCTCCGTGACATTTTGGGGTCTCTGACGAGGAGCAGGCTTGTGCAACGGAAACTATTGGCTAATTACTATCAGAAGGAGCAGCTCAATGATGATTATGCTAATATGGGAATGACTGCCCGACGTTCTCCAGCAGCGACGTGAATAGCAGGGACTAACCCTGGCATCCTGTCTGTTGATTTGGCTGCTCTGGGGACGCAACCAGCAGCCCGATCCTCTCGAAGGGCTTGAGAGGACTTATTTCACTGTGTTGCATAATCAAGGGATTTCTGCCGAGGCAACCAAGTAGCAATTCCAATTCTGAACATCTTTCAGACAGAGCTCATCCTGTCCAGGGGCTGCAGTAAACCACTCTGCAGCAGGGACTTTTGCCTACACACTGAATAGATGAGATGTGTGTGGAGGAGAAATGTGGTCCCCAGCGATGTGAAATGACCTATCACTGCTCAACATGTGTTTGGAAAGGATCGTGCATCCAGGGAGCTCTGTGAGGGTGTGTCGAGCGGCACCGTATCTGTGAGGATTAAGTCTCGCTGAAGACAGTAGGAAAATTCAAAATGACAGTGGCTCAGAGAAGATAGAAGTCTATTTTCTTTTTCTCACCTAAGTCCAGAGTAGCCATGGCAGTGTGCAGGGTGTGGATGGCAGTTCCTCAAAGGTGTCAGGGGCCCAGGATCCTTCCTGCTCGCCATTCGACCATCTCCAGGTTGGCGTCCCCTTCCTCGTGGACTGTAAGGGTTGCTAGTGCACCAGCTTTCGCATCTGCGTTCCAGACAGTGAGATGGGAGAAAGGGAAAGAAGGGAGTCTCCTGTCTTTGAAGGAGATTTCCTGGAAGTCAGCCCCATTTCTGTTTAAATCTCAATGGCCAAGATTAGTCACGTGACCACACCTAAGTGCAGGGGACACGAGGACATGGGGTCATTTAGCTGGAAAGAACCCAGCTTTGGAGACTGGGATTCTTTAGGAAAGAAGAAAAGAAGCGTGGACAGCATGAGATAACTGATATTTCTACCGCGAGAATCTTTGAATATTGAAACTTTCTACATAATAAAAAAAAAAAAAAAACACAGGATAAACTGAATTATTTTTTAATTTCTTTTGTAATGTTTACTTTTGAGAGAGAGACAGAGCATGAGTGGGGGAGGAGTCGAGAGGGAGGGAGACACAGAACCCGAAGCAGGCTCCGGGCTCTGAGCTGTCAGCACAGAACCCACCGTGGGGCTCCTACTCACGAACCATGAGATCGTGACCTGAGCTGAAGTCGGACGCTTAACCCACTGAGTTACCCAGGCGCCCTCAGGGTAAACTTTAAAAGTTACCACGTGCCACGATACTAGATTTTTACACAACCGACATAATAGATAAGCGTGTTGTGAAAAACAACTGTTTGATAAAAGCACAAGGATTAAAGCTAGTCTTTGGTTCGTTCGTTTATTCATTCACTGAGTTTGCTTAGCGGTATTCATTTAGAGCCCAGTGGGGCCCTGACGCTTCTAGCTGTCGTGCATTCACTCGTGCAAGAAACGGTCTCTGCCTACAGCCTCTGGGGAACTTGCAGTCGTGAGAGCAAGAGCATGTCCTCCCTGGGAAAGAAGGAAGGGGGCAGGAGGGCAAGGAAGGCAGAAGATAAATGGTTTCCTGGGGAAGCAAGAACCAGCGGTCCCTAGCTGGGGAGGAAGAGCTTCCGAGCATCACTGTGGTCTCACTTGTCAACAGATTCCTGAATTCCCCAGAAAGCCCACTATCCCCCTGCCTCCGTGCGGGCCTCCGTCTCCTGGGAATTGGGTGCCAGCCCAAACGGGCAGAGATGTCCACTTTCCACCCCCCTGCCCCCTGAGACACGTGCTTGGGAAGCCTAGCGTTGTTCTCTAAAAGTTCACCAAAAGCACCGCCACCAAAGCCATTTAGTTCCTACAACCCTGTAAATGAGACCTTTCTCATCTCCCTTGTTGCTGATAGGGAAAGCAGAGGCCTCTGAGCCCCCCTCTGTGGGAGGAGAGCGGGCAGAGGTGTGCGGAGGCCTGCTGAGAGCCCCGGGGGGCTTTGCTGGCACCCACTGAGCCCAGAGAGGCGGCCCTGACCTTGCGACCGCACTCCCCGGGCTCTCTAGACATTCAGCACCAACTTTCTCACGCTTTACTGTCATCCCCGCCCCAATCCCCCCACGTCTCCAGTACCATCACAGAATTACGCACTGCAGGCCTGGCGCCTGGACCTTCAGATTCTCCAGGGACCTACCAAGGTGCCAGGGACCTGAACATCTAGCCTATTGTCTCCACGATTTAAAAAGAAGACAGCAACGCTGAAATTAACGAATATCGAGCGCCCAGAGCATCGCGACAACCTTTTCAAATTTACGATCGGCGAACCCGTCTTTACCTTTGCAGGCCGTCTGTAGGGCCCCCCTGGCAGGAATGTCTGAGCGTGCACTAGAGAAACCATAGGGGATTGTAGATGAGAATATTCCCGGTCGCCAAATAAGGCCAAAAGCAAAAGCAGAAACGTCGTTTCAAACGTTCTACAGGAACAAAATGTGTTTGCAGGGTGGGTACCTTCCAGGGTATTTGGTAAGACTTGGGCTGAGGCCACCACAGGCAGAGAAGATTCTTCGAGGCTGGAAATTTTTGAGACGGTCGCCGCCCGGCCAGGGCCAGGCAGATGGGCGAGCTGGGTAAACAGGCACAGATTGGTGGCAGCCGGGTTGCAGCTGTCTGTGCATAGACATGTTTGTGCATAAGCAGGCATCGTTTATCGGTATTATTATTATTGTTATTCACCTTCCGATATCGAAGAATGCCCACCACCCATGACAGCATCTGCACGTGGCCTTGTTTTAAAGCAATCCCAGGAGTGAGGGCTGAGCGGGACAGACAGGCCTCAGACTGGACTTCCCACGGCCAGGAGGGTTGCAGTCAGGAGCCGCGCCCATCAGCCGGCCCTTCTTCTGGAGCCTTGATCCAAATTGAGCCTGTGCTTTGGACACAGAATACCTGAATCAGATCCAGATTAGATCCTCGTCTCTCTGAACACTGCTTTGCCCACTTTGTCCTCATGTCCTTGAGTCTTTTTTCAGTCATTTCCTTTCTTCTCCCCTTTTGGACATGGAGGCCTTTTAGCTCCGGGGTAGAGTCCGTTCATGGGCTCAAGTGGATACAGGAGGCCCCGTGCACTGATGAAAAGTCAGCCCCCAGTGACTTGTTAAAATGCCCCGTTTCAGTTTGCGCTGCTATTCGTGCAAACCCTTTTAACACCTTGTTTAATCTAATATCGGAGCCCATTCAGAGCAAATCACCAAAATGAGGGTAAATCGGGTGAAAAACCATGGGCTGTCTACGGGACATTTTGTTCTGTATCTTCTAAGATCTTTGGAAGCAGATGTCAAAACTCAGTCCACTTGGAAGTGTGGATTTTGTCATCACTGACATTTTCAGGAACACACAAGCTCAAAATGTATAGTAGCGTACCATTTATTGGGCCGGAAAATGAAGCTTTCAGGCTCCTTTTTATTTAAAAAAAAAAAAAAAAAACAAAAAAACAAAAAAAACAGATTTCAAAACCAGATTTAAGAGTTTCATTTGGGGTGACTCCCACCTGTTAAATTTTAATCAGAAGTTAAAGGCTAAATAATAACAATTCTACCTGGGGAAATTAACCGAAGAGCCTCCCTCTAGTAAAATATATTATTAACGCTTCGTCTTAATTAAATGTGGCTACTGACCTCGATAGCAGGATTTGGAGTGAGGTCCTTTCTGTTTTGTTTTGTTTAATGAATGATTCTTTTCTCGAGTCAACAAACACAGAGCTTGAAATGTAAATGAATTGTTTACAGTGGCGCCTTTGTAGTTTTTAATTAAAGTGCGGTTCTTCCATTGGAAGTTTATGGTGGCAATACATTTTATTGCCTACTCCGCTGTAGAGTTTTTAATTATTTATGTAAATGTATTAGCACAGCTGACTCTTATTTTCAGTGGTCAGATTTTGTGTTATGAAGATGCCAGTGGAAAACAAGGTCTAATAAATTAAACAACCGAAGTTTTAAAGATTTAACATCTTCCGCGGCTAAAAATAGAATTCTGGCTTTTATCATGATCCAGGGGTGGAAGGTTTTCATTATTAACCTCAATTAGAGGCACTCGATTCTGTTGACATGAAAAGAGCTGACCATTTGGATAAACAATGGAAAAGTCATTTTACAATCCAACCGCCTTTCTAACATCCATCTACACGGGTTGTTCTAAATCTGCCACGGGCCAGACTTTCATTACTGAAAGCATGGTTTTGAATTGGTTATATTTGAATATAATTATGACGGTCATCCTTGCCTGCCTGAGAAATTAATTCTCACAGCCAACATACAAAATATTGACAAACGCTAATATGGTTTCTTGCCCACTGTTTTCGAAGCTGTTAAATCTGCTTAGCTGGGTGTTTTGTTGTTGTTGTTGTTGTTTTAATTTTAATAAAGGCGTTTGCAATAGACCAGCGTTGCTGCAGACGCTCCCCGTATCATATTGATTGAGAAAGCCATACGTCTCAGGATGGCAAGAGGAGTCAGCCGAGTGGAGAGGAGCAGGCTTATTTTATGGGTGCTCTTTGTCAATCACCAACACCAGGCAGCCCCCGAACACATCTAGGGGGGGTCTCGTGAAGGGCTCATCACGACCTTATACTAACGCAGGTAAATAACCGTAGACAGCGAGCCACACAGCTAATTCAAGAAGCGTGTTTCAACAGCAGCTCCCAGTTTGCATTTTCAAGTGATGAGGCTCTAAACTGTCGTCCTCCCACATAATTTAATTCAGGGGGTTCCTTGTGTATCCTAACAGTGGGTTTCAGGAGAAGATCAGACCTCATAGAGCCGGCTCGGAACAGCCTCGCATGCCTGTGCGGAGTGGGGCCTCTGGATCTGGACTAGGGTTGGGCTGGGATAAGCCAGCTCTTCAATCATTGAATCACTCATTCATTCCACGGGTTTCTGATGAGCACTTATGACACGTCGGCCCTTTTCTAGGCACTGGGGACACGGCAGCAACACGAACAGTTAAAAAGATGTGTCGTCATGAAGGTTATAGGCCAATGGCAGAGGGGGAGAGGAAGCAAACAAGAAAACAAACGAGCAAAATGAATAGCATAGTAGTGGGCGGTCAGTGCAAAGAAAGAAAAAAGGCAGAAAGAAGTGAAGGTCTGAAAGTCGCCGATGGCGTGGCATTTCGGTAACGAACTGAAGGAAACAGGAGTGAGCCGTGCACGTATCTGCGGAAGAGTGGTCCAAGCCAGAGGCGGGGGGGGGGGACGACAAGTGCAAAGGCCCTGAGGCAGGATGTGCGAAGGTATGAGATACAGGGGGTGAGGTATCACTGGGTCTGGTGCAGAGTGGGTGAGGTGGGGAGAGGAGATCAGAGGTGCACAGGGGTAAAGCTTTTACTCTGAATAAGACAGGAAGTTAAGCCGTGGTGGCTTTAGAGAAGAGTAAGTGGGGAGGGGTGGTGGGAAGGGAGACGGCAAAGACCAGTGGGGAGGGTCCTGCATTAAGCCAGGTAGGTGAGAGGTGGCACGACTTTGGACTTCGCGTTGGCGGTATGTGCCGTGAGAAGAAGCCTTACTGAATGTGTCTGGAAGGTGATGGCAGTCGGGTTGTGCGGACCAACCACGTGTGTGAGAGAGAGAGAGAGACACACACACACACACACACACACACACACACATGCCCAGGTTTTTGTCCTAAACAACTGGAAGATGGGGTGGATGGTTATGAAGCAGACAGGCTCACTAGGGAAGGGACTCGGAGGAGGTGTCAGAAACTCAGTTTTTTTGTCTGTTTACTGTTCATTTATTTTTGAGAGAGAGAGAGACAGAGCATGCGTGGGGGAGGGGCAGAGAGAGAGGGAGACAGAACCTGAAGCAGGCTCCAGGCTCTGAGCTGTCAGCACAGAGCCCGACACAGCGCCCGAAATCACGAACCGTGAGATCGTGACCTGAGCCGAAGTCGGACACGTAACCGACTGAGCCACCCAGGCGCCCCAGGAACTCGGTTTTGATGGTACTGAGTTTAAGGCAGAGACAGGGAGCAGGGATGGACAGCAGGCAGGGTCTGGGCTAGTCAGAAAAGTCTGGGTGTCGTGCACATCCACATGAAACTTAAATGCCCGAGTCTTTGAGATTCCCCCAGAGGTGAGGAGGCCCAGGGGTGGCCCTGCCTGGCATGTTCTACATGAGGCCTGCCTCCTGAGAATAAGTGAGCCAGCCACAGTTAAATACAACAGGTGCTCTTGCCCGGGCAGCCAGACCTCCAAGCAGCAGAACCAGAGTCTACACAAGTACCACTTTCTGGACCCAGGATGGAGTGGACACTCAGCCAGCGGCCGATGAGCCTGGCTCTGCCCGTCTCCTTCTCTCCGGCCACCAGCATGTCGCGCCCTCTGCCCGGGTCCAGTCCTCCGCCGCGGTCACCCTAAGTTCGCCTGTTTCTTACAGCCGCGCTGATGTGCTCGCGGTCATGACAGAGTAGCTGGCATTTACTTTGTCCCAGGCTCTGTTCTCTGTGGCTCGTATGCTCGGTCACATGTAATTTCCCAACAACCCTGTAAAGAGGGTGCCTCGGTTACCCCTCTTCAGAGGTGAGGACGGTGAGGCTCAGCGAGATTCAGGAACACCCCCAGAGGCACACGGATTCCCACGCAGGAGCTCCGGCTGTGGGACATACCTCGCACCTTCCTGCTCCGCTGCCCCCAGACCAGACTCTCGCTGGAGAAGCTCAGCCCTCGGTGTGCATTTGCCAAAAACCTCAACAGCCTTGCTCTATCAGACTCCACTTCTCAGAACCACCCTGCACATTCTGTTTCTGATTTTTGCTGATCGCCCCGAAATCGATGACACCCACCAGTCCCGAACACCCCATTGAGACCCTCTGCTGCCCAGATGTCTGGGGTGGGGAGGCGGCCCAGGCAGGGCTGCGTGGGTAGAAGTGGCCGAAAGCCCTCAGGGTTTCGTGCGTGCGGGCACCTTCTCGCCACCATCATCCGGCAGGGACGCCTCCGTCCCTGGGTTTCCCTGTTTCCTGTGCTTCCTGCTCGTACGGCTGCCTTCCCAAGAACAAGGCTCCATCATCACATCACTTTCGATGCTGCCAGGCTTTGCTGGAGGAGGTTAGACAATCACAAAGGTGAGACGTGTTTTCCCAACGCGTGCAGGGGAAACAGACGTTGACTTCTCGCTCCATTGGAGAATCAGTCTTGTCTCCAGGGGCTGCCCCAGAGGGCCCCCCGGGTCTCACGTGGCCTTGCAGAGAGGGCTGCCACAGCCCCGCGGCTCTCGTGGCTCTGCCAGTCTGGTGCCCTGAGTTCAAATCCCCACCCATACGCTTTCAGGCGTGTAACCTCGGGCAGACATCAAGTTCCTCCAGCCTCAGTTTCCTCTCTTATAAAGTGGGGGCAATAATGTCTGGGCTGCAGGGTCACTGTGGAGGGTAAAGCAGATAATTCAGGAGAAACGCTTGAAGCACAGAGCCTGGCACATAGTAGGCACTCAATGAACCGATTAGCATTCTTGGCCAAGAGTTTAAACGTAGCCATTCTCTAAAGGAGGCTCTTCAAGAATGAGAAGGATGTTTTCCTACAATCCGTGGTTTCCACGCATTGCAAACTTACAATAAGCAAGTCTGCGGAAACACTTACTAGGGTTATTAGTGGAAATGAGTCACAGCTCCCAGGAACGATGGCACATCCACAGCCAGGCCAGGGTATCTCACTGCTAAAAGCCTCATCATGATGGCAGTCTCCTCCTCATTCCTGGGGAATTGAAGGTAGCAGAAAGAAGTTTCTGAAGGCTCAGCCTTGTCATCTGCCGTTTGCTTGCCTGCAAGCAGTCCTCAGAGATGACAGGGCACGTGGACGCGTGGTGAGCAATTATTAAACACACGTTGCAAACAACTGATTTTTGAAGGTTTGCAGCTTGGCTTTTCGGGAGACAGGTACGCTCGATCTTGCAATCTTTCTAGAGCATACGTGTAACAGTCCTATTTTCTGCTAGTACAACGGTTCCTGGTTCGGGTATCAGGATTAAATTGATCCGTAGGTTAAGATGCTCTGCAAAGCATATGACGCCATGCAAATAACACCATGACTAGGAGAGACTGTCACCCAGGCAAGCTGAGGACCTGGTCGAATGTCTGAAGGGAGATGAAACAAAGGAGACTTAACAGTGAGTAGGAGAGGGCGTTACATTTCAGGACCTCCGATTGGTGACTTCTGGTGCAGGGTCTGTCGGGATCCGTGGCTGCAAGCAGCAGAAACCAGCATCAGCTACATTACGTGGAATAAAACAAGAATTGACGAGATTGATTTTGGGGGTCACAGAAGGGCCGGGAGACCAGAGGAGAAGCTGGGAAAAAAATGAGTGGTCACCAAATGGAGCCAGAGAGGAGAGACGATTGAGGCTGCTGCAGTCTAACTCAGCCTGGCACTTGAGCACTTGAGTTAGACCTCCCAGGGCAAGAGCATGATGCCCCCAACCCCCCCCCCCCACACACACACACACACACACACACGGAGAACATCTGATTCGCTGGAGCTGACCCACTCCCACTGTATCCAGGAAAGAATGGGAGCTCGACCACGACCACCCACGACCTCCCAAAACAGGGGTCTGCCCAGAGAGGAGGCCCGGGGTGCTGGGAGGAATCAAAAATATGGTGAACAGCCCGAATGACGGATATCCACACACCCTTCCCGTGAATCTGAGTTTTCCCGCCATGCCCCGGATGATCCATGCTGGGCACTCGGGCCACGGCTGTCCCCAGACGCACGACGTGAGGGACACACGCTGGCACACAGAGTAATTGCGCTGAGAGTCTCTGTCTCAGAAGGAGCACAAGCCCTGGACGGGAGCAGGGGTGTGGCTCCGGAGGGCTGGGCAGCCCAGGGCCGCTCGAACAGGGGGCGGTGAGCGACGCGTTCCCCTGGGGAGGACACTTTTAGGGAGCACCAGAAAACTCAGCCATCAAGACAGTCTTTTAATGCAATATTTTTTTATGTCAAAATTAACACAAAAATTCATGTTAAACAAAATATCACATCTGTAAGTAAAGTAGGATCGATGTTGCTGATTTTCTTCCACCTCTGATATGACCGGGCACAGAAGGTGAGGGCTCCTTGGGGCCCGCTTCATCTGTAAATTTAAAGGGTGGGATTGGGGCGCAGAACCCTCCTCACCCATGGAAATCCATACCTGGGCTCAAAAGGAAAGCAAGAGAAACCTGTGGGTCAATAAATAATGTTTAAAATGATTCAGGAAAAGGAATAAAGGAGTAGGAATTGTGAATGAAAATAAAGCAGAATGACATAGGAAAGGCAAATGTGAAAAGCAACTAAACGCAGCATCTGTAGATGTGATGGTGCGATATCTCGTTCCCACGCTGGGCACCCCAGAAGTGGGTGTGGCTCTCCCCATCCTACAGAGGAACAGAGGTACCCAGATATGCTCAGGGTTGAAAAGTTAGTGAGTGGAAGGGATGGAAGTCAAATTCACATATGCTTATGCCAAAGAGTTTTTTAACAAGGAAACTATTTCTTTTATTTTGCAAGAGGAGAAATCATCATTTAAAAACAAAAAAAAAAAAAAAAAAAAAAAAAAAAACGCACCCAGCAGAACCTACAGCCTCCTTCAGATCGCATAGAATGATTCTCAAATTCTCTTCCAAATGGGATTTTTATTTCACAAGCTAAGCTGAGGGTCAGGGTTCAGAGGGTCAGTTTTGTCTCTATTCTGCGCTTGAATTCTTTGTGTCTGGGGTTTCTTTTAAAATGTGTAGAGATGGTGGGGCGCCTGGGTGGCGCAGTCGGTTAAGCGTCCGACTTCAGCCAGGTCACGATCTCGCGGTCCGTGAGTTCGAGCCCCGCGTCAGGCTCTGGGCTGATGGCTCGGAGCCTGGAGCCTGTTTCCGATTCTGTGTCTCCCTCTCTCTCTGCCCCTCCCGCGTTCATGCTCTGTCTCTCTCTGTCCCAAAAATAAATAAAAAACGTTGAAAAAAAAAAATTTTAAATGTGTAGAGACGGGAGGACCAGAGGGGCCAGCAGAGTGAGAAGTGAAAAAATGGCTCTTATGGCCCCGGCTGGCGTCCTTCTGAGCGTCGTTTATGGGACACCCACAAATGAGCTGTTCTCTGGAAATGGAGGTGAGCTGTTCTCCCAGGAGCCACCCAAGAGCAATGACGGGCCAGTGATTCCTGTCAGATGCTTCACCCTTGCTGTCTAAAAATCAAACATCTCTGGGACTCCTGGCTGGCTCATTCAGTTAAGCATCCGACTTCGGCTCAGGTCACGATCTCGTGGTTCGTGGGTTCAAGCCCCGCATCAGGCTCTGTGCTGACAGCTCAGAGCCTGGAGCCTGCTTCAGATTCTCTGTCCTCCTCTCTCTCTGCCCCTCCCCCGTTCATGCTCTGTCTCTCTCTCTCTCTCTCTCTCTCTCTCTCTCTCTCTCTTCCTCAAAAATAAATACACGTTACAAAAAAATTTTTTAATGAATAAAAATCTTAAAAAATAAAAATTAAACATCTCTGGCTCACCGAGTAAATATTTCACAAATACTTACATCGATTGTCCGGTCACTAGGGAGATGCATCTACTAACGTGAGCAAGTGTATCTTCAGTCTCTGCGTTTCCTGCAACTGCTCTGAGCACCTTGGTCTAAGCCACATCCGCATTCACCTGGACGGTGATCCCTGGCCCGAGCCAGCCTCCTCATCGTGCTGTGTCCACACCGTATCCTTCTGCAGCCGGCCTTGCTCTGCACCGGCTTCTCCCTCTCTCCTGGCCGTCTCCGCTCCCACCGCGTGGCCTTCCCCGCCTGTCTTCTCCGCTCAGGAACTGTGCAGAAATCATTCTCTCTGCTTTGGATCACCGACCCTCATTATGCACACGTGCTGTGTTTGCAAATTCGACAAGCTGAGGTGGATTTGTAGCCCCAACACACTTTCCGTATCTTCGCGGTCCCTGGCAGAGACGTGCGTGGAACAGTGGTACATCTGAGCCACCCGACACGCCCCTTCCCAGCCGAGGTCCAAAGAGGGGACGCTCGGCCTTCTTCCTTCGGCTGTCATACGGTGACCAGGCATGCTTTCGAGGTCTCTTTGGTGCTCCATTTTTTTTTGCATTTTTGGGCTTTGGGTGGTGATTTTGCCGTCTGAAATGGCCCCGGCGCGGTGCTGTCTGGTGTTGGTAACAGCGAGAAGCTGGGAGGGGACTTATGGAGAAAATAATGTGTTGGATGAGTTCCTTCAGGCCCGAGTTCTAGGGCTGCTGGCCGTGCACTTAATGTTAATGATCGACAATGCGTGTTGAATACGGTGTCTTTCGACAGAAACACACATAAGATAAGGCGATGTAATGATTAGCTGACAAAAACGTGACCACAGTCTCGCAGGAGCCCAGGAGCAGCGGCTGGTGTCACTAATTCAGCGCTTACAGTGCCTAGACCGCGGCCACGGAGAACGGCTAGGAGGGACAGCTTGCCCGTATGTTTGCTGCCTGTCTGCCCTCTCCCTGGGCTACAAGCCCCGTGGAGGCAGGGGCCACATGAGTCTTGACACGTAACGGGCAATCAATACATTTTTGTGGAATTGATGAATAAATTGGAAATAAGCCATGATTTTCAAAGCCAGTTTTTCCTCAGGCTCTAGACTGTAGTGAGTCCTGTTCCGGGGCTCCCAGATAACCCCTCTTGGCAAAGTCTACAAAGGGCTTGCCATCAGGGTCTGACTCTAACAAACAGTGTGAGTGAATGCTGATTCAGTGTTCTTACTCGACTATTACGCGATGCTCTGCTTTGGGCCTCCCCTCTGGGCTTCAGAAGATGAAAGTGGAGACTCCCCCCACCTCTCCCAGTGCCCCTGGCCAGGCACTGAGGCCCTGCTGAACCTCTTGGAGGCCACCTTGGGCGGTGATGGTGCCACCCAGCTGTTCAGGGTGCCGCGGCCGTGGAAGGCTCTCGAGAGGCCACGAGTATCTGTAGCTTGGTCCCTCCTGGGGAGAGGCTACCCTGACAAGCCACGTGACTCCTCCCTGGACCAAGAAGTTACTCCCAGGAAGACTGTTACCCCAAACGAGCCCATTAGTTTGGAACACCGAGAGCTGGTTTGCTAACGAGCAGGCTCGTTGCTTCCTTCACAGCTTCTGTGAGCGCGGGAGTCCGAAAACTTCCCATCCGGGGTCAGATGATAAGGAGCGGAGGCTTCGTGGGCCCCACGTTCTGTCGCAACTACTCGACTCTGCTGTTACAATGCGAAAGCCGCCACGCGGACCGATAGGCGCGGCTGTGTTCCAGTAAAACTTTATTCACACAAGCAGTCGGAGGGCCGGGTTTGCCCTGTGGGCCACGGTCTGCCAGTCCCTTCAGTAGGTTCCTTCCCACGCGATGGGGTCTAGAGTGTTCTACTCTGCACCGTAAGCCCTTTGAGGAAGGACTGAGTCACGTGCGCTTTTCTCTCCACAACATCCGGCACGGTGCCCGCCCCATAGCAAGCCATCAACCAACCCTTGCTAAACATGTGACTTCTAGGACACGGCCCCCCAAACTCAGGTGTCGTGAGACACGCCAAGCAGGTGAGAGGGAATCTGAGGCCCGGTGACATTCCATCTGTCTTCATCCTACGTCCTGTTGTCGATACTCAAAACAGCAGCAGTTGGTTTTCTGACAGTAAATCAAAACAATACTCCTGTATTCGTTCAACAAACAGCCAGTGAACGTGGGGGCAGCATCCAGATGTCAGCTGGGATCCGCCCGCCCTTGAGACTTGAGTAAACTCGTGACAAATCCTGATTCCGTGCCCCGGAGCAGACCAAAGGCTTCCCCAAGATTCACGCTGATTCCGGAGGGCTGGAGAAAGGGGCCCCGCCTCTCGAGCTCGGGTTCCGCTCTGACAAGTCAGCTCCATTTCTCACTGCCTCGCTGTCCTGCACGTGTCAGGCTGCCGTGTTCCACGTCCACGTTGCCCTTTCCCTCACTCCTTTCGGGCGCACGAGCACACGCACGTGCGCGCTCACCGTGACCATCAGAATCTGAGAATGTCTGGAGGTGGGAGGGGGAGGCAGTTACATGGCCTCAGATGGCTTCAACCTATACCCCCGTGGCCCTCAACTGCAGATTCTTCTCCCCGCCCCTTGCCTCTGTATGTTTCGCAGGACACGGCAGCCCCAGAAGCTCCCCCAAGCTCAGCACAGATGGTGACTCCTCTCCGGTCTCCAACCTCCCCTCTCAGGCCCCCACTTTTTTGGAACAGCTTCGTAGAGGTGCGGCTGACGTACCATGAACTGCACATACTTCTAAGTGGATAATTTGCTGGGGCGCCTGCGTGGCTCCGTTGGTTGAGCGTCTGACTCTTGATGTCGGCTCAGGTCGTGATCCCAGGGTCGTGGGACTGAGCCCTGCGTCGGGCTCCACGCTGAGCTTGGAGCCTGCTTGAGATTCTCTCTCTTTCCCTCTGCCCCTCTCCCCTGCCCGTGAAACTCTCACCCCTGCTTGAGATTCTCTCTCTTTCCCTCTGCCCCTCTCCCCTGCCCGTGAAACTCTCACCCCTGCTTGAGATTCTCTCTCTTTCCCTCTGCCCCTCTCCCCTGCCCGTGAAACTCTCACCCCTGCTTGAGATTCTCTCTCTTTCCCTCTGCCCCTCTCCCCTGCCCGTGAAACTCTCACCCCTGCTTGAGATTCTCTCTCTTTCCCTCTGCCCCTCTCCCCTGCCCGTGAAACTCTCACCCCTGCTTGAGATTCTCTCTCTTTCCCTCTGCCCCTCTCCCCTGCCCGTGAAACTCTCACCCCTGCTTGAGATTCTCTCTCTTTCCCTCTGCCCCTCTCCCCTGCCCGTGAAACTCTCACCCCTGCTTGAGATTCTCTCTCTTTCCCTCTGCCCCTCTCCCCTGCCCATGAAACCATCACCCTGTCAGGGAGTGTACTCCCAGAAGGGCCCCTTTGTCACCCTCCCTCCTGCCCCTCTCCCCGCCTCCCTGCATCCTCCGGAGAATCACGAATCACTCTGGGTCACTCTGGGTGAGTGCACATTTTCTAGAGTTTGACATGAATTGGGTCATGGAGTACATACTCGTTGTCTGGCTTCTTTCGCTCAGCACAACGATTTGGGGGTTTGTCCATGCCGTGAAATTACCGGGAAGGACAGACATCCAGCCAAACCCAGGGGTGCCTTCTGGGGGCGGGGGAAGGAGACTGAGGGTTGGGGCAAGTCCCCCTCTATTTCTTCAGTTTGCAGGTTTTTAGAATAGTCTCCTATTTCCTTTTTTGGTTATTTTAAGTGCCTTTTAATGAGCAAATGCGTGCTCATTGTAGGAAAATTAACACGGAGCAGAATGAAGCAGCGAATTACAAGTCACCTTTGATCCCACTGCCCAGATACGGCCACCGTCATATTTCACTGTGTCACAGGCACACGTTCTGCTTCATTTTGTGTAATTCAACAGGCCATGGGAACCGCGCTCAGCGTCCTGGGGACCTGACTTGTGTTTACTTTTTTTAAGAGGTACTAATCTTTGATTAACAAGGACGAATGTAACATTTAAGAGGAGTCTAATTGCGCCTCTTCTCCTTCTCAGCAAAACAACACTATTCCCCACCAAGTGTGGAGTCAAGGCAGAGGATGTATGGCTGTGAGCTGGGGAATTACAGGGCCCATTTTTCATGTCACTGTCTAGACAGTCGTGTGAGCGCTCCAACAGAGAGGGACCCCCGGCTGCAGGTTGCATCCCCAACTGAAGCCCGGCTTGATAATAACTCACTTTGTCATTACTTAATTCTGTGATGGCTGCAGTCACTCAGCCGGAATGGAAAGGCTCCGTGGCTGGAAAGATGAGGCCCTCGGTGTCAGGATGTCTAGGGACAGAAACAGCAAGGAGGACAGGTGAGCGGGACCGAGGGGCGGCTGCATAAAGGAGTCTGATGATGGACGCGACGCTTGGAGACATTTATTTTCCAAAGGACATATTCGTATGTTTCGTTCATCGGCTTGTTCGGTCGACACGCGTCCAGGGAGGGCCTCTTGGGAGCCACCAGAGAGGCCACCGCCAGGCACAGGACAAGCCCCATGTCCAGGTGTTCTCCCCACAAAGCGCACAGCAGGCTTTGAGGGGTCATGTGTTTAAGCTAACGCTAGTCTGACCGGGTCCCTGCGTGGATTCACCAGCATCCAGTGACTCTCACATGTGTCACATTCTCCTATGTGTATGTGCTCAGATGGGCGCCCTGAGTGCCACCCGTCACCCCCACCCCCGGCCGCTCCCTCAGGACCCGCCAGACCTCTCCACGGTCAAGCCCATCGGCTGCCCCGCGCCCCCCTCCCCCCACCCCGGTGTGGGATGCTAGGTGTTCTGTGACTCTTCTCTGTGCCTTTGCTCAAGTGGCTTCCCAGCATCTCCCTTCAGGTGACTCCCACGTAACAGTCTGTGGCTGAACCCTGCTTGGACACAGGCGGTCAGAGTCGTGCTTTGGAGGGAGGGATTTGATACCCAGATCTGCCTCCAACAGCTGTGGGACTTTGGGCGAGGTGCCGAGCCTCTCCCGGCCTCATTCTCTCCGGACGCAAGAGGGGATAGTACCTAGAGTCGCGGAAGGATTGAATAGGCTGGTCTGGCAAAGCTGTCAGGACAACATCTGCAAAGTAGTAGGAACCGGCACATATTCGCTATGACTGTAATCCTTCAGGGACCCCTGCGAACAAAGCCTCGCCCTCGGATCCTTCCCCCCACACACACACAGCCCCCAACCCAATGGGGGCTTCACCTCCTTGCATAACTTAGCATGACTTTCAGCACGCACGCACACACGCAGTTACAGTTGTCAGCGAGAGTCCTGGCCAGGGTAAGGAATACTAGGTGCCCTAAGAGATGACCCCCCGGTCTCAACAGCTTAACACGGAAAATGTGATCCCTCCCTCACATCTTGCCAGTGATGGGGTTGGGGGGGGGGGGGGGGCAGATGGCTCTGCTTCAGGAACCATTCAAGGACCCCAGGCTCCCGTGTGTTGGGAGACTGCCCCTTTAACGTGGGGCCCACAGGGTCTGCGGGGTCGCTGTGCACAGAGAAGGAGGAGCATCTGACAGGGGCTTTGTGGCCAGATCCAGCAGTGACATGATCACAAGTCCCCAACCTGACCTCAGGGGAAGCTGAGAAACACAGCCCACCCCATAGTCCCAGATGGCAAATCACGTCGTCTCTGCCACAGAGAGCTTCTCACCTCCCCGCTTGGCCAGAGACGCTCGAGGGCAAACCATGGGCCCTGGGCCTTTCACCCAGTGTTTGCTAAGTCTTAAGAATTAACTCTGGGGCTGCTGGGGAGGCACCACGGAGAGGCTTTCTAAGCAGGGAGGATGGGAGGGGCGCAGGTGCAGAGAGGCAGAGAGGAACCCGGCCCCTTCCGGGAATATATTCAACGGCAGCACTGCCCTGGGCAACACATGTTACTGAATTAAAGCAGCTCACCGCGACATTAGTGTGGGACGCATGTGGAGCTCAGGGCAGGGATGAGGGGCGGCTCACGAGCGCAGAGCCTGTGACCTTCTGAACAAAGGGCAGCGTTTCCCAGCCTGTGTCTTCGGGATTCCAATGACGAGGCTGCTAAGAGCTTTCCTCCCTGCCTCACCCACCCCTTTGCCAGGTCCCTGCCACAAGAAAACGCACTGATTTTAATTTTTTTTTAATGTTTTTATTTATTTTTGAGACAGAGAGAGACAGAGCATGAGCAGGGGAGGGGCAGAGAGAGGGAGACACAGAATCCGAGGCAGGCTCCAGGCTCCGAGCCGTCAGCACAGAGCCCGACGCGGGGCTCGAACTCATGAACCGCAAGATGGTGACCTGAGCCGAAGTCGGATGCTCAACCAACTGAGCCACCCAGGCGCCCCAAAAAATGCACAGATTTTAAGTGTAGTGATTTTAAAACCGAGTTAAGGCAAGGAAGGCAGATTGGTACGCGCTTACGAAAGACGTGTCGCATTATGTATCCACCTTTTTCTGAACAGTCATGCTCTCTGATACCAGTAATTCCATTCCTGGGAATTTATCTCGAAGAAATCATCAGAAATGGTGTCAGTCTTAGGTACGAGGAAGCAGAGATTTGCATGCAGAGGCCTTTCCTGGAGCCTTATTTCTGGCAGCAGAAAGTTGGGAAACAGGCCAAGTGCCCCACAACAGGAGGCTTCATGAATAAATCCTGGGCCAGCCATATGATGGTCTAATATGCACTCACTGGGGCACCTGGGTGGCTCAGTCGGTCGAGTGTCCGACTTCGGCTCAGGTCATGATCTCACAGTCCGTGAGTTCAAGCCCCGCGATGGCCTCTGTGCTGACAGCTCGGAGCCTGGAGCCTGCTTCGGATTCTGTGTCTCCCTCTCTCTCTGCTCCTCCCCTGCTCACATGCTGTCTGTCTCTCTCTCTCTCAAAAATAAGTAACGATTAACATGCAGTCATTAAAACTGTGTTTTCTAAGACTGTTTAAGCCAGGGGAAACTGCTCCCGAGGTAAAGTAAAGTGGAAACAGTAGAGCATCAAAGTTGGCAAACTGTGTGATCCCGATCCCACGGAGAGAAACTCCTGCATAAAATGCCCCCACCAGACTGAGAGCGATTCTCTCAGGCTCCTGGAAGTATTGACGATTTTCCGTTCTTTTCTTCACACTCTCTTTTATATTGTCAAGTTTTCTATGCTGAACACGTCGCTTTGATAAACAGAAAAATATTTTTTTCAAGACTCGAAAAACAAGGATGCTGTAGGCAAACTACCCTTTCTGTCTGCAGACTCACCCAGCAGCACTGTGTTCCTGTTGTCTGGTGTTGACAAGGGCTCGAATGCCGGCCTAGACCACCAGGCCCTGTGCCCGTAATGGGAGCAAACTAGCAATTGCCACCCGGGACACCTCCTGCTCAGCTGTCACAGCATCCATTCTGCTTCACAAAACACTCCATCGAGATAACCCTGCAGACAGCAGGAGGAATGAAAAAGGCTTATGCCTCTATAAGTCCCATAAAGACATTTCTTGGCATCGAAAAAAACGTCAAGGACCCTCCACCCCGATTTCGCTAACCTGGGTTGTGGTGCAGAAGCGTTCCGGGCAGGGGGCTGGAAATCACTGCCTCTTCAGCCACAGCCGTGATCTCCAGGGAGGTCTGGAGACTAAAACCGCCTTGAGCGAGTGAAGGGAGAGATCTGTGTTTTGAACGTTTCCTCTTAGGTGGCGTTTCTAATCTGCCGTTGTTATGTTGGGAAGACAACCAATATAATAGGCAAAATTAGCAACGCTTACCCCAAAAGGCACAATAAAACGCACTGCCGTTCTGGCCATGAGGTCAGAATATGAACACTCAGGTCGTTCTTCAAATCTCAACAGAGCACATGCTGCTGGGCCCCTGCAGGAGACTCATTCTGTGACCCAGCCCACCACACCCCCTGCCACTTGGGACCCCAACACGGGGCACTGCATGGTTTTCCCCTCGGTGCCTTTCCAGGGATTACACACTCCTTCCCTGGCAATTACACACTGACTGTTCTCAGAACTGAATTTAAGCTCCATTAGAAAACTGTTGAAAGCCCCCGGGGCTCATTTTTCACCAGATTGAAATCCGTAATGTTACCGTAATAGCAAAAAAAAAAAAAAAAAATCTTCCGAAGTTCAATTGGAATTTTTTTCTATTAACTCAGTAATAAGGGTCCAGTTTCAGGAAAATCGTTTTCAGTGTGTGAGTGAAATCACCCTGCTTGTTAGGCAGGACCAAAGCCGTCCTCCAACGCATGGCTGATGCCTGTGCTCCCTGGGTTTGAACTTTCTAGAGAGGTTAACATGAATTTGGAAACGTCTAGATTGTTCTGGCATCATCTGATGAGTTTTCTGGGAAACCAAAGTTCACCCCTTCGAGTTACATGGCAGTGTGTGTTTTTATGAGGTTTCTAAACCGTTTGCTTTCCTGATTCTTAAGCAGACTATGAGGATGGAATTTAAGGCCATTGAGGTAATCACTCTAGGCTGAAAAATGAGCTTCACTGCACTTTGAATTTTTCTGGCTTTGGGGCTTTCCACCTGTCATACTGTGGCCACTGTATCTGCCTTAGGAAAATAAACTACAAAAGTAGGTGTTTTTTTATTAAAGATTTATGTCTGGAAAGGAAAGGAGAGGGGAGGGGAGGGAAAGCAATGATACCAGATGGAAAGTCTAAGAAAAACAGAATTAAGCTTTATTGAACAACTACTAAGTGCCAGGCATTTCTGCATGCTTTCTCATCCTCCCAACAGCCCTAAGACAGGTCTTCCTGTCCCCATTTCACAGAAAATGCAGCTGAGGACAAGCTGGGATTCACACAGCTAAGAAACAGCCCCCTGCAAGCCAGTGTCCTCCTGCTTTAGATGTCAGGACATGAGCCTCTTCTAACATCTTAGCAAGCGTTTTCTGTTTCTTCCAAGTCAGGGCTTGTGCCCTTAAGGACTAAGGATGGCAGGGGCGCCTGGGTGGCTCAGTCGGTTAAGCATCTGACTTCGGCTCAGGTCATGATCTCCCAGTTGGTGGGTTTGAGCCCCGCGTCGGGCTCTGTGCTGACTGCTCAGAACCTGGGGCCTCCTTTGGATTCTGTGTCTCCCTCCCTCTCTCTCTCACTCTCTGCCCCTCCCCCACTCGTGCTCTGTTTCTTAGTCCTTTAAAAAAAAATTTTTTTAAAGGACTAAGGACGGCCAGTGTGGACTCTGTGACAGAGTCAAGGCGTGTCTCGTACCCAGTACAGGTCAGCGTTGTCTTCTGTTGCGAGATGCTCTCAGCTGCCTCCTGCTGTTTGTCACCACAGCAGCCAGAAACAAACTGTGTCTTCTGGGAAGTGGATGAGTGACAGACAGGGGGATGGCCCAGCTGTATCTCCTTCTACCCTGGCCCCACGTCGGTGGCTTTGGCAGCTGTGCTGGCAAAGCAGCAGGGATGGATGGAGCCCTAAAGGAGCAGAGGGAGGACTGGGCACAGCAGTCGTTTTCCATCCGTCTAGTGGGTCAGTCAGTCGATATTTATTAAGAACCTGCCATGTGCTAAGCCACATCCTTTAGGACCAGTGTCCTGTTCCCTGAATTCACAGCCTTCAGACTTCTCTTCCTGCTAATCTACTGAAGATGCTCCCCGGCCCCTGAAGATGCCCACATTCTGATCCCTGGCACCTGCAAACGTGTCACCTTCCAGGGTGAAAAGAAACCCTGTGATGTGATCAAGTTAGGGCTCTTGAGATGCGAATCCAGCCTGGACCATCCAGGGGGGCCCCGTGTGATCCTAAGCGTCCTCCGAGGGGGAGGCATGAGGGTTGGAGCTGGAGGAGAGATACGATGACAGAAGCAGAGGTCGGCATCACCCAAGAAAGAGACCACGGGACAAGGGATGCATGTATCTCTCGGTGCCGCGGAAGGCACAGAAACACATTCTCCCCTAGAGCCTCCAGAAGGCCCACACCTTGATTTTAGACTCTGACCTCCGGGACACTAAGGATCATAAATCTGAGTTGTTTGAAGTCACTAGGTTTGTGGTCATTTGTGACAGCAGCCATAGAAACCTAATACAGTGGCCGTCGACCATGTCTCTCTTCCAGTCGAAGAGCCTTCCCCCATAAGCCCCCCTTTGATCAGTACTGCTCACTCTGCATCATCCAGGCACACCTCAGATGTCCCACACCGAGGGTCCTGGGAAACTCCGCCTCAGCCCACGACCTGTGTCTCAATCATCCTCGTGTCCCCCCGGGTGTCCGCAAGGGCCCGGTGCATTTATTTGTTTAGGCAGCTGGTGTTCCAGGGCTATCCACGGTGAGCCTCGGAAGCCATTCATCACCAGACCCGTTTGCATTTGTCCAGAGCTAGTCATGCGTGCTGGTAGGAGAATAAATGAATACTTTCATTTTGCTACAAGGAAATAAACATTTTATTCCTGGACTTCATCATCCCGTGTAACAGAATCCGCGTGCATTTTATGTCTGCGGTCTGCGTCAGATATGTGGCAAATCTATTGGACGTGTGCTTCTCCGTGCCTGAGCCCGTCTCCTTCCGAGTTCATCAAGTCCACCTCTTTTTCTAGTTGTCCAGACTCATAGAAAGAACAGGGATATTTTTCTTTATTTTTTTAATGTTTTCATTTATTTATTTTGAGAGAGAGAGAGAGAGCGCAAGTGGGGGAGGGGCAGAGAGAGAGGGAGACACCGTATCCGAAGCAGGCTCTGAGCTGTCAGCACAGAGCCCGATGGGGGGCTCGAACTCACAAGCCGTGAGATCATGACCTGAGCCGAAGCTGGACGCTCAGCCAACATAGCCCCCCGGGTGCCCCAATAACAGAGACTGTTAAGAAACATTATTCGTTTCTGGAAGATCTTGGATTTCCCCACAGAGTGAAAACCAAGTCCCCCATGTTCAGATGCCCGAAATATACCAGAACAGTGGTTCTTAACCGGGGGGTGACAGTGCCCCCCACATGACGTTTGGCAACATGTAGAACATTTGGGAGGGGGTGCGACTAGCTTCTAGCGGGCAGAAGCCCGAGTTACTGCTGAACTTACTGCAATGCATGGGACAGCCTCTCTGGAAGAAAGAAATAGCCAGCCCCAAATGTCAGCAGGGCTGAGGTCAAGAAACCCCGTGACAGAACAACGGGCTGAGGCATGGCCAAATGACCCCCGATTCAAAGCGAGAAAGCCGGCTTAAAACCAGTTCATGGTTGGGGCACCTGGATGGCTCAGTCGGTTAAGCATCCAACTCGATCTCAGCTCAGGTCATGATCTCACAGTTCAGGAGTTTGAGCCCCGCATAAGGCTCTTCACTGGCAGTGCAGAGCCTGCTTAGGATTCTGTCTCTCTCCCTTTCTCTCTCTCTCTCTCTCTCTCTCTCTCAAAACTAAATAAACTTATTTTAAAAATTAGAAAAGAACATTTCAGGGCACTGGGGTGGCTCAGTCAGTTGAGCGTCCAACTTCAGCTCAGGTCATGATCTCGCGGTTCGTGGGTTCGAGCCCCGCGTCGGGCTCTGTGCTGACAGCTCAGAGCCTGGAGCCTGCTTCCCATTCTGTGTCTCCCTCTCTCTCTGCTCCTCCCCTGCTTGTGCTCTGTCTGTCTGCCTCTCTCTCTTTCTCTCTCGCTCTCGCTCTCTCTCAAAAATAAACATTAAAAGCAATTTTTTTAATTAAAAAGAAAGAGAACAGTTCAAGGCAACTTTCAAAGGCCTGGAGGTTTTCGCTGACTGCAAATTCAGGCTTGGACAAAAGTATCTTATGGCTGTGAGAAAAGCCAAAAGCATCTCCAAGTCCGACAAGTGGCGTGGAGCCCGAGTCACCACACTGCATGATGGGCTTCTGTGCTCCCTGGATGTCCTATTCAAGACAGATACTGGCAAACCCATGTGTGTTCAGGAGGACGACCCAGAAAAAGGTTGTGTGCGGAACCTTCACACGGAGGGCTGTGCATTCCTCCAAAGAGGGGATACGAATGGCCAAGGATCGCGTGATGCTCGCCACGCCTGAGCATTAGGGAAACGCAAATCAAAACTGCACGGAGAAACCACCTCCCACCCATTGGAATCACCAAGAAAAAAAGAAACAGCAGGTGTTGGCAAGGATGAGGAGGCATTGGAACTGTGGGCGCTGTTGGTAGGAATGTGAAACAGTACAGCTGCCTTGGGAAGCAGTATGATGATTCCTCAGAACAGTAAAAATGGAATTACCACTTGGTCATAATTGAAAGCAGGGTCTCAAAGAAATATTTGCACACCCGCGTTGATAGCAGTGTCCTTCACACTCGCTGAAATGTGGAAGCAACCCATGTGTCCACGAGTGGGTGAGTTGATGAGCACGGTGTGGCATATCCAGGCAATGGAATAGTATTCGGTCGTAAAAAGGAAGGAAACTGCCACCTGCGGTAACATGGATGAACCTCAAGGACATTATGCTCCGTGAGATAAGCCAGCCACAAAAACTCACACGCTGTATGATTCCACTTACGTGAGTCATTAGGGAGGTCAAATTCATAGGGACAGAAGGTAGAAGGGTGGTAAGCAGTACAGGGTTGGGGGGCACGCAGAGCTCCGGGCTGGGGAGTTTCAGCTCTTCAAGAAGAAAGCAGTCTGTGGCGCACAGGGTGATGGTGGCGGAACATTACGAGAGTTCTTAATGCTACACTTTCGGTGGTTAAAGTAGGTGGGGGCGCCTGGGCGGCTTGGTCAGTTAAGCCTCCGACTTTGGCTCAGGTCACGATCTCGCGGTTCATGAGTTCGAGCCCCACGTCGGGCTCTGTGCTCACAGCTCGGAGCCTGGAGCCTGCTTCGGATTCTGTGTCTCCCTCTCTCTCTGCCCCTCCCCTGCTCACACTCTATCTCTCTCTCTGTCTCAAAAACACATTTTAAGAAAAAGCAAAAAAAAATTTTTTAATGGTTAACGTAGGTAAATTTTATGTGTATTTTGCCACAATTTTAAAAGAATGGGAGAAAAAAAGAAAGGGGACTTTGGAATCATGGAAAACCAAACCATCCAGTCACTCAGCAACCATGAGACTCAGGGAAAGGGAAGTGGCCTCCCCAGGCCTGAGTGTCTTCCTCTTCGACGGGATACACAAGATCGCGATGAGTCCTAGAGTAACAAGCAAAAGGCACTTCGCATAGTGACTGCCACCTCATGAGAACTCGTACGTTTGTCATTAAGAACAGGCGAGGCTCGAGGAAGAAAAGCCCCCTTTGCGCGTGGCCTTCTATGAGCCAACGATACCAGGGGAACGAATGCAAGAGGGGCTGTCGAGGGCATGAAAGATGACCCAACAGGAATTGGTTCATTTCAGGGAGTTTTATCTTAACGTAATCGGCTCGATTAGCAAACTTCCTAAGGCGCCAGCTAGCTTGCGTTCAGGTACTTAATAGACACAGGATTCATTGGATGGGGCCGCCATGAAGGACCATAGACCGGGTGGCTTGAGCACCAGAAACGTGTCTTCTTACAATTCTGTGGGCCAGAAGTCAAAGGCGTTGGCCAGAGCGGCTCCTTCTGAGGCTTCTCTCCTTGGTCCTATGCACGGCTGCCTTCTCCCTGTGGGCTCACATCACCCTCCCTCTGAGTGTGTCTGCCTTCTTGTCTACCCTTCTTACGGTGACACCAGGCTGCGCCAAGGCCAACCATAACAGCCTCATATTCATTCAATCACCTCTTTAAAAGATGCTGTCTCTTGGGGCACCTGGGTGGCTCAGTCGCTTGGCCGTCCGACTTCAGCTCAGGTCATGATCTCACTGTTCCTGAGTTCGAGCCCCGCGTCGGGCTCTGTGCTGACAGCTCAGAGCCCGGAGCCCGCTTCGGGTTCTGTGTCTCCCTCTTTCTCTGCCCTTCCCCTGCTCATGCTCTGTGTCTCCCTCTCTGTCAAAATAAACAAACATAAAAAAAATTTTTTTTAATGCTGTCTCCAACTATGGTCACCTTCTGAGCTCCTGGGGGTTAGGACTTCAACGTAGGAATTTGGGAGACACAGTGCAGCCCATAACGGAATTCAGGGCACTAGTGCCTTCTAAAGGGGCCCTGGGAGGGTAAGAGAGAATCCGTGTGTTAACAGGCGTTGTCAGAGCTATTGTGGCTCTCGCAGCCTCGCAAAAACCAAACTCCAGGACCGCACCCACCTGCATTTTGGTAAGCCTGATTTGGATTCAAGCACAGTATCTATTCTGGGGGCTGAGAAAAAATACAGGCGAAGTAAAACCCCCACACCCTCCCTTAATTAACTGTATATTAGAGAAGGAAATATCCTGGGACGAAAACCATCAGGGAGACACCGGGTTCCATTTCATTCTGTGTTTTTGGCACACCCTTGTGTTATATTTTACTTGCATTATTCTGTTTGTCTACACATTTCCCCCTTCCTGGAAAAAAAAAAAATGCCATATTGCCACTTGATTTTCAACGTTGTAGACATTGTTCTGCTCTGGGTAGCGCAACTCTGTTCAGTTCGCCACACGTCCTAACTGCCATGTCGTAGGTTCAACACAGGCATCCCAAAAGCATAGACAGGTATATAAAACCACATTCCTTCTCTAAAAATTCAGCCCTGTTAGGTTTGTTGGCATGTCGCTTGGACTTTTATTAAAACAGTAAAAACATTCTGCAAAAGTAACTCTAAGATGACAGGGCATTTCTAAGCCACCAGTAAAGAACTGTTAAGGGAGAGGGATCTTTGCTTTCAAATGCTGGTACGATTCAGGGCAGATATGCCTTCGTTCTAGACAACCAGGCTCTTGAGGCTTTGAACTAATGGACTGATCATAGATGGAGCCAGTGGCGAGGGAACTGTGTGTCAGCCTGTGTCCGTCACCTGACCACAAACACATGAACCCGGCTCAGGGGTGCCGCCTCCCCTTCTTTCAGCCCAGGCTCCTCTCATCCTCTCTCTCTTCCCGCCACGCTCCGGTCCCCCGGTCCCCACTGACAGCACAGACAGAAGGGTGTTCCTCCAGCACCTACTAGAAATGGTCCCTCCAGCCGGGGAGCTCACAGAGTCATTGGGCATCCCCCCCAATCATCCCCCACCCCTCCACATGACGAGTGTCAAGTGCCTCACCTGAGTCCAGGTAGAAGACACCCCCTTCTCATGAGAAATGGCATCTTTTGGACTGGACTTCCTATAGATGAAAGCCAGGCTGGTTCCTCATGAACCTGCACACTTTTATAGTTGGGGAGGGAGGGGCTTTTCAAAGAAGGGACACACAAGCCAGCTAGATCTTTGCAGCCCTCAAATTTCCCTCCCACTAAAGAAAAAAAAAAAAAGGAAGTGTAACTTTCAAATCAATTTCCTCTATCAGTCAGGACTCTTAGTTACAAATGAAATCTAACTCAAAATGGCACTGGGAAAAAAAAAACCGATGGGCTCGCATCGCGGAGACATCCAGGCGTAGGTGTGCTTTTGGCCAAAGCAGGTGCTGAGTGTTCAAGGGAAATAGCCAGGTAGCAATCATTAGTAGTGAGCCCCAATCAGCCTTTCGGGACGGTGCCTGCCGGTGACAGTGACACCAGCCTGGTATGTGCAACGGTGGGGCACCTCTCAGGCCACGATGTTATGCAGCAAAAAGCCTACAGTGAGCCAAACCCAGGGAACCAGTACAGAAGCGGCCTCCCCCAAACCCCGGTGGTAGAGGGCTGGCTGCCCAAAGCAAAGCCAGGTGGCCTGCCCAGAGGAAGGGGACACAGATGCTGCTGATGTTACCACATTCATGGCCGCCGCAAGTCACATGGTAGTGAATGACACTTTGGGCCTTTTCTATGGTTTCTAGAAACATCTAGAGCTTCGCATTGCCTCAACGACTTGCCAGTAATATCCCTATCCTTAAAAGATGGCTTTTAGCATTGATAGAAGTACTTAATAGGTACAGAATGTACTCTCTCAGTAATATGTAGCTGGCATTAAAAAAAACAAACACCGCGAAGCATACTTTCAAAGCGACCAGCTACCTACCTGAGCGCGCAGCCCGACTAACCTCAGATGTGCTGTCACAGCGGGTATTTGGTGACCAAGGGGAAGTTGTTTCCTCCAGTTCCCTACAGCCGAGGGCTCTGCAAATATCCAGTTGCTAACCCTGTGATGCCTTCTGTCTCAGTCACTAAAGATGAGGATTTTTACCTGTTGAGAAAGGTTCTCAACTGTCACAAGGAGAGACGGTTTTAAAACATTGTTCGGGGGCACCTGGGTGGCTCAGTCGGTTAAGCGTCCGACTTCGGCTCAGGTCACGATCTCGTCTTTTACAGAAGACAGAATCAGAGGATGTCTTCTTCATCTCCCGTAAGGAAAGGGTTCTGATGGTACGCATCGATTTTCGTCTTCGATGAGACACCGTCTTTGTCCTTAATTCTAGAGTTTTTGCCCCCTACCCTTTTCCATTCGTCTTGTGTTTTTAAGAGAAAAGAATAAAGCACGAGGGTGTCCCCTGTGCCTGCCTGTTTCTGTACATCATTTGTAATCTCAGGTAATTGTTATTTGCTGAGCAAGGGCTTTCCAGCTAGGACAGGATAAAGCAGCAGCGGATGCAACAGCAAGAGATTCATTGCTATCATTTAGTGCGTGCCCCAACTCATTCATGCATGCCTTTGCTCATAAATGCCCCCACCTCATTCCACAAAAGATATGAAACAGAGCTTTATTGCTATGCGTTCATGCTGGCATAAATATTAAATTCCGTGTAAAAATGACTTGGGCTATTCCTGTACTTCGTGCAGACTTACGGCTAACGCAAAGTCTATTTCCTCATTGGGGGTTAACGTCCCCTTCACTCGAGGGGGATTGGATAATGTTTCATTCACCGCAATTCTTGGGTTTCAGGAATCTATCCGCTTTATCTCTGCTGACCTAACCCTGGTTGGCCGTGCCAGGATTCCCTGCAGGCCGTTGTTTTAACATTTTGCAGCATTTCTACGGGCTGTGGTGTGGGGGCGGGATTTTCGCCCCCAGTCCTGGGGCTCTCGTAACCACCAGGCCCTGGCCCTTCTCCCAGGGGCAACAGCAAATACATTAGTAAAATTTAGTAACATTTCCCCGTAGCGTCCTGTTTCCAAAATGGGCTTCCTATCTGTTGGAGTTGGGTGCAAGCCACAGAAATTAACTCTGGAAAACATGCAAACAACAACAACAACAACAAAAACAACAAAAAGAAAAAAGCAAGGCTGTGTAGGTGCTCGCAGAATCGGAGGAGTTGACCAGCAGGTGAGGTGGGAGGCGGGGTGGCCGCAGCGTGGACGCACTTGGCCCCCCAACTGTCCATCCGAGCCCAGAGTCAGGTTTGCGTGACTTTGATGGCCGAGTTCGGGTGGGAGCCCACCCTTGATGACAGGCCGACTGCAATGGGGCTAGGGTAAAAGCAACCAGGGCGTTTTTACCTAGATGAATGAAGAAGAAATGTTACAGCAGGGGTGGGAGGGAGGCACGGGGAACATGAAGAAGACGTCCACCACCCTCCCCCTGCCCAATTTGTGATTATCCTCCCTCCATGATGGATGAGCGGTCTCTCTCAGATAGGCTTAGCGTCGTTCACCAATATATGAAATCCGCTTTAACATGGTCTTCTTGATACAATCTTGCATTTTGCTGCGTTCATTTTGTTTTCCGTGACGCTGGGAAAACCTAGACTTGCCTACTTTTTTTTTTTTTTTTTAACAGACTTTAGTTTTTAGGGCACCGTTAGGTTCACAGCAAAATGGAGGCAAAAGCGTGGAGATTTCCCGTATCCCTCCTGACCCAACCGTGCACTTCCTCTACCATTCTCAACATCCTGCACCAGAGTGGGACGTTGGTTAGCATCCATGAACCTGTACTGACGGCATAATCACCCAAAGTCCACACTTTTGACATTAGGGTTCACTCTCGGTGTTGTACATCCTCTTAGTCTGAACCAATCTCTGAGGACATATATCCACTACTATAGTATCATACAGGGAAGTTTCACTCCCTAAAAATCCTCTGTGGTCCTCCCATCATCCCTCACCCCCTCATCCTCGGTAACCGCAGATTTCAATGTCCCCCCCCCCCCCCGCCATGATGGCCTCTCTGATGACTGTTTACTCGGGCAGGTACAGTCTCCTAGCCTTGCTTCTTCTTTCCAACATCAAAAACCCTGGAAGTTGTTTGATTTTCGGGTTGACATCACTGACTGCAAAACTGTCTAAGGCATCCAAACCAAAGACTCGAACCGATTGCTTCCCTATACTCTTGTGACCTCTGCTGACTTCTTCCTCATTTTCTCTTTTCATATATATTTTTTTCCAACTTCCTGTGCCATGTGTACTGCAAGGATTGGTCTGAATTGCCTACTTCGCTATTACCAGACATGAGGGTCCCAGGTCTCTCTTTCTGCTGTCACACAAAACAGATACAAAGCCCCTGAGAAACGGGCCCCACCCATCATGTAGAAGGACATCTCCCCCACCCCCCACGCCACCCCGCACATGGGGAAGAAACAGGCAATGATACATCATAAGTGGGCACCTACTGTGAACCAAGGGCTGGGTCTCGCCATATATCTTCCCATTAACTCTCCTGGGCACGCTGTGAGGTTCTTTAAGCTCTCCGTGTATCAAGATCTTCTTCGTAAGTGGTGATGAAATACCTCCCCTGGGGCTTTCCTAAAAGTTGAGTGAGTTCTTTTAGGCGAAGGTAGGTGAGTTAACCGGCTCCGTGCAAAGTTTGCTCTCTCCCCGTGGTCCCCTTGAGGGAGCTCCTTACAACTTGTGCCTACAGGCCTTCTCTGGGTTTTCATTCATAGATTCCCTTTCACTTCCTGCTGCCCTGTGCTCCCTCCCCCATTGTTGAGGTGCTCAGAAGAACCCAATGGAATTGACTCACCACTATCCTTGATGAAGTCGTTTCATGCTGTTCCAGGAACTGGCTTCCCAAAGAATTTACCAGTGTCTGATAGGAATTCTACTAACACACCTGTCTTAGTTTGGGCTGCCCCTGAAGCAGACACTGAGATAAAGCTTTGGATGCAAATAGTCCCACTTGGGAGGTGATCTCAGAGCCTATCAGCAAGAGAGAGGGAGATAGGATGGGGAAGGGGATACAGCCAATGGATGCTACGTTATCCAGCCAGCCACCATGTGAGCAGAGGGGTCCAGTCCCACTGGGGTAAGCCCAGGAGCCCATGGAGACTTATCCCAGCCAGAGAGTGAAGGAGCCGGGATTTTACACACCAGCCCCCATCAGTCACTGGTGAGGGTTGCTGCTGAGGGAGCTAATTCCCTGGCACATCCAGCCAGCTGCACAGCAGGCAAAGAACTCTGGCTACTGGAGCAAGTTCTCAGTCACAGAAATGGAAGTGCTCCCAGATGGAGCTGGGCTGAGAGGCACTGAAGGGGTAAGGGTGTCAGGGCACAATCAGTGTCTCTTAAAACGGACTCGTTCATCTCCCTGGCCTCTGCCTCTTTCTAAGACAAATTAACAGTGAGAGCCAAATGGTCGCATGGAATTCTATTGAGCAGGTGCATTTGACGGTGGCATTTTGATTCCAGAATTTGTCATGCTTTGCTCTCACTGACTTCTTCACCCTGTAAGAAGAAGGAATTTGGTTCATGGGAGCCCGACATAGACTCAGTTCAATCCCCAAACTCAGGGCCAGTCCATTCCGGAAGATAAGTCCCTCAGAGCCTAGTGACTGCCTCTTTTATTGTGTATAATTTCCTCCATGACATAGCCCCCGTGAATGATGACTGTATCGGAGATGGATTGGGCTCCTGGGGTGGGAGGCATTGGCCCTCAGGCATAGGTGTTCCGGATGCTAGGAGTTCACGCCTGTGTCAGGGTCACACCTAAATCACCCGCAGTGCTGTGTTAACACGTCATCAGGATTCTACACTGTCTCTGACTGCAGTGGTTGTCAAAGCAGCCAGAAATGCGGGCTCGGTGAGGAGCAGACTCAGACAGGGTTGGGTGGCCAAGTTCCTGCAAGGCTCCACCAAAGTCATCTGAAGGTCACAGCCAGCAGCCGTGTAGACCAGCTTAATTTGGGGTTGGCGGCCCCACCTATCCTCCGAAATTCTGTGGGTTGGCGAATGCATTGTGATATATCTTACATGCCATGCCCAGAGCACAGAAGAACTCACCTCTTTTGCATGCCCACCCATGGAGCTTGAGCCTTCTCTAGCTCTTTGTAGCAATTAAATATTGTTTAGAGCAGGGAGAGAATGAGATTCACGGTTTTAAAGTATTTTTTCAATAAATTGAGTTTGTTCTCGTAAGACTATTGTTGGGTCTGAGAGCCCAGAGTAACAGAGTCCTTCCTCTCAATTATTCACAGTGGGCTCTGCTCTGGGCACAGTTATCGAACACCTGTCTGAGCAAGTAATTCTTTGTGGCTCTTCCGCAATTATGTATACCCCATTGTCTCTGCTCTCAAGTAGCTTGGGGTCTCCTGGGAGTGGTAAGAAATCCAACCCAGCAAACACCAGAGTTTTCATAAAAGCCACCGGTGCTGAGGGCCAAGCGAGTGGTCCAGGCATAAATGCTGTAGAGGCTCAAGAGGGGAAGAGATCCAGGGACTAAGGTGGTCCAGGAAAGCTGGAAGGAGGGGACGGGATTTGAATGGACCATGACAGCTAAGCAGAATAAGGATAAGCTGATGGGGACGGGAGATGGATGATTTTAGGCACATCTGGGAACAGTGGGGAGACTCATTTTGCCTGAGTAGAGGGTTAATGGTAGGAGGAAATGGTAGGAGGAGGACAAATGTACACACACACACACACACACACACACACACACACATATGCAGGCATTGTGGAAAGCCCCCAGGAACCCTGTAGCCATAAGCCCACTAGGGAGTGAGGTACTAACCCAGGGAAGAAAGACAAGGACTTGGAATGGGGGTGGGGGAGGGGGGACCACCATGAGTGGGACAAGCGGTCTCTAGTCCCAGCTCTGCCACTTTCTGATTACGTGAGGCTGCGCTGGCCGCATGGTCTCTCTGAGCCTCAACTTTCTCATCCTGGAACCCATAGCAACGTTCCTTTCCCCAAACAACGGTGCTTCAGATTACATGAAATGTCAAGTGTACAATGCCTGATACAGTGCCCAACCAGAGTAGGTGGTCATCATCGCTGCTAGGGTGATGATGGTGTGGCAGCGATGTCCCTGGCCAGGCCACAGCAGCTTTCACAGACCAGCCATTCCCGTCTTCCCAGCTCTGCAGCCAGTGACGTCATGCTGCACAACTTGAAATCGGCCAGAGTGGAAGCATTTACACCATGGCAATGGACAAACACGACTAATCTGGGCTTTTTATTCCCCCCTCCAGAGAACTGCACATTAAACCTTTAGCAGTATACTTCTGGTAGTAGAAAAGGAAAATAAGAGTGGGATGTAAATGTTACCACGGTGGGAAGCTTAAAACAGCAAGCCTAACAGATGGGCTTGTGTGTCCCAGCGTCCCACACCCTTGTAGGGCATGTGTTTTTATTTTGTTCTTCGTCTGGCGGGAGTCATAGCCTCCTGTTCAGATTCTCTGGCCTTCCTTCCAAAGCGGAGCTATCTGGAGACTGCAGGAGGCAGGGAGGTGGACGGTTCAGCATCATCTTAGTGAAAATGTTTACTAATAAAAAGTTTGGTGTTAACGTAGCCGCTTAAGATTTCTCCCAGCTTTTATCCGGCAGCCACAGATTAAATTGTCGGCTTGATTTTACTATGCAGTGGCTTCAGTGAGGAAGGCCAAGTTCCTAAATCATGTGCATGACAGGTGCCATATTTCTGAGCCCAGAGCCAAGCTGTGACCTTCCAGTTTCACAGTAACTAGAGCTGGGTGACGTGCATAATAAAGGGAGTACATAGAGCATTTTAAAAATACGGAATGAAGCCGAAATCAGATAGAGGTATCAGTCTGAAACGGGTTATCAGCACCAAGGTGATCAATCTCCACCTGTCTTATGACGCAGATGTGAAAAGTACCGTGACTTGCGCGGGCGAAAGGATTCGAAGTGTTTGGGCTTGAGGACCCACCCCATGCCAAGGTTCGTGCTCTACAAAGAATTCAACCTTTAGAGCCACCCTATGAGTAAGGGTTTAGTGTCCCCATTTTATACATAGGGAAGCAGAAGCTCAAAAAGTTAGTACTTCTCCCAATGACCCACAGATACTAAATGGCTGAGCCAGGACTTGAACACCATCCATCTGACTGGCCTCTACTCTGTCCATTATCCCCATGCTGCTTCCCAGTGGGAGGCTCCTCCCTGACTCATCCGCTCACCATGGTTTCCTCTGCCTAAAATGCTCTCCCCACCCTCTTTACACTTGACTGTCTCCTTTTCACTTAGGTCTTCTCTGTCATCTCCTCTGAGAGGGCTTTTCCTTGGTCACCTTCACTAAAAAACCTCTCCAACCCTGCCTACCCTTCAGAAGTCACTCCCAATACTGATGCCCCATGTGATGGCTTTCAGAGCACATAGCACCCTCTGAAGTTGTTGCATTGTCTGTTTATATGTTGCTTATGATTCTAGAACATAAGCTCTGTCATATATGCAGCATACAGAAGAATGCCTGACACATAGTAGCCACATAATGAAAGAATGGAGAGATGGAGGGAGGGAGGGAGGGAGGGATGAATGGAAGGAAAGAAGGAAGGAGAGATGAAAGAATGGAGAGATGGAGGGAGGGAGGGAGGGAGGGAGGGAGAGATGAATGGAAGGAAGGAAGGAAGGAAGGAAGGAAGGAAGGAAGGAAGGAAGGACACATGGATACATGGATACATGGATGTATGGATGGATACATGGATAAATAGATGGATGGATGGATGCATGGATGGAAAGATACATGGATGGATGGATGGATGGATGGATGGATGGAAAGATACATGGATGGATGGATGGATGCATGGATGGATGGATACATGGAAGAAAGAAGAAAGAAAAAGAAAGAAAGAAAGAAAGAAAGAAAAAGAAAGAAAGAAAGAAAGAAAAGAAAGAAAGAATACATGGATAGAAAGGTAGATGGATGGATACTTGGATAGATGGATGGATGAATGGGTAGAAGAATGGATTGGTAGATGAAATTGGACAAACTCAAATTGGCCATGGGAGGTTCCTTCCTAGTTCAAGACTCCCGTGACTATATTAGAGCCCACCTCCTATAATCCTCCTGAAGGAGTCCAGGGACCTCTCCTACAGACATGATGTCTTTGCCTTCCCCTCCCCTATCAACCTGAGCAGTGCCAGCCTCCCCAGAGGAACAAGATGAATGATCAACAGAGATCAGCAGGGACAGGAGCCACTGGTGGAAAACAGGCTATGTTGTAAACAGGGCAACTCAGAGAGGGGGCCTGGCTGGGAGCTGCTGTCCTGGAATGCATAGGCATACCCCTCCGTACCTCCCATCCCTCTTCCCAGCTCTAGTAGGAATCATCCTACCCCTGGGACTCCTTTCTGCATGCCCTCACTCCCTGAACAAGTGTGACTTAGCCCTAAGCCACAGACACTGGGGGTATACAGTCATTAAGACATAAAGGGCCTCTATCATTTGGGCTCACCCAGTCTAAAAGAAAAGGTAGCTGTGCGAGCATTTGCAGCATCAGAGCTATAATGGTGTGTGCCATTCAAGGTACAAAACAAGACAGTGTGACAAGGACAGAGAAGCACATCTGTGTCTGCCCGTAAGCGGCACAGTAGGAAGGCATGGCCAAGCTGAGACTTGAAGGTATGTTCAGGCCCAGCACATAGCATAGGCAAGGGCCCAGAGGCTAGATGTGTTCAATAAACCCATGGACAGGACCGTGAAAGGACTTGTCTAATGTGCTATAGAATTTGAGCCTTGATCTGTAGACAGTGGGGACACCTGAAGGGCTGAACCCAGAAGGATGTTACGTTAGAGCTGAATTTTTTATAAGAAGCCCATTCCAACTGGAGGAAAAGAAAGAAGAGGCTGGGACTAGCACAGCAGCTTAGAGAATTCAAAGACGCACAGCGGAGTGAAAAAACAAGAAGATAGAATCCAAGCGATTCACGGATGCACTGGACATGGAGGGTGAAAGGGAGGATTCCTGTCTATCCCCCAGTTAGGAAGAAGGCTCCTGACCTTCTTGCTGGTTTCCCTTTGATCTACAGTCCCCACTGTCTACAGATCAAGACTCCAATTCTACGGCAGAGTAGACAAGACCTTTCACGGTCCTGTCTCCTGGTTTATTGGCCAGATCTAGCCTCCAGGCCTTTGCCTATGCTATGTGCCAGGCCTGAACATCTGTCCCCTGGTCTACCTTTTGATCACCCTTTATCTGACTGCCTGGGTCTTATGGCTGCTTGAAGGAAATGGCTGGAGCCTCAGGCTGCATTGAAGCCCAAATTCCTGTTCCCAGACCAACTGCATCACAACCCCACAGCAGGTGTTAAAATCACAGAGGCTTAGGCCCCACATGGGACCTACCAAATCAAGAACTCCAGCATCAGGGCATGGGAATCTGTGTCTTTGAACTCCACAGTGATTCTGGGGCCAGTACTAGGGAGCAAACAGTGTGGGAAACACGAATTCAGTGTTTTCCACTAATATTCGAGGGAGGGGAGTGTTGGGAACCAAGTCATGTGTCTGTCTCCACCCTCCGCCCCGCCCCCCCCGCCACCCAGGCTGGCACAGTGCCTCCACAGACCAGGTAGGGACTCAGCACACGGCTCATCATCCCGCTTGCCCTTGTGCTGGGTACTGGCTGTACCTTGCCCACCTTTTCACACCTGAGTGCAAGATTGTCGCAGGGGACAGCATTGTAACATGTCCTGGGCACAGCCTGGCTGGCGATGTGTGAAATCTAGACCAAGAAGTCGACCCAGAGTGTTCTAAAGCAAAGGCAGTAGCTTCCCCGCCCAGCATCGTCAGGAAATGAAATGTCTACAAAACAACAAAGCAGTGGGCCAAACAGTCAAGTTTGGGAACAGCTCTAACGGCTAATTTCTAATGAGAGTTTCAAAACACTAATTTTCCAGAGCAGAAAATCAAGTTGTGCTCATTTATAACCCGTCGCCTACAATGAATCGGAGGATATTTCTTTCCGTGTTGTCAGTTAACTTTCTGAGCCTGTCAGAATACAAAGTAGGGTGGCTGGCCCATAAATCAGCTCTTTGGGAGCTGATAAATGGTTATTGTACAAATCCTGCATTTGCATGGGATCTGGGGACATAAATCTACTTCTCATGATCTTACTTGAAAAAAAAAAATTATCCCCCTGAAGTCAGAGTGAGCAATTTATACCCCAGCTGTTTATTTTTCTCACCTTTAATGGCTGCCTTCCTACTTTCTGCTCTCACGCTACACTGTAAACTGTCGCATGTCACGTAGGAAAAAAAAACTGCCGGGACTTTGGCTTGAATCTGCCCACCAGGAATAATTTTATAACTTTCCGCTCATCCATGAATAACGATCACTCTGGTAAAGGCTGTCATAATTTACTAGCGTTGGAAGGGACCTTAGAGAACATTTAACACTCCCTTCCTTTTGTGGATAGGGTAGCTGAGGGCCAGAAGTGAGAGTAATGGCACAGGCCAAGTCTGGGACAGGACCAGAGTTCTGTTTGGGCTGGGGGGAGGCAAGGACCCTCACAGCATATGGAAACACCTGCCACCCTCCTGTAAGAGTCAGTGAACATTCATTCAAAGACCTTGCCTGGGTTGATAGGAAAGGCCCCGCCCAGAGCAGAGTGCTTGCTCGCTCATTCATTCATTATGCTTTCCGTCATTCATTCCTTCATTCATTTACCTTGGCTCGTTCTGCTCCCATCTCTACAACCATGAATGAAGACCCCTTAGAGGTGACTCAGAGAGTCCATACATGCCTAGCAGGCAAAAAGGAAAGACCATCCCAAGGCCTCTGTCATGTTTTTGCACTCTGCAATTCTACTGAGTTCTACTGCTCTAGGCTATTCTGAAGACCACCATGGGAAGGGTGTTTGGCTTTGGTTTGTTTTGGCTTTGCTCTAATAACCTTGAAAACCACGGTGAACTCACTTCCTTGAAGGTATTTTTCTTCTAACAGCTTTTTTGAGACATAATTGATATCCCGCGCAATCCACCCATTTAAACTATACAATTCAGTGGTTTTTAGTGGATTCACAGAGTTGTACAACTGCCACCGCCATCAGTTTTATGACATTTTCTCCCCCAACCCCCTGGAAAGAAACCCCACTCTACTTAGCCACAGCCTTAGCGCCCCCATCCCCTGTCATAGGTAACCACTCACGGACTTTGTCTCTGGATTTGCCTCGTGTGGACTCTACCTATGAATGGAATCTTAGACCCTTAGGTCCTTGGACCCTTAGTAAGAAGACAGTGGACGTTGCTTAGTGTCTTGAGAAAAGACACATGTATCGTTCTTTTCTTTTTCCTCAACTGTGTGGAAACTTTCAAATGTACAGAAATGTTGAGAGAATTTTCCAGCAAACTCCTGTGCACTCATCACCTGGCCTCGAACATTTTATTCTACCTGCTTTTCCACCAACCACCTCATCTACCCCATGGATCACTGCCTTAGTGGGTTCTCAAGGGAGCAACTTGCACTCTTCCCAAATCAAAAGGAAAAAATATTCAATTTTGCAAAATAAAATGTCAACGTAGAAGATTTTCAAAGCCAAGACTGTTAGTCACTTGACGTTAGGGGTTCTGAAACACAAAACTGTGTTCAAATGGTGAAGGAGTCTTGAAAGAGCTATCCAAGAAAGCGTGTGTTCTACACACGAGGACAGAGGACTGACCGGGTGTGGGAATGACGAGTCCCTTGAAGGGACCCGCTGACACCCTAGCTCAACTGTCCAAGCAGAGAGAGCCAGGGAGAGAAACGAGTGGTTTCGGGGGATGGCGACCTCCTCCTGTCTCTGCTCATTTGCCCATTGTTGAGGGTTTCAAAGATTTAAGGGTCACCCTTGATTCATGCATTTCCCGGGAAGAATCGGATGCCTCCAGGAAGGTGCTTTCCTTCTGTCTCTCGTGCAGCGAAAACTTCATTGAAACGAGGCTGTCTCCAGAGCCACGGCCCCTCCCAGGAGTAGGACCCCAGCACACGGCATCATGTGCTCAGATGCCGTGGGCGGTGGTCTGGGCGGGCAGGAGCCAGCGTGGTGCGACAGTAGAGAAATCCAGACACTCTCCCTCCAGAACCCATCCTTGACCTTGGGGTTTAAGCCCTTGGTGCACACAAGGGACCTGGGGCAACGTGGCCCCACAAGCCTGCGTGCCAGAGTGGTGATGTGACTCTAGGAGGGTTGGATGACACTGGCTGTGTAAGTGTGTGTGTGTGCACGTGTGTGTGTTGTGAGGACACATTTAATTTGAGTCCCTGTGAAGCAAGGAGGAAAGGTCTTGGCCAGCGGCTCCATAGCTCCTGCCAGTATGTGCAAAGTAATTCTTTTAAATGAGTGAACTAGCCTTGATATACTATAAACTTGATAAACTGTATTAAGGCGCTGTTGAAACGGGAATTCAAAACGCTCATCTTAGTAATTTACTCATCAGTCACCGTGTTTACCAAATGCCAGAGGACCCCTGGGGAGAAGAGAACACAAATTAAAATAAGACACGTCTCCTGGCCCTCAGAGAACTCTGTCCGGCAGGGGGGAAACACACAATTATGACATGTATATACAATTATGACATTGTGTATACATTTGTATATTAGATTGGACAGTATGAATTGTTCATGTTTGACAGGTTTTGACCATGAAAATGGCAACTTCGCGATTCAACCTAATAGTTATATAGTGGTATGTTAGTAACAAAATACCACAGACCAGGAGTTCAACGATGGAAATTTACTTCTCACAGCTCTGGAAGCTGGAAGGCCGTGATCAAGGTCTGGCCAATTCCGTTTCTGGTGAGAGCGCTTTTCCTGGCTTGCCTTACGACCCTCTTCTCACTGTGTCCTCACGCGGCCTTTCCTCTGGGTGCACAAGCGGAAAGAAAGGTCTCTTCTTATCAGGACACTAATCCTATCAGAACAAAGCCCCACCCTGGTGACATCATTTAACTTTTATTACTTCCTTCGAGGCCTCATCTCCAAACACAGCCACGCTAGGTGGTTAGGGCTTGAACAGAAGCGTTGGGGCGCCTGGGTGGCTCAGTCGGTTAAGCATCCGACTTCAGCTCAGGTCATGATCTTGCGGTTCGTGGGTTCAAGCCCCGCGTCGGGATCTGTGCTGACAGCTCAGAGTCTGGAGCCTGCTTCGGATTCTGTCTCCCTTGCTCTCTGCCCCTCCCCCACTTGCTTGTGCACTCTCTCTCTCTCTTTCTCTAAATAATAAATAAATAAATAAATAAATAAATAAATAAATAAATAAATAAAATGTGAAGGTGAGAGGCAAAAAACATTCAATCCATAACAAGTATCCCCCATATACAGGGTTATGTGCCATATATAATGTGTGTTTATTTTTGGACATACCTATACACACCCACGCTACGACAGCAAGGTTGCACAGAGGACAGAAACACTGACTTTGCCAGGACGGAAATGGAGATGTGCAGCTGTAAAGGAAGACATGTTTATATTACTAGTTTTTTATTGGAGAAAAAAAAAAAAACAACCTTGTTGTAAAAGGACTACAGGTAGAAATTTTAGAAATTCTGATAATCAAAAATAGAAATGCTACAAATCCCACTAGCCAGACGTGGACCCAACTACTCTTTTTTTTTTTTTTTTTAAGTTGTATTTATTTATAATGAGAGGGTCGAGCGGGGGAGGGGCAGAGAGACAGAATCCTAAGCAGGCTCTTCAGAGCCTGATACGGGGCTCAAACTCACGAACTGCAAGATCTTGACCTGAGCCAAAGTCAAGCGTTGGCCGTTTCACCGACTGAGCCACTAGGCACCCCAGATACAACCACTCTTAAGGCCAAGGTCAGCCAGCGAGGCATCCCATTTAAGAATGTAGATGTTCGGCCTGGAGGCCTCCAGCACTTACCAGCTGTGTGACCTGAAGCAGGTTACTTAGCCTCTCTGTGCCTCAGGGTCCTCATCTGTACGGTGGGTCAGTAACACCAACATCATGAGGCTATTGTCAGAGTTAAAGGAGCTAAACCTTGTAAAACGCTCAGGACGTTTCTGGCACAAGTAAGTGCTCAGTAAATACCAACCTCTGTTTTACTGTCGGTCTCTTCATCACTGGTATGATTCTGAACACAGATGCCACCGACAATATTCCCTTCCGGGGTGTTTTTTTCAGCCGGGTTGGCAGACGGGCTTGGGATTACGCACCACGTCCTGGAATAAGAAGGGCTCGTGTGCCCCATATTTGCCTGGGGTCTTCTCGGTTGCACACGTGTTCCCATGCAGTAGAGAGATGGGGTTTTTCGCTGTCGTCTCCACATGCCTAGTCATCTTGCCGTGCACATCATGGCCATCATTGTTTTCATTTTCTGCATACCGTTTCATTTTCTGGGCCACTAATCACTTTCAGCAGTTTCTTGGTATTCTTTAAACTTCTTCTATAACAAACCGTGATGGAGGAAACATTCTTGTAGCTAAATGTTTCTGACAAATAAGTCTGAGTAATGCTTTATTCTGAGACCCTTTTTCAGACCCTTTCATGCTGTGAATCTGCTTAGTCAAGGTTCTGAGAAGTTCTGCAGAGGAGGGATAGCTTTGACTTTATTAGATGAGATGTATTCTCATCTTTATAAAATTGCTCCCTTTAGCTCTTTCTTTGGGCTAAGTTATTCTTAAAGTTTTTTTGTTTATTTTGAGAAAGAGAAAGAGAGTGCTAAAGGGGCAGAGAGAGAGGGAGAGAGAGAGAATCACAAGCAGGCTCTGCACCATCAGCGCAGAGCCCGACACGGGGCTCGAACTTATGAACCAAGAGATCATGACTTGGGCCGAAATCGAGAGTCAGACACTTACCGACTGAGACACCCAGGCGCCCCTGGGCTGAGTTGTTTTTTAAAAGGTTTACTCTGGATCAAAGAATATGTCCAGTTTTATGGGCTTTCATTTATCGCCTTCTAGAATGTTGTTTTAGGAACTAACAAACTTGGAAGACACCTCCACCTACTGGGCTAAACCAAGACTTCATTTTAATCACAATTACATGAAAAGTTCACAATGCTGAGAGCATACATGCAGGTCTTATTAAAATGCAAACAGTCAAGACCAGTGCAAAGAATTACCTGGTTCTTTTTGAGTCTTCTGGGAACCACTTTAGAGGAGGTCGGTTCATCTAGAAAATATAAATGTTCCTCTTTCTAGATTTCAGACAGGGAAACACGTAAAATGCGTGAAAATCTCGTATATGGACTATCTCAGGGGATCGTAATTGATGTAAATCCTGCATGACAAGTAGCAGTCAGGAGATGTCTACTGTAAATACTGCCTTTCATATAAAACAACAGGGCTCACAGTGAATGTTCTGTGTGGCCTGACTTCTCTTCTTAGATTTCACCTCAACTCAACCCTACGTCTTACTTATTTATCCAGTAAATGCTCGCTCAAAGTCTACCGTTGGCTGGGCTGTAACTGGGCCCCGAGGACAGCAGCGAGAGGACTTTGTCCTCTTGAGAGTTTACGTGCCAGTGGGGAGACAGGTGATGTTCCTTCTCTTGATGGATGACCACATCATCAGGACACTTGCAGAGAGAGCCGTATGTGCCAACCGGAAATCGCACAGCACGGTGGGGTGCGGAGGAGTGTCAGATGGTAAATGCCTTTGGGGAAGCATCAGGAGAGCAGGGAACTTCCTGCCTTGTTCACTGCAGGCCCCCCAGGCCCTAACAGAGCATGGGGCACAAAGCACGTGTTCAAAACATGCGTACGTGGGCGCCTGGGGGGCTCAGTCGGGTAAGCTTCCACCTCTTGGTTTCAGCTCAGGTCATGATCTCATGGCTCGTGAGACTGAGCCCCGCATCGGGCTCCACGCCGGGCATGGAATCTGCTTAAGATTCTCTCTCCCTCTCACTCCCGGTCTCTCTGCCCCTCTCCTGCCTGCGCTTGCTCTCTCAAAATAAAAATTATATATATGGAGCGAATGTACGAAATCAAACCCCAGGGCTGAGAATATGTGGTTCCAAGGACTCCGTGTGGGAGATAACCTGCCAGAGTAGCCCACAGAATCACTTGTTTGGGGAACGGCCCCCCTCGACTAGGAGCCGTGTCCAGGAGATTGGACTGGGTTCCCAGGGGACGTCCCTCCCTATGAAGCCCGGACTCTGCGGGTTCCCGCGAACCCCGGGGCCCTCACCTAACCTGGCCTTCAGAAGGAGCAGCGTCTGCCGGTCGCTTGCTGCTTGGGCTTCGCCAGGGGGAGAGGGCCCATCACCTGAGCCGGGCACGGCTGCCCATGAGAACCTCCTCCGCGGCAGCTCACCGGTCTGTGTTCACTGACCTTCAAGTTATCACGCGAGGCTCAGCCATCTCACTGCAGTCCCTGCGGCAGCTGGCCTCATTTATCGACTTCTCAAAAACACCGATACCTCCGCTTAGCTTGGTCTGAGCTGAGCTCAAAGACTCGGGCTCGGGAGCAAAGGCCGTGGCATGTGAATGAATCACCCAATAAAAAGAAGTTCCAAGAGCAAACGCAGTGGGCTTGATTAACTGTCGCACGCAGGTCTTCTGACATCCCCATGGCTCTCCCCCTGAGCGTGGTTGTTGCTTCAGGACAGCCCATCCGGAGAAACTGCGCCCCTGGCCCAGATGCCCCGATGCCATCGGCTTCAGGGCACCAAAGCTGACCTTGAGCTGCAGGCTGAACAGCCCTGAGAGCTGAGCGGCGAGGCTGCCGGTCCCCCGATCTGGGCCGCGCGCTGTCTGTCCCAAACTCTGGAACACCCTATTTTACTTGATCTTATTTGGCTTTTGTAAGAAAGTATTCTTAAAGTCTGGTAATCAGCTGACCAAATGAGAAGGGCAGGTGATGGCCTCAGGAGTCAGAGGATGTCGGGAGAAGAGAATCCACAGGCATGTGGGGCAAGGAGGAAGGCCAAGCCTGTGTCCTGGAAATCAGAGAAAGGGAGGCTGCTTTTCTTGAAATTGGGTCACCCCGTGTCTCCCAGAGTGAGTGTGCAGCAAGGCCAGGCCCCCAGACACGGCTCTCTGCCCCTTCCTTGCGGGTATGATGGCGGCACTCTGGGAGACCCGTTAAAGTGACAATGCTGCTTCCAGTCACCAGCCCGGGGGCCTAGGCCCGGGCCCACCTTCCACCCAGGCCCAGTAGATGGGCTATCAGGACAAGGGCTGGTCCGGGGACACCAGGGCCCCTCAACCTCCATGGGTGCATGAGGGTAAGCCCTGGGCAACAGGCTGCATGGCTCTGGGGGTGCATGGCAGCTGGGCCCTTGTCAGAGCTAGACTGAAACTCTTTTTTTTTTTTTAACGTTTTTTATTTATTTTTGAGACAGAAAGAGACAGAGCATGAGTGGGGGAGGGTCAGAGAGAGAGAGAGGGAGACACAGAATCCGAAACAGGCTCCAGGCTCTGCACTGTCAGCACAGAGCCCGACGCGGGGCTGGAACTCACGGACCGCGAGATCATGACCTGAGCTGAAGTCAGATGCTTAACTGACGGAGCCACCCAGGCGCCCCTAGACTGAAACTCTTAAATAATTACACGGGTGCCACGTGGACCCTCCGTATTGAGGCCCTAGTAGTGTTAAGGATGGGTTGGTGGGCACATCCCTATCACACAGCCTAAACGTTACCTGATGGGGTGTTAAGGTGAGAACCTCCTTTTAATAAGCCTGAGCGAGAGAGCAGAAGCCTGTCACCATATTAGAAATGCACAAAGACAGAAGGTACTGACGGGGGGCAAAGGGGAGGCTGGGATAAAGAACCAGGCCTTAGGGTTTAACTATTTACAAACCTGTGAAGGTTCTCCAGGAAGAAGTGGCAGGTTCTCTGGAGGTGAATTTAGCAGGTGTTTTTTTTTTGTTTTGTTTTGTTTTTTTTTTTTTACTCCTGAGAATGATTTTTGGCATGTGGTGAGACAAGGTCCTGACCATCCCAGCTGGGGGCATGTGGGCAGAGATCAGCACGGGGCTCAGAACCCCCAGATGCCTGCCCCCACCACACCTTTGTCCAGCTCACGTGCTCCGAATCACAAGTCCTTGGGGAACAGGGACCACCCACAACCCTTATCTAAAGAAGCTGGGTAAGGGGGAAGCTGGGCGACTCCGTCGGTTGAGCGTCTGACTCTTGGTTTTGGCTCAGGTCATGATCCCAGGGTCATGGGATCGAGCTCCGCATTGGGCCTGGAGCTTAAGATTCTCTCTTTCTCTTCCTCTGCCCCTCTTCTCTGCTCCCTTGCTCGCTCTCTCTCTCTCTCTCAAATAAAATAAAAAATTTAAAAATAAATAAGCCCGGGACTAGAAGAGGGCCACTGCCAATGAATTGATTTAAAGTGGGGACCAGGGTCAACTGACGAATGGATAAAGAAGATGTGGTTTATATATACAATGGAATACTACTTGGCAATGAGAAAGAATGAAATCTGGCCATTTGTAGCAACGTGGATGGAACTGGAGAGTGTTATGCTAAGTGAAATAAGTCATACAGAGAAAGACGGATACCATATGCTTTCACTCTTATGTGGATCCTGAGAAACTCAACAGAAGACCAGGGGGGAGGGGGAGGGGGGAAAAATTACAGAGAGGGAAATAGGCAAACCAGAAGAGACTTTAAAGTACTGAAAACAAGCTGAGGGTTGATGGGGAGGTGGGGGGGAAGGGAAAGTGGGTGATGGTCATTGAAGAGGTCACCTATTGGGGTGAGCACTGGGTGTTGTATGGAAACCAATTTGACAATAAATTTCATCCAAAAAAATTTAAAAAATAATAAAGTAGAGACTGGAAAGCCTGGGTGGCTCCACTGGTCGAGCGTCTGACTTCGACTCAGGTCATGATCTCGCGCGCGGTTCATGAGTTCGAGCCCTGTGTTGAGCTCTGTGCTGACAGCTCAGAGCCTGGAGCCCGCTTCAGATTCTGTGTGTGTCTCTCTCTTTATCTGCCCCTCCCCCACTCTCTCTCTCTGTGTCTCTCTGTCTCTCAAAAATAAACATTAAAAAAAAACTTTTAAGTGAGGACCAAAATCCATTGCAAAACTAAAAAAAAAAAAAAAATTCAATTAAGATCTTATTTGGGGAAAGAATTGGTGCAAATAAGTTTGTTTCTACGTTCGTTTTCACTGCCGTCAACTATTCTCGGTGTGAACACTGCTGAACCGTCGCTCTGCCTTTGAAGTAACTTTTCTAACATCCCACAACAGTACACGCTACACTCCACATTCAGCTTGTGTGGTGCATTTATGAAGGGGGGTCCTTCCAAGCCATTCAAGGTCTCCATTCCGCGAGGCCCCTATAAACTGAATCTCCTTTCTCTTCCTCTGTTGACCGGCTTCTCTCTCTACTTCACCTTCCTTTGCTTATCCTGGGTTTGTTGGGGTCCCTACACAGTCCAACATGGGTTGATGCCTCCTCGTGGCCCCTGAATCTTTTGTGAGATGACCATGTGTCCCCCATGTGGGACTCATGTAGTGTTTGGATGTTTCCGGTCACTGATACTGACGTGCTAAGTCTGCTGACCGCAGTTAAGCCGGGTGGGATGTTACAGACAGTGACAGACGTGGCCAGGAGTCCCCTCGTGACGCTGCCCGTGGGACCCTCAGATGATGAACAACCCACGCAAGCCTTGTGTACATTTGCACTCTCGGACCCAGGGACACAGACAAATCATCACTGTAATGAGCAAAGAAGTGTAAATATCCTTACACCAAGGAAAGGTTACATCCTACCAGCTTGCACCAAGCTCTCAAGTCATTCTGTTCATTTCTGAGCGCGGTTTCTAGTGCTTGGGAAAAGCCCCCTGACATGGACGCACAGAGGCGGGAAATTTAACGTGGCCCTGACCATGCATGTAGAAGGAGCCAGGCTTGATCGTTAGTGATGAAATTCATGACAGTGATCACGATAAATTAATAATGGAAGCCATCTTGTGGCTGCATTTTTAAAGCATCCGTTTAATATTTTTACCAACATTGGAGCTGTTAACTTGTGTTTTCATCTAGAGTTGACCAGCGGGTCCTTGGATTTCAGAAATCCTGAGTTTCTGAGGTCCCAGTTTGTTAAATGAAGGCACATATTTCGTTACCACATCGGGGTCCCACGTCCCTGACTTTTCCAACATTGTTAAATCCCTGGCTTCCCAGGTTGACTCTGGTTTGCTCTATTGCTCTGTATTTCCCTGCCATCAGTTTGGCTCGAGGCAGTAACGCAAGGCGCCTTGAAAACATCCATAAACAGCCAGCAGCGGTCGGAGGACTTCGTGCCTTTTTTCAGCAATGGGGATGAAACCCCAACTAGAAAGAGCCCGGTCACAGCAACGTCCTGTCGCAGGCCCTAAAGGTCCCATCACAGCCGCTGTAAATTACAGCGAAGGATCAGTGGCCTCAGACCAGAGCACGACCTTTGCTGGGAGAAACTGAGCGGACAGACCTGTCTCTCCCAGAGCAGGTGGTGAGGGCGTATCAGAGACGAAGGACGTGATGACCAGCAAGCTGCTAGCTCCCGGGGGGTGGGAGGGGGGCGTCACAACCGAGGAGCAGGTCGGGAGTGGGCAGGAAAGGGGTCCCCTGCAGGCGCACCCCCGATTGGTGAGCAATCACCTGCACACTCAGTAGTGCTTTTGTTCGCGGCGGCCGGCCCCTCTCTCCCCAACTAGAGAAAGCAGAAAGTGCCTGAGTGTGCCTGTTGACTAGACTACGTCACAGACACACCTCAGCTCCTGCAGATCTCCCCGTCACAGCTGAGACGTTTGTCCCCCCGGCGGGTCTTACTTTAACTTAGCAGTTGTCAGTATGAGCCTCCCAATCAAAGATCAGTTTAAGCCCATACTAGTTGAGAATTTCTAGTGATGAATGTATTATACTCACCCACAGGTGCTCTATTATGGTAACAAGCCTTTCTTGAATGTGTATGATTTTTTTTATAAACAGGATTTTAAGAAAGGGTTATGTCAATTTAATAGTGTGTGTGTGTGTGTGTGTGTGTGTGTGTGTGTGTGTGTGTGTGTGTGTGTGTTTGGGATTTTTCTTAGGAAATGCTACCACCCTGGAGTTGCAAGCTCACAGAGCTCCGAGGCCCCCTTCCCCCCCAACTACCCCACTGGAGGGAAAGCCCAACCACAGGACACAGCCCGGGGCACAGCTCTGTGTTTGATCATGATTCACAGAACGGTGGCTCTCAAGCTTTGGTGAGCCAGAACCAGCTGGAGGGCTCGGTAAAAATGAGGAGGCCCTCTCATACCCAACAAGCCCAGTAACTCTGCTATATGCCAAGACTGGAGAGCCAATGGCATAGGAAATTCCCGACCCCCCGTGGGCTATTTCCAAGGCCAACAAAACATAGCAACTGTGTTCAGGAGACAGAGAGATCTGCACTGGAGCCACCATTCTGCCATTTAAAAGCCACACGAGGGGCCACCTGGCTGGTGGAGGGCTACCTGGCTGGCTCAGTGAGTCGAGCTTGTGACTCTTGATCTCGAGGTGGTGAGTTTGAACCCCATGGTGGGCATGGAGGCTACTTAAAAAGAAAGAATGAATGAATGAATAATTTTTCAAAAGAGCCACATGATATGAGCGAGCTGCTGGCCCATCTGAGCCTTTGTTTCCTCATCCGTAAAATGGGGGTGATAATATCTACCTCCCAGGTCGATGGGTAGTGAATGACGTTCAATCATGTGCATACATCCTGTGGCATCACCTTGTTGATCAACAAACGCGGACTCCCCATTCCAGATACAACAGAAAAGAAACACTGAAGATAGAAAACCCTCATAGCACACAACGCAACGTGTTATGTGAATACTGCCTTCGCCACCCTCCTCACAAGTGTAACGAAATAACCATTTGTGCAATTACTAAGCAAGATCCCCTCCGCCCGCTGGAGTAGAAGTTCCAGAAAAGCAGGGAATCCACCGCTGCGGACTCGAAACCAAGCTTGGTGCCTGGTACTTGAGGCGCTCGGTAAATATCTACTCAGAATGAGTGAGTGAGCAGTGGGGTCATGTTAGAAACGTGCGTGTGTGCGCGTGTATATGTCTACATAGGCTGGAAGCCTCCGGACCAAAATTTGAATAGTGCTTGTTTCTGAAGGTAGACCAGGGTGGTTTGCACGGTAGTCTTTTTTGCTCGTCTGTATTGCCTGAATTTTCTGCAGTGAATACACGAGACCTAGTCAGTGTGTCCTTAGGTGAACATGAGAGGGGTTGGAGCCACCTATCAACACACGTTCCTTTGTGACGTCCAGCTTCCTTCTATATATATACATGGCCTCTAGAATTAAGAAGGTAGGAGAACTAGAAAGTACATGATTTCTAAAAACGAGTCTCATCTCTTTTGATCTGTCAGTTTCCCTGTTCTGGGCACGCACCGTGCAGAAAAGAGTTAACACACAGCAAGCCTGAGTCCGTGGCCTCCAGAAAGGTCTGCTTACTGGGTTGGCTCCCCGCTGGTGCTCGAAAACTTGGATTTCTGGAGGGTTCTCGCCACCCTCAGTGGCAGGAGTGGCTCCCTGTGCCTGACGTGTCTGTGTAAACAAATATGGCTTAGGCTGAGCAATTGCTGTCCTTCTGGAACCCAGCGATTTTCCTGCAGGGTGCCTGCAGGACCGGCACTGGCCCCCTCCACCAGGAAAACCCTGGACACCGGGTCCCTAGCAAGCATCCCTGGTGGACAGCACCTCACATGTGCTGTCACACCTCGCTGCTGGGGAATTGAGCGTGTTCTGCGTGACTCCCGGGAGAGGGCTCTGGAAGCTGGTACCGAAGGGGTGTCTGGAGCAGCATTTAGGGGGGAGTTTGGCTGTCATGAGAGAGAGATGGTCTGGCGACCTTCTCGAGAGAGAGGTCTGTCCATGGGGAAGGGACGGACAGGCACCTCAGGACAAAATTCCTTTAAAACTCTGGGTCACCCAGGACATGGGGCAGTCAAAGGATGTTGAGGAAGGCTCGTACTCTGATTCATTCATTCATTCGTTCAACCTACACCATGGGTGCCAAGCAGTCTTCTAGGTACTAGACACAGAGAGTTGAGTAAGATTGATACAGTCACTACCCCCAAGGAGCTTACACGATATGCTGGGAAGCCAGCCAGGTAAGGACACAGACTTGAGATAGAGCACGTACAGTGGTCTCGCCGGGCACAGAGAGGTCTCAGTGTTTGGGCTGAACCCTCAGCGGTGGTGAGACACGCATGAGGACATCTAAAGCGGCTACATTCCATGAGGCAAATGGAAAATCTTGAGGCTAGAATGAATGTGGTGTTTTCAAGGAACCAAAGGAAGCCCGTATGCCTCCAAGCGGTGGGAGGGCAAGGAAATCATTTGGAAATGAGTGTGGGGAGTTAGGGCCTTGGATGTCATGGCCAGGAGTTTGGGTTTTATTCTATGCCCAATGGGAAGTCATTGGAGGATCCTGAGCAAAGACTCACACGATATGATGTAAAACTGAAAACAGTCGCCCTGGTTGCTCTTTGGAGAACGGATTGTACTAAATAGAATAAAAGCCAAGAGGTACAGTGCTGTGGTCCAAGCAAACAATGATCCCTCGGGTCTTACCTCTTACTTCCTGTAACAGCCCAGAGATAACGGACTCCCACCAAACCCACTTTGGTCCACTGCGGGGGCAGAAGGTGACCTCCTTGGGTATGGCTGTGCCTTGCCTATTGTCATGGTAGGGGTCAGAATGTCTGGAGAGAACTAACCAAGCCTTGCCCTCGTGCCACCTAAATATGGCAGCCTCCAAGAGAACATGACGGGCAGAACTGGAATCTGGTATAGCCTCATGCAGGATGACCACGAGATTCCGCCAGGAACTCTAGGATACTGGGGAGAGGGGGGTCCAGGGAAGGGTTGAGAGGTGCCCAGAGCTCCTACCCTGTTCCCAGCTGTTACTGAGCCGTGGACGCCCAATGCCCCATGCCAGGCTGGGCAAGCCCTAGCCCTGTCTTCCTTGCCCAGGCCACCCAGTGGGCGACTCCTCTTGTCCACATCTGCTAGTTGTGGCCTTCTCCCCTTCCTTATAAAGTTCTTCCTGTTACTGAGACTGATGTCTTTGGCTCTGGTCCCCTGACTGCCCCTGGGCTCTCCACAAGCGCTGAACTGTGATGGGCTTTGGCTGCCTAACTCAACCAGGATTGTCAGATTCGCTGGCCCTTTAGTCTGCTCTGTGTATTTTGGTCGGGAGATTGGAAATAGGGCCTTTCCTTTGCACTGACAGCCAGAGCTACGTGAACCATTTCAAAACCACGCACTTCCTTCAGCTGGGAATTCTATTACACTCTAGTTCTGTTTTTAAGGAAAGGCGTTGACTTGAATCACCCGAGCAGCTATTTCATCTGACACAGGGGGCCCGTTGGGCTGGAGTTCAGTGGGGGGCTGAAGGTATGCCTCCTGCTTCCTTCCTTCCCCGTGGTTTTACAGGCTCTTTGCCTCCTTCAGGACGAATATTCCATCGGTAGGAATATAAAATGCCTCTGTGTTCTTCACTTCCTAGCTTTCCTTTTCTAGGCCCTCCCATCCTTGCCGACCCCTCTTTGAGAGTGAACTACAGTGAGACTCATGTGTAGGTCTAAAAAAACCCACCCTCCCTACGATACATGATACCAGCCAGGATATTTCTGACGGGTCCCCATGAGTGTTTGCTCTGGACAAGTGCTTCTCTATTGTGTATGTACAAAGCCCTGGGGGATCCTGGACTGACTTCCTCTGACACCAGCCCCAGCCCAAGTCTCCTTCCCCAAGTGATCCGTGCTACCTGTCTGTAAATAGACACCCAGACCTCTCTGTATACATTCACCTATATTCTAATATGCCCGAGGGTCCAATACATCAGAAAGATACCCAGCTTATTTTTTGCCAAATGGATAACGAGTCAACAGAGTCTATTGAATGATCTAGCTTTTCCAAACAATCTAACATGCCATCTATAGCCAATAGCAAATTTTCAAACGTATATATGGCTATGCGTACATAGATGTATATATAAAATGTCTGTCTAGATAGATTGATAGATCTCGATTTAGCAATTACAGATGGTAGATGTATATTATAGTCGATATCTGTGTCCACATCTGTTTCTGTGTCCACATCTGTTTCTGTGTCCACATCTGTATCTGTTTGTCAACCTGTCTACATAACTGGCCCATTTCTGGTGCTCTACTATATGGCATTGGTCCTCTTGGGTATTCCTGTACTAATAGTATATTGCTTTGTAACATTTTTAAGTCTAACACAAAAGGAAGGCCGTGATAACCCGTGTGGTTTTGGTGTCCGTGCTGAACAAATGTAGATCCCTCGTGTCACAGAAAGAACCCAAGAAGCTTACAGAAGAGACTTGCCGAACCTTTTGAGTCTCTCCCTCCTCCCCATTGCTACCAGGGCCCCATGAGGGTCTGAGCCGGGCAACCCGAGCTCTGGAAATCGTTTTCAGGAAATACCGGGCCCTGGCCTCTGTCCTGGCAGTTTCCTTCCCGCTCCGCTGGGGCCCTGCTGACAGTAAGCCTGCTTCCCAGGAGAGGTGCAGGGCCCAAGCATGGTCAGACATGCCCCACCCCATGTCCCCACACGGTCTGATCCTCCTAATTATCCTGCCCCATGTCGGCCGAGGCCGACACCCAGAAAAGGCTAAATCTCCGAAAGCACTCGAGCAGCTCCTGAGAAGCTACATTACAGACTGAAATGAGTCCCGTTTTTAATTTGATTTTTCTTCCCCTGTAACAAGCAAAGTTCACATTACAGATAAATTGCCCGGAAATTCCAATTTAATAAGCCGTATGCATTTTTCAGTCCTAAAAGCATGGAAAACATCTTGCACGCTGGTGTTTTTATACCAAAAGGTTTATTAAAAAGACAGCTTTGAAAATGTCAGAAATTTACATAGAGCGTCTGGCGAATTGGTCAGAAGGGCTGATCTGACAAAAGGGCCCATCACCCAGGAAGTGGAAAAGCGGCTTGACTGCTGGTCTCGAGCTGCTCACCCCTGTGGGGTGGAAAGCTCTAGGGTTGGGGAAAATCACACCTACCCTCAGGCTCTGGCACGCAGCTCTCAGCTTGCATTGTGCGGGCACAGGGTAACACGACGTTGGGCTCAGTCAGTGGGGTGGCCCCTGTCCTCTGTCCGTGGCTGGGATTCTGAGTAGAAATAGCAAGCTGGCATCGTGGAGACCCGGGACAAGGGCGTGCCTCCCCAAGGTCTCCGATGGGAAGAGACGCCAAACAAAATAAATAATAGAGGGAGACAAAATTAAAGGCCATGTGACAACACAAGAAAACAGCCACAGCAATGGATACCTGATTGGTTTTTTAAGGAAGAAAAATCGTGAGTAGCTACCATGTAAAACGCTCAGGCCCTTGCTTTCTCTGGGAGGGTGACGGGGTCAGGCTGACTGCACCGGGGCCAGCTTCCAAGTTCACGTCTGTAAAGCTTTCCACTGAATAGAACTGCTCCTTATCTAAGAGAAGAAGCAGAAATGTTCATCGTCCTGTGAAACTGCAGCATCAGGAGACCAAGACCACAACTGAGCGAGAAACAAAGAGTATTGTTTCCTTGCCAACATGAAAAGCCTAGATAATTTAATTCATTTTTATTTACCTTCTAAACTCTGATTTGAGTCATCAGGGAATAAAATACGGTCCATTTAAATTTTTGATTATCTCCAATATTGAACTATCTGAAGTCACTCCTGGATCCACCGTGAACTTGTTACCTGATGGGAACACTTCTTGCCACTTCTTGGCTGTGCTGCTTTGGGCAAGTTGCTAAGCCTCTCCGAACCTTGGTGAGCTCATCCGTAAAACAGGGATGAGGCCAACTTCATCTGGTTGCTGGGAACCCCAAAACTGAGTCTGGTGCTGACTCTGACGACCTGGGCACAGGGCCGGGCACAGTCAGTATGTGCTAGCATGGCACTTGAACTTCATCCAGACGTCTTGAAGTGGACTTTGGTGAAAGTAGCCGGCCTGCAAGGGCCCCTATTATCTCCAACAGGCTTTTTACTCTATGGTTGTGCCCAGCAAAGACCTAGAAGAGGAAGTGACTAATTCTCACTGGGGAGCTCTTACAGAAGGACCAAAAAGGGACATTTCAGCCTGGTCTTTGAAGACAAGTAGAAGTTTGCAGGTAGAGATGTAAATCGATGTCGAAAAGAGAGACGGATGTTTTTATTTTATCTTTTTATAGTTAATTATGTTAGGGGACAGCACAAGCAGGGGAGGGGCAGAGAGAGAGGGAGACACAGAATCGGAAGCAGGCTCCGGGCTCTGAACTGTCAGCACAGAGCCCCACGCGGGGCTCAAACTCACAAACCTTGAGATCATGACCTGAGCCAAAGTCAGATGTTCAACTATAATAAAAATATAATAAAAATTCTACTTAAGGTTTTTTTAAAAACACACAAGCAGGACCGACTGGGTGGCTCAGTCGGTTGAGCGTCCGACTTCGGCTCAGGTCATGATCTTGCGGTTCGTGGGTTCGAGCCCCGCGTCGGGCTCTGTGCTGATGGCTCGGAGCCTGGAGCTGCTTCGGATTCTGTGTCTCCCTCTCTCTCTGCCCCTCTCCTGCTCGCACTCTCTATCTCTCAAAAATAAACATTAAAAATAAAATTAAGTGAAGTGCATAGTAGATTTTAAATGAGAGGAGTTCTGCGAGAACGAAGACATCTACAGGCTGGAGTTTAGTAGAAAAAAAAGTAAGACCATGAAAAGATCTAGAGCATCCAGCATCTCATCAGTTTCCCTGTCTGTGAAATGGGAATAATAATATTATCAGCCTCTCAGGGTTGATGTGAGGCTGAAAGAGTAGGTACAGGGCAGTCCTAGAAAAGTGCCTGGTGCATAGTAAACACTTGGTTTATCATGATTAAGTGGGCACTGCACCCCTGAGGTTGTTCTAGAAAGACCAGACCTGATGTCTTGTAGGAAGCATTAGCAAGGCCCACCCCTGGTGTTGCTCAGCAGTCCAGGGTCTGGCTCATCTACTTTTGCAACATAAAAATGTGATTTGATTTGACTGGCGCACACAGAGGTGCTCAGTTCTGTTCACGGGACCCCAAATTCACGAGGGACTGCAGTAAACCAGAGTCGTCCTCTCTAAACTAAAGTGAGACACTATGTTGGAGGGTCTGTCAGTGCCCAGCAGAAGCCCTGGGACGTCCAGAGGCTGGTGCTGAGGCTGCAACAGAGCCTGGGAGCAAGCGGAAGGGTCTCCCTAGCTGGTGGTCACGCTGGGACCACGTGTGCGGTGCTGCGTGTCTCCTGGAGGCTGTTCCAGTGATTTCTCATCCCTCAACTCCCTTCTCGAGGCCCCAGGATGAGCACCCCTCCTCTCTGTGACCACAGCCTCCCTCGGATAGCAGTCACATTGCCCGGTCCCCGAGATCGCCTCCAAGTCAGGAATGGCAGTCCCCTTCTCCTTGGCCACACACATGTGGACAGCTCCTTGAGTCTCGCCTTCTCATGAAGAAGCGACCCACTACCCTTGGAGTCATCCTCGCTCTGTCCTTGGAGATAACTCGTTCTTAGACCTCAGGCAATTATCTTTTGACCACGCTTTAGCAAGTTAGCTGGGAAACAGCTTAGAGTGGGGGTTCAGAGCCGGGGCTCTGGGTCCGCGTTCCGACTCTATGACCTCGGTAGGTGTGTGCTCTGCTCTTCAGTGTCCTCGTCTGTAAGTGGGGATATCATACCCACTGTCTTAGTTTCCTATCGTCACCGTAACAAATGATCGTTAACAAATTGCTATAACAAATCACCACAAAATTGGTGGGGCTAGAAATTGATTCTTCCCCAGTTCTGGAGTCCAAAACACCCATAGCCGGCCTCACTGGGCCAAAATCAAGCTGGGCCACATTCCCTCTGAAAACACCAGGGAAGGCTCCTTTGCAATACTCCAGTCCCTGCGTCCACGGTCACGGGGACTTTGGCTCTCTTCTCTGTGTCTCACATCTCTCTCTGCTTCCCTCCTAAAAGGACACCTGTGGTTGCAGATAGTCCCAGTGATCCAAAATCACCTCCCCACCTCCAATTCCTCCACTTTATTAGCCCTGCAAGGTTTTTGCCACATAAGGTAACATTCACAGGTCCCCAGGATTAAGATGCGACGTCTTTTCCACTGTGAAGACGAAGACGGCAATTTGCCCCAAACTCTTAACGGTTCAATCAGGTTTTAAACATTCTCAGAACCAAAGCCGGCAGTATAAGGCAGAGATGATCGACTTCAGGCACCTTTGCCTGACTGATGACCCATCGGTTTTCATGTCTCTTCAGGGGCATATATTCCAAAGATTGGTGGGGAATGGCAGGAAAACACAAGCATCTCTCTGGCTCGGGTGTCAGAGTGATTGGAGAAATTGCCATGTGTCACTGGGATACAGTCCCCCTTTACCCAAGCCCCTTGGTTCAAAGAAATCGGAGTCCTGTTCAGTTAGAATCTCCCTGGTAGGTGGGATTTTCATTTCTTACCTAATGCACATTTGGTTTGAACTTCTTAGAATGAGAATGGGTTACTTTTACAAAACCCTCAAAAAATACTAACATTTTTTAATTCTTTGAAGGTTTCCCATTATCCAGAATCCAAACCCCTTACGACAGTGGTTCAGGGTCTTTATAATCTATCTAAACTCATTTCCTTTCAGTGTCCCCTGGAGAAGGTATGTTCGGACCACAACCATCCACCTTCTGACACCTAAACACTCATTCGCTCAGCAGCTGTCTATTGAGTATTGTGTATGTGCTGAGCAATGTTTTCAGAGCTGTTGTCATGACAGCAGACAGATGTCCTTGCTTTTGTGGAGCTTATGCTCTAGTTGTGGTAGGGTCCCCTCCTTATGGGGAGGGGAAAAAAAAAACTCAAGGCAACCTGGCTACACGCATACATGACAATATCCCTCACGACATTGTAACATGAGACCATTTAATCAGACTGCATGTTTGTGCGTTACCATATAGGAGAGACAAAGAAATAGAAAATGTATAAAAAATATAGGATGTGGTATCTGGGGCTCAGTTCTTCGGGTACAAACCCAACTGAGCCATGCCGGCACGAATAAAGTTGCTTCCTGGAAAGAAAAGCCTCAGTGTCACGACTCTCTGTGCAAGGATCCTGCTACATAGTAAATCTCTCTGTTCCATGTGTTAATTCATTTTGTTCTCTCTTCCTGACCTGTCTGCCCTCTCAATCTCTGACAGCACCCCACCCTTTCCTCCGGCCTTGGTTCAGATGCTACATCTTCTGTGAGGTCCCCAGGGTTACCCTCCATCAAAGGTAATGGCTGTTGCCTCCAGGCGTCCATGGGTCCTACCTGTATCTCCATGGTAGGGATTCTCCCACCGGCTCTGCACAGGGACGCACCCAGGGTATAAAAGAAACACAACCGGACTTGGACAGCCATGAACTCTGCCTCTGTGAGAACCCGGCAGATACGAGCTCTCTCCTCACAGGCTTGTCGTGAGGCACAAAGGTGGTGCACGCACCAAATATTCAGCACAGAGTTGGTCAGCCGTCATTTTCTAAATGAACAAGTCTAACTGTAATGATGTTTTGGGGGTCGTATTAAGAATTTCCCAGGAGCACCTGGGTGGCTCAGTCGGTTAAGCGTCTGACTTCGGCTCAGGTCATGATCTCACGGTCCATGGGTTCGGGCCCCCCATCGAGCTCTGCTGACAGCTCAGAGCCTGGAGCCTGCTTTGGATTCTGTGTCTCCCTCTGTCTCTGCCCCTCCCGCACTCATGCTCTGTTTCTCTCTGTCTCAGAAATAAATAAACATTAAAAAATTTTTAAAAAAAAACACACAAAACCAGAATTACCTGGCACCTGGGGTGCCTGGGTGTCTCAGTCAGTTAAGCCGTGGACACTTGATTTCGGCTCAAGTCATGATCCCACGTGTTTGTGAGATCCAGCCCCCTGGGCTGGGCTCTATGCTGACAGCGCGGAGACTGCTTGGGATTCTCTTTCCCTCTCCCTCTGCACCACCCCCCACCCCTGCTTGTGTGCTCACTCTCACTCTCTTTCTCTCTTTCTCTCTTTCTCTCTCCCTCTCTCCCTCTCTCCCTCTCTCCCTCTCTCTCTCTCTCCCTCTCTCCCAGGTACCTAGCATGAGAGCTTGTGCCCAGTACTCGGTGAACATTTCCTGAATCTGTGCTGAGTGTAATATGATGTTGTTTGGGATTTTCTTCCAGGTATTCCATTTACAAGGACCCAGCCGGCTGGCTGAATATCAACCCCATCAATGGGACCGTTGACACCACGGCCGTGCTGGACCGTGAGTCGCCATTCGTCCACAACAGCGTGTATGCCGCCCTCTTCCTGGCAATCGACAGTGGTGAGTAGTTTTTAAAGGGCCACCAAGTGTATACGTCTCAGCGGTAAGTGTGTTTTCGCGTGTTACGTTTCCTCTGATAACACCTGGAGGTGTTCTTGGGAAGAATACAAATGTGAGGGGGCGGGGGCAGGGAAAGCAAACGCATAAACGCACGGTGAGTCAGTTATACGCCGGGTTCTCCAATCTTTGTCCAGTTAGAGGTCAGAGTGGTGAGCTCACTGTGCTTCGTCCGGGGTAGGCGCCAGGGCCAGGAAGGCACGCTGACGTCCTTTGTCTTGGCATCATGCTGTCCCAGAGGGCCTCGCCAAACCTGGCGACTGAACTGCCCCCGCAGCTTTTATCCTGTTATCACAGGAGACCATGGAAAGACATCAGGTGCACTCAGCGAGGAGCTTCATGATCGCAGAACAATTGCTGTTCATTCAGAAGCTAATGATGCAACATCCAGGTGCCAGACTCCCTTCTGGATGCTGGGGATACAGCAGCGAACACACAAAACCCACTCTCCTTGTGCCGCTGATACGCTCACAGAGAAAGGAAGAAAATTGAGTAACATACGTAGTACACTTTGGGGGTTGGGGGGATGAGGACGTACTATTTATGTATGAAACAAGGAAACACAGAACAGATGGTGGATGACAGGGTCCTGAAGTTCTCAAGAGGCAGCCCTCGGGGGCCCCCCGGAGCAGTGACATTGGAGTAGAAACATGAAGACAGTGGAGAAGGGAGCCCTGAAGTTCTCTAAGGGAGGAGCCAGAGGGCCAAGAGGGTCGGACCAGAGAGAGTGGGCGGGACGGGAAGGGGGTCGCCCTACACCACCCTCCGATTTCACTGTGTGTGAAATGGGACGCTGTTGCCAAGGGCCAGGTAGGGTTCAGTGTGACAGGATCGTGCTGCCCTGTTGAGAGCAGACGTGGGGGACAAGGACACAAGTACAGAGACCTCTCAGGAGACTGGTGACCATGTAGGCATGACGGGCGCTTGGACCCGGAATGGGAGAGGAGAAGAGAAGAGGTCAGATTCTGGAGATAGTCTCTGTGTTTCAGACCCAAAGCTAACAGCAGCTGCCACTGGCTGAGATGGGGGGGTTCAGAGCCGGTTTGGAGGTTAAGCTGGTGAAGATGAGATGTCTATCGTTATCGATCACCTGAGAAGGTTTGCTCTCCCTCTTATTCTCAAAAGCCCGCGGTTCGTGGCCCAAGCTTCAGTTTAGAGTCCCGTATATCAAAATGAGTATTCACAGGGCCTTTTACGTGCCCTTCGTTACACTCGATAACAGGTGAACTAAGAACTCTCAGACTCCGTCTCCGTGTGCTAGGTACTGACGTGCAAGCCGCCTACGGGATCAGGTGTCTGAGAAGGGCACGGTCAGTGTGGTGTATGATAGGCAGACAGGGCTTCATGGTGAAGCCAGCCTTTGAGTTTGGCTTTGGAGGGCAGGTAGGATTTGCATCCACGGCAGGGTAGGAGGTAAAGGTGCCCGAGAACACAGAGCAGAGGAACCAAGACTAGGAGGGAGTGTGGTGCGGGCGGTAAGAAAGGGAGAGAGAAGCGGTACATCCCCTGTGAGTGAGCAAGTGGAAACCTGTTTGGATGGAAGCCAGTCATATCTTCAAAGCGTCTCAACATCCAGATGAGTCATTTCACAGAGGCGGCAGCCAAAAGACCCCATAGGTTCTTGAGGAGGAAATGGCATGATGACGTAGCACGCAGACATTCGTCCACAGACGCCGGGCTTGGTCCGGGGGACCCAGAGTTGAATAATGCCTGGGCCTTGTGTTCCATGAGCTAATGAGTGATTTGGGGAGATAGGCCAATAAGAAGAAGACCACAGTGCAATGTCACAACTGTTCTGATGGAACTAAGCCCAGAGGGGGCCCTTGTCCAGCCTTCGTGCTGGTCACAGGGAGCTTCTTGGTCAAGGGGATCCCTACGGAGTGATGAAGGAGGAGTTGAGGAAAAGCAACACAGTTCTGTAATCCCATTCCCATTTTTTATTTTTTTATTTTTTAAAATTTACATCCAAATTAGCATCTAGGGCAACAGTGATTTCAGGAGTAGATTCCTTAAGCCCCTTCCCCATTTAGCCCATCCCCCCTCCCACCACACCTCCCGTAGCCCTCAGTTTGTTCTCCATATTTATGAGTCTCTTCTGTTTTGTCCCCTTCCCTGTTTTGTTTATTATTTTTGTTTCCCTTCACTTATGTTCATCTGTTTTGTCTCTTAAAGTTCTCATATGAGTGAAGTCTGACTGACTTCTTCGCTTAGCATAATCCCCTCCAGTTCCATCCATATAGTTGCAAATGGCAAGATTTCATTCTTTTTCATTGCCAAGTAATACTCCATTGCATATATATATACACCACATTTTCTTTTTTTTTTTTTCCTCATTTATTTTTTTTTTATTTTTTAATATATGAAATTTACTGTCAAATTGGTTTCCATACAACACCCAGAATACCACATTTTCTTTATCCATTCACCCATCAGTGGACATTTGGGCTCTTTCCATGCTTCGGCTATTGTCGATAGTGCTGCTGTAAACATGGGGGTGCATGTGTCCCTTCAAAACAGCACAGCTGTATCCGGTAGATAAATGCCTAGTAGTGCAATTGCTGGGTTGTAAGGTAGTTGTATTTTTAACTTTTTGAGGAGCCTCCATACTGTTTTCCAGAGTGGCTGCACCAGTTTGCATTCCCACCAACAGTACAAGAGGGTTCCTTTCTCTCCACATTCGAGCCAACATTTACGGTTTCTTGTGTTCTTGATTTTACCCATTCTGACAGGTGCAAGGTGACATCTCGTTGTGGTTTTGATTTGCATTTCCCTGACAATAAGTGACGCTGAACATCTTTTCACGTATCTGTTGGCCATCTGTATATCTTCCTTGGGGAAATGTCTGTTCACGTCTGCTACCCGCTTTTTAATTGGATTATTTATTTTGGGGGGTGTTGAGTTATATCAGTTATTTATATATTTGGGTACTCACGCTTTACTGGGTATGTCCTTTGCAAATATCTTCTCCCAGTCAGCATGCAGCCTTTTCATTTTGTTGATTGGAAAAGGTAACACATTCCAGTAGAAGCCTGAAAGAATACGAATATGTGAGACACTGAAAAGGCTAGATTGGCAGGTTCCATATATGCGAAGCTAGGAGCAGAGAAATGGCCAGGCACCCACTGCTCTAAGGTTGGTACCAGCTCTTTTGTCGAATGTTTGGCTGCTACCACAGTGCCTGGTTTAGAGCAGGCACTCACATATCTGTGGACTGGATCCTGAAACAGATCCTGAAATGCTCTATATGCTATGCCAAGGTGTTTGATTTGATTACGTTGCTTCCTTGCCTCCAGAATAACCCTTGTGCATTAGAAAGATAACCCCTATGGCTGTATAGAAACTGCCTCCAATGATGAGGGGGGAGGCAAGGAGGCCTCCTAAAGCTGTGGCAGAAATCAGGGTAAGAGCGTGGGCCAATGCCCAAGCAGCGAGGTCGGTTTAGATGGAGTGGGCCTAGAGTCAGGAAAAATGTTGACAGCCATTGCCACTTTCTTAGTTGCAGGCATCAGGGTGTGCCTGGTGACAATAGAAATGGACCAGAAAGGGTGAGTCTAGAAAATACCTAGAGGGAAACAAATACATACTTAACATAAAATACTGAAAGGTGATATCAGATTTCTAGTCCAGAAACCAGGAATGAGTATTCCATTGAAATGGAACAGGTTTCAAAGGGTTCTTCCCAGGTTGTCTTTATTGGGGGAGGGGGGGTAGGATGTGGAGGTGATGTCGCATGAGAAGCTGGGAAATTGGGATGGGAAGAGAGGTGAGGAGGTTTTTCTTAGAGAGCCACCCACGCAAAAGAGATGGGAGCCATCAGAACAGGTGAGTTTTGTAGAAGGAACAGGTCTAGACGGGAGTGTTAAGGGCATCAACAGTGGGTGACAAGAAGCCAAGAAAGTTTAAAATGCTGTTTGAATAAAAAGTATCAATTATAGATCCTCTAAAGTAATGATTTCAGAGTTCTGTGCTACCACAAGTATCTGTACTTGTAGAGAAAATTCTCAGCTAAGAACAGCATGAAGAAAGGTTGAAATACAGCAAATAGAGTTGCCATTGCCTTGAAATATTTTACACAGTTATTCATCAAAAAAAGAAAACTAGAAGTGAAGTACACTTTAATTTTTTCCAGAAAAATTAGGTGTAACTAGGAAAGCTGCCTATAGACTCTGCAACTCAGGTTCTATTTCCATAAATAAGGAAGATAATTCCTACTTAGAAGATTGTTGTGAGATTATTGGGATGCCTGGGTGGCTCAGTCGGTTAGTTGTCCAACTTTGGCTCAGGTCATGATCTCGTGATTCATGGGTTTGAGCCCCATGTCAGGCTCTATGCTGACATCTCAGAGCCTAGAACCTGCTTTAGATTCTGTGTCTCCCTCTCTCTCTCTTCCCCTCCCCTGCTCACGCTCTCTCTCTCTCAAAATAAACATCAAAAAAAATTTTTTTAAAGAGGGTTGTTGTGAGAAGTGAGAAAGTGGGGGCGTCTGGGTAGTTAAGTGTCCAACTCTTGATTTTGGCTCAGGTCGTGATCTCGTGGTTTGTGAGTTCAAGCCCCGCACTGGGCTCTGTGCTGACAGTGTGGAACCTGCTTGGGATTCTCTCTTTCTCTTTCTCTTTCTCTCTCTCTTTCTCTCTGCTCTTCCCCCACTCACACATGCACATGTGCTCTCTCTCTCTCAAAATAAAAAAAATAAAAAGAAATGAGAGAGCAATGTGCTGTGCCCTCTACACTCACCATCAAAAGCCATATGAAATGTTCATTACATGTTAATCTCACCCCAGTGGAGGTTATAGAAAGGAAAGAATGGAGCCAAGAATGGTCCTCAAGAAAAATACGGTGTGAAATCTACTTCTTGTCTAACTCTTTTCATACTAATATCAAACAAGTATTTTCAAAATCCGGTGTCACAGATGTTTCCAAAAGGACGAAATATCCCTGAAGATGTAACGATAAATAGAAAACAGGTTGGCATTAATACACAGAATTGTCATTAGAGATGATAATCTCAAACAAGGCCCAAAAGACTTAGAGCAAAAAGAACATAAATTTAAAAAGAACTCATAAATCAAAGGAACTTTGGTGTAAAGTCTCCTTTTTGTCGCTCACCGAAAACTTACCTCTAGGTATTATGTTTAACCAGGAAACAGTAACATTTACCTATTAAATCAAAGTTAAGAGTTTAATTGATGTCTCCATTTTACACAAAGTAAGCATTTGATTTTATTTAACTTACAGACATTCAATGTATCTGATGGAATGAAAGAACAAAGATTTTCTTTTGTCATGTAACCTAGGAAAGCTAAAGCAAAATAAAATTATTTTCTCTAAACAAGGAGTCCCTCAGGAATTTATATCCAAACATGTTGATAAAAGGTATGTCTGTAGGGCCTTCCAGGTAGCATGTAATAGTGCAAAACCCAGGAAAATCAGGATAGATTACAACTTCAGACTTTAGTCCCTCCCCAAAAGTCTTCATCTTTTTTTTAATGTTTACTTTTGAGAGAGACGGAGAGAGGGAAGGAGCGAGCTAGCTCAAAGGAGGGGCAGAGAGAGGGAGACACAGAATCCAAAGGAGGATCCAGGCTCTGAGCTGTCAGCACAGAGCCCAACACAGGGCTCGAACTCATGAACGGTGAGATCATGACCTGAGTCAAAGTCAGATGCTAAACCAACTGAGCCACCCCAAAAGATACTTAATGGTAGAGGCGTCAGAGAGCTGCAGAAACCATGAAGCCTCAAACAGTGAAAATACCAAAGAGGGAAGAACATTCTTTAAAAAGTGTAAGGTAGCCAGCCATTTCTTCTCTCTGAGGGTCTTTTCTGATTCTGGGTGAGGGTCGGGCTTGACCCAGACAGAGGGCCCAAGATGAAGGGAAATAAACCAGAAATGCTCATAACAGTCACATAGAGCCTATGTGACAAAGTGAAAACCTGAGGGTGCTTAAACACATGGCTGCTTTTCCCCCACGGACAAATGCCCTGTAAAGGACAGGGTGAAATCTCCTGGGGTCTCACTGAAAGAAAGACCTCACAGAGGAAGCAAACCCACGTTAAAACCTGGCAAATGTCTTAAGGAGAGAATGGCTGTATGTTTAAAGATATAAAGCATTGGAGTACGGGATGGCTGGTGCTATAGACTGAATGTTTGTGTACCCCCAGTATTCATATGTTGAAACCTAATCTCTCGTGTGATGGCATCTAGAGGTTGGGCCTTTGGAAGGTGCCCAGGTCATGCAAATGGAAGCAGATAAATGGGATTAATACTCTTCTAAAAGAGACCCCAGAGAGCTCCTTTGCCCCCACCCCTGCCATGTGAGGACACAGCAGAAAGACTCTGTATCGAAAACTAAAATTCACTACTAAGAGAATTTTTAACTCTATTAAATAGAGAGACATACCATGTTCATGGATTAGAAGGTCAATGTTATTGAAATGTAAATTCTCTCCAAACTGACCTAAAGGATTCAACATGATACCAAGCAGAATCCTAGGTCTTTGTTTTGAGGTGAAGGAGAAGAAATGGATTATAAAATTCATATGGAAATATAAGGGGTTAAAATTAGCCAAGGCAACCTTGAAGAATAAGTTGGCAGACTTATGCTCTTCTATATTCAGACCTATTAGAAAACAATAGTAGTTACAATTGTGGTGGTTGCACACAGACAGAAAAAAAGACTGATGAAGTAGAATAGAGAGTTTAGAGTTTAATAGCAGATACACACACAGTCCCTGTTTGTGACAAGGACGTGGTGGTTGGAGACAAGAAAGCATGGTCTCTGCAATAAAAATGCTGGGTTAATTGAATACACATATGAAAAACAAAAGTATATCCTGACTCTTCTCTTAGACAATATACAGTAATGAGTTCTAAATATATTACAGGCCAAAATATGAAAGATAAAATAATACATCTTTTAGAGAAAAACATGCTGGTGTCTTTGACATAGGCCTTTGCCTATTTTTTCAAGTGGGACACAAAAGTATTCACCACCAAAAGGAAAACATGGCAGGTGATGTTAAAATTCACATGTTCAGTTCATCAAAGGATATCATTAAGAAAGGAAAAAGGTGGGGCCCCTGGGTGGCTCAGTCGGTTAAGCATCCAACTCTTGATTTCGGCTCAGGTCATGATCTCATGGTTTGTGAGTTCAAGCCCCGCATCGGGCTCTGTGCTAACAGTGCGGAGCCTGCTTAGGATTCTCTCTCTCTGCCCTTCCCCAGCTCACACTCTCACTCTATCTCAAAATAAATAAGTAGGGGCGCCTGGGTGGCTCAGTCGGTTAAGCGTCAGACTTCAGCTCAGGTCACGATCTCGTGGTCTGTGAGTTCGAGCCCCACGTCGGGCTCTGGGCTGATGGCTCAGAGCCTGGAGCCTGCTTCCGATTCTGTTTCTCCCTTTCTCTCTCTGCCCCTCCCCTGTTCATGCTCTGTCTCTCTCTGTCTCAAAAATAAATAAACGTTAAAAAAAATTCAAAATAAATAAGTAAACTTAAAAAAAAAAAAAAACTCTGGCAAAAAAAAAGAAAAAAGAAAGGAAACAGGTAACCCCCAGAGAAGATATTTACAATACAAAGAAATCCTATAATCTGTAAGCAAAAGACACAGCCCAACACAGGATAGGGAAGGAACTTGAGTGGGTACTTCACAACAGAGGATATATAAATGCCAATAAACATGGAAGAGGTAAACAACTCCGTGACTCAAAGAAATAAAAATTAAATTATGCAGAAAGAAATTAAAATACAAATCAGTCAAAGACATACGATGAAATGCAATACTGTGACCCACCTACCAAAGAGCTGAACTGGTCGCATGGAACCTACCGAGTGTTGGCAAGGATGTGAAATCATCAGGAGCCTCACATCCAGCTGGTGGAAAGCCAACCTGGTACAAACACTTTGGACACGGAAAGTATCAGCTAAGGGTGACCAATGTACACCCTATGATCGAGGAATGACACACCTAGCTGTATATCCAACAGAAATGTGGATAGTTCACCAAAATGCATGTGCCAGAATGTTAATAACAGCGCTATCCATAATAGCCCCCAAACTGGAAACTACTCAAATGCCCGATAAGAATGCAATAAGTAAAGTGGGGTCATTTACACAATTGAGACTGTACAACATTGAGAAGGAACGATCTGCAACTATTCACAGCAACACGGACGAATCTCACAAACGTAAGATTGAACCAAACAAAGCCAGATAGGAAGACCACATCCTGAATGGTTCCATGCATATAAAGCTCAAACCCAAGCAGAGCCAATCATCACTGCTAGATTACCTGCTGGATGTCTTTCTTGACCCTGTAATATTGGACGACGTGGGTGCGTTCAGATTGTGAAAACCCTTTAAGCTGTGTATTTATAGAAATACGAGTGTTCCTAATATTTCAATTAAAACTTAACGCCAAAAAAAAAAAAAATGCATGACTACACAGAGAGTGTGTACCTGGTCTGCAGCACCTTCCCCCGGAGAGCTGTAACCATTCATGTATTCTCGAAGTACCTGTTTCCCCTAAAGGTAGGCTCTCAGCACCCTACGGTTCTATAGAAGGACAGTCTCAGCTGCTGATGGGCTGATACTCCAGGAAAGGTGAGTGGCAGGATGTCAGAGGGAACAGAGCAAAGCTCACATTCTCAGGTCCGCACAGTACTTCGCAACCTTAACTTACTACACACAGCTCTGCTGACGCAGTTGACAATGACAAGGCAGCACCACAAGAGAATTTTCTTTTAGGTACCTCTTAGAGACTAGAGACTATGAGATCAGGATGGGGGAATTTAAAAATACACTCAGAAGCAGAGCTGGAGACTTGTTCTGTGGTTAACATTGATGAAAAGCTCTTTGGACCTTTGCATGGGGCTCCAAAGCCAGTCTAGATGGATTCTGGAATCATGCTTCACAGTGATATTGACCCCGCCCATGGGGAGGAAAGGCACTCTAGTCCCTCCCCATGGATAAAGGTTAGGTTGTAACCCACAGAGCAGTCAAGGATATACAAGGCACTTTTCATAAACTGTTATCAATTTTAATGAGTTGCAAATTACCTAACAACACGGTTCCTAAATTATAAGTGAAATGCTTCTGTTTTGCTAAAGCAGAAGCAGCTGCAGTTAAGTGATTGGAAGAATAAAGCCCTTAATCCTACAGATTAATAAGGCATGACCTTTCACGTTGGCAAGCATTTTATCTTTGGAGATGAATATCATCATTTACCTTATGTGGTCCAGATTTTCTGAAAAGGTTAAGGTCGTGCCTTCAGAGTACGCGAACCCTTCTGTTAAAGACTTCAACGAACACAAAATTGCTGGCCTGCCAAAATTGCTGGGGGCGGATAACAACTGTTAAGGAAAACACCAAGGTGGAGAGAGAACATTCTGGAACGCAGTAAGATGGAATCCCTTTGGAGGATGTGCTGACAATGGAGCAAACGGGCAGCAATTAGCACCGGGTAAATCCCTGTGTGATTGTCACTCCTGCTCAGGTAATCACCAGAAAGGTCAAATGTTAGTCTCACTGTCTTATGTGGGCTGAAAACTGTCACAGGCAATTTCTCCTAAGAGCTCTGGAATCCCACAGGGGATGGTCATGGGCAGGCACGGCCTAGCCGGCTGCTGATTTCCAGCTTACGGCCTTTTGCTCCAAATTCTGCTGGGTTGACCCTCCTGCCTCCCTCTTACCTATAACCTCATCTTTATTCCTGAAATTGTACAGGGCTCAGCGTTCCTTGATGGTTACTGAATGGCTCTTCTGCCCTCCGAGAAGATCTAAATTGTGACGCCACACACCAAAGGCAAATATTTTGCTTCAGTAAAGTCCAAGTGGCCTTGCCCCCAGCACCCACACTATGGAGAGAGTTTAAAGAAAACAAAGGGGACGGTGGGGGCGGGGAGGGGGGGGAGATCAGTTCAGGTTCTTCCTCGAGCTCAGCGCATACGAGACAGTTCGAGCCAGGAAGCCCATACTATCTCTAGCATCTAGATTAAGTCTTTCTATGATTATCAGAGTGTCCCGTTCCCCATCTATTTTCATTCTGAAGAACAGGGGAATGGTAGTGTAAAAACAAGCCGAATTATCATTAAATTCGGCCGCATGTTCTCATGACTTAGCGACGCATAGAAAGCGTATTGGAGTCTGCTGGTGAAAAATGCGATGTGGGTTCCCAAGAAGACACAGATATAGAAGCAGGCAGGCCAGCTGTAAGATTAAAATGGAATACACTGAGATAATGATTTTTCATAGGCTAAGATCTATCATGTCTCGACCTGCCTTTTCCCTCATTCCCTGTATAATAGATGTGCTGATAATGCCAGTTGACTCAAAATTGAAATATTGTGCAAAGTACATTTAGATTGATTAAAAGAGAAAAAAATTGTCATCTGGCTCCATAGGGAAATAACTACCAAATAATACCAGCTTCCAACAGGGGGTGGGGAGACCTGAACTTCAGACAGATGCCTCGGAGTCGTGGTCTTTCTCTTTTTGTACGTCCACCAAGTTGTAGATTGCATGGGGGGTGCAGTAAGATCCTTTAGATTAATTCTGCTTAAAATATGCTAGTTTGGATAAAATCAAGCCATTAGTTATGATGGCAACCCAATTAAGCCAGTTTAACACCCCTTATCTCAGCTGTTATGGTAATTGAGGAAGAAAAATAAATTGAAGACCCAGCCATCATTCCTCGTTATTTCAAGTACCAGTAAAATATCAATCACGTTGAAAATACTAGCTACAATTTTGTCACTGACAAAATGGCCCGATAAAAAAGCCCGGAGATCTGGTAATAGAGAGACGGAGATCGTGGCCATTTATTGACAGCATGCGCGGTCTGTGGAGAGAGTGGCGGCCCAGTGCTCTGCGACACCTGGAAATAAGCCAGCCCCCCAACCTCGATGGACCACGATTGGTCTGAGACTTAGGCTCCCTCAGCCTCAGTTTCCCTGCCTGCTGGGTTGTTATAAGGACTAGAAATCATGAATGCAAAATTCCTGGCATCTAGTAAACACCTAGCAGATGTTTAAGTCAATGGACTTGGACCGAGTTACCGACTGATTTTCTAACCTTATCATTGCAGAATCACCCATGTCTGAGGCCAGCTAGGAAGTGCCACCTGACGACCACCCTGGTGGTGGTCTGAGCACTTTTCCAGGGAAGGGATGGGCCACAGAGTCCTCCACTCAGAGTAGCGCTCTAAATCAGAAAATTGGCCAAAACATGCCGCCTTCCACATGGGCATCGTACCTCTGCCTTATGGGGAAATTTAAGATTTAAGGGGAGATTCATCTACCCGACAGAAGGACATTTCCATGTTGAGCAGCCAAATCAACTGTCTTAAGCACAATGTTTTCACACATTCATTGGGGAAAAGAAACTGATTTGGGCATTAAAATACTGCCTGCGATGCCCATCTCTGCCAGCGCGGTTCATCCTGCAGAAGCGTCTCTTAGCTGGTTCTCCTCTGTATCCCCATTTCCCACTTTGGGGAATAGCAAAGCCGGCTGCACAGCCCCCACCCCCAGCTGGAACCCATCCCCCTGATGCCCCTCCGCCACCACCCCTAACCCCGCTCCTGGGTCCAGCCCGTGACCCCGCATCCCGACCGCGCTGGCGCCCAGCTGTCTTCCTGCGTCCTCGTGCCTCATTCAAGTCCCCTCCTCCCGTGCCTGCAGTATCGTCTGCCTTGATCAAAGACATTCTCCTGACTTCTTCCCACAAAACAGCCCCACGACTTCCTCCTTCCAGAACAACCGCTCCCTCTCCAAAAGCATTCTCAGTTCCTGCACGCACAAATGCTGTCTCTTCACAAAGCCTTCCGATCTGCCACCAGGTAGTAAGTTATTCCATGCCACAAGCTTCCACGACACCTTATCCTCATGTCCTTCCCCACTTTACCGTACTGTCCCGCATCGGTGTACGTATCCATTCCTGCACACCATTAGCCTCTCCAGAGCCGGCATCCAAGCTGTTGATTTCCACGCAGATCCGGCCAGGCACGCACGGGACAGAGTCCCCAGTAAATGGTTGCTGACTGAATGAATGAAAAGAGGCATTCCTGTTTCACCACAGCCTCCAAATCAACTCTTCCCCTTTTTTCCTTTCCTCTGAAGTTAGCAGAATGGAAACAAACAAACAAAAGACCAAAATGTTGAATTCTTTACGAACCACTCAGACTGCAGATTACTGTCTCCAACTCCAGGCATGTTTAAGGTTGAGTTATGTGAATAATTACCTCAGGTCCACGTGAAGCATTACACGTGGAAACCTGCCATTGTATTTTGCAAACCTATTTTCTGACCGGGTTTTGGGTTGGTTTGCTATTAAATTTTTCAGAGTGTAAAATGGAACTGGCAAGCTCTGCATTAACAGAGCAATTTTTTTAAATGCCTATGGATTTGAAAGCGACGAGATTCTTGGCTTATGGGGCACAGCCCAAAACAGATACGTAAATAGTGACACTGAGAAGCCACCGCAGATACAATATCAGCTGAAGAAAACAATACAAAGGATAATCTTATTTAGAGGAAGCGGGGTGCACTCTCACTTCTAAGCAAAGGCGAAGGTACAGTAGAGCCCTGTTCGTATGAAGAAATAGATGTGGCATTTCTTTGCTCATAGCTGCTTAGTGAGGGTTCAGCAGAAGCCCAGGAACACAGGGGGAACTTAGGCAGAGTAGATGGCCACTCGCACACCTCTTGCCCCTGCAAACAAGCCTCAGAAACCAGCTGGGGTGCCTTCCTTCTCTCAGGAGCCCACATCTGAACTTGGGCTCCTCTTACATTGACCCGTCTTCCTGATTTTCCTCCCAAAATTGGGTCCTCAAGCTTCTTGACGCATCATCTGAGGTCTCTCTCCTTGACCCTGGCGTGGACTTCCTACCCTGAGCCCCAGTTTCACAGAGCCCATCCAATGCACCCTTTATTTCTCCTCTAGCGGGGATGAGGAAGGACTAGACTCTAGACAAGGTCACTACTGCTCTCAGAATAGAAGCAAGATAGAGCTGGAAACCTATGGAAATGTAGCCATATATGCTACATGTACGCAAAGAGCAATTCATCATTAGCTCTTTCCGGTCAACCTAAGTTAACTCAAAAAATCTACTGAGTACCAGGCCGGAGAACAGTCCTGATGCTCAGAGCCCACGGGGCTCAGGAATAAGCTTCCTGCTTGTCTCCCCTGTCTCTCTCTCTCCCTGCATTTTATTCTTCACATAGGCAAACTCACTTTGCACACTATTCCCCATCGAAAATCACTTCCACTCATGAGTCCCAAGGTAGGGGCCATGCTGCATACCTCTAGACCCAGCTCAGGGACGACGTGAGACCAGGGACTAGAAAAACCTACCACCTCCCATGGGGCGCCTGGGTGGCTCAGTCGGTTAAGCGGCCGACTTCGGCTCAGGTCATGATCTCACGGTCCATGAGTTCAAGCCCCGCGTCGGGCTCTGTGCTGATAGCTCAGAGCCTGGAGCCTGTTTCAGATTCTGTGTCTCCCTCTCTCTGACCCTCCCCCATTCATGCTCTGTCTCTCTCTGTCTCAAAAATAAATAAACATAAAAAAAAATTTTTAAAGAAAAACCTACCACCTCCCTGTACTTTGCAGAGCTAGTTCTGAAAGTTCTTGTCCAGATCCCGGTGGTCTGTGTGTATGAAGCCAGCCCATCCCACTGTGGTGAGACCAGGGACCCTAGTCTTCCAAGGGGACGCTCTTGAGGACATACATTTGGAGCACTGCAGCAGGTGAAAAAAGTCCCTTCTATGCCCGTGTTCACAGCGGCATGATTCATATCAGACCAAGAGCGCCAACAACCCAAATGTCCATCAAAACACGGTCTGGCCTTGGAATGCAGTAGCATTCGGCCATAAAAAGGAAGTGATTCCTGCGACAACATGGATGAACTTCAAACCCATGATGCCAAGTGAAAGAGGCCAGACAGGGAAGGCCACTTACTCTACGATTCCATTTATAGAAACGTCCAGAAAACATGAATCTGTAGAGAAAGAAAGTAGATCAGTGGTTGCCTAGAGCTGGAAGTTAGGTATGAAGAGTTAAGTACAAGTGGGCCCCAGCTTCCTTTTTGGAGTGATGGAAGGTTCTAAAATTAGGTGGTAGGGGTAAGCCCAACCCTATAAATATACCGAATATCAATTCGTCATAAAAACAAACAAAGGAGTGAGAGAAAAGAAAGTAGAGTTGCCAAAATATTTTTAAACCTCTGTATAACTTTTGAATTTACGTTTCTGTTTCTGATTATTACAATGGACATAGTTACTATAAAGAAAAAATTTTAAAGTATTATTTTAATGTTAATTACCTGGAGCAAAAATCACTAAGTTTGGTATATTTCTTTCTAATCTCTTTCTAATTATAGATATTTTAATTAGGATTACACTATGTGGTTTTTTTTAATGCTTATTTATTTTTGAGAGAGAGGCAGAGAGAGAGGGAGACACAGAATTTGAAGCAGGCTCCAGGCTCTGAGCCGTCAGCACAGAGACCAATGTGGGGTTTGATCTCAGGAACCAAACTGTGAGATCATGACCTGAGCCAAAGTCAGACATGTAATCTACCGAGCCACCCAGGTGCCCCTACACTTTGTTTTTAGTTGTGTCTCTTACCAATAAGATATATAGATATGTAGATGATGTATAGATATGTAGCTATATAAATTATACACACACACACACACACACACACACACACACACACACATCTGGCGTCTAAATAATGGAATCTATCAGGAAAATCAGTATTTTTTGGCTAAAGTAGAAATCCTATTTGGTCAGGATTCTGAGTAAAGCAAAATAAAATACTCACGAACAGAGGTATCCCAGACCAGCTGCCTGAACTTACAGCTGTACTTACAAGGTCTGCAATACCTTCTGTGAATGTAGGTGCCTTTCTCTGGAAGCAGGACCATGGCCTTCACCAAACTCCCAAAGGAGGACCCACCTCCCATTCCATTTAAAATCTACTGCCAGGAATGGTCCATCTCTCAGGGGCCTTTCTATCTTCTAACCTATGAAGACGGGAGCCCCGGCAACCACAGGTGATCCCTCCAGAGGATGAATGTCCTCTGATCCTTAAAGCAGCTACCCTGAGAACATGGCCCATGGGCTCCTGGCGGAGGGGGGCTGCAAGAAGGAGGAATCATAGTTCTAGCTCCACATCCTGGGAGTTTTGCTCAAATGGAAGCTTTTTCCCTACTGAAATCGAAAATCCACAGGAGAGGATTTCTCAACCATGCTTTGGTGCTGACATTTGGTCCTGCTGAGTAGGCCGCTGGGGACTGACGATGGCCAGTAGAAAGGGATGAGAAGGGGAGAGGGATTTTTGCCGAAACCCAGAAGCTCCCAAATTTGCGGGGCCCCTGGAGCTATCTCCTAATGCCTTCTCATCCATTCTACCAAATGATGGCACTTCATCATGATATATTCAGAGTGGAATATATTCATGATATATTCAGAGTGGAAAAAATATAATGGATTCCTCTGAGATGTTCACTTATTCAATAAAAAAAAAAGAAAAAGAATTTTCCAATTAAGAAATTCTACCAAAGACAAGCTGACAGTGGAAAGCCAAGCTCAAAGTAATTACACATTTCTTTTTTTTTTTTTTAACGTTTATTTATTTTTGAGACAGAGAGAGACAGAGCATGAACAGGGGAGGGGCAGAGACAGAGGGAGACACAGAATCTGAAACAGGCTCCAGGCTCTGAGCTGTCAGCACAGAGCCCGACGCGGGGCTCGACCTCACAGACCGCGAGGTCATGACCTGAGCCGAAGTTGAACTTAACCAACCGAGCCACCCAGACGCACCATTTCTTTTGAGTTCTCGATCCAAACAAAGTTGATGGTGTGCCACCATGAGAAGTTGCCATCCTTCTGCTGGTGAATGACGTTTGTGTTTCGACGTTAGCAGCTATTTATTGGAACGCTTATTCTAAAACTCTCCCTGGGTGTCGATATATTTACATTTCCACCAGCCCCGCTGAAAAGTCTCTATTGTCACTTCTTGACTCACTGCCCGGCTTCCTTCCAGCTGGTTCTTCCATAGTGGAAGGCTCCCAGAGAGAAGTCATCAGTCCCCTTCTCCTTGCAAAATCCCGTGGCTTCTCTCTACCCCTTATCCTCTGGGGCGTCACGACACATTTCACTGCCGTCCGTTGCCTCCTCTTCCAATTTACGTCCCCTCTGTCTTTTGCAAGCCACCAGCCGCTCGTTAAACTCCGGGGTTTCCTCAACCTTCACCCCTTGGCCATTCTGCCCTGTCACGTCGCGTTGCCTGATGGGCTAGGACTACTTCAAAGCCTCTCTGCTGACAAGTCCTCCATCGCTACCCAGCTCTGGCGTGTCTCCTAAGCTCTGTGCGCCTTTACACGGGTGCACTGAATTTGAGGGGCTGTTCGCCCAATCAGAGCTGAACTCACGTCTCTGCGCTCCCCACTACCTTCCACTTTTCTGCGAGCAGCCTCATCTGAGTGCATGATTACCAAGACAAGACGTCTCTTTCTTTCTTCCTTTTTCAATGCTTACTTATTTACTTCTGGGAGAGAGCATGAGTGGGGGGCCGCAGAGAGAGAGGGAGAGGGAGCATCCCAAGCAGGCTCCACGCTGTCGGCACAGCACCCAATGCGAGGCTCAAACTCAACAAACCGTGAGATCGTGACCTGAGCTGAAATCGCGAGTTGGACGCTTAGCCGACTGAGCCACCCAGGCGCCCAAAAAGACGTTTCTTTCTTATTCCAACTTGCCCACATCGTGACATCATGACCACCTATCGCCGGTCTCGCTGCCTCCAACGTCCAACATCTCCTGCCAGTATCACGTGTGTTTCCATAAATCAGAGCAGATGTTCTGCCGTCTCTCTGAAAAACCTCCGGTGACTTCATGTGGTCCGCGGAATCAGTACAAGCAACTCGTCATGAAAGTCAAAGCCCCCTGTCCTGCCAGACACCCCCAGCCTCATCTCCTTGCCGTCTTGCCATGTGCTCTGCACTAGGGTGCGGCCCGTGATGGCACCGGATGACCTTGCGTGTATCCACACGGACCAGCAGGCTTGTAGGAGCTGCTATGTCTCACCTGCCTCCCTGGGTCCCCTGGGAGGCTGTCACCAGACAGCTTGCCATCTCCTTCTGGGTTGATGAGGGATTAGGCTTCCTGCCTGCCCTTGTTAGGGCACAGCTGCAGGCTACAAACTGCTGGGAAGCAGCTTGCAGGTGGCTCCAGGTCGTAGTCACCTGGTCCCTTTGGCTTAACGACACCTGCACAAGGGCCACCTCTGCCTGCTCGCCCTTTTACTGTCTAGCTGATGGCGGAATAACCTGCCTGATTCTAAAAAGGTCTCATCGTTTCCTTACCCGTGGAATCTGTCGGACCGTGCCTTGCCTTGCACGTGATACCTGTACCCTGAGCTCAAATATTCACCACCCTTCGAACCCCCACATGATTCATAACTCGACTTTAATCTTACTGTGCATTTCAAGAAATAAACACAGTAGGAAGTAAAATAAAACTGGGCTTTTTAAGTACAACTGAGGATAGGAAACATTAAACCGAGCCCGACAATTAGGTTAGTAATAGTGCATAAAATTCGAGTACCACATTTGACGGGGGCGCCAACTCCTTTTTGGAATAGGGCAAATCCAAACGCTTACGATGTGTGGCCTGCCAATTTGGATCTAACCCTTCTCACAGAAATTAGGAACTATTAACGAATGGTTTGTCCCAAGACAAAATCTCTAATGCGTAGCTGATTAAAAATAAATTTAGAAAAAAGGAAGTAAAGTCACTCTGAGTCTTACTGAAATGAAACATTCTTTTCTTTGAGTGAAAGACACTATCACCTGGGTGATTAGAATGGCTTTTTAAAAATAGTGTTCCCTACAGTAAAAAACGTGGAAGTCGCGGAAAAATTGAAAATGCAAGGCCTTAAAAATAAGACCCAAAGATTATATTACGGTCGCTTCATCTGTCCCAGTAGCCAGCTAGTGACTTTGTTTCTCGTCACTAACCTGACTTTCTAAATCTGTCCTACGCTGGCAGGCCAGCCAGGCCAGCCCCCCAGACCCATTTCACCCACAGAGGAAAACCCCGGATTAGCTCCTTCTCTCTCCAGTCAACTGGCCAGTCAAGGCAGAACTATGCCATACGTGCAAAACACAGCCTCCTCTCATGGGACCTCCGTCCTCCCCTGTCCCAACAGCACATGTGAATACTCGGGTATTTAGATAAAGCTTTCATTTGGTAAGTGACGACAGGTCCCATTTGCTATCTCCGTTCTTTGCCTCTAATTTGTTATTATGGCTAGTGTGCTAAAGAATTGATGTATTTTTATTTTTTTTTAATGTTTATTTCTTTTGAAAGAGAGAGAATGTGAATGGGTTAGGGGCAGAGAGAGAGGGAGACACAGAATCCGAAGCAGGCTCCAGGCTCCAAGCCGTCAGCACAGAGCCCGACGCGGGGCTCGAACTCCGGAATGGTGAGATCATGACCATGATGGCTCGACCAACTGAGCCACCCAGGCGCCCCCTGTGCTAAAGAATTTAAATCAGAGGTTTTATATATGAGAAAAGGCTTTTAACCACTCGACTTTATACAAATGCATAAGGTATTGTCTTCAGTCCTGTTCGAAACCTGTTAGCAGGTGGCCAGCACACTGGAGGAAAGCAGGTGACAGAGGTCTCTTGCAGCTAACACCTTCGCTCTCTGCCCCATAGGCAACCCTCCCGCTACAGGCACCGGGACTTTGCTGATCACTCTGGAGGATGTCAACGACAACGCCCCCTTCATCTACCCCACGGTGGCTGAAGTCTGTGATGACGCCAAAAACCTCAGCGTAGTCATTTTGGGAGCATCAGATAAGGACCTTCACCCAAATACAGACCCTTTCAAATTTGAGATCCACAAACAAGCCGTTCCTGACAAAGTCTGGAAGATCTCCAAGATCAACAGTAAGTCTAGTTACACATTCTGTAGCTGCTCCTTGGGCTTTGAAGCCTGGCTTCCCCAGCCTGCCTCCCTTCCCCAGGCTCTTGCTCCCTCCTACTCACTCCTGGTCTCCAGGGGTTGATTTCAAGTGATTCACACCCTGTCGGTGCTGACAGTTTCCCCACCAGCAGATGAACACAATCTGCACAAATACATATCGGTTTCTTAAAAATGCAAGCATCAGAGTTTTCTCTTCTGTTTCTTTTCTGATCTCTCCTGTACTCTCCACGGTGTATTGTATACCCTATACCGTACGCCCTATACCGTAAGTGATTTCCTCTCAGCTCATGATCTCACAGTCCGTGAGTTCGAGCCCCGTGTCAGGCTCTGTGCTGACAGCTCGGAGCCTGGAGCCTGCTTCGGATTCTGGGTCTCCCTCTCGGTCTGTCTGTCTGTCTGTCTCTCTCTCTGTCTCAAAATAATAAATAAACACTAAAAAAATGTAAAGAGTCTCAGCCTCTGACCCTCCATTGTCTGCTTTACACTGCAGACCTCCTCAAAATTACCTTCGTCTTTGCAACGACCGTGGCTTTCACGTTCCACCGCGATATCACCGCCCAGCCGTCCTGTCCCTCACTTATGACACATGCAAGCCCCGTCCCTTCTACCGGTCTTTCCGTGGGGGAAGGCAGGATTCCGAACTTGGCCCAACATGTCCCATCTGCCTTCCTAAGGCCGCAACACCAGGGTGCTGACCGAGGTACATTCCCTGTATCCACATCACCTCGCCCGCTTCCCTCCCCGGGGCAAATGTGAGCTCACTACCGAGTTCCCCTGGTTGTGCAATGAAGTAAAAAACCAGGATCCACGCATGTGACCCACACTCTGTCTCCAGTAGTGAACTTCTCCTGCAGCTGACCCAGCCAGGGTACCCTCCTCATCCACCAGCCGTAGGCTTCTCGAGAGGGATGGGGAATTACGCATTTCATTAACTTTTGGAAATGGACAGTTGCGCATAAAATTTTCTATTAAAACATCTCGGATGCATTGAATGGCCTTATCTCATATCTCATTTTATTAGTGCCTTCCTTTTGTTATTGATTCCATTTGCCTGTTTGTCTATTTTATTGCTTTTTTAAGGAATGAGTTCTGTTACACTGATTATTTTTAATTAAAACAACCTTTCTCTTGTTTGAGGGGCTGGTGCCTCCTTTGCTAGTTTTTGCGGCTGTAGCGGATTTAAATAACCATCACCAGCTCTTTCCAGAAAGTTCCAGCTGGAACTTCTTCGAGTGTCTCGTCCACTCGAGGGAGACGGGAGAATGTTCCGTTATCCTGCCTCCTCACTGGGGTGACTACGTACATCGGTTATTTCTGCTGCTTCTCCTTCTGGTCAGGATGACACTTCACCTGTTTCTGCTTCCATGTCATTGCTCAGTCTTCCTCATGGTTTTATTTAAGAGATGGAGACCTCTCAGTCCCTTCCCTTGTCCTAGTTTTTTTTTTTTAATACCTAACACTGTTCATGCCCAGAAAGAGGCAGTCAAAAAAAATTGTGTGTGTACATACATATAATATATATGTTACATATATATTATATATAACATACATATAATGTATATAACATACATATATGTTATATATTTAATACGTATGTTATATATATGTTACATATTTTTAAATATATGTTACATATAATATATATGTCATATATATGTTATATATAAATGTTATATATGTTATATATATAAATTTTATATATGTTATATATGCTACATATAATATATGTGTTATATATGTTATATTTTATATGTGTTATAATAATATATATTTTATATATATTTTATATATGTTACATATAATATATATGTTTTATATATATTATATATGTGTGTGTTATATATAATATATATGTGTGTGATATACATATATCCCCGGTCATCTGACTGACTTGAAAAGAGAATAGTCCGAGGCTAAAAACAGTGGCCATGTGGGGTGGCCATTTTTGCATGCCGCCCAAGGCCCGCCTCATAGCACATATTCCCACTAAACAAGGGCCTAAAGTTCAGTCCCTGTGCCAGGCTTATGCTGCGGGCTCCCACCCAAATCCAGAGCTATGGCTGAGGACTAATAAAGACGTAGACTATAGAACCCCAGGGCAACACATGTGGGTCCTGCCCACATTTAGAGTAAATGGATAGTTTGAGTTTGGGTAGTTTTGGGGTTTTTTTGTTTTGTTTTGGGGGGGTTTTTTGGTCTAAGAATTTGTTTTGATGATTTGAACTTGGATTCTTAAGTAAAAATGCTCTGAGCCGATTATTTCTTTTTTTTTTTTTTTGTCTTTTTTTCTTTGTTCCAGCTCTGTTAGAGTAGAGCTGACAAATAAAAATTGTATGTATTTAAGATGCAGGGTGTAATGATGTGAGAGTGGATTTTTACATCAGTTTGTTTAGATGTTGAATGTGATCTTTGCAAAGATGGCTTTATCGGTGTCGTAAATTTGCAGGGGGCACTTCCTGGTATGCAGTCAGCTCCACAAAATGGGTCCCTTTGAAACAGAGTATAATAGCACTGAGCCCCAGGACTTCTTGGCGGTGGAATGTTCTATGCGACGCTGCCCGACGCTGTGGCCACTCGCGACCTGTGGTTGCTGGACACTTGAGATGTGGCTGGCACACCTGAAAAACCAAATCTGGATTTTTATTTGCTATTAATGAATTTAAGTTTAAAAAAATTTTTTTAATGTTTATTCATTTTTGAGAGAGATGGAGAGACAGAACGTTAGTAGGGGAGGGACAGAGAGCGAAGGAGACACAGAATCCGAAGCAGGCCCCAGGCGCTGAGCTGTCAGCACAGAGCCCAATGCGGGGCTCGAACCCACGGACCGTGAGATCATGACCTCAGCTGAAGTTGGACGCTTAACCGACTGAGCCACCCAGGTGCCCAAATGAATTTAAGTTTAAACACTCCCAGGGTTATAAACCAACATGCAATGCCTGTTTGGTGTGGTTTTAGTCACCAAAACCTGACTCTTTTATTCGGGGAAGTCTAACCCTCTCTCACAAAGGTCCTCTGGTCCCCACAGATACGCACGCCCTGGTAAGCCTCCTCCAAAACCTGAACAAAGCCAACTACCACCTGCCCATCATGGTGACTGACTCAGGGAAACCGCCCATGACGAACGTCACAGACCTCAGGATACAAGTATGCTCCTGCAAGAACTCCAAAGTGGACTGCAACGCGGCGGGGGCCCTGCACTTCAGCGCGACCTCGGTCCTGCTCGCCTCTCTCTTCAGTTTGGCTTGTAAGTAGCCCGATTCCAGGGCGCACACAAGTACGAAAACGTAACTTCCCCAAAGCCACTGCTTCCCGTATATCTGTCAGCATGATTCATCCCAGAGGAAGCATTCGTTCTTGGTTTATGTCCATATAATAGAAAGTATTACATGTAAAAGTGTTCCAGCCACTCCAAGGAAATGTGCGAAGACGCTCAGTGTAACCCACAGACCGGGTGATGGGAAAAACTTCCTGCCAGTGCCACTGAACTTGGGCTGATAAGAATGCGCCGCATTAGGTCTTTGGTCCGGCAGGGCCTCATCCCTCTCTGCAGTGTGCCGAATTATCTTTTGCAAGGTTAAAGTAGGTATCGTGCCTTTTTAAGAGCAGTCATGAGAATTCATGGATGGAGCCTGGGCCGTAGGAAAGTAGAGAAATGCATATTGCACGCATATTTTCACTGACTGGTGGTAATCTCTGCACTGTAATGATGTATTATTTTAAACAAATGAATTGTTTGGCCAAGTAATATAAATGTGAGCATTAAATGAATAGATGCATGTATCAAATATTTCCTTTGCATGGAACGCTCTCCAACATAAACCTTAGCAATCATTCACATACAGGTAATGCCATTCAGATCCACTTGGGCTCTGGTATTTATATTTGGAGGAAGTTATCAGGTGGTTGTGAATTAGGAACTTGAGAAATTGATGATTAGGAAACAAAGCCCCAGAAGTTACTACATCCTGGTGACAGTGGTAAGTGGGGTCAACAGGAAGTTACACATCCAACATCAGACATTTACTCTGTATAAAGCTCTGTGCTGAGCCAGCATCCTGGAGGCAGAACCAAGGAGAACATCTTACAATGAGAAGTGTCTCATTGGATGGATGGATGGATGGATGGATGGATGGATGGACGGATGGACGGATGGATGGATGGATGGACATGGATGGATATATGGATGGATGGATGGACATATGGGTGGATGGATGGTTGGATGGATGGATATATGGATGGATATATGGATGGATGGATGGACATGTGGATGGATGGAAGGAAGGAAGGAAAGAAGGAAGGAAGGAAGGAAGGAAGGAAGGAAGGAAGAAAATATATTCTCTTTCTTTTCTTCTTTTTTCTTTTCTTCTTTCTTCTTCCTTTTTATTCAAGAAATAAAGTATTACAGGTAAAGGTGAAATCCCCTTTTTTTCTCCCCAGTTTCGTTTCCTATTCTCTCTCCCCAGAGAAAATACTATCTTGACTTAGAGTGTCCAGATGTTAGTTTATACATTTACTACACACACACACACACACACACACACACACACACCCCACTTATAGTTCTATTTTGTGCAGTTTGTAAAACCTTATGTAATTCATATTATACTGAGCACGATGTTCTGTGACTTGCCTTTGTTCCTCCCCACATTACCTTTCCAAGATCCATCTACGTTAGTCTCGTTTGGGGGTTGGCACACTTTTACCACAAAGGGCTGGGCGGCAAATGTTTTGGGCTCTGTGGACCACATCAGATCTTTGTCACTTACTCTTTTGTTGTTGTTATTTTGTTTTTTACCACTTTTTAAAAGAGTGAAAAGCATTTTTTAGAGCGTATTTATTTTGAGAGACAGAGCATCACAGAAGGGGCAGAGAGAGAGAGCACGTGCACACATCGGAGGTGCAGAGAGAGGCAGAGAAGGAAAATCCCAAGCAGGCTCCAAGTGTCCACGCAGAGCCCAACATGGGGCTCAAACCCACAAGCCACGAGATCGTGACCGCGGCCGAAACCAAGAGTCCACTGCTTAACCAACTGAGCCGGCCAGGCACAACAAAAGTTTGAGACACAGTCTTAGCTCAAGAGCCACGCAAACACCCTGTGGCCCAACGGCCATAGTCACCCCTGCCCTAGTGCATTCATTCCAACTGCTAGACAGGATCCGTCGGATGAATCCTGTGGAGTGTACTCCTCAATCAGCAGACACGCGATGATTGTTTACAGTGCCCTTCGACGATCGACGCTATTGCAGTAATCTGGAATCTGTTTTCCACCAGCTCCTCAAGAGAGTGCTAGACAGACGGCAAGCCCCGCGCTGGGTCTGGTTTCGAGGCAGAATTGGAACTCACATCTAGCAGAGCCTGGATAAACTAGCAAGGAGTAGTTCGCGTGTGATCGTAAAGAAAAAAATGTTGTGTGGGTGCATGTGGGTGTGTACACAGAGAGGAGAGAAAATAATTGAGTGGCCACTCACACACATCACCCGCCATAAACCCAGTTACACGATAGCAAAGCCTGACTCTCGATGACGTTGCTTTGAAGAACCAAGGCACATGGCAGGATGCTGTTCACTCATCAGCTACTCTAGACTGCCAGGAGGGTTTTAAAATGGAGACTTCCGGGGTGCCTGGGGGCTCAATTGGTTAAGTGTCCGACTTCGGCTCAGGTCATGATCTCACGGTTCGTGAGTTTGAGCCCCGCGTCGGGCTCTGTGCTGACAGCTCCGAGCCTGGAGCCTGCTTCGGATTCCGTGCCTCTCCCTGACTTATGCTCTGTCTCTCTCTCAAAAATAAAATAAATGTTTAAAAAAATGTTTTGGAGCAATCCTAAAATTTGTATGGAACCACAAAAGACCCCGAATAGCCAAAGTAACATTGAAGAAGACCAAAGCGGGAGGCATCACAATCCCAGACTTTAGCCTCAACTACAAAGCTGTAACCATCAAGACAGCATGATATTGGCACAACAACAGATACATAGACCAATGGAATAGAATAGAAACCCCGGAACTAGACCCACAAGAGTATGGCCAACTAATCTTTGACAAAGCAGGAAAGAATATCCAGTGGAAAAAAGACGATCTCTTTAACAAATGGTGCTGGGAGAGCTGAACAGCAACATGAAGAAGAATGAAACTAGACCACTTTCTTACACCATTCACAAAAATAAACTCAAAATGGATGAAGGACCTGAATGTGAGACAGGAAACCATCAAAACCCTAGAGGAGAAAGCAGGAAAAAACATCTCTGACCTCAGTCTCAGCAATTTCTTACTTGACACATCTCCAAAGACAAGGGAATTAAAAGCAAAAATGAACTACTGGGACCTCATGAAGATAAAAAGCTTCTGCACTGCAAAGGAAGCAATCAACAAAACTAAAAGGCAACCCACGGAATGGGAAAAGATATTTGCAAATGACATATCGGACAAAGGGCTAGTATCCAAAATCCATAAAGAACTCACCAAACTCCACAGCCAAAAAACAAATAACCCAGTGAAGAAATGGGCAGAAAACATCAATAGACACTTCTCTAAAGAAGACATCCGGATGGCCAACAGGCACATGAAAAGATGCTCAACGTCGCTCCTCATCAGGGAAATACAAATCAAAACCACACTCAGATATCACCTCACGCCAGTCAGAGTGGCTAAAACGAAAAATCAAGAGACTATAGATGCTGGCGAGGCTGTGGAGAAGCGGGAACCCTCTTGCACTGTTGGTGGGAATGCAAATTGGTGCAGCCGCTCTGGAAAACAGCGTGGAGGTTCCTCAGAAAATTAAAACTAGATCTACCCTATGACCCAGCAATAGCACTGCTAGGAATTTACCCAAGGGATACAGGAGTGCTGAGGCATAGGGGCACTTGGACCCCAATGTTTATAGCAGCACTCTCAACAATAGCCAAATATGGAAAGAGCCTAAGTGTCCATCAACTGACGAATGGATAAAGAAATTGTGGTTTATATACACAATGGAATACTACGTGGCAATGAGAAAGAATGCAATCTGGCCTTTTGTACCACGTGGATGGAACTGGAGAGTGTGATGCTAAGTGAAATAAGCCATACAGAGAAAGACAGATACCATATGTGTTCACTCTTATGTGGATCCTGAGAAACTTAACAGAAGACCATGGGGTTAGGGGAAGGGGGAAAAAAAGGGGGGGGAGGAATCCCGACATTGTGCAGACAGAGTGTGTGGGAATTGTCCAGCTACCCGATGCTATTGGAGGGGGGGACTCAACCTTCTGGGGCCCCAGGAACTCTGACAGGCGCCTTATTCCAGCCACCGCCGCTGCCTGCTGCAGTGAAGGGGCAGCTCCGAGTGTGGACCAAACACGAGAGCCAGCTGATAGCACATCATCCTGAAAGACGAGGAACCGCTTAGGTGAGTTGTGAGGCCGGCACCTATATTCGGATGCTGTGTGTACAGCTGGGTTTGTTGTTGGGAATGGGGGGTCAGATGCAGGAACTTTGGGGGGTTCGTACTCTGGTGACAATGGAGTATGACAATGACAAAGATGAGAGCCACGTGCAGTGAGCCATTTCCGCTCTGGAAAACCCGCTGCCTTCTCATGAACGGCCGCTTGTGAAAGACGAGGCGAGGAGGGCACTCTGCCGTGGGGCACAGATCACACGTGCAGGTGCCCTCCGATCTGAGGACGGCGTCACGGTCCATCAGGAGGTGGCGGTCATCACCACCAAGGGGAAGCAGCCTGCACGGCTATGCATCAGTGGCCGCAGCAGGGATCTCCGCCCGTGACTGTGACACGGCAGCCAAGATCGACAGAGTCATCGTGGAGAGAGACACCGGCCCTTAGAAGTGGGGTTTAGGTCCAACGGCAGGTCAGAAGAGCCTGATGGTCAAACAGGGCCTTCTGGGTAAGCACGGCAGGCCCACGGGGAGCACGCCTGCCACCTGGAAGCGGGACCACATGGACCACAGTGAGTCCGCAGAGAGAGGTGTGGGGCAAAGCAGTAAAAGCCCCACGAGGAGGGCCGCCTGGGTGGCTCAGCCGGTTAAGCGTCTGACTCTTGGTTTCCGCTCAGGTCATGATCTCACGGCTCGTGGGTTCAAGCCCCGTGTCGGGCTCTGTGCTGATAGAACCTGCTTGGGATTCTCTCTCTCCCTGTCTTTCTGCCCTTCCCCAGTTCATTCTCTTTCTCTCTCTCTCTAAAAATAGATAAATTTTTTTAAAGCCCCACAAGGAATGGCCAAAGTGGGGAAAGGCCCAAAGCAGACGGGAGAGAGTAAAAGCGACCTCTCTGCATCTGGTCAGGAAGGAAAAGAAGAGTAAGGATAGGAAAGCCCAAGTGGCTCTGGAGAGTGTGGGCGATCCGCCACTTTAAGCACTGTGTCCAGTTGGGAGGAGAAATTAAAGCCTTATTGAGAAAACAGAATCGCTTTTTCGTTCTGAACAGGATGGAACCCAGGTCCCAGAAAGGGTGCGGAGTTCCGGTACATGTTAGCTGTGACCCGAGAACTCAGTGATGTCACCTGCTGTGGTCATCCCATCCCGTCCTGTTTTAAGGCTCTAAGGGTGAGGGAGGCGGGTTTGATGCCATTGGCTTCTCTGCTTGGGAGAGTTGGGAACGTTCTTTCAGACTCAGCACAGCCCAGGAAATATCCGCAGCTGTTTCCTGATGGCTGTTTTAACATCATAGCTCGTCCCTGGTTTGCAAGAACCCGCTTACAAAGCGTCTGGGGGCGCCTGGGTGGCCCCGTCGGTTAAACGTCTGACTTCGGCCCGGGGCGTGATCTCATGATCTGTGAGTTCAAGCCTCACGTCGGGCTCTGTGCTGACAGCTCAGAGCCTGGAGCCTGCCTTGGGTTCTGTGTCTCCCTCTCTCTCTCTGTACCTCCTTTGCTCGCACTCTCAGAAATGAACATTAAAAAAAACTTTTCTTAAAAAACATAAAATGGAGACTTCCTACCTGTGCTTGTTGAAATACACATTCCCAGGCCCATCCAGCCTGTGGAACCCACATCCAAGGTGACAGGGGCCTCCACACAGACCTAGTGTTTGCATATATTTATACAATATTTTTAATACTAAATGCACGTGCCTGCTACTCCCAATCCATATATAAAAATCAGTACAACTTAACCTATTTGTGTAGATTAAAAGGAATATAAATAATGGGGCAGTACTTTCTTCTTATCAACAAGGAATTTTCCTGGGCCCCCTACTTTAGAAACTCAAGGCCTACAGAGGCCATTGGTGAGCAGGTCCCCAAAGATTGCCCACTTCTCTCTCAGCTGATCGCTAGGATCACAACAACTCCAAGGCAGAATTGCCAGGTAACTCCTAAGGAACTCACGTTCATTTTTTTAAATTTTTTTTGAATGTTTATTTATTTTTGAGAGAGAGACAGACTGCAAGCAGGGGAAGGGCAGAGAGAGAGGGAGACACGGAATCCGAAGCAGGCTCCAGGCTCCGAGCTGTCAGCACAGAGCCCGAGGTGGGGCTCGAATCCATGAACTGTGACATCGTGACCTGAGCCGAAGTCGGACGCTCAACCAACGGAGCCACCCAGGTGCCCCAGAACTCATGTTCATTTTATACCCAAAACAGTGTCATCGAGAAAAGACAGATGCGTGCGTACTATGAAATGTCAGGTGTGCTGTTTGTTCTCACAAAAAGAGCCGTCCTACCTCGCAGCACGCAGCCTCCCCACTGTCGGTGAGGCCCCTGGAGGTCACGTCAAAATCATCCTCAGAAGGGACCTCTGAATCTTTCTCCACAGCTAGAAAGGTACTCGGTTAGCCCTCTGATGTTTTGCACAACCCGGGTAGTATCAGCCCAAAAAAGAGTCAAGAACAGGTATTAACCCTCACCTGCTTGACTTCAGAAAGAATCTCCGTCTGTCCCTATATTAAAGGCATAAGGTTATTTAATACTGTTCACTTAATTAGAGCCTGCCAAATATAATGGTTCTTGTGGTATTATATACCTAGCCGGAGAGGTTCTTCCTGACAAGGACTTTGCTAATAAGATGTCTGAGGAGCTGGGTTAGAGCTAGCAGGAATAAGTAACCGTGGGGCGTGCCACTCTTTCGTAAGAGCAGAACTCAAAGTGGCCAACCCACCTGTGTAGCTATTAACATGATACTGACAAGAGACTGCACAGAAATGGGCCTAAAACACTAAGTTAGGTGGAGGTGGTGGGGGGGGGGGTGTCTACAAGCACTCAACTAGATTATAAAGTGCAAGGGTAATAACTTCCTGCCTCAGCCATAGTCCTTGAAAGAATTTCGGGATCTGGTAGACTCTGCTTGATGTTTCTTTGAATCAGGAGTCGGCAAACTACTGTCCAAGGGTCAAACGTGGCCCAGTTCCTGTTTTTGTAAATAAAGTTTTATTGGAACACAGCCATAGCCATTCACTTACACGTCGCCTGCCTGCTGCTACAACACGGCAGAGTTGGGCAGGTGCCACAGAGGCTGTGTGGCCTGCAGAGTGGAGATATTTACCATCTGGCCCCTTACAGGAAAAGTGTGCGAACACCTCCATTACAGCATTGCTCATAAAACTGCAGTGAGCTCAGCATACAACGTGGTGGGGGATATTTTTTTTTTCTCCTCTCCTCAAATAATATTCGGATCCAGGTAGACTAGCATTAACCAAACATCCTGATGTTCCGTGGCTTTTTTGTCTCCTTCCTTGGCCTAGAGATTTTATAGATGAGAAGGTGCTCTGAAAGTTCCCCGGGTCAGTAAGCAGTGAGGCCAGCTTCCACCATTAGACCGCCTCCTCATGGAAGAAAAGTAATGAAAACATTTCACCTTGTTATGATACCATAGAAGGCTTTATCGCAACGAGAAGTGAACCGAGAGGTCTGCACTTTCGTCTTTGACAGCTAAAACTGAAGGAAAAAAAAACTAATGACGTGGAAAGTAGTAAAAAATGTAAATGAAATTAATTTTACTGCCAATCTTGTTGTTGAAGGTATCTGTTGATGGTCCCGAAGAGATGCTTAAATGCTCCCCCTAGGACCCTCCCGATGAGGCAAGCTCGAGTCTCTACTAGCCTATGTCTGGGGGGGCGGTTCGCAGGGCTCTGTGTCGTGTGCCACAGGCAACTCCAGGGAAGCATATCATCCTCAAAGCCTCTTGAACATTGTTTTAGGCTTAATTAATCAGCAATAGCAAGAACATAAAAAGACAGTTCAGGTGAACCGTATTAGCAAGTACCAAAATGAAATGTCTCTTCTTTGGCAAGGAGGGGGAATTGAACTGTAATCTCGATCACAGTGAAGAAGTTGAAAGACGTGACCAAGATGAGCAAAACGGCCACTGACAATACTTTTCATTCTAATGCTTTGTGTTAAGGTGTTCCTTGGATTCTATAAAATTCACCCATTTTAAGGGTACAGTTGGATGAGTTTTGGTGTAGCCACACCAACAACCAAGGTCCGGCTGGCTTCTTTATGCCCTTTGTTCTTGATCCCCTCCCCTGAATCCAGACCCCCATTGATCTGCCTTCTCTGAGTGCTTTCTTGCCTTTTCTGGAATTTTCTATAAGTGGAATCGTACAGTCCGTGTCGTTGAGTGCATCAATATTTTGTTCCTTTTTATGGTGACATGTGTTATGGGCAGAGACAGGGCCTGGGGAAACACCAAACCCAGATGAAGCAGGCTGTCCTCTGCCCCCAGGTGGTTCTGAGTCATCTTTGCAGAGGATCTGTGGTCCCTCAAAGCGGTGGGCTCCATGGACAGTGACAGTGGACCTCCTAGGGCTTCTAAGTGCCACCCACAAACAAAGCCAAGAGCTTCACATAAATTGTGTAGACTGTCTCATGTAATCAAGTCAACAGTCCTCAGAGGTAGGACCCTTCATGTGACATTCTAAATTCATTTGAACCGTGAGTGAAGACTTGTTTAATTAAGTGAGGTTTAAAAAAAAAAAAAAAAAAAAAACATTTAATGTTTGTTTATTTTTGAGACAGAGAGAGACAGAGAGCAAGCGGGGAAGGGGCAGAAAGAGAGGGAGACAGAATCCGAAGCAGGCTCCAGGCTCTGAGCTGTCAGCACAGACCCCGATGCGGGGCTTGAACTCACGAACCGTGAGATCGTGACCTGAGCTGAAGTCAGACGCTTCACTGACTGAGTCACCCAGGTGTTCCTAGTGGGCTTTATTCAGCCACATTTTTTTGGTCCTCAATGACCAAAATTATTTTAAGCCATGGTACCACACTGGAAAATATTTTTAAATAAAATTCAGGATGCCATTTAATCTGTTCCTTTCGAGTCTTTCTTCAAACGTGGGTGAATCTGCAAATACCATTTGCTACAGCCTGAGTAACTGGAGTTTAAGATAATGGTGGCAAGGACGGTGAAAGAGCCAGCCAAAAAGGGAAATTAAATGAGTTTGGGAGATGCCTAACTGCAAAGAAACTCACCCGTCAAACAATGTAAATATCCTGGGTGTAGGAAGTAACATCCAAAAACTGCGCCCGAATTAGTGTTATTAAAACAGCCTTAACTTTCTCGGGATCGTCTTGCTTATATTTGAGTCACATTACAAAGACTTTTATCTGGTTGTAGAGAAGCTGTTTTAAATTTTCCAAGCAGATAAATGATAGGATTAGCCTCTGAAAGCAACGGGGTACAGAATTAGGTGTGTTTTATACCCCAATCAGCTCCTCGGCACGTTTTGAATGAAAGGGCCCAAGCTTTATGGAATTAACCTACTATATTCTAGCTATCGGTTCATTCCAGCAGGAACTACACTTCTATCGTAGGTTGACCTTTACACATTTTTATTTCTTTGATTATATCACGAGTTTTAGTGGTACCATTCCCCTGTACAAACCCAAGATATTATAATAATAATAAAGCAAAAACAGCAGAGAACCAAGCTCGTGTTATTATCAGGCAGAGGGGAGACCCAGGCTGGTCTACATCTTAGAGAATAACCACAGTTTTGGTGACAACGGTACTCTCGGATGAGACAGTCCAGGCCGTGAAGCTGGAGGAAGGGGTCATGAGCCAAATACAGGGGGGCTTCTGGAAGCTGGAAAGGGCAAGGAAGCGGCTTCTCTGCTGGAGCCCCCAAAAGGAACACGGCTTGGCCAACACCTTGACTCTAGCCCTCTAAGACGCATTTTGGACTTCCGACTTCCAGGACTGTAAGAGACTAAGTTTTGGTATTTCGAGCCACTAAGCTCTAAGCACTAAGTGGTCTTTTGTTACCACAGCCACAGGAGTCATACACCGTGTCTGCAGAACCACTAACAGCTCTCTCACTCTTCTCTGTGACCAAGGATGTCTTGTCCCTAAGACATCCAGGTTCTGGGCTAAGGCGCAAGGGACAGGGCTCAACGTCGCAGAGATAGTCACCGCTGGTCAGTCTGAGATGAAGGGCTTGGCATTGGCGTTTTCAGACAGATCTTGCTTTTTAAGACATAAACCACCAGAGCTATCCCTTCTCTCTTGGAATATTAAACCTAAGAAAAAAGTTCCCCAAGGCAGTGCCGTGTTTATGAATGTGTTTATCACCTCTTATCAGCCATTTATCTCACATTTAGCTAAAACGTTTTCAATCAAGTTGCGATATTCCTTGACTTCGCTCTGAATCTTTTCCATTCAGGTCTGTGAGAACTCCTGACATCCGAAGCTTGACTACCACGTTTCCATAGCAACGGGAAAAAGAAAAAGAAAAAGAGAAAAAACAACCATCCAAATCTGAAGATCGCAGTTTACGGCTCTCGAACTTCACAACTAGGCCTCAATTGTTCCAGATTTTTGTTTTCTTTGCGATACCACTGGGTCTGTTCTTCACCATTCTGGCAGAATCTTCCTTTCTCCTTTAATTAGTGGAATCTTCTGAATTTCCCTGAACTTTGAAAGATCATGGCGTATAACTTGACCTTCTGGGAGCAGGGAGCAGGAACAATGACTACTTTTTCTGATGTGTTGCCATGTTGCTAGTCAGCTTTCCACACATACAGCTTCGTCTGTGGGTTAGTATTTGTACATGTGTGAGTATCCGTATGTGTATATACACAGTATTTATAGAGAGAAACTCTACAGAAGGAGCCTAGTTTTGATATTGAGAGGTTACACACAAAAAAAGGATGGAAGTGATGTAGCTGCCCCCCCCCGCCCAGGGCCTCAGCATCAAGCTGAGCATTAGTACAGACCCCAGAGCCGACGCTCCTGCGCGGTCCCGTTCGGTCCGAACACTGCCACGACCAGCCAGGCAGGTCTGCAGAGAGGGAGAGCACAGACAGAAGTCCTTCCTCTCCAGTAAAGGATTGCAACCAAATTTTCACTGCCATCGTATGCCGTGATCCTCAGAAAAAGCGGAGAGGAACAGAGCAGCAAACTTTACCATCAAACGCCAAGAAAAGGGCTCAAATATTATTTCGTGGGCATCTGTCTGCATTTGTGCGTGTCCTGAATCCAGTCCCACGGATTCTTACGAGGACACGGATCATGGCGGAGAATCTCTCTCTCTCCCCGATGTACGTACAATTGCACGTCTCGTGGCGGGGGTCCTACGTCCACGGGAGGCAGTCAGCAGGAAGCGCGTGTATACACATATATGCCCACATGTATAGACATACCTTTATGCACATACACACTGTTTGTTTCATATATACAGGCGTAAAATAGACTAAACACAGGTAGTTTTAAAAGTACCCTTTTGTGTGAATCGACTACCGTTGTTTGCAAACCTGAAAATAAAAGATGTTCATTATGTATGAGAAGTAATTGATTTTTATTCTGTGAGCATGTAAAACTAAGAGAAAAGCTAGAACCCGTACTAAGATGATCTTCTCGTTGATAAACTGTAGAGAACCATCCAAGCTCACGCCAAATTTTTCTATCAGATAAAACTAGTGACAGCCCGTGGCTTCTTATTAGAGCTCGCCACAAACTAGGGTAAGGTAAGTGTCTTAGCATATTTTAATACAGTTGCTTACTAAAGGTTTTAACCACACGCACACGCGTGCACACACATGCACACCCACGCTTTCTTACGCAATCTACGTTTGCACCTGTGTTTTTCAGTTCGCCTTCGATAGGAAGTAGGAGTCCTTTGTTGTCTTTATTGTAGTGAAATTATGCAGATAGAGTTCCATATATTGTATTTGTTTCAATAGTGAGTCTTTTTGGAGCATATAGAATGCAGAGATTTTTTTTTTTTCCATTAAAATAAATGGGTATTGGTGGTTAAAACGGCTGGACAGTAGCTCTTCTCTGATTTCTATGTTGTGTCTGATGTTGCCGATACGAGGTCTTGCCTTAGTGCGGGTTCACATTTTTTGACTGGTCATTTGGGGTTCCCCGTACACCTCCTGTTAGCGGAGAGCGCGTCTGTAAAGCCAGAAGCACGCACTCACAGCCTGGGCGATGAACTCATCCTGTCCATCCTATGAACGATTTCTCTTCAGACGGCCAGGTGGGCGGCAGCCTGGCCCAGAGGCTAGCTAACCAACCATCAGAAAGCTCACCCTCCTTCATGAACCTGGACCATCCCCCGGGAGAAATAACGGCTGTCGAGTGGCCCATTCACTGAAACGAACAAGTCTCCTCTCTCAAGCCTCTCCCGCACTTTGCAAATCAAACCCTTGGCTTAACTTGGCTTAAGACACCGGAAAAGAGGAATCAAGTGCATACTTCCTCAGCAAGCAGAATATGCCTTAATTTTCCCCTACTTAAGTACACCCCCTGTCCCCAGAGTTCTCATCAGGACAGACGGATTTCTAGAGTGTAGTTCTTTCTAATCCTTAAAAAAAAAAAAAAAAAAAAAGACCAACTCTTTGAAACCAAAGTGGTAGCATTTCCTGAACTGCAGAATGTTTTCTAACTTGCTAGAACACATTTATATTGTTCATTGAAATCAAAGCATTATCTCATTATTACCAATGCATTTTATTTTAGTCTGAGTTATTAAAAACCAAAAAAGTAAGAGCCAGAAATTGCTTTTCTCGATCGCTGAGCACAAAACCGAGGATTCTATTTCCGCTGAGTGGACGGTCACCCTTTCTCCACTGTTTTATTAATACATCAACCACCCTGATTAAAAATCTTTCCTCCCCGCTTTACACACGATAACTTATTTCTGATCATTTGTTTCAACAAAAACGCGCGACCATTTTCTAATTTCGAAAAAAGTTACCTTCAACACTGCCTCTTCCTCCAAATGCACATCATTTCACATGGATGTACCTGCCGTGACTCTTGGCTTGCCCAAGGTAAGTGGCCTCCAGAACGAGAACCCAGTCCATTTTGCTCCGGGGCGCTGGTGGTTCCCACTCGGCCACAGTGCCCCTCCCAACCGTGCAGTAAAACCACACAAAGTGTCTCCCTCAGACCAGAAAACCCTAGTCTGAAGCCTCAGTTAGCAGGGCTATCCATCCAGACCGAGTAAATAGACCTGCTGCTACTTCTTAGTTCTAAGAGCTTTTGGTCAAGAACTGTGAACACCATTCTCAATTCATACTAAAGCTTAGAAATGTCTACTGCGCGAGATAGACTCTTCTTCAGTATTCCCTCCTTTCCCTCCCATGGCTTGTGTGAAGGTATATGAGGGACTCCCACAAGGCTAATTAGATATCTCAGGTAGCCCAAAGTACACTCGTGGCCTCTCAAGTACCCAGTCATGCCCAAACCAACGGAGGGGAGGGAGAGCCGAGGGAGAAAGAGGGTAGGGCGTTCAGGAACTTGCCCTGAGCTCAGCTACAGACAAACTAAAGTATCTCCAAGCACTTCTATTTTTTTCTGTTTTTTTAATGTTTTAATTTCGTTTTAATGTTGTTTAATGAACATTAACCTCTTCACGTCAAGTTTTCTGAAGCACTAACCGACAGGTGAATCACACCAAGATAAAGGTGAGCACTGAGAAAGAATGACCTAGCTTTTGTGTTTAACCACTGAGTAATAATTAAATCATCGCCATTACCACCACCGTCACCATCATCATCAATGATCTGGCTGCACCTTTCACAAAGATGATGCATCCGTCTTCTTAACTGCCTGTTGAGAGTTGGAACTTCTCATAAAATGGTGGTAAGATGCTTTCACAATAGTTCATCCACAGCAACAAACACTTCTTTTGTATGTAAAATGTGTTGCCCTTCTTAGATCTCCTATTGCTGATGGATTAGCCCACTACTGGGGAAAAAAATGCTCTAGTGTTGACTGTGTTTATATCGAAGCGTATACAAAATATGTAGACACAGAAGAAAATGGTGGGATCGAGCCCGTGAACAAGGACTTCAGATAAGAACTTTAATTGCACAACTGAAGAATAAGCCTATGAGCAGAAACAACTTAGATATTCATCAAACTCAGTAAGCAGAAAAGTCTCTTCCTATCGCTCGTGCTACATCGCTATCATCATATTAATCATTGGAGGGCTGCTGAGCTTGATAAGCCTTTGAACCATTTTGTTGGGCTTGCGCCAGCTGGTTGGTAGGGATTTGGTGAAAAGAAGCAGGTGTAATAAGACCACAATAAATTTCACCATGAAGCTATGAAGCCTTTGAGAAAGTGGCTTTTAGAAGCACTATGAGTATAAGCTGAAAATTTCCATTTTCTGCTGCTTTTTTCAAAGCTTTTCCTTTAGAAAGCAGCAAAGTCATTCTTTATCTATAATGTACATAGATTTAGATTATTGAAGAGTTGGAAATGAAGGCCATAGGAAAAACAGTCTGTGATGTCATACCCACATCAACACCATTCTGGTGGTAAATATTATGTATCCTCCCAAGATAAAAATTTTCAAAAATTTCAAACAGATTTTTATCATAAACACTCAAAAGGGATAAAAGTGTATCACTTTAAAATGTTGAATTCTATGGTAGTGCCGTTCCTTTGGGCTCGAGCTGCTGAATTGCTCAGGGTCTCGGAGACATAAATCAGCATTTTATTTACCATGTAGTTGCATAGAAACTTGTAACTTATTTGTGAAATATTTAAATAAAGGTTATCTGGGATTTTTTAAGTGTGTCCTCGGTCTTAGACTGTCTTTAGTACAGTTTCAACACAGTGACAGAGCAAAAGGGATATTTGTTTAAATGGTGCTCTGGATGGCCTATAATGTTGAAAGGCCAAGGCTAAAACCAAGTGCTGCCTTCCTGATAGTTAACTCTTCCCCCTTCCTCGTTCATAACAGATCCCTCTGATTTGAGAAAAACAGATAGATGATACATGATAGATAGATGATAGATAGATAGATAGATAATAGATGATAGATAATAGATACATGATAGATGATTGATAAGATAGATGATAGATGATAGAATAATAGATTGGGTGGATATAGATCGGTAGGTATGGGGATAAGTATATACATAGATAAATGGATACAGATGATGGGCAGACAGAGACAGATATAGATAGACAAAGATAAGGGAGAGATTGAGAGAGAAATGGATAGAAACAAACCAGATTGATTGATTGATTGATTGATAGATGATAGAAAGCAAGCAGGATTCCTTTAGGGAGGTCCTTAACAAAAGAGAAGAAAGGTGGTAATATTTAATAAGTGCCTCCTACGTGGGGTGCGTGGGTGGCTCAATCAGTTAAGTGTCCGACTTCAGCTCAGGTCATGATCTCACGGTTCATGGGTTCAAGCCTAGCATCGGGCTCTGTGCTGACAGCTCAGAGCCTGGAGCCTGCTTCCGATTCTGTGTCTCCCTCTCTCTGCCCCTCCCCCACTCGCACTCTGTCTCTCTCTCTCTGAAAAATAATAAATGAACATTTTAAAAAATGTAAATAACTGCCTCCTACAGACCAGATAATTTACATATGTAGGTAGGTAGGTATTTACATATGTAGGTAGGTATACACCTATTATACATATGTAATTTATATGGACCATCATTATACATTACATATATCATATAATTCATGGAATGTTGGAATAGACCTTGTCTCCACTGTACAATGATAAGAGGAGGCTCACGAGTTAAAACTATCTCATGCTGGGTCTTGCCTAGTGAGCCGCGTGCGTGACTCCGGCACGGGCGCTTTTCCACTCTACCCTGAGACAGCACCACCCACCTGTCACCCGGAAGAAACCACCGAGGCTGTACCCTCACACACAGTACATGAAATTGATGGTGACGAGACAATCTGGCAGGACAGGGTGAGTGAAGCCGAAGAAAACCGAACCTGCAAGTCAGAGTCTTCCTGAAACGTCTCCTTCCTCCCCGGGGCATCTGTCTCCAGGAAATTGCTAGTTTGGGTAAATAAATAGGAAAGCGATTCCTTGGCAGCCGATCATGGAGACGCTAATTCGGAAAATTGCCACAAATGAGCATGAGAAACGTAAACTGACACTTCAAACCCAAAGCAAAACACTTCAAGATGGCTCGCGACACCCCTGATCATACGTACCATTGTTCTCCATAAAAGCGATTTTCTGCTCTTTTGGAAACAGCCTCGCAAGAGACCTTCCCCTGCTTTTGTGCCCAAGACAAAGGATCCAGGGATGCTCCCCAGGGCACACTCCAGAGATCCCAGCAAAACTTGCTTTTCACACGGGAATCCAAGCCGGGAGCACTGGTACCTGGACGAAGGCATTTCTAAATTAAACTTGCCAGAACTAGACGCCCCTCTCCAAAATAGGGCCCCACCTTTGCTCCTCAGCAAGCAAGATCCTGAAAACCCCGCCCTGCCCCCTCCCTGGGCCAGCCGGGCCGCGTCTTCCCTCCGGAGGGTTACCGGTACCTTGAATGCTTGTCCTGTACAAAAGGGGTATTTGGAACCTGCAGAAATTCCCCACTATCCTTCTGGAGATATGTCCCCAAGGAAAATGGGTTCGATGTTCCAATGTTACAATTGTCACATTGGTAGGGTGGTTCAGCAAATAGGTCCTCCTGCTTCCCCTACCCAAAGGATGGAATGATGTGCGATTTCACAGCAAGCACCACCTCTTTCCCCTTTGCTCCCCTGTCTTCTCTGAGGCCAGCAGCTGCTGAACTTTAATCCTGTAAGAACATCTTCATGATTGAATGCTGTCTCTCTACGACCTCTGCAAATCCCGCCGTCCCAATGCACTCGTCCTACCAAGTGCAACTACAGTTTTAAACTGTATAGTTTTAAATTGATAATTTTTGCTTAAATTCATGTATTTTCCAAGAAAATTGTATATTCTTACCATGAATGAAAAGCCAGTATCACCTGGGATGCACTGAAGTAACAAAGTCAATAGCAAAATGGCAGAACAAGAGATACCAGTCCTTATATGACACCCCATCCACCCGCGCCCAACCCCACCATAGAAACACCAATTTCAACCTCCATTCACAGATGAGAACATGTTTTGGGGAGCCCAGAAATATGCCTGAAATGTTCCAGCATTTCAGTGGTGCAAAAAAGAACAACAGAGGAGAGATGCGTTGAAGAGATAAGAGTGTCACTTTACCCCTCCCCCAAGGCAGCCCAGCTCAGGGCTGAGACCTCCAAGTCCACATTTCTTCTCTGCCCCCAAAACGTTGCTTCCCAGCTTTGCGGGACACTGCCACTCAAGTCTCATCCTGCCAAGAACACCGAGGGGATCAGCACAGCCGAAGGGTCTGGGGACAGCTAGCAGCAGAGAAAAGGGGGCGGGTGGGGTGGGAAGTTTACAGCACCGACGGATCTTAACAACTGGCCACTGGTCCAACTGCCTGGCCCACAGTCTCCATCAACAGTGCTGCTCACAGACAGAGGGAGGGCCCTCCAAAAATTCAAAATGGAACTCATATGTTATCCAGCAACCCCACTTCTGGGTGCTTACCCAAAGAAACTGAAACCAGGATCTTGGAGAGATCACTGGGCTCCCATGTTCATTGCCACGGTGTTGACAAATAGCCAAGGTCAGGGGCGCCTGGGTGGCTCAGTCTGTTGAGCATCCGACTTCGTTTCAGGTCATCATCTCACGGTTCATGGGGTCGAGCCCCGCGTCAGGCTCTGTGCTGACAGCTTGGAGCCTGGAGGCTGCTTCGGATTCTGTGACTCCTTCTCTCTCTGCCCCTCCCATGCTCATGCTCTGTGTCTCTCTGTCTCTCAATAGTAAATAAATGGTTTTAAAAAAATGTATAAAAAACGTGCCAAGGGGTGCCTGGGTGGCTCAGTCAGTTAAGCGTCTGACTTCAGCTCAGGTCATGATCTCATGGTTCATGAGTTCAAGCTCCACATCAGGCTCTGTACTGACCTGACAGCTCAGAGTCTGGAGCCTGCTTTGGATTCTGTGTCTCCCTCTCTCTCTGCCCTTCCTCTGTGCTCTCTCTCTCAAAAATAAATAAACATTAAAAATTTTTTTTAAAAACGTGCCAACCTAAGTGTTTAGTGTTCTTACCACACAAATAAAAATCATGAATAATAATAATAAAGGAGGCAAGAGGAAACTTTGGGAGGTGATGGGTATCTTTATGATCTTGACAGTGATGGTTTCGTGGGCGTATTGTTATCCCCAAATTCATCGAGTTGAATGCATTAAGAAGTACAGCTTTTTACATGGCACTCATACCTCAACAAAGTGGTTTTAAAACATAATAAAATAGGGTGCCTGGGTGGTTCAGTCGGTTGAGGGTCAGACTCTTGATTTCAGCTGAGGTCATGATCTCATGGTTCATGGGATCCAGCTCCAAACCTGCTTGGGATTCTCTGTCTCCCTCTCTCTCTGCCTCTCTCTCTCTCTCTCTCTCTCTTTTATAATAATAAAATAAATGCAATGAAAACCAAGAAGATAATTACCTGTTAGCTAGACATTATGTGCACTGAAGGTCTGGGCAGGATACTCCCCTGTGTGAAAAGGAGAGATGACCTAGCTTTAGCCGGGACTCAGACTCAGTTACACCCCACAGGGATCCTGCACCTTTCGCCAGCAAAGTGAAATGAGGGAGGACTGAAAAATTGCCTCCCAGGTGAATCTCACTCGTGCAGACCACGCCCTCGAACCATCCAGAATCACCTCCATACATTTTGATAGAAAGGAAACAAGCAAAATTGCGTGAATAGAAGGGAGCGTCTCAGATCCAGTAACTGAAGGCGACGTGTCCTCCTCTTTCCAGAACCCTGGCTCTTGAGTGGTAGCACAGAACGGCACAGGGGCGCCTTGTTGGAGTGGTTTTGTTTTCCTTCCCCGCCCCCCACCCCCTACTTTATATGCTGGGAGGAAGGCGTCCACGGGCAGGGGTGGGGCAAGTGGAGGAGGCCAGTTCCCGGAGCGGGTTGAGGGGTCCAGGGCCCAGCGCCCCACGGGAGGCCGACACCTGTTCTGGAGGCAGACAGGGCTGGAATGATGCCCGGGCGGGTACTCATGTGACGGTAGGACACAGGTGATGATAGTCTCTATTGTCCCTGTAAAACAGAATGCAAGGTTATCCTCTGAGGTTGAAGGAAGGAAACCCTGGGCTGGGAGAGACCGGGGAGCTTTGGAGCGTCCACGCAAGGCTGGGGGCTGGCGCGCCCAGGCCCCCGGTGGACGCAGCGGCACAGCCGGCCCTGGGGCAAGGGGTGCTCCCGCGCAGCCGCATGGGACAACCGGACAGCCGGACAGCCGGACAGCCGGGGAGAAAAGCAGAGCAGGTGAACGGCAGCTCAGACCAGCGTTGGGCCTATGGCGCCGATGCAGGTGCAGACAGGAGAAGGTGAGTGGCAGGTTCTCCAGGGACCTGCGGGGACTGCTCCGTCTCTGCTTACAGGGCACACGCAGCGTCTCACTGCCCGGTGACCACCCTCTTGCAGGGACACCTCCCCCGATGCAAGGCACGGGGAAGGAGGGGCGCGGGGCCAGGCCGGCTGGAACCAGGGACCCAGTAGGAAAGTGCCACATTGGCTCACGTAAAACCAAACCATCCTGAGAAGGGGGAAAGGGAATGACTTCAGTTACGCAAGTCATCTACACAGATCTTTTTTTTTTTTTTAAATCAAGGTTTAAACGAGGATTGTTCAAAGCTGCATTTTTAAAGGTTAACTACTTGTGCGTTACACATAATTCAATAGTTTTGCTAATGGAACAGTATTCAGTTATGTTCAGTATATCAACCTCACAGAGTAAGTGTATCAGCCACGACTATAAATCAGGGAAATTTTTGTGTAAAGCAGCTCCTTAAAAGACCTTGGTCTCTGGGTCACCCGGGGGCTCAGTCGGGTGAGTGTCTGACTTTGGCTCAGGTCGTGATCTCACAGTTCATGGGCTCAAGTCCCGCATCAGGCTCTGTGCTGACCTATCAGAGCCTGGAGCCTGCTTCAGATTCTGTGTCTCCCTCTCTGTCTGCCCCTTCCCAGCTTGTGTGTGCATGCTCTCTCTCTCTCTCTCAGAAATAAACATTTTTTAAAAATTATTTAAAAAATTAAAGTGGTCTTTTATAAAAGACCTTGATCTCCACACAAAAAAAGTATGCTGTCTTTCTGCTTAAGTGCAAAAAAAAAAAAAAAAAAAAAAAAAGGCTCCCTTAGACGGTGTCAAGTTTGTTTGCTGTTTATGTAAAAGAACTTTTCGATCAGAATGAAAAGGACTCAAGTCTCCTGCCAGGAACACACACACACACACACACACACACCCCAAAACTGTAGGTCCTCATGCTAATTCCCATTCTGTGTTGCTCACAGCCATAAGCCAAATCTGGCTACAAATCCAGAGTGTGGGTAGCCAGGCTTCTGTGCAGAGTGGGGGAGCCCCAATAATTGGGGCAAGAAGCAAGAAGGCCTGAAATCCTACCCAGCGTTGGCTGCTCTCCAGCTAAATTATCCCAGAGCTTTATGTAGACACTTTATAAAATACGGTGTGGGTTGCAGATTTCACGTGGTGTAACTTTACCAGCTGCTTTGGGTTGAATTGGGTCCCCCGCCCCCGCCAGAAAAAAAAGACATGTTGAAATCCTAACCCCTAATACCTCAGAATGTAACTTATTTGGAAACAGGGTCTCTGCAGGGGTAATTAGGCATAATGAGGTCATACTGGAATAGGCTGGGTCCCCAATCCAGTATGACTGGTGACCTTCTAAGGAGAAAGACACACCCAGGGAGGAGCCCATGTGAAGAGACGGAGGCAGAGATGGGCAGGTGCATCTATGAGCTAAGGGCCACCAAGCATTGCTAGCAACCACCAGAAGCCGGGAGAGAGACGCCAACACCTTGCCACCTTGCTTTCAGATTCCTGGTCTCCAGACCTGTGGGAATATAAATGTCTGTTGTTTTAAGCCACCCAGTGGGTGGTACTTTGTTCCAGCAGGCCCAGGAAACCTCTCCAATGTCAATGGATAGGCCAATGTCAATATATCCAGAGGAATAGTCTCAAGGAATGCCCCAACTGAAAATAATTTCATACTTGAAGACAGAGTCAACAGAATTCTAGGCAACATCCATAGATCCTTCTAAAGCAACTAGTTCTCAACTGAGGGCAACTCCCCCCAACCTCTGGAGACAGTGGGCAGTCTAGAGTATCTAGAAGTGGAAGCATCTAGTAGGCAGAAGTCAGAGAAGCTGTTCGGCATCCTACAACGTACAGGGCACGCCGCACCCCCCACCCACCCACCCACAGCAACGGAGAATTATGACCCAAAATGCCAAAGGTGCCGCCGTTGTGCAACATTGCTTCTAAACTCGGGCAACTCAGAGAATTCTAGAATGATAGAAAAAGGAGAAGGTAGAGTCAGAAAGCCCTGGGCTCACGTCTTGTCTCTTACTTCCTAATGTGACCACCCCGTTTAAGAGCCTTAGCCTCTCCAGTCCGTTTTCTCAAGATTGGAAAATGGTTGTAATCATATCACAGGGTTCTTCTGAGGATTAGGTTAGAACACAGAGAGGTGTTTATTTTAAGTAATCAGGTAAAGTACCAACCACAGAGCAGTTAACAACAACCAAATACAGAGGTTTGCCCCTTTGTCCTGGGAAAGAAGGTCTGGGGTGGGGTGGAAAGGGAGGTGGTGGGCAGAGGGGAGGAGACACGAGTGGGTGAAGTCAGGGGGCAGAGCTGGTGAAGAGAGCTGAGTCTTACCCTCCTCATGGCCAGCCCCCCACCCCAGGTTTTTTACAGATGCTGGCGGGGGGGGGGGGGGGGGGGGGGGGGGCTACAGCCTTCTCTGCAGCTAAAACCAAGCTGCAGCTGAGCCCCACAGTCCTTAAATTAGCTACCCAGAGTGAACAGTTGCCGGAACATGACAGGCCTTCAGTCCCAGGACTCACCTACCCCCTTGTTAATGAGGCCCAATCCCAAGACCACCTGTGAGGCTGGAACTCAAGGTCCCAACTCAGCAGCAGCCCCCTCCTTAAACACCCAAATCCAGCCTCTGAACCCCGCCGCTGCCCCCACCTCGACCACTCAACAGCAGGGGCCATCATGTTGAATGAAAGGAGACGGGCGCTAGGGAGAGCTTCTGTCTGGTTCCACTCACACGACGTGGAAACACAGGAGACACGATTGTGCCCCTCGTGGGTGGGTGGGCTGGGGGGTGATAGCAAAGGGGCTGAGGTGAGGGGCTTCCTGGAGGCCGGTCATGTTTCCTGCCCTGGAGCTGGTTAACAGGTTAACTCGGTGAAAGGTCACTTGGGATTTCTGCACCATCCGGAACGTACGTTATGCTGCAAAGTCATAAACAACCTGCCCAAATGTGCCAAATGTGCAGCACCTCCACTCGACCCTCCTGGGAAGAAGGAGGAACGCTGGGGTCTAGGGTGTGACCAGGCCTGCAGCTGGGCATTGTGTGCATGGTGGGCGTGCCTCTCACACCCGGGGCCTCAGTTTTCTGGCTCCAGTGACCCGACCCCCTTCTCCCTACTCGGGGGTTGCAGGGTTTTGTTGGAGGGCAGGCGGTGGCACAGTCCTGGGCTTGGGACCTCGCAGGCGCCCAGTAAGTGCGTCCCAACAGGCCAAACAAAACAGCATGGCCTTTAACGACAGCCTGGGAAAAGGCCAAGATCACCATCCCTTCCCGCGGTCCCCAGGACAGCGTTCTCCTCCCGGGCTCAGTGCGGGGCGGGGCCTCCAGGGGCGGGGCCTCGCTCGGAACGGAAACGCGAGAACGCAGACCCTTCCTTCCGGCCCGTGCCGCGAACTACGATTCCCACAACGCCTCGCGGTCCCGCGGCCTGCCTCCGTCTCGCGAGAGGAGGCCGCAGGGGGCGGGGCGTGTGCGCGGACAAACGGAAGTGCAGGTGACGGTTGAGACTTCGCCGCCAAGCTGGGAACCGGGGAGATGGCCGAGACTGACCCCAAGACCATGCAGGACCTCACCTCGGTGGTAAGGGACGCCTGCCGAGCCCGACGCCGCGGGAGCCCCGGACCGGAGCGCCCTCTCCGTGGCCGCGCGGGGCCGGGTTTCCAGAGGCTTCGCCGGCCGAGGCCCCCAGGCCCGGCCTCCCCTCCCTTAGTCGCGCTCGCCTGTCCCTGAGCCGTCCCCCCGCCCCGGACGACCCCCCCAGTCCCCGCACGCCCCGCTCTCCCCGCGCCCCCTCACGCCCCGAGGCCTCCACCCCGCCCAAACGAGAGGAAGGCCCGGCGAACTGTGACTCGCAGCGGCCGCGACGGGAAAGGGCCCACTGGACGGGCGGGGAAACCGAAACCCGCAGAGGGAGAGGCCCCGGCCGGACGGGCACCGGGCCCACCCCCTCCCGTGCTGACCCCGCGCAGGCGTCTCGGGGCAAGCGCGAGGTGCCGTGTGTCACTGTTTCGTAGGTGGAGACGCTCCTACAACAGATGCAAGATAAATTTCAGACCATGTCCGACCAGATCATCGGCAGAAATATCCTTTGTACGCGTGGTCAGCCTCGCCTGCGTCCGGGCGGCGGTGTTGACAAACGTGAGGTTTGCGGGACAGCCTCAGGCGGTCGTTCACCACCTTTTTTCCTTTTTTTTTTTTTTTTTTTTTTTTTTTTGGTACTGATTTTGGATGTAGTCTTAGGTACTGTGCCAAGGGCTGGGGATACAGCTGAGCAGGACCCCTGGCCGCGGGGGACTTCCAGTCTCCCAGCAGTGTAGACTGCTGAAGTGACAATGTTCCCTTTAGTTAGCCCATGCAGACCGCGGAAGCTTCGGAAGGTTGCAAGAACTTGCCCAGGTCCCAGAGCTTGTAAAGGGCAGGGCTGGGAAGTGACCGTAGCCCCCAGACCTCTGCACTCTTGGCCAGCAGAAGTCGGTACTCAAAGGAAGTTGGAAAAGGCAGTTCCGCTGAGACAGCTTTGCGGGGGGCCGAAGTCTCCAGGGGCCCTGGAGGGGAAGGGTGAGGAGTGAGGGGTGTTGGTTGTGTGTGGCCTTTAACTTCACCACTTGATGACATGAGCAGTCGCATTGACGACCTGGAGAAAAACATTGCAGACCTCATGACACAGGCTGGCGTGGAAGAACTGGAAGGCGAAAGCAAGATCCCAGCCACGCCAAAGAGTTGAAGGTGAGGGAAGGGACAGCCTCGGGATGGCGTGTGTGCGTCGTGGTGACTTCCGTGCGGTCAGACTTGCTGCCCGTCACTTCCCAGCCGTGATCCTCGCAAGCGTCTCTTGTATCGGCCCCTCCGCGGGCTCCGAGCTGGCAGAATTTTCATGCCGAATTCGTTAGCAGGAGTTTATTTTCCCAGTGTTTATTATTGAGAGCTGCATCCGTATTAGTTAAGGTAATTGGTTAACATTAATTAGGTAGTCACTGAGTTTATATCATGGCAGCCAGAACCCAAGAAATGCGTTTCGTTGGGCTGAGAATTCTTACCACTGGCAGATTTTTCTTCTTCTTCTTTTTTTTTTTATTTTTTTATTTTTTTGATAACCCAGACCCCACATTGCCGCCTCCATAAATGCTTTGAATTCCTGCACTAGATACATGCCAGGACGGCAGCTGATTGTGACTCAATGAACTAGATGAGGCCACGTTAAGCCTTTACCCTAGAGTTGATTTAAATTCCCACCACGTAGTTCCAGATACCCGAGAAAAGACGAATAATTGAAAGGAGCCATGTAGCAAGGCCACAAGATGCACTTGGCCTCCAGTTTCCCCGTAGTGAGTTTCTCGTTTTAAGGCTTTCCCTGAGGATGGTAGCTACGTCTTCGCAACCCGAAAGTAGTTTGGAAACTCCCTTTTCTCTCATCCCATTTTCAACAGTTGAATTCACTATAAAAATAAAGTTTCCGGAGAATCTTCGGTAACTCTGGTGCCAAGCAGAATACACAGCCAAAGGCACCAAATTCCTTTTGTCTTCTTAAGTGTGCTGGGCATGTCCTGGCTGGACCAGATCCTAAGTAGCTGTAAAATACAGGTTGCTTTGAAGTCCAAGAAAATGGAGACTTGGGAGGTAAAAGACCTGGAAATTTGCTGTTACTCTGACCGATTGGGTTGATCCGCTGTGTGAGTGAGGCACACAGTTCCGTGTGGGTTGTCCGCTCTTTATTCCTGTGTAGGGGTGTCCTGGGAAATGCCCTGCCAGTCGTAGAAGCTTCTGGGCCTCCTACGGCAGGGCAGTCCAAAGTCCCGCCACAGTGAGTGAGAACATCCTCCCGAGAACTGCAGTGACGGGAGGTGAAGTGAACTAGGAGACTTTAGTGATGGGGATAACAGCAAGAGAAGCTGGGATGCATTCAGAAGTTTTTAAGTAACGATTTGCAATCGATCTGTTGTATCTTTGTTGGGGCATCTGCAGAGCAACTTAAGTTTAGCTCCCTAGAGGGTTCTCAAAGGGTTTATAGTTGCTAATTGTATGTACCATTCTTGTCCTTCTCTGAACATAACATGTCAGATGGTTTTTTCTCTTCCAACAGGTTGCTAATTCACCCTGAGACCCGGAACACCGTTTTTACAAGCGAAGAGAAGACCGAATGGCTTTCTGAAGCAACTACTATGCGTAGACAGGTTTTCTGTTAGAAAGTGTGCGTTCTTACCACATACTACATAGTTAGTTCATAGAGTGATTCTCCCCCCAGTTTCTTGAACATGGTAACGTCACATCTTGGACCTTGGTCAGTCGTGCTGTTAAATATTAAACACTAAAACTTTGGCGGTTCCTGCATAAAATTGTCAAGTTTTTTAGTGTATATTTGTGAACTCATCGTTTTCTATCGTTCCTTTTGTAGTAGTTGCTGTTTGATGAAAGTTGCTGTGTAAATTTTTATTAGACATATGGTAGGTCCTTCAGTTCCAATCAGATTTTGTGAAGGAAGACGTTTGGCAAGTTGACGACTCTGATTCTCAGCACAGAGTGACTTTTGAGCCGACACCAAATAGCACGTCGGTGATACTTTTCAAGTGGTGCAGAACGTTTAAAAATTGTTCGTTCAGGAACCTCTGGCGCTGCCCTGTTGCCAAAATTCAAAGTTGAACCGCAGTTTGATGTCTTAAGGCTCTGAGGTCAGACGCCAGAGTAAGGAGGAACGACCACTCCCGCTTCTGTGTGTTAGAATTCTCAAATCTGGAAAATGACAGAACTGCCTCATGTAGTGAGGCGTTCATTAGTTAGAGTTTTGCATGAGATTTGAACACTTGCGTAGGCCCCTGTGCTGTTCGTCTGCGATAGTCCTCGTTGAAAATCTGGCAGGATTTTACGACCCAGCTCGCCGTCTTGTCTTGGAGCTACTGACCAGGAGAAGGAACAGAACCGGAGAGCAGATCATGCTAAGTTCGTGCCATAGCCCGGCTTGAAAATGGTAAATGACTTGTCATAGGCTCAAGTTTTTAAGATATACTGTTTCTTTAAACGATTTCTTACCTAAATTCTTACAGAGTAATGGTTTTATTATTGACCTTACAAGACAGGGGTAGTAACTCCTACCAGTCAAAAAGGCAGTGCCCAGAGCGCTAAGCCTAGAGGCCGGCCCTGACCGTGCACGAGGTCCCTGTGATTGTCACAGCAAACGTGACCCCGTCTACAAAAAAAATGGGAAAAGTTGAGGGATGGTCTAGTGCTTCTCAGAAACCCTGAATGAACAGTGTGAGTTTTTTTTTAAAGTTTCCTATATCACCAGTCGTGTTTGTATTGCAAATATATAATATTATTGAGAAATAACTTGTCGTATTTATAAATAACGTAGGTAACACAAAGGAGTAAGTTTCCTCTGAGCTGAGTGAGTGACCCACTGTTACTGCCCTGCCACAGAAACTCCTCTGATGGGCCGGTAGGCCACGCCGTGCACGGCTGAGCCACGAGCCCCGGGGCCGCTGGCCTCCAGCTGACAGGAGCCCCGTGTGCATGATGCTCGCGAGCCTGGTCAGTGGCGAGCGGAAGTGATGCGGCCGATTGCTGTCGGGACTTGGGTGGGAGTTGTCTTCCTTACGTGACAGAGATTTCAGAGGCAGGCTCCCCTGACCAGGAATACCCACCATGAATAAAGGTGCCTGAAATCCTGTTGTCAGAGCTTCCTTTGTGTCACAAGTGATTTGTGTGGTTTTCTACGTTTTCAGATTATAGGTGTGCGCGCCGTGTCAGATGAGGGGCTAAAACCATCACAGGATTGCATACACGTAGCCCAAGGCCAAAGGGGAAAGGGAGGTGTGGGCAGGGCTGTGTCGTGTGAGAGGGGGAGCCACCTTCCCACTGCTGAGGGTGGCTGGTGCCTCCCGTGCCCCGGACGCAGACCTTCCCCAAGCACATCCAGGGCCGCTTGTCCTGGGCGAGGCCCTGGGAAGGAAGGCTTTAGGTCGCTTGGGCTTAGAAAACTTGCCTCCTTCATGAAAATTCACGGGGCAAATTAGCATATTAAAGGCTCTGAGGTCCCACAGCAGAGACATGTGATTTAACTTTCTCACCTGCCAGTTTCCAGATTATTTGACCAAGGATCTTTTTTTTATACTTAGCACCTAATTAACGTTTGATTGAACTAGTGTGTGTAAAATACACATGGGGAGATGGCCGTTAAAGTAATCCAATAAATAGCTTTGGATTCAATTTATAACTGCTTTGGATTCAATTTATAACTGCCCGCATCCCCGAGCGCTCACTTGACCTGTTCTCCAAGCCTCCGGGCAACACTTGACTTAGCCTGATATCCAATAGCTTTGTGACCCCAGTGAGGCCTTCACTTCTGTGCAAGGGGATGGTTTTCCTCCGCGGTGAAGCCGGGAATGCCGCTGCCCGAGCAATTACGTCACCCCGCGCTGGCTGCCCACCCCCTGGCGGGTCTCGGCCCTCCTGGCACAACCCGGGTCCACCCGCTGCCCCCTCCCGGGGCTGCAGCCACCGCTAGGTGCGTCCGTCCCCGCGGGTGCGTGGCCGTGGTGGTCGTGGCTGGTGGTCGTGGCGGGAGTTCGCGCGGAGCAGCACGGCCCGCCTCGGATCCAGCCGGGATCTCGGGGCGGGCAGGTCTGTGCCTCTCTCGCTCTCCCACCGGCCTTTGCCCGTTCGAAGACCTCGAGGAACCCACTTCGGACCCGGGAGTGTCAGGGGCTCGCGCCAAGCCAGACAGGCGGAAGTTCGACCCAAGGCCCTCGCCTCCCAGCCCAGGGGGCCCGTCCGCTTCCCCACCAGGCCTCTAGCTGGTCCTTTCGTTCAAGCCACAGGTTTTTAAAGCACTTTGATCTCATCTGACCAATTTCGTTTTCCCAGCGTTTCATTTCCAGTAAAGTCCCATCATGTTTGACCTTCTCAGAATAAACCTCCAGTATTTGGGGTAATTAAAGGTTAATTTGTCTTTGAGAGTGGTTGGCATCCTAACGGAACTTTTATAACACTGTTGCTATGGGAACATAGAGTCCTCTAAAGCATCCACTGAAAATGAACTTCTTTAAACATGCTGTTTGCACATTGAAGGTTCCCTGTAAGGATAATTATATTCCTTTTCTCGCAATCTCTCTCTATTTTTTTTTTTTTTTTTTTTTTTTTTTTTTTTTTTTTTTTTTGGTATTCTGCAGCTTATACATTTTAATTAGATTTAGGTGGAGGAATTGGCACCTTATGTCGTCAGATCTAACCCTGAACAGTAACAGGCGACAGTTAGTCCTAGCCGGCACCCGTTACAAGTGTTCCTGGAAGCCACCACCATGCGCTGGGCAAAGCATTCTATGTTACTTTGTCTTAATCCTCAGGACAACTTTGAGTGAGGTTTGTAATCCGGTCAGTCCTCCGTTTAAACAGAAGGAAGCCATCATCAGGGGTCGGGCAGGGTCGCGTGACCCGGGACTCTGCCCACAGCTGTCCCACGGCGGAGCCCACGGCTCACAGCTGTGTTTCGTCTGCCTCCGTAGGAGAGCCAACATCTCCCAATACTGATGGCCGCACTCCCTGGGAATCGTCAACCCACTACCTCAGCGGATCTTGAAATTCAGTTTCAAGACTGATTTTGTGTTTTCAATGACACGTGACCTAAATTCGATAATAAACATGTTGATGTGAATTTTTATTCAAGATTAAAAGTTTTCGGGGCTCGGAGAAAACATGTTTTCCCGGACTAGCATCTTTTTTGTTTCTTCCTGGGTAAGTGATTTGAGAGACAAGTCCAGTTGAGTGAAATTCTCCCCTTGACAGAGCCATGGGGAATACTAACTACTGCTTTTCTCGTCCGGTTCCTTTCTAACCCAATCATTTCTCATGCACAGATTTTATGCCTGAGACCCACCCTGGGGGAAGAGAGAGCCCCTCTCACAATGACGGATTTCCTTACCGTCTTCTCGGGACACTTTGTTAACGACAAGACAGCAACAACGACAACCCAGATGAGTACAGAAGTCCTAAAAAGGTACCCATGCAGCCATCACCTGGAATCTTAGTCTACCAGTAATGTTAAGTGTCTGCTTTGAGCTGCAGGCTCTTTGGAAAAAAAAAAAAAAAAAAAAAACTTTTTAGTAAATGGAAATGGGGGTGGGGGGACGTGAGTCACCGCCCAGACACAAAAATCAGAGGGGCCGTGGCAGCATTATACCATCAGCCCCACAAATCACTTTGGAAATAGGAAGGGAGCTGGTTTCTACACGTCAGGCTGACTCTTACAAAGGAATCAATTCGAATGTTTGCCTCTCCTACGCTGAGGCTTTCACCAAGAGAGGCGCCTGGAAGTTCCTCAGACACCTGCCTAGGGTTACATTTGTATCTAATAGATAGAGAGCATCTGCTTCCTTGGGTCCCTGGCCACCGCGGGTGAAATGTGATGCTTTGTCGCTCTCTCCTTGAGCAAAGCCAAAGCACGTTTATATAGCACATTCTTAAATGTCTCAGGGATGCTACCCTGCTCGGTGGTGGTAATCTGTGCTCTATGTCTATAGCTCCCTATTAGGTGGGTCCATTTTGACCAGTTATTCATATTGGACAGGGGGAAATGTCTGCCTTCCAAAGAGAAACAGTACTGTTGCCCAGGAAGAATTGCCCGAATTTAGGATCGAGCTCTTTGGACACGCTTAGCTGCCAATAACAGCACTGCCTTGTCAGCCAAAGGGGGTGGGATCGCTTCCCAAGGTGACAAGTTCGAGGGAAGGGTAGCTCCGGGAAGAGTGAATTCCACACCTCCACGACGCGCTCAGGGACCCGGATATGGACCACCTTGGTGCATCCCACAGAAAGAGAACACCTCTCTCCCTCCACGTCTTTTTAAGGTTGAGGAGAATGTTTCCCCAAAGGCGTTCCTACCTCGCGGCCCATCCCTAGATGCCTGTGCCTGAAACAATCCCCGTCAAGGCGACAGGCCCCGCGTGACAGCTGTGCAACTCTCGGCTTTCGGTCACGACCTGGGGGCTGGGGGTGCTACTGGCATCAGGTAGAGACCAGGATGCGGCTGAACATCCTACGTGCACAGGACGGCCCTCGCCACAGAGAATTAGCCGGCTCCACATGTCCGCAATGCCAAGGCGGAGAAACCCCAGCTCAACCCGTTCTTGGTTCAACCTGCGCCTGGTTTGGGGCCCCTGCTAACGGCCCCTGGATGCTCCTAGGAGACGAGACAAGGAACAAAACCAGGATTGTGGTGGACACCCCACAGTGCGTTACCTCTTACAAGATGCAGCTTCCGGATTATATATGGTAACACCGGGGACGGTTAAATGAGGAATTAGCTGGCTCTCAGCCTTGGCTGCACATGACAGTCCCCCGGGGAGCATGTCAGAACCCCATGAGCAGGCAGCACCCAACTCCACCGTGTCAGAATCCCTGCAGCCGGTCCGGACAGCAGGGTCTGTTGCAAGCTTACATTCGAGAAGTTCTGTCTAGTGGTGCCCATGGGGCGACGGCATTCGCTGCGCACATCAGATGGGATTCTGCCCACCTGCTGTCTACCCGGCTGACATTCCCCACTCGGGAGTCAAGACGGCACCCGTTACCTGGCGTTCGGTGCCAGTCACGTGTCGCCGCTGCTTCGACGGTTGGATGGTGCCACCCCGTCGGGAGGATTTCTGATTCCCTGACGGCTGATGTCTTGCTTCCCATTCGCCTTCGTCAGGCGTCTGATGGCTGGGCGCTCTGCCAGGTGCTTTCCCGGCCTCAGAAACGGCCTCAGAACCCTGGGAGGCTGTTGACATTATCAACAGTTTTCAGAGGGGGTCCTTCTCCCTTGAATCGGCCCTTGAATAATCCCTCCCTACACCAGTGCTGTCACTTCATTATCCCTTACCTTTTATGGGTCCTGAGAAATTGTCATCAAAACGCAGCGCGCGTTTCCAGAAAGAAACTTTAAATATTAAATACCTTAAAACGGAAGGCGTGTTATGCAGACAAAAACCCAGTTAATTTTGATGGGCTGTGGATAATCATCAGAAGAGTCATTTCCGGGAATTAAAATATTATGGTTGTTTCTTTTAATGATACTCTCTCTCTTGGAAATGTAAGAGAACCACTTAGCTGATGCTGCTCCAAAATCCTGTCGAGGTCAAGGATGGGCCCAAATTCTTCGTGGACCAGCAGCCTGGGACTGGCCTGGTGTACAGATCACAAAGCTGGAAGTGCTACAAAACGGTGTCCTACAAAGAAATCAGTCTCTGATGTGTACCCAACCTGTGTTTACTGGGCCCATATTAAGCATCTTAAAGAGACAGACTCTTTTGAAACCAGCTGTCAAAATCAAGCTGCCTTGCTAACAGAATTCCAAAAAGGTTTCTGATTGCCACAGGTCTGCACTGGGGGCTGTGAGCCCTCATCACTGGAGCCAGACCTTCTAGAATCCTTTTTCTGAGAGGTCGATTACATGAAACATACATCTTGCCGGCATCATCAAAAGGAAACGCAGTTAAGATTCTTTTAGTGGGTCAATCTCATTTTCTCATGGCAGACAAGGCTTAACAAGGATCTGTGACCCAACTTTGTCTTCCTCACAATGGAGAACAGACCCCGTAGGACCCCTCTGGCACAGCTGAGCCAGTATTTCTGGAATCACTGACTGAGAAAATTTCCCTCACCGTGAACCCTGCCAGAAATTTCTTGGGCTTATTCAAGCTTATCTGTATTCCAGGACGATCCTGGAAAAAATTCACCAGTAATGCTTTGACAAGTTACTGTTTGGTAAGTTCAAAACTTACAGGGTCTCTTTTGTACTAAGTAATGTAATAAACTGGGCAAGAATTCTTTGAAACTAAATTGATGGGGTAGATTATCTGCTTTATGCCACATTCAACACTGTTGAAATGTTAAGCGTTTTCTTCCTGGGGAACTAACGACTGGTCTCTTCTGGATTGTATAACTTCTTGAGATGGCTCTGTAGTTGGTCTTGATTCTGAAAGGTTTGCAATGGCATCTGTTCTGGTCACTTAGAGCGCTGACAATAGTCATTCTTCTGCATTCTACTGATACTCGCTTTCCATAGTTGGTTCTGAGAATGGGTGTTTGTTCTGCCTGGGCTTTAAACAAAACATACAGCCAGAGAATATGTCTTCCTCAGAGACAGGTTCCTATCTATGGCCCCGCTTCTTAAAAGGGGCCCCCAGGCCAGTAGCATCAGCATTCCCAGGAAACTTGTTAGAGATTCAGGTTCCCGTGCCCTGCCCAGTCCCGCTCCATCAGAGACCCTGGGGGTGGAGTCAGGTGGCCAGAGATTTAACACACCCTCCAAGGGGTTCCGATCTCACTCCAGCGTGAGCACCTGAGCATTAGGGTGTCAACCTCGTTCCTGTCGTCCCATAGCTTTGGGCATCAGACTAATCGACACAAGAGCCCCCCACCCCACCCCGCCATCCCCGGGGGCGCTGATCAACAGGCGAATCCTGGCCTCCTCTTTTGTAAACCCTGATCCAGTATAGACAGGGCATGGGCTGGGGGTTCCACGTTGTTCATCAATACCCCAGTTTATTGTTTTTATATGTTATTTCCTACACACAGAGGAGGACCGCACGGCAGATAATCCCATGCTGAGTCACTCAAACTTCAGCAGCGGGTCCTAAGGTAATTTACAAGGAATTGATTCTTAATTACCCAGAACAGGCTAGCGTGACCTTTCCGGCCCAGTGAAAAGAGGTGTGGGCCCTCCAGCCCAAGGAGCTGAGCCTGAACAGCCTTCACACCATGAAGACCTGAATCACTTCAAATCAATTTGCTTCTTATTAAAATGTACTTCAATAAAAAATCATTTCAACTCTTAAGCCACAAAAGGATATCCAATCATTTAAAGCTTCCTGAGGATTTCAGCTGATTAAAAAGGTTTTAAAGAGCACAGTAAATATTTTACTAGCAGGAGAAGTTATTCCATAAGGAGATTATTTATTAAAAACCAATAACTTATTAGTCATTTATCTTTATTTTTGTGAACGTGCACACTCGATCCCGGCACAGCATCTATTTCCCAAAGCAGGTTAGCCTGTGAGTTGATGATTTTATAATATGTAGATGTGTTGAAATAGCATTTAACTTGAGAAAGTAACAAGATTTTACTCCTAACAAGTGGATCTGTGAAATTACATTTTAAAAGAACTTTTGGAGGGTTTTAAGGATAGTTTCAGGCACTTAAAAAGAAATCACATTTGCCGTTTTGAAAAACAGATCAAATTTCTCATTTATCTTTTGAGTTATGTTTCCTAAAGAAAGTCACTAACACAGGACTTTTTTTTTTCTTATGGGTAGAAAGGAAAGCATTTTAATACTTGAGCCCAAAATGAAGGCACTGAGTTCAGTATTTATGGTCCAATCTTTTATTTCGATAATAAAAGGAATTAGAATCCCTTCAGTTGCAGTGACTCAAACGGCTTAAACAGTAGGGATATTTAATGACCCCATAAAATGAGAAGGTCAAGAGGCTCTGGGGACGCTTTGCGAGTCAGTTCCGCTCTGTCCTGACTCCAGGCTGGCTGCACGGTGCCCCCGCTGGCTCTCCCTCACCCGGACACAAACCCCCAAGCGTCACCCCAACACCACCGCCCCCAAGCTTTTTCTGTCCGTCCACCTCTGTTAAGTTACGTGGGTTGTGTGCCCCCAGCAGATACGTCCAAGTCCTAACCCCTGGTAGCCGTGAAAGTGATCTTATGTGGAAAGTCTCTGCAGGTGTCATCAGGTTCGGGCGAGGTCATGCCAGATCTCCACGGGCCCAAATCCAGTGACTGGGGTCCTTTTAAGAAGAGAAGAGGGGCGCCTGGGTGGCGCAGTCGGTTAAGCGTCCGACTTCAGCCAGGTCACGATCTCACGGTCCGTGAGTTCGAGCCCCGCGTCAGGCTCTGGGCTGATGGCTCGGAGCCTGGAGCCTGTTTCTGATTCTGTGTCTCCCTCTCTCTCTGCCCCTCCCCTGTTCATGCTCTGTCTCTCTCTGTCCCAAAAATAAATAAAAAAAAAAAAACGTTGAAAAAAAAAAAAAATTTAAGAAGAGAAGAGACACAGAGACCGACACGGGGTGAGCACCGCGTGACAACAGAGGCTGATCCTGGAGTGTTAGGTCCCGTGGCCAGGAGCATCGAGGATGGCCAGCAGCCTCTAAAAGCTGGGAGAGAGGCAGGGACGGGAATCCGCCTCCCCGCCTCCGCCAACCCCCTCGGGGCTGGTGTTTGAAGCTCGCAGGCTGTGCTCAGCGTTACATCGGTTTTCGAAACTAACACAGTCTCCAACATTTAGAAGAGCTAACTGTGCATTTTTGCAGCTTTCCTGGCAGCGGGACGTGGCTGGTTGACGATGCCCTCCTCCAGGAGAAGTCACTGAAAACCTGCCAAGTGGCTCCGGGAAGGATCCCACTGCCTGGTGAAAGGGAAAGAAGGGAAAGAAGGGAAAGAAGTGGGTCCCCCCCTTTCCCCTGCTTGAACTCGGACAGGGCTCAGATCTCGGAGCCTGAGAAGGGCAGCGTGGGGGTGAGAGAGAAGAGTGGGGACCCACAGAGAGAGGAAGAGGCTGGATCCTCGAAACCCTCCCTCAGAGTCAGATGGCACCCACCGAGGGACACACGAGCAACAGAAACCATGTGTCATCAAGGCTTCTCCGGGTGTGAACTGTCCCAATGACGGGGACAGGAGTGTCACAGCCCATCTGAGGCAGGTAGGCGAGAGGTGGGCTTGGCTCGTTCATCCTCTTTCTCCCCCTCCCGCTCCCACCCAAGGCCCTTCCCCCACCCCCACCCCCACCCCCCGTGCCCATACTGCTCACAGCCAAGGGGACTGGTCACAGGCTCACACTGGCCACTGGTCAGACCACCTAGGGTGTCACTGACCGGCTAAGGAACAGGAGACAGCCTCATCTGGTCACGGCCAGTGACGGCGTTTCAAGAAGGGATGCGACGGCACCCACCCAAACCGATGGCCCCAGGCTGGCCCCACCTTGGCGAAGTCACTGGGTCCCCAGGTGTGGTCCAAAATGGCCACGTGGAAATTGTCAGTGACAGTGCCAGAGCTCCCTCTGCTAGCCAGTCTGTCCAGGCAGCGAAAACTCTATCCCGGAAGACAGCTTGGAGAGCAGCCCACAGACCCCACCTGGACCCTCTCCTCCCAGAAAGGCCAAGAAGCCCAGAGCTGACGTTTACTCTCTCGGCCCTGTGTGCAGCCCCTGTGGCTGACCCGCCTCCCCTTGGGTAGTCTCTGGTCTTAATCAATAATATTAATATTATCAGTCAGGCTCGAGGCCAAGCTGGGGTCCTGCCTCCCTAGGGTTCCTGCAAAAGGAAGGAATTGGATGAGTGAATGCAACCCTGGATGAGCCCAGGGTTCTGGCTGAAGACAATGTGGGCTGTTTGGGTTCAAGAAACAGAACCACACAAAAAGGACCCCGTGTGTCGGGCCCCAAGGCCAGGGGAGAGTAGCCAGGGGCGTGTGGGATGTCACAGCAGACCGTGTCTCCGGGCTTCCTCCTGACTGCATTCCTGTCCGGGAAGGTGGGGGGGGGGGGGGGGGGGTCGTGGCAAAGTACTTCAAACCCAGGGCCCTAAAACAACGGAAAAGTGCTCCCTCGCGGTTCTGGAGGCTAAAACTCCAAATCGAGGGGTCTGCAGCGCCGTGCCCCCTCGTCCCAAGGCTCCAGAGGAGAATCCTTGCTTGCCTCTGACCGCTTCTGGGGGCTGCAGCAGTGCTGGGGGTCCCCGGCGCTGTGGCTGCTTCTCTCCAGTCTCTGCCCCATGGTCTGGTGGCCTCTCCTTCCTGCGTGTCTGTGTCCACATTAACAGCCTCTTCCTATAGGGACACCGGCCACTGGACCAGGGCCCACATCGGTCCATTATGATCTCACCTCAGTAATTATATCTGCCAAAACCCTACTTCCCATTAAGGTCACATTCACTGGTCCTGGGGCTTCAGACCTCAATATATATTTAAATGTTTATTTTTTAATTGTTTAAATTTATTTATTTGTTTATTTTTGAGAGAGAGAGAGAGAGAGAGACAGAGCATGGGTTGGAGAGAGACAGAGAGACAGGGGGAACGGGATCCCAAGCAGGCTCTGCGCTGACCCGACCCGGGGCTCGAACTCATGAACAGTGAGATCGTGACCTGAGCCGAAGTGGGAGGCTCAACCGACTGAGCCGCCCAGGTGCCCCCAGACCTCCACACATCTTCAACCTAGGTTTCCCCACCTCCCATCCCTGGGGCCATCCATCTGGAAGTGTAAAGACAGAGGCTCTCATTCGCCCAGTGTGGCTCCGGGCTCAGTCCTGCCAGTAGGAGGCGTGATGCTGTGGGCTGGGAGCCCCTCGGGGACCGCCATCCCTACACCTGATGTTTGTCGGAGCCCTGGGAGAGGCTTCCGTCTATTACCCACAATGCCCACATCCGGCACAGAAATGCATTTATCTGACACCGACCCCCTGGTTTGCTTCGTGATTTCACAATTTAGCAAAGGGGATCAGAGACCAGAGCTGCTGGCACCCCATGTCTCAACCCAGCCGTTCCAGGGGCCCGAGGGGCCCGAGCTGCCCTTGCTTTTGGAACAGATCTTCTGCACAGTCCTCCCCCGACCCCCTCTCCTGACACGCCCCCAGTCTCACTTGATGGGTGCTTGGGGTCTGCCGTTGTCTCAGAAGGTCTGAGCACCCCTTTCTCGTCCCGCTCCTCGGGTGATACATTCAGACCACCTCTGGGGAACCTGCTTCGCGTTTTACAGCTGGCTTTTTTTTAAAATTTTTTTTTTCAACGTTTTTTATTTATTTTTGGGACAGAGAGAGACAGAGCATGAACGGGGGAGGGGCAGAGAGAGAGGGAGACACAGAATCAGAAACAGGCTCCAGGCTCCGAGCCATCAGCCCAGAGCCTGACGCGGGGCTCGAACTCACGGACCGCGAGATCGTGACCTGGCTGAAGTCGGACGCTTAACCGACTGCGCCACCCAGGCGCCCCTACAGCTGGCTTTTTAACAAAGGAATTGTAACTGCTATATCAAGGGTTGATTGGGTTTGGAGAAATTAAGATTTTTTTTTTTCATAAGCAAGTAAATTGGGAATTAAATTAGGTCTAAAATTCATTTAAGGCTTCTGACAACTTGTTTGCAGGAAGTAATTGCTCTGGTGCTGGCGACTTTAATATCAGAGAGAAGAAGCCTAAGAAAAACTGAGCAGTGCAAAAGAAAGAGGGAAGTAATACATTTGAATGGAGAATTCATCCTCCCCAAAATTTTATTATGAAAATCTTAAACGGCAAAGCTGAAAGGACTTCTCCAGTGAGCCCCTGTCCCACCACCACCTAGACTCTACCATTAACACATGACTTCACTTGCTAGATCATAGTCTGTTCTGTATCTCTCTCTCTCTCTGTCTCTGAGAATTTTTTTGATTAGATGAGTACCAACTTGCCCTGGGGACTCACTCTTTGCAGGGAAAATGCACACCAGACTCACTTTCCAGGGAGCCACTCACTTTCCAAGTTCATCAGCCCACGACCAGCCGAAGCCCTTCATATCTGACCCCCTCCCCCCACCTTGTGCTATTGTGATTTGTAAGAAATATATATTTGGCCTTCATTCCTTTTCAGGCACAAAGCTCCTAAAACCCTTGGGATTTCCTTTCTTTTTTTTTTTTTTTTTTTAACGTTTATTTATTATTGAGAGACAGAGACAGAGCATGAGCAGGGGAGGGGCAGAGAGAGAGGGAGGTACAGAATCCCAAGCAGGCTCCAAGCTCAGAGCGGTCAGCACAGAGCCTGACGCGGGGCTCGAACCCACGAACTGTGAGATCATGCCCTGAGCTGAAGTCGGAAGCTTAACCCACAGAGCCCCCCAGGCGCCCCATCCTTGGGATTTCCTAATTGCTCGGAACTAGAAAGGTGTCTTGTTATCCTTAACAAACCCCTTTCAACCACACCTGAGTTTATGTTAATGAGGTGATTTCTAGAAAGCGCCTAAGCCTGCCATCTGGGTGCCAGAGGAAGCCACGGAGAGATTGGAGGGTTGCAATTTTCAGTCCCACCCCTAGCCTTCCGGGGAAAGAAGTCCCTAGGTAACGAAGCCTCCTTAAAACCCAAAAAAGGGCTGGGTTCCGAGAGGTTGCAGAAGAGGGGCAGAGCGGGCGTGGAAGGTCGGCGTCCTTTCCCCAGAGCTTGCTGGGTGCGTCTTTTCCACTTGGCTGTTAACAGGTAAGTAACACGTTTCTCTGAGTTCTGTGAGCCGCTCTAGCAAATTCCGCGAAGGAGCAGTGGGTCTGGGAAGCTCCTGTTTGTTGGGAATAGGGCAGAACACAGGAAACAACCTGGAAGGCTGCCTTGCAGGACTGAGCCCTCACCTGGGGGGGGGGGGGGGGGGGAGGGGGTCTGATATTGTTCAGCCCCACACGGCTACGCCACCTCCTTCCTGCCTGCCCCGGGGAAGGACTACTGAGTGCATCGTCTCATTTGGGGCTTCTTCCAGAAGCATCCCCTGAGCAGGATTCTGCTCTAAGTATGTGAGAGGTGCCAGATCCACTGGGGACTGGAGAGTTGGGACCGAGAGGGAAAGCGGCTCGCACTGGGTGGCTCATCAGACCAGCTACCACTGGGGGCACCTGGGGCCTGGAAGCCCTGGGCAGACTCACCCCCAAGGGCTAAGGGGGCTGGAATATTTACACACCAACTGCTGCCAGCTGCTGTTTGCAGGCTGGTGGGGGCGGAGGGGGTGGGTATGAGGTGGTGATGGCAACACAACTCTGCTGGTGAGAAAAAGCTCTTGGGGAGAGAGATATTGGTGTTTCCTCAAGGGGCAAAGGTGGGGAATTATGGGAAGGCCACTATAGAACAGTGTCCCCCCAAAAACGTACGTTGAAGTCCTAATCCCCCAGCTCCTGGGAGTGTGGTCTTATTTGGGAAGAGTCTTGGCAGATATCACCAAGTTAAGGCGAGGTCATACTGGCTGGGGGGGGGGGGGGGGGGGGCTAATCCAGTGCCTGGGGTCATAATAGGAGGGAAAGAAACAGACACAGAACCCCTCCGGGGCGGGGGAGGGGGGGCGGGAGAGAGGCCACGGGACAGTGGAGGCAGAGATTGGAGACGTACTGCCATGAGCCAAGGGATCCCAAAGATTGCCAGAAGCCACCAGAGGCTGGAAGAAGCAAGGAAGGATTCTCCCTTAGAGGCTCCAGGGGCAACGTGGGCCTGCCGACATGTCGATTTCAGGCCCCTGCCTCCAGAATATGACAGAATACCTGTCCGTTGTTGCAAGGCCCCCAGGGTGTGGCACCTACAAGTAGCAGATTTTTATCAGGTATGTGTGTCCCTCAAGGCCGTGGGATAAGTTTCTCTCCTTTCCTCCAATCAGCGATTCCCCCCCCCCGCCCCCAGCCTTGTAGCTCAGGCCACCACGCTGACCCTGCCAGGGCTCTCCTTAGCAGGGCAGAGGATGGACGCTGGAGGAAGGTGCCCTGGAGGACAGCAGGGAGGCAGAGGCAGGGAGAAGGGTGAGGGGCGCGTTAACAGCTTTGATTTGCACACACGTCTTTACTGCCGGACTCTTGTAATGGGCGTGCTCACGGATTACCTCCAGAATCCGTTTCTTCTTTGTTCTTAGCTCCCCGGCTGGTACGATGGCCCCGCTCGCCACCTTCCCCTCTGCTTTCCCGTGGTAAGGCAGCCGCAGTGGTTAGCAGGGAGAAGGGAGCTAACAAGGTGTTCGTACCAGCTCCCTGGAATGACGGAGACACCCGTATTTTAAAGGCGCATCCGGTCAGTTCCACCCCGGCCTGGGGCAGCCTGGCCCAGGGGAGGGCGGCGACACGCTGGAGCGACAGGCCAAGTTCACGGACACCACGAGCGGCCAAACACGGCGCGGCTGGGAGGACGCGCGCCAGGGCTTCAGCCCACGCGGTCTGGCCAGGGTCACCTCCACCTCCGACGTGGGACTCACGGCGCGTGCGTCCTCCCCGCGTTCTCCACGCGGGCTAGGCCACGTGACTTGCTTTGGCCAATGGGAAGGGGCGAACGTGGTGCGTGGAGAGGCCGGAAACCGTTCTACTGCTTCTGCGCAAGAGGAACGCCGGGCGAGCTGCGTGCGTCCGCTCCCCGGGAGCCTCTGAGCTGAGCTGCTGGCCGGCGCCCTGGATGCTGCAGGCAGGTGCGCGCGTGGGGGCAGGTGTGCACCGGGAGCAGGTGTGCGCGTGCGGGCAGGTGTGGACGTGGGGCAGGTGTGCGCGTGCGGGCAGGTGTGGGCCTGGGGGCAGCGGTGCGCATCTATTTCGTTTATGGCAGTCGGTAGGTTAGAATCACCGCGTGAGAGCCTGAGGAGTGTAATCACCACCGAGAAATCGTCTTGGGTGCTCGTTTCCCACGTGACTCTGGCGACGTCCCCTAGTGACCTATGTGGGTCACGTGAGAGAGCCCCTCCTTCCCCCTTGAGCAGCCCTGGCCTAAAGACGGCCACGCGGCCAAGGCAGGACAAGCAGAATGCTTCGTCAAGTGTTGATTCCAGGCTGGGGAGATGAGCTGCCTTTCTCCTTCTGGAAATGACGGGCTGTCGAGAGGACGAAGGCTTGGCGGGGCGGGGCGGGGAAGTCTCAGCGGCCACACTGGTTCTTTGTGGGAAGTCTGTTGGGGACTGAACCCTGAGCCCTATTTATTCAGAAGGCATCAGTGGCCTACAAACCTGTCTAGAACATACAAGCCTATTGGAGACCTGGAGGAAAATGGTATCGACCCCCAAATCCAGAAGGGAAATTGCAAAGACCAGCCTGTGTTTATATAAATATCTACAAAATATATCATTATGCCGCCTTTATTAATGGTTACAAGTGAGCATTCACAGGATGTCACGGCGTTTGCAAGTAAGTGGCAGGCTTTGTTTTCTCGTGTCACAGGAGTTCCCAAGGATTCAGGATAACCACTGAGCCCTCCTGGCCACCGTTAGCTGAGCCACTAACAGTGAAATAAATGAGGAAGGCTTCTGCCGTGAGAAGCAGCGACCCCCCCTGGTGCTCTGACAGATGTCGTGTGTTTCTCTCACATAACAAGAATTCCCAGACAGGGAGAGGGGGCAGTTCTCACATATCCATTCCTCAACCAGATACTGGTAAAGAGAATGAGACTGGTTACATTCAGGTAACAAAATGCTCTGTGCCCGCCTGCCTTGTAAACCCTTTATGATATGAACTCAGTCCTCTTACAGCCCTATAAGCTGGGTGTAATTACGATCCACGTTTCACAGATGAGGAAACTGGCCCAGAGAGGCTGGGTTACTTGGTCAAGGTTGCACAGCTTTGTAAGTGGAAAAGCTGGGATTTTAGCCCAAGTCACCGGGCTCCAGAATTTACCTCCACACTCCTCTGCCCTTCACTGCCTTGGATGATGCAGAAGCATTCTGGAGCCAGAGGTAGGAACAGCTTCTCCGGAGGGCAGAGGGGGGATGGTGACTGCTTTGAGGACGGGGTAGATGCTGGAATGAAATCCAAATGCCATAAGGAAAGAGACCAGGGATGGATGCCGAGTAGGTCCCAATGACAGCCTGTCTTTGGTCCCTCCTCCCTCCCCTCTTCCTCCCTCCTGCCCTGTCTCCTTCCTCCCCTGGGGACATGCAGGCATGAAGCGGAGGACTGAAAAGCCAATAATTGCTCTTTCCCACCTTGGTGACCCTCGGCACCCTTTCTGCCCTTTCTCTTCACCCCCCACTTCTCGCTCTTTGACTTGTGTCATCAGGTGACTTTGGCAATGTCAGCCATAAGTGGATTATGAGAAGCAAATCTTTTGTTTAAACAGAAATTCTAATTTTCTGAAAGGCGGTGAATAAACAGTCCGGAATGCATTAGAGATCAGCAGATCTTGTTTGCGTAAAAGCGTGCTTCAGTTTCTTTATATAAGCAGAAAATAGCAGCTCTCAGTCCTTACCAGAAGCTTCTCTGTGTCAAAGGGTTGGTCTCGCCATTTCAGTTTGCGTTGCTCAGAAGATGCTGAAGGTGCCTGCTCAGGTGCGAAGCCACATCTCATGGCCCGGGTGGGTCACAGGCTTGCCCCCCTCCTCTGGGCACTGAGCAGCTCTTCCCCTGCTTTCTACTGCTAGAGTCCAATCCCTTCAAACAGATGCATTTTCTGGCGTGGGGATGAATTATAAATTGCCTTTACCCAGGAGGGGAAACGCCCATGGCCTGGAATCCAGGAGAGCTGAGGCCAGGCCTGGGAAAGCCCTCCGTGGTTGTCTAGGTTTCGATGCTGTCAAAGGCAGTACGTTCTTTCCAGCACCTCTCACGAGAGGCTCTAGCAACTTCTTAAGCCACAGGCCAGGGAGGGTCATCAGTGAGATGCCTCAGAGTGGATATCTCAGAGGCCACCACGACCACGTAAGCAAGAGAGGGGAGTTTATTATAAAGGGGCAGGCGGGTCTCCCGGCAGCGAGGGCAAGCAGCGATCCCGTTACAGAGCTATGTGACCTGTCACCCCAAACCTAGTGGCTTAACAGGACCATTTTGTTAATGTGCCCAGATTCTGTGGGAATTTGGACAGGGCACATTGGAAAGGATGTGTCTTCATGTCCTGGCCTCTGCTGTGATGGAGGCTGGAGGCAGCATCTGGTGGTGGGGAGGACCTCACAGGGACCGTCAGAGGGGCACTTACACGTGGCTTCTCCCCGTGGCCTTGGTGTCCGTGAGGAGGTGCCCCGCGGACCTCCACCTGCAGGGAAGGTGACGGCCCCGCAGCCCCAGCTCCCGAAATTCATTACAGTGATTCAGCACTTGTGTACATTACTCGGCACCCATCCTGACAGGTGTGCTTTAATCCCCATCACCCCCTGCACCTGTCCCCCCACCTGCCTCCCTCTGGTAACCACCAGTTTGTTCTCTGTAGTCAAGAGTCTGTTTCCTGGTTTGTCTCTTTTTTTTTCTTTCTTTGTTTTCTTTCTTAAATTCCACCTATGTGTGAAACCGTATGGTATGTGTCCTCTGATTTGTTTCACGTAGCATAATATCCTCTAGGTCCATTCGTGTTGCTACAAATGGCAAGATTCCATTCTTTTTTTTTTTAATGTTTATTTATATTTAAGAAGGGGGGGGGGCAGAGAGAATCCCAAGCAGGCTCCACGCTGTCAGTGCAGAGCCCAATGGGGGGCTCAAACCCATGAACTGTGAGATCGTGACCTGAGCCAAAATTAAGAGTTGGGTGCTTAACCCAGCGAGCCACCCAGGCGGCATAAGATTTCATCCTTTTTTATGGCTGAGTAATATTCCAGTGTAGACCTACCACATCTTTAGCCATTCATCTGTCAATGGACACTCGGGCTGCTTCCACAGGTTGGCTATTGTAGATAATGCTGCTGTAAACACCACGGGGCATGTATCTTTTTGAATTAGTGTTTTCAGATTCTTTGGATATCTACCCAGTAGTGAAATTATCATATGGCAGTTCTGTTTTGAATTTTTTGAGGACCCTTCATACTATTTTCCACAGTGGCTGCGTCATTTTCCCACCAGCAGTGCACGAGGGGTCCTTTATCTGCGCATCCTCGCCAAAACGTGTTGTTTCTTGTGTTGTTGATTGTAGCCATTCTGACAGGTGTGAGGTGACATCTCATTGTGGTCTTGATTTGCATTTCCCTGACGATGAGTGACGTTGAGCATCTTTTCGTGTGTCTGTTGGCCATCCGTATGTCTTTGGACATATATCTGTTCATGTCTTCTGCCCATTTTTAATTGGATTATTTGCTTTTTGAGTGTTGAGTAGAATCAGTTCTTTATTTTGAATACTCACCCTTTGTTGGATATTTGCAACTATCTTTGCAAATATTTGCAAATATCTTTTCTCATTCAGTAGGTTGTCTTTTGGTTTTATTGTTTCCTTCACTGTGCAGAAGCTTTTTTATTTTATTTTATTTTATTTTATTTTATTTTATTTTATTTTATTTTATTATTTATTTATTTTTGAGACACAGAGAGACAGAGCATGAACGGGGGAGGGTCAGAGAGAGAGGGAGACACAGAATCGGAAGCAGACTCCAGGCTCCGAGCTGTCAGCAAAGAGCCCGACGTGGGGCTCGAACTCACGGACCGCGAGATCGTGACCTGAGCCGAAGTCGGCCGCTCAACCGACTGAGCCACCCGGGCGCCCCAGAAGCTTTTTATTTTTACTGTAGTCCCAGTGGTTTATTTTTGTCTCCCCTTTCCTCAGTAGACATATCTAGACGTTGCTACAGCCGATGTCAGAGAAACTACTCCCTGTGCGCTCTTCTAGGATTCTTATGGTTTCAGGTCTCACATTTAAGTTTTTCACTCATTTTGGGTTCATTTGTGTGTGTGGTGTAAGAAAGTGGTCCGTCCAGTTTCATTCTTCTGCACGTGGCCACCCGGTGCTCCAACACCATCTCTTGCAAAGACTGCCTTTTCCCATTGCGAATTCTTTCCTTCTTCGTCAAAGATCAGTTGACTGTATCATTGTGGGTGTATTTCTGGGCTCTCTCTTCTGTTCTTTCGATCTCTGTGTCTATTTTTGTGTCGGTTCCATACTGTTTTGGTTACTATAGCTTGGTAGTATATCTTGAAATCTGGGATTGTTCTGCTTCCAGTTTTGTTCTTTTTTTTTTTTTCTTTTTTTTAATTTTTAAAATATTTTTTTAGAGAGAACAAGTGGGGGAGAGGGGCAGAGGGAGAGAGAGGGAGGGAGGGAGGGAGAGAGAGAAAGAGAGAGAATCCCAAGCAGGCTCCACGCTCAGCATGGAGCCAGACATGGGGCTCGACCCCATGACCCTGGGATCATGACCTGAACCGAAATCAAGTGTCGGGCCCTCAACCAGCTGACCCACCCAGGCGCCCCTGTTCTTCTTTTCCAAGATGGCTTTGGCTATTTGGGGTGTTTTGTGGTGCCACGCAAATTTTAGGCCTATTCGTTCTAGTTCTGTGAAAAATGCTGTGGGTATTTTGATAGGGATTGCACCGAATCTGTACATTAATTTGGGTAAGGTGGACATTTTGACAATACTCTTTCTTCTAATCCACGAACATGGAGTATCTTTCCATTTGTGTTGTCTTCAATTTCTTTCATCAGTGTTGTATAGTTTTTAGAGTATAAGTCTTTCACCTCTTTGGTTAAGTTTATTCCTAGGTTTTTTTGTTATTTTCGGTGCAATCAACAGTAAATAAAAATAATAAATGGGACCAGTTTCTTAATTTCTCTTTCTGGGACTTCATCATTGCTATTGAGAGGTTTTAAGCTGAGAAGGAGCATGTTAGCATTTGTGTGTTTTTTATAATCTCCCTGAGTGGAGAAAGCATGGGCAGTGTAAACATTAGGTGCTCTCCTATAAGTAATGGAAATCCCGGACTCCAGGCGCCCCAGAACACTTTTTCATTTTAAATGTGAACCTGGGGGGGAACCTGGGTGGCTCAGTTGGTTAAGCATCTGACTGTTGATCTTAGCTCAGGTCATGATCTCATGGTTCATGGGATCGAGCCCCATGTCTAAGCTGTCAGCCCAGAGCCTACTTGGGATTCTCTCTCTCCCTCTTTCTCTCTCTCTCTCTCTCTGCCCCTTCCCCACACATGCTCACCCACTCTCAAATAGATAACCTTCAAAAGTAATAAAAATAAGTGGGAGCCTTCAGAGAGGGGTATCAACATTCTCTATTAGTAACATAATATGAAATCCCCCAAGAATAATGACCCCATTTTCCGGGAGTATTTTCTATCCCCACCGATGACTTCACCACACGTTCCAGTCCCGAGAACTTAGAATCCGTTCAGCCCAATTTGGAGGGGGGAAAAAAACTGCTTTCAACCAACTCCCTGTTTAATAAAATTATGCCGCTTAAGATTTCAACTTGATTAAATTTAAAAATATAAACGTCTGGGTAGAAAGTCAAACTTAATGGCTTTTATTAAAGCATCTCTGGTCAAAAGCCCAGTTCAGATATCATGTGGTTTCAAGTCTGCGTTTCCTGCTGACTCATACTTTCTATAAACAGCTTCGGAGATGATAAAGCCTGCCTTTGTCAACAGGGATGCTGCCGTCCCATCTTGATGAATACAAGGGATAGAGCATTATCACATTTACTCTGCTCAGAAGGAAAGGTGGCCTGCCAATTTGTGTTATTACCCCAAAAGGAATTCTGTAACGGATAAGCCCTAGACAAATCATGGATTCCCTGTTCATATATGCTCTAGCCTTATAAGTACTTTGAAATTGCTCTGAGCTGTTGATATCCTTCTGAGCCATACACTTTGCTATAAACCTTAAACTTCATTTGCAGGCAATTTAACCTTCAATTTATCCACAAACTTTTAAAGAAAACTGGGCAATTTCCCAAAGCAAATTACTCCTGAAATGTGAAATAGTGGCTCACAAACACGACCACTTTAAAATTGGTGAGACTGCCCTGAAAATTAAGACAGTTTACATTCAAACTAACTGAACAATGATTGATCAGGACCTTGGTTGGGGTTTTTGTTGTTGTTGTTGTTGTTGTTGTTGTTGTTGTATTGTGGCTTTTTGTTTGTTTGTTCGCCTTTCTGATTGTTAAATATTTTTTAAATGTTTATTTTGAGAGGGGGGAGGGGCAGGGAGGGGCAGAGAGAGAGAGGGAAAGAGAGACTCCCAAGCAGGCTCCACGCTGTCAGTGCTGAGCCAACGCGGGGCTCGATACCACAAACCACGAGGCCATGACCTGAGCCGAAATCAAGAGTTGGGCACTGAACCAGCTGAGCCCCCCCCCCCAGTGCCCCTCAGATTATTAAATGTTTAAATGATTGATGATACCTCATGATGGCAAAGGAGCAACTGCTCTCATAAAAGCCAATGAGATGCAGATTGCTACAGCCTTATCAGGAGGTATTTGTGGCAGTCACTGTGAACATGTCAAGAACGCAACAGTTACCACACTGCAGAAACCTTACCCACGGGCAGAGAGACAGCAGAGATGTTCCTGGTAGACTCGGTTCCAACAGGAGTTCACATTTCAGTGAACAATCGTACATGTGCCTTCAAAAAGGATGGGCTAGGCCAATTGACGCTGATGATGATTATCACTTATCGAGACATGTTGTGGCGGGGAGAACGTGATAAGAAACGAATCAAGCTGGAACTCATGTTAGAGAATGCTCCCCCCCCCCAAAGTAATTTTCTGTATGGGTGCGTATGTAAGCAGCTTCTTGGGGAGGGTCTGCCCCTGTAGAGTCAACACGTGAATAGTTGGGCTCACACACATTGCCAGTATTCTCTCCTATTTGGCATCAGCCTTTTGACTTTCGTTGATGGATTCTTCAAAAACACATCTAGACTTTCGTGTTTCATTTATTCAGTACCTATCAGTCCTAGGACCCACGAGTTATAGAACCTCTTTGTGTTTCTGTTTATTGGCGTTAAAAATGGGGCTCCTACTATTATGCTATGAGGTCGTGGTGAGGATTAAATATGTTGATACTTGGAACTCGTTTAGGACGGTGCCTGCACAAACGTGAGGTCTTATTACGAATGGTTGTTATTTGACTCTGAGCTACGTGAGGGCAGGAACCCCGTCCTTTGTATTCACTGTGGTGAATTGCAAATTAATGGCCTCAGATTTCTCTCATCCCAATATTGGTCCCTGGGCAATGGGATTTTGCCACTCCTCCCACCCAGATATGGGGTCCTAGCTCCCCTCCCCTTGAATCTGGTTTGTCCCCATGACTTGCTTTGACCAATAAAGGCTACAGAACTGATATCCTACCATCTCTGAGGCTAAGCCTAAGAGTGCTTACAGTTTCCACCTTCATTCTTGTGAAATGCTGCCCTCTATGGAAACTAGTCTAATATAATCTCAGCCTGGAGGAGAGCTGAGGCACCCCACCAATGCCCAGCACCAGCTACTATGTTTGTGAGGCCGTATTGGGACTTCCAGCCCAGCTGACCCTCTAACCATGTGCCCTGGTGAGACCAGCAGAAGAATTCCTAGGTGACCCACAGAGTCATAAGTAATAAAGTATCACTGTTGTTTCAAACTAAGTGTGAGTACTAAGTATTGGGGTGACCCCTTACTTAGCAAGCACTAACTGATACATCCATCATTGCTTCTGTCATGCCTAGCACAGGGCTGGCCCTAGTGAATGCTCGATAAATATTTGCCAAATGCATGAGTGAGTCCATGAACAGAAGAAGCAATGAATGAATGAATGAATGAATGAACGAATGGAGAGGAATGTGAGAGACGCAACCCTTTTGTTCTGTTGGACGATTCATTCCACAGAACAGGAGGACCAAGTGACAACATCCATGATCGCTTTAATTGCTGATTTCAGAGTCTGTGTGCCTAGAAAGGGAAATGTGATCAGACATAACCTTCCAGTCACGTCAGACCAACTTCGCACGTCCCCTCTGTGGATTATAGAAGGACACCCAAGTTTCAGATGTGAGTTCCTGGACTGTCTTAAAAACTAGACCGTCCATTAATATATTTCAGGAAATTATGCTCAAGCTGGTTATCTTAGTTATTAGTAGGGTCGATGTTTCTTCTGTCAACCACAGATAAAAAAGTGCCATGTGGGAACGCTGACAGTGATTTGGACTCCGTGGAGTGCTTTAGTTTATCTTTATCGTGTACAACAGAAATCTTAATTTTCCACTTGTATTAAGTTTTTCTTGCTCCTGAGGCAAAACCAGAAGGCAAAAAAATCTTCAAAGCCATTGAACCGTGTTTGCATCTTTATGTTGGATTTCAGTTTTTAAGACAGAGTTGAGAAGACAAAACAGATTAATTAATTCAGGTGTCACAATTGTAATTATCTAATTGGCTTTATTCCCCAGACTTTCAGTATTTTTAATTCAGCCAGTAGTTAAGTTTTGAATATTTTTATGGCATAAACATTTGTTAATCAACTACCATAAAATGTAGTTTTCTTTTTAAAAAATGATTTCCTGGGGCTGGCAGGGAGGGAAGTAGGAAGAAAAAATAAATGGGCCAGCGTTCTCATTTTTCATGCCACAGAGTCAATAAATACTCTTGAGAGTTAAAACGTGGAGCCCGAGAGAAAGTCAGTCGCTTCAGCTTCTGTGATTTTCATAATCTTGTTTCTTAACTTTGAAGGGATAGTGAACTTGTTTCTCCTGATTGTGTGTGGGGGGATGTGTGTGCAGGCACGTGTGTGTGCCTGCGCGTGTGCATATGTGTGAGAGGGTGCACGTGTGTGTGCATGGCCAGTGATGGGTAGTTTCTATGATCTCAGATTCTTTTATTGTTAAATCTAAGCAAAATCAAATGCTTTCTCATCGAATATAATATGTATAGTAAAATACTCTGTTTTCAGCAAACCGTGTTACTGGGTTTACATCCATATTGCAGAGACCAGGTACTGACCATGGTCCTGATTTGGGGAGGAGGGTGTAGATCATAGAGATCAGACGCTGACCATGGTGCTGATTTGGGGAGGAGGGTGTGAGGGCGTTTTTTTCCTATGGCATTATTCTTTGCAACTATATACATTGTTCAATTTTTTTTTAAGCAGTAATCAGGTATCATTTTATGAAAAGCTGTAAACTTACTATGTTTTTTGAAGCAAATAACCAAATATATCTTTCCTAGTTTCCTCCAAGTTAGACCTTTACCTCAAAACTTCTGGCTTTAGAAGCCTGCAGCAGAAATGGCGTCATGAGAAGCCATCAGCAGGTAGAGGATCCTGTGGGGCCTGAGAAGGAGCACTGGGGAGGGAGAGGAGAGGGACTTAGACACTCTGAGCAGTGGGAGCATCTCTCCACCACAGGCAGGTTGGCCCCAGAAGACTAGAAGAGGCTGAGGAGAGAGCCCATACAGACCAGACCCTGCTATAGTAAAGGTGCAAAGGTCTCCAGGGGCACCTGGGTGGCTCAGTCGGTTAAGCGTCCAACTTCGGTTCAGGTCATGATCTTGCAGTTCATGGGTTCAAGCTCCGCATCGGGCTCTGTGCTGACAGCTCAGAGCCTGGAGCCTGTGTAGGATTCTGTGTCTCCCTCTCTGTGCCCCTCCCCAACTTATGCTCTGTCTCCTCCTGTCTCTCAAGAATAAATAAACATTAAAACATTTTTAATAAAAATTAAAAAAAAAGTTTTTAAGGCACAAAGGTTTCCAAGAAGGGGACCTTAGAGGCTCTCCTATCCTCGAGTATACTCTCTGGTTAACTCACATTTTGATTTCTTTGAATCACAGCGAGATAGAAATTCCAGAACACTAGGTGCTAGAGACCTATCACAGGATATCACGTTCCCAGTGTTCTTCTGTGTCACATGCAACATCCAGAACATCTAGTGATGCTCTGGACCGCCTCCGGCCGTGTGTCTGAGAGCGGAGTCATCTGGCATCCTGCTGCCACTCTCAGGGGTCCAAGGTGGCTGCAGGAGGCCATCCCACATGCAGCCTGCAGCCCAGCCTCGCTTCCCGTGTGTTAGGCTGGCGAAGGGATGGGCTCCGTGCACGGGGCGGGGTGCGCCACGTTCCCCGGGGACACAAAGATCGGGGTCCCTTTCGAATTGTAGACCAGATGTACATCTTGCCTTCTCAAAAAGTAAGTGTTTTCAGTGCAAGCGAGCAGGATTCCTGAGCAGAAAGGTTTGGAGCGGAGAATTTGCAGATGTTCCTTTCCTCTCCCACAGGGCGGCTCTTTGGCCTGCTCGCTCACTCATGCAGCAAATATTCTCTGAGCAGTTCCTGTGCCTGGTATTGTTCTGTCCCTGGGGAAACAACTCAAAATCCCTGGTCCTCACAGCCCTTGCGCTCTGGGATCGGAGACAGACAAGCAAGCCTATACCAGGCAGGCAGGTGCTGATATAAGATAGAGGGGAGATGGGGAGCACTGATAGGGAGTTGGGATGGACCTTGCCTGTTTCTTTTCCATAGCGTTCACAAGAAAGTCCCTAAAGAGACAGTGACGTTTGAGCTGAGCTCTGAAAGAAATGGAGGAGCCAGCCATAGGGATAATGGAGGCAGGGGCAAGGGTGGTAGGCAGAGGGAACTGTGCGTGCAAAGGTCCTGTGGCAGAAGCAAAGCTGGTATGCTCCAGGAGAACAGGGAGGTCGGTGAAGAGGTCAGAGCCAGGGGAAGATGGGAGGAGATGAGACCAAGGAGATAGGGCAGGGCCAAATGGAGTAGGGCTTAGCACAGCATATTGCTGTAAGGACTAGGTCAGGCCGGTCAGTGCCCTGGCCTGGTGCTAATCCATAAATACATACTGGATTTGAATTTGTAAGGCAGTGTCATCGTGTTAAGGGAAAATTCCCTTTAAACATTGTTTTTCCAGTCTTTGTGAAAAGGAGGCATCGAATCATTTTTAAAATTTTCTGCTTCAATTATTAACGTTTTTAAACGTTTTCTCTTATTTAGTGATAAATTACCTTAAGAACAAAACCTATTTGGTCCAGGTGACTTTTCTCTAATGAGTTGTTTTATGCCGGTTGGTAGGAATTTATCAAAGGCTTTTGCATCTATCATTACAAGTGGTATTGATCTATAATATTTTTCAGAAATGATTTTTTTCTTGGTTCTGGAATATTCCATTCGAAGAGTGTACCCTAATCATTTTAGTGAGTTTCTGGGATTGAATATTGGAGAAGCGTCTCTCTTCTCCTTCCCTCATTTTCCCCTTCCCTGTTCTTTTACCCCACCCTTCATGCACACACACACCCCGAGACCAAGGGAAGGAGGTTAGGGCACCTGGGTTCTGTTCTTATTGTCGGTTTGCCTCCCTGCTGCATCCTCTCTCCCAGGCCCAGCTCCGTGGGGCAGCCTGTCCGTGGATTGCCCTGTGGCTCCCTGCCCCTGCTGGCGTCAGGCCCCACACTTCCCCCTGCTGGCTTCCTCGGGCCTTGCCCCCATCTGGGTCACGTCCCCAGTGTGAGTGGACTGTTTCCTGTCAGGAGCTTGCCCAGTATTACAGGCCTCTTCTAGCCTCACATGATCACCAACCTGCCCTGATAAGTCCAGGACCACCCGAGAGGCAGCCCCCTTCCAGGTCCTAAACAGGAGCCGGGGCAGAAGCTCTCCCCTCTCAGGTTCCCCACAACTCCCTAAAGAGGGTCTTCTCTGTGAAAACTAGCCACGAGAAACATCACAAAAATGGAGTCGGGAGGTGGGCAGGGGAAGCTGTCACGGCCCCCTCTCATGCCACCACTCATAGTGAATTGCAGACCCAGATGGAAGAGAGGGACTTGACCTTGGAGTTGGATGCTGCTCCACTACTCCAGAAGAGAGCTTTCCTCCCCCCTGGGCAATAGCTCCACCAACAAGAAGCCAGCACACTTGGAACTCCCATGGACTTTTTAAAAAATGTTTATTTATTTATTTTGAGAGAGCACGCGCGCGCAAGTGGGGGATGGGGGGGGCAGAGAGAGAGGGAGACACAGAATCCGAAGCAGGCTCCAGGCTCCGAGCTGTCGGCACAGAGCCCGAACAGGGGCTCAAACTCATAAACTAGGAGATCATGACGTGAGCGGAAGTCAGGCACTCAACCGACTGAGCCACCCAGGCGCCCCGATTCCTGTCTTAAGAGGTGGGCTGTTTGGAGGAGAACACGTTAAATGGGGAGGTTAAAAGGAGTCAACCTAAATGTTGGCAGATATATTTTTCCTTCACGTGTGCCAGAGACTTGAGCGATCTTTCAGTCTTCACTAGCTAACCCCACTTCACAGGTCTAGAAATTGAGACCCCCTCCCAGGCTGAGCCACTCCTCCAGGGTCACCTTGTGTCACCTGTGTGGGCTTCCCCCCCTTCGAATCCCCTAACAGTTCAGTAAATTGGGAGAAGAGACGGAAGAATGTGGGAGAACCCCCTGCTCCCACCCTTACGGCTTTCCACTTGGCCGCTGGACGTCTGAGACCCTCTGAACGCCTCAGGTTGAGCTGGAATGTCAGTTTTCACTTAGGGAAAATTTTTACGCTGCAGTCAAAAGCCATTTAAGAAATAAACGCCGGCAAGATGATAATGGAAACGCTGGTAACCTTTAATGACAGCGGCTCTTGCAAAATGTACGTTCCGGAAGGGCCGGTGCCTGCTCCAAAAAGCTCTTGTTAAAATCCAATCATCTTCCACAATGAGCATTAGCAGGAAATGCCTGCGATGAACAAAAACACGGGAAAGGTTAATGGCCTTCTTTGCTAAAACGGTTCGGGGTTTAATCTCACGTACCAACTCGTCCTCAGACGGTGCCTACGCTGAAGATTTTTTTTTTCCTTTTTGGTAATCAGGAGACAAATTGATTACCAAAATTATAATTAAGAGGTAGGAAAAGCTGCAACAATTTGCCTGCTTTATTTAGCACATATTTCAGGTTAATTGCGTGATTTTCCTAATGAAGATATTTGCATGAATATTTTCAGTGGCTACATTCAACCTATTGTGCAGTGAAAACTCTGCCAAGTAGATATGACTTCCCTTTTTGTTGGATTCAGGATGGGACAGAGGCTGAAACGGCCAGTGGCGCCCAGAGAGACTGCCTCACTTCATGTGTGGGGATCCTAATTAGTAATTCGTCAAACCACCCCCCCCGCCCCCCCCCCCCCAGGTAGAATTCACACTGCTTACTTGTACAACCGGATCCTGCTGTAATTTTGGAGAAGACCAGAAAATTCCAAAGATGCTGGGAAAACCACCTTTATTTAGCACTCTTTGAAGAAATATATTAAAAAGAAGTATTTCACCCATGCCTGTCCAATCTTACCCCCGACAGATAATCACAACTTATTCTCATTAAAAAAAAAAAAAATTAATGTTTATTTTTGAGACAGAGCGTGAGCAGGGGAGGGGCAGAGAGAGAAGAGAGGGAGCCATAAAAATTTTCTTACTACTCAAGAATAACCACTGTTAACTCTTAGGGAAGGGACTATTCTAAATGTTTTTCCTTCTTGCATAAATGGACTTTTCATTTTTACCAAAATGGATTCTACCCTAGGTATGGTTTTTAAAGTTTAAACTATTGTTTCACTCAACAATAAATTGTGAACACTTTTGATATCTGTAAACATTTTTTTTTCCACCACTCTGTGAAGGTACGAGGGCTTTCAGAGTGTGGATGTGCCATAATTTATTTAAGGGATCCCCTTTTGTTGGACATCTAGGTGGAAACCAGTAGATCACTGTTATAAGCAGCAGGCAGTGAACACTCTCGAAACTCCTAAGCACATCTATCATTATTTGCTGAGGATAAGTTCACAGATACTAAATGATTGCCAAGCCTTGATAAATGCTGCCAACTTGGCCCTACGAAGATAGAAATTTAAAGCCCCACCAGCAGTGTGGGAGTAAGGCGCATTTTCCTGACTTCTTACCACTCCTGGGGCCTGATGCTATCATTTGAAAATGATAACTAAAGGGGCGCCTGGGTGGCTCAGTCAGTCAAGCATCTGACTTCAGGTCATGATCTCACGGTTTGTGGGTTCGAGCCCCGCATCAGGCTCTGTGCTGAACACTTGCTCAGAGCCTGGAGGCTGCTTTGGATTCTGTGTCTCATTCTCTCTCTCCCCCTTCCCCCCCGCTCGCTGTGTGTCTCACTCCGTCTCTCAAAAACAAATAACTGTAAAAAAAAATTTAATGAAAATGATAACTAAAAATTCATCTTTGTTGATTTAATCTGCATTTTTTTTTAGTTACTAGTGATTATTTATTGGCCGTTTATAATTGCCGATACAGACGCTTTACCCATGTTTAAAAATTGGGTCCGGTTTTCTTTTTCTGGGTCGTAGGGTCTTTCTGTGTTTTAAGGAGTGACCGTTAAACTCTATATATGGTACAACATTTTTTTCCCCTGACTTCAATATTATTTGATGGGTGCGAAAGATAAAATGATTCGGTTTTGCTTGCCGTGTTCGTTCTGTGTGAGGGGTCCAGGCTGGGCCCGGGACCACCCCGGGAAGCCTTGGCCGGTCCGTGAGGCGAGGCCGCAGCTCGTGTGGCGTCTGTGGCCAGGCCACAGTCACCGTCCCTTAGCTCACCTAATTCTCCTGCTGTTCTCTGCATTCTACAGATGAAGAAATGGAGGTTCAGAGGGCATCAGTAATTGTCCCAGGTCACTCAGGGACCGCTTCAGGATCTGAACCCTAGCAGGTGTCTCCAGGGCTATAACCTCACTGCCCAGAGTCGCTATAGCAGCAGATGATAGAACACGCTTCTGTTGTTGGAAACTCAGGTTCCAGATAACTGCACCTGTAGAAACCTGTACCGGTTAGAAATGCTTGGCACGTGTAAGCGCAAATCCAATTACAACTGCTTACGCAAACAGGGGTTTTCATAAAGGGACGTTTCATTACTGTTTCGCGTGACGTGTGAATAATGGGTTGTGTGTGAACGTACCTGTCAGAGCCTCGGTGCCCGTCTGATGGCGTCCGTGACCACGTGTGCTTTGTAGGTGTCCGAGCATCTTCTGGCCTGCTCCTGGGTCGCGGCTGCAGGGAAGCGGCTGTGGCTGACCCAGCCCGTGAGGTCAAAGGCATGGTTGATAGTGGAAGGCCGGCCGGGGCCCCAGCTGACGGTGGTGCGGGCTCGGTTCCAGTGCTGGTGGGTGAGCCAGGGACACCCTCCAGGGCTGCAAGCAGTGGGAGCAGCTCCCGGGGACTGAGGAGCATCACCACCCGGCTCTGCTCAACTAAGGTGCATATTCCTTCAAACCCAACGACCCTGCACATACAGATGCCTGAGCACCTGGTGAGGTCAGGACCCACCCCCCCCCCCATCCCCCTTATGAGGGCTTCACTCTCCGGCCTGCTCGGGAGGAAGACAGCAAGACTCTGAGAGGTGTCATCCGATGAAGCCTTTGCCTGGTGGCCGTTAGCATCTGGGGCAGGTGCGGGCAGAGGGCAAGAGCGAGGCGAGGGAGGGGCTCGGGCTCGGACCCGGGTGCTGGGCTGGGCTACAGCTGGGAGGCGAGGGCTTCCCTTTCCAAGCTGAGATGCGCCATGACTAGAATCTGGAACATGTCCAGGAAATTCTTAAAAAAGCAAAAACTACTGTTCTTTTAGGAGGCTAGTTAACAGGACTCTGAGATGCAATGAATGGCCCTAGGTCGGGTCCGTCCTTTGGGGGAAATTGCCCCCCAGCATAGTACTGGATAGTGTCCATGGGTTATTATGACATAATAGGATTGCCTCTGTGAAGCTTTCTGAACTTGACCTTGTACTCTGAGTATGCAAGGGGAGGTCCTCGTTCTTAGGGGACACGGGCTGACGTAGTGCAGGATAAGGGGTCATGATGGCTGCAACTCGTCCTAACTTAGAGGGGGGAGGAGGCTTCCTGAGAAAATGCCAGAAAGGTGACGTTATTTGTTAATGGTGTATGTTACCAAGTGATGAATCTCGGTGAGCCTCGTTGCCCTGTTTTGCAGCTTTTCTGTACGTTTGAGGTTTTCCCAAATTAAACTTTTTTAATTCTAGGTGTAACGTCTACGTGTGCTAACAAGTGACAACTGTCGAGGGGGGCAAGGGCAGGTTCCTGAGTCCTTCATGAATTCGCCCCAAGTGACCTGGCATGACAGGTGGCCTGTGGGGCCTCCCAGACCCCCCTGAATGGGGACATGTCCTGATCGCTGGCCGTGCCATCAGCCCCAGTGCTCAGCTGTCGCCTCTCAGGGTCAACCTCAGCCAAGGTCAGGCCCTTCCTGGGCGGCCCGTGCTCAGTGACCCATCGACGCTGGTGTGTAAGGGCCCAGGCATCCTGGCCCAGTGGTGACAGCTCTGAGGGCCACCGCAGCCCCCCACAGCTCTGGGGGACCAGCCAAGGCTGCGTGACAGTTTCCCTCACCCCGTGGTGCTGACCCCGGGGCACTCCCAACAAACGTCCGTGACGTCGCCTCCCTCCAGAGTCGGCTTCCCCGGGGCTCCAACCTGCCACGGGCTCCTGTATGACCTCCCTCACCCACCCAGCCGCCACCCCCACCCCTTGTCCTCCGCTGTAGACACACATCACACCATGGGCATTTCTTTCTCTAAAGCAGTTTTATCGGAAATGTTTCCAATGCAGAGACAGACACAAAGAAAGTGCAGGATGATGGGCGCCCGTGGGCCCCTCCACAGCTTTATCCCATCGTAGCCGGCTGTCACGTTTGCTCGGACTCTTCCCGTTCTGGAAGGAATGGAGAGTCACCCACGCTGGGCTGAGGCCTCCCGAGCACCTGCATGCATCACTTTCCGGCCCTCTCCCACGGTCCTTCCGTCAGCTTGGCGTGCTCCTTCGTGCGCGCGTGTCTATGCTCTGAAGACGTATTTATGCACCCAATAGGTGGTCTTCTTTGGGGGTTTTAATCTCGATACAGACACTGTCATTCAGACCACCTCATTCCACAGCCTGCTTTTCCGGCTCCACGTTGTTTCTGAAATGCATCCAAGTGCGTCTGTGTGGGTCTAGCCCCTTCAGTTGGCCTTGGGTTTCGTACGCCCCTGAATTTCCATATACCGCGTGGGTTTTATCCTTTGTCCCCTGGCTGGACGTTTAGGTGGTATCCACTTTTTCCTCGTCACAAACAGTGCTGCAGTTACTGGCACGCCCCTGGAGCACCCTGGAATTGTCACCGAGGCGCGTTTCCCTATCAGGGAAATAAATCTGGGACAACGGGGCGGGGGGATGTTCAGCAGGAAGCCACCTTGTGAATGTCAGACAAGGCTGGTGGCAGATCCCCACCCCCATTCCCTCCTCCACCTGTCGCTTCCTGTCCCCCAGCACCTGGGACAGCCACTTCCTGCAGGCAGGCTTGGCCACGGCCATGCTGGGTAGTGAACAGTCCCAGACCGTAGGGCCTGACACTGGGTATTTATTCCTCACTCATGTATCAGTGAAACCCAGGAAACGGGCTGGGTTTCCATCTACTTCATGGGCCTTTTATTCTTTTTTTTTTTTTAAAGTTTAATTTTTTTTAGTAATCTCTACACCCAACGTAGGGCTCTCAAACTCACCACCCCAAGATCAAGAGCCGCGTGCTCTTCTGACTGAGCCAGCCCCTGAGCCTTTTATTCATGAAGGGTCAGTGGCTTTCCAGGACCTGCTCTTCTCCGGGCACAAGGTGAGGCACAGGAGGCCAAGCCACATCCCGAGAGCTCGTGTAAAGGCTGGTCCCATGTGGGGTATATTGTGTCCACTCATAGTGCATTGGCCAGAGCGAGTCACAAGGCTAAACCCTAGGTCCTTGAAGGGAATGGACCTTACCCACCATGACATCTTGGCAAGGACAGGAGGCCAAAAAGGATCGTGCACAGCACAGGTGCTGACCTACCACTGGCTGTGTTTCTCCCCCCACCAAACACACCCTCTCAATCCCACGATCTCTTCACCTTCCTCCCCACTTAGCTCCCCCCGCCCCGCCGCCCATTCCTCCCCAGTGTTTCCAAAGCTGAAGCGGGTTGGGGAGTGATCAGCCAGGCAGGTGCACTGACCAATAAGGGAGCAAGGGCACCATTGGAATGTAGTGTTAGAGTTCTCCAGAAAAACACAACCAACAGCAGGCTGGGGGTGTGCCTGGCTGGGGGTGTGTGTGTGCCTGGCTGGGGGTGTGTACCTGGCGGGGGGGGGGGGTGCCTGCTGGGGGTATATGCCTGGCTGTGTGTGTGTGCCTGGCTGGGGGTATATGCCTGGCTGTGTGTGTGTGCCTGGCTGGAAGTGTGTGCCTGGCTGGATGTGTGTGCCTTGCTGGGGGTGTGTGTGTGCCTGGCTGGGGATGTGTGTGTGCCTGGCTGGGGGTGTGTGTGTGCCTGCCTGGGGGTTTGTGCCCGGCTGGGGGGGTGTGTGTGCCTGGCTGGGGGTGTGTGCCTGGTGGGGGGGGGGGGGGTGCCTGCTGGGGGTATATGCCTGGCTGTATGTGTGTGCCTGGCTGGGGGGGTGTGCCTGGCTGGATGTGTGTGCCTTGCTGGGGGTGTGTGTGTGCCTGCCTGGGGGTTTGTGCCCGGCTGGGGGTGTGTGTGTGCCTGGCTGGGGGTGTGTGCCTGGTGGGGGGGGGGTGGTGTGCCTGCTGGGGGTATATGCCTGGCTGTGTGTGTGTGCCTGGCTGGGGGTGTGTGTGTGCCTGCCTGGGGGTTTGTGCCCGGCTGGGGGGGTGTGTGTGCCTGGCTGGGGGTGTGTGCCTGGCGGGGCGGGGGGGCGGTGTGGTGCCTGGCGGGGGGGGGGGGGGGGGGGTGGTGCCTGGCAGGGTGGGCGGGGCTGTGCCTGCTGGGGGTATATGCCTGGCTGTGTGTGTGTGCCTGGCTGTGTGTGTGTGCCTGGCTGGGGGTGTGTGCCTGGCTGGATGTATGTGCCTTGCTGGGGGTGTGCCTGGCTGGGGGTGTGTGCCTGGCTAGATGTGTGTGCCTGGCTGGGGGTGGGTGTGTGCCTGGCGGGGGGTGTGTGTGTGCCTGCCTGGGGGTTTGTGCCCGGCTGGGGGTGTGTGTGTGCCTGGCTGGGGGTGTGTGCCTGGTGGGGGGGGGGGTGGTGTGCCTGCTGGGGGTATATGCCTGGCTGTGTGTGTGTGCCTGGCTGGGGGTGTGTGTGTGCCTGCCTGGGGGTTTGTGCCCGGCTGGGGGGGTGTGTGTGCCTGGCTGGGGGTGTGTGCCTGGCGGGGCGGGGGGGCGGTGTGGTGCCTGGCGGGGGGGGGGGGGGGTGGTGCCTGGCAGGGTGGGCGGGGCTGTGCCTGCTGGGGGTATATGCCTGGCTGTGTGTGTGTGCCTGGCTGGGGGTGTGTGCCTGGCTGGATGTATGTGCCTTGCTGGGGGTGTGCCTGGCTGGGGGTGTGTGCCTGGCTAGATGTGTGTGCCTGGCTGGGGGTGGGTGTGTGCCTGGCGGGGGGTGTGTGTGTGCCTGGCTGGGGGTGTGTGTGTGCCTGCCTGGGGGTGTGTGTGTGCCTGCCTGGGGGTTTGTGCCCGGCTGGGGGTGTGTGCCTGGCTGGGTGTGAGGGTGTGGGATTTAGCATGAGAGATGGGCTCGTGCGGTTATGGTGCTGAGAGGTCCCAGGAGCTGCCCTCCCCAGGCTGGAGCCCAGAAACCGGGTGGTGTCAGGCAGTGTGAGTCCAAAGGTGTAAGATCCGGGGGGGCCCGTGCGGGAAATCCCCCAAAGGAGGCAGGAGCGGAGTCCCAGCTCCGTCAACGAGGCAGGAGAACGAGGCCGGTCCTTCCGCTACCTTTGGTTCTCCTCGGGCCCTCCGCAGATGAGACGGTGCCCACCCACACTGGGGACGGCAGGCTAGCAAGTCTGTGGATTCGGATGCTGAGCTCATCCTGGGCCACCCTCACACACACACCCAGAGACGACGTGCGGGCACCCCACAGCCGGTCAGCTGGACCCCAAAAATGAACCATCACGTATTTGAATGGAGCTGGCGTTCTGCAGAACGTGGAATGTGGGCTACACGCTGCCGTCCTAACTGTCTCAAAGCCACCGGCTCCCGCGCGCCCGGAGCCACGACAGGTGCGTGGTGCTCGCGGGGGACGTCATGTAGCTTGTTAATGAGGAAGACCGGCCAGCTTACACTCAGGGGCTGTGGTTTGTTGAATTACACACCAAGAGAACGGGATAGAAATCGATACTCCATCCCATTCTCAAAAGCCAGAGCCACCCAGATTCTGTGGGTCATTCGCGCTTTGGATTAACATGTCCCCAAATGGTAAGGCAAATAGCCGGCCGTCAGCGTCCTCTGGCCTCTTCATTTCGTGCCGGCCGGGAAAACGGGAGCCATTAGCCGTGTTCTTCATGGTTAGGAAATCGATAACGGGCCAATTGTCGATAGACACACACTGCGAAGCAGACCAAAAATTACACGAGGCCTTTGGGAGAATGACTGCTGTGTTCTTTAGTGCACTAGCCGTACAATTCCAGCTTTCAATTCCCTGTAACGTATTCACCAAGATTTATGGGGCTTTTGTAATGCCTAATTGGGATTGGTAACAAGGCCCTCGCTTTCAGTCCGTGGCATGTTTGAAGCATTCATCAAATCTAGGAGAGGAAAGAAGAAATAAAATCACACCCAGTCTTAGAAATTACATGGAAAGGACCTCAGGGTAATCGGAGCCTACCTGATACTCTGGCATGTCTCTTTCTTCTCACACATTTTCTCCGTCCCCCACCCCCACCCCCACCCCCACCCCCACGGTCTGTGGAACCGAGGCTCAGAAGAGGTGATCTGCCTTGACCCGTGTCGCTCAGCTGAACAGTGGTGGAAGTGAGATTCAAGAGGACAGCTAAGTAGCAAGACCCCTCCCCTTCCACCGAGCTGCATCCCAGGATCTCTCAAGATGCCTACAGAGTGTGTGGCAGGGGGCAGAGGGGCGGGGAGCAATGAGAAAGAGGAGGGCCGGAGGCGGGGTACTCAGCAACAGTATGATTCCCAAGTCAGGAGTAACTGCCTCTCCAGCAGGACCGTCCCCTCCCTGCGTCTGGACGCAATACCTTGCTCAATATAGCCAGTGGGTTGCATTGACCTTGCTGGTCCCAGGATTCTTCACGCGAATTTCTCTTAAGCTAGGTCTCCTTTGTCGTGTATTTGTGGGGATTGGGGAGGACAGGGTAATAACCTCATTCTCAGCATTCACTCGCATCTGACTTTATCTCGCTTTTCCCAACCATCCTTTCAAATCTTCGGGCGCCTCGAGGGCTCAGTGGGTTAAGCCGCCGACTCGTGATTTCGGCTCAGGTCGTGATCTCAGGCTTCGTGAGCGCGAGCCCCACATTGGCCTCTGTGCTGACAGTGCAGAGCCTGCTTGGGATTCTCTCTCTCCCGCCCCCCTCTGTTCCTCCCCCACTGGTGCGCTCCCTCCCTCTCAAAATAAATAAACTTAAAAAAAATTTTTTTTGTTAAGGTCTTTTTTAAATCTTAATTCTGTCCTCCAGTGTGAAGATGTTGTCCTCACCTCCAAATCTGATCAACGTGTCTTCTGTTTCACGGGAGATGAGCGGACAGAGGAAAACAAACCATCAGGATCACCTTCGGTGCGATGCACCAGCCCTCAGCCCCGAGGTGCAAAGACCTTCCCAAGTTCTTTTAACTCCGTCCAGCACCTTCCGTTAAGCCAGTGGTGGGGCAAAGCTCCTGTCCATCTGCATATCCAAGACCCTCCCTCTGGCCTGCGTTATAGTTCTGGGTGGGAAGCCCCGTGCAAGCAGGGGCTGTGTCAGGTGTGGCCCACACCAGGGTCCCCAGCCCCCAGCCGGTGCAAGTGCACAGACAAGGGCGGGGGGAACGAGGGCAAGACGGTTGCCGCTACATAGTGCCTCCTCCAGCTACACCCAGGCGTCCCCTCCCAGCAGGTTAGCGTCCGTAGGAACAGCCAGTGCTATGGGGGGCACGTCTGGAAGCCGGGGGTGGGGCGATTCTGGTGGTCACAATGCCTGGTGCGGCCTTCGGGGGAAGGGGAGGCTAGATGTCCTGCAGGGGCCGTCAATCAAGAAGGGCCCCTGTTTATTCACGCACAAAACTTTGAACTCCGAGAAGCCTAGAGGAGAGGGGTCCGAAGTGGGGAGAGGTTAGTCGTCGGTGCAAACTCTCAGGTGAAAGAGGACGAAGTTCTGGGGGACGTGATACGCAGCGTGGAGGCTGTGGCTCGTGACCCGGAATTGTATTCCTTGCATTCGCTGAGAGTGGGTTTCGTGTGCTCTCACCACACGCACACGCGCCAAGGAGACTTGCAATAAATGTTAATGAGCTTGATGGGGGCGATCATTTCACGACGTAGGTGCCTATCAGGGCGTAACGTCGTGCACCTTAAGTGTGTGTGGTTTGTGTCGGTCACACTGCAATGAAGAAGAACAAAAGTCCCCGCTCTTCCAGACCTTCTGGTGGCTTCTGGTGGCTTCTGGTAAACTCAAGGCGTCTTCTGTCGTTTCAATATGCATAGCATATTCTAGTTGTCACTCTCATGTGACCGAGCACAACAGCAATAAAGAAGCAGCTGGGGCTCCAAGGAGCTTCCGGTCTGGTTAAGGAACTGAGCCGTGAGTGCAGAAGAGGAACTCTGGCCTCTCCCAGGGGAAGGGAAGTGAGGACAGACCAGGAGGAGGAGGAGGCCGAGTTAACCAGGGAGAGGGGGAAGGACAGAGTGAACCGGGCAGTGCAAACAGCAGGTGTAAAGGCCCTGTGGCCAGTAGTGATGTGGGAAACAAAGGTGGAAGGAAATGACAGATAAAATTCAGTTTCCTTATATCCTGCAGCCCATTGGCAACTCCTTGAGGCTGGCAGAGTTCAGCGGCTCCCTTACTGTCTCAGTGCTCATGCTTTGCTAGAGGGAAACACCACCTTAGCCTGACAATAGCTCCTAGGCCTCCAGTCTCTTGGGAATCTTCTTTAGCAGATGAAAATCTCACTGGAAATTTCCCCTTGACTTTATGTACCTGCCCCCACTCCCAAGTATATAACCAGGGTCTCTTCGTGGTCCTGAGGCAGCTCTTTCTGCCCACGGGTCCTGTCCCTGTGCTTTAATAAAATTACCTTTTTGCACCGAAGATTTCTTCAGTAATTCTTTCTTGGCTGTCAGCCCCAGACCCCACAAACCCCACTATCACCCCAAAAAAACCTCATCAGTAGGACAAGACATTTCCCTTGCACAGAAGCGTAAGCCCACTACACAACCCACAAATGTTGGGGTCATTGACATGAAGTCAGCAGATAGTATAAAGACCAGTGTGGTCTTTGCATTTAGAGGCGGTTCTCATGTCGCCTTCCACAGTCTGCTGCTTTTCTGCCCAAGGAATCACTTCGTTTCTTTGGGCCTCAGTTTCCGAAAAGGAAAATGCGAGCATTGGATCCGGTGATCAGGAAGGCCTTTCCTGTAATGGCAAATAGAACCGCATTGCCTCTAGAGACCGGAGACAGGCCAATCTGTGCCTCGATCAAGAGTAAACACAGCTCTTTTTTCAAGTTTGTTTCTTTTGAGAGAGAGAGAGTGAGAGAGAGAATCTCTTTTGGGGGGTTTATTTTCATTTGTTTCCATTTTTATTTTTTTTTAATATAATTTATTGTCAGATTGGCTTACATGCAACACCCAGTGCTCATCCCAACAAATGCCCTCCTCCATGCCCATCACCCACTTTCCCCTCTCCCCCCATCAACCCTCAGTTTGTTCTCTGTACTGAGGAGTGAGAGAGTTTCAAGCAGGCTCCAGGCTCAGCAAAGATTCCTACTTGGGGCTCGATCTGGCAACTGTGAGACCCTGACCTGAACCGACAGCAAGAGTCAAAGTCAAGACGCTCAACCACCTGAACCACCCAGGAGTAAGCACACCTTTTAAAGACCCCGATTTGAATACAAATTAAATGGTTCAACCTCAGACACAGCTGGGTATTTTGAAAGGGAACTGACCACTCGAGGTGGAGAGAGACCCCGGGGAAGAGGTACAGCCAGCACTAAGGCCTCTCTGCTCAAGGTTAACGTCAGGGCTTTGGAGGAGGGAGGCCGTCATCCTTTTCCACTTCCCTCCAAGGAAACTGAACAAACATGAAGGAACGAGGGAACGCTCTGGGGGTTCTCTGCGCCACCCCACCGGCTTTCAGCCGCTCCCCATTACAGACCTAATCATAAAGAGAATGCCTTTCTGGAATCTGCATTAATTACCATCATCGGAGAGACATTATCTATATTTACATAATAGCTTCCCAGGTTTTGCTGGTTCCAAGTCAAGCTAACAAATTTGTAGCTATTAAGGAACACAAATTGCTCTGGTATGTTTTAAATTCTGCAAATGGAAAACTTTGTTTAGAGAGGAGGCTGGAACCCAGAGCAATTAGTGTCTGATAATTCGTTAATGTTGGAGACACACAAAAATTCGGTTTAAAACGTCTGCCTTAATATCGTAAGTGAAAAAAGAAAGGCATATGAAGAAACGATAATCAGTTTAGGCATATTAATATGATAGCTTTTTTTTTTTTTTTTTTTTTTTTTTTTTTTTTTTTTTTTTACAAAATGCGAAAGGCTCCTTGCTAGGTCTTTACAAGGGACAGCTGAAGCCCACATCCTTGTTTTTACCACTTAATTGCCCTGTCTTGGATGCCGGTGACCGTGACCAGCTGAGCACAGTTTGCGGACAGAAGGGAGTGGGAAGGTCAGCTGCGTCGGGAAGGAGGAGGGGTCAGGGGTTGAAAGAAACCTGGCTGGGAATGCATCTGGGGAAGGCTGATGGCAGGGTCCCCCTCCCCCAGTGCACCTGTCCTGGTGACGTCATCATATGCCACGGTCTGGGATCCTGCAAGTTCCCAGGCGTAATTTTATCAAAACACGTGAGAACTCAACGGCAACTCGGTTCAGAGAGGCTGGCGTGGATTGGGCGACAGTTTGCTGATCTCTGCCCAGAACCTTCTCCCGCTCTGGAAAGAGCCACACCTCTTCGCCCTGGGCAGTGCTTCCTTTTCGAGCCAGGTTCCGACCCACCACTCAATACCTCCCCCCCCCCCCACCCCTGCACCTGCAGCTAACTCCGCCCCAGGCCCTGTTTGTGTGCGGCTGCCCCGCTGTGACCTAGGCCGGGTGGCTCCCCTGTGGTGCCCAGCATTGGTCGAGGTACAGGAGCAAAGTCCCCTGGAGAGCAGGCCCCTGCTGAGAGGGGCAGACCGAGGCTGGATCCCTGCTCCAGGCCCTGAGGCCTGCCCTTTCCAAGGTTTGATACTATCAGCTAATGAGCTGTTCTTTTGCCTGACTTGTTTGTGTGCGATTTCTGTGTTGTGTAACCGAGAAAATTCAGGTACAATTCAGGATGCACGGCTAAATTTGAATTTCAGATAACAGGATGATTTTGTAGGATGAGTTTGTGCCAAATATTGCATGAGACATACTAATCCCCCCCCAAAAAAAAAAAAAAAAAAAAAAGGTCGTTCATCTGAAATTCAAATTCAATTACGCATCCCGTAGTTTGGTTCACTAAATCTGGCAACCTGAGTTTAGGAGCAAGGCAGGCCTGTGTTCGCCTCTCCGCTCATCACTGACCGTGTGGCGTTTGCGGTTTCCAGGTCTGACTTCTTGGGCTGTATTTCCAGGCTCCAGCGCAAATGGTCTGGGCAGTGGAGATGCTGGCAGTGACTGGGGCGGGAGGGAAGCCAGCATTTCTGGCCCCATCTCTGGCCGTGGCTGCCTTTTCTCCAGGGCCCCAGCTTCCGCTGGAAAAGCCGTGTCCTGATTTTTAGACCCTAGATCAGTTTATTGGTCTAGGCATCCCTCTAATGGAAGTCCTACACTATGTGCTCTTGGGATCTGACCTCCTTCACTCAGCAGAATGTGTTTGAGATTCATCTATGTTGTTGTGTTTATCAGTAGCGCACTCCTTCGTCCCCCAGCTTTAGCCAGACCCAATTGACAGATAACATTGTGTAAATTTAAGATGTGCCCCTGTTGATTGGATACACTTGCATTTTGCAAACTAAGTAACGCTGACCAGAGCATTCGGCAACAACTGCATCAGGTCACATGACTACCCCTCCCGGGGAGGACAGTTAAGCTTTACTCTCAGCAACTTTCAAGTATATAATACAGTGTTGGGAACTAAACTCCCCATGCTGTACATCAGATACCCAGAACTCACTCCTCTTAGAGCTAGAAGTTTGTGATCTTGACCGACGTCTCCCCCTTTCCCACAGCCCCCTGGTAGCCGTCTTTTGAGTCTGTGTTTCTGTGACCTTGGCTTTTGTAGATTCCGCGTATATGACATTAGACAGTATTTGTCTTTCTGTGTCAGGTTTATTCCACTTAGCGTAATGTCCCCATGGTTCGTCCTTGTTGTTGAAAATGGCAGGATTTCCTTCTTTCTCGTGGCTGTATAATAATAGCCCATTGGATACAATATGTATGCCATATCTTCCTTCTCCATCCCCCCATTGGTGGACATTTAGGTTGTTTCTGTGTCTGTGTCCACTACGAATCATGCGGCAGTAAACATGGGAATGCCATGTTTACTTGATGCTTTTCAAGATCCTGTTTCCATCTCCTTTGGATATAGACCCCGAAGTGGAAGTGCCGGACCATATGGCATTTCTATTTCTAATTTTTTGAGGAACGTGCATTCTGTTTCCTGCAGCGGCCGCACCGGTTTGCATTCCCACCAGTAGGGCACACTGTTCCCTTCTCTCCACACCCTCACCAACACTTGTTACCTCTTGTTCTTTCGATGGTGGCCATTCTAACAGGCGTGAGGGGATAGCTCATTGTGGGTTTTTTTTTTTATGTTTATTTATTTTTGAGACAGAGACAGTGCGAGTGGGGGAGGGGCAGAGAGAGAGGGAGACACAGAATCGGAAGCAGGCTCCAGGCTCTGAGCTGTCAGCACAGAGCCCCACACGGGGCTCAAACCCATGACCGGCGAGATCATGACCTGAGCCAAAGTCGGACGCTCAACCAACTGAGCCACCCAGGCGCCCCTCATTGTGGTTTCGATTCACATTTTCCAGGTGATTAGGGATATAGAGCATCTTTTCGTGCATCAGTTGGCCATGCCTGTGTCTTCTTTGGGACAATATCTTTTTGGTTTCTTTGCCTGTTTCTAAGTCAGATTGTTTGTTCAGTAATCCATTTATTTTCATTGCTGAGTGGTATTCCATTGTCTGAATATATCACTTTTTTTTAAATTTTTTTTAATGTTTATTTATATTTGAGAGAGAGAGTGGAGGAAGGGCAGAGAGAGACTGAGACAGGTTCGGAAGCAGACTCCAGCACAGAGCCCGATGCGGGGCTCAAACTCATGAGCTGTGAGATCATGACCTAAGCTGAAGTCAGATGCTTAGCCAACTGAGCCATCCAGGCACCCCTGAATATATGGCTTCTTAAAAAAACAAAGAAAGAAACAAACAAAACTGTGTCTCCTGTTGATGGACATTTGGGTTGTTTCTATTTGGGGACGATCATAAAGAAAGCTTTGGAGGACATTTGTGTACACATCTTTGTGTAAACAGGTTTTCATGTCTCACGACTGAAAATACAGGGATGGGATTGTTTGGTTGCAGGGTAAAGTCAATGTTAACTTTAAAAGAAACTTACAGACTTTTTCTTGAGGGTTTTGCCATGGAACTACACACGAGTATTGAGTCTCTGTTCGGATGACACAAGTCCTCTGATTATAAGGCTACAAATCAGAATCTCTGAGCTCCTGTCGAGTCTGGGGTTCTTGCCTCCCTTGTAATGCCAGCATCACTGTTTTCTAACGCAAAATTCTCCGGGTAATTAGCTGCACAGGACTTTGCTGAGTCGGTACATCCTCCCTTTTCCTAGAACATCTGCAAAGATCGGAAATAAGAGGCAAGTGCTCTCAGCACAGCATTATGTATTTTATCAGCCTTATTGAGGTGTAACTGACAAATAGAAACGGCGTATATTTAAGGTGTACAGTGGGATGTTTTGATACAGGGATAGCCACGATCGAGCCAGTTAACGTACCCATAACGTCACATAATTGCCATTTTCTTTGTGGGGGGGAGGGTTGAGAACAGTTAAGATCTACTCTCTTGGTAAACTCCAAGTATACAATCCAGTATCGTCAACTTCACGTTTTTAACGTAGTCTGGGAGTGAAGCCGGTGATGTCCCCGTCGATGCCATCAGCCCTGGCTGACAGAGTGGAGAATTCAAAGGCCCTTTCCATTCAGGCCAGCTGGAAACCTGCGGGTGACAGGTCACCCACACCACAGAACCTCAGATGACGCTGAGTCCCTCTGCCCTGTCTTCACCACAGAGCTTTGTAGTTAACAAATAGCCTTAAAGATAAAGGAAAGGGTGTCGTGGTTGCTCGGATTTTCTTTAGCTTGACAATGACCCTAAAAAACCCAAACAGCTATAAACAAAAAGGGAGGGGGGCATTTTTTGGCTCATGTCATGGCAGGTAGGCAAGACCGAAGGGGCAACACCATCAGGCCTGCTGTGGTTTTAGGCAGATGGTCTTCCCCAGTGGCCCAGGCTTGCACCTTCAATGGAAGGGGAGTTTCTCTTTCCTAATATTCCAGCAATACCCTAGAACTGACTCTCATTGGCCTGGCCTGAGTCATGTGCCCATCCGTGAGCCAATCGGGGCCCGGAGGACGGAAGAGGCTGATTGGCTGGGCCTGGGTCGTGTGCCCAGCTCTAGATGAGACTGGCTGGTGTCAGTGGTACAAAAACTCCATGTGAGGATTGCTCCAAATCAGATCAAGATGCTAATGGAAGGAAGGAGGGGTGGCCAATGGGTCAGCAGATTGTAGCCTTTTCTCAGCCTACCTGATGCTAGGCCAGGGCCGTTAGCTACTGAGAGTCAAAGCAGTCACGGTAACAAGACCTTGAAAAACCAAACCTCCAGGACACGAAGACAAAACCCTACAATTTTTTTTTCCAGCCCTGTGTAAGATCATGCCGTACCCAGTCTAGTACTTTGTAAAATTGTACTGAACATAATTATAAATATATAAAAGCCTCTCTTGAGATTCCTAGGGAAAAGCAAAAGAGACACATGCCATTGGGGAAATGCTCGTTCTTCCTGCTACAACAACAACAAAAGAAATGGATAAAATAATATAAAGAAAAATGCAGAACATAAAATCCATGTGAGAGCACAGATTTAAAACAAAACAACAAAAAAAAAGAACGTGTCCTAGCTAATGGTATTTGCTAGATTTTTGTCTCGACGAGGAAATACACAAAGGACCACTTTTGTGAGCCATTAAGTGAAAGCTGTATCCTCTGATGAGAATAATGTCTGTGGAAAAGCTGTGTAAGGAGAACCACTGATGGAACGGGAGCTCTCAGACCTGTGTGCACGCGTGTGCATGTCTGTGTGTGTAAGAATTCCACGTGCAATAAAGGTTGCACCACAAGCTGCTTTATAGATGGTTTGCAGAAAACTCACTCACTAGACAAGATCCCCGCAGAAAGCCTTACATAAAAGTAGCCTCCAATGAATTGAGGAGTTGAAAGGGAAAGAAGAAACAGGAAAATATCTTCGCGAGCCAGGACAGGGGAAGAAATCCTCAAATCACATTTCAAAGGGTTGACCGTAAGGCAACAAAATCAATGAATTTGACTAGATCAAAATGGAGACTTTTTCCAAAGTAAAGGACCTCCGTGAGTAAAGTTGATACAAAGGAGACAGAACAAGAAAAGACGTTTACAATGTCTGAAAGGTACCAGGGGGTGATCTCTAGCCTTGCATATGTCACTGGAAATATAATGTAGCTCCTGACATAACTGTAAATTTCCTATATAAAGAGCATAAAAATAAGTGAAATTGTTACTAGGCTTTATTTAACCTGGTATATCTAGAATAGCCTAGGGGCGTCCGGGTGGCTCAGTCGGTTAAGCATCCGACTTCAGCTCAGGTCACGATCTCGCCATTTGTGAGTTCAAGCCCCGCGGTAGGCTCTGTGCTGACAGCTCAACTCTGTGTCTCCCCCTCCCTCTGCCCCTCTCTTGTTCCCGCTCTGCCTCTCTCAAAAATGAATAACCATTAAAAAAATATTTTAAAAAATACACCTCATGACAATTTTGCAAGGACACGTACCCAGAGAACATTAAATACCAGAAGCGTTGCCTGGTGAACCAGAGAAATTGGAGTGATCTATGGCGACACAAGGGAGTATTTCTTTTCAATGAGAGATCGTGGGTGAGTCAATGATGCTGGTTATGAGTGGAAGAGTGTGCTCAAGCCAACTCTCTACTCAAGGTCAAGAAAGGAGAAGAGGGGGGACAGCAAAAGGAAGGAAGAGAAACTGGAGAAGTCAGAAGCACAGCACACATTAGTGCCACCAAATGTCATTGGTGCAGGTGACCCTGTGAAAGCCAGAGCTCACAACGAGACAGGGAGAACCCTCACAGACCTGTTGAGGACCTTGTGGCAGAGGCCACAGAAGAGTTGTTGAACTTAAAGATGTTACACTTGTTTAAAAACACAATGGGGGCGCCTGGGTGGCTCAGCCGGTTAAGATCTGACTCTTGATCTCAGCTCAGGTCTTGATATCGGGGTCAGGAGTTTGAGCCCCATGTTGGGCTCCATGCTGAGCATGAAGCCTACTTTAAAAAAAAAAAATGACGTTTAAATTTGCTTAAATTTTCCATAATGACAAGTAGTTCTGAGGAATCTGTAACCCCGCAAATAATTTCAAAATAATAAGCATACCAGTCTGTCACAGAAAGATGCTATTCTTGATACATACGAGCAGGGGATTGCTTTTCCAAAGAAACTCTTGCTATGGAGAGAGCATTTGGGGGAATGTTTTCATTACTATGTCACTTTTTCCCCCCAAAATAAACCTACTTTTAAATGCATCATCTATAAAAGTGCTCACAGCTGCATGCCTAAAACCTTGAAAATAAACCATTCTTACTATTTACAAAATCTCTCAAAAACTGTTAGCGAGTTTTGAACCTACTTGTTAAAAAAAAAATACCTTCCACTTAGTTTGTAAAAACAGCGTCAAGATCAGGAAATGTGGAAATTTACCAGGCAGATGTCACTGAAAATCTTTGCATAATTGGTGGTTGGGGTTGAAAAATAAGCATCATCAACTTCTTACACATAGAGCCACGAAGCTTTGTACGGAATACTTTTCAGCTGTGATCGTCTCTCAAACCATACATTAAACTCTGACCCTTAGAATCAGGCCTTCAATTGTGGTATCAAAAAATGTTAAAGAGTTAAAACACGGTGAAGCATACTCAATCCTTCACTCTGATTTAAAATATTGTAATATAGAGGCATCTGGGTGGCTCAGTCCGTTAAGCGTCCAACTTCAGCTCAAGTCATCTCATAGTTCATGAGTTCGAGCCCCGCGAGCCTAGAGCCTGCTTCCGATTCTCTCTCTCTCTCTCTGCCCCTCCCCTGCTCACACTCTGTCACTCTCTCAAAAGTAAATAAACGTCAAAAGATTTTTTAATATAAGAAAATAAAACATTATATTATAATATAAATAATCTTGATAACCAAAAAAGTTCCATATGGTTAACTTAAAACTTAAACTTTAAACTTAAAAATTAAACATTTGAACGTAAAATGCATTTTAAAATACTGTGTTCTTTTGATTTTAACCTTTTACTTTTCTTTTTTTAAGTTTTTAAGTTTAAGTTTTTAGTGTCTTTGTTTGCTTTACAATATGCATGTTATCTGTGCACGGCAAACTTTTTTTTTTATTGACGAGTATGTTTGGTCAAAAATGTCTGGAGACTGTATCCGTTTCCTGTAGTTGCTGTATCCAAGTACCATAACCGTAATGGCTTAAAACATCACGCAGGTAATGTCTTACAATTTGGGAAGTCAGAAGTCCAAAATGGGTCTCCCTGGGCTCAAATCAAGATGTCGACAGGACCGGTTCCTTCCAGGGACCCTAAGGATGAATCATTTCCTTGCTTTTCTGGTTTCTACAGGCGGCCTGCATCCCTGAGCTCCTGACCCTGCCACTATCGTTACATTTCTTTCTGTGACTCTGTCTCTCCTGCCTCACTTTTACAAGGACGCCTCTGATGAAGTTGCTCCCCACCCCCATAATCTCCCCATCGCAAGGTCCTTAATTCAGCCACATCTGCAAAGTCCCTTCTGCCATGTGAGGTAACATATTCACAGGTTTTGGGAATTAAGATGTGGACTTTTTTTTTTTTAATTTTTTTTTCTAACATTTATTCGTCTTTGAGAGAAAGAGAGAGACAGAGCATGAGCAGGGAAGGGGCAGAGAAAGTGGGACACAGAATCCGAAGCAGGCTCCAGGCTCTGAGCTGTCAGCACAGAGCCCGACCCCGCAAACTGTGAGATCATGACCTGAGCCAAAGTCAACCGACTGAGCCACCCAGGCACCCCGGATGTGGACATCTTTAGGGGCCATCTTCTGGCCTTCTACAGAAACCTTGAGCCAGAACGATAAAGCTGACCCAAGCAAGAAAGAAATTGTGCCGGCCACGGTCAGATTGGGTGTGGAAGCTCCCAGCAGGGAGGTCCCCACAAGCTCACCTTCAAAGCTCTGCTTTGAAGGGGAGCTGGACTCTGTCTTCAGCTAATACGTCTTCAGCTTTTGTCACGTTTCTGCCCTTTTGGCTAAAAGTAATAAGCTTCCTACTGTTCAAGTAACAGGAGATTGGGATGCTATTTTGCTGTCTACCGAGTCAGCTGGACCAAGGTTCAGATCTTGATTCGGGCACGTCTCCCTGTATGATCTGGACAAATTTCCCACCCCTCTGATCCAGAGTTACCATTTCTTTAAAACACAGAAGCTAATGCAGGCTTTGCAGGGTGGCAGGGAGGACTAAAGGCCACAGTGTATAAATTGCTTGCCCAAGGATCGTGCTGAGAAATGTCAGTTTCTCTCCCTCTAGGAGTCAGAATTTCCATCTGTGCATTTCTGCCTCCATGAAGATGGGGAAACGTGAGAGCAATTTGAGTCAAGCGTGAACACCGGTTTGCACCAATTTCCTGGCTTCCTAATTAGGAACTTCCTAATAGTTCCTAATTTCATTTAGGGACTAACAGACATACAGCTTATGAAGCTTATAGCTTCCTCAAAAACCGTGCCAAGCATGACATTGATAAGTCAACCAACCTAGAACCAAACGCATCCTTGACCTGGCAATGGGTGTCGAAATAATTTCCTTAAAAACAAGGATCTCATTAATTCAGCAGCGGTGGGCTTTGACAGTTTCCCAGATTCACAGAACATAAACACAATCAGCGGTATTTGTTCTACAAAGTGCCTTGATCCTCATCGGAGATCGCTAAGAGTGTGGGCGGTGGAGAAACCCATTCACAGGTGGACATCCTCCAAAGCAAACATCCTCATTTTCCTGCTCTGGAAGGCGGGGCGTGTCAATCCCCTTTTCCTGCCAAAGGTTTTTTCTTTTGTGCGGTAACATCCCCCTCTGCTGGAACTTGTAGGTATTGCAACAATATTTATTAAGAAGTGTTTTAAAAGAAAGAAGGAAAGAGAAGAAAAAAACAAATCCTAAATGGGATCGTCCCCCCACCCCCACTCCAAGAATGAATTATAGTTGTAGTCTCTCCTGGAATATGGCCTGTTAATGGTTCATCTGAAATTTCCTGATCAGCCCTGGAGAGGTAATCCCCATGATAAAATCTTGCCAGTCCCTTCCCCCCAAAACAATGTCCTTTCTTTCCTTTGGTTAATCACTTCCTTGCCTGGCCCTCTTGCCTGTAAAAACTTCCATTTTGTCAAACTCCTGCAAGCAGCTCTACTTGATAGAAGGCATGCTGCTCGATTCTTGAATTGCTTAATAAACCCCAAGAGATCTTCAATTTACTCAGTCGAATTTTGTTTATTTTCTTTTATTTAATTTTAATTCCAGTACAGTCAACATTCAGTATTAGCTTAGTTTCAAGGGCATCTGGGTGGCTTAGTCGGTTGAGTGTCTGACTTCAGCTCAGATCAAGATTTCACGGTGGTGGGTTCAAGCCCCGCACCGGGCTCTGTGCTGACAGCTCAGAGCCTGGAGCCTGCTTCGGATTCTGTGTCTCCCTCTCTCTCTGCCCCGCCCCCCACCCTCACATTCTGTCTCTCTCTCCTTCAAAAATAAACATTAAAAAAAATGTTTTTAAAGAGTCTGTTTTTCAGTCGCTCTTTTTTTTCATTTGTTCATTTTGTTTCTTAAATTCCACATAGTGAAATCATATGGTATTTGTTTTTCTCTGACTGACTTATTTTGCTTAGTATTATACTGTCTAGCTCCTTCCATGTTGTTGCAAATGGCAAGATTTCATTTTTTTATGGCTAAATAATATGCCTCTGTGGGTGTGTGTGTGTGCGCGCGTGTGCACGCACGGGTGCATATGCACACCACGTCTTCTTTATCCATTCATCTATTGATGGACACTTGGGCTGTTTCCATAATTTGGCCGTTGTAAATAATGCTGCAATAAACATAAGGGTGGATAAATCCTTTCAAATTAGTATTTTCATATTTTGGGGATAAATACCCAGTAGTGTGATTATTGGACCACATGGTAGGTCTGTTTTTAACTTTTTGAGGAATCTCCATATTGTTTTCCAGAGTGGCTGTACCCGTTTGCATTCCCACCAACCACGTTCAAGGGTTCCCCTGTCTCCACATCCTCGCCAACACCTGTTATTTCTTGTATTTTTGATTTTAGACATTCTGACAGGTGCGTGGCTTCAGTTTGCATTTCCCTGATGACAAGTGATTGAATTTTGTTTTTTAACAGAACAAATAAAGATTGAATGTGAGATCCATTTTGCATTCCAGCCGGTGGTTCTTAAACTTTCATGTACATCTTCCGGAGTGCAGGTTTTTGAAAAATGGAGATTTTGAGGGAGCCGGGGTGGCTCAGTTAGTTAAGCGTCCGACTCTTGACTTCGCCTCAGCTCATGAGCTCACAGTTCTTGAGTCCGAGCCCCACATCGGGCTCTGCGCTGACAGTGTGGACCCTGCTTGGGATTCTCTCTGTCTCCCTCTCTCTCTGCCCCTCCCCCACTTGTGCTTTTGCTCTGTCTCAAGATAAATAAACTTTTAAAAATAATAAAATCTGTTTAAAACAAGGGAGATTTTTGTACTCCATGCCCATCTCCTAGGAATTAGAACAAGGAATCCTGCAGCAGAGCCTGGTGGAGCCCCACACCCCCACACCCCACCCCTGCCTGTCCCAGTGAGCCTGCTACCTGTGGCTTTCCCGGGAGAATTGGGTTGAATTCTGAATGAAGGGCGGCAGGTGGTAGAGAAATGGAGGCGTCAAATCTGTCCCTCTAGGAAGATTTAGCAGGAAAAGGGAGATTTTCTTTTATTTCTTGTTACTTCTTTTATTTAGAGCTTTATTGAGGTGTAATCAATATGTAAAAAAAAAATGTACATATGTAATGCCTATAGTGGACGAATTTGGACCTATACCTACAGCCTGAAACCATCACCACGATCACGTTAATAAACATATCCATCACCTCCAAATGGTTCCTTGTGTCCCATTTGTTTTATTTCTCGTGTGTGTGTGTGTGTGTGTGTGTGTGTGTGTGTGACACAAACACCGAACATGAGCTCTATCCCCTGCACACGTTAGGAGCACAATACGGTATTGTTAACCTTGCGCCCTTTGTTGTAGAGCAGAGGCCTAGAATTTCCTCGTCCCGCACAGCTGAAACTTCATGTGGGTTGCACAGGGATTTCTCATTTCCCTTTCCCCTTCAGCCCCTGGCAACCATCAGTCCGAGTTCTGCTTCTATGCGTTTAGTTATTTTAAATACTGTATATAAATGGAATCATGCCGTGTTTGTCCTTCTGTGTTTGGCGTATGAAACTTCACATAATGCCCTCTGGGCCATCCATGTTCTCGCAAATGGCAGGATTTCCTTTTTTTTTTTTTTTTTTTTTTTGAGGTTGAATAATGGTCTCTTGTAGGCATAGACCACCTTTTCTTTGTCCATTCATCTGTCTTGGATATTTTGATACCAGAGTTGGGGGGGGGGGGGGGGAGGGTTGTTCCGGAGCCCTGCAAATTCAACCACCAGCAGGTGCCAGGTTCTTGACTTTGCCCTGAGAAAGAATTCAAGGAGTCAGAGTGCAGTATAGCAGGAGAAGCTTCATTGCAAAACCAAAAGTACACACTGGGAGGGAGAGCGGGGGCGCCCTCGGGGGATCCGAGTCCCACGGGTAGGTGTGGCGTTCTGCTTCCTGTGGGTCACCGTAAAGGGGGTGGCATATTCACGTGGGGTTCCGGGAATGGGCGGGGACTTCCCCAAACTGCGGATCATTTGCGCTTGCTCCGGGCTAGCGATTCTGCGCAGGCGCAGTCTGATTTTTCTCTTGCGGAGCCTCCCTGCGGCGTCAAGGTCTCCTGGGTGTCCTCGAGCGCCCCTAGCGAAGGGGGTCATTCTTGGTCATTTGCAGGCCCGCTGGGTCTTTGTGCGCATGCCCGGCGTGGGCTCCAGCAACACCAGGGTGCTTTGCGTCTATGAGAAACCACAGAGCTGTCACAGGGTTGACCCGATTGTCGCAAACACCGTCAGGTGCCAGACACGTTCTCCCTCTTTGGTTCGTCCCGCGATTCCCCGGCAGTTCCCTGTGCTGCATGCTTATCAGGCCTCTTCTCGCATCTTGGCTGCGGGGCAAAGCGCTACCATGAACGTGGGAGTGTAGATGGGGCTTTGAGATCCTAATTGAGTTTGGGGGTGGGGGGAGGAAATACAGCCAGACGTGAGGGGGCCGGGTCACACGGTAATTCTACTTTTAGCTTTTTGAGGAACCTCCATACCGTTGACCACGGTGGCGGCGTGGCCACCGGCAGGGCAGAGGGGCTCGAATCTCCCCACGTCCTCACCAACACTCGCTGCCTCTTGTCCTGTTGACAGTAGCCCTTCTAAGTGGCGTGGCGTGAGACCTCATTGTGGCCGTCATTTGCGTTTCCCTGATGATGAGTGCTGTTGCGCACCTTTTCAAATAGCTGTTGGCCATGAGTATGTCTTTGGAGAAATGTCCATTCAAGTCCTTTGACCATTTCTTGTTTGGATTGTTCGGGTGTTTTGCCATTGAATTGTAGGGATTTCTTGTATATTTGAGGGTATTAACTGCTCATCAGATTTTGCAGATATTTTCTCCCATCCCCTAAGTTCCCTTTCCACTCAGTTGATTATTTCCTTGGCTGGGCAGAAGGCTTTTAGTCTGATGTAGTCCCACTTGTCTATTTCTGCTTTGGGTGCCTGGGCTTTTGGTGTGACGTCCACGAAATCATCACCAAGATCAACGTCAAGAAACTTTCCCTCTGTGTTTTCTCCTAAGAGTGTTAGAGTTTCAGCTCTTCCATCCAAGTCCTTAATCCATTTTGGGTTGATTTTTTGGGGGGGGGGGGGGAATGGATATCTTCTTGAAGGCAGACAGAAAAAGAGAAAGAAGAGATACGGGAAATAATAATGGTGATAATCATAATCCTTGTATTGGTCTCCTGGGGCCGCTGTAACAAATTTTCACCGAGTTAGCAGTTTCAAACAACAAAAATGTATTCTCTTATAGTTCAGGGGGGTGACGGGGCACTGATGGCATCGTGGGGTGACGGACGGCCACCGCTTTCTCTAGGTCCCGGGTTGACGTTGTTTTCCAGAGGGACAAAGCGGAGTTCCCGCGGCCAGTACAGCCTCAGTGGGCGCTCCACTCTTGTACAACTCCAAACACACAAGTTCTATCTTCTCCCCTTCTTCTTCTCACCACCCCACCCCCCGCCCCAGAACTTTCTTGGAAGGCGAGTGAGGGTGATGTGATGTTCAGTTTTCCCTGCTCTTCCATTTGGCAAATATATATCTCCCAGAAATTTCCAATTTAAAACATGTTTAAGTCGTCCGCAGCCAGCCATATTTTAACTTTTCACAGCAGCAGCTAGTTTGGGACATAACTCACAAACGCCGCGAACCCCGGTTGCTATTGCTTTGAACCGCTGCTGACAAATGTGTTTTGGGTGACCACGGGTGTCGACAGGCTTTGCACAGGAGAGCGATGCAGTGCTTTACGGCTGCAAGACAGCCCCTCTGGCGGCCACACACCCCCACTGGGGACCTCAGCTCCTCCGCCACTGCTCATTGGATCAGGGCCACACGTCAGCCTCAGAATCTGGAAACGGAACTCAGAGCCTCTCAGCCTCTGCTCACAGGGCCCGCGAGCAGGGAGATGTGAGATGGCCGCGCGCTCCCGCTCACCCAGCAAATGCTCTGGGCCCGGCTCTGCTGCAGAGACCCCAGAGAGAGAGCAAGGCACGTGTGGTCCCTCCTTTCAGGGAGCTCGCGTCTTCGTGGGGAGGAGAAGATGCAAAAACCATTGAAAGCTCAGCTGGGAAGTATGTATTGGCGGGGCGTGCCATGGTGACAGAGGAAGGAAGGAGTGGGTGGGTGGTAGAGTGAGGGAGGTGGTATCGGTGAGAATCCACCTCTTTGAGATGGCCAGCTGAAGAGTGAGAGCACAGGTCCAGGCTAGAGGACGCATGTGCAAATGCCCTGAAGTCAGAAAGCGGAAAGAGCCTGGCACACCCGAGTGGCTGAGAGATGCCAAGTGTGACTGGGGCCTCAGAGGGAGGCAGGGTGGTGGCAGGAGGTGAAAAGGCGGAACTAGAGGCACCTGGCTGGCTCAGTTGGTTGAGCGCCTGATGCTTGAATTTTGGCTCAGATCATGATCTCACGGTCGCGGGATCGAGCCCTGTGTTGGGCTCCACGCTGAGCGTGGAGCCTGCTTGAGATTTTCTCTCCCTCTGCCCCTCTCCCGCGCGCTCGCTCTCTCTCTCTCTCTCAAATTAAAAATGAAAAAAAAAAAAAAAATAGATGGTTAAACTAGAAGGGTCAGAACCCAAAGGGTCATGTAGGCCATGGTTTGGAGTATACATTTGATTTTGAATGCAGCCGCAAACTACCACCTGCCATTAAGCGAGGGAAGAATTATGTGACCCCTGAAGATTTGCAGAACAAAGTACAAGGTGTCTTGGAAGAAGGGGCAGGGAAGGAGTAGGGAATGGTTATAGTTCCTTTACTGTCACTTCCGTGTCCTCCACGGCTATTGAGATTTTCCACTTCTTCTTGGGTCAGTTCTTTTAAACTTTTGACGCGTAACGTATGTACAGAGAAGTGAACCTATCCTAATGAGTTTTCTATAAGTAAACGCACCCCTGTAACCGGCATCCAGATGAAGAAACAGAACATTACTTACCACCCCCAACCCCCTTATATCCCAGCCACCACCGCCACCACCCCCCCCCCCCCCCCCCCCCCCGCCGCCCGCCAGCCTCCGACTGACCACCATCCTGACTTCTAACAGCAGAGGTCAGTTTCGACAGTTTCTAAACTTTATAGGATGGGATTACACAGCCCGTACCCTTTCGCTTCTTTTCTTTCTTTCGCTTCAGACTGTGATTGGAAATTCGCCCTTACTGTTGATGGGGTTCAAGTTGCTCGTTCTCTTTAGAATATTTCATGGGGTGACAATCCATGCTTTATTTACGCATGGCACCATTGACGTGGTGGACAGACTCTAAGGTGGTCCCGTGATGCCCACCTCCTGTGTTTGTGCCTCTGTGTGGTCCCCTCCTCTTGATAGTAGGCAGGGTGTGTGATGTGATTCTAGCCAATAGAAGACAGCAAGGGTAATGGAATCCATTTCCATGATTACCTTACAGAGGATTGTGACCTCCATTCTGCAAGCAGACTCTCCCCCTTGCTGGCTTTGATGAAGCAGTGGCATTTTGGGGAGGCCGATGTGGCAAGCCTAGGAACTGTGGACTAGGATGGCCTCTTGTGACTAGGGATGGCCTCCAGCTGACAGCCAGCAAGAAACTGAGGCCCGGGGTTTTACAAAGATCTAAATTCTGCCAGCAGCCACGTGACCTTGGCAGTGACCCCTTCCCGGCTGAGCTTTGAAATGAGACCACTGCCTGGCAGACACCTGGACTGCAGCTTTGCGAGATTCAGAAGCAAGGTCCATTCCCAAATGCCTTCATCACAGAATCTGCGGAATATAAAATGCGTGTCGTCTCAAGTCACGAATTTTGTGGCAATCTGTCATGCAGCCTATAATAGGAAACTAATATTGGGGACATTTGGGCAGCATCCAGGTCTGGGCTTTTAAAACCCGGGCTGCTATGAACATTCTGGGACATGTCTTTTGGTGAACATATGCGAGCACTTCTGTTTGGCATATCCCTAGGACAGAACTGCAGGGTCATATGGGACGCATATGTTCCGCCTGAGGAAATTCTGCCAACAGTTTTCCCAACCCAGTTATGTTTGCGTTGGTGAGGACGGGCTTCAAACCCAGGTACGCACAGCTCGAAAGCTCCATGTTTTCAACTGCCATGTTTGCTTTCTAAGCTATATGAGGGGCGATCTCACAACAAGGAAATAAACACCCCTTCCTGGTAATTTTCTATGAGAAAAGCTTCCGTGTGTAAAGTACTTGAAGGCAATAAAACGCACTTGTATATCTCATTATGTATCACATAATATCTCCTATCTCATTGAATTCCCACAACAGTCCATTAAGGGAGGTGTTATTGTTATTGTGCATTTCCAGATGGGAGCACTGAGCCCAGCCAGGATGCAAGGGAGTCCCCTGAGACCGGACGCCCCCTGCTGGTCCGGTGCCACATGGGAAGGCTGACGTCAGATCTCTTTTCCCGGTCTGGACTTTGCTCTGCGCCATGACGCTTTTTTCCTTTTCTCTTCCTCTCTTTTTCTTTTTTTTTTTTTTTTTAAAGTTTTTATTTATTTTTGAGGGGGGGGGGGCATAAATGGGGGAGGGGCAGAGAGAGAGGGAGACACACAATCCGAAGCAGGCTCCAGGCTCTGAGCTGTCAGCCCCCATTCTTTTTCTTTCTCTCTTCCTTTTTAAAGAGATGGTGGCATGCGTCTGGATGGGGGGGAGGGGCCCGTAGCAAGGAGATCCAAGAATCCAGGATCCGCATGCATACATCCGGATGTAAACGTTGGTCGGGAGCCAGTGCCTCGCGGCAATCCTGTCTGTTTATTTGACACTGCGGGTCTCATAATTGTGCGTTTCAGGGTCTCGTGAAATAAATCCCAGGTCTCAGAAGCGCCCTCTGTTTCTCTCATCAACAAACGTTCGCAGGGTGTCTTAGAGCGGATCCTCACCACGACTGGGTGAGAACGTGGTTGCAGTGGCTACACATTTATTTCCAGGCGGTTCAGAAGGAGCCCCTACGTGTAAACTCGAGTGGCGGGCAAAGCGGGAGGGGGCACTCCGACTGCGTGCCGCGCTCTCAGCCGCAGAGCGGCCTGCGCAGCCTGAAGGAGGTCAGGCCTCGGGCTCACGGACCTCTGTCCCCAACTGACACACCGGTGACCCTAAGGCTGAGGAACAGATCAGCCGGAAACTCTGACTTCAAACAACCAATGAGAGTTTGCTTTTCACCGTCTGGGCGGCAGGAATTTGGGAGGGGCTCCCCCCCCCGGGCTCCCCCCCCCCCCCCCCCCCCGGGCAGTTCTGGCTCCCGGCCCTCCTGTGGTTCCAGTCCAGGAACAGGAAGGAGATTGGAGTGCGTGGTGGCTGGCCAGGCCTCTCTGTCCCCCCGTGTAGTCCCAGGGCCTCTCTCTGGGCTCCCTCCCAGCCTGGTGGGCTCAGGGGTTGCCCTGCCTACCTGGCAGGGGGGAAGAAGTGCCTCGCCCTTTATGCCCCAGGCTTCAGTTCCATCACGTTCTGATGGTCACAGGACAGCGATCGGCTCCGTCTCCGAGCCCCGTGGGAAGCAGGCACTGAGACAGAGTTAGGGGCCCACGAGATTGCTCGGGGGTAACACCAAGAGAGAACAGGGCACAGGCAGGATGTCTGGGGAAAGCCTTCCGACCACAGGGTGGACCTGACACCTGGAAGGGAAGGGGCAGGGCGAGCCTGGGACGCCAGTGCTGGATGGCCGGTGGCCGCCCACCCAAGCTCCTGCTCCAGGGCAAGGCTGCGTGCAGGGAGGAGGCTGCTGCGTAGCCCCGCGCCCTGCTGAGGGGTCGACAGGGCTGCCCAGGAAGAGCTTGGCCTTGGCTGGAGAGCTGGGCGCAGGCCGCAGGTGCTCCCTGTTGCAGGTGTTACTGGACCGCGGTCCAGGCCTCTGGATGTGCAACTTTCTTCAAGGCAGAGCCGAGCCGCAAGCCGCGAACCTGTGGACGCCACGCGGCGCCAAGGGGCGGGGACTTAGGCCCCGCCCCTTGGTGGGGGGGGGTCACCAGATGCCAGACCAACAGACTGGACAGGAGTTGTCAAATGCGGCCATCTGGGGGACGCGCCACTGTCGCAGCCCGTGTTGAGCACACGGAAACGTGCCCTACCGTAGAGAAGAACCTCTTATGGCTTGGAATCAGCTGGAATGGGCTCAAATCCTGGCACGCCCCCTGACTAGCTGTGTCACTGCGGGCAAATACACAACCTCTGGGTTTTGCCGTCTGTAAAATGGGGAAAGTAAGCCCCTCCTTCACCAGGTCGTCTGAGAATTCAGTGAACCCCATGGCACCTTCCCTGGCGTGTAGTCAGTGCTCAGAGGGGGTGAAGATCATCGTTATTATTACTAAGACCGCTTAATCCTGGTTGGAAGTGAGTTTGACTGTAACTTGGGTCTTGGTGAGAACACCGAGTTATCAAGAGGAGATTGAATTATATTTCAGACAGTTATTAAGGCAGCAAAGCAGAGACTTTGTTAAACACTAGAAGTGGTGGCTCGGGCTCTCGGAACTCTCTAGAAGAGAAGCTTCTGCAACCTTGTCCCACCCGGGCCGAGAGCTGGCGCACAGGAGATGCTCTGCACACGTTCACGGCCTCAAATCGCATCTAATGAAGGATGAAACATAGCTTTCTCAAAGACGCACAAAATTTTGAGCCAGATGAATATAGGTTTTCTTTGCCATCCAAAATGGAAATGGGGGAAAGATGGCTTTTTCTTATTATTAAAAGTCCTGCATGCTCGTAATTTTTTTTTTTATTTCAGGCAAAAAAAAAAAAAAAATTCAGGCAACTCAAAAATATATTTAAAAGATCGTTTAAAAAAAAAAGTCATCTCCCAGAAATAACGGCTATCAACATTTTGATGAACTTTTTTTCAAGTGCTTTTTAAACAAATAAAAATAGAAGCATGGTATAAGAGTGCTAATACCCCAGTCAGCATCCACTGGTGCTCTCTGAAGGGTACTGTCACCACCACGCCCATTTTACAGATGAGCAAGTTGAGGCTAAAGAGGGGGAAGTACCTTGCCTGTGGCTGCCGTCGGCAAGTGGTGGCTCAGGATTTGAACACGGGGAGTAAGACTTCGTGTCCTCTGTCTTCACCACCTAACCTCTCTCCTGCCTTCCGAACCAGGTAGGGGGAAGAAGTGGAAATACGTTAACTGAGTGCTTTTTCGTACTTTTTTCATACTGTTCCTCACGGCGCTGAAATGTCAACCCTTTCGTTAAGGTAGAGACGTGTCGTCTTGTGTTCCAGCGAGGAAATAAAGCCCAGGGAAGTTAAATAAGTCTCCTGGAGCCTCACGGCTCATAAGACAACCATCACTGCAGCCCTCACCTGCCTCACGCGGAAGCTTGTTCGCGCTGCGGTAACACAAGCTTGTTCCTGTCCACGCTGGGGTCCTGTGGGTAGGTCCCACCACGTGTCCGAGAGGCTGCAGTCTTACCAGCAAGAGACTGACCTTCAGAGTCAGCAGTCACAAGCACGGCCGTGTGTCATATGGACTGTGGAGCCAGGCTTCCAGGGCAACCTCGGGCAAGTGATTTAACCTCTCTGTGCCTCAGTTTACCTTATCAGTAAGAACGCAGATAAAGACGGAACTTACCTCTCAGCACTGTTGCGAGAGCAAAGCGAACGGGTTCATGGGAAGTGCGTGGGACACCGTGTCCGGCACCTAATAAGTTCGATACCAAGCATTACCTATTCTTAACCACTTTTTGAAGTTTATTTATTTATTTTGAGAGAGTGGGCGAGGGACAGAGAGAGAGAGAGGAAGAGAGAGCATCCCAAGCCGACTCCGCGCTGTCAGCAAGGAACGGGACGGGTGGTGTGGTCCGAACCCACGAACCCTGAGACCATGACCTGACCCGAAACCAAGAGTCGGACACTTAACCGACAGAGCCACCCAGGCCCCCTGCCTATCCTTGTGTTAACAGACACCAGAGTCTGATACAAAACGTATTTTCCCATTGCATTTCCTCTTGGAGCAAGCAAAGGAAACCTTGGAAGGTATGTGAGTTTCCTACGGCTGCTCTAACGAATGACCGCGAAGTCCCTGGCTTATAGCAACACAGATTCATTCTCTGACAGTTCAGGAGGTCTGAAGCCCAACCCTGGTCTCACTGGGCTGAAATGGGGAATCTGTTCCCCTGCCCGTCCCAGCTCCTGGAGGTGCCCGCTTCTTCCTTAGGCCGTGGCCCCTCCTCCGTCTTCCTGCACAGCACCTTCAAATCTCTCTCCAGCTCTGATGTTCCGGCCTCCCTCTTCCATTGAGATGACTTAGGACAACCTCCCTGTCTCAAGGTCCGCTCATCAGCAACCTTAATTCCACCTGCAGCCTTACTTCCCCTTTGCCGTGTGACCTAACATAACCACGGGCTCCGGGGATTCGGATTTGGGCATATTTGGGGGCACATCATTCTGCCCACCTCGGAACAGTAGCGGGGTCCCTTCCCTCCTGTCTCCATTCACTTCTCCTTGCTCAGGCCTCCCCATCAAAGCTCCCGACCCCTCTCCACCAGCGCCCTGAGCCCCTCGTTCCAGTCTGAACTGTCTCCAGTTCCCCTGTTGTCGGAATGTAGCATCTACAAATAATCAAAGAGCTGATACTGACCACCTTTCTTAGCTTGACTCCCAGGAGTGTGTTCCGGGCTCTGTGGGGGTGCCGACCCCCCACGCCCAGTCACTGTAATTCTGTTTCTTCGCCCAGTGGCTCCAACAGCAAGGTGTTTGTTAATTGCAACCAAATTAGAACCCGCTTCCAGTCATTCAACAACAGATACACCTAATACACGTTAAGCGGCTACTATGTGCCAGGCGACAGAAATGTAAAGAGAAATGAGACACAGATCCTGCCATCCCAGAGCTCAGTATTGGAGTAATAGATCGGGGAGGAAGGCAGATGTGTATAAAAACCTGATGGCTGTTACTTAGTACAGTGGGCCCCCGCAACCCAACAGTTTCGCCCACAGGCATTGGCCCCCGTGGTTTCCAGCGTGGCTGTACCTTAGATTCACCTAAGGCTTTGCTATTCAGAATCCCAATGCCCGGGCCTCGCTCTAGGATGTACGGCCTGGGCATCAGTATTAAAGCTCCCGGGTGACTCCAAGCAGTATGAGAACCAGTGCCAACAGTATGCCCCCAGGTTCTAATTTAATTGGACCTGATGGAGTCTGGGCATGGGATATGCTTAAAACTCCCCTACGCGATTCTAAAGTATAGCAAAGCTTGAGGAACACAAGTCTAGAGCAATGATTCTCAACAGCGGAGGGCCGTTTTGTCCTCCGAGGGACATCTGGCCATGTCTGGAAGCATATTTGGTTGTTGCAATGGGGTGTGCTACTGGCATCTAGTGGGTAGAGGCCAGGGATGTTGCTAAATATCCTACAATCCCCACCCCCACCCCCCGCCCATGCATGGTCCATCCCCAAGTGTGTAATCGTGTCAAGACTATGAGGTGTCCAGAGAGACCCTTGCATCCGTGCCCCAGGACTAAGACACGTGTCTAAAGATGTTCATAGGACAGTGTAACGGCGAAAGCAGATCAACCTGGATACAATCCAAATGCAGAGGTGAATCTGAATTAGCATATTCATAGCACGCACAACTTCAGGAAACCATTCGAGACACATCAGGGGTGAGAGAACAGAGGCTTCCCCGGGGCGAGACAGAGGGGGGTCCCCAGAACTGAGGCTGCATTTCCAGCTAGCACCAGTGAGTTGATGAGTCTCTTTCTTTCTAGGATTTTTGGTGAGTTTGCCATTTCCTGGGGAAATTTATCCTATTTGGTCTCTTTCGGTAATGTGGGCAACTCCAGTAAAGGAAAAAAAAAAAAATCAGTATTCATGGAAGTATTTCCTGCGGTATAATTGATATATACATAATAGAAAAAAAATTAGAAACCATGTAAATATCCAGAAATGGCAAAGTGATTAAGACATTATGGTACATCAACTCAATTGAATGTTATGAAGCCATTAAAAAGGATAATTAGGAAGGTGATTTAGAAACGTAGGAAATTTTTGTGATATGATGGGAAGTGAAAAAAACAGGAAGTAAACAGCACAAACACAGTGATTACAACTCAGAAAAATATGTTGGCCTGTGGACAAATACTGGAAGGATTTGCAGAAATAAAGACTGTCGTAATTAGGATGCTAGAATTATGGGTTGTTTTTTTTTTCCTAAAACTTTCTTTAACGCTATTTTTTTATACTCAAAATCTTTTGGGACCACTGCCCAGCCCATATCCTTGTCTGGTGAACACTGAATCCTGCTCAGCCCTGTTTGGTCCCTGAGACCCTGTATCCCACCCTGGGCACCTGTTCCTAGCTGGACGAATCACATTCTCTCTACTGATTGGCTAGAGAGGACTCAAGATGCTAATCCCTCTGGGATAGTCTGTCTTTTTTTTTTTTTTTTTTTTTTGAGATAAAATTCACATAAAATTTACCATTTTAAAGTGTGCAATTCAGTAGAGTTTAGTACACTTACAATGTTATGCAATCATGGCCACTATCTAATTAAAGAACATTTTCATCACCCAAGAAGGAAACGCCATACCCATTGGCAGTCACTCCCAATTCTCCCCTCCCCCAGCCCTAGGCAACCATTAAATTTACTTTCTGACTCTGTTGATTTGCCTGTTCTGGATATTTCATATACATGGGACCATACAGTATGTAGTTTTTATATCTGGCTCCTTTCACTTGGCATAATGTTTTCAAGGTTCATCCATGTTGTAACATGTATCAGTGCTTTGTTTTTTTTATGGCTGGATAGTATTCCATTCATCCACTCATGGACATTTGGGTTGTTTCTTTTGGGGGCTATTATGAATAATGCTGCTATGAACATTCATGTACGAGTGTTTGTGCGAGCAAATGTTTATATTCTCTCAAGTACCTAGGAGTAGAAATGCTGGGCTTATAGGGTAACTCTTTGTTGAACTATTTGAGGTACTCCCAAAGTGATTTCTAGAATAGCTCTATCATTTTACATTCCCACCAACAGTGTATGAGAGTTCCAATTTCTCGACATCCCCACTATTTCTTTTATTATTGTTGTTGTTATTATTATTATTATTATTATTATTATTATCTTAGTGGCTTTAAAGTGATATTTCATTGTGGTTTTGATTTGCATTTCCCTAATGATGTTGACCATCTTTACATGTGCTTATTGCTTATTAGCATATCTTCTTTAGAGAAATGTTTTTTCAAATCCTTTGCCCATTTTTTTTAATGTTTATTTATTTTTGAGACAGAGACAGAGCATCAACAGGGGAGGGGCAGAGAGAGAGGGAGACACAGAATCCGAGGCAGGCTCCAGGCTCTGAGCTATCAGCACAGAGCCTGACACGGGGCTCGAACTCATGAACTGTGAGATCATGACCTGAACAGAAGTCGGATGCTCAACCTACTGAGCATCCCCGGGCACCTCTTCACGTGAATTTTAGATTCAGCTCTTCCATTTCTGCAAATTGGAGCTTTGAAAGGAGTTGCAGAGAATCTGTAGATGAATTTGGCCAAATATTGGCACCTTAACAATCAATATTAAAGCTTCTAATCCATTAACAAGGGATGTCATTCCGTTTATGGAGGTATTTCCACAATGCTCTGCAGTCTTCAGTGTGCAGACCTTAAGCTTCCTTGGTTACATTTATTTCCCCCCCCCCCCCTTGTCTTTCTTTCTTTCTTTTTTTTTTTTTTTTTTTATACTCCAGTAAAGTGAACTGTTTCCTTAATTTCATGTTTGGCTTAGGGAAGTCTTTTGAACCAAGAGCATGAGCAGGGAGGAGGCGTCTGGATGGCTCAGTCGGTTAAGCATCCAACTCTTGATTTCAGCTCAGGTCATAGTTTCACGACTTATGAGATCAAGCCCCTCACTGGGCTCTGTGCTGACAGCACGGAGCCTATGTGGGCTTTTCTCCCTCCCTCTCTCTCTGACCCTCTCCCCTGATCTCTCTCTCTCTTTCTCTCTCTCTCTCTCTCTCTCTCTCTCTCTCTCAAATAAATAAACATTAAAAAAAAAAAAAAAACCTGGATGGTAACACCTAGAGAAAAACGAGTCTGAACACAGATAAAGGCAGAAAGCAGAAATGATGTGAAAAGGAAGGCAGTTCCAAGAGAGAGATTGAGAACTGTCCTTAGGGCAAATGCTTAAGCGAAATAAATTTGGACATCAGGCTCCTGGGTAAGTAGGAGTATCCCAGGCTGGAGGAAAGCACAGATGTGGCCAACGTGGCCAAACACCAAAGAAGCCCATCTAAACCGGACCTGCTCCTTAGCAGCTGGTGACAAGTTTTCTCCACTTCCTTGGTAAAGAGGAACTGGGGTGTGCTCCCAAGGCCAGGTCTTCAGGGTGCTTAGTGTGTCTGTGTTTTTCCAGAATGAGCCAAATGTAATTTCCACGTGCCCTGTGAGATCAGGCATGCGCAACAAAGACTGGTCTCATAAAGAACTACCTCCCAGGGGGCGCCTGGGTGGCTCAGTCAGTTGAGCATCTGACTGTGGCTCAGGTCATGATCTTTCAGTTTGTGAGTTCGAGCCCCCCATCGGGCTTGCAGCTCTCAGCACAGAGCCCGCTTCGGCTCTTCTGTTCCTCCACCTCTGTCCCTCCCCTGTTCGTGCCCTGTCTCTCTCAAAAATAAATCAAAGCATTAAAAATTAAAAAAAAAAAAAAAAAATAGAACTACCTCCCAGGATTTTTATATCAAAATACTTGCACTGGAGGGTTCCACCTATGAAATTCTGGCACTTACAGATAGTCAACTGGGGGCTCCACTCCTCTCTCCCTTGAACAACAGATACTGTGTTTTCATTGAAGTGAAATGAAGTCACATCTTAGTGATAATGCCTCCAGCCTTTGGGGGTGGGGGACGCGGCTTGGTGTGTTATATTCCTTCCATAAAGGTAGTGGGTTAGGGAAACGGAGAAGGAAGAAGTGAAGGGAGTTCAGAGCCTGACTTCCTAGAGGACAAAACAAATCTCTCGTAATAACTGTGGCTATTGGGGCACCCGGGTGGCTCAGCCGGTTAAGCCTCCGACTTCGGCTCAGGTCATGATCTCACAGTTCGTGGGTTTGAGCCCCGCATCAGCCTCTGTGCTGACAGTGTGGAGCCTGGTTGGGATGCCCTCTGTCTCTCTCTGTCTCTCTCTCTCTGCCCTCCCCCTCCCTCAAAATACATAAATAAATAAAAATAACTGTGACTGTTGGAAAATCATTTCAAAAGAAAATGTGTTTTTATCATCCTGGCATTTGCTCAAGGATGTGGCTTTGGGTCAGCCAGCCCCCCAGCCCTGCCCGCACTCCGCCCCCCGCCCCAGCTGCGTCTCCCCACACCTATTTCAGGATCCCAGGAAGAAGCTGCACAGGAATCACAGGGTCTCAGAGTCATGGGGAGATAATCCTGCCCCGGGGTCAGGGGGTCAACACACTGCTTCCTTTTGGACCCCTGCAAATAGACAGCCACCCCAGAGCATTTCAGTCTCAGTAACTCACAACACTTGACTTCATTCATTTACTTACAACAACGTAGCTAAAATGTTATTCTCTTTACTGCCTGCTCTATGCTTGAAGGGAATTGTTTCAGTTAACCCCCACAAGGCTGTGAGATAGGTATTGCTGTCATCTACATCTCTCAGGTGTGGAAATAGCCTTTAGAAAGTGGCAAAACCTACTACCGGTGAGGAAACTGATCAGGCCCAGGACACATGCTCACAGCCTCCTGCTGACTTCAGAGCCGGTGTTGCTCTCCCGCCTGCCTTGCTTGCCTCTGCAAACGTGGCTGCTCCAACAGTCCCCATCACAATCCCCCAGTCTCTTACTGGCCAAAAGACTCTAGAGCAGGATTTTTGAAGCTGAGTCCCAGCCACCGTCAGAGATGGTTCTCTGCGTCTCCTCACCTGCGTCTCCTTCGTGGGGCCCGATATCGTCCTGGACCCTGCGCCTATCTCCTGGTCCTGCTGATTGAGTGCCGGAAGTCTGATCCCCTCTGTCATCAACCCATTCAGCAGATCAGGTATTCATCAGTAAAAATTGCTGGGCCAACTTGCAACGTGGACGGATATTGCAAAGGCGCCCTCCACAGGGCTGGCACCAGGATATGCTCCCAGCAGCAAGTTAGAGGGTGCTTGTTTCCACGCAGCCTGGGAGCATGGGGCTTTATCAACTTTCTGATCGTTCCAACCCGAAAAATGAAAACTGGTAGCTCAGTGGAGTTTTAACTGGCCTTTTTAAAATTATGAACGTGGTTGAGCACTTTTCATGTTTTTAAGAGCTGTTTCAATTTCTTCTCATATTCCTGATCATATCCTCTCTCCGCTTTTCTGCTGGGTTGATGGTCTTCCCACATTGCCTTCTAGTTTTTTATGTATTAGGGAAATTAGCTGTTTGTATGCAATATACCTTGCAAATATTTTTCCAAGGTAGTTTGTCTTTTGATCTTGTTGCTAAGCATAAGGAATTTTTATTTTATTTTAACATATTCATTTTTGAGAGAGACAGAGCATGAGCAGGGGAGGGGCAGAGAGAGAGGGAGACACAGAATCCAAAGCAGGCTCCAGGCTTTGAGCTGTCAGCACAGAGCAGGTTCAAACACACAAACCGCAAGATCATGACCTGAGCCAAATTCAGATGCTCAACCGACTGAGCCACCCAGGCGCCCCGAACTTTTAAAAAAAATTTTTTAATGTTTGTTTATTTTTGAGAGAGAGAGAGAGAACACAAGCGGGGAGGGGCAGAGAGAGGTGGACACAGGATCCAAAGCAGGCTCTGTGCTGATAACAGCGAGCCTGATGTGGGGCCCGAACTCATGAACCACGAGATCATGATCTGAGCCAAAGTGGGACACTCAACCAACTGAGCCACCCAGATGCCCCCAGTATAAAGAACTTTTTAAAAAATTTTATGTACTTTATCAATCTCTCTTTTATGGTCTGTGCCATGTCTCGAAGGACCTTTCTCTCTCTGATGTTACTTTACTTTTATTCCATTTTGTAAAAGTCTAACTCCTTAGGCCATCTAGAATTTATTTAATACAGTCTGAAGTTAGGCAGCGTTCTTGTGAGGATTGAGATCATGCGTTTACGTGCCAGAAGGGCAGAGGACATATAGTACGTGCTCAGTAAAGTGCTTTTATTAGCATGCAGAGGAGGGTAAAGGGCATAGCCAGTGCCTGCACACGTCTCTCTCCTCAAAGACATATCGGGGACATCCGAGGGGCTTTAATGGGACATCAGTTACCACTGTGTGACTAAGAAAGAAAGGGGTCCTCTCTCTGGTACCCACAGATCACAAGGTGCCCTGTATATCCCCAACAAGAAAGCCCCTTCCCCAAAGCCCACTATCCACCCTCTGATCTCAGCAGGCTCTTTGATGCTGTCCTTCATCCTTTGTACCTAGAGGAGGCTTCTCTTTTTAAAGAGCACAGTGAGCTCTTGGCTGGATTTTCTTTTGGACTCTGCTCTACTTGGCATCAGGCCCTGCAAACTCCCGCCAAACACTCACTAACCGTGGTGGAACTCTCACTCGTGTTAAGGAGAGACTGAAATAGATGTGTGTTTGGAGGCTTACAAGCTGAGTGTGATTCCACCACCGCGGATACCAACAAGGCCACCGACAACTGCATTTCCTGCCCTGTCTTGTGTTTTAAGAATGGGTTCCAAAATCTACAAGTCTGGGAGCCACCAGGCCACAGAGAAATAGAAATGAGGTGGGCAGAACAACAGATGTGGCTAGAAGGGAGAGCAGGGGCTGTTGGTGAGGGCTCTGCCTGTTACCCTAAAGCAGTTGGTTTTTGAACAAGTGAATGACACGCCTAAGTGGATAATCTAGAAAGTTCACTCAGCAGCTGATGCAAAGAATCGATTGGAGGACTGAGCTTGGAAGCAAAGAGGTTACTGCAGTGGCCCCGGTGAGAAGTGACATGGGCTGTAGGCGCGGGGGGGCCAGACAGAAGGAATGAATTCAGGAGTCCAATTTGTCGTTATGTTCTCCTGTCCATTAGACTGTAAACTCCATGAGGCACCATCGGGTCTGTCTGGCTCATTCTGTTAGCCCCGTGCCTAGGACAGGACCTGGCACATACCAGGTAGTTCATAAACACCCTGTTGAATAGATGAGTGATCAAGGACTTAGGAAGGAGGGACAGGGTGGGGACTAAGACGGTTAGGAAAGCCCCGTTTGGCGCATCCATGAAAAGCTCTGCAGCAGGCAGCTGTAAAGCTAGGTCCCGAGCTCCGGACAGAGGAGGGCTGCGGCCGTGGGAGTCACCTGTATAATCAGACCCTGGCAACGAACTGAGAGCGCCTAGGCAGGAGGTAAGACCAAGGCTACCCTGCCAGTGAATTACCACGCAGGTTCCGTTGGCTCCTCCCCAGACGTGATGGACCAGGAATCCGCAAGTGTAGCGCCTGCACGTAGCAGAGCAGGGGAGACGCAGGCAGCAGAGCAGGTGGGGCAAGAGGACAGCGGCAGGGGAGGTGACTTTGGGTGGCGAAGGGACGAGGCACGCCCGCGTCTCCGCCCCGCCGGGACCTTTGGTAACACTTGGCTCCGCGCCGCCACCCCCCCCCCCGCCCTCCGATTGGCCACCGTCCCGCCCGCGCCCCCAGCTTCGGCCAATGGGGACGGCGCGCGCCGGAAGCCGGAAGCCCCGCGGCGCCGGCGTCCTCAAGTAGCTGCCGTGCGGCGCCATGAGAGGCTTCTGGACCGCGCTGACGGCGCGGCGTCTCTTCCCCCTGCGGCTTCCTCCGCGGCCGCCGGGACCCCGGCTGTCGAGCGGGCCGGCGGCGGCGGAGGCGGGCGCCCTGGAGCGGGCCATGGACGAGCTGCTGCGCCGCGCAGTGCCCGCCACGCCGGCCTACGAGCTGCGCGAGAAGACGCCGGCGCCGGCCGAGGGCCAGTGCGCGGACTTCGTGAGCTTCTACGGCGGCCTGGCCGAGGCGGCCGAGCGCGCCGAGCTGCTGAGCCGCCTGGCGCGGGGCTTCGGCGTGGACCACGGCCAGGTGGCCGAGCAGAGCGCCGGCGTGCTCCAGCTGCGCCAGCAGCCGCGGGAGGCGGCCGTGCTGCTGCAGGCCGAGGACCGGCTGCGCTACGCGCTGGTGCCGCGCTACCGCGGCCTCTTCCACCACATCAGCAAGCTGGACGGCGGCGTGCGCTTCCTGGTGCGGCTGCGGGCCGACCTGCTCGAGGCGCAGGCGCTCAAGCTGGTGGAGGGGCCGCACGTCCGGGTAAGGCCTGGCCCCGGGCCGCCCCCACGCCTTGCACCAGGTCCTCGATCTTGATGGCCCTCCCCGGAGAGTCCTCACCTGCCCCTGCAGCCCCAAACACTCCACCTCCCCCAGCCCGAAGCCGCGCACACTTTGCCCAGAGTTACAGCCCCCTGAACCCCTGCCCCGTCCCCTTCCTTCCCAGGCTTTCTGAATCCCTGCCTGGTTCCAGTGTTGACCGTGTAGTGTTTACTAGAAACTCAGCACCGCCTGCCTTTAACGTGACTGTCACTCCTCCTTCCTGGTTAGTGTGCTCCACGAAGTCTCTTCTTTTACTCTTTTAGCTGGGAGTTTCCTGTATGTGGTATACTTGAACCAGTACTAAACTGAGCACCACGTAGCCTCCAAAAACCCAGGTGGTGTCGGCACACGTTAGCTGCACACTCATTCTGTGTGTAAGCCTCGTCTATAAGAAACCCTTTGGAACGCACAAAGATGATGTCTCTGGGCTCTGCCGCCTGGCTGGGCAGGACGTTTCACTTTCCTGAGTTCAGCCCTGAAATGTGATGATTCCAAGTTGAGTACTTGAGTAATCAGGTGCGTAGCACGGTGGGCTCATGTTGGATGCAAGTAAATACCGTAGGATTTAAATAACGACACGAAAGATCTCCGATAGGCGAATATAGTGCTCTTATACTATCGGTATTAAATACGAAAGGACCACTAACCTGCCCTTTTAGTGAACAACGACCAAAAAATGATGTAAATGTTGCAAGAAGCGTCTGATGTTCAGAACTTTTTAAGGTGCGGTTGGCTTTAAAAAATTGAGCAGTTGATCGGTTATGTCCTAATTCACTTAGAACTCTAACACTGGCACAGTAATTTTCATGTTCATTGCCTTATTCTTACGTGGGTTAAGGAGGCAGACACTGAGGTGGGGAAACTTGACCAAGAACTTAGAGCAAATAGATACGTCTCCGATCACCTACGCACATCTTAAGTCTGGGGTTCTTCGTAGTAGGCTTTATAACCACGTCCTGCTGCGGGAGTTACAGTGTTCGCGAAAGACTTTATGTGCGAAAGATCGTGTATCGTTAAGGATGGGGTTCGTTTCAGTGATAATAGTGCTGTGATTTGATTACTCATGATGGCTGCTTAACTGATAATGCCAAGATCTGAATTGATCATGATTCTGGCTCAAGCCCGGTCTGAATGGCCGAGGCTGTGTTCGACACACCGTGTACATTCCCATCTGCTTGGGTCTAGTCTTCAATCCAAGCATACTTTATTTTTTTCTTGAAGCAGGGACCAGTGCTCCATGGTGGTTTTTCTGAAACTTGATTCTTACTGCCTAGGAGACTGAAGAGTTGGGTAGAATGTCGCCTGTCCCAGAATGAAATCATTTACCTGTCTGTCCATCCATCTGTGTGACTTGTGACCACTGGACCTGGTCTTGGCACTAAGGTCACTCGGTCCAGAAGCTTCCACTCTAGTACGGGAAGAGTTAGCAGCAGTCACGGTGGATGGTAGGTGCTTCTCATGCACTTGCTCGTTTGCCAGCAAGCCATAGGGACCTGTTGTACAGAGGAAATGATTAAAGCTTGTCAAAGTCAAGTGCAGTGCCCAGGGTGCAGAGCCGGAACTCGAGCCCCGTCCTCATGACTCCCGAATTGTGTACTTGGTCGGTACACGTCGATACACGAGAATACATTAGTATTCTCTGGTTGCGACTGCATTTGCTCTTTCCAAGAGTAAACGTACAAACTTCCGTCTAGTCACTAACCTCAGTGCTCGTCTTTCTCTGACACCACAAGTCGGTCTTTACTCCCTTGAAGGCCGGAAGGACCAACATTTAATGTCTCTCTTCCGGCATTTTTGGTTTACGCCAAACCACCCTGGACATTGCCAGCCGTACCGTCCATTTCTCGCCCCCTCCACAGAACCTCTCTGCGGCCACACCGGCTCTTTGACGGAAAGTTCCTGAACACACATTCCTGCGCCATTCTTGCCTGGGAAGCCCGTTAGAGTAGGAGCTGCTCATCACTGAGCCTTTCCAACACTCCAGTGCAAGGTGGCCTTACCTGGTCTGGCGGTTCACAGGCTACGTTATTATTTGTGCACCTCACCTGCATTTTGTACCTTAACCACAGAATGTAGCATCTGAGATGGATTACTCCGCCAACCCTCCCCCACCCCAACTAGATAATCAGCCCCTTGAAGACCGGGAGCCTTGTCTTCAACGTCTAGCATAGCAAAACGCTGGATGATGCATGAGACGAGACTCCCAGGTCCCCCGCCACAAGAGCAGGTCAGCACATACTGCTCCCAACTGTCTTGACATCAGACCATTCCACACAGAGCCTTGAGCCTGGAGGGAAGCCCAGAGGGCTCGGAAGGTTTCTGCACAGCCAACGGAGGCGTTGTGTCAGACACTTGGACTGCCGATTTCAGGGTGTTGGCCCCAGTGATTTCTCAGGTCCCATCCGGTTCTGAGTCCTCCGATTCTGTGAGCTGTTACTGAATGTGTCCATGCCTTTGCTCTCCCCCACACAAGAAAAGGTGGCTGTCGTGCAGGCTGGAAGGTGGCAGCTGGAAGCTGTGACGTTGAGACTTGTTTGGGGGAGAGGGGCGTGCTCCGGGGAGAGCCCAAGCTGGCAGCGACACCGGGCCCTCCGGGGTTCAGGCTTCCTTTGTTTTTTCAACCAAGGCTGTGCACACGCAGAAGAAACATTGCATACCCACAGGCAGAAAGTCATGTGGAGTAAAGATCTTTCTTGAACAAAGGATGACGACTGTAGCCTGACCTCTGCCTCCGCGTGTGGTCTGGACACACTGGCTACAAGACGCCTCTTCCAGGTGCTGAGTCACTCCTCTTGCCTTTCTCTGCCTGAAAATTCTGGCCTTGTATCTAGTGCATGTCACCGTTAGTGCTGAATCCATGGGTTTCCTTCTCCCGTGTCCCACATAGTCACGTAACAGTTTTCTCAACCCCTGTCACTTAAGTCGTTCAGAGAATCATTTTTTCTGTCCCTAGAAAATGTCGCTGGGATCCGGCCTTGTACTCTATCGCCAGAATCACTTAATGTGTGTACCGCGCTTTGACTCCCGTTTCTCCTCCCACATTCTGGATTTTGCATCCAAGCTGATGAGGCGACGCAGCTAGAACTTTCTGCTTTTAGGAATACACTGTCAGAAAGTACTGGAAGTTTGGCACGCGAAGCTTTAAGGCAGGAGTCTCGGGCGCCAGGGGCCTGGGGTGCCCCGTGATGCTGGGGGAGCAGGGAACTTGCTCCCCCAGTGCCTCAGATCGCGGCACCCTTCACCGTGGGCACACAGCACCTCAGCACAGCTGTGCTGCTCCCCGGCACCTGCTGACTTCCGGACACGCTAGAGGAAGTCACGTGAACACGCTCCAGTTGCCGTGCGGGCTGCTACGGACTCAGCCCCGAGCGTTTACCCCGGGATGTGTGTCTGCCACACGCTCTTGGGTGCTGAGTCCCGTAGGACGCCGTGGCATTTTCAGGAGAGCCGGCTAGTGTGAGGCCCACGGCCGTGCACTGGGTACAGTCATGGTTTCTGGTGGTTTTAGCCCCTTGGCCGTGCGCCGACGTGAGAGGTTGCGCCGGCGGCTGCTACGCTCCAGGTCAGCCTGCTTCTCTTCCAGGAAATGCTGTGAGGGTTGTTCAGCTTTGCTAAAAATAAGGTTTACAGACGAGGGCACGGTTTGTCCGGCTCTTGGTCTCTGCCCGGGGGTTGTGATTACCGGACGTCAGGCTGTGAGGATCAGCGCACGCCTGCTGTGTGTGTGGTCTAGACGCTTTTTGATTTTCTCCGGAGGCGTCTCCGAAGGCCTCTTGGGGTTGAAGAGTGCAGTTTCTCAGGGAGAAAGTCCCCCGTGAGGCTGAGTTGAGTCCATATTCTAGAAGGTCCGAGCACTGTCCGGCAGTTTGGGGACACCAGAGGGAAGTTGGCATTTAGAAAACCGAAGGGTTTCCTGATGGCGGTTTGAGCAGAGAAATTCCAGTGGGGTGAAAGGTGTGCAGGCCTTGACGGTGGGGAGGGGGCTAAACTCGTGCCGGACGGGCCAGCGTCCCCACCGTTGCGATGTCGGGCCACACGGGACACCTTGTCGTCCGGCCTCTTTTAGTGACACGTCCTGCTTTTCAATGAACACAGAGGTCCTTGTTGGCTCTCCTAAATTCTGTGCTTAGCTAAACTAAAAAGGACCTTATTTGTAGTTCATCAAGGCTGCCCCAGTCCCCTGGGGTGGTGTGGGGAGTGGGGAGCCTCTATCAGTTGGAATCAGACCTAAAATGTCTTCGCTGTGGCCCTGTGACCCTGTCCTGTGCTTCGGGCCCGCTTGCCCAGCTCAGGGCTTCCGAGCAGTGAAAACCAGCTTTTCTCCACATTCCAGACATCGGGAGATCTTGATAGCCAAAAACTCCAGAAGAGAGGGTGGGGGACCGCTTTTTCTCTGCCAGAAGGGGAGGCTGGCTGGCCTTCCGCTCAGTGTCCTCCAAGATAACAGGCGTTGGCGGGTCCGGAAGACTGAGCCCACGCTGACTGGCATCCCCGGCAGTTGTGAGTGGGAGTCTTGGATCGAACACCTGACAACTGATGGCTGAATTGATGAGCGAGAAGCCTAGGCAGTTTCTCTCCCTCCTGCTGTCGGTGATCCCACAGCCTTCGGGCCGCTGGTGCCTTCCAGCAGGGACAGCTGCGGCCGGTGGGCGCTGAGCCTGGGGACGTGTGCCCTTTCACCTAGATTCCCAGCTCTCATGTAGCAGTGTCACATTTCATAGCCGTCGGTAGCCCGAAATAGAACGAAGAGACCTTGGAGGGCGAGCTCTCATCAGCCAAGCCATTTCTTTCGTAATTAATCCTGAATCGATGCCGAAGCCAGGCATGTCCCGCACTCTCCTGTTAGGGATGCGCTGGAGATGCCCGCACATCCTCCGTGGAGTTCGGCCGATCCGGTCCCAACCGTCCAGTGTGGAGGTTCCCAGTCCGGCGTCTGTGAGCCTCCGGGGATGATCCATAGATGAGTTTCACAGGCATCCACGATTCCCAGGAAACTGGGTGCAAAAATTGAGGAATGTGTGTGCATTTTTCTGGGGAGCACGTCCGTGGTTTTTAGCAAGCACTCGAGCACGCGAGGACCCCGGGAAGTTTAAGAACCGCTGTGATCCAGTGCGGTGAATACAGTTGTATGAGCAGCCGTCTGTATGCCTGGCCCTTGGCCTCTCTTGGCCTCCCTTCCTGCCCCTTCATCCTCTCCACTCTCTAGTCTGTCTCCCCTTTTTCGTTTGACATCAGTCTGTTAACCGTCCTCCACGTGGGAGAGCCCGCTGAATGCCTGTGGACCCAGTGGTGTGACGTCAAAGCCACCTCTGCCCTCACCGAGCGTGGAGCTGAGGGAGGGAGACCGGGTTATGGAATTCAGAGTTAAAGAGAATCGCAAAGGGCATCTGGTCCAACCATTAAATCCTTAGAACGGCTCCGCCAAATCCTTGTAAACCCTGCCCTTGGTCCCCGCTCGTGGTGATGTTCACTCTCCCCGGATAGCATCTCTGGTCAACCCTGGCTATTCCAGACTTCTCCTTTACATTAAATTCGGTCCAAGTCTATCTGTCCGTGACTCCCCCTTGTTGGTCCTAAATTTACCTCCCTCTTCGCCCCCATGGGATCCCACAGAACAAATCGGTGGCTGGTTCTGTGCCCCAGGCCTTAAATATTTAAAGAGGGATCTTACTTCATTCTGAAAGCTTTTCAGAGCCACCAACCCTTTATTTTACTTACTTCAAGCTTATCCTCCAGTGACACAGTTGTGAGTCATTTCATTTATCAGGGAATAAAATGTGAACATTTTTACAGCTTTTGCGGTGGTAGCTCTCTGTCAATTCTGTACTGGATATACTGAGATGTATGTTATTATTCAGTAACATTCAGTGTATCTGTTAGTATGTAGTTCATCTGTGAATAACAGAGACCCGAAATAATGGTGGTTTGAATAAGACAGAAGTCTGTCTCTAATGTAAAAGTCTGGAGGTAGACACCCCAGGGCTGATTCTGTTCTGTGATGCCCTCAGTTGACCTAGACTTCCGTCTGTTGTTCTCCCCAAAAAACCTTCCTCCCCACAGTTACCTCATGGCCCAGGATGGCTGCTCCAGCTCTAGCCATCACATCACCTTCCAGGCTGCGGTGAGAGGAACAAAGAAAAGATGAGCAAAGGGCATGTTCCTGCCATGTTTACTTCTGCTTACATCTGTTTGGCCAGGACTCGCTCTTTTGACTGCCCCTGGCTGCAGTGTGATCTTGAACCTGGACAGCCATGTGCCTGCCTAAAGCATAAGACTTTTGTTGATTTGGAAGGAAAGGAAACAGCTGTTGAGGAACAACCAGCCGTGTCTGGGGCCCCGGCATCCTCTCGCTCGAGCCGTCAGGAAGCCTATTGTGGTGGTTACATGTTCAGTGCGGTCACAGTGGGCTACACCGAGCTGGGTCTGCCCCTGCGCCCTCGCCTTGCCCTGGGTGCCTCCGGTTCCATTCTTGCTTGAAAGGTTTCTGGGCGCACGTGTCTTGGGTGGTAAAGTTGGCTCCTCACTTCCAGAAGTAGATTAGGTGTAATCAGTGAAGTGAACTTAGAATAATTTCATCACATCTAAAGCCACCGATTGCCGGACACACTCTATTCTATGTCCCACTAAGGTAGAAAAAAACGCTACGAGTGAAGCGGCGACCCCGCCATCGTTTGCAAGATGAATCCCGACTTCAGAGACGTTATGATAGGAAAACGCGCACCTTTGAGTTGACGGATATGGTGCCCGGACCCCCAGTGCTTGCCCCTCTCAGGAAACAAGAGACGTTTGGGCACGTCCCAGAATGTTCCCGAGAGGGGGATGTCCTGATCCCTGCGCCCCCCGTGTTAGCGTTCCCTTCATGGCACACCAGCCGTCGCTCTGTCGACTTCACGAGTTCCGGTCGCGTTCACTGTGGTGCGTGAGCTGGAACACGCCGTCCGATCGGGCAGCTTCGCTCAGATCGAAAGCTCCCGCTGAGGTCTTACTGACGGGGGTGGCCGGGCGGGGCGAGAGCCAGGTGCCGGCCACCTGGGTGGGGTGAGTCCCGCGGAGCTGTCACCGAGGAAGCCGTTGGGAGAAGCGCCCCGCGGTCTGCTTTCACGTCCCTCTTGCCTGCTTGATCCCCCCGTGTCGGCTGGTGGTGGCACAGAGGCGGGCTGGCCGGCCTGTCCCCAGAAGCCAGCACCCTGTGTTCTCCCTTTCAGGAGATGAACGGAGTGCTGAAGGGCATGCTCTCAGAGTGGTTCTCTTCGGGGTTCCTGAGCCTGGAACGGGTCACCTGGCACTCGCCGTGTGAGGTCCTGCAGAAAATCAGCGAGTAAGTATTCAAGTTGTCACTTTTCCTGAACGGGAGCTGAAAGCCGGCCTCTGTCCGCGAGCGCTGTGGCCCAGGCACAACGTGTGTGGCCCGTGGTCAAGTGCACGGCCCGCCTCTCCCCACACCCCTTCTCAGAGACGCAGGGTCCCGCTGGGCCGACTCCTGGCGTTAGTGACCCCAACGGCATCTGCCTCCCGTAGTTGTGACAGCACCTCCCTGGCGTGAGTCTCTGGATGGGCTGTGTGGGGCGTGGTCCCCGCGTGCCCAGGACACGGCGAAGCCCGAGCGGTCCCCACGGACAGGAGCCGCTCTTCCCTCGCGGGTCTTGGTGCCCGTGCCGTCTTACAGACACTGAGGCTCGCGAAAGGTTGCGCTTTGAAGCGTGACAAACCCGAGGGGCTCCCATTTGACACGTTGCAAACAGCGCGTGGCTGACGAGGCCGCTGGACAACCCGGGCTGCGTGTTTGCAGCACGGACTTCACGCCGCAGACTCGGAGGAGAGACCGGCCGGGAGGTGCAAGCATCCTCAGGTTACCCGTGTCAGGATCTGCTTCCGGGGCCTGCAAACTAGCCTTAAGGCCAGGTGTTAAGAAGTGGGGGGCAGTCTGTGGGTCCGAGGGTCGTTAGCTGCTCTTCCCCTCAGCCAGCGCTGTTTCACATTAAAACGGGTTTCTTTGAATTTTCCTGGCAGGTCTGTTGAAGCTGCATGCGAAGGACGGATGGACTGTAGTGAGGACTGGGCCTCACTGAGCGAGCCGCCGAGGCTCCCTTGGCAGTACGCACAGGAATCGGCAGTGGTGGCGTGCCTTGCGAGCTGTCCCCCGGGCTTACTTCTCTCTGCCTTTCCCCCAGGTCTGAGGCCGTGCATCCTGTGAAAAACTGGATGGATATGAAACGACGCGTCGGGCCTTACAGGCGGTGTTACTTCTTTTCTCACTGCGCGAGCCCCGAGGAGCCCTTGGTTGTGCTGCACGTGGCGCTGACCAACGAGATCTCCAGCAACATCCAGGTACCCGCGGCCGGCCGGCTCAGGGCCGCGTCGCAGAGTCCCTGACGCTGTTTTAAACGTGGTTGTGTCCCCCCCCACTTGTGAAGTAGATTGCCCCAGGCATCTGTGGAGTTTTGAATCGGCTAGAGAAAGTCTCCCAGTCTGTGGCTACAGAGTGTAGACACGTCGTGTATAGACAGTTCCAGAACAAGGATGGCACTCCTCTGGGGACATCGACCTGCAGCTAAGACGTGGCTAAGGAAGGAAGGGTGCACCTTTCAACACTTTAGTGGTCGTTAAGGGGCCCCGGGGCCGGGTTTCAAGACCCGTGACTAAAACACTGAAAATCAGACCGTGCGGCATGCCTGACGTGGGCCCAGAGCTCGGCCCGGGGAGCCGAGGAGACGGGACCCTGTTTGGCAGGCGCTGCCTGCTCTGGGGTGGACGGGAAGGTGCAGATCCTTCCTGCCGGGGCTGGAGAATAACCAGTGCGGGGGCTGGGAGCAGGGGCCTGACCACGGGGAGGGTGAAGCAGGCGAGGGAGCGGAGACCCGGGGGCACTTGGGGCTTGTCAGAGCGCGAGGCACGGTGGGCTGCGGCTCTGGGTCCGGGATGGCCGGTCCGGAAGCTGGAAAGATGATACCCGATCCCAGGATGGGCATCCAGGCAGCCTTTCACGGTATCAGAAGGTGGAGAGACCAAGCAGGGCCAGCGGGCGGGTGTTCTTGACCTCCACGGAGAAAGTCCCTCGTGAATTTTGCGTCTGCGGGACCCGCACGCGCTGGAAGCTGCCGCAGCCTCTCTGAGGGCAGTTTGGCGATGTCTGTCGACATAGAAGACGTGCGTTGTGTGCGACCTACAATCTCCACCCTGGGGAGTTCTCCCCACGTGATGCTCAGACCTGGGAGCGTGGACGGTTGCTCACTGTCCGGGTCTTGAACGGCCGGAAGTTCAGGCTCCAGACCGGCATGTTCAGTGTGCGCTTAAGCATATAGGGATCGCGCGTTTGCTGGGTGCCCGTCAGCTCATGAGCCATGTCCCCGCGTCCTTGCTCGTGCCACCCTGGGCATTCAGCGTTTCTCCTGTTATTCTTGTCCTCGTGGACGCGAGGAGACTGAGGCTTAGGGTAACTTGGGAGATCTGCCCACTATCCCAGTACCAGTAAGGGTGAGACCGGGGTTTTCCACCCCAGCGCTCAGGGCGTGGGAGAATGGGGCGCGTGGGCGCGGGGAGAGAGCGCGTGCGCAGGGGGTGTCTGTGTGTGTGTGTGTGTGTGTGTGTGTGTGTGTGCGTGCGTGCATGTGTGTGTGTGTGTTGAAGTGTGCACGCACCTACGCCAATGGGACAGACTGGAAGGTGTTCACCGGAAGGTTAACAGCAGGACTTGGTTTGGGAATAACTTGTGATTTCTTCCTCACGCGTACACGTTTTGCCTCGTTGACATCATGCAGTCTCTTGTGTAACCAAAGAAAGATTCGTTTGTGTTTTGAAAACTTGAAAAAAAAGGCTTGCTGGAACATTTTGAGCAAGGAACACAAGGTAACCTGCAGCATTCCAGAAAGACAGCAGAGGCGACCTCACACGGTGAAGAGTAGGCATGAGGCAGAGGTACATTCTGACCCAGGTGGCACCGAGCTGTCAGAGCGCGGCCCCGGGGGGTGTCCCTGGCCCTTTGTCCCCATCCACCCCGCCTTCCTACAGCAGCGGCGTTCTTAGCTCTTCAGAAGCCACAGGAAAGACCCCTTGAGCATCTCCAGGGGGTGAAAGCTCGAGGATGTCGTCCCCCGGGGGACACGCGCAGACCCGCACATTCCACACACAATTTCACAAAGCTCGTGGACTCCCAGACCTCGTGGAGGGAACACCCCCGCTGCCAGAATCGGGTGTCGCTGATGGAAGTTAGCAGCTTAAATGCGTTCTGGGAAGCAAGCTAGTGCACCTGCCTCGAAGCAAACTGGAGGTCCCCGCCTGCCGTTCCGCTGTTGTCTGGTGACCTTCAGAGTGTTGAGGTTCAGAAAACCACACCCAGAACTCAGAGCTAATAAAGTCAGCCTTGGCTAAGGGACTTCCCAGTAGGAGTCTCTCTGCATTACTTCGTGTGCGTGTCTGTACGGATGTGTGCTTTCCCCAAGGAAAAACAAGGACGTAGCACAAAATCAAAAGGGTACGGAAAGGTGAACTTGCTGAGAGAAAGACTTTATGGGATTGCGTATGGCCTGTTGAGAAATCTGAAAGCCCAGAGTTCAGAGACAAGGAGCGAGAATGACTGCAGGGTAGAACGGTCAGGCCCACGCAGGGCAGCCACGGAGAGGGAGGCGCTGGCCTCCCAGCCGGGTCGGCGGGTTACGTCTGGTGCTGGCGGGGAGGAGATTCATCCGTCTCTGACCGCACAGAGGCCCGGAAAAGGCAAAGGGAACATGCATTGCTTGGTGAGAAGTTCGTTGCGGTAGAAACAGTGCAGGGGGAGCAAACAACCCAGGGAGGCCGTGCGTTGCCGCCTCTGGAGAGGTCCCAAACCGGAACAGGCCTTGGGTCTCGAGAGCCGAGGCCCTGAACAGGGCCGAGGTCTCCGGGCTCCCATCCTCACTGGCTTCTCCCGGCCCCAAGAGGTAGGACAGGCGTGGGAAGCGGGGGTCCAAGCCCACCATGACCACCGTGGTGTTTTCCAGGCCATAGTGAAGGAGTGTCCCCCGTCGGAGACGGAGGAGGGGAGCCAGATCTCTGCGGCCATCTTCTACTCCATCAGCCTGACGCAGCCCGGACTGCAGGGGGTAGAGCTGGGCACCTTCCTCGTCAAGCGAGTGCTCAAGGAGCTGCAGGTGGGAACGGTGTGGGGGCAGGGGGTGTCAGCCCCTGGGGACGGGGGACGAGAGGGGATCTAGAGGGAGGTAGGAGAGGTGGAAAGGGCCAGACGGCCCTTGGCACGTTCTAGGCTCCCCGAGAACACTCAGGACGGAGGCAGTGCCGAGGTTAGACCCGGCAGCTTGGGGGCAGATAGGCTGGCTGGCTTTTTTTTTTCTTTTTTTTTTTTTTTGGTAATAACTTCTGTCCGTTACCCTGGGAAAAGCCCCTCGCCATCCTACAGCAGAAACGCTCAGGTTCTGTCTGGGTCTAGCTTTTTGAAACTCTCTCCTAAGGGGCTTGAGTGAACCGCCATGGGCAGAATCTAATTAAAGGTAAAATAATTAGGTGGCTAATAATTGGCTCTGAGAGTGGTATCCTCCTATTTGCGTGGTTTCAGCAGTGTCGCTGCAGCAGAAACCCTTCCGTGGAGAACGACAGAGTGGAATTAAAACATCAGCGTGCTTTGCGTTAAATTCATAATCAATCTTAAATCTGAGAACTCAGGGTTCAGCAGGCGATCAGCTTCATTAGAATCACTCTCTGTCACTTCTTCCCTGGAGGCGATAAGGAGCCACATCTAATTAATTTAAGTTTCTTCTTTCCTTCTTCTTTGCTGAGGTGTTGATGAATGGGGTGGGGGGCGGGGGCGTATCGGTGAGAAAGGCAGAGTCGGAGGTTCACCCGCAGAGTCGATTTCTGAATCGGTCAGATTTGGCCCCTCAGCCCAGTAGCCATCCTGCTGGCTGGTCACAGCACCCCGCCGCGAGCCAGAAAGTCACCAGAGAGAATCCCAAAAAGCCGTGTCACTCTTCTGCACGAGAGTGTTCATCGCGGTTTATAAAGGCAGACATTCGAGAGGAACACGGTTAGGAGAACCCTGGTACAGTCTTATCTTTTACTCTGTTAAGTTATGTGTTTGGATTCTGAATGAAAAGGAGAAAATTGTCACAACGTAAGTTCAGAAAGCAGGGATAGAAGTTAAATGCCTCGCCCGCGTAAAAACCGGAGAAAGACGGAGTTACACTTTATCAACCCTAGAGACTAAGTTATCTCAGACTTGTGGACTATGGTAGTTTTGGGTTTTTTTTTTTTCTTCCATCATACATTAAAAAAATTCACCTGTAGTGACCATAAATTACATTTTTAATCAGAAAATGCTGGGTTTAAAAAAAAAAAAAAAAAAAAACTTGTCCTTGAGATGTCGCTGTAATTTGAACATGAACCGTCCTGTCTGCTATGGAGAAACCCCCGGTGCCTTCCCCCCCGCCTTCTGGCCCACAGTCCACACCCACTGTGGGCTAGCTCTGCAAGCGATGATTTGTTCAGTACACGGTCACCGGGTAAAATGGCAGGCCGGGCTGTGTGGCCACAGAGCAGTCCCCGGGAGGGGCACGGCAGACCAGACGCTCCGGAGATGCGGTCACAAGACTGCGTGCCCCACTTCTCAGCAGCAGCCCCTGCTCATGTCGGGCCGGGCCCCTGACTGGCCATTCTCACAGGTGGCGTGGGCAGGGCAGCCGTCGTCGAGGCTCGCCTTGGGGACTCAGGGTCTCTCTAGGGCCTGGCATATGTCAGGTTCTTCATAAGTGCCCCTCAAAAGGAGAAAATGCACCCCAGAGGGTACGTGGTAAACCGCACAGCGACATACAGCCCTTAACAGTGCGTGAATGATACGTGGAGAGGCGTTTCCGTCTCGGTGACATGCCTGCTGAGTTACGTGTGTGTGTTCTCTCCACCTTCCCTTCCCCACCAACCGTGCCCTACAGAGAGAGTTTCCTCATCTCGGGACGTTCTCAAGTCTGTCTCCTATCCCCGGCTTCACCAAGTGGCTTCTGGGGCTCCTGAACTCACAAGCAAAGGAGCACGGGAGGAGTGAACTGCTCACAGATTCCGAATGCAGAGAAATCTCGGAGATCCTAGGCGGTCCCGTTAACGAGACCCTCAAGGTCTCGCTCAGCAGCAGCGAGTGGGTGAAGTCCGAGAAGCTGGTCAGGGTGCTGCAGGCCCCCTTGATGAGGCTCTGTGCCTGGTACTTGTACGGAGAGAAGCACCGGGGCTACGCCCTGAACCCCGTGGCAAACTTCCACCTGCAGAACGGGGCGGTGCTGTGGCGCCTCAACTGGCTGGCCGACACGAGCCTCAAGGGCGTCACCGGCTCCTGCGGCCTGATGGTCAACTACCGGTACTACCTGGAGGAGACGGCCGCCAACAGCACCAGCTACCTCTGCGCCAAGAACATCAAGGCTTCCGAGCAGGTGCTCGGCCTTGTGGCCCAGTTTCACAAGAACAGCAAACTTTAAACCTGCCCTCAAGCCATGTCTCTGACTCAGAAAAGGATAATTTTCTGGACGGGTTGGGGGGGTTGGGGTGGCGGATTATGGATCAAAAGAGGCTTTTTTAGTAAAGCAGAGTTGAAGTGCGCTCTCCTGCCCAGAGCACGGCCACACCGGAAGGCTGTGTCCTAACTCCCATCGCGAGAGAGCGAAGGCGTGGTGCCTGGCGCGCGATGGGGGCTCCGGTGGACGCGGGGTGGGTGGGTGTGCTCTCCCCAGAAGAGCGGCCTGGCCCGCTGCCAGAGGGGGTGCGGTGGCACCTCCATCTTTAGAAAGGTCTAGAATCTCTGCTGGCTGTCGTCCCGCGGTGGACCGGGCAGCCTCGCGAGGACCCCGGCAGGTGGCCCGGGTGAGAGTAGATTTTCCCTCGAGCTTAGAACGTAATTCAGCCGTGGTTGTCTTAGCCGATTCTCTCCACTCGCCGCACAGGGATAGCGGGCTGTGCTCCATTTCGCTTAGATTTGGGAGCTGCTGAATGTGTGAAAATGTTCGTGACTGCACACCGTTTGCCGAGATCGCCGAGCACGCAAGGTGTGGTTGCCTGGGGCTTAAACCGGATCGGAGACGAAGATCGCGGTGCTGCAGGCTTCCAGTGATCCTCGTAGTACAGAACGGTTTTGTTCTGCGAAGCATTAAATAGGTGGTTATTTAAGACGGTGTGTGTGGTCACCTCCGAGAGCCGAGACCTCACGGGCTGGGCGGGTGCGGGTGTCCCGTGAAGGAGAGTGTGAGGACAGAGAGGCAGGGAGGGGCGGTGTCTGGGGTTGTGGGAGGGGTGCGGTGTCCGTGTGTGCGTGTCCTCACTCCTGCAGACGGGTCCCCCAGCCTTCCGTGCCCTTCATCTTCCAGACCCGACCCCCGGTCCTTGTGCGTCACCTCCCACGTGGGGCTGCTGCCTGATCATGAGCGGCGTGACGGTGGTCGCCACTAGAAAGTTCTCTCTCCCTGGATCCTGGGGGCAGCATTCTGGTGCTGCTCCACTTGGCCCCCAGCTAATCTAGTGCTTGAGCTCTGGAGCCCCACCAGGCCCGGGGTCCTCGCCCTCGAGGGGCTCGGGGAGAGTTCTTCCAGAGCTGCCTGCCTGAGACCCCAACCCTGCACCCCCGCGTTTCACACCTTCTCGCGTTATTTAGCCTCCTCTTGCGCAGCTTTTCAAACCAAATACACGGAAGCGGACAGGATAGCCTAATGACCCACGTGCCTGTCACCCGGCTCCTGCCACAGCCAGGGGTGGTTTTTTCTCGTCAAGCCTCTTGTCATGACTCCTCTCCGGCGCTTCGTAAGATGGGCCGGCTGGCCGGCCGGGCGGATGTGGGTGGTGCGGTGCTCTGAGCGTTGTACCCCCCCAGATTCCTACCTCGAACCCTCCCCACCAAAGGTGATGGTATTAGGAGGTGGGGATCAGTGCCCTTAACAAGCAGCCCCACGGAGCCCCCGGCCCCTCCTACCATGTGAGGTCAGAAGACGGCCCTCCCGCAGCCGTGCTAGCACCCTGACCTTGGATCTCCAGCCTCCCCTCGGTCGGTGATCTTTTGTCACAGCAGCCCAGACGGCCTGCGATGGATGGACGCGGGTGGGTGGGTGTCCTGTCTCCGGGCGTCAGTCCAAGTCACCGAAGGGAGCGAGCTGGGCCGCCTCGTGGTGCCGCGCTGGGCCGACACTCACCTCACACCTTGTGTGCTACGGTCTGTTCAACCCCACGGCCCCCAGGAGGGCAGAGGCGGCTCAAACGGCCCGGCTCACCGCTCCCTGTGAGGGACGACCAGACCGCCCAGGTGTACATATGTCATCCTTTGCAAAATAGCCCCACAGCGGTGGGTTTGGAGGGCTGCAGCAGGTCACTGGATCCCCGCGTCGTGAATTTACGTCCCGCTGGTCACCGCCCACCGTCCAGGTGACGTCGTTACGCGGGGGACGTGGGTGTAGGTGCTGTCTCCCGGACCTGGGCTCCAGCGCGCTTGCTCTCAGGGAACCCTGGACAGCCCCTCGGACCACAGTGTCTTCCCCTGCGAAGTGCCCACAGAGGGGACAGACTCACAGCAGGTGCTCAGTACGTGACTGTCCTTGGGTTCCATAGCGCGCCAGGTTCAGGCCTGAAGCTGTGCTCCGCGCCCCCCAACCATAGAGCCTGCTCTCCCTCCGTGTCCCCCACCTTCCCCTTCAGACCCCATCCGAGGAGAGGCTCTGCTCCCCTCCCCCTGAACCGCTGGTCGGAGCTCCGATACCTTCGTCTCGCTGCTTGGGGGTCTGTGCTTCAGACACCTCCCCACCTCCCCCTCCCCTGTCTCTCTCCACAAGGGGTTTGCCACAGGCTCAGTCCTCAGGTCTGCTAGAGATAGGGTTAATTCTGATTCGGGGATGCTGACGGTCTTGGGACCGACCCGCTCACACTTGCTCGTGGCCCCATCCTGTTCTGAAAGGCAGTGCGTGGCCTCACTTTCCTCGGTCTCCCCATCTGTACACGGGGGAGCCACAGCACACGGGTACGTCAGGGCTGCTGAGAAGCCCGGAGGAGGGGACCACCATCATGCTCACCTGGGTATAGGTTGCGGATCCTGTCATCCCCTTATCTGGAAATTAGAATGACGGTTTTCTGGCTTCTGTTGACAATTTCTAGAGGTGACCAAGTGGCGTAATTTGTTCCCCGGGGAAGAAGAGGCGGGAACTTCCAAGGCCGGGGAGTCACTGATGCCTGCTTGCTCTTTCTCCCTCTCTCCACCACCCCTCCCTCTCCCCTTCCTCCTGCCCTCCCTCCCTCTGTCCTCTCTCAGGGCCGGACCTCCACTGCCCTCCGGATCAAGAGCCACTAAGGGCTTGCACAGCTCTGCCCTCCCTCCGGCATCCATCCGGGGGCATCACACCCCAGCAAGGGGGAGTGCTTCCTCCTTACTCTGTATGTGGCTCGAAAGGGTGGGGGAGGAATCTCCTAACATTTTTGCAAGGATCAGCTCATTCTGGGCTTTGTTTGAAATGAAGCATTAGGCATATTTGAGATTTAAATGGAGGGAATGTCTCTCAGATTTTTAATTGGATTCTAAAGCCCTCGTGGGAATATGAAGTCCATTTTGATCTGTTAGAACGGACAGCTGCCCCATGGCTTCCATTCACCACAGTTTCCGCATTATTTGCAATTAGCAAAATTGACGGAGGGGATCCCAGGTCTCCTTCCTGCCTTTGTTTTTTGTTTCCAAATGCATTCGCGTGTCTCATGTCGTTAATTTCTGAGCATCCAGGAAAGGAGCAAGAAATAGAATTTATCTCCGCTCCGGGCCCCACGTTCTCCTGACCTCCCAACCGTGAAGCCTGAGGGAGTGTCTCTCATTTACAGGCAAGGAAACTGAGGCTCCGGGAGGTCTGAGCAGCTGGTGAGGGAGGAGCAGGGAGGCCCAGGGCCTGGCCAGGGCCCGAGTCTGCCTCCCCACCGCACTGACCCACCTACAGAGAGGAGACACCCAGCCTCCTGGCAGGAGTGACAGGGGACAGAGTCGGAAAGGCAGCCGGGCCGGCAGGGTGACGAGGACAAGGAATGTCAGGACACTGAGGTTCTGGCAAAGAAGGATGGGTCCCGGGCAGGACTCTCCCAAAGTGTAAATCATTTACATGATTTACATTGTTCGGTTTTGTGACCTATCTATCCAGCTGCAAACCAGCGGGTAAGGCGGGTGCTGCCGTGGGCCGGCCGCCCATCCCGGGGAATCCCGAGGGGGCCGGACAAACCGGAAGCAGAGCTCCGGGCTGGGTTCCACCAACACAGTTGCTGAGCAAGAGAAGCCAGTCACTCAGGAGATGAGGGATGCGTTTCGGGTGCCAGCAGTGTGGGGTGGGGGGGTGGGAGGCTCAAGCCTCAACCACCCAGCTCTCCCCCCCCGCGAGATGGACACCTAGAGTTTTACGGGAAGAGGTGTGGGGGTGGGTACGTGCGAAACAGGCAGGGAGCGTGACATGGGCGGGGCGGTGTCTGCTCAGCGCTCCAAAGGGGGCGTGTGGCGTGGGATCGTCCAGGCATTCTGCCTCTGTCAGGGCTTTTCGGGCCTGGTGATTGGAATGTTCCAGCCGTTGCACAACACTGTCAGTGCCCCCAAGAAAGCGCGATAGGAAATGGCGGTGGGTTCAGAGGTCTTGCCTCTTTCTGGTTTTGGCTGTTGGCGTCTCCAGTGGAACTAGAAGGCTCGCCGATGTTTGCCTGCACGGCAGGGACATAAGCCCAGTGCCAGCTAGTTCTGGGCGGAAGGAACAGGGGCTCAGGAGCCGCAAGCAGAGGTAGGGCCGCCCACACACAGTGGGGTATGTGGACCAGCCAGCCCCGGGAGAGGCCTTCCTCCCTCCCGGGGCCCCGCCTCCCCTCCTCCTCCGGCTCTGGCCGGGCCCGCTGGGCCTCTGCCGCAGACACCGCGTCCCTAGGTCACTCTGGTCACCCGACTCCACCCCGGCCAGGGCAGGACGGTGGTGGCCCTGCTCGGAGACAGGAAACAGGTCCTCTGGGACGTCTGGCCGGAGGCTGGCCCTCTCTGTGGTGCCCTCCGGCCACTGCCCTTACTGGCCGTGAGCCGCCAAAAGGCCAGAGGAGTTCCTAGCAGGACGAAGGAGGGGCGAGCCTAGTACGAGGCTGGGACAGAGGCCGAAAGCCCCAGGTCTTCCTGTGGTGCCTGGCGCATGGAAGGGCCCAGTACGTACTCCCCAACCACTGGAGAAGCACACTTCTCACTGCTGCTTGCCGGACGGCACATCCCGCCTGCGTGGTTCGGCCCTGCCTGGTAACCGGCAGGGGTGGAGGGCGACCCGGGAGCTGCCTTAAGAGGGGTCAGACTGCCCCGAGGGGGGACTGGCCACGCCCTCCAGGGGGCCGAGTCCAGCAGGTGCTCTGTGGGCGGCAGTCCCGACTGTGGGGTTCCCCCACACTGTCCGGGCCCTGAAGGACACGTGCTCTCCTGGCCGGCCTGCTGCCTCCCCAGCCCTGCAGATCACTCAAGGCCTGGTCCCAGGAGCCCCTTCCTTCCCCTGGAGGGTCTCCTCTCCACCCACGTCTTCATGAGGACAGCACAGACCCTCGTCCCCCTGGCCTGGAGCAGTCTCTGAGGCACTGTGGTCCTGGAACAGCTGCTAAGACGGTGTCCCCTCCCCTCCCTCTCAGAAGTGGCCCAGTTTGGACAGTCACCTCTGTGGCCGCCCACCGACGATGTGTGTGTGTGTGTGGACAGCGCAGTGCCCCAGACATGAGCGTGTGCTTCGACGTCCCGCGTGTCCCTGCCATCCTGTGGACTCCGCGTGGCCACGGCCACGTGCAGACCCTCCACAACCAGCTCTTCACCCCTTCCCGGCGAGGCCACCCCAAGCCATCCAGCCTGTCACCCCACCCGGACTGTGCTGTCCCATGCTCCCCCACGTCCCACCTGCACCTCGGGATCCAGCCCGGGCTGCATCCCGTCTCTGTCATCTCCTGCAAGAAATAACCTCCCCGCTGGCCTGTGTCTATGCAGGACGCTTCCAGATCTGTTTCCACCTCAGCACACAGTTGCCATTTGAAATGCAAATCAGACCTATCCTCCCCGCTCCTCCCCTCCTCCCCCTCCTCTCTCCCCCCTCCTCCCTCATCCTCACTCCTTCCTTCTACCCGCTTCTCTCCTTCTCTCTCTCTCTCTCTCTCTCTCTCTCTCTCTCTCTCTCTCTTTCACACACACACACACACACACACACACACACAGCCTTCCCAGAACTGTCCTGGGCACTCCTGTCTGCGGCCTTCTCTCAGCACCTGGAACTCCTCGTGCTTCTCCCGGAACTCCTCGTGCTCCTCCCAGAACTCCCTGTGTTCCTCCCTGTGCCCAGAGCATGAAGCTCCCTCAGCCTGAAAGGCTCTCCATGCCACCTCCATGGGAGGGACTTCCATCTTCTGCATTCTGTCCAATGTTCCTCCCTCAGGAAGTGCCCCTGACCCCCCAACAGGCTGTCCTCACATCGGGGACCTGTCCCTCCTTATAGCCTTCTCAGCGAGGCACGTTTGTGTGTGTGTGTGTGTGTGTGTGTGTGTCCTCCCCTAGGTAGAGGCTCCCTAAGGGCCGGGGTCCTGCTTGGTTCTTCCACCAGCACGGGCTGGGCTGCAGGTCACACGGGGGTCCCAGGGCCACCTCCCATCCAGACACCTAGAGAGGGACGCCTGGCCTTGACTGCACTCGTCGTCTTGCTGTGCTCCTGGGCCGAATCCTCTCATCCCCGTAGAGGCAGGGTCTTTCTGGCCTGGCTTGGCCGTCGGCCCTGGCCCTCACAGTGTCCTGAGCATGTGTCCTACCCTGGGGCACAGTGTGGGACCAGGGCACAGCCCTCCTTCCCCCTGGAACCCACGGGAGCCCCCTTCCTCCAAATTCAGTTCCTGCCCAGGAACCATGACCCCGGCTGCCCTGGAGGACTGTGCTTCCCTGAAGGCGTAATCAGGGCCGTGGCTTGCAAGTTGTGGAGACCTCCGTCCCCATTTCACAGCACAAGACACTGAGGCCAGAGGGCTGAGGGGCCTGCTCATCCAGTGACCCTGCCACCTCTCTTCAAACACAGGGAAATTCAAAAGACCGTTCTCTTTCGTAGTCCCGCCGCTCCCAAGCCGGACCATGTCCCCGGATGCCGTCACCTGGCTGTGAAGGCAGGGTTGCACCTGCGCGCTGATGTCACAGTGGCCCCTCCTGGGGCTGCGTGGGAGGCTGGACCAGAGAAGCGGGTCGGAGCCCAGCCCAGTGCCTGCCGCACAGCAGGCTCTTGAGATGTGGTGGCTCCTTGGATGGTGACAGGCCATGGCTGGAGAGGCAAGGAGTGGTGAGTCCCAGTTCTGCCTCGGGCCGCTGTCCCTCGGGGTCAGAGACCGTCCAGTACTAAAAATACCGCGCCTGGAACCACTGGGTCTGAATCAGCCGATGAAGGGCGCCTCCCGCCCTGCTCGCCACTAGGTGGCGGTGTTGCCCCTTCCTTTCCGGGGCTTCGGCGCAGGATCTCCCTTCTCCCCTGGTAACCACCTGCCCGGGTGTTACACCTGCACCCAGAGCTCTCACGGGGCCTGCGGGGCCTGCGTAACAGCACTCAGGGCCCCTGCATGATCCGGGGCTTCCCAAGCCTGCTGCTCCCGGCTTCCCCAAGGCACCCCCACCGCGAGCTCTCTGGGCCCCGAGACGGAACCAGAGGTCATTTACGGGGGAGGAGGAATGGGGCCATTTGTCCCAGAGGACCTCCTCTCCAGTCCTTCAGGACCGAGGACACGATTTCTTGGTTCAGGCATGGAGCCCAGATCACAAATCCTGCTAAGTTTAGGAGCCGTGGCCCCAAACTGCAGTCATTTGGTGACCATCGTGACTTTTTATATCCTTGCCATGAGTAAAAAGTCAGTGTTTCCTGTCACCAAGTAGGAGTTGAGAGCCCAAATAATGGTAAAAACCAAACAGTGTTCTTAAGTTCTGGTCAGATATGGCTGCCTTCCCTCTCCCTCTCCCTTCTCAAGGAAGAGACGAGTAAGCGTCAGGAAGGATTATGGGTAGACTAGGCACCGAGCGGACTTACAGGTGTTCCCCCCGAGGACTCACAAAATCCCCAAAAGACTTTTGAAAGAGCAAGGATCGGGAAAGGCCTCCATGAGATCACTGCTCTGTCCTCAAGAGCCCGCAGAATGGCGCCCGTCTCACACTTCGGGAAACGTTTCCGGAGATTGTGTCTCCAGACACGCAAAGTGAACTTTTCCTTCGGGCTCATCGAAGGCAGGTTCTCCAGGCATGTGAAGTACAGGGACCAGAGGGACAGCCACAGGCAGGGAGAACTCAGAACCAGGTGTCCTGGCCTGGGGACCCGCCCTCCGTGGCCAGGAAGTGGGCAGTTCCCCCATGTGACCCGGTGGCCATTGGCGCAGTGACGTCGGGAGACTGTCCAGGCTCTCTGCGCCTTCCGGAGCGCCACAGCTGCTTGATTAAACTTTTGCTTAAAAACCAAACGTCTAGCTTCTTGACTGCCGCAAAACCAGCCTATTCAGCGATGTGACGTATCCGATCTTGGCACATTGGAGCCACCAACCTGTCCGCTTGTGGTACACGGTGCTTCGGGCTTTGCTAAGCCCTCTGTACCCGCGCCTTCCCCAAATCCTCGGAGTTGATGAAAAGCCTCTGATGAAAGGCCTAAAACCGGTCATTTGCAGCCTCTTGTCTGCGTGGCTCAGCTCTCTCTTGGTCGCAGCCACAGCAACAGGCCGGCTTGTGGAAGCAGGCACCGGCCACGCCAAGCCCCTCGTTCCCGATTTTTGTGATGGTCAAATCAGCCTTGGCTGAAAATGAAGATTTTAACCCAAGGCCTCGGGGTCACGAAGCCAGCGCCCTCCAGTGGAGCAGCCGGTGGCCAAACGCCTGAAAAGGAGCGAGAGGTACTGCAAACAGCAGTAGCCGTGGGCCCCAGCCCGGGGGACCCGTGCGGCCTCACGTCTCGCAAACACACGCGAGAGAGCCGTCAGCCACCACGTGGCGCCCCTGTCGCTCCAAACTGAGCCCCACCCCTGCACTCACACCAGCCGAGACCAGACAAACGGTCCACGTCTCTTGCTTGATGCCCTTGAATCAAAAAGCCACGGGGCCCCCAGCCCGTGAGGGCTGCTCGGCTGGGCCGCCCCATCCGACACAGGCACTGCTGGACGGGAGAGGGAAGCTTGGGTATCTGCCGGCATCGGGGGAGCGGGAGACACATCCTGGCCGGCGTCAAGCTTTTACTTCCCGCTGGTGGGAGTCCGGGAGATCTTTGGGGGGCCGAGCGTAGCTTCCCGTGGTGCTGGTCTGTTTATGAGCCACGTACCGCACCCCCCATCTGGACATGGTGCACGGGACCCCCCGAGACGTGACTGTGTCCAGGCATCGTTGTTACATCCGTGACCTCCACACACACGCAAACCATGCTTTCCACAGGTGCCTTCTTCCGTTTTGTCACTGCCACGGGCCACTCGTGACCACAGAGCCCGGGTCATACTTTGTTTGAACCCAGGTATGGGTGCCAGTCCTGGCGTCATCCTTTCTGAGCTGTGCGGCCGTTCCTGAATTTACACTAAGTGCATGCATCCGTTGTAATTTCTAAAACAGGGCGCCTGGGTGGCTCAGTCGGTTAAGCGTCCGGCTCTGGCTCAGGTCGTGATCTCGAGGTCTGTGAGTTCAAGCCACGCGTCGGGCTCTGTGCTGACAGCACAGAGCCTGGAGCCTGCTCCGGTTTCTGTATCTCCCTCTCTTTCTCTCTGCCCCTCCCCCACTCATGCTCGCTCTCTCTCTCTCTCTCTCTCTCTCTGTCAAAAATCAATAAACATTAAAAAATTTTAATTTCTAAAACAGATAGATGTAAAGGAGTAAAATAATTCTTTTATTTGGGAATTTTTCTTACTGGCGTTCCAAATGAGAATTTTTGTGTGTATTAAAAGCCTCTGTGGCTGCAGGGGGAAAACGTTTGGAAACGTTGGACGAGATGATTCACGGGCTCTCTCGAGTGGCAGTGACAAGCCCAGACTCCGGGCGGCCCCCTCCATCTGCCCCGTCCACCCTCTCTGCTGCCCGTGGGCTGGCTCCTTCTGGATCCTGCTGGCCCCAGTGCTTCCTTTTCACACGAGCTGTGGTCTTGCTTCTCTGTTTGCAGCTCCTTCCAGAAAGCTCCAGAAAACAGAACACCTGCTCCATCCGGGGCCCAGAGGGCCACCTGTTGGAGATACCCAGGATGCCTGCACGGGCTGCACCGAGTCTTCCAGAGGTTCAGACCTTGGCTCCAGGCCACGCGGAGCAGGTGCACAGGTCATGATGCTGGGCTGAGAACGGCGGTACCTGCCCCCCCGGGACCCAGGCTCTGAAGCCTGCAGCTGCCGGGCCTCTCGCCTGGGGCTCACCTTGGCAAGATGTGCCCATTCTCATGGTGACCCCACGGAGGCTGCGGGCACTCTGGTGGAGTTGCTGCAGAGAGGGGAGCTGGGCCGGGCCAGGTCCCTGGGAGAGCACCCCTCTGAGGCTTCCCCCGACTCACCCCCACCAGGACCAGCCCAGGGCAGGACTTTGTGATGCGACAAACAGGCCAGCCTGGCCTCTTGTCCCTCACTGTCCTGTGGCTCCATCCAAGCCAGGGTTGGGGCGGGGGGAGCCCGGAGGAAAACCATCTCCCCTGTACCCGCTCCTCCCCGACAGCACTGGTCACCTGTCACCCTGCAGCACCCAGCCTGTTTGCCACCAAGTAAGGTGGGGCCAGCGGCGGGGACGGGCAGGGACTTCTCCAGGGCTGCTGTGGGGTCTGGGGTGGAGCCTGGCCCGGCCAGAGAGGAGGAGCGGGCTCCAGGCCCCCTTGCCCTCCAGTCCTGGAGAAAGTATGTGGGCTGTAGGGTCAGCCTGGGCGAACCCCAGCACCTGCTTTCGTGTGGTCTCGGGAAAGCACCGCGACTCCCGCGCCTCGGTTTCCCCGGCAGTAAAATGGGCTCACTTGGCTCCGTCCCACACGGAGCCGCGGGGGGTGTGTGGAGCTCCTCCGTGGGAGGCCCCGGCACATCCCTGCACGTCCATGCACAAGATGCTCGAAACGGGGCATCGACCTCTGCGGTCCGGCCCCGTCACGGCTGGGCACTGGGGCTCTCCTCGGGGCGCCGACCCCTTCTGGCTCCCAGTACCATGCCCTCAACGAGAGGCCCTCAGCAGCCCCCCCTCCACCTGCCATGCCGGGGCCAGGGAGAGAAGGCCACGGGGGTAGGTCACCCCTCGCCGCCCATGAGCATCAGCTTTGAAAACGCGGAGCCCCAGCTCCCCCCGCCGAGACCCAGACCAGAGTCCCACGCTGGGCTGCGCGGCATCCAGGCCTCAGTTAGCCCTCGTCTGTGCTGGTCGCTCCAGCCCTGCTCTACCCCAGCTCTTGGCCTCCGCTCCCCTGAGCCCCGGGCCCCCAGCCGCTGCTCCCTCGTCTGTAAAATCCTATGATTGCAACTCCCTGGTGGGGAAGCCGGGGAACCTTGTGATGTGATACAGGTGAAGTGCGGAGTGGGGTGAGTGGTCTATAAGCGGTGCCCCCTTCCCATCCCAGGCCTTGGGTGTTCTCCCACCCACCCTTCTGGGGAGCAGCGTGCCTCCGTGTTCACGCACGCTGGGGTCCCTCGCCCGTGGCTGGGAGAACGTGGCTCCTATGAGATCTGTGTTCCCATTTTAGACGGCCTCCAAGGCTGACGGCAGAGCTCTGGGGGCTTCGAGGCTGCGGCCGTGGGCCGCACCACACGTGCTCCCTTGGTCCCTGGCCTCTGGCAACTCCATCTGGGGTGGACGGGAAGCTGAGCATGTGCTCCCAGAGGGCCCAGGCACTGACTGCCACCACCCCCAGAGCCACTTTCCCTGCCCGCCCCCCACTCCGCGCTCTGGACTGGGAGCAGGTGGCCAGCGGGCGGGGAACCCGACGCTTGGGAGGAGAAAGGGGTCCTGGACCCAATCGTCTTTCGGTCCGACGTTAATGCTCCCGTGGTCCCTGCTGTGCGATGTCCACGGCCGTGGTGGCACAGAGCCACAAGCAGGGGGCTTATAGCGACAAACCTGTCCTCCCCCCGTTCCGGAGGTGTGAGCAGGACCAAGCTCTCCAGAGGGTCTGGGGGAGGATCCTCCTGCCGGTCCCAGCCCTGGGGGCTCCAGGCTTCCCCTTATCTGTCAAGTCCACTTGTCTCTCATAGGGACACTTGGCGTTGGGTTTAGGGCCCGTGCTAAATCGGTCGTGATCTAAACCCAAGATCCTTAATTGGTCATATCTGCAGAGATCCTTTTCCCAAATACGGTCACATGTCCAGGTTCCTGGGGTTAGGACGTGAGTGTATCTTTTGGGGAGCCACCCTTCAGCCCCCTGCTCCCGTCTCCGTCTGAACACCACCTCGGAGAAGCTGCGGGGCCTTGTATTGTCACTGCTCACGTGGATAAGCTTGCCCTGTCGACCTCAGGCCGGGTGCCCCGAGCACTTGCCAGTAGATGGGGGAGGAAGGATGGCCCAGAGACACCCAGGTATCTGTCGCAGAAAGTCCAGTCCCGTGGAGCGCACCCAGGCAAACTGCTTTAGTTTGCCTTTTGCTGGCTCGCCGTCCCCTCTGATCTCCGAGCCTGCCCGGAAACCGGCAGCATGATCACGTTGCCGGTGCTCTTGGCCCTGGCCCACACACAGCACCAGCCTCACGCTGGCTGAATGAATGGAATGTGCCCTACCCCAGCTCTGTGACCAGAAAGCAGCCAGCTACAGCCTCCTGGCTCCAATGCTAATGTCCTCCTTGGCCCCTACGGGGAAGGGGCGATGGGGGGGGGGGGGGGGGGAACCGTGTGCCAGCTCTCCGGGAGCCAGGGGCTTGAAAGCGCCCGGTAGGAGCTGACCCCTCTGACACCGTGTCTGCAGGGACAGAAAGGTCAGCCCCAGAGGAAGGAGCCCAGGGGAGTGCCATCCTGGTGGTCTCTTGCTTAAGGAGCGCCCAGGGGCCCAGTTTATGTCACGATGCTTACTGAGCCCCTGCTGTGTTCCAGGCCCTGGACTAGGCTCGAGATCCGCCAGGAACGGGACAAAACACCCGCCCTCTGGGAGCTTGCATCCCGGGGTGGGGATCCAGACAAACAAACGAACAAGTAGGTCGGCGTGTGGGACATACAGTGGCAGGGCGGGTGGGGAGGGCCAGGTGGAACCAGCTGGATAAGGAGGGTGGGAGTTTCTCTCTTACACAGTCCGTTCTGGTCTCACTGAGAAGACACTTGAGCAGAGACCTGAATGAACTCAGGGAGCGAGTCACATGGACGTCTGAGGGAAGGGCATCCTAGGCCCAGGGAATAGCAAATGCGGAGACCCTGCGGAGGGAGGGAGTGTGCCGGAGGCAGCAAGGAGCCCGGAAGGGCAGAGAGGCGGGCGGGCGGGTCAGACAGGACTGGTGCGGAGCCCTGGTGGGAGGAAGTCACCCGAGGCCAGGGACAGCGTCTGGCTGTGTGCAGAGCGGTTATCACAGCAGCTGTGTGGACGATGGGCCGTGGTCAGAGCAGGACCGGTGTAAGGTGCCCCGTTCAGCGGGCAGGCTGTGCGGCAGCCCAGGGCGGAGACGTGGTGGCCACAGGGGAGCCACTAGGCGGCCACACTCCAGATGTGTCTGCAGGGAGCGTTGATGGGGTTTGCCGATAGCTTGGGTGTGAACGAAAGAGGAGTCCGGGTTGACTCGATGCAGCCAGAGGGGAGGGAGGGCGATTCCGGGGAGAGGTCCGGCCTCGGAGCCTCCTTGCCCCATCGGGCTGCACCCTCCCTCCTCCAGTCGCCGCCTGCCCCTCGCGGTCCCTGCCAGAGCCCGAGGACCACGCAGGGGGACGCTCCAGCTCCTTCCCACTGAGGCAGGAGGCGGCAGGCCTGCTGGGACACGCACAGCCTGCCACGGTGGGCAGGCCCGCCAGATCCTCTTTCCAGGGATGCGGTCACAGCGGTAGAGACACAGAAGCTCCCAATTAGGGGCCTGGACAGGATCCAGAAGCCCTGGGCCTCTGCCAGGGGCAGACTCTTCCAGATCGGGGTGTTGTGTGCAGGGAGAGGTGGGAGGAAGCAGTCGGAATGGGGAAGACGCAGAACCCCGAGCCGGTTGACCTGGTTTCTGGGCCCGGCTCTGTCTCCTGGGCTCCTCCATTAAGGAGGAGGAGGGGGAGGAGGGAGAGTGGGGCGGCGAGGATTTCTGCAGAGCTTACCACAAGCCAGGCTCCGTTCTCCGTATTTGGTGCCGTTCCGGGTCCTGTGCGGTCGTCGCTATTGTTAAACCCACTTTGCCCGTGAGGAAACTGAGGCCCAGAGCCCTTAAGCCACTTGCCCCAGGTCACGCCGTTGGGAGGCAGCCCCTGAGGCGCGTTCCTCACCACACTGGCCCGTGTGGCCAGCCTCTGCCCGCCTGTCCAACATCCCCCGGGCCCCGCCCACAGAGTCCAGTACCCCCGGTCCGGGGGCTGGCCTCACACACACACCAAACCGGCCAGCCTCAGGGCCTTTGCCCGTGCTGTTCTCTACCTACAGCGCTTTTCTCGTGGCTGGCTCTCTGCCCTTCTGGTCGCAGGGGAAATGTCACTTCTTCAGACACATTTCCTAACCACTCACCTCCCCCCGCCAAACCCAAATCTCTTCCTGCTCCTGATACCCCATCCGTTCAGCCAAGCCGTCCCGGGCAGGGAATACAACAGCGAGCACAGACAGCAAGGCCGTCCGTGTGCCCTCACCCGGGGGACAGAGCCCCGCCACCAGCCTCCGCCCGCAGGGTCGTCCTGACCCCTCACCTCTCTCCCACCTCTCAAGTACGCATGAACTCCTTGAGCTGTGCCTCAGGTTAGCCGGTCCCCCCACATGACCCTGGGGAGTCACTGGTCAGGTTGAGAGAATCGGCCCCTGCCACCCTCTCAGCCTCTCCCCCCGCAACATCTGCACCCGTCTCGGGGATCTCTCCTGGAGCAGGTGCCTCGCGGGGCGGTAGAGACCAGAGTGGCTTCGAGGACAAGCCCTAACTCGAAAGAGCTAAGGGCAGATGTGGGGCCCTGCGCCTGTGTCCACGGCCCCATGGAGCACCTGTCACCTCTGTGTCTGTGACAGGAACTCTCCAGAAAGAGCAGGACTAGGGTGAGCCCCTTAAGACCCAATCTTGAACCTTCTCGCCATACGGATTCCTCTCTTCCGGACATTTTCCCGTTGTCAGCTGCTTCTGGTAAGATGTGGGGCTCAGAACCAAATACCGTTGATCACGGCCCAATCAGGCAGGACCGTCCCCCTCCCCAGTTTCTATGGACGATGCCTCTGTTGATGTGACCCCAGATCGCAGCACAGAAGGACCGTCCTGTTGCTCCTGCCACCGACCCCAGCTCTGGAACGCTCGTTTTCTCAACTCCGGCTGCACGTGGGGAGCACCGGGGCCAGTTTTTAAGCTCCCAGTGCCCGGGCCACACCCCCTTATCAATCAACTCAGTCGGCATCTCTGGAGACGGCCTCGGTGATTGCAGTGGGTGACCAGGCTGGGGGATGGAGGTGCTGGTGCCCCGGGCGGTGTGCTTGACTCACTGAATCCCTGGTGTCCAGGCCTTTAGGTACTCAGGCAGACGTCTAACCCGTGGTTCCCGAAGAGCGTTCCAGAGAACACCAGTTGTGCAAAATGGTCCACCAAGAATGGGTGTGTGGTCAGTGAGCGTGAGAAATGCTGCTGCTCTAAAGCCACCCCTTACGTAGGTCATCGGATGAGTCACAGGGGAAGGCAAACCCCCCCTGAAATCAGGCTTCCTGTAGACCGGGCATACAAGCCCTCGGTGTGGCTGGGCACGCCCCCCCACACCCCCAGTTCCCTGCGCTCTCTTTCTCAGGTGGGCACTGAGCTGAGCAGAGTGGGGATGAGGGGGGTGGGCACGAAAGCCTGGGACCAGGGAGAAGTCCCCACCGCAGGGTCCTTCCTGGGGCCACGGGTTCACTGCCCCCACGGAGTCACGCAGAGGTCCTGGAGGGGCGCCTCTGCCCTGGCCAGCTTGAGTTCTGGGGTCCCAGGCGGTGAGGGGGCGTCCGTGAAACTCCGCAAGCTATTTCTTTGCTTCTGTTCAAGTTGGGTCTGTGTATTGACCAGGCATAGTGCGTGGGAACAGTACGATTCTCAGAAAGTGCAAACGGGCTTGGAGGGAACAGTCAGTCCACAGGTCCCCACCTGGGGGAGAGCCACTGCGTGGGCCTCCTGTGTCCTTCCCTTGCCCCCACTCTTCTCCCTCCCGCCTCCGCTCTGCCACCTCCTGAGGGCACCTTTCATGTCGTTCCATAAAGAGCGGCTGCAAAATACTCCATTGGAAGAATGTGCCAGAACCTATTTAACGAGTCTCTTAATGATCGGCACTTGGGCTGCATCCCGTTTTCAGCCCTTCTCAACAAAGCTGTAATGAATGACTTCGGACACACATCATTTCGGATGGGTACAAGTCTGCCCCTAAGACAAATACCTCACAAGGGATCGGCGGGTCCCCGGCCATGTGCATGGTTGTCGTGACAGACGTGGCCACATTGCCTCCCAAGGGGGCGTTCCAGCTGCTACACCCACCCGTGGTGCCTGGGGGATACGGCCACTTTTATAGAGTGCCCTTCTGTCCGAGGAGAGCCCACCGTGCACCCGGGGGTTTCTGGTTTCTGGGCTCGGGATCGTTTCTTCCGGTGACCTTTTATGCAGAAGGTTGATAAGTAAAAGAGAGGGAGGTAGGCTGGGGTTCGAGCAGGGGTGGGCACCTGCTCTGTTGTCTCCCACCCCCAGGACGCCCTTTAGGGGAGGCAGGAAGGAAGTAAGAGGCATCAGGGCGCCGTGGGGATATGGCAAAGCAGGAAGCCAGTTCTGTCCCCGGGGGTGAAGGGTCAAGGGGAAAGAGTGTCCCTGGACCTGAATGAGGCTGGACTGGGGAGGGGCATGAGAGGGCTGAAGCGGGGCCGCAGAGGCTTCTCCAGACTGTCACCCGGCCAGTGGTGCCCAGACCGGCTCATAGCCACTTGCAAGAGCTGATTGGCCGATTGTTCAATTTCCCGGGAATTTCGTGAGCCAGTTGGTAAACACACCCATTGTTAAAAAGTGAATTCTATAAACTTACAATTAATGAATCTTCTTCAAAACTAAGAAAACCCATCCTCAGAACTCCTCGCTTCTTGATGACGTGGCTGTAGTTTGCTGCCAGCTGTGGCCACGAGGTCGTGTACGCCCACGGACCTGTGTGGTGACACACTCCCTCGGGCCTCTTCCCGACTCCGTGAGCGGGTGCAGGGTGGGCTCGTCGCTAGCTTGAGACTGACTCCGATGGGAGCATTTACACCACGGCAAGTGGCCAACACTGCAGATTAGGGCTCCCCACAGTGCCCCCCGGCCCCAGGCTGGCGGCTGAGCCCCCCCCCCCTCCCCTGCCCCCAGACTGGCGGCTGAGCCCATGCCAAGCACTTCGCCACGCTGGCTGCTCTGCCCTCTGCCCTCCTGCCCCTGACTTCCGCTGATGGAACCCAGCCGGAAGCCAGCTGGTCAGGGCACCAGGCTCCCGGGGCTCAGACTGAGACGGAGCAGGTAGGGAACAGGTGCGGGAGAAACCGATGGGCCGCAGTTGGCGTGCCAGGCCTCTGCTGTCAGGGTGACAGAAGACACTTAGTGACCCCCGGCCCCTTCCGCGTGGGGTGGACATCTGTGCGGGGTCTCAAGCCTCCTCAGCGCTGACCCGGGCAGCCAGCTGGGAACTGGCCCTTCCACTGGGGAGGCTCCGGCCAGGGCTCACATTACGTATCAGAGGACGTCAGACCCGAGTAGCAAAACCCTGTCATATTCCTTAGGATAACGATAGCATCTTCTTACTCTAAGAAAGCGATGTTCCTGTTCTGCCCGACGCGTCGCCAGCATCCTCACATGCCAAGGGTGAGTGGTCTGCAGGCCAAAGCTGTGCCACGGTCCCTGGAGGGCTTGCGGGAACACAGACTGCCCGGCCCCCCGCCCGATGCTCTGATCCACCAGAGGTGGCGTTGCGATATCATAAGAAATACGTAATTTGGGGGGCGCCTGGGTGGCTTGGTCGGTTAAGCGTCCGACTTCGGCTCAGGTCATGATCTCACGGTCCGTGAGTTCGAGCCCCGCGTCGGGCTCTGTGCTGACAGCTCAGAGCCTGGAGCCTGTTTCAGATTCTGTGTCTCCCTCTCTCTCTGCTCCTCCCCTGTTCATGCTCTGTCTCTCTCTGTCTCAAAAATAAATAAACGTTAAAAAAAAAATTAAAAAAAAAAAAAAAAAAGAAATACGTAATTTGGTCTTTACCCCAGGCTCCTGGCCAGAGCGCCTCCAACCTTTGTGGTTTTCTGACTGATAAACGTGCTCGGAGCATCCTTGATTCTAAGAGTCGATCTTTAACCCCAGTTCCGACGCAGATGCTCTGGTGAGATCTTTCCTGGGTGATGGGGGCGTCCTTCGTTCCAATGAGGTGACCCTGGGTGGCTCCAGGACAGCTTCAGGATGGGGCTGGTTGCCGAAAAGACCACGATTCGGCCCCACCCCTCATCCTCCTGGTAAGGGAGAGGGGCTGGAGGCTGGGTTCTTGGTCCATCCTGCCTGTGTGATCAAGCGTCCATAAACGTCCTTCACGTATGCGTTGTGAACACGTCCTTGTGCCAGGAAGGACACACCCAGCTCCACAGGGACAGAAGCTCCTGTGCTCGGGACCCTCCCAGACGTCACCCTGTGCATCTCTCAATCTGGCCGTTCACTGCCTTTGTAATAAATCAGTGATCGTAAGGAAACAGTCTTCCTGGGCTCTGTGAGCCGCTCTAGCAATTAGTGAACCTGGGGAGGGGGTCACGGGAACCTCCGATCGGAGCCAAGTCAGACAGAGTGTGGGAGACCGGGGACCCACCCCTCGCGATTGGTGTGTGCCCTCAGGGCATCTGTGGGACTGAGCCTGTAACCTGTGGGGTCTGTGCGGGCTCCAGATAGCATCGGAACGAATTGAACTGTGGGACACCCGTCTGGTGTGTGAGAACCGGTCGGTGTGGGAAACACCCACACGACTGATGTCAGAAGTACCGGGGGATTGAAAGGAAAGGAAAGAAAACAGTTATTCTAGGGGTGCTGGGGGGCTCAGTCGGTTGAGTGTCTGGCTCTTGATTTCAGCTCAGGTCATGAGCTCATGGTTTGTGGGATCGAACCCCGTCCGGCTCTGTGCTGACAGCCAGGAGCCTGCTTAGGATTCTTTCTCTCCCTCTCTCTCTCTCTCTCTGTCTGTCTCTGTCTCTCTCTCTGTCCCTCCCCTGCCAGGATAAATAAACAAACATTTAGGAAAAACAAAAGAACACGGTTTTCCTAGACAGTGAGTCTGGTGTGGGGCCTGAGAGCGTCCTGAGCTCCTGGGCGTGATCCTGAGAACACACCGACCGGGGTGGGCTGATCCATAAGGCTGCTCCCCCACAAATAAAAGGGTCTCGCTGTTTTATCACACCAAGCCAGGCGTGTGGCCAGGTGGACCAAGGGGACACCCGTGGGTCAGGGTTTACGTTGTCTGCAGAGAGGGGGCCCCCCCCCCGAGGCCCAGGAAACCGGAAGGTCGGCACAGAGTGCTCAGGACCCCTCCAGGGGCGAGGCCAGGGCATTGCCCTGGGGGAAGAAGCCTTGCTGGCAAAGTGCACCCGGGCTGAGGACAGAAGCGACAAGTGGAAAGACAGATGCTGGCGGAGAGAGGAAAACAATGACACGGGGACAAAGACGCTGGCCATTGAGGCCAAGGGATTCAGGCTCCTGGGATCTGCCTCTCCGAGGCGACGTCTGGAACAAGCAAAGGAAGGCAGAGACGAGAGAGAACATCCTGTGTGATACCTTTTAGAGCAAGTTCAAGGACAGGCAGCGCTAATCTTTGGGGACAGAACTCAGACGGAGAGCGGGGCGTGTTCCCCGTCTTGACCTGGGCGGCGGTCACACGGGCCTACACGTGTGCAAACATTCATCGAGGTGCACACTTAAGCCGTGTGTGCTTTGCCCAAAGGGGGTTACACCTGGGTGTGTCCACCCAGACTCGGCCTCACTGACTCATCTGTTGCACGGTTCCCGAGGCCTCCTGTGTGTGAGCTGTGTCCGTGGCCCGGCCACACGGCATCCCCACCCCACGGCAAGCCCGGGGTCCTCAGGAGAGCCTGAGCACAAGTGGCCTCCGGGAACCAGGGGAATGTGGGCCAAAGACGCTGGTCAGGGCCTGGGGAACGTCAGTGGGTCGCCAAGATGCTCCAGTGAGATGTGACAGCACCGGGAGGGCACTGGAGGGACGTGTGCTCCGGGCAGAAAGGACAGTTCGTCCAGGAGGACAGAAGTGATGTGTGTTCAGGGAACCGTGAGCCTTCGGTCTGGCAGCAACGTGAGGGTCAAGGTGGGAGAAAGCCAGCATCTCGGCTGGGGAGACGGGAGGGCCCCCGCGGTGCCAGGCTTTTCCCCTAAGGGCAGAGGCTGGTCTCCAAGGGGTGTTGGCGCCGGTGGGGGCCAGCCGAGGCGCAGCTGCAGAGAGAAAGCCGTGTGCACACTCGCCCTCCCTGTGACCCAGTGGTTCCGCTTTGCTCCAGATAAACAAAAGCAGATGTCCACACAAAGGCTCGCGTGGGAACGGTCACAGCAAAAAGCTGGAAATAGCCAAATGCCCAGGAAATGGATAAACCAGCTGTGCTGTGTGCACACTGTGGGACTCTGCCCGGCAATAAAAAAGCGGGAGCCACTGACCCACACATCCGTGCGAGTGAATCCCAGGGCCACGAAGTTGAGCGAAAGATCCAGACACGAGAGACAACATTCCGTGAGGTTCCATTGGTGTCCAGATCCAGAGTAGGCAACACGAATGCCTGGGGACAAAAGTCAGGAAAGGGGTTGATGGAGAGGACCACACCCACATGCCCTGTGACCTTTCTCCCCATGGCAAGCCCCACCCACCGACACTTTGACCTTTCTTATCTGCCCCTCACACCCCACAACACACGCACACACACGCACACACGCACACACAGCATCCTGGAATCCGGCTCGTCCCAGATGGAGCTTCTTCCTGGGAACAGGAAGTGGCCAAAGCCTTGATTCTTTCCTGGGACGGCTGCCACAGCATCTGACCCATGCTTGCCCTCATCCTCCCCACCACCTTTTCACACTGCAGGCCTGATCCCGTCACCCTCCTCCGGGGTCTCTCCTTTGCTCTTGGGGAAAAGACCAAAATCCCTCCATGGCCACCAAGCCTGCATGATCCGGCTCCTGTGAGCCTCCCCCACCCCCACCCCCCACCCCACACTCAGACACACCACCCTTTCAGTTTCTCAAAACTCTCCTTCCAACCTCAGGGCCTTTGCACCTGCTCTTGGCCTCACCTGCAAGACTTTTGTCCCTAGTCAGTTCTTATACCCCCGCCCGCTTCCCAGCCCGGTTGTCTGTCTTGGGCAGCTTTTCCTCACACTGCCCAACAGGTCAGTCTGTGAGAGCACGCCTATGGACTTAACCTCCCCACCGGGTCATCATCTCCTTGAGGGAAGGTCTGTGTCTTTCTCCCCCATCGTATGCCTGCTTCTCAGCACAGCGCCCAGCAAGAAATTCCTGCTGAGTCCCTGAAGGGCAGGGGGGCTCTGAGCTCCCTCCCTAGAGGTCACAGACCTTTCCAGGGGTCTTGGCTGAATTCCAAGGCACGCTCCTGCTGTGGGACCCCAGAGGAACCGCTTCCCCTCGCTGACCCGAGCTGCTCCACCTGGGAGATGGGGTGCCGGGCTCCTGGGACAGCTCCCTCTGAGCACAGACATCCTCGTGCCTGGGACTCTGTCCCGGAGCACCCGGGTGAAGGAAATGTCGAGGCCCTCGGTGAGCCACAGAGGTCTCAGCGCCAGGAGGCCACAGAAGCAGAGGAAAGGCTAGACTCGGGAGTGCAGTCCTCGACCGCCAGAGAGAGGTGCACAAGCCCATCCTTGCACGGACTCGTGAGGGGAGTCGAGCCAGGCCCAGCCTGATGACATTTAGTCTCCATGCCGTGGATTCCACCGTTGAGGCCAGGATCGCCTCGAGTGCAGGAACTGTCCCAAGGTGAGGCCGGGGCGGGGGCGGGGGCGGGGGGGAGGAGTGTCGGGGGCTCTGCTTGTGCAGTACACATGTCAGCAGATCTCTTCAAGCCCAGACAGCCGGGCTGCTTCTCCACGGCACCAGACATGCAGGGCCTCCAGTGCCCTGCCCAGACCCGACTGCGCCCGCCGCCGGCACCGCCCCTGCGCAGCAGAGGGCAGGCGGCAGAGGGGGTCGGGTGGCAGGCTGCCCGGCGTGCTGGGGAGAAGTCGGTGCAAGGGGCCTGGGGCCTGTCAGGTCCTGCCGGATGCGGCCCCGCGAGCAAGGCGGGGCCCCTGTCTAGTCAGAGAGGCACCTCTGTCCCGGCCGCTCGTCCCGGGGCCCGCGTGCCACAGGTGTGCAGGCAAGGAACCATCCTGCTGTCCTGCTGCTGGAGACGGTGGCGGTGATCGCGACCAGCAGCCAGGAGCCAGCCAGGGTTCCGTTTGGTTCCAGCTCAGGGTGGTATCGAAGGAGACTAAGTAGGTCTCCTTTCCTCCAAACGGAAACCGCTCGCGCAGGTCCTATGGAAGGAGCTGGGCGACGGGGAAGGGAGGCCGCCGCGAGGGGGCCGCCCCTCCCCGTCTCCCATCCCTCTGTTTGAATGTGGCCGCCGCCGAGAGCTCCTGCCTCGGGGGTGATGGGAAAATGCCGAGCACCTGCCTGGGGTCCGGTTGGGAGGGACGACGTCCTAGCTTTCATCCCGTTTGGCCCCACCTTCGGCCCCTCCCCCCCGGGGCGCCACTCCTGCTCCGGCCCCCCCAGCCCCGGCCCTGGGCCCCACGCCAAGGGGGCTCGTCAGCTGCTTTGCAAGATATTCACGGGGTCGAGGCCCCGGGGGCTCCACAGTCGCAGCCAGAGGGGGGCAGTCCCCGGCCCCATGAAGATGCGTCCTCTAAGCGCCGCTGGGCTCCGCCGCAGAGAGGGCGCCACCCTCACGGGGTAGTGGGGGCGCAAGCACCCGAGCAGGCTGTGCTACGGGGACGGCGACGGCTCTGTCCTGGCCTCTGCCCTCCCTCCGCGACCTCCCCCCATCCCCAGACTTCTGACGTCGTCTCTTTGCCAGCAGCGGCCGTGCTTCACACCCCAGCCGAGACCCCTCGGGCCCCGCGCCTCGGCCTTCTGTGCCCAGCCGGAGAGGTCCACAGGCACCTCAGGCCGCAAGAGCGTACGTGGCCACCCCCACCCCCGTCTCCCCCCTTCTTCGGCTTCTCCCCGAAGCGGATGCCCCACCTGCCACCGTCCCACACGTGGCCCCCATCAGGAAAACGTTCTTGATGCCTCCCTGCCCCTGCTCACCCCCGGGGGGCCGGCGGGGGGGGCCGGGTAGCCTGAGTCCGCCTTGGTGGGAATATCCACACCACAGGGACTGGCAGGTGCACACACCAGGGCCCTGCTCTCAGAGGGGTGAGTGGTTCACGCTGAGCCAGGCAAGAGGCTCACCTCCAGTGTCGGTCTGTCACCAAGTCCCGCTGACGCTGGCTCCAAAATGGATCCCATCCGTTCTGCACCCACACGGCCGGTACCTTGGTCCAAGGCAGCTTCGGCTCTCACTGGACAGCCCCCACTCTGCCCAGGGCCTCCGGGGGCTCCCCGCTGCAGCCGAGCTTGTCTCCCAACCCCTCAGGGCCCCCCCCTCACCCTCCCGTCCTCAAACAAGGCAACCACCTCCCACCCTGGGGCCTCTCCTGGGAGCACGTGTGTCCTGCGCCCCCAGACCGCCCCACCCCGGTTCTCTGAGTGGCCAAGCACGCCTCAGCTGACACACGACCTCTCCAGAGCGGCTGCCGTGACACCCATCGCCCCCACCCTCGAATGCCCTCCAAAGCCCCTTCTCGTTTCTCCCCTCCGACTCTGGGCCCTTGGGCACGGAAGCGTTTGTCGCCTTTTGCCTCGTCTGCTTCATGGCTGGGGGGGCTCCAATGGTTAACAGAGCACACGTCTACGAAACGCAAGCCCCAGTGGCCCTGCTTAGTCTGAGCAGCGGGAGTGGAGACCGAGCGTGGAGAGGCTTGCCCAGAACCACAGGAAAGCAAGGCAGGGTCAGGGGCATGGCGGGCAGAGCAGGGCTCCCTGGGCGCCTGGAAGGAGGGCGAGGAGGCCCTTCCGGTCAGCTCCAGCAGGGGCCTGCCTGCATCTGAGGCCTGAGGGCAGTGGGAGCCCCTGGAGGTGGTCCAGCAGGGGAGTGCCGGCTCTCATTTGCAGTCTGTGAGCTTGCATGAGACCCTGCGGGCCTGTGGGGCCTCAGCGGGAAAGGACGGGGCTCCGGAATCCCGTCTCCCACTTGGGCCCTGGAGCCCCGAGGCCGTCTTCGTAGGACTTCCGTGCTGGGCACCAGTGCTGTTCTGCAGGGAAACGTGCAAAATGCTCTTGGAGCTGTTCTCCTGTCCTGTCCTGTCGCTGGGAAAGGTCCGATCACATGACACTAAGTTAAATCCCGGAGGCCCTGACCCCACCTGCCCGAGAAGACAAGGCCCCGTAAAACCTGATAACGGTGGCAAACAAGGCTTTTTTTAGTAGCACGTGGGCCAAATGAAACAAAGCGAGTGATGCCCACCCCCACCCCCCGCTCCCCGGGGCCAAGGGGCAAAAGCCACAGACGCCAGAGACAAAACAGCTCGGGAGCGCCAGCTCCGCTTCTGGCCTCTGGGTCCAGGACAATAAACCTGGGCCGCTCGGGAAGGGCCCGGAAGCTTGTTGGAAAGGCTGGTCAGATGGCCCTGGCAGCCCAGAGTCTGGGGGGCTTCCTTCCGCTGCAAGCCTATTTCTCAGCATGCCAAGGGGCCTGGGGCTTGCAGGTCGACGGCAGGACCCTCAAGGGCAGGGACCAGGAGGTGGGGCCCCAGTTTTCCGACAGACGAGGCGCCAGCTAAACCTCCAGCCCTAGAATGCAGGTTACTTACGACTTACGAGCCTGTAGGGAGAGAGGCCCTACACCCCCAAGGGCCTAGCGTGGGCTCATCCAGAGCAGTCAAATCAAAGGACTGTGCAGGCGTAGGCAGAGCCTTTGATGGAATTTCTCGTCCTCTCCTTCAGCAGCGAATCAAAACCTGGCGGGAATCACCCAGAAGCCTCGTGAAAGTGCAGGTTGTGGGGCCAGGGCGGGGGCCTGAGCCTCTACGTTTCTGATGAGTTCCCAGGTGCTGCTGCTGCTGGTCCGGGGACCACATTTCCAGAACCACTGGCCTCAAGGACGTTTGGGGGGAGTGGGGCTCTGGGCTGGGTGGCTGGAAAACGAGCAGGTCCATGTAAATGACCGCCCAGAATGAGAACGTCTGCATGGTGATACACAGAGGGGAGGGGTGTCCGCCTCTCCCTGAGGACCCACAGCCTCCCTGAGGACCCATGAGCTACCTGGGGGACAGGTATTATCACCTCTGTACTACAGATGAGGAAACTGAGGCTCGGAGAAGTGAAGTAACGACCCCAAAGACACATCAGAGCTGATGCACAACCCATGGTCTCTGACTCCACAGACAGTGTGCTCCCCTCTGCCGATGGGGGGACCGTGTCTCCCGGAGGAAGGAAGGACCTCTACTGGTGTGCCACAGGGCTCTGTCTTCAACCTCGGCCAATTCCCAGGGGTCACCTAAGACTGAAACATACGTCAGGCACGCCCGTCCATGCGCCTGTGACATAAAGAGGGCTTTATTCACGTTCGGCAGTGTTTCCAGAGGCTATCTGGAAAGTCTGGAAGCAACAAGACTCATTAATTCATTCAGTCACTGTTTACTGAGCCAGCACTGTGTCCCAGGCCCCGTGCTGGACGCCTGCAGTTCATCTGTGAACAAAACACAGAAGGCCCTCGGCTCAAAAATTGTCTCCACTTAGGATGACTATTGGTGTCTGTTATGCAAAGGTAATGGGAATTCGAATTCAAATCCAGCTGAGACTCCTTGGCCTCCGCCGTGGGCCCAGCTTCCTCTTTTCTCCCCAATGTGTTCAGGTTCCTGCCCCCAGGCCCCTCCCCCCGCCCCCCTCCCCCCCCCCCCCCCCCCCCCCGTGGCAGGAATCCCCACCGTTTCCGGTCCGCTTCTCCTGTTTCTATCACCCTGAACTTCCACGTTGGCTTTGGCTCCCGACCTGCACTTTTCAAAGGCTGGGCCTTCGCCACCACGCGCAGACCCACGGTCAGCAGCGGGCGCGGGAGACGCTCACGGCCTTTGCTGTTAATATCGGCGCCTTTGCGGGGGGGACGTGGGGGGAGGGGGTCTCCTGGCTTATCGTAGCTGTTTCCCACGGGGGGGGGTCCCCGGAATTCCGGGCTCACGATGTGGCGGTGCAGATGCCTGGGCGGTGGCCTAGAACCGAGTCGGGGAACGTGAGTCGCGTGCGGTAAATGAGTAAGGGGACGTAGCGGTGCGTCCAGTGGTGGGGTCGGTGGTTCTTTGGGACTCCGGCCAGACCCCCACCGGGGTCACCAGCAGTCCTGGTGGTCTGGCTCCTCTGAAGCCGATTCCTCTTTTAGGCCTCATGACTCTCCCCGCAGCTGCATGCCGAATGTGGTTGACAAGGGACCAGCCGCCAAGGTGGGAGGGGCTCCTCCCCCAGGGCCAGGGGCTTTCTGCTCGTCCCCTGCAGCTGCCAGGGCAGAGGCTCCCGGCCCCGCTGCACACGGGGACTCCCCGGGGCCAGCTGCACCCCAGCCCAGCGAGGTCAGAATCTCTGGGACCGAGGCCTGGGCGTTAGTATAGCTTTAGGTTCTCGCCGGGCGAATCCCATGCGCAGCGGGGCTCTACAGTTCTGCTCTGCCATCGGCCTCTCACATGCAAGACGTGGAAGCTCAGAGGGGTTAAGTCACCTGCCCAAAGTCACCCAGCTGAAAGTGATGGGGTCAGAGTCCCCATTTGTCTCCCTCCTGGGCAGAACCCCCTGTCCACCCTGACTGTAGGGCAGGTACATTGACTCTCCTGCCGTAACTTTCCCCCTGGCTTTTCAGGAGGAGGGGGAATCGGGAGGCAGAGAGTGTGGCCACAGGCTGGGGCTGAGCCCCGCCATCAGACTCTCCTCTGGGGGCCAACCCCACACTCCGCCTGTGGTTCCTGAGCCCCACCCCAGCTCTCTCCGTGGGTGGGAAGAGGGCCCAGCACCCCCCCCCCCCCCCCGCAGCTTTGACCTCGTCTCCCCAGGCATCTGTGGTGATTCCCTGGGTCGTGAACCCCCGCTGGCAGCTCCCACCGCTGTCCTGGGGCAGCCTGCGTGGCCCTGCCACCAGACAGACAGATTTCATTCCGGGTCCCCTCTGCCACCCCGTTGGAAACAGTGGCCTTGGGCAAGTCTCCCTGGGTTTCTTCATCTGTAAACTAAACTTGTTGTTGAAAATATTTGCCCACCCCCTGGTTGTGGGGAGTCAGTGAGATAAGGTGGTGGCAAAGCTCTGTAAGTGGGGAAGGCAAATATTAGCTCTACTGTCATGTGCCGGAAAAGCCTGGTCCCGTTGTGCCAGGGCAGCTGGAAGAACCCGGTCACAGTCCCATTCTAACCGCACGCCGTGACTTGGGGTCGCATCTTACATTCTCTGGGCCTCAGCTTCCTCACCTGTAGCATGGGAAAATAAGAGTCCCGTGCAGACTTTTCTCACTGGACTCGTGTACTGATTAAACGCATCTGTCCCCAAAACGCCTTACAGTGTGGGCACCTCAGAAAGAGGGCGACTGTGGTGGTAGGTAGGCCCTTCGGGAGAGTTCCCGGGCCATGCCTCTGTGCTCCAGGCAGGAAGGAGACTTTGTCCCTTCCTTAGTTCATGGTCTTCCTTTTCCCCCGGAAGGGTCCAGACTCTGCAGTCCCAGCCCCTGGCTCAAGCCCCAGTTCTGTTGCTCATGCTGTGGGCCCTCAGGCTCAAGACTGGCCTCTCTGAGCCTCAGCTGCGCGTAAAGCACTTTCTGTCCACGCCTGGAGGTGCCTGGCCAGTGGCAGTGCTCTGGGAGCCGCCACGGGGAAAAGGGAGGCGGAAGGGCCAGAAGCAGCCCCTGGGAATAATCCTAGGACCTTGTGGGGAGAGAGAAATCGCGGTTTTGACAGGGGATCCTTCCAATGTCAGGACCCCCAGAGGAGTGCCCCGAAGCCAGCCTGTCCTCACTTCCACTGGTTCCCCGGCACCCAAGCACCTGCAGGGAGCTTGGGGGAGGCCCGGGGGAGCGGGGGGCTGCTGTGTCTGAGCTCCTTCTAACTGCTGGGCCCCTCCCTCTGCTGTCACCACCTTGCAAGGCCAGTGCCCAGATGGGAGAACTGAGGCTCAGAAGGGAAACGCCTCTCCCAAGTCACCCTGTCCGGCTGCTTGCTGCACTGCGGACGCCCGATGGGTGTGATTCCTCAAGGACTGAGAGTGTTCCTGGAACACGGCGGGACTTTCGCTGCTAAATCCAGGAATGTCCCGGTTTGCTTGACCAGCCAGCAGCAGGTGCCAATGTCCAGTAAAAGCCTAAAAAGGGCCACATGCATATGCATTTTCCAGATGCCACACTAATCACGTAAAAAGAAACAGGTGAACACTATTTTAATGCTTTGTCTTATTTAACCCAAGATGTCTAAAATATTCTCATTTTACCATGTAACCCATATAAAAATGATTGAGACATTTTCCCTTCCTTTTTTTTTTTTTATTGTACTCTTCAAAACCTAGTGTACTTTATGCTTACGGCTAGATTTGCCAAATAAAATAGAGGCTGAAATTAACTGAATTTCAGATAAACAATGAAAAAAAATTGTTTTGTCTAAATGCATCCTAAATATTGCATGGAATGTATTTACACTCAAAGCTTGTATCTTATCTGCAGTTCGGTTGCCTGGGGGCCTGTATTTGTGTTTGCTACGTCTTGCAACCTTCATTTCAGCACATCTGGATCTAGGCGCTCATATTCCAGATGCTGAAGGGGACGGGGCAGGTGTGGAGGGGTCGGGGCACCCAGTGGAGTCCCAAGAGAGCCAGTCACCCAGAGTCAACCTCCACAGACCTGCCTTCCCTCTCCATGGTCCCCAACCACCGTCCCCTTGTCACCCGTGACATTTATCTATGTCTTGGCCAAGCTTTTTGGAAGCAAGTCAACACATCCTATTTCCCACAATCTCCTGGCAGATAAACAGGCGACGGGGAAGAAAGTCCACATCTCGCCCACAATTCTCTGTATCAGCAGATTTTCAAAATCCGGAAAAGGGATCAGGGCTAGCGGGGGCCACGAGGCAGGTCAGGAGGAAGGACAGGCCAGACCCAGAGATGGGGGACCCGGGCGCCCACCTCCTTCCCAGGCTTTCCTTTCTGGACCCCGAACCTCATTCTCGCCCCACGTGGGCTGAGACGCTCCAAGTGGGAACCTCTGACCCGGGGTGTCTCTCTCTGCCTCAGTTTACACATCCAAACACACTGGAAGTTCCAGACCAGAGCCCTGGGATGGGGAGGTGGAGACGACGAGGCGGCCGGGCAAAGATACAGCCTGCAGCAGAGGTATGTCTGTGGAAGCCGCAGTCCCCAGGCTGTCCCTGGGCTCCTGGTGCGTGGACGGTGCCCGTTCAGAGTGTCAGGGAGCGTTAGAAACAAGACCACGGCTGGAACGGCCACAGCCGTTGGAAACAGCCACGGCCCAGAGAGGGAGGCCACAGCCAAGGTCACACAGCACACCTACAAGGGGCTAGAAGCCACCCAGGGAGCCGCAGCCCAGAGCAGTGGGTTTGCCGCTGACCACCCCCCCCCCCCAACCTGCTATGTACCGTGTCATATAGGACCCCGCGGAGCACTGCTGCTCAGGGGCCCGGGACTGTGGGTGCCATTTTCCCGTGGGCAAAGCGAGGCTCCAGGGGGGCAGTGCCTTAGCAGAAATCACCCAGCCCGGGGGGCTGCGCCCAAGCCCAGCACCCAGCAGGCCATACTCGGTGCAGCCCAGTCTGGCCCATCATGCGATCTGTGGGGCCCAGTGCAAATTGGGAGAATGAGGGACCCCTCATTCAAAAATTCACAAGGACTTTCTTTTTTATTATTACTTTTTCATGTTTTATTTATTTTTGAGAGAGAGAGAGACTGAGTACGAGCCAGGGAGGGGCAGAGAGAGGGAGACAGAATCCGTGAAGCAGGCTCCAGGCTCCGAGCTGTCAGCGGGGCTTGAACCCGTGAACCACGAGATCATCACCTGAGCTGAGGTCGGATGCTCAACCGACTGAGCCACCCAGGCGCCTCTAATAAGGATTTTAAAGCGGCGACAGCAGAGCTTTAAAGCAAGCCCAGGGCCCTTCTGAGAGTGGGGTCCCGGGCACAGGGCACATACCCAGGAGCCCCCAAGGAGGAGAGCGCAGGCCGGAGGCAGGGGCTCCCCTCAGGCGTAGCCTTTGGGGCCGCCTTCCCAGCTCATGACCCCTAATCTCCTCCCTGAGCCCAGGGTCTCCCTTCTCAGCCTGCTCTTCGCACTGCCCCCCAAACCCTCCACCCACCCCCAGCCTCCAGCCCTCCCTGTGCCAGCTCACCTCCCTCCCTCTCCCCCATCCTCTCCTCCCCCCACTCCGTGGCTTCTGTCGGTCCATCTGTCCCTGCCGGTCTCAGCGGGACTCTGTATCCTCAGAGGTTGTCTTTCGTTGGTGATACCAACGAAAGATACCACACTCTGTCCCCAGTAGAGCCTCACAATCTGACCTGGTCCCCGCCCTCCTCGTCCCCCCACCTCACCTCCCTGCGCATACCCTGTGCTGTGCGAACCCCAGCCCCAGCCCCTGTGGCCACCAGGACCAGGAGAGAGACATCACCTCGGGCACAAACTATAAGGGGCACCAAAGCATTCCATGATCAAGACCCACGGGTCTTGTGTTCCTGCAGTATTTTTAAAAATCAAGAGTAACGCCAAAAATCCAAGATGAAGAAACATAGCAAGGTTTTAAATGAAGACAGCATCAGTATTGTGATTTTTCTTTGTGCTCAGGCTCCAATATGGCTCGGCACGGTTACAGATCCTGTTTGGTTTTGAAATTGTAATCTTTTGTGTATCCTTCACGTTTGGCATTGTTTTTTGATTTTTTATGTTTATTTATTTTTTTAAAGTGACCTTTACACACAATGTGGGTCTCGAACTCACAACCCCAAGGTCAAGAGTCGCACGCTCCTCCGACTGGACCAGCCAGGCGCCCCTAGGTTTGATTTTCCAAAAAACCTTGCACTAAAATACTATTTTCTTCATCACTGAGTGTTCTCGGTGCACCCTTAAATTTTGCACGCAAGGCGAGTTCCCCCTTGCCTGCCACAGGCCCCTCCGGCCAGGAAAGGATGAGGGGGCGGCATTCACGTCAATAATGAAAATCACAGCTAATGTGCACTGAGGTCTGTGGGCCAAATAGTGTCCCAACCCTCCCTCCCTCCCTCCCTCCTTCCTTCTTGAGCGCCTACTGTGTGCAGAGCAGCATTCTAGATTCGGGATAAAGCAGACACGGAAACACTCCCCTGCCCACGCAGGACCCACCTCCTGGTCTGGGGAGACAGACGATGAAATAATAGTAAGGGTCAGCAAACCGTAAGGCGTGCAGAGAAAGAATAAGGAAGAAAGGGGGACTTGAACTAGGGAGCCAAGGGTGACATCGCTTACATACCACGCCCAGCCCAGGGGGGGAAGCCTGTTAGCCAGCCCCGTTTCTGGGATGAGGAAGCTGAGGCAGCTCGCCCAGGAAGTGGCAGAGCCCGGGGTCTCACCCTGGGCAGGCTGATGTCAGGAGGTTGGTCACTGGGTCGGGTGAGGCGGAGTGGAGAACAGCCGGCGGCGGGTGCGGGGGGTGGGTGGGCACCAAGTGCAAGCAGGGTGTGTGGCTTTCTCCACTCCCAACACAAGGGCCACCTCCAATTTTGGGAAGGCTGTCTTCCCTCCCTAAGAGAAAAGGCCAGGCTGGCTCGGTTGGGGGTCCCTTGGGGCCTCCGTTTACTGACTGAGCCCCAGGGGTGGGGGCCAGCCTGGCCACCCCCACCCCCACCCCCGCCCTGGCCGGTGGGGGCCCTTTAAGGCCGGTCCTGGGTCTGGTGCAAGTTCATTCATCCAGGGGCCCCTGCTGACTCACGCTTATGAAAGTGATTTTCCTGGCCCCGCCCCGCCCGCCCGCCTCCTCCCAGCCCGTGAAATACCCTCGCCTCCCTGACTCGCACAGCCTGCTCGGTCGGGTCCCCACGGGGCAAAGGCAGCCCGCTCCCCGGTGGCTCTGTGACCCCGGCCCTCCAGGCGCCCGCCAGGTCAGGCTCCCCGGGTTCCCTGCAACGCCTGCGGGTCAGGTGAGTGGCCTGGGGGCGGGAGACAGGGGCGCGGCTGGGCAGGGGGGCCGGCAGGCCCCACTAAGGAGCTCTTCGGGCCGCCGCCGGGTTCCTCCTCCGCCCCTGCGGGCCATGACCATCTCCAGGTGCCTGGCACCCTCCGTCCCCGCCGCCGCTGTCGCCGGTCCACGTGATGCTGCTCTTGGCAGGAAAGAGGCGTGGTCAGCCCAGCGCGCTGCCCGGCGAGGCCCCTGGGTCCTGCAGCCAGGCTGCTGGGCCGGGTGCTTCTCCCGGCCTTCCGGGCCGCCCCGGGGGGTCCCCAGCACTTGGCGTCTGACAGAAGGTTGGGGTGCTGAGAACCAGGGGTCTGGGAGCCTCTGAACTCCTGGGGCTCAGGAGGGGGACGCTCCAAAGGGAGGGGGTGCAGGGGGTGTGCCCAGGCTGCCGGCAAGTGGCCCTTGTGTCGAGGGACCCCCCTCACCTTCACCCTGCCCCGCAGCCTCGTGTCACTTTCTTGGTGGCAACTGTCATCGTGCAGTCTTTTCCCCGGTTATCCACGGGCAGGCCTCGCACTCGAGGCCATCATCTCGGACATTCCCCAGGCAAGACGGCGCCTCTGTGCCCCGGGGTGGGGGGCGTCATCAAAGTCAAATGAGCAAAGGGCCTCCGGAGGTGCCCAGTAAGTGCGGCCGAACTGGTGCCTCAGTGTCTCCGAACAGTTTTAAGCCTTCCTCCCCCGGAAAGTGCCTGTGCTACAAACTTCAAAGAAACATCATTTACAGATGCCATTATTTCCATTCCTTTGATGCCAATTTGCTTCTGGGAGTTAGAGTCAGTCTTTCATGGGAGCTTTTTTGCTGTCCAGGCAGCGCGGGCCGGGCGGGGGGGTGGGGGGGGCACTCAAAGAAAAAGTTAACATTAAAAAGGTGCCCATGCCAACACCACAGCACTAAAAAGCATAACTGGGATGGGTGTGGTTTCAGGTCGCCTGCTGTCAGTAGGCAGTGTGTGCCTTCTTCCAAGGTCATGAGAGCTTTTGGCTGCTCAGGACCTTGGGACGCTGCACAGGAGTGTCCCCTGGGTCGTGACCTCACATGGGTGGCATCCAGAGGCCGCTGGGAGCCCTGGACTCGGATCCCAAGAGCCCTGGTGGTAACTGGGTTCCTCCACCTTCCGGGAAGCACAAGAAGAGGGCAAACGAGGGCTCGGGGAGTGCCCCTCTTCACTGGGGGTGGGGACACTCAAGGGACAAGAGAGGGGACGGGCATGCCCAGGGCGGGCTCGGGTCCCTGGGAACAGGTTGCGTGCTCGTTTCGGGGGGTTGTGGAGGGTCTAGGTGAACCCAAACCACGGGTGCCAAACCCTCATTCTATCACCCACTGGCTCTGTGACCTCAGGGGCATGGCCTCACCTCCCTGAGCCTCAGTTTTCACATCAGTGAAGTGGGTTTGCATGAGAATGAAAGTTGCTAAGGCACAGCTTTCAGCAAGGACATCACCTGGGTCCCTGTTGTTCCTGGGGACAGTCATGAGGAGGGGTGGGGCCCTGGGGCTGTTTGGCGGTTCCGGGAGAAAGTGTTCTGGGAACTACAATCCTGTTCCCCAGGGCCACCAGGCTCACCCGGTGCCCAGCGGTTAGTGAGACACTGCTCCCTGCCAGCTGGGAACGTGGACCCGTGGCCTCCCTCCCCACCAGCAGAGGGGACAGGGCAGAAGGATGAGCCCGGCTGGGAATGGCCCCCGTCACACTCCACTCTGGAGAAGGGCTCGCTGGCCTCAGCTTGACTATCTGTAATATGGGAGCGAGCCTAAGAGTACGTATGACAGTGCATGCTGCTAATTAAATAAGAATCAAATTAATGTGGATAAAGTGTTTAGAACATGCTTGGTACCTAGCCAGCTCCATAGAAGTCCAGAAGTGTTAGCCTTTTGTGTCGTTCTTGTTAGTGGTGGGGGGGGTCACCCCCAAGTCCTCTCCCCTGGGCCCAGCAGCGGCATGGAAGGCTGTTTTCAGGGGGCCCGAGAGCACCGAGGAGGGAGTCCCTGACGTGCCCCCTGAGGTGCCCCTTCCTGCCATGTGACTCCGGAGACATCCTTTAACCTCTAGCCTCCCTTTTCCTGCCAGGTGGAGGTGACACGGCTCACCTCTCAGGGCCTGCCTGGGAGTGGGGGCTGCTGTTTCTGTCACTGTGCACGCATCAGAAGTCGTATCCTGGCTCTGTCACATTCTGTCGGCTATTCACGGTTTTTTGGACGAGTGTGAATTAGTCGCCCACTTTTCCAAATCAGAGAATGCACGTAGAAATCCAGATTTCCGCCTTCTCCGGGAGAATTCTGATGGCAGTGACCCTGGGCCCCCCTCCCTGGGGCCATATGACCACCCACTCACTTTGTACGTGTGTGTGACCCTGTGACAAGCCCCGGGTCTCCCTGGGGCTGGCCGGGGTCACGCATGGTGCACCCGGGCAAAGCCTGGTACCAGTTAGCCCTGGGTTTAAGAGGCAGTTTTGTGGCACTGAGCGACCTGTGCGTCCCCTCTGGGCTCCAGTTTACGCATCTGTGAAATGGGATCATAACTGACAGAGCTTTCTGCGTGGGGCCGTGTGAGCAGAACACGGGAAGAGCTAGGCCGGTGCTAACGGCCACCCATTCCTGACGCACTCGTGTGGGTGCTGCCTTGGGGCCCTCAGGACGGCAGGGTGTGGACAGTGGGCGAGCCCGGGGGCCCCTCTTAGCTGGGTTTGGGGGACGTGGAGGGAGAAGGGGAGTCTGGAGCCTCCTCTGCACCTGCAGCGTCAAGAACGGGGTCTGCGTCGCTGTGAGCGATGCGGGCCTGCGGCCAGCAGGGGGCGCTGGTGCTCCAGAGACCAGCCAGCTTGGAAGACTTTTCTCCAAACCTAGTTCCCCAGGGCAGGGGCGGGGGGGGGGGGGCAATTCTCCACAAGCCCACCTGTTCCAACCGAGTCCCCTGGAGCAGGCAGTGAGCCCTGGTCCTTTCTCGGCAGCACATTTTGCTCCAGCCGGTGCTTCACGGCCGTCACCTCACTGTGTCCCCCAACAGCCCTACCGGGTGGAGACTGCTACTCCCACTTTATAGACGAGGAGCCTGACCCAGAGAGGTCTGGGAATGGGCCCCTGGTCACCAGCTAGGAAGCGCCGTGCTAGGGCCTGGTGATGGCTCCAAAGTCCACTGGCTGCTCAGAGACCTGAGGGCTGGACCGGGGTGGGGGCGGTGGCTGTCACCACGTTGTCGGCCAGGGCTTGCCCCTGGGTTGAGAAGAAGAGGCCTTGCAGAAGGTGGACGGGAAGCTTTGGGTGTTGTCACTGCCCGCCGATGAGATGGGGCGAGTGGGGTGCAGCTCAGATGTGGAAGTGACCGGGTCGGGAGAGGGGACTGTTCGGAACGGAGCAGGTGCGAGGAGGGGAGAAGGAGCAGGGGAGCGGCATCTTGACTGGCCTCAGGGAGGATCTTGGACTTGACCCTGAGGGCCAAAGGACAATACCCCGTAGCTGGGAAGTGCCTGCATGACACCCAAGGCTCACCGAGTGGCCCTTCCTCTCCCCCAGATCAGCTGCCGGCTCCCAGCCCCCCACCAGCCCCAGCCATGAACAGCCGCAGGAGGGACCACCTTGGCACCGACCATTCGGAGCCCCTCCCAGTCCTCATCATCGGTGAGTGCTGCCCGGGGCAGGGGGAGGGGACACGCTGAGCCCCTAGAGTGGAAGGTCAGGAGCCAGGCAAGCCCAGGCCTGGCCTTTCTTTACCACCGTTGCCTTTAAAATCGGCCACTGAGTTGTATGGAAACCGATTTGACAATAAATTTCATATTTAAAAAAAAAAAAAGTTAAATGGAAAAAAAAAAAATTGGCCGCTGAGCATTCACGGTGCGCCTGATGAGGTGCCCAGCAGCTTATAAAATGCCGTTCCCGTTCCCTGTAATCCCTCCAGGAACCCAGGGGCCAGAGCAGAACCATCACTGAGGTTGCCCGGCGAGAGCGGAGGAGGGGGGTGCAGGGGGGAGGCCTGGTCCTAAGCCCACGACAGTCCCTGCGCCTGGCCCTGTGCTAGGTGCCCGCATGAGGGGTTACGGCTGAAGCATGTGGTTCCTGCCTCAGGGCTGCCCAGTGGGAGACGGGCGGCCCCTCCCCCGTGCGAGCCGAGATCCGAAATGGCCATTTCTGTAAATCAAAAAGAGTTGAAAGTCAGCGATTTCATACGGTTTGTCCTAATTCCACACACGAGTAATCTTCTCAGCAGCACAAGATAAGGAGGAGGGGAAAGACCGATAAGAAACGATGTCACGAGGTTAAATGCCCAAGAAGTGCCACGCACAGGCGGTGTGAGTCATTCAGGCCCGGGGAGCAGAGACCCCCACAGGTGGCTCCGCACCCCTCCTCCGCGCCCCTGCTCTCACCCCTGCAGAGCACGGGACAATCTGTGCTCTAATATTTTACTCGTCTATGTGACATCCCAGACGGTCAGCTCTGGGCTAACGGGACTAGTTCTTAGTGGTCTTAGAATCTCCGTCACGTTGCTGTGTGACCACAAGCAAGTTACTCAACCTCTCCGAGCTCCCGCTCCCTCCCGGGATGAAAAGGGGGAAAGGGTAGCGTGCACCCACGAATGTTATCGGGAGAGAATGGGGGCCGAGGCACGCACGACAGGGCGTCAGTTTCCTATTATTCGGTTGTTAAAATCCCTTGACACATCGCAAGTGCTCGATAAATGCCAGCGATTGTCGTGAGAGTAGTACAAGAGTACAGCGCCCGGCGCATAGTAGGCTCTCAACGATCGTTCAGTGCTTCAGTCACTGGCCATTGTTACGCACAGCGGCCAGCTCGGCTAACAGCGGAATAGATGTTCTGTTTTTACGAACGAAAAGCAATAGACGTTCTGTTTTTACGAACGAAAAGCCAATCGATTGACAAGTCAGCTCAAGACCAAAGCCCTCGGTACCTCTGACCCCACCCTGTCTCCTCAGGCAACGGCCCCTCAGGCATCTGCCTGTCCTACCTGCTGTCCGGCTACACCCCCTACGTGAGGCCAGATGCCGTCCACCCGCACCCGCTGCTGCAGAGGAAGCTCGCCGAGGCGCCGGGGGTCTCCCTCCTGGACCAGGTGGGCCAGAGCTCTGGGGATGGGGCAGGGGGCACGCACACCCTGGGGAAGCGGGGCAAGAACAAAAATACGCGGCGGTTAGACCACAAGACCACGTGAGGAAGGCGAGCGGCCGCAGGGGCCGGCGCGGAAATCGTGCCAGGAACCAGGGCCGTCTTTCGCGATCGGCAGCTGCGACACCAGCTTCCCTTACGTCCCCTAGACCAGCGGGTGTAAACCGGGGGACGATCCTGCTCTCCAGGGCCCCCTCGGCCATCCCCGGGGACAACGTCGGTTGTCTCAACGGCGGTTACCCTACACGCTCCCGCCACAGAGCGCGAGCCGGCCCCGCACAGTTGAGAAATCCCGCCCTGGGTAGTTCATTTCACTAGCCCCTGCCCCAGGGAGCTCACCAATCCTCCATCCACGCCCCTGGCCTTCCAGAAGGCCGCTGGCTGGCCACCTCCTCCTCCCAGCATTTTCCCCTCCTCCTAGCCCCTCCCACCCTCAAGCTGGTGGATGAGGAAGCAAGCTGGCATTTGGTCTAGATCGGCATCTTTCAAAATGCCTTCTACAGGACACCGGTTCCTCAGAGAAGACGTTCCTACTCCAGGAAGTCTGAGAGATGCTCGGGTTTGGCAAAACTACAGGGAAATTCGGCTGCAGGACTTGTCAGAGCCTTTAACATGCTGCCGTGCCTTTATCTCCTAGTGAGAGGCAGCACTTTCCGGGTCTGTCTGGCCACCCTGATACTAGGGTGGGAATGCAAAACCGGGCAGCCTTGGTCCAGTGGCCCCTCTGACCCGTGCACCCCCTCCAGGACCTGGATTACCTGTCTGAAGGCCTCGAAGGCCGGTGCCAAAGCCCCGTGGCCCTGCTCTTTGACGCCCTCCTGCGCCCAGACACAGACTTTGGGGGAAACATGGAGTCCGTTCTTACCTGGAAGCACCAGAAGGAGCGAGCCATCCCCCACATGGTCCTAGGCCGGAACCTGCCTGGGGGGGCCTGGCATGTGAGTGGGGGCCGGGAGAGGCGGGCGGGGGGGATCTGGGCTCAGTCTACCCGGAGTGTCGGAGAGATTTCCTCCCAAAGATTAGGACTCTTCCATTTCCTGCCTATTCCCTATTCCCTCCCCCTCCTGCTCTACCCACCGCCCCTCTGCCTCCCTCCCCACCTGCCCTTTCTGCCCCCTCCCCAGCTAAGGCCTCCCACCCCCTGCCGACCTGCTGGGCTAGGGGCTAGGAGAGGCCTGGACCAAAGGACTCCTTTTGCCCACAGTCCATTGAAGGCTCCATGGTGACCCTTAGCCAAGGCCAGTGGATGGGGCTCCCAGACCTGCAGGTCAAGGAGTGGATACGCAGGAAGCGGAGGTGAGGCAGTTCTGGAAAGCCCCGGAGGGTGAGGAGGGCGGGGTGACCCGGGCCTGCCCCCATGCGGAGCCCAGGAGCCAGAGGGAAAGGGGCTCAGGGCCACCAACGCCGCCCTTCCTCCTGCCCGGGGCGGGACACTGAGGCCCCGGTGGCAAGAGGGCCGCCCGGGGCTGGGCTCACCCCAGGACTCCCCCCCAGTCCTCCCGCCTGGCCCACAAGCCTCTGACGGGGGGCCTGGGCAGCATCCCAGCCCCTGTGGGAGGGGGACAGCTGGTCCTGCCCTGGGGCTCCGACCAGGCTCCCCTCACCCCCACGTCCCTGCCTGTCGCTAGCCCATGGTGGGGGGGTAGTTCTGTCCATCTTGTTTCCTGCTCCGTCGTGACCTCCCTGCACGCTTCTGACCATCCTGGGGGAACAGCTCATTCCCTGAACAAACAAGTCCCAGCCCCTGCCCTGCCTGGGGAGCGAGGCAGAAAGTTGCCCAGGGCCTCGGGGTCGGAGGGGGTCGCCGCGCGGGTGGTGATGCCCTGTCCCCTCCGCCCCTCACAGGCCTCTTGTCTCCCACCCAGCCACCCCGTTTCACAAAGCCTTTGTGTCCCTGCAGACACCCAGGCTAGCGTCGTGACGTGTTAACAGACAGATGGGAACTTAGGTTGTAATTGTAGGCGTGCCCTTTTATAGCCTACTTTTCTTTTTTTTTTTTTTTTTTTAATGTTTTCTTATTTATTTTGAGAGAGAGTGAAGAACAAGTGGCGGAAGGGAAGAGAGAGAGGGAAAGAGAGAGAGAGACTCCCAAGCGGGAACTGCACGGTCAGCACAGAGCCTGGCTCGAGGCTCGCGCTCACAAACCGTGAGATCGTGACCTGAGCTGGGATCGAGAGTCGGACGCTTAACCAGCTGAGCCTCCCAGGCGCCCCTCCTTTTATATTCTACTTTTAAATTTAACGCTCTGGCCTCAGGATTTCACCCCGTGAGGACAGTGTTCGTAACCAGCCTTTTACATGGCCACGTAATATTCCCAATTCAGCACTTCTCCACCTACTCCTGTGACTATTCTTACTCACAGCGGGGGCCCTGAGCTGAGGCGGGGTGGGGGGAGGCCCACACCCACAGCAGGTGCCTTCCCTACCCCTGGGCTGCTGCTGCCACGGTTCCTAAGCCCTGCCCGGTCCCGGCTCGCCTTCTGTCCCACGTGCCCTTCTTAGAAGGAACCCTGGAGGTAACACCTCAGGCCCATTCTTTGAAACCATTTTGACTCCGAGAAGGGCAAGTGACAAGTTCACAGAAACAGACCCCAGGGCTCCGGTTTCAGAAGCAGGCTAGCGAGCTGGGCCACGAGGCACAGCCTCGGGGGACACGGCGTGAGCTCAGGCCACACTCGGTCCCGTTGGGGGAGTCACAGAGGATTCTCCTGCAGTGAGAGCCTCCTTAACGACACGCCCACACTCGGGGAAGCTGGCTCCCCTGAGGCCGCACGGGTCGCTGGAGAGAGGAGCTGAGATCATGGCAAGCCTGTCCCTCAGCCACCCTCGATCCCGGCCCTGCGGTCATTGCCCTGGGAGGGGCGGTGATAACAGCGACGACAAGAGTAACAATGCTGCAGTAAAACAGTCTCTCCTGTGGCTGTGTGTGCTGGGGATGGTGCTCAGTGCTGTACCCGGGTTATTTTTTACCCGGTTATTGTCTACTGAAGTACAGCCTACTTACAGAAAGGGCGCAACTCAAAGGCACACAGGCAGAGGAAATGTCTTGAAGCGGACACACCTGCATTTCAGCTGCCCAGAGTCAGGAACTAGCTTCCCTGCCCCCGAAGGCCTCCTCATCCTGGTCCCCAGTATGGTGACAGTCCCCATCCCAGACCCCTTCCTCCTGCCCGGGGGGGACCTCTCCTTCCCCTCCCACCCCGTGGATCAGTTTTCCCTGTTTCTGAACTTTATAGACATGGAATCCTCCTGTTATTTTTTTTTTTAAACATTTTAAATCTTTATTTTTGAGAGAGAGAGAGAGAGAGAGAAAGAGAGGCAGAGTGTGAGTGGGGGAGGGGCAGAGAGACACCGAGACCCAGACTCCAAAGCAGGCTCCAGGCTCCGAGCTGTCAGCACCGAGCCCGACGCGGGGCTCGAACCCACAAACCGCGAGATCGTGACCCCATCTGAAGTCGGACGCTCAACCGACTGAGCCCCCCCAGGCGCCCCGGAATCCCACCGTATTTACGTGGGTCGTTATTTAGTCCTTGGGAGTAATAACAGTGGCTGCGGCTTAACCTGTCCCTTACTACCTGTCAGGTTGTTTCCTAAAGCTTCTGGTCACATGACCCTCTAACCCTCTCTGCAACCACATGAACTAGAACCACCACCACCGTCCTCCCCGCTGTGTAGATGAGGACACTGACACACGGAGGGCTTCAGGCACAGAGCTCACCGGCAGCAGAGCTGGGATTTGAACCCAGCCCACCTGACTCTGGTGGCCACACTCTCACCACGGCCCACCGCCGGCCTGGTCACCCCCCCGATGGCCCCTTTGTGGCCCCCACACCCCAGTCTGCCCTCTGACACCCCCGCTTCCCCAATCCTTCCCTTCAGAGGCCTTCGCAACAGCCGGGCCACGGCTGGGGACATCGCTCACTACTACAGGGACTATGTGACCAAGAAGGACCTGGGTCGCAACTTTGTGTCCGGCGCCGTGGTCACGGCCGTGGAGTGGGGGACGTCTGAGTCCGGCGGCTCCGGGGGCCGGGACCCCAGCCCCCTCTTCCAGGTGAGCGGCTTCGTGACCACCGAGGACCGGAGCCGACGGCCCTTCTCCCTGTGCGCCCGCAACGTGGTCCTGGCCACGGGCACGTCGGACAGCCCGGCGCGGCTGGGCATCCCCGGGGAGGCCCTGCCCTTCGTCCACTATGAGCTGGCGGCCCTGGAGGCGGCCGTGAGGGCGGGCGCGGTAACCCCAGCCTCCGACCCCGTCCTCATCGTGGGCGCGGGGCTGTCGGCGGCCGACGCGGTCCTCTACGCGCGTCACTGCAACATCCCCGTGATCCACACCTTCCGCCGGCCCGTGGACGACCCCGGCCTGGTCTTCAACCAGCTGCCCAAGATGCTGTACCCCGAGTACCACAAGGTGCACCAGATGATGCGGGAGCAGTCCATCCTGTCGCCCAGCCCCTACGAGGGCTACCTCAGCCTCCCCGAACACCGGCTGCTGCTCTTTAAGGCCGACCGCCAGGCCGTGTTCCGGGACCGCGACGGCCTCCAGAAAGTCTTCGGGGTCGCCCTGGTGCTGGTCCTCATCGGCTCCCACCCCGACCTCTCCTTCCTCCCCGGGGCGGGCGCTGACTTGGCCATGGACCCCGACCAGCCGCTGAGCGCCAAGAGGAACCCCATCGACGTGGACCCCTTCACCTACCAGAGCACCCGCCAGGAGGGCCTGTACGCCGTGGGGCCGCTGGCTGGGGACAATTTTGTGCGGTTCGTGCAGGGCGGGGCCCTGGCAGTGGCCAGCTCCCTGCTGAGGAAGGAGGCCAGGAAGCCACCCTAACACCCGGCCTGGCATCCTCGTCCCCAGGCCCTAAAGAGGAAGGGAGATTACACAGCCCAGCTAGACGCCCCAGTGAGCGGAGGGGGCCTCCCCTGGCGGGAGAAAGAGGGGCCGCGAGCCCATGCAGCAGGCCTCCCCGATGAAGATGAGTGGGGGACCCAGGCAGTCTGCGCGCAGACCAGTGCCCGGGCCGGGAACAGAAGCCGCGGGCCGGCGTAGGCTGGGATCTCGGGTGAAAGCCGCTGGTACGAGCTGGGGTCACCAGGGCTGGCTGAGCACAGAGCCAAGAGGACTGCAGGCCTTGCTCCTTCCAGAATCAGGTCCCAATTAAACCCAGTGCCTGCCTCCACTCATGTGTCTTGAGGATTCTGTTGCGTGGGGAGGGGGCTGGGTGTCGGGGGGGGGGGGGGCACAGGGCCATGTGGGAGATCCTCGGGCGGGGGAGTTGTGTGACAAGGGATGGTCCCGCACATGGGGGTACAGCTGTGGGCGGGAAGCGGGGGGAGGCCGTGTGCGGGGAAATGGTATGCCGGGGAGGCCTTCACGGCCCCTGCCCACCCCTCCAGTCTAGTCCCGGCCCTTCTCCCATGCTCCCTCCCGGCCACACGCTTTTCAGTCCCTCATGCTCCCGTGCTTGCACCTGCCACAGGACCTTTGCAGGGGCCGATCTCTCGCCCAGGACACTTTCCCTCCTCTCTGACTCCTCTTCCTTCCACTCTCTCAGCCTAAGCCCATCACTTCCTCCGGGAAGCCTCCACTGCCACGAGCCCCTCCGTAGCCACCAGGATAGTCCCCCGTTCACGGCCCAAGGTTCTGCCTCTTCATGGCAGTTCAGCTTTCGGGGTTGGTTTATCTGTGGAATCGCTCCCGTATCTGACTCTGCCCACCAGGGTGTAGGTTGCAGGAGGCCAAGGACACCACCCCACCCCCCCAGCCCTGTCTGTTCTGCTCACTAGTGGAACCCAGTGCCTCCAACGGGCCTAGGACCTAGTGGGTGCTCCTTAACTCATCCTTCGGACCCGTTGAGGATGAAGGGATGGCTGGATAGATGGATGGATGGATGGATGGATGGATGGATGATGGATGGATGGATGGATGATGGATGGATGGATGGATGGATAGATGGATGGATGGGTGGGTGGGTGGATGGATGGATGGATGGATGGAAAGACAGGTGGATGGATGGATGGATAGATGGATGGATGGATGGATGGATGGATGGATGGATGGATAGATGGATGGATAGATGGATGGATGGATGGATGGATGGATGGATAGATGGATGGATGGATAGATGGATGGTTGATGGATGGATGGATAGATGGATGGTTGATGGATGGATGGATGGATGGATGATGGATGGATGGATGGATGGATAGATGGGTGGGTGGGTGGATGGATGGATGGATGGATGGATGGAAAGACAGGTGGATGGATGGATGGATGGATGGATGGATGGATGGATAGGGGTGTGAGAGGAAGAGAGTGTTCTGGTGCAAAGACTGGTCTGGGCGCTGTGCGACGAGGTGGGGGACGGTTGAGGAGGCATGCAGGCCCTCGCGGGAGTGCTGGGGGAGGCCCAGCGCCTGGGCACCGATCTCGGGAGCTTCAGCCAGCAGAGGGCGCTCCGGACTCGCCGGACACCCGCGCTTCGGCCCTTGCGGAGGCGCCGCGGGTGGGGTGGGGGGAACCTGCGGGAGGGGGGGCAGCGGGAGACTTTCGGGGGGGACAGCCCCCAGGGACGCCCCCTGCCGCGCAGCCAGACGCCCCCCTCCCCCAACCCGGCGCCGACCGGGCGGTCCCTTCCGTGGCCGGGGCTGGGGTCCGGCGCCCAGCACCGCGCCCCCGCGGGTAGCCCTCGGCCGCCGCGCCCGGCTCCCGGGGTGGGGGTGGGGGGCAGAGGGGGTGGGGCGGTGGACACGAGGCACGTGGCTCGGGGTCCGGGCGGAGCGCCCCCCCCCCGCCCCCCCCGCCCAGTCCCCCGGTGTCGGCCCGTCCCCGCGGTGGCCGCGGCCGCGGGGCCGCGGGAGGGAGGGCGGGGCGGCGCGGGCGGCGCGGGCGGCGGCGGCGGCGGGGAGGGGTCGCGCGGGGGCGGGCCGCGGGCCGGGCGGGGGTCGGCGGGCTTCCGGGCGGCGGCGGCGGGCGCGGCGCGATGTGCGAGCGGGCGGCGCGCCTGTGCAGGGCCGGCGCGCACAGGCTGCTCCGGGAGCCGCCGCCGCAGGGCCGGGCGCTGGGCGGGCTGCTGCGCTGGGTGGGCGCCAGGATGGGCGAGCCCCGGGCGCCGCTGGCCCCCGACGCCCCCGACGCCCCCGCCGCGGACCCCGGCCCCGGCCCGGGGTCCGGCTCGCCGCGCGGGGGCACCGCCGTCATCCTGGACGTGAGTACGCGCCGGCCGGGACCCCGAGCCCCCTCCTCCCACCAGGGGCGCTCCCGACGCCGCCTTCCTCCGTCCCCGCCGGGACCCGCGAGGCCCCCTCTTCCCCCGGCGGGGGACCCCCCTCCCCGGGCGCTTTCCCCTCGGCGGCCCGGAGCAGGACCCGCACCGGCCCCTCTGCGTCCCAGAGCGCGACCCCAGCCCCTGCAAGTCCCGGCGGGTCTCCATCCCGGTCTAGTCTTGTCGCTGGACCAGGACGATCCCCTTCCACCCGCCCCCCCCCCCACTTCTGGGGATCCCCACCTTCTCCGAGCCCTGGAGCCCTTTGCCGGCCACCGCCCCCCTACTTTTAAGCTGGCCGAGCCCTTACCCTTTCCCCAGCCCTGCACTTCCTCCTTTACCCCCATCCGCTGTCGGATGCGAGCACCTGCCGCCTCCGGCCCCCTCCTCCTTTCCATCCTGGATCATCGCCTGAATCGCTACTTTTCTGAGACCACCCCCCCCCCTTCCAACCCCTAACTCTGGTTTCCCTTTTCTCGTTCTGGCGGTAGACCCTGAGACCTTGTGTTCTCATCCCCAAAGCCCCTTTCCACCCCAGCCACCACCTCTTTGAAAGTGAAGCCCCCTCCCCACCCCTGTCTTCCCCTCTCCTTTGAGTACAGCTAGGACTATCCCCATCTGCTCTGAGCCTGGACACCTCTGGGATCCCGGCCCCGATGCCCCCCCCACCCTCCACTCGGAGCCCCCTCCATCCTCCATACCCTCTACTCAAGCCCCCCCTTCCCCCTGGGACCCAAGCCACCCACCTCTGGGAAGCCCACCTCATCCTGCCACCCACTCCCGAGGAGTGGGAGGGAGATTTCACTGCTGGTGGGGGGAGGCTCCCCGGGGGAGGCGGAGGGGGTTTCTGTCCTGGGCACCACCCCCACCCGGTAACAGCGGAGCCTAGGATGTGCGTGTCCCGAGGAGGGTCCTGTGCGGGCTGGGTTTCTGGGAGTGTTGTGTCTGTGTGTTTGATGGTTGGCTGGGAGCGTAGATCTCCTCTCCCCTCCCGAACCTCCTGTCTCCTGGAACCCACAGTTGGCTCCAGGCAGAGAGGGCTGGGCGGGGAAGGGCGAGCTGTGCCGTGGGTGCTTGTGGCTGCCTCGCCCCCAGACACACACACACACGCACGCACACACACACACACACACATGCACAGATGGATCCTCTCCCTCAGGGCCCCCAGCCTAGCTCTTGAGGCGAAAGCTCTGGGCCTGCCCTTGTAGGGAAGCCCTGTCCACACCCCTCCTGCTTCTAACAGTACGGGTTAGTGAGCTCCGGTGCCCTCTTCAAGCTGGCGTGTGCGGGTCCCCGAGACCCCATTTCTTCATCTAGGAAATGGGGTGACGAGCGGACTCCCGGAGCCACATCACGTGGTCTGCACCATTGACTTGCCTGAGGCATGGGGAGGGGGGCACCTGAGAGTGGGACCCTGGCCTCGGGGAACTTTGCAGTCAGGGGCAAGGGTGTGGAGTGCCCACGATGGGGCTTTGGGGGAGGGCCCCGGTGCTCTGATAATTGTCCCCCTTCTGCCCCAGCCACATTTGCTCCTGCTCAGCACCCCAGACTAGGGTTTCAGCTAAGGGGAGGGGGTGATGTTTGAGAAGCCCTTCCTGAACCGCTGCCTCAGTTTGTCACCATGTCTGGTGCTAGGAGGGATGGGGGGGGACATCTGTCCTTGGCCTGAGGGCTTGGGCCCAAGGTAGCATGGCCAGAGGGGGTGGAGCCTCCCCCTCCCCCTTCTTATCAGTGTGGCTCATCCGCTCCCAAAAATACCACAGGGTGGGGGGGGGTTATGGGGTCTCGGCTCATGTTTGGGGGGTGGGGGTTGGGCTGTCCCCCCCCCATCCCCTCCCACGGCAGCCAGAGACTTGCACCTGCAGTGCACCTGGTTTTCTGAGCTCTTGGTGGCCTGCTTCCGCCCACTCCCCCACCCGAGAAATAATCCAGTCCTGCCCCTGGGGGGTCCAGTCGCCAGGCTCCCCCCCCCCAGGTCCCCTTAGCAGACGCCTCTGTTCAGACTTAAGCCACCCCGCTAGAGGAAACCGGGGCTCCCCGAGGGGTGCGATGGTGCGAGGCGTGTGGCCGCGTCCACGGGACACGGCTTCTGAGCGTGTGACCGAGCGTGGCACGGTGGGAAAGCCGCGTGGACCAGTGGCTCCGGAGGCACACCCGCGGGCCCGCGGCTGGGTGTGAGCGTGCGTGTGTCCACGTGTGCGTGCGCGTGTCTGTCAGTGCGGTCGTGGGTGGGCTGGCGGCACAGAAGGCGAGTGGGCGCTGCTTCCTCCCCGGCGCCAGGGAGGACTCCGCCTGAAACATCCCTCCCATCCCTCCCGCCCTGGATCCCAGCCGGGGTCTCCTCCCGGGAGGAGGGGGATCTCGAGATGAGTCAGAGGCCGCTGGAGGGCGCCCGCCCCTCTGGGCCACTCACTGACGCCACCTCTCTTCCCTGCAGATTTTCCGACGTGCGGACAAAAACGGTGAGTTCCCCTCCCGGGCTGTCCCCTGAAGGAGGCCCCGGCTCTTCCCGTCCCGGCGCCTCGGGGGGGAGGGCCGAGGGGTGGGGGCATGGACGGCCTTGAACCTGCCAGTGACAAGTACAGGCCTCGGAGGTCAGAACACCACAGGCCGGTGCTGCCTTGTGCCTCAGTTTCCCTATCTGCGTCTGGGGGCATTCCCGTAGTTCCCGCGCGGTAGGGATGCCGCGGGGGTTCAGCGTGTGGCCGTCTCGGATGCCAAGACGTCTGTCGTGCGGGACGTGCTGGTGAACCATCATCGCCCTCACGCAGCTGGGCTGGGCCAGAGCGGCCCGGGGTGGGGGGTGCCCAGGGACCACCCTTCACGGAAGCCCCAGCCTCACTCTCGGCCCTGGTGCCTCTTTCCTCACCGCGACCTCACACGCTCACGGCTGCCGCTCCTGTCCTGACGATTCCGGAGTGACCCAGAGAGGTTAAGTGACTTGCCCGGGGCCACCCAGCTGCACGAAGGCAGTCAAGGTTGTGCTGCAGACCCCCGAACTTTTCCCCACGTCACGCCCCCTCCCCAGCCACGTGAGTGGCCCGTCGTGGCCAGCAGAGAGAAGTCAGACTTCTCCTGACTTCTCGGAGAGGCTCCCGCCTCCCAGCCTCGCAAGGCCCGTCTGAGCCTCACAGCTGCAGCACAAGTCAGTACCGCTTCCTGTAAACACCGCTGTCCTCATCGCTGGGCCCCGGGCGACTCTCCCCGGACTGTCACCAAGGCACGGTCTCTCCGCAGGCCTCGGTCTTGCCCATCTCTAAAGTGGGGTGAGAACGCTTAACTCACCTAACTGCCTTGGCTGTGGAGCGAGGAGATGTGGCGACAGAGTTCCCGAGAGAATCAAGCAGGGCTCACTCACGGTTTGTTTTGTTCGCTGGGAAAATTGATCAAGTGTCAGGGCCCCTGCCGGGGGGCAGGGTGGGGGACAGGGGGCCCGGTGCCTGTCCCCAGGGCCCTCAGGCCCCAGCGCCTCCTGCACGGGCTGGAGTTGAAGGCGGCAGCTCTCACCCGGGTCCCCCGAACCCCTCCCTCCCTGACCCTGGCGGTTACTGCTGACCCGCCGCCCCCCATGGTGTTGGGGGTGCGACGTGAGGCCTCGGGGGCTGGGGTGCACAGCCAGGGGTCTCCATCCCTTGTCCCCCTCCTCGGGCATGACAGTGGCACCTCCCAGGCCGACTGGGACACAGGACTCTCCACAGCAGCTCCGTGTGGAGCAGGGCGGAGGGAGGGGGCTGGGGGGGGGGGGCTTCAGTGACCCGAGAAGGGGTCGTGGCAGCTCTTCTCGCAGCCTCAGAGGGTACAGAGCAGGTCAAGGGACTTGATCCCTGACACGGGCATCTCTCTGGAGACCTCAGAGTGCAGTGGCCTGGGCCGCGTGGCCATCGTCATGTGCTGGCCAGGACCCCGTGGCACGTCGTGAGCACTTGACAGGCAGGACTCGGGGCTTGTCCCTGGCGTGGGCCCGATGCTCGCACGCAGGAGGTCCCCAGCAGACGTTTGCGGGCTTACGGGTAACGGGTCTGCCGGCGCGGGGGGCGCGGGTGCACGACCCTGGGGCGCAGCGCTGTGGGTCTGGCTGTGCGTCTCCCGGCGGGTGTCCGTGGGTCCGGACGGCCGTGTCTCTGTAACTGCCGCTCGACACACTGAGTGCGCGTGGCCCTGTGTGTGTGGGTGTATGTGTGTGGCACACGGGCGGGTGGCTCACCGGCCGCCCTCAGACACAGGTGGGGTTTCCTCCTCGTCACTTGTTGCCTTGTCAGAGGCCGAGTTTCCACCCCAGGGACTGCTCTGGGGTCCCCTGACTTCTCTCCATGGGCCCCAGAGGGGCCGAGCCCATTCTCCTCCCGGGGCTTCGGGTCTTCCTGGCCACCGCCAAGTGGCCCTGGGGGGATTGTCCCCAGGGTTAATGCGGGAGTGTGATGTCGGTTCCAGGGGCGCTTCCGGGGAAGAGTCCCTTCTGTGTCACAGGGACTCCTGGGTTCGAGTCCCGGCTCGGCCACTTGGCAGCTCTGTGAGTTCAGGCCAGTCAGCTGGGGCCTCGGTTTCCCCATCTGTAAGTGGGCGTGATGACCCTAGTCCCCTCTCAGAGGGCCTTGGTGGAGCCGGCACAGGACCCGGGGACACCTGCCACGGGAGACCCTGAGCCCAGCACGGCCCGTGGCCGCGGACGCCGTGGTTTGCCCACAGGTGTGGGGTTCCCACGTGTGCCTTCCATCCGGGGAGCTGCCAGGGGCCACGGGGCACCCATTAGGCACCTCACTGGGGCTTCACTGTGCTCCTGCTGGGGTAAGAAGCACCCGCCCCGGTTTTACAGACGGCAAAAGCGAGGCCCAGACCGAGCAGGGGCGGGACCGTAGACCCCTGGCTGGGGAGCAGCCTGGGCAGTTCTGACCCCGTCCAGCCTGGCTTGAGAACACGACTGGCCGGGAGTGAGTGCGGCTAAAACTACGCACGCAGTGGCTTCACGCAGTCCCTGCCCCCCACGTCCGCTGCGGCAGATGCCGGGTGGGGGGGGTGCCAGGCGGTGTATGGTCCCCTCCCCTAAGTCCCTGGGGTCCCAGGGCCGAGCGCTCTGGCGGCTCCCAGGACAGAGGCTTCTGCGCTGAGATAGAGACCCGTCGAGGCTCCCGAGGGGAGGCCGAGGGTCAGGGGTCTGGGGCCTTGGAAGGGCGGCACGGGGCATCCAGCAGACCGCCGGGCGCCAGGGTGCGTTTGTCCCCAGGGACGCGGACGCTGGCAGCCTGCGGCCGTTTGAAAGGTCCCCGTGACAGAGGCTGAGCTCGTGCTCATTAGCCAAGACGCCCGCACACGGCCGCCCGCTCGGGGGTCCTTGCTGAGAGTGGGGGGGCCGGGGCTGTGCCTCTGATCGCACAGAAGCCCGGGCAGGTGTTTCTCCCCTCATTAGCCGCTCTGGGTTCATCCGGGCTGTGGCAGGACATTGAAGGGAAATGTCAGCCAGGAAGGCCGTGCTCGGGAGGCCCGGTGGGCGTCTCTTGCCTGCCCTCCACAGGGCACCCCGGATGGAGGTGCCCGGGCAGGACAGGCAGGAGGAGACGGGGGCAGGGAGATCCCCCCCACCCCCACCCCGACTCTGTGCCCCTGGCCACCACGACCGGTCAGTCAGCACGCGTCCACAGGGCGCAGACTCGCCCTCGGCTCCCCGTGATCTTGTGGTTCGTGAGTTCAAGCCCCAGGTCAGACTGTGCTCATAGCTGGGAGCCTGGAGCCTGCTTCGGATTCCGTCTCCCTCGCTCTCTGCCCCTCCCCGGCTCACACTCTGCGTGTGTGTGTGTGTGTGTGTGTGTGTGTGTGTGTCTCTCTCTCTCTCTCTCTCTCTCTCAAAAATAAACTTTTCTTTTTTTAAAGGTAAAATCTTTAAAAAGGGGCACCTGGGTGGCTCTGTCGGTTAAACGTCTGACTCTTGATTTCGGCTCAGGTCATGGTTTCTCAGTCATGAGATCAAGCCCCGTGTCGGGCTCAGCGTGCAATGCGGACCCTGGGTGGGCTTCTCTCTCTCCCTTTCTCCCTGCCCCTCCCCTGCTCAGCGCGCTCTCTCTCTCTCTCTCTCTCTGTCAAATAGATAACTTAAAAAAAAAAAAAAAAAACTCTTAAAAAATACGATACAAGAGAATCCTTCTGTTCTGGGCCCAGCTGGGCCTGCCGTGTATGGTCGGGCCCCTTCCGGATGGAAGGGAGGACCTTAGATCCAGCCTGCCTTCCGTGCGGCCCAGTCCTGATACGGGGCCACACCTGCCTCTCCCTCCCATCCCAGGAGGGCCATCCCTTTCTAACCCACGCAGACGTACCCTGGTGGGCTTGCAGGGGCTTTGATTGCAGCCTGGCTGGAAGTAATGGAAGGAGGTCTGCGTGGAGGGGCTGGGGGCTGCCCTCTCCCTCAGTTCCAACTGCCTGCCACAGACGCGGCTCCTTTAAGGAGCGTGAGCTCCCTGAGGAAGGGGTCGTGGCTGCAGGGGGCAGAGGTCAGCTCGCAGCAGGTGTGCCCAAGTGCAAGTTGCTGAGGGTGGGAGCTCCGTGGGCCTCTCCTAGAGTCGCTGGCTGCTTGGAGCCCCTCAGTGACCCGTGGGGCCCCTCCCATCTCAGGACCACAGAGGCTGGCCCCCCGCCAGGCCCGCCCCCTCCTTGCCTTGCGGTTTGGTGTCTTCGTGGTGGCAGGGTGAGAAGTCCCTCCCTCCTGGCAGCTGTGAAGGTGTGGCCCCAGGGTCTGCCCTGCGGACGGGGCAGAGAGGAAAGAGGGTGTCCCCTCCCCTGAGTCAGGACCTGGGTGCTGGGGCTGGAGATGATGCAGATATGGGTCGGGGGTCGTCTGGGCATCTGGAAGCAAGAGAGAAGGGTCCTCAGACGGCCCGGCTTTGCCGTGGTGCTGCCTTCAACGGTACCCACCGCAGGTGCTCGGGAGAATCAGGGGAGAAATGAGCCGGCAGGGAGCAGGGGCTGTGTGTGTGTTGACCGTGGCCGTCGTGAGCCTGAGCCAACTGGCTACTGCTTGCAGTCGCTGTGGGTTCGGGGATTAGCTGCGAGAGGGTGTTGATGTGTCGGCTTGGGAATTAGCTGGAGAAGGCGGGGATTTTCTGTGCGCCGGAGGGTGCTGGTCACTTCGGGCAGTCCCGGGGCAGGCACAGAGGATCTGGCTGGGGTGCGGTGGCTGGGGGACTGTCGGGATCTGGGATGTCTTATCTCTTAGACACCGGCTGCCCTCTCTCCTCCCTCCCTCCCTCGCAGACGATGGGAAGCTGTCCCTGGAGGAGTTCCAGCTTTTCTTCGCAGATGGCGTCCTCGATGACAAGGATCTGGAGGCTCTCTTCCACACCATCGACTCTGACAACACCAAGTGAGCGAGGTCCCTCTTGTCGGGGCAGGGGCGTCCGGCGGGTGTGGGGCGGGGGGAGCTTCTTCCTCGGCAGCTAGTGAGCCGTCTCCGTTTCCCACCCCCCTGGAGGAGCAGGACCCCTGAAACACCCCCACGCTGGCTGACCCAAACCTCGGATCTGTCTGGCCACCCCCCCACCCCCCGTCCCACTGCCGGCTGGGGTGACCTGGGGGCGTGGGCAGGACGCTGTTGTGCCGGCAAAGTTGTCTTCTGAGCACACGTGGCTACGGAAGAAGAGACCCTACGTCTTGCAGCACGGACGCAGGGTAACGAAAAGGGAAGAGTGGCAGTGACGTCACCCTTCTGCGAACTCAAGCCCTGGTGTGAGTGACCCCGGCTCCGGGGTCAACTCTTATCACCTGGGTCCTCACCGGTCCTGTCTTCGACCGGACCGACCAGATACGCACCCTGGCTCTCCCTTCTACCCGGCTTCTAGCTCGGTGTCCGAGGCAACCCGTCATAACCCCCCGAGCTTGCGTCTCAGAACTAACCGGAAACTCTGGCCTCACCCACCCCGAAGTCAAGTGCCAAGTGTATGCTCCACTCACGCTTGCCCGACCTGGCAGCCTCCCTCGTTGCCTGGGATGCCCCAGCCCCCTTCTCCGCCCCCCACCCGGTCACCTTCCTCGGGCCCCACTCAGGCGATGGGGACCCGAGTTCCGGGGGCGGGGGGTGCTGCGTGAAGCAGATTTGATGAGTTGGGGTCCCCTGAGACAGACTGGCCTAGTGTGGCCAAGGAGCTGCTACCGAGCCTGTTTGCAAGGGACCCAGCACAGTAGCCACCTGGACCAGAGGCCGGGGCTGAGTGTCCTGGGAGGCACAGGCTGGGGACCAGGTGGCCAGGTGTCCTTGTCCAAGGAAGGCCGCGTCAAAGGAACAGCTTTCTCCTGTAGACCCAGTGAAGGGCTTTGTTTCTGGAGACGGATGGAGGCCTCTGTGATCCCCAGGGAGCTTTGAAAGGGCCAGGGCGAGTGGAGGCATCGGTCAGAGAGTTTAGCCATGACCTTCTAGAAGGTCAGAACTCTAAAGGCTTCTAGGATGAGTCTCTCCAGCATTCCCTGGGGTGTGACCTATAAACATTTGCTCCTTGGGATGCTAAGTAGGTTTTCTGCCCAAAACGGTTCACGTGGATCAGAAAGAGTGGTAAAATCCTAGTTTAAGCCCAACTGAAACAGGCTTCCTCTCTGCGGGACTCGTCAGAACACTTAACGTGTGGTGGGAATTCAAGGAGCTTCCCAAGACAGGGCTGGCAAAGCCTCTGAACCCAGGTTTATGGGGCCCCAGGAGCCTTCTCCCAGAAAGCATCTTGGGCACCTGGGGTTCCCCGAGCTCTCTACCCCAGGGAGCCCCTCCTCTCTCAGTGAGGGAGCTGGCGCCCAGACAGGGCAAGGCTCCCAGAACTGCACAGACGCTCGGGTCCCTTGGCATCCGCCCCCAGCACACCCTGCCGTCACGTCTCTGCTCTGAGGCTGCTACGTGCACCTTCACCAGCCTGGGTGGCATTTCGGTGCTTAGCGTTCTCCGAGGAAGGGCCCAGTCCTCTCCATGCCTTAGGAATGGGGCCGCGGGACCCCAGGGCTGGGGTGGGCACGAGGACAGCTGGCCCAGGACCCAGCCGGCAGGGATGCCGAGGGGCGGCGTGTCACATGAGTTTTGTTGACAGCCTGTCAGAGTCCTGGGCCCTCCACCTTCTGTCCCTTTCCCTCCCTTTGCCCAGCCCCTGACTTAGCCCCATTCTTGGTCCTATGCGCTCGGGACACGGTCGGCGCAGCAGGGGAGAGGAAATGAGTGGTAGTGGGGTCAGAGGTCACGCAGAGGTGGATCCCTGCTCTGTCCTTCCGGGTGGGGGGCAGGGCATCCTTTACCTGCTGCGCCTCACCTGTGAACTTGGCTCAGGTGCCGGCACGTAGGATGGTCCAGAGAGGAGGCACGGCAGGTGTTTGACGAGCTCCGGGCCCTGCGTGCTGTTGGGGCAGGGGGGCGGGGAGGGCGGCTGGGACGGGACAGGCCTGACCTGAGTCTCCCTCGTTCTCTCTGCAGCCACGTGGACACCAAGGAGCTGTGTGGTAGGTGCCCGATCTGCAGGGACCAGGACTGGGGTCGGGGGATGGGACCCGGGAGTCCCGGGGGCACAGGTGGGATGCACGGGAAGGCCCGAGGGCTGGGGTAGAAGCCTCCTCCTGTGACCCCTGACCTTTGCTTTCCCCTCCCTCAGATTACTTTGTGGACCACATGGGGGATTATGAGGACGTCCTGGCCTCCTTGGAGACCTTGAATCACTCTGTTCTGAAGGCCATGGGCTACACCAAGAAGGTGGGTAGGCGTGGGCGGCCCTGGGGCTCCGAGGTCTGAGTGCTGGTTAGGGTTCTTACGGGGCGTCCTCACCCCGGGGTGCCTGGATTTGTGGCGACAGGGGTTGGGTCCGGGGTGGGCTTTCCTTGGGGCTCCCGCAGGGAGCCGGGTTCCGCTGTGAAGTGAACGCACCAGGTCGGTGACCGGCCCTGGCCAGCGGCAGGTTGGCCCGTGAGGCCCTGTCCCGGAATTGGGCCCGGCCCCGGGCCTGCCGTCGCGGAGAGGGAGCGGCAGCCGGCCCGAGCCCGCCAGGGTCCTCGGACAGGTGTGGACCCTAACGATCTCACCCTCTTCCCCGGGTCACGAGGCAGGAAGGGGAGCGAAAGGGGCGCGTTCACGCGTCTGCACCCGATCTAGGTTTCAGGCAGTTTCCGGTGTGTGAACCCTGTCCAGGCAGCAGGCCCGGTGCGGGGACCCCCGCGTGGCCTGGGGAGAGGTCTCCCGTGTGGCTCCAGCGGCTCAGCCCCCAGTCCTGTCACCCCCTTGTTAGCATGTGCCCCGGAGGAGGACAGAAGGCGGGGGGCCGGGGCCAGGGTGGGGGCCGGACGTCGCGCCTTCTCTGTTGAAGCGCACGTGGGCGAAGCAGCCGGTCCCCCAGCCTCCGAGTCCACACCCCGCTGGGCTGGTGGCTGCTGGAGGGGCAGGGGGGGCCGTGTCCCTTGGCTGCGTCCGGAGAAGAGGCGCTAAGTTGGCTGAGGACCCGCGATGGCCGGGATTCAACGCTCAGGTTAATCCTCGCTGCTGCCCTGTGCATGGCCACTGTCACCCTGTCGCTGCCCCCGTTTCAGAGCTCTGGAAACAGGCTCGGAAGGGTGATCCCTGCAGGGTCCATAGCTAGATGGCCACAGCTGCTGGCCGGAAAGAGAAGGGAGCGGGGTCAGGAACCCGGCAGGAGGTACGGACTCCGGGCCGGGCCGGGGGTGACTGGAGGCTCGGTCAGCCGGGAGGGGAGCCTCGCACGCTGAGCAAGGCGGGGGGGGGGGGGGGGGGGGGGGGGGGGGGGGGGCTGGGGAGCAAGACACACACGGGAGGGACATGTAGACCTGGCTGAAGGACCCCGAGCCAGTCGCTGCCCCCCGGCGGGCCTCAGTTTCTCCAGCATTCACCTTAGAGTCCCTTACGGGGGTCGAATGAAATAAGGTCTCTCAGGTGCTTAGCTCGGGGCCCGGCACAGAGCAGAGGTGACCGTTTTCTCATTAGGCTCCTGCTGTATGCCCAGGCGGACGTAAGACCGATTCCGTGTGTGTGTTTCAGACGGTACTCGGTGCGTCAGATGTATCAGCGTCTTCGGGTTTTTCAGGGGGTCCTCTGCCGTGTGTTAGGGCGTCCCTGTCTTCCCGCCGGTCTCAGAATTGCTGGGCCTGATCGCGCGCCTCCACTCAACCCACGTTTCCATTCCTCTGGTCGTGTCCTGCCGTCACGAGTCTCGCTTTTCTCGAGCGTATTTTAATATCGTGTGAGACCGGTCGCCTGTCGTCGTTCGTGTGCCCGGACTGTGGTTGGACGCTCTGAATGTGTCAGGTGGGCGGTGGGTGGAAGGGACCCCAGGCTCCGGAATCCCTGCGCGGACAAGGGCGTCACCCCGGCTCGGCTCCGGACGGGCTGCGGGACCCTCACCGCCCGGCCCCACGGGGCTCCCGGAGATGGAGCCCCTTCCCAGCAGCGCCGTCTCGCGACGACACGAACGCGCGTGGTTACTTCCTGGTCTTTGGCCGTGAACTGTTCAGAGGGGACACCGGACTCCCCACCAAGGAGAGCATTTTCCTATCTCCCCGTTCACCTCGGACCGGTTTCGGACACCCGGCGCTCGGAAAGCACGCGCACGTGATGGTGTGTTTTTAGCGGCCGAGTTGATGGTTTTTGCAGCCGTGATGGGCAGTTCTTTCGCTTGCGTTTTTTTTCGAACTGCTTTCCGGCGGTAGAAACGCAGCTCAGCTCCCTGGTTACTTCAAACGCTTCGTCACCGACCTGGGTTGGCCCGTTTGCTTTTTGTTGCTGCGCAGTCCTGGCGTGAGCTGCAAACCGGCGCGCTGACTCATTTCTGCTGTGCGGCCCCCCGATCTCTGTGTCCCCCCCTCCCGCCGTTCCGAAGTCCTGTTCCCGGTGCTACCTCGGCTCTCTTTGTTTTGCCCCTGATTTTCAAGCGCGTGTCTCCAGTATTTCTCCCCTAATGACAATATTAATACCAGCTCCTTTTTTAGAATCCTTCTCAGCCTGTTCGGAAAAAAGCAAAACATTATCTCTGCCTTCCCTTCGTTAAATTTTGTCTTAGGAGGTGGTAGTGAAGTTTTTAAATTGCCTTTGTGATTACGTGATTTTTCTGAAGCGATTGATGGGGCGGATTCTATTTTTAGAGTCTTTTCTGTGGAACAATCCTTCACTTCCTGTGATCAACCTGTGATAGAACTGGAGTGTCGCCGAGTTCGTCCACACCGCTCTGCAGCCCTCCCGCTAGCCAAGCGATTTCTCTCTCTCTCTCTCTCTCTCTCTCAGAAATTGAGGCCTTTTGAATATCTGCTGTGTGTGAACCCGCTTCTCTATCACAGAGTCATTTTTCCGTTCAGAGACCGAAAGAATTTATCCACGAGGCTGGGGTTGAGGTATAAACGGGGGGAGAAGAGTCTCTTAGTAGTTTTTTCCAAGGTCAACCCTAGCTTCAGTGAAATGTCACTTTCTGTGCCCGTGTTAGCTAGTTTTCCCGAAACCTATCACGGCCGTGTTCGGTTTTGTGATCAGTTATGCGTCGTATGTTGTCGATGATTTTTTTCAAAAATCTCAAACCTTATTTGGCACAAAACAGGCACTGCATGTTCGATAAAGTTCATTTACTTTCAGGGAACTTTGTAAAGTTCATTTACAGAGTGCAAGCAGGGGAGGGGCAGAGAGAGAGGGAGACACAGCATCCGAAGCAGGATCCAGGCTCTGAGCAAGCGTTCAGCACAGAGCCCGACGCGGGGCTCGAACTCATGAACCGTGAGATCATGACCTGAGCCGAAATCCAGAGTTGGACACTCAACCAGCTGAGCCACCCAGGTGCCCCAAGTTGTTTTTTTAATGATCTCTTGGACGCTTGAGAAAATGACCTGGATCTTTTCAGAGCATGAAATGGGAAAATAACTTGGCTTTTCTTTGTTATGACGTATACGCTCCTAAAAGATACACTATACAAAGTGAAATGCTGTCTCTCGTACAAGTAGAGCTATTTCATTTTTTCAGCACCAACATTTTAATTTGTATTACGGATGTTAACGACAACACCAGCCACTGTAAATTTTTGTTTCAAAATTGAGAAAAATCAGTTGAGCCTTTTTTTTTCTCTGCAGGTGGGAATTTTCTTCAATAATTTTTTAATCCCAGAAATAGAGTTCATATCACTTACATCTATTTGGATTGGGGGTACGATTTTCACGCAAAATCCTTATATCATTTACCATATTGCCACTATTTACTTAAAAAGCTATTCACGATGGGGCCGCCTGAGTGGCTCAGTCAGTTAAGGGTCGGAGTTTGGCTCAGGTCATGATCTCGCGTTTCGTGAGTGTGAACCCCGCATCAGGCTCTGTGCTGATGGCTCAGAACCTGGAGCCTGCTTCAGATTCTGTCTCTCCCTTTCTCTCTGCCCCTCCCCTGTTCACACTCTCTCTCTCAAAGACAAACGTTAAAAAAAAAATATTTTTAAGGTACTCATGATCTAATTTATGATCTTATCATGACTGAATAACGAAAGTAAAGAATTACGTTGTCTTAGTTTTCTATTCTCAATATACAGAACTTGAATATTCTAACTTTTTTAAGTTTTAATTTTTTTAATTTTTAAACATTTTTTAATATTTAATTTTGAGAGAGAGCAAGCGCGCAAGGAGTGGGGAAGGGGCAGCGCAAGAGAGGGAGACAGAGGATCCAAAGCAGGCTCTGTGCTGTCAGCACAGAGCCCCACACGGGGCTCAAACCCACAGGCCATGACATCATGACCTGAGCCGAAGTCCAGCGCTTAACCGACTGAGCCACCTGGGTGCCCCAATTTTTTTTAGCTTTAAGTAGACTCCACGCCCAGTGTGGGACTTGAACTCATGACCCTGAGATCATGAGTCACGTGCTCTGCCAGTTGAGGCAGCCACGAGCTCCCCCCCCATTTTTTTTTTAAGGCAACATGAATATTTTTAAAAACTCCTAAATTAACGTGAGAACCAGCAGGATGTTACAGCTAGCTCAAGGGAAAATTCCAAGGCCACGCACCATGGATAGAGGCAACTAGGAGCTCTGAGCGAATCTGTGAATCGGTGCAGAACCGGGCACTGTCCACGGTGACGGCGACAATTGCATTCCGCCAGACAAAATTCCTGTGCGTCGCTGTGGATGAGAGTTATTTTTCAGCATCATCTCTCTTGTACATTCTGCGGAGTTTTAAAAGGAGCCCCCAAACAAGGGAAGATTTAGTTAACCCACAGGGCCTGCTGATAGGAAACCCAGTAATCTTTCTTGTCCGTTTTAAAGACTTTCACGCTAGGGTGGCTGGATGGCTCAGTCAGGTGAGCCTCCAACTTCAGCTCAGATCTCGATCTTACGGTTTGTGGGTTCGAGCCCCGCGTCGGCCTCTGAGCTGTCAGTGTAGAGCCTGAGCCTGCTTGGGATTCTTGCCCTCTCTGCTCTGTCCCTTCCCCACTCGTGCTCGCTCTCTCTCTCTGTCTAGGAATTAAACTTATGGGGCACCTGGGTGGTTCAGCGGCTAAGCATCCAAATTGGCCTAGGTCATTATCTTGCCATTCCCGAGTTCAAGCCCCGCATAGGGCTCTGTGCTGACCCCTCGGAGCCTGGAGCCTGTTTCAGCTTCTGTGTCTTCCTCTCTTTCTCTCTGCCCCTCCCCTGCTCACGCCCTGTCTCTCTCAAAAATAAATAAACATTAAAAAATAAATTTTTTTTAAATAAACTTAAAAATCAAGACTTCCATATTTGCCTTGTGTCTCTCTCCCTCTCTCTCTGCCCCTCCCCTGCTCACTCTCTCTCTCAAAAATAAACATGAAAAAATTTGTTTAAATTAAAAAAAAAAAAAAGACTTTCACATTTACCTAACAATGCTCTTTTTTTTTTTTTAATGTTTTACTTATTTTTGAGAGAGAGCATGTGAGCAGGGGAGGGGCAGAGAGAGAGAGAGAATCCCAAGCAGGCTCTGCACTGCAGAGAGCCTTATGTGGGGCTCAAATTCACACACTGAGAGATCACGACCAGAGTCAAAGTCGGATGCTCAAACAACTGAGCCACCCAGGCACCCCTAACAATGGTGTTTGCATCCTTATTTATCGTCCAATTTATCTCCCCTATGGGACAATGAAGAGCTAATTTGTCACACCAAATTATTTACTCTGTGTTTTTAATGGTTTTCCTTACTAGGTTTTTAGCCATGTTGTTTGATGCATATAGACCTTTATTTTTTTTATCATATAAATGGTACATATTCAGCTTGTAAAATTTAGAAAATAAAGAAGAGTATAAGGAAAAAGTTCAAACCATTTGTAACTCCCACCATTCCTTACCACTGTTAGTTAACATGTTTCTTATTACCTCGGAACCTTTTTTCCCATGTGTATTTCTTTAACATATTTAATATTGTCCTGTGTACAAAACTTATTTTTTGTACTTTTTCCACCTAATATCTTAGCATTTTCCCTATGTGATTAAAACTGTCCAGAAGCATCTTTTTTTTTAAACATTCTTACTTAAATTTACTTTTCCTCTGTTTTGGGGCGTATTAGATGATTACCAGGTTCTTGCTAATGTGAATATATACTGTAACCTCGGGACATGAGCCTTTGTGCTCATTTTGCACGATTTCTTAGGGACAGATTATCGTAAATGGAATGACTGAGTCAAAGAATAGGAGCCGTGCAATGTGGGGAAATAGGTTCTATTTACCTAAATGGGTTGGAAACAAGCTTAGAGCGGAAAGCTGCCACCACTGGGCGAAAGCATCGGAGGTTAGCTAGCGTGATATTGTACCGGGATCACGAGTAACTTGTTCCCTCACCGCTTGTCCCCACCCCACCCCCCCCAGACCCTTTGCTTCTTAGTCACACAAGTTAATGATTACTGTCCGATTGTTTTCTCCATGGTCACCACATGTGTAAGATCTTGAGACCTCAAATACGGAGACGAAATTCCTCTTCGGGGCTCTTGTCTCCTTCCAGACTTTAGCCTCTCTCGTATTCATTTCTGCGTCCGCTCTCTTGCTGGACAAGAAAGAACTCCAGACCCCTCGTCTGCGACAGTGCAAGGCTCTGGAGAGAAAGCACAATTGCTTTATAAAGTGGCTGTGTCCGGGGCGCCTGGGCGGCTCAGTCGGTTAAGCGTCCGACTTTGGCTCAGGTCGTGATCTCACGGCTCGTGGGTTCGAGCCCCACGTCGGGCTCTGTGCTGACAGCTCGGAGCCTGGAGCCTGCTTCGGATTCTGTGTCTCCCTCTCTCTCTGCCCCTTCCCCCACTCATGCGCTCTCTCTCTCTCAAAAATAAACGTTGAAAAAAAATTTTTTTTAAAGTGGCTGTGTCCATGTGAATCCCCACCTCCATGTTTCCCATGTTCCCCACCGGAGCAGTATCCTGTCTGATTGCATGGTGGTGCGGTGACATCCTGCCCTTGCTGTGCAGAATGCCTTTTGCCGTTGTTTCGTGACCCTTCTCACCTTGTGTGATACCGTGTTCTCTAAATCCTATCTTCTCGTGCAGCGTCTTCATTTGACCAAATCTGGTGACAGGACTTTTGCCCAGACTTTTCTTTGGAAATCTCTCGGTGCTGTTTTGGTTTCGATGTGCCTCCATTTGGGTCTCATTTCATCAAATCTGGGACTGTATCTTTACGTGAGGGAATTTAGGCTGCGTTTCGTTATTGTCGTAATCGGTCTGTCCCAACTGCTCTCGTAATCTCTCACGATTCCCGTTTTGTGTGCTTCCCTTGTCCGTTTGACCTGTGACCTTTTGATGGTCAGCTTTGTTTAGAGCATTGATTGTGGTCTTGGGTAGATGCTGTAGTTTTCATTTCGTGGACAACCTCTGAAACAGGTGCTGTGAATTTCTGCTAGAGAGAGAGCAAGCAGGGGAGGGGCGGAGAGAGAGAGGGACAGAGGGTCCAAAGCAGGCTCTGCTCTGACAGCACAGAGCCTGACGGGGGGCGTGAACTCACAAACTGCGAAATCGTGACCTGAGCCAAAGTCGGACACTTAACTGACTGAGGCACCCAGGTGCCCCTTTTCTTTCTTCGGTGTTTATTTTTGCGCACGCGTGAGAGAGAGCGAGCGAGCACGCACAAGCCGGGGAGGGACAAAGAAAGGGGGACAGAGGATCCGAAGCAGGCTCACACTGACAGCAGAGAGCCTGACGCGGGGCTCGAACTCGTCAATTGTGAGATCACGACCTGAGCCAAAGCCGGATGACCCTCAGCCAACTGAGCCACCCAGGCACCCCTGGCACCGTGAACGTTCCTCATTGTGTTTTTATCCCTAGCTAATCGGAAACATCGACTCCCTTTTGAGGAGTTCAAGGCGTTTTTGAGATTTTCAGATATTTTTTTTCCATACTTCTCCGGTCTTTATTGGCATAATCCAGTGTGACTGCAATTAAACTATCGCCGATGAACGTTTTCGTCTCCTGACCCTGCACCCTTACATTTAATCGGCTCCATCACTGCCCCTTCCTTCCATGACTTCCCTATTCAAGACTGTTTTCTTTGACTCAGCCCTAGATATGTGTGTGTTTGGGGGGAGACTCCTAGGCAGTTTTTTGCCGGAAAGGTGCTCATGTGGTAACACGTCAGAAATTTGCAGATTTCCGAATATCGCCCTATACCCCGAAGAGGAGTCGTGTGTCTACACGACACGCGATTCCCAGATCTGATCCTTTCCTCTGGGATCAGTGGAGTTGCTCTGTTGGCTGAGGGAGGCATTGATTATGGTGGAGGAGAAATCCGTAAAAGCTGCATTTTGAGTCCTTTAAAAATTTAAACATTTTCTTTTATTTGGAGAGAGTGTGTGCGTGCACGCGCGTGTACGCATGCACGTGAATGGGGGAGGGGCAGAGAGACGGTGGGGCGGGGGGAGAGAGAAGCCCAAGCAGGTTCTATCTACACTCAGTGCGGAGCCCCACACGGGGCCTGATCTCACGACCCCGAGATCGTGACCTGAGCCGAAATCAAGAGTCGGATGCTCAACCAACCGAGCCAGCCCGACGCCCCTGCATTTTTATTCCTTTGAAAGTCACGTGTCTTTTTGGAATTCAGCTAACGGGTTACGCTCACGGACCGCTAGCTGCACCCTCAGTCGCTTGAGCCGAGTGCTCTTAACACACTTCACTTCAGCTCATTTTTCTGCTTGATGGCTCCTAGCAGGCTTTCTCTTTGCGTTTCAGTTTCTTACCACATTGCATCTTCTCGTTCGTTTTGGCCGTTCATTTGTCCAGGGCCCGTTGATCACCGGATTGAGTGTGGTTTCAACTATTTGCTAGGGAGGATAATCAATAATCGAAACGCATTAGGCGAGCAGAACCTTACGTACTCTCTGGCACCGTTGCGTCGTCGGGACCCGTCTCCGGTGTTGGCGTAGGGTGGCCACCTCCACGCCTCCCCGTGTGTGCCTCTCCTCCCCGTGCTCCCCTCCCCTGCCTCTGTTTCCCTCTCTGTCTCCAGCCGTGTTTCCCTTGTGCCCTCGTTGCTAATCAATTCCCAGTCAGAGTGATGGATGGTTTAATTTGCTTTCCTTGAGAGCCCTGTTTTTCCTCGCCTTGCCGGGGACCGGGCGGAATTCCAAAGTGCTGGGCGGTTGGCTCGGGAGGGTGGGGTCTCGGCCGAGGAGGCGGCGGGAGAGTTGCACAGGGTTTCAGGGCCCAGCGTCCCCAACACAGTGCCATTGTGATCCTTAGCATCCTTGAGTGACCTGGCTCAGCCAGAACCTCAGTTGTGCCGTAAAGGCTTCTCAGCCGGATCCGGAAGCCTTGGGGAAGGTCTTTGCCGCAGACTCTCGACAAAAGGGGAGAGCCGCACCACCGCGAAGTGTGTGGAAACCCTCTTCCTTCTTTTTCCCTCGAGTTGAGTTCTTCTCCTCGTGGCCTCTGAATCTTCGTCTCTGGGTGCCCCCCAGGCTCCCTGCTGACCCGAGGGGAGGGGAGGACCCGAGAGGAGGCTTCTGAGACTGAGTCTCGGGCTTTTTCTTGGGAGGAGCCAGTTGGACCTCCCCAGCCGGTCGCTGTTGAGTCTTCCTTCATTTCTCTGCGTAGCATCCTGAAGGCCCACGAGGCCAAGGAAGCCTCCTGGGAGGAAGGAGGGGGTAGGGTCACTTACTCTTCTCCCCACATACTTCACCCCTGTCCACAAGAACAGCACCACCAACCACCACCCTTATCACCACCTCCCCCTCCCCATCATCGTCTTCCTCATCTCTCCCAGTATCAGCATCGCTGCCGTCAGCTTCCTCCTCCTCCTCCCCCCCTCCTCCTCCTCCCCCCCTCCTCCTCCTCCCCCCCCCTCCTCCTCCTCCCCCCCTCCTCCTCCCCCCTCCTCCTCCCCCTCCCCCCCTCCTCCCCCCTCCCCCCCTCCTCCCCCCTCCCCCCCTCCTCCTCCCCCTCCCCCCCTCCTCCTCCCCCTCCCCCCCTCCTCCCCCTCCCCCCCTCCTCCTCCCCCTCCCCCCTCCTCCCCCTCCCCCCCTCCTCCCCCTCCCCCCTCCTCCTCCCCCTCCCCCCCTCCTCCTCCCCCTCCCCCCCCTCCTCCTCCCCCTCCCCCCCCTCCTCCTCCCCCCCACCACGATCGTCGGTATTAACATCATCTTTATCCCAGCAGCTGCCGCTCGTTGAGTATTTGCTATGTTACAGGGCCTGTGCCAGGCATTTTATACGCATTCTGTCACCCAGTCCTCCATGGGACCTTGTAGGATAGGTACTAAAGTGACTCCAACCGTGGTCGTAGAGGGCAGGAACGAGTACATGGGGAAGCCAGGGCTCAAACCGCCATCTCTGAATCCATAGCCCCTTCCCTGATGCTCCAAGCTGGAGGCGCTGGGGTCCCCATGTCCTCCTGCGAGACAGAGACACCAGCCCCAGGTGCCCCCCCCCCGCCACCGCCATCCCGCTCCGTGCCAGACCCCACACCCAAGTTCCCTCCCTAACCCCTTTCCCACGTGTGCCCCTTTCTTTCCCTCCACAGGTGTACGAGGGCGGGAGCAACGTGGACCAGTTTGTGACCCGCTTTCTCCTGAAGGAGACGGCCAATCAGATCCAGTCGCTGCTGAGCTCCGTGGAGAGTGCGGTGGAGGCCATTGAAGAACAGACCAGCCAGATCCGGTGCGTCACTGGGACCTCGCAGGGTCACGTGGGCATGTGTCTCACACGCACACGCGGCCACCTGCTGCTTGCTGGGGCCGGGTCGTGTGCTTGGGGACTGAGTGGCCTTGGGCCGGGCCGCCGCGCTTGTCTGTCAAGTGGGGACGATCCCGTGCCTGCGTCTTCAGCGCGCGTGAGGACTGAACGAGACCGCGTGCGCGTACAAGAATGCCAGGTGTGCGTGGGGTACGTGCGTCCGGAGTGCCGGGGAGAAGGCCCTGAGGTCCCAACTCAGGCAGAGCGCCGTGTCGGGAAGGGAAAGCCTGGTGTCCAGAGAGAGGAGGAGTCCTTCCTGCCAGCCGGCAATGCCAGGCCCTGGGGTCACCAGCCCTCACGTTTGCCGTCCCAAGTTCAGGCCAAGTCTCCTTCGCCCTTTCTTTCCAGAGCAGCCGATGCGTCTGGTGCAGAGGGGCCATAAAGAAATCCGGGTAGACGAGAAAAACAGCCAGATGTCTACACTGCTGGGCCTCGGATGGCTGTGCCCGGCTGTGCATTCACAGCCAGAGGCTCGGCCCGGCCAGGATATGGGTTGCTGTCCGGTGTGGGGGTGGGGGGTTGAGCATGTGAATGTTGGCCGGCGGGGGCTGGTCCCAACCGGATACGGTCGCGAAGGCTGCTCGGTGACACTGTTCCCAAAATTTGTTTATTCTGAGCCCCTTGTGGGCAGATCACCTGGGAAAGGTAAAATGCAGATCCCGGGCCCCGGGCCGCGCCTGCCGGATTGGAATGAGCCCAGAACTCTGCTTCCGCGATTCTGAGCATCCCCGGTGGTGACGGCCACAGCCCTGGAAGCTGACACTTCGCTTTCCTTCATTTTTGGGGTCACTCTCTCGGTGAAAAACGTGGTGTTTTCTCCTGCTGTAGATTAGGCTGCCGTCCAATTGTAGCTGATTTCCTGCCCAGCGCCAGCTCCGTGGCGGGCGGTTACACCTGCCCGCCCCTGTGCTGGGACCTTCCTGTGGGACTTTGGTGGGGGGGGGGGGGCAGTTCACAAAGGGGAGACACCTCCCGACACAAACTCTGACCTCAAACTGCCCCAAATCTCAGCTCTTGAGGCTCCGGGCTGCAAAGTCCCCTTAGGCCACCCCGTCCAGGCACCAGCCACTGGTTCAAAGCCCCGCTGCCCCTGGGGGACCCCCGCCGCAGTTTGCCGCTGGTTTGTGGAGCCTCAAAGACTCCGTGGCCTCCGCCGTCTCCCGGAAGGCTGGGGTGGCCCCCCCGGCACAGGGGAGAGGCAGGCACCAAGGTGCAGAAGGGGGGCTGGGCACAGGGCACGTTTGCTGTGTGTGTCTGGGTGTATCTGGATGTCTGCGGTGAGTTTTCCAGCATCTCTGGGCACGCGGGTGTCCGGGAATTCACCGAGTGTCGATTGAGCCCCTACTGTCGTGCCAGGCATGTGCTGGGTGAGCCGCGTGTGCCTGGCAGGGCGTGCCAGGGCCGTGCACCTGTGTGCACCCCGGTGTGCCTGGGGGCAGCGGACAGGGGACGGGGGACGGGGCCTGGCCCCTCTCTCTAGGGCCCGGCTGAGGTCAGGATCATGGATGTTTCTGTCCTGTTCCATGGTGTCTCTGGACCGTGTCTTAGGGCTCCCTTTTGCAGAGAGGCGGGCTGTTTCGCAGGCACAGACCCGGGCTCCCCGCCGCACAGGGAGGGGGAGGGGGTGCTGCGAGTTAGGCAGTGGGGTGGGGGCCTGGCTCAGCGTCACCCCAGCCCCGGAACTGACGCTCCCGGGGACGGGGCTGGGCCGTGTGGTCCTAGAATGCAGTGAAGTTCGATCCTGACTGCCCTGCCAGCTGCTGGGTGGTCTTGGTGAAGTCACCTGCCTTCGGGCTTCAACGACTCTGCCGAGACACAGAGGCCATTACGCCCGCCTGGCAGGAACAGGGCCAGACGGGGTCAAGTGCCCTGTGTTTGGGCTCACGGCCGCTGCCTAACGTTTGCCAAAGCTGCTGAGAGCGGACGGGGCCCTGCGGCCTCCCTCACAGCGTGTGTTTCCTCCGCTCACACTGTAGACAGAACCACAGCAAACCCAGCCACGGCGCGGCGGAGACCTGGTGTGCCGGCCCCGCTCCCCCCCAGGCCCCCAACCACAAGCTGGGGGCCGCGGAACAAGGGAAGAGTCTTCCGCCTGGTGAGAGTGTGGCGGCCTGGGGTGGGGAGCACGGGGTGGGTGGGGGGGAAATTCTGACAGCGGCCCGGATGCAGCCTGGGCCTCCAAGCGGGACTGGGACAGCGTGGGGGAGGGGGCTGCCCTCCCCTCCCCCCATGAGCATCTCTCATCCTGTCTCCTAGTCACCGTGGACCCCAAGGAGGAGGGGCTCGAAGCCCAGATCAGCCGCTTGGCAGAGCTGATAGGGCGGCTGGAGAACAAGGTAAGCCTGCGGAGCCACGCCCCCTTCCGCTGCCCCCAGCAGGTGCAGCGTCGCCCCGAGTCCCGGCCGGAGCCTGGGAGCCTGGCCACCAGGACTGGGGGGAAGATGTCCCTCGTACCTGTCCTGGAGAGGTGCCCCGGGCAAGGGGCAGCCAGGAGGGGCGTCTCAAGGAACACAGAGTCAGCAGGGGCGTGTGCGGGGAGGGGACAGGGTTCCCTGCGCCTCTGCTCTCAGGCCGGCCTGGGGATGCCAGGAGGCAGCAGGGTGGTGGGTGAGGGCCGGGGGGTCCCGGCGGCGTCCCAGGAGAGCTTAGAGTCCTCTGGAATGAGGAGGCTCTCATAGATCTCTCAAACACGAGTCCTGTCTTCAGAGGGTGTTTCACGACTCGGCGGGTCCTCGCGGTATGACCGCATTTGTCTCCCGGGGCCGCCGTGACCACGTAGCACAGGCGGGGCTCAAACCGGGGCCATTTCTTCAGTCACGTTAGAGCCTAGAAGTCCGAGCTCAGGCTGGGGGTAGGGCTGCCTTCTCCTGGGCATGAGGACAGTCACTTCCTCCCTGTGTCCTCACGCATCCTCCCTCAATGCTGGGCTCTGTCCTCATCTCCAAGGACACCATCAGGGTCACGTTGGATTAGGGCCCACCCATGTGACCTCATCGTAATTACCTCTTCAAAGGCCTTATTTCCAGGCAGAGTCACATTCGTAGGTGCTGGGGGGGTGGGGGGAGGAGATGGGCCTGGAACTTACGATTTGGGAGAGGATACAGTTCAGCCCAAACAATGACCATGTGTCGGAAGAAAGAGAACAGGTTGCCTAAAGGTTTTTACCAAAGGGCTCAGGTATCAGATTGCGCATATTTAAATCCTGGTTATACCATTTAGCAGCTTTGTGACCTTGGGCAAGTGACTTGCCCTCTCTGAGCCTCAGATTCCTGCTCTAACCACAGAGAAAATGTTCAGACTAGCGCTTGTCATGGGGTTGTTGTAAGGATTAAAGAAAATGTCTTTTTTTTTTAATATTTTATTTTTGAGAGAGAGAGAGAGAGAGAGAGACAGACGTGGGGGAGGGGCAGAGAGGGAGACATAGCCCCTGAAGCAGCCTCCAGGCTCTCCACTGTCAGCACCGAGCGCGACCTGGGGCTCCAGCCCCTGAACCGGGGGATCATGACCTGACCCGAAGTCGGACGTTTAACCGACTGAGCCACCCAGGCGCCCCAAGAAAATGAAGCCTTAATGGCTTAGCCCGGAGCCTGCTCCGTCGGAAGCATTGCAATGTTAGCAGTTGTTAGGCGTTGTCACCCCTATTCTGACGCCAAGCCTGTGCACACGCACGGGACCAGCACCCCTACGTCAACCAAGCCGGCGGGCATCTCCGAACCGTACGGTTGAGCGAGTTTACATTTCTCCCGCTTTTCTGAATTTTTTTGACATCTTTTGGCAAGGGCAAAAAAGCAGTTTGATGGGCTTGGGGTTTCTCAGGGCTTCATGGGGGCGGGGTGGGGGGCTGGGGTGGGGGGCTCCCCCCACGCAGAGGGGGGCTGAGGCCAGACTTGGAGACGGGGCTTGGGGTGGGGGGGAGGTGGGCTGAGGCCGAGGTGGGATCCCCCCTCCCGTGAAGCCCGCAGCTGAGTGGGAGCGGTGGGAAAGGCTCCGCGGGACCCCGAGGCCGGGTTGTCATAACAACTCCCAGCGCCTCCAGAGGGAGGTTCTTTGAAGCTTATTTTTAGCCTCCGGTCGTCTTAACAACCAGCTGGCTGGAGACCGCGGAGCACCTGGGTGTCCTGGAGACGGGGCGGGGCCCCGCTTGCTGGCCTCTGATTGGTCCGGGCCGCCCGCGGGGGCCAATCCGGGGCCGGCAGGGGGCTCCGCCCTCTTCGTGCCAACCTGGGCCTGGCGCTGCCTGGGTGGGGCTGATGGGGTGCCGGGCGCTCGCCCGAGTTGCAGAAGAATCACGGTTTTGTGGGTCCGGGGGAGAGAGCCCTGGCTTCAAACCCCCGGGGCCGTGCGCTGCGAAACTGCCGAGTACCCATCGGGGGCTGTGTTCTGGACTCCGGTGTGAGTCGGTGACAGCGCGCCCGGGGTTCCTGCTTTCCTGGAGCTGACGGTGGGGCCGCGCCCACCTCCGGGAGTCGGGAAAGTTAGACAAGATGTATTCGTGAAGCATGTAGCTCGAGGCCTGCCGGAGGCCAGTGTTAGCACAACCACCCCATTCAGACCATTATCAGGTTCACGGGGCACCGGGGGTCTTGACGTGGGGTGATGGGCCAGCCGACGGGGGGATCTCAGGGCCGCTGGCAGCGGCATCCTGGGTTCAGAACTGTCCTGTCCCAAGACTACCCCGCCCCTGGCCGAATGCCCTCTGCCTAGGTCTGGTTGGCTTCTGCGCTTCTCAGATGCCAAGGCCGGAAACGATCTGTGCCGCTTCCTCTGGTCCGTCTCCCAGCCGGGCCTCCCAGCCTCCTTCAGAGCCGGCCCTGTGTCTGGAGGGTAGGTGGCCCAGCGAGGCCTGGCCCCGGGGACTCCAGAGCCCCTGGAAGCTTGGGGTGCAGAGGCTGGAGCTCTCTGCTGGCTTTGGACTCTCCGGTTTCGTTGTGGTAGTGCTGGAGGCCTCCCTGGGGGAGGGGGCCTCGGTCTCCGACACGTCTTTGTGCTTTGTTGTTTCAGACCCTTTGGTTTGACCTTCAGCAGCGCCTCTCAGATGAAGAAGGCACCAGCATGGTGAGGCCTGCTCCCTTCCTGCCCCTCTCCTGTGGCCCCATCCCTGCCGGAGCCAGGACTGAGTTCCAGGTCCTTGACACCCCCTGGCGTCACCCCCTGGGACCACCACGAGGGGAGATGCGGCCCTAGGCCCTGAACGCCTCTCCAGCCAGGAGTGTCCTCTGATCAACAACAGTTTGGCCCCGGGGCGAAGTGATCGGGACAGTGACCCCACACACTGACCCGACCAGAAGCCAATCTTGCTGGGCCCTGATTTTGTGGTGTCTCGGACCAGAGTGCCGCGCGGGCAGCTCCCGGCGGCCGCAGAGCCCCTCTGTGCACACCCTCGTGTGGTGTCCTGCTTGGGCGTGGCTGTCTGCTTTTAGCCCTTCGGTCCTCGTTCTTTTTCGCCACTTTTGGCTTAAGAAGGAGCCCTCGCGTGAGCAAGGAGGGGTTTTGGGTTCTGTTTTGGCCCAATTCTCCTGTCTTCTCTGAAGGAAGGTCTGGGGAGGCCGGGGCTCGGGCAGGGAGAGCCGGGGTGGCCGGGCGCTCACTCCCCTGTGTCCCCACAGCACCTGCAGCTGGTCCGGCAGGAGATGGCCGTGTGCCCCGAGCAGCTGAGCGAGTTTGTGGACTCCCTGCGCCAGTACCTGCGGGGGACCGCGGGGGCCAGGACCTGCTTCCAGTGAGTGACCTGCTTGATCCAGGTGGGGGGCCGTACGTGCATGAGGCCGGGCGAGGAGCGGCCGCAGAACCGGGGGGAGGGCGGTCTGCGGGGGGCATCGGCTGGAGCCGAGACCTGGGGACATAGCAAGCGCCTCGAGCGACCCGGTTGTGACGACAGGAAAGGACTGGGGGCTGGTAGGGACCGTGTCGGAGATGCTCGAGCCGAAGGCAGAGCCGGTCAGGTCTCCTTTGTGTGAAGGAGGGGTGAGTGGGGACGGGTGCGGCCAGGAGAGGCCCCACGGTCCGGGCGGGTCTTTGAGTGACCTGGGCTCTGGAGCTGGGCTGACGGGACCAGCTAGCGGCTGGGATGGGGGAGGGGCGGGGAGAGGCCCTAAGGCCGAACCGATAGGACGGTGCTGAGGGCCAAGCAGGAGGGTCAGGAGGCGGCCAGCAGTGTTGGTGGGGGCGTCGTACAGGTTCTTCCGGGCCACGCTAGGACGGCAGGCCAGGTGCGGTCGTGCAGGTGGGCGATCGAGAGCTCATGGTGGGGGGAGAACGTGGGAGGAGGGGAAAGCAGGACGCCGAGGGGCTTCTCGCCTGTGGAATGACCGTCGTCCCTGCACCCTGCGCCTGCCTGCCCACGGGCGCGCCCCCAACGCATGCCGTGTGCTGTCGGCCAGGCAAATGCGGTCCCCGGGCTCGCTTTCATCCCCCGGTAACCAAATGCAGATAGTCCCCATTGCCCCCATGACCTTTGTCAAGCGGCGCAAAGGGCCATGGGTTCTGACTGGCAGGCGACGTGCATCTGGTGGTTGGGGAGGGTGGGAGGGGGAGCCCCGGCTCCAGGTGTGGTCGGAGGCTGGAGCTGGTGAACTAACGATGCCATTAGCAGTCCTGCTTCCCGGCTCCTCCTGTCCGGTGAAACATGGAATTACCTGGAATGACACGGAGATCGGCACCTGCGCGAGAGAGCTCTCCTCCTGGGGGCTCGGGCTGTGTTCTGAGTGGGGGGTGGGTCAGGCCAGGGTTCGAGAGGAAGGAACCCAACACCCCAGGCCAGCTGCCTTCTCACCGGGGGAGTCCCTTCCCTCCTCTTCCAGGCCCTGGAGGGGCCTGGAGGCACACAGGTCATGATCACACAGGAAGGGACAGGTGCCTGGCCTCCCCCGCCCCGTTGCTGGGTCAATTTCAAGTCACGGGAGAGTTTTAAGGGTTAAATGAAACAATTACAGAGAAGGCAGAAGGAGGAAGATGTTTTTATTTTGAAAGGTGGGGTTTTTAAATGGCGGTAAGGCCTTTTCGAGTGTCGTTTCATTGCAATTCGTTCAGTATTTCCTGGCCACCTTCCGGGACCGGGCCTGGCATCAGGGGGCGGGGATCCTCACTGAACACAGCAGAGGGCCAGTGCTAGGGGCCCCTCCCACCTCTGCCAGGCTCTTGGGGGGCAGCCCTCCAGCTGGAGCCTCTCTCTCCCCAGCATCGCAGCAGTGAGGCTGGCTGATGGCCTCACCTTCGTGGTCTATGAGTTCTGGGAGACAGAGGAGGAGTGGAGGAGGTGAGTGGTCTGCCCCAGCCTCCTTGCAGGGGGAGGGCACCAAGGGTCCCTGGCTCCTCGGGCCTCCAGCTGCAGAGTGCTGGCCTCACAGGGCCCACAGGGGCCCTGAACGCCTCTATGTCCACCTGGAGGGACCCCCTTTCCCCCAGCTGGGCTGTGAACCCGGGTTCCTGGCCCACCCTGGTGGCCGAGGTTGCTCGCATTTGTTACCTGCTACCCCTGTGGCTAAAACTCCAGAAAGGACCTGGCTGTTCTCCCCACCAACCGACCACTGGCTGTTCCGAGGCCAGAGCCGTCAGCCTCCCCTCCCCCCAGGGCTGAAAGCACCGAGCCGGGCTGCCTGGGCAGGGGAAGCCCCCCCGTCTCTGGCAGGGCCTCCTCGCAAGCTCCCGTGGAGGCTCAACACCCCCCCATCCCCCGACTCACAGGCACCTGCAGAGCCCCGTGTGCAAGGCCTTCCGGCACGTCAAGGTGGACACGCTGAGTCAGCCTGAGGCCTTCTCCCGGATCTTGGTGCCAGGTACAGGGAAGCTGGGTGTGCAGGGGGTCCTAGAGAGGAGGGAGACCCAGGGCTGGAGTGTTAGGCCAGCCCTTGAACACGAAGGGCAGGGCTACGATCTCAATGAGTGGGAGAGTCGGCTGCAGGGAGAGGGCAGAGTGTCAGGGTGGCTCCTAGGGCCCCCAGCGAGCACCTCCCCACAAGCCAGACATGTGCTTCCCACCCTGGCCGTGGTCCCCTTGGGGAAAGAGGCCACCTGCTCTGCCTCAAGTGTCTTCCCCCTGCCCTTCCCAGCTGCTTGGTGCACCTTGGGCCGTGACTGACCACCTCCTCGAGGCCTTCGGATGAACCTGCCACCCTGCCCCCTGTTTTCTAGAAACTTTGGTACACATACCGTCTTTTCACTGTACTTCCAGACAAGAATGTAGTTCCCTGCTGTGTGAAGTGAAGGAGAACCCCCTGCCGTCCCCCCAGACCCCCCCCCCCTACTCCCCCACCCCCCTAGGCAGAGCAGCCTCGGAGCTGCCAGACCCCTGCTGGAGCCAGAGGGCAGCAGGGAGAGGGAGGCCTCCTGGAACCCCCACCCCAGTGGCCACGCATGACCCTCCCCTCCGCTGGCCACTGCCTTAGCGTCCTGGTAGGACCCAAGACCTTGTAGTGCCCAACCTAGGCCTGTGCCAGGGCCGCACAGGACAGTAGAGCCCACGTAGCCCGTGCTGTGCTCGGCCGTCAGGCCCCAATAAACTCTGGTCGGGAACGGCCGTGTGCTGTGTTTTTCTTCCGCGTGCTCTAGTGACGGCAGCTAGAGGAGTGAAGCTGTCACGGGGTCTGGGGCCCCTTTTTAGCTGTGAAATTTTGACCACATCACACCCTGTCTCCTTATCTGTAAGACGGTACGCATTTTGACAAGTTGGTGCCTGTTACAAAGTTCCCTGAGGCCCCAAGGATCACCCTCTGGCTCGGTAATGCATTAGGACTCCCAGAACCCAGCAACAAAAGGGTACAGACTAAAATCAGCCCAGGAAAGACGTGCCGGGGTCCACGAGCGGCCAGGCACAGAGCTTACAGCTGTCCCCTCCTGTCCCAGCGACGACGTGCATAGAGTATTACCAGGCAAGGAGCCGACCCGAACCTCAGGGATCAGTTTCCACTGGAGGCCAGTCCTCCGGCCCCTCCGGAGGTCAAGCCGATACCTCTGGGCTGAGACCCCGGCTCAACAAAGACGTTTGGGGTCGGGACATTCCAAGGTCCTAGAGGTCACGTCCCAGGAGCCAAGGGCAAAGGCCAGACGGCTCCGGGCACAGTCTTGGCACACCCGTCAACGAGCTATTCAACCACACAGGAGACCGAGACCCTAGACTTACCCCTCACGTCAAGTCCTGTTCTACCATCTCCTAACTTCCCCTCTTCGGTCCCCTGTCTTGGCTAGCAGCAAAGGACGAGGAAAGCGAGAACCACGGATCCCCCTCCCAAGGCAGGAGGGAGGGCAGAGACAGAGGGAGGCCGGAAACCAGGGCAGGTGGGAACCCCGGGGCCAAGGATGTGCCTGGAACAGGCAGCCTGTGACAGGGGGAGGGATCAAAGCGGTCACTGCTGGGAAGGTCCTCTGCCCAGGCCATCCCGCCGGCTCGGGCTCCCGCCTGCCGCCTCCTGGCTGGGCTCGACGCTGGCCCTTTGTACAAAACCAACACGGCATGGGCTCGTAGGAAGCGGAAGCAGCAGACTTGAGTCCTAGCGGCGCAGGTCCGAGCTGCAGGTGCTCGCAGCCAGCCTCTCAGAGCCCCTCGTTTCTCATCTGGAAGGGGGGGGGGGGGGAGACCCTTCTTTGAAGACTGCCTGGCCCCCAAGAATGGTGCATCACTGGGTCCCACCGGCAGCTTCGGGAAGCGCCCCCGAAGCGGGGGCTGCTCTGAGCTCAGCTGTTTTAAAAATATTCTCAGAGGGGCGCCTGGGGGGGGGGCTCAGGCGGTTAAGCGTCCGACTTCGGCTCAGGTCATGATCTCACAGTTTGGGGGCTCGAGCCCCGCATCGGGCTCTGTGCCGTCCGCTCGGAGCCTGGAGCCTGCTTCGGATTCTGTGGCTCCCTCTCTCTGCCCCTCCCCCACTCGTGCTCACCCTGTCGAAAACATTTCAAAAAATATTCTCAGAGGGCTGAGGCTCTCTGGGGTGCAGCCGAGGATCCCCGGGAGCTGGGCGGGTTACACTGTGCTACCCATGACACCCGCTGGCCCTAGCTCTTGGCTCATCTCTGCTGACTGCAGCCCACGAGCTCTCGGAGCCTCCCTGGATGCTGAGGGGGTGGGAGCAGGCTCTGAGGAGAACAGATTTCCACCCTAAAAGGCATCAGAGCTCCCACAACTTGCATGTCACCTCCAGGCACGCAGGCTGCCTGTGTCACCCTGGGAGCCGGAGGTTCCCGGGGGGGGGGGGGGGGGGGGGGACACAGAGAGGCCAAGTAACTCACCAGAGGTCACACAGCAAGCAAATGCCGCCACCTGGATGCAGACCCAGCGCTGCCGGCCCCCATCCCGTGCCCGAACTCCGGTGCCACACGGCCCAGACAGCTGGGGAGGAACGGCTCCGGGTCGGCACCGGTAGACCCCAGTCAGGTTCCTCGTGTAACGACCGTTACCGTAGGGCCCGGCCGTTCCGTTCCCAGGCACACGCTGTGCCCCAAAACACAGCAAAGTGCACTTAAGCAAATACTTGTGCCCGAATGTTCACAGCGGCTTATTCACAGCGGCCCAGAAGGCGGAAACGACACCCTTTGACAAAGGATCAAACAAAACGAGGTCCGGCCACACAACGGAGTATTATCCAGCCACAAAAAAAGACGGAAATACCGACCCGTGCCAAACACGACTGGCCCTTGCAAACGGGATGCCGCGTGAAGGAAGCAAGTCACAAAGTGACACAGCGCGTGATCCCACTCACATGACAAGATGCCTGCAACGGTTAAGTCAATAGAAACGGAAAGCAGATGAGCAGCTCTCAGGGGCTGGGGGAGAGGGAGGAGGGAGCGACTGCTGAGGGGGGTGGGCTTTCGTTTTGGGGAACGAACGGTGGTCACACAACACCGATCGACCCTGAATCGCACCCGTGAAGATGGTTAATTTTGTGTTATATAAATTTCACCTCAATTAACCGCCCCCCCCCCAAAAAACCCCAATCAACTCACCTGCCCAAATGGAGACCTTCACCACCTGCGTTCGATGGCCGACGACATTCTTGCTGTGCCCAGTTCAAATCCCAAACCTCCCGCCGGAGGCGTGCGGGGGCCGTCCTGTGGGGAAGGGGCACAGGTCCTCAGGGGACCGGCAGCACCCGGGGCTGGTGTCCCTGCCCGACTGCCTGGGGGCACCTGACCCAGTGGCAAGGTGCTCCCCCGCGCCCCTCAGGGCAGAGAGCCAATCACTGTACCCCCGAAACAGCACTCGGTCTCGGCCGCAGCTAGTATTGGACAAGAGGGTCTCCACGCTCACGCGTAGGTGTCACCGCGGACCGGGACCGGTGACAGGCCAGGCTCGGTGCCGCCAGCTCTTCAAGTCCATTGCCACTCACCCTCACGGCCATCCCGGGGCAGGGGGAGGGGCTGTCCTTGGCTTTGTTTTGGAGGAGAGCCAGAGGATGGAAACTGAGGCCCAGGAGGCAGAAGGAAGGAGTGGGTACTGACCCACCGGAGGGAGGACGCCGAGGCTGAACAAGGCCCCAAGGCGGTTTTCCTGGGTTAGCAACCTGAGCACAAGGGCCGGCCAAGGGCGCACAGCTGGTAGATGGCAGGCTGTAGACCCGGAGCCCATGCCCAAAGCCCTCCGTGACACCACGGTCCCCTGGGTCCGGGACACCCCTTCAGCCCTTCCTTCCCGCTGCGGTCAGAAACCTGAGGGAGTCCCTTAGTGGCAGAGGACAGCCCCAGGTCAGCTCGTACCTCCATCGGGGGGACATCAGAGGGTGACGGCCCAGCCGGCGTTTCTCTGACCACGTTGTGTCCTTGCATGATGATGGCTGAGCTGACAGTCCTATGAGGATCACATCTGTACCAGACACAGGTTGAGATGAAAATTATCGTCCCCAGTGGTGGTTTGCATCACCCCTTGAAGAGCCCCAGTCTCTTCTCTCTCGGCACTGTCAGTGCTCATCCTCCCTGTTACCCTTTCCTGCTTTTGGATGAGCCCGAGGATCCTATTTCCCTTTTCCCTTGGCTGCTAGGAAGCTCACTATTCGCCTAGTCTCAACCTAGGTTTTCTGGAAATAAAACTACCGTTGCCCAGGTCTCCCCACATGGCTGCCGTAGATATGTTATCACCTTCTCTTTTCACAGAGAGCCCACTTGACATCATGCCAGATGCCCACATGCGGTTCATAAGCTCCCCAAATTTTGACATCGCAAATGGCAGGGCCAGCGCTCAAAGCCAGTAGTCTGAGTCCAAAGCCAGTTCACGCGATGCCCCCCTTTTATGGTCCTACCCTCACCCGACCACACTTCATTCTTCTCAAAGACTCCGTGAATGGCCCCGCCACGGCCCCAGCCTTCCCGGCCACCGCCACAGCACTTTGGGGAAGCATCTAGGGGACAACTGATCGATGACTCCGTTCTCACCGCTGGCTGTGGGGCACTTCTGCCGTAGCACCTTGTCCTGGTTCCGTGGCCACCGGACCCACGGTGTGTGGCAGGGTGTGTAGCTGGTCAGAAGGCCCGTGTAGGAGACGCTGGTGCCCCAATTACTGGGTCAGAGTCTACACCTGCAACCAGGACGGAGGAGGCAGCAGGGGCATCCTCGTCCTGGGGCTGGGTGGATGGGGTCACACCCCCTTGGCCACTCGGGAGTGTGCACTAGAAAGAAAGTGGACAGTGGAACGTGACCCCCCCCCCCCACCCCCCGGTTGGTCCCGACCCCAGCTCTGTAGCTCACAGGACAAGCAGCCTGGACTTTTCCAAGTCTCAGCTGCCTCCCCCTGTAAAATGGACGAATTTGAAAACATCACGCGACCTCAAAGAAGCTAGATACGGAGGCCGCGTATCGAACGAGTCCATTCGTACAGAACGTCCAGAAGGAACAGATCTGCAGAGACAGCAGATTTGCGGTTCCCGGGGCTGGGGAGTGACTGCTAATGAGTGAAGGTTTCCCTGGGGTGACAAAAACGTCCAGCTGGTGACGGCTGGACAACGTTGTGCCTCGGCTAACACCCACTGAATCGTACACTTTGCAAGGGTGAACTTGACGGCAGGGGAGTTAGAGCTGAAAGCAAATCATGCAGGTGGACAGGCTGGAAAAAAACACAAAAAGGGTCCTGGCACCACTGGCCAGGGACACGTCACACGACACAGCAGAGCCCGGCCCACTGCCTACCCTGAGGGAGAGGTCCTCAAATGTCGGCCCCTCCTGGATCTGGCCACAGCCAACCGCCGGCTTCCGGCAGACGTCCCAAGGCAGAGGGAGAGCGGCCCGAATGCAGCGACCTCCAGGACACCCCGGGCCCCGTAGAGGGTCAGCGCTGGCAAGCACAGCGACCCAGGAGCAGCTGGGCCGCAAGCTGCCTCTCCCCCCACCCCCGTTCCCCCGACCCTGACCCTGGGGCAGACCTCTGGGCCCCTCGCCCTCAGCCGCAGGCATGACACCCGGAATTGGGGGGGGGGGGGGGGCCGGGAGGGAACCGCACACAGCTCACTGGGTTTCCAGGCTCTTCCGGTCCAGCCAGAGGGAAAGGGACAATCCCTGGGACCCTCCCATCGGAGCGCAGGCCAAAGCAGGGCTCCCTGGGCCTCAGCCCCTACTTCTGTTATGAACTGTGTCTCTCAGAAGTATTAGGTTGAAGTCCCCACTCCTAGAACCTGTGACTGTGACCTTGTTTGGAAACAGGATCTTTGCAGACCCTAAGGAAGTAAATTCAGATGAGGTCACCCTGGACGAAGGTGGCTCTAATCCAATGACTGGGGTCTCAAACGAGGAGGGAGATTTCGGGGCTCCTGGGTGGCTCTGTCGGTTAAGCGTCCGACTTCGGCTCAGGTCACGATCTCGCGGTTTGCGAGTTGGAGCCCCGTGCCCAGCTCTCTCCTGTTAGCGCAGGGATCCTCCAGCCGCCTCCCCTCTGCCCCTCCCCCACTGGACCTCACGGTCTCTAACTTTAAAAAAAAAAGAGACTTGGAGGGACACACAGGGCAGATGACCACGCCGGAAGGGAAGGCCAAGAACCGCCACGGATGGCCAGCCACACCGCAGGCTGGAAGGGGCAGGGGGATCCTCCCCGATAGGCAGCGCGGCCCTGCCCACACCTGCATCTCGGGCTCCCGCCCCCAGACGGCGAGGGGACCCTTCTGCCCTTCGAAGCCCCCAGGTTGTGGTCTTTGTCGGGGCGGCCCGAGGGCCCGAATCCGCCCTCCTCGGCACTGAGCCCGAAACCCTCTGAACCAGCAGAAGCCCAAATGAGCAGCCTCAGGAGGCAGAAGGTATCCATTTCTCCAGCATCTTTATGAGGCAAGGACACGGGTCGCACAGCTGGACGCAGGCAGCAGCACCAGGGCAGCCATGGGGGCCGGGCCGACCCCCTCCCGCTCAGAGGAGTTCCAAGGCGGCTGCCACCGTGCTCTGCCCGAAGATGAAGGTGCCCACGAGCACGGAGACCACTCCCCACGCCTCCAAACAGCACCTGCCAGGCCAAGAAATACACATCGAGCACGCTCTCCTCCGGAGCTCTGCACAGACCAGCCAAGTGCATGCCGAAGGCTGATCACACAAAGCCAGGAGAGCCACCAAGTTGGAAGGAAACCCAAAGTATTCCCCCCCCACCTGTCGGGAGGGGTTTCCAAGACAAGGGGAGAGAAGGGCCCCCTGCGATTAAAACCACTCACTGCCTCTGTTTATCTTGTTCCTCCCCTGGGGGAGGGAGACCCTTTTCCAGTCCCTTCCCTTTGGGGGCAACGGGAGGAGGGGCATGAAGCCCCCCTGAAAACGATGAAGGAGCAGAAAGCCCGAAGTCACCCACGATGGGGACAGCAGCTGGCCACGGGGGCAGAGGCGGTCGCCCTGACAGCCACTGAGGCCACATCTGTGAGCTTCCCGACGCACCAACAGAGACCGTGCAGACAAGGAAATGAAATTCCTACAGATGGCAGGGTGGCCAGACACATTTCTGGCCCCATTAACAAAGGCCACAGGACCCGATGTTACGGAAAGACGGTCTCGAGCGAGACAGAATCGTGAACGCCCCCAATACGGAGGTGGGGAGAGCGTGGGGAATGTTCTCGGGCCTGCAGGCTCCTAGAGCGGTTCTGAGGGATCAGAGGCCCTACGGCAGCTCTAGAGTTTAAAAATACCTTCAAAGCCCACCAGTAACAACTGTTGTGAGCTTGGATCCAGGCACAAAACAGAAGCAGCGGGGCTTTCAAAGACCACTGCCGAGAAACAGCCGCACGTAGGAGGCCCCAGACCATCGCGGCCGCCCCAAGCCCGAGTCAGGTTCAGAGACATCCAGAAAAGCTCTTCCCCCAGAAGGGAAGGAAGCCTTGCCCACGGCTGTGGGAAAACCAGGCCGGGGCTCGATGAGGCGAGAGGGAAGGAGAGAGACACTGGCCTCCGGTTGGGGGGACCCAAGCCCCTGGCTGCTGGAACACAGGAGCATCTGTCCTGGGCTGAATGGCAGTCCCCAGGATTCGTGTCCACCCCAAACCCGTGAACGTGACCTTATTTAGGAACAGGGTCTTTGCAGATGTAACGAAGTTAAAAATCCGGAGAGGAGATCATGCTGCGTTTGGGGCGGGCCCTCAGGGCAGTGACAGGTGTCCTTATAGAAAGGCACATGGGGACTTGAGGCAGAGAGCCCCAGAGGGGCAGAGATGGGGGTGAGGCAGCCACCAGCCAGGGACACCTGGAGCCACCAGAAGCAGGAAATGGCAAGAACAGAAGCGGCTCTCAGAGGTTTCAAAGGGAGCCTGGCCCTGCCGACACCTTGACTGTGGACGTGCGGCCTCGGCTGGGACAAAACGCACTTCTGCTGTGCTAAACGCCCCGGCAAACGTAGGACAGTGTCCCTTTACCTGCCTCGGCCTCAGTTCCCACATCTGTGGAAGGGAAGGAAGAGCCACACAGGCCCCTGCTGAGGTGTGGCAAACCCGTGCGTGCACTCTCTTTCTCGGGGGGTCAGCTGGGCCCCTTGAGGGCAAAGGACAGGGCCCCAGTCATAGCCCAGGCCACCCTGGAGATGAGGGCCCTCTTCTGGGAAAGAGGGGGAGCCCCAAAGCCTCTGTCTAACCCACATCGTGGAGCAGGGAGGAGGAGGCAGGCGTGAGGCCCGGACCCAGTCAGCCCGGGTTGAGTCCCAGCGCCGCCCTGACTTGTCACGTGCCTGTGGACAAGCGTCTGCCCCCTCGTCTGTAGGATGGGTATCCTGGTATCGTAAGGAGAGGACTGAGGGCCGGGCACTGAGCAAGGGTCCAGCCAAGACTCGCTACCTTGCAGACACAACGTGTTACCCCTCCGGCCACACGGCCTCCACAACGCAGGGTTCCCCACAACGGGACCCGCCTGTGCCACAGCTCGCGGCAGAGACGATCACCCTCTGAGGGCAAGGGAGGGCTGAGCACCCGTAGCGTGTGGGCGGGCCCCAGTGTGGCTGGCAGGGGTTCGATTCCTGGCTCGGACACCGTGTCACCGTGGACAAGCCAAGCCCCGTGGCCTGTCGTTCGTCTCACCGGCAGGACGTGACCTCCGTGGGCCCTGCCACATTCCCATTCTGCTCCCTCTGAGCCCCTCAAGCGCCCACGCTGCCACCCTGGTCTGGGGACACTTACCTGACGCGTGCAGCCACAGGCTGGACGTTAACGGCACATATGAGGCACAGACCTGCAAAGGACACACGGGGCCACTCCAGCTCTCCACTGTTGAACCCAGAGCGGCCCGGAGCTCGAGAGCCCGTCCCCACGGACCCAGCTCACCATCCCCCTAACACCTCGGCCCCCCTGAGCCTCTCCGACGACAAGCCCTGAGCGCTGCCTCCTCTGGGAGGTCCCCCGGGCTCCCCAGGCTGCAAAAAGCCTCAGGCCTCCTTGACTGGAGCTCCAGCCACCCACACGGGGAAGGTTTTGTACGAAACACCCGTCTCAGAGATCGTGTTTGCCTCCCAGGTCTGGGGACCAAGACAAGAAGACGACATTCACAGGGCACCTTTGAACCGCGTAAATTTCACGTGCCCAGAAAGGTTAAAAAAAAAAAAAAAGAAAGAAAGAAAAGAAAAAAAGAAATCCCACAGTGCACGGTGGCACCGGAGACTGGACGAGGCCAAGGCTGACCCGGCACTCCCTGCGCCCCGCCCCGGGAGGCCGCTGGGCCTCTCTCTGACCACCTGCAGGATGGGGTGACGACAGCACTCCCAGCGGGTACACCCATCGAGGGTCACGGAGACGTTTAACTCAAGGCACGTACAGTCCACGGCCCGTGTCCGGTCAGTAAAGCCTCGGCGGGGCTCCCACCCTCCAGACCCTCGAGTCCCCCACGGGGAGACCGGGCAGAGCCGAGCCGAGCAGGGGCCTCACCCGGGAAAATGAAGATAAAGAAGGAGCTGATCCCGCCAATGATGCCGACGATCTCGCTGAGGTCGGGCAGGAGCAGGGCCATGGCCAGCGTCACGGCGACCCACAGGACGGTCAGCGGCACCCGGACCCACGGCCCCGAGGGCTCCGCCAGGGCCCCGGGCCCACACGCCAGGCACCAGCTCCTCCTCCAGAAATCCTGCATCACCGACCTGAAGGCCACACACCACGGGTGGCTCCAGCCCCGCGCCGGCCCCCACCGGGCACCGTGCACCCCCAGCGGGGCTCCGGCCCGTCACCGGGCGCCGTTCCCCAAGGGCCGCGCCGACCCTCCCGCGGCTCAGTCTGGAGCAGGCACCGACATACAAGGGCCCCGCGGGCCGGACCTCACCTCCCCAGGAAGAGCACAATGGGGTAGATGGTCACGATGGACACTCCGAAGAGGGCCCGGGCCACGATGATGACCACGTCGTCGCCTGGGTAAGACATCAAGATGTCCGCAGAAACTTCGGCCCCGAAGGTCAGGAAGCCGTAAACCCCTGGGAGGCCGAGAGGGCGGAAGGCCGGGGGAGGGGGGCGGATTAGAAGGGCGCCGTGCTGGCGGGAGACGTGGACGGGGGGCACAGCACGGGGAACGCCGCGGACAGCGGGCGCTGCGTAACATGGCAGCCGCGTCCCCGTGCTGTCCTCCCACAACTGACGGCGTCGTGGGTCAGCAAGCTTCCTGGGTGACCACGGTGGGCCACAGTGGCTGGCACACTGCAGCGGCCCAAGGGCTCCCCGGGTCAGGGGCTCCAAAGCCCCGGGCGGGAGGGAAGCAGCCAACCAGAAGTCAGCCTGGGCCTGAGACCTGGGCTGTGCCAGGGGCACGCTGTGTGACCCTAAGCAGGTCCCAGCCGTCTCTGAGGCCCACTTCCGCGCCCCTCGGAGACCCTTCTGCCTGGAACCCAGGTCTGTGGGCACCCACGTCCGTCAAAGCCACAAGGGCGTTTTGTAGATCGCTACCCAGAGATCATGCCACGCGACGGTCACTACCGTCCCATCGGACATCTGTGTGGCAGGGTGTGGAGCGTACCGGCAGGGTCTCGGCTCTGCACGTCTAGTCGGGGGGCCCTGCCGGACAAGCCACGGAAGCCGTCTGAGCCTCAGCTACTCCTTCCGTGAAATGGGGACTTCCCAGGGGGGTCAGGAGTAAACGGGCGAGAGCTGTGACACCTCCCGGACCCGGCACGGCGCGGCCGGGCACGCAGTGAGCACTCCTCGGGCACACGTGATTCGGGGTCTCCCGCGCCCCCTGCCCAGCTCCGCGGTGTGCTGGTGCTGCCTTACCTGTCAGCGAGTAGACGAGGCAGCAGGCCAGCAGGGACAGCACGGAGACCAGGGCCCAATGGGAGAGGCTCCGATGGGTCATGCTGCAGTAAATGGACACCCCGGCTTCGTGACACTGCGAGGCAGGGGCGGGGCTCAGGGGGCGCCCGAGGCACCGGGAGCCACCTCGAACGTCTCCGGGCCCCAAAGCACAGGAAGCCACCCACGGGTCCGCCGACAGTAGAAAGTCTAGCAGGGAGATCGGCAGACGGTCACCCGGGAAATACGACACAGCCCTGAAGGACGAACACAACCTCGCACAGGACGGCCTCGCGGCCGGAACGCTGAGCAAGACGAGAAAACGTGTTTCCGGGGACATGAAGTTCCGGTTACAAGTTAACCGCCCTGGGGCAAGGGTTCTGGACTGCAGCGCCCTTGACATCTGGGGGGGGGGGGGGGGGCTGTCCTGTGCGCTGCAGGATGCTGGGCAGAATCCCTGGTGGGGACCCACTGGACGCCAGGAACACATCCGCCATCATTGTGACAACCAAAAACGTCTCTGGACATTGCCCAATGGGCCCCTAGAACTGCGCCTAGTCGAGAACTACCGCTTCCGGTGACAGAAGGGGGCTGCTGTGGAGCAGGACAGGTCACAAGGGAGCTTGTGGGGTTACCAGGAACATTCTAGATCCTGACTGGGCTGAGGGTTGCACGGGAATAGACACAGCCACGATTTATATGTTTCACGTATACTTAATAATGTCATGAGGAGTTTGAAATATAAAACACCTATGGCCAACGTCAAGGACTTCATTTACTTGGGGCAGGACCTGGGCAGCGGCATTTCACCAGCAGCCCAGGAGACCCTGACTGCCACACAGCCGGGGTTGAGAGGCAAGACTTTACCTTGATGTCCCCTATGGCTTCCAGACTGTTCTATGGTTCCTTCCACACATCAGCCTCTTTACTCCCTTCTGATCAAAACCAAACATGCGGATCACCTCCTCCTGCCCACTCTCCAGGCTGCTAGCCACGCCTTCCTCACCCCCTGAGCTCAGTTCACCTCTGTTCCTCCTTGCTGCCTCAGGACATTTGCTTCTGCTGGGTCCTCTATCTGGGATTCTCTCTTGGTACGGCCAGCACCTACCCTTCCTTTCAGAAAGCTCTCCCCAGCAGGACTGAGCTCCTCCCTGTGTCCCTCCCCTCCCCTCCCCTCCCCTCCCGAGCACTTCTGGGTTTGCTTGTTCAGGATCTGTTAGCTACATCAGGGTGAGGACCACATTGGCTTCGCTTATGCCTCTGAGCTCAGGCCACACACAGAGCCCAGCACGTAGCTAAAGAACGTTCCAGGGGGACTCAATTACACACCCATTAACCCACCCAGCAAGCAGGAAGCCTCCCCCACCCCCGGCTCCCCAGCACTCAAATGCTTAATAGTCCCACTTGGTGCCAGTGTGAGATGCCACGTAGTCAAGCAAACATAGCCCCCCCCCCCCCCGCCTCGTGGAGCATGATGGGGAGGGGCACGCCCTCAGAAGAGGTGGGGGACACACACACTCACTCCCCAACTCCCCTGCAGGGGCCGCATCCCGTCCGGGGGAGACTGAGCGCACACACCCTCCCCCCCCCCGACACTGCTGCCCCAGGCCGCCTTGACCTTGCAGGAGCCTGCTGGCTGCAGGTTGGCTCAGCGAGGCCCTGGGGGCTTTATCCTCAAGGGGAGCCTCAATCAGGGGAAACCAGGGGAAACCAGGGGAAACCAGGGGAAACCAGGGGAAGCCAGGGGACCCAGGTTCCCGCCTCCTGTACCTGCCCCTATGGCATTTCTCAGGTACATCCGCATGGCTCCCAGAACGGCCCAGAGCCCATGACAGGGGGTCTCCCGAACTGTCTCCCCATCCCTGCTCCCGAATACACACCAACCCCCAAGGCCCACAGACCCTGGGGTCGCCCAGGACGCCACGCGGTGGGGGTCTCCAGGGCACGGCCAAGTGCAGGGGTGGGGACAAGACGCTCGGCTGTGGCAGGATATCGTCCAGCCCTCCCCCCAGGTTGTCCCAAGACCCCTGGGCCGTTTCTCCTGCTTTTACACCAGATTTTACACGGCTCCCAAGGACAGGGCTGCCCGGCTGGGACAGGGGCTGGGATGGCACTGTCCCTCTGCTCCCAGGGCAGGAGAAACGGCAGGCGAAGGAGCACACTGGCCGGGGAGCGCAAACAGGTCACACGCCCACCGGCTGAGGAGCAGTCTGCAGGCTGCACTCAATGCGGCCGACGACCACCCCGCAGCCACAGGAAGGGGGGCAGCGAGCGGCACAGGGCACGGCAGGGGCGAACGTGGAGAGCAGCACGCTGGGGGACAGAAGCCGGGACCAAGGGACCCCCTTAGAATCAAACGCCCGAAAGAGATCCGCAGAGAGACACGTGGGTGCCAGGGCGTGGGGGCCGGCCGGCCCCAGGTACAGGGCTCCTTTCGGGGCGTCGCCAGCGTTCTGAGTCGCCTGCGGCCAATGAGTGAACTGTTTGCCACGGGACTTAGACCTCAACACGGCTGTTTAAAAAGAGCAGCCGCGCAGAAGTCCCGGGGGTGGCGAGCTGGCTGGGAGCTGAGCCCGCGCCCCACGTCTGCCCCTCCACGGCCCTCGCGCTGCGCTGCAGGCTGGACGGGGCGCCCCGCTGCTCGCTCGAGGGGGCGGGGAGCGGTCTGGCCTGGTCAGAGCTCCTGAGGCCAACAGGAGACTTGCCCGTCCCGCGCCACCCCTCCAGCAGGCCGCCCCTCCTCCTCTCTCTCCCTCTTCACCCTCAACTGCCCTCCGCCCCCACCCCCGCACCCCCAGATCCTGGTCTCCTCTGGCCTGAGCCCCACCCCCACCCTGCGATTCGCGTCTGTCTTCTCCCAGCTCTTCATCGCTGCCTCCCGTGTCCCTGGAAACCGCAGCCCAGGCCCCGGTTGCTAGGAGAACCGGCTGACGGAGCCGAGGCAAAGGTGAGGGGGGCAGCCCTCGGAAGCATCTGGAAAGCGGCCCCCGCGGCGCAAGCCTGCCGCACCATATGGTGCCCGGGCGCGGGAGAGAGGGATGAAGGCCGCGGCCAAACCGCTGACAACAAAATCGTCGCTTTAGCTCTTTGAAAATATGGGGCGTGCGAGAAGAAATGGGAGACGTTCCTGCGAGCGGCTTGCTGAGCCCCAGAAGCGATATTTCGACTGATTTATAAAGAGGATAAATGGAAACGTTCCAGGGTTGTTGTTTTTTTTTTTTTTAACGATCCTCAAAGAAAACGCAAGATGGAAAAAGCACAAACAGGAGCTGGAGGACAGAGCAGGGGAGGAACAAGTCAGGCGAGAAGGCACAGCTGTCGGGCCGAACACCACTTGCCCTGCGAACTCGATTTTGCTTTGGGACCCGCCTGGGGGTGTCTGGGGGTGTCTGGGGGTGGCGGGGGCGGCTGTTCTTAGGATGGAGGCGAAGCTTTCCTAAAATCAACAATGGATGAAACGAGTCAGGGAGCACCTGCCAGGTGACTGGAAACCCCCTCGGGGGAGGAGCCCACGGCCTCCATTGCACCCCTCTAACACCATGGGGCGGGGGGCACCGACCTCACCCCTGCAGCTCTCCCGCCGCCTCTCCCCTGCCTGCGGCCCCCTCCCTTCCCGGGCTCACTAGGTGAACCCACTCCCCTTCGCCTGTCGCCTCCCACAGTTTGGCCCGCCCTCACTCTGTGCCACTCGTCACAAACTCCCCTTTTCTGCCCGGTACGCCTCCCGGCCCCCGAACGCCTCCCGAGTCAGGATCTTTCCTCCCCCAGGCGCCAGGGACAGCAGCCACCTGCATAAAGGCATTCCGTCTAAGCGGGTGGCACCAGGTCCCCAGTCAGGGAGATGGCCCCGGGAGAATTTCGCAGAGGAGGGAACAAGCTCCGGAGCCCCACACGCTGCCGCGGACCCAACAGATGTGCTGCTGGTGTCGGCAGAGGCCGGGTGCCCAGGTTCAACAGCGGTTCACCCCTCACCGAGCCCAGATGCCAACCGACACGCACAGCCTCCAGGAGACCGCCCACCTCGCCCCGTAGCGAGTCTTCCACCATCTTTCCTGACACAGGGCCACCCTCTCCCGAGGGAGCAGAGTCACCACAGCTCCCCAAGCCACGCACCTCCACCCGCACGTGGCCATTACCTGGAACCCGAAGCAGATCGTAGGGAAGACACTAAACACGGAGGTCCAGGAGGAGGGGCTGCAAACGGACAAGAACAGGGGTTTGTCGCAAAAAGTTCGACTCACAACAACCGCCACTTGAGGAGGAGTTTTAAACAATACCAGGAAAACGTAGCTGAGCCGGGCTGTGAGACAGGCTTTTTAATTACCAGGAAAAGGATGCGTGTGGCACACTGCACCTTCTAAAGACACCTGTGCTCACATTTGCTAAGCTGACCTTCTCCACGCAGGACAGGGCTACAAGGAATTCCCAACTTTCCGTTTCCATCGAGGTCGGGGGCGGGGGCACTGGCAGCATCCATCAAATCCAATAGGGCAAGGATGGCTTGACCACCACCCAAACTGCCTGAGAGGACGGAGCCAGACACAGGGCAGAGCCTTGAGGTCCGGCCCCCCCTCAGGGGCCCCCAGATGAGGACCCCCAGCTCCCTTTGACAAGCTCTGGGTACCAGCCTCTGGCACCTGGGGGGACAGAGCGGAGTGAGATATAAGCAGCACCTGCTGGTGTTGGTTCCCCCATCAACTCCTGCCCACTCCTCTCTTCCCCTTCTCAGAAGAACTCTCTTCCCTGGGCCCAATCCACTGGGACCCTCAGCCCCTTCTCCCGCCCTCATGAAACTCTCGTCCCATCACCAGCAGCCTCCGTGGCTAAATTCAAAGCTGGGACTCAGTCCTACGTGACCCAGCAACAGCATTTTGGCGGCCATCACCCCAACCCTCTTGAAATTCTGCTGACTGCTGAGGCCCACTTTCTATCTTCCTCTACGCTGGGTTGACTAGCATCCCCCCAAGTTTGTATCCATTGGGAACCTCAGAACAAAGCCTTGTTTGGACACAAGGTCTTGGTAGAGGTCATGAGGGAAAACGAGCTGAGGTCACAATGGAGTGGGGTGGTGCTATTACCAGAAGAACAGACAGACACAGACAAGGGAAGGTCCTATATGATGGAAACAGAGACAGAGGGATAGAACCATGTGCCAAGGGACGCCAAAGATTGCCGGGGCCACCAGAAGCTGGAAGGGGCAGGAAGGATTCTTCCTTCGAGGCACTAGTGAGAACTCCCCCACCCCCGCCCCGCCAAGCTAACCCATTCTGCACCTTCTCCTTCCTTCTCTTCTCCCAACAACTCCTCCTCCTGTCCCTGACCTCCTGGTGCCGGACTGGCCACCACTGGCTCAGCGTACCGTTCTCACCCAGGCTGGCGGCCCCAAATGCCCCCTCGGGGCCGACACCCACGGCCTTTCTCCCTCCAGTCTAGACCCCTCTCTGACCTCCAGACACACAGGTCTGACTGGTCACCTGACGTCTTCATCGGAGGTCTCAGAACCGCCTCCAACATAACATGTCCCCACGTGACTTCCTCCCCCCGCCCCTGCTCCCGTCTCATCCACCCCAGGAAACAGCACTGCCACCTTTCCCAGCGCTCAAGCCCAAAGCTCAGAGTCGCCCCAGCCTCTTCTCTGTGGTCCTGCTTCCAATCGGTCGGCCAGAAGAGGCCACGAAGTTGGTGGAGCCTGGCGCAAAATGAACACGCTGGCACCTTGTTCAGGGAAGAATTTCAGGATGGCGGGGTGCCCGGTGGGGCTCAGTCGGTTAAGCGCCCGACTTCGGCTCAAGTCACGATCCCACGGTTCACGGGTTCGAGACCCGCGGCGGGCTCTGGGCTAATGGCTTGGAGCCTGGAGCCTGCTTCGGATGCTGTGTCTCCCCCTCTCTCTCTCTGCCCCTTCCCTGCTCGAACTGTGTGTGTGTGTGTGTGTGTGTGTGTGTGTGTGTGTGTGTCTCTCTCAAAGATAAACTTAAAAAAAAAAAGAAATTCAGGATTGCAACAGCAGGCCATTCAGCCACGTGCAGGGCCCTTCTGGGTGACTGCTGGTCACGTGCCCGTGGAGGTGGCCCTGCCACGAGCAGATCTGATTTCAGCCCCGCAGTGGCTTCCCAGCAAACCCCAAGCCCTCGGCACCGTGCAGCATCTCTGCAGGACAGCCCCTCCCCACCCCCACCTCTCGGCCTCACGCAGGAAGCCATGAACGGCCGCCCCCTCACACTCACCTCTGTGCGGGGCGGGGCTCACGAGCAAGGCCTTGGGGCCCGGTATAGTACTGCACCACGATGACCAGGGCCAGGTAGCAGGCGGCCAGGGTGCCTAGGATGCTGACACACACGGAACGTGGCGTTAGGGGCCTCCACGGTACAGCCACCCCATCACGGGAACACGGGCCCTGCCACACGCAGCCCGGGGTGACACAGAGCACCGTCTGAGGGCCAGCGCGGCCCACGTCGGCTAGGTGTCAGGCAAGGTCCCCACTGCTCCGAGCCTCGATTTCCGTGTCTGTGCCATGGGGACAGCGGGAAGCCTGTCTGAGGCCCAGGGGTCAGAGGCGTCGAGCTCCCAGCCAGGCCGACACCCGTCAGGTCCGAGAGCTTCGGGAGCCCCCATCCCTCCAACAAGACAGCATTCCGATGTGGCACCCACGCCGGGACGCCCTCGGCTCGGCCACACCAAAGCGGGGTGCGCCCCTGACCTTGCTGACACGACAGGAGAGCCAGGCAAGGGCTGGAGCCCAGAGGGGACCTGGGTCCCCCACGTGCTCTCTCCCCATTCTAGTTCTAAGGTAAAAAGTCTGTTGGCATTCACGACGCAACAGGGGAAGGCAGGTTGCAAACTCAGGTGAGTCCTTTCGCCAAGCTTTTTTTTTATTTTCCGAAATTTATATATAAAGGGGCAGTTTTAAGTCGGCTAAGCTTCTGACTTCAGCTCAGGTCACGATCTCATGCAGTTCTTGAGTTCGAGCCCCACGTCCGGCTCTGTGCCGACAGCTCGGAGCCCGGAGCCTGCTTCGGATTCTGTGTCTCTCTTTCTGCCCCTCCCCTGCTTGTGCTCTCTCTCAAAAAACAAATAAACGTTAAAAACAAATAAACCCAAAACACCTCAGACTGCAAGGTGGAACCCAAGTGTATATCTGGGGTCTCCCCGTGACTGTGCACATAAACCATCTGTAATAATGAAATCACAGAATAGCAGCCACGTCAATACACGTTCTTGTTTATCTCTCTTTTCTACCCCGCGTATGTGCTACTTGGGTAACTGTCCCTTTTTTTTCTCTTCTCCAAAAGGGGAGGACCAGAGCTGGCCGCCCCCCTAATCCCTGGCAGAAAGAACCCCCCGTCCCCACCCCCCACCTGCAGACGCCGGCACAGGTGGGGACCCTGGCAGGGAAGCGTCCGCAGCCCCACCCGTACCTGGTGTACTTCTGGAACCCAATCTCGCGCGGGACGGACAGGGGCAGGATGACCAGTGCGGAGAGCAGGGTCAGGGTGAGGCGCTGGTCCACGCACCACGGCTGCGGGGCCGGGGGGGCGCTGGGCAGCAGGAAGCCACACACTGAGGGCAGGGAGGGCAAGAGGGTGGGGACCGCTCAGAGCTGCGGCCCCAGCACCCCCCAGGCACAGAGCCCCAGCCACAGGGGTCCCTGCTCCCGGGCGGGCCGGGGTCGGCAGGGGCAAGGAGCCCCACCTGCCACGTGCCACCACGGGGGCAGCAACCTTGCCGCAGGTTCATTCAACAGCCATTCGGTGACCTTCTGCTAGAGGGGCCGCAACAAGGAAGAGGCCAAGGGGCCTGCCCTTGAGGCACCTGGGCCCTAATCCGCTCATAAAAGATGCTTTTCTGTTTGCTCATGAGCCTGTCAGGGGGGAGCTGGTACTGAGAGCCAGTAAACGTCCCCCTGATAAACTCCCCCCCACCCCCCACAACAGTGGCCCAGGGCGACGGCTTTGTCACACGCCAGGGACTGGAGGAGAACTAGGGCAGGGCTGAGCCGGCCAGTTCTGCTCCGCGTGGGACCAGCTAGGGTCACGTGGGGGTGCGTGGATGGCCCACGGGTAGGCTGGTCTGGAGGGTCCGCGATGGCTCAACACTGGGTGTCTGGTGGGGACGCCTGAGCCCTCCATGCAGTCCTGGGGTCTCTCCCACAAGGACCCTCCAGGAGGTTAGGCCGGGGCAACTGAGGGCTCCCGAAGATCCCGGGGGAAATTGTCCGCTTAAAGGCTGGGCCTGGAACGGGCACCATGTCACATCTGCCATAGTCTGCTGGGCCAACGTTGTCTCAGAGCCCATGCTGATGGGGGCAAGGGACACACACTCCTCCCCGCCTCCCACCAACCTCTCAGTAGGGGGAACGGAAGAACGCAGACCGGTGTCCCCCCCCCCCCCACCACAATGACATGGAGAATTTGAAGTTGACAGAAGAGGCAAGGCCCGTGGGGGAGGGGAGAGCATTGGGGGAGGAGCAAGATGGCCTGGGGCTCGAAAGGGGGGGGGAGGATGGGGGGGTGTCCCTCCTCCCAGGTCCCCACAGCCCTGCTGCGGAGGGCTGGGAGCTGAGAGATGCTTCACGGCCCACTTGGGGGCGCTTGCTGTGCTGGACTGTGACCCTTCTTTGTTCACCAAATGCAAGCCAGCCACGCACAGAAGCCAAGACCTTACCCGAGTAGCTTGTTTCTACCGAACCTCTGCAAGGCTGGGGGGGTGGGGGAGGGGTCCCAGGGTCCCACCCCGAGGTCACTCTACACAGGCATCAGGCACGAGAGCAAAGCAGGCATTCCGGGCCACAGACGCCAGGGGAATGCACGCACCCAGAGGTGCACAGAGACCTCGGGGAGTGCCAGACCCACATGGCCTCTGGGAAGGGACACAAGCCCCGCTTTTGCATCTAGATCTCCTCAGCCAGGATCCCAGCTCGGACATCTGGGCTCCAGCAGCCCCTCCCGAGGCCTCAACTTTCTAGAACATTCCTTGACGTCTTTCAGCACCTGTCACTTCTAAGTCATCGGTACCCACTGCACACAAGGACACCAAGCACCCCACCCGCCACAGGCACCCCCAGTCTTTATTTGGCCCCCCTGCCAAGAAGCCTGCAGCGACAACACATCCCCAACCCTCTAACCACTAACACACAAGCACACCCCAGGCCATCTGCCCAGAGCCCGTGGAGGAGGTCTGCGTCCTCAAGGTTGCTCTGATCACTCCAGCTGCCTTCTGGTGCAACCACCTCTGCCCAGAGGTGGAACCGGACATGACCTCCACCTCACGCCGAGAGGGTGCTTCTGTGTGCCCCTTTTATCCACTGGGAGATTCAGATTCGCCAACCTCCATGCTTTTCGGGATACAAGCACCAACCCCCCCCCCCCCCAAGACACGGGCACCTGGAACCTCGGGACCCCCAGCACTGGGGCCTTTGGTTCAAGTGACAGAAGAAATAGCAAAACAGACGACCAAAATCCAAGCGTATGGCTAACCACCTTCCAATTAAAAATTGCAACACTCCAGTTAAACAATGAGACTGTCGAGACAATTTAAAAAAAAAAAAAAAAAAAAGAAAGAAAGAAAAAAGCAAGACCCAACTACGTGACGTCCGCAGGAAACATACTTGAAACTCCCAAGTTACCTTTAAGTTCACAGTCAAAGACCCAGCGGGGGGCGGGGGGTGGGGGGGTGGGAGGAGGGGGAGAAGCCAGGCAAACACTCAAGGAAGCTGGACGGACTAGACGTGTGACAGAGAGGCTGGACTTGAAGGCAAAGAATTACCAGAGACAAGAGGCGATCTTTCACGATCCTCGCGGGACAATTCACGGGTGGGAGCCTGCCAACAGAGCTTCGAGCACCAGGAGGCCAAAATGGACAGAATTCAAGGGTCAAACACACCAACCTGCAAACACAGCTGATTTGCACGCTCGCCTTTCACCACCTGAGGGAGTAACTCCATTTGGAAAAACAATCAGGGAGGCTAGGGAGGATCTCATCCAAGCCGTGGAGCACCTAGAGCCGATGCAGCGTTCCAGAACATTCCACCCAACTGCACCAGGCACGTCCCTGAAGGGCCCCCGGAGCGCCCACCAAGACTGATCACATGGGGGCCCAGAGCAAGTCTCCGAGGCCAAAGACTGAAACCACATGGAGCGTGTTCTCCGACCGTGGCACAACTAAGGCAGAAACCAGAAAGCGATCTAGGAAACTCCACAAGTAAGTGGAAACTGAACCACACAAGCCGTCAACACCTGTGAGTCCAGGAAGAAATCCCAGCAAGAACTCGCAAGTACGCTGAAGAGAACAAAAAGGAAACCTATCAAAGCAGACACGATGTGGCTAGCAGAGTTTGCAGGGAAACGGTCCATGGGGGACGAGAAGCCAAGGGGGCCTGGGCTCAGGCCTGGACGTCCATCCCCAGATTCAAGGTGTTACTGGCTCGCTCTCCAAAGGGACTTCTCTGCAGTTGGCTTGGCTTCCCCATCTGTAAACTGGATTCTCCCCACTAGACATCCAGCACGGCCCCTCCCCCTCCATGACTCCCAGGGTGCTCATTACCACTCCTTCTGCCACAATGTAAGGAGCTCAGGGGTGGCCTTGGCCTCTGCTGTCCCCCCAAGGCCCCCCCAGTACCCACATCCCGCTCATCAACCAGAAGCCCCCCGGGGGTGCCCCCCACTCCTTTGCCAGTACTTACGCTTCTCCAGCTGGTCCCCAATCACCCTGAGGAAGGCCACGGAGATCATGAGCAGGTTGACGATGAAGCAGGCCTCACACAGCTTCCCCAGGGCCGGGCCACACAGCTCTCCAACCACACCCTGGTAGGTCATCTGGCCGCTGACAGAGGCAGCATAGCCCAGGATGACCAGCCCGCTGATGAGAAAGACCAAGGAGACCTGCGGAGCAGGACCGTGGGGCCAGGGTGACCCCCAGCCCACCACCCGAGCCAGCTGCCCCGCAGGCTTTTTTTTTTTTTTTTTTAATTAAGTAGGCTCGGGGCCCAACATGGGGCTTGAACTCAAAACCCTGAGATCAAGAGTCGCGCATGCTTTACCGACCGACCCTGCCAGGCGCCCCAGACCCTTGGGACTTTGATATCACTCTCCACCAGGCCTGTCACCCACACAGGCCACCTGGAGACCAGGGACCTCTACCCAATGTGCTACCAGGCCCGCCCCTGCCCGGAGATCAGAGCCACAGGGCAAGCGATTGTCCAGGCCTCTCGGGCTGTATGTCTTTGCACCTGGGATTCCTACTATCCTGCCCCAGTTGGATAAAGGAGATCTCAGAAACCCAGAGAGTCTCAATTACTCTCCTAAAATCCCATGGGTTGTGGGTTAAAAGAACACACGTATCGTTGGAAGAGATACGACCGATCCACCCGTACAACCCTAACCCGTCAGGACTGAGAACCCACCACCGTGCCCCGGAGCTCTCTCGTGTCCTGTCCCCCAAAGAAACTCCTGCCCTATCGTCCCACGGTTACCTATTTTCATAGGCCGGACACTACACAAGCTAGGACCGGGCAGTTTCCCGAAGGACAGAAAAGGCCCCGTGGCCCCGATCAGCTGGCCGCCATAAAAAGGCATTTAAGATCACGTCTGTGGACCAGCTCCCCACACAACTCAGCTGTTGCTATCAGCTGCGGAAAGAGAATCTTCGCAAATAAAATGAAGCTGTGCTAACGAGCGGCCCTTCTCCGCTGGGGCTGTCCAGCCCTGGCCTTTCTAGAAGGGAGTTCAGGCTCCACATGCAGCTGGCAGGACTGGCTGCACGGCTGTGACGGGGCGGCGGGCCAGGCCGGGTGTGGGGTGGGGGGGTGGGGGTCACAGCATCTTACACCCGATCCGACCGCACGCAGAGCTCAACTTTCAGCATCGAGCTGTAACCAGCCGGTGAGAGGAGCCGACTGGCCAGGTGACCGCCTGCAGAGGATCACTTGAGGCAGGCGCCTCCCCACCCCCCACCCGCAACAGCCTAGGGGTGCTCGCCACTCGGGGCTGCGGTGGGAGGACCCTGGCCCGCGGCAGCTGAGCAGAGAGCGGACGCAAACGGGAGTCTCCAAAGGGGTCGTTTCTACAACAGGCAGCCCCTCAGGAGGGATGCTGAGGATTCCAGTCTGGATCCCACCCCAGGAGACCCGCCCCCCCCCCCGCCCCGAAAAATGCTCCGCAGGTGCTTACCAGCTCCACCAGGAAGGCGGGGGTCACCCCACCCGCCTTGTGGAAGGCCCAGGGGAAGTTGAGCAGGCCGGCCCCCAGCGCGGATTTCAGGAGGATGAAGACAGCGCCCAGCGAGGACAGAGAGGGGCTGGCGGCCGCGGGGACCGGCTTCTCCGCGAGGCCTGGGCTGCCGGCCGTCGGTCCCTCCATGGCTAGAAGCAGCAGGGAGGCGGGGGGGAGAGGCGCAGTCCTCTCACACTGCCTTCCTGGCTATGACTGGCCTCGCTCCCCAAATCAGAGTCACCCATCTGTCCCAACAGCCCCACGCCACGGGCTGCCTCGGGCTGCCCTTTTAAGTGACCCGCTCCCAGGCCCCGGTTTATCCTCACCGGGGCACCTCCTACCCTCCTCTCCCGAGCCTCCACCCCAGCCCCTCACCCTTACCCCCAAATCCAGGCTTCAAGATCAGATAGTTGTCAGCCATCAGGGACGGGGCTCAGGCTCGCTCCAGCTGGTTCAGCGGCATTTCTTGGGCCCCACTGGTGGAAGAAGGAAGGTTCTAGCTGTGCCCGAGGTGGGGAGACGATTCGGGAATTAAGGGAGCTCTAGAGAGCACGTGTTAGGGTCCTGTCTCAACACCAAGGGGAACAAGGACAAGAGGTCAGAGCCACCGGTCCCAAGAGCTCGCAGCGTCTGCGACTGCCAGCCTGAGGAGGGGGTCTTAAGACGCCCTCCCCTCCCCCACCCGGGTGAAGGCCCCTCCCAGGAGGCGGGGCTTTCCTGGCTGCTGAGGGTCTGATGGAGGGCAGCTGGGAGAGCAGGAGGGGCAGGCCTGCACCTGATCTCAGTCAATGGCCTGGGCCCAGGATCCCTCTCCGAGGCCCCCCAGTCTGAGGAAGGGGGGCTTGGTTAAGAGCTCGGAGCTCAGCTAGACCATGTGACCTCTCCAAGCCTAGTTTCCATCCACAAAGGGGTCCGTGTGCCCACCTTGCCGCTCGCAGTGGGCTGTGGGGCCCGCTGTGGACTCAAGTGCGTGCAAAGGCCCAGGCAGTCAGCAGGTGCTTGGCCCCTGAAACGAATGTGCACGTGAATCGCCTGGGGTCTTGTCAGAAGGCAGATTCGAATTCACTGTCCCCTCGGTGGAGCCTAGATTCCACATCACTCCCGAGGTCCGGGGAGGCGGGCGTTGCTGGTCTGGGACCGGACGTTGAGTAGACACCGCTTCTCCGACCTGCTGTGCTGTCCGCTGAGATGGCAGAATACAGGAAATTGTCCCCTTCGGGAAAACACAGGTCCACGAAGGTCACATCCGGAATTCTAATGTGAACCTGCTTTACTCCTGGCACCCGCGCTCGAGTCCCCTTGAGGGTGCGTGACAACCCAGATTGAGGGCTGTGTGACAGACAACCCAGCGGTTTCTGACTCCGTGGGTCTGAGAATCTGCATTCCTACCCAGCTCCCCGGTGACGCGGATACAGCGGGTGCAGGGACCCCCTCTTAAGGACTGCGGCTTGCAGTGAACCATCTCCGGAGCCAGAGCCTCACCTGATCAGTCCTTATCTGGCAGACACCAGATCAGCGCCCAGGGCCTTTTCTCCATGTGGTTTCCAACGGTCTCCATCCCCTGACCGTGTCACCAGCAGACTGTTGGTCTTTGCAGGCTCCGCGTAGAGGCGTTGAGTGAGCGTTTGACCTGCTGAGTGGCAGGCATGGATGCGAAAAGGGAGCCAGGATTGTGGACCGGGAGCGCACAGCTGGACCGGCGCTCACCGAGTGAGCGATGCTGGGAACTGGGCCCTGTAGCCGGCGCTGGGCGTCTCACTGGGTCCCCCACAGCGAATCCCGAGGGGGTGACACCATAGTGCTCGACACAGAGCGGGCACTGAGCTCAGGCAGGTGGAGCAGGGGGCTCAGAGCGGGCCCGCTGGCAAGTGACCGGCCCGGGGTTCAACCCTGGCTGCGTCATCCCAAAACCTGCTTCACCCCGCACCCTGCCCGGCTGCCAGCACCCAGGACGGGAGGCACTGAATCAGAGAGTGAGAGTAGGATTCCAGAAGAGAGAAAAAGGCGTGACTTCCCCCACGCAAGTAGCCTCCTGGAGCTGCCCTGACAAACTCACCAGCTGGGGGTCTCAAAACAATGGGAATTTATTCTCTCCCAGCAGGGCCGCCCTCCCTCCAAAGGCTCCAGGGCGTGATCCCTCCTGCCTTGTCCAGCTCCTAAGGGCTCCAGGCGGTGCTGGGCTGGTGGCCGCGTCCCTCCGGGTGCCATCTTCCCACACCCGCCCCGTGTCTGTGTCCTCTCCTATTCGTGGGAGGTGACCTGTCCTGGGATTTGAGCCCACTCACACATTCCAGAATGATCTCATCTCGAGATCCTTTCCTCACTGCACCTGCAAAGCAGAAGACCCATTTTCCAGATAAGGTCACATCCACAGGCTCTAGGGCACACTACTCAGCACGACAGGGGCCACCCTTCGGCACACTGCGCCCCATGGGGCTGGGGCCTGAGTGCACTCTCATTCGACGCACGCAGACTCACAGCGAGTCAGAGGCGAAAGAGAAGGGCTCCTATCTGAAGGAAAGGCCGACGTATGAAGAGACCAGGACTAGACAAATAGGGTCCAAAGAGTAGGAGGGGTAACCACGAGACCCCAGCTGCAGGAGGGCTCCCTGGAGGAAGGTGAAGGGCAGGGGAAGGGAGGCATCGGAGGAGCAGGGAGTCCCTGTGTGAAGGCTCAGCCAGGGGCCCCGGGAAGGCCTCTGGGTTCTGGGGTCCCCCCAGGGACCTGGGAGAGGCCATTCTTGCTGGACCAGGCGTTTCAGCCCCACCTCTTCCCTGTGGAGGTTTTCCAGGAGCGCAGGGAGGTCATCGGCCCGGCCCGATGGGGAGGATGCCGGGCACGGGGGGCGGCAGGTGGAGGGCGCAGACCAAGCCGGGTTGGGGCTCAAAATCCGCATAGCTCGCACCCTCCGCCCACATCCATCCACCCCGAGGCGCAGGGAGAGATGATTTAGCTTCCTCCCTCACCAGCGGCTGGCTTTGTACTCCCTAATCTGGGCTCTGCGAGCCTGGGGCACCTCCAGGTCCCTGCCTGGATACCTCATTAGCTGCCCATTAACGTGCATGACTTAGAAATTGGCCACCGGGCTGTGAAATTCCACTCGAGGAGGAAAACCTCTTAGTTCTGAGGCGCTTTGATACTCTCTGCCGGCCTCCCAGGGCTGCCGTGACCTTTCTGGGCTGTGGAGAGGCGCCCTGGGGGCCCCATCTGTGTGGGCGGGCGGCTCTGGAGCACAAGGGAGCCAGTGAGGTGGCAAGCTGGCGCCTCCGTGGGCCAGGCAGGTGGCGGCTCGGCCCGGCGCCCACGCACGGGAGCGCCTGTCATCAAGGGTTGTTCTCCAAGGTCCAGCTCCTTCTTTTCTCCAGAGTACGGGCCACATGACAGGTTCAGAACTTCAGGGAGAGAGTGACCTCGCTTGTTTCCCCAGACCCGTTAGAATGTTCTGGAAGACAGATGAGGGCAGGTCCCAGGAGCCAGAGTCCCTGGCTCCCTTTGTGCATTGGTTCTGTGGTCTGGGCCTCGCTGGGACCACTGGTGACATGGGATCACAGCAGATCCCACCCTACAGGGCTGTTCCGGGGATTCCTGAGAATTCTCTGTGCTCTCGGCACAGGAGTGAGAGATGTGTGTGGAACGGGGCGTGTCAAACTCCACCGTCGGTACCGATGTGTCTTTACCTCGGCCTGATTCTGGGCTTCTGGAACAACATTCTGAACCCCGGCTACACGAGAATACTGGAGGAACTCTTCACATGGCTCAGGGCTTCGGATGACATTGGTCTGGGCTGTGGCGGGCATCTGGGCTTCCAGAAAGCTCCCCAAGAGCTGCTGAGGCGCATGGAGGAGCTCGGCTCTGGGCAAGCAGGGTCCCTGTCTCACCTGCGCTCCTGAGCCCGCAGCCCCTCCTTTCCCCCAGCGTCTGTGCGTCTGTCCCTGGCCGAGGGCAGCACCCTGGGCGGGGTGAACCCGCTACTGGAAAAGGCCAGGAAACGGACTCTCCCCGGGAGCCTCCGGAGCAAATCAGCGCTGCCCATGCCTGACTTTAGCCCGTGAGACTGATTCTGGCTTTCCCGCCTTCAGAACCGCAGGAGAAAACGCTTTGTTTTCAACCACAACTTTGCAGAAACTTGTTACCGCGGCAGCAGGAAACGGGTCCACCGGGCACCCCGGGCCCTGCTGGCGGCGGCGCCCCTCAGGCTGGAGGTCCGTGGACCCCCGCCCCACACTCTTCCGCAGAGTGGAGGCTGGGCCTCCAGGTGACCCAGGGCCCGGGGCATGGCCCTGGCAAGTCCTGCTGAACTGTCCCCTCCCTCTAATGAGGGCGCGATCTCAGAATCTGGCTCTGGGGGAAGGGAGGGAACGGCACCCTGCCTCTCAGCCAGAGGAGGAAGTGCCCGGGGGGGTTCAGCAGCCAGACAGCAGGCCCACGGCAAGGGCAAGGTGGTGAGAAGGGCGCCCAGCCCCTGCAGGGGCTCTATCATCGGGTTCTGACCCCTGGGCCCGTGCTGACGCTGGGGTCTGGACGGCCGGACGGCCTCTCCCAGCCTCCAAGCCAGGGGCTCCCACCTCGCCTGGTACCAGAACCCCTTGGGGAGACGTGGGGGTTTTGGTGGTTATGTCACACACACACAAGCCACCACCTTAACACCCTCAAGCGTGCGGCCAGGTGGCACTCCGTATACTCCCGATGTTGTGCAACCGTCACCACCACCCCGTTCTAGGACTTTTGTCCCCCAAAGGAAACCCCTTTACCCGTCAGCGGTTCCTGCCCCCGCCCCGCCCGCTCTCTGTCCCTGCGTTTGCTTGCTCTGGAATCACACAATTTGTGGCCTTTGGTGTCAGGCTTCTTCCGCTCAGCAGGGCGGTCTCGAGGCTTGCGATCAGTACGCTTCATTCCTTGGCGTCCGGACGGGTCACCTTCTGCTCCTCGGCTCATCTGCGGACACACCTCTGGCTCATCTGCGGCTTTTGGCTGTTGGGACTCGCGTGGCCGCGGGCTGCCACGTACACACTTGGCTCAAACACCTGCTTGCGATTCGGTTGGGTCTACGCCCAGCCGCGGGAGAGCCGGGTTGTATGCCAGCGGTTCACCTTGGGGAGCTTTTAAAATTGATTGCTGAGCTCTTCCCACGCAGCCTATGGTTCAGTAGGTCTGGGGCGAGGCCCAGGAATCTGTATTTCTAAGATACGCACCCGCACTGCCCTCGGGCCGCCAACAGATGAAACCAACATCCTGTGTGTTAATATCCGCTTATGTGGGTAGTACCAACCGTTAAGAAAAAAAGCGAGAATTTTGCTATTTCTCTGGACGCTTCTATTTAATCTATTTATGAGACTCCCGGACTCCATTTTGTGTCCAGCAGATCTAAATCTAAGCAGCACCCCCATCGTTACCAGAAAGTGGGCATCTTTCCCGCCATAGGGAAAGGGGAAGGAGCCCTGTGTTGAAGGGCCTCAGGCCCAGGTCAGAGCTGGGCTTCGAACGCTGGTCTCACCGTGGTTTCCTCATCTGAGAAATGGCGGTGACAGCATCACACAGTGCTGGGACCCCCAGGAGGCACAAGGCACATGAGACACGGGCCGGTGTGGCGTGCCCGGTGGCTCAGTCGGTTGAGCGTCCGACTTCCGCTCAGGTCATGATCTCACGGTTTGTGAGTTCGAGCCCCGCGTCGGGCTCTCTGCTGTCAGCTCAGAGCCTACAGCCTGCTTTGGGTTGTGTCTCCTCTCTCTCTGCCTTTGTCCCACTAGTGCATGCTTTCTCGACAATAAATAAACTTAAAAAAAAAAAAAAAAAAAAAAAGACACAGGCCGATGCCAGGCGGGCAGTGAGCACCCAGCAGACGCAGGGAGTGCACACGTGGCCGGGGCAGGTGCCCTCGGGGCCATCGTGCACGGGGCCTCCTCCTGGGGGAGCACTGGACGGTTACGGGCAGGTGCAAGACCTCAGACCCTCGCGTCCCTCACACAGGAGGGGCTGAGGGTGGCGCGGGGGCACCCAGCTGTCCCCATTTCCGCTCCTGTCACACGGCGCCTTCAGGGTTCATGCAGACAGGGCCCCTGACTGGCTCCCGAGAGCTCACACGGTTAGGGATGAACCTGCCTCTCAGGGCCCCCAGGGCCCCCAGGAATCCCAGGTGTATCTGTGGTCGTGGTGAGCCGACTGCTAGTCTTTGTTGTTTTAAAGGTGTAGGTGTTCTCTGGGACAAGGAGAGCTCACGCCAGGGCAACGAAGGGTCCCCTACAAGCAGGGAGGCGGCCCAGCTCGGGCCCACAGCCATCACGCACGTCTGTCACCACGGGATGGTCTGTCGCCGACCACGCCTGACACGCCTGAGTGCCACTCGGTGAGGAGAGGGCCCACAGCGGGGAGTGGCCGGGCCGGAGCTGGACTCCATGCGGCCTGGGGCTACGGCCAGGGCTGCAGCTCAACACCTGCGCCAGGTGGGGACATCCTCTCCAGGACGTGCCTCCGGGTGGACCCGGCCATCCCCAGGGCAAGCGCCTGTTGAGGCCCCTTCTAGGGGAGGGCCTGTTTTCCGGGCCCCCGTCAACCGGTTTTCTCCAGAGGTTCAGTCCCTTTCTGGGTAAGTGCTCCCCCATGAAGAACTCTCTCTCAGCTCAGCCCCCACTCTGCTTTGTCCCCTGCCGTCCCCCCCCCCGCCCCGATTCCGTCCAATGCTTCTGCGTCTCGTCATGCTCCCCGTGTGTCGCTGTCCCTGACGGGAGGCGCTCGGGCTTAGTTCTGATCCTGATGCATCAATGGTGTGCTTCTGGGCAAGGCACAGAGCCCCTCTCCGGCTGCCACTGCCTCTGTGAGGTGGGACCCGCGCCGCCGAGCCCCCAGCTGTGCCTGGAGAGGAAAAATGAACGCACAGCGAGCCTGGCACACGGCTCTCGACGCCACCCCTCTGGCTAGCAGACCGGCAAGGACCCACCTTCCTTCCTTCTCCGTTACACCTCTATCGCAGCACTTTGGGCAGGCAGATCACAGAACAGCTGCCAGTTCCTGGGCACCCCCATCCGCGCCCAGAACTTCAGGATGCTACGAAGCCACCCTGTATCTGAAGACCCGCCACGGTCTTCACGTGGTCACTGCTGAACTTCACTTTGCCACGTCAGACCCCAGGCGGGTTCCCTGCGTGGAGCTGGTCCCTAAGAAGCCTGGTGTGCTAACGATTCTTCTGTTTGTGACTTGGTCTCAGTGTGCGGTCTGTGTTCACGCCTGTCCGATCTCTGTCCTCCTCCTGTCCTGCCCCACCTACACGACCCCGCGCCCAAACCTAAACCGCACACGCGTGCGCCCTGAGACGGCCGTGAGAGCGCTCGATGCTGGGCTGGCAAGGTCCACCCCGTCTAAACGGGAGAGCCAGCCCCAAGGGCCAGGGACACATGCGAATGCCGACTTCGAAGGCCAGGTGAGGGATCCTGGCGCGAACAGGAGACGCTGCCAGATCCAAGTGCCATCTTTCAGGGATGAGACCTCCAAGTCGCCAGAGACAGGTGCACCCAAGGCCTTCAACCAGCGTGGAGATTAACTGTCCCAGCTCACCGCTCTGGGGTCTAGAACTTCATTCCACAACCACGTTGCCCTTGCTGTTAGGAGAACTTAGCAACAGAGATGGAGGGACGGCCTAAGTCACAAAAAATTTCTCTAATTCAATCATTTGCCAACATACTCCAGATTTCAGGCTTCCCTGGAATAATATGAAGGTGTGCTGTCCCTGAGACAAGGCCTGGGTGCCCCAGCCAGTCCCAGCTCCCGCAGCGTGCTGTCTCACGCCGAGGCCACGTCCTCATTCGGAGGACCTGTTGTCGCAGAGGCCTGCGGGATGAAGACGGGCCACGGGCCAGCCCTCACGGTCCGAAGGAGGAGGCGGGGAGCCGTCCCTGCCTGTGGAGGACGGGCGGGGGACCAGAGGCCCCATGACTGACCGTGCACAAGCCCCTTGTTCTGATGGGCCGACGCTACCCTCCGGTCACTGCTCACCTGAGGACACAGGCTGCCCTGTGCGAAATGCTCCCGCCCTGGGGGCTGTTTGGGGCAGAGAGAGCATGGTGGGGCCCTAAGCAACGCCTCCAGTCTTGAGGCAATAGCCACAGAGTGCAGTTAAGAACTGCAAGGTCACCAATGTGACCTCCAAGGATGGCCCGTCACAGGGAGCACTGGGCCTTAGTGACTCCTCCCTCAGCCCTCGGCCTGGGCCTTATTCTTCCCAGGACCTCCTCGGCACCCTGATGCCACACGGCCTCTACCCCTCAGGTCAGCGCATCCTCACCTGTGACCTGAAGGCCGAGGTCAGCCGGCTGGCACCCAGAAAACAGACCGGACAGGCAAGGGTTAAAATCAGCAGGCTCCCTTGGATTAGGCTCTGGGTTCCTACAAACGGCACCTGGCGGGTAAAACGGCCTCCATCACAGTTAGAAACTTCCATGCTTCAAAAAGGAGCCAACCAGGCAAGTGGAAAGACAAGCAACAGAATGACAGATGCGCCAGCCACACACCGAGGAGGACCCGGACCCAGAACCCACGAGGCGCTCCTACGGGTCTGTGATAAAGAAAAGCCAGCCGAAACTGGCTTTAGAGAACAGACCCTTCTCTAAAGACGCGCAGACGGCCGTAAGCACACGCAAAGACGTTCGACGTCGTTCAGCTTCAGGAAAACGCAAATCCAAACCCCAGCACAGACACCACCCGACACGGAAGCTGGCTGCTGCGCTCAGATGGCCGAGGGAGGGCGAGGACGCGGGGAACCCGAGCCTCGTGCCCAGCTGCTGGGGATATCAAATGGTGTGCTGGCTTCGGACCAGAAAGTCTGACGAAAGCGACACAGGGCGCGGCGAGCCCCTCGCTCCCGGGGACCACACCCGGCAGAGCTGAAAACCGGCGTCCACACAGAAGCCCGTACCCGAGTACCCTTAGCACCGGGACTCCTAAGAGCCACACAGCGGGGCAGCTCCCGCGTCCACCCCCGAGGCACACACACGACAGGGGTCCGTCCGCACAGCGGGCTGGTGCACGGGCCCAGAAACGCCACCACACCCTGGACATGTTCTCACACGGGCGTGTCTTGAAAATACGCTGAGGGGCAGCACAAGGCCTGGTGTCGCGTGACCCCACGTGTGGGAAATGTTCAGGACAGGCAGCACGTGAGGGGCTGCCACGGGCCGGGAGGGAAGGAAAAGAGGCTGATTCGCTAATGACAACAGTTTCCTTTGGAGGTGATGAAAATGTCCTGGAACCCCAGGGCTGACGGTTACACAACCTTGCGAATACACTGAAAGCCACCGAATCGGACGCTTTGGAGGATGGCATAGCACGTGAGTCATACCTTAAAACGAACGTGGACGACAAAAACCCCAGCCCCTGCAGGGTGACCCGGACACGTTCCAGGGTGTCTGCAGAGAAACGGGGTGGGCAGAAAAAGAGTCTTCTACACCCTTCTACTTAGCTTCATATAGGTAATGCGTATTTATTGAAAATTTTCTTCACCGACAATGGTGAAATCGAGACCCCAACTTACAAAACAGGATGGCAATCGGTACTTATAAAAATAAAGCCAAGGTCTGTGTTTCACAGATTTGTGCGAGTTTCCTTCCAATCTCAGCCTGTCCTTCCATCGAAAAGGAGATCACGGAATCTGTGTTATTCCTCATGATGCGACAGTAAAAAAACCGCATTCCACGGACAAAAAAAATAGCTTTGTTTCCAAACAGCGCGAGCCTTTAAAGTGACTTTTCCCAACAATAAATATAGAAAACGCCCTTGGACGAACACAGTTCCGCTTGGCTGCAGCCTTCACCTGTGTAAACGTGGCCTCCCTCTCGGTGCGCGGCGACCGCGTGAGGCCTCCCCGGAGGCGGGGCCGCAAGCCCCTCGTGCAGGGCCCCGGCCACCGCGACACGCACCTGCACGCGGGTGGCCCACTGAGGACGGACCCACGGACGCCGCAGCTGGACACAGGATCAGCCCCTGGGGACAGCGAGCCCGCCCGCCCGTCGCGGCCGTCCTCGAAGGCGCTCTTTGGCTGTCACGGTCGGCGGGTGTGACGTCACACCGAAGGGGTCTTTGGCGGGTGCGCCTGCTGCATGAGCTGGGGGCGCTTCACCCGGGGCTTCCTGCGCTTCGGCCTGCTCTTGGCTTTGTTGATTTGCACCACAAAGAAGGCCAGGACCACCATGGCTCCCAGGAAGGCGAAGACGGGAATGGTCTGGCCCACCTCCTGGTTGTAGCGGCCGGGCATGATCCCTGCAAGAGCACAGGGGGAGTGTCAGCAGCGCCCGAGCCGCACGGCCACGGCCACGGCCACGGGCTCGGTCTCAGGCAGACGCGTCAGAAACGAAACGCTGACTGCGCTAACCGGGCCCGTGGGGCAAACGTCATTTTCGAACCTCAGGAGAAGTGACCTCAGGTTCCCAGATGAGCAGCTTTGGGGGCCGAGGTCTTTGCTCCTTCCCCTCCCCACGCCCACCGTGACTGGCCTTCCTCCCACCACACACGACCCACGGTGAGGGTGCGCGGAGCTGCTCTGTTCCCCTAAGTGAGCCGGCAGACGGACAAGTGTGGGTGCCGGGGAGGAGAGGAGGTGCGGGGGTCGGAGCAGCTGAGAGGGAGGGCGAGCGGGGAGGCCAGGCAGGGAGCAGGACGGCTGGCCGAGTCCCCGACCCCTGGGAAAATCTCCCACACGTGGGACACAAGGTTAGAAAACAAGAGCGGCCACCGGAGGATCCCCGGTTTGTCGGTATGACTCTGTAACCGGGCGATGCTGGGGTTCCAGAACGGACCATCATCAGTGCACCCCTTGACTCCAGGCAAGGCCCTCAGGAGCTCGGCGTCACCACACAAAGTTCCCAGGGTTGGAGCACAGGGGCCATGGTGCCAATTCCCAGAAGCAGTAGGCCCTGGGAAGCTGTGACCTCTGGGGAGAGCACAGGGATCCCCAGAGAAACTCTGCCCACGCCATGCTGGAAGGACCGGGTAGGGGAAAACCGGTCCCTAAGCCATTGCCTGTAGGGGACGTTCCATGTCATGTGGAACGAGGGGACCACGTCAGAGCAACTGAGGGACACAAAGCTACTTTTAATGGAGGATCCCAGCCTAGTAAAGCCCCATCCCAGGTGGGCCAGACCAGACAATCCGTGGAGACCTCTGGGCTAAGTAAGGGTTTAGGAACCAGGGTGGCTCAGCCACTGGCTGGGACCAAGACCAGCAGATGGCAGGCGTTCCCTGGGACACACAATACACCCTTGTTTGCAAAACTTTAAAGAGAGTATGCAAATTACCCTACTGCAAAAAGTTTAAGCGTAGCACGTGGCTACCATGAAAGAAATTCATATTGAAAATGCAGGCAGAAAGTTCTGAAGGGATCATGGCGTGTTAGTTCATCTTTCAGGCTTGCTTCTGGCCCACCTGGTGGGGGATGGGGGGGTACCGGAACAAACCAGAACAGGCTCTAGCACAAGGAAGCCCCGAAGAACTGACCTCCAGGAATGTCCCAGGCACTGCTCTCTCCAGGGGACAAGGGTCTCACTTGAGGGCGGTTCGATCGAAAGTTGGGTAATACCACTTTGTCCAGGTCGATGGAGAGCAGCTTCTGATGTTTCCAAAGATTACTTCAGGGAAATGGATTAAAACAAGATAAATATAAGCGGCTGCACTGGCCTACGAAGCTCAGTCAACGCCTGAGAAATAACAACCGGTTTAAAGAGAAAGGCGAAGCGACGTCCCATCGACACCCAGGTCCAGCTGCGTGGCGCACCGGGGACAGCTTCCGGGTCCCAAGACATAAACGTCAGAACCACCTCCGTGTACACGAGCTGTTAGCACTCAGAGCGGGGCTCAGTCCCACTGGGTTCCTAACGGGCCCCCAAGAGCCCGTTTCTGCTTAGCGGCCACGTCCCCGAGCGGCGGGAGAGGAAAGCGCGCGCCGGCCTCTGGAAGGGGCCTGAGGACGGGAGCCGGAGCCGGGGCTCGGGGACCCGGGCGGCCGAAGGCGCGTGCAGGTGTCTGCGGGGGAGCCTGCCCTCTGAGGGACGCCGGGAGCCACACCCCGCCTCTGCCCTCACCTCACGGCCACCGAGACAGTAACACCGCCCGGCAGCCGAGCGGTCGGGAGAGGCGGGCCGCCGGGCCGGGCGTGAAGGAAGGAAACACGCGTGCTCTGTCCCCGTGCGGGGCTCGCAGTGGCGGCAGCGCTGCTACTCCCGCTCCTGACCCCGAGGCGGGCCGGCGCCGGCGGGACCACACCCGGAGAAGAGAGGGGCCGGCGCCAACAGGCCGTCCGAAGGCCGCTCTGGCCAGCTCGGGGGAAGGAATAAAGGGTGTCTGCAGGCTACGAACTCCCCGTTCTTCTGCTTCTCCCTCTCCTGGAAAAGGCCGGTCTCTCACTTCGGCCAAGTGGAAGCAAAGACGCCCGGCTCTCTGGGCACCGGGGGTGGGGGGTGAAGGGGCACGGGGCGAGGCGGGTCTGGGCAGGGGCTTCCTCGGCACCACCTACTGGCGGGACGCCAGCGAGCACCACGGTCTGTTCGGCCTCCCAGGATCTGACCGTACGTTTCAGGTCTCATCAGTCCAAAAATGAAACTCACAACGCCGTTATGGGATCGGCGCCACGGAAGCTTTGCGACCTGCGGCTGGATGTGTGCGGGGCCGTGTGCTCCTCCCGACAGATCCAGCTCCGGAACTTAATTATCCGGTGACGGCACCTCCGCGTTGAACCACCGTGCAGACGGCGGGCTGTGCCGCACCGTCGCCTGAGCAGCTGGTGACGCTCTGACGGAAGGAGGGAGGGGTCACCCTGCCCACGGCTCCTCTCGGCTGCGCCACTCTAAGGACGGACACCGGACGTCCAGCAAAGACACCGAGAGATGGGTCTTCACGTCAGAGACGGACGGAAACGTGCACTCGGCACGGGTCTGACGGACACCAGGCCTCTCAAGGGCTGTCTGGAGCCGCCCGACACGGTCTCACGTCTCTTCGCTTCACCATCGAGACCCAGAGTTAGGTCTCTGGGGACCGAGAATGATTTTCAACGGGACGCGAAGTGTGAGACGAGGCTGCGCCGAGCGGGCGTGTTAAGAACCATCCCCGGCGGGGCTGGCAGCGCCCAGGCGCCGCACGCCTCCCGACAGCCGGCTGGCGTCTCACAGATTACGGACGCGGACGCACATAGTGACCAAGCGAGGCCTTATCTGTTTCTGAGTCCCCAACAGCAGCGTGGGGAAAAAAAAACGGGCTGTGGGAACTTGGGCCAACACTGTCCCCGGTGGGAACTGCTGACCGCAGCCGGAACCGGAGTCTGGTCTGGACGCTAAGGATCGTGGGAGGTTATGAATAAGTGGGACGGAAAAATGGAATCTCATCAGAAACGATTAAATGATGGGATGTTAACTGGAATGGAAAAATACTCCACAATCAGCTCCGGGAAGAAGCAGCCGACGAAGACAGGAGGACTCTCCCGCCCCGCACTCCTCTGCCGAGCATGTTCTAGCCGAGCAGTGCGCCCCGTGCTCTGCGAGGACGTGTGGACAGCCTCCTCTTGGTGGCTCGCAGCAGACGGTGGCCCTCCGTCCCCGGCCACCCCAATGCCCGTGCCCGCCGAGATCCAAGCTCGGCGGACAGCCCGGCGAGGGAGCCTGAGCGGCCGGGCGCACGAGGCGTGCTGCCTGCGGGGTTGGGGGCGGGGGCGATCTCTCGAAGGAGACTCGTAGGAGGTCTGCCCCCCAAGCTGCCCCGGGACACGGGTCCCCGCTTCACTGCGCCACGACCCCACGTCCGCACAAGCCCGCATCCTCCCTGCCGGAAACAGGGAGGAGGAGGAGTCGGGGAGAAAACACGGGAACCGGCGCGTTGAGCTGGCTGTCGTGCCCGGAGAGGAACGGCAGGGGTAACTCCAGCTGCAGCTTCAGGATGGCAAGGAGGCGGACGAAGAGGCGGACGGAGCTACTGTCACGAAGCACCGGGCAGCTTCGCCAAGTCCGGACACCACGTCCGCAGGTGCGGCGAGGACCCTGTCGCGGCGGGAGTCGTTCCCTCGGGGACCACACCGGGCGCGGGGGTGAGGGCACAGGCACGCCGCGGGCCAGGCTGCACCCCTACCCTGAGCAGCCTCGGCCCCTCGGGCCGACAGAAGGACCTGCCGGCACTCCAGAACCCGCGTCACAAAGAGGGAGCGCTCGACTCTTGAACCCTGAGCCGGAGGAGCCGGAGCTTCTGTTCAAGGGACAGCACTGTCAGACCTCAGCTTTTTAAGCGGGAATCAACCAAATCTAACAAAATGCTCATTACCCAAAGCACTTCTTTAGGCAGGACGCCACCAGAGAGCACAGCTGTAAAGGTCGACACGGGGGCTCGCCAACTTAAATATCATCACAACATGACAAGCTGGAAGACCTGATTACTTGATAACGATGTCAGTAAAATTCCATTCTCCCTCGTAAAAAAAAAAAAAAAAGTCATGAATCACAAACCCCGCGGAAGGAGCGGAAAAGCACAGCAAGGCACTCACCTGGGAGCGGTCTCGTTCAAAGGCTGTGGCTTGGCCCATGACAGGTGTGGACAGGCCGGCAGAGCCCGAGGCTCCGGGCCTCCCAGACGGGCCTCGAGGACCTTGGAGTACCGGTGCAGGTGGTTCCCTGCGGCAGAGTCAACACAACAGAAAACCACGGTCGTCAGGAGGACACGAAGGGGAAGACCCCCCTGCCGACAGGCCTGCTCCGCGCCCGTGAACCTGTCTGCCAGGCTGGGGGAGCCTGCGCTGAGCGGTGCCCCGGGGACGGGTGATCACCGAGAGTGAGCGAGCGGGACGGCCACTCCCTTTACGGTGGCCACAGTGTACGCGGGGCAGGGGCCTGGCGACCTTTACTGACCACAGACACAGGCACGAGGCTGTACCTGAGGAATCTAACCTGGACGCAGACTTCTCGAAGACCGTCTTCCTCTTTTGGAGTATTTCACTCTCAGGCAAAAGCAAAAACTGCATTTTCAAATTTCCTGTTTTTTAGATCTGCACCGTCCAGTGCTGCAGCCACACGCGGCTACTGAGCAAGCGACACGGGTCGAGTGTCACATGTTTAAGCAGTAACACTCGGGTGAACCGGGCCAACGTATTTCACTGAAATGAATTTCACCTGCTTCTTTTTCCTTTTCCAGCGTGGCCACTAGAAGGCGCAGAACCGGATCTCTGGCTCACGCTACCCTCTTTGCGGTCCTGGCGGGGAGGACCTGAGCGCACTCGGGCCAGCCCTGCCCTACGCAGAGCGGGCGAGGCCGCAGGTCGCCACGGCTCACCCCCCCTCCCCGACCCGTGACTTCTGCGTTTCCAGGTCAGGACTGGAAAGAACGGGCTCTATTTTCACGGGTTCTGAGAGGCCTGGTGAGGACATCCACGTGACGACCGCCCGGCCCAGTGCCCGGCACCCGTGAGCGCCCAGAACGTGGGCCCTTCTTCCCAGAGACCCCCGGGAGCCAGGGCTCTGTGAGAGGGAATGAGGACTGTGGGGCTGGGCAGTGTGAGGGCCTTGGGGTGAGCGTGTGCTCTGCTCCCGGGGGAACGGCGGAGAGGAGCCGTGGCACCGCTACCGGGCCCCGTTCCCAGCGCCCACGGGCTCACTCACCTTCCATCCTCTCTGGGGTGACCGAGCCGGCTCCGCTGGGAGGCCGCTGCCGGTTCCCGGAATGGCTGAGGCTGGGAGGGGTCACCCCGTACGACGTGTACTGGAGGAGCGCATCCAGGAGCCAGAAGCAGTCTGTGGGTGCAACGGGCGTGCTGTTTAGGGATCAGAGTTTTCTAAGGAAGTCCTACAGGAAAATAAAAGCCCCCCCCCCCCGCCCCCCGAGTGAGGGGAGACGGGGGATCGCCTATTCTTGAGAAGCGCACAATCTCCCTGGTCACAGCACGACAGACAGGACCCGACTGGGGGCTTCACTCCCGGCCCAGGGCTCAGGTGGGTCACTGCCACCGGGCTCGGGGTTGGACAGGCGGCCCGAGCGCCACCCGGCTTTGGGCGATGAGGACAGAACGGAGCCCACTCGGGGACGGCCAGACCCTGTGACAGAACGGTTCAGAGACAGGAGTCCAAGCGAGAAAAGAAATGGGGCACCAGAGCTCCTGCCAATCCCAGTGGCTGTCCTGTCTGCACTGTGAGGGCACAGCAGAGACCGGAGCGTGCACTCCACTGGGAGGTGGGTTCGAGGCCACCGCAGGTGACAGGTCAGGTACAGAGTCTAGTAATCTGGGCCGGTGGGCCCCACGCGCGACACACGCCAACGGGACAGTCAGCCGCTTTGTGGGACGCGCAGGGAGTCTCGGCGCCGGCCGCCACCCACACGGAGGGTCCTCTCATCGGGAGACAGGGGTGCCGCCGTGTCTTCACACCCGGCCGCTGCCGCCACGCGGGACCGGACGGGCCCCCCGCCACACGACACCAGCAGGCACTTGGCTCACTCAAGGGCACTCTGGCCACATGCTCAGAGCACTGCCACTGTGAGTGTTAGAACCACGACAGCCCTCTCCGGCACTTAAAATTTTAATAAAGACTCTTACCAGGAGATCTCCGGTCTTAAAAGAAAACCTCTATGGAAATAAAACATCAATCTCCTTTCAACTGTGACTTTAACCTTTTTAAAAAGACCAGCCACGTTCTAAGGATTTACACAAAACGCTGGGAATTTATTGAACCTCAAGTTCACCCAGAGAGAGGAACACACGGCCCCCAGCTCACGCCCCAGGCCTTCATTCTCTGCTCCGCTCAGGCCGTCCCCTACCTGCCCTATCCGCAAACGTGAGGTTCCCACCCCCTCCCCAGCCCCGTTCTCCAGGACCTGGTTTTGTTGCCGCCTCGCCAGGCCAAAGACGCCCCACTTTTCACGCCCCATTTCCTCCTTTACAAAATGAGACATAAACTGCGTTCAGACTCAAACCCCCGAATTCGGAGGCGGCACAGAGAGACGCTGACAAAGAACAGGGCTGCTAAGAACCAGTCCCCCTGTGCGAGCCCCCCACCCCCGACGGGGATACCAAACACCCCCACTGATGAAGGCTCGCGACAGCCAAATCCCCAAGTCTGGGAGGGGAGCCAGGCGCCGGCCCTCCAGGAAGAGCGGGTCCGGCCCGGGAAGGGCCCCCCGTGTGGCAGTGCCTGTGACATGCAGACGCCAGAGGGGGACGCTGGGGCGGGTCAGGCACAGAGCCACTCCACTGAATGCGACGACGGCCCTGGCCCCCGCCCGCCTGGTGACGACGGCTCGAGGGGAAGGCGGCGCATGCGGTCTGTTGGGGCTTCCTCAGGGAGGGGTACCCAGGACCTGCCCACCTGGCTCTCACGGGCAGGCCTCTATTTGCCAGCACCTTACCGGTGCCTCTTCAGGGACAAGGGGGGTATGTCACAGTCACGAATCCCAGCCTGCTTCTCGGCCACACATCAGTGCTCACCCTTCTGTCGGTGACTGTCATCCAAGCAGTTGGAGTCTCCGTACAGCACAATCCGGCCTCCACCCTCCGCTGGAATCTGATAAAGTCCCAAAATGGGGACGTTTTCGACCACGGCTGTTTCCTGCTTTAAGACCTCCAATCCTGAAATAACGGCACCACAAAAAAACATTGAGGAATCATTTTCCAGTTGCCACTTGACATTTAGCCCGTGCAGCACCGACAATCACAGCAAACTCCTCCATCCAGTCACGACGGTGCGAGCTTTTACAAAGGACAACGTCCTAAGTGCCACGAATTTGGGTTTTAGCAAAACTCACCTCCACGCGGTCCCCTGACGTGTTCCCTGGAAACGGCAATATAGGGTACCTACAATCCTAAGAGCGGCTTTCTGTGCCTTCCGACCATGCTCCAGGCCTCTGTCCTGGGACTACACTCAGGGGCGGCCAGCCACTCAGCACAGACACACCTCTGGGGATTTGCTTCCGTGTCCCCGGCTTTGTGTTTCACTACTCAAAGTCAGGACAAACGTCACTACGTTTTAGATCCTCCGCCCGTATGCTTTAAACGCAGATTTACGACACCTGTCATATCTGTGTCACAATTACAGATGTTCCAACAGCAGAGCTCTCTGACCTCTGCCCAACCCGATGACACAGGTTACGGCGTCTAACGAATCAAGAAGTCACAGGCGCATTAAGTGCCGCGGACGGCAGATGCCGGTGACCCACGTGATCTGAGAGTCGAGCCCTGCAGCAAACGCCCTCTGCACTGGAGACGCCGTACATCTTCATCTCGCCACCTGCCGCGTTGGTGACGTCTGAAACGTCTGCGGCTATAAAGACAAGGCATTTCCTGCTCTCTGTGGATAATCCCGGCAGGAACAGAGCGGAAGAGAAAACCAGATTCTCTTTGTTGGAGGTAAAGACAGAGCGGCAAAACCGACGAAACAGGCCGCGTGGTCACAGGTTCGTTTCCGACAAGGGTCCCTTTCGACCCGGCATAACCCAGATTGTCAAATTCCTATTTTGTACCCAAAGGATTATTCAACTAAAAGGTCATCTGGATATAAAAAACCCCTCAGAAAAGACTTCAAGGTAATTCGTTTTTATTTTCACTAACAGAACACAATAAAGTAGGCACCCTCACGTCCACTGTGATTCCTCTCCCCTCAAAACCAGGCAGCAACAGGCTGATGACGAGGCCGCTGCTGACACCCGCACCAGAAACACCACCAGCGGGCCAAGACAGACTTCAGAAGGGGCCACTAACCCATGGTAAACCCGGCCAGTGACGGGAAGACGGAATCATTTGTGTACCTGCAGTTAAAATGCAACCTTTTAAACACAGATCTGCTCACAGACTGACCTCGCCTCCATGAAAAGGAAAAAAAATCCCTCCAGGCAATACAAAAGTAGATTCTATCTTGGAAATGCAAATAGATAAGCAGGAAATTCTGCTTTGTCATTTTCAACGAATGCAACTCCCTAACTTCTAATTACAGCAAACATTAAACTTCATTAGAACCAGAACTACGAGGGAATAGCTTTCTTTCCTTCTAATTCTTTGGGGTTTTTTTTAAGATTTTATTTTGAAGTAACCTCTACACCCAAGGAGGAGCTTAAACGCACAATCCCGAGAGATCAAGAGTCCCACTCTCTACTGACCGAGCCAGCCACGCGCCCCTATTTTCTTCCAATTCTTAGGGGAATTTTAAGAGATGACTGTGTAATTAATATTCTGCACACAGTTAAGAGCTTTAAAATGCAGTCGACGTTTTTCTAAAATTTTAGTGATCTTGGCAGTCACAGAAGAATAATTCACAAGCAGTAACAAAAATTTCAAGCAACTCTGAAGGTAGTTTAAATAAACAAGAAAGTCTGCAAATATTCAACACCTGCCCTCCTGCGGGAAACCCCATTTAGTCTGCAGTGATCAGTATCCACATAGATTCAAACTTCTCTATCTCTGCAGCCCCCAGAGCCACCACCCAGGAGTCTTGCCGAAAGTAGGTACCCTGCAAATTATATCACAATAAGTTATTTTTTTTTAACTTTTTCGAACGTTTACTTATTATTGAGAGACAGAGCAAGACAGAGCCTGAGCACAGGAGGGGCAGACAGAAGAGGAGACACAGAATTTGAAGCAGGATCCAGGCTCTGAGCCGTCAGCACAGAGCCTGACGTGGGGCTAGAACCCACGAACTGCGAGATCATGACCTGAGCCGAAGTCGGACGCCCAACCGACTGAGCCACCCAGGCGCCCCAACACAGTAAGTTTTTTTAAAAAACAAAACTGCTAATAGATACAGAGTGATAAAAATGTTCTGGAAACAAACAACGGTGATGGCTGCACAACTCTGTGAATACACCGATGATCACAGAATCGTACACCTTAAAAGAGTAAATGTGAAAAAAATTTTTAAAAATTAAAAAAGCAAATGTGAATTATAGGCAATAAAACCGCTACTTAAAAAAAAAAAAAAAAAAAAAAAAAAAGGAAAGCAACCAAAGCAGCATTCCTTACCTTGGTCTTTGAAAGTCTGTGTGATCACTATGCCATCTTCTGGAAACTTAGCGATGCTGCATCCTGACGCGTAATACACTAGGAAGTTCAGAGTTACAGTGACACAGAGATGCTTAACACTTTATCAAGAGCTACTCACTGACCTAAGATGCACTCTTCAGATACGATAATCTTCAGATATGATAATTTTTCTAACATTTTTAAGACAAAGGCTGCTAACACCTGGTCACGCTTAAGTAACAAGTAATTACGTCAGAATTCAAGTTAAAAAATGCTATTAACGTACAGTTTCTGAACAGACTTGAGAAGTCTGAGCCTTCAGTCAGGACGAGCACAGCCAGTTACAATAATGCTCAGGATGTTGTTCTAGAAGCCAGTTACCAAAAGCTAACCTGTGGGGAAATGTAAGTGGGACGTGCAAAGTGATTTCATAAATGGGATCTGATTCGCGGGGGGCCCAGGAGGTACTTCCTCTGGGAACACACAGCATGTAAAGCAGCAGACAGGTGGCGCTAAGGTTGCCAATGCTGCAGAAAATATTCTTTTTAAGAGTCTGGATGAACAACAGCGGTGTCACCGCCCAGCTTTACTACAGAATACAGAAGTCGCTCCTAGAGACAGCGGCTCTCCCCACGGTCCTACTTCCTTGGCAATCACACCCTTCCCTCCCTCTGAAACCCTGACGTCAAACACACACAGCCTCCACTCGGGCATCTCAAGAGAGAACGCGCCCCTATTAAAACACAAACGCAAAACCTTACTGTCATGGTTTGCTAAGGTAAAATCCCCTTCATACAGGCCATCGCTGAACCCCATGTTCCAGACAGACAGGAGTTCGTTCAGAGCAGGGACGTTAGCCCCTCCGGTGTCCGGCATCCACCACTGCCTGCGGAAGAAACGAGGGGTGCGGGTCATGAGGGGTTAAGCCCCCCGTGGCGCTCCGTGTTCTCAGGACGAAGCGAATGCCCCTGCAGAGTCCTGCCCGTGCACACTAAGGTTTCAGCTGTAAGCTCCTGTCTGCTCTGAGTGGTAACACGGCGTACGTGCTCCAGCCAGCGTGCGGAATACACCCCAGATAAATCTACCACACGCAACGCGCGGCAGGTCCCTACGCACGCCGCCACGGGGCCTGGAGCCTGAGAGGGTCCGCGAAAGCAAAGACAGGAGGAAGGAGCCTTTGAAGTGCGAGTAAGTCGCAGACTCTGAGGAAGAAAATTCGAGACGTGATGGAGACACATGCATAAAACCCTGGGAATCCTTGACCAAGAACTAATTTACTGGAAGGTTCCTTGCAATAACGGTTCCTTCGACCCATTTACACGTGTATAGATTCCACAGCAGAGACGGGAGCATGAAAAAGAGCAAGCAGAAAAGCCAAAGTCAAGCATCGAAGGTCAACGAGGGAAGGCGAGGAACCTTTCGCTCCGTCGCCGGCATCCAGGAGCGGCGGACCTACTCCGCCAGCGACTCTCTGGGGAACGTCTCACTGGGGGAGGGGAGCCCGCGCCGCCCGAGCGTCTGAGCCTGCGTCCGACGGCCGGGAGGACCGCCAGCGAGCCAGTCATCTGCTGTACCGGCCGCAAAGAATTTCACTCCCGAAAAGCCAGATACCAACTGCTCTTAGTACCTTGTGTTTTCATCGTAAAACTTGACTTTTCTCATGACGGACGTGTTGTACCAATCGCTGAAGACGATGAGCGAAAGGCCGTTGTCCACGTCCCTCCTCAGTTTGGCCACCTCCTCGGGGAAGTACTCCTCTTCGCTGTCCACCATGAGCAAGGTTCCTGAGGGACAAGGTGCCGGTGGTGAGTCACGCCTCGGAACCGCGGGCGTCACTGCTTCAGAAACACAGCATTTCGGTGGCGCCCACGTGTCAAGCTGTCAGGTGCTAATATTCGGTCTGCGGCCCCGCGGGCACTCCAGAAGGGGGTGGGGTGAGCAAGAAGGGACCGGGGTCCAAAGGCACAGACACCCACGAACTACCCTGGCCTCCGTGTCACGTGTGACCCCTGACGTACCCACGTTTCACCCACTCGAGAAGCAAAACGCGGCGCCAGTTTAATGAAAACAGATAAACAAAAGACGTGCAAACGTCCTCGTCCCCAGTTTGGCAGGTCCCATTTTACCTGAAGGTCACCACCACCGCCACCAGACGGGAACAGGGCCACTCTGCCCCAGAGCCCCGCCGCAGCCCCCCGGGGACCAGGAGGCCCCGCGCCCGCTCCCTCGCCGCCTCTTCTACCCCACGGTTCGTCTCGCCGACCTCCCCACGCGCGGCCGGCACCTCGCGGTCGCTCACCGTACTGACTGGCGTCGAAGCACGTGAAGGGGGAGCCGAGGACTTCGACGAAGTAGCCCATGCTCCTCAGGTGCTGGTACATGTCCCTGAAGTTGGTGTGGATGTGGTCACCGTTCCTGAAAAACAGGAAGTCACGCGCGAGGATGACCCCTCTCCCCTCGCGGCGAAGGCTCAGCCACGCGGCCCCTTCGGAAACCCGGGCGCCTCTGAAGGAGCGCGGCTCACGGCCGGCAGAAGCCTGGGGGGCTCCGGCCCCTGCACAGAAGTCGGCCTCTCCAGACCAGCGTCCTCTGGGCTCGCACGGAAGACGGCTGATAACAGGAAGTCGTGCGTGTGGCACACGCTCGAAGGAGACGCCACGAGGAGGAGGAACGGCCCAAGAGCTGGTGCGTAAAGCATGCCGAAGCGTCACGTTGGCGGCGGCATCCGTGGCAAGAGCTGCCTGCCGCCCAGATGCAGCACGGGAACGCAGAGGCTCCGGACAAGCCGCCCCGGCTGGGGAGTATGCGAACCGTGCCTCGCAGACGCGGTCACCTCCCTGTCCCTTCCCCCCGAACGCGCTCACTTTCCCACCGTGCCCTCTACCTAAGCCGCTACCCGCCCGCCCCACGGAGGCGCCAGGGGCCCAGGGCTCGTTCTCTCTGCCCGGCCCCCGGCCCCGGCCCCTCAGAGCCAGCTCCTGCGCAGGGCTGAGCCTGTGTGCCTCCCCAGGACGCCTTCCCTCGACCTACGAACTTCTCACCACTTCTGTCCCCCTGCCTCTAGTAAGAAACGTCTTCAGAGGGCACACCGCACCTGTAAGCGGCCGGCTCCAAGCTTTCGGGGCTCCTTCCTCCCCCCACAGACCCCGGTACTCCCACGAGGGCCGCAGTGAGCTTGGCATACAGGCCCGGAGGCAGCCAAGCCGGATGCCCCGGGGGGCAGGCCAGGGGGGCAGGCCAGGGGGGCAGGCCAGGAGGACAGGCTGGGGGGCTGCACGGGGCAGGGTCTGGAGGGCAGAGGACAGACCAGGGGGTCTGGCACGTGAGGAAGTCTGGGTAGGCAGCCACGCAGAGTTTTAGGCCGACTGTGCCCCAATTTCTGCTTGTCAGGATTACCAGGGCTGCTGCGTGGAGAATGGACTCAGGGCACAGTGAGACTGGCCAGGAGGCTGGGACGCCGTGCGGGCAATGACGATGGCCTGCGCGGGGGTGACGGGTGGGGAGCAGGGTGGGTGGCAGCGGCCCCTAGGGCAGGATCCAGGAGGCACTGTGGAGGCAGGGCGGACAGGATCTGCTGACAGATCCAGCAGAAGCAGGGGAAGACGGCAATGGAGGGCGAGCTCGGGGTTCCAGTGCCCAGGACAGGAGTCCGGAAGGAGGAGCACGGAGCGCCCTGAGCGCGTCTGGGGGGCGCGGAGGTCGGGCCCCCCGAGGGGGCGGCGACCCTCGGTCCTGCCGTGGCGGCCGCTTACCAGTCCAGAGGGTCATTCTTCATCCGAAGGTTGTCCCTGGGGAAATAGCCGGGCGGGTAGCGGAGGTTGTGGTACTGGTCCCAGAGAACCCTCTTGCTCCGGGCGGGAGCAGGAATGATCTTCACCTTGATCGGGAGCTTCACGGTTGACGTCTGCTCTGCACCACTTTTTGACTGAACGAAATTTACAAAAATCTGAACGGCCCCTTGGGCTCAGAAGAAATCTTCGGGCTCTGGGGCTTAAAAAACCACTGTCTACCAATTTCACGCAAATACCTCGAACACGAGAATTCCTACTGACGACGGTAGAAAGAACCGTAAAACTCGTCCCGTTAAAATTCTTCGTCTAAGAGTTTATGACGTAAAATTTAAGCACCCTGTTCCTAAAAACTCCTAGACTACACGGCCCCTCCTGGAGAAGGCACATTTCTGCAACCACTGTGGACCCGAAACGTGGCCCAGAACGGTGGAATCTCCCGTCGCCCGGCAACAGAACGGGAGGCAGCGTCGCCCGCTGCCAAGTAGGTTTTATCGGCGGCTCTACAGGCCCGGGAAGCACGGGTCACGGCCTGGTAGCCCAACACGTCCGCCAACCAGGCTTCCCCACCCCGAGACCCCGGCAGGAGATGGTGCAGGGGTCGGGAGAACGGGCCCCTCCCTGGCCCACACTTACTTCCACCTCCGCCGGGGAAGCGACGGTGACCATGACGTGCCCCTGCGCGATGCCTTCCCACGAGGCCGCTTTCTTGGTGACAGAGATGGAAACGGCCAGGTAGCCCGACCAAGGCCATAACACCGAGGAGTAAGAGAAAGCCACTTCGATGTTGTCCCCGTTCTGTGGTAAGTAGGGCTGCCAGTCAGGCTGGAGGACAAAGGCAAAGGCTGACGTGAAACGCTCACCTCCTGAGTCACCTGCGTTAATATTTCATTACGTAGTGCAAAGTCGAGTTTATCCTCAGACCCTAGGCAAGCTATAACCAAAGCAGACTACAGGACGTCTGGCACGTCATCCACTAGAAAAGTCTAGAAACCACTATCTGGGGCAGCCTCCAATTTTATTTTTTGTACTTTTGTATTCTTCAAAACGTTTATTTACTTTGAGAGAGAGGGCAGCCTCCAGTTTTAAAGAGAATTCTTTCCCCAACCTTAAAAACGGAGGACACACGCTTTGGCAGAGAACTTCCATCTGATAAAGAACGTCAATAAATGAAAACCGTCCAATTTGAGAACAGACTCCGATTCGGTATATGCTTCAAGAATCACATTAAACGTTAACTTAAAGGAATAAAATAATACAACGGCACGGACTAACTGTCCAGACTCAGACTGCAAAGCTACTGGCTGGGCAGGGAGAGGTCTCTGCGGGACGCCCAGAGGAAGAGGGGGCTCGGCCCCTTCAGTCCCCCCAGACCTTGAGGAAGGAGGCACGAGAGGAGACGTCTGGAAGAAACACAGATTTCCTCTTAGGAAACGAACCCGTATTTCAAACCAACCTAAGTTACTCCTTTCCCTCGCAAGCCGGAGAGCAATATTGTCCCCAAGTGAGTCAGCATATTTACAACAAACAAACAAACAAATGTGAAAAAGAGAAATATTTGCAGGATACAGCATCACAAACAAGGAAGAAAGAAAGGGATCTGTGATAAACACTCTTGGAACCACTGGCGACCAACAGAAAAGTTAATTTTTAGCCATCTCTTAGGCCATATCTCAAATTAACTCAATGGTGATGAGAGGACTAAGTATTTTACAAGCATAAAAGGAACGTTAGAAGATAAAATCGAGATTTTATCGAATCTTGGAAAATGAAGTGTCTAATTTTTGAAACAATAAAAATCACAAAAGATGAAAACTCAACCATATCAAAGTGTGGAACTTGTACAAAACCAAAAATAAGTAAGTAAATAATACTACAATTTGTACTAAAAAAAAGACGGGGGGGGGGGGGCGCCTGGGTGGCTCAGTCGGTTAAGCGTCCAACTCCAGCTCAGGTCATGATCTCACGGTCCATGAGTTCGAGCCCTGTGTTGGGCTCTGTGCCGTCAGTTCAGAGGCTGAAGTCTGTTTCGGATTCTGTGTCTCCCTCTCTCTCTGCCCCTCCCCCCCATGCTCTGTCTCTATCAAAAAATGAATAAACGTTAAAAAAAAAACTTTAAGAAATCTAAGAAAAAAAAAAAAAGACAGTAATCTGGGAGAAACTGTTGCATAAAACACATCCATGGCTAATTTCTCTAGGACAGAAAGACATTGTTCACACTGCCTGAGAAAACCTAAATTCCAGCAGAAAAAACCGGCCGCAGGAATGAGGAGTCAACTCACACAAGAGGTGATACAGGTAGCGGGCAAACCTGGAGAGAGTGAACTCCCAGATAACTGAAATGCACGTTCAGCAAGATACCCATTTGATCCTCTCTAGTTTTGTTTTTTTTTAATGCTTTTTATTACATTTACTTTTTAGACAGTGCAAGCGAGAGAACAGGGGAGGAGCAGAGAAAGAGGGAGACACAGAATCCGAAGCAGGCTCCAAGCACAGAGCCCGACACAGGGCTCGAACCCACGAACAGTGAGATCTGAGGTGAGCTGAGCTGAAGTCGGACACTTAACCGACTGAGCCACCCAGGCGCCCCTCATCCTTAGTTTTTAAGTTAAAAAAATGAACGATCTAGAAACAAACCAAAAACGTCCAATGGATGACTAAGCAAACGTGGTCCATCCACGCGGGGGAGCATCATCCAGCTTTACAAAGGACGGAAGCACTGCTATGCGCCACCAGGGGACAAACTGTAAAGACACCACGGGCTGCGTGAAAGGCCAGACGCCCGGGCCCCCGTGTATATGGACTGTCCTCCACCGCTAAATGCGGAGAGACAGGAAGCGTGTTGGGAGGTGGCTGGGGCTGGGAGGAGGGAGAGTGGGGAATGACTGCTAACAAGGGTTTCCTTTTGGGGTGATGAGAATGTTCTGGAATTATAGAACAGCGATGGCTGCAATTACTACTTGCAAATATACTGGAAACTAACTGAATCACTGGACTTAAAAGAGTGCATCTTGTCGTATGTGAATTCTATCTCGATTTTTAAAAACCTCATGGAATTAAAAAGAAAAAAAGGGCTGCACCACCCCGTGCGGGCAGTGGAGCCGGCGCCCTCTGGAGGCCGCTGGCAGCACTGCCCGCAGCAGTCTTAGCAGACGTTAACTCTGGAAAGAATTCGCAGCATGTACCAACCGAGGGCTACGATCACATCCAAACCCTCTGACTCGAATTCCAATCCAGGTAGTTTACGTTAAGAAAACAATTCAGAAGAAAAGGAAACCACAGAAGCAGAGATATTCGGTGGAATGTTTATAGCTGGAACCCCTTAACTGTCTGAGCAGGGGGAACCCGTAAGCAAATTACGGACGGATGCAGGCCACTTACAGCACAGCCATGGGGCTAACGCGACACTAACCGGCCACAGTTGCTGCCTCTGCGCTTGCGGACAAATTTAACATCAAGAACTCATACTGTGGGGGTACTTGGGGGGTTCAGTCAGTTAAGCGTCAACTTTTGATTTCAGCTCAAGTCAGGATCTCACGGTTCGAGGGTTCGAGCCCCATGTTTGGCTCTGTGCTGACAGTGCAGAGCCTGTTTGGGATTCTCTCTCTGTCCCGTCCCCCCCCCCCCCCGCTGGCACTCTTTTTCTCTCTCAAAATAAATAAATAAACAAACAAAAAAAGAATTCATATTGAGTGAGGCACTTCAGTGGCTCAGTCAGTTGAGTGTCTGACTCTTGGTTTCGGCTGTGATCGTGACCTGAGGTTCCTCTGGTCACGGGATCGAGCCCCGCATCAGGCTTTGCGCTAAGTGTGGAGTCTGCTTGGGATTCTCTCTCCCTCTGCCGCTCTCCCCAACTCTCTCTCTCTCTCAAATAAATAAATAATAAAGAATTCATACTGTGAAGAAGGATGATAAGGAAATGGTTGGTAGGTTTCTGAGACTTGACGACTTGGTTTCTTAAGTTTTTTTTTTAAGTTTATTTGTTCATTTTGAGAGAAACAGAGAGTGAGCAGGGGAAGGGCAGAGAGAGAGAGAGACAGAGAGACAGAGAGAGAGAGAGAGACAGAGAGAGACAGAGAGAGACAGAGAGACAGAGAATCCTAAGCAGGCTCTGCACTGTCAGCATGTAACCCCATGTGGGGCTTGAACTCCTGAGTCCATGAGATCATGACCAGAGCCGAAATCAAGAGTCAGGCGCTTTACCGACTAAGCCACCCAGGCACCGCTCATAACTTTTTTTTTTATTGTTTATTTATTTTTGAGAAAGAGAGAGAGAGAGAGAGAGACAGAGCATGAGCGGGGCAGGGGGAGAGAGAGAGGAGGACAGAGAATCTGAAGCAGGCTCCAGGCTCCGAGCTGTCAGCACAGAGCCTGATGTGGGGCTCGAACTCACGAACAGCGAGATCCTGACCCGAGCCTAGGTCAGACGCTTAACCAAATGAGCCACCCAGGTGCCCCTGACGACTCTGTACCAAATCACATGGCAAGAAAGGCTTACTAAATTAGATCAGAATCTGCTCAATGGAAATACTGGAACAATGCTGACGACAAGGACCTGAGTACGAATGGATTTCCCTGACTTGTGCTAGACTGTTTTGTCTTATAACGACAACTAAACCAATTTCGTTCAACCTTTAACGTTCAGATTATATAAAGCTGCATTGTAAATGCCCACTTCTGTAAGCTAATCATGATTATCTTGAAAAAGAAGAACAGATTGCTCCCTGAAGGCTAAAATAAAAGCGTTTTCAGTTAAAAAGGTAGTTAAGTAAATTATGACTGAATAATTCTATGTAATACTACACAGCTGTTAGCCAGGTACCTTGAGGCTGTGCATAAGTTACATTTAACAATGTTTACAATATAATGAGAGCTGAAAAAAAGGGGGGGGCTTAAGTTCTATCTGCAGCACAGAGAACTAAAACACGTCCTTCAGGTAAGGGCTGGAAAAGAATGTTTTACAAACAGTGGCTATGCGCGTGTGCTAGGACTGGGAGTGATTTTTGTGTTCTCCTTTCCTGTCCTTTACTGTTATGATAATGTTTATGCAACAAGTATGACACATCATAGGAACAAAATTCAAGAAAGGAACACACCTTTTCAACTCGGGGGCCCACTCATGCTCACTCAAGAATACGGTAATTACGGGGGGCCGCTAATTACGGGTGAGAAATTATAATGAAGAATCAAGTGCAGTTAGTCTATTCAGGAGCCAAATTCAAGAGGCCAAAGTCACAAGGTAGCAGACTGCTTCCATTACCTTATCCCGAGCTTATCTGTAAAGGACTCAGGAGAAAACAAACCACTGCGCCCAATACCCTGGCAGCCTGGATGGGCACAGAGAACCTGTCCTCTAACATCAGGAGAAAGGGACAAGGCACAAAGGCTGGGCCATGTCAAAGTTTACCACAAGCGAGAGAGCAGCGTCACCTTGTCTACAATTCTTCCCGTGACGCCCATGCCGTTGAGGATGGTGACGTTGACGATCGTCGGCATCCCTCCATAGTAGATGGGCTGGGAGCAGTACGGCCACATGTAGGGACACTCAGTCAGATCTATGTAGCTGGGGCTCAGACTGAAACAAAGAACACAGCGTCAGAGCAGGGCGCGTCACCAAAGGGCCGAGGAAGCGCTACAGCCGCGGGGGCGCGTCGGCACGGGCACCCGAGGGCTGCGTGCAGCAGGGCCGGGCCGGCCCCAGGGAACTGGCTCTGCAACGCTCCCTGGGCCAAGAGGCCACCGGGCTGGGCTGCCCACACTGCTCGTGCGCAGCCGGATGAGCGGGGAACACCTCTTTCCTTCCACCCTTCTAGAACTCTAGAGGCCGTGGCCGGCCAGACAATGAGTACGTGACCAGCCGGTGAACACCTTGGACCCGGGGTCTCAAGTGACGGCCTCGCAAATCACTGGGGCAAAGACGGACTTTTTAACAAACAGAGCTCACAAACGGGTGGCCACGTGGCAAAAGATAGTTAGATCCGTATTTCACACCACGCACAAGGATAAACTGCACACGCACACGAGAGTCTCCAGCACACAAAGGAAAGCAAACACACAGGAGGAGAAGGCGTGGGTGGCATCCTCGTACGTTAGTGCAGGGAGAAGCTTTCTGTGGCTCCAATAACAAGAGCCCGACCGACGTGGCGACTGGAAAAACACACCGAACAGCAACAAACACTGCACACAAGTAGAAAGGCAACGACACACGGAGAGGAAGACCGCAGTCCAGCACCGACGAAGAGGTGGTAACTCTAGTTGTAAAGAACTCTTAGAAACGGAGGGAAAAAAGCCCCAGAGAAAAACGGGAAAAAGAAATGAGCAGACAGCTGACAAGAAAGGTGTGAATGTGGCTCCTGACCATGAACGCAGCATCCCCCTCACTCAGAACGGGAGGTACACACGTGAAAGCGGCCGTGAGCCCCTGTGCGCCCCCCGACTGGCCGGAAGGAGAGCGCGACAGGACATCCTGTGGCTGGGCTCTGGGTCACGTATGCGCGCTCCCGTGGGGCTGGGGCACAACCCTCCTACTCCCGGGGAGCAGGACAGGACCTCACAAAGCCACCCACGCTTTCAACTGGGACCCAGCGATCCCACCTCCAGGAACTTTCCTTAAGACACACCTCCAACGAAACTAATCACACCGGCACAATGCCGTTCATCGCAACAGCTTATGATTACAAAATAGCCGAAGTAACGTAAATACCCACATAAGCACACGTACCATCTGGGCTCCGCAGCTGTAAAAGGAGGAAAGATGGGCTGACACGGACTGATTTCCAAGTACTGTGAAGTGAGAACAGCAAAGTGCAAAAAAAAAAACAAAAAACAAAAAAACAAAAAAAAGCACTTGCAGTGACGCTCTTATTAACGTAAGAAAAGGGATGTAGGAACATAAATGTGTATCTGCTCGTTTGTGCAAAACGAAATACAAGAGGGACAAACCCCAAACTAACGAGACTGTCACCCACAGTCAGGGTGGAGAGACTGGGGGGTGGGAGCAGGGACAGAAGGGGTAGGTGGGGCCCTTCGTGCACACCTCTGACGGCAGAGCCAGGGTGAGGTCTCGCGTCCTGACACACAACTCGCTGAAATCAACCACGAGGGGCGGGGGGGGGGGGGGGGGGGGGGGGCGGGGGGGTTCCCACAAAGAAACACAAACTAATGAACTCAACTGTATTAAAACTGAACAGCAAAGCGCCACTGACGGGCGGAAGGAAGGATCCCAAGGAACCCTGGGGCACAGCAGGACCATAAGCTGGGAAGCCACAGGGGAGGACTAGACACAAGTCCTGCGCTCGAGTCAGGACATCTGTCTTTCGCACAGGGAGGGGGCAGCAATTCTCAAACTAGCCGGGATGGATTCCGAGGACTGGGCAAATAGGTAAACTTCCTGTGGGTGACGTGGCGGAGAAAGCCATTCCACGTAAGGGGAGGGAAGCCTGGGACGAGAATCATGGACAGACGCAGACGGCGTGCGGACGGCCGTGCGCCGAAAGGGCCTAGGAGCCACCACGGCCACGGGGGCCGGGAACGCACCGCTGCCGGGCCCTGCTTCCGAGCGCGCCCTCCCATCAAAGGGCCAGGGCCGCGTGGAGCGAGAACGAACACCAAGCCTTGGGGCTGGAAGCGTGTGACCATCCCGTGCTGCCAAAAAGTGACAAAGCGCTCAAACGAGGGAGACACGCTGCAAAGGCACAGCAGCCGGCTACAAGGAGCCTCCGGGAGCCAAATCCGGGACATCTGAGCAGCAAGATCAACAATGACTAACACACCATAATCCAGAGAGTAAACTAAATATCCAAGGGCCCACACGGATATAAATAACTGAGTAAGTAAGTAAAGGAGAGAAAAGGGACAGCTTTTCTTCAGAGGAGAATTCCGACAGACAAACATGGAAGGAATGAGAAAAACAGAAAATCACCACGAGGCGGTCTCTACAGCAAGACCGCTACAGGCGAGAACCAGCCACGGATGCGAGAACGCGTGAGTCGAAGGACGTTAGGAACGAGATCATCTCCAAGCGTGTCCGCACGAGACACTCAGCAGTCACAGAGGAACAGGCGGTGACCCAGCAGAGAAGCCTGGCAGGGGCCACCAACGGGGCCACCAGCCCTCGCTGCTCACGTGCCGCAGGAGCACGGCTGACGGACCCTCGGCCGCTCCCCGCCAGGGCTGAACACAGGGGCACTGGAGGGGGCGCGTCCCGTGGGGCACAGGCTCCTCCACCGGGCCGCTCCGCTTCAAGAGCTCCCGGCCGGCAGAAACACGCTCACACCTGTGCTGCGCAGCGCTCGGACTCTTCCTGTCCCCTCCCCGCAGCCGATCTCCTGGACCTCACCCCCCGCCCCAACCCTGGCGACCGCCTCCATCCCATGATGCCAACGGACACCACCGGCGATGACAGGAACGGGGAACCGAGGAAGCATCCCCACGGGAGACCGGGGAGACGGGCCCGCCAAACGCACCGCGGGACAGTGGCCGATCCTGCACCCGGAACAGGACCGCGGTGCATAGTGGGGGAAACGTGAGCACAGTCTGGAGATCAGTGCACGGTCTCAGGGCAACATTCACCTCCAGGCTTTGAGGCCTGCTCCACGTCACGTAAGATGGGAGTCCTCGCGCACTATTTGTGAAACCGTGCTGTGCATCTAACCGCTTCCAATGAAGATTTCAAAATTAAAAGCAAAAAACAACTCTGACCAAAAACACATAACCTCAAACTAATCGTGAGAAAGCATCAGACTAACTTCCATCGAGAGGCAGGCTGCCTACAAAGGAGTAACCAGCGCTCCCCAAGGCGTCAGAGTCACGAGGGACAGCAAAGGACAGAGAGCCGAGGCTGGAGGAGGCCGGGCAGGCCGGGCAACGAGCACAGGCCCGGACGCCGGCCGAACGGACATGGAGCACCGGGGCCCGGTCGCCTGGGGGCCAAGTCCGTGGGTCCCTCACAGCACAGGGCTCTTCGCTGGCTTTAACGGGCAAAGTACCGTCAGCGAAGGTGCTGGCGTTGAGGGGGCCAGGTAAAGGGTATGTGGCAAACGCTTTACCAGTTTCACAAATTTCTGCAAACCTAAGATTATTTCAAAAGAACGCTTTAGAAGTAAAAAGAAGAGGGCGCCTGGGTGGCTCAGTCGGTTAAGCATCTGACTTCGGCTCAGGTCATGATCTCGCGATTTGTGGGTTCTAGCCCCGAGCTGGGCTCCACGCTGACAGCTCGGAGACCGGAGCCTGCTTCACATTCTGTCTCCCTCTCTCTCTCTGCCCTTCCCCCACTCGTGCTCTCTCTTAAAAATAAAATAAACGTTAAAAAATATAAAAAAATAAAACAAAAAGAAGTTGGCAAATCAGTACTTTAAACCACCTGCGTTATCAGTAACAGAACATGAGGACGTGGAAGGCGGTCCAAGCGCGGCCGGGCAGCCCCCTTGCAGAAGCAGCAGTGTGAAGCCCCGCCCCCCCCCCCAAGGGTCCCATGTCATGTGACCAGTGATCGGTTCCCGGTCTGAGGCTGATATCCTGTGCAGAGGGAGAAGCACCCGCAGAGCCCAGGGAAGAGGAAAGGCCTAACTAAAGGAGGCACACCGACCTTGCCTGCGGTTTGTAGCTGTTGAGAATCTGATAGGCTCTGAGCAGATCCAGCTTGCCATGGCCTTGCTCGAACATGTTGACACCTGGAAGCCTCCGGGCGGACGCGATGAGGGCCTGCTTCATGCTGGCCGGGTTCACGAGCTCTCGCTTCTGGACTGTGCTGGAGGGAAGATCACGTGTTTGCTCACGCTCGCTCAGGAGGAGGAGGGACACGGGACTACCCCTAATGTGTGTTCATGCAAACACGTGGCCTCGGATCTTGTGCTGCCTACAATGGGAGCTTCTGTGGGAAAGCTCCGGCAGGATGACATGGAGAACATGTGCTCATTTCTGCACCTGTCTCAGGACTGACTACTTCTTAGCCTCCCACACGGCTTTATCCTAAATTTATCAGGGACACGTATGTTCCCCATGACTCAACTGAACAGACCTCAGAGGGTGTCGTTACAGGAGGCAAGAACAGGTAAGAGTTACCGGCTCCCCCGGGGAAGGGAGGCCTGCTGGTAAAAGGAAGGAGACAAGCTGGGGCATCCCCTGGTGGCGGAAGGAAAGGAAAACAGACGGGTCCCCGAGAGCAGTCTGCAGGACGCGGCTGGGGTCCAGCGCCTGAGGAGGCCAACGGCCTCGGCCCACCTTTGTTGTTCCGGAGGCCTGTGTGCGAGACACGACAGGTGGACGAGGCCCGACAAAACCTGCCACACCTGAGGCCGGCCTGAGCCCTGCGTCATCAGAACGCACCTGGACAAAAGAACGCACGGCTCTACCTGGCCAGGAACTTAGTAACACACGGGCATCAACGATCAGTACATTAACACGCTCATTTTTGTATGTCTGTGTATCATACGTGCAAGTAAATTTTAACTCCCAAGCACAAAGGAAAACAGACTTTCCTCAGTTTGTGAATCTCTTTCTATGATGGTGGCTGGTCTTGGAAGTGTGGGCAGAATTTCTGATAGCCCTGGATGGAAAATCTGAGGTGAGCAGAGAAAGAGGAGGTGAGATGGGATGGACTCTTTTTCTTTTTCAGGTTTATTTATTTCTGAGACAGAGCGCAAGCAGGAGAGGGGCAGAGAGAGGGAGACACAGAGTCTGAAGCAGGCTCCGGGCTCTGAGCTGTCAGCCCAGAGCCTGACGCAGGGCTCGAACCCACGAACCATGAGATGGTGACCTGAGCCGAAGTCGGACGCTTAACCGACCGAGCCCCCCAGGTGCCCAGGGTGGACTCTCAATGACAGAACAAAGGGCTGCTAGAAGTTCAGGAGCCGTCACAAGCCCCCACCCCAGCGTGAACAGGCCAGACCAACAGCCAGGTCCCGCTTCCTCAGGAGCGCCGCGCGGCTGGAGGCGAGCTGACGTGCCCCAGGCGCGTTTCTGAGCTCCCACAGGTGGCACTTCTATCTGCCGCAGGGGCAGAAGGAAAGCAAAAGGCGTCCCTGACGCTGGAAGCAGCTGTCTTTAGAGAAGCTGCTAGAAACGGAAGCCTCGTCCCTCACCTCCGCGCCTGCCTCACGGGGAGGGGTGTGCCGGGGTCAGCAGTGCGGCCGAGACCTCAGCCCCGGCCGCAGTCACAGCTGGCGGGGACGGAGCCAGGGCCTCTGCTCCCATAAGCACCAGGGTGGCCAGGAGGAGCCCTAGAGACACGCTCCCCTCCGCTGAGCGTGCAAGCCCGAGCGCACCTGGTACCCACACTCCACCCGCCTTCCCCTCCTCCTTTCTGCGTGCAACAAGGGTGAAGGAAACAGCTGGGACAAAAGAGGGTTTCTGGCACGCGTGTGGTTATTCCCCAGAGACCACTCTGGCCAGGGTCAGCGTTTCCAGGAATCTGGCCCTGACCCCTAAGGAGAGGATGGGAAAAGGAGGACGGAGTTGGAAATCTACCTTTATCAAAGATGACCAATTAAAACACAAAAAATCCCAGGCATTAGAAGCTAAACTCGACGGTAACTTTTTAAAGAGGATTTTAAACATAAAAACGTTTACTACCGTTTCCTTGTTTTACTTTAATTTTAAACACAGAATATAGTAACTTTCAAATATACAGTTTCCCATTACCACAATACAATAGCTCAGCTAAAGTCTCATCTAAGTAGAGAGTGACCTGAAGGGAAAATACAAAATATATTCTAGCTCCAAAGACATCTCTTTGTAGCTTTGAGAACAAGGAACACAGCCCACCTAAGTCAAAGCACGTGAGTGTCAATTCTGGTCAACAGTCTTTAAGAAAGTCTTCCAATTTCAATATGTGCAAAATCAAGGAACAAACACTAGGCTCTAATCCAGCGATGAGGGATTCAATGAGACAGAGAATAAATAAATTACATAAACTGTCAGTCCCACCGCCTGATGAGCCAGCTCCTTAGCTAACAGAGGACGTTAAAAAGTGATCCTCAAGGAAATGAGGAATATGGCAGGAAAGTATCTGTTTGTTCCCTGCCTGACATACACTCGTTTCGATATAACAACTACAACTGTGGCACAAATTCAGTCTGTTACAAACAAAATAAAAGGAAGCCCAGGGTACATGGGGAATCCCAGATCTTCCTCCATAGTGCTGTGAACCTAAAACCACTCTTAGAACATAAGTCTTTAACAAAACAAACCAGAACAGGGGCGCCTGGGTAGCTTAGTCGGTTAAGCATCCAGCTCTTGATTTCAGCTCAGGTCATGATCTCAAGTCTTCACGGGTTCGAGCCCCGCATCAGGCTCTGAGCACTGACTGCGTGGAGCCCGCGTGGATTCTCCCGCCCTCCCTCCCTTTCTCTGCCCCTCCCCTGATTGCGCTCTCAAAAATAATACACAGAAACGAGCCAGAACAAAAACAGACACGAACACGGTAGCAGGCACTGTGCCCTCACACACCGCCTCGCGATCAGACTTCACAGTACGTTCACACGCCTGTCACCTCTGCCACGAGTCCCCTACAAGGAACAGGGTGGACGTGGGGACAGAGAGGCGCGGCAAGGTTCACGGGGTGCTCCCGACCCTCAAACATAAGCTGGTGACGAGCACGACTCAGCTCGTGGTCTGCCAGTACCACGTTCTCTCCGCTGGGCGCCACTCACCTTACCAATAAGGTGACCGCCCCGGCGACCACCGGAGAGGCCACGCTGGTCCCCGACAGGGCTCGGCAGCCCCCCTTCACACCGGATCCCCTCACTCCAGCACCGTAGGTAACAATATCGGGCTTCACACGGCCGTAGCCTCCTGGGAGTTCCTACAAACGAAAGCAGTTGGGTCTCTACACTGGCACGCGGCTGCACGCGGTTCCGAGGGGACAGAACCAAACCAGAGACAGGACTGATTCACAGGCAGCGCAATCGCGCAACCTTACTAACACGCTGGCTCTGGCCCAGAATTCACTGCGATAGAAAAAAATCAGCCGAAACGACAACGTAGAAAATAATTTTTGGCACGTTTTATAGTAACCGGTACAAAAGGGTCAGGTCATAAAACAAAAGCGATTATTTCAAATTCTGCAAGACTAGAAACTGGAAATTGCTCTATCTCTAAACTAAAAATTAGAGACACATTAAAAAGATCAGGAAATTAAAATCAAAAATTAAAAAAGGAAACTGTTTCTTTACAGGGAATAATACTGAAGACTTCAGTTGGGATTTCAGAGGGGAAGGAAGCACACGTAACTGCAGGAGTAACTCAAGGTTTTAACTGAGTACTCCTGGGGAGCCCGGTTGGCTCAGTGGGTTAAGTGTCCGACTCTTGATTTCGGCTCAGGTCATGATCTCGCGGTTCGTGAGTTCGAGCCCCGTATTGGGCTCTGCGCTGACAGTGCGGAGCCTGCTTGGGATTCTCTCTCTCTCCCGTCTCTCTCTGTCCCTATACCACTTGCTCTCTCTCTCAAAATAGACTTACAAAGTGTTTAAAAAAAAAAAGATTTTAACGGAGTACTCTCTTGAATTTCCTGGAAATGGAGGCAAAACGTGAATTACAATAGGATCTTATGTTGTGTAAGAAAGAAGAACAGCAAGCTGAAGTGAAAAATCTTTCCTGGCACTCCAACATAAATCGACACTGGACCCGTATCCATGTGGGGCACTGAGCAAAGGTGCCTTCAAGGGCAGCTCTGCAGACCCGTCAGGAACAACGCTCACAACGCCACTACAAAATGAGGCCTGGGGAAAGGCCAAAGACGTGGCCCATGATTCACAGCCCCGGGAGAGGCCGGGAGGAGGACCCAAGTGCTGCAGCTAACTTCACATCCAACCCTGTTCCGGGGGGCTGTGTTGGGGGGGGGTAAAGCAGGACGATTCAGAGGCACAGTTAAACCCCAAGTAGCTGAAGTAATTAACCTTCTGGAGTTACTTCTATTTTTCCAGCTAAATATAATGATTTCTAAGGCAGCAGAGCTGATAAGCTGCTCTCACTGGCTTCTCCTGCTTCCTGACACCAGAAAAACCATGCCACCCGGCACGGAGGACTGCTCACCTTTCCCCCAGGTAGGACGGGGGGGTGGGGGGGGTGGTGAATCCGACCAACCTAAAAGTGAGTTACTCAGAGGTCAGTTACAAAGAAGCGGCCACAGAAGCACCACTTGGAACCAGCCCCTGCCTAGCATGTCACCACGAAGCGGCAGACGACGGAGGGGCCAGACCTCTTGTGGGCAGGCACCCACACCTCGGCCTCCTCCCCAGCGGCTTTCTGTGCATGCACCTACGCACACACCCAGGGCGCGAACACAGACGGTTCTGTGTGCCACATCCCACTGGTGAAGATAAGCCTACCCAGGTCGTCATTCCCCTTGAAGAGAAGCGGGCGATGTTATCCTCAAAGTCAATGCCGCCCACTCCAATCACGTCCATTTGGTCAGCAGGGTTATTCAGAGTGCTACAACGAGGCACAAAAACACAAGGGAAGAGAGGTAATTAAAAAAATGTTTTTCTTAAGTTTATTTATTTTTGACAGAGACAGAGCACGAGCATGAGCAGGGAGAGGGGCAGAGAGAGAGGGAGACACAGAATCCGAAGCAGGCTCCAGGCTCTGAGCTGTCAGCACAGAGCCCGACGCGGGGCTCGAACTCACGAACTGTGAGATCATGACCTGGGCCAAAGTCGGACACTTAAACGACTGAGCCCCCCAGGCGCCCCGAGAGGTAATTTCAAATGAGTCATTCAGGTAAGGACCAATACTCCCAGAAATACCCGAGATGGCGTTAGGTTCTCCTGAGGCTCCTCATGGCTGTCCAAAGGCCATGCTCTCTGCCACCCGTGTGCTGGGCCGAGGCCATCATCTCGTACACAGAGCACCTTCTCTCTCTTTCCCTCCGTCTCAACCTATCTACCACCCTGCGGCCCAAGACGCACTTCGCCCTCGTGCTTCTGCGATCAGAGGAACCCTTCCTCTGACCAGCACGAGACTTCTTGCGATCATGACCAGCACCCACTCACACGTTCTCATTTCACTTTCAAACTTTCCCAGGGTGTGCGTCCTGTCCCCACCAGATCCCACACTTCTCTGCCACCTTCAGGAAGTCACGGTTCTCAACTGATCACCTGCACGGTGCTTCCCTTCCTCCCAGGGAACCCGGGAACGACCCCCTAGGCCCTCGTCCTGAGCCCCTCACACACCAGACAAGGTGCAGAGGAAAACCACCTAGTTCTCCTTAATACCTCAAGTGCACAGATCTGCAAAGAAATCAGAGTGAAACAAATCACAGCAACACAACATAAGTCAAGATGAGGCCGAAGTGTTTGAAAACCACAAAGAAAAGCGTGGACGTGATTAGGCAACGACAACCCCCTGCAGGTTCCTGAATAAGAAAACTGCTAGAATCCATCTGACGAGCAGGAACCGACACCGAGGAAGAAGAAGGAAGGTACCGCTCCCGGGGGCTCCGGGTTCACAGTGCCCTCCACTGGAGGCCGTCCTCCCGAGCACGGTGGCCTCGGGCCTCCGTGACGGGCAGCGAGGCTGAGGTCCAGGGACGGGAGGCCCCCACGGCCTGTGCTGTCCCACAGCATGACCCCACATCGCCCCGGTGGGACACAGGCTGGATTCTGGGGGGGTGGGGGGCAGAAATGGGAAAGGCGGCCAAAGGGAAACACGTGAAAACGGGGAAACGAGAAAACCGGAGGCGATGACCCGGTACCGGACGCTCCTGGTGGTGGAGCCGCAGCTCGGGGATGCTGACGCCCGTCACCCTGCGGGTCACACACGGCACAGACGCCCGGCAGCACAGCCGCTCCAGAACCCTGGGCCCCCGCACAAGAAGATGGCATCGCTAACAACTACCGGGCTGGGATCCTGCCACCCACAGGCAGTTTCTGACCTGGACAAACGTCAACCTCATACGGTGCAGCCTGACCCTGCGCCCGGACCCTCTGTGTAAGTCCGTCAGCCCTCACGGCCTGGCACGCGCGCCCAGGGATGTCGCCGCACGACGCGGCGAGTGACGCGGGGCCGCCGCGCGCACGTCCTCCCCCCCCCTACTGGGACTGCGGAGCGGGGGAGGCGGCCTCTGCCTTTCCTCCTCCTCCTCGGTGGTTACCTCACGCCCTCTGCACGGCACCGAACCGCGCACATCCCGGGAACCCGACCAGGAGGAAGACGCGCGTCCCGCTGCAGAAGCGTGTCAGTGCCAGAGACGACTTCCGCACATCACGCGGAATACAAACCGGAGCCGCGGGGGAGAGCCAGCAGCGGTCCCTGAGCAGACACGGGCGTACTGCCTACGACCCGCCGGCCGACGTCTCGCCTCCCACGCCGCTTCAGCTCACCGTGACGACCCGGCACAAGCGGTCCCCTCTGCTCCCCTCCGACCGGCCCCGCGTGTCAACCGTCAGAGGCCGTCGGGTGTGTCACGCCACCCGCACTTTCATCTCCGTCCGCCCTGCTGCGTCTGAACCCCGTCTTTCCTAAGAAGGCACCCGTCCCGTTTACCGCCTCACCCCCGGGCCTCGCACAGAGCGGGCCTCGCTAGACACTGCAGAATCCACTCCTTTCTAGCAGCTTCACTTTTCTGGGTGTTTTGGTTTGGTTTTTTTAAGTAGAACAGAAACTGCAGGCCTCCAAACTGATCACGGCAAAATAAGAAAATAAACAGACAAACAAACAGAAACAAGACGGGCCCGAGCTGACCAGTGAGGCAGTGGGTGGCGGGCACCTGGTTCGTTGCACGGTCTGGCTGGTTGTGAGCGGAACGTTCCCACGATACAGAGCTTCAGACAGACAGACAGACACAGAGACAGACCACAGATCTACAGTTATTTGAGGGGGAAAGGCACCTCCAACTCATCCCTGTGGGGAATACTTACCCGTATAGAGGCCCGTCGTTGCCAATAGCAGAAACCATGATTACGTTGTTAGCCGTTAATTCCCACACCTACGGGACGAGCAAACATTTAATTATGAAAACATACCGCTCTCAATCAACACAGAACTATCCAAAAATACCTACGACTCCTAGAAATAATCCTCGAAAAAGAAGAGTGCCCTCGAACACGTAACACTAGACCCTCGCAGGCATGGATGTTTGCCAACTGGCGTTTTCGTGGTGCTGAGAAAACGGGCCTCATCACGGGCCTCACGATGGACACGGAGGAGCCCGCTCTCCGCGCAGGTGCAGAAAGGCGCTGTTCGGAGCAGAAACCAACACGGCACAACGTGCGGCCTCCAACGCAAGTCCCCGAAGCTCGCGCCACCGCCCATCGTCCTCACGAGGCAACTGCCTCGCGGGTGAGGGGCCACCAGCACAGCAGGGACGAAGCGCTCAGAGCAGAAGCCATCATCAGGCGCACGATCCTTTGTGCGGGGACACGACCCACCTTGTCGACGAAGGGATGGTCCATGAAGTCAGGGCCGCCGATGCTGAGGTTCAGCACATCCACCTTCTTCAGGATGGCGTAGTTGAAGGCGTCCAGGAACCAGGAGGTGTAGGATACCTAGTTCAATGGCCAAATACGACTTTAGGGGCCTCAGGGAGCCTCCAGGTGCCACAAGAGGGTTTTGTTGCTAAGGGCACAGTACAGCCTCTGAAGCAGCGTGACGCGTTAACTTCGATTTCAGAAATAAAAACCAAGAACAAACAGTGCTCCGAAATATAAACTCTGGCACCTGGAAATTCTCAGTCCCTGCAGCTGGACTCGAGGGAAAGCTGCGTCCTGAGGGTGGCTCGTCTCTCCGGGTTGAACGTCCAGCTCCTCAGCTTAACGTACGCCTGCCGGGGTGAACCCCCAAGCCTGTGACTGCCCCTCCTTCAGAGGATTTATCCTAAGACGCTTCCCTTTGAGAGTCTCTACGTAGGTTAACGTATTTGTCTAGGCTCTTTATTCCTCAATAGACTGAAGGGCAAACCTCATAAAAAAGTTATTTCATAAAATTATTTCTCTGATGTTCCATTTCCTGGCAGAGTCAAATGGCTTTCTGTATCACCGTTCAAATGTTTTTATAAAATATGAAATTAAATTTCTAGTACAAAAGGGATTTAAGTATTTAAGAATTTAAGATTTCTGTTTCTTAAAGGCTTTTAAAAACAAAACGTGTTTACATTTGCTTGTACAGGCAAAAAAAAATTCCAGGAAGAGGCGATACATGAAACGGAGAAACTGTCATGGGGGAGACGTGAGGTGTAAGGGAAACCCCCTGCCAGGCGGGGACAGGGTTGGGGGGATTTTCCCCGTGTTGCCTTCAGGTATTTTTGAGCTATTTACCATCTACGCAAAAATAAAATCTGAAAAGTAAGTAAACACGAAGACCCTCCCCCATTCTATAAATATTTAGGAGGCGAGGAAGCGGGGTCGGGAAGCACACCGCCCAGCGTGACACTGGGGCCGTGGTACAGAGCCGGCCCTCGAGCCCGTCACCACACAGCAGGGGTGGCAAACACCAACGTGCCCTTCTTCTCTCGTCTAGGAAGCACAACGTGCCCACGGACGTGGGGGCCCGGGGGCCCAGGAAGGAACGAGACGGGGAGGAACCGCCACGGCCCTCGGAGTGGGGTCTTCAGGGTTCGCGGGAGGCCGACGGAGGCGTGGTGGCAGAAGGGCGAAGCCACACGGAAGGGGCAGTGGCGGGACGGCAGGGCCCGTGGGAGACACGGGAAGGAGCTCGGCATCGAGGCGGCTGCTGCTTCTAAATGAGCGCGTGTCCTCCCGTGTTTTACTTTCTACGTTTCGGTATCGGCTCCTCAGGTTTTGGGAGTCCTCGGAAACACCTACCTGGTTATTGGTAAAGACCCTGAAAATATGAAGTTCTGCATCCGGAGCAAAGCCCTGGCATTCCCGCATGCTGGCTATCACGCCTGCCACAAACGTGCCGTGGCCCAGCCCTGGAGACCGAGAGGGGAACGGTCGTAAAACACAGCTGATCGCGTGCGCCGAGATACAACATCTCGAGCCGCCGATTCAAACGGGCTCTCCTGCCCCGAGCCCCGGACCGACCGAGCCACGCCGCAGCCGCCTCGATTCTGGCCACCCCGCCCCCTCCCAGACGGGCGGGAAGTGCTCCTCCGCCAGACAGCCCTCGCTGCCCACGCTCTACCCCCGCCCCCGACAGCCCGGGAGGGTGAGACGTTTCTGCCCAAAGGCACACGAGCTTGGGTTTGTCTCAGCGACCGCTGCACCGGCTGTGGGATCAGCACACGGAAAACCGTACCCTTAACCCATAAAACCGGGGGCAGGAGCGAGGGACAAAGACCTGGTCACGCCACGGCATCGCCACCCACCGTCGTCCAGTGTTCGCTCGTTGGTCCAGTTGGTTCTCTCCTTCACGTTTTTGAAGTGGGGGTGCTTCTCGCTGAGCCCAGTGTCAAAAACGGCAACCTTCACGTTAGCGCCTGATTCCAAAACACAAGCAAGCGTGATCGTGTTTGGACAAATCACCTTTTTGGATTTTGTCCGTAAAATCTACTCCTCCTGGGGACTCCGAGAGAATGACCTGTCACAGAGGCCCAGAGCCCGCCCTGCGCGAGTCAGGTCAGGCGCTCCAGGGAAACCGGTTGAGCCAAGACGAGGAAAAGGGGATGCTGGGGGGAGGGGGGAGGGGGTTCCTTTGCGGCTAACAAGACTTGAGGTTCTCAGGGCGTGTCTGGGGACACCCTCAACTGTCTGCAGGGCTCCGTCCTCCACAAAGCAGTGGTTTCCCCCAGGTCTCCATGCCCTCACCTCCTCAGAGAGGCCACGGAGAGCGAAGGCCACCACCAGGGCACACACGCTCAGGAGAGGGGACACTACTCCCAGGCCTTCACGGACGCTGCTCGCTAATGACCTCTGACACGGGGGCTGCCAGAGGCGAGCGGGGACGATCGCATTTTAAGGAAAAGCACTATACTGTGCACTTGGCTATACTTCGGACACGGGCCAAAAGCTGTGGGCACGGATGCTGAGACGGATGCTGCCAGATCAAGAAATTCTAGGGACTAAGTAAAAACCATAGGACCTTCGTGGTATTTAACAGCTAAGAGACGTCAGGAAGGCGGGGTCTTTGCGGCGTGAGAGCTGCGTTCACGTATGGGCGTTACGTGGGGCAATCGATCACACGCACATAACCGACACCTACTGCTCACGTCCGAATGACGCACACATTATCTCGGAAACCACCTGGCTTAGGGGGACAGAAAATGCTCTTCTGATTAGAGAGAATCTGTTCTGTGAAGAATTCTCATCCGAAAAGGACAAAACCACGAGGTGACGCTCACTTAATAAAAGGTCAATCCACCAGGCGTGAGCGTCTAACTGTCTAGGACATTCTGCAGGGCGGGAGCTGAGGAAATCAAGGGAGACGTAAGGGTCTCCAAGGCTGGGGGGACACGGGGAAGGACCCCGAGACCGGCATGACAGATGGGGGCTGAAGAAACTTCTGTCTGGGTCAGGGTACGAGCCCCACAGTAGTCAGGAGAGGAGTTTTCTGCCGTGATCCATCAGTGAGGAAAGGCCGCACTGGTCGGGAGTTTTAGTTCCCAGGAGGAGGTCCCCAGTGCCATGCACAGCCCGTACCCCGTGGAGCAGACGGTACAGAAGCGATACAGGAGAGACGCCTGCGCAGCAGAGGGCAGAGGGGGCAGCGGCGGGGGGCAGGCGCGGGGACGGAGGCACCCACCTGTGTAGCCCATCTGCCACAGCACGTCCGCCTGCAGGGTCTGGGCCACCTGGCGCGGGATGGCCCTCAGCAGCCGCCGGCTCGAATGCCTTCCCGTGGCGTGCCAGAACCCGGAGCCCAGGGACAGGCTGGCTCTGCGCAGGGGCCGGGACGACTGCCACTTGCGGCTCCACCGGGTCTCGTTACAGGGCGCTGCGGGGTCGGCGAGAGCCAAGGGGACAGGGGTCAGAAAAGGAGCCGCTCGCCAGCGACCCGGCAGCCAGGAGGGAAGGAGGACGACCGCCCCTGGACGGCCCGGGTGGCGGAAGTGGGGGGGGGGGGGGTCTCTCCCTGCGGCTGCACCGACGGGACGTCAGTCCGCGATCCTTATGCTCCCCCAACAGTCCTCTGCCCGAGATTTTCTAACTGATGGAAGGCACAGCGGGGCCGATAAAATAACGTTTAAAGAAATAAAGTCCATCGCGACTAAAACTGGAAAAATAAGATTTGCCTCATTTTTCCTCAGCAACTGGTTCTCATTGAACCAGAAGGTTTAAAACAAAAAACAAAAAAAAACAAAAAACAAGAAAATGGCCACTGACCACTGACCACTGGTGATGGGTCCCAGCACTGGGCTTCTGGGACAACAACAGACACGTGAGCCCATCAGGCCGGTCTCTGGTCAAACATCAGTAGGACCTTTTCCCAAGCGTATACTGCTCCCGACCCTCAACGTGCCGACCAGAGTGTCCCCAGTGTCCCCTTTCAAACAGCAAAACCAGAAAGGAGTCGGGGGGTTTCTGAGGACGATGAGCTGTGTCGTATCTGGATTTTGCCGGTGGACAGCCGACTGCACACTTACCAACGCCTGCCAACCTGCGCGCTGAAAACCATGAATTTCACTATCTGTAAATACCTTACTTTGTTGAAGATGGAAGAAAAAAGCAAAAGAAACACCATGAAAGCCATCCTTACCTTTCAGGACCCCGGTACCATGAAGAAAAATTGCATCTCGAATCAGTTTTCAGAAGAGCACATCCACACTACCGCTGAACTTTTTGTGTTTTTTTTAACGTTTATTTAAGAGAGAGAGAGAACGTGGCGGGGGGGGGGGGGGGGGGGGGGGCGGGAGGGGAGGAGCAGAGAGAAAGGGAGAGAGAGAATCCCAAGCAAGCTCTGCGCTGTCAGCACAGAACGCAACGTGGGACACGAGCCCACGAACTGTGAGATGATGACCTGGGCTGGAATCGAGTTGGGACGCTTAGCCGACAGAATCCACCCAGGCGTCCCTCAAGTTCTGTCTCTATAGCAAACGACTCCCTTCTTACTCCTGTCTCATCAGTCTCCCCCATGAAAGTGCAGGGAGCCAGAAAAACACATAATCCTGTCAATCCCGTTAAGTAATTCTTTGCACAGAGCAACGGAAATTATTCCGCACTCGACGCGCCACGGTGACTCTGCTCTCGGAACCCACAGCGTGGGGCCACGCCGGGGGTGCCGACGGCAGAGCGGTGCCGTCTACCCGACGCAGACCAGACACCCCACCTAGGCAATGAGCTCGGCTCCGGGCCTCCCTGTGGAAGAGCAATTTATTAGGAGAACCGGACAGTACTGGAAGGAAAGCAGTTAAAAGGGTGAGTGCACTTGAACCCTCATCACTGCAGGGACCGCTGACGGATCTGGGGAGGAGAATCTGCCAAGGGCAGCCCCGTGGACTCTCGCAGTATAAGCACTGCCGTGTGGGAAACAGGATAGCTCTGTCTTACAGCCAGGGACAGAGCCAGGGATGGGGTCCAGGGTGGGACACGTTCCAGCCAAAATAAAGCGGAGCCTCTGAACAACAGAGCCAGAGAAATAAGCAGCATTTCGTGTCTATTTACATCCTGCACATGCTGCTAAGCTCTCACACGTGCACGATTTTCCTTCGTTTCCGTGAGAACCCTAGGAGACAGGGGGCCTCTCTTCGGTCTGCTGGACGAGAAGAGTGGAAGCTGAAAGGAAAGGTGCTTCCCGCACGAGGCAGCAGATGACGACAGGACCGGCCCGTGAGGCGCACGGTTCCCGCTCGCGCTGGCAAGCGCCACACCTGACGACCAGGGAGGAGGGCGTACGGAAGGGAACCCGACCCTGAGATTCTATGACCGCTGTGCTGAAATTAGAAATGTCCACGTTTCTTGAAACGTTCTGGAGCCGTCTATACTAAAAAGGTACAACGGGGGCGCCTGGGTGGCTCAGTCGGTTGGGCGCCCGACTTCGGCTCAGGTCACGATCTCGCGGTATGTGAGTTCGAGCCCCGCATCGGGCTCTGTGCGGACTGCTCAGAGCCTGGAGCCTGTTTCGGATTCTGTGTCTCCCTCTCTCTCTGACCCTCCCCCGTTCATGCTGTGTCTCTCTCTGTCTCAAAAATAAATAAATGTTAAAAAAATTTAAAAAAAAAAAAAAAAAAAAAAAAAAAGGTACAACGCACGTATCTGGCTAACTGTACCAGGTTTGTTTTGTTTGTATCTTCCTGAATTGTTTTGAGGTTTTAAAGAGAAAAGGCATTACAAAACATCTGGACCAGTACAAAGAGCTCGAGGAAGCGAGACCCCCGAACTCCGCAGCCGCCCTGAGAGCCGGCTTGTCCCGCTACGTGCGCAGGAGCTTGGCTCCCCCAACGCCTGGTGCTGTTTCTAAACCTCAGCGGCTCTCGGGCCTAGCACCTGACGGACAAAGGGAGAAAAGCAAAATTTTATTTCCTTCCTTCCCGTGAAAGAAATGACAGTAAATGATACCGGAACTCACGATTTGTTACCCTATTTATGACAAATGGGAAAAAAAACTTTTCTTTGGTAATAAGTAAGCTTTGGAAAACACTATGTAATAAATAAGCAATTCAGTATTGAAGAACAAACTCTATCTTGACATGCCCAAGTTACCGACAAAGGGGAAGGAGTAAGCCCTCGAGCTGAAAGGACAATCATCAAACTGCTGCCGTCCTCACACCCGCAGAGCTGAGGGCTCAAAGGAGGGCCAGCTAACCTGGGCAAGGTCAGGAGGTGCTCAGAAAAACAAAATGAAACCCAGAGAAAGGATGTTTTACAAGATTCCTTAAAAACAAACACACAAGGGCGCCTGGGTGGCTCAGCTGGTTAAGCATCTGACTCTCGATGTCGGCTCAGGTCACAGTCTTGCGGTTTGTGAGTTCAAGCTCCGTATCGGGCTCTGCGCTAACGGTGCGGATCCTGCGTGGGATTCTCTCTCCCTCTCTCTACGCCCATCCCTGCCTCTCAAACCAACCAACCAAAAAAAACCCAACTTAAAAAAACCCCACACCGACAGAAGCACATCACAACCCAAGAGGAGAGTCAAAGACACCGTCTCCCACTTCAGGACGGAGGGACGCAGGGCCTCAGGTCTGCAGGCGCCGAGGGGCGCCGGGTGAAAATCCCTTCCAGCAGCAGCAAGGACCACTATCGTCCTCCACTGACAACTGGCAGATTTCTTCCCACGAGAACAGCAGGAAGCCTGTTTTTCGTTTTTTAAATTCCTGGCAAGAAGACATTCACAACTGACGAAACCAGATGAAGGGACTCGGGTATCAAACCATTTCTCCGCTATTCTGCCAGTGTGGAACGGTGCACGGGAAGGTCAGGGGCAGGGTGGTGGGGCGCATCACCTGTGAAAAGGCACGTTCTCTCTCTGAACCCACGTGAGGCAGAAACCGACAGAGACGAGGTCACAATACTCACACTCCGCGTACTTGAGCGAACGAAAGACTTTCCGCTGGGGTGTCACCCGTTTGATGTTGGGATGATCTTCAAGGGTTAGCAGCCCCGCTTTCTGTTTTTCTTTTATCTGAATCACCTCAAAATCACTAGGGTAGTCACTGGATGGGTTGTTTCGAGGAATGATTCTCCAGTTGTCTATTTCACTGCTCTTCAGGGCGCTTGAAATAAAAGAATTTCTAGCTTTGGCTGTGAAGTATCCATTGAAAGCCACAATATATTCTGCAATCAAGGACCACAGATAAAAATGAGAATTTACGGCCATGTATTATAATGGAAGATCGTAGCTAGGCTACCATTTCTCGGGTAAAAGAAAACTTTACAGATCCGAAAATCTACCGTAGGAGCAAGACTGAAAGCCTGGTTTAAATGCCCTGGATGGCAGCTTCCGGAGCCCTGAGTTAAAACGATCTGTACGAATCCCCTGACATCACACAAAATGGGATACCTGTGCTATTTTTCAAAAAGCGAATATTAACCCAAGTTCACACATGTGGCAAAGAGATGCGTGTAAGTTTTTGGAATACAAAAAAGGGATTCAGGGATAAAGGTTCAGTTTTATTTTACTGAAAACAGTAACAAAATTTCAAGTGGATTCTAGCAGACTACTGGTTTGTTCACATCTGGCCTCCCCACACAAGCAGTCAGCACCTCCCAACTCCCCACCCTCAGCAGCTACAATTGGCATCTGTTCCCAAGAACCAGGTTTTAGGGAACTAATTCCGAACGCCAATCTCCTTGCCTCGCAGAAACTACCTATGTTGGGAAAGCAAATTTCAGTAGCGCGAACCTCCAAGCACTGTGAGCTCACCTCATTTAAAATGACCGTGGAAAAGAAGGAAAGGTCTTTTTCGACAAAAGCCAATGTTTGAAATTAAGTTTAAAAAAACGGGGGGGGGGGGGGGGAGGGCGAACATTCAAAACCTCATTACCATATTCCACGACCGTTGAGGAGAATTCCACCTTCAAAGTCAGGTGGGAACAGCCAGGGCACGGGGCCTTTTCAGCAGCCTTCTTCTCCAGTCTGTCACCCAGATGTCTCTTCCCACAGAGCAAAACCACTAGCAGAAGCAGCCAGATGTTGACAAGCTTCATGGTCATAAGTGACTATGGTCATAAAACCTCATATATTCAAATCGCACTTTTTTCTTCCTGGATTATTAGTCAATTTTTGTCTCGGCGAAGAGCCGAAACATCATTGATCGGCCGTTTTACAGTCTTGTCCGACGTAAATAAAAGTTAAATTTCATGGCCTTTTGTGGTTTGGCCTGAAAAGAGGCTTTCATTTCTTTCTTCGTTTCTTCTCCATCTTGGGCCTCAGGCGCCTCTCACTGCGGCCCAGACAAGTGAGTCCTACACGCCATCTGCAGCACAGAACCACGGTCGAGCGGGCGGCGGTCACTCGGGGCGCCCTGGCGGCCTGCAAAACACAGCGAGCCGGGCGGGGGCCAGGGCCCAAAGATGCCCAGTGAGGACGCGAGACAGACGTGCACGGGCGCGCGACACCTTACCGTTTCCTTCTTTAGCTACTGCTCACTTCTTCCCGGGGAAAAGGAGATTGAAGCCGGAGTCAAAGATAAGAAAGGACACGGAGAAGAAGGGGCGTGGCGGGCAAGGCCAGGAACACTGCCCACCCTGGCGGCCAGATGGGAGGAGGGACCCCGCTCCTGCCGCAGACCATCCTCCTCACTCGCGGCCCGTCCTCCCCAGGCTCCTCCCCAACCCCCTACATTTCTCCAACTCTTCAGGCAGGAGCGTGGTCTACAGCCTAACCTTCTACTAAGAACATTTTCTTCTTAGAAGAACATTTCTTCTTCTAAGAACAAAATACAAGTCAAACGCTTACCACTGTCTTTTAAAAAACTATGCTGCAAAGCTACTTAAATGACACCTTTCTTCTGCCAAGTCTATGAAGAGAACACAGAAGGGTTTCCAGTCACCGAATTTATTTTACATGAAGCCTCACCTTGAAGAAATCTAAGCTACTAAATAGGTTATAAAACCAGATCACCTCTTTACTGGGAATTGATACGGGAGGACAGCTTGTGAGAGAAAGTGCTGCCAGAGAAAAGTGTCATCAGAGTGTTAAATTTCACGCAGGCACAGATCCCTTCCCAATACGTGAATGGCAGGAGAAATGATCATTCTTCACAACGAAAAATGGAGCAGCAGTAAAACACACACACACACACACACACACACACACACACACACACACACACAGCGATAGCATGCCCAGAAAAATCCCACTGAGTTTTCACTGATCCCACCAGAAACATAAATAATCCAGCAAGGGGAACACAAATCAACGAAATAAGACAGGCCTCACACTGCTACCTCTTTCTAAACACACACACACACACAGACACACACACACACACACACACACACACACTTAGGACCAGGAGTCAGCCCCCTTTAAAGAGAGGTACCAAATTATTAAAATCCATTCCTCAGGCAGAAATCTGGTGTTTTAGAGCAACAAGGACTTTGTGGTTTCTGGAACTATTTGTATGTGCATCTATACACAGGAAAATACTCATAAAGCTAGAGTACCTAAAGAAGTTTGGGAAGTTTGATATTTAGGATTTCACTGCTGTCACAACACACGATCCTGAAAAGCAGGCCTTCTCTGGCCCTGGAGACTATGGCTGAACAGAGCTAGTCAGATGGAAATGAAATTTTAGAAGTTATTTCCATATCAACACGAAGAACAGCAATGTGAATGCCAACCACAAGAACAAAGAAATTAAAACCAAAGACCAGAATGGAAAGACCAAAGGAAATCAACAGGGGACACCAAATAAGCCACAATCCACTTGGGAGTGAGCCCCAATTTTTATTAACACTTGACACTTGCAGTGATGAGATATCACAGAATACAATTACATGAAGCACATACCTCACTTAATTACAGTATTACTGGTCAAAGAAGACAGAGCTCATCGCTGGTACTAAGAGTTCTCAGGTTATATTAAATGAACTTATAGAGGAAAAGATTTAAATGGGTCTCTCATTCAATTAAGGCAAGTTTTTAAAAAAAAAACACAAGAAATCCCTTCACGTCTCCTGCCTCAAGCCAAACAATCTAAGACGTATTTGGACTACACATTACAAATATTAGCAAGCGATACTAGTGAGCAAACCTTAGACCTAACTGTGTCAGAGCCACTTGAATTAAACCTGATCCAAAATAATTCACCCACAGATACAGACAGCGACCTCATGCCATCTAGCCCACATCGAAGAGATGGCTGATGTTCTTGTACAAGTGAGGCAGGCGACTGACTTTAAAAGACAGAGAAATGGGAAGAAAAGGTTAGAGGGGTTTTAAACTTTAAAAACGCCTAAGGTAATAGGCTCTCTCCCAAACAGAAAAATTACACTTTGTAGGTTCTGGAAAATGGGACACCGCAGTGTCCCTAAGCTGTTCTGCCTACGTTTGCTCATGACACCGTACAATTTCGTATCGTGCTCTCCAAGTGTCCGGTGTGGCCCCGCAGGGAGGCCGGAGGTGAACGCCAAGGGCTAAGCAAAGCGCGGGCCGCCACCGCAGGAGCGTGCACGCGCGGGGCCACGACACCGCACCGAGAGTCGTTCTGGGTCCGACGGGAGGCCTCTGCTGATGAGGTGGAGGGCAGCGGGCTCCGGCAGAGCCGGGGCCGGTAGGGCTGGAAGTCACGGAAACGGGAGCGGAGCGGGGCAGCCGGAACAAGCTACTACGTCACAGACCGGGAGCACCCGCAAGCTCCCCGCACGGGAGGGAGGCCCCGCGACACCAACCTGGAGACGCAAGGCCGGCGGGGGGCGGGGGGCGGGCCCCGGGCCCGGAGCAGGCCGTGCAGCAGGCACCGGGAGGAAGGCGTGCGGAGGGAGAACGGAGCCCCGCGGGGCTGCCGGGCGGCTCGGCTCGGCTCAGCGGTCCGAGTCCCACACCGCACACGGCCGGACGGCCGGACGGCCGGGCTCCGAGCGGGCAGCAGGACCAGGGCAGCAAACAAAACCCAACCGAAACCCCGACCTCAGGGCGCTGACCCAGCGCGCGGGCGTGTGTGTGTGTGTGTGTGTGTGAGTGTGCGGGGGGGGGGGGGGGGGGGGGAATACACGAGTAACACATGTGGTATCTAGCCAGTGACATCTACCTCTATTGTGAGAAGAGGAAAAAAGGGTGAAGGGGAACAGGACGGTGGGGATGGGAGCGCCGCGCCAGTCTCGCCAGTCTTGCCAGGCTGGGAAGGGGGCTCTGAGGAAGCTGGGGGCCAGGGGGGCGGAGCCCTGCAGGCAGTGGGGAAGCCAAGTGCAGAAGGCCCGGTTTGTGTGAGGAAAGCCCAGAGGCCAGAGTGGCCAGGGGGGGGGGGGGGGGGGGTGAAGGGGGGAGGGTCAGGATAGGGGGCGGGACAGGTGACCGAAGGGGAGGCAGACAGGGAGGGCCTCGTGGCCGTGGCCGTGGCCGAAGGGAGGGAAGGCAGGATGTGACCAGAGGCTCCGGGCAGGGCAGGAGAGGCGAGGACGTGGAGCAGGTTACAGACGTGGAGGTGGTGAGGCGGTCTGCTGACAACAGATGTGGGGGGCGCACACGAAAGGAGCCAAGGACGAACGGAGACCTTTCGCCCAAACACAGATGGCGTCTGCCCCTGACCGAGACGGAGGACGGGCAGGAAAAGCTGGCGGGGGCACGAGCGGGAACGGAGCTCTGAACTTGCGAAAATTAGGGTGAGCACCAGCAGTGGGGAAGCATGGCTCAGGGCAGAAGGGAAGAGGGAGGTCGAACACCCTAGGGGCGCCTGGTGGGGGGGGGGGGGGGTGCAGGTTAAACGTCCGCCTCCTGATTTCAGCTCAGGTCATGAACTTGCGTTCATGGGTTTGAGCTCCGGACTGGGCTGTGTGCTGACAGCATTGAGTCTGCTCGAGGTTCTCTCTTTGCCCTAACCTGTTCGCTCTCTCTCAAATAAACAAACATTTAAAAATAAATAAAAACAAAAATCCCCCAAAATCTGTGAAAAAGAATTTCCATGATGAAGGGTAGTGAAATGAGAAGAGATTGCTGGCTTAACAATTTAAAGGTCACTGATTCCTTCCACAAAAGGGCCACACTAGTGAACAGCAGCCTGCTCCAGCCTCCAAACCCACCGGTGGCTGGAAGGAAGACACCCTCGAGCAGAAAAATCCCATGGAGATAATGGTAGGGTTGGAAATCATGGCAGGAGACCCCTCCCAGTTTTGTTTGGATATGGCTGACCTGCTTCTATTCTTTGAAGGTTTTTTGTTTATTTATTTTGAGAGAGGTCAAGAGAGTGAGTAGGGGAGGGAAGACAGAATCCCAAGCAGGCTCCACACTGACAGCGCTGGGCCCAAGGTAGGGCTCGAAAGCACCAACCATTGAGATCATGACCTGAGCCGAAACCAAGAGTCGGACACTGAACTGACTGAGCCACCCAGGCACCTCTAATGGCTAGGTGCTAAGAAAACACTCCTTTCAAAGACCGATGGCCCATAAAAATTATGACACTGATACTGAAGTTTATGGTTTCCCAACCCTAGAATAAGAAGGCTTCAAAATATAAGTTTCATTGGAGGAAAACAAAAATGCCACTGGGGGTACAGAGGCTGGTGAACAATGGCATGGGGCATTGGGCCCTTGCCTATTCGTGTTAAAGATACCGGTCCCCAATGACTGCTCCACTAGGCCTTCGAAGGCACAGACTGCACCTTCCTCGTCTAAAACATCTACTCACCTGCGTCTACAATGGATTCCCCCCACCTCCACCCCCCGCCTGTCACTACAGAGCGCAAACCTGGTGAGCATTTTCCCCAAGACAGGCTCACCATCTAGTGGCAAGCAGGTAAGTAGCAGTAAGCACAGAGCATGTAAATACAGACACAGACTATACACACACGAAAAGCAACCTGTGTTTTTAAGTTGATGAGTGTGCAGGAGAAGGGCAGAGAGGGAGAGAGAGAATCCCAAAGCAGGGCTCAAACCCACGAACCGTAAGCTCAGGACCTGAGCCAAAAGCAACAGACACTTTACTGAGCCACCCAGGTGCTCAAGAAGAAACTAACAAGAGTTCTGTCTTTGCTTTTCTCCTTCCCCTTTTGCATAACTGAGTTGAGGGCAAGAAGGTAGGTGCTGGTGGGAGAGCCATGGTGGCCTGGTGTGGGGTGAAGGAGTCTTGAGAGGGCGAGAAAGGTGTGTGGCAGACAGGCAGCTGGGGAGGAGAGTAGGAGCCTGAGAGGGGTGATGGCAGTGAAAGAGAAAACTGATTTGTTCAAATAAATACTTACAGATAACGGGAAGGAAGCAGCTTTCTTACTGCAGAGAAGGAAGTCACAGGTAGGAAAAAGGAAAAAACCTGCAAGATCCACGCAGGATCAGAATGAAGTAGGGAAGTACTGGGGTGAACTCAAGGTTCTCGATATACAGACAGATGTGGAAACAAATACGTACGTGTGTGTACATATATACATACGAACATGCGCGTGTACATTTCCTAGCTCCGCCTACTGCAAGGACACGGAAGCAGTGATAGCCCAACAAGAGGAGCCCATCTAGTGCCCAGAACTGGTTTTCTAAAGGCCATTCTGTGCTACAAGAGACCAGGCTCCTTGGAGACAAGCTAGTTCCAGACTGGGCAGGTGAGTCCAGCCCATCTCGTGCCAGAAAGTGAGAAAGCACTCAAAGAATAATGGGAGTGTGAGGAACACAGAGGCCGGCATGGGACAATCTGCACGTCAAAATAAATAACGAAAATAACAGATCCTAACTCACTGAATAAAACACAAAAGTCCATGATGACATTTATAAATAAATTGAAAGTTGGAGGAACGAGACATTTACATAGTCCCAGAACGCCTGCCGACAAAAATCCTCATTTCCAAAGGGAAAGGGGGTAACTCCACAGAAGACCAGCTTCACCAAGTGAACCAGCGGTGGGACAGATGGAACCACGTCCACACACTGCAAGAGGCTGGCATCGCTTGAGGGGTTCCGGCCAAAGATGCACACCCCGAATCAGTTCAGGAGGAAACATCAGAATCCAAATCAAGGCACACTCTTCAAAATGAACTGGCCTGGAATTTTCAAAATTACCAAGGAGATGAAAGCCAAGGAATGGCGGAGACGCGGCCGCGGATGGAAGGGGACTCGAGAGACATGACCGGTAAGTGAACTCGAGGTTCTCCACTGGGTCCCTCTGCTGTGGAGACATTACTGAACAACTGGCAAACCCGAACGGGGCCCGCCTGAAAGCAGATAGCAGGAGTGTAGCAAGACTAATTTCCTGATTTTGAAGGCTGTGCTCTGATTATGTAAGAAGGACTTTGCTTGCAGGAAATGCCCCATGAAGTATCAAAGGATAATGGGTATCAGGTCTGCAACTCACTTTCAAATAGTTCACAGACAAAAAAAAAAAAAAAAGTTTTGTGCTGTTGTTGGAACCTTTCTAGTAGGTTGAAACTGTTTCCAAAGTATGCAAAAAGAAGAAAAAAAAATTTCATATTTAGCCTCAGCTTCTAGGAATGAATAAGAAGGACGGGAGTATTAACTTTTTAAAAGGGGGAAGGAACTTTAGTCTCTTTTATTACAGTCTGCTGCCCACCGTGTGCATAATCAGACTATATACCACGTCAAACAGACATGCATCAACTGCTATACAGAATGACGTTCTCGCATCCCAACAGATGTGACTGAGCTAATCAAAGTGAAATTCAAACTATTTCTCATTCTAATGAATTGACAGAGGCCCTGAAAAGATTCAGGGTAGATTTGTTAAAACTGGTACCAGTGTTTACATAATTTACATTATAACAACCAAGTAACGTTTTGAAAACCAAAGCACAATTGACGGGGAATATCCTGTTAGTTTCAGGTGTCCATCACAGGGACTTGATATTTTTCCACATCGGAAATGATCCCCATAAGCCTACCTACCATCCGTCACCATATGAAGTTATTCCAAGGCAGGCTGCACCTTTTGCATCCCCCAACGAGTTATAACTTAGTCCCCTTTCCCTATTTCATCTGCCCCCTCCAACCCTTTTCCACTATGGTAACCAACACAGACAAAGAGACAAACATAGTCTGTCTCTATGCGTCTTGCGTGTCTGTAAAAATCAAGTAACATTTTGAGGACATAAATTGAGACACGCAGCATAAAACAGATCATGTTGAAGAATTCAACCCAATAAAATGAGGACTCTCATGTGTCGCTGGTGAATGTAAAAAAACTCCTGTTAACCTCTTAGAACTGTAATTTACCAATATGTATTAAAAGTCTTAAAAAGGGAAGCAAAAACCTTCTCTAACAAACCCACTGACGCAACAAACACTACCACACACCAAGCACTCATCAGGAGGCAGGTGCTACTCTAGGCAATCTGCATTATTAACTCATTTCATCTTAACAACCTGTTACTGACCACCCCCACCCCCACCCCCACCCACAGCTCATCACCCCGCCCGGTGCCACACAGCTGTGACTGGGAAAGCTGGGCTGGGAACTCGTGTGTTGGGCATGAGGCCATACCTGTAAGTGGTAGGTTACCCGGCTTTTCTAAAATCTCCCCTAGAAATTCATTCCATAGAAGTGTGAATCTGAAAGCATACAACGATTTATACCCAAAGATTATAACCGGGAACAATTAAAGACCATCTAAAGGTGCAACAGACTAGCTAATTAATTAACTAACCAATACTATGGAATGCTGTGTAGCAATTTCAGATTATGTTCCTCTGGAAGGCTGGATAATGGTTCCCCAAAGATACCTACATCCTCCTCCCCAGAGCCTGTACATGTTACTTTATACGGCCACAGGGATCTTGCAGGTGTGATTAAACTAAGGCTCTCGAGATGGGGAGACTACCCTGGATTATCCAGGCGGGACAATGTAATCGCAAGAGGGAGGCAGGCCCACGGGGCTACTCCTCCACCAAGTAGCAGATGAGATATTGGAAGCTGAGGCTGAGGTAATCAGGGCACGGCGGCCAGGAGCCAAGGAATGCAGGTGCCCCTGGAAACCCAAAAAGGAAGGAAACAATCTTGCCCAGAGCCTCCAGAAGGAACAAAGCCCCGGTGACGCCCTGATGTCAGCCCAGGGAGACTGATTTTGGACTGCTGACCTCCAGAACCGTGAAAGAAGAAATATGTGTGGTTTTAAACCACTAAGTTTGTAGAAATTTGTTAGAGCGGCCATAGGTCTTGGAAAGATTTCCCAAAGAATATGGGGAAACGTTCGTGCAAATATTAAGTGAAACACTTCATGGACAGGGTGATGATCCAAATCTTGACTTTTAAATAATGTATCTATATGCATAGGAAAAAAAGAATATGAAAAGGTGTCTACCCAGTCGGTTAACAGTGGTTCGTTCTACCCTTCAACGGTATCGTTACAGGGAGCTATTTTCTCAATTCTATTTTTTTACATTTTTACAAAGAGTATGTGTTACGCTTTCATCATGAAACTATCAAACCGTCTAAAGTCAGTTTTATGGAAAAACAAATTTTCTGGCAAGACCGTGGCCTAAAGATTCAAAATAAATTAAAGATTGTGGTTTTCTTTAATAAATTGAAACATTTTATTTATTTTTAAGGACATAATCTCTATGGCCAACCCATGACCCTGAGATCAAGTCACACACTCCATCAAGTGAGCCAGCCAGGAACCCCAAATATTTAGTTTTATTTATACAGACAGCAGAGCTTAAAAGGGACAGATTTCCTAGAAACCGCGTTAAAAAAATCAGCCTGTGTCTACCTCCCAGCTTCAGGCCAAGCTTTTCACTCATTCATTCTGAACAGGCTTATCATGGGCAGTATCACCTACTCACTGGGCCTAGTTAGGGCTGTTACTGGACCCATGGCTTCCTGGACTTACTTTCTATGAATACTTCCCATACAAAGGTATTGCCTAAAAGATGGTATCTGCATAGTGATGGATTTTCCAGAATTATATGCCTGTAACACAAGCGTAATCAAAAAATATTTGACATCAAATACTAAGTGGAAAATTAACAGTTCAAATAACGTATGCTGTATGCCAGGAACAACATTTAAGGAGATTTGCATGAAAAACGAGTCAAAATAGACAAAATGCATTACCCAGGCAAACAACTGGTCTGACCAGCTCTGAGGTTCTTCTACTTTGCATTAGAAAAGAATGTCACCAAGATTACAATCGTGGTTATAAGCTAAAGCATATCTGAAATCATTTCTTTGCAAGTAAGAACGCAATTCAGGAGGGAGGAAAACTACCTACTTGTATCACCCGATGGTCCTCTGATTATGCAGATACACCAGCTTTTTAATGAGCCTTTACTGAAATAACTCTAGAGAAAACTGAACTGTGTTTAGGCCATGAAAGGGTAGCATTCAGTTCAATTAAACCCTGGCTATAAAAGTACCACTTTCGTAACTAATTGCGTACTTGGCTGTGCTGCCATTGTTTGATAGGCTAACATTTAAGCAATGCCAAACCACACTATCTTGAAATAAAGGTGTATTCTTCAGCCTGACTGAACCATTCCTTCTGGCACATTCTGTCCATTAGCACGCTTTGTTAAGGGGAGAAAACAAATAATTCAGCCCGAAGAGTCAACAGCACCAGAGTGAAGAGGCCCAGGTCTACACTGCCCTTTACTGCCTATTCCTTCACAGGTGCTGTGCCCGTCTCCTTACTCTCTTTCCCCTTCGGTCATTCACTATTGGCTTAGCTGCATGAGGCACCTCTGAACTTAGTACTCTCATGTTACTTGAAGCTCATTTCCCTAAGCAAAGACCACCTCAAGATAGTTAACAGATCTCCGCAGCACGTCATTAGGTCACAGGGAAGGGAAACTTGACCTGTCTCCTTTTAGCACCTGTGTTAGGCAAGATGCTGAAAGAGACCAAAGTCCCCGCCACCCACCCAAATACCAAATGCAAAGTCTAGCCTCCCATCTTGTTTTGTTTTGTTTTTAATGTTTATTTATTTTTGAAGGAGAGAGAGACAGAGCATGAGCCAGTAAGGGGCAGGGAGAGAGGGAGACACAGAATCCGAAGCAGGCTCCAGGCTCCCAGCTGTCAGCACAGAGCCCAACGCGGGGCCTCAATTCATGAACCGTGAGATCGTGACCTAAGCCCAAGTCGGATGCTTCACCGACCGAGCCACCCAGGTGCCCCTAGCCTCCCATCCCTAATATTTCAAGTCACCAAGGATTGGAGTTGTCAAATTTTCCCAATAAAATATAAAGTAATATCTCCACTCTCTCCTCGCGCAAAGAGGCAGTCGTGAACCTCCCGCTAAAATCCCCGTTTAGGACGCTAATGGAAACCAGGTGCAGTATACCCAAACTTTCACCCTTCCCAGCTTTCACTACTCTGTGACAATTACAGTGGCTGCCGCACAGAAGAGGCAGTGGGCAGGGCAGAGCGATGGAATCACTCTGGAATCACACAACATGTGAATTTGAAGGGAAGGTTAAAAACTTCTTAGAAGAGCTTCAGCTTGATCCCATGGGGCCCCGGGTGCTTCAAAGGCTCTGCAAGCACCAAATTAGAGTTTCTCGTTTTTCACAGACACAACCAACTCTTGATTATAAGAGACGCGTGGGGAGGGCAGCGGAGAGACCTCATGGGCAGGAGTCCTAGCAAGGCCACTCCCGGACACAAAAGCCACATATAATCCCACCTCCATGTAGGAAATATTCAGGAGACGAGACTAGAGAGACAGAGAGCAGATTAGTGGTTGCCTGGGGCTGGAGTCAGAAATGGGCAGTGGCTGCAAATGGGCACCAGCGATCTTTCTGGGGTGACAGAAATGTTCTAAAAGTGGGCTGTGAGGGTACCTGGGTGGCTCAGTCGGTTAAGCATGTGACTTCGGCTCAGGTCATGATATGGTGCTTCGTGGGTTCATGTGGGGCTCTGTGCTGACAACTCAGAGCCTGGAGCCTGCTTTGGATTCTGCGTCTCCCTCTCTCTCTGCCCCGCCCCCACTGAGAGAGAGAGAGAATGTGTGTGTGTGTGTGTGTGTGTCGAAAATAAACATTAAAAAAAAAAAAAAAATTTTTTTTTTTTAATGTTTATTTATTTTCGAGAGAGAGACAGAGCACGACCCGGGGGGAGGAGCAGAGAGAGAGAGGGAGACACAGAATCCGAAACAGGCTCCAGGCTCTGAGCTGTCAGCACAGAGGCCGACGCGGGGCTCAAACCCACAAACTGTGGGATCATGACCTGAGCCAAAGCCGGACTCTCAACCGACTGGGCCACCCAAGCACCCCATACACTAAAAAAAAATGTTTTAAGTGGGCCGTGGTAATGATTGCACAACTCTGTTTACTGGGGAAAACACTGAATAAGTACCCTTAAAATAGATAAATTCTATGGTATGTAAATTTTGCCTCTAAAAAACTCTGACATAAAGACATTTACATAAAATGTGTGCTGCTCATAAAAAAAGGTGGGAAGAATCCGCTCCTCGTTTTTATACAAATGCAAACTGAGAGCCCGCCGTTGGGAGCGGTGCTTACTAGCACAGCTAAGTAAGACCAGAGGGCCACAGGAAAATAAATCCTAAGGAGTTCAGCGCTGCGATCTCATGCCACTCTATCTCCCTCAGAAGTGTCGTCCAGAACCTAAAGTAAACGTAAATATTTAACCTAATTTGCACAGACACAACGGGCCGAGATTCCCAGAGGCTCTCACCAAAACAAGGGTAAACGTCTTAAGAAAAAAGGTATTGATCATCTAGAACAGTCTCAGGTAGCACCGACAGGACAGGGCAAGGCAAGACTGTAAGATCCCGCAGGTCTGGGAGGCAGGCCGGTCCTGAGAGTAGAACCCAAGAGTCACTCGGGCCCCCCTTGCCCACGAGCTTCCTACAGTCCTGAAAATCGGGGTGTTCGGCGAGGTGTTCAGACTGGGACAGTGCAAAGAAGGGAGGTCGTCGAAAATGGGACAGCGGCGCCCCCTGCGCGAGCCGACCCACGACCGTGGGTGCGCTGGGAGGCCGAGGGAGGCCGGGCACACGGTTTCAGGCCGTCGAAGTTTGTTTCACAGAAAGAAAACTGGGGGGAGGGGGGGTGGCGAGCAAGCCAGCACCGCGCTTGAGCCCGCAGAGGGGACCGAGCAGGGCCACCAGCCGCAGCCCGCCGAGCACGCACGCGCTGTCCCGGGTGCGGGAAAACGCCCGCGCCCCTCGTCGCCCCGTCCGTCCGCCCGCGCCCCCCGCCCCGCGCCCCTCCCGGCGGGTCCAGGCGCGCAGCGAGGCCCCGGCCCCGGCCGCCGCCGGCGCAGACCCCCGCCCTCGAGGCCTCGGGCGCGCGGGAGGCCGCGCAAGTCGGGGAGGGGGCGTCGCTCCGGGCAGCTGGCCGCCTCCTAACCTACCTCCGACCGCCTCAAGCTCGGGTCCCGCAGGCCCGGGATAACGGCGCCTCCGCAGCGAACACGCCTCGCGTCTCCATTCGGGGCTGTTTACTCCCAACTCTCGCGAGACGGCGCGACCGGGGCGGGGAGAGCGACGCCTGGGAGCGCCAGCCCCACCGGCTGTGCGTCCCCTGCGTGCCCCGCGCGGGCCTGCGTGCGCGCTCTGGAAGCCGGGGGCCGCCGGGGGCCGCCGGGCCCGGGTCGGGAGGACGGACGCGGGTCTCGCGACACTTGCGGCCCGGGACGGGGCGGAAGGCGGGGGGCGTGGCCAGACTGCGAGAACCCGGCCGTGGCCGGGGAAGCGGACTCTCGGGGTGGCTACTTGTGGGCCCTTGGGCCTTGGGGCCCGAAAGCGGCATCGCGGAGCCGGGGACCAGGGAGGATGACCCTGGCGGAACGGCTGGCACTTGGCGCAAACGCCTGCGAGCTCCTACCCCTTCACCCTCCTCGCGGGGACTGACGGGGGCCGGAGCCGGAGCCAGGCTCGGGCGCCACCCCCAGGCACGCACTCTGCAAGCCTCCTTCGGTTTGCCCGACGCGACGGGCCCGGGGAGGCGGCCCGCCGGTGGCTCGGGGATCAACCCCCTGACGTGCGAAATCCCTGTCCCAACCCCGCCTGCCCGCTCCGGACTCCGCTCCTCGCCCCACTTCGCGGGGACCGCTTGACGCCCAGTGGTTTTCCTTGTTGGAAGAAACAGGATCAGTGCGCTAAACTCGGAAACGTTGGCCTCCCCGGAGATGCCCGCGTGGTTTAGATACTAGGATCACGAGCTGTCTTAGGCCTGCATGTTGGCTCTGGGTACAAGTGGGGAACTAAAAGCACGTTTTAGGTAACGCTTCTGTAAAAAATGATGTGCTATAATCAGATAAACCGTTTATATCTTAGAACTTCCCCCAGCACCATGATAATGCTGAATGGCACCAACGTGACAAGAAAGCACAGCACTTCATAGTCCCTTTATCATTATTTAACCAAGCTGATTTAATACACTAGATTAATACACCATCACCAACTAGCCTTGGGATCTTGGGCAAGTTGTACCTCAGCCCTTTGTACCCCACCTTCCTTGCCCCAGAGAGGTATTTACACCTACCTTCCAGGATGAAGGTTAAAGGAAACACACAGGGCTGGACACACCCATGTTCAATAAACAATGATGACTGTCGCTAGACCCGCCCACACCTGATGAAGTTCTTCTCCCCATTCTGAGATTGCATCAATGTTAGCAACTTACAGAGAATTCTCGACTCTTGCATTCATAAATCCTCAAAGTGAAGCACTCCCATGCTGCCACCATGTAACGGTGGCACTTGATCTTAAACTTAAATGTGGGTGTGCCTGGTTCTTGATTTTGGATCAGGTCATGACCTCATGACCAGGAGATCCAGCCCGGCATCAGGCTCAGCACCAAGTGTGGGGCCTGCTTGGGATTCTCTCTCCCTCTCTGCCCCTCCCCCCACCCATGCATCTGCACACTCTCGAATTAAATAAACTTGAAACCAAAAACTTCAGTGCTCTACGGTGGGGTGAATTTGTCTCAGCCAAGGTTCTTTTTTAACAGGCCTTTAAGTCACTGTGCCACTGAACACACGACCCAACTAGGGGTAGGCTAGTGAACTGAAAACATCCTTGTCATGTGACGGTCAAGCCCCAAAGCAGGCAAGAGGACAATGCTGCCCGCTTCTGAGAACCCTACAAACTGAAGGGGGCTGGGGCACAAGACAGGTGTTTTAGAAATCTACTAAGAAAGGATGAGAGCCCTAGGCTCCTTGTCTAGCCATTTCCCACCACTCCAGGTTCTAAAATAACTTCATGTTTTACGTGTAGGATAAAGAATTTGCAAATTCCATGGGAAGGTAAATCTTTATTCAGACTAAATGCTATTTTAAAGAGTAACAGCCAAGCCAGTCCTGAGACAGAGGCACAGACAGACTGGACTTGGTTTAGGAGGGCCCACGATATCAAGATTGAGGATACCACCTAACCCTCTGGTTCCCAAATGTGACAAGATTTTAAGTAACTGAGATTAAAACAGAACAAGACTCCTCAAAAGAACTGTCTCTCCTGGGGCGCCTGGGTGGCTCAGTTGGTTGGGTGTCCGACTTTGGCTCAGGTCATGATCTCACGGTTCATGAATTCGAACCCCGCCCCCCCCCCCCCCCCATCCAGCTCTGTGCTGACAGCTCAGAGCCTAGAGCCCACTTCGGATTCTGTGTCTCCCTCTCTGTCTGTTCCTCCCCCGCTTGCACTCTGTCTCTCTCAAAAATAAATAAAGATTAAAAACATTTAAAAAAACAAACAAAACAGAACTGTCTCTCCTTGCTGTCTCCTTTTCTTTCTGCTCCTTTTTTTTTTTTTTTTAGAAGTTCATTTATTTTTTTTTTATTTTTTTAACGTTTGTTTATTTTCGAGACAGAGAGAGACAGAGCATGAACAGGGGAGGGTCAGAGAGAGGGAGACACAGAATCCGAAACAGGCTCCAGGTTCCGAGCTGTCAGCACAGAGCCCGACGCGGGGCTCGAACTCACGGACCGTGAGATCGTGACCTGAGCCGAAGTCGGCCGCTCAACCGACTGAGCCACCCAGTTTCCGCTCCTTCTTGAACCCACTAGAATCTATCTTTCATCCAGACAAAATGGCTCGGGGCAAAACCAGTAGTGATCTCCATGTCGCCAAAGTCAATGATCAAAACCTAGCTCCATCTACTCAACCTATCAGGAGAATGAGAGCAAAACATCAACTTACTCGTTTTGAAAGACTTAACAGACACGTGGTTATGGACCATTTTCTTGCTGAATTAGCAGCTTTTAATGAATTACTACCACAGGTGTTCACAGATTCAATTATTTTTCGGTAATTTTAAGGGAATTGTTCCTATGGGGGAAAAAAATCTTTCATTCCAAATACAGTTACTCAGAGCAAAACCTCTTCCAATGGAAGGTGAAGCAACAGTTTTTATTGTTAAATTTTCAGTTCACAGATTATTTCAAAGGTTCTTAAGTTCCCACATTCTTCCTAAGAAATCCCATCCGCAGTGGGCCCAATTCTGATTCTCAAATGAGCTCTGGGAAAATGTATTTTATCGAAGAAGAAACCTAAGGAACATTCTTCATTCTGATCTTTCACAAGCTTTGCAGCAGCTTTCTTACAAACGTCCTGCCAAGTAGAGAATTTTACAACATCACGGACATGATTTACTTGTTCTCATCACATAACGGCGACTCGATACCTCACCACATAACAGCTTAGATATAAATGGGGTGTTTTTACATCAAGCTGCTGCTTCTTACTACATGTCAATGGAAACTTCAGGTCAATGTGGCATGAAAGCAAACTCTGTTCTAGTCTTAATGACCGTATGTTAACTGCTGGGGAGGGAAAATGCCAACTGTGACGAAGGCATCCATGCTAACTCCCTCAACGTGCTCAGTGCCGCGTGATCCCGCTACTAAGTTTTCACGTGTGAAGGTCTTCCTCTTGTGTAATGAAGGCCTGGTCTGTCAGTGGAAGAGCTTCTGAACTCAATCACTGATCTTCTGAGTCCGTGTCAGATCTGGAAATACTGAGGCAACAGCACTGGCGAAATCGTGGGTAAGACATCGAAGCGTGCTCTGGCCTGACTCATAATGGAGTACCATCTCAGGAGAAAACAATTCCGTACAAGTCCTGATTTCAACCCATTTACTAGTTTCTGCATCAGCGTCCCAATCACAGACCCCCAATTCTTAACTGGCACGTACCGTCACGTCCACGTGGCGATCTACGGTTGCCAAAGCACTCGAGAGCGGTCCTCAGAAACGTCTGGCTTTGTAAGATCCGAGCCAAAAACATTTATTTCACGGTAGGTTTCAGCGCCAACTCCTATCGTGGGGGGTTGTGCCTAACGATCATTCACATCAGTGAGAGCGTTCACTATAACGTGTAAACTCATTACACGAACCAAGAACAAGCTTCTAATACATACATCATTATCACACACATAATTTGACCACGTTTTAACGACAATGCCATAAGTACTTGACGTTTACTCCAATGATGCCACTGTAAGAGAATATTACATAGAAAAGGATATGAAAACCAGATATAAGCTCTAAAGGGCTAAACTTCCGTTATAAAATGGGGCAGAGGCTGAGAAATCACTACTTATCCACAGCAATTACAAATCAAGAGATGACAGAGGGTCAACCGTTATAGGTCCAAATCTAGTAATGAATTAATTTCACAGTAGATTAAAAAAAAAAAAAGCAACAACAGAATGTATGATATTATACACGGCAAACCTATAGCACAAAATTGGGTGGGCTTATTTAGTACGAAGAGAAGTAATCTAGAATTATAATACCCCGTAAGGTTCCACGTGAGGCCATCTTAACAAGACGTATTTTCCAAAGTAACTGAACCATAAATCAAGTTGTCTGGATGTACACAGCACACATACGCACATGGCCTCTAGTGAAATGCCGCCTGAAGTGGAGCGTTTTCACACACAAACAGAGCTATACAATATGATACAGGGTCCTACTGCTAATTACACCAGCAATCTTACAAAATCACACCTTTCGATAGTCTTTCCTGATGAACATTTGAAAATCAATACTATAATTCATCTACTGAAATAGATAATTTCCCTTAAAAAAAAAAAAAAAAACACTCGAAACGACGAGACCTGACAAGTCATATTATATTTCACTATCGAGATTGCTGCAGCTCATAGAACAACATAAATCGCATGGCTTTTGGACAGCTTAGAGGAAAAAAAAAAAGCATCAAAATTTAGGTTCCCCCAACCAGTTCTCGTGCCTCAGTCGTTGTTTACTTCTGTACCATCCGTGTGATGTGGCCCTTGAGGTTTCTCCGCAGCATTCTCTGAAAGTATTACGTATGCTTTGCAGACGATGAGTCAACAGTATGCTAAATACTCAGTAATAAAAGAAAACACAGAAGGTAAATGTGTTCTTCCAAACGTCAGAATACTGCAGGCTCCCGCGAGCTGGCAAAAGTTCCCAACCTTCACGCGGCTTCACGCTTTGCTGGATAAGGCCTCCTTACGCAAAGAGCGATTGAGAACATTTGCTCCCCACACCCAGAGCCATTCAGGCATATACTGTGCAAAAAGGAACTAAAAATAAAAGACAAAAAGGTTATAAGGTTAGAATGCAAAGCACAGACACTTCAATGTCAGTATATGACTTAATGCAACAAATACCACCAATCAAATACGAAAAAAAGAAAAAGCCCTTAGGTGCTCTTGTACCAAACGCCTAGTTTTGTATACGAACCTGTGCTAGACTCCATGGGAATGTAAGTACGCTCACCACCCACCAACCCCCCGACCCCCGCCAATGAGGCTGGACAGACGTACATGCAGGAAGGAGTATGAGTCCATCTTTACTTAACATGAGATGAGTAGGGTGGTCATTCGGTTGAGAAGGACAAGACCACTCCAGGAACGAAAGGCAGTTGAAACGGATAAATGCATCGGTGACTAGTACCGTGTGGGAAAAGGTTCGAGGGGCAGGATGGGGCGAAATTCAACAAGAGAACTGAGTCAAAAACACCGGGACCGTGGGACAGACCTGAGCCGTGAGGACGACGGCCTGGGCACTCCGGGGGAGAATCCTACCGATGCCGCCCTGTCCCGGGGACTCCCACCCCCGTCATTTTGCCACCCAAGGGGATATAACGCGATGTCCAGAAACATTCCTGGTTGTCACAACTGGGGTGCCGGTGCTACTGGCATCCAGTGGGTAGAGGCCAGGGATGCCCAGGCCAGCCCCACAACAAGGGATTATCCAACGCCGAACGCCACCCGTGCCAAGGTGGACAAAAACCCCGCGCTACGCTGACAAGTTCGTCCAGGACTGCGCTGAACGGAAGTTCTACTAGTACGGTAGGGAAGGAGATGAATGGGAGGCCTGGCTGGCTTGGCTGGTAGAGCACAGGACACTTGGCCTCTGAAGAAGGGAAAAGAAAAGGAAAAGGAAGACAGAGAGAGGAGCAGACGGCTGGCAAGTGCTAAAATTCTAGCCTTGAACAGAACGAAAATAACAGAGGTCACCCCAGACCCAGGGTACCGTACAACCGTGGGGAGGCCACAATGAACAGGAGGGGGGTCCAGTATCATGACCTGTGGGATGACAGTCGTGGAGCCACGGATGTCCACTGCAGGTTCCAGAGAAGCACCAGCCCACCGCCTCACAGACGGGAGCCCAGTATCCGGCCAGGAGCCACGGGAAACTTTCTGGGGACGCAACTAAGGTCTCTCTGGACCTCTGTGCAAAGCAGGATTTTGTGGGGAAAATACCTGGATCCTCTTCCCAGGAGCTGCTGCTCTAAAGCAAAAGGTTCTAAATCCAAGGAGATCCAGGAAGTCGGCTCCAGGAAGTCCAAGAGGATGCCGGGAGTAGGGACGCACTCAAACACACAGGAGCCTGGGACAGGAGCCAAAACTGGAGCCCCTCTTCCAAGTACAGCAGTGCCCCTGCCGTCCCGGGTTTGCTTTCCATGGTTTCAGTTATCCACGGTCAAGGTCAAGGTCAAGTGTGGTCCAGAAGCAGACGATCTCCTGACTTTTCACCCAGTTAACAGCAGCCTAATGCTACGTCATTCACCTCACTCCCTCTCATCACAGAGGCACACAACAACAACAAGAAGGCTGCGAACCGAACAGCAAGGTATTTTCGGAGAGACCGCGTTTGTACGTCATCACGAGAAGGGCGAGTGCAGGACAGTAAGGTATTTTGAGAGACAGAGAGAGACACCAGGGTCACATAACTTTTATTACAGTGTTGTTATAACTGTTCTATTTCATCACTATTGTTGTGAATCTCTTACTGTGCCTAATTTACCAATTAAATTTTATCGTAAGTACGGACATACAGGAAAAGACATGGTCTCTACAGGGCTCGGCACCATCTCTGGCTTCAGGCCCCCTCTGGCAAGGGTGGACTACGATGCGTTTTTGCAGTATGTATCCAGTGAAGGAGGGATGACCACCTAAGAATCTTCGTTTTTAATTTCCACCCCTGACCACTGTCTACCGCAAGGGGACCAGCATCGGGGTGCACTGTGCCACCGTCCTGACGTGCTGCGCGTGGAGACGTCACCGGCACACCATCTCCAACTTATCCGAGTGGGGTCCTAGCACCCTGGGTAGCAGCGTGGAAAGAGCTACTAGAAGAGGAAAGAACTTCATCCCCCGTGTACTGGCAGATTAGAAACTAAAGGGGCGACCCACCTACTTGTTTACAGGGGGAGTGAGTGTGAGTGTGTCTGGGGGGCGGCGGGGAAGGAGGGAAGGGAGGGTTGGGTCTCGGGCTCTGGAAGGCTCTGTGCATGTTCAGACCCTGACCCACCGTCTAGGTCAAGGAAAGGAGCTGCTTTTCTCCTGGGACAAAAGCCAACAGTAACTGATCCGGACGCAGTGTAGTCCCCGCAGGGACTGCTGTTCAGTAAGACGTGGGGACCCGGAGCCAGAGGAGAAACTCAATAGCAAACGGGCGTGTTCGGCTGGTTGCAAATCTGCATCAGCAATGAAAATGCCGATGCCGTGTTCCTCAGAGACCGGCGCGGGTGGGGCCTGGGTAAGAACTGGGAAGAGCCGAGATGGAAAAGAGCCCAAAGAACCTGGGCTGGACCCTCGCACCAGAGTTATCCCAAAGGAAGAAACACAGCAGCACCGAAGCCGTGTGGTGCGCAGTCCCCTTCCCAGCCGGCAACCGGCACGGGAACTTGGGCTGGGCAAGGGGGGCCGTGACCTCTGACACGGCTGCCGGCCTGCCTCCCCTGGCCCCTCACCACATCTCGAGACGCAATTCCAGGGCCTCCTCACCGTCCCCCAGCTCCCCTCTCCTCTAAACGCCACGTCTGCTTTTTCCAATAGCCACAGACACACGGCACGCGTGAACAAATACGCCCACCGTGGGGAGAAATTCCGAGCAGAGAGAGCCCAGATGCCCCACCCCGCCTGCCGGTCCCCGTGGCTCGGTCAGCGGACCACCAGGAGCACAGCCCCCGGGCCCCTAAGCAAGACCCTTCCTGGTCAACTTGTGGACTTAATGGCTTTTCCAGCCTAACACATACCAGAGTGTCTCTGGCCTTCACGGCAAGACCCACAGACAGAAAGCTATCAGCTTTTCCGTCGGCCTCGCTCTGTGCTCCGAAGCGGACAATACCGCCTGGTGCCGCGTCTGCGATGAGAAGTGCTCCCGAATCGACGCTGAACACTAGTTAGCGATTAAAGGAAAGGCACCGGACTCCTTTCTAGCTGTTTTAAGTCCAAATCGTTTTTTTTCTATTTTTTTGCTCGCCAATCATTAAGACAACCAGCGTAACGCAGGGAAGAGGCAATCGTTCGACTCCATGGACGGCAAGAACGCAGAAAAGGTGCGGCCGCGAGCGAACGCGGCTCCTGTGTCGGACGGTGTTCTGCGGACACCCGCGAGGGCTGGGGCCCGGGGAAGGAGTGAGGACACCTCCCCCCGCCGCCCCCCCCCCCCCCAACCTCTGTGCAAGCGCATCAGAAAGAGCCTTTTTTATACACTTGGCAGCCATCGCTGAATACACTGCATTCTCAGTAAAGGGTGGTGAAATTACTCCAGAGGCTGTCCCGGGAGCGGGTCCCACAAGGGTCACTCACCCGCACGCGGCACCCTCCCCACCCCCCACACCCCCCTCCAAACCTCCTCACTCTCCAAGCCCCCTGCCTCACAGGAACCACCAGACAGCAGCCCCTCCTCGCCTCCACGGCCTCCTCGCCTTCCTCACTGTCCCCAGGCCCACGTCACCTCCCCTCCACTGCGCTCTCGGTCCTGCCCTCGCTTCCGGCACCACGCCTTCTCTCCCATCTGTAGGCCACTCTTCTCCACACAGCCCTTCCCCCCAGCACTCACGAACAGCCACGTCTCTGCTGCCATAAACGGACTGACAAATACACCTCCCTCCTCGGGCCCAATCCACCTGCCGCCGCATCTGTGGAGCGTGCGTTTTCCGTGTCCCTCCCCGCCGCTCACGGCAACCCACGGCTCTCAGAAAGATCCCGAAACTGCCTTCATCGACTTCATCAAGGATTTCCAAGATTCTAAACCCAACACGGTGTATCTACTCTTGCTCCATTCGAAATGTGGAAAACTAACCGCGACAAACAGCACAGGTAACGTTTCATACGGTTGGTACGTGGGGCACATCAAACCTCACCCAGTCAATTCCTCAGGCACTAAAAATTGACAGAGGAAGGAAATCTTAACAAAATTTGATCTTTGCGACCCGAGAAAACCGTATTCGGAAGAGATGATGATCAGAAAGAAAAAATCACAGCATCTAAAGCTATCCGAGAATCCGACTATGGACAAAACAGTGATTAACGATCAAATCTTTGTTGTAAAATTGAAAACAAAAAAAGTGGGGCACCTGGGTGGCTTAGCTGGATAAGTGTCCAACTCTTGATTTTGGCTCAGGTCATGATCTCTCTGTCATGAGACTGAGCCCCACGTCGGGCTTCGCACTGAGCATGGAGTCTGCTTAAGATTCCCTCTACCCCTGCCCCTCCCTGCTCACGTGTGCACACTCGCTCGTGCTCTCCCTTTCTCTCAAAAAAAATAAAAGAATTTTTAAAAGAAGAAAAAAGTGATAATGCTGAAAATAATTTGAGTAAAATAGAAACGAAAACAGACAAACATGTAAAGTTTTAACAGCTCTGTACAAAAAGCTACTCTAGGAATTAACAGATTTTCTGGGCAGAAAAATATACATTCTCAAGAAGAGTTCATCAACGTGAACTAATTATCATTAAAATGTGGGTGTTTTATAAATGCAGTCAAAACATCTGCCACGGCTAAGCCCCATCCCGTCCTTGATAGGTCTTCATTTTTCACATAACTTCAACGTTCGCTGGCCTCGAAAACTACTGTTTTGCCTTTCTCTGCTTTTCTCCAGGAATGAAGGGCCTGGAAACAACCACGTAAGTAAAACTCCTTTTTATTCAAGAAACTTTTCGCCAAATCTTTTGATAAAAGTAAAAATTGTTGATTTACTTACCTAAGAATTTGGTGATGACAAATTTAACGATCTTTATGCACAGTCTCAAAAATATTTGCTTGGCAACCAAGAAACTACATATCAAAGAGCAACCATTCTAAACTAGGGCGCGCCTACCAATTCCGCCACGAGTCTGCTCTAACAAATCACGAGCTCTCTACCGAATACTTGGAACCAAATTTTCAAATATCCAAGTTACTCCTTCAACTACCAAAGACCCACACCTCTGTCACGCCTAAACAGGAAACTCAACAGTAGAGTCTATGCTTCTTGAACAAATGAGTTCCAGAATACGCTGGGGCATTAGCTGGCTCGATGGTTATGTGAGATACAGACCGACCTTGGTTTCGTGTTCGTGGGTTACGCTGCTGATTTAGAGGCACCCTCTGAATCATTACTAGAATCTGTTTTACTTTGAAATCCCCACGTAAATACTTAGTATTTTTACACTGCTACCATCTACCTATATGAAAGCAGCGTATCTCATCTCTTAGGGATCACACAGATGAAACTATTCGATGTTCTTGATAAAATAATAACTTCACAAAAGGGAATTTAGTGACTTAACCAGAACCACTAAGAGTGTCAGGTTTAAGAATCAGAATTTGCAATTCTCACGTTTCCGCGGTAGGCCTCAATCAGATTGCCACGTATCATTTAGAAAGGTTCAGGATGCATTAACCTAATTACAAGAGCCGAGTGCATACTGTTACCTGGATAGAATGGGACCAGTATCCTGTGGTCCTTTTCGAAATGCCAAGGGTAGAAACAGCATGGTGTGCGTATACTTTTGGCGAAGGCACCAACCACGGGCACTTGTGCAGAAAGCTGCCGGGTGCGGTCATGTTGGTAGCCACGTAGAACGGGATTAGACTCTGTACGAAGATTCCTTTAGAAGCATACTCGTACTGCAGTGCTCTGCTGAAGTGGTCTAAATAAGCCTGTTAAAACGGAGCAGGGGTCAAGACTTAATTTGGGGGGAAGGCGGAAGAAAATTCAGGAGAGAAAAAAGGCTTGCTGATTACCATTTCAGGAAAAAATACAGTCAATGCGAGCTGCTGACAAAGAGCTCAGCAAACCGGACCAAACCACGTAATAAAGGTCCTATTGCCTTCTGATGCCATTTTCCAATCGGGAAGACATTACCTTAGAAGCAGAAAACGCAGCCAGCTGGGGAGTAGGCTTGCAGCAGGAGCCAGAAGAGATGGTGACAACAGCACCCTTCTTCCTCTCCACCATTCCTGGTAACACTATGTGGACCATCAAACTGGCCGCGGCAATGTTTACGTTTATGATATCCCAGAGTTTGTCCTCGGAGACCTGAGTAAAATACTGGGGGTAGGGATAAAACACGCCCACGTTATTCACCAAGATGCCGATGTCTCTGTCCTTCAAGGCTTCTCGAATCGGGTCGTAGATCTCCCGGCCGCTGCTGAAGTCCGCCACTATGATATCGGTCTCCACATTGTAGGTGTCAGCGATGTCTTTAGCCAGCATCTGCAACTTGTCTTGGTTGCGACTAATCAGGATGATATTGAGACCACGGCTTGCTAACTCTTCTGCATAGGCTCTCCCGATCCCGTCCGTGGCACCTGCGACCCAAGTCACAGCACGTGAGCACGATCGTCTCGGGTGCAACCTTCACAGGGAACCTTAAATACCCCATTTCCGGGGTTAAGCAGAGAAGGGTTCACACTGGAAATAAACCCCAGAAGGGCGATTTCACGTCCACCGAGCTGATTGTGAAACACGGCAGAGAATGGTTTTCAAGCTTATATCTGGCTTGAACGAGTGCTGGGAGGTACTTTCCTGGGAAACTGATAAATGAAAATGAAATTTAACTTAAGGGAAGCATTTCTGAAAGTGGTGACGGTTTCTAAGGACAATTTCAGAACAGAGCCAAAGGAAAAGCAAGAGGTAGGAAGGTGGGCTGGGGCAGGACCGGGCACAGGAGAGCAGAAGGAGAGGCAGACGTCACAGGACGATCCTTCCGAGAGGAGGGCAGTAAGAAAATGTGAACGTGATCACAACGGAACTATGTTCCCGTGAAAACTTCCCACAGAATTCAGTAACTCCTCGAGCGAGGCATCCGACTTAAAACACACACAGAAAAGCTTATACTGTTACCATTAGAACGTTTCTTACCACTCACGACTGCCCATCTTCCGTACTGCTTGATCAGATCTGCTCTGCTCACCAGGCGTGGGATGAAATGCAGTCTGATCAGGCTGTAAAAGTCACAGACGACGGTGATGCTTTTCCGGGCTGTATACCAGGCACCAACCAAGGCCAGAGCTTCCATGTAGCAATTGCAGGACCTGGCGATCTCCCGATACAAGAGGTAGAAGCTGTCAACGGCAGCCATGGCAGCCTGCGGGGGAGGGGGGGAGAGAGGCGTGCTTTGCTTAGTTAAGTTAAAGGAACACACGGAGTCTGAATGAAGACAGACGTCTAAGGACGTCAGAGCTTGACAATTATGCATTCAACTAACAGTAATGTCTCAAACGCATGTAACCCGTGGATCCAATCCATTTATAATCTCATTAACATCTGCAGCTCATAAAGTCCTTTTCTTCTTAAGAGATTAGTCAACATAACTACCAAGAGCTATCAAATTCCTACAAAAATTCAGGCACTGTGCTACATGTTGTGGATACAGAGATAAACACAATATGCTCTGCGCCCTAAAAAAGCTCCTCGCCCAGCACAGTGACAGACAGACTTTTAATTCATGTAACAGCTGAGAGGTGTGTTTACTTCCCTGCTTTCTTCAAATCGAGCCAGTGCAGAGGCCCACCACCCACGCCGAGACAGAGTAGAAGAAACAGAGGCAGTATTAAGACACTGCCTTGGCCAAAAAGAGCTTACAATCCATTTGAGACAAAACTAAGCTGTAATACGCGTTCACGTAAATGATATTGTGAATAAATATACAAAACATAAATTTTTATAAAACAGGTACTCCCCACACCCGAGAAACTGGTTTTCTTTTTTGTTTTTTAAATTTCTTTTTTAACATTTATTTTTGAGAGACAGAGGAACAGAGCACGAGTGGGAGAGGGGCAGAGAGAGAAAGGGAAACACAGAATCCAAAGCACAGCTGTCAGCACAGAGCCCGACGCGGGGCTTGAGGTCACAACGCGAGCCGAAGTCGGACGCTTAACCAACTGAGCCACCCAGGCGCCCCAGAACTGGTTTTCTTAAGTGACAACAGAGCAGGACGCCTCTGTCTTACTGAGGTCACCGGGGCACCAATACCTTTGCCCTGCTCCCTACGGCCGAACAAAGAGTCCAACACAACTCGCTCTTGTAAGTACCCACGCAGCAAGCATTTACAAAGCCCTTACTATGTTCCAGGTACCATGACACATGCTACGGATTCACAAAGGAGTTAATTAATTGTACCCAAGAAAAGAGAAGGCCATTTAACAAAACAATTCTTTCGTTCTTTCTTTAATTTTTTTAATGTTTCCTTTTGAGAGAGAGAGACAGAGCATGAGTGAGGAAGGGGCAGAGAGAGAGGGAGACACAGAATCCGAAGCAGGCTCCTGGCTCCGAGCTGTCAGCACAGAGCCAGACGTGGGGCTCAAACTCACGAACCGTGAGATCGTGGCATGAGCTGAAGTCAGAGGTCTGAGCTCTGTCAGGGTGACAGAGCTACCCAGGCGCCCCTAAAGAACAATTCTAAATTCCATATGAACTGGTCTGTGTGTGCCCGTGATGAGAAATGACCCTGCCGAGACAGACAAAAGTCAGGCACTACCAAGGCTGATGAACTTGGTCCTAGACCAGGCTTGGAGACCGCTGATGCCAGATCCAACCGTGTGCTGTCTGCAACGGACAAGATATCAAAGAGATCACAAGAGACTGCAATTAAATTAACAGGAACTCATACGCACAAACACAAGGACATAGCATTTATTACATAAAAGACAAATGACTTTAATCCAAAATATACTGAACATTTCTGGGAATGGGCCCTCTTTAGAAGTCCCATTAAAATAGGAAAAAAAAAGATTCCTGAAACTAAGAAAATCCCCCCAAAAAAGCATCAAAAATAGGTATAAGCTTAAGGAGGAACGAGTGAATTCCCTCCCACTCCACTGCAATGTAATCTGAGCTCAGTCAAGTTCTGCAGAGTGAAAATGAGCGACGCAGGAGAAAACCAATTAGCCACGGCAACAGCACACATTATAGGAGTGACAGCATACTGTGATAAAAGGCACACAAAATAACAGAAAGCCTGCTGAATATAGATAGGTACGTGTTGAATACATATAAACTGATACAGATGCAAATGTATAATCAGAACTACAAACCAACAAAGTCACAAAGAAATAGGAGAGAAAACTGAGGAGATGATTGGGCAGTGGGGTTCCCAAATGCCCCACCACACGGATGGTCTCTCGAGCAGTGAGCTGTGCACAGCCACCAGATCACTAACCTCGGCTCCCAGGGTCCCTGCTCAGCATCTCACTACACAGCCCAGTCCCGGCTGAGGCAGGTGGCTGACGGGACACGCCCCTGACCTGATGTGCTACCAAGGTGCTCACGATGGCCGCGACCGCTCAAGAGTGCACGATTCTAACCAAGCGACCCAACCAGTCATTTCTTCCAAGAACGTACAGACGAGATACCACGTTACACCGTCATCTGTGGAAGTTCCTGGCATAATTTTTTAACAGTGTACAAGTGCCTTCTTTCCTAACTAACCAAATGCTAACCCACAAGGAAAACAAACGCAAAAGTAAGACTTGTATATACTACTACTTTTCCATCAAAATGCAATAAAATTAGGAATAACAAAACTACAACAAAAAAATCCAGATTCTTAGGATATTACATCTCTCCTCCCAATACAGGTGGGTGTATATGTAAGATACTAAAACAATGTGAAAATTTAAATCTTATGGTTCAAGATCTAGGGGGTTATCACCAAAGCAATAGTTGGATGGAACTAACTGCACGGAGGGCACGTAGGAGGTTCCAGCTAGAGAGGAGAAGGGCAAGTGTGATGCATCGAATGGCCTCGTACTAATGGGAAGCCAGGTAAAGGGGACGTCCTCCTGCCTCAAACTCAGACATAATTTTCTCCAAGAATTTGAACATTTGTGAAGAAAAGCTCTAGCTACAGGTGTCTGACCACAAAGGAGACTCACAACTTTCTGCCGAGGCCATTACCTACCTTGGTGTCCTCTCACCTCCCAGCTGCCAGCTCTGGCTCTTCAGGAATATTCCGCTCTGCCCCCTTAAGGCCGACCTGTGAACAAAAACTAACGTGAAACAAAGTGCTTCCTTCTGCCCTCACAGCTCAGCTGGGAAAACTTTATATAAACCTAAGATCAAGGTGTTTAAAAAGTAAGAAAACACGTGAATTCCTCGGCCATGAGTCCCGGTGCAGGCAGCAAAGCATTTCCTCACCCCGGAGGACGGCAGACACTCACCTGTCCGCGGAGACGCCCTGCTGGGACGTCCCCGCCGCCCCCGGACCTTGTGTCCTAAGGAACATTTCGCAAAGTGGAAATAAACCAGCTCTGCGAGCCGGGAAACACGGCACTCTGCAGAGACGCCGGGAGCTCAGGACACAGCCAGGGAGCAGGCGGGTCCGGGAGGGTGAGGGGACTGGCCATCCTGCCTCCGTGGTTTCCGCCTGGCCTTCCTGGGGCCCCCAACTGTCCCCTCCCCACAATCCACCTTCCTCCGGGCCACCTGTGCAGGCCCGGCCCCTCGAGTCCACGTTCCTGGAGACTCAGGCTGCCCACCTGCACCCAGGCACGCGGCACCCGTGTGGCTGTGGCGGAGATGGCGGGAGGAAGTGGCCTGCGGCATGTGGAGCAGCCCCTTCTGGCCTGGGAGCGGGGCAGGTGCTTCAAGAGCGAGCAGAGCAAAGCGACCTCTGCGACACCTTTCCCCTCCTTGCGCCCTGGACATGGTCCCAAACCATTTTGTTTTTGAAGACCCCCCTGCAGGCTGAATTCCTCCAGGGCTGAGAGCAAACCTTATTCCTCTCTGTTCTTCCAGCACCTTCCACAGCTGTGGCCCACAGCAGGAGCTCAGCAGCCGGCTGCTACATTAAGCCGCGCTACCCGGTCTCCAGCTCACCTCTCAGCCTCCACGCTTTCTTGTGCCTCCGCGCGGGAGGGGACCACCACGCAAACTTCCCCAACCCTCTGCAGAGACACTCCGTGTGCAAAACCCACCAAGGACCTCCTGCTCAGGGGCAGCAGAAAGACGCAGCAACTCCAGAGGCGAAGTGGCAGCAGCAGCTTCCAGGGCCTTGGACCCGGCACGGTCTGGCTTCCCGGCTCTACCATCAGACTCCCCTCGGCCGTCCTACCAGGCGGCTACCGTGACGGAATTTCACATCACAGTTAAACGTGCACTGTCTTTGCTACATTTTTTTTTAAATCACAGAGAATCAGAGGGCTGACACGTTCTAGGCCTGGTCTACAGCCTTGAGGGACAGAAGTGCAATGTCATCGTTCTCCAGATCCAGCTCAACGTGGATAGAGCTAACTCACACCCACCAAACTCACAGAAGAGCGACAAATTCAAATACCGATTTATTTGTGAATAATAAACAATACCTCCCAAAAGTCTAAACACGCATAGTCACTGGTCTGTAGGCAAGTCTATCAGAAAACCAAACTACTCGAACAGCAATGATCACCTAAGCGTCAAACACTGACGAGCCTTCACAGTTAAGCCCCTGCCGCCCCTGCGTACAAGGGATTCACCGAAAGATAAAACAGAGCGATCCGGTGCAATGTGACGAGGGCCCTGCTGAAGAGGGTAGAAGGCCCTCCTGGGCGGAGAGAAGGAGGCAAGGGCACGGCACTGCAAGAGGTCCAGCCTGCCAGGAAATGGTGACAAGTTCTCCAGGCCTACAGCACAGGATGTCCACCAAGGGGTGGAAAGGGGGCTGGGGAGGGAAGGCTGGATTGTGAAAGGCCCTCGTGCCAAACAGAAGCGTGTGGACTTACTAAGCTCCTTATGGCAAAGTGGGGGACTGATCGGTTTTGTTGTGAAAGGCGGCTGGCAGCAGAGGGGGGCGGCTGTGGTGATGCAGGCAGGAGGTGTGGGGCCCTGAGCCCTGGTCCTTCCAGATGGGGACAGGCAAGGCTGAATTACGAGCTCATGGCTTTATGACCGACTCCCGCTGCTTCTCAGACACATCACATGTTTCTACACATTCGCTCACACCCAGATGGACAATAAATGGAAAATAACAGGAGATCAGAGGTTCCTGACACCCTCTTCTCAACCTCCTCCCCCACCCTTCAGTAAGTAATACATGATGGAAAATAATGTCTTTCTAATGAAGGAAGAAATTAAGACTTCCCCCAAAGCCATTAGCTTCCAGGAAACCTCATGGAAACCCAGGTTTAAAGGAGCTTATTACACATTTAAGTCTAGAAGCCTACCAAGATATGCATGATATTGAGCTGCATTTAACTTGCTTTGAGGGTTTGACTAGTTACTTTTCCCGCAGGTAGGTATTGGCCTGAAACTTGGAAAAACCCATTTGGAAAGCAACACGAAAACGGTCAAATGATCAGCTCTACACAGTCTGCTTGTAAAAAATGTTACAGAGCTTTGTTTTCTGGCCTCTACAGAAAACTAAATCATCAGTGAACAAAATGGGAGAAAAACAGGTGAGGAAAAGTCAGAACTGTCCCCCAAACGGGAAGGGAGCAGTTCCCTATCACCTGTTAGGCATTTTCTACTTCTGCAAGGCAACAGTCCCAGGACTAATTCATCAAACACATAAAAAGTCTCTTAGGTAATCTATGAACTTTGGGCGATTATGATGTTCAGTGTAGGTTCAGCCTTGATTAAAAAAAAAAAAAAAAAAAAAGGGTGCTGGCACCTGGGAGGCTCAGTCAGTTAAACATCCGAGTCTCAATTTCAGCTCGGGGCATGATCTCACGATTCATGAGTTCCAGCCCCGCATCAGGCTCTGCGCTGACAGTGTGGTTCCTGCTTGGGATTCTCTCTCCCTCTCTCTCTCTGCCCTTCTCCTGTTTGTGCTCTGTCTCTCTCAAAAATAAATAAATAAACATTAAAAAAAAAAAAAAAAGGTACCATTCTGGTGAGTGATGTTAACAATGGGGCAGTCTCAAGGGGAGCCTGGGGGGCTCAGTCGGTTAAGCATCCGACTTTGGCTCAGGTCATGATCTTGTGGTTCATGAGTTCGAGCCCCCGCATCGGGCTCTGTGCTGACAGCTCAGAGCCTGGAGCCTGCTTCAGATCCTGTGTCTCCGTCCCTCCCCTCTCTGCCCCTCATGCTCTATTTCTCTCTCAAAAGTAAATACACACACACACACACACACACACACACACACACAAACACACACAAAACAAAAAACAACGGGGCAGTCTCTGTGTGGGTGGGAGCAGGGAGTATATGGCAATTCCTGTACCTTTCTCTCACATTTACTCTAAACCTAAAACTGCTCCCCAAAAAAGTCCTAAAACAAACCTTGTTAAAAAAAAAAAAAAAAAAAAAACCTCTAAAGGGAATATTGCAAACATAAAAGTATCATGGGAAAATTATGGTCAAAACTGCAAAGAGTAGGGTGGCTGGGTGGTTCACTCGGTCAAGCATCTAACTCTTGATCTCAGCTCAGGTTTCGATTTTAGGGTTCTGAGTTTAAGCCCCACATTGGGCTCCACTCTGGGCATGGAGCCTGCTTTAAAAAGAAAAAAAACCTGCACGGAGCAAAGTCACCTCTTCAAAGCACTGCTGTGGCCAGTAACATCCTCCTGACCCAGAGTTTAGCTGCTGCGACTTAGCAGCGAAGAGGGCAGGCAAACCTCCCACAAAAACCTCCGGGAAGGAAGAGTTCGGAGAGAGAAGTCTTGGCTGCAACACCGCCACCACCACGTCACCTAAACGAATGAGGCCCGGGGGAGCATCAGGCGGGCTGGCCACGTTTCCCAGGACAATGAAGCAAACATGACGGGGAAAGACGGCTAACTCGCCACCAAACAAAGGCAGCGTGGCGGGCTGAATAATGACCCTCGGAGACGTCCACACCCTGATCCTCAAGCCTCATGAATAGATCACCTTACGTGGCAAAGAGGACTTGGAGGATGTAATGACATTAAGGACCTCGAGGTGAGATGATCCCGGATGATCCGGGCGGGCCCACTGTGCTCACGCATGTCCTTACAGGAGGGAGGCAGGAGGTCAGAGTCAGTCGGAGACGCGATCGAGAAGCGGAGGTCAAGGAGACAGCGAGCGGGATTTAAAGACACTAGGCCGCTGGCTTTGACGACGGGGAGAGGGGTTACCTCGAGAATGCGGCACCTCAAGCACCTGCCAAAGGCAGGAAACAGATCCTCCCCAGAGCCTCCAGGAGTGACAGAGCCCTGCTGACACCCTCACGTCAGCCCAGTGAGACGGATTTCAGACCTCTGACCTCCAGAAGCATGAATGAATCTGCACTGTTTTCAACCACTGTTTGCGGTAATCTGTCACAGCAGCAATAGGAAATTAAGACGGATGGACAGATGGAAGGAAGGAGAGATAGACCATCAAGTCTAGTTTCTAGGACAGTAAAGAGACAAGTTGCAAATCCTGCACATCCCTTAAAGCACAACCTTCTAGTGTATATGCAGGATCAGGAAAAGAGCCTCCGAGATTCCTACGCTCTTCCCCTGAGAGGGGTAGACCCAAGGCAGTCCCCCCGTCCTCGTCAACAGCCGGCACTGCCCAGCTTTTCTGTAAAGCTCCAGGGCTGTGGACTTTATTTTCATTAACAGCGTTTCATAGGAATGTTACTTCTCTCATAGAGTCTGCATCTGTCTTGCTCTCTGCACTCAAATCCGGTCCGTCCTCCCAAGACCAGCTCAAGTCCCCAGTTCCATGCCAGCACTCACGGACGACACCGAGGACACGCCAGGCCTGGGATGAAGGGGAGCCCCGTGCCACTTCCTTCCCCTTCCCAGGCCACTGTACCAAGCCACCCCCCACCCCCCGCCCAGGCCCCGAGTTCCTGTCTTGCCCACGTAGCCCTTACCACACCACCCTGCGTTAACCGTTTCCTTCATCCCTTGGTTCCCCAACTAGAGCACAGACCTCCGGAGGGCAGATGTGTCTGAAAAACTAATCTTTCTATAGCTTGAAAAACTGAAAAATACACACGTTTTAAAACCCATTGTGCATAGTTCAGAGAATAACAAGACAGCCACGCGGTCACCCTCCTTCACAAATAAAACCAGTCTTAGAAGCCCCCCGCTTCTTCCCTGATCATATCCCCTTCTGCCACCCTGGGGGAAACCACTCTCCTGAATTCTGACATCACCATTCCCTTTCCCTTTAAAAAAAAAATAAAATAAAATAGTTGTACTTTTACCCCAGCAGGGATTCTGAAAGAAGGTGTTCAGTTTTGTCTGGTTTTGAACTTTATATGAAGGAATCACAGCGTGTATATTCTTTGGTGACTTTCTGCTTTCACTCAACGTTGTTCTCGAGACTCACACGTACCCCGGGAGCTGTAGGTCAGACTTTTCGCTGCTGCACACTACACACAAACACACAGCACAGACGCGCCACGGCCCGTACACCCATTCTACCGCTGATGTGCATTTGGGTTGGGCTTTTGGCTCGACAATTACGAAGAGAGCTGCCGGCAGCATTCTCGTGCGCATCCCCCGAGCACGTGCCCAAGAGTCCCTTGAAGGGGTGTGCCCGAGTCAGGCTGCTGGGGCCACAGGGCACCCGCGCACATGTTCAACCAAGCAGTGCCCAAGCGGCTTGGTCTATCTGGCCAATCCCCACGCCCGTCAGGGAGCGCCCCTCCCCAGTGGCTGGCACCGTCGGCTCCCGCCCACAGGGTGGCTGTGAAACGGGAGCTATGGTTTTAATTTACGTTTCCTGGTTACTAATAAGCTTGACTGCATCCTTTGATGCTTCTGTGCTGTTTGGGGCTCTTCACCTGTGAAGCGCCTGTTCCTGGCTTTTGCCCTTACTTCTACCGTGTTGTCTTCCTTTTCACTCTATATTCTAGACACCGCTTCTCCGTATGTTTTGTCTCTTTACGGTGCTTTTGACGAACTGAATGTCTTGATTTCAATGTAGTCAAATTTATCAATCTTTCTCCTGTATGCTTTGTGCTGTTGTTATCCTCCAATTCAGAAACCCCTCTCGGCCCCGAGACATAAACAAATCTCCCTGTATTATTTTCACAAGCATTCTATGCCACTTTGCTTTTCAGATTTACGTCTTTAATTCTCCTGCAGCTCGGTGATGGTGTGAGGCTGGGATCACACCCATCTTTAAAATTCCTCCTCAGCACCTAGCATGATGCTGCATATACAATATCTCTGTAACAAATAGATCAAATACTGCTTTGTGTTCACAGCTCGGATTTCACTCTTGAGGAGGAAAAAAAAAAAAAAACGTAAGAAGCTTCTCAACCTCTGGGTCAGCACTTTGACCAAGTTATTATTGGCGTAGCATGACTTTTTGGAATTTCCTTACTTCCTTTGCCAACTTGGAGGCTACGGCTAACCTGAATTCACGGGGAGCTCAGTGGAAAGAGCAGAACATGGGAGTCCTCGTCCAAGATCCAACGGTCCTGGGTTTTGCGTCTCCATTTGTGCAACAGGAATTAAAACAACAGTGGCACCCACTCCTAGGCATACACCTCAGACAACTTACACTCACATAGAAGCCTGTACAGCCGTATTCCCAGCAGCGCTATTCACGATAGCTACAACGTGGAAACAACCATCAACAGATGAATGGATCAACAAAATGTGGCCAATCCACATGGTGGGGTATTCGCAATAAAAAGAACGAAGTACGATGCGCCCTGCTACTCAAACCCTGACAACACTCTGCTCGGTACAAGAAGCCAGACACAAAAGGCTACAAATCATACGAATCAATCCACAAGAACTGTCGAGATAAGGCAAATCAGAGACAGAAAGTAGATGGTCAGGGCTGCCAGGGCACAGGGGCAGTGGGAATGGGGAGTGACTGCTAACGGGGTAGGATTTTTTTTTTTTTTTTCTGGGATGATGGGAATGTTCTGGAATTAAAAAGTGGTGATGGCTGGAGAGAGTGAATATGCCGCTACAAAGAACATTTTGAAATGGCTAAAACCTTAAATGGTGAATTTTCCGTAATATGAATTTTATGTCAATTTTTAATATGCACTAAAAAAAATGCTGATTTGTTGAACACCACGCTACTGGAATATTCCTGTAGTGACTAAAACCACAGACGCTGAAAATAGACTTCCTGGAGTCGGATCCTAAGAGCTGTGTCTTGGGTGAAGGTGAAATTACTTCACCTCTGGGCTTTCCTTACATCACCTGTAAACACCGACATAATAGTTTCTGCCTGAGATCACAAGAATTAAAGGGGCTCATACTTACAAAGCACTTAGCACAGTGCCTGAACTTAAGTGCTCACTAAATGTTAGCTATTAGCAGCTATAACTCGATGTGCAACGTTAGCTACGGGCTATCTGTAGTGGCCGGGGAATTAGAACCAAGAGCTGGCTCAAAGCAGAAGTGTCCCCTAAGGACTTTAGCCCTGACACCTCACTGTTTCCTCACCAACGTTAGGAGGCAGAGTTATCATCACCCCCCCAGTTTACAGATGGGGAAACTGAGGCTGAGAGAGGTTAAAGTGACATACGCAGGACCTCACGGGAATTCGAATCAAGGTCTAACAAAATCCAGAGCCCTGGCTGGCCGCCCCACTGGGAGACACCCCCCCCCCCCCGCAGGCGGGAATCTGGCTGGCATCACCGCGGGGGCTGCAGGTCTTGGGGTGGCTGGGCTGCACGATCCTCTGAACCAGGGACCAGGACCCTTCCGCTCCGGCACCTGGCGGCGCCCAGCACACCCGAGCAAACCACCGCGCTTGGGGAAGCGGTGGTGGCCTTTCTTCAGGCGCTCCCTTAATCTCAATTACTCCTAATTCAGAACAAAGACGACAACAAATCCCACTCCAAGTCCTTCAGACATGAGAATAAAGGAGCGCGCACAAAGGGGTGACTCTCGGAGCCTCGCGGGGAGCCCCGGGCTGGGGTCTGGGGGCAGAGGGGCCGAGCTGCGGTGGGTGGGGCGCGAGACCTTCGGGGTCCCTGGGGAGGGGGCGGGCCCAGAACGGGGGGGTCCCCCGGGGTGCAACGCCGGGATGGGAGTGGGGAAGGGGCGCCGCGGGGCTGAAGGAATGAGTCTGGAAGGATGGGTGCCGAGGCGGGGGTCGTAGGGAACGGAGAGACGAAGGGGTCCGAGGGTCCGGGACGCTGATGGCGCCGAGGGGCACCGGTCCCGGGGGGCGTGGCGGGGCTCACAGGGAGGCATGGGCCGAGGGGGACGAAGCGGGCTCGGGACCCGGGGCCGGGCGCGGGGGGCTGGGGGGGCGGGAGGCGACGCGGTACCTGCAGAGGCGGCGCAGTCTCCGAGTCGGTCCCGCCAGAGCCGCGAGGCCGCCGCCCCCGTCACCACCGCCACCGCCGCCCCGCTCAACGCCGCCGCAGCTGCCGCGGGCCGCGCCCCACGTGACACGCGCCCGCGCCGGGGGCGGAGCCTTTGCGGGGCCCGCCCCCGGCGTCCCTACGTGCCGGCCCACCTTACTGCGCGTGCGCGGCGGTTGCCGTGGAAACCGGGCTAGCGTCGGGCAGCCAACGATTCGGGCGCGAGTGGTCGACTGAGGAGGAAAGCGGGGCCTCCCTGGCGGGGCCGGGGGCAATAGCGACCCCACGGAACGGGGCTTTCGGTGCTTCCGGAATGAGCATGCACCCCGAGACCTCGGAGCCCGTGGTGGACGGGCCGGCGGAGCAGGGCTGCGCGCAGGAGCCGGGCGTGGAGGAGTCGGCGAGCGACCACGGGGACGCAGACCTGGGGGGCCTCAGGGAAGGTGCCGACTGCCGCCCCAGGGAGCCGAGGGGGGGCGAGGGGCTGCCCCCAGCACCACACCTGACCTTCCCAGCCAGCGGGAACAACAGTAATAATAACAGGAGCGGCACACACTTTTTAAAGGATGCGTGCCCAGCGTTCACCTCGTTTGAGCCTTACACCCTGCCCTCTGCGGTAGGCCCTCCTCCCCCAGTTCATAGAGATGAGGAAACGGACTTAAAGAGGTTTTGAAACTGGCTCCAAATGGATCACCCTCATTCGGTCAATGACAGAACAGACTCGTGCTGCATAGTCCGACTCCGGAGCGCTAGCCCTTGCCCAACACCCCCTTCCCCCATCGCCCACCTGTTCCATGTTTTCAACGTATCTCTTTGTTGCTACCACCGTGTAAGACGAAGGCTCTCCCCTTCTAGACCGCAGGCTGTGTTGGGGCAGGATTTCCTGATCGAATTCAATGTCCAGTCCAGTGCCTGGTCCGTGGTAGAGAGTGAGTGAGGAGCTGGTGATTCTGGGGTCAGTGGGTGACTGCCTCCACAGAGTTTCCCAGAATGGGTTTAGAAGACAGCCTTCACCCTCTGCTCCCATTTCGCCGCTCCATTTCCTAAGGGAAATCTTTTAACGATGAGACAAACTACTTGATTTGTATTTCATTTTTTGGACGCAGTCAACAAATGTCTTGAGCACTGACCTGTCCAGGCAAGCCCTGTATGAAAGAGCTGTAGGGAAGCCTTGTAGCTGTCTGGAAAGAGATAGGCTTTGGAGCTGCTCATGCTGGGTATGGGTTGCGGCTCTGCAACTAACCAGCTTTATGGTTGCCAGCCCAGGGTTTAAACCTCTCTTTGGGGGCAGTCTCCTCATCTGTAAGCAGGGATAATCATAATTAGGTTGCTGGGTTACTGTGGGCCATTAATCAACGCTAGCTCTTGTCATTCATGCAACCAATCAATCATTACGTATATGGAGCACCTCCTCTTTATTCCACAAACACTTATCTGGTGCCTCTCTTGGCTGGGCATTGTGTGCAGTGGGAAATAGAAGAGTGTAAGACACAGCCCCACACACGGAGTGTTTACGGTGGTGGTTCGATAGACCACAGGAACACAGAGTGCAGTCGCCAGTGGCTCTTAAAGGTTAAGTGCATTTGAACTGGCCAATTTTGATTGACCGCTAAAAAAAAAAAAATTAAGTGCCTTTAAATGTGCTCATTCTCTTCTTACCAACGATATTTTCACCGTTTTTGTTTCTTTTCCTGTGGTTTTTCTTTCGAGAACTTTTACAAAAGAAGAGAGAACATCATAACAAGCGCCCAGGCACCGTCCCTAAGAGTTGAAAATGATCAATACTTTATCATTTCTGCTTGAAGTCTTTTTTAAACTTAAGAAATAAGGCATTTCAGATACAGTTGATGTTCCTTTTGGCCTCCTGCCCTCAGTTCCTTCTCTGCTCCCCTTCTCCAGAATTTTGTATGAATTCAATCACTTCTGTCTCTGTAATATATCCTTAAACAGTGCAGAGCATTGGTTTGTATGTTGTAAACTTGTATGAATGTTATCCTGGGCTTATTACAAAACTTGCTTTTTCATTTCATACACGTTTCTGAGAATCATCCGTATCTTTTTAATGTGTGTCTATTTTTGAGAGAGAGAGAGGGAGACACAGAATGCGAAGCAGGCTCCAGGTTCTGAGCTGTCAGCACAGACCCCCACCCAGGGCTCGAACCCACAAACCGCAAGATCATGACCTGAGCCGAAGTCGGATGCTTAACCGACTGAGTCACCCAGGCGCCCCAAGAATTGTCCATGTTGATTGATGTAGCTCCAGTGGCTTCTTTTCCAAGGCAGACTACTGATCCATTGTTTTATATAACCAGTCGCTATGGATGGATGTTTGCACGGTTGACACTCTTTGGCTGTCAAAAGTAACGCAGAAATGAATATCTTTGCACACGGGTCCTTGCACACCTGTACAAGAGCTTTTATAGAGGACGTGCCCGGAAGCAAACTTCCCGCGGTCCTTACCAATGCTTTGCAAACTGTCACCCACGTTCCATACTAAACACAGATACTAATCAAGCTGAAATTGGGCAAATTTTTTTTCTACCCTTCTTGACCTCTATGGAACCAGTCTCTCTCTCTCTTTTTTTTTTTTTTTTATAGCAATTAATGATCCTAAGGAAACACGTGTGGGTCCTTCTGACGTACGCTACCCAAGCGAGCAGAAACAGAGTGGCGATAGCGGGGCAGACGGTCACTTAGGACACCAGACGGATGACAAGGGAGACCACGGCCCCAGGTATATGGGCATGCTGCTGCCAGTTCCAGTGCACATTTACTGAGGAAGGAAGATCGTGTGACCGCCCCTTTGTATCAATAAGGAAACTGAGGCTCGGGGAGGTTAAAGAGCCGGCCCCGGTGTCTGAGAATTGGTAGGGGAGTCAGGACGGCGCTGCCTCTGTGGCACAACTAACCACAATGTATTAAACTTTAATGCCAGACCTGGAGAAAGAAATTCTGGCCGTTCTTGATGACACCGTCGAAAGTATTTTTATTAGAACCTACACGGCGGGGCGCCTGGGTGGCTCAGTCGGTTGAGCGGCCGACTTCGGCTCAGGTCAGGATCTCGCGGTCCGTGAGTTCGAGCCCCGCGTCGGGCTCTGGGCTGACGGCTCGGAGCCTGGAGCCTGTTTCGGATTCTGTGTCTCCCTCTCTCTGACCCTCCCCCGTTCATGCTCTGTCTCTCTCTGTCTCAAAAATAAATAAACATTAAAAAAAAAATTTTTTTTAATAAATAAATAAAATAAAAAAAAAGAACCTACACGGCAATTTTCAAGATTGCTGAAAGTGATGATACGGGACGAGGCCCTGAAAAAGGCGTACTGAAAAAGAACTTCAAAGAGCCCAGGAAGAAAAAAAAAAAATTAGTTATCAGGCATGTAGGATATTTTGGAATTTGGGGAAGAAGTTCTGGACTGTATTGCAAATTGAAATTTCAAATTGCTGACAAATTGCAACGAATTTCCTTTTCATGTTTCTCATGGAACAGAATGACTAAACGTTTTATACAGAAACTCTGCAAGCAACACCAACTTTACATTACCCCAGCATTGAACGACACGCTGTATTTACACTTTAAAGGTAAGGACCTGGGGGCGCCTGGGGGGGCTCCGTCGGTTAAGTGCCTGACTTGGGCTCGGGTCATGATCTCACGGTTCATTGTTTTGAGCCCCTCAGCGGGCTCTGGGCTCACAGCTCAGGGCCTGGACCCTGCTTTAGATTGTGTGTCCCCCTCTCTCTCTGCCCCTCCCCTGCTTGCTCTCTGTCTCTCTCTCAAAAATAAACAAACATTTAAAAAAAAAGTTTTGAGGTAAGGACCTGGCCCAGAAGTGTCGCATCAGGCCGAAGTTATCAAAAGTGTCTTGCTGGGATCCTCTGGAGTTCTCAAAGTATATCAAGGTAGAAATTTCAGAGTTGAGTGGAGATTTACGGAAAAGCAGTATTTCTCCGAAAAGTCTTTCCTGACTGGAGTTTATAAAGGGGGCCACTGCCCGTACCGATGCCAGGGAAGCGTGTTGCGATCTTTGATTTATATTTTCTTTTTTTTTTTTTTTTTTTTAATTTTTTTTAACGTTTATTCATTTTAGAGACAGAGAGAGACAGAGCATGAATGGGGGAAGGTCAGAGAGAGAGGGAGACACAGAATCTGAAACAGGCTCCAGGCTCTGAGCTCTCAGCACAGAGCCCGATGCGGGGCTCGAACTCACGGACCGCGAGATCGTGACCTGAGCCGAAGTCGGTCGCCCAACCAACTGATCCACCCAGGCGCCCCTGATTTATATTTTCTAAAGGACTTTACGTTTTTCAGACCAGGCCAGGAAGGCCCCCAAGGGCTCTTAAAGAAACACAGGGCCTCCTAACTGGCCTCCTCACCTCCACGTTGCCCCCTCCAAAATTCTGCACCCAACGTAGGAATCGCAGGGAATGGGATGATGTCGCAGGGCGGATCCCGAGGGGACCCATCTTTAAGAGGTTGGAAGAAGAGGACCCAACAGGTTGGACTTAGTGGAGAGAGTCAGAAGGTACAAGAGCTAGGAGGGAGGAGTCCCTGGATTCTCTGCTGCTGCCATGGACCAAATTGTCCCCAAACCTAGCGATGAAAACAAATTCAATGTCTGGTACCGTTTCTGAGGGCCGGGAACCTAGGAACAGCTTTGCTGGGTCGTTCTGGCTAATCAGCAATACTACAATTTTTTAATCAAAACTTCTTCAGGGGGGCGCCTGGGTGGCTCGGTCGGTTGAGCATCCGATTTCGGCTCAGGTCACGATCTTACGGTTCGTGAGTTCGAGCCCCGCGTCGGGCTCTGTGCTGACAGCTCGGAGCCTGGAGCCTGCGTCGGATTCTGTGTCTCCCCCTCTCTCTGCCCCTCCCTCGCTTGCACTCAGTCTCTCTCTATCTCTCTTAAAATAAATAAACATTAAAAAAAATTTTTTTTAACTTTTTTGGGCAAAAAAATAACCTTTCAAAGGCTTTGCGTAAGAGCAGAGGAACGATGAACTACAAATTGATAATGAGTTACTAAAGTAAAGAAAATGTTTTCTAACCTTAAATTTGGCTCATAAAACTGAAAAATGGAACGAAACAAAACCCACAGTTAGCACTCCTTTCAGGCTTAGCCGGGTCCCCACGCTCGTGGTACGGCTTCCCTTGGCTGTCTTCCCCTGCTTGGACCTGCTTCTGGCTCATTTCGGGAAGGCCCCCCATCGCCTCCACTCACTCCCGGCCGTGAAGGGAAGGTGGTTGCTACAGGGCTCGGCCCCACCTTACCCGGACTGGCCGTCCCAGCGAAAAGACCACCTCTCTCCAGCGGACCCAGCAAAACCCCCCAGCTATCAAAGTTGGCCCCGTTTGGCTAAGTGTGACTGGCCCCCAGTGAACTGCTAAGACTCTGTTTGGCCCCCCAGGAAGCCATGGGGCAGCCCCAGGAGAGGAATGCCCCTCAAGGAAGGTGGCCGTGGTGTTCCCGGCGGAAGGAGGTGTGGATGCTTGGCAGGGAGGCATACACAAGGGTGACCCCGAGCTCCTCGGACGCCCCCTTCCTTCTCACCAGGTTTCGATCGCATCGAGAACCTCGAAGAGTACACGGGGCTGCGTTGCCTCTGGCTGGAGTGCAACGGGATACAGAGAATCGAGAATCTGGAGGCCCAAACCGAATTGCGATGTCTCTTCCTGCAAGTGAACTTGCTTCATAAAATCGAGAACTTAGAGCCTCTGCAGAAACTGGATGCCCTCAACCTGAGCAACAATTTCATCAAGACCATTGAAAACCTCTGTAAGATGCCCCCACCCCCGCCCCCAGGGGTCTTTCTCTGTGCCCCTGCGCCCACCCCTTTCCCCTGGGGGAGGTTCTGGAGGATTTGTATACCCCTGTTGCTTACTTCTGCCCACCTCACCTTCCAGCCTGCCTGCCGGTCCTGAACACGCTCCAGATGGCCCACAATCACTTAGAGACCGTGGAAGACATTCAGCATCTAAAGGAGTGTTTGAAACTTTGCGTCCTCGACCTTTCCCACAATAAGCTGAGTGATCCCGAAATCCTGAGCGTCCTGGAGAGCATGCCTGACTTGGTAAAACGTGCACACGCTCAAAACTTGCGTTCTTTAGATACCGAATCTCTCTTCCCTCCTTTCCTCCGGGCTCTTCCTTCTCCCAGTCTGTCCTCTTGGTGTTTGGAGCTGGAGTAGCTCGAATGCCCAGCCTCCGGGTCATTTCACCCGCAAACGTTTCAGGGCCGCTGGCAGATGAGAACTTCCTTTCTTGACTGCTCACAGTTACCCCCCACTGGCCCCTCTCACTCCTCCGCCAGAGAAGCCGGCTCCCCTTGCAGGACTTTGCCACGTTCCGGATTTGGTTGATTGCACCCCCGTGGTGTCGTTTAGCACGTTCTGCTGGACCCGTGTTTCTTGTGAAATGCCGACGGGGCCGGAGGCGCGGTCCAGTGCAGCTCCAGGCTGCGGCACGGCGCGGGGCCTGTCATGTCTGGTTGTCTCTCTTGCGTGGAACTTGAAGACAGCCTGGTGGCCCCCCCCCCCCCCCGTGTCGTCAGCCTGCTGCAGCCGGTTGAGGCCCCCCACCCCCACCCCCCGGCTGTGTAGCAGCCACCGGCGAACGCGGACACCGCCTCGATGAGCCATTCCTTCAGGAGCCACGCGGTGGCCATTGTCCAGACCACATGTCCCTGCCACGTTAGCTGGCGTACTTCTGCAACCGGGAACCCCCTCGTCTAATGGCTCCCCCATGCGTAGTTCGCACAGAAAAGGCGGGGATGAAGGTCTGGTTCGTTCTTTTTATTCATCGATTTTCGGGGAAGGGGGTCAAGAACCCAGCGACCACTAATGGTGACAGTGAACGGCTTTTCTTTCCTGGTGGCATCATGAACTCGGGTTTATGTCTACAGTGTCCGATACGATTTAACCCTTGCTGTCACGTGTACCGAGGAAAGGAAAGTATGACAAGGAAATTTACAAGGAGAGCATTACAAGGGACACCCAAAACCCCTGAGTTCACTGTTCACCGCTTAGGGCATGGATGTGCAAGGCAAACCTGGGTCGCTTTAAAGCATGGTAAGCAAATCACAGTTCAGGAACAATCTGAGCAGCTGGTCAAGAAGGGCTAGTTTAGAACGGCCAGCACACGGCGATAATATGAAGCTGTCGTAGAATACTTTTTGTTTTTTCTCGTTGCTTAACTGCCGTAACAAAGTACCACACACTGGGCAGCTTAAGTGACAGAAATGCATTTTCTCCTGATTCTGGGGGGTAGAAGGTCCAGGATCAAGGTGTCGTTGGGGCTGGTTTCTCCTGAGGCCTCTCTCCGTGGCCTGTAGACAGACGGCTCACTGCGTCGTCACAAGGTCCTTCCCTCCGTGTGTGTCCGAATCCCCTCTTATCCCCCAATCCCCGACACCTGTCAGACCGGACAAGGGCCCACCCCAATGACCTCATGTAATCTGAATCACCTCTTTAAAGGCCCTATCTCCAAATTCGGCCACATTCTGAGGATGCTGGGGTTAGAAATTGAACGCGTGAATTTGGGGGGGGGGGGGACACAGCTCAATCCGTGACAAAAGCAGTCTGCTTTACAGTGACGTTGTGATCGCTTTCAAATCCTCCCCACGCAATGCAGCCCCTTAGTGCCTGCCCCTGGGTGTATTGCCCCCCACCCCCACCCCAGCCCTGCGGCGCTGGCCCCTGAAGACACCATGAGAATGGAGAAGGCGGTATGAGAATGATGTTTGGGGAATGCTACGTTAACTAGCGTATGGTCTATTTATTTTCACCAATAACACAAACCACTTTAGATCAGAAAACTCACACCTTCAGGCAAACTAGTTTGTTTTTTTTTTAACGTTTTTTATTTATTTTTGAGACAGGGAGAGACAGAGCATGAACAGGGGAGGGTCAGAGAGAGAGGGAGACACAGAATCTGAAACAGGCTCCAGGCTCTGAGCAGTCAGCACAGAGCCCGACGCGGGGCTCGAACTCACGGACTGCGAGGTCATGACCTGAGCTGGAGTCGGCCGCTTAACCGACTGAGCCACCCAGGCGCCCCCAGGCAAACTAGTTTTAAATGGTGCTCCCGGATATCACCTTGGCCGCTCAGTTAGTTCTCTGAGTTTCGCAGGCCGGGAAGGAGGAGACGGTGTGTAAAGACGGGGGGAGGCCACGCTGGTCCAACGACATCCAGCACTTTCCATCCTTTCCCTAAGTCAGTGCTTCCTGTCCGCCTGGCTGCGGTGTATGCTTTCTTCAAATGGGTGCTGGCCGGGGAAGAGGGAAGACGATCAATTAGACCGAGGTTAATGTCAGCAAAAGGGCTTGGCTGAGCAAAACAAGGCCCTCGCCGACACGGAGAGGCCTCCGGATGTGCCTTCCGAGGCTGTTCTGGAAGGACGGTGAGATTCCAGATCTGGAGTTCAAGCGCAGGAAAGCGCTGCTCTATAATCATCAGCCCTGGGGACAGAAAAGTGAGGAGACCCCTCCAGCTTCCCTGATAAAGTCGCGAGGAGATGGCGTGGGCACACGCGCTGTGTTTTGTTCTCTCAGAGCACCGCACGCGTGAAATGTTTCAGTCACACCCCTGTTTTTGTAACGGCTTTGGTTCATGCTTACAGCGTGTACTGAATTTGATGGGAAACCCCGTTATCAAGCACATCGCTAACTATCGAAGGACAGTCACCGTACGACTAAAACATCTCACCTATCTGGATGACAGACCAGTTTTCCCAAAGGACAGGTAAGGAGGGGGGGAGCCTGTGGCTCACATTTTAATACAGAATTGTTGTGCACACTCAACAGTAAACTCGTACAAATTTCGGACTTGGGAGCATTTCCGCACATCGTTACACATTCTTAGGAAACAAGTTTGATGGCTGCATGACTGTTTATAATAAGAAATTCCCTGTTTTCGAGCGCTTATTCATAGATTGGCTTTTTCGTAATCCCCTGATGAGTATCCTTGCGTGTAAGTCTCCGGCCTCGCTCCTGCTGATTTCCATAAGGCGGAATTCTGGGAGTGGTGTTATTGGATTAAGGACTGTGCTTTGAGCCTTTTCAAAGGCGCTTGTGAGTATTTTCTAATTGTTTTTTAGCAAGTTTGCAAAGTTCATAAATTCAGCAGACATAGCCGCGTGAAAGAAATCTTTGCCGGGTTAACCGGAGAGCGAAGACTGTATCTCATTTTATTTGGGGGTAACTGATGGGGTCGGGCGTCAGGCAGGGGCATCGTCTCCGCCCATCGCTTTCTCCCGCGCTCCTTTTGGAGGCCCTTTCCTTCCTGGTTGCTAAGAGCTCTTCCTTATATTAAGAATATTGAACCCAGGACTCCCGTATATTAAGAATATCGAACCCAGGACTCCCAGGACTCACTACTTTCATCTGTGTTTTTAATTTAAGTCCCTTTTGACTCTCAGAGTAAGCCCCCAGTAGTACGGGCTGCCGGTAATATGTTCTTGAACTCGCAAACTTAAATCCAACAGACAAATATTTCCAATAGAAGTGAGAGCCTCCTCTCCAACCAGGTGAGAAAACAAAACCGCCTGCTTCTGGGCAGTCTGAGTTCTGTCCGCTCTGAGGGGCCCGCTAACGTCCCCGGCCTCACATTCCTCACCTGGAAGGTGGGGACAATGTGACCGCAGCGTCCTCGTTCCACGTGGGGTTTGAGCAGAGCTGGGCTCAGAGGAGAGAGCGGGAGCCCCACCCGGGGCGGGGCTGACCCCGCAGGGAAGGGTGAACAGGGGTGGGAGCCGGACCCCTGGCGGTGAGACCCCACGCTCTGGCTCAGGGCCCCGAGTCCCCTGGGTCTTAGTTCTAACCGTGCCCACCCCTGGCTGATGGAGCGAGCCACCGGCTGTTCTCCGTGCCCCGGAAGCACTTCACTGGTGTTGCAGGTGTCTACTCAGGCGTCACCTCGTTAAGCCCTCCCGACCCCACCCCTCATCTCGGAAGCACCTTTTCCACCCGGGGTCTCTTTAACCGGATTTCTTTTCTGTGGACACATCAGCCTCTGGCATACTTGTTTCCTTCTTTAGGGTCTGTCTTTCCCCATAAAAGGGCAGTTCTAACAGAGCGAGTATCGTCACCTCTTGGGTCACCTGCTGCCGTATCCCCAGCCCCTAGAACAATTCACCCATTCAAGGTGTGCAAGTCAGTGCTTTCTAGTGTATTCAGGGTTATGCGCCCACCCCCACACCCATTCTAGAATATTTTTGTCGCCCCAGGAAAGTAACCCTTACTCATTAGCTGATATCCCTCATTCTCTATCTCTGTGGGTTCTTTCTTTTCTGGATGTTTCATATAAATGGCATCACACCACGTGTGGGCTTTCGTGATCGGCTGAGCAAAATCGTTTCAAGGCTCGTCCACACAGCAGTATGTATCAGTAATCCGTTCCAAAACAACGTCACAAAATAATATTCCATTTGGAAATGCCCCATTGTATTTATCCATCCGTTGATGGACTTTTGGGTTGTTTCCACTTTGGGGCTATCGTGAAAGGTGCTGCTACCAATGTTCGTGTGTGGGTGTTTGTGTGGACATCTCTTTTTATCTCAGTTGAGGGGATACTTAGGAGCATCACCCTGGCTTGTACGGGAAGAGTACGTTTATTTTTTTTTTAATTTTTTTTAACATTTATTCATTTTTGAGAGACAGAGACAGAGCGCAAGCAGGGGAGAGGCAGAGAGAGAGAGGGAGACACAGAATCCAAAGCAGGCTCCAGGCTCCGAGCCGTCAGCACAGAGCCCGACGCGGGGCTCGAACCCACAAACTGTGAGATCATGACCTGAGCTGAAGTCAGATGCTTAACAGACTGAGCCCCCGCCCCCAGGCATCCCTGGGAAGATTACGTTTAGCCTTGAGGTTGCCTGGCTCCCTTCCAGAGCAGCAGCACCGCGATGAGCGACTCCCTGCTTGGTGTCCTCGCCAGCATCTGGTGTCAGTGTTTGGGAGTTTCAGTCCTTCCAGTCGGTGTGATGTGGGATCTCATCGATGTAATTTGCAATTCCCTAATGTCATAGGATGCTGAGCTTTTTTGCCATCTGCCTATCTTCTTCGGTGACGTGTCTAGGTCATTTGCCTGTTTTATTTTTGTGTGTGGTTTTTTTTTTTTGAGTTGTCATAGTTGTTTGTTCGAGACAGAAGCCACCTCCCAGTTATCTTTCTTGTAAATATTTTCTCTCCATCTGTGGCTTCTGATTTCATTAAAAAAAAAAAAAACTTTTTCTATTTTTAAATTATGTGGTCTTTGTGTCGAGTTGTAGAAGTTCTTTATGTATTCTATTTACACATCCTTCAGCAGGCCTATACTTTGCAAATACTTTCCCACATTCTGTGGGTTGTCTTTTTACTTCGTTTATGGTATTCTTTGTGTTACAAACACTTCTAATATCGACGGAGCCCGAGTTCTCTGTTTTTCTTTTGTTGCTGCTTCTTTTGGCATCACATCGGGAGGGTTTTGCAAACCATCAAAGGCATAGGTGTGCACGTGTTATCTGGAATCCTTGTGGCCACATGTCCCATGTGTCTTCAGTTTGATTTGAGGGAAATGAGCAAGTTTGGTCGGACAGTGTATGTTTTGAATTGACTTTTAACCTGCGAAAATTCAAACCTTCCCAGTTTCTGGTGTTTTTATTTGTCCTCATTGACAGAGCTTGTGCCGAGGCCTGGGCCAGGGGCGGGCTCGCAGCTGAGAAAGAAGAGAGAGAGCAGTGGGAGAGCAGAGAGAGGAAGAAGATCACAGACAGCATCGAAGCCCTAGCGATGATTAAACGGCGGGCAGAGGAGAGAAAACTGCAGAAAGCCAGCCAGGAGGAAGGTACGCTCGGGGCTCTGTTTAGACTAGAAATCTGGGCTGGTGAACTTGGTCTTTCAACTCTGGGATTTTTTTTTTAATGTTTATTTATTGAGAGAAAGAGAGATCTGGGCTGGCGAACTTGGTCTTTCAACTCTGGGATTTTTTTTTAATGTTTATTTATTGAGAGAAAGAGAGAGATCTGGGCTGGCGAACTTGGTCTTTCAACTCTGGGATTTTTTTTTTTAATGTTTATTTTGTAAACATTTGTATATTATTTTATTTTATTGTATTTTATTGTATTTTATAAACAATTGTATATTAATGTATATTTTTTTAATGTTTATTTATTGAGAGAGAGAGTGTGTGTGAGAAGGGTGAGGGGCAGAGAGAGGGAGAGAGAGAATCCCAAGCAGGCTCCATGCTGTCAGTGCAGAGCCCATTGTAGGGCTTGAACTCATCAACTGTGAGATGGTGACGTGAGCCGAAATCAAGAGCCAAATGCTTAATTGACTGAGCCCCCCAGGCGCCCCCGGGATTGATTTATTTTTGACCATTCATTCACACCTCTCTGGTCCATGTGCATGTGGCCTCACCCACCTGCCCCCAGCTCTTCCCGGTGGTGAAAGCACAGTTGTGTTAAGATAGCCTAGTTTTCCAAAATAAATGATGCATTGGTTTTCTATGACAGCCATAACAAATAAGCATAAATGTAGGGGCTTAAAACCACACACTTATGATCACAGTTTTGTACGTCAGAAGTCTGACACGGTCTCATGGGACTAAAATCAAGATGTGGGCGGGGCTGTGCTCTTTCTGGAGGCTCCCAGGGAGAATCTGTTCTTTCATCTTTTCCGGCTTCTAGAGGTGCCCACGTCCCTTGGTCTGTGGCCCCTCCTCCATCTCCCTCTGCAAGACCTTCAACTCTCTCTCCAGCTCTGACTCCCCTGCCCCCCCTCTCTTAGGGATCCATGTGGTGATATCGAGCCCACCTGGATCATCTAGGATCATCGCCCCATTGTCCTTGATCTCCTCGGCAGAGTCCCTTTTACCACACGAGGTCACATACTCACACGTTCTAGGAGTAGGATGTGGATGCCTTTGTGGGACCATTACTCCGTCTACCACAAATGAACACGGAATTCATATCAAAGCCACGTGGAGTTGTATGGATTTCACGCGCCCCACGTGTAGGGCCGCTGACAGCAGTAACATCAGCCAGCATCTGTACGCCGGGCTTAGTCAGTGCCTTTATCCCGTACCTCAGTCAGACGGATACTAAGGTTGTCTATTACTACTCTATTGCTCTATTTCACTGCACACAGATCGTCCTCTGCCCATCTGTGGGGAGGGGGCGTCAATAGGTGTCTGCACACCAACGCCAGGCACGGGCACGTGTGCTTACACGGTGAGCACGCAGACATGGTCACAGATCCCAGCAGGGACGGCGCCCGGTTCCGCCCCTCCGCGCAGCCTGCAGCGGCCCTGGCGAGGTGAAGAGGGGTGCCGGGCACCTCTGTTTACACTTAAGTTGTAAATTAGGAAACCCTACAAGGTTAGCTAGGTTGGGTGACATCCTGGCAAAAGGGCCTTGAAGACCAGCCTGGACGTGGCAGGGGACAGGAGGTGGTGGGCTAGGCAGCAGACAGCTGTCATGGAAGCGATGCTAGGGTCATGAGCTTGGTGGCTCCTGGGGGGAGGGGGCGTGGCAAAAGATCCAGGCAGGGAGGTGCAGCCCCGGGCGGGTGAGAGGCCTTCTGTGCAAATCACCATGGAAAAACACGGAGGTCCTTGACCTTTTTGGTGTTTTTTTTTTTTTTTTAATGGAGATGAAATTCACATAACGTAAAATGAATCATTTTGAGGTGGAATTTAGCACAATCACAGCGTTGTGCAACCCGCATCTGCGTCTAGTTTCAAAACATCGTCATCACCCCGGAACCAAAGCCTGTACCCGTGAGCCGGGACTCCCCTCTCCGTCCTCCCCCAGCCCCCGACAACCGCCCATGTTTCTGGATGCTTCATATATGTGGAACTCTCTGCAAGATGCGACCTTTTGCCTCTGGCTTCTGTCACCGGGCATGATGTTTTCGCGGTTCCTCCCGGTGGGAGGGAGCACAATCCGTACCGTATTCCTTTTCATGTCCCACCTTGACAACGCAGTTCTGGGAGCCGGGAATGAAGCACGTTTTCTCTGTGGCACAGATCGTGTTCCCTCTGGTTCGCTCAGACCAGAGCTGACAGTCTGGGTGCCTGCATGAAACTTGTTCAGCCCTCCAAAGCTACTCGAAAGCTACTACTCCTGGCCTGTCAGGACCAGAGCAGGCCTGGGAAAGGTTCTTGGCCCCAAAGACCCTGTGGCCTATTCTAGGATCTCAGAATCTGTCTCCTCGCCTTGACCTCTCTCACCCGATTTCGAGATTCTGTCCACTCCCGGGTTGGGTGTAAACGACCCCCTCGCTGCCTCCCTAATGTACTGGCCCGAATCCGGGACTCAGAGTCGCCCGCCCACACCTGATGCCCCCGCCAGGATTTGGTCCTGGGTCTGTGCTGGCCCAAGCCCGACACCAGCCTGCAGGATCCTAGGGACGGTCATCAAGGCACCTTAATAAATAAAAACCCCCTTCCTCATCCTGTACCCAGTAGAGGGGCTGGAGTCCCCACGGGGGGTTTTAAATGACATTTGCTGTGTTTCACCCAATTACAACCACACGTGGAAAACAGAAAAGTGGGGCCCGTGGGTGGCTCGGTCGGTTGAGCATCTGCCTCTGGATCTCGGCCCAGGTCACGATCTCACAGTTGGTGGGATGGAAGCCCGGGTCAAGCTCTGTCTGCCAGTGCGGAGCCTGCTTGGGATGCTCTCTCCCTCTCTGCCCCTCCCCAACTTGCGTACACACACTCTCTCTCTCTCTCTCTCTCAAAATAAATAAGCTGAAAAAAAAAAAAGAAAACAGAAAAGCAGCGCTAATAACAAGTGCGGGAAGAACCACCCAGTATTTCGTAGAAGGACCTCGTGGCTCTTCCCCACGCGTGGAACCCGTGTGTGCTCCTATAGAACAACGGCATGATTCTATTGCCTTCTGCCTCTCGTGGGAAATTGGCATAATACATGTTCCACGAGGTAGACATTCTCCTATAGTATTTTGTCCTTTTCCAAACTTTTTATTTGGGTAGTTCTCAAATTTTCAGGAAAGCTTAAAGAACAGGGAAACAAACGGCTGTGTCCGTTTAGACTGGATGGTGTTCGACGTTCACACACGCACACACGCACACGCACACGCAGAGAGAGTCCTGTTGTGCTGAGCCATCTGGACGTAGAGCACCCCACAGTCTGGAAACCCGAATGCTCCCGCGCGCGTCTCCTCAGAGCCTCCTGAGCTGTTTTCTTCAAGGCCGTGTCCCGTTCCACTAGACCGAGTGGCCCCTCTGGGGACCCTTAGCTCCGCTGATTCGCTTTCTTGGACACCATTGCCGTGTCCCCGACAGTCCCCTGAGCTCACGCCCCGTTCACAGTTCGCTGAGTGTCCCCGAGAGACGTCTAGACCATCTCGTCCCCCCCAGGAGCTCTCCTGTTCACCTGCGGACTTCTCTTGCTCAGGGAAGGAGCCGGTGCCAGACGAGGACAACGTGGATGCCACCGAGGAAGGGAAGGAAGAGCCTGGTGAGGAGGGAAGGCGGCGGCAGAAAATGGAGCTGTTTGTCACGGAAAGCTTCAAGGCCAAGGATGAGCTATTCCCGGAAAAGTCGGGTCTCGTGGGGGAGCTGCCCGTGGACGTCACCGGAGCCACTGAAGGCCAGGGGCCAGGGGGGGCACCCCTGGAGGAGACCCTGAAGCCGGCCGCCCCCGGAGCTGCCTGCGGAGGTAAGGAGCGGAGAGCCACACGCGTGCGCCCTCGGGGACCCATGCGTCCCCGGGGACCACGGCCTCTGAGCCACGCGCCTGTGGGGGCCGGGCTACTTTCCACCTCCTCCGATTCTGTGTCTCTAGGATGAAGTATCCATGTCTCATTTTCTAGAGCAGCGCTGCCCATGGGAACATAATGGGGCCATAACTACCTCGTGGAACATGTATTATGCCAATTTCCCACGAGAGGCAGAAGGCAATAGAATCATGCCGTTGTTCTATAGGAGTAAACAAGGTCAAAAGACACGGGGGAAACACGAGAGGTGTATTTTACTGAATCCGTTATATCTAAAAGATAATCATTTGGGGCACCTGGGTGGCTCAGTCGGTTAGGCGTCCAGTGTCGACTCATGTCATGATCGCGCTGTTCACGAGTTCGAGCCCCGCGTCCAGCTCTGTGCTGACAGCTCGGAGCCTGGAGCCTGGTTCGGATTCTGTGTCTCCCTCTCTCTCTGCCCCTACCCCGCTTGTGCTCGCTCTCTCTCTCTCTCTCTCTCTTAAATTTTTAAATTTGAAATTCTTAAATTTCCCTCTCTTAAAATTTTTTTAAAAATTTAAAAATTAAAAAAAATACTCACGCAGATCTGGGCACAGCAGGCCGCCTGGCAGGTTCCGGCCGCGTTCCTTGGGTCCTGCTTAACTAGCAGATAAACCCGGGACTCACCCGCGACGATGCCCTATGGCTGTGGCATTGGTGAAGGGAGCCAGACCTGGAAAATGCCCCGTCTATAGGGCCTTGAGAGACGGGGAACATTTTGTTCCCCTGAGCAGCCTTGGGGGTCTGGCCGGGGAGTTGAACTGGTCTGACCAGAACACAGGGATCCCAGAAGGAAGGTCCCCATGGTCTGGGAGAGACCAAGGAGTAACCCTGTCCCCAGACCATCGAGGATACAGCCAGAGGGGCAGGGCCACACCCCCGAGTGCCAGGCAGGGGTGAATCCTTTTCCGGCTAAAGGATTTGAACAGAGCAGACCAGCCTCGACGACTCACCCAGCTGAGGCCCACCCTGCTCCCCGCCCCCCCCCCATACCGCCCCACCATCCACGGGGATTTAGAGCCACGCCCTCGTCTTCAGTAACGTCGGAAAAACCCGTCTCGCAGCCTCGCCTTTGACACGCCGTTCCTGCTGTGCCTGAGACCCAAGAATTGCCCAGGGATGAGTTACATCTGAAGGGCCTCGGTCAGGGAAAGAAAACGTTCTCTGGTGCTCAGCTCGCCCCTCTTCAGACGCCGGTCACGCTCTTCAGACTTTGCCACGAGGCTGGAATGCTTCTCTAAGAAGCAGGACTTGTTCTGAATAACTTCTTCCTTGGGAAACACCCGGGCTGCTCTGTATGCCCACGACCTGGCTTTGCCGGACAGCGGCCGTCAACCCCAGGGCCTGGTCATCTTTGTTCCCTCGAAGAGAAGGCCTACCGGAAGGGTTTTTCCCCAGGATTCCCACAGGTGGACATATGACAGGCCTTGTTATTTAAAAGGCACAACACAGGCGTGACCACACGGGGAAGCTGACCCTCCGGGCCGCTGAGGGCCGCGGCCTTTGCTTTCTGTGCCCCCCCGCGCATCCTGAGAGGGGAGCTGGGCTGGCAGAGCGCGGAGATCCTCCTTCCACTTGGAGTCAAACGACTCAGCCCCGGGAAAGGCAAATCTAAACGGAAAAACCTTATGCTCAGAAAACTGCTTTTCCGTTCACCTTTCCTACGTTAGACAGTCTTGCCTCGTAACTGAAGGACGGAGGGAACCAAGAGATAACCACGTGACCAGCCCTGCTGAATTTCCCGTGCAGATTCTGAGATCCGGGCATGGTCGCCTGAGTCACTGCCCCAGCCCCACCGGAAGTCTGCATCTCGGGGCAGAGGGAGCCGCTAGGAGAGCGGAGGGCACAGCACCCGCCGTCACCGCCACCGTGGAAATACGGCACCTTCCGCCTCGAGTTACACTCTCCCTGGAGGAGTCCGCCGAGTCCCGGCGGTCACGAAAACGGTCTGAGAATGACCCGTGTTTCCCTGAGACACACCGCGTGCAGGAAAGCGGTGCTGTTTCTGCAGACACCCTGCGATCAAAGCTACGTACGTCCGACCCTTCCGTCAGCAAACCCCAAAACCTCTCTGAGCCTGTCTCGGCCCCCGTGAAATGAAAACGGTCTGTCTGCCACGGTGCGGAAGCGATGCGCCCAATAATTGTTCGTCTCTTCCCGGCCCCACCTTTTCCCGGAACGATGCCCAAGCAGATCGTTTCTTAGGAAGCAAAAGGACCCTGGCCCTGCCTTGACTACGACCACAGTGCCATGAACAGGACAAGGGGTGTGGGAGGAAGGGCCGGCCGGGTGGGGGGGCAGACCACGGCAGTAATTACAAGTACGGAGGAGCTTGCGGCTCTCCTCCGAGGAGCCACAGGGATGGCCACATGGAGACCGTGACCGCCGGGCCTAGTGAGTGAAGGCCCAGAGGGCCAGCCCGGGGCCATCCACAGAGGCCACCACAGAAACCCTCTGCCCGCCTCCTCGTTTCATGCTAAATCGGTGTCCAACGTGGCTCTGAGCCAAACTGGACCTAAGTGTGACAAGAAAAGTTGAGCTGCTGATGTCGACTACCTGCAGCCATGAGACTCAAGAGCAAGCAGAGGACGGGGCCACGGACAGGGCCTGGGGGCCACGGACAGGGCCTGGGGGCCACGGATAGGGCCTGGGGGCCACGGATGGGGCCTAGGGGACCACGGATAGGGCCTGGGGGCCACGGATAGGGCCTAGGGGACCACGGATAGGGCCTGGGGGCCACGGATAGGGCCTGGGGGACCAGGGATAGGGCCTGGGGGACCACGGATAGGGCCTGGGGGCCACGGATAGGGCCTAGGGGGCCACAGATAGGGCCTGGGGGCCACGGATAGGACCTGGGGGACCAGGGATAGGGCCTAGGGGGCCACGGATAGGGCCTGGGGGACCACGGATAGGGCCTGGGGCCCACGGATAGGGCCTGGGGGCCACGGATAGGACCTGGGGGACCAGGGATAGGGCCTGGGGGACCACGGATAGGGCCTGGGGGCCACGGATAGGGCCTAGGGGGCCACGGATAGGGCCTGGGGGCCACGGATAGGACCTGGGGGACCAGGGATAGGGCCTAGGGGGCCACGGATAGGGCCTGGGGGACCACGGATAGGGCCTGGGGACCACGGATAGGGCCTGGGGGCCACGGATAGGGCCTGGGGGACCAGGGATAGGGCCTGGGGGACCACGGATAGGGCCTGGGGGCCACGGATAGGGCCTAGGGGGCCACGGATAGGGCCTGGGGGCCACAGATAGGACCTGGGGGACCAGGGATAGGGCCTAGGGGGCCACGGATAGGGCCTAGAGGCCATGGATAGGGCCTGGGGGACCACGGATAGGGCCTAGGGGACCACGGATAGGGCCTGGGGGCCACGGATAGGGCCTAGGGGGCCACGGATAGGGCCTGGGGGCCACAGATAGGGCCTGGGGGCCACAGATAGGACCTGGGGGACCAGGGATCAGGCCTGGGGGACCACGGATAGGGCCTGGGGGCCACGGATAGGGCCTAGGGGGCCACGGATAGGGCCTGGGGGCCACAGATAGGACCTGGGGGACCAGGGATAGGGCCTAGGGGGCCACGGATAGGGCCTGGAGGCCATGGATAGGGCCTGGGGGACCACGGATAGGGCCTAGGGGACCACGGATAGGGCCTGGGGGACCACAGATAGGGCCTGGGGGACCTGGGAGAGTAGGAGCCTCGAGGAGGAAGAGGAACCCATCCCCATTCCACGGTCCCCGGCAACCCCACGTTATTAGCAGGCACCCCTGACACTCGTGCCGTGAGCGGGGACAGGCGGTCCCAGTGGGTGGTGGGCTCAGCCCCTCCTGGGCAGGGCCGGGACCCTGGACTCTCGAGCTTGCCTCCCCCGCGTCTCCCCAGTCGGCCTTTATCTCCTTGATAAATCTCTGGCCCCAACAGGGCCTCCTCCCAGGCGCCTGCGTATTCTGCGCCGCTCACCGGCTGGTACGGTTATCTTGCCGGAGTCGCTGCCGAGTTCCAGCAAGAGGGCGGCTTTTTCCTCTCCCCTCTGCTTTAGACAGAGCCCCGTCCTCGTCTGGGGGTTCTCGCGGCTTCCGTCCCAGGGGCTGGCCTCCCCCTCTTCTTGGGCTTGTCAGCCCGACCATCGCGCGTGCAACCAGCCCCAAGGTTAATAACTCTGTGCTTGTTCTTAGACTCGCCCCCCCAGACTGCGGCCACCGAGGGTGCGTTAGGCACGGGACTCGATGGAGAGGAAGACTTGGGAACCACCAAATCGGAGGCAAAGGAGAAGCTCTTCATCGATGTACGTAGAGAGCTGCATCTGGAGAGAAGTGTCCTCTTGACCGTTGCTATTAGATCACATCCAAACCTTCAAAACCCTCACGCCCCAAAGCGCGCTCTGCGGCCAACAGGCCTGACATTCCCAAGCTGGCTAGGATTCACTCCGGACCTCGTGACCAGACCCGCCTTCTAACACGACCTCCCCGGGGGTTCGTACACGGGCACGGTCAAGATTGAGCCGGGCTGGCCCAGAGGTTTCCCCGGGAGGTACACTGCAAAGCAATCCCGTCCCGCTAGCCTCATGCAGAATTGTGGAGAACGTGACATTTATCACGGGAGCCTCTACTCCTCCGGGGACGGCTGTCCAGCCAGCGGCGAATGCCATCGTCCTGGCCTGTGGCTGCTCCGGCTTCCTGACCGAGGGCCCGTTTGGCCTTGAGAACACCCGTTCTCCCAGACGTTCCGTTTGGGGACCGGTCGTAAATGCTCTGGCCCGCAGGAACGGGAAGCGTGGGAATTCACACATTTTGTCACAATCCCTAGGAAGTGTGTTTGGGGGGTGGGGGGCGGGCCAAGGGGTGGGGCGGCATTTCTCACCCCTTTGTTTCCATGCCCACCAGACAGCCTCTCTGGGCACGAGCGGGCCCCTTTAGCTTAAACCCATGCGCACAGCTACGCCTGCCCCTGCCTCCTTCCTGGCAAACCTCACAACTGCACGCGAGTCAGTAAGAGTTAAGCGGCGCGGTCCACGTCCAGAGTGGGTCTCTAGTTTTCCGAGCCTATGGATGCTAAGGAACAAAACAGGATTAATTGGAGAACCCGCTGTGTACGGGAAGATGGCTAATACTTCTGGTTCTTACTCTGCCTGGCACTGGTCTCAAAGGCGTGTGTATTGACTGAACCTTCCAAAACTCTGCGAGGTGGCAGGTGCCATCATCATCCCCACTGTACAGAGGAAGGGAGTGAGGAACCGGTGCACTCGTGGTGCGCTGGGTTCGGGCCCCGTCACTTTCCCCAGACGAAGGGGCCGTGTCTCTAAAGCCACAGAGAAGCGGGGCGAGAGGTAGCCATTCCCGCAGACCTCGGTCACTGTCATCGCTGCGGTCTGGGTTCCCGACGCGTGTGTGAGAGCGTGCACGGTGGCCCGTCGGGTCCTTCCTCAGTTCTCCCGGCCACGGGCCGCGCGCACGCCCCTGCCGCCCCTGCGTGCGCGTCGCCTGGTGACGGGGACTCTCTGCTCTTCTAGGACCTGCCCGACTTGGAGGACGAGGACGCCGGCGAGCCTCTGGACGGCCAGGACGAGGTCATCAGCCCCGCCTTCCCGCACGAACCTCGTGTCCCGTCACCCCAGTCTTGTCACTTACGGGGCACGGCCCCTTGGCGCGAGTCAGGCGCTCCTGTGCCACGGCACCGCGCCCTCGGCCGTCCCTCACCAAAGGAAGGGTGGCTGCCACCGTCGCCCGCTTCTGTGAGGTCCTCCCGAGGGCACAGCGTGTCACGACGTCCAGTACCTGCTTCTCGTACATAATTACCTGACCACGCGTCTCTATCCTTCTCGGGTACCGTACGCTCGCTTTCGGGACGTCTGTCCTACAGCGACACTCCGACGGGGAAGGCGAGCGTCCAGGGCAGGATGGGTTCCCCCAGGTGGACCGGAGCCGCCTCCCTCCGGCATCACCGGGGCCCGAGAGAGAGGAACGCGTGAGACACCGTCTCCATCCAGGAGCTCATCACGGAGGAAGGAAACACACACGAGACCACAGTCCCCGTGGGGGCCTCGTCCCCAGGGGGCCACATCGGGTGGAGCGTATGGCAGCCCGAGGCCGAGGCTCAGAGCGGAGCCCATCTGGAGCCCCAGGAGGGCTGGCGTGGCAGGCACAGGGCGGGCAAGGCGAGCATGGCCGCACAGCGACAGGAGGTGCAGAGGACCGCGGCCCTGCCGGGGAGCTCGGCTCCGCCCCGGGGGCTCTGGACGGCTGGCCGAGGGCATCCGTCCTGACGCCCGACTGCCCGAGGGCACTGTGCTGGGCTCCCGCACGCCTTTCTTGTGCGTGACGACAGTATTTTATGACCAGTGAGAGAGCAGAATCAGCGTCGGGCATTTGACCGTGACCACCGTGAAAGCAGAAACGTTCACACGTCTTTTCTCTCTCAACAGGTGTGCGCTCCAAAGGTGACAGCCATCTCGAGCTCGAGTGACGACAGTGACCCTGAGCTGGACTACTCTTCACTCCCAGAGCTGGAAAACATCCCAGATACCCTTTCAAACATATTCGCAATCCCCAAGGACACCTCGAGGAAGGCTGAGACGCCCTTTACAGGCATATTGAAAGCGGCAACAGCAAAGAGGGTCTTGGAAACCCCAAGTCTTAGGGACGCTAAGTCCCCACACCCACTGATTCAAGAGCTCCACGACGAGGGACCCTCAGGCCAACCACCAACGCCCCCAACCTGCCGAAGGGACACCGCACCGCCCCCTTCCAGTGAGGACGGGGACAGCGGCCTACTGTCAGCCTCTCCCCCAGGTAACGCCACCCTACGAGGCTCGGATGGTGGGGACACAACCCGCTTGCCCCAGACCCAGGGAGGGCGGCCGGCGGGCTGGAGAGGGCCGATCACAACAGACCACGGAGACCACTGTAGATCGTGTCCGTGTATGGCCCTGACGTTGCTACTCACTGGCCTGGGCGGACGGCCACAGAGCTGACACGCTCCTGGGCGGGCAAGCGGGCGTCTCCGGGGGCCTGGGGAGCCTGTGTCTGTCGTTCCCCGCCCCCCGCCCCCGCCCGATCCTCGGCCTCTCCAGACCCAGACTTCCGAGGGGGGGAGGGGAGCGCGGGACAAGATGAGGGCGACCCCTGGCCGGAGAGTGGCATCCTCCGCGCGGACGAGTGGCGTAGTGCCGGCAGGAAAGGGAGGTTCGGCAGGCAGGGGGCGGCCGGCTGGGGGGGCACATGAAGTCACAGACCAACACATCAGCCTGGCCTGGCGCCGGGGGCCCACACACGTGGCCAGGGAAACGCACGTTTGGGGAAGCGGGTAACAGGCAAACGGGGTGGGTCTAAGTAGTTCAGGAACCGTCGCCGGCTCTCTGTCGAACCCAGATGATTCCTGCTCTCACCCAACACTAGCTGGTAACCAGATTTCTTCCTTTTCTCCTTAAGTTCGTTCATTCATTCATTTCAAGACGGAAAGAGAGACAGAGAGAGCGCGCGTGCACACACGCACAAGAGCAGGGGAGGGGCAGAGAGAGGGAGAGAGAACCCCAAGCAGGCTCCGCACTGTCAGTGCCGAGCCTGGTCCGGGACCTGAACTCACAAAACGTGCGATCACGACCTGAGCCAAAACCAGGAGCCGGTTGCTTAACCGACTGAGGACCCCAGGCGCCCCTGCCAGGCTCCCTTCCCGACACCAGCTCACGTGGTTGCCTCAAGGCCCACGCGCAGGAAGACGTGGGGGTTGACCACGTCTCCAGAGAACACAGTTACCCTCTCTCCCGACTAGGAAACATCGCCGAGAAGAACGGGCCACGGCTGGAGACGGAGCTCGCGGAGCCCGAGGCGGGAGGCCGCGAGGACACTGAATTTGGCTCGGACTGAACCCCAAGGTGACCCTTCAGCCCCTAGACTGACGGGGACGGTGAGCCTGTGACCAGGGCCCCCCGTGGGCGCAGCCCCCCTTGGCCGGGCTCCCCTTGCTTCCAAAGAGCAGCCCTTGCTGAGGGTGCCGGGTGCCCAGCTCCCCCCATGCTGGCACCCCCCCCCCAAGTGTGGACGGCGCTGCAGTCCCACTCAAAGCACGTGTCGCCCCCCTCCGCCCCCCCCATCCTCCACGGTGTGAACTGTGTAACCACGCACGTCTCCCACGAGCATTACAGACACGCCAGGACCCACCGAGTCAGGGCGTTATTTAATATCTGTGCGAGTCGTGTGCGCCTCTTTCCCTCAGGTGCCCCGAGAAAAGGACCAGTCTTCTCCTCACGTGTGATAAGAAATCTGGGTGACGTTCTGGGGGCCCCTTTTCCCCCCAGGACAGCAGGATCTTTCACTGAGCCACATGCTTCGGAGGACGTCAATTCACACATTACACGTCAAAAGCCACGCAAAGGGACGCTGCCGGGCTCGGGCTCAGCGGCCGAGTTTATTCAATCCCTAAACGCGGGACCGAGTGTCTCCCCCTAGAGAACATTAGATCCTGGTCGAAACTGCTCAACAAACACCAACTAACCAGCACCAGCAGCCTCCCTGAGCACGGCGAGGCACCCGCACCGTGACCCCAATGTCGACGGGGGCCCTGCTTTTAAGCACAACACCGTCCCCTGCAGGGAACGAATCCCGACAACACGGACCTTCAGGCCTTTGCACGGGTCGACGAGACCACCGGGGCCTTTGCAACGTGCGGTCGGGAAGGGTCTTCGAGCAAAAGCATAAACGGGGAGAAACGACTATTTTGCTGTCCCCGTGGCTCTGACTTGGCTCCCGATCATTTCTGGGGTATTTCCTGCAGTCCCGTGACCTCCAGGAAGCAGAAAGGTCTGCCCCCTGGAGACTGTTCTCTCCACTTCCTGGGCTCCAGGCTGGAAGGGGCAGCTGTCGGAGAAGAAGGGCTCTCGGGGTGGGGGAGCAGCTTCCCAGGGCCTCAGAAGCCCATGCGGGGCTTCCTCCTCCTCGGCTGAGAGCCCGAGGGGACAGGCGCCTGCTGCCTGGAGGGGGTGGCCCGGCCGCTGGAGGTCTGGGAAGAGGGCACGGCGGCACCTCCCAGCGTGTGCCTTCGGAGCGGCCGCTCCGCTGAGCCACCCTGGAGGGGCTGCTGCCCGGAGGGGGTGGCCCGGACGCTGGAGGCCTGGGACAGGGGTGAGGAGACGCCTCCTGGGGGGTCCCCGCGGAGCGGTAGCTTGGCCATATAGTCCCGGAGCGTCTGCTGCCTCTCCGAGGGGACACCCCGAGCCCACGGCTCCTGGGTCAGCTCCTGGGAGGGTGGGGTCACCGGTGGTTGAGGCCCGGCCTCAGGGGACATCCGGTCTGGGCTGCGGGGGGGGCTGGTGGCGTCCGAGAGGTCCAGGCGGCCACTGAGCGAGGAGAAGGTGCTGGACAGCTGAGTCCGGCGCTTGGGCCGCTTGGGCCGGTTCCCGGGCCCCGAGCTCCCGCCCTGCTGGCTCTCCCACCAGGCGGCCGCCCGGCCGTCCCAGGCTGCCTCCAAACGCGCACTGAGCTCGTCCTCGGGGCCTGGCTCGGGGGCAGGGGGTGGCTCCGCAGAGGGGACGGCGCCCAGGTCCCTCCGCAGCAGGAGTCGCCCTTCGGCCATGGCCGCGCGGAGAGCCTCCGGCACCTTCTGTCCCGTCTGCCGCGGTTCCACGCAGCCTAGCACACGGCGGTGGGAGAAGGTGGGTGCTGCCCACACGGGGGGAGGCAGGGGTACCTCCAGCAGGCCCTTCAGCCACCGGCCGCAGCGGGCGGTGGCCTGGGGAGTCCAGGAAGCCACGGGGGCGCCGGAGGCGAGCCCGGGGTCCGCCTGGAGGCGGAGGCGCTGGTGGAAGACATCCCCAGCCGCGGAAAGCTGGAAGAGGACCAGGACCGGCGCGGAGGCAGAGGGCAGGAGGGCGGCAGCCAGACCTGGAGATGGGAGTGACGGTGACGCCGGGGCCGGGGGGGGGGCGGGGGGGGGACGCCGGGGCCGGGGGGGGGGGGGGGGTGCAGTCCCCCACCCCCACTCGTTCCCCTGCCCCAGCGCACCTAGGGTTGGCGCTCTCAGACGCTCCTGCAGCCGCCACTGACTCTTGGGCTCCAGCAGGGGGAACGCGGAGAGGGAGTCGCTGCCGGAGGGGAGAGACTGGGGGGGGCCCGCCAGCCGGGGCGCGGAGGCCCCCGTTCCTGGAGGAAGGACGGGGAGCTGAGGGGCCGCCCATGATCCTGCGCCCCTGCCCCCGGCCCCGCCCGGCCCCTCACCTGCGAGCTGCAGCAGCCGCAGGTGCCCGCCCTGGCCCCCCAGCAGCAGCGGCTGTGCGTGCCCGGGCTGGGGCGGGGGCAGCAGCTGGGCAAACAGGGGGGCGGAGGGGAGGTCGTGATTCCACTTCAGCAGGGGCACCAAGGGGAGGCGCTCATCCACCAGGTAGAGCGAGAACTGGGGGCGACAAGAAAACAAAGAGACCCAGGGCTGTGACTGAGTATGTGATCGGGGGCGGGGGGGGGGGGGCGGGACACACGACCAAGAGTACAGGACCAGACTGCAGGGGCATCCGATGGGGGTGAATGTGGGGGAGGCTGCGACCGAGGGGATGCGACCAGACCCAGGGGGCCACGGGTGACTGCCCATGACCGAAGGGGGCACGCGACTGAGGCGCGAGAGAAGTGTTTGATGAGACAGGTAGCTCTGTGTCCCCCGTGTATCCCGGCTCTCAAGATGAGCCGAGGCCCCAGAGCTGACCCAGCGCTGTGGCTGCCCTGCCCGCCTCTCCCCCCACCCCCGGCTAGTGTCATAGGGGAGGCATTTCCCGGGTGTGTCAGTCACCCCGAGCGCCACACAGGGACAGGCTCTCAGGAGAGGCGCAGAGGAGTCTCGTCACATAGGAACCCACTGGGCCCTCCCCGAACCTGCCCGAGCCTGGAACCTACGCTCGACACACACCTACTAACACCCCAAGACTCCTGGGGGATGCGGGGGGCGGGCCCTTGGGGGAATCTCAGACGCCCTGTGACACCCCACGCCTTTCTTCCCTCAGCTGGGCCATCCCTGGGGCTGCCTTAAAGCTCTGCTCAGATGTGTCCTCCCCGCGGGGAGGTCCCACCCACCGGTCAGCACATTTCAGGGGCTCATCAACTCATCAGAAGAGTCTCCGGGGTGTCATCTCTGTGACTCCTGTTTTGACCATCGTCTCTGGGACGGCATAAGGGGGAGGAGGGAAGGGACCGCTCACCTGGGTCAGGATGAGATGGAACGTGGGGCACAGAGGCTCGGGGCCGCACCCCCCCAGGTACCGGGTCAGCAGGACGCGCTCCCCTTTCTGGCACGCTGCTTCTGCCCCGCCACGAAAGAGCAGCAGACCACACCCGGGTGGGCCCTGGGGGAAGAACCCAGGTCAGCTCCCCCGCGCAGCCGGGGGCCACGGCAAGACCCCTGACAGTCGCCCCCACCAGTGGGCCTCTGGGGAAGCCCCCTCCCCGGCCCTGCCCTCCCCCATGTATCCGCTCTGTCCCTCTGCTGTGCCGGTGCCGGTCCCCTCCCCTCACCTGAGTGTCGATAATTTTCACTCCAGTGCGGTCACCCACGGTCAGCACCCGGGGATGGGCGGTGAAGTCTGCCCAGCGCCAGGGAGAGGGGTCCCGGAACACAAGGGTCTCGGGGTCCTTGTAAATTTGCTGCAGCCTTGGGGAGATGGGCCAGCCGTGGGCGGGGAGACGGGGGCTGATGGGGGGGTGGGTACCGGGGTGACACGGCCCGGGGTCCAGGACGCGCCGGGGTAGAGGACTGTCACAGGAAGGGGGCATACCCATCCTGGGGGGTCCACAGACAGACGGCTCCCGAACGGCTGCAGACAGCCAGCTCCCCAGGCAGGTGAGGGCTGCGGGGCACAACTGGGGTCAGCTGACCTCCCCTTTCCCACGCCCACCCCCTCGCAGAGCAGCCCGTCTGAGCCCCTCACCTGAGGCTGATCCCTGTGGCCCCCTTCCCGATCTGCAGCACCCGGAGGGGGGCGGGGCGCCCCTGCTTACTGACCTTCCACAGGGCACAGTGGTAGTCAGACCGGACAGCCAGCAGGGCTGAGGGGTGGAGAGGGTCGGGGTCAGAGTCAGGCAGCAGGCCGGTCAGTGAGGGGGAAAGGACGGAGGAAGGGGGTGTCCCAGGGACTCACCTTCCCCTTGCACGGTGTGGGTCACCACCTGCCGGACAGGCCCTCGGAGCTGGATGTGGCCAGGGTCGCCGAGGGCCTGGGGGTCACCACCTGGGGCCACGCTGACCTCTTGGAAATCTGGGCCTCTCGCTAAGGACAAGTGTGTGAGCTCTGGTCACCGTGAGCCCCCCGACATCCTGCCCTGAGACCAGGCCGGGGGCATCTCTCGCCCCACGGGGAGCTGCCTCCACGCCCTCTGGCCCGGCGGGAAAGGATACGCAGCTTATCTAGGGCGCCTCCCGCAGGGTAGACCAACTGTCCCACCTGGGGCGTCCTTCCGGGCACCCAGGCCAACGCGCCCCCGGTAAACGCGTCGTCCAGGAGGAGCCGCTCCCACCGCGTGGCCAGCTCCTCATGCAGCAGCTCTCCCAGCAGGCCGGCCACAGACGTGCCCAGGACGGGGCCCCCGAGGATGGAGAACCGGCGCTGTCGGAAGCTGAGGGAAGCCCAGGGACACCTGGGGACAAAAGAAGGGCAGGAGGTGAGGCTGCGGCAGTGGCAGTGACAGAGAGGAAGACTAGGTTCCGTCCCAAGGGAGGCCAGGCCAGTAGGTGCGGTTTCCATCGACCCAGAATCTCTTCCTTTGGGAAACGACCCTATTCCCGCCGCCCCCCCCGCCCCGCCCCGCACGCTGCAAGGGTGGTCACATGTCACCTCTGGCTACAGTGATTGCCTCATAGAGAAGCAAGACGCACAGACCAGGCCAACCACCCCCTTCCCAGAACTTCTGCTGGTGCCCCAGGAAAGACGCCGGGTTTCTTCCTCGAAATCAAAAGCTCTCTCACTGCCACTTAGAAACAGTTCGTCTAGGATAAGCCAAGCAAAGCCAAGTGGATGAGAAAAAAAAGAGACAGAGCCTTATTAACGTTACTTGAGCACCCAGATGCAGCCATGCCTGCGGTCCGTGAACCGAATTCTCTCTTCCACTTCCAGTTGTGTGTGGACTATGGCTCATGACTGCACGGGGCAGGGGAAACGACCGTGACGGAAACCTACGTCCGTGCCCTGGCTCCTTCCACCCAACCCCCCCCCCCCCCCCCCCCGCAAGCTAGGCCTACTGAGCCCGGCCTTTCTCACTAGCCACTTGCCCCCAGGGCTGGTGTCCACCGAGGTCCTGGAGCAGACTCTTCACACTGACCACTGTCTTCTTCTTAGAATGGCTCTGTGTGGAAAGGCCTTGTCAAGCTCGCACGGCCGACGTTACCCCAAGAAGCGGGGAAGCCTCTCTCCTGGTGGGACCGGGGTTACTCACCCGTGCTCCCTCTAGTTTGAAATTCTCCAGCATCAGCTTCCCCAGGGGCGCAAAGGCTATGTCCCCGTGGTCCCACAGGAAGCGGCTGAGCTGCAGGAGAGGAGGCCAGGTCACTAAGCACAGCCCTGGCACACGACACTGGCCACCGTGCGCCTACCCACCTGTTCTGTCACATCCAGCACGGCCCGGGGCTTTCTTCGGAACGGGATACCTCCCCGGAAAAGCAGGTCCCGGGCGGTCACCCCAGGGTCCCAGGGATCTGAGGGAACAGTGAGGCTGGGGAAGGGGTTCGTCTCGGGAACCAGAAAGGGCCCAGAAGTGGAGCCAGGTGTCCCAGATGACCGGAGGGAAGGCCTTTGGGTGGGGGGGTTGGGGACAGAAGTGACATGGGAGCAGCTTGGGAGGGAGCCCCAAGGACCAAGATCCTTACCGGGACCAGGAGGCAGCAAGGGAAGGGGCCCGGGGGTCTCTGGCTCCCAGAGCGGGGCTGCGGCTGTGCACGACACCCCATTCTGAGGAAACACAAGCCCGACAACAACACGGTGAGCACGGTCCCAGGCGCTGGCGTGTGTCATTTATTAACTCACGGGTACAACGGTCCCCGTCGCTTTACTGGTGAAGAAATGGAGACACAGGGAGCCTGGCCCCAGGACACAGCTAGCCAAGAAAAAGGCCAGGAGCCTGGGGCCAATCTGCGCTTCTGACCCACAGCCGCGCTGGCTCTCAAAGAAGGAGCCCCCGTGCCACTACCGGTGACCCGAGTGCCGCCTGACTCTCGCTTCTGCTCGGGACACCACGTGGTTACTTACCTGGGGAGCCCACAGGCCCGCCCGCCTGGCATAATCCTTAGGCAGCCTGTCTCCGAGTGGGAGCCAGATGGCTCGGGCTTCCAGGCAAAGAGCCTTGTCCTTCCTGTCCCAGAGGCCTCTCCTTCCCTTCCGCCTCATCCCTTCCCACGCACCCCTGCCCCGCCCCCCTTCATCCCCACTGTGCTGGTTCAGAGCCCTTATCACACTCGGTATTGATTTTATCCTTTCCCCACTGGTCTGTTCTCACTCAGCCGAACCCTTAGTCCCAGAGGCAGGGGGTGTATGTGACTTACTCACGCTGGATTCTCAGGGCCTAAAAAGGTACCCGGCGCCCTGGAGGGGCTCATCAGTGAGCATCTGCCGGGCAAATGTGGGAAAAACTGAGCGGGGCGGGGGGGACGAGCGAGGCGACAGCTCCTGCTCAGGAAACCCTCTGGGGAGAGTAGGGCGTCCTCCGTAACCCCAAGGCGAGGTTCTGCGTGGCAGATTTGTGTCTTGGCAGATTTGCACTAATGCAAAGCCACCCTGCATCCTGACGGTGGGTGTGAATGCTGGAAAAGGAGGGGGGCAGTGGAGGGGCTGCTGCCGGGGCTCTCCCCGCTATCCTCACCTGGGAGTTCTGGGCCAGGGGCTCAGGCAGGGTGAGCGCGTCTCTCCAGCTGCACATGAAAGACAGGTCAGGGGTGTTACTCACACCAAGGGGGCCGGTCCTAAACAACGTGGGTGGGAGCGAGCCGGGGAAGTCCATCCTGCAAAACAAGAACCACGCGTCGAGAGCTTTCTCAGAGACTTGAATCTGACAGCACCCTGCGGGGTTCCCGGGAGAGTAGAGTCTCCCGAAAAGACTGTTACTTTATTTCAGGAGGTGGATAATGAAGAAAAATCAACATGTAGCCTCCCGCCAGATGTTAGTAAGGGCTATATTACAACCAACCAACCAACCAACCAACCAACCATGAGGGAGGTGATGGCAGCCCGAGAAAGCCTCACTCAGATGGTGGCATTTGCCACAGCCTGAACATGATGAGGAACAGAACCACGCAGACAATTGGGATGAGGGCTCCTGGCCGAATGAACAACATGTGCAAAAGTCCTGGGGCAGGAAAGTGTGAGAAACAACTAGGGAGGCCACAGAATAAACGAGGAGCATGGGAGGGGATGAAGTCAGACAGGTGGCCAGGGGTCAGCTTGTACCATAGCTGTCACGTGTCACAACCACACATTTGCAGGCTACACACCCTACATCCCAGGCTACGCTCCCAAGACCAACTCAAGTTCACCCAAAGCCAAGGAGTCTTCTTCATCTGTCTTCCCATTGTCAGGTACAGTACCTTGCAGAAAATGCAACTGTGTGTTGATTAATAATAAGTTTATGCCTTGGGGTGCCTGCGTGGCTCAGTCAGTTGGGCGTCCGACTGCGGATCAGGTCCTGATCTCGTGGTTAGTGAGTTTGAGCCCCGCATCGGGCTTGGTGCTGACAGCTCGGAGCCTGGAGCCTGCTTCAGATTCTGTGCCTCCCTCTCTCTCTGCCCCTTCCCCGCTAGCACTCCTCTGTCTCTCAAAAATGAATAATAAAAAAAAAACCATTAAAAAATTAAATAATAGTAAATTTATGTCTAAAGAATAAAAGTTATAAAAAATAGATTTACGTCAAAGGGCTCTGCCAGATACAAACTGTCCCTTGGAACTGGAACTGCCACTGCGTTTTACGGGTTTATTCTGTAATCCCCCTACACCCCTGCATCTCATGCAAAACACCTGTCACGCAGAAGCGCCGATAAACGCTTCTCGAATGAATGAATATGTGTTTCTCATGGCACATCAGCCTCACTCTAGGTAGTCTTGCCAGACTGTGAGCTCTCCCAGGGCAGGGTTCCTGGGGCTGGCTGCTGCCGTCCTCCTCGTTCCCACAACAGAACAGGTGAGGGCAGTGGCGGGAATCAAAGAAGGGCTCAGTGAACCCTTGTGCAAAACACTGGCTTCCCCGGGACCTTCTGTCCTGAAGGCAGTTAGGGAGTACCCATGCCTCCCAGAGGGGGCTGCATCCCTGATAAACCAGCGTGGGCACGTCTCCAAACACATCTCCAGCTCACGTCTAGCTCATCTCTTGTGCCTGGGCTCCAAGCACACTGACCTCCTTAGGGATTTCTTCGCCGTACTGCCTTTCACTGCACACCCATCTCTCCGCTGAGAATCAACATCAGCATCCTTCCCACCCACCTACAAAATCCTGGGCAGGTTCTCCACCCCCGACACCCTGCACTTTCTCCAGAGCACGCACTGCGATGTATGATTAGATATTTACAGATGCAGCTATTTGATTCAAAACTGCTCCAACAGCCCCCATGGGGAAGGAACTTCACTTCTTCCCAGGGCCTCGGTATACGCTCCACAGTAGCGATTCGTGCACATAAATTGAAAGAACAAATCCAGAAATGAACGACGAGAAAGGATCCAAACAGCCTCAAACAAACCCAGGCAGGCAGAGGGCGCTGGTGGAGCCCACGAGCTCGGAAAAGCCCCCCCGGACGAGGCAGCCTCATTTCCCGCCCTCACCTCCGACTGGCAGAGGCCCCGCGGGAACCGCTGTGTGCCGGACGGCTGCTGCCACGCGTTGCATTTGTGGGATCCTCACCGCACCCCGAGGCAGGAGCTGACAGCCCCCCGTGCGGCGGCTGGGGAACTTGTCCCCAAAGCCACACGGCGTGGAGCCCGCGGACTCGCGCACAGACCAAGCCGGAGCTCCGCTCGCAGCCCGGAGACTCCCCTCGCCCCGCCGTCCGGGCGGCGCGCGCACTTACGTGGCCCGGGCTCCGCTGTGCTCGTCGGCGACCTGGACCTCCGCGGGGCACCTGCCTAACCCGCGCGCCACAAGGGAGCCCGCAAACTACCCCCCGACTCCAGCGCCCGAGATGGAACGGCACCACCACGGGTATTAACGGTCTTCCGGGCCGGGCCGGAAGTGCTCCCTTGAAGGCAGGAAGTCCCGCCTCCCAGCCTGGCCTGCGCGGCCGCCGCGGAGCGCCACCTCCCGGGTGGAGGGAGAATGGTCATGGAGGCGGCACCTCGGACAGTAGAAGTATATACCGTCCCCTCGGGTCCGTGCAATGAAGGCCAGTTTGATGCGGATTCGAATCCCCTCTCTGCAGGCTTGCTGTTCAGTATTAAATTAATTCATTCAACAAACACTTCCTGAGTACGGAGCACTTACTATGAACCAAGCGCTGCATCAGTGAGTAGAAATCCAAAGGATTGTCCTCACATCTGATGTATAAAGCAGGCTTTATAACCAGCGATACAGGTACCCCTAGAGTTAATGAAACAATCCCAGTGGTCAAGCAAATAGTAGCTCTAAGCATTGCTTCTCAAGTTCTAGCTTCCATGGCATCATTTGACCGGCGTGTAAAACAGTTACTGGGTGGGGTGGAACCCGATCATTTGCATTGCTAAATTCCCAGTGGATGCTGATTGCCCTTGTGTGTGTGTGTGTGGGGGGGGGGGGGGGGGGTCACACTGTAAGAACTACCATGCAATCATAAATCTTACCATTATCTTAACCCAATAGCTCTCAAGCTTGAGCGTGCAACAAAATCCCCTGGAGGGCTTATCAAACCAGTTTGTTGGGCCCCACTCCCAGAGTTTCTGGTTCAGTAGGTCTGGGATGTGATTCGAGAACTTGCATTTCTAATGAATTCCCAGGTGATGCTGATCCAGGCACCACACTTTGAGAACCATTATTTTTATTTTTTTTATATTTTTTAAATGTTTATTTTGAGAGAGAGGGACAGAGTACAAGCAGGGGAGGGGCAGAGAGGGAGGGAGAGAGAGAATCCCAAGCAGGATCCCCACGCAGTGTGGAACCCGACATGGGCTCTAACCCAGGACCCTGGGATCATGACCTGAGTTGAAATCAAGATTCAAATGCTTAACCGACTGAGCCACCCAGGATCCCTGAGAACGATTATTTTTAAAAGATCAATTTCTAAGGGTCTGATTTCAGTCTAAGTGTCTGAGAACTTTTTCTCCAGTGCGCGTGAATCTTTCCTGCCCGTCTTCCCAGGTCAAACGTCCCTGGAGCCACCAACTGTTCCTTCTTTGCCCCAGCATCCACGCTCCCTGGTTAGCACCGTCAGACCCAAAGGTGGCAATCAATAGCAGCAGCAGCAACGGCGACAGATCTTCCGGACTGTGAACCGAGTGGTCACATTTTCCTGTTCGCTGGCTCCGGTAAGACTCCGTTAAATTTGTGGCCCCTTAAAACAATTGCGTACTGCATCATAGACCGTGTGTAAATTGTCCTCATCCCTAACTTCATCTTGTTTTTGCTAGTTTTCCTTCATCCCTAGTCCCTTATCTACTGTCCGGTGGTAGTTTTACAAGCCAACTTAAAACCCCTTCGAGAAAAAAAAAAAAAAAAAAAAAAAAAAAAGCCGGGGGTGCCAAATGGTTAATTGTGGCTAGAGGCTTGGGGAAGGCCTCCAGTGAAGTTTTCCAAAGTAGATCCTTCAGATGCTGGGCAGCTGCTCTGATTGATAACACCTAAGGACTCACGCAAGCTTATTGGTTGGGGGCGGTCTGGTGTGATGAGTGTAGTTGGGGGCATCTTGGGGCGGGAGCAAGGGTGAGGCTGTGCATGCGCATCCCCAGGCCCCTTCCCTGGTCTTCACTTCCAGGACCACTCGGGGTTGGGAGAACACGTAACGGGAACCTCGCTCCTCTTCCTCCCCTCCAGACTCCTTGCTTGAAGTCCCCCCCCCCCACCGCCCAGGAAGGGCGAGATCGCTCAACCGGGGCCCTGCATCCTGGCCGTTGAGATCCAGGAGGCTGGCCTTCCAATTGGCTGGGCAGGCTGTCCGACATAGCCCTGCAGGCTCTCATTGGCCAGCAGCGAGGTGGGGGCGGGGCTTGCCAGGCAAAGTCCGCCGAGCCCCGTGCTCCTCACGTGAAGCCGCGCCAACGCGCGTAAAAGGGCGCAGTCAGAGCGAGATTGGGTCAGCTGTCCCCTCGGGTCCCCGCGTTCAGCCATGGCTTCAACAGCCAGCGCCGCCCCAGGCACGGATGACGGCGGCCGCAGGAAGCCTCGCCTGGCGGCGTCGTTGCAAATCAACCCCAGGCCCAGCCCCTGGCAGCCCTCAGCCAGCCTGGGCCAAGACCCCTGGGAGCCCGCGGTCGCCCCCAGTGCGGAGAACGACGACGACAGGGACGGGCAGCCCCAGGCCTCGGCAGCACTGGACGGTGGGCCCAGGGCGGGGACCGGAGTCAGGGAGCTGGGGGCACCCCGGGCACGGGAAGACTTGGGGGCACGGATGGGGAGGTCCCCCAGGGTCTCTGTCCTGCCCGCAGGGCCCGCCGGGGACCTCCAGAAGGCGGCCGGACAGCTGGGCCTGCAGCTCAAGGACCCGCCGCCGGGCCAGGCCGTGGCCTTGCTCACGCAGTATGCAGCCAGTCTGGGCGTCTCCCTGGTTTTCCGAGAGGACCAGACGGCAGGTGAGGCCCCGAGGCCCGCGATCGCAGCGCTCCCTGGGTGGAGGAGGGACCGTGAGCTGGGCCTGAGCCTGGAGCCCGCCTGCTGGAGACCTGCTGTGAGCCCCCCCCCCAGACATCCAACTGGCGAGGTCTCAGCAAGTCGCCCTCTGAAAGTTCCGACAGGTTAAGGGATTTGGCCCAGGTCACCCAGCCTTTCTGCACTGTTTTTTTCCGAGGGCCAAGTTCATGCAATTGTAGTTGCCATGCCGACATTGTAGCTCCCAGAGTGACTTCTCAAGCCCAGTGTGATCATGGCAGCCCTGGATGGAGCTGTATTCCTTACCCTGTCCTTTCCTCTTCCTCAGTGTATCCCCCCCCCCCCCACCTCCGACACAGACACACAGAGCAGGACCCCAGGTCCCAAAACCAGGTTCCCTTATGCCAGAGCATTCCCAGTTTCTAAGGAGATGGTAAGAGAGTTATCTGTCCAGCTGTTGGGTGCGTTTGTACAACTGCCAAAGAGAACCCCAAGTGAATAGCCCAAAAGGTACCGTATTAAAAACGTACTTGGGTCTTCTTTTCATCATGGGTGGTAAGGCAGCAGGCGTGGAAATGACTATCAAAGAGGAAGAAGTTCAGACCCGTAGGAAAAGGAGACAGACCTCGCCACATAGGGCCACAGGGGACAGGACCAGAACTGGTTGGGAGGCAGAAGCGGGGGGGAGAGAAAAACGCAGGGCCTTTGTTGGGGTTTTCTTGGGAAGGAATGGTTGAGGCAGGGTAGGTACGCTGGGTAAGCCTAGGATTGTGCAAAGCAAGGCACTGAGTAAGTTTTGGGCTTATGAGGGGATCCCTACTTGCCCAGTACCTGTCCGTGGGGTGATCTAGGGTTGGTGGCCGGGGTATGAGCTCTGGATTGGTTGGTTTCTGTGTCAGAGGTGCGTTTGCAGGGAAGTGGTTTGTCCTCTCTAGGAGTTAGCCAGTCCTAGGAGAGGCAGTCTCCAGGATCAAAGCCCCAAATTCAGAAGCATCAAGAATGCAGAAAGTAAGAAGACGGGTTCAGCACAGACGATCATAGCTCACCTTCCTGGGTCCTGGGCCATGAGCCAGGCCCCTGTTGGAAGGGCTTCGGCCACATGAACTCATTGAGCGTTCACGACTACTCCTTAAGAGAGGCATGGTCTTGTCCCCACGTTACAGACGGGAAGGCTGAGGCCAGAGAGGCTGTAGCCGATTTGCACTGTGTGAACCACTGGGTTATATCGCCTCTCCCTTCTGCTTAGGATACCCCTGCCCCTTGTTTATGTGGGTGGGCGCTGTTTTTAGTTCTAGCTGTTATTTGGTAACATTGTAAGGAATAGTAAGGAAGAGCTCCTAGAAGCTCTTCACCGAGATCCAGTTAGCCTTTTCACCTTCGTTTTGTGGATGTCTCTCTCTCCCCCTCTTAATGTATCTATAAATACATTATTTTTTTTTCTGACCAAAGTTAGTTTACCCCTTGAATGCCTAAGTGTATTTCCTGAGAACAAGGACATTAGTTTACATAACGACGGCGAGTGATCAAATTCGGGAACGAGAACACTGATGTAATGTTGTAACCTAACGACCACTCACACCGGCGTTTTGCCGGTTGTCTCGGTAATAACCATTTTCGCACGCGGCGTGACCTGTCGTGGAGCTGCCACGTCTCTTCAGTCTCCTTTTATGTGAAACCACTCCCCGGCCCGTCTTTGTCTCCAGGAAAAATTGATGTTTTTGGAGACTAAAGGCTGGTGGTTTCGTGGAAAGTCCTACCATTTGGGTTTATGTGTCTCCCCGGGACCGGGTTCAGGTTATGATTCTGGGCACGAGCGCACGTGGTAACCTCCTGTCCTTGGCTGCACCAAGGGGTGCACCGGGAGGCCTGTGCTCTGTCCCACCATGGGCACCGTTAGCTGGGGGGGGAGGCTTGAGTGCAGGCGGGGTTGTGGGGGGGGGGGGTCCGCCAGGTGTCTTCACTTGCCCCATTGTGGTCAATCCGGCCCCGGGAGCTTCTCCGATGCCAGGGCTCCTCCTGCACCCGCCAGGGGGCATTCCGGATGTCCTCCCACAGGGAGTGAATCTCTGCCCTAAGGCTCCTGCAACAGGAGTCCCGACCTCGGCTCGTCGCAGGCAGCCCGGTACTTGGAAACGGATTCCTCTCTTAAAGAAGGAAGACGTTTTAGCCAAGAAAGAGAAAGCGTGCTGCCGACCAAGGAGCAGAATCGGCGAGCAAATAAAACCATTTGATGCCGTGCGTGAACGCGGGGCTTTGAACACAAGCCCTTGGCCACGGTCCCCAGAACGAAATCCGTTCCTCGTGCAGGACTGCCGTGGATCCACACTGCACGTTTGGAGTGCCTTCAAACGTGTTGTATTTTGTGGTAGTCTTTTTAATATCGCTACTCATTTTTCACGTGTCATTATGTCGTTTGTAGTGAATGCCCCCCTCTTTTATTTTTCGTGGTTTTCTTTTGTGGCAAAATTGCCCGACGGCCAGTAGGTGGCAGTGAGGGTAGGGGTGGGGTGAGGAGGAAGCGGCTGAGGGGGGCCGTGGCTCAGGTGGGCCCCCTGGGGGATGGACCGTGGGCTCGCAGCTTCACCCCCCTCCCTCCTTCCTCAGACCCCTGCCTCCCCTTCTCCGCGTGCGCAGAGGTGGATGGCCTGCTCTGCCCCTCGGTCAAGGCCAGCAGCAAGCCGGAGGCCAGACAGCAGGCGGCGCTCTCCGCCCTCCGCTACATCCGGAGTCAGCTGGGGAGCCCAGGTGAGGGGGGCCGGTGACCCCAGTGGGGGCGTGTGCACGGTTGGGGTGTCGCAGAGACCATCTGGGCATCAGGACCTGGCCTGTGGGGAGCCGGGGAGCGGGATGTGAGCTGACCCCTGCCCTAATTCCTTTGAAGCCTGCCCCCCACCCTGGGGGTGCAGGGCCGGCCGGCCGGCCGGGGGCAGCCCAGGAATTTGGGGTTTCTGGAAGATGATCCGATCACACTCCCACCGATGGAACTTCTTGGCTTCCAGAAAGACAAAAAACCGGAGGGCAGGCGCTGGTACCCATGGCAACCTGCCCCCTTGTCTCTCTTCCAGAGTCCCCAGAGACCCCCAGCAGGCTTCCACTCGATCCTCTGAGTGTAGGTAGGTGGGCCCCCATTGACCCGGCCCCCGTGGTGAGGAGAGGGGCACAGCCTGCGGGGCCCCCACCTCCCCCCTCCCCCCCCCACGTGCAGAGAACATCCTGACCCACGAGCAGCGCTGCGCGGCCGTGGTCAGCGCCGGCTTTGACCGTCTGGTGGACAAGACCTCCCCATACTGGGCCTGTAAGGGCACTGTGGCTGCGGTCATCCTGGAGAGAGGTAGGGCTTGCCCCGCCCCGCAGCCTGCAGCCCCCACCCCCCTCCTGGGCCCCCTGCCTTGGCTGGCACATCTCCGCCCCCTCGCCTTACAGAGGTCCCCGGCGCCAGGGGCCATGCCAAGGAGGTCTACCAGCTGGTGGCGCTGGGTACGGGCAGCAGCAGCTGTGCCCGCCGGCTGCAGTTCTCGGGCCGGCAGCTCCACGACGGCCACGGGCTGGTGGTGGCCCGCCGGGCCCTGCGCAGGTGAGGGGCGGGCAGGGCAGGCACTCAGGGGCAGCCCCGGGGCAGGACGCGGGGCCCCACGGCCCCAGCTGCTTCGCCACCTGCCTCTCCCAGGTTCTTGTTCCGGCAGCTCCTGTTGGCGACACAGGGTGGCCCCAAGGGCAAGGAACGGTCGGTACTGGCCCCCCAGCCTGGGCCCGGGCCCCCCTTTGCCCTCAAGCCCCGGATCTTCCTGCACCTGTACATCAGCAACACCCCCAAGGGAGCTGCTCATGACGTCTAGTATGTTGGGGGTCCGGGGTGGGGGGGGTCCCTCGGTCTGCCTGCATCGGGGAGGGCAGGATGGGGGGGCTAGGAGGACAGCCCTGACTCTCGCGTCCGGTGCCTGCGCTCCCCCTGCCCCCCTGCAGCCTCCCACCGTCCGCTGAGGGCAGCCTCCTGCACAGCCCGTCCTCCCGCATGCAGGCCCACATCTGCGGGGAGCTGAGGCCCGTGAGCTACGTAGCGCCCGCCCTGCACGACACCCACGTGGGCTGCCTCTCCACCAGCGACAAGCTGGCACGCTGGGTCGTGCTAGGGCTGGGTGGCGCCCTGCTCGCCCACTTCCTGCCTCCCCTCTACGCCACCAGCCTTGTCCTGGGTGAGGCCCCTGGTGGGGGAGGGGGCGGGGGGGGAGCTGTGGTGAGGGTGGAAGGTGGGCTGGGGGTGGGGTGTGTGTGACTCAGACCTCGTTCCGTGCCTCTGTCCCCACAGCCGACCCCTGCCACGACCCCCCAACTCTGAGCAGGGCCATCCACACCCGGCCCAACCTAGACGGGGTCTTGGGGCCCTATGCCCGTACCACGCTGCACCTGTTTGCAGGGCCCCCTGTGGCCCCCTCGGATCCTACCCCCAGTGCCTGCCATGGCCTGAGCCTCAACTGGAGCCTGGGGGACACCGACGTTGAGGTTGTGGATGTGGCCACCGGGCGTGTGAAGGCCGAGTAAGAAAGGCCGATGGGCGGGCTGGTGGTGAGGGGTCCCTGTCTCCCTGCCCACGGGGAGGGAGAGTATATCTGGTCCCCAGCTTGGTTGTAGTCCTAGCTCTGGGACCGTGGCCGGTGCTGCCATTACCCACCCTGTGACACCCGCGAACCCAAGATCACCAGGGCGAGAAAGGAGGTGGCAGGAGAGGCGTGGCGCGGGCCTGATAGTCTTTCTGCCATCTGGGATTTTCACACCTCCTCTCTCCAACTCCAGGACCTCCCTCGGGCCTCCCTCCCGCCTCTGCAAGGCAGCCTTTCTCCGGGCCTTCCGCCAGGCTGCCAGAGCTCTCGGGAAGTCCTGCCTCCTGGCCTTGAAGACCTACGAGGCAGCCAAGGTCAGCGCCTTGCCACCCCTGTAGCCCCTCGGTCCCGCACCCCCAGCAGGCACGCGCCTCCCCACTCTCCTGTCCTGTCCTAGGCCGGACCCTACCAGGATGCTCGCAGGCAGCTGTCTCTCCTCCTGGACCAGCAGGGCCTGGGGGCTTGGCCCTCAAAACCACTCGTGGACAAATTCAGAGACTGAAACCGACCTGCTGAAGCAGACGAGGTCCCCGAGCCAAGCTGGACCCTGCTGTCTCTGGGGAAGGGTGGGGGGGGGTGCACGGGGCGCTCGGGGGGATGCATGGGAGAAATTGGGGTTACAGGGAGGGGCCTACAGGGTGGGGGGTGGGGACTACGGCACACCGAGACTTAAATAAAAGTGCAGTTTCTGGGGGATTCTAGCTGTTGCTGGGCTTTTTTGGGGAGGAGGGGGTCACCTGCAGCCCTCTCGCTTCCAGATTTATGAGTGGGGCGGGGCCCCCTAGCAAGCAGAGAGGGCTTCCAAGGAGTTGGACAAGATGGAAAGTTTTTCTACAAGGAGGGGAAGAGCAAGAATGTTATTAGCAAACAAAAAAAACAAAAAAGGATTATCCCAGGCATGGAACTTTCTAGGGGCAGAAGCAAAGTGTCTTATCATTCGGATTACCTCCTCTTTCTTTGGGGGGTAGAGAGGACCCAGGTCGCCGACTCACTGGCTCTGGTTGAAAAATTCCTGACTGACCAGTTAAGGCTACCTTTCTAAGGAGAGTGAAACTGCCGTGAGATTATGAATTAAACCCCAAACCTCGGTGTGGGAACTCAGGCTAAGCAACTCCATGTTGGGCCTGTGGTTTTTGTAAACACAGAGTCACTTTATTGTGGTGCCAGCTGTGGCTCAGTCGTGCCTGCCTGCTCCAGGGGAGGCCGGGACTGGGGACCCTAAATCCCATGACTGGGGTCCTTCTAAGAGGAGACACAGACACACAGAGGGAGGAGGCCGTGTGGACACGGACGATGAGACGCCAGCGCTGGGACCACAAGCCAAGGAACGCCGAGGATGGCCAGCCGCTACCAGAACCGGGAGGGAGGCGCGGGCTGGTTTTGTCCCCAGAGTTTCCGGAAGGAATCAGCCCTGCCAGCATCTTGACCTCCGACTTCCGGCCTCCAGAGCCGGGAGGGAATAACTGTCTAAGTCACCGAGGGTGGGGTACTTGTTATGGCAGCCCTGGGGAGCTGACGGAGGGGGTCGTGCAGAGCAGGGCTCCTTCGGTGCTGCCCCAGCTGTTCCGCCTGGGTGAATGGAGGGATTGCCTGGGCCTGCGGGCCTAGCAGGGCCTGGTGGGCGTTTTTCCTCGCTTTCCCTCCAGGGGGCTGCAGGGAGCCCGCGGAGGGGGGGCTCTCAGGTGCCCTGAGGGCCTCGGGAGGGAAGACCATCCTCGCACCTGCATGTGTCTGGACACCTGGGCACCCCGCCAGCCTGGACAGTGTCCACGGAACAGGTGCACGGGCCACTGGGACGTCTGGAGACCTGGGGCCAGGGATGGCTGAAATCATGCCGCCCCCCCCCCCCCTCCCTCCCCGGCCCCACACACCCTGCGGCCCGAGGCTCCCCGCACCCACAGCCCTTTTAAGGCTCAGGACCACAGACTGCTCCCCCGGGTGGGCCTTGGAAAGCTGGGTCAACGGGGCCAGGCCAGTGCTGATGCTGAAATCCTGGCATGGTGTCCCCTCCCTCCGGACCACCCCTCTGCCCCTGGGTGTGTGTGGCCTCTGCCAGCCACTTAACCTCAGCGTACTTGGGTCACCGCATCTAGACAAGTAATCAGGAGGGCTGCCTGGTGGTGGTCTCGAGGTGGGAGGTGCAGTTGAAAGAAAGCGGTCCAGCTGGTGTGATTGCAGAACACCCAGGAAGCTGCTGGGGGGAGGGGGAGGGGAGGAGAGGAGCAGGGAGGGAGGGGGAGGGGAGGAGAGGAGCAGGGAGGGAAGGGGAGGGGAGGAGGAAAGGAGGGAAAGGGAGGGGTAGGGAAGGAGGAAGGGAGGGGAGGGGAGGGGGTGAGTGGGGAGGGGAGGGGGTGGGTGGGGAGGGGCTGCCTTGGCCCCTGGTGCTCAGGAATGCGCTTGTGCCCAGGGAAGTTTGAAGCAGGGGGGAGGCCCCAAAGCCAGGTAAGCTCCGGTTATCTTATTTGCCCGAGGAAACTGCTGGGTAATTTACCCGTTAGTCATCATTTCTCTAAAAGAAAACTTCTCAGGGGCCGACTCTGAAATAATGATCTCTCTTGGTTACTGTTTTCAGGGACGAGAGGATTTTTAAAACACCCAAGCCTATTAATTAGCCCGTTTATTACACGTTGCTGTCCCCAGGAGATAATTTAAATTGATTTACTTCTTGTACCCCCCGCGGTGCCGACAGTAGCCACCCCACGCTACACTTTCATGCAATGAGGCTTTTGATTTCCATCCATCACATAATCACTGGGTAAACAAGTTATTCAAAGTGACATTAACTCTGTTGTGTTCTGCTAAGTAAGGAACATTTGTTCCCGCGTGGCATAAATCTGCCTGTCCGAGCCCTTCCTCCCAAGACAGTCCTCATTTCGCACAGCGAGGACGATGACGAAGGCTGCTTTGGAAATGGAGAGTCTGTTCATGTCTTCTTGGCCTGATCCCCTGGGGGTGAAGTTTTGCCCCCGTATTTATTTATTTTTTATTTATTTTTTTTTTTTAAATTTTTTTTTCAACGTTTTTTATTTATTTTTGGGACAGAGAGAGACAGAGCATGAACGGGGGAGGGGCAGAGAGAGAGGGAGACACAGAATCGGAAACAGGCTCCAAGCTCCGAGCCATCAGCCCAGAGCCTGACGCGGGGCTCAAACTCACAGACCGCGAGATCGTGACCTGGCTGAAGTCGGACGCTTAACCGACTGCGCCACCCAGGCGCCCCCCTGCCCCCGTATTTAAATCGCAAGGTGATGTAATCTAGCTGGGCACGACTCAAAGAAAGCCCCCCCCCCCCGCAAGTGAGTCAGCCACTGATGCCATAGTCTGTGGGGATCTCGGTGGTTGAACTGGGAAGGTAGCAGGGTGGCGTGCCTGGCTCTCGGCTGTTGTCAGACCTGTCTTGCTCCCAGCTCCCGGAGGTGGCCCCCCGTTTGTTTCTCCCGGTGTCCCCGGGCAGGGGTCTCCCACATAGAAGATCCCTGATAAACCAGCATTGAATGGAAATGAATCAATTATAGGATGTCCTCTTTACAGGGGTTGGTTCCGGAGAGAGAATAGAAACCTCGTGCTCGAGTATGATGTCAGACGAGATTCTGAAATTTTCCATTTAATTGTGGCCCGGGTCATGATCATGATCTCACAGTTGGTGAGTTCGAGCCTCGCTGACGACACAGAGCCTGCTTGGAATTCTGTCTCCCTCTCTCTCTCTCTGCACCTCCCCCGCTTGCTCTATCTCTACCAAAATAAATAAACTTAAAAAAAAATGGGCCATCACAGAGGCTGATGGCTCTGCGATGTATGTACAGGACTGAACAAGTGTCTTGGGGCCATTAGGAAAGAAAAACATTTCATTGCCTAGAGTTGGTTCTGGTCGAGAAGACAACATGTGTGGATGTTGGTCCCGGCCAACGTGACTGGGGACAGAGGCTCCTTACCCCTGCCAGAGCCAGCGGCCAGGGTTTGGTGTGGACCTCTGACCTGAGGACGCCTTTACAAGCTGCTACAGGAAACGGGATGCAGGGTGGACCAAACGCTGTGACATACAACCCCTCAATTTCCGTGGCTTACTCGGGAGAAACTCTTCTCCCGCTGGTGCAATTGACACAGGGGATTAGATGGCCATCTTGGGGCCACACCACTTAGGGCAGGGCCAGCAAACTTTCCATAAAGACCCAGAAAGTAAATATTTCCACTTGTGGGCCTACGGTCTCTATTGCAACGACTTGGCTCTGTGGTGATAGCCCCCAACGCACTGTAGGCAATGAAAGGGCCGTGTGTTTCAATAAAACTTTATTTACAAAAACAGGAGAGGCAGATGTAGTTTACTGACGCCTGGCTTAGGGCCTGGAGTATTGCTCTGAATCTGCAGGGCTCGTGGGGTGAGGGCAGGAGGGAAAGCATAGAGGACCGTGTAGCCCCGTGCCACAATGGCGCACACCCTTTCCACCACATTCCACCAACCGGAACCTTGGCTGTGGCTCTGCTACCTGCAGGGAAACTGGAAATGTGGAAGAGGACTGGATGTTGGCAAGCCTGTGGCAGTCTCCGCCTCCGGCCCCAGCAGGAAGGGAAAAGGACAGCCTCCAGTTGGTCGGTAACACAGGGACAGGCCCTGGAACCGGCAAAGCTGTCAATGTCAACTCTGCCCTTACCATCTGTGGGACCATTCCGTGTCTCAATGTTCTCATTTGTTAGAGGTCGCTTCGTGGACGAAATAAGGTGCATGAAGTCTTGGCCGGGGGCCTCACACAGGGGAGACTCTCAGAGACCGGGGGCTTTTTGACAGATATTTAACACCCTTGGGGCACCTGGCTGGCTCAGTCGGAGGACCGTGCAACTCTTGATCTTGGAGTCGTGAGTTCAAGCCCCACGTTGGGTGCAGAGATTACAAAATAAATAAACTTTGAAACCCACCAACGAGCTGAGCTGGTGAGTGTGTGAGACCCAGAGCAGAACCAAGGGCCAGGACTTCCCTCTGGACCGGGAAGCCTGCTTCTTTCAAAGACCGAATATCCTCCCTGTGGAATACTGTCTTACAGGGAGGATTAGATCTTAGCACCATGTCTATAGTGAGAGAGAGCCCATTGGGAATATACATATATATTACAGGGGCTTCTGGAAGGCAGTAGGAAGTAGAGGTTAAGAGCAGAGAGTCTTGGGGAGCCTGGGTGGCTCGGTCGGTTGGGCATCAACTTTGTGAGTTCGAGTCCCGCGTCGGGCTCTGTGCTGATGGCTGGGAGCCTGGAGCCTGTTTCGGATTCTGTGTCTCCCTCTCTCTGACCCTCCCCCATTCGTGCTCTGTCTCTGTCTCAAAAAAATAAATAAACGTTAAAAAAAAAAAAAAAAAAAGCATAGAGTCTGGAGCCAGCCAGACTGGGTTCAAATCCGGAATCCATCACTGTTGGCCAGGTGACTCGGGCTATTCACCCAACTTCCCTGAGCCTCAGTTGCTTTGTCTGTAAAATGGGGATAATCATACCTTCCTCAGAGGGTACCATGAGAATCCAGGAATGTGTGTGAAGTGATGGGGCAGAAGGTGGGGGCAGCCGGCACCCTATAGACGCTGTGATTGTCCCGAATGATGTGGTCCCTGCCCAGCACCTTCTCTTTTGGAACGGTGCCCCAATTTTCCTCCAGGAAGACTCACCCTCCCCATTCTCAGCCATGTGGTTTGGGCGGGATTGATTGAGCCTATCTTCGGCTCCAGGGCGAGCCCCAACTCAAGTAAACCCATCCGTGTAGCCACAGAAATTGTTTCAGGGCTGTGGCAGTAAACCACTCAGCCAGTAGGACTCAATGAAAACACATGCTTGGGATTCTGGGGGAACAAAAGGCTTCTGCCTTCCGTGGGCTTGATGGAACGAGGGCTGTGAGGCTTGGAGCTTGGGCAGCCATCTTGCAGCCATGAGGGGAGCCTGGGGGTGAAGCTGACACACCGAGGGAGGCAGAGGGAAGATGCAGAGAATCTGAGCTTGTTTGATATTGATGACGTTGGCCAAACACCTGGAACAAGCCCTACCTGACTCCATCTGGATTTTCAGTTATAAGAGCCAGTCTGTCTCCTTTTGTCTGTTTGCCTGCTTATTTAACGAAGTCTGAATAGGGTTTCCCGTATTTGGAAACGAAACATCCCTAACTGGTATTTCTGGGTCTGTCCTAGAAAGTGTTGAAGCTGTACCTGTTGGGACACCGGAATACACATCCGGATGACAGGAAATTTACTTTCATACAATAACCCTTTGGCGTTTTCCTGGGTACACCGTCTCCCAGACAACTGGAGTGCGGACGGGCTTGAGCTCTAGCAGCCCGTGGGGCTGATCCCACACCCTGGGTGTACTGCCTTCCCTTCCCTGACTCGCTTCTCTCTCTCCAGCCAGTATTTACCAGGGTCCCGGATAAACCACGTGCACGTATATCCTTGGCTCAGGGTTTGCTTCTGGGGGAACCCAAAGACCTGGGAGAACCGAGTGAGACCTCCTCAGAAGCCTGTCCACGTTGGGCCCCAGCATGTCCCCACATCACTGGCGTCCTCAAACTGAGCTCTTCCTTCCTAGGACTTACCACGAGCCATGCTGGTCTGGTCCAGTTCATTTCCTTCTGGAATTATCTGCGGTCTGACTTCCTGCGTCCCGGCTTCCTCTCTACTCAGGACCACACCGGCACCTGCCGGGCTAGAACAACACCCTGCACATCGCAGACAGTTAAGCAATACTGCCCGGAAACCAACTATTGTCCCTCCCAATCGGTCTTGGCTGTGGCCCAGGGGTGGATGACCCCTGACCCCTACCACCCATCACCCAGCGGCCCCGTGACCAGACCTGCCCCGATACAGCAGAGAAGCCACAACATCACTTTTTAATATCGTTTAATGTTTCTCTTGGAGTTGCGGGGAGGGGGGGCGGGCAGGGGACCCCTGAAGCTTGGGACTGCCAAGCTCCCCAGGGGATCTTATTTTAAGCTGGTCATTGGCCAAGTACAGTGGAAGCCTTTGGAACAGCAAGATTGGCTAATTGTAACTTGGGGCGCCCAAATTCGTTCCGTTCCCTGCCGCCCTTGGTTTTGTCCCCAAGAGCAAAGGTGACTTATCAAAGTCTCGCCACATTTTTCACGTGTTGTTTGGTGCAGGCCACTGCCAAGGCAGAGCTGGGCTGAGTGCAGTCTCAGGCGGGGCCCCTCGGATGACCAGGGAGCCACAGGGCTCTGGGGGACAGCCCTTTGTTTCATTTTTAGCTGACATCACGTTCCTGGAGGGGCCCCTTCGTTAGAGGTCAAATGCCGGGTCGGGCAGGCGCTGGCCGAGGGTCGTGAGGCACAGAGCTGAGGCCATCCCAGCTCTTTCAGCTCAGGTTGTGTGAATTGACACATTACATCCCCTTCCCGAGGCTTCTCGTCCACACGCCTAAAACGGGCAGGTTCTGAGAATCTGTGCGGCACGCTGCTCCCAGCTGGCAGGGTCGGGGAAGGAGGGAAGGGACCAGAGGCGAAGAGAAAAGTCCAGCTCCAAGCCTCACGGACTAGTTCATCTGCAAGGGGGACACACTGTCCTCGCACAGGTGGCCCAGGGTGGCCTGTGCAGGCCTGGCCTTCTGGCACGTTCTATCTGGCCTGCATGATCAGGGTTCCTTTTGGTTTCCTCTGAATGTCTTTGGGCCCAGCCAGGGCTCCCCGGCTCTCCTTCCCTTTCTCCCTCTCCACTCCCATGCCAGCATCTCGCGGTCTGTGAGTTCGAGCCCCGCATCAGGCTCTGTGCTGACAGCTCAGAGCCTGGAGCTGCTTCAGATTCTCTGTCTCCTCTCTCTGCCCCTCCCCCGCTCGCACCTGTCTCTGTCTCTCTCTCAAAAGTAAATAAACGTTAAACAAAATTTTTTTTAAAAAAGGAAGGGCTATATTCATCCAAAATTTTCGTGTCAGAAATCCCACAGAAGGCTGTGGAAACAGTCCAGATTATGGGAGGCTAAAGAGATAGGCCGCATAAACGCCTTATCCAGCCGATGCCGGACCCATCCTGGTCGGGGGAGAAGCTATAAAGGATATTATTAGGTCAACTGACAAAATTGGAACAGACAGTAGATTAGATTAAACCATTGCATTGAAGGTAAACGTGCTCATGTTGATAACCGTACTGTGGGTTTGTAAAAAAAATATTCTTACTCTTAGAACAGCTATCGCCCCCTTCTCCCGCAAAGTATTCCGGGTCTCCCTGGCTCTCCAGCTTAAAACGAAGGCAGTGGTTTACCTCGGAGCTTCCTCTCCTATTTTCGGCGGGGGAATCATGGATTCCTTTGAGAACCCGAAGAAATCACGGACACTTGGCATTGTGAAATGCACGTACATACACACGCTCTGTTGGTTGTCACCTCCAGAGACTCCCAGTCCCCTCTCGGACGGATGGTTTCCCGACAGGCTTTCCAGGGACTATATTCTAAAGTTCTAGAAGCGAAGGGCCATGCTGTAGCCAACTTACTCTCAAATGGTCCAGAAAAACCTACCATTTGTGTATAATAAAAAAATTCCAAATAATAAAGCAAATGGTACCACGTGTTAAAAAAAAAAAAGAAAAAGAGGAATAGGGGCACCTGGGTGGCTCTGTCGGTCGAGCGTCCGACTTCGGCTCAGGTCAGGATCTCACGGTCCGTGAGTTCGAGCCCCGCGTCAGGCTCTGTGCTGACAGCTCAGAGCCTGGAGCCTGTTTCAGATTCTGTGTTTCCCTCTCTCTCTGCCCCACTCATGCTCTCTTTCTCTGAAAAATGAACATGAAAAACTAAAAAAAAAAAGAGGTGTTCATCTGTTCTTGCAACTTCTTTTTGTTTGATGTTTCCCAAATAAAATGTGAAAACATCAGTTGCCTGGTGACTAGTAATTATACAGTAAGTGATGCTCAGTGCTCCCGGTGAGAGGCTTGGAGCCGGTAGGTACAGCCCAGAGCCAGGCAGGAGGGGGAGGGGGGCGGAGAGGAGGAGCCCAGGTGGCTGGGTAGGAACCGGGAGGGTAGCTGGACATCTCAGCGAATTTCGATTCAAACTTGAACTACTTGATTGTTGCTAAGGGAGCAGCTCTGGGGATAGTCAGGGCCCAGGGCTTGCTTTTTTTGTGTTCTCTCTCTTCTGGTCTCCAACCTGCCCCTCTGTGGCATACACTGTTGCAATGAACTCGGCTTCCCAGAATCCCACACTGTCCAAGCCGGGAGGGACTTTAATCACCGTCTGGTCCCACCTCTCCACGGCATCAGTGAGAAAAGGAAGGCCCAGTGAAATCAGCTGCCTGTCCACTGTGATAGGACAAAGGAAGGGTGACAGCTGGTGCCCGACATACCCCCAAGACCACCTTGCTTACTCTGCTCAGGGTAGCGGGGCAAAGTTACATCCTTGCCACACGCTTAACCTTGAACGTTTTCTGGGAGGGCTTGGGCACTGTTTCAGAAAAGCCTAAGAACTGAAGCTTGATACACTAGAGAGAGTGTCCCGCTGGGACTCCGGAGGGGCAGATCTAAGGAAGTAAACTGGCTGTGTGGCCTTGGGCAGGTGGCTTTCCCTCTCTGAGCCTTGGTCTCTCCATCTTAAAACACGAGAATTGATTTACTTAACAACTTCGTATCCTTTTACAGGGAGGCATGGGTTCCTTTGAAGAGCTGATAAAATTGTTGGGCCCTTTGGCAAAGCCGTGCACTTTGACATGCATGTTCCGCGTGGGCTGACCGCTCGGGATTCATGGCTCTGGCCCCCGGCACCCCCTGCCCGTATCTGGAGCCGCTGGGTCCTACATCCGCTTCCTCCCTGGGACGCAAAGGGCCTGTGAGTTCATGAACGAACGGATAAATAGACAAACACATTTACATACAAGCTGCGGAACGTACCCTTTGGCAGCTAGGGCCCGGTCTGGGGAGGCGGCAAGCGGCAGATCGGAAGGGTGCCCTCACTTCCGCACCGGAGCTATACCGCCCCCCCGTGGTGGCCCGGATGAGGGTGGGAAGGGGCGGCTTCTGCAGCGCTGGGGGATCCAGCAGCAGGAACGGTTCTCTCAAGGGGCGGTGCACGTCCTGCAAGAGTGAGGCTCTGTCAAGGCCAAGAACTGGCCACCTGGAGAACGTCCCAGCCAGAGCGCAGCTGGCCCAGGGGGGTTAACGCAGAGGCTGCTTCTGCCTTCTTGGCTGAGAGCTTCCAGAGTTGGGGGGGGGGGGCGGGGAGGCAGCGGCATTGGGAAAATGGAACATCTTGGGGTAAAGGGGACATACTGAGCCCTGCGGGAGCCCACGACAGGATGCACCGTGGTGGGGGGATCTGATCAGAAGGGTTCGCAGTGACCGGACCCTCCAGTCCCTGGTGGTAGGGAGGCCCCCGCAAAGCGGGTCTTAGGGGAGGAACGGAGTCCTGCAGGCTCGGTTCTGCGGGCATCTGGAACGCAGCCTGGGGTGTGGAGCACTACAGGGAAGGAAGGAGACTGGGGGATGACTGACTGACCTAACAAAGAGCGGATGTGCTCGGCGAGGGGCGGGGAGAGAGGAGAAAGCAAGGAGCGTCGATAAGGTCGGCCGGACTCGCGGTGGCCAGAGGGGTCCCGCGTCACGACAGGCCAAGCCCGGTGGCCTTGCGCCCCTCCCAGCTGTGGGAGCGCTCCTGGCGCTCCAGAAACGTCCCACCAGCTGGTCTCCACCGTGGCGATCTCTCGCCCGGTCAGCGGAGGGCGATGGGTCGCGGGGCCGCCCCTTCCCTGCAGGGCCTGGAGTTACAGGTATTTAGCGGGCGAGGCGGGGCCCTCCGGGCCCAGGTCGTCGACGTCACTCAGAAGTTCGCGCTCGCTGGCCGTGGCGGCGTTTTGCAGGCGGCGGATGCGCGCCTGGACCTCCTCCTGCTCCCTCTTGAGCTCCAGGTAGGAGTGCGAGAAAGTGTGGAAGATGGACGTGGCGGGGAAGGCCATGATGAGGATCCCGCTCAGGATGCTGCTCAGGGCCACCATCTGACCCGGCACGCTGCGCGGGACCATGTCCCCGTAGCCCACGGTCGTCATGGAGATGATGGCCCACCAGTAGGAGGCGGGGATGCTGGTGAACTCCAGCACCCTCCCGGACTCGTTCTCCGCCACGTAGACCAGGGGGGAGAAGAGCGTGACGGCCACGCAGAGGAAGAGGAGGAGGAGGCCGAACTCGCGGGTGCAGCGGCGCACGGTGAGGCCCAGCGTCTGCAGCCCCAGCGAGTGGCGCGCCAGCCGCATCACGTACAGGACGCGCAGCGCCCGCAGCACGCGGAGCGCCAGCCCCACCTTCTCCAGGTACGAGCCCCCGCCGGGCCAGCTGCCGTCCTCCTGGGACTCGCCGGACACGGCCAGCGACACGTAGTACGGGGAGACGGCCAGGATGTCGATGATGTTCAGGGGCCCTTGGAAGAACTGGCACTTGTCCCGGGCCTGGACGAACCGCAGGCAGAACTCCAGGGAAAACCAGGCCACGCACACGGTCTCCACGACGAAAATGTAGTAGCATTTCTGAGAACACTCACCCTGGGGAGGCGACAGAACGCTGCATGAGGGGGTGGGTGGCAGCACTGGGGCGGGGGCGGGGGGGGGCGGGGGGAGGGCAGGGAGGTGGAAACCATCCTGGGTCGCTAGACGAGCGCTGCCCTCTCACCCCTCTCTCTCTTTGCCGGAGGAATCAACACCTATTTGCCCAGAGCGGTTCTTGCTTGGGGCCTCTTTGTGACAGCGGCCAACCTTCACCTTCACTGACAGAAGCCCCTGTTGTGTACCGTGCCCCACCCTAGTTCTGTCACGTGGGCCACACGGGGATGCCGTGAGCGGGCAGCGCGACCTCATTTTGTGCCCAGGACGTGGTTCCGAGCAGCGAAATGACTTGCTCGAGCCCACAAGCAGAGAGGAGACGCGCTCTCAGCCGCTAGACGCTGTTCGGCGACTGCCCCGCCTGCCACCCCTCATTCTCTCATCCAACAAAAATGCATGGAGGTCTCCCCCCTGTGCCGGGCTCCTAGGCTCTGTGGGTGGCGTGATCGAGAAGCAGATGTCGCTGCTGGGAGCTCAGAGGCTGGCGGGGCAGAGAGGGCTCCCGGGTCCCGGGTACAGCCCTCTGATGTGTGACTGCAACTATTCACGCAGGGTCTGTCTCCCTCGGGAGATTCTGGCTTGGGGGGGGGGGGGGGCGCGGCTGTCGCATGGTTCGTGCTCCCCACCTCTGGCTCCTGACAGAAAGTTCCACGAGCCCCTGTGCCACTCAAAGTATGGTCCTTGAACCAAAAGCATCAGCCTCCCCGGAGAGCTGGGAAGAAACCCAGAATCTCGGGCCCCACCCCATCCCTCAAGGAATCGGACTTTACACCTCAACAAGACTCGCAAGTCTCACCTGGTGGCTTGGAAAATCCTGATGTCTGGGGCAGGACCCCAGAAATTCTTTTTTTCTAATTTTTAAAAAATGTTTCTTCATTTTTGAGAGAGAGAGAGAGAGAGAGCACGAGCTGGGGAGGAGCAGAGAGAGAGGGAGACACAGAATCCGAAGCAGGCTCCAGGCTCCGAGCCGTCAGCACAGAGCCCGACGCGGCTCGAACCCATGAGCCGTGAGATCGTGACCTGAGCCGAAGTCACTCAGCCGACTGAGCCACCGAGGCACCGCTAGAAATTCTAATGTAGTTGATCTAGGTTGGAGCCTGAGCAGTAGAACTTTCCAGAAGTCCCATGGATGATTCTAATGAAGAGCCAGAGTTGAGAACCTGACTTCAAGTATTACACACACACACACACACACACACACACACACACACATCGCGATGATGGATGAAGGAACGAATGAGTGACCACAGCCAGTTGCCTGAGTGAAAAGCATGATGTTGACAACTGTAGTTTTCTTTGGATTAAAAAGCTCTCAAGTGGAAAAAGAAATTATTTCTAGGGCCTGGAATACTGAATGGAAATGAAATGCTTTTTATGTCTGGCCGCTAGAGGAAGAGAAACGGGTGCTCTGTCCCCATCTCGACTTGCCTGTCCGGGCCCGGGCAGCTTTCTCCCTGGACCTCTGTCTGGTCTACTGAAGGGGTGGAGGCGGGAGGCGGGGAGGGGGCTGCTGAGGGCACGGAGCCCAGAGCGTCTGTGGCTCCACTTCGGCTGCGAACCCGTTGTCCCCCCTGCACCGCCTGGGGTTTGCTTCACAATCCTGGGAGTGCTCACGAGTTTTGGACCCTGACTCCCCAGGAGCTGCAGACTCGCTGTGTGACCTTGCAGCGGTCACTGCCCCTCTCTGTGCTTCAGTTTTCAAGAAGGAGCTCCGAACAGCAGCCGTATTTCTCAAAGCCGATTCGGCACACCCTGCATTGGAATCCCTCCGGAGGGCTTGTCGCAAATGCAGATTCTTGGGCTCTGGTCACAAAATCAAGCCCTGGGGTGCGGCCCAGGAATCTGCACCTTGGCAAGCCCTCCAGGGGACCCAGGGGCACCTGGAAGTTTTTCAGACTCTGGGCCGGATTGTCTCCACGAGGCTGCTTTTGTCGCTGACCTTCTGGGCGTTTTGCCCTTGGCGCAGGGACTTCTGAAGGTAGCCTGGGAATAACCCTTCCAGACCGGGGACCCAACAGCTCAAGAAAGTGACTCCGGAGAGGTGGAGAAGCCTCTGTGGGCCCTCCCTCCGCCTCCGTGCTGGCGTTTGGCTATTCAAGGCACGCACCCCCCACCTCCCTGCGGCCACCTCCCTGCACTGCAGCAAGCTGTCCTCAACTCTGCCTTGCACGGCTGCTCTGCCCAAACCCTGAAACCACCCTCCCCACACTGGGCCTCCAAGAAATGCCCCCCTCGCGGCGGGGATTTATGGGGCCTGAGCTGAGCAAGTAATTCCCAGGCCAGCCACGTTCGGAGAAAAATAGGAAGGAAATGAAAAAGTTACCTCTTCTCTCTCTCGGAGGAAGCTTCTGGTTGTATTTTGCAGGTAGGGTGAACAACGAATCCTGGTTTGCCCAGAACTTTGCTGATTTGAGCACAGAAAGTCCCAGGGCACCGGACCCCCCCCCCCCCCGCTGCCCCCCGCCGAGTCCCGCGCAAACCAGGACGGCTGGTCACCCTCCTGGAGGGCCTCGTCTCTCGTTTTGGTTCCTCCACGCGGTGAAGAGGGTGAATCAGGCCTAATGGAGACCAGAGGGTGAGCCAGGCCACGCCGCGGGCGTTCACGCTCAGGATGTGGGGCCAAGAAAGCCTGACGCAGAAGAACACGCCCTCAGCGTTTCCGTCTATGTGACATTCGAGGTGGTGGACAGAATCTCCGAAAGAGCGGCCACCCCTGGGTGGGGTGGGGACCGGCTGTGGAGGGACACGGGACAGCTCCCTGGGGAGATGGGCGCTGTGCTCGGGGAAGCGGGGTGTGGGCCACACGGGTGTGCACTGGCCGTTCCTTGCACAGCCAAGGCCCGTGCGTCTCAGCATATGTCCATTGGGCCTATAAGACTGCAGAGTAAAACCAAGACGAACGCCAGCGAGAATCAGCGATCGGGGTGGGCAGGGAGGGGAGAGAGAAGACTGATTCATCGTGGAAACGGAGTCATGGGTACGTGGGGGCTCAGCCTTATTCCACTTGCTTTGTAAACGCCTGGCATTTTCCACCGCGAAAAGGCGAAGCACAGATCAGGGTCAGACATCAAAACCACAGTCGGATGGCAGTCCACACTCCGTGGGGAGGCGAGGGTTATAAAGACAGGACACAGCAAGGGCCGCCGAGGCTGTGAAGATGTCACAGGCTCTAGCGTTCCGGCGCAGCTGCTTGGAAAACGGGGGGGTGGTCCCTCCAAAATTAAACACACGTTTGCTACCCGAGCTGCAATCCTGCTCGTGGGCAGATATCAGAAGGCACCGGTATATACCCAGCATGCAAGCACCGGAAAATAACTGCGTTATTCTGCAGCCCAGAGTGGAAACAGCATAAATGCCCGTCGGCTGACGGACGGATCCACAAAACGTGCTCTCTCCGCACGACGGACTATCACTCAGCCCCGAAAAGGAACGAAGCGCTGACAGCCTGGGTGAACCTTCACGGCCTCACGCGCCGTGAGAGAAGCCGCACCCAAAAGGCCAGGCGCCGCAGGGCTCCATTTCTGTGAAACGTCCAGAGAAGGCAAACGCAGGGAGACAGAAGGACATTCGTGGTCGCCAGGGGCTGGGAGGGCGGGGGAGACTTGGGGAGCCGCCGGAAGCAGGGACGGGGTTTCTTTGCGGGAGGATCCACATGCTCTGGGACAGTGACCGTTGCACAGCCGCTGATGGGTGCACTTTAAAAGGGTGCATCTTGGGATGTGGACTATAATGGCTTCATAAAAAAGGAGACAGGACCCGACCAGCTCCAGGCTCCAGCCGGAGCTGGTCGGGTCCTCTGGGCGAGCCACTGAGGGGTCCCACAACTTTGCCGCAAACCCTCTCCCCCAGCTTGGAAGCGGGGGTTCTGTAAAGAGCTCTGGGGTCAGAGGACGGCCAGGGCCTCCCGAGGGCAAGGCCACTGTCCCTGGGGGCCCATAAAGACAGGCTGCCCCCGCACATGCTGCAGGTGCAGGGACGGCCAGTTCCAGAAATTCCATCCGGGAGGGACCTGGGGCCCAGGGCTTGACCTCGGAGCTTTCCTCACACCCCGGGGCCTCGGAAATATGGCCCGAATTGGCCACCTCCTGCCTCCTGGTAGCTCGGTGCTGGCCCGCATCCACACAGCAGCTCGGGCCTTCTCCTCCCTTCTGCCTGTGAATTCCTCCACTTGTGCCCTGGCCTTGGCCTTGGGTCCAGGGCTGTTTCCTCGCCCTGCTGACTCATTCTTCTTCCCGGCCTCTGCGCTTCCCCTGGGAGCCAGTTCGGTCTCTGCCCTCTCTCTCCTCCGTGATGCCCCTTCCGGACCCTCTCTCTCCTCCCCCATCCCAGCCGCCTTGCTCCCCAGCCCTGGGACACAGGGGCTCCGGAAGCGGGGGCCCAGGGGGGCAGATGGGGGCCAGGGGCATGGAGACAGGCGAGCGTGACAAAACAGGAGGAATCAGCTGCAGTGAGTCAGGAAAAGTGGGTCCTGCCCCGGAAACAGGGAATGCTTCTTGCTGGCCCGGATACAGGGAGAGGAGGCTGGGCGGGGAGGGGAATGAACCCCAAACCCAAGAAGCTAGGGTAAGAAGAACCCCCCGGGGCAACCACCGAATGTCACTGAACACAGAGCAGCTGCTGAGAGCGAGGTGCCGTTTACGGAGCAGAGGCAGGATTCAAGAGAGGGGCAGGGGACGACTGGCCGCTGCGGACCCGTGGGGAGGCTGGAGGGGTGTGTCAGCAAATGGTGGCGGAGACCGCGGACTATTACTGGGCCACGAGAAGCATGAGACACAAGCTGCTGCGCGGACGGACCCTGAGAACACCACGCTGAGTGACAGGCCGGTCCCAAAAGGCCACATGTGCGTGACTCCACGTGCACGGAAATGTGTGGAGAGGGGGGAGTCCGTGGAGGCGGAAAGCGGAGGGGTGGGGGCTGGGGGGGGGCTGGGGACGGGGGGAGGGCTGGGGAGGGAGCGGTGGAAAAGTGCTGGAGCTTCATAGACGCGGGGCCCACACAAGACCGTAATCGCACCAAGAAGGTAAATTTGCGTTCCTGCCTCCAGCACCTAGAAGAACGCAGCGTGTGGGCCCTCGGTAGCTTGTGGAAGGAATGGAAGGTCGGTTGCTGGGATCTCCTGTCAAGTGTCTACTCAGACCAACACCCACTAAGCGCTTCTCAGGCACCAGCACCATTCCCACTGCTTTAGGGACTCGGCTCAGCCCTTCTTGTCTACCCTGCCTCCCCCCCCCCCGCCCCCGCACTTCCCACTCCTGCTTCCGTTTTAATTTGCGACCTCCAGTGCAGACCCCTCTCCCCAACTGCCAAGTTGACTCTAAGAGATTTTGCTGGAAGAAGGTAGAAGATAAAGCAAAAGGAAAGCTGCCCCCCCCCCCCCCCCCCACCGCCCGCCTCCCAGCCCTGCACCGAGCCTGATGGAGGTCTGTGGGTCCCAGTCCTGGCACTCCTATCCACTCATGTGGTGTCAATTCATCTGAGCAGATGTTGTCCCCCAGGACAGCATGGCCCCCAGAAGCAGCTGGCCAGCTAACCGTCCCAGTCCCGGAGGGTAAATACAAAATACCCAGGCAGTGGTGAAAAGAACATTGTCTCCTTATGTAAATGTAGACCTCGAAAAAACAAAGACAGCCTCCCCAGCCTCCTCGAGCTCCAAATTACTATCTTAACAGAGAAACAGGGGTGCCTGGGTGGCTCAGTCAGTTAAGCCTCTGACTTCAGCTCAGGTCACGATCTCGTGGCTTGTGAGTTCGAGCCCCGCGTTGGGCTCTGTGCTGACAGCTCGGAACCTGGAGCCTGCTTCAGATTCTGTCTCCCTCTCTCTCTCAAAAATAAACAAACATTTAAAAAATAAAAGAAACAAAAAAACACCCTTTTTTTGAGGGCAGCAAGCCCTCTTGCCCCAAGAGCAGAACCAGCAGCCTGGCTCCTGGGCCCAGATGGGCGGTGGGAGGGGGCTGCTGGTCCTGCGGGCCTCCCAGCGACCTCTGATTTGATCTCCTGAGTCCCCAACCAACCAAGCCTGGGTTCACACCCTGAGTCATTTTCAAAGCGTTAGGCTTTGAAAAGACCTCGTCCCTCTGCGGGGGGTCTAAATCCTGGCTTCCGGGAAATCCCTGAGGAACAAGTTTATGGAAATCTAGGGGTCCTTTCTCAGCAGCTGGGATCAAGAGTACCCTTGTGAGGACGGGGGACGGAGGCCACTTTTTTTGTCCTAATTTTGTACTGCAGTGTCTACGTGTAAATATTTCTGTGAACAAGCAGGCTCTAAAATCACATCATTTGGTGCTAACAAATAAAACAATGTCTCTGTTTGGAGCTGTAGTCCTCCTCCCCCCCCCCCCCAACCCCTCCCTCCAGGGGGAGAAAAAAGCTATTTGAAAGTCAAAACGTTTTGGTTGGTTTGCTTTAGGGCAAAACATTTATCGGTTGCACAAGATACATTTTATTCAGCAAATATTTGAGAGCCTACTCTGTGTGAGGCAGGGGCTGGTTCTCCATCTAAGTCCTTTCTTTCTGGAAAGTTCTCTGATCCTACCAGATTGCCCTGGGCTATATCTTTAAGAGAAGTTTTGTACACGGACAACGGTTGTGGATACACAGGGTACATTATCTTATACGTGTGTTCTATTTATCAGTTCCCTGTCTACCATAATGCAAGTTCCATAACTAGGGTAATGGGGAGCCATGGAGGAACGTAAGAGCAGAACAGGAACAACATTTTAAATTAGGAAAACAATCCAGTTCTCAGTTTGAAGCTCTCCAGTAAACTTTCCAACAAAATATCGAGTTCGTATCTCATTTCTCAGACTACCTGGCCCCTGGCAAGGAAGGAGGGGGGGCAGAGTCACTTAGAAGTTTACTCAGCTCGGAGTTCCCCATCCAGGGAGCCTGACTGGGAGGCTCAGGGGCCAAGTAACAAGCAGGAAAACTGAGGGCCTTTTCTCTGGAACTCCAAGAAAGCTAAACGCCCCGTGCCTCACTTTCTCCACCTGAATGTGGAGCCGGGATGCCCCCGAGGACACTGGTTCCAGAAGGCAGGGATTTTTGGCCAGGGACAGCTCGTGGCACAGAGTAGCTGCTCAGTAAACACATGACCCGTGCCCGGAGCGTGTGAACCCTCACAGCGACGCGACTCGCTTTACGGAGGGAGAAACTGAGGTTCAGAGAGGGGAACCAATGTGCCTGCGGTCACGGAGCGGGGAGAGGCAAGCTGGGCCCGCCCGACCCACACGAAGCCCAGGGGTGGCTTTGTCAACAGAGGCCACCAAGAGGCAGAGCCACCTCGTGACTTTTGCCGGCCTTAGGCTCTTCATGCGCCTCTTCCTCCAAAACAAAGCAAAACCAAAAACATCCCCAAACGTTCCCAATGGCATTGATCTAACCGGGCACACAGCCCCCGCGCTGGACAATAATCTTTCTCTGCTGTTTTAAAAAGATAGGGAGCCCGGTCCACCGGCCCTAAGCCTCTCGGGCCTGGAGCCTGGGGGGCCGGGGGCGGGGAGCACTCACCTTGTCCTCCTCGGCCCTCACGTCGGGCATGGTGCTGACGCACAGGCTGACCGCCGTGGTGGCCACGAAGAGGATGGACAGACAGGCGAAGACCTTGCCGGGGAGCCCCGAGCGCGGGTTTTCCACCGTCTCCCGCAGCCAGTTCATGAAGACCCCCCAGCGCGACGGGTCCCCGGGGGGACGCCGCGCCTCGCGCCGCAGGTGCAGCGCCTCCTGCTGGCGGAGCTCGCGCAGCTGCTCCAGCTTCCGGAGCAGCTCCAGCAGGCAGCACGGCCGCAGGTGGGCCTCCTCGATCCCCCAGTAGGCCAGCTCCTCCCGGAAGGACAGCACGCACGTCTCCCGCAGCAGGGCCAGCCTGCCGGCCGCCAGGAAGCTCACGATCATGCCGAAAGCGCTGGGGCTGCGGTCGAAGAAGAACTCCCGGGTGGCTTCGTCGTAGTCGTCGCAGAGCTGCGCGATCTCCTCGTGGCTCCGGCAGAACTTGAGTTTGCTCAGGCGGCTCAGCGGAAACTCGTCCAGCGTGCTCCAGGGGAGCACGTACCGCCGGCCCCCGACGTTGACCAGGATCTCCTTCTCCAGGTCCGCCGCGGGGGAGGCGTCCAGCGCGCCCACCTTGCGGGCCCTGCGGTAGTAAAGCCCCTTAAGGGAGCGCGGCTGCATGGAGCCGGGCAGCGGCTGACCCAGGGGGCTGCAGGAGCCCCGGTGGCGGTGTCCAGGAGGCAGGCCCCTGGCCCTGAAGGGCATGGACATTGCTGGAGACGTCCTGCACCGGGTGGGGTGGGGGGGAAGGGGGAAGGTAAGACAAGAGGGAGACATCAACCTCAGGGCGGGGTCCTCGACCGCCCGGATGCAGCTTCACCACTGCATCTGCATGGTTCATTTTTCAAATTCTCCAACAGGGACTTACTGAGCACCTCCTCTGTGCCTGGGAACTATCAGTGACCCGAGGAGATGATGACATCCCTTCCCAGGTCAGAGCTGTGCCCCTTCCAGGCTCTGTGGTCTTGGGCACGTGGCTTCACCTCTCCCATCTACCTCCACCCATGCCAGGCACAAGACTTGTACCAATCTTAGGAGGCACAGCTGGTAAAATAGAGCTTCAGAGTGTAAGGGTGTCTCAAGTTCACTGCCAGGTTCTGGTCCCTTACGGACTGCCACAGCAGGTGGATTGCTCAGCCTCTCTGAGCCCTTTGCTTCGTCTGGACAGCTGGGGTAGTTTGAGTACCCCCACCTCACTGGGCACGGGGAGGGTTCCGTGCAGTGATGTCCAGGAAGTGTTTATTCAGAACGCTTCTAGGCGCTTCTGAGGTGCCAGGCACCAATCGACACGCTTCCTCTATAGTAACGCATCTCAACAATTCCACAAGGTAAACAATTCCCCATTTTACAGATGAGCAAACGGAGGCCCAGAAAGGTTCAGTAACACAGAATGTGACTGTGCTTAAGCCCAGCGTCTGACTCTCAGGAGCCGCGCCGCAATGGCCTCGTTTGCCTCTTCCTTTGGAGGACTTTTGCCATCAACGACAGCCCCCCTCCGTGTTCCCCGGGGTGCTTGCCTCGGCCACCCTTGCTGTGTGACCTTGAGCCACCCTTGCTGTGTGACCTTGAGCCGGTACTCCCCCTCTCTGTTCTCTGCAAAGCGAAGGGACGTCTAATGCGCGCTCCATCTCAGACCTATTCGAAGCGCTTGGCTTAGAATGAGGGCTTGAGATGTAACCCGTGCATTTAAAAAACCGTCTCTGCCACCTTTCCCGGCCTCAGCGCCCTGCCACCGTTCCCCACCCTCCCGCTTCTAGCCAGAGCAGTTTCCAGAGCTTCTACAACCTTACGTTCCAAAACGCACTCCAATCAAGACAAAAACTCGGCGGCTGAATGGAAACAAAAGTTGCTCTCAATTTCAGCGCCAGCTGGATTCGGGCAGGCAGCGAAGAGTTGAATCACAGCCTGTGCGTTTCACACTTGCTCACCACCCCGCGTTCTGTTACTCTGTATGCATTACTTCCTTTACGGCGTATGGCCAGAGGAAGGCGAGCAGCCTGCAGAGAGAACTATTTGGAAATCCGGGGAGTCCTTCCCAAGTGCTCTCCGTTTCCCAGTGCAAAACCCCAGACCCAGAGAGCCGAAGTGACTCATCCAAGGTCACAGAGCGAATCCAAGTCCAACCCAGGACTCTGTCTCCCAGCCTGGTGGGGGGGGGGGGCGGGGAGGCTCTTTCTAGACGACCCCCTCCCCCCAAAAAAAAATCCTGCCCTGTCTGCATTCACTGAACAGACCCAATTTTGCAATCCACTCCCCCACCCCCCACCCCAGCCGGCACACACAGCTCTTGTCCCGGGCAGGGAAAGGTATTCATTCAAAACAGCAGCGCTTTGGCCCAGAATGTCACACGTCCTGCGAGCCACCCCCCCACCCCCACCCCTGCAGCAAACACTAACTTCTTCCCCCAAAGTTGAACTCACCTTCCTTTCTCTGGGAGCCCTTTTCCCGCTCTCTCTCTACCTGGCAAGGGGAGCCCGTGTCCCGATGGCCAGGGAAGAGCCAGGTTTGTGGTGGAGATGAAGCAGAAAAGAAAAATCCCACGCACGGCAGTCTCTGGCAGAGTTAGTTTCCAACCTCTCTTCCCTTGCCTCCTCCCGGAAGCAGAGGGACATTCATTCTGCACCTCTCTCTCCCGCAGCTGCAGAACGGCCCTGGGGCAGTGGGCTGGGGTTTCTAGAAGGACCCAGAAGCCCCTTCCCCGGTGAGAGGTGAGAGTCCTAGGGGCTCGTGCTGGGAGCCAGCCAGCTGTCCTGCTTCAACGGCAGGCTCTGCACTCGGAGCCCCACGGGGACAGCCAGTGTGGTCCTGCAAGAGGCACGGGGGCGGGGGGGACGGGAATGGCTTAGAAATAATCTCTCCATCACCAGGCTGCCGGAAGACACAGCAGCAACCACGGCTCTGCCAACTGCCTGGGAGGCAAGGAGAGCTGTCCTGCCCTCCCCTCCCAGGAGGGACAGAACCCGAAAGGAGCAGAGGGCAACTTGGGGCCGGGACATCTGCAGCTACCTGCCCCCGCAGCCTGGAGGCTCCTGGGGGTGGGGGTGGGGGCGCTGATGAGGGGGTGGCGCGCAGGTAAAGGCTGCGGGAGGAACCTACTGGTAAATCACGGGTCCGGGGACAGGTGGGGGCAGAGAAGCCCAGCATCTGAGCGCCGGGTGGAAGCTGGCTGCGTGCTGGGCTGGTGTGGAGTCACATGCACCTGGGTCCCCAGCTCCCATGTGGATGGCTGGCTGGCCTCGGGCAGGGGACTCAGCCCCTCCGAACCTCGCGTTCCTTGTTTGTAAGATGTATGGGGGTGTGGGGGTTCAGAGAGGTCACACCCCACAGCAGAGGCTCCCAGTGCGGTTTGGCTCCCCGGGGGTAAAGAGGAAGAGGAACAAGGGCCAGGCCAGGCGTCCTAGCCTCGGCTCTGCGCTCCCTCGCTGTGTGTCCTCGGTCGGTCTCTTCACCTCTCTGGGCCTCCGTGTTCTCCCTGGTCAGATGAGGGCAGTCAAAGCAGTGATGGCTCGGACTGCCCAGCCGTCTTCTCCTGTAGGTGCTCAGTGTCCCCTGGCTCTTCTTAATTTTCTTAAGAGGTTCTCAGCCCCAGGCTCTTGGCTTCCAAAGGGGAGTTACTCTCAGTTCCGTTTTGCAGACAAGGCCAGGAGGTGCGGGCAAGAGGTTTGCTCAAGGTCACCTTGCTGGTTGGAATCTGCACGTGGCAGAGACTTTGAGGTCTGATCAAGGGTTCTGGAGGGGGGAGGGTCTGAGCGCGGGCCTTTCATGGCTGCCCGGTGGGGGGTGGCAGCAGCCTCGGGCCTCAGCGTGCTCTCCCTGGCCTTGGCCGTGGGGTAAGTCCCGTCAGGAGCAGAGGAGCCAGAGGGACAGAGGTGGTCTAGGGTCGTGGCTTTTAGATCGCACTGTGTGAAACCCGAGCGTTCTGTAGACGCGATCACGGGGCCTGGAACGAGGGTGGCAAAGGGTAGGACGCAGGGATGGGACTCCCTGCCTCAATGTGACAGCTCCACTGTCAGTATGTAAGTGGGACTCCCAACACGCCAGGGCCCCAGGGGCCCATCTTCACACTCAGCCCACTGGAGGAGACCCCAGGGCCCCTGTTAGGGATGGGCACGCTCTCCCCTCTCCCCCTGACTCCCCAGTTCTCAGACCCCAGGGCCGCCCCAACACCTCTCATAAACCAGACCCCGAAAGGATCTTTCCAGCTCGTGCTGGTTTTCCCCCCTTCTCTCTCTGTCTCCCCACGTCCCCTGACTCTATTATTGATCTCACCCTACCCTCCGGCCACTTGCCCCCCAAGCTTCCTCCACCCGCCTCTGGTCCCCTTTGTGTCCGGAGTGCTGGGTTCAAATCAGGGATTTAACGCTTCCCTGCTGGGTGACCTTGAGCAAGTTTCTTAACCTCTCTGCGCTCGCTTCGGTTCCCTCACCTGTGAAATGAAAATGATAAGCCTCCCTATTGCTTGGTTGTGAGCCCTGCACGAGTGAGTTCTCACTGATCGGGCGCTTACAAGAGTCCCTGGCATGAAGGAAGTCCGTTCAAGTGCTTGCCGCGATTACAAGTATTACCTCAACGACTTCTGTTCAACTCACAAGAGGAGATTTTTGTTTGAGGACAAGAGTTCCGATAAAATTTTAACTGCCGTTGGAAATGAGTTTTAAAGGAAAAGCAGAAAGGGAACGATCTAGTCCGAACCCTTGATAAGTCGTAGAGGGGGCAAGGGGAGGACTGTCTGAGCTCTCGCGGGCCCGTCAGTGGCAGAGCCGGGCTCAGTTAGGACTCACACTCCAGTGCTCTTCCCACAGCCCCAGTGTGTTCGTTCTCTCAGCACTGCTACTCTGCCCAGGCTAGAGGACTTTGACTTTAGCCTGGTGCCCAGGCCCACCAGCCCCTGCCTCAGGGCATTTGCACGTGGCTCGGTAAAGTTCCGGTCACCTTTTAACTTAACACCACTGCCTTCCTGCCCCTCTGTTCCTCTCTGTTGTGTCCACTCAACCCCTGCTAACCAGGGAAGGTCGCCTGGCCCCAGCCTCTCCAGCATCCTGCAGGTCTCGGATGCAGGACTGCCTACGGTAGCCTGTCCTCTCTCGTCTGAAGGACTGTGGCCTGCTGGGCATAAGCGATGGGCCGCCGTGACCGTGGATGAGTGAGTCCCCCCAGGGCCTCTGTAACCAAACAGACAAGCACCGTGGCCTAAAACAACACAAACGTATTATCTTGCGGTTCTGGAGGCTGGGAGTCCAAAACGGGTCTTAAGGGGGGGCTAGAAACAACGTGCCGTCAGGCCCGCCTTCCTGCTGGGGGTGATCGGGGAGAAGATTTAAAAAAACGTGTCTTAAATTAACAGGCATCTTGGTACCAGGGGGGAGGAGAAGCCAGCCTGGAAGAGATCATATTTCAGCCCCGGCGACGAGGCTTTACGGGCGTGAATAAGGCAGTGGCTGCGGGGCTGGTGGAGTAGCCGGAAGGCACAGGAGGACCCATATGGAAGGTGCTGGGCGAACAGCAGCTGGGGGACCCTGTTTCAGCCGCAGCCACACCCCACCAGGGAGATCTGGTTAGCAGCCAAGGCCATGGACCCCGCTGGAGTGACCTGATCACCATCTCTGGGCCACTGGGGCCATTCAGCATGACCTCACCGGGGAAATCGAGGCAGCTCCGGATTTCGATCATGGACGCTCATTCACACGAGCACGTGTGATCTTTGGCGGCCAAGAGTCCCAAAGGCAAGGTGGCTCCGGGGGCAGGTGGATGTCACAAGGGAGGTCGGCTGGGCGCTGTGGGCGCCCCCCCCCCCCCCCGCCCGACTCACAAAGGTGAAATGTAGGTCCAGCGTTGAGTATCTTTACATTTTTGAAAGAAGAGCCGCATCCTGACTTTGGTGCTAAATCCCTCAAATTCTAAATGTTGCCAACTAACTCGGAAACGTATGAAGCACCACGGAGCAAAGCCCGTGCCTGTCTGATGATCCAACAATTCCAATCCTAGGGATACCCCGAGGGCAGCGTAAATGCTCGCTCACCGAAGGGCACGGCGGGTGGAAGGCTGGTCACAGCGCTGTTTCAGCGGGCCCGGGATCCATGAGAAAGCACAGCGCGTGTTCGCACAAGAGAATACCAGACCGCGACGGGAACGCACACACAGGACCATTGGCAGCCACTCGAAGAACCTGGGTCGTTATGTGGAGAGAAGGCCACAGAAACAGCCGACACAGCATGGCTCCATCGGTAGAAAATTTAAAACCGGGGGGGTCCTGGGCAGCTCCGCGGGTGGGGCATCCGACTCTTTTTTTTTTTTTTTTTTTTTTTAACGTTTATTTATTTTTGAGACAGAGAGAGACAGAGCATGAACGGGGGAGGGGCAGAGAGAGGGAGACACAGAATCGGAAGCAGGCTCCAGGCTCTGAGCTGTCAGCACAGAGCCCAACGTGGGGCTCGAACTCACATACCGTGAGATCGTGACCTGAGCCAAAGTCGGACGCTTAACCGACTGAGCCACCCAGGCGCCCCGTGTCCGACTCTTGATTTCAGCTCAGGTCATGATCTCACGGTTTCGTGAGTTCGAGCCCTGCGTCGGGCTCTGTGCTGACGGCTCGGAGCCTGGAGCCCGCTTCGGATTCTGTGCCTCCCTCTGTCTCTCTACCCCTCCCTCGCTCGGACCCTGTCTCTCTCTCTCTCTCTCTCTCAAAAATAAATAAACGTTTTTTTTTAACGTTTATTTTTATTTTTGAGACAGAGAGAGACAGAGCATGAACGGGGGAGGGGCAGAGAGAGAGGGAGACACAGAATCTGAAACAGGCTCCAGGCTCTGAGCTGTCAGCACAGAGCCCGACGCGGGGCTCAAACTCACGGACCGTGAGATCATGACCTGAGCCGAAGTCGGACGCTTAACTGACCGAGCCACCCAGGCGCCCCAATAAACGTTTTTTACAAATAAAAAAAGTAAATAAAAATGGGCAGAACTAATCAAAGCCAGCACAATTACCTCTGGGGGCGTGTAGTGGGTCCCGAGGGCTGGTCAGGTCGCTCGATCTGTGTCTCTCGGCCGGGGGGGGGGGGGGGGGGGGGGTGGGGCGCGCTGATTCCACATTGTGTCGAATCTGTGCAAGAGACGTGTGCAGCTTAGTATGTGTGTTGTGTTCAGATTGAAAAAGCTGTTTCGAGCAACCACCGCCGAAGGCCCCAGGAAGACATACAGATGGGCTGGATTCCGGCCCGGGGGGCCCTGTTATGAGCTGGTTGTCACCGGGAACAGCTTTGAAGGGACTCCAGCCCCGGAACCTCTGTTTTTGGTCAGTCACCTCTAAAGCCTGCAGTTACGCCCAGTTCTGTGTCTTTACCTGGACGATCCTGCCCTCCCTCCCTCCCTCCTGGACTCCTAGGGTCCTGAGGATCCGGAAAAGTCAGCGGTGAAGGTCTGCCCTACCGCCTTCCACCTCCCTCTGCCCTTTCCGGTGCACAGAAGTTGTGGACTGTCACCACAAAGGGACATACACGCCAGGCAGCTGAGCTCTCCCAGCTGAGTCTTTTCTGTTGGAGGGACGGGTGCCTCGCTGGAGACGAAACGTTATTATATTCTGATTTCAGGATTACAGAGCGGAACGCCTGCCGGGGTCTCAGCCCCCCACCCCCGCCAAGGGGCTTGTACCTTTCGGCTAGGACATTTTTCTTTTTTTTTTTTTTTAATTTTTTTTTTTAATGTTTATTTATTTTTGAGACAGAGAGAGACAAAGCATGAACAGGGGAGGGTCAGAGAGAGGGAGACACAGGATCTGAAACAGGCTCCAGGCTCTGAGCTGTCAGCACAGAGCCCGACGCGGGGCTCGAACTCACAGACCGCGAAATCGTGACCTGAGCCGAAGTCAGCTGCTTAACCGACTGAGCCACCCAGGCGCCCTGGACATTTTTTTCAAACAAGTGGAAAAATTGCAAGCCTTGGCTCATAATTACTAGCATTTTGTCATGAATATATTTGAATATATATATATGTATATATATACACTTTATATATGAATGTAGTTTTTTCCAAAGCATTTCAAAATAAACTAGACACCATGATATTTCCTCCTGAATTCTTCAGCATAGACATCCAGAAACACAAGGATAATTTTCTGTGTAATCACAAAACCATTATCACACCAAATGTGATTAAAAATAAAGAACGATTTCCTACTATCATTTGATTCCCCATTCATCTGATACCCACGTCTCCAGAATGCCTTTTTATAGTATTGTAGCTCTCCAAAGACCAAGATCCAATGAAGGGTCACATATGACATTTGCCGATTGCGTTCTGTTACTTTTTTTTATAAAGATTAAAAAATTTTTTTTTTTTTACATTTATTCATTTTTTTTGAGAGACAGAACAGAGCGTGAGCAGGGGAGGGGCAGAGAGAGAGGGAGGCGGAATCCGAAGCAGGCTCCAGGCTCTGAGCTGTCAGCACAGAGCCCGATGCGGGGCTTGAACTCACTGACCGCGAGATCATGACCCGAGCCGAGGTGGGCGCTCAACCGACCGAGCCACCCAGGAGCCCCGTGTTCCATTACTTTTTAATCTCCAACAGTCCTCTGTCCCCACCCAGAACCTCCTCCCTCACCTCCCACCCCTACCCCCATGACACAGGCTTTGGAAAGAGATCAGATCAGGTTGTCTGATTTGTCGACTGTTCCTCCTTCCAGATTGATCCCCTTGTTCCCAAGCGGCCCCCTCTGCCCTCTATTTCTGGAAATTGGGTCTAACGCATTGATCACACTCAGGTTACACATAGTTTTGGTAAGAACGCTTCATCGGGGGGCTCACTGGGAGCTCCTTACGCTTGGCTGTCCTCCCTGGCTGATGCCAGGACGTATGGCCGGGTTAAGGTGGTCACCGCAGACATGTCTGTCACAAGGGAACACTTTCCTTCTGTGATTAGCAGGTGCTCTGGGGTGATGGTTGGACTTAAGCACGTTCCTGTTTGAAGGAGTTAAGGAACGTGCCCTCAGCTTCCAGGTCTTTCCGCCACAAACTGCTCGGCCAGAGCTCACTGTCCTTTCTCATCCCACCGAGACTAGCTTTCCGGGGCTGTGTCCCTGCCTCTGGAGCTCAGAGGCCGGGGCAGGAAGGGGTGCGAGGCTGAGGAAGAAACGCGAGATGAGCCCGGGTGAAAGTGAAGCTGCCACGAGTAACCTTCAAGTTGCTACGATCCTGAACTCGGAGCCTGGAGCCTGCTTCGGATTCTCTGTCTCCCTCTCTCTCTCTCAAAGATAAATACACATTTAAAAAAAAAGAACTCAGGAAGAATATGCTCATATGCAGGGGGCGGGGGGGCCCTGGGTGGCTCAGTCGGTTAAGCGTCCAACTCTTGGTTTTGGCTCAGGTCATGATCTCGCAGCCTGACGGTGCGGAGCCTGCTTGGGTGGGGGGTGGGGTGCAGGGCGCAAAGGAGCAGGAGGACAGTGACCCCAAGATTTCCGGTCTGCGTGGTGCAGCAGAAGGGGAGGCAGGAATGGAAATGGGTAGCAGTGGAGGAGGAGGAGGAGGGGTCGGGGGGAAAGGGGAGGTCAGCCTTGAACGTGCTGCGTTGGGGGCACCCCGCTGCAGATGTTTGGGGGTTTGCGTCCAGAGCCCAGAGAAGAGCTGGGGCCAGAAGGATACACGGGAAGGGTCCTCAGCACCCCTCCCGGGAGGGGGAGTCACCCTCTTCAGGGATTCTGAAAAGCCGCCTGGCTGAGGGGTCGTGGCACCTTGTCAGGTCATGAATCACTTTCTGTAAGGGGTGAAAAGGGTCTCAGAGGGTCCCCTCCTCCGCAACCCCCTCCTTCCATCCCCCCCAGCCCAGGAAACATCAGTGCTTGCACAGCCTGTGGGCTGATGGCCCCCCTGGACACATGGCCACAGGCCTCAAAGGAAAAGGATGCCGTTCCGGGTACGTTCGGGGTAAGTGGGTCAAGTGCGGTTCCCCCAGGCACCTGCTCAGCCCCATGAACAAGTTGATGTGCCAGGCCAAGGCTGGCTGGCTGGCTGGATCAGCCTGTCCTTCCCCCGCCCCCAACCTTCTTGCTTCCTGGATGCCCCCCCCCCCCCGGGACGGGCCCTTCTCTGCTCTCCGTCACTGGAGGGGGACAGAAGTTAGCCCGTGGCCGGGAGGTCCTGCCTTTGGCGGCCTCGTCTCCCGTGACCTCCGGCCTCTTAAACGCACCCTCACCGCACATCCGAACGCTTTGCTTTGCAAAGACGTGGGAACATACTTATTCTTGTGCTTTCGAAATCGTTGGCTGCAAGGAGCTCACTTAATTTACGGTGGGCACGGCTCCTCCCGGGCGCGCTCTGTAACCTGCTCCAGATAGGCATACAGTGACATAGCGTTTTTAAGTGCAATGAAATGTTTTGGCCGTGAAATTGGCCAACGAACAAATGGATACGTTAACCATATTAATAGCAGTTGTGGGTTTTTTTTTTTCTCATAATTTGAATGCTTTGTTTCCAGAATCATCCATCTGTATCGGGTCTCTGAGAAGAAGCGTGAGGGTCCTGGGGTCCTGGGGGGCTAGAGGGGCCTAAATGCAGGAAGGGGAGGCGGGGGGGGGGTGCTGGGGGCCCTGGGGAGCCGGGAGGGGCGGAGAGCACGTCTCTGGGCGAGGGGGCAGAGACACCTGTCAGGGGCAGGATGTTCGGGGGAAGGTGCCAAGGTCCAGGTCCATCTGGCAGGTGGACAAGGTGGGGAGGGCTCTGCCGCCGGGATCCTCAGTGGGAAGGTGAGGAAGACCTTGGAACTAAGGCGAATGGATGCCCATGTGTCCTTTCAACGTCCCACTAGCCTGGAGAGCAGGCTGGCAGGAAGTTACTTACGTTTCATTCTCTATGGAATAGTGCCTTTGTTCGACTCCTTTTACGATTCGTCAGGGCCTGATTCTCAAGGGAACGTGTTCACTTGCAAACGTGTATCTGGTACAGGTAGGTGACCGTGACTTCCACCTGTTAGCAAAGAAAGCCAGGTGTTGTGGTTCCGCCGCCCTGCGGGACGCTCGCCACTTCTGGGTCTTTCTCAGCCTCTTCTCCCACATTCCTGGGTGCCTATAAGGCATGAGGGCCTCCAGTGCCTCTCGGACCCGCTCTCCCACTGCACCGGCGCCCTCACGGATGAGCACAGTAGGCTTCCGACACCTGTTCATTCTATGATGGTAGGAGAGACATTTTTTAACGGAAGAAGACGGAGGCGCTAAGTGGTTATCTCCGAACGGAAGCCGTAGGCATGAATTCCATTTTGTTGTTGCATACGTGATTTTTTTTCTTTTTTATTCAAAGTTCAACGACCGTGTGCGGATTCAGTCTGCCGGCTCTAGAGTCAGGGCGCTTGGGTTCGAGGATCAGCTCTTTCCATTCCTAACTCTGTAACCGTGGGAGAGTTACTTCGACTCTCTGAAACTCAGTTTCCTCGTCTGTAAAATGGGGTTAATAATAGGCCAGCGGCACCTACCTCAAAGTGAGGATTATTGTAAGGAAGACACAAGACAAGGCAGGCAGGGCACTTAGCATTGTGTCCAGCTTAAAGGGAGCAGCCAAGGTTACGGATTATTCCCGGTGGTATTATATACAATAATAACTTTTTAAAGAGACAGCTGATGGGGCGCCTGGGTGGCCCCGTCGGTTGAGCATCCGACTTCTGCTCAGGTCGTGATCTCACGGCTCGTGAGTTCGAGCCCTGCGTCAGGCTCTGTGCTGACAGCTCGGAGCCCGGAGCCTGCTTTGGATTCTGTGTCTCCCTCTCTCTCTGCCCCCAACCCATTTGCATTCTGTCTCCGTCTCTCTCAAAAATAAATAAACATTAAAAAAAATAAAATAAAGAGCTAGTTGATCAAAGGTTGTACAATTGGATGAAAAAATAAAAGCAAACAAACCTTAGAATTACACAGAACCCTTTAAAAGTAAAAAGAGGATAGAGGCTTAATTGTTTCTAATGTCCCGACAACAGCATTTTGTGTACGCGTCTGTGTGTTTTGTCGGGCGCATAAACCCCCTTTTATCGCTGGAAAAATCTTATAATAATATGCTTTCACATCTTTTTAAGGACTGTTCGCTCCAGACATTTTGCTTTCACGAAGATTTCAAAAAATCTAGGGCAGTGATTTTCCTTAGAAGGGAGGGAGAAGGTCACCAGGAAAGCTGTCCTAGGATCCTCAATATGCTGAGGTAAGTACTCAATCCGTCAAGATCGAGAAGCTAAAAGCAATATAGTAATTGACCTGATTTTTTTTTAAAAAGCGCAAAAGCTTTGTTCTCTGCTGGAACACAGAAACATTTGTTACCCTAAAAGGACACGTTTCGGTGACTTGCCTTGCTGTCAGCAGAAATTTTGGCTTTTGCGTTCAACAACACCCTTCATGGCTAAGTAAACAGGAGGGACGGAAAGACGCCCAGTCGTTTATTTAGAGCAAGTCTGGACAGGCAGAGAGTGGCACAGAGGTAGGGCGATGGTCCCCTCACCCAGCAAGACGGAAGACGGAGACCCTGGCCACACGGTGCGGGTCTGAGACGTGGACGTAAACCCAGCAATATTGCGGAGGGCGGTTATGCCTCCGGCACGGGCTGGCACGGAATGGGCATACGGTGGGCGCTAGATGGATGGGTCAGCAAAGGAAATGAATGGAGTGGGGGAAGGTTCTTGACCTCCATCTCCGAGGGACTATGCTTAGAAGCCAGGACCAGAGTGCTCAGGAGAGGACACGTTCTGTTCATTTTCCTGCATTCCACGTAGGGCTTGCCCGGCTCATGATCAGGACACTTATGAATAGCCCGTCACTGGAGCGATGGTGGGGGCATCACAGGAAACGAGATTTATTTTCTTCTGAGTAATTTCCCGCATTTTCTAAATGTTCTACAACGGGCATGTGTTGTTTTCACATATTTTCCCAAATGTTGCGTAAAAAAGTCCAAGGCGTGCTCTCCGTGCAGTAAGGAATCCACAACCATCTGGTCACGCGGATCTCCGGACCTGCTTGGACCCACTTCGTCGTGAAGGCTGGAGGGCGTGCTGCCCACCTTGCGTGGCGACCTCAGCCCTCCCAACAAGTTTGAGCTAGGGACTCCTCGTGATCTTCTTACAGGTGAGGAAACAAGCTCAGAGAGGTTAAGCAACTCGTCCAAGGCCGCACAGGGGTGATGGTGGGTCTGACACCTGAGTCCCTGCCCTTTGAAATCCTGCTGTACCGCTCCATCCTCGTAAACATAATATAGTAAAATCAACGTGCAAATATATTTTTTCGTGCCTTAAACGGTGAATTTTTATTTTATTTTTTTTGCAAATAAAGCTGAGGCCTAGGGCCAGCTGACTGGTGCAGAGGACCTGATGACTCCTTTTCTTGGGGCTGAAAGTGGCAGTGGTGAGACCACCTGCCCACAGGGGCCTTCCGGAACGCACTGGAACTAGACTTTTATGATCACCATGGAGAACACACAAAGCACAGCAAAAAGCATACCGGTGGGCCTTTGGGGCTGGGAAGACCAGGAGGGCCACCTTACAGAGACCCTGCTCTCTCTGGCACACCAGGCTGTCCATCTCTGAGTCACAGGGCGGAGTAATTCTCTCCAGGCCCTCCTTTGCTCCTGGAGCACTCAGCGGCCCCATCCCACCCAACCGAAAGACACATGATGTCGCACAGCGCCCTCAGACAGGACCCTCTCTGGTGGCCAAGCAGGCAAGTAGCGAAGGAGTAACGGAAACTTCCGGAGTGAGCCCTCGGCACGGGCTCCCGAGGAATGCCCCGCCCCTCCCACGCTCCTCCTCCAGCCCCGCCCCCAGCCCTGCGCCCCGCCCCTCCCCCAGCCTGCGCAGGTGCTGCTGGGCCCGAGCCTGCTGGTGCGCCCAGGCTGAGGAGGTTAAAGGTCAGGGGAGTGGCACTTCCTTAAGTGTTGAACCCCACCCCAGCCCGTCATCTCTGTTATTTGGATGCAGCTCCCTTCTAGAAGGTCAGTAATCATCCTGAAACCTTCAGTTGCCATTTTCCAAGCTGTGAGGGTGGCCTTTAATTTAGCCGTAGCAGGAATGTAATTGCGTTAAGTGGCGCCGCCTTACTCCGACGGCAGGTGTCGAGGGCTTTGAAGATTAAAGTATGAAGCGAAATTAATTATTTAAGGAAAGCACTGGAACCGGAGACAGTATAAACCTGGAGCAAAAACCAGGAGTCGAAATTGTCAAAAACCGGCAGCATGCTCTTCCTGCGGGACGAAAGATAAGTAGCAGCTGCATAAGGCATTATAATTTACAAACTTGGGCGATGTGCGCCCGTCTTACTCGGTTGGGCGGGTCTCTGACATGGCTGTAGCCCTCCGATCTGCCAGAAAAGGATGCCCAGGCCCAGAGAGGTTGAGTGCCAGGCACTGGGTCACACAGCTTCAAAAGATCAGAAGAGGAAACTGAAGTCCAGTTCAGAGCCTCTAGGACTTTTAGGTCCACTGTTCCTCTGGGGCCAGTTCAATAGAAGAAAATGTTCATTCCTGCAGAAAGCGTTCAGTGAGGGTGTCCGCGGCTCTGGCTTTCCCGATTTACGATATATTGATTTGTGGCTGGGAAACAACCATTCGCAAATGTATTTAGAAAGGAAAATAAATCCCACGGTGTCGATGGGGACGCTTAAGCTATTAGGATTTACAAGGAAGACTTACTGTTGCTTTGGGTAGAGCGTGGGCTGTTCGTTATGGAGTTAACTGATAGTAACGACACTATAAGGAGGCGATTGAATGGGTTCCCACAGCACAGTTCTGATCCTGTGCGCGTGGGGAAGCCAGATTTCCATTTGAGCTTAGAATCATCAAGTCCAATTGTCTTCCCAGCTCGACGCTATGAAACGCCTGGGGTTGATGTAATTTTTAGAGGGTGAGATGCTAACTGTCGCTTACTGGGGTAGAATTTGCAACTGTGGTTAAGCACTGGATAATTGGACAGAGCCACACAGAAACCTCAGCTGAGCCTCCTCCCGGGTGGTGTGGCTTCAGGCAGGACGCTTCACCTCTCGACTCAGCCTCCACGTCCCCAGTCATCCCCTCGGGCTGAGAGTAGTGTTGTAAGGGGAAGCCTGATGGGCAGCTCCTGGGTTTGTAGCAAGTGATCAGTAAACATCCCACCGCTGCTACTGTTGCTGGGGGCACTAGGCTGTGCGCACACGTGTGTTTTAAGTCCCTGAAAACAGCTAGGAATAAGGAATGGGATCTCAGAGACCTGATTTTCTCCTTTCAATGCGGCTCATCCATGACTCTGAACCCCACCCCGCTTGTTTATTTTCTTTGCGCTCCAATTTCCCGATCTCTATAATGGGCTTTAGGGAGATTATCTGTCAACTTCCTGTCTATATCAGACATTCTTAGCATCTGTTGTTCTTGGGGAGACCATAGGAACTTCGTGGGGCTTGTCAACTGAGGAAGGTGACTCCCCCCCTACCCCCCCACCCAGGGTTGCCACTGTTCCACAGCAGCTTGTCGGTGCCACGTGGGAGAGCAGGCTCCACAATGACAGATTTTCTTATTTGTTCAATGGAACTGGAAGTACAGATTTGATGTAAGATTTTGCATATTTAAACGCGAAGAAGAGAATTGAAATGCCTGCCATCCCAAACAAAACCGAGCATCAGATTCAGAGTCAGCCCATATTTGGGGCCCCTGAAGCAGCCACATCTCCAGGCCGCCGTATTGTCCAGGCAAGATCACCTTGAGGACTGGGTGACCTTTTATTTTCACGTTGTTTTATTTTAACATTAAGACCCACGTTGCAGCCTTAATAGCACCAAGGAGGAGACGATAAAGGTCCCCGTTCTAGAGACGAAAAAGGTCCCTGTTCTAGAAATGGTTCGTCTGTTTTTAGCTCCTGGGCTCAGCGTGGTTGATGACGTCATCCTGCGGTCCTGGTGCCCCTAAATCCTCCTCAGACATCTGGATTTTTGCTCTTTGTTCTTCAGCCTTCACCCCACCCGGATCCAGGCGGGGTCTCCCACCTCATTCTGTTACCATTTTCTCATCGTGCCGATGAGTTTCAGAGTCCTTTGGGGTCCTTGTCAAAAAAATCATATAAAAATATATGTATCAATATTACCAACCGTATCAATAAAAATAGGCATCACCTAAAATGTACCATTTTAACCATTTTTAAGTGCATGAAGCATATTCACCTGTTGGGCAGCCGTCACCATCGGCTCTGGAACTTTTCACTTGCAAAACTGAAACTCTGTTCCCATTAAATGATAACTTCCCCCTTCCCCTCCCCCACCCCAGCCCCTGCCGCCACCATTTTACTTCCTGTCTCTGTGAATCTGATGATTTCAGGTCCTTCACAGGAGTGGAATTATACAGTATTTGTCTTTTTGTGACTGGTATATTTCATTTGGCATACTGTCCTCAAGGTTTACCTATGTTGCAGCAGGTGTCAGAGTTCCGTTCCTTTTTAACGCTGAATAATACCCCATGGTGTGTATATACCTCATTTCGTTTATCCGTTTGTCTGTCGCTGGACATCCGGGCTGCTTCACCATTTGGCTGTTGTGAGTGATGCTGCTGTGACCAGTAGCCACACGGGGGGAGCTGGTGGCTGCCATATTGGACAGTGCAGATCTAGAACGTTCCATCATCACAGAATGTTCTATCGGACGGTGCCGCTAAGGAATTTACAAGATGCATGCACACAAATATATCAGATTTTGATGGCCAATATTGGCCCTGTTTACAGGACAGCAAACTGAGGCCCGGATAGCACGGAGACTGATCTAAGTCATGCTGCCCCTGGGAGGCAGAATGGAAATCAGTCCCCCAGATTCCCGGCCAGTGTGCCATGTTCCCTCCCTGTCACTGAAAGTTCACGTGGAACATGGAGGCAGGTGGGGGGTAGGGGGAGTGAGTAGGTTATAAAGGGTACAGGCTCTGCAGCATTTTTCAGGATTTCTTTTGAAAGAGGAGTAGCATGTGTGTTCATTTCCTGTGTGCTGTGCTAACATTTCTTGCCTCATGGTTTATTAAATGTAATGGGCCAGATGTTCCAAGGATTATCGCCCTCCTAGCCTGGTGGTGCTGACAGCCTTTGGCTTTAATCCATTTCCTGACTGCAGCAGGCCCAGGAGATTTCACGACCTATGTAGCCAATTCTCTCCTCTTGCACAGCAATATGATGTCAGCCTGGCGTGTGCCCGTGCAGAATAAAGACTACATTTCCCAGCCTCCCTTGCAGCTAGGTGTGGCCATGTGACCAAGTTCTGGCCAATGGGATGTCAGTAGAGGGTCAACGGGGCAGCACCTCGGGGAATCTTTTTTTGACTATTATTTTTTATGTTTATTTTTGGAGAGGGAGAGAGCACAAGCTGGGGAGGGGCAGAGAGAGAGGGAGACGGAGGATCCGAAGCATGCTCCGCTCTGTCAGAGCAAAGCCCGATGCCGGGCTCGAACCCACGAGCCGTGAGATCGCGCCCTGAGCCCAAGTCAGACGCTCAACTGATTGAGACACCCGGGCGCCCCACCTGGGGATCTATTTGAAGGGATGGCTGGCGGACCTGTGACCTCTGCCTTTCCCATTCTCCCTCATCTCTCTCTCCATACTCTTGCCTTCAGCTGTCACCTTGGTCCCTGTGGGCGAGGTCAAAGGTCAGGAATGAAGGAATGGAGCAGAGCCACCCGTGCAGCCTTGAACTGCTAACATTTGGCCTTTCCTGTGAAAGAGAGCCAAGCAGCTGCCTGTTCGAGACATTGTTACTTGCAGGCAAATCCAGTCCTCACTGATGAACAAGGTAAGGACATCAGGCTCTCTCTGTAAGCTGTTACCCTGAGAATAACCTTAATAAGGTAGGGATTGTCAACTGGGGATGATTTTGCCACCAAGGGGACGTCTGGAGTCCGTTTTGATGGTCCTGATCAAAGGCGGGGGCGTGTGCTATTGATATCTAGGGGACTGAGGCTCCGGACCATCCACAAATGCATAGGACAGAATGACACCGTGCTGTGCTGCAAGAATGACGTGGCTTCGAGTGCCAGTAGGTGAGAAAGCTCTGGGTTTCGTTTGGTTTTGTTGCAAAGAAGGACGCTAAAGCCGAAGGGCTTAGGTTACTTGCCTGCAGTGACATAGCTTGTCAATATGGCGGAGGCAGGATTCCGACCAGGTGAGGGGTGGGGTGTACCCGAGCAAGGCTTGGGATGCGTTCATCGTGTCCCTCAGACGCCGCGCCTGCTCCCGTCTGGCCTCCAGGAGTCAAGCAGCCCCTGTGTTCAGGTCCTGGGTCTGTCACTTCCTGGAAGATTGCCCTTGAGCTGGTTTCCTCCCCTCTGGGCACCCCCGTTGCTTCCCCTCGATGAACGGGCGATAGTCATGCCCGCATCCCTGCTGAGTGTGTCGGTGAGCCCAGCAGCGTGGCACTGGCCAATCAGGGTGGATCCAGGGGGCCGTAGGGTCCCAGAGGCTCCTGCTCCCTGGGGTGAGCCCCTCAGTTCCCCTGGGGAATCTGAGGGGAGGCGTCATGGAGGCTGGTGGGGGGGACACTTGGGGTGGAGGGAGGATGGGCTGTTTGCTAACTGACGTGGCAAGATTTCTATACGTGCGCCTCCCGTACGGCCATTCTGGGATGCGTGGGCCACATGCTGGCCTGAGCGGACAGACGTAGAAATTGTTCATGCTGGGAAGGTTCGGAGGAATGGTCCACAGAGCCAGTCTCCCTTAACCTGCAAGCTCTACCCCTGCTGTGGGTTTAAAGAAATAAAACACAGCCACCACTCAGATGAAGGGTTAAGGGGGAGAGGTGATGTCTGATGAGCTCCGCCTTAGACCAGGGGCTTTGTTTGCTGTTCCTCACGTACTTCCCGCAGCTTTCCCAGGTGTGTGTGTGTGTGTGTGTGTGTGTGTGTGTGTGTATTATTTGCTCTCGTGTTACACATGAGGAAACAGTGACCCAGAGGGACGGGTCCCACTTTGAGGGTTTTGCAGGCATTTAACAACCACCCTGTCAGAGGGCAGGGGCGTGCGATTTGGGGTCTGAGGCCATCTCAGGTTTGTGCAGTCAGGCAGACTCTACCACTCCAGAGAAATGGGGACAGCATCCGGCGTCAGTGCACGTTTGGTTCTGTAAGATTGTTCGGTGGGCCCGGCTCCTGGAGTTCACCAGGGGAGAGCCAGACGCCTCAGGACCTTGACCCCAGGGACCCGCCTGCCCTATTTGCACTCCCAGGCTGGCTCCCCGGGTCAGCACCCACCCTAGGGTCTTTGTGCCCCTTTTCCCCACTTCCTGGCAGAGTTGAGCAGCCTTTGGATTAGGGAGGTGCTAATGATTTGATATCTCAGCCCGGGGATTTAATTGATCCTTTAGCCCAGCTGGAAAAAAATCCCTCCCTCAGATAGCTGTTTTATCTCGTGGCCCTTGTCACCAGTTTAATTATGCTAAGTCCACATCAGATGCCTCGAATGAGAGGGAATTAAAAAAAAAAAAAAAAAGCCATCGGGCCGGCTGGGTTTCTTTTCTAGACCATTTGGAACCCGATTGCTTGTTATCACCCTGGGAATCAGCAGCTTTCACCTGCAGATTAAAAGGCATCCCCAGAGACCACTTGAAATGCACAATGAGGGAGCTTAATCTTCTCCATGGTCCTGAAACCTGGGTTTTATGGGGCATCGCACCCTCCAGCCTTCCATTTCCCTTCGCGGGCCATCACCCTCCTTGGCAAAAACGGTGCCCCGGGAAAATTCATGCCTCTACAAAGCGGTTAATGGCGCATGAAGCCATTTCGAAATGTAACTAGAAAGACATTTCAAACATTAACCTTCTGCAGAAGGGCGCTATGGACACGACTGGGCTTTGCAAGCTTGTGGGCGGATTCTTTTGTTTTCTCTTTCTTTTTCTTGTGGGTTTTTGGTGTTTTGGTTTTTGCTTTTGATGGAAACTCGACTTTAATAAAATTAAAGACTTGCATTTTTCCGCGTTTGCTATAAATTACAAACTTCTCAACTGTGACTGCTGACTCGACCTCAGGACAATTAGAGAATATGACACGTTGAAACGACGAATACACGGGCCAAAGAGCAGTTTCAAGGTAGAAGTGCATGATTAATGTAACTGTTTTGCAACACAGCCGTCCAAGTAACTGTCTCTCGGGGTTTGGAGGGGCATAAAGGGAACTGACTTTCTGCGGGTTGATGTTAAAACTTAGCCCTGTGAGTTCTTCTCAGAAGCTGTCAGTGCTAACCAGCATTCATCGTTAGCAGTCAGGGGTTCCCAGTGTGAATGGGTTTTGGTGAAAGGGGACAGACGCAGGGTGAGAAAGCCTGACCAGCGCTGGCAACACCCATCGTTACTCCCGTCCAGCGGGCACTCAGGAGCCAGGCACTGTGCGGGGTGCTTTCCAACGCCAGAGGTGTTACTATGGTTCCATTTTACAGATGAGTACGTTGAGGTTTGGCGAGTGCGTCCCACAAGGATGTCCACGGCCGCTCTCCTGGGAGTCGCTCAAACACAGACGTGCCCGAATGCCCACCAGCGTGGATAAATTGCTCACTGTGTGTTCACAGAGTGGAATCCTCCGCAGCCGTGAAGACTGGTCCCGAGCCAGAAACCAACATGGGTGAAAGAAGCCGGACGTGAAGGAATCCACGCGCTGAATGGTTCCACCCTAGGATGGACCGGAACGGGCAAAACTAGGATACTGTCCGAGGTCAGAATCATGGTTTCCTTTAAAGAGTGGGTGGGGGGGGGGGGGAGCGGGGGGCAGAAGATGAATTGGAGCATCGGGGGGTGATTGGGATGCTGGCAGGGTTCTGCCTCTCATCTGAGTGGGGGGGGGGGGTACAGGAGGCACTTGCTGAAAATTCATCGAGCTCTGGCCTTTTTCTCCTATATCCTTCCCGTTGTTTGAACAGTGTCGTTGAGCTGTAGCTCTCACGCTCTAAAATCCACCCACTTCAAGGGTGTAAAACTGAGTGGGTTTTCGTGTGTTCGCAGAGCTGGGCAAGCATCACCCCGTCCAGTTCTGGAACCTTCTCATCACCCCGGAAAGTAAACAGGTGCCTGCTAACAGTCACTCCCAGGCTGCCCCCACTCTCCCAGCCCCGGGCAGTCGCGATTCTACGGTCCGAGTTACCCACTCTTGCCGCGTGTCTGCAGGTTAGATTTAAACTGAAATGAACAAGGCACTGAAATAACCACAGGCCACGGGCAGACACTACCCTACGCCCCTCACTTCTGCGTCCCGCACTTGTCTGTGTTCTTCGGTCAATCACCCGCCTGGCCCGGATGATCCGAGGGTGTTTTCCAGTGGGAATATCGCTTGTTTCTCATTTCTCCCGCATGGGAGCAGGTCCGGGTCAAACCATCCTTTAATGGAGACGGGAGGTGAAGATCCGTTTGCCAGCCAGTCTCCTGCATCTAAGCTGTGGCTTTCCCCGGACAGCGATGTGCCTCCGGATGGAGCCATTTCTCCGGACCCCTTCACCGGCCCCCGCCTGCTGCTCTGGCCCCATGCCTGTCGCCACCCCCACGGGCCTGGCCAGGGGAGCCCAGCACCAGGCAGGACACAGAAGGACGAGTCGGGGAAGGGAACAGAGAGTTGTGCGTCTGGGCAGTTTGGGGACCTAAGTGCCTGGGCTGGGGTCCAGCGGAAGGTTTGTTCTCTTGGCTGATCCAGAGTTAAAAACCGGCAGCCAGCAAATGACCATTTGCGAGGCACTTGTGCTTAGTCCTTGTAACACTCCCCGAAGGTAGGAATCGGTATCCCGTGTCCCCCGCAGATGGGAAAACCGAGGCTCTGAAAGATGCCCTGAGCCAGGGGCTTAAAACAATTTGTGATTTTCTCACGGTTCGGGGGCCAGCTGGAGTTCAGCTGGATGGTTCTGTGGGTCCCACCTGAGTCCAGTCCCGCAGCTGGGAGCTCGGCACAGAGCTCGGCCGGGGCTGGAACGTCCAAGGTGGCTGTTCTCCGGGACTCTTCTCCACGGGGCCCCTCCTCACAGCTTGGCAGCCGGGCTCTGAGAGAGGAGGTAGAGCGGCTGATTTTTTCCTTTTCACTGTGTATGCTGTTGGGTTAACGAAGTCACAGACCAGCCCAAGGGGCCGCTTTTTTTTTTTAATTTTTAAAAAATTCTTAAAAAGTCTATTTGTTTTTGACAGTGATAGAATACAGGCGGGGGAGGTACAGAGAGAGGGAGACAGAGGATCCGAAGCAGGCTCTTCACCGACAGCACGGAGCCCCACTCGGGGCTCGAACTCACAAACCGTGAGATCGTGACCTGAGCTGACGTCGGATGCTTAACCAACTGAGCCACCCAGGCGCCCCAAGGGACCACTTCTCGGTGCCAGGAGCATACAGGGTTGGGAAGGATTGTCGCTGGCCACATTTGCAGGAATCTTCCATATGGGATTTATGATGCAGACGTTAGGTGCTCTGCTCAGAACGATTACCAGCTATGGGGGGGGGGGGTGGGGTGGGGGAGGGCTCAGCCGAGGAGGCATTAAGCCTGGACTGGGGTAGATAGGGATTTCCGGAGGGGGTAGGACCTCCTCTGGGGTGGCTCTAGAGCGAGGGAGGGACTCTGGCTGTCCCTCAGAGTGTCTGTTGGGTTTTGGTCCCAATTTCAGTTGCCCAGAGCTCGAGCCAGTCCCTTGAGCTCTCTGCCTCAGCTTCCTCACCTGTGAAACGGGGATAACAACTGTCCCTCCTTCCTAGAGTTGCTCTGATGACCCAACAGGCTCTGCCTGTAAAGCACTTAGCGCCGTGACTGGCACATAGAAGTTCTCGGACGTTAGCTCCCGTCGCTACTATTCGGGTTAAGGTGAGGGTGTGATATCAACGACGAGTGGGGTTTTCCAGGCCAAGATGATCCGAAAGAATGTCCTGAGCCTCTGCGAAAGCCGGGGGAGCTGAGAGGAAGCGATGAAAAGGAAGCCCATGTAGCAACAGGCAGAATTTGGGGGGGGTGGAGTCACCTGCAAGGGGTAGACCAGAGAGGCCTTGTGAGCCAAGGAGAGGTTTAGGGATTTTGTTCTCGGGGCAGTGGCGGCCTGCTGGGACCAGGTTAAGGCTCTGCTGAGTTCTGGCTGTCTGGCTGCCGTGGGGCCAAGCGGACGGAGCCAGGAGGGGGATGGGGCAGTGAGCGTGGGGGCCCCTCCCTCATCCGCGTCGGAGGGAGGGGACCTGGTGGTGGCAGGGAGGGCGGAGGCGGGAGGGGGGGCAGCTGACACTGGCAGTGGATGGGGTAAGAGGCACGAGGGAAAGGCTGGCGTGCGTTCCTCCTGGGTCTCTGGGCTGGGGGCGGGGGTGGGTCCTGCGAGGACGTGGACAGGACGGAAGGACAGCCGTGGGCAGGAGGTGACAGCGGCTCCTGCAGGGAAGGGGGCGTCTTTGAGAGCCCGGCGGGGCTGCCGTGCCGCGTGAGCACCAGGAAGGAGGGCCACTCCCAAGATGGAGAGAAGACCTAACGGTGGCTGGCCCGAGAGGACAGCGCGTCCAGGGGCTTGGCGGTCCGGGGCAGCGGGCTGTGCTCTCCAATGAGAGAGGAATCTTCCTGAACGCAACTGAAGAATGAGGCTGGGGAGCGAGGCGAGGCCCAGGGTGCGGAGGACTCGGAGTGGCCCGGAATTTGCACCTGCTCTGGGAGCCGCAGATGGCTCCCCGGCGTCACAAGCAGAGAAGCGATGTGTTTTGGACGAAGGCCACAGCGCAGAGGGGACCGGCGGCCGGTGGGAGGAGAAGTTAGCACTCCGAACGGCATGATTGTCAGGGCCGGCGATGAAGCCGCTAAATCGCCAGCCGGGGGGGCCACACATCAGGTGGGGAGGTCATTAAATATGGGTGTTTGGTGATGGGTTAAGACGATTGTGGAGTCTGATTCGGAGGTTTAGGGATGCTGGCCTCGGTCACTTGGCAGCCAAAGTCCCTATCAGGAGGGTGTCGGGCGCCTGGGGGTAAGCCTTGGACCCTTGATTTCGGCTCAGGTCATGATCTCACGGTTTTTGGGATCGAGCCCCACGTCAGGCTCTGCACTGGGCACGCAGAATCTGCTTGAGAATCTCTCTCTCCTTCTCTCTCTCTCTCTCGCTCTCGCTCTCTCGCTTTCTCCCAAGAAAGGAAGGAAGGAAGAGAGAGAGAGAGAGAGTAGAGCAGCCCTTCAAACACAGATGCGAAGTGTTTAGCAGCAACAATGTCAGCTCAGTCCGGTAGCCTCCTCTTGGGATTTGACATCTTCCCTCCTCCTTTTTTTTAAAAAACATTAAAAAAAATTTTTTTTATGTTTTTAAATTTATTTTTGAGAGAGCGAATGGGAGAGGGGCAGAGAGAGAGAGGGAGACACAGGATCCGAAGCGGGCTCCAGGCTCCGAGCTGTCAGCCCAGAGCCCGATGCAGGGCTCGAACCCACGAACCGCGAGATCATGACCTGAGCTGAGGTCGGAGGCTTAACCGATCGAGCCACCCGGGTGCCCCACATCCTTCCTCCTTCTGTCCTTGTACTCACCCTCCCATTTACCCAGCCAGCGTCCTGTCCCCTCATCCCACCATCTTTCCCTCCACCCACCACTTTCCCACCCATCCATCCCTCTCTCCTTCCTTCCTTCCACCCACCCACCCATCCTTCTATCCACAAATGTACGGATGCCTACTGCGTTCCGAGTTCTTTCCCAGCTCTCAGTGTGCCAGATAGACAAGGTGTTCTCTCGTGGAGCTGGCCTTCTTCAGCAGGAGACAGGCAACACACAAAGTAAATAGGGAACTGGGTCCGTGACAGGTGTGGCAGGAGAATTAAAGTACGGCACTGAAAGGGACTGGCTGGCTGCTTTTGCAAGAGTCAGCAGGAATTCTCTCCCTGAGGAGGGGGGGGTGGCATTTGAACTGAGATTTATTTACTTATTTATTTACACATGTTGAAATGCTCTTAATTTTTTTTTAATGGTTATTTATTTATTTAGAGGGAGCAAGAGACTGAGTGCAAGTGGGGGAGGGGCAGAGAGCGAGGGAGACACAGGATCTGAGGCAGGTGCCAGGCTCCAAGCTGTCAGCACAGAGCCCGACGCGGGGCTCGAACTCACGGACCACAAGATCATCATCTGAGCCAAAGTGGGACACTTAACCGCCCAAGCCCCCCAGGAGCCCCTAAACGATAAGGGAACAGGGGCGCCTGGGTGGCTCGGTCGGTTAAGCGTCCAGCTCTTGATTTTGGCTCAGGTCATGATCTCACGGTTCGTGGGATCGAGCCCCACATCGGGCTGTGTGCTGATAGCGTGGAGTCTGCTTGGGATCCTCTCTCTTCCTCTCTCTCTGCCCCTCCCCTGCTTGTGCTCATGCTGCCTCTCTCAAAACTAGAAATATGATAAGGGGACAAACACGAAAAACTTTTTTTGGCAGGGGAAGAGGAACATTCTGGGTGGAGGGAATAGCGCATGAAAGCGATTGGTCTAGGAGTGGCTGAGGTTGTTTGTGGGACAGCAAAGCCAGTGAGGCTGGGAAGGAGGTGGGGGGAGCGGCAGGTGATGGGCTGGAGGAGGATGGAACCAGGTGTGAGGGCACCACTGAATCGAGACCCTTTGACGTATCAATGACGGCAAGCCAGACCGGTGTTCACCTCAGGGCCTTTGCACCTGCTGTGACCCCCTGCCTTAGACCTTCTCTCTGCAGGGGTGATTCTTTTTTCATCACTTCCGTCTTGAGGATGTCGCTTGTTCAGAGACATCTTCCGCATTTTTCCAGGCACACGTGCATAAAAATGCACTACTTTTTTTTTTTTTTTTTTTTTTTTTTTTTTGCAAAAGCTGAAGTATCGTATACATTCCGTTGTAGAATGCAATATGTTCCGAACGCTTGCCCGAGTCACTAGAGTTCTGCACCACTTTGATAGGGGCCTGGAGCGCCAGTGCCTACATACATCTCATTCTCTTAGGCAGTTCTCTCACACCAGGACATTTGTCCCTTCTGCTACCCCTTCCCCGCCCCCCCACGTTTTAGCATTATATGCTCGGCAGCGATGAGCATCCCTGAGCTTGTCCTGCGTCGTCTCTGTTGTGACTTTGCGTAGCAGATCAGGTGGAGGTAACAGATAAAAGGTCGGCCGGCTCCAGCCAAGTTACGACAAATGTCGTTTCAGCGAGGGAGAAAACTGGTTAACCAGGCCCTCTAGCTTGGAAGCAGGCGCCTTGCTCCTCCGTCCGAGTGAATGCCCACCTTCTTTCTTCGGCAGTGGCTGGCTGCTTCCAGCAGGGGGTGTCGTGAGCCCGCCCCGCATCCGCCCTTGACCCCTGCTAGCAGCTGCCAATTGACGGTGGTTCCAGTCCCCCCTGGGTATTAGCCAGGGCCGCCTCGCTAGCTTTCTCAGTGATTGTTGGCAACCCCGACTCAGATGAATCTCCCTCCCTCCTTCCTCTCCTCCTCCTCTTTTTCCTTCTCTTCCTCTTCAAATTCAGTTGTGTTCTCCCTCTCTCCCCATCGTGGACCAGTTTTCCTAGACGGCTGTCAGTCAGATGTTGCTGCTTGATGACTACATCAGCACAGAGCTTGATGCGGGGTTCGAACCCACGAACCGTGAGATCGTGACCTGAGCCCAAGTCGGACGCTCAACCGACTGAGCCACCCAAGCGCCCCTGGAAGCAGCACTATTTAAAAATACGCTTGAGGCTGGGGCACCTGGGTGCCTCGGTTGGTTGAGCGTCGGACTTCAGCTCAGGTCACGATTTCACAGTTCATGAGTTCAAGGCCTGCGTCAGGCTTTGTGGTGACGGCTCGGAGCCTGGAGCCTGCTTCGGACTCTGTGTCTCCCTCTCTCTCTCCCCCACTCATTCTCTCTCTCTCTCAAAAATAAACATTAAAAATACATATGAGGCTCTTTCTTAATTACTAACATTGTCCCCCAAGAGTTACAAAAACTGCCAAATTTCACGCAGGGGTGGGAGGAGGGAACTGAGAAAGCAGGTGTGAGGGGGTGCTTTGCCCTTGCGCGGCCCTCGTCCCGCGAGCGGGTGACATTGGAGGTGATTGCAAAGTTGCCGTGGCTCGTGGTTCACCCTGGGGCCGAGGGCCTCACCTCCGTGCCCTCCCAGGAGCCGCCACGTCCTTCCCCCCACCCTGCGAGGGTCTGGGCCCTGACGATGGGGAGTAGAATTTAGTGAGGAGCAGGGAAGGGCGTTGCGGGAGGAGGGAAGGGCACCAGCGAAAGCCAGTTACCGTGAGTGTGCCTGGGCTGTGTGGGCACCAGACACACGAAACGCATGGGGACTTCACCCCTGAGCTGCTCAGGGATGGTCCAGAGGCCTTTGCGGTTGTCGGGGAGCAGAGCAGGGTGTGGGCCCCTCAGCCAGGCCCTGGGAGGGAAAGTTAGGCCGGGCTGGCCCCAGGGGACTGGGGCTGGGCAGTTGTGTTGAAGTGGAATCCTTGTTTCAGGGAATCCGGGGTCCAGGTGATTAGAGGTATGTGGGTGGGGGGGGGGGGCGGAAGGGGGAGTGTCTAGGTCTTGGGCCATCAGGTGACTTGGGGCTCATCTCTTGGGGCAGCAAATGACGGAACCCTCAGGTGACAGAGTTCTGATTATAATGGAGCCAGCGCGGTCATTACGCCAATGGGTGACCTTGGGCAAGCCTCAGTTTCCCCATCAGTGAGGTGGGGATAATAGCCGTACTTACCCCTTAGAGCTAGTACATGGGTTAGGTGTGTGAGCGTGTGAAGTTCTTGGCTAAGAGAAAGGCTACCTAAGTGTGATCATTGTTATTATTATTTTTTTAATTGAGTGATGTACGGGACAATTCCTCGTTTGTGTCAGGATAGCCTACACTTTTAATTTAATTTTTTTAACATTAATTAATTTGGAGAGACAGCACACGAGCTGGGGAAGGGCAGAGAGAGGGAGACACAGAACCCGAAGCAGGCTCCGGGCCCCGAGCCGTCAGCCCAGAGCCCGACGCGGGGCTCGAACCCCCAAACTGCGAGATCGTGACCTGAGCTGAAGTCGGACGCTCAACCGACGGAGCCCCCCAGGCGCCCCTGATTATTGTCATTTCTATGACCAGAATTATTGTTATAAATCTGCTCCCCCGTGCCGTTCTCCCCCCCACCCCCCCACCCAGCGGATGCCGATTTCCCAATTTCCGCAGCGGAGGAACCAGAGGTGGGGACAGCCACAGGTCGGGTGGGGCCTTCTCGCCGGTTCTCTGTCAGCCCGGAGGCTCCGGGGGCCCCACCTGCCGCCCTGGTGGGGGTGGGGGTGGGGCTTCGAGCTCTGGTCAGGGGTGCCGGCTGGTACCTCTGATGTCGACACACGCGTCTCTCTGTCCCAGACACGCTTGTCCGTCCCTCCTGCCTGATGTCTGTTCCTTCTGGCCGATCTGCAGGCCTGAGATCACTCCTCAGCCTTGGATTTTTCCGGTGTCCTCGGTGAGTCAGTCTGCGCCCCCGAGTCACAAGCACCCTGGAAGTCGGTTGTTGAGACTCTCTGTGGTGAGATCACCACAGTTGGCACCTCACAGAAGTGCTGTGGGCCGTGTTCTGTGCGGAGTACTTGCCAGGGTTTTCTGTTCTATTCTGCACGGCAGTCCCGGGGCAGGTGCCGTCACGCACCATTTGCTGGGGGAAGGGGGGATGAGCCTAGAGCTCAGGGGACATTTCCGCAAGGTGACAGAGCTGGGATGTGAACCCGCGGCCATCCTTTCTCTTAGTGATGCCTGATCGCTGTAGACAAGTTAGAAACTATTGGTACGATTCCATTCTCCCCCCGTTCTACCGTCCAGAAAACGTCACCACGAGCATTTTTGATGGGAAATCCAAGGGTATACGTGGGGTCCACTGTGCATCCTGGCTTGGGTCCTGCTTCCTGCCCGCTTGGTGTCCCGGTCAGTGGAGCTGGGTGCCCCCTGACACCACAACCCTCAAATCTACCCCCTCTCGGTTTGCATTTGTTAATGTACTTGGGAAGGGCTTTGCCGTTTTGGTCGAAAAAAGAGAGACGAGCGAAGAAGCTGTTTCTTGTTTAAGCACCGCTAAGTTGAGACCCTTTGATGTTGTCAGTGCCGTTATGATGCTTGCAACAGGCCAACTTAGTGCTCCCCTCAGGGCCTTTGCACGTGCTGCGCCCCCTACCTGGAATATGCCTCGACCTTCTCTCTGCGCAGGTGGTTTATTTTCATCACTCCCACCTTGACTAGGATGTCACCTGCTCAGGGACGTCTTCCTGCCCACCACCCTAGCCAGCTCGTTCTCACTGCGCATCACTGGTTTATTTTCTTCGTAGTGCCCACCCCTCTGGGACTATCTTGGTCATTCGTTTGCTTCTTGTTCATAGTATGTCACTTCCCAGTCCCCCCATTAGAACGTAAGCTCCGCAGATCTCAGGGCCTAGAATAATGGCCCAGCACCCAGTAGATGCTCAGTGAATAGCTAGCTGTCGAACAGATCAATGGAGGGGCGCCCGGGTGGCTCAGTTGGTGAAGCGTCCGACTTCGGCTCAGGTCAGGATCTCGCGGTTCGTGGGTTCGAGCCCCGCGTCGGGCTCTTTGCTGACAGCTCGGAGCCTGGAGCCTGCTCAGATTCTGTGTCTCCCTCTCCCTCTGTCCCTCCCCTGCTCACGCTCTGTCTCTCTCAAAAATAAACATCGAAGAAAAACAGATCAGTGGAAGGTTTCTGCCATCGCTTTGGGTTCTATCAGCTTTTGATCTAGTCAGAGGAAGGAAAAGAGTAAGTTAGGGATGGGAGACAATGGAGAAGTCACCTGTGTGTGTGGCTGGGTGGCTGGGGGGGGAGGGGGGTTGACGTGACTACCTGTGCTGATCCTGGGCCCGTTTACCCCCGGATCCGCCCTCCTCTCCCACTCTGGGGGACGTTCCAGGGGACTGACTCCTACGGACAGCGTGTCCCCTGCTCCCATGTCACTGGGCTCACACAGCGGGAGGCCCTGATGGGAGACTGGAGGGCAGAGGAAGGCAGAAGCCAGGGTGTTTTTCCCATCCCTGTGCCGGGGATGAGGCCTTAAGCATTGGCTGTGTCTCATCTGTGGCCCCACTACCACCGGCCTGCCTTGCTGTGGTTCAGCTGCTTCGGGGTGACCCCAGATCCTGGGCCTGAGAAATACCACCCCCCACCCGCCTCCCTACACTGGGGCTGTGGGCAGTGGCTCCTTGTTATTGTCAGTCTCTGAGTTGTTTTGTATACTATGTAACAAAGGTCCTGCATGAATCCCTCTTTTTTTTTTTTTTTTTTTAATTTGAGAGAGAGAGAGAGAGAGAGAGAGAGTACGAGCCAGGGAGAGGAGCAGAGGGAGCCAGCCCGGCGCCCCTGAATCCCTCTGTTTTAAATACCCTTTGCTGTTTCCATTTTCCCCTGATACAAAATCTGTGCCTTGTAACATGAAAGATAAGTAAATAAAAGTCAGGAAAGCAGTGGGCAGCTGATTCCAAGAGGAGGTAGGACCCTGGGCCTGAGGGATAGGCTGTCACCTTCCCTCTCTGCCCGTCGGGACGGGGGCCTTGCCTGCCCGGCCAGGCAGAAGTCACTTTCTGAATTTATGTGCCCGTCACACTGTGATAGATGGCGGGACGGCTTGTTTTGGCCAAGTGATCGATTTATTTGCACCAGGCACTGCATAATAAGGGTCAAGGATTCTTGCTTTCTGTTCTTTCTCCGCACTCTTGCCGAGCGAAAGCGTTCTGCACGGTGTCTGCCTGGAAAGGGTGGCAAGAACCTCGGGGTGTCCTGCTGTCCCCACTGACCACTCCTGGCCAAGTGGCCTGACTCGTTGACCCCGGGGAGGAAGAAGGAAGAAGGAAGGGGGCACGTGGGATTCTGCATGGGTTGTGACAATTCTGCATGGGCTGTACAATGTGTCTGTACAGTCGCAGGGGACCCAGTCAAGTCCCTAGTCTCTCCCGGTGGGCTTTCGGAAGGTGAGTTTGTGCCCTGTAACGGGAAGCCCGGCTAGGATGGCTCCAGGATCGACCGAACTCAACAGTTCGACAAAGTCACCAAGGACTCAGGGGATTCCCCCCTGCTGCCATTTCAGCGTTGGCCTCATTCTCCTGATTGTCCTCTCATGGTGACAGAATGGCTGCTGAAGATCCTGGCATTGCATCCTAACCGGATAAAGCCCAAGTGCACAGAGGAAGCATCACTTTTCCTCCGTGGCCCTCCGCTTTGAGGACCGCTTTCCCGGAAGTATCTCACCTCATTGGTCCAGACCGGATGGCCGACCCCTTCCTGAACCGATCGCCGGGAAGAGGGCGCGTGGATGCGTGGTTGGCTCAGGCCTGGGGGGAATCCAGCACCCTCATCACTAGACGGCTTTCCTTTGCAGTCCTGCTCCAGCCACCCTGTCCCAGGTCCTCCCCTGATCTCGGGATACGGCAAGGGCTGCCTCCTACCCCGCGGGGCCCCCGTGGGTTTACAGTACAGCGGGCTTGGGGCCAGAGGCAGGTGACCACTGCCTGGAAGATTCTTCCTACCACACCCCCCCTTAACTTGTTGGGTTCCTTCTCATCTCTGGGTTTAGAGGTCGTCCCTCGGATGCTGCTCCTTTCCACCCTCTCTAGAGGGGGCTCCCCATCTGACACGGCACCCCAGACTTCTGAGTCCTTATAGCATTTAGCACCATGTACCGGTGTTCTTGGTCTGGATCGTCCCCTCCCTGACCGAGGGGATCTCTCTCCCATCTCACCCGTCTCTCGCGCTGTCCCCAGGGCCTCTGTGTCCCAGGGAGACACAACATGAGGCTACCGTGCGGGGACAGGGGGACCGTTTGCTTCCCTGGAAAGTGAAGAGTTCGCTCCGGAAAAGGACCGCGGAGTCTCCAGCTCACCTGTGACAAAAGTCACAGCTTTTGTGTTCGGGGGTTTTGTTTCGCTTTTCTAATGGCATCCTGAGCAAATGGCACCTCGGATGGCTTTGCCCGGCTCAGGTTTTATGGATTGTCTGACCTTGACCCCTGCCCCCCCCCCCCCCCCGCCGTCCCGTGAGGTCGACCTTGAGCCCCGACCCGGACCACAAAGGCAGGAGGCGGGGAGGGAGTGGTCGCTGAGCAGAAGGTTCGGTGACCAGACCAGCCGGAAGAAGCAGGTGCAGGCAGGCGACGGGCAGGCAGGCTTTTCTGCCACGACGCAGGCAGGGGGTGGAGAACTCAGTTCTGTTTTGTCTTGTCTGGGTAGTTTTGTTTCCACTTTACTTTTATTGAAGTCCAATTCACGTTAAAAAAAAAAATAACCATTTTGGGGACACCTGGGTGGCTCAGTCCATTCAGCGTCCAACTTCAGCTCAGGTCGGGATCTCACGGTTCGTGGGTTCGAGCCCCGCGTCGGGCTCTGTGCTGACAGCTCGGAGCCTGGAGCCTGTTTCGGATTCTGTGTCTCCCTCTCTCTCTGCCCCTCCCCCGTTCATGCTCTGTCTCTCTCTGTCTCAAAAAGAAGTAAACGTTAAAAAAAAAATCATTGAAAAAACAAGTGTTTGTTTGAGTCCCCGTTCTCAATTATGTCGAGTAGTTCCCTAGGCGTGGAATTGTTGGGTCTCGAGTAATTCTGTGCTCAGCTCTCGGGGGCGCCACCGAACGTTTGCCCAGAGGACATTCCCTTGCTGTTGTCGCCGTCCGCGGACAGGGCTCCGTTCTTCCCCGTCCTCGCCAAGACTTGCCAGCTTCCTGCGCGTGTGCGCGAGGGCACGTCTGGGTGCGTGCGCGCGTGAAAAGCCAGCCGTCCCGGTGGGCGGGAGGGGACCTCTCACGTGGCTTTGCTTTGCCTTCCTCTGATGGCCAATGGCATTGAGCATCTCTCCACGTCCCCGTTGGCACCTTGCGTGCGTTCCTCGGGGAAATGAACGTCTCCCCGAGTCCGTTGACCGCTTGTCACACGGGGTTGTTTGTCTGCCTGTTGCAGGGGCGAGACTTCTTTGAAATACTCTGCTCTTTTACTTTCGTAGACCTCTCTGTTCGGGTGTCCCTCAAGCTGCGAGGAAGCGCGAGAACCTACAAGAGGCGTGTGCGTGCTCTTCACCCCGAATCCGCCGACGGCTGGCGCGTGGCCCCGTGAGCATCGTCGCGGGCTCTGCTCGAATGGCAGGCAGGTCTGGACAAGCAGAACTCGTTCAGAACCGGATCTCGGAGGAGGGCCAGGGGCGGCGGTGGTAAGGAAGCCCCGCCTGTGCCCTCTGTCAGCTCAGTGACCCCGTCGAGGGGCGAGGGGCGAGGGGCGGCTTGTGCACGAGGCGCGGGGGCCTGGGGGAGACAGAGCGCAGCGGTCCCCAGGCGCCGCGGGAGCGGAGCGCAAGGTGGACCGGAGAGCCCTTCACCTTGGCTCACACTTCCTGCCAGTGTTTATTACGGTGACGTTGGTTTTTTTTTAATAATTTTTTTTTGACGTGTATTTATTTTGAGAGAGAGAGGGAGACAGACTCTGAAGCAGACTCCATATTGTCGGTGCAGAGCCCGATGTGGGGCTCAAGCTCACGAAACCGTGAGTGAGATCGTGACCTGAGCCGAGATCAAGTTGGACGCATAGCCGCCGCCCCAGCCACCCAGGGGCCCCGTTCTTTTTTCTTTTAAATGTGTGTGTATGTGACTTAAACCTACGGAAAAGCACGGGAAACATATGCGGGCAGTTTGGCAACACCCATAAACCAGCATCCTGACTCCGCTCTGTTTTACTGTGGTCACCTCCGGCGATGACCTCTACCGGGAGGGACTTTGTCCCAGACTAGGGGCCGTTCGGTACTGTCTGGAGACATCTTTGGCCGTCACCCCTGGTGGGGGGTGGCGGGAGAACATCGCTGACGTCTAGTGGGTAGAGGCTAAGCGTCCCCCAGCGCACAGGGCAGGCCCCGCGTCAGAGGGCGGTCCAGCCCCAGACGTCGAGGATGCACAGCTGGCAGGGAGGGGCAGTTGTGTTCCCAGCTCCTAGGACAGGGTCTGGCACAGGCGGTGGCTGGTTGACCTTAGGAAGTCCCAGCAAAGTCGTCTGGGCGGGGGCCCTGGCGGGGGAGCAGACACATCCATGCAGCCACTTGGTGAATGTTTGCTGAGCTCCTACTATGTGCTACGCGCATAGTAGGTGAGAACGGAAACACCCAAGCCAATGACGAGACAGTCCCTACCCTTAGAGCACTTCCCGCGTATTGGGAGAGTCAGGCATTGTCACAAGAAACGTCATTTCCACCGTCCTGTCGCCTGGGTCCTATCCAGCAGAGGCACGCGGGCCCAGAAAGCCCGTTCTCGGGGGAGCCCAGCTGGCCTGGAGATCAGAGAACGTTTCTGGGAGGAAGCAGCCCCGTGTTTTGCCGAGAGTGGAGATGAGAGGAAGCTTGAACCGGTTTCCCCAGCACAGAAAACAGGGAAGGGTGTCAGGGAGAGGGAGAAGCGTATACAGAGGCCTTGGAGCAAAGAGGCAGGTGGTGTGCATGTGTGGGGGAGGGCAGGTTGCTGCAGCAGGAGAAGGGAGGGTGCGTGGAGGGGCGCTGGGGGCCCTTCGGGGAGAGGCCTGCGGTGTGTCAGGGCTCCTGGCCCTGGCTGTTCATCGGAATCAGCCAGGGACCTCTGGAAACGCCCAGTTCGATCTCACTGATCCGGGTTCTGACTTCTTTGGTCCAGGCTGGACCTGGGTGTGGGCTTATTAAAACCCCCTCCCGCAGGGGATGCTAACACCCAGGTGGAGAGAGTCTAGGTCAGACCGGCAGAGGCTGTGGGTCGCGCATTTTTGTCCCTGTCCTAACAGGGCCAGGGCTAGGTTTTTGGCCTAGGAGGCGGGATATGGAGGGGTTTCACAATCAGATTTGCTTTTTTTTTTTTTTTTTTAATGTTTATTTATTTTTGAAAGAGAGTGAGGGGGGGAGGGACAGGGAGAGGGAGAGAAGGCACAAGCAGGGGAGGGGCAGAGAGAAAGGGAGACACAGAATCCGAAGCAGGCTCCAGGCTCCGAGCGGTCAGCACAGAGCCCGACGCGGGGCTCGAACCCACGAACCGTGAGATCGTGACCTGAGCCGAGGTCAGATGCTTCACCGACTGAGCCCCCCAGGCGCCCCAAAACCAGATCTGCTTTTGACGGAGAAACGAAAAGCAAGTGGTCGCGTCGCATGGAAGAGAAGCAAGAGAGGTCAGCTGAGAGCCGGGCCCGGCAGCTAGAGAGGGGCCGATAGGACCAGCGCCTTGGCTGGGGATCACGGGTGCAAAGAGCCGGCCTAGCCCTCAAACCTGACCTTTCGACCAGCGTGCCCAGGCTTTGTGGCTTCCTCCTGCTGGAAAGGGGACGCTTTCTCCTGCAGCAACGCTGAATGGGAAGGAAGTAAGGGAGGTCCCCTGTCCAGGGCCAAGGGGTCAGTTCCTAGGAGGTCTGGCCCTGGGGCCACCGGTCACTCTGGGGGCAGGGGGAGGAGGCGAGGAGCCTTGCTGGAGAGAGAAGCTGAGAGCTCCCTAAATGGGAGGGCATCAGCTGAGGGGGAAGGGGGAGGCGGACAGTGAGTGGAGGTCAGTAACAGGGCAGTGGAGTGAACTGAGTTCAGGGTCAGGCTGTCCAAGAACAAACAGCCCAGGGGACATCTGTTTTCATTCACAGCCCGGAGCAGAGCTGGGCGGGGCGGTTCCTGAGGCCGACGGCCAACCTGAGGGCCTTTTCCCCTTGGGGCCACCCTGCTCGTACAGAGGACATGATGACAAAGGGCACTTCCCGTGCACCCAGTGGGCTCACCCACACTGTCCATTTAATCCTCCCAGCTTCCTGGCTCAGAGAGGGCAGAGGCTCGCCCCAGGTCACGCAGCGCTCTTGGGACCCCTGGGCCATCTCCAGGCACACTGCCTAGGGCCCACGAGACTTTGAGGAGTTCAGGAAAGTGACTCGGTTTCTCTTCAAGCCAGAACCAAAAAAAGAAAGCATTCCAGCTTGAGTTCTATTTGTCTTTTCATCAAGGCACTTGTGGTAGGATCCTTGTCATCCTTGTTTTTGCACAGAGCACGGGCCCAGGAAGGCACAATCCCCGCGGGCCCACAGCAGCGCACTCTAAGCCCGTCTGTCTGTCCCTCCGCATCCTTCAGCGCTCAGGTGTGCGGTCACTTCCCCGGGGCGCCCTCCCAGGGCTCCTCTAAGTCTCTTGCGTGTCCGTGTGACGCGTGGACTGATGTCACCCTGACCCCTTTCGTGGAGCGTTTACTTGCTTGATCTGGTCAAGGTCGGGGTGTCCGATCAGGGCTGCAGGGTGATTTCTTCCTGGACCCTGTAACTGTGACCTTGTCCTCTGCTCTTCAGAGTGGGAGCCCTGAGCACTTGTGCCCTTTATAGTTTTAAAGGAGACCGTTTCCTGTCTTTGCAGAGGGAGAGAGGCCTTGGCAGGCGCCCAGCGGGCCCCTCGCTCGGCGCAGAGGACCTGAAAGGCCATGCCAGCCCCAAGGCTTTCCCAGAGGAAACCTCGCCCCCGGATCTGCAGGAAGTCACAGTCAGGGGCTGGTGAGTCCCAGACGGACGGCCCACAAAGCTTGGGATCCGATCCAGATCTCTGGAGCTCGGATACACCAGAAAGACCTCTGCCGCTCGGAACATCAAGTTCTGAGGCTTGGCAGAGACCCGGGCGGCTTTGCCGGCCCCGCGATCCCGGCTGGGCCCCGGGCCCCGGCTGGCCTCCCCCGCCCCGGCGCCCGCTGGGCCGTCCGGCCTGGCTGTCGGGCCGGGCTCCTGCCTCGATTCTGATCAAAGGAAAGCGGCTGGTTTCCCGGGCAGATTTGTTCCGTGTTTACTTCTCTTCCCAGAGCCTTTCTCCTGCCGCATTAAGACCTGTAGTTCACGTGTCCCTGGGCCATCACCCCTCCTGTCCTCAGGACTTCGGAGGGTCCCTTTTAGAAGTTAATCTTTTCAAGAAATTACCTGACGGGTCCCAGCTCGGCCCTGGGTCCCTGGGATCCGAATGCTGCTGCGGGGGTGACTCCTCAGCTCAAGAGCCTTTATCGAGTGCCTGTTGTGTGCCAGCCCCACGCCGTGTCCTGGGGGCTAGGAGATGCGCCTGACTTTTGTCCCGCCTCTCTTATCTGCAGACAAGGCCCCCTTCCTCGCAGGGTCGTCGTGACGGCTACATTTGTTCCGTGCACCGACGCAGGCCAGGCCCTGTGCAGGCAAATAAGAGAGGCGCGGAGGCTTGACCTTTTGGAGCTGGCGTCCGCCTCGGGGGTCTCTGAGCCCCTCCTGCCACTGTCGCCAAGACGACAAAGTCAGTGTCACAGGTGAAAGAACTGGGACGCGGGGCGCAGGCTTTCCCAGCAGCACGCGGACACGGGCCTAGCCGGTTCGCCACCCGGGCGCGTCCCTAAGTCTGGGGCTGGGGGGCCCTTCTGTGGTATGTCGTGGGGTCACAGGGGCCTGGGGTCGAGCCCCAGCTCTGCCGCTGGCCGCCGGACCGCGGGCGGTCTTGCACCTGTGTTTCCTCCCCTGCGAAACAGGCGTCACCAGAGGGGCTGCTTGTGCGCAGTCGGCGACAGAACGTTCATGAAGCTCTGAGCCTGGCGCTTTTCCGCGCGCGGCCCGAACACACGCGGGCCGGCCCCGGCAGGCACACTCACGACGCGTGCAAAGCTTCGCCGACCCCTCCCCAAGGACCCCACGACGCAGCTGTCCGCTCGGCCGCGCGCGAGGCGAGGACGCCGAGGTTTCCGCAGCCGGGCTCGGCGGGTCCCCACTCAGCACCATGTTCCGAAGAAGCTTCCATGGGCAGAGCCTGTCGGCTCAGCTCAAAACTTGGAGGTGGCAGCTGCGAGCCGCCCCACCCCCACCCCCACCGGCCCAGGGTCCTCCCCCCGCCCCGGGAGCCAGCACACCTCCTCCGGGAGGGGACCGAGCCTGCACGCAAATGCTCATTATCCCAATGTGTCCCGGCCACGTCTCTGGCGAGCCCGTGCCCCCCTCCTCCTGCCTCCACCGTCTCAGCTGCCCGGGCTGCAGACATCTATGTGGCGACTCTGCGGCCAGATGTTATAGGGCAAAGCTAAAAATAGGGCGGGCCGGCCACCGGCAGGGGTGGGGGTAGGGGTGGGGGCATGTGCTGGGCGCCGACACATGATCCGAGGGGCCCGGCCGAGTGGAGCTGAGAGCCCGGCGGACCGTGCACGCTTCTGTCCCCCACTTGCAGGCCCCCCCCCCCTCCCGGCAAGAGGGGCCCCTCTTCTCTGCCCGTGTGGGAGGAAATGCCTTCTCCCGGCCGCGGGATGGGCAGCGGCGGGAGGAAGGTCATCTGGGCTCTGTCCTTCCTGCTGCTTGTCCGCGAAGCCAGTTCTGCCAAGAATATCTGGAGACGGGCGCTACACACCAGGCTGGCCGAGAAGCCCCGCGTAAGTGCCCGGGGCGGGGAGGCCGGGAGGGGACCGGCGGCCCCCAGACTCGGGCGGGCTGGCACGCACGTGTGCCAAGGTCGGGAGGTGGGCAGATGAGCTCCCCGCCCTCGCTCACGGCTCCTGGTCTGTGAGCCAAGAGGCGGAGGGCGCTGCAAAAAACGCGCAGGGGGATTGTGACACGCTTTGGCCAAAGCCTCTTTTGACCAAAGAGGACAGCCCCCGCTTTGAGACTCCCAAGGGCTCGAAACTGAGCGTTGTGTTCTCAACCATCAACAACCAAGCGTTTATAAGATATAATTAGGCATTCGTGTGGTCATTTACTCGTTCGGTAAACATTTAGTAGAAACTGCTCTGCTGGGTCAGGCACTGTGTGCGGTCCTGTGGGTTCAACACGGAGACAGCGGCTCCCACCCTCGGGGGGGACGTGGTCGAGTGGGGGAGGCGGTCGGGTGATGTGTGCTGGCGGTACGAAGGGATAGGACAGCACAGCAGAGGGCGGGAAGCGTGCACCTTGGAGCCGGGGGTCTGGGTGTGCATTCAGACTCTGCTGCTCACCAGCTGTGTGACTTCAGGCGACTTGTTTGACATCTCTGAGCACCAGCGATCTCACCTGGAAAAGACAGAGTGTTAGAGGGATGCGGTTCTTTCAACACCTGTTGTTCGGTCACCCCTGTTTACCGGGCACTCTTCTAGGCTGTGGGCATATAGACAGCGGTTCTCTGCTTCGGGGAGATCGCGATGTAGTGAGAGAGTAAGTGAGAGATAAGGAAAACAGGTGCCAAGGAGAGAAGTAAGGCAGGAAGGGGACCAGGAGAGAGAGACCGGGGGCAGGAGGGTATAATCTTATTTTTTTTAATTTTTTTTAACGTTTATTCATTTTTGAGAGACAGAGAGAGGCAGAGCGTGAGCAGGGGAGGGACAGAGGGAGAGGGAGACACAGAGTCCAAAGCAGGCTCCAGGCTCCGAGCTGTCAGCACAGAGCCTGACGCGGGGCTCGAACTCACGAACTGCAAGATTGTGACCTGAGCTGAAGTCGGACGCCCAACCGACTGAGCCACCCAGGCGCCCCGGGGGGGGGAGGTGTGTGTGATCTTAACGCCCCCCCCCCCTTTCTAGCACAGGGAGCACAGGGGTGGGGAGGAGTCAAGGAGACAGCACTGACTCTCGCAAGATTGAACGAGTCCCCTTAACATAGCAAGTGCTCGGTGCCTCTTGGTGACTTCGTGAAATCGTTGTGAAACTGGGTGGCGCTTGCCACCCCAGGTGGGATCTAGGACCCTCGAGGTGAGGCCTGATTGTGTCTCGTTCAGTGCAGTGTTCCTGGTGCCTGGCCAGGTGTCTGCCACTCAGTCGGCACTCGGTACGTTCCTGTGGATGAATTATGGGCAAACTCACTGGAAGCCCAGAAGAATGTGTTCAGCTCTGCTCCAGAAGAGTCAGGAAAGGGTCTTCCAGGGTTGGGGACATTCAACATTGGGCTCTGAGTGATGAGTAGGAGTTTGCCAGGTAGATCAGTGGGAAAGGGGAATGTTTCATGACTCCCGCCACGGTGAGATGCTTGAAACCGTATCGAGGCTAATCTCAGCCTCCAGGGCTCACGTTCTCCAGCTCAGGCAGGAGGCCACCGGGAGTGGAAAAGAATAGCAGCAACTGAAATGATGGTAGGTGTTTGGAGAAGGGAGAGCGATCCCTGAAGGCTTCCTGGAGGAGGGGAGACCCTGGCCAGATCTTGAAGAACTATTAAGGATTAGGAGGAGTAAGGACATCCCTGGAAGAAGACGCAATGTGGGCAGAGCGTGAGGCACAGATCGTGTATCTGGGAGCCCCTGAGGGGGCCCTCACTGCAGGGGAGGGTTTGTGCAAGGAGGGAGAGAGACCCCTCTCAGGTTTGACACCTCCTTGCTCTTTGCTGGCCCAGCGGGATGGCTCATTTAGGACTTTGGTTCTCGGACCACAAAGAGATCTCCAACGTGTCGTCTGGGCTGATCTCCACTTTGTCCCACAGTGGGGGGGAGGCTGGGAGGCTGGGGACCCTGGGCACGGGGTTGGCGGGGGGGAGGGTGGTCTTCAGCCCTGACCCCGGTCCCTCGAGGACCGGGGGGGGGGGGGGGGCAGGTCAGGGTGAGGAAAGGCCGGGTGTCCCGTAGGGTGCTGAAACCCGCTCTGGAGAGTTAAATAGAGCCCTTGTTAAAATTAAACCAGGGGCGCCTGCGTCGCTCGGTCGGAAAAGCGTCCGACTCTCGGTTTCGGCTCAGGTCACGATCTCGCATTTCAGGCGTTCGAGCCCCGCGTCGGGCTCGACGCCGACAGCACGGAGCCCGCTTGGGATTCTCTCTTCCCCTCCCTCTCTGCCCCTCCCCCACTCGCTCTGCCTCTCTCACAGTGAATAAACTTGAAAAATTAAAAAAAAAAAAAAATCAAAGCATAGAGCCACTGCCCAGCTCCTTGCAAGGCGCCCGCCCTCGAGGTGGCCTCACAGGGCACCTGCCAAGGCTGGTTGTAGGGCCTGGGCCAGCACGTGGCTGCCCCTTCTCCCTTTCTCAAGGCCCAGCCCTGGGCAGAGAGGGCAGAGCGGGCCCAGCGCACTTCCTGGTCGCCGTGTCCACCTGCCTTCCTGCCCGAGGACTTAGAGACACGGCAGAGAGGGAGGCACGGCCATCTGTCCCCAAGGAGGCCACTGGGGGGCTTGTCGTGAGAAAGAGGGTCCCCCCTCTGAGCCTCGGCCTCCCCACCTACAGCGTGGGGGGGCGGGCAGCACCGGCTTTGCCCCTCCTCTTCATGTGCACTATTAAACACAAAACCAGACCACGGGGCGCCTGGGGGGCCCCGTCGGTTAAGCGCCCGACTTTGGCTCCGGTCATGATCTCGCGGTTCGTGAGTTCGAGCCCCGGGTCGAGCTCTGTGCCGACAGCTCAGAACCTGGAGCGTGTTTCAGATTCTGTGTCTCCCTCTCTCTCTCCGCCCCTCCCCGCCCCCCGTCTCTCGAAAATAAACATTCACAAAATTAAAAAAATAATAATAAACATAAAACCGGACCAGACAAAAAACATGGCACCAAAATATTTGCCAGGCTGGATGAAACAGAGGCAAGATGTTTGTAAATAGCCCGGCTGCCTGCTTTGGGGCGCTCGGTCCGTTCGGTGGAGCAGGCGTTCGATGGGAACAGTGCTTTCCTGAGCCCTCGCTATGTGTGAGGACAAGCACTCGCCACCTGTTAAGTCTCAGGAGCCTCCCAATTTACCGGGTGGGGCCCTCTGCAGCCACTATGTCGCGGGGGACCGGGTGGCCCCAGTTCTCCGCGTGTCACCATGGCTGAGTCTGGCTCATCCCCCAAGCTCCCGTCCAGGGCAGCTGGAGGTCGCTGGGCAGTTCCCACCCTGCCCAGGGGCGCCTGCCTGGCGGAGGGGGCGCTGAGGGGGTGCGGCAGGAGGAAGGGCTGCCTCCCCAAGCTGGCTCCCCTTCCCCTTGTGATTTCTGTGACCTCCCGAGTCTTTTCTTGCATCTTATTGTTGCTTATTTTTTTTTTTTGCGAAGTTAGCACGAGTGGGAGAGGCAGAAGGGCTCTCGGATACGACCGTACCTCCCTGGCTGGGGGACACGCTCAGCCGACACCCAGGACGGGCCAAGATGCTGGGGGTTCCCACCAGGGGAGCAGATGGGACTCGAAGACAGACCTGGCTTGCTCATCCTTGGGCGGGACACCTCTGAAGAACAGTCTGTAGGGTGTCCCAGAGGTTCCCCTCGGGTCTGAGCGCCAGCTGCCCCACCCCTACCCCCGCCTGTCAATTGCCTGCGTATTAACGCCCCCTGGATGGGCTCTGCCCCTTCCCGGCCCGCTGGAGCTTCCTGGGACCCCTCCCAAGAACCCTCCCTGCCCTGAAATCCTGGTCTCGGGCATGCGTGGTGGGTTCCACCGTGTCCCTCGAGAAAGAGATGCTCAGATCCTAACCCCTGGTTACCTGGAAACGGGACCTTATCTGGAAACAGGGCTGGTGTAGATGGGATTCATCAAGACGAGGACACTCGGGAGTGAGGCCGGCGCTCCCCGAACCCAGTGTGGCTGGTGAGGAGAGGGGACCCAGAGGCAGACCCACGGCGGGGAGGCCAAGTGAAGACAGAGGTGGCAAATGGAGAGCTGCGTCTCCAAGCCAAGGGACGTCAGACACCCCTGTGGTGTCCAGTTTCTGCCAATTTCTACTGCTTGCCGCCAGCAGCCCCGACGACAGACATCGCCCGGATGAGGAACTCGAGGCCCTGGCGAGACGTGACTCACCCCCAGGCCGTTCCGGCCGGGGACGGGCGAAGCGGTCATTACACCGTCGGAGTCCCGGGGACTCGCCTCACTCCTCGGAAGATGTGAGCTCGCACCCCCCCGCGGGACCCCATCATCGGGACCTCTAAGGCGCCTCCGTGCAGAGGAGCGAGGGCTGCTCGGGGGCCCTGGGGTGTTCAAGGCCAAGGCCCCGTGGGTCCTACCTGGGGGCGGGAGAGGGGAAGTGACGTGCCGAGGGGAACAACCCCACGGTTGGCCGTAGCCCGGTGTCCCGCACGTCACGGGCACGCGGAAACCTCTTCAGAATGGGGGATGGCGGGGGTGGCGACGAGCTGGCCGAGTCACTTTCTCCTCCCTGCAGCCGGCTTCCCCATCTGAGGTTCCAGGCCTGAAATCAGTCCCGGGCGGAAATGACCAAGGGAAGAAGCATCCAGGGCAACCGGATGGTTATCATCGGGGAGCGTGCCCGCGGGAGGGAGGTGAGAAAGCAGAGAGCTGGAAAGGTCCGGAAGCTCAGAAGGAAAAAAAAAAAAGAAAGACGACCAATCCATGCGGTGGAATATTATTCAGCCATAGAAACGGGAGTGGGGTCGTCCCACTTGCTACCGGAGGGATGAACCCTGAAAACATTCTGCTAAGCGGAAAAAGCCGGCCACAAAAGGCCACATCCCGTAGGATCTCTTTGCGTCGACTTTCCGGAATAGGCAAGCCCCTAGACACAGACGGTCGGTTAGAGGTGCCGGGCGCTGGCGGGGAGGGAACGGGAGCAGAATTTCTGTGTGGGTGATGGGCAAGCACACCCACGCCGGGTTGTCGTGGTCTTAGCTTTCGGTCTTCTCCTCGGAAGGCGGTTCCCTTAAGTGCTTTCATATCACCTCGACTTCTCCCTAGCATTCAGCCCCTTTAATAGGATGTGCATGCTTTTTTTTTTTTTTTTTAATGTGGCTTTAGTTTTTCATTACCCGATTTTGCAGATGGCAGAAAAAAAAAAAAAAAAGGCAATATGTTTGTGGTCTCTGTGTGACGTCTGGTTTGGTGTTTGTCCCTTGTCCTGGAGCTGAGCCCCGTGAAGGGAGGGATGTCTTCTGGTCCGGCCCAGCATTGTTTGGAGCCAGCCCGCCTGGCACGTAGTCGGCCTGGGGACTATGAATGTACCACGAAGGGAATGGATAAGTTACGTTAAAACCTTCCAGAACAGGATGGAAGGGGATAGAAAGTTCCAGAAGACTTCCTGGTGCGCCGCAGTGCCCGGGGGGGCCCCGGCTAAAGGAGTCGGTCGAGTTTGCCGGCAACATGCGCTGCGATGAGGTCATCGCTGTGTGAGATCTGGGACTTTGCGTGCCTCTCTGAGGAAGTCCCTTAGCGATGCACCCAGTTCCGCTCCCAGAGCCCAGCGCTGAGGTCCCAGGGCGTCAGGAAACGGCATTCATCAACGCGCGCTGAGCTGTAAGCCCCTGCTCCAGGGACAGACGTATTTTTAGACTTTTTGACGTCCAAATTCCAGAGGAAGGGCAAGTAACGCTTAGAGGAAAATTGGCTTTCTTCCGGCACCAAGCAAATCAGGCCTGGGGCGCACTTTTATTGGTCTGGCCGTTAAGTCGCTGGAACATTCCAAAGAAGGGTAAAGCTCTTGCACGCGGAATGAAGTGGGTGGAGAGCACAGAGGGAGGGATGTGGGTAAATCGGGGCAGCTTTGGAGATTGGATTCTTTCTCCTTAAATGGAAACGGTTCAAGATTGTTTCCTGATTATACAAGTAATGTTTACTGCAGAAGAAATCCAGGCGATACCGAAAGTGGCAACCGCGTAAAAAAGCTCGAATTCTTCGTCCAGGGCGTAAGCCCCGTTGGCATTTTGGTGTGTGTGTGCCCCAGCAATCCCGTGAAAACAGGTGTACTCACATTTTTTTTTCTCTTCATGGCGTTTATTCACAGTGTGTAAAAGATGTCTTATGGAGATGAAATTCACGTCACGTGAAACGAACCATTTTTTAAATTTTTTTTTTAACGTTTTATTTATTTTTGAGACAGAGAGAGACAGAGCATGAACGGGGGAGGGGCAGAGAGAGAGAGGGAGACACAGAATCGGAAGCAGGCTCCAGGCTCCGAGCCGTCAGCCCAGAGCCCGACGCGGGGCTCGAACTCACGGACCGCGCGATCGTGACCTGAGCCGAGATCAAGGGTCGGACGCTGAACCGGCTGAGCCACCCGGGCGCCCCCCGTGTCCTCTTTTCAAAGGCCTCTGTTGTGTTCCGCGGTGCAGATGTGCCATTCTTTCTTCAGCCGGCCTCCTTTGGTTGCACACGAGGCTGCTGGCTTCAGGAGAATCCACACTTGAACTTGAAGGATTGGCGCTTTCCGCCGAAAGGGGCCAGAATCGGTATTTCCTTAACCCGCTTCCCCGGGGGCACCGGCAGTAGAATGGCCCCGCAGATCCCCAGGGGCCTCCAGAACTCTCTCCCAGAGGAGTGAAAAAAACCATACCCACCTCGTGGGAAATCTTAAGGGGGAGGCGTTTTTATCCGAGTAGGGCACACCGCCCTGGAGAGTTCTTGTCTGGGCCCTTCCGTAAATGTGCGTGCAGCAGCTGTTTGGAAACAGACTTGCAATACAGCCCCTTCGCAGGCATGGAAATAAAAGCTGGAAATCACGGGTTGCCCTGGGGTTTTCGCGAAGGGTGTTGTCGTTCTGGGGTGAGCCGCCTCGTCTGTCCGGGCGATTTGACGTGCCGTTATTTTCTTTTCGGCCGAGGGGCGCTGGAGGGCCGGGCCGACTGGGGTTGCGAAGGGTGGAGCCTGGGACGAGTTCTCTCCAGAATCTGTGCCCGGGGGAGGCGGTTCTCTGACTGTGTCCTGAGCTGGGGCTGGCGCACTGGTGGCGGGCAGGGGTGGGGACGTGGGAGGGGGAGGCGGGGAAGCCCCAGATCCAGACAGACCCGACAACAAGAACAGTAAGCGTAATTCCAAGAGGCTGGAAGGTGCCTGCGGCACAGGCGCGACCTCGTCGGCTCCCACCACAAACGCCCGCAGCACACGCGCCTCCTGCGCCCGTTTTGCGGAGGAGGAAAACAGAGGCTGAAATAAGTCCGTGGCTTTCCTGCATGATCACAGAGCTACAGGATTCAAACCCAGACTTGTCTAGTGCGTTAGATCCCTGCCGAACTCAGCCTCAACAGTTGACGAGGTCACGGGCCTTAGCCCCATCCACCTTGCTACGCTCAAAAACCAGACTCAGCTCCTAAGTTCTTGCCCCAAAGAAAGAGCAGCAGTCATCTGGGGAAAGTTCTGAGCGGAGGGAACAGTGTGTGGAAGGCTTCAAGGCAAGGAGGAGGAAGGCGTCTGAGCAAACCTTCAGAAATTGAGGCTGCTGATTCTAGATGTATAGTTTGGATCCATTACTGGGGCCTCTGGAGAGAGAAGCGTAGACTTGGGCTCATGACCCTTCTCGGCCTGTGGCCTTGGGCACACCTCTCATTCTGCAGGCCTCAGGGGCCTCATCTTTAGTGGGGATAACAATAGGACGCCCCCCCCCCCCCCCCGCTGGCCTCATGCGACCAGAGCAGGTGCTGAGGCTTGCTAAGAGGTGCCGAGTTGGAGAGGGGCCCCTGTTCGTGGAGACCTGGGGGAAGTGAGCGCGCGGCCAGGCTGGCATCTCAGGTGGGAGACACAGCCCTTGCAAAGGCCCGGAGGTAGGACCGCTCCAGGGACCTCAGAGAAGCCAAAACGGCTGAACAGGGATGCACAAGGGAGGGGTGAGTCTGGGAGGCAGAGGGGCTGGGGGCGGGCACCAGCCAGCTTTGGCTGACCTTTACCCCTTTGTCCTCCACGGGAAGGGGCCCCACTGAGGGTGATGTATTTCTCTCTCTGATAAAAGTTCTCTCCCAGAGCTCCTAAAACTCACGCTTTTTCAGGACCCTCTTCAGGCATCACCTTGCATGATATGAAATATTTTCCAAAACATTTAATCCTTTAATCTGGGCCCCTCGGTGACATCGGTTCTGTATCACCCACGACCATCTGTTGTTTTGGCCGCACCGTAAATAACTCGGGAGATTTGACTTCTAAGGCGCTTATCTCTTTTGTCCTTTCCAAATTCTGGGAGACGACGTGTGAAGGTCCCTCAGAAAGCAGGGGCACATCTAAAATTGATCTCTCTGCACACCCCTGCTGGGCTGCCATTAGGAAGTCACCAGACTGGGAGGCAGGGGCTGGGGTGGGGGTGGGGAGGGGACACAGGATTTCACTTCTGATCCGCAGGCTGCAGTCAGTCCCATAAATGAGGACTCGAGTCCGAACAGGCCATGCGGAAGCCCCCCGCTCCCCACCCCGGCCTCCCGACCACGCGCGGGCCTTTCCTCATCACCCTCCCAAGGAGGCTGGGCGGCTGCCACCTTGCATTAGGATCACAGTGGTCGGGCCCCAACGGGAGTCCAATTTTGTTCATTCTGAGGAAAACGAAGTAAGAGCTAACGGGCGCGGGGTTGAAAATTATTCACGATGATACAGGACTTACGGGGACCGGCCTGAGCAGGGGGTGGTGAAAAGGCTGAACCAGTTTGCGAATCCGCGCTCCGGTCTCCCCTTTGTTTTGGGGGGAGAACCACCAGTCTTCTACAGCCTTTGTTTCCTTATACGCCAAATGTTGGCTTCATTCTTACATTTCACGAATTAAATGGCAGACATATATATATATATAGGAGAAAAGAGGACTTCTCTGGGCGAAGCTGGGGAGGGGCCGGGAGCCCCGTCCTCCCCAGGCTGCCCCTGCCTCACTTGGTCCCTGCTTTCTTCTCCCTCTTGCCCTCCCTCTAAGCCCCACGGGTGCCCTGGGACGTAGTTTGAAAACCGGTGGTCCTTGGGATGACACTTCCAAAATGCACCTGCTCTCGGGACCTATCCTCGGTGACCCGACGCCCCCTACAGGGCATTGGAAGCAGCGCATAGACTTTGCAGCCTCCGCAATAGCTGGGGCGGGTGGGTGGGGGGCAAGGATGTGGACACATTTTTTACCTTCCCGCCTTTTTTTTTTTTTTTTTTTTTAACTCCGTTGAGGTCAGAGGGCATATGCCATTTTGCTCCTTGCTCTTTATTTTCCCTAACATATCATTAAGTGTTTTTTCCTGTCGTTAAACATGCTTTCATGGGGGGCCTGGGTGGTTCCGTCGGTTGAGCGTCCGACTTGGGCTCCGGTCATGATCTCGCGGTTCCTGAGTTCGAGACCCACGTCGGGCTCGGTGCTGACAGCTCGGAGCCTGGCGCCTGCTTCGGATTCTGTGTCTCCCTCTCTCTCTGCTCCTCCCCTGTTCACTCTCTCTTTCTCTCTCAAAAATAAGTATTAAAAAAATTAAAAATGCTTTCATACGTACTTCTTTTTCAAATGTTTGATCGTCTTCTTAAAACTGAAAAAATACTGTGTGCATGGCAAAAATAATATTGAAGCAGGGCAAATGAATACCCAGTGAAGAGACACCCCCTTGGCTGCTTCAGAACTGAATTCTTCTCTCCAAAGGCCATCTTTGATAACAGTTTCTTGCGTATTCTTGTGTATCCTTCCAAAAATGTTCTGGGCAGGCATATACATATTACATGAGTGTGCATATGTGTATTTTAAAACGTAGGCGTGTAGCGTACAAACTGTTCTGCACCTTAATTCTTTAATGTTTATTTATTTTTGAGGGGGGGAGGGGCAGAGAGAGGGAGACACAGAATCCGAAGCAGGCGCCAGGCCCCGAGCTGCCCCACGCGCGGGGCTCGAACCCACAAACCATGAGATCCTGACCTGAGCTCAACCGACTGCGCCACCCAGGATTCCCCTGCACCTTCATATTCTTCACCAACCACCATATCTTGGCGATCTTTCATCAGTGGGTTAAAGGCAGATTTAATGGCCACACACTACTCCAGTCCGCAGACAAGCGTTTGCTTGTACAAGGGGGCAGGATTTTGAAGTATGGATACATTTGCAGGGGAGCGGAGGCCAGGGGCAAATAGGAATTTAGATGGCAGGAGCAGTTGAGGAAGGGGCCAAGAGGTGGGGGAAGCCTGGGTGGTTTTTCCCAATGAATCTATTCTGTGTGTGTGTGTGTGTGTGTGTGTGTGTGTGTGTGTGTAGGGGGGTGTAAGGCATGCTGTCCGCATAGCCCACTTTCAAATCCAGAAGCAGAACAGTGTTCCCAGCATGGATGGGGGCTGGTGTCGAAGGGACCCAGTGTGGGTTGCCTGGGGTGACAAAGCCTCCCGGCCTCACCTCTAAAGTGCTTATTTTATTCGTCATGTGCCCATATTTCCTATATGGTAAGTACTGTATCTTATTTTTAACTTTCTATTGAAACATAATACTGAAAAGTAGGAAAATCACGTGTCCAGCTTCACGACGTGAACACACAGTGTAACCAGCACCCAGATCAGGAAGCAGAACAGGGCGGGCCGGGGCCCCTCCTGGTCCCCACCCACCGGGGGGCCACTCTGCTGACTTCTCACACCAGACATCACCATTGTCTGTGTTTGAACTAAAAGTATCAAAGGAACCACACTGTGTGTTCTCTTTGGAGCTGGCTTTTCCCCCCCTCCGGTTCAGTATTCTGTTTGTGAGATTTCTCCAAGTTGTGTGGGTTTATCCGTCTTCGGTGTGGGTTGTAAATCCTCAGAGCTCTGCGTAAACATACGGGTTGTAAGAGAGATATATGTAGAAATCTATGGGTGTATATATCCATGTGTGTATAAGCAGACACGTGCACACACGCACACGCATGCACGCACACGCATACACACGCACACGCGGACACGCATGCACACGCGCGCGCGCATACGCATACACGCGCGCACATACACACGCACACGCGACACGCATGCACGCACACGCACGCACACACGCGCACGCAGATCCGTATCCGGAGCGGGCGCAGGACAGGGTCGCCTCTCCAGGCCGGCTGCCGGCAGACGCCCACCTCCGCTGGGCGGCGACGGGGACCCGGGGACCGGGTCCGCGCCGCTGACGCGAGCTCTCCCCGCAGGCCGAGGAGGCGGGGGGCCCCCGGCAGCCCCGCGCAGACCGCTGCCCGCCGCCGCCGCGCTCGCTGCCCCCGGGCGCCTGCCAGGCCGCGCGCTGCCAGGCCGACTCCGAGTGCCCGCGGCACCGGCGCTGCTGCTACAACGGCTGCGCCTACGCCTGCCTGGAGGCCGTGCCGCCCCCGCCAGGTAGGCGCCGGGGCCCGGGAGTCGGGCGGGGACGGGGGGCGCCTCGGGGAGGGGCGTCGCCTGCGTGCGAGAGGGGCCCGCGGAGCAGGCACCCCGGCGCGTGCGGACACGCCACTGCCCTCGGCGCGCACGGCCTTGAAGAGGCCGGTTCCGGGGACGACGCCCCTTCCTAAGGAGATGCGGAGGTTTCTCACTAAAACAAAACATACACACGTCCGGCTCTTCTTACAAACACGGGACCGCAGCCCCTGGGCCACCACCTGCTGGGGCCCCAGGTGCCCCTAGAAGGCAGCGGGGCCCTCCGGTTTTCCCCGGAACCCCCACCAGACGCACTCACCTTCACCTCCTGATCCCCGCCCTGGGGGTATTGGATGTGGAGACTGACCTCAGCAGTCCGGATGGGGTGTGCCCCAGAGAGGCAGGGGGGATGCAGACTCCTGGGTTCGAGTCCATGGGCTGGCTGGGCAGCCCCTGAAACCCCCCCAGGGACTGAAACGCAACTCCTGGAGGGCTCTGAACGGGGTGGCTGCAGTGGCAGGGAGCAGATCTTTCACAAGGGGGTTGTTAAACCTTAATGACGACTTCTTTGGCAGAAAGAGCCCTCGGGAGCTCGTTCGTCTTTGAAGGGAAGGAGTTTTAGATCCCTTCTGGACAGGTTGGGGGTGGGGGGGGGGAGGGGAGGGAGCCTGCGGGGATACTGAGGAGTGGGTAGGCAGCTGCGTCCCCCCAGCGCGGAGAAAAGGTGTCCCTAAGTGGGTAGGATGGGGACGCAGTATAGTCTCCTTCCCTCTCCGTTCTCCTTGGGGCTGAGGCTTTCGATGACAGCCTGCCTGTGTGGACTGCCCCTCTCAGGAAGAGGCGTCCGGGTCCCATGGGCCTCGACTGCTGAAGGCCGCCTGAGAAGGCAGCCCAGCCCTTCCTCCCAAGGCCAAAGCAAGAATGACCACACTTTGTTTTCTTTGGGGTGAGGTCACGGCGATGACAAGGGACTCGGCACCCTTAATTATGCTCATAATTACAATCTACCCTGTGTTTAAGCACTGCCTCTTGTCCAGGGACTGGGCTGGTACTCAGGGCCAGGAGAGCTCCTACAGGGCCCTTTATTAAAAAAAAGACAATTTGCCCCCCCCCCCCCCGCCAGTGGAAGGAAGCACAAGGAGGTACTTCCCTCTGGGTGGGTAAGTCAAAGAAGATGCCACTTGCTTTGGACTGTGACAGCGTGCAGGTGTTCTCGCCTCGCTTGCCACCTACACCAGGTGCTTTTGAGCAGTGCACAAACTATACACCTGTTCGTGACACTCCTGACAGCCTTTCCATACATTATCTCGTTTAATGCTCACGCGGCCCTGTTTTACAGCTGAAGACACTGAAGCTCAGAGACGCTGAGCTGCTTGCCCAAGATCACACAGCAGGCAACGCTGGGAGTGTCCACTGCCTTACGCCCTGAGTGCAGGGCTCTGGGGCCCCTACTCCAGCATCTGGGCCCGTATGTGGGAATCTCTCACTGCCTGGAACATCCTTCCGCGGGACACCCACACAGCTCCTTCCGATCTTTGTCCGGAGGTGGTCATTTTTCAGGGAACATCTCTCTCTCGAAATGGCAAGCCCTCCTCCAGCCATTCCTCGCCCTCCTTTCCCTGCTTAATTTTTCTTTATAGCACAGTCTGGAACACCGTGTTTTATTCACTCATTGACTGTTCTCCCCACTTGAAGGTCAGCCGCATAAGGCAGAGATCGGTCTGTTTCCTTCACTGCTGGACGTCCCCCATCTAAACTAGACTCTAGGCATCTGAAAAGTACTCAGTGGAAATGAAAAGAATCAACGCATCAGCGAGTGACTAGCTTTCACTGGCCAGGCAGAGCGGTCCGATTGTTCGTTGGTCGCAACGACCAGCAGCTGACCCGTTGAGGCAGGGAGTGTCTCCAGTCTGCCATGGCCCTACCTGGCCGGCTTTTCTTACTTATGTTACCTACCTGCACCCTGGAGGCATTTGGGCGCTCCACCCCTGCTTTGGGATTTTGAACACTTTGCAGCCCTACGCGTGGGTTGGTCCTCTTGTTAAAGATGTATTGGTCACAGAGCAGGCCGCGATGCTATGACAGAAAGACCCATAAACCCAGGAGCCCAACCTATTTACTCCTCCTTTGGTTAATAGGCCCGAGGAGATGGGTGGTCCATGGCAGGTAGGTGGCCCCGGTCCAGTCATCCAGGGACCCAGGTTCCTTCCACTTGTTGCTCTGCAAGGTCAGAGTGGCTCCCAGGCTGCAGGCAGAGGGACAGCACGGAGCAAACAGGCACCAAACCCCGGGCGAGAACAGAAACTTGCGTCATCGCCTCTGCTGACATCCTATTGGTCAGAGCTCAGTCACGTGGCCACACCTAGCTGCAAGGAACGCTGGGAGATGTAGTCTCCAGCTCGGCCCCAGTGCCTAGGCGAAACTCAAAGTTCTGTTACTGAAAGAACTGGGGGAATGTGCGGCAGGGAGCCTCTGTGTTTCATCGTGAAATGTAGGCCCCCCCCCCCCCCTCGCCCCGTTCCCAGAGGCTGGGGCGTTTCTCAGCTGCCTGGGGCGGGGCTCAGTGTAACCATGTATCGTTTTGTTAGTTTTAGACTGGCTAGTGCAGCCGAAACCTCGATGGCTTGGTGGCAACGGCTGGCTCCTGGATGGCCCTGAGGAGGTGTTGCAAGGTGCCTACGGGGAGAAGCCCACCCCAGCGTCAGAGTCAGGATCCCTCCTTCTCGGGCTGTCTCTGCTGCGGCAGGCTGCCTGCCCTCCAGTACCTCAAATACTCTACCAAGAATGGTGGTGACAGGGGCTTGGCCAGACTCTCAGAAAACGCAGAACCGTATAGGGCTCGACTTTCCCTAGGACTGGGGGCCTCCTCCTCCCTGGGTGGAGACTTGAGAGGGAGGGGTTTGGGGTGGCTTTCAGATCCCCAAAATCATAATAAGGGGTCCACGGCTCCGTGGTGACGACTCCTCCGGGTGGGTGGGGAGCAGGCAGGCAGGCCCGGGGTCCCCAAAACTGGAGGGTGGGAGTGTGTGCACGTGTGTAGGTGCGGCTGTGCCTGTGACCCTGCACGCATGCATGTGCGCGACTGCGTCGGTGAGGCACCCGTGTGGCTGTCCTTGCGCTGCGTCTGGATGTTTGCGTGTCTGTGTGCATGCAAATGTGTGTGACCGTAGGTGTGAGTGTGTGTGTGTGTGTGTGTTAAGAGCCATGGGTGGCGAAAATATGTGTGTGTCCGGAGTTGTGTATGAACGCGTGTGTATGCCTGTGGCTGTAGATGTGAGCGCACGTATGCGTGTGTCAGGATTTGTGTGTGTGCACATGTGTGCATGTGTGAGTGCGTGTGTGTGTCAGGCCTTTTTGGGTGAAGTGTGAGCCTCCGTGTAGGTGAACGTGTGTGTACGTGTGTCACGATGCACATTAGGGTGTTTGGGATCACGTGACTTTGGGCTGTGCATTGGTGTGTGTGCGCGTGCCTATGTGCGTGTGCACGAAGGTGTCACGGTGAGCGAGACGCAAGGCACAGCCCGGGATCTGGGGGCAGATGGTCCCCTGCGTCCACCCAGCACGCGGCCTGTGTCCCTCCCACAGCCGAGGCCTGCAGCACCACGGAGGACGGGGCGGAGCCCCTCCTCTGCCCCTCGGGCTACGACTGCCACATCCTGAGCCCCGGAGATGTGGCCGAGGGCATCCCCAACCGCGGGCAGTGTGTCAAGCAGCGCCGGCAGGCAGGTGAGTGTGGGCACCCAAACCGTGCTCTTGGCGCCTGCCCCACCCTCCCTGTAACGCCCGGGGGGAGGGGGGGAGGACTGTCCCAGAGAAAACCACCAGCGCCCCCCAAGCCTGGCCGAGAGCTCCTCCTGTCCTGCCTCCCCTCTTCTGAGTCGTCTCACCCTGCAGGGGACACAGGCCTTGGAGCCCTGCCACCTCCTAGCTGGGAACGGGTGCTTCAAATCTCTGAGCCTCAGTTTCCTCATCTGTAAAATGGGCTGATAATATGCTACGCCATGCTCTGTCATCTGTGTCATAGAAGAGGGAGAACTCGAGGTCGGAAGCTTCTCTACACCGTCTGCACCGTAGAGGGGGAATTCTGAGCCTGTCCTCAGGCTGCAGAGCCCATGTGGGGTGCGTGTGCACGTGCGTGTGTTCTCCCCGCCCCCAGGGATGGTCGGAGCCTTCCGGATAGAAATGTTAGTGAAATTCCTCTTAGCCTCGTTCCGAGGGGGCTGTCGGTTAGCAGTAATTGTTGGTGATTACGTGGGAGTTTGGAAATGTCTCGATCTCCAACGGTGACCTTTGGAGCAGGAGCCTCGGGGAGGAGTGGGGGCACTGTGTCCCAGGATAACCAGAAAAAAGCCGCTTATTTAAGATTTATCTTTTTAAGCTACATATTTGAAATGATTTGAGACTTCAAGGCAGTAGTGCCTTGGCCCCTCCATCCCGGTGACCCATTATGGTCTCTCTCTTCCCTCTCCAGCCCCTGCTGTCTCTCCTGGGGAACTCTCTGAGAGTAGGTTGCAGATCTCATGCCTACACCCAAGATGCAAGGCTCCTCTGAGAGCCAGCTTGTCGGGCGTGCCGGTGACCGTTTGGGTTTTACGGTCCATCCGCCTGGAGCCCGACATCTGAGGGGTTCATGTCTTAAGAGGAACGTGAACTTCGACACAGGCAGGAAAGCTGACTCTTCGGAGAGCAGGGTGTGGGGAGTCAGTGCATTTCTCTGGGATGGGTATGAGGTCACTCCGAGGCTGAGCGTCCCGTGTCCCCCAGGCTTGCCTCTGGCAAGGCGACCCTGCCGGTGCTGCGTGAGGACAGGGGATCGTCGTGCAGCCGCGAGCAGGGGAGATCTAGTTTGTAAAAATGACATGACGGTGCGTGGAGGGTGTCCAGCTCCAAACATGCCTCTCTCTCCTCCCTGTGGTGTGGCGGGCCAACACTTGTCCCCAAGGAGGAGGAAGGCCCGAGAACGCTTCATCGCCGCCAGCCTGGAAAAACCCTGCCATTTGCTTCAGAAAATAGTTTTTGCCCTGGTTGCTGATAAGCTATCAGCGCGAGGGTGTGGATCGGCTCCTCGGGGTTCTGGCGCCCTGTGTGATAAATGTCAGTGCTGGCCCTGAACACCCTGACGCTTTTTAGGACGGCCGCAAAACAAGGAAACCAAATGTCTCACTGTTGCCCAAGTGAGATCTTTAAAATGGAGATGAAATTGGCTAAACAGTATGTTAGTTTCCAGTGTGTGAATGTGCTTTGTTGACAGTGCTGATGCCCTGGGGGGGGGGGGGGGGGGGCGGGGCTCACCCATGGCGGTGTTGCCCAGAGAAACTTCTACGGGACCTGGCCAGACGTCCTTGGCACAGATGTTTCCCCACAGTGATAGGCTGGTGACGACGGAGGGGGCGGTGGGGTCGATGACCATCAACAGTGGGAATCCTCAGTAATCCGAGACGTCTGAAGTTCCCGAGTCAACTGCTTTTTAAAGTTCTTTTATTTTAGGGGCGCCTGGGTGGCGCAGTCGGTTAAGCGTCCGACTTCAGCCAGGTCACGATCTCGCGGTCCGTGAGTTCGAGCCCCGCGTCAGGCTCTGGGCTGATGGCTCGGAGCCTGGAGCCTGTTTCCGATTCTGTGTCTCCCTTTCCCTCTGCCCCTCCCCCGTTCATGCTCTGTCTCTCTCTGTCCCAAAAATAAAAAAAAAAATAAAATAAAAAAATAAAGTTCTTTTATTTTAAAATTCTTTTATTTTATTGTAGGGGCGCCTGGGTGGTTCGGTCAGTTGAGTGTCTGAATTCAGCTCGGGTCATGATCTCACGGTTTGTGAGTTCGAGCCCCGCGTCGGGCTCTGTGCTGACAGCTCAGGGCCTGGCGCCTGCTTCGGGTTCCGTGTCTCCCTCTCTCTCTGCCCCTCTCCTGCTCACGCTCTATCTCTCTGTGTCTCTCAAAAATAAACATTAAAGGGGCACCTAGGTGGCTCAGTCGATTAAGCATCCGACTTCGCCTCAGGTCATGATCTCACAGTCCGTGAGTTCGAGCCCCGCGTCGGGCTCTGTGCTGACCGCTCGGAGCCTGGAGCCTGTTTCCGATTCTGTGTCTCCCTCTCTCTCTGACCTTCCCCCGTTCATGCTCTGTCTCTCTCTGTCCCAAAAATAAAAAAAAAAAAAAAAAAAAAAAACATTAAAAAATAATTTAAAAAATTATTTTATTTTAGATGAGGGGGGAAGGGCAGAGAGAGAGGGAGAGACAGAATCCCAAACAGGATCCACGCTCAGTGCGGAGCCCAAGGCAGGGATCGATCCCACAACCCTGGGATCATGACCTGAGCTGAAATCCAGAATCTGACGCTCAACTGAGCTCCCCCCCAGGAGCCCCCCCCCCAACACTTTTTTTTACATACAAAAATGTCAGTTTCGTGTGGTTCCTCCTATCATTTGCATGTCTATGGTTTAAGGGAAATTATTTGTTTTAACCCTCACAATAATTTTAAGAGGTGCCAATTCTCTGCCCATTTCCAGGTGAGGAAACTGAGGCTCAGAGAGGGTTAGCGAAGCAGGGCAATGAAGATTAGCTACTCAAGTTACTTTGTCACGTGCACTGCAGACGTTCAGGTCTCCTGGGAACAGACTCACAAAAGCACCGTGTGCTCCCCATGCGAATTGCACACCTCGTCATGACCTTTGCTGAACGATACGTTGGACTTCTGCTCCCGGTTCCTCTGTTAACACAGTGGTTCCCAAACGTTTTGGTCTCGGGACCCCCCCCTTACACTCAAAAACCATCGAGGACCCCACAGAGCTCCCCCTTGTGTGGCCACGGATGATGACCACGTTAGAAACTAAAGCCCAGGCGTGAGAAAGATTTGTGTGTTCATTCATTTAAAAACGACGACGATAAACGCGACGCGCATTCAAGAGAAAGAGCGTTTCCTTTAAAGGTCACTGTACTTTCCAACACACGTACAAATTGAAGCTGGGCATTGGTTCACGTCTCTGCAGTTCTCTCTCATTTGTGCCTGGGGAGCAGAGAGACGCTCACGTCGGCCCCTGCACTCGATCCGCTGCGATATTGCCCGTCACGCAGCGTCTGGAAACTCCATGCACACCTGGCAGGGAACGAGAGCGGACGCACAAATAATGCCTTTGTATTCTTAGGAAGATAGTTGTGGCCTCTTGAGCTCACTGGAAGGAGTTTCACCCTCTCGCTTGTTTTCCAGATGGGCGATTCCTACGACACAAGTTTGACAAGGAATACCCAGGTAGGAGAAGAAACCACTCTTCCTTTGCAGAGGGCACTAAACGGGGGCACTGAGAGTTTCTTGGGTGAAAAAAGAAATCTAGAACCCCATTGACTCTTTTGAGGGCTACGGTCTGAAGCTGCTGTGAAGGGAAATCCCCGTTTCTGCCCAGTCGCTCGTGTGCCATCAGGTGGCCCTTGGGGGTGAGGTGGTGGGATGCCAAGCCACTTCCGGTGTGAAAATCTCTCCTCCACCCCGAGCAGCCCTCCGGGGGCACCTGACACGGCAGGGGCCGTTCTAGGCTGCAGCCTGGGACTGAGGCATCAGTTCAGGGATGTCTCCCCCGGGACAAATTGAGAACCAGGATTAGAAAAGAACGTAGAAGCCCTGTTGCCTGGTGGTGAGAGGAGGTGGGAGCCAACGAGGGGCTCATAGAAGACAAATGGCTTTGTGTTAAATGTTACAACTTGGTACTGGGTGTGTTTAAGTCCTTCCTATTTTCAGGGGGTTGAAAATATGGCTGACACCCTTCTATCTAATCCTTCATTGATCTAGCCATGATGTATCCATGCATCGATCTAGCCAATACTCTGTTCTTCTATCCATCTTTCCGTCCTTCCTTCTATCTGTCCTTCCTTCCTTCCTTCTTTCCTTCCTTCCATCCATCCATCCATCCATCTATCCATGCATCGATCTATCCGATACTCTGTTCTTTTATCCATCTTTCTATCCTTCCTTCTATCCATCCTTCTATCTGTCCTTCCTTCCTTCCTTCCTTCCTTCCTTCCTTCCATCCATCCATCTATCCATCTATCCAATACTGTATTCTTCTATCCATCTTTCCATCCTTCCTTCCATCCTTCCTTCCACCCATCCATCCATCCATCCATCCATCTATTCATCCATCCATCCATCCTTCCTTCCTTCCTTCCTTCCTTCCATCCATCCATCCATCCATCTATCCATGCATCAATCTATCCAATACTCTGTTCTTCTGTCCATCTTTCCATCCTTCCTTCTATCCATCCTTCTATCTGTCCTTCCTTCCTTCCTTCCTTCCATCCATCTATCCAATACTGTATTCTTCTATCCATCTTTCCATCCTTCCTTCCATCCTTCCTTCCACCCATCCATCCATCTATCCATCCATCCATCCATCCATCCATCCACCTATCCATTCATCTATCTATCCTTCCATCCATCCATCCATCTATCCATCCATCCATGCATGCATCAATCTATCCAATACTCTGTTCTTCTGTCCATCTTTCCATCCTTCCTTCTATCCATCCTTCTATCTGTCCGTCCTTCCTTCCTTCCTTCCTTCCTTCCTTCCTTCCTTCCTTCCTTCTATCCTTCTTTCCATCCTTCCTTCCATCCATCCATCTATCCATCCATCCATCCATCTATCCTTCCTTCCTTCCTTCCTTCCTTCCATCCATCCTTCTATCCATCCATCCATCAATCCATCCATCCACCTGTCCATTCATCTATCTATCCATCCATCCATCCATCCATCCATCCTTCCATCCATCATTTCTTTATTAAGAATTTACAGCACATATTTATCAAGCATTGGTCTTCATCCTGTGCTAGAGGTTGGGGCTACATTTGTGGACAAGACAGACCCAGTCCTTCCCATCAGGCGGCTAACGTCAAGCAGGAAATAAATACAAACCCAAGTAGTTACTTAGTAAAAACAGTGATCAGGGTGACTGAAGTCACACTGAGGACACTAGGGAAAAGGATACCTTGGACTAGGATACCAAGGAAAGCTTCTTGAGGAGGGGCCATTTGAGCTCAGCCTAGAGAGTAAGAATTAGCGGGCAGAGGAACAGCCAGTGTGAGAATTCTGAGGTTGGAAGCACCTTGGCCGTCGCGGCAGCCGGAGTGTGCAGTGAACAAGGGGGACAGTGGCGGGAGACGGGGCCAGAAAGGGAGGCAGAGCCAGACCACACGGGGGCTGTGGCCACGATGAGGAGAGGCGAGAGGCTGCAGGTCGGCCTTGGATGACCTCATCTGGGGGGGAAGAAGGCACAGGGACAGGGAGCCAGGTGTCCGGACTCCACGTGGCAGTGGCTGGTGAGCCGCAGAAGACTCGCCCGCCCTGACAGAGCTCTGCTCTCTTTGCAGAGGGTGACTCCAAGAATGTGGCCGAGCCCGGAAAAGGACCCTTGAGGCACTTTCAGTGAGGCAATGGGGCAGGTCAGTCCGGGGAGTGGTGGCCGGTGGCAGGGGAGGGTTCGGGCGCAGGTGTCCTCGGTAGCTTTACTCACCAAGGTGACCGGCGGGAGGGGGAGAGTGGGGCTTTACCCGGGGCTAGAATTTCATAATTCCCTTGCGGTGTCCCAAGTAGGCGTATACGAGAAGTGGCTGTGTCACCAGAAGTTTCCAGACCACCCGGACCTAAATCCAAAGACTAGGCTGCAGCCTTCCTTTCCATGCCTGGTTTTAGGGCCTCCGTGAACGGCCGACGAGTCCCCCGCTGCCCCCCGGAGTCTGTCCCTCTGTCCCTCCCTCGGTCACACGATATGGTCAAGTGCCAGCTCCGAGACAGGCGCGTGCCGGGCACTCGGTTCCTCAGCAGCCCTTCGGGACGGCCGGGCTTCCTGCTCCTAGGGGCCTCCCCCCGGCAGGAGACCACACAAGTCAGCAAGGAAATCGGCCTGCGATGCGTGTCGTGAAGGGAACGGACGGGGGCGTGAGGGAGAGTAGCCAGGTCGGGGAGGGGCCGTGCGCGGAGCTCACGTCTGAGCCAAGATCTGAGACGGGACAGAAGAGCCGCCTTGGGGCGGCCTGGGGAACGGGGCCTGGTCAGGGTAGCTGGAAGAGTAGGAGTCCCAAGGGCAGGAGAGACCGTGGCTTCGAGGAGCCACGGGGAGGCCACCACGGAATGACGGCGGCGGGGCTGGCACCAGAGGGGTCCCCAGGGAAAGCCCTGCTCTCAGATGAGATGCTCCAAGGCGAGATGTGTGCCTGTGACCGGGAGCATCTGCTAAGAAAGCCTGAATGCCCGCCCCACCCCGTGAAGACCCCACACGTGTGCCCACGGTAAACAGAAGCCCTTGAAAGCAGCCAACGCCCCCCAGAATGTCCTTGAAAGGCAAACATCAGGCTTCAGATTCCAGAACATTCTGGCGTGAGTCCTCCGGCAAGATCTCGAGCCCTCGAGGATTGGTGCCAGCGTGTCTCTTACCTGCTCATGCCAGGAACGGTCCTTGGGGTGGGTCTGACCCACCTCGGGCAGTGGCCTCCCATGGGGATGCGTGGGCGTGCAGGGAGGGCGACAGGGTAGCACGGGGCGTGAGAGGCAGTTTGCGTGATGGAGAGGGATGCGTTGAACTAAACAAGATGATGCCCAAAGAGACTGATGGTAAGTTAAGAATTCAGTCCTAGGGATTGGGGCGCCTGGGTGGCTCAGTCGGTTAAGCGTCCGACTTCGGCTCAGGTCACGATTTCACGGTCCGTGAGTTCGAGCCCCGCATCAGGCTCTGTGCTGACCGCTCGGAGCCTGGAGCCTGTTTCGGATTCTGTGTCTCCCTCTCTCTCTGCCCCTCCCCTGTTCATGCTCTGTCTCTCTCTGTCTCAAAAATAAATAAAACATTAAAAAAATAAAAAAAAAAAGAATTCAGTCCTAGGGAAACTGGTATCTTCCTGGTATTGGGGGGGAGGCGCGGTGGCACAGACCGTGACCTCTGTCCTGCCCCCAGCAGCGGCTCTCATTCCTTCTCTGCTTCTCTTCCAGCCAGCGCGCAAGAACATTCTTCCACTTTCTGCTAAGCCTTGGAAACCGTTGGACCAAACACGATTTGACCCCCAGAGGCCATGCCCAGCTCAACAGAGATACTCAGACACAGGACACCCGGCTCTCGATGCCAGCATGACCCGCCTGGCTGGGTGACTTCGCGGGAGCACTGGGTCCCCGTGTGACCATCCGGGGAACACAGCACACCTAGCAGCCCCGCTAGACCCGGAGACCCCACGGAGCCCACCCTGGAAGAGGTCACTGCCTTTGTGAGCTGTGTCAAGCCCCCTTCCGTGTCTGTGTTGTTACGCATTTCTTCCAGATTTGTCTCTGGGAGGCATGTCCCTATGCCAAATGTTCTCAAAATAAATCGCCCCTTACAAAACAGAAGCGAACTTACCTGCTCCAGTAAGATTGGTAGTTTTAACAGCCCCTCCCCGTGATCTTAAATCACATGCGCTCAAGCCCTTGAACCCTGGAGATGGGTGGGGGCGGGGGATTCTGGGGTGAGGCGTCAGCTCAGCTCGGCTTCTGGAATATCCAGCCTCGCGCGCACTGCTCTGGGTCTGGGTTGGATGCCTCTGAGACAGACCCGGGGAGGAGGGCTTGTTGAAAGCGCTTTGTTAGGAAAGTTCCCGGGGGACACTGGCCGGAGGGTAGGGAAGTTGGGCGGGAGGAGGAAGTCAGGCAAGATGAGGAACAAGGGGTAGATGCTCAGAGGGGCCCCCACTTGGCTTAATGAAATTCTTAGCGGTGGTTGACCAAGGGGCCCGCGTGTTCATTTTGCAAATGGTGCCGGTGGCCCTGGGTCACACCGTGGACGCGGCCCCACTGGGACGCGTGGAGTCCGGAAGGCTGACGAGGGAAGGGCTGCCCTGCCAGGGTGGGGACCCCGGGGGCCTCTGTCACACACATCTCAACGGTGGCCGTGCAACATGGGCGCCCACACGCGTAGGCTTGTGGAGAGAAATGCTCCTGTGCACCAACAACTCATCCCTTTCGGAACAGCCCCACGGTGACGGGTGCGGGTCAGTCGTCGGGAGGGCCTGGCCTCTCGAATTCCAAACTGGGCTTGCGTGGGGTTGACCCCCGAGTCCCCATATTTTAAAAACAAGCAGCCCTCCTCTCCCCGCCTCCACGACCGCGCACTCACACCTTCTCCCACGAGGTCCACACGACTCTATCAGAACGTGCAGACTGGGCGTAAGCAGGCCTGGCGGAAACTTCCAGGGAAACAGAGCAACGGCCTTCTGGGAAATCCCGCATCGCCAGCGCTCTTGCGCGGGCAGAGGACCGTATTGGCAGGAACACTCGGAGGCTGGCAGCCCGGAGTGGAAAAGTGATTTGAAAGAATTGGATCTGTCCGTGCTGACCTCCTAGGAAATACTTTATTCTATCTATTTCACTTCTTTTCTTTTCTTTTTTTAGGGAAGGCGAAAGAAAGAGCCAGAAGCTCTCCCAAAGAGGGTAGGGGTGGGCACCAGGAGGGGGTCTCGGGAAAACGCACGCACGAGGGGTGGGCAGACTGTCTCCTAGACGTCCACACCAGAGACCTCCTTTTACAAAGGAGGACGGTGGACCCCAGGACGTCTTGTGACCTGCCCAAGGTCATTCGCCGCCCGGCAGTGACAGGTGGGCAGTTAATCCTTCCGAGGAGGTCCCTCTGTTCCTGGCCGGTGCCCTATGTTGTTACATCACGCCTCATGGCAACCGTAACACGGGAGCCAGCTCCTTCGGACCACGTACCGCGTTCCAGGCGCCTCTGTGAGCCCTTTAAAGAAAACCAACAGATCATCCGGGCTGTCCCAAGCCGCGAGGAAGACACTATGAATACCCATTTTACAGATCAGGGAAACAGAGACACAGAGAAATAAAGTCACTTAGCAAGTGTCACACAGCTAGTCAACGGCAGAGTGAGGTTGCAGACCTAAATAATAATCCGATGGGGGGTGGGGGTGGGGAGGGATTTTTTTCTTTTTCTTTATCGACGAGAAGAAGCCTTTAATTTGTGTAGCTATATGAACGCGTGTAGGTACCGAATAAGTTTTGAGTAAAATATTGGACTCGATTATGGCATTCTCCTACCTACGGTCATTCAGAGCAAAGAGATATCACATACTTATTGTTGTGCTCCTGGGAACCACGGATTCTAGGAAGCTTTTCCGGAAAAGATTGTAGAAGGGGAAGAACACATTTGTTCTCCCCCGCCGCTAAGTGTCACAGTCAGATTAGACCTTCTACCAAGGTCGTCTACCCCCGTTTGTCTTTTTAAAAAATAATTTTTAAACCCTTCTTATCTGAAAGAATGGTGCCTTTACAGGACGTGCAGAGAAATGGACAGGGGCACCCACCTTACCCGCAGTAACGTCTTGCGTAACTTAGCCCAACAGTGCAACCAGGAAGCTGGCGTCGGGACATCAGCAGAGCTCGTGAGGTTTTCTCTGGTTCCACGGGGTGAAGCCACGCCCCCAAGGCCTCGCTGCTTGGAACTGGCCAGTTGGGAGCCCCACCCCCCATCTCCTTCTTCCAGAACTGCCGGAGGCTGGCTCCGCTTCTCGGAATCCACAGTCTGGAGTTTTCTCTCTTGCCATACTCAAGAGGCAATAGAGGGCACGGCCATCTCTGTGGCTGCCTGGGGACAGGTCCACAGCCACGGGGGGCAGAGGTGGCCCAGCCTCTGAGGACTGAGTCCCTCCTGACGGCAAACGGGGGCCTCGAGGAGGGGGCACCGGAAAGCTGGGAGAGGTGGGCCGGCCCACGGGCTGCTCCAGCCTGCCTGCTGGATACAAAGGGCTTCATGCAAGACCCCGGAAAAGTAGCTGGACCCTGGGGGCACTTGGCCGAGGGCAGGGCTGGCGAGGGACCTCACCCCCTTAAGAAGGCTGTTCCCTAAGCGCAAACTTCATCAAACCATCCACTTGTTCCTTTGGGTTGGCCAAGTTAGCCCCAGTCTTTCCCGGCACCATTTTCCAGCTGGGCTGCTAAGATTAACCGATTCTCCCACCCCAAGTATTTTTCTAGAAGAACATTCACATAGAGATCAGCAAGGTGGTCTAGAAAAGGAGGCAAGCGGGGCCCTTCGGGCGAAGACAGTGCAGGTGGGACAAAGCCTACTTTATAATCCCTTGGGGGCCACTCTAACTCCAGGATGATCTCGTCTCAAGAGCCTTAATTTAAGTATATCTGGAAAGACCCTATTTCCAAAATAAGGCCACATACACAGGTTCCAGGGTTCTGGTTCTGGGGGTTAGGAGGTGGGCCCTCTTTCTGACTGAAGGAGGGGCACAATTTAACCAACTGTAGGGAGCAAGGAAGTAACTTTGGAGAAGTCTTGGGGTGATGGTGGGGTGGTCCGGAGCCGATGGCCAAGAAAGAATTCTCGGACGTCTTCGGTGCAAAAAGGTGATTTTATCAAAAAGGGGTGGTGGTACTGTTAGCCTGTACTTTGCCCTCAACTTGGTCCAAGCTCCCTCATCAACTTAGCTCGGGGAAGTAGAGGAAAGGCATCTCAGGCAGAGGGAACAGTAGGTGCAAAGCACAGCCCAGGGAAGCTCAAGGAACTGCAAACAGTTGGGCGTGGTTGGTAAAAGGGGGCCCTCTGGGACAGGGCAGGGGGTAGGTAGATCGCTAACCAGGTGCCCGCAGGTTCACGGCTGGCTCGAACTTGACCACGAAAGCAATGGCGAGCCACTGAAGGGTTTGCCTGGATTATTACCTCATTTGATTCTCCCCACCTCTCCCAGAAGCTAGGATTCTGATCCTCATTTACAGCTGAAAACACTGGGGCTCAAAGAGGTGAAGTCGTTTGCCCAAGGACAGACCGTTAGGAACCCGACAGAAGTAGGATTGGAAATCAGGCCTCGTCTAACCCCTTAGGTGGGAAGACGAATGCAGCAGGGCTCTGTGCGTTCACGTAAGGCTATTCAGGAAGAAGGAAGGGCACAGAGGGAGGATTTTGCAGGGACCAGGCATCAGGGCCACCGCCCTGAGAACGGCTTTCCGCCGCTGCGCCTGGGGGACGCCATGTTGGTAGGCTGGGATCCCTCCCTGGCCACAGCGGATTGGTCCAGGCGTGGGTCACCTGACTAAAGGTAGGCCAATCAGACTCCCCTATCCCACTCTGCTGCCCGGTCTTTTTGACGCTGGGAGGTGACCAGGCTCCCGGCTCAGGGGGAGGAGACCTGTACATCCCACCTCTGCAGGTGCTTTCCTCCATGGCTCCTATTGGGATAATGAGAAATCCTGGTGGTGAAGCTTCCTGCCCAAGGCCTGGCACGAAGGGAAGTCCTGGGCAAACATCAGCCAGCTCTGCGGGTCGTGTGAACAGAGAGAGGGGCTCTTAGCTGTGCAAAGGCCACCTCCCGCCTTGTGTATGAGGAGGAAGAGGAAGGCGGAGAGAGAGACAGAGACAGAGACCGTAGATAGCTCTTGACAGTGTCCCAGGACTTGAATCCGATTGACGTGAGGCTTGGAGGCCCTCCCTCTGCTGACGTTCCAGGAAAGACTCGGTGGCCCCCAGTCGTCCCGACTCAGGTTGGCATAAATGGGTTTCTGTGATGGGCCATCAAAACCGAACCCGAACGAAACAATATAAAACACCAACTAAAACATCAGACACCTTGACTGGGACATCTGAGCAAGCCGGGGGCCCCCTGGGATCCACTGGGACAGCGTTTGGATTCCTGCCCCACGCTCGGTTGCCACATAAAGAAACAGGCCCAAGTCACAGTGTGGGGCCACCGCCAAGGCTCCTGAGAGGCCACATCCTGCCTGTGACCGCCCGGAGGCCTCACCTTGCGAAGCACTCCCACGTGATCTGCCGCCCCGCATTCCACACCCACACCTCCGGCTCTGAGATCGGCAGACGTCTGGCAAGTTCCATCTTCAACCCCGGAACTTGTTGAACAGGTGCCTTGAGGTGGGCGAGTCCCCTGCCCGCGAGGCCCTACCCCGCCGGGCCCAGGCTGGAGCGTGTGTTGTGGGGGCGTCGCTTGGGGCTGTTGTGATTTCCCGAGTCACGTGCCAAGGCGAGCGGCTAACATTCGCCCCTTCCGCCACCACCCCGTTGGAAGGATGCCATCGTCCGCATTGACGGCAGAGAGAGTTGAGGCTCGGTTACTGCTAGCTTCTTGCTCAAGGGTATCCAGTTTCTACGTGTGGGAGCCAGACGTTCTTTTGCATGAGGTCTGCAAGGCTGATCATGACCACCTTCAAATATAAACAGGGGGCAGAAAGTGGTATAAGGAACCTCTTTGGACTTGCCAGCCAGCTACCATTGTTCATCTATACCCTCAACTTTTTTGCGAGGACAGAGGCTGGCGTACTTTGTGTTTTATTATCATTTTAAAAAGTTTATTTTTGAGAGACAGCGTGAGCGGGGGAGGGGCAGAAAGAGAGGGGGACAGAGGATCCGAAGGGGGCTCTGTGCTGACAGCAGGGAGCCCGGGGCAGGGCTTGAACTCACGAACCACGGCATGACCCCCTGAGCTGAGGTCAGCCGTTCAACTAACTGAGCCACTCCAAGGCTGGAGTACTTTAAAGCAAATCCTAGACGTGCTATACATCCCCTCTGAAGGCTCCAGAATGTACCCCTAACAGACGAGGATTTTTTTTTTTTTTTTTTACCTAACCGTATGCTCATTGTCATAAGACCACTGGTCGGGAAAGTTCGCGTTGGAACTACCCCTCTGTGTAACCAGGGAGGAAGCAGACAGTTTCAGCCCAGTCCCGTTCTTCCAAGGTGGGCAGGTTCATTACAGCAGCAGGTCCCAAAGCAGGTGCCCCAGACCAGCATCCCTGGGGACCTCGCTAGAAATGCCCGTTCCCAGGCCCACCCCAGACCTGCTGAGTCAGCAACTCGGAGGCTGGGCCAAGCAATCCGTGTTTGAACACACCCTCCCTGGGATTCTGATGCCAGCTCAAGCTTGAGAGCGCCTGACCGATCTCACGCGGCTGCGATTCTGTTCTCGCATTTACTCGTTTTATTATTTACGCACGTTCTGATCCTTCCCCGTGCGGGCTGCTGAGGGGCTGGTCTTCAGTGGTATTGTTTTCTGGTCAGAATCAGCGACCCCCGGAGCCGGATGGTTAGCGGGTGAGACCTGGCTCTTCCTCTCACTTCTTAGGTGGCCCCGCGTCCGAGCCTCTCCCTCCGTGAAATGCGCGGCTGGTGGCACCTGTCTCCTGGTTAAAGTATATAAAGCACCTACAGTGGTTCCTGGTTCCCAGCCCCTGTTACGGAAGGACCAGCTGTTCTTACAAACGGGGGTGGCGAGGCCGAGCTAGGATTGAGAAGGAGCCCGATTCTCAGGGGCAGGGCTGGGAGTAGGCCTCTGGGGAGGGTGTGCAGGAGATCTGGGGGCCTGCTGGGAAAACCAGGGACCCCCCCTTGAGGCGGAGAAGCTGCCAGGCAGTGACGTGGCAGGAGATGGAGGGGAAGGAACTCACGGTTGCCCAGGGCGATGGGCTTCTCGAAGTCCCAGAGGGAGGACCAAGGGGGCCGCTGTAAGAGCTGTGAGGCCTCCGGGAGCCCCAGGAGGGTTCCCCGGCCCTCCAGGGCCCAGCCGGGAAACAGGGACAAACAACCAAGGAGCGAGGGGGGCGGGGGGGGCCCTGGACTCCGGGAAGGCTCGGGGCCAGGAGGTTGGGGCTGGGTTCAGAGCAAACACTGAGGACAGCACTACCCCAGCCCCACCCCCCAGGGCTTGGAAACAGGAGTTCTGTATTATTATCTTAAATAGGACAGACTCTCAGACCCTTCCTTTAGATGAGAAATCTAACAGGGGGATAGAAATCTCGTTTCCTTTTCCATCGGAGAGAAGAGTCACTGGGTTTAATGTGTGAGAGGAGGGAGGTGCCGATCCAAGAACACAGGGCACGCTTTGCCGTGATTCCGCAGACCCACCGGTGGGCATGAGTGAGGGCTCACGGTATGGACTCACCAGGAATTTCATATTTTCCCTTTCCCCTGTCTTGCTTTTCCTCCACTCCCCTCCCTCTGGAAGCCATAGTTTGTTCTCTGTACTTAGGAGTCTATTTTCTCTGTTTATTGTTTGGTTGGTTTGGTTTGGAGTTTGGGGGGCTTTGGGGGGGGGGATCTACATATAAGTGAAACCATATGGTGTCTTTCTCTGACTTATCTCACTTAACATATTGTTCTCTGGGTCCATCCATGTTGTTGCAAATGGCAAGATTCCATTCTTTCTTGTGGCCAAGTTTCCATTGTATAAATATGTACCGCCTCTTCTGTATCCACTCATCTACCGGTGGACACAAGTGGCTTTTTAAAAAACGTTTACTTATTTATTTGAGAAAGAGGGAAAGAGAGCAGGAGAGGGGCAGATAGAGAGGGAGAGAGAGAATCCCGCGCAGAGCCCAACGCAGGGCTTGATCTCACGGTTCGCAAGATCATGACCTGAGCCGAAGTCAGGAGTCAGACGCTTAAGTGACTGAGCCACTCGGGAACCCCAAATTGCTTAGTTATCTTGATTATGGTAAATAATGCTGTAATAAACAGGGATGTATGTATCTTTTCAAATTCACGTTTCCATTTTCTTTGGGTAAATACCTAGAAGTGGGACGACTTCATCATATACTTCTAGTTTTCATTTTTTGAGGAGCCTCCAGACTGCTTTCCCCAGTGGCTGCACCAGTTTGCATTCCCACCAACAGGGTCCCTTTTCTCCATATCCTTGCCAACACTTACTTCTTGTCTTTTTGGTAGCCATTTTGAGTGGTGTGAGATGACCCCTCCCTGTGGTCTTGATTTGCGTGTCTCCGATGATGAGCGATGTTGAGCATCTTCTCATGTGGCTTTTGGCCATCTGGATGTCTTCTTCGGAGAAATGTGTGTTTGGGTCCTCTGTCTATTATTTTTTATTTCGGACCTCCTTAATTTCTTTTATTTTTACTTATTTTTTAATTTACATCCACGTTAGTTAGCATATAGCACTATACGATTTCAGGAGTAGATTCTCATGATTCATCCCCTACGTATAACACCCAGTGCTCACCCAACAAGTGCCTTCCCAATGCCCTTCACCCATTTAGTCCATCTCCCCACCCACAACCTCCCCAGCAACCCTCAGACTGTTCTCTGTATTCGAGTCTCTTATGTTTTGTCCCTCTCCTTGTTTTTGCATTATTTTTGCTTCCCTTCCCTTATATTCATCTGTTTCGTGTCTTAACTTCCTCATAGGAGTGAAGTCATATGATATTTGTCTTTCTCTGACTGGCTAATTTCGCTTAGCATAATACCCTCTAGTTGCTAATTTTGCTTAGCATAATACCCTTCACCCACGTAGTTGCAAATCTTCTGCCTATTTTTTAAAATCAGAGTATTTGTGTTTTGGCGTTTGAGTTATAGGAGTTCTTTATTTATTTGTATAGTAGTCCTTTATGCAACATGCGAATATTTTCTGCCATTCTCTATGGCCGCCTTTTTGTTTGGCTGATGGTTTCCTTCACTGTGCGGAAGCTTTTTGGTTTGATGTAGTCCCATTTGTTTACTCTTGCTAAGGGATTTCATTAAAAAATATATTTATACTTGCTATAAAATTTACGAATCTACTGAAATCTGTTTTAATTCTTGGGTTCACAAAAAAACTTTTTAACTCTAGTGGATCTTCTTCAGAGGATGATGAGGAGTCAACTTGTTACCTTGGAAACTGCTAAACAGAAGGGGTCATGCAGCCATTCTGCCTTTCCCATTCCAGTTGGAAACCCAGTTGGAGTTTCCCTCCTTAGGAAAGTATTCCAGCTGATACTTGGAAGGAATCTGGGGATTGGAATACCACGGCTTTGCCCAACGCACTCGTGAATCTAGACCTTGAGAACCAGTGAGTCCCAACATCACGAAAAGAGACGGGCAGACATTAGGAGCCAGGGGGATGGTGCCCGAGCCTGATCCAGCATCTGGATCACACCCCCAGTTCGCAGGGAGTTCAGAGCACAGAGGAACGTGCAGACCTGAACTTGGAGTGTAGACAGTGGGGGATGCTACCTACCGGCCACTGGCCTGGGTTCCTCAACACGCGAATTGTAAGGGGGAGGATGGGGTGGCAGACAGGAAAGTGGCCCCTAACAATATCCATGTCCTAATCCCCAGAGCCCGAGAGCATGTGACCTCACGTGTCAAAAGGGACTCTGCAGATGTGACTGTGTTAAGGATCTTGAGATGGGGAGGTGGCACCAAGTGTAACCAAAAGGTCCTCATAAGATGGAGCAGGAGGGTCCAAAGAAAGGTGACTCTGCATGAGCAAGACGCGACCAAACATTTCTGGTTTTGAAGATGGACGAAGGCCTCCCGAGCAGAGAGATGCAGTGGCTTCCAGAAGCTGGAAGAGGTAAGGGAATGCACAGTCCCCCCCCCAAGCCTCTGGGAGGGTCACAGCCCTGCCAGAGCCTTGATCTCAGTCCAGTGTGGCTATTGCAGACATCTGACGTCCGGAACCGTAAGGAATCAGATTGGGCCATTTTAGGCCGGTGAGTTTGAGATTATCTTCGACCATAGCAACGGGCAATGAATGTAGAGAGGTGACCTGTCAGTTAAGGCGATTCAAAGCACACGCCAAGTTAGCAAAATGCACAAGAGCACACTAGAGTGCCACGTAAGGAAGCGAAGAGCCTGCGAACATCAAAGTCAGGAGAATGGGCCCATCCGTGCGGCGGGAGGCGGTCGTCGTCTGAGGAGGGCACGTGGCAGGGCTCCCGGGGAGGGTGGCCCCCTCCCCCCTCTCTGTCCCAGCTGGCTGGTGGCTTCAAGGGGGTCACCTGATAAGTCATGAAGCCGCACCTTTGTTTGGTGTGGTTCTTTAAGAGCGTTTTATGTTACATCTAAGGAGGTAAACATAATAACAGTTGCGAGGATGGTTTTGTAGTGTAGAATCAGACCTCCTTCGCAGCCGCAGGAGACGGGCATTTTCTCCCGGTCTTGCTGAGGTTTCTTTGGCCGGCGACGCAGGAAGTGGCCCAGAGAGAAAAGGAAAGAGGTCTGCGGGGCTCATGACTTACATTATGCAAAGGAGCGGGGGCAGGGCAGGCCTGTCAACCAAGGGACCAGGGGTGTGAGAGCGGTGTGCCCGTGTACCTACAAGCCTCAGTGGCCTTGCCCCCAGCTGCCACTCTCTGTGCTGTCCCGTGCTGTCTCCCCGTTTCCTGGCAAGACCGGGCTCCGTGTGCCCAGCATGGCGACGGGCCCCACGAGGCTCCCTTTCTTGTTTCCTTCTGTCCCCTGCATCATTTCCCCGCTCCCTCTGCCAATGTGTCCTGGGGTCCCCTCCCAGATGACTGGCGCTCGAATCTTTGTCTCAGGGTTTGCTGCTGGGGAAACCCCAAGCCAGACACAAAGAGAAGGCGTAACTAGGTGGGAGGAGATGTTAATCGAAAACACACAGATGTTGACGATATCTGTGCCCTGTTTACGTGCCCGGTTCTGCCGTTGGCACTGCCTGGCCCCCGGCTTCCCACGAGCCCTGGCGCATGGAGGCCCTCGATACCTATTTGGTGGACAGACCCATGGGCACACACAGCCGATGTCCCACCTCCCGTTAGAGAAGGTGAGAGGGACCGATCTTTCTTCCTCCCCTCGCAGACTCCTGGCAAAGCTGATACCCTTCCACTAAATTCCCTTTTTTGCTTAAAATAACCAGAGTCGGTTTCTGCTGCTGGCAGCTGGGTCATTTCTGAGACACCCAAGTAACGCTTAGCTCTACCTGAAGGCAAAACAGAGCCCGAGCCCCCGGGCAGCTCGGGCAAAAAGTTTGATACGAAGGGGCGGGCGCCTGGCTGGCTCTGTCCGTGAAGCGTTCGACTCTTGATCTTGGAGTTGTGAACTTGAGCCCCACGTCAGGGGTGGGGTTTACTTTTAACAAGTATCTTGTTTTCACAGTTCATTATGGAGAGAGAAGTGAACGGCTCCTCAGCTTTTTTTGTTAATGTTTATTTATTTATTTTGAGACAGAACGAGCAAGCAAGCAGGGGAGGGGCAGAGAGAGAGAGAGAGAGGGAGAGAGAGAGAATCCCAAGCAGGCTCCGTGCTGTCAGCACAGAGCCTGACTTGGGGCTCGAACTCACGCAATGAGATCATGACCTGAGCCGAAATCAAGGGTTGGACGCCCAACCGACTGAGTCACCCAGGCGCCCCCAGATGTTTTTTTTAAGTTTTCCTATCCCCTGATGCTCACTGAGCTCCAAAGAATAAATAGAATTGTGTTCTGTAACGAAAACAAACGTATTTAAAACTTCAACAAAGAAAGGAGAGGAACACAGTACCTCGGGGGACATGGTGATATCACGGGTGGACCCGTGTGGTTGCACACGTGGTTCAAAGTCACGGGCAGGCATTGAAGAAGGTACCGTCAGCTGCCTCGTTCCCCGTCATTTCAGTCAGTCCTTAACAGCCCCTGTAGGGTCTGCCTTCTTCTGGTCTGGCTGGTGAGACACGAGGCTCGGGAAGTGGGGCACGTGGTGGAGGGTTCCGGAAAGCGGTGGGAGCGTGAGACCCAAGCCCGTGTGACTGGTTCCCCAAGTGTCTGTGCCACTCCTCTGTCTCCGCAAGTCCTTCCCGCCCTCCCCACTTCCTCTCCACTGCCCGGCTTGGCCCAGAGACCCGTGGGAGAGAGCGTGACGCTCGGGCTCCCGTGAGCTGCTCTCCCCTGGGGCCAGCGTGTGAGTAGGAGAGCCCCCCCTCCCGCAGGCAGGTCCCAGCGGTGGGACCCTGCGAGCGACGGCAGCTCCCACAGCAGCCCCGCTTCTAGCCCCCGGTGACTTTGACCGGCGGGGGTGGGGGGGGGCGGTTCTGAAAAGGGAGCCTGTCCTCGGCCAGGAGCACCTGCAAATCCCCAGGGGCGTGGCTTGGCCCGCTAACCTCTGCCTCACCTGCCCGAGCCCGCCTGGCAGCCTGCTGGGTCCCATCCAGGGTGCACTCGGGGCCGGGTTTCGGGCTTCCCACGGGCAGGGGTGATGCCAGGCCCTGGCTGCGGGCGGCAGGGGGCCACCTCCGCGGGCGTTTCCTCCTGCGCCAGGCCAAGAGCGCGACTGTTCTGATTACGTGTCGGCCAGGAGCCGCAGACGTTGTGCAAACACCCCTCTCCGGGACTAGCTGTCTCCTCCCCTTCTCCCCAGCCAGGCTCCTCCGGCCCACCTCCTCGGGGGTCCTGCCTGCTCTCCCGGGTAGACCGTCCCGTGCCCCTTTGTGGGCCCCCACCGGGTCCTGCCCGCGGGGACATCATGACACACGCCATGTGGTCTGCTCCTCTCCCACCAGGCCCAGGGCTCCGGGAGGACAAGGACTCTGTGGAACCCACATCTCCCTCCCCATCTATGGCGCGTCGCAGGCACACGGTAGGTCCTCAGTGTAGGATTATTGAATCAGTGAACGATCAAATGGGTGAGGTTGCGTCTGCCTTCGGAAAGAGGCGGAGAGCTTCTGAGGCGGGGCCTGGGCCTCCTGCGTGCCCTCGTCGGCCCGATGCCTGGCAGCACGGGCTGGCCAGAGCAGACCTGTGAGCCAGGGAATGAACGAATGAAGGAAGGAAGGAAGGCGTTGCTGTGTAGCACGATGGGGATGTGCGCGGGTTCCGGCCCCAAACTCCCGGGACACGAATTCCGTCTTTCCCTCTTCTCTTGGCGGTGTGGCCGTGATCAGATCACCCAGACACGCTGTGCCCTCCAGCCCACAAAGCTCTGCGGGCGCCGATCGGTAGAAGGGGAAGTCACCCAATGGGGAAAACGGATCCCCAGGGATCTGGGTGGGGGGGTCCACACCAGCCGCTCCGGTTTCCTCGTCCGTGGAACGGGGGTGCCGGCGGCTGACAAGGAAGGTGTGCGTTTGGAGGGTCACACGAGGGCAAACACCCGAGTGAGCCCGGACCCTGGACCAAGTCAACAGTTCTGTTCGCCAGTGTTGTTACTCCCCTTCGGCAGACAGTCTCTCTCCTCTGTGCTGGCTCTCAATAAATATTTGTCCGACGAACAAGCCAGCTCTGCCGGGTTCAAGGTGCCTGCCCCTTCTCCTCCCGAGCATGTTGTCCAGAGCCTCTGGGTCCGGGGTGGCAGGTGGAGAAAGCTGACCATGGCAGGTGTCGCCACAGCGTGTCACCCACCCCCCTGGGAGCACCCCTGTCTTCCGGGGGGCATGGCCATTGTCCCCCAGCCTCCCCCTGCCTCCCTTCCCTGAGCCCGGGTGGCTCAGTCGGCTGAGTGTCCCGCTCTTGATTTCGGCTCAGGCCCTGATCTCACGGTTTGTGAGTTCGAGCCCCATGTCCAGCTCTGCGCTTAGAGCCTGGAGCCTGCTTGGGCTTCTCTGACTCCCTCTCTCTCTGCACCTCCCCCCGCCCCCGTCTCTCTCTCTCTCTCTCTCTCTCTCTCTCTCTCTCTCTCTCTCTCTCTCAAAAATAAACGTTAAAAAAAAAGGATAAAGACTTTTTCCTAGACCCAGATTCTCATCCAGAATTACACGTGCATTAGATTGCTATAACTCTTTAGTGTCCTTTGATCTGGAATATTCCATGGCCTTTCCTCGTCTTTCACAACGTTGACATTTTTGGAGAGGACAAGTCCCTTGTTTCCTAGGATACCTGTCATTCTGGGTGTGATGCCTCCTTCTGATGGGCTTTGGGTCAAGAGTCGCAACAGAAATACCCAGGAGTGAAGTGCACGTCCCCTGCTGCATCATATCCGGGGTCACACGGTGTCACCTGTCCCATCGCTGGTCCTGGTAATGCTGATCCCTTGGTTAAGGTCAGGTCTGCCAGGTACCTCCACGGTAACGGGACTGTTTTCCCTCTGTAACTAATAAATGTCTTCTGGGCACCTGGTGTCAGACTGTGTAGATATCTTGTATCTCATGAAGCATTCACCTGCTTTTATTTGGATTTTAACAGATTTTTTTTTCCCCTGGAGCAAAACTTACCTCCAGAAAAATCCACAAAGTGCTCAAGGAACTATTACAAAATGAACAGGGCAGGGGGGCCGGAGGGGGCCTTTAGTGAGGTGCTCTGGGAGGGGCTCAAGCCTGGGGCTGAAGGCAAGAAGGAGGCCCTCTGAGGAGCTGGGGGGGGGGAGTGCGGGGAGCGGGGCTGGGGAGGCCGGCTGGGGTGGGGGGGCTGCTGGCAGAAGCCAGTATAAGTCTAGTTTTCTTGGGAGGGCTCCAGAGCCCAGGGTGAGGTCCCACAGTTTCTTCCTTTCCTTTCCTTTCCTTTCCTTTCCTTTCCTTTCCTTTCCTTTCCTTTCCTTCTTTCTTTTTGCAGGGTCATTCACCTATGGGACTGGACTGGTGTGCTGGCTGCAAGGAAAGCCAGAATGGGAACCAGAAGACCAGCCCCTCTCTGTTTCCTGGGCCAGAGGGATTGCAACCCCCTTCTGAAATTCTCACTCTCCGGGGCACGAGCCCAGGCCAGCCTGCACCAAACCAGGGGAAAGAAGGCCCGGCCCCTTTCCAACAGCAGGTCCCTGAGAACTGACCCTCCCCCCCCTTCAGGGACAGTCTCACTTGGGAACCCTGGGCCCTAGGAGTTTTCAAAGGGAGTAACCGGGAACTTTGAACTCTTTTTATTATATCAGAAGCCAACAGAATTTGTTCATTTAACGACAGTTAGGTTTCCCAGTTTAGCCACATATACTCTCATCCGTTTTCTGTTCAGTAAATACGTATACAGGGTCTCCTTTTAAAATACACCTTTGTTGAGATCGAGATCGTTGAACATCAAGTTCGCTATGTTTTTTTTTTAACTATTTTATTTCTCTCTGAAACGCATAAACGTCAGAAAGTGCCGGGAGTTTGTGGGAAGCTCAGGGCGGGTGGGGATGCCCCTGATTCCCCATCACCCTTGGGGAGGAGCCCCAAGTGAGTTAAAACCTGAGGGGTGAGTAGGTGTTAGAGGAGGGAGGGTTGCCAGGGAAGAGCCTGTCCCTGGGGCCCCGGGGAAGGGGAAGGGGGTAGCCAGGGAGTGGCAAGAGCAGGTGTGAGTCTCAGGACGGTGGCTGGGGTGGGGGGCAGGGAACTAGCCGTGCAGGTTTTGAGGGTTGTTCCAGGACACCAGCACTGCTGTTCCAGACTGGGACCATCCCAGCCAAACAGGGGTGGCCGCCTCCCAGTGACCCTGGGGAGTACAAACATAGGGTGAGCTGAGACATGGAAGGCCTTGGGCCTTTTGGTCTGGGACTGGAATTCTCTCAGACTCCGGGTGACGGGTCTGGATGCTTGTGAAGTTTGTAAACGAGAGTAGTTTTTGAAAGACAGTCACATCTCCGCTTACAAGATAGTCTGAAAAAGCACAACTATAGGAACAGTGAAAGAATCAGTGGTTTCCAGGGGTTGGGAGGGCAGGTGGGGCCCAGGGGAGTTTTCAGGGCAGCGAAACCATCTGTATGACACTATGATCGTGGATTCATGACGTTACACATTTGTCACAACACACAGCATGAGCTGGTGGCTCAGTCTGTTAGGCGTCCGACTTCGGCTCAGGTCATGATCTCGCGGTTCGTGAGTTCGAGCCCCGCGTCGGGCTCTGTGCTGACAGCTCGGAGCCTGGAGCCTGCTTCGGACTCTGTGTCTCCCTCTCCCTCTGTCCCTCCCCTGCTCGCGCTCTGTCTCTCTCTGTCTCTCAAAAATAAATACACATTAAAAAACAATTTTTTTTTTAACCCACAGAATACACAACACCAAGAGTGAACCCTCATGTACACTATGGACTTTACCCATAGAAATCTCTTTCAGCCATACCATCACCTTCTAGAAGGTTCCATAACACCTGCTGCCCAAGATCATTCCTTCCTCTTCTGGAAACCTTTTGGCGAATAGCTCTATTCACGTGCCAGGTCCAAACAATTGTGGCTACGGAGAGAGATAAGGGGAAGGGTTCCCAGGCCTGGCCCGTCCAATGGGGAGATGTCACCCCACGCACGAACGGTGATGTCTGCTGTGGGCGTGTAGCAGGTGGGAGCCGTGGCCTCTCTGCTATGTATTTCCGCCTGGGGACTGAGCGAGTCCCATGACACATTCACCCAGCAACTGGCGTCCTGCGGTCACCTAGAGGCCCAGAAACGCTCGCAGCAGCCATAGGAGTTGCTCAGCCAATGTCCGCCATCATTTGGCAAACAATGACTATGGAAGAAGTGACAGTGAGGGTGTGACCCCAACAGTGCCTGAAGAGGGGTTGTGTGTGTGTGTGTGTGTGTGCCCATGGTTTTGGTGCAAACATGTGACTTGTTTCACTGTGGTGACACCAGCTGAGCACACGCCCCCTCTCCCCCCTCCCCGGGGCCTTCTCTCCACATGGAATATTGTCCCCCCAGTGAACACCTTGACCCTTACCTTGTCCGGGTCTCTGCTCAAGAGTCACCTCTCCTGCCTGCTCTGGCAACAAGAGTCTCTCTCTCTCTCTCTCTCTCTCTCTCTCTCTCTCTCTCTCTCTCTCGGGTCCCCACTCTGCTTACAACAAATGACTGCGCCCTGGGGGTGGGGGAGGTGCTGAAAACAATAGAAATTTCTCGTCTCACAGTCTGGAGGCCAGAAGTCTGAAATCCAGGTGTGGGCAGGGCCATGCTCCCTCCGAGGGCTCAAGGGGTGAGCCCTTCCTCACCTGTTCCAGCTTCTGGCGGCCCCACATGTTCCTTGGCTCATGGCTGCACCCCTCCCATCTCTGCCCCATCTTCATGGGGCCCTCCCCCTGAATCTGTCTCTCTCCTCTTCTGTCTCTCTTTTCTCTGTTTCTCTTTTTGAAGATTTTTTAAAAAATTATTTTTAAGTAACTTCTCTACCCAACGTGTGGCTCGAACTCACAACCCCGAGATCAAGAGTTGCACACTCCATGGACAGAGCCAGTCAGGTGCCCCTCTCCTCTTCTGTCTCTTACAAGGAAGGACGCCGATCACTGGACTTAGCCCCCACCCTCCCCACCCCCAGTAAATCCTGAGATCCTTAAATTAACTTAATGATGTCTTCAAATTTGCTTTCCCAAAGAAGGGTACATACATAGTGTCTGGGGGTTGGGATGTGACATAGGCTTATGGGTGGCCATTACTCAACCCACTACGTGCCGGCCTCACACAGCATTACGCATTGATTTATTCGCAGCCTATCACACCTGCCAGGAGAGAAGATACAAAGTTCGAGAAGAAAGTCTTCTGTGTTTGTGCTTAAAACTATTTGCTGAATGAATGAATGAATGAAAGTGGCTTTCTCACCCTAAATTCCAATTTCTTCATCTATAAAATGACTATCTTCTTTTTAATGTTTATTTCCTTTTGAGAGACAGAGAGAGACAGAGCACAAGTGGGGGAGGGGCAGAGAGAGGGAGACACAGAATCCGAAGCAGGCTCCAGGCTCTGAGCTGTCAGCACAGAGCCCGACGCGGGGCTTGAACTCATGAGCCGTGAGATCATGATCTGAGCCGAAGTTGGACGCTTAACCGACTGAGCCACCCAGGCGCCCCTAAAAAGATTATCTTATTGCCTGTGTGCATGGCCATTAAAAAACAAACAGAATTGAGAGTTTACGTAAAGAGCCATAATTTCAAAAGAACTTAAAATTAAATGTGCGCGCGCACACACACACACACACACTACCCCTTGTATGGCATATCCCTTCAGAAAAGGATGCCTGCAAAATACCAACCTTATCATTTGTGAGTGAGGTTTATTACCAAAAAAGTTTCAGGTGCCTTAGGATTGCATCACATCTTTCCAACAGGGCGTATTGTTGGGAGATAATTTATGGGAAATGAAATGACACCACTTTCGTATAGTGAATGGGAGTTGAAGAGCGTGACCTCATCGTTCAAGGTGCCCAGAGCAGATATTTCAGGAAAGGCAGGATGCTTGTGGCTGCACCCCACCCTTGACTCTCAATACCAGCCAAAGCATGAACATCCCCATCAGAGCTGCAGACTCAGAAAGTTTCCCAGTGAACCACCTTGCCTGACCTGATTCCTTCAGAGCGGGTCCCAGAAGTTGGCCAGCTGAAGGCAGAAAGAAAACTCTTGAAGGAAACAGTCTTGAAGTCAGTAGTGATGATCATGGAATCCAATCAAAGTGACTGAGGTAATAAAGCACATTCAAAAACAAATATAAATAGCAGGTGTGATTCTGGGGGAAAGTGAAGAACGCACAACAGCAACGAAAAGGCCAAAACAATAAGGTTTATGTAATCAGATTAAATCCCTAAGATTATGGGGGAAAAAAGCAAAGATTTGAAAGAGAAATATGAAGCCGAAAAACCCTATTATATTGTAGAAAGCAATCGAAATAGATGGCATAATTATTTGTCTCTATGTCTGAAATGCTTTCAGATAGACCCTGATAGAATTTTCAGTTTATTCTGAAATCAACATAAAAGATGACAGCATGTAGCAGACTGCTTGTCTCAAAAGGCACGGAAATAAAACATGAATCAGGATGATGGAAGCCAGTCTAATGATAACAACTCCAACAATGTAGACATGACCCATTTCCCCAGATTAAAGCAAGTAGCCTCAGATTGGGAATACATTTCAGGGACATCTGGGTGGCTGTCAGTTAAGTGCCTGGCTCTTGATTTTGGCTCAGGTCATGATCTCGCAGATCGTGAGATTGAGCCCCCCGCCTGGGGCTCTGCACTGAGTGTGGAGCCTGCTTGGGATTCTCTCTCTCCCCCTTGCTTTCTGCCCCTCCCCCACTCACGTTCTCTCTCAAAATAAATAAACATTAAAAAAAAAGAATAAATTTCAACAAGCTGCTGTTGATGAGAGAGACACATTGAATAAATATTTGGGGGCATTTACCATGTTTCAGGAAAATTATTTTCCATGGCAGACACTGAACAGATGCACAATGATGAAGATATAATAGTCCCCTGCTTCACAGAGTTTATATTCTGGGGGGGGGAAATGAAACCAGACAGCTAAAAATAAGGTACCAAGTTTGGATCCCACAGGCTAACCCATGGAGAAGAAACAGTGGCAATAATTAACTCTACAAAGTGTAGTTTAAGGAATACGTTTTAATGAGATACAGGAGGCATTAAACATTTAGAAGAGTCATCACGAACAGGTAACTTATACGCACCAATCAACAGGGAAGTGTAATACAAAAAGCAGAAATTCAGACAACAAGGAAACAAATGGACGGGAAAGCAATTAGACTGGGAAATTTCAACCTCTTCATTATCTTCCTATGTGAGATCAGTTAGTCAAAAGTAAGAACGTGAACAATGTCACTAGAAAGTTAGAATGAACAGATACTGGACTGATTTGCCAAGAAGAGTGCAGCTCCCCAATACCCTTTCAAAGAATACACCAACTTTTCGGGCGCCACTGAAATATTTACAAAAAATTGCATACAACCCAGGCACCAAGTCCCAACAAAGTGAGAGAATTAGCAGACGTGTGTGCGGGCTGATCCCAACACAACACAAACAGAAATTACACTTAAGCCTAAGGGTACCCATTCAACTGCTTCCAGTCCCATGGCTTTAACTGCTTTCTCTGTGGTCCACTCCATCTTTTGTTTTCATCCCAGTAGGTCCGGGCCTCCACCCAGAGTTTCCTTCATGAATGCTCTGGGTGTTCTTAAACTGGACCCACAAATTCTAGCCTGGGCATCTCCGAACAGAGGCCACTGTGACGGGATCCAAGAGGTCGAGCTTTAAGGGAAAGGCACCTGGCCAGCACATCACTCCCTGTTCACGGAGGCTGCCCCGCCTGGAGAAACCACACCTGAGTGACACTCTTGGGAGAGCATCAGATTCTATGCCAACAAGACATTCTTCCTCCCTGGATCCAATACTGTCTCAAAATCTCAGAATGCCAGTTAGAAAGAACCTCAGAAATAGTTAAGCTGAGTTCCCATGTATCTTTTATATTAATAATAAAATTTACTGAGGACCTACTACGTCAGGGACTGGAGAGTATTGTTAGGCACTCTACAAATGCAAACAGCAGCCCGGATCTGTACAATAGGACTGTGAGGTTGGTTCCCAAGATCTCCTCTTTGCTCCCCCAGACCCACTTTCCACCCTCCTGCCTTCTCCTTTGGATTCTCAGCCCAGAAGTCTGCATCGGTGGCTTCTGTTCTGTTTCTCTCCACTTTCTGCTCATGCCTTTCGAAACAGTCTGTGTATCAAACTCTCCCCAAATTACTCAGTTTGAATGTGCCAGCCGTTTCCTGCTGGGACCCTGACTCAAAGGGAGGTAGTGCCGTCCCCATTTCGGGGATGAGCAAACTGAGGTGGAGAGAGCTGAAGTTGCCCAAGGCCATGCATTTGGAAGGAACAATCCTGGGATTTCAAATCTGTACTCACTCGCGCCACAATTTTGCTCTATTATTCCTAGGCCTCTGTTGACATTGGTGGAGACAGGCAGGCATGACGCTGGTGGTATCTTCTATTTCGGTCGGGAGAAAAGAGATGGGAGAAACAAGGGCCACCAGAGCTGCCCATCAGGTTGAGTGGGGCTGAGGTGGACACCCTTCGGGGAGCAGGTGGGGCAGGTGGCATGTATTTGCTCAAAAAGGGCAGCACCATTTAACGGAAGAACGTCCGTGTCGCACTCTAGAGTTCTTACATTTAAGAAGCCCACTCTATAGACGAGGAAACTGAGGCACAGAGGAGAGTCACAGCCTTCCCCGAAGCTACCTCCCTACTCAGTGGTGGGTCTTGTTATGGATTCCAGTCCCACGTGAAGCCAAAGCCCTTACACTTTCAATAGGGCCAATAGGGGGGGTGGGGGGGTGGGGGGGTAGGGGGGCGTGGGGGGCTCGACCATCTACCCTGCACGTTCAGTCATGTGCCCCGGGAGCCATCTGACTCCAGCAACTTCCGCGGGATGATGATGGCACCGCCACCAAGCCCTCCCTCCATCTCACTATGAAGGGCTCTCACGGTGGGCGTTTTACAGATCAGTAAACTAAGGCTCTGGACATCTAAGACGCCCGCCCGAGGTCCCAGGGTTAGCGAGCGCAGGAGCCCAATCTGCAGATGAGAAGAAAGGGCTCGAAGATCATCTACGACCACACAGAACCCAAAGGGGGCCCTGGGGTCCTCGAGCCCTCCTCCCCATCCCGGGACGCGCTCCCAGCGCCCTCCCTGGAGGTGAGATCTTAGGCTTCTCCTTCAATTACGGACCGGGAACCGCCACACCCCACATGCCCTGCGGGCTCCGGACCCGGCGACGCAGGGTAAGGCGAGGTCCGGGAATCCGCACTCGCAACCGGCGTTTGCTCGCCCCCCTCCACCCCGTCCCCGGCTGCAGCTGGTTCTCCTGATCTGGCAAGACTGGGAAACGGCCCACGCCCTCCGGCGCCGCGGTTAACCCCGCGGCCGGCTCCCGGGGCGGGGCGGGGCCAGGTGCGCCCGGGGCGGCCCGCGGCGTAGCTCCGCCCCGGGGGCGGGGCCTCACCTGCGGCGGGCAGGTGGGCGGCTACCAGGTAACCCGGGCCTGGCCCGGGAGGCTTGGGCGCGCGCAGCCGGCCGCGGCCACGCCAGGGACCCAGGGACGCGGGCAGGGGCGGCCGGCGGCGGCCGGGAGGCTGGGCGAGGGGCACCCCGCCTGTTCACCATGGTCGAAAGACGCTTCTCTCGGTTCCTGCAGAAGCTCGCCTTCCGGGGCGCGGGCCACCTGTACGAGCCGCTGGAGAGGAGCGAGTTGGAAATCTTGGTGAGTCTGGGCGACCCGGCGCGGGCCGTCCGCCCCGCCGCACCCCACCCTCCCCCGCGCCCCCGCCACTCGCCCTCCCCACCCCGGGTTCTAGAAAGAAGCCGTCTTCAGAGCAACGCCAGGTCGCGTTGCTACCCCGAGCCGGGCACGCGCCATTTCACCACCCCCCCACCCCAAAACAGCCCATTTTGTGGATTTGAAAGCGAGGCAGAGGGAGCTTCAGCGGGTCCCCTAAGAGGCACCCGGCCGGCAAACGACCTAGCTGGGCACTCCAGCTAGGTTTCTCCGACTCCAGAGATTTTAAATTCCTGGGTCTCTGCACACAGGCTGCTATATGGATTGATGGGTTGATTTTTAAGTTACTTGAATTGAAAACAAAAGAAAACCAAAGCGATGTAAAGAAAACAAAAACATTTGGCGAAAATGTTTTAGCAGTAAGAGTGATGATGATGATAATAATAATAATAATAATAATAATGGTGAAAATGCTTCCCGCCTCTCCAGCGCGCTTTTGAAATGTACTCAGATGTGTATGTTGACTTTGTAGCCTCTAGGGGACCCTCTAGGATAAATCTACAGGATTATCAGGCCGGGAGCATGGGTGGGGGGAGACTGGGGGGGGGGGGGGAGGTAAGGGAGGGGTTACTAGCAGCCGAAATGACAAAAGTGTCCAAAAAAGCCCGTGCACTTGGTGAAGCCAGCGTGGGTGGGTGACCCAGGAACTTTCTCCGGAGCTTTGCAAGAGCGTAAGCTTTTGCTTTTGCATCCTGCATGGTAGGAGAGCAGAGAGCGCTGGATTCTTGCAAAAGCATCCTGGGGTCGTTGCACTTTGTTTGTTTGTTTCTTCCTTTCCAGCATAATCAGTCATTTAAGAATAAAATTCCCCGAAACAGTGCCCTGGGCGAGCTCGGGAGAATACAACATTGCAGTGGCCTTCCGACTGGGGAAGGGGAACCTCACGGTTAAATTCACGTCTTCATGGAAGAGATGGGATGAAAACGCTGGACTTAAGCGATTGATTTTTCCTCCCAAAGAATGACAACAAGTCCAAACGCTTTGGTTGTATGTTGCTTAAACGTTTGCGCATTTACAAAGTAGCAGTTTGTAAAGGAACGTCAGTGCGAGCGTTCTGGCACCCGCGTGGTAGACCGCGGAGCCGGGTAACTAGCAGTCCTCACGTAATCTCTGTCTTTCTGAAGCGACGTGTGGCTTCGGCGTGGATTGGATGGGTGTAGGGTTTGGTTAGTTTGCTGAGGTCCGTTTCTCTACCCACGTGCCACGCAGTGAGTCCTGGGAAAGGAGTTGGAGGTGGGTTTGCCGACGCTGTGATTCCTTTTTCTGTTTTTTCTTTCTTTCCATGCTTTGGTTTTTTGCATCAAGCCGGGTGTTTTGCAAACACTCCTGATGTGTAGTTGGTTGTGATTAGGTTTTATAGGCTGTCCAGGTGTGGCTGGTGGCCACGTGGCCAGGTGTGAGGATGATGTAACAAACAGGTGCTGGGGGGAACGTGATCTCTGCATCAAAGCGGACTTCCTTCCTCCAGATCTTTTCCGAGGGCGCCCCCCCCCCCCAAGGGCACAACAGGTCTTTAACCTGCCTGTAGGTATGTTGGGGGGCTCACCCACCCGGTTGTGGACCGGGATGTTCTCAGCAGGACCCTGAATGGCGTGTGATGGGTGACCTGGAGGTGGGGAGTGGCGGGGAGGCTGGCGACCCAGGCAGCCGGCGGCAGAGCCTGGCTGAGACACGGAGGGTCCGGTCTCTGAAGGCGCCCTGTGCAAACCCAGATTACATAAATGTAAATGGGGGTGTGATGAGAGTGGAGGCTGGCAGGCGAGGCGGCCTGTTGACTGCCAGCTCGGCTCATAGTCTGAAGCCTTCTTTGCTCTCACACTTACTCCCCTCCCCCTCCCCGATTTTGAACCCCTTTTTTTTTTTTTTTGGCCAAGAAAAATTGAAAAAGAAGCAGAATGTGTTCACAGCGATCATTTCCACGCTATTGTAACTGTCTTTTATGAGCACTTGTAGGCAGCGTTCTGGACGGCCGCCGAGCCTCCCGGCCACTTTGCCCAGTCACCTCACCTATGATACTAATTATCACTGAGCACTTGCTGTGCCTTCTTTCGGGTCTCTCTGCACTGAGGTCAGCTTTATTACTATAATCATAAGAGAGATGATCGGTTAAGTGTCTGACTGTCGGTTTCGGCTCAGGTCATGATCTCACGGTTTTGTGGGTTCAAGCCCTGCATCGGGCTCGGTGCTGGCAGTGTGGAGCCTGCTTGGAATTCTCTCTCTCCCTCTCCCCCTCCCCCACTTGCACTCTCTCGTTCTCTCTGAAAATAAATAAACTTAAAAAAAAAATGAGATAGATGAGGACATCGAAACTCACAGGGGGGGCCAGGTGCTAAGGGTTAGGGGTGGAGGAGAAGACGTACACACTCCCAGCTCCCCTGGCGCCCCCTCCTGGTGGGCAGAGATGGGTACCGGGCTGCTTAACCACAGGTGGGTAACACCCGGGAGGGAGAGGGATGCTTACTTTCCTACGAGTGGCCAAGATCAGAGTGGTGTGCCGGGAGAGGGACAGAGCTCACAGGGGCTCTGGGCAGAGCGGGGCGAGGTGCAGGGGTTGGTGTGAGAAGGGTGAGGTCGCAGAGGTGAACCACGAAGAGCCTCTGGGCCCTCGTGAAGAGTTTGGGCTGTATCGCTAGACAGGGAACCGTTGAAGGGTTTTGAGTCAGGGCATGACGGTCGTTCATTCATTCACAGATGAGCCAAACATTAGGAGCGCAGCAGAGAAAACACGCGGTCAGGCTCGCGTTGTGACGATATCACCCTTGGGTTGCGGGAAGACAGTGCGCAGGAGGGAGTTCTGAGGCGCACGCGCACCCACACAGATATACGTTAGTGTTTCCCAAAATAGAACGAGAGGACTCGTGGAAGAAACGTCCTACAGCCCTCCGGTGTCATCTTAAGTCGTTTGTGCCACAAGGCGGCTTAAGTATAAGCATAGGGGCGCCTGTGTGGCTCTGTCAGTTAGGCATCCAACTTCGGCTCGGGTCATGATCTCGCAGCTCACCAGTTCGAGCCCACGTCGGGCTCTGCGCTGACAGCTCGGAGCTCGGAGCCTGCTTTGCATTCTGTGTCCCTCTTTCTGCCCCTCCCCCACGCGTGCTTGCTCTCTCTCTCTCTTAAGAATAAATAAACATTAAAAAAAGTATAAAACTTGCATTAAACGTAGCTGTGTGCATATGATGTAACTTGACAAATCAAACGGAGTTTATAATGAAATCATAAAGTACAAATGAAGCAACTGAGGTTTGATGTGACTGGTGATGTTTTATTTAAACCAACCACTGACGTTGAATGATTGTATTAGTTGTCTGTTGCTGTTTAACAAATTACTCCAAAATGCAGTAGCTTAAAACAACAACCGATTATCTCGTGGTTCCTGTGGGTCAGAAATCTGGGTGTGGCTCAGCCGGGTGCTCCTGGCTCTGGGCTCTTGTGAGATTGCCGTGCAGTTGTTGGCTGGGGATGTGGTCTCATCTGAAGGCTCATGTTGTGGCAGGGGAAGGATTCCCTTCCAAACTCATTCTTTTTTTTTTTTTTAATTTTTTTTTTTTAACGTTTATTTATTTTTGAGACAGAGAGAGACAGAGCATGAATGGGGGAGGGTCAGAGAGAGGGAGACACAGAATCTGAAACAGGCTCCAGGCTCTGAGCCATCAGCACAGAGCCCGACGTGGGGCTCGAACCCATGGACAGTGAGATCGTGACCTGAGCCGAAGTCGGATGCTTAGCCGACTGAGCCACCGAGGCGCCCCATCCAAACTCATTCTTGAGGCTGTTTATAGGCCTTAGACTTTTACTCTATGGGCCTGTCCACAGAGCTGCCTCATGGCTCAGCAGGTAGCTTGCCCACGAGTGAATGATCCAAGAGAGATTGAAAAAGCAGCCACGAAAGCCTGGAAGCCACAGGCTTTTTATAACCCAACCTTGGAAGTGACATCTTTTTTTTTTTAATTTTTTTTAACATTTATTTATTTTTTAGAGAGAAAGAGAGCATGAGCAGGGGTAGGGGCAGAGGGAGACACAGAATCCAAAGCAGTCTCCAGGCTCTGAGCTGTCAGCACGGAGCCCGACGCGGGGCTTGAACTCATGAACCGTGAGATCATGACCTGAGCTGAAGTCAGACGCTTAAACGACTGAGCCACCTAGGCACCCTGGAAGTGACATCTTATCACTTCTGCCATGTTCTGTTCATTAGAAGTGAGTCTGGGGGCCCCCGGCTGGCTCAGTCAGTAGAATATACAATTCTTGGGGTTGTGAGTTCGAGCCCCACATTGGTGGAGATTACTTAAATAAGTAAAATTAAAAATATATAAAGAATGAGTCTAGGTGTGGCCCATGCTTGAGGTAGGACAGGAGGAGGGGGTTGGATTCCATAAGGGCGTGAATCTCAAGAGGCAGGGGGTAGACGCTGTCCACCACAGCGGTGGAAAGGAGTAGCTTCTTACATGTGAGATCAGTCACATAAAAACCAGAGCCACGCCCGGGACGTAGTCTGCTCAATAGTTCTCTCTTTTTCTTACTGTTTTCATTAGTCTTGAATTCTAGTCTTGATTTAGGCTCCTTTTCAATTTTGGTTTTGATGATGCCCAGGCTGAGAATGTCCGATTACACGTATGTGTGCAAAATGGCATTTAAATCTGTCGAGAGTCCGTTTGCTAGTTTGGGATAGCCAGCCTCTTCCTTAAGCACAAGGGACAGCAAGCAGCCTATGAATGTCTGTTTTCAAGGCTGTCCCGTGGTAACCGTAGAATTGGCCCATGCACTTGAAGGTAAGGTGAGTCTCGGCCAGTGGGGGTGAGAAGATCCCTCGCTCTGTGTTGGCTACCATAGTTGGTGCTTCTCAACCCTGGCGGGTAGCTATGCCCCCCAGACTGGATTCAGGTCAGGCTCTCCTTACAATGTGGTGACACCACTCCGTGGTTCGGTACTTCTGAGCTGACTTGTCAATACCGTCTGCTGGGTCACGATTCTGTTCTCCTGCCAGTTTTCCTCTCTGAGCCACTGAGAAACTTTCATCCCTGCGGGGTGTCATGTGACTCTTGTCACCGATGCACACGTGGGCCCTAGTGTGGCATAACAGTGCTTTGTCATCGATTGGCCCCCAATGGTCTCTTTTAAGTAGGGCAATCATTGGAACACATCGTCAAAGTTCGAAAGTTCTTAGAAAACCGTGGGCTCTTGGGAATATGTCTGCAGATCCCATCCTAGAAACTCTGCCCCAAATCCCAATGTCATGAGACTTGTTATTAGGGGTAGCAGATCCCAAATCTCCAGAGCTCCTCGGGGGAAGGGACTAGAAGGCTCGTCGGTGGCTGTCTTCTCTCTGTGTATATCGGCCCCAATGTCCTCTTCTTAATAGGATACCAGTCATATTGGATTAAGGCCCATCCGAACGATTTCACTTTAATTTAATCACTTCTTTGAAGGGCCTCCCTCCAAATACAGTCGCCTTCTGAGGTACTGGGGGCTAGAACTCCAACATATGAATTTTGGCGGGACGCAGTTCAGCTCATGTCACTATGTTCCGTGTAGAATCTTGAAGGGTATCGGTGGGGAGGGGCTGTGGGCCACAGTGGGAAAATATGTAATCTTCTGTTGAGGTTATAGACACTCTTGAAGTTGTACTATTAACCTCACCCACCTGCCCTACGTCACCGGGTGGAAAATGGGTGGACTGGGTTCTTCCAGCTCCGCCATTTTCCCCTTGACCTTCCATTGGTAGGGAGGGAAAAGAGCCCACCTAAGCACTTGTTTGGCCCGCCTTGAAACTCAAGTGCTTGATGGGAAAGAAGGGCTCAGGATAGACTTGAAGCACCTGGAACAAAGGCAGATGCTGCACAGAATCATCCTTTATCTTTCAAACCCTTAAAACCAAACTACCGTGTTAATTCGAAGCCCAGAGTTCCCGCCCGGGGTCCGTTACTTACGGCAACATGAGTTTAAGCATAATTACTTAATCTCTCCACTTTCAAATGTCCTTGCCTGCAAGTGGGGACATTTGTGGTAATAATCGGTAAAAGTGTCGGATTCCCTTTCTGCCTTCAAGGTTCCTCGTCCGTGCGTTTCACTGGCTTTTTGTGAAGAAGATGAGATTAGGGAATGTATGCAAACACTCAGCACACTTCTTTGCTCACGAGTATGCCCGCCTTCAGGGAATGTAGTCATTAAAAAAGGATAAGAAAATAAACAAGGTTTAAAACTCTTTGTACATGCCTGGTCCCAAAAGCGATAATTTTTATTCAAACCCTTTGTACAATGCTCAGTTCAAAAGGTGACAGTGATTTTGGGGGCGCCTGGGTGGCTCGGTTGGTTGAGCATCCAACTCTGGATTTTGGCTCAGGTCATGATCTTGCAGTTCATGAGTTCAAGCCCCTTGTCCGGTTCCTCACTGACAGTGCAGAGGCTGCCTGGGAGTCTCTCTCTCTCTCCCTCTGTCTCTGCCCCTCCCTGCTCACACTGTCTCTTTGTCTCTCAAAATAAATAAATAGACTTTAAAAATTTACAAAAGTGATAGTAATTTTTAGAAAATATTTATTTTTGAGGGAGAGACAGAGCGTGAGGAGGGGAGGGGCAGAGAGAGAGAGGGAGACACGGAGTCCGAAGCGGGCTCCGGGCTCCGAGCTGTCAGCACAGAGCCCGATGCTGGGCTCGAACTCACGAACCGTGAGATCATGACCTGAGCCGCAGTTGGACGCTTAACTGACTGAGCCACCCAGGCGCCCCAAAGCGATAGTTCTTTTTCTGAAGAGTCTCTCACTGTCTTGCAGTCCGACTTGGGTCAAGTGCATGGTCCTGCACCCGGAGAAGAGCTCCGTGGTAGGGGCAGGAAGGACCGGGTACACAGTGCGCGGGGCCCAGCGCAAAAGGACAGTGTGGGGGAAACGACCAAGAATTTCAAGACGACGACGGCAGGCCATTGCCTGAAAAACACGCCCTCCTGGGCGCGCCCGTGGGGCTGGCCCCGGTGGGGGTCATTGGCATGAAGTCATGAGTGGGACGTGCGAGCAAGTTCTTGCTGTTTGGTGTCCCTCCCTTCAGCCCCCGCACAGACCATCCTTCTGGCTGTCCCCGCTTTAGTGGATTCTTCCTATAGGGCAGCTGCTGTCCAGATGCGGTCTGGTCCCAGCGGTCTGAGTCTTTACAAGCCCGTGCGTGGTTCTGATGCTCACGTGAGCTCCTTGGACAGCTGTCCTCCTGTTTAAAAAGACTGACCCTACCGAGTGGAGTTTATGGTCTGGTGGGGTCGACAGAGAGCTATGAAATACTTCTAGTAGTGAGTATATAATTACAAATTAAGAAAAGCCCCATGAAGGAAAGCACATGTAAGGCAGGAGCGGGACACAGCCTGTGTGTGTGTGGGGGGGGGGGAGTGGTAGGGACTACTGCAACCTGGCTGCAACCCTGGAGACTTCCCGGAGGAGGTGGCAGCCCTTTGGTGAGCTGAGACTTGCACCCAAGCTACTACGGATTGCCCCAAGCCCAGCTGGCCTCCCTCCTCTGGTCTGGGAGGTTCCTGTTGCCCAGGTGGATTCCGCAGTTAGTTTCATTCTCCAGGGTCAGGAGTCCTCTCACTGTCCCCCTCTGTCCTTCTCTCTGCCCCTCCCTCCCCCAAATTCCAGCACCGAAATGCGAGCACGAGGAAATGCCTTCCCGGACCATTGAATTAGGCTAATATTAGTTACTGTTTTTCACTTATCTTTTGTGAACTAAGAGCCTTACACATTTTTCTTTCCTCCCCCTTTCTCCTTTCTAAAGGATTTCTTTCCCCCCATAAACCACAATAAAAAGGTGCACATTATGAACTTCCTCCTTCTCTGGGCGCTTTTTCGCTCCTCCTCAGCGGGGGGTGGAGGGAGGTACTGTTTGAATCTAATCAGCTGGCAGCAGTCAGAGGCGTGGCCCCTTGCTGTGCAGTCCTGAGAGGCTGCGGTCAAGAGCGCTGAAGCCCGCAGCCCAGGCCCCCCCACCCCGGGGGGGGCAAAATGACCTGGAGCCAACTCAGTGTTCTGTACAGCGGGGTGTTGTGACGGGGTGAAGGCAATGATTCAGTATGTACAAAGCATTTAGGGCAGCCCCTGATCTCAGTAATTATTATTTATATGCCACTACACAAGTGTCTCTTTAAAAACACAGACATAAAATCACACTGTGCACGCCGTCTGCAACAACCACCCCCCCCCCCCCGCCAGCCTCTCCATGCCCCTGCAGTAGATACAGATCAAGAACGTTCTTCTTCAATGGCTGCGTAGACATTTCTAGTTCACCCGCCCCCGACTGATGGGCATTTGGGTGGTTCCCCCCCCCCCCACTTTTCTTTTTAATTTTTAGAAGAATGTCCCAGTGAACATCTACGGGTGCACCGTGCTGTGTTGAATCCTTATAAAAATCCCTGCAGAAATCTGAGGTTTAGGAAGCGAGGCACCTTCCCCGGGGTCACGCGGCCGTCCCAGGAATTCGGACCCGCGTCAGGTGTAGGAGATGCTTGAGTTCTCCTGACCTCCTCCTCCGTTTCTCTTCCATAAAGTTACTGCTCTCCTGGCCGTGATTAGTGTTTCATGGAGGGTCGTGTCGAGGCTGTTTCTCATACCTTTCCACTCTGGTGTTAGCATCTGTGGGAGGTCCCTGCCCAGATCGATGGCGCCTCCAAGAGGAGCTGATCTGCTAGTTCTGTCCCTCGCTCATTGATTCCTTGGTGTTCAGGCCGGAGGGAGCGCTGCCCCCCTCGGCGTGCCCATTCATTCATTCATTCATTCACTCATATTATCATGAATTCCTATTTTATAAGGGGCGCCTACATTTGTTACCATCGTTTTAGTTTGATGTCCCCGGCCTGGCCCGTAGGAGCATCTGCAGGGTGACTGCCGTGTCCCCTGATGTTTTTTCCATCGCTCTTGGAGCCCGTCCTCGTTTTCTGGCGTCACAAGAAATTCCAGGCTCATTTGGCACTTTCCCAGCCCGAGCCCTGGAAGCAGCCATTTCTCCACTCTTTTTAGTGGAAGAATGGAATTTACAAACCAGGACCTGAGGGCAGGTGGCTCATGC